>NC_143134.1:94735000-99735000 GCF_059928025.1 Delphinapterus leucas
CTTTGTCCTATTTGATAACTGCCTTGGCAGATGGGGTAATATCACTCTTTATCTCAAAAAGTTAAAATTCAATCTACAGAGAGGCATTCAAGGGCCTGCATGACTTTGCTTCAAGGTACTTTTATCTCCTCACCTTCTACACCTCATCTCTCCACAAACCCATATTCCAACTTTATGCCTGCTGCTTCTCCTCAGACAGTAATTTTTCTCCCTACTGCCTTCTCCCTTGGGGATCTCATACACCCCCCAGTGCTTTAATACGCAGTGTCACCTCTCTGCCCAAGATTCCCACCAGCTTCAGTGTCACTCCTGATCTCTGGCTCCATGTTTCCCAATGCCTGGTGGATTTCACCTGGATGTCCAATACAGCTTTTAAGATGCCCAGTATGAAACTGACCTGATCATCATATTTTCTAGCTCTTAAACTGCCTTTTCTGCTTCCTTGAATGGTACCATCCCCTCAGACACTCGGGCCTGCAACTTTGAAGGTGTGACTCTTTGTTGCCTCTCATATCCAATTAATTGCTAAGTCCTACTGACCTGGTCACCACAGTGTTTCTTTACTCTTTCTTCTTTTTATTAGTGACAGTAGCTATAACTTCAACTCTGTCCACTGTCTTTCTCTTCTAATCGTGTTTACGTGCTGCTGCCAAAAAAACCATCTTAAATGGATTCTGCTCCTCTGTGCTATTCCACTGTTCAAAAATGTCAATGGACCTCTAGTGTCAAGTATTCACTTTCCTTAGCCTGATGTCAAAGATCCTGTGATATCTCAACGGAACTTACTTTTCAGACTTGGATCTTCTCTTTCCTTTCATGCTGTGACTAAAGAGAACTCCTCAAGATATCCTGACTGTGCCTTATACTTTCCACCTCCAAGTAGTTCATTCTGTTCTTTTGCTTGGAATGTCCATTCTTCTTTCCTTGACGCACATGTCCAAATTCCAAGTCTTCTTCAAGAATAAGCACACATTTTATCGTATTAATTAAGCCTTCCCTTGAAGGTGATCACACTTTCCTTGAACTTTACATATTTGTTTCTAAACTTTGGCATGCTTATAACTTTATTTTTTGTAGTTCTACTTTTAGTTTTTTGAGGACCTCCAGACTGTTTTCATAGTGGTTGTACTAATTTTCAATCCTACCAACACTTATAACTTTCTAAGTTATTTCTCCTTGTGTTTTAATCTTTTTTATCTTTTCTCCCCTACTTGACTTATTCACTTCTGAATTTCTCCACATCATTTAGTGTAAAAAAAGGATAGAGTCACTCAAAGAATTGAGCATTGGTAGGAGAGAAAAGAGCTCATGTGAGTGAGTGGAATATACTTAAGAATGAATGCTGGTGACTGAAAGGGTATGGAAATTATTTTGATCATACCTCTCCATGGGAAGGTGAGGACATTATGTCATCTGCATAATACCATACATCTGGATGAAAACTGAACAATTCTGTCACCAACATTATTTGCCAAAAGCCCAGATGTCGAGTATTGCTTAATCAAATAATCTGGGTGTCTTTATATGAAAAAAAAAGTGAGAGAGTTTAATATAGAAACAACATTAGGAAAGAGAAATACATTTTGGGGAATCTTAGTGGATCTTCATTTATTATCTAAAGTTGAAAATGTTTTAGATTTAGGCTTGTCCCACTTCTTTAAGACCTTACTAGATGTAACACAAAGTTGACATTGCCCATTTCCTCTCACTCTGTCTTGTGGGCTGGGTTAGATTATAAAAATGTCACCTTTTTATTCTGGTGGAGTTGGGGTTGGAATGATTGTTTCTTTTTGTTTAAAAAAACTTTTACTTCTGTGTATGGTTTATCTTTATGCTTTCTTTCTAATCCCTAAAATAATCATTACTTCAGGTTTCTCATGCGTAACATCCATAACAATTTTGGTAATCTTTGGTTCTGATTAATGAAACTCTAGTCAGTATTGTGTTCATCTTTTTACATACAATAATGGTCTGGAATCTTCACAACAACAGGCATATATATTAGATTGTTTCTTATACTAGATTGGATTGAATGGTTTCCAAGTCGAGTTTGTAATTTAAGCATCACATTGCAAGATTCTTGCAAGAAAATTTGAGTAAGCTTCTTTTAAGATGGTGAACCTTTGGGAGATCTATAGGCCTCTTGGGGCAAAGAATAAATAGAGGCTGCTAATACCAGTGCAGTGTGAATGCTGAAGCATCACCAAAATCTCTCTTCAGGGTAACACATGTATTTATACTACAGAACTTATTTGTATTCACTAAACTCCAGCTGATAACCTAAAGTCCTGAGTGCACAATAAGAAGTGATGCAATTCATTGCCTAGTCAATGACCCATTGTTTGTTGAATCTTTTCATGAGGTTCACGTCTCTTACCAGGAGGTTTTCAGTATATGGGTCAAATTTCTCATGTTCATTTGTTTGCAAAACAGACCATATCCTAATCCAAACCATTTATGAGAATTCTCTAAAGCTGCCACCAGCCTTCTGGGCCACTCCATCATTTAACAAAGACAGTTGTAAATGTCCTATTTGTTCATGCTCTGAGTAATTAATTTTAAATGTTTGATAAAAATATGTAGTAAATGGTTCAATACCATGAGATTTGATGTGAAAAGGGATATTTGAAAAGGCATGGTGAATGTTTCACAGTTTGAAACGCTCAGCTTAGCTCAAGTTGCTTTAAACACAGTGTGTCCTGGGGATGCCCACTGAATTGCAGCTTTCTCCAGTCTCTCCTAGATGGGTCTTACACATTGGTATACACTTCCGCTCTGGATCTGCATTCTGTTCCCCATTGGGACTGTAGTACTCCCTGGAGTACTATTCTAATTGCTTTGAGCCCTGACAACCCCCTCCTCTCTACTCCCACCAGGTTGGACCAAGTTCTCCATACTCCCAGTCACAAAAGAGGTCTTGTTTCAATCCAGAGAGAACATAGACATGGCTGTCCTTACTCAAGTATCACCACTGCTTTACCTGCTTACCTGAACTTCACCCCCTTCCTCCCTTCTACCCTTACAGTCAGATGTCTAGGATATCAAAGGAGGCCTTGAATAGATACAATTTTCTTGAATGTTCTTGGATGTTGTAATGTGACTGCTGGCACACTCCTCCAACCCCAAGGTGATCAGTTTTCCTTACTCTATAAGGACACCCTGTTCCTAGCTAACCTTGCCACCTCAGTTAGCTCAGTACTCCTTGTCTATACCCATTGGGTTTTCTAGCATCCGACTTTGGGTGCTTATGATAAAATGTTAGTTCTTTCCATTTTACAATTTTTCATGGTGAAAAAAAGTTTCTTTACAATTTAAAATATGGACCTTACTATTTATTTCCATTAATTCCCAAGAGAAGTAATTAATTAATTTTGAAGTTTACTTTAGGTGAAAATACTTTGTAAGACTGTTCCCTGATAGCTATTCTGCTGGATGGTTAACTAACAAAGGAAAAACTGCACAAATAGATGTTTCTACCAGAAGGACTTTCTCTGGAACAAACATCTCCTAAAAACATCCCTCACTCTTTTTGTTTCATTTAATAAAACAATGAAATATTTAGTGCAACCAGGCAACAGGCTTTTTTGGACTAGTCTCTATGGATGGTTCAGAGAATATTCTTCTGTTAGATGAAAGAATATAGACATACTACAGCATAAAATACAATATATGGAGTTAAAATTGACAATTAGGAAATCTAGAGTTAAAAGAAGTATTACCTTAGGGTCATGTATTCCAGAAAGCTCTTCATAGATCTTCTCACCTACCATGACAGCAGCCAAATTCGCCGTGTATGTAGAAAGGCAAAACATACAGAAAATGGCCCAAAGGTTCATCAGAAACCTTCCAGTCCAGCATTTTGGGGGTTTGATGGCTGCTGTTCTACCAAACAAGAGGGCATAACAGACATTCAAGGCTGAAGAGAAGGAGAAAACTTTACTTCTGTTCCGCCCCTTGGGAGTCATACCAAAGGGGCTCTTCCATTCATAGAGAGTGAGGAAGATGGCAGTGATGTGCAGAGCCACAAAAATCCCCAGCCACATTGTCCAATGGAGTGGCCACATGAAGGCTCCAATGGGAGCTGCTGTGTCTCGGGTCCTCACTAAGATGCCCAAGCTGGTGGAGAAGAAAGGACTGGTGAAATCTATCACCTGGCTTCGTGCAGTATTGATGCTGAAGGAAGTGACTGCCATGTGGGCTGACCCACTGAGGAGTTCACCCACCAGCCCAGTCCAGTGCCCATTTTTCCAGGCTCCATATTTGCCATCCCCAACAATATAGAGATCAAAGTCAAAGTTCATGTCTTCTGCTAGCTTTTCCAGCAGATCAATGCAATATCCATAGCAGCACTTCTTGAATTTGATGGGCACTGTATCATTACTGCTATGAAGGCTGCTAAAAAGGCTGTCCAGTATGGAAGAATCATTAGTCATGGGGTCTAGACAGAGTTGGCCAGCAGGGCACAAGCCTTCATCATCTACCTCCCGTGTGAAGACAAATGGATGTTCGATCAAAGTAACTACTCGCAAGTGTAGCTTACTTGGGTGTTGGAAGTGGGTTTTGTGCCTCTGGGCTTGCTCTGGCCATATTCCATAGTCCATGATAATCTTCCCCTGCTGCCAGCTGCCCAAGCGTGTCCACATTGGCTTTCCCAGGGGGTCATGTTGCAGATTCCAGATGAAAAAGTTGTTTTCTGAGCTGATGATAGTGGAACCTTTTACTTTGATGGAACCACTGAGGCCTCTGAAAGTGGTGTTGGCTAGAAACCTGGCAAAGAGGAGCAAAGGCAAAAAGTGAGGGAGAGAGGTGAGGCCAAAGTCCGGAAGCAGTGCTCATCTTTTCTTCTCTGTCTTAATAAGAAGAAACTCTATTTTTTTTCAAAAGGCACTGCCTGTAATTACTTTAGGAATTAATAAGCTGGACCCTTTCTAGGACAAGAGTCCCTATTTCATTGAGCAAATGAGATCTCAACCTCAGGTTCTAACACCTGGGCTGGGTGCTTGACTTGTGGTCTTACTCCAAATCTTTATTCCTAGTTAAGGAATGTGTTAATTGTTTTCTGTTGTAAATGGTTAATTATATATTCTTACAAATTTCCAAGCTATGAAGGTTCTCAGCATCTTTAACATGTCTCATTTCTACTGCTCACCACATTCAATTGCAAATAAATCAGCTCAATAAATATATTCTCTTTGGTGCAAGGAATAAGTTATAATACATATGTATATACTTTTATGATTGCTTAAAATTATATTCATAATTCTAGAAAATAGCCAAATCTTGTTATCAGTGTTTAGCGTGGAAACAATCAACATGTCTGTCCCCATGAGGCCAGTCTAAGCTGCATGTTGGATACCATCCATGGAATAAAGAAAAAGATGATAAATAGACTTGCAGTTCCCAGGACAGCCTCAGGCTAACCTCCCTCTAAGTCATTAGAGAAAAACAATTGGATCTGGCTCTAGAGAGAGCTTCTGCCAGAAGTCAAAGAAAGGAAAATTACCAACTGAATGATATACTGATTCCTAACCCTGGGAACCAGGGCGCTGTCAGTATATGTTCTGCTATGGACAAGGCAGGGAAATGCTTGGACAGTCTCTGTCTTTCTTGAGTTTGGGAAGATAAGACAATGAGAGGTAATATATGAGCTCGAGGCACCTCTGTACTGTTTTTTTTTTTTCAGTACGCGGGCCTCTCACTGCTGTGGCCTCTCCCGCCGCGGAGCACAGGCTCCTCCGCGGCATGCGGGATCCCCCCGGACCGGGGCACGAACCCATGTCCCCTGCACCGGCAGGCGGACTCCCAACCACTGCGCCACCAGGGAAGCCCCCTCTGTACTCTTAATTATGGCCTTGTGTCAGAAATAAAGCCCACACTTTGACATCAAACACACCTGTGTTAGAATATTGGTCCACCCACCTTCTAGTATTGTCCTTGGACACAAATTTACTGAACTCTAAGCTTCAGTTTTGTCATCAGCAAAATGGGGGAGGTAATTACATTTTTATTTTTAAATTATTTCTACTTCAAGGGTTAGAAATAATGCATGTGAAGTATATACCACACCTTTTGACATAGAACAGATGTTCCAGATATGGTAATTATTATTTAATGTCATTCAAATTTTTTCAATCAAGGCTGTCCCAGGTCACTTTTCCTAGTCTTTTAATAGAACTTTTCTAGTTGGAGGCACAAAGTACTGCATTATGATAAACTCATAGAGGCTACTCAAGACTTATTTCAAATTAAAAGAAATTAAATTGAAATGTGGACTGTAACATAGAAGATTTTTATGAGGAGTTGGATGATACAGAATGTGTTTCTTCATGAAACACATTCATCCATTGCTTGCCACAAACATTACTCTGTAATTTATAAATGCAAATACCAGTAGTAAGAAGTTGTGCTGCCATAGAAGAAACAGGAAAATCAGAAAGTGTGAAGAATATACTAATTTTCATTAGAGATATAAATGTAAATCACATTTGAAGATGCTACTGTCACTAAATGCAATGAAACTGCTCATTTTGGTAGATTGCATATAATAGTAATTATTCATGTTAGCTCTCCCCAGTGGGACTCTACCACTTAAAATGAATTCTATTTAGCAACAAGTAATGAAACCTCAGTTATCTTAGACTTTCAAACAGTTTTCTGCTTCTTTAGGGAAGTAGGGAACCAAATCATTAAAATATACAGATTAATCAACTGATAATTACCTAGGTACTATAATAGAAGGGTGACTACAACTGTGTTTCTGATGAGCAATTTACTGTTAGATTTGTTAACACACACACACACACACACACACACTGACATAGCCTAGGGAATAAAACAGTTATTAGTAAATAGTTTAATTTTATTTGGTCAATTTAGTGATCAGGAAAGTAAAGTTAAAGTTGTAGAAAGAGAAGCCCTTCATTATTTTAAGAATAGTTGGGGCTTAATGATTATAGACTTTTAACTGGATGGACCTACGAAGGGCTACCACTGAGTAAATATATACTAAAATCATCTCAGAAAAGCGGTCTTCAGGAATCTTTTAGAGATTATATAACTCCCTCATTCTAGTAAAACCTATTCCTCATTATCGATGTTAAATAGCATTCAGCATGGCCATGACTAAAGAACAATGCTTAGTTGTCTTTGAGGCACTCATCTATCACAGAAAGACATATCAATTAGGATCTAAATGTCTTTCATTTTCCCAGACTGGAAAATCCAGTGTTTGTTTCACTATGCAGTTGGCACCAAGAAATTGGGTCTCAGAGAATCCCCATTAATGATGGATTATTTTTATTTTCAGTTTTACAGAGAGGATAAATTAAAAATCTCATTAATAGCTTTAGTTATTGTCACCTTCACTATGTATTCTTTGTAATGGAATGACAATGCATAGCCAAGTTTGAATATTCACTATGTTAGTTAAAAGATTACAGTGTTGAAATCTTGCTTTTGCTTGAAGTGATTTCTACCATGTTCCTTTTTGTCTTGCCCTGGACTCTTCTTGGATGAACAAGAAAAAGGAAAATCAGGAATAATTTTATTGGCAAGATAAACTGATACAAATACCAGGCACTGTTCTTAGTATGAGTTATAGAGATGAAAGACACACTCATTGTTCTCAAGGAGCTCAAAGTCTAGTGACGGGGAGAAAGAAAAGCGAACAGGCAATTCTAAACCAGTGTAATAAGCATTCTGATGGAGGTAGAATTGGGTGCCATTGGAACAGAAAGCAAGGGCACCCACAATCTAGGGGTGACAAGGAAGGCTTCTGAGAGGAGCAGGTGCGAGAGCTGAGTCTTGAAGAAGGAATTATAGTTAACCAGGAAGAGAAGCTGGGGCTTGATGCTGTCAGCACAGGGAGACACATGTGCAAAAGCCAGAGACAGAGAGAGCAAGCTGCATGATGGTAAGTGGTGAGAAATAAGGCTGGAGATGAGGGTGGGAAGTGAGTTACAAAAGGACTGAGGCCACGATGAAGCTAATGGAGAGCCATTGAAAGAATTTTTCTGAGGAGGGACAGGATCATCAGATTTGATTTTAGAAAGATTTTGTTTTCCTGCTAGCTATATAGGAAATGGTTTGTAAGGAGAAGGTGGCTGAGCAGTTTCAGCTGTGAGGAATAATGCTCCTTTCCGCCTCTTGCTTCCTCTCTTCCTCTCTCTCTGCCTGTTTCACAAGGGCCTTAAGGTGACAAGAGCTAAGGTAATAGCAGAAGTGGAGAAGATGGCAAAATCAAGAGATACATAGTTTCAGAAAGAAAAGTAGTGATTTTGAGAGGGTCAAATGCACGTGATTGCATTTAATTCACAAACTGTATTAAGAATGTGTAAAACTCGGCTTGATGGAAGGTCATATAAATAAGACCTGGAGTATTTAAGTTGATTATGAGCTAAATGAAAGCCCACAGAGCACTGTGGGAAAAAACAGAGAGAAAAGTAATCTTAAATTCTTTTAATAGTAGTTTAGAGCCTGGGTCACAGGGACCAATAATAATACCACTACATTCTGTGCTGATCATACTACTGCCCCAGTCTAGCTATGAATTCTCAATAAATCTTCCAGTTCAAATGTCATGAGGAAAGGTAGGAGGTGGAAAATTTAACAAGGGGTGGTAAGTGTAACAATCTGATTGGACAGCAGAGTAGAAACATATTCAGGTTGCAACTGAACTCTAGAGGCTTTGCATGTCCATTTTATAAGGCTGGATTTTATTTAACAGGAAAAGGGGAGCCATGAAGATTTCGAAGTAGAGTAATGATGTAACCATAAGTCTGCATTGGTAATACTGCTCTGGCAACAGATACAATGTGTCTATAGGAAGGAAGAGATAGTGACCAGGAGACCACTTCGAAGACTAGTACAATAGCTCTGTCATGGTATGATAAGGGTCTGAATCGCACTCCATGAGTGAGAATCTGGTTTAGCACTGTGCCTTGTGCATAGTGAGTGTTTAACAAAGCAGTTCAGGTATACATCTTTCTTATCAGCAGATCTCCCAAGATACCACTCTGCTTGAAAGGATAAAGGTCATTGGTTAATCCGCTTGGAGGTAACTTATTACTTCAGTAAAATTCCCAATTATGTCACTAACTAAGAATATGTGTTGATTTGAATAGGAGCTGAGATAAAATCTGAACTTTTCAAATTATGTAAAAAATGTTTTTGAGACAGTTCACAAATATAAGCAAGATCAGTGTTTAATGTATTTAATATATTTTAGAAGCCACATTTGCACACAAAACTTGACTTACTAATTAAAATATTTTCTTATGCATTAAAATAAATGAACAGAGATGTTAACAAAACATCACCCAATCAATCATTTATTCATTCCATAATACTTACTTTTGCCAGGCACTATTCCAGATTCTGGGGGATATAGTAGTGAACAAAACTCTATGTAGCTTTTAGTCAATCGAGGGAACAGAATAAATACGATAAGTAGGGAATATGAATGGGATGTTAGTGCTAAGTGCAAAGGAGAAAAAATAAAGCAGAGTAAGGAGATAAGATGTGTCAGGGTTGGTGGCAGTAGGGTGGAATTTTAGATTAGAGAGGCCAGGAGAAGGTGATATTTGAGTAAAGGGTTGAAGAAAGGGAAGGAGCTGACCAAGAGGATATCTGGGTAAAGAGCATTCCCTGTATAGGGAGCAAGGAGTCCAGTGTCCTTGAGTGTGACTGTACCGGGTATGTTTGAGAAATAGCTAAGGGAGGGAGGGGCAGGAGAGTTAAAGATGAGGTCAGAAAAAACTTATGGGGAGTGGGAGGTGGGGAAAATAGGATTTTGTAGGTCACCGTAAGGACTTTGTTTCTTCTCTATGTGAGATGGAGAGCCACTGGTAGGTTTTGAGCAGAGAAGTGATAAGATATGACCTACATTTTATTTATTTATTTATTTTTTGCGGTAGGCGGGCCTCTCACTGCTGTGGCCTCTCCCGTTGCGGAGCACAGGCTCCGGACACGCAGGCTCAGCAGCCATGGCTCACGGGGCCCAGCCACTCTGCAGCATGTGGGATCTTCCCAGACCGGGGCACGAACCCGTGTCCCCTGCATCGGCAGGCAGACTCTCAACCACTGCGTCACTAGGGAAGCCCATGACCTACATTTTAACGGGCTCATCTCAGTGTTGTGTTGAGAATGGACTACAGAGAGACAAGAGCAGAAGCAGAAAGACCAGTTAGGAGGCTGTTTCAAATACCAGACAAAAGTTGATGATGGTTTAGACTGAGGTAGTAGCAGTGGAGGTGAGAAGAATTAGTTGGATCTTGATAAATTTTGAAGCTGCCACTGACAGGATTTGCTGATGGCTCATATAGTTGCTAGGAAAAGGAAACATAAGGATGACACCAAAGTTTTTTCCCTGAGCGATTGGAAGGATGGAGTTGCCATTAATTAAGATAAAGAAAACTGTAGAAGAATCAGGTTGTGAGGTGGGTGAGAACCACCAGGAGTACAGTTTTGCTAATGTTAATTTTGAGATAATTCATAGATATCCAAATGCAGTTGTCAAGTAGGTAGGTGGTGATCTTCCAGAGTTCACGAAGTAGGTCTGGACTGGAGGTACAGTTTGGGAGCCAAAAGTCTATATAGGGTATTTAAGGAGATCATAATGGTAATTGTAGTTGAGAAGAAGTTCAAGGAGTGAGTCCAGGGCACTTCAACATTTGGAGGTGTTGAAGGTGAGGAAGAACTAGCAAAGGAAACTGAGAAGTAACCAGAGACATAAAGCGGGCTATGTTGTGTTCTAGAAGCCAAGTAAAAAGGATTTTTCAAGGAGGGGACACTGATCAGCTGTGTCAATGCTTCTAACAGCTCAAATGCAATGAGGACTGAGAACTGACCGTTCGCTTTAGAAACATGTAGGCCACTGGTGACTTCATGAGAGTAAGTTCAGTGAAGTATTGGAGCCTAATGTTTCAAGGGAAAATGGAAAGAGAGAAACTGGAGATAACTCTTCAGAGAGTTATGCTATAAAGAGGACAAAAATGGAATAGTGGTGGAGAGGAAAAATTAAGTACATATATAAGTATATATATATGTGCAGGCTTTTATGATGATGGGAATGATCTAGTAAAAATAGAAAAATTGTTGATGTAGGATAGAACAGAGAGAATTCCTGGGACAGTTCCCTTGAGGGGCAAAAGGGATTGTGCTCTAAGGTGCAAGAGGGGGTGATGCTCTTTGCTGTGACAAAAGAGGAGCATGGACATGAGAGAAGGCAGAGAGAATACAGGGTCCAGAGGCAAGTAGGTGGGTGGATATGGACAAGAGAGCTTGTGGAAGTTCTCTCTTGATTGCTTTAACTCATTTAGGGCATTTAAAAAGTAAATTATAGAGCTCATTATACTCTCCCCCTTATAATTCATTTGAGAGAAGGTTTATTGTATTACTCTCAAAATGAGACCGAAGGCACTCTTAAAAATGCAGAAAGCAAATAACTTTCATAAGAAATGTATTAGATCAATTCCAACTAAAATGTTTATTGTTTTGTTTTCCCATTTGAGTTTGCAAGAGTAAGTTGTAAAACTACCTGGGCCTACCACTTTCTAAAAAATTGTAATTTTTCAATCACTTTTTCAATCTCTTCTATTAAACTTTCTATTTCTCTGGGTCCATCTTGGCGAATGATATCCTCCTAAGAATTTGTTGCTATGGAACTGTATATGATATCATTTATACTAATCTTAGGATTTCTTCTAATTAATTAACTTGGGTTTTGTTAATTCCTTCTTTCTAGATCTCCTCCCACCTCTCTCTTTTCTGGATTTTTGGAAGATGAAATATTTGTGTTCATATATTCTTTAATAATAGAATGTTAACTGCAGTATTTATCTTAATTTATTGGCTTAATTACATATTCATGTATTATTTTTACTTTTTAAAATCTTGCTCTAAAATTTACTAAAGTTAAATAAAAATCTCCTACTGTAAATAATGTTGCCATGTTCTTAAAGATTTTAAGACCTGTTGCCCCTGAGTTTTCTTCTTATTCAGCATATAAATTTTTACTAATCTTATGTTTTTATATTCATTATAAATTTGTTATCTTTTCTTATCTTGAACTAGTTCTATCATAATCCCGTTTTTTCCAGTCTTCATTTTGGAGATGTATGAATCTACTTTTGCGTTGTCTAAATGCATCATAATCCTTATGTGTCTTCTTCCATGCCCAGTTGTTTATAAGTCATATATTTATTTCTACTTTGGTCTTTTCTTCACGCATCAGCTTGTCTCTTTGCATGTCTATTTCTCTCATTTGTTTTTCACTTCTTTTAAAATTGCCCTCTTATCTTTGCTTTTTCCCCCTGTTATAGTTGCCTTCCATTAACCATATCTGTATCTGGGAATATCTGTTTTGCTCTATAAATCCTTAAAATTTATTTTTCCCTTTGGGGAAAATTGTATCTCCAGTCCAGACCTCCTTCCTGAACTCTGGAAGATCACCACCTACCTACTTGACAACTGCATTTGGTTATCTATGAATTATCTCAAAGTTAACATTAGCAAAATTGAATTCCTGGTGGTTCTCACCCACCTCACAACCTGATTCTTCTACAGTTTTCTTTATCTTAATTAATGGCAACTCCATCCTTCCAGTTGCTCAGGGCAAAAGTTTTGGTGTCATCCTTATGTTTCCTTTTCCTAGCAACCACCTAATTGCAGCCAATTAACTCCATCTTTGACTTTTTAGACTGTAAGATCCTCAGCGGCATGGATTTTGACATTCTTCACATTCTGAGAGCAGTCTCTTCCGTACAGTTGCTGTGAGGAATGAACAAGTCCTCCCTTTCCCACTGCTCTGCTTCATAACACTGCAGGCTGTCCAGCTGAGACTTCAGCGTTCATCTAAGCATCTGTCACACTGAGTCATCTTTGGATCTTAGGCACAACACGGTACCTGGACAGTATAACTGCTCAGTGATGTTTGTGGGATAAATGCAATTAAACACATGTTTCCTGCTCAAATCAGACATGGGTTTCTTCAAGAGCACTTCCTCACATTGCCAGAAGAATGGGACTCAATCAGCCAGGAAGTATTGATATTGTATTTGCAATTTATAGATTATTCAGAGCATTAAAATTCTAATACATTTCTCCCTGAACAATGGAGAGTATCAAAAATAGAAATTAGTTCTATGGGAAACCTCTCTAACAATAAGGAATTTAATAGGAATTGGAAATTGCTAAATTTCAATCTTTAAAGCAGAGGGCCCCACACTGTAACCATTGACTATATCCTCTTTTAAAACAACTTACAAAGCTCATCTTTTAAAATAGATTTCCATCAGTTAATGAGCAAACAGCAATTTAATAACATATTAAATGTACATATACGTACACCCATGGACCATTGGGGTCTGTTTTGCCAATAAGTGAAACTATAGAGTGGAAGGAGAGCTCTTGTCCTTGACGTTTTTACCAAGAGGAGAAAAATATCAATACTAATCTTTGTGATTGAGTCATGTTTGAATATACTTCTTGGGCTGTGTGTGTGATGTGATGGGATCACTAAGTCAAAAAATCAGACACATAGACATAGTGCCCTATTTTTCAGCTTTCATGTGGCACAACTGGCAAGCTGGTACTTCTTTTCTTTCTGTGTTTTTCTCCCACAGTAGTTAGATTTGTACCATATTCTTATGTTGTTTTTCTTTCCTTTCATTTTTTGATATAACCCTTGACTTCTCTCCACAATTATGGCCTGTGCCCATCCCTTGGATGGCTCCTCTTGCTTTGTGTAATATCCAACCTTAATTCCTTCTAGCTCTCTAGATCTGGCTCCAGCACTAGTCCAGGTGCTGATATCCCTTCCCTTAGCATAGCCCTGTCAATGGGACACTATGTAGTATTTGCCACTGGAGGTTGAAGTGGCCCTGGGATAGATGTAGAATTCAGAGTACCTCTTTTTTTTGACATATTTCCAAATTTTATAATAGATGCATACAAAGTAAAAAGTATTCAACAAAGAATATAATCACAATTTCCACTCAGGCAAATAGAAGCTTGGAAGTTCTCCTAATGTGGGAAATTTCCACAGTTTAAAACCTGCTGGAAGCTAGATTAAGCAAATTTAAGCTGTATTCTTCAAAACAGGGTCCTGAGGGTATACACATCTTTTACTGTTCCTTGTTTGAGGCCTCCATGACTTAGAGAAGATTTTCGACACAGCTCTTGGCAGGACTTAAGTGACATAGAGGGATGGGCAAATTCAAAGGATTTAGCCAAATTAGTCCAGTGACAGGAGTTCTTACTGGAAACATCTGGAAACATAGACCTTAACTGTTGTCCTTAAGATTCATGACACCGAAGCATGTGTTTTCTAGAAGTACTGACTCCGTGGTAGCCTTGCAGAGAAAGTTAACTTAGGAGTAACAGCTGGACACAGTAGGTCACCCCACAGCAATGGGTTCTCCTTGGGGACCCAAGGAACCAGTGTTAACATCATCCAACCCGTGGCTTTCAGGTTCAATGCAACTGCATTTCTTTTGAGTACATGTTGAAACACACAGGCTAACTAGTTTGGCTCAGTAGAGGTCTTTAGGACAAGAACACTTATACATGGGTAATCGCACCTCCTGATTTATATAGCTTTTGGCTGAAAGAATATGAATGACAAAGTAATGGGATCCCAATTAAGGAAAGTTTATATTAATTCTGAAAGAGCCTGGAACTTGGATTTAGACAGTTTAAACCTTCCCCTATAAAGTACTAACTGAATTACCTTAGGCATACCACTTAACTTTTCAAGGTAGGAATCCTTATAATTAAGGAAATTAAATTTTCTAGAGATTAAATAACTTTGGCAGGGTCACAATGCCAGTAAATTATTGTAAAGGTGAATGGGAATACCCCAAGTTAGAATTATATCATGCCACCTCAAGTTCTCCTGGAACTCTTCTAGTATCCAGCAATGAGACCGGGAACATCATCAGTTTATACCTTGGGACTTTTGAATGGGTATTTGTTTAGTCTTTTTTTTTCTGAAGCTTCCTAGTGCCTCATAATACATGGCACATATATGTTCTGGATAATACATGCAGAATCAATAAATAAAGCAACATTTACTATTAATGAAAGGCCAGTGAATCTTGGTATTGCTTGACCATGTAAGCATAAAGATGAACATAGCCTGGAGGGGAAAGAGTCTCTCTAGCACATTGAACCATTTTTCAAGGACAACTGAGGAGCGAGCCTAACAATGCCAGCTAATGCCAAAGGATAATCACTAGTAGAATGGGTGTTGTCTCAGTGAGGAATGATAACCAAACTGCTAGGTCAAAAAAAAATGGATAAAAAATATGGATAAGTGGAGGAGCATATTGTCTCTCGCTGAAAGAACAAAAGAAGGGGGTTGTAAGCTTCCTGGGAGCAGGGCCCCTGTTTTCTATTCTTTGTGTCTCCAGCATTAGCCAAGGTCCTAGCCTAATACAAGTAAGCTTCAACATATGTTTGTGGATGAATAAATGAATTAATCACTGCCCACTTGATACAGAACTGAATTGCAGAAGCTATTCCAAGAAGAAAGGCAAGATTCCATAGATTCCATAGCCTGCTGAGAAGCTAGAATAACTATCAGGACTATGATTAATTAGCTAAAGGGTCAGAGACTTATTAGGCCAAGGGGAACAAGGTGTCTATTGATGTCTAGGGTCTTGGAATTACTAAAGGAAGGATAACTGCCTTTGACTAGGCTATGAATAACTCAAGGGGCTCTTTCTCCAGAAACACAGATTCATTACCACCCAGGGCCTTCAGATAAGCATGGGCAAATCCTAACCCTAAGAACAGCAGGGAAGTCCTCAAACTCCTATTCATTTTCAACAGAGTCTGGTGTTTAGAATGAGGTTAGGGAGTAAATGTGGGCAAAGCTAAAACAGATTTGGAGAAATAAAACAAGTTTTTATATCTTAATGGTTTTTAAAAAATTAGTCGCAAGGATTTTATGCTGTATTACTTTATTTGGTTAATTTGTTACAGGATTATGATTTTATAACTATGTCATGCCTAATGTTCTGCCATTCAAGTGACATCCAGAATGCATATAAAATGCATACTCCTTAGCTTGGCATAAAAGCTCTGTGTGGCATGCTATCAAATTAACAACTTTTCCAGAATCATGTCAGATTCTCTTCATATGCAATGTACACGCCAACTGTACTAAATTTCTTTCAGGTCTTGGTAAATTTGCATATGCCATTTCCTGTGCCTGTGGGGAAATGTTTGCTCCAAACCAGAAAACTCCTATTCATTTATCAAGATCCAATTCCAGTATTTCTTCCTCATCATCAACTCTCTGAGAAGAGTTAATTATTTCCTCCTCTGTGTATTTGAACATATTTCTATTTTTAAGAATAACGTATCCCTTTGTTTTATAACCATTTACTTACTTTTCAACTCATGCACTAGGCTGTCAGCTCCAAAATGGCAGGATGCAACTCTTCATTTTGTCTGCCTCACCCTAGTTCAACAAATAGTCACTGACTGCACAGAAACACCTTTGCACATGTATTTGTGAAGTTATTGCCAAATAATATATCAGATATCATTGCTTCAAAGTAATTAACATTTAATAAAACAACTTGCAAATAAATTGTTAAAGATCACAGTATGAACTTGGCCCCCACGTGGTTTTGTCTACATTTAGTTATGATGGATGTTTGCTCTGGCATGTGGGGACCCAGGAGGAATTAAATACTTTTTACCTGTTATTATGTCTATGTAGTCTGCCATGAGAAATGATTTTTTTCTAGTCTAAAGGCCTATGCTGAAAAAGCCACGTTTTTGGTGATTTCATTAACATTTATAAATGTTAACAATTCTGTCAGCCTAAACTGAAAGTGACTGTGTGAGAAATGAAAGCTTGCATAACTCTGACACTCGATATTCATGGCTCATTATCCTCAGGACTTTCATTATGCAGTGAGGAAGTAGGGTCAGCCTCACAAAATTTAGGAATAATTAAGAAAATTACTATATGGAGATGTGACTTATGGACTGAGAATAACGAACTTTCTAAAAAGACTGTATTCAACAAAATAAATAAGGATGATGAAAAATCCACAGATGTTTATAGCTTAAGGCAGCTTTTCAGTTATTCATTATAAAGACTCCTTGAAGGCTTTTCCTCACTTCCCTTGACCCTTTCCTGAACACTTTGAAACTTTCTCTTGACTATATTCCTCAGGGAGTTTAAGAAGTCCTAGGCGTATTTCCTGAAGTTCTTTAAGTTCATTCTCAAACACATCCACAGAGATGAAAATATTGTTGCTGACCTGTATACACTGTGAATTGCTTCCAGGCTCCAAACCTCACACTCATCTTTCACAATTTTCCAAGTTTGTGGAATAATCATGTGGAAATAGCCACAAGGGCAGAGGTTATCTGCTAACCTAACATTCTATCAAAAAAAAAAAAAAAAAAAGAAAAGAAAAGAAAACCAGATGGTATCTAGGTAAGTTAAAAAAACTGTTTTTAATTTAGACAAAATTTTATTTATCTGTTAACCACCCATTATTCTTCTAGAGCAACAGATGGTGTAGGATGTAAATATAATATAAAATTTCCTTTTCTTTCTATGTTAATTTCAATAAATGTCTATTAAGTAGCTGCTATATGCCAGGCATTAAACTAAGTTCAATAGTATCTCCACTGAATAGAATTTATATTTTAGTTCAGAAGTCAGACACAGAGACAAATAATGATGATGGAATAGACTAAGTACCATCATATAATTTCATGTACAAAGTGCCATGGGATCTTTATAGAAGGAGGCACATAACTTTAACATAAATTAAATTTTGAGGAGCCAGAAAGATCAGTTTGATCTTGATAAAATGAACCCCTAAAGTATATACAACCCAAGTCAACAAATATTTCTGTAGCTTCTAAACATTTTTAGGATCCAAACAGAATTATTTTTCTTGTGCTCTCCATTTTATATGAGACAGAAAGACATTAAAAATTTTAATATAGTTTTCACAAGTGGTTTTTCCTGTCTATTGTTTAAGATTGTCCTTCCAAAATAATGACTATTTGAAATTATAACTAAAGGCTTTGCTTATATTTTTGTTATGAAGGAGGATGTTTCTTATCCCAGATAAAGTCCTGAGCCTCAGTGAAGTGCTATGTTGAAAAACAGTAGATTAGGACTTCCCTGGTGGCGCAGTGGTTAAGAATCTGCCTGCCAGTGCAGGGGACACGGGTTCGAGCCCTGGTCTGGGAAGATCCCACATGCCGCGGAGCAACTGAGCCCGTGCGCCAAAACTACTGAGCCCGCGTGCCACAACTATGAAGCCGGCGCACCCTAGAACTCGTAGCTCCGCAACAAGAGAAGCCATCACAATGAGAAGCCCGCACACCACAACAAAGAGCAGCCCCCGCTCGCCACAACTAGAGAAAGCCCGTGCACAGCAACGAAGACCCAATGCAGCCAAAAAAAAAAAGATTAAAAAAAAAACCAGATTAGTTCTGGATAGTGGCTATAAAATAAAACATGCATAGACCTTATTTTTTTTCATAGACTTTAATCTTGAGGAAATTCAAATACATTATGGAAAAAATGGAAAGTTCAGTTGATGATAGGACATCTAATTTTATCATTTATAGATTCCTAATAAGTGAGTTTTTGAGATATTTTATTTTATTAACATTCTTTAAGGAGTGTGTAGGCTGTGCTTAAACTCTGCCATATATATGGCATTTAGCATGTTGCCTTGTGCATAGTAGGTGCTCAATGCATACATGTGAAATTAAATGTAAAATGCTTGGCACCTTCTGATCTTTCCTCAAACGTTCATGTCTTTTAAAAGGCAAGACACCATGAGGTTACCTTGTGCTCCTCAACACAGTCAGATGTCCCTGTTCCAAGAGGACTTCCTAAAATGGGGCCAGACTATAGCTAAGCCTTCATCTCTGAAACAGCAATAATTCTCTGATTTGGCCTCTCTGACCATAGGTGGTCCTTTTCAGGAAAAAAATCTAGACCCCTGTAAAATATCCTTTAAGGATTTCTCCTTTTTCCAGGGATCATGAAAACCATGTCTATAGGATGAATTATTCTTTAACTTAAACAGGCTTTTTCATTCTAGATTCTGAACCAGATTGAGGAACTGGAAAAGAAAGGTAGCTAATTTTAAAAAGTATATATATATATATATATATAAAACATAAAAAATATATATATACATTTTACTCTTGTGGAACTCTTAGTTCTATCTATCTATCTACTTACCTATCATCTACCATCTACCTATCACAACTCCTCCATGGATAGTAGGATCTACTGTTATATCTTTTTACATAAATGGGTATAGGACATAGGAAACTAAGGCTCAGAGAAGTTAAATCACTTGACCAAGTCATGCAAAGCTAAAATTCAAGCATAGGGAGTCTGGCTCCAGGGTCTATGTCTTTAGTCACTTCTCTATTCTGCCTTATTCATCATAGCCTGGGAGTAGAGAGAAAAGCCTATCTCCAGCGTGACTAATTTTTTTCTCTGTATAGATTTAGAGAGATTTGTCCAAGTCTGTTGATATAGGAAAGAGTGAGCAGGGATGGAAACATTTGTTGTGCATCTACTATGAGCTGAGCAGTGTTAGGTACTTTTCATATAGAATTTTGTGGTGTCTTTATTATAATATATCAAGCTATTTAATATTATCTTAGTTTACTAGTGAGAAAACTGAGGCTCAGAGTTTTTAAATAGCTTGCCAAGAACACATAGCTAGTATGGGACTAAGCCAGGATTTAAAAGTGGGACTGAGGATTCCCCACTATATGCCATGTGCTTTCTGCAAATGGGATAGATAGGGAGATTTTATTTCCTATCACAGTCCTATGACTGGGGATGTAAACCAGGTCTTGCATCCTACCTTGATAAATATTGTCCTGAAGTGAGATTTGCAGTTTCCACATCCATGCAGTTCATCGTGCTGGGAATGAGAGCAAGTTCTGGCTGGATCATGGTGGCTGTGGCTACAGCTCTTGCAACCAGTTCCATGGCATCTTGTACATAGTACTCAAAGACAGACTGTGTTGTTTTTCCATGAGCAATGAGCCCTAAGGGCAGACCTTCTGTCCTCAGTTGCTCAACATTCTGGGAATCCCCCAGCACCCAATGAAGCTCAGGGGCTGCTACCCCAAACTGGGTGGTAATTTCGAAAATCCGCCGGATACTTTCCATGTCGCAGCCAAACATCACCATTGTGGGCGTACTGTTCTTAACGCTCTCAAGCTGGACCTGCAGGAAGCTCAAGAGGTCCTCAGTGGAGGAGAGGTTGATGGTGATGTTGATGATAGAGCCCAGGTGGAACTTGGAATTATTCTGGGTAAGGACGAGGAAGTCAGTGATGTTCCAGTCTTCCTGGCACAGCAACAAGCTAAAATTGTACCAGTTGTTCATGGTCAGGATTGAGACAGTGACATCAGCATCAGAACTTAATGAATTTTCTAAACTCAGTTGGAGGTGAAGGGGATTCTGTATTTAAAGATATGAAAAAGAAGAATTAGAAAGTAATGGCCAAAGATTATAATATAGGGTACTTTTGCTTTCTTATGAGGCTTCATCTTTTATTTTTCCCTATGATATTCAACTGCCTCTGGGATAAAATTCCCATAATTTTGAAAGCTATGTTTCCTGTCTAATGGAATTGATTCCTTACAACTGATTTCCTTATAATTTTTGCTCAGAGTACCAGAGGGCAGATGATCCTTGGTGTAAATGTCAGGGGTGACACAACTATACATTTAGTCTTAAATTTTTATCAGGCTTGTCTACTTCCTACAGACAGTCTCCTTTAGGCATCCCATTTCTGACTATCCCTCTTCTTAACTCATTTGTTCAATTTTCCTGTCAGGTGAAATAATTTAAAGAAATTACTTTTGCTTTCCTTTAAAACTACTAGTAGAAAAGTCTTAAAACAGTGCAGGTGCTTGTGTTAAGGATGGTGTGGAAAAAGGATGCATCATAGTTTCCCAAACTTTTGGCCCCTGAGGAAGGCACATTTAATATATGTGGTGCTATATTTGAATGTTTATGTTCCCCAAAATTCGTATGTTGAAATCCTAATCCCCAATGTGATGGTATGAGGTGATGGGGCCTTTGGGAAGTAATTAGGTCATGAGGGCAGAACCCTCATGAATGAGATTAATGTCCAAGAGGCTCAAAAGAATTCCCTTACCCCTTCCACAATATGAGGACACAGTGAGAAGCTGGCAGTCTGCCACCATGCTGGGACCCTGATTTTGAACTTCTAGCCTCCAGAATTGTGAGAAATGAAATTCTGTTGCTTACAATCTACCCAGTCTGTGTTACAGCAGCCTAAATACACTAATACATATGGAATAATTAACAATATACTTATAAAAATTAAATACATAGTCTAATATTGAAGGTTTGATTGCATTTCTGTATCTACTGAGACTGGATTCTTGCTGTGAAGGGTGAAATGTGTGCCATTTAAACACATTTATGTAACTTCCACCACAATTTCATCTACTTATAGAACTCACCAACTCAATGAAAGAAAAGTATCTTATTTGAAAAATCACAAACTATTAATCATATAGATGATGTGGAAATAGTCCTCTAATGAATGAATCTGTTAATTGTTCTGAGAGTAGACATTTGACATATTTATCCTTTAACACTGACATCCTGAGGATGGTTAGCACAATGCTTTACACAAGGTAGTGTACAATAGACACAGTCCAAATTGACTAAATATGGTCCCATTTTGGAGCTATTAGACTATTGAACTATTTTTGAGAACTTGCCAAACATTCAAGTCAATAACATGAGGAGGGCTTTCGCAGTAAAATTTCATGCCCTTGTACAAAAGGAAAGAAGTGTGGCCTTCCTTTATCTACCAAAAAGTGTATAACAAGAAATAGAGTTTGAGCTGAACTTTGAACTCTTTGAAGGGTTAAAAGCATTCTGATATGTGTAGAATAAGGAGTGAGGATTCCAAAGGAATTTATGGGAGAACTATTACCAAAGGCAGTAAATGAGAGTAATCATAATGGTAAGGAAGAGGGAGTCTTAAAATTTATTTTGATAACTTGACTTTTGTCCTTCTAAATTAAGCTTTTGAGCAGGACTTGTAATGATAAAACCAGAGCTTTTGGAGGATCATCTATGGGTAGTATTCAAAAGGGAGAGGGAAAATAAGCCTTCTAGGATTTCGATAAGGTGCTAAGGGTTTAAACTGGAAGCCAGTGTTGGTAATGATAGGAAGAGTGATTAAGAAAAAGGTTTTTTTAAAATTAAAATTTAGTGACAAGGTCAGATGTAAGAAGCAAAAGTAGAAAGGTGTCAAAAAACCAGGAGGTAGGTAGTTCCTGTTTCTAGGCTTGGGATGCCATATAAGATGAAGGATCAGAAGCTTCATTTCCTCACTCTTACTACTGATGAATATGAATTGCTCCAGAGAGTTCTTTCTTTCCTCCTCTTTTAACTTTCTTCCCTTCCTTCCTTTTTATATCCTCCTGTGCCTTAACCCTCTTCCAGAATCAGTGAGCAATGGAAGGCAAGCTATACATTTAGCTGGCAGGAACAAATTATTCCCAACTGTTTTCTTGGCCTCAGTTCCCTATTCTGTTGCCAGTTTTCTTTCTAAAACATAAATGTGACCATATCATTCTTCTGCACCATAACCTCTGAATCACCCATAGGACAAATTTCAAACTTCACCTGTAACACTCCAAACATGTACCCCAAGACAGGTCATAGTAGACAAATTATTTTTCTTGTGTCAGAGTGAGCATGTTCACATCCACACAAATTTGATACGCTGAATTCTCCACCTGTGAATGTACTTGCCTATATTCATATTCATCCTTCAGAACTCTACTCTTGCATGCAGATTTCCAGAAGTTAGCTTACGTTCCACTTACTAGTGTTTCTGCTGCTGAGCTTTTTTTCTCGCAGTATTTTTGCCCTTTTGATTTCCTGCAATGGTGAACTGGGTTTTTGTTTGACTGCCCCTCTGACTGTTGCCCAAGCAGAATTAATCGTCTCCTGTCTGTGTCTGGGTTTCATTTTGTTCATCCCTTTATTACAGCACCCTTCATACCGTAAGTTAGTTATTTGGTTAAGTGCTTATCTCCCACACTAGACTGGAAGCTCCTTTAGGATAAGGACCATATCTCAATCATCTCTTCTAACACAGTTATTAGTTAACCAGAGATAGTATTTATCAACTGGAATTTTCTTTTGTCCATCCTGGGCTATGATCATAATCTTGTCACTGAAAGACTGAGAAGAAAACCATTTCCAGCAGAGCTGCACGACCCAATATTTTGCCCCCAGTGGGGACAAAGGCCCATCTATCCACTTCCTACAGAGAGATTCATTAAATCAGTATGTGAGGATCATGTTCTAATGGAGGCAGAGATGAAAATGTTCTCCTCTTGCTAAATAGGGAAGTAAAATTAGCTAATCACATTGAGCATTCAGCACCAGAGAGACAAATGCATTTGGCATGAGAGAGTGACAGAGGAGTAAAATGAAAGCCCCTCCCTGTGGATTATGTGATCTGTATAATCACACTCATCCCTACAAACAATTCTAGTAAGAAAGTCTAGATGTGGAAGTTAATCCTTACACAAATTTAAGGAACACAATTCTTCAAATAAATATTTATTAAATAATAGTTTAGAAACATCTAGTGATATTGTATTTATCTGGCAGCCTCAGAAGCAAAATCTCCTAATTTCTCTCCATATAATAATCAAGGGAAAGGTGCGTGTACGTGTGTGTGCATGACACACACACACAGATATGAAAACTTAAAACAAAAAATTCAAGCCTAATAGTAAAACTTTCATCAAAATCTGGGACAAAAATTAAACCAGACCTATCAAATGAAACTGAGAATCAAAATCTATGTCTGAGAGATAGTTTGCTGTTTGCAGAAGAACAACCCATGGCCTGAAGGAAGGTATAATTTAAAAAAAAATTTCTACATTGTTTATCTCCTAAATCAGAGATCCAATAACAAAACAACTTGAGTCAGGAAGCCTCTCTCAACCATGCTGACAGTAAAAACTGCTTCATAAGTGCATTCAATTTATATAAATTAAAATATACAGGCTCAGGAGGAGGTAGGGGGAGAGAAAAATGAAGTAGTACTGATAATTCTAATTATCCTAAGTGAGTGTATTCTTTATTACCTATGACTATTATATATAGGTATTATGTATTGTAATAAATACATGTTATTGTACACAGTTATATACACAAAATCATGTATGCCAAATTAAATAGGTAATTTTTAAAAACTGAAGTATAGTTAATGTACAACATTATGTCAATTTCAGGTGTGCAACAGTGATTTGACATTCAAATATATTATGAAATGATCACCATAATATGTCTGGTAACCATCTGTCACCCTTCAAAATTATTACAGTATTACTGACTACTATATTCCTTAAGCTGTCTAATACTTCCTCATAAGTTATTTATTTTATAACTGGTAGTTTGTATCTCTTAGTCTCTTTCACCTATTTCATCCAACCTCCACCCCAACCTCTGGCAACCACCAGTTTGTTCTCTTTATCTATGTCTGTTTCTGCTTTGTTTTTGTTTGTTGATTCGTTTTGTTTTTTAGATTCCACATATAAGTGAAACCATATGGTACTTGTCTTTCTCTGTCTGACTTACTTCACTTAGTGTAATACCCTCTAGACCCAACCATGTTGTCACAAGTGGCAAGATTTCATCCTTTTTTATGGCTGAGTAATATTCCACTGTGTGTGTGTGTGTGTGTGTGTGTGTGTGTGTGTGTGTGTCACACATCTGCTTTATCCACTCATCTTTTGATGGACACTTAGGTCGTTTCTATGTTTTCACTAACTTAAGGAATTTTCTAATGTAATTTTCCTATACTTTGAATTGAGTCTTTATTTCTAAGCAAGATAACACGCGTCTCCACTCCACTGAGTTTTAGGGTTTTATTCCCATCATAATCTGCTTCTACATTATTTGGGGGCTGACATTCCCAAAAGTATGGGCCAGAAGTGTGGATGGGAAATGGCCATGTTGAAATGCACTCATGGAATGAAATCTCAACAAGTCAAGTGCAGAGCTGGAAGGAGAGAGCAGTTGCCAAGACAGCAGTGCAGTTGCCAGTGTCAGAGAATTGCAGAAGTGTCAGAGATTTATTCAACTGTGTAAGGGAAGATTGCTTTAGCTGTTATGGAGCACAGTGGATTTACAACTAGTAAAAGATTAAAATTCCACAGAAACAAAAACCAGGCGAGAAGGGTAAGAAAATGTGGAAAAATAAAAAGATAGAGGGGCCGTGCCTTAAGAGATATTAGAACACAACAGAAAATGCAATTTTTATATAACCATAATAATTAAGACAGGTAAGTATTAACAAAAGAATTAACAGGTAAATAAATAGAACAGATGTTAATGCACATTAAGAAGTACATTGATTTAATATACTATATTAATATATTGAATACTATACACTGAAAATTATAAAGGAATATAGAAGAAACATATGAAGTTAAGAGTTGAGAAAATAGATTTTTTGGGAAAATAAATATCATTTAAAGTCCTAGTTCTACCATATATTAAAAATAAATTCCAGGCCAAAAAAAAAAAAAAAAAATTCCAGGCCATTTAAGAGCTAAAAGTACAATGTCAAATCATTAAAAGTTAGAGCATATAGGTAAATGTGTCAGAAATCACAATGATAAAGAGAAATACATTAAACTAAATATTACAATATGCTTTATTTCCAGCATTAAACACCTCTCATAAGCAAACAAACAAAAAAATAAAAATATGAGAAACAAAAGAATATTTGCAACATATTTGACAGAGTTAATGGTCACAAAATGTAAAGAACATTTACTAATCAATCAGGAAATAGAACCCATGACTGAGCATTCATTCAATCAAGAAAATTAATTTTAAGCTCCTACTGTGAGCCATACTCTGTAAAAATTTCCTGTTGTCTATACAGTGGGTGAGAGATAGACAATTTACAGATAAGTAGACAAACACTTAATATAATTATAATTATGGAAATTACTGTAAATGAAACTAATAAGGTGTAGCAAGACTAGGAAAGGGGAAAGAGTATCCCAGGAAAAGTGTAATAATTATGATTAGTAGGGTAGGTGGATGCACATATTTGCACTGTATAAGCACTCTCTAACTGGGACTTTAGAAAAAATAAGGGATGTGTATAAAAATGATTAATCACTATATATAGGTAAACACAAATACTCATTTTTTAAAACATACACATTTAACTAAAAATGTAGTTTCATTTTGACCATCCATTCCTCTTTGACTAGGTACAATCTTCCTAGTCCCAGATAAATGGTTGGAGCCACTACCTGCTTCTACATTCCCTCTGCTTGATTCTTTTATTTTAAATTTTGTTTATTTATTTATTTATTTATTTATTCTTGGCTGCATTGGGTCTTCGTTGCTGCACGCGGGCTTTCTCTAGTTGCGGTGAGTGGGGGCTACTCTTTGTTACAGCTCATAGGCTTTTTATTGCGGTGGCTTCTCTTGTTGCGGAGCACAGGCTCTAGGTGCACAGGCTTCAGTAGTTGCAGCATGCAGGCTCAGTAGTTGTGGCTTGTGGGCACTAGAGTGCAGGCTCAGTAGCTGTGGCACAGGGGCTTAGTTGCCCGCGGCATGTGGGATCTTCCCGGACCAGCGCTCGAACCCGTGTCCCCTGCATTGGCAGGTGGGTTCTTAACCACTGTGCCACCAGGGAAGTCCCCTCTGCTTGATTCTTTACCCTCCCCTTTTGCAGTGTCTTCAGTGTTCTTGCTCAAATCCTAAACTGTCCCTTCTGGCTGGACCACTGTCTTCAGTCAGCTGAGCTTTTCTCTCCTTTTGTGGGACAGTAAGTATTGTGCTTAGGACTTAGTAGTCCTAGCAACCTATCCTTAGCTTCTGGCTCCATCATTTACAAGCCATGTGGCTTTCAACAAGTCACTCACTGTCTCTGAGTCATAAATTTCTCATCTCTAAAACAAGGAAAATACTACCTCCTACCTTACAGGTTCATTTAGAGAATTAAATGTGAGAATGTGATAATGCATGGAAAGTAACTGGCCCAGAGTGAAGGCCCAGTAAGTAATAGTTGTTACAGTTTTCTTAGAGTTAAGTCATTGTGTTGGACATGCCTGCTAAAGTGATTGCGATACAATTTTTTTCTTTGCTATTCTTGCTCTTTTTCCTTTCTCTTTTCTCTTTTCACCCAATGGTCCCTGCAATAAATATCTTTTACAAATACCAATTATACCAACTCCTTAGCAGGAAAAGAGCAACTCCATCTCAGGATGGGAGCCGCTATTTATTTGGAAGACATCATATTCACAGCAGAGCACACCCCCCACCATAAAAAATCCCCAAAAGCAAAAAACTTCTTTCTTTGGTAACTAGCTCCAGTGTGACATCACGAGTTAAGGAATTTTGGGCGCCAGTTGCTGGAGATCCCCCATCAATCTTTGTTCTTCCCAAAAGCACAGATTCAGCTATTTTGGGGATCAGTAAAAGTTTCAAAAACAGAATTCATTGCAGCAACGAGCTTGTCAGATACTTTGAGATATTCCCTGACAGAAGAAAAGAGGTAATGAGGTTGGGTTTGCTTCAAGAGAGGAGAAAAGATGAAATTCTCTCAGCTCTTGCCTGGGCAAGCAAACCCATTTAGTTTTGACTTCTAGGCCAAAGCTCAGAAAGCTCAAGTGAGCATAATATTTCCACTACTTTTAATGGAGATGAAATTCCCTTCTATTCCTAAGTCTGCTGATTGCTAAAGGTGTTCAAAGGGCTCAGAACCGCTTCCTACACTGCTATCGCTTCTCCTCAGCCAAGGAGGCTGCAGGAAGTTTGCTGTTTCTCATTACCACACAGCTCATTTGACCTATATTATATAGAAGTCTTTTTCTTTCTGAAAATTAAAGCTTATTCCTTTAGAAGCCCAGGCTTTTAAATAAATTAACTGTTTTTGCGGTTGCATTAGGGATTCAGGCAAACATAAGGCATAGTCCCTGCCCAGAAATTGTAATCTAATAATAATGCAAATGAAAAGCTAATACCTACCAATGGCCCTAGTGCTTTTTGCATATTGTCTTATTTTATCCTCACAATGACCTCATGAGGTGATTACGATGATTAGCCTCCTTTAACAGATGACAAAAATGACGCTCAGAAAGAGTGAGTAATTTCCCCAAGGTTGCACAGCTACTGAGAAATAGAGCCTGGGTCCAAAATCCAAGTTTGTAAGACTTGAAAGCCTGTGCTTTGGGCCAGTACTCTATACTGCTCCCTCCACTTGGTAAGAATAAAATGTGCATTAGAGTCTTGACATTTGTAGATTAAAATTTATAGCTCCAGTTATTTGCAAGTAATCCTAAAAGCCCATGGAATCAAGTCCCTTTTTTTTTTTTAAGTTATTTTTAAATTTATTTATTTATTTATGGCTGCGTTGGGTCTTCGTTTCTGTGCGAGGGCCCTCTCTAGCCGTGGCAAGCGGGGGCCACTCTTCTTATTGAAGTATTCAAACTATTGTTATAGACACTCTCTCAGTGACAAACGGCAGCATATTTTCTTATAATGGGAACTGTTGAAATGTGCACCAGATAAACTGTCTAGCATGCAAGTTAAATTTCCTATGGAAATTTGATTATTTTATGTCAATGCAGCTTGAAACTATTATTAAGAGATGGCTTATGTCACATACTAATTGGCTTTATTATACTAAGAATGAAAAGTCAGCTAAATGTTGATTATTTCTATTAACTGACACCACAGTTGACATAAACTTTTTTCTCGATTCTGTAAGCCATTTTTTAATTGATACAAGTACATGTTTTGTACATTTAAACCATGGTTCAACTAATTGTGATGTAACATGGCTTTCGTATATTCTCGTTTAGCATTCCAGATTAATTTTTATAATATCATAAAATCTATAAAATCAATTTAGTTGCATAATGGCTTCTTATTTCATTTGAAAATTTTGAAAAATTAGATGGACTCACATTCATTGCTTGCTACCTGACACTGACCAGTTTAATACTAGAAATAGTATTAGCATGACCTTAAATAGTATCTAAGTAAATTTCCATCTTACCACCTTATTTCAAAACTTGTGATCTATTCATTATGATTAAGCTTTGCTGCAATACATTTTATTTCACTTGCATTAATAGGCACACATTAGCATAGTTAATTCTTTGTACCTTTCAAATCCTGGTTTAAAATAAGAAGGCATTAGAAATATTGAATTTAGTTTCAAAG
This sequence comes from Delphinapterus leucas, assembly GCF_059928025.1. Lineage (NCBI taxonomy): Eukaryota > Metazoa > Chordata > Mammalia > Artiodactyla > Monodontidae > Delphinapterus > Delphinapterus leucas. Next base: position 94,764,288 of record NC_143134.1, read on the forward strand.
TCTCTGGTCACAGAGGCAGTATTTTCTCATGAATTAGAGAAAGTAGAATTAGAGCCTTCAAACTCTTAAAGCCTCTATAAGCAGTTCTGGTGACTTCAGGTCCAGAATGATGAATCCTGAATGAACAGACCTATGTTCATTCAGGATGGTCTATGTGAGCATTGTCACTTATTATGAAATGAAAAATGAACTGTTTGGTTAATTTTCAAACTTAAGATTTGGATTGCATATGGCCCTGTTGTGAACTCGCTTGTCACATCATTGCCTGTATCCATTCAAGCCTAGTGATAATCAGATAAGGCAGAAATATTAAGTTTGAAGGTCCACCAAAAGCTAATTAGTGCACTTATGATTTTATCATTTGGTTTATAAGGGACCTTAAAGCTCACTTAATTCAAACTCCTGTACAGTTTACAGGATGCCATGTATTAAGGTGCAAGAGTGAGTTAAAGGTCTTTCTCGTTCTATTTTGAAAGTTGATAATTTGTTTAATTGAGGTGGTCTGTCTTCCTTACAGTCTTTTGTGAATATGACTAAATTTTTAATATTTATGAATATAGCTACTTGTGTTTAATTTTATTTTAAAGGAAAGAGTCAGGCTCAGCCCAAACTTGCACACTCTAATATCTCTCTGCAGTCCTTAAACCACAAATAATTGCTCTTTATAAAAGAGGTATAAAGAGTGTACTGATTTATGAATTCACTAATTTTTCTTCTCCACTGTGACAAACATATACAATCACATCATGTCTTGAAAGGGAAACATTAATCGCTAACATATCTAGTGTAAAAAGAATTAAATCAAATAAAATGGATTTTCTGGGTTTCCATCCAACTTACTATATGAACTCTGGAATGATCTCCTTCTGGAATTACTTACTGTCCATATATATATTCATTCTGTCAGCATTATTTAGCCTCTATTGGCATTTTTATTTTTTTTAAACTCTCGCATATCACACCAAAGGCCTTTGGGCTTTAAAATGAGAAGAACCACCAAAGATCATCATTATGTTTTCTAAGTCAGTGCAGGGAACATAGACCCACAAAGAGATCAGGGACTTTGAGAGGTCTTTACTGTTTCCAGAATAAAAGAGAATTGATAACCCAGCCTTTGTAACCCAGTCCAGCATCTCAAAGTGCTAAATTCACAATGTTGATGATTTTCTCTCTCCCTCTGCCTGTGTCCTGGGTGATCCTGGAGAGTCCTGATATCTTATTTCTTGCCTCCCTTTCCAGATTATGCAAGATCCATCAGAGCTGACTGTTACATCTCTGTTTTCTAGCCATCATCCTTATCTCCTTTGAAGCACAACAGGGGTGGTACTGTTTATTCAATTGTCTAAATATATCTTAGTTTCCTTTGATCTTGGAAGCCACTTCAAAAACCTTGGAATTCGCAGCTCTCTTGCCTCTACATCCATGGATCATTTTCTCTGCCCAGAACACTCTTTACCTCTCTTTTTGCATCACTAACTCCTAGTCATCTTTCAAGGCTGTGCTCAGGTTTCTTTTCTCTGGTTAAACATTGTTACTTGCTTCACCCTCAAGTTGTATTACTTGTCTGTCTTTTATCTGCAGCCCCACCATATTTTGTACCTTTGCCTCTCATTTATTACATGGCATAATCATTAGTTTACTCATCTCTCTCCTTCCCTGGAATATTTGGGGGCTAGAGATGTTCCCTCATATAGTGAAATCCTGAGTTACATTGCCCAGAAAATAAGAGACTCACAGAGAAGTGTTGGTTGAATGAATAAACGGTGATATGTAAGTTTAGATTTAGAGGAGAAGTCTGACCTTTAGCTGAGATGTGTCTATTTTTTATGTCATTTTCCTTCCTGTTTGACTAATATGGTGTCTCTCTAGAGCCAAGAATGATTATTATCTGCTTTCCCATAAAATCCTATCCTTCCAGATGACACAAATCTTCTCTGATGTCAATCAGAAAAGTGGCACCTGAATGCCAAGAGGATTGACAGAATTGCTCAAATGCATATTCGCCCCAGGCACTGTTTAGAAATACAAGTGAATCATGATATGCTCAAACTCAGTGTGTGTCAGTCATTTTCTTTACTCTAAAGACGGTTGTGGAGAAATATTTATTGTGCTTTATAAATTATTCGTAATTGAATTTGTTTAAATGCTCAACAGTGATGCATTTAAAACATGATTCAATATACAAAAGTATCAATACTGAGGCAACCTTTCAGTTACCTGTTATCTAGACTGAGGTACCATTATAGAACTGGAGAAATGACTTTGAAATCTCTGTGACCAACCTACAGTGGGATTCTAACAAAGTAACTGGAAATGACAATAAATGAAAACTATGTTAAGGGAAAGAAGAGGACAAAGGAAGATGACAGAAGTCTTATCAGTATTTTAAACCTTAAAATAACACACCTATTATTACTACGAATAACAAAGTATCTTGGAGTTTGCATAAAAGAGAAAGTAATTAAGCTTCTACTTGAGTTCAGAGACACAACTTGGCTTGGAGGATGGGAGAGGGGAACATGGACACCTGAACTACAGTATGAACTCTCCCCTCTCCTCGCCCTGTGTTAGTCTACTTTGCCACTTACTGTAGATGGTGGAAGTATGGAGATGCTTACTCTTCCTCAAGAAAATAAAGTGCAGATTGTTATAAGCTGAAGTAAGGTGGGTCCAGAACTGGTACCTGTAGTGTCTGGCAATTTTCTTTTTTTTTAATTTATTTTTGGCTGTGTGGAGTCTTCGTTGCTGCACGCAGGCTTCCCCTAGTTGCGGCAAGCGGGAGCTACTCTTCCTTGTAGTGTGCGGGCTTCTCATTGTGGTGGCTTCTCTTGCTGCGGAGCACGGGCTCTAGGCACGTGGGCTTCAGTAGTTGTGGCACACGGGCTTCAGTATTTGTGGCTCACGGGCTCTAGAGTGCAGGCTCAGTAGTTGTGGCGCACAGGCTTAGTTTCTCTGCGGCATGTGGGATCTTCCCAGACCAGGGCTCGAACCCATGTCCCCTGCATTGGCAGGCGGATTCTCAGCCACTGCGCCACCAGGGAAGTCCTGGCAATTTTCAGTTAGAGAAATGATGGGTAATTTTTTCTTTCTTCTTTCTCACCTCCCTAATGACCTTGTTCTGGAATTTGCTTCAGCAGTTTCTCTCTCTCCCCTGGGATCTCCCATAAGCTTACAAATATCCTCAATATCATCCACTTTCCTACTCCAGCTACTATTCTAGCTATTACTCCTTTGCCGCAGCACAAGTCTGCAGATGTATCAATACTTAAAATTACTTATTCCTCATTTTTCATTTTTCTCACCTAATCAGGCTTTTGAATTCACCACCACAACTTTTATTGAAGCAGACAATGACCAGATACTACTGAAGTGAAAGGATGATTTTCATTGTATAGGTGACTCACCTCTAAATACCATACAACACAGTTTTTCACTCCCTCTTGAGACACTTCATCTTCTAGGCTTCTCAATTCCATAGATGGGCCTTGTTTTCTTCTTACCTCACCAGTTTATCAGTCTATCATTTTTCTAAATTTGATGCCCCTGGCTCTGTCCTTGCCTCCTGTTTTCTCATCTACGCTACAGCCTACTAAATTTAAGTACCACGTATACCCTTTATTCTCTAACCTGGGCCTTGTGTATTTGACTGCCTTCTTGATATCTCTTTTTGGATTCCTGTTAGGCATCTGAAACCTAACAAGTCCAAAGAGATTCATTGTGTTCTTTCCTCTTACCCCCACTCTACCCCTGCTAAATCCACTTTCTTGAAAGCCCTCCCCAAGTACCATCATCCACACTGACTGCTCTGACCAAAAACTAACAAGTCTTCATATCCCTTATTAATCCATCAGTAAGTCTCATTCACTCCAAAATATATCTCAAATTCAATCACCTTCATCATCTCACTGTTTCTTTTTTTAAAGATATCTGCGCTCCCATTTTTTTTTTAATACATTTATTTATTTTTGGCTGTGTTGGGTCTTTGTTGCTATGCGCGGGCTTTCTCTAGTTGAGGAGAGCGGGGGCTACACTTCATTGTGGTGCGTGGGCTACTCTTCATTGTGGTGCGTGGGCTTCTCATTGCAGTAGCTTCTCTTGTTGCGGAGCACGGGCTCTAGGGTGGGTGGGCTTCAGTAGTTGTGGCACACAGGCTCACGGGCTCTAGAGCACAGGCTCAATAGTTGTGGTGCACGGGCTTAGTTGCTCCACAGCATGTGGGATCCTCCCAGACCAGGGCTCGAACCCGTGTCCCCTGCATTGGCAGGCAGATTCTTAACCACTGCGCCACCAGGGAAGTCCCCATCTCACGGTTTCTAGAGCACGCCTCCCTCCCCTCTGTCACCTACTCTAATGTGACAGCCTCCTCATTTAGTCTCCCTGCCTCTACCACTGCTGGTCCAGCAATCAGTTCTATACATAGCAGGCAAAATGATCTTTTAAAAAAATCTAAAATCATTCCTTTGCTTAAAACACTTTAATAGTTTCCCACTGCAACTAAAGCAAAATGTAAGCTCTTTACCCAGTGCCCTAAATGATCTGGCTCTGCCTATTTCTCTAAATTCCCCACTCTACCTGTGTGGTCTCAAAGCCCTTATACTCAAACCCTGTATCTGGTGTTCCTTCTTATTTTATGCAAAGTGGGAATACTGTTCCCCCATGTGGCTGATTCTTTCTCAACATTGAGGCCTCAGCTCAAATTTCTGGGCTTTCTAACTAACATGAGCAGCCTCCCCACTGCATCACCTTCCTATCATTTTCTTCACAGAATTATTTTATCTTCTTCAATGACAGAAATTATTGAGACTTCCCTGGTGGCATAGTGGTTAAGAATCAGCCTGCCAGTGCAGGGGACACAGGTTCGATCTCTGGTCCGGGAAGATCCCACATGCTGTGGAGTAACTAAGCCCATGTGCCACAACTACTGAGCCTGCCTGCCACAACTACTGAAGGCTGCGTGCCTAGAGCCTGTGCTCTGCAACAAGAGAAGCCATTGCAATGAGAAGCATGCGCACCACAACGAAGAGCAGACCCTGCTGGAAGCAACTAGAGAAAGCCTGCATGCAGCAACGAAGACCCAATGCAGACAAAAATAAATAAATAAATAAATTTATTTAAAAACAAATTATCTTATTCATTTGTTGATGAATTTGTTGAATATTTTCTCACAACTAAAACGAAAAGTTTCTAGAGGGCCCAGACACTAGATCCCTACTATCTCCTCAGGGCCTAGAGTATTGTTGAATGGTGTTTATTGGCTGACTGACTCAAGATATCTCTCTATCACATATTAAAACTGAACTTTCTACCAAAAACTTAAAAAGCTCATTTTTTGAGCAGTAAGGCGTATCCTAGAAGTTGTCCCAGTAGAATAATTTTGGGGTGGTTAATTCTATAGAAATCTGTCTTCTTTGGTACCTGTCTCCATCCACGCCTCCACAGTGCTCCCTTTGCCTTTATTTCTCGCTCTATCTCTCGCTCTGTCTCTGTCTTGATCTTAATCTCTATCTTGGTCTCTAACTTTCTTTGTCTAAACATTTGTCTCCTTTGTGGCCCTATCTCTAGCTTTCCCTCTTGTTTATTCTTTTTCTTTTTTTAATTTTATTTACTTATGGCTGTGTTGGGTCTTCGTTTCTGTGCGAGGGCTTTCTCTAGTTGCGGCAAGTGGGGGCCACTCTTCATCGCAGTGCGCGGGCCTCTCACTGCGTGGGCCTCTCACTATCGCGGCCTCTCTTGTTGCGGAGCACAGGCTCCAGACGCGCAGGCTCAGTAATTGTGGCTCACTGGCCTAGTTGCTCCGTGGTATGTGGGATCTTCCCAGACCAGGGCTCGAACCCGTGTCCCCTGCATTGGCAGGCAGATTCTCAACCACTGCGCCACCAGGGAAGCCCTCCCTCTTGTTTAAACACAAGCAAAGGGCTTCCTTTAAAAGGAACATAATAATGGCAAGTGGCTGTATTTACTGAACATTAGAAACCATTATCATATTCAAACAGCCTGCTGTTTTGGCTATTGTCTTGGAGAGATGAGGTATTTTAGCTATTATTTAAAACCTCATTATGGCACAGCTCTTTACTGCAAAATTGGCTATCTGTGGATCAAATCCTGTTTCCTAAAATATTATCATACGGTATTTCTTGACAGAATAGGGCTAGTCCATTCAATAAATTAATGTAATGTTGCAGAGAGTCTCAGTTTAATTCTTTGGTGTCTGAAGTCGTATTCACTTTCAGAGTAACTCATGTTTTTAGGCAATATACTTTAAGTATATTTTTATTTGTTGAAAATATTTGTTGAATTGCTACGATATGGCAAGCACTGTAATACATATTGGAAGCGTGATGGGAATGAACAAAACAGACATGTCATCTGTCTCTGTGGAGCTCAGAGTCTTAAGGGGGAGGTGGATATTAATAAAATAATACATTAATAAATTAAAAAATAATAGTAGGTAACAGTCATTGGATGAATGCTTACTATGTGCCAGTCAGTGTTTTAAGTGTCTTACAACTGTTAACTCATTTAATCCTTACAACAATTTTATGATGTAGGAACTACTAACATGCTTATTTTATAGAGGACGGAACTAAGATCACATATCTGGTAAGAAACCAAGATGGAATTCAAAATCAGTCTCTAGAAGCCATACTTTTAATCACATTTTCCTGCCTGGAGAGACTTGCTGGAAAAAAAATGAAAGGCAAGAATCATTCCAAGTAAATTCATAATTATAATGATAAGTTCTATGAACCTAAAGTGAACAGTATAAAGAGAGTACAGTCCAGAGTGACCTAGCCTGGGGAATCAGGGAAGATTTTCTTAGGAAAGAGAGGGGGAGGGTTTAATTAATTTACATTTCATTCCCTCCAGCCCTATTCTGCCCTACCTGACACTACAAGAACCTTCTTTTCAAAGGAACTGAGAAGCTCCTCACTGACAATTTGGTAGTTAATTCATTCTCTGACCTTTCCACTTCCTGCAATATCATCAATCTTGGCTGCTGTTTAACGTAGTGCAAAGTCAGAACAAATGAATATAGGTCAGATACACGTAAAAACACCTTGCGTGGCAATGGGGTCTGTCTTAGGATGAATGTGGCACCTTCAATTTTAACCCTAACAAGTGAACAATATTAACTCCAATTCTTTTGTGACCCATTCTAGCCACTTGTAGATAAAGCTATAATCTGGAGAGGAATTATTTAAGAGCATCATAATTAGATTATGCAATTAAGGTCCTGGAAGGACTGACACTATTGCATTTAATTTATGACACTATAGTAAATCATTTCAGGGAAATGGCGCCTCTCCTTTTAACACAGGTCATTAGGAAAACAGTCCTCACCGTCCATGTGACAGAGCACTAGAATGTGCTGCCAGAGGATGTCATCGTAGGTTCTTTTTAAGCAACAGCTCATTTAATTCCCACATAGGCCAGGATGCTTCAATTTGTTCCTTGGGTACAGATTGCATTGTTCACCCCAGCACTTATCTAAAAATGTAGAACGTTGCACACAAGGGAGACCAAGAGAAAGAATGAAGATGAATGTGTTGCCAAATGACAAAGTTTTATAGTCTCTCAAATCCAAGAGGATTGATCTCTTTATTTTTTTCACTTGCAGATGAAACTTACAGATTTCAGAAAAGAAGTCACAGACGTGTAATGAGGTGGTGAGACTAAATCAGCAAATGAGAAGCAGGAAACATCCCAACAGCAATTCAACAGCCGCTGAAATTTGCAAAATATGCCAGTATCTCCCAGGAGAGTAAACAATCATGATGTTGAAATGTCAGCTGTGGAAATAGTATGTTAAAATGCAGTGCAAAATTTCCCAGCAGTATATTTTGTCTTATGAAGTGCAGTCTTATGCACAATAGTCCATAAGTAGCCCCAGGGTTGTAGCTACATCAGCAGAAATCTCTTTACTTCTCTGTCCATGGTAATCACTAGTGAACGCAACTGGGGACACACTGGCTAGCTTAATTTATTATCACCAGTTAATTGTCTATGTCTAATAAGGTTAAACGATGAAATTCAAACCCAACTCCTATATCACCCATTTGACTGCTCTTCTTGAAGGCTAGTTTATTGTCTGATCCTGCATACCTTTGGCACATTCAAGGAAGGCCTCCCTTTTGGTTGCCCTGGTGATGCTTTCCTCATATGTCTTTTAAAATATCCCAGATGGGCAGCTCCTCAGAAATAAGAAATGGATATAGATGGGAGTCATATCACTTAAAAAGTAAACAAATTATTAATGCACTTATCTTTCTAGTTTAAGCAAACACTGCTTTGTTTTGATTTAACTTTTTACACTTGCTCCCAGTACTAATAGAGACATTTCTAACACTATACAATATGCCTACAGTTTTCAGGTAATATCAAGGCAATTGTTTTCATTCTTAACTGTGGCATCCTAAGAATTTGGGATTAGCGGACAGTGAATTTGGACTCCCTTCTTGGAATGTTAGGGTAATGTTCTACTCTTTTATATGCTTAATGTCTCTGCCAAAGAGGAGAGTGAAAAGGAGCACAAAGTCAGAAGTTACTCACTATGCTTTTGATAGTTCTTTGGCAAGGCTTTCCCTTTAATGTTAACCAATTAATTGCCTCTCACCGATCATTAGGTGAAGAAAAGATGGAGTCCCTCAATGAAAAAGACTGGGGTAGGGGGCGGTGCTCAGAGGTGCTGCATGTGTAACAGACAGGAAGAGAATGAGAACAATCCTACCGTTTGGACGAAGAGCCTAAAATGAGTTTGCTGATGAGAGTAAAATATTTGTCATTCTACAGGGTCCTGAGGCCATGTAAGTGATTGAGTGCTGATAGTAGTCGAAAGGTCACTAAGTGACTAATGCAATCCCATTTTAGGACTTGAATAGCTAATTGGATTTTATGATTTTCGAGGATTTAACATTATTTATTATGGGCAATGGGTTGTCCGGTGGTGGGAAGACCAGCATCATATGCCTTTTAAATACCTCTTCAAACAAGATAATGTTGTTTTGTTTTTTTTTTCATAGGTAGAGCCAATTAAAGCATATTTTGCTCCAGCGGCACTAGAGGACTACATGATAGTATTGCTAAGCCAAAGTGGGAGTAGAATGCTCTGTACGAAAGGGAGAGATGGAGTACTGTGGCTTAGCCTCCAGCCTCCTGAAGGTCATAGATATTAATGTGGCCTGGGAATTATCTGTATGATACCAACCATGACAGGGTTCTATTTATATAATTATAATTAATAATGAATAAGTCATTTTGGTTTAGAGACCCAGAATTAAATTTATCATCTGTTCAAGACATAAATCTTCAGAAAGAATGGGATAATGATTTGTCTTATGCATTTCTATGGCTAGCCTGACATTTTTATACCAGATGAGTGAGCATGTAGCTCCAAAGTTATAAGGTCTACACTAATGTCTCCCAGATGTTTATCAAAAGTCCTCAAAGTAACTATACAGACTCTCACATAAAATTTCGCAGTAAATTCCCCAATATATGCATATGTCTTAGGACGTATTTTATGAATCTCACATAATAGCAGAAAGCTCAGGATTAAATTTTTGACTGTTATAAATGTTTTCAAAAAGCTTTGAAAAGGATTCAAGATGATCATAACACACAGGCAATTTCAAAATTCTCCCATGACCCTTGGCAATGGACTTACTCTTTTAACGGCATGTTCCTATTTTCCCAGCCATAACCTGTATCCTGATTCTTTAATTTTTTTTTTCTCTTTTGAAATTGATTTTTTCTAGGAAGATGGGTTGCTTAACATTTCTAGAGGTTGGACGTGAGTAAGGGAAGTTAATGGTAAGTATGTTAATATGTATTCAAGGTCAGATAGGTTTCAGAAAATACAAATAATCTTTTCCAGAAAGAAACAAGAGCCATTATTTGTCCATCTCAGCAGCTTCCAATGATAATAAATAACATTTTAAGATGCCAAAGGGGTCATCTAAAGGCAGTTTTAAATAACATACCATTTATTGAAACAGAGTACAGCTACCTGCTTATAGAATCTTTGGTAGAATATCCCTGGTGTTTTGAGGCAGCAGAACCTGGTGATTAAAGTCTCAAGAGAGGAGCCAGGACCTTTGGATTCTGAAGTTGGTGCCAGAACAGTTCATACACTCACTATCTAAGTTCTCAGAAGGAGAATCTCTGAATCTATAGTGATTTAGAAAACAGAGGACTGAACTTAAGGTCAGAAAAATTCATTTTAATACTTGCTTGGTAAATAGTACACCTGAGGCTCAGTTTCTTTAAAACTTCATTTGGAATTTGATGGATTAATATCTTCCTCCTAGAGTTGTAGGGTGTTGTGTGAGGTTATGTGAACTAAAATTATTTTGTAAATTGTAAAAGACTCATCAAATGAGAGTGATTGTTTTTATTATACAGATACAAAAAAAAAAAAAGGCTCATGCCTTGTCCCCAAGACCTAAAGGGAATGAGACACTCTATCATAACCTTACACTGTACTTATTCCTTCTTCAGTTATAAAAGTCTGTTGGAGAATGTAGGAATGGTGTTTTTATGCTATCAATATGATGGTGTAAAAGGCCTTTCAAAAAGTATTGTTTGGATATGCCAAACAAATTTATTGTATATACAACCTGTCTCTTTTAGTTACTATTATTCTTCTAAATTCTTTTTCATGGAAATATTTTGTTTTAGAGAACTCTTGAGTTTACCTCAGTAATTTGGAAGGCTGGAGGAAGGAACTAAAGTGCTGGCAGTAACAGTCCAGTCTTTAAAAACCGGAGAATTATTTATAGGTAAATGATAATTGAGAGTCTGGGCAGAGTAGGGGTGTGCAAGTGGAAACTAGGGAGCTAAGATTATTAAGGATCTAAGTCTCAATTATGAAAAAATCTCAAATGACAGAATAGCAATTTTGTATTGAATCAAATTCTCTATGTCAGAGAATTCTTATTATTTTTTTGAGCATCAAGCATAAATATAAATTAAGACAAAAGTTCATTTATTTTTGCATGGAGAATGCCCAAATATGTGCAAATGCTAGTAATCTTTTGCAGTTATCAGTGGATATATTAAGTCTTGACAGATGACCAATGTCCCAAGTCTATTCTCAACCGTAATAATTTATTACCTAAAAAGAGAGCTCAGAGGTAGAGGTCTGTAGTAGGCTGATACTTGCCAATTTCTACCCTGGTCCATGGATCCATATTGTAACTCAGAGATTTATATTTATGGCAAAATTGTATAGTCAGTTTAGTCAAGTTGCTTTCTTAATGGAGAGGCTACTGAAGAGAGTCAACCTCTGGTGATGAGGTACCCGAGGGAGGAATTTTGCCAAACAATTACAGTGACCTTACGTGGCATAAAGTCAACTGGCACCTAGGCATTGTCCCAGGCAATCTGAAAGACAAAGTAGATGGCCAAAGCAAATAATTCACATTAATGTATTTTTCTTTAAACTCTGTACTGTCTGATTCAACTATCTGTTTAGTTCAGATGAATTGGAAAATTGCCCAGTCTCCACAGTTCTCAGCACTCATGCCTAACACATGCCTAACATACTATGGTAAATGTTGACAATTTTATTGAGAATAAAACAGTATCAAACAATGTTGAACAAGGAGACATTAATCACTCACAAATACATCTCAGAGTTAGAAGATATCATAGCATCAATGGCATCCACTATAGGCCTAGTCAGAGCTGTGTAGAGGCTTTGGAGCTACAAAGAATGAATATGATTCCTGACTGTGCCTCTTACTAGATGAGTGACCTTAAGCAAGTAAGGTCCTTAAGTAAGTGACCTTAAGTAAGTACTCCCTAATCTCTTTGCCAATAATGTAAGAAGAAAAATATTAGCTATGTGAGAAGATCTGGTGAGAATTAAATATGATAATGTATGATGCCTAGCACATAGTAATGGTGCATTGAATGCTACCAATCATTACTACTATTTCTTTGAAATCTGAGTGACACACTGTGTCTATTGTCTCTCAGCTCCAAACCCACCTTCCTCTTCTTTGCTTTGGGATGCTGGAGCTAGTGTACTACAAATCACATTTCTGTTTTGCCAGGGGATTCTGGTAGGCTCTGTCAATAGAGGCCACTAGAGGGAGACTGCAGGGCTGGAGAAGAGAAGGGACTTGCTTCTTGTGGGTTTTCTGCCTGCTGCAGCTTCCATTAAGCATTGCTTCAACTGCTTCTTCATTCTTTCAGCAGTTTCTTTCCAGGGCAGAAGCCAAATCCAGTGCAGCTTTTCCGGCACTTGCAGAACCACTTTATCCTGCACACTCAGAGATACCACCACCAACCAGCCAGTTAGAGCTCTGTATCTGAGCCCTGATGGGCCCTCCTTAGAGCTCAGAGGCACTATCACTAGTTGAGCAGCACCCCTTTTTCTCAGATGTCCAAGTTTTAGCTTCACAGGGCTCTTCCTCTAAGCTTTGAAGTATTAGTATTTCTAGCCTCTTCCTATTGTTTCCTCAGCTGCAGGGATGGTAACCCCTTTCAGGATTTGCTATCTTCACACCACAGAGTCCTCTTATTATCCTTCCAGTTACCAGACTGACAATTTTGTACCTAGTTAATTATTTATTGTATTAAATTTCCTCTCTTCAAATAAGTGGTATGGTTTCTACTTCCTGAGTAGCCCTCACTGACACACTCAATATCTGACAGTTTATTTAATCATTTGGACAGCTTAGAAAGATCTCGGTTTTGAGAGGGGGGCCTTTTTAACCACACAGAACAACTTTCTGAATTTCACCAGCTTATCCAGTATCGACATGTTTCAAATAAGGTTACTACTCCAAAGTCCCATAACTAGGTGGAAGTTATGAGGTAGACAAGGCAGCCAGTGGGAAATGGCATGAAGGCATGAATAGAAATGAAATGATTGATTGCTTGTTCAAAGCAAAACTACAGTGATGAATCACCATTCTAGAACTTATCCATAAAATTCCAGTAAAATTCAGGAACTGGTCTGATGCAACATTCCTCAACTTCCTATTAAAATATCAAATAAGACATAAAAATATGAAAGCTAACAATTCTACAAGCTTCTATTAACAATCAACTTATTGCTAGAATGGAAAGATGTTGCACAAACTGCAAGCTAGTGGAACCAGAAGAAAAAAATATGAAATTGATATTGTATCTGAAAATAATAGCTAATATTTCTTGAATACTTAATATATACCAGGCATTTCTTAATACTTTTTTATAAGTTATTTCATTTAATCTTCCTTAAAGCTCAAAATAGGATAGAGATCCTACTATCTCTATCTTATAAATGAGGAAATTAAGGCATAGAGAGGTTAAGTGATTTACCTGGTTACCTTTAGCTAGTCAATGGCAGGGATGGGATTAAAACTCAGGTAATCTGGGTCCCCTGGTTTTTAACTCCTATAATGATTATCACCTCTTTCCTTCTGGCACTTAGCTCAATTAGAAGAGTCACCAAGGCCCCTCCATTGCATGAGTTCTGCTTTTTGAGGTAGTCAGAATGACATTCAATTACTTTCCTTCTCTGATTAGTATTTTTATTCCTGAATCTAGATAAAAGAGAAATTGCATATCCAAGAGGAGTGTGTATGGGAGAGGTTTAATGCCCACAAGCAAAGCACCATAGAAGGTAGCAGGATCAAAAATTACTCTAGAAACATGCAAAACCAACTGCTATGGTGGTTTTTTGTTTTTTTCATGTAATTCATTGGTTCAGATCAATGATTCTCAACAAAGAGGGCACATCGGAAACACCTGGGAAATTTTTTACATACACAACCCTATGTCTCTCAAGATTTTGAGCCAAGAGGTCTAGAATGGAGCCTAGGTGTGTATTTTGAAAAGGTTGCCTAGTTTGAGGACCTAATTAAGAGTCACTGGTTCATATTATCCGAAAGTGACTCAGCAAATTCACTGATTCAGAGAAGCAGATTCCAGCTTGGTTCAGCAGAGTCACACACCACAAGCTTGATGACTGCTAAAGACTGAGGTTTGGTTTAGGTAATAGGCACAGTAACGCCCTGTCTAGCTTTATTTATTAGAAGGGGATTTAGTCAGAACAAAAGTGAATTCAACGTAAGGCAATTAGCAATCTAAGCAGTCTGTTTGATGGCAGACAGAGGGTAGATAGATTTCTTATTGTTCTAGAAGAACTCCTTCCACCCAATTTAAAAACAAACAAAAAAACAAACCATGGGCCCTATAAATATGCTGTAGAACAGACAAAGGAAAGGAAAGACATAAGTTGAAAATACTTTATTTTAGAAACCAAAGGAAAATTAGAGAAAAGAAAAAGCCCACCAAAACCCCTGATTTTTAAACATTAAGATGGATAACATGACTCTATGAAACATGAGTAATTCACAAGAGGAGAAATGCTGAGATGAACAATAATAGAATGGAATGAAAAAGAATAAATGTTAAATGGAAAGAAACAGGGAAATTAAGAATCCAATAACAGATTTCAGATATGCTTTGGAAGCATAAAAGGCATGATAGCTCTTGCAAAGCACTGAATTACTGACATGGAAGACAAAATTTAGAAAACCTTTCAGGATACGGAACAAAAGGATCAAGGACTGTAAATAATGGAAAAGGATGGGGAAGGTGACTGTGCATGTAAGTTTGTACTCATTCAGTTCCAGTTTTATGCTCACTGTCCTATGTAATTATTAACCACTCCCTCCTTTTTCACTTTCAAAATTGTCCTGGTTTGAATATAAATTATTTGATCACCTGACTATGGGGGACAAACCTCAGAATTATGGTGTACCTAAGAAAGAAGCCATATACACAGGAATCTAAGTAAGGGTGTTGTGTGAGGTTATGTGAACTAAAATCTAAGGTGTACCTAAGAAAGAAGCCATATACACAGGAACAGAAGGACTATTCAAAGACATATCTGCAGAAAAATTTTCTGTTTTTTTTTAAAATCTTAATTCGATGGACCAACCTTATTCTTCGCAAAATCAATAAAAACAAACTGTGCTTAGACATATATCTGGTAAAAATGTTTTAATAAAACTGTCAAGCACTTAGGAAGAAAGAAAAGAAAAAAAGAGAAAGAAAAAATGGGTTTCTCATTACTGCTACGTTAGATGCTCAAAGACAATAAAATGATACCTAACTGAATTTGTTTGGGAAAGAATTTTATGCTGTGTCAGTTGTCTTTTATCTGTAAGAAAAATAACAAAACCATGCTGGGATATATAAAGGTGTAGAAAATAAAAATACGGCATTCATATATCCCATGTGAAAAAGATCCCTGGAAATACTCCAATTAACTAGCACTTATTTTCCTTTTCCAGGAATCTATGCTAAGGTAATAATCTACAAGTGGACAAAGAGTCTATGAACAAAGATCTCTATCGTGGAACACTTTATTCCACAATAATTGTCAATTTTTTGACAAAAATTGTAGAAAACTTAAATGTCAACATTCTAGGCATATTCAAAAACTTGGGATAATATGCAGTTAATAAAATAATGGTGACAGTGGGTTTCCCATGACTTGGAAAACACTAGCAACATCACATCAAATAACAGAATCTGAATAGAAATTCTCCATGTTATAAAAAATACTAGGAGAAATATTTCAGCAAATTAAGAGTGATTGTTTCTGGATAGTGAAATTAAGAACTTTTTTCTAAGCTTTCATATTTTTCTTTTTTTTTTTTTTTTTGCGGTACACGGGCCTCTCACTGTTGTGGCCTCTCCCGTTGTGGAGCACAGGCTCCGGACGCGCAGGCTCAGCGGCCATGGCGGACTCTCAACCACCGCGCCACCAGGGAAGCCCCTTTTCTTATTTTTAATTAGAAAAAGGTAAATAAAACAGAGAAATATGATTTATTTGAAGTCCGTGGTGACTTATAAAAGATTCATGACATGATGGAAGTGAGCAAGGCAGAATACAAAATTGACTGTACATTTATAATTTCAGAAGTTCATTCATTCATCCCTTAAACAAATATTTGAGTGACTACTATGTGCAAAGCACTATAATAGGCCCTTGGATTATAATGGCAAGTAAAACAGAAAACACTAACCTCAGAGAGATAAAAACATGTATACAAGAGGACAAACATTGAAAGGAAATGTATATTTATGATGGTTAAAATTATTAGTTTCTTAAATTGTAAAGACAGTTTTCAGCATCACCATTGCATTGTTTTTTTGTATAAAAATGATTATTTTTGGGCTTCCCTGGTGGCACAGTGGTTGAGAGTCTGCCTGCCGATGCAGGGGACACGGGTTCGTGCCCCAGTCCGGGAAGATCTCACATGCCGCGGAATGGCTGGGCCCGTGAGCCATGGCCGCTGAGCCTGCGCGTCCAGAGCCTGTGCTCCGCAACGGGAGAGGCCACAACAGTGAGAGGCCCGCGTACCGCAAAAAAAAAAAAAAAAAAAAAAGATTATTTTTAAAAGTCAATGAATAAGAGTATAATTAGTAAAGTAAATATGTATATATACATAAATAAGTATATAAGTAAATGTATATATATGAATATATCAATGCTTATGTAATATACATAATATGTACATATTAAATACATATGTATGTATGTAAATATGTGTATTTATATAAAGACTTACATAAATATAAGTAAATATGTATACATAATAAAATAAAGTAAAAGCAACCTTCCTAGACCACTCTGGCCCAGAGTTCTATCAGCTTTTTCAGAATTATCCACAAGAATTCTGCAGACCATTTGCTTAGCAACTTCCTTTGCACAGGATTTAGAATCACTGAACCCACAGTAGAGGAAAGAATGCCAGTGATGAGATGCAAGGACATTTTTGTATTTTGAAATGAAATTTCTTATGAGTCCCTCTTATGAGGGACTTGAATCACTTTGTCATCACTATCTCATTAACTGTCTCATCACAGAAAAGTTATCAGTTTTCTTTAAGAAAACCCCACAAAATCAAGGGAGTTTGTCAGATTTTTGCCATAAGCTTGCTTTTCTTTAATGCCTGTTGAATTTTAGTGTATGGGAACAGAGGTTTAGGGAAAAGGAAAAAAAGGAACTAGCATATTTAAAAAAAAGTTGAGTACCTACTATATATCATATGATGTTGCTAATGCATTTGAGATAAATTATTCTACTTAATCAGTACCTCCAACACTATGAGTAGTTATCATCACATTATCTCTATTTTATGAGTAAGGTTTCTCAGATTCATTTATGGGTACACCTGGAATGGATTACATTCATTATCTTTTAGTACCTCTTTTTCCCTCTTGTTCTCTTGCTTCACATGAGGGTGGCCACCCCTCCTTTACAACAGGTACGTATTCTAGTTTTTCCTAACTGCACCTTAAAGCTGCTGTACCTATGGTTACAGGCCTATGTCACCTCCTGTTGCTTAGCCAGTCACTGAGGCATTTCTGGTTAATACTTGCCTACTCAAATGCATTAACATTTCTAATCCAGAAGGCTGATCCTCAAGCTCTAGCAGGCCTGCAGGTTATTTTTTAAAACATCAGTTACTTAATTCACTTGATGTATATGTATATCAAATCATCACGTTCTGTGCTTTAAATATCTTACAATTTTATTTGTCAAATATACCTCAGTAAAGCTAAAAAAAAGTGAGTTGTTAACATTTAAGGACAATTTTACATTAAAAAAAAATCCACACTCTGGCTTCCTTTGAACATTCAGAATATTTGGCAACATCCCATGGGTAACAGCTGGTTGGAGGTGAGTGGTGGCCAGCTGTCTCCTTCAGAAAGGCTAGGCACCTTTCAGGTACCTAAAATTTTTACTACTACCTACTGAATTATTTGGGACTGTTTTTCACATTTCCATTACCATCCTGGCTCCTATATGGCATCTGAGTTTGAGACCTCTGCCCCAGGTCATAGATTCTCAAACTGTACTATGCATATATAGAAATGACCTGGGGGAGTTTCTTTAAAAAAAAAAAAGCAGATATCAGGCCACGGCATATAACTTAGTGGAATTCAGTGAGTCTAGAATCTAGACTTTAAAGAAGTTACCTACTTATGATTTTGTTTCAGGTGGTACCCAGTCACAGTCTGAACATTAGGGGAGACTCTTAGGATAACGTGGTCCCCAAAATATACTCGGAATCACCTGTGGACACAATCACCAGCGAAGTTGTTTGGTTTTGGGATAGATTTCTACACTCCAACCCCAGGGATTCTGATTTGATAAGTCTGAGAATCCATATTTTGAAAAGTTATCTGGGTGTTGCTGACACACAGATGGCCACCACTCCAGGGGCTGAAAGCCTAAGGAATTACACTTATTGACAGAAAAACAGTGAGTACAATGGGAAGCTAGGAATAGAACTGGCTAACCTTAGCCAGATCTGAATTCTTGTCTGATTCCCTGATATTTTGTTTGGTAAGAGATGACAGGATAAAATACAATTCCAGGCTTTTTCTCTTTTTCACCAATGATTATTTCCAGTAACTTTACTTTTCATCAACTCTGACTTTCTCTAATTTTACATGTCAAGAATTTTTGGCCACACAATATAGTGACATTGGCTGGGGGACGGGGGCGAGAATTTGGGAATGCAGTGACTCAAAGCCAGGAGAAAGACATCACTTTTATCTGGGGACAATGAAAAATTTAATAGCATGGTAGAAACACTTTTTCTACTTCTTACAAAATCAATTTCCTCAAGACCTTACTCTTCCAGCTTTGTTCTACATAACACAGTAAATTCTGGGTGGTCGTGAACTCTATCCACCCAGTGAATGAGAATTTTTTTCATAAAGTGGGACATTTCTTAGGTTCACATCACCCCCACCTTGAAAGATGAGGACTTTCCCACAGGTGTTACTTAGTTCCGTTACACTGGAAAGGATGGAAACGGACCATTGATTCAGTTTGATCAATAGTCACTGAGCATCTCTTATGAGCCACCCACTGTGCTAGAAGCTTAGGGTTCAATTTAGTGGAGGAGAGAGACACATATGTCAACAAATAATTACATGGCTGTGCAACAGATCTAGAGAAGAAGAATGGTCATGGTAGAAATGACACAGAAGTTAAAGTGATAAACTGGGGTAGGGATAGGGTGGGCAGCAGACTGCACAGGTGATATGTAAGCAAAGTTTTGAATGTTGAATAGGAGTTTCATGCAGACACCGGGAAAAGGGCATTCCAGGCAGTGAGAGCAGCATGTGCACGTGGGCATTGCTGAGTGGAGTGCACGGGGTGAGGGTCAGTATCTAGAAGATACGAGAATTAAGCCAGGCTCAGGTGATGAAAGGTCTTGAATATCACACAAAAGCTGCTTAGAATTCATCCTATAGGTGAGAGCTTTGCAGAGTGTCGGGGGTTCCTGAGAGGATTTTAGGTTGCTTGGGGGGCTTGACGTTCAAAAACTCTGAATTGCATAGTGAGAAAGTTAATCCCCTTTCAATTAAATGTTTAATCCCTCTGCTAAATCAAGGAGAAAGCCTCAGTTTGGTGTCAGTATGTCTTTAACACTTCTCTAACACCTGGAAATTTTCCCTTTAAAAAAAAAACTCTGGCAATTCTACCTAGCCAGAATTACTTTGTTTTCATTGTCTACTTATTTTCACAGTTAACTTCTATTTATGGCAAGGGGTACTGTTTTTTCATTAGTGTCATGATGAAAAGATCTTTAAAAATAAATTTAAATAAAACAGTTAATTTAAAAAATAGCAATAGGTGATCAGAGATACAGCAGAAATTATGAGGGCTGTACATGGATGCCTAAAGTTTGGGAAACAATGCTGTTGTTTTTAGGAAGTAGGGAAGTTCAAGCAGCTAGCGAACTACTCTTCTGACAGCAGCTTGGAGAATATAATGGAGGATCCAAGAATGGAGGCAGAGAAGTCAAGAATGGAGGTGATTGAACTACTGGCAGACGTGGTGTGGCCAAGGTTAGCCTGTTGGTTTATTCCCGATCTTTCCTAGGGTTACATCATCACATGAGGGGGATCCTAAGCATTCTCCTGGCCTGAGCTGCAGCTATTTCTTGATGAAGATGCAAAGATCTTTAAGTGGCTGCTGCTCAGCAAGTGTTAAAGGCAGACTTGAAATAAAGGTCAGAATGAGATTTAATTATTTTCCAGTATTCTAACCTATGATGGACTGTTATTTAGAAATTGATGCAATCTCAAAACTCTTAACTAATGGATTTTTATGAATATAAGCAGGCAATCTTAGCTTTAGTATTTTTTTAAATTTGACAAATGGTAGTTTCTTTTTTTTTAACTTAATTAATTAATTTATTTTCGGCTGTGTTGGGTCTTCGTTTCTGTGCGAGGGCTTTTTCTAGTTGCGGCAAGCGGGGGCTACTCTTCATTGCGGTGCGCGGGCTTCTCACTATCGCGGCCTCTCTTGTTGCGGAGCACAGGCTCCAGACGCGCAGACGCAGTAGTTGTGGCGCACGGGCTTTGTTGCTCCGAGGCACGTGGGATCTTCCCAGACCAGGGCTTAAACCCGTGTCCCCTGCACTGGCAGGCAGATTCTCAACCACTGAGCCACCAGGGAAGCCCCTTAGCTTTAGTATTTGCTTTCCAAAGTGTCTCATTCTAATTTGTGTCCTGGCTGTGGGTCTCCTATCCTGTTAGTTCCTCAAGCTCCCTCAGTGCCCCTCAGGTCTAGGACAGGTGGCAGACTATGTAGGCGGTTAGGGGGAGCACTTTTTTAGTCCGTTTGGGAAGTGGGAAACCCTGCTCCTCTTTCCTCCCTCTCCAGCTGCCGCTGACCATTTAGGAGTTACAGTACGACCACTCCAGTTCAATGCAGGGTGATAGAACATGGGTGGGCTGTTCCTACTGCCAAATGAGTGCCCAGGAAGATGTGCCCTGGCCTTCTCAAACTGAAATTAGAATCGTTTTCCCGAAGAAAAAGATGTTTCAATAAAAATGCTTCTCATCTGTTTTTAAAATTTGAATGTACAAAGTGTTTTTATGTATATTAACTCACTGAAACCCTTATCAATTCTTTAAAATAGCATGGTAGGTGCTCAATAAATACCTGTTTAATGAGTACTATTTATAATTTATAATGGAAGAAATTGAGGCTCAGAGAGGTTTCCAAAGCCATTCAGGTGGTTCTTGAAGACAGGTCTTCTGGTTCCCCTCCTCACTCCACATCCCCTTGATCTCAAACAACAAGAGCCTTGTTACAGATAGTGTTTGGTGTCTACAGAACTATAAAAATCAGAGTTCTGCTATATTATGATCAAACAGGCTCTTGTGCCCTGGCCTGAGGTCTTAACAGCCACAGATAACATTGTTTCAATGGAAAAATCAATTCTGTATTAGAGATTAATTCATCTGCAAATCACGACAACTTGATGCATATCTTTCTATATAGATATATAACAGAGAAATGCTTTTTAATATAATGATTTACATTTATTGATTTTTTAAAAAGAAATCACACACACATTTTAATTCCTAGAGATCTTATGCTTTCTGGGCACCTGTATCTCAACAGAATGTCACCAATTGGAAAGAGTTATCTGCACATGTTTGTGGAAGGCCTTGAGGACCAGGTTCTGTAAGATTGCTGAGAGTTATTGACCTGTGTTTCTCTGGCTTTAGGGGAGGCATGTCAGAATCTTGGGATTTGGGGATGGAATGCTTTTTTGAACTATATTCAAAAAAGCTGGAGAATCTGATAGATTCCTTTAAGGCTGGTGGATCCTGCTCCAATTTTGTGAATTACTCTTGTAGTGATTGTTACTAAGATATGGGTTTCATCCATCAGGAGTGTTGATGAGTGGAAAAAGAATGATAATATTGCCATAGTAAAGTGTGTTTTGAGCAATGGGGAGGCATTAGACTCAGTGCAGTATACTTTGTGTTTGCTGAATGAAAGAATGAATAAATGAATGAAAGTTGCTTGCTTTAAGAAGATTTATCTAGCAGTGGTGTGCAGAATGGTTTGGAGGAAAGGAACTAGAGATATTAGGGGCTATTCAAGAGTATGGGTGGAAGGAGCTAATGTCCGGTGAAAATTAGAAGGAAGAATAAGGACATGCAAAACATACTGAGGAAGGCAACAGAACCAGGTGCCAAGAAAAGGGAGAAGTCAAAGATGCTAATGAGAAATCTCATTATAGGTGGGAGGGGACACCATCTCAGGATGTCTTTAAATATTTTGAGTTTGAGGTGAGAATGAGAGCTATAACTGGAGATTCCAGTTAGAAATTCCTGGTGTTGCCATATGCAAAGAGACAAAATCAAGAGTCTAAACCTTGGGAAATGCCCATATGTAGGAGTGTACTAAAGCTCGTTATTGCCTCATTATTTATACCTCCTTCTTTGAAATTGTTTGAACTTGTTAGCAAATAGTGTTATGGATTCAACAAATATTTATTGCTATGCTCATTCCTACCTCAGGGTCTTTGCACTTTTGTTCTCTTTGCTTGTAATGCTTTTCCCTCAGAAATTTGCATGGCTCACTCCTTACTTCAACCTCTGGTCAAATGTCACCTCTTCAGACAGGACTTTGTGACTAACCATCATCATTCTTTAATCCTTTACCCTGATTTATTTTCTCCATTGTACTTGCCTTTACTTAATAATACCATATTATATATTTATTTGTTTGTATGTCTTATTGTCTGCCTCCCTGACTAGAATATAAGTTCTTTAACAGCAAGAGCTTTGCTATTTTATTTCTTGCTGTACTCTAAGCTTTATATTGAGCACTTAACTTGGGAGGCTGGTCACTGCTGTTTGGAGTAAGGGAGGACATATAACTTGGCATGGAGGGGAAACCATTCTATGTGGGTTGAGCCTTTCTGGGTTTATGGGTGATTTTAATTTTATTCTTTGGCATTTTATTAACTTTAAGAATTATCTACAAAGAACATAATTTTTAATAATCAGAAATAAAGGAACAAATGATATGCTTAACACAATAAAATGGCTACATCTTTTCAAGCTGCATCATAAACCAGAGTGATAGTAAATACAGCTGCTAAAAATAATTATCTATCCTACATTTCTAAAGTTAGTCATTCACATTTTCCTCCCAACCTCTCTAGACACACACTCTGAGCTATCTTACTTTAAGGTTTATAACTGCAATTATGGTGACAGAACAGCAGAGATTGTTGGATCTTCTTAGAAGGTAGAAGAAGATCTTTTCTTAGATGGACTAACCTAGATTTCCCATAGTCAAAAGACCAAGAAATGGACTAAACGCTGCTTGGAGTCCTTTCCTGCCTTGAGAGGTTGGATTCTTAGGATGCTCTAACTTAAAGCTATATTTTAGAGACCACTAGATGGCGCCCTGTGCCTGCAACCAGGCGAAGGCACATTGGATTAATTCAGGCTTGCATTTATCATTCATTTTCAGGTATACACCGAAGCATTTCCTTATGTGTATAACACACTATGTGACGTGACTCAAATTAACTCCTTGTATAGCATTAAAACAATAATAGTGCTCTATATGAACCTATTAAATTCACAACACATAGAAGCAAATTCTTTGCTTAATGGAATCCCTGTTTAAGTACATCTGGTTGGGACTGAACAAATAGAATTCCACAACTGAGCCAGATTGTAATTCTATTAGATAAAGACATGCTGAGCATCTAACTTCGTTTATGGAAATAAAAATTTTTATTTTTAAACTGGAGAGTATTCACCCAACTTTTGTTTGGCTTTGAGTTGAGGCTTTCAATAGAAAAATACACCAATTGATTGTATGCAGGTTGTGCAGCCATCAAAGTGCTTGATACTGAAAGTTCAGTTAATGACCACCCCTAACTGAGAAGAAAGTAGTGACAACCCATGTCTAAGTCATTCCTAAGAATGCTACTGAAAGATCCAGACAGAGCCATTGTCTGGAACTGTACAGGCTTAGCACTTGCAGAGCAATGAAAATATAAAGCTAGACTCAAATACAAAGGAAAATACCACCTTTTAATACAGAAATACCATCAACTCAGAATGTCCATGCTTCAAAGCCATGTCAACTCTGACTTTTCAGAAAAAAAAGAAAAAAAAGATGAATTCCTTTCTCCTGTTCTTTGATGCCATCGTCCAATTGGAGTGACAATAAGGCTTCTTTTACTTGGACCCAAGTGTTTCTAAAAATTTTAAACCATTATCCTTGAGAGAATAAAATATATCAAAATGTTACTCAAGGTTATATGAGGACACCCATGGGGTAGTAGCGCATATGCATTACTTTTATAATCAGAAAAGCGATACACATTTTAAAAGTCCCTGAAAACTGTACACATCAAACAATTTTGTTATAGTCAGGATTCAACCAAACAGTCTGCCTTATGGATATCCTTTTTTATAATCCTTAGTATATAACAGTGCTACTGTCTAAACTTTGATCTAATAAATGCCACAAGTCAGTTCCATTAGTATGGATAAAGCCTGCATGAAAAAAGGGAAACTTCTGAACATTCAATCCATGTCAGGTAAGACTCTCCCCTTTCTAACAACCCCTTTCTCCCCTTCTCCCCCAAGAAGTCTAGACCATCAACTGGGTCATGTTTCTACTATTCCTTTAGTTCCTAGAAGCCTCCTATGAGAAATCAGGGTAGTAGATAAGACTTGTGAATTCCTCACTAATACCGACAGATAGAAATAGAACACTACTTTTTACCTCTGACATAAATGGTCCAAAGATCCAATAATTTAGAATCCATACAAAAAAAGCAACTAGTTGAAACTGGACCTCAAAGTTCACTTCATTGCTGACCAAATTTACACATACCTAACCTGAGGTGCACCTCAGTGAGTTGGAATTCTAAGTGGGCTTTCAAAACAGCAGAATCTTTTTTTTTTTTCCCTTAGGCTTGGTCCACTGGAACCAGATCGCTTAAGCCTAAATATCACATACATACTGAAAATGCATCTAGAAGTACTCTGGAGAGAGCAAGCTAGAATATTTGAGTTCTCATTCTGATTATTTTAGTTTTTTTAGTAAGCTACATCAACACTATGTGCTAAAAGGATGATCATTAGAATAAGAATACACAGTGCTCTAGGTACTGTGCTTAGAATTTTGCATACATGATATCCTCACCGTAACTTTATGAGACAGTCATATTTTGTGGATCAAAAATTGAGGCATAGAGACATCAGGCATGTTTTCTCAAGGAAAGATGTCTAGAAAGTTGTAGAGCTAAGATTCAAACATAGGTCTGTGCTTCTCA
Organism: Delphinapterus leucas; assembly: GCF_059928025.1. Taxonomy (NCBI): domain Eukaryota; kingdom Metazoa; phylum Chordata; class Mammalia; order Artiodactyla; family Monodontidae; genus Delphinapterus; species Delphinapterus leucas. Next base: position 94,789,430 of record NC_143134.1, read on the forward strand.
AAAACCTATTCTCTTCACCCCTACTTTGTATTTCTTCCATCTATATGTTATTATTGTCTGATTTGTAAAATAAATACTGTCTTGCTCACTTCACAAAATAATTGTGAGGATAAAATTGAAATATAGATGTGAAAGGATAAATTTAAACATATACTACAATTAATTTGTTCCTGAAGTCTATACTTTCATACGAAGTATTAAAAGCACTGGTGAGGAAATTTGAAGGTAACTTGTCTTTTTTTCTCTTATTATTTTTAATTGTGTAGGTAATACATACTTATTTTTAGAAAAATATCAATAAAAGCATGCACAGGGGAAAATGTGGACTTCTACCATTCAGTTACAATCACATTTAACATTTTTATAAATAAAATTCTAGACTTTATATTTTACAGAAGGTTACACTTTACATACAATGTATACTTTTTTTTTTTTTTTTTTTTGCGGTACGCGGGCCTCTCACTGTTGTGGCCTCTCCCGTTGCGGAGCACAGGCTCCGGATGCACAGGCTCAGCGGCCATGGCTCACGGGCCCAGCCGCTCCACGGCATGTGGGATCTTCCCGGACCGGGGCACGAACCCGTGTCCCCTGCATCGGCAGGTGGACTCTCAACCACTGCGCCACCAGGGAAGCCCCAATGTATACTTTTTATCTCTCTGTGTCAACAAATATTTTCATTTTGAATGGGTATGCAGTATTCCATTGTAAAGATATATCATGATTCATTTAATTAAACTTTTTTTTATATTTGGTAACAACTTTTTATTCTGAAATAAACACACTTGGTATCAATACTTTATTAAAAAGTATTTGTTAAATAATAAATTTAGAAATACATCTCTGTTTCTCAAGAAAGTTGACAATGAATGTGTCTTGTACAGCTTATCAAAATTTGGTGTTCATCATGGAGGACTTTGAACTATCACTTACGACATGTAAGCTAGAAAAAGGAAATTTGTTTAAGAAGTATTGACCTCTACTTCATAATTTAAAAGTCATTGTCAGCAGACTGTGCACTAATATAATGGTTTAATTGGTACAGCAGCAGATGCTACATTTAGATATCATGCTGTAAAGAATGATTTTTCATTTAGATCAAGTGGTTAGTCTTCCAAGTTAATCTTGCACCTTTTTTATTCCACTATTTTTTGTGCATATAAGAAAAATGAAGACAAAGTTAATATGTAATAAACTTCTATTATTGGCTATTTAGTGTGAAATATGCTTTAAACCATGGAACCTAGAAGTAGATCTCTCTCTTTTATCTTTCTTTTTTCTGCAATAATTCAAAAGCAGTGATGGATCCAGTCTGTTCTCGGATTGTAGGCTGACAAATACACTAAATTCAGAAGGAGCTTTTAGTCTGTTTTCCTCTTGGTGATGTCTCACTTCCTACAATGCATAACTCTTTTAGTCCTTTTATGTTGTCTATACATTGTTATTTACCTCACAGGACTGTTAAAAGGATGCTTGCTATAAGCGCATTTGTGAAGGAGCCTTGAAAAGCATACATTCTACAAAAATATATATGGCTGGGTTTTTTCCTAAATCTGTCTCAAATGAAAAGCAATGAGGCATAATTCAGCCTCACTAAAAGAGAAGTCCTGCTTAATTCTTTACCACTTGAACCCTTGAAGGCTCATCTCTACAGACAGACCATCCCTGTCCAAGCAGATATTAGCTTTTCAGTGTCAGAGTTTACTCCAGCTGACACAATACCAGCCCAGGTAAGTAGGATCAACCGACTCCCTCAGTACAGGAGAAACACAGTCTCCCCTGAAAGTGTCTGACTCCTTCACTGTCAGGAGATCTGAAAGTCTAGCTGAGGTGTTAGGTTGAGGGAAGGTGGCTGGCTTACTTCTTGTTTACCTTTTCCCCATTGCTCTCTTCTCCCACCTTCCCATACAGGAAAGATCTGAGAAAGAAATGAGTGGCTTAAAGACTGCCATTAGTTTGTTTTTCATGCATTTACTCAGAAAGCAGTGTGGCAGACGCTGAGATGTTCTTTTTTCCTTCTTGCCTAGTTTTAGAGATTCTGCATCCCATTTCTAGTGCTGTACTGTTTCTCTACTCTTTTGTGTATGTGAATGGGAGTAGCTAGAGTAGGCAGGAGAAAAGACAATGAGATTCTCATCTCTGCATTTAGTGGTGCCACTAAAGTGTACAATACCTTGTTATGAGAGCTCCACGTATTTGCCTAGGGCAATGATACTCAAAGTAGCTGGTTTGCAAACTGTTGTCTATCCAAGATGAGATAAGGAGCTTGTGCCAGTATGAACCAAATATGAACCAACACACTGCCTTCTTCATTAAGAAAGACTTGCCAAGAAAATAATGTCAGATGAGCCGAACAGTGGGCTTAGTGGTATGGTAGGCGGAGTTGGGGTAGAGAGGTTAGACTGTGTGTCCATAGTCTCATGAGGAATTTACTATAATTTCTCCTATAGGAGAAATGAGAGAGACCAACATTTCTGAAAAACCTTGGGCATCTTATTGAAGCTTCTATGGCAATACCTAAGGCTCTAGAAACTGCATTGATGATGTGCATTTATAAAGATTTGCCATTGGTATAGAAACAGTACCTATGGCATGTCTTCTAATCCTAGGCAAGGGTGCAAGCTAGTTAGGAACATGGTTCTTTTCGCAGGTGGGTGCGAAACCCACTTACTTTTTTTTTTAAGAAAAATAAAATGAGGGAGTGGGTAGAGAGTAAGGTGGAAGATGAAGACATGTTACACTGTGAATCACATTCTATTTTGATTAGTAGCAACTAATGGAGAATTAGGACTAGAATGATTCTTATCAGATCAAAACCGAAACCTCTCTACTGGTTATTTAGCTAACACTATAAATTTTTCCAAAGTACTTCACTTTCTTATTTGATTCACACAACAACTCTGTCAGGTTGGTAAAGTAACCTTCTTTTGATTGACAAGCCTAGATGCTCACAGATAGAGTCACTAAGATTCCATGGCCAGTAAGAGGCAGAGGTACACTGAGCCTTTTTTTGAGTACTGTTTAATATACCTTTCATTATGTCATGCTCGTTTAACCAACATGACTGGAATGTGACTGGAGGTATTCATGAAATAAAATCTAGTGGCACAAAATCCAAGGTGATTTCTGCCACACCAGAAGATAAAACATTAAGGACGTAGACACCAAAATGGGTTTTCAGTTGATTCAGTCATAAGTTAACTCCAAGATATAATAGCCAAGGAGATCAAGACCCAAGATTCTCTATGACTATTCTATGGCAGGCGCAAAGAAAAGGGGTGAGACAGATTAATTGCCCAATGAATGGTGTGTGCTAGTCTCTTCTGCTCTATTTATCTAGAAAAATAAGTAAGCATTGTAAACAAAATTCCCAGAATGGAAATTCCAAATTAATCCCAGGTCTCTGTTTTTCAAGAGGAACGTGTGAAAGATCACTGCTAAGAAAAGTTTTGCATCACCTGACATTTAATTTGAAATCATTTATCTTCAAGTCAGCAACAATTAGGTGCTACTATCAGCCATTCATCATGAATTGCAGAATACATTTCCCCCAGAGGAGAAAGAACAGTGCCTTGAATAGGGAAAGTCAAGGAAAACCACCACAGTTGAGATCAGATGTTTTAAAAATAAATGTCCTTTACTTGTCCCCTCATGAGGCACGTAAGTTATATTGTGATATCACTGCTTTGTCCCTTGTACCATACAAAAGTGGCACCATGCTAGCGAAATTCTAATAAACAGAATTCAGTACTTAGCCCTGTATTATAAAAATGGACCATCCAAAACACTTATATTTCCATGGGAAAAAACATATGCTAATTAGTTAACATATATGGCTCGCGAGACAGGCACATGGTACACTCAACAAGAGAAGAAAATAGTAGTGTGGTCACCTTTTAATTGCGTGGGTTTGAATCTATAAGCCAATTATAATACTCCATTAACTCTGCCTAATGAAACCAATATGGAATTAACATGAGATACACATTTTAGAAAGAAATGTGTATCTGTCACTACCTCAGTAGGTAAATTTGAGGCATTAACTTTGGAGAAACAATACAAACTCTCAGAAGAAAAAGTAGTAGGGGGAGTGAAGAGAAAGAAAGAACTGGAGGAGCTGAATGTTACTTAAATGTAATGTTAACTGCATCCATGTGCAGAATCATTATTTGAAGGTCATGGGAACAGAATTTAGTTGGCCTCAAGTGGAGGTTTGGGTGTGATAAAGTCAGAATTTTGGGGGTAGAAGCATGCTTTGACTCTATCCTATATGTAATGTTGTATTAAGCTTTTATTATGTAGTGATAATACACATACGGTTTCCAAAAGTGGGTAGCTAACTATCTAATTTTAATGGATTTCCCTGATTGAAGGAAGTTGGTTCCTTCCAAGCTGATGAACCTATGTGTTTATGTTTCAAATAAATAGTATACTGAAATAAAACGACTATGCTACTCTCAGGGGTTTGATCATATCAGTGGTATCTCTTTCCATTCAGGAGTTGTGGCAGGATGCTATCAAAACCATTATTTACTAATTAAAGGTTTCATATGAAAGAAATCAGTAGCCCAAAAGAAAGTGGGAGAAAACATTGCGGCTGCTCCTGCTCTAAAAGCAATTTTGATTTGTCTGATTGTGTGGACAAGTCCACTCTCTTCTAGAATCCTTTAATCATGCACTGGCACAGTCAACAAATTAGGTCACTGGGCATAGATTCTAATAAGAACAGTGGCTAAATTAAGTCAATTTGATTTAATGTGTAAAATGACTTCATCATTCTTTTATATTTAGAAAGTTTAAAAAAAAATCACATCATTGTATTAGAGAAAGGTCCACTTTTCAGAAGCCAGGGGTAGATCAGTTATTATTTTTGCTGAAAGCAGATGGTGGTCATATCCTAAAATTACATGTTACAGTGACTTGACATTGAGCTGGACATTTTAAATATAGGACATTATAGAATGACATTTAAATTATATACTAAAAGTAAGACAGGTTAGATATGTTTGAATTTAAAATACAAAGATAAATGAAAGAAAATGTCCTCAGTTGGCCAAACTAGATCTGAGTTAATAAAATAAGCCCTCCCTTTCAAGATGTGTCATGAAAGTAACAATGACAACAGTGATTTAAAATACACTTCTGAATTGAAATACAGAAGTAAATGTGCTTGACATAGTGTTTATTTTATTGTCAGCTTGCAAGGTTGTCCCTGGAGGACTCTTCGTCCTTCAGTGGTCCTAAAGCTTTGAAATTTACTTATTCTAGATGCTTCTTCACAGTTTCTCTGGTCTCCAAGTTGTAGTGTGCTGTATACTACAAAAATTCATCATGGAGCACAGACAATTTCACTTCTAACTAAGGAACACTAATTTTGGGGAAAATTCTTGCTATTTAAGACTCTTGCCAAACAATCTACAAATGGAAAGGAGTCTGGAGAGTGTGAACACTATTGGCATGTATGAAGTATTAGGTGATAAAGAAGCAATGATGAGAAGCAAGTGATGCTGACTCTTGCATTTGTTAGATCTTATTCTGCATATCTATTAATAATGATACACCTTATGGATGCAATTTCATGTTTATAACACTGGGCATTGGCAGCATTGTGCACCTGTGTTTTCCATGCCTTCCCATCTGCTGCCTACAGTCATTCAGATTCAGGTGACGGAAATATTTCAGATAAAAGTTAATTAGCCTGCACTCTGCAGATCAAATCTCTACAGTTCAGCATTAAATAGAAATCTTCTGGGCAACTGCTGAAAGTAGCCTGAGGCTGCCCTTCCTAAAATTAAAAATGTAAGATTCATTTTTCTAGAAAAGAAACCTTTAGTACTCTCTTTATATTTTACACATAGATTTGATCAAACTTTTCACATATATTCGCTCTTACTCATTTTATTTTTTTATCTCTGTATATATATCGAAAGTAGAAGAGAGATTAGAAATATTTTTTTCCAGCTACAGTGACAGAATGAAAATGATATAGAGTTAGAAATTCTCCCGAGTCTGGACTCTATTATTAGTACACCAACCAATGTTGATCAAGCCCCAGAACTTTCCTCAGTTTCTCAGTTTTTAAAATGGGACCAACACCAACTACCTATTTGTTTCATAAATACTTTGTGCAAGACTCAATAATGCTTGATATTTTATTAAAAAATAATGCACAAAATGCAGAAAACTCCTATTGCTAAAATGACCCCACCTTCTCTGTAAATATTTATCTTATTAATTGTCAACAGTTAAGTTCTCAAGTAGCTTCCTTTATTGAAACTATATATATATTGTTAACCCATAGGAAACTAAATCATTATAGTCTTCTTTACTTCTAGATAATTGGAGCAGAAATGGGCTGAACACAACTAAATATAGCCAGTCTTTGAACCCATATCACATAGAGAGTAGGAACAAAGAAACAATCCCAAATGAGTCCTTCCATCCATTTTTACGGTATCAGATAATATTTCTAATGCCTTTCAATACCCAAGACTAATTAACCACTCTACCTATTGCTTCTGTACTAATTGCAGATTTCCTGTTTACTCAAAGGAATTCAGAGGGAGGTGTTTTCTTCTTTACACCGTCGCCTAAAGCTCAGGGACATCGTCTAAAGAAGTCGGAAGGGGCAGGTGCTCTTTCCGACAGGTGCTTTTAGAGTTCCTCAGGGGAGTGAAAGACTCTGGCAGTCTGGGATCTTCTATGCCCATTCCCCGCGCTAGTCATTAGAACCTCGACTGCTCTCCACGCTCCCGAACTTCGACTTCTATTCAATACTTCCATAGGGTATCCACTATGTTTCTCCCAACTGGTCAAAACGTGAAGATTTTTTCGCATATTCTCCCACTTCCTTACTTCCATCTGCTACTCTACCTCTCATTTTATTTCCATCTGCGCTTTAAAATGTTTTATTTTACTTCTACTGAGATCCTTCTACCTGTAAGCTACGGATATGGTCCGATCCTTAAACAATATCAAAGTTGCAAAGCCCCACGACCCGCAGGTCTTCACCCGCGTTCTCTTCCTCCGCCCACCCTCCGCCCCCGCTACCATCCCGGCCCCCAGCGGTGCCCATCTCCACTCCACGCCCCAGACTCCTCTCACCTGACTCTCCCGCGGAAACTCGTGGCGCACGATGCTGATAACTGGAATGTGCAGGACGGAGCTGACCAAGTCGAGCTCCATCATCTCGCCCAGGCCCTGGGGGAAGGCGAGCAGCGCCGATACCCCTTGCACCACCACGGTGTGACACACGCTCTGCAGAAAGGAGAAAGGGTCACTGCTCCACGGCGAGCTAGGGGAGGAGAAGGGCAAGAGCGGCAGATCGCCCAGGCCCGCCTCGATGGCCATCACGACTTCCAAAGACAGGTTGTAGGGCAGCAGCCCTTCCACTCGGTTCAGGTTGTCCACGGCGAAGAGGAGGGCATCCCGAGGCCACAGGGTCTCGGCCCGGTCGCCCTCCCCGGGCTTCCGTGCGCTCGGCGGCCCCCGGCCATACAGGGCGCTCCCCAACCAGCGTGCGCCCGGCGAGGGCGCCGGGGGCCGCCAAGTACCTGGCTCAGGTTCATCTCGCTGGGCGCCTGTCCGGCTGCCGTCCGGGGCGCGGCTGGCCGTGCGGGGGGCCGTGGTCCAGGGCTGCAAGTGCACCGCGCCCACCCTCACCGCGTGTCCGATGCGCTTGAGGATCTGGCAGGGTTGCGGGTGCGAGGAGGAGCCGGGCACCCCGGCCAGCACCAGTGCGCAGGGCGGCGGCAGCAGCAGACAGACCCTGCTCAGCAGCCACCACAAACTCAATCTCCTCATTACTGAGACCCGCAGGGAGAAAGCGCGCCCCCTCCTGACCCCGGCTCTCCCCCGGGCAGCCTCCGCCTAAGGTCCCCGCCCCCAGGTTCCGCTGGCAGCTCACTCCGCGTGGCGAAGCTGTCCCAGGAGCTGAAGCGGACTCCGGGCCATCCAAGTTGGAACCTAGCGCGCCCTAGGCAGTCTCGGGACCTGCTCCCAAGTCCCTCCGCCTCGCATCCTCTGCCCGCCCGGTCCCTGCGCTGAGCGGGGCGGGCGGCGCTGGTCACCCGCGGCTTGGGTGCTTGTTCCCCGCCCGCCCCATCCGCAGGGCGGCTTGGGCACTGCGTCCGGCCCCGCGGGGAAGCAGGACTGAGAAGCGGCTGGGATTCCTAGGGGGCAACGGTGACCGAGGAGGCAAGGTTCTCACTTGGATTCTTTTCTCGCCCAGGCGAGACCCACTTATTTCCTTGGGGTCGCGCAGGAGAAGGCGTTCACGCCCGGGGTGCGGAAAAGCAGCCAAATCCTCCTTGCTCCACCGTCGGCCACCCTCTCGCGGGCTCTCCCAGCGCTGGCTTCATTTTTCTTCTTCCCTCGCTACTTCCTCTCTTCCTTTCTTTCGTCCTCTCTCCGCCCAGTCGCCGCCGCCGCTGGCTTCCTCAGAGGAGCGACGCGACTGGCCAGCAAAGGGTGGTTCTGCTGGGAGCGCAAAGTTCTCCCCGCCTCAGCCGGCGCCTCTCTGCTGCTGAGCCCTGGCGCCAGCCTGTCGCTTGGCTGTGCTAGACGCCCACTGTTGGTGAGATTCTCGGGTGGCGCTTCCCGCGCCCCTGGCAAGTTCTCTCCCCTCGAAGGCTAGGGGTCATAGTTTGCGAAATTCCTTGCGACCTAAGAGGGAGAATTCTGGATTTGGAGTTGCGCCCGAGGAATCTGAAATCCAGTAGGTTGAAAGAGGCCGTGATTTTAAGAAGCTTCTCTTCGATGTCTTTCTTTAACGGTTTTTCTAGCTGAGGGTATTAAAGCAAGAATTATATACACGTTGAATCTCGGCTTCGTGCTCTCTGGCTCATGGGCCTTTGCCAATTTTTAAGGATCCCAATGTTTTGGGGTTCTCAAAATTATAACAGTGAATTCGAAGCAATTATTTGATCAAGAAATTAAAGAGATTTAAAATACTTTGAAAGTATACTTTCAAGCACAGTCAACAGCAGTTTGTAGTTTAGACCAAGGGTCCTCCAGATCACTGTTACTAGTAAGTGCTTTCATTTGTGTGGTAATACAATGAGGTCAGTGAGTTATGATTTGATCTTTACCTCCATGATCTGAAAGATCTGGAGTTAGAAGGAAGGAGAGGGTTAAGGGTAGGCCTGTGGTTTCCACACATACAGTACATTTATTTTATTTTATGCCACAGTTTCATTTAGAAGGAGAGTAGCAGAGATATCCATGGGGCAGAGCAAGCACCCAGGATCAGGAGTTCTGAATTTCAATAACACTTCCGGAGCACCATGACCTTGGCGATTTATTTTACCTGACCTTGCCCTGCTGTTTGGATCTGGTAAATTGTTATGCAAATACACCTAGCTTTTAGCTCTGGAGAGTTGTTTTGATTCATGAGCTACAGTCTCCATCTTGCTTTAAATCCTTGGGATGAAGAGGCTCTTAGGTAAATAAAATTCCCAAGAAGCTTGCAAAGTGAATGTTGTTTTCCTCAGCACAGATCTTGAAAGTCATCTCAGAGCTAACCTTACCTGACATTCTAATTAGCTTTTGCAAGACTGGGATGCCGGAGAAAAGACTCCCATGAGGCAAAAGTGGAAATCACAGTAGAGTCTGAACCAGAAGGGAAGGATTCTTCCTGAGGCCATAGAGAGGCTCTCATGCGTGGACGCTGGAACTTTCCTCTTGCTCCAGATGATTCCACTGATTGGGATCTGAATAAGAAAACTATAGAATTTTGTGGTCCTTGCCTTACAGGAAGACTGGGAATCAATTAATTGTGTAGTAAGGAGGTGTGTTTGTCTGTGTATGAGTATGTGTGCATGGAGGAATATGACATTATGACCATGCCCTCGAGTGATTATCTGAGTACTTGGCATTACATGTATGTTCAAACCAGATTCCCAAGAAAGTAGTCGGTGATGAAGAACAGTTGGATCTCATCTGTTAATGGCATTCGAGAGCCGCTGTGTTACTAACCCTTTCCAGTCAGTCCCTGACAAGGGTCCTACTGCCCCGTGTCCTTGGAGCCAATAGAACAGACCAAGTTCAGTTTAGAAGCAAAGTAAAGATTTTTTCTTTGATCAGAGAACAGAGAGGTGCAGGCTCGCACCCCAGAGAACGTGCGTTCCCTGACAGGCTACAGGTGGGGCTACTTTATAGGGATCTCGTCAGTGGGGAGGGGCAGAGTCCTCACCGGGCAGGCACAGCTGTGCTGCTTTTGCCCCAGACAGAGCACGCAGCGTCTCTGGGCGTGGCCCGCTGCCGCCATCTTGAATTGAGTAACCCGCGCGGTTACTGCACACCGCTCCCGAGCTGAGGCGTCAGTGTAGCCCTTTCCTACCGGTGACTCTGGTCTGGAGTGCTGAGTGTGAGGCCTCTGCACCGGCACCCCATGAGTAAGTGGAACTGGACTAAGCGCCAAGGAAAGAAAGGTTAGACTTTATTTTATTACCCGGGTTCCGTTTTTACTTCCCGGGATTGTTAATGGGTTCTGCTGGTGCCCGTTGTGTGTTCTTTAGGCCTCTCACGAGTCCTGGACTACTTGGGAATGCCTCCACTGGTTGTTCATAGAATGGAGGATGATTCCCACAGTTCTGAGGACAGTGCTGCCCTGGCTCATGATAAAACCATAGCTGAATCTTTCAAATACTGTTTGAATGGTGAAGAGCAGCCCTTCCTTCTTGTGCTTCCTCTTGTTTCTTTCTGGGCTTTTCAGTTATGCTACCCTGATTTCCTTCCCATTTCCTCATGCTGCTCGGTTCTCTTTTTCCATATCACTGTAATCGGAACATCTCTGACATGATTCTTTTTTCTCCTTTCCCCACATCTTCCTTTTTCTTTCCCCTTTTTCACACTTCAGTGATCATAATTTTGAAAGCTTTTAAAAGATTCAGTCATCAGTTCAGTGACCATTTATGAAACTCCTACTGTGTGCAGGCATTGCTGTAGAACTGTCCAGGGGAATAGATGAATAAACTCTAGTTCAGAGAAGTTGAGGATATTTTTTTCCTCCACAAAGTCACATAGTTAATGAGTGAACAAAATGCTAACATCGAGCTTATATTTTAGTGGGAGAGACAGACAATAAAACATACAAGTAAGTAAATGTAGGATGTGTTAGTTGATACTGAGGGGAAAAATAAAGCAGCAAAAAAGAAGTATTATGGAGGAGACTGGGTAGTAATTTTAGATAGGGGAGCCAGGGTAAACCCCTCTGAGAAGATTACTTTTGAATAAAGACCTAAAGGGAGGTGAGGAAGTGATTCATATGAATACTTAAAGCAAGAATTTCCGAGCAGAGGAAAGAGCAAGTGCAAAGGCCCTGAGGCAGGAGTGTTTCCAGTATGTTTGAAGAGTAGTGACGGGTCCAGAGTTGCTGGAGCAACATGACCCAGTGCAAGAGTGATGGCTGGTGAGGTCAGACAGACAATGAGGAGGCGGCGGACAAAGTAAGCCAATCATTAACTTTGACTTCTACTCTGAAAGGGATGAGAAGGCACTAGGAAGGAAAGAGTTAAGAAGAACTTACGGACTTATGTTTTACCAGGACCACTCTAGCTGCTCTGTTGATAAGTAGAGGAAAGATGGGCTAGGATGCAAGTCAGGAGACCAGGTGTGACGCAGTTGCAGTAATCCACGAGAGATAATATTATTGTCAAATCATAAAATAACTTTATTGCATTAGTGTTATGATTCCTATTCTATAGAATAGAAAATCATATCTGAGGAAAGTTGAGTTATTTGCACAAAGTCATCACATAGTGAGTGGCAGTGTGGATTAGAAATTTTAAGTTCATCCCAGCTGCATTGTTGGTAGTAAGAATCAGACAGATTTCGAAATTGGCTCACTCAGAGAAGATGAAGCTCTTTTTATTACCAGATTTGAGATGAGAACTACTAATCTAAGAACCCACGTTGGAGAGTCAAATAAACAAAAACAAATCCAAATGTTCACAATTTAAAATGTGCTTTTGTGCACGTATGTGTTTTCTGGTACCCGTCACGGGTAGACTGAAAGTTGAGATATTCGGAGGTAGCCCAGGAAAGGCTGCAGTGAAGGATGCTGTGTGAGTCAAGAACCTGGATGCTGTTCTCATCTCTGTTTCCCTATGGATGTGACATTTAACCTCCTGGAGCTCAAGCTTTCGCCTGTGTACTGGGGTTGTGGTGACAGCTCTTGGTAGTTGTCTGCATGGCAGTGCGTGGACTCCTGTGAACCCTTTCAAGTTCCACAGGAAGAGGAAGCTTCTTGTAGGGCTGTCAGTTCTGTCACATTTATAAAGGTTTGGAAAACTATCTTTTTTTTTTTTTTTTTGCCTATACCCTGACATATTTCAAGTTCTGCCCATATCTAGCTTTGTTTTTGTAGATGGCGACAATATTAAATGGCATGTTTCTCTCTGGGTCTGTCTTTTATGCAACAGTAACCATGTAGGTTTTTAAAATCAATATTCAGATGAAAAGTGTGCTCACCTTTAACTAATAACACACATGAGTCCAATTGTGCCCTCTCCCACGTAACTTCTCTGTCTCTATTGCGAGAGACCTCATGGTTATAAGAAGCTTTCTGGGTAGAAACCAAAAAATATGTGGAGTTGGTAGAGGAGCCATGGTAGCAGAATTTGAGGAGGGAATGAATCTAGAGAATCTAGAAAAAAAATAAGTCAGTTTAGAGGAGCAGACCCTGAGGGCTCATCTATATAAAGCTTAATTATTCTTTTCTTGTTAACCTAGTTAAAAAAAAAGGCTATGTCAACTTGAAACCTTGTAACATTATCTTATATTCTACTAATTAGGCATTAATTTTGGCAATAGTCATCCTCCTCTAAAAATGCAAATAACCCTCATGATTATGGGACTGTCCATCACACATTAGTGTAAATTATTTTACTCCAATTGTTGTAAAATTAATATCGTGTTGGGAAGTTTGGTGGGGGGGAAAGGAATTCATTTTGTATTATAAGGGAATTTGGGGATATAGAAAAGAACCAGTGGGATTTCACTAAAGAAGTTTTGGGCAATCTGAGGGACTGGAAACAGGAGAAAAAGAGTATTAGGAACTAAGAAAATGGGGTGAAAAGGAAGCAAAAAATTATTAGTCCATCTTGACTATTTCAAATAGTGCTTAAGCTTTGCCCTTATACTGGAAAAATAAAGGGAAATGCCTTCTCTTTTGTACCACATGATCACCTATACCTGGGAAACCAAATTCAGTGCAAAGTTATTACCAACATATAAATTAGGAACTGCCAATAGTTGTCTTTCAGCTGTGAATAAGAACACAGCTGTGGTGTCTTCAGACTAGTTGTTGTCAGGGCAGTAAGTTATCAGCTGTGACAAGAGCGTGGCCTTTTCCACATCCACCAGGATTATTAGCTGAGCGTTTGGATCTCCTGATTCTTGTCCTAAACAACGCACCACAGGGAACTCAAATAGGACTCGGAGAGGCCAATATGGCAGTCTCCCTCCATCTCTCTCTCTCTTTTATTCTAATCATTCCAATTTAGTGTTTATCCAAATGAGCTATAGAATAAAACTTGGCCCATTACAGGTTGTGACATTTTTAAAGGACTTTTTCTTGCCCAGTTTGTAGCATGAATTTTATAACTGTAGCCAAAAGAATTTGGGAATTTTCTAAAGGCTATTTGCCTTTCTAGATCTCATGCCTTACATATGTGAAAAACATTTTGTTTTTAAAAAAAATAGTTTTTGTTTCTTTAGAAAGAGATTTTAAGGGAGGTTTTCAGAACATGCACAAGAATTGGTAAATCTTCATTATTCTAGAGCTTATTATCTTGAGTGTCTTTTTTATGTCAGGCACTTTGTATACATGATATGCTAACATTTTATAGATGATGAAACTGTTGCTTGGTGAGGTTGAGTCATTTTCAAAGGACTGGGAGGCAAACCTAAATTTGATTCTCTGACTCCAAACTCCATGCTCTTTTAATTTCCACTTCAGCCCTGGCTGACTCTTGAACCGTTATCTAACTAATATATAGGGATGAACATAATCACAGAGCTACTTGATTATCACTTGTCAGAGTATATAAATGAAAACTCTTAAAGTTTTAATATTGAAGGAGGTCTTAGGGAATGGTTTTCTCAGTGTTTAATAATGCACATAAATAGGCATGAATCATAATTTTCTATTCTCATATTGGACCACAAAATATCCAGAGATATATTATCTATTTCAGTTGTGAAATGACACCTACCATGGCTGCAGTTGGAATGTCATTGGAAATATTATCTCATAACTCATTATCCTCCTCAGGATCTCTGTTCAGCAACCACATAGTCAGGATATCAAGAAATATTTCAATATGTAAAAGTTTAGGTGATTTGGGATGGTGCTTCTGGAATGTTCTTGGGAAAAGTTTAGTTCAAGGGCAACCTTTATTCTCCATAAGGAAGACCAGAGTCTTTTTTTCATAGACTGTAATTGACAAGAATTCTATCCTGATCCAAAGATTGAAGAGTTGGCTTGGTATAAGCCAGCTCACTCAAAAATGAGTTTGGATATACTTTATATTGTGATGTGTGAGTTTTGGCTAAACAGAGTTATCCTCTGTGCCATTTCCGAGTGCTACAATTGATGCAGACAGAAAAGAAAAAGATCTCATGATTTTGCTGAAGGATAACCTTCTGGGAACTGAACCTCTCTTTGAAATGAGAGCTAGTCATCTAGAAATTGTTAGTGAAAGAGGAATGACCTCTTCCTGAATTTGAAATCCCCTCAAAAAACACTGTACCTTTTTCTTCTGGGGGTGCCATAATTGGGTTAAAAAAATCAAGTGCTCCCCTCCCCAACAGTTCTATCACTGCAGTATACACTATGGAGGGCAGACTGAGAAAGCCTGAGACAGTAGCAGCAGTGATTAGCTTACGATCACATGGAATTCTACCAAGAGCTCAATGGGAAAACATTCCGTCCATTAAAGATGCTGGTATAATGAAACTGATTAGGATGAAGCAGGATGAAAATAATAACTACTGTATTCTGGAATGGGATGACACCTCTTTTTTTTGAAGAGCTTAATGCATTTTTGCAAAATTAAAAAAAATTTCCAAAGTAAGAAGAGGGTAGACATATTAATATATTTATGTAGTTTTAAATCAATTATAAATAGCTGATGCCTGCAGCAGAGAGTCAGTAAATGAATAGCCCAAGCTTCCACAGCAGAATTAAAATCCCATTTCTTTGATAGCAGTAAAAATGGGAGGCAGAATTTACTACTGTGACCACAGATGGGGGAGCTGGTGCTGTGTAGTCTGGTGTTTCTCCTCTGATCTACTCTCAAGCAAAGGGACCCCTATTTGGTTCTGATATTTGATGCCATTAAGGTGAGGGCTGAGCTTTTCTGGTAATGAAAACACTTGCAGCCCATTTGTTTCTAATGGCCATATCTGCCTTAACCTTCATTTGTATTTTTTAGCTGAGAGGTTTGCAGTTTCCTCCAGCCTTAGTATGGCTTCTTCCTGAAGTCCTTCATCTGGTTGGTGGCTCAGTCATGTTTCTGTGGAGTTTTGAAAATGGTCTTCAGCAAAAGCAATCTTCCTTTGCTATTGTACCAGCTATTCAATCTTCCTTTTTAAGACTCCCTGCTAGCTCCCTGCTGGTTTCTAAATCAAGCTGTGATTTTCCTGGTTTATCAGCCTCAACATCATGGGGTTTAAATTTGCTATTAGAGACTTTTTTTTTTTTAATGGTATCTTCTCCAGTGCTGAAATATATCATCTTCATTCCAGAAGTGGGTGGCCCGGCAGCATCCACAGTTAGTGGTGCAGGCATCTGTGTGTGTATGGGATACAGTCTGTATGTATATGGGATATAATCTCCCATTGTCTATAGCTTTTCTGCTTTTGCATCCATAATTTTCAAGTGACTACAGTATCTGTAGGTTGCCTGTATATTATTTTGTTCTGATTCTGTAATGCCAGCAGGTCTTTGTCTACGTAGTCAGGAGCTGTGGTTTAAAGAAATGAAACTAGCTAATGCAATCTTTGACTATATTTTTCACAAGGTCAGAAAATATGATGATAATGAAATTACACTGAATCCTATGAGTATATTAGGAAAGTCTTTAGTAATGTTTTCATATATAATGTATTATAAAATAGATGTGTGTATAATAAAAATATAATTTAGCAGTAGGTACAAGTTGAATTATTAATCTCAATTCTCTATTCCCCTGTATTAGTAACATGGCCTCATGCTAGGTGGAATATATATCTCTAGTCCTTGATTTGGGGCTTGGCTAACCCATTGCTTTGACCAATGGAATTTTAGTGGATATGATGCAAACAAAGGCTTGATATGTGCTTGCACAGTTGGACTTGTTTTCTTGAGCTCCCACTTTTCACCCAAAGAAAAATATTCTTTGGATAGCTGCTGGTCCAAAGACCATGAGAGGTATGTAGAACAGACCTGGACCCAACTGCAGCTTGAAGCCAAGTCCAAATGACTTCAGCCTGGATCAGCTGAATTCCAGTGAACAGCTGTCTGGTGAGTGGGAAATAAGCGCTATGCTTTATGCTGAGATCGTTTTGTTATCTGTTATGCAGCAAAGTGACTGATACACATGTATAAATCTATGGGAAAAATTAGATGCATTGTGTTCACTTTCAGGAGAAACATGCCAAAGATAAACCAGAGATTTATAGGTTAAGAAAAAACTCTCAAACATCTCCATAGTATATCCTGGGGTTAGCCCACATTCAGTCCAAGCCCTTTCAGTTATTGGGTTGGCCAAAAAGTTCTTTGGATTTTTCCCTAAGATGTTACAGAAAAAAAAGAATGAAAGTTTTGGGCAATTCAATGCTTCTGTAACCTCACACCGTGAATATTCACACTCTTTTCATGACCCAACACAATGAAGATATTGAACCATCGTGAAATTGAACATATTCAGCAAGTACTTATGAAAAACAATTACATAAATTCATATAGTGCCTAGAATAAGCATTATCAAGGTTAAAATGAATACATCTAGTCACAAAATAATCTTAAAATAACATATACTTTATTTGCACTTTTAAAATAGCATGAAGAGAGATACATACAGTGTAGTAATATTAAAATTTTTTTATCTTTCCCATTCATTTCCTTTATTCATTGCAACTTTTCCACATTTCTTTCATTTTAAATTGACCTTAAAATCTCCTTTTCTCTGTTCCAAGATTTTCTCAGCCATAGCCTGTTTTCTCCGCTTCTAGCGTTCTTCCTGGTTCTGCATAACAAACCCTGAGAGAACTGAGCCCGATCCAGCTGTCAGGAGACTGAGGACTTCAAGCCAGAATCTTCTTTAGTCCCCAGAGTTAGGATAAAGGCTGGGAACACTCATAATTTAATAACTGTTGACACATCACTTGTGGAAACGAAATCAGCTCTGTGTTAGGGATATGATAAATGTTTGGTGTAGAATGCAGACACAAGTGAAAAGGTCCCTGCTTTGGTGTTAGAGAATTTTGTTGTTCTAACAAAGCATTAAAAAGATATGAGAAATAAAGCTTGAAATGGAAGATACTTCCTGAATTGCTAGTGAGTTCTTTGTAAGAATATCAAACATAAAGGAATCAACAAAAAAATGTTAGACAACAGAAAATACAATATATGCCAGAAATCAGAAAGTGGGCCTAATAGGATAAAATAAAGACTAAATATATTATTAATACACATATATACATATAAATATTGTTTTTAATTTGATAGAGTAAATATAGGGGTTCCCAAATTTTATGGTCACCAAGTCAGTGGCATTTTGGGTTGTAAAAGTGCCACTTTACTTTCTATAGTTAAAATTTAATATAGCTTTCAAATTTCCATTCCTACTGATGGTGAAAAACAAAATAGGCCAATTTAAGGATATTCAGTCTATTTGATTTAACACAATCCCTTAGGGTTCTTTCTCTCCCATACTCCCTTCTTCCCTTTCCTGGGGTGGAAGTGGACTTATGAATTGTCCTCGTGTTCAGTGAGGGGAGTTAGCTTTGTGGGCACCTCTCTCTCTGTTCTGGCTTACACTGGCATCTCCTGATGTGGGCTGCATCTTCTTTTGAAGCCTTAAGCAACATGTCTTCTGTGTCCACCTTGTTCTAACTCCAGGATTCTTTGAGCCATTGGCTTTTCAGCCACTTCTACACATCTCTTAAGCAGCTATGAGAATTTTCTGATGCTTGTCCATACAACACTGGGCAGTGTGGAATATGGGGAGGCTGCCCTCAGGCCTCTATCTAGGTGCTGCCCTCAGCTACTATTCAAATGCTTAAGGGTTTCTCTACAAGGCTTCCAAACCCATAAGCTATGCTCCAAGTTCCTAGGGGATAGTTCTTCCTTCTGTGGGATCCTCTTAACCTATTTGGGGTTCATATAATCAATCTTTCTCCCCCTTAAGGATTTCAACCCCATATTGGTTTTCTCTTGGTGGTAATAACAAATCACCACATATTTAGCTGCTTAAATTAACACACATACTATCTCACAGTTTCTGTGGGTCTGGAGTCCAGGCACGGCTTACCTGGGTCCTGTTATTAGGGTCTCACCAGGCTGCAAGCCAGGTGTTGGCCAGGCTGTGTTCTCATCTGAAGAAAGACTGGGAAAGACTCTACTTTCAACTCATTCAGACTGTTGGCAGAATTCAGTTCCTTGGTGCTGTAGGACTGAGAGCCCTGGTATTTGACTGGCTATCAGCTGTTGGCTGCCCTCAGATCCTAGAGACCACCAGTAATTCCTAGAAGCTGCTCGCTGTTCCTTTCCATTTGGGCTTCTCCAAATTGGCAGCTTATTTTCTCAAGGCCTCAAGGAGAGACTCAGCTAAGATAATCTTATGTAAACATAATCAAAGGAATGACATCCCATTACCTTTACCATAAAACATAACCTAATCATGGGATTGACATCCTGTTAACTTTCCATATTCTATTGGTTAGAATCAAGTCACAGGTCTTTCCTTTACTCAAGGGTAGGGATTATTTAAGGGATTGGACACAAGGAGGTGGGGATTATGGGGACCACCCTGAGGTTTGTTCATCACAGACCCCAAAATGAGGTAGAGAGCTGGGTACCTTCAGAGGCCCACGGCAGAAAAGTTGTAGTCACATCCCTTCTACTTCTCCTTTTCCTGTCAGCTGGTAATGTTTCTGTTTCTTCAACTAACTCTTACATCATCGTGTACCCTTTTCTAATCTATCTATGGATAAAATTTATGACCTAAGCATTGGTCTGTAGATCTTTCAAGTTTTTAGAATTCCAAAACGAAAACAAAAATTTTCTCTCTCAAGCCTGGCTCTTGAAAATGTGGGCTTTAGGAATGACCTCTGTGCTATAATTTTGCAAAAATCTATTCAGGACCTAAAAAGCCAAAATATGATTCTATCTTTTCTCTTTCTGACTTAAATTATGCAATAAACCTCTTTTCTCTGTCTAGCTTTAATGATGAGATAGATGCAAAATTAAAAACAGCTTAATTATCAAGAAGGAAAAATAGATCAGGTGATATTTCAAAATATAATTCTTGTCCATAGGCCTGAAAACAGTGCGGAATGCTATTAAATGACTACTTGAAAGCTTGCATATCAACATTGAGAAAGCTCACTTTTTACCTAATATAATTCAGTTGGATTAAAGAGCTGAGTATAATCACATAGGAAAGTTAAAATATATAGATCAGAGTACTTAAGGCTACATTGTTGATGCTTTGAAGAAATAAGAATATTCCTGTGATGATTATAAAATCAAGCTATCAACATATATGGAGGGCTGCACACATTTTTGAGAAAATAATCTGGTACATGGAAATTAATACCAAAAAACAAAGAAGAAAAATAAGAAAGGAAGAAAAACTAAAAGTTGTAAATAGAAAGATATTTTGCAGTACAATTGAAACACTGTAGAAACCTTTAAAGCAAAATAAATATTTAACGAGAGGAGTGATTATTTATGGCATATTAATTCTATGTTATTTCATTCAATCAGTAAACATGATGAACCTGAAAATTTTAGCTTTTAGTAAATCACCTACAAATATGAAAAAAAAACTGAGTATGTATTGCATATACTTTGCTTACAAATCTGTATACGGACTCTACATGTTACCGAACAAAAGTTCCTGTGCCTGATGTGCAGTGAGGCCAAACAAACCAAAAAGTCGGAGTTTGGAGCAGAGAAAGGTTTATTGCAGGGCCAAGCAAGGAGAATGGGTGACTCATGCTCAAAAAACCCTGAACTCCCCAATAGTTTTCTGGGGAGAAGTTTTTATAGGGAAAATTTGGGGTGAGGGCTGCAGGGCATGTGACCTTCTTCTGATTGGCTTGGGGATGAGGTAACAGGGCAGTGCTCCCAGCATCTTGTGCTCAGCCTGAAGTTGCCATCCTCTACCTGGCTGGGGACCTTAGTTCTGCAGAAGAACTCAAGATACTGTTATGTATATTCCTTGAGGAGGAACCAGGACCCTGCCCCAAGGCTGCACTATTGTTTCTTGATTGCTCCTCCCTTGTCTCTATTCCCTCCCTTCCCTGATTAGGAACTGTTTGAATCTGCCCTTTGGAACTCAGGGAAGGTTAAGGAGGTTGAGTGAAGCCTATTTCCTACAAACAAGAAATGGGGGACACTGAAAGGATTTGTACCAGGGACGACCCCACAGGGTTCTGCTCCATTTCATACACATTGATAGAAATTGGAGAATGTCAGAAAAATATTAATATAACTTAATGGTTATTATTCCTTTTAAATTAGTAGTGCCTCCAAAAATAAACTCAAAATGGATTAAAGACCTAAATGTAAGGCCAGGAACTATAAAACTCTTAGAGGAAAACATAGGAAGAACGCTCTTTGACATAAATCACAGCAAGATCCTTTTTGACCCACCTCCTAGAGAAATGGAAATAAAAACAAAAATAAACAAATGGGACCTAATGAAACGTCAAAGCTTTTGCACAGCAAAGGAAACCATAAACAAGATGAAAAGACAGCCCTCAGAATGGGAGAAAATATTTGCAAATGAAGTAACTGACAAAGGATTAATCTCCAAAATTTACAAGCAGCTCATGCAGCTCAATATCAAAAAAACAAACAACCTAATCCAAAAATGGGCAGAAGACCTAAACAGACATTGCTCCAAAGAAGATATTCAGATTGCCAACAAACACATGAAAGGATGCTCAACATCACTAATCATTAGAGAAATGCAAATCAAAACTACCATGAGGTATCACCTCACAGTCAGAACGGCCATCATCAAAAAGTCTACAAACCAATTATACTCCAATAAAGATGTAAAAAAAAAAAAAAGTCTACAAACAATAAATGCTGGAGAGGGTGTGGAGAAAAGGGAACCCTCTTGCACTGTTGGTAGGAATGTCAATTGATACAGCCACTATGGAGAACAGTATGGAGGTTCCCTAAAAAACTAAAAATAGAACTACCATATGACCCTGCAATCCCACTACTGGGTGTATACCCTGAGAAAAGAGTCATGTACCACAATGTTCATTGCAGCTCTATTTACAATAGCCAGGACATGGAAGCAACCTAAGTGTCCATCAACAGATGAATGGATAAAGAAGATGTGGCACATATATACAGTGGAATATTACTCAGCCATAAAAAGAAAAGAAATTGAGTTATTTGTAGTGGGGTGGATGGACATAGAGTCTGTGATACAGAGTGAAGTAAGTCAGAAAAAGAAAAACAAATATTGTATGCTAACACACATATATGGAATCTAAAAAAAAAAAAGGTTCTGATGAACCTAGGGACAGGACAGGAATAAAGACGCAGACATAGAGAACGGACTTGAGGACACGGGGAGGGGGAAGGGTAAGCTGGGACAAAGTGAGAGAGTTGCGTGGACATATATACACTACCAAGTGTAAAATAGATAGCTAGTGGGAAGCAGCTGCATCACACGGGGAGATGAGCTCAGTGCTTTGTGACCACCTAAAGGGGTGGGATAGGGAAGGTGGGAGGGAGACGCAAGAGGGAGGGGATATGGGGATATATGTATACATATAGCTGATTCACTTTGTTATATAGCAGAAACTAACACAACATTGTAAAGCCATTATACTCCAATAAGGATGTTTAAAAAAATTAGTAGTGCCTCATTTACATATTTTAAAGTGAGAAAGTAATATGCAAATTAAAGTTATAACTAATCTAGCAAGTGATTACCCAGTTACCTCTCATATTTGAAACATGTTTAGGAACCAGAAAATAAGCAAAAACATATCCTAAGAGCCAAAAAAGAAAAAAAAATATTGGGAATGCTGATGCTCCGAAGTTCACACATTTTATTTATAGAAAAACGTTTCCAGCTGTTACTCAGAACATTCAAACCAGCCTTATTCCTGTATCACAGCAGATTTGAAGAGATGGTCAGAAGACAGGGAACAAACCTCAGAAAACTAATGATAATAATAAAATCCATACAATATCTTGTACTGTTTATAAAATGCGTTCACATACATTGTTTCATTTGATTCATACAAAACTTTTGAGATACTATTTTTAGAGTGTGTCCAATTTACAGAAGAGGACATTGAGACTTAAGTAGTTAAGTGTGTTTGCCCAAGATGGTGAAACGTGACATCTGACTGTCTTCCAACTTTTCAGCATAGTGGGTTCTGGATCAGTCAGACTTGTTTTGCCTCCTGGCTTACCAGCTTTGTGACAATTCTTAGCCTCAGTTTCTTTATTTATAAAGTGGGGAAAACATTTATTGGGCTGTTGTGCTAATTAAATGAGAAAATACAGGTAGAGTGCTTGGCCTAGAGTCTAGCTAGTAATATGGAAAGTTTTAGATGCCTACACTAAACATGTACTTCAAGTTAAAACAGAAGTTGGAATAAATTGAAGAGACAGATTACTGTCTATTCACTTTGGAATTTGACATTATTTTAAGGCAAAATGGCTTCATTGGCCACATTTGTATGGATGTTGGTTCTTTTCTTTTAGAATATCCTTGTTACTCTGAATCTTCATCGTTCTCTTAGCTTCCATGGTTTTCATTCTAATCACGAAATTAAGAAGTTAGGAACACTGTGCTTTTTCAAATGCAGGTAACAATTTTCCTTCCAGAAAATCTTAATGACTGGAAATACGTAGAATTCTACCTGATGTTACTTTATATCGTGGATTTTTAGGAGGAATACAAGGCCCTGAAAAAATGAACATCAAAAACTTCCATCATAAAAGATTTCTGTGACCTGTAGAAACTTGAGTCAAGTGGTACTCCTTTGAAATGAGCTTGAGGCATCATGTTATTCTTTCTCATGCTGTCTTTTGACTTCATGAAGTACTTAATATATTTTTTAAAGTCCTTCTGGCCAGATTAATTGGTATTTTCTAGATTATCTTGCACCCATAAAAGGGCCAATCAAGGAAATAGTATTGGTGCTGGTAATTTTTTCACACACACACACAAGCACACACACGCATACCACACATCCTTGGCCTCGACTGTCTTGACTGCCCTGTATCGAATTTCTGTCATGTCTGTCTTTTTTTTTTTTTTTTGCTGTGCGCGGGCCTCTCACTGTTGTGGCCTCTCCCGTTGCGGAGCACAGGCTCCGGACGCACAGGCTCAGTGGCCATGGCTCACGGGCCCAGCCGCTCCTCGGCATGTGGGATCTTCCCGGACCGGGGCACGAACCCGTGTCCCCTCCATCGGCAGGCGGACTCTCAACCACTGCGCCACCAGGGAAGCTCCATGTCTTTGTTTTAATAGGTAAACCTTTGAACCCAGGGAAATAGGCCCGATTGTGTGTATAAAAAGATAATGGGATCTGCTCTTTCTTGGGTCATATATATGCACTTAACTCTTTGCTACCTCTCCAAAATTGCTTATGGTACCAAATAGGTGTGCAATAAGTAGCGGCAAATTCAGACTTTCCTACTTCCAGCAGACCAGGTACTAGCTGAATTAACCATATTTTACTTGCCTTCTAGCAGTCAGAAGAATAGATGTATCCCATACTGGGATGAATGAATAAGTGGCAGGGGCCACGGAAGGTTTCAGCTCTGGCCCTCCTTCCCACCCTCCACGACTCATCCGCAAGAATACAAAAGTGATTCATAAACACTTCTGAAAAACAAAACAATAGAACAACAACAAAACAAAAATCCTCATTCACAAACAAAGAAGACAGAAGCACCTGGTAGAAGCTACTGGGGTTAGGACCTACAGATGGAGACAGTCTTTCTAAAATGCCAGTCTGTGTCCTCCCTTTTGTGATACATTTGAGCTTATGACTGTGGCCAACTAGACTAAGCCACAGCTGGGATCAAATCTTAGATTGAAATGTTCTAATACATGTTTCTTTGTGTTAAGGTGACAACTGATGGGGAATATTACTGGTGATTTTAGAAAATTCACAAAGAGAAAGTTAACCAAGTGGTGTGTAGAGGGAAAGGAATGGATTGAATATCAACAAGAGGACCTAGCATCTGAGTAGGAAAGAAGGCTCAGATTTTTAATGCAGAAACCTTTCTGAACTTCTGAATTGTCACTCTGGCACATACTGTGCACTCAGTATTAACTGTAATTATTACTGACTGAAAACAAACTCTATATACCATGAAAAAAAAACAAGAAAAACAACTTTGAAAAGCATAGGGTTTTAGTATATAGGCAAGTTGTATTAGTCTTCGAAAGCATCTCTGCGTTTCAACAGAGTACTGTAGACAGCTGTTTATTCTCTTTAAATTAGATTGAATCATCACAAACCTGTACACTTGGATTGCATTAGTTTATTCCTTTGAAGAACTGCATGTAATGAATTTTACTTAATATTATACACTTGTCTTTTTTAAAAAAAAACTTTAGAATTTATTTTTATTCATTTATTTTTGGCTGCATTGGGTCTTTGTTGTTGTGCATGGGCTTTCTTTAGTTGCGGCGAGCCGGGGCTACTCTTTGTTGTGGTGCGCAGGCGTCTCATTGTGGTGGCTTCTCTTGTTGTGGAGCACGGGCTCTAGATGCATGGGCTTCAGTAGTTGTGGCACGTGGGCTCAGTAGTTGTGGCTTACGGGCTCTAGAGTACAGGCTCAGTAGTTGTGGTGCGTGGTCTTAGTTGCTCCGCAGCATGTGGGATGTTCCTGGACCAGGGCTCTAACCCTTGTCCCCTGCATTGACAGGAGGATTCTTAACCACTGCACCACCAGGGAAGTCCCGCACTTGTCTTTCATTTTAATTGCTATGACAAGATTTGCTAAGCATTTTCTGAAAATAAGGTTGAAAATTTTCTCTACTACCTAACTTAGTTGTGCTTATATAAAATTCTCTGAGTGATTCTTTTAAAATAATTCATAGAAAAATCTTGGTTTCCTTTTAAGAACTGTGATACCCCTTCCTTTCCAGAAATGAGAAATATGATGTGTTCTAATACCTCTTTCACTATCTTTACCAGGAAGCTCGGTAGTACCAACTTAGAAATTTAGCTAAAGCAAGCATATTGACATTTCTGTAGCCTTTTAAAATACCAATTTCTTGATTTTTGTGTTTTATATCATTTATATTCCACTATTACATTTCATGCTTTTTTTTTTTTTTTTTTTTTTTTGGTGGCCTGTTGTCTCAAATCCTTTGTGGAAAATAATCACAATTATTTGTGATCAAAATTTAACCACTGGGGCTTCCCTGGTGGCGCAGTGGTTGAGAGTCCGCCTGCCGATGCAGGGGACACGGGTTCGTGCCCCAGTCCGGGAAGATCCCACGTGCCGCGGAGCGGCTAGGCCCGTGAGCCATGGCCGCTGAGCCTGTGCGTCTGGAGCCTGTGCTCCGCAACGGGAGAGGCCACAACAGTGAGAGGCTGGCGTACCACAAAAAAAAAAAAAAAAATTTAACCATGCAATTAATCAGTTCCACCAAGTTCTGTGTATTTTGTTTGAATTAAGAGAGAAGTGTGCAAATGATGCATTTAAAATGGACACATTATGCATTTATCTAAATTTATTAAATTTGACAAGGGAAATACTCAGCCAAAATGCAAACAAAGAACTTCTAGATGTTAGACCCTTAGGATTGAAAGGACTTTGGAGGTCACCTAGTTACACCTTCAATCTCTTAGCTTTTGCATTCCTATTGACATGATTTTCTGAAGATCTTGTAAAGCTCAGTGTACAGTTCTTCCATTCTTAAATCTTGTGATAAATAAGCATTTAAAAAATACACTCAAATTAAGGTAGTATTGTTTAATAATGATAATGTACATCACAGCATATCAAATAATTTTAACTAAAAGTGAAAGTATTTTGATCTCTTTTGTTTTCCTCATAATTTATACATTTATAAATATCCTAAGGCTCATTCAAACCACTTGTTTCTGAATTATTTATATTCATCTAAATGCTAGTAAGAGTTATCTTCTATCTAAAAATAACATCTAATTTGTGCCTTTGTAAACTTTTCTAAGCTTGAAAACAAAGAGAAAGCAATTTATTTCATTTTTATTTAAATTTGGGTGTGAGCTGAAAACGTAGTAAGTTTTAAAAATGTAGAAACTTAGTAAATAGTTAATCTCAAACACAGGGATCTGTATACCCTTAGCTGTAAAGAATAACAAAAGTGAATTGTAGCTTCAGTCAGTAACCTACATCCCACCTCACCCAGCACTCTGTCAAGTTGCAGACAATATGGAAAGATTGTTTAGGAGCCCTGGAAAATCTAACTGAGGAACTGGGGACATCTGAATCGTAAAAGTAGCTGCCAAAAAAACCCCCTGCTAGCTATGGTTGGTTTTGTGTAGGAATGGGCAGTCATCACAGCTGGGGTTGCTGGACTGTGTTGAGAGAAGAGGTTCCCACTACTTGTTGTGGTAGTATCCTGCCCATAGAATCATCCACTTTCCTGATTCAGTGAGCCTCTTCCGATGCTTTGTCTTGTGGAAACATTTCCTACTAAAAAAACTTGAGTCACATGCAAATGGTTGTGACGTTCCCTTTCCCTGAAAAGGAAAAGGAGAAAAGCTTCACTCATTTACTTTGGGTAGACTTAAAGTACTCCTTTGGGTGCCTAGAGAAGACTTCTTTAGAGGTGAGAACCCCGTCTTAGTGTGTTTAGACTGCTTATAACAAAATACCACAGGCTCAGCAGCTTGTGAACGACAGAAACTTATTTTTCACAGTTTCATACTTCTCCTGTATCCTCACATGGCAGAAGGGGCTAGGGAGCTCTGTGGGGTCTCTTTTATAAAAGCACTAATCCTTTTTCTGAGGGCTTCACCTTCATGACCTAATCACTTCCTAAAAGCCCCTCCTACAAAAGCCCCTACCATCACATTTGGGGCTTCGGATTTCAGCGTATGAGGGGGTGGGGACACATTCAGACCATAGCAAACCTTTTACAAAATGTCCCTTGTTTCCTCCAATTTAAAAAATAGGCTGAGGGCTTTCCAAATGGAAGACCATGGGCATTTCTTCATGGGCAAATGCTGCATTTCCTTTGAGGATTGCAGTCTTGGGATGACAGCTTGTGTTTGCTCTTTTCTTCCTCTGATGTTTGTGCTTTGTTAGTATCACTTCAGCACATCACATGTTCAGTTAGCCAATTAGTGTAAAATTATTGTCCTATGTGGAAGTGTTTGGATATAGATAAAAACACACAGGCTTTTTGTTTTCAAAATAATGTCCATACAAGGTCACTCAAATATTAATATTCCAACCAGACTTGATCAGCTGTCAGGTGAGACAGTATCACTTGCCAGAGCATTGCAAGTGGCCCACACAATTCTTCTGCTAGAATTCAGTGTGGATCATGATGTTTTTATACTCAGGCATTGAAAAATCATGAACGTCTTTTTCCTTATTTCTTTTTCCTGATTAATTCTATTAACCTATACATAATTTGCGTGGAGAAGCTCTAGTCAGAAAAGCTCAATTCAGGCAATGCAGAGTATATAATGCAGCCTCACTTGGGTTCCATCATGGAATAATCTGAGATGGAGATTTTGTTTTTACAGTAAAATTTAGGGAAGCTGTAAGATTATTACCCCTTTTCTGTTAATGACTTGAATTTTTGAGTTACAAACATGACAGCTGATCTTTGTGCGTAAGTCACGTCGAGATTATGTTGAGGATGACGCCCCAATTTAGGCATCAAATTTAAGAAACAAATATAAGGACATTTAAAATTGGATACAATTTTAGATGTCCTGGGAAACTCTAATTTTGGCATGTTTTAATGTTTTTATTTATTTTCATTATGCTTGATTAATTGACCCCATACTTGTTAAGTACTTTTATATATTTTTATCATTGGTTTTGCAATGAAAAAGATTATGACAGATTCAACATGGAAACAGGAGGGTAGAGAAAGCTATGTATCAAGAAAGGTGTTTGGGCAGGAATGGAACTGTCAAGGAAAGATGATGCCAGAAACAGAGTGGGCCCATCATGGGTAAGTCCCACTCTTCATGGTCTGCAAGAGATCTAGGATACAGTTCTCTGTGAAAAACCAAGCACTTGTAGAGCATCTTGTGGCTTCAGGTAGCTGTGAGGCATTGTGGAGTCTTCTCTTGAAGTCCTAGGCCAGGTTCTCCAGAAACATGAAGAGTTGAATATAGGAAGTTTACTGGAGAATGTGCTTGGGAACAGCACCTGTGGGGGTTGAGGAATTGGGCAGAGAGAGAAGGTGATGTAGTTGCAGCAGAGTCCTCAATAGACCCACAGGGATCCCTGGAGCAGGGCTGGCCTCTCAGAGCTGTCCCAAATTGAGGCAAGGGCCTTTGCTCTGTCTCCTCCGACCTCCTCCAACCTTCCCTTATCAACCAGGCATTGGAAGAGGGCTGCCCCAAGAGGGTGTGAATCTTGGGTGGAGTTGCTCCCTTTATTACTGGGCATTTGCCAAAGACTGTCTTGGTCATGAGCTATCAGCTGTCAGTACTCCTGGTAGCTGGGATAATGAGGTCTCTTTTCTGAAGGGGGATTATGGTGGCCTGACCACAGCATTCTTTGTGATTACCAGGCCCTGTTGAATGTAGAGCATGCAATGATTATATTACTATTGTTATTATTAGTGATCAAAGCTAACATTTATTGAGACCTCTTCATGCATTGGGTACTGTGCCTAATGCTTTGTGAGGCTGGTCGCTTTAAGCATGACCTCATTGTGAGGCAATATAGAGCAATGGTTACAAACACAAGGTTTGGAGTCAAAGTGTTTGGGTAAAATGCCAGCTTGGCGTTCTTTTTGTACCTGTGCAACCCAGAACAAGATACTTAAACTTACAGATGCTATCTCCCAGAGCACCTTGAAATATTAAAATAATGAGCTTAATTGTATAAAGCATTTAGAACAGTGCCGTCATATAATTTATACTTAAAAAATGTTAGTTATAAGTATTGTTTATCCCACTTTACAGATGAGGAAACTGAGGCTTGGAGAGGTTAGGTAAATGCTAAGGCACATGAACTCAGGTAATTTGACTACTGAGTCCATTCTCTTACCTTTATTGAGCACTTTCTGTAATAAAGTGCTAAGTATATGTGATAGGTAGAGGTCCAGGAAATCTAATAAATTGTGTTTTCCATGCCTTTGGATAAGAGGGTCCAACTGTGTGAAGATTAACTCCATAAAATAATATGAGAAAATAATCATTTATTTGTTTATCCATTCATTATACAACAAAATGTTTTTTGAGTTGGGCCATAGTGTTTCAGCTGTTCTGCTGGACTCTGGGATTAAAGTGGTTAGCACGACTCATTGTTCCTCCCCTTGAGGACTTATGACCAAATCAGAATAGCATGCTAAACTTTATAAAAGATAAGTATAAGTTATGTGGATATGAGAGGAAGAGCGAGTTTCAGATTTAGTTAATACTTAAGAACCTACTACATTTATGGCCAAAACTGCCACTCTCATACTCATAACCTACAAGAATCACTAATGATCACCTTATTTCCGCCTGACCCTTGATGTGGCCTCACAGCATGTAGTAGACGCACATTACATGTGCTCAAAAGGAAAATTAAAAAGTGAAATTTTCGTAGTACAGGTGAGCCATTTCATTCAACGGCTGTATGCCCTGGAGAGAGCATGAAATGGGAAACATTAGTTTGCTGTTCAGTCAGTTGGCTTCGGTTTCCATTTATTTTCTATGGTATGAACACTTTATCGAGCTGAGCATGATTCTCATGTTAAAGACACTTACTTTTCAAAAATATAGCCTCTAAACATAAACTAACTATTTAATCTGTGCTGAATTGAAGAAACAGCAATCTGTTCCAATCCTGAAGGAAAAATTTCTGGTGTTGAATTTATTGGTCTCCAGTGTAGTATAAAATATGCCCATGTATGGTAGGCATGATCTGTGATTACAGGGATTTTTAGTGGTAGTTTTGATTATATGCAACTTTTGCCTTGTATATTGACTTTAGAACTTAACCCTTGAATATGATGTGACTTCATATAGTATTGTCCTTAAGTAAATGGATCCTGCAACCAGGTAAACTTGGGTTCAAATCACAGTTCCCACATGACATTTGTGATATTGGGGAATTCAGTTAACTTCTCATGCTTCATTTTCCTCCTCTGTAAAATGGGGATAATCTTACAGCATAGGATTGTTAGGAGAATTAAATGAGAATATATGTAAAACCCTCAGCACAGTTTATTGAGCCATAAGTGGCCTTATTAAAAAAATCCTTGTGAAAGGTAGAACTCTAGAGAGTCAGAGTTGGCACAATAGCTAAAGGTTATTTTTGTGCTGATACGCGTATTAGGAGCCAATAAAACATGGCAGAAAATAGTGTATAAAACAGTGATTAAGTTTAATTTTGGAGTTAGTGCTGAGCTTGAAACTCCACTTACTACACTTAGAAGCTTTGTAACTTTGGGCAAGTTATTTGACTTCTCTAAGCTGCTCATCTGTAAAATGATGCAACTAAGAATTCCAAACTCACAGGGTTGTTTTGAGAATTAAGTGAAATGATCCATATGAGGCACTTAGCTGAGTTCTGGCACATAAGTATGCCCTCAACGGTGTTAGCTGTTATGGGAAATTTTCATACACGGTAGCTTTTTAACTCTCACAGTTTTTTATTTTACAAATGCAAGAAGGGAAGTTCAGTGATTTGTGTAGCTAGTAAGTGGTGACGCTGTCTCAGTCATGGATCGTTTGACTCCCAAGTTCAGGGCCTTCCCCACAACCTGCTTCCGGTCCCTCCTCATACTCCCTTTCCCCTCACCCCCAGCCCCACACCTTGTCCTAACCTCCCCAACAAAACATGGGTAAGATGCTGTTACAGTTTATGCTTCTGATGTAATTGTAATATAATTGCACAGACCTGATACTCAAAATGGATCCTAAAACTAAAATTAAATTCATGGAAAATCCCAGCAAGGTTTCAATAACATACAACTATGTCAAACTGTGGAAGGCCACAATACCTGAATGAATCTCCAGAAATAATTCAGAGGATATGTCAAGTTTAAATATTCAGACAGAATTTTAAGAGGAAAACTAAAGATAACTTTATGTAAATACAAAGCACAGATTACAAGTGGCAGAAGAGCATGAAAGTAAACTTTTCGTTGTGGTTGTTTTAGTTTAGGAAGGATTCATGATAATTGTACTTCATGGTTTAGAAAATCAAATACAATCTCTTGTTGCCTCATTAAAGTCCATTTCTTTTTGGTAGTTACAGAAGCCTTTTAATATTTACATCTTTAAATGGATAAAGAAGATGTGGCACATATATGCAATGGAATATTACACAGCCATAAAAAGAAACAAAATTGAGCTATTTGTAATGAGGTGGATAGACCTGGAGTCTGTCATACAGAGTGAAGTAAGTCAGAAAGAGAGAGACAAATACCGTATGCTAACACATATATATGGAATTTAAGGAAAAAAATGTCATGAAAAACCTAGGGGTGAAACAGGA
This sequence comes from Delphinapterus leucas, assembly GCF_059928025.1. Taxonomy (NCBI): domain Eukaryota; kingdom Metazoa; phylum Chordata; class Mammalia; order Artiodactyla; family Monodontidae; genus Delphinapterus; species Delphinapterus leucas. Next base: position 94,821,309 of record NC_143134.1, read on the forward strand.
ATAAAGACACAGACTTACTAGAGAATGGACTTGAGGCTATGGGGAGGGGGAAGGGTAAACTGTGACAAAGCGAGAGAGAGAGGCATGGACATATATACACTACCAAACGTAAGGTAGATAGCTAGTGGGAAGCAGCCGCATAGCACAGGGAGATCAGCTCGGTGCTTTGTGACCGCCTGGAGGGGTGGGATAGGGAGGGTGGGAGGGAGGGATACGCCAGCGGGAAGAGATATGGGAACATATGTATATATATAACTGATTCATTTTGTTGTGGAGCTGAAACTAACATACCATTGTAAAGCAATTATACTCCAATAAATATGTTAAAATGAAAAAAAAATTTACATCTTTAAAATCCATTTTAGTGTTCACATTTATCAACTGGGAGTGCAGCGTTATCTTGAGTGGAAGAAACAAGTTTATGCTGGATGTCCACTGCTTCAATACCTAATAAAATTGACCCATGTCTTTGAACCCTGGAATCTAGTGTGATGAGCAGGTCCTTAGCATCATATTCAGAGACATTAGGGTGCCTACTGCATATCGTGTCTGTGGCATAAAGGAACATTATACAAATTCAAGGCCATGGTGGTTTTAGTCTAGTCAGTCTGGATCACAGTGATTCTCCACTTCGTTTAGGTGTTGAATCCTTCTATCTTTTGCATTTAAGCCTGCCTAACATCCACTAACTCAAAAGTGAGGCGTGTAGTTTCAACAAGATTGACACAGTTGTCCCACTTCCTCTTCTGTTTTTCTATTGCTGCCTGTTCTCATTCTGACTCAACTCCTGTTCAGTTCCTGGCACCGGACTGAGTCTCTCCACCTCTTTACATTGTGTCTGAGGAGCTCCTGACTTTCGTGTCACCCTCAGAGATTTTTGACTTTTACATTTTACTGCTTTGAATGTCCTCTGTTAGGATACCCTGCCCTAGTTTGCTTTCCTTCTCCTAACTTACCTACCTACCTACAGCCTAGGAAGATAATACAACCCAAACAGCTGGTTGGCGGCATCAGGCAGACTTCTTCAGATACTTGCCCCACTCTTGGGGGATTTCACAATTATCACCACCCCATCCCCCAACTCACATGATAAATCCATATATATTATATACAATTCTTGAATTGCTTTGTACACCGCCATTTCTTGCATAAACTCTGCTCAACTGCACACATGTGGTATTATTTTCACACTTTTCCTCCTGGAAATTATAATAATAAGTAATGTTTATATAGCACTTACTGTGTGCCAGGTACTATTCCAAGCACTTTATATACATCAAAGCTTATTTAATCCTCAAACAACTCTGTTGGGTAGGTAATATTATCTCCATTTTACATATGAGATAACTGAGCTGCAGAGAAGTTAAGTAATTCATCAAAGGTTACCTGAAATATTACTAAATGAAACTTACACAGTGTTCTAACTATGTTAGTACATTAAGTCTACTCAATCACTGACAGTATTGATTCTTTATCCCCAAGTGGGATACAATAAAAAAAAGTGGGTTCTGGGTTACAATATTCAGTTACAATGTAAGATACATTTCTCTATAGGGTTTCTCATTTCCCCACTGAAGTACCATCCTTCCCTTCAAAGCCCAGTTCTTTTAATTGTCTTACTAGGAGAAAATCCTAATAGAGCAGTGGTCCCCAACCTTTTTAGCAGCAGTGACTGGTTTCATGGAAAACAATTTTTCCACGGAGGGCGGAGGGGGTGTGATTCAGGTGGTAATGCGAGTGATGGGGAGTGGCAGGAGATCACTTGTGTGCCGCTCACCTCCTGCTGTGCAGCCCAGTTCCTAACAGGCTGCGGACCAGTACTGGTCTGCGGTCCAGGAGCTGGGGACCCCTGTAATAGAGGATGTATAGTAAAAAGTAATGTGATTCAGAAGAAGAAATGTAAATGCTCCATAAACATATGAAAAGATGCTGAACCTTACTAATAATCAGGAAAATGCCAATAAAAACAATAAAATATTTTCACCTAACACATTGGTGAAATATTAATCATGATACAGAGTTGTGGGAAGTCCCATTTATGCTCTGCTGCTGGAGGTACACGTTGGTGTAGCCTTTTTTGGATGGCAATTTGGCAGCATTTTATAGACTTAAATATGTATAATCTTCAAGACAGCAATTCCACTTTTAGGTATCTGTCTTAGAGAACTATTCAGATGTGGACATAGTAAGTGGAAGGATGTATACCATAGCACTATTAGTAAAAGCAAAATCCACAAATTGATAGTAAGTTAAATAAATGTGGTACTTGTATTCATAGAACATCACGTATGTAGCAGTTCCAAAAAGTCAGGTAAATATTGGGTTGACCAAAAGGTTTGTTCGTTTTTTTCTGTAAGATGGCTCTAGTAGCACTTAGTTGTCTTTAACTTCATTCAAAACAATTTTGTTAGATTGTGTGTGACAGATGTCATATCAGCATGCATTTAAAAGAAGACATCAAAATTGGTGAATTTTTGTGTAGCCCTTTTAATATTGATAATGGAAGAAAAAAAGCAACATTTTTGGCATATTATGTTTTATTATTTCAAGAAAGGTAAAAATGCAACCAAAATGAAAAAAAAAATTTGTGCAGTATATGGAGAAGGTGCTACGACTGATTGAACGTGTCAAAAGTGGTTTCTGAAGTTTCGTGCTGGAGATTTCTCACTGGACGATGCTCCACGGTTGGGTAGACCAGTTGAAGTTGATAACGATCAAATCAAGACATTCATTGAGAACATTAACGTTATACCATGTGGGAGATAGCCGACATACTCAAAATACCCAAATCAAGTGCTGAAAATCATTTACACCAGTTTGGTTATGTTAAATACTTTGATGTTTGGGTTCCACGTAAGTTAAGCGAAAAAAACCCTTCTTGACCGTATTTCTGCATGGGATTCTCAACTTAAATGTAATGAAAACGTTCCGTTTTTAAAACAAATTGTGATGGGCGATGAAAAGTGGATGCTGTACAATAATGTGGAATGGAAGAGATCGTGGGGCAGATGAAGTGAACCACCACAACGACCCCAAAGGCTGGTCTTCATCCAAAGAAGGCGATGTTGTGTATATGGTGGGATTGGAAGGGAGTTCTCTATTATGAGCTCTTTCCGGAAAGCCAAACGGTTAATTCCAACACGTAGTGCTCCCAGTTGACCAACTGAAAGCAGCACTCTATGAAAACAGTTCAGAATTAGTCAACAGAAAATGCATAATCTTCCATTATGATAATGCAAGACTGCATGTTTCTTTGATGACCAGGCAAAAACTGTCACAGCTTAGCTGAGAAGTTCTGATTCATCCACCGTATTCACCAGACATTGTACCTTCGGATTTTTATTTATTTAGGTCTTTACAAAACTCTCTTAATGGAAGAAATTTCAATTCCCTGGAAGACTGTAAAAGGCACCTGGAACAGTTCTTTGCTCAAAACGATAAAAAGTTTTGGGAAGATAGAATTAGGAATTTACCTGAAAAATGGCAGAAGGTAGTAGAACAAAAGGGTGAATACGTTGTTCAATAAAGTTCTTGGTGGAAATGAAAAATGTGTCTCTTATTTTTACTTAAAAACTGAAGCACTTTTTGACCAACCCAATATATATGTACTGACATCTGAAAAGCTCCAAAATACATTACTATGCAAAAAGGCTATTTTAATTAATTTATTTATTTGTTTGTTTATTTATTTTGGCTGCGTTGGGTCTTCCTTGCTGCGCGCGGGCTTTCTCTATTTGCGGCAAGCGGGGGCTTCTCTTCATTGCCGTGCATGGGATTCTCATTGCAGTGGCTTCTCTAGAGCCTCGCAGAGCAAGGGCTCTAGACGCGAGGGCTTCAGTAGTTGCAGCATGTGGGCTCAGTAGTTGGGGCACGCAGGCCCTAGAGCACGCGGGCTTCAGTAGTTGTGACACGTGGGCTCAGTAGTTGCTGTGCGTGGGCTCTAGGGAACTTGGGCTTTAGTAGTTGTGGCTCGTGGACTCTAGAGCGCAGGCTCAGTAGTTGTGGTGCATGGGCTTATATGCTCCGTGGCATGTGGGATCTTCCTGGACCAGGGATTGGACCTGTGTCCCCTGCATTGGCAGGCGGATTCTTAACCACTGTGCCACCAGGGAAGTCCCAAAAAGGCAATTTTTAGAAAAATAAAGGTACCTGTTAATCTAAGAAAGACAAAATTACACACCTCTGTATGAACATGTATACCATATGCATATAAACCAAATAGAGTAGCAGCTATATTGGGAAAAGCTATCTGGAAAGTGGACGTACTATTGTTTGAAGTTTTTATATATATACACACAAATACATTCATGGCTTTCTTTTTGTGTGTACATTTAAGGAAAACAAATAAATGTATGTCTTTTTACAAAGAGTTTGTGTCTACCATACTATTCCTTCCTGTTTTATTTGCTTTTTTGAAGAGGACTGCAGAAGAGGACTATTCTTTGATCGTTTTCTATCTACTCATAAGAGGCTATCCTATGATCAAAGCAGGTTAACATCAAAAGTTTCCTAGTGTTTGTATATCACCTCCAAGGCAAAGTGGACTTAAATGACAGGGGGATAGCAACAATCATTTAGCACAATTCGTTAGAATTTCCCAAGGTCCAAACCCCACTGTTCTTATCTATATTACTCAGTTGCTCAATATTGCCGCCTAACTTGACCCTCTAAATGTTGGGTTTACTCTTTTCCCTTTATGTGACTAGCTCATCTGGATGCCAAATAGGCTTAACCCTTGGATTTCAGATGTTTCAATGATATCTTTGTTTTTTGAATTGAAAAAGAAATTTATTTTTTCCTTTTCCATTGTGATTTATTACAGGATATCAAATACAGTTCCCTGTGCTATACAGTAGGACCTTATTGTTTACATTATATACAGTAGTTTGTATCTAATCCCAAACTCCTAAGTTATCCCTCCCCCAACACCTCTCCCCTTTCGTAACCATAAATTAGTTTTCTATGTCTGTGAGTCTGTTTCTGTTTCATAAATAAGTTCATGTATGTCATATTTTAGCTTCCACATATAAGTGATATCATGTGATATTTGTCTTTCTCTGTGTGACTTACTTCACTTAGTGTGATAATCTCTAGGTCCATCCATGTTGCTGCAAATGGCATTCTTTCTTTCTTTTTTATGGCTGAGTAGTATTCCATTGTGTGTATATACCACATCTTCTTTATCCATTCATCTGTCATTGGACATTTAGGTTGTTTCCATGTCTTGGCTATTGTAAATAGTGCTGCTATGAACATTGGGGTGCATGTATCATTTTGAATTATAGTTTTCTATGGATATATGCCCAGGAGTGGGATTGCAGGATCATATGGTAACTCTATGTTTAGTTTTTTAATGAACCTCCGTACTGTTTTCCATAGGGGCTATACCAATTTACATTCACACCAGCAGTGTAGGAGGGTTCCCTTTTCTCCACACCCTCTCCAGCATTTGTTAATGATGGCCATTCTGACTGGTATAATGTGGTACCTCATTGTAGTTTTGATTTGCATTTATCTAATAATTAGCGATGTTGAGCATTTTTTCATGTGCTTATTGGACATCTGTATGTCTTCTTTGGAAAAACGTCTGTTGAGGTCTTCCACCATTTTTTGACTGGGATGTTTTTTTGTTATTGAGTTGTATGAGCTGTTTGAAAATTAAGCTCTTGTTGATCACATTGTTTGCAAATGTTTTCTCCTAGTCTTAGATTGTCTTTTTGTTTTGTTTATGGTTTCCTTTCCTGTGCAAATGCTTATAAGTTTGACTAGGTCCCATTTGTTTATTTTTGCTTTGATTTCTATTGCCTTGGGAGACTGACCTAAGAAAACATTGGTATAATTTATGTCAGAGAATGTTTTGCCTATGTTCTCTTCTAGGAGTTTTATGGCGTCATATGTTGTATTTAAGTCTTTAAGCCATTTTGAGTTTATTTTTGTGTATGATGTGATGATGTTGTTCTAACTTCATTAATTTACATGCAGCTGTCCAGCTTTCTCATCACTGCTTGCTGAGGAGACTGTCTTTTCTCAATTGTATATTCTTGCCTCTTTTGTTGAAGATTAATTGACCATAGGTGTGTGGGTTTATTTCTGGGCTCTCTGTTCTGTTCCATTGATCCATATGTCTGTTTTTGTGCCAGTACCTCACTGTTTTGATTACTGTAGTATTGTGTGAAGTCTGGGAGGGTTATGCCTCCAGTTTTGTTCTTTTTCCTCAGGATTGCTTTGGGAATTCTGGGTCTTTTATGTTTCCATATACATTTTAGGATTTTTTTTTCTAGTTCTGTGAAAAATGTCATGGATAATTTGATAAGGATTCCATTAAACCTGTAGATTGCTTTGGGTAGTATGGCCATTTTAATAATATCAATTCTTCCAATCCAAGTGCATGGGATATCTTGCCATTTCTTTGAATCACCTTCAATTTCCTTTATCAGTGTTTTACAGTTCTGAGCATATAAGTCTTTCTCCTCCTTGGTTAGGTTTCTTCCTAAGTATTTTATTTTATTTTATTTTATTTGGATGTGATTTTAAAAGGGATTTTTTTTTTTTTTTTACTTTCCCTTTCTGATATTTCATTGTTAGTGTAAAGAAATGCAACAGATTTCTGTATGTTAATCTTGTATCCTGGTACCTTGCTGAATTTGTTTATCAGTTGTAGTAGTTTTTGTGTGGAGTGTTTAGGGTTTTCTATATAGAGTTTCATGTCACCTGCATATAATGACAATTTTACCTCTTCCCTTCCAATTTAGATACCTTTTATTTCTTGTCTGATTGCTATGGCTAGGACTTCCAATACTATGTTGAATAGAAGTAGTGAGAGTGGGCATCCTTGTCTTGTTCTGGATTTTAGCTGGAAGGCTTTCAGCTTTTCACCATTGCGTATTATGTTGGCTGTGGGTTTGTCATAAATAGCTTTTAGGTTGAAATAAGTTCCCTCTGTACCCACTTTTGTAAGAGTTTTTATCATGAATGGATGTTGAATTTTATCAAATGCCCACCCCAGCCACAGGAGCACCAGTGTTCCATTCAGATGTACCTCAGGCACTGAGTTTACCAACCAGCTGTGGCGAGTAAATCCGTGGATCTCACAGTTGCTGGGACACTCAGATTTCAGCCGTGCTCCCAAAGTTGCTTGGTCCCTGAAGATCCGGTCAGGTTTTAGCCCCACCTCTGCGTGCGGGCAACCTGCCAGTGCTTGCGTGCTACCAGAACTTGTAGAGGCAGAGCTATACTCACTGGGAGTGCACCTAGAATGAGGCTGCTATGGCAGACTCTGCCCCTCCCTTCAAGCGCACAGGTTAACAGTGGGACTTCAATGGCATACCCAGGCTCCTTCCTGCGCACAACCCTGGTTGTGGCGAGAGCACACTCCAGCCCCTTCAGGCTGTCTCCATGCAGCCAATCCCAGTCCTCTCCCTGGTCTGTCCTCTGAAGCCCACGTTTCAGCACCCAGCCCTGAAGCACACCAGCAGATGTATGTCTTGGGCTGGACAGTGCAAGGAAGTGGCTAGAACCCTCTGTGCTATTCTCTCTCTGCTCTGCCTGCTGCAAACCAGCTGCTGCACTTTCCTCTGAGCCATTGATGCTCCCTTTCTATCCTGGCTGATCTCCCTGCCAGTGCAGCAGCTTCCCAGTGTGAGGAAACTTTTCCTCTTTCATAGCTCCCTCCCAGGGTTACAGATACTGTCCAGATTTCTTTTTTTTTCTTTCATCCTACCTGGTCACATGGTGATCTTTCTTGTAATTTTAGCTTTATGAGATCTGCCAGCATTCAGCAGGTATTCTGTGAGAATTGTTCTACATGTAGATGTATTTTTGATGTATTTGTGGGAGGAGGTGAGCTCCACATCCTTCTGTTCCACCATCTTGATCTGCCCCTTCCCCCAGTGATATCTTTGATAGCTCTCAATACTTTTTCTAATGAACTCACTGATAGTCTCTCTGATTGCCCATAATCTTGTGCTTCCAACCTCTGGCAAAACCATGATCCTAAAATGGACTAGGCAGGCTTCTGAATATTGTGGACCTCCAAAGGCTACTATGAAGGACTTCAGCTCCTTGAAACTGGGAGACATGGGAGGTCAATATGTAAGAAGCAACCATTGTACTTTGGTCCCCTGTCCAAGAGGCAAAGTAGGATTAATGTGAGTTGTGCTTCCCAGGCCACAGGCCAGAAGTTTCCTGGGAAAAATCTATGAATACAGTGAGAGTGATGCCAGAGACTGGATAAGGGAACCACAAGAAACATGTGTGGTAATTAAAAATAAGGACATGGGATATAGTTGCTAAAGTGACCTTGTTCTGCTAAATGATGCACGTTTTTCTCAGACTCAGTGTGGTCATGGCACACTACTTACAGACATTGCTTAGACTCCTTCATTCATGCTCCATTAAGCTCTTCATTGTGGTCTCCTCTTTCTCCCGCACCGCCCCCTACCTGCTGCCTGTCTTTTGTCAATATGATGGACAGTGTTTGTCTTTGGTGATAGCAGGGTTGTTGTGCTGAAGGCATCTTAGGCCCATAATCCTGCTTTTTGTTTCTATAGGCAACCAACAATCTGCCCAGGTACTCCTGGGGATCTAGTATAATGGAAGCAAAAGGACGAGGTGATGGCAACATGTTGTTAGGCTTGCTTGGTGTAAAAGGAGAAGGAAGAGCACTGGCTATAATAGGAGCCAGACTGCAGCCTTTGTAGACTCTATGCTTTCTCTTTACACTCAGGAGTATTTTGAAATCTCTCAGCCTGCTTAACTATCCTAAAGGAATAGAAGAGAAGAGTTATCATCTATTCCTGAGCCAGGGCCTTAGTGAGAGAACAGTACAATCTCCAAAGCCTGGTGTAATGGTGGCTGCAGGAATCCAAGGGTGAAATTCAAGAGGGAAAGGCAGAGCCTAAGGAGAACCTAGTTGTAATCTCTTGGTCCTGTTTGGAGGTATATTCTAAGGTTCTGCGCCTAGTTTAGGAGAGGGTTTCAGTTATCTTTAGCAATAATAATTCCCTTGCCATTGGGGGTATTCAGACAGAGGTAGGGTGACTGCTCCTCCGGCTTGACATTGAGAAGATTAAGGAAGCAGGTAAAATAGAAACTGTAGATGATACCACAGGAAACTGGCAACCTTAGGATTTAGAGTTATTGAATTCTTGGTATTAGTCAAACATCATATGGAGTCATGAAATATAGCATAGTTTATTTTGAATTTTTGGCAAAAGAAATGCAATAGTCTGTCTTTAATTTGGGTAATTGATCCTAGGATAATCATTTAAGTGATTAAACTGATACCCTAAAAGCTCACAAACAAATTCAGTAGAGGCAAGCATTTATTTATATGGTATTCTACCTAATTGTGAAGATCTTATTCTTATAAAAGTTTATTTCTTAAATCAACATACATGCACATATCCAATGAAGACATTCTTTGTACTTCTCAAAATCAGTAATTTAAGAACAAATATGTAGAAAATGTCTTCATGTTATTTGTCTATATGATCTTTAAAATAACTAAAAGTGTTTAAACCAGGGCATTCACCATACTGGTTTTTCTGTCTACAGTCACTGAACTTTTTTTTTTTCCTCATTTTGATTTGTAAGATTTGGCCCAACACCCAAGTCTCTGAGTACACATGTTAACATGATTTGGAGGCAATAGAGTGCTTAGAAACCGTAGTGATTTGTGTTGTTAAAACAGATTTTTAAAGTAATAACAGCTCTTGAACTTAAGCTCCACTCTGGCAAAGGCTTGATTAAAAAGAAAGCATTTGCAGTTTTCAGATCAACTTATTATTTGTGCTCTAAGGACAATGAAAAGAAGCACTCAGCATAACCAACCATCTTCCAAACTTAATGAAATGCCATGAGAGTGAAGCACAGTTATGCAATGTATCACATTCCTAGAAATTTAAACACAATGAACAATCATTGCTCTCACAAAATATAACTCTTTTGATCATTCCGTCTTTGTCCTTATTGTTTCTATCATACATTTACAGGGTCATTTTTCAAAGACAATGAGAGGGACAAAAATGATTTTTTAGCCCCCACTAGGAGACACCTCATTTTAGCCCTGATTCAATTGCAATGCGAGTCAAATAATTTGCTCTTTGTACATAATTTACATGCAGCTTTTTAATATGATGTGTAAAGTGTCTAAATGCTTGGCTTGGCTCGTCACTGTAATGGAATATTTGCAGTTCAGAGACAGTAGTAGTAATAGTAATAACAATAATAATAGCAGCTAACATTTATTGAATGCTTCCTATATGCCTATTACTTCCATTTACAGAATATATGTACGTATATATATGTGTGTGTATATATATACACATATACATTTATTTTAGCAACTGACTCTTTGGTACTGGCCTCTCTAAGTTGGCAAAGGCTTTCTTCCTGAGAATTCCTCCTCTTATTTCCAGACTGGGCCCTGTAAAGCCGAACTTATTAAACGTGCACTCGCCCTCTGGTAGGTGACAGGCACTTGCATTATCTACTGAGAGTTATGAGAGTAACAGTTGCACACTGTGATTTATAAGAAATATATATTTAATCTTCATCCCCTTTTCTGTCACAAAGCTCCTAAAACCCTTGGAATTTCCTAAGTGGAGAGAGCAAAATGGTGTGTTTTTTTATGGTATATGGCAACTTTTGGAACCTATGGAGGGATGGGGGCTGGTTGCCAGGAGAACCAGTTATGTGATTGGAGGGTTAAAACGTCTGTTCCCACACTCCTGATCTCTAGAGAGGAGAGGACTGTAGATTGAATCAACTGTCAATGGCCAATGATTTAGTCAGTCATGTCTATGTAATGAAGCCTCCATCAAAACCCAAAAGGAATGGGTTCAGAGTTCTTCCAGATCGGTGGACACATAGAGATCTTGGGGAGAATGGTGCCCTTTCCCCATACCTTGCCCTATGCTGCTCTTCCATCTAGCTGTTCCTGAATTATATCCTTTTATAATAAACCAGTGATCTGGGCTTGTAACTGGCCTCTGAAGTCAGAAGCGGGGATAGGGGGATGCGTGGGTGGGGGGAGTCTTGTGGAACTGAACCCTTAACTGTGGAATTTGATGCTATCTTCCAGTAGATAATGTCAGAACTGAATTGAATTATTGGAAAACCAATTGGTGTTCAGAAACTGGCTTTTTGGTATGTAGAACTACCACCCGCAAAGTGTAATTGGGTCCCAGAACCTAAAGACACATGGTCACTGCCCGCCATGAATACCTACTTAGGTGCTGTATATTAAGGAGGACATACAAGCTGTTATATGCTTAATACTGTTTAGAGGTATAGCTTTTTAGTTGACTGTCTTTCTGGTTAAACAATAAACTTCTTGAGTTTAGAGACCATTCTAAGCTGTCTAGTGTTGCATATCAAATTCCTAGCATAGTGCCTGGCTCAAAAATTGTTTGCTGAGTTAATGGTCTACTGGAGGAGATAGAGATATACACAGATAATATGATAAATGATATAGCAATAAGAAGTGAGATCATGATGAAAGTAGAGATTGAGATCACAAGTATTATCCTTCTCCTTTAATATATTATAGCAATATGGTGGAATTCTATTGTTACATCTTTAATTTGATAATGACAGTAATAGTATATTAGGTATAATAATACCTGAACCACAGTATATGGTTTAGGTGATTTCACATCCTGAGAAAATATATTTTCTCTCATTCTTTAGGTATGCCTTTTCATTTTTTTGGTTGTTTCTTTTGCTGTGCAAAGTGTTTTAGTTTGATGTAGTCTCACTTTATTCATTATAATCACGCCATATTTTTGGAGTAGGTAAAAGTGTCATTGCCCTCATTTTGCAAATGAGGAAATTGAGGTAAAAAGGGTTTTAACAGATGCTGTGTTTTCTAAGCAGTGTTGCTATAGATACAATCTATGCTGAATAGACAGCCCATTGGCTAGTCATATTTTAAAACATTTATTTATTTTTCCAGCTTTTTGAGATATAATTGACATGTAACATTGTGCAAGTTCAAGGTGTACAGTGTGTTGATTTTATATACTTATGTATTGTGAAGTGATTACCACAGTATGGTTAGTTAACACCTCCATCACCTCACATAATTACTCTTTCTTTTTTATTATGAGAACACAAAATTTATTCCCTTAGCAACTTTCAAATATATAATACGGTATTGTTAACTATAGCCACCATGTTCTACATTAGATCCCAAGAGCTTATTCATCTTATATCCAGAAGTTTGTACACCTCTGACCAACATCTCCCCATTTCTCCCACCCCTCAGCCTCTGGAAACTACCATTCTATTCTCTGTTTCTATGAGTTTGGCTTTTTTAGCTTCCACATATAAGTGAGATCATACAGTATTTGTCTTTATCTGACTTATTTCACTAGCATAATGCCCTCAAGGTCCACCTGTATTATTGCAAATGGCAGAATTTCCTTCTTTCTTGTGGCTAATACTCCATTCCATTGTATACACACACACACACACACACACCCCACATTTTCTTTATCCATTCATCCATGGATGGATATTTGGGTGTTTCCATATCTTGGCTATTGTAAATAATGCTGCAATAAACATGGGAATGCAGATATCTTTTTGATATAGTGATTTCATTTCCTTCAGTTAAATACTCAGAAGTGGTATTGCTGAATCATATGGTAGTTCTATTTTTAAGTTTTTGAGGAACCTCCATACTGTTTTCCAAAGTAGCTGTATCAATATAGATTCCTACCAACAGTGCACAGGGATTCCCTTTTCTCCACATCCTCACTAACACTTATTTCTTATATATATATATATTTCTTGTGGTACGCAGGCCTCTCACTCTTGTGGCCTCTGCCGTTGCGGAGCACAGGCTCCGGACGTGCAGGCTTAGCGGCCATGGCTCATGGGCCCAGCCGCTCTGCGGGATGTAGGATCCTCCCGCACCGGGGCACGAACCCGTGTCCCCTGCATCGGCAGGCAGACTCTCAACCACTGCGCCACCAGGGAAGCCCTATTTCTTATCTTTTTGATGAAAGTCATGCTAACAGGTATGAATTGATATCTCATTGTGGTTTTGATTTGCATTTCCCTGATGATTAGTGATATTGAACATTTTCTTTCATGTACCTGTTGGACATTTGCATGTCTTTTTTAGAAAACTGTCTATTCAGTTCTGTGCATTTTTAATTGGATTTTTTTTTTTTACTGTTCAGTTGTATGAGTTCCTTGTAGTTTTTAGATATTACCCCATTGTTAGATATATGATTTGCAAATATTTTCTCCTGTTCTGTAGATTGCCTTTTTATTTTGTTGATGGTTTCTTCTGCTTTGCAGACCTTTTTAGTTTGATGCAGTCCCACTTACTAATTTTTCCTTTTATTTCATGTGCTTTTGGTATCATATCCAGAAAACGGTTGCAAAGACTGATGTCAAGGAGTTTTTCCCTATGTTTTCTTCTAAGAGTTTTATGGTTTCAGGTCTTATTTTTAAGTCTTTAATCCATTTCAAGTTAATTTATGTGAGTGGTGTAATATAGGGGCCCAATTTCATTCTTTATCTAAAGTATTCCCTTATCCACAGCTTCATTTTCCATGTTTTAAATTACCTGCAGTCAACTGCAGTCAAAAAAACATTAAATGAAAATTTCCAGAAACAAACAATTCATAAGTTTTAAATTGAGTGTTGCTCTGAGTAGTGTGATTAAATCTCATTCCTTCCCACTCCATCCTGCCTGGGCCGTGAATTATTCCTTAGTCCAGCCTCTCTTGCCTGTTAGTCACTTAGTAGCCATCATCTCAGTTATCAGATCAACTATCCAATTTATATCTAATTTATAAATTAAGCTTTATCATAGGTCAGTATGTGTAAGAAAAAACATATTATATATAGGGTTTGGTACTATCTGCAGTTTCAGGCATCCACTGGGGGTCGTAGAACGTGTATGTCATGGATAAGGGGGAACTACTGTATTTTTATGCCAGTACCATACAGTTTTAGTTACTATAGCTTTGTAGTATAGTTTGAAATCTGGAAGGACAGCAGTGTTTTTTGATATCAGGCGTTATGCCCTTTGGACATAGCTGATGGAATTAAGGGATAACCTTGATCCAAGGTCAACCAATTTATAAGCTGGTGTGATGGAAAAAAGATAAATTGAGCCTATCTGATTCTATCTCTGGAGAATACTGAGAGAAAATAGCAGAATCATGGAAAGCTAAAGTTATGAGGGAACAGAAGGAATAGACACAGGATAATAGATATAGGGTAATGGACACAAGATGGGTGGCAAAGCTGGTAGAGAAGCAGGGAGACATTTGAGGAAATAGATGTGAGGTCCCCTGAGCTGTAGTGGACTCAAATTAAGTCTCCAGTTTATGCTGTTCCTGAGGCTAGATGTTCAGGTTTTCATATGCCCCTCTTGTAGTTTCCAGGAACTTGAATGAATTGTTGTTTTTGTAACCCTACAGCATAGGAGAATATTGTTTATAGTGCCAAGGTGTGACGATCAGCTCAAAGGTATTGCCAGTGCCAGGCTGACCCCCAGGCCCAGCAGAACTGGCTACCTTGATGGGAGTCCAGTATAAGACTCAGCCAAGGAGTAAAATGGCAGTGACCCATCATTCACACCGGGATATAAGGTTGGAGCTGTGACCATGGGGATGTGAGTAGAGTGAGTATAGCAGAAAAGTCATGCTACCAGTCAGTGAATCTTTGCTTTGAGGCCTCCTCGCTCTTCCAGGCTGAGAACAGCAGTGGCTTCTAACCCTAGGGCAAGACTGAGATAGTTGCTAGGATCTACTTGGATCCAGTTGTAACTCTGCAGTCTCATCTCATCTGTCTTTGCCCTTACTCGTTAAATTTTCTAGCCACATCAGCCTTTTTCAGTTTCTTAAGTGTTCTAATTTTTTCCGCTGACGCCCTTACTTTCTCTTCATTAGCAATGTCTACTCATTCGTTCGGTTTTGGGTTAACTGTCCCTTCCTCTTAATGCCATCCTTGACTAATAATTTTAAATACTCTAAAGTAATTCTGTACCATCCCTCTACTTTATCTCAGAACAATTTGTAGTTTTTCCTCAGGGCACTTAACAAAATTTATAATTATATATTTACTTGCATGTTTATATGTTAAATGTATGTTCTTCCCACTAGACTTATACCTCACAAGGGCAGGGCCTATGTTTGCCTTAGTAACTTCTATATCCCTAACACCTGGTACAGAATTAGACTTTAATAACATCTGATAAATGAATAAGTAAATACATGAGAGTTAAAGAAGTGTATGGGTAGGGAGTTGGGCAGTCTATTATTGAACCAAGTGTTTGCTTTCCTTCAATACAAGATCATTACCGTTACCTAATGATAATTTTCTTCTTACTATAAAACTGCCTTGTATTTTTAGTGATTTTTAGTCTCTCTGAATGCCTTTTTTAAAAAAAGCATCTAATCAAGGAAATTTCTTTTCTCAGGTGAATTTCTTGGTGTTAATGTGACTGACATATATTGAGTGATACTATTAATGACAGTCTTAAATAGTTGCCTTTTAAATAATTTTTCAAAAAGATTTCCAAAAGAAAGTCACAGAATACACAATGTCATTTTTAAATGATGTCACCCTTTCCTTAAAAAATTCTGCATTTTTTATTTCAGTTGGAAATCTGAGTATCATGACATTTTTCTTCTTTTAGAATGAGAGTTTAATCCTGATAGCCTAGTTTTAGCTGGCCTAGTAGAATTTAGCATGTCAAAAACAATCTTATCTGTTTTTCATATCAGATTCTAAAGCAAATTCACAGTTGGATCTAGCAGAAGGGAAGGCAGGGATGTCAAAGAAACAGATGTTGGCATTGTAAAAGCAGATGCTCTGTGCTTAATTTTACATGCCAAAATTTTCTATTATTAAAATTCAACATCTGTCTTTTTAGAGGAATTACTCTCAGCCAGGTTGAAAGTAAGCCCTAGTATTCAATTATAGGTATTCTGTGACTCTGAACATTATACTTTTGAAAATCAAGCCAATAAACCAGATGAAAACCTCTTCCAATATTAGAAGGCCTTCCAGTGATGTATGCAAGTAGATTCCGACGTGAAAAGTTTTTTATATGATTTGCATCTAATTTCTGCCCTCTGAACACTCCCTTGTCCCTTGAAGAACCTGGCAATGACAGGGATACTGGTTAAGACTACCCATTAGAAGGAAGACGAAAAGGAACTGAAATCTGAGCCCAGGAGTGTTCCTAGAGAGACTTTTGATCAGTAATGAAAGGAGGCTTATCTAAGCCTGGGCTTTGAAATCCTGCATCCTTGATAAGGTCAAAGATACAGAGCTGGCTGCCCTAGAAACCTAATTAAAGCCCTGCCTCTCTGAGAGAAATTAGGCATCGGCAGGAAGGAAGGCACCAGCAGCTGTCAGGAGGCCATTTCTTCAAGGACAACCACACCTTGACAGTATTTTAAAAGTGTTTCCCTCGTCTGCTCTGTGAACTAAAACTCAGTCCTTTCATCTCTGATTTGACAGCTGGCCTTGAACAACTTAGTGAGTCTGTGCTGCTTTTCCCATGCAGGAAACTGCATTCATGCACAGGCCTTCTCATTTGTGGCAACTCAATGAGTTGTAATGATTGGACAACGAGTCTATGGATGGCCCATTCATTAGGAGGGAGGTGAGGGGGAAGCATCGTATTAAACAAGGAACCTGAGTTTCCAGGGTCATGCATTTCTAAATTAGACAGTTGGAGTTTCAGTGCAGCTTTTCACTTGGCCTTTAAGGGAGAGCGTTGGAGAATCCATTTAACCCCACAGAAACTGGATGGCAGAAGAGCACTTAGGCACTCAACATGTGTTGATCTGTTTTCAGACATTCTGAAGTCTTGGAGGAAAGTGTGTAACACCTTGTAGGTTTCCATAATACTTCCCACCGTGGGTTCTATAAGTCCACTGCAATTCCCATCAGGAAATGCCAGGAGGAAATTTCTTTTCACCTGTGGATTTGGCATCTAGATATTGATGCTTGTAAGAAGGATTTGGGTTTGACAATGACTAGGGGATGAGAAAATCCACAAGGGGGTTTTCTGAGCACGAAAGAGAGAAATTAAAAACTTGTTAGGAAAGGCAGAGAAAAAATACATTTCTACTACAAGAAACCATCAAATATATACTTCACTGGTACTTCATACTGGTTGAAGACTGAATTTGAAACTTGGGAAGCATGAAATTGATAAATATGCAAGATTCTGAGGTACTTGAAAGAAATTCACTTGGTAATGACGATAGTGGGGAAGCATGTCTCTCAAGACCATTGAGAGGGTCTAATAAGAAATCTGTAGCTCTCCAGGATAGTGTCTGTTACATAATGCTGAGATCAGCATTAAAAGCAATAAATAAAAACAAACATAAAATACTGTACAGCCATTTCTTTTAGCAGTTGATACTTTAAAGCTCCCCTTTTGACTCGTATCTGCTGAGTGTTAGGATTGGTTTGCTCTAGCATGCTGGCTTTTGACTTTGACCTCTTTGAATGTGCAACTGATTCTTTCATCCAGCTTCAACTTGAGGACCTGGAGTAAATGAGACAGAGTGACAGTACCAGTATTTTCTCTAGTATATAAAGAAACATAACAGACACCAGAAGTGTGCATTGTTTTCTGATCCTTCCAAAGGATTGTAGACTCTGACAGCTTGCTCTGATTCCCTCTGATGCAAGGAGTACTCAGATCTTCCTGGGTGAGTGAGAGAAAGCTTCACAGAGCTCCTGTTTTGGATGAGATCTAAAGTAAAAGTTTGAGATCTGAGTAAAAGTTTGCTGAAGGTGTAAAATAGAGAGGGATAGGCAAGCGTGGTATAACCCGATACCTATAAATTCTGCTCCTATATTTGGTTCCTGTAATTCACTTTTTATCCAGTGGCTGAAGTATTCTTTTTGAAACATAAAAATCTGGTTACATCACTCCCCTGCCTGGTACCCTCTTTTGGCTTCACAACGCCAAACCTCTTATTTCTCCTGATCCATTCTCCCCCTGCCCATGACTTTTCAGACACACTGGACTTCTGATTCTTGAACCTGTCAACCTTTCTCCTCAGTCTTTACCCTTGTTCCCTCTGCTAGAAAGTTCTCCCTCCAGATTTTCAAAAGTTGGTTTCTTATTATTCAAGCCTTTCCTGAACACCTTCCCAATCTAGCTACTCCTATAATATTTTTCTGTTATATTGTATTCATAGCATTTATCCCTTTCTGAATTTATTAATTTTGCTACTTACTATTTCAGTAAAGAGAACAGAGTACCATGAGACTAGGGACATATCATCTAGCTTCAGTAAATTTGTTAAGACAGAATTGTCACAAGTGGTAGGTGCTCCACAAATGCTTATTGAATGGATGAATGAAGAATGAAAGAATGAATATTTTTGTAAAGTTGAAAAGCAGTGAGTGTCAGAAAATGAAGCTTAAGAGGTAGATAGACACCTGACAATTAAGGCTGAATGCTGTTAGGAACTTTAAACTTTATTCTGGAAGAGTATAAAAGGCATTGAATAATTTTGAGAAGGGGGTTAATATCAGAATGGATTTGAAAGATGTGAAAGGATGGATTGATGAAGAAGGCTGGAAATAAGGAGATGACTTAGACATGTGTTCCAATACCCTTCGAAGGAAGGGTGGTAGAGGGAGGATGTGTGTCATGGTGATCAGTTGTGTAAGCTATGAGGTCACACTGCATGGGTTTGAATAATGGCTGCCTATTTTTTCTTCTGTGAAATCATGGCAGATTACTCATAGCCTCTGAACCATTTATGAAAATGTGCCTTTCAGATCTTTGACTGCAGGGAGAGAAACAGCCTCAGCTGCTGCACTCTGAAATCGATCACTGCATTCCCACCGAGGCCGTATTTCCCTGAGCTGCTCCTGGCTAGTGACTGAGCGTGCTGGGGACACTAAGGCAGGTCCTTTCCTGGGAGCTGTGGGACTCCTCTGAACAGTGAATTTACTTTGAGGGCTCCCCGTCTGCCTTTCAAAACTTTTTTAGGACTGCACTGCGGTCTAAGCAGTTCCAACTCAACCTTTCTTCCTTCCTTCCTTCATTCATTCACATAAGTTAGATCTGGATCGTGGTTAGATTCCTCTTGCAGCCTCCTCTGGCTTCTATCTACTTTCCCCTCACGTGTGTTCCCCAATAAGCATCTTGCTAATCCTGCCTTGATGCCTGCTTCTTGAAGACCTGAACTGACACACCTTTAGTCTTAATTCCCTGCTGTTGTTGTTTTTATTTGAAAGGCAATTTTAGAGAGAATAGATAGAGCTTGGTGATTGCCTGGATGTTTGTAATAAAGCAGAAGGAAGAGTGTACTCCCAGGTTTTTGATCACATGATCTTAAGTAACTGAGGCAAAGGTGTTTACTTGCACAGATAAGGAATACAGGAACTATGTTTGAGGAAAAAGGGAAGAAAAATGGGTTTTGCTTGGACATAGTACTCTTGAGACCCCTCTAAAACATCTTGAATAAATGCGTGGTTGGTCATTTGGTCCATGGATCTGGAGCTCAGAGAAAATTTGGGCTAGAGATTATGAGGTGTAGGTGTCGTCAAGGTATGAGTACAAGCCATGGGAATGGACGAGACTGCACAGGAAGAGCAGGAGAGCTGAGAGAGCTTCCAGGAACAGTAATTCTTAGTGTGCAATGGAGGAGGAATCAGCAAAGGACAGAGAACAGACAGTTGATTATAAAGCTTCAATTAAGTTCAAGAATAGAAATATAGGTTAATGCAATAACAGAAAATTCAGGAAATGGCCTTGATTTACATAATATTTTTTTATGTGACGATACAGTGGAATTGGAAAGATTGTAGGAATCTGGGAAAATATAATTGAAATTCATACCTAACATCATAAACCTAAGTTTATGTGTAAGTAGATAGATTAAATAAGTATAAGTCAAACAAAAAAAATTTAGATTATCATATACCCAATTTTGATTAGAGTTGATAGAATTACTGAATTTTGGAGAGTTGATACTCTTCTATGTATTACATGAAAAAATATCAGATTCAATTAAATAAACATTTAAAATATTTGTAAAATTAAAATAAATGTAACCAAAGCAAAAATGGGAATCAACAAATTTAGAAACATTTAGAAAATTTACAAATCTTAAAAAAATTTACATTTTAAAAAATATTAAAACATTTAGAAATATTAGTAAAATGAGAGACAAAGGATTCATACCAACAGTATTCTATAAAATATGAAAAGTTCAATAAATAAATTGGCAAAAGACATAAAGAGACAACTATAAGCAAGCATATGGAAGATTTCTACCTCCTTAGTGATGAAACATATGGATGAGTGTTCAACCTCTTTATTTATCCAGGCATAAAAATTAAAAATGTTTGGAGGTACAGTTTTATACCTATGAAAATAACAAAATGAAAAATAACTTGCCAATTATTATATTGAATAGATTCCTTTATTTCATTTCTCATATTTTATCAATCATTAAATTTATTTACTAATTTAGAAAATATTAAATAGCACCGAGTGCTAGATACTGCTCTAGGGACTAAGGATAAATGGTGGTTAAGATAAGGTCTTCCTTAATATCACTCATTAGAACATCCTCTCCTTTTTCTCTCATTAGTATTGCCTTAAGGGTTTATTCATCCTTTTTTTCTTGCTTATGGTGGTAATATTCTGAATCTACTGGGTCCACACTTTTTTCAATCAGTGTTTTACCTTGCTACCAGAGTGATATTTTAAAAATATATTTTTGTGGACTTGATTATACATGTCAAAGAGTATATAAAATATGAAGCTTAGATTTGATTTTAATTTGCATTTTATTATTACTAGTGAAGAAGAACATCTTTTCATCTGATTAGGGGCCACTTGTGTTTTCTTTTGTATGAAATGCTTATTCAAGTCTTTTCCCCCCTTCTTTTGGCCAATTTAATTGTCTTTTTCATAATGATTTGAAGGTTTTTATGATTTATACCTACTAATCCTTTGATACTTGTGTGTGTGTGTAAACCCCCCCAAACACATACATAAGTACGTTTCTTTCTCCCTGATTAGCAGTCCTTAATTTTAATTTTAACGTGGTCAAATTTACCAATCTTTTCCTTAATGGTTTGTGCTTTTTGAGTCTTTTTATGAGATATTTCCTAGTATACATTTATTTATTTATTTTTTTGCGGTACGTGGGCCTCTCACTGTAGTGGCCTCTCCCGTTGCAGAGCACAGGCTCCGGAAGCGCAGGCTCAGCGGCTATGGCTCACGGGCCCAGCCGCTCCGCAGCATGTGGGATCTTCCCGGACCGGGGCACGAACCCATGTCCCCTGCATCGGCAGGCGGACTCTCAACCACTGCGCCACCAGGGAAGCCTCCTAGTATACATTTATAAATATATTTTCCTCGATTGTTTCAAAATATTTTATGAGTTTATTTTTCACCTTTATTTTTAATTCTCTGGGAATTGATTTTCATCTATGGTGTGTGGTAGAGATCCATTTTCATTTTTTTCCACATGGATAAGCAGTTGTCCTAATAACACCATTTATTAAATAGTCTAGCCTTTTCCTACTGCTCTATAATACTATCTTTGTGATAAATTAGTTTCAATACACATGTGGGCCTGTTTTGGTGCTCCATATTCCCTTGGTCAATTTCATTAGCCCTTACAGTGCACCGAACTGGCTTAATACCCATAGCTTTAAAATAAAGTATTGGTAGTAAGTAGGGCAAATCCTCCAACCTTGCTTTCTTCTATAGGAATATTTTGTGTTATTTGGCTCTTTGCTCTTTCACATGAATTTTAGAATAGCTTGGCAAGTTCCATGAGAAAAAAATATCCTGTTGAGATTCTGACTGGAATTGCATTGAATCTATAGATTAAGTTGAGAGAATCGACAGTTTTATGATTTTGAATGTCTCTATCTAAGAACATGGTTTGTCACTCTATTTGGGTTGTATTTAATACCTTTCAGTAAAGTTTTATAGTTCTATTTATAAAGGACCTGCACATCTTTTGTTAGATTTATTCCTAGCAACCTTATATTTTAGCTGCTATAATAAGTGGTTATATTTTTAAAGCTACATTTTCAAACAGTTGCCAATGTCTAGAAATGCAGTTGTTTTTTGTGTATTGATTTTATATTCAGCAACATTGTTAAAATCTTTTAGAATTTCCAAACATCTGTCTGTAGTTACTTTTTAGGGTTTCTACAGAGCCAATTATAGCATTTCCAAATATTAGCACATTGGTTTATTCATTTGTTATCCTTATAACTTTCATTTATTTCCCCTTAAGCCCTGCATTAAAGAACTTCTAATACAATGCTGCATAGAATTAATGATAGATTTTTTTTTTTATTTTACAGTATAGGGAATGCTTTCAGTATTTCGCCATTGTGTTTGAAGTTTAAAGTAGGTTTTGGTAGTTACCCTTGATCAGGTTAAGGATTATTCTAGCCTTGTCTTCTATGTTTTTTAGTATCATGAAAGGATAATACATTTTATCAAAAATGATTTTCTCATCTACTGAGATTATCATATCATTTTTCTGCTTTTATCTATTCATGGTGCATTACATTTTTTGATTTCTAATTTAAAACTAACTCGCAGTGTTGAATATAATAAACCAATTTGGTCACAATTTAATCCTTTTAAAGCGTTATTGGATTTGGTTTAATAAAGTTTAAAATTATTATTTTTTGTCTATATTCATGCATGAAATTGACTATTATTTAATCTTCTGGTTCTGTCTTTGTTAGGTTATAATAGCCTCATAAAGTGAATTGGGAGAATTTCCTCTTTCTTGTTTATTTTCTTTTTTTTAAATAGATCTTTATAATTGCTTCACAGTGTTGTGTTAGTTTCTGTGGTACACCAAAGTGAATCAGCCATATGCATACATATGTCCCCATATCCCCTCCCTCTTTTTTTTTTTTTATATTCAAACAGAAAGTCACAAAAATTATAATCATCCTCATCAGTTCACTCAGTCCCATGTAATTAATTGTTTTTTCATCTTGGTCTTTTGTTAGCACTTTTATGAATTCATCAGTTTTCCATTAGAGTTCTGAAAATGCTTATTCATTCAGTTCAGCAGTATAGTCAGTTACCAGAAACCTGTACTTGTCAGAGTCTTTTCCATGAATTGCTTGAAGATGAAACCCTTTTATAGGAACATTTTTGCAACAGCATCAGAGTACAGCCAGAACTGTCATTAAATGACAAAAGACTTAAAAATGACCACGGTTAAAGATTTGATGAAAGTTCATAATAATGCAATTGACAAGGAAATTTAGTCATTTCTGAGATATTCATTTTAAAGTAATAATTAGAATTATGACTTATAACATTATACCAGAACATATAAGACTTTTAGGGATTTCATGTAATGTCTGAAACATTTATATTAACATATTTCCATACAAATAACCCAAAGAAAGATTAGTATTAGTTTTTTTAATTTAATTTAATTTTTTTATACAGCAGGTTCTTATTAGTCATCAATTTTATCCACATCAGTGTATACATGTCAATTCCAATTGGCCAGTTCAGCACACCACCATCTCCACCCCCCCACGGCTTTCCTCCCTTGGTGTGCGTACATTTGTTCTCTACATCTGTGTCTCAACTTCTGCCCTGCAAACCGGTTCATCTGTACCGTTTTTCTAGGTTCCACATACATGCGTTAATATATGATATTTGTTTTTCTCTTTCTAACTTACTTCAGTCTGTATCACAGTCTCTAGATCCATCCACGTCTCAACAAATGACTCAATTTCGTTCCTTTTTATGGCTGAGTAATATTCAATTGTATATATGTACCACATCTTCTTTATCCATTCGTCTGTTGATGGGCATTTAGCTTGCTTCCATGACCTGGCTATTGTAAATAGTACTGCAAGAAACATTGGGGTGCATGTGTCTTTTTGAATTATGGTTTTCCCTGGGTATATGCCCAGTAGTGGGATTGCTGGGTCATATGGTAATTCTATTTTTAGTTTTTTAAGGAACCTCCATACTGTTCTCCATAGTGGCTATATCAATTTACATTCCAATCAACAGTACAAGAGGGTTCCCTTTTCTCCACACCCTCTCCAGCATTTGTTGTTTGTAGATTTTCTGATGATGCCCATTCTAACTGGTGTGAGGTGATACCTCACTGTAGTTTTGATTTGCATTTCTTTAATAATTAGTGATGTTGAACAGCTTTCATGTGCTTCTTGGCCATCTGTATGTCTTCTTTGGAGAAATGTCTATTTAGGTCTTCTGCCCATTTTTGGATAGGGTTGTTTGTTTCTTTAATATTGAGCTGCATGAGCTGTTTATATATTTTGCAGATTAATCCTTTGTCCGTTGATTCATTTGCAAATATTTTCTCCCATTCTGAGGGTTGTCTTTTTGTCTTGTTTATGGTTTCCTTTGCTTTGCAAAAGCTTTGAGGTTTCATTAGGTCCCATTTGTTTATTTTTGTTTTTATTTCCATTTCTCTAAGAGGTGGGTCAAAAAGGATATTGCTGTGATTTATGTCATAGAGTGTCCTGTCTATGTTTTCCTCTAAGAGTTTGATAGCGTCTGACCTTACATTTAGGTCTTTAATCCACTTTGAGTTTATTTTTGTGTATGATGTTTAGGGAGTGTTTTAATTTCATTCTTTTACATGTAGCTGTCCATTTTCCCAGCACCACTTATTGCAGAGGCTGTCTTTTCTCCATTGAATATCCTTGCCTCCTTTGTCATAGATTACTTGACCATAGGTATGTGGGTTTATCTCTGGGCTTTCTATCTTGTTCCATTAATCTATGTTTCTGTTTTTGTGCCAGTACCATATTGTCTTGATTACTGTAGCTTTGTAGTATAGTCTGAAGTCAGGGAGTCTGATTCCTCCAGCTCCGTTTCTTTCCCTCAAGACTGCTTGGCTCTTCGGGGTCTTCTGTGTCTCCATACAAATTTTAAGATTTTTTGTTCTAGTTCTGTAAAAAATGCCATTGGTAATTTGATAGGGATTGCATTAAATCTGTAGATTGCTTTGGGTAGTATAGTCATTTTCACAATATTGATTCTTCCAATCCAAGAACTTGGTATATCTCTCGATCTGTTGGTATCATCTTTAATTTCTTTCATCAGTGTCTTATAGTTTTCTGCATACAGGTCTTTTGTCTCCCTAGGTAGGTTTATTCCTAGGTATTTTACTCTTTTTGTTGCAGTGGTAAACGGGAGTGTTTCCTTAATTTCTCTTTTAGATTTTTCATCATTAGTGTATAGGAATGCAAGAGATTTCTGGGCATTAATTTTGTATCCTGAAACTTTACGAAATTCATTGATTAGGTCTAGTAGTTTTCTGGTGGCATTTTTAGGATTCTCTATATATACTATCATGTCATCTGCAAACAGTGACAGTTTTACTTCTTCTTTTCCAGTTTGTATTCCTTTTATTTCTTTTTCTTCTCTGATTGCTGAGGCTAGGACTTCAAAAACTATTTTGAATAATAGTGGTGAGAGTGGACATCCTTGTCTTGTTCCTGATCCAAGAGGAGATGCTTTCAGTTTTTCACCATTGAGAATGATGTGTGCTGTGGGTTTGTTGTATATAGCCTTTATTATGTTGAAGTAGGTTCCCTCTATGCCCACTTTCTGGAGAGTTTTTTTTTATCATAACTGGGTGTTGAATTTTGCCAAAAGCTTTTTCTGTATCTATTGAGATGATCATATGGTTTTTATTCTTCAGTTTGTTAATATGGTCTGTCACACAGATTGATTTACGTATATTGAAGAATCCTTGCATCCCTGGGATAAACTTCACTTGATCATGGTGTATGATCCTTTTAATGTGTTGTTGGATTCTGTTTGCTAGTTTTTTGTTGAGGATTTTTTCATCTATATTTATCAGTGATATTGGTCTGTAATTTTCTTTTTTTGTAGTATCTTTGTCTGGTTTTAGTATCAGGGTGATGGTGGCCTCATAGAATGAGTTTGGGAGTGTTCCTTCCTCTGCAATTTTTTGGAAGAGTTTGAGCAGGATGGGTGTTAGCTCTTCTGTAAATGTTTGATAGAATTCACCTATGAAGCCATCTGGTCCTGGACTTTTGTTTGTTGGAAGATTTTTAATCACCGTTTCAATTTCATTAGTTGTGATTTGTCTGATCATATTTTCTATTTCTCCCTGGATCAGTCTCGGAAGGTTATACCTTTCTAAGAATTTGTGTATTTCTTCCAGGTAGTCCATTTTATTGGCATAGAGTTGCTTGTAGTGGTCTGTTAGTATGCTTTGTATTTCTGCAGTGTCTGTTGTAACTTCTTCTTTGTCATTTCTAATTTTATTGATATGAGTCCTCTCCCTCTTTTTCTTTATTAGTCTGGCTAATGGTTTATCAATTTTGTTTATCTTCTCAAAGAACCAGCTTTTAGTTTTATTGATCTTTGCTATTGTTTTCTTTGTTTCTATTTCATTTATTTCTGCTCTGATCTTTATGATTTATTTCCTTCTGCTAAGTTTGGGTTTTGTTTGTTCTTCTTTCTCTAGTTCCTTTAGGTGTAAGGTTCGACTGTTTATTGGAGATTTTTCTTGTTTCTTGAGGTAGGCTTGTATAGCTATAAACTTCTCTCTTAAAACTGCATTTGCTGCATCCCATAGGTTTTGGATCATCGTGTTTTCATTGTCATTTTTCTCTAGGTATTTTTTGATTTCCTCTTTCATTTCTTCAGTGATATCTTCGTTATTTAGTAACGTATTGTTTAGCCTCCACGTGTTTGTGTTTTTATGTTTTCTCCCCCTGTAATTGATTTCTAATCTCATAGCGTTGTAGTCAGAAAAGATGCTTGATATGATTTCAATTTTCTTAAATTTACTGAGGCTTGATTTGTGACCCAAGATGTGATCTATCCTGGAGAATGTTCCGTGCGCACTTGAGAAGCAAGTGTAATCTGCTGTTTTTGGATGGAATGACCTATAAATACCAGTTAAATCTATCTGGTCTATTGAGTCATTTAAAGCTTCTGTTTCCTTATTTATTTTCATTTTGGATGATCTGTCCATTGGTGTAAGTGAGGTGTTAAAGTCCCCCACTATTACTGTGTTACTGTCGATTTCCTTTTCATTTTGGATGATCTGTCCATTGGTGTAAGTGAGGTGTTAAAGTCCCCCACTATTACTGTCTTACTGTCGATTTCCTTTTTATAGCTGTTAGCAGTTGTCTTAGGTATTGAGGTGCTCCTATGTTGGGAGCAATTATATACTTATAATTGTTATATCTTCTTCTTGGATTAATCCCTCGATCATTATGTAGTGTCCTTCCTTGTGTCTTGTAATATTCTTTATTTTAAAGTCTATTTTATCTGATATGAGTATTGCTACTCCAGCTTTCTTTTGATTTCCGTTTGCATGGAATATCTTTTTCCATCCCCTCACTTTCAGTCTGTATGTGTCCCTAAGTCTGAAGTGGGTCTTTTGTAGACAGCATATATACGGGTGTTGTTTTTGTATCCATTCAGCAAGCCTCTGTGTTTTGGTTGGGGCGTTTAATCCATTCACGTTTAAGGTAATTATCATTATGTATGTTCCTATGACCATTTTCTTAATTGTTTTGGGTTTGTTTTTGTAGATCCTTTTCTTCTCTTGTGTTTCCCACTTAGAGAAGTTCCTTTAGCATTTTTCGTAGAGCTGGTTTGGTGGTACTAAATTCTCTTAGCTTTTGCTTGTCTGTAAAGCTTTTCATTTCTCCATCGAATCTGAATGAGATCCTTTTTGGGTAGAGTAATCTTGGTTGTAGGTTCTTCCCTTTTATCACTTTAAGTATATCATGCCACTCCCTTCTGCCTTGTAGAGTCTCTGCTGAGAAATCAGCTGTTAACCTTATGGGAGTTCCTTTGTATTTTATTTGTCATTTTTCCCTTGCTTCTTTCAGTAATTTTTCTTTGTCTTTAATTTTTGCCAATTTGATTACTATGTGTCTCGGCGTGTTTCTCCTTGGGTTTATCCTGTATGGGACTCACTGTGCTTCCTGGACTTGGGTGGCTATTTCCTTTCCCATGTTAGGGAAGTTTTTTACTATAATCTCTTCAAATATTTTTTCTGCTTTTTTCTCTCTCTCTTCTCCTTCTGGGACCCCTATAATGCAAATGTTGTTGCGTTTAATGTTGTCCCAGAGGTCTCTTAGGCTGTCTTCATTTCTTTTCATTTTTTCTTTATTCTGTTCCGCAGCAGTGAATTCCACCATTCTGTCTTCCTGGTCACTTATCCATTCTTCTGCTTCAGTTATTTTGCTATTGATTCATTCTAGTGTAGTTTTCATTTCAGTTATTGTATTGTTCATCTCTGTTTGTTTGTTCTTCAATTCTTCTAGGTCTTTGTTAAACATTTCTTTCATCTTCTCGATCTTTGCCTGTGTTCTTTTTCCAAGGTCCTGGATCATCTTAACTATCATTATTCTGAATTCTTTTTCTGGAAGGTTGCCTATCTCCACTTCATTTAGTTGTTTTTCTGGGGTTTTATCTCGTTCCTTCAGCTGGCACATAGCCCTCTTCCTTTTCATCTTGTCTGTCTTTCTTTTAATGTTGTTTTTCTTTCACAGGCTGCAGGGTTGTAGTTCTTCTTGCTTCTGCTGCCTGCCCTCTGGTGGATGAGGCTATCTAAGAGGCTTGTGCAAGCTTCCTGATGGGAGGGACTGGTGGTGGGTAGAGCTGACTGTTGCTCTGGTGGGCAGAGCTCAGTAAAACTTTAATCCGCTTGACTGCTGATGGGTCGGGCTGGGTTCCCTTCCTGTTGGTTTTTTGGCCTGAGGCAACCCAACACTGGAGCCTACCTGGACTCTTTGGTGGGGCTAATGACAGACTCTGGGAGGGCTCATGCCAAGTAGTACTTCCCAGAACTTCTGGTGCCAGTGTCCTTGTCCCCACGGTGAGCCACAGCCTGCCCCTGCAGGAGACCCTCCAACACTAGCAGGTAGGTCTGGTTCAGTCTCCCTGGGGTCACTGCTCCTTCCCCTGGGTCCCGATGCGCACACTACTTTGTGTGTGCCCTCCAGTAGTGGAGTCTCTGTTTCCCCCAGTCCTGTCCAGGTCCTGCCATCAAATCCCACTAGCTTTCAAAGTCTGATTCTTTAGGAATTCCTCCTCCTGTTGCTGGACCCGCAGGTTGGGAAGCTTGATGTAGCGCTCAGAACCTTCACTCCAGTGGGTGGACTTCTGTGGTATAAGTGTTCTCCAGTTTGTGAGTCACACACCCAGCAGTTATGGGATTTGATTTTACTGTGATTGCACCCCTCCTACCGTCTCATTGTGGCTTCTCCTTTGTCTTTGGATGTGAGGTATCTTTTTTGGTGAGTTCCAGTGTCTTCCTGTCGATGATTGTCCAGCAGCTAGTTGTGATTCTGGTGTTCTCACAAGAGGGAGTGAGAGCACGTCCTTCTACTCAGCCATCTTGGTTCTACCCCTCTTTCTTTTTATTCTCTGGATGAATTTGTATAAGATTAGAATACCTATCTTTGAATGTTTGGTAGAAGTTACCTAAATTCCTATCTGAACTTCCTATTTTCTTTTTTTTTGTTTAACATCTTTATTGGGGTATAATTGCTTTACAATGGTGTGTTAGTTTCTGCTTTATAACAAAGTGAATCAGTTATACATATCCATATGTTCCCATATCTCTTCCTGAACTTCCTATTTTCTTGATAAGAAGATTTAAGCAGGTTCAGTTTCTTTAATTGATATAGGTGTATTGGGATGTTCTATTTCTTCTGGAAACAGTCTTGATATGTTATATTTTTAGGAATTTGTTCATTTCATATGTTTTAAAAACAATTGTTCATAATGCCTAATCTGTTTAGTCTCTGCTACATCTGTGGTTTATTTCCTTTTTCATTACTAGTATTTTCACTGTGTTTTCTCCTACATGCTCTAATTTTCTCTTCATTGATCTTTTCTCTTTCTATTTATCTTTATTAAAAAACCCAACATTTTGCTCTGTTGATCTCTTTATTTCATGTTTGGTTGCTGTTTCATTATTTTCTGATCTAACCTTTATTTCTTTTCTATGCTAGCTTTGGCTTTATTTTGATGATCTTTTCCTCATGTGTTACTCTGCATGCTTATTAGATCATTGATTTTGAAGTTTTTTCCCTAATGAAAGCAATTAAGGCATCATATTTCTAAGTACTACCTAGCTGCGTTCAACAAGCTGTAGTAGGACATATTTTCATTGTTCACTTATAAATATTTCCAGATTTCCATTATGATTTCTTCTTTGACCTATGAGTCATTTAGAGGAATGCTTTTAAATTTCCATGACTGTGTAAGACTGAATAGCCATATTTTTATAGTTGATTTTTAAAATTTATTGCATTGGGTTCAGCAAATGTGTCTGATTGACACAATTCTCGAAATCTTTTGAATTTTATTTATACATGTGGCTTAGTAGTTGGTCATTCTTCATAAATATTTTTACTATGGTTGAAAAGATGTGAAGCTTGCAACTCTTGGTTGAATCCTGTGTATATGTCTGTCAGAGCAAGTTCCTTTATTTTGCCATTCACATCTACATCTTTGCTAGTTTTTGTCTTCTTTCTTTTCCATTGGTTGAGAAACATAATAAAGTTTCCCACCATGCTTAGATAAATGGCTGATTTTAGGGCTGGGGCAAGGAAAATATGGCATGAACCTGGAGCATCTTATAGTGCCAGAGAGTAAGGAAGTACTCAGAAAAACAGGAGGATGGGACCATGTTAATGGGACACAGGAGCCAACCTGAAAGAGCTCCCAAAGGCCAAAGCCAGAACATTTTGAGCAAAAAAGTAGATAATGTGGTATTGTATTATAACCAAAAGTATAAAATCCATCTGTGTGAGTATAAACTGATACAAATAAATGATTGAAATAAGTAAACAGCATTGGAGAAACTAATCTTATGATGTGCCAAGCACAGATATGGACATTGGAGATGTGTCAATAAAAAAAATAGACAAAAGTTCTTGCCTTCCTTGTGCTTATGTTATGGTACAAGGAGAAAGACGATTTTAAAAATAAGTAAATTTCATAGACTCTTGGGAGGTGAAAGCTTCTATGTTGATAAATAAAACAGGGAAGAGGGAAGGGAGTGCTGTTGCAGTTTTAAGTATATCAGACATCATGCAAAGGTGACTTTTGAGCAGACACAAGGAAGGAGTGGAAGAGTTATGCAAACATCTAGGGGAAGGGTGTTTCAGTGATAGAAAACAGAAAATAGAAAGGCTTTGAGGCAGGAGCATGCCTAGGTATTGAAGGACTAGCAAGTAGGTTGTAGGTGGAGTAGAATGACCAAGGGAGAGAGTAGAAGGAGATGAGATTAAAGAAGTGTATTAATTTCCTAGGCCTTCCATAATAAAGTACCACAAAGTTATTTTTCCATCCAGTTTTTATTGAGCTATAATTGACATACAGCACTGTGTAAGTTAAAGGTATATAGCATAATGATTTGACTCACATACATTATGAAATTATCACAGTAAGTTTAGTGAACATCCATCATCTCATATGGACACAAAATTAAAGAAATAGAAAACAGTTTTTTTGTGTGTGTGATGAGAACTCATAGGACTTATTCTTAACAACTTTAAAATATAGCATTCAGTAGTGTTATCTATATTTATCATGCTGTACATTACATCCCTAGTACTTATTTATGTTATAACTGTGGAAGGCTGTGCCTTTTGACTGCCTTCATCTAATTCCCCTGCCCCTCACTTCCCCTGTTTCTGGTAACCACAAATCTGATCTTTTTTTGAGTCTGTTTGTTTTTGAAGTATAACTGATCTACAATACTATGTTAGTTCCTGTTATACAACTCAGTGATTTTTTTCTATACATTTCAAAATGATCACCATGGTAAGTGTAGTTGTGATATGTCACCATACAAAAATATTACTTGGTTATTGACTATATTTCCCACCCTGTACATTTCATTACTTGTGACTCCTTTATTTTGCAGCTGGAAGTTTGTAACTCTTAGTCTCCCTATTTCTTTCCTCTCCCCAACCCCCTCTCCTTTGGCAACCACTTATTTGTTCTCCTTATCTTTAACTCTCCTTCTGTTTTGTTATGTTTGTTCATTTGTTTTGTTTTTTACATTCCAGATATAAATGAAATCAGTGTTTGTCTTTCTCTGACTCATTTCACTTAGCATAATGCCCCCTAGGTCCATAAAGAGCATGTTGTCTTTTTTATGGGTGAGTAATATCCCATTATATCTATGTATGTAGATATAGATATATATCTCACATAATCTTTATTCATTCATCTATTGATAGGCGCTTAAGTGGCTTCCATATCTTGGATGCCTGTTTCCTGTCTCGGGTTAGACAAATTTTCAGCTGTTAAGTCTTCAAATATGTTCTCTAGCCCTTTCTCTCTCTTCTCCTTCTGGGACCCCTATATTGCAAATATTAGTATGCTTGATGTTGTCCTAGAAGTCTCTAAACTGTCCTCATTTCCTTTTATTCTTTTTTCTGTAAAGCTTCAGTGATTTCCACTACTCTGTCTTCCAGCTCACTTATCTGTTCCTCTGTATCATCTAATCTACTTTTGATACCTTCTAGTATTTTTTTTTTTTTTTTTGCGGTACGCGGGCCTCTCACTGTTGTGGCCTCTCCCGTTGCGGAGCACAGGCTCTGGATGCGCAGGCTCAGCGGCCACGGCTCACGGGCCCAGCCGCTCCGTGGCATGTGGGATCTTCCTGGACTGGGACACGAACCCGTGTCCCCTGCATCAGCAGGCGGACTCTCAACCACTGCGCCACCAGGGAAGCCCTAATATATTTTTAATTTTAGTTATTGTATTCTTTAGCTCTGGTTTTTCTTTATGTCTTCGAACTCTTTGTTAAATACTTCTCATGGTGTTCATCCATTCTTTTCCTCTGTTCTTTGATCATTTCCTTTAATTCTTTATCAGGTAACTTGCCTATCTCCACTTCACTTAGTTCTTCTGCAGTATTATCTTGTTCCTTTGTTTGGAATATATTGCTCTGTTGCCTTATTTTGCCCCATTTGCTATTTTTATGTCTATGTATTTGATAGGTTGGTTACGTTTTCTGACTTTGGAAAAGTGATCTTTTATAGGGGATGTCCTGTGCATCAGTGCACTCCTCTCTTGTCACCAGAGCTATATGCTCTAGGGTACACTCTGTTTGGGCTGTGTGAGTCCTGTTACGGCAGGCTGACTACTGTGGGCTATCTGGTGGGCATGGCTGGCCCCCATTCCCGTTAGATGGTTGGCAGGCCCTGCCTTGTGTGGAGGCTGCCAGCTGCTGGTGAGTGGGGCCAGATCACAAGGTTGCTGCCTGTGGGCCCCCAGGGGCCCCAGGGCTAGTGCTGGCCGACTGGTGACCAGAGCCACGTTCTGGAGTGGGTGGCTGTGGGCCTGGGGGTCCCAGATCCCCCAGATGTCAGACAGCTGGTGGGTGGGGCAAGCTCCTAGCATGGCTGGCTGCAGGGTTTGGGGTGTCCCAGAGTTGGTGTTGGCCAGCTTGTGAGTGGGGCTGGATCTTGGGGCAGCTGGCTGAGGGGTCCACAATGTCTCAAAGTGGTGTAGACCTGCTGATGGTTGGGTCCAGGCCCCAGGGGGTCCTGGGGCTAGTGCTGGCTCACTGGTGGGCTGAGCCAGGTTCCCGGGTCTTTGGCTACAGGTTCTTGGGAACCCTGGAGCTGGTGTTGGCCCCCTGGTGGGTGGGGCCAGTTTCTAACACGGCTGGCTGTGTCATCCGGCATGGCCCAAACCTGGTGTCGGCCTGCTGGTGGGTGGGGCTGAATCCAAGATGGCTGCCTGAGGGGCTGTGGTTGTCCTGAGGCTGTTGTCTGCCTGCTGGTGGGTGGAATTGGGGTCTAGCGGATCCTGGGGCTGGTGCCCACTTGCTGGTATGTGAGGTCAGTTCCTGGAGCTGGTGCCTACCACTGGTGGGTGAGGCTGGTACTGTGGCCAGTACCAGCCCACTGGTCATTGGAACTGGGTCCTGGGCCTCTGGCTGCAGGGTCCTGGATGTCTTGGTGTTAGTGCCAGCACACTGATGTGCGGGGCTGTGTCCTGGGGCATCTGTGGGCTCAGGAGTTCTTAGGCAGCAGGCCTCCTGGTGGGTGGGGCTGTGTCTCTGCTTCGCTATCTGCTTGGCCTGCAGTGTCCCAATACTGGTGCTGATAGGCTGGTGGGTGGGACTGGATTCCTGTGCTGATAAGCTAGAGGGAGGATTCCAAAATGGTGCTTGTCAGCCCCAGTGTCCACATAATAGGAGCTATACCAAATGGCTGTCATTAGTGTCTATATCCCCAGGCCCAGACCCAGTTGCCTTCTGCCTCTCTGGGACACTCTTCAAGATCAGCAGGCGGGCCTGACCTAGGTGCTTTTCAAATGACTACTTCCGCCCTGAACCCCAGAGTGTGTAAGATTTTGTGTGTGCCACTTAAGAGCAGAGTCTCTATTTCCCACAGCCCTCTGGGCCTCCTAAAAGTAAGCCATGCTGGCCTTGGAAGCCAAACATTCTGGGCTCCTCTTCCCAGTGCATGACCCTGGGCTGGGGAGCCCGATATGGGGCTCAGACCACTGGCTCCTGGGGGAGAGCCTCTTGCGATTGTAATTACCCTCCCCTTTGTGGGTCACCTACCCAGGGTTTGTGTCTTGACTATACCACTTCTCCACCCCTCCTACCCATCTCATTGTGGTCCCTTCTTTACATCTTTAGTTGTAGATCTTTTCTGCTAGTCTTCCAGTTTTGCTCATCAATAGTTTTCTTTATAAATAGTTGTAATTTTGGTATGCCCATGGGAGGCAGTGAGCTCAGGGTCTTCCTACTCCACCATCTTGGCTACTCCCCACCCATCACAAAGTTATTTTAAGGGTGGCTTAAATCAACATAAATTTATTCTCTCATAGTTCTGGAGGTTAGAAGTCTGAAATACAGGTGTCGGTAGGTTGATTCCTTCTGGGGGTTCTGAGGGAGAATTTGTTTCATGTCTCTCTCCAAGCTTCTGGTGGTTGCTGGCAATTCTTGGCATTCCTTAGTTTGGAGATGCATGGCTCCAGTCTTTGCTTTCATGGCATTCTCTCTCCACCATCCCCTACCCTTGTGTGTCCATGTCTTTGTTTTCTTTTTCTCTTCTTATAAGGATATCAGTCATTGATTAGGGCCCACCCTAATGCAGTGAGATCTCATCTTAACTAATTGCATCTGCAAAGACTCTATTTCCAAATAAGGTCAGAGTCTCAGGTTCTAAATGGACATGATTGGAGGGAGAATACTATACAACCCACTCTAAGAAATAACACGGGTTGAAATCGTTTAGGTCTCTGTAGACTATAGTAACATGTTTGGCTTTTCCTCTGAGGGAGATGGGAAGCTGTATGAGGAGTTTGAGCCCAGAAGTGACATGACCTGTTTTAAAGGGTTATTCTGGCTGCTGCATTTAAAACAGACAGTAAGGGGCAGGGTGAGATGAGGGGAGAGCAGCTGGGAAGCTGTTGCCTCCTATCCTTACTAAAATAATTCAGATGCCAAAAGATGGTGTTTTGGATTAGAGTGAGACCAAGGAAATGGAAAGTGGTTATATTCTGGCTGTTTTGAAAGTAGAGCCAACGGGATGTTCTGATGAATTGGAGGTGGCACGGGAGAAAAAGAGAGGAGTAAAGATTACTCAAGATGTTTTACCTCAGCCACTGGAAGAAAGTAGTTGCCACTGAATGGAGATAAGAAAGGCTGTGGGGCGGGACAGGTTTAGGGGAAATATGGGATGATTCATTTCTGATATAATTTCAGAAGCCAATTAGCTATGGAAATGAATATGTCAATTAGGTAACGGACTATGTAAGTCTCAGTGAGTGCAGTGAAGAAGACTTGGAAAGAGACATAAAACTGAGAGTCATCAATATATAGATGGTATTTAAATCTATGAGATTGAATGAACTCACCAAAAGAGTGAAGACAGAAGAGAGATGAGGCTCAAAGACTGAATCTTAGGCCACTTCAACAAGATCAGAGATCAGAAAGAATAGAAGAAGGAGCTGCTGTTGAGGGAATACGGAAATCAAGAGGGTGGGGTGTCTTGTTATCCAAGTGAAGAAAGTGTTTCAAGGAGGAGGGAATTATTAACTCTGACAAATGCTGGGAGGAACATGAAGGAGACCAAACACTAAACATTGAATTAGCAATGGGGAGGCCATTAGTGACCTTAATAAAATCACATTTAGTAGACTGGTGGTCATGGATGCCAGCTAGGAAAGCCACCAGAAAACAGGAGAAGAGGAATTGAATGGAGTGGAGAACTTGGTGTGAAATTTTGCTATAGAGCATTGCTTACCAACTGGGGCAGTTCTTCTCAGGGGAAATTTGGTCATGTCTGGAGACATATTTTAGCTGTCACAACTGGGGGCGGGGGTGCTACTGGCAACTAAGTGACAGGGGACAAGAATGCTGCTAAACATCTTACAGTGCATAGGATATCCTTCACTGAGGCATCCAGACCATTCTCCATTCTTCCTCACAAAAACTTATTTTTGAAACTATTGTCACCTCTCTTTCATACCCACTCTCTTTATGCTATAGTTATCTAACATCCTGTAATTACCCTTCATTTTTAGAAAATTTAAACTCTTGATTCACTCTCACCCCTTGAACAATTCCCATCTTAATTCTTATTGATTTCGGTATCCACATGGAAAATACAGCAGTTCCCCACTTCCTTGAATTTCCCCCCCTTTTGGTGAGCTCGTTCTCCAGTTCATCACTTCCAGAGTCTTCTCAGCCAGGGTCTTTGTTGTTGCCGGTCACTACAAGCCCTCCATAAACTGTTTCAAGCAGGCTACTTTCTGACCACTGCCTCCTATCTTCCCAGGCTATTCACTGTTCTGGTTCCATTCATGTGATTTCATGGGGTCCTAAAATTTATTTTCTATCACATTTTAATTGTTTTTCACGCGCTTCATGTTCTCACTTTTCTCTTTACCTTGCCAAATCATTATCATCACTCCATTCCATACAACTTTTTCTTCCTTATTTTTATATCAATTCCTTTCGTTTTTTCACTTTGCTAAAACCTAGTCTTCTCTTCCTACTACTTTCCTGTACTTCTGAAGCTGAATTGTCTCACTTAAATTTCGTGACCACAACCTCAAGATTATTAGTGTTTCTAGCAATCATTCTATCTTTTCCTACTTTATTTACCCTTCTGACAATTATTCCATAATTTCTCAAACTCCCAGATTTCCCCACCAACTTCCACCTTACTCTCCATTGATGACTTGTTCCCTATTTCATGGAGAATTAGTTCTCAGAATAGAACTTCTGGGACTTCCCTGGTGGTCCAGTGGTTAAGACTCCACACTCCCAATGCAAGGGGCCCGGGTTTGATCCCTGGTCAGGGAACTAGATCCCGCATGCCACAACTAAGAGCCCGCATGCTGCCACTAAAAAAGATCCCATGTGTCACAACTAATACCTGGCACAGCCAAATAAATAAATATTAAAAAAAAAAAAGAATAGAACTTCTTCAAGGTTCCTCTGCCACGTCTACCCACCCACCAACATTTATACTCATATCCTTGGCTTTCCCCTCTGGTACTAAAACTGAATTTTCTGAACCCCTCAGTTTAAGGCCAACCATTTGGACACTTGATCCCATTT
Source organism: Delphinapterus leucas (assembly GCF_059928025.1). NCBI lineage: Eukaryota > Metazoa > Chordata > Mammalia > Artiodactyla > Monodontidae > Delphinapterus > Delphinapterus leucas. The sequence goes on from NC_143134.1 coordinate 94,858,916, forward strand.
ATCTTCAATTTCTAATTGCTTTATAGTTTTTCTTTTAGAGGAGTTTTCATTTCGTGTCTATTTGTAGATTAAAAAAAATCTTCAGATTTATTATGCTTATATTGGATCTATGGATGATATCTTTCAGTAATTCTGGAAAAAAAATTTCTGTTATCTCTTGGATCCATAGAAACTATGGGTAATATCCATTATGCAGACATCCTGGAATTGTTTTTGGATAATTATTACAATTTATCCCTTTGCCCTCCACCGTCACTTAATGGCCCTTTAATACTTTTTTCTCTATGTACAGCATTCTAGGCAATTTCTTAAAATCTGCCTTACTGTTCACTAATTTACTCCTTGCCTGTTCTCTAATCTTCTGCATAATTCTTCACTTAGTTTTTTTTTTTTTTTTTTTTTTTTAGCGGTACGCGGGCCTCTCACTGTTGTGGCCTCTCCCATTGCGGAGCACAGGCTCCGGACGCGCAGGCCCAGCGGCCATGGCTCACGGGCCCAGCCGCTCCGCGGCATGTGGGATCTTCCCAGACCAGGGCATGAACCCGTGTCCCCTGCATCGGCAGGCGGACTCTCAACCACTGCGCCACCAAGGAAGCGCCTTCACTTAGTTTTAAATATCAGTTTGTTAATATGTTATTTTTTTTAGAGAAGCGCAGTGGCCAGCCTCCTGCGTATTTTAAAGTTCTAGACACCCAAAAGTCTGTATTTTTCTCCAGGGTATCCTAGTGACTTGGTGCTTGCTTTTCCTTCATATGTGTTCACACTGATCCTAACTTTACCAGATTCCCTTACTTTCTTGTCAGCTCATTCAATTATTTAAAACATTTCTTCCCCCCACCCCACCCACTTTCAAATTTTAACAAGCATTTTCACATGTTAGTTTCTGAATGTTTTCAGCATCTCTGTTCTACCTTAGTGACAGAAATGGAAGTCCCATAAATTCTTTCCAACAATTAATTTTTAACAGACCCCCCCGTGCCCCCGATTCAATAATAGAAAAGAAATACTAACACAGTGAGCCATGGTGTTGCAGGCTAGGGCCAAGGGGCCAAATCAGGTCCACTGCCTCTTTTTGTATGGCTTGTGAACTAAGAATAATTTTAACATTTTACAGGAGTGAAAAAACCAAGAAGAGTATTTCGTGACATGTGAAAATTACATGAGATTCGAATTTCAGTATTCATAAATAAAGTTTTACTGTAGTACATTTAAGCCCATTTGCTTATGTGTTGTCTATTGCTGATTTAACACTACAGTGGCAGAGTTGTGACAGATAGAGCATGGCCCTGAAAGCCTAAAATATTTACTATTTAGCCTCTTACAGAAAAATTTTTATAGACCTCTGCTGTAATGCAATGCCTTTCATGTTTACCTAATACAGGGAGTTGAGAGAGAGAATTGCTAAGAAAGGGAGAGTTCCTTTGTGATCTATGGGTGTAGGTGTTTATTTACTCCAAGTTTTTTCTCGTTCAAATGCTCCTCAGATTCTCTTTGCCACTTTGGCACTGATGATCAATACTTTCATGATACAAATCACATTATTTTTAATGTGCTACTCTCCTTGATATATGTTACTGCGATTACTTTTGCCATACGGTAACAAATAGAGCTCGGGAATTTCTAACTAGGTTGCTTCTCCCATTTACACTTGCCATTTTTAAAAACAGAAAATGTGAAAGTTCCATATAGTGTAGGAGTTTTCTATTTACTCTGCAGAAGCATGTTACATGAGGAGGAAATAAAACCTACAGATGATATGCGTTAAAGCAGCTTCCTTTATTTCTGGGAGTTAAAAACATTTTGTCACATAACTTAAGGTAACCTTGCTCTTTTGGTAGAAATTGCACTTCCAGCAGCCGATAGTAAAGCTGATATCTGGAGGAGGGAATGATCTGTACAGTTATTGTGAAACATTCCCAGTCATCAGCCGTGTTACAAATGTGTCTGAGATCATCTTCCATAGTATATTTTTAAATCTTTCACTCAGCCTAATGAGATTTCTAAGTTAATCTGTGTGGAGAAACTTAAATTAAGGAAATTAAATAACCTCTTTCTTTCCCACACATTTTGAGTTTCCATTAAACAATAACAGTAGTAATTTAATAAGATATTTCTAGTATAGAGAAGAGACCCTGGAGGAATTCTGAACCACGACTATTGAATGGGAATGCCACATTCTTCTGTACTTAGGGTCACATGAGAAAATTTAGCTGGAAGAGGGTTGTTTCTGGACGAATCGGAGGTAATTAAGCAGTGGGCCAAAGAGAGCCTCGGAAGAAGGAGTCAAGGACAGGATGAATTTGCAGGAAGATCTGCAACAACATTGCAGATCCAAGTTAAGAGAGGTTATCAAAGACATTTCAGAGGTGAAGAAAAAAAAATAATAACCACGTGGCTGTTCACAGCAAGGATTGCAGGTAAAAGCCATACATGCAGTGCTGCTAGCAGTGAATATTTTGTACGGGCCATGATCCAGTTGTCTGCTTTTGCTTTTTGAGTCTGGCTAATTTAAATGAGATTTATTCCTATTAGTAAACAGGCTGTTTGAGAAAATGCCACAACAAAAAGTGAATTCTAATAAGGTCTCTGGTAAAAGTTAGGACTATCCTGGCACAACTGGGGAGGGTGGAGACAGAGCAGGAATCCTGGCAAAATCCCAGTAAGAATTTCCTCTCATTATAACTATCTCTTCCATTTCTTTACTTAAAGTAGTTAGCCTCATCTAGACCAGAGGTTCACAATTCTGGTTGTTAGAATCACCTGTGGAACTGGCACGCGCGCGCGCGCGCACACACACACACACACACACACACACCTGTGGAACTGGCACACACACACACACACACCTGTGGAACTGGCACACACACACACACACACACACACACACACACACACACACACACACACACACACACACACACACACACACACACACACACACACACACACACACGTCTACCTCAGACCACTAAGGTCTGATTTCTGGGTGTGGGGGAGATCCAAGCAGCATTGACAGTTTTAAAAGCTCCTTAGGAAATCCTGATGTTCAGCCAGGGTTGAGAACTGTTGATCTAGACAAGAGTTTATCCACCTCAGTACTTTTGACATTTTGGGGTAGGTAATATTTTGTTGTGGGATTGCCCTGTGCATCATAGGATGTTTAGTAGCATCCCCGGTCTCTCCACTAGATGCCAGTAGCACTCTCCTCCCCATTAAGTTGTGGCAACTAAAAATTTCTCCAGGCGTTGTCAAATTGCCCCCAGTTGAGAATCACTGATGGAGACCAAATGAAACCAGGAATAATCAGGCACTCTGAGATGCATTCCAGTTCCTTTGAGGAGGAGAAGATACCTTACATAAAACATTGTAATAAATTCAGTTACACTGAAAATTAGTATAGCCACTATGAAAAACAGCATGGAGGTTCTTCAAAAACGTAAAAATAGAATTACTGTACATTCCAGCAATCCCACTTCTGGATACTTATCTGAAGGAAATGAAATCAGTTTCTTGAAGAGATATATGCACTCCTGTGTTCGTTGCAGCATTAGTCACAGGAACAAAGATATGGAAACAACATAAGTATCCATCAGTGGATAAATGGATAAAGGAAATGCAGTATACATACAATGGAAAATTATTCAGCCGCGAGAAAGAAGAAAATTCTGCCATTTGCAGCAACGTAGATGGACCTTGAGGACAATATGCTAAGTGAATAAGTCAGACAGAGAAAGATAAATACTGTATCATCTTACTTAATTACATGTAGATCTGAAAAAGCCAAACTCGTAAAACCAGAGCATAAAATGGTGGTTTCCATGGGCTGGAGGGTGGTGGAAATGGGGAGATGTTGGTCACATTGTACAAACTTCTAGTTATAAAACGAATAAGTTCTGGGGGTTTAATATGCAGCTTGGGACTATAATTAACAATACTATATTATATACTTGAAAGTTGCTAAGGCAGTAGATCTTAAATGTTCTCACCACACACACACACACACAAATGGAAATTATGTCAGCAAGGAAATTATGTCAGGCAACAGATGTGTTAACTAGCCTCATTGTGGTAACCATTTCACAGTATATTATATGTATCAAATCATCACATTGCACACCTTAAGCTACACGATATTGTATGTCAATGCTGCCTCAATAAAGCTGGAAAAAAATTCAGATACACTGAATAATATAGACTCTATATTTTTTCCTCATACTTTTATATTAATCTATTAATCTGCAAAGATAGCTCCTTCACTTGAATATATTCCCTTAGACTTGGCTCATTTGAAGTAACAGGGTAAGCTGGGGTATGTATGTATTTGGGAAAATTTAATATTAAACTTTACATCATACATTCTATTTTACTTATAGTGTTATATTTGTGTGTGGTATTAATATAGAACAAGGATTCCTCATTATCTAACCCATGAGTCAAGTGATCAACTGATATACTTTAAAAAGAAAGCTCATCAGAAACTGACCAATGGCGGGATGGAGGACAGAATCCCATTCTCCACAACCGTTTTAGGAAGCAAAGTGGGACATGGTGATAATGATGAAGAGTATGTGTCAAGTACTGGCCTAAACCCTTTACATATTTTGTCTTTTTAAAACATTCACAAATAACCCTATGAAGATTAATGCCATCTCCTGGTAAGAACTACATCCATATTTACAATGAGTTTGCCCTGCTTGGGAGACACTAGTATAATGGGAAGAAAACTTTTAAAATTAGAAACACCTGAATTTGAATCCTAATTACATCAATTGTTAGATGTTTGTTCTTGGGTCAGTTATCCATTTTGAGCTTCTCTTTCCTAATATTTGAGATGAAAACATCTTGGCTATTAGTGTGATAATTAGAAATCATGCATATAAGAAACATAAATAATATCTGGCAATAGTTGGCATAAAATAAACATTAGATTCCTTTCTTTGTCTCTTTCCTTTTTTACAAAGTACTGACTGTTCTAGGTGCATTTTTCTCCTTTAATCCTCACTACAGTTGTGTCAGTTAAATATTATTATTTTATTTTACACTTGAGGAAACCAAAACTTAGAGAAATTATATAACTTGTCTGAAGACAGGTGCTAAGTCACAGGATCAGACTTTGAACCCAGGCAACCACCTGGGTGAGAACACTGAGATAGAACACTATTTACCTGTTAGGTAGTATCCTTAATTCCCTTTAAATAGGCACATGGATACTTTTTATTTGGATGTTCTACTGCTGATCACTACAGGATGGTATACAGAGAAAAATGGAAATAAGTATGGGAATTAAAGACATTTCAAAATTATATCCTTAATCATTACAGACTCCAAATAGTACCAGGACTGAGTTTTTCTTAGCTTCTTTCTTGACTTACTTTTTTAGATTATTCAGCAGAAATCCTCTACATCCCCATTCTTGCAGTTTTATTCTTAAGAAGGGTGGAGAGAACTCTTCAGTTTTCCCCCATTTTTTCCTTTCTCTCCACAAAATCTCTTGTTGGTTCTCAAAGGAGAAAATAAGTATGAAATTATGGCAATTAAGAATAAAATCCATGACCAAAGTCCCACTTTTTCTTAATATTTGCAAAAGATAGAATTAGTTCAGGTAGGTCCATAAATTTCAGATCAGTGATCAGGTTAATCTAAGTCTTGAGAATAAGTCAAGATGTCTAAAGGAAGAGTGATTCCCAAATAGATAACCGTATCTCATTATGATTAGAGTTTGTTAATTGGCTATCACAAAAGACAAGAATCTCACAAAATCCCCAAAGCCCAAATGAAAGCAACTTGCAAGAAACAACAGAGAAACAAGCTGATAAAAAGAATAAAGGGAAAAAGATAAAGGATGCCAGGTTTTCATAGATGATCTTTTTACTGTTTTATCGACTATAATCAGGAAACCTGATAAGATGGTACAGTGCTTTTTTTCAAAGACTTGGACAGTTCACTCAGTTACCACAGAACTTCCCTGTGCCTCCTTCAACAGGTCCAACTGTAGTGATTACCACTGAAGCATGTGCACCCTCAATTTTCTCACTTTTACCAGCAATTTAAATTTCAGTGTAAGCTCAGATATTTGTGTTTGGTTTCCAGAGCTGATACATTTTGCCTGCACATTTTGGAAATATTACCATGGAAAATAACTGATAAAGATTAAATTAGTGGTAGAAATTATAATGTGTGTGGTGATATAATCTGTTCAAAAATGTCTTAAAAATAATGAAAGTAATTTTAACAGATTTTAAGAAGTAAATTTCTCTCTCTATATATTTTAGAAAGTGAACACAACAAAAATTAATTATAGTTACCTTTGGGAGAAGAACTGAAGGGATAGAGGTTTTGGATGAGAGGAATAGAGAAGGAATGCTTAAATTTTTTAAATCTTTATTGCTCAATTTTTTAATCCACATATATGGATTAATTTTTTTAAGTCAAAAGTACAGTAGAATTCTGGGGACCTCTTTTTCTTTAAAAATTTCTTTACTAAGAAGTAACTAATAAGTAAGATATTGATATTATTTAAGGATTAAGCCTAGGCTTTAGAAATCTTACATTTTCATGTGACAAAATCTGTCTGAAATTTACTTAAATTCATAGAATGTATTAAGTTAAATTTTTTGTATGGCATATTTATGGAAACAATGGAATATTTTACAGTAGCTACCATATCAACTGGTAGAAACATCCAGTGAGTTATTTGGTATAATAATTGCATACATGGTCCTTGCCCCTTAATCCTAATCTTGTTCTGTTGTAGTTAACTGACAACTTCATTAAATCATTCTTATTACCTTTGGGTTTTGCACTACTGAAGCTGGAACTCATGTTCTCCACTGATGTGTTAACAGTCTTATCAGCAAATCTCCTTGCTCTGAGAAGAGTAAACATCACCATTGAATTTGTTATTCACCCATGTGTGAGGACTTCAAGCTCAAGAATGTCATGCTGAAACCTTACCATTATAACATAAGGAATTCCACAGGAAATGACTTTCTGATATTAATAGTTATAAAAACCCATGATAACACTAAAATACAGTTTTATTCAATTCTTTTCCAAAGTCTTTGAGTCTATGAAGCAAGAATGTTTTCACAGTTGCTTAGAAGTGATCTGGCAGTGATATATGAAGGTTAAGAGATTGGGCTTTTTGGGGTTAGACAGACCTTGGCTCTGTTCTCTGTTTACCACTTGGTAGCTGCTTAACCTTGAACAATTTATTTAACCTCTGTGAACCTCAGATTCTTCATCTATAAAATGCAGATAATATTACCTTACTTTATAGTGTTGAACTGAAATTAAATGGACAATTAATTTAAGGCACAGCATTCAATTATTATTGCTATTAATATTTTCATTGCTCCATACTTTCCTCATATTGTGAAAACTTAGTTTGTACAATGAGGAAGTTTGCCTAAAAGTATAATCAAAATAGCTTAAAACTCTGATAATGATAATAGCTAACATTCATTGTACTTTTTCCAAGCACTTTTCTTTCATTATCTTATTAGATTTTTTACAACATTGGACTTATTCTGGCCAAGATGGACTAGCAAAGATGAGATTTACCCTTCTACCTAAAGTAACTAAATCAAGACATTGTACATGAGGAGGAGAGATATCTCTGAGAGATAGGAAACAATTGCAGTGAGCCCTACAATTTCCCTAGCTTACTGACTTGATAGCATTTCCATGCCATGGTACAGAGAGGGGGAGGTCCATGTCTACCCCAGGAGACTTCCTGAGCTGAGAAGACAAAGATGAGAGTCTGGTGAGATCAAGATAGCTAGAGTTTACAGAGCAGAGTATCAAAGAGGAGGGAGATGTACAGAGAACTGTGGAAATCTTCCGAGATACCCTCTTCAGTATTCAAGAGAATACTGATTAGCACATGCATATGAAGAAACTACTGAGGCATAGGAAAAAGAACAACCTGAAAGGATTACAGGGAAGGGTAGCTGGCACTCATATAGGGCCAGCAATAGTGCCTGTTCCCACTAGCCAGACCTTATAATTCATGAGACATTGGATAGAGCACTGAGAAAAGTCTTGCCCCAGTAGTGAGAAATCATTAACCCTAGTCTAAGTGTTGCTCTGGTTCTGCCTGACAAATGTTAAAAGCAAGGTCCAAAAGGGTCTAATTGTTTCCAAGTTCACTCTGGACAAAGTACAAGAATAGTTTTTGACACACACAAAAAAATCTAGCACCAGACAAGATAACATTCACAAAGTCTGACATCCAGTAAAAAATTATAAGGCTTTGGGCTTCCCTGGTGGCACAGCAGTTAAGAATCCACCTGCCAATGCAGGGGACATGGGTTCAAGCTCTGGTCTGGGAAGATCCCACATGCTGTGGAGCAATAAAGCCCGTGCACCACAACTATTGAGCCTGTGCTCTAGAGCCCGTGAGCCACAACTACTGAGCCCGCGTGCCACAACTACTGAAGCCTGCATGCCTAGAGCCCATGTTCCACAACAAGAGAAGCCACCGCAATGAGAGGCCTGCGCACTGCAACGAAGAGTAGCTCCTGCTTGCTGCAACTAAAAAAAAAGCCCACGTGCAGCAATGAAGACCCATTGCAGCCAAAAATAAATAAATAAATTTTTTAAAAAAAATGTTTAAAAGAATTACATAAGGCATATAGCAGGAAAGTATAATTTGTAATGAGAAAAATCCCTATATTAAAACTAACCAAGAACTAACCCAGATGTTAGAATTAGCAGAGGTTGACATTAGAACAGTTATAACTGCATTCTGTATGTTCAGAAAGCTAGAGCAAAGATTAAACATGTTAAATACAGACATGAAAGATATTTTTAAATATCCAAATTGAACTTCTATAGATGAAAACTACAGTGTCTGAGATGAAAAGTACACTGGATGGAATTAATGACAGACTGGACATTGCAGATGAAAAGACTAGGGAATTTCAAGACATAGAAGTAGAAAATATCCAAAATGAAACCCAGAGGGCTAAAAGGGAATAATGATATTATTATTATTTAAGAGTACATTAGTGAGCTGTGTGACTACTTTAAGTATGTGTAATTGGAGTTTCTGAAAAGGGAGGGCCAGAAAAATATTTGAAGAAGTAATGAAAAATTTCCAGTTGTGTAAACCCACAAATACAAGAAGCTCAGTGTGAAGAAAATGAGAAAATGTTAAAAGCTGCCAGACTAAAAATGTATTACATATAGAGGAACACAGATAAGGATTACAGTAGATTTCTCGGTGGAAGCAATGCAAGTGAGAAGATAGTGGCGTGACATCTTTACGATACTGAAAAAAACAAAAACAAACTGCCAACCTAGAATTTTACACCCAGCGCACATATCTTTCAAGAATAAAGATGGTGAAAAAAAGACTACTGTACTCCAAGAATATGAAAGAAAGTCCTTCAGGTAGAAGAAAAATGATACCATATGTAAATGTAGAGCTAAACAAAGAAATACTTTAAACACCCCAGTTAAGAGGAGGAATTGTTAGACTGAATAAAAAGACAAGACTCAACTATATGTTAACTACATAAAATGTACTTTAAATATAAAGACACAAATGGATTAAAAGTAAAAGGGTGGAAAACAAGAAACCTGATAACGATAAAAGAAAGCTGAAGTGGCTATATTAATATCAGTCAAAATAGATATCAGAATAAAGAGTTTTACAGCACTGCTGGAGAGAGAGAAAGAGGGAGACAGAGAGAGAGGAAGAGAAAGAGAGACCTTAAGGAATTGGGGGCTGGCAATTCCACAATGTACAGGGCAGGCTGGCAGACTAGAGACCCAGGAGAGAGTTGGTATAGTTTTGAATCTGAAGGGAGGCTGGAGGCAGAATTCCTTCTTTCTTGGGGGGATCTGTCTTTTCTCTTATGGCTTTCAACTGAACGGATGAAGTTTGCCCCCATTATAAAGTTTAAATGTTAATCACGTCTAAAAAAATACCTGACCAGACAACTGGGTACCATAGCCTAGTCAAGTTGATATATGAAATTAACCATCACAGGTGGTTAATATTTTTAGCCTCCTTTTTTAGATGAAATAAACTAAGGCTCAGAAAGATTAGATAACTTGCTCAGGGACACATGTCTAGTAAGTAGCAGAACTGAGATTCAGACTCAGGGAAGCTGCCTCTGGAAAATATCCTATTAATCAGTATGTTACACTGCTGAATTTAAATGTTGCAATATAGAATTATCTCCTCCTTTGATACAGACTCTGTTTGACTAAAATCCTCTTTTAGGTGATACATAGACACCTTCGTTGAATCTCTGTATAGTATACATTTGAGGGCTAACTTCTATCCCTTAGATTAACTTTGTTAAGTGAGATCAGATGATTCTATTCTGAGGCTTACTAGAATATGAGTATTTGCTTTGCCTATGGATGAGGCAGCATAAATGTGAACTCATTGTGATAAAAAATATCTTACATTTGGGCTTCCCTGGTGGTGCAGTGGTTAAGAATCCTCCTGCCAATGCAGGGGACACAATGCAGGGTTCGAGCCCTGGTCCGGGAAGATCCCACATGCCGCAGAACAGCTCTAGAGCCTGTGAGCCAAAACTGCTGAGCCCGCGCTCCACAACTACTGAAGCCCACGTGCCTAGAGCCCGTGCTCCTCCACAAGAGAAGCCACCGCAGTGAGAAGCCTGTGCACCGCAACGAAGAGTAGCCTCCGTTCGCCACAATTAGAGAAAGCCTGTGCACAGCAACGAAGATCCATCACAGCCAGAAAAAAACAAAAACAAAACCCAAAAAAGAAATCCCCCCAAAGAAATCTTACATTCATTATGCGTCTATTATGAACAGACACATTTTGCATGTATTATATTATTTAATCTTAGAACATTGCAGGTTATCTATAAACTTTATTTCCATCATAACATTATGGACCAAATGTTATGAATAAATGGTCACATTATTTAGGAAAAGTATTCCTTTTGACTTTGTATTGAAAGATTTCTCTTGTGTCTTTATTTTATTAATAAAAATTGTATATACTTAAGGTGTACAACATGGTGATTTGATACACACACACACACACACACACACACACACACACACACACACACACACACACACACACACACACACACACACACACACACACACACACACACACACACACACAGTTAAATGAATACTATAGCCAAGCTAATTAACGTATCTTTTCCTTACATAGTTACCGTTTTTCCGGGGCTTTTGTGTTTGTTTGTTTGTTTTTTGGTAATTAGAGTACCTGAAATCTACTCTCTTAACAATTTCCTGTTCAGCCTTACAAGAGAAAAAAACAGAAATAATTCCTGTGTAAAGAGAAATCAGTTGCAGACATTTATTAGGTGGTACTGGAAGGTTTATAAGGACTCGTACTTAAAGTTATCAGGTAGAGAATGAGGCTGAAGACTTTCTGCAATTAGTAATGGGTATCTGATGCAAGGATGCAGTCATCTGCTTACAGACTAGGACGAGTATGTAATGGGGTAGGACACAAAAATCAGAATCAGCTGAAAGTGAATGAAGGGGCAAAATCCAAAGTAGAATCGAAAATGTTGTCTTAACCAAACCAGGTGAGAGTTTTTCTGGTTCATTAGGTAAAATGTACAAGTTAATCATTCACCAAATATTTTCTGAGGACCTAGTCTTTGCCAGTCCCAGGACTAGATGCTGGAGAGAAAATAGAGCAAAGCAGATATGGTTCTTCCCTTTTTGGAGATTACAGTCTAAAGAAGGAGGCAGATTAATAAAATAATCAAAATGTAAGTGAGAAATCACAACTGTGAAAAGTCGTCCCATCCTAGGGCTTTCAGTCATGCTGTCTGTCCTCTGCCTGGGAAAGTGTTTCCCTCAGCTGATCGTTTGATTAATTCCCTTATCTCTTTTCAAGTGGTTGCTTAAATGTCTTCCAAAAGAAGACTACCCTGATCATCCTATTAATATTACATCTTCTACCCGCCTCTCTTCACTGGCCCTTTGGCCTACAGTTTTTTTCCCCCATACGATTTATTGTCTTGTAACATACTATGTGATTTACTAATTTACATGTTTCTTGATACTGTGTCTCCACTGCTCAAATATAAGCTTCTCGAAGGCAGTGACCTCTGTTTTGATAATTGGGTTTATATCCCAAGTACCTAGTACAGTACCTGCACATCAGAGGTGCTCAGTATTTGTTAAATGAGTGAATAAATGAGGCTATGAGAGTCTATCAAAACATCTTACAGTGGTCAAAGTTGTTATAAATTACTATACCTGACTTAACTCCATTATAAAATATATACTGTTTTCTTTTAATATAATTCACTCAGGTTTTTCAGTTTTCTCAACTGATTTCTTCATGAAATCCCAAGAATTAGTAAAAAAACAAAAACAAAAAAGGAAAGTCAAGCCCTCTCACTCTTCATTTCAATTCTGATACTCAGCTTGTGCCAACCAGAAAAGTAGCTTCTCTGCAGAATGTTGCTTTAATGTGATTTATTGCTATCTGATTTACTTTTATACAATTTAACATTACATACCTAGACATGTGTGATGTGGGTTAGTATGCATTGTGTTCATGGTATATCACAAAACTTCCTTGGCCTCTGATTTCTCAAATCTTTTTTATTCTTAGTCTTTTAATGTGTGTCATTTTATTGCAGTGTTTACTTACTTCATCTTCTCCATGACTATTTTGATAAAAATTATAATTCATTTGTATAACATTTCTATGGTTTAGAGAGAATGTTTGACATCATATTTGTCCTGGAGAATTTAGGTTACCTGGGCTTAACCCCAGTGAGGGATCTTCAGCCTATAGTTAAGCATTGATTATGTGCCAGAATCTGGGGATTTAAAAATGAGAGGACATAGAAGATCTTCAAGGAGTTGCTTGGTTCTGTTATCCTTGGAATTGAGCTATTAGAGATGGTTCACTACAGCCTAAATTCTGGGCCAATCATGTGTAAGCATTGTCATAATTTAAAGAGCCTGGTGGAGTTAAATTTTTCTTGTTAATGTTTTTTTTTTTTTTTTCTTTCTGTCTAGTGGCCCCCTCAGGACTTATCAGAAGTCTCTGTAGAAATCAAACCTATGTGTAACTGGCACAAATCTAGGGTTCACCGACATGGGTTTCATTAGAAACCTGTATCCTCCACCATCAGGCACTTAATAAGGACGTCTTCTAGTCTTAGATGCAAGTAGAATTGTACTTGTTCTAAGAAACTTGTTAATGTTGTCTCACCCTGAAGTACGCCACCCAAGTTGCTAAGCGTGGTGAGAAGAACGAAACCACAGGTGAGAGGAATGAAAGATGAGGCTGGAAAATTAATGAGCCAGCTCAGAAGAGAATATTATTCTATACTGGGGAGTTTTAACTCCATCCTGAGGCAGAAGGCTTCTATTTAAGTGTTTCAATTTTTGAAGTCAGAGGAATGGTATAATCAGATTTGCATATTTGGAAGATCACTAGGGATGCAGTTTGAAGAGTGAATTGGCGTGGCAGGATGAGATGCAGGATAATCTACTTGAGGGATCATGGTGACCTGAATTAGAAAAATGGCAATGAAAAAGGAAGAAGTATAGAGATGGTCTTGAGGTTGGTGTGCAGAGGAACTGGAGAGGGAAGAAAAGATGAAACCCATATTTCTGGCTTGAGTATATAGGTGTCACTTTCAGGACAAGCAGCTCTTTTGGATAAAAGATGATGAATTTATCTATGGACTTACTGAGTTTAGCTGTCTGTGGGCCATCAAAAATGTCATCTGTTTAAACAGGTATGTGTCTCTGGTGCTCAAGAGAGATACTTGGATGGAGGTCAAGATTTGGTATTTATTAGCACATAGATGTTACTTGAATCTGTAGTTGTAAATAAGGTTTACCAGGGAGAGGGTGTGGAAAGAGGAGAAAAGAGAGCCAGTACTGTGATTTACTATTATAGGGATATATGGAGAATGGAATTTGGTAAATGATACTGAGATGGAGTTGTCAGAGAGTAAGAAGAAGATTATGTTCATAAACAATGGACCCATTTTAGCTTCCATCATCTAAATGGATCTTGTAAGTTCCCAAGGGCAAGAGCAGAGTGGAGAGGAAGACAGTTATTGCCAAGGTCTTTAATGAAGAAGGAGAATGACCAGGTGGTAGTAGATAATGGTGACTGATGGTGACTAGGTAGGGAGAGTGTGGCTGAATGAATAGATGCCTCACAGCAATAAGAACAAAGAGTTTGGGGTGTGAGAGAATGAGAAACCTTCCTTTGAGAAGTTTGCAGGAAAAACAAGATTTTGAGAGGAGTGCTATAGACTGAATGTTTGTGTCCCCCCAAATTTATTAGGTTAGGAGGGTGAATCTCTTATGAATGGGGTTAACATCCTTATAAAAGAGGCACTGGAGGGCTCTCTCATCTCTTCTGCTATGTGAGAGGAAGGCTGTCTATGAACAAGGAAGCGGGTCCTCACAGTACGCTGAATTGGCCAACATCTTGATCTTGGACTTCCCAGCCTCCAGAACTGTGATAAATAAATTTCTGTTGTTTATAAGCCACCCCATTTATGATATTCTATTATAGCAGCTTGAAATGGCTAAGGCCAGTTTAAGTTAAGGCATGAGAGGGATGAAGGAAACAGTTAAAAGACTGTGGATATAGAGGAATTTAGTATATAACTCAGGACTTAGGACTCCAGAGGGCACAGTGGGAAGGTTTGGCCCTGGGGAACAATAGGTGGTGTGTTAAGGGGAAAGCAGCACAGAGTATTATGGGGTGGTGATATGGTAAATGATAGTAAGTAAGAAGGCTTTCCTTGGGTGTTGCCTATAGATAGCAGGGATTTGAGATGAATGGGTTTAACTGTTAGTAAAGTTGCTAGATAATCAGTCTTGACTACCTGTATGTGGCTGGAGTTCTTAGGTTTCTTAGGAGTCATTCTTGGCCATCAGAATCCTAGTGTTTTTTTTTAAATTAATTAATTAATTTTTGACTGTGTTGGGTCTTTGTTGCTGTGCTCAGGCTTTCTCTAGTTGCGGTGAGCAGGGGCTACTCTTCGTTGCCGTGCGTGGGTTTCCCATTGCAGTGGCTTCTCTTGTTGCAGAGCACGGGCTATAGGTGCACGGGCTTCAGTAGTTGTGGCCTACAGTCTCAGTAGTTGTGGCTCGTGGGCCCTAGAGCATATGTTCAGTAGTTGTGGCGCACAGGCTTAGTTGCTCCGTGGCGTGTGCGATCTTCCCGGACCAGGGATTGAACCCATGTCCCCTGCATTGGCAGGCGGATTCTTAACCACTGTGCCACCAGGGAAGTCCCAGAATCCTAGTTTTTGACAGATGAGATCTTGAGGCAGAATGAGTGACCCAAGGTCTGGATTGATGGCAAGTGCTATGTGAGTGACCCAGGTTTCTCCAAAGTGGCCAACCATGTTGAGTTCTATGTGCCAACCTTTGTAGTACATGGAACACCCCCACTCTCATTTTCAGGTCACAATTGAGATCTGAAGACTTCTTTGTCCCTTGGGTCATAGTTATGAGCTCCTTTTAAATGCTTCTATAGCATTATATAACTTCCTGATCATAACACTGGCCAAAACACATTATTGCCAGTTTATATAGCTATATAACCCATTAAACCCTACTTTTTAAAGGACAAGACATTTCTGATCTACTGATCTATTTCCAGAAACTGGCATAGTGAGGGAAATATTTCCCTACACACACACACACACACACACACACACACATATACTGTACATATATAGTTTGTGAGTGCGGCTAATATATCCTGTGGGTATTGTACCTCTCTCTGAGGAACTGGTATGTGCCTGTGCTCAGGGGAGGTGTTCTATATTAAGGTGGAGTTTTTCTGCCCTCAGTGTCTAGGGGAATGTGTTGAGCAGAGAGGCTGAGTTGCTTGTCATCCACTCACATTGATCATGGCCAGAAGAGGGCAGCAGAGAGGCACAGATCGGAGGTGATTTGACGTGGTGCAGAGACTGGGTGTAAGAGAATACAAAATCAGGAGGGAGAGTTTTGGATGCCAGAAACAGGGTGGTTCTCTTTACAGAGCTAGTACTAGGAAGGGGTAGGTTTAGCAAGTAGAGAATTAGGAAATTTCCAGGTCTAAAGAGGATATTTAAAAGAAAATTAAAACCTCAAAACCAAGGAATGAAGCAGGAAGTAGTAAGGTATTTACTTCTTGGTTAGCAGGTAATTTGTGATCATTGTGTTTTTACCGACAAGAACGTCCTTTGAAGACCAGGTCAAGCCTCCACTCTGTTTCTTATGTGACAGATAGAGGAGTATGACCCTGAAAGTGTGGCCTGTCAGTCATAGGAAGGAAGGGTGAAGGGCTGAGGAAGCTTAGCCAAGTGAAGGGAAGCCACGGATGTGCAAGAGAGACTCTTCAAGTAAATGCTGGGAGGCCTGCCTCTTAGAGACAGGGCAGGTCCATGTGTTCTGAGTGACCCAATGGGAGAAAAGCTGGGACTAATGAATGGGACTAACTAAAAACTAACTAAAAACTGGGACTAACTCCCTGGGAATGACAGGGAGAGGGATCTCAAATTCAAAAGTAGAACTGCCTTCTCTCTAGCCTCATCTCATGCCACTCTCCCTCTGGTCTGCCACGCTAGAGCCACCCTGGCTTCCTTTCAGTTCCTCACACATACTGAGAAGTTTCCTGCTGCTTCACTACTAGCACAGTTGGACTTCAAATCCATCATCTCTCAAGGCTCTATTGAACTGCCATTTCCTAAGGGTCCTTTTCCGACTATCCTCTGCTATTCTCTGTCACATTCACTTCCTTTTGAACACCTATAACTATTCATCCTTATGCATTCCTTTATTTCGCTCATTTATTGTCTACCTTACTGTGAGGGGTAAGGACCGAGTGTGTTTTACTCCCCATTGTATACCCAGCATCTAGTATAATGCATAACTTGTGGTAAGTGGTTAAATACACAAATATACTGAATAGGTTGCCTTTGGAGGGAGTTGTCCATGATAGAAGGTATTTAATATAGACTGGACATACTGTTGGCCAAGGCATTGTATAAATGATTCAGGAATCAGATGGATTTTTACTTAAAGTGGCACTTGAAGTTCCTTTCTGTCATTTGATTCTACTATTCCAAGAAACGAAGTATGTAAAATTAATGACTCTAAAATGGAGGCAGTGATGAGTTCATTGCTTATCAATGAAAAGGAAAGAAAAATAAGTATGGCTGATTAAAGAGTAATGAAGATCTTGTCAAGCTATTAATAAAAGTAGAAAATATAATTTGTAGGAGATGTGGCCCTTAAATCAGTCAGTAGACTGGGGTAGGTTCCTAGGAAAATATTTAAGGACTGATACAGAAACAGATCTACAAATAACTACTTATTCTCTTTGTATCTTTAATAACTAACACAGTATTTGGCACATAGTAAATAATAAATATTTACTGAATAAATAAATAAGGGAACTTTTAAGAACCACACCACCATACTTTTTCATAAAGCTATCCAGCTATAGATTCTGCATTAGCTCATCTCCTTTGCTTGATATTATTTGCCCATTTACAGCTTAACACCTTCCTACACATGATATACTTACAACATGTCATTAATGTGGAGATAAAATAATGCCTCCATGAAGATAGTCATGCTCCTCATTGTTGAGTGTTGATGTAGAACAAAATCGTTGCTGAAAACATTTTCAGTTTTCTGAAATTGCCTGTGAGCTGCTGGTATGTTTTTGTCAAAATTGATCTTTAAGTAAATATAATAATAATTAATGCTCATTAAGATGGTAGACATGATTTAGGTAATTAGTTTTTAGGTTTTTTTCACCATGCTTATGTCACTGATTGTCAAATATTAATACTAATTAAATATATATTTATTTTAATATTAGCTATTGTGGTGAACAGACTTTAAGGTGGTTTCCATGACCCCCAACTCTTGGTTCGTATACTTTAGTAATCTCTGCCCCTTGAGTGTGGGTGGGATCTGCATCTTGTTTATAACCAATAGAATACGGAAAAGGTGATGAGATGTCATTCCTGTGATTGCTAAATTATATAAGATGCTGTCTTGCTAGTATACTTGGTCTAGGGCCTATAAGCACCAAATGACTTAATAAACAGAACTGTTTCTTTTGAAACAGTTGTTTCTTCTGGCCTGTTTTTTCACAAGACACTAAGTGTATTGTGAATGGAGAAAACTTGGAAACTTTGCATGGAGTGCTTAGATAGTGCTTTAGGATTTGTATCTCTACTAACATACTTCATAAACAAACCAATATTCCAGTCATTTGAAGATTATAACGCTTGTTATTGACTAAGTATCTAGGTGTACTATTAAAATGTCATCATTGGCAGTAAAAGCAAAAATAGACAAACGGGGCTACATTGAGCTTAAAAGATTTTGTAAGTCAAAGGACACATCAGCAGATAAAAAAGGCAACCCACAAAACGGGGGGAAATGTTTGCAAATTATATATCTGATAAGGAGTTAAAATCCAAATATATAAAGAATTCTTACAACTCAAAACCAAAAAATCAAATAACTGGATTAAGAAATGGGAAAAGCACTTGAATAAACATTTCTCCAAAGATGATATACAGATGGCCTACAAGCAGATGAAAAGATGTTCAACATCACTAATCATCATAGAAATGCAAATCAAAACCACAGTGAGATATCATCTCATGTCCATTAGGATGGCTATTATTATTCAACATAGTTTTGGAAGTTTTAGCCATGGCAATCAGAGAAGGAAAAGAAATAAAAGGAATCCAAATTGGAAAAGAAGTAAAGCTGTCACTGTTTGCAGATGACATGATACTATACATAGAGAATCCTAAAGATGCTACCAGAAAACTACGAGAGCTAACCAATGAATTTGTTAAAGTAGCAGAATACAAAATTAATGCCCAGAAATCTCTTGCATTCCTATACACTAACAACAAATAATCTGAAAGAGAAATTAAGGAAACACTCCCATTTACCATTGCAACAAAAACAATAAAATACCTAGGAATAAACCTACCTAAGGAGACAAAAAACCTGTATGCAGAAAACTATAAGACACTGATGAAAGAAATTAAAGACAATACAAACAGATGGAGAGACATACCATATTCTTGGATCAGAAGAATCAACATTGTGAAAATGACTCTACTACCCAAAGTGATCTACAGATCCAGTGCAATCCTTATCAAACTACCAATGACATTTTTCACAGAATTAGAACAAAAACTTTCACAACTTTTATGGAAACACAAAAGGCCCCAAATAGCCAAAGAAATCTTGAGAAAGAAAAATGGAGCTGGAGGAATCAGGCTACCTGACTTGAGACTATACTACAAAGCTACAGTAATCAAGACAGTATGGCACTGGCACAAAAACAGAAATGTAGATCAATGGAACAGGATAGAAAACCCAGAGATAAACCCACACACATATGGTCACCTTATTTTTGATAAAGGAGGCAAGACTATACAATGGAGAAAAGACAGTCTCTTCAATAAGTGGTGCTGGGAAAACTGGACAGCTACATGTAAAAGAATGAAATTAGAACACTCCCTAATAGCATACACAAAAATAAACTCAAAATGGATTAAAGACCTAAATGTAAGGCCAGACACTATAAAACTCTTAGAGGAAAACATAGGCAGAACACTCTATGACATAAATGACAGCAAGATCCTTTTTGACCCACCTCCTAGAGAAATGGAAATAAAAACAAAAATAAACAATTGGGACCTAATGAAACTTAAAAGCTTTTGCACAGCAAAGGAAAACATAAGACAAAAAGACAACCCTCAGAATGCGAGAAAATATTTGCAGATGAAGCAACTGACAAAGGATTAATCTCCGTAATTCACAAGCAGCTCATGCAGCTCAATATCAAAAAAAAAAAAAAAAAACCCCATCCAAAAATGGGCAGAAGACCTAAATAGACATTTCTTCAAAGAGGATATACAGATTGCCAACAAACACATGAAAGGATGCTCAACATCATTAATCATTAGAGAAATGCAAATCAAAACTACAATGAGGTATCACTTCACTCCGGTCAGAATGGCCATGATCAAAAAATCTACAAACAATAAATGCTGGAGAGAGTGTGGAGAAAAGGGAACCCTCTTGCACTGTTGGTGGGAATGTCAACTGATACAGCCACTATGGAGAACAGTATGGAGGTTCCTTAAAAAAACTAAAAATAGAACTACCATATGACCCAGCAATCCCACTACTGGGCATATACCCTGAGAAAACCATAATTCAAAAAGAGTCATGTACCACAATGTTCATTGCAGCTCTGTTTACAATAGCCAGGGCATGGAAACAACCTAAGTGTCCATCGACAGATGAATGGATAAAGATGGTGTGGCACATATATAAAATGGAATATTACTCAGCCGTAAAAAAAACGAAATTGATTTATTTGTATTGAGGTGGCTGGACCTAGAATCTGTCATACAGAGTGAAGTAAGTCAGAAAGCAAGAAACAAATACCGTATGCTAACACATATATATGGAATCTAAAAAAAAAAAGAAAAAAAAAGTTCTGAGGGACCTAGGGGCAGGACAGGTATAAAGATGTAGACATAGAGAATGGACTTGAGGACACAGGGAGGGGGAAGGGTTAGCTGGGACGAAGTGAGAGAATGGCATGGACTTATATACACTACCAGATGTAAAATAGGTAGCTAGAGGGAAGCAGCCGCATAGCACAGGGAGATCAGCTCGGTTTTTTGTGACCACCTAAAGGGGTGGGATAGGGAGGGTGGGAGGGGGGCGCAAGAAGGAGGAGATATGGGGATATATGTACCTGTATAGCTGATTCACTTTGTTATAAAGCAGAAACTAACACATCATTGTAAAGCAATTATACTCCAATAAAGATGTTAAAAAAAGAAGTTAGGGGGCTTCCCTGGTGGCGCAGTGGTTGAGAGTCCGCCTGCCGATGCAGGGGACATGGGTTCGTGCCCCGGTCCGGGAAGATCCCACATGCCGCGGAGCGGCTGGGCCTGTGAGCCATGGCCGCTGAGCCTGCGCGTCCGGAGCCTGTGCTCTGCAACGGGAGAGGCCACAACAGTGAGAGGCCCGCGTACCGCAAAAAAAAAAAAAAAAAAAAAAAAAAGAAGTTAGGAATATAGAAAGAAAAAAACAATAAAATAAAATAGCAATTATCTATTCTTTTTTATATAAAAAGACTAAAAGATGTTATTAGTGAATGTTTTTGATCTTTGTAGGAATCATCTGAGAAATTGCATACAACTTTCATTTTGCTACATTTTCCAAATTTAGAAAAATACTATAAACATATTAATTATATATGTAGAAAAAGATGAAATGGTATTTAGTTAAAAAAATTTGTCTTTCAGATAAAACTTTGAGTTTAAAAATAAAGTTATGAGAGACAATGAAGGTAATTCATGAAGATGCTTGTGAAAACTATTTAATATTCCACTATTGTATGTACTCAGAATTCTAGCTGCTGTAGGCAGGAGAATTTTACCACAGAATTACAATTGGTGAAGAACCATGAATTGAGAATGTTACTGGCCATAATTGCATAATACCTTTGCAATATGTTGTTGTTGTTTGGAGGGCACTATGGTTTGTAAAAATTAAAAAACAGAAACCTCAATTAAATAGAGTCAGAGACCAGAAGGGGGACGTCTCATACCCTAGACCAACAGGCAGAAAAAAAGACTCCCTCTTCTCACCTGGCAAGGACTCAGCCAATGAAAGACACTCACAACTCTGCCAATGAAAAGCCATGAACTCTTTGTTTACTGCAGCCCTCCCAACTTCCTTTCCCCTCTATAAAAGAGTTCTTCTCTCCATCTTGCTGGGGACTTGCACATGGCTTGCCATGGTTGCAGACCCTGAATTGCTATTTTTTGCTGATCCTGAATAAACCCATTTTTGCTGGAGAAGTAACTGGCACTCTATTTGTTTTAGGTCCGTAGGTAGGTTATTCTTCAACTAATCTTCAAAGCCTCCCAGTTTTGGAATCTTAGAGAATCTTAGAGAAGGAAGGAAGCCTGCATCATTTGGTTTGATTACTTTTATTTCACATCTGGGAACACAGGGACGTTATATAATCTCCTCACTGAAACAAAGCCAGAAGGCAGTGTAGTCTCTTATTCTTCCCGTCTTCTGTAGTGTGCTATGTACATATATTTATACCTTGGCTCTGCTGGCAAACAGCTCCTATGCTTAGGTGCTTTCCAAAAGTCACTTCGTTAGCATAACAAAAGACACCTTTACAACTCTCAACGTTAGGAGATTCCAAGGGTTTTAGAGCTCTGCCAAGAAAGGAGAGGAAGACCAAATAAGTATTTTTTTAATTATAAGTCACAGTATCACAATAGGCATTTTTTTGTGGGGGGGGGGTGGGATATTAGATCTTTAATATTGTACTAATTGCAGAAAATGCCCGGTCTTAGCTATGATTTCTCAACTATAAGATTTTAAGTGATGTCCTCATCAATTCTTTATTTAACCCCTTAGCTCTTTTAATTAGAATTGAGGAGATCAATTTTCCTGTGATACAAACTTTGAAAAGTTCTTGCTGAAGCGACCTTTAATCCGGAATGTTTTCTGTCTCCTCTTCCGTAATATAACAGGACTTTGTAGACTACACTAGCTTTTGATTAAATGAGAACGACTTCTAGTTGAGTATTGGAAAATGTTTTGCATCTGATGCAAAAGGTATTGGCTCCATATTCCTTTCTATTTTATGTTATTAAATATCACCCTCAACCTTAGAAATACTTGGAATTTAACTTAAATTATGCATGCCTATTAATTACTCTTACTTAAATTTTTCACTATGTATAAACTACATATGTCCCCTGATTGCTAATGTGGTGAACATCTTTTACTAAATATATCAAATGAAAATATTAAGAAAACAAACAAATGAAATTCATATGAAATTCAGAGAATAAGGTATGTTGATTTTCTAGGTTTACAACGTTGCTGTATACACTAGGGATCCTGGGTGTAGTTAAGGAGAGCCATCCAGTGGTTGATTTATTACATTCCAGGGTTTAGTCTTCAGTTTTACAAGGCCAGAAATTTGGTCTTGTCAGAACTCTGAGATAATTAGACCCTAGGAAATTGCTTCATTTCAATAAAAAGAGGGAGATGTATAAACTGGAATATCAATTTACTCACTTGTAATGAGAAATATAACTAGCTAGGACTGAATCACTCTTGTTAGCAGATGAGCATATTCTTTCCCTGTGGGCAATAGACAAAGGCTACAACGTTTAATCAGAAGGCTCATTTGATGAAAATAGATTTGCTTAATTTTAAGGAGTGCCTTTCCTAAATTAAGGGTAGATTAAATTAAGATTATAAGGATAGTCTTACCCTCTAGAGGATAGACACCTATAGAATCTATTGGCCTACAATTTCCATCCCTTGAACATGCACTCGCTGTGTTTTAGAGCTTGTCTCTCTCTTAGCCAATTGCTTTCTCTAGGCTGTTATGTCTACCTTCAAAATTCCATATCATATTTTTAACCTTTTTAAACATTTCTAATGTTATTTTAATGTTCCATACTCTAGCACTGAATATACTTGTATAATCTCATTTCTTCACTGGTCACAGTTGTATAAGTTTTTGCCTAAGTAGATGTTTTGAACTCAGTCTTCTAGAGTATTTCGCTATATGCTTTATATGAACTTATAACAAAAGCATAAATTATGTTTTCTAGATCAGATCAGTCTAGGGGTCAAACTAGGTTCCTCAATATGGTCATATCTACATTTTTTTAGTTTACTTGCACTCACTGTGTGCGTTTTCCATTCTTACCTTAAGTCTCCTTGCAACTACTTCCCGAAGTCCCTGGAGGGCATTGCACTTTTAAGCAGCCTGATGCCCATGAAGGAAGTGCTGCACTCCTGGAGATGCCCATCAATGCAGACAGTGCAGCTGCGCCTGTTTGATGTCACTGGCCCTGGTTCCTGCCCTGAGAATGCAGTCTTCTGCTTGCTGCATGTGATACCTGTCATCAAAGCCAAGTCTGTGTCCCACTGCTGCAAGAGCTGTGGCTCATAAGCCATGCTGCCACAGAAGCAGAAGCAAAATAATGGGGTTAAGATAAATCATGATAATGGCCAACACCAAAATAAGACACTTCTGGGTAAAGTCAAACCCTGAGGCAATGGAGTAAGCAGGGGTCAAGAAAATATGTGACAACCAAGAGAGTTTGCCTTAGAAGAGAAGAGGATTTTGGAGGTGACTAGAGAAAGAAGATGAATGAAAATTAAGCTGTCATTGTAGGAGGGTGGAAGAGACCTGATGTTTGCCCATAGGACGCCTGTAAGTGAATGTAAAGAAAAGTGCCCTGTCTTCGTGGTAGAGGCAGTCACTCATCAGGGAGCATGACTTGAAGAGATCAACGTCTGGATTTTTCTGTTTTCATACCCTCTTGGCCAAGTGCATTTATGCAGGGGACATATCATACAACTGCTTAAAGAATTGATGACATTTAACAAGAATATTGAAAAATGACATAATTAAGGGAAACTGGATATTTTTAAGAATACAAACTTTTTTGGTGTTTATCACTAAGATATTTATCTTACAGCAAGAGTTTCTTCTTAGTTGTCAGTAAAAGGAAGGGAAGTAGGTTTAAAGTACTAAATGTAGATTAGGTTAGTGTTGGTTATCTAGTTTATGTTGTATTAACCTCATGATTCTCACTCCCAAGTGCTTTGCAGATTCAAATTGTGAGCATTTTCATTTGAGGTTAAATCTGGAATTGACTTTCAGCAGTGTGTGCTGGAGGTGTGATACAATGGAAGAGTCCCTGGTGGGAATATGGCAATGGAAGAATATTAATATGGATGTGTGCAAATAATAGAGTCATAAACCTTGGCAGAAAAAAAACTACTTCACTTTTTAGCAAACTGATTTTCTGGACTCATCTCAAATCAATTTCTAAAATCACTATGGCCGTTTTTGGCTTCCCAAACTCCTCTGCATATCCCCTTCCCCCAACTTTTCTCCAGCTAAATCCTCCTACTTTTCAGATTCGAACCCATTATCCCCTTTTCTTCTTTGCAGTTGGCCTGTCATCCATTCTACCCCTTGGGTATCTGCCTCCCCAGGAACTGGCCATGAAGTGAAACTGTCTCCCTAGCCTTCCCAGTAGGCCTCTCCACTCAACTTATTTTCTTGTCATGTACCAAGATGGCAACTAGAAACTGCTGGCTTTAATATCTCAGCTGCTTGCTGATCATCCTGAAAAAAGGAAAATAAAAAAATAACACATGAAGAAGACATACATGTCTGAAATCTTAAAAAGTTCCTATAGGCATAGTCCTTCATCCTGAGGTGGCATCTGGTGGACTAGGTAAACACCTGTTATCTTATTCCTGGGCATTAGACTACTAACAGCACCCCACTTTCCAGCTGCCAGCTATAATAATTTTTGGTGAACTCTTCCCTTAGCATCATAATCATCAACAACACAACAACAACAAAATAAGCATGGAAACCATTATTTTTTGGTATAATCAAATGAATTTTATTGCTGATAAATTGTTATCTTATTTCTTCAGACTTAGACAATAATAGATATCCTTTGCTACATATTGATTTATTCTTGTTCCTTCCTTTTCTTTTTTGGAACTGGACTTCAGGTGTAGTGACTTGTTTTGAATAGAACCGTTTAAACAACCTGAGCCCCTGGATCTAAAACCCTGGGAAACATCTTTTAAGATCCATGAGCCAAAGTACTGAGTTTGCGATTTCACCCTTGATCCCATTTTCTGTCTTCTCAACACATTTAAAAATTATGATACAATAATACAGATTCGAGCTCTAAGTTGCTTATATCTGTAGGACTGAACTGCTCGAACTCTATAGCCCATATTGAAATTAAATATTGAACATTTTCCTGACTATTGGTCAGATTATCAAATTTCATCCTGCTAGGCTTGTACTAATCTATATCATCCACCAACAGTTTATGAAAGTACTACTTTTGTTACATAATCTTTAGCAATAAAATATCATTTGAAAAGTATTTTAATATTTCATTAAAAGGTAATTTGTCTTTGTAAGAATATTAATATTTCATTACAAAGGGTAATTTGTCTTTGTAAGAATTGTGATTTTGTAAAAAAAAAAACAAAAAAAACCAACACAATCCTTATATAATAGCATTTGAAGTATGAAATGTCCTTTATCTCTTGCTCTCCTCCAAGGAATTAAAATGAATGCTCGAGACTTAAAAACCACATCATCATTGTGAATCACATAGGAGGTAATATTCCCTGGTATTAAATAACTTAAAACTAGCATAAAGAATATAGCATGATGAAAATTAGACAAGGTAATAATGAGGTTCACTGTATGGTTTCCCAAAATCCATAGAGAGGAAGTTCAATGAGTCCTAGTGGCAGAATGGACTTAGGGATCATATAATCCAACCACCCACTGTGCTGGAGAGAAAACCGCAACAAAATAGTATACATGAGTTTCCTAAGGCTTATTGTTGGCACGTAGGGATGCAGCATGCAATTCTTCTAACTTCCAGTCTTAAGAGTTTATTAAACCATGCTGGTTGTAATCATAATGCCACCAAAATTTTGGCATCTTTTTCAGCCTCATCATTATTACCATGAAATATATCTGTTGACAATGAACTTCAGTCACTTAAAAATATACTTCGTTGTTATACATAGAAAAATTCTTAGAGGAAATCTTATTTCCTTTAAGCCTTGCCTAATTTTCACATACACAAATGCTTGTTATTACAATTTGTCCTGAAGGAAAACATTTTAGCACTGTGCTGTTGCCTGTGTTATTCCATAGTGAAGCTGCTCCTGCATTTCGTGTGAGTGTCGTTATTATTGTAGAGAGGGAGGAGTCATTTACTGTCAATCTGCGTGTCGGAAAACTCTTCTTAGTGGTTGTATTAGGGTTCTCCCGAGAAACAGAACCAACAGGATGCATATAGATATTTTAAAAAAAGGATTTATTATGGAAATTGGTTCACATGGTTATTGAGGGGAAGAAGTCCCACAGTCTGCCATCTGTAATCTGGAGAACTAGGAAAGCTGGTGGTATAATTCAATCCTGGAGTCCAAAGGCTGAGAATAAGGAGCTCTGATGTCCAAGAGCAAGAGGAGATGGACATCCCAGTTCAAGAAAACAGAGAGAGAGAATTTGTTCTTCCTCTGCCTTTTTTGTTCTGTTTGGGCACTCAGTGGATTGGATGATGCCAGCCCACCCTGGTGAGGACAGATCTCCTTTACTCAGTCTGCTGATTCAAATGCTAATTAATCTTTTCCAGAAACGTTGTCACAGACAACACCCAGAAACAATGTCTTATCACCTACCTGGGAATCCCTTAGCCCAGTCAAGTTGACACATAAAATGACCATCAGAGAGGTTATGCTTTTTATTTTCAGAAACTGTCATTGATTGAGTATAACTCTGAACTCAAAATTCTAGTGTCTACATTGTCCTATAGTTGAAAAATAATCTACCAATGAATCTACCCTTATCTCAAATTTTGTGTAGCAGTTTGGTTTGCCTGTCACACCATCAATCAGCATTTTCATATCTGCAACGATTCAGCCAATGTCATTCTAAGTCAGAAGGAAATAGTATTACCCCCAGGCATTATTGCAATATGTTTCAAAAAGTATAAATCTATTTACAGGTGATGTGAAACATTCTTCACATTTATAGCCACTTAATTGGTACTTCAATAGTGAAGTTAGCCTTGACTATGAACTGGATCCTTTTGAGAGGCTTATTTATGAAGAAGACAAGTTCCTCTTTTCAAGAATTCTGAGGTGCCAGTATACTTTGATTTGGCTTTAAGTTGCTCCTAACTGAAGATCTAAAACTCAACATTAAACAAAGAATTTTAGTTTTTAATGAAATGTGGAAATTGATGACCATATATTTTAGCACTGTAGAGTTTTTCCATTACCTTTCTCTTTAGAGAGTCTTGCCAGTGGAAACTAAACAACATGCATCATCTGGTGTTTTCCTCTAAAACTTACACTGCTAACAGAAAACGGCATGTTCAGAGTTTTCACAGAAAATTATTATGTTCCCTCCTTGTTTCCTTCTTCTATTTCTGAGGGTAACTCAACATGGGAAAAGGGGCGCCCTGACTTACCCATAAGCAAAAATATTTGCCAAAACCTCACATTTCTTTAAACAGTTACCTTTCCCAGGTCTGATAAAGTAACTGAATTAAAGAGCTATAGAGCATAGGGAATGACATTAATCCCGTTATCTCTCAGAGTGCAGTAAAGAAAATCTGGATTCGATTTTTGTAATGGAAAAATGAGTACCTCATTGAACCCAATATTTGTGATGACTATTACACTGAATAAAAGAATTAGTTCACTAATTAGCTCTTGGCCGTTCACCTCGATTGATTTTCAACTTTGAGGCAGAGCAAGTAAATATAACTTTGAGGCGGAGTAAGTAAATCTGTTAACTGGAATGAAAGGTTTGAAAATAAAATATAAATGTATTCCTTTTTTCTTTTCTTATGTAAGCTCAGTTGTAAATCATCTCTTACCTTTTGTCAATCCCAAATCTATTTTGATTTCTCTTTTTTATTTTAATATTTATTTATTTATTTTTGGCTGCACCTGGTCCCCGTCACTGTGCGTGGGCCTCCTCCAGCTGCGTCGAGAGGGAACCACTCCTCATCGCGGCGTGCAGGCCTCTCACCGCAGCAGCCTTCCCTGCTGCGGAGCACGGTCTCCAGGCGCATGGGCCTCAGCAGTTGGGGCTCACGGGCCCCAGAGCGCAGGCCCAGAACCTGCAGCGCTTGGGCCCAGCCACTCTGTGGCATGTGGGATCCTCCTGGACCAGGGCCCAAACCCATGTCTCCTGCATTGGCAGGCAGACTCCCAACCACTGTGTCACCAGGGAAATCCCTGATTTCTCCTTTTAATTTTAATTTCTGTAACAGAGAACTCAATCAAGCTGACATCATGTTCTTCTAGCTTTATGAATCAAGTGATATACCTACTATCTGTATCAGCACTGTGTCAGGCACTGGGAGAAATACAAAGACGTACAACATGTATAACATGGAGTTTCTGTCTGGAAGGAGGTGGCAATTTAGCTGGAGGGACAAGCAATGCACACCCAAAGTTTCAATAACAATTTGGTAATTGAAAACAATAGAGTGTGAACTAATGGAATTTGCATTTATCCAGTTTACAAAAACAGTAAGTAATCTGATTGACATCCTAACTTTTGTTTTTGGAATACCTGAGGCATCATAGTAATTTGAAATGGTTCTATCTTTCCACAGGCAATAAATTCAGCTTCTGTGAGTGTATATGTATAGGCCAGACATGGTTAGAGGAAAGAATATATTTGGAATCAGAAGACCTGAGCTTCTGACTCATCCACATGGCTGATTTACCTTGAGTGAATTATCTAACCTCCTCAAGTGTAAAATAATAAAAATAATAGCACATGCTTGTAGTTGGATGATCTCATTAATGACCATAATTAATGGCATCCCTGTAATGTCTTTTCCCTCATACTATAACACAGGGTCAGCCATGTGACTTTCTTTGGCCAATGGGACAGTAGCAAAGGAAGCAATATGACAACATATTTTCTCTTTCTTTTCTCTTGCTCTTCTCTCTTTAATCATGAGAACGTGCCCCAAACTAGGGGATGAGTCATGTAGAGCAGAGTTAAGACAGCTCACTTTGTCCATCTAAGGCCCAAGGCTTGTGAGAGAACCAAGGTAAGGTAATCATAGTTGTTTAGGTGACCTGCCACTGATTGCAGGTGCATGAATGAGCCGCGCTAAACTCAGGTGAACTGTGCAACCAGTGCCATCAACTCTTAAGCAAAGATAAGTGATTATTGTTTTATGTCACTGAGGTTTGCTGTTGAATTGTTACACAGCAGTAGCTAACTGATAAAATACTTCATTGTTACTGTGGGAATTGAATAGGACAGTGTATGTGAATGAGTTTTGCAAACTGTGAAGCAATATACAAATAAGAGTTAAAACTTTTTTAAGATCAATGGTTTATTGAAGATGAGGACATAGAGAGTGATGAGATGTAGATGTTAGTTATTTCTGGTATCCATCCAAGTGTCCAAGTCATTCTGTCAAATTTTGTTGTTGTTCAAACTGATATAAATTTACTGTGGTCACCTATTTATTTGTCCAATGGCTCAGAAGTTCCTATCACTTATAAATAATTATTTTAAAAGGATACAGTAGGGGACTTCCCTGGTTTTCCAGTGGTTAAGACTATGTACTCCCAATGCAGGGGCTCCAAGTTTGATCCCTGGTCAGGGAACTAGATCCCGCATGCCCCAAATAAGAGCCCGCATGCTGCAACTAAAAGATCCCGCATGCCGCAACTAAAGATCCTGCATGCCGCAACGAAGACCTGGTGCAGCCAGATAGATAGATAGATAGGTAGATGGATAGATACGGTAGAGAAAAGCCCAATTCTAAAACGTAGATATGGGAAAAAGTCACATGATTGTGATCACTTAAATCATTTAACTACATAAAATTTTCATTAGCAAGCAGCCAAGATTTTTTTCCTTACCAAATTATTAATAGTTTGGCTTGACCAAAGTCAGGGCAGAGAAAAATCCAGGAAGAAAATTATGTATTTGAAATTATTTAACACTAATTTATGGAATAGTTTTACACTGCTGACTTTTTAAAAATTAGATGCTGTAAATATAAATAGAAAATGAATCTACTATTTCTAAACAGAGTGTTCTCTGAAAGCTAAATTTAAAAAATAGGCCCTTGGATTTTTGAGCACATTTTTCCAATATCAACAATGATATGTTCTGAGGGTAATCTATTTAAGCACATTTAACAGTAATCATTTAACAAATTTTATTGGGAAACTTATGTAGGCCTGGCTCTGTTCTAAGGGGTAGAGATATATTAGTGACTAAAACAGACTATTCCTGTTCTCATGGAACTTGCATTTTATTAGGGGGTCAGAAATAAGCAAGTCACATAGGTAAGTAAGCAATATGTTATCTGTCAATAAGTGCTATGTAGGAAAACAAATCAGGAAGAGGGATATGGAGTGTGTCAGTAGGGTTGCAACTTTTACTTAAATGGTTTTCACTACAGTAGCTAAAGAAGTGGGCCAGGAACTGTGAACACAAAGAGAACAATGCTTTGTGTCTGATGAAGGATTATTTCTAGTGGTTTGGCCTTCCTTTTCCTGCTCTATCCTCCCTCCGTGAGGCCATAGTTTTCATTCTGTATTTGTTGGGATAAAATATAGAGATGAGGTGGGAAAGCGTGAGAAGGGCACAATGGCTGAGGGAGAAGAGGAAGAAAGAAGAGAAGAAACATAAGGCAGTAGCTCCTCACATGGGGGTAAATCATCAGACGCGGAACTTAGAATTTTCTATCTTATAATGTACTTCTGTATATCAACGTCTTTTCCCCGTTTAAGAATATATGTTACTCAAAGGAGGGAATATGTGTGCAGTGGGGCAAAAAGTAAAGGGGGTTATTAGTGTGCTGGACTGAGAACCTCAGTCGTGAGAATGTTATTTCATATGCAACAGTAGAACCCGTTACAGTGGGTGCCTACTGACTATTAAACTATCCCAAAATGTACTCTCTCAAAACAGAAATTTTATTTTGCTCATGATTTTGTAGGTCAAGAATCAAGTTCCCTTGGGGCCAGAAGATCCACTTATAAGATAGCTCACTCATGACTGGGAAGTTGGTGTCAACTATTATCTGGGAACTCAGCAGGACTTCAGTCTGGGACCTCAGTTCTTCTTTTTCTTTACTGAAGTATAATTGATTTACAACGTTGTATTAGTTTCTGGTATACAGCAATGTGATTCAGATATAATATATATAGTTTCAGATTCTTTTCTATTATAGGTTATTACAAGATATCAAATACAGTTCCCTTACTGTACAGTAGGTCCTTGTTGTTTATCTAGTTTACATGTAGTAGTTTGTATCTGTTAATCCCAAATTCCTAATTTATCCCTCCCCCCAACTTTCCACTTTGGTAACTATAGTTTGTTTTCTATGGCTGTGAGTCTATTTCTGTTTTGTAAAGAAGTTCATTTGTATCATTTTTTAGATTGCACATATAAGTGATATCATATATTTGTCTTCTCTGTCTGATTTCCTTCACTTAGTATGATAATCTCTAGGTCCATCCATGTTGCTGAAAATGGCATTATTTCATTCTTTTTTATGGGTGAGTAATATTCCATTGTGTATATACATATACCACATCTTCTTTATCCATTCATCTGTCAATGGACATTTATGTTGCTTCCATGTCTTGGCTATTGTAAATATTGCTGCTATGAACATGGGGTGCATGTATCTTTTCGAGTTATAGTTTTATCTGAATATACGCCCAGGAGTGGGATTGCAGGATCATACGGCAACTCTATTTTTAGTTTTTGAAGGAACCTCCATACTGTTTTCCATAGTGACTGTACCAATTTACATTCCCACCAACAGATTAGGAAGGTTCCCTTTTCTCCACACCCTCTCCAGAACTTGTTATTTGTAGACTTTTTGATGATGGCCTTTCTGACTGGTGATATGTGGTACCTCATTGTAGTTTTGATTTGCATTTCTCTAATAGCGATGTTGAGCATTTTTTCATAGGTCTATTGGCCACCTATATGTCTTTTTTTGGAGAATTGTCTATTTAGTTCTTCTGCCTATTTTTTGATTGGGTTGTTTGTTTTTGTGTAATTGAGTTGTATGAGCTGTTTGTATATTTTGGAAATTAAGCCCTTGTCAGTAGCATTGCTTGTGAATATTTTCTCCCAGTCTGTAGGTTGTCTTTTCGGTTTTTTTTTTTTTTGGTTTCCTTTGCTGTGCAAAAGCTTGTAAGTTTGATTAGGTCTGATCTGTTTATTTTTGCTTTTATTTCTGTTGCATGGAGAGACTGAGCTAAGATAATATTGCTACGATTTATGTCAGAGAATGTTTTGCCTATGTTCTCTTCTAGGAATTTTATGGTGTCATGTTTTATATTTAAGTCTTTAAGCCATTTTGAGTTTATTTTTGTGTATGATATGAGGGTGTTGTTCTAATTTCATTGATTTATATGCAGCTGTCCAGCTTTCCCAACATTGCTTGCTGAAGAGACTGCCTTTTCTCCATTGTACATTCTTGCCTCATTTGTCGAAGATTAATTGACCATAGGTGTGTGGCTTTATTTCTGGGCTCTCTGTTCTGTTCCATTGATCCACATGTCTGTTTTTGTGCCAGTACCACACTGTTTTGATTACTGTATCTTTGTAGTATTGTTTGACATCTGGGAGGTTTATGCCTCTAGCTTTGTTCTTCTTCCTCAGGATTGCTTTGGGAATTCTGGGTCTTTTGTGGTTCCATATAAATTTTTGGATTATCAGTTTCTCTTTGTGGGCTTCTACATTGGGTCACTTGAGCTTCCTCACAGCATGGTATCTAGTTTTTAAGAGTGAGGATTTCAGTATTATATATTCTCATTTATATGTGAAATCTAAAAAAGTTGAACTCATAGAAACAGAGAGTAGAATGATGGTTACCAGGGACTGGGGGTGAAGGGAATTGGGAAGATCTTGTTAAACGGTACAAATTGGCAACTAGAGGATGAATAAGTTCTGGAGCACAGCATTGTGATTGTAGTCTACAATACTGTATTATATACGTCAAAATTGCTAACAGACTAGATCTTAAAAGTTCTCACTACAAAAAAGAAATGATAATTATATGATGTGATAGAGATGTTAGCTAATGCTAAGGTGGTAATCCTACTGCAATATATAAATATATCAAATCAACACAACTCGTGTGCCTGCAACTTACACAATGTTTTATGTAAATTATATCTGAATAAAAAGGAGTGTTCCAAGAGAGAGATAGTAGATCTGTCAGTTTCATAACGTCTGGGCTGAGAAACAGGTACAGTGTCAATTCTGCATTATTTTGTTCATTAAAGCAATCACAGAGCACTTACAAAATTAAGGGGAAGGGTTATAGACATTTATCTCTCCTTGGTTAAATTAAGATGTTGAATGAGAAAGAAAAAGTGTGTTATTCCTACTTGATTGTCAGAAGTCTTTGAATTTTAAGACTATTTATTTTACTGTGTCTAACACAGTGCCTAAGGTTGTCATTGTAAAAGTTAATTTTATATTGTTCAATTTTTGAGGGGAAGTGTGAAAGATGTTTTCCAAAAATTGAGAGAGAATAAACTATATAGGATCTTTCTTATGTTGATTATTTCACTCTAAGCAGTCCATGTCACTTCCCCAAAGCAATTTTCCTTTCATTGCAGATTATGACTGACCAACTGGACATGAGCTATAAAAATCAGAGGAGGAGGAATTGCTTTAGTGTATTCAAAGGCAGGAAAGAATGTTTCCTCCATCATGAGCCACTAAGCTGCAGGTACTGGGGGCTGCTGCTTGTTGGAGATCCCTGAACAAACCTAATAGCCCATAAAGACAGAACAGGCTTAAGGCCAAGCTACTGGGTAGAACTGTCAGAAGAGTTTTAAAAGTGAGTCATGCAGTGTTGATTTTAACTCAATGTTGTGCTTAGGTGTGTAAAAAACCATTCATCATTATTTCACTGATAAAACTGTGCTTGGTACTCAGCTGGAGTGCAGCCTTATGAGGCTCTTGGAAAACTTACGTTTCATTTTTGTGTGTATTGGTTAATGCTGCTTAGAAAGGGTACACAGAGATTTAAAAAAAAAAACTTTTTAAGAATAAAGGTTGATAAATGTATCTGAAAGCTAAATGTGACTGACGACTCATGGTTGACTAGAGATGGGACTCATTATTCCCTGTATAGTGTGTTAATTTTTTATCTAGAAGGTCAGACATTTTTCAGAGTGGAATGGGTCCCTACATTTCCAGACAAGATCAAGAAAGCCCTGTTCCTGAGAATTAAAGGGAAATTGACATTTAAAAAAAAGTTTTTCTAATTGGATCAGAAGTTAGGGTGATAAAAGAAGCAAAAAATCAGTCACTTTCTATGAACTTTTTTTTTTAATCAGCAAGGCAACATAGAGAATGGACAAGTTGACAGTTCAGAAGCAACTTAGAGTCTATCCTCTGATGGATGGACAAGTTGGTTCATGTCAGAGGTCTGATAAAAAAGTATAACTGTAAGAATCATGACAGTATGATCCTCAGTTAGAAGTCTTGAAAACCGTAAGAGAGTCTAAAATCTAAAAAGGGACAGAAAGGAGAGGAATTGACACCTAACTTTACCTGGAGATTCCTTTCCTGCCCACTGCCTTCCCTACTGATTGCCAAGTGCTTATCTCCCAGCTTCGGCTTTGTAATACTGTGGTTGGGACCCTGTAAACTACAGTCCCTTTTGGATGCTGACTCCTATTAGGCACTATAAAGATGGAGAACTAGAGAGAAATTGGAAGGCTGAAGGAGGAAATGGGGCTTGTTCTTTCTTTTTTTGTTTCCTGATCCCATCAGAGTCATCCTAGAAATGGTACTTCATTTAGAATGTGGCATTTGGTTCCAGTAGCAGCAGGTGGTTCCGAGTTCCATTTTCTTTTTTGTACTCCCTGTACCAGCATCACTGGATCTTTCCAGATTACCAGCACTAGCTAGCTGGTGTCCCTCCTGTAAGTCTGAGTCCTGGCTCTGCCAGGTCCTCCTCTGAACTCCTGAGGTACTAGTGCCATCTGGCAGTGGCTCCTTCTTGGAGATGTACATCCAGTTTTTCAGGATCTTTCTTCTAAGCTTCTAATTTCTTAGAACCATAGGGCAGTAGGTACTTCTTTTAGTTGCCATTTCTGTGATACCTCTCTGTTTACTTTTTGCCTTTTTACCTCTTTTATCCTATTTATTAATTCTTTCTATTAAATCTCTGTTAAAATCACTGATGAGTGTGATGTGACTGATACATCTATTTTGCAGGAAAGTTTACTGTAGGCCCCAGTGTTACTCTGTTACCATAGAAGTGCAGAGCCCGAATCTTTTCCTACCTATTCCGCACTGAGATACAATAATAACGTTAATTCACAAGTCTTGCCATAGTGCGGTTGATAATCAGCTAAGCATGCTAAAGAAGGGAAATGTTGGATTCTGCTGAGGAGTCATTACTTAACTTGTTCAGAACTTCGGGGCCCTGCCAAGTCTCCAAAGGTCAATATTTTCTCATCAAATTCTTTTTATAATCCTTTTATTCACCACCCATCCCCCAAATGTAAATGTCATTCTATGGTTTTCTGGTTTACATGTATGTCCCTGAGAATTTCATTTTGTCCTTGACCCCTGTTGGTACTTTTCCTCCTTTTCAAAGGGTAGGTGAAGTGAAGTGAAGTAGGGGAGCAGGGGTGGGAATAAGTTTCCTGAGTGATTAGGGTATGGTGCCATTAAGACCACATGCAACAGGATGTTCAGAACACAGATTAAGGATCTGTGGAGTGTGTATAAGGAAATGCTTCCTACAGGAGGTACATCTGAGTTGTATCTTGAAGGATGAACTGGAGTTAATAAGAGGAAAAGGGAGGAGCATATAGGTTGCTAGAACTAGATAAGATATATCTAAATATCTGGGTAAAAGGAGCAAATTTGTAACATTTGGCCTATTACATAACAGATGGGAAGGACAAAATTGGCTTTCCTGCCATATCTATTTTCTAGGCCCAAGAACACTTGTTGAGAATTGAATATTAAGTAAGCATCAGGATATATAGAATTTTTTTTATTTTGGTCTTCAGTTTTTTTATTTATTGAAGTATAGTTGATTTATGATGTTTCAGGTGTACAAAGTGTTTCAAATATATGTATAGTAGATTCTTTTCCATTGTAAGTTATAAGATACTGAATATAGTTCCCTGGGCTATACAGTAGAACCTTGTTGTTTAAGGATATATAGAATTTTAACTGACTTTCATCAAAGTATATTATTTACATTATCTTATTTACTAATTGTTTTGGGTAGATATATGTTAGTTTCCCTATTAGACTAAGTAGAGACAGTGCTAAGTACTATTTTGTGTCCACCCACCGTCACCTTACACAGTGACACATAAATAACTTAATAGATGCCTGTGGAATAAATAATTAATGAAACTTTAAAAACACCATTAGGTGTCAAAAAATGGTCCACTTAAACCAGTATTCTCTCGTGGAGAAGAACTTTTTTTTTTTCCGTCTATGATGTTAGTCTCAAAAGCCAAGGAAAGTACCACTTCATCTACAATTCCCAAGATTTCCCTATAATGACCCTCTTAACAGAATGTGCATATAAATTTGGTTAATGACTGGATCATACATGGTTTTCCAAATATAATTGGAAGACAGTTTTTTTTTAAAGCTGTCATGGAGGGGTTTGATTTGTGGTAAAATAGTTTAGCCACCTTTGGGATGTTCACCTTCTAGGCAAGCTTCTTAGTTGTACTTATATTAATTTGGAGACCTTTTGCTTGAAGGCAGTACTTATATTCTACTGTATGAACTAAAGGAGATATGTCTCCTTTCTATTTTCATACCAGTAAAATCAGATGGTAAAGCTAAGACACAGGCTTGGCCAACAGGTATTATCTTGTAGGACTTTGAATCTTTTGCAAGTGATAGCACAATACAATGATTGTTAGCATGATGTGACCTTCTGCGTAGCCCTCCAGAACTCACTTGGTACCTGTCAAGTTTTCAAGCGTGGTCCTCCAATCTTCTAATATCGTTCCAATAAATTCTCTTTTTGCTTCAGATTATTATGTAATTTTCTACAGTTTGCAACCACATGCAACAGATGATATAGATAGTGTTGTTAAAGATGTAAGAAAACATGTTACTCTTTATCCTCATTCAAAACTGATCGTTTTAAAGAAGTACAAATATTACTATAAAGTGGATTTTTGACCCAAAAAAGAGCATTTCTGTCTTTAATATCAGCCATCTGTGAACAAGTTTCCCAGTCGATACAAGGGTTTTTGACAAGTATTGTAAATGTCTTCAAGTGACACACATTTTTGGATGGAGATTTCAGCGTTTCCCCAGTGAATGTGATGAGCTGTCCAGATGGTACCCTGATAGCCACTCAGCAGAGTCCTTTAGCGATAACAATTAACAACTAATTACATTTAATGCCTTGAAAGGAGGGCAGTAGCATTCATTTGATCAGAAATCCATCCCTGGGTAGTTCCAGAAGAGAGAAAAGACTTCTAACGTAGCCATCTGGATGCTCTTTTTTTCCCCCTGCTCTTGCCACTGAGGAGGGTTTAGTGATGTCCATGACGCCTTTTGGAGTACATATTCTGCTCTGGAAGCTGCTTAAAGAGTGGGCCTTGCTGAATTAAATTGGCTTTTGTCCCATTAAAGGCAAGAGTCAAGTCAGATGAAAATCCTCTGGATGGAGAGGACAAGAGAGAAAGCTTGGAAAACCTGCGCTGGACATTTGTAGTGGTTGTAGGAGTTACGACATACAACAGTGCCAAAACAAAGTTGGGACAATATGACCTACCTGATTAATTCAAAGAATTGCAGGTTGCTTCTCCTCGTGCTTATCTCCACAAACACAATTTCTCTTCCCATAGAATGTACACAGGAAATTAGCATTATAAAAAAGCTTGATCAGTTTATAGACTCTTAGTTTAGAATTCATGACAATTCTGGTAGAAACTGGCATAGGACATACACTTTTCCATGTATGTTATTTACTTTCCTGTTCAACTGACAGCCCTGTCCTGTATAACGAATGCCAAGTACTTTCTCATGGAAGACAACTGAACATCATATAGTAATCTTCCATCTAGCAACTTTGTCTTGGTGCCACTGTTCGCTGAGTCTAGAATCTAGACAGTTGAGTCATTGTAGGCAGCAGGTAGTCAAGTGGTAAAATGTAATAAAATAATAACTTTTCCCCTCCGGAAATGGCCTAAAAACACAATGGAGGGCTTCAAAAGCTTAAGAGGCCATGCCTGTGTTATTTAATCCCAAGCTGGGCCAATAGGATTTTAATTCCTGGAAATGTGAATTTTGGAAGAGGAAGGGATACTTCGAGTTTTGAAACTGGGTCATATTAATGGCAACACTCTAGAAGAAAGGGTCTTCTTGAACATTTTTATGTGTACTTAAAGCATAACTTTTAACAAAGTGTATTTTCATAGCTTTTGATATACAACGTTTTTGTTATCTTTTTTCTGCATATATTCTATAATTTCAATTTGACTTTCTAGTTTAATTCAAGTGTTTGTTTCAGTCAATTCAGAATAGATTAGCACTAACTTCATGGTTATTAGGGTCAGTCAAGGGCTGTGCTCCATTAATGCTTACTCAGAACCATCTGAAATGTTGCCAGTCACTGCAGCACAAGTTGGAGAGAAATAGAGAATAGCACCTTAAATACTTCTGCTCACATTTTATTGGCTAATTCAAGTCACAACACCATGCCTACATTCAAGGGTGTAGAGAAATACAGTCCTATCACATCATGGAATGACGAAAAGTAGAAATACTAGAAATAGTGTTGAGAAGCACTAGTGTAGCATGCCAGTTGGAGGAATTTTTGTTCTTGGTTTTGTCATGATCAGAGAATGTTACCTGTACTCTTTCTAAATTTTGGAATTTATTGAAGTTTTTTGGTGGTTGAATATATAATCAGTTTTTGTGACTTTCATGAACACTTGAAGAAGGTATATTACTTATATCCAAGGTATAGAATTTTATATATATATCAATTACATATACTTTTCATTTATGACATTTAATTTTAAACAATGCATTTTGTCTAGTTAAGCTACCGTGAGCTGAGACACATTATTTTAAATACTTCTGTTGATCTTTTTATGTTCTGTAATTTTTGCTTTTTAATGTTATTTGGTGTAAATATTAATAAATGTTAATCCTTCACTATAAATTGAGCATTTAAAAATTTTAAAGCACTCTGTTTTCCTAATTTTATACATTTCCCCTGAATTCAACAGTATCTGGCATTAATATCATGATTTCTGTGATCTTTTAAACATGTACTAATCAAGCCTTTTCCTCCATCATTTTGTAGGTTACCAATGATCTCCACTTTGCCTGCATTGATCAATCTGTCTTCCTTGAAAGACTTTTCACTTGTCTTCTGGAGTATCACATTGTCTATTTTCCTTCTACTTCCCTAGTTGCTCATGTTTTCCTGTCTTTTTTTTTTTTTTTGCTGTTTTTTCTTCTCATTTCCTGAAACCTGTCAGTTAGTTGGAGTGCTCCAAAGCTCACTCTTTGGAACTCTTGGCTTCTTTATCTATATTCTTTTAGTGATGCCACCTAGCCTCATGGCTTAAATACCATCTGTACTCTATCAGTCAGGGTCCAATCAGGAGACAAATCACACCAGTCATTTCAACAGAAATTAAATACAAATAATTATTAACTAGGAATAAATTTGTTGACTATATTTCCAATAATTATCATTCTGAGAAACTCTATTGGGGAACATTTTCAGCAAGTAGAGTTTTGAAAGGGCTAAGGGTTGAACGCTTTCAGCTGTCATTTCTCAGTATAATTTTTCTTTTTCCTACATGTGAGCTACATTTCTGCCTGTGAAAGCAGCGAGTATGTCTGAGTGTGTAGACTATGCCTGCTATACTCAAGGCACTGGCACTAATTCTCTAGCTTCTCTGTTTTCACTTGGTCATGTGCTATTTATTGGTCTTTTCTTGCATTGGAGAAGTAGGAAGGTAAGAATATAGAGATTTCGTTGACCATGGATATAGAAATAAGCAAAGCCTTTCAGCTACCTTTGGTTCCAAGCCTCTCAGAATCATTTGGATAAGGCGGATATCTGAGGTTCTTCTCAAGGCTCACACTAGTTCAATAGAGTCCTCAGTTGGACTGTAGAATAGAGGTCTAGGCAGGAGTGATATGGTTCTTTGCCATGTTTTACTTCTATATCCATATGTTCCTTGGGAATTTGCTTATCAAAAGCAGAACTAACCCTGTACTTAGATACAAATATCAATCAGTATCAAATTTAACACTACTTATAATTTCTCTAATGTTTTTGTGCAACTAGAAAGAAGAAAATACATATTACAAAAAGATTTGCATTTCTCTAATGATTAATGATGTTGAGCATTCTTTCATATGTTTGTTGGCAATCTGTATATCTCCTTTGGAGAAATTTTGACTGTATTTTCTCCAGTCCTAGTTCTTATTTACTCTTTTTAAAAACTACATAACTGTTAAAATTTTGTCCATTTTTATGAATGTTTTTGTTCTCTGTGTCATCAAAATATGAGTATTTGGAATTAGATACTCATGGAATTAGATACTCATTTAATTAAAAGAAAATACTGGCCAAATACTGGGCAGTGCTGTCCTCTTGATTTTGCAGTGGAGGACACTGAGGCCTAGAAATAGTCAACGACTTATGCAAGGTCACAGTTTAG
Source organism: Delphinapterus leucas (assembly GCF_059928025.1). Classification (NCBI taxonomy): domain Eukaryota; kingdom Metazoa; phylum Chordata; class Mammalia; order Artiodactyla; family Monodontidae; genus Delphinapterus; species Delphinapterus leucas. The sequence goes on from NC_143134.1 coordinate 94,900,268, forward strand.
TTTTTGTTTTTTATCCTACATTGTTGTGAGGGCTGAGAACTCCATGCCTCCCACTAACAACTTCCATTTTCTTATTCAAGTGGATGCTTAGAACCTTTTACTGGTTAGACTATTTTAATTTCAACAACAGAGTTTGACCTAGTGAATTGCCCTTTATGAAAGTTAATGAGGAATTAAGCTGCCTAAAAAACTTGAGCTGAAAGATTTCCCCAGGTCTTTTATATATTATAAACATACAGGAGGCAGGGGCCAGCACTTGCATTTGTACATTGTGACGTACAGGGAAGGAATTAATAAGCACGGTAGAATGAATTGCCCGCTGGGCACTTCTAATGTTTAAGAGTGACCAGGAACTGTCACACTTCTGCTCTTACTTCAGTCAGGTACATATTGTACCTTTCAAGTCTCCAAACATCCTCTGTCAGTGATTATACACCTGTGGTCTCAGTGCCACGTGTATCCAACAGGAGGTAGAAAACGACACGAGCAGAGAAAATCACTCACTGCCTTAGGCTCAGAGCTTCTTTTCTGGTTCTACCCAGGAATGCCACGGCTTCAAATTCTCTAAGCTGTTGGATTCTGTACTTGTTTTGACTTTCAAGATTCTGCTGATCTCTCCAGCCTTGCCTAAAACCATGGACTTAACCCTTTCCTGCTTTCTGCTGACCTTAGACTTCTGTTTTAAGACCCACGTTTCAGGACTTGTCGGATTCATGACCCGTTGCCTCCTCTGACCTCCGATTCACATCTGATTGCTCAAATCTGGTTGGAATTCAAAACTCTTCCTTTTGCTTCTGTCTGATGATCACCAGCCTCATCAATGCTTGGGCATGATACTTCATGCTTTAATTTGGTTATTCTACAGTTTTCCTAATAGTTTTTCATTGTCCTGCCCCTGAGTTATCTAAGTTAGTTACCTGAGAATGACTGTGAAATATACAGTAAAAACTGAAGTGATTGCAATCACAGGAGGTATGATGATGTTTCTGAGGAAGAAACATAATAAAAATTTCTGCCTTTTAGGGACTGAACTTTTCACATTGAGTTGATACCATGTTTAAATCTAAAAAATACATCTATTTATCAAAATTCAGAGTGAGGGTTTTAACCGTTTCCCATTCCCCACCCAATAGTTGTAGTAACAGGAATATCCCAAAGAACTTAGGAGAGGCAAAAAGAGCAGTGCTTCAGCCTCACCAGGTAGCAAGGGCAACCTTTCTCTAATCAGTTTCCCAGATCTGGCTGTGCTTTTGATTTTGAGTCTAGACATCTTACTAAACTACTGTTTTCTAGGTCCCACCTAGAACATTTTATGAGAGTTTGGTCTGGAAATATGAATTTTAAACAAATTCTCTAGTGATTCTGATGCAGTAGGCCAGTATTTGAGAACCACTACTCCTAGTAACTGGGAGTAACAATTATGCAGATCATAATTGAGAGAAAGAAAAATCTTAAAAGACACAATTGACAAAGACTCTATATTTAAGTTTTGACAAAAGAGCAATTGAGAGGAGACAGAATTCTCTGCAATTATTATTAAGTCCTTGATACAAGAAGTTGAACAACCTCCAAAATTAATTATTAGAGTTTAAAATGTGGAAGAAGATCGGTAAATCATTATGGTGAAATCAAAATAGTAGACAAACTAAAAGAGACATACTTCCTTACCAACAGATAGCTAATGTAATGATTTCACCAGTTTCCTGCTAAAGATGGATTATGAGTTAATGTTGATCACAGTGTCTTATAGTTTACGTTTATTTTGACATCTTTATAGTTCTTTCCTCATTGCATGTTTCATCATTCTTAGTTAATGGTGTTATTTCCCCATGAGTGTCTTCTTTTAAAAAATATGAAGTCCCAAAGTTAAACATCCCTCAACTATTTTTATAGATAGGTAAATCATCACTGGGTAGGTACTAAGTGGTAATCACAGTCAAGAACTTGGTGTCCAGAGTGTGGAAAGTAGAAAAGCAGTTCCTTTTACAAAATTCTAACTTTATAGGATTTGCTTCTATCTGAGAATGATCAGGGGTAATACTCAAAATATGTTACAGCTAATATGGCAGTATAAATTAATAAAAGAAATACATTTAAAATTCCTTTTATTCTTTTTTTAAACATCTTTATTGGAGTATAACTGCTTTACAATGTTGTGTTAGTTTCTGCTATATAACAAAGTGAATCAGCTATATGTATACATATATCCCCACATCCCCTCCCTCTTGCATCTCCCTCCCACACTCCCTATCCAACCCCTCTAGGTGGTCACAAAGCACCGAGCTGATCTCCCTGTGTGATGCAGCTGCTTCCCACTAGCTATCTATTTTACATTTGGTAGTGTATATATGTCAATGCTACTATCTCACTTCATCCCAGCTTATCCTTCCCCCTCCCCATGTCCTCAACTCCACTCTCTACATCTGCGTCTTTATTGCTAGACTCTGTATGACAGACTCTAGGTCCATCCATCTCACTACAAATAACTCAACTTCGTTTCTTTTTATGGCTGAGTAATATTCCATTGTATATATGTGCCGCATCTTCTTTATCCATTCATCTCTTGATGGACACTTAGGTTGCTTCCATGTCCTGACTATTGTAAATAGTGCTGCAATGAACATTGTGGTACATGACTCTTTTTGAATTATGGTTTTCTTAGGGTATATGCCTAGTAGTGGGATTGCTGGGTCATATGGTAGTTCTAATTTTAGTTCTTTAAGGAACCTCCATACTGTTCTCCATAGTGGCTGTATCAATTAACATTCCCACCAACAGTGCACGAGGGTTCCCTTTTCTCCACACTCTCTCCAGCATTTATTGTTTGTAGATTTTTTGATGTTGGCCATTCTGACCGTTGTGAGGTGATACCTCATTGTAGTTTTGATTTGCATTTCTCTAATGATAAGTGGTATTTAGCATCCTTTCATGTGTTTGTTGGCAATCTGTATATCTTCTTTGGAGAAATGTCTACTTAGGTCTTCTGCCTATTTTTGGATAGGGTTGTTTGATTTTTTGTTATCGAGCTGCATGAACTACCTGTATATTTTAGAGATTAATCCTTTGTCAGTTGCTTCATATGAAAGTATTTTCTCCTATTCTAAGGGTTGACTTTTTATCTTGCTTATGTTTGCCTTTGCTGTGCAAAAGCTTTTAAGTTTCATTAGGTCCCAATTGTTTATTTTTGTTTTTATTTCCTTTTCTAGGAGGTGTGTCAAAAAGGATCTTGTTGTGATTTATGTCATAGAGTGTTCTTCCTATGTTTTCCTCTAAGAGTTTTATAGTGTCTGGTCTTACATTTAGGTCCTTAATCCATTTTGAGTTTATTTTTGTATAAGGTGTTAGGGAGTGTTCTAATTTCATTCTTTTACATGTAGCTGTCCAGTTTTCCCAGCACCACTTATTGAAGAGGCTGTCTTTTCTCCATTGTATATCCTTGTCTCCTTTGTCATAGATTAGTTGACCATAGGTGTGTGGGTTTATCTCTGGGATTTCTATCCTGTTCCATTGATCTGTATTTCTGTTTTTGTGCCAGTACCATATTGTCTTGATGACTGGAGCTTTGTAGTATAGTCTGAAGTCAGGGAGTCTGATTCCTCCAGCTCCATTTTTTTCCTTCAAGACTGCTTTGACTATTCGGTGTCTTTTGTGTCTCCATACAAATTTTAGATTTTTTGTTCTAGTTAGGTAAAAAATGCCATTGGTATTTTGATAGGAATTGCATTAAATCTGTAGATTGCTTTGGGTAGTATAGTCATTTTCACAATGTTGATTCTTCCAATCCAAGAACATGGTATATCTCTTGATCTGTTGGTATCATCTTTAATTTCTTTCATCAGTGTCTTATAGTTTTCTGCATACAGGTCTTTTGTCTTCCTAGGTAGGTTCATTCCTAGGTATTTTATTCATTTTGTTGCAATGGTAAGTTGGAGTGTTTCCTTAATTTCTCTTTCAGATTTTACATCATTAGTATATAGGAATGCAAGAGATTTCTGTGCATTAATTTTGTATCCTGCAACTTTACCAAATTCGTTGATTCGCTCTAGTAGTTTTCTGGTGGTATCTTTAGGATTCTCTATGTATAGTATCATGCCATCTGCAAACAGTGAGAGTTTTACTTCTTTTCCAATTTATATTCCTTTTATTTCTTTTTCTTCTCTGATTGCCATGGCTAGGACTTCCAAAACTATGTTGAATAATAGTGGTGAGAGTGGACATCCTTTTCTTGTTCCTGATCTTAGAGGAAATGCTTTCAGTTTTTCACCATTGAGAATGATGTTTGCTGTGGGTTTGTCGTATATGGCCTTTATTATGTTGAGGTAGGTTCCCACTATGCCCACTTTCTGCAGAGTTTTTATCATAACTGGGTGTTGAATTTTGTCAAAAGCTTTTTCTGCATCTATTGAGATGATCATATGGTTTTTATTCTTCAATTTGTTAATATGGTTTATCACATTGATTGATTTGCATATATCGAAGAATCCTTGCATCCCTGGGATAAATCCCACTTGATCATGGTGTATGATCCTTTTAAGGTGTTGTTGGATTCTGTTTGCTAGTATTTTGTTGAGGATTTTTCATCTATATTTATCAGTGATAATGGTCTGTAATTTTCTTTTTTTGTAGTATCTTTGTCTGGTTTTGGTATCTGGGTGATGGTGGACTCATAGAATGAGTTTGGGAGTGTCCTTCCTCTGCAGTTTTTGGAAGAATTTGAGAAGGATGGGTGTTAGCTCTTCTCTAAATGTTTGATAGAATTCACCTGTGAAGCCATGTGGTCCTGGACATTTGTTTCTTGGAAGATTTTTAATCACAGTTTCAATTTCATTACTTGTGATTTGTCTGTTCATGTTTTCTATTTCTTCCTGGTTCAGTCTTGGGAGGTTATACCTTTCTAAGAATTTGTCCATTTCTTCCAGGTTGTCCATTTTATTGCCATAGAGTTGCTTGTAGTAGTCTCTTAGGATGCTTTTTGTTTCTGCAGTGTCTCTTGTAACGTCTCCTTTTTCATTTCTAATTTTATTAATTTGAGTCCTCTCCCTCTTTTTCTTGATGAGCCTGGCTAATGGTTTATCAATTTTGTTTATCTTCTCAAAGAACCAGCTTTTAGTTTTATTGATCTTTGCTATTGTTTTCTTTGTTTCTGTTTCATTTATTTCTGCTCTGATATTTATGATTTCTTTCCTTCTGCTAACTTTGGGTTTTGTTTGTTCTTCTTTCTCTAGTTCCTTTTGGTGTAAGGTTAGGTTATTTGAGATTTTTCTTGTTTCTTGAGGTAGGCTTGTATAGCTATAAACTTCTCTCTTCGAACTGCTTTTGCTGCATCCCATAGGTTTTGGATCGTCGTGTTTTCATTGTCATTTGTCTCTAGGTATTTTTTGATTTCCTCTTTGATTTCTTCAGTGATTGCTTTGTTATTTAGTATCGTTTTGTTTAGCCTCCACGTGTTTATGATTTTTATGTTTTTTTCCCTGTAATTGATTTCTAATCTCATAGCGTTGTAGTCAGAAAAGATGCTTGATATGATTGCAATTTTCTTAAATTTACTGAGGCTTGATTTGTGACCCAAGATGTGATCTGTCCTGGAGAATGTTCTGTGCGCACTTGAGAAGCAAGTGTAATCTGCTGTTTTGGGATGGAATGGCCTATAAATATCAATTAAATCTATCTGGTCTATTGTGTCATTTAAAGCTTCTGTTTACTTATTAATTTTCTGTTTGGATGATCTGTCCATTGGTGTAAGTGAGGTGTTAAAGTCTCCCACTGTTATTGTGTCATTGTCGATTTCCTCTTTTATAGCTGTTTGCAGTTGCCTGATGTATTGAGGTGCTCCAATGTTGGGTGCATATATATTTACAATTGTTATATCTTCTTCTTCAATTTATCCTTGATCATTACATAGTGTCCGTCCTTGTCTCTTGTAACATTGTTTATTTTAAAGTCTATTTTATCTGATATGAGTATTGCTACTCCAGCTTTCTTTTGATTTCCATTTGCATGGAATATCTTTTTCCATCCCCTCACTTTCAGTCTTTATGTGTCCCTAGGTCTGAAGTGGGTCTCTTGTAGACAGCATATATACGGGTGTTGTTTTTGTATCCATTCAGCAAGCCTCTGTGTTTTGGTTGGGGCGTTTAATCCATTCACGTTTAAGGTAATTATCATTATGTATGTTCCTATGACCATTTTCTTAATTGTTTTGGGTTTGTTTTTGTAGATCCTTTTCTTCTCTTGTGTTTCCCACTTAGAGAAGTTCCTTTAGCATTTGTTGTAGAGCGGGTTTGGTGGTGCTGAATTCTCTTAGCTTTGCTTGTCTGTAAATCTTTTGATTTCTCCATTGAATCTGAATGAGATCCTTGCTGGATAGAGTAATCTTAGTTGTAGGTTTTTCCCTTTCATCGCTTTAAGTATATCATGCCACTGCCCTCTGGCTTGTAGAGTTTCTTCTGAGAAATCAGCTGTTAACCTTATGGGAGTTCCCTTGTGTGCTATTTGTCATTTTTCCCTTGCTGTTTCAATAATTTTTCTTTGTCTTTAATTTTAGCCATTTTGAATACTATGTGTCTTGGTGTGTTTCTCCTTGGGTTTATCCTGTGTGGGACTCTCTGTGCTTCCTGGACTTGGGTGGCTATTTCCTTTCCCATGTTAGGGAAGTTTTCAACTATAATCTCTTCAAATATTTTCTCGGGTCCTTTCTCTCTCTCTTCTCCTTCTGGGACCCCTATAGTGTGAACATTGTTGCGTTTAATGTTGTCCCAGAGGTCTCTTAGGCTGTCTTCATTTCTTTACATTCTTTTTTCTTTATTCTGTTCTGCAGCAGTGAATTCCACCATTCTGTCTTCTGTAAATATGTCCTGCAGAAGTCTGGACAGAAATAATGTTGCAGATGTCTCTGAGACTGTCCTCAATTCTTTTCATTCTTTTATCTTTATTCTTCTCTGAGGTAGTTATTTCCACTATTTTATCTTGGAGGTCACTTATCCATTCTTCTGCCTCAGTTATTCTATTGATTCCTTCTAGAGAATTTTTCATTTCATTTTTTGTGTTGCTCATCATTGTTTGTTTGGTCGTTAGTTCTTCTTGTTACTTGTTAAATGTTTCTTGTATTTTCTGCATTCTATTTCCAAGATTTTGGATCATCTTTACTATCATTACTCTGAATTCTTTTTCAGGTAGACTGCCTATTTCCTCTTCATTTGTTTGTTCTGGTGGGTTTTAACTTGGTCCTTTATCAGCTGTGTATTTTTCTGTCTTCTCATTTTGTTTAACTTACAAAGTGTATGGGGTCTCCTTTTCTCTGGCTGCAAGTTCGTAGTTTCCGTTGTTTTTGGTATCTGCCCCAGGTGGGTGAGGTTTGTTCAGTGGCTTGTGTAGGCTTCCTGGTGGAGGGGACTGGTGCCTGTGTTCTGGTGGGTGGGGCTGGATCTTGGCTTTTTGTGGGCAGGACCACGTCTAGTGGTGTGTTTTGGGGTGCCTGTGAACTTAGTATGATTTTCAGCAGCCTCTCTGCTAATGGGTGGTGTTGTGTTCCTTTCTTGCTAGTTGTTTGGCATGGGGTGTCCAGCACTGGAACTTGCTGGCCGTTGGGTTGAAGCTGGGTCTTAGCGTTGAGATGGAGATCTCTGGGAGAGCTCTTGCCAATTGATATTATGTGCGGCTAGGAGGTCTCTGGTGTTCCAGTGTCCTGAACTTGGCTCTCCCACTTTAGAATCTCAGGCCTCACACCAGGCCAGAGCACCAAGACCCTGTAAGCCACACGGCCAGGTACATGGGGATTTTCTTGCCTGTTGGGAAGTCTGAGGTCTTCTGCCAGCGTTCAGTAGCTGTTCTGTGAGAGCTGTTCCACATGTAGATGTATTTTAATGTATTTGTTGGGAGGAAGGTTATCTCCACATCTTACTCCTCCGGCATCTTGAAGGTCCCTCTCCTTTTATTCTCTAAGTTATATATGTATGTGTATAAAATCATACAATTACTTATTTAATCAGATAAATCATTCATCTAATTTAATAGTTTTAATGAGTTGTTGAATTATTTAGAAATGAATAGCTTGGTCTTTTGTTTGTCATGGATTTTACTGTCTAGCCGTTGCTGTGGTCTGAGCCATTATTTGATATTGGGAAGCATGTATACTATTTAAGTTACTTTTTTATTAAAAGGATAGTGAATATTCGTGGCACCTGAACCTTTAGCATCTTGGAGGTGGTTGGCTGCTCTGCCTATATGTGTGGAGACCCTGAATTTTTAATAATAGTCATGATAATATTGCCACCAGTGCTACAACTCCTGTCATCCGCTCTGCTACCTTGCCCCTGCAAATGTTGTGCTCCTCCAAAATAGCAGGTGGGCCCAGAACACGCCACTGACACTAGCTTTGTCCACTCAGCAGTCCACCAGGGGTTGCCCAGGCTTGTACTGGCAAGATTCACAGGGTGAAGTTCCTGCCTCTGCAGCTGCTGTACAGCACTTCCAGGTGGAATTTGTCTCAGTAACCCATATAACAGAATTTCGTAATTTAGTATTCAGCATGGCTATGCTGGTATGAACTAGTTGAAAAGCAGCTCTAGGTATGCCAGCTGTATCAGTTAGGATGAAGCTCTGCTGCATATAACAGTTAGCTTCAACAAGACAGATGTTTATTTTTCTTTCTTATGTAAGAGAGTCTGAAGGTAGGTAGTTCAGGGCTGCTATGGTAGCTTGATAGTCTCTAGGAATCTAGGTTCCTTCTCTTCTCTTTGATGCTCTGTTATACTTGGCATTGTGTCCTGTGGTTCAAAAGCTGCTGCTCTAAATCTAGTCATCACGCCATACCCCAGCCAGCAGGAAGGTGCGCAAATGGAGGGAAAAAAGGTTCGGTGCCTTCCGTTTAGAAAACTTCCTAGAAGTCCCACACAATATTTTTCTTTATATCTCTTTGTTTATTATTTTACCACACAGTCATATATAGGAGCAAGGGAAGCTGGAAAATTTAGTCTCCAAACTGGGATGCTATATTTCTAAGCCATAATTAAGATGATAGCTAAAGACTGGATGGTAGAGACAACTTGCACTCTTCCACACCACCCCTTAATTCATTTTCCTGTTTCCTTAAGGAAGGTAGCAAAAGCACAAGGACACAAAGAAACAGATGGAAAATATAAAATGTTCACTCAAGCTATCATTTATAATTACTTTGATTCTGGCCTACGAACATTTGAAAACCCTTGCTAGGAACAAATTTCTTCCATCAGTGTACTGAAATATCAGCATCCTCTGGTCCTACCCTCACAGAAATCCTTGACCTGGACTTGGATGCTGATTTTAATAATGATACTATTTTCAGTGTATGCGGCTTAAAGACTTTAGGGGAAGAAAATAGAGATCTGTGGTTCTGGATATTGCTGAGTATGTTTGCTGTGCTTGAGAGGAACAGAGTAACACTGAATACAAAGCTGCTGATGCAGATCCACCACTCAGCCAAATCCAATTGTGAAGATTTTATAAGAAGAAATTGTATCTTCCCAAGAGCTCTAGTCTTAGGGGAAAAAATAACAAAACCAAATTCATATTTGTGAGCATGCTGTACATTTTCAAGAAGCTCCTTTATTGATATGTTTTAATTGCTTCCTGTTCGCCCTGTTGGTGAGGGAGGGATTCCCATCCTAGGGTTGTGAGGATGGTCAAACACCTGAGACTTGACACTGGACAGATGAGTTTGATGGTAGTTCGGTAGTCCCACATACTCATAGCCTTGAGGAGGAGGATATTGTATGCTATACAGGGTCATTCAGGTGTTGGACTTGGGAACAGAGTGAAAAGCTCTGTCACAGTAAGAGGGTAGGATGCTCCCTGGCACCCATAGGAGGATGTGCTTGGCTTGTTTGAAGAATTTTGCAGATTGGTAGGAAGTTAAAACCAGCTACTGAGGTATGGCGGGAACTGTGTCTCACCCCTTTGATAAGGACGACTGTTTGGCTAGGAGACGTCATCTAAGGGACGAGAGTTGAGAGGCAACCTTGCAGTTAGAGCATTCAGGTCTCTCCTATTTCACCAGATGTCAAGGCAGCACATAATGGTGATGCTTAATATTAGGCTGTACACCACATGCTGCAGATTTTTCTGCTCCTCATTGGATATCAGTTTAAACATGGAGGTTTGAGTCTTTGTAATTTACCTCTGTTTGCTAAGTACAGTAAATATTCAATACTTTACTAAATTTCCTTTAAAAGTATATTAATACTTATTTCAGAAAGAAGCCAATGGTTACAGGGTTTATAGTCTTGATATTGTATCAGGTAAAGAGAAAACATCAAATAGCTATTTCTTTTTCTCTGCAGAGGACATGTCAGCAGTGGGACAGTCCTTACCATGAAGCATGCAGGGACCTTAGTGGCATGGGTCTCTGGCAAAGGAAAAGAAGCTGGACTGGGCTAGGGAAATTGACATAGCTCTATAACTGGCCCATAGGGGGAATGGTCAGATAATATGCAAATAGATATGGTGAGCTCACACATAATTTAGGGTTGGCACTTATATCTTTTGGAGTAAACATCAGTGGTAGCGATGATTTCCAAACTCAGGAAGGTAGCAGTACCTTGACAATGAATTATTAATTCAGTGGCTCTGGTAAAATGGAGAAGTCCTGTCCTGGGTGTGGTCACAGAGGTGTTTCATATGGCATCAGAGACAGTGCTTCTCACCCAGCAGGAAACACTGGTAGAGATAAACCATTGGGGACTGAATGATTCTAGCAGCTAAGGGACAGAGATTCTTCGGGAGAGTTTTGAGTGTCCAGGTTTTATCAGAAACTAATTTGTTTTTTTCTTTTAAAAATAACTGAATAGGGATACCCCTGTCCTATCATTCAGATTTTCTTTTATTATATCAGTGATGCAAAACATGTTAAACAAAATTTTTCCTCTTAGAATTTCAGTCTTTAAAAATATCTGTCAATTGTATGGGGGAAAAACATCCACTCTTGTTTGGAACACAGAAACTGTACTAAAATGAGTTAGGTTAATGTTACAACAAACACTAGTTGATCAGCTACTATATTTTTGGCGTTGAACTATGTGTTTAAAAGTCCTATAAAAATATGCATGACTGTCCCCTTTTCTATGCTCATAAATAATTGCAAATAAAGTAGTATGACGAGAGTTTCATGAAAACTGCTTTGTGTGCTTGCTTTGGAAGTGAAGAAGCAAAATATTCCATTGGTCTGATAAAAGAAAAGAAAAATATAGGGGAATCAAAGTTAAGGTGAGACTTGAAACATGGGTAGAAATGTTTTTTTAAAATAAAGTTTATTTTTATGCAAACTAATATGTACTCAAAATAAAATATTTCCAAAATGTTACAAGAAAAATGTAAAACAATTTCATCACTTTTTGATGAGTACTGATAACATTTTCATGCATAAGGCCTTTCATGTCTTATATTGTTTTACATACTCTACATACAATTCTCTAAATTGTATTTTCCTAAATTCTTAAAAACTTCTAGAATATACAGATTCCATAAAATACATGTACCATAATTTAAGCAATTCCCCACTCAGACAATTTGAACTCTGAATTTCTAGGAATAGATTAATCAAAAGTTGAGGTTACAATTTTAATGCTGTATTCTAGGATTTTAACTTTTTAAAGCCGTTGTTAAGGATGTGTTTCACCATACACTTGGCATTATAATTATAATTTTTCGTATTTACTCATTTATAGATTAAAATAATATGCAATTATTTAAGTTGAATTTATTTGGTTGAATATTTTATCCATTTACTTTCCAATCAGTTGAAATTTTTTATGTGAAATACATTTTTGACATTTCTATGCATTCACCTAATGTCATCTATGTGTTTCTAATCATTTATATTAATTCCTTATATATTAAACAAGGAAAAATATTCTTCTGTTATGCTTGTCTTAAATATTTTCCCAGTTTATTTTCTAAACAGTGAATATTTTACGTATTTTAATCTGTCAATTTATGTTTTATTTAAATAAAGTTTAGAAATGCTCTCAGACAGGAGATTTTATTGTGCATAGATATATTATAGACATTGCCTTTCAAGAGACTGTGAATTGGTGAAAGACTAGTTTAGTTGGAATAAAGATTTGTGCAAATCAGTACTGATGCCTAAATTTGGGAAGGTGGTTGGTTGGTGATAGAGTTAAGAGATCTGACTTCCATTTCTGTAAAAAATGTCTTTGGGATTTTGATAGGGATTGAATTGAATTTGTAGATGTCTTTGGGTAGCTTGGACATTTTAACAACATTAAGTCTTCTAATTTATGAGCACAGGATGTTTTTCCATTTGTGTTTTGTTTAATTTCCTTCATCAATGTTTTGTAGTTTTCAGTATATAAATCTGTCACCTCCTTAGTTAAGTTTATTCCTAAGTATTTCATTCTTTTTGGTGCTGTTGTAAATGGGATTTTTTTCCAAATTTCCTTTTCAGATAGTTTGTTGTTAGTGTATAGAAAGAATGGATTTTTTTTTGTGTTGATTTTGTATCCTGCAACTTTACTGAATTCATTTGTTAGTTGTCACAGTTTTTCTTAATGTCTTTAAGGATTTCTATGTATAAGATCATGTCATGTGCAAAACAGGTATAATTTTAATTCTTTCCTTTCAATTTGGATGTCTTTCTTTCTTTCTAATATTTTGCAATATTTGACAATATGAATGGACCTTGAGGACGTTATTCTAAGTGAAATAGCCAGACATAGAAAAACAAATACTGCATGATTCCACTTATATTAGGTGTTTAAAATAGTCAAATTTATAAACTCAAAGGCTGGAATGGTGGTTCTCAGAGGCTGTGGGGAGAAGGAAATGTGGAGTTATTAATCAACACAAAGTTTCAGTTAAATAAGATAAACTCTGAAGATGTGATGTACAATATTGTACACATAGTCAACAATAATGTATGGTACTCTTAAAATTTGTTGTGTTCTTATCTCAATGAAAATTTTTAAGAAATGGAAGTGCTTCAAAAAAAGGGATGGGGATGTTATGACTTTCAGCTCAGGAATGAATTTTTTTCAGTTGAGAATTGAGGGACCACTGAAGGTTTTGAACAGAGAAGTGCTATGATAAAAATGACTTTTTAGATAAGTTGTTGCTATGTATTGGATCAATTGGAAACAGGAGTGAGTGATTGGGGAAACCAGGAGTATTAGTTTCCTATTGCTGCTATAGGGAATTACCACAAACTTAGTAGCTTAAAATAACACAAATTTATTATCTACAATTCTGGAGGTCAAAAGTTAGAAACGGATTTCACTGGACTGAAATTAAGGTGTAGGCCAGGCTGTGCTTTGTCTGGAGCTCTGGGGAGGATCTGTTTCCTTGACTTTTTCAGCTTCCAGAGGATACCTGTGTTCCTTAGCTCGTGACCCCCTGCCTCTATCTTCAAAGCTAATAGGATAATATTTTTGAATATTTTTTTGACTATGAACATCTGCTTTCATAATCACATTTTTTCTGACTGTGACCCTTTTATCACCCTCTTATCAGGACACCTCTGGTTACATTAGACCCAACTGTATAATCCAGGATAATCTCCCCATGTCAAAATGCTTAATTTAATCACATCTGTAGAGTCCCCTTTTGCCATGTACTATAACATATTCACAGGTTCCAGAGATTAGGACACGGACATCTTTGGGGGACCATTATTCTATCTACCACACAAGCATAGGACATAAACTCATATGCGAATTAATGAAGACCTGAACTATAGTGATGGCTATGGGATTGATACTTCTCTGTACCTCCCTCTATAACTGATCCATCATAAAAAGGCTGTTGTCTCTCCCTATGCATGATCCTTTGAAGCTATCTATTTCTTACTTTTTATTCCCACTGAACCATTCTTCACTTTGCCAATTTTGTGTTTCTGCTAACTGTTGACTTCATCTAACGGTTATTTCCTATATCTTCTTTGGCTATCCAAATTTTGCTAATTCATTGTTAAATTGCATTTCTTCTTGTGTTTAAAAGGAGATAAACCATACTTAAGTGATTTTCTTCCCTGGTCTATGAAACTTCTGTTGAGTTTTTATTGTTTAGTCATTTTCAGAGTATTAGGCTTTTCCACAAACATGGCAGATAATTGCACTGAATTAGTTCATTGCAAATCACACTGGAAATTCACCCAAACGGCTCATTTTTCAAAAAAAAAACAAAACTCAACGAAATAAATTTTCAATTCATGCATGTATGCGGAATCTAAGCTCTGAATCATTTTTGGTTTCTCCCTGTTTTTCCTCCCCTCTGGTCAACAAACCATTTACATTAAAACAAAAGCAAAAAAGCCAACAGGATAGTTAGCCTTCTCTCCTCATTTTAGAAAGGAAAATCTGAAGCTCAAAGAGATGTCATGATGAAGTCACCAAATTATATAAAAATATTCAAACCCCAGACTCATTTTTATAGCAGGCATCTTGCTATTACACCACACTGCCTGAAGTCCAAATCAGAAGAAGTTAGATTTATCAGAGCAGACATTTCAGGTTAGTTGGATTCTCTGGCTTTCCATATCTGTCCCTGATATCCAGTGGTGCCTGGGTCCCTGGGTCAATCTGGTCCATTCCACAGAGCACAGTCAGAAGATCAGAAGTCTTTGCTGGCTGGCTGACATGTGGATACTTTTCTCTCACCCATTAAAAAGATTTTACCAGATCCAGTTTCATAGTCCTGCAAATTTGGGAACTGCCTTTTAAAACTGCTAGTCTGAGGTGGAAATAGGGTCAAGCCTTTAATCACAAGATGCATGAGAAAGAGGTGATAAAGCCAGGTACTGTGTGAAAACAGGCATATTGGGAAGTCTAGGGTTGGTGGCTTTTTCTTTGAAGAAGCAAAAAGGCAACAAACAGCTTGAAGAGCTAGGAGTAAGACAGCATGCATTCACAAATCTTTATTGGTGAATGTCTTCCAGGATATTTATCTGGTCACAGAAGGATCATCAGCTGACTAGTGAGAAACTTAGATAGAAGACTATATCTAACATCTCTCTACCTTTATCTCTTTAATAACATACTTCCTCATTTTCTCTTAGTTTGGAATGTGGGCAGTTCCTGGTGACTGGGTTTCAAGTAGATTGTCCCCAGCTTAGGATGGTTTGACTGCTGAGTTTCGGACTTTATGATGGTGTGAGAGGGATACGCATTCAGTAGACCACACTTCGGATTTTGAATTTTCATCTTTTCCTGGGTCAGCAATATGGAGTATCCTGGGCTGTGATACTCTCATGACGCAGGGCAGGGCAGCGGCCACAGCTCAGTCAGCCACATGATACCCTTAAAACCATTCTGAACTCATACAGCCATTCTGTTGTTCACTTTCAGTACCGTATTCAATAAATTACCAGAGATTTTCAACATTTTATTATAAAATAGGCTTTGTGTTAGATGATTTTACCCAACTGGAAGCTAATGTAAGTGTTCTGAGCACGTTTAAGGTAGGCTAGGCTAAACCATGATGTTTGGAAGGTTAGGTGTGTTAAATGTATTTTTGACTTACAATATTTTCAACTTGTGATAGGTTTATCAGGACCTGACCCCGTTGGAAGTCAAGGAAAATCTGAAGCACAGAATGTAAGTGCCATGACAGACAGAAGTGTGTGTGTGTGTGTGTGTGTGTTTGTGTGTTAAACCTTAAAGCATAACTCTTGAATTGCTATAGCATGCTCCACTCTTCAGCAGAAAAGACAGATTTCATAGTGTGTCACTTACTGTGAATGTACCAACAATGCAGAGTTCAAAAGTACAAATGTTATAGCCAGAAACTTTGGGTTCCTTGGAAAGATTTTTGAGAAATCTTTTAAGATTGTAGCTGTCTAAAACTCTGCCTGCAAGAAATTTTCACATAGGTTCTGTCATACCCTGTAAAAGACTAGCTCATAAATGGGAGAACAATTGTTCTGATATAGAGTGATTGCATTTCAGTACTCAATGTGAGAGCAGGAATAAACAGGTAAGGAACTAGAAAATCTTCTAGAGGACAGTGCTTTATTGCCACAAATACCTACCCTAGGCTAACTTCACCCTAAGTCACTGTAATAAATGACTGCTGAAATTCAAAAGGAACAAAAACTTATTGAACATCTCGACACCTGTAGCCAATGCAGTGTTTTAACCAACAAGAGGTTTGAGGGTGATGAAATGTAATTGTGACAGCTCTGACAACTTTGCTAACCGACAAATTCTATTCAGGTAAATGCAGACCCTCCATATGAAACAAAAATATGTTGTAATTCTACTGTGGCAAATACAGTAAGACAATAATAAAGTGATAAACTGTAGTGAGGGATGGAAACTGAAGAACCCTTGGAAAAATACAACTGGTGCTAAGAAGTGACCCTGGGGTTCAGGAAAATTTAGGAAGGAAAGAAGAAAAGTGACATAGTGATCACCTACAGTAATTTAGGCATGGCCTGTGCCTTCCGGAATATGAGCCTGTCACAATCTGTGTGTAACTAAGAAGGTTGTTCCAGTACTTGCAGAAATAGGAACTAATAATCTATTTGATATCAAGCTGAGAAAAAATTCATGGTCCTTTCTAAAGTTCTGTGCATGTGTTACTTCCCTGGTGGTCCAGTGGGTAAGACACTGTACTCCCAATGCGGGAGGGCTGGGTTCAATCCCTGGGCAGGGAACTAGATCCTGCATGCATACCGCAACTAAGAAGCCTGCATGCCACAACTAAAAAAAAAAAAAAGACCCCCACATGCTGCAACTAAAGATCCCGTGTGCCGCAACTAAGACCCAGCGCAGCCAAAAAAAAAAAAAAATGCTGTGTATGTGGAAGAGTTCTAAATTATTTCAGGTTTAAACAAGCAAGGAAGTGTAACCAATGCCTTGCCTGCCCATTTAAAAAAAAGGAATTAAAACAATGGTATATACTAGGAACTCTTTCTGTCTTATTCTTATTTATACCCCAAGTGTTTAAGAAAGAGTCATACAGAAGATATACTTTGAATAAGTGTGGGTAAAGGAATTTGGTGTTTGCAAACTGAAATTGATTGGGAGTTCTTATTTGTATGTATGTATTAGACACACTTGAAACTGTGTCTGGGCATTGTATACACTTCTCTGTTAATAACTTTGTAATATAATTGGTGGTGTGTGTATATATATATATATATTACATGTAATTATAATGAAATTATTATATTTAATATATATTACATATAATTGATATAGTTGGTAGTTCTGAGTGGGAGGAGCTGTGTTAATTAAAAATCATTAGGAAAGATAATAAATTAATATAAATATACTATTTGAATAATTAAGACAGTATTGTTATTGTGGTAGCAGAAGTTTGAGATGGAATTTGAAGAATTTAGTACCACTTGGTCAATAAACAGTTATTTTCTCTGAAGAGTCAAACAATGAAAAACTAATCAATACCAGGTTTTCTGTTGCCTTCCATAGAGTGCTCCTTATAGGAGTTATTCTTGGTCACCTTTTATATTATATACTTCTTTCCAATATTTTAAATATGAGTTAAATTAGTACAAATACAAGCTAGGTTAAGCAACTGACAAATGACTACTGGCTTACTCTCCATTACATTTGGAACAAATTAAGGTATATTAGATAAAATTAGGCCAGAGACCAAGGAACAACTCTATCCTGCCTCAGATCATTGCTTCTCCTCTTCATACAGTTCCACAGAGATAGGGACATAATGAACTGTCACTTTATCATCAACTGGGATTGTGTCCCAAGTGGACGGCTGAGCTAGAACGTGGACTTTTCGGCTTCCTACTGACAGTACTTCTCCTCAGACCCATATCTTGGACCTCACTACCCTCTGGCTACTTTTAAGAAAGGGCAGGAGAAAGAGAAAAGTGATAGGGTCTGTTCAGGGATGGCAGACCCTAGGGGACCTTACTTTCCCAGCAGAGGAAGAGAGCTTTACCCATATATAAGACTCTTAAATATACAGTTACTTCTTCCACCAGCAGTGGCAGTCTGATCATTCTTTATGAATCTGATCGATCAGATTAATAAAATTTTTCCTTCCAGTATTTGCAGGCTGGAGTGAGAAGGGGAAAGAATGTAAGGGAGGAAGGAGTCTTGAGTATGTCCTGTCCTTAATGGCCTACAGTTTTTGATTAAATGCAGATACAGTCACAAATTTCAATTAAATGTTATTATAGTCACAGAAATACATGCATTCATAATGTGGAATTAGGACTGTTTGGCCAATGCTTTGCCAGATCCTTGGAGAAATTTCCAGTTACTTTGGGATCTTAGAGATCTAGGGCACAATGTAAGTCAGACAGGAAAATTGAGTGATTTCATTTTCCTCATTGAATACATCTATCACAAAGGTATAAGATCCTAGTCAACCACATATCAGAGGCAGCTGCAGCCAATTTACCCCCACTCTCATATCAGTCTTTCCAACCAGTCTCTTATATCCATTGAGGGTTTACAATACTTAGTAATTTAACCTTGATTAGGGGCAAAAAAAGTATAAGTGAGACCTGAAGGTGTTAGTGAGAAAGGGTGACCATGGGTTGGTTGCCCTTTGCTAGCTCTGGGTCCTCTCCCTGCCCATGATTATGCAGGAATATGTGTCCATCTAGACGTCTGGCTGACCACGTACAGGTCAGTGGAGAGACTAGTTCCATGATTATAAGTACTAGAACACAGCCAAGGAGATGTGAAGACTAACCAGGGTTTCCAGATTTATATTTGAGATGGAGATTTTAAGAGCATACAGGTGGATAGTAGAGAAATCATGAATAGTTCTTCCCCTCTCACCCCCAATTAAGGGCAGATATTATGTCTGATTTCTAAGATGAATAAATAGGAAAACAGTATGTACTAACATGAGATCTATGTACAGGTTTTGTGGCATACAAGGAGAAGAACATTTAAAATGCAGGTGCAGATATGGTGGTAATACATTGTAGTATGTGGCGATAAATTTTAAAAGCTATTGTTCTGTAATTTCAATAATTCAAAACATGAACACTGTGAAACAAGAGAACAAAGAGGAAATAAGGCAAAGGACCGAGATGAAAACAGAGCCAGACAAGGTAAGTAAATATCAGGATGATACTAAAACCTGCCATGTGAGAAATAAAATATGCATTAGATATAATAAAGATAAAAACTGACACCACAGAAAAGGGAATGAGTGATGTGAGACACACATTTGGGAAACTTTTCCAGGATACAGAGTGAGAGGATTAAGATATGAAGATGATGCTAGAAGCAATATTTAAAGTGGTGGGAAGATAACGACAATGTTATGACTAAAGATCCCACATTGAGACATATTGCCTTTTTTGTACAGTGGCAACAGAAAGATACTGTATAATATGCACAACTCATGAGATGTAGTACAAAAGTTCCATCCAGATAATATTACTAAGAGATATTCTCAAAGAGATGAATCATAATGAAGAAACTGAGAATGGTGAAGTTATAAGAGTACTGGCAGTTATAGTAAAAATCAGTTAAATGAATAGCATAAGTAATTATAATGATTACCAACATAATCAAAATATAAATTTCAAAACAAATTTTAAAGAGAATATTAATAATATAAATTATTAAAATGTAATATTAAAAACCTGGGTATAAAATTCTAGATCAGGCAATGAGTGGGGAAGTTGGTAGAAATAGAAGCATTAACATTAGAGGGATATTGGGTTTTGTGTGCATTTTCTTTTTCTCTAATGACCTTGGTGATTATCTCAGAAAGTTCGTTTACTTGTGTTTTTATATACACAATCATTTCATTGATAATAGTTCACAGTATCTATTCCTTTACAATAGTTTTGTCTCTTACTTCTGCTTTTTGTTTCTGTACAGATTTTGTAGAAACAAACACAGAAACCTGCTGTTGCCACTGGCGATGACCAACAAGGCCTGCATAGCAGGGCTCCCAGTTACCAAGCCTGGCTTATTCTTTCCTTTGTTGTTTGGCCCAATCAGTCTCATAATTATCACTGGCAAGGCTGTTTCTGGCACGAAGGATCCATAGCAGATTCCTAATGCTTGATTTCCTAGGACTGCCAAGGTATTCAGACGAAGTCAGCTTTAGATTGCTCTGTGTGGCAAAACTATTCCCTTTGTTTGTTAATTAGTCCTTTGATCTGTATTGACAATGTCAGTCTAGCAAGTGTCTCTGTCGCCTTGGGAATGCAGCTCTTCTTTCACATACACACTTGTTGGTAATTTTAGAAGCATATAATGGTCACTGATAGCCTGGTCTGTGAGTGACACATGGTCCTAATTAGGAACCAGACTGCATTTAAAACAGCAGGAAGAAAACTCAGGCTGGTCCACAGGGCAATTTTGCAGTGGAGGCAAGTTGCCTTCCTAGTTCCAACCTGTCCTTTCTGATCAGAGGGTCTCACAGCCTCTGCCCACCTGGGCTCACATTGTGCTTCTTCTCCATCCACCCTGTTCCATTTAGGCCTCTCCTGTCCAGATATGGCTGTTGCTCTCCTCTGAACCCAGACTTATAGTCACCAAGCTTTCTCCCCTCGTCGACTGTGTGATTTCCCCATCTTCCCCCTCTGTTTAGGTCCTCACGGTTAGGACCACTTAGCTTCCACCTGCAGTGTTGGTCCTGCCCATAATTCCTAGAACTAAATCTGACCGGAGACAGGAAGTACTGAAATAGTTCTACCTCCAAAATTGTCCTACTTGCTGTTAGTCTGATCCTCACATAAGCCCAAGTTTTCTTAACTGGGGTCCTGTTCTCATGACTGGGACTTTGTTTTGATTATATGTCGTGTTCCTCAGGTCCTGGGATGCTGTCATGCTCTCCCAGGCTTTTCCCAGGACTAAAACCCTGTCCCAAAACCCATTCTGGTGGCTGAACTCTGACTTTCCTGACGTTTACTGATTCCAGGCCTCCTGGATATGTTGTCTCTCTGCTTTGCCAACTTTGCCAACTGGGATGCTCTGCTGATTCACTGTGAAGCTTTTCTGCTTAATACACATGTGGATTGGGGCTTGCTATCTTTTTGCTCTTCGTCAGTATTTTTTCCTTTTCTCTGTAGCATGACTCATCTATGTAGCTTTTCTGGGTCTCAACCGAATGACAGTGATGCTTAGCAAGGTCTGTCCACTCTGTTCGGGCCAGAACTCAGTCTCCCAGCGCTGTACACTATCAGACATCTCAGTTCAGTTCTTGACTTCAGAACCATTCCTTTCTGTTTGGCCTTACAGAATTTGGTGCCACACAAGTGCAGCCCAGCCTCTTCCAAGGACCCATGGGAATAACCCATACCTACTTCTTTCTATAGCTCCCACCTTTCTGGTGCCCTGCTCAGCACCCTGCTCTTCATTCTCTGCCTTCTCAGCTCAGCAAGACCATTGCTTTTTGCAGGGGCCTCAACTCCTTGCTTCATGATGGGAAACTGCTCTCTGATAGAAAGCTAGGGCAAAAGTGGGATTCATCCAATGTACTTTCGTTCTCTCCAGAATTACAGACTTGTTGGTAGTCTAATGCCTCAAAATAGTTATGTCATATATTTTGTACAGTTACATGGCTGTTTTTTATGGTAGGTTAAGCCTGAAACCTGTTACTCTGCCATGGCCGGAAGCATGGAATTTTGTGTTTTTGTTTTTATTGATAGTGTACAAATGTTTCTGTCAGTTTCACAACTTGTTATTGATTATGTCATGTACATTTTTAGTAGCTGTCAAATTTGCGAAATCCTTTGTCAAGTTCTCTTTATATATGAGTTAATGCAACTGCTCAATATCCCTTTAGCTAGATCTCCAAAGTGGCCACAGCTACTCCATATCACCAGATAGGAGGCTAAATAGACAAAAAGTCAGAGTGGAGAAACAGGGTCATAAGGGACTACTCTTAAAATGTCCAACTTGGACAAGTTTACAAAAATAGAGGAGCATGTGAATACAATGCTGGAGCCTTGCCCAGACTTTGGAAGTGACATGTGCAAAAAAAAAAAAAAAAAAAGAAAAGAAAAGAAAAGAAAAAGTGTCCTTAAATTGCATTTGCTTCATAGTACATCGGTTTCTTTTGCCATCTTCTGACCAAGGATTTCTGCCATTTTCCACTTGCCATTTTTATAGAGTCTACCCTCTGTTCTGAGCCTGAAAAAATCAATTCCTGACTCAAAAAATCAGTTATTTTCTCAGGATTTTTGACATACCATGTTTAGTCATCCCCTTCCCCCAAAAGACCATATCCAGCTTCATGATGTCTCTTTATAATCCTAAATTTGAAAGATATTAAACTGTTACCCACAGATATCCTAGCCCTGCCTGATGAATTTATCCTCTGATTTGACTATTCCAAGCAGATCTCTGAAAGTCCAGATACCTCAGAATAGGAAAGGCTTGCACAATTGCTGAGAACCCACAGATCTTAAAAGTGAAGGAGGGGCTTCCCTGGTGGCACGGTGGTTGACAGTCCGCCTGCCGATGCAGGGGACACGGGTTCGTGCCCCGGTCTGGGAAGATCCCACGTGCGGCGGAGTGGCTGGGCTCGTGAGCCATGGCTGCTGAGCCTGCGCGTCCAGAACCTGTGCTCTGCAACGGGAGAGGCCACAACAGTGAGAGGCCCGCATACCACAAAAAAAAAAAAAAAAAAGTGAAGGAAATTGTGTTGGAGTCCACAGAGCATTTTAATTAAAATAGAACTTTAGGATGTACTGTAAAAGCAGAAATTATACATCCTGGAAAACACTCCTTTACAAATATTAAATTATTTTTTGGCATATTTTTTGACACTTATTTGTGAAACTAGAGTTAGTTACTCAGAAGTATTTGGTTTTAGAAATTGAACATAATCTCTGGGATTAAAACCTAAAGATGGTCAATGTTGACATTAAAAAGTAGCTTTGGGGACTTCCCTGGCAGTCCAGTGGTTGACTCCACGCTCCCAATGCAAGGGGCACGGGTTTGATCACTGGTCCGGGAACTAAGATCCCGCATGCTGCATGGCGCGGCCAAAAAAAAAAGTAGCTCTGTTTGTTCATCATTTAGTACAAAGATAGTCGTTATGAAGATATTTTTCAGGTTGAGAAGATACCATATGCACTCACACATAAGCATTTTCTTTTATATATTATAAACTTGATATGGTAGAAATATGACAGATTTTCATTTCTTCAGATTAGCTAGCGTAGGCCTTCCCAGATAAAGATGAAATATCATTTGTGTGGTATTCTGCCTGAAATAACATAGATTTAGGAATTCTACCTTTAAGTGGGAAGACCCTGAAGGATACTAATTAGTAGATAACCCATTTCTTATCTAAGAGTCATAGGTCAGAAGAATTTATATATAGTTTTAGTTCCCTGATAAAAATTCATATTTATGTTGATTATTTAAAAATATGTAGGTAAACCTTTCATGTATCACGCTAGTTTGTAAATCAGAAAAATTCTCTGGGGAGGCATATGAAAAGCTAATTAGAGCAGTAGGAAATCACTCTTCATTTCTGTAATGATACCTAAAATAATTTTTAAAAAGGAAAATTAAAATTTGGCATTCTCAAAGAATTGGACCTAGATAAGGCATCTTAGAGCAGTAGCTTACTCTGTGAAATGATAGTTTTCATACTCTAGTTTTTATCTCTATAACTCATGGAAGTTTTTAGAAAGGTCTTTGATGTGGCTTTGACCCTGTTTGGCTGCAATGGACCTCATCTATTTATGGCATAATATTCATTTCCCACCTTTCTAGGAGTATCTTTGGCAAAGGTTCCATCTCTCATTTTCGTCATGTGATTCAGGCAGGATTACTCCTACCACTGGCCATTTTGAGTTCTGTCTTCTGTCACTTGTAACTGAAGTACTAATATTTGTGACTTAATTTTGTTCCTTTTGTAATAGATGATAGATGATGACAATCCCTGCAGAACTTATATTCGGATAAGGAGAAAATGTTGGAAAACAGTATATCAACAAGCTTCTGAAAGGTACAGCTTGACAGGAAAATCATGTTTTCTTTATAAAAGAGTGAGGTTTCTTATAACATTCACAATATATCCCTGGCTCAATGAAGCATCTATTTTACGTATATTCTACAATTTTGTCATGCATTTATATGGAAGCTCAGATCCATAAAAGTTAGTTGTTTAATATGTAAGTTTAATTAAAACATAAGAGATCTACCTTCATCTTTCTTCAAATTCTCACAGCTCTTATCATTTCTGTCAGTCATGCTTATCCTTCTTTATAGTTTAAAACTGCTTATGTTATGTCTCAGTTTAAGCATCTTGAGAACAAAGATTTAAGTTTACCACTTTCTGTGCACCTCAGTGGCCCAAAGCAACTTCTTGTTGAATTATATATAAGGTTCCTGTCACTGAGATAAAAGAGGTACATATTCTCTTATCTTCTCATGTTAAGGTTTTATTAACATATGCTAATAATGGTCTCAGTAGATAACCAGTCCTGTCTTTTAATTATTGTCAGAAAAATGGCTCAAGATCGGCTGTTTTAAAACCAAAATCATCAGTTTTTTTGGACAGACATTTCTTTACAACTATTTGGCTAACAGTCAACAATTCTGTATCAGATCAAGTCATTCTATTACTTGTAGGTACATTTTGCAACTCATGTATCTTGAAGAGATCATCAGAAAATTTCATTGCTAAAATTAGACATTCTTTGTTTACTAAATTGAATTAGGAACATGAAAAAAGAAGCAAATGAATGGAGGGCCTTACACTGCCAACGTTCTCCAAAGAGTTCTCTGAGCACTATCAGATGCTCTTCATTTGTCAGTCATACTCCAATCTGGCTTCTGTCTCCAGCATTTCCACAGAACCACTCTTGCTAAGAGCTCTGACACGTTTATATAGAGACACAGATGTAGAGAACAAACGTATGGACTCCAAATCTAATATACGCTTTCTTTTCTTCTTTTGCTTATCCTCTCAACATATTTGACAGTGAGAATCTATGTGAAACATTCTTTTGCTTGGTAACATCTCTCTTTTTTAGTTTTCTTCCCCTCCCTTTGTTCATCTCAGCCTCTATTGCTGATTCTCTCTAAACTCATCTTTAAGTGCTTTGAGTTCTTCAGTGTTTGGTAATAGGCCTGTCTTTGTTCTCCCTAAAGCCTTTATTCAGTAGTAGATCTCATACATTGCCACAGATTTAAATACCATCTATATGCTGGTGACTTGCAATTTATATCTCTGGGTCCAAACTTAGACCTCCAATGTTACACAACTGACTGCTCATTTGACATCTTTGTTTGGATGTTTTATGTATATCCCACCTTTAGCATCAGTCTCGTGAATCCTGTTCCATCCATAGTCTTCCTCATGTCAAGTCAGTAAATGGTACAACATTTCTCCTCAGCTGCTTAATCCAGAAACTTGAGGAAAGGCCTTTATTCTTTCTTCTCCCAGTCCCTCTGCTTGCAGTCCTGCACATTTTACTCATAAATTACATCTCATATCTCACCATTTGCCACATCCATTACCAGCACTCCAATTTAAGCTGTATAATACTGTAGTACTTGGAACTACTTCAGTAGTCTTCTTAGTGTCCCTACTCCTTTTACTGATCCTCTCTTCACAATCTATTCTCCTTATAATATAGCATCCAGAATGATCTTTTAAAAGCAGATTTTGCCACTTGATCTCTTTAAAATATTTCAGTGGATTTCCATTGTACTTTGAATTAAATCCAAACTTCATATATTGGAAAAGACCTGAAATGAAATGACCCCTGCTTATTTCTAGAATCTCAACTCATATCTTTCAGTGTGCTCTGCTCATACTGTCTTTTACTTTCCCTCCCAAGATTTTACCCAATTTAGAATATTTGTTGTATCCTTTCTTCATGGAATGCTCTTTCTCTGGAATTTCACATGGCTGGTTCCATCTCAGCTTAATTCTCAACTCCTAAGGGTGATATGAGGCTTTATTATTCTTTCTAAATAGGCTCATTTCCCACTTTATTCTCTATCATAGTACTACATTAGATTTTTTTAATTGCATTTTGTATTTAGTAACTTTTTGGTATTAGTGGGGTTTGCTTGCTTATTATTTTTTCTCCCCACTACATTGTAAACTTTATTTTTTCCTAGTGCCTAGCACATAGTAAATATTTAAAATATTCTAAAATGTGTACGTAATAAACGGACACATAGGTGATGTTTTGTTTCTTCACCTGGAACATCTGTATGCACTATAAGCATCTCATGTCTGAACATAGCATTAAGTAACTCTCAGGTGACCTTCACCAACGTATAGATCTGATTGTTTGAATAGGTATTTGACAAGCACTGTCTGATGTGTGAACAGTAATGTGAAGTTTTCTCTCCCTGTGTAACCAGTCAAAATGACCAAAATGAAGAGAGAGGCTGGCTAAGTGCACTGGCTAATGATTAGATAGTGGAAACTTGTTAAAAAAGATACTGAAGTATGAAATAGGAGAACTGCATTCCTGATCTCGATTTCTCTACTATAAAATAAATATTTAATATGATTTCAGCTACTCAGATGCTCTATATTTAAAGTTAATATACCTGTCTTTACTCACCTTCAAGGCCACTGGTAGAAATAAATGAAACATATACTAGCTCTTTGAGGAAAGGCACTGTGTAACTCTAAGCATGCCCTAGTATAATAGCAAGTAGAAGAAAGTTCACCTTCTGTTTGCTCTAATTTAAATGATATCTACCTTTATGGTTTTATAAAATTTAATTCACTAAACACATGTTGAGCACCTGCTGTGTAGAAGGCAACATGTCAGGACTCAAGGAACTTGGCACGGTTGTACCTTAAGGTGTTTGCAGTACAGGGAATAACATGAAAAAATAAGTATATTTTTAAAAGTATGTGATAGACACTACTAAACATACTAGAAAGGACTATAGGAACCCAGAAGAAGGTGGGATAGGAGTGGGGGTTGAAAAGTTCCCAACTGTGTAATTTCCCCCTTTCTAATGAAGACAATAAAGTCATCCACTATATTTTACTGGACCTAAAATAGCTTGGAACTTGGCAAGCTTAATTAGTATTTGTTGAAGGAATAACGTGATAAAAGAGTAAATTGGAGTTTCTACCAGACAGAGGAGAACCTTGGTTCCTGGAGATGCCTCACAGTTTATTACATTCTGCACTTCCCTGAGTCTTGTTTCCTGGTCTAGCCCTTTCTTTTTCTAGTTTATAATCCCAATTGAAGAAGATCTGTAAAAAATCTTGGCTGTGATGAGCCAAAATCAATGTTGGAAAAGTAACATTTCCCACTTCAAATGTCTGAACCAAAGCTTCAAGTGAAAGCATATTTTCTTACATTTTTTCCTCTGGACTTTTAGCTCTTAAGTTCTTTTACCTTTCCCTACCACTTGATTTACTTTTCTAGTCCTCTTCAGTTTTGGCTCTGTTCTCAGTATATTAGATCACTTAAAGATCCAAATGTATTCCTTTTGGTCTCTATTAACCCCTCCTTCACTTTGTGGATTGATTTAAGTCATCCGTTAAGTCTGCACAAAAATTATGTTTTGTCTAGAATGCCAAAAAGAAGTTAAAAAGAGAAAAATGACTGAGTAGACCTACTCTATAAAATCTCAATTAAATTATATCAGTCGAGCACCTCATCCCCTGTGATTCCCCAGGAAAGAACTTTTAGAGGGAAAGCCAATCTATAAAACAGACAAAAATGGGCTTCCCTGGTGGCGTAGTGGTTGAGAGTCTGCCTGCCGATGCAGGGGGACATGGGTTCGTGCCCAGGTCTGGGAGGATCCCACATGCCGCGGAGCGGCTGGGCCTGTGAGCCATGGCCGGTGAGCCTGCGTGTCCGGAGCCTGTGCTCCGCAACGGGAGAGGCCACAACAGTGAGAGGCCCGCGTACCGCAAAAAGCAAAACAAAACAAAAACAGACAAAAATGGCACCACTCTGTTGGAAAGCAGTGGGAGAGCTGGGATCCCTGAGTCCTTTGCCTCCCTCCACTGCTGCAGTAGGTAGTCATGTACCTACATGGGACACTATACTTTCTCTCAACAGTTTGAAAGTAATTGAATTTTTTCATTAACCATCTATTCTGATGCTCTATGGACTTATCAGTGGGAACCCAACTTATTGCAGAGCTGGAAAAGAACAGAAAATTTCCAGAAAATTTTATCTCGGAGACAAACCTCAGAAATGATTTAATTATTTCTACAATTGACCCTTCTCTTTTCTATTTTCTATAAAACAGAATTTGAAATTTAGATCAAAACACAAGTACTCATTAATTTTGCTCTATAGATTTTGAAAATTATAGAACTTGGAAAATTATCTAACAATAATATTTAATAGCTTGTAATTCACTTTTGCTATTGACTATAAACATTGATGTATTAATATTTTTATATTTAGAGGTTGCTACAGTATATTTCTGTTTCTTACTTCCCAGCTGGTAACAATTCATATTTAGCTGCTATACAGAATGTAAGATAAATTTAAAGTTCTTAATTAAATATTGAAAATGTTCAAAGTGGCAGTGAAATAAATAGCCCTAAGACATAGGTTTTCCTCAAGAGCAAAGCTCATTTTTTTTTTTTTTTTTTTTTTGTACGCGGGCCTCTCACTGTTGTGGCCTCTCCCGTTGCGGAGCACAGGCTCCGGACGCGCGTGCTCAGTGGCCATGGCTCACGGGCCCAGCTACTCTGCGGCATGTGGGATCTTCCCGGACCGGGGCACGAACTCGTGTCCCCTGCATCGGCATGCGGACTGTCAACCACTGCACCACCAGGGAAGCCTGCAAAGCTCATATTTTGCATCTAGTAATTGAAAGCTGTTATGTGTGGCTGAGATAGGTGAATATTTACCTCTATCCTGGCATCAAAAGTTTAACTCCAATTTTTTTTTAACTCAATAATTTATTTTGAAAGAAGAGATTATGATGACCTTATTTTCTTTCTAAGTCAGAATGCTTCCAGAAATATAACCCTGAGAAGAATTTATAGTAGTAAACCTTTGCAAAATAACTTATTTTCTCAAATCTATTTATGTAGTGAGATTAGATTAATTAAAAATAATTCTTTTTTATCAACTCTATGCTGAATATGTTATCACTTTTTCAAGGTGACTTTTATTTTAAAAAAATCAATATTTCACACAGTGAAAATGTTATGGAATGAGACATGATAATTAGCATAAATAGATTACTTCTGTAATGCAATCCAAAGTACACAAACTCTCCCCATAATCATCAATCTTTCATTTTAGTGAAAGCTGTTGTTTGACTTAACTAACTATAAAACATAAGGCTAGCCCCTACCCAACATATGAAGACATATGTTAATATTTGAGCATCATTTGGGAATAGGACCCACACTGAGACTCAACAAAGACATAGTTTCTGTTCCCAAGGAATTTATATTGCAGAGGACAGATGAGGTGAGAATGATAAGAATTTACTTTGTCTTGATGACAATATTGAGATGCCCAACTAATTACTAGGCATCTGTGCTCTTTAGCCCAACCGGCAGGCACAGTTGGGACAGGTGTTCAGAGGTTTAGGCAATTCCAAAAAGTATGCTCCAGCTCCCAGATAGGTGGCATCAATCCAAAGCCCAACCTTGGCACCCATTCTTGAGATTCAGGCTTGGGTCCTTGCATGCAGCAGCCATAAGGAAGATGCCACCAGAAGACAGAAGGCCATGTTCCGGCTAATGGACACTCTGCCAGCAAGTAGGTGGTATAACTCGATTTGCTGAATGCCTCTGAAACAGTCACAGAGTAGATCACTCCAGGCAGCTCACACAGGGAAAGTGTGGGAAAGTGTCTGCTGCTACTGCTGTCTGCTGGGAGGTGATGTTCTGTTTTCTGCATAAGGTTGAATCAGTTGTTGGAAAATCAAGCAAAATGAGAGAAGCTGCACTTAACAATTGCTGAAGAAAAACTTTAAAAGAAATATGATATTGCACAGATGTCTTTCTTGTGACATTATTTATAATAGCAGAAAAATATAAAAGAAATTCAACAGGGTGTTTAAATACATTATGATTTATCACTGCAGGGTCCTGTTGGGCTGCCAATACACTGATAATTCTGGAAACTACCTAGTAACAAGGGAAAGTGTTCTTGAATTACATGAAATGAATAAAGTAGGAAATAGACGGGTCATGTGTTTTGTTTAAACTGTATTGAAAAATTTGAATGTCAATAGAGGCAGTTGAAAAAGAATATAAACAAGCAAGCACTGAACTTAGAGTCAGAAAATCTGGATTTATAACCTGGATTTGTCATTTATGATCTGCGTGTGGGCAAATTAACCAGTCTTCTTGAACCTCAACATTGTAGAATGGGCATAATGACATCAACCTCATGCAGAGGCTGTGAGTACCAACTAGGATAACATCTATCATGTGTACAGTGCAGTTAAGAGAGTGGGCTCACGCCCAGGCAGCTTGCTCAGACTCTGGTTCTGCCATATATTACGTATGGAACTGTAGACAAGTTAATTAACTCATGATGCCTCAGTTTCCTTCCTGGTAAATAGGATGTTTGGTTCAGGGGTTAAAAGCATGGACGTTGGGCTTCCCTGGTGGCACAGTGGTTGAGAGTCCGCCTGCCGATGCAGGGGACACGGGTTCGTGCCCCGGTCCGGGAAGATCCCACATGCCGCGGAGCGGCTGGGCCCGTGAGCCATGGCTGCTGAGCCTGCGCGTCTGGAGCCTGTGCTCCGCAACAGGAGAGGCCACAACAGTGAGAGGCCCGCGTACCGCAAAAAAAAAAAAAAAAAAAAATGCATGGACGTTGGAGCCAAATGCTTGGGTTTCAGTAGATTATTTACTGACTGGCAAGTTCCTTAACTTCTCCAGACTGCAATCCCCCCATGTGTAAAATGAGGATAAAACAGTACCTGCTTCATGAGCTGTTGTTAAGATGACATGATTTAATTCGTTTAAGTGTCTCTGAGACAGTGCCTGGCACACAGTAAGCACTTAATAAATGTTAGCTATTATTATTCAGAAAAATGGAAAACATTTGTGTTGAAGCTGCTTCTGAATTTGAATAGGAGCTGAAAGGGAACCCAGATAAAACAATTAATATGTTATTGCAGTAGGACCACAAGGGGGAATTTAGTCCTTGTTTTAGATTTCTTTATTGCTGTTGCAGTTTTTGTTTGTACAATAAATCATAGTCTAAGACAGGGGAAAATGAACAAATTTGCCCTATGTACTGTTCCCTGAGGCAGTGCCTTCTCAGTCACTGACTGATAAGCTAATTTGTGTTGTAGTATTAATGGCTGGTAATGGATTAATGCGTTACCCCTCCAAGGTAATCTATTTGCATTTTAAATAGGCACCTTATGCTGAGAGACTGCCTGATGTGGGATTATCAGAGCCTTGGTATAGACTAGGGTGAGGAATTTTTTGATTCAAAGGAAACTTTGGGCATTGCTGTAGTCACCATGTCTTGGTATTTGACAATCACACAAAGGAGAGCGTAATTCTGGAGGGCCCTGAGGCTCCCTACAGCCATTCTCTGTCTGATCAATGAGGCTGCAAAGAGTTGGAGGAGAACAACAACATCCTTCCTCACGTAAAGGTAGAACCACTACTCAGACCCACTAGATTTGCCACTGCAGAAGTCATTCCCACACTTCACCCTAATTCCCTCTCTCTCTTCTAGCCCCATCCCAAAGAGAAAAGCCTTCAAAGAGTGACACAAATCAAATTGATCTGTCCATAAAACAAATACAACCCATTACTCTGTGTCTGCAAAGTTATGTCACAAATATTTTTTAAAAATTTTTTATAACATCTTTATTGGAGTACAGTTGCTTTACAGTGGTGTGTTAGTTCCTGTTTATAACAAAGTGAATCAGCTATACATATACATATATCCCCATAGCTCCTCCCTCTTGCGTCTTCCTCCCACCCGCCCTATCCCACCCCTTTAGGTGGTCACAGAAAACCAAGCTGATCTCCCTCTGCTATGTGGCTGCTTCCCACTAGCTATCTGTTTGACATTTGGTAGGATATATAAGTCCATGCCACTCTCTCACTTCGTCCCAGCTTACCCTTCCCCCTCCCCATGTCCTTAAGTTCGTTTTCTAAGTCTGCATCTTTATTTCCTTATTCCTGTCCTATCCCTACGTTCTTCATGACCATTTTTTTTTACATTCCATATATAATTGTTAGCATACAGTATTTGTTTTTCTCTTTCTGACTTACTCCACTCTGTATGACAGACTCTAGGTCCATCCACCTCACTACAAATAACTCAATTTCGTTCCTTTTTATGGCTAAATAATATTTCATTGTATATATGTGCCACACCTTCTTTATCCATTCATCTGTCGATGGACACTTAGGTTGCTTCCATGCCCTGGCTATTGTAAATAGAGCTGCAGTGAACATTGTGGTACATGACTCTTTTTGAATTATGGTTTTCTCAGGGTTTATTGCCAGTAGTGGGATGGCTGGGTCATATGGTAATTCTGTTTTTAGTTTTTTAAGGAACCTCCATACTGTTCTCCATAGTGGCTGTATCAATTTACATTCCCACCAATAGTGTAAGAGGGTTCCCTTTTCTTCACACCCTCTCCAGCATTTATTGTTTGTAGATTTTTTGATGATGGCCATTCTGACCAGAGTGAGGTGATACCTCATTGTAGTTTTGATTTGCATTTCTCTAATGATTAGTGATGTTGAGCATCCTTTCATGTGTTTGTTGGCAATCTGTATATCTTCTTTGGAGAAATGTCTATTTAGGTCTTCTGCCCATTTTTGGATTGGGTTGTTTTTTTCTTTTTGATATTGAGCTGCATGAGCTGCTTGTAAATTTTGGAGATTAATCCTTTGTCAGTTGCTTCATTGCAAATATTTTCTCCATTCAGAGGATTATCTTTTCGTCTTGTTTATGGTTTCCTTTGCTTTTAAGTTTTTAAAAGCTTTTAAGTTTCATTAGGTCCCATTTGTTTATTTTTGTTCTTATTTCCATTTCTCTAAGAGGTGGGTCAAAAGGGATCTTGCTGTGATTTATGTCATAGAATGTTCTGCCTGTGTTTTCCTCTAAGAGTTTTATAGTGTCTGGCCTTATATTTAGGTCTTTAATCCATTTTGAGTTTATTTTTGTGTATGGTGTTTAGGGAGTGTTTTAATTTCATTCTTTTACATGTAGCTGTCCAGTTTTTCCAGCACCATTTACTGAAGAGGCTGTCTTTTCTCCACTGTATATTCTTGCCTCCTTATCAAAAACAAGGTAACCATATGTATGTCGGTATATCTCTGGGCTTTCTATCCTGTTCCATTGATCTATATTTCGGTTTTTGTGCTAGTACCATACTGTCTTGATTACTGTAGCTTTGTAGTATAGTCTGAAGTCAGGGAGCCTGATTGCTCCAGCTCCATTTTTCGTTCTCAAGATTGCTTTGGCTATTTGGGGTCTTTTGTGTTTCCATACAAGTTGTGAAATTTTTTGTTCTAGTTCTGTGAAAAATGCCATTGGTAGTTTGAAGGGATTACAATGAATCTGTAGATTGCTTTGGGTAGTAGAGGCATTTTCACAATGTTGATTCTTCCAATCCAAAAGCATGGTATATCTCTCCGTCGGTTTATGTCATCTTTAATTTCTTTCATCTGTGTCTTATAGTTTTCTGCATACAGGTCTTTGTCTCCTTAGGTAGGTTTATTCTTCTTGTTGCAGTGGTAAATGGGAGTGTTTCCTTAATTTCTCTTTCAGATTTTTTGTCGTTAGTGTATAGGAATGCAAGAGGTTTCTGTGCATTAATTTTGTTACGTGCTACTTTACCAAATTTATTGATTAACACTAGTAGTTTTCTGGTTGCGTCTTTAGGATTCTCTATGTATAGTATCACATCATCAGCAAACAGTGACAGCGTTACTTCTTCTTTTCTGATTTGGATTCCTTTTATTTCTTTTTCTTCTCTGATTGCTGTGGCTAAATCTTCCAAAACGATGTTGAATAATAGTGGTGAGAGTGGGCAACCTTGTCTTGTTCTTGATCTTAGTGGCAATGGTTTCAGTTTTTCACCATTGAGGATGATGTTGGCTGTGGGTTTACCATATACGGCCTTTATTATATTGAGGTAAGTTCCCTCTATGCCTACTGTCTGGAGGGTTTTTATCATAAATGATTGTTGACTTTTGTCAAAAGCTTTTTCTGCATTCTTTGAGATGATCATATGGTTTTCCTGCTTCAAATTGTTAATATGGTTTAGCACATTAATTTATTTGTGTTTATCAAAGAATCCTTGCATTCCTGGAATAAACCCCACTTGATCATGGTGTATGATCCTTTTAATGTGCTGTTGGATTCCATTTGCTAGTATTTTGTTGAGGATTTTTGCATCTATGTTCATCAGTGATATTGGCCTGTAGTTTTCTTTCTTTGTGACATCTTTTTCTGGTTTTAGTATCAGCGTGATGGTGGCCTCATAGAATGAATTTGGGAGTGTTCCTCTCTCTGCTATATTTTGGAAGACTTTGAGAAGGGTAGGTGTTAGCTCTTTTCTAAATATTTGATAGAATTCGCCTGTGAAACCATCTGGTCCTGGGCTTTTTTTTGTTGGAAGATTTTTAATCACAGTCTCAATTTCAGTGCTTGTGATTG
Source organism: Delphinapterus leucas (assembly GCF_059928025.1). Taxonomy (NCBI): domain Eukaryota; kingdom Metazoa; phylum Chordata; class Mammalia; order Artiodactyla; family Monodontidae; genus Delphinapterus; species Delphinapterus leucas. The sequence goes on from NC_143134.1 coordinate 94,934,793, forward strand.
GTCTGTTTATATTTTCTATTTCTTCCTGGTTCAGTCTTGGAAGGTTGTGCTTTTCTAAGGATTTGTCCATTTCTTCCAGTTTTTCCATTTTATTGGCATATAGTTGCTTGTAGTAATCTCTCATGATCCTTGTATTTCTGCAGTGTCAGTTGTTACTTTTCCTTTTTCATTCTAATTCTACTGATTTGAGTCTTCTCCCTTTTTTTCTTGATGAGTCTGGCTAATGATTTATCAGTTTTGTTTATCTTCTCAAAGAACTAGCTTTTAGTTTTATTGGTCTTTGCTATCATTTCCTTCATTTCTTTTTCATTTATTTCTGATCTGATCTTTATGCTTTCTTTCCTTCTGCTAACTTTGGGGTTTTTTTGTTCTTCTTTCTCTAATTGCTTTAGGTGTAAGTTTAGGTTGTTTATTTGAGATGTTTCTTGTTTCTTGAGGTAGGATTGTATTGCTCTAAGCTTCCCGCTTAGAACTGCTTTTGCTGCATCCCATAGGTTTTGGGTTGTTGTGTCTCCATTGTCATTTGTTTCTAGGTATTTTTAAATTTCCTCTTTGATTTCTTCAGTGATCTCTTGGTTATTTAGTAGTGTATTGTTTAGCCTCCACGTGTTTGTATTTTTTACAGATTTTTTCATGTAATTGATATCTAGTCTCATAGCATTGTGGTTGGAAAAGATACTTGATATGATTTCAGTTTTCTTAAATTTACCCAGGCTTGATTTGTGACCCAAGATATGATCTATCCTGGAGAAAGTTCCATGAGCACTTGAGAAGAAAGTGTATTCTGTTGTTTTTGGATGTAATGTCCTATAAATATCAATTAAGTCCATCTTGTTTAATGTGTCATTTAAAGCTTGTGTTTCCTTATTTATTTTCATTTTGGATGATCTGTCCTTTGGTGAATGTGGGGTGTTAAATCCCTTACTATGATTGTATTACTGCTGATTTCCCCTTTTATGGCCGTTAGCATTTGCCTTACGTATTGAGGTGCTCCTATGTTGGGTGCATAAATATTTACAATTGTTATATCTTCTTCTTGGCTTGATCCCTTGATCATTATGTAGTGTCCTTCTTTGTCTCTTGTAATAGTCTTTATTTTAAAGTCTATTTTGTCTGATATGAGAATTGCTACTCCAGCTTTCTTTGGATTTCTGTTTGCATAGAATGTCTTTTTCCATTCCCTCACCTTCAGTCTGTATGTGTCCCTAGGTCTGAAGTGGGTCTCTTGTAGATGGTGTATATATGGGTCTTGTTTCTGTATCCATTCAGCTAGTTTGTGTCTTTTGGTTGGAGCATTTAATCCACTTACATTTAACGTAATTATCAATATGTATGTTCCTATTACCATTTTCTTAATTGTTTTGGGTTTGTTATTGTAGGTCTTTTCCTTCTCTTGTGTTTCCTGCCTAGAGAAGTTCCTTTAGCATTTGTTGTAAAGCTGGTGTGGTGGTGCTGAATTCTCTTAGCTCTTGCTTGTCTGTAGAGGTTTTAATTTCTCCATCAAATCTGATATGAGATCCTTGGTGGGTAGAGTGATCTTGGTTGTAGCTTTTTCCCTTTCATCACTTTAAATATGTCCTGCCACTTTCTTCTGGATTGCAGAGTGTCTGGTGAAAGATCAGCTGTTAACCTTATGGGGATTCCCTTGTATGTTATTTGTTATTTTTCCCTTTCTGCTTTTAATATTTTTTCTTTGTATTTAATTTTTGACAGTTTGATTAATATGTGTCTTGGCATGTTTCACCTTGGGTGTATTCTGTATGGGACTCTCTGTGCTTCCTGGACTTAATTAACTCTTTCCTCTCCCATATTAGGGAAGTTTTCAACTATAATCTCTTCAAGTATTTTCTCAGTCCCTTTCTTTTTCTCTTCTTCTTCTGGGACCCCTGTAATTTGAATGTTGGTGCATTTAATGTTGCCCCAGAGGTCTCTGAGACTGTCTGCAATTCTTTTCATTCTTTTATCTTTATTCTGCTCTGCAGTAGTTATTTCCACTATTTTTTCTTCCAGGTACTTATCTGTTCTTCTGCCTCAGTTATTCTGTTATTGATTCCTTCTAGAGAATTTTTAATTTCATTTATTGTGTTGTTCATCATTGTTTGTTTACTCTTTAGTACTTCTAGGTCCTTGTTAAACATTTCTTGTATTTTTTGCATTCTATTTCCAAGATTTTGGATCATCTTTACTATCATTACTCTGAATTATTTTTCAGGTAGACTGCCTATTTCCTCTTCATTTGTTAGGCCTGGTGGGCTTTTATCTTGCTCCTTCATCTCCTGTGTGTTTCTCTGTCTTCTCATTTTGCTTAACTTACTGTGTTTGGGGTCTCCTTTCCACAGGCTGCAGGTTCATAGTTCCCGTTGTTTTTGGTGTCTGCCCCCGGTGGCTACATTGGGTTCTGTGAGTTGTGTAGGCTTCCTGGTGGAGGGGTCTAGTGCCTCTGTTCTGGTGTTAGGCTGGATTTTGTCTTTCCGGTGGTTAGGTCTGTGTCCAGTGGTGTGTTTTGGGGCGTCTCTGACCTTATTATCATTTTTGGAAGCCTCTCTGCTAATGGGTGGGGTTGTGTTCCTGTCTTGCTAGTTGTTTGGCACAGGGTGTCCAGCACTGTAGCTTGCTGGTCTTTGCGTGGAGTTGGGTCTTAGCGTTGAGATGGAGATCTCTGGGAGAGCTTTCGCCGTTTGATATTACATGGTGCTGGGAGGTTTCTGGTGGACCAGTGTCCTGAACTCAGCTCTCCCACCTCAGAGGCTCAGGCCTGACACCCGGCTGGAACACCTATACCCTGTCAGCCACACGTCTCTAAAGGAAAGGGAGAAAAAAGGAAAGAAAGAAAACAATAAAATAAAATAAAGTTAGTAAAATAAAAAATAATTATTACAATTAAAAAAATTAAAAAGTAATACAAAGAAGAGAGAAGAAAAAAAAAAACTAAGAAAGAAATGAGCAACCAAACCAAAAAACAAATCCACCAATGATAACAAGTGCAAAAAAAAAAAAAGGACAGGCAAAACCCTAGGACAAATGGTAAAAGCAAAGCTGTACAAAGTCACACACAGAGGCATACACATACACACTCACAAAAAGAGAAAAATGAAAAAAAAAATTTATCGTTGCTGCCAAAGTCCACTGCCTTAATTTTGGGATGATTCCTTGTCTATTCAGGTACTCCACAGGTGCAGCGTACATTACGTTGATTTTGGATATTTAATCCGCTGCTCCTGAGGCTGCTGGGAGAGATTTCCCTTTCTCTTCTTTTTTCTCACAGCTCCCAGGGACTCAGCTTTGGATTTGGCCATGCCTCTGCGTGTAGGTCGCCGGAGGGCGTCTGTTCTTCGCTCAGGCAGGACGGGGTTAAAGGAGCAGCTGATTCGGGGGCTCTGGCTCACTCAGGCTGGGGGGAGGGAGGGGTACGGATGCAGGGCGAGGCTGTGGTGGCAGAGGCCGGCGTGATGTTGCATCATCCTGAGGTGCACCGTGTGTTCTCCCGGGGAAGTTGTCCCTGGATCATGGGACCCTGGCAGTGGCGGGCTGCACAGGCTTCCAGGAGGGGAGGTGTGGGTAGTGACCTGTGCTCGCACACAGGCTTCTTGGTGGCGGCAGCAGCTGCCTTAGCGTCTCATGCCCGTCTCTGGGGTCTGCGCTAATAGCCGTGGCTCACGCCCGTCTCTGGAGCTCATTTAGGCGGTGCTCTGAATCCCCTCTCCTTGCGCACCCTGAAACAATGGTCTCTTGCTTCTTCGGCAGTTCCAGACTTTTTCCCGGACTCCCTCCCGGCTAGCTGTGGTGCACTAGCCCCCTTCAGGCTGTGTTCACGCCGCCAACCCCAGTCCTCTCCCTGCAATCCGACCGAAGCCCGAGCCTCAGCTCCTAGCCCCCTCCCGCCCCGGGCGGGTGAGCAGACAAGCCTCTCGGGCTGGTGAGTGCCGGTCGGCACCGATCCTCTGTGCGGGAATCTCTCCGCTTTGCCCGCCGCACCCCTGTTGCTGAGCTCTCCTCTGTGGCTCCGAAGCTTCCCCCCTCTGCCACCTGCAGTCTCCATCAGTGAAGGGGCTTTCTAGTGTGTGGAAACGTTTTCTCCTTCACAGCTCCCTCCCACTGGTGCAGGTCCCGTCCCTATTCTTTTGTCTCTGTTTTTTTTTTTTCTTTTGCCCTACCCAGGTACGTGGGGAGTTTCTTGCCTTTTGGGAGATCTGAGGTCTGCCAGCGTTCAGTAGGTGTTCTATAGGAGTTGTTCCATATGTAGATGTATTTCTGATGTATTTGTGGGGAGGAAGGTGATCTCCGTGTCTTACTCTTCCACCATCTTGAAGGTCTCCCTTGTCACAAATATTTTAATGATCAAAGGATGCTAGTCAAGTACTCACTGAACTAACTTTTGGAAATCAGCCTCCCTAAAAGCATCCTGAATCTACTCCACAACAGAGATGTATTGAGCACCTACCAAGCACCCAACTGGGGGGTACTGAATAGAGAATAAATCAGAGTTCTTACTCACACAGTTTTCTTTCTGATGGGAGTTATTTTGAGAGTTTTGGAAGGTGGACCTCTCTGTACCTGCAGTGGATCAGCTACAGTCACCTGTACCTAGCAGACATGCTGTCTGTCCTTTCCTGCTCTGGATCCCACTTTCCTGCAGCTGTCACCACTAAATCACCTGGCTCAGAGAACCCAAGATGTTGCCAGTTGCTTCCCCTGAGAACCCCAATGTCCTTGTTAAGGATGCCAACTCCAGTTGCTCCTAAGATATCCAGTCCTCAGGGGACCAGACTTCTGAGTTCCATGCAAATTGAGGAAGGTGGAAGATCTATTTGCTCCTTGACTATGACCCCACTCTGTCCTCAGTGCCCTCAAAGCAGCTCTCTTGTCTCCAAAAGTCTCATTTGAGCGGATGAGTAAAATTCCAGCCATCCCTCTTGACTAAAACCCCATGAAGACAGGTCTCTAACAGTTGGTCCTTCATCCCTCTAAAAATAGATCTTAAATACAGTCCTAGGAGCCAGATGGGGACTTCTCCTTCCCTTGTCATTCTCATTTCATTGCTTGTCCCTGGAGCAAATTCCTCCATTTCTCCAGTTACAAAGCAAAAATGTCCCATCCCTCTTAGTAAGGAATGACACACAGAAGTCTGTTATATCACCTCAAATGTTCTGGTATATCCTTAAGAAAAAAAACCGTGAAGGACTAGAGGTGAGAAAACTGAGGTCAGTACAAGTAGGAGAAGCCCACCTCTGGGCACTAAGTTTAAAGTTAAGCCTCACGTGGAATCGACAGCTGTCGCTTTCTTCCTCTAGAGCACGTCTGCTGCAGTGTCCACTGCCCAGTCAGTTTCCTTATGGGCAGAGCCCAGCACAGCCAAAGGAGGAGGCTGGGTCTTCTGGTGTCATGAGACATCTCATGACAGCGCAGAGAGGAATCACTTCCCTGCAGTGTACTATTATTTCTAAAGTCCCAGTAAAATGAGTATACTTGGAACTTAGGGCTTTTTCATGGAGAAGGAACTGGAATCTTTATTGTGTCCTCTGATTTTTTTTCTCCCTGTTTTCTGGGAATCGGTTCACAAGAAGGCAAAGAGATAATGAACTGTGAGTGGATCACATAGCTGGTAAACTCTCATCTCTGAGACATGATTGAATGCCACAGAAGAAAGTTTACCATGTGATTCTTACTTCTCAGCTCACATCAGCCTGGGAGTGAAACTATGTATAATAATCTCACAATAAAAATAACACTTCTCTGCATTGTTCTATAATGACAGCAACTTCAGCCCCGTTCCAAGTCTCTCTTCTCTTTAAGTTCTTAGTAGCACTCTTAGGAGAGCTTAGTAGAGTAGGTGTCACTGAACATGCAACCATGTTATACGTTGTCTGCTATATCCTTGTCTCCATTTCTGTCTACAGATTCCCACAGTGGTGACTGGTGGTGAGGACGTTGGGTCCTGATGCCATGCTGAGCCTATTAATAAAAGTGAAACATCTGTAAGCTTGCTGTCAAGCAAATGAAATCTGGAGAAAGCTCCTGTAGACACTGACTTTTATTTTCAGTGCTTTAGAGAGCATAGTGATACCAGCTCTTCTATTTTGGCTGTTTCCCCAAAACTCATGTTTTGGACTATCAAGGCTGGGTCAGAAAACAAGCTCAGGGACAAGGCACTGTTTTGGCCTTAGAATCCTCTCCCCTCTTCATCCAGTCTCTATCACTGGCCTATCATTCCTGTCTCCAACCTGTGGGCCATTGTAACCCTCTCTATTTTGAGGATAAAGCTTTATGAGGGAGATTTCAAAGTCCTTCTTGTAAACTAATCTCTTGACACTAGCCCCAGCAATCCTTAAGAAACACTGAGCATATTCTACACTGGGACTTCTGGAGTAATGGTATTGAAATAATCACATTAGTTTAGAAAGAAACCCTTTCACTCCATAAATAAACACTCAGCTTGGTTTCCATGCCCTCTCTCCCCTCAACACCCCAGACTAATTCTGTTACAAGCGATGTCTCATGGACTTCCCTGAAGGAAACTTCAGCTAATTACACCTTAAGAAGAATGAGTAGTACTTGTTAGATCTACTCGTTTGAAGAAAGAGGTTGACTAGTGTGCTGAGGGGAAAGGGTGGAGTTCTTTTCTCCAAAATGTAGAAATGCTGATACATTCTTGTGTGGTTAAATATTAATTATTATTATTATTTTTAGCTGGCAGGGAAAGATCCAAGATTTCAAATTAAACCTTTTTATATGCTATTCTAGCAGGTGGAATTCCCATGTCTAATTAAAATGATATTTAACATATTTTTGCAAGCATTTGTTTACCTTTTTCCTAAATATTTTCTCTCAAATATAGTGTGTAGATAGATAATCTTGGTAGTTCTAGTGAGTTGCATAAATATTTCCAGTTCTAAGCTTAGAGATAGCTTCATCCATTCCAAGGAAAAGGACTCCAATTAGCACAATTTCCTAGGAATTGTACCTTAGGAATATACTCAATCTTTACTGCTTTGTCATCCCCTCAACATTTTCTTGTGAGGTACTGGGACTATCCTCTATGCTGATATCATTCTCTGTAATTTATATTATTTATTTCTGCATGGCCTAAATAAATGTAGAATGTGTACATTTTAAAGAATTCTCATTTACATAAAGGTAGGAACAAAGACAGATAGTCCACCATAGCAAAAAATATTCAGTGCTATTCTTTTCCAATTATTCTATAGTTTAAACAGTGCATTCTTTAGGTAGACTGCTTTGTTTCTATGGCATTTATGAATTCTGGAATTTTCCTTTGTGATTTACCTTCCTACCACTCTGTAATTGGTAGAGAATATTAAAAGCAATTCTTTTAGATAGGGAGAAAAAGAAACCAACAACAATAGCCAATTATTCTGCTGTTTGAAACCAAGAGGCAGCCTGAAGTCTTTAGAAGCAGAATCATGTTCTTTTAAGGAATATTATAAAATGTTTCTGCTTTCATCTCCAAAGTTACCCATCTACAAGTTTTTCATTTCCTATGACCCTGTTCATTTCTGCTTTGCGTTTAAGCCTTTGTCCATAGCTGTGGGAAATCAAACCCTCTCAGGAGAGGGAAGGAAAGATGAATGTGTAACATGTGCAGGGTAGCCTTACCAAGCAACTCGGCAGGGCCGCTAATGAGCCACACTCTCTTGCAGCTCCCTGTCTTTCTACAGTGCGGCTTCCTCTCGTGACATGTTCTTGCTGTCGTTTCCTAGACAGTGCCTGTTTCTTTTTCAGGACTCAGCTCAGGCACAGGTTCACCAGGCAGCTTTCCCTGGCCTCCTTAGCCTGGCTAGGTGTCCCCCTCTGTGCTCCCCAGTGCCCTGTGCTTCCTCCATCACAGCCGATTTCTGTGTGCTGGGGTTGCCTCTGTTTCTCTGTCTTCTCCACTAGAGAGGGAACACTCTGATGGCCTGACTGCGTTTCATCTCTGGGATGCTAGGCCTGCACCAGTGCCTGTCACGTGTGATTTGAGTGAATTAACTGAATGTGGGCCAATGACCTCTTGCTCTTGGAAGGGAGGAAGGGGCACCCTGCAGACTGAGGATTACATGTCTGGCCCCCAGAACATCTTTCTGTTGTGGTGACTAATCATAAAAGAACATCCTTTTGCTGCTAGTTAGAATCTTTCCACACTGTTTAATACATGGGTACTGGGAAAGAGAGGTATTCTGATTTCCTCTTTTCATTCCAAGGCTCAGGCATCAGGGAAGTGTTTTATTCAGAGAAGTGACAGTTACATAGGACTAAAAGCACAGTGCTGTCAGGTGGCGGGCAGGTGGGGTGTGAGTGCGGGCTGTGGAGATCTCTGGGGTTCCTGTGTGCTATTAATTCCAAGCTGAGGGGCGGTGGGCCTGCCACAGGGCTTGTGTGGCACAGGAGGCAAGGGACACTGGAGTGAAGGCCGGCGTGGGCTGCAGGGCTGGTTGGGTAGAGGAAGGTGCTGGGAGGCTGAGTCTTCCAGGGATTAACACTGGGCCTGACCAAGTTGAAAGAATCCACATCAGGAGTTATACCTGCAGCTGAAAATGCCAGAAGGTAAAAGCCCCTTTCAGAGTGTGAGAGTCAGTGCAAGTCTGAGGCCAGGCATGAGGTCAGGGGTCGCATTTCCCACCTCTCCCCACCCTTGGCAGCCTTGTCATGTCACACCTCTTCCCTGTATAGTTGATACTATCTTGGGAAGACTGACGGGGAAGTGGAAACTACTTGAGAAAGTTAAACACATTTTACTTAGAGAATAGGGACTCTTTATAATATTGGCTCCAACTAAAGTTTAAGTTCGATAGGAATAAAAGTTATTATCATTATTATTATCACTAATCAGATTGCGGCTTTAGATAAACATCAAAGTAGCTTAAAAATTATATATTTCTCCACATCCCCTTGAAGTATGAGTTAGTGTTGCAAACTTGTTACACATTTATCCCCACTTTAATTGAAAGCTGGTTCCATGATGTTGGACTTCTCTTTTGCCACCCAAAGCCTAATGTGGTGCCTTACAGGTAATCTCTGCTCCATGAATGTTGTTTTGGCTTTGATATTTGACACAGGGTAACATAGACTACACACATAACAAAACAACCTAGAGCTGCATAATGAAATGGTCAATTCCACGTGAGTTTTGTATAGATACAGTTAAGGATATCCTCCTCATGCACCTGAGAAAGTGAAGGCAAAAGAAATATAACAGCATCTTTAAAGACCACAAAACTTTTGCTTACATAAACAAAGTAAAAAGGAGACTGGTGTCAATAATCTCAATTCTTCAGGAAAGCTGTTATTTTGGTCAATTTATACACAGTTTCCTTAAAAAAAAAAATGCACATTTGCCTAAAGGGGCAACAGCTGTCTTCTTCACCACCTGTGCCCAATTGAAAATTTCATGACTTATTATGCCAGTGTGATTTCCCCAGACAATGCATATTCTGATTTTTTTACTGAAATTCTCAAAAAGTAAAATGGAGAGTGAATGAGGGAAGGGAGAATGAATGTGTTTTCAGGAGAGCTGGATTAAATTATTCTGCTCATCATTTCCTCCCTCATTTACAAAAGCAAAGTGAAATAGAAAATTGAAGCAATTATCTAAATAATCCAGGCTTTCCGTCTCAGGCCCTCATGTGTCTGCAAAAGGGGATAGCTGAACGTTCTTTGTTTAGGATGCTTTAGGCCTCTGCTTTCTGTAAGCTCTGTCAGAAACACAGATTTGGCCTTTCCTGATACAAAGCATCTGATGGAGAAGTACAGTGTATCATTTGAAATTCTGGCAGAGAGGGGATAAAGAAGTCATGGTTTCAGCACCTCACATGATTCTGGAGCAGTGCTCAGGAATAACTTTTCAGAGCATCCGTTAAGTTTAGGGGGCTTCTGTATTCTAGGTTTGTCCAGAGTTGTGCCTGTGCTGATAGTCTGGAATTCAGGAGCACATTGAGCCATCAGTACTGACTGGTGTCCTTAGTAATGACCATCCTAAATACTGTGGTCTATTTATAGCATGCTTCGGAGTTTATAAAATGCTTTATTTGGTCACCCAAATCCTATCTTTCCTGCTGTATATATGTGTCAGTGTCCTCTCCTGCTAACTGTCCAGGAGTGACGTCTTCCACATTTTTGGAAGTGTTTGAAATTAGGGCATATTTTTTCTCTTTTTATCTTCATGCTTTCACATATCCTGTTTCCCCATCATTATGTGCCCTGTGAACTATTCCTGGTCTTTCAAGGCTCATTTCAGGGACTGTCTTTTCCATGATGTTTTCCTGACATTGCCTCCCCCTCCTGCCCACTCTGGAGAAATGTGGTACATTTTTTCCTCTCCATTCCCCTCTTATTCAATAACTCCTATGGCATAAACCTGTCACATTGTATGTAAATGTGGTTCCTTTCCTATACCTCCAATCTAGACTCAATTCTTTCAGGGAAATGATTTCACCCCATTCATCTTTGCATGCCCAGATCTATTAGCAGTGCCTGGCACATATGAGGTTGTGCTATGAAGGATTTTTTTTTTTTTAAGCTAATGAATGAGATGGGATAAATTTTAATATTCTTATTTTCACACTAAGAATTGGAGACTTGTGAATTTAAAAGATGTATTCAGGGTTATAAAGCTGACAGAGGGAGGAGTGGGAGCTTGGGTTTTAGTCATCTGACTCCAAGAGAGTGGTTTTTCCACCTGGGGTGTCTGCCCATTGGAGGGAGTCATGCCTTCACTGGTTCTACCTTTCTGAAATTAAAAGAGCCACATGTTTTCACTGATCTGTGCTAACTGGATACGTATTACAAATGGGAAACAGCACATGCAGAGGTTAAGAACATTGACTCTGGAGCTTAGCTGCCTGTGCTAAAGTTTAGCTAGCACCTGCTGCCAGTTGCCTAACTTTTTTGTGCCTTGTACATAGGATGAAGATAATAGTACTTACCTCCTGTGATGTCAAAAAAGTTAAATCATTAGCACAGCACCCAGCACATTAAGCACTTTACATGTTTGCTATTATTATATATGTTTATTGTTACTAAAAATGGGGAAATGAAGAATTTCTTGGTAAATGTGAAGTTTGGCAGATGAGATATTTCATATCGAGGAGTGAAATAACAAAAATACCCTTAGTGGTGAAAAGATTGAGAATTATTGGATGAGCTCTTTGTCCTTCTGGCTGAACTTTAAAGTTCATCAAGTAAAATAAAATACTTCATGCAGTACACAACAGAAAATGTCTCCTTTCCAGGGAGGATACTGATGGAGAGGTAGAAGCAGATTTTCTCGTTGCTGGGAGCAATTTGGCAAAGAAATAATATAAGCAGACATCATTTCAAGTAAATATTCCCTATATAATAGTCGCTGAAAAGCTATTAAACATGCCTCCAGATGAAAATTTACAACAGAATGCACAGATTAGATTCACAGCTTTTCGGTTTGGAAAGGGCCTCTTGTGATTGCACAGAGGATATTTAGAGAACTCTTATTTTGCAGCGCTATGTCTTATTTAAGTGATACTACGCATGCTAAAGATTGTCTTGAAATGCAATAGAAATAAAGCATAAGGGTGATACAATAAAATCCAAATAAACTGCACCAATATGCTAGTTTTGGGACTCGCCAGCACATCGTGGAGTCACACTGGTAAAATAACATGTATGGATTATGTAATTAAGGCAGGGTCCTTATTAGAGAATGTGGAAGTACCTAAAGGCAATGCTAGCCCTGAATGACACTAAATGGGGTGTCGCTAAGTCCTGTTGTGTGTTCATGGGATCCCTGAGTGAAAAAATAATAATAAAGCAAATATCCCTGGGATCAAGAAGGTAATTGAGAATGCCTATTCCTGACAGTTAAAAAGCAACATGGAAGAGGAGAAACAGCATCTGACTAAAGTCAGAAAATCTGGTTTTTGTCTCAGTTCTGTTTGTTCTCAGCAACACGATTTTAAGAAGTTAGGTGATCTCTGAATTCTAGTCTGTAAATTGGGGGTTATAACACCTGTCTACTTTGCAGGCTTGTGGTGGGAATCGAATGACGCAATGGTTGTGAAGACACTTTTGAAACTTTAAAGTGTTGAAGAAATTCAGGTTGTTCTCAAAGATAAGTTTTTAAAAAAATTTATTTATTTTATTTATTTATTTTTGGCTGCATTCAGTCTTCACTGCTGTGCGTGGGCTTCTCATTATGGTGGCTTCTCTTGTTGCAAGCATGAGCTCCAGAGCGCAGGCTCAGTAGTTGTGGCGCACGGGCTTAGTTGCTCTGCGGCATGTGGGATCTTCCCCCGACCAGGGCTCGAACCCGTGTCCCCTGCATTGGCCCGCGGATTCTTAACCACTGCGCCACCAGGGAAGTCCCTCAAAGATAATTTTTAAAGCAAACTCCGAAACCACATTTTTCCCATACACAGAGCCTACATTTATATTTCAAGGAAGATTGAAAATGGGCTGCTTATTTGCATAAAAGGGATAAAGTAAGAAAAAGTAATGGAGCTAGGAACAAAATGGTTAGTGTTTAACAAGTGAGCAAAACAATCATGTTTTGTTTTTCCCTAAAATGTATCCTGGGAGGCTATATAATTGAAAATTTCTGACTTTTAAATGAGCACAGACCATAATTTTTGAAGAGGCCTTGCTTAGCATGAGTCCTTGGGATTGAACTCTTCAGACCGTAAGGGAAAATTGAACGGAGGGCTTAAGCTTCCATTAAGAAGCAATTTTCCTCTGGCTGAGTAACTCAGGATGATACCAGCTGTGATGGGAGAAACCTTGCCAGCCACCCCGGTGGCACTGTGAGAGGATAGCCTGAGCTGCAAGGCTTGCTTTTCAGACGCTGTGCCCCTCACTCAATTGGGAACGAGGCCAGCGAACCCACAATCTGTGTTAGTAGTAATTTTTCATTCCGAAGCAGAAGCTTAAATCTCTAACTCAGAAGGTATGTTTGACAGACTGCTTGTTGGGCGGTGGAGTGGGATAAGAGATTAATGATAGGTCCTAAATGTACACTGCAGATTTTCCTAATTCACAATTTGCCTATGCAGAATGCATAAATAACCTCATGGGTTTACCCCACTTTCATAAACCTGGAAACTTTTGGGAAAGATAGTGGGGTGAATAAGTTTCCGTATGTAAACTCTCACACATAAAGTAAATGAAGTGACCAACAGAACTTAGAGATATTGTCAATTACAAACATTTTAAGACTGTTGTCAGATATAACATAGTTTATAACACTTTCAAAGATGACACCAGGAAGCAAAGCACAACTACTGTTTTGGTGGATACTGTTGATGCCCTGCCCTTCAGTTGAGCATGTGCAGCCTTCTGGTTGCTGTGAGTGTTGGCTGCTAATGACTGCAGCATCCCTCTTCATCCAAATCTTCTCAGACCCCTCCAGGAGAGCTAGTGACCAATGACTAGTTGACATCGGGCACAAGAGACTAGGCCTCTTGCCTAAAATGGAATCCATTCTGAGCTGCAGTTTTTGCTCCAGAGGTTCCTAAGCGACCAGGATTAAAGTTAAACTCTAGCTGGGAGATCATATCTTGCTTAGCTTTCCTCCTGTGGCCTCTCCTGCTTTACTCCCTCCCTCCTGAGAGCACTCAATGAAACACTTTCACAACCCCCTTCAAAGTTTCTGCTTCTAGGGAACTAAATGTTTCAAAGACACCTTATATGAGTTCATTGTTGTTGCTTGCAGGTGGAAAAAAATCCTAGAAAATTCTACCAATATCTTCTAATAGGGAGGCTCCAGGTATTGGAGGTATAAATAAGCTTTGGGAATGATTTTGGAGTTCTTTTCCCTGATAAATGTCTATTATATTGCAAGACAACAGCGGCTCAGTCAAAACTACGTGTTTTTCTCTAAAATGGTTTTCCAGTAGTGATGTTCTGACTTGAGAAAGAAACCCACTGTAGTATTTATATATTACTGTAAAACAAACTACCACAAATGCAGTGACATAAAACAATGTACGTTCTATGGGCCGGGAATCGGAGCATGGTGCAGTTACGTCTTCTGCCTCAGGGTCTCTCACAAGCATCAATCAAGGTTTTGTCTGAGCCTGGTGTGGCATCTGAGGCTCAACTTGGGAAGGATCCATTTCCAAGCACATGTGGGTGTTGGCGGTATTTAGTTCCTTGTGGGCTGTCAGGTTGAGGGCCTCAGCTCCTTGCTAACTAGTGGCTGGAGGCTACCCTCAGTTCCTTTGCCACATGAGTCTCTACAGATGGCAGTGCACTTCATCAAAGGCAGTGAGGGAGAGCCTGAATAGAGAAGGTCTGCTAACGAGAGAAAAGTTGCAATCTAATGTAACAATCACACATGTGATATTCCTTCCCTTTTGCTTTAGTCCATGAGAAGCAAGTCATGGATCTCGCCACAGTCAAGGGGAGGGGATTCATTGGGGCAAAAATACCAGGCAGTGGCGGCTGCTGAGGACCCTGTTAGACTCTGTTTGCTGCTACATCCACTGACTTAGATCAAGGAGCCCTGGAAATGAGGATAAGTCATTTGAAGGATAGGGGAATATCAACTTAGAGTCATTTAACAATTTTAGATCATTAGTAGCAAAAGTAGTAATTAAGGCGAAAACATGTAGTTTTATCACATAGAAAGAAATCTAACAGTGCTTTTTTCCCCCCTGATATAAGTTCTTGCCTATATGGCCACTGGAGGGAACCAAGCATACCCCATGGTGGGAAAAGATTTTCTCCAAACCTAGTTGGTTTGGCTTCCATGCAGTGGATTTCAACAAATGTAGAGAAAATGCTTTAGGGAAAAGATACTTTGGCTGCAACTTCCTGTAGTGTTACTTCCTTCCCACATTCTTTAAACCAGCGCATGACTGAAGTGACACCAACCTCTTTCATCACCCTCCTGCTTACTTTTCAGGAGCATACTTTTCTAGATGTCTGGGAAAAAAATCAAGAAAGATCAGTGCCAGTAGAAGGTCTCGTGCTGTCAATTAATCCATTATCCTAAACCCACCACCCTCATACCTTGGTAACCAATGGGATTAACACATTCTACAATAATAGTGTGAAAATTTCATCGAATGGCATATATTTGAAGACTTATCCAGGGAAACAAAATCAAATTTTAGCTACTATATATTTGGGGCTGTTATTAAGGAAAACATCATGTCTGAAATGAACATGAATATTATTTTTAACAATGAGCCACAAGGATTTTTATTAAGGAACTAAAAAAGTAAATTTAATAAAAATAATAATGTTATTAAAGCATTTCAAGTGGTAAAGAACAAAATCATCACTGCAAAATATGGATCATTAAGACATAGTTGAGAAAATTACCCAGAACACCAATGAGAAAGATACATGATTTTTATAAAAATTATAATAAAAAAAGATTAGAGAGACAAATAAGATAATGATGAGTCAACATACCTACAATTTGTGCTCCTAGGGAAGAGAATAGAATAGACCAGAAGAAATGAAAGAACAGAACAGAGCAGAAGTTAAATATAAAACACTGAGTCGAAGGTCGATCTTAATCTGCTTATCTGCAGGGCTCTCCATGTGTCAGTCACAATTAATGAAAAACAACTAACACAATCTCTTCAGATAAGCTTATTGTATTTTAAAAACTAAAAAGGACCGTACAGGCCTGTAGAGGGGCAGAAACACATTACCTAAAGGGGGAAATAATCATAAATAAACTTATTATCTGTCATGAAAGATGTTAGAAGAGAGGAGAGCAATGTTTTGAAGGAAAATAGAAATTTCTACAACAGTTTTTCTTCAATGTAAAAGCAATGAAAAGTTACCGCCTTTGCATCTCTCAAGGGTGGGAAAAAACAAGCAAAAAAACCTTTTGTAGACGCTCTAATAAATAAGGGACAAATCAAAATAATAAGTTTATAAGTAGGAGAGTTGATATATAAAAGGACTAAGTAGTCAGCATTGAATCCATTTCAGCTAAAAATTACATCTAAAATGTGTGGCCTTACTGATGTGTACAAAGATATGTGTCCTAGTAGGTTCATTTTACTATTTTAAATCATAACCTATTTAGCATTATGTATTTCTTTTACATAAGAAAGAGGGTAGAGGTTGATCTTTGGAGACAGGAGTTTTTTACTAGGATAGCTGTGCCTTGGGTGCATGTTTCTTACAGTCAATACTAGAATTCAGTGACCTTTTTCAATTTGAAGCCTCAAAAATTTCTTAAACACAAGGAAATAAAATTTTGTCTGTTGTTTAATTATTATTTTTCCATTTATATGTTAGGTCTTCTGGATTGATCATCAGTGTTAGTTTCCAAGGGCTACTGATACAAATTACCACAAACTGTGCAGCTTAAAACAATAGAAATTTACTCTCTAACAGTTCTGGAGACTGGAAGTCCAAAATCAAGGCGTCAGCAAGGACCTGCTCCCTCTTGAGTCTCTAGAGAAGAATCTTTCCTTGCTTCTTCCAGCTTCTGGTTGTTGCCAGCATCCTTGACATTTTTTGGCTTGTGGCAGCATCACTCCAATTTGTTTCCTTATTCACATGGCCTTCTTCCTTGTGTCTCCTTCGTGTCTTCAAATCTCTCACTCCCTACAAGGACACCAGTCATCGGATTTACAGCCCACTCTAATCTGGTATGATGTCATCTTACCTCGATTACATCTATAAAGACTTTATTTCTAAATAAGGTGATACTCACAGGTATGCGGTTAGGACTTTAACATATCTTCCTGGGGGACACAATTCAACCACACATCATCCAGGTCTCTAACCTCATGATACCCATTTCTGTGAGACTTTTTAAATATTTTATATTCAAGGACACCTATTTCAACAGCTAACATCACCTCTAATTAATCTATTAAATTTTAACATTAAAAAGTTTTTAATTGATAAAAATACTTTTATTTTGCACTGTAATTGAATCTCTTTAAGGGTTTTTAATGCTCTTTTGCTCGAAACTGCCTGTTCTAGGTGTTCTGCTTGACATACCTCTCTCTGGATGACTGATGCTCCATAGATGTCTTTTTTTTTCCTCATCTGTTCAGGTCTCATCTTTTGGGTATGGGGTTGCTTGACTGTGTTATATAGAATCTAACTTACATAGAGATGAGAATTGCAGCAGTCTCATTCCCTGATGGCCAATGATGTAATAGGTGATGATTGTCAGTCTCCCATTCGGGTCCCAAAGGGAAGACTTCTGTACTGCTCTTGTCTCTTCAATTGCAATATCTAGGGCAGGGGTCTTCAACCTGTGTGCATTTGGGAATTACCTTAGGAGTAATTCCCAATTAGGCATTTGTATGCCTAGTCCCCACCCCTGGTTTATTTGGTCTGGATTTCTAGTTTTCGGGCTAGATGCAAAATGTTTTATACTTTCATATAAATACAAGTCCCTGAGCATCTTGTTGAAATGCAGATTCTGGTTTAGAAAGTCTGGAGTAAGACCTGATTCACCATTTCTCACAAATTCCCAGATGCTGCTGCTGCCCCAAGTTGTAAGACAACTGGTTTTCAAACTTGGCTGTGCATTGGGATCACTTGACAAACCTCAGAAATACTTATGGTTCTATCCCACTACCAGAGATTCTGATTTAGTTGGTGGGGAATGTGGCCTGGGCACAGGGAGTTTTAAAAGCTCCCCAGGTGTTTCCGATTTGGAGAACCACCAGGCTAGACCTTTACCAGCATCATGGCCAAGGTCAGCTCAGGTGCTTTGTTTAGTTTCCCTGCAGTTCTTCAAGAATTTCCCTTCCTCTCAGGGATCCTTGGCTGACAGAGGACTGACATCCCTCCTGGTTGCCAGGTGTTGTATTCCATGTCCCTGGGCTTTTTGCCGCCATCCTTGGCTCATCTCCATCCCAAGGGGAAGAGGTTGTAGGTCTGTTCTCTTCATCCAGACCTCAGAAGAGCCCAAGATCTGACTTATGATCTCCAGGCCTGCTTGGCAGCTCTGCACTCAAGAGGCTGAAAGTTGGATTGGAACCAGGAAGGCATGGCAGTAGGATATGTTTAAGTGATTGTCTTCTCCAAATCCAGATTTTAATTTTAAAGAGTTCTTTCTTACTCCCTGATTTGTTTTTGCTTTTATAATGTAGTGTTTTGTTTTAGAGAAGTGATATATTCTTAAATGTCATTGAAGACTCTGACTCAAATGGCCTTCTTTGTCATTTTCTTATTTTTCTTACTTTTTCCAAAGGCTATTTTCATTTTTTCCTTGTTTGTTTTAAAATTTTGGTGTTTCTCTTGCATGCTGCAGCCTTTCCTCAAATGTCTCATTTGCTCACATTTAGAATTGGTTGAAATTCAGTCTGACTGCACGATCTGTGGTGCTAGTTAAGGTTTATTGCTGCCAGGCTTTCTTTAGGGTAAGGGACAGAAATTGGTTATTAGGTTAAGGTACACCTATTTGATGGAATGAGGAAGTATTTCTCCTGTGGCACTCACACCCAGCCTTAGCTGCCTTAGTTCTTTCTGGATTGTTGTTTGGTGTTGAGTATAAAGCTCAGGCCGCTAGAGGCAGGCAAAGGAGGGGGACCAATTACTTCACAAATCTTTGTATATAGATAGACCCTCATCTACCAACCATTTTTAGTTCTTTTTACTATTCCTTCCTCTTATACTTTTCCTTGTACTTGCTGGGTGGATCAACTTCTTACTTTATATTGATGCTTATACCACATGATTTCCAGACTGTGGCTTCCTTTGATATGCCTCATCTGCCAGTATTCTTCCACTTATATCCCATTGTTTATTGCTGGCTATTCTCTAATTTGTTGTAGGTTTATGCCTGTTAAACATCCCCTTACTATCATAAAAGAATCTGAAGAGGGTAAGGAAGATCTGCCCTCTTGCATCAGAAATGGCACAGCATCATTTTAGTGGATGCACAATATGCTGTGTTGCTGATGCACTGTATTTTATTTGTTTAATGAGTGTTCTGTAGCTGGGGTTGAATTTTCCCAAAATCTGTATTACTATAAACAATTATACAGTGAACAGCCTTAGAATAAAACCTTTGCAAACACTTTGTAGGTAAAAGTGCAAACACTTTGTAGATAAAATCCTACAAATATAATTGTAGTTTAATTTACGTACATTAAAATAATGTTCTGTTTTGCCTGCATCTTCTCAGTAGAGGTTACTTCAATTTACAGTGCCCATTCTCCAGCGCGCTCTTCAACACTGGGTACAATAATTATTTCTTTAATCTTTTTTGTTGTATACATTGAAGATTTTATCTCATTTTCATATTATCTCTTTGAAGAGACTAACTACCATACATAAATAGCATTCCCCTGTGCAAACCAGTTACTCAATGTAATTTTATCTTATATCATTTTTCTAACACTTAACTAATCTGGATTTATGAGTCCCCTCTACTCCTTTTTAAATTCCATGAGACCAGGGCATTGTCTTTGCTGCTGTACTTCCTGAATTTAGGAAACTCTCCCTGTATCTTCACATAGTTTTCCCACTGTATATTTGTATGTTTGTGTCCTGATCTCTTCTTATAAAGACACTAGTTGTATTGGATTAGGTCCCACTCTGATAACCTCATTTTCATTTAATTACTTCTCTGAAGACCCTATCTCCTAAATTACTGTGCACTATAAGTATTTTCTTAATAAAAATCTGGTGGAAAGTGTATTCTGAAAGCATTTTTAGTAGATACTTCAGTCTATTATAAATGGCTCAATTTTAAAGTATTTTTGCTCTAATTTTTTGCTCTAAATTTTGCTCTAATTTTCATATCAAAACTACAACCTGGACCATATATATATATATATATATATATATATATATATATATATATATAGTGATAAATACAACCAAAGCACCAGAAGGCTTATAAAGTAAGGGACCCTCCTTTTATATCTATGAAAGCATAGGGGACCTTCTGGTAATTATTGCATGCATCCCAGATTTTATTCTCATCGCACTGATTTCATTGCAAGAATATTTGTGCTTGACTAACTTTTGTCTTTATTTTAAGCTCTTTAACCCCATACTGATCCTAGGACTTCTTTTCTTGTGATTTTAATGGTAGAAAATAGAACTACCAATTCCATACAGATGTTGGGGAGCCAGCCTTGCAGACAGCTGGAAGAAACAGGTGTACAGAAATCCAGAGACTATTAACATATCTAACTGAATAAGTGTTGGTAGTTACAAGAGTAATTAAGAATAAAAGAAAGCCTTGTGAAGCTCCTAACAAAAACATTGCTGGAAATCACTGCCAACTTAAAACTCATTTTGTGAAGCTTTCTGAGAAAATGGGAGCATTTTGTATTGAATATTACCTTTTGTCTTGTAATTTACATAGGTATCTTTAATGAACAGCTCATTTATAGTTCCACTGAGTCTTTCCTGTGTGTGTTGCAGGCATCTTTGAAACAGCAGTATCAGCAATTTAGAGTCGGCAGGCTTCCTCCTGAATATTTATAGAAAGATTTTTAAAGTATACTTACCAATTTTCTTTAAGTTGTCTTTTTAAAATTGCTGTGTTTTCTCCTATACTAGAAACACACTTCTTTTAGAATAAGAAAATGGGACGTTTTCCACCATGGCTTTTTTTTGTTGTTAGGATTTTCAGATTGAAACCTGTGAATGGTTCCATATAACATTTTATGACTATTTTTATAATTATCACAGAAGCACATGAATATTGTAAAAAAAAAAGCACAAAGGAAATCACTGAGATGGGAAATAAAGCACTCATGCTATAGCCACATGGAGAGCATGAGTTACATATATAAATTGTGTAATCTCTTACCAGGTATATTAGTTTGCTAGGACTTCCATAATAGATCACTGTGGACTGGGTGGCTTAAAGAACAAAAATTCATTTTCTCACAGTGCTGGAGGCTAGAAGTCTGAGATCAAGATGTTGGCAGTGTTGTTTTTTCTAAGACTTCACTCTTTAGTTTGTAGATAGCTGTCTTTCCCTGTGTCATTACAAGGTTTTTTTTTCTGTATACATGCGTGTCTCTGTGCTAATTTCCTCTTCTTATGAAGACCCCGTCGTACTGGATTCAGCCCCACCGTAATAACCTCATTACAGTTTAATTACCTCTCTAAAGACTCCATCTCCAGATATAGTCACATTCTTTGGTATTAGGGGTTAGGACTTGAACATATGAAGTCTGGGGAGACAATTCAGCCCGTGACCAGGCTTTTAAAAAATGTGTGTTTTATATGTGTGGGTTTAATAGCTTTACTGAGGTATAATTGACATACAGTGACTGAAAGTAAGAAATATGTATAATGTTATAAGATTTGACATATGTATATAGTCATGAAACTTTTGCCACGGTAATCAAGATAATAAACTTCTTCCTCATCCTCAAAATTTCCTTGTGTCCTATAATCTCTCTCTCCCTCTCTTTCCTGCTCTGCTCCCATTCCCAGACAAGCACCCATCTATTATTTATAAATTTGCATTTCCTAGTATTTTATAAAATGGAATAACATATTATATACTTTTTGGCTTTGTTCACTTACCATGATTATTTTGAGATTTATTCATGTTGTACTATGTATTACAGCATCTAGAATAGTACCTTGCACATGGCAGGTACTCTAATTATTAATTAAATGAATAAATAAAAGTATAAATGAGCATTTTAGAAGATTAAGGAGATGGGATATTATATGCGATTGAATGACAGCCATAATTTTGTTGTTCTCTCTGAAACATTTTATAGAGGTAAGGAAATGAACCAGGTTTGTATTGATAGTTTAGAAAATATCTCTGGTGCCATTTGAAGGATGAATTTGTGACAGGGAGAGGCTAAAAGTTTGGAGCAGTTATTAAAAATTCTAGTGTACTGGTTCCTATATGTTGGGTTTGCACAGAGTCATCCATGTTAAAATATCCAGTAAGCAACTGAAAAAGTGAACCAGTAAGAATTATTTTGGGGGAGGAGGGCTAGGAGGGTGAGTGGGAAAATTAGGATAAAGGAAATAATTTCCTAAATCTATTTGTGAAGTTGCCAAAACAACCTTATAAATGCATCATGATACAGAGGAAAGAAAATAGGTATCAGAAATAAAGAACTGTGGTCCCATATATTAACTCTCTCCTAACCCTTACGACTTTAAGCAAGTAACAGCTTGCCTTTGTGCCTATTTCTTCATGTTTTTAGAATTTTTATTGCTTGCATTTTCAAATTTTACAGTGATGGACCTAGGTGTGGATCTTTATTTCCTTTGCTAGGATTTTATCTTGAAGACTGGCATTGAGGAATTCCTATTCATTACTTATTTGGTAATTTTTTATTTCCTGTGTTCTCTGTAATATGTTTTTTGGGAAACCTATTACTTGGGTAGAGGTACTGAAATTTTTGGTTTGGTACGTCTTTATATTTTCTTTTTTATTTTTCATTTCTTTCCACTCTTGGTGAGGTTTTTAAAATTTTATTTTACAACTTGACTATTGAAAAATTAATTTTGTTAATCTTGTTTTGTGATTTCCCAAGAGCTCTTTCTGGTTTCTTTTATTTTTATTTTTTCACAGTGGCTTGTTTATGATTTATGGATATCATATTTTCTGAGCTATTTCTTAGAATACTATTATAATATTTTAAACTTCTTTTTTCTTCCTTGATATATCTCTGTTTACTCTGGGGTCATCTCCTCCTTTTTTGTTTGTTTTGGTCCTTCTTTTTTATGCCATAATTTTTTTTCCTTCAAAAGTCTGTTGATACTCAGTTGTCTATTTACTTTTCACCACAGAGTTCTCCCTAAACACTTCATTTAATTTCTTTCAAATGAACTCTGAGTCCATCTCCTTTTCTTGACTGGGGGTAAATGACTGCCTACAGGCTGTTATCTACGATTATCTATGTTATCCTGGTGAGCAGGGATTAAAAGTGACAGTTCCATATGTGGAGTATCAGTTAATCCTCTTTTCAGTTCCATTTCTAACTCCTGCTCTACATTGTATTGAGAATTTCAAGATCATCTTTCTAGGGATTTGTTGGCTGAAAAAATGGCTTCTTTGCTGCATTTTCTTCACGTTTTTTGATGTTGCAGCCCTCTTTCCTCTTCATTAGTCACTGGTGACCTCAGTCTTATAAGTGCAAGGGAAGGGGATTCTGCCAACAACCTGAGTAAGCTTAGAATGGTTCTGTCCAGCCCTCTGACAAGAGCTCAGGTGGCTAACACCTTGACCTGTGAGATGTGAAGCAGAGGATTTTTGACTTACAGAACTGTGAGATAATAAATGGGTATTGTTTTGAGTTGCTTAAGTTTGTGGTAATTTGTTATTCAACTATAGAAAAACAATTAGAGAAAGGTTGGAGGAGGATGGGACAGCAGTCGTGGAGGCCAAGTTATTTGTGCATCTCCTCTGCACTTGTTCACTTACTAAGCAAAGGTGATATGCCTTCAAAATTCCTTAGTAATTAAAAAGGAATAGATGAGGTTTTTTTAAATTATATTCTCAACACCCATTATACCTCACTCTTGTGGTCAATGATTAAGTAAAAATGCATTAGATCTATGAGCAATGGTATGGTAGATTTTATTTTTGTCCAAGGTGTTTATTGCCTGCCCCTCTGAGAAGGTTATCTTTCTTTACTCCATTGATACAAGACAAGCCTTTGTAATTGTTTTGGACAATGAACTATGAACAGAAGTGGCATATACTTCTTTTCATCAGAAACTTTAAGAGCCATTCTGTGGTTCTGCCAATCTTTATTTTCCTTTTGCCACAGACCTGGATGTGTGGCTTGGGCTTCCTCTTCAGCCTGGGTCCTGGAGTGGAGGTGCTGTGAAGCAGAACTAAAGGTAACCTGGGATAGCCATGAACAGGAAATCAGTGTTCATTGCTGTAAGCCAATGAGAATTTTGCATCACTTTTTATCAGTACCATAGCATGACTTGCCTTAATTAAGTCAATGCTTAGAACACCAAGTGGAGACCTGCTGTAATAAAAACTGAAAATATGTGGCATTGGCTTTAAGGTGAGCAGTGGTTGGTGAAGAACCTATTATTGGAAGCTAGAAAGATGGAGCACAAGTTACACAGTGGTGAGATATTTGATATAAAGTTTGCTACAATAACGTGGAAGGCAGCTAAAATACCAGATGACCCCATGGCTTTTGGTAGAGATGAAAGAAACAGAATATCAGTAGTGCTTCCTGGTTATTATGGCTGAGTTTAACAGACCGTTAACGGTGATTTTCAAACTGGGTTGTAAAATAGAATCAACTATGAATAAAAAAGGCTGATTAAAACTCAACCTTTTGATGAGACCTAAGCATGGATATGACTTTCTTAGCCTTTGTTTTATTTTATATCTATATCTTTTTTTTTTTTGGTGAGAACAATTAAGATCTATTCTCTCAGCAAATTTCAAGTACATTATACATTATTATTATAGTCACCATGCTGTACATTAGATCTCTAGAACTTATTCATCCTGGATATCTGGTACTTTGTACACTTTGACCAATATCTCCCTATTTCCTCCCCCTCTTAGCCGCTGGTAACCACTTTTCTACTCTCTGCTCCTAATAGTTCAGCTTATTTTTAGATTCCATGCATAAGTGAGATTAAGTAGTATTTGTCTTTCTACATCTGGCATGTTTCTATGTTTGGCTTTCCATGTCACTTAGCATAATATCCTCCAGGTTCCTCTTTGTTGTTTGCAAATGACAAGATTTCCTTCTTATTTAAGGCTCAGTGTTATTCCATTTTAGGTCATTACCACATTTTCTTTATTTATTCACATCTTTGCCAACACTTGTTATTTCTTGTCTTCTTGATAATTGTCTGATTTGCATTTCCCGATGATTAGTGATGTTGGGCATTTTTTCATATACCTGTTGGCCATCCGTATATCTTTTTTGCAGAAATGTTTATTCAGTTCCTTTGCTTATTTTAAAATTGAGTTGTTTGTTTTCTTTCAAGTTGTTTGAATTCCTTATATATTTTGTTTATTAACCACTTATTGGCTATATGGATTATAGTATTTTCTCCTAATCTATAGGTTGTCTCTTCACTTGTTCATTGTTTCCTTTGTTGTGAAGAAGCTTTTTAGTTTGATGCAACCCCATTTTTCCATTTCTGTTTTTGGTGTCATATTCAGAAACTCATTGCCCAGACCGTTGTCAAGAGGATTTTCCCCTGTGTTTTCTTCTAGTAGTTTTACAGTTTCAGGTCTTATGTTTAAATCTTTAATCCATTTTGAGTTGATTTTTATATATGGTGTCAATTAAGGGTCCAATTTCACTTTTCTGCTGAGCAGTAAGAGGCTTTTTCATTTTAAAAAGTCAATTTTCCATTTTTTATAACAGCTGATTAAATTGACCTTAGGCATATCTCCTAGTAAAGAATATTTAATGGGTGAAATAATCTCTGGGGTATCTAGAACATATGTTGGAAAAGATAAAATACTATTTCAATAGGTCAGGAAGATGAAAAAAGAGAATGAAGCAGCAGCTAGGAAGTGGAGTGCCTGATTTTTATTACTATATAGTACTTTTCACATATTTCTGTGTGAAAGAAATTACTGACCCGCTGCAGTTAGCACCTAGGATGGTACTTACCTGAAATTATGGTTCTATTTCTAATGCTTAAAGAGAATAAACTCAAAGGTCTGCATGAGCTGTTATAAAACACAAAGAAATTTCACCTTTTCAAAAGATAAAAAGAAGTTAAAAACTTTAGTTTTCTCTCATATGAGAAGGTTGCCTTCATATCAGTGCAGTGAACTTGGATTTTGCATAAGATAAGGTAAATTGACTTCCATGCATAGTAGCACTTTGAACAGGCACACAGTTGATGAATTCTTTGAGGAACCTCAAAACATACTACATAGCAGATATACACATTCAGATTTAACCAAACTGTGGGGTGTGAGGGCACAGTCCACAGACTTCTCTTACTTCTGACACCAACTGCAAGTTTGGAGGGTCCCCCAAACCACCCTTAGGTTACATAACTTTCTAGGAGAGCTCACAGAATTCACTGAAGTCTGTTAACATTCATGGTTAAGGTTTATTGCGGGAAAGGATACACGTAAAACTCAGCCAAAGGAAAATGGTACCTATGTGAGGTGATGGACGTGTTCACTAACCTTATTGTAGTAATCATTTTGCAATATATATGTATATCAAATTATCAAGGTGTATCTTTTAAATTTACATAGTGTTATCTGTCAATTTTATCTTGATAAAGCTGAAAGGAAAATTAGCTAAAGAGCAGAGTCACTAGGATTCCAAATGAAGCTTCTGTTGTTCTCTCCATGGAGTTAGGAAGTGTTAACCCCTTGGCCTTGATGTGTGACAATACACAGAAAGTATTGCAACCAGGGAATCTCACTTGAGCTTCATTCCAGAGTTTTTATTTGGGAGTTATGTGGGTATGATTGATTGCTCACATAATTGAATGTCTCCAGGTCGACTGAAACTGAATGACCCAAAGCCCCCATCTTAAATCTCATAGTTGGTCTTTCTGGCATAGCCAGCCCCCCATTCTATTGGGTATGGCTGGCCACACCCAAAAGTCCAGTGTGGCCAGCTTCCACCTCAACAAAAATACTCCTATCAGATATGACATAAATTACCTCCCAGAAGCCAAGAGAAAAAGCCAGATCTCTCTTTGGGCAAAGCCCAATTCTTTACTACGCACTTGACCATAAGAACATATACTGTTAAACTTGAGGGAGGCAGAAAATAACTTGTGCTTTGTAAGTGGCTGAGAGAAAGCAAGGAGAAAGGGATGCTGAAGATGAGCTTGCTTGGGCCAAGTTCCGTGACTTGAAATCGGTAAACGGGAGACTGTGCGTTATGGCTGGCAAGCAACAGAAAGACATCTTGGGATATTTGCCTCACAGTGTTCCTTGCTTATACTGAACCTCGCCACCCCCCTCCCCCCCAAACAACAGTCCCCCCAACCAGATACCTCTGTCCTCATTTTTCCCATTTATGGCCCAAATGGGCTCTTTTAGATCTGGAATCTGTCATCCAGTATATCTTCTATCCTAAGCTCTTTTTCTCACTCACATTTATGCATGTGCTTTCTAGTTCATTTACAGATAAAACTTTGCAGAGAATAGATCAAGGACATACTTATGATATTGCATTAAAATTTGTTTATATGCAAACTTTGAGAATATTTGTTTAACCAGCTCTCATTTTGTCTTCTTTGGAGTAATAACAGAATAGGAGCCAGAATAGTAAAAAATGATTGTATTCCTAGGGACTGTTTCAGGTCTGCCTCAGCCTATTACTAAAGATTCATAGCCATGGGTATATGACCCTGAAATATTTCGTAATCTTGTTCTTTACCCTAGGACTACACTCTTGTGCTCCTTTCAGATTTTAGTGGCAGCCAAAGGCATAAATAAGATTCCAGTATGTTATAACTCTACCTTGGTCTCATTTATTGTTTGCATTAGTGGAATCATAAAAATAGCTTTAAATAGATTTATTAAACCTACTCAGCACTCTAAAAATTGCCTTAATTTGCACTATTTAAAAACCCTGTAGCTACTCATCAGAGATCATGAAAGTTGAGAGGTAACAAATGTGTTTGATTTTGCCTAATTTGCTATCATAGCAATAAGGAATGTTGACAAAACGGAAATTCCCAGTATACCCAAAATAAATCCCTTTGGAATGTTTTCAGTTCATTGCATATTCATTGAATAACTTTGTCCTAGAAAAGAATAATATCCATTTATCACAAGACTGCATTAGTACATCTATTAGTCCAAGTAGTATTTAGCTTGAGTTTTATCTTGCCTAGATGTTTATATCTAGGATATTCAGAAGGCTTCCATCACATAGAAGTTTGCAGGGTTGTCATAGCAATGTAAATTAAAACAGCTTGACTATATTGTTATATAACCACTACACTAACAAAAATTAATGATCATGATAAAATTTAATGTTGATAGGATTTTAGGCAGTGTATTTACCGCTGGTAGCACTGTTAGAGGATTTAGTATTTCTACAAAGCAGTTAAATATTATCCAAAAAGAGTTAAAAATTGTCATATCCTTTGACCAAGAATTTACCAAAAAGGGAAAAGAAATTCAATTTTAAGTCATTCACTGAATTGCAGGATTTTTTTTTTCATGTTGAAAAATTAGAAATAACCCAAATCCCACTTAAAGAGAATAGTTAATTAAATTATAACACGAAAACATTATGGGAACATCAGCATTTGAAGGTACTTGAGGGTAGCATGCATTTCTTCCCAAATCTGACTGGGTATCATAATCACCAAGGGAACTTTTACTTCTTTGTCTGATACACCTTCTCCAGAGATGGTGCATTTATCTGGAATTCATAGCATAGTGGTGGCAAATGGGATAAGGAATATGAATGGGACCATTGGCAATATTTGCCCTATGGTTTTTGTGGGAAATTGAACAGAAATGATAAATCGTTTGTTTTATAAAGTTGCTCTCCACACATGAATACACAATTATTTTCACAGGAATGCCTGCTGTACTACATCAGAATGAGGAGAATCCTTCCATTAAGCTTCAGGGCATGGTGACGAGAGGGCAGTGGGCTCCTCTACAGAGGCAGAATTGGATATCCTGCCTGTCCACTCTACCAACCTGTTTCCCCACCCCAAACTTGTTGAGTTAATAGAATTCAGCCTAGAAAATGTGAACATTAAACACTTTCTAGGGTTGAAATAACGAAGAGCTATTAGAGAGCTCATATTTAACTGCTTTCCAAAACTGAGACCATAGAACTAGACTATTTTATTTCAGATGCTCTGTGAGAAGCCGTTACTATAAGACATAGTTATATGTAGCTCTATATGTAGAGCTACAGGCCCTTCTTTCCACCCCCTTCTTAATGTCTGTGGCTAATGGTGGTGCTATTGTTGATGATATGGCTTTCCTAGTACTATCTGACAGACTAGTTGGTCTTTGACCAGTGGATTCCCAGTTGGAAGAAAAAGTCTGTGTGACCC
Organism: Delphinapterus leucas; assembly: GCF_059928025.1. NCBI lineage: Eukaryota > Metazoa > Chordata > Mammalia > Artiodactyla > Monodontidae > Delphinapterus > Delphinapterus leucas. Next base: position 94,963,689 of record NC_143134.1, read on the forward strand.
TTATTTCATGTACCCAGATATCTGTACAAGACAGAGAACTCGAAATCATCCAGGTCATAGGTGAATAGCTCTTAGATCATCCCTAGGCACTGGGTAGATATTGGATTAAATCGACTCTTTATCCCTTTATGGTATGATTCTTCACCAGGCTTTTTTTTTTTTTCCTTTCTGGCTGCGCCATGTGGCTTGTGGGACACGGGGTCTTAGTTCCCCCGCCAGGGATCTAACCTAGACCCCCTGCAGTGGAAGCGTGGAGTCCTAACCGCTGGACTGCCAGGGAATTCCCTCATCAGGCTTCTTTAATTGCATTTGAATCACCTGCCACTGGAGGGCACTGTTAGAATAGCTATGGGAAAAGGTAGCTCTGGAACAAAACACTAGCCATCACTGGCCACTGGGCAAGGGTTAGGGTCGGTGAGGGGGTGGGGTAGTGGGGCAATACTGAAGGCTATTGGCATTGAAACCTTTGAGCGTATTTTTTCCCATGTTGAATGAAGTTTGCAGATTCCCTACAATCCACTGAATCCCAGTGGAGGTGAGGTTGAGCTATGTTGGCTTCTGAGATGCTGTCGTGTGTGCATCACAACATCAGTTCACAGAGGAGTCCTTGAAGTTCTCAACTGTTTGAGAATAACAGTTCCAATTTATCTTTCAGGTGATGCTGGAGGCTGGTGTGGTGTGTGAATAGAATTCTGAGCTAGACTGGGATCTCAGGAGCTGAATCACAGGATGGGATCAGGCTGACAAGTAGGATTTGCGTGAGAGCCAGGTAGGGTGCCCTCCTTACAGTGCAAAAATTGTACCCATGGGTGGGAGAAGTACAAGAACTTGAATCAAAGTGAAGGGTCTGCAATAATGATCCAGTGAAAAGGTAGCAGACTGAAGAGAATCCTTGGAGCTAGAGTTTGAAGAAGAGAGCTGTTTTACTGCAATGACTTACAATTAAAACAAGCTTATATTCTTGGTGAAGGCAAATGCAATAGTTCTTTTAAGCTAGAAAGGAAGAAAATTACATGTCTATTTTCAAGCTTTAATCATTTTCTGTTTTGCTGAGAGTGGAGACTTGAATACACGTTTGGTGCAAGTTATATCTTTGTGTTGGAGGAACCAAAGTAAATTTTTTTTTATGCAAAAGTAAAAAGACATACTCCAAACTTGAAGATTTTGTGAGGCACTGTAATTTGAAGGAAGTAAACTACTCTGTGACATTACTAGAGATGGTCTATATGATAGACAGGGTTGCATAGCTGTAGCTCTGTCCTTGAGAGAATTAAGTCTGTTTTAAATATGGACCTAGAATGAACTATGCCTAAAACTTGCTGCTTCATCATATGAACAGAGATCCTGCAGGAAGGATGTATAGGCGGCCTAATCTTTACCTTGAATTATGGAAAAGAATTAGACTCGGTTTGGATAAGCTCAGACTAGACTGGCCTGTTAGTATCTCAAACACTGTATGAGTTCAGCCTTTATCGATGATGGGTTGTTGGGTTCTAGTGTAGCTAAGTATCACAGGGGTGGATCTCACGCATGTGGGTAAGAAGACTTTGGGGGTTAACTTTTCCTTTGAAGGTAATTCATTTGTGTTATCAATCATCCTTGGAAGAGACTGATCTGGGGATAGGAAACAAGAAGCAGGGTAAGGGTGGGAGAGATTGAAGGCAATCTGGCCTCTCTGTATCATAGAGACTGTCTGGGATGGTCTGGGACCATGTGGTACTGTCCAAACTCAAGGATGGATCTAGACCTATGAGTTCTAATAATAGATATACCTATTAGTGGTTATAAGTTACTCTTTGGGTTCTACTTCTCTTTCATTTCCCTCATTTCAGTAAAATCCATTAAAATTGCAGCCTGTTTTAGCAATGCTGTTCATGCATGGGGCAAAGTAGTATAATGGAGAGTAGTATACACTGAAAGGAGACAGTAATCCCAGCCCTTCAGGCAGCGATCTACAGCAGGACATGGGGTTGAGGCAGCAGGTGAAAACAGGACATATCTGTGGAGCATCTAATTGCCCTTCGGGAATTCTTGGTCATATTTGTGCAACCTGCTGACTTCCAGCAGTTAAGTAGGATGAAGGCTTTAAATCATTAAACTGAAATAATTAAACCCATCAACGGCTTCACACTGGAGTTAAAATAAAATTCAAATCCTAATCAAAGCCTAGCAGGCCCTCTCCATCTTCATCTCAGGTTACTCCTTTTTGTTATGTTTTAGCCATCCTGGCTTCTCTCCATTTCTTGGTGAAGCCAGTCTCTCTCTAGCTTTGGGGACTTGGCTATGCTGTCAGCTTTGCATAGGAGGCTCTTTCACTAGCACTGTTTTCTTTCTCTCATGCTTCAGATCTCAGCTTAATTGGTAACTCCTTAAAATGGTCCTCCCTGACAACAGTATTTGAGTGTGTTATCTCTTCTCTTTCCCTGCTTTTTTCTGTCACGGCGTCTTGTTCTTTTAATTCACAGCACTTAACAATTGTAAGTATATACTTGTTTATTAATTATCTCTATACCCCATCAGGCTACAAAATCCATGAAGGAAGGGGCTCAGACTATTTAAATAAGACCTGCATGATGAGGTCCTAACTGTAGCTCTTTGATCAGAGTAAGCCCTTGATACAACATTTTGCCTATGTGAATAGTGTGCTTGATAAAAATGTGACTTCATTTTGGTTGTCAAGCTGGCATGGTCAAAGGACAATTAGGTTACATAAAGCTTATTTCTAAAAATTTTTTTATCAGTCTTCTATTCCCATTATATTTTCTCTGTGTGTAATGATGCCATACTTTTAAGAGAGACTTGCTTACCCACTTGCCACAGGCCTAATGGCATATAAAGCTAAGTCCCACCTTTTCGGCACTTTTAAAGCAGTTGCGTGGGATTCTGCTTACATTACTTCATTTCTGTTTTGGCTCTACTTTTGTTTCTTTCTGCTTTTAGTCTTGGACTTCACCAACCAACTTTGAAGCCATCTGTGACCTCAGCTTTGGTGTTTGCTTCTGGTTTTCTCAACTTCAGTGTTTAGTACTCTCTAAGGCCTTTGGTTTGTACTCAACCTCTGACTGTTTCTATTTCTGGCTCTCTCAGGTTTATTACCTTGGCTTAGCTACGGGTCAGGACCCGAACTCCAGTACATCTTGCCTGATCCCTGTTTGATCCCTAAACATATTGATTGCCCAGCAGAGAAAGGCCAGAGTATTTCTTGCTCAAGCGTTTTGGTGTCTTCAGCAAATGGGTATATATCATAATTATGTCCTAGGTGTCTGTATTGCAATGATAACACTGTGCTCCTCACTGAATTACTTCTTTCTTCCTTTATCTTTTGGTTATTACTGCGCTTATATTAGATCACCCTTGGATTCCTGAACTTGGTTATAGCACCACACTAGAGGCAAGGGGTTTTGGTTTCCTGAACTGTCTCAGGGACAGGATAATGGAACATGAAAGTGCAGGGAAGTTAGCTCTCCATGGTAGGAACAATGAAATGTGAGACAGGAAGGAGCTGGGCAAAATTCTTGTCTTTTTTCCTTCTGTCAGCTATTCCAAGATTCTCTTCCCCTTTGAAACCCTTCTGGAGAACTCCTGGAGGTTGTGTGGACATGTCTGTTGAATGATCTGCTGTGTCTTTTTGCAGGCTATTGTGACGGGAAAGCATGTGTGAAAGCACATAGCATCACATTACACCCTCCTCTTCCTTGCTTCACTTCCCTTTTTCTCTTACCCATGCCGTCCTGTGTTTCCACCTCCCAAATGAACGATTGGCACCTTTTTCTTCATTCAAGTTTAAACTGGGCAGTGTGTCAGAATGAGTCAATAGGGCAGAAGTTCTAGTGAAGGGTAACTAGGACAAAAATATGAAGCTAAATGGAGGAGTAGCAGATTCTGAAGTGTGACTTCAAGGAAAGTAGTCTAGATGAATTTTAAGTATAGGCTCTTACACACTTCTAGAATGTGTTCCAGTGAGAGTTGTTATAAGAGTATGTGATTCAGCCAAGAGGGGAAAGTGGGGGGTGAGGGGTGGGCTGAATTGGGAGATTGGGATTGACATATATACACAAATATGTATAAAATAGATAACTAATAAGAACCTGCTCTACAGCACAGGGAACTCCACTTCACTGTACAGTAGAAACAAACACAATATTGTAAAACAACTATACTCTCCCCCCCAAAAAAGAGTATGTGATTCAGATATCAACTTTTAAAATAAAATGGAATACGTAAAAAAATGTATGTAAATAACATTGTGAGTAGTATAATCTTCCAATTATTTGGATTAATCAACAATTTGAAGGTTTTTTCCCCAATGAAAATAAATCTTTTTTTTATTATACAGGATTTCTTTTAAATAAAGCTGTTATACAAATGTTGGCTATCAACTGCTTATGTTTAAAGATAGCACTTTTTTTTTGGCAGAATTGGGGGAGGGGTCTTTAATTATTAGTACGTGTGACTTAAAGAGTGCAACTCCAACTTACTAATGAAAATATCTAAGTCCTTGGGGTTTTCTGTATTAGGCAAGAGAAGGATGATAAAATATTCTTTTGTGAAGGCCAAGTCTTGTCAAACAAATAGGTCTCCCATGAATACTTGTAGATATAAGTCTATTTTTGGCGCAAACAATGATTGACCCCCATTATCCTAATTATTGTGCCTAAAACACCTTATCTGTAGAAGCATAGTGGAAATAATTGCCTATGTCTCTAGAGTTCTGTGAAAATTAGACAATGGCAGCAAAAGTGCTTTTAGCTGCTACAGTGGTACTATGACCTTTATTCTCCACTTAGAATTAGTCTTAAAATAGTTTAATGATAACCCCTCATTAAAGTTTTTGAGTCTGTTTCAAGCCAATGACATGGAAGGACAGTAGCTACAGACCATACCTTTAAGTAACTAATAGGTAGTGTTTGGGGACAGGAAAAGAAAGAGGAAACTGCAGAAGAAAGCTGTTAAGCTTTTGACACAAAAGCTAGCTAGGCCATGGTAAAAGTTACCTATCAAATATACTGTTTTTTTTTTGTTTGTTTGTTTTTGTTTTTTTGCGGTATGCGGGCCCCTCACTGTTGGGGCCTCTCCCGTTGCGGAGCACAGGCTCTGGACGCGCAGGCTCAGCGGCCATGGCTCACAGACCCAGCAGCTCCGCGGCACGTGGGATCTTCCTGGACCAGGGCACGAACCCGTGTCCCCTGCATCGGCAGGCGGACTCTCAACCACTGCGCCACCAGGGAAGCCCTGATATACTGTTTTTTTTTTTTTTTTTCCTTCTGTCTTTGCCAGATCAGTTCTTTGGCGGGAGAAAAGGGGAAAGAAAACAGAATGGGAGAAAAGGGGAAAGGAGAGAAGTAGAGGTGATATGGGGAAGGGACTGAGGGATGGATTTTTTTTCCAGGGTAGTTTATGGGTATTAGAAACAACAAAGTAGATGAGGTGAGTGGAGAAAGTGCTAAGGAGGGGAAATATTTTTTTAAAATGAAATTATTCACATATATCTATTTTAATGGGTTAAAAAATCAAGTAAAGAATTTGAGCTATTATAAAATTACTTTTTCATTTAGAAACTTTTTTTCTTGAGTGATGGTAAGTTTTTTAGGAGCCTAATATTCTGTTTTTTTTAAAAATAAATTTATTATTTATTTATTTTTGGCTGCTTTGGGTCTTCGTTGCTGCGCACTGGCTTTCTCTAGTTGCGGTGAGCAAGGGCTACTCTTCGTTGCGGTGCGCGGGCTTCTCTTTGCTGTGGCTTCTCTTGTTGTGGAGCACGGGCTCTAGGCACATGGACTTCAGTAGTTGTGGCTTGAGGGCTCAGTAGTTGTGGCTAGCGGGCTGTAGAGCACAGGCTCAGTAGTTGTGGCACGTGGGCTTAGTTGCTCCACGGCATGTGGGATCTTTCCAGACCAGAACTCGAACGTGTGTCCCCTGCATTGGCAGGAGGATTCTTAATCACTGTGCCATCAGGGAAGCCCTAGGAGCCTAATATTCTTAAAATGAGTTAGATGCCACGAAAGCAAAGTAAAAATAGGAATAAGAAAGAGGAGCAGGCACATAAATAATGAGGAGCATAAATTGTGAAAGCTGCTACACTAGAAATACATACAGGGTACTTTGTGGGCAGTGGGGAAGGAGTCTCCATTTCTATAGGAAAAGGGACAATTAAGGGAGCCATCACAAGACCAGTTTTAAAAAGTAAAATACACAAAAACCTTTTTTTGTTTTCAGTGTTGAAGAGAAAGATCATATAAACCCTTCAATGATCTTAATTATTGTCGTTAAAATATTTTATTCCATCTGCTCTTTAGGGGTTCAGAAAGTAAGCCACATGAAGCTGAAGTGTTATTTAAAAAAAATAATTTTCTTTGAGAAAGCTTAGTGTCTCCAGTATCTCACAGCATCTGCATAGTGTGAAATTATTTAAAAAATGAATCACTTGATTTTGTTGCAGTCATCTGCTATTGAAATGCTGGGGAGATGATATCCCTCAGTTCATAGGTAGACTAGCCACAGTTTCTTGAGGTGCATGTTAATTATCAGCCAACACAGGAGGCTGATCTACAAGAGGCTGGAAGTCTACTTGTCAGTATTGTGGAGGCTACACAAATATCAGAGAGCAAGTTGGATTAGAGAAGCACTCAGGCAAATTTCCAAGCCATATGATTATGATTTTATGAATAGTTTTACACCAAGGGTTATTGATTTTACATTATAATTTTTAAAAATAACTTTTTTCTCAATATGAAAATGCATTTGTCACATAATTGTTAGACAATAAAAGAAAAATAAAGAAATCACTCATAATTCCTACACCAAGGAAAGCTCCCTCCTCTCTCCCTTTCTTTGCTACCATATAAAAGGGGCATAGAGTAGTATTCACAGTGGAGTGTCGGAGTTCAGATTCTCATTCTGCCACTTATTAATCACACGACCAGGGCAAATTGCTTTAACGTCTCTGTGCCCCGGTTTTTTCATCTGTAAAATACAGATGGTAATAGTGCCTACTTCCTGGGTTTGTTATGAGGCTTCAATATGTAAAGCATTTAGAAGAATATCTGGTTAATTACATATGTTATGTAAGTATTGTTCGTTATTATTAGTGGTGAAGAACATGGGCTCTTAAGTCAAACTGCCTGAATGTGAATCCTTTCCCTACTTATGATGCAATTTTGAGTAAGTTCAATATATCAGTGTTATGGCTTCATACTTTTTAAAACAGGGGTTGGAACAGGAGCCACTTCTTGGATTGTGGTGAAGATTAAATGAGTTAATATAGATAAAACACATAAAACAAGTAAGCACCTAAGAGATGCCAGTTATATTATTCATTTAAGTATATTTTGAGTGCTTACAGTATACAGGAAGCCATGCTACATATAAAGGAAACAAGAAAGATCAAATCTCTCTTCTCATGATAACTTACAGACCACTTAGTGTCATGCTTTCAACAAGTAAATATTATTTAAATGTACTGAGAAATATGAGTGAGAAGAATGTAGAGCTATCAGAGGGAACTGGTGTGGTTATCAGAGAATGTTTCTTTGAATACGTGATGATTTGATCTGAGCTCTGAGTACTGAGTAGCAATTCCTAAGGTGAGGGAGGAGCATTGTATGTGTGTAGGGGTGGCTTGCAAAAGGAGGGGGTAAAGGGTAGGGGTGGCTTACAAAAGGAGGCTGGATTGGGAGACCATTACCAGCAACCTGAGTAGCAAGAATCAGGGCATATTTGAAGCACTGAAGAAAAATTTCCAAAACTTAGAGAGTAGTGGGGGAAAGTAATGTGAATGGGGCTGCTGATATAAGGAGAGTGCTTCACAAGGAAGGCCTTGAGAGCCATGTTGAGAAGGTCAGCTTTTCCTAAATGTAACAGGAAGCTATTGACGTCTTTAAGCAGAGGGGTGATGTGACCAATGATTGCATATTAATATTAATCAGTCTAGTTTTAAATTTATGGATGTATGTACATATTTACACATGTATTTAAAAAAATTGTGATCATTGTGCAAACAGTACTTTTTAACCATATTTTTAATTTAAAATATAGCATCAACATTTCCCCATTTTGTTAATTATTCTTCTAAAATTATTTTTAATAACTACATTGAATTACACTGTATGGATGAACCATAATTCACTATAAAAATATTTTTTCTGGTGGGCATTAGGCTAATTCTAATTTTTTGATATAAAGAGTGCAGTAATGAACATATTCCTACTCAAATTCATGTGCTCCTCTATCTAGTGTTTGACCTTAAACACAGAGTATAAGTTCTGGATTTTCCTCACTGAGAAACTGTTTGCTATTAGAATTCTTCCTGTGAGTTAATTGTATCTTGGAGAGCTGGCCGGTGTAAATATACTGTGTATTATCTATCTAGTGCTAGAAGCTTCAGGGGACAGGAGATGGATTTGGGCCTGGGACAGCCCTATCAGGACATGCCCAACATGCTTGTTTCTGTGCTTTACTTCAAGCTGCTGCACCAAGACCTATCACCCACTTTGAACTTCCTGTTGGTCAGGTTCCAGACCAGCCTACTTGTCCAACCTACGTCACCTCGGAGACAAGACTCTGGTTTTTTGTTAGGCAAAGCTGCTACATGTACTCTGCAGTCTTCTATCACTCTTATTTTCAAATGTTGTTGAGCCACAGAAAGAAAATAGAGGCCAAGTGTATTTTATCCCTCTCTAGAGCATGACATTGACTTTATATGCATGATAGCAGGAAGCATTTCTTCTAAGTTGGTAACATTTAGATGATACCTTTCCCTGATTCCTGTGGTAAACTGGGTTTTTTCACATTTCCATTTCACAGTAAGGTTAAATGGCAGTCTGAGAGATAATGCTGAACTCACATATACATCTTCTCCTAAGTCTCCCACCAGTGTAAACAATATTCAAATGTTGCTTTTAGGTGGCAGTAATTAAAAAATAAAGTCCTTAGTTTTGACCTGAGGTCTTTACTTATTATGTGACTACGAGTCAACAATTAAAAGGCTCATTGCTAAATGCAAAAGTGCAGTGTAACTTTCAGTAAATCACCTACCTTTTCTTTTACTCAGATTTCTTATTTATCAGCTGAAAGTTCTGATAAGAAGTTCACTAAAGTTGTAAGACAATCCAGAAGTCTACATGTTGCTGAATATATATATATATATATATATATATATATATATAAAACTGTATAAAGCCACCATCTATCCTAGAATACTTCCTGTTAGAAAGAGCCTGGTTTTTTCTTTTGCTTTGGAAAGCTACTATGACCTTGATCCTCAGCCCATCCATTTTTTGTGTGTGTGTGTTGCAATTAACTTTTATTTAAAGACACCAGCATTTAAATTTATATAATTTTTACATGTCATAAAAAACCATTCTTTTGATTTTTTTCCAACCATTCTGAAATGTGACTATCATTCTTAGCTTGAGGCTGTACATGAATAGGCAGTGTGCCAGGCTTGACCTGGAGGCCATTGTTTGCTGACCCCTGGGGTAGGGATAGACAAAACAATCAATGGAACAGAATAGATAGTCAAGAAATAGACCTATATACATATGGACACATAGTTTTTGACAAAGGTACACAGGGAATTCTGTGGAAAAGGATAGTCAAATGGTGATGTAATATTCATATGCAGGAAAAAAAACTTTGATCCATATACCACAACATATGCAAATATTAACTCCAAATAGATAATGTAAACCATAAAACTATAAAAGTTCTAGAAGAAAATCTTTGTGACCTTGGTTTAGAACAGAATTTCTTAGAATACCAAAAGCATGATTCACAAAAGAACAAATTGATAAATTGGACTTTATCAAAACAACAAGAACAAGGAAAATGACTCCTGCTCTTTGGAGGACACTGTTATTAACATTGATTATCCATCAGTAGGTTTAAAAAGTCAGACAAAAAGAGTACTAAATGATTCTTAAAAATGCAAACTAATCTCTAGTGACAGAAATCAGATGAATGGTTTCTGGGGATTGGGGTGGGTATGGGTAGGGGTAGAAGGGAAGGATTATAAAAGGGCATGAGGAAACTTGGGAGTGATGGATACATTCATTCACTTGGTCATAGCAATGGTTTTTCAGGAGTATATAGATGGCAAAGCTTATCAAATAGTACATTTTAAAGATATGTACTTTTTATATGTCAATTATATCTTAATAAAAAGATTGTAAATATAGATACATACCTAGAGGTAGTCTAATTGTAATTACTATAATTAGACAGAGACATTTAAAAAATCTATGATTAATTTATTCAAGAAAATAGATGACATAATAGAGATTTTCACTGGAGAAATGGAATATAAATAAAGTACCAAGTAGAAATCTAAAAACTGATAAATATATTTTCTAAAATTAATAACTCAAGGGTTAGTTTTAACAGATGATTAGACAAATCAGAGGAGAGGATTAATCAGTGGGAACATAAGTTATGCGTTGGTTATTTATTTCATAATAAACAACCAAAAAACACATTAAACACTCATTTTGTTCATTGGTCTGAAGCTCATATAAGGCAACTCCGTTTTAGATTACAGTTTCTGGGTTTCTCTGCTTCAAGCTGCAGGTTTGTGATTGGCTAGATTCCCTGAACTCCATGTGCCCACGTGGAGGAGGAAGGAGCTTTAGGCAAAGGAATTTTAAAATACAGCTAAAATGGAAAGTTTCCTTGAACAACACAGTTACCAAGTTACCAAAACTGACACAAGAAGAAATTTTAAAATCTGGATAATACTAGATCTATTATAGAACTTAAATATATAGTTGAAAACAGTCTCACACAAAGATCTAGGTCCAAATGGCTTTTGGGTGAAGTCTATCAACTGTTTAAAGAAGAAATAAAACCAATCTTACATCAATTCTTTAGAACAATAGGAAAAAAATGGGATATTTCCCAACTCACTGTGAGGCCAACATAAACTTGGTAAGAACATTACAGACCAATTTATCCCTTGGACAATGATGCAAAATTTCTAAAAAAGTGTTAGCAAGTTGAATAATATATAAAAAGGAAAATACATCACAACTAACTTGGGCTTATCTTAAGAAAATAATGTTGGTTTATCAATTGAAAAATCAATCAATGTTAAGTCACTGCACTAAGAGTACAAATGAGAAAAATCATATGCTCACTTTAATAAATGCAGACATAGCGTTAGAAAAAATCTAGTAACCATTCATGATAATAACAGAACCTTTCCTTAATCTAGTAAAGAGTATCTACAAAACATCTACAGCACTCTTCATACTTAATAGTGAAATATTACAAGATTTCCCCTGAGATTGGGAATGAGACAAGGAGGTGTGCTCTGACCAATTCTCTTCAACATTGTACTAGAAAACCTAACCAGCACAACAGGGCAAGAAATAAAAGGCATAGTAGTTTGGAAATAAAAAATAAAACCGTCATTATTCAAAGGTAACATGATTTTGCATGTAGAAAATCTAAAAGAACTGAAGACCACTTATTAGTTCTAATAAGTGAACATAGCAGAAATCAGTTGAGTTTTACATTCAATGTAATAAGCCTTCACAGTTCATAAAGTTTAGAATGCTAAATGTATGTATGGTTACTGTACAAAAATGTTGGAGTCAGATGCTAATGATCTCTGAGGTTAAGGTTTTCTTGCATAGATTTTTTTTTTAACATCTTTATTGGAGTATAATTGCTTTACAATGGTGTGTTAGTTTCTGCTTTATAACAAAGTGAATCAACTATACATATATATATATCCCCATAACCCCTCCCTCTTGCATCTCCCTGCCACCCTCCTTATCCCACTCCTCTAGGTGGTCACAAAGCACTGAGCTAATCTGCCTGTGCTATGTGGCTGCTTCCCACTAGCTATCTATTTTACATTTGGTAGTGTATATATGTCCGTGCCACTCTCTCACTTCATCCCAGCTTACCCTTCCCACTCCCCGTGTCCTCAAGTCCATTCTCTATGTCTATGTCTTTATTCCTGTCCTGCCCCTAGGTCCTTCAGAACCATTTTTTTTTTGTAGGTTCCATATATACGTGTTAGCATGTGGTACTTGTTTTTCTCTTTCTGACTTAATTCACTCTGTATGACAGACTCCAGGTCCATCCACATCACTACAAATAACTCAATTTCATTTCTTTTTATGGCTGAGTAATATTCCATTGCATATATGTGCCACATCTTCTTTATCCATTCATCTGTCGATGGACATTTAGGTTGTTTCCATGTCCTGACTATTGTAAACAGAGCTGCAATGAACATTGTGGTACATGACTCTTTTTGAATTATGGTTTTCTCAGGGTATATGTCCAGTAGTGGGGTTGCTGGGTTGTATGGTAGTTCTATTTTTAGTTTTTTACAGAACATCCATCCTGTTCTCCATAGAGGCTGTATCAATTGACATTCCCACCAACAGTGTAAGAGGGTTGCCTTTTCTCCACACCCTCTCCAGCATTTACTGTTTGTAGATTTTTTGATGATGGCCATTCTGACTGGTGTGAGGTGATACCTCATTGTAGTTTTGGTTTGCATTTCTCTAATGATTAGTGATGTTGAGCATCCTTTCATGTGTTTCTTGGCAATCGGTATATCTTCTTTGGAGAAATGTCTGTTTAGGTTTTCTGACTATTTTTGGATTGGGTCGTTTGATTTTCTGATATTGAGCTGCATGAGCTGCTTGTAAATTTTGGAGATTAATCATCTGTCAGTTGCTTCATTTGGAAATATTTTCTCCCATTCTGAGGGTTGTCTTTTCACCTTGTTTATGGTTTCCTTTGCTGTGGAAAAGCTTTTAAGTTTCATGGGGTCCCATTTGTTTATTTTTGTTTTTATTTCCATTTCTCTAGGAGGTGGGTCAAAAAGGATCTTGCTGTGATTTATGTCATAGAGTGTTCTTCCTATGTTTTCCTCTAAGAGTTTTATAGTGTCTGGCCTTACATTTAGGTCTTTAATCCATTTTGAGTTTATTTTTGTGCATGGTGTTAGGGAGTGTTCTAATTTCATTCTTTTACATGTAGCTGTCCAGTTTTCCCAGCACCACTTATTAAAGAGACTGTCTTTTCTCCTTGTATATTCTTGCCTCCTTTATCAAAAATAAGGTAACCATATGTGCGTGGATTTCTCTCTGGGCTTTCTATCCTGTTCCATTGATCTATATTTCTGTTTTTGTGCTGTACCATACTGTCTTGATTTCTGTAGCTTTCTAGTATAGTCTCAAGTCAGGGAGCTTGATTCCTCCAGCTCCATTTTTCCTTCTCAAGATTGCTTTGGCTCTTCGGGGTCTTTTGTGTTTCCATACAAATTGTGAAATTTTTGTTCTAGTTCTGTGAAAAATGCCATTGGTAGTTGTATAGGGATTGCATTGAATTTGTAGATTGCTTTGGGTAGTAGTCATTTTCACAATGTTGGTTCTTCCAATTCAAGAACATGGTATATCTCTCGATCTGTTTGTATCATCTTTAATTTCTTTCATCAGTGTCTTATAATTTTCTGCATACAGGTCTTTTGTCTCCTTAGGTAGGTTTATTCCTAGGTATTTTATTCTTTTTGTTGCAATGGTAAATGGGAGGGTGTCCTTAATTTTTCCCTCAGATTTTTCATCATTAGTGTATAGGAATGCTAGAGGTTTCTGTGCATTAATTTTGTATCCTGCTACTTTACCAAATTCATTGATTAGCTCTAGTAGTTTTCTGGTATCATCTTTAGGATTCTCTGTGTATAGTATCATGTCATCTGCAAACAGTGACAGTTTTACTTCTTTTTTTCCGATTTCGATTCCTTTTTTAAATTTTTTCTTCTCTGATTGCTGTGGCCAGAACTTCCAAAACTATGTTGAATAATAGTGGTGAGAGTGGGCAACCTTGTCTTGTTCCTGATGTTAGAGGAAGTGGTTTCAGTTTTTCACCTTGAGAACGATGTTGACTGTGGGTTGGTCATATATGGTCTTTATTATGTTGAGGTAAGTTCCCTCTGTGCCTACTTTCTGGAGGGTTTTTATCATAAATGATTGTTGAATTTTGTCATAAGCTTTTTCTGCATCTCTTGAGATGATCATATGGTTTTTCTCCTTCAGTTTGTTAATATGGTGTATCACATTGTTTGATTTGCATATATTGAAGAATCCTTGCATTCCTGGGATAAACCCCACTTGATCATGGTGTATGATCCTTTTGTTGTTGGATCCTTTTGTTGTTTGTATGTTGTATTTTGTTGAGGATTTTTGCATCTATGTTCGTCAGTGATATTGGCCTGTAGTTTTCTTTCTTTGTTACATCTTTGTCTGGTTTTGGTATCAGGGTGATGGTGGCCTCGTAGAATGAATTTGGGAGTGTTCCTCCCTCTGCTATATTTTAGAAGAGTTTGAGAAGGATAAGTGTTCAGCCCATTCTATTTGCTCACAAACTTGTGGTTTAACATTGTGGAAGCTCTTCAGTACAGAGAATAATACATTGCCCTTGAGGAGCTCAGACTGAGGGAGGAGGCATCCAGGTAACAAGACCCGTTATAATTCAGCATGAAAAATACCATAGCGGATGAGGAACAAATCATTAAGGGCGATTGCGTTTTCTTGTCACACAAATATGGCCAATACAGATGAGGTAATTTCACGTTGAGATTCTAAGCTAAAAGGCTGTATTTAAACACAGACTTAGGGGCAGACAGAAAGGTATTTGTGTCACCGGCCCAGCAGTAACTGGAATTGGCAAAGCCAGTTTCAATCTCTCTTGCCTCAGTTTCCTTTTTTTTGAAGAAAATCAAGGTAATTAATGTCTACTTAGCAGAGCTCTTATGAAGATGACATGTGAAACGTGTCTGGCAGAGTAGCAGTGGACCTCAAGATTTTGGCTTTTGTCTATTTACTGATGCAATAGATATTTGAGTGCCCACTAGGTTTTGGAAGTAGGTAGGGGAATAAGGCACACAATGTCCTTCTCACAGGGCTTACATGGCATACAGAATCAGATAATATACAAATAAGCAAATAAATTATGCAAATGTTTATAAGCTGTGTTATGAGCCATGTAGTAAATAAAGAAGGTTATGTGAGAGAAAGTAAAAGGGTGGGCAGGATGGGGCAGGTAGCTTTGGATAGGTTAGCCAGGGGAAGTTTCTTTTGTTCTTCTTTTTCATCTTCTCTGTATGGGGGATCACAATGAACATTTGAGGGCTTTTTGTTCCTGGGCTGTTTTGTTATGAATAACAGGCTGAAAGACCAAGTGTTTTAATATGCAAAAAGTAAAGTTAATTGAGTGAACAGGGTGTTCTTTAGAAGTCTACTACTGAGAAAAAGTTTAAAAAAAAATGGTTTCCTAGACTGATTCTGAGTAAAGGCACACTTAGTCTACTGTAGCATTTCCCAATCTTTTTTATTATTTACTCTATAAACCTCATGTTTTATAAAGCATTATTTACCCCCCAATTCAATTTTTAAGTGATAATGAGCCTATCTATTTGTTATTAATAAAAACCATCAATGCCAGTCAGTTTCTGGTTAAATTGTATCCCTAATTAAGGAAATTTCAATTGAAGGCAAGATTTTAATTTTTCTCTGTGTTATTGAGGGTAAGTACGTAATTTCATAAAGCTTGTGCTATGCGAAAAATAGCTCAAAGACATTTTTAGAAGTCAGGAGTCCTTGAGATAAGTTCCACTAATTCTGGCAAATTAGAGTTCTAGAGTTAGGCATCTAGAAATAAATAGTCTTATTTTTGGTTTTTAATCTTTCCTCGAGATGATTTATGTATATGATTTTGGATAATTCTTTTAAAATACTCTGCACATCAATTATTCATGTAGGCATTCAACCTTGGATATAAAGGGACCAGTCTGGCATTAGCCCTAAGGCAGGCCCTACACCACTCCTTTTCAACTACTGATTTAAATTTGTCTTCTTTTTCTACCAGGTTGTAAATCCTTGAGGGCACAGATCATTTTTATTTTTCTTATCACTATGTCCCAAACACACATAGTAGGTAGTTCAAAATTGTTATGATTCAGAAAAGTATGTTACTTATCGGCCTCTGGCCTGGGTCTTTTGTGAGAAACCTGAATCTCCACTTGAGGCTTCTGCCTGGGACACATCCTTTTTAAATTTTATTTTCTGTTGAATCCTTTCAAGCACCTTAATGCAAAACAGGTCATATTGCATGCACTCTGACTCCATTTATCTTGATGTTTTTCAACACTTTCAGTTTAGAAGTCTAGCTTTACTTGACCTTCAGTGAAACATTTACTATGTGAGCATTTTAATATTTTATATTTTAGCTTTTTCATTTGTGTTACATTTTATTGGTGGTTTACAGGGAAACGAAAAGGTCAAAACAATGGAACAGCCTGGTTGATGGCAGGTGGCCTAAATAAGAGGATTCTTTCCCATATCAGCTCCTTAGAAAATCCTTTTAACTTTTCAGTGTAGGCTTCCTTTTAAGTCTAAAGGACCCACCTGATCAAATGCACTGCACTGTGGGAAAGTCAGACAAATATCTCTGCCTCTAGATTTCTTAACTGATCTCCACTTAATCAAACTGTTAGATTAACCCACCTATCCATTCCGTCTGCAAAATATACTGATGGATGCCCCAGATATAAATACAGTAGGCTGTGTGCTCACTCCTATTGCTTCCAGCATTGAAGTTGCTTACTGATCAAGGTAAAGTTGTGTATGTTCATAAACCTATTTATTCCAGTCATTTTCTTATTGTAATTCTATAATATAATTAAATATTGTATTAACTAATGATATACAGATACACAAGGAAAATTAGAGATTCTATTAAAATCAAATTATTGTGGTAATAGTATCATGAGTATATGCACATGTTCAAACTCATCCAAATGTATGCATTAAATATGTGCAATTTTTTGTATATTAGGTCAACCTTCAGAAAGCTTAAAAATACTTAAAATATTTAAAAAATCAAATTAAAACTTGTGGAAATAATAAAGTCAGCTCTCTAAAAAATTAGGTGTGGACAATGCAGCTGTAAAATATTGGAAAAATCATATAAATCTAGAAAGTTTTTTCTTGAACTGCTTCAAAAGTATCTTTAAGTTCTTCATTCACTTTAAAAAATGTTGAAATTTTAGATGATACATTATTGGTGCAACTTAGTAAAAAATCGGAATGTAACTTCATCATTGGACCAAACAGATAATACAACAAAATAAAACTTTGGTCCTGAAATTGTAAAAACATAGGAAGAAGTCTTCTTAACATTAATCTTGGCAATAATTTTTTAGATATGACACCAAAGCACAAACAACAAAAACAAAAATTATTACGTGGGACTACATCAAACTTTGCATAGCAAAGCCTTTGCAAAGCAAAAGAAACAATTAAACAAAATGAAAAGGTAACCCACAGAATGGAAGAAAACATTTGGAAATCATATATCTGATAAGGTATTAATATCTAAAATATATAAAGAACTTACACAACTCAATAGTAAAAAACCAGCCTGATTAAAAGATGGTCAGAGAAACTGAATAGACATTTTCCCAAAGAGGTTATGAAAATGGCCAATAGGCACATGAAAAGGAGCTTGACATCGCTAACCATGAGGGAAATGCAAATCAAAACCACAATGAGATATTACCTCACACCTGTTAGAATGATTAGCATCAAAAAGACAAGAGATAACAAGTGCTGGTGAGGATGAGAAGAAATGGGAAACTTGTGCACTGTTGGTGGGAATATAAATTGGAACTGCCGCTATGAAGAGAGTATGGAGGTTCCTCAAAAAATTAAAATAGAACTAACATGTGATCCAACAATCCCATTTCTGGATATATGTCCAAAAGAATTGAAATCAGGATCGAGAAGAGATACCTGCACTTCTATGTTCACTGCAGCATTATTCACAGTAGCCAAGACATGGAAGCAACCTAAGTGTTCATCAACAGATGATGGATAAAGAAAATGTGTTATATACATAGAATAAAATATGATTCACTCTTAAAAAAGAAGAAAACCTTGCCATATGCAACAGCATGTCTGAACGTAGAGGACATTATAAAAAGTGAGATAACCAGACACAGGACAGATACTACATGACATCACTTATATGAGGAATCTAAAATAGTCAAACTCATAGAAGCAGAGAGTAGAATGGTGGTTGGGATGGAGGGGGAAACAGGGAAGTATTAGTCAAATGGTACAAAGTTTCAGTTATACGAGAGTAAGTCCTAGAGATCTAATGTACAGTGTAGCGCCTATAGTTAACAATACTGTATTGTATAGTTAAACATTTGCTAATAGGGTAGGTCTCATGTGTTTTTAAAACAAACCAAAACAAACCAGCCAAACAAAGAAAAAATGACTAAGAAGCAAGAGGGACGTTTTGGAGGTGATGTTTATTACCTTGATTGTGGTAATGGTTTCAGAGGTGTATGTAGATCTCCAAACTTATCAAGTTGTATACGTTAAATATGTCCAGTTTTTTTATATATCAATTGTACCTGAATAAAGATGTTTAAAAATTGAATTAGGTACATTCTATGTATTTACTTTACTAGGTTGAGAAATAGACTACTTTGTTTTTAAGGCTATCTTTAGCTTTCAATAATGATATTATTCTAAGACCTTTATTGCAAATCTTTAAGTATACAAGTATTTTCTTTAGATTATTTCAATAAATAAATATAATTCATTTGTTTTTATAAATGGGCTCAGTTTTGGAATGAGAAAATCTTATTCTAATCTTTGTTCTGCTACAGATTTATTGTGTGATATTAGAGAAGTCATGATTCTCTAAACTTCATTCTTTCATTGAATACACTTTTTAGTGATTGCCATGCATATCAGATCTTGTCCTAGGCACATCAGAAACTTTTTTTTTCATGTGTAAAATGTGGGGACATAATTAGAATATATTCAAGCTCCCTTTCAGCTTTATAATTATGAATCTGGGATAAAATTCACACTTTCTCTTCATAAGGATTAAAGAGGCAGCTTGGATTTTCCCTGGAGAGCTGAATTGCAATCAGATATTTGAGAAAAGATGTGAAAGGAAGTAATAACTCCCTTAGAATTGCTAAAGGTCCTCTGATGATTATAATGGAAAATGAGTCAAATGGTATTTGGAGCTTAAGGGAGAAGTTTAGTGGGGAAGGTGTACCCCAGGGCTCACTCTCACCTAGAACAATAACAAACTGCTAAGAATTGTCAGAGCAACAAGAACAGTGGCAGCTGCAGCTGCAGCACTGAACATTCTGAATACACAGTACCTGGAGAAGTGGAGCCAGAATGAGTGAAGCAACGCGCGCGCACACACACACACACACACACACACACACACACACGAATTCTGTCGAGTGGGCAAGCAAGCCCAGTGTGACCCTTCTCTATGGATGATGCCCAAGGCCTCCTGAAGGGCCCCTCCCCAAGTGTGGAGGGCCTGTTTGTCAGCAGTATTAACTTCTCCATGTACACTTTGTCCAGGACTTAAGTGAATATTCCTCTAGAGTGGACTGCTATTTAGGAACATGCCGTGTGGTCACAGAACCTTCTGCTCCTCATCTGACGGTGAGCCCAGAGCTATTCTCATACTTAGAGTCTGTGACATCCCAGAAGGCATTTTTATGAGCACCCTGATGGGTAATAATCAGTTTGATCAAGGCTAATCCTTTGCTGTTCTTTATCCCTGAGCAACAATCCTGGTGCTGGCTGCTGGCTCACACTTTACAAAGATGGGGAGAGGTCTTTCAAGAATGCAAAGATCCAGTGCCTGATCTCAGTAGATGTTGCCCATGTGCAGCTTATTAATTATGCAAATTCCTGGGTGAATACCCACCTCATACGCAAACTAGCAATAGTAGGATTATAGTCAGGGGGACGTTACATATGAGATATTTCCAAAGATCTGAATTATCATTTAACCTGAGACCTGAAAGATGCAAAAGTGGTAGTTAGGATGAAGGAAGATTATCCCAGACAGAGGGACTGGCACATTCAAAGGTCCTGGGCCAGGTACAAACTTGGATGGACAAAGAACAGAAAGATGGCCAGTGTGGGTACAGTTAGTGGCCATGGAAAAGACAGGTGCAAGATAAGATCATGGGAGCCTGGATGACCCTCTTAGCAATGGAGATGGAATGAAATATTTATAATGTAGCAGGAAAAGTGGTGGATTGATTATAAGGACGAGGAAAGGAGAGAAATAAAGGCTAGTACGTAGGTAGATGGTAGTGCCACCTAATGAAATGAGAAGAAGTGGAAAGAGAGATAGGTTAAGAGGCTGGGAACCAAGAATTCTGTTTCAGATTATAATTACAGAAATAATCAAATCAGTAGAACAGAATAAAGTCTTGAAATAGTTACAATTTTGAATAGGAATTTAAGAAATAATAAGTATAATATTTCAATACTGTAGGAATAGGATGCCTTAGATAATAGAAAATATTGGTATGATTATCCATCAGGAAAAATATTCAGCTAGAATATTTTGCCTCATAGCACATAAAATTAATTCCAGATGAATTCTCAATTTAAAAAACATAGCTGGGACAACTAGATTTATCTGTATAGAAAAAGGTACCTCAACTCTTACCTCATGCCATATACAACAGTTAACTCAAGATGGGTCAGAGATCTAGCCATAAAACCTTAAACTATGGGTAAGCGGGGGGCGAAGTGAGAGAGTGGCATGGACATATATACACTACCAAATGTAAAATAGATAGTGGGAAGCTCTGCATAGCACAGGGGGATCAGCTCGGTGCTTTGTGACCACGTAGGGGGATGGGATAGGGAGGATGGAAGGGAGACACAAGAGGCAGGAGATATGGGGATATATGTATATGTATAGCTGATTCCCTTTGTTATACAGCAGAAACTAACACACCATTGTAAAGCAATTATACTCCGATGAAGATGTTAAAAAAAAAAAGGCCTTAAACTATTAAATATTTAGAAAAAACATAATAACATTTGTGACATTGGACTAGACAAAGATTTCCTAAACATGATGAAAAAAGAAAAAATTGAAAATTGGATAAAACGTCTTCATCAAAATAAAAACCTGTGTTCTATGAAAGACAGTTAAGAAAATGAAAAGACTAGCCATAGATTGTAAGAAAATACTTGCAAAACATATTTCTGACAGGGGACTTGCATCCAGAATATATGAAGAACACAACTTAATAAGGAAAACAACCCAGTTTTTTTAAAAAGGAAAAGATTTGAACAGACACTTGACAGATGCTCAGCATCATTATTATCATGTAAATTCAAATGAAAACCACAATGAGAGACCACTGGACACCATTTGAATGGCTAAAATGAAAAAGCTTGACAATACCAAGTGCTGGACAGAATGTGGAACTGGAAACTATACATTTTGGTTGAGAATGCAAAATGGCCCAGCCACTTTGGAAGACAATATGGCAGTATTTTATAAAGTTAAACATACACTTACCATATAACCCAGCAATCTTAAGTCTAGATATTTATTCAAGAGAAATGAAATGGGTATGTCCATATAAAGTCTTTTACACAGAGACTTTTATATTTTAGTAAATAATAATATTTTAATATGTAATAATACTACAATAATGTTATAACATTATGCATAATAACTGTTAAAATTAAACACAAAATAGAGACCAGACTTGAGAATTCCCTGAGCCGGCAAAACCATTAAGCCATGTAAGCAAAACTAAATCTAGCTCATTTCATGAGCATAAACAAAGCTTAACTTAAGGTTATTTCTTGTAAATGCCTCTGACAATCAAAAGAAACAGGTCATCTTCCTGAAAATGGTATGAGATAATCACTTTCAATCAATCCCTTGCCATCTGGAAACCCCCATTGTAATAACCAGTTGTCACAAAGGCTAACAGTTTCCTCATTTTTCACTTTATAAGCCATCCTGTACTTCATGCCCCTGAGCTTCATATCAGTCTTCAAATTTGGAAGCCCTTAGCTTGTGAACTGTTTTTATATACACAATAAACTCTTACTAAATAATATTTATTGATATAATGGTTTTAATTTTGCTATTTCTGGATTTTTGACCTAACCAAAAACTAGAATAATTTCAAGTATCAATTAACTGGTAGTTAGATAATGAAGTTATGAATTATCCACACTATGGAACATTGCTCAGCAATGAAAATGAGGTAAATATTAATATATATGAAAATGTGGATGCAACTCAAACATACGAGAGAAGACAAACACGAAAGACTATGTACTTTATGAGTCCATTAATACAAAATTCTAGAAGAGGTAAAGCTGTAGTGACAGGAAGCGACTGTGGTCAAGGGTCAGGAGAGGGCATCAGTTGTGAAGTGGTATGAGAAAACATTTCAGGATGATGGATCTCTTCAACAGCTTGATTTTGGTGGAGGTTACATGACTATATACAATTACCAAAATTCATCAACCTGTGTGCTTAAAATGAGTGAATTGTGTTGTATGTAAATTATACCTCATTAAAGCAAAAAAGTAAATAAAAATAAAACTGAAAACATTAGACGAAAATCTACAAGATTCGAGTCTCAGGGTGAGGGATAGCATCCTAAACAAAAGAGTAAAAGACAGACATATTTGCCTACATAAAAATTTTTTTCAAGTATATTGCAGAATGAGACTGACAGAAAATGGTAAACTGCAAAAGAATGTTTGCAACATATGTTACTGACAAAAAGTAAATATCCCTAATGAGTAATAAGATCTTACAAAGTGTTTTATGTGAAAAAGATGGCACAGTAGAAAAGTAGCCTAGAGAGAGAAGATGACACCCAAATGGTTAAGACGTGTGAAAAAATGCGTCATCTTACTATTAGTGAGGAAAATGAAAATTAGAGTATGAGACATTTTCATCCATTAGCCTGAAAAAAATTGAAATGAGCAATTACAAGAATGCTGGTGAGACTGTAGGGGAATGGGCCGCATCATAATGCTGCTGATGGCAGTGAGAATCTCTCAAACATCTGGGGAAATTTATCTAGAAATATATGTTAAAATTATTATGCACATATTATTTAATCCAGCAATCCCACCTGTGGGGCTCTACCTTGTAAAAATAAAGGCACTGGTACATGAGGATATAGGTATGACAATATGTATTGAAGAATTGCTGGAAGTTGGCATAGAGAAAAACTGGAAACTACCTGAGTGGGGGGAATGGTTGAATAAATTCTGACACATCTATGCTATGTATTACCATAGATAGGTACCATATAGATATTGAAAATAAGTTAGAGATTTATTAACTATAAGTGATATCCGTGATGTATTTTAAAATAAGAAAATTACATAAGGTAATATGATTTTATTTTTGTTAAAATTATCACAGCCAGAAAGCCTGCACTATACTATGTCTGAGCTCCCCTGGTTACGTGAGAGAATATCAGTACATTGCTAATGTTGGTAACCTCAGGAGGGGGAGTTAGGAAGAGAGTATTAATTTTTTTCTTTATATGTCATTGCACGTATTTATCTTTGCAGTTATATCACCAGATGCAGTGAGGAAGTATGACTTTTGTGAAACCATAATTTAAAAAGCAATAGAGAAAATTCTGAGAAAGATATACAGCATATTCTTCAATTGGTAGGTACTAGATATTGTGAGATGGCTCGCAATCTCGGTAAAAGTTTTGGAGAAAAATAGAACACTACCACAGTAAATGTGCATATCAGTTGCAAGGTGCATCACAATTTCAGAAACATTACAAAGGTTGAAGAAAAAATTCTTTTTAATGTGACAGAAAAACATTTTTCAGAGAAAAATATTAGTTATATCCCTTTGCCCTACTTCCTTTCCCCTTTCTGAGGAAGGTGCCTCTGTTAAAGACCATATATTTCTTAAATGCTTGCACGGGTAAATATGCCTATGTGCACACGCGCACACACACACACTCACATACACAAATAATCTTTGTCCTCAGTTTATTGGTCTTTTGCATACTTGAAAACAACTTTACATGATGGGTGTGATGATGTGAATTTGGAAGATCAGACACACATACATTTCTCTGGCTAAAAAAGGGAAAGTAATGAAAGAGAGTACAGTCAGAGAGGTTGAGGGAGGGCTGGGTAGGAGCGCGGGGTTGGAGACAAAAGATTTGGAAGTCAGTAGGGAAGAAAACAGACTTGGGAAGAGATGGCCAGTGCAGATTACTTACACTGAAGTAAAAATGCTGTGTTTTGCCACAGATACATAAACGCTCATGTCTTCTATGTAATCTCTAGTAAAACCTGTTAGCTCTCTAATGTCTTGGGAAATGATTTGCTTTTTAGAAATGAGTCTTGCTTCAAGAGGGATGTAGGGTGAAATCAGAGACTGGCCATGGGAGGCTGTGTACAACTTGATTATGACAACTCAGGAGATACAGGCCTTACTGCTACTATATTATTTTTCCTTGTTTGGGAAATGGAAACTTTCAGAGAAATCACACGTCCTTATGCTACAGTTATGCAGATTTAATGCACAAATAATTATCACATGAAGAATTATATGCAGAACTTAAATTCTGGATTAAAGGAGGAGGAGGGAAAAAGGAATTATAAGCACTTAAATACGGTAATCAATCTTGACTTCCAAATTGAACTGCAAAGGCTAAAACTGTAATTGAATAAGGAGTATCTATTCCCACTGATACCTCTCATTTTATGAGGCAACATCACAGTTACTAAACAAAACAAATCTAAAGTCAGTGAGGTCACATTTCCTGAGACTCTGGTAATAAACATTCATCAAAATAATGGTAAGCTTGACTATTCTGGTTTATATTTTCAATGACTTAAATTGATCATTAAATTATGACTTTCAGTTTTATTTTTCAAATCACTTTTTTCAGTTGTTTATTCCTCTAATCATGAAAAGGAAATGAGAAAATGTAAAGTATACCACAGTGCAAAAAAAGAAGAAAGTATTTCTGGTCTATTTTATTCTAGTCTTTTTTTTCTATGCATGTGAAAGCATAAAATTTGTTTTCATTTAAAGTCATAATTAAAATATGATTTTATTAAATAAAAACATACTTATTCTACAAATATTTATGAAGTACTTACTATGGTACCAGAAGAAAGTTCAAGATCAGAAATAAATGTTCTGGATGAGGAGAAACAAAGACTAAGGTACTCAGTGTAGATTGCTCCAACCAAGGGAAAAATTATTTATGCCTGTTCAATCTCCATGCACCATTTAATAAAAATTCTTGTATTTTGGACACCTAATTGTTTCCATGTGCACTTGATATTTTCTTAGAGTGTAAGAAAATATCAAAAAAAATTTTTTTTCTCTCCAAATCTTTCCTTTAATGTCAGGTAGTGCTTCAACCCAAACACACACAAGATACATACCATAGAGAAAGGGACCTGATGGCATCTGGGTCATGCATGGTGTGGTAGGTACAAACCTTGGCCCAGTGCAAAGGAGAAGTCAAGGTCCTTGGAAGAAGGATGGAAATCGTTTTCCCCTTCCCATTTCTCTTTCCTACTGGGCTTCAGCTAAAGTCTATGGAAGAGAAAGAGCTTTTAATCAGTGAAGAGCTTAATATTTAGAGATGCTGTAACTTTCAGCTGACTTTGTATATTTGACTTTGTGTTACTGTCTTTTAAATTGGGTCTACTGTTACTCAGTAAAGCAGACAATCAGACCAAATGGCAAGTGTTCTATCATGTTTTTTAAGCTTGCAACATTTTAACATATTTTTATTGTGAAAATATATTTATAGATAGCCTAATGATTATGAAGCAAGCACGTGTTATCACCCCTCAGGTCAAGAAACAGTGTTCTACCAGACACTGGAGGACTTCAGAACTCCTCCCCTTTTGCTTCTTATCCTATCCAAACCCCTCCTCTATGGGTAATCTCTATGTTAACTTTTATTTTATTTATTTATTAAAAAAATTTTTTTTAAGAAGACACGAATGTCTTCTTTTTTTTATATATAAATTTATTTTATTTTTGGCTGCGTTGGGTTTTCGCTGTGGCGAGAGGGGACTACTCTTTTTTTTTTTTTTTTTTTTTTTTTTAGGGGACTACTCTTCATTGCAGTGTATGGACTTCTCATTGCAGTGGCTTCTCTTGTCACGAAGCATGGGCTCTAGGCACGTGGGCTTCAGTAGTTGTGGCACGCAGGCTCAGTAGTTGTGGCACATGGGCTTAGTTGCTCCGCGGCATGTGGGATTTTCCCAGACCAGGGCTCGAACCCGTGTCCTCTGCATTGGCAGGTGGATTCGTAACCACTGTGCCACCAGGGAAGCCCCTCTATGTTAACTTTTAAGTTGCTCTTTTCTTTCCACCTTTGCATATGTACATACCACCTGTATATCTCTTCTTAAACAAGATAGCTGCTTTAGAACTTTATATTAGTGGAACAATATAGTAGTTATTATTTTGTTTCCTGTATATTTAGCTTAACAAGATATCTTCCTAGATTCATACATGTTCTAATGTGTGGCTATATATCATACAAGTATACATATCATATGTATATGTATTATATATATATTTTTTGCTACATGTAATTCCATTGTATTTATATACTCCAATTTATTTAACCCTCCTACTGTGAATGGACACTTAAATTGTTTCCAGCTTTTGTCCAAAACAAAGTATGTAGCTGTGAATATTCTAATGAGCATGTATTCTGGCACCTCCATATAAGCATATCTCTCATGCCTTGGAGTAGAATTTCTGGGTTGAAGTGTATGAACATTTCAATTTTATCAGAAAATGTTTTCCAAAGTTGTTATAGTTATTTATACCCCTACCAGTAGTGGATCAAATTTCTGATTGTTTCCATCTTACCAACATTTAGTTTTATCAGATGTTCTAATTTTCAGTCAATCTCTATAATCATATCTAAGTCATTTTCATTTGAACTTTCCTATTTGCCAATTGAACCTAATAACCTTTCATAGATTTGTCATTTGAGTTTCATTCTTGTTCAGTGACTTCAAGTCTTTCAGTCATTTTTCTAATGTATTGTCTGTACTCTTCTTATTGATTTTTAAAAAAATTAATTAATTTATTTTTGCTGCATTGGGTCTTCATTGCTGCATGTGGGCTTTCTCTAGCTGCAGTGAGCAGGGGCTACTCTTTGTTGCAGTGTGCAGGCTTCTCACTGCGGTGGCTTCTGTTGTGGCGGAGCACGGGCTCTAGGCCCGTGGGCTTCAGTAGTTGTAGCACGTGGGCTCAGTAGTTGTGGCTCTTGGGCTCTAGAGCGCAGGCTCAGCAGTTGTGGTGCACAGGCTTAGTTGCTCTGCGGCATGTGGGATCTTCCTGGACCAGGGCTCGAACCCATGTCCCCTGCACTGGCAGGCCTATTCTTAACCACTGCACCACCAGGGAAATCCTTTTATTGAATTTTGTAATTATTTTTTTTATTTTAAGATGATTGTAGATTCACATGCAGTTGTAAGAAATAGTATGAAGAAATCCTATTTGCTCATTAAGCATTTTCTCTGATGATAACATCTTGCTTAACTATTAATATTGCAATCAGTAAATTGACATTGATAAAATTCACTGATTATATGTACTTGTATCTGTGTGTGTGTGCTTGTGTGTGTATATTTAGTTCTCTACAATTTTGTCACATGTAAAGTTTGTGTTTCTACCACCACAGTCAAGATACTGAACAGTTCTGTCATCACAAGGATTCCTACTATTGTCCTTTTATATCCACACCCAACTTCCCACTCCCCCACTCCCCTCTCCTCCACACACACTTTCTCTGAAAACCACTACAGCTGACCCTTGAACAACATGGGTTTGAACTATGCGGGTCCACTTATACACCAGTTTTTTATTTAATGGTAAATACCACAGTACTGCATGATCCACTGTTGGTTGAATCCATGGATGGGGAACCACAGGTATGGAGGAACCTCAGATATGGAGAAACTGTGGGTACTAGGAACCTGGAACACGGAGAGTCTACTATAAATTATATGATAGATTTTTGATTATGTCAGCATCCCTAAACCCTGCATTGTTTAAGGGTCAACTCTAATTTGTACTCCATATCTATAATTTTGTCATCTCAAGGATGTTATATAAATGGAATAATATAGGATGTAACCTTCTGGGATTGGCTTTTTTTCACTCAGCCTAATTCCCTGGAGATTCATCCAAGTTGTTTGATCATTTCTTTTAATACAAATGTACTCATGAGTCTGTGGCATTCCCTTCTGAATTTTCTCCTTTGTGATTCAACATTATATTTTTCCAATACCACCACTTGGAACCATTGCCAGTTTACATATACCCTCTTTGCCCTCGGGGTACAGTGAATACATATTTACCCTCTTGCCTAAGTCACAACACTTTGAGATACTGTCACACATATGTGTGTATCACTCTGTTAGTGACCTGGAAGACTGAGAATCTAATTTGGGTTTAGTGAATGCCCTTTAAGGCAAGGTCATTCAGGTATACTTTTGGAATGAAAATTTGGAAAAAGCATCTAAAAAAAATCCCTCAAAATAGGTTAAGGTTACCTGATTAATGTAATTGCTATTATAAAATATGTTTTTCTGTTTCTTCCTCCTCAGAGATTTCAATTCATTAAACTATAGTTTTCAATTAACTGCCTTTCTTTGAACATAGATTCCATGATTTTTATTTGCATTTTCTTTTTCAGTTGCTATCTTGTTTCTTTTGAATACCTGAGTAAAACAGTACTAAAGATAAACATTTATTTATTAAAATAAAATTCTATAGTTCCTGAGGTATTCATAAATAACAGAAATATTGTTTTGCATTCACTTTATTTCTTAGCTCAGTAAGACATCTCTAATTTGTTTCCCAATTTCTAGAGTTAGCACAGAGCCTGACATTACATTAAAATGTGTTGGAAGAGTGAATTAAATTTCTAGGTTTTTTATTCTTGTTGTTGTTGTTTATTGCTTAACCAGAAGTTAGAGTTGCAAAAATAAAGTGTGCATTCATTGACACAAATGCTGCTTCTTGCTGTTGGCAGGTTAACAGGCATCCCCAGACCATCATAACCAAGATTATTAATTGAAATGGAACGTAAAGGAGATGACAGAAAATCTTCTGAAGGAAACACAGGCACCGGCTTTCAAAACTTTAAGAAAACAAAGGTACAAACCTCCTTATTAGCCTCCTCTTTTAAAAGTCTAATTTCCCTTTTATCATATCTACACACACGTAAACACAACATTAGTCAAAGGGTATATGAAGGTACTTTAGAGAGCTAGGTAGGGACTTGGGGACAGAATTCCTTCAGTGCGTTCTAATGAGCTAACAGCTGTGACACATAGATCAACTGTAGGAGCTTGAAGGCACCATAGGGATTAGCTTCTCAACCCGCTTAATTATAAAGATGAGAAAAAATGAGATTGAGAAAATGTTGTTGACTTATCCAAGGTTACCCTGCTTGGTAGTGGCAGAACCAAGTTCAGATCTCAGGTGGATTAAGCCATGTCAGTGTTGATCTGTTTGATACAAAACAGGGAATGTTAACCTGGAAAATGCTTTGCCTACTCAGTCAGCAAATTTGAATTGGTCACCTACTCTGCATCGGGCAATGTGCTGGGCATTGTGTTTGCAGAGGTGGATAAGATGAGGTCTCACTTACCGTGAAGCTTGCTGTTTCTGGGGAGTTAGACATGTAACAGGATGCATTACTGTAGACCGTGTTAAGTGCTACAACAGGGACACGGATAAAATGCTGAGAAATCACTGAGGGGGACTCACCAAACAGTTTATTGCTGTGCATTTGTCATGTCCCTACAAGTCACTGAACATTTCTTTCAAGGCAGCTGTGGTGAGAGGGGATATGTCACATAACCTACTCTGTACTTGACAGAAATGACCTGACTGTCCAAGGTGTTTCTAGTTCCATTATAGTGAATAAACCTGTGGTTAATGATTGCTTTTGAATTGATTGTTTAAGAAGCACTGAAAGAATGATTCCTAAAAATAGGCTCCAATATGTATACAGAGATGCAGAACTATTTGGATGTTTGACAAAGGAAAAAATTATAGGGAAAATATATTTCACTTTAACAGGATGGCAAGTGGAGGATTCCCACATGCATCTGGGAGTAGTTTTTCAGTTTGCCTCTCCAAGATGCAATGTCCAACATCTTCAATTTGCCCATGATTAGATCACGTGAAAGAACTATGCCCTGACCTATGAGCCTCCTTTCCTCTGGTCTCCTCTACCTCCTCACTAACAAATGCAGGCAGATCGAACTAGATATACTTCTCTTCAGTTTTCTTTATCTGCACTAAGGTCACATTGCAAAACATTCACTCCTGCACTTCCATTTTCCCTCATTTTTATTCTCCAATTGTGGACATTTTTGGAGCCCCATGTCAGATTTCTTCAGCCCACCTCTGATTTCAGCTACAGTTATGGTGAACAGTTCTAAGCACCTTGATAGCATTTCATCTCAGACATCCTCTGTACCTTTCTCTAAGGCCTTGGGGAGTCTTTCCCAGCTCGTGTGCAGGTATCATGGAAGTGTAGGGAAGTTAATGCCTCCAGGAAAACCCTCAAACAATTCAGAAGTTTAATGCCTCAGCTTCTTATCTTTTGGTGGCAGAATTCCAAGAAGCATTCTGTACAGTACCTCATATAGTTCCCAGAACAATTGAATCCCAGTTGCCCATAGCAATAAACAGTTCAATAATGATCCTGCTATTGTTCCTTGTTTGTCCCCTGCTTTTCACTCTGCTCCCTTACTGCAGGTGATCCCTATGACCTCCTCCCAAATAAACTACCTATCCCCAAATCCTTGTCTCAGGCTTTGCTGTGGACCCAAGCTAGGACATTTCAAAACCCTGAACTCTTTTTCTAACCACCATCTGTAGCCTCAGTCAGCACATGATCATTATTGCTTTGACAACAGGATAACCTTTGTTCTGGGACTAAGTCATTGGCATGTACTCTATATAAAACCATTTAAAATAGTTTCATGTCCAGAATTTGTTAACCAGTACATTAAAAATAATGGCACTAAGTCTGTTCAGTGATGTAGTAAATGGAAAAAGCTAGCAGGGCAAGTAGACCAAGAAACTATAAACGCTGAGCAGAAACACTGCTTTCTGCACTAAATTTTGCTTCTCTAGAGGACTTACTGGAGAGAGTGAGAATGTGACATGCTTGCAGTAGGTCTACTTGTATTACTGTTCAAAGAGTTTATTGCTCCCAACTGTTTGCTTAGGAACTGTCAGTTTTAGGTGAAAGGTTTACTTTATTATTATTTTCTTCTTCTTTCTCCCTAGTTAGAAAAATAACAAATGTCCATTAGAAAATGTAAAATACTCATAAAACCATAAAGAAGAAAATAATAATCATGCCTAATTCCATATCCCATAGTTAACCACTATTAATATTTTACTAAATGCCCTTTCAGTTTTGAAAATGTATGGAGAAGAAAATAGTAGAGTTAGGGAGAAGGAGAGAGGTGGAACAGGCTGTTTCTAGCTTTGTGTCATATTTTTCTCACTTAACAGCATTTTATAATGTCATTAAGAAAATATTTTTACTAACATCTTTTTAAAAGGTTACAAATTATTCTACTATTAAATTTGCCAATTTTCCATTATTACAATAACACTGGGACAAATATATTTTATTTTATATGTAAATATACAAAACTGATTATTCTTTTGTATAGAGCCCTGGAAATGGCTGGGGGGAGGGTAAAAGAGCATGTGCATATATAGTGATCTTGATGATTATTGCCAAATTGCTTTATATGTTTTATGATTTATACTTCCTTGCATGGCTGGCTTCATGAACATGTGACCTATGCAGTTTTTAAGGGATCCATGCTTAGAAGGACCCAATATGTGGCTTAATGCTCCTTGCTGAAATTCTTAATGATTTTTAAAGAAGAGACCCTCATTTTCATTTTGTACAAATTATGTAGCTGGTCCTGCTTCCATGAGAAAACAAGGAGAAGAAAGTAAACATCATGTTAAGTGTATTTTGTAATGGGAGAGATGGAAAGATATGTAAAAGCAGAGATTCAAATGGAAATCTTTTCTCCCAATTTCTTTTTCTTTATTCTCTGTTTCTTATTAGTGTATTGTCTGTTTAGAGCCAGTCAGGTTTTGTTTTTGTTGTTTGTGTGGTTTGTTTTTGTCTCAAACCCTTGGGGAAGATTAAATTGTTTTAGCTAGGCCTACTCAAGAGATGCAGATAATATGAGTCTGATGAGATAAGATAAAGCCATTTCTTCCCTTGGTTGTTTTTGTACTTACATGGGACTATACCACTATTTCAAACAGTTGAGTAGGAAATTGTTCCTGTGCTAACAGTTAATTTTAGTTTCGTGAGATGGAAAATAATACCCACATCCATAAGTATAACTTTGTCTTAAAAGACAATACTGAGGCCGGCATTTTAGAACAATAGCAACATGAAAGGGATAAAAAAAATTTAGTCAAAAGAGCAGGCCCCCAAAATAAATTGAGAAATATCTATAAACCTAAATCCATCCATATCTATATCTATGTCTTTTTCTATTTATTGTTTTTTAACATACTAGTAATTTTAGAGTAGTGCGGTAAGTTTCTTCATCTTTAAATATATTTTTCTGTTTTATTAAAAATACTTCAGGCTATTTTCTTAATTTTACTTTAGCTAGTTAGGTATGCCCTGATTATTGGCAGTGTTTTTGAATTTTAATAATTTATGTGAAAGCACAAATGAATTACATTTTTCTCCAGCCATTCAGCTTGATTGATTATCTTCAGTGGTTTTTAGATTCTTTCACCCTTCTATGTGGACATGATGGCTACTTGACAGACCCTTTTCTTGTTGGCATTTTATAATTTGTTTTCTTTCACATATACTGAAGTATTTGTCAGGACTTTCAGTTGCAAGTTCTTGAACTCATTATAAGCATAAGCTAAAAATACGTTAACATTGTGGCTCGTGGAAGAATTTATGCTTGGCCCTTGTATGTTTATATGCATCTATTGTGAGAGTTATGGTGTGCTCATGTATTGACAACCCCACCAAGAGAGGGATGCTGGCAGATAAAACAGCATTCCCACTTCACTGTGCAATCCAAGCCCAGCACTGTTTTCTTCCAGGAGTCATATTGAGATTGCACATGCTTTTTATTGTGGATTCAAGTCTTACAAGACAAAAAAGTATCAAATGGTGAAGATGCCTACTCTTGAAGTGGCAATGATTGTTTCATGTAAAAACTGCTTAAATGTAAATGCAAAATAAAAATATACTTAAAAAATATAGCCCAATAAGTAGTATTAGCCTTGTTTGAAAATTAACTTAAAATTAATTTTAACAAAATAACTTAGAAAAAGGCCAATATTTACCAACTTGACAAAATTGCATTAAAGCACAAAAAATTTAATAAACACTGCTGTTTACTGAAAAAAAAATTGTTTTAGGATAATTGACATAGAACTGTAGGCAAATTGACCAATTCATTAGAGAACTGCTAATCAAGGAACACATAATTTATTTAGAAATTCAAAAAGAAAAGGAATCTCCCAAAAGTCTGAAAAATGGGAAAATTATTGCACAAGTGTCTCATCTTACTTTAACATTACAATTACATAAAAACCAGTGATGCGGAAAATTTATTTTTAACTGACCTAACATTTTGACCAATTTCATTTTAACCACCCCATTTGCAGTCATTGAACACAAGCACAAGGCTTAAAATTGGAGAATGGTAGTGATAACGTATATTAAAATTTTCTAGAATATTAAAACTTAGCATTCATCTAGTTTAGTTTTCTGCTATTGTTGTTTGATGGGGTAATGAAATTCTCTATTACAAAGCTTTTTTGTCACCTTGTTTGAAGCTATTGCAGCTGTGGTTGGCTTGTCTATCCCCTTTTCCTCTTTGTTTTTGCAATTCTTCATAGAACATTTATGTAATGTATTATTTAGATCATGTTATTTGGAGTGATACCTTTGGGTTATTATCCATACAGTGGTTTTATGAGCGGAAATGCTGAACCAAGTTTGTACCATTTTGTCCTCGTCTGGCATATTTTTCACTATACCCAGCAGCTTTGGTGTAGTTTTTAGAAAGATTTTAAAATACTACATCAAAATAAAGTTTATCTTCCCCTATAATTTCAAACAATCACATTTTATTTCTGTAAATTTCTTAAGCTTTTCTTTTTCTTAACAATATTTTCAGAATTCAGACTTGTACTTCTGGGAGCATGGTCTAGACATTAAAAGACTAATTAAAAGACTCTTTAAAAAGGAGAAGAGGGCTTCCCTAGTGGTGCAGTGGTTGAGAGTCCGCCTGCTGATGCAGGGGACACGGGTTCGTGCCCCGGTCCGGGAAGATCCCACATGCCGCAGAGCGGCTGGGCCCGTGAGCCATGGCCACTGAGCTTGCGCGTCCAGAGCCTCTGCTCCACAGTGGGAGAGGCCACAACAGTGAGAGGCCCGTGTACCGCAAAAAAAAAAAAAAAAAAAAAAAAAAGGAGAAGAGAAGTCAGACTGCCTAGTGATATCAGAGCCTGAGGAACAAAACAGTGGTGAGGTCTCTTGACTTTCTTTTGCTTCATATATCCCAGACTTGGAGCTGAAATAGCTGGCAACCTAGAAATGCCAAGGGTGCAGGTAAAAAAAGGGCCCCAACAAAGTCTGCTCTTTCAAGCCAGAGGACTGGGAAAGTGGTGGCCTAGCAAAACAGAAAACTTTCAGACAATAACCACTGTACTTTAGCAAAACAAAACAACAATCAAAAAACCCTAAAACATAAACCTGGGCCCCATCTCTAGTCATGTTAACAAAGGCTGGGTGGGGAGCTTAGATTTCCATACTTGAGAAGTTATAGTAAGGTGCCCCAACACTTTGCCAGCAAAGAAATAAAAGATATAATGAAGAACTAAATGGAATTTTTAGAATTGAAAAAAACACTAAAAAATAATGTTCAGTGGGTAAGGCTCAACAGCAGAGTGGAGGGGACAGAGGAAAGAAATCAGTGACCTGGAAGATACAACAATAGAAATTACCCAATCTGAAAAATTAAAAATACAGTGAAAAAATTAACAGAGCCTCAGATATGTGGGACCATAAAAAAAGATCTAACACTGTTACCATCAGAGTCCCAGAAGGAGAGAAGAAAGAGGGCAAGATGAAAAAGTACTCTAAAATATAATGGTTGAAAACTTCCCAAATTTGGTAGGATATAAACCTACAGGATCAAGAAGCTGCTCTGAGCAAATGACAAATAGGATAAATCTAAAGAAATCCTTGCCAAGACACATAATAATTGAACTCCTAGAAACTAAAAACAAAGAAAAAATATTGAAAGTAACCAGAGAAAACAATACCTTAGTTATAGAGGAAAAACAGTGAGAAAGACAGCAGCAATTTTGATAATCCAGACTCAAGATGTTGAAGGCCTGGCTTAAAGCAGTTAGCCGGGATTCTTATCTATGGATGTCCAGATATTTATATTTCTATGAAGATTAAAAATTTGGGAGGTTGTTTACAATCCTAGACAAGATATAAATGAGAAGAAGTAGGATTCTGGAAGTCAGAACGAGAGAAGTGATTCAGTTGGATGATTAAAATACTGGTTTTTACCTTTTTCTTTGTTTTAGTCATGTGGATGCTTTACCTCAGAGAACTGCTGAAAGCAGTGGGCAAAGATAAAAGTAAGCTGAACTTTTTGTAATAACAGATTACTTGTATCCTGATTAACCAGTCCTTTCTGATGTGGCTTTGTCTCTTTTATGTATGGAGATTGAAATACTGTTCGTAGAAATGTCCCTTGGAGATGATAGACAATAGTGTGACATATTCACACATCTTTTTCTCAGAGTAGCATTGATATTTGTGTTCTCATCTCTACTGATTCATTTGGTAGCAGTAGTTTCACTGGATTGTAAGTACCTTGAGGATGGTGATTTGACCTTGAATTCCTTAGTGTGGTAGACAATGTGTGAGACATAGTACTTAATCAATGTTTGCAGAAAGCATGTGTATGTGAATAAATATCGGAATAAATGAATGGGCTATTTGTGTATCTAGATGCACATTTTCTCCACAAAACGAAACCAAACCTGCATAAAATACAGCCTTTTTTTTTCACTTTAAAAAACAGAAATAGTATGTGCATTTTTATTGTTTTACTTTTCTAGACAGTTTTGCTTTTCTAGACAATTCCTGGCATTATAATCAGTGATTACAAATTAATTTAAATAGCTTTGAGAAGCTACCAAAGCAGGAAAAAGTGAAAGAGGCATCTTATAATTTGTCAAGCAGTGAGGATTAGCACCTTATTAAATTTTCAGATAGGAAAGACACTATTCATAATTATATAATTAAACACTAGCCTAATTAGGATACCTAAAGCATGTGACGTAGCTAACCTTAACCAAACTATTTAACCTTATTTTCTGTTATTTCATTTTCTGAATTATAGACTTGTCAGTTGCCACTAGTTAACCACATAGATATTCTTCAAAAGCTTTTAAAGTGTCACAATGTAGAATTAAAATATTTAGAAAAATTCATTGGTGTATGTTAGTATGTATAGTTGTATTTTAATATAACAGCTTTATAGAGATAGAATTAGCATACCATACAATTCACCCATTTAAAGTGTACAGTTCAATAATTTTTTTAGTATATGCAGAGTTGTACAACATCTTAATAGTTTAATTCTAGAATATTTTTATCACCCTGAATGAAACTCCTGCCAATTAGTGGTTGCTCCCCATTCCCCTTTTCCCCCAGCCCTCGTCAAACACGAATCTACTATTTGTGTATTAATAGATTTTCCTATTCTGGATGTTTCATATAAATGAGATCACATAATATATGGTCCTTTTAAACTGGTTTCCATTTAGCATAATGTTTTCAAGGTTCACCCAGGTAGCATATGTCAGTAATTAACTTTGAACTAAACCCTAAAGAGCGATATATTTTAGTCTAGTTAAGCCAATTAGAGGATGAAAATTTCAAAGAATAGTCGCTCTCAGCTGGAATCACCATACCTTTATGTTTTTGTGGATAAAATTGTATCTATGTCCAGCTTCTAACATGTACTTTGAAGAAAATGTTGTTTCGAAAATGCTGAGAATGAGTAAATGAATGGATGTGAAAAAAGTCAACACTGAAGTTGCCCAGTTTCAACTAGATTTCATAACAGAGACAAGAGCCAATGAGTTTCTTAAAATATGCAGTCAATGGTAAAGTATACCAGTGAGTCAAAAACATAATCAGCAACATTAGGGAAGTAAAGTTTTAACTAAGGAGTTTATAAATCAAAGGAAACTAAGAAATGACTCTTCTATTTCTAAAACCACATATGGTTAATAAACAAAACTGACAGAACTTGCCAATCAAGGAAGAGTCAAAACAGATGAGAATGTACTGAAAATTACCCAAACATACCAGCAACTATACTAATGTCTACTTTCAAGAATGGTGTGCCAGAAAACAAAATTGTCTTGATGAATACTGTGCGAACAATCAGAATTTTCACAGTGAGACTGCTGTATCTGAATGACCATTATATTTTTCCATTTCCACACTCTAAGGGAAGGGGGAAGGTAGAGTCAGCTCTGTGAAAAAGCAGAACCACTGGGAGGTCAGTGAAGCGCAATTCAGTTAAAGTGAAAAACCTTCCAGACAGTGCCAAGGATCTTCTTAAGCAGACGTCTAATATAACAATGATGCTTTCACAGGAGAATAAAGGCTGATGTATGTTTTTAAGGGACTCAGAACTCACTATAAAATGAAAGTCTTGAGAAAGCCCTGCTAGTTCCAAATTTTCTGCAGTTTGCACAGATGTATTTTTGGTTTTCTAAGCAGTGGTTGTACTGAAATGTCAGATGGGCTGAGGAATGTTTCATGTTAGCTTTGTGGATGATTCGGCTGTCTTTTGTTATTTGCCTGCGAAGCATGGGCTGAGGGGTGCAGTTAAGCTTAAAGGCAATACTAATTTGCATGTATAGTCAGTGATCTTTGTCAAAAGTGCTTTTCAAATCCAATGTACAAACCAAAAATATGAAGAAGCAGGGGAAGAGAATTACCTTGCATAACTATTCCTGTCCTGGTAGAATGGTTATTAGTTAGAAACTGTTAAATGTAATTTAAAAAGTAATCTGGATTTGAATAACTCTACTTTTAGACTAGTCACTTGAGAATTATCAAAAGTTTAGAGAATATGAATAGAGCCACAGATTTAACATTATGATTTCTTTAAAGCAATCAATATGAATAGGTTCAAAGTATTTATTGTAGCATTTTCATTTATAATTGGCTAACTTTAGGCATAAGAATCCAATTATAGAATGAAAGTTGTAACTGGAGAAACTACATCTATAAATCTTAAAACCATAAGATATTATTGCTATCATTGTAAAAGAGTAGAATGTATGCAGAGATTTATCTCGTGACTTCCCATCAAGGAATTATGTCTTTTCAAGTAATCTTCAATATGATGTTAATTTTCCAGTTTTTCTGTAACTCAGTTGAGTAAAATTATTGGTTGCCTCTCATGTTCTAGATTCTGTGATAAATGTGGTGCATTCAAAATGTCTAAGACGGTGCTTATGTGCAACAAGTTTCTAGTCTATTAGGGAAGATAGACACTTTAATAAATGATTCTACTATGTGATAATTACAGTGTAAGTATATACAGGGAACACATATTTCCTAGAGAATGGAACAATTTATAATGCACTGGTGTTGGCCAGGGAAAGTTTTCTGGAGGAAACTACATCTGAACTGACATTTAAAATGGTAACAACACGTTTGACAGGCAGGCAAGTAAGAAGGATAGAAGATATTCCAGGAAGTGGCCCTCCCATGTGTAAAGGCAAGAAACACAAAACATTATGATATGTTCTGGGATACAGGGAATCATAATCATTGCTATTTGAGATGTTTCTTTTTAAATAAAAATAAGAAAAGCTTCATATAATACAGTCATTGATTGGACACTTTCTGGAAACAGTGTGGGCTAGAACAGCCTAATTTTTGAAATGCCACTGGGATTACATACTACAAAAATGCACAGATTTTCTTTAATGGATTTGTTTGTTTTTTTGACATATGAATAAATATATATTTTTGCTACGATTAAAAACAGAATTATAATCTTCCTGGCAAAGCATCTGTGCCTGGCAAATGTCAGTTTCCTTCCCCCCCTCCATTTTTTTCCTGCTATTTTATTTAAGGCCCCTATAGACTGAAAATGTATTCATGAGCAAAGTATTTTGCTACCAAAAAATAAATCACACAACTGCAAAAAGATTTTAATGGCCCATGGAACTCATTTATATGAGACTTTAAAAATATGATTTCCCTTTGGTCTCAAAAAAAATGAGTTTAAATAAAGTCTTTAAAGATTTCAGAAATAATTTTCTTTATGCCAAATTTTTGATGAGCTGCTGGAGTGATTTTCTAGAAAATATCAATGACTTCTCTGTTATTCTCTCGGAGTACTTGACTGCTACTGAGAGACACCCACAGACGCTGGTAAAGCTAAGATTTGTGGCTGCCAGATTCTCTGCGGGAGAAAAAGAGCTTTGCTACGTGAGATGCATTTAATATGAAATGGTTATGAAAGAGTAAGAAAAGAATGTGTTGCTTCACTGACAGTTCAACTTTTCAGATTTTAAGTTTCTGTAGTAACTAAAAAGGAATGAAATGTTTGAAGCTCAGAAACCTATGTGAGTCAGCCATCTTTATTTTCCTTCTAAATTAAAATAGAGCTATGTACATATAATGAAGCATACCTTAGCCCTTATTGCTGTGTGAGGAACTGCTGTATTCTTGTTTGACTCAGATGTGCAGTTACACATTAAATAAGGGAGCTGCCATATTTTTTTGTTACTTGTGAGAATGCAGTATAACGAGAGTTATAACAGAGAATGACTTCTCTTTGTTCTACCAGGGTTCGTCAACTCCATGGTTGAGCTGTAACCATGATCAAGGTTTCAACATAAAGATATATTTAAATATGCTAACAAGGCAGTTTTTTCTCAAATAATGGGTTAGAAATCTCAGGAGCACAAGGGGAATTATAAGGTGACTTTAGA
The DNA here is from genome assembly GCF_059928025.1 of Delphinapterus leucas. NCBI lineage: Eukaryota > Metazoa > Chordata > Mammalia > Artiodactyla > Monodontidae > Delphinapterus > Delphinapterus leucas. Next base: position 95,003,661 of record NC_143134.1, read on the forward strand.
TGATCATTTTACATAGCTTTGATCATGTCTGGTAGTGAAGTGTGGACAGGTGAATTGATTAAGCCAGTCTTATATCCCTTACATCCCCCTCTCTGTAAAACCGTTAGCCAATAATAGCAGACTTTATATTGTGAGGCAGGCTGAAGCTGTAGGGACTCAAATTTTGTTCTATGAAAACACACCTACAAGTTAAATTAGAAGTAATTATACCTTTCCTGTTTAATATCAGTATAGGAAATAGAAGACAAGGAAAAACTCTTATGGAGCCCTTAGGGTGAACAGCTGGAAATTATTTGAAAATGATCTTGTCTAAATAAAATCTGCGAATCCAGTTTTCTCTAAGACTTCAGCTTAGGTTCAGTGGCCTGCAGTGATGTTTTCATATTAGCTTTCAACTTTGGGTAGTTTGTAACACTTCCGGGACAGACCTGTGAATGAATAGTAGGACCAAAACAGAGGGTCCAGTCCATCCAACAGTCATTGCAATCGTTATAAAAGTTTCCTTAGGACTTGGACTAAAAGCCAATGTACTAAGTTCCAAAGAAAATGCTTTATTCCTTGGAAACAAGTCATTACATCAAAAGAGATGTCAGTAGGGTCAAAGACTTTTTTTCAGGACATTTGCTGAATTATTTTCCCTCTGACAGTCACTTGTGCAAGATTTGAGCATAAAGTTCATTGATGAAATAAGAATGTATTGAGCAACCACTATATAGGGGCAGATTCGTTGCTAGTACAAAAGCTGGATATGCCGGTTTGGCTAATGTTGTGGTAGTTAAAAGATATTAGTGAGAAATTTGGTGTTTTCTTAAGAATGGTTGAGGACTAAAATATACAACATTTATTCACTTTTTACTATGTCCTAGGCACATTAAACCTACAATTTGGATTATTTCTCAGTGAGAAAAACAATAGTATGAATTAGTATAAATTAGAGTTTTCTTAGTGCATCTCATTTAATGTTTGCTGCAGATCCAAGGAGGTAAGTATTATTTCAAATTAACAAGTGAAGGAGTGAGCTTAAGAATTTAAGACAGGTACTCATGGCCACACAATTAATCATGGTGGAGACAGGCTTTTAATTCTAGGGCCATTTTCTTAATAACTCTCTTACCCTTTGTGATGAGGGGTAGCCTCAGAATTAACTGAGAACAGAGGTATTTATAATTTTCTCAAAATGGATTCTTGAATTTCCACTTAGTTTTTCTGACAATACAAAAAATTTACATGTCTTCCCCACACAAGTGTTGTCATTTTTGGTCATCCACTCCTCTCCAAGGGAGAAACATTTGTTAATATATCTAGTTAGAGCTTGAGTCATTGATTGGACTACAGTTTATATAAGTAAGATTATTGTATCTTAAAATCATAGAGATCCATGCTCCCTTTTCTCTTTAGACTTCTGATTTTAGGCATCAAGGCCAAAGCAGCCAATTTCTTGCCATTCCTGCCTGTATTCCATGTGGTAGAATAGATAAACCAAGTTAAGGCAACTATTAAGGCCTGGTTACCTTGCTTGCTCTATGTAGGCATTCTTGAGAATGTTCTTCATAATTTATACAAGAATGGGGAGTAATGAGAGGTGAGAATTGGAGGATTGAATGAGACCAAGGCTTGTGTTTTGAATCAACTTTTAATGCATTCGTAGTATTAGTTGCTTGCATAGATGTTAACTGTTAGGAAATGGTAGTTTGATTCAAGTTGCTTTGATTTCTTATGTAAGTCTCCTCTGAGAACCCCATATGGAGGTTGTAGAAGTCAGTGCCTTCAAAATGCTATTACAACTTCATGCAAAATGATAGTGACCCTTTGGTATTATGTTGAAATGTATATTCAGAATTTGTCTTTTTAAACTTTTTTTAGAGCGTCTTCTGTTACAGAGAAACTTTTTGGGGGATGGTAGTCAAATTTGTTAGTCTTTTCCTATATTATTCTGACTTTCTGACTAAGAAAAGCATTTCCCACTGAAACCTAAAAAAATATACTTCTATGTTATTATTGTTATTTAGTTTTTTAACTGTTTCTTAAAAATTTAAATCATTGGTCTGTCTGTAATTTATTTTTGTATGGTAACTTAATTCTTAGGTCCACCCAATGTTTTGACGTTTGTTATTTTCCAACGTCATTGATTAATTTTACTAGTTTTGAAATTCCAACTATAATAAATTCACTACTTGCCTTTTTAATTCCTATCTACAACTTAATACACTCCAACATAATTTGCTTGCTTTAAACAGTCATATTTCTTTACACAAAAATGTGCAAAATGTGTATATGTTCTTTTGGAACCATGATAAATACTAATGTTTGATGTATAATTGAGCATATTTATCTCTTCCCTGTTGATTCTCAAATGTGAATGTTTATCTTTTGCCATCAAGCTGACCACTTTAGCCTTTCTTAATTGTAGGTATTCTAAGATATGGATTAAGGGAGCTTGCTTGTATACTCAGGGAAGTAACATCCCAATGTTACCTTCATATAGCACAGATAATCCCAAGTCATAATTTTTTGCAAAAGACAGTGATGTCTGTCCTATCAAATTTTAATGAGAAAAATGTCACTGATTCAAGTAATGCCAGTTCTGCTTAGGGCCATGATCATAGGTCTAAATCATCTCAACAGCTGATAGATAAGCAAACTGGCCGAGTGAGTCAAAAATGCAAAGTGATGTCTGAAAATCAGATAAACCATAATGATAAATATAATAATGGTATCAGCAATGATTTGAAAATGTTTAATGTTATATAGGCTCTATGTGAGACATAACTTAAATTCTTAAAATATCCACAATAGTATTTTCATTTTTTAAGCGAGAAAACACGTTCAAAGTAACTTACTCATTTCATACAAACAATCAGTGGTGCAGCTGGGAGCTAGGATTTACACGAAGATTGGTCCAGTCTAAACTTGGCTAATTTTTCAGTTTATTAATTCATCCCCTCTTTTCTTTTACATTCATGCCCAGTCACCAAGGGTAGCAAGCTGCATATGGTAATTGTAGAAATATCTTCCACTGAGAATATCTGTGTTAAATGACTGCTAAGCCAATCAATTAAGCTTTGTCTTCCTGCTGCACTGCAGGAAAGTCATAGAGAAGAGCTATTTGCTGAGCTGCTATTTATGTTTAACAAAGATGGAGTTACAAATGAAAGATTTTTTGCAGCTATTTTAAAGGCATTTTTATACAATTATTTATAGTTACCTATAATTACGACAACCTTAATGATTTTGCCATATGTTTGCAGATTCTAAACTCTCTGTCAGGACAAGTTTACATTCTGCAAGGTCAACACCATCCTTTAAAATTTAATAAAATAGAAATATCTTACAGTAACAACTTCATTTAAAGGAACAGTTTGAAATGTTCTGGGTATGCCTTCTGGGCTCACTTAATTTACAGACAACCTGTTGCAATTTTCTCTAGCTTACACCCTCATGGTTCAACTAAATTAAATAAGCTTTAAAAATTGAAAAGAGGAAGGGGGGCTATTTGCTGGACACAATGGGAAAAAGTAGGTAGCCCCTATTGCCCTCATCCTAATGTTCTACCTCAAGTCCCAAAAGTAAATGACATGGGCTGGAGATGGAGGTGATGCTACTGTCTCTCTTGGACCTATGCTGATTGGGGACCCCCATCTTAGGTTGCTCGGTTTGATTTTATTGAGGAAATTGAGAGGCATTGGATTGGGTCTCAAGTCATCTGGACAAGGAAACTGTGTGCTGTAGCCACTTCTCCTTTCTTCATGCTTCTTCTCCCCACAGATGATGTTCCTTAAAGTAGGGCTAGGTCTTAACCACATTGTTCCTTAAGGCTATCATATCAGAAATGATGGGTAGGGTAGAGTGGCTTGATACTTTGTTTCACCGGTGAATTTAATATTTGGCAATTTTAGAAATTAAAACATGCCTTTGGCTAGATTATAATGACAAGTAAAAAATTACATCCAATACATTAATCACATAAAATCTAAACATAACTACTATTTAAGACATGGACAAAAAAATCTTACTTTGTACTTCTACTTTTTAAAGACAAATAACATTATTTGAATGTTATTAAAATAATATGTTGAACAATGTCTAGTACTTTACTTTTTATCCTAATTACATTAAATATTCACAATCAGAGCTTTAAGAAATAACGTCTGCAAAATGAAAGACATATTTTTTTATGCAGGAGGAATTAATGGCTTTTTTTGGAGGGGATGGTCCTCCACAAAAACCAAGCAAATTTAATGGACTCCTCAGATATTCAGCAAAGAGGTGAAGTGATGGTACTGTCCTCTACTAGATGAAAAATTGAGATGAGAAGTATAAGTATCATTTGTTGCAAACTATTCTCAATATTTGGCTTTCCAGAAAAAGGAAAAATGCAGCCCAGAGCCAACACATATCATCATTTGAGTTTCATTATAAAAATGACAAAAACTTACTGGCTTGGAAATATTAAAGGCAACATGATGGGCTGTGGGATCCTGTTAATAGTTGTCAAGTCTAGAGAAATTTCAAGCAAAGGAAGAGGAAAAGTGTCAAATGGAAAGTTTCTGAGGCTCTTCAAAGATAGTCTTTACAAAACTGTTTCCCTGTGGTTCTTTCTGGGGTAAAACATATTCTACATTTGGAATATTTTCCCACTCGCCTTGCGAGGCCCGGAAATTGTTATACCTTATACCTGTCTTGCTGCACTAACAATGGTGGTTAGATAGGGAAGGATTGCTAAAGAAGAATTAGGACTCAGATGACAATGATTGTAAATCATCGTTTCAAGAAAGGATACAATACACAGTATCATTAAAGTAAGGACATGCATGGCAGCCAGAGTTATCTGGTAGCAAGGGGTCCAGAGAGGCCAGATGTGGCTTCTAACTGCCATCCCTTTGTAAGGGCCATTTGGGGAACACTTTTTCTCTTGGATCAGGAAGCACTGACATGTGCACAGAATACCTTGGAACCAGGGAGCCCCAAATGGAGTCTGAGCCAGGATTTCTTATAGTCTGTTGGTCAGGTAGGCGTATTCTTATTATGCAACCTGACAGTAAAGCACAACTCTCCCCACATCCATTCCTCAGCTGCAGGGATCTAGCCAAGATCAGTTGTAAATCGCCAGTTTCACTATTACCAGTAAACAAAGCTGACAAGATGCTGTAATGACCCTGTAACTCCTCAGAATCCGTGGTTACAATGCAACACGATTAATCAGTATATTTCGTGCTTTGGCTAGGGATTGTGCCTTGCAGCTACTGTAGCAAAACAATTCAGGTCAATTCCAGTTTTGCTAGACTTCACACTTGCAAATAGCTATAAGACTTACTTGCTTACAGGAACATTTCAGGAAGTCACAGTAAAATGTTAATTTCTTGCTAGGTAATTGGAATGTTATTATATGTAGTGATGTGTTAGAATTTCCAGTATGCTAATTGTATAAAACAACAGCTGTTTTAAGAGTTGTGGTTTGGGCTATCCTGGTGGTGCAGTGGTTAAGAATCCGCCTGCCTAATGCAGGGGACACAGGTTTGAGCCCTGGTCCAGGAAGATCCCACATGCTGTGGAGCCACTAAGCCTGTGCACCACAACTGCTGAGCCTGCGCTCTAGAGCCCGCAAGCCACAACTACTGAGCCCATGTGCCACAACTACTGAAGCCTGTGCACCTAGAGCCTGTGCTCCGCAGTAAGACAAGCCACCACAATGAGAAGCCCGTGCACTGCAACGAAGACCCAATGCAGCCAAAAATAATAAGTAAAATAAATAAATTAAGAAAAAAAAACCTTAAGAAAAAAAAAGTTGTGGTTTGGAAGGGACATTATTTTTGTCTTTTACTTTAACATCTAAGATGAGCTAAATGCTACAGTTCTTTTGGAAAATAGCATCATTTTAATGCTGTGAAATTTATACATTCTCCAGGAGGCTCATATTCTTTCATATAGTACATGGTGGAATCTTGATGACTTCAGTAAAGGTGAATGTATTACTAGTTTGTTCATTTGGGTATTGATTTATTAAATTGTGTCCGTTATAAATGTATTGCCTCTTAGCTTCAAATCTACCCTTCATTGTCCTGTTTGTGATACTAGAACATTTCTTTCTCACCAGCTGGCACAATGCTAATCTTTGTGAGTAAAGGCACTGAAGAAGGAAGGGGCTTTTCTTCTTGGGTCTGGTGTGCTTTGCTTCTTCCTGCTTGTGAAGGGCTAGGCTGACATGTAGAGCATCTGGTGGAGATCACTGGATCTCCTTGATGAGTTCAGCAGGTGACTTTGTGAGTTTCATAGACACTACAGCTCTGACTTCCTGGAAGCAAGGTCACTGGAACCTCAGCTTCTGCATGAGCTCTGTGGATACTGCAGCTAGCTTCTACATGGCAGGTTTCAGGAGCACCCCAGCTGGCTCCCTGAAGTCTTCCCAGTGATGGCCTTTTGGTGAGTTCCCTGTGAGCAGTTTCCTAGTAGCTTTCTGGTTAGGCCAGCTGATGCTCCAACTGGCTTCCCAACAAGTTCAACAGAAACCTTAGCCTGCAGCTTCCTGGAAAATTTTGAGGGTATCCTGGAAGATGGTTCTGTTTTTACCCTTGGCCTATTGACTTTAAATAAGCTCTAGTCAGGGGCAATGCAGAAATATTTTCTATCATCCAGTGAGCTGCAACCTTACCTTCTTCAGTGAGGTCTGAATCCCCACCTTAGGGAGAAATCCCACCCTCGCCACTTCCAAGTTTGTTCCTTTTTTGGTACTGTATATTTTCTCAGCCCTAGAGTATTTTGGGGAGGATTCTTTTGTTCCCTCTTAATTCCTTGTAAAAAGTTAATAATTCTTCATATTAACCTTTCCTTCTTAAAATTACTATGTGGCTTTTGGCATATGTGTCGACAGTTGATACTGAACTAGGGAGAAAAAAGTAATATGAATCGTAGTAGCTAGGGAAGTGTTGTTCTCCTGAGGTCAAGGAGCTTCATTAGAAATTGCAATGAGATACTTCAGTTGAACTTGACTCAAAGAGCTACATCTTGACCCAAAATTTTGTAATTAATTGAAAAATCATCTCTTTAAAATGTTTCAAAGTCTTCCCTTTTCATCCCTTCTTCACTATGTAAAATTCCATATAGATTGATAGGGAATGGAAACAGGACATTAACTAGTGACTTAAGAGGAATCAGTGAAAAAAATATTCTTGAGTAACCATGGGTGTATATATATGGTCTGGATCTTCTTTTATTTCCAGCATTGCGAGATCAGTTGAGTACCAAAATTATGGAGATCTTTAATATTACCTAGAGGAAAGATGAAATGCTTTATAAAAAAATAAGGGAAACCAGACTATCACTGGATAATCCAGTTTGAAAAGAAAAGACTGCTGGCTATAACATTGCTTAGTACAAAACGTGGAGATTGAAAACCTTTTCTTGAATAGCAATAGTAAATAAAATTTTAGTCAGATTAGTTTGACAGTTTTGACCCAATGGATAAGTCTGCCTTCAAAGCCTTTGTACCATAATGAAATGTAATTATAGGGAAGAAGGAAATAGATACAGATACTTCATCCTTGTCCCAAATAGCCTAGATCAAAACAACAGCTTGAAACTGTGAGCCTGACAGGTAGCTAAATGGCTTTTCCAGTGAGGAGAGCCTATATGATGCCTCCATCAGAGTGACTCTGCCTTCTTCAGAGAAAACATGTATTCTTCACTTAGAATTTTTTTTTTGCCACTAACACTACTTCTTGAGACTTATTAGGCTGCTGCTTCTGACAGCCAGAAAGGCAGAGTTCCCAGGCCGAAACTATGCAGAAATAATTACTCCTAATTATGGGAACATTAAAGGGCAGTTCTGATCCACTATTAGGATTTTCCCAAGAGCCTCATTTTACTCATTTTTTTTTCCCTTTGGAGAAAGAGCAATCAGGGAGTCAGCCATCAGCAAACCATGAAGAACATATAGTCCCCAAAGAACTGCTACTCACACTGGAGCAGAGGAAAAAAATTCTTATTCTGTACTCCTCACAAAATGAGGCGTGTATTGTCAGGATATTTTACTTAATTAGGGGAGTGAAACCATCCAGAATATAGTTCTCTGCCCTCGCTCCCTTTGTCTTTTATTCTGTTCAACTTCTCACAGATTGAGATGAAAGGTCACCTTTCTCTTCTCAGAGGAGCCCCCACTGGCCTGCACCTTGGATTTCACCATTCCTCACCTATATGGCTATTTGGTGGTCATGCTTTTCTGTGCTGCCTTCATTATTTTCATATTGCCTAACTTTTTCATTTCTGTGTTTATTCTTGCATATGTCTTCATCTTGAAGAAAACAGGTTTTCTGACTCTGTGGTTTCCTTTTTTGTCTTCCATTAGTAGAATTTTACAGTGACCATGTTGCTGGACCCTGCTGCCACCAACCTGGCAGGAAATTCTAATCACTGCCTACTTTTGATGAATGGGGGATGGGAGGTCAGTCCCAGCTCAGACCACCAATACTTCCCTGGCAGAGAATCAGAGTTGCCTGCGTTCACCAAGCAGGGAATGGGTGAGCTCTGTCCTCAGCTCTTTACTCAGGTTGTGGACACCATCCAGGCAGAGAACTGGAGCACAGACTGGTTCTTCCAGGCAGAGGATGGAAGATTAGCTCTCTGCTCAGACACTGGGCTGGGGAATCAGGGCACGTTGCTTGCTCCTGTGGGGCAGGAGGATGGAGTGGAAGCTAAGTTCCCTGATCACAGCACTGGGACAGCATGATTTTTTCCATTGTGTTGGCTGGATTTGGGCAAGAATTTCCAAGAAGTTATTCTGTTGTTAGGTTCATCCTTTCCCACGTCCTTTAGCTAGGGAAGCAGGCTTTTCTTGAAGTTTGGTTTGTTTGTTTGTTTTGTTTTGATTTGTGCCTGGTACTCTGTCACAGACATATGGGACGTAATAAGGAAACCAAGAGGCTCACTGCCATGTTGATTCTTCAGATCCTGAGGTTACTAGGCTGATTGTCTTCTTTCTGCCTTTCAGAGTCTTTCTATGTTTGTTCGGTCTGTTGTATCTATGGGCTTTTGGTTTTAAGAAAGAATACCTGGGAGAAGTGGAACTGTTCTATCTTTGCAGGAGACAGAAGTGTCCATCCACTTTAATTCTACTAAAGTTAGAATTACTGTATGTCCCAGTTTTTCAGGGACACTCTGATTTATTTCTATTTTCCTGGTATAGTTTTTGAGAGCCTCACTTTACCCTCAAAAGTACCCTAGTTTGAAAATAAATTATGCTATAACCCTATTATACTGCTCATCTCTCTCCACATTTCCTGCCGGGAATATAAACATAATCTTTGCTTCAAATATCACTTCAAATATATCTTTCATAAATGACTTTTAACAAAGCTGCAGTGCTACACGTATATCTTTCATGTAGATGTTTCCAATCAGACATTTTATTTTCCTATCATACTTTACCTTTTCCCCTAATATGTCTTCCTTTTTGACCTCCCTGTTTCTGTGAATGCTGTACTATTCTCTCTGTTATTAAAGTTTGGAATCATCTTTGAGTCCTCCCTCTCCACCACCTCCAGTTACAATCAGCCGGCAAAATAACTGTTGATTCCTTCCTGAATATAGCTTAAGCATCCTTGTTGATTTCTTCCTCTTCAATTATTTTTACACACTGTTATTAGGCTGTGTTATTAAAATGATCCTTTAATTCTGTTAAATTTTCAGTGGGTCCAAACTCATTAAGGATTATTTCTTAATACCTCTGTTTGCTGTCTGCCTTTCCAAGGTTAATTTCCTTTTTTCTCTAACACAAACCTGTTCCAGCCAGACCCATTTCCTTCTGTTCCTTAGACTAATATGATAGTAAGTTATCAGAACTTTTCAGTATCAAAAACCAGACTTTCCAATTTAAATTTTACAAAGGGGAAAACAAGGAACTGTAATAATAGATCATATGATGAAAAAAAATCAAGGGTAGATTTTCAGGCACAGATGGATCTAGGTCTTCAAGTGATATAAAAAATCTTCTGTTGTGTTTTGGCTCTGCTTTTTTCTTTGTAGGCTTTGTTTACAGGCCAATTCCCTCTTCACATAGGAAAACTGGCCACCAGGAATTTATATCCTCCCAACTTAGCAATTCCTGTAGGAGAGTTCTTTCTTTTCAGTGTTTTAACAACAATCCCATGATTTATAATGAAAATTCTTGACTTGGTCATGGTTATCCCAGGAATTGGAGGTGAAGGGATTTCAAACCAGCTTGAATCACATGATCTGAAAGCAGCAGAAAATGGATCCTTCTCCAAAACTGAGGTTCTATACTCAGAAAAGGCAGAAGGTAAAAATATCAGATTTTCACTACTAATAGATTATAGGTTCCTATAGAGCAAGAACTTTGTCTTAATGATTCCTGTTTTTCCACCTTGTAAGTATAGTGCTTGTCACATAATAGGTTCTCAATAGATGTTTGATGATGGACAGTTTTTTCCATACCCAGGCTTTTATTATTGTGCTTCTCTCTTAGAATGCTTCTCCACTCGTCTCTATTTCAAATCAACACTTGAGTCTTTTCTTTCTTATGTTACATTTTCTAATCACTGTAGCTATCGTCAGACTCTTAAGACTTTTTTCTGTTTTAACACTCTTGTAATTTTGTACTGTATTTTATTTTTATATGTTTCACATATATGCATCTATTTATGGCAATTAAATTTAAAAAGAACTTAAAGGTAGAAAATGATCTTATAGTCAAATGGTATTTTGCATGGTATTTAGTGTTTTATTTTTCTATTTGGATGAAATCAAACATGTATGAAAAGTGAAGTCATTACATGAAGTCGACAAAATGAAGTTTATTTTAGAGTGATAAAAGATAAAGAAATATTGTATTGTTGTTAAACTATTATACAATTATTATAACATCAAAACCATAAAGCAAAATCAATATAAGACTGTTAGAAGCGGACAAGTGCAAAATTGCTGTTGGAAGTTTTGACACTTCTGTTAAAATTTCAAGTAAATTTCTGTATTACGATAAAGTTGATTAGTTGATAAATTCCTAATATTTGCCCTGCATAGAATATATTTCTTTTCATACTCTGTGGAATAGCTATCATATCTTTGAGTCTGATGTATTTATCAGACATCATTTTAGGAACACATCTGAATGTTGTATCACCATACTCTGACTTCCATATCTGTTGTCTTTCATGCCATAATTTTTTGGAAATGTATTCTGAATGCAAAATAGTTCTTTTTCTACACCCTGAGTACTATGTTGTCTGTTATTTACTGTGTAGGTCCTTTTTTTCTTGTTCCCCCTCCCCCCAAAAATAAGAATATGGATATTCATGCAAATATTTGAACTGTATAGATCATGTCCCTTACAACGAATAAAATAGGAATAAATCCACAATAAAGCAATTAGTAAATATGTTTTTATAATGAAAATTCTTGAAGTATAGCTTTGAACATATATACAAGAGTAGCACAATGTAAAACAAATTGAGATTATGTATTTTTTCCCTTTAAATCTTAGAATTGCTGTTTTGGTATATGAATATTTCATTATAAACATTTATATTGTATGTTAAATATTTAAAAATTCATATTCACACGCAGTGTTGCTGTAGTCTCTACTACCTTAGTGCTTCATGCTGGCCAATCATGAATTTTAGAGTTGGCTAAATTATTGAAACAAGTGGCATTTTCTACTGGTAGTTGATAACAGAGAAAAGGGCACAGATGAAAAGAGCCATAAGAAGGGACCTCTAGGAGTCATTGTGTTCCTCAAAGAGTATATGGTATGTTACACATACATCTTCTTGTATAGTGGATTTATTCTCCTTAAGTGTAAATATTCATGTGATTTTGTGAGAAGAGTAGTCATTGTAATGAGCAGAGTATTCAAATATACTTTCACAATCTCAGAATTTGTCTTCAGAAACTTAAATCTTGGTTCAGTAAAAGAGTGCTAAATTGGGCCTATTTTTTATGATAAAACTTAACTTACATTTTAATTAGCTGTGCTTCAATCCATGACGTGTATTCATGTCCACAGAGAATTAACAAAATCTAGAATAATGTTCTGTTCTTCTAGTTCTCCAATTCTAATCAGAATGTCCTCATCCTTCAAGGAAATTTTTTTTCTCTTCACTTTTCTTTCGGAATGTAGCATATAAACTTGAAGCTACAGACTATTAATGAATTACTGCTGTTATTCTCACAGCCCATATGCATCACATTGGGAGTAAATCAGGAGCTTTGCTGAACTTAGATTTTTCTTTATTAGTTTTCTCTTCACTCTATTCGTCTGTTTTAAAACTGCAAGTTGACTCAGGTCTCTGCTCCATTGCTCAAAAGCTGCTTTTAGTTCTTTAAGTTTATGGAGAAGCCTTGACCATGTAACTGGGAGCTGAGATAGCTCTATAGAGTTTCCAGCTTGGTTCTGATATGTGTTTCCCAGAGACCACTTTAAAAGTGCTTTCTTAAAGTGAGATCTCAAAGACTCACCCGAAGCACCCCTGGGGCAATTTTTTGGAAAAATCTGTGTCTAGAGAACATAAAATATTCAAATTTTATCATCGTCATGGTGTAAGCTGCTGCGTTAGATATCCAGTTACCATGGTTTCACCAAAAAGAAATCAGCCGAAGGCTCTATTTTTAGGCTTTTAAATTTTAATAGGAAAATCAGAACAAGGTAACAGTGTGCAGACTTGGAATCTTGTCAAGCTTATTCATAAGTTTTTCTAAATGGCAAACCAACAAGTTTATTTTGGGATATGTAATGACAAATTGTTCCTAGCATGTCTCTCATCCATAGGATTATACTTAAGTTTCAATCAGCAGAAGGTCATTTTTTATCTTTTTAATTGACACACACTAAGCAATGCTAGAAAAAGTATATCGGGAATGCGTTACCAAGGGTATAGATTATGGAAAGATATTTTATTTCTTTAGAACAATTTATATTGGCCTCTTTTGTGGGATGGTTTGCTTTTTTACCAACAATTTGATTCAACGATTTGTAAATGTTAAGCATCTATTATAGCAAGGAACAATACTAGTGTCAGCATTAAGGTTCTCAAAAAAAAAACCCAAAAAAACCTTGAAATGTTTATTTTCCAGCCAATGTAAAATCTCTTGTTACAACAAATGATGTTTAATAAAGGTAGGCTAAGGCTTATGCTATGTAACTTATTTTGAAGGGCAGTAGTTTGCCAATGCCAGGGAAATTTACTATTTAATGAAATGCTTTTCACTAGTCCTTGAAAATTGAGAAAAATACATACAAGGTAGCAAGTAAATGAAGGACTTTTATTTATTACTATGAGATTATTCTTACTTTTTTGTTTTACATATCCTCTGTTATGAAGTAATAGTAGTAGCATAATATTGGGATGGCCAAAAAGTTCGTTTGGGTTTTTCTGTCATATCTATCTTACAAAAAACCCTGAATGAACGTTTTGGCCAACCCAATAGTTATTTTCTTTTCATACCTTTATTTGATATAATAAAAAGTTGGTAATCTTATGCTATTTTTCTAAATTATTTTAAACAGCTTTACTGAGATTTAATTTACATAAAATACGAGCAGAAGTTTTTAATTTCATTGAAGTCAAATTTAATTTTTATCTTATGAACTGTGTTTTTATTTTATGAATTGCGTTTTTGGTGTCATATCTATGAAATCTTTGTTGAACCCATGCTCATAGATTTTTCTTGTATACTTTTTCTAGAACTTCCATAGTTTTAGATTTTTCATTTAGCTCTGTGCTCTATTTTGTGTTAATTTAGGGGCATGGTGTGAGGTATGGTTCAAAGTTCGTGCATTTGCATATGAATATCCAATTGTTTCAGCAACTTTTGTTGAAAAAGACCATCCTTTCTCTGCTGAATTGCCTCTGCACCCTTGTTGAAAATCAGTTATCTATACAGTGTGGGTGTATTTCTTGAATCTATATTCTATGTCATTTATAGTTTTTTTCTATGTTTTTGTTCATACTACACTGTCTTGATTAATGTAGTTTTATAATAAGACTTGAAGTCAGGTAGTGTTTGTCCTCCAACTTTGTTCTTTACAAAGTTGTTTAGATTACTCTTAGTCTTTACATTTCTATATTCAATTTAGGATCAGCTAGTAATTTTTAAAAAGCAGGCTGAGATTTTGATTTAGCACTTATTGAGTCTATAGATCAATTTGAGGAAAATTGACATCTTCACAGTTTTAAGTCTTCTGATCCATGAACACAGTATATCTCTCTATTATTTTTAAGTCTTCCTTTGATTTTTGTTCTATATCCAGTATACAAGTAATTCACACATTTTGTCAGATCTATCCTTAGTATTTCATAGTTTTGATTCTATTATAAATGGTATTGTATTATTATCATTTTCAAATTCTAAATTGCTATTGTATAGAAATACAATTTATTTTTGCATATTGATCTTATATCCTTCAACCTTGCTAACTTATTTATTAGTTCTAGTTAACTTTTTGTATATTAATCAGATTTTACACAAAAATCATGTTTTCAGTCATTAAAAGCAATTGCAGTATGGATGGGTTTTATTTCATTTTCCTGCTGTATTGCATTGGCTAGAATTTCCAGTACAATGTTGAATAGAAGTGTTTAGAACAAACATTCCTACTTGTTCCTGGTCTTAAAGAGTCAGCAATGGTTAAGTTTAAACCAATGAATTTGTTCTGGGTTTCTATCTTTCTCTTCTGTTTTTTGTTTCTTTTTTCTTCTTTCTCTGCCTTATTTTGTACTATTTTTTTTGTTTTTTTGCGGTACGCAAGCCTCTCACTGTTGGTGGCCTCTCCCGTTGTGGAGCACAGGCTCCGGACACGCAGGCTCAGCTGCCATGGCTCACGGGCCCAGCCGCTCCGCGGCATGTGGGATCTTCCTGGACTGGGGCACGAACCCGTGTCCCCTGCGTCGGCAGGCGGACTCTCAACCACTGTGCCACCAGGGAAGCCCTGTACTGAGTATTTTTTAATGATTCAATTTTATCTCTGTATTTGACTTTATTACTTATAATTACTTTCTGCTATATCACTGTTTGTTTTATATTTTATAGTATAGTCTATCTTTGAGTGATATTATACAATTTCACATATAAGAGTCTTATGTATTATGCATGTAGAGGTCAGGGTCCAATTGGAAGATAGAAACCACACAGTAAGTTTAGCAGGGGAAGTTTGTTTGTTTGTTTATAACATTTTAATGAAGTATAGTTGATGTACAAAATTATGTTATTTTCAGGCATACTACATAGTGATTTGACAATAAAATACATTATGAAATGATTACCACAATAGATCTAGTAATCATCTGTCCTCATACAAAGTTATTATAATATTATTGATCATGTTCCTTATGCTATATATTACATCCTCATGGCATTTATAAGTGAAAGTTTGTACCTCTTAATCACCTTCCCCTATTTTTGCCCAACTCTCTCCATCCCTCCCCTCTGGCAATCACCCAATTTTTCTCTGTATCTGTGAGTCTGTTTTCATTTGTTTTGTTTCTTAGATTTCACATATAAGGGAGATCATACAGTATTTGTCTGTCTTTGGCTTATTTCAGTTAGCCTAATATCCTCTGGATCCATCCATGTTGCCACAAATGACAAAATTTATATTATTTTTCATGGATGAGTTATATATATATATATATATACCACATTTTCTTAATTCATTCATCTATCAATAGGCACTTAGGTTGCTTCCATATCTTGACTATTGAAAATGATGTTGCAGTGAACATAGGTGTGTGTATGGCTGTTAGCATAACTGACACCATCTTGGTCCCTTACAATTTCTCCTTTCTCTGGCTCTATCTAGGACTGTACTGTACAGTAAATCACTTCTCTTTTGTCAGGGGCTTTGTAGTTAATAGATATTGTTTAATAATCATTAGGACCAGATATTCTCTATGCTCTGTTAGTCCCCAAACAATGATGAAGACCTTCCTTGATGTGTTCCTGGAGCCCACAAGACTTACCCATTTATAAATCTTGACTTAGGAATGCACGTCCTAAGCATGTTTCCAAGCACTTACCCCCTACCCTAGGTTAACAGTAAAATTGTCCCAGTGGCCCCTCGGTCGTTTGGAGTGCAGCTGTTAATGCTTCCAGATTATTGTCCACCCAATCCCGATCCCACCCTGTGGGTAAGTTATCCTATGATAAACTGATCCATTGATTGTATGGAGCTGTCTGCCTTGTTTTTCAGTCTCCAGGTGCTTTCTCAGTTTGGTGGATACATTTCATTCCTAATGTCCTCCAATAGAGTGTACATAGCTCTTCAAATTAGTGTTTTTGCTTTCTTCTGAAAAATACCCAGCAGTGGAATTGCTGCATCATAAGGCAGTTTTATTTTATTTTTTTAGGAACCTCCATACTGTTTTCCATAGTGGCTGTACCACTTTACAATCCCACTAACAGTTTTGAGGGATCCCTTTTCTTTATATCCTCACCAACAGTTGTTCTTTGTTGTCTTTCTGATCATAGCCATTTGACAATGGTGAGGTGATATCTTGTGGTTTCAATTTGTGTTTCCCTGATGATTAGTGGTATTGAGGATCTTTTCATGTGCTTGTTGGCCATCTTTATGTCTTCTTTGGAAAAATGTCTGTTCAGGTCTTCTGTTCATTTTTTAATCGGGTTTTTTTTTTATATTGAGTTGTATGTGCTGTTTATATATTTTGGATATTAACCCCTTATCAATCATATTGTTTTCAAGGCCCCTCAAGAACCTTCTATATGAGCTTAACATCATGCTCACTTCGAAGGAGAAATGCTTAGAGGAATCCCATTGCTTATCACAGAGAATATAATAAAGAGTGCATTCAGAGCAGAGAGGCAATTAATCGATACCTGACACACTGCTGCCACATGGTGATACAATGTTGAATAAGACAGGACTTTGGATGAGACTTTGTGGTTGAAAGCAGACCTGAAGAGACTTTAGTCATCTATATGAATTGTGCAGTTTTTTACTGCTATGGGGAAAAGACAAAGAAAATGAAAATAATATCAAAATAAAGAGAATTTTCTTAGTAGGACATTTCTTAAATTCTAGAAAGTCAGGCTAATTCTTGAGGTGCAGATGTTTTTGAAAGATCTCTTATTTTTTCTCTTTTTAAAAATAACTTTCTAAATCATGGTAAAAAAAAATTTCTTACTCTGGATGGAAGAAAAAATTAGTTTTTCCTGTATACTAAATTTCTATATTTTTAAAAGGGCATGAACCTGATTAGGTTTTAATCACGATAGACCTGTTTTCTCCCTGGATGAATCTTGTACTTCTCTCCACTCCCGCATCATAAATCTAGGGCTGCTTTTCAATCTTTAGGTCATATCCTATATTAAGATGTGGAAGTAGAAATTATACTTTAAAATTGATGAGGTATGCTTGTTTAGATGTTATCTTTTCAGTTACAAAAATTAGGCTTTAGAACATTTCTGAGAAAGGTAGTAGTTCCAAGCTTATTAAACAAGTCAGCTGAAGACAGACCTGGTTTACAATCAGACTTCAAGTCTGAGTAAAGCCCTTGCTATTCTTAGGGTCCTTCTCTCCACTAAAGTGACAGGAATGGAAGCTGAAGGAGAGGAGGATCAGGAGCTGCTCCATACAGAGGTGAGCTCCCAGGAGGTTGAACCAACTCGAATAATTTTGTTATAAATGTAAGGACATGTTTGGGAGCATGCTAGAGAGCTATTTATTCCAATTTCAGGCACAGATCTTAAATCTTGAAGAATGAGTTCTTTTTTCTGGTATATGTTATGAATGGTTTACAAATGCTAGGTATGACATAAAGTTGCTAATAAAGTAGAGCATCTTCTTAGGCTGTGGTTCATATCTCTACGTTCTCTGGATATTGCTCGAGCAGAGATGCAGGCAGTTATTTTTGTCTTGCCAACAATATTGTGGCTGATTAAGAAAGCTGAAAGCGGGCTTACCTGGTGGCGCAGTGGTTGAGAGCCCATGTGCCAATGCAGGGGACACGGGTTTGTGCCCTGGTCCGGGAAGATCCCACATGCCACGGAGCGACTGGGCCTGTGAGCCATGACCGCTGAGCCTGCGCGTCTGGAGCCTGTGCTCCGCAACGGAAGAGGCCACAACAGTGAGAGGCCCGCGTACCGCAAAAAAAAAAAAAAAAAAAAAAGAAAGCTGAAAGCTTATGCCCCTGCAAACTCCTGAACTCAAATTGGATTAAGTCTTGATGCTATCATCGACATATATGCAATTAAAAATAATATAGGAAAAACCCTGATATAAGGAACAGGAGGCTTTTTATGACTCACTTATGTTTGAATCCCAACAGCATGAGAATCCAAGAGTGCAGGAACATCACTCTGGTACATAGTCAACTCACCTCACTGCTGATTTTGCAGCCTGGCATTTTTATTCTTGAGTGCGTGTTTGTAAATCCTCATTTTTAAAAAATTAACCTGAATTATGGTTTTGTGAGAAAAACTCTTCTTAGATTCTTGTTCAAATGTTATTAGCCTTGATTTTGTGCCTTTTGACCTACTGATACTGTACCCATGGTTTACTTCATTATAATTGTCATATTGACGTTGCCTGCCTTTCTCCTGGTCAGTCACACACCCAGGCATCTCAGCAGATAACCCAGTATCCTTCATGCCCCCAAATAGCAGCAGCAGCTCTCTTTTGGTCTTAGACTCAAGGGAATGAGTAGAAATAAATGAAATTTTTCTCGCTGGTCTATTATCAAGGCATAAGCTGCCCTTTCCCATTATTTCAAACCTCAGGAGAAAAAAATCTATCCTTTTCAAAAGAAAAAAGGAATAGGTAGATAATAGAAAGTGCAGATAAAAGAGAATTCCTAACCTCAGGCTTCTGAGTGTTGACCTCCTCTTCAGCTGTTGCTTCAATAGCTGGTTACATTGTTAGAGCCATCTCTCCTTGAATATGAATGCCCTATTTAAGGACATGTTGCTCTGTATCTAGCAAAGCACAAAGGACAGGACAGACATTGAACAAATTCTAAAATATACTGATGCTAAGGTTCATTAAAATACATATAATTGCTTCTAAAGTTTTGCTTTCAATTCCAGGGTAATAAGAGTTGCTGCAAGGATGATGGCTCAGTCCCCAAAAGCCAGGCAAATTATTTTTGGTCCACATACTGCCATAAAGATCAAGATAGATATCAGATACATTTTCACATCAGATTTTGGGGGAAAGTCTTGATTTCTGCTAAAGAGCTTTTCCAGCAGTTCCTGAAGGTGGAAAACTTTGGAGTACTCTTAAAAGCTGAAGGGTACTCATGTAGATTGACAACAGTGAGTCTTCTTAGTAAATATTTGAATGAAATTCTATATGCAAAACAATCCATTTTCTTTTCCACATACTCTTTTATTTGATATATATTCAGAAAATTTCTGCCTGTTCATCGGAAGTTAAATATGGATTTGTAAATAGTGCATGCTTAGTATTTTCCTATCAGGTATAGCAGAATGGCAAAATGCCTTTTCTTTTTAAAGAATCTGCAAATTTATTAAACCAAAAGTTGATATAGGAAAATAGTAAAAAATAGTAGCCAAAGAATAACCATTCACTGTTAGCAACTTCAGTTTCATTCTTTGGCTTTTTAAATTATATACATACATTCATACATACATACATACATACATTCAAACATATATATTATATACACACATACACACATATGTATGATATGTTTAGCTTTGTTTCTTAGCTTTATAAAAAGATTTTATCACGCACAGTCTTCTGAGACTTGCCTGAGTGCTTGAT
The DNA here is from genome assembly GCF_059928025.1 of Delphinapterus leucas. NCBI lineage: Eukaryota > Metazoa > Chordata > Mammalia > Artiodactyla > Monodontidae > Delphinapterus > Delphinapterus leucas. The sequence continues at coordinate 95,023,408 of NC_143134.1, forward strand.
ATTCATGCACAGTGTTGCATGTGGCTAGTTATTCCATTTTGCTAATTATATATCTACTCTTCTGGCAATGGACATGTGAGTTGTTTCTGTTGTTTTCCTCCTATGTCCACAAACATCACTACTATGTACATTCTGTGTGTAGACAATTTGTCTTTGATACATACCTAGGAATGGAATTGCTGGGATTTTATGCACTCATAAGCTGGCTACTATTCCTCCAGTAAAACTCTTCTCACTAAAGTTGCTCATGAGTTTCTAATTACAATATGCAGTGGGCATTTTTTTTTCTATGTCTCATATTACGGATATTATTGACCCTCTCTCCTTCTTGATATTCTTTACTTTCTTGACTTTGGTATCATTTGTTCTTGATTTTCCTTTGACCTCTCTTGCCTGTTTTATCTCAGAAATCTTAAAAGGCTTTCTTAATTTAGAGAGCTGTCCTGCTATTTAGTGGTCAGCATCTACTCTGGTTATTTATTGTTGTGTAACAAATTTTTCCAAAAACTGAATGGAGATATGTATGTACACACACACACACAAACACATATATGTTCATAGTAACTTGGAGATATATTTTCTATCTCCAGTTATATATTTTATATATAAATATATATGTATATGTGTGAATATATCTATATATGAAGCTATATAGATAGATTTTTAATTTTATTTTTTATTGAAATATAGTTAACATACAGTATTAGGTTAGTTTCAGATGTACTACATAGTGATTTGACATTTGCATACATTATGAAATGGTCACCATGATAAGCCTAGTAACCATCTGTCCCCATACAAAATTATTGTAAAGTTATTGACCATACTTCTTATGTGGTATACTGTATCCCTGGGACTTACTTATATAACTGGAGGTTTGTACTTCTTAATCCCCTTCACCTATTTCACCAACACCCCCACCCTCCCTCCTTCTGGTAACCACCTGTTCTCTGTATCTGTGTTTTCATTCTGTTTTGCTTGTTTTGTTTTGTTTTAGATTCCACATATAAGTGAGATCATGCAGTAGTTGTCTTTTTCTGTCTGACTTATTTCACTTAGCCCTCAAGATCCATCCATATTGTCACAGATGGCAAGACTTCATTGTTTTATGGCTCAGTATTATTCCATTGTATATATAGATTTGTTTTGTTGGTCAAAAATTTTAGGCGGTGCTTGACTGGGTAATTTTTCTGCTGCACATTGGCTGGGGTCACTTGGTAGTGACTGACTGAGTCTGGTGGGCCTTCTTTACTCAAATGCCTGACTTTTTGGTGGGAATGGCAGAAGGCTGACTCAGTCACGTCTTTCCTCTTCAGGGCTTCCCCATCAAGCCCTGATCTCTCAAGCAGAGGGATGGACTTCTTATCTGGTGGCTCAGGGTTCAAAGAGACTAAGGTATAATCTGCCCATCATTGATGGTTAATTTTATGTGTCAACTTGACTGGGCTAAGGGATACCCAGGTAAGGGGTAAAACATGATTTCTGGGTACGTCTGTAAGAGTGTTTCTGGAAGAAACTAGCATTTGCATCAGTAGACTGAGTAAAGGCCACCATGACCTATTCACCCTCCACTTCCCTGTGCTCTGTAACAAGAGAAGCTACCACAATGAGAAGCCCCCGCACCGCAATGAAGAGTAGCACCCGCTCACTGCAACTAGAGAAGGCCCGTGCACAGCAACGAAGACCCAGTGCAGCCAAAATAAATAAATGAATAAATAAAATTTATTAAAAAAAATGGAGCACGGGCTTTAGGCTTCAGTAGTTGTGACACGCAGGCTCAGTAGTTGTGGCTCGCGGACTCTAGAGCACAGGCTCAGTAGTTGTGGTGCACAGGCATAGTTTCTCTGCGATGTGTGGGATCCTCCCAGACCAGAGCTCAAACCCACGTCCCCTGCATTGGCAGGCGGATTCTTAACCACTGCACCACCAGGGATGCCTATCCACCCTCACGGTGTGGGTGGGCATCATCTAATCCACTGAGGGCCTGAGTAGAACAAAAAAGATGAAGGAAGGGTAAATTGCTCTCTCTGGTTGAGATGGGACATCCGTCTTCTCCTGTCCTTGGGCATTGGTGCTCCAGGTTCACTAACCTTTGGCTTCAGACTGGGACTTACACCATTGACTCCTCTGGTTCTCAGGCCTTCAGGTTTGGACTGTATCTGTATCACCAGCCTTGGCATCTTGTGGGACTTCTTTGTTTCTATAATCATGAGCCAATCCCTCATAATAAATCTCTTTATATTTGAGGATATCTTATTGGTTCTGTTTCTCTGGAAAACCCTGACTAATACCCCATCCTCTTACAGACTAGGCTAGAAATTGGCTTTGTGTTTCTTCTACTGTACTCTATTGGTCAAAACTACTTAATGGGTAAAACATGTCTTCTCACTGTTGTTTTAATTTGTATGTTCTTAACTATTATTCTGAGTTTCCTTTAATATGCCTATTTACCATTTGGTTTTCTTCAGAGATTTAGCTGTTTTAATTCTTTGTCTATTTTTTGGTTGAGTTTTTAAAAATTTGTCAGATATCCTTGCCTATTAGGGACATTGTTATTATATGTTTTATGAATATTTTCTTCCTACTTGTAACCACTTTCATTTGGTTTATGGTATATTTTGATGTACAGAATATAAAAAATATTAGTATAGTCAAATTTTTTCATTTCCCCCCTTTATAGCTTTCGAGTTCTCTTTTTTTTTTTTTTTGCGGTACGTGGGCCTCTCACTGTTGTGGCCTCTCCCATTGCGGAGCACAGGCTCCGGACTCACAGGCTCAGCGGCCATGGCTCATGGGCCCAGCCGCTCCGCGGCATGTGGGATCTTCCCAGACCGGGGCACGAACCTGTGTCCCCTGCATCGGCAGGCGGACTCTCAAGCACTTTGCCACCAGGGAAGCCCTCGAGTTCCCTTTTTTTTTTTGAATTTTATTTTATTTTATTTTTTACAGCATGTTCTTATTTGTTATCTATTTCAACTTATTGGTGTATATATGTGAATCCCAGTCTCCCAATTCATCACACACACCCCACCCCCACTTTCCTCCCTTGCTGTCCATACGTTTGTTCTCTACATCTGTGTCTCTATTTCTGCCTTGCAAACCAGTTCATCTGTACCATTCTTCTAGATTCCACGTATATTCCATTAATATACGATATTTGTTTTTCTCTTTCTGACTTACTTCACCCTGTATGACAGTCTCTAGGTCTATCCACATCTCTACGAATGACCCAGTTTAGTTCCTTTTTATGGCTGAGTAATATTCCATTGTATGTATATACCACATCTTCTTTATCCATTTGTCTGTTGATGGGCATTTAGGTTGCTTCCATGACCTGGCTATTGTAAAAAGTACTGCAGTGAACATTGGGGTGCATGTGTCTTTTTGAATTATAGTTTTCTCTGGGTATATGCCCAGTAGTGGGATTGCTGGGTCATATGGTAATTCTATTTTTAGTTTTTTAAGGCAGAGCTCAGTAAAACTTTAACCAGCTTGTCTGCTGATGGGTGGGTCTGAGTTCCCACCCTGTTGGTTGTTTGGCCTAAGGCGACCCAGCACTGGAAGCTACAGGCTCTTTGGTGGGGCTAATGGTGCAATCTGGGAGGGCTCATGCCAAGGAGTACTTCCTAGAACTTCTGCTGCCAGTGTCCTTGTCCTCTTGGTGAGCCACAGCTGCCCTCGCCTCTGCAGGAGACCCTCCAACACTAGCAGGTAGGTCTGGTTCAGTCTCCTATAGGTCACTGCTCCTTCGCCTTGGATCCTGATGTGCGCACTACTTTGTGTGTGTCCTTCAAGAGTGGAGTCTCTGTTTCCCCCAGTCCTGTCAAAGTCTTGCCATCAAATCCTGCTAGCCTTCAAAGTCTGATTCTCTGGGAATTCCTCCTCCTGTTGCTGACCTCCAGGTTGCGAAGCCTGACCTGGGGCTCAGAACCTTCACTCCAGTGGGTGGACTTCTGTGGTATAATTGTTCTCCAGTTTGTGAGTCGTCCACCCAGCTGTTACGGGATTTGATTTTATTGTGATTGCACCCCTCCTGCCATCTCACTGTGGCTTCTCCTTTGTCTTTGGATGTGGTGTATCTTTTTTGGTGAGTTCCAGTGTCTTCCTGTCGATGATTGTTCAGCAGTTAGTTGCGATTCTGGTGCTGTCAAAAGAGGCAGTGAGTGCACATCCTTCTACTCCACCATCTTGAGCCAGTCCTTCCAGTGAGTTCCCTGTCTTGCTTAGAAAGAATTATCTAAAGATTTGTGGCAATACAGTTTGCTAATAGCAGTATAAAATAAACACATCTTCCATAATGCTCTTTAAAGTAAATAAAATTATCATAAACATGTCACCATATTGAACTCAGTTTAGAAAAGCTCTATTATAATGATATATGGACACTAACTTGAAGGATTGATTAGCACAACAAGAAGCAGAAGCCTTTCATGAACCGAGCTTTGAAAGAGATGTTATCCCCTGGGACTTTTATTTAAACCCAACTCCCAGCAGCCATGTGTCTTTCTCCCTGTGTTTAGGTGACGTGTAGCCAGGAGGAAAAGCCCCTTTCTTTAATTCTCAGCTTATTTAACGTAGGCAGATCTTTGCCTCCAATGCTCTGGGAGCTGCAGTGTCTTTGCAGAGAAATCCATTCAAAGGTCTATGCACCCCTCCTCCTCTGTGCTAATTTCGCACTAGTTTTAGATATTCTTGGTTTCATCTCTACTGAAGTCTAACCCCTCCCCAACCTACCTCTGCTTCACGTCAGCAACTGTAGCCTTCTGTTTGTGTCAGTCCTGAGTTTGTGTCAATACCTTGGGCTAGAGTCAGTCTTTCTGCCTCTAGGCTGTAGCTCCTGTAGATGGTGGTCACTGCTGGCAGCTCAAGACTTTGGCTTCCTTTAAGTCCACTCTGATTGAGAATCCTTTATCTGAGGGAGGACAAAAAGTAAACTAAAGTCCAGCTTAAGGTTAACAACAAATGCAATTACACAGTTACCTCTTCTTCTGCTAAGGAACTAGGCGAGTTCTCAGGAGTCTGAAATGGAGACTAATTCAATGGGAAGTGACATTTTTACAGAACACTCTTCCTGGCCACGACTCAGTGAACATGCTCACTGACCATCCCCTTCCTGCAATCTCTCTCCCTTGTCTTGGACACGATTACTTTTTTTTCTTCCAAGTGGTCCCAATGAGGCCAGCAGTAGAGATCTCTCATGGTATGATGGCTGGAATCAAATCAACCTGGGACCCAATCTTACTCTGCTGCCTATTGAAGTTAGGTCATTTAACCTATTTTGATGCTTGTGAAATATTAACATGGATCTTATGTGGCAGGATTGTCATCAGAATTACTGATAATGTATGAAAATCATCCAGAACAATACTTGACTCACTGTCAATTCTTCAGTAAAATGGTCAATTTAATTTACTATATTTTTTAGAGTATCTTACTCCATATATAGGAACTTGGCTATACTTTTTAGTAGTTTTTCTCAAAGGCTCTGCCCAGTGACAAAAGACCTCTCGGGTGTATCGGCACCATCTCAGGACTCCCAGAGAGGAAACATGTAAAAAAATGTTCAAACTGTATTCCAGGACTACATTGACTTCCATATTTTGCATCTCATATTCTTCTCATTGGTGTGCATCACTAAAGCTTCGTATGCTTTATATTAGTGAAGATAAATAAGTTTTAGCTTATTGCACTATAGAACTTGTACATTTGCCTGAATCTAGAAATAGTAAAAATGAGTATCCCAAGATTTTTATAGGCTATCTTGTGACTTTAATCTTATATTTATGGGTGAGATTTTAGGAGGGGCAGAAATAATCAGTTGAACTTCAAATTATAAGTCAAGGGCCTTAGCTCTGAAGCCTGAAATTCCTAGTCAAATTTTAATACAGAATCCTTTACCCAAACTGGTATTAGACCAAATGTAAAGAGAGAAAATAAATTATCAAAAGGTAATTTATTAAAACATATATAATATGTCTCATTTCTTTGTAAGATGCTTACATCCCTTTGTCCAAGATCAATTCCCAAATGTTGCATCCCCAAAAAGTTCAAAAATCAAATAAACAATATTTTATGAATCACTTCTCTGAGCCCTCAACAGAAGCATGCCTAGATCCTACCTCTATTCTTCACAAGAAACACTCTCAAATGTTACAGCAAAGATACTTTGCTCGTTTCCTGTTATCTTTACACTCTGGCCTCTACAAGTCTGATCATTTTTTAAAATTAATTAATTAATTAATTTTTGGCTGCGTTGGGTCTTTGTTGCTGGGCGTGGGCTTTCTCTATTTGCGGTGAGCGGGGGCTACTCTTTGTTGCGGTGGGTAGGCTTCTCATTGCGGTGGCTTCTCTTGTTGCGGAGCATGAGCTCTAGGTGCGCGGGCTTCTGTAGGTGTGCCACGCGGGCTCAGTAGTTGTGGCTCGCAAGCTCTAGAGCGCAGGCTCAGTAATTGTGAAGTATGGGCTTAGTTGCTCCACGGCATGTAGGATCTTCCCGGACCAGAGGTCGAACCCGTGTCCCCCTGCGTTGGCAGGCAGATTCTTAACCACTGCACCCCCCGGGAAGTCCCTGATCACTTTATTTTAATTGCTTGATCCTTAACTGTAATTAGTACTACCAGCTGTGCCCTCTTCTGGGGTTTCTTGGCAGAGTTAAGCTCATATGAACACTAATTAGAGATACTGGGATAGATCCCATTATCTCTCCTACACAGTTTCTGCTATTGACGTGATCAGTTGTTGCATATAAATGTCCCATTTCGCATAGGGTAGAGGGAGAGGACTGATGATTATGGCTTGCTCCACTATTTGTTGTTACTGGAGGCAAATTCCTGGATTGAATGATCTGACAAATCTAATAGGCTTAATGAAGAACATGACCTGGGACTGATGTGTCTCATTTTATGTTTCCTAGCATTTATGCACAATTGATGCCATTATTTTCTCCCAATGTGCGTGAATGCTATATATCCTTACTAATTTTTTTAATTGTTTAGGGATTACACTACAATTTTTTTGTTTTGGTTTCTCAGTATCCAAGGTAGCCACCTAAATGTTTTAATGTTGAAGGTTTCAAATAGATTTATAGTGAAATATACAACTTTTCTTTCATGATTCTGAATTGTTTTCTGTTTTTATTTTATCACTCATTTCTAAGTTCATCTTTTACTATTTCTTACTTCTGCTTCCTAAGGTTTATTTTGCTCTGATTCTAACTTTTAAATTAGTACTTAACTGATATTTCATTTCCTGTCTAGTAAGTAATGCATTTAAGGCACATTACTTCTCCTCTGAGTACATATATTAAAGAGCTTTTAATTCTAGCACTTTCCTATTGTTGTCAGAAGATACAGTCCCTGTTTTTCTCATTTGGAATTTGCTCAGATCCTCATGACTTTTAACATATTTTAATTTTTATAAATGTCCCATGTGCAATTGAAAAAAATATTCTTCTCCTGAAGTTTGCAATATAGATATTTTTAATTATTTATATAAACCTAATTAATTACATTTCTCTGTTTAATCTATTAAATATTAACAATTTCACTATAGTTATGCCTCTTTTTCTTGTACATTTCATGTTGTAACTTTCAAATCTATTCTTTTTTTCTATATGCTTCAGTGAATAATTTATAAGAATAAGAAATTTTCTTATGTAATTGCAGTACAATTACCAAAATCAAGAATTGTAACAGTGACACAATACTATCATCTAATCTGAAGTTCATGTTCAAATTTTGTCAGTTGCCTCAGTCATGTCCTTTATAACTACATTTTTCCTGGTTCTACGTGTAGTTCAGGATCACATCTTACATTTATTTGTTGTCTCTCCTTAGTCTCCTTTAGTCTGAAACAGTTTCTCAACCTTTCTAAGTCTTTCTCCATCTTAACATTTTTGAAGAATACAAACCTGTGTGCGTGTGTGTGTGTTTGTATCTTTATGTTTTCTCATGATTAAATTCAGATTCTGCATTTTTTGTAGGGATATCAAAAACAGTATTGTATCCTTCTCAGTTTATCATATTCAGGAGCCACATCATATTGAGTTATCCTAAAATTGGTTATGTCAGCTTTGTTCACTTGGTTAAGATGGTAACTGCCAGATTTCTCCATTGTAGCTTTACGATATTTCTCTTTGTAGCTAATAAATAACTTGTGGAGAGATTCTTTGAGAGTATGCAAATATCCTCTTACTCATCAAACTTTTTCCCGTTAGTTTTTCTAGACACTGATAAATTTCCCCCTCCACTATTTCTTTTTTTTGGGGGGGAGCGGAGAGGGTTACATTTTTTTTTTTATTGAAGTATAGTTGATTTACAATGTGTTAGTTTCAGGTATACAGCAAAGAGATTCAGCTATACATATATATATATTCTTTTTCAGAGTTTTTCCATTATAGGTTATTATAAGATATTGAATATGGTTCCCTGTGCTATACAGTAGGTCCTTGTTGTTTATCTATGTTATACACAGTAGTGTGTATCTGTTAATACCAAACTCCTAATTTATCCCTCCTACCTTCTCCCACTTTCCCCTCCGGTAACCATAGTTTGTTTTCTGTGTCTGTGAGTCTACTTCTGTTTTGTAAATAAGTTCATTTGTATCATTTTCTTTTCAGATTCCACATATAAGTGATATCATGTGATATTTGTCTTTCTCTGTCTGACTAACTTCACTCAGTATGATAATGTCTAGGTCCATCCATGTTCCTGCGGATGGCATTATTTCCTTCTTTTTATGGCTGAGTAATATTCCATTGTATACATACATATACCACATCTTCTTTATCCATTTATCTGTCAGTGGACATTTAGGTTGCTTCCATGTCTTGGCTGTTGTAAGTAGTGCTGCTGTGAACATTGGGATGCATGTATCTTTTTGATTTGAATTTTCATCTTTTCTGAATGTATGCCCAGGAATGGGATTGCTGGATCATATGGTAACTTTATTTTTAGTTTTTTAAGGAACCTCCATACTGTTCTCCATAGTGGCTACACCAGTTTGCATTCCCACCAATAGTGTAGGAGGTTTCCCCTTTCTCCATAACCTCTCCAGCATTTATTATTTGTAGACTCTTTGCTGATGGCCATTCTGATATGAGGCCATCTGTATGTCTTCTTTGGAGAAATGTCTGTTTAGGTCTGTTGCCCATTTTTTGATTGGGTTTATTTCATATTGAGCTGTATGAGCTTTTTGTATATTTTTGTATATTTTGGAAATCAGTCCCTTTTTGTTGCATCATTTGCACATATTTTCTCCTATTCTTTAGGTTGTCTTTTCATTTTGTTTATAGTTTCATTTGCTGTGTAAGCACTATTCTTTTTTTTTTAATTATTTATTTTTGGCTGCTTTGGGTCTTCGTTGCTGCGCATGGGCTTTCTTTTTCTAGTTGCAGTGAGCGGGGGCTACTCTTCATTGCCGTGTGCGGGCCTCTCATTGCGGTGGCCTCTCTCGTCGTGCAGCACCGGCTCTAGGCGTGCGGGCTCTAGAGTGCAGGCTCAGTAGTTGTGGCGCACAGGCCTAGCTGCTCTGCAGCATGTGGGATCTTCCTGAGCCAGGGCTCGAACCTGTGTCCCCTGCACTGGCAGGCAGATTCCTAACCACTGCACCACCAGGGAAGCCCTGACTAACCTTTTATTGCCTGAATTTCTGTATACTTTTCTTTCTTTTGAAAAGAAAAAAAATAAAACCACTCTATTGCTTTAGTTTGGGGTGGGAGCTTTCAGCCAATAGAGGATGTTGGTTCTATTCATTATAACTTACCCTCTATACACCAAGTGTCTAGAACTTGGTGATACACATGTGAAGGAGGTACACAATCATGTTTCAACAAGTGCATGAGTAAGTTGCTCAGTATACAAAGGGTACATTACAATGAATAGAATAAACAACCTTTGCAGCCTGGAAACTTAGATCTCTAGTTAGAATTTTCTGGATTTTCTAAAAGTGGGTCTAAATACAAGAGAGACCTCAAAATATTGGAGAAAATTGTGAGAAATTAAAGTTGGGGACTTCTCAAATGGGGTAAATACTTAGTGACATGGATGTCACCCAGTTGCAGGTTCTCAGAAATGCAAGCCACATAACTGAGACACTAAAATGTGAAGCTTGGTTTGTTACAGCAGTGGCTTTTCTCTTAGGCATAAATGAGGACACTAAAAGTCAAATGGGGCTCCAAGTTTCTATAGTGGAAAAAGTAAGACACCATAGACCTGGTAAGATAACTGTCAAAACTGAAAACTTTGGACATGCTTATATCTTATTACCTACTTGTGATTAGCAGGAAAACCTTTGAAACCAAAAAGAATTCCGTCCTCATGTCTCTTCCTTACCCCATTCCTCCTTTTTTAACATCTCTTCTGTATATTTTATTCAAAGAATTGAGATAATTGAACAAACAGTACAGCTGGGAAGGAAGGCACTGAGTACATCTTTTCCTTTGTCACAGCCAGTCTAGGAAAGAGAAGAGCCTCTGGAAATATACAAGGTACTGATATGATATATTTAAATACTGGACAAAAGCAGTGATCAGGGGAGCAAACATTCACATAAATCATAAAAATTCCTATCTGGTTCCCTAGCTGGTTTATTTTGGTAGGTTTCAATTCTGTTCTTTTAATTTTTTTTTCATAAGCCACTAATGTGAATATAATGTTACAACTATTTCAAAAAAGTATTTTCCATTATCCTCTAAATATGAAAATATGTTTATCATATGGTCCAACAATTCCAATTCAAGGTATACACAACAGGAATGCATGCACATGTGTGTCCAAGAGGCATGTACTGGAATGTTCAGAGCATAATTTATAGTAACCAAAACTGAGAAACATTCCAAATGTCCATCAACTAGAGTAACCAGGAGAAGAAGTTACAATATGGATGACTCTTACAAACATAATGTTTAGGGGAAAAGAAGATTATAGATGCACACACATAAAGCAAGACAAGAATACATATAGTACGGTTTCATTAATTATTAAAATTAAAAAATACATAGAGTTAAACTGTACTATTTAGGGAGATATAGGTAAGTGATAATGCAAAAAAACAAAAAAGAAAATATATTTTCATCACAAAATTCAGAATAGTGGCTATATCCAGACAAGGGGAAAGAGGTAAGGTAGATCAAAAATGTACATACAGAGTTTCTGGGTTCTAGCAATGTGCTGTACCTTAATTTGGAAGGCATTTACATTAGAATTGTTACAATAATTATTGTATGCTCATGTTTAATGCACTTTTGTAAATGTTGTTTTAATTTCACAAAAAGTTGTTACAACTCAACAAAGGAAGAACAATTCAAATGACTGCCGCTCCTCAATACTGCCCTGTAAATTCTGTGAGAGCTGGAATCATGTCTGTTTTGCTCACTGATGTTATTGCCAGTACTGAGCACATAGCCTGCAAAGGGAAGGAGCAACTAAGCCTGTGTGCCACAACAAGTGAGCCTGTGCTCTAGAGCCTGCGAACCTCAGCTGCAAAGCCAGAGAGCCACAAATACTGAAGCCCGCATGCCTACAGCCTGTGCTCCACAACAAGAGAAACCACCACAATGAGAAGCCCTTGCGCAGCAAGGAAAACCCAATGCAGCCATAAATAAATAAATAAACAAACAAATAAATAAATTTATAAAAAAAGGTTAATCAAAGAGCACTGAAGCATTAAATTATTATAAATATAACCACAGTGTCATCATGTTCCTAAAGTGACACTGAAAACTAAATACACATAAATGTAAAAAACAGGATTGATTTTACCATTATAATATCATTTATTTATCAGAGGCTGATCTTTATTATCCAGTAATACTCAAGATGGCCTTTACTCAGCAGATTTGTAGTTATGATTTAGGACACTTAAGATACCTGGAAGCAAAATGCTTTGTGTGTGTGTGTGTGTGTGTGTGTAAGTAAGTGCTTAGGCACAGCATGTGTATACACATTGAGATTTCTTTTTTTTTTTTTTTTTTTCTTTTTTGCGGTACGCAGGCCTCTCACTGTTGTGGCCTCTCCCGTTGCGGAGCACAGGCTCCGGACGCGCAGGCTCAGCGGCCATGGCTCACGGGCCCAGCCGCTCCGCGGCATGTGGGATCTTCCCAGACCGGGGCACGAACCCATGTCCCCTGCATCGGCAGGCAGACTCTCAACCACTGCGCCACCAGGGCAGCCCCGAGATTTCATTTTAAAAATTCTTTTATATGTTGATTCAGGCAGTAAGAACAGAAATAATCTTGAAAATGTCCTCTCATATAATGGGACTATGAACATAGTTTAATTACATATCTCAGGACTTACCTTCTGCTATCATAATTAGGGTTCAGCAACTGAGACAAGGTAAATGAATTTTCACTCTCAAAAAGTGGCAGAAAACAGTATATTGGTTATTACTGGTTTTCATGAAATGGTAAAATAGGAAGAAAATTTGCTTTTATAGTTAAACTTTACACTATAGCTGTGTAGTGCCAACTATGAATTAAAGGCTTCATGCCTGTAGTTTTCATTGGACTCCAGTAGATGGCAGATTTTTTTTAAACATCTTTATTGGGGTATAATTGCTTTACAATGGTGTGTTAGTTTCTGCTTTATAACAAAGTGAATCAGTTATACATATACATATGTTCCCATATGTCTTCCCTCTTGCGTCTCCCTCCCTCCCACTCTCCCTATCCCACCCCTCCAGGCTGTCACAAAGCACCGAGCTAATATCCCTGTGCCTTGCGGCTGCTTCCCCCTAGCTATCTACCTTACTACGTTTGTTAGTGTGTATATGTCCATGACTCTCTCTCGCCCTGTCACAGCACACCCTTCCCCCTCCCCATATCCTCAAGTCCGTTCTCCAGTAGGTCTGCGTCTTTATTCCTGTCTTACTCCTAGGTTCTTCATGATGGCAGATTTATTTACTTTATCATTAGGCCAGCTGTATTCTGTTTCTTTTCTAGTGAACAGGGAATTTTTCAGTCTTGGATTTATCACCTGTTGAATGCTTTGTGACAAATTATAGAGTTATCAGCTATAAAATTCTCTCACAGTACTTTTCACAAGTGAATAGTTGGCATACGATGATTAGCTTCTGCTTGGGAAATTGAAATAAGTCAGGTTTATGCTTATAAGGTACCTCTTGTAGGGGTGTTTTGGAGGGCAAGGTTCAGAAGGGATTTTTTTAAACAAATAGTAATTTATGTAAGTTTCAGAAAAGGAAATAAAGTTGAAATCAGCAGAATGGATGAAGTCAAAGGGTGAGAAAAATTGGACAGTGTCCAGATGGAAGATGGGTGATCAAGGGGATTTTAGAAGTCAAGCACATTACAGACTAGAGCCTAAATGAGGTCAAATCTGGGGTCAAGATAGTTTAGGCTCTAAGTCTGTGTACACTGTATTGGTCTCCTACTGCCACTGTAACAAATGACCATACATGGAGTTCCTTAAAACTACACAAATTTATTATCTTACGTTCTGGAGGTCAGAAGTTCAAAATAGGCCTCACTGTGTCAGCAAGGCTGTGATCCTTTCTGGAGGCTCTAGGGGTGAGTCCATTTTCTTTTTTTTTGTTCTTTTTTTTTCAGTTTTTAGAGGCTTCTGAAATTCCTTGGATCATGGCCCCTTCCATCTTCAAAGCCAGTAGTGATCTGTTGAATCTTCCTCAAAGTACAGCACTGTGACTCTGACCTCCTGCCTTCCTCTTTCTCTTACAAGGACCCTTGTGATAACATTATACTCACCTGGATAACAGAATAATCTCCCCATTGCATGCCAGCTGATTAGCAACCATAATTACTTTAATTCCATCTGAAACCTTAATTACCGTTTTCTTTGGATTTAACAAAATGTATCTATAGATTCTGGGGATTAGGCTGTGGGGCCATTATTCTGCCCACCGTAGACACTGAGCATGTTTCTCACATTGCTGGCAGGATAGCCGATGGTAAAATAGTGTTAATGGACTGAATATGTGTATCCCTGCAAAATTCATATGTTGAAATCCAACTCCCAATGTGATGGTATTAGGAGGTGGGGCCTTTGGAAGGTAATTAGGTCATGAGGGTGGAGGCCTCATGAATGGGATTAGTGCTCTTTTAAAAGAGACTCCAGAGAGCTCTCTGGCTCTTTTCTAGCCATGTGAGGAGGACACAGGTAGAGGAAAGCAGTCTGAAGCCTGAAAGAGGACCCTCTCCAGATCCTAACCATGCTGGCATCCCGATCTCAGACTTCCAGCCTCCAAAACTGTGAAAAATAGATGTCTGTTGTTTATAATTTACCCAGTCTATAGTACTTCACTAAAGTAGCTGAAAATGACAAAGACAAATAGTAAAAGTAAACCAGGTTGGACCAAATAAATATACAGTTCTGTGGTTACCCCTGGCTTATATAACTTAGAGTCTAATTCTCTGAACAATGATAACAACGGGAGGTGAAGAAAGACTGGGTTGGGATCACTTTCCTTGTTGTGAGTTGTTTAAATGGCAGGCACAAACTTTGTGTGATTCTCTTTCATTCTTTTGAATACAAAGCATCTTTTCAACAGTTTTAATACTATTTTGGTATCCTGGCCATATCTGTTTCCCTTGAAGACAAAGAGAGTAAGAATCAGAGCTTTGCTCATAATTTATTTATTTAGCTATTCAAATTAAGTGAAAGGTTCTTTGTGCCATTTATGGTGTTGACATTTAGAGCCTTAACCCTGATTTTGCTAATATATTCACTCAGATCACTGTGGCATTCATAAAATTCTAATAGCTAAGAAATATTATCAAGTAATATTCTTGTAAATTAATAGACAGTCAATCAAGAATTATCTCAGGGCTTATGCACATCCTGTATTTCTAATGGTTTTCAAACCTGCCTCTACACCAAATTATCTGGGGAGTTATAAGAAATACTATTGTTCGTATGGAGTCCACACCAACTCGGTTAAGTTAAAATCCCTGGAGATGGGGCCTAACTATTAGTATTAGCTGGAAGCTCCCCAGGTATTCTGACTGTGGCTCCCCAGCCACAGTTAAGAACTATGCTGTCTAGTTTTTTTCCCCCTATTTTTATTCTTCTCTGGTCTGCTTTCCCTCTACTCTGGGCTTGGCTGAAGATTACCTTTTCCATGTAATAGAGGGAGTTAATTGGAAGCCTCTGTTTTTATTGAAGCTGCCAGGCTATATTTCCTCTAAAAACCCAAATTGGCTTGCTCCTGACAGCAACTACTTTATCTGTTTCTCTGAATCAACAGATAAATAAAGGTACAAACATATTCAAACAGATAACAGTAGAGGTTTCTCCACAGGCACCAAGTGGTTTTAAGTTACTCGACTGTTCTATATTTATTGATGATAATGTTTTTAACAAAGAGATGCTGAGTTATGATTACCATAAGCCTCTGGCAAGTTTGCTATTTCAAGTCAGAAGTATATGGTCAATTTGAGTCATTTGCATTTATCTCTTTATCACCAGATTTAAACTACTTAGAACTGACTTCATAACAGATTACTATATGTACAATGTTTGGACATGAATAATGTTAAAGCCATCATGAAACGTCACAAAAATTAAGTACCTCTTGTGTCGTGGCAATGCTGAATGCTATTTTATTTGTGTTCCACAAGTATCTGGTGGATCCTGTACAGTGATGTTATAGTATTTTATTACAGACAATTCTGAATGGGGATAACATCATATTTCAGGCTTGGAAGAAAAGGAAGTTAATTTATTTACCTCATATGTGTGTAGCCAACAATGTAATTGTGCTTTTTAATGTCAGTAGATTTTTGCCTGTCCTTCTTTGTATGATAATGGATTTGGTCATTTAAAAAATATATTTTGAATATATTACTATACTAAACATCGTATACAAGGCTTCCTGCTTTTAGGCTTATTGAATCTCCTGCTAATGGAGAGTTTCTCTCTAATTCTGTAACAGTGTTCCCCGAGTGAGAGTACAGGCTGCATACATTTGACAAATTTGTCCATGTCTAGGCTCGTCCTGAGCGCTCACTGCATCAGCCAACTGAGAGCTGATTTACATGTTGAACTACATAGTTCTACAGGAAAGGCACCTGACCGGAGTCTGAAGTGCATGTGGACCTCCAGGACTAAGACATCAAACCTGCAGTGAAAGAAGGGTCTCCCCTTCATTGCAATGTCCTCAGAGGGGAAGGGATACATCCTGAGGAAAGAGAGGGTTGAGGTGCATTATGGTAGATGGAGGAACCAAGGTCTGATACATCCTATTCTGAGACACTGAGACTGTCTCCCAACCTGCACATTGGTGTCAAAGCAAAAATTGCCCTGATAAATTTAAACAGGCAGGGAAGACTTTATTCAAGACTGTTGCAACAGGGGCAAGAGACTAAACTCAACTACACTGAAACAAAAGGTGAAAGGGTTTTTGAGCTCTGGGATGAGCTAGTAGAAAAGTACTGATGGACATTGGGGAATAGGTTGATCAGTGAGATGTTGAGCGCACTGAGTTTTCTGAGTTTGCAAATATTTTTCTCTGTACTATACCATCTGTGTTTGTTAATTGGCAGCCATCAAAGTTAGGCTCCTACTCCCCCACAGAGACTGGGAGATTGGGATGCTATATCCTTCAATGTTTACATTTCAAAGAGATGTTTCCCAAGTACTTGAGAAAGACATTTCCTGGGTTGTAAAACTGGCAAGAGTCTGGGAGAAGAATTACATACATTTCAAAGCAGAAGAGAAAGAATTTACAGTTCCATGTTTTCTAAAGTAGATGCACTAAGAAAAGTGAGGCCAGGGGCTTATAGTCAGGAAGAAACTTGTGTAAAGTTTTGTCAGGCTGAGGGGAATGTTAGTCCATTTTTGCCGCTGGACAAGTGCTAAAGTCTCAAGGGCAGGTAACCGCAGTAAAGACTGATTCAAATAAAAAGTGATGCCATGAAAGTTTCTCTAATAAAATAGAGACACAGAGCAGAGCTAAGAGAGGAAGAAGCATTTCTCAATGTCATATTTGCACAGTAATCGTTGAGGCAGAAAGAAGAAAAGTCTCTGTCAGGGTCCATGAAAGATCAATAGGAAGTAATGACAGAGCTGACAACAGGAAGCATTCCTGTAGTAGCACCTATGGGGGAGTAGCTTGGAAGTTTAGTTCTCCATTTGGGTAGAGTGACAAGCTTGGTGACAAGCACAGAAAAATCACTGGGCATGATGGAAGATGGCAACTACTTCTCATGGGCACGTATGAGCACACCATAAACTACTGTGGATCAAAGGAAAGTATTTGGAAATGGTTATGGTTTCAGTGACATTGTGAGAGAAGTGATGCTAGGAACTTACCTTATTTTTCTTCTTCTGTAACTTTCAGATTGATGTAAATTTTAGAGCAGTATACTACACTGAAAAAATAATATACTTGCATATATCATTCAAATAAAAATTCCAATTTCAGTTTTGCCATTTACCTACGTGAACTTCAACAAGTTACTTAAATTCCCTGTGCTTGAATTTTATTTTTTCTTGTGTGAAATAAAAACGAAATAGTTATTATGCATTATTAGTGTAATAATTAAATGTATAAAAGCATAAAGCCCAGTACCTGGTACATGAAAAGCCCCCTACAAATGTAAGTTCCCTTCCTCTATTACATTCCCATGAATGTACAGAGATGACGTATCAAACATATCAAATTATCTAATTACTCAAGATTTTAATATCGAAAACTTGCCTATATTATTTGCTTTCCTTAGATAGTCTCTATGCACAGAAATTTTAGCAACTTGAGAATACCTCCAAATTAAGATACCTGAAATCCTTGGCCTCAATTAGTTGGATAATTCAGGTGAAAAAGATACAGTATTTTCTTAGCATAATGGACTCAAATTTCCTATCTTCAGGTGTATATGTGTATGTGGGGCTGAGGGCTATGAATTCAAAAATTTTATTGACCTTTTGGATCTCTGTACTAGGTATTTGAATTTTTTCACCTATCCCTGGCTTTGTATAGCACCTGTTTCAGTGCATCTATTTTTGTGAATTTCTCTAGGTAATTGGCTTCATGTGCTTATACCTTTCCCTAGCATCCCTAGATACATCTTAAATACTGTTTATCTTTTATCACACAGATATAGGAAGATTGATTATCAAAAATGACTATGTTGAATCCTTGTGTAGGTGTGCTACTGTGACTTGAGCATTTCTTCCTTCTAACCTGTCTCTGGAAACCTGTTTGCTTCCTTTGTATCTACTGATGCTCTATCCTTGTGCTGTAGGCAGAATAAGGGCTCCCAAAGACATCCACATTCCAATTTGTGGAAACTTATTGATAATGTTAACTTACATGGCAAAAGGGATTTGCAGATATAATTAAGGATAAGAACGTTGAGTTAGGGATATTATACTGGATTATAAGGTGTATCCAATCTAATCATAGAAATTTTTAACATGGGAAGCTTTTCTGGACTGTGGTCGGAGAGAGGGATGACCACTGAAGAACAATCAGGGAGATGTAACATTTCTGGCTTTGGAGACAGGAGAAAGGAATGTGGAAGATGGTGCTAAGGAATGTAGGCATCCTCTAGAAGTCGAAAAAGGCAAGGGAACAGATTTTCTCCTAGAGCCTCCAGAAGGAAATGTAGACCTGCTGACATTTGATTTTAGCCCTTTGAGACCATGTTAGACTTCTGACCTACAGAACTATAAAATAATGAATTTGCATTGTTTTAAGCCTCTAAGTATGTAGTAATTTTGACAGTAGCAATAGAAAACTTGTATCTACACATACAACCTTGGTGCAAGCTGGATGATAGGAATGAAATGGGAGGAGGCCTTCTGCTTTACAATTCAAGTTTAAGGCCTGCCACTTTGCTGGAATTCCACTGAAGAGACTAAAGACCCATTCTGGGCACATCTTCATTTCCCCAGAACTATTCTTTGTACACAACATGCCTTACATTTGGGGACTGTGTGTAAAACCTTTCCAATCATACTGCTGTCTTTACACCTTGCTAAGAATCTACAGATCATGTGGTTAACACCAGCTACTTAACATGCCTACTCAACCTGTGATTTCTCATCACTAAATTCTTCTTAATTTAGCTGAGGGAGAGGAGATCTTTATTGTTCCTTCTCTCTCTACTCTTAGGGACTTTAATATTTCTCTGGGCTACTTCCTCCAGATCAGCTCACAAACCTCTTCTGCTAAGTACTAACTCCACAAGGACTAGAGGAAAGGAGGTGTCTATTACTGGTTTACTGTAGAAGTGTGTGTTTCTTATTTTCTTTCATTGGTGATATGGATATTTCTTTGTTTCTTTCCTCCTCTAGTTTACCTTCCCAGTTTCGGTTACATAAATCCTTGCCTTAACATGTTTACAGTATAGAACTAAAGAATGAATTTATGTTCATGTATGTATGTACATGTATATTTGTACCCACATGTGTTTATTTAATAATAATTTAGATAGACATTGGCATTCAATTTCATATGCATATACACATATGTTAACCTGAAACAAAACAAATTAAAATAATTAACATTAGTTAATTTTACTTTTGATTTTTCTGGGTAGGCCTATAATAGGTCTTGATGTCTTGATGGTATAATGAGTCTATAAACTGCTAACATTCTGAAGGCCTTTTGTTAGTCAAGGTGATAGTTGTCACCTCCTACTGTAATTACACCATATATTCTGATTGCCAATGTTTGTATTTGGTTTATATTGAGTGATGATGAGTTCTTTATTTGACTAAAGTCTATGCTATCTTCTACCCATTAAAAGGGTTTATTGAACCTTTTTACTATCTAAAAAATATCTGACCCTCCCCAGTCTCTACCATCTCCCACTCTGTTCCAACCTCTCTAATATTTCTCCTCTATTATCTTTCTAACACATATAATAAAATAAATTAAAAACTTACTATAGAAAAACTCAAATATTGGTTTAGAACGAAAGCAAAATATTCTTGTAGCCATTTTACTCCATGTAACGTAGAATGAGCATCTCTCACCACTCAGGGCACTGGAAGGTGACTTGCAGCAGGTTGGATACAGACAGACACTTATAGAAGTTACTTTGGGGACAACACTTGAACTATAGTGGGAAATTTGGAGCAAGCATAAAGAAGTTAGAAGGAGCTGTTTTAGAGAGCAGATGGTAGACCAGGGGGTTTTGTGCCTTTTAACATAAATAATTCTATGAGGCAAGCAACCAAAGTAAACAAGCCCAATTTCTTTTGAATTGCACTCCAGGAACAGAAAAATAAAGGAGTGATAATAGTCGATGTTAGAGACAATTCAAAAATAGCTATTCTTTCTCATCCTTAGTTGATTAAAATATGAACATAGAATAGGAAAGGGCAAAACATGACCATTAAAATCTCTTCTTGTGGTACTTACGTTGTATTTTCTGCATCATAATCCCATGGCACCAGCTGTATTTAATTTCTTGCTATATATTCCAGTTAAATAAATGGTGCTTTCTTGAGTGCTAACTACTCATGGACATGTTCTGATGACTCTGGGGTGAATTTACCCACTTCAGTGAACACAGTAATAAGCCAGACTCTATGCAACGTTCTAGTGGAATTAAGATACCAAATGCAAAAAAAAGATACCAGATGCATGGCATTCCAAATCATTGGAAGAAGCAAAATGTAGTCAACCAAATGCCAACCTCTGATTGGAAGATAAGCTAAAAGAGTAAGGATTTTTTTTTTGGATCATTTCACATGCATACAAAATCACTCTGTGGAGGACCTTCAAGATGGTGGAGGAGTAAGACGTGGAGATCATCTTCCTCCCCACAAATACATCAAAAATACATCTACACGTGGAACAACTACAGAACATGTACTGAATGCTGGCAGAAGACCTCAGACTTCCCAAAAGGCAAGAAAGTCCCCACATACCCGGTTAGCGCAAAAGAAAAAAGAAAAAAGAGAGACAAAAGAATAGGGATGGTACCTGCACCTCGAGGAGGGAGCTGTGAAGGAGGAAAAGTTTCCACACACTAGGAAGACCCTTCACTGGCGGAGATGGAGGGTGGCAGGGGGGAAGCTTCAGAGCCACGGAGGAGAGCGCAGCAACAGGGGTGTGGAGGGCAAAGTGGAGAGACTCCCACAGAGAGGATCGGTGCTGACCAGCACTCACCAGCCCGAGAGGCTTGTCTGCTCACCCACCGGGATGGGTGGGGACTGGGAGCTGAGGCTCGGGCTTCGGAGATCAGATCCCAGGGAGAGGACTGGGGTGGGCTGCATGAACACAGCCTGAAGGGGGCTAGTGTGCCACAGCTAGTGTTAGGGAGTCTGGGAAAAAGTCTGGAACTGCCTAAGAGGCAAGAGACCATTGTTTCGGGGTGCGTGAGGACAGGGGATTCAGAGCCTAAACGAGCTCCATAGACGGGCGCAAGCCGCGGCTATCAGCGTGGACACCAGAGACAGGCATGAGATGCTAAGGCTGCTGTTGCTGCCACCAAGAAGCCTGTGTGCAAGCACAGGTCACTATCCACACCTCCCCTCCTGGGAGCCTGTGCAGCCCGCCACTGCCAGGGTCCCGTGATCCAGGGACAACTTCCTCAGGACAACGGCACGCCTCAGGCTGTTACAAAGTCACGCTGGCCTCTGCTGCCACAGGCTTGCCCTGCACCCGTACCCCTCCCTCCACCCAGACTGAGTGAGCCAGAGACCCCTAATCAGCTGCTCCTTTAACCTCGTCCTGTCAGGGTGGGGAACAAACGCCCACAGGGGACCTACATGCAGAGGGCCAAATCCAAAGCTGAACCCCAAGAGCTGTGTACACAAAGGAGAGAAAGGGAAATTTCTCCCAGCAGCCTCAGGAGCAGTGGATTAAATCTCCACAATCAATTTGATGTACCCTGCATCTGTGGAATACCTGAATAGACAACAAATCATCCCATAATTGAGGTGGTGGACTTTGGGAGCAACTGTAGACTTGGGGTTTGCTTTCTGCCTCTAATTTGTTTCTGGTTTTATGTTAATCTTAGTTTAGTATTCAGAGCTTATTATCATTGGTAGATTTGTTTACTGATTTGGTTGCTCTCTCTTTTTTAATATATATATATTTTTTTACTTTTCTCTTTTTGTGAGTGTGTGTGTGTATGCTTCTTTGTGTGATTTTGTCTGTATACCTTTGCATTTACCATTTATCGTAGTGTTCTGTCTGTCCTTTTTAAATTTTTTTTATAGTTTTTAGTGCTTGCTATCATTGGTGGATTTGTTTATTGATTTGGTACCTCTTTATTTTTAATAATTTTTTAAAATTATTGATTTTAATAACTTTATTTTATCATGTTTTTTTTTCTTTCTTTTTTTCTTTTTTTTTCTCTCTTTTCTTATGAGCTGTGTGGCTGACAGGGTCTTGGTGCTCTGGCCAGGTGTCAGGCCTGAGCCTCTTAAGTGGGAGAGCTGAGTTCAGGATATTGGACCACCAGAGACCTCTCGGCCCCACGTAATATCAAACGGTGAAAGCTCTCCCAGAGATCTCCATCTCAACGCTAAGACCCAGCTCCACTAAATGACCAGCAACAGTGCTGGACACCCCATGCCAACAACAGACAGGACAGGAACACAACCCCACCCATTAGCAGAGAGGCAGCCTAAAATCATAATAAGGTCACAGACATCCCAAAACACACCGCCAGATACGGTCCTGCCCACCAGAAAGACAAGATCCAACCTCATCCACCAGAACACAGGCACCAGTCCCCTCCACCAGGTAGCCCACACATCACACTAAGCCAACCTTACCCACTGGGGGCAGGCACAAAAACAACAGGAACTATGAACCTGCACCCTGCAAAAGGGAGACCCCAAACACATTAAATTAAGCAAAATGAGAAGACAGAGAGACACACAGAAGATGAAGGACCAAGGTAAAAACCCACAGACCAAACAAATGAAGAGGAAATAGGCAGTCTACCTAAAAAAGAATTCAGAGTAATGATAGTAAAGGTGATCCAAAATCTTGGAAATAGAATGGAGAATATACAAGAAACGTTCAGCAAGGACCTAGAAGAACTAAAGAGCAAACAAACAATGATAAACAGCACAATAAATGAAATTTAAAATTCTCTAGAAGGAATCAATAGCAGAATAACTGAGGCAGAGGAACAGAAAAGTGACCTGGAAGATAAAATAGTGGAAAAAACTACCACAGAGCAGATTAAAGAAAAAAGAATGAAAAGAGTTGAGGACAGTCCCAGGGACTTCTGGGACAACATTAAAAGCACCAATTTGAAATATAGGTGTCCCAGAAGAAGAAGAGGAAAAGAAAGGGACTGAGAAAATATTTGAAGAGATTATAGTTGAAAACTTCCCTAATATGGGAAAGGAAATAGTCAATCAAGTCCAGGAAGCACAGAAGTTCCCATACAGGATAAATACAAGGAGAAACATGCCAAGATAAATATTAATCAAAATATCAAAAATTAAATACAAAGAAAAAATATTAAAAGCAACAAGGGAAAAGCCACAAATCACATACAAGGGAATCCTCATAAGATTAACAGCTGATCTATCAGCAGACACACTGCAAGCCAGATGAGTGTGACAGGACATATTTACAGTGATGAAAGGGAAAAACCTGCAACAAAGATTACCCAGCAAGGATCTCATTCAGATTCGATGGAGAAATTAAAACCTTTACAGACAAGCAAAACTTAAGAGAATTCAGCACCACCAAACCAGCTTTACAACAAATGCTAAAGGAACTTCTCTAGGCAGGAAACACAAAAGAAGGAAAAGACCTACAATAAGAAACAGAAAACAATAAAGAAAATGGTAATAGAAACATATATATATATTGATAATTACCTTAAATGTAAATGGATTAAATTCTCCAACCAAAAGACATAGAGTGGCAGAATGGATACAAAAACAAGACCCATATATATGCTGTCTACAAGAGTCCCACTTCAGACCTAGGGACACATACAGACTGAAAGTGAGGGGATGGAAAAAGATATTTCATGCAAATGGAAATCAAAAGAAAGCTGGAGTAGCAATTCTCATATCAGACAAAATAGACTTTAAAATAAAGACTATTACAAGAGACAAGGACACTACAGAATGATCAAGGGATCAATCCAAGAAGAAGATATAACAATTGTAAATATTTATGCACCCAGCATAGGAGCACCTCAATACATAAGGCAAATGCTAACAGCCATAAATGGGGAAATCAACAGTACCACAGTCATAGTAGGGGACTTTAACACCCCACTTTCACCAATGGACAGATCATCAAAAATGAAAATAAATAAGGAAACACAAGCTTTAAGGGATATATTAAAAAGGATGGACTTAACTGATATTTATAGGACATTCCATCCAAAAACAACAGAGTACACTTTCTTCTCAAGTGCTCATGGAACATTCTCCAGGATAGATCATATCTTGGGTCACAAATCAAGCCTTGGTAAATTTAAGAAAATTGAAGTCATATCAAGTATCTTTCTGACCACAACGCTATGAGACAAGGTATCAATTACAGGAAAAAACGGTAAAAAAATACAAACACATGGAGGCTAAACAATACACTACTAAATAACCAAGAGACCACTGAATAAACCAAAGTGGAAATCAAAAAATACCTAGAAGGAAATGACAATGAAAACACAACAACTGAAAACCTATATGATGCAGCAAAAGCAGTTCTAAGAGGGAAGTTTATAGCAATACAGTCCTACCGCAAGAAAGAAGAAACATCTCAAATAAACAGTCTAACCTTACACCTAAAACAATTAGGGAAAGAAGAACAAAAAAGCCCCAAAGTTAGCAGAAGGAAAGAATTCATAAAGATCAGATCAGAAATAAATGAAAAGAAAGGAAGAAAACAATAGCAAAGATCAACAAAACTAAAAGCTGGTTCTTTGAGAAGATAAACAAAATTGATAAACCATTAGCCAGACTCATCAAGAAAAAAAGGGAAAAAACTCAAATCAATAGAATCAGAAATGAAAAAATAGAAGTAACAGCTGACACTACAGAAATACAAAGAATCATTGGAGATTAGTACAAGATCTATATGCCAATAAAATGGACAACCTGGAAGAAATGGACAAATTCTTAGAAAAACACAACCTTCCTAGACTGAACCAGGAAGAAATAGAAAATATAAACAGAGCAATCACAAGTACTGAAATTGAAAGTATGCTTAAAATTCTTCCAACAAACAAAAGCCCAGGACCAGGTGGCTTCACAGGCAACTTCTATCAAACATTCAGAGAAGAGCTAACACCTATCCTTCTCAAACTCTTCCAAAATATAGCAGAGGGAGGAACACTCCCAAACTCATTTTATGAGGCCACCATCACCCTGATACCAAAACCAGACAAAGATGTCACAACAAAAGAAAGCTACAGGCCAATATCACTGAGGAACATAGATGCAGAAATCCTCAACAAAATACTAGGAAATGGAATTCAACAACACATTAAAAGAATCATACACCATGTTCAAGTGGGGTTTATCTCAGGAATGCAAGGACTCTTCAGTATACACAAATCAATCAATGTGCTAAACCATATTAACAAATTGAAGGAGAAAATCCATATGATAATCTCAATAGATGCAGAAAAAGCTCTCAACAGAATTCAAAACCCATTTATGATAAAAACTCTCCAGAAAGTAGGCATAGAGGGAACTTACCTCAACATAATAATGGCCATATATGTTGACCACAGCCAACATCCTTCTCAATAGTGAAAAATTGAAAGCGTTACCTCTAAGATCAGGAACAAGACAAGGATGTCCACTCTTGCCAGTATTATTCAATGTAGTTTTGCAAGTCCTAGCCATGGCACTCAGAGAAGAAAAATAAATAAAAGGAATACAAATTTGAAAAGAAGATATAAAACTGTCACTGTTTGCCAATGACATGATACTATACTTAGAGAATCCTAAAGATGCCACCAGAAAACTACTAGAGCCAATCAATGAATTTGGTAAAGTAGCAGGATACAAAATTAATGCACAGAAATCTCTTGCATTTCTGTATACTAATGATGAAAAATCTGAAAGAGAAATTAAGGAAACACTCCCATTTACCACTGCAACAAAAAGAATAAAATATCTAGTAATAAACCTACCTAAGGAGAGAAAAGACCTGTGTGCTGAAAACTATAACACACCAATGAAGGCAATTAAAGATGATACAAACAGATGGAGAGATATACCATGTTCTTAGATTGGAAGAATCAACATTGTGAAAATGACTCTACAACCCATAGCAATCTACAGAGTCAATGTAGTGCCTCACCAACCCAATGACATTTTTCACAGAAGTAGAGCAAAAAACTTCACACCTTGTATGGAAACACAAAAGACCCTGATTAGCCAAAGCAGTCTTGAGAAAGAAAAACAGAGCTACAGGAATCAGGCTCCCTGACTTCAGACTCTACTACAAAGCTACAGTAGTCAAGACAGTATGGTACCGCACAGAAACAGAAATATAGATCAATGGAACTGGATAGAAAGCCCAGAGATAAATCCATGAACATATGGTCACCTTATCTTTGATAAAGGCAAGAATATACAATGGCGAAAAGACAGCCTCTTCAATAAGTGGTGCTGTTGAAGACTGGACAGCTACATGTAAAAGAATGAAATTAGAACACTCCCTAACACCATACACAAAAATAAACTCAAAATGGATTAAAGACCTAAATGTAGGGCCAGACACCATGAAACTCTTAGAGGAAAACATAGGCAGAACAGTGTATGACATAAATCACAGCAAGATCCTTTTTGACCCACCTTCTAGATAAATGGGAATAAAACAAAAGTAAACAAATGGGACCTAATGAAACTTAAAAGCTTTTGCACAGCAAGGGAAACCTTAAACAAGACAAAAAGACAACCCTCAGAATGGGAGAAAATATTTGCCAATGAAGCAACTGACGAAGGATTAATCTTCAAAATATACTAGTAGCTCATGCAGCTCAATACCAAAAAAACAAACAACCCAATCCAAAAATAGGGGGAAGACCTAAATATACATTTCGCCAAAGAAGATATACAGATTGCCAAGAAACTCATGAAAGGATGCTCAACATCACTAATCATTAGAGAAATGCAAATCAAAACTACAATGAATTATCACCTCACACCGGTCAGAAAGGCCATCATCAAAAAATCTACAAACAATAAATGCTGGAGAGGGTGTGGAGAAAAGAGAACCCTCTTGTATTGTTGGTGGGAATGTAAATTGAATCAGCCGCTATGGAGAACAGTATGGAGGTTCCTTAAAAAACTAAAAATAGAACTACCATATGACCCAGCAATCCCACTACTGGGCATATACCCTGAGAAAACCATAATTCAAAAAGAGTCATGCACCACAATGTTCACTGCAGCTCTATTTACAATAGCCAGGACATGGAAGCAACCTAAGTGTCCATCGACAGATGAATGCATAAAGAAGATGTGGCACATATATACGATGGAATATTACTCAGCCATAAAAAGAAACGAAATTGTGTTATTTGTAGTGAGGTGGATGGACCTAGAGTCTGTCATACAGAGTAAAGTAAGTCAGAAAGAGAAAAACACCATATGCTTACACATATATATGGAATGTAAAAAAAAAAAAAGAGTTTCTGAGGAACGTAGGGGCAGGACAGGAATAAAGACGCAGATGTAGAGAATGGACTTGAGGACACAGGGAGGGGGAAGGGTAAGCTGGGATGAAGTGAGAGAGTGGCATGGACATATATACACTACCAAATGTACAATAGATAACTAGTGGGAAGCAGCTGCATAGCACAGGGTGATCAGCTTGGTGCTTTGTGACCACCTAGAGGGGTGGGATAGGGAGTGTAGGAGGGGAGATGCAAGAGGGAGGCGATATGGGGATATTCGTATGCATATAGCTGATTCAATTGGTTATACAGCAGAAGCTATCACAGCATTATAAAGCAATTATACTCCAATAAAGATGTTAAAAAACAATCACAGTGTGTGTGTGTATAAAGTGTTTATTTAAATATATATATCTAATTATATATGGGTTTGTAACGACCCATGGCTTTATAGTTGTCTTATTTTTTTAAAGCTCTACTAAGGATCACAAGTCGGGAAGATAGACTTTAGAGTTATTCCAGTGTTGAGGTTTTGTTAGGCTTATGCACTACTCCATTTAAGATTTATGAAATATTTTTTCAGATGATCAAGCAAAAAGTCTCAATCAACAATGGAAGATAACCCAAGATGGATGTGGCATAATGGTAGAAAATGAGAAGAAAACTCTTAGAAATCAGTGAGGTCAAAGTAAGATCAGGAGTGAAAGCAATAGGTTAGACAAAGTACCAAAGATTCAATAGGATCAGAATCATTATGGAAGTTCAGTAATTCAATGATGGAACCACTTTAGTTAATGACAAGAATGGACGACCAAACTGAAGAGATTTAGATCATAAGAGTTGAGGTCAAACAATGATCAGGTCAGTTTATACTCTTAAGGGCTTTGAATCAGAATTGTGACAGAATTGGGATGGATACATGGAATGAATCATGGCATGTAAGTCTTTAAAGAATGTGGAGTGTCCATGAGATTTGTAAATATCAAGGACAAGGAGGGCCCAGTATTGCTGATTAAACTCCAAGAAACTGGGATTTTAATGAGTGTAGAGCAATAATCATAGCTAGGGTTGGGAAAAGAAGGGAATCCTATCTCATTTTCTGATTTGGAGGTCCACAGAGTGCAGTAATGGTTGTTTTATTGGAGATATCTCCTGGAAAAATATGGGTGTTTCAGGAATAGCCTCATTTTAGTTACAGTCAACAAATGAATAAATTAAAGAAGGATAAGGATTCCACAGTGTTAAGAATAAAGGAAGGCTAGCATTGAACAGTGTGGGGATGCGAATATGGGAGAGGAGAGATGTAGAGAGGGGTTTGTATTCTGGGAAGTTATTATAGTTAATAGAGATATAAAGAATTGGGTTATTGATTGTCTTGATTTTTTAAACATATTTCTGAAAAAGTGTTTCAGTGTTGATGCAAACTGAGGCCACAGGTATCATCTGAAGCCTGGTGAATCACTGCTGGCAGCTAGTTCTGGATTGCAGGAGCAATAGGGCAGAGCTGGAACAGACCTTAGGTGGCTAAAGCCTCTGTAAGCATTGAAGTTGTTAGAGGAACAGATGTCAAGTAGCCAGAGAGGTAATAAGAAAATACAGTAATAAACCCAGGTGGTAAGAGACCTTATATGTTTTACTATAGGTATATACTCTTCACAGATATACACAGGGCAGTAAATTGACTCTGAATTACCTTATTACTTCACTAAATGTACGTATATACAATTAACTTTAGTTATCTGATTTTCACACTATAAAGGGAGAATGTATTCTGATGTCTCAGAGGCTGCGTATAGTGTTTAACAGCAACAAAAAAACCTGGAAAAGTGAAGATACCACTGGTGGTTTAATCCATGTTACATGAAAAGCCTGCTTTGCATGAACTCTTTTTCTGTTGAATAATCTGTTTTTTTATTTTACTTTTTATATGTAACCAAAGAACTTCTAAAATAGAATTAATACTCACTGCATAAGGAGTTTTACTGCCTCTTTCAAATAGGGAACTGACCTGCCCCGACTTTCTAAACAGGGTGTAGTGATAATTGGTAGAATGGTGTGGTGGCATGTTTACCCAGCTGGTCACCTGCACGAACAGCTTTCTTATTAAAGTGAATCCACCCATGAAGGACCTCTGAATATGCTGCTTTTGCAGAGTGGGTGCTCTGCTGATGCATTCTGCTCAAGCCCCAAATGAAGAAACGCTTGAATTATTTTTGATTCTAAGCCAGCAAGGGGGTGATAAGCAACTGCCTGTTCACTTGGAGCATATGCTTACTGAGTTCTAATTCTCTTTTGTTTTGGGACCAGATGCTGCATCCTAGTAATTCCCAAACCTGGCTAATCTTCAGAACCTAGGGAGCTTTTCAAAATATCGGTATCCAGGCTTTCCACTCAGAAATCTTGATTTATTATACCTTGACTGGGGTATAGAAATCTGCATTTGAATAAGCTCCAGATAATTATTTCAGGTTTCGGCATCAGTGCTCTATATCAATGGTTTATAACCATGGTGTGGGGTTGGGGTGGAGAGGAAAATTCTGTGTGTAATTCATGAACATCCCCTGCTCCAAAGTCCTCTATTCCCAAATGAAAATCATTGCTCTAGACTACTTATTAGACACATATTTATTTACCTAATGAACATATTTTGAGAGGGCATTGCCTATGACAAATTAAATGGTAAATTGCTTGACTCTTTGAAAAGATGCAGAACTGGGGCTACTGCCTCCTTGGCCACATACACTCTCCTTAGGATAAGGGCATTGCATGCTTTCCGAGTTACTTGCTCTCAAGTCACATGCACTGGGCTTAAAGTTCAGTTTTCTTCATCAGGAAATAATTCTAAATACTTTTAGCTGGTATCAGTTCCTGATCTTACCCCAAAAGTAGAACGTGTGTAAAAATCAGAGACTAGCCAGTTGTCTGTAAGGGCAATATTGATGTATAAGAAGACTGGGGCTATGTTTAGAAGGTTCTTTAATAAATGTTTAGCTCAAGAGCACATCAGGCCAGGAGAGAGAACATAAGTTGGGGTATGGAGATAAAATACATGATCAAGGTCTTGGAGCAAAGGTAAAGAGTGGAGTGGCTGCGTTTCGTTCTAGTAATTGATAGTAGATGTACCAAGGATGAGAGGGAGTCAGTAACAGAATGACCAGAGATGAACCTGGATTCCACAGAGTGAGGACACTTCAGGAACTAATTCTGCTTGCATATTAAGCAGAATTATTTTTACACACTGATCAGTAGATTTCTTGGTTGAGGTTGGGGGAGTTGTGAATGACTGGACAGTGTATTTTTTTTTTTTTTGATGTTGGGGGTAGGAGTTTATTAATTCATTTATTTATTTTTGCTGTGTTGGGTCTTCGTTTCTGTGCGAGGGCTTTCTCTAGTTGTGGCAAGCGGGGGCCACTCTTCATCGTGGTGCACGGGCCTCTCACTATCGCGGCCTCTCTTGTTGCAGAGCACAGGCTCCGTAGTTGTGGCTCACAGGCCTAGTTGCTCCGCGGCGTGTGGGATCCTCCCAGACCAGGGCTCGAACCCGTGTCCCCTGCATTAACAGGCAGATTCTCAACCACTGCACCACCAGGGAAGCCCTGGACAGTGTATTATAGATGGTGAAAAGCCCTGCCATGCACACTAATTATGTATTTTGCCACTTGCTCCTTTCCCCATAAAATGATCTCATGGAAATATCAGGTATCCTCTACAATGAATATCTGTTGTTTTTGTCCGCTCAACACAGATCATTCCTTAGTAATGGTATTCTGATGTTCTTTGAGAAATTTCCCTCTCCCTGGAGATATTTATACTTTAATGGTTAAAACAGTGGGCATGTTACTAGTTGGATCCAATGAAACTCAATTTTGGACCAGTTATTGGAATATTTATGAGGGATACTCATTCTTTCCACTGGAGTGTCTGGGGGAATTGGATGAAAGCCTGGGATGTCTAGCAGCCATCTTGCTTTAAGACAGATGCCTACCAAAAAGGGAGCCACCGTAAAGAAAAGAGAGCCAGTAAGTTTAGCTCCTCAGTCCAGTTATTCCTCAAGCTTATATAACCTGAACTTTTTAGAGACATGAGACAATAACTCCTCTCTCTCTCTTTCTCAATCTCTTTCTCTATCAACTTGAATTGGGTTTTCCAATGCATTGAAACAAAAAATAGTCATGTTTAACATTTCCTGGAGAAGCTGTTTACTTGTTGAAAGCTATATTTGCTTGTGGTTCAAATTTGGTGTGTAAGAAAATAAGCCTTTAGAAAAATTGCTGATAATAATCATTTGTTGAAAGAAGTGAATCCAAGTAAAGCCAAAATAGTTGAGAGGTAGTGCCAAAATATGCTTGAAGTTTCTCAAGTAGTAAGAGAACAGAGGATAATAGTGGGAAGAGGGAGAGGGAAAGAGACAGTCTTAGAAAGAACTGATAGGAAAAAGCTAAACACATCCATAGATGATCAAAACCACGAGACTGAAGAGATAACTTATTCCTCTACAGTTTAATGGCTATTTCTTTCAGTTCTTACTCTCATATTTAGAGAAAAAGGAAGAGTCAGGGATGTATAAAATATTCTCTAAGTAGTAGCAACTATCAGCTAAAAGAAACAGGTAGATGAGAAAAAGTGAAAATGTCTTGGGGGATACTGGTAGGTAGCAGATTATCAAAAATCATTGTTGAAGTAGCATGAAAAATTTTATTCATTTTATTAATAGCTCAATCTGGTAATAGTTGTTTTAATTCTTCTTCAGATGCTGGAGTAAGCTCCATAGGATTACTAAGTGAGAAAATTCCTGGGCTACTCTGAACTTGGAGAGGTGTTTGCACAAGGCCAAGATAACACAGTGGGAAGGAGAGACTGACTGGCAGATGATAAGGTATGTGGCTCGGTTAAACTCAGTTAATCCATTCTTCATCCTACCTGAGCTGGAGCTAAGTTAGTAACTTGTAGCAGGGGTCTCAGCTTGAGGCCATGCTGCGTTCATTCCTGGGCTTCAGACATAATCTGTACAAGTCTGGAAAATTAGTAAGAAGCATAAAATATGCTTATTGGTATGCAAGACTGATAACCCTTTTGGGAGAAAATTCATCTTAAAGTATGACTCAGTGAACTTGGTGGTTTGGGGAAGAAAGATTCTGAGTCAACTCTGCTAAGGTCCCTAGATCTATTCTTCACTCTCTGACTATGGCTGTATATTAGAAGGATATAAGAATGCATGCACAAGCTAGAAGGCCTGTTATACAAAATAATCAATAAAAGAATAAGCTGCAAGCAGCACCACTTTAGTGTTATTTTTCTCAAGAAGTATAACAAGAGAGACATTCTCACCCACTTCACCAGAACCTATAGAGCACCATGAAGTTTCAGTGGTATAAGGAGTACATTGCTTCTGTGGCAGTGATGCCTTGCAGGGGACAACAATGGCATCATTAACATGGCACATGGCAGAGAAATTTTGACATGGTACAGAGTATGGCACTCAGCAATAGTGGTTGTGTTTAGCAAAAGTAGAGTAACTTACTGCAAGAGCTAGCTGTGCCCAGAGTAGTGGTGGTGTCTAGTGGCGTGGCTGAACCTAGCAGGAAGACAAAGCAGTGTCCACCACAGGCACTCAAGCTGAAGAGAAACGGCAGGACATGGAGGACATGGAAGTAGTTTTCAGTGGATGGATTGGAACCCAACTGGAATGACAGTGATGCTCCCATTGTCAGAGCAGACAGGGAAGAGTGGAGTATAGTGATTTTGGTATTGCCAGAAGAAGTATCAGTGATGCTCAGGGAATGCTACATGGTAAGGTGATTAGAAACTACCATGCGACTTCCTGCGACCTCGGAGTGTTGGTGTCATGCATTACAAGGTAGGGACATGAGCCAGTAAAACACTGTTCATGGCCATAAACAGAAAAAATATACACACTCACACACATGCTAATATTTATAGAGTTAATTCTTATCTGCTCCTCACCTGCACTCCTATCACAAAGTAAATTTTAGTTTCTATGAGTATTGAAAGGCAAAGTCCCTCTCCCCTATAAAAGTTAAGAGCTGGTTTTAAAACCATGTAGGCAACCAGTTGTCAGCAATATGGGTGTTAGGCTTCAGCAACAATGAAAAAAGCTGTTTCTTTCATTCCCTATTTTCCTAGAGCAATGAATTCACATAATGCCATTTTGACATTGTAGAGACAAGTCTATTAAAATATGAATTTATGGTTACTTTGTCTCTTATGTTGGTCCATTTAGCATAATAGTTGCAATTGACCTAAACAGCAGAAAGTACATTTTATTCTGTTTGAAATTAAAATGGATTGAATGATTTTCTTGTATATATCATTGTTGAAGTTTTTGTTACACTCTGAATTAACACAAATAGCAGTAATAACACAACTGGATGCACCTGGCATGGGTTATTGGATTTATCCCAAGCTGCTTTTTCATAATTGGCCATTTCTATCCATGTTACTGAAACCCAGTAATGTTTTTAATGTTTTAAAATCAGAATGTTTTAAAAATCAAGCTTACAGAAATATAATTAATAAAGAAAGCAAGGCAAGAGGCTATGGCAGCCTGTGAAATAATAATTTACCACCTTCTTTGAGGTGTGTCTCGGCAATGTATAATAAAAGCCATAAAATGTGCATACCCTTTGACCCAACATCCTCTTTTTAAGATTTATTCTAAAGATATAATTAAAGATATACATAAAGATTTGGCTAACTTCTGTTCATTACAACATACTTTATATAGTAAAAAAAGTAGAAATAACTTAAATATCTAATAATAAGGACTTGGAATTATAAAATACTATACATCCAAATAATAGAAGATTAGGTAAATTTTGAATTAGCTTTTTATATTTTTTAATTTTACAATGAAATATACACATAGAAAACCACACAAAATATGTATAGCTTATTCAGTTATTTTAAGTTACTATGAACAGTAACCCCAGGGATTCCCCATGTGTCCCATCTCAATCACAACCCCTCTATTTCCATAAATAACCACTATCCTGACATTTATTTTATCTTTATTGGTTTTATCACCAATGTGTTCATTTTAAATTTATAGTGTTCATTTTCAGACACTATAATTCAGTCTTACCCAAACAAACAAAAATACAAAGCAATTTTAATGTCTTTTAAGTCTCTTATAATCAATAGGTTTTCTGCTTGTGTCTTAATATGTTTTTTTCATTTCCTTAAAGACCCTGAGGACATTTTGACCTGTAGAGTTTTCTGGTGTGGATTTTGTAGGTTGCTTATTCTTGGTACACTTCAACTTGTTCTTCTGTCCTCTGTGTTTTCTGCAAACTGGCAGCTGGATCCAGAGACTTAAGATCCACCTCCAATCCTTTGGGCAAGTCTATTGGGAGTGCTCTTTCATTAAAATGTGCATAGTGGCAGGTAGTTTCACATTTTATGATGCTTGCAACTGTAGATGATCACATTTAGATCTAGTAATTATTTGATATTGTAAACTAGTCATATTCTAATTCTGTCAATTCTTTTAAAATTTATTAATTGGAAAAGCTATTATAAAGACATGATTTACCTTATCTACTATTTGATAAGCAAGTGATACTATTCCTAGGATCCTAATCATAGGATTATTTCCCTGTATTTGCCAGTTTTCAAGATTACCATATTATTACTATATTCTCCTTTATACCGTGTTTAATCCTACTTCTGAAAAGAGCTATCAGTCTTTATGTCAATGTCTTTCCAATCATTTTGATTATTCGAGGCTCTTTTTCTAGTACATTCCTCAGGAAGATCTGATATCAAAAATAATCTACTAGCTGTTCATATTGATAACAGTTTGTGTCCTTTATAGAAAGTTAGTTTTGTTGGATATAAATCCTTTGTTCACATTTCTGTTCCTTGAGTTTCTTAAATATGTTTTTTCATTCTTTTCTGACATAAAACATCGTATTAAAAAGTAAGATAGTAATTTAATTCTCTGTCCTAATATGTCATGTACTGTGTTTTCCTAGATGCCCAAGAAATTTATTGTTTCTTTTTTTTAAACCAAGAAATTTTATTAGAATATACTATTCATTATTATTTATTGATTTATTAGAATATTGGTATTCATCATTCTGGGCTGATATTCTGAAACACATGATAAGTTCATCAAATCATTTTTTATTTTAGAAACTTTTCTGGAATTATAGTTTGTAGTATTTGCTGTTTCTTTGCATTAAATTGATTTTCTTCTTGAGGAAATCTTATCTTAAATAGTTGTTACTTTCTCTCAAAACATTTCTCTCTCTCTTTTTTTTTTGATTTAAAAGATTTCATCCTTTATACCTTAGTTTTTTTTTTCCCTTAAATCACAAGGGTATTTATTCAGTCCTGTGTTTCTTTTTGTTTGAAGTCATTTTCTGAAAAAAAAAATATTTTATTTCTTTTTTTAAAAATTATTTTATTTCTAATTCTATTTTGAATTCTGAACATTTCTGAGATTTTTTCCAATTCTGATTTTTGTTGTTCTTTCATCTTTTGTATTATTTCCTTAATGTCATGAAAGAGGAGGTTCAGTTTTTATCTACTTCGTAGTAATGTCTTTTATGGTCTGTAGGGATATTATTCTGCTCCTAATTTTCCTTTTCCTTACATTAATTTTGCATGGGATTTGGCCTTGTTACCATTTTTTCATTTTTGTGTGAATTTAGTTTTCCTGAACATTACCCTGAGGTTCAGGGTAATGTTTTTAACTTTACAGATCTTCCTCTTCTGCTGTTTTTGTATATTGTTCCAAACTATGGACATTTTGTCATTTTTCTGCACAATTCTAATTCTACTCCCATCAGTTTCTCCTCACGGTGAGCTTTCATCTTGGGAGGGAACCCTGGAAGTTTGGACACAAAGGAGTTCAAATGCTATTTTTGGGTTGTGGGATTAAAGTGCCTCATGTTTCAATCTCCCTCTCCCTCTCCCTCTCCCTCTCCCTCTCCCTCTCCCTCTCCCTCTCCCTCTCCCTCTCCCTCTCCCTCTCCCTCTCCCTCTCCCTCTCCCTTGCCCTCTCCCTCGCCCTCTCCCTCGCCCTCTCCCTCGCCCTCGCCCTCGCCCTCCCTCATGTTTCAATCTCTATCTCTCTCTTTCTTACTTAGTGTGTCACCATGAACTCACATATTTGTTTTTGTTGAATGTGTTATAATCTATCACCATTATTATTATTATTATTATTTGATGCACAAATTGTCCCTACTTTGACCAGTAGGAGCCTCTTCAAGCCAGCTTCTGTGACCTATTGACTTGACCCTATTAATCTTTGAGCATATTTTTGTTTTCTGGCAGATTTTCCAGGCTTTGTACTTCACTACATCAGATCTATAATCAACCATTTCTCTAAGGTCCCTGGGCTCCTTTTATATTGGCAAATGGTATATAGACTCTAAGATGTGTGATGTAGTTTTACTTATTGCTACTAAAATGCCATTGCTTTCAAGCCTTTTCTGTGGACAGAGCTGGAAAAAAATTATAAATACATGACAAAATGGACATATATATTTATTGTTTATATACATATGTGTTATATAGTATATGTATAGTGTTATGTATATTTTTTAAAGTCATGAACTAATACTATTTCCCAATAAAATAAAAATGACAGGGTTCCTCTTTACCTTTCGCCATTCCATTTTTCTGCCTACCTTGTTCAAGAATGGAAACCTTGATTCACACTCACTCTGTTTTGAATAATAACATGTTGCAGAATACACATTATCTGAAATGACTTAAGTGAGTGCTTGTCTTGTATGTATATAGAGCTTCCCTAGTGGAATAGGTTAAAATTTTTTTAAAAGATCCAAGGAAAAAAGTGTTCTAATGGTATGTGAATTAATGCTTATGGTTTAGGATACATTTTATGTTGGCAGGAGCATCATATATGACCTCACAAACATCTCAAACTACTTAGAAGTGAAAATAATGTGCCCTAGTTAAGTAGTCCTGGTTACGAGGAAGAAATTGATATTGTAGATACATGTGAAAAGTCTACATAAAAATATTTCATGAAAATGAATGAAAACATCTATATTTCTTAATAATATATTTAAATGTATTATATACTATGAAGTAAAATACTTTATTTGCTATAAGGTTTCAAAAATATAGGTACATATATAGATGTTTATTTATAGTTACTAGTGCATTAAGTAGATACATTACCCTATCGTCCATATCCCTTAAGTTTATATATTCAAGTTAGTGAAAGTAAAAGTTGTTTGACTTTTGTCATTGCTGAAATGAGGATATAAGTAACCATAAATATGATTTATCATTTTTATTGCCTATACTATTTATATTTCTTTATTCTTCCTAAAGATTGATTAGAAGTTTCTATGGCAGTGATCATGTCTTAAATATCTTCATCATCCTCACGACACCTGGACACATAGTAAATAATTCAGTATAACAAGTTGATATGAATTACACATTGGAGACTGTGTGAAAGTTGTCTTTTTCACTGTGTGGTCTGACTAGGCAAAATTACAGGGAACAGATCAGTGGTTACCAGGGTTGGGAAGTTGGTGCTACTACAAAGGGTTGGTATGAGAGTTTTTTGGGCTTTTGGAATCATCCTGTATCTTGATTGTAGTGGTAGTTACATGACTCTGTACATGTATTAAAATTCATAGAACTGTATATAAAAAATCAATTATATGATAATTAAAAAAATCAAATTAAAGAATGAAACATGAACCCTTAGGCCTCAAGTCATGTGAATCAACTATTTCCTTAGAATATGTATGAACCTTCCTATAAGTGTCCTGTAGCAATTTACCAGGGTGACTTCATACTTGGAAAAGGGAGACACCTGGACCTTCTGGGGATTATTGGTTGCCAAATCTCAATATACTCTTATTACTAGACATCCAGAAGTCCTCTATGGTTCACCAGTCATAGCAGGACTCTGCGGAGCTCAGAGGATGGATGGAGTTTGGGTCTAATTGTGTCTCACAGGGCTGTGTGGGGCCAAGGACCACACAGTGGTTATTTCCCCATTTTCAAAATGTAGAGTAGAAATATATGTACTTAGAACCGCAGAATTCATACATTGATTTCTGACTGATGGAGCAAGTGCTATTTTCTCCACCATGCCATTATCTTCACTGATCATGATGTAACAAGGCTAACTTCTTGGGGCCCTACAATTTCAATTTTCATCTCCTTAGCTGAGATGAAACCTGAGACAGCTACAAGTTCTAGTGCTTTGCTTTCTCTTTGGTCTCTATGCCATATCTCTAGTTGGTATATGACCTTGTGGAAATTACTGATAGAGAAGGTTGGGCTCACTGCCCCAATGTTTTTCCTTTTTTTTCCCCCTCTGGATCTTGGATCATCAAGTCCTCAAGGTCATGGTTGCTCTCCCATGCAATGCCTTAGAAGAGCTGTCTTGTTGTTGGTAGTGGTAGTGGTAGTACTTTTTAATTTAAAAAAATCTAATTCTTATAACTATTCCTGGAAGGTTGGTTGAGGAATTTTTAAATGCCAGTAAATTTGCTTTTGTTACAAAAGAAAATAGTAGTGCACCTGTTCTCATCTGTAGATTAGCAGAAGTTGCTGTGTGAGTATCACATGGATGCCCTAAATCCACTGAGCATTGGCTGGGTTGCCTCGCCACACTGTGACTGCCATCTCACCTGCTCTGTAGGCTCCTCTGGCTCTTGCCAACATTTGCTTGCAGGCTGTCAGTTTTGAGTGGGACAAGAGCAAGAAAAATCTTATATCAGGTCCAGGCTGTGCTACAAACTGCCCTACAGCCTGGGTCCTTCTGAGTCAGCACACCCAAGTATATTGGAAAGGTCTATGGCAAACAGAGATGCTGTATGGAGCCTCTGGCAGTCATTAATAATATCCCCAGGGCTTTGGAATAAATCACATCATCTTATGCAGACAATATATTCTCCATTTGAAAGCAGCTTCTATGGATGAAAACACCAAAGACTGAACATGTGATTATTGGACATCAAATAACAATCTGAGTCAAACTAATTATCATGAAATATATCTTAATAATGCATTTACATGCACTGGACCCTGATTTTGCATTTCACTGTGAAAGCAGTTGCTAATGGCTTGGCTGACTGATGAGGAATTTATAAAGATCAAGATAGGAAAACTTGGGCTTCCCTGGTGGCGCAGTGGTTGGGAGTCCGCCTGCTGATGCAGGGGATGCGGGTTTGTGCCCCGGTCCGCGAAGATCCCGCGTGCCGCGGAGCGGCTGGGTCCGTGAGCCGTGGCCACTGAGCCTGCGCGTCTGGAGCCTGTGCTCCGCAGCGGGAGAGGCCACAACAGTGAGAGGCCCGCGTACCACAAAAAAAAAAAAAAAAAAAGGAAAACCGATGACGAGGTTTCAAGGAGAAGTATGTGAATGGACCTCTCCGATTAGGCATTTTTATGACCTACATAAATGCTACCAGAGTGCATGTATTATTAGAGGAGATTCTCAGTAACATAAGTTGTTTTTGGATGGCATCTTTCTCCTGGCTTCCCCCAAGCCTTCTGATGTTTGCTCACTGAGTCTATGTACAAAGTGGTCATAGTCTCAGAGATTAAGGCTATAGCAGTCACTGTGAGTGCCTTGATCCTACCTCTTCAGTGTATTTAGATGGCTTCAAACTGCCAACATCTGCATCTGTGCCTAAACATTTTTTCTGGCCTTTCTTTTCATACATGCATCGGACCAAAATTTCTTGGGAATTAATACCACCAAGAGTAGATTTCAACGAATGATTGATGGGAATTGTATAAATACTTCAGCTCCCTCATAGTAAGATGGATCAGTTCTAAGGTGTGTGTTTTATAATTTTTCTCAGGGTTTTCCCTTGAATTAAGCTCCATTTGCCCATTGTGGTAGCTGCCTTAATAACTCAGCCCTGATTGGCTTTTTTTCCCTGCATCACTTTACCATTCCATGGCTGTTTTTCCTGCATCTCCTAAACAAGCCACCTGTATTGCTGCCATTTTATTAGTCTCTTTTTCCAGGGGCACCAAAGCTGTTTTGGCTACTACTACTGCTGAGTGCCTGATTTTCCAACGATAGAGGTCAAGGCTAAATCTACAGCATGTCACCATTTCCTGTGGATTCCAGGAATGATGATTGCATTAGACAGTGTTAATTGTGGAGGGGATAGTGATGTTATACAGAATAAAAACATATTCCTGGTAAATATTTGCTATCTAAACAAAAAGCTCTTTTGCCAGCACCATATTTAGGGCTTTGCAGAATGTATTATCCATTGACATGGTTTCTCACACAAAAAATCTCAGCTAAGGACATAGTCTGGAATTACAGTGGTTTGCAACCACAGAATTCATTAGTCCTACTCTGTATTCCACTAATAAGAAGAAATTAGATTGATATTAGAGTGAAATGGCTTGCTTAAGACTTGGTTATGGTATCAGCTGGAAGATAATATCATGAGAGATATGTATGCTATCCTAAAAGGCTCAGTAATGTCTTACACCAGAGACCAGTTATCTCATAGCGAGAACACACAGGCTTGAAACCAAGGGATGAAAATGTGTGACCACTCTAAATAAAGTACTTAATAACCCACTTCAGGATTTTTGCTACCTGCCTAAATCCCTTTTGGCACTGGTCAGTTTGAAGGTCCTTGTGTCCAAGGGAGTAATTTTCCCATCAGTGGACATAGTTATGGTTCTACATAACTATTGATAGAAGCCGAAAATGCCGCCTGCTTTTTTGGGCTCCTCATTCTTCTGAACCAAAGGATAAAGAAGGAGTCAGTGTGACTGACTCCAGTTACCAAATGGAAATGTAGCTTCTGGTATATAGTGGGAACAAGGAAGACTGCTTCTAGCACACAGAGGATTCACTGAGACATCTTTCAGTATTCTCTTGCTGATTTGCCTTGATCACTGCAAAACGAGAGCAGGATACTGGAAGGGACTGATGATTACATGGAATGGGCAGTAAATGCAGAGTTGTGATTAACTTAGGCTTCACGATTAGCTACAGAAGCAGTGACTTAAACACATTTGTTTTATGCTCATTATTGTTTCTTCCTTCTACATGTTTTTCCTGAGTTACTTTATATGAAGAGCATTGCTGGCAGCTAATATTTTTGGTTTCATATGGGAATCTGTCCAAACTGAAATAATCTCACAGTTATGGAGTAGTTGATAGGAATTTTTGTGCCTCCTGTTTTGAGAATACAAAATTTTATTTGGAAAAAGGACAGTAAATCTTAGGGGCAAAAATAGTAATGATACACTGGATCCTGCCTGTTGTTTTCCCTAAACCACCACACATTTGTAATTAATTTTTAAAAACTCTTCTCATATACCCAGTTTGAGTATGCATCTGTTTTCTGCTTGGACCCTAA
This sequence comes from Delphinapterus leucas, assembly GCF_059928025.1. Lineage (NCBI taxonomy): Eukaryota > Metazoa > Chordata > Mammalia > Artiodactyla > Monodontidae > Delphinapterus > Delphinapterus leucas. Next base: position 95,065,309 of record NC_143134.1, read on the forward strand.
TGGATATACTGTTTGAAGTCATACTTTCAGAGGAAGAATATGTATAGATTATGCAAAATGGTAAACTCTCATTGAGACATAATACAGTTTATTGTACTAGTTCAATATTTTTCAAAATGTTTATTTTTCAAAATTTTTACCACCACAGTTTTGAACCCTCCCTTTTCTATAGAAAATTGTTTCTGAGTTCTATCACATCTGAGATTGTTTTGGTTTTACGTGAGTTCCTTCTGTGTCTTTTATCTTCTGCTAGATTACAGATATATTAGGGCAGATTTTACATCTTGTATGGATGTTCATAAAAGCATATAATCTACTTGATAAGCATGAATAAACGTTTAAGCCATAAATGGAATTATCCCCAAAGCATAACCAGTAGAATGAGGTATATTAGGAGGAACAAACTTTGGAATAATGAGATTGACAGTTCCTCCCTTCAATGTAGACTGTTTTGGTTTTGAATAAAAGAACCCATTTTGGGAAACATCTCCATTGTTTAGAAACAATGGAGTATCTTTGTCAGGTGATGTGAACATTTATAGCCTCCAGTAGTCATGAAGAGGTCTGAAAGAAGATGATTGTATTTTACTCATAAAGCTTGTTTAAATATTAAAATACTTCCTTAGTATAGGAGGAACTTTGCATGGTTTGATGAATTTCTTTACCATTATTTAGTCATTTCTTTTTCTTCCAGGCCCCAGAGTATGATAAATACACCCAAGTAGATTGAATTGTCATAAGCCACTTCAAGCTTGGTTCTGTTTCATTTTGACATAAACCCCAACTAGGGTGTACAGTAAGAGTATAAATGTGTGTTGCTATGTTGTGCTAACTTTTATACCAATATAATAACTTACTATTGTGTGTGGTTATCAATTTGATAACAGTTAAGCTTATTTTTCTATTTGTATTCTAAAAAATTTAGAGTTTGTACTTTTAATCCTTTTGACTTCATTTTTAGGATTTGTGAAACATTAACATGTTTGGAAAAGCCAAAATTATACAAAAGACTATACCTAGAGAAGTGTCACCCCTATTTCTTACTCCTCCACCCTCCCCTCACTCATCTCCTGCAGGTGACGATTGCCCTACGTTTCTAACCCTTTATATGTTTTTTTAGTTAAAAGAAAGAAACTGGGCATGTACAATTTTCCCCTTTTTAAACAAATTGAGGTATAATTGACATATAATAGTTTAAGGGGTACAACATAATGATTCAATGTTGGTATAAAAGCATACATATTATTTATTTCTTTGAAACTCTGGGCCACGTTGGTATTATGTACCCATTTAATTTTTAATACTCTCCATGTGTTGTTTTTCCTTCTCCAGAAACTGCCTTGTGCTTTTATTGATCCTATTTATACCTGTTATTTTTTCATTCATCTTGCTATTTATGAGATGTTGTGCCCAGGTTTTTTGCATCTTTGGAGTTGAAAATATACAGTTGTTTCTTTAATCTTTCATCTTGTTGAAAACATTAATGTATATTATAATGTGAAATCTCTGGAATCTTGTAACAAACTTTATTGGTCATGAGTATTTTTTCAAAAACCATTTCTGAGTTGTTAGTATTGTAAACATTCAGAAATGAGATTCAACTATATTTGTTTTGTATTATCTCATTTGGTTATGAAATCAAGTCACTAATAACCTCATAAAATTAGTTTGGCATCTTCTTTTTCTTTATATTTCTGGAACATTTGGAATAACAAATAGGTTATCTGTCACTTGGAGGTTTGCTAAGATTTATATCTAAGATTGTGGGAAGATGTTTAAATTTCTCTTTAAGATAGTTTAATCACTATAGGTTAATTCACAGTCTATTTCTAGGCAATTAAAATTTTATATTAAATTATCTATTTTATCTGATTTCAAACTTTTTGAATTACAGTTTAAATACTATTGTCATATAAACAATTTCCTACTATATTTTTAGTTAGGTTTTCTTTCTCTAATTGTGGCATCTCTATTTCCACTGAATTAATCTTGCTAAAGTTTTCTCTATTTCATTTAACTTAAAAAAAATATTCACTAAGTTTCCTTTGTTTCTGTTTCATTAGTTTCTACTATTTTCTTTATTGTTTTCTACCTTCTTTTTCCTTGGGGGCTTACCTATTATTTTTCTAACTTTCTGAGTGAAATATTTGTTTATTTCTAATATCTGTTTCTAATATTGAAATATTAGGCTATTGATTTCCCTTCATCTTGCCATTTTACTTTCATCCTCAGCATATGATATATATTGGTTATAATGTGATTTAATTCTAAACATTATTCAGTTTCCATTATGATTTCTTTTCTGACACTTTAATTAATTAGGGTTAATTAAAGTGCATATGTGTGTATTTTCTCCCAAATGCAAGTTATTTTTCCCATAATTTTTGTTACTGATTTGTAGTTTTTATTGCACTGTGATCAAAGAAAATGTGCTTTAATATCAGCTGCCACTTTCTAATTCTGGCTTTTTGTTCATTTTCATTTGATGATTTTTATTTCAAGATTAACCTTGTGTTAACAATTATATAATTTTTACAGGATTTCTATGTTGGGGGTATGGGGTATTCATAATTATAACTTGTCATGTCTCAGTGATGTGATCATAGTATTTTATGACTAGAAGAAAATGCCACATTTGTTATAAAACTAAATTGAGAGTGAGGAATTATCTGGTATTTTACATTTCAAATACTATGTACATTACCTCATTAATCTGTATGACAGTCTCTAAATCCATCCACATCTCTACAAATGACCTAATTTTGTTCCTTTTTATGGCTGAGTAATATTCCATTGTATATATGTACCACAGGTTCTTTATACATTCGTCTGTCGATGAGCATTTAGGTTGCTTCCTGGAAATTGTAAATAGTGCTGCAGTAAACATTGGGGTGCATGTGTCTTTTTCAAATATGGTTTTCTCTGGGTATATGCCCAGTAGTGGGATTGCTGGGTCATATGGTAATTCTATTTTTAGTTTTTTAAGGAACCTCCATACTGTTCTCCATAGTGGCTGTATCAATTTACATTCCCACCAACAGTGCATAAGTGTCCCCTTTTCTCCACACCCTCTCCAGCATTTGTTGTTTGTAGATTTTCTGATGATGCCCATTCTAACTGGTGTGAGGTGATACCTCATTGTAGTTTTGATTTGCATTTCTCTAATAATTAGTGATGTTGAGCAGCTTTTCATGTGCCTCTTGACCATCTGTATGTCTTCTTTGGAGAAATGTCTATTTAGGTCTTCTGCCCATTTTTTGATTGGGTTGTTTCTTTCTTTAATATTGAGCTGCATGAGCTGTTTATATATTTTGGAGATTAATCCTTTGTCCATTGATTCGTTTGCAAATATTTTCTCCCATTCTGAGGCTTGTCTTTTCATCTTGTTTATAGTTTCCTTTGCTTTGCAAAAGCTTTTAGGTTTCGCTGGGTCCCATTTGTTTATTTTTGTTTTTATTTCCATTACTCTAGGAGGTGGATCAAAAAAGATCTTGCTGTGATTTATGTCAAAGAGTGTTCTTCCTATATTTTCCTCTAAGAGTTTTATACTGTCTGGTCTTACATTTAGGTCTTTAATCCATTTTGAGTTTATTTTTGTGTATGGTGTTAGGGAATGTTCTAATTTTATTCTTTTACATGTAGCTGTCCAGTTTTCCCAGCACCACTTATTGAAGAGACTGTCTTTTCTCCATTGTATAACCTTGCCTCCTTTGTCATAGGTTAGTTGACCATAGGGGCGTGGTTATATCTCTGGGCAATACCATGGCTCTTGACTTCTTTGTCTTTCTTCCTGTTCCCTTTATGTTTTGGAACTGACAGGGGTGAACTTGGACTTTTTTCCCCCATGTCATAGTCTCCTATGTTGGGATAGTCAATATGATCAAGTTTTCTTAACTGTGAAGAAATCCTTATGATATTAGTCTTCCATGATTTCTTTATATACGTAGGTATATGGAATTAAGGGAATTCTCACTCACTGATTCTCTCTCTCTCTCTGTCTCTCGTGTGTGTGTGTGTGTGTGTGTGTGTGTGTGTGTGTTTGAAGTCAGAAGCTGTTTATTATTTACTTTTATGTCTCTTTGAATTTCTGTTGTAGCAACCCTAGTCCCTTATCACAAGAAAAATAGGTGCCATCTTCACATTAAAGAGAGGATTACAAGTATCAAACTGATTAGGAGAAAAGCACATAGACATTTTAAAGTAATATTACAGTTTACAGTATTGTTTATGCTGCATATGGTATTGATATCTCATATTATTTTAAATTCATGGTCTGAAGTCTTATTTAAGCAATATTTTATGCTTTGTTTTTTTTTTAACGTCGTTGTTGTAATAAAATTGCTTTACAATGGTGCATTAGTTTCTGCTGTATAACAAAGTGAATCAGCTATACGTATACATATATCCCCATATCCCCTCCCTCTTGCATCTCCCTCCTTCCCACCCTCCCTATCCCACCCATCTAGGTGGTCACAAAACATGGAGCTGATCTCCCTGTGCTATGCGGTTGCTTCCCACTAGCTAGCTATTTTACATTTGGTAGTGTATATATGTCCATGCCACTCTCCCACTTAACCCAGCTTATCCTTCCTCCTCCCCATGTCCTCAAGTCCATTCTCTATGTCTGCATTTTTATTCCTGTCCTGCCCCTAGGTTCTTCAGAACCTTTTTTTTTTTTATTATTAAGATTCCATATATATGTGTTAGCATGTGGTATTTGTTTTTCTGACTTATGTCACACTGTATGACAGACTCTGGGTCCATCCACCTCACTACAAATAACTCAATTTCGTTTCTTTTTATGGCTGAGTAATATTCCATTGTATATATGTGCCACATCTTCTTTATCCTTTCATCTGTCAATGGACACTTAGGTTGCTTCCGTGTCCTGGGTATGCTGTAATGAACTTTGTGGTACATGACTCTTTTTGAATTATGGTTTTCCCCAGGTATGTGCCCAGTAATGGGATTGCTGGGTCATATGGTAGTTCCAATTTTAGGTTTTCAAACAACCTCCATACTGTTCTCCATAGTGGCTGTATCAGTTTACATTCCCACCAGCAGTGCAAGAGGGTTCCCTTTTCTCCACACCCTCTCCAGCATTTATTGTTTGTAGATGTTTTGATGATGGCCATTCTGACCTGTGTGAGGTGATACCTCATAGTACTTTTGATTTGCATTTCTCTAATGATTAGTGATGCTGAGCATCCTTTCATGTGTTTGTTGGCAATCTGTATATCTTCTTTGGAGAAATGTCTATTTAGGTGTTCTGCCCATTTTTGGATTGGGTTGTTTGATTTTTTGGTATTGAACGACATGAGCTGCTTGTATATTTTGGAGATTAATCCTTTGCCAGTTGCTTCGTTTGCAAGTATTTTCTCCCATGCTGAGGGTTGTCTTTTTGCCTTGTTTAAGGTTTCCTTTGCTGTGTAAAAGCTTTTAAGTTTCATTTGGTCTCCTTTGTATATTTTTGTTTTTATTTCCCTTTCTCTAGGAGGTGGCTCAAAAAGGATCTTGCTGTGAGTTATGTCATAGAGTGTTCTGCCTATGTTTTCCTCTAAGAGTTTTATAGTGCCTGGCCTTACATTTAGCTCTTTAATCCATTTTGAGTTTATTTTTGTGTATGGTTTTGTTAGGGAGTGTTCTAATTTCATTCTTCTACATGTAGTTGTCCAGTTTTCCAAGCACCACTTACTGAAGAGGCTGTCTTTCTCCGTTGTATATTATTGCCTCCTTTATCAAAGATGAGGTGACCATATGTGTGTGGGTTTATCTCTGGGCTTTCTTTCCTGTTCCATTGATCTATAATTCTGTTTTTGTGTGAGAACCATACTATCTTGTTTACTGTAGATTTGTAGTTTAGTCTGAAGTCAGGGAGCCTGATTCCTCCAGGTCTTTTTTTCGTTCTCAAGATTGCTTTGGCCATTCGGGGTCTTTTGTGTTTCCATACAAATTGTGAAATTTTTTGTTCTGCTTCTGTGAAAAATGCCAGTAGTAGTTTGATAGGGATTGCATTGAATCTGTAGATTGCTTTGGGTAGTATAGTCATTTTCACAATGTTGATTCTTCCAATCCAAGAACGTGGTATATCTCTCCATCTGTTTGTATTGTCTTTAATTTCTTTCATCAGTGTCTTATAGTTTTCTGCATACAGGTCTTTTGTCTCCTTAGGTAGATTTATTCCTAGGTATTTTATTCTTTTTGTTGCAGTGGTAAATGGGAGTATTTCCTTAATTTCTCTTTCAGATTTATCATCATTAGTGTATAGGAATGCAAGAGATTTCTGTGCATTAATTTTGTATCCTGCAACTTTACCAAATTCATTGATTAGCACTAGTAGTTTTCTGGTAGCGTCTTTAGGATTCGCTAAGTATAGTATCATGTCATCTGCAAACAGTGACAGCTTTACTTCTTCTTTTCCGATTTGGATTCCTTTTATTTCTTTTTCTTCTCTGATTGCTGTGGCTAAAACTTCCAAAGCTATGTTGAATAATAGTGGTGAGAGTGGGCAACCTTGTCTTATTTCTGATCTTAGAGGAAATGATTTCAGTTTTACGCCATTGAGAGTGATGTTGGCTGTGGGTTTGTCATTTATGGTCTTTATTATGTTGAAGTAAGTTCCCTGTATGCCTGCTTTCTGGAGGGTTTGTATCATAAATGGGTGTTGAATTTTGTCAAAAGCATTTTCTGCATCTATTGAGATGATCATATGGTTTTTATTCTCCAATTTGTTAATACGGTGTATCACATTGATTGATTTGCGTATATTGAAGAATCCTTACATCCCTGGGATAAATCCCACTTGATCATGGTGTATGATTCTTTTATTGTAACACTTCTTTTTTCATGCCGATTAGAAAGAAGTTCTGTTCACTAGTAATGTTATGAAATGTTTAGCCTATGGGAAAGAAAATAATGAAAGGATTCCTTGGTACAAAAACTTTTGGGATCATTGCCTTAATGCTAACTGTCTGCTAATAATTATTTTTAGAAGAACTGACTGGTCTGCTTGATCTTTCTGAGAAATAAGAGTCTTCTAAAAATAAATGTCATTGCAAGAATATTGCCTATATATTTAATAATGAAATAGAAATGAAAGCCAATATAATTTTATTCTGTCAAAAAGTTGTAATAAATTACAGTAGGCTTAAGTTTATATATCTTTAAAAATACTGTTTACCCAAACAGAACATATGAACTATTTTGGTCACCTTTAGTAAGTAATATGCTGTTAAATATCTTTAACAATTTATTAGCACTGATAAAAGCATAAATGACAATGTCTAATCTCTTCTATGTATATGCAGTTGTGGTGAAAGTTTTGTTGTTGTTGTTTGAGTTCTGTTTTATTATTTATATTCCATCTGCTTTAGAAAGGAATTTAAAGTCATTTACCAAAAAAAAAAAAAAACAATGGCATACCAAAAAGCAAACCCAAAACACACCTTAGCGGACATCAATTAAAGAAGGTGAAGAGGGAAAGTGAGGAATAAATACAAATAGGGTACCTAAATTAAAGGAATATCATTAATTCTGGGCTTCCTTATAATTAAGACAATAAAGAAAACATTGAGTTATATACCACTTAATAAATAATCATTTCTCTTTTTTCTACACATATTTTCTTGCCCAACACATATTTAAATTGAATTACTATAAAGCTAGGTTTCCTAACAAACTGGAATGCATTTTTAAAATGGTAAAGATCCTGAAAATTGCTGATTTACAACGTTTATGAAAGTTATATGACATGTTTAGTTGTGATGATTTAGACATATATTTTAAGATATGCCAAATAAGTGGAATCCATTCAAAAGATGACCGCGAAGTTGGAAACATTTTTGATGAAAGCAGATGAGCAGATGCAGTCTTTTGTTTGCAATTTCAACTTAAGTCAATCAGGTGAAGATACAGCACTAAACAAATTTAGTCTAAATCCACAGAGAATGAGCAATATAAAAGGGTCCTTCTACACTGGTTATCTTTGTTTGGCTCATGATATTACACTGAAAGGAATATGAAATTGAAAATCTTTCAGAGATGAGTGACCAGAAGAGAACAGGACTGAAAGCTAACTCAAGGAACTTCTTCTCTTTGTATCATATTCCACTTCCAATCCATTAGGAGAAACGGTTGGCTCTACCTTTGAAACATACCCAGAATCTGAGCAGTTTTAACCTCCTCCAGTGTTACTGTTCTGTCTCAAGCCACCATCATCTCTTGTCTGAATTATTGTAATAGCCTCCTAATTGGTCTCTCTGCTTTCACTTTTGTCCCCCTAAGGGTTATCCTTAACACAGAGAAATCCTTTTAAAACTTAGGTAGATCGTGTCACTCTTCTGCATGAAAACCTCTAATAGCTACCCATTTTACTTTTAGTAAAAGCCATAAAACTTAAAATGCCATGCAAGACTCCTTGTGATTTGGGACCCCTCTGACTTCGTCTACTATGCTAGTCCTTCCTTACTGGGCTCCAGGGGCACTGGCCTCATTGCCAGCCACGCTCTTGCCCTTGGGCTTTTGTCAGGTTGTGCCCTTAGCATTTAGCTAACTTCCTTCCCCTTTTAAAGTCTTTTTCAAATCTCACCTTCTTAATGGGGCTTCTTTGAACAAGCTGTTTAAAATTGCAACCTGCCTTTCTCCCCTCTGTAACTCTTGATCCCCCTACCCTAATCTCTCTTTTTTTTAAACAGCTATACTTAAGCATAATTCACACAAAAAAATAAGTATTCAAGATGTGAAATTTGATGTTATCACAAATTCACACACCTATCAAACTATCATCATAATCAAGGAAATGAACATATTGTTAATAGGAAAGTTTCCTTGTGTCCCCTTGTAATCCTCACTCCACTCTCCAAACACATCCACAGGAAACCACTGATTTACTTGTCTATCCCTATAAATTAGTGTGCGTTTTCTAGAATTTTATATAAGTGGAATTGATGTAGGAGATAGATGGGCTCCTGGGCCCGACAGGTGGTGTTTGTCAAGTGGAGTAAAACTGAAGCTTTGTTCTCACCCAGACACTCCAAGGACAAAGCTAGTAGCAGAAGCTGAGCTCTGCTGAAGTAAAGAGATAAGATGACCATGCCTGAGGTCAAGGAAAGCTTCCCTGTCTGCACGTGCGCAGGAAGGCTCCTTGGGGGTCAAAAAGGGAGGGGGCGCCACCTCCATAATATGCGTGGACATGCACCCACAGACCTCTGTGGTGGGATCCATCTTAGCAAAAAATGTGCACGCATGTTGGGGAGTGTCCTAGAAAAGTTCAGATGTGGAAAAAAACGAGATAATTGGCCAAAGGTTAACAAAGACCCAGAAGGACTCTCCTATATAAGGGATTTAAATCATCTCTTTACTGGCTCCTCCTCATTAGGAAGGACGCCCACACCCTTTCTCCCTCTGTGTGTACTTCTGCTTAGCTTCTGACTTAAATAAATAAACTGCTTCCCTGTGTGCTCTCCCATATGTTGTGCTGTGCCTCTAATAATAAACTTTGTACCTGTTTTTACAGTTTTTGCCTCCTTGAAACATTCTTGCTTTCAAAAGGGGGAAAGAGCCAGAGTCACTTTGCTTCTAGCCCCTGGTGGTCTAGTGGCTAGGATTCCTGATTTTCATCCAGTCTACCCAGGTTCAGTTTCTGGGCAGGGAACTAAGATCCCTCTTTAGGACTGCTCACTGCTATCCTTCCAAGATCAGAATCATACAGCATGTGCTCTTTTTGTCTGGCTTCTTTCTCTCACTGTGTCTGAGATTCACCATGTTGGTGCACATCAGTAGTTCATTCTTTTTTTTACAGATGAATAATATTCTATTGAATGAATATATCACTATTTGTATATTTATATTTTGATAAAAATTTTAAATGTCTTCAGGTTTGTGCTATTACAAATATTTTGAACTTTTGCGTCCAAGGCTTTTTATGAACGCATGCTTTCATTTTCCTTGGGAAGGTACCTAAAAGTGGGATGGTTAGGTCATATGGTAGGTCTATATTTAGCTTTTTAAGAAACTGCCAAATATTTTTTCAAAATAGTTGTACCGTTTTACATTCCTACCAACAATATTGTGGCATTTGTAGTTTCTCCACAATCTTGCAAAGGCTTGACATGGCCAATCATTTTAATTTTAGCTCTTTTCAGGTACTTATCTGCCATCTGTGTATTTTCCTTGGTGGTGTCTGTTGAAATCTTTCACCATTTTATTCATTAGGTAGCCTGTTTCATATTACTGAGTTTTCAGGGTCCTTTATATGTTCTCTATATTATTACTTTATCAGATAGTGATTTCCTAATATATTCTTTCTGCCTATGGTTTATTTTTTTAATCTTTTACCTGTGTCTTTCAGAAAGCAGAAGGTTTAATTTTGATAAAGTCCAATTTATCATTTATTTTCCTTGATTGGATTGTGCCTTTCTTGTCATACCTAAGAAATCTTTGCTTAACCCAAGTCACAAAGATTTTCCCATTTCTTTTCTTCCAAAAGTATTGTAGCCTTTGATTTTAGAGTTAATATTTATATATGGTGTGAGATATAGATCAAAGTTTTTTGTTTTTGTTTTTCAGGGGGATAGGGATATCCAATTGTTTCAGCACAGTTTATTGCAAAAAGGCTATACTTTTTTCCACTCAATTGCCTTTACAACGCTGTTGAAAAACAGCTGACTATGTGTAAGTGTACTTCTGAACTCTATTTGGTTTTATTGATCTATTTTTTTATCTCAACGACAATACCACATTATCTTCATTACTGTTATTCCTCTTTTCCCCTACATTTCTGTTTGTCTGGACTGTTTAGATTCTTTGCATTTCCATATGAATTTTAAAATCAGCTTTAAAATTTTCTCCCAAGAACCTGTTGGGATTTTGATTGGGATTATACTAACTTTAGATCAATTTGTGAGAATTGACATCTTAACAATCTGTTTTGTAGGACTTTTTTCTTTTCTCTCAGCAGTGTTTTGTAATTTTTCAATCTATAGTCTGTTTACATATTTGTTAGATTTATCCCTAAGGATTTCATGATTTTTGACATTATTTTGAATGATATTTTTATAAATTTGAATTTCTGATTGTTCATTGCTAGTATATAATTGACTTTAGCATATTGATCTGGTATTTGACAACCTTGCTAAACTCAGTAGCTTTGTTGTTGATTCCATCAGATTTTCTACAAAAATGATCATGTCATCTGCCAATGTTAGACTTCCTTTCCAATACGGCTGCGTTTTATTTCACTCCCTTGCTTTATTGTACTGGCTAGAACGTCCAGTGAAATGTAGAAGAGAAGAGATGGGAGTGAATATCCACATCTTTTTCCTGATCTTAGAGCCAAGCAATCTTTCAGATTTAGCATGATGTCAACTGTAGGTTTTTCTTGAAGTGTGTGGACTCCTATACTTTAATGTTAATAATCTTGTCTACCTTAGTCCTCATTATTTGTCTCTTATCAGTTACTGGCTCATTACTCTCCATGTTCTCAATGACAGTAGCTCTCTTACTTTAGCCTTCCAATTTCCTGCTTCTAATACACAGTGAGTTAAGAAGTAACATCTGTAAGTGCTATGTGTCAAGTATTGTGCTGGGTGCTCCTAAACTTCATTTGGTGGACATGACAACTTTTGTCAGGTTATATGTTCATCATTTTAAAAGTAAGGAAGGCTCACAGAGGTGACATGACAAGTGAAAATTTACACAGCTGTACAAATATTATTCGGTCTCTATTAAGAACACTGATGATACAGATAGGCTGTATAGTGCAGGATATACAGCATATACTAGATTTCTCTTCTTGAGGTGTTCATGAGCTAATAACTGAATCTGAAACCTTTGATCTTTCCACTATGCCTCATTGCCTCCAAAGTTTGCTTGGGAAACTAGAATACCACACGTATTAGAATGAGATATAACAATATGAGTACATAAGTGCTGAGTGAGGGCTTGAGTTTTGGTCTGTTGAGGAAAATATAAGAATTTCATAACTTGGGTTTTTAAACCAACTTAACTGCTTTGTGGCCCCATTACTTTCATCCTAGTTCTCATTTGTGTTTCATATGGGAAAATGTATCTGTCACAAGCTTGGAGTAAGTAGGTTGTGGCTGTGCTTGCTTTCTCATTCTGTTTCCAAAAGAATTATTTACGGAATTATAATAGAACAAGAGAAATATGTCCTTGTGGTAAATATTACCAAAAGTATGGGGATGCTCAGTTTTCACAAAGCTAGAGCATGCTCTATGCTTATCTCTCATTTTTATAGTGTATCGCTGTTTTTGCAATTTTAGAAAATAGACTAAAGCTGCTGCTTTCTAGCAATTTCTATCAAACACATCCAGAAGCTGGACTGTTTTATCTCTTCTCTCTAGAAATTTGTTGCAGCTTTCTTCATTTGAATAGTTGGCTGATGCAGTGAGTTTTCTGTCTAAATGATATTATAGGGCTTCAGAGGAAGTGGCTGTGCTTTTTAAGTAGGGTTTAATACACAATCTTGCAGCTGCTACTCAGCAAACAAGAGATATGTGTGTTCTAATAACCAACCAGTATAATGTTCTGCTGCGGTAATGCTGTTGGGATGATGCCAAGTTGATTATGGATATTTGCATTGCAAATTCCAACCAACATTTAACTTATATGCTTCATCTGCAGAAGCTACCACAAAGGCTTGCTGGCCTGCAACTTTTCCATTATTTTCTCCGTCCAACTCTGCCTCTTCTTTTGGTTCCTCTATCTTGGTAACAGAACACTGTTAGTATTTCTGAAAATTATTTTATTTTTCAAGGCATCTCTGCTTCTATTATCACAGAATAATGAAATTATTTTTTAAGACCTCCAGTGATTTAATACCCATTCCATTCCGAATCATCCACGTTGAAATTCCTAGAGAAACTAATTCATCAGGTTATTTTTAAAAGAAATTATTTAATAGCTTTCAGTTACCTATTTCAATTAAAAACTTATATTTCTTGGTGTCCTTAAATATCCCTCCCAATTTTATGATCAAACTTTCTAGCTTAATCTCTGCCTGTATCCACTTTCACTCTTCAGACAACACTACAGCCACATCAGACTATGAAATACGTACTTATTTTTTATATGCTACCTGGAAAAGTCTATATCCTCCTTCACTACCTGGTAATCCCCACCATCCTTTAAGAAACAATTTGAATGTTATTTCATTTGAGAAGCTCTATTACTTAAGTCCTTTCTCCCAACAACTACTCAAGACTGTTTACATTCTATAGTGAGTAAACCTGTGTTTTGGAACATGAAAAATTCAAATAAGTATAAGTTTAGTTTATGTAATTTTTTTGTAAATTATTTAATCTCTCTGAGACTCATTCTGCCTTACTATAAAAAAACAGTATAGTTGTAAGATTTAGATCCTTGTTATTCAACGTATTAACCAAGGAACAGCAGCATTGGCATCACCTGGGAAGTTGTTAGAAATGCAACATTTCAGGTTCCTCCTGAAACCTATTGAATCAGAGTGTGCATTTTAACACAATTTTCAGGTGATTTGTATGCACATTCATTAAAATCAGAGAAGAACTGACATAGGGACAAATGGTAACTACATCTAGCCTTGTGCTCTTCAACCAGTATATATGTTCAGTAAATAGCTGTTTCTCTTCCCATTAGGCTGTTCATCCATAATACCTTGAATATAATATTCATTTATAACAATTATTTGTTTACTTGTGTTTTTCATCTATTAGATTGTCAGCCTCTTAGTGATAGAGACCTTTGTATCTCATACACTTGGCTTTATGCTGATATATAGTAAATCCTCAATAAATGTTTATTGATAAGGTCATTAACTAGATTTGCAACATTTAGAACTGTATAATGAAGGTAAAATTGGTGTTTCTAAACACTGAAATTCTAAACACAACACTAAAAATTCTAATTTATTAAGGTAATGGTAACATGCGATCTTTGGATAGTATACACAAGTTCACTTATTGATCATCACTTTAGAAATCACTCATCTGTGAAGATGAATTAAAATTATTCATTGGTGTGTTTATGAGTCTCACAATCTACTGTATTGTTTTGGTACTTTCATTTTTAATTAGATAATTAATTATATTGCCCTGTATTGAGCAAAGATAAGTGCTACAAAGGATTAAAGAGAGAAATGAAAATAAGGGACAAAACTCTTGTCATATATATTAGAAAGTTGCCGTAATTTTGGAAGGATTAGATGTAGATCACCTAGAATCCCAGTAGCTCAGACTGGATAAGGACTGGAGCATATTCTTCCTGAAGGACAATGAGGTACCCAAAGGACACAATGCCCTCAAGATGATAACCTCAGGAGAATTTCAGATAGGCACTAGTACCAAAGTCAGGGCCTGGCACATCAAATTGAAGTTGCTGAATGTTTATTAAATGAATTAATGTCATGGATTCATTAGCAAGTTAAGCAAAATGTATAACTGTAGAATATTCTAATGATAAGTAGAGAATGCTGGGAAACGGAAAATTGTACAGAATATTATTTCAAATATATTTTTAATATTATCTCAAATGTGCACATAGAAAATTCTGTCAGTACCACGTAACACTTAATAGTCTGCTGCCACTTTGCTGGGTTCTGTTGCCTGAGTGGGGGCACTGACCCTTTCATGGATGCATCTATTTTTCTTTCCTGTGCAGTGCCACCCCTGTCATGCATTGGAGTTGCTTGGACTGGATCACACTACTTCTAGCAGACACCACTGTTTTGGCTAGCACTCAGTTGCCTTTAGATCCCTGAACCTACTGAGTCAATGGGTATAACTGCTATTACTGTATGTGCTCATTCAAAGAACATTGCCAGTGCTTCACTTGGAGTATAGTCATTGATTGATTGATGGCAAGCTATTACCCTTGCCTACACTATACACTCTTCATATCTTTTCCTAAGCACAAAAGCCTTTTCTACTGAATCCAAAAAAATGAATCAATTCCAATAGTGACTGACTTTTACAGAAGTAAAAGAAGTAGAGAAACTTGCCCAAACTTACACTCTAATGCAGTACCCTGACTTTGGGTATTGGTGTTGTGTATAAGTGACCTCATAGTATATAAACTTATCTCTTCTTTGTGAGTATGCATATTCTTGGCCAGACTCTCTGGACCCTGTCTCCCTCAAATAGCTGGTTTTTGAAGTTCTAGCCATGTCAAGGTGAATCAGTGATGTTGTGGATATCTGCATCTATAGTCTGAATAATTGGGTGAAATAGTGTTATTGACTTTCCAGATTTGTTGCATTAAATAGAACAATGTGTGTTATAAAGCTCTTTTCAAACTATTATTATAATTACAATCATCACCATTCTTTATTAGAGAGCCAAAGGGTCTAGCACATGATAATGAGATGCCTCGTGAGTACTAACTTGAACAGTGTTTGTCATCTTAATTTCAGTTTCCATTGAAAAGTTCCCAAACCTTAGACTTGTGGCAGTACAAGTAGAAAGATGTCTGAAATATCTCAGAAACATCCCCAATGAAGTTGAATTCTCTAGACAAAAAAGAATAAGCTTGTTCCAAACCCGAAAAAGTTAAGCAGTATGGATTTCTAAAGGTAATGCAAACATGCTTTCACCAGAGATTAGCACAAAATCCTCTTTTTGATATTCAAATCTCATTAAATATATTCTGACTTATGTTTACTATCTTTTCAGAATATATGAGCCTATTCTAATTTTGCCATCAAGGTAATTGGTAGCATTGAAATGACTTACCCAGTTCACAAAGCTAGTCAGAAACAAAACTAGAATATAAACCTCATAAAACCCAGAACAATATACATTCCAGGATAATATCAGTGAAATGGATAAACTCAAGACAACATACTGAGGTCACTCATTAATGCAAGATTAGGGAAGGCGCAGTTCGACACTCATATTAAAAATATTTTAGTAGAATGTGTTTATGTATAGATTTTGTCCAAGATATTAAGAATGAGGGCATTTCCTCAAAGACTTATGAGAGCATTGAAACATTAAAAGTCCAGTAAACTCTCATTAGAATGTCCACAGGGTTTTTGAAAAGAGTGGAATTATTTTTGGCTGATTTTTGGTTACTACCATGAAGACTCTGACCCTGCACAAAGTGACTCTCATTGAAATAACATTAATATGTTTTGTCCCTTAAGTTTTACCAACTTTTTTCTATAATTGTACTGCTTGAAGATTATAAAAGATCCCCATTTCATTGGAATGTTTCACTAAAAAAGTATTTGGGGACTTAATTCCCTGATGACAGTTTTCATCATAAAAAGCTACAAGGGAGCACTGTTATCAGGATACTCAAGTACAACTCCAGCACTACCTCTTGACAGTCTTGAAGACTCTGACAAATTACTTAGCTCTTTGTGCCTCAGTTTCCTAAACTGTACGATAATCCAGTAACTGTTTATCAGTCCCCAACTTAGGTCCCTGTTACTGTGCTCAGTGCTGGAGCTATAAAGATGAGTAATAAATTGTTTTTTCCCTGAAGGGACTCAAATTCTATCACAGGTGGCACAAGTCAAATAAAACAACTTATGCAAAGGTTTTTGATTAATTGTAAAGTTTTCTGCAACTGTAAGGGTTGTAACATTCAGTTTGTAACAGAAGTGGAATGAGCCGTTACCAGTTATGATTTGAAAGTTGCTCCCCATGTTTACGTTCTTCAAGTCCTTGTGATACTGGGAAATAGCTGGTTAAGTATTACTGATGATACCTTCTGGGGTCACTTGATGGGCTCAGGGATGTGCTTCAGTGTAGAAGCCTTCTGGAGAAGGAAATACATTGTAAAAATACATTGTATGCAGGGGAACTAAGAGAGAGCCAGAGTGAAAAAGCGCAAGAGAAGAGGTAAATGTGCTAAACTTTGCCTAATCCACAGTGAAGCAGCATTGCCTAGACTTTGTCTCTGGATAAAACTGTTTCTAGGGGCTTTCCTGGTGGCGCAGTGATTGAGAGTCCGCCTGCCAATGCAGGGGACACGGGTTCGTGCCCTGGTCCGGGAAGATCCCACATGCTGCGGAGCGGCTAGGCCCGTGAGCCATGGCCGCTGAGCCTGCGCGTCCGGAGCCTGTGCTCCGCAACGGGAGAGGCCCCAGCAGTGAGAGGCCCGTGTACCGCCAAAAAAAAAGTCCTATTTGCCTTGATGAAATGACTAGAAAGCAGAGATATGTGAAATAAGATCAGTTCATCAGGACGTAAAGGTAAACTTTTGAATTTATCTTCCAGGCAACCTGGAAGATATTTTTCTGTGCGCCGCCAATCATAATTTTTTTCCAGCTTATCTTCTTGGTCTGCAGATGCCTATCTTTTCCCCTTTACTATAATTTTCACAAGAACTTTTCATTCTAAGGAGGGCACCGTTTATTTGCTAAAATAAAATGATTGAAAATTAACGATATTCTAAAAGATTTATTTCCTTTTTGTGGAGAATCATTCTTCATTCAAAACATATTTATTAGCGAACTGCTGTGCAGGAACTGTCCTGGAATCTGGGAGTTAAAAATCAATACTACCTGCTGTGAGTGTCATATAATCTACCTGAAATGCTCTTTCCCTGGGAATCTGTATGGCTCTTCGCTCTCGTCGTGTCCTTCAGGCAGTTACTCAAATACATTCCTCAGTTAGGGCTCTCCTTGTCCCCTCACCTAAAATTTCAACCACACCCCTACACGCCTAACTTCCTGTCTTGTTTTTTCCTCTCTCAGCAATTATTACCATCTACCTACTTTACTTGTCTTATTTATTATCTCTTGCACTAGAATATAAGATCCATAAAAGAGGTATTTGTCTTTTGCTTTAGATCTATAAGTCTAGGCACTTAGAATAATACCTAACACATAATTGGTATTGAATAAATAAATGTTGAATAATGGAAGAATGGCCGAGCTACCATTACAGTCCTTATATGGATACCAAACAATCCTTTTTTGCTGCCTATGAGGATGTGATTCACTCTTCAGTTGACCATCTAGGTATTTTTTTAAAATATCAATGTTTATTTGAAATCCTAGGGAGGATATTCTGTACCATTTTAATCCTGGAGTTTAACTCAGCAGCCAAAGTAGTGAAAATGAATTGGCAAAAGGAATGTGTGTATGGGGAATAAATGAAATGAAATCTTCTCTTTTTTTTCCAGAGGAGAGTGGGGGTAAAGCATTCGCCACTAATATTTTATATGGATTAGGCAGTATTAGCCTCTAAAACTATCAGACAAATTGGTTCAGGAAACTGGCTTTGGAAATTTGAGCAAAGCATGATGATGTAAAAATTAGATAAAATGTGACTTGATTGGCTCCCTGCCATTGAATTTGTATAATCTCCACAACCGTTACTGTATCAGTTTACCTACAGTATCAGCTTTTCACTGGACTTTGGAAATAATCCTTGGGGGAGGGGGGCTAGAGAATAACTAGAATGATATATGTACCTTCTAAGCATTGAGTCATTTTGTCCCCTGGTCTCAGTAACATCTAGAACCTTGTCTAGTATCATGGGTCATTTTTTGTTCCTTTGAACTAACAAATACTCCTATTTCCACTTCTTAGTTGCCTAATCCTTGTTTTGTGTGTGTGTTTTCTCTCTTGCTACCTATCAAAGTAGACTATTGCCCACCTTAAAACCTGCCCCTACAACTTCATCACAGTGTATTTAAAAAACTAGTTAAAATAGATATTTTCTATTGAAAGACGTATCCAAAATAGCCCCAAGAAACAGTACATCTCAACAGACTAATATATCTTGAGCACATTGAGAATAGAGCTAAAATTCTGCACCCTCAAGAGTTCCAAGCGTACATATTTTAAGAGTATTGTGAAAGGCAGCCTTTAAGATGCCCCTTCTTTCCAATGATTCTTGCCTTCTGGAATTCATGCATTTGTTTTAGTGCCTGCTCTCACTAAATAGGGCTGACCTTGTTAACCATAAGATATTGTGGAAATGATGGATTGTGTGTAACTTCTGAAGCTATGTCATAAAATACACAAAATACACTGCACCTTCTGCCTTGTTCTTTCTTGATCACCCAATCTGGGGGAAACCATCTGCCATGTCATGAAGACTGCTTTAGCAATTCTGTGGTAAGGTCTGTGTGGCAAGGAACTAACACCTCCCGCCAACAGTCAGCACAAAATTGCCATCCGTGTTAGAAAGATATTTTGGAATTAGATCTGCCTGCCGCAGTCAATCCATCAGATAACTTGAGCCTCACCCAACAACTTGACTGCAACCATATGAAAGACTGAAAGCCAGAACCACGCATCTGAACCATTCTTGGAATCTGATCCAAAGTTACTGTGTAATACAATAAATTTTAAAAAATTTATTGTTTTTTTATTAAAGTATAGTTGATTTACAACTAAACCACTAAACAGAGTAATGTTTTGGCATAACAATAGATAATACAAGAATGTTCTACCATATTTTCAGAGAACGTGGTATATTTCTGTGGCATCCCTTATACCAGTGATTTGATCCTCAAAACCACTTTTTAAGAAAATCATACTGGATGTTCCAACAAGTTTTTAAAGAAAATAAACCAAAAGCTAAAAGGCTTAAGATGATTTGTTCAAGGTTATACGTGCAGAGTGATAAGGTTGAGTTGATCCAGGCCTAATGACTCCAAAGGCAATGCTCTTTCTGCAAACCATCTGTCTCTTCAGATGCCAAAGTTTTAGTTTTCTGAATCCCTTAAATATTGTCTGGACCTGTTTTGCAAACCACAGCTGCTTTGGTCCCATGGTGCTTGCTTTATTTTTCTCTCCTCTCCTCCTGTTCCCTCCCCTCCCCTCCCCTCCCCTCCCCTCCCCTCCCCTCCTCTCCTCTCCTCTCCTCTCCTCTCCTCTTCCCTCCCCTCCCTAGTCCCCTGCCCTCCCCTCTTCTCTTCTCCTCCCCCTCCCCTTTTCTTGAATTTCTTTCTTTTCTCTTTCTCTCTATGTCTGTCCTTCAATCACCCAGAGCAAAAGTGGTACTAAAATTTGTATTAGTGGCAAAAAAGAAATGTTCATAAGTTCATTTTGCATCCATGGGAAAGATAGAGGCCTTCTTCTCTCCAGTGTGCAACTACTGTTCCTGTCTTCCTGATCATTTTCCTCAGCCACATTGCCGTATTGGCAGCTCTACGTTTGGAACTGAGCAAAAGGAAAGATGGAGTGGAGGAAATTTTGCTTCCTCACTGTCTCCCACCACTATGCACTCTCTCCACAATGCCCAGGGATCCCAGACACTGAACTAATAGCATAGAGTTTAGCATCATCAACAAACATAGAGGGATCAGACGACTATCATTCTAAATTATACCATGCTGAGAAACTAGGAAATCAACCCTACCGTTTACTTAAATATGTGTAGAAGGAATAGCTAAGTTTTCGCCAATATTCACAGCCTTGTGAATAGAGGCCTGTAGAATCTATTAGCAACTCAGCTGGTATCACAGTGACTATAATGTGAGACTAAAGGAAAAAAGGACCCAAACTGAGATAACAGAAGAAACAGAATTTCATAAAAACAAAAATCAAAACCAGTGAATTTTTACTGTTTTCCTAGATGAGGAGGTATTTGTTATTATAATGAAATATATATTTATAATTCTCTGTGTCTAGAATAACTGAACTGTTTATTATCTGTAGTTTATTATTGTCTCTCTCAAATAATTACTTCCAGGAAATCAATGTTTGTATTATCAAGAATTTAATCCATTTCATTTTACTTCTACAAATTTATTAACTTATAAACTCATGATAAAAATTATGGATAAGAGCCTTGTTAGCTATTACTGAAAACTCATTAAAGATGCAAAAGACATATTTCATCATTGTTTTATGAATGGAAAAAAAATAAATATTGCGTTTGTTTCTTTTTTTATTCCAAAACATTTTCTTCTATATAAGGGCTGAAATTTTCAAGGCAATACCATTCTTTAAATTATAAATTTGGGTTCCACTTTATCCTTAATGCACTGACTTGTCACCAAGTGTTCCAGGCCAGCAGTATCAACAATTACCCTGTTTGGTGGCCTATGTTTCAGACTTTGACTCTACAGAGAAATAATAATAAAAATATCATTATGATTCAAGGGAAGATAATTATAAGGTGATAGACAGTGATGGTCTTAGAGGAGTCACTTTACTGCCCTCAGCACTCTCCCTTTAGTCAAGAAGGGGGCACTGATTCATTTTTCTCTTGTGACTGTCTCAGTGATTCCTAGCAGTTCCCCCTCATAGTGTACAGAGTTAAGAACTTTCTACAACCAGCACATGACAAAGAAGTGATAAACCAGAGACTAAAAAAATTATTTCTGAACTTGCCAAAACTGCTTGTTTGTTTTATGTTTCGAAAACCTGAATCTGCAGAATGTACTTGACTTGGGCCGAATTTGATTGCCCTTAAACCATCTGTTTCCAGAAATCAAGGGTTGTTAATTCATCTTTGCCTCAACCTCCCCTGCCCATGTTCCTTTCCTCCTGACCTACTAAAGGGCCCGTAACATAAAGCCACAATAACCTACCACAAAAAAACCTCTGCTAACCGATGGACGGCATTCTTACTTTTAGACTGACTCTCCTGCTGCAAGCAAATGAAGCTTTCTTTTTTCTCATCTGTTAGAGTTTAATCGAGGGCCCATGACAATAGCTTTCCTTGCCAAAGTGAGGGGGCTCTGTTCCTGACTACTCCCTTCTCACTTTCCACAATCTCCTCTCAGGTTGTTTGTTCTTCTTTTACCCCATTGCTTCATGGCATTGGCTGTTCCATTGCTGTGGATCACTTTTGTAGCTTAATTAATAGTCAGAATCCTGGTCTTCACCAGAAATAATTCACAAAGCTGCTATTCTGTTCTCTGAGGAAAGTGGTATCTTTTAGCTCAGGCAACACCCTCCTCTCTACAGGTACCATTTCAGTATTGCAACATCTTGTAGGGTAAAGTTGAATACTCCATTTTGTTTCTGTTTGAAAACAACTTTGGAGATGTGTAAAGTAAATCCCTTCTTCCCCTTCTCCCTTCTTTCATTATTGTGTCACGTGGATATATACCTATCTTTCTTCTTGAAGAAGAAAGAAGAAAAGGCCAGCCCCTCTATGCGTACTCCCGACCTAAGCCCTATTGATTTCTTAAGGCTTTTGATCCTGGAATGATCCTCTGTATTGTCTGTGTCATCAGTTTCTCCCTTTCTACTGGACCTTTCCCGTCTATAGCTAAACAAGCTTTAATAATGTCTATCTTAACAATAAATGACATAAAAACTGTAAATCTAACAAAATATCATCTAACCTTAGCCCTAATTCCCTTACAATTACTATCTCACTTCTCTGCTGCACTTCCTAAAAAAAGCCAAAAAACAAAAACAACTTGAAGGAATTATCTCTAGTCATTACCCCTACTTCAATTCTTTCTTCTGCCTGCTCCAGTAACGATTTGATCATGACTACTCCACTGAGGCTGCTGTTGCCAAGGTCACCCATGACCTTCATAATATCAAATGTAATGTTTATTTTCTCTTTCATATCTTAAAGTCCAACCATACTAGACTTAATTGTCCATTTCTCCTTTTGAATCAGTTTTTCTCTTGACTTCCATTGCATCTCCCGCTTCTAGTTCTCCTCTTATCTCAAAGGCCCCCATTACGATTTTTGGCTCTTCTTTCCCTGATATACTTATAAATGTTAGAATAGTACAGGAATTCATCTGAGTCCTTCCTCACTGTTTCTCTTTTTTTATCCACACAGTATTCTCAGGAGATTTCACCCAGTCTCATGGTTAAAAAGCTGGGACAAAGTGAGAGAGTAACATTGACATATATACACTACCAAATGTAAAATAGATAGCTAGTGGGAAGCAGCTGCATAGCACAGGGAAATCAGCTCAGTGCTTTGTGATGACCTAGGTGGGTGGGATAGGGAGAGGGGGAGGGAGATGCAAGAGGGAGGAGATATGGGGATGTATGTATATGTATAGCTGACTCACTTTGTTATAAAGCAGAAACTAACACACCATTGTGAAGCAATTATACTCCAATAAAGATGTTTAAAAAACAGAAAAAAAAAAAAGGTGTAATCAGTTAATCCCTAATTCCCTTCAAATGCAATCAAATTCCTCATCCTGGTTTACAAACCCCTTTTCTTCTCTTGTAATTCTGTCCCTCACTCAATATGCTTCACCAGCACTGGTCTTCTATGTATATCTGAGGTTTCCCCTACCTGGAATCCTCTTTTCCCTGTTCTTTGAATGGCTATGTCCTTCTTATTATTTAAATATCATCTCCTTAGAGAAAACAACTTAATCACAATTATATGATTATATTTTCAGTATTTTTAAAGCACTTATTATTATATGATAGTGTCTTATTATTTATTCCATATACAACTAGTATTTCCATGAGAAGTCTGACAGCCTTGTATCTTTCATTAATTGTGGTGTACTGAATGCCTCGAACAGTGTCTGGCACAGAGTAGGTAATTAATGATCGTTGAATAAGTGAATGTATTGTAAACCTGGGCTTCTCTGTGATTCAGCTGAAAAGCCTAAGCTAGATAAACAGACTGCTTACAGATACTATATATCAAAACTACTGAATTATTTTGCCTTAATGAGCTTGAAGTTCCTGGAAGAGAAAAATGTCTGAATTAGGTTCTAAAGAATGAATACAGTTTATTTAGACAGTGTCTTAAATTAATCTTTTTTTCACTGCAATATGCTGGCATTTGAATGCATTTTAAGAATTAGAAAAGACAAAAATTGGTAAGAAAATACTGCACTTCTAAAAAAATAATTTATTTTTAAAGATCTGCTCCACTGATCTTTAAAAACCATTTAATTTTCACTTTTTAAATAATTGCATCTTTAAAAATAAAAACAAAACAGCAAAATGTATGACAGTTTCCTGACTTATGTACAACCTATCTATTTGTTGTTGTTGTTTTTGTTAGACTAGCTGGTGATAGCATGATTTTCAGTCTCTTTCTTGAAAGTTTAATACAAAACCCATGTGAGATTCAAATTTAAAAAAATAAAATCAAAGTACATGAAATTTTAAAAAATGGCACTTATTTACAACTGCTGTATTAGAATGTAGGTTAGAAGGGGTGCATTGTACTGTTTGGAATATTAAATTTTACTGTATGCTCTGGGGAATCAGCTTTATCACAGGTTGAAAGTGTAAAAGCATTTAAACAAAACATAATTCCGGGAAGGAATGGCAATACATTAGGCAATTTAAAGAAACAAAAGGAAACATTTTCATTTTATCTATGTTAATGTGTACTTTCAAAACTGTGTGCATCTTTTTTTCAAAGGAATATTTGTTTTATAAAAGTGAACTCAATTTGAATGTAATTCATACACTTGTTTTAATTATGCACTTACTATGTTCCAAACATGTGCCTGTTTCGGTCAGATATATTATACACTAAAATTATAATAATAACAAATGAAATCCAGTAATAGGCCCAGGGATTGACTTCAAGAGAACAGAATGACTTCCAAAACTCTCCATTTCTGTGTAACAAAATGTGAAGTTTTTTATAGCTGTCGTGATTGTAAAACTCATGATCATATTCTTATTTATATAAATATTTTATAGCAAAATTGCACTTAAAAGAAAGCAGTAGCAACTGGAAGATCTTTGAAAAATCTGAAAAATTCAAATTAGAGTGAAAATGACCCTAATGATTAGCAAAAAATGGTGAATCAGAGAAAGAAATACACGATAGACTGGACATTTTACTGCTTTAAACCTGTCTTCCTTTGGTATTTTGAAAAAAAAAACTTTTCACTGGGAAAGTAGTTTCTCCCATGTAATATATTATGTATTCTGGTCTATTCAGTATTGTAATATGCAGAAAAATAATATTATTTTAGAAAAATTAATGTCCTGTTAAGTCAGGAGTTTCAAAATGCTCCAAAACATGAGTATGGTCCCTTTGCAAATCCAGAAAGGAACATACAGGGATCTTTACATCTGGGAGATGGAACTCAGAGTAAATGAGTAAGAAATAGATTCAGCATCCAATTATCTTTATCTATTTGTTGAGGCAGTTCTGAGCCACTTGATGGAGAGATTAAAAGGTAAAAAAAGCAATACAAATAGGTAAAGCTTTTGAATTTGGACAGCTCTCGGCGGGAGAAACCTACAGTCAGGTGTGAATGTTAATATTCATAGTAAATAGAAGAGATATTAAAGAGGTAATTAGCACCTTTCTTATAAATGTTTAAGATGCATAGCTAAGACAAAAGATGACCAGAGTGATGACAAGTGTTGAAGACAATCAGGACATAAAATGCTAAACAAGAGATATTCAGAAAATACAACATTATCCCAGTTAAATCAGTGACCAGGCACTTAATTGGTATTATGCATCTAAATTTTTTAAACAAATAATTGTCTAGTTATGAAAGTAATACGTCAATGTGGAGAATTTTGAAAATCTAAAAGCATTAATAAGAAAATGAAAATCGCCCATATCGCTTCCACTCAAAGACAACCATTTAGCAAACTTATTTTCTTCCAGCCCTTTTCACATGGACACATACAGCATTTAGGTTGAGGAAAGGGCAAATTTTGGGTAATATTTTATATAACATTATATATTTAAATTATTTTTATTATTACATAAGTAATACGCTTTCATTGTATGAGATTTTAATACAATAAATTGGCACATAAAGGAAATTAAAGCAAACCATAAGCCCACCATGCAGTGAGTCCATTGTTAATTAACAGGTTGGTTTATAACCTTATGTTATTTTTTCTGTTACTTCTCCAGCCTTATCTACCCTCTCTTCCTAATCTTAATTTTACTTCTCTGTGCGTGTATCTCACCAATGTTCTTGGCTCATTGTTCTTGGCTTTTGGCTTAACCAGATGTCCTTGCAGTTTATAATACAGTCTCCCCACTTTCCATGCACAGGATTTTCCTGGCTGATTTATTTACATTGTGGTTCAGAAATCACTCCTTCTCTAGCCCTGTCACAGTAAGTTTCTTAATTTCACCTGCTCTCATTTCAAGTAAGTGATCATCAATCCTGGAGTTCCCATAAGATTTAGTATAAAGCTCCATCAGTTCATTTAGAAGAAATTGTACTTATTCTGTTTATGTAACTGTGTTTACCTCTAGAGCATGGCTCTTGTACCTGCTGTACCTGTCATAATATATAGCCTACATTAGGTGCTCAAATATTGTTAGTTAAAATAATAATAATCATTATATAAAAAAGTTTTATCTCTACTTTTTTCTCTTTGATGTTTTGGAACTTCTATTAGATATTTACCAATGTATACCTGTTTTTTATAAAAAATATTTCATTTTTCCTATTTGTGGATATCTATGTATACAACACATATACGTTTAGTATATGTATTAGTATGATTGGTACTCATATTAGTTTCCTAGGGCTGCTGTAAAAATTACCACATATGGATGACTTAAAACAACAGGGTTATTCTTTCACAGCTCTAATGGTTACAAATTCAAAATCAAAGTGTTGGCAAGGCCACACTCCCTCCAAAGGTTCAAGGGAAAAATCATTCCTTAACCTCTTCCTAGCTTCTGATGGTTGCTGATAGTCTTTCTCATTTCTTGGCTTATAACTGCTTTACTCCTATCTGTCTCCATCATCACATGTCCTTTTTCCTCCGTGTGTTTCCTCTGTGTCTCTGTGTCCAAATCTCCCTTTCTTTTCTATTATAAAAACACCAGTCACTGGATTTAGGATCCACCCTAATCTAGCATGTCATTATCTTAATTACCTCTGCAAAGACTATATTTTCAAATAAGTTCACGCTCACATGTACCAGAGATTAGGACTTGAACATCTCTTTTTTGGGGATACTATTTAACCTACTACAGTACATGATACCACAAATGCTCTATACATTTATATTGGCATATTGTCACCTTGGAATTCTCAAGAAAATCAGCTTTAGAGTCATTTTATTTAAAGTTGACAAATGGAAAAGTAGTATCTGCTGGAATGGGTTTGAGACATGCATCTATATTCCTTTTTATTGGTTTGTAATTTTAACAAATGTGTCCATTACTGAAGTCCCTGGGCATGTCCTTGTAAACTAAGTATCATAATATAAAATTTTAAGATGCTAATAATTCTCTCACAGATGACTGAAAGATGAACCTTCTGCTTAGCAGAGTAACACTAAATATAATTAGGTTTCACCAGCTATCCCATTAATTGAACATACTTCCTAAACTTAATTCTATGATGTGTTTTCTACAGTATTATTACTACGGATATTATCACTATAGATTTTGTTGGTTTCTTGTGCTGAAAGAGTTTAGAGTGCTTACACATGGTAAAATAAGTGAAATACATTTTAGAAGGTTAGTATATGAATGGATAATTCACATCATTTAAAAGAGATGTGAACTGAGACCTGAAACTTGAGTGATTTTTTGAATATTGTGAGGCTGCCACAGTTAGAAACCTTACAATTTAGATCCATGTGGTGAGGTGTAGGTAAAATATTGAGTGAATGGTATAATGTAAAATGGAATAAATGCAATAAAATTAAATTAGATACAGAGTAACTTAATCAAAAAATATAAACACGTGCTATGAGAACACAGAAAAGAAGATCTCCTGAACAATATATCATTTGGGCTGGAGGTTTATGTGGATTCAGGGACAAACTGTTGCTCAGAAAAATATCATTCATTCAACACATATTTATTGAGTGTACTATGTAAGTAGGCTCTGCAATGGCTGTACCTGTTTTCGCTGATGGATTTTGTATCCCTAGGGTAGTGACTGTGCTTATTTTTCCTTTAGCATAACCATGGTGAGCAGTGCAGTGGTAGAGAGAGAACTGGGTCTGTATGGGAGAGTCTGGATTTTTGGATCATGATTAATGATCACGAGTCCTCCCAATCATAGAACACTTTATAATTCACATTTAAATTGTTGGTTCAAACTGTCAGACTGCCTAAGAAAAATGGTCAGAGGACACACGCTATTTAAAAAGAGGAAAAAATGATGTGGAAAAACGTTTATCCCCAAGAGGAAATACATTTATAAAAATTTAAATATTGAAGAATTTACCTATCAAAAACTTGTTTTTTATTTTAATATAAATTCCAACTATTGGCTAGTGGTGACAGTTCAATGACTACTCTAAAAATTATTAGTATGACTATCAATTCAAAAGTAGCTTGGCAAAATATAACCATAATATTTTCAGTTTCTAACAAATTTATTTTATAAAATTATCATAAAACCTGACTTATATAGCACAAAGGACAATAATTATGGACTACAGGTTCTTAGCCATCTTTTGATTCATACATTTTTTGAGAACTTTATGCAAAATAGGTATTCTCCCCAGAAAAATGCACACACTAAAATTCGCATTAAATTTCAAGTATCAGTTGATCCTCTGAGGCATAAATCTGGATCAGTTTTCTTTCTCTTCTCTTTCCCTTTTTTTCTATCTCTTGGTGAGGTTGGTTGGGGGTGATGCAAAACTAAAAGTAAAATTCTGAGAAATCAAGTAAACAGTTTATTAAAAATTGCCTACAATGACCAAGAATGTTTATCCCAGGAGGTTGAAAGTTAGGAAGTGTGTTAATAAAATTCATTACATCAAAAGGACCAAGAACATAAGTAAACAAACAGAAAACCAATAAATCACATGTGGCAACTCCTAGAATCTGAGAGGGAGAAGAGAGACTTCAAGCCAACTAGTTCAAAGTAACACAGCATTCGATGCCAATGATTCAGGCAGGGGTGGTGAGTAAAATTCGTATATATATTGACGGAAGTGCATAGATAAGCATTTTAAGGTAATCTGAATTTAAATGAGCAAATTCAATTAATGTGTAGTATAAGTTCATGACAGGCAAATAATTAATACACATAGATCTGATTTTTTTTTAAATCCACATACCTAAGAAATTAAAGAATACAAAGAACTTCTAACATTTAGACAAGAATTTTCTTCCAGAATGACATTGCTAAAATTAGTAACTTGACATAGTGAAACAAAAAATAGAAATCTGTGAATGTCTACTGAACTTTTAATAATAGTTTAAAATATTATATATAACAATTAAGTATAAAAATATATATAATATTTTAAATGCTGTGTAGTCAGAACTTGTTTTCTCTGTGACTTATAGCCATTGTGTATACAAAGTCCTTTCCCATTTATATCTCCTGTGATTATTTATTCATTTCTCATTGGGTTTATATGTTTTAATTTTTCATTTTTTAACTTATCAATTTTGCCATATACTTTGATTTTCAAAATTCTTATTCTGATAAAAAATAGAATATTTCACAGTCTAATTTTGGTGGGGTACTAACATAACAGTTGTTTTTTTTTTCTCCACTTACTACCTTCAAACATCCTCTCTTGTACCTCCCTTCTTTCCAGTCATTTTCAGGTATTAAAAAGTATGTTTCTCTCTAAGCCAGTTTAAAATTTTTTTCTCATGTCAAAATCTAATTTTCTTCTGCACCATTCCTTCTCACCTGTGACTCAGAGACCTGCACCGAAGGAAGATAGTTTGTCTGTTCTTTCCCCCTCCTGATCTTGTTCTCTCCTTCATACAGTATTGTTTTGTTTTTGGTTTCTATAGTCTCAGGTAAACGGGATGGAGAAATACCTGACAGAGACCTAAGGTGCATCACTTGGTTGCACTGTTGAAGTCTGTGTATCAATGTATTTTGAGAGATAGGTATCCAAATGCTAAATAGTTACACAATGCTAAATAGTTATGCTTATAGTTACACAGTCGGTCCTCCATATAGGTGGGTTCTGCATCTTTGGATTCAACCAACCACAGATCAAAAGTATTTTTTAAAAAAAATTTGGAAATTTCCCAAAAGCAAAACTTGAATTTGCTGCATGCTGGCAACTATTCACATACCGTTTATATTGTATTAGGTATTATAAGTAATCTAGAGATGATTTAAACTGTATAGGAGGATGTGCTTAGGTTTCATGCAAATACTAACCCACTTTACATAAGGGACTTGAGCAACAGGGATTTTGGTATCCAGAGGGTCCCTTGAACTGATCCCCCATAGACAGAGAGGGAAAACTGTATGTTCTGCAGGAAATCCCATTAGAACTCCCCACAACCCCACACCCATTGCTTCATTCCTTAATATTCCTGGAATAACCTTTCATGAACTGTTTTTAGTCATTTTAATTTAATCCATAGTTTCTTCCTCTATGAGGGCAGAGTACTGACAAAATGGTCCATTTTCAATTGCTATTACTTGTTCACTTGGCCTGTGGGAAACCCACTCATCCTTTCTTTCCATGTCAAAACTATGCAAGTCCAGACTCTGTCCTTCTAAACTGACGTTTCTGTGATTCTCTTCCTTATCCTCCAACTCAAAAGACAAACAAAACAACAACAACAAAGAAACCCATGGTATCCATCAGCCACTATTCTGAATACACAGTTTTCTGTTCAAGGCCTGTGCGGCTCATCTCTCCTCCCAGGAGATCTTATTCTGTACTAGTTGTTTTCTTGGCTTTCCCACATCTTGGCCTAAGAGAACAGCAGCAGTCTTGCCTAGGATGACAATACATGACTCTCCTAGTTAACTTACATCAAAGCACCTTTTTAAAATAGTTCTCTTCTTTTTTCACAAAACAGTGATGGGTGATGGAGTCATGGTCTGTGGACCATTTTGAGCATCTCTTAGTAAATGCTGTAAAATATACCATTTAACTTTCTGGTACCTGTCTCTAGAATACGGGAGAAATCAGAGTTTGTTAATCTCAGTTTTGGATCTCTCTCCAAAATTCTGAGGCAATATACAATATCCCCTTTTATATATATACTTTTTTTTTTTTACAGAAAATCACATGTTTAATCTGTTTTTTATAATTTTAAATTATGCAGGACAACTTTATAGAAGCTCTCTGTCCTTCTATACAATAAGATAGCCAACATTTTCCTCTGCAGTGTAAACCATCTCTTGGAGTAGCAATTCCTCATGGTCTGGAAGGGACAGCTTCAGGCCCTGTGAAAGTATTCACCTCAAGGCCACAACTGATTGGATCAAGGTGAATTAATCTGTAGGCTAGACTGAGAAAATCAGATTCTTTTTCTTAGTAATTTAAATTAAGAGATACTGAGACCAAGTCAGTCAGTCTGATGTATGAGGTATGAAACACATGAATGCAACTTCAGGTAGATTTAGAGCCACAGGAAATGCTAGAATTTTGCATGAGAAAACATGTATAGAAAAGGAGAGATCAAACAATCTAAATGTCCATCAGTGGATGAACAGATAAAAAAAATGTGGTACACACACACATACAACTGAATATTATTCAGCCATAAATAAGGAAATCCTGCCCTTTGAGACAACATAAACGGACCTTGAGGGCATTTTGCTAAGTGAAAAAAGTCAGACAGAGAAAAACAAATACTGTATGATCTCGCTTACACATGTATGAAAAACTGAAATCATAGAAACAGAGGGTAGAATGGTGGTTACCAGGGGGGAAATGAGGAGATGTTGGTCAAAGGAAACAAACTTCCAACTATAAGATGAATAAGGTCTGGAGATCTAATGTACAGCATGGTGACTATAGTTAACAATTTTGTGTTATATTCTTGAAAGTTGCTAAGAGAGTAGATCTTAAATGTTCTCACCACACACACAAACTCTAATTACATGAGGTGATGAATGTCTTAACTAACCTTATTTTGGTAATCATTTTGCAAATAAACATGTATCAAATCAGCATGTTGCACACGTTAAACTTACAAAATATATGTCAATTATATCTCAATAAGACTGGAAAAAGAAAAGAAAGAAAAGGCGAGATTAAAATCTACCCAAGAAAGTTATACAAAGAATGGAATTGCTTTATGAGTTTCTAGTTACTGTCAGACCAGGCTTTACTTTTTGTACTTCGTTCTTCAGGATTCTCTATTCTTATAAAACAGGAGGGTCTCTTTTTATGCATGCCATATTGAAAGGGTTTATGTTTCTTGCAAGGAAATGAGGTCTAACAAAACACTTGTGAGCCAAATTTACCTGGTTCATCAATGTAAAAATGGGATTTGCAACTTCTTTAATCCCCTCAACAACCCTATAAGAACAGATGTTTTAAATGCATTTTACAGTTAAAGAAAAAATGGTACAAATAGTAATGGCCAAGTTCCCGAAGCTAGTAAGAAAAATCTCCAGAGTTTGATTCCAACTGTTTCTCTTCTGTATTAGTTTGCTAATGGTGTCTAACAGATTACCATGATTTTAGCATATTTAAACAACATGTGTTTATTATCTCACAGTCCTCTAGGTCAAAAGTCTGAGAATGGTGTGATAGGATTCTCTGCTCATAGTCTCAAAGGTTGATATCAAGTGTCAGCCAGGCTGAGTTGTCATCTGGAAGCTCTGGGGAAGAATCCACTTCCAAACTCATTCAAGTTGTTGGTGGAATTCAGTTCCTTGCAACTGTAGGACTGAGGTCCCTGTTTCCTTGCTGGCTGTCAGCTAGGAGCTGTTTTTAGCTCCTCAGAGTCACCCACATTCATTGCCAATTAACCCCTCTATCTTCAGACTAGCAATGGTAAATCTTTCTTGTGTCACATTCCTCTCACGCTCTGAATATTTTTGTTCAGGAAAAGCCTAGTCCCTTTTAAGGGTTCCCCTGATTAGGTCAGGCCCACTAAGGACAATCTCCCTTTCTTAAATCTGATTTGGGACCTTAATTACATATGCAAAATCCCATCATAGTAGAACCAAGATTAGTGTTATACTGAGTAACTAGAAAGAGATATGTGTACACTGCGGGGCGGAGAATCTTGGTGGTCATCTTTGAAGTCTATACATCGATCATGTTCCTTGCTCTACTTTGCTTAAGATTTAAATTCCAAAGACAGACCTGTTTAACCTAGCCTGGTCACAGGTTCACCTTTTGGCTAAGTGAAACTGAGATACCTTGATTAATACTGCTCACTGGACTGATTACAATGGAGGCAGTTATTTTCCAATGGATACTTGATATTTTCTTATTTAAAAAGTAAAACTAAAATGCCATGGAGGAAAGAAAAAATGTCTTTGCATGTCCCCTGTGTTTTGAGTCTTGTTGTCTATGGAGAGAGATTAAAAAGAATCTTTTTCTAAGGAAGGTAAGAAAACAGGAGTCCAAGGCAGAAGTTCCATTCCTTAATAGGGCCTGTAGCATCTTCTCTGTTGTCTCTCCTAGGTCAGAATCTGGGCATGACTGAACCATTTAACAGGTGGAAAAGGAAATGCCCAACCAAGGTACAAGAAAGCTATAGAGATTTAGTGTTCTATAGAGGTGTGTAGAGAGATGTCTTTACTGAGATGAATGCAAAAGTAGATTGTCAGCGTAAGCAGAATTTTTAAAATGCAGAATGTGAAAAATGTATTCAGCCAGTGTTACTGAAATGTTCCCTGGAGGAAGGAATAGTCATGTTAATTAGAAAAAATGGACATGTACAGATATGAAGTTTGGACAATTTAATTTAGAACATCCTTTAAAATAAAGGTGGCTACTCTCCCTTTGATCTTTGTGCTGCTTGGACAATAATGAAGCACAATTCTAGAGTGCTCTTAAGATGCCCCTAGTTGATGAGGTTCACAGTTTATAAAAATTCCTTAATGTCAATGAAAATACTGAGACCAACAACCTAAGACCTGATTTTTCAACATTACTGCCCATAATATTTCTAATTCTATGCCAATTTCTAATTTTAAGTGTTAGACTGTTTATATATTTTTTGCCTCTGGTTAAATAATCAGCCATTTGGAAAGAAGAGTATTATTATTAAATTTCTGGAAGAAAAATTTGTACAAGAGCCTTTTAAGAATTTGTATAGCTCTCCCTGGGATCTGTCCTCTGAAGCCCTAGTCTCAGCTCGCAGCCCCCACCCACTATGTGGTGAGCAGACAAGCATCTCAGGCTGGCTTCTAAGAGGAGAGAAGGGGGCCACCAGCCGAAAGCTCCAGGCAGTTTCTGGAAGCCAGAGAAGGCAAGGAAAGGAATTCTGCCCTAGCCTCTTGAAAGGAACACAGCCCTTCTGACATCTTGAGGTTTGTCCAATGACACTCATTTTGGAATTCTGGCCTCCCAGACTCTGTGTGGCTGAGAGGGTCCTGGTGCTCCGGCCAGGTGTCAGGCCTGAGTCTCAGAGGTGGGAGAGCCGAGTACAGGATATTGGGTCACCAGAGCCCTCCTGGCCCCAAGTAATATCAATCAGCCAGAGCTCTCCAAGAGATCTCTGTCTGAACACCAAGACCCAGCTCCACTCAACGACCAGGAAGCTACAGTGCTGGACACCCCATGCCAAATGACTAGCAAGACAGGAACACAACCCCACACATTAGCAGAGAGGCTGCCTAAAATCATAATAAGTTCACAGACACCCCAAAACACACCACTGGATGTGGTCATACCCACCAGAAAGACAAGATCCAGCCTCATCCACCAGAACGTAGGCACCCTCCACCAGGAAGCCTACACAACCCACTGAACCAACCTTACCCACTGGGGGCAGACACCAAAAACAACGGGAACTATGAACCTGCAGCCTGCGAAAAGGAGACCCCAAACACAGTAAATTAAGCAAAATGAGAACACAGAGAAATAGACAGCAGATGAAGGAGCAAGGAAAAAACCCACCAGACCAAACAAATGAAGAGGAAATAAGCAGTCTACCTGAAAAAGAATTCAGAGTAATTATAGTAAAGATGATCCAAAATCTTGGAAATAGAATGGAGAAAATACAAGAAACGTTTCACAAGGACCTAGAAGAACTAAAGAGCAAACAAACAATGATGAACAACACAATAAATGAAATTAAAAATTCTCTAGACTGAATCAATAGCAGAGTAACTGATGCAGAAGAACAGATAAGTAACCTGGAAGATAAAATAGTGGAAATAACTACCACAGAGCAGAATAAAGAAAAAGAATGAAAAGAATTGAGGACAGTCTAAGAGACCTCTGGGACAACATAAAACACACCAACATTCGAATTACTCGGGTCCCAGAAGAAGAGAAGAAGAAAGGGGCTGAGAAAATATTTGAAGAGATGATACTTGAAAACTTCCCTAATGTGGGAAAGGTAATAGTCAATCAAGTCCAGGAAGTGCAGAGAGTCCCATACTGGATAAATCCACAGAGAAACATGTAAAGGGATATTAATCAAACTATCAAAAATTAAATACAAAGAAAAAATATTAAAAGCAGCAATGGAAAAGCAACAAGTCACATACAAGGGAATCCCCATCAGGTTAACAGCTGATCTTTCAACAGACACACTGAAAGCCAGAAGGGTGGGGCAGGAAGTATTTACAGTGATGAAAGGGAAAAACCTACAACCAAGATTACTCTACCCAGAAAGGATCTCATTCAGATTTGATGGAGAAATTAAAGCCTTTACAGACAAGCAAAAGCTAAGAGAACACAGCACCACCAAACCAGCTTTACAGCAAATGCTAAAGGATTTCTCTAGGCAGGAAACACAAGAGAAGGAAAAGACCTACAATAAGAAACTGAAATCAATAAAGAAAATGGTAATAGGAACATATATGTTGATAATTACCTTACATGTAAATGGATTAAATGCTCCCACCAACAGACATAGACTGGCTGAACAGATACAATAACAAGACCCTAATAAATGCTGTCTACAAGAGACCCACTTCAGACCTAGGGACACATACAGACTGAAAATGAGGTCATGGAATAAGATATTCCTTGCAAATGGAAATCAGAAGAAAACTGGAGTAGGAATTCTCATATCAGACAAAATAGATTTAAAATAAAGACTATTACAAGAGACAAATAAGGACACTACAGAATGATCAAGGGATCAATCGAAGAAGAAGATATAAAAATTATATATATTTATTCACCCAACATAGGAGCACCTCAATACATAAGGCAATTGCTAACAGCCATAAAAGGGGAAATCAACAGTACCACAATCATAGTAGGGAACTTTAACACCCCACTTTCACCAATGGACAGATCATCCAAAATGAAAATAAATAAGGAAACAAGGGCTTTAATTGACACATTAAACAAGATGGACTTAATTGATATTTATAGGACATTCCATCCAAAAACAACAGAATACACTTCTCAAGTGCTCATGGAACATTCTCCAGGATCATATCTTGGGTCACGAATCAAGTCTTGGTAAATTTAAGGAAATTGAAATTGTATCATGTATCTTTTCTGACCACAGTGCTATGAGACTAGATATCAAATACAGGGAAAAAAACTGTAAAAAATACAAACACATGGAGGCTAAACAATACCCTGCTAAATAAGCAAGAGTTCACTGAAGAAAACAAAGAGGAAATAAAAAATATCTTGAAAAAAATGACAATGAAAACTAACGGCCCAAAACCTATGGGATGCAGCAAAAGCAGTTCTAAGAGGGAAGTTTATAGCAATACAATCCTACCTCAAAGAACAAGACACATCTCAAATAAACAACCTAACCTTACCCCTATAGCAATTAGAGAAAGAAGAACAAAAAAACCCCAAAGTTAGCAGAAGGAAAGAAATCATAAAGATTGGATCAGAAATAAATGAAAAAGAAATGAAGGAAATGGTAGCAAAGATCAATAAAAATAAAAGCTGGTTCTTTGAGAAGATAGACACAATTGATAAACCATTAGCCAGACTCATCAAGAAAAACAGGGAGAAGACTCAAAATAGCAGAATTAGAAATGAAAAAGGAGAAGTAGCAGCTGACAGTGCAGAAATAAAAAGGATCATGAGAGATTACTACAAGCAACAATATGCCAATAAAAAGGACAACCTCAAAGAAATGGACAAATTCTTAGAAAAGCACAACCTTCCAAGACT
Source organism: Delphinapterus leucas (assembly GCF_059928025.1). Taxonomy (NCBI): domain Eukaryota; kingdom Metazoa; phylum Chordata; class Mammalia; order Artiodactyla; family Monodontidae; genus Delphinapterus; species Delphinapterus leucas. The sequence continues at coordinate 95,102,129 of NC_143134.1, forward strand.
GAACCAGGAAGAAATAGAAAATATAAACAGACAAATCACAAGCACTGCAGTTGAAACTGTGATTAAAAATCTTCCAACAAAAAAATGCCCGGGACCAGGTGGCTTCACAGGTGAATTCTATCAAACATTTAGAGAAAGAGCTTACACCTATCCTTCTCAAAGTCTTCCAAAATATAGCAGAGGGAGGAACACTCCCAAACTCATTCTACAAGGCCACCATCACTCTGATACCAAAACCACACAAAGATGTCACAAAGAAAGAAAACTACAGGCCAATATCACTGATGAACATGGATGCAAAAATCCTCGACAAAATACTAGCACACGTAATCCAGCAGCACATTAAAAGGATCATACACCATGATCAAGTGGGGTTTATCCCAGGAATGCAAGGATTCTTCAATATACGCAAATCAATCAATGTGATACACCATATTAAAAAATTGAAGAATAAAAACCATATGATCATCTCAATAGATGCAGAACAAGCTTTTGAAAAAATTCAACAACCATTTACGATAAAAACCCTACAGAAAGTAGGCATAGAGGGAACTTACCTCAACATAATAAAGGCCATATATGACAAACCCACAGCCAACATTGTTCTCAATGGTGAAAAACTGAAACCATTTCCTCTAAAATCGGGAACGAGACAAGGTTGCCCACTCTCACCACTGTTATTCAACATAGTTTTGGAAGTTTTAGATACAGCAATCAGAAGAAAAGGAAATAAAAGGAATCCAAATCGGAAAGGAAGAAGTAAAACTGTCACTGCTTACAGATGACAGGGTACTATACGTTGAGAATCCTAAATATGCTACCAGAAAACTAGTAGACTAATCAATGAATTTGGTAAAGTAGACGGATACAAAATTAATGCACAGAAATCTTTTGCATACCTGTACACTAATGACGAAAAATCTAAGAGAGAAATTAAGGAAACACTCCCAATTACCATTGCAACAAAAAGAATAAAATACCTAAGAATAAAACTACCTAAGGAGACAAAAGACCTGTATGTAGAAAACTATAAGACACTGACAAAAGTAATTAAAGATGATACAAACAGATGGAGAGATATGCCATGTTCTTAGATTGGAAATATCAACACTGTGAATATGACTCTACCACCCAAAGGAATCTACAGATTCTGTACAATCCCTATCCAACTACCAATGGTATTTTTCACAGAACTAGAACAAAAAATTTCTCAATTTGTATGGAAACACAGAAGACCTTGAATGGCCAAAGCAATCTTGAGAAAGAAAAATGGAGCTGGAGGAATCAGGCTCCCTGACTTCAGACTATACTACAAAGGTACAATAATCAAGACAGAATGGTACTGGCACAGAAAAGGAAATAAAGATCAGTGGAACAGGAAAGAAAGCCCAGAGATAAACCCACGACATACGGTCACCTCATCTTTGATAAAGAGGCAAGAATATACAATGGAGAAAAGACAGCCTCTTCAATAAGTGGTACTGGGAAAACTGGACAGCTACATGTAAAAGAATGAAATTAGAGCACTCCCTAACACAATACTCAAAAATAAACTCAAAATGGATTAAAGACCTAAATGTAAGGCCAGACACTATAAAACTCTTAGAGGAAAACATAGGCAGAACACTCTATGACATAAATCACAACAAGATCCTTTTTGACCCACCTCCTACAGAAATTGAAATAAAAACGAAAATAAAGGGGACCTAATGAAACTTCAAAGCTTTTGCACAACAAAGGAAAGCATAAGCAAGACGAAAAGACAACCCTCAGAATAGGAGAAAATATTTGCAAAGGAAGCAACTTTCAAAGGATTATCTCCAAAATATACAAGTAGCTCACGCAGCTCAATACCAAATAAAGAAACAACCCAATCAAGAAATGGGCAGAAGACCTAACGAGACATTTCTCCGAAGAAGATATACAGTTTGCCAACAAACACATGAAAGCATGCTCAACATCACTAATCATTAGAGAAATGCAAATCAAAACTACAATGAGGTGTATCACCTCACACCGGTCAGAATGAGAATCATCAAGAAATCTACAAACAGTAGACGCTGGGGAGGGTATGGAGAAAAGGGAACCCTCTTGCACTGTTGATGGGAATGTAAATTGATACAGCCACTATAGGGAACAGTATGGAGGTTCCTTACAAAACTAAAAATAGCACTACCATATGACCCAGTGATCCCACTTCTGGGCATATACATTGAGAAAACCATAATTCAAAGTGAGACATGTACCACAATGTTCATTGCAGCACTATTTACAATAGCCAGGACATGGAAGCAACCTAAGTGTCCATCGACAGATGAATGGATAAAGAAGATGTGGCACATGTATACAATGGAATATTACTCAGCCATAAAAAGAAATGAAATTGAGTTATTTGTAATGAGGTGGGTGGGCCTAGAGTCTGTCATTCAGAGTGAAGTAAGTCAGAAAGAAAAAGAAATACTGTATGCTAACATGTATATATGGAATCTAAAAAAAAAATGGGTCTGAAGAACCTCAGGCCAGGGCAGGAATAAAGATGCAGATGTAGAGAATGGACTTGAGGACACAGGGAGGGGGAAGGGTAAGCTGGCAAGAAGTGAGAGAGTAGCCTTGACATATATACACTACTGAATATTAAACAGATAGCTAGTGGGAAGCAGCCACATAACACAAGGAGATCAGCTTGGTGCTTTATGACCACCTAGAGGGGTAGGTTAGGGAGGGTGGGAGGGAGATGGAAGAGGCAGGGGATATGGACATATATGTATACATACAGCTGATTCACTTTGTTATACAGCAGAAACTAACACAACAGTGTAAAGAATTGTACTCCAATAAAGATGTTAAATTCCATATATATGTGTTAGCATATGGTATTTGTTTTACTTTTTCTGACTTACTTCACTCTGTGTGGCAGACTCTGGGTCCATCCACCTCACTACAAATAACTGAATTCCTTTTCTCTTTATGGCTGAGTAATATTGCATTGTATATTTAGGAAAAAGATGTTTAAAAAGTCAAACAAACTTAAAAAAGAATTCATAAAATGGAAGACTATAATCTCTTCCTTTTTGGTACTGAATAACTCAGAAATATGCACAAGTAAAGCAATGAGTGAATATTTAGTCTTGGTTTAATTACCTATAATTGAATCAATTTTAAATAAATAACAAAGCTATCCACTTCTATAATGATATAAAATTTATACAGTAATGAAGTTGGGCGTTGAGGTAAATTAGTCATTATTGCCTTCTGAAGATAGCATGTTGTATTAGGAACCAAATCTCTAGAATTCATTTCAGTGTGCATTTGTAGAGCTATTTCATTAACTGAAATACATTTTAAAGTTGCTTTTTAAAAAGAATTATTTGGTCAACAGTGATGTTTATAGCAATTGGAAGTCATCACTTCATCCTTCGAAGAAAAAAGTTTTACAAATTGAAAATTAATAATTTTCCTTAGACTCTCAAGAGAATTGAGTTTACAGGGAAAACCATCACCCCAAAATATAGAGAGATGAGTGAATATTGAAAATCACTGCTGAGATCTGCTTACTTGGAGCAGAAGCCACTGAGCCAAAAATGTAGGAACACATATTTGGTAATTTTGATGAATTGTTGGAGACTAAGACTGGACTAGCTGGAATGTGAGAAACTCTGGGGGCTGCAGGCTTTTTCTTTGGGAATTCTCCCACCATTGGTTTCCCCCACCCCTTTATTTTTCTTATTCTGAATTTATCCAATTATAACTGCTTAAATATACAATAGTAGAAAAGTGTTGGGTGAATATAGCAATTGGATAAGTGAAATGAGTGACAGCAGTGTTACATGGGATGGGAGGGAGGAAATGGAAATACTCTGTTATAAGGTACTTACACTACATATGGAGTGGTATAGTGCTATTTGTTGGTGGGCATAGATTAGTCCAAAATGTTTATCATATACTGTTATCAGAGTGGAACAAAAAAAATTAACAAAAACAAGATCTAATTATATGCCGTCCATGAGAACTCACTTTAAATAAAAAGACCCACATAGGTTAAAGTTACAGGGATAGAGAAAGATACATCATGCTAACACCAATCAATAGAAAGTTGGGGTGCCTATATTAATTTTTAAACAAAACAGTCTTCAGAATAAGCAGGATTATCAGGGATAAAGAAGGGCATTACATAATGTAAAGGGTCCATTTCTCCAAGAAAGCATGACGATTCCAAACATATATGCATCTAACATCAGCATGTCAAAGTACATGAGGCAAAATGTGATAAAACGGAAAGAAGAATGAGACTGATTTTATATTATGTTTGAAGATCAACACTCTTCTGTCAGTAATTGATACATCAAGCAGGGAAAAATCAATAAGGATGTAGATAATCTGAGCTGCACAATCAACTTTATCTAATTGACATTTATAAAATACTTTTTCCAGCAACAGCAGAATACATATTCTTCTCAAGTTGCTGTGGAAAATTCCCCAGAATAGACCATAATCTTTACCATTAAACATACTTTAACACATAAAATAGTAGAAATTGTATAAAGTATCTTCTCACACTGCAATGGACTCAACCTAAAAATCAATAGCAGAAAATAGCTGAAAAATACCCAAATATTTTTGAAATTATACAGCACATTTCTAAATAACTCAAGGGTCAAAGAAGAAGTTTCAAGAGAAATTTTAAAAATTTAACTAAAAGGGGCTTCCCTGGTGGTGCAGTGGTTGAGAGTCCACCTGCCGGTGCAGGGTACACGGGTTCGTGCCCTGGTCTGGGAAGATCCCACATGCTGCGGAGTGGCTGGACCCGTGAGCCATGGCCGCTGAGCCTGCGCGTCCGGAGCCTGTGCTCTGCAACGGGAGAGGCCACAACAGTGAGAGGCCTGCGTACCGCAAAAAAAAAAAAAAAAAAAAAATTAACTAAAAGAAAATAAAAATACAACTTGTCAAAAACTGTGGGATGCAGCTAAAGCAGTGCTTAGAGGGAAATTTATGGCATAGAAAAGAAAAAAAGTCTAATATCAATAACCTAAGCATCCACCTTAGGAAATTAAGAAGAGAAAATTAAGCTAAGGCAAGCAGAAGAAAGAACTATTAAGAATTAGAGCAAAAAGAAAAGTATCAGGTATAGCAGGTTTTTCTGTTTGTTTCTTCCCTGATAAATCCTAACAAGCTTTAAGGAAGAAATTATACTAATTCTCCATAATCTTTTACAGAAAATAAAAACAGAAGAAATACCTCTTAATTTAAATAATTAGGCCAGCAGTATTCTAATATTAAATCCAAATGAAGACATAAGAAAATTATGTACCAATATTGTCATGAATATAAGAAGCAAAATATTAACAAATAGAATTCAGCAATATGTAAAAAGGATAATACATCTAGATTAAGTTCTTAATTGCAAGGCTTCTTGTATAATCATAAATCAATCAATATATTCATCATATTAGCAGAATGAATTTTAATAAATGATATAGGTGAACAACTTAGAAAGCAAGAACTCTAACTTGTTTCTTTTGTGCTCTCATTACCTGGCACACAAGCAGTGTAATAAACATTTGTTAAGTTAATGAAAACTCTACATAAAATCTCCTCATAGTTTTTCAGGCCCAGCCTCTGAGATTCCAAGGCACAAGGTCAAGACCAGGAGGAGGATTTGAGGAAAACAGAAAGACTGGCTTGCCTGAAGCTGTTATAAGCTTATGGTTAGAGCTGGGCAAGAGCCCAGGGTGATGTTTCATTAAATCACTGAGCTGTTGGAATGGGCAGAGCACATCTGGAGGGAGCTAAGTGGTTAATTTCAATTCATGGATCCAGCCAAACTAAAATGCAGCTTGTTCACCAAACCATCCCCTTTTTCCCTATTTTTCTCTGGATCGATCCCAGCTCTAATTAAAATATAATATTCTCCTTACAAAATAATTATATCAATAGATGCAGGAAAAATATTAAAGAAAAACACCATTCATAATAAAATTATTGAAAAACTAGGACTATAAGAGAACTTCCTTAACCTAATAAAGGAAGTGTCAAAATCTACAGCTAACATCATACTTAATGGTGACATGATGACTACCTACCCCCTGCATTTGTGATCAGGGCAAAAATACCATCCGTCACCACTCCTATTCACCATAGTACTGGAAGAACTACCTAATTGCAGAAAGATAAGAAAAATAATTATAAAGATTGGAAGGAAAGAAATAAAGTGTCTTTACTTGTAGATGACATGATTGTCCATGTAGAAAACCCTGAAGACTACAGGAAAACAAAAACAATTTCTGGAAGTAAGTATAGCAAGGTTGTAGGATATCATGTCAATATACAAAGATCAATTGCTTTCCTGTAAGCCAGTAATGAACATTTGGAAATTAAAATACAAAAATATGGTTTATAAAATTACCAAAAAACAAAGTACTTTTTTATGAATCAAAGTAAATATGTTTAGGATCCGTATGTAGAAAACTACAAAACAAAATGATAAAAAATAATAATAAAAGAACTAAGTACGTAGAGAGCAATTCCATGTTCAGAGACTGGAAAATTCAATATTGTTCATACAATAATTCCTTGTAAATTTGATCTGTAGGTTCAGCACAGTCTCAATCAGAATTCCAGAAAGCTATTTTGTAGCCTTGGACAGACTGATTCTAAAATTTATATGGAAAGACAAAGGTTCTAGAATAGCAACATGCCACTGAAGAACAGCATAGCTGGAGTACTCATAATACTTGATTTCAAAGCTTCCTAAAAAGCTACAGTAATTAAGACTTTGTGGTATTGGTGGTGAAATAATAGGAACACTGATCAATGGAAGAGAATAGACAGCCCAGCCCAGAAAAAGAACCACACCAAATAAAACTGATTTTTGACAAATGCACAAAAGCAATTCAATGGAGAAATGATGGTCTTTAAACAATTAATGCTGAAACAACTGGAAGTCAATATGCATAAAACAAGGACCTAGACAGAGGCCCTGTACCTTACACAAAAATTAGCTAAAAATGGACCATAAACTTAAATGTAAAATGCAGATGGGAGCTTATAAACAAGCAAGGGAAGAAGCTAGAATGATCCACCTGATAATGGGTTAGAATTGGAGACATTAGTGTGAACTCACATTTAGCTTAATATAGATACAAATGGATGCATATAAAACTATTTATAGATAAGTGTAAATAAAGGAAGTAACGGAAGTTAGAATCAGAACTATGCCACATATAATGTATACCTATTGAATGGCAATTTCTAAGACTTTTTTAAACAAAAAAGTTTAAAAAAGCTCCTTTGCAGAATGAAGCTTGAATAAGGTATATTCTTATTTGGGCATGACTCATGTTACATAAGCAGTATAATAATAATTAGTAGTAACAAATTAATAAAAATAGATAATAGGATATTAAACAATTATTTGACAACTTATTTGATATCTGCATTCCATTAGATTATGAGCTACATATGCCAGGGAATTTTTTTTTAGACCAGTACATATTCAGAATCTAGCACACAGCCTGATAAATAGAGGGTACTCGATAATATTTGTCAAATAACTGAGTGAACATGGTAGGTGTATTTTTCAGGGAAAAAATTAGATTGGTCTGTGGTAACAGTCCCCAAATCTCATTGGCTTAAAACAAACCCTTCACTAAATACTCATGATGAGTCCACTGCTGATTTGAGTAACACTTAAGGACCGTTGGCATCTGTGCAATAATTCAGCAATGCAGGTTGTTTAGGTATTGTAGCTTCATCACCTCAAATATGAGACCTTCTCCCTGATTATTATAGCAGGGGAAATGAGGAGCTGAGAATTGTCCAGGGACTTTTCATCACATTAGCCCAGAAGCAACACATGTTATTTCAGCTCACGTTTCATTGGTCAGAACTACTCACATGTTTCCCCTTAACTGCAAGGGGAGCTGGGAAACATGGAAAAGGAAATTAAATAGTTGGTTAGCATCATCACCTCTTTCTCCAAAATTATTCGGTAAAAGTTGAATGAATTAATGAGTAAATGATTATAATGTAGATAGAATAACTGAAGCATATGTTTATTATTTAGCCCTCTGTCTGGCAGTTGATATTACCAAACAAACGCCTACTACCTCCAGCTCTTTTTTTTCTTTTTTTGCGGTACGCGGGCCTCTCACTGTTGTGGCCTCTCCCGTTGCGGAGCACAGGCTCCGGACGCGCAGGCTCAGCGGCCATGTCTCATGGGCCCAGCCGCTCCGCGGCATGTGGGATCTTCCCGGACCGGGGCACGAACCGGTGTCCCCTGCATCGGCAGGCGGACTCTCAACCACTGCGCCACAAGGGAAGGGAAGCCCTTCCCCTCTTTTATTTAATTACTCTAAGTAATTCGTTGTTTCCTATTAAGGTTGGTTTCTGGGTTACGCAATCTTACATTTTTCTAGGTTCTAAATATTTTATTTCTTTTCACTTTACAAGTATATAATGATATTGACATCTGTCATTAATGTATAACTGTCTTTAAAGGTCCACTCTGCATAAATCATCTGTTTTAATGATGTTCATCTTTATCCTCTTCATTCAAAGCTCATCGTGAAATGTAATAACATAGGAACCAAACAGCATATGGGTTTCTTTGATGACCACATTTATAAGAGAAATTGTACTCTCTATTTTCATTCTTCAGGTTTCAGATCAGCTTATAAGGAGACTTTGAAACTTGGCTTCTTAAAGTCTTTGAATATAAACCAATTTACATTTCTAGACAGAAAGTACCTGAAACACTCATTCCTTTAATAATTAAATTTTTGTAATGAAATCAAGCAATCAATCATGTTTCTTAAGAAGAAATAAAAGTAGTATCATAGAGAAGGGAAGAGAGCAGGTAAGATTTGTACATGTTGCAAAGTGAAAGAAATGCTAATTGGCTGCTAGAACCAAAGTGAAGTCAGACTCATATATCCGTGAAAAGGAAATTTAAACTTTCTTTTTTGATAGTATACCCAGCATATTAGGACAGGTAAATCCAGTATTGTACTTCTAAGTCTGAGGTCCCCAAATATTTGTAATGCTCTTAAGGGTAATATTGTTTATTTTCAGTATATCAAAAAAACTGATGGATATTATCACTTTCCCCTAAAATGATACAAGCCACCTGAATGAAATTGCTTTTTTCAAATGTAGTCAGTGTAGTGACATTAGTTGTCTTATGCTGAGTTGTACAGTAAATCACACTGACTGAATTCCAAATCCTGGTTCAATCACTTACCTTGGTACCTTGGGCCAAATAATTTTTCTGATCTTCAGTTTCTTCATCTGTAAGTGGGGACCCTAACCATCACACACATCACAGTTTTAGGGATTAATGACATAACATATGTAAGTGTCCAGCATATTTGTCTTCGTCAGCTTGGGTGGCTATAAAAAAATATCACAGACTGGGTGGTTTAAACAAAAGACATTTACTTCTCATAGTCAAGGCTTTATCTCAACCTAATTAGCTCTGAAGACCCTACCTCCAAATACCATCACGCTAAGGGGTTAGGGCTTCAACATATGAATTTTGGGGAGACACAAACATTCAGTCTATATCAATGTCCTAAGTGTTTACCTCATCATAAACGTTTTTATATTAAATTACAATTGATTTATAACATTACATTACAATCAATTATAATCAATTATAATTGATTTATAACATTACATTAGTTTTATAACATTACATTAGTTTCATTAACATTACATAGTGATTCAGTATCTTAATACACTAATGTATTAATAAGTAATGTAATAAGTGTAGTTACCATCTGTCACCATACAAAGTTATTACAATATTATTGATTATATTCCCTATGTTGTACATTACAGCCCTGTGACTTATTCATTTTATTACTGGAAGTTTGCACCTCTTAATTGTCTTCACCTATTTTGCCTGTCCACCCCCTCCTCTCTGGCAATCACCAGTTTGTTCTCTATGAGTCTGTTTCCATTTCTGTTTTGTTTGTTTATTTGTTTTTTAGATTCCACATATAAGTGAAATCATACAGTATTTGTCTTTCTTTGTCTGACTTATTTCATTTAGCATAATGCACTCTAGATCCATCCATGTTGTCCCAGATTGAAAGATTTCATTCCTTTATATGGCTGAGTAATATTATATATATATATATATATATATATATATATATATATATATATATATATATATATATATATATATATAAAATCACTTCTTCTTTATCCATTCATCACTGATGGACGCTTAGGTTGCTTCCATATCTTGGCTACTGTAAATAATGCTGCAATGAATATAGGAAGGTATATACATATATATATATATATATATATATATACACACACACATACATACATTTATATATATACACATATATACATATATAGAGATATATACATTTTTCATATATATATGAAAAAATATATCTTTTAGAATTAGTGTTTTTATTTTCTTCAGATAAATTCTCAGATGTGGAAATGTTGGATTATATGGTAGTTCTATTTTTTAATTTTTGAGGAACCTCCAAAATTTTCCATAGTAGCACCAATTTACATTCCCACCAGTAGTACACAAGGGCTCGCTTTCCTTCATGCTCTTGCCAACGCTTGTTATTTCTTATTTCTTTGATAATAGCCATTCTGACAGGTGTGAGTCATTGTAAGCTTTTAGTTGAAAAAATTAAAATTGAAGTTAATCCTTATAAACTATAATATTAAGGAGTTCAAAAGTCTGTAAATCCAGCTACTATAAGACCCAGTAGTTATGAAAAGTGGTTTTCCAGCCCCATAGGAAAAGTGATAATTCAATTGGATCGACCAAAAAGCAATTTACTACTTTCTTCAAAATAAAAGAACACTGTGAAATTGGAAAATTCAAGAAGGCAGGACATAAAATATTGCATAACCCTATAGCCCTATAACCCTATAACCCTATAACCCTCATACTTATTATACAGTATTATTAAAATAATATTAGCTTCTTAATATAGCATTTTAACTTATTTGTTGAATATTTTAGATATACTTAGGCATATTGTGTGCTGGTATATATTATGTTAATACTCTTGAAACAGATTGCATATAGGGATAGTCTGGCACATAGTAGATGGGGAATAGGCATTTGTTTCTCAAGGATTTGCTTAATGATTTAATAATTGATGGTACTGCAGTTAATAAATATATTTTATTTAATTAGACATAAAAAAGAGTATGTGACATAATCCAGTTCATACCCACGGAAACTGACTGTAGAAGGACCACTTGTTTTGGTTCGCCTTCTCCTGGGGACCTAGGAAGGGTGCGGGAAGAGAACAGTGCTGGTGGAGGGAAGGATTTTCACCACTGGATTTACGAAGCAAGTCAGAAAAGGGAACCCAGAGGTGGGTGCTGCTATAACAAAGTACCTGGAACTGCTATAACAAAGTACCACAAACTGGGTAGCTTAGAAAAACAGCCACTTATTGTCTCACAGTTCTGGAGGCTAAGAGTCCAAAATAAAGTTTTTGGCAGGGCCATGCTCCCCAGGGCACTAGGGAAGGCTCCGTTTCAGGGCTCACTCCTAGCTTCTGGTAGCAACATCTGTTCCTTAGCATGTAGATTGCCTTCTTCTTGCTGTGTCTCTGCATCATCTTCTCTTTTTGTGTGTCTGCCTCTTTTCGTGACTTTTCTGTTTTTTATAAAGACACCAGTCACACTAGTTTAGGGGCCACCCTACCCCAATATGACCTCATCTCAACTTTAATTGCATTGATAACAACGCTATTTCCAAATAAAGTCCCATTCTGAGGTTCTGGGAGTTAGGATTTCAACATACAAATATTAAGGGACACATTCAACCCATAATAGTGGTTTTATGGTAATGGGGTTAAAAATTACAGGCAATAATTTAGAGCTGGAAGCATCTTTATCAATAATACAGTTTTCTTAATTCTCTATGAGAAAACTAAGGCCAGTGTGATGAGGAAACTTTCCTGAAGTCATTTTATTTATATCAGAATTGGGCCACAATTAGGATATCCCTAATTTAGGTTATTTTCTATCACAGTATACCATGCTAAACTCTGGCTCTTATGGATGTTGATGTGCATGTGTACATCCTAAACAGGATCTCATTAGGAAATCCAGTTAGGGTTATTGTTCAGCTGGAAATAACAAAGTTAATACTACCAACCATTACAGAGTATGAAATAGACTGGAGCTGAAATAAATAAAACTCATAAATTTCTTCCTTCTACCATACATCCCTCTTCATGTGGAGCATGATCAGGAAGAAGTATTTAATTATGGGACAGAAGAGAAATAAGTGAATGTTGTTAGATAGCCAAAGAAATTGCTCTTCACAAGGTACCAAGTATAGTCTCACTTCTGTATTGGCAAGAGCCCAGTTGATATAGTCCATAGGGTCATACTTCCAGAGCACAGAGAAGGATCGAGAATGAGTAAATTTCCTTTAAGGGATGAATGAAAAATATCCATCACAAAATTGAAAGAAGCAATAGTATTGAATTACTAGGAATAATGTTAGAGAAAGAAATATTCTTAGATAATGGAAATATATATATATCATATTCATAAGTTACAAAATGGGTCACAAATAGCATTTTATAATTAAAGTGAACATAGATAAATCGACTAGAGAACAAACAGTAATATTGGAATGAGAGGATAAATGGTTCTAGGGAAGGTATCTCAAAAGAGAAAAAAAAGAAAGAATGTGAACTGATAAACTGTATTCAGATGCATTGAGCAGTGATTTTCACTCTATGTAGAGAGACTTGGGATGAATTAAAGTGCCTTAAAAAAACACAAGTAGGAAAATAAGTATCTTTCTAGCCACAGTCCATCTCTAGACCCTGAGCTCTTCACTCACAGCATTACAGAGATAGAAAGAGAGAGAAAGAGCAAATAAAATTACTTTCAGGAAAGGCAAAGAGAGGATTGTCAAGAATTCTCTTCAAAAAAAAAAAACCACCTTGATTCAATCTTCAGGGTAGAGATAGGGCATGTGAACGAAAAACTCACTAACTCAGTTTAGTGAATCACAGATTAACTAAAGAGAGGTTCCTAACAAATTGGAGTAAGTTTGGGAAGTCTTACATTTACCTCAAATTTCATATATCACCTTAGCAGTCCTCTTGAGTTATAACGTGCTAAGAATTATATGCTATATCCATGTAGCCAGATAGGTAGTTTGTGTTGGCTCTGTCTTTCCATAATAAATGGGTTTAAATTTTATGTAAAGGAAGAAAACATAAACAAAAGGCTTAGTGTTTATTTTGGGGGCAGGGAAAAAGTGTTTATTTTTGGGTGCATTTCACTATATAAGCTGATTTGGAGATATCAGAAGGATAAAAGATCAAATGGGTGGTGGCAGTTACTGAAAGGAAGTAATGAGACTGAGACTGAGTCCAAGGCAGTGGTGGTAGGGGAGAACAATGAGAGATTCAGCACAGACACGTTCTTTGACTCACGTTTTCTCTAACACATTTTCTCTTTTCTAATGTTTTCTGGAAGTCACTTAAATATTTCTCCAGGATCAATTTTATTTCCTGAAGCCCTTTAGTGAAAACTTTTTTCTTTTCTGTTCTGAAGCTTGATAATTCTTAGATTAAGAAGCTGCTTTCATTCCACAGTACGTACCTCATACTTTTTAAACTAAGTTTATAAAATACGTGCTCTTATCTATTTTCCTAGCACTGTTTGCACCTCCACTCTTTCATTGATTTTCAGAAGAGAAGTTATATGTAAGTCATTTCATTATTTTTCTTCCTTTTGGCATTAAGCCTTAGGAACTCTTTTTGCATTAATCTGTGAAAGAAGCATCACACTTCATTTACTAACTACACAGAAAGAAGTTTTCATTTCCTACTGCTGAGTATAGACCAACACAAATCCTCCATTGGGGGTGAGAATCTTTTCCTTAATGCCCAGGAACATCTATAAAGCTTTCTACAGAAATTTGAATATTAAACACAGGAATTTTATTTTGAAATTAAGAAACTTTTCTTTTTTACTATTTATTTTCAAAATCAGGCAGATTTATCTCTGCATTTATCTATTACAATTTCTATGCTCATCCAATTACAAACACCAGCAGGTGTTAAAAAAATGTTTCTGCACTTCATTCACTCTGTATACTTTATTGCTTATTGTCTTATCACGTGTAAGGTATTGAGGAAATAGTGATGAAAGAAATGAACATTGTTCCTATCCTCAAGAAGCTTGTGATCTTATTTTATTAATGTAATACCCAATAATATTATCTTTCCAACACAAAATTATTTACTTTATAGCTTTTATTTACTTGAAAGCATTGCCTCATTCCTTTGTATAATACTAGGGCAAATAAAACAGTTGTTTGATGGATATAATTCATGTTTTGGGTAGACTTTTTAACAGATTAACCACAAAGCTCAGGGTATGTGCAAAGGTGTTAATTTGAATCCCTCTCCTACAACATACATGTTTCTCAACCTTAACATTACTGAGGATACTGGCATATGCACTCTGGCAGGGCATTCTGTCCTGTACCCCTATAAAAATACCTGAAGGACACAGAATATAGGTCTAATAGTGAAATAAGTTTATAATCATAAACTTAAATGAAGAAATAACAGGAAAATGTAAATAAAGTTGGTTTCTAGTTATTTTTAAAACATAAGCAGTAAAATCTTGTTATTTCTTAATGCAAGTAAGTTAAAAAACAAATGTCAAGTTGGGAAAACTATCTTCAGCTTATATGATAAAAAATTAATGTATATTATACAGAAAAACTCTTCCAAATCAATATTGTAAAGAAACAAGATGAAAAATGTATGTACAACAAATGTAAAATACTCAGCTTCAGTGTTAATTAATAGTTTGAATTTCACCAAAATATTTATTTTATAAGATTGCAAAAGCATTTCCATGATAATACCTAGTATTTGTTACTAAAAATTAAAGTACATATTTCCTTATACTGATGATGGTACTATAAACTGGTAAAAATGCTTTCTAGATATTAATTTGGTAATATTCATCCAGGTTTCACACGGTCATGTCATTTGTCCACCTCATTTCATTTCTAAAAGTTTACCCAGAATAATATTCAAACAGCTACATAAATATTTATGTTTGATGACGATAATAGTATTGTTATATCTAATAATAGATAAATGTGAATCAAAGGCTCTTCTCAAATAACTGAACTTTAGATGGTGACATCTATTTGGGTATCTGTGACGTCTGAGCATTAAGTAATAGGATCTTGGAATACACATGACCAGTGAAAGAAAGAAGTGAAGAAAAAAAAAAAAAAGAAAATCAGGACATTTACTAAGAGAAAAAGGAATGGTTCTGGGGAGACAAGTTCTTCTCACCTCTGCTTTATCTAAAAAGTGGTCATTGTAATAGAACCTACCTAAAGTAAGTGTTGTGAGGATTAAATGAATTAATCAAATAAGTTTGCTTAGAGGAAGCTTAGTATATAGTAACTGCTACAAGTGTTGTTATTGTTTTATTACTATTATTAATAAAGGGGAAACTTTTACTTAGGTTAAATGACTTCAAAAAGCTCATCCAGATAGACTGAATTCAAAAAATTATTTTAAATCATACTTAGAGTAACATTGAGGGTTTTCTATGTGTATGTCTATGAGTTTTAACAGTCCGTAGATTAATGTAAACAGCAACACAATAGGGACATAAAACAAGTTGTTTTTAATGCTATTAGTTCTGGCTGATAATTTAAACAAATTTATGTATAGGAGCTGTTCAGATTCTCTTAGAAAGTCATCCTCTTTGTCTTCTTTTCTTGCTTGCTTCTCTCTGTAAGATATCAAAAGAATGTGTAGAGAAGGGTGGGAGGGCTTATGTGATCTCCTAAAGAATGGAATGACTCTGGATTGTAGAGACCTATGTATTTTGGTCTCCTGAGAAATGTTCCATTTTTTGCCTGATTGCTGCTTGTTCTACCTGCATTTGCTTCTGAAGTTTTTGGTGAAAAAAACTCAGAGTACATAATCTCTTGGCTTGATCAGAGTCTAGGGATTACCCTTAGTTATCTTAACCTCACCTCTGCTCTAACTGGTTGTGGGCCTTTGCATCTCTGCCACGTCTCCTGTGTTCCCAGAGTTTACCCCAGCTTCTTCTGTGGGGTCCAGTTACTCTTGCCTTGGCAGATTCCATGGCAGGCTATCTGGCTCTCAGATCAGTGCTCTGCTCCATGGCTAAATGAGCACAGCGCAGAGGACAACTAAAAGGTGATGTCTTTACAGGATGTTAAACAGGAAAGAAGGGCAAGACTCTCTTGTGCTCTCAGTAATATCCTATTTATATGAATTACAGCCCTTTTTCTTGGTGAAGGGAAAAGTCAGACACAAAGCATAAATATTTCACTTTCTGATCCCTGACTATTTTTCCTTCCCAAAATCCTTTGGGGTGAGAAGGGGCCAACTTCCCCCCTACTCAAAGCATTTGGTCCTCACTTACGTATAATTCTGAGTCTTGCTCTTGACAGGTGTATTAGTGATCTGTTGCTACATAATGCTATTGCCACAAATTTAGCAGCATGAAACAACACATATTTATTATCTCACAGTTTCCGTGGTCAGGAGTTCAGCACAGATTAGCTGGGTCCTCTGAAAGGCTGCAGTCAAGATGTCAGCTAAGGCTTCAGTCTCATCTGAGTGTTGACTGGCTCACTCAGGTTGACATAATTCAGTTCATTACAGCTGTAAGACTGAGGGCTTTAGTTTCTTGCTGGCTGTTGGATGAAGGCTGCCTTTAGCTCCTAGAAACCATCCTCAATTTCATTTCATGTGGAGTTTCCCAACATGGCCACTTGTCCCTTCAGAGCCAATAAAGGAGAGAGAGACTCCAGCAAGTTAGATGTTAATAATCCTATGTAATATAATTACATATTCATTTATACATAATTACATACATCCCATCATTTTTACCATATTCTCTTTTCTAGAAGGAAGTCATAGGTCATGCTCACACTCAAGGAGTGGGGACTCACACAAGTGCAGAACAGTAGGAGGTAGGGAACATGCATACACATTTAGTAAACACCAGAATATTTTAATAAATGCATAATCTTTGTATTTTGTGATTTTAAATAAAAAAATATGGCTAGAAGTTCACATACTTATGTCCTGTGTGCATTGAATTAAAATTAACCAATTCCCTTTTGACTAAACCAGAGAAATGGGCTCCAGGTTTGCAAATTAAAGTTTATACTTTATAAACAAAAATTTTTTTTTTTTTTGCCTTAAGTGTGATTTCTTGCTAGTCAGAGAATTTCTTCTTAGAGACTTTTGTTCATAATTTTATGGGTACATTTTTGGCACTACACATCTCAATTGCATCTAGTTGAGGCTATGTGAATAGTTCAAGTCAATGGAATGTGGACAGAAGCAATGTATGTCACTTATAGGCCTTGGGGAAAAAGAATCCTCCACATATTCAGTCTACTCTTTTTTCTTCTATAGATGGTGACATCAAAAGACCAACAGAGTGTGGGTTCTGAATAACTGCATTGAGTAAAGCACTCCTACCCACCCATGCCTCATACACACCATATTGCACTGTAGAAGCAAGAGACCTTTATTGTGTTAAGGTCACTGAGATTTGGGTATTGTTGGTTATAATAGTTAGCCTGACCCAGACTAACACAAGTAAAAATTATTATTTCTTCAAGATGTGAGGAGAAGATCATCTAGCAGTTTTTCAGATGATAAAGGGTTTTAATTAATGTCATGGATGAAGTATTTAGTTTTCTAGGTTAGGCAATTATTACAGACATTGCCATATTTTGAAATATTGATTTATCAATGTTCCTTCTTTTTGCCTTTGACTAAATACAGCATAGAAAAAACAAAAACTTTTCAAAAATGGTAAAGAAGAAAAATAATTTCACCATCTTCTAGGTTTCGGAAAGTATGATTTAGAAGTACTTGTTTATGTTTACAGACAGTGACCAGGGATAAATAAATATACCCAGGTGCTGTGTTGCTCAGATTAATGTTTCAAGTCTTTTTTTTTTTTTTTCTGTGAGGTCCTAAAGAGGTAATAAAATTGAAAGTGAAACTTTTCCCCACAATTCCCATTTATATGCTCTATCAACGAGGTCACACTACCATTAATTATCTAGAAGATACTGTTCCCATAATGTCCATTGGGACTTACTCAACAACATGATAGATTTCACTGTCAGTGCATTGTTTCTCCTGTAATAGACTACTTTTCCTTTCTTTAATTTTATCCTATTAGTGATGGTTCTTTCACCTCCCCAAGCTTCTTTCCCCCTTGAACAGTGATAAAGAAATCTTCCTTATTTAAAGTAACTAGCAAAGCTTAACTAGAACATACTCTCAGATGGTCCTCATTATAAGTAAATACTATGTATTGTAGATAAGGTGTTTGTGAATTATATAAAGTATGAATTCATGATTTATTACTCAATTTTCTTTGTAGCTATGGAACTTTCATCCTGCAAAGTTTAAATCTGGGGACTAAAATGGCAATACTTCAAAGCTATATGAAGCTATGGTAACTTTCTTAAGGAATAATGTATACTCGAGAATGTTTATCTATCTTGTTCTTTCTATTCATATGGTAGAGGGCAGTGCAACTCTTATCCTTGTGGGAAAAGAGAAGGGCAAGTCCCCAGAGAATTAAGTGAAACACTTATAGAGATTGGAGTTGCCCCTGCAACTAGTAGATCACTCATTTTACCTTCAGACTGATGGCCTCGGTGCTGTATGGAACCATAGTAGGGTAGTATGGTTTCTGTAGGCAGAGAAATTGAAAACTCGATGTGTCCCCTGGAATTTGTCACCCATGTGGATTTGCTTCCTACCTGGATAATTTTGAAGGCAGAAGCCTTGCTAAATTATCCTGCAATGAAAGGCAATAGAAATGGAATAGGATAGGTTCAAGTTGCAGCTTTTGGTATAGCAAAGACACATGAGCTTTTAACTCCATAAAATGAACTTCAAAATGAATCAAGAATAAATATGACCATTTTATTATTAGAATTATCAGGTAAGGAATAAGGATTGGGTAGAGAATGGCAGAATGTTGATAATTGTTACAGCTGTGTGATGAGTACTTGGACTTTGTTTTACTCTTTTGTGTACTTTGTATACATTTGAATTTTCCAAAATCCAAAGTTTTTATGAAAGAGTGACATTATTTGCATGAATAACTGAGTATTAGGCACAAAGCATGGCTCCAGGGAGTCCAGTGGTGATAGAAGTTAGATGCTAGATGATGGTGAGTTAACTTATAGGAATAGTAGTGGAGGTAGTAAGAAATGAATAGATGTATTTGTAATATATTTAGAAGTTAGAGCTAACAGTGTTTGATAATGAAATCTATGGAATGTGACTGAAAAAGAGCAGTTATGACTGTACATCTAAATTTTCTCTCAATTTCTGGTATTTAACACATTAGTGACCAGAGATGTATTATCACCACAGGCATTAGTTTCTGCAAAAATCCTGTGGTCAATAATGTGTTAAAAATGAATTTATTAGTCTAGCAATATTTTCTCCTGGACTGTGGTGTTTCTCAAGGCCTATTGTTTGAGAATTAGAATTTACAAATAGACAGGTAAGATTAGCTGAAGACTAAAATGTTTCTCCAAAATTGAAACTGTCCCATTTCAAAGGAGAGATGTCACCTTTTCAAATACAAACTGGTTTTACTACTCTCCTTACCATTATTCATAGATAGCCCACAGATCATTAACAATAAGTATTATATAGCAATCTACTAACTGTTTATAACTGTTTATATACCAATATACTAACTGTGTATATATATTCTTGCTTGATATATTTCAGGATAATATAACTTTAAATAATAGTGATAATTATTATTATGGGCTCAGAGAGAAGTCACACTGTGACATTAACAGCATCCAGTTGAGTAAAGGTGTGGGAGAAACCTGGGAACTGCCGTATTTATTGTCCCAAGGATGAGTAGGCATATGTTCAAAGTGTGACATCTCTAAGGGGTATATGAACTCCAGTTTCATCTCAGGAGCTTCAGTCTACTGTTAGGGATTCAGTAGAAGTAGAAATATTAGGCACTTCTTGAATTAAATTGGACTAGCAGCATAATGATTCTTTGCAATCAGAATATTGGAAATAGGATCACAATCAGTAGCAGGGATTATGGTAGGTTGAATCAGGCTTTCTTTAGGGAACCCCCCAGGCTATATCAACTTTAAAGGCAGGGCTCCAATTTATATGTGAGATACTTGATTTGATATTGGGAAACCGAAGTTTGAGCACAAAAACAACTCCTTAATGAGACTTTTATTGACTTCCCAGTCAAAATTACCCTGATCCCACCCTACTTCTCTAATATTATTGCTATTTCATTTTATTCGTAGCATCTATCACAATTTGCAATGATCTCTAGTTTATGTCCTTATTACTAGTTTCTTCTCCTTAGAATGTAAGCCCCTCAAAAGGAAAGATCTTCCTCGCCTTGTTTACCCTTATATCACAATCATCTAATATAATTTCTGTTGCAGAGTTGGTAGTCTATAAATATTTATTAAGGTAGTATTAATTCAAAGCTGAGCCCTTAGTGGGCAGGAAAGACTTAACAACAGTACTGCAATCCACTCTCTCCCATTAGGAGAGAGTACATGGGAAAAACCAAAACAAAATAAACCAACAAAAAAATCACAAACAAAAACTAGGTGTGTGGCCAAATCTCCTTGAAAACATGGTATTGATAGGCCTCTTGACAGGCACATTAGTGTTATTTGCTAGTGGGAGAGTGAGCATCTATGAAATGCTTTTAGCAAGATGTGCTTGGTCTATCTAGGTCCTGGAGTATGTCACACAGTTCTCCAACTATTGGAGAATAAAAGGGAGATGTTTCAAGACCAAAATAGCTCCCTTTCATGTAAGGGATATGGCTTCATACATCACTTAGAAAACAGAAAGCAGTCTAATGTGGCAAGAAAAGACCAGGACTGTAGCACTGGCAACACTGCGTCTCTCTCTGCTTTGCCTGTACTGCATGATTATACTTGAAATAATTAGTAAAGCTTAGTACTGGGTAAGATCCCCTGTTCTTATGAGTCTAATCTAAAAGTCAACCTTTTGTGCTATGACATCTACTGAATTGGTCATATAGTAGGAGTAAGAGGGAAGCTGCTGATCTGAGACTACTTATAAACTTAGTTTAAATGAGGATTAGGGAATGAGTGGGGCTAAAGTTTACCTGTTGAAGAAAGAGCCTTTATCTGAGAGAGCCTGAGGAATCTCCTGATTGTCATTTAAAATTATCCTTACGGGGGCTTCCCTGGTGGCGCAGTGGTTGAGAGTCCGCCTGCCGATGCAGGGGACACGGGTTCGTGCCCCGGTCCGGGAAGATCCCACATGCCGCGGAGCGGCTGGGCCCGTGAGCCATGGCTGCTGAGCCTGCGCGTCCGGAGCCTGTGCTCTGCAATGGGAGAGGCCACGACAGTGAGAGGCCCGCGTATAGCAAAAAAAAAAAAAAAAAAAATTTCCTTGCATATCCCTCTTGTACAGTCCAATTTAATTTCAAAATATTAATTAGGTTAGCTCATAATTGTATTGTAAGTTGGATATTGTCCAATTAGAGTTTTTATAATTATTTGACAAGTAGATAGCAAGGAGAGCTG
Source organism: Delphinapterus leucas (assembly GCF_059928025.1). Classification (NCBI taxonomy): domain Eukaryota; kingdom Metazoa; phylum Chordata; class Mammalia; order Artiodactyla; family Monodontidae; genus Delphinapterus; species Delphinapterus leucas. Next base: position 95,123,769 of record NC_143134.1, read on the forward strand.
GTAAACTTGTGAATACGTCTCTGAAGATCAATATCTTATATAAGCATGAATTTCACCCTTTTTAGGAAAACAAATTCACACATTTCACAGCATTAAATTTCACACATGAAGTACAAAACTGTATAATATCATAGCACAAATTTGTCTTCAAATAAATGATTTTTTCTAAGCTTTCATTGGTCATTAAAAGGACTTACGTATATTTATGTTTTACAATGTACTTTCACAAATACTACCTCATTTGGTTATTACAACAATTATATAGAGTAAATATTGTCCAACTTTCATTGATTAAAATACTGAATTTTTGAGTCCACATATTTTGATTCTAAATTGAAGATTATTTCTAGTTTTTCAGCATTCCAGTTCAACCCTTCTTAACTTTGAGAGGAGTGCCCATGAATCCCTTTGAAGTCTGCATACTCTGGTTCAGAAATAATTCTAAATATATATAATGTGTTATGCAATAATTTATTCATAGATGTACTATTTCTAATAATAAAAAATAGAAATAATCTAAATGCAGAAATGACACATGCATTTAAGGTAAGTTGCACTCATTAAATGATGTCTATGAACGTTGTAAAGCATAGGATAGATTATATGCATGTAACGATGAGAGAACTGTGTAGAAAGCCATTTGTGCGTGTGTGTGTGTGTGTGTGTGTATAATTAAGTTAAAATAGGCATAGAAAAAGGTAGGCAGAACATAAAATGTTAAACGGTTTTGTCTCTTAGTGGTGAGATTATAAGTAATCTAATTTTTATCCTCATACTTTTTGAATTTTCAAATTTTCTATAATAAGTATAATTTCATAATTAGAAAAATATAGTTTATAAACATATGTAGGAATTTTACATTAGCATGCACACTGTTGTGGAAATTTCTACTCTTTCATCTTAATCAAATAATGGGTTAAAAAATAAATGAAGTCCAGAGAAATACAGACTCACATCAACTCAGTGATACATCAGAGATGCTTTTTGTCTGGTTCACCAGGACATATATTCATATTGTAAAATTTAACTTAAAAATTAAGCTATTGAATGCTTTTCAGAATAACTACTGGAAGTGTTATAAAATGGCATAAAAGAATGTTGAGTCTGGCATTTTAAAAATGTGGCTTTATTAGCAATAAAACAGATCGGTGAAGGATACAAGCATATGCCTGTAGGCACCAAAGTTAAGCCAAATACATAAATCCTTATGGAGACTTAATGGAGAGTAATAGAAAAGAGCTGAGGAAAAAGAAACATGAAAGATGAGACTAGTGTGATATGTTTCAAATCAGCCTATAACAGTATAGCCAATGGAAAAAGGGAGACAAATGAAAACAAAATCTATGCAAAGGAAGAAGAAAGTAGTTGATAGACAATTATACAATCTTAAACAAAAGAGGGTTCAAGCCCTTATGAGGTTTTACTTCTGTAAGTGACTATACTACCTGTCTGTGAACAACTCCAGTGACAAAAATATCTCACCAGTCAAAGGTAGCTCTTTCCAGGTCTGTGTGATCCTAGCTATTGCGCGAGTTTTTCATTTTATTTTTGGTGATGTGTTTTGGTCAAATACCTTGTAAACTCTACACATAACCTCTTTTTTCCCACTGTAATATTACATAGACTATGTCTAACACTCTTGTTTTCACCCTGTAGCTCTCCTGATATATAAATAAATATTTCTCTCTCACTTTTTTACCTTAAAATTTTCCAGCTCAGTTAAGTAATTCTCACAGGTGCTTTTAAGGTTTCCACTACTCTGTCCTTTTCTGTCTGAATATTCTCTGGATTGTAAAAGTCTATCTGAAAATGCAATCCCTTGCTCTGGGCAAAAAAAAAAAAAAAATTCATGCATGAATATAGCACCTTGAGGTTGAAAGGAAGTATGACTTCCCTCAGTCTCAATACTACAAGTTTATGGCAGTGTAGTCTCAGAGCCTGTTGGCATTTTGGACAATGATGTGACATGGTTTACGCATAATATCTTCTCTTGCCATTTAACATCCCTGTCTTTTTCACTCTTGTAGCAGCTAACTTGTATCTCTCCATGTTTTATTTTTGTGGTGACCAAAAACTTCCTCTTTACCAACTTGATCTTCTGTATTAATTTGTAACACATTTTCTGTTCTGAATGTGAGAATCCTTGTGTCTACTCATTGTATTTTTCAAGGAAGTTGCCTCCTATACATTTAAGCTTTCATACTAGCTCCCCATTTGGTAGGTAGTGTTCTCTATTTTCAAATAAGTAACAGATACAACTTTTGGTAGCAAGGGATAAAAGTAATGCTCTGTAGAAATCATTAATTTGCTCCATTAGTTATCAAGTGACTTGTTTTGTGCTTATGATCCTGGACCCACCTGAGTAAACTAGTTAAGTTTTTCAGTTTGTCTACAAGAGTGTTCTGAGAGATTTTTTCAAATGACTTCCTGAATTTCAGATATTCTACATTCACCATATTACCTGGTTTATTGTTCTGGTGTTCTTGAAAAAAAAAGGAAACAAGGCTACTCTGCTATGACGTGTTTCAGTGAATTCATGCTGGCTCCCAATTATCACAATGTCTCTTTCTAAAGCCACCATTACCTTTCATTTGCAGATGTGTTTTATACATACACAAGGATCATATTACATTAATCTCACTTCCCTCTGCTTTAAAAAAAAATCAGTATTACTTTTGATAGCTATAATTTTGGCATTTCTCTTATTCTTCAAAATTATGAGTAGTGTTAACAACTATTACCTATAAAACTTATAGTGTTTATCAAAATCATCCTTTGCAATAAAACTTGTTTTTCTTCTCCTTTATATTTTACTTTATAATTGAGGAGATAAGCTCAAAAAGCTTGGCAAGAGACACCCAAATAAGCAGGGGAAATTAAAAACTTTCACCTGGTCTTCTGATCCAAATTCTGGGTGTTTTTCCCCTCAGGATATCTGACTTTCAATGGTCATTGCATGAGATTATCCACAAGTTACTAGAGCATCTAGAAAGGTATACATTGTCTTTTCACACATATTAGATTTTAGGTTTTCAGGTTTTTCATCTGAAGAGCACATCCCAGAAAAAGAGGAGAAAGGAAAAATATGGATATTAGGTAGGACAATACAATAATGGTTGCTAATCTTTACTGAGTGTTTATTACATGGCACTATCTTAAGTGTTTCATACAAACTTACATGTTTTATCTTCACAACACCTCTATGAAGTAAGTAATATTATTATCATCATCCACATTTATTATAAATATGGAAACTGAAGCACAGAGAAATTACATAATCTTCCCACGGTCAAATAGCTAGCAAGTGGCAGAATTTGAATTTCCACCCAAGCCGAAGGTATTGCCTTGAGTCAGTAATACTGACTCCTAATAGTTACTGAACAATGCATTTAGTGAGCTTTTACTCATAACAACATAATTAAAGAAAAAAAATATTTACATGCGAAGATAAAGAGATATAGATATATGAATTTATAGATACCCTTGCACATTTTCCATAAGAGAGCACGAGAGGGGCTTCCCTGGTGGCGCAGTGGTTGAGAGTCCGCCTGCCGATGCAGGGGACATGGGTTCGTGCCCCGGTCCGGGAAGATCCCACATGCCACGGAGCGGCTGGGCCCGTGAGCCATGCCCGCTGAGCCTGCGCGTCCAGAGCCTGTGCTCCGCAAGGGGAGAGGCCACAGCAGTGAGAGGCCCGTGTACCGCAAAAAAAATAAAATGTAAAACTGAAAGGCAATAGCAATAATACTAAAAATTTGTGGTATATTTCTCAAGTAGAGACTAAAAGGAGATGGACAGGCCTGAAAGAGTATATTAGCAAGATTAAAAGTAAATGAGCTAAGTGTCCAACTCAAGAAAGTAGAAGTAAATAATAAAATTAAAGAAAGTAGAAAGAAATAATAAATAGAAGAATATATTAAAGTGAAAGTTAAGAAACAATATGGAGTATAAAAAAGACTAAGAATAGATAAACTTCTAGAAATATTGAACAGGAAAACAAGGTGATAAAGACAAACTATAAATAATGAAAAGGGAGCCTTTACAGATAAAAAGAAACCAGAGTTATGTTTTAAATAACTTTATGACAATGAATTTAAAATTTAGATGAAATAAATTTTATCAAATTAATTCAAGACAAAGTGGAAAACCTTAAAAAGTCTTACAATCCAATAAATTGCATAAATTTTATTTTTATATAGACTCCCAAGTAATATGTGATTAAAAAAATATCACCTGCATTGTTTTATAGGCAATATTTTATTTGTAGAAGTCCAATATAAATTTGACATCAAATTAGATAGGAACAGCATAAGAAAATAAATTTATGAATAAATATTAATGCATATAATCTATAAATGTACAAAGAATCCATCATGACAGTAGAGCTCATTACAGAAATGCAAAGATGGTTTAACATTAGATTACTATTAATGTAATTGACCATAGGGCAGAAAGACAGGATGAGAGTGAAGCCCACTACATTCCCATGTGCTGTGTGGCAAAGAACATACGTTTCTTGTGGGTTAAAAGAACGTGAACTAACTAGGCAGTATTCCATGTAAAAGTTTTCTGCCCTGAGGAGTACGAGGATTCCCATAGTGTTGTTTATTGGCTCTGGCTTTAGGTAAGACGGGTGAAAGATTTGGGTTTGATCTAGATTCTACAGGTCAAGAAATTGCACAGTGTTTGCCTGAAGGGCACATGTCCATCAAGCCCTCCATAAAAGATCCAGTATTTGTAAGGCTGCCACAGAGAGGTTTGCCAACTACTCATTGTTATCCAGAGAAGCAGCAATAAGCAACAAAGAAAGAATGAACAACCACCACCACAAACAGGTCTGTTAAGTAAAAACAAAAACAAAAACAAAAACCCTTTGACTTTACTTCTTCCTCTTCCTCACCTCAAATCTCTAGAAAAGAAGGATTTAGAGTTAAGTATCTTATAGCCAGACATTGCCACCTAGATCCTCTACTCCTACCAGTCAGTATCCCATCTCTAAACTGGGGTGAAGGAAGAGAGGAGATGAGATTTAAATGGAGGTTGTGGTTAATGCTTTAAAGCAGAATTTATCTTTAAAGTGAGAATTTATGAAACTCATGAAAAATATAAGGAACTGGAAAGGGAGATTCAGCAGAACATGGGTGAAAGCAGTAACTGCAGGAAATTAAAACTATTTCATGTTTATATACATCTGAGTGTAGACTGCTCATTAAAATGGGTATATCCTAGAAAACTCACTTGTACATGTAAAAAAGGCATGTAAGGGATTTTCAATGCAGTATTTAAATTGTGGAAATCAGGACAATGTACATGCCCACCAATGGGGTATTAACATGGATCTGAGTTATAAACATGGATACTAAGTTGTGTAAGGATGATTACAGTATGATTACATTTAAACTGTATGTTTTCAAACCATACAATGGTACCTTCTTAAGCAGATATATATGTGTTAATACATATGTATACTTACATATACGATAATATTATAAAATATGCATGAGGAGGATATTCATCTGTAGAATATGGGAGGGAGAACATTCGAGAAACATAATGAGGTGAGGAGGCTTAGCAATATGGGTAATGTGTTATTTCTTTCAACAAAAAGGTCGAAGCAAATTTTGTATAACATTAACCTTTATTTTAGCTAGTATAATAGTATCTAGTGTACTATTGTTTCTGTAATTAAAATATTTAAAATTTAAAAGTAATACAAATATCTTGACATACTTTTCTATAAAATGTAGTTGGCAGTATAATGTAGATTATGTTAATATTGATTTAGTTCTTTATCTCCCTTGGGAGAAAAGGAATCACTTTGAACTTATTTCAAGTATTCCTTCTTATTGTCATTTGCATCTTCATGAGTGATTAAAAAAATCAGTTGTCTCTTTGTACTTCCTTTGGGAAGGCTAAGTGTCATTTTATTTTCCCTGAAAAGCTCTTCATTAAAACAAGATCCAACACATATGAATCACAATTTTTTATTCTTTTATTACCTCAGCCTGATGAACTGGGGCCCCTCCTATATACTTAACTAAGCTTATCTAGTTTTGATTCATTGTTTAGAGCAGGAAATTATTCCAGTCTTTTAAAGGTACTGCAGTGTTAAGAATATGTTTCCTTGTGAAGGGTTAATGCACGTCATTGGACTCTAAGCCATTTTTTCGAATCCTCTTTTCCTAAATAAAACTTTTGAGCATACTTCTCCTTAGTGATAATGATCACAAGAACATGGAACCCACAGTCTATTTTCTTATTAATCTTACCAAAGTAATCACATAGGTGACTGAATATCATATGAAATAAAACATTTTTCAAAGATATTTTCCTGTGCATTATACCTAAAAATATATCACCCATCATGTCAATAAGATATCCCCCTCTGCAGCATGAGCATTTTAGTTGAAATCTCTCTCACTCTTGCAAGAGTAGTAGATATTCCTAATTGTATTTACTAAAAAAAGCCATTAACAACTGGAGTGATAATTTATTTTGGGGTAACTCAGTGTCTTCACAAACTATTTCTACCAATATAAGAAGGATACAGAGACATTAGACAAGAATCTGGAAGGTACTTTTCATTAGCACAGTGCTGTCTGTACCACTGTTAAATCGTATGTGCATATCTGAGCAAGAGTTAAAATGGTCTGCTCTATATTTATTTCTCTGTGCCAAGTAACTTTAGCTCTATCTAAAGGTAAAAGAAAGCCATAAATCTGTCAGGCAAGGATTTAAGTACATCATTTTGTTCTTCATGTAATCACACTTAAATATAGCTTAATAATATTTATAATGTATATATGTATACACACATAACTATACATACATATGTCTACCAAATTCATCTGTATTATGTACAGTTGTTACACATATATAATATGCATATTATACATTTATATTTAATTATCAGCAGTCTCCTTCTGCTAGCATATAATTGCATTTTTAAATCACATTTCTGGTTGCACTTAACTAAAAATTGTATTGCATTTTGCTATTTCTGGCTTTTTATCTGTTATTCATCATTTCCCTACTGTGGTTATCGGCCCTTGACAGTGAAAATAAGATTCTTAGGTTCATGGAATCTTTATTATACAAAATGTGCATTAATGTCATTCTTATCTGCTAATGGCCTCCATAATCAGGAGAAGCAGTGAAAGGGAATGAAAATGATTATTTATTCACCAGCTTGGTAGAGCATATCACTAATGAACCATGAACACAGATTATCTGAACAAATTTCCAGGGTCAGGCAGGGTCCTATCTTTTGATTTTCTTGAAAATATGCATAATAATTATTTTCTATAGCATGCACAAAAAGAATATATCACATTTTCAAATCACATTTATTTTACCAAATTGGAAATATGTTAGACATTGAAATTCAAAGAGTACAGTGCTTGATAAGTGAAAATGCTATTCAAATTTCTTATGATTCACTATAACATAATACATTTTCCACTTGCTGTGCAATTGCTAATTTAGACTCTCAAATTCCCAAAACATCAGTCATTATTTTGAGAAGACTCTCTTTGTGTAATTGAGGTTTTTAGAACTTTGGATTCAACAAATATTGGTTCAGAATGCCTGACATTTTGCCAGTTGCTGGGAACATAGAGATTAGTGAAACAGTCAATACCATCAAGGAATTCACTGTAGGAGAGACGGCATGTTAACAAACATGCAGGATTTTAAAAAGTCTTTGATTATTAGGATTATTGAAAGTAATGTATAATAGCTCAAATTTTGCTTGCTCTAAAATCTTCCTATACTTATGCCATGAAATGAGATTTCTGACTTAGCAATGCAATACTTTCATGTTGTCTGTCTGTGCGTGTGTATGTGTGTCTAGAAGTGGTAATTTACATAGAGGATCATTAGTCCTCACTAAAAATCTAAATACATCTTATACGTATTGTCTCTTTCCTTCTTCAAAATTGCAGCTTCTTCATGCCATATCATTTTACTAGACTAGTCTCACTGCATATCTAGACCTTTAAGCCACCTTGCCTCACTCACTAAAGACACTTTTGTTTTTTGTATTTTTCCCCGTGGCGCAGCCTTTTATCCTCCATTCATGCTACTGCTTTTATCAGTGATGAAGCCATGACGACTGATCCTTCACTCCTGATTCTCCACCTCCTCACTTCCAACAAAGTTCTTCTTAAACTCTCTTCTACCACTCATTTCTGTGATTATACCCTACAGCCATAAGCATATCATTCTGACCACTTCCATTTACACTTGACTTTAGCTGGTCTACTCCAAGATGTTTTGCCCTGATTTATACCTCCCAAGTCATTGTGCCACCGACCTTTTCTACTATTCATCCTTCATCTTCTGTCTTTATTTTCCTTTTTATCCAATTTGGCTCACATTCCATTATTACAATCAGTTTCTTGCAAGCACCCTGGACTTACTTTTTCCTGTCTCCCTTCATTTTCCCTATTTGGAAAAGCCCTAATTTGGTTGTTATCACCTTAAGGATTATTTCTTTTGAAATATCATTTCTTCATCCCTACTGAATTATTCCCATCAGTTTACCAACATACCTTATTTAAAGCCAACAAAAAACCATTTTTTTCATTGATCCTTCCATCCACCTCTAACTGTTGTTCCATTTCTCTACTTCTTTTCACAAAAAATACTCTGAGAATAAGTTATGACCATTCTTATCTCGTTTTCCTCACTTCTTATTCACTCTTCAACCTGTTCCATCTCCCTAAAATTTTTTAATTTTTATTTTATTTTTTAAAACATCTTTATTGGAGTATAATTGCTTTACAATGGCGTGTTAGTTTTTGCTGTATAACAAAGTGAATCAGCTATACATATACATATATCCCCATATCTCCTCCCTCTTGCCTCTCCCACCCCTCTAGGTGGTCACAAAGCACCAAGCTAATCTCCCTGTGCTATGCAGCTGCTTCCCACTAGCTATCTACTTTACATCCCTAAAGTTTTCACCCTCCTCTGCTATTGTTGAGATCACCAAGAACCTCCAATGATGCCAAATTCAATTATCATTTCTGTTTTTATCTACTTGCCTTATCAGTAGCATCCCACACAACTGGCTACTCATCTCTCCTTGAAATAACTCTCGTTGAATCTCTTTTGATACATATGGTAAATTGACTCATTTAATATCTATACCAACATTCTTCTATATTACCTTCCTGTACTACAGTAGCTAAAAATTGTATTTCCCAAACTTCCATATATATAATACACAGATGTAAGGATTTATGTACTGCCAATGAAATGCACTACTGAATCTGGAATTTGAAACTGATGGAGGGAGCAGAGCATAGAGCAAGAAGCACTCTTTCTGTTTGTGCAACATTACTATATCTGGGTAGTGGTTTTTTATCTCCAGATTGCGGCTAAGAGAGTAGGAACGGGGAGCCAGAAGTGGAGACGATGCCTATGTGTTTCACCAGATTTCTGCTTATGACGTGAAACTTTCCCCTTGATAGGAAACCTCAGTTACCTTGTTCTGGTAGTGATTTTTGTAAGACCAGCCCAAATTTGTAATCAATCAAATTTGTAAGCATCTAATTTCCTGTATTTAATCCCATTCTGCTTGAAACTGATAGATTGGTTTCTGTTATTCGCAACTGAATTCTGATTGAAGCAGTTTCCGCAATAGTTTTTCATTGTTCCCTTTATTTCTCTTGTTGGCACTTTAAAGTTGTCTCAGATGACAACTTTTCCTCTTCAACCTTAAACACTGAAGAACTCCAGCCACCTATCCTGAGAGCATTTATCTTCTTTTTTTTTTTTTTTTTTTTTTTTCTTTGGTATGCGGGCCTCTCACTGTTGTGGCCTCTCCCGTTGCGGAGCGCAGGCTCTGGACGCGCAGGCTCAGCGGCCATGGCTCACGGGCCCAGCCGCTCCGCGGCATATGGGATCTTCCCGGACCGGAGCACGAACCCGTGTCCCCTGCATCAGCAGGCAGACTCTCAACCACTGCGCCACCAGAGAAGCCCCATTTATCTTCTTTAACTAAACATTCTTCCTAGATAATCTCATTTAGTCTCATGCTTTATAATACCACCTACATGCTGATGATGCGAATCCCTTTTCATCTTTCAGTTTAAATGCTCTCTGAACTCTAGATCTGTACATCATATCAACCTTCTTACTTCATATTATCAGCTGGCTCTCCAAGAGACATATTAAATATTCATTTTACAAAACAGGACACTTGATCTCCAATTACTACCTCTACTGCCCCATGCAAGTTATCTTTCCAGTTTTATCCATTTTGATAAATGGCATAGCAATCATCCCAAATATCTCAAAGTTTTATAGAGACTCTTACTTAATTCTCACAACAAACCTATGAGGGAGATGCTATTATTATTCCCATTACCTATATGAGGAAATTCAGAAATGTTATGTAACTTGTGGTGCATCATGTAGTTAATAAAATGTAGAGCCAGGAATCAAAATCAAACCTATTTTTTTATGTAGAGCTCCACTTTTAATGATTATACTGTTTCACTGTGCTGAAATCGAGGTCTCAGCAAAGCCACACTATTCTGGAAACTCTAGGAGAGAAACCATTTCCTACTTCTACCAGCTTTTGGAGGCCACCAGCATTCCTTGGTTTGTAACTACATACTCTAGCCTTCAAGACCAGCATCTTCAAATCTTTCTTTGTTATCTCCTCTATGTCAGTCTGCTCTCCCTCTGACTTGCTCTTACAGTGATACTTGTGAGTGTATTTAGGGTCCACCAGATAAGTCAAGATAATTTTCCCATCTCAGAATCCTTAACTTAATCACATTTGCAAAGATTTTCCCCCCAATGAAGTAACATTTACAGGATCCAGGGATTAGGACCTAATATTTACAGGGACCATTATTCAGCCTACTACAGATGGTTACCCAGAAATGAATATGTTTCCAATCTTAACAATGGAAAATAATTTACTGCTAGCCTAAATTGCAAGATGAAATACAATGAAGAGAGGCAGAGAATAGTAAAGGCTATCTGCAGTCTTTATCTCATGAAATGAAGGTTAGCATATGTATAAGTCAGGTGAACTGTGTTATACTGTAGGAAAAAAAAAGTCTATATCATTAAACCTTGACCAGCTTACACAAACAAAGGTTTCCTCTCCTCTGGCATCCAGCCTGATGAAGAAGCCTCTGTCTGGATCAGGCTGGTGGTTCTGGAAAGGGAAAAAAGAGAGCATGACTTACAGACTAGCTCTAAAATTTATTTCCAGAAGTAACACATTGTTCTCACATACATGATTTTAACAAGACTGGGGGTTTGATCCTTCTTCAGGAAGAGGCACCATGTATTTGAGAATAATAATATAGGCTAATTAATACATTGTTTAAATATATACTGTAAATATATAAATATATCAAACAAGTAACCAATAGAGGGAGTAACATTTGTGATACATATATGGAGAGAGAGAGAGGAAGAGAGAACCCAAATAGAAAACCCCCATTTTTTAAAATGAGAAATTCTCAAAATAAAAACATTTTTTGGCCAGATTTACTACAAGTAAATTTAGAGGCAAATATGTCAAATTCTACTTCTGGTAATATTTAATTTAATTACATATTTAAAAGCATTTATGTAAGTAATATGTAAATACAGATTTACTTTTCAACACTCTCAAATCTTATGAAACAATTTTATTTAAACTTTTTTTAATCTCCCTTGACTTTATTTTTTAACATCTTTATTGGAGTATAATTGCTTTACAATGGTGTGTTAGTTTCTGCTTTATAACAAAGTGAATCAGCTATACATATACATATATCCCCATATCTCCTCCCTCTTGGGTCTCCCGCCCACCCTCCCTATCCCACCCGACTAGGTGGTCACAAAGCACCGAGCTGATCTCCCTGTGCTATGCGGCTGCTTCCCACTAGCTATTTTATATTTGGTAGTATATATAAGCCCATGCCACTCTCTCATTTCGTCCCAGCTTACGCTTCCCCCTCCCTGTGTCCTCAAGTCCATTCTCTATGTCTGCGTCTTTATTCCTGTCCTGCCCCTGGGTTCTTCAGAAATATATATATATATATATTTTTAGATTCCATATATATGTGTTAGCATACGGTATTTGTTTTTCTCTTTCTGACTTACTTCACTCTGTATGACAGACTCTAGGTCCATCCACCTCACTACAAATAACTCAATTTCATTTCTTTTTATGGCTGAGTAATACTCCATTGTATATATGCGCCACATCTTCTTTATCCATTCATCTGTTGATGGACACTTAGGTTGCTTCCATGTCCTGGCTATTGTAAATAGAGCTGCAATGAACATTGTAGTACATGACTCTTACTGAATTATGGTTTTCTCAGGGTATATGCCCGGTAGTGGGATTGCTGAGTCATATGGTAGTTCTATTTTTAATTTTTTAAGGAACCTCCATACTGTTCTCCATAGTGGCTGTATCACTTTACATTCCCACCAATAGTACAAGAGGGTTCCCTTTCCTCCATACCCTCTCCAGCATCTATTGTTTGTATATTTTTTGATGATGGACATTCTGACTGGTGTGAGGTGATACCCCATTGTAGTTTTGATATGCATTTCTCTAATGATTAGTGATGTTGAGCATTCTTTCTTGTTTGTTGGCAATCTGTATATCTTCTTTGGAGAAATGTCTATTTAGGTCTTCTGCCCATTTTTGGATTGGTTTGTTTGTTTTTTTAATATTGAGCTGTATGAGCTGCTTGTAAATTTTGGAGATTAATCCTTTGTCAGTTGCTTCATTTGCAAGTATTTTCTCCCATTCTGAGGGTTGTCTTTTTGTCTTGTTTAGGTTTTCTTTTGTGTGCAAAAGCTTTTATGTTTCATTAGGTCTCATTTGCTTATTTTTGTTTTTCTTTCCATTTCTCTAGGAGGTGGGTCAAAAAGGATCTTGCTGTGATTTATCTCATAGAGTGTTTTGCCTATGTTTTCCTCTAAGAGTTTTATACTGTCTGGCCTTACATTTAGGTCTTTAATCCATTTTGAGTTTATTTTTGTGTATGGTGTTAGGGAGTGTTCTAATTTAATTCTTTTACATGTAGCTGTCCAGTTTTCCCAGCACCACTTATTGAAGAGGCTGTCTTTTCTCCATTGTATATCCTTGCATCCTTTATCAAAAATAAGGTGACCATATGTGCGTGGGTTTCTCTCTGGGCTTTGTATCCTATTCCATTGATCTATATTTCTATTTTTGTGCCAGTACCATACTATCTTGATTACTGGAACTTTGTAGTATAGTCTCATGTCCAGGAGCCTGATTCCTCCAGCTCCATTTTTCTTCCTCAAGATTGCTTTAGCCATTTGGGGTCTTTTGTGTTTCCGTACAAGTTGTGAAAATTTTTGTTCTAGTTCTGTGAAAAATGCCAGTGGTAGTTTCATAGGGATTGCATTGAATCTGTAGATTGCTTTGGATAGTGGAGTTATTTTCACAGTGTTGATTCTTCCAATCCAAGAACATGGTATAATCTCTCCATCTGTTTGTATCATCTTTAATTTCTTTCATCAGTGTCTCATAGTTTTCTCATACAGGTCTTTTGTCTCCTTAGGTAGGTTTATTCCTATGTATTTTATTCTTTTTGTTGCAGTGGTAAATGAGAGTGTTTCCTTAATTTCTCTTTCAGATTTTTCATCATTATTGAATAGGAATGCAGGAGATTTCTGTGTGTTAACTTTGTATCCTGCTACTCTACCAAATTCATTGATTAGCTCTAGTAGGTTTCTGGTAACATCTTTAGGATTCTCTATGTATAGTATCATGTCATCTGCAAACAGTGACAATTTTAGTTCTTTTCCGATTTGGATTCCTTTTATTTCTTTTTCTTCTCTGATTGCTGTGCCTATAACTTCCAAAACTATGTTGAGTAATAGTGGTGAGAGTGGGCAACTTTGTCTTGTTCCTGACCTTAGTGGAAATGGTTTCACTTTTTCACCATTGAGAGCGATGTTGGCTGTGGGTTTGTCATATATGGCCTTTATTCTGTTGAGGTAAGTTCCCTCTATGCCTACTTTCTGGAGGGTTTTTAGCATAAATCGGTGTTGAATTTTGTCAAAAGCTTTTTCTGCATTTCTTGAGATGATCATATGATATTTATCCTTCAATATGTTAATATGGTGTATCACTGATTTATTTGCGTGTATTGAAGAATCCTTGCATTCCTGCGATAAACCGCACTTGATCATGGTATATTATCCTTTTAATGTGCTGTTGGATTCTCTTTGCTAGTATTTTGTTGAGGATTTTTGCATCTATGTTCATCAGTGGTATTTAAACTCTTTACTTGCATCTTCTGCTTCACTGTCTTAGTCACCATTAGAACCACTTTTCAAATCATGTAGCACAGGTTTTCAGAGCCCATCATCCTCAATTCTACCTAAATTACTTGAAATGTAGCACCTTTTAAATTCATATATTATCTTGTCACTGGATATGTTAGTCCAAGTTCTAAGTACCATTCATATAACATAAATATTATGATGTCTTTTAAATTTGTAATTCTAAAGAAATATTTTCTTCATAACAAAAATAAGATTTTTGCATTATCTTGCAAAATGAGTTCCAAAGACAGATTTATAAAGACATCTAATATTTATTGTGATGTTGTATACAGTGAGTGTTACTAACTTTTTCTTATATTTCTTTGCCTTTTGTTTTTACTCATGCCACCAAGCTTCCTTAAGCATTCTGGACAACTGAGATCTTATTGTATTTTCCTATATTTTATCTTGCTCAAAAAAAAAGCTTCTGAACAAAATGGCCTATAATCGCGCATTTTAGGACTCATACATATGTACCAGAGTTTAGCGAACAATCTTATATCTGGGCCTATATCGTACATGAGAGAGAAGCGGGGTAAGAAAGTGGGGAGAAGTATAATTAAGCTAAATTCTTATTTATCTCACTAGGAATCCAATAAGAAATTTATAAAGTCAGTAACTCAATAAAGAGCTGTATACATATCTGATTTAAGGAGATCAAAATAAATAGTGGTAAATAGAAAACATGAACTAATAAGTGTAGTTTTTTCCATCTAAAGAGAGTGATTTCAAATGACTAGAATGGAGATCTTTTAATTAAAAAAGCTTCTCTATTACTTTATTTTTTAATTACATGCATTATTACTTTTGGTAATTACAGTGCTATTAGACAGCAACAGGGACTTATTTAACCCATTAAGTCAAATTTTGGACCTCATAAACTGTAACACCTAAAACAGTTCTCTATGAGCATATGATAAAACCTTAGGTTGCTTGCTCCTATTGATACTTTTTGTACTACTTCATTTCAATTAGAAAATATACCACCAAAACATATGCCATCACTATAGAACTCCTCTGCATGAATTAATGAAGAATGCTGTTTTATGTTTCCCTTGTCCCTTTTGGCTGCAATTTCTGGAAATGCTTGGCTATAGTGCTGTTTAGAGATGGTTGTGGGTGGTGGCTAAAATTTGTTATGCATCGTGTCCCATGGATCCCCATGGATCCAAATGTTTTAATTACCCCAGTGGAATGAAGTGAAAAGCCTCACTTTATTGATTTGTCAGGAATAAGACATTCCTTGCTCTACTAATTCTTGGCTCTGGCAGTTAAAGAGCCATTGCTTCTTGGTTTGCAGCCTGGAATAATTACATAAATAACTTCCTTGTGGCTTGGTCCTCCTCCAAACTTGATGTGGTGCCGCTATTCATTAATATCATGTCAGTGAGCAGACCTGCTTGGAATATGCAAGGGTTTCCCTCATCTGGAAACTGTGGAACAGTGACAGCGTTAAACAACTGAATACAGATGAAATATCATTACAGGCCATGCCATCGCTCAGAATCTGTTTGCATAAAAAAGCTATTTTCATGATCATAAAATTACAAAACTTAAAACCCCTTTAAAATGAATTCTTTTTTGTTCCTTATACATAAAACAATCTACAATATTAAGGATTTAATTATGGGCTAATAGTAGATTAATGTACATGCATCTGTTTCACATCAAAGTCAAATTATATATCATTACTTCATCATTTCTTACCATAGAAATGCCTTGGAAACTCAAAGTATTGATACCTGCAACTCAGTGTTCTTTTCTGGTTAAGCTCCTGTGTCTCATACTGAGAGTGGGATGTTTCGTAGCTTCACATCATTCCATGAATGCTCAGTGGGTGAGGCAAAGGTAACTCTGATAAAAGGAAGGCCAAACATCTCTGAGGATACTTCATGTACAACTCTGTTCAGTCGGGGAACCCCATATTGAGTGTGCGCAAACTGTCCTAATGGGATCTTTTATGCGCAAATGCTGGGAAAATACAGAAAAGCAGACTAACTATTCTTAGTTTCTAGAAGAATTGTTCCAGTTCTCAGTATCAATTGTTATCTCAGACTTGGAAGCATATAGTGATTCTATGGTTTTTTAAAAAATGGAGTTCTTTGCTGACCTGTGCTTATACATATGCAAGTATCACTGCAATAAGCTGTTTAACAAAAGATTGTTATCTTTTCCCTGTGATATATCTAGGAAAGGATATCTGTACTGTTAAATCATTTGCCAAAACAAAGCAGCAGTTATGAAGATTCAGGTCTCAGATGAGGAAAGGGGAAAGGATAACACTCTGTTTCTCTACCTTTTCCTTCAACTAGATTAAAAGTACTCCCTTACTGATTTGAAATATTAGAACAGAATTTCTAGAAATGTTATAAAGTTCTGTTACTCGAGAATATTTTGGAAGCGCTATAAAGCTATAATATTGCTATTGATATTTTTTGGTTTTAAAATTTTTATACAGATCCTTTATTTATGGAAATTAATTCATTTGAATAATGGTGAAAAAATGTTATTCTAAAGACCACAACAGTTCCAAATACATGAGTCACTTATTCAAAGAAATTTCTTATGCAAATATACAATTGTAGAGTGATATTTTCTCACATATAGAAGTTAACAAAGGAATAACAGAGGAGGTATTCCCTTTTTATGAAAGTAATACTTCAAATTTATTATTATTTAGCTTTAAAATGTTTTATTTTTAAATTTTTATTTTATACTGGAGTATAGTTAATTTACAGTGTTGTGTTAGTTCCAGGTGTACAGCAAAGTGAATCAGTTATACCTATACATGTATCCACTCTTTTTTAGATTCTTTTTCCATATAGGTCATTTACAGAGTATTGAGTAGAGTTCCCTGTGCTATACAGTAGGATCTTATTAGTTATCTATTTTATATATAGTAGTGTGTATATGTCAATCCCATCTCCCAATTTATCCCTCTCCCCCTTTCTCCCTTGGTAACCATAAGTTTGTTTTCTGCATCTGTGAGTCTTTTTCTGTTTTGTAAATAAGTTCATTTGTACCATTTTTTTAGATTCCACATAAAAACTATATCATGATATTTGTCTTTCTCTGTCTGACTTCACTCACTTTGACAATCTCTAGGTCCATCCATGTTGCTGCAAATGACATTATTTCATTCTTTTTTATGGCTGAGTAGTATTCCATTGTATATATGTGCCACATCTTCTTTATCCGTTCATTCATTGATGGGCATTTAGGTTGCTTCCATGTCCTGGCTGTTGTAAATAGTGCTGCAGTGAACAGTGGGGTGCATGTATCTTTTCGAATTATGGTTTTCTCCAGATATATGCCCAGGAGTGGGATTGCAGTATCATATGGTAGCTCTATTTTTAGTTTTTCAAGAACCTCCATACTGTTCTCCATAGTGGCTGTACCAATTTACATTCCCAGCAACAGTGTAGGAGGGTTCCCTTTGCTCCACACCCTCTCCAGCATTTATTGTTTGTAGACTTTTTGAGGATGGTCATTCTGACTGGTGTGAGGTGATACCTTATTGTTGTTTTGAGTTGCATTTCTCTAATAAGTTAGCGATGTTGAGCATCTTTTCGTGTGCCTGTTGACCACCTGTATGTCTTCTTTGGAGAAATTTCTGTTTAGATCATCTGCCCATTTTTTTGATTGGGTTGTTTGTTTGTTTTTGATATTGAGCTGTGTGAGCTGTTGGTATATTTTGGAGATTAATCCCTTATCAGTTGCATAGTTTGTAAATATTTTCTCCCAGTCTGTGGGTTTTTTTGTTTTGTTTATGGTTTCCTTTGCTGTACAAAAGCTTTTGAGTTTAATTAGGTCCCATTTGTTTATTTTTGTTTTTGTTTTCATTACTCTAGGAAGTGGATCCAAAAAGATATTTCTGCTATTTATGTCAAAGTGTTCATCCTATGTTTTCCTCTAGGAGTTTTATAGTATCCGGTCTTACATTTAGGTCTTTAACCTATTTTGAGTTTATTTTTGTGTATTGTGTTAGAGAATGTTCCAATTTCATTCTTTTACATGTAGCTGTCCAGTTTTCCTAGCACCACTTTAAAAGTTTTTTAAGAATGTATTTCCATAAGTACATTTTACAAAATAAAAATGTAAACCTCAGGAAAATGTCTAAGGCAGAAGAAATAAAACAATTTTAATAATTCTTAGACTAGGGAGTTTTAGAAAAGTGAAGAGTAACAATCTCATCTTCAGGAATTCAATTTCTGTATAGATTTCAGATTTAATGTAAAAGCATCACTTTCACCAAGCCCCTTTATTTCTCATGGGCTCGGTGTCTTCATAAACTTATATGAAAGGGGAGCTAGGATTAAATAATAGGGTCTGTTCCACATCCAACAGACTGTAATTCAGACAATAGTCCTCTTTGTCTGAAATAATGCTGTCTATTAATTAATTAATTTTATCATTATTATTTTAATTTATATTTATTTTTTGGCTGTGTTGGATCTTTGTTGCTGCGCACAGGCTTCCTCTAGTTGCGGTGAGTGGGGGCTACTCTTCATTGTGGTGCACAGGCTTCTCTTGCGAAACACAGGCTCTAGGTGCATGGGCTTCAGTAGTTGCAGTACATGGGCTCAGTAGCTGTGGCATGTGGGCCCTAGAGCACGCTGGCTTCAGTAGTTGTGGTGCACGTGCTCAGCAGTAGTGGCTCACGGGCTCTAGAGCGCAGGCTCAGTAGTTGTGGCGCATGGGCTTAGTTGCCCCGGGGCATGTGGGATCTTCCTGGATCAGGGATCGAACCCATGTCTCCTGCATTGGCAGGCGGAGTCTTAACCACTGCACCATCAGGGAAGTCCCTGTCTACTAATTTATATGTGAATTTTTAAACCCTTGTTCCTTCAGCTCCTTTCTCACCATCAGCCATTCTTGGGTATCTTAAAAAAAATTTTTTTTGTAATAAACTTCTCTTTTAAAATAGATTTAGATTTAGAAAGCAGTGGCAGGAATTTCCATATATCCATATATGAACAGAGTTTCCATATACCCCATACCCAATTTCACTTGTTATTGGAATCTTACATTAGTATGGTACATTTATCACAATAAGGGAAACAGTATTGATACATTATTATTAACTAAAGTCCATACTGTATTCAGATTTCCTTAGGTTTTAACCATGTCCATTTTCTGTTCCAGCATAACATTCATGATAACATATTACATTCAGTAGTCAAGTCTTCTTAGGCTTCTGTTGACTATGACAGTTTCTCAGACTTTCATTGTTTTTGATGACTTTGACAGTTTTAAGGAGTACTGGCTAGATATTTTTTAGAATGTCCTTCAATAGGGATTTATCTTATACTTTTCTCATGATTGGACTGGATTTTTGTTTTTTTGTGAGGAAGATAACAAAGGTAGATTGCCATTCTCAATAAGTCATATCTAGGGTGTATACTGTCGACAGGAATTACCACTGTTGATGTTAACCTTGATCACCTGGCTGTGATAGTGTTTGCTTTATTTCTCTACTGTAAAGTACCCCCTTTTCTTCCCTTTCCCTCTTCTTTGAAAAGATTTTACTATGTGCAACCCACACTTAAGAAGTGGAGAGTTAGGCTCCACCTCCTTGAGGGCAAGAAATCTAAATAATTTGGCATTCTTATCCAGGGGAGTTTTGTGTAGCCCCCCTCCGAGTATTTATTTATTCAATTATATATTTATATTAGTATAGACTCATGAATATTTATTTATGCTTTGGATTACAATGTGATACTCTACTAATTTTTTGCTCAAATTGTTCCAGACTTGACCACTGGGGGGCTCTTTCAGTTGACTCCTATGTCTTATTTACATACAACAGTCATTGTGTTTTCTATTTTGTTGTGTTTTAGAGTGCTTCCTTATTTTCTGGTGCTCCAGTACCATGTTGTATATGTCTTGCCTGAGTTGTAGAATTAACCATTTCTCCAAGGACTGCAATTTTTTTCTTTTAATTGGAGAGTGGTATTAGAAAATAAGATATGAGCTCTAGATGTACTCTTTACTACTGGGGTGTCATTGCTTATAGGTCTTCTCAGCTGACTGAGCAATGGAATATATGCGTGTATATTTATCCATGCTTAGGCACAAATCTATAAATATTTATAGTGAATCCATCTGTGTCTATACTAAGCTAAACATGAGTTTATGCTGATGTTTACGACTCTAAGCCATTAGCATGTGGGTCATTCTAACCTTCTCCCCTTACTATCAATCTGTAACATTCCAACAGTTAGAAACCTGGCTTCAGCTGTCCACCAGCCATTTACTTAATTGTTCAATTCTAGTATACATATATTATGGTTTTAGAATGGTTAACCTCTACCCTTGTAAGAAAAAACTTTATCAATTAATACAGTGGTCATTTTGTACAGTTCCTTTTGCCTTTAGTTGTGCAATCCCCTTTACCACATCTTTATCTGTGGATTTTGATAAACACATAGTGTCATGCATCCAGCATTCCAGTATCAGCCAGGATAGTTTTACTACCCTAAAAGATCCCCTGTGAGTCATCTAGTCAGTCCTCTTACTGCCCTCCCAAATCCCTGGTAGCCACTGATGTGTATATAGTTTCTGCCATCTTGCCTTTACAGAATTTCAAATAAATGAATGATACCATATACATCATTTTTAGTTTGGCTGCTTTCACCCAGCAGAATATATTTAAGGTTCATTCATGGCTTTGTTTGGCTTGATAGTTTTTTTGTGTGTTTTTTTTTGCGTTATGCGGGCCTCTCACTGTTGTGGCCTCTCCCGTTGCGGAGCACAGGCTCCGGATGCGCAGGCTCAGCGGCCATGGCTCACGGGCCCAGCCGCTCCGCGGCATGTTGGATCTTCCCGGACCGGGGCACGAACCCGTGTCTCCTGCATCGGCAGGCGGACTCTCAACCACTGCGCCACCAGGGGAGCCCCTGTTCTTTTTTATTATTGAATAGTGTTCCATTTTATGGATGTCAATCAGTTACAATAAAGTGAATGGATACATTCACTTTATTGAAAGACATCTTCATTGCTTCATAGTTTTAGTAATTAGGAATGGAACTGCTATAAACCTTTGCATGCGTTAGTGTGGACACAGTTTTTAAATTTGTTGGAAATATATAGGAGCATTACTCCTGGATCATATGGCAAGGCTATGTTTAGCTTTGTAAAAAGCTACCAAACTGTATTCTAAAGTGGCTACACCCTATTGTATTGTCACCAGCAATGAATGAGTCCCTGTTGTTCTGTATCTCACCAGCAATTTGTATTGTCAGTTTTTAGATTTCCAGGCATTATAATAACCTATTATATTTTTTAGTTTGCATTCCCCTAATGGCAAATGATGTTGAGCGTGTTTTCCTGTTTCTTTTCCATTTGTATATATTCTTGGTGATGTGTCTTTTTAAACATTTTGCCCATTTTTTAGTTGTTTTTTTCTTGTGTTTTACAAGTTCTTTGTGCATGTTAGATACATTTCCCTTATCAGATATATAGTTTGAAAATATTTTCTCCCAGTTTATACTTTATTTTTAAAATTATTTTAACAACATCTTTGACAAAGAAGTTTTTAATTTTAATAAAGTCCAGCTTATTAATTTTTTTATTCTGGGATGTTTTCACTATTGTATCTAAATAGATCTTCTCCTATGTTTTGTTTTTGAAGTTTTATTCTTTTGCATATTATAATGATCCATTTTGAATAAATTTTATGTAATGAGTAAACTTTTATGTAATATGTGAAGTCTATGTCTAGATTTCTTTTTTTTTTTTTTTTTTGCATATGGATGTCTAGTTGTTCCAGCACCAGTTATTGGAAAGACTATCCTTTCTTCATTGTATTGCCCTTTGTGCCTCTGTTAAAAATTGATTGACTATGGTTGTGTGGGTCCTATCCTGGGATCTTTATTCTGATCTACTATTCTATATGTCTCTTATTTCACCATCCTTTATTATTTGCTGTAGATTTATGCTAAGTTTTGAAATCAGATAGTGTGAATCCTTTAACTTTGTTCTTCTTCAGTTTGTGCTATTGTAGGTCTTTTGTCTTTCCATATAAATTTTTGAATCAGTTTGTCAGTATCTACAAATGGTTTCCTGAGATTTTGATTGGCTTGCATTGAACCGATACATCAACTTGGTCAGAATTGAGATCTTACCAGTATCAAGTGTTCTAATCCAGAAACCTGGAATATATCTCCAATTATTTAGATACTCTTTGATTTCTTTCATCATTGTTTCATAGTTTTCCACATACAGATCCTGTACATATTTTGTTAGATTTATATGATTCCTTCTCATCATTTCTTGTAATATTTGTCATTCAACTGTCCATATGCTATAATCACCTAATATATTCTATTATTTTTAAAGAAACATTGAACTTTTAGATCAAGTAAGAGTAACAAATAAAATGTTTTATTTTACCATCATTTATTCTTTCTCTGACACTCTTCCTTTCTTTATATAAATCAAAGTTTCTCATGTACCTTCTTTTAAAGTTTTCTTTGATTTTCTGCTGTTTCAATATGATATGCCTAGGTGTGGTTTATTTGCTATATCCTGCTTGGTGTTCTCTGGGCCTTCTGAATCTGTTGCTTGGTGGTCATCATTAATTTTGGAAAAATCTTTGCCACTATTACTTCAAATATTTCTTCTGCTCTATTTTCTCTTTCTTCTCTTCCTTGTATTCTATTTACACATATTTTCCTTTTTTTTTTTTATGTTGTTGCACCATTTTTGGAAGTTAGTTCTTGTTTTCCTTCCTTTTTCTCTTTGCATTTCAGACTGGGTATTCCCTGTTGCCCTACCTACAAGACCACTGATTCTTTCCTCAGCCTTTCTGAGTCCATTGATGAACCTGTAGATGGCATTCTTCATTTTTATTAGTGTTTTATTTTTTCTAGCATTTCTTTTTACTGCTTTTAGAGATACTTTGCATACCTTAGTCATCTGTTCTTGGATGTTGTATACTTTTTCCATTAGAGACCTTAACATATTAATCATGGTCATTATATATTTCCTGCCTGATCATTCTAATATCCTTATCATATCTCAGTCTGGTTCTGATGATTGCTTTGTCTCTGAAGACTGTGTTGTTTTCTTTTGCCTTTGGCATGCTTTATAATTGTTTTTAAAAAGCTAGATACGGTTTTTTTGGGGGGGAGGATGAATATTAACTGAAGCAAATAGAGTGAGGATGTATATTATCCTGGCTAAGAATTGGGCTGTTTTAATTTTTGCTGTTAAGTGGAGGCTCCAGTCTTTAAAATCATCTTGTGTGCTTATTGCTGTCTCCTCCTGACTTTGGGCATCCATAAATACTCCTCAGAGAGTCTGTGTCTTGCAGCTCATTCAGCTGTAACTTGCTGTTATCATACTGAATCCCTTTTGGTATGGTGGTTAGGTGAAGTGGAGAGGGAGCATTCTGCAATCTTCTGGTTATATCTCCATTTTTTAGTGAGGCTGGGTCTCAGGACTATGACTGTCACATGTGTTTCTCTACTGGTTTAGCATTTTCCTTACACCTTCTTCCTTTTCTTGATTGCAGTGTTCCCAATCTATTTTCTTGAACCCCTGACCCCTGTTGACTAACTTTTTCCCCCTTGTGTGATACAGAAATCTTAGACGTGGCTGGAGTGGGAGAAATTTCCTTTCCCCAACTGGGAAAGGCTCTGGTAGTCTTTTTCTGGAGTGTAGGCCTTTGCTGTAGAAAAGTCTCTGAGTGAATTTCATAATGATTATTCTCTTCTCCCTGACAGTCCATACTAAGCCTCTAGCAATTCTTCAAAAATACCATTTAAGTGTTTCGACCAGTTTATATTTCCAGGACCTTCTGCCCCAGGTAAGCAGATCTCCCCAGTGTTACCCAATGTGCCTTTCTTTCTAGTCTTTAAGGTGGTAGTCTGCCTTGCAACCTCAATTCTCTGATGAATCCAATAAAAGTCATTGATTTTCAGGCTGTCAATATTTTTCTTGCTTTAAGTACAGGAGTGGCAACTTCCAAAACTTTTTTTTTCCTCGCTGTGCCACGTGGCTTGTGGGATCCTAGCTCCCTGACCAGTTATCGAACCCTAACCCTTGGCAGTGAAAGTGTGGAGTCCTAACCACTGGACTGCCAGGGAATTCCTCAAACTTTATATGTGGAAGCTGAAACCTGAAGTCAGTATCCCTTTATGGAAGAGAACTTGTATTATTTGTGTCTGCAGCAAGAGGACAGGATGAGTGTGAATTATTTTGTTACAGTGGATAGTGTTTCAAATATTTGCTTTAAAATCAGATTCAAAACTAGAATATATTTTTTATGGCAACGACATGAGTGGCAGTCATATTGAAAAAAGGTAACTATATTTTTTCTATTTTTTCCATCAAGAAACAACTCCCCTTCTTGACAAGCTTTAGAGTTGCATTTGATATCATGTACTGGAGTCCAAATGAATTTTCTCTGATTTACTACTAGTGCTTAAATGGTACTGAATAAGTTGGCATAAAACAAAATTTTAATGTTTCTTTTCTTGTGTCATTGATTTAGTTTTTTAAGTCAGTAGCAAATTAAGAGATGGCTTCAAATATATGAATAGAAGGATCTCTGGCTGTTGAAGGATTCCATCATAGGTCCACTGGGTAAATGCTTCATTCCCCTATAGGCTATAGGCCTGCCTGATGTAATTCCATATTCAGAGTTAATGAACCATGGAAAGCCCATTTGGGAAAAATGGCAAGGTTGCAGGGGAGGGAGACAATAGAATTCTTATTAAAAGTTAAGAATCAAAAATTATAAATTTGGTATTCCTAACTCTTTATGAAATTCAGTTAGATAATCTTTGAAATTACACAGATATTTTTAAATGTTAAGAGAAGTTAATGCAAATAGAATTTTATTCTGTATTTAATAAAAATGTTATGTTTAAATGCTTGGGCAAGAAAACATGTACATTCAATTACTGGGTCAGAAAACTGGCAGAATTTTATGTATTTTTATTTCAGTTATATTTATTTCCACTTTCTTCTCATCTCACATACTGAGACCTAAGTAAGTATATGACTCCAGGAAACATTTCATATCAAAAAAGGAGTCTCACTGTTATAAATAATTCAATAGATATAATATCTGCTTCTACATAATTCATATACACACACATGCCCACACACAAACATATGTAATGTCCAAAACCGTGTTAAGTTTTAATATCCAGGCTAATAGTAACCACAGGAAATGTTTAATAACATGTTGCAGTAAGTCATGGGAAATAATTTATTTCTGGGTAATGGTGCAAGATATATATATATATTTTTTGCCTTACGAGGGCCTCTCACTGTTGTGGCCTCTCCCGTTGCAGAGCACAGGCTCTGGACGCGCAGGCTCAGTGGCCATGGCTCACGGGCCCAGCCGCTCCGCGGCATGTGGGATCTTCCTGGACCGGGGCACGAACCCATGTCCCCTGCATCGGCAGGCGGACTCTCAACCACTGGTGCAAGATATTTTTAAAGATACTTCTCAAAATTTGACAGCATCCCAGCTAGGAATTTCCTAAACCATGTCCCCTCTTTATTCTTCTTACATAGGAGGCAAATCTTTTCCCAAATAGGTGCAAAAAGAATATTTACAGAACAGATGTGTTTAAATAGCCCAGATTGCCTGAAATCTAATATTTTTGCAGATACATGACTATAAAATATTAGTAAAACAAAAGACAAGGAGCAAATAAATGTTGATGATAAAAAGTTTACGTAAACTTTAAGCAAATTGCACAGAAAACGAACTACCTAACTAAAAATCCTCTTCAATTAGTGTACCAATGGAGGTGTTGATTATACTTATAAGTATAATGGAGGTGTT
Source organism: Delphinapterus leucas (assembly GCF_059928025.1). NCBI lineage: Eukaryota > Metazoa > Chordata > Mammalia > Artiodactyla > Monodontidae > Delphinapterus > Delphinapterus leucas. Next base: position 95,149,903 of record NC_143134.1, read on the forward strand.
GAATATAAGTTTACACAATACAGACCAGAGTGGGTTACAGGACTGATCAGAGGATGTGGAACCAGCAGGACACAGGAGAGAAAGATGGAGAAAATCATTTTTCTTCCAAATATTATGGGAAAATTAGAAGTTAACTAACAGTTTTAAAACTAAGAAATATGTGTATGAATTTCCGTTTGGAGTGTGTGACCCTTGAAGGGAGGTTATTGTGGACAAATTGCTCATATTCGATTCCTGGCCCTACTACTTAATAGTGGTATAATTTTGAGGAATGACTCAGTTTCCTAATCCTGAGTTCATGAATAGAACAGTGCCTCACAACCATAGGGTCATTGTGATGATTAGATGATGAAATAAATGTAATGGGCTGAGAAGAGTGCCCTGCACTTAATAAATGCTCAATAAATGTTAGTCTCTATCATTACATGTTATAGCAATAATATATGAAATGATATGGGAAAACATAAGTGTATGGTAAATTATGTATGCAATAAACTTTAATAAAATTATGTACACTCTAGCTGTATAAGATATGTAAAGAAAAAAAGATATGTAAAGAATACATACACACATATTTTATTTTTTTAATTTAACATTTATGTACAAATAATTAGATTACTGGTCTGGTGTATTTTATAAAGTTGAGTCTATACAGTGGATTAAGTCATTTTCAACTTATATGCTTATCATTCTAATGATTAAAATCATACATCAAAAGGAAAAATATTAATATTTTATTTCAAATCACCTGACATGGGAGTATCAAAATTTAGAGAATAAAAATTACTATATCCTGATTGAGCAATATTTAATAGGTCTAATATTACTGAGTGTTGTACATACTTGACCAGCACATGAATATTAATTTAATCTACCTTTTGTGAAAAAGTATTCATGAATTCCATTAAGGGCATATTTTATAGAAAGATGAATAGTTTCTTATTGTAATTACTCAAGTTGATCATATTTGCAATCCAGATTCAGCACATAATTTTCTACTTTCTATTTCAGGTTTTATTAAATAGATTTCTTAAAAATGAGGAACAGAACAACAAATCTATAAAAGAATTGCTACACTATGGTCATTTTTCATCCTTTAGTTTAGCAAACCACAGACACACATGCATACATGTGGCCACACACACATGTCTACACATTATTTTGGATTTTGAGGTAGAAATAGGCCAATTCTAGCAATATGGAGTATGATTAGAATGACCACAGGATTTATTGCCTAAACTGGAACATTCTGAAAGTGAAAGGTGGCTCTATTTATAATTACACAAGGATGACAGGTGTAAAGTGGATGGTTCTGTGTGAGCCAGAATGCATGGTCACCCTAACTGGATTATGGGAAAAACAGCGGTGTCCAGTGCTGTACTAAAGTAAACACACTTGACTTAGTTTGAAGGTAGCTGCTAACATTTTGCAGCTGGGTGAACAAATGTATTCTCTCCTTAATCATGAGTTTTCTCATTTGAACAAAGGTGTTATTATGACCTTTCATAGAATTGTTGTATGATATGAAATTGCATATTAAATAATGTTTTTGTCTCTTAAATTAACCACTGTGTTACCACCAATAGGTTTAATGGTTAAACAATTTGTTTTCTAATGATAAACAACATGCATTAGCATATATGTTCTTTTAATAAATATGATAAATTAGAAAAATAATTGTATTTTAGCATATGTTTTGAAGTGAAATGACTTAGATCATTTATATTTATGTCCCTTCTTCTTTTGTTCTTATCTGTATTCATCCCCATATATACTTTCTTCATGGTTTGTAATTTTCCTGAAGATAGGGCAAATGTCAGTATATTTCATATTGACCATTGTATTTTAAGGATAAAGAGCATTAATTATATGATACAATATGAAAAAGAAAAAAAAACTCTGTGAAAAATAAGGTACCACAAGATCCTGGGCCATGTTTTCATACGCAAGTGGGCCAGAGTGAGTCACGGTTTGTGAACCTGCAATGAACACTACACTTTTTTTTTTTACAGTTGCTACGGCAAAAATGCTTGCCTGCAATCGCTCCCTCTTTCTCCTTCCATTCTTCCTCCATCCTTTTCTCCCTCTCTTTTTTCCTTCCTTTCTTCCTTCTTTCCTCCCCCCTTTTCTCATTCCCAACCCCACAACCCCCATATCACTCTCTCTTTTTTGCCTCACGGTCCTGGTCCACCCAATGTTATTAATACTCTTAGTCTATAGGTTCCAACTATGTCCTACTGCCTTACTCTGTCCCTTGAAGTGACAATTTAAGGTTGACCTGCATTTTCATAATGCTCCCATAATGATTCTCTTTAATCATTGATATTTATAAATATCTTGACTAGGTTTATCATTTTAGAAAAAATATATACTTTAAAATCTTAAGAGATTCTTTAGATATTTATCATATTTTAGAGCAAAACCAGTTTTAACAGCTCATGAGCTCTTCTATTATAATAAATTAGTTAACTCTTAAAGCTGCTTTAAAACTTTAATTAGCGTAATATTTTCATGTGTGTTCTCATACAAAATATCTTCCATATACATAAAGAAAATCTTGGGTTTTTATTAGAGATTCCATATAACATCGGATCTGTTCTGGATTTCTTACTCATTACTGAAATGTATAAAGCTTGTTTCAAAATATGTGCAAATGTTTTAAATGCAGAACAGAGAAATAGTTGTAACTTGATCAATATAATTATGAGATGAGACTTTCTCATTAAAGATGCATTATTTTTACATCCTATTCTCAGTTTTTTACTATGAATAACAGTGCTATTAAATTGCTAGTACAAATTTGTCCTGATGAAGGACAAATAGGGAAAGCATCAGGTCCCTTGGCTATAATCTTTTTCACAGTCTAGACAAGTAAAAAGTGATTTAAATTTAAAGAAGGCTTAAATAGTTCTAGAATCTGCAAATATTTTTACATACATTTAAAAATTAATAGTAAATCTCATGAGAGCATTTTTGGTAGCTATACTTTTAGACTTAATTTCTATGCTGCTATGATAAAAGTATTACTAGACTTATTAACCCCATTAAAATTATCTTTTAACAATGAAGAATCAGCCAATTTCTACTCTGATTAGTTAACAAAATTTGTAAATATATAGGACATTCTTATTAAACATGATATTCAGAAACTTCAACATGCCTGAAGAAACAAATCATTTAGTTTATTAATGAATTGCAAAGGGGCCTAAGAGTAAATTTAAATATACTCATCTGTACACATGAAAACTGAACATAGTATTGACTTATATATAATTATTCACCCCAAATCCTAGAGTTATAAAGTATCCCCCTACAAATAATCCTCTTCCTACTACAACTCCTTTTAATGAGAGCAATGCCAGCAAAAAGTTAATCCCCCCTGTACATTTTGAGTCACAAAGAGCCAACTTCCTCATAAGAAATCTCTATTGTTAAACAACGTCTAAGAAAATTCAATGTTGTATTGACTATACTTGTAACTTGTACCCATTAGTTTTATTTCTAGATTTTGTACCCTAGTACATATGTCTTTTCTCTTCTTTATTTGATGGTCCTTCAAATATTTGAAAGAGCTACTAAATCCTCCATTAAGATGGCTTTTTTAAGAAGGAAGGAAATGACCCCAGTTCTTTTAAGGAAATGACCCCAGTTCTTTTAATTATTCTGGTAAACCTTCTAAAATTTTACGCATAGAAGTGATCACAGTAGATGTGGTCTAACTTGTGCAAATGACAGTGAGTTTGTTATATCATTTCTTCTGCCTATTATATTTCAATTAATCCACCCTAAAGCTAATGTTATTTCATATATATTTAGCTTTAGACTTTGAATGCATTTACTTTAATATGTGTTTATGTCTATTTGATGTGTGTGTATATGTGGGGTATGCATTCCAAAGACTCAGAGCCTGCATAATTATTTACCAAAATTACACTGTAAATGGTTTACTTGTTACTCTGTCAGTCTGCCCTATCCCCAGACATTATACCACTTGTGTTCATATTCCATTACAGTTAAATTATAAAGTGAACCTCTCAAAAAGTCCTTCAAACGATGCAGCTCAGAGACAAAGCTGACACAGTAATCAGCACGTATATAATACAGCATGAGAGGCTCTTTTGTATTAGCAGCATGAAGGCTTTATGTATAACCAAAACACTCGTGAAACTCTCAAGCTGAAAATGTTAAAAATGATTAGGGAGGGTTGGTTATTCACTGAATAGAATTATAAAATAATGAGAAAGAAATTTGGAAATACATATTGAAGGAAAGGGATTGACATAAAAGAAGTATCCTTAGTACAGAAGTCATGCTTGGTACTTTAGTGTCATCTTTGTATTTAAGCATATTATATATAACATCGATTCGTAGACTGATTTATCTGTTATACTTTGACAGCTATACAATAAAATATTTGATAAATTAAAATCACATTTCATAACAGAAAAAGCTCACTTATCCACTAAAGGGACACATATTTTGAAAGAACATGAAGATCTAATTAGCTTTTAGAATCCTGGAGTCATTTTCTCTATTCAATAGATTTATGAACTTTTCTTGGCTATGTTTGCTCACTTTAAATGGGAGGATTTGGACTAAATAACCTTCAACTTTCCTTCAAACGTGAATAATATATGACTGATTAAAAGAGATGGTAAAGAGAAGTTAAAAATTCTATCAAACTTCAAAATGTATAAAATCCTGAGGTCATTGTCATTCCATCAACTTTTCTGAGTTTGCAGCCTCTTCACATCAGAAAACGTTTGTATGGGATTATTTCTTCAAGTGGAATCCCTTGGGCTACAATTCTATGGTTCATAATTCATGTCTCCATCCCTAATATCGTTCAGCAACCCATGTATACCTGTGACACCCCTACTTAAATGATCATACCCACGTCTGACTCTATCCCCACAGACCTTGCCAAACGGGAAGCAGACACTACAAAGACATGATAACTCCCTTTGCTGCTAGAGTCTTGAGAGGAGTTGCAAACTGCTGTCTAGACCACTGTACTGCTTGTGTAAGAAATGGCAGTAGTCTCCCATTCACATTTCCAATCTCACCCAGGGTCATGGCCTTCTGGGCCTGAAACAGCCATCTATTATTGAAAACCTAAAAGCTAAAGCCAAAATGCAAGATTCTGGTTATGGCTATCATTCATTTATTTTTCTGCAGTTCTTGCTCCTATCCCTTTTTGTAACACAGTTAACACTCCTCCTTCATTTTAAATTGTTTGTTCCAAAATAGCCCATTATTTATCTGTATAAATTTTCACAATCTTGAGGAATTTTTTCCACCTCAATGTTATCTGAAATCTGACAATTTCCCAAGATCACTGCCTTTTTGTTATACTTTCTAGGGGAGGCAGCTTGACCTTCTAAACCCCACGTACAAGAAAACACCAACATTAATACTGTTAAATAATGAAAGCGTTTTATTTTTGTCTTCCCTACTCTACCACCCGTTTTCTACTTGGCCCTTTCTAAAAAATTAATACACTTTATTTTTTAATCAGTTTTAGGTTTATAGAACAACTGAGTGGAAAGTATAGAAAGTGTCCATATATCTCTGTCCCCACCTCTGCCAAGTTTCCTCGGTTGTTAACATCTTGCATTTAGTTTGGTGCATTTGTTAGAAGTGATGAGCCAACATTGATACATCATTATTAACAAAAGTTTGTAGTTTACAGTAGGGTTTACTCTTTGTGTTGTATAATTCTTTGGGTTCTGGCAATGTATAATATCATGTATCCACCATTATAATATCATCCAGAATAGCTTCACTGCCCCCAAAATCCTCTGCACTCCACTGATTCATCCCTCCTACTCTCCTTACCCCAAAACCCCTGGCAACCAACTACTGATCTTTTTACTGTCTGCATAGTTTTGCCTTTTCTGAATATCATATAGTTGGAATCATCCAATATGTGGCCTTTTCAGGTTGATTTCTTTCACTTAGCAATATACATACATTTCCTCCATGTTTTTTCTTGGCTTGATAAGTCATTTCTTTTTAGCGCTGAAAAATGTTCCATTGTATGGATGTACAACAATTTGTTCATCCATTTACCTACCCAAGGGAATCTTGATAGCTTTCAGGTTTTGGCAATTATGAATAAAGTTGCTATAAACATTCATGCGCTGGTTTTTGTGTGGACATAAGTTTCAACTAATTTGGATAAATACCAAGGAGTATGATTACTGAATCCTGTGATAAATGTATGTTTAGTTGCATAAAACACTGCCAAATTGTATTCAAAAGTGGCTGTTGCATTTGCATTACCACTAGCAATGAATGAGAGTTACTGTTGCTTTACATCGTTGCAAGTATTTTGTGTTGTCAGTATTCTAGATTTTGGCCATTCCGATAGGTATATAGTGGTATCATATTGTTGTTTTAATCTGAATTTCCTTGATGACATATGAGGTGGAACATCTTTTCATATGCTTATTTGCCATCTGTATATAATCTTTGGTGAGATGTCTGTTAAGGTTTTTGGAGCACTTTTTCTTTTTTACTGAAAAATTTTTTTAACATATTTTTTCTTTTCCATTTATCATTTATTACAAGATATTGAATATAATTCCCTGTACTATGCAGTAGGACCTCGTTTATCTCTTTTTTATATAGTAGTATGTATCTGTTAATCCCAAACTCCTAATTTATCCATCCCCCACTTTCCCCTTTGGTAACCATACGTTTGTTTTCTATGTCTGTGTGTTTGTTTCTGTTTTGCAAACAAGCTTATTTATATCTTTTTTTAAGATTACACATATAAGTTATATGATATTTGTGTTTCTCACTCTGACTTACTTAGTATGATAATTTCTAAGTCCATCTGTGTTGCTGCAAATGGCATTATTTCATTCTTTTTTATGACTGAGTAGTATTCCATTGTGTGTGTGTGTGTATATATATATATATATATATATATATATATACACACACATATACGCCACATCTTCTTTATCCATTCATCTGTTGATGGACATTTAGGTTGCTTCCATGTCTTGGCTATTGTAAATAATGCTGCTGTGAACATTGGGGTGCATGTATCTTTTCAAATTAGAGTTTTCTTAGGATATATGCCCAGGAGTGGGATTGCTGGATCATATGGTAACTTAGTAATTTTCACTTTTTTAAGGAACCTCCATACTGTCCTCCGTATTGGTTGCACCAATTCACATTCATACCAACAGGGTAGGAGGGTTTCCTTTTCTCTAAACTCTCTCCAGCATGTATTATTTATAGACTTTTTGATGATGGCCATTCTGACTGGTGTGAAGTGATACCTCATTGTAGTTTTGATTTGTGTTTAATAATTTGTGAATTTGAGCATCTTTTCATGTGCCTGTTGGCCATCTGTATGTTTTCTTTGGTGAAGTGTCTATTTAGGTCTTCTGCCCATTCTTTGATTGGATTGTTTTTTTGATGTTGAGCTATTTGTGTATTTTAGAATTAAAGGCCATGACTATTGCTTCCATTGTGAATATTTTCTCCATTCCACAAGTTGTCTTTTCTTTTTGCTTATGGCTTCCTTTGCTGTGCAAATGCTTATAAGTTTAATTAGGTCCCATTTCTTTATTTTTGTTTTTATTCCCATTACTCTAGGAGACGGATCCAAAAAATTATTGCTGCAATTTATGTCACAGAGTGTTCTGCCTATGTCTTTGTCTAGGAGTTTTATAGTATCTGGTCTTATGCTTAGGCCTTTAAGTTTATTTTCATATATGATGTTTGAGGTTGTTCTAATTTCATGCTTTTACATGTAGCTGTCCAGTTTTCCTGGCACCACTTATTGAAGAGACTGTCTTTTCTCCATCTATATTCTTACCTCCTTTGTTGTAGCTTAATTGACCATAAGTGCATGGGCATTTATTTCTGGGCATTCTGTCCTGTTTTATTGATCTATGTGTCTTGTTTTGTGCAGGTACCATACTGTTTTGATTACTGTAGCTTTGTAGTATAGTCTAAAGTAAGGGAGTGTGATTCCTCTAGCTCCTCAAGATTGAGGAAATAATCAACTTATGTATATTAGTACCCTGCAGCCATGCTATAATTGTTTATTAGTCCCAAAAGTTTTTTTGTGAATTCTTTCAGTTTTCTACATAGATGATGTTGTCATTTGCCTTTTTCCCAAAGTTTAATTGGGCTTTTTTTCCCCTATTGTTGAGTTTTAAAAGTTCTTTATGTATTTTGGATATTAAGCCTTTATCAGATATATATTTTGCAAAGATTTTCTACCAGTTTGTGCCTTGTTTTATCATTCTCTTAATGCCAATCCATTTTTTTTTTTTTTTTTTTTTGCGGTACGTGGGCCTCTCACTGTTGTGGCCTCTCCCGTTGCGGAGCACAGGCTCCGGACGCGCAGGCTCAGTGGCCATGGCTCACGGGCCCAGCCGCTCAGCGGCATGTGGGATCTTCCCGGACCGGGGCACGAACCCGTGTCCCCTGCATCGGCAGGAGGACTCTCAACCACTGCGCCACCAGGGAAGCCCGCCAATCCATTTTTAAATCTGCTCTGTGGTCTTGTTTTTCCCTGATTCCTAGATTAAAAACTCAGCAAGCCCCTATGACTTCCAGAAACAAATTTTTCCATGGCCACTTCAAGTCACAAAACCACCTTGATGTCATTAGTACATTGCTCGGATCCATTTAATAATCAAAACTTGATTCTTTCTTTAGGGTTGTAGTTTTTCTGCCTCATTTTCCCTCCATTTTCTGCTGGAGCCTTTTGTGGAGAGGTGGCAAGACTACTTTTGGTGAAGGTAGGCTAGGTTAGCCACTTCTTTCTTTTCCCACTTAGTATTTCTACTTAATCTCAGTAAGTATATATTCTGACCCTTTTAGGAGTTGGATCATCAAGAGGTCACAGTGATTTAGTGTTTACTAGATGTTCAAAGTGGGCTTTTTCTTTCCTGAGTGCATTCATGAGTTTTTTGCTATCCTCTTTCCCTTCCCCTCCTCTTATGAACTGAATTGTGTATCCCCCAAATTCTTAAATTGAGGTGCTAACCTCCAGTAGCTCAAAATGTGACTGTATTTGGGGATAAGGCCTTTAAAGATGTAAGTTAAAATAAGTCCATTATGGTGGGATCTAATCCAATATCCTTACAAGAAAAGGAAATTTGGGCCCACAAAGACAGGGATGTTTGCTCATAGAGGAAAGACCATGTTAGGGCACAATGAAAAGGTGGCTGCAAGCCAAGGAGAGAGGCCTTAGAAGAAATGAACCTGCTGACATATTGATCTTGGACAGCCCTGGTAAATTAATATACCCCTGGTCACTCAGGGTCTCTAATCCACAGTTGCCTTGATGAATGTATACATCTCTCTTCTGTCAGTGGCTGAGTCTTTCTTCATTCTCTAGATATGTAAGAAACACTCACACTTTGTTCTTTGGTCAAATTTATTGTGATACCATGGTGGTTTTCTCGCATATGGCCTGTACCAATGTGTAGAAAACACTGCTGCTCCTTTTATTTAATATAAATTCTTAATTTTAGAATATCTTAGATTTATATAATTATTGCAAAGATAGTACAGGGTGTTGCTGTATACTCCACACTCAGTTTCCTTTATTTATTTATTTTTGGCTGTGTTGGGTCTTCATTTCTGTGCGAGGGCTTTCTCTAGTTGTGGCAAGCGGGGGCCACTCTTCATCGCGGTGCATGGGCCTCTCACTATCGCGGCCTCTCTTGTTGCGGAGCACAGGCTCCAGATGTGAAGGCTCAGTAGTTGTGGCTCACAGGCCTACTTGCTCCGTGGCATGTGGGATCTTCCCAGACCAGGGCTCGAACCCGTGTCCCCTGCTTTAGCACGCAGATTCTCAACCACTGCGCCACCAGGGAAGCCCAAGTTTCCTTTACAATTAACATTTTATATTAGTATGGTACATTTATCACAGCCAACTCTGCCACTTTTTTTTTTTTTTTTTTCGGTATGCGGGCCTCTCACCGTCGTGGCCTCTCCCGTTGTGGAGCACAGGCTCTGGACGTGCAGGCTCAGCGGCCATGGCTCACGGGCCCAGCTGCTCCGCGGCATGTGGGATCCTCCCGGACCGGGGCATGAACCCGCGTCCCCTGCATCAGCAGGCAGACTCTCAACCACTGTGCCACCAGGGAAGCCCAATTCTGCCACTTTTTAAGTCAGTTATCAAAGCAGCTGTTCTACTATTTTTCAGACTACAGTCACTCCAGTTTACTGTGTCTCTCAAAATACAAGAGATCCATTAAAAACTCTGTGACTGGTTCTACTGGAGCATATTTTCTGAAGCTTCAAATGATGGGGTGATAATCCGCCCAAGGCAGTATGTCAAGAGTTCTCTAAAAATCTTCTCCTATAATCATTCCACATCAGAATTTTTAGTTTCTAATATTCCATTCTCTCAACTCAATATCTTCTCATCACAATTTTTTATATATATATATATATATATATATATATTTATATATATAAATTCTCTACACCTGTTCACATCAAGAACTCTGCTCCCTTAAGCAGTTTAAGTTTTTTCCCCAAACTACCAGGCCTCTCCTGGATTTATTCCCTTTATAGCAATCCTAAATGTTTTTAAAGAGAAATGTTTATGGAATTTTATTGATGTGGCAATCACTTTCATTAGTAATTTAATACGTTAACTCAAATGATTCAAAGTTGAAGATGGTTGTGTGACATACTATTTTCCCAAGGAAGTTTTTTCTTGAGCTAACCAGCCAAACACTCAGTTAAAAGAAATTAATAAAGGAAATGTAGAAAACTTACCGATCCAACAGAAGAAAAGGAAAAAGAAGCAAAGAAAAAGGATGATAAAAAGAAAACACAAAATAAGGTCGATAAACTTAACCAAAAGTTTAGTGTCATAATAGTAGTATCAGAAAAACAGAATTTAAGCCAAAAGCTGTAATAGGACTAGAGGAGTCTTACGGAAGGATATAAAGGATCAGTTTACTAAGAAGGTAACTTAGGGCTGACAATAGTGTGAGGGAAGTGAGGTGAATGAGGTGAGTCCTGTAAGTGCACATCGGATTTTTTTTTTTTATTCAAACAGAAAGTCACAAAAATTATAATCATCCTCATCAGTTCACTCAGTCCCACGTAATTAATTTTTTTTCATCTTGATCTTTTGTTAGCACTTTTATGAATTCATCAGTTTTCCATTAGAGTTCTGAAAATGGTTATTCATTCAGTTAAGCAGTATAGTCAGTTACCAGAAACCTGTACTTGTCGGATTCTTTTCCATGAATTCCTTGAAGATGAAACCCTTTTATAGGGACATTTTTGCAAAAGCTTCAGAGTACACCCAGAACTGTCTGTAATGACAAGAGACTTAAAAATGACCACGGCTAAAGGTTTGATGAAAGTTCATAATAATGCAATTGACAAGGAAATTTAGTCATTTCTGAGATATTCATTTTAAAGTAATAATTAGAATTATGACTTATAACATTATACCAGAACATATAAGATTGTTAGAAATTTCATGTAATGTCTGAAACATTTATATTAACGTATTTCCATACAAATAACCCAAAGCAAGTTTAGTATTAGTTGTTTTTGTTTGGCTGGTTGGTTTTTTATACTGCAGGTTCTTATTAGTCATCAGTTTTATATACATCAGTGTATACATGTCAATCCCAATCACCCAATTCAGCACACCACCATCCCCACCCCACCGCGGTTTCCCCCCCTTGGTGTCCATACGTTTGTTCTCTACATCCGTGTCTCAACTTCTGCCCTGCAAACCGGTTCATCTGTACCATTTTTCTAGGTTCCACATACATGTGTTAATATACGATATTTGTTTTTCTCTTTCTGACTTACTTCACTCTGTATGACAGTCTCTAGGTCCATCCACGTCTCAACAAATGACTCAGTTTCATTCCTTTTTATGGCTAAGTAATGTTCCATTGTATATATGTACCACATCTTCTTTATCCATTCATCTGTCGATGGGCATTTAGGTTGCTTCCATGACCTGGCTATTTATTGTAAATAGTGCTGCAATGAACATTGGGATGTGTGTGTCTTTTTGAATTATGGTTTTCTCAGGGTATATGCCCAGTAGTGGGATTGCTGGGTCATATGGTAATTCTATTTTTAGTTTTTTAAGGAACCTCCATACTGCTCTCCATAGTGGCTGTATCAATTTACTTTCCCACCAACAGTGCAAGAGGGTTCCCTTTTCTGCACACCCTCTCCAGCATTTGTTGTTTGTAGATTTTCTGATGATGCCCATTCTAACTGGTGTGAGGTGATACCTCATTGTAGTTTTGATTTGCATTGCTCTAATAATTAGTGATGTTGAGCAGCTTTTCATGTGCTTCTTGGCCATCTGTATGTCTTCTTTGGAGAAATGTCTATTTAGGTCTTCTGCCCATTTTTTGATTGGGTTGTTTGTTTCTTTAATATTGAACTGCATGAGCTGTTTATATATTTTGGAGATTAATCCGTTTTCCGTTGATTCGTTTGCAAATATTTTCTCCCATTCTGAGGGTTGTCTTTTGGTCTTGTTTATGGTTTCCTTTGCTGTGCAAAAGCTTTGAAATTTCGTTAGGTCCCATTTGTTTATTTTTGTTTTTATTTCCACTACTCTAGGAGGTGGATCACAAAAGATCTTGCTGTGATTTATGTCAAAGGGTGCTCTTCCTATGTTTTCCTCTAAGAGTTTTATAGTATCCGTTCTTATATTTAGGTCTTTAATCCACTTTGAGTTTATTTTTGTGTATAGTGTTTGGGAGTGTTCTAATTTCATTCTTTTACATGTAGCTGTCCAGTTTTACTAGCACCACTTATTGAAGAGACTGTCTTTTCTCCATTGTATATCTTTGCCTCCTTTGTCATAGATTAGTTGACTATAGGTGCGTGGGTTTATCTCTGGGCTTTCTATCTTGTTCCATTGATCTATGTTTCTGTTTTTGTGCCAGTACCATATTGTCTTGATTACTGTAGCTTTGTAGTATAGTCTGAAGTCAGGGAGTCTGATTCCTGCAGCTCCGTTTTTTTCCCTCAAGTGTGCTTTGGCTATTCGGGGCCTTTTGTGTCTCCATACAAATTTTAAGATGATTTGTTCTAGTTCCGTAAAAAATGCCATTGGTAATTTGATAGGGTTTGCATTGAATCTGTAGATTGGGTAGTATAGTCATTTTCACAATATTGATTTTTCCAATCCAAGAACATGGTATATCTCTCCATCTGTTGGTATCATCTTTAATTTCTTTCATCAGTGTCTTATAGTTTTCTGCATACAGGTCTTTTTTCTCCCTAGGTAGGTTTATTCCTAGATAATTTATTCTTTTTGTTGCAATGGTAAATGGAAGTGTTTCCATAATTTCTCTTTCAGATTTTTCATCATTTGTGTATAGGAATGCAAGAAATTTTTGTGCATTAATTTTGTATCCTGCAACTTTACCAAATTCATTGATTAGCTCTAGTAGTTTTCTGGTGGCATCTTTAGGATTCTCTATGTATAGTATCATGTCATCTGCAAACAGGGACAGTTTTACTTCTTTTCCAGTTTGTATTCCTTTTATCTCTTTTTCTTCTCTGATTGCCGTGGCTAGGACTTCCAAAACTATGTTGAATAATTTTGGCGAGAGTGGACATCTTTGTCTTGGTCCTGATCTTAGAGGGAATGCTTTCAGTTTTTCACCATTGAGAATGATGTTTGCTGTGGGTTTGTCATATATGGCCTTTATTATGTTGAGGTAGGTTTCCTCTATGCCCACTTTCTGCAGAGTTTTTATCATAAATGGGTGTTGAATTTTGTCAAAAGCTTTTTCTGCATCTATTGAGATGATCATATGGTTTTTATTCTTCAGTTTGTTAATATGGTGTATCACATTGATTGATTTGCATATGTTGACGAATCCTTGCATCCCTGGGATAAACCCACTTGATCATGGTGTATTATCCTTTTACTGTGTTGTTGGATTCTGTTTGCTAGTATTTTGTTGAGGATTTTTGCATCTATATTCATCAGTGATATTGGTCTGTAATTTTCTTTTTTTGTAATATCTTTGTCTGGTTTTGGTATCAGGGTGATGGTGGCCTCATAGAATCACATCAGATTTTTTCATTTAAAATTGTAGTATTTGATCCACCATGGATTTTTGTATTATTTTAACATATTGTGTTAAAATGTGATTTATCTTTTTACTGAGCTTTTTGGTGCCCCTTTAAATTTTGCACCTAAGAGTAATGCCTCACTCCAGTCCCAGATGTGGACCAGGAGGGTACATGTATGCATCTGAAAATACAACCCCAAGTGATATACTGCAAAAGTGGACAGACTCAAAAGAATCTAACATAACCCCAACAACAGGGTGAGATTTTTAACATACCCACATCAGAAACTGATTGATCAAAAAGTCAAACTAAGAGAGGTAGGAAAGCTGTGCACAATACAACTGTTTCCAGGAGCTCTATGAAGGGCAGCCTGCAGTAAACACCTGGTCCTGGATGCCCTTGGCCGGCTGCCAGCACCCAGTAAGCATCATCCCAGAAAGTGGGGAGCAGAGTCTGGGAGGTCAAACCACACAGAGCAGGTGCCTGAAATGTTGCGACTATGCAATCTATCACAATACAGGTTAACAAATCAGTACTACTCTGTCTCTGTTTGGTTCCATTTATAATTCCCCTCAATAAATTAGTCTGAACTTATGTTTCTCTCCTTAAATCCCATATCTACCACATATTTTGTTAAATGATCATTTGCTTTCCTACTTCACAGGAAAAAAAAAGTCTATTAGGCATGAATTCCCTTAATTTTCTGTCTTCCCACTTCCACATTTAGACTTACCTATATTTCTTTATGTGCTTTTCTATTTTCTTCCAATTTCAAAGGGAAATCAAAAAAGGATTTAAAAAATAAATACAGTTTAAGGCTACTTTTGAAAAATCTAGATCCTTGTCTATCAACTCAGCAAATTCTCTGTCTCTCCCCTTCTTTCTGTGTGTCTCTCCTCTGTGTGTGTGTGTGTGTTTGTGTGTGTCTGTCTGTCTGTCTATGCTTGCTTATAAACATTTCTTTCCCCTGCCTTGTTTACACATGGTTCAGTAAAAGCATCTAAGGCCTGGAGGCATTTTTTTAAAGCAAAATGTGCTAAATCAATTAGCTGGGAAAGGAACACCCAGGTATTTGATCTTGAAAGCCAATGGCTTTAAGATACTTCAAGGGGATTATGGGGAAAAAAAAGTTTGCCTTAATTCTCAGAACCCCTTATCAAATTGCCAAGGTCAGTGAGTACTTTTCAGGTTTTATCTTCCTTAACCCCTCTGAAAATGTTTCCTTTTTGAAACCTTGTATGAGTCTTAAATTCCCTGTCTTGTATTCTCTGTCACCACCTGGAAGAATGCTCTTCTTCAGCATCATTTTCTCTGCTTGCTCCTTGACTTTTTTTGAAAGTAATCTTGAATAACCGATGTAATACATTATAACAAGTTTTATAATATAAATACCCAGGGGGACATCTATTTTTCTTAATTTGATTTCCTTGAGGACACCCCATAGTCAACCTAAGGCATCAAATTTTTCTTTTACACATGTTTCTTAGTTCCCATACTGCCCTCTTATGAATTATGAATGTCTCTGGTATTTATCCTTATTTCATCTGGATAGAAATGTTTCCATGGTGAGGTGACAAATGCTACAAAATGTGACTTATTTGGCTCCATGGTCGTCACGGGATTGTTCTACTACTGTGCTTTGGATTATTTTGGATTCCCCTGTGAGTTATAACAATAATTTATCTGTGAAATAAGCCATCTTGCACCACAAAAGATTGACAGAATTGAGAAACGACTGCCTTCGAAGGAATAAAAAACATATGGAAGCATTGCAAAATCCATGAGGAATGCCTACTGATTTATTTAGAAATTCAAGTTACCTTGGAGACAGATAACTCAAATTTTAGTTGTTTTTTTGTTTGTTTGTTTTTTAAAGCAAATCTTTCCCCAAGCGAATTCATTTGGATCATTATTTCAGAGGTTTTATAAATTCCTATGTATCTTCCTGGGAAACCTCCAACCCTTAAAATAGTTTTATGCGTTTCTGCACGTTGTTAATGCTGAGACCTCTGTAGTTTTAATAATTAATTTAGGGCCACAACATCCAGAAGAAGGAAAAAAAATAATTGAGATCATCCGATAGCTAGCTGAAAGGACAGAGCTGTTCATAACTTAGAGCTGATGAAGTCCCTCAAGGAGGAAAGGTGTGGGAAGCATTCCGAGGTACTAGAAGTGGTTTAACTCTGAGGGTCTAGCTTCAGAGTACAGGTGATCCTGGTTTGACCTGCTCTCCTTCCCCCTGCTCTCCTTGTCAACAATGGTCATTTTTATAAAAGACCACTGAAGAGAAAACAAAAACAATAAAAAACAGAACTAAAATGACAAACATAACCAAGATTGAAAAGAAAGAGCTTGAGGTTGTTATCCGAGAAAGAGGGACTGGGTCTGTGAGTTGGCCCTTGTTCTCTGGCCCCAAGGAGTCTTCAGGTATTTTTCTGCCCCATTTGGATGTATCTTCTATGTCCTCTGCCTATGGGCAGAGGTTAAGACACTACATATCTGAAAGACTAGGGTAACCATGGCTGATCAGATGCTTCACTGAGTTCTCTGTCCATTGAGTCCTGAATTGGGCCCCTGACTCTTAACAGAGACCTACTTCCTTTTTATATCTCTCATTCTTAATCATTCCAAGTAGAGGAGGAGTCAGCAGTGAGGGCAGAAGAAGAGAACTAAGAGAGGGGCAATGAGTCCCCTTCCTGTTCTTTCTCAACTAGATTTGACAACGCGAACACTTGATTTTGATTATAGTTCTTTTCCATCTTCACAGGAACTCTGCTTCTAGAACTATGTCCGCCACCATTCCTCCCTCCCTCCAAACAGGCTGCGCTCTTGATCACAGGATTCCTGATTTGGGTTGGCCACACCTTTTTTGGGAATGTTATCTCCTTTTCCAGTAGCAGGGAGAGGGATAGAGAGAGAGAAAGTTGTCCTAGCGACATCTGTTTCTGCTCTCACCCCGAAATCTTCTTAGGCTTGAGTTCTCCCTTTTGCTGCAAACCTTGTGACTGGCAAGATGTGTGTGTAACCAAAGCTATTCAGTAGGAAGTTTGGCAGTGATATGCTCACCAAGTGGATTTTTAACCTCCACCTTTTTTCTTGGCTTCTGCTTTAATACATGTTCCAGACAAAAAGAACCCAGGAATGTATGAACCTGATTTGAGTAAAGAAAACTCAGCCATGAAGTTGGGAGAGGTAACATCAGATAACATGAAAACAATGTCGAGTCCAAATGAGCTTTGAACGGAACTGTGAACTCTCATATTTTCTGCAATTTGTCCAATTAGTATTAACCAATTTTAAAATTACCTTTTTGTCTGAGTTTTACTCAGCTCTTTATCTTCTCAAAAGGTGGTTTGCAATTACTCACAGAGAATTCATAAAACTTAGACATAATTTCCTATGCCTGGAATTTCTTGTGCACTTCCTGAGTCATGGATTTTTCTCACACCAGTAATCTCCAGGGAACTTGTATCATCATCCACCAAAGTTGCCTGCCCCTTTATCCAGCTTCTCTTCCAGTGCCTGAAGGGAAAATTGAGGAGAACATACCCATCCCTTCTTTCACCATCCTGACCCCAAACCTCTACCACATCAATAGAATCTATTTGTTTACTTAGATAATCCCAAAGATTGGATATTTCTAGAAGGACATTAGAGAGTATAAAGAACAAAGGTTGACATTTTGGCTAATTTATACATCTCCCTTATTGTATTCCCTTATTCCTTGGAGACAAGAAATGGAAAAAGCTCTGATAGGAGAATTCTATCTAACAATTAGATTGCGTGTTTCTCTTAAATTCCAGCATGCTATTACCAGAGAAGTGGGAATAGAGGCTAGAAAAGCATATCAATAAAAACTCAAGGGAAAGTGCTTTCAGATTTAGCCCTAAGAAAAAAGATCCTCTGTGGAATATTTCTACTCCTGATCTGATTATTTTCTCCTCAGGTGCCCTTCACCTTTTCTGCTATAACCCCCTTTCAGGTGGCAATCCATTTCCCCCTTTCAGCAAAAACTACCCTTTCTACAGGAAGAGGTTCCATTTTTTGGTTTCTTCCTATCTTCTAGGAAAGAAAGCTGTTTCCTGTGCTTCACCTGGATGAGCATTGACATTTCCTTTTTCTCCAACTCACAGGTTCCTGAGAACATAGGGCATCTGGGTCCCAGACAGATCAGTAGACCTAACCATTTAGAATCACAGGAAGGCTTGGTTCCATGTGATTCACCTGTGTAGTAAGCATATCACATAAAAACTAGTGCTAATTATTATTGGAGACAATATATTTCAATTCTACATATGGAGAAGATCATTTCTCCTACTGGTCTCTACTCTGCACCTCTAGATTATTGTGATTAGGACCATATGGGTTTCTAATCCCACTTAAGATCTCAGGGCATCACCAAAAACTGTCACTAGGTTGCTCCTCCACTTGGGTTGATTTATTTTCATTCTGGTCATACTGTTATATATGGGTTAGCTAATGTATCTATAAAATTAACTCTCTTCCCTGCTTGTCTGTGAGCTTAATGAAATCAGGAATTATGCCTATTTTCTTTATATTTGTAACCCTGAGCATAGAAAATTCCTAGCAGAATATAGGTACTCAATAAATAATTGTTGAATTAATAAATATAGGACTTAGGTCAGAGAGACAAAAGCTATCCCATAACTCAGGTAGTCCAGCCCAGTAGGTTGGACTTAAGAGGATACACAAAGTATGCTGGCCAATACCTGTAGTAATAAACTGTATGGATTTGAGGGGAACATACCCTTGGATTATTGATGAGTTCTGTGGCATCAGTAAGAAACTAATTAGGGGTTAAAACAATGGCCATCTATCTCTCAACTTCTCTTTATATCAGAAAGGATGCTAACATAATTAAAAGCCTGACACATTTAAGCCATTTTCAAGGATTTTAAATGTAAATGTAAGGCAGAAATTAAGTTGGTCACTTTCAAATAGGTCAACCGATCTCTCTTCCTGCAAGTGTGAAGTCATAGGCCCCCTGAAAAATCACCTGTGCTTATGATCCAGCACCACAAGAAATCTCACCAGGCCTCTTCTGTTACCTTAATTTCAACACCTTTTAACATTGGCTTCATGTATGTAGTTTCCTCCCTATTTCTTCATTTCTAATTTCTGCCTCAGTGCCCAGAACTTTCAGATGCTTCAGTAGCAATTTATTTTCTTTAATCCTGGTTTTTCCACTAGATGATAGTGAATCTATGCTTTATTGCCCATGGACCAATCTCATTCCTCTCCCTCATATCAGACCCCTATTTGCCCTGGAGGGTGTTTAGAATTCATTACCATTGTTCAGAATCCATTACTAGATTCATAGTTTTAGGGATACTCACTTGTCCCTGCCTTGGGGCCATAGGTTGAAATGCAATTTAAATGTCAATGGAAAAAAACCAAAAAACAGAATACTTTATATATGAACCTATTTGACTCAGGTGCCACTTGTGCTATTAGAGTCACTGCTTCCATCACTGCAGTTCCTGGAAAAAATTGGAGAAGTGATGTGCATTTTTAGGAGACACTAAGATCTCTGTTCCTGGAGGGAGTTGTAGGTAGCGAGAGGGTAGTACGATTCTTGACGCTCTATGTGTTTGTTTTGTTATGTGTTGGGGGTCAGAACTGTAGATCATTTCTTACCTCTCACAGGGCTGCTTTCTGCATGAATGACAACCCAAGCCTCCTAGCAGTAGTAAATAAGTATGAATGTTCAAGCCCAGGAAGGGATGCAGTCATTGTTATTCATAGGTCTTGGCAGAAGTGATGAAATCAGGGGAAATATGTAAAGATATGATTATACAAATAGGTTTGTTGGCATCTTACTGGATGCACTCAAATGCTAGTTAAATTATTAGAGTGCAAGGCACCCTGAACATGTAAGGAACTGGAGAAATAGTTTGAAGAAAGCACTGGAAGTTCAAAGATATCACTCAGGGAAAATGGCAGTTGGAAATTACTAGACAGTCAAGCAAAAATAGAATTTTTAAGACATATCATGGGATTTAGCTAAAATTTAATGTCATGAATTTAAAGAGATACGTATTGAAACAAGTATGTGAGTATCTATAGCGGTGACAAGAATTGTAAAATAAAGCAGGGCAGTGGCTGGAGTGTTCACTGGTTTTCTGCAGACGGTATGTGGCAAGAGAGTTGAGGGTACTGGCAGGATTACAGGTCATGGGATATGGGATGGATGGAAAGGAAGGGAAAACCAGTAGGCTATGATCCTTTCCATGCCTGGCCCTTAACTTTTATTCCCAACCTTAATGTTTATTCTTCTGGTTCTGTTTTCTGATCATTTTCTGAAATCTGTTGTTATCCATAGTCTCATGTATTTAAAGTATGTATGTCCCATTACACATATGTAGAGCATTAAAAGAATTTGCCCAAAGTTTACCACTTTATTAGTGTTGCAAATATATTGTAAAATATGTTGTACATCTAGGGTATTTATACACAATAAGCAAAGAGCATTATGATGACCTTTTAAAAAGACCACTGATAGCAGAAAAATTCACTTTTAAAAAAATTCTAACTTTTTCTGTGGCAGAGAAATAGTTGATAATTCTTTCTATAATATTTCTTCAAAGGAAATGCTTTCATTAGTCTATGTGGCAAGAAAAATATATCTCTACAGCCTATCTTCTGTAACATAATATCAATAGGTAAGATTTAGTTGTTTTTCTCCCCACACCCCATATGTATATCATTTTCATTTTCTCAGGATTATCTATGTTTATCTATATGCTTTGTTTTTGGTTTTATTTTAAAACCTTAAACTTTTTTTTTTTTTGCTGTGAGAGGTATTGAATTTGTATCTATTAAAAAAGTAAGTTATGTTGGGGAAGCAACTTTTTAAAAAAATTTTTATTGGAGTATAGTTACTTTACAATGTTGTGTTAGTTTCTGCTGTACAGCAAAGTGAATCAGTTATATGTATACGTATATCCACTCTTTTTTAGATTTCCTTCCCATTTAGGTCATCACAGATCATTGAGTAGGGTTCCCTGTGTTATACAGTAGGTTCTCATTAGTTATCTATTTTATACATAGTAGTGTATATATGTCAATCCCAATCTCCCAATTCGTCCCACCCCCATCTTTCCCCTGTAAGTTTGTTCTCGACATCTGTGACTTGATTTCTGCTTTGCCAATAAGTTCATCTGTATATTTTTCTAGATTCCACATATAAGCGATACTATATGATATTTGTTTTTCTCTTTCTGACTTATTTTACTATGTATGACAATCTCTAGGTCCATCCACATCTCTGCAAATGGCACTATTTCATTCCTTTTTATGGCTGAGTAATATTCCACTGTATATATATATATACCACATCTTCTTTATCCATTCCTCTGTTGATAGACATTTAGGTTGCTTCCATGTCCTGGCTATTGTAAATAGTACTTCAATGAACATCGGGGCACATGCATCCTATTGAATTATGGTTTTCTCTGGATATATGCCTGGAAGTGGGATTGCTGGGTCATATGGTAGCTCTATTTTTAGTTTTTTAAGGAACCTCCGTACTGTTCTCCACAGTGGCTGCACCAATTTACATTCCCACCAACAGTGTAGGAGGGTTCCCTTGTCTCTACACCATCTCCAGAATTTATTGTTTGTAGATTTTGGGAAGCAAATTTTTTATGTTCAGAAATAGGAAAGGTTTATTTTGATTCTAAAAAGCAAGTCAAAATAAGCAATTAATTCACCTTTCCATTAAACAATATCTTTAACTGGTGATAAAAATTGCTTTGAATCCAAAAAATGTTCATGGAATGTGAACTTTATATAAATAAATTACCGCAGATACTTCCATCATGCTAACATAATGTGACCAAAGGCTATATTATTTTAGGGAAAAAAAAGCTTTAAGAATTTCGTTTTTCTCCTTTGCTTGGAATTAGCAGTCAACCAACTGAGAACAAATGAATGGGAATACTAATGTATGCACCATAAAAATCAACCTTTGGAAATTTGTTCACACCAGGTTATCAAGTCAAGGGCTGTGTCCTGATAATTTTACGACTGTTATTAACAGCCCATAGTTAGGCATACCATGATAAACCTGATTAACTTTCATGCTTCAGAGTAAAAACTGATTTATTAAGAGGGAAGAATAAATTATTTCCCATTAACAGAATTCAGTATTAGCTTTTAATTTTTTCCCTAATTTAGCAGCTTGCTATATTTTACAAAACATGAAATAGGTCACCATAGATAAAGGTAAAGTGAGTTTATCCCAAGTTTTTTCCTCATCTTGGCCTTAGAAAGCAGAAATACATAGCTTTGGGTCAGGGCTCTAACAAGAGCAAACTAAAGTACTTTGGGCAATTTATTTAGTCTGTTTAAGTCTCAGATTTTTCTACAAAGCTACAAAGCTAAAGATAATCAGCATCATTAGAACAATATATTTAAATCTTGCTTGCAGACCTTTAGTAATGATTTGGCTCAAGGAAATTCAGTTGCTCTTATTAGCATTTTCCCATTTGTAGCACATAAAATTACTATTTTATCCATCTGGAATCGTTTGATAATATATCTTGCAACCTTCAATACTTTATAATGTTTCCATTATTTTTATTAATCCATTTACAACGATCAATAAAATTTAAAGCGTTCAATATTAATGACATAAGGGGTCCTTCATGATCTACTGTCCTGCCTAAGAAGTCCACTACCTTCTACTTTTCCCCTTTCCATCTCTGATTCTTTTTATGTTATATTTCAGGATTCAATTAATCTGTCATTTTCAAAGTGAAAACTCCATGGACATACTTCTTCTCCTTCACTTCTCGCCAGGCTAACCAGGGATACCACTGGCATGTTAGTAATAAGTGAGGTAAACCTCTATTAGAGGTTTTTGTTTGTTTCTCTCTCTAAGTCTGCCTTTCTTAGTATTTAAGATCTCAGTGCTTGGCATAAAGCAAAAGCATAATGCATAACTCTTTTGTAAGCAAATGCATGAATAAGGAGAAAATGAGAGACAGGATTTTTGACTCTTCAAGTTACGTTTGGCAAGTCTCTAGAGCAATACTAAATCCTTGAAATAAAGTAGCTATTATTGTTTTCAAAAGAGAAGTCTAATAAACATAAAACAAACTATAAAATGGTGGAGAAATCCAACAATGTCAATCAATGAGTTAAATGTTAATGGATTTGAAAAGGAATAAAAATGAGCTGTGATATGAACCTAAATCATTTTTTGTGGGTAACATTCTTGGCTGGAGAGCACAGGTTGTGGATGATTATCTCCTCAGCACTTTGAAGAATCATTCCAACCTGGGCAGGATCTACAGTTAATGCTAATGGCAACAAGTAGAACAGGTCGCTCAGTCCTAGCATGTTGCATAGACAGCCTAGGTATTTACTTTCCTTAGCATTAGCAGCAGAGACAGGGCTGCTTCTCTGAGGCAACTTTTCTCTCTGTCAATTGTTTTCATAAAAAAGGTCTCTAGGTTGTTTGCATGGCTGCTGATTCTGGTGGCAGGTAAGAAGTATTCCTGTCTCAAGGAAAGGTAGAAGCAAAGATGACTGGGAAAAGTATTCACTCTGGAATTCTTAGAGCTGTGAAGGTAATTGTTTGCTGACAGAGAT
Source organism: Delphinapterus leucas (assembly GCF_059928025.1). NCBI lineage: Eukaryota > Metazoa > Chordata > Mammalia > Artiodactyla > Monodontidae > Delphinapterus > Delphinapterus leucas. The sequence continues at coordinate 95,173,591 of NC_143134.1, forward strand.
GTGGACTCTATAGTGAGGTACCTCCCACTATTGATTGGGAGGTGTGAGGGAACAGAATACTCTAATTACAGTAGAATGCCATATAAGTTCTGGTTGCGGAGTTATTAGTTTATTATAACATAAAAACTCTATGAGTTTTCAACTGTATAACTCATGACTGTGATAATATAATCATAGTATTTAGTTATAAGTTTAATTTTTATAAATTTATATCATATCTGAGAAGACCTTGGTGGAAATTCTTCCCCCCGCCTTTCGCCACATTTCACCCCCTCCAGGCCTACTCCCTCTTCTCTGCCTTAGGATAACTAATCTTTAGTGACTATATGGACTTTTGTTCTAGCAGCTAACTAGTTTGGCTAATGGAGAGCCCAGCGGGAGGTTGGTGAGGAGTAAAATGAAAGTGAAATATGGGTATTTTTTCCCCAGAGCTCCTCCCTATTGGGTTGTCTTAGGATGGCTGCTTCCCTCTGCAGTCCTTTCTTCAAGACTATTCTAAGAGTCCTCTGTCTGTATCTCTTGGATCTAGGGCTGGTAACAACCATGCTGTCCCTAGGTCAAGAGGGACTACAGTATAGCTTGTGTTTTCCGTATATCCTTCTTATATCTTTAAAATTAGTCCCTTTATTAGTCCCTCCATGAATTAATGTAATTGAAGTTTGAGCCATCTGTTTCTTGATGGAGCCCCAATTGATACAAAGATAAATTAGACAAGTTGTCTGTTGTCTGTTTTCTACTATAATATAATATATCCATATTGTGCTTATGTGGTCCACATACAATTTATCAGCCAAACACTTGGCTAACTTATAACATCCCATATTCTATTGCTCTATTGATCTGCCTATGAATCACAATGTCTTATGATTTGTTTCCAGTTAATTTGAGCCTTTAAAAAATTTAAATATATCTTCCTATGTTCAGATGTATAGATTTTAAGATATTCTTCACTCCCAGAAAGAAATTTCACTCCTAGAACCTATCACAGTGTTTGGAACATATTAGGAACACCATAAATATTTGTTGAGTGTGTGAATAAGTAAATGGGAGTGAATGAATGTGTGAATAAATGAAAAATAAATAGCTTCAATTAGTTGTATGTACATAGGCATATGCACGTATGCCTTCTATGTTTACAATATGTATTTATCTCCAGGTTTTTCATCCACTATTGATAGCGAATAAAGACGTTAGAAATGTTAAATGAAACAACCTAAAAACACTTACTGCCTTGTCTGTGGAAGCAATTAATCCTGCATGGAGAAATTTGGGGCCCATTAAGCTGAGAGACAATTAGATTGGAGATCACTGAGATATAAACTACTCACTAGAGACTTTGGGAAAAATTGAGTGAAAAGTTATTGAATTTCATTGTTCTAACAGCCTTATCAGGCAAAATTGGGGGGAAAAATTCCAAGGAAAAAAGCCTTGGTAAACTTATAGGACAAAGAGAGGTAAGAGCTGATATGATTTATATTCTCTCTTGACCTACTTATGTGATTATTATATTAGAGATTTCCTAAACTTTGAACCACGCCTGCATTCTTGGATTAGACAGTATTAGGTCATTGTACATTATTATTTTAAAGTCCTTTGGAATCTAATTTGCTAGTAGAAATTTAGATTTTTCAAATAAATCTACCTCAAGTTATAGCTATATTCCCCCCTTTTATGTTTTCTTCTTTAAGTTTTGTTATCAGCATTATCTTTGTAAAATCCTCATATTTTTGGCCATGGTTCACTTTATACAGCATACGTCTTATATATTCCTTAGTGCTTTGGAAGACATTTGTAGAGTCATCTGCTCCTATTACATTTCATTTAATTCTCTTCCATAGTGAATCATCTTTCCTGGATTCTACCTTTTCTTGGGTTACTGCTAATAATAGTTGATGAAATAAAAATTTAGGGGTCACATCTTTGAATTATCCTTTTCCTTGGTCTTTCACATCTAATCCATCAGCAAGTCAGGTTGATGCTACCACCAAAACAAACATACCCAAATGTGTTAAATTCTCTCCATTTCCATCTGCTCTATATAAGTCACAATCATATCTTGCATGGACATCTGAAAAAATCTCCTGGTTTCATTCTTCCATTCTTGCCTCCCTACAATCCATTCCCTAATATAAATAAGAAGATCATGCCATTCCCCTGCTAAAGTACTATATCATTGTTCTCCATATTTGCTCCCCCGCCTTGGTGCAATTATACTTCATGCAACTAATTAAGGCAGGCATGTGACTTGCTTTGGCTAATAACATGTGGGCTAATAAAATAAATATAAGTGGAAGGAATGTGTGCACTTCTATGCCAAGGCTTTACAAGCCTACTCACGGCACACCCCCCAAATCTCCCTTTCTCCTGCACAGGCTCACGGATGATCATTTGGTGGAAGCTAGGCCACCTGCAGATGATGAACTGAGGGATTACAGAAAAGGCAGCTTTCATTTCTAGCCTCTGACTTGCAGGGGGAAATATTGCAAGGGGTTGGAAATGAGTAAGCAGTTTTGAGTATCTTCCACAGTTACTGAAAAAAACAGGGGGAATATGGGGTAGAATGATCTGTGGGGTTGCATGAGCTTAGGCTGAGGTGTGGGGTAAAGTAAAATGAGGCAAAAAATGTTTTTGCACACCTTAAATTCTACCTATTGCCAGAATAATGTATTCCTCTTACTTTCTCATACTCATCAGTTATTTCTCAGTATAAGAAAAAGGAGGAAACTACTTAAAAGTCCTTATTCATCCTCACTATATCTAAATGATATGACTAGTATATTTCCCCCTACCTTTACTTACATTTTCTTTAAGGGTCAAATAAACACTTGAGATTGAAAAATATTAAAAAATTATTTGCCAGAGCAGAATAACTGCAAAAACTAGGCACAATGGGACAAATAGGATGATTTGTGTGGTCTAAACTGTTTCGGGTTGCAGGGAGGAATTTTGAGAAGCAGGAACTATGCTACTGTATGTAACTGAGTGTAAATGATATTTCATTTTGTCTTATTTTGTTTTCAGTACTACAATACAATAGTAAGATTGTGTTTGAGAATGTTTTAGTTTTTCTGTTGAAAGACTACTATGCAAAGACATATTACTTATAGTAACTTTTAAATATAAGAAAAGTACTGGCAACCTCTTTTTAGAACCCTAAAAGAAAAACATTATGGTCAGGTCTCTACATCAAATAGGATCAGGTGGGGTAAAAGAAAACACATAAATTATTGGACCTTACTAACATTTCACACTTTAATTACACCCTGCTTCTAGAGAAAATTTTACATAATATTGCAAGTAGGGTATATGTTTCAATTGCAAAATCCCACCTGCAGTCGCCTCTCATATATATATAATATATGTATATGTACTATATATATGTACAATATATATAATTTATATAATATATGTACAACATCTTTTGTATATGGTTTTGTTTTGTGATACAGAATTGAGTCTTGGAATGAATTAGTATAACTGACTAGAGCTTTGGCTATCCCAAGAAATGGTACTTTAATAAATAAATGATGTACACAAATTATAAGTTTTATATGTTATTGAAAGTTACAGTGATTTCAGAGATTATTTTAAAATCAAAACATAGGTGAAGCCCACAAACTCATTATAAGTGGGTCTTGAATCATAAAAAAATCTAGGCTCTATTTTCCTTCAATTTGTATGTCATTTAATTAATATGTAAGTGACTTATTTTAAATTTTGATGATCAACATAAAGGAATAGTTCCGTTTGTGTTCTTTATAGTGGTTTCCATCTAGGGCAATTCTATTCAAATGTTAATTATCTCTGGCCCTTTGAGCTAGAAAATATGAAAATGAGATAAAAAGTGGCTTCTAGAGTTGCTCCTCCAAAGCTGGAAAATTGGATGAGAAGGTTTCCTGGAACTGCTGACCTCCACTTTGATGTACCTTTTCATCAGCAAACCATTGTTTGTTTGACAGATGAAAGAAGGTATGTAGTACCAAGTTAATGGCCAGTAGTGTGAGCTAGACCTTTCAGGCATAATGTGTTAGTGATAGTAATTAATTATTTGAATGTCATGTTTTTTGTGTTATTGTAAAAGACTTAGACTGTGAGCTATATATTTTTACAGAAAACTAAGATATTGATACACAGAGTTTTTGCAATCAAATTTGGGGGAAACCTAAACTAAGGATTTCCAAGAAACAGCATCATAGTAGCTTCCTCTTGTCACAGAGTCTAAAGGGTGGAAGTACTGAAATATTAAAACAAACATACAAACACGTAATTTTATAATAATTCTTCTTGGTGGGGAAATGATTCCTACAGAAATTGAATATACTTATACTATTAAATCTCTTAAGAGTTTGTATTACTACTGGGAAATAAGTAGAAAAATATTAAAATCACACACAAATCCTTATAATTTGGGGAGGTAAAGGAAGATAATGTATCATACCGCAAATACAGCACGGGCATCTTTTTACCACCTTGAATATACAACATTTAAAAACATGAACAATATACTAAAAACAAACCGAAAAACAAACAAAAAAAGAACCGGAAAACTCCAAATATCCATTAACTACTGAATGTAGTATATACATATTATGGAATACTACCCAGAAATAAAAAGGATGAGACAACTGACCCATCCAACAGCATGAATGATTGTCAAAAATATTTTAAGTGAAAGAATCTAGACACAAGATCACATATTGTACGGTTTTATTTAAATGTAATTCCTAGAAAACTCAAAACTATAGAGACAGATATCAGATCAGTGTTTTCTTTGAACTGGGGCATGGGACTGAGGATTGACTGTTATGCTGACATGAGGAAATCTTGTAGATGATGAAAATATAGCTAATCCAAGCAGGAAGTCAGCAGGGCAGGGGGAGTTTATTCCTGATATGATGGATGCCAGCTCTAGGGAGGAAGCTGGGGTTACTACGTGTTTCTTTATTATAGACTAATCTATGCAGAGAGCTGAACACAGCAACCTTGGCCCAGGTAAAAATGTACACATACACAAAAGGCACACATATAAAGTTTACTGCTGAGATTACTTATAACTTTAGTTTCTCTCCTAACTATATAGTAGAGAAACCAAATAACTAAACTGGTAGTTACATTTACATCAAATAGCTATTAATCTGAAACACTGAGCAAAAGATGCTAACAGCACCCAGAAAGGCACAGGCAAACAACAACAAAAAATAAGACTAGATAAATATTAACTGATTATATAAATGAAACAGAGATTCATCATTAATAAGTTCACATCATTCAAGATGTAATTATCTGAAAAATATACAATTTATAAAAAGAGTCTCTAGGGTAATGGCAGAATAGCTTGTTAGTACCGGCATTCTCACAGGGGGAAATAAAATCATAAAAACAAGCCTATTTGAAATTTGAAACTACTGGCAAATGCAGATTGCAGGCAGAAACTGGAGAGGCGTCTATCATTCAGTGATGAAATGCTGCAGGTATTCTGTTCGTGACTTTTTGTCAGAGTCTCCCTAATCAAGTGCAGCTCTGAGGGCAGAAAGCTGCAGGCTCACTGGTTTGAGGGCAGAGGACTGAGTTAGTGGCTAGAAGAGGAGGAGAAGGCTAGGAGGGAAAGCTAAAGAGGAAGTCACAAACGGGACCAGCCCCCAAATCTCCATTCAAAATTCACACAGCTATGTGGCTGTCTGCTAATCTGTAAATGCTTGAGGGGAACCCCGAAGGTTAGAAAAATGTAGCAACTAGAAGCTGAAAAAACTGTGCAGAAACTTTAGCTGCTGTCTAGTATAAAAAGACAGAGATTGGAGTATGGGTACAGGCCAAGTTAACTGCCTGAGAAAACAAATTTCACTCCGTAGGAACAGAATAGAATACAGATTCCTTACAGATATCACTCATAATGTTCAGTTCTCAGACATGCAAAGAAAAATAAAAAGTGACCTATATTCTAGGAAAAAAAGGCAGTCAATAGAAATCAAAACAGAGGGTACCCAGGTAGCCATTATTATAAATATATTCAAGGAATTTAAAATTATATGTATCATTCATAAATATAAATAGAATTCTCAGAAGAAAAAATAGAATTAAAAAAACCAAAGTCATAATTCTAGCACTGAAATTCTAATAACTGAAATAAAAAATGGACTGGATGTGCTTATAGCAACACATTACATACAGGGAGACAACAATATAGGTGATGCTGACTTCTCACCAGTGACAATGGAGGCAGGAAGAAAAGGAATATTTCCATTCAGGCTAAAGAGAAATACCACCAGATCTATAGGAAAGTATTGAAGTTACCAGAACTAGTAAGTATTTTGGTAAATATAATGTATAAAGAAATATTAGTGCAACATTGTGTGGCATATAACTTATGTAGATGTAATAGATATGACAATAATAGCATAAAAGACAGGCTTGCAATGTTCTTACATTCTGTGTGCTGTAGGAGACTATTAACTCTAAGTATTTAGCCTGTGATAGGTTGAAGATACATACTGTGATCTCTAGAGCTGTCTTGGAAAATAACACAGAGGGATACAGGTTTATGGGGTAAGAGAGAGGGTAATTGGGCCTTGAGCACTTTGGAGACAAAAAGCCACATTCTGGGTTTTGCCTTCAAAGTCAAATTTAGAAAATTAATACAGCAGCAAGTTCAGGTTACCTTATCTTTTTTTTTTTTTTTTAAGACTACAAAAAGAGAGACCTATTCTGTGCATCTTTGATAGAATAAAACAAACGTAAAAGTTGTTTTACTATAAAGTTTGATAGAGATGCTTGCATACCAATGTAGACAAGTTTCTTTTTTATAACTGAAAGTCTGTAATAGAGCAACAACATCGTATTGTTTTTGACAGTAATTGATGCTAATAGTTGTATGTTATTAAATTGTCCTTGGATAATCTAATTCCTGAAATTTTACTGCTTATATAATATCTCTGGTTTATTAATAAGATTTCCTAATATAAAATCTAACAAGTGCTTTAATTTCTGAGACTTAATTTTAACCTATTGTTGTCTTAGTCAGTTTGGGCTGCTATAACAAAGTGCCATAGACTAGGAGGCTTGTAAACAACAGAAATTTATTTCTCACAGTTTTGGAGGCTGGTAGTCCAAGATCAGGGTGACAGCATGGTTGGGTTCCAGTAAGACCCCTCTTCTGGAATATAGACTGTCATTCTACTGTATCTTCACATGGCAGAAAGAGGGTCAGAGAGCTCTCTGGGGCCCCATTTATGGAGACACTAATCCTATTCAGGAGGGCTCCACCCTCACACCTAATTAGCTCAGAAAGGCTCCACCTTCAAATACTATAACATTGGGGATTAATATTTTAACATATGAATTCTAGGGGGGGACACAAATATTCAATTCAGTCCACTGCACTCATACGTCAGGATTTAGCTTAGAGTCTAGTCAAGGGCACCTCTTGTGTGATTCAAGATTACCCTGTGCATACGACCATTGCAGCCTTTACTGTATTCTAATTTAAGAGTTGCTTATTTGGCTACATTACTTGCATGTTTTAATTATCTATCTTTTCCTCTAGCACAAATTCTCTGATCTGTCTTCTTTATAAATCTTTCTTTGTAATCCCAGCACCTAGAATAGTACTCACAAAAGAAGGTGCACAAAAGAGTTTAAATTAATAAATCGATGTGTATAAACTGGCCTTATCTAGACAGCAAATGTATGTATGTATTCCAGGGTTCTACTTACATCTGATGGAAAACAGAATTGTAGGAATAAAAACATAAAGGAAAATAACCTTCTTCTACTTAGCAAATCCAGGTATATTATAACACCATGGGGAAGGTCAAAAGGTTCTTGTTTTCTTACATGACTCTACTATTGTTATCTGTTTACTTTTCATATTAATATAAGAACTTATGAAATATTAGGGTAATTCCTGGACTTTGCTATTTTGTAACTTCTTGGGGAGATATTATAACGAAGAATCTAGTGTTAGCACAGAATCCCCTGCATAGTGCCAGGCTGAAAATCACAGGCTTCATCATTCATTGGTCCCAAATGAGTAATTCTTCTATGCTGGGGGAGTCCCCCTGGACATACACCCTGAAGAGTCTAAGAGAACAGCTAAGAATATGACTGAATATTTCACGAATTTTCTTTCCAAAGTAAAACCAAGGGAATTTTATAGAATCTAAAGAGTTTATCTGAGATAAAAATGATTTTTCATGTGACAGTCAGGAAAAGTCTCCAAAACAGCTGACATAAACATATGTGGCAATTGAAAACTGTACCCAAAGGATATTTGATGACACCAGGGATTCTCCCCAAGGTAGAAATCTCTGTACACTACAATCAAGGGGATTTTAAACTAAAAAATGAAAACAAAATACAAAAACACAAGAGGCTGACCAGACCAGTGTTATTAAAAGGACAACAAAAATACATAATGATAAAATTTGCACCCTAAACTTGAGCTAACTGTATGTAAATGCCACTTTGAAGTCCTGATCTGACTGTCTCTGATATGAGGCAGTTGATATGAGGATCAAATAAAATTGCAAATGTTCCACATATTTTAAATTGTAAACAATTACACAATTTAAAATTTAAGTTGCATAAAATTTAAACAACTTAGTCATGGTAAGAGTAATTGACAGTGGTGGCTCCTATTTCTGGTCCTCTCTGAGGAATTAGGGAGGCTACCCTAACATAAGCCTGAGGAAAGAAAAAAATTGGGTGTTTGAGGAAACCACTGGTACTGATATGAGTTCTCTGTACCTCTTCCATTGATGCTGTCTCTTCTGCTTCCTACTTTTCAAATGCACTGGACAATAGTAGGTCATCAAACATGTCCAAGGCTTCCCACTGTCTGTAACTCAAGCCCTTCCCTCTGCTTAAATCACTCTTGACCCCATTTCACATGGTTCATTTGTCCTCAGCCTCACATTAAAACACACCTTTTGGAGAGAGCTTCTCTGAGCAGCCTGTAGAAAGAAGGCCTTGCCAATTGTTCCGAATTTTCTAAATCAGTATCCACAAACCTTTGCACCACCCCCTGCCCACAAACAGTATTGACTACAATACAGGAATTTTAAGTGAATTTTAACTTATTTTGTCTCCTTCATTTAATATAAACTCTGTAGTGAACATGTCTATCTTGTTGCCCTTTATATCCCCAGAAAAATACATAGTGCCTCTCACATTAAGCACATCTTAATTTTTTGATAAATAATGAAAATATGGTTTCTTGGCAAATATTTGCAATTTCAAATTACCTATATATTTGGATGATATACTTATAGAACTACCTCCATATTCCTTTCTAAAATCAAATGTCTTAAATATTTAATGTCTTAAATATCTTGACTATGGCAAGAAATATTTGTATCACATTTATCTTTTAAGACATTTCTTTTTGCTATGTACTTCACTGTGTAAAGAGCAGAGAGGAAAGAAAAGTGGGTGGGGAAGAATGGGGTATGTGCAGAAAACCATAAAATAAAAAATAACTGGGTGTTTGACACAGGATAGGCAAGTTGATTATAATATTAGACAAATTATTTAATTTCTATGGATTATAGTTTATTAATTGATAAAATGTGATTATTGGATTCATTTCTTAAATTACTTCAAGTATGAATGTTCTACCATCCTAAGAGAGTATTAGAAAAACTAAGCAAAACAATTATTAATTTTGAATTGTATATTTAGGTTTGTATGTGTTTGAAAGTAAAATGTATATATTTAAACACATTTATCTGTTTAAGAAAAATATACTACTTATGCTTATGAAGTACACATCCTGCAGATATTCTATAAAGTTGAAAGAGTACTATAAAATTGTAATTCATAACATTTCCTCTAGTGAAAGACTACAGAAAAATGACAACAAAAATCACATTGTAGAGCACAGAAGTTAATACTACAAGATTATTGTCAAAGAATAACAATTATTTCAAGATGTTTTATTTCCTTATTCTGTTTTGTTCTCTTCTACGGGTTGCTTTGCCTATTCAACCAAGGAAACACATTTAATGGGCTGACATGAAACAAATTTTAATAGTTCAGCCCTTTGTAAGCATTCTCATGCATGATTAACATTACACATTGTAAAGGACTGCTTTCCTTAAATTGTAGATATTTGGCTATAAATTTGAGACTGTGGTATAATTGTCTAACTATTGAAGGAGCACTTGTACTTTGTGCACTGATGAATTAGGTAAAGTGTATAACTAGGATACACATTTTAGTATGGTTCATTAAATCATAAAACACAAAAGGCCCATTGGAATTTGAATGATTATAGGAGAAATAACATTTGATAGAAGTTACAATGATAGATATTTATATATTTGATATTTAATTAAAATTATGGTAAAATTGATAGAAGTTACAATGATAGATATTTATATATTTGATATTTAATTAAAATTATGCTAAAATTTACTTTTATTTTCCTCAAAAATTATTTTAAAAAATTTTTATTTTATTTTTAAAATTTTTTCATTTTGTTTTTTGTGTTTGTTTTTCTTAACATCTTTATTGGAGTATAATTGCTTTACAATGGTGTGTTAGTTTCTGCTTTATAACAAAGTGAATCAGCTATACATATATCCTCATATCTCTTACCTCTTGTGTCTCCCTCCGACTCTCCCTATCCCACCCCTCTAGGTGATCACAAAGCACCAAGCTGATCTCCCTGTGCTTTGCGGCTGCTTCCCGTTAGCTATTGATTTTACATTTGGTAGTGTATATATGTCCATACCACTCTCTCACTTTGTCCCAGCTTACCCTTCCCCCTGCCCGTGACCTCAAGTCCATTCTCTAGTAGGTCTGTGTCTTTATTCCCATCCTGTCCCTAGGTTGTTCATAACCTTTTTTTTCTTATTTTTAGATTCCATATATATGTGTTAGCATACGGTATTTGTTTTTCTCTTTCTGACATACTTCACTCTGTATGACAGACTCTAGGTCCACCCACCTCATTACAAATAACTCAATTTCATTTCTTTTTATGGCTAATATTCCATTGTATATATGTGCCACATCTTCTTTATCCATTCATCTGTCGATGGACACTTAGGTTGCTTCCATGTCCTGGCTATTGTAAATAGAGCTGCAAAGAACATTGTGGTACATGACTCTTTTTGAATTATGGTTTTCTCAGGGTATATGCCCAGTAGTGGGATTGCTGGGTCATATGGTAGTTCTATTTGTAGTTTTTTAAGGAACCTCCATACTGCTCTCCACAGTGGCTGTATCAATCTATATTCCCACCAACACTGCAAGAGGGTTCCCTTTTCTCCACACGCTCTCTAGCAGTTATTGTTTGTAGACTTTTTGATGATGGCCATTCTGACTGGTGTGAAGTGATACTTCATTGTAATTTTGATTTGCATTTCTCTAATGATTAGTGATGTTGAGCATCCTTTCATGTGTTTGCTGGCAATCTGTATATCTTCTTTGGAGAAATGTCTGTTTAGGTCTTCTGCCCATTTTTGGATTGGGTTGTTTCTTTTTTTGATATTGAGCTGCATGAACTGCTTGTAAATTTTGGAGATTAATCCTTTGTCAGCTGCTTCATTTGCAAATATTTTCTCCCATTCTGAGGGTTGTCTTTTGGTCTTGTTTATGGTTTCCTTTGCTGTAAAAAAGCTTTTAAGTTCATTAGGTCCCATTTGTTTATTTTTGTTTTTATTTCCATTCCTCTAGCAGGTGGGTCGAAAAGGATCTTGCTGTGATTTATGTCATAGAGTGTTCTGCCTATGTTTTCCTCTAAGAGTTTTATACTGTCTGGTGTTACATTTAGGTCTTTAATCCATTTTGAGTTTATTTTTGTGTATGGTGTTAGGGAGTGTTCTAATTTCATTCTGTTACATGTAGCTGTCCAGTTTTCTCAGCACCACTTATTGAAGAGGCTGTCTTTTCTCCATTGTATATTCTTGCCTCTTTAGCAAAGATAAGGTGACCATATGTGCGTGGGTTTACCTCTGGGCTTTCTATCCTGTTTCATTGATCTATCTTTCTGTTTTTGTGCCAGTACCAAACTGTCTTGATTACGGTAGCTTTGTAGTATAGTCTGAAGTCAGGGAGCCTGATTCCTCCAGCTCCGTTTTTCTTTCTCAAGATTGCTTTGGCTATTTGGGGTCTTTTGTGTTTCCATACAAATTGTGAAATTTTTGTTCTAGTTCTGTGAAAAATGCCATTGGTAGTTTGATAAGGATTGCATTGAATCTGTAGATTGCTTTGGGTAGTATAGTCATTTTCACAATATTGATTCTTCAATTCCAAGAACATGGTATATCTCTCCATCTGTTTGTATCATCTTTAATTTCTTTCATCAGTGTCTCATAGTTTTCTGCATACAGGTCTTTTGTTTCCTTAGGTAGGTTTATTCCTAGGTATTTTATTCTTTTGGTTGCAATGGTAAATGGGAGTGTTTCCTTAATTTCTCTTTCAGATTTTTCATCATTAGTGTATAGGAATGCCAGAGATTTTTGTGCATTAATTTTGTATCCTGCTACTTTACCAGATTCATTGATTAGCTCTAGTAGTTTTCTGGTAACATCTTTAGGATTCTCTATGTATAGTATCATGTCATCTGCAAACAGTGAGAGCTTTACTTCTTTAATTTGAAGTGTGGTAAAATTATACCTACATTGATAATTCTGAATGCCCTATAGGTATATCAGGCAATATCTAAAATAAGGCAAATATAATAGAGTTTAATTAATTAAGAGGTCCTCAACTATTATACTTTTCAGAAGAGCAAAGTTTGTAATTGACCAAGATGAATAAGCATTTCCATTAGGTGTGTATATATAGTGCAGAAGATACAAAGGAAAATAATGTTTTTTCCTGCTTATATCTGTAAGCCTCAGACTTCTGTAAATAATTGTTCATTATTGTGCATTGCACCTACCCTCAACAATTTCCACAAGGCCTGCATAATCTGACTCCTGCCCACCTCTTATGTCTCATTTCATGGAATTTATGTCCTCACTCTGCTCCAGCCAAAATGGTTCTTTCAGTTCCTTGATGCACTAAGCTATTTTATACCTCAGGAGTGATATTTTCTCTCCTGTTGTAGCTCCTACTCTTCTGTATCTTATACATGAAAGGCCATTCAGAGAAGTCTTCATCATCTTCCTATATCATCAGTGATTCTTGGTTTCGCTCTCCATGTTTTCAAAGCTTCCTTTCTTCCTGGTGCCCAACCTGGGTTCCATATAGAGATAGATGTAAGTGCCTACTCAACAACTAGGTCATTCATTGAATCCTGAGAAATGTGGTAGATATACTTGTGCCCTAGATCGCAAATACAGAACTTTTGATTAGTTCTAATAATTTTTGACCCTCAACCAAGAGGGTTCAAGCTCAGAACATATGGCAGATATGCAAATAAATGCCATATCACTTCTTATATCATCCTCTTTTATTGCCCACAGATGAAATTGCCCACTGAAAGCACCACCTGAATCCTTCTATAAAACAAAAGCTTCTATGCATACGAATAAAGTTTCCCAATTCCTGAGGACTAAATATGGTATTTTCTATCATAGCTTATGAACACTATTAATTTCTCATTCCAGATTTTTATTTAAGTAATACCTACACCCCTTTAAGAAACCGACACTGACAAAACATTGGAATTGATCTTTGAGTTATGAATTGTTTTCCTTTTTTACTATCTCATGTTTACAGTTATTCCAATAGGATAGAGACACAAGCAGATAACCTAGTTAGAAGTGTGTTCAAAGGGTGGTTTATTTATGTAGGGTGGAATTATTCAAAGAAGGAAGTTTTGGGCCTTCTAAAAGCCTTAACAAAATGATGCCATTGGAAATTTTTCTTTCTGGTCTAGGTACATTGACCTAGAACCAGCCTATTTGTTCTTTTTTGATTATCCCCCATTTTTTATCTTGAAATTATCTATGTTTTTACTTCTCCTTGATAGGAGTTGAAGTCTCCCAATGTCTCACCACAGACCTCATCTCTCTCTGCCTCATTTGCTAGATCTTAACACTCTGTTACTTCTCTTAGGAGGCAGTTCAACTGTCTCATTTTGGTGCTGACCCCTCATATAGACACAGCATTGATATGTGATAAAGAGGGATACCTGTAGTGCACCTAAAATTTAATATTTGTTTTCACTTAACTTTGAATAATAAAATATTAAGGTTATTTCTTTTAATGCAGTCTTACTATTAGCTATGAAACACCTGCACGGGACCAGAGATCAATACATTATTTCTGTTCTCTGCTTGAAATTTCAAATTAGAAACACATTTGAGCTATGAAACTAGAACTATTTTAAAAGACTTACTGCTATTATTGGCTTGATGAAATTTAAGATGCAGGTATTTGTGAAAGGCTCATTCAAAAGACTAAACCCAAGCTGGGTTTAAGGCAAGGGATTGATGTCAAATAAGGAAAGGGGGTAGGAGTAGCAGTACTTATATATTATAAACAATTTGCCATAATGTACATCATTTTTGTTTCTTAGCTTTTATTAGTCTCTTAGCCTTTTTATTAAACTTCTGAATAATATAATTTATAAGGTACATAATGATTAAAATATGAAATTATACACTCAATTTCCATGAACTGTCAAAAATTTTGTGATTTCTAAGCCTTCGCCTTATCAATGTTCATTTTTAATTATAGTATCATGTTCAGTTAATATACCTAAACCCTATTACAAAAGACAAACCCTGTAAAGAGCCCTTTTAGGTATATTTTGGAAAGGTAATTTGTCTGTAGCAGGTATTGGTTAATGTAAATTTGCAAAACAACCTGAAAATAAGAAGACTTCTTTCATATACGAAATCAGTTCTTACTTAAAGTGGAACAAATATTGTATTTTTTACATAAGTTCTATTGGTTATGTACATTGAGATTAGAAAAAAATGGTATATGTTTTCATTTATTCAAAGCATCTTTTATATTCTACAAAACTCTTTGGTATATTTCATCAAAGAGATTCTATATTGCGCATCTAGAATTGATTCCTAGAATTTTGATTTTTTTGGTTATTATAATTTCTCTATTAGGGAGCTTAACAGAGTATGGTTGGTATATAAGAAAGTTTTACATTTTAAAACTAAACTTTATTGAGTTATAATTTATCTTCAATAAGATGTACCCATTGAGTTATAATTTATCTTCAATAAGATGTACCCATTGTAAAGACATGTCAGATGAGTGTATCGGTAGAGATCATGTGCAGATTTCTGAAGCTCCTCTCCAAAATTTCCCCTCTGCATCCTTAGCAACTCTCCCCAAATTCCAATGTCTGTCTCTCCTGCAATTCTGTTTGTCCTCACTATACTGTATCTGGAAAGTATCTTCAGGTACAAAGCCTGAGAGATCACAGGCATATTTTGTTCATTTGCTTTCTCATGTCCACAGTCCTGCCTGTAATCTGATGTCTTAATACAAATGTTTCATGTATTTAATCCAATAGTCTAGTTGTTTATGTTGGGAAAGCTAGTCTGGCACCACTTACTCTCATATAGATGCAAGAGGCCATAGTTATTAATTTTTATAAATGTAATTTGTATAAAACTGTATTATTAAACTTCCCTGTTACTTCTAAAGAAACTAGATAATTAAAAAATTAGATTAACTTGTTTTTTAAAGTAAATAATGAAGTCATTTGCTTTTTAAAGTAAATAATCGTTCAAAGTCATCCTAAAAGTGACTTTACATATTTTTTTCCTTAAGAATGAAATAATAAATTTGTAAAATAATGCAGTGTCTGTCAGTAAATTATGGGATCATGTGAATGAATAACTGGTATTTTTATCTTGATCTGGACTTTATATTTTGGCTTTAAATGATTGTTGGATTTTTAGTTTAAGATCGGAATTTGTTTTTCTTAAAATTGTCTAAGAATATGAGAAATTTGATTTTCCTAATGTCTTCTTAGCATCTATCATTATACCTATTTACTTTTTTCTTTATTAAAGTACTGCTTTACTGAAACATTCTGGTATTCCTGAAGTAAATTCTACTTGATGAAAATGCATTTATTATTCTTAAATAACAGATTAAGTGCTAGTATTGTATTTTGGATTGTTTGCATCTATATATTTGTTTAGCTTAAAAATGACTAGTAGAATTGCCCATTTGTCCATCCTTTATATAGAAATGAAATTATTAATTCCTTGGAAAGTTTAAAGTACTGGTTTTTTTTTCTGTTTTAATGAGGTATAAATGATGTACAATAAACTCCACATACACCATACTCAATGGTGAAAAGCTGAAAGCTTTTCCTTTAAGATCAGGAACAAGACAAGGATGAGCAATCTGGCCACTTTTATTCAACACAGTATTGGAAGTCCTAGCCACAGTAATCAGAAAAGAAAAAGAAATAAAAGGCATCCATATTGGAAAGGAAGTCGTCAAACTGTCACTATTTGAAGATGACATGATGCTATATATAGAAAATCCTCAAGACTCCACCAAAAAACTGTTAGAACTAATAAATGAATTCAGTAAAGTTACAGGATAGAAAATTAATATACAAAAATCTGTTGCATTTCTACAAAATAATGTATTGCCAGAAGGGGCAATCAAGAAACAATCCCATTTACAGTCAATCACATGAAATAGAATAAAATGCCTAGGAATAAATCTAACCAAGGAGGTAAAAGACTTGTACTTGGAAAACTGTAAGACACTGATCAAAGAAACTGAAGATGACACAAACAGAAAGATACACTGTGCTCATGGACTGGAAGAATTAATATTGTTAAAATAACCATATTATTCAAGGCAATCTACAGATTCAGTGCAATCTCTATCAAAATACCCATGACATTTTTCACAGAACTAGGACAAATAATTCTAAAATTTGAATGTAACCACAAAAGACACCAAATATCCAAAGAAATCTTCAGAAAGAAGAACAAAGCTGGAGGTATCACATTCTCTGATTTCAAACTATACTACAAAGCAATAGTAATCACAACAGTATGGTACAAAAACAAACACATAGATCAATGGAACATAACAGAGAGCCCATAAATAAATGCACACTTACATAATCAATAAGTTTATGACAAAGAAGGCAAGAATATACGAGAGAAAAGAGTTTCTTCAATGAATGGTGTTGGGAAAACTGGACAGCTACATGCAAATGAATGAATCTAGACCACTTTCTTACACCATAGACAAAAATAAACTCAGAATGGTTTAAAGACTTAAATGTAAGACTTAAAAACATAAAACTACTAGAGGAAAACATAGGCAGTATGCTCTTTGACATTGGTCTTAGCAACATTTTTGTGGGTCTGTCTCCTTAGGCAAGTGGAAAAAAGCAAAAGTAAACAAGTGGGATGACATCAAGCTAAGCCTAACTGAACTTAAATGCTTTTGCACATCAAAGGAAATGATAAACAAAATGAAAAGACAACTTACAGAATGGGAGAAAATATCTGCAAATGACGTGACCAGTAAGGGATTAATCTCCACAATATACAAACAGCTGAAAACTCAATACCAAAAAAAAATGGGCAGAAGATCTAAACAGACATTTCTCCAAAAACATACAGATGGTCAACAGGCACATGAAAAGATGCTCAACATCTCTAATTATTAGAGAAGTGCAAATCAGAACTACAATGAGGTATCACCTCGCACCAGTCAGAATGGCCATCATCAAAAAGTCTACAAATAATAAATGCTGGAGAGGATGTGGAGAAAAGGGAACCCTCCTACACTGTTGGTGGGAATGTAAATGGTGCAGCCACTATGGAGAACAGTATGGAGGTTCCTTAAAAAACTAAAAATAGAACTACCATACAACCCAGCAATCCCACAACTGGGCATATACCCTGAGAAAACCATAGTTCAAAAAGCATCATGTACCACAATGTTCACTGCAGCACTATTTACAACAGCCAAGATATGGAAGCAACCTAGATGTCCATCAACAGATGAATGGATAAAGATGATGTGGTATATTTACACAACGGAATATTACTCGGGCATATAAAAGAATGAAATAAGGCCATTTGCAGCAACATGGATGGACCTAGAGATTATCGTACTAAATAAGCCAAAGACAAATATCATATGATATCACTTTTATGTGGAATCTAAAAATAAAGATACAAATGAACTTATTTACAAAACAGAAATAGACCCCAAAACAAACTTATTGTTACCAAGTTTCCCAAAGGGGAAAGGGGGGGGCAATAAATTAGAAGTTTGAGATTAACATATACACACTACTATATATATAAAATAGATAACCAACAAGGACCTACTGTATAGCACAGGGAACTATACTAATTATTTAATAACCTATAAGGGAAAAGAATATGAAAAATATATATATATGCATACCTGAATCACTTTGATTTACACCTGAAACTAACACACTGTAAATCAACTATACTTCAATAAAAATAAATGAGAAAAACAAAAAATAAAAATCTTTCACATAGAAAAAGAATGATCAACACAATGAAAAAGCAACCTATTGAAAGCAAGATATTTGCAAATGATATGTCCAATAAGGGGTTAATATCCAAAATATATAAAGAACTCAAATAACTCAATATCAAAAAAAAACCTGATTAAAAAATGGGTAGAAGCCTTGAATAGACATTTTTCCCAAGGAGACATACAGATGGCCAACAAGCACATGAAAAGATGCTCAATATCATAATCATCAGGGAAATGCAAACCAAACCCCACAGTGATATATCACCTCACACCCATCAGAATGGTCATTTTCAAAAAGACAGAAAATAACAAGTTTGGTGACAATGTGGAGAAAAAGGAACTTTCCTGTACTGTTGGTGGGAATGTAAATTTGTCCAACCACTATAGTAAACACTATGGAGCTTCCTCAAAACACTACCATATGATCCAGCAATTACATTTCTGGGTATTTTTCTGAATAAAATGAAAATACTAATTTGAAAAGATATATACACCCCAGTGTTCACTGCAGCATTATTTACAGCAGCTAAGATATGGAAGAAACCTAACTGTCCATTGATAGATGAATGGATAAAGGAGATGTGGTATGAATATATACAATGGAATATTAGCCATAAAAATAAAATATTGCCATTTCTGACAACATGGAGGGACCCAGAGGGTATTATTCAAAGTGAAATAAGTCAGAGAAAGACAAATACTGTATGATTTCACTTACATGTGTAATCTAAAAAACAAAACAATTAGACAAACAAAACAGAAACTGACTCATAGATACAGAGAACCACCTGGTGGTTACCAGCAGGGAGGGGTGGAATGGGTGAAATAGGGGAAGAGGATTAACAGGTACAAACTTCCAGTTATAAAATAAACAAGTCATGGAGATATAATGTACATCATAGAAATATAGTCAATAATATTATAACAACTTTGTATGGTTACTAGACTTATTGTGGTGATCATTCCATAATGTATAAAAATATTGAATCGCTATGTGGTACGCCTGAAATTAATATAATACTGTAAGTCAATTATACTTCAATAAAAATAAACTCTAGGACCTAATGAAACTTAAAAGCTTTTGCACAGCAAAGGAAACCATAAACAAGACCAAAAGACAACCCTCAGAATGGGAGAAAATATTTGCAAATGAAGCAACTGACAAAGGATTAATCTCCAAAATTTACAAGCAGCTCATGCAGCTCAATATCAAAAAAACAAACAACCCAATCCAAAAATGGGCAGAAGACCTAACTAGACATTTCTCCAAAGAAGATATACAGATTGCCAACAAACACATGAAAGAATGCTCAACATCATTCATCATTAGAGAAATGCAAGTCAAAACTACAATGAGATGTCATCTCACACCAGTCAGAATGGCCATCATCAAAAAATCTAGAAACAATAAATGCTGGAGAGGGTGTGGAGAAAAGGGAACACTCTTGCACTGCTGGTGGGAGTGTGAATTGGTACAGGCACTATGGAGAACAGTATGGAGGTTCCTTAAAAAACTACAAATAGAACTACCATATGACCCAGCAATCCCACTACTGGGCATATACCCTGAGAAAACCATAATTCAAAAAGAGTCATGTACCAAAATGTTCATTGCAGCTCTATTTACAATAGCCAGGAGATGGAAGCAACCTAAGTGTCCATCATCGGATGAATGGATAAAGAAGATGTGGCACATATATATAATGGAATATTAGCCATAAAAAGAAACGAAATTATTTGTAGTGAGGTGGATGGACCTAGAGTCTGTCATACAGAGTGAAGTAAGTCAGAAAGAGAAAGACAAATACCATATGCTAACACATATATATGGAATCTAAGAAAAAAAAAATGTCATGAATAACCTAGGGGTAAGACGGGAATAAAGACACAAACCTACTAGAGAATGGACTTGAAGATATGGGGAGGGGGAAGGGTAAGCTGTGACAAAGTGAGAGAGTGGCATGGACATATACACTACCAAACGTAAAATAGCTAGTGGGAAGCAGCCGCATAGCACAGGGAGATCAGCTCGGTGCTTTGTGACCACCTAGAAGGGTGGTATAGGGAGGGTGGGAGGGAGGGAGACGCAAGAGGGAAGAGATATGGGAACTATATGTATATGTATAACTGATTCACTTTGTTATAAAGCAGAAACTAACACACCATTGCAAAGCAATTATACTCCAATAAAGATGTTAAAAAAAAAACAAAAAACAAAACAAAACAAAAAAAGATCCCTGCAAAAGAGCCCAGTTTTAATTGGACCAGTCTGTGAAGCAACTGATGCCCCAGGACATTGTTGAGGTGATAGAGCAATCAGCTGCAATTAATGAAGCTTATCAGATGGCTGTGGTCAGGAAGAGAGTTTCTGGCCAGGCCAATCAGGCCAGAAAAAGAAATAAAAGGCATCCAGATTGAAAGGGAGATGATGTGATCTTATATATAGAAAATCCTAAGGAATAAACAAAAACACGACTAGAGCTAATGAACACGTTCAGCAAGGTTGCAGGATCCAAGATCAATATACAAAAATCATTTGTGAGGGCACGAATGGGTACAAAGGTTCAGTTGTTCAGGATGAATGAGTTCTGGTGATCTAATGTATAGAATGATGGCTGTAGTTAGTAATAGTACATTGTATACTTGAAACTTGCTAAGAGAACAGATCTTAAATGTTCTTATCACAAAAATGTATAAGTATGTGAGGTGATGGATAGAGTAATTGGCTTGACTGTGGTAATCATTTCACAATGTATATGTATATCAAAACACCATATTGTGTACCTTTATATAATTTTAAATTGTCACTTATATCTCAATAAAGCTGGGGGAAAAATTTTTAAAAAACTCTAAATATATATTTTACTTAGCATAATACCCTCTAGGGTCCTCAATTTTGTCACAGTTTAAGAGTTTTGACGTATGTATACACATGTGAAATCATCACCACAATTAAGATAATAACCATACACCATCTCTAAAAGCTTCACCCTGTTCATTTGCAATTCTTGTTTTCTTCCCCTCCCTCTCCTCTCCAGGTAACAAACACTTTGTTTTCTGTTATTATGGATTACTTTGCATTTTCTAGAGTTTTATATAAATGAAATTAGGTATTATTTATTTTCTGTCTAGTTTCTTTAACACAGCATAGTAATTTTGAGATTCATTCATGTTGTTCATACTTTGTTTTCTATTTCTGAATAATGGTATTCTATTGTATGAATATCACAATTTTTTTGTACTACTGAAGCTTCTAAATAATAGCTTCTAAATAAATTGCCGAACTGTTTTCCAAACTGGTTATACTGCTTTAGATTCCCAGCAGCAGTATGTGAGCATTCCAGTTGTGTCAGGTCCTTGCTAACACTTGTAAGATATATGTAGTGTATGGGTAGTGGCATTTCATTTCGGTTTTAATTTTGCATTTCCCAAATAGTGATGAAGTTGAGCGTTTTTCATAGACTTATTGGCCATCCCTGTATCTTTCATAGGAAATTATTTGTTCAACTTTTTGTGCCCATTTAAAAAGAAAATTGAGTTGAAGATATATTTTAAATATAAGTCCTTTGTTGGATATATGTTTCACAAGTATTTTCTCCCAGTCCTTGGCTTGCCTTATCTTTCTAACAGTGTTTTTTTGAAGAGCAAAACTTGTTGTTTGTTTGCTTGTTTGGTTGTTTTTATTAAGTCCAATTTATTTAAATTTCTATTTTATAGTTTGTGCTTTTGCATCATACATCCTCTGCCAAAACTATGATCAGTAACATTTTTCGTGTTTTCTTCTAGATGTTTTATCATTTTAGCTTTTGATTTGATCCATCAAAAACTTCATTTTTGTATATGATCTGGTATGGATTGAGGAACCTCCTTTTCTCCCCCACATGTGGCTATTCGATTGTTCCAATGCCATTTTTCCTTACCCCCTTAAATTGCCTTTCCGGTGTTTATTTCCTCCTGGCTTTTGGTTAGTTTCCTCACAGTGATGTATTCATATAGATGAAGATTCATGGGAAACTCTCCTGAGCTCACTCTCCTGTTCAGTTCTTTTTTCTACAAGTAGTTCTGTCCTTTCTGTTACTCTGCCAAGCAAACTGAGGCCATTTCGTCCACCCCAAATTTTTAACACTTTTCTCATGTCAAGGAGACTGCCAGGTTCTATCTGGGTTCCTTTTCCCTGCACTGTATGCCAGAAACTCTCCAGGAAGTAAGCTGAGGCAGTGATGGGGCTCACCTGATTTGTGTCTTTCTCACAGGAGTCACTGTTCTGCACTGCCTTGTGTGCAGTTGTCTGAACATTATGGTTCCCCATATTTTGTCTATTTTTTTAGAAGAGTCATTGTTACTCCATTATGGCTGGAAACAGAAGTGACCTAAAGATCATATTTATGATCAAATATGCTTTGTCCCTAATTTGAAGATAATAATTTGACACACTTTAAAATTCTTCCATTGATTACTAACCGGTTTTGTTTTTTAAGTTATGAATCTGATTTGGTAATCAATTTGTTTTTCTACAAGTAGTTGAATATGTTCATGTTTATTAGTATGGAGTTATTTATATTCTCTTACTTTTAAATAGCTACCAAATCTCTAGTTAAACTGCTACTCTCATTCCTAATTTTGAATTTTTGTGGGGTTTTTTTCTTATCATCTTTGATAGATTAAGCAGGTGAGAGGCTACTCTATGCTACTGGTTTTCTTGAAGGTAGAACTCTTAGCTAACTGTATCCACTATAGTTCTTTTTATTCTTTAACTTCTTTTTATCTTTAACTTCTTTTATTTTTAACTTACTTTTTGCTTGTTTTATTTTCCCCTTCTTGATACCTTAAACTGTATGCTGAAATTCAAGTTCTTTTTTCTTTCTTATTAATAATAAAAGCATCCTCTACAGCTACAATCTTCCTGTTTTGGTATTTATTGTTATTATTACTAATTTCTAATAATCTGTGTACTTTTGATTTACTGTTTAATGAAACTTATTTACAAGTGGTATACATTTTTTAAAAAAAAGTTTTCAACATATTTCATCAGTTTTCAAATGTCAATAATTGTAAGATGCACTATCAATTTAATTATGAATATTTTGTAGGAAAAATATTGATAATAAATGTGGTGATTCATAATCCAGGTTTGAATCTAATTCTTCTTACATTCCCTGACAGTCCTTTATGAGATTTTTATCAGGGCTATGCATATTATCACATAAGCAGATTTCCCTAAATCATGACATTGAACAGGCAATCTTCTTTACACAAAATATTTTCTTCATTTCAATGCTATATTAGTAAAATATTTCAAAAGACATTTTAAAGTGAAATTAAGGTATTCAAATTTAAGTGGTTTTAAATCCACATGCATGTATTGCTAATTTAACATCAGAAATGTATCTACTACATTGGAAGAGCCAGTGTACTCAAGGGTACAGTCAAAACAATTTTATTTTTATGCATCCCTTTCACCTTTTCAAATCATTCTCTAGAGGAGTATTATACCCTACCTCTTCAATAAAATCTAAGGCAAGCCCCATGCCTTTTAAATCTACTTTTAGGCAATTAAAAATAGTTCTATTGACAAAATGCTTAGTTCAAAAAAAATCATTCTGAAGAGATAAAATTGTCATTATATATAGATGACATGATACTCTATATAGAAAACCCTATACTCTCTCTATATAGAAAACCTTTCTATACTCTATATAGAAAACCCTTTCTATACTCTATATAGAAAACCCTGTCATTATATACAGATGACATGATACTCTATATAGAAAACCCTCCACACAAAACTTCTAGAACTGATAAACAAATTCAGCAAGGTAGCAGAATACAAGATTAACATACAGAAATCAGTTCCATTTCTTTATACTAACAATGAAATATCGGAAAGGGAATGTAAATAAAACAATCCCTTTTAAAATTACATTAAAAATATACTTAGGAATAAACCTGACCAAGGAGGTGAAAGACATAAGCTGGGAACTATAAAACATTAATAAAGGAAATTGAAGATGATTCAAAGAAATGGGAAGATATTCCACGCTCTTGGATTGGAAGAATTAATATTGTTAAAATAGCCTTAGTACTCAAAGCAATCTACAGATTTAATAGAATCCCCCTCAAATTATCCAGAACTAGAAAAAATAATCCTAAAATATATATGGAACCATAAAAGACCCAGACTTTCCAAAGCAACCCTGAGGAAAAAGAACAAAGCAGAAGGTATAACTCTCCCAGACTGCAGACAGTACTACAAAGCTATAGTAATCAAAACAGCATGGTACTGGCACAAAAACAGATATATAGTTTAATGGAACAGAATATAGAGCCCAAAATAAACCCACACATCAGTATTTTAGTCAGTTAGTCTTCGACAAAGGAGGCAAGAATATACAATGGAGAAAAGATAGTCCCTTCAGCAAGTGGTGTTGGGAAAGTTGGACAGCTGCATGTAAATCAATGAAGTTAGAACACACCCTCACACCATACACAAAAATAAACTCAAAATGGCTTAAAGATTTACATATAAGACATGACACCTTAAAAGTCCTAGAAGAGAACATAAGCAAAACATTCTCTGACACAAATTGTACCAAAGTTTTCTTAGGTCAATCTCCCAAGGCAATAGAAATTAAAGCAAAAATAAACAAATGGGACCCAATCACACTTACAAGCTTTTGTGCAGCAAAGGAAACCATAAACAAAATGAAAAGACAATCTATGAACTGGGAGAAAATATTTGCAAATGATGTGACTGACAGGGATTAATTTCCAAAATATACAAACAGGTCATACAACTCAATAAGAAAAAAATCAAACAACCCAATTGAAAGATGGGCAGAAAACCTAAATGGACATTTCTCTAAAGAAGACATACAGATGCCAAAAGGCACATGAAAAAGATGCTCAACACCACTAATTATTAGAGAAATGCAAGTCAAAACTACAATGAGGTATCACCTCACACCGGTCAGAATGGCCATCATTAAAAGTTTACAAATAACAAATGCTGGAGAGGGTGTGGAGAAAAAGGAAATCTCCTACACTGTTGTTGGTGGGAATTTAAATTGGTGCAGCCACTATGGAAAACAGTATGGAGGTTCCTTAAAAAACTAAAAATGGTTACCATATGATCCAGCAATCCCACTCCTGGGCAGATACCTGCACAAAACTATAATTCAAAAAGATACATATACCCTATGTTCATAGCAGTTCTATTCACAATAGCCAAGACATGGAAACAAACTAAATGTCCATCGACAGATGAGTGGATAAAGAAGATGTGGTACCTATATAAAATACAATACTCCTCAGCCATAAAAAAGAATGAAATAATGTCATTTGCAGCAACATGGATGGACCTAGAGATTATCATACTAAGTGAACTATGTCAGAAAAAGACAAATACCATATGGTATCACTTATATGAGGAATCTAAAATATGACACAAATGAACTTATCTACAAAACAGACTTGGAGACATAGAGAATAGCTTTGTGATTGCCAAGGGGGTGGGGGGGGAGGAATGGATTGGGAGTCTGGGATTAGCAGATGCAAACTATTATATATAGAATGGATAAACAAGAAGGTCCTACTATATAGCACAGGGAACTATATTTAATATCATGTGATAAACCATAATGAAAAAGAATATGAAAAAGAATGTTTATATATGTATAGCTGAATCACTTTGCTGTACAACATCATAAATCAATTATACTTCAACAAAGTAAATTTAAAAAATAACACCCATTCCAATGTTATCCACATTTAAAATTAATTTAAAGTTTATTTCATCCCCCTCCTGAAGCATGCCTAAAACAGACCCCTTGAGGGACTTCCCTGGTGGTGCAGTGGTTAAGACTCCGTGCTTCCACTGCAGGAGACACAGGTTCAATCCCTGGTCAGGGCACTAAGATCCCTGCATGCCATGCAGCACAACCAAAAAAAGAAAAAAGACAAGAACTACCAACCTTTACATCCTGCCTCGTGCCTACTAATAATATGTAAACCTACAAAGCAGTTCTGAATAGTAAACAAACAAACAAAACAAAACAGACAGACCCCTGGAAATGAAAAGGGATATAGTGGACTCATATCATGTCATCTACTCTGGTGGCTCTTTTAAGGTTGAATTTGGCCTAAGAGGAGGAGGTAACAATAGATAGGGTCTTACTCTTCCAGTTTTGTTGAGGTGGTTTAGCATTGGCTTCTCTGAGTTTAGCAGATGTTTAAAGTCAACTCGATCTATGTTGGGTGATGGATTCTTTAGCACCCTGTCCATCCTCCACTCATCATGAGGTGAACCCATCTCCTCCAATTGGTTGCCTAAGCCATTCTCTCAGCCCCTAGGCATTGATAGTTCATCTCCAGTTTCTTGCTGCTGAGGCAGCCTCATCCCTCTAAGGGGTTCTACTGGACACTATCTAAGACATTCAGTATAATTCTCTCCCTTACATGGCTTAGATCTGGCCAATGGGAAACACCCATGCCTCCTTTGCCCCAACGAACTCTTGACTGTCAAGCTTCCCCGTTACAGACTTACATATCCCCTTGCCGTAGGCTAACCAAATGGAGTCACCAGCTCTTTACATTTCTCAGACTTAAATCAGAATTCAGTTCTTTTAAACCCTCTATACCTCTACCCCATGCTTCAACATAAACATATTATGTTCTTAGAGTGATCTCTCTGAACACCTTTTCTCTGACTTTGTGGTAAGAGAAAAGCATTTCCCATCCTAGTCCCTAGGCATTGTTTGTACTCTGGCAGTCCTTCAAAAAGCCCCCTCTCAGCTTCTCCATGTATTTCATAAGCTAGATATTGGTGACTACTTAAGTCTCCCCAAACTAGTTTTTCAGAATCTTCATTATTATCCCTAATTTGGTGACCATGTACCTCACTTTGGAATTCTTAGAAAAGTTGGTGTATTTTTTTCTTGGAGGTGTAAGTGAAACTGAGATGAAGTCACATTTTAACATCCAGTTATATTACTATTACAGATACCTAAATTGAAAAGATAACCATGTTAAATTTATTTCCAAGCTATGTCTAATTCACAGATACACAAGAACTGACCACTACATTATAACTTACTCTCTGCCCAGCAGCTTCAACTTCTTAAAAGTGACTGTAATTTCAGAAAATTTAAAATGTGAAAATGTATAGACTTAAGGATTGAGAAAATATGGCCATTTCAATTTTTATTATACCCCAGTTAGAAAATGCAACCTGAACAATTACTCTTTTGGAATTTACTGAGGTTTTCTATGTATTCTTTTGCAATAATTTTCATGTTGTGGCATATATAGTAAATTCCAATGATTGTATGCCACATAAAGATTAACAGAGATGAGGCTGTTCACCAACCTGCACAGTGGGCTGAGGGAAATCAATATTTGAACACATCTGTAACCCATCTGAAGGACTGGCAAGCTCTGTTTTAATGAGTGATCAATTCCTGAAATACATTGTACTGGAAATGTTCATAATTTAGTACATGTCTTACATATCTCTTAATTATGTCATCCCAAATTAAATACGTCTTAATATATATATTGTAACATATATAATACAGATTATGTAATTTATAATCACCTACACTTCTGCCTATTTTATTCTTCAAAGAGATGCGTTAAAAATTCCCATAGCTGGACTTCCCTGGTGGTGCAGTGGTTAAGAATCCGCCTGCCAACTCGGGACACGAGTTTGATCCCTGGTCTGGGAAGATCCCACATGCTGCAGAGCAACTAAGCCCATGTGCCACAACTACTGAGCCTGTACTCTAGAGCCTGCCAGCCACAACTACTGAGCCCATGTGCTGCAACTACTGAAGCCTGCATGCCTAGAGCCTGTGCTCTGCAGCAAGAGAAGGCACCACAATGAGAAGCCCGTGCACCGCAATGGAGAGTAGCCCCTGCTCGCCGCAACTAGGAAAAGCCCATACACAGCAACGAAGACCCAACACAACCAATAAATAAATAAATAAACAGTAAACTGATTTAAAAAAAAAAAAAGGTTCCCATAACTACTGCATGTCAGTGAATTTATTTATATATGCTAAAGGTATTTTGCTTTATGTATTTCAAAGCAATGCTGTTTGTTAATGCTGATTAGTGATTATTAGAATTTCCCTGTAAATCTTACAAGTTAGCTATAGGTTCTGGATCCTAAGGAGGTAGCACTTGAAACTGATCAGAGAAATACATGTTAACTAGAGTTCCTGACTTGGAACTGATCCAATGAATGGATGACATTTGAGTTCCTACTTTGAAGAGGGCGTGGTGTGTTTTGGGTTGCATTTTGGGAAAGTAGCATTAGGTTATTTAGGGAAATTTTATTTGTAAGTATGAGTGTATTAGTCTGCTCAGGCTGCCATAGCAAAATTCCCCCAATTGGGTGGCTTGAACAACAGAAATTTATTTTTTCATAGTTCTGGAGGCTAGAGGTCCAAAGTCAAGGTGTCTGCAGATTTGGGTTCTCCTGAGGCCTCTCTCTCTGGCTTGCAAATGACTGTCTTCTCACTGTGTCCTCACATGACCCTTTCTCTGTGTGAGCACATTCCTGTTGTCTCTTGGTGTGTCCAAATTTCCTCTTCTCATAGGGACACCTGTAAGTTTGGATTAAGGCCCATCCTAATATGGGTTCATGTTAACTTAATCATCTCTTTAAAGACCCTATCCTCAAATACAGTCACATTCTGAGGTGCTGTGGGTTAGGACTACAACATATAAATTTTCAGGGGCACAATTCAGCCCCTAACAATCAGGAAGAGTATTTAGAGGATATAAACAGTAGTCATTTGCTGTTACTGCCTACTCATTATCAGTATTAGACCATTCTCCTTCTAATAACAAGACTGTTCTCTCCTGGGAGGAACCATTCTAGGCTCTATTAGGTGATTACCTTCACCTCCACAAGACAAGGTACATATCCAATATCTGGCCCATTGGAATGGCAACTAGCCCAGACTACAATGATTTGCTCTCAATGGACACATTATTCAAGCTAAAATGGTATGCACGGTCATTGTGATTTATTAGCCAAAATCATTAGGAAATACTCTCTTAATTTAGAGAGATTAGGTTAGATTAGACTGTGGCAACCACCAACCACAAAACAGTATTGGTGTAATACAATAAAAATTTACTTTGTATTCAGGCTAAACATTCAAAAAGAAGTGAGAAACTCTCTTAGATCAAGTTTTCAATGTTATTGCTCAGCAATCCAGGTTTCTACCTTTCACCAACAAGAGACTACCATTTTCCCACAACAGGGGAAATAAAAACTAGAGGGATGTGCACTGGCTCTAACATGCTTTAAACTGGAGTCATCACTTCTCCCCTCAGTACATTGGCCAGAATTAAACATATGGCCCCAGCTAACTGCAGGAGGCTAGATTTTGGAGGAGCACAACTTTTTGATAAAGAGTAAAGATTTATTCCATAAAGTTTCAAAATGGTGAGTTAAGGTTATTGAGATATTAAATTATTTATTTAGTAATGAATTCTTATTTATAATTGAAAGAGAATAACTTTCTCTGTGAATCCATGAAAGATGATGAAGTAAATGTATCTAAGTTTCCTTCTAGTTCTAATATTCTATAAGAAAA
The DNA here is from genome assembly GCF_059928025.1 of Delphinapterus leucas. NCBI lineage: Eukaryota > Metazoa > Chordata > Mammalia > Artiodactyla > Monodontidae > Delphinapterus > Delphinapterus leucas. The sequence continues at coordinate 95,203,617 of NC_143134.1, forward strand.
ACACCAGTAAAAATCAAACAAAATATGTAAGCAGGCAATTAGCAAGAAGAGAAATAGTTACATAATAATATATGTTGGTAAATATTATGTTATTACATAAATACAAAATGAGATCTGTATTTGGTTTATGATGAAGTAAGATACGGTAATTTACATGAGAATATTTATTTTAAAAACATGGTAATTAACTGAGTTTTCAAGAATTCCAGAAACTGACAAACTAATAAACTATTTCCATGACTATATAACTTGGAGTTGTTTATTTGAAAATATTTATAAAATGACCTGCCAATATATATGTCCTTTAATATAGAGATTTCTCTTATGGAATGTATCTTAAGAAAATAAGATATGTGCACAAGGAGAAATGTGCAAAGATTTACTCTGCACAAATATTTATAGTATTAAAGATTAAAAGCAGTCCCAATGCCTTTGGCAAAAGCATTACTATTGGACCCTATTCAGCCATTAACGACTGGGCTGTAGAAGAAGATTGATATTCTAAACTGGTATGTAAAAAAGCCAGTTACTAAACTATCTGAAATTTCTACATAGCACTATATATATATATATATATATATATATTTCTTTGTGTAGTAAGAAGTAACATTGGTTTCTGTTTTCTATTGTTTTGATGGTTTATTTTTATTTTGCCCTTTGTACTCTTTTTGAATTTTCATATTTGCTTAGAGAATTAATATCACTTTCTTTAAGTAGGGAATAATAATGAATGGTATCAATATAGGAATTTTAAAGGGAAGAAATAATGAAAATTTAAAACATAACTATCAATAAAATATATATATATTTTTTTTCTTTGAACTTAATCTGGTGGTTATTCTGACTGTAGTTACTGTCCATATGTAGTCTCTTTACTATAGTATCTTTTACTGGACCTATGACTCATATAGAATTTTTGTGTCTTTTTTTTTGTTTTTTGTTTCTTTTGGCTGTGCCACGCAGCTTATGGAATCTTAGTTCCCCGACCAGGGATTGAACTCATGCCCTCAGCAGTGAGAGCACAGAGTCCTAACGACTGGACCATCAGAGAATTCTCTAAAATGTCTTGACTAACAAATAAACAACAGAAAAAATATTATTTGAAAATAGCCTTCAAAGTCTTTGCAGGTGTTACTTTTTGTTGAAGCATAAAGTAATATTTATAGAGATTTACCAATACTATAAAAAACTTTGAATTCAATAAATTGCAGAATATTTTCCTTCTTCTGCTTATTGAGCTCTTTATAAGGTCCAGGAAGCAGAAATTATTATTAGAACATTTACTCTATTTTGACTTGTGCTTTAAAAAAAAATATGAAATTAGGCAAAAAATCAAGAGTAGCCAGCCAACTTTATTATCTATCCCATCCCACTTTTTCACATATACTTGTAATGAGTATGTTTTCTCAACATTTTAAAAATTGAGATAAAATTCACCTTTTAAAGTAAACAATTAAGGTTTTTGTTTTGGTATAGTCACAGGTCATTAAAATAGTACCACTATAGAATTTCAAAACATTTTCATCACACCAAAAGGAAATCGCTGTATATTTTAGCAATGACACCCCATCCTCCCATCACCTTTAGCCCTAGGCAACCACTAATCTACTTTCTGTTTCTATGGATTTGCATATTCTGGGCATTTCATTTAAGTGAAATCATATACTATGTGATCTTTTGAACTTAATCTTTTAAGTTGGTCTTTTAAGTTGATCTTAAGTTGATCTTGATCTTTTGTGAATGGCTTCTTTCACTTAGCATAATGTGCTCAAGGTTCAGCCATGTTGTGGCATGCCTCGGCACTTCATTACTTTTTATTGCTGAATAATGTATCATTGTAAAGAAATACCACTTTTTCTTTATCCATTCATCAACTGATTGTTTCAATATTTAGCTGTTTTTGACTATTGTGAATAATGCTGCTGTGAATGCACATACACAACCTGATGGAAATTTGGTTGAGATTACATTGAATTTACAGAAGTATTTGGCAATATCTTTACAATATTGCATGCTCCTTAATCATTCCTATTTTTTCATCATAGATATTCTCTTTCTGGGGTATGTGACTTGGTAAAACACTTGTTTAGCTGAATTTCACATTCTAGTATATTTTTTAAAAGATAAGAACACAAAGTTATAGTTCTTAGTTATTTTATCTAAATGCTTGCTCTTTAAAGGTCTTCACACTAGAATAACAACTTGATTGAGAATAATATTATTAAGACACACTTCCCTGAGAAATTTTAAAGTCTGGCTCTAGTTAAGTGTTAGTGATTGGATTTCTGATTTTCCCCTAATAAGCTAGTTGTTCTTTTGCCTGGTTGCCTGAAAAGTTACTTCTTAATTAATCAAGTTCAGTAATGAAATCACTTCTGCCTAAATGGTATTTATTCCTTCACAATTTTCCTTATATACAGGCACCATTTGATCTGGAAGTTTGTCTTTTGTTCTCATTCAGGAACATTTCCATGGATCATGTTTTTCATATGTCATTTATTTATTAAATTTTCCACTTAGACAAAAATCAATTACCCTTCTGTTGGGTAAGTTCTATCTATTCATAGTAATACTATTTACCTTTGCTCTTATAAACTTCCACTGCCTGTCACTGTGATTAGGTCGGTTTCCTATCACTGTAAGCAGTTGCTTTGCTTCCCAGTGAATACTTGCTGACTTGTGTTTACTTGTTCTAAGGACTATCGGGCTCGGCAGCTTCCCTCTGCTTCTTCTAGTACAGGCATGGATAGCACGTGTAAGCTCGTGGCTCTTGGTACTTTGTCCTATTTCTTGTATTTGGGAACTCATCAGAATGCCTTGTCACCTCTGTTGGTGGGGAATGCTGTCATTCAATTACGACTGTTTTTAAAATCAGATTCACCTCTCTTTATTTTATGTGGGGATGCATAAACTCTGCCACCATTACTGTCAGTTTTCCAGAATTCACCCTTCATTCTTGAAAGGTAGTTTTGATTGTTAAATGATTTTAATTGAAAAACCACTTTTTGTTTTTTGAAGAGATTACACACTGTCTCAGGTTTCCTCTGTTACAGCTGCTTTACAGTTTTTTCCTTTGCTCTCCTGTGCTTTGGTTCCACTATAATGGTCTAGCAATAGATTTTTTTTAAATTCATTGCGCCTCTTAAAACTAACGATAATTTTTAAAATCAGTCTGGAAAGTTCTTAGTATATAAACATTGCTTCTTCCCCCTTCCCTCTATTTCTTCTCTCTATATATCCAATTAAATGATATTAATTATTATTATGAGACATCTGGACAGCAATGAGGTAAGAGACCCCTAGGACCAGCTTAGAGTAGAAATTCACTATTTTCTTTTGTTCTAACTCCTAATTTTCTGGTCTTTGTTGGCCCAGAGAAGTACCTTTTGGATAAACTCTCAGGAAAGAAAAGATCATAATATATGGGAATAGGTTGGGCAAAGCAGACATTAGTGTAATGTTTAAATCTCACAGACCATCTATGTGGGTCAGAGGGCTCCAGAATAAAATTCTGAACACAATGATCCACTGGCTATGTACTACCATATTTAGGAAATTCAGGATACCCACAGGAGGAGAGAGTTTGTCAACACTTGTTCACTGGCCCCTTTCTCATATCAAGCAGCTCTGGGTCAAGCCTTTTCTTTCTCTTAGGCCTGATCTGGAGAGTAATGGTGAACCTTTTAAAGGCTATCATCTAAGCTCTGATCTCAGGGAGTAGCATCCTATTAGACAGAACATACCTGTACCTATAGGAATGAGGTTCTGTGCCCTATTCAAAAGAGGACTGGTGATCAAAAATCAATTGAGTGCCCCCTCCAGAAAGCTATTTTCTTGCATTATTCACTCATTAAAACAATAGAAAGTAATTTATGACTTTATGACTTTAAAAATTAATAAAAGGCAAAGGACAAAGAATTCATTATTCATAAAAATGAAGCTCTACAGGTAGGCTAGAAAGAGGGGATGAAGAATTGGGCCCTGTGCCCCTTCCTTTCTTGATTTTCAGCATGACTGCAGAGACAAGAAGATAAAGAAAAGAGTGCATTGCTACATAAGGTTCTGCTTTTTCAACATGCCTGTCCCAAGGCAATACAGTCTCACCAACACTGGAGGGCATGTACCACCTGCACCTGTAAGTGTCAGTTGCTAGAGTAAGTGCCCCTAAGAGAGCAGTGACCCCAAAAGGGACACGTCTCTTATTAGTGCTCTTCTCACACATGGGGAATGAAAGAATGAAGGAACTGAGAATGAAGCACGTGTGAAAGAAAGAATCTTGGTTGGTTTTGGAGGCAGGAATTCTAGACTCTGCTATGGACAGTAGTTTAATTGCACTAAACCTGAGATTCATCCTTTGAAATATTATTTGTTCAGCTTGGTGTTTGTAGAAATCACATGAGATAATTTGTGTACAGGCCCTTGGTAAATGATATCAAGAAAACATACATGTGTGAGAGTTTTCATTATTTCCATTGGTTACTTGACATTGTGTACTCATTCTTGGAGCTCTTAGAATCTAGTCACTCGATAGTCTTTCCCAAAGGGCTGTTATATGCAGCTCATAGAAGATGTTTTGACTCCTGCCTCTACCATATGCAACACAGTCTCCTGGTTTCCCAGCTTGGAGAGTTTGCCAGGGAGTAACTGTTGACAATGAACATGCCTACCGTTCAGAAAAGGTGATTCACCTCTTTTTTTATTCTTCATCCTTTTTAGCATGGTCTATGCCATTCCAGGATCCCTGAGGAGTCTAGGGTGGATGAGAGTGGAGAACACATAGGTAAAGAATGCTTAAAAAAGCCATCGAGTGAGTCAAATGTCTACTGTAAAGTCAAGGATGCAGGGGAACGTGTTGGGATATTATGCATTAGGTGCTACTATGCCTGCCAGGCTTTTCAGGGATTTTTCTCCCCTTTACCTCTGACTGTAGCTTCTATTTTCTGTCTCCTGCAGCACCCTGTATAAGCACCCTGGAAAGGCTAGATATTGTCAAGACACCTACTGTGAGTTGTATGCATTTCCAGCTGCCAAGGATGAGCTGCAGGAGGACCTGTGAAGATGTTTCTCCCTCTATGTCCTCTCTCCCTCCAGAGATTCTGTGACTGTGTCATGTTCATATCTGGCCTCTAGCCTATCTCCAGATTCTCTGAGACACTAGTTAGCAGTTCCTGTATCTGAGATATCTCTAGAATTTGTCTCTGCTTTCTCACTGTTTCCCAGTGGGGCTCAATTACCTGTCTCTCTGTGGCTGCCCTAACATTATTTTATTTGAAAACCTCTGGCAGATGGTACCTACAGAGGCCCATTGTCCCTCACTGCATTCCATCTTGGCTCTGTCCTCTTCTCCCTCATGTTCTCACTTTTTCTCTTTCTACCTTTATTATGCTTTGGCCTCCACCCCTACATCATGGCTTTCACCTCTATCACTGACCTCGTCCCTACCATCAGAGGCCTCACTGACATTTGCCCTCTGCATTCTGATGCCCTTTTTTATCTACTCTCACTGAGAGCCTCAACTTCTCCGCCCTGGGGGGTACCCCTTGCTGTGCAGCTCTTTTCATTTTTAGCTATCTTTTATTGCCCCTTCCACCAGCTGTCTCATCTTTGCCCTGAGAGTCCTCTTAGCCATATTAGACCCTGACTCCCTCCATTCTCCCCTTTCCTCACCCTCAACTCTGGGTTCCTCTCTGTTACCTGAGCATTTTTTGCCTCTGAACCCGACCACTTTTCTTGATCTCACCCTTACCTCTGGGTATTCTCTTTCAGCACTGGAATTTTTGCTACTGAATTTCACATTTGCAATGGACTTTCACCCCCACCACTTGCTTTTTCTTCTCTTCCACCAGAACACACTGAGATCCTGGACTCTTACTTACCCTTCCAGACCTCACTATGTCTCTGGACTTCATCTTTTTCCCTGACTACACCCTCTCTTAGGACATAAATAGTACACCATTCAGAGCCCATCCCATGAATCCCAGTGATTCCTTTGACTGTTATACACCATCACTTACTCTCCCTACACTACCACCACCACCACTACCAGTACCAGTACCAGTCTCCACTTCCACTCTACAGTCAGTTTCAATCCTGCTGAAGTCAACTGCAAACAATCCCTCCTGGCTGATCTCTTCTCTCTCAAGCAGATATCAAGCACTCAGGTTTGCCCAGTTAAGCCTCATCAAAGAAGGGGGACATCTTTAAGTACAGTTTGTACATCAGAAAGGAGTTAGTGGGGATGGTATTAGGCGTTTCTACTATGGTCAAAGCATCGTGGGAAAAACTTGAGGGCAAATACCCTGGGTCTCCTTAACAATAATTGAGAGATTTGGTAGTAACTAGTAACTTGGGAAATCACAATGAGTTAAATGGATATCTGTGTAGTCCACAGGCTTCAGCAAGGAATGCTACACATCACTAAGCATGCTGATTGCCCAAGATATAGGACAGCCATGCTTTAAAGAGCAGCTTCCTGATAACACACATCTTCATTTGGACACAGAGCTCCAGCCCTGCTGCAGCCTCAGACCAGTCCACTGCACTGCACCTAGCCTCCAAATGGTTTCTTGGCTCTCTAAGTCTCATCCACAGAGTGGACCTGCTGGGGACCCAGCAGCTTTCTAGGTTCTGGGTGGCAACTGAGAAGTCAGAGGAAGCAGCCTATACCAGTGAGATACCTAAACTGCAGGCTCTAAGGAAGAAGCAAAACAAATAATGTAGTTTCAGTGGCTGAGAAAGAGGATGCTACTTGCCCCAAAGCAGGAGAGCATATCAGTGGGCAGACAAGACTGTAGTATACCCAAGTCAGAGAGAAGAATCACCCTGCCCAGATCAGTAAATTATCTGAGATCCTTGGTAGTAAGACCCCACGAATATTGCCAAAGAACACACAATTTCTTTCCAAAAAGGAACGAGAACAAAGATAAGCTGTTTTACTGGTTTTGTTCCCAGAAAAAAGGCAAGAAGTAGGAAGATCCACTATAAATAGACAAATCAATATTAGCCCCTGTATTAAGTCCAGATCCAGATGTAGTTGGGGCTGATGTTATGGACTGAGAATGCTGAAGCAGGGCCACATGCAAGTCTTAGGCATGATCCTAGAAGAGTGATATAGGGAGATGTCCAGCATGCCTGGAGAGACAGGAGGAGGAACACCAGTCCCTGGAATTATTTTAGATGGAAATTACTGGGTCGACATGGCTCCCTCCAACCCAGATGAAAGCAAAGGCAAAAGTGCATCATCACATAACCATCAACAATCACAACACAGGTTCTGAGAGTCAGTGTAGTCCCAGCAGGGACAGGAGCTTTGGAAACCCTAAGAGATGTCCTTGGAAAACTGTCATATACAATGATCAGTCATCTGACAGATTCATTTCCCTCCCCTAAACCCTTTGATTCACTTCTGCCAGGAGACAAGGTCCTCAAGTTTGGAACAATGAAACTAGATTCCTCTGGCTACTTTTCCCACTGGGTCAGGCTTTTTTGGGGGGAAAACTTTTTAAGTAAGTCAGAAATTCATCCTCCATAACCTCAAAGGAGGAAAACCTGTAGCATCAAGGTTTGCTTCTAGAGAATGTGGCAATGCCTCTGGAAAGTACTGGGTTGGCCAAAAGGTTCGTTCGGTTTTTTTCCGTAAGATGGCTCTAGTAGCACTTAGTTGTCTTTAACTTCATTCGAAACAATTTTGTTAGACTGTATGTGACAGCTGTCATATCAGCGTGCATTTAAAAAAAGACATCAAAATTGGTGAATTTTTGTGTAGCCATTTTAATATAGAAGATGGAAGGAAAAAAGCAACATTTTTGGCATATTATGCTTTATTATTTTAAGAAAGGTAAAAATGCAACCGAAATGCAAAAAAAGATTTCTGTAGTGTATGGGGGAGGTGCTGTGACTGATTGAACGTGTCAAAAGTGGTTTGCAAAGTTTCATGCTGCAGATTTCTCGCTGGATGATGTTCCATGGTCGGGTAGACCAGTTGAAGTTGATAGCGATCAAATCAAGACATTAATTGAGAACAATCAACATTATACCAGGCAGGTGACAGCCGACATACTCAAAATATCCTAATCAAGCGCTGGAAATCATTTGCACCTTCTTGCTTATGTTAATCGCTTTGATGTTTGGGTTCCACATAAGTTAAGCGAAAAAAACATTCTTGACCATATTTCCACATGTGATTCTCTACTGAAATGGAATGAAAACGTTCTGTTTGTTTTCCGGGGTTTTTTAAATTAATTATTTATTTATTTTTGGCTGTGTTGGGTCTTCGTTTCTGTGCGAGGGCTTTCTCCAGTTGCGGCGAGCGGGGGCCACTCTTCGTCGCGGTGCACGGGGTTCTCACTGTCGTGGCCTCTCCCTTTGCAGAGCACGGGATCCAGACACGCAGGCTCAGTAGTTGTGGCTCCGCGGCATGTGGGATCTTCCCAGACCAGGGCTCGAACCCGTGTCCCCTGCATTGGCAGGCAGATTCATAACCACTGCACCACCAGAGAAGTCTGAAAATGTTTTTAAAACAAATTGTGATGGGCGATGAAAAGTGGATACTGTACAGTAATGTGGAATGGAAGAGATTGTGGGGCAAGTGAAATGAACCACCACCAACCACACCAAAGGCTGGTCTTCACCCAAAGAAGGTGATGTGTATATGGTGGGATTGGAAGGGAACCCTCTATCATGAGCTCCTTCTGGAAAACCAAACAATTAATTCCAACAAGTACTGCTCCCAATTAGACCAACTGCAAGCAGTACTCGACAAAAAGCGTCCAGAATTAGTCAACAGAGAATGCATAATCTTCCATCAGGGTAAAGCAAGACAGCATGTTTCTTTGATGACCAGGCAAAAGCTGTTACAGCTTGGCTGGGAAGTTCTGATTCACCCACTGTGTGCATCAGACACTGCACCTTCGGGTTTCCATTTATTTAGGTCTTTACAAAATTCTCTTAATGGAAAAAATTCCAATTCCCTGGAAGACTATAAAAGGTACCTGGGATAGTTCTTTGCTCGGAAAGATACAAAGTTTTGGGAAGATGGAATTACGAAGTTGCCTGAAAAATGGCAGAAGGTAGTGGAACAAAAGGGTGAATACGTTATTCAATAAAGTTCTTGGTGAAAATGAAAAATGTGTCTTTTATTTTTACTTAAAGACCGAAGGCACTTTTTGGCCAACTCAGTAACCGCAGGTCAGTAATAGAAAAAATTTTTGTTTTAAGCCTTTGAGATCTGTGCCAATTTGTTATGCAGCAAATAACTAATACACCAATCACCCAAACTATTAATAAACAAGAGACCAACAACCCATCTCTCTCCATCCAACTCCCTACTTTTATTTTTGTTAATATAATCAGAGACCTTCACTCAATTTATAATTATTAAATGTCACTTTTTGAGTGGATAATGAGTCCATCTTCAGTTATTCCCTTAAATCCTGTCCATTGTAAGCCACATTTAGCAACAATTTTTCAAAATATTACAGATTACTAATACTTTTATATAGTAACTATGAAATCCTTTGGTTTTCTTTTTGTTCATAGTTCTTCAAATAGATTATTGCAGTTTTAGGGCTTTGTTTTGCTTTGTTTTAAATGAGAGGGCAGTTGGCCAATGTGGTGAAAGGTATTTGTTCCAGAATAGTTAAGAGAGGCATTCTTAAAGATCTCCAATTAATCTTGAGGCCCTTTAATTTACTAGGGGTTCATATAATGATATCATGCTAAGTACAAGCAAACACACAACTATATAAACAATAGAAAAGTCATTCAAAAATAAAAACAAATGAAACAAAAACACATATTCTTAATTCCCTTTCTAAACACTGTAGTCCCTTTCTTTGAAGAAAAAAAAAAAAAAGGAAAGGAAAGATGGCTTTACACTCCTGGATCTCTTTCCTTCCTTATTAGTAAATACTTTATACATTTATATGCAAAGTTACACGCTTCCTATTACTCGTCACTCTGAATAATTCATTTCCCTCAATACAAAACTCTTATCTGCTAAGTGCTTTGCAACATGGATATAACTGTTTTAGTAATTTTGAACTCACTAATAAAGCCAATAAAATGCACAAATAAATGAGTTCAGGGATCATACATGTATTTATGGAAGTCAAATTCATTGAAGTTCTTTTCAAATCTTAGCATTCATCATTGTATTTACTGTTATCTAATTAACCAAGGTTTTATGGTTACAATATGGTGCATGAATTGGTTGTTTTCATTGAATAATGCCATGATGCAGACTCTATTAATATGGTAAATGGATGTGAATGTGTATAGAAATTTTGCTGAAGATAAAATGATTTCCTACCATAATTCCCAGGACTGTGATTATTATGAGGTATCATACTCATAATTATGTTAAGTTCCATGGAAAAAAAGGATTTTTACAGGTACAATTTAGATTACTAATCAATTGACTTTGTGATAATGAGAAGGGAAATGATATATGTGGGCTCAATCTAACCACAACAGTCATTTAAAAACAGAATTTGCCTCAACTGGTAGCAAAACAGGAAGTCAGAAAGATTCGAAGTCTGAACAGGACTCAAAGTGTGAACAGGACTCAAAGTGCCATTGCTGGTTTGAAGATGGATGGAGGGGGTTGTGTGATAGAGCACAGAGTAGCCCCAGCTGACAGACAGCAGGGAAATGGGGACCGCCATCTAAATGAGCTTGGAAGTGGATTAAAAATCTTGAAAAACTCTAAGGAAATCTGCATACACTTAGATTTATCTAATAATCATGATACTAGTCATCATCTGAAGAGGATGGCCTCTTTTTATCATGATCACGGATTTTTACCATTCCCTCATATAATTATTTCTTCCAACAGCCATGTGCTGTCTTTTATCTGTGTCTTTTACCTGTTCAGGATATCGCATAACTTTGGGATATCCTGGAAGGGGACATCTTTCTCTGTCACTAAAAGACATCTTTCTCTTTTGGATTCTCAAAAGTGACAAGGAGTGAGGAAGAAGGATTACAGTGGCATTGCACACATACTTAATTCTAGATTTCTGCAATGTACCTTCTCAGAGGTCCAATTGCTTAAATATTCCTCTTTCTTAAATTATATATTCATTTTAAGGAAAAACATAACAAAAATACCTTAAACTATTCAGAGGGTTTTCCTACTGTGAAAAGGACTGGATAAACCAGACTTTCCCCTGCTCCCTCACCTTTGACTTTATACAGATGTGTTTACGGGTGCAGGGAGAAAAGGAGATACCAGGTTTACAGAGGCCTAAGATAGCTGAAAATTCCCACACAGCTCCCAGAATGGTTAAGATACAAGAAGCTTCATATTTCAAAAAATTTGGAAGTGGAATTTGGGAGTGGCTGGACTCTACATTCTCAAGAGGGGAGATAACAATCCACTTGTGAGGAATAGCAGTCCCCAAGAGCATTTTACCATCCTGCTGGAGACTGTGGAGACTTACTGTTTCTCTGCTCTCAGTGTAGCCTTAAAGGAATTGTACAGAGGTCCAGCAGGTTGCCCTTTATCTATCCTCATATACTCTAGAACAGTAGGGAACAGAGTACATCCAGATCTGTGGTGAGTCAGCATGGAGCAGGTAGTGAGGATAATATGGCTCTTCTTTACTCACCTGACTCAACAGAAGTGTGTTCACAAATTCCCTTCCACTCCTAACCCCAGAGAGGGCACAAAGACCTAGTGTGAGTGGTACAGCTATGTGACTATATGTAGAGTAACCTTGGTTAGCTGGCTTTTGTACTCCATAGACCTAGCATGGGCGTAGGGAGGGTAAAGAGTATTATTTACTCCTTTTCCTCTTCCTGACAAGCGGAGGCCAAGAAAAGGGAGAATGGAAAAGGCTCTTATTAGAAAAACTGGGAAGGGATGGAACACATGCTATTTATAGCTTTGAATAAGGAATCTTAATATATCAACAGGAAATACTCAGGTCACACTCCAGCTACTGCAACATAACTTAATTTAAAGCAAGATACAAAATATTTGGCCACTGATGGGCCATATCTCCCCTACCAATCCCCACCTCAGAATGGGGAACAGATCCTAGAACAAGTTTCCAGTGGGGGATGAAGACAGAGAAGGTTGGGCATTGAGTGAGGGTGAGTTTGGGAATTACTGCTGTGGTGGACTCTGGACTGACTGAATCTGAGCCTGGAAATGAGAGAGATGCTGCATAAGCATCTGTCATGTCTCCAGTTCAACTTCAAATTTGACAATGATTTCTCCCCATTGAATGGATATCCTGAGGAAATGTCCCTAGTAACAATTTTTGTCTTTTTTTGGTCTCATATTAGTACAGCCACTCCAGCTCTCCTTTGTTCACTGTTTCCCTGGTTTATCTTTTCTGATCCTTTTATTTCAAACTCTTTTGTCATTGAATTTAAAATGTAGTTCCTATATAGAACATATTGGTATTACTTTTAAGAAAATAATTCATTCTGCCAATCTCTGCCTTTTATTGGAATTTTTGAATGTCTAATCCATTTATATAGAACATAGTCACTGATAAGGTAGGATTTGCCTGCTATTTTCCTATTTTCTGTGTATTTTATGTCTTTTTTTCTCTATTCTCAATTCCTTCCTTTTGTTAAAAACATATTTTTTGTGCACCATTTTAATTCTCTTATTTTTTCTTTTATATATTTTCGAGTTATTTTCATACTGGTTGCCCTGGGGATTGCAATTAACATCTTAACTTCAGACAATCTAGTTCAGGTTAATTTTTTTTTTCATGTGGAATATTTTTAAAGTCTTTATTGAATTTGTTACAATACTGCTTCTGTTTTATGTTTTGGGTTTTTGACCACGAGGCATGTGGGATCTTAGCTCCCGACCAGGGAATTAACTCGCAACCCCTGCATTGGAAGGTGAAGTCTTAACCACTGGATGGCCAGGGAAGTCCCAATATCATCTTTTTCAGTACAGAAACTTTGCTCCAACATAGCTTCATTATCCCTACTTTGTGCTATTATTGTCATATCAATTACAGCTTTATATTTTATAAACCCATGAGCAGTTTTATGAACGTTTATGCAGTTTTCTTTTAAATCAAGTCAGAGAAAATTTATAAATAAATGTATTTATAATGTTTTAATATTTATCCCCGTAGTTGCCTTTATTGGTGCTCTATATTTCTTCTTGTGGGTTTGACTTACTGCCTAGTGTTCTTTTATATCAGCCTGAAAGACTTTACTGAAATAATTTAATAATATATTTTGAGATATAAAGATTATTTTGTGATAAAGAATACTTAACTGCACAATATATCATTCACAAAAATGTCACAATTCTAAATATTACAACCTTTTTTCCATCTCTAGTGGGGGTGGTCAAGAATAACAAAGTGAAAGGGACTGGAAACAAAAATTAAAAGCTTCTAATCAGTGCTTTTTATTATTTTTCTTCTGTGGGTTACAGATTTCTACTCTCATGTATTCTAAAGATTATAAAAGTGCTAATATTTCCATCCTGGAAGCTAAAATGAAACAACATAACTTTTTGCCTCAGGATTTTTGCATATACTCTGTGGATACCCTTAGGAATAGAATAAGCATTGATAAAAAAAATTGCTGGAGTTGATCTATACCATAAATTCTTCAAACATTCAAGTAAATCCATCTGTTACCTATTCTGGTCAAGTATTCCAATTAATTAAGTTTTAAGAAATTTTGGAAAAGAAAAAAAAAAGGAAATTTTGTTATAAGTAGGAGGTTGGCCAAGCATCTGGCTTTTGATGTAATTGCTTATACTTCTCCAGAGGGGACGTGGAGCCATAGAACTTAAAGCAAATACAACATTTCCCCTGAAGTTGCAATAGCCCATGAGATGGAGCAGTTGGCAGTCAGCTTTTGACAAAACTGAGACACATATAACTCCTTCTACTTGGTTTCCAAGACTGGTACCTGTTAGCTCAGAACATGCCAGTTGAGTAGGCTCCTGCTGCTACCTGCCCTTTACAATTCAAGCCCTACAGTCTGTACATCTCTCCTTATTCTTCTCTAACTATATAACTGTCTGTTTTATGCCCCACTCCCAAAGAGTTCTCTTTTAAGATCTCTGGGAAATCTTTTCTTTTTAAATGTGTTTATTATCTACAAAGCTCTTTTACATGCAGTGTCTCATTTATTTTATTCCACAAAGATCTTGCTATCTGGGAGGTATTATCAGACTTATCTTACTGATTGTCATGCCTCAGCTTAGGGAGATCCAGTACCATGACAGGCGATGCAAAATTGGTTATTTACAGTTGGAAGACAAGTCTTCTGACTTAAAGTTTAATGTGTGTACGTATGTGTGTGTGTATGTGTATTCCTGCTATAGCAGGAATTTTTGACCCTTTTGTGTTACAGCACTCTTTGAACACCGGAACATTCCCCTGTGTACTTGAAGGAATTTTTTTAAAAAGACTGAAAGCAACATGAAACAAGTCAGCAAAATTGCCAGGTGATAACAACTACAGTAAAATGTGCTTTGGACTGTCTTTAAAAGCATCTGCGTTTACTTAGTACTCACTCTGTGGCCTTTTAGCACCATGCTGCATTTGAATGGAACTGTTAACTGCCTATATATATATATAGTTACAATACTGCTTCTGTTTTATGTTCTGGGTTTTTGACCATGAGGCATGTGGGATCTTAGCTCCCCGACCAGGGAATTAACTCGCACCCCCTGCATCGGAAGGTGAAGTCTTTATATATATATATATATATATATATATTCAAAAGACAGTGTTCTTGCCTGCTCTAAAAAAAAAGAACCATGGCTTTTGCAACAGGCTTACAGTTTCAGCACCTCCACACCTTTTACTACTAGCAAATTATATGCTGTTCTGCTCAGTGCCTGATATTTCCATCACACACATACACATGTTCACGTATGTACATAATTCATTATCCTCCTATCCTCTCCAATATTTTTCACATTGAGAAAAATTTGGTGATTTACTTTTGAGAGGACAGTGGTTCAACAAAGGACCAGGAACACCAGTTAAAAATCTCTGTGACATGTCACCGTTCAGTTAAAATGTCCTGTCAAAAAGCAATCTGAAAATTAACACAGTTAATGTCCCTCCTGAAGTACAGAAATTCTGCTAGTAGGTTTAATGTAATACCTATACAGTTAGGGTATTCTGGGAGGAATAATTTAGTAATTTAACTAGTTACTTCTTCTTTGGCAGTAAAAATGTTATTTCTGGATTTTGCTCAACTCAACCCTTCAAAGGATTTGTACTTTAACAGGGAAGACCCTTTCTTTATAATATTTCTTCCAGAATACCTCCATAACCAGCATTCCAGGGACTAGAAATTCTTCCATTTTAGAAATCTTCCACGAGTTAAATTTTAATATGCTTTCTAGTGCTAAATAAAAGGAAAGCTACAAATGGAACTTTACTGAAAAAATGCTAAGTATTTAATAATAACAGCAACATTTATTGGGCTTGTTGTATGATACTGTTATATGCCCAAGTATATAAACTATTTTAAGTTATTTGTGTACATTAACTCATTTAATTCTCACAGCAGTCCTGTGAAGTGAGTATACTTATTATGGCCATCGTTAAGATAGGGCTTATGCAACTGACCAAAGTCAAAGAGCTAAAGAGTAGTGAAAGTGGAGTTTGTATTCAGGTATTAAGAATACAGGGCTGGGCTTCCCTGGTGGCGCAGTGGTTGGGAGTCCGCCTGCCGATGCAGGGCACACAGGTTCGTGCCCCGGTCCGGGAGGATCCCGTGTGCTGCGGAGCGGCTGGGCCCGTGAGCCATGGCTGCAACGGGAGAGGCCGCAGCGGTGAGAGGCCCGCGTACCGCAAAAAAAAAAAAAAAGAATACAGGGCCCTGGCATTTAAACTTTGTGAAAAATAATTTTAGAAGGGAAAGAGGGAGAAAAAAGATGAGAAAAAAATTCAGTTTAAGAAATGAAAGAGTTTAGTTTCCAAATATAGGATGGTGATTCTGTTTTGTTATCATTGCTATTAGACCTGATTCCATTCCCCTTTTTTTATGAGGAACTGACCTAGAAAATCCATAGTTTAAGAGTCTGAGCTGGTAGACTTGTTGATGCAGAAATAAGAACATGTCTGTGTATCTCAAGGATTCCTTCAAAATTCAAAGTAAAAATTCAAGCCTAGAAGCATCTTTTCCCTCATTCTTACCCATCACACCATGGGTTGTAGTTATACAGTTATATAGTTAGGGTATTTTCAGAGGAATAAATTTGTGATTTATGTAGTTAACTTCTTCCTTAGCAGTGCAAGAAGATCCAGGGTTAGTTTTTCAGATGTGAATAACAGTGTCTACCTGGATGATAGCCTACCTACTCAGTTTGTAGTAGGAGGCTGGCTCCTGACTGGGAAATGTGGAAATGATGGCTCTCCTGCCCAATTTAAAGTCAAAGAGGTCCTACATGATGGCAGATGTGTACCAGTGTAAATTTCCCACTTATTTCAGGAAGCACTGAGTTTTGAGCTCATTACTGATATGTATCCGAGCTTGATTAGCTCCCTTAAATGATTTTTTTTTATTTGTTTGTTTTTTAAATTTATCTTTGGCTGCTTTGGGTCTTCATTGCTGTGCGTGGGCTTTCTCTAGTTGCAGTGAGCGGGGGCTACTCTTCATTGCGGTGCGCTGAACGCATTGTCGTGGCTTCTCTTGTTGCAGAGCATGGGCTCTAGGCACCTGGGCTTCAGTAGTTGTGGCACGTGGGCTCAGTCGTTTTGGCTTGCAGGCTCCACGGCATGTGGGATCTTCCCAGGCCAGGGATCGAACCCGTGTCCCCTGCATTGGCAGGTGGATTCTTAACCAGGGAAGCCCGTTAGATGAGCTTTTACAGTAAAGTTTTAGTTCTGTAGTTAAATAGGGAATAGCTTTGACACTCAGGCCAAGCTACCAAGGCTAAATGTGAGCTGCTGAATCTTAGCCATTAGCGTGGGAGGTAACACTAACTGTAGTCTTAATGGTTGTTAAAGGTTCATGTGTAATAGCTTTGAAAATAGAAATCTAACTTGAAAAGTGTATGCAGGTACCTGGAACGTGGATAGATTTCTCAGCCATAAGGTGAAGAAAAATACTGACCATTATTCAGTAAATTCACAACGGTAGAAAGGTAAAATCATTTATTGGAGCCTAGCATCTTCTTTGTGGTATGAGTGATCTTGAGAAGCTGCCTAATCAAATAAAGCAAAATATTTCAGTAGATTTTGCACATCTCTGTAAATTCTGTTGACAAAGTTATAATTCCTTTAACCCCAAATAATCCTTGGTTCAGTGGACTACAAAGGCCTTCTTTAATATTGTTGTAATTTATGAGATGGACCTATACTTTAAAGCAGTTCCTACTTTTATTAGTAGGAAGAGAACTGAATTACATTTAGGAAATATTTAGTTTACAAGACAATTATAATTTTTCCATGGGGACCCTTTCTTCTGTAGCCTATATATTGGGCTGCTATTAAAATGTCACATTATCTTCATGAAAAGTAGTGGCTGCTTTTTCACAGAAGCTACTTTTTATAGTTAAATCTCTGAGCTGTTCTTCACAGTTTCCCCTCAAGTGCCAAAAGAAATGAGAACACAGTTTTATTTTAGGTTCCTTATTAAAAGCTTCATTTTCTTGGACAAATAGATTATGTTTGAGTCTTTGGTCAGTAGAAATGGTCTCTATAGGTCTAGAATATTTAACCCAAAAGATTGGTTAACATGAAGTCATACATCAAGATAGAGCAGTTCTCTTAAAAATTGTTAAAAAGTCTGAGTGGGACATTCTTTTCTTTGAAAAATCTAGTATTTCTGAAATTACTCAAAAAATAACTTATAAAATATATATCTTGAGCTTTGGCTAAATGGGGAAAAGATTTGGCCCCAAATTCTCTATGCTACCAAACAGATTAGACAGGTATGTTAAGTATCATGCCACTGTTTTATAATAAAAGGATTCTGAAAGAGTATTTTAAAATACTCCAAAGGAAAAAATTAATCTCTCTGCATAAGTATGTTTACTGCAGGATATCCAATTGCCATTTTTTCCCTATTATACATGCTAAGAGGGTAGAATGAAGTATAATAAGAAAATACTTAAAATGGAATATTGAACATCTAGTAAAATGTACACATATTGAGGTAATATTGCAACAGAGAAAATACTAAAAGAGAAATACTAAGAGAAAGAATATTATAAATTTATATTCACAGTAAATTTATAACTAAAACTTGTATGTTCGTTTGGATAATAAGAGAACATGGTCAAATGAAAACAATTTGAATGGCAGGTAACTTGTTCCCTTCTCTTATGAACAGTTTCATGAATGTTACTGCAGTTTTTGTTATGTCCTATTATATAAAGAAAATACATATAAATAGTGGGAATCTTAAAATAATTCTCTCTCCTACTTGTTATTAGTTGCTCGAGAGGCATCTGTCAGGAATGACTTAATGGATAAAAATCAGTATCTTGTTGAAATTATTAACTTGCAAACAAATATATAAATACCTGTCCAGCAATAAATAGATGGATAGATAGATAGAGCTGGGAAGGAGTGTAATCCAAATATCTCTTAACTGTCTGAGTTATCTAATTTCCTTTTCCATTGAATTTTATCAGAAAAAATTACTGTTGTATTTAAATAACATGGAGAAAACATTTTTAATCTCAGTTTTTTAATATTGTGTTTAGTAAGTCATCCTTCATTAACCTAGAGATTTGGAGACAATATGTTTTATCTGCTCTAATTGTAAAGTCTTGTGAAGTATTTGATGAACAACTGATAATTTAAATAGTGCTTAAACAAGGAAAGTATAACATTTAGAAAAGCTCAGAAATATTCTCCAAGTGCCCACTGAAGAATAATTCTGCCACGTACATTTATGGAAAATTTTAAAACTTTTCTAGTGAGGACACAATGCCATGGCTTTGATTTAAGGCTCTCAGCTCTGGCAAAAATTAAATTTAAGTTCATTAAACTAAGCACAGTGTATTAATACAGATCAACTCATTACTGATCATCAACTCAATCACTGATGAGAGCTCTTTGAAAGGCCCATCATTATAACATTAAATATCATTTTATTACCAGACAGTAACTGCCTGATTAAAATCTTAAATGTATGGGGATCATTGAGAAGCCATATTGAAAGTATCTTCTAGCTGATTATTAAAGTCTGCAGTAAAGAGAAATATTGCCTCAATGTCTTTCATGTGTGTCCTCTTCTTTCCATTTCCACTGATATACCCCTAAGTCAAGACTAATCTTCTCTCTTATTGCTGCAATAGCTTTTTACTAATCTGGCCTTTCTGTTGTCATACCCGAACCCCGTTCAAGTAAATTCAAGATAAAACAGCTACAGAAATCTTCCCAAAGTCCATTTTATAAAAAAGTGTCCATTCTTTGCTCAAAACTTTTGATAGAGTTACAATGATAAGAAAATAACATTCACCTTATCCTAACACTTACGGCCCCCCTTAATCTGAATAATAATTATTTTTCTATTTTAACTCTGTGTCTTTTTTCCCAGAAATTAATAGTGTATAACTATGATGAATTATTTACTTTTCATGTTATGTGATTTATAAGACTAAGTTGATTATATGATTAATTTACTCTACTTATATTTCTAGAATAAAACTATCATATGTGGACTTCCCTTGTGGTGCAGTGGTTGAGAATCCACTGCCAACGCAGGGGACACAGGTTCGATCCCTGGTCCAGGAAGATCCCACATGCTGAGGAGCAACTAAGCCCGTGTGCCACAACTACTGAGCCTGTGCTCTAGAGCCCGTGAGCCACAACAATTGAGCCCGTGCGCCACAACTACTGAAGCCCTTGCACCTAGAGCCCATGCTCTGCAACAAGAGAAGCCACCGCAATGAGAAGCCCACACACTGCAATGAAGAGTAGCCCCTGCTCGCTGTAACTAGAGAAAGCCTGCTTACAGCAACAAAGACCCAATGCAGCCAAAAATAAATAAATAAAATAAATAAATTTATTTTTAAAAAAACCTATCATATGTTTTAAGCTATCTCAAGTTATTCACAAGCACAATACATTATATAATTCAAATTCACTTAATGGGTTTTAGCCTAAAGTCATGTGTTACATGCCCTAAATTCAGAAAAAAACAATAGCTTTATAAATGGGAACTGACATTAGAAATAGAAAGAATTGTTAGTTATATATCTAGTTTGAAATCTAGAAAAATGTTTCAATTAACATAGCTATCTAAATTATCTCCTTATTTTCATAGCTTTTTCTCCATTAAGTCCTAAGTCATTTAAGCATAGTATAGTGATTTCTAGAAGCAATTATCTTTTGCATCTCCTATTAATTAATAATTGCCCCAACAATGCTATCAGTTGAGTCTCTTAGCCTAGGCAATAAGTCATTCCTTCTGCAACCAGTAAACAGAGGTCAACTGTTATATGTTTGGCTGTAACATGACCTACATTGTCAACAGACCCTAGGAAACACTAGAAAGAATTATTTTCCCCCCAAATAAATGCAAATAATAATTAGATAATAAATGTATTTAATATTTATTAGACCCGGGAGAAATTCTTTCCATTTGAGTACCTATAAAATCTGATAAAAATCTGATCATTTAAAAGACTAAAAGTGTAACATTCTCAGAATGCTTGTCTTTTTTTTTTTTTTTCGGTACACTGGCCTCTCGCCGTTGTGGCCTCTCCTGTTGCGGAGCACAGGCTCCGGACGCGCAGGCTCAGCGGCCATGGCTCATGGGCCCAGCCACTCTGCGGCATGTGGGATCTTCCCGGACCGGGACATGAACCCGTGTCCCCTGCATCGGCAGGCAGACTCTCAACCACTGCACCACCAGGGGAGCCTGAATGCTTATCTTTTTACCCCAATATTTCCTATCCTGTAAGGGGCTGGCTCATGGACTCCTTTGAGACTGATCAGAGCTACAGATCCACCTTTCAGACAATGAAGAAAGTCAAAAATAGTATCAAATAGTTTTGAGGGAATTATCAGGACACACTGAAGCACTAAAGCAATTAGAGAAAGAAGAACAAAAAACCCCCCAAATTTGGCAGAAGGAAAGAAATCATAAAGATCTGATCAGAAATAAATGAAAAAGAAATGAAGGAAACAGTAGCAAAGATCAATAAAACTGAAAGATGTTTATTGAGAACATAAACATAATTGATAAACTATTAGCCAGACACATCAAGAAAAAAAGGAGAAAGACTCAAATCAACAGAATTAGAAATGAAAAAGGGGAAGTATCAATGCAGAAATACAAAGGATCATGACAGATTACTACAAGCAACTATATGCCAATAAAATGGACAACCTCAAAGAAATGGACAAATTCTTAGAAATGTACAACCTCCAGAGACTGAACCAGGAAGAAATAGAAAATATAAACAGACCAATCACAAGCAACTGAAATTGTAACTGTGATTAAAAATCTTCCAACAGGGCTTCCCTGGTGGCGCAGTGGTTGAGAGTCCGCCTGCCGATGCAGGGGACACGGGTTTGTGCCCCGGTCCGGGAAGATCCTACATGCCGCGGAGTGGCTAGGCCTGTGAGCCATGGCCACTGAGCCTGCGCGTACGGAGCCTGTGCTCCACAACAGGCGAGGCCACAACAGTGAGAGGCCCGCGTACCACAAAAAAAAAAAAAAAAAATCTTCCAACAAACAAAAGCCCAGGGCGAGATGGATCCAGAGGCGGACTCTATCAAACATTTAGAGAAGAGCTAACACCTATCCTTCTCAAACTCTTCCAAAATATAGTAGAAGGAGGAACACTCCCAAACTCATTCTATGAGGCTACCATCACCCTGATACCAAAACCAGACAAAGATGTCACAAAGAAAGAAAACTACAGGCCAATATCACTGATGAACATAGATGCAAAAATCCTCAACAAAATACTAGCAAACAGTATCCAACAGCACATTAAAAGGATCATACACCTTGATCAAGTGGGGTTTATCCCCAAAATGCAAGGATTTTTCAATATACGCAAATCAATCAAAGTGATACACCATATTAAAAAATTGAAGGAGAAAAACCATATGATCATCTCAATACATGGAGAAAAAGCTTTTGATAAAATTCAACACCCATTTATGAAAAAACCCGCCAGAAAGTAGGCATAGAGGGAGCTTACCTCAACATGATAAACGCCATATATGACAAACCCACAGCCAACATCGTTCTCAATGGTGAAAAACTGAAACCATTTCCTCTAAGATCAGGAACAAGACAAGGTTGTCCACTCTCACCACTATTATTCAACATAGTTTTGGAAGTTTTAGCCACAGCAATCAGAGAAGGAAAAGAAATAAAAGGAATCCAAATCGGAAAAGAAGAAGTAAAACTGTCACTGTTTGCAGATGACATAATACTATACCAAGAGAATCCTAAAGATGCTACCAGAAAACTACTAGAGCTAAACAATGAATTTTGTAAAGTAGCAGGACACAAAATTAATGCACGGAAATCTCTTGCATTCCTATACACTAATAATGAAAAATCTGAAAGTGAAATTAAGGAAACACTCCCATTTACTTACCATTGCAACAAAAAGAATAAATTACCTAGTAATAAACCTACCTAAGGAGACAAAAGACCTGTATGCAGAAAACTATAAGACACTGATGAAAGAAATTAAAGATGATACAAACAGATGGAGAGATATATCATGTTCTTGGAATTGAAGAATCAATATTGTGAAAATGACTATACCACCCAAAGCAATCTACAGATTCAATGCAATCCCTATCAAACTACCAATGGCATTTTCCACATAACTAAAACAAAAAAAATCCACAATTTGTATGGAAACACAAAAGACCCCGAAGAGCCAAAGAAATCTTGAGAAAGAAAATCAGAGCTGGAGAAATCAGGCTCCCTGACTTCAGACTATATTACAAAGCTACAGTAATCAAGACAGTATATTACTGGCACAAAAACAGAAACATAGATCAGTGGAACTGTACAGAAAGACAAGAGATAAACCCACGGACATATGGTCACCTTATTTTTGATAAAGGAGGCAACAGTATACAGTGGAGAAAAGACAGCCTCTTCAGTAAGTGGTACTGGGAAAACTGGACAGCTACATGGAAAAGAATTAAATTAGAACACTCCCTAACACCATACACAAAAATAAACTCAAAATGGATTAAAGACCTAAATGTAAGGCCAGACACTATAAAACTCTTAGAGGAAAACATAGGCAGATCACTCTATGACATAAATCACAGCAAGATCCTTTTTGACCCACCTCCTAGAGAAATGGAGATAAAAACAAAAATAAACAAATGGGGCCTAATGAACTTAAAAGCTTTTGCACAGCAAAGGAAACCATAAACAAGACCAAAAGACAACCCTCAGAATGGGAGAAAATATTTGCAAATGAAGCAGCTGACAAAGGATTAATCTCCAAAATATACAAGCAGCTCATGCAGCTCAATATTAAAAAAAGAAACAACCCAATCCCAAAATGGGCAGAATACCTAAATAGACATTTCTCCAAAGAAGATATACAGATTGCCAACAAACACAAGAAAGAATGCTCAACATCACTAATCATTATAGAAATGCAAATCAAAACTACACTGAGGTATCACTTCACACCGGTCAGAACGGCCATCATCAAAAATTCTACAAACAATAACTGCTAGAGAGCGTGTGGAGAAAAGGGAACCCTCTTGCACTGTTGGTGGAAATGTAAATTGATACAGTCACTATGGAGAGAAGTATGGAGGTTCCTTAAAATACTAATAATAGAACTACCATATGACCCAGCAATCCCACTTCTGGGCATATACCCTGAGAAAACCATAATTCAAAAAGAGTCATGTACCACAATGTTCTTTGCAGCTCTATTTACAATAGCTAGGACATGGAAGCAACCTAAGTGTCCATCGACAGATGAATGGATAAAGAAGATGTGGCACATATGTACAATGGAATATTACTCAGCCATAAAAAGAAACGAAATTGAGTTAATTGTAGTGAGGTGAGTGGACCTAGAGTCTGTCACACAGATTGAAGTAAGTCAGAAAGAGAAAAACAAATACCATATGCTAACATATATATGGAATGTACAAAAAAAAAATGGTTATGAAGAACCTAGGGCCGGACAGGAATAAAGATGCAGACCTACTAGAGAATGGACTTGAGGATATGGGGAGGGGTAAGTGTAAGCTGGGACCAAGTGAGAGAGTGGCATGGACACTGACATATATACACTACCAAATGTATAACTGATAGCTAGTGGGAAGCAGCCGCATAGCACAGGCAGATCAGCTGGATGCTTTGTGACCACCTAGAGGGGTGGGAGAGGGAGGGTCGAGGGAGGGAGATGTAAGAGGGAAGAGATAGGGGATATATGTATATGTATAGCTGATTCACTTTGTTATAAAGCAGAAACTAACACACCATTGTAAAGCAATTATACTCCAATGAAGATGTTAAAAAAAAAAGAAATAAAAAGTGTTGGTGAGGATGTGGAGAAAATGAAATCCTTGTGCACTGTTGTGGGGAATGTAAATTAGTTCAGCCACTCTGGAAAACAGTATGGCGATTTCTCAAAAAATTAAAAATAGAACTACGATATGATCCAGCAATTCCACTCCTGGGTATTTATCTGAGGAAAACAAAAACACTAATTAGTAAAGGTATATTAACCTCTATCTTCATTGCAGCATTACTGACAATAGCCAGGATATGGAAGCAACTTAAGTGCACATCAGTATATGAATAGATAAAGAAGATGTGATATATATATAGACACACACACAAAAAATGGAATTTTACTCAGCCACAAAAAAATGAAATATTGCCATTTGCTACAACATGGATGGACCTAGAGTGTATTATGGTAAGTGAAAGAAGTCAGACTGAGAAAGGCAAATACTGTATAATTTCAGTTATATGTGGAATCTAAAAAAGAAAACAACCGAACAAACATAGCAAAGCAGAAACAGAGTTATAGATACAGAGAACAGGTCCTTGCCAGATGGGAGGGATGTAGGGGGAAGAAAGAAACAAGTGAGGGAATTTAACAGGTACAAACTTCCAGCTGCAAAATAAATGAGTCAATGGTATGAAATGTACCATGTAGGGAATATAGCCAATAACTCCACAGTATCTTTCTTTGAGACAGATCGTAACTAGACTTAATGTGGTGATCATTTTGAAATGCATAGAAATATTGAATTACTATGCTGTGTAACATGAACTAACATAGTGGTGTAGGTCAATTATACTTCAAAAACAAACAGACAAACTCATAAAGAGATCAGAAGTATGGTTACCAGAGACAGGGGAAGGTGGGAAGGGAAATTGGATGAAGGCAGTCGAAAGCTGCACACTTCCAGTTATAATATAAATAAGTAGTAGGGATGTAATATACAACATGATAAATATAATTAACACTGCTGTATGTTTTATATAAAAGTTGTTAAGAGAACAAATCCTAAGAATTCTCATCACAAGAAAATAAAATCTTTCTAAAATATTTTTTCTATTTCTTTAATTTTGTAACTTTATGCGATTATGGATGTTAAAACTTATTGTGATAATAATTTCATGATGTATGTAAGTCAAATCATTATGTTGTACATCTTAAACTTACATACTGCTGTATGTCAATTATATCTCAATAAAAGCAGAAGATAAAAAAGAAACAAAGGTATGCTATACATACAATGGAATACAATGTAGCCTTAAAAAGAGAGAGAGAGAGGGCCTGTGAAAGCACTGTTTCTTCCTGGAAGGACTTGGTACTGACTCGGTTAGTTGTCAATTTCTAAACCAATCCCTGGGGCCAAGGGGTGGGTTGTACTGATTGAATTAAGTCAAATAGGGCAACCCTTGGAGCTGGATTTAGAGTTAATCCCACCCAAATCATGTGGCTGAGAATGTAGAAGAGTGATTTTCCAAACAACATTTGGGGACATAGTACTACAATAGGAGGAAATGATGCTTAGGAAAAAAAAAAAAAAAAAACAAACTGGAAATGATCCAAAGCTATAATCAGAGCTCTTCCTCTCTTTTCATGTGGTAGCAAAGATGGTCCTTATCAGGAACAGATGCTTGGTGCATCTCAGACTTTTAATTGATCCTGATTTCATCATGTCAACCCCTTATCAGCCTCCCCTTGTGAGACAGGCTGGGACCTGGGACCCTTTGCTGCAGTGCTGCAATGCTTGCACCTGGGCACACCTCTCCTTAAGCAGCAAAATACAAAGAAACTGTATAAAGATACAAAGAGACCAAAAAGCCCAACTGCCACTTTTGAAGAGCCTGGAGCAAAAGCAGGGTACTGCCCATACCCCCTGCACACAACACCACCTAAGGGATGGGCAAAACACCTAATCTACCCCTCTGGTCTGACCCCTAGACACATCTCTACCCTTGCCCCATATAATGAACAAGCTTGCCCCCGCCTCAGGGAGCAAGCAAGCAAGGGAACCTGTTGTTTGTTCTCACTCCCCCCTGCTGCAGCAGAGACCCCAATAAAGCCTCGCCTGAATTTCTTGTCTAGCCTCTAGTAAATTTCTATTGCTCAGGGGAAGGCCAAGAGCCCTGGTCAGTAACACTTGTAGTGGAGGATTGAGTTTGTGTGACTGACAGTTTCATCAAATGGAAAAGGACAGAAGAAAAGTGTTATGTTACCAAAAGAAGGAGGAAGTGTGGTGAGGTAACTTAAGAAGAAGGAAATATTAAAAAATTGCCTAGAATTAGGCTTTCCTTCTATGTATACTTTTTAAATATGCTTTTCCCTAACAGTGTATCTATCCCATACAGCTAAGATTTACCCCTTCTATAAAAGGAGAGAGCTCACTCCCTGTTTCTAGTTTTGAGTGTAGGATCTCTGGGTGATATGCATTTTCCTTGGTCAAGTCTGGTTCAGCTAATGTGCATCAGTTCAGTTAGCCTCTTTGCTTGACTCAAGTTCTGTCTTCAGGGATTATGCCCCTCATCCCTTGTCTTCACTGGGCACAGAGAAGACTCTCTTTTTGGGGGCTGTGCCCTCAATTTTAATCTGACATGGTTGCAAGGACCTGGAAATTATATCAATTTTTTGTTTTTTTTTCCTTTTCTCTCCTCACCAACCCAGGTCTTTGTCTGCTAGGAATTTTTCTGGAAATAGCTCTTAAAACATGGATATGGGGAAATATGAATTTTCTTGAATCTAAGATCTAATAAATAAACCTACCGAGGTAGTTTAGTTATGGTTTCCAAATCTGGACCCTGCCTTAAGGCTTTCTGCTTCAGCATATTTCTGAGAATTTTGCTTATCCCTCAGCCCTCAGTTAAACCACTTCTATCTGGCATTTACCTCAGAAATGATAGTCTATAGTCATGAGACCCAGCTAATGTTATTATAATCCCACACTGCCTTACAGAGATATAAATATTACCTTTGTTAGTACATGAAGAAAAGCATTTAGGCAGAGCCTAGGACATCTGGCTTGTACTCTGTTCTCTGGCTTCAGGTAGGTCCTAATACTTTATTCCCCCTGTTGTCTACAGGTCCCTATCTTTTCATCTTCCAATGTTAATTTGAGGACAGATAATATAGGGCAATTAATTTGGAGACTTTTCCAACTCCACAAAGTACATAATTATTTGATTCTCAACCATTTGGACTGCTGACTCTAAGGAGACAGAACTTCTTAACAAAACTGTATTTTCTTTCTTCTCATCTTTTACATGTGCAGCTTGAAAAAAATTTAGCTTTTTCTAGTAGGATGTTATTAAAGAAGGCAATAAGCACCAATATCCCGATTTTTTTCCTACCAAGTCCCCTAAAGCCCCAGTGTCAGTGGAAAAATCAGTAGTGGCTAAAAAAGACAAAACAGACAAGAATTTGTCCAGGAGCTTTGCTATTCATAATTTAACATCCTCAGACTTGAAGTTGAAGAATCTTTTTTGGTATTCCTTATTATTTTGTGGACAACTTAAGGTCTGTTAAATGCACAGATGACTTTTATATTTTTCAGGGCTTTTTCCTATTGCAATGGCAAAAAGCAAATTCAAAACAGCTTAAGGAAAAAGGGGAATTTACTGGCTTCTTTTTTAACTCTCCTATGTGAGTATGGTACCTTTAGGCTGTATTTAAAAGGGCAATGGACTGTGTCATAGAAAATAAACATGTATACATGAGCCAAAAGGATAATTTATCACAGCTGGACAGGGATTAAAGTAGCATAGCATAATGATCAATAATCTAAAGCACGTACACTTTCCCAGAAACTTTTTCTACAGCAAAGTGTCCTTACTGGATTACATTTACTTATATAGAAATGTAAAGGAAAGTTATAATGGAGTAGAGCAAACAATTTGATGAGAGAGGGCAGATATCTACATATTTGGAGAGGAGGCCGGTTGTGGATGGAAGGAAAATTATTGGGCAGTATCAGTGGAGGAAAAAAAGGTAGATAAGTCCTATGGTCATGGTGAAATCTGTTGATATTTCCTGTTATGCCAGAATTCAACGTGGTCAGTGAAGAATTTCTGAATAAATCTACTCCTGGGAATTGACAATGAGTCCTCCTATATACTCTCTATAGTACACTAGCCTTAAGCCAATCTCAGCATAAGCCTCAGAGGTATCACTTTTCATAGAATATAAAAGATTGTAGAGTTTTCAGAATTTCGTTTAGCCCAGAATTTCAATATGCAGATGATTAAATAGACTAAAAGAAAGACCTCCATAGCTTTCTTTTTTTAAATGATGGTAATTCCTTTGTTCAATTAAGAACAAAAACAAATACACTTGCTTTATGGGCCAAGGAAAGGAGGACTAATTCTACACAGTAGTGACTATAAAAAGTGCTCATAAGTTATTGTAAGTCTATTAATATTACCTGTATTTTCATCTTCTAAGTCACCTTGGAATAAAAGGAAACATACTTCTCATTCCTAGGAAAGTATCATTTCATCTTCAGAGCAGTATCACTTAAGAAAAGCAAACCAACAATAAACCTGATACCTGAATAAAATTTGATAGCTGTTGGGCTTCCCTGGTGGCGCAGTGGTTGAGAGTCCGCCTGCCGATGCAGGGGACACAGGTTCGTGCCCTGGTCTGGGAGGATACCACATGCTGGGGAGCGGGTGGGCCTGTGAGCCATGGCCGCAGAGGCTGCGCGTCTGGAGCCTGTGCTCCGCAACTGGAGACGCTACATCAGTGAGAGGCCAGCATACTGCAAAAAAAAAAAAAAATTTGATAGCTGTTATTAAAAATAGTAATCTGGTAAACAAAATTAAGTTAATCTAACAAGACTGAAGTGTATACTGATAGGGAGTAAGTGATTACACTTACAGTGTACTGCATTTAAATGTACTTATTGCAATTTATAATATGCAAATCTGAAAGTCATACAGAATCAATGAAAATTTTAACCATCCATTTTTTAGAGCTCTGCAATAAAGCAAGTTAAAAAAAAGTCAGATTTTGAAGAAATGACTTCACAGCATTTTTGAGAAATAAGGAATCTATTGATATTAAGAACGGCAAAGAGATTGCTTTAAAGTTTTAACTTTAGCCGAAAAGTGGCTTCATATAAAAGATTCATGACATTGAATTCGATTAATTCAATGTTTTATTGCCTTATACTTGGTTTAAGTTAAATTATCTGGTATTAAAAAAAGTTTTACCCTAAGAGTAGCTTCCTTTTCATCTAGAAGTCAATTTAGCATCAATAAAATCTTTTCATCTGCAGTTTCCCATATTTAATCTTTGTTGTTACAATAGCAATATTTGGGTAACAAATGTGGTTGCCATCCACATTTTCAGTGTTTAGTGCTTGTCATAAAAAATAATAATCTATAACAATTATCAATAGTACTGAAAAATTTCATCATCTTCCAGTTAATAATCATTGTTTTGATGATTCTGCCCAATAATCTGCAGTTTTATAAAATCAGATCCATAAATAATATTGGGAACGTCAATATTTTAAAATAAAAATGTAAAAGTACTAACTCTTGCCAGGAGAATAGTATGCAAAGGGAGCTGACTCTTGAACATATGTGTCATACTGGAAATGGTTTGCATTAAGTCATAGCTTAATGTCCCACAATATCAAGAGACATAATTATCATTTGAAAAAAATTTTGGTAGAAGGTGATTGTTAAAAGTGGGTACTCTGGGGTCAAACTGAGTTAGTTCAAATCCTAGCTGATTTTTATTAAGTCTGTGACCTCCAGTAAGCTTTTTCACCTCCTGAAGACCTCAGAATTTTCATCTGTAAAGGGGGATAAATGAAACCTACTAAATTATATAAGGCTTTTAGTAGAGCAGGTATATAAAAAGGTGTATAACATCACGAATTATCAGGGAAATGCAAATCAAAACCACAGTGAGATATCACCTCATACTTGTTAGAATGGCTATTATCAAAAATAAGCGAAAACAAGTGCTGACAAAGATGTGGAGAAAAGGAAACCATTGTGCAAAGTTGGTGGGAATGTAAATTGGTGCAGCCCCTATGGAAAACAGTACGGAGTTTCCACAAAAAATTTCAAATAGAACTACCACACGATCCAGCAATCCCACTTCTGGGTATATATCCAAAGGAAATGAAAATAAGATATTGAAGAGGTATCTTCATACCCTTGTTCATTGCAGCATTATTCACAATAGCGAAAAGGTGACAAAAATCTAAATGTCCATCCAGAGATGAATTAATAAAGAAAATGTGGTATATACATAAAATGGAATATTGTTCAGACAAGAGAAAGAAGGAAATCTTACCATTTGTGACAACACGAATGGGCCTTGAGGGCATTATGCTAAGTGAAATAAGCCAGACAGATGCAGACTAACACTGTGTGGTTATCACTTATATGTGAAATCTAAAAAAAAGTCAAACTCATAGAAACAGAGAGTAGAAAAGTGGTTGCCAATAGTTTGAGGGTAGAGAAATTAGGGAGAGATTGGTAAAAGGGTACAAATTGTCAACTATAAAATGAATAAAGTCTGAGGATATATTCTATAAGATGGTGACTATAGTTGATAACACTATTATATAATTGAAATTTCCTAAGAGGGTAGAATATAAATGTTCTCATACACACATAAAATATAAATACGTGAAGTGATAGATTTGTTAATTAACTAGATGGGAAGAATCTTCTCATAATGTATATCAAATCATCACACTGTATATTTAAAATACTTTACAATTTTATATGTCAATTATACCTCAATAAAGCTGAACAAAATCTCAAAACTGCTCCAAATAACAAGTTAAAACATGGAATTGAAATAATCTGAATGATTCCTATTCTAATGGCTTGTAAGCATATTGGTCTCCCCAGCACATCACAATACAAAACATTTTTGAAAAACTATTATTTGTCTTGAGTTTAAAATATACCACGCAATCTGATGTTCAATATGTTTTAATTGGTGTGAGTGATGCAAACTGAAAAATACAAATGATATTTCCTCATTAATTTCAAATGAGAGTTGTTGACAATAAGTTAGCAATCCTAAATTTATATTCAGGAAATTAAAACACAACATATTCAAACAGTCAGCAGAAACATGCAGCTACCTTATGTTTCTGAGAAATGAGAATCATCCTAGCTAATTGATTCATCCCTTGTGCAACAAACAAGGGTGATAAGAAGAGATTAGGGGAACTTCTGTTAGGAATACACATAGAATTCTAACTGTATTAAAAACATCCTGGGCATCATTTGGGTCATGACAGTAAAGTATAAAATAGAGTTATTTCAGATGAAAACAATCAGATTTGATGAAAAGTTTGGGCAACGGCCCCTATGAGATAAAGCAAATGAAATGTGCTACTTCATCCTAGAGGAAGAACGGATGATTTTTGGATTTACTAAGAGACTTGAGTATATGAAATGGTCCTTAACAATAGACGAGGAGCAGATCTCATCTTCCTAGACACAAGAGTAAAAGGGCTCTAATTAGATTATAAATCAGAGACACAGTCTCTCCTATAACAGTTATAAGATCTTGGAAAGAATTATTTTTAAGGGTAAGAGTAGAATCCGATGCTCTGAATGAGAAGAGTCTATTTTAATGGTACTTCGAATAGCTCAGGCTGAGGGATGACTTAGCTGACCTTTCCATGGACACTTTAACTCTGTGACTTGGCACACAAGGCCTTAGTGCCATATTTCAAAGGCAAATTTCAAATGGCTCTCTATACTTCTTAATGGAAATGGAATCTGTTTAGCCAATTCCAAAGCAGTCTCTCCCAATTAGCAACTAAATTGTTTTTCAGGACAATGGAAAACATAATCCAAAAAGAAAAAATCCATCATTGTCTGCTAAATCACTAAAAGATCAAATTCTAACATCTTACAATAATTTAAATGCTAATATCTTGCAATAGCTTTAAAGACCAAAGGGCATAATGGAGGAGCATGGACTGTCAGCTGTTTTGTGTGTTTTGAAAGGTATAATCTGAATAGTTTACTGTATGCAGGTATAAAAATAAACCAAGGAATCAGCTAAGAATTCAAATACAAATAATAGTTTTTAAAGTACTCTTCTCAGAACATGCAAAATACAGGAAAAGAGAATGAGAAATCACAGTTTATAGGTGTCTATTAGAAACTGGGAATGGTACTACTCAAACATGTCTCAACCTACCCTATATCTGTATATCTTAAAACAGGATTGTGTAATTGTTCAGAGCAAAGAGAGTAGACCTTAAGAGAACACAGACACTTTACAGAAGAGAGCAATTTCATACAGACTTTGCTCCACTCAGGGATATGTAAAACAACACAACAACATTGGGCGTGTGAAGGAGGAAGCAGCTAGAACAAAGAAATCCCATACTCTTGAATGGGATACTTCCACAGAAAGATAAAGTGTTTGAAATTTTCATTATTCTGCAAAAACATACTGTTTTGGGACAGAAGAATCATAATACATAAACACAGGAAATTAAAATAATATAGGATATTTAATCAAAAGAGAAATTGATAAGTTGAAAAAGTCATAAGCCAAAAAAAGTAAATCAACAATTAAAATACAATTTATAAGCAATCAAGTGCAATATGCAAACATGTTAAAGCTTTTTAGAACAAAACTGGTGAAAGACAAGCACCTCTAAAATGCAGAAGAAAAATATAAAACATAAAACTATTAGTCTAAAGAAGGAATAATAGAGAACAGAAATTCAGTGTATGATCTGATAAGCATGATCAGAAAAAATACAATGGAAATACAAATATAAATCTAAATAGAACAATTATCTGTACTATACAAAAAGAAAAAGGTCACAACCTTCTGAAAAATCAGAATAGGTTTGTGACTAAATATACTCTAGCTTTGTTTTTCTTGTCTCAAAAGCATAAAAAATTTTTTTTCCAGACTTCAAGCAGAAAAACAAGAAATTTAATAAAACAGAGTCTTTTAACCAAGAAACAAAATTGTGCTAATTTCAGAGTTTTCACTGTAATAACAAACTCAGAAAGACCATGAAGCCCTAATGGTAGCATTTTTAAGGAAAAATGTACACATGACACATTTTATACCTAACATAAATGTCTATGATATATGATAGTGAACAAAAATACATTCTCATAATTCAAGAATTCTGAAAATATCGTATGTGCCAGTACAAAATAAAAATATTTAACAGTACATATTAACCTAACAAGAGAAATAGAAAATCAAAAACCACAGAAAAGAAAATTCACAGTGTAAATATTTGGGACTAAGCAGTGAAAACACATGATATATTGAAGTGATAATTGCAGATGCTCTTATGAAAATAGAACCAGATCTATTTTGGGGGTAGAAATAAGTATACATATATGCTATATGAATAAACTGAGTTGGGTTAAATTCACCTTTTAAAAGATACAGTTTATAAGATTAGATTAAACCACAAAATCCAAATACATGTTATCACTGTTTCACTTAAAAAAAAAATTTAGTGAGTTTAAATAGAAAGATGAGACAAAATATATCAGAAAAACACATATGTAGCAAAGGTAGATTTTATAAAAATAGTATTCAGGAAAAATTCTAGGTGGGAAGCATTTAACTATAAAAACTCTCCTTAATTTTAAATAATTGAAATTAAAAAGCAGAGTAGAATAATCACAAAACCATATTTATTGACTCAAAATGTATAGAAAAAATTAGTAAAATAAGAAGAATTGAAAAACACGATGTTAAATGGTAATGGGATACCTATCTCAGTTGTTTTATGTTATTTAATCATGTTTTTAAAATATCTATGCATCAACATTGTACCTCTACCCCAAATAGCCATACTTCCCAATACCAATGGACTTTTAAAAATCAGATGGGTAATTTGTAATTTCATAATACTGGAACAATTTAAATGCCTATACCTAGGAAATAGGTTAAATAAACTCCAGCACATCTACTATGCAAATATTAAGCAGATGTAAAAACATAAGAGCTAAACTCGTATGAACTGATAATATATTGTTAAGTGAGGAGAAAAAATTACAACATAAGCATAAGTAGCATGTTAACTTTTTGGAAGAAAAAAGGTAATAATATAGGAAGAAAAAAGGTAATAATATATTCATACTTATATTAATTTTTACAAGAATACATATAGGAAGGAAAACCAGAAGCTAATAGAACTGGTAGGTGAGAACTGGGCAAAAGGGATAAAGAAGGGGAAATGACATTTTTGAATCTATCTTTGCATAAAACTTTTAGTTTTGAGCCATGTTAATCTAATATAGACATATAATAAAGTTTAAAAATGTAAGGATATCTTGATACTTAGGAGATTTTCTGTTGATAGTGGTATTGGTATAGCAATTTATAGATATATATATGTGAAATGATATATAAATTAACTATATATATATAAAGATATATAATCTAACTCTGCTACATTTGCATTTTTCTGATATATTTTGTCTTATCTCTCTCTATATATAATATATAGAGAGAGCACAAACGAGTGACTATATTGATGTTGTTAGAAACAAAAGTTTCTTATTGTGGGGGAAGAGTGAATCCATTTGGAAATATAAAAATGAACTTCAAGATGGCAGAGGAGTTAAGACATGGCGATCACCTTCCTCCCCACAAATACATCAAAAATATATCTACATGTGGGACAACTCCTACAGGACACTGACTGAATGCTGGCAGAAGACCTCAGCCTTCCCAAAAGGCATGAAAATACCCACATACCTGGGCAGGGCAAAAGAAAAAAAAAGAGACAAAAGAATAGGGATGGGACCTGCACCTCTGGGAGGGAGCTGTGAAAGAAGAAAAGTTTCCACACACTAGGAAGCCCCTTCACTGGTGGAGATGGGAGTGGTTGGGGAGAAGCTTCGGAGCCACAGAGGACACTGTAGCAACAGGGATGCAGAAGGCAAAGTGGAGAGGTTCTGCACAGAGGATCGGTGCCAACCAGCACTCACCAGGCTGAGAGGCTTCTCTGCTCACCTGCTGGGGCAGGTGGGGGCTGGGAGCTAAGGCTCGGGCTTTGGAGTTCAAACCCCAGGGAGAGGACTGAGGTTGTGTGAACACAGCCTGAAGGGGGCTAGTGCAACACAGCTAGCTGGGAGGGAGTCCAGGAAAAAGTCTGGACCTGCCTAAGAGGGAAGAGACCATTGTTTCAGGGTGCAAGAGGAAGGGGGTTTCAGAGCACTGCCTAAATGAGCTTCAGAGACAGGTGCGAGCTGCGGCTATCAGCTCAGACCCCAGAGATGGGCATGAAACGCTAACACTGCTGCTGCAGCCCCCAAGAATCATGTGTGCAAGCACAGGTCACTATCCACACACACTGCCCAACCCCCGACCCCAGGAACCTGTGAAGCCAGCCACTGCCAGGGTCCTGTGATCCAGGGATAACTTCCCCAGGAGAGCACACAGTGCACCCCAGACTGTTGCAACATCACCCCAAGAGCTGGGCAAACAAAGAAGAGAAAGGGAAATTTCTCTGTGTAACCTCAGGAGCAGTGGACTAAATCCCCACAATCAACTTGATGTTCCCTGCCTCTGTGGAATACCTGAGAGGCAACAAATCATCCAAAACTGTGGCAATGGACTTTGGGAGCAACTGTAGACTTGGGGTTTGCTTTCTGTGATTGATTTGTTTCTGATTTTTATGTTTATCTTAGTTTAGTGTTGCTTGCTATCATTAGTGGATTTGTTTATTGGTTTGGTTGCTCTATTTTTCCTTTTATTATTATTTTTAATATTTTTATTTTAATAATTTTCTTTTCGTTTTTAATTTACCTTTTTAAAAATTTTTTTCTTTCTTTTCCCCTCCTTTTCTTCTAAGCCATGTTGCTGACAGGGTCTTGGTATTCTGGGCTGGTGTAAGGCTTGAGCCTCTGAGGTGGGAGAGCTGAGATCAGGACATTGTACCACCAGAGACTCCCTGGCCCAACCTAAAATCAATCAGCAAGAGCTCTCCCAAAGATCTCCGCCTCAATAAGACCCAGCTCCACCCAACGGCCAGCAAAGTCCAGTGCTAGACACCCTACGCCAAACAACTAGCAAGACAGGAACATAACCCCACGCATTAGCAGAGAGGCTGCCTAAAATCATACTAAGTTCACAGACACCACAAAACACAGTACCTGAAGTGGCCCTGTACACCAGAAACACAAGATCTAGTCCCACCCACCAGAACACAGGCACCAGACCCCTCCACCAAGAAGCCTACTCAAGCCAGTGAACCAACCTCACCCACTGGGGGCAGACACCAAAAACAACGGGAACAACAAATCTGCAGCTGCGAAAAGAACACCCCAAACACAGTAAGTTAAACAAAATGAGAACACAGAGAAATATGCAGCAGATGAAGGAGCAAGGTAAAAACCCACCAGACTAAACAAATGAAGAGGAAATAGGCAGTCTACCTGAAAAAGAATTCAGAGGAATGATAGTAAAGATGATCCAAAATCTTGGAAATAGAATGGAGAAAATACAAGAAACGTTTAACAAGGATCTAGAAGAACTAAAGAGCAAACAAACAATGATGAACAACACAATAAATGAAATTAAAAATTCTCTAGAAGGAATCAATAGCAGAATAACTGAGGCAGAAGAACGGGTAAGTGATCTGGAAGATAAAATAGTGGACATAAAGCAGAGCAAAATAAAGAAAATGAATGAAAAGAATTGAGGACAGTCTCAGAGACTTCTGGAACAATATTAAACTCACCAACATTTGAATTATAGGGGTCACAGAAGAAGAAGAGAAAAAGAAAGAGTCTGAGAAAATATTTGAAGAGATTGCAGTTGAAAAGTTCCCTAACATGGGAAAGGAAATAATCATGTCCAGGAAGCGCAGAGAGTACCATACAGGATAAATCCAAGGAGAAACACACCAAGACACATATTAATCAAACTATCAAAAATTAAATACAAAGAAAAAATATTAAAAGCACCAAGGGAAAAACAACAAATAACATACAAGGGAATCCTCATAAGGTAAACAGCTGATCTTTCAGCAGAAACTATGCAAGCTAGGAGAGAGTGGCAGGACATATTTAAAGTGATGAAAGGGAAAAACCTACAACTAAGATTACTCAACCCAGCAAGGACCTCATTCAGATTCAATGGAGAAATTAAAACCTTTACAGACAAGAAAAACTTCAGAGAATTCAGCACCACCAAACCAGCTCTACAACAAATGCTAAAGGAACTTCTCTAAGTGGGAAACACAAGAGAAGAAAAGGACCTACAAAAACAAACCCATAACAATAAAGAAAATGGTAATAGGACCATGCATATCGAAAGCTACCTTAAATGTAAATGGATTAAATACTCCAACCAGAAGATACAGACTGGCTGAATGGATAAAAAAACAAGACCCGTATATATGCTCTCTACAAGAGACCCATTTCAGACCTAGGGACACATACAGACTGAAAGTGAGGGGATGGAAAATGGTATTCCATGCAAATGGAAATCAAAAGAAAGCTGGAGTAGCCATTCTCATTTCAGACAAAATAGACTTTAAAATAAAGACTATTACAAGAGACAAAGAAGGACACTATGTACTGATCAAGGCATCAATCCAAGAAGAGATATAACAATTGTAAATATTTATGCACCCAACATAGGAGCACCTCAATACATAAGGCAAATGCTAACAACCATGAAAGGGGAAATCAACAGTAACACAATAATAGTAGGGGACTTTACACCCCACTTTCACCAATGGACAGATCATCCAAAATGAAAACAAATGAGGAAACACAAGCTTTAAATGACACATTAAACAAGATGGACTTAATTGATATTTACAGGAAATTCCATCCCAAAACAACAGAATACACTTTCTTCTCAAGTGTTCATGGAACATTCTCCAGGATAGACCATATATTGGGCCACAAATCAAGCCTTTGGAAATTTAAGAAAATTGAAATCATATCAAGTATCTTTTCTGACCATGATGCTATGAGACTAGATATCAATTACTGGAAAAAATCTGTAAAAAGAACACAAACACATGGAGGCTAAACAATATGCTACTAAATAACCAAGAGATCACTGAAGAAATCAAAGAGGAAATCAAAAATACCTAGAAAAAAGGACAATGAAAACACATCAACACAAAACCTATGGGATGAAACAAAAGCAGTTCTAAGAAGGAAGTTTATAGAATACAGCCCTACCTCAAGAAACAAGAAAAATCTCAAACAACCTAACCTTACATCTAAAACAATTAGAGAAACAAGTACAAAAATAAACCCCAAGTTACCAGAAGGAAAGAAGTCATAAAGGTGAGATCAGAAATACATGAAAAAGAAATTAAGGAAACAATAGCAAAGATCAATAATACTAAAAGCTGGTTCTTTGAGAAGATAAGCAAAATTCATAACCCATTAGCCAGACTCATCAGGGAAAAAAGCGAGAAAACTCAAATCAACAGAATTAGAAATGAAAAAGGAGAAGTAACAACTGACACTGCAGAAATACAAAGGATCATGAGAGATTACTACAAGCAACTATATGCCAATAAAATGGACAACCTGGAAGAAGTGGGCAAATTCTTAAAAAAGCACAACCTTCTGAGACTGAACCAGGAAGAAATAGAAATTATCAACAGACCAATCACAAGCACTGAAATTGAAACTGTGATTAAATATCTTCCAACGAACAATAGCCCAGGATGAGATGGATTCAGAGGCGAATTCTATCAAACATTTAGAGAAGAGCTAACACCTATCCTTCTCAAACTCTTCCAAAATCTAGCACAGAGATGAACACTCCCAAACTCAGTCTACGAGGCCACCAGCACCCTGATACCAAAACCAGACAAAGATGTCACAAGAAGAGAAAACTACAGGCCAATATCACTGATGAGCATAATGCAAAAATCCTCAACAAAATACTAGCAAACAGAATCCAGCAGCACATTAAAAGGATCATACACCATGATCAAGTGGGGTTTATCCCAGGAATGCAAGGATTCTTCAATATACGCAAATCAATCAATGTGATACACCATATTAACAAACTGAAGGATAAAAACCACATGATTATCTCAATAGATGCAAGAAAAGCTTTTGACAAAATTCAACACCCATTTATGATAAAAACTCTTAAGAAAGTAGGCATAGAGGGAACCCACCTCAACACAATAAAGGCCACAGAGACTTCCCTGGTGGCACAGTGCTTAAGATTCCACCTGCCAATGCACAGGACATGGGTTTGAACTCTGTTTCTGGGAACATCCCACATGCCATGGTGCAACTAATAAGCCTGTGCACCACAACTCTTAAGTATGCACTCTAGAGCCCCTGAGCCACAACTAATGAGCCTGCACGCCCTAGAGCCTGTGCTCCACAGCAAGAGAAGCCACTGCAATGAGAAGCCCACGCACAACAATGAAGAGTAGCCCCGGCTCGCCACAACTAGAGAAAGCCCGTGTGCAGCAACGAAGACCCAATGCAGCCAAAAATAAAAAATAATTAATTATTTAAAAATATATGTATATCCAAAATCATTAAAAATAATAATAATAAAAAAAAGGCCATATATGACAAACCCACAGCCAACATCGTGCTCAATGGTGAAAAACTGAAACCATTCCCACTAAGATCAGGAACAAGACAAGGTTGCCTACTCTCACCACTATTATTCAACATAGATTTGAAAGTTTTAGCCACAGCAATCAGAGAAGAAAAAGAAATAAAAGGAATCTAAATCAGAAAAGAAGTAAAGCTGTCACGGTTTGCAAATGACATGAAACTATACATAAGAGAATCCTAAAGATGCTACCAGAAAACTACTAGAGCTAATCAATGAATTTGGTAAAGTAGCAGGATAAAAAATTAATGCACAGAAGTCTCTTGCATTCCTATACACTAATGATGAAAAATCTGAAAGAGAAATTAAGGAAACACTCCCATTTACCATTGCAACCAAAAGAATAAAATACCTAGGAATAAATCTTCCTATGGAGAAAAAAGACCTGTATGCAGAAAACTATCAGACACTGATGAAAGAAATTAAAGATGATACAAACAGATGAAGAGATATACTATGTTCTTGGATTGGAAGAATCAACATTGTGAAAATGACTATACTACCAAAGCAATCTACAGATTCAGTGCAATCCTTATCAAACTACTAATGGCATTTTTCACAGAACTAGAACAAAAAATTTCACAATTTGTATGGAAACACAAAAGACCCTGCATAGCCAAAGCAATCTTGAGAAAGAAAAATGGAGCTGCAGGAATCAGGCTCCCGGACTTCAGACTATACTACAAAGCTACAGTAATCAAGACAGTATGGTACTGACACCAAAACAAAAATATAGATCAATGGAACTGGATAGAAAGCCCAGAGATAATTCCATGAATATATGGTCACCTTATGTTTGATAAAGGAGGCAAGAATACACAGTGGAGAAAAGACAGCCTCTTCAATAAGTGGTGCTGAGAAAACTGGACAGCTACATGGAAAAGAATTAAATTAGAACATTTCCTAACACCATACACAAAAATAAACTCAAAATGGATTAAAAACCTAAATGTAAGGTCAGACACTATAAAACTCTTGGAATAAAACATAGGCAGAACACTCTATGTCTTAAATCACAGAAAGGTCCTTTTTGACCCACCTCCTAGAGAAATGGAAATAAAAACAAAAATAAACAAATGGGACCTAATGAAGCTTTTGCACAGCAAAGGAAACCATAAACAAGATGAAAAGACAACCCTCAGAATGAGAGAAAATATTTGCAAACGAAGCAACTGATAAAGGATTAATTTCCAAAAAACACAAGCAGTTCATGCAGCTCAATATCAAAAAAACAAACAACCCAATCCAAAAATAGGCAGAAGACCGATATAGACATTTCTTCAAAGAGGACACACAGATTGCCAACAAACACATGAAAGGATGCTCAACATCACAAATCATTAGAGAAATGTAAATCAAAACTGCAATGAGGTAGCACCTCACACCAGTCAGAATGGCCATCATCAAAAAATCTACAAGCAATAAATGCTGGAGAAGGTGTGGAGAAAATGGAACGCTCTTGCATTGTTGGTGGGAATGTAAATTGACACAGCCACTATGGAGAACAGTATGGAGGTTCCTTAAAATACTGAAAATAGAACTACCATATGACCCAGCAATCTCACTACTGAGCATATACCCTGAGAAAACCATAATTCAAAAAGAGTCATGTACCACAATGTTCATTGCAGCACTATTTACAATAGCCAGGACATGGAAGTGACCTAAGTGTCCACTGACAGATGGGTAAAGAAGATGTGGCACATATATACAACGGAATATTACTCAGCCATAAAGAGAAACGAAATTGAGTTATTTGTAGTGAGGTGGATGGACCTAGAGTCTGTCATACAGAGTGAAGTAAGTCAGAAAGAGGAAAACAAATACCGTATGCTAACACATATATATGGAATCTAAAAAAAAAAAATGGTTCTGAAGAACCTAGGGGCAGGACAGGAATAAAGATGCAGACATAGAGAATGGACTTGAGGACATGAAGAGGTGGAAGGGTAAGCTGGGACGAAGTGAGAGAGTAGCATGGACGTATATACACTACCAAATGTAAAATAGATAGCTAGTGGGAAGCAGCTGCATAGCACAGGGAGATCAGCTGGGTGCTCTGTGACCACCTAGAGGGGTGGGATAGGGAGGGTGGGAGGGAGATGCAAGAGGGAGGGGATATGGGGTATATGTATATGCATAGCTGATTCACTTTGTTATACAGCAGAAACTAACACAGCATTGTAAAGCAATTATACTCCAATAAACATGTTAAAAAACAAAAATGAGAGGAATAACTCTGTGGTGTCAGACTGAAATTAGAAGAATGAGTATGAACTCATACAACTGTCTACTGACATGGTCTAGAAGTGTTGCACTCAAGTAACAAGCAGAACACCTAACACCAAACCTTCATTTCTAAATAATATTTCCCATTAACTCGAAGGAATCAGGGCTCTTTGGGGAAACGAGAAATAATGGATTCAGGGAAAGTAAGGGTTCCCTGGAATATCTGTTTGTACCAGAAATAAAGGAAGTTGCTGTTTCCATCTGCCAAAAAAAAAGAAAAAAATCAACCAAACAACAACAAAACTAAAAGCTGTTGGAAAGATGTCAAAAGGACACAAGGGCAGCTTGGGAGTTCCCTCTGCTAAATTGGGGAAAATTTGCAAGTAAAAATAAACACTGTCAGAATGGGGTTACAATACACTGACCAAAGGAATACAGGACAATGAAATACGAGTGGGTAAAATCTCTTTACACAGAAATGACAACTAAATTATAAAAGAGATACAATAATTTTAAAAAAATCAAAATTGTAAAATGATCATAATACTTGAGTCAGACAAGAATTATCAGTGGATGATAAAACCATTGTGAGAAAGATGAAGAATAGGATATTCACATAGTCTCATAGCGTCATCCCAAAGAATGGCTTTTAATCGCAGAGAAAGAGGTTTCTTTCCCATGGAGAAATCTGGTGGATACCACTTTCACAGTGACCAAACTCAACACTAATGATAGGGAGTTTGACCTGTTAGTTTGACTTCCTAGTATGCTGCATAGAAACGGGAAAGACATCACTATATTGTATCCTAAAAGAGAAAACAAAATTCAATCAATCTAATCATGAGGAAACAATCAAAGCCAAACTGACAGAAATTCTGCAAGACAACTGGCCTGGGTGCATAAACTATTTCAG
The DNA here is from genome assembly GCF_059928025.1 of Delphinapterus leucas. Lineage (NCBI taxonomy): Eukaryota > Metazoa > Chordata > Mammalia > Artiodactyla > Monodontidae > Delphinapterus > Delphinapterus leucas. Next base: position 95,246,777 of record NC_143134.1, read on the forward strand.
TAGCACAAAAGACAGAGGTTTGGGAACTTCTCTTTCTTCCTTTAATATATTAAAGAAGATGAAGAGCCATGACAACTAAATGCAATGCATAATCCTTAATTGGGTCCTGGATCAAAACTAACAAACCAAAAGCAATAAAGGATATTACTGGAACAAGCGGAATAATTTTAATATGGGCTGCAATTTTGCTACTAATATTATATTGATGGTAAATTGCCTCAGTGTGTGCATTTGTGTGATTATGTACGAGTGAGAAAGAACATTCTTATTCTGAAGTATTTAGAGGTAAAGTGTCACACTGTCTGCAAACTCATAAACACATATAAATGTAGGTGTCTCTCTATATATATTTAGAGACAGAAAGAGAGGGAGAGAAAGAGAGATGAGAGGGAGATGAGAGATGAAGCACACATGGTAAAATGATAACAACTGGTGCATCTGGGAACATATAGATATTCCTTGTGTTGTTCTTGGAATTTTTCTGTAGCTTTTAAATTCTTAAGGGAAAATATTGGGAAAGTATTCTTCTAGTCTCAAATATTTAAAAGAATTAGATTACATATTGAAGTCACAAAGATACTCTCAATTATTTCCAAAGAACAGGCATCTAAAATCTTGAAAAATTATATGCATATAATACTTATACGGGTATATTCATATATCTACATATATATAAATATGTGCATGTATGTATAACTAAGTTGAAGCATATATTCACCACACTAGTGGTAGTTATTGCTGGATGGTCGAAACAGTAATATATTTTATTTTATATTTGATGATTTTTAAATATTTTTCAAATATTCTATTGTGGATAAATTCACTATTTTGATAACAAAGATACAACAAAAATACAATTTTAAAACAGGCAATTTAAAAGGCACCTGTTCTTGAGTTATTTTCTCCAAAAGTTAGTTATGCAACTTTTCCCATTATACTATTAATATACTCTACTAAGCAACTCATTAATCATGTTACTTGCCATTGCAGAGATTTTTTTCACAGATTTCAAGTTCCTCCCTTAATGTCAGATGGCTGTAAGTGCAGTCTCCTTCATTCCTCATAATAACTGATTTTCAGTCTGCCTTCAACATTTACATTGCTCATCTTGGAATATCTTCCAATGTGTTTACACATTTCTAGTAAATGTCTCCATGGGAGAAATTAGAAAATGCTGTTTGAATATATACAATTAGAAATATCTGAGACAATTGTGGTGCTTATGAAGTCTGTCTCTGGGGTCAGACAAGCTTGTTTGAATTCCGTATCAATCAATTAGTAACCTTTGCATCATGCTGGTTACTTAGCTTCTCAGATACTTTGCTTGTCATCAATTTCATGGTTCACTAAAAGAATTAAATGAGGAATCTGATAAAGTGCATACAGTAGATACTTAATAATTGATAACCGTTTTTCCCTTTCTGAAACTTGTCCATTATCAATACAGGAGCGCTGATGATCCTTCCATTTTTAAAACTCTAGGATAAATTTCATAATCCTTCACCTAAGGATTTTAAAGTGTCACATGTGAAAGATAGCAAATTATTGTCTCAGCTATTTAAATATTCACCTTTGAAAATTTGGTGAAAAGAGAAAGTCACTAGAGAGTAAGAACCATGTTTCATTAAAATACAACCCTTCATCTGTGGGGAATTGTGCTGTGGGGATCCTAACTTAGGGGAATCACTTGATTCTTCAACAGTTGAAATTTAGAAAACATTTACAAAATTGGGTAAGATTTTGGAAAGTTTTTATCTGTTCAGGACTAAAAAAATGAGACAATTTATACAGTGAATTTTCCTAGAAAGTTTGTCTTACCTCCTAAGAAGTCTGAGAATACTATCTGTATCTTAGATAGCTTTTTCAATAATGGTTTTTCCACTCACTTCTTCTGGTGTATGATTTTGGAAGATTATGTTTTCCTTTTAAATTTTCTTCTCAAACACAGAAGAGAATTAAGTATAATACTCTCCCATATAATTAATATACTGTTTGTATTCTTCCCTTATTTTTCTTGGTTCAAATTTTAAATTTTATTCTGTTGCGTGATTGTGAATTGTAGAACCAGAATGGATACAAGAGGAGACACAGTAATGGAGGAAAGGGCCTGTGAAATAGCCTTTTGTAACATCAGAAATTTTCTGGAAATTTGAAAAGTGGCTGCTCAGCTTTCTGGTTTGTTCTGAGTACAGACCTTAGGTCACAATTTCTCTTTATCTTGTGACAAAATTCGTGCCACTTCTTGCTTTCTAATATATTTCTGGCTTAAATTTTATAAGTAGAAGATTTTTGTCTAAAGTTCTAATAATAGGTTGGTGATAGTGTAAGCTTTTAATACTATACACAGTACACTGTGTGTATACACTGTAGTACAAAATTTGGATTCTGAGTTTCATAGAAATGCTTAGTGGTAAGTTAAAACTGTCACTTTTAAAATAAACTTATTATCTTAGAATAGTTTTATGTGTACAGAGAAGATGCAAAGATAGTACAGAGAGTTACTGTACTATCTTTACCCAGTTACTTCTAATGTTAGTATCTTGCACCACCATGATGCATTTGTCACAACAAATAAGCCAGCATTTGTACATTTCTATCAAATAACTCCAGACTTTATTTGGATTTCAAAGTTTTACCACTAATGTGAAGAAAAAATAATGTTCTTTCTTATAACTATGTTTCTTTAAAGATGGAAGGTAGTATCTGTTAAATCTATAATATGACCTTCTATGAGCCAATGTGAAATGTTTTGAAAGTTTTATCCGTGCAATTTAACTATGAGCCTCAGGCTTCTTTTTGGCACATTCTAGACTCCATATGTACCCTTCTTTCTTTATGTATGTATTACAAAAAAGCTCTGAGCAACGGTTAAAGTAAATTTTATTCTTTTAATTCCCTTAAGAATTGGTGGTGAGGTGCCCTTGTGTCCATCACCCTCAGGATTGGATTTTGATAGCTGTCAAAAGATTAATTAAAATTGTTAGCATCCTTATTTCTAGGCAAGTGTAAACAGGCACAGAATTTGCATAGTATTCTCCAGTTCTGAGTCAATGCGTGGATTTTCTCATAAAAGGACAACTTAATTTGTAAATAACAGTAAGGTAGAATCGATAATGACTAACTCCTAACAGTGATTCAGAGCTGGTGCTTGTATCAAACTTTGCATAGTTAAAGTAGCTAGCTGGCACACATGTAGAAGTCTATAAATTAATATACGTAACGTATTGTATATACACAACGTATTGTTGTGTTGTTCTCACAACAATACTCACAGTTATATTTTACTGTCATCAAAGAAAAGGCTCAGAGAAATTAAGTGACTTGTCCAAGATCATACAGTTGAGATTTAACATCAGATCTTTTCTGTCTCCCAGATCCTTGTACTTTCTTACCATACTCCGTTGCCTGTCAGTCTAAGAATGCATAACTCCTGGCCTGATCTGTCACTGCCTTTTGCGAGTAAAAATAATCACTTCTGTTTTATGGTGTTTCCTCTTGCCCATCGTCTCCTCAAGGTGCCAGAGTTTAGGTGCTTTGGATTTAATAAAGGATGTCACATAATTTCTCTAAAGTGGGTTATTACAAAAGTAATCAACTTAAAGCAGATTCTTTCCCTTATGCCCTACCACCTATGAATTTTGGCTATACAAGGCTTAATTGTTAGAGCCCACCTTGACTCTTTGTCACAAGAGCCCTCAGGCCCTAGGAAGGCCCACATTCACTGTTAAGACTCCTTATGAAGTAGATTTGGTGCTAGAAATCCTCCTGTGCTTGTTGATAGACTCAGCGGTCGCTCTCCCTGGTCCCTGGCTGCTATCAGTTAAGTGAATCCTTCTTTTTCACATCTTCCTCCACCCTCGCAGCATCATGTCATATGTCAGCTATTGGGAACAATCGTTGCTTTCATTATTTTCCCAAATACACTTCCCCTTTTCCCATTTGATACACTACTCTTTATTTGTGTCTTTCCTGACTATTCCAAACCCTTGGCTCAGGATCTCAACGCCCCACATAATTCTTAAGGCTCCTTTGTTTGATAAACTTTTGTGAACGTTATCATCCAGCTTTCACCCTAGCATTATTTTTTTTTCGTGGACACAATCTGGAATATGTGCTACATGTTTTCCCTCTGCAGTCCTGCTAGACCAGCATGGCCAGTGTAATCCCAGTCCAACTCAGCTGCAGGGGGAGAATATTATGCATCTCCTCCCCTAAATTCACATTAAGATGTTTTCAGCAGTGTTACTTACTAAATACACTTTTATTAAAAATAAATATGATGAAATATCCAGTAAAACTTATTATTTTCAGTCAAAGAGTATGGAACATTTTAGGGCTCTTGCTACATATTGTTTCCCAGAGGGTATGAACAATTTTCACTGCTTCCAGCAGTATACAAGTGAATTCATTTTACTGCACCCAAACAGGCAATGTAAATTAATTTTTTAACATTTATTTATGCCAACTGTGTTTCCCTCATAACTCAGAAACAGTTTTGTGTGAACTATCTAGTAGGAGATCACATAGGGCTGTCCCACTCAGACCTCCCTCTTCTGTGGGATGACTCTAATCTCCTATAGTTTCTCGTTAGAATCTACCTTTCTGCCAACACTTTCTGATGATTACCTTTACTGCACTGTCTGTCCAGTTTTGTATTTTGGACTTTGTTCTGTATGTGCTCTTAGATAACTCTCAGCTCCTCATTCTACTCTCTGCAAAACTAGCCTGATTAATTCCTAGACTTAACATGTTGGATTGCAGACTGCGTCTGGCAGCCTGGACTCAAGCTTCTCTTTTGAAGTGAGAGGAATCACTTTTTACCTCCTCTCCCTTCTCTCACTCTGCTCTGTGCCTAGAGAAGCTAACACCCTTGCATTGCTTTAAGCAACTCCCCTTGTCTTGTAGCTTTCAGTTAGATGCAGGCAAGCGGAGACCCTGACAGAACATCTGGGGGGGAGAAAGAAAGTAAGGATGGAGTGTTTACTCTCTTGGCCCCTTCATTGTCCCTCACTGCCAGCTCTGTATATGTTGGCAGCACCCCTCTACCAAAGTCCAGAGCCCTTCTCAGGTTGCCCTCTCCGTATAGCTATTTTTTTTGAGTTTTAATAACTACTTTCTCCCCTTGAACTTCAGGCCTAGGGGAGGTAATAACTCCCCACTGTCACCAGTCTCAAGGAACAACACTATTCTTGTCCTCAATCCTGTTCAATCTTGTAGTAATTCAACTGTTTTGTCAATATCCTCTCAAACGACCTGTTTTTGTGTGCTACCTTTTTCTTTGAGAATTATGACTTATAAAGAGGGAATTTAAATAGTGACAGAAGGATATCATTCCTAGAGAACATTTATTTGGATTTTAATAATATGCTTCTTGGGTTAAATCTGGTGTAATTCCTCATAATTGGCCTTCATTCTTTAGTATATCTGACTAGGCCATGACTATTAACTCAGTCTACTATTTGTCTATTTCCATGTTTTCTATGCTATGGATACACTCTTTTTGAGGCTTAGGAAGTAACTTTTGAGGTTACATCCCTATAATTAGGTCTTAGCAGTTGAAGAGTAACTCAATGGAGAAGACTCATGGGGCAATTCCACTGCTACCCAGGGATAAACTTTAACTAGGATCTCAATTTCCCTACCATGTTAGGGTTTGGGGTAAGAAAGGTAAACAGGATGTTCAGAATACTTTTTCTCAGAAAGTTCTATGCTAAGGACTAGCGTGCTAGATATATGTCTTGATAACGTCTTCCTGAAATCTTGCTCTAAGGAAAATATGATAATCTCAGAATCTCAGTCTTATCAACACCCTTGGCCTTGTTATTTGTCAACAGCGGCCATCAAAAAGTCTACAAATAACAAATGTTGGTGAGGATGTGGAGAAAAGGGAACGCTTTTACCCTGTTGGTGGGAATGTGTGTGTATATATACACATACACATACATACATCTATATGTATGTGTGTATATATATATATAAATATACATATATATATATATATAAAATGGAATAACTTAGACATAAAGAATAGAATGAAATTCTTCCATTTGCAGCAATGTGGGTATACCCAGAGAATATTTTTCAGAGTGAAATAAGTCAGACAGAGAAGGAAAACTACTGTATGATATGACTTATATGTGGAGTCAAAAAAATAAAACAAATGAATGTATAAAGGAAAACAGAAACAGACTTACAGATACAGAAAACAGACTAGTGGTTACCAGTGGGGAGAGGAAAGATAGAAGGTGCAAGATAGGGGTAGAGGATTAAGAGATACAAATTACCATGTATGAAATACATAAACAACAAGGGTATATTGTACAGCACAGGGAATTACAGGCTTTATTTTTGTAATAACTTTTAATGGTGCATAATCTGTAAAAATACTGAGTCACTAAGCTATATACCTGAAATTAATACCATATTGTAAATCAACTGTACCTCAGTAAAACAAACAGACAAACAGCAAATTGCTGGTAAGGAAACAGGACAACAGGAACTCTCATTGATTGCTAGTAGTAATATGAAACTACACAGCTGCTTTGGAAGGTATTTCAGTGGTTTTTTACAAAGCTAAACAGCCTTAACATATTATCCAGCAATCACATTCCAATACAGATATTAACCAAATTTATTTTAAAACTTGTATCAATACAAATACCTGCATGCAGATTTTTATTGTGGCTTTATTCATTTCAATTGATTCCAATTATATGGCATTCTGGAAAAGACAAAACTATAGCAATAGTAAAAGTTTAATGGTCAGGGTTTCAGTGAAAAGTTAGGAAGGATTAAATAGATGAAGCATAGAGAATTTTTTGAGTGGTGAAACTATTATGTTTAATATTTTAATTGTGGATATATGCACTATGTATTTGTCAAAACCTACAGAACCCTACAACACAAAGAGGAAACCTAAATGTGTTCAAATACATTATAAATATTATATATAAATATTGATTGTTATATACAAATATTTATATATTATATTTTATATAACAGTATACTATATTATTTATTATAAATATTTATATAAATATAAATATATATGTAAATATTTAGTAGTTTGAAGGATGCTAAGATGCAATACAAAGCATAACAAAACATTCCAGTTATATTACAAATGTATGAAACAAGCTCATTGAATGGGATGGGGTAAAAGTTGTTGATTTAAGAAACTGGAAATGAGTGCGGTCTGTAAGACTAAAGGTAAAAGGAACTCTGTCCTGTAGTTGTGCAAGTTGTTTCCCATGGAGGCGAGAGTTAGCAATTCTAATACTGCTATATATGTATATTGGGATTGAACTATTAAGTAAATAGATGGTGGATGGTGAGAGTCAGGTTTTCCACTGTTGGAGTGAGAGTTCAGAGATTAGCAAGGGGAGGAGGCTAGAATGATCCATGTGGTAATGGATTAGTGTTGGAGTCACTGATAAGAGCTCATGTTTTATTTAATATAGATACTGATGGTTACATATAGAAATATTTATGGATAGGTATATATAGCATGCACACATATATTTCCTTGCTCAGTCAGCTGAGAGGGCCTAGTAGCAATACCATCTCAGTAGCGATGAGCACACCTAGTACTCAAATCTTGGTTTCTAATATCATTCTCCAATGAAAGGAACCAAGGCTCCTAGGAGAAATGACCAGCACAGGAAGTACACAAAATAAGTCTGGCAAATGGAGCATCTTGTACTGCCATGAAGTAAAGAGATGTTTAAACAAACAAACAAAAAAACCATCACAGTGATACAATAATGGGAGTATGTCATAGTGACACAGGCGCCAACTAAAAGAGTTTCCAATGGTCAAAGAAGCAACAATTTAAGCAAAAAAATAAAGTAGTATTGCCTAATTGTCCAAAGTTTAAAATAAATATTTGTAAGTCTATACTGATACACATAAATAATTGAATAAATCAATCAATCAGGGAGAAGAGACAATTCTCCTTTGCAGCAGAATTCCCAATAATTTATGTAAATACTCTGTCTTACGGAGGTGAAGTATAACTCCGCACTCTTTAAGTGTGAGCTTTGCATAGTGACTTTCTTCCAAAGAATACAGTGTGGAATTTGGGGAAGGGGGTGTAGTCAGAGCAACTTTACAGTGAAGAAACCTGACAAATACTATTTCAGCCAGGTGTTCAAGGTCTATATCAATAGTGATGAGTCATATTGATAGTATATACATTTGATTTCATTTGATGAAAATGTCATTTTACTTCTGGATTTCCTCTCCAAAACACATAACCTCAATCTAATCATGAGAAAAACATCAGATAAACCCCAGTTGAGGGACGTTCTAAAAAATCTGACCAGGACTCCTCAAAATTGTCAAGGTGACTAAAAACAACAAAATTTTGAGAAACTGTCTCATCCAATGACAGCTTAAAGAGACATGATGACTAAACACAATGTGGTGCCTTGGATGGGATGTTAGAACAGAAACAGGAAGTTAGTATACACTGTAGTTAATAATATTAACAATTATAACAAAGGTACCATAATAAAAGACGTTAATAACAGGGAAACAGTGCTGAGTTTATGGGAACTTTCTTTACTAACTTTGCAATTTTTCTGTAAATTAAAAACACTTCTATGTTAAAGTTCTTTAAAAATTATCTTAAAACAATTTTATTTATATTCAGAAATAATATTTCATATGGAGAAAAGAATTGCTAAGTATAATAATATGGCACATCTATACATTTGGTTTATACCTGTTTTCATTTGTGAAGGAGACATTATTACTAATTTTAAAATTCTAATTGGGACTATATATATGAAACTAGACTATGAGCACAAAATTATCAATAATGATTATTTCTGGGTGGTTGAATTGTGAAAAATGAAACTTCATCCAAAAAAATTTCTGATCTCATAAAATGAACAAAAATTATCTGCATAACCAGTAAACAACACACAAAAAGTTATTGTAAGGAAAAGGAAAAACAATGTATCTATCAAAATCATCCTTTTTCTAAGAATTATTTTGTGTTTAGCAATAACAGTAGTTTTTTAAACTAACCTTGTTTTCCTCCTATCTTCAGTGGATTCAGTTCTATTGCTACATTATAATATTTCTAGGGACAGCCTTCCATTTCTACAGAAAACTTAATTACATACTAGCCCTGATAATTTCTCTGAAGATATATTTTCCCTGGGAGCTGTACAGAGTTTTCCATCATTCCCTCTAGGGATTCTAAGGCACATAAGGCACATTGAACTTCCTCTTCTTCCCCTAGACCAATCATATGACTGCACATGTATGTGAGTGCACACACACACACACACACACACACACACACTCACTTTTCTTTTGTATGCTCTTCAAACAGTGCCAGAAATTCAGGATGGTCTTTTTAAATGATTCTGATATAAGTTAACCAGAGGATATCCACGACGGGAGTAGATAAGGCATCTAACAACTGCGTGGCTAGCAGCAGTCATTCAGGAGGCTGTAAATCTAAAAACCACAAGTCAGGGCTTGGTACTCCCAAGTGTAATAACTGCCAGGAGCAACTCATCTTTGGAAAAATCATTTCACTAGTAACAAGCTCAATTCTCAGTTACTGGATAAGTCAGTTTTGCTGAGTTAGCCATTTCTCTCTTTTCCTGGTAGATATTATGTTTCATTGTTCTTCTGTGTTATTTGACAAGACCTTATTTCTAAATCATACTTTTAGAAGTTATGGTGGCTCTATTCCAAAGAAATAACTCTTTAATAATCACATTATTTTGGACTCACATTTCATATTCTGAAACTTTGAAATCTGATCAGTTTCCCAAGGCATATCCAGTAAATGTCTATTCTTCTAATTTAAAATTTTCAATGGGTTTTTAACTTCATAAAAATCAATACCATTCTGAATATTCAATACTTATTAATAGTTATCCATTAGTATCTTAAAAATGTTATCCATAAAAGTCAGACTAAAACAGGGGAGAAGGACTGTGGAGCTTTACTAAATAATTATTTTTCTCTTTCAGCTATCATGTATTGAGTGCTTACTATATGCCAAGCATAAGTGGTTTCTATGCATCATCTCATCTGACAAACACCCTATTCTATAAAATATTAGTTTCATTTTACAAGTGAGGAAGCTGTGGGTTATACAGGTTACAAACTCTGACTCAAGTTGTACATAGAGCAAATGAAACAGCCGGGGTTTGGACCTGGAAACTTATTTCAGAAATCAAACTCCATAATTTGAAGGCTACAATATTGGTAACATCAAACAGAAATATAAAATAATGAATTAAAGACTGATTTATTGAGTAGTCTTTGAAAATTTAAAAGCAATATTCAAAAGTTCCTTGGGATAGAGATCAAAGACAGGGATTATCCATATGGTGTGTAATCTATAAAAAGGTCAAATTACTATGTTGCACACCTGAAGCTAATATAATATTGTAAGTCAACTATACTTCCATAAATTTTAAATAAGGAACGCTGTAAAAAAAATAAAAGGACAGTGATTATGCAATACTCATGAGTTTACGGTAAATGTTCTACATCAAGATAATAACAGATAATGCTAAAAGCTTTAATAATTTTATTCAATTTTCACAATGGCCATGTGAGTAAGTTATATTTATTATATACACTCTATAGTTGCAGAAACCAAGGATTAGAAGAGCTATGTGATTTCCCAAAGTCACACAGCTAGTAAGTGCCACAGACTGTAATTAAACTCTAGACAGAGATGGGATCTCCCAACTTAATGCCTGTATTACACTGCAATCTCTCAAAGTTTAGTGCTATTGAAGGGGTAGAGGCTATTTAGTGTATGCATACAACTACCTGATAAAACTCTACACTTAGTGAATAGCCACAGAATTCTCCTATGGAGAAACTTACAAATCAGCAGCTTTTCTCTAGCAAGAGGAGTTACTATAATATAAAGATCTCTCTGGCCTGGGTAGCTCAGCTGGGAGAGCATCAGACTTTTAATCTGAGGGCCCAGGGTTCAAGTCCCTGTCCAGGCACCAAGAATAAATAAATAAACAGAATAAAATTTAGGGCTTCCCTGGTGGCGCAGTGGTTGAGAGTCCACCTGCCGATGCAGGGGACACGGGTTCGTGCCCCGGTCCGGGAAGATCCCACATGCCGCGGAGCAGCTGGGCCCATGAGCCATGGCCGCTGAGCCTGCGCGTCCGGAGCCTGTGCTCTGCAACGGGAGAGGCCACAACACTGAGAGGCCCGCGTACCGCAAAAACAAACAAACAAACAAAGATGTCTCTGAAAAGGAATTCACAAATCAAGCTAAATTTCAGTATCAAGAATTTTCAGATTTTCAAAATTGTGTTGATCATTGCTCAAAACAAAAAAAAAACCCAAAAAACAAACAAAAAACCCTGATAGCTAAGAAATTCAATTTAACTACCTATATTCATTAAAAGATAGTTGTGGAACTGTGCTTTCAGTTCCTTACCTCAAATGTAGTTTTAATGATACTTTTTTCTTTCTTTTTTTTTTCTGCGGTACGCGGGCCTCTCTCCGTTGTGGCCTCTCCCGTTGCAGAACACAGGCTCCGGACGTGCAGGCTCAGCGGCCATGGCTCACGGGCCCAGCCGCGCCGCTGCATGTGGGATCTTCCTGGACCGGGGCACGAACCCATGTGCCCTGCATTGGCAGACGGACTCTCAACCACTGCGCCACCAGGGAAGCCCCTTAATGCTACTTTTCAGTCATTAGTTCATTTATTTACTCAACAAATAGTTTTAAACACTTAATAAATGTAAGGTACAGTGCTATCAGGGAGAAATGCCTTCAATGAGTTTATAATCTGGTAATAGTCTTTGACTAACAAAAATTAGGAAATAAAATTATATTTGTTGAGAAGACTGAGAAATATTCAGATTAATTAAAGTTGAATTTTAAGGAATAAACAGATCCTGAATAATTTAACACTATTATAGTTGAAACAAGATACTACTGATTATTTCTTTGTTGTTATCGTTTACGCTTTTAACAAAGATATCAGCCTCTTAAATAAAGGCAGTTGTAAAATATGGTAGAATAAGGTAGTTTTACTCTGGTAAATACTGTGGTAGAGATCTGTAGTAAAAAATAATTAGTTGGCTTTGGTAGAAACTTTTATTATATTTGAGATAAGTCTTTTTTGTGAAAATTCCAATAAAAGAATACAAAGCCCATTTGAAACTATATTTTTATTGCTAGTTACATATTTAGAGTTTATTTTTATCCACATAATGTAATAGTATTTCCAAATTTAACATGCATCTTTTGTTTACATAAAACAAATAACACTCCATTAACATGGTTTATACTCTAAATTATTTAGAATTATTAAATTGTTAGCAGAAAGGAAAGCTAAGATAATTGCCTAGATTGCATTCTTTTGTTTTGATGGGACATCTTGCTGTGACCAGTCTGATGGTAAAGAATTCAAGAAACATCTCACAGGCAGAGGCAAGTATGGGAAAATGTTAAACTAAAAACAAAAACAAACTTAAAATTGGTCTACTGCTATCCAACCTGATCTTATGACAAAAATCAATTAAACAACCATATCCAATTTCTCGTCCTGCTCAGTATAAGTATGTCATTATCTACTTTCCTACTAGAGTCTACTTGCATGTAAACTGTCAATATCAGAGAACTTCAGAGAAGGAAAAAAAAATAAACGGACCAAACTATGGTTTGCTAAAGGCATAGTTTTATGCTCATTCTCTGAAAAAGGCAGTATCTCAAGCACAGCAAATTTTTCCCTACACCAGTTTATAAAATATATCTTCGGCTTACTGTCTTTTCTTATAGCCCCCTCCCAAATTTATAGAATATTATCAAAGGTTTCCATTTATTCAGCAAATTTTGAACAATCACTGTGTGCTAGGCACATTGCCATGCAGTGGGAATACAATTATGGGTACAATATAATCTCTGCATCCATAGTATTTGGGTCAAGAGTGCTCATCAGGATCATAATTGTAAATGAAGGGTATCAGGAATTCATTCGCTCTAAAAATATGTGATTCTTCCATCCTGCCTAACTTTCTTCAGAAAAAGAAATACAGGGCTTTAAGTGATAGCTGATAATAAGGACAAAATTTCCCCTCTCTCTTTAACTTCCAAGTATTAGCTCAACTTCTAACAATTTAACTTCAGACATTCAGGGGATAAGGAAGGGGCAGTATACCTTGATTTATTCAGATCATAAATGAACCTTACACATTTTTCTTAACTGAAATATTTTAAAGTATATTACCACAGAAGGAAATTCTCACATATGCTGCAACATGAATGACTTTGAAGACATTATGTTAAGTGAAATAAGTCAGTCACAAAAGGACAAACATTATATGATTCCACCTAGATGAGATATCTACAGTAGTCCAATTTAGAGACAGAGAGTAGAATGATTGCCAGGGGCTGGGAGGAGGGAGGAATGGGGAGTGTTTAATGTGTACACAGTTTCAGTTTGAGAAGATGAAAAAGTTCTGGAGATGGATGGTGCTGATGGTGCAGAACAATGTGAATGTACTTAGTTCCACAGAACTGTACACTTAAAAAAGATTAATGACTAGAAAACATATGAAAGAATAAATCTCACTGGAAAGGTAAATATATAGTAAAGGTAATGGATTAATCACTTATAAAGCCAGTATGGAGGTTAAAAGACAAAATAGTAGAAATTACTATGATTAAAATAATTAGTTAAGGGATACACAATACAAAATATGTAAAATGTGACATTAGAAACAAAACATGGGGGGATAAAAACGTTGAGCTTTGGAATATGATCAAACTTAAGTTGTTATCAACTTAAAATAGACTGTTATAGATATAAGTTGTTATATGTAAGCCTCTTGGTAACCACAAAGCAAAAACTACAGTCAATACATAAAAGATTAAGAGAAAGGAATATAACCATACCATACAGAAAGTTATCAAACGACAAGGGAAGAGAGCCAGAAAAGAAGAAAGAGAGAGGAAATACAAAAGCAGCCAGAAAACAATGAACATAATAACGATATGTAAATACTATCAACAATTACTTTACATGTACATAGACTAAATGCTCCAATCAAAAGATACAGAGTGGCTGAATGGCTAAAAAAACTATCTATGTGCTGCCTATAAGAGACTCATATCAGACATTAAGAACACACATAGACTGAAAATGGAGGGATGGAAAAAGATATTCCATGCAAATAGAAACTAAAAGAAAGCTGGAGCAGCTATACTTATATCAGATAAAATTGCCTTTAAGATAAAGACTGTAACAAGAGACAAAGAAAGGGGTTGCCGTCTAACAAGAAAGGCGTCAACCCAATGAGAGGATATAAGATTTATAAGTATATATGTACCCAACATAGGAGCACCTAAATATATAAAGCAAATATTACCAGACCTAAATGGAGAAATAGACAGTAATACAGAAATAGTAGGGGACTTCAAAGTCCCAATTACATCAATGGATAGATCCTCCAGGTGGAAAATCAATCAGAAATCATTGGCCTTAAGTGACACATTAGACCAGGTTAACCTCACAGATACACACAGGACATTCCATCCAAAAGGAAAAGAACACATTCTTCTCAAGTGCACATGGAATATTCTCCAGGATAGGTCATATTTATTAAAACAAGTCAATAAATTTAAGAGTACTGAAATCATATCAAGCATATTTTCTGACCACAATGGTATGAAACTAGAAATTACATGAAAAAACCTGCAAAATCAGCCAATATGTGGAGGTTAAACAACATGCTATTGAACAACTAATGGGTCAAAGAAAAAATGAAAAGAGGAAAAAAATACCGTGAGACAAACAAAAATGGAAATTTGTATGGAACCACAAAACCCTGAGTAGCCAAAGCAATCTTGAGAAAGAAGAACAAAGCTGAAGGCACCACCCTTCTGGATTTCAAACTATATAGCAAAGCTATAGTAATTAAAACAATGTGGTATAAGTATAAAAACAGACCCATAGATCAATGGAACAGAGTAGAGAGCCCAGAAATAAACCCATGCATATATGCTCAATTAGTTTATGACAAGGAACCAAGGATGTACAATGGGAAAAGGACAGTCTTGTCAATAAATGGTGTGGGGAATACTGGACAGCTATATGCAAAAGAATGAAACCAGACCACTTTCTTACATTATACACAAAAAATTAACTCAAAATGGATTAAAGACTTGAACATAAGACCTGTAATCATAAAACTCCCAGAAGAAAACGGGTGATAAGTCCTTAACATAGGTTAACAAAATGAAAAGGGAACCTGAATGGGAGAAAATAATTGCAAATAATATATCTGTTAATATCTGTTAATATAGTTAATATCCTAACTATATAAAGAATTCATGCCAAGTCAATAGCAAAAGAAAAACATCCAATTAAAAAATGGGCAGACTACCTGAATATTTTTCTAAAGAAGATGTACAGATGCCCAACAGGTACACAAAAAGATGCTCAACATCATTAATCATCAGGGAAATGTAAATCAAAACCACAACAAGATATCACTTCACACCTGTCAGAATGGCTGCAGTCAAAAAGTCAAGAAATAAGTGTTGGTGAGGATGTGAAGTAAAGGGAACACTTATGCACTGTTGGTGGGAATGTAAACTGGTGTAGCCACTATAGAAAATGGTATGGAGTTTCCTCAAAAAATTAAAAATAGAACTATTGTATGATCTAGTATTTCTACTTCTTTAGAAGTATTTATCCAAAGAAAATGAAAACACTAACTTGAAACAATACACGCATCCCCATGTTCATTGCAGTACTAGATACAATAGTCAAGATATGGGAACAATTACCTAAGTGTCCATCGACCGATGAATGAAGAAACTGTGATATATATTTACACAATGGAGTATTACTCACCCATAAAGAATAAAATGAAATCTTGCAATCTGCAACAACATGGACAAACCTCAAGGGAAGTATGCTAAGTGAAATAAGTCAGAAAAAGACAAATACCACACGATTTCTCTTTATGTGGTGTGGATTCTTAAAAAAAAACCAAAACCTCATAGTTATAGGGAACAGATTGGTAGTTGCCTTAGGTGGGGAGGGGGGAGGTGGGGGAGAAATGGATAAAGGAGGTCAAAAGGTAAAAAATGGATAAAATGGTAATCTTTATGTTATGTATATTTGATCATAATAAAAAGTACATTATCACAAAATAATATACAATTTTCGGAAACCTCTGCAATGGTAAATTATAGTGTTCCATATTGTACATAGTTCTATGACAATGATCACAGGTGGTTACTCTGTTCCTCTGCCCTTGGTTCCCCAGGGCTTCTACTGACTTCAAGATCATATCTTATATCTCTCTAATATCTTTCTCACATCTTGGTAAATCTCATCTAGGGCATAATAAGGAAATTGAATTAATGGAGAAGTTTGATTGGTTAGTACTCAAGAATATATACAATACTGAAGAAACCCACAAATCTAAAGATGGACATATGCTAAATATACTAGAGATCAAGTATCTGTGTGAAGAGAAGATGAAACAGGTGACAACCAACAGAGTTGGCATGTTCTCTGGTCCATTAAGTCAATGGAGAAAATAAACATGGTATTAGTGACAGATCATAAAAGGAATGCTGGTGAAAGTTAGTGTAGTAATTACAAACTTCATTTGAAGACTCCTGATGGAAATATTAATCCACTAAAAGATGAAAATTCATTGTTTTCTGTCCTTCGGTTTGATTTTTTTGTTTGTTTTATCTTTAACTTGTCTAGTTGAATATTTCATCTTGAGGAAGAGGAAGAGGAAGAGGAAGAGAGCAATCAGGATACTTCTTATTGGGAGTCAATCCTGTTCAAGAAGAAGGAAAGCACTGATGGAATGTAAATCACTAGGCACTTGCATCCTGGAACTTATTTATTTGTTCTTATGTCTGCATTTATGCATGTATTTTCCCCTTGATATGTATCTCCTATTTATTCCCATCTTACTTCATCAAATGGTTTCTCTGAACTTTCACACTCAACTCTCCAATTACATACTTAATGTCTTAAATTTTTCTGTCTTAGTAAAAGCTATCCATTCATTTTTATATTACTCGATATTTGAGTTCCTAAAACATAGCAAAAACTGCTACTATAAGGAGAGCAATGCATAGCTAAAATATTCCACTTGTTTTTGAGTAATTTGCAATCAAGAGGAAAATGTCATTCTTTCATCCATTTATCCAACAAATATTTATTGAGCATCTCCTTCGTCCAAGACACTATTCTAGAATCTGGGGTGACAAAATTCCTGATTTTATGGAGCTTAAAAGGTAGTGGAGGCATGGAAATAGATAAAAATGGATTGCATTTATAAAACTGTAATAAATTCTTTGAAGAAAAATAAGTCAGGATAAAATATATAGAATAATAGGTTAATGTGATGGAAAGGAATTGATTGAAAGTGATAAATTTTCTGTTTTCTAATTCAATTTCTGCTTACCGAAATCTAACAAATGAGAATCACCTAATTTTGCTTTATAAATTCAATATTTCCTTTTTTCACAGATTACTTCCCTAATTAGACATTTTGGAAGAAGCATCCTTACAAAGTATTCTTACAGCTTCTTAAATTAAACATGCTTTCATATGCATATCAAATTTAAAGTAACTTAATTTACCAGAATTACCATTAATTTGGTCTACATTTGTAACACACAAACAGTAAAACAACCTGTTAGATGTGCATACATTTGTTTTATTAAGTTTTATGATTCTTGTGCAACCCTTCATTCCTCAAGTTACACTGGTATGGAAGTGATAGTAAGATCATAACAATAATAATGACAGTAACAATAAATACCCAGACTCATGCACACATTTATATTGAGAACAGAAGCCATTTACTACCATGCAGCTTACTCTTACAGTAATTGGGCTTTAATATACCAGAGAAATATTCTCCAGGAGGATAAAAGATGTAAAGAATGTCATTGTTCCTTCTAGAAACTTCCCCCAAATCCTATTTAGATAAATAGCAAACCATTACACTTTTCAGTAAATATTATCAAAAACAGTTTACTCTGTAAGACTCTTCAAAATCTTTACATTACCTTATTCTGGAATAAGAGTAAAAACTGATGAGGTGGATTAACATTTCCAGAGAGTAAAAATAGTAAGTGCAAATGTATATAGGCAGAAATACACACACACACACACACACACACACACAATTTCCTCATTGAGAGTGCAGAGTGGTTAATAATGATAGAAACATGGACCAAGTTTATGAAGTCATTGTCTTATAAATAAGGATGTATTTTATTTTATTATGTGGGGTAAAAATCAAATGACGCATTTAAACCAGGATTTTGCTACAGGCTATGTAAAAATTGGTTTGTGGGCTGGGCTGAAGAGGAAAAGAGACTGGAAGAAAGATGATAGTTAAGGAAAAAAGATTCTGCTGGAATCCAGGCCCCAAATGGTGAAGTTTCTATTTAGATATGAAGGAAATATGATATATCTCAGCAATAATTATGTGATTTTAGGTCAAGGTGGATGTGCATTAGGAGAAGAAAGGAGACCATTTTTAGTCTAAAGTTTCTAATTTCAGAATTTTTTGGATTGTAGTCTCAATAACCAATACAGGAGGCATAGGAGATAAACTAATTCTTAAGAGAAAACAGTTTAATTTTTGACCCATTATGTTTCAATTGTTCATTATGTTCAGTTTAGTCAGAAACACTAGGTAGGAGTTATATAGGTTAGGAGAGGATGTATTGTTACATACACAGAACAGACAATAATTCTTATATATTGACAAAGAAATTCTCTCCTTGATCAAACTCTAGCCAGACTCCCCTCAGCCCTCTTCTTGACTAGGCCAAAACCGTGGCTTATAAAGACTTGAACAGACACTTAACACAGTTTCTAGTAGCATCCCCAGGGTGCAGCCCTATTCCCTTTAAATGCCTGCCTGAGAAAAATCAAGGTTGCCTCAAGTATGTACAGTTTATTCCAGCCAACATCTGAAGAAAGGGCCCCTGCCTTCCAGCCTCTATGGAAGGGTAGGAGCCTAACTTTGATAAGCAACAGTTAGTGAACTCAGATGGGTTTCACAAAGACAAACAACATCTTTTGAGTTTTTGTAATTTTTCACTTCCCTGACTCTAGTCAAGGCTCTGCCATCCTACCTCTATATTCCCTCATTCTAGCTTTAAAACAATCACCTCTCCAAAAATCAGAAGAGCTCAGTTCTTTCCCCCTCAATTTAAAAACTGTGATGCCTTGCATTGATAATATTCTCAGGGCAAGTAGTTAAAATACACTAATCTAGCATTTTGAAGATGGCTGCATTATCATTTGATTAGGTACACTCTCTTAAAGGAGGCCACTAAGACAATTTGAACCATAGCTAATCTCTTGGATTTTTTATTTTCTTGGTCTTCCTTGCTCATCTCTAGTTTCTTGCCTTCCCAGTTTCTCTAGCATCTAATGCAATTTTTTTTTTTGTATCCCAGTTCATAGATCGCTTCCTCACTCTTAGATAAGACTAATAACTTAAGGTTTTAATTTCTTTGATGTACTCAAAAAACATCTTTTATGAGTTGGATCCAGGGTCCACAACATGTAAGTGGTGTGGTATGACCTGGATCTGACACTTTACCTGATTCAGAGATACTCAGGTGTTACTGGTGCCTGCTATTGGCCAACATACAAATATCATAACTATTTGTAGTTTATTAGGGGGAAAAAACCAACAAAAACTGCAACTATTATACAGGATAGCATTATTATAAATTGTGAGTGTGTGTATGTGTGTGTGTCTAATATCTACTTCAAAATCATCTATGAGCTTGATAAGCAAGACTCAGAGTTTTATTTAGAGGAAGAATGAAATAACTCTTTGGGGATTTAAAAACAATGTAGGTCTTAACTCTAACATAACAGAAAATCCACAGATACAATGAGTTATTTTAACCTTTATGCACAGACTCCACAGCATTATTCTTCTCTTTTGTTTTGTTTTGTCTTTTGGTTTGCTTTCCAATCTGATGAATTTTCACTTTTATCCTCCATATTTTTAATTTTATTTTCTTCATGGGTTTTTTCCCTTATTTCCTCCAATGCGCTTTAGTTTACTTACAAATTTATCTACCCACTTATATCTTAATTTAATTCTGTTATTTTTTTATGTCAGCCAATTCAATCATCCCAGCTTTCTTTTACTGAGAAAGTGCAACTTTCCTAGGATTCAATCTGCTTTGTACAATAATTCATTGGGGGAATGTTTTTACCTTTAAGCCTGTAGCTTAGTGGTTCCTTTTACTTTGGTCTGAATTATTTTTCATAATCTCTATACTTTTGTTATATGTTCTCTAGTTATTTTCAAATGAAATATCCAAATATCCAGATTTGTGTGTTTTATTCCTCTCATTGTGCATGCAGGCATTGGCTGGACTCTTTTACTCAGATTAGCAACTAGAGAACAGGTTAGTGTTTATAATAGTTTTCAGACAAATTCTAATTTCTAGCCCAGAGCTGCCACACCTGCCTCACTTCCTAATTCTCTGACACCCTAAAAAACATAATTCATTAGAATCTATATAATTCCCAAGATTTCATGCTCTAATCCTCTTCCTGACTCTGCTATCACAAACATCAATAGAAGTTATCTTTTCTAGGCAATAATGTTTGTCAGCCTCTCTTCTACTGTTAATTGTTAAAGACATAAGGAGTACTATTAAACTCTGACATCAGTGGTGTCTTATAAGGGGAGACCACACAAAGGTCATGAAGTCAAAATTCAAATGCAAAATTCGCTACTAGTTTAACTTATCTGAATAAGGAGCAAAGACAGGACTCTCATACAAAAAGACTGTACATATAGAAGGTTAGGTAGAAGAAGGATTATCCCTATTACCTTACATCTATCTAGATGTTGGAGAACACATCTACTTGAGGTTCCCAGGTGAGCTGACTCTCTGGGCCCAAAAGCAAAGGAGATGGGTGTAGGAAGAGAAAAAGAATGAAGAGAATAGCTTTCTGTTTCATCCTGGTCTAGAAAAGAGAAAGCTGTTTTTCAGGCACAGTAAATTAATTACCTGGTGGTAAATGTATCTCCTAGAATTGGAGGAGAGCTAAGCTATCTCTTTTTCAATGAACAGAAAAAGGGGTGTTGTTTATTTGGCTTCCTGAAACTCTGGCATCATAGAAAATATAGCAAACATTTATGTCAAGAAACGTTGTTTATATTAAAAAAAAGTGGCGTACTGATATTATTCTAAGTCATTAATGCCTAAGAAATGTTAATTTTCTAATCTTTCTCTTAAATGAAGAAACCAGTTATCCTTCCATTTTCTTCATTGGTCAAATAAATGGGTATTCTAACTCTTTACCAGATGAATCCATTGCAGATATTATGGAACTAATGCTAAAATATGAAAGACATCTCCCTGGAAATAAATGGTTCAGGCACATATTGTCTGTATTTCTATGGTGATATAATAATTTTATAACACTGAATCAGCTCATCAGCAGCCAGTATTTTATTCATTGCAAAGAAGTGCATGCTGTAGATCTATGTGTGAACAACCAATTTGTTGGTACAGATTATCTCACAGGAGAACAAAATTGTACAGTAGCAAAATGAAAGTTTTTTTCCTCATTTTTGTGTCTTCACAAGAGATAGTTTTACCACTAATAATTATAATCACTAAAAAAGATTTTTTCTTCATACAGTCTTGAAAAGCAAAACATTACATTAATCTGCTTAATTTTAGAATTCAGATATTTACATTCTTTACAAAGTATTTAGATTCTTCTACTACTATGGATTTATTTTTGGTCTTACTTATTCATTCATTCAGAAACATTGATAAGTACCTACTCTGTTTGAGGCAATGTACTTGCAAGAATATGTAAGTTAGAGTAGCTGCCCCCATGGAGCTCATTTTCTATATTTTACAAAATTGGTATAATATTTACACTATTTTTTACAGTTCTTTTTAACATGATACATTGTCTTAAATTATTTATGTTGTAAAATATTACTTGAAAATATCATTATATAATATTTGTATAATGTTGCATTTGTAGATAAGTCACAGCATACTTAACCAATTTCTTATTTCTGGACAGTTTGGCTGCTCTCAATTTTTCACAATTACAATGGTGTTGCCAAGACAAACTATATGCAATCACTTTAAAGTACATCTG
The DNA here is from genome assembly GCF_059928025.1 of Delphinapterus leucas. Classification (NCBI taxonomy): domain Eukaryota; kingdom Metazoa; phylum Chordata; class Mammalia; order Artiodactyla; family Monodontidae; genus Delphinapterus; species Delphinapterus leucas. Next base: position 95,268,942 of record NC_143134.1, read on the forward strand.
TTTTGTTTTGTTTTGGTTTTTAGTATACATTTTAGAGTCCAAGTTTTTAATCATTTAAAAACCATGTTATAGGGACTTCCCTGGTGGTGCAGTGATTAAGAATCTGCCTACCAATGCAGGGGACATGGGTTCGATCCCTGGTCTGGGAAGATCCCACATGCTGCGGAGCAAGTAAGCCTGTGTGCCACAAATACCGAGCCTGCACTCTAGAGCCCGCGAGCCACAACTACTGAGCCCGCATGCCACAACTACTGGGTCCGTGCGCCTAGAGCCCATGCTCCTCAACAAGAGAAGTCACCACAATGAGAAGCCCAGGCACCACAATGAAGAGTAGCTCCCGCTCGCCACAACTAGAGAATGCCCGCGCGCAGCAACGAAGACCCAACACAGCCAAAAAAGAAAAAAAAACATTTTATAAACATTGGCAAGTGTACCTGATTGTCTAACTCAATTGTTCTCTATATTTCTTGGTTGACTTAGTGCAAAAAAAGTGTTATATGTGTCATATTACATATATACAATTTTAATAATAAAACTGCACTGGGCAATTTAAATCCTATAACCTAATCACCTTAAGTTGTTTCTAGATATTTGAGATATTTTTATTCTCCCGGCTGAAAAAGAAATCTAGATGATCCAACTTTAGGTAAACGTTAATGTATGTAATTAGTTTCTAATCTATACCTTCAAACCCAGTAGTTCCTGAAGGTATGACAGTTATTAGAGCACAGTAATCAATGTTCATAACAATTGCCCTATTGAATGATAAAATTGTTTTCAGTTTATTTGATGTTAAGTTATGGATTATTTCAAAGCTAATTACTTGTATTAGCAGGCTATTAAATATTTGCTGATTGTTTATAAAAGATTTTCATTCAAGGCATTTTTCTGTCATCATCATATCTTACTAATGATTTGGAGAGTATGGGAGTACACTTTCCTAAATGTGATTTTTTTACACCTAACCCATGTGGATCAGAGTCTTCAAAGTCTTCAAAAAGACACAACAGGTGTGAAAGAATGAAACAGGGAGAGTGGCTCTAACCTCTGAATTATTAGCTAAAATTACTAATAGATTATAACTTTCATCTTCTTACTCATAGAAGGGGAAAACAGTACCATTCTACCATCTGAATTACATTGCTAGCTCAGGTCAGATCAATGGCAAATTTGAATGGAATATTTTATAACTGTTTCCGTATTTGAATAGTTTCCAATAGTTTAGAACTTTGAATGTTAAATTATTCCTAAATAATAAAAATGACAGAAACTCCGCTCTAAAGTGACCCAAATTCATTAAAAATATGTTCACTCTGTTTAGTAAATGAAAATTTGAAGTGTTCACTAATGGTTTCACCTACCAAGACAAATTTATTCTTTGGCCTGGGTAATCACGGATTTATTAATTTAGGTGACATAGGCTAAAATTACCTGAGTTATGTAAATGATCTCAATCTTTGTTTATGTGTGTATATAATATTTGATCTCAAATATTAATTGTAGTATTCAAAACTGTGAACTGTTTTTCATCAAATAATTACACTAAAAATTATTTAACTTTTTGGTTCTTATAGATTAAACTCACTTTTAATTAGACAGTAATTATCTCTATGGTTTTAATATTATTGAATACTCACAAAATGTATTGGCCATTACACATTTCATCCTTTAAGGATAAACAGCTATCTGGGTAATTAAATGGGTAACTGATTTAATGGATTTCTACACTAACAAATTAAATAACTACCTGGCCCTTAATTTCTTTATTTTTTAAAGATCAGACACACACAAAACTAGAACTAGCACCCAGGTATGAAGGATTCACAGCAATTCTCAAATAGTGATGACAGCTTGAGTGCTTATTATTCACCAGGCACTATTTCATTTTAACTCATACCTCTCCTTTAGGAAGATGAAGATGTGCTCCCCATGTTATGCATGATGAAATTCTGAACACTGAAAAATTACATAACTTGTTTCAGTTCTTTACATCTTGTATGACAAAGCCAGGATTTAAGTCCAGGCAATTAGACTTACAAATTCACTCTATTAAACGTCATATTAAATAGTATACTGTCTTATAAAATGTATATAAACTATAAGAGGAATAGTAACAGAAGATCAGAAGAAGAGATAATTCTTGGCTTAAAGTAAAATTCTCCTGACAAAACAGGAGCCTCATCTAACATGCATTGCATACCATCCAGGTTTAGGACAATTTTGAATTCACTATCTTATATAAGCCTCAAAAAATTCTATAATAATTGTTTCTTCAAAATTAATAAAACTGGTAACTGGGATTTGAACCCAGGCTCTCTCCAGAATAATAGATCATCTTCTCTCTGCTACAATATTTCTCCTTATTAAACATAGTAAAGAAAGTGCTTGAGACTGAATTTTGTCCATGTGATGTCCCTCAAAAATATGCCCTAAGTTATTATGAAATTAACAAAGAAAAAACACTGTGTTTTTTTACTAGTGTTTCAGTGTTTAATATATGTTATTAAGATACAGTTTTAACTGAATAAAATTTAAAAGTATTATTAAGCACTGGCTGAATTCTATGCTGTGTTTTATGGTATTAGCAAAAGCTTTTAACATATGGTGATAGCTATTCTATTTTATCATGAATGTTGCAATATTATTCATAAAACAATCAGCACTTCTCCGATTAAAGATAACATAACTATTTACCAAAACTTCACTGTTTCTTAACTACTTTATAAAAGTTAAGCTGGAGTTGTACACTCTGTTATTATTAGAGCAAACCAATGTGTCAAATGATGATAAAATAGGGACAAAAGTATAAAAAGATAAATTTCTATTATTGATTAGATGAGAAAATTCTGATTTAAAATAATTTCAGACAATAAGTAACATCAGTAGTACAATTTAACCCATTTTGGAATTATAAGTATCATTATATTTAATACATCGTATTAATTAATTCATTTCAAATAAATGTTTTAAGTAAACATCGTGCATATAAATCTAATGTTAATGGCAAGATTTTAGGCAATTTACATTTTTAATGATTAGTAAATAATTGCAATACATTCTACCACTCTGCATAATCAAGCAATGAAGAATAAAATAACGAAATAAGAACCCTAATTCAAAAAGATTCACCACTATTTTTGCGAACACATAATGGGAAGTACAAAAACATTATGAATGCCTTCTCTGAAGTCTAGGCTCAGTTAAGAAAACAGTCTTCGATAAGGGAAGGTTCATGTTCAATATCAAAAGCACAGTAAATGGCAGATACAGGGATAAAATTCAGGCTAGCTGAATCTTAAGTTCTACTCTCTTTCCATAACTATCTGAAAGTAATGTTTTATTGGTACAGTCTCTTGCCAAAAGATTTAAACAGAATTTTTGCCAATTATTTTGAAATCCATATTAAGGAGAACTCTCTTAGAATATCAGATGGACACTGAGTTAGCTCTAAGCATCATGCGAGGTAGCCAGATGTGTTGCTAACCATTCTCTTATCAACACAAGATAACGTTTCCAGCTTGCTCAGTGCAGCAGAATTTGATGTGAGTAGGCATGGCAATGACCTGACTTAATTATGATTTTGTTGGATATAGTGCAGACCTCTTAATGCACCATTAGTTCCTTTTATATTCTTGTCCCAGAATTTCTTTGCTTTCAGTCACACACTTTTTCCAATTCCAGATCAACATGCCCTTGTGAACTTCTAATGCCTCTCAGAGATTGAGTCCTGAACTTCCAATATAATTTTATTGTTAAATCTGTTTTTTATTATTGGAGTATAGTTGCTTTACAATGTTGTGCTAGTTTCTACTGTACAGCAAAGTGAATCAGCTACATGTATATATATCCCCTCTTTTTTTGGATTTCCTTCCCATTTAGGTCATCACAGAGCCCTGAGTAGAGTTCCCTGTGCTATACAGTAAGTTCTCATTAGTTATCAACTTCATTATACACTTCTACCTTTGCAAAATAACCAACCAAAATTTAAACTAAAAGCACTCACAAGTATCAGTGTCCATAATGATTATAAACTGCTATACATTTAACGATTTAGGTGGTCATATTTTCCTACACATTTACTCCAATAATATATATAGTGAATTCAAGCATTTTTCTAACATTTCTGATATTTTAAAATAGAATGAAACTCCAGATAGGGTAATTATCAAAGGCACATGGTCTATTTTTTTCCTGAGAATTTGTGGAAGAAATATTCAAATTATCAAAAATGTGTCGCACTTTTATTTCATGTCCATAGAGGTTATAACTTCCCCCACTGTACAGAGGCGGCCAAGGGTAGTTAAATAACTTACCTAAGGAAATGGAAGAGCTAAGACTCAAGCCACTGCTGCCTAACTGCTGAGCCAGAGCTCGTCAATGTGTATATTACATGAAAAAGCTCAATAGATCCCATTACCAATTTTCAGTTTGATTTCTGGCCAGTGATTTTAAGTCTAAAAGATTGTATTTAGTTTCTCTTTTAACATGGCCCCATAAGCTTTTTCTTCAAATCACAAAGACTTCATCTCCTCTCTCTCTCTCTCTCTCTCTCCATATATATATATATATATATATATATAATATAATTTCTAATAACTCATTTACAACAGAAAAAATATATTTGTCTAACATTATCATTTTACCACACTTACAGTTAATGTATTGATGGATATAATTCAGAGAAAACTGCAAAATATTAAAGAAATTGTCTGAATCAGAGATATATAAGAAACTAAAGTAAAATAATCTCTGAAGTATTTTGACTAATCTAGTTAAATTTCAACTCTATAGTATAAAGTTTCCTAGGTCCTATTGCCGCTATTATCACAAATTACTACCGATGAAAAATCTTTCATTTTGAAGGTAGAAGTAAAATGATTTGTAAGAGAAATAACTGGGGAGAGGACAAAGACAGAGAATACTGAGAAGATGAAAATTGTAGAGCAAGTAATTGGCAGTTAATTTGAAAACTCCACTCTTTGATGCTTGATATCATTTACATTTTATACTGCAATACTTAATATTATGCATCAAACAGCCAACCAACCATAGCTAGCCTAACATGGTCAGATGGCTGAAGAAATAGGGCAAAAAATTAAATAAATTAAGAAAATTATGTGATGTTTTATGTGTATGTGTGCATGTGTGTCGTCTATACTTCGGATTCATCAAATGCTGAAAAACAAATTAGCCATAAAATATGGATTAAGCTTAGCAGTTGTGATTTGAATGGAGCATGACATCACGGTATTAACAATTAAAATTTTCAATAACTATTTCTTTAATCATTATATCTACTAAGGGAAATGTTTGGTGGAAGTTGAACTAACAAGGATTCTGTGGGACTACTGCTAGACTCTATTTTATTCTCTCACAAAGGAACTATGTGGCAGGTTAATGAAACTTGCAAAGTCAGCTTGTTTTGCAAAATATCTATGCTTTAGGGTATGATAATAAAATAACTCCCTATCAATGTATTACATGTAAGTAGCTACTGAATTTATTTAATACAACTGTACTTCACTATTATTGTCATCTTAAAATTTGCTATATTTTCTTCCTCTCACGTAGTAGTGTCTGTTGACCTGAAGTCTTACACTGAGTTTTGGTTCAGACATTTTTCAGTTTTTATAACTGGTCTCCTTTTTCTTTTGGAAGGCAACATCTACCCTTTGAGTCAGAGATGCGTCCAAATATATATTGTACTTTAGTATCTTTTGTTTTCACTCAAAGACTTAGTGATTTTATGTTCATTTCATTCGTTAAAAATGTATCCAGGACTGTTTTTTTTTAACCTGTATTTACTTTTAGAGCTTTTATGGCTTTATTTTTGTTTTGATCTTTCATTTGTGGAGATTATTTTGTTTATTATTCAAGTTAGGGTATACTTTCTCTTCAAAATGTTTACCAGTTATTCCTACACAATAATCTGAAGCAGACCTTATGTTTTCTTCCTCAGTGATTTAATATTCCACGTCTTTCATGTACAAAATTATCTTCTGGGGGACCATTTTTTAGCTTACTACACAATGCTAGCACAGTTTAATTATTTCTGTCCATCATTCTTAATTTCCATATATACTTTGGTCTACTGTATTTTCTCCAGCTGATGAATTTGGGCATTTATATTTCTTTTCTTTTCTTTTTTTTGATTACCATTGGCATAGCAGATCTTGAACCATCCTTATTTTTTCTCAACCTGGTTAGTTTTTACTTTTGTGGCTCTATTATTCTTTCTTTCCTTTTAGAGTATCCACCAAAAGAGAAGGGGGGGGTGTCTCTCTTTCAAAAATTTACATTCTGCTGTAACAATGAAAAAAGTCTTTCAACTAGCAATTACTAAGATTTATTTTTATTAAGGGCATTTAGGTAAATGCATGCACGTATATACAAACACGTTTGCAAACAGCCATTAATGTTTTAAATTTATTTACTGTATATCTTTCATCCTAAAATAATATGTTAAAAATAAATATAAGATATAATATTATCATACTAATGCACTAAGACAAAAAATTCCTCTTGATTTCTTTTAAAACTGAAAGTAGCTGACTGTACTATTGATGCATGGGTAACAGAGAATATATAAATAAAATTTATTGCTGATAAATAGAATTGAAGAAAAAATTAATCTGACATACATTAATGATGCAGATGATAGTACTGTGCTTCTTATAAGTGGAAGGTGAATCTCATAAGGTCTGTAATTATATTTCTTTTATATGAACAAGTCACATTGTTTTTCAATGTGTGTATGGGTTTCTAACAGTCTATAAACCAGTATGTATATTGGTAAGTTTCCCTGACAGTAAATGTAATTAAGTCTCTCTCTCTCTCTCTCTCTCTCTCTCTCTATCTTTCACACACACAAACACACACTTTTCAATAGTTCATGTGCAACAAAATTACAAAGTAACTCATTTTACATGGTAAGAGGAAGGATATTGAAAATGTAAGATTTTTCTGACAAAAGGTTGTAAAATTGAGGGATTCATACCACAAGCCTTCCATGAATAGTAATTTTTCATGACACGGAGACTTTAGAAAAGAGTGTTTGTGTATAGAGATTCTCAAGCCAAAGAGTGCATCAGATTCAGGGGCCCAGCTGCTGGCATTTACAAGGTGTGAGTTAGATCTTCTGAATGAGGTACTCAGGCCTTGAGGGTAGAAGTAATGAAAGCTTCAAAATAATCCCTTAATTAATTGAGCATATGTATGAGTTTTTACATAAATACACATGATTATCTCCAGAATCTGACTAAATGGTCTAGAGTGAGTTGTGAGTATAAGTACTATTTAAAGCTCCCCAGGAAATTCTGCTTCCAGAAAGATGGATTAGAAATACTTTCCCCTATTTCTCCTGCTAATTATATCTAAAAACCTTGGACATTTTACATAAAATATATGTAAGAAGGCTCTGATATATATAGAGAAGGTGGCAGAACAGCTAGAGACATCAGGACTTGAGGACAGAAAAACATGGTGAGTTTGTTTTTCCATTTTTGTCTTTGGATTTTGGGGGGGCGGTTGCCTCTGGAGAAACCAAACAGGAAACCCATAAACACCAATGCAGAAAAAGCTCTAATAAAACATGCTCTCTTTAGCTAAAGGACCAGAAAAAGAGCAGCTTAGCAAAAGAGAATTTTTAGATGGCTCCACTCCTACTTCTGCCAGCAACAGCTGAGTGGGAATCAAAACATCCTTCCTCACTAGGGTGTAACTCCTGAGAGCCTTAGAAAATGTGTCTCAGGATTATTTCCCCATGAGTTGAAAGGGGCCAATATTTATCCCTTTATAATTATGTCCCATTAGTCATGGGTAGCCCCTGGGCATTGGCTTTCTTACATCTAGACTGCACGCGCATGCATTCCAAGTAGGTTCACAAAGTGAGGTATTTCTGCTTGTGATAGTATTAAGGTATTTGAAACCTACATGGAACAGACTGACATAAATGGACTTGAGTAAGAGATGGAGTCAAAAAGTATCTAAAGTAATATTTGAAATGTGTCTAATATATTATACAACCTATCAGACTTAAACACATTAATTGATGGGTTAAAATAGAGAGCATTTTCTGTGCTGTCCTCACAACTCCAATTCTTATGACATAGTGTTAAGGTAGGTGAAAACAGAATGAGTTTTCAGTCAGAAGACCTGATTCTTCCATTTACTAGCTACGTTATGGTGAACGAGTTACATGACCTCTCTTAATACCATCTTTCTCATTTCTAAAATAAAGATTAACAGAAGCCCATGAGATAATATATGCTAACTGCTTAATACCACATTTGGTAATAAACAAATATTAATTCCTTTCACTTTACCTCTATTAATTTAGCAGCTAATAATAATCATATATTATATTCCTATAATGCTTTCTAGTTTATGAAAATTTAAACATATCATTCCATTTAATAACCATAATACTTCTGTGATGTTTCCAGAACAGACATCATGTTTTATAAGTGAAGACACAATGTAGTTAGTGAATGAACATTTGTAACTCAAATTCACATTTTCTTCTCTTCAGATACAGTGCCCTTTCCACTACATGATGCTGCCTCCTAAGAATACATTTTAGTTAATCTAAAATTTTGTTTATACTAAATTAAATTTTATAAAGCCTCTTGGGGACAGTAAGAATACATGCTGGAATAAGTCACTGATCTCATTCTTAGAGTATTAAAGAGTCAGAAATGATCCCAGGAACTGCAGGGTTTTTTTGTTTTTGTGTTTTGTCTCGAGGAAGGATGGTGCTTAAACCACGTGTAAATGAAATAGCCAATTGCCATGATGTTTATATTCTACAAGGGAACAAACTGTCACATTCTTCACTCTGACTTTAGAGCTCTAAAAGACCAACTAACTATATAGTGTCCAGCTACTTATGAATATTATACATGTGATTCTGTATAAGCTCAATGATACAACCCAATTTATATTCTGTTTCCATATTTCATACAGATAATACCATATTTCACAAAGATTTGGTAATTATTCTTCAAAATGTCACACCACATCACCTTCAAAGGTGAGAGATGGAAAAAAATCATCCCTTCACTCCATTTATAACCTATTACAAGGTTGATTTTTCTTTTCTTTGTTCCTGTTCCTTTTTGATCTGGGTAGAAACAGACTGTACTTTGAGACTTTCATCAAAAAGATTCTCTTCAACCTCCTCCATCAGTTATAAAATTGTACTTCTATCTTTCTTGAAGAGTGATATTTTCTAATATTGTTGCAAGAGCAGTCCTGATTTAGATACAGAAGGCCCTCTTCTCCTTTCCTTTGGAAATTTTGCTGTGAAATTACCTCCCCAGTTCTCTATTAATTGGTTCAGCAGATTTTTATCCATGCAGTCACACTGCTGATTTTGTCTGCTTTAAAGAGTACAAGAATATGGGAACATACTTCTATTTTTTACTTTTTTTTACTTCTTTAAAACTTATGGCACTAATTGTTTTCATATTAGAACATAGAATTACCTGCATTTGAAATTCATGTACGCTGCTTTAAAGAGTGCATATTTTTCAGACATCAATCAACTTTTGAAGATGGTTTAATTTTAGCATCTAGTAATTTACACAGTTAAAAGCTATGTAAAGCAGGCATATGTCCTCCTACACATGGTTTGTTTAAAAACAGAGAGCAGCTAACAATATACAACTATCACAATTATCTAAGAGCTGAGATACCTATATTTAAACTAATTATTCTCTTGGTTATTATCTAGAAATGTTGACTATAACATGCCTTATAAAATGGTGTTTTGGTGTTAAAAATAGTTTATTTACTAACTATAACCAACATTTCATCTAAAGCAGTGATTTTAAAAACTTATTTCAACATAATCCATATGATTCCTAAAATCAATTCTTAGGATTTCTTAAAGAAACTAGATTTGTCTCTTGATATTAGTGATTTATTCTATAAAGTTATTATTCCTGTTACACTATGTTGAACCTAGTAGTTTTAATGTGAAAAGCAGGATAGTGTTATGTTCTCTGTTCAGAAACAAAAGTGTTACCCCCTTCTATTCCCTTCCTATTCCTACTCCTCTAAGTATTATTTTGTGAGATAAAATCTTTTCCACTTATATTTAGGTGAAAATCCTACAGCGTTTTTTAGTTTCTATCATGCTCTGGACCCTTTTCTTTTGTTATTATCTGTTTTGTAGGTTTTCCACTTATCAAAATGGTTGGTGCCTTAGTTCATTTGGGTTCCTATAACAGAATACCATATACTGGGTCACTTACAAATATTAACAATTTATTTCTTACAATTCTGGAGGCCATGAAGTCCTACATCAAGGTGTCAGCAGATTTGGTGTCAGATGAAGGCCTGATTCCAAGTTCATACGTGGCTGTCCTCTCCCTGTGTCCTCACAAGGCAAAAGGGGCAATAGAGCCCTTTGAGGTCTAATTTCTTTTAAAAGGGCACTAATCTCAATCATGGAAGCTCTACCCTCATGACCTAGTCACCTCATAAAGGATCCATCTCCTAATACAATCACATTGGACGTCAGGATTTCAATACGTGAATTTTGGGGGGACACAAACATTCAGTACATAACAGTTGGATTGATCCAGGATTGCTGTTGTGTGTTCTTGTTGAAATAGAAAAACCAAGGGAGGAGATTCTTGAGGATAATGTTTCAGTAATAGTTTAAGTGAGGATTATGTGACTTTTAATACATGTAGAAGGAATTGAAAACAGAGGATGAAATTTTCAGAGAAAATTGAGGGACAAAAAGTTTAGAGAAAGAATTCATGAGGCTGAATTACAGCTTTTGTTAGAATGACGGAGAAAGATATAAGGATTGTAAGTTGGAGAAAGAGCATGAGATTGTTTCTACTTATAATTTTATTTAAATGGATTAGTTCTGGAGGCTAACAAAGTCCAGGTTGGTTAGGGCATGAGATGGAAGAAGAGTAATCATTCTTTTGAAGGATATATACCTTGATTCTACTTGAGAGCTGAGTAGGCTATGTACATGGTTATAGAAATCACTAAGAGAAATGGAGAGGGAAATTAAACAACAGTGCAGTCATTAATAAATGGAGTGGGGATGGGGAGAGAGACCAGGAGTTCAGTAGAGTGAAATGAAGGAGATGAACTGTTGTATAACTTAATGACATTGATGTAAAAGGAGGAATGTTAATTAAGATAGCACTGGTTTGGAGGGAAATTGGAAAAGAATCCTAAAGTCCCTTCTTATATCTGCAGGAGATCAGATGCTCTGCTACACTGGGGTGATCTATGGGGAAACAGTGGTCTATGTAGGGGGAGCCAAGATTCAACCAGGTAACAATCGGCAGTGTTACATGGAAATTTTGAAGATGTAGTAGTTCTATAGTGATCAACAGAAAGATTTGTATAGAGATGGCAAATTTTTCTAAGAGGAGAATAAAAAGAGTATGATAGGATGTAAAACTGAGAGAGGAGAAATAAAGAGAAATTGTTGTTATAATTGTTTTTATAATTATAAAAGATGTCTAAGAAATCCAAGATGGTTGAATTATCTGATTTCAAGTATTATATATCTGAAGAGCAAATGTTTTGAATAAGTGTCTATCCTGTTTAGGCCAGAGGTTTTATTTCTGTGGTTGCCATTTTCTTTCTTGGAAAATACAGCACCCATCCCACTGCATGGGAGAATGCAACCTCTTTTGATGGAAGAGTTGCATTATAAGACAATAGGACTTAGAAAATTCTATCAAAAGTATTATGAACAAAAAGAATGGTAACAATAACAACAACAGTTGTCGGTGTGAATTACTGGATACCTTTTATGTTCCAAGCACTGTGATAGGCATGTAGAACATGTCATTTTTTGAAATACTATGTGCATGGTGGGAAAATTATCCATAATTTATACTTGAGGAAACTCAGATAAAGAAAATTTATATGACATGCCAAAGACCTTACACCTTAAAAACCCATAATTTTCATGTAATGTCCTCTTAATTTCCTTGAAGTTTCATTAAAGTTTAGGCCTTTTTTTTTTTTTTTTTTAACAGATAATATGTTAGTGTCTGGCTTTTACCTTCTACGGCTTGTCTCAGTTTGTAAATTACCTTACGTTGTCTCCTGACAAGTGAGTGTATCTGACTTGAATCATACAAGATGGGGAAGGCACCAATAGGCAACAAAAGCATGTATGATTGGGTGGGTGAATCACACAGATGCTGTCCTCTGCAAAACTGGCCTTACCAATATAATCTTAGATTATTATTCAATTGTGTATTATTTCAACTGTTTTCTTAATAGTAGTAATGAATTGGAATTGAGCCAACCACACATACTGTTTCACAGTCCTTGTGAAAATCAACAGTCACAGGCATATGGGACGGCTAGAATATTCTGGGGTTAAGGAAACTTAGCAAAGCCCAGGAGAGTAAGCCAAGATTATTTTAGGGCAATAGATTAACTTACTTGACAATTGTGCTATCAAATTCTATTACCCACTATTTTATGAAAATAAGTTTTGACCCCAATTATGGTTGGATGAGGAAATTCTTTCATGGTCAGCTTCTTAATGAAAGGTAGAAACTTTCTTTGCTTTAGTTGTGCTAAGAAAAAGTGAAATTATTGTTTTTTTGCCTGCCTTCAAAAGGGAAGGTGAAGATTTCACTTCCTTATTTTCTATATGTAGATCACCTATGCTTACAAAACTAGTAATGTTTCATAAAAGGAAAAATAATGACATTTCTGATCTACTCACATCATACTGTATGTATATTAGTGTCAAATTTCCATCACTTTAATCAATAGCTTTATTTTTTTTTCTGTTTTGAGAACACAAGTAGTTAAGGCAAGTTAACAAGTATTTTATATGTTTGATATTTCTCTTTTCTCAGATCTTGTTTGTTTTTGATCAATAGAATTAATTACTTTATATATATTTGTATACTGACTTAAACGGAACTCAGAATAAAAACGAAGGGCCCACAAATCAGATTGTAAAGGAATGAAGAAGGACAATTCTGATAAATAAAATGGCATTGAAAATGGGGCATCCATATTCATTACTCCTAGGAGAAACTATGGTATAAATGACAAAATGGAAGTAAAAACTGGCTAGGACAAAATGTCATAAAAGAGTTACTTGGTACTGTCAGACGCAGTTATTTTTATTGATGAACTGCCACCTGTTAGCAACAGCAATGTGTTTGATTAAATTTATATTGATATAATGAACTATTGCCCTTAAACCCTGGCCTTTATATCATAAGTTACAAGGTGGGAATAAAGACATGACAAAATGGAAGTAACATTACAGCTACACACATCATGGTAGAATTAACATACATATTAAGTTACCCTAAAAAATTCAGATGAAGTGAAATCATCAGCCTGACTTCACAATAGGACAATTTGTAGACAGGACTAGATTATCATATTATCAACCACATAAGGTAAGGAAGATGTTCACAAATGACAGAACCTTCTTAACACATTTTCTTCTTAAAATTAGACCTGGGGATACCAACTCAGGTGTACTTTCATTGGAATTTTTGCAGAGATTATAAATTGAAATAGACTGCACCCAAACTAACAACAACAAAAATAGCTAAAAACTCTCAGGGATCAATTGAGAGACATAAAGACCACAAATACGCAATAGACAACTACCTAGCAAGTTAGCACAGATCTATGTTGGAAAAGAATTATATGTGTTTTCCTTTAGGTAAAATGGAAAAAACGTTAAACATTATCAATTATAATTGTGATATATACTAGCTGGATTTTATAAGAATTTAAGAGGTAATTGATGAGAAATATTCTTATAATTTTTAAGTGCTATAAAAGCATCAGCTTTTAAGAGATTAAACATGTTAAAATGGGATTTTGCACATGGTTGCAATCTTTTTGAGCAGATCATTTTCCTCTCCCCAAGAAATGTGATATTTGATTGCCAAACAATATGTTATTTTTATATATTTCTATTATTAATCATAGTGAAAAAACACTGGAAGTGAATTTTCTTCAAAGGATAGGTAGTATTTTTAAAATTCCCTTGTGAAATATCTGGGACATCATACACAAATGCTATAAATTAAACAAGATTGATCTTTCGGAAGAACAGTTATTTCTTGGAAATCTTAAAATTTTTTTATCATGTTATTATTAGTATGAGGTCATTAATTCATAAATGTGCCAATTCACCAAATTGCTTGAAGCTAGAACATAAAGTTAAAGCCAGAAGTTGAACTGTTCAATTCCCATGTTGGAACTAAATTTGCCTTTAGTTTGATTGTAATTCTCAGAGAAAAGTATATTAGCCAAAGTGGACTCAATTAAGTTAGCATTAAATACTGTTTAAACCAGTGATTGTCCTTATCTAAACCATTTAACTTTTATATAACTTGCTACACAGTTAGTTAGACTCAAAATAGTATTTATAAGGGACAATTTCAGAAAGGTCTGAAGATGCAAGTATTCATTCCTCAGATATCCATATGGCTAATTCCCTCATTTTCTTCATTTCTCTGTTCAAATGTAATCTTATCTCTGAGGTTGTTCCTATGCACTCTATGTAGAAAAGCAACCCTATCCTTGCCAATCAACAGTCTTTATCCTTAATCTTGCTTTAAGTGTCATCACGTATTTGTTTTTTTCTCTCTCTCCACAAAAGAATGAACATTGCACAGACTTTGCCTGTTTAATTCACTGTATTTCCCCATCACCTAGACTAGTACTGGACAAATAGCAGTGCTCTATTAACATGTGTTGAATGAATAAATGAATCTTTAATAATATTTTCTGTTCTCAACTATTATACTTCTTTTTTTCACTCCTTTCCTTCTTGTTTCCCTGATATTTTTGCCCATAAAAAGTACATTTATTTACCAGTCAAATAATCTTAAGATTTTTCAAAAGATTTATGAAATTCTGTAGCAATATTTGAAAAGGATAAAAGCCAGGCTGTCTGGGGGTGAACCAGGATGAGCCATCAGATCCCTCAACTTTTCTACAGTAAATTTAACCTATAAGATAATTGTGTGGCTTCCCTGGTGGCGCAGTGGTTGAGAATCAGCCTGCTAATGCAGGGGACACAGGTTCGAACCCTGGTCTGGGAAGATCCCACATGCCGCGGAGCAACTAGGCCCGTGAGCCGCAACTACTGAGCCTGCGCGTCTGGAGCCTGTGCTCCGCAACAAGAGATGCCACGATAGTGAGAGGCCTGTGCACTGCGATGAAGAGTGGCCCCCGCTTGCCACAACTAGAGAAATCCCTCGCACAGAAACGAAAACCCAACACAGCAAAAGTAAAATAAATAAATAAAAGAAATGCATTTCCATTAAAAAAAGAAGATAATTGTGGACAAAGGAAGACTTTGAAAAGAAAAACACTAGGGATTAAAGTGTGTTCAATGAAATTTTCAGTGTTTGATTATCACTAGTTGTCTTCTTGTAATATGTAAAAATAATAAAAGCATATTTTGAAACAATGTGATGACCACTGTTACACTCTAGCATTAAAAAAATTATTGTGGTAAGAATACTAAATGTGAAACCTCTGAACAAAGTTTTAAATGCACAATACAGTATTATTAATTATACACACAATGTTGTACAGCAGATCACTAGAAATCATTCATTATTCATCTTGTATAACTGAAATTTTATACATGTTGAACAGCAAATCTCCATTTTCCTCTCTTCTCAGATCTTGGAAACCACCATTTTACTTCTGTTTCTATGAATGTGACTAATTTAGATATATCATATAAGTGGAAACATGCAGTATTTGTTCTTCTGTGACTGGTCTATTTCGCTTAGCATAATATCCTCTGGGTTTATCCACGTTGTTCCATATGGCAGCATATCCTGCTTGTTTAAGGCTGAAAAATATTCCGTTGTATGTATATTCCACATTTTCTTTACTCATTCATCTGTCAATGGACATTTGAGGTGCCTCCTTATCTTGGCTATAACGAATAATGCTGCAAGAGTGCAAATATCTCTTCAAGATCTTGGTTTCAATTATTTTGTATATAAATCCAGAAGTGGGATTTCTGGATTATATGAAAATAATTATATTTAATATTCTGAGTACTACCCCTAGTATTCTCTTTTTTTTTTTTTTAAACAAACATTTTTAAGGCACTTTATTCTGGACTCTTTTTGGATGCACCATGCGGCAGGCAGGATTTAGGTCACCCACCAGGGACTGAACCAGTGTCCCTTGCAGTGGAGTATTAACCACTGGACCACCAGGGAAGGTCCAATAATATTTTCTTTAACATCTTTATTGGAGTACAATTGCTTGACAATGTTGTGTTATTTTCTGCTGTATAACAAAGTGAATCAGCTATACACACACATATATCTCCATATCTCTTCCCTCTTGCGTCTCCCTCCCTCCCACCCTCCCTATCCCACCCCTCTAGGTGGTCACCAATCACCAAGCTGCTCTCTCTGTGCTATGCGGCTGCTTCCCACTAGCTATCGGTTTTACATTTGGTAGTGTATATACGTACATGCCACTCTCTCACTTTGTCACAGCTTACCCTTCCACCTCCCTGTGTCCTCAACTCCATTCTCTAGTAGGTCTGCATCTTTATTCCTGTCCTGCCCCTAGGCTCTTCATGACCTTTTTTTTTTTTTTTAGATTCCATATATATATGTTAGCATACGGTATTTGTCTTTCTCTTTCTGACTTACTTCACTCTGTATGACAGACTCTAGGTCCATCCACCTCACTACAAATAACTCAATTTCATTTCTTTTTATGGCTAAGTAATATTCCATTGTATATATGTACCACATCTTTATCCATTCATCTGTCGATGGACACTTAGGCTGCTTCCATGTCCTGGCTACTGTAAATACAGCTGCAGTGAACATTGTGCTACATGACTCTTTTTGAATTATGGTTTTCTCAGGGTATATGCCCAGTAGTGGGACTGCTGGGTCGTATGGTAGTTCTATTTTTAGTTTTTTAAGGAACCTCCATACTGTTCTCCATGGTGGCTGTATCAATTTACATTCCCATCAAAAGCGCAAAAGGGTTCCCTTTTCTCCACACCCTCTCCAGCATTTATTGTTTCTAGATTTTTTGATGATGGCCATTCTAACTGGTGTGAGGTGATATCTCATTGTAGTTTTGATTTGCATTTCTCTAATGATTAATGATGTTGAGCATTCTTTCATGTGTTTGTTGGCTATCTCTATATCTTCTTTGGAGAAATGTCTATTTATGTCTTCTGCCCATTTTTGGATTGGGTTTTTTTTTTTGATATTGAGCTGCATGAGCTGCGTGTAAATTTTGGAGAGTAATCCTTTGTCAGTTGCTTCAGATATCCTATTTCTTTATGATTCACTCTTAGTTGGTTGACTATTTCTAGGAATTTATTCCTTCTAGTCTAATTTATTGATCTATAATGATTTACAGTAGTTTCTTATGACTTTTTTAATACCTGTGGCATCAGTTGTAATGTTTCTTTCTTCATTTATTATTTTTTAATTTGAGTCTTTTTTTCTTAGCTATTTTAGCTAAAGCTACTTTCATTATTTTTATATCATATTTATCAAGAACTATTAAGTGTGTGTGATTTTACAATATACTACTAGCAAACTGATAAGTTAGCCCATTACTACTTTAATTATGCAAACAGAAGACATGAGGGTTCTAGGTAAAAGGTAAAAGACAGTTTATTTCTCATAGCATTAATAATATCCAGTACCTCAAGCCCCTGTATTTCTATAGGGTGATAAGACAAAAGTGAGATGATGCCGATACATTCAGTGGTATGCATAACAGAAGAAAAATCCTGAGCTTAGAAAACCCAATTATTTTATAATAGGCAGTGAGGATTTTTGTCCTTGCCCTAGAAAGAACACTGTCTTTATAATACTCAACAGGAAGCATCCCAGATCTTTGTTCCAGAAGAATACACTCTCTCTGGTTGTTTTCTATACAAATATCCTTGAATATATAGTCTGGAAAAGATGACAATCTATGCCTCTGTTTGCAAGATATGCAGAAATTCAAGAGACCCATGGCCAACTGTCTCACAGTAATTTCCACGTATTTTTTCTACACCATCTTGAACTTGAGGTGAATTTTCCCATTAGTACAGCACTCCTTCAGCCACTTAATTAAACTGACTGACAGAAGCTGAGGAAAAGTCCACTTACCTTGCCTCAAATAGCACTTAATTAAGACTATTACCAACAGGAATCCAAGCATCAAGATGAGGCTAACTTGTAGCAATGACCTCAACTCTACCCCTTAAGATCTCCTACCCCAACTCCTGGACCTGGCAAGCTGAACTAATCCTCCATCACCATAAAAATTAGTATGTGCTTTAGAAAGCCAGATTACTTTTCTCTTTAAAACTCTGCTCTGACCTTCATTTTTGTCCTGAGGCATTAATCCTTGTACAGCAGGGGATATTAGCAGTTTCACAGCTTCTACTTTCACCCAAATAAAGAAAGCACAGGTCAATTCTATTTTACAGAACAAGTCTGACCAGTGAGTTAAAGCTAGCCTGAATGCCTTCTACAGCCTAGGTAATGCCATCGATTACTTCAGCTAAAGTCAGGGACCAATTTAATATCACGTTTTCTAATTAGACGGCTCCCATTTTAGGGATAACTGCCCACAGAGCACATATAAATATCAAGTAAATTATCCCTCCAGAAAGCTCCCCTCAGTAACCAAGAACTTCTTCATTTTGGGAAGCCCTCCCCAGTTATCTGATGGTTACATGATCTACTGGCAGTATTTTCTTAAACACCTGAAGGTCTCTTATTACCACAGTTAAGGTAGAAATCAAATTATTTTCAGAAGAAAATTAAGTTAATGTTTGTAATTCTACACAAGAAGTAGAGTCCCAGGTGCACATGGTGCCCCTGTAAAGAAACCCTTATTTATACTAATCAGAGTCCACTAGGGGACTGTGTCACCAATATGACCTCCTGGACAATTAGTACGTCTTGGGTCCTAGTTCATTTTGAATAACTGAGAGCAATCAGTCCAACGTATCCTGTTTTTGTACACCACCAGTTAGATGACATCTGTCCATCCCACTAAAAGACTGCTACAGTTGTTAACAAGTTTTGGGTGTGAAAGGTACAGGAGCTGGGGCTATGCCTTGTAGTTACTAATACACTTCTTGGTATGATTAAAAGGACCACAGTACTACTACTTTTTTATACTACTCAGCCATAAAAAAGAATGAAATAATGCCATTTGCAGCAACATGGATGCAACTAGAGATTATCATACTAAGTGAAGTAAGTCAGAAAGAGAAAGACAAATACCATACGATGTCACTTATATATGGAATCTGAAATATGACACAAATGAACCTATCTACGAAATAGAAACAGACTCACCGACATAGAGAACAGGCTTGTGGTTGCCAAGGGGGAGGGAGTTGGGGGAGGGTGGAGTGGGAGGTTGGGGTTAGCAGATGTAAGCTATTATATATAGAATGGACAAACAACAAGTTCTTACTGTATAGTGCAGAGAACCATATTCAATATCTCATGATAAACCATGATGGAAAAGAATATTAAAAAAGACTATATATCAATATATGTATAACTGAATCATGTTGCTGTACAGCAGAAATTAACACAACATTGTAAATCAACTATACTTCAATTTAAAAAAAAATTTTAAAAAAGGACCAAATCTTATCATAGTCAAATATTAGTCAGAATTAATTCTGGTAGGTGAGGGTAGACCCAGCAGTCATTATAATTAATGGGCTTGTAACAGTTTGCGAGAGCCACGCTGGGGTGTTTTCCTTCATGAGGAAGGCTCCAGAAGCCATTCTAAAGATCATTAATGTTCCTCACTTCCCTTTATCTTCCAAGATCTAAGGTGTCCTCTCCCCAAGTGACAGGGATGTTGCTCTCCCTCCACCACAAAATTATGGGTATGTCTCATTATACTAGCTATAAATTTCCTTTTTTCCCCCCCAATAATCCCTGCTTTCACCCAATCCTTTCATTCAGAGGGGTCAGAAAGAAGTGGGACAAGGGTATTTTAATAAGATGCAGAGACTCATTATAGCCCCTCTTTGGCTCCCATGAACCACTGTAGGGGGATTTAGCAAGTAATGTACTCAACCAAGGGATCATTATCTTTATGATACAAGATCTCGTCAGTCTAACAAGAGAATCCAGGTGGCAGAACCAGCCTTAAGTTTGAATTTTTGAGCCCTTCTTTGGCTGTCTTTCCACATAGAGTACTCCAACCAGACTAGTTCAGGTTTGCTATTAGGGGAAAAAAAGAAGCAGCATGCCCAGAAATAGTGCACAATTCTGAATTTTTTAAGTTAGGCTATATAAAACCTACTCATTTTTATATTGATCATTATCTAGGAAGTGGTCTAGAGGAGATGATCCTTTTCTGCTGGAAGCAGCCATATTTAGTGGCCAAACTACTTTACTAAGGGGAATGAATCAGAAGGAAGTTAATGAGGTATAGTGGAAAATATTATGAGAAAATTTTTGAGGTAGTCATTCCAGTGCTAAATGATATCAGATGTCTGTGGATGATAAGAATCAGGAAGGTTCATTGAATAGCTTGTCTCTTAGTCATTTGTTTTTGTTTTTGTTTTTTGCAGTAAGTGGGCCTCTCACTGTTGCGGCCTCTCCCATTGCGGAGCACAGGCTCCGACGCGCAGGCTCAGCGGCCACGGCTTACGGGCCCAGCCGCTCCACAGTATGTGGGATCTTCCTGGACCGGGGCACGAACCCGTGTCCCCTGCATCGGCAGGCGGACTCTCAACCACTGCGCCACCAGGGAAGCCCTCTTAGTCATTTTGAGTGCCTTTTTCTCACCATTGTCAGAGTGCAAGAGGTCTGGAAAGCCAAACAAAAGGTTCAGCTTAGTTTCAATCACCAAAAGAGTGTGGCTATATTGAGTTAATCAAACCAGAGTATGCCACATCTTAATCTGAAAAGTGTCAACAGTGCTATCAAAGCAAAAAATTTCAATGGACAAAGTTAAACATGTAAGAAACACTTAACTCAAGGCTACAGCAATAGCAAGGAGAAATCAAAACACAGTCTAAGTTCAACTCTACAGAAACAAAGGGAAGGAGAATAGCATCAGTGTGTCCTAGGCCATTTGTGTTTGCTAACTGGCCTTACCCAAAGGAAAAGCAAACTTTGTCTTAATAACAGAAAGCAGTTTTACAACTTGGAGTACAGTGTTCACTGAAGTTAGGTTCTTACCTTCACAAAGAGATAGGAGATAGGGAGCTATCTTCCTTGATTGGTTACATTTCAAGGGAATGGCTCCTAGGTCCTTGAGAAAGAGTCTTACACAGAAAGAGGCTTTAAAAAATTTTTACATCTCAAAGAGGGAGAGAAAGAATTTACAATAACACATTTCTAAAGTAAATATTGTAAGCAAAGGGAGGGGAGGGACTTCTATAATTAGGCCATCTGGATTCAGTAAGGGCCAGGGTAAGAAGGAGGTCAGGGAAGGCAGGAAGAAGGCTGTCTAAAGTTTAGTCAAGCCATCTTGATCAGTGGTGACCACCACCAATAGCCTAGGAATTGGCCAGAGGTCTGATGTAGTCATTCTACTAGCAGGGGCCAGGAAAATGGATTATGGTAAATCCCCCCTCTCATAGTGACATGGGTCAAATTTGGGCTGGAGTTGCAAGTCTGGCAATGCAGTGGTATCCACTGCAGGAGGAACATAGTTCTTTTCTTTGTGTCCAGTATACTATGGTGCTTACGTTTCCATGTCTGGTATAATGTTAGATCTAGACAGCAATAGTGACAATCCGAGTTGTGTGGTTCAGTCAGAAACTTGATTCTGATGGGTCTCATCAGGAAACACAGCCTTACTGTGGGCATGTACATGAGTGGTCCAGAGAGTTCAATCAGCAGCCATGATTTGTCTCAATCATTCTTGGACCCAAAAGT
Organism: Delphinapterus leucas; assembly: GCF_059928025.1. Classification (NCBI taxonomy): domain Eukaryota; kingdom Metazoa; phylum Chordata; class Mammalia; order Artiodactyla; family Monodontidae; genus Delphinapterus; species Delphinapterus leucas. The sequence goes on from NC_143134.1 coordinate 95,290,847, forward strand.
ATTGCTTTATTTTGCCAGTCAGTAGTATTCCAAGTAGGGCACCAAATAGCTAAGCCACTGTCAACAGTTCAAGAGTCAATCAAATATCAAAAGATTCACTGATGTGACTATAGGATTGTGTTTTGAGAAAATTCTTGAGTTATTCCCACTGAGCAGAACAAGCACATCTATTTTCAGTTCTGAATAGCTTGCATTAGGCAGAAGTACATCAGCCTAGTAGACATCATTGGGTTTTGGCTTAGCTGAAATACAGTGAAACAGTTCAGGCATTTAGAGGAACCTGAACTGAGAGCCCCAATGAGCCGGTGTTTTTTGCTTAAGTGGGTGGAATGGGAAACAAAGTTCACCCTAGAGTGAGAGCTACTCTTTTTTTTTTTACTTGACAAATATTTAAATCATTACTGCCATTAAGTTGCAGCATTTTAATATGCACACTGAATGGAAATATACTTTTTCATCCTTGTTTTAAATTAATTATTGCCAAATTAACATCCTAAGACTGAACCAATTTGCACTTTCACTAACCACATATGAGTTATTATGTGCTCCTTTTTTAAAACTGCAAAGCTGAAGTGCTGCTAGGGTTAGGCTGGCTGTGTTCTTATTTACTATTTCCACTTGACAATTGAGTCTTTTTAGTCATTTAATCCAAGCTGACTCTCCTCAAAATGGAATATCAGGTCAGAGAGTCACAGACTTCCATGGATCAGGTATACAAATTCAACTTGAATCCAGTGACAAGCTAAGAGCTGCTTTTGAAAATGGGTTGGGCTGATAGCTGTGTCTGGAAAGCAACAAATTCACAACCCCAAGCGACACTTTGAGGTGAAGACAGCCTCCCTTTGCCAGAGGCTCCAATCAGCCATGTCACCAAGTTTCAGAGACTAGTAGTTCAAAGGGGTCATTGGGGTAGCTGGGATCCAAAGGTAGAGAGCATGTCACAGTATACTTGACAGCTTCTATTGCAGCTCCTTGGTGTGTGTCTTACCGAAAGGATGGATGCTGGTTTGAATGTTAGCTGATATAAAGGATCAAGTAGAATGCTCAAGTGAGGCACATGATGTCTCCCACACCAAGAGTCCAATAAGATGCTGGATACTTCTTAGTGGTTGTGTAGCTGAAGAGACAACAGTGTTGACCATAGGAGGTACTGAGTGTCGTGCATCTGCCTACATAGCTCCAAGAAACTTTTTTCAGCTACTTGCCCCTGGTTTTTGTTGGAATTTATAATCCTTCCCTTTTGGCAAATGTTTGGTGACACTGTTGTCACAGCTGTTGAGACTCATGCTTCTGACTTAGCAGTCAACAGGCTATCACTTACATAGTGAAAGCTTCGAAATTCTGAGTGTAGAAGCACTTGTGCTAAATTTTTACCTATCCACTGGTGGCAATGGCAGGGGAATTTGTTATACTAGTATTTCTCCACTTTTATCTCCTCTGACACTTTTAGCATAGGGAAGTACAAGCCCAGAACACATCAACTCCTTGGATACATTAAGGTGAGAATCAACCCCTGCTAGTATAGAGCTCTACCTAGGAGATTATTTTTATTTCTCTTTTTCACTGCAAAGTTTGTTCAAAACACATTGTTGAAATTGGGCACCTCCTCCTCCCACTGTTAAGATGGTGGCTAGAGTGCCTCTATCCAACAGAGCTATAAAAGTTGGAGTCCTTTCCCTCCCTGAAGTTACCCAGCATACTTGAATGATAGTATTTGGCCATCGGCCCTCCCTGGGGACAGGACATCCACTGCCCTATCCCTAATCATTTTTTTCCTGAAAGCAGCTGAGGTCAGGGTAGAAGGTATGGGAAACATGGGGCATGGGTGGCCCGGTATGGAAAGAGAGAGTGAATCTGCATACGCAATGCACATTTACTTTTAGTTCCAGAAACCATTCACTCACTCAGTCATCAAACTTCTAATGTTGTTAGTCTATACAACGCTTTGTGTTGAATAACGAAGTCTTCATTGCTGACCTCATTTATTTCAGATTAGAGGACTCCTTTTCCCAGCATCTACAATTACACTGTTTTGGCTCTAGCCATGCTGTTTGCAAACCCACTATCTTACTAACAGCCCTTTCTCTGCCTGCACAGAAGACAGTGAGCAGCACAAGGCACCATTTTGGCAGCTTGCTTCTATCCTACCTCTTGCTGTTCAGCTTCTAAAGTTCATAAACAGGTATGAGAGTAAGGGGCCCTTACTTCCAATCCCCTCCACCCTTGCCCACCATTTAGCTGAGTACCAGATGCCAAAGAATTTTCTCTTATCCCCTAACATTGTCATGGAACCCTTGTCTTTCCTCTTCAAAAAGCCATATCTCCTCAGCATCATATATCCTCACTGCCATAACTGTTAAGGGTTGTGAAGCATCTGAGATTTTATCTCACTTGCAACCTGATGAATTGACCTGCCACAGTTTCATGGATTCTGGGACAAGACTACTGGGTCAGAGAAGGATTCATGGAGGTGACACAAATGAGCACAGATATTTGTACACATAGTTGGCTGTAATGCATAAGAGGATCCCTGACCTTAGGAGACCTGAATCTATTATGTTAACTCCCCACATGGATTCCATAAATATTCATTGGTAGCTTTGATTTTTAAATTTCTATTGTCTTCCTTTGAGGTGACTGTTGTATTTGCCTGGGTCTTTAACCAGCTCTGAGTTGACTTGTTCTACCTTCATTAATCTACAGCTTGAGGTTAGTGCAACTGCAACATAAAAGGGAATAGCTATCTGTATTTGAGGCCACATTATTATCAGGGTATTGTCTACACTGTCTATGATTACTTTAAAAAGCCTCAGGGATAGTAACAACATGTGATAATGTTAATTATGGCGGCCTCTCATCATTTTTCAAGGATAGTGATGTAAGTATTCCCTTAGGAAGGCAGTCACTTTAATCATTTTTCCAGGCTTGGAGACTGATGCCTAGTGACATCTCAGCATGACACAATGCCATGCTGTGGCAATCTGGATGGCTAAAGGGAGTGCTTCAATAGGTCATTATGAAATAGAACATAGAAAAGGACAAAGCTAACAGACTCTCTTGGGGAGCAAACCAGAAAGCACGTTAGAATGGAAAAGAAGCCACTTCTGTGACACTTGTCAATATTTTTCCAATGAGAATTTATCATATTAAAAGTCTGGATTTTATACAACCACAGTATTCTGCCACAAACAACACAAAACACCCTGGAAGTAGCCTTTTATGGGAGGTAGAAGGCCTTTTTCATCTCTCATTGACAAAGGATCTATATCCTTGTATCAAATGAATATTGTAGAAGCATAGGAAAACAAGCTCTCATTATCTCATTGCTCTGCATTGACATCTTCTCTACATTTTGGTTGTTGGAAATTCTTTTTCGAGTCAATTATATTATTGAACAATATTTCTGCTTTCTTTACTGTTGATGTTTTGACCCTATTCTATTCTATTTATTTAACATTTTAATGAGAAATTAGAGAGGCTGATCAGGGGTTGCTAATATATACCAATGTATTAATTCTCAGCTCCATAATTCTATATTTTAAAGCAAATTAAGATAAACATTGTTTTATAATTTTAAGAGTTTCTCAGTAGCCCTTGAGAACGCCCCTTCCTGATATCACAAAGAGGATTAGATGTCATTTGCACTGGGATATGATACCACAAACATCTGCTACCAGCAAACACATTTAAGTTTCCATGGAAACAGCCTTAGTATATAGACTGGAAATATTAAATGTACATCAAACCTAACCTCCAATCTCCATGTTGATTTCTGCTGGGGCAGAGGCCTACCAGACACAGGGATCTGTTCAAGGTCACTCCTCCTTAGGAATGGGAAATGGGATCAGAAATTCTGGTCCCTTGATCTCTAGCCTGCTGTTCTGCCTGTGGAGTCACACTGTCTTCCAGCTGTTCTTCTACTAGTGTGTCCCTCAAGAACAGTTAGTAGTTTCCCTAGGTTCTTTGCTATATATACAGAACAATTAAAGAAAAATCTCTCCATCTACAGATGAAAATGAGTTCTAACTCCACAGAGAATATTGTGTTGGTGCCAATTTCTTAGGTAATACATTTAGATAGAAGAATGTCTTAACCACAGAGCACACCGGTGGCTTTACTACTGAACAGAATTTGTACATATAATAACCAGCATCGCTAGATTCAGACCACAAGCCCTGGCCTGAATTCCAGTCTGCCATTCAAATCTGTGTGCCTGTAAACAAATCTCTTATTCCGGAAGAACCAGTCTCACTCGTCTGTGAAACGTAATGAGAATAATATGACATTATAAGCTTGCATTATGAAAGTATTGTTGACTAAATAAATATAGTTTTCTTGACTCTCTGAGCATGTTCTAAAAATGATGAGGTCACTGATTATGGATTATTTTTTATGATTACTATTGCTTGTTTCAAGTGATATCTCTGATAGCTTTAGAAGCAGTTGGTATGCTTTTAGTAACAAGGAGTAATAAGAATTTTTAAAACTTAATTCAAAGTGGCTTTAAAATTCAATAAATTTATGTCACAAAACAAGAGTTCCAGGAGGAGGTCAGCTCTAAAGATGGTTAATTTCATACCTGAATAAAATTGTCAAAATCCCAGGTTCTTTACATTTTTGCCCCCTGCCATCGTTTTCCTTTCTATCAATGCAAGTTCCAGGGTCACATCCACATCTGAAAATATGCTGTTTGCTTGTTTTAGGGTTGAGGAAAACTTTCCTAAATGCCTCCCACTGCTTTGCCCTCATGTCACATTCCCTAGGGTGAGTCACAAGCATGGGCCTAAAATAATAATTGACAAGGGAAAGAGCTGCCATATATAGTATGGTGTGTATCTACTAGCCCCATCTATATCCCCTCCTTCTCCCCATGTTGGCATATGACTAGCTTCCAGTGAAGAAGAAGGTAAATATCTTGACAAATTAAAGTCTTATCTGGAAGAAGAACAGAGGAGTCAAATATTGGACTACAATCAAGATAGACTGCAGTAGCTAAAAACAAGATAATAATTCTTCAGATGCAGTTGATTAAAATAGGAGGTAAGCTTGAAGGTAAGATTTGCATGAAGAGGCTTAGTACGTTTTTCAATATAAAAATAAAAGAGCAGATGAACTTTTCCTTATTCCTCCTGTTAAGTACAAGTAAAAATTCTGGACATTATACACAAAACAAATATAAGAAGCCTCGAAGGTGGAGAGAGAAAGGCAGATTAGCTAGCAGATTTAGGATCTGAGAAATGACAAGGAGGTGAGTTTCTGGGTTTTCGTGTTGTTTTTTTATTTTTAATGTTGTGTTAGTTTCAGGTGTACAGCAAAGTGATACAGTTATACATATACATGTATCTATTCTTTTTCAAATTCTTTTCCCATTTAGATTGTTACATAATACTGAGCAGAGTCCCCTGTGCTATACAGTAGGTCCCTGTTGGTTATCCATTTTAAATATAGCAGTGTGTACATGTCAATCCCAAACTACCTAACTATCCCACCCCCTCCCCACCGACAACCATAAGTTCCTTCTCTAAGTCTGTGAGTCTGTTTCTGTCTTGTTAACAAGTCCATTTGTATCATTTTTTTGTCTACTATATACACCTCAGACATAGAGCTGAAGACTGACAACCCAGAAATGTCAATGGGTCAAATTGGGGGAAAAATTTAAAAAGACTACTCTCTCTATCCAAAGGACCAGGAAAGGTGGTAGGCTAGCAAGACAAAAAAGTTTCAGACAATAAGCACTTTATTTCAGCCCACCGTAGCAAATGCCAACTGGGGAGACCAGAATTCCACCCTTATAAGGCTGTAATAAGGTACCCCTATAGCCCCTATCAGGGTGTTATCAGAGAGGACCTAGTTGGGAGCTGGGACTTTCAAACCTGCTAGCTGGGAAGGAACCCACTCCCGCCCATGATGTCAGTGGACACCAAGTGGGGACCCAGGACTTCCATCCCCATTGGACAGTAACAAGGTGCCTCACCCCTTTCCCACTGTGATATTGTCAGGTGGAGATCCAAGACTTTACTATTGCCTGGAAATAACAAGGCAAACCCAAACATGGTGTCAATGGAGTCTAACCGGGGAGCCAGAATTGCCATCCCCATTAGCATAAATGAGGACCCCAAACCCTCTTTCTTAATGGAGGCCAAACAGTGAAGCTAGACTTTTACCTCCACCTGGCAGTAACGAGGCAGAACTGTGTTAACAAAAAATATAAATAAGATACAGACCAAAAAAAAAACCTAGAACTGTGTCACATCTTATACAAATATTAACACAGGGATATATGTATACATATAGCTGATTCACTTAGTTATACAGCAGAAACTAACAACATTGTAAAGCAATTATACTCCAATAAAGATGTTAAAAAAAATTAACACACAATGGATTACAGGTTTAAATGTAAAACATAAAACTGTAATACTTTTAGAAAAACTAAGAATAAAACTTTTTGGTCCTAGAACTAGGAAAAGTATTCTTAGAGTTGATATCAAAAGCACAATCCATAAAAGGAAAAACTAAATATAATGATAAATAAATTCTGATAAATATAATGCTATCAGAATTTAAAAATTTGCTTTGTGAAAGACCCTGTTAAAAGCATGAAAAGATAAACTGCAGTGTGATGGATGACATTCACAAATCATATATCCAGCAATGGACTACTATCTAGGATATATAAAGAACTCTCAAAACTCAACACTAAAAAAAACCAAATAATCCAAAACAATCCAATTAGAAAATGGACAAAAGACATAAAATATTTCACTGAAGAAGATAAATGGGTAGAAAATAAGCATAGAAAAATATAGTCATCATAATTAGCCATAAGGGAAATGACAATTAAAACCATAATGAGATATCTTTACGTGTATTTTAAAATGTTAAAAATTTTTTAAAAAGTAGTAACACCACCAAATGCTAGCTACGATGTGAGGAAAGTAGACTGCTCATATGTATTACTGGTGAGAATGCCACAAATCCTACAGCCTCTTTAGAAAATTAAACATTCTACTTTAAAAAAACTAAACATGTGATTGCTATATTTATGGCATTTGTCCTAGAGAAATGAAGACTTAGGTCCAATTAAAACCAGGGCATGAATGGCTAAAGCATATTTTTTTTGTAAAACCCCCAAAATAGAGTCAACCCAAACGGGCTTCAACAGGTAAATGGTTAAAGAAACTGTAATACAGGCACCCCATGAAATACTGTTCACCAGTAAAAGGGAATGAGCTATTGTTATAAATTACAACTTAAATGAATCTCCAGGTAACTACGCTGAGTTTAAAAAGACAATCCACAAAGGTTGCATACTGTATGATTTCATTTAATATAACATTCTTGAAATGACAAAGTTATAGAACTGGAGAACAGTTTAGTGGTTGCCAGGACAGTGTGGGGTTGTGGGGAAGTAGATGTGGCTACAAATTAGCAACCTGATGTCAGTATCCTGGTTTGACTGTATTAAGGACAATATTCTGGTTTTGATATTGTACTATAGTGTTACAAAATGTTACAATTTGAGAAAAATAGGTAAGGAGTACATGGGATCTCTGTGTATTATTTCATATAATTGTGTGTAAATTTATAATAATCTCAAAATTTAAAAATGATTAAAAGATGTTTAGGTATGTTTTAGCTCTTGTTAAAAAAATAAATTGAGCAGTATAGTAACAAAAGTTTATTTACAGGGCTGATTTTTCTAAGAAATTAGAGTATTGAGAACGAAAGACATAAACATAATTCCAAAGTTAGTACTTATGTAGTTTTGGGAGACTAGTGATGTGATCAGAATGATGGATAAACTAGTGGAAAGCATTAAAAGGTACTGATGAAGTAGCTAAAGAGAAGGAATTACTAGACCCGTAGTGCATTAGAATCTAAAACTGGGATCAATAATCTGTGAGATTACAGAAGACAAAAATCAATTTAAGAAACTTTAGGAAGCAAGATTTTACATATTCAACAATGGAGTCTAGCTAAAAACACTTGAAGCAGTCTCTTGGCAACTCTCTTAAAATAGAGTAACATGGAAAAACATGAAATCCTACAACACAATAAAAATTAAGACTAATTACTAATGCATATTATTTGCATCTTGATGAAATCTCCTAATGATAAAGGGTAGATAGAGCTAAATTTGGAGACCCAAATGAGTGATTCATACTGGTACCACCCATTAAGAACTCAAACTGTATAGAATCCAACTTATCAATAAAGTCTGATGGGGAAAAAAAATCTAACTATCAATCTACTGATCTATTTATCTATAGATCCATTGATATACTGTTTATTTATTGCCTATATATTTATCTTTATTTCTGTAATTAGATGTTCATATTTCAGAGACTCAAAGTTTATCTCATTAAGCATCCATCCATCCATCCATCCATCTTTCCCTTTTATGGCTGCGTATTTATCTCACCACTTTTCTGGATGAGTATCTTCATTAATGACAATGTACAGAAATCATAAACTAAGGATGTTTGTCCGTGTGTATTAAGTGAGGAGAAGCTGGCAGTAGTACAAAAAAGAACAAACTATTGGGAATAGGCAAAAGAACATTTATGTTAACAATATGCCACTGGAATTATAGTTTTTCTTGGTTATAACTGGTGCCTCATTTCAGAATGGGTTGAGAAGTCCTTTACCTTTTTACAGCAGAGCTGCACTAAGTAAATGTTAGAAACTACATGTGGCAAACATTTTTTGCTGACCTCTGACTTGAAATTAAAGAGGTGTATCCATTATTACACTCAGTGAAAAGTGAATTGAACCAGGAGAAACCTATACACCTGTGGACAGAAATGCCCTCATTTCATACAGCAGAAAGAATATGGAGTTGCAGCCTAAGTCAGGACAGTCAGGATAACTCAAGAACAACAGGAAGAAACATCACACTGAAGACTCAGAATGAGAGAATCAATAACTCAAAAAATAAGGTCCTACACAATTGGATTTTTTTTTTTTTTTTAGAAAGGAAATGGTGTCTTAAGTGAGGAAATACTTGGGTCCTATTTAGAGTAAAGATAGGGAATTACAAGAATGAAATAGATTGAACTGAATAGATAACAGAATGTTGTGTAAAGTGAGAAGAGTACAATAAAAACAATAAAAATGAAATAAAATTAAATTAGGAAGCTACAATAAAAGAATTAAAATTCACGTGGGATGTAATAAATAGTAGAAGAGGCACTGCAGAACAATGAATCAATGATGTATATAGTACAAACTAGAAAAGATCCCTCAGAGGGATAGAGTGATATAAATTCTAAGAAGGAAGATAATATCTGGAAGAGGGATCTGGAAGAGAGATGTATGTAATTGATGTATATGATGAACTGCAAGAATAATTTTAATAGAATTAGCAAAAATAAAAATATTTAGGAGATATAAGCTCATATGTTATCAGGTATACAAATTTAAATGGCTTATTATGTTCCAGAGCAATGAGTGTGAAAAAAAAAGTTGTCAAATAAAAATAAAAATTAAAAAACGTGTTAACTAAAAGATGTGTAAATTAAATTTAAACAAAGGACTAAGAAAGATGGAAGGAAGGTTAGATGGAAAGAAGGGTTAAATTAGTTCCTATGGTAGCTGGCCTCCAAGATGACCCTCAACAATCTCCATAGGCTGGTACTGCCATCCCTTTGTAGCTTCCTTCCACATTTACCAGGGTTTGTCTGTGTGATTAGTAATAGCATATGATAGAAGCGATGGTCAGTCACATCTGATACTAGGTAATAAAGGACTTTAGCATCATTTTGGATTCTTTTCTCTCTCTCAGTGGGAAGCAGCTACGATTTTGTGAGCAACCCTAGAGAGAAACCCATGTGGTGACAAACTAAATGCTATGACCAACTGCAGAGAGAAACTAAGAGTGTCAACAATCATTAAACTGAGTTGAAGGCCCATCCTCCTGCTCAAATGGAGTCTTGAGAAAAATGCAGCCGTGGCTGAAACTTGACTGCAACCTTGTGAGAGACTCAGTCAGAACGAATCAGCTAAGTCACTCCTGGATTTTTGACCTTCAGAAATTGTGTGAAATAAGAAATGTTTGCTGATTTAAGATGTTTTGGGGGTAATTTGTTATGCAGCAATAGATATTCAAGGCACTTCCCAATTGGTTTTATAAATATAGCATCATCACTAAAATGAAAATCTAACAAAAGTAGATTTTTTAAAGCAAGTTTAACTAATTATATAAATTAAAAATTAATCAAATGTTGCAGAAATATAGTATCACGCTAATAGAATACGTGATCATATAAAATAAAGAACCTTTAAAATTAGTTTGTTATTAATGTAATAATTATAATAAAAACAATGATCTTCATAGATACCAAATGATATTTGCTAAAATTTCACAAGCATTTTTGATTTAAAAAGAAGCTCAACATGAATTAGAGGAATATACTGAAAATGAGGTGCTATATATGTATTTTCAAGCAATAGCTGCATCTGCATCATATTTCCTGATGACTCAATGGAGATATTTCCACAAGAGTTGAAAAAAATAAAAGAGCAGCTTGTTATCATTATCACTTAAAAAATATTCCAGGTGTTCTATTTAATTAAATAAAATAATAAAATTTTATTTTAAAAAATCTTTCTAACAAACACTGATAAGAAAATTATTACTGGGTGTCATACAGTGTCACAGGTGCATTATAAATACTAATACTTTATCCTCATAACAACCTTATAAAATATGTACTGTTAGAAACCTCCATTTTACAGATGTGAAATATCAAAGAACTTGAACAAATTATCCAAGATCATAGAGCTGGCAAGCAGTGAAGCCTTCTTTCACAGTATGCATTTGCAATTATTATACCATGTGGCAATAATGAGGGTAAATTTAAAAATACGTGAGAGAATTAAGAGAGTTTTTTTTTTTAAATGAGGAAGATACATCTCCAGGAAAGAGTGGGCATAGATAAGGAAAAGAGTGAAGGGAAATCTCATAACAGAAGCAGTGTAGTTGGCCTAAAAAGCAATCAGTTTGGATTGCAGCAAAGGATAGAAGGCTATTTCAGAGAGCTCGCTGAGAATGAACTGATCCCACGGAGTAGATGCTTTGAATGAAGAGACAGAATACATGAGATGTTTAAAAAGCATCTAATTCTTCATTCAACTAGGGGGAATAAAAAGACATTAGGAAACTCAGGAATCTGTATAAAAAGTTACACTCAAATACAGGCAAACTAAATACCAGTGTGGTTTTAAGTAATTAAAATCATAACCTTGATGCTAGAAGCCTTCTACTTGTAGAATATCTGGAGAGAAGGAACTATTATCCTATCACAGTGCTTGGCTGGGCAGTATAGTTTTTACTCCTATGTTTAAGTATAATAATATAGCCACTGCTTATTGGTTTTCATGGAAGCATAGAAGACATTATTGTGACTGTAAAATACAAGATAAAAGAATACAGGCTTAGGTCAAAAACCTTGGTAAGTAAATCAGACTGTAGCTGCCAGAAAGTAGGAGATAAAAGGAGAGTGAAAAATGGAGGAAAGCTTGGGATTGCTAATATTCTCATTTTACTTGGAGAAGAAATGATATACTGAATGAAATTGATGGAAAAATAAGTAGAGATCGAGAGCTTATTATTAAAATGAACAAAAGTCACCAATCAACAGAGGAAACAAAAATAATAATATAACTATCAGTTTTTAACATGAGGAAGAAAGAAGAAACAGGAAAATATAAGTGACCTAAACTGTGACCCAGCATAGTGAGACAAGAATAGTTATTATTTAAGGTTGATGAATAATGAAACAGAGCAAGAATTAGTTTACATAGAGTCAGACTGGTAACAATCAATCAAAATGCATAAAAAGGTGACTGGTGATTCTTCAGGGAGAGCAGATTATGTAGGCAGAAATGGAGCAAACAGTTTAAATCATTAGCTTTTTAGAATCACTTGATTTGTTATCACTTTTATGAACTATTTTGGTAAAAAATACTTTTAAAAGGTCTGAATCAAAAACACTATAAATAAAAACAACTTGCAAGCAATAAACTGGAAAATAATGCCCAGCACAGGAGAAATAGTTAATATTTTTAACATGCAAAAATATTTTTGCTAACCAATAAGAAAACAGCAAAAGTGTAAAGTAATATTGAAAATAAATTACACATGAATATGAAATTGCTCAACCTCACAAAAAATATAACATTAGAAATTACAAATACAACTTTATCCTAACATTAACAAAGATGAAAATGAATGGTTAAAAATCAGTTTTTCAGACGATGGGTATAAATGAACACCCTCATTTTAAATTGCTAACTTAAATCCAGAAGTCAATGTGGAATATGAATCAAAAACCTTAACTTGTGCATGCCCATGGATATGCTGAATTTCTTTGGTTTGGTCCTTATGGTATAATCATGCACATGAAAAATGTTTATGTATAAGAATGTTCGGCTATGTAGTTTATATCATAAATTTTACAACTATGTAAACATACTGCAGTATGAAATTTAGTAAATAAATTACTTTCATGTATAAAATAAAAATTAGTCATTAAGAAGTACAAGTAGAAAACATTCATGTATGTGAAACATGTTTATAATTTTTTGTTAAGTGTAAATGCAGGCTATAAAGTAATACTTTATATTCCTCCAATTTATTTTTATTTTAGGTTTTTTGGGGAAAAAACATAGTATAGAGCTTCACTGGTGGTGCAGTGGTTAAGAATCCACCTGCCAACACAGAAGACATGGGTTCGAGCCCGGGTCTGGGAAGATCCCACATGCTGCACAGTAACTAAGCCTGTGCGCCACAACTACTGAGCTTGTGCTCCAGAACCCGTGTGCCACAACTCCTGAAGCCCACATGCCTAGAGCCTGTGCTCCACAGCAAGAGAAGCCACCACAATGAGAAGACCATGCACTGCAACAAAGAGTAGCTCCCACTTGCCACAACTAGAGAAAGCCTGGGTGCAGCAATGGAGACCCAACACAGCCAAAAATTAATTAATTAATTAATTTTAAAAAACCATAGTATAATAAAATAAACTACAAACTAAATATATCAAAATGGCTGTATCTGGCAGTTGGAAATGTTCTGTTTTCTTTTAAATTGTCTAAAGTGAACAGAAGAACAAATATTCCCAGATAAAATTGAGAAATACCAAATAAAATATTCTGAAGAAATTCATTTAAGAATTTCTTTTTATAATGATGGAGGGAAAAAACAGCCTCAGATAAAGAAATCTTGGTGTTGCTGACCATTTCCTTGGTAATAAAATGAAACCACACCTTTCTCAGAAAGAAGAGAAATTAATATGTCCATACCTGGGGGAAAGTATGTATCAATCCTAAACCATATATCTTAGTAATTTCTTTCAGTAAACAATTTGGGGAAGTCTATAAGGCTTAATGACAAGTACTTTCATTCTTCTTTTCCTAAAAAATTATAATCACTGCTGTGTACTTGATTGGAATGTATAGAGGTGCAATATATAGGACCAAACATTGGGTGATGGAAAATAGAACATGTGATTCTCTTTTTTTAGGGAGAAAATATTTTTTTGCTTCGTTTAATTTGAATCTATAACAAAAGTTAAGGCAGCACCAATCAGAATACTGGAGTAAAACAGGTAGTCGTCTTAGAAGTTTTAGATACAGAATGGTCCCAAAGTTCTGAGATGCATTGAAGCATGAGAGGCCACCATTGCCACCTACCACCCTTTGCCCCTGGACCATGGACATAATATGAAATAATATTAATTTCATTCTTCTTCCAACATCCAACCTGCAGACCATTAGGAAAAAAGAAATATCTTCCTAACACCATGCCTAGAAGGCCTCCCCCTCAAGCTATGAAGCCTGAATGCTGGACCTTCTCAAAAGAACAGCCCGTACCATACTTCTTCACTTCTTGTTTTCCTCAGTCTAATTCCTTCTACCAGATTTGTCTTTCCTCTCTTCTCCATGGACTGCCTGGACTTCCTTTTACCTGACAGTTCCCAAATACTGCACTCTCCTAAAACTTTACATGTCTCTTCCAGATTTCCAAGATGAATAAAGTCCCTTTTGAATTTGAAATTTTTCATTGGATACTCCCTATACCTCCTTATTTAGCTAAGCCTTGGCTTTATTTTAAGGATGCAGAGAATCCCATCCTTTATATATTCCAAGCCCACCTTTTCCATGCCTGCCTGAACCATGGCAGCTGAGTGCTGGGGAAAAAAAAAAAGGAACACAAATATGTAGGTTACGATCACTGATGACATTAAACATTACAATTGCTTACATGCTCTAACCCCACACTAATTCTCCCACAGTATTCCAAGGATGGAAGCCAGGGATGTCCATTCTTGCCACTTTTATTCAACCTAATTTTGGAAGCCCTTGCCACAGATACCAGAGAAGAAAAAGAAGCAAAAGGAATCTAAATTGGAAAGGAAGAAGTAGAACTGTCACTGTTTGCAGATGACATGACACTTACTATACATAGGAAATCCTAAAGACACTGCCAGAAAACTACTAGAGCTCATCAATGAATCTGGTAAAGCTGCAGGATACAAAATTAATAAACAGAAATCTGTTGCATTTCTATACACTAACAACAAGCTATCAGAAGATAAATTAAGGAAACAATACCATTTGTCCCATTTATCATCACATCAAAAAGAATAAAATACGTAGGAGCAAACCCTCCCAAGAAGGCAAAAGTCTTATTCTCAGAAAACTATGACATTGATAAAAGAAACTGAAGAGGACACAAACAGATGGAAAGATACACCAGTTCTTGGATTGGAAGAATTAATATTGTTAAAATGGCCATACTACCCAAGGGAATCTACAGATTCAAAAAATCCCCATCAAATTACCAAGGGCATTTTTCACAGAACTAGAACAAATAATTTCAAAATGTATATGGAAACACAAAAGACCCCAAACAGTCAAAACAATCTTGAGAAAGAAAAATGGAGCTGGAGGAATCAGGCTCCCTGACTTCAGACTACATTACAAAGCTGTTGTAATCAAAATAGTATGGTACTGGCACAAAAACAGACATGCAGATCAAAGAAACAGAACAGAAATAAACCCACACACTTATGGTCAATCAGTCTATGACAAAGGAGGCAAGAATATACAATGGAGAAAAGACAGTCTCTTCAATAAGTGGTGCTGGGAAAACTAGACAGGTACTTATAAAAGAATGAAATTAGAACATTCTTTCACACCATATACAAAAATAAACTCAAAATGGGTTAAAGACTTAAATGTAAGACTGGATACTATAAAACTCCTAGAGGAAAACACAGAACACTTTTTGACATAAATTGCATGAATATTTTTTTGGATCCATCTCCTAAAGCAAAGGAGGCAAAAGCAAAAATAAACAAATGGGACCTAACTAAACTTAAAAGCTGTTATAAAGCAAAGGAAACAATAGACAAAATGAAAAGCCAACCTACTGAATGGGAGAAGATATTTGTAAATTATATGACTGATAAGGGGTTAAAATTCAACATATATAAACAGCTCATACAACTCAACATCAAAAAACCAAACAACCCGATTAATAAATGGGCAGAAGAACTGAATAGATATTTTTAGAAAGCAGAAGTGCAGATGGCCAACAGGCACATGAAAAGACACTCAGCACTGCTAATCATCAGGGAAATTCAAATCAAAACCACTATGGGATATCACCTCACACCTGTCAGAATAGCCATCATCAAAAAGAACACAAATAACAAATGTTGTCAAAGATGTGGAGAAAAGAGAACCCTCCTACAATGTTGATGGGAATGTAAATTGGTGCAGCCACTGTGGAAAACAATCTGGAGATTTCTCAAAAAACTAAAACTAGAACTACCATATGACCCAGCAATTCCACTCCTGGGTATATATGTGAAAAAAACCCAGAAACACTAATTTGAAAAGGTACATGCACCCCAATGTTCATAGCAGCATTATTTACAATTGCCATGGTATGAAAGCAATCTAGGTGTCCATCAACAGACGAATGGATAAAGATGTTTTATACACACAGACACACACACATACACACATGTACATACAATGGAATACTACTCAGCCATAAAAAAGTATGAAATTTTGCCATTTGCAGCAACATGGCTGGACTTGGAGGGCATTATGCTAAGTGAAATAAGTCAGACAAATAAAGACAAATACTGTATGATATTACATATGTGGAATCTAAAAAATACAACAAACTAGTGAATAAAACAAAAAAGAAGACTCGCAGATATAGAGAACAAACTAGTGGTTACCCATGGGGAGACAAAAGGGGGAGGGGCAATACAGGAATAGGGGATTAAAAAAAGGGTTATTATGGAATTATATAAAATCACGTGTGTGAAATTTCTGAAAATTGTAAAGCAGTATAGAATTTAAAGAATCTTTCATTCAGTAAAATAAAAGTTTAATAAAAAAGGCACACAAATAGGTAGATTAGGTTCACTGATGACACTAAACATTACAATTGCTTACATACTCTAAGCTCACACTAATTTTCTCACAATGTTTCCATGCTTCCCTAACTCAGCTTACTCAACCATTTCTTACACACACATAAGACACATTTTAAATCTTCAAACTTCTCTTCTCATATCTCCATGGTCTGTTTTTTTCTTTGTAGTATCTCTCAGCACATATTACCCCACATATTACCAATCTCAATATCAGTTCTAGCAGGGTGACCTCATTTACAAAGTGTTTCTACAAAAACTAATTATCATAATACTGATCAACAAGGAGACTCCTTATCTCTCTTGTTAAAAGAGAGGAGGTTGCCCTCTTAGTATCTAAGGACAATCTCCCACCTATTCTGCTTCACCTTCACGCTCCCTTCTCAAGATTTTCATATGATCAATTCCATGTTTTTATATAATTTGTCTCTACTATTTATTCATTAGTTCAATAATCTCTTTATTGAATACTGAGCATCAAATATGTGCCAGAACCTGGTCTTGAATCGTCCTCCTTAGCATTTAAGCATGCAGAATATTCTCTCATATAATATCTTACCATAAACTCATATCCTCTCAAGCTAGTACCTCTCTACTGCCCTCACAACCAAGGTTCCAAAGAATTGTCTCTTGCTTTGAATACATATGCTTCTGTATGTTCAGTCTGAAAAACAATGTATCACTTCACTAAGCTAAGATTTATTAATTTTATGGGTTTAGTAATATATCAGCAACCTAAAGTTAGTCCAAACAGAGCTTGTTCTGATGAAATAATTGTTTCTACATCAAGGGAACTCACAAGTCTCTTTTGCACACTTGTGAGAAGACTTAAAATGCAAGAATGTTGAGAACTGAAGAGTAAATGATCCACTCTGTGATTCCTATTTTAGACACTACATCACTTTCTCTCCATATCCTTCATTTATGTGAAAAAATATTTAAACTAATTTCCTAAAGAACAGAATGTCAGCCTAAGAGTTATCACAAAATTGTAACATTTGAAAGACATTATCATTTAATAAGTAGTTTACTGGACAGGATAATTAAATTTAGTAATTATTAGGAATGTGTTTGATTCTGAGAATTTATTATCCCACATGTTTTAAAAAATTTGATAAAGTCTTAAGTTTTCCTCTGCCTTGGAATATGTTGTTTACTTGCCCAGTCGGAGGAAATAATTTTGTTGAGTGGAAAGAATACAAAATTTTGCCTCTGTTAAACGGGAAAAAATTAACAGAGGCCAAGTTTCAGATTTTCAGGAAGAACTTTGCTTCCCAAATTCACGGAAAAAAGTTAGATGGGAATTACATTTTTAATACTCTTCAGTATTAGAAATACAAAGTAACACAAATGAGGGTCGGATGCTACCATCTGACTTGTATGCTAAAAATCAGGAGGCAGGGGGCATGCTATTAACAGATTAGAGACTCAAAGTTGAGTAAATTTTCATAGCTCTAATTGTTTCTCTTGGTTGAACCAGTCTTTCCCATTTATTCAACATATATTTAAGTTATACTTGGGCGAGGTCCCCACTTGTTGGTCTCAGCCTCTATTTTCTGTCTGTGTGTTGTTGTTGCTAGTATTTGTTGTGTAACCTATTTCCATCCCTAGAGTGCCTGCATCAGTAATTTTGTTCAGTATCCATTTGTCACCCACAGATTAGAAACAGCATTTCTTCCATATGCAAATATATTATTTACATTGAAATGGAAGCCACAGGTACATTCTGAGAAGCGAAAGGCACAAGAAGCTTCTTTTTTTTTTGTATTTGATATAAAAGTTTTCACTCTACTTTAAGAACATGAATGGACTGCATATAAATCTGTAAGAAAAGTTACCAGATGCACAAGCAAAACTTAATTCCTGGAGCAAGATATAGAACAGAGTAATGAACATACTGTAGTTAGTCAAGATAGCCTAGGTAAAATGCAACTGCAAATAATTCCAAAATTTCAGTGGCTTAACTCAATACATTTGTCTTTTATGAAATCTACCCGTCTGGAGATGAGGATGAGGATGGCTGTTGGGGGAGGTCATCTAGAAGACGTGACCATGGTTTGACTGGTGAACCGGACCCATGCTATTAGAGCCCTCTCACCCCCTCAGAATGTGCATTCTGCTTGCCTCCCCTGCTCCTTGAAGTTGCCCCAAGAATACAGGCTTGAGATAGTAATATAGTGATTTATAGAAACTTATAGAAACTTTTAAAGTTCTCACGAGCCAGCGCAGAGATCTAGTCGTCTTGCAGCCACCCAAGACAAGTCTTGTAAGTAAGGGCCCTTACTTATTACACCTGCCACTTACCAAAGTAGAGTGGTCTGCCTCTTTCTTAAAGGTCTCTTGGCTCTCCAAGAACTGGGGCCAATTTCACATTACAATGGTGAGCTCCTGAGGTCACAAAGCAACTGTGATACAGTTGTCAGATAAAGGATAGTGACAGAGATGTATTATTACAAACTGGTTATAAAGGCTGAGAAGTCCCAAGATCTTTTGGAGACTCAGGAGAGCCAGTGGTTTTGTTTCAGTCCACATCCAAAGGCCTGAAAAGTTGAAGAGCCTATGATGTAAGTTCCAATGTGAATCTCAACCCAAAGACAAAAAAGACAAATGCCTCAAAAGGAAGACAGGCAGAAAAAGCAAATTCTTGCTTAACTCTGACTTTTTTTCTACTCAAGCCTTCAGTAGATTGGGTGAGCCCACCCACAGTGAGGAGGACAATCTGCTTTATTCGATCTACAGATTAAAATCCTGCATAAAATCCTTCACAGACATATTCAGGATAATGTTTAACCAAATATCTGGGCACTCTGTGGCCCACTTAAGTTGACACACAAAATTAACCATTACAAGGGGTGTCAAAGTTTATCTCAGAAAGGAAAGATATTCTTAGAACTTGAGACCTTAGATTCTGAGTTATAAATCCCATGTATCTTTCTCCCTACATTGCTGTGTAGACTGCCCTCTTTCTTATTAGCTTTATTTCTAAAAGTGAGTGGGAAAATTATCACCTTTTTTGTTATGAATGTGCAAAGGAAGATTGGATTTTCCATTTTCGAGCTTATTGTTTCAGTTAATAACTATGATAGCATCATTTCCAAGTAATGTTGTTGTGTTGTCTTTGAACTCTTAAACATGCACTCTAATTTTACACTTGAGGAATAGAAAGGTGTGGTGGTTAAAAGCATGGGTTGTGAAAAAAACACCTGAGAAGTATGGATTAGTTGAAGTGAGTTAGTGTTAAGTGAATGGAACAGTGTTTAGTGCACAATAATAAATATTCCAGTGTTACCTTTCAATATTTCCAGTTTTAGAATTCCTCTAAAATAAGTTCCCAGAGATGATTTGTTAGGGTGAAGGTAGGTACATTTTAAATATTAAGAGATAGAGACAATTTCCCTCTAAAAACATTTTTCCCCTCATGTAAATAGAGCTTAATCACTCAAAATATAGTCTGATTAAAATTCAGATGTAAACAGTAGAAAAGTCTTGGTTGATTCAATGTGAATGTTGTCTGATGATGTGAAGTGATTTCTAAAACTCTCCAGATCTGCTACCTGAAGAAGTTAGGGATGGCTTGTCTGAATGATTTTTTTTTAATGAAAGAGATTTCTTCTATTACTCTGTGAAAATCTTGGGTAGGCTGAGGAGAAGGAGGAAATGCCACCCTCTTTTTCTTTAATTCCTAAGGAACAGAATTAAAATTTCAGGGCAAATTTGCATAAATTTCGAAGCACTTGCATAATATACTAGTTTTTTCTCAAGGAAATGAAGATATTAAAGTGAAATGCTCAAAGAAAATATGCAAACCTTCTATTGCCTAGAGATTGGAAATCTGATCAGGGGAAAGTAACTGTAGCCTGCTCTGTTCTCTCTCCTTTGCGTGATTACAGAAAAAAACAAAATAAAAAACAAACCAAAAAAAACTCATCTGACATTTCTAACCTTAAGCACAACAGTGGTTTTCTTTTTCTTTCTTTCTTTTTTCTTTTTTTTTTTTGATGGTCCTGAGAGCTATCTTTGCTATTCTCTAGTGCTTCTTGTTTATTGGATTCCCCCTGACTCAGGGACTTACATGTGACCTGAAGGATGGGTGTAATATGATGCCTGGATAAGCAATTAAATTTCATAATGAAGGACCTGAACTCATGGCACCATGTTGGCCCTATGGTTGCATAAGAAGCTAATCTCTACCTGCCAGGCAGAAGATAAAGATGAGAAGGGCATTAGAGACCAAAAATTTTGATTACCATCAGATAAGGATATTGTCAGCATAATGACTCAGAATAATTCTAAGAATAGTGTTCTGGTTACATCACATTTGGCACAATAAAGGCAGGGCAGGGTGGGCTGATGTATCCTCAGGGAAAGGATAGTTAAGGTAAATTTTAGACTCCAGCTTTTCTGGGCGTTGGGATAAGAGACACCAAAAAAAAGGGAGCATTCCTCATTCACCAGATTGATGGCAGTCTATGTTGTGGTGGACATGCCACAATTTGCTTAATTAGGCAGAGAGTCGGAAGGCAGATGTCTGAGATCAAGTTGCCAACAGAACAGTATCTGGTAAGGACTCTCTTCCTGGATTGTAGATGGCAGCTTTCTTGCTATGTTCTCACATGGCAGAAAGAAAGGGGTGTGGGGGGAGAGAGAGAGAGATAGAGAGCAAGAGCCCTCTGGTGTCTCTTCTTATTAGGGCATTAATCCCATTATGAGGACCCCACTTTCATGAGCTCATCTAAATCTAGTTACCTCCCAAAGATTTTTCATTCTCTCTCCCTCTGGAGACTAACATTGTTCTGGTTGATGACGATTCCATGAGCATGGGTCTCACAATGAGGAGGATGTACAAGAGAATTCTGAGGTGACCTCAAAGGACATGTGATTTAAGTGAGGCATAAATATTATGTTTAGCCACTGATTTTGAAGTTGTGATACTTCACTACTTTCATATATCCAAATTGATATAGGTTCATATAACCCTGAAATGGGCAAGGTGAAAATAGAAAGTTGAGCCATACAGATTCCATATGGATTATATCAGAGTAATTGACCAGTAACAGCTTTAAATATGCCACACTTGATTTGACTGAATTAACTATTTAATTCTGACAGTTGTTTTCATAAAAGAAACATCCCTTATGACACTCTTTTATAGGCAAATTTCCTTGAGGAGTTTGAGCAGAAAGCAAGAAAGAGAACCAGACCTACCACTGGGAAACATATTCAAACTATTTAACAACACCAATGGAATCAGCAATTCAGTGAGGTGGCCTTCAGTAGAGAGGAATTAGCCTCAGTTCAACAGTTTGAAGCTACCCTCCAGTGTTAATGCTTTTCTACTTTCCCTGAGCTTTCAGTAAGGTCTTGTTAAGTGTCTCAGTATATTCAGATCTGTGGAAAAAAACTGAGGGCGAATTCTGTGTATGTGACAAGTGGTGTCGTACTGGTAGCAATACTATGAAAGAGTTATGGTAGTTTTAGGACTGTGGGGATAACTGGGAGTGGTCTGGGCGAGTGGTCTGGGCAATTGGTCTGTGGACAAAGCACGGTGGTATGCAGAATCAGGTGATATTGGGTTGCAAACCACTGTACAGATTCAGTTAATTTTATGTGAACTAGCATACTCTCTCCCTTCTCTATAATTCCCTTGAAATACTAGATAGGGATGGAAATTCTGAAACGGGAGCTAAATCCTGCTATCCTCCTGAAGAAATTATTAATACCATAGATTTGAAGTTTAAATAATAATGGGACTGCAGTTGAACCCTTCAGCTGATGCATTCTGGCCACAGTTGTGTTAATGCATTGTAGTTATGAGTTGAGTTACTAATACACAGTTAATATCTGAGCAAATATTTCATTGATTTCCTGTAACCTTGGTGCTGAATTAAGAAGATCAGCTATTTTGACCAAAATTATCCATATCAGCCTTTCCCATTTCCATGAATTTACAAGTTCTTTCTTTTTATGCCTATGTTGATGAGGCTTAACAATGTTTAATTTTATTCAAGTCCTATGCTTCAGGAAAAGAATGATAGTTAAGACACCTCTCCACTGTTTAGTGTGTTCTGGAAAAGTCCTAACTGTAAAAACCTCCCTACCCTCAATATAACTTCGGTAGGTTCCACTCCCACTCTTTCCTAATGACTTAGATAAGACCACCTCCACTCTTACCCAAATTTCCTTATTTACCTGCCATTACAAAACCTTAGGCTCCCTTCCTTTTCTTTGAGATAGTCCTCATTAATGAACATTCTCCCTACTGGAAAACTCTGAATAAAAACATCTCCTTGTCTAGTGCATCTTGTCTTTTTTTTTTCTTTTGAATTTTATTTTATTTTTTTATACAGCAGGTTCTGTACTGGTTACCAATTTTATACATAATAGTGCATATATGTCAATCCCAATCTCCCAATTCACCACACCACCACCACCTCCCCTGCCACTTTCCCTCCTTGGTGTCCATATGTTTGTTCTGTACATCTGTGTCTCAATTTCTGCCCTGTAAACCGGTTCATCTGTACCATTTTTCTAGGTCCCACATATATCCGTTAATATACGATATCTGTTTTTCTCTTTCTGACTTACTTAACTCTGTATGACAGTCTCTAGATCCATCCATGTCTCTAAAAATGACTGAATTTCATTCCTGTTTATGGCTGAGTAATATTCCATTGTATATATGTACCACATCTTCTGTATCCATTCATCTGTTGATGGGCATTTAGGTTGCTTCCATGTCCTGGCTATTGTAAATAGTGTTGCAATGAATATTGGGGTGCATGTGTCTTTTTGAATTATGGTTTTCTCTGGGTATATGCCCAGTAGTGGGATTGCTGGGTCATATGGTAATTCTATTTTTAGTTTTTTAAGGAACCTCCATACTGTTCTCCATAGTGGCTGTATCAATTTACATTTCCACCAACAGAACAAGAGGGTTCCCTTTTCTCCACACCCTCTCCAGCATTTGTCGTCTGTAGATTTTCTGATGATGCCCATTCTAACTGGTGTGAGGTGATACCTCACTGTAGTTTTGATTTGCATTTCTCTAATAATTAGTGATTTTGAGCATCTTTTCACGTGCCTCTTGGCCATCTGTATGTCTTCTTTGGAGAAATGTCTATTTAGGTCTTCTGCCCATTTTTTGATTGGGTTGTTTATTTTTTTAATATTGAGCTGCATGAGCTGTTTATATATTTTGGAGGTTAATCAAATAAACAACCTAACCTTACACCTAAAGGAACTAGAGAAAGAAGAACAAACAAAACCCAAAGTTAGTAGAAGGACAGAAATCATAAATATCAGAGCAGAAATAAATGAAACAGAAACAAAACAATAGCAAAGATCAATAAAACTAAAAGCTGGTTCTTTGAGAAGATAAAAAAAATTGATAAACCATTAGCCAGACTCATCAAGAAAAAGAGGGAGAAGACTCAAATCAATAAAATTAGAAATGAAAAAGAAGTTACAACAGACACCACAGAAATACAAAGCATCCTAAGAGACTACTACAAGCAACTCTATGTCAATAAAATGGACAACCTGGAAGAAATGGACAGATTCTTAGAAAGGTATAACCTTCCAACACTGAACCAGGAAGAAACAGAAAATATGAACAGACAAATCACAAGTAATGAAATCGAAACTGTGATTAAAAATCTTCCAACAAACAAAAGTCCAAGACCAGATGTCTTCACAGGTGAATTCTATCAAACATTTAGAGAAGAGCTAACACCTATCCTTCTCAAACTCTTCCAAACAACTGTAGAGGGAGGAACACTCCCAAACTCATTCTATGAGGGCACCATCACCCTGATGCCAAAACCAGACAAAGATACTACGAAAAAAGAAAATTACAGACCAATATCACTGATGAATATAGATGCAAAAATCCTCAACAAAATGCTAGCAAACAGAATCCAACAACACATTAAAAGTATCATACACCATGATCAAGTGGGATTTATCCCAGGGATGCAAGGATTCTTCGATATATGCAAATCAATCAATGTGATACACCATATTAACAAATTGAAGAAGAAAAACCTTATGATCATCTCAACAGATGCAGAAAAAGCTTTTGACAAAATTCAACACCAATTTATGATAAAAACTCTCCAGAAAGTGGGCATAGAGGGAACCTACCTCAACATAATAAAGGCCATATACAACAAACCACAGCAAACATCATTCTCAATGGTGAAAAACAGAAAAAAAACCTAGAATGATATATGCTTAAATGTAACAGTGATGAGTTTTATATTTCTAATTTTTCTAACTTTACGCAAGTGAGAAAAAGAATAAATGATGTGGAAATATATTTGAAAATGTAATATTTTTGAAAGTGAGCAGACTAGGAAACTATTTTAATGGAATTGTGTGGTAAAAAAGTTATGTTTTAAGTAGCCAGATAATTATAAGGATATAGAATAAAGCTACATTATTTAAATCATTGCTGAAATGCAACACTGTGAAATCTTCTACATTCAGCATCTATTTAATATTCACCAGAATTCTAGTTTATGTTTTTACAAACAATGATACTGAGCCTTTGAGCATTAAAGCAGGTATTTATCATAAAGCTAATATTTGATGAACTCAGAACTATTTGACTCACGAACCTGTGTTCTTTCTATTACATCATACTACTCACATTACATACTGTGGAGCTAATCAAAATAATAATGTTAATAAAAACTACCAGACTATCTATAGTTCATATTAAAGATGGATAAAAGATGAATTTTCATTTCTCCTTTTATTACCCAATCTCTGATTTACATTTGAATGTTACAAAAATATTTTTGACTATATGAAGCATTATATCTTAGATGCCTCTCCAAGAGTTTTGTTTTAATCAGTCTCAAATAGATTAAGTGGTTTAATAATGTTGAACTAGTCTAAAAAGATTTACTCTGAAGAAGAATACACAGTGCATAAATAACAAGTGTTTTAACTAGGTGTCATGCTATTATATAGCAATTAGCCCGGAGTATACGTTGTAAGGTAAAGCATTGATTTTAAGTGGAACTTTACATTAAACAAAAGAACTCTGTGAACAACATAATAAAGGTCAGCTTCATTATGTCATCTACTCTACTTCATTTTTTTAGGGAAAAGAATATCTTTGGGTAAGCATGAAGTTAATATCTGTGCTTTTAAAATTTTATTTTATTTATTTATTATTTTTGGCTGTGTTGGGTCTCCATTGCTGTGCGTGGGCTTTCTCTAGATGAGGCGAGCGGGGACTACCCTTCGTTGTGGTGCATGGGCTTCTCATTGTGGTGGCTTCTCTTATTGCGGAGCACGGGCTCTAGGCACGCAGGCTTCAGTAGTTGTGGCTCGCGGGGTCTAGAGCGCAGACTCAGTAGTTGTGCCTCAGTAGTTGCGGCGCACGGGCTTAGTTGTTACGCGGTATGTGGGATCTTCCTGGACCAGGGCTCGAACCCGTGTCCCATGCATTGGCAGGCGGACTCTTAACCACTGTGCCTCCAGGGAAGCCCTAATATCTGTTTTTAGTCATACTAGTTTTATTATTAAATTTAGCAAATGTACATACTATATTAAATCTTTATTCCATATATATAATATTTTTACTTACATGGAATAAAAACATCTCATTGAATCAATGTCTGCAAACATATTTTTTTCTATTTGGTAATTTATTTTTAAAATATAACTTGACTAAAATGAATTTTGAAAACCCAATATGATAATCTTAAGAAATGCCTTTGAAAATGAAAACTATATCTAACATCTCTGTGGAAGGAAATGTGCTCTTCCAGATAGGTTACGTTCAGGATCATCCTTTTAGATTTAATCAGTCAAGGGTTAGTACTACGTATAATGTACAAATGGAATCAGTGAGGTATGGACCGGCAGAAGGCAGCCAAAGCAGTAATATATGCATGACATATCTTACATTAGGCTATCATTTCCTTTGACTGAATGTCTCCTTTTCAACTCCTAAAATGCAATCTAATGACCTTTCACATTTAAGAGAAAAGTGTCAGCACTTGAGAAGTGGGCAGAAGAAAATTCTGTTATTTGTCTGTGACTATCTGGTCACAGATAGTCAGCTTTACTGAGATTCTCAGCTTTACTGAGAATCATCTCTGGGTACTAACTAGGTTATGGCTCATCTTCACATCTTTGACCTATTCAAAGACATCATGTAAACATTATTTACTGATTTGCTATAGATCGCTCATGGGCTTAAGGGCTTTGTCAGAGGTTGTAAAACATGTCTGTGGCGGTGCCATCTGCTAATAGCATCATTTAACCCAAGTTTAACATTTACACATTCCATCATTTGAGGGGAACGATTAAATAAATTCCTTTTTATACTAAGAGATTACAAGCTCATGGGCCAAACATATCTCATTAATAAACAACCCCCACCACTCCCTGCTGAAATGTGAAGTCCAGGGACAGAAGTCAAAACGGAAGGACACTTTTTAAGATTGTATAACTGGGCCTATGACTTGTTTGAGGATCTATTAATACAGATATGTGTGGAGGAGCAGAAGCGAGGTTAGAGCAAAATCCAAGAAGCAGGAAAAAGTCCTCATGCTGCTGACCCTTAGGCAGAACGTATACATTTTTTCTACAGTTGAGAGGGTCCCTTGAAGACTACTTTTCTCTTCTTTGAGTGCTTTAGAAGAGGAAGCATTACAAGAGTATCAAAGAGAAGCAAGAACTTCACTTTTTCTTGTCTATTCCACCCAGGACTTTTAATTGGATGGAAAGTTGAGCTACAGTGCCCTCTAATGTCCTTTCCACAAGTTATTAAAGTGCTGTTCAGCTTTTAAACTAAAAAATCATGAACAATTTTCTGGTTTCTAAATTGGAAAGATTTCCAACAAAGTAATCATGACTAAACTAAAGCCACCACTTACTTTCCTTTCTGAAAGGGAAATTTTCAAAATGTCTGAGTAGGTTTAGGTATGGAAGTAGCGTGTGGTGGATACGAGGAA
This sequence comes from Delphinapterus leucas, assembly GCF_059928025.1. Classification (NCBI taxonomy): domain Eukaryota; kingdom Metazoa; phylum Chordata; class Mammalia; order Artiodactyla; family Monodontidae; genus Delphinapterus; species Delphinapterus leucas. The sequence continues at coordinate 95,318,280 of NC_143134.1, forward strand.
AACAGAGAAATAGAGATGGAGAAGGAGTCATATTGTCTTCAATTCATAAGCAATATCACTGTGAAGAGATATGCATATGTGGCATTTGCAACGTGGGCAGTGCTAAGTGAAATATGTCCTGGTAATTAATAAGAAACCAAGCCAACCTTGCAGGGTTCATTTTAATATTTTTATATGTCATATGGCTTTGTATTCCAACTAGAAAATTTCATACTCTAGATCTTTTTTTCCTCTCTGGTTTGAATTTATTTAAATTTAATGTCCTTTCCCTTTATTTTTGTAGCCTCTGTTTAACAATTTGATGTCATTCCACTATAGCTCTTTGTAGTCAAGATGTCCCAAGAGCTAGGAAAAAAAGTTGAGAGTCTCATATTTAGGGATGATATTTGACATGTATACATAGAAGCATACAAATTCTTGAGTCATCTGGGCTTCCCTGGTGGCTCAGTGGTTGAGAGTCCGCCTGCCGATGCAGGGGACACGGGTTTGTGCCCCAGTCTGGGAAGATCCCATATGCTGCAGAGAGGCTGGGCCCGTGAGCCATGGCCGCTGAGCCTGCGCGTCCGGAGCCTGTGCTCCGCAACGGGAGAGGCCAAAAAAGTGAGAGGCCCGCGTACCGCAAAAAAAAAAAAAAAAAAAATTCTTGAGTCATCAACCAATGAACAAAAGGAAAGATCACACGCAACATGAGCTAATCATATGCCCATAACCTTTGTTAGGCATTTTATTTTTCTAGATAATTGGCCTTACGAAGAATGGAATGGGCAATGGAGTGTACCTCAATCTTACAGAGCTTTAAGCTCCAGTAACTCAACTAGTATACATTTAATGTTCTATTGCTTTGTAGGGGAGAGAAAAAGCTAATTCTCTAAACTCAGAAATGTTGGAAAGGTGGTGGTGGTAAAAGGAGGCTCTTTAAGTAGAGAAAAAAAATTGGCCCCCAAAATCATAGTCAGAAAATGTATAGGATACATCAATAATTCAATTCAATTCAACTCAATAAACTATAATTTCACTGGGAGATCACACCAGGAGATTATTAGCTGAGAATAAGTTCTCTAATAATCATTGGAATAAAAATAAATTATTAGGAACATATACAGAAACTGGCCTTTTAGTGATTATGATGGTCCGTATTTTGTAATTTTCATAAAAAAGTCAATGTGGTCATGTGTACTCTAATAAATACTTTCTTTCCCAATACTTGGCACTTCTGATCCTGGATTTCCATGTCATGATGACCTAGGTAAAGTTTTCAGAAATCCTGGTTTAAACCAAATTAAGAGTTATGACCATATATTGTAATTTCTGGACAACAGCAACAATACCATTCTGAATTTGCAGACAGAAGTGTGTTAACTAGGACACCCTGTCTATAATACACGTAAAAATTCAGGAAAAAATGTTGGACCTGATGATACAGAATGAAAAATGAAGGAATGCAAATTATGGGAACCATAAAGAAATACCTTATTAATTTCATTGTAGGGTCAATTGCTAATATGAGTTAAGTATAAAGGGTTGTGTGAGGGGATGCCAACAAAGACATTCTTGCCATTTTCTCTCCCCCATCTATAAATAATGTAAGAAAGCAGGTTTTTTGTTTGCTTGCTGGTTTTGTTCTGTTTTTAATTCCATATGTGGTTTGAGGCAGATTGTGCTTATAATGTATGAAAATAAAGTTACTAGGCTATGAAATCGGTTTCATGGAAGTTTGAAAAAATTAGAAGAGATTTAAGGCCTCTGACATACTGTACCACTGCTATTTTTTCTTTGAGTTATAATTAATATGTAAACTTCAGATATACAATAGTGATATTATATTTTTATACATTAGGAAGGTATTTTTTAAATATAGTTATTTGAAGAATTTTAAAAAATTGCTGATTGTGTGTTTGGATATATAATAATATGTATACCAAGTACTCACATGTATGCTTCTTTAAATATTCAAAGTATATAGATGATATAGCAGTAAGTATATTATGCAACTAAGTGTTCTTTTTATGGCTTCTTCATTTGTTCTTCCATTCTTTCATTACATTTTTATGAAATTCCATATATGAGCCAGGCTAAGAACATATGTTTCTCACTGGGGGTATTTTAAAGCAAAGTATTGTAAGTGCATATTCTGACAAATTTTATCTTGCAGTTTGATCCTTTAATTAGATCCTTCCAGTTGCTTAAGATATAAGATTTGACAACTCTGGAATTCTTGTGCAGATATGCCCTTTTCATAAAAGAAAAAAGACCATAGGCGTCAGATTAAAATAGAGGAGTGTCTGAATTCCAACTTTTCAGAATTACGTGAGATATAAGTGTGTGAAGCCCACTGTACACTGTAGATACTAGCAAATGATAGGTGTTTCTGCTGTTTGGATTTCTTTGGAGGCAGACATTTTCCCTCAGTATGTGCTTCCACACTGCAGATCAGCAGATTGAATAAATGTGCGCATGTATACATTTAAGTTTTCCCACTCCCATGTTCAGTCATAACACAACAAAATAGTTTAATAAAATAAACTGTCATATCATGTCATTTATTATCAGCAGATTATATAAGGAAAATAAAACTTATAGACAATCTCACTCTTTGAAATATGCATTCTCATCATTCATGTCCTTGGATACACTACAAGAATTTTAATCATGTAGTCCTTTTGAGCTTTCTGCTATCTGTCCTACTAATAGCTTACACTTCAGTATTTTGATAAATGAAAGGCCATTAGTCATGAATCACTCTCTTCCAGAATCAACCCTTAGCTGGAATCTGAACTCTTTCCTTTATCTGGAAGTCAGCATAACATCCATATCACAGCTTTAGCCTCAGCACCTTATTCTGCATCACTGACATATTATTTGTATTTTACTGTTTTTTTTTTTTCCTCTAGCCAAAACCAAAGTTACACCCTAGAACATCATCATTTCTTGTTCTTTTCCAATGATAAAAAACAAGATGGAAAAGAAAATTTACTTTCACTACCAGAAACTGAGAGCAAGCTCTGTTTTCTGGAGCTCTTATTGAAAAAAAAAATCATGATATTACTCACACTAGTTGTGAATTCATAGTCCTTACATGAATGATGTAATGGAGTTACAGAAGTTACTTCTAATTCTTTTTCTTAATGGTAGGATCATTTTTTTTCCTGCTGTAGTAGATATAAAGAATGACTCACCAATCTAATTTTCCTAAGTTCAGGCAAACCCACACACAGACACACAAAGGCACACAAACACACACACACGATGTATCTTTGGCATTCTAACTCACCACATTTTCACAACTTCATATATCATTTTCCCCTGTAATTCACTCTTATTTTCTTAGTTATCATTTTGCTTTCTCGGAGCTTTAAAATTTTGATGCACTTAATAACTGTCTTATATTCACTGATTCTTATTTCCAGGAGCAAAATTCATCCTTCTGCAACCTTGAGCACTACTTTCATTTGTTATTCATTCAATATTCATTATATCTATTGTAATATGAATCATGTTTAACTTCTCGCAGCAAATTCAATGTGTATGGTAAATTAGATCCTTGGGGGAATGTACAATAGTTTGAAAAATAAAATTGACTAGTATGACCTTCTTTGAATTTCCTAGGCCAGTGATTTTCAGCCTTATCAGACGCAACTCTTTTTAAAAAAATTTTACTACTTGAACTTCACAGACAATATGGCTTACTTGCCTCATAAACGAATACAATTGATTGATACATCACTTAACTGTAATGCAGAAGAGAAATAGAAGAAAATAAAGTTATAATAAAATAATTTGTTTTAATACACAAATGCATTATCACAACGAAGCAGTCAGATGCTCCTATGTAAGCCGACTCACTTGGAATCCAACAATTAGAAATGCAGACAGATATTGGTGTGTTGCATTAAATTGGCAGTTTTAATGCCAAGTAACTAGTGCATAGGTACACTAATACACAAGTAACATTGCCATCAATAGTATAATTTTCTACAATGGTGGACAACTGTTTAAAAAGATCTGAACAACATCAACAAAAATAGTGCAATAGACTTATTATTTTGTAGTTGCCTTTTCTGGAAAGCTCAGTTATATTAAAACTGTGCTACTTCTGTTGAAGATGACTGTGAGAGTCTAGGAGAAAGGTAGCTGCAATTCTACTGATCAGCAATCCCTAAACCTCTAAAAATAAGTGTACTTAACGATCTTGCTGAAATTCTGTTTGTTCTGAAAGTTGTCCTAAAATAGAACCTGTTCTGATTCTTTTAACCTGAGGAATATTTAATCAAATTTTAAACTTCCTTTTTGAATATAGAAACAATGTTTAAAAGTTTATAAGTTGATTAATGTAAATATTTGCCACATTCAAAACAGAAGTGCAATATATATTATAATTTAAACTATACAATAATTTAACATGTTTTTTGAGTGTCTTCTCTATCTCAGACTCACTTAAAGTGCTCTTAGAAGAATAAGTCCTACAAATATATCTTTGGGTCAATTGTGAGTCCCATAGGGCCAGAAACTAGTGGTTTCCCAAGAATACAAGGCAAATGTATTTATTTTTCTGGTGGAAATACAATCTATTAAACACCATATAGGGTAGTCAATACCTTCAATAATTTTCTTTTAGTATCTTTAGTATGCCAATAACTTGGGATACAATTCCATTACTCTAAGTACTTATTCATCAGAATTTTAAAATGCATTTAAATAATAAGATCTTCATTTACAAGGCAATATTATAGGCACACAGAATCACAAAGCCACAGTATTTATAGTAAATGCTTTAATAATGGAATGTGTAGTGAAAAGCTTCTAGTGAATTCCTCTATCCATTCTCCTAATAGATGCAATGCTGTCATATGCCAAGAAAGCTCTTGTAATACAATTTAAACAAAACAAAGCACTTTTAAAAATTTACTTTTTAAAGAATATTTAGTTTACTAAGTTGTATCAGTTCTTTGCATTACAGATACTGCTTTTAATTCATATCTGACAAACATTTTCGGTATTACTCATGATGAAACTAATAATTTTTTGCGTACTGGAGGTCAGCACCTTTGCTGAAGTTTGCAGTCAAACTCCTCAAGAAAAATATAACTACACCAATGAGGACTGCATAATTCATTACAGACTTATAATTAATAAAATGACTAATGAAGATTAAAGTAACGTTTCTTCTGCCACATACGTTGGTGCACAATTAGATTCTATTAGATTGAAGCTGGAATGTCAGAGTCACTCTTTTAAGGGCTAGATTTTCATTCCTGCTAGGCCCACCATGTAGACTGATTTTCACTGCTTCACAGCCTCTTATTACACTTTTGGCATTGAGAGGCAACTCTGATCACGAGCATTTACCCTTCCACTGTGGTTGGCATAGGGTGTGAATCCCAGCATGGATTTCTCTTGGCCTTTATCCAAAAAGATTTTGTTCTACAAGTGGCAAAACATCCTATTCTCAGCTACATGGCTCCAAAGCATGCACATGGGAATAGGAGCCATGGCAAGCCGTTCTGAACAAGGACTTTTCGCTAATGAGTTAATTCATTGAACCCTCAATATCTAGACCGTAAAAAAAGCAAGCCAGATGCTTGAGTCCTGCTGCTTCTGTCTTTCAATCCCCTTTAATTTTGTCTTTTACTTTTTGCTATGGTAAGACTAAACTGTTTTTACAAAAATTGAACAAAACAAACAAATACGTATTTACTTGACTACCCTAGAATGATAATGAAATAAATAGTTTATAAATTCAAAACCTCCATTTAAAAGCAGAAACTATTCAGTAAATACACTGCTTAATAGATGTGTTCTGCTCTGGGTACTGAGAGAATTAATACACATATTAGTTAGATCACAGAAAATCACAGTAAACAATTTCCACATCTGAGGTTACTTTTTAACTTAAGATGAGAAGAACTGAATCCCCACAATAAGTAAATTCTACACATTTTACTAAAACATTAATTTATCCATACCATAGAGAGATCACAGTTAAATGAACATATATTATTTTAGAAGACAGAGTAGAAACAATAATGGCTGTATTCCTGTTCTCAAGATATTTCCATTCTAGACAGAAAGAGATATAGACACATGTTTTCAGCACAAGTAATTACAGAAGTTCCGAGGAGGGAGAGAATATTGGTATCAGGAGTGTTACAAAGAAGTGTCATCATGTGGAAGAATGATTTCAGAATAAGAGATGAAGAATAGGTCAAAAGAGGTAGAGTAAAAGCAATTACTAAGGGATGAACTAGTGACATACTATTAATTAGAAAATATAATCTGACAAATGTGTTTTAGTGGAAACTAAACTATATAATAAAATTGGAATTTTGAAAGAAAATGGAGGATGATATATTTAAAGACTGGTAAAGAGTACAACCTGACTAAGAGGATCTTAAAAAGTTAAACTAGAAGAGGAAATTGGGGTATTCTCTGAAGTCCCACTGAGAAATTGATATCCTTCAAGTGAAGTCACTAAAGGTTTCAAGAAGAATGATAAACATGAACAATAACTGTGGAGAATGGATAGGATGAGGAAAAGCTATGACAGTTGTGATAGATCAGATACTAATTAATTAACTGACAATGGAAGGATGAAAATTTGAGTCATGGAACAAAAAGGTTATAGAAGAAATTAGGTAGGGGAGACGGCTTCAAGATGGAGGAAGAGTAAGACGTGGAGATCACCTTCCTCCCCACAAATACATCAGAAATACATGTACATGTGAACAACTCCTACAGAACACCTACTGAACACCGGCAGAAGACCTCAGACCTCCCAAAAGGCAAGAAACCCACCATGTACCTGGGTAGGGCAAAAGAAAAAAGAAACAGAGACAAAAGAATAGGCACGGGACCTGCACCAGTAGGAGGGAGCTGTGAAGGAGGAAAGGCTTCCACACACTAGGAAGCCGCTTCGCAGGCAGAGACTGCAGGTGGCAGAGGGGGAAAGCTTCAGAGCCGTGGAGGAGAACACAGCAACAGGGGTGCGGAGGGCAAAGCGGGGAGATTCCCACACACAGGATCGGTGCCGACCAGCACTCACCAGCCTGAGAGGCTTGTCTGCTCACCTTCCGGGGCGAGCAGGGGCTGGGAGCTGAGGCTTGGGCTTCGGAGGTCAATTCCCAGGTAGAGGACTCGGGTTGGCTGCGTGAACACAGCCTGAAGGGGGCTAGCGCGCCACAGCTAGCTGGGAGTCCCAGAAAAAGTCTGGAGCTGCCGAAGAGCCAAGAGACTTTTTCTTCCCTCTTTGTTTCCTGGTGTGCGAGGAGAGGGGATTAAGAGCTCTGCTTAAAGGAGCTTCAGAGACGGGCGCGAGCCATGGCTGTCAGCGTGGACCCCAGAGACTGGCATGCGATGCTAAGGCTGCTGCTGCAGCCACCAAGAAGCCTGTGCGAGCACAGGTCACTATCCCCACCTCCCCTCCAAAGAGCCTGTGCAACCCGCCACTGCCAGGGTCCCGTGATCCAGGGACAAATTCCCCGGGAGAATGCACGGCGCGCCTCAGGCTGCTGCAACGTCACTCTGGCCTCTGCCACCGCAGGCTCGCCCTGCATCCGTACCCCTCCCTCCCCCCAGCCTGAATGAGCCAGAGCCCCCAGATCAGCTGCTCCTTTAACCCCACCCTGTCTGAGCAAAGAAGAGATGCCCTCAGGTGCCCTATATGCAGAGGCGGGTCCAAATCCAAACCTGAACCCCAGAAGCTGTGCAAACAAAGAAGAGAAAGGGAAATTTCTTCCAGCAGCCTCAGGAGCAGCAGATTAAACCTCGACATCAACTTGATGTACCCTGCATCTGTGGAATACATGAATAGACAACGAATCATCCCAAAATGAGGAGATGGAATTTGGGAGCAAGGATATATATATATATATATATATTTCCCTTTTTCTCTTTTTTTGAGTATGTGTATGCTTCTGTGTGTGATTTTGTCTGTATAGCTTTGCTTTTACCATTTGTGCTAGGGTTCTGTCTGCCCTTTTTTTTTGTATAGTTTTTAGCACTTGCTATCACTGGTGGATTTGATTTTTGGTTTGGTTGCTCCCTTCTTTCTTTTTCTTTTTTATTACTTTAAAAAATTTTTTTATAAAAGTATTTTTGATTTAACTTTATCTTACTTTATTTTATCTTCTTCTTTCTTTTTTCCCCCCTTTTATTCTGAGCGATGTGCATGACAGGCTCTTGGTGCTCCAGCCAGACATCAGGGCTGTGCCTCTGAGGAGGAAGAGCGAAGTTCAGGACACTGGTCCACAACAGACCAAGCTCCAGGTAATATTAAATGGCAAAAATATCCCAGAGATCTCCATCTCAATGCCAAAACCCAGCTCGACTCAACGACCAGCAAGCTACAGTGCTTGACACCCTATGCCAAACAACTAGCAACACAGGAAGACAACCCCATCCATTAGCAGAGAGGCTGCCTAAAATCATAGTAAGTTCACAGACACCCCAAAACACACCACCAGACGTAGACATGCCCACCAGAAAGACAAGATCTAGCCTCATCCACCAGAACACAGGCACTAGCCCCCTCCACCACGAAGCCTACACAACCCACTGAACCAAACTTAGCCACTGGGGACAGACACCAAAAACAATGGGAACTACAAACCTGCAGCCAGCAAAAAGGAGACCCCAAACACAGTAAGGTAAGCAAAATGAGAAGACAGAGAAATACACAGCAGATGAAGGAGCAAGGTAAAAACCCACCAGACCAAACAAATGAAGAGCAAATAGGTAGTCTACCTGAAAAAGAATGCAGAATAATAGTAAAGAGGATCCAAAATTTTGGAAATAGAATGGAGAAAATACAAGAAACATTTAACAAGGACCTAGAAGAACTAAAGAGCAAACAAACAGTGATGAACAACACAATAAATGAAATTAAAAGGATCAATAGCAGAATAACTGAGGCAGAAGAATGGATAAGTGACCTGGAAGATAAAATAGTGGACATAACTAATGCAGAGCAGAATAAAGAAAAATGAATGAAAAGAATTGAGGACAGTCTCAGCGAACTCTGGGACAACATTAAACGCACCAACATTCGAATTATGGGGTCCCAGAAGAAGAAGAGCAAAGAAAGAGGCTGAGAAAATATTTGAAGAGATTATAGTTGAAAACTTCCCTAATATGGGAAAGGAAATACTTAATCAACTCCAGGAAGCACAGAGAGTCCCATACAGGATAAACCCAAGGAGAAACACGACAAGACACATATTAATCAAACTATCAAAAATTAAATACAAAGAAAAAATATTAAAAGCAGCAAGGGAAAACAACAAATAACACACAAGGGAATCCCCATAAGGTTAACAGCTGACCTTTCAGGAGAAACTCTGCAGGCCAGAAGGGAGTGGGAGGACACATTTAAAGTGATGAAGGAGAAAAAACTACAACTAAGATTACTCTACCCAGCAAAGATCTCACTCAGATTTGACGGAGAAATTAAAACCTTTACAGACAAGCAAATGCTAAGAGAATTCAGCACCACCAAACCAGCTTTACAACAAATGCTAAAGGAACTTCTCTAGGCAGGAAACACAAGAGAAGGAAAAGACCTACAATAACAAACCAAAAACAATTAAGAAAAAGGTAATAGGAACATACATATTGATAATTACCTTAAATGTAAATGGATTAAATGCTCCAACCTAAGACACAGACTGGATGAATGTATACAAAATCAAGATGTGTATATATGCTGTCTACAAGAGACCACTTCAGACCTAGAGGCACATACAGACTGAAAGTGAGAGGATGGAAAAAGATATCCCATGCAAATGGAAATCAAAATGAAGCTGGATTAGCAATTCTCATATCAGACAAAATAGACTTTAAAACAAAGACTATTACAAGAGACAAAGAAGGACACTAAAGAATGATCCAGGGATCAATCCAAGAAGAAGATATAACAATTGTAAATATTTATGCACCCAACATAGGAGCACCTCAATCTATAAGGCAAATGCTAACAGCCATAAAAGGGGAAATCAACAGTAACACAATCATAGTAGGGGACTTTAACACCCCACTTTCACCAATGGACAGATCATCGATCATCCAAAATGAAAATAAATCAGGAAACACAAGCTTTAAATGATACATTAAACAAGATGGACTTTATTGATATTTATAGGACATTCCATCCAAAAACAACAGAATACACATTCTTCTCAAGTGCTCATGGAACATTCTCCAGGATAGATCATATCCTGGGTCACAAATGAAGCCCTGGTAAATTTAAGATAATTGAAATTGCATCAAGTATCTTTTCTGACCACAATGCTATGAGATTAGATAACACGGAGGCTAAACAATACACTACTTAATAACCAAGAGATCACTGAGGAAATCAAAAATTACCTAGAAACAAATGACAATGAAAACACAACGACCCAAACCTATGGGATGCAGCAAAAACAGTTCTAAGAGGGAAGTTTATAGCAATAAAATCCTACCTTAAGAAACAGGAAACATCTCAAATAAACAACCTAACTTTACACCGAAAGCAATTAGAGAAAGAAGAACAAAAAACCCCCAAAAGTTAGCAGAAGTAAGTAAAGAAATCATAAAGATCAGATCAGAAATAAATGAAAAAGAAGTGAAGGAAAAAATAGCGAAGATCAATAAAACTGAAAGCTGGTTCTTTGAGAAGACAAACAAAATTAATAAACCATTAGCCAGACTCATCAAGAAAAAAAGGGAGAAGACTCAAAACAACAGAATTAGAAATGAAAAGGGGGAAGTAACAACTGACACTGCAGAAACAAAAAGGATCATGAGAGATTACTACAAGCAACTATATGCCAATAAAATGGACAACCTGGAAGAAATGGACAAATTCTTAGAAATGCACAACCTGCCGAGACTGAACCAGGAAAAATAGAAAATATGAACAGACTAATCACAAGCACTGAAATTGAAACTGTGATTAAAAACCTTCCAACAAACAAAAGCCCCAGACCAGATGGCTTCCAAGGCGAAGTCTATCAAACATTTAGAGAAGAGCTAACACCTGTCCTTCTCAAATTCTTCCCAAATATAGCAGAGGGAAGAACACTCTCCCAAACCCATTCTGCGAGGCCACCATCACCCTGATACCAAAACCAGACAAAGATATCATAAGAAAGAAAACTACAGGCTAATAACTCTGATGCACATAGATGCAAAATTCCTCAACATAATACTAGCAAACAGAATCCAACAACTTATTAAAAGGATCATACACCATGGTCAAGTGGGGTTTATCCCAGGAATGCAAAGATTATTCAGTATAAGCAAATAGATCAATGTGATACACCATATTAAAAATTGAAGGAGAAAAGTCATATGGAAATCTCAATAGATGCAGAAAAAGCTTTTCACAAAATTCAACACCCATTTATGATAAAAACCCTCCAGAAAGTAGGTGTAGAGGGAACCTACCTCAACATAATAAAGGCCATATATGACAAACCCACAGCCAACATCGCTCTCAATGGTGAAAAAGTGAAACCATTTCCACTAAGATCAGGAACAAGACAAGGTTGCCCACTCTCACCACTATTACTCAACATAGTTTTGGAAGTTATAGGCACAGCAGTCAGAGAAGAAAAAGAAAAAAACGGAATCCAAATCGGAAAAGAAGAACTAAAATTGTCACTGTTTGCAGATGACATGATACTATACATAGAGAATCCTAAAGATGTTACCAGAAACCTACTAGAGCTAATCAATGAATTTGGTAGAGTAGCAGGATATAAAGTTAACACACAGAAATCTCCTGCATTCCTATTCAATAATGATGAAAAATATGAAAGAGAAATTAAGGAAACACTCTCATTTACCACCGCAACAAAAATACCTAGGAAAAAATCCTACCTAGGGAGACAAAACATCTTTATGCAGAAAACTATAAGACATTGATGAAAGAAATGAAAGATAATACAAACAGATGGAGAGATATACCATGTTCTTGGATTGGAAGAGTCAACACTGTGAAAATGATTATACTACCCAAAGCAATCTACAGATTCAGTTCAATTGTTATCAAACTACAATGACATTTCTCAGAGAACTAGAACTAAAAATTTCACAATAAAGAAACAAAAAACACCCCGAATAGCTAAAGCAATCTGGAGAAAGAAAAACGGAGCTGGAGGAATCAGCCTCCCTGACTTGACTATATAACACAACTACAGTAATCAAGACAATGTGGCCCTTGCACAAAAACAGAAATATAGATCATTAGAATAGGATAGAAAGCCTGGAGATTAAACCCCTGCACATATGGTCACCTTATCTTTGATAAAGGAGGCAAGAGTATACAATGGAGAAAAGACAGCCAGTTCAATAAGTGGTGCTGGGAAAACTGGACAGCTACATGAAAAAGAATGAAATTAGTATGCTCCCTAACACCATACACAAAAGTAAACTCAAAATGGAGTACAGACCTAAATGTAAGGCCAGACACTATAAAACTCATAGACGAAAATATAGGCAGAACACTCTATGACATAAATCACAGGAAGATCCTTTTTGACCCACCTCCTAGAGAAATGGAAATAAAAACAAAAATAAACGAATAGGACCTAATGAAACATAAAAGCTTTTGCACAACAAAGGAAACCTTAAATAAGACGAAAAGACAGCCCTCAGAATGGGAGAAAATATTTGCAAACGAAGCCACTGACAAAGGATTAATCTCCAAAATATATAAGCAGCTCATGCAGCTCAATACCAAAAAAAAGAGAAAACCCAGTCCAAAAATAGGCAGAAGACATAAACAGACATTTCTTCAAAGAAGATATACAGATTGCTAACAAACACATGAAAGGATGCTCAACATCACTAATCATTAGAGAAATGCAAATCAAAACTACAATGAGGTATCATCTCACACCGGTCAGAATGGCCATCATCAAAAAATCTACAAACAATAAATGCTGGAGAGGGTGTGGAGAAAAGGGAACCCTCTTGCACGTTGGTGGATGTAAATTGATACAGCCAATATGGAAAACAGTATGGAGGTCCCTTAAAAAACTAAAAATAGATCTACCATACAACCCAGAAATCCCACTACGGGGCATATGCACTGAGAAAACCATAATACAAAAAGAGTCATGTACCACAATGTTCACTGCAGATCTATTTACAATAGCCAGGACATGGAAGCAACCTAAGTGTCCATCGACAAATGAATGGATAAAGAAGATGTGGCACATATATACAACGGAGTATTAGCCATAAAGAGAAATGAAATTGAGTTATATTTAGTGAGGTGGATGGACCTGTCATACAGTGAAGTAAGTCAGAAAGAGAAAGACAAATATTGTATGCTAACACAAAAAAATGGCTTAAAAAAAAAAAAAGGTTCTGAAGAACCTAGGGGCAGGACAGGAATAAAGACGCAGACATAGAGAATGGACCTGAGGACACAGGGAGGGGGAAGGGTAAGCTGGGACAAAGTGAGAGAGTGGCATAGACATATATACACTACCAAATGTCAAATAGATAGCTAGTGGGAAGCAGCCGTATAGCACAGGGAGATCAGCTTGGTGCTTTGTGACCACCTCGAGGGATTGGATAGGATAAGCAGGACGAGACCCAGGAGGAAGGGGATATGGGTTTATATGTATACATATAGCTGATTCATTTTTTTATACACCAGAAACTATCACCCCATTGTAAAGTAATTATACTCTAATAAAGATGTTATAAAAAAATCAATAAATACTGGAAAACTTAGCAGCAAATGTGGTAAGATATTGAATGAACAAACAGTTATAAACTACTTGTATCTCTGTTATTCTGAATAACATTTTTGGAAAGACAAATGGAAATGTTATAAGATATACACATACTCATACCTACTGATTCAGTTATGTTTTCCCTAAGAATTTAACATAAAAAATAATTCAACCTAAGGAAAAACGTGACTTTGTACATATTAAGTTTTTAAGTAAACATAAGAACTACAACTTGGAAAATTATAATGTTAATAAATGAAATATGCTGTGGATAGAGACTTGGAATCATTCAGGTTGTGTCAAAACATTTTTTAAAAGATCTATGAATAAAATGTAAAAGAGAATTAAAAACAAGAACTTTATGCCTATGACTCTAAAATGCTTGGGTGCATATGTAGGCACACTGAAGATGATGTTTCTGAATTAAAATTTTTGCGTAAAGTTTATACTAAAATTATTTTTTTCTTAAAAATAGTATTAGTTTTAATAGCAGCAATAACATACTACTCGTAGAAGTATCAATTATTAAAGTTTTTCTCTATTGCATGCTTTCAGTATAAGAAAACATCTGCTAGTAGAAGAGTTCAGATGGAATATTTAATATCATAAAGTACTTTGTGTACTGTGTGCATAGAAAATGGAAAATATTATTTGCACTGTATTCATGTAGTTATTTCTCCTGGCCTCTTTATGCATTCTTTCTAACACCTGCATCAAGGCTATGGCAGCCAACTGTAAAAGGTGCCAGATTCTCATCAAAGGATACTTTTTTTGTTACTTAAAAAGTTACTGGTCCCTTCTCTTGTGGGAATTATAATCTGAACCCTTAGTACTACACACACACACACACACACAACCATGTAGGGTGGCAGGGTGGGTTCTCTGAATGACATACAGATTTTCTCTAAGTATCAGGTCTCTACCCTGTTGTATTTAACACAAAATTTATTACTGGCAGAAAGTTCTGGGACAAACCACTGTATAATTTCTCTAGCATTGTGGAATTATTTTTGCAAGTCCAACTGAGTCTGGGCACCTGCCTATTATACAAATTTTCTGGCATTTAAAAATTGTGCTTGCAGGGCTTCCCTGGTGGCGCAGTGGTTGAGAGTCCGCCTGCCGATGCAGGGGACACGGGTTCGTGCCCCGGTCCGGGAAGATCCCACATGCTGCGGAGTGGCTGGGCCCATAAGCCATGGCCACTGAGCCTGCGCGTCCGGAGCCTGTGCTCCGCAACGGGAGAGGCCACAACAGTGAGAGGCCCGCGTACAGCAAAAAAAAAAAAAAAAAAAAAAAAAAAAGTATAGTCATCAGTATGGGACTGGCATAAAAACAAATGAGTAAGCCAATGGAACAAAATCAAGGGCCAGAAATAAACCCAAGCACATACGGTCAACTAATATTTGAGAAGAAAGCCAAGAATACTCCATGGAGAAAAGACAGTCTCTTCAATAATAGTGCTGGCATAACTGGATATTCACATCCGAAGAATGAAACAGGATCCATATCTTACACCACCCACAAAATATTAACTCAAAATGGATTAAACACTTAAATGTAAGACCTGAAAACATGGAAATCCTAGAAGAAAACATAGGAATAAAGCTTCTTGACCTAGGCCTTGGTAATAATTTTTAAGATACAACACCTAAAGCACAAGCAACAAAATAAAAAATAAACAAGTGGGGCTATATCAAAGTAAAAAGCTTCTGCACAGCAAAGGAAACCATCAACAAAGTGAAGAGACTAGTCATGGAATGAGACAAAGTATTTGCAAACCATGTATCTGATAAGGAGTTAATATCCAAAATACATAAAAAATTCATACAATAGCAAAAAAAAATTTTTAAGTGGACAAAGAACCTGAACAGACATTTCTTCAAAGAATATATACAAAAGGCCAACAGATACATGAAAAGATGCTCAACATCACTAGTCATTAAAGAAATGCAAATTAAAACCACAAAGAACTATAACCTTATGCCTGTTAGAATGGCTGTCATCAAAAAGACAATAGATAACAAATCCTAATGTGGACGCAGAGAAATGGGAACCCTTTTGCACTGTTGGTCGGACTGTAAATTGTACAGTCACTATGAAAAACAGTATGGAGGATCCTCAAAAAAATAAATAGAACTACAATATAATCCAGCAATTTCACTTCTCAGAATATGTCCAAGGGAAATGAAAACACTGACTTGAAAATATATCTGCACCCTCATGTTCATAGCAGCATTATTTACAATAGTCAAGACAGGGAAACAATCAAAGTGTGCATTGATGGATGAATTGATAAAGAAGCTGTGATATAAAAATATAAATGGAGTATTATTCAGCTATAAAAAGGAGAAAACCTTGCTATTTGTGACAACATGGATGGATCTTGAAGACATTAGGCTAAGTTAAATAAGTCAGAGAAAGACAAATACTGTATGACGTCACTTATATGTGGAATCTGAAAAATAAAAATAAAAAGCCAAATATCCATAGAAAAAGAGTAGATTTGTGGTTGCTAGAGGTGGAGAGCAGGGGTAGGAGTAATTAGAGGAAGGTGGTCAAAAGGTGCAAACTTCCAGTTATAAGATAAATAAGTACTAGGGAGCTTATGTACAACACGATGACTACAGCTAACACTGCTGTCTGATATACAGGAAAGTTGTTAAGAGAGGGAAACCTAAGATTTCTCAACAGGGAGAATTTTTTTTCCTTTTATTCTTTCTTTGCTTTTTATTGTACCTGTATGAGAAGCTGGATGTTAACTAAACCTACTGTGGTAATCATTTCACAATACATGTAAATCAAACCATCATGCTCTACTCCTTAAACTAACACAGTGATTCATGTCAATTATTTCTCAATAAAACTGGGAAAAAACCTTCTGTGCAGTAAAAGACACTGGCAAGAGAGTGAAGAAACAAGACACAGCCTGGGAAAAATGTCTATTTTTATCTGATAAAATGTCTTTATCTAAAACATCTTTATCACATATCTGATAAAGGACTCATTTCCAAATATGAAAATAACTTCTAAAATTCAACAGTAAGAAAAAACCTCATTTAAAAAGTGGGCAAAGTTCTGAACAGACACATCATCAAACCAGATAAACACCTGCCAAATAAGCATATGAAATGTTCAATATCATATGTCATTAAAGAATTATAAATTAAAATAACAGTAAGATACCACTCCACACATACTAGAATGGCCAAAATCGAAAACACTGACAACACCAGTGCTGGCAAGGTTGTGAGGTAATAGCTACTTTCATCTACTGCTGGTATGAATCTGAAATGATATATCCACTTTATTTAAAAGACAGTTTGGCAGTTCCTAATAAACCTAAACATAGTCTTACTATACAATCAAGTAATTGTACTCCAGGTATTTACTCGAATGAGTTGAAAACTTATGTTTACATAAAAGCTCAAACATGATTGCTTATTGTTTATTCATAGTTGGCCAAATTTTGGAAGCAACCTAGATATCTTTCAATAGGTGAATGGATAAATGAAATGTGGTACATCCATACAACTGAATATTACTCAATGATTAAAAGAAATGAGCTAACAAGCCTCAAAGGTACATGGAAGTACCTTAAATACAAATGAAGAGAAAGAGTTATAGACACAGACAAATATGTGGGGTACAGATTTTTAGGGCAATTAAATTATTCTGTATAATATTGTAATGGTAGATGCATTAAATTATACATTTGGCAAAACCCAAAGAAATGTACAACAAAAATGAATGAAACCAAATGTAAACTATAGACTTTAGTTAATACTAATGTATCAATACTAATTCATCAGTTATAACAAACATACCACACCAATGCAAGATGTTAATACTAAAGGGAATTTTGGAAGGGAGGAGAGAGAATACATGGCAATTTCTGTACTTTCTGCTCAAGATTTCTGTAAACTTCGAATTGCTCTAAAAAAAATCTAGCCTCTTAATTTAAAAAGGTGGGGATGGGTTAAGATGGATATGTCTGGCAATGTCTGCCAAATCTGGGAATCTTGTTAAATTTCCTTTGTAATCTTAGAGGAAGAAATGATACTTATGTCTTTTTAAAAATTTTTATTTATTTATTTATGGCTGTGTTGGGTCTTTGTTGCTGTGCACGGGCTTTCTCTAGTTGCAGTGACTGGGGGCTACTCTTTGTTGCAGTGCGTGGGCTTCTCATTGCAGTGGCTTCTCTTGTTGCAGAGCACGGGCTCTAGGCACGTGGGCTTCAGTAGTTGTGGCTCACAGGCTCTAGAGCGCAGCCTCAGTAGTTATGGCACACGGGCTTAGTTGCTCTGCAGCATGTAGGATCTTCCTGGGCCAGGGATCGAATGCGTGTCCCCTGCATTGGCAGGTGGATTCTTAACCACCGTGCCACCAGGGACTAAGCTATTTACTTTCACTGAAACAATAATAACAAACCTAGCATAAATAAAAGATTTTGGAATTTATAAAGTGCTTCACTTATGCTAGTGATGACATATATCTTTCCCAGAATCCCAAAATATAGAATAGGCTTTATGCTTATTCCCATTGTAGAAAAACCTGCAGCTCTGAGAGGCTAATTAACTTGTCCAAAATACATGCTTAGCAAGGAGCAGAGCTGTCTTCTGATTTGTAACCCATATACTTTCCTCTATACCTCATTGTGAAATCACACTTTGCTTTAAATATTTCCTTAAGGAAAATAGACTGGGTGTCCTGATCACAGAATCCCTTACAGTTGGTTACATAGTAAATCCATATATGAAGTGGACAAGATGTAGACCACTGGCACAGTGTTGGCTGTGTCCAGGTTTACTCTAGGTCCAATGGTAGGGAAAGAAACAGAAAACAGAAATAGCCTTTGATGCTGCAGGAAGTGGCCTTAGGTGGCAGTAGTTAGATTTGAGGACCGCCACAGCATCTTTCATAGTCTAATGTGAAAGGTGGTAAGACCACACCTCTGATCATCTCTGACCTGTAAAGGCTGCAATGCCAACATTGCAAGGGCTGCAATGATCATCAAATTTGTAGCTTACCTCCACCAGAAAACAGAAAGAAAATGAGTAGCTATGTTCACTTTCTTGTAGCCATATGTTGCATATATCCTTGACAAATGTGTTTGTTAATTTGATAGTAAGTCAAAATGAAAACAGCTTTTAAACTAGGCCAAGTTCTTTGAAACTTTGAAAATGCTTGGTCACTTAATGTTGCTCAATTTCATTTCAAGTCAGAGATCACTAGTATTTACAATTCAGCCTGCAGAGCATCAGTTAGACTAAAAAGCTGTCCAGATAAGATTGATTATGAATTAGAATTCTACTTCTTGTACGTTCCACGTAGTGAATGATAGGAGCAAAGCATGAATGGAAAATACCTTTTTCACTCTGTTCATTAAAGAAGGAAACTGTCAATAAATAAATTGAAAAAAAATCTATGTCCTCAAATTTTAGTTTGAGAAAATTGGACAATGAATATTTATTGACAATAAAGATTGACTGTTTGCCTGGATTACAGATAAACAGAGGTTCTGGAGTCTAAAGTAAAATGTACTAATATTGTTTTAACCTTTCAGAATAAAAACACTAGCAGAAAAACACTGGATCCTGGAAACAGCAACATAATCAGTGCATGATGCAATCTCTTTTACGTCTAAGTGTCACAAACTAAACATTATTTTCTGTCTGTATCTCTTAAAGAGGCTTAGAATGTTCCTGCCCTGAATACTGATTTCTAACAAGTTGGAAATTTGGGTCCTGCCAGTTCCTAATTCTCACACAGTTTGAATGTGTGCTCAGACATAGATTCTGTTAATAATCTTAACTGGATTCATAAAGTGGGGAGAAGAATAGATAAAACTCATCATTCTTTGTTTTCTTGGCTCAAAAATAATAGCAACTGCCACTACTGGAAAAATACAAGTATATGTAAGGAAAATTGAGGTTTTACGTTAAACCAGTAATTAATTTCTTTCCTACTGCTAAAAATTCAGTTATATACAAATTCTGATAAATATTTCACCATTTGTTCTTCCAAAGGAAGGTAGTGATGCTGAGTGCTTGGCCTGGACATTCTGGAATATGAATATTTTACTGTATCTGGATCTACGTGGCAGATCTGGAAATAAGACAAATACCTACAGGGGCAGGATAGATATATTTCTTGTACTACATTTTCATTCTCTTCCCAACCCTCATGCTAGTGTCAGTTCATAACACTTAATCACATCCTTTGACAGATGGCTTGATTTTGTTGCTGCTGTTGTTTATAATTATCATTCAAAACAATTAAAAAAGAATTCACTGTATGTATGAATTATAAATAGGCACTCATTCATCCAATAGCTCATTAGGATTACCACATAGCAGGCATAGAACTTGGTGAAAGAATGCTTCATGGAGTGAAATAAGCTCATTTTTTACCTCATTTGTGCATGAATGATATGATTTTCTTTTTGTTTTGTTTTTTGATAGTAAGGATTTTTTTTTTTTTTTAATTTTAGGAGCCATGGGGAAAAGAAGGAAGGGGATTCATTCATTCCTCCAACTGGAGAGTCAATAAATAGCATGTTTCTAACCCTTGCTCTGCCACTAACACGCTATGTAAACCTTGGGCAAGTTATATGATCATTCTTGGTCTCAGTTTAGTCATCTGCAAAACTGCCATAATAATAGATGTAACATCTAGGTTTGTTGTAGGAACTAAATGAGTCAATTCATGTTAACTGATTAGATGTGTGTGTGGCATTTGCTGTTAACAATTTACCTATTACTATTCACTTGTCAAAATATTCATTATATGTTTCAATACAGTGTGCAAAAAAAAAGGCAATAGCAATTATTCTAACCTAATAATTAATTACACGGTATTAGGTAGTTTGCTTAGACCTTGACATACATTATTTAACTTCACCCACAACATAGTGGAAGACATTGTTATCCTCATTTAGAACTGAACTGAGATACAGGGAACTTAATCTGTGAGCAAATATTCAGACTATGATTATGTGATTTCAAAGTCCAGATTAAGATAAAGATATGCCCTATTGAATCTTAATATTAGAAAAGCTATGCTTCAGCAGAGGACAACAGAAACATGAATAATAGTACAATATAATAAGAACTATACTAAGAGTATATGCATGAAGTGTCTTCAAAACACAGAATACAGGGATTAAATTTCTCTCCAGTGGGGCTTGGATGGTCTCTTGGGTTCTGGAAATGTGTCTGAACAGAGTATGTCAAATAATGTCAAATAGAACATTACACTATTGTTTTTACTAACATTTTCTCAGCATACGGACTAAAGAATATATAGCTAGGAATCTCTGCATCATTTAGTGGTCAGAGGTAATATTTTTGATAACACAAGGAGTCAAACAAAAACATTCTAATTAATAGAGCAATTGAGTAAATTCTACCTGAAAAAGCTGAAGAAAGACATGAATAATTTTTCTAAATGTCACTGCTTCATATTCTAATATCACCCAGCCTCACTACAATGTTTCAATCCTGAACATCCTTTTTGGCTCATGTATCATTTTTACTTCATACTTGGATTATTTTATAAACTTCCAAAATTGATCCTCCTGTTGCAAATATCACCCATTTCAATTCACTGTAGCTGAGGTGACATTTCTAAAATGAAAATCTGACCATATTAACTTAAGATTTAAAAATGTAATAATACGGGCTTCCCTGGTGGCTCAGTGGTTGAGAGTCTGCCTGCCGATGCAGGGGACATGGGTTCGTGCCCCGGTCTGGGAAGGTCCCACATGCCACAGAGCGGCTGGGCCCATGAGCCGTGGCCACTGGGCCTGCGCATCCGGAGCCTGTGCTCCGCAATGGGAAGGGGCCACAACAGTGAGAGGCCCGCGTACCGAAAAAAAAAAAAATGTAATAATACAATTTCCCATTGTCTACAGAATAAAGTTTCAACAAGATGGTAGGACTTTCAAAATTCATAATCATCTTTCCATTTTCTACCTGTTCAGATGCTCTCCTCTCATTACATATGTAGGCTCTATGTTCCACCCATAACAAATGACACTCAGTTCCTGAAATATTTAACTTGTTGTTATCATGTAGCTCAGTGCATGGCACATGATACTTAATAAATATTTTTGGCTGAAGGGATGGGAATTTAAGAAAAAAGAGTGAGGGGGATTAGCTCAAGATGGCAGAGCAGCAGGACATGAGTTCACCTCTTCTTACAAAAACACCAAAATCACAATTAACTGCAAAACAGCCATTGGAAAAAAAATGCTGAAACCTATCAAAAAAGATATCCTACATCCAAAGAAAAAGAAGAAGCCACAACAAGGTGGTAGAAGTGGTGCAATCATGATAAAATCAAATACCAAACCCACCGGGTGGGTGACCCACAAACTGGAAAACAATTATACCACAGAAGTTCTGACACAGAAGTGAAAGTCCTGAGCCCCAGGTCAATCTTCCCAGCCTGGAGGTCTGGCAATTGGAGAAGGAGACCCCAGAGAATCTGGCTTTGAAGGCCACCAGGTTTTGTTTGCAGGAATTCCACAGGACTGGGAGAAACAGCAACTCCATTCTTGGAGGGCACACACAAGGTCTTGTGTGCATCAGGATGCAGGGAAAAAAAGCAGTGACCTCATAAGAGACTGGGCCAGACTTACCTGCTAGTATTGGATGGTCTCCTGAGGAAGCAGGTGGTGGCTGTGGCTTTCTGCAGGGACAAAGACACTGGCAATGGCAGTTCTTGGGAGTACTCATTGGTGTAAGACCTCCTGGAGTCTGCTATTTTCTCTTCAAGACCTAGCCCCACCCAACAGCCTGTAGGCTCCAGTGCTGGGATTCCTCAGGCTGAACAAACAACAGGACAGGAACACAGCCCCATCCATCAGCACATAGGGTGCTTAAAGTCTTCCTGACTACACAGTTGCCCACTAAACACGCCCCCTGATACAGCCTTGCCCACCAGAGGGACAAGACCCAGTTCCATCCACCAGTGGGCAAGAACCACTCCCTCCCATCAGGAAGCTTGCACAGGCCTCTTAGACTGCCTCATCCACCAGAAGACAGACAGCAGAAGCAAGAAGAAGTACAAATCCTGAAGCCTGCAGAATAGAAACCACAATCACAGGAAATTAGACCAAATGAGACAGCAGAGGAATACATCACAGATTAAGGAACAAGATAAAACTCGAAAAGAACAAATAAATGAAGTGGAGATAGTCAGTCTACCAGAAAAGGAATTCAGAGTTATGACAGTGAAGATGAGCTAAGATCCCAGAAAAAGAATGGAGGCACAGATCTAGAAGATGCAAGAAATGTTTAACTAAGACCTAGAAAAACTAAAAAAGAAACAGAGATGAACAATACAATAACTGAAATGAAAAATATACTAGAAGGAATCAAATCCAGGAAGCACAGAGAGTCCCAGGCAGGATAAACCCAAGGAGGTACATGCCAAGATATATAGTAATCAAACTGACAAAAATGAAAGACAAAAAACACTAAATGCAACAAGGGAAAAGCAACAAATAATATATAACGAAATTCCTATAAGGTTATCAGCTGATTCATCAGCAGAAACTCTGCAGGCCAGAAGGGAGTGGCACAATATATTTAAAGTGATGAAAGGAAAGAAATTGCAACCCAGAATACTCTACCCAGCAAGGCTCTCATTTATAATAGATTCGACAGAGAAGTCAAAAGATTTACAGACAAACAAAAGCTAAAAGAATTCAAGACCACCAGACCAGCTTTGCAACAAATGCTAAAGGAACTCCTCTAAGTGGAAAAGAAAAGGTCACAACTTAAACAAGAAAATTGTGAATGGAAAAGCTCACTGGTAAATGCAAACATACAGTAAAGTTAGGAAATCATCTGCACACAAATGTGATATCAAAACCAGCAACTGTGAGAAGACAAGAGCACAAATGCAGGATACTGGAAATGCATTTGAAATTAGAAGACCAGCAACTCAAAACAATGTTGTTTAACTTTGTTATAAAGCAGAAACTAACACACCGTTGTAAAACAATTATACTCCAATAAAGATATTAAAAAAAATGTTGTTTATATATATGTTGCTATATCCAAACCTCATGGTAACTGCAAACCAAAAATCTACAATAGATGCACATGCAAAAAAGAAAAAGGAATCCAAACACAACAGTAAATTTAGTTACAAGAGAATAAGAGAGAAAGGGAAGAAAAAAGACCTACAAAAACAAATCCAAAACAATTAACAAAATGGCAGTGAGAACATACATATTGATAATTACCTTAAACATAAACTGATTAAATTCACCAACCAAAAGACATAGACTGGCTGAATGAATACAAAAAAAAGACTCATATATATGCTGTCTACAAGAAACAATTCAGATAAAGGGACACATACACTGAAAGCGAGGGGATGGAAGAAGGTATTCCATGAAAATGGAAATCAAAAGAAAGCTGGAGTAGCAATTCTCATATCAGACAAAATAGATTTTAAAATAAAGACTGTTATAAGAGACAAAGAAGGACACTACATAATGATCAAGGGATCAATCCAAGAAGAAGATATAACAATTGTAAATATATATGCACCCAACATAGGAGTACCTCAATAAATAAGGCAAAAACTAACAGCCATAAAGGGAGAAACTGACAGTAACACAAGGACAGTGGGGGACTTTGACACCCCACTTTCATCAATGGACAGATCATCCAGACAGAAAATCAATAAGATAACACAGGCCTTAAATGACACATCAGATGAGATGGACCTACGATATTTATAGAGCATTCCATCCAAAAGCAACAGAATACACATTCTTCTCAAGTGCACATGGAACAATCTCCTGGATTGATCACATGCTAGGCCACAAAGAAAGGCTCAGTAAAGTTAAGAAAATTGAAATTTTATCAAGCATCTTTTCTGACCACAATGCTATGAAATTAGAAATCAACTATAAGAAAAAAAAAACTGTAAAAAACAAAAACACATGGAGGCTAAGCAACATACTACTAAACAACCGGTGAATCACTGAAGAACCCAAAGAGGAAATAAAATAAATTATCTACAGACAAATAAAAACAAAAGCATGATGATCCAAAACCTATGGGATGTGGCAAAAGCAGTTCTAAGAGGGAAGTTTATAGCAATACAATCTTACCTCAGGAAACAGGAAAAATCACAAAAACCACTTAAACTTACAACTAAAGCAACTAGAGAAATAAGAACAAACAAAACCCAAAGTTAGTAGGTGGAAGGAAATCATAAAGATCAGAGCAGAAATAAATGAAATAGAGATGAAGAAAACAATAGAAAAGATCAATGAAACTAAAAGCTGTGTTCTCTGAAAAGATAAACAAAATTGATAAACCTTTAGCCACACTCATCAAGAAAAAAAGGGAGAGGGCTCAAATCAATAAAATTAAAAATGAAAAGGAGAAGTTACAACTGATACCACAGAAATACAAAGGAGCATAAGAGACTACTACAAGCAACTATATGCCAATAAAATGGACAAACTGGAAGAAATGGAGAAATTCTTAGAAAGGTACAATCTCCCAATACTGAAGCAGGAAGAAATAGAAAATATGAACAGACAAATCACAAGTACTGAAACTGTGATTTAAAAAACCCCAACAAACAAAAGTCCAGGATCAGATTGCTCCACAGGTGAATTCTATCCAACACTTAGAGAACAGTTAATACTTATCTTTCTCAAACAATTCCAAAAACTGCAGAAGAAGGAACACTCCCAAACTCATTCTATGAGGCCACCATCACCCTGATACCAAAACCAGACAAAGATACCATAAAAAAGAAATTTACAGGCCAATATTACTGACAAACATAGACACAAAAATCCTCAACAAAATATTAGCAATCTGAATCCAACAATACATTACAATCCAAAAATCCTCAACAAAATATTAGCAATCTTAATCCAACAAGGATCATACACCATGATCAAGTAGGATTTATTCCAGGGATGCAAGGATTTTTCCATATCTGCAAATCAATCAGTGTGATACACCACACATCAACAAACTGAAGAATAAAAACCATATGAACTTCTCAATAGATGCAGAAAAACCTTTTGACAAAATTCAACACCTTTTTATGATAAAAACTCTACAGAAAATGGGCATAGAGGGAACCTACCTCAACATAATAAAGACCATACTTGACAAACCTACAGCTAACATCATACTCAATGGTGAAAAGCTGAAAGCCTTTCCTCTAAGATCAGGAACAAGACAAGGATGTCCACTCGTGCCAGTTTTAGTCAACATAGTTTTGGAAGTCCTAGCCTTGGTAATCAGAGAAGAAAAAGAAATTAAAGGAATCCAAATTGGAAAAGAAGTAAAACTGTCACTATTTGCAGATGACATGATACTATACAGAAAATCCTAAAGATGCTGCCAGAAAACAACTAGAGCTCATCAGTTAATTCAGTAAAGTTCTAGGTCACAAAATTAATACATGGAAATCTATCGCACTTCTATACACTAACAAGGAAAAATCAGAAAAAGAAATTAGACAATGCCATTTAGCATCACATCAAAGAGAATAAAATACCTAGGAATAAACCTACCTATGGAGACAAAAGAACTGTACCCCAAAAGCTATAAGATAATGATGAAAGAAATTGAAGATGACACAAAGAGATGGAAAGATATACCATGTTCTTATATTGGAAGAATCAATGTCAAAATGACTATATTACCTGAGGCAATCTATAGATTCAATGCAATCCCTATCAAATTACGAAGGCATTTTCACAGAATTAGAACAAATAATTTTAAAATTTGTATGGAGACACAAAAGACCCCAAATAGCCGAAGCAATCTTGAGAAAGAAAAACGGAGCTGGAGGAATCAGGCTCCATGACTTCAGGCTATACTATAAAGCTACAGTCATTAAAACAGTATGGTAGGGCTTTCCTGGTGGCGCAGTGGTTGAGAGCCTGCCTGCGATGCAGGGGACACGGGTTCGTGACCTGGTCTGGGAAGATCCCACATGCAGCGGAGTGGCTGGGCCCATGAGCCATGGCTGCTGAGCCTGCACGTCCAGAGCCTGTGCTCCACAACGGGAGAGGCCACAACAGTGAGAGGCCCGCGTACCACAAAAAAAAAAAAAAAACTACAATGAGGGGCTTCCCTGGTGGCGCAGTGGTTGAGAATCTGCCTGCTAATGCAGGGGACACGGGTTTGAGCTCTGGTCTGCGAGGATCCCACATGCCGTGGAGCAACTAGGCCCATGAGCCACAACTACTGAGCCTGCGTGTTTGGAGCCTGTGTTCCGCAACAAGAGAGGCTGCGATATTGAGAGGCCCGCGCACTGCGATGAAAAGTGGCCCCAGCTTGCCACAACTAGAGAAAGTGCTTGCACAGAAACGAAGACCCAACACAGCCAAAAATAAAAATAAATTAATAAACTCCTACCCCCAACATCTTAAAAAAAACAAAAAGAAAAAAACTACAATGAGATATCATCTCACACCAGTCAGAATGGCCATCATCAAAAAATCTACAAACAATAAATGCTGGAGAGGGTGTGGAGAAAAGGGAACCCTCTTGTACTTTTGGTGGGAATGTCAATTTGTACAGCCACTATGGAGAACAGTATGGAGGTTCTTAAAAAACTAAAAATAGAACTACCATATGCCCAAGCAATCCCACTACTGGGCATATACCCTGAGAAAACCATAATTCAAAAAGAGTCATGTACCACAATGTTCACTGCAGCTCTATTTACAATAGCCAGGACATGGAAGCAAACTAAATGCCCATCGACAGATGAATGGATACAGAAGATGTGGTACATATATACAATGGAATATTACTCCGCCACAAAAAGAAATGAAATTGAGTTATTTGTAGTGAGGTGGATGGACCTAGAGTCTGTCATACAGAGTGAAGTAAGTCAGAAAGAGAAAAACAAATACTGTATGCTAACATATATATATGGAATCTAAAAAAAAAAGAAAAAAGAAAATGGTCAGAAGAACCTAGGGGCAAGACGGGAATAAAGATGCAGACCTACTAGAGAATGGACTTGAGGATACAGAGAGGGGGAAGGGTAAGCTGGGACAAAGTGAGAGAGTGGCATGGACATATATCCACTACCAAACGTAAAATAGATAGCTAGTGGGAAGCAGCCACATAGCACAGGGAGATCAACTCGGTGCTTTGTGAGCACCTAGAGGGGTGGGATAGGGAGGGAGATGCAAAAGGGAAAAGATATGGGGACATATGTATAACTGATTCACTTTGTGATAAAGCAGAAACTGACACACCATTGTAAAGCAATTATACTCTAATAAAGATGTTAATAAAAGACAAAAAAATAAATCGTGTTGGGAAAACTGGACAGCTGCATGTAAAAAAAATGAAATTAGAATTCTTTAACACCACAGCAAAAAGATCTAAATTTAAGACCAGATACTATAAAACTTTTAGAGGAAAATACTGGCAGAACACTCTTTGACATAAATTGCAGCAATATGTTTTTCGATCTATTTCCTAGAGAAATGGGAATAAAAACAAAAATAAACAAATGGGACCTAATTAAATTCAAAAGCTTTTGCACAGCAAAGGCAACCATAAACAAAACAAAAAGACAACCCACCGAATGGAGAAAATATTTGCAAACGATGTGACTGACAAGTGATTAGTCTCCAAAATTTACAAACAGCTCACGTGGCTCAATATCAAAACAACAAACAACCCAATCAAAACGTGGGCAGAAGTTCTAACTAGACATTTCTCCAAAGAAGACATACAGATGGCTGAGAGGCACAAGAAAAGATGCTCAACATCACTTATTATTAGAGAAATGCAAATCAAAACTACAATATCACCTCACACCAGTCAGAATGGCCATTATCAAAAATCCTACAAACATTAAATCCTGGAGAGGGTGTGGAGAAAAGGGAACTCTCCTACACTGTTTTTGGAAATGTAAATTAATACACCCACTATGGAGAACAGTATGGAAGTTCCCGAAAAAACTAAAAATAGAGCTACCATATGATCCAGCAATCCCACTCCTGGGCATATATCTGGAGAAAAACATGGTTTGAAAGGATACATGCACCCCAATATTCACTGCAGTGCTGTTCACAACAGCCAAGACATGGAAGCAGTCAATCGACAGATGAATGGATAAAGAAGATGCGATACATACATACAATGGAATAATACTCAGCCATTAAAAAGAATGAAATAATTCCCTTTGCAGCAACAGGGATGGACCTGGAAATTATCATACCAAGTTAGAGAAAAACAAATATCATATGATATCACATATGTATAATCAAAAAAATGATACAAATGAACTTATTTACAAAACAGAAACAGACTCAGAGAAAGAATTTATGGCTACTGGGGGAAGGGTGGGGGGAGGGATAGATTGGGAGTTTGGGATTGACCCATACACACTGCTGTATTTACAATATATAACCAACAAGGACCTACTGTACAGCACAGGAAACTCTGCTCAAAATTCTGCAATAACCTCAATGTGAAAATAATTTGAAAAAGAATAGATGCAAGTATATATATAACTGAATCACTTTGTTGTAGACCTGAAGCTAACACAACATTGTTAGTCACCTATTCTCCAATATAAAATAAAAATTAAAAGAAAAATGGAGTCAGCCCCTGTATTGAATAATCCATAATCTATTTCAGAGCCATAGCAGAACTTTGTTTCCTATACCATCTACCTCAATGGAGCAGACTCAACTGAGGAACATTTCCATCAGGACTGGCCCCTAAAATGGACTGCTAATGAGAACATGCATTTACTTTTTCAAGACAGAAAGTCATTTCTTCTTATGAGAAATTTTTTGTGTTCAAGCTAAAATACTGTTTATGCAAATGCAGTTATTTTAGGATTTATCTATTTGTCTTCTCTGTTGCAAGTGACCAACACTTGGTTCCTGTCATGGACTAAATGTTTATGTTCCCCACCCCCCAAATCCATATGTTGAAATCTAACCTCCAATGTGATGGTATTTGGAGGTGAGACCTTTGGAATGTAATTAGGTCATAAAGGTGGTGCCCTCATAAATGGTACTAATGCCCTTACAAGAAGAGTTCAAAGAGTTGGCCTGCTCTCTCTCCACAATGTGAAGACACAATGAGAATCTTTCAGTCTGCAACCTGGTAGAGGGCTCTGGCTCCTACCAGAAACCAACCATGCTGGCACCCTGATCTCAGACTTCCAGCCTACAGAAGTTGGGATAAATAAATTTCTGTTGTTTGTAAGCCACCCGTTCGTGGTATTTTGTTATAGCACCTTGAACTAGGACAATTCCAGTGGACCAAGTAAATCCATGACCTCTCAAAGCACAAACTTATGAACTCACCCTTATTTTTTTAGGATAAGTGGTGTGTTTCTGAAGCTATTCAGTATCAAATAGTGAAATCCACTATAAATATTAAGTAGTTTGACTTTTCCAACACTCTCATCCTCTGCTTATTGGCCTTGTCTGTATTCTGTACTAGGAGATAGGATGGCATATGGTAAAGTGTAGTTTCTCGACCAGATTAGCTGTCTTGTAATGCTGTCCTGTCATGTGATAACAATATGAGCTTGGGAAAGTTAATTAACCACTCATTATCTGCCCCTTATTATCTACCCTCGCAGTTCTTCAAAAGCTGGTACACAAGCACACCATGTTCAGCCTTGCTTGTGAGGTCATGTCTGGAGCCTTGCCCTCCAGGACTCCACTATGCACCAGGAATAAGAGGAAGGTACATCATTTAATTTATATAAAAGTGACCCAAATAAGTGCCATAAGATGCACATAAAAATAAAGACAATGTTTGCCCGAAGCAGGAAGAGATTATCTTAGACTCAGGAAATTACAGAGGATAGATTCACAAGGGATGCTGCAAGGAACAGAGCTTTATCATATAGTGTTTAAAAGCAAGTATTTTAAAATTAGATATGGATTGGAATTGAATTTCTACTCCTAACTAGGTTTATGATCCAGAGCAAGCTACTTACTTTCTCTGTCCTATTTCCTTAAGTGAAATGTGAATATTATTATTTATTTCATTTGTAAAGGGCTTGATACTGTGCTTGGCCCATAATTCATGTCTAAACCCAAATTGTTTTTTCTTCTTCTCCTTCTACATAGTTTTAAAATATTTGTTCTGCTTGGTTAAAAAGTGGAAGGATTCCAGGAAGAAATATACCAGCTGACACAAACACACCTACATACACTGGATGTCTCTTATCTGCCCTTGAAGATACACTCTTTGTTTCTCTATTCCCCTCTCTGTATCCTGAAAGGCTGAAATGTATGGGCTACAACAGGATTCCTCATTCCTAGGTTTCATGATGGGTTTGGCAAAAAGAAGTCCTGAGAGGAGACAGGAGGGAGATAGGAGAGTTAATTCAGAACAATGATTACTCCAGCTCTATCCTTGTAGGTCTGCTTCAGTCTGTTAGTATCCCTCTTGATGAAAAGTTTTAGCTCTTGTCAAATGATCCTCTCTTCAAACCATTTTTGTTTTTGCAGTGTAGTAATGCATCGTGTCTTTTTTTTGACTGTGTTGGGTCTTTGGTGCTGCACGCGGCCTTTCTCTAGTTGCAGTGAGCAGGGGCTACTCTTCGTTGAGCTGCACGGGCTTCTCATTGCGGTGGCTTCTCTTGTTGAGGAGCACGGGCTCTAGGTACGCGGGCTTCAGTAGTTGTGGCATGCGGGCTTCAGTATTTGTGGCTCGCAGGCTATAGAGTGCAGGCTCAGTAGTTGTGGAGCACAGGCTTAATTTCTCCGCGGCATGTGGGATCTTCCCGGACCAGGGCTCAAACCCGTGTCCCCTGCATTGGAAGGTGGATTCTTAACCACTGCGCTACCAGGGAAGTCCCTGCATCTTGTCTTAACTTGCCAAATAACTAATATCCCTAGCTTCATCTCTTCAGGACCAGGGGTCTTAAAGAAATCCGGTGTTACTAGCTTTTGGGTACAATACTACCTAATGTGGTGTCTGCATGGTCACACCTTTGAAAATAATCCTTTTATTAGCTCTTCTCTGAATTATCCTTAGAGTGTGCCCTTTGGGTTTTCTGGGACCCTGAATAATGTATGTGTGCATGCATAGAAAACTGGGATTGCATATGTACTAAAAAGAAATGAGAATAAGAACCATACAAAAGAAGGACATGGTTTAAAAGAAAAACAAACAAGCCAAAGGAATAATAAGGAAATGGTTGTAGCTATCTTTCCAGCTTCCTGGAATTCCTCACATATTTTCAAGTATTGTTAGTACATAATTACAATGATTAGCATGAAGGATTCATAATAAGTTTTACATGTGATGTGGCTTTTATTTTTTGAATCAAATGTTTCTTAAGTTTTTGTGACTGTGTTTCTGAAAATTATTATGTCTACTTCTCTGTTTTCTTAAAGAATTAAGGGAATTTATTTTCACTGAGGTGGGATTTTAATTCTCTTAAATTATAGTATACTAGAGAAAATTGAATGTGATTTTCAAATGTAACCAGGCCATCAACTGGGCAGTACTCTTGTGAGCACTGCTTTCTTTTAAGGCATGGGATTATAATCTATGAGTTTCTAGAATAACTAAAAATAAAGAAACATCAGGAATGAACTCTCCTGTTCATTGTGGCTAATATTTTATTCTGTGGATAGTATTCAAGTTTTCTCCTTAAATATCTCATAAGACAAATATTATGTGTTTAAAAATAGACTAAATGGTAATTCATATGAGTAATAGCCCAGAAAAATTAAGGTTGTCTTTGAAATAAAGTCTTTTTCTTCCCACTTTCCAGTAGTTTGGCTATCATTCATACGTTCTCAAGAGTAAAGCACAAGGAACATAAAAGTTTTGGACCATACTTCTTCCTTTAATTATCATGTCCTTTCCTGCCTGCCTTGAGGAGTGAGGTCAACAGAGTCTCCAAAGCATAAAGGAATTCCAAAGTCTAGTATGCCAGCAAAGCCCCAAATTCCCCTAAATAAAAAGAGTCCTTGCCAAATTTAATTTCTTATGTTTACAATCCTTTACTTATCATCAAAGCAAAAGTCCTTTGTTTAATTTCTGTGAAGGTTGGGAAAGAAGAAATGTCCATTCTATAGTAACAGAAGATAACCACATACACATTCCAATAACAGACATTTCTACACTGTTAGGGGTGCTGTGGATTTTTCTCACGACTTTTAAACACTTTTCATTTTTTGTCCTTGTCAACTACTTATCCCATCTCAGAAATAGATGAGATACATATCTGTGAGGAAATGTAGGGAAAAGGGTTTGATCCTAACACAGAAAAGGCATGCTTCTGAAGCCTGAATAAATGTCTTTGTTTCTAATTTCCCATCTAACTCAAATATATTTAGTCTATCTTTATATAACAACTCCTTAGGATCTGTTAAATAGTATATACTATTTCTTCTTGGAGTAGGAGGAATAATACAGTTAAAACAAAGTTCTAATTTAAGAGAAGAGTAGCTCATTTAATACTTAGTAATTTGGAATATACTTCTGAATGATCGGGAAGCATTACTTTATAAACAAAAGTCTTCCCATCAAGAGAATAATTTCTTGGGCTGGGTTATTTAGAGGGTCAAGATATGGATGAACTGTAAATGAAGTAGGATCTAAATGAAACTAAATTTAGGAAAAGAGATTAGTAATATTATTTAAGTGATGTTGCTTTTTCTTAATCTCAGTCCAAAGATAAATGTATTATTTTCCAAAATTAAGGTTTCTCGTTTCTAATGTTTTGAATTTGAAAGCATGCATGCTTCTTCTTTTCCCTCATCTTTTTTTTTCCTCCTCCTTCAGCAGCGTATATATGTGGGTGTGTATTTATTTATTTATAAAATATTTACCTTTTTATTAAAAATTCAAAATTTCCTAGAATGATTTAAGAAATAATAAAGGAGGTAAAATTGGTAAATACAGCCCAAAGCTCCAAGTATGGATTCACCTCTATCAGTTGGTCAAGGTTCAAGAATCCAATTACAGGTTCAAGGAGAATGCTTAATCTGAGAAAGCTAGATTTGGAAACACATTCTGGAAGAGGGTCCACGGGAAGTGTAAGCACCAGCTTTTAAATCATTAATTTTAGTTAATACAAGGAGACATGAACAAAAACTATTGATCTTGGGGGCTGGTAAGAACATTGAAGGTTGCACGGAATTACAAAGAAATTCCCTTTGAATATTGATACCATACATAGTACAAGAACTCCTGAATTACTAAGTTGCCTGGGGCAAGGAAGAGCCTGATGACCTCACAAGCTAATATATAATGTAAACATCTGGCTGGGCATTCAGAGTAGCTAAAATCAAGATAGATAGGAGCAAGGGCTTGCTTGAGAGATTAAGGTAGAAGTAGATATATTGTTATATATGATATTCTAAATATCTGATAAACATTTTGATCTTTATTAATATAAATCATTTTGTAAGTAACTCATACTCATATATGAATTCTAATCAAATTGTCAATGTTCTAATAATTCATTGTGTAAGTTGTATACGCCTTTACTCTTTGACCTATGCTTATCCTGCTTACAGTAATGCCATTGCTTTCTCACTTATCTAATGCCATACATCTATCAATCAATGAAAACAGAAAATTGCAAAAATAATTTACTTTGTCAGTGGCTATACTACTGACAGTGTGCCATAAAGACATGAACAGTAATTCATTTCCAAGAGGGAGCTGATTCAAGGTTTTACATTTTTGAGCTCATGCTTAAACTTTCCTCAAGTTTTGTCTTACATCTCTTTCTCTCTCTCTCTCTCTCTCTCTCTCTGATAGATATATCCCATGTAATTTGACTGAAGGAGGTATTTTTACTGGGATATATTAGAGAAATTAAAGAATAGGCATATGTAGTCAAGTATAACTTTTGCTTAAAATATCAAAATAGCATAAATCATATTTAAGAGAATTAATCTATGAATAGATAACAGAGTGTATGGTCTGGGCTTACTTCCATTGGATTGTCTGCTTTTAGAAATTGCTTTTTTTTAAAAATTGTAATGGGAAAATATAGTCAGGCTTTAGGTTTAATGATGTATACTGAAAGAAGCTAATTTTCTTGAACCAAGCTTTATTTATTACAGTAACAATAATATGTAAGTTAGAACAAGCTCCAAAACATAATTAGAAGACTTATATAAGTTCCTCTTTCAAACTCACCTGCAAAATAGCACAATTATTTTAATTTAAAATACAAATTTAATGAGTATTTTTGAAAAGTGCCCTCTTTAAAGAAAAAAAAAACACACAACAACTTGCTGACTGCTAAATTGGTTAATGGAGAAAAGTTTGGTTTTGTAGTGCATCATGGTGATTTTTATGAGTTTATTATTCAGACTAAATGAAATAGTGCAGCACAGCCATGTTTGAGAGCTCAGAACTTTGTTAGTTGTGTCTGATTTTGATTCTAAAAATAATAGAACTAGCACTAGTGTTTGCTGTTATTTTTTCTACATTTTTCTTAAAATTTCTGCCAATTGCAGAGTTAAGTGTGTTAAAATCTTATCAATACTGAATTTGTCAATATTTTTTTGGAAAGAACTGCCTGTTTTTTTTCCCTTCATTTTTTTTCAAGCTTACTATTAGGTAGATTGTCGTTGTCCAGGATGAAAACTAAGAAATATTTCCCCAGATTCTCTAGACAGTAAGTCCCAGAATAAATTCTTCCAATGAGAAGAACTACCACGAGTTTTGAAGATAGGCGTGTTGGCAAAGTTGCTATTTTTCAGAAGCAGCAGCAGGCAAGCACCTGGTCACCAGGGCACACCAGGGCACAGTAGGTGTGCTGCCAGCAGGAACAGGTCCACCTAAGAATTTCACACATCAGTACTGTAGATGCAACTTCCATTTTTATAAAATGGCCTTTTTGAATTTAGTAATAACTTTGGTCTTTCAGTCTATCATTTCTAACATAAGTGACTATACTAGCTTTATTTTGTTTACCTGTTACATGTTGTTTGCATCCACTTTTCTTTCAACTTTCCTGTTAACTTTGGTTTCAGCTCTACTTTTACAAGCAAAATATAGCTAGATGTTTTTCCAGTAGATAATTATTCATATTTTGAATCGAGTAATTGGTACTGTTACATTTATTCTTGTTTGTGATATAGTTAATTTATTTCATCTACTTAATTTTATAATTTTTTAGATAAAAATGACAAAGAATACAATACAAAGATGCTTAGTATAGGATTCAGTAAGTTTTGATATATGTTTATCCTTGTATAACCTCCACTCCAATGAAGATATAGGGCTTATTCACCACCTACACGTAACTGTAGGCAATCATTATTCTAGTCTCTATCATCATAGATGAGTTTCACTTGCTTCTGAACATTATATAAGTGAAATCATAAAGTGTATAATATTTGGTATCTGGATTCTTTCACTGAATGTATTTATGAGATTCAATTGGGTTCTGACATGCATCAGTAGTTTAAATTCTTTTAACCATTCTCCTAAAAATGGCCTTTGGGGTTTTTACAGTGTTTAGTTACTATGAATAAAATTTCTATGAATATTCTGTACAATGTTTTATGTTTTTGTTTCTCTTTGGCAAATATGTAGGATTGGCATGGATGAGTCATAGAGTAGATTTCTGTTTAAGTTTATAAGAAATATTCAAACTCTTTTTTCCAAATTGTTCTACCACTTGACATTCCCACAATGTATGAGAGTTCTAATTGTTCCACATCCTCATATGATGGTCCTTTCTGCCAACGCTCAGTTGTCCCATCTGTATATAAAGGAAACAACTGCAATGTTGAGCTCTGAGCAGTCAGAGAAGTGGAGTATTTCCTTGCATTCTGTTCCTGTAATCCTCCTAGACGTGCTTTGGGAATGAAGGATACTACACTGCAGATGCCTGTGATCTGGGAGAAGTCCTCCAAATTGGAGCTGAGTCATGTAGACACCTATTGTGGCAAAGAG
Source organism: Delphinapterus leucas (assembly GCF_059928025.1). Classification (NCBI taxonomy): domain Eukaryota; kingdom Metazoa; phylum Chordata; class Mammalia; order Artiodactyla; family Monodontidae; genus Delphinapterus; species Delphinapterus leucas. The sequence continues at coordinate 95,354,938 of NC_143134.1, forward strand.
TCCAACCTTCTTACTAAACGACCTTTGGAAAAAGCTAGCTAGTTCTCCACACATGCTCCCTCCATCCCCAAGGAATTTTTAAAGGAAAATAATTCAGAAAGCATCTTTCTTGTGAATCTACATAATAACAGACTATTATATGAAATACTTTAATTTTCTGTTTATTTGTAACCCCCTGGTTCACTTGTGAAGGACTGACTACACAGACTAGACAAATATGAAATTATAAAATATTTTATTCATTGTTTATTAAGAAATTATGAGATAAATGCAGAGTTTAAAATTAACATATATGATGTGAAGTATCAAGTAGATACCTATGATTTCACATATGGACATCTTATATAAAGATCAAGAAGATCTCAGTCAACATGTATGATTACCAAACAGATGATAAGTTCTTTACATAATGGTAAAAACGATAAAGACCCTACTGACAAACCTTATAGAACTATCACTAGGAAAAAAAAAAATATATATATATATATATATATACACACACACGTGTACTTTTAATACAAAACTTTTAGAATACAATAGAGAGGAGAGAATCATCTCTGATGCATTATAGTCTTTGTACACTAGATGTAAAATTGTTAATTTCCTTCAGGTTTATTGCAAACCATTAACCATAGGAGTGTCATGCACCTTTCCTAAACAGTACAATAGTTCAGGGGCTAATTAGATCCTTCTCAGTCTCATGAAGTATAAACCACCAAATGTACCAAGTGTGTTCTTGACTTTGTCCACATCTATGTTATCTGGGTGAAAGCCTTAAAAGGGCCAAAGAGAGCAGCTGCTAGCAAAGACAATATCAAAGAGTATGAAGCCAACCAAGAAGGAGGCAGATTTGCTGTGGGGGTCCCTATGACTGGTCTATTGTATGGTGTTTCTAGAACCACCTGATGTGCTATTAGAAGGCTCTGATCAGAAGGAAGCAGAAATTAGAAATAATGCAGTGGCTTCCTTTTAAATATGGATGTCTTTTATTTCATTTTCTTGTCTAATTGCCGAGGCTAGAAACTCCAGCACAATGTCAAAAAGAAGTGATGAAACTGGTTATCCTTATTTTGCTGTGATCTTAGTTTTGATGTAAATATAATGTTAGCTGCATTTTTTTAAATGTAGATATGCTTATCAGGTTGAGGAAGTTTCCTTCAATTCTTAGCTTCTTAAGTGTTTTTATGATGAAAAGGTACTGATCTTGTCAAATGTTTTTTCTGAGTCTATGAAGATAATCATGTAATGCTGTCCTTTATTCATTCCAATACTTTTGAGGAGAGAGGTTATGCTAAATAATTTATAGCTCTTAAAGCGATTAAGAGGCAGAACTACAATTCAAAAGAAAATTACTTTATCTCTGATTCAACCATTTAAATATTTTGTTTGCTTGTTTGACCTTAGGCAGACCCTAAGAATCAAAAGAAGTATAAAATCTCATTTATTCATTCTTTAAATAGATATTTGTAAGCACGTCAAATTATCCAGGCTTGTGCAAAATGCCAGGATGCATAAAAGAAACTAGAGACCCTGGCCTAAACCAATTTATTACCTGTTTTTTTATGGCCTGAGAATCAAAATTGATTGTTTTTAAATGACTGAAAAAAATCAAAAGAAGTATAGTATTTCATAATAGTTTTAAAATATATGAAATTCAAATTCCAGTGTCCATAAATAACATTTTTTTGGAACACAGTCATTCATTTATGTACTGTCTATGGCTGTTTTGTGCTACAGCGGCAAAGTTTGATAGTTGTGACAGAGATAATGTGGCCCCCAAAACCTAAAATATTTACTACCTGTCCCTTCAGAGAAAGGGTCTGACATGTGACGTAGATCACTACAGGCCTTAATTTGAAATAGCCTCAAGGATAAGACAGCCAAAGAAATACACAATGCAATGTAAATATAGGAATGCCAATGGCATTATCACGATGGCAGATAATAGAACAGAATTATAAAAGAAGGCTACCTAATACTACCTAAAATTGGCAGAACACACCTCAAGAAGACATTTCTTGATCTTAAAGATTGAGAAGAAAGTTCACAATAGAAAATAATTTTGTGGCAGAGAGGTCAGTTAGAACAAGTCATGGAAGTGGGAACTACTGTGGAATAAACAGGAGGTTTATCAGAATTATGAAGTGTTATAAGCAACAAAAAAACAGAAGAAAGAAAAAAAGTCATGACAGAATTTTGAAATAGATTTCAGAAAAAGTGATATCATGAAAGTATTTTAAATCACTCAAATGAGCGTGGATTTCATGTATTTAAACTTTATGATTTTAAATTCACAAATAATGTGACCAGGTATATATCAATAGATTGGAAAGGTACTCTGGTGACTGGATTTATCTGCATAGTAGACTTAAGTTGAGTAATGAGTGTTGAAAGCAGGTAAAAGTGGGTTGAGTGATTAATAGGAGGTGAGAAACAATATGGTAAGTGCACTGTAGGATATTCTTTGAGAAAAACTAGATGAGAAATGGGGAAAATGCTGTGAGGTTTCCATGGAGTTTTATGAAATTAGGGAAAGATTTTTATGATGGGAGAGATCTGAATATATGTGAAGCTATGCATGAGGGTCAGTAGCGTTGGAGTGAGTCACTACTGAGAATAGTGAAGTAATAAGAGAAGGAGCAGTATGCCAGAGAAGACATGAAGAAATTCAATCAAAGACGTTTGATGCACGGTTTGATCTCAAATACTATGAATCACATGAGACTGTAAGAGTTGCATGAAAGCATATACAGACCTTATCCAAAAATGAACTCAAAATGGATCTTAGACCTAAGTGTCAAACGTGAAAACAGAATATTGTAGGGCAATGTGTTACCTTGCTGCTTAGCTGGGGAAGTGATCTGAGGGTCTGCTTACTCCTGATACAGACTATCAGCCAGTTCTGTGGTTTTTCAGCCTCGCTTCTCACCCATGCCCTCAGAGATACCTGGGCCTTAGATTCCTGGTGATCTGGGTCTGTATTTATGCTCTACCAAGGAGTTTGGGGAAGGACCGGAGATAAGTGCCTGTATTCAATCCACCAAGTTGACTAGATTCATTGGTCTCATTCCAAACACAGATGTTGTGAACTTGCAAGACCTTCGAGTTTAAAGGCAGAATAGAAGTTTTCTTCCTCCAATTCTACTTCACCTTCTTTTCTTTCCTCTTTCCCTCCTTTATTTTCCTTACACATATTTGTAAAACAAAGGAAGCTACAGCCATTAAAATTTTTTTAATAAAACTTTTTAAAGGACATGGGATCCAGAGAATTGGGGAAGCAACACAACAAAGACTAAAGGAATCCCTGGTATAATGTAAAGGGAAATCTCAAATTGATAACTTTGCAGCAGGCCTGAAAAGTGGACAGCCCAGGTTGGCGCTCTGGGAGAGATCTCATCATGAAACTGAAAGAATATCTAAGGTATCTGTGCTGACTCAAAGAAATTCATACAACCGGGCAAGAATGTAGAGGTCAATTAGTCCTAAGTACATAGACAACTAGGTAAACAACAAAACAAGACAATTATTATCTCCAAGAGCAACAAAAGATTATGTAGGAATGATGAAATATTACATGACTCAAGCCTGAGCATTGATCCTAACAAAACTATATGTCTAAAGCAGGATAAGGGGGACTGGACGCATGTACATGGAATCAGGGCAAAGAATCATTTGGAAGCGAGCACAATTTTCATCTTCCACAGGGGAGGCCAAAATTAATGCTGGAAACTGAAGAACTGGGAGGTAGCAATATAAGCATGTTGGAGATACAGAGGGGAAAAGGAAAATATTTATGAGTTCAAACATTTAAAAGTGATGGCCTCAGGGCAGGAGAAAATGGGGAAGATTTTTTTAAAAACCCAACAATCTTGTTAGAAATGTTTGACTCCTTAAATGTATATGCCTGTATAGCTTTGATAAAAATAAAAATTAAATATATAAAAAATATCAAAGCATAAGAGGAAAAAAAGGGGGGCCAAGAAGAGTACAAGATTTGGAATCATGACATTCAGAAATGGTTGTATAAACTCAGGGTTTTTAAGTTTAAACGTGCGCGCACACACACACACACACACCTCGGCACACATTAAGGCTGATTTCAGTTGTTTTACCTTCAGTTGTTCAGTTATTCTATATATCTAGTGGGTGCAGAATCAGAACCAACAATAAAGTCACATGGACAGTGAGGTCAGCTGTGCCAGAAAGAAATTTCTCATAACTACCTGAAAGTAGAGTTAACTGTCTCAGGAAGCAGTGAGTTCTCTGCTGACGGAGGTATTTCAGCAGAGCCTGAACAAAACCAATAAGTGGACGTCATACCCTTGTAGGCTGGAATATAGGCCTCTAAGTCCCCACCAGCTGGGGGATTCTGTAAAAGGATTCCAGGTAATCATCTCCTTTGAATTAGTACCTTCTGAAGTGGGACAAGAAACACCGGTAGGTGAAGCAGCTTAGGTACTTAGGCCACATATGCTTCTTCCTTCTACCCCACCTCCACCTCCTTTTAGCTTTCGATTGATTTTTCATTTCAGAAGTCTTAAAAATATTTACATTTCATTAAAAATATTTTATATAATATGTTGCAAGCAGATGAGATATAAATACTTAAAGAGTAGAAAAGAAAATGCATGTCTGAGTGGGAGAAAACTGGAGGAGAAACGAGAAGATGGTGTGGTGGGTGGTAAGAAATGAAGAATCCACTCTGGGTCCTGCGGTTCGGTGGCAGTGGGACATTAAACAGGTCACAGTGCCCAGTTAGGTAAGAGAGCTTGGGGCCGTGGCGAGAGCACCTGGGCTTCCTGACAGGGTGAAAGGGCAGAGATCTGTGGCTTAGTCACTAGATGCAGATGAACTGTAGGAGAGCCACCTGATATTAGAGAACAACAGCAAAGGGACACTTCATTTGTTCTACTTTAAATAAAGTTTCTAGAACCTTATTCCATCAAAGAACAAAAATAATACCTCAGCTTAAATGTTATTTATTTCAAAGTGGAAATTAAAATCTTAAACACATAATAGGTCCCATCTTTTTTATGGGACCACCTCAAGGGTCACTATGACTTGCCTATAAACAAGAGAAGCTTTATTTTCTACTCAAGGACAGTATTTTTTCTTTCACTCTGTGTAATAAAATAATGTCATGACTACAGGGGTAATCTCAAAATTTACTGAACTCCATCCTTACCAGTTAAGAGTAGACATAGGTCAAATAATGTCTATGTTGTCTCAGGGCACTTTAGCATTTCTAGTTCCTAGTTTTAAAACTTATTTTAGAATCTACCAAGAAATTATCAGCACTTTGTACCTTGTAAACCATGTGATTTTTGGCTACTTAAGAAACAGAGACTCAGGTGAGCCCCCACACTCTGTGGACGCCCCTCTGCCTTCTCTCCCTTCACAGACTGCACACTTCTAGAGGGAAAGTCTCCTTCTTGGTTGAATCCAGTACTTAGCATCCCTGAGCAGTGCACTGGTCTGTAAACTGAACCAAACAAAAGCATGTGACTGGCCTGGAATTTTCTCTTTATTCTACCAACATTCTTGATTCTCTTACTTTTTTTCTTTTCAGTGCCTTCCCCTCACCCTGAGTACCAGTCACAGGCACGGGTCATTGCTGCAGGCTGCTCTTCACCCTTCTGGCCGCACTTTGAACAAAATAACTCGGATTTGTAGCTCTACCCACACTGCTCCCAGGCAGGCACTGAGAAGATAGGCCAGAAGAGCTTTCACTGTACATCCTGCACTGTGGGCCCGTTATAAAAAAGAAAGAAGAGGGGCACAGGTGGCAGCAGGGAAGATAAACCTTCATTCTTATAAATCTATTGACCAATGCTGACTACCTAGCATACTTGGGTGTTTATGAGACCCAGAGGACTCTAGCTTATGATGCGCTCTTTTTTTTTCCTGACTGCCTAGTATTAATGTATTCACCAAGAATTCATTATAATGTGGGAACACATGCTAACAAAGTCAGGTTCAAAATCACCAGAATTAACTTAAAACATATCTAAAAGTGGCTTATTTTAATTTTTAGGTTCAATTCCCATTTCCTTCCATTGACAGGTTGTATATGTTTTAATACTAATTTTGACAAGTATCATTATCATCATAAACTAAAATTCTAGTCTCTGAATACCCCACGTTCCCACCACATATATTCAATCAACATTTATTGAGGATCTATTATTTGCTTAGCCCCTGTAATATTATTGCTGTCCTCGATTCTTCCACCAACAAAAGATAGTCAGCATTCAATCGCCAGGTCCCATCTCTAGATGTCCATTTGGAGTGCTGAGCAATAACTACAACTAGGAGAAGAAAACCCAAAGTGCAGATGGCTGCTTCCCTCTCTTGCTGCTGGCCCAGGTGGCCTCAGAGCAGTTCTGTTCTGAAGTTTCTAAGGCTAAGGATCCTTTTGTAAAACACTTACCCGTACCAACTTCTTAAATATCTCATGCTACAAATCTGAGAAACGATTCAATTGAAAGCCTTTTAAATTACGATATAATAGAGTGACTTGAAATTTATTTACATTATTTTGTCAATATTGTTAAAAAAAAAACTTGAAGTTTGTGATGTGCTCAAACTCAGTTTCAAATCTGCGGATCACTTCCTACTAAGGGTTACCTGATCAACAACATTCTTGCTACCACACACTTTTGTTCTCACTTAAGAGCGGGGAATTGAGAAGGAATATTTCAAGCACTTTTTCTCAAAGTGTGTTCTGCAGGAGAACAGCTCCTCAAGATGTATTGAAAAAATTTTAAAGATTCAGATGCAGGTAAACAAAGTTAAATTTTTTTCCCAGGGTGTGGGGATGTGGAGTGTGGGACGATAAGCCTTCAATATACTGATATGCACTGTGGCCCCACAAATGGGGGAGTATGGAATGAGCAAGAACTTCCCAAACTTTTATGACCGCAGAACCCTTTCTTGGGGGACCATTTTTAGCCCTGGAAGTATGGGAATACAAACTTGGGAAAACCCTGCTTACAGTATTCTTACATAAGTAACATTTGTATCCTTTAATGAGCTGGCATATGGAGCATCATTTACAGAGCAGAGAGCCTGTTGAGTAGCAGGTCACGAGGAAGTGTTCCTTCCCCCCCAGGAGGCTCCCTACTCTGTTCACTTGCCACTACCACAACGGAAACATCTGCTTCCACTTGGTTTTGGTTTACTTCCTCAGATTAAACCAGAGACCTTTAAAAATTATCACCAAAACTAGAATTCCATTCAGTTTTAAAATCAAGTGTCTTATTAAAATATTACTTCCATAACTTCATAACCGAAGTCTGCTTCAACCACCAATGTCTATTCCAAAATGTTTTCCTGATGTAAGAGTACGGTTAGTTTAAAATGTATTTAATATGCTAGACTTTAAAAGTTGATGTTTTTAAAACTGTCTTCCAACACTTGATGTTTTTAAAATTGCCATGAAAGTACAAATCACATGCAAAATAGATTTGTAAAAAAACTTCAGGGTCTAGGAAGCAAGGTACAAAACTCTCTTAAATATGCTGAGTTTTTAAAGTGTACAGACAGACCTCAGAGATATTGTAGGTTCAGTTCCAGACCACCACAATAAAATGAGTATAATGAGTATCAAAGTAAAGTGACTCGCACAAACTTTTTGGTTTCCCAGTTCATATAAAAGTTATGTTTACACTATACCGTAGTCTATTAAGTGTACAACAGTATTATGTATTAAAAACCACTGTGCATACCTTTATTAAAAATACTTTATTGTTAACAGTGCTAACCATTATCTGAGCATTTAGCGAGCTGTAATCGTTTTGCTGGTGGAGCGTCTTGCCTTGATGTTGATGGCTGCTGACAGGTCAGGTGGGGTGACCGTGGCAATTCCATAAAATAAGACAACAGTGAAGTTTTCTATATCAATTGGCTTTTCTTTCATGAACAATTTCTCTGTAGCATGCAATGCCATTTGACAGCATTTTACTTGAAGAACTTCTTTCAAAATTGGGGTCAATCCTCTCAAACCCTGTTGCTGCTTTATCAACTAAGTTTATGTAATATTCTAAATAATTTGCTATCATTTAAACAATTTTCACAGGTTCTTCACCAACGAGTAGATTCCACCTCAAGAAACCATGTTCTTTGCTCATTCATAAGAAGCAACTCTTCATCCATTAAAGTTTTACAATGAGATTGCAGCAGTTCAGTCACATCTTTAGGCTGCACTTCTAATTTCTAGTTCTCTTGCTATTTCCACCACATCTGCAGTTACTTCCTTCACTGAAGTCTTGAACCGCTCAAAGTCATCCATGAGGGTTGGAATCGGCTTCCTCCAAATCCTGTTAATGTCAATATTTTGACCTCTTGCCATGAATCAGAAATTGTCTTAATGGCATCTAGAATGGTGAATACTTTCTAGAAGGTTTTCAATTGACTTTTCCCAGATCCATCAGAGGAATCATATCTATGGCAACTATAGCCTTACAAAATGTATTTCTTAAATAATAAGACTTGAAAGTCAAAATTACTCCTTGATCCATAGGCTGCAGAATGGATATAGTGTTAGCAGGCATGAAAACAACATTGATTTCATTGTTCATCTCCATCAGAGCTCTTGGGTGACCAGGTGCATTTAAATGAGCAGTAAAATTTTGAAAGGAATCTTTTTTTCTGAGCAGTAGGACAGGGGGCTTCAAATATTCAGTAAACCATGCTATAAAGAGGTGTGCTATCATCTAGGCTTAGTTGTTCCATTTATAGAGTACAGGCAGAGTAGATTTAGCATAGTTCTTAAGGGCCTTAGGATTTTGGGAATAATAAATGAGCACTGGCTTCAACTAAAAGTCACCAGCTGAATTATCTCCCTGATAAGAGAGTCAGCTTGTCTTTTGAAGCTTTGAAGCCAGGAATTGACTTCTCCTAACTATGAAAGCCCTAGACGGTTTCTTCTTCTAATACAAGGCTGTTTTATTTACCTTGCAAATCTGTTGTTTGGTGTAACCATCTTCATTAATTAACTAGACCTTGTGGATAACTTGCTGCAGCTTTTACACCAGCACTTGCTGTTTGATTTTGTACTTTTATGTTATGGAGATGGCTTCTTTCCTTAAGTCTCATAAATCAACCTCAGCTAGTTCCAAACATTTCTTCTGCAGCTTCATTACCTCTCTCAGCCTTCACAGCATTGAAGACAGTCAGGGCCTTGCTCTGGATTAGGCTTTGGCTTAAAGGAATGTTGTGGCTCATTTGATCTTTTACCAGTATCACTAAAACCTCCATATTATCAGTAAGTCTGTTTCACTTTCTTACCATTCACATGTTCACTGGAGTAACACTTTTAATTTCCCTCTAGAAATTTTCCTTTGCATTTACAGCATGGCTAACTGTTTGACACAACAGGCCTAGTTTTGGAGTTTTTTTGGTTTTGTTTTTTTTGCGGTACGCGGGCCTCTCACTGTTGTGGCCTCTGCCGTTGCGGAGCACAAGCTCCGGACGCACAGGCTCAGCGGCCATGGCTCATGGGCCTAGCCACTCCGCTGCATGTGGGATCTTCCCGATCCTGGGCACAAACCCGCGTCCCCTGTATTGGAAGGCGGACTCTCAACCACTGCGCCACCAGGGAAGCCCAAGAGGCCTAGTTTTTGACCTACCTTGGGTTTCAACCTGCCTTCCTCACTAAGCTTAATCATCTCTAGCTTTTGATGTAAGGTGAGAGATGTATGATTCTTCCTTTCAGTTGAACACTTAGAGGCTTTCTACGGTCATTAATTGGCTTATTTTCAATATTGTTGTTTTTCAAAGAATAGGGAGGCCCAAAGAGAGGAAGAGAGATGGGAGAACAGCTCATCAGTGAAGCAGTCAGAACACAACATTCATTAAGTTCTCAGTCTTACTTGAACATGGTTCATGGAACCCCAAAACAATTACAATAGAAACACCAAATATCACTGACCACAGATCACCATAGCAAATATAAATAATAATGAAAAGGTTTGAAATATTGTGAGAATTACCAAAATGTGACACAGAGACATGAAATAAGCAAATGCTGTTGGAAAATGCCACTGATAGACTTGCTCGATATGGGGTTGCCACAAACCTTCAGTTTGTAAAAAATGCAACATCTGCAAATCCCAATAAAGCAAAGTGCAATGAGCAAAGTTATGCCTGTAATAAAAAACCTCCCAGCAAAGCAGAGCTCAGTGATGCTTCAGGCTCCACTGGAGAAATCTACTAAACCTTTAAAGATGAATTAATACCAATTTTTCTCAAACTCTTGCAAAAAAAATTGAAAAGGAGGAAACATTTGCAAATGAATTTTAAGACCCAGCACTATCCTGAAAACAAATCTAGAAACTAAACAAAGATACTATTAGAAAATTACAGACCAATATCCTTGATGAATATTGATGTAAAAATCTTCAACAAAATGCTAGCAAACTGCTTTAAAACAGTACATTAAAACCATTATACACTATGGCCAAATGGGATTTATTCCTGTGATGCAAGATTGACTAAGCATACAAAAAATCAATGTAATATACCATGTTAACAGAAGGGAAACACACACACACATACACAATTAACTCAAATGATGCAGAAAGAGCATTTGACAAAATCCAACATACGTTCATAATAAAAACACCAAAGAAACTAGAAATAGAAGAAACTTCTTTAAAAAAACAAAGGCAATATATGAATAGCCCACAGCTAACATCATACTCAATGGTGGAAAATTGGAAGCTTTTCCACTAAGATCAGGAAAAAGATAAGATTTCCTGCTTTTCCCCTTTCTATTCAACATAATACTGGAAGTACTAGCCAAAGCAATTAGGCAAAAATAAGGAATAAAATACATCCAAATCAGAAAGGGAGTAGTAAAATTATGTCTGTTCATAGATGACATGATCTTATCTATAGAAAATATCAAACATCGTACACACACACCAAAAAAAAACCTGTTAGAACTAATAAACAAATTCAGCCAATTTGCAAGATATAAAATCAACACACAAAAATCAGTTGTGTTTCTACACACTAATAATGAACAATCTCAAAAGGAAATTAAGAAGACATTACCACTGACAATAGCATCAAAAATAATAAAATATTTAGGAATAAACTTAACCAAGGAGGAAGAAGACTTGTATGCTGAAAACTATAAAATGTTCCTGAAAGAAATTAAAGAAGATACAAATAAATGGAAAAAATCCCATGTTCATGGATTGGAAGACTTAATGTTGTTAAAATGCCCAGACTACCCAAAGCAATCTACAAATTCAATGTAATTCTTATCAAAATCCCAGTGGCAGTTTTTGCAGAAGTAGAAACAAATCTTAAAGTCCATTTGAAATTTCAAAGGACCCCAAATAGGCAAAACAGTCTTGAGAAAGAAAAACAAAGCTTACAGGTCCTGACTTCAAATCATACTTCCTGATATCAAAACATATTACAAAGCTAGAGTAATCAAAACACAGTATGTCACTGGTATAAAAGCAGACATAAAGACCAATGGAAGAGAAATAAACTCTCATGAATATGATCAAATGATCTTTGATAAGGGTGCTAAGGCTACATTAATGGGGAAAGGATGGTCTCTTCAACAAATGATGTTAGGAAAGCTGGATATCCCCATGGAAGAAAATGAAATTGGACCTTTGTCTTACACCATACACAAAAATCAATTCAAAATGGATTAGAGAATTAAATGTAAAACATTAAACAATAAAACTATTAGAAGAAAGCATAGGTTAAATCTTCTAGACATTGGATTTTGCAATGTTTTCTTTGATATGACACCAAAAGTGCAGGCAACAAAAGTGAAAATAGACATGGAAGATTATATCAAATTAAAGAGCTTCTGCACAGCAAAGGAAATCATCAACAGAGTGAAAAGGCACCTACAGAATGGGAGAAAATACTTGCAAACTGTACATCTGCTAAGGACTCAATATCCAAAATATAAACTCATGGCATCTCCCCACAACTAGGGTGCCTGCTGGATACTGGTGGGGGACCTCGACACCCAAGGAGATGGGAGGAAACCCGGAGCGACTGGGTAGGATGAGGTGGGAGTGAGGGGGGAAGAGAAGTGGAGGCTGGATAGCACTGGTGCACCTGAGAGGTGGCTGGGATGGAGGAGAGGTTCCCATGCCTGAAGGGACCCTCGGGGGGCTCAGAGGATGAGGGGGAGCATACCTAGCATCTCCCCTGCCCAGTTGGGCCCCGGGAAGCCTGCAGGCCTCCAGGCCAGTTCCTCTGTCCTCTGAGGACCCTTCCAGGCCGCTTTGGTTCTAGGGGGGTAGGAGGGAGGCAGGGGAGAAAGGAGAGGCAGGTGGGAGGGGCCCTCCGAGAGGAGAGGATCAGGGGAGGGTGACAGGTGTTTCCCCCACCCACTCAGGCCCCAGGAGGCCTGCTGGGCTCCCAGGCCTGGTCCTCCATTCTCTGGGGCCCCCTCCGGCCTCATGGGTCTTAGAGGTTGGCAGGGAAGGAGGAGGGGGGAAGATGAGGAGGATGGTAGGGAAGGACCCCCCAAGACTGGAAGATCAGGGGAGCATGGTGGGCATTTCCCCCATCCACTCGGTTCTGCGAGGCCTGCTGGGATCCCAGACTGAGTCCCCCACCCTCCAAGGACCCCTCTGGGCCACGTGGGTCCTAGGAGCATAGGCGGGAGCAGGGGAACAAGAGGAGAGGCGGGCAGGAGGGGCCCTCTGGGATCGGGGGATGAGGGGAGGTGTAGCAGGCATTTCCCCCCACCCACTTGTGCCCCAGGAAGCCTGCTGGGTTCCCAGGCCTGGTCCTCTGCCCTCTAAGGCCCCCTCCAGCTGTGAGGGTCCTAGGGGCGTAGAAGGGAGGGAGGGAGTAAGAGGGGGAGAGGTGGACAGGGGGGACCAGCCAGGGCTGGGGGAATGAGGGGAGGTGCTGCGAGCCTTTTCCTCACCCACTCAGACCCGGGAAGCCTGTTGGGCTTCCGGGTCTGGTCCCCTGCCTTCCAGGGTCCCCTTCGGCCATGTGGGTCCCAGGGGCATGGGGAGGGAGGAGAAGAGAGGCCAATGGGGAGGGGCTCTCCAGGATCGGAGGATCAGGGGGAATGCACCTAGTGTTTCCCTCACCCACTCAGGCCCAGTGAGCCTCCTGGGGTCCTGGACCTGGTCCTCTGCCCTCCAAGGCCAGAGACACGCCTGGGCCCCTCCTGCTGCATTGAGCCTAAGCCCCACCCCCACCCCGAAGGGCCTTTTCCTGCCCTGTGGGTCCTAAGCATAAGCCCCACCTACCACCCACCACTGCCTAAGCCTCATCCCCCACAGCCAAGACCTTTTCTGGTTTTTTTCTTTTCCTTTTCTCCTCTTTTTTACTATTGTGGTTCTGTTTTACCTTCTGGTTGTTGTTTCATATATATTTTTATTTTTTAATTCTTTCTAACATACCTATTAGTTTTATAATCTAATTTTATTTTTTACTCTTTATTATTGTTCTGCTCCTTTTTTTCTTTTCTTTTCTTTTTTTTTTTTTTGCCACCCCACACAGCTTGTGGGATCTTGGTTCATGAGCCAGGGGTCAGGCCAGAGTTCCTATGGTGGGAGCTCTGAGTATGAACCACTGGACTAACAGAGAATCTGAGACCCCAGGGAATATTCATCAGAGTGAAGTCTCCTGGAGGTCCTCATCTCAACACCAAGACCCAGCTCTACCAAATAGCCTACAAACTCCAGTACGTGAAGCACCCAGCCAAACAACCAGTACAACAAGAAAACAATGCCACACATCAAAAAAAAAAAAAAAATATATATATATATATGAGATGACAAAAAAATATATCACAGATGAAGGAGCAAGATAAAAATCTACAAGACCAAATAAATGAAGAGGAAATAGGCAACCTACCTGAAAAAGAATTCAAAGAAATGATAGTAAAGATGATCCAGAATCTCAGAAATACAATGGAGACACGGATTGAGAAAATACAAGAAATGTTTAACAAAGATCTAGAATAACTAAAGTACAAACAAACAGAGATGAACAACACAATAACTGAAATGAAATATACACTTGAAGGAATCAATAACAATAACATTGGCAGAAGAACGAATAAGTGAGCTGGAAGACAGAATGGGGGAAATAACTGCCGAAGAGCAGGATAAAGAGAAAAGAATTGAAGACAATCCCAGAGACCTCTGGGACAACACTAAATGCACCAACATTTGAATTACAGGGATCCCAGAAGAAGAGAAAAAGAAAGGATCTGAGAAAATATTTGAAGAGATTAGAGTTGAAAACTTCCCTAACATGGGAAAGGGAGGAGTCAATCGACTCCAGGAAGTGCAGAGCTTCCCATACAGGTAAAATCCAAAGACAAATATGCCAAGACACATATTAATCAAACTAACAAAAATTAAATACAAAAAAAAATGTTAAAAGCAGCAAGGGGAAAGCAACAAATAATATACAAAGGAATCCCCATAAGGTTATCAGCTGACTTTTCAGCAGAAACTCTGCAGGCCAGAAGGGAGTGGCAGGATATACTTAAGGTGATGAAAGAGAAAAACCTACAACCAAAATTACTCTACCTGGCAAGGATCTCATTCAGATTCGATGGAGAAATCAAAAGCTTTTCGGACAAGAAAAAGCTAAGAGAATTCAGCACCATTAAACCAGCTTTACAACAAATGACAAAGGAACTTTTCTAGGTGGAAGAAACAAGAGAAGAAAAAGACCCACTAAAACAAACCCAAAACAATTAAGAAAATGGTAACAGGAACATACATATCGATAATAACGTTGAATGTAAATGGATTAAATGCTCCACCAAACGACACAGACTGGCTGAATGGATACAAAAATAAGACCCATATATATGCTGTCTACAAGAGACCCACTTCAGGCCTGGGAACACATACAGACTGAAAGTGAAGGGATGGAAAAAGATATTCCACACAAGTGGAAATCAAAAGAAAGCTGGAGTAGCAATACTTGTATCAGATAAAATAGACTTTAAAATAAAGACTGTTACAAGAGATAAGGAAGGACACTGCATAATGATCAATGGATCAATCCAAGGAGAAAATAACAATTGTAAATATTTATGCACCCAATATAGGAGCAGCTCAATACATAAGGCAAATGCTAAAAGCTATAAAAGGGGAAATTGACAGTAACACAATAAAAGTAGGGGACTTTAACACCCCACTTACACCAATAGATAGATCATCCAAACAGAAAATAAATAAGGAAACAGAAGCTTTAAATGACATGATAGAGCAAATATATTTAATTGATATTTATAGGACATCCGACACAAAAGTGGCAGAATACATTTTCTTCTCAACTGCACATGGAACATTCTCCAGGACAGATCACATCTTGGGTCACAAATTAAGCCTCAGTAAATTTAAGACAATTGAAATAGTATTAAGTATCTTTTCTGACCACAATGCTATGAGATTGGAAATCAATTACAGGAAAAAAAACCTGTAAAACACACAAATACATGGAGGCTAAACAGTTCACAACTAAATAACCAAGAGATCACTGAAGAAATCAAAGAAGAAATTAAAAAATACATAGAAACAAATGACAATGAAAACACGATGACCCAAAACCTATGGGATGCAGCAAAAGGAGGTCTAGGAGGGAAGTTTATAGCAATTCAATCTCACCTCAAGAAACAAGAAAAATCTCAAATAAACAATTTAACCTTACACCTAAAGCAAATAGAGAAAGAAGAACAAAGATAACCCAAAGTCAATAGAAGGAAAGGAATCATAAAGATCAGAGCAGAAATAAATGAAATAGAAATGAAGAAATCAGTAGCAAAGATCAATAAAACTAAAAGTTGGTTCTTTGAGAAGATAAAAAAAATTGATAAAGCTTTAGCCAGACTCATCAAGAAAAGAAGAGAGAGGACGCAATCAGTAAAATTAGAAATGAAAAAGGAGAAACAACAAATGACACTGCAGAAATACAAAGAATTATAAGGGACTTCTACAAACAAGCATAGCCAATAAAATGGACAAACATAAAGAACAAATTCTTGGAAAGGTACAATTTTTCAAGACTGAACCAGGAAGAATTAGAAAATATAAACAGACCTATCACAAGTAATGAAATTGAAACTGTAATGAAAAATCTTCCAACAAACAAAAGTCCAGGACCAGATGGCTTCACAGGTGAATTCTATCAAACATTTAGAGAAGAGCTAACACCTATCCTTCTCAAAATCTTCCACAAAATGGCAGAGGGAGGAACACTCCCAAATTCATTCTGCGAAGCCACCATCACCCTGATACCAAAACCAGACAAAGATATCACACAAAAAAAGAAACTTACAGACCAATATCACTAATGACCATAGATGCCAAAATCCTCAACAAAATACTAGCAAACAGAATCCAACAACACATTAAAAGGATCGTACACCATGACCAAGTGGGGTTTATCCCAGGAATGCAAGGATTCCTCAGTATATGCAAATCAATCAAGGTGATACACCATATTAACAAATAAAGGAATAAAAAACACATGATCGTCTCAATAGATGCAGAAAAAGCTTTTGACAAAATTCAACACCCATTTATGATAAAAACTCTCCAGAAAATGGGCATAGAGGGAACCTACCTCAACATAAGAAAGGCCATATATGACAAACTCACAGCAAACAACATACTCAATGGTGAAAAACTGAAAGCATTTCCAATAAGATCAGGAACAAGATTAGTATGTCCATTCTCGTCACTCTCACTCAACATAGTTTTGGAAGTCCTAGCCATGGCAATCAGAGAAGAAAAGGAAATAAAATGAATACAAATTGGAAAAGAAGAAGTAAAACTGTCACTGTTTGCAGATGACAAGATACTATACATAGAAAACCCTAAAGATGCCACCAGACAACTACTAGAACTAATCAATGAATTGGTAAGTTTGCAGGATACAAAATTAATGCACAGAAATCTCTGGTATTCCTATACACTAACAACAAAAAATCAGAAGGAAAAATCAAGGAAACAATGCCATTTACCATCACAGCACAAAGAATAAAATACCTAGGAATAAACCTACCTAAGAAGGCAAAAGACATGTACTTAGAAAACTTTAAAACACTGATGAAAGAAATCAAAGATGACATAAACAGATGGATAAATATACCATGTTCTTGGATTGGAAGAATAACTATTGTTTAAATGACTGTACTACTCAAAGCAATCTACAGATTCAGTGCAATCCCTATCAAACTGCCAATGGCATTCTTCACAGAATTAGAACAAAAAAATTTACAATTTGTATGGAAACACAAAAAAACCCAAACAGCCAAAGCACTCTTGAGAAAGAAAAACGGAGCTGGAGGAATCAGGCTCCCCAACTTCAAACTATACTACAAATCTACAGTAATCAAGACAGTATGGTATTGGCACAAAAGCAGAAATATAAATAAATGGTACAGGATAGAAACCCCAGAGATAAACCCACGCACATATGGTCACCTAATCTATGACAAAGGAGGCAAGAACATACAATGGAGAAAAGACATCCTCTTCAATAAGTGGTGCTGGGAAAACTGGGCAGCTACATGTAAAAGAATGAAATTAGAACATTACTTAACACTATACACAAAAATAAACTCAAAATGGATTAAAGACCTAAATATAATACAGGACACTGTAAAACTCTTAGAGGAAAACATAGGAAAAACACTCCTGAACATAAACACAGCAAGATCTTTTTGAGCCACCTCCTAGAGTAATGAAAACAAAAATAAACAAATGGGACCTAATAAAACATAAAAGCTTTTGCACAGCAAAAGAAACCAAAAACAAGATGAAAAGGCAACACTCAGAATGAGAGAAAATATTTGCAAGTGAAGCAGCAGACAAAGGATTAATCTCCAAAATACACAAACAGCTCATGTCGCTCAATACCAAAAAAACAAATAACCCAGTTTAAAAATGGGCGGAAGACCTAAATAGACATTTCACCAAAGAAGACATACAGATGGCCAAGAGGCACATGAAAAGATGCTCAACATCCCTAATTATTAGAGACATGCAAATCAAAACTACAATGAGGTATCACCTCAAACCAGTCAGAATGGCCATCATCAAAAAATCTACAAACAGTAAATGCTGGAGAGGGTGTGGAGAAAAGGGAACCCTCTTGCACTGTTGCTGGGAATGTAAATTGATACAGCCACTATGGAGAATAGTATGGAGGTTCCTTAAAAAACTAAAAACAGAACTACCATATGCCCCAGCAAGCCCACTACTGGGCATATATGCTGAGAAAACCATAATACAAAAGGACACATGTACCCCAATATTCATTGCAGCACTATTTACAATAGCCAGGACATGGAAACAACCTAAATGTCCATCGACAGATGAATGGATAAAAAAGATGTGGTTCATGTATACAATGGAATATTACTCAGCCACAGAAAGGAACAAAATTGGGTCATTTGTAGAGATGTGGATGGACCTAGAGTCTGTCATACAGAATGACGTAAGACAGAAAGAGAAAAACAAATATCATATATTCTGCATATATGTGGAATCTAGAAAAATGGTACAGATGAACCTATTTTCATGTCAGGTATAGAGATGTAGACATAGAGAACAGACATGTGGACATGGGGAGAAAGGGGAGGGTGGGACAAACTGGGAGATTAGGTTTGAGGTAAATATACTACCATGTGTAAAATAGATAGCTAGTGGGAACCTGCTGTATAGCACAGGGAGCTCAGCTCGGTGCTCTGTGATGACCTAGATCAGGGTGGGAAAAGTGGGGAAGGAGGTCCAAGAGGGACAGTATACAGGTATAGCTATAGCTGATTCACTTCATTGTACAGCAGAAACTAACACAACGTTGTAAAGCAATTTTACCGCAATAAAAAAAAAAATTGACAAAGACAAAACAAAATCATACATTAAATATTTATATATATAAATATGCAATTCAACAGAAAAATAAAAGCCTGATTTAAAAATTGTCAAAAAACCTAAATAGATGATTAAATAGATGACTATGAAAAGAAAATGTAAAATAGTCAAGCCATCAAGCATATGAAACAATGCTCAACGTCACTAATCATCAGTGCAATGCAGATTAAAACTACAATGAGATATCATCTCACATCCTTAGAATGGCCACTATTAAAAAAAACAAAAATTACAAGTGTTGGTGTGAATGTGGAGCAATAGGAACTCTGATGCATTACTGGTGGGAATGTAAAATGGTCTGAAACTATCACACACATAAAAGGAAGAATTAATATAATTTGACATGTCAGCTTAAATGAAATGTAACTTCAAAAAGGAACCACTCCCCCTCGTGCCCAATTTTACTTATAATATATAACAATTATTAGATGAATCGTAAGCATTCAATAACTGCTTAAATTTGCAGTTGCTATTTTCACAAACACCTTCCATCTCCCCATAATTACTGCAGCGTTTAAAAACATAAACCAAGATTTTGACTACCCACATCTACATAAGCACATTGATTACTTCTGTATTTGGAATATGTAATGCAAACATACTTGGCTTAGTTGAAAATAATTATATTTTAACCAATTTTTTAAGATGCACAGAAGTAGGGTACAGAATTTTGATTTTTTAAAAATTTACATGTGGTTGTAGATAATTTCAAATGAAGTTTAAAAAGTTTTTAGCTGGTTGAGAATAAGTTTTATCCTAATTTTTTATGACACTTAACAATTTGAACTAATCTTTTCTCTGTAGAATTTAATTTCTTCCTGAACAAGTTCTTGATTAGAGCAATCCAAGAACTGATGAATAAATTTAACATTAATATACATTTAAAAACATATCTCTTCTTGAATAGGTTGCAAATAAAGTATTCTTAAAATTGAGCAGGAATTTTATTTTTTAAGAAAAGTCCAAGATTATGACAATATGGAGAGGGAAAATGTTCTAATTTACTGATGAAATCAAATATTTGGTTTAAAATTTGGGACTGAATGTAGTACTTGAATACTTACACTTTAGCAGGTTAAGAAAAATAAATCTGAAAAACCTAGATATTTCAGTGATGAGTATTTGTGTGTACAACAGTATGATTATTAACGCTTATGATGTCAAATCTGTTACTATTTCTTTCTATATTACTTAAATAGGAGCAGCTTGCTGAAGTGTTATGCAAGTGCATAGACTTATGTGAGCCAACCAACTGCTAAATAATTTAAAGTAACATTCACAGCCTTCTAAAAATATAGGTATCCAGCCACCCAGGAGATTAGCCTATAGCTGAGAGCCTCTGTGACATGCCGTGATTATGATCAGCTCTGCTGCAAAGGGGTTGATGTGGAAATGCAACTATGATCTTTCCTTTGCCAAAGAAAAGGAATTCTCGTGTCTTGTTCTTTTCAGATTTCTGGTCAGAAAATCTAGAATTGATTTTATTTGGTACCAGCAGATGATTCTTATTGTACCACAGAGAGTGGGCAGCCTAAAAAACTGAAGGTTTGCTTCTAAAATACTTGCTATTATTGTTTCTTATAAGGTGCTGTAGTTCAAAGAATATGTTTCTTTGCAATAATATCAATCCAAAACCAACCAACCGACCACACACACACACACACACATAAATTAAGCTCTATAATTCAAAAAAATTGAAGCTGTGATACAATCTGTCCCTAGATTAACGTAAACTCACAGAATTTAGAAATAATTCACCATTGCCCCCTTTTTTGTGGGGTTTTCACTCACCCTTTTTTACAGGGTAATTTTTTATTGCGGGTCTCTCTTAGTACTGCCTAGCGAAAAACCTATCCCCAACCTAACAGATTACAAACATACACATAGCTGTTTCAACACTTTTCACAGTGAAAGGCTCTCTGACAAGATACCAGAAGATCAAGAAAGACTACAATGTTTTAACTGCTGGGCCTTAAGGACAATTCTGGTTGCATTGAAATCTCAGTGTCAAGTGCAACAAGCATTCCCTGCTTATATTTGCGCCTTTATTCAATTAGTAAAGAGATCATAACAAGTAACTTGTTCTTCTAATTTTCCTTTCACTATCCCTCATCCAAATGAAACTATGGTAATTCCAAAATGAGTTATTTCCATAATTAGCTATAGGGATTTACGTAAGTTGCTTAACCTATAAACGACTTCGTATCTCAATTGTAATTGGAGGATTGTGTGTCCACCCAGTAAGGTTGTTGTGATGATGGCATAAACAAGACTGGATGCACAGAATGTGCACATTTAAGCAAAAGCACTTCACAACTGCAATCACCTAAAGGAACTATATGATGGTAGAGAGGTACATAGATAGATATAATTATCAGAATAAAAAAAAACCTTCCATATCGTTAAAATTATCATTTTTATGATAGCTAAAGATATGTTTTCTGAGACTTTTTTGGAAATTGTGAAGTTTAACTAACCGTGACCTTTCTGTTTTAAACCTTAGAAGAAAATAACTGGATATGAGAAGCAGAAATGAACACACAAGGAATATCCTAAACAAAACTGATTTTATCACATCAACATATGTGACTGCAATATAAACGTTTTCTATCACAGGAAAATGTGTTTGATCAGTCATATCAATATAGCCTCACACCTCTAGCAACACTTATTATTAAACAGTTAAACCTAATTTAATTTCTCTATTGACACCAATCTCTAAACATGAAGCTAGGGCCAAGGTCAATTCTTTGTAAAATGAGAAAGAGCCCACTGTAAGTTCAGACTTCAAACACATCTTTATGTGATCCTGTATAAATCATGAATCCATGAATAAATAAGACTTTGGGTTAAAGTTACACAAAAGGTAGAGGAAAAAAAATTTTTTTGAGTTTGTTTATAGACTTTTAGTTTCAAGAATTCAAACAAGTTTTAGATATAAAATACACATGTAATTTATAACAATTACACGTAGTAAAATATTTTAAGCATAGACCAAGAGAGGCGGTAACATGAAGCTAAAGAAATTGGAATTTATTTAGTAACGATGAGCATTCAGAGATATTTTCATTGGATAGGGAAACTTCCATCTGAGTCTTTTTCCATTTTTATAAGAAATGACACATATTTATAACCAAGTAGCTTCTTCAGTCTGCTTTCTGCTCGTGGATAACTGGATTGCCAAGGATCTCTTTATATTTGAACTGTCCTTGCATGTTTTAGTAAATGCTGATAAAATTCCTTTAAACAGTTTGTGGGCTTTCTGTTTTTCAAATTATACAGTTCTTTTATTTCATTTTTTTCTGTTTTATTTACTTTATTTATAGTTCATTTCTATTTATTGTATTTTAGGCAAAAAGAGAAGTTAGTTGGAAATTTCAGAATTTCTTAAAAAATCACTTATCCAGATCTGAGATCATTAGGTACCCTTGTAATTTTCCTGTTAGTGGAGGCAAAAATGTTACTAACCATTCTGCAAGGATACTGAAACCAAGGCTAGTTATCAGTTAGATCCATTAAACTATAACTTGCTTGATAAATGATGAACTGTAATCTGCATTCATGGATCAAGCTCACTGTTATTGTTGTTACAGAAACTTTGCATGCCCTCCAAGCATCACTAGCTTAAACAATGTCTGCCCAAGTTGTTTTTCAGGAACTTGGGGTCAGCTGTGTCCAGTTTGAGCTCAAGCCTGTTAAGACTGGTCAAGACCACCAACCCTCTAACTGGGCATGCTGGAGGGTCTACCCAGTGATCTTTTAACTTCAGAGGGCCAAAAACTCCACCCTCAGAACATGCTTACACAGCCATTTTCTGAACATGCTTCCCATGGAAAAGCATGTAGCTTCCTTGTGCCTGCACAGAACAACAGTTACCTCACCTTTTTCTTGTCTCCAATCACCTTTCCCCACGCTCCCCATGCCTCAGACAACCCTACTTATCCCATAAATATCCCCAGTCCCTTGCCTTTGCAGGGGAAGATTTGAGGTTTGTTCTCCTCTCTCCTTGCTCAGCTGCCTTGTGAATAAAACTTTTCTCTGCTGAGAACCTAAATGTCTCAGTGTTTGACTTGCTGTGCATTGGGCAAATGAAACTGGTTTGGTAACTGTACAACACGTGCAGTTTTATCCAATCTCCAGTAACATAATCCTCACTATTATTCACTTAAGAGTTTGATCAAGGCTCTTCCATTGCTTCTGCCTTAAATTGATGCCAAAGCCAAAGACACATTTTTTTTTTTATAGCATCACCCCTTTTCCAATACTAAATTTTATTCTGGTTATCTATTGCTATATAACAAGCTACTCCAAAACTAAATGGTTTAAGAGAACAATGATTTGTTTTGATTTACATGTTTTTAAATCTCATATTTCTAGTTAAGAATTTGAGCAGGCAATTATTCTTTTCCCACTAGAGTCACTCAGTTTTAATCACATTGGTAAAAATAGAATGCTAATACAATTAACTTAATCTAGCATGTATGAACTCAATATAAATAATATTAAATAAGTAATTAAGCATGTCCAAGGAATGTTTTTATTAATCATTGCTAAACAACGACTACCTGCTCATAATATTTTACCCTTTAGTCTCAGTTTAGTAATGTAAATGGTTGGTTAAGAACATGGACTTTGGATTCACATAAACCTAGATGTGATTCCTAGCTCTGCAATAAACTGGCAGTGTAATTTCTGATGATGTATTAAAATTTTCAGGGCTTACTTTCCTCTTCTAGAAAATGGAAATGATAACACAATATCCAGGGTCATTTCGAAAGTTAAACGAGATTTTTTATGCAAAGCACTTGATACCATATCTAGCACTAGTGTCTACTCAATGTCTAAATAAACATCTGTTTTTAGAGATAAATCCTTATTCTCTCAGGACAGGTTATATCTAGAATTTACCAAGTGGCTTTAGGCCTTTTATGGTTGCTGTTATCCAAAGTGCAAGACTGGTTAGGTAAGGTGAATGAAGAAAAGTTTCATTACGACCTCTGCTCATGGGCATTTTAGTACTTTGCAGGCTTGAAGCCGCAGATCCACTGGATCACTGCCTGGCTTGTTACTTTCATTCCTCTCTTTTATCTACTATATAAGGAAAAAAATTAGTTCTTCTGATTCATAAGATTCCAATTCAGCTGAAAATTTAGAAAAAAATATATTTTCTACTTTGGGGAAAAAAACTTATTTAAAAGTTCCTTCTCAGGATATAAAGAGGGTTCATGAATACAGAGAGAAAATATAGGACAAATCTCTTCCAAATTTAACTTTAATCATGTGATTAAATTGGGTAAGTAGCAGAGTAAAGAATAATCAGTTCTACACAATTCAGTCTACACAATTATCTTTCTTTTCCTTCTTAAAAAAAACAAGAAAAGCATGAACAAACTGTACAAAAATTAGCGAAATAAATGGCTACTTTATTCACTTCACAAATATGTTAATTTGAAATATGTCTGCTTCAATTGCTATGGTAGTTTATAAAATCCAAAGCAGTAGTATCTCAACACCAGAGCGAGGGCAACAGTACTTCAAAAAATAATACTTTCCTAATATTCAAAAATATTTTATTTTCCTTGTGAATAGATAAAAACTGAGTAGGCTCTGATGTACCTCACTATCCACACTGACCTTGTACCAAAGTGTTGATAAGACGATGCAATGTGCCAAGAAGGAGGAACGTGGACTGCCCCATGTGGAGAAAATTCGTCAGCACTAAGTGTATCCCTATAGAGACGGATTGAAAGGAAAACTGTTCAGATCAACACAGCAGGAATGCTGTGTGAATACCCTGAAAATTTCTCAAAGGTAGTTTTTCTTACTTTCAATAAACTACACTGCTAGTTTGTCTTCAATTTTTATAAAGATGTACATGTTCCAAATCTATATTTAAAGTTATATAATAACTTTATGTTAAAATAGCGTTAAATTTTTGGATTTTAAAGCACTAACAGACCTTCCCATTTAAGGTGGGAAATAAGCTGCCGATTGGAGCAGTGAGCCGCCTTGCTGAGCATCAAAAGAGTGACCTAATAGAACCAATCTGCAAGGACTGGAAAGTGAATTACAACAGGAAAAAATCAGACTTCTATGCAGTGGATGCTTGATGCATTTTTAGAAGCCTAAGATGCGCTCCTCCAGCGACTGGCCTTATGTCACTTCCCCCAGCTCCAGGTTTCCCGCCTCTGGGGCCTGAGCATCTCCTGTGTCACACTGTCAAGGCTGAGCTTTCGACCGTTGTACCAAAGCCTTGTGAGCGGCTTACCTAGAGCCCCAGGCCAGGAGTCATCGGGTGCTGTAATCCTTCAACTGGAATCCTTGGCTCTGTGAAGCCGTGTGGCTGACAGGGTCTTTGTGCTCTGGCCCGGTGTCAGGCCTGTGCCTCTGAGTTGAGAGAGACAAATTCAGGACATTGTTCCACCAGAGACCTCCTGGCTCCACGTAATATCAAACGGCAAAAGCTCTCCCAGAGATCTCCATCTCAGTGCTAAGACGCAGCTCCAGTCAACGGACAGCAAGCTCCAGTGCTGGACGCCCCATGCTAAACAACCAGCAAGGCAGGAACATAACCACATCCATTAGCAGAGAGGCTGCCTGAAATCATACTAAGTTCACAGACAGCCCAAAACACACCACCGGACACAGTCCTGCCCACCAGAAAGACAAGATCCAGCCTCATCCACCAGAACACAGGCACCAGTCCCCTCCACCAGGAAGCCTACAAAACCCACTGAACCAACCTTAGCCACTGGGAGCAGAAACCAAAAAGCAATGGGAACTACAAACCCTCAGCCTGAGAAAAGGAGACCCCAAACACAGTAAGTTAAGCAAAAAGAGAAGACAAACACACAGCAGATGAAGGAGCAAGGAAAACACCAACCAGACCAAACAAATGAAGAGGAAATAGGCAGTCTACCTGAAAAAGAATTCAGAGTAATGATAGTAAAGATGATCCAAAATTTTGGAAATAGAGTGGAGAAAATACAAGAAACGTTTAACAAGGAACTAGAAGAACTAAAGAGCAAACAACCAATGATGAGCAACACAAGATGAGAAATTAAGAATTCTCTAGAAGGAATCAAAAGGAGAATAACTGAGGCAGAAGAACGGATAAGTGAGCTGAACAATAAAATAGTGGAAATAACTACCACAGAGTAGAAGAAAAGAGAATGAAAAGAATTGAGGACAGTCTCAGAGACCTCTGGGATAACATTAAACACACCAACATTTAAATTATAGGGGGCCCAGAAGAAGAAGAGAAACAGAAAGGGTCTGAGAAAATATTTGAAGAGATCATAGTTGAAAACTACCCTAATATGGGAAAGGAAATAGTCAATCAGTCCAGGAAGGACAGAGAGTCCCATACAGGATAAATCCAAGGAGAAACATGCCAAGACACATATTAATCAAACACTGAAAAATTAAATACACAGAAAAAATGCCAAGGGAAAAACAACAAATAACATGCAAGGGGATTCCAATAAGGTTAACAGCTGATCCTTCAGCAGAAACCCTGCAAGCCAGAAGGGAGTGGCAGGACATATTTAAAGTGATGAAAGGAAAAAACTTAAAACCAAGATGACTCTACCCAGCAAGGATCTCATTCAGATTCAATGGAGAAATTAAAACCTTTACAGACAAGCAAAAGCTAAGAGAATTCAGCACCACCAAACCAGCTTTACAACAAGCGCTAAAGGAACTTCTCTAGGCAGGAAACACAAGAGAAGGAAAAGACCTACAATAACAAACCCAAAATAATTAAGAAAATGGTAATAGGAACATACATATCAATGACTACCTTAAATGTAAATGGATTAAATGCTCCAACCAAAAGACATAGATTGGCTGAATGGATACAAACACAAGACCCATATATATGCTGTCTAAAAGAGACGCACTTCAGACCTAGGGACACATACAGATTGAAAGTGAGGGGATGGAAAAAGATATTCCATTCAAATGGAAATCAAAAGAAAACTGGAGTAGCAAATCTCATATCAGGTAAAATAGACTTTAAAATAAAGCCTATTACAAGAGACAAAGAAGGGCACTACAGAATGATCAAGGGATCAATCCAAGAAGAAGATATAACTATTGTAAATATTTATGAATCCAACATAGGAGCACCTCAATATGTAAGGCAAACGGTAACAGCCATAAAAGGGGAAATTGACAGTAACACAATCATAGTAGGGGACTTTAACAACCCACTTTCACCAATGGACAGATGATCCAAAATGAAAATAAATAAGGAGACAATTAACTGCTAAACAATCATCTACAGGAAGACACTGGAAGTCACCAAAAAAGACATCCAAAGACATAGGAGAAGTCACAATGAGATTGTAAGAGGGGCGCAATCACAATAAAATCAAATCCCATAACCTCTGGGTTCGTGACTCACAAAATGGAGAACACTTACACCACAGAAATCCACACACTGGAGTGAAGGTTCTGAGCCACATGTCAGGCTTCCCAACGTGGGGGTCTGGGAATGGGAGGAGGAATTCCTATAGAATCAGACTTTGAAGGCTAGCAGGATTTGATTGCAGGATTTCAACAGGACTGGGGGAAACAGAGACTACACTCTTAGAGGGCACACACAAAGTAGTATGCATGTCGGAACCCAGGGGAAGGAGCAGTGACCCCAGGGGAGACTGAACCAGACATACCTGCTAGTGTTGGAGGGTCTCCTGAAGAGGCAGGGTGGGGCTGTGTCTCACTGTGAGGACAAGGGCACTGGCAGCAGAAATTCTGGGAAGTACTCCTTCATGTGAGTGCTCCCAGAGTCAGCCATTGGGCCTACCAAAGAGCCCGGGTAGGCTCCAGTGTTTGGTCACCTCAGGCCAAACAAGCAACAGTGACGGAACCCAGACCCAACCATCAGCAGACAAGTGGATTAAAGTTTTTCTGAGCTCTGCCCACCAGAGCAACAGTCAGCTCTACCCACCACCAGTCCCTCCCATCAGGAAACTTGCTCAAGCCTCTTAGATAGCCTCATCCACCAGAGGGCAGAGAGCAGAAACAAGAAGAACCACAATCCCGCAGCCTGTGGAAAAACATCCACGTTCACAGAAAGACAGACAAGATGAAAAGGCAGAGGGCTATGTACCAGATGAAGGAACAAGATAAAACCAGAGAAAAACAACTAAATGGAGTGGAGATAGGAAAACTTCCAGAAAAAAAAATACAGAATAATGATAGTGAAGATGACCCAGGACCTTGGAAAAAGAATGGAGGCAAAGATCGAGAAGATGTAAGAACTGTTTAACAAAGACGTAGAAGAATTAAAGAACAAACAAACAGAGATGAACAACACAATAACTGAAATGAAAAATACACTAGAAGGAATCAATAGCAGAATAACTGAGGCAGAAGAACAGATAAGTAACCTGAAAGACAGAATGGTGGAATTCATTCCTGTGGGACAGAATAAAGAAAAAAGAATGAAAAGCAATGAAGACAGCCTAAGAGACCTCTGGGAAAAAATTAAACGTAAAAACCTTCGCATTATAGGGGTCCTAGAAAGAGAATAGAGAGAGAAAGGACCCGAAAAAATATTTGAAGAGATTATAGTCAAAAACATCCCTAACATGGGAAAGGAAATAGCCACCCAGGTCCAGGAAGTGCAAAGAGTCCCATACAGATAAACCCAAAGAGAAACATGCCGAGATACATAGTAATCAAATTGGCAAAAATTAAAGACAAAGAAAAATTATTGAAACCAGCCTTGCTGGAAAAACAACAAATAATATACAAGGGAACTCCCATAAGGTTAACAGCTGATTTCTCAGCAGAAACTCTACAAGCCAGAAGGGAGTGGCATGTCATATTTAAAGTGATGAAAGGGAAGAACCTACAGCCAAGATTACTCTACCCAGCAAGGATCTTATTCAGATTCAATGGAAAAATCAAAAGCTTTACAACAAGCAAAAGCTAAGAGAATTCAGCACCAACCAAACCAGCTGTACAACAAATGCTAAAGGAACTTCTCTAAGTGGGAAACACAAGAGAAGAAAAGGACCTACAAAAACAAACCCAAAACAACTGAAAAAATGGTAATAGGAACATACCTATTGATAATTAACTTAAACGTGAATGGATTAAATGCTCCAACCAAAAGACACAGGCTCGCTGAATGGATACAAAAACAAGACCCATATAAATGCTGTCTATAAGAGACCCACTTCAGACCTAGGGACACATACAGATTGAAAGTGAGGGGATGGAAAAAGATATTCCAGGCAAATGGAAATCAAAAGAAAGCTAGAGTAGCAATACTCATATCAGATAAAATAGACTTTAAAATAAGGAATGTTACAAGAGACAAGGAAGGACACTATGTAATGATGAAGGGATCAATCTAAGAATAAGTTGTAACAATTATAACTATATATGCACCCAACATAGGGGCACCTCAATACATAAGGCAACTGCTAACAGCTATAAAAAGAAAATCGACAGTAACACAATAATAGTGGGGGACTTTAACACCTCACTTACACCAATGGACAGATCATCCAAACAAAAAGTTAATAAGGAAACACAAGCTTTAAATGACACAATACACCAGGTAGATTTAATTGATATTTATAGGACATTGCATCTAAAAACAGCAGATTACACTTTCTTCTCAAGTGCTCCTGGAACATTCTCCAGGATAGATCACATCTTGGGTCACAAACCAAACGTCAGTAAATTTAAGAAAATTGAAATCATATCAAGCATCTTTTCTGACCACAACACTATGAGATTAGGAATGAATTACAGGGAAAAAAACGTAAAAAACACAAACACATGGAGGCTAAACAATATGTTACTAACTAACCAAGAGATCACTGAAGAAATCAAAGAGGAAATCAAAAATTACCTAGAGACAAATGACAATGAAAACACGACGATCCAAAACCTATGGGATGCAGCAAAAGCAGTTCTAAGAGGGAAGTTTATAGCTATACAAGCCTACCTCAAGAAACAAGAAAAATCTCAAACAATTGGACCTTACACCCAAAGGAACTACAGAAAGAAGAACAAACAAAATCCAAGGTCAGCAGAAGGAAAGAAATCATAAAAATCAGAGCAGAAATAAATGAAATATAAACAAAGAAAACAATAGCGAAGATCAATAAAACTAAAAGCTGGTTCTTTGAGAAGATAAACAAAATTGATAAACCATTAGCCAGACTCATCAAGAAAAAAAGGGAGAAGACTCAAATCAATAGAATTAGAAATGAAAAACAACAAGTAACAAGTGACACTGCAGAAATACAAAAGATCATGAGAGATTACTACAAGCAACTCTATGGCAATAAAATGGACAACCTGGAAGAAATGGACAAATTCTTAGAAATGCACAACCTGCCAAGACTGAATCAGGAAGAAATAGAAAATATGAACAGACCAATCACAAGTAATGAAATTGAAACTGTGATTAAAAATCTACCAACAAACAAAAGTCCAGGACCAGATGGCTTCACAGGTGAATTCTATCAAACATTTAGAGAAGAGCTAACACCCATCCTTCTCAAACTCTTCCAAAATATTGCAGACGAAGGAACACTCCCGAACTCATTCTATGAGGCCACCTTCACCCTGATACCAAAACCAGAAAAAGGTACTACAGAAAAAGAAAATTACTGACCAATATCACTGATGAATATAGATGCAAAAATCCTCAACAAAATACTAGCAAACAGAATCCAACAACACATTAAAAGGATCATACACCATGATCAAGTGGAATTTGATCAATTTATCCCAGGGATGCAAGGATTCTTCAATATACGCAAATCAATCAATGTGATACACCATATTAACAAACTGAAGAAGAAAAACCATATGATCACCTCAACAGATGCAGAAAGAGCTTTTGACAAAATTCAACACCCATTTATGATAAAATAACTCTGCAGAAAGTGGGGATAGAGGGAACTTACCTCAATATAATAAGGGCAATACATGACAAACCCACAGCCAACATCGTTCTCAATGGTGAAAAAGTGAAACCATTTCCACTAAGATCAGGAACCTACCTACCTACCTACCTCAACCTACCTCAACATAATAACGGCCATATATGACAAGCCCACAGCAAATACCATTCTCAATGGTGAAAAACTGAAAGCATTTCCTCTAAGATCAGGAAGGAGACAAGGATGTCCACTCTCACCACTATTGGTAAACATAGTTTTGGAAGTCCTAGCAATGGCAATCAGAGAAGAAAAAGAAATGAAAGGAATACAAATTGGAAAAGAAGAAGTAAAACTGTCACTGTTTGCAGATGACATGCTACTATACATAGAGAATCCTAAAAATGCCACCAGAAAACTAATAGAGCTAATCAATGAATATGGTAATGTTGCAGGATACAAAATTAATGCACAGAAATCTCTTGCATTCCTATACACAAATGAAAAATCTGAAAGAGAAATTAAGGAAACACTC
Organism: Delphinapterus leucas; assembly: GCF_059928025.1. Lineage (NCBI taxonomy): Eukaryota > Metazoa > Chordata > Mammalia > Artiodactyla > Monodontidae > Delphinapterus > Delphinapterus leucas. The sequence continues at coordinate 95,386,293 of NC_143134.1, forward strand.
CCATTTACCACTGCAACAAAAAGAATAAAATACCTAGGAATAAGCCTACCTAGGGAGACAAAAGCCCTGTATGTAGAAAACTATAAGACACTGATGAAAGAAATTAAAGATGATACCAAAAGATGGAGAGATATATACCATGTTCTTGAATTGGAAGAATTAATACTGTGAAAATGACTATACTACCCAAAGCAATCTACAGATTCAATGCAATCCCTATCAAATTACCAATGGCATTTTTTACAGAACTAGAACAAATCATCTTAAAATTTGTACAGAAATACAAAAGACCCCAAATAGCCAAAGCAGTGTTGAGGGAAAAAAACGGAGCTGGAGGAATCAGACTCCCTGACTTCAGACTAGAAAAGACAGTCTCTTCGATAAGTGGTGTTGGGAAAACTGGACACCTACATGTAAAAGAATGAAATTAGAACACTCCCTAACACCATACACAAAAATAAACTCAAACTGGATTAGAGACCTAAATGTAAGACCAGACACTATAAAACTCTTAGGGGAAAACAAAGGGAGAACACTCTTTGACATAAATCATAGCAATATCTCTTTTGGTCCACCTCCTAGAGTAATGGAAGTAAAAACAAAAATAAACAAGTGGGACCTACTGAAACTTAAAAGCTTTTGCAAAGCAAAGGAAACTACAAGCAAGACAAAAAGACACTTCAGAATGGGTGAAAATATTTGCAAATGAATCAATGGACAAAGGATTAATTTTTCAGCTCACGCAGCTCAATATTAAAAAAACAAACAACCCAATCAAAAAATGGGCAGAAGACCTAAATAGATATTTCTCCAAAGAAGCCATACAGATGGCCAAGAAGCACATGAAAAGCTGCTGAACATCACTAATTATTAGAGAAATGCAAATCAAAACTACAATGAGGTATCACCTCACACCTGTTGGAATGGGCATCATCAGAAAATCTACAAATAACAAATGCTAGAGAGAATGTGGAGAAAAGGGAACACACTTGCACTGCTGGTGGGAATGTAAATTGATACAGCCACTATGGAGAACAGTATGGAGTTTCCTTAAAAAACTAAAAATAGAATTACTCTATGACCCAACAATCCCACTACTGGGCCTATACCCAAAGAAAGCCATAATTCAAAAAGACACATGCACCCCAATGTTCATTGCAGCACTATTTACAATAGCCAGGTCATGGAAGCAACCTAAAAGCCCATCGACAGTCGAATGGATAAAGAAGATGTGGTACATATATACAATGGATTATTACTCAGCCATAAAAAGGAACGACATTGGGTCATTTGTAGAGACATGGATGAATCTAGAGACAGTCATACAGACTGAAGTAAGTCAGAAAGAAAAACAAATATTGTGTATTAACGCATACATGTGGAACCTAGAAAAATCATACAGATGAACCGGTTTGCACGGCAGAAATTGAGACAAAGATGTAGAGAACAAACGTATGGATACCTAGGGGGGAAGCGGCGGCGGCGGCAGGGGGATGGTAGTGCTGTGATGAATTGGGAGATTGGGATTGAAATATATACACTAATATGTATAAAATAACTAATAAGAACATGCTGTATGAAAAAAATAAAATTCAAAAAAAAGAAAGAGAATAAATAAGGAAACACAAGCTTTAAATGATACATAAAACAAGATGGACTTAATTGATATTTATAGGACATTGCATATAAAAACAACAAAATACACTTTCTTCCCAAGTGCTCATGGAATATTCTCCAGGATAGATCATATCTTGGGTCACAAATGAAGCCTCGGTAAATTTAAGAAAATTGAAATCGTATCAAGTATCTTTTCTGACCACAATGCTATAAGACTAGATATCAATTACAGGAAAAAATCTGTAAAAAATATAAATACACGGAGGCTAAACAATACACTACTAAATAACCAAGAGATCACTGAAGAAATCAAACAGGAAATCAAAAAATACCTAGAAACAAATGACAATGAAAACACGACAGCCCAAAACCTATGGGATGCAGCAAAAGCAGTTCTAAGAGGGAAGTTTATAGCTATACAAGCCTACCTCAAAAACATCTCAAATAGACAATATAACCTTACACCTAAAGCAATTAGAGAAAGAAGAACAAAAAAACCCCAAAGTTAGCAGAAGGAAAGAAATCATAAAGATCAGATAAGAAATAAATGAAAAAGAAATGAAGGAAAACAATAGCAAAGATGAATAAAAGTAAAAGCTGATTCTTTGAGAAGATAAACAATATTCATAAACCATTTGCCATATTCAACAAGAAAAAAAGGGAGAAGACTCAAATGAACAGAATTAGAAATGAAAAAGGGGAAGTAACAACTGACATTGCAGAAATACACAGGATCATGAGAGATTACTACAAGAAACTCTATGCCAATAAAATGGACAACCTGGAAGAAATGGACAAATTCTTAGAAATGCGCAACCTTCTGAGACTGAACCAGGAAGAAATAGAAAATATGAACAGACCAATCACAAGCACTGAAATTGAAACTGTGATTAAAAACCTTCCAACAAACAAAAGCCCAGGACCAGATGGCTTCACAGGCAAATTCTATCAAACATTTAGAGAAGAGCTAACACCTATCCTTCTCAAACTCTTCCAAAATATAGCAGAGGGATGAGCATTCCCAAACTCATTTTATGAGGCCACCATCACCCTGATACCAGGGTGATTCAAGCAATTATACTCCAATAAAGATGTTAAAAAAAAAAGTAAGAAAGAACACAATGTGGAAAAATATAGAGTATTTAAACATTATTTCTTTATTCAAAATTAATTTTCAAATTCTTAATATTTTATAATTCATGTAAATATAAATGTTTTTATGCAATTAGTATCACACTGTATATACTGTTTTGTACTCTTTTTATGTACTCTTTAATCTCTTCTCCTAGTACTATATATGCATTTCTCATTATTTTTCAGAAGTATAATATTAATGTTTAGCTATATAGCATACCACTATATGAATTACTATATTTAAGTGATTGTATTCTTGGACATTTGTTTTTTTTTTTTAAAATTTTACTATTTATACGTCTAAAAAGAGAGCATTGCATGCTATTTTCCAATGACTTATGTGGTAATGAATGATAAATATCTATTTCCTAAATTCAAGTATTCTGAAACTCATGGACTAAAATATATTGGGTCATTTATTTCCAGATGCTGAGAACAGTGGTGTTTGTAAATTGAATGTATAATTTCATAGTTCTTGACTTTCAAAAGTCTTCTTAGTATCCTTATAAACTCCATATAATCTTCGTGCTTCACTTTTTCTGTTTTGTACCCACTTCACTTGCTTAGGACAGTTTCTGGAGACCGTAACACATATTTTGGTGTAAAGATGATTTACTGAGCATATGCCATTTGGTAAGCATCAAATAAATCATGAAGAACACGACTCTGTTTTCTTCATTTCTCCCTAAGCCTTTAAGTCATTAGTTCTCAAATTACTGACATCTTCTGCTATTCTATGCAAGAATGACATTTTCTTCCCTTCTGCACTCACTTGATCAGTCCAAATGACAGTTAGCATAAATATGCTTGTGCATATTGGGAAAAACAAGCATACTCTGAAGAGCTGTAGCTTTGTACATGTGTGTGAGACTACATTTTTTAAACTGAACCTTGGCACATGAAATATGTTTGATTGATTGACAGGCTAAAAGCTACTCTTAAAGCTCTAGGAAGAAATGCCCTCCTGCTCATGGCTTTGTTATTCTTGTTCCAAATATATGGAGTGAGACTACTTCACAGGTCCCATCTCAGATCAAAAACTGTAATTCAACATTTGGTTTAAAGTCTTTGCTTGTGATTTAGTGAAAAATAATACCCTTTAAAGCATTCCGTAAGCTAATCACTTAAAATCCCCTCATCTATTGGAGCTTATTTATAAATGATCAGGAAACTTTAGAAATTCAGTTAAGGAAGCTCATTGGATAAAATTTTTCTATTTGTTTTGTATAACTGCAACTTCATTCCTGAGGATATGAACCTCCAGCTGTCATATGCATGTGATTAACTGGGTCCTTTCCAGCTATTAAGAAAGCCCCACAGCGTTTCTATGTTTTCTGGTGAAAATAGAAGTTAGCTTAACATACATCTTGGCAAACAAGTTGCTGGCACAGAAAGGCAAAATATGCAAATTGGCAAGAAAAATACCTGTGTATAAAATTCCAAAAACAGCAGGTGCAAAGCCAAGTTTACCTTACCTAGTCCTGTTATAAGCACAAATTTATGTAAAAAAAAAGAAATACTTGTCTAACAATATTATTCTGGATATTATTACTCTTGTTTTCATCTTCTGGAAGAGGAAATACTTATTTAGGATGCAGTTTGAAAAAATCTTTCTGTCTCTGAATAAGAAGAATGATGGCTCTGCCTTCCGGTGAATGGAATATTGTTGTTTGTTCGTTTATTTTCTGGTAGTATATGCATGTTTTCTTCATGAGTTATAAGAATCTCATCCCATTTCCATGAAGTTGTGGCTTCTGACAACTGATTTCTCACTCTCAGTGTCCTCTGACTCCTAGGGTGTCCTTTATTCCAGCAAAAAGAATTACTGGGTTTGCTGTAGGTGCACACATGGGAGCCACTTTGGGCTATTATAATAATAACATGGGGTGTGTGTGTGTGTGCTATTTTACATATAAATTATGATCATTTTATGGTTCATTAATATTCCCTTTAAGTGAAGTTTTTGTTATGTTCACATTTTGTCTGCTTTCCTTATAGAACATGTTAAGGCATGAAGAATAATTCTATAGTTAGCTTCTTCCATACATTCTGATCTCAGTGAATTTGCCATTCATCCAGACATCAACCTCAGAATCTGACAGATGACTTTTCTTCTCTCACTAACCCTCATTCAATTGTTAAACAGGTTCCATTGATTTTCCCTTTTTAATATTGTTTATATCTTCTTCATGAGTATTAACCTCATTGAGACCTTAATAATCTCATGTAATACAAAACTTCACTTGTCTCTCAAGTACCTTTTTGTGGAGGGGCCTCTACTTGCATATATTTTCAATTGATTTAACACCAATGCTAGACTATCTTTTCCCGAACAAAATCATGTGTGTACCTTATTTAAAACAGCTCTTCAACATCAACATAATTAAATTCAACCGAATATGAGATGAAAATCTCTATGACCTTACTACTGCCTACTCTTGAAGACTTACCTAATAAAATTTATACTTCCTCCTGACTCTTGTGCACGTGAAAACAACTTTTAGATGGAAAAATGTGCCAAACTAGAATTCCTTGCTTAGAAAATAAGACATTTGAGACTTTTTAAAAATCGCCATTAATTTCCAGTGCATGTCTGGAATCTTTTTGAGTCTTCTAAAGAGAAAACTCCATGGCCCTTCTACACATTTGTGCACATATAATTCCATCATGAAAAGTATACAGTCAAGTTATTTTAACTGTTCTTTTCACATGTAACACTCAATTTAGACTGTAAATTCCTTGACAGAATAACTTTATTTTTGTATCCCTAAAGCATATTTATACATGGGATGAATCCTGTCCTTTAATTAAGTTTACCAAGCATTTTGAATTATGAGGGTTAGTCCATCTTTCCTAACCATACCTGATCGACTCCTACCAAAAAGAAAAATAAAGTCCCTAACCCCAAAATCATTGCCAAACATCACTACACATTCTCTCACCAACATTATCCTCAAATGATTGAATTCCTGAACCACAAATCCATGAGGTATAAGAAAATAGTTATTGTGTTAGAGTACTAGATTTAATTAGTTTGTTATACAGTATTAGGTAACTAATATTCCTGTTAATCATATAAACTTCTATAGCTTCATTGGAGAATTACTTAGCACTGTCTGCTGAAGTTGAATTTATGTATGCCCTACTACTTATCATTTCCATTCCTAGGTGTATACCTAAGGGAAATGTGTACATATTTATAACAGCATTAGTTTAAATATCCAAAAAATGAAAACAATTCAAATGTGTAACAACAGAGGAATGCATAAATGAAGTATGTTCTATTCACAAAACATAGTATCATATGGTAATAGAAATGGACATATCACAGCCAAACACATCAATGTGGATGAATCCTGCAAGAGGGAAAGAAGCCAGGCACACCATAATGCATACCATATAATTCCATCAAAACAAAAACAAACCAGGCAAAACTACTATATCAAACAGAAATCAGGAGAGCAACCAATTTTGTGGAAGAAGCAGAGCACAGTGATTGGGCATGGACAGAATACCACCTATAGTTTTCTATTTCTTTGGGTAGTGGTTATCTGCGTGTGCTCATTAGGTGGCAATGTATTGGGCTGTGCACTTAAGATCTGTGCGCTTTCTACTTGTATGTTATACTCCACAAAAAGCTTAAGAACAGGAGAGTATTTCTAATTTTATTCTCAAGAAGATTCTAGTGGATATTGTATCTGTTTCCAGAATTAAACAATCACTGTGAAGAAATACTTTGAGATGAGGAAAGTTGAAAAACATGGAAAACATGATGCCCAAATAAAATGAAATTAAAAATAAAAAAGAATACAAGGAGCAGGTAGAATATTAAAAAAAATACAATTGGTAAAGTAGAAGCAAGATTTTTAAAATTCACCCAGAACTAACATGTGAAGCTTAGAAGTAAATAAGAAAAAGGAGAGACATGGAGACAATGACATTAACTCCATTAATTTCATTATCAAACAGGATTCCTAGGAAAAAAGATCAGATCAGATGGAACAGAAGCAGTGAAGAGGTAGAGTGAGAGTAAACAGGGAGAGGGAAAGGGGAAGTGAAAGGAATTTATAATATTTAGAAAATTATCTAATTGGAAATTACAAGAAGTTCTGATTATGGCAAAATTCAGTAAAAATAACATCTTCATTGAAAAGATTAAAAAAAAATAAAATAAAATCCCAAAGGAGGTAATGCTGGCTTCTTCTAAAGACTATTGCTTTGTATTTTGAACTAGCAAAAGAAAATTGAACCTGTGGGAAACAGACTGAACTCTGAATTTTATGCTCAATTTGCCACTCCTCTGCAAAGTAATCAGAAAGGTGTTATATACTCAGGGGGTCAGAAAGTTTAAACCCACAAAAGTCTTACTGAAAAAAACAATGTACTCTTAGACATTCTTTGACCAACCAAACTTTAAATCAATTTGAAGAAACAGTGACTGGAAAAACATTAAAATGGTTTGATAATGAACAATTAAGTGACTTAAATTACAATTGCCTAAATGATAATAATTAATATACTTAAGAAATCATTCAAGTAAAAAATTATCATCAAAAGATCAAATAATAAATTTTATCAAACTATTTGTTCAATTATCAGTAGAAAGATAGGACAGAGAATATAAGAAATTGAGGGTAAGAGGTAAGAAAAATAATGCTAAATTTCTCATATTAACATATATTAATATCATATTGATATATTATGTATAATAAATAAAACTTTAATAAAGAAAAGTAAGTTCAAATAAATTTTACAAAAGTTTATGACTATTCATAATAGAAAAAATAATTGTATATAACTTTAAAATCAATGGGCCAAAAATTCAAATAAGCAATATAGATATTGCACATGTTAAAATACATGGAATTAGACAAATAATATAATGAATGTTAAAAATTAAGAATCAGAAATAAAATAGAAAATAAAACTTTCAGGGACAAAAAAGCAATAATGTAAGAGCTTTTAATTAGCACACATTATATTCTCATAACTTATCTCTCCACATATAACCCTTCATACAACTCAATTATGTAGGTGAAATTATACTCATTTTGCAAGTAAAGAGATACAGGCCCCAAGAAATTCAATATATAAAACTACTGAGTTAGAAGTACTGAGACATGATTGACACAAGGTCTACATAACCTCAAAGCCTGCACTCACAGCCACTGTACTTTGGTTCTTTATTCAAGTTATTTACAATTAAAAGACAAAATGACAGTAACTGGTTAACCATAAAATATTGGGCAAATGTTGACAAGATGGACACCAAAAGCTACACATAAAGAAAGTTATAAAGTCTAAGCTACTATTAAATAAAGTTGGATTAAAATAGAAAATTTATGCAATGTTACTTTTATACTAATAAAATACAGTATTCATATTTGATGTGTACAGTGATTAAACATTATTTTTCTGGAAATACTATTAATAATACAGAAAGCTAAAACTGTGGCTAAAGAGAAATTGACAAAAAGATATTTCTTGCAACCTGAAACACATTTTCAGTAAAACACTAAAGAAGCAGGCACAATAAACCGACAGAAATTTATAGTGATGAAAAATATTAAATGAAATACACATATACATATAATATTACATGTTTGTTATAGTACACCAGCATTTTTTAGGATGTTACCACTCCTCTTCTTTGCCTACAGAGTGACTATTCCTTTCAAAGATATAAATGTAAAAAATTAAATTATCACAGGATATTCCCCATTTTGTTTATATTTTGATCCTGGTGTGCCTCTCATTAGTGCCAGAAGGATCAGATTTCTTTGCAACTGTATGTTCCCTCTGTCACTTTTTTAGTTTATTTCCCGACCTGTGAAGTCCTGCTGGTAGGTAAGCACAGTATTCAAAATAATACAAATGTCGTCTTTGGGTACAGTGCTTTTTTCACTGCTTTTGGATTTTCCCTCCGTTTACTGTTAGAAAATGTGATAGGATGAGTAACAGACCATAAGTACTGTGCTTATTTATATTGTATCTCCATATCACACAATGCACTTGGAACTTCTTGAGGGTCTGACTTGTGTTCTATCACAATTTCCATACCTCAGCAGGAAGACCAATGTCTGGAATACGTCAGAGCTTCAGTGATGTTTGTTGTTGAATGGGTCTAAATGCAGGTGTATATACTATAAAGTGAACTTATTAAAATATAATATCAATTTGGAGATTTTCTTCTCAATTTAAACTGAAGTACAAAGAGTTTTCCACTGAGATATTGAAAGCATTAATCTTTTTAATCAACAGCATGAAAATCAAAGCAAACTGAATTCAGATAAATCCAAGCATACAATCAGCACAATTTTTGTGAAAAGAATATTCCCATATTTAATACTTTTTGTTAATGAGGATTGTTAGAAATGGATTGTAGTTAGGGCTCTTTCCGTAATAACGTAACAGTTCAGGTTTAAAAAAAAGAAAAATCTACCATAAGCAAACAAAAACACACTTAATGGTGTCTAAAGAGGAACAAGCATAAGTTGTTGACTATAGCACTTGACCTCTCTGTTTCTTCTAATTCTGACATTCTGTGATTTTTAAATTCCTTTTTACTTATCATTTGTCTTTATATAATTTGAAGGCTTTTGCAGTCTCTGAAACTGTGGACTTTCTTGACCAAAACACATGTTGCTATTCACCCGTTCTGCCATTTATGTGAACAGTTTGATTTTCCTTGAATGAAAGAATGACCTTATGCTAATCAGGTCACACAATTATATCCAGTTCATGTTTTGACCAGCCAAATATGCTCATGAGACAATTATGAGGCTGAACAGTACAGTATGAATCTATGGAACTCAGAGACCTCAACTGCCTTATACAGAAATACAATATTAAACTTAGCCACATTGATGTATACCCTAGTACGTTTCAAATACATAAGCTGGAGGAATGATATGAAGAAATTTAAGGGAAAAAAGATGAACTTCATAAAATAATCAGTAGAATATTCAATTTATAGAATTTTAAACCCCCTTATATTTTAATTTCTTCATATATTAGGATGTTCTATCTTTTTAGTGATATCTGCATAAAAGGAAATAATCCTCCTTTGCACAAGGGAACAGTAGAGAGCAACACCACACTTTGTAGTGAATATAACATTTCTCTGGAGTCTATTCAATATGAAAGAAACTCTTCTATCTCCCTTTTGTAAAACAATGTTTAAATAGTAGTGTAAAATTTTTATCAATATTGGTAAAAATGTTGAAGAATAAAAGTCCATTGCTTACTCTGTATATAAGGATTTTTGTTTGTTTTGCTATCTTGCTTAATATAAAGTAGTAACAACACTGAGTGCATACTCACATATTGGTTGAGTAAATCAAGTTAGATCATGTGACTAAGTATACTTTCAGCTCCACTCAACATTTGCAGGGCTCTTTAAGAACACTTCATATGTGTTTTATAATTTAACCTTCACAATCTTCTCTATATTCTTTAAATATAGGCAACAGGCAAAGATAAGTAAACTAGTCTATAAAGTGGCAAAGCTGTAATTCAAATCCAGTCAATCTAACACAGTAAGATCAGTGTGCTTGCCTTATATTTGCAATCCATTTAACAATTTACAATTGGCTTTGACTTGCTTTGATTCTCACAGCAAGCTGGTAAAATAAGTGAAGCTGCCATCATTTTAACCTTTAAGACTTTGGCAAAATCAAGGTCACATAGCAAAATGATGGACTCAATATGAACAAAATCTTCTTATAACAAATTCAATTTTCCCTGTATCACCGAGATTATAAGCAATGCTCTCCATCTCATTCTTCCTTCATGGGTTACCTTTCCTTCCTTTCTTTGTCTTTATCCTTCTATCAATCTTTCTTTCCCTATCCCTCTGCCCCTCTGCCACCTATTTTCATGAGTTTCTGAGTGTCTAATATGCCATATTTTGCTTTTCTCTCATACAGGAAGAAAAAGGACTTTAAATTGAAAAAAAGAACAACCAACATTAAGTGAAAATAGATGAGCAGATATGAGAGGAAACAGTAAGAGCTAAACCTGTGCTTTCATGAAACTTGAGTAACTAGTTCCAGTTGAATTAAATGATAGAATTCTGAAAGCTGCAGTTAGATGTACAAGTGATTAAACTCAACTGTTGAATCTAACTCAAAATATTGAGTAAGAGACTTCCTTCAGTCTGGGGGAAATGCCGAACATTCTGGTCATCAATCTTTCTCTGATTTGGATAAAATTTTACAATGCTTGATAAGTATATTTGTATTCCCTAAAGATAAAATCAATATTTTATCTACAGGTTATAGTAATACACTCACTACTGAAAGATAAATCACAGAAAAAAATAAAGTTTTACATCTAGGTAGCCAAAGATGGTATAAGAGTTCAGAATAGGGGAGGGCAGTTGGAAACTGCTTTTATTATTATACTGTACTCAAAATAGTTGCAGTTCTCACATGAATTTTCATTCATCAAATATTTATTGGCACATTTTATGTGCCAGACACTTTCCCAGGCACGGGAGATATCAAAGAAAATAGAAACAAAAATATTTGCATAATAAAATAACATTAGAATGTTAGAATACTTTTCGATTCAAGAAAGATTTGTATCAGAAAATTTTCAGCTAAGAGTTTTTCAAAGGAAAGGTGCATTTTTAAAAATCAACAAATTATTTAGATAGTATGAAGAGTTAATTCTCAATGAATATAAATGCCTAGGTGAAATTAAGTACTAGTAGCTTCAGTATTAATAGAATTTTAAACAAGGCTATTTAGAGCTAAATGTTTTCTGGGAGAAATTTACTTGTTCTTTTAAACTTCATTTTTTTTGTCAATGTAGCTTTTAGTAATAAAAAATAGTATAGCTTAGTAATAAAGAAATCATGGTCTGGAATCTTCCAGATTTGGTTCAAATTCCAGCCCTGTCACACATCTTTTCAAGTGATATTGGTCTGATTAGTTAACCTCTTTAAATCTTAGTTTTTTACTTATAAAATGACCTAATTATAGGATTTATTTCATTATGTTTTTGTGAGGATTGAGACATTTAAAATATGGGGACTATATTTAAAAATACCTCTTCAAAACTATCACGAGTATGGTGATCTCAGACTGAACACTGAGCTGAGCATGTCATCCAACCTAACATATAGAAGAATACAGCTTGCTATCTATAGGTGGTTAAAAGCATATTCTTACTAGATCATGTGAGAACTTTGTCTCAAGTGTATGCAGAAGAAGCTGTCAATGCAGTGACTTGGTCTAGGCAATGATATAGTTCAAAAGTTGATGGACCTCCCTTAAAAAACTAAAAACAGAACTACCGTATGACCCAGCAATCCCACTACTGGGCATATACCCTCAGAAAACCATAATTCAAAAAGAGTCATGTACCAAAATGTTCATTGCAGCTCTATTTTTAATAGCCAGGACATGGAAGCAACCTAAGTATCCATCAACAGATGAATGGATAAAGAAGATGTGGCACATATATACAATGGAATATTAGCCATAAAAAGAAATGAAATTGAGCTATTTGTAGTGAGGTGGATGGACCTAAAGACTGTCATACAGAGTGAAGTAAGTCAGAAAGATAAAAATACCATATGCTAACACGTATATATGGAATCTAAAAAAAATGGTCATGAAGAACCTAGGGGCAAGACAGGAATAAAGACACAGACCTACTAGAGAATGGACCTGAGGATACGGGGAGAGGGAAGGGTAAGCTGGTACAAAGTGAGAGAGTGGCATGGACATATATACACTACCAAACGTAAAATAGATAGCTAGTGGGAAGCAGCCGCATAGCACAGGGAGATCAGCTTGGTGCTTTGTGACCACCTCGAGGGGTGAGATAGGGAGGGTGGGAGGGAGATGCAAGAGGGAAGAGATATGGGGACATATGTATATAGGGGGGAGGGAGACGCAAGAGGGAAGAGATATGGGGACATATGTAACTGATTCACTTTGTTATAAGCAGAAACTAACACACCATTGTAAAGCAATTATACTCCAATAAACATGTTAAAAAAAAAAAAAGGTTGATGGAGTAAAACATGCAAAAACTGCAGTGTCTTTCCAGACATCATAAGATACTAATGCTCTGGAAGAGATATTCCTCAATCATATTGACTTCTCTGATACTATTTTAGATGTTTCAAATTTCAAACCTCAAGTGTGTTGCCCCAAATGCTTAGCATAATGTCAAGAACTCAAATGATAAAGGCCACAGTGCATCTTACCTGGGCTAAAGTTTATTCCTGGTAGTGGATAAGTCTGTGTAGATTATGAATGGATATAGGAGATCATTCCAGAGAGGTATGAAGAAGAGACTGATAGAACATACAGATTCATAATGTACAAAGAAGAATGTCTTGATGTCTGTAAACTTATTTCTGAAAATTATATTTTTTAATTGTGGAATAGGGGAGTTTAGCAGAAATGGAAAAGAAAAGAGGAAAAAGTACAATCAGCCATTTCTACAGAAATATAAATTAGAAAATAAAGTTTAATTTCAGGAATTTGTTGGTTAAATTACTCTTTATAAGATATCCGCAAACCAAATAATCTTTTAAGATATTGTTGCTATTGATAAAGAAACTTCAAGTTTACTAAATGTCTTAGAAATTGTGATACAGAGTCCTTTTGCAAGTTGGGGCTGCCTACATACTGCAGTGATTATAAAATAGCAATGAGTCCAGCTTGCTCACGTAGTAAAAAGCTGTCTTTTATGTTCTTTTAATTAGAGTAGATGTTTCTCCCTTGATACTTAAAATTATAGATTATACTGGTACTTGGAAAGCCGTAATGAATTTCTGATGACAGTTAAGAATGTGGGACCTTGGGAGTAGTTGCCCTCAGCAAGAAAGCCAAAATTGTGTGTCAGTAAATAGATTAACATAAATTTATGTGTTCTTCATGGTATTATTACTAACTGGTAATAAAACCTTATTAGGGATTCACTGTGTATGAAAATTTTAAAAGATTTTATGATTCTATAAGCACAGTCACATTTATGGTTTGTTTACCTTTTGTGCAAGTATTTGCCAAGTACTCTTCATTTATCTTTTCTAAGTATCGGTTAAATATTATTTTGCCCTCAAAGAAATGACTAGGAGTTAGGTAGTGCTGTAAAAAAGATGTTTTATCTTAATTCTCAGAAGAATAGAATTTCTTCATTACTTGATTTTCTCCAGAATTAGACACCAGACTACAAATGTATGGAATTACTTTAGATCTGAAGGAGAAAGCAGTCAACATGCAAATCATGTTGTAGAATATAATTTCATCCTCTCCTCAAGGAAGATAATCTCAAGACCTATTCGGTCATGCTATTTGTCCTAAAGATCAGCATCTCTAGGTGATGAGAGTGACGTGTAACTTGCTTTTCTCACTCAACACTTTTAGAGATCTGTTTACACTTTTAAATTTTGATATAATTTATTCATTTTACTTCCTACACTGTATTTTCCATACATATAAACAATGTCTTCATTCATTTTCCTACTACAGACATTTATGTTGTGTCTAATTTTTTCCTAATAGAGACCATACCTATGTGGGCATCCTTATATAAATTTCTGGTATAAACATGTAAAAGTTAATCTGGACAGAGAATATATTTAGAAACAGAAGTGCAGGGTCTTAGTTTATTCTTTAAGGTGTTGCAATATCTTGACACGTGACCTGCAGTTAATTTCCAACTTATTTATATTTTGACAAAACGTGATATTGTCAAACTTTCTGACTGTCCGCAATAAAATTCAGGCAATGATATTACATTGTTGGTTCAATCAGCTTTTCCCTTACTACTAGTGACATAAGAGGATTTTTTTTACATTCTTAATGGAAGTTTACTTTTCCCCTTGTGGAAATTGCATGCTTGAAATACTAAGCCAATTACTACATTCTTTGTCATTTTCGTGGTGATTTGCTGGAATTCTGTATGCACTGTAAAGCAATTTTGTGCATAGAATACTTTTCTTCCCTGTGTATAGCATGTTCTTTAACTTCATTTACATCATCTTTTGATCTTATATCTTTGTCCTCCCATATGAGTCAGTATGTCTAGTTATAAAAGGGATTGTATCTCAAGGAATGTGATAGAGAAAAACGTGAAGTGATCACCATCACTCACTTCCCATAAATCATAGAGACAATTTGGTATCATTCACAGTGAAGGTTACAAGACTATTAAATTATGTTAAAATAAAAGGAAAGAGGCCAGATAGTAAACACTTTAGGCTTTCCATGCCACATACATCTCTACTGCTGGTAAATTAATGATTTTTAAAAAATAAAGGCATGATAGCTGCATATATGTTAACTATGTAAAAAGCCACTTAAAATTTTTTTTTCATAATTATACTGTGGAAAAATCTCTGAATAGGCAGCAAACTAAATTAAATTACAGTTGAAGTGCTTTCTATTTCCATGTAAACACATTTTCTGGTGGAATTCTTTTAACAATTTAACAATAAACAATTACTTAGAAACTACCAGAAAGTGTGAAGTCCCAAAGTTCATTAACCAAGAAATATTCCTAAGTGAAATGTAACCAGCTTGTTTATACCTTGTATAGTCTGAGCACAGTTTACTGTTTTTTCTTTACTCTAATGTAACAAATACAATCATTATTAGACTGATGTCACACATGGAAACTCTTAAGGCTAGAGAGGGGAAACAATGCAATGAAATAGGTTTTTGGAAAAGAAGGTGGTTTGCATCAGTCATGTGCAATTAAACCAGTCCTATAATCAAAGTACAATAAACCCCAGGAGTCCAGCCCTGATTATCTGTGAGTTACCGATGTGTGAGATGGAATATTCACGGTGGTAATGTGAAGTATAACCCTTTGATAAAAGCCAAGAGCACTCACAAGGAGCCTCTAGTGATTTAACGGAAAGTAAAATCTCACTATGGGATTCTAGTGCAGTGAGGGCCAATATATAGTGATTTTACTATGTATTGTCAATGATATTGATAGTGGAGTTGTTTATTCATGGGTCAAATTTAGATATTACCCCTTGTGTACATAGTTTCAGTCTACTTTTAAAGTAAAACCTGGAAACACTATGTTAGATACTATTTTGCTCAGAAACCCTGAGTATTGTCATACAGATGCTGTTCAAGGCAGCCCACCTGAGGAAGGGTATGAGTTCTAAAATTCAGCCTCTTTGCCAAGCCATGCACCTTGGCACAAGGCTGCATACACTAAAAAGAGGTGCCTTTTTTATAATTATCACAAAAATGCCATATGAGCTAAGTCTGACCTCGTTTAGTTTTCTCCATTATCAACATAATCTCAAAGTCTCTTTGTGTTGCTAATCAGTATTGAGTCAGTAGTTTAGAGAAAGATGTTTGTGATAAGGCTAGGGAAGCAAAACTGTGTCATTGTAAGGTAATTAGCATACTCAGGAACAATACTGTCATCTGAAAAATGTCATTTCTCCCAAACTTCTAGGCCACATTTCAAAATACCTGCTTTATAGTTTCATCCCAATATTCCACCAATGCCTCAATTCAGTACAAATTTATTACCTATCCACTCCAAGCTGCTCCTCCTCTATTTCTCTATTTAAATAATCCCATTTTATATCAAATAGCTTAAAACTCCACCAGCATTACTTACCCTTTGCTCTCACACTCATTTGTCACTTTCCCAGAACACAATCTTTCTTAGTACCTCCTCACTCTAATTTATCATGTATTGATACTTACTGCTACTTACATGTATCAGAGATACAGCTCCAGTTTTATCATTTCCCAGGTCAAATATCTTTAATGGCTCTTCATTCCCTGAACAATTACTTTTAAACTACTTGCCCTGATATTCAAAGTCATCCATAAACTGCCCCATCCTGCCATTTTCCATTTTACTTTCCAGGATTTACGCCAGAGAAGCTATGTTCCCATAGATGAGCCATGTAGAAGGAAAATGCCTTACTCAAAATGTTAATACCAACACATTCTTCTGAATTCCCAGTATCTTTCATGAACTTATTTTTAAATAATAGCTTATTGAGATAAAATTCACAATTAATTCACCCATTTAAAGTGTACAATTCATTGGTTTTTAGTATATGCACAGAGCTGTGAAACCATCGGCACAATCAATTTTCATCACACTAAAAGTTAACACTATATCCATTAGTAGTCACTCCTCAATTCCTCCTAATTCCCCAGTCCTAGGCAACTACAATATATCCTCTGGACACTTCATATAAATAGAATAATTCAATATGCAGTATTTTGTGACTGACTTCTTACACTGAGTATAGTATTTTTAAGGTTTATCCATGCTGTAGCATGTGTCAGTACTTCATTTATCTTTATTGCTAAAAAATATTACATTATAAGGATATACCAAACTGACAGTTTTCCAAAGTGGCTGTACCATTTACATTCCCTTTAGCAGTTTATGAGAGCTCCAATTCTTCCATAATCTCATGGATACGTGTTATTATCTGACTTTTTGATTATAACCATCCTAGTGGGTGTGAAGTAGTATGTCACTGTGGTTTTGATTTTTATTTCCCTGATAGCTAATGATGTTGAGGATCTTTTCATGTGCTTATTTTCAATCTACATATTTTTTCTGGAGAACTATCTATTGTGATCCTTTGCTAATTGTTTAATTGGGTTACTTTCTTTTACTGAGTTTTAAGAATTCTTGTTCTACATTCAAGGCTGTGATAAGGTAAATTATTTTCTCCCATTTTTGTGGGTTGTTTTACCCTTTGTGATAATATTCGATTTATTATTTTTCTTTTGTTGCTTGGGCTTGGTGTCATATCCAAAAGGCTTTGCCTAATTCAAGGTTATAAAGAATTACGCATAATTTTCTTCTAAGAGCTTTACAGTTTAGTTCCTACATTTAGGTCTATGATTTCTTTTGAATTCATTTTGTGAATAATGTGAAGAAGAGATCCCATCTCATTCATTTGCTCATGAATATCCATTTGGCCCAGAACCATATGTTGAAAGTATTTATCTTTCCTTAATACATTTTCTTGAAACCCTTGACAAAATAAATTCGTCATAAATGTGAGGGTTTAATTCTGGATTCTTAATTATATTCAATTTATCTATATGTTTAACCTTAGGTCTGCACTGCATGGTCTTGATTATTGCTTTGTAGTACAGTAAGTTTTGAAACTGGGATATGTGAGTCCTCCAACTTTGCTCTTCTTTTCAATATTGTTTTGGCTCTTCTTGGTTGCTTGCATTTACAGTTTGAGGTTCAGGCTTGATTTCTGCAATGAAGTCACATAAGCTTTTGATAGGAGGTGTGTTGAATCTGTAGATCAATTTCAGGAGTATTGTCATCTTAACAATATTAAGTCTTCTGATCCATGAACATGGAGTGTCTTTCGGTTTAGTTCTTCTTTAACTGCTTCCAACAAAGTTTTATAGTTTTCAGAGTACAGGCATACCTTAGAGATACCGTGGGTTCAGTTCCAGACCAATGCAATAAAGCGAATATTGCAACAAAACAAGTCACACAAATTTTTTAACTTTCAAGGCATATGAAAGCTATGTTTATACTATACTGTAGTCTATTAAGTGTGTACTCGCATTATGTCTAAAAAATGTACATACCTTAATTTAAAAAAAACTTTGCTAGAAACTGCTAATGATCATTTGAGCCTTCAGTATGTCATAATCTTTTTCCAACAGTAACATCAAAGATCACCAATCACAGATCATTATAACAAATAAAAGTTTGAAATATTGCAAGAATTACTAAAATGTAATACAAAGTCACAAAGTGAGCAAATGCCATTGGAAAAATTGCATTGATAGACTTGCTTGATACAGCATTGCCACAAACCTTCAATTTTTAAAACACACAGTATCTGCTGCGAAGCATAGATACAAAACCTGTATAAGTTTTGTCTTTATTTTGTTAAAATTTATTCCTAGGTATTTTATTCTTTTTGATGATATTGAAACAGAATTGTTTCCTTACTTTTAAATTTGAATTTTTCATTGCTACTCTATAGAAATAAAACTGATTTTATTAGAACTCATTTATTAGTTCTAATACATTTTTTTAAAGTGGATTCTTTAAGAATTTCTATATACAAGATTAGGTCATCTATGGATACACATAGTTGAACTTTGTCCTTTCCAATCTGAATGCTTTTTGTTTTGCTTCTTAAATTTCTCGGCTAAAACCTCCAGTTGAAGAGAAGTGATGAGAGTGGCATTCTTTCTTGTTCCTGATTTAGGAGAAAACATTTCATTCTTTCAATATTAGATATTACATTAGCTGTGGGTTTTTCATACATGCCTGTTATCAGGTTGAGGAAGATCCCTTTTATTCACAGTTGGTTGAGTGTTTCATTATCAAGTGATATGGGATTTTTATCAATTTTTTCTGAATCTATTGAGATGATTATGTGGTTTTTAAAAAAATTGTTTAGTCTATTGTTATACTGATAATGGCATACTGCATCGTTTGATTTTCAGATGTCAAACCAACCTTGTATTCCTGGATAAACTCTACTTAGTTATAATGTATAACTTTAAAAATATTTTGCTGGATTTGACTTTCTATAATTTTATTCAAGATTTTGCATTTATATTCATGAGATATTGGTCTGTAGTTTTCTTTTTTGTGCTTTGCCTGGTTTTGACAAAGAATGAATTGAGTTCACTCTCTTCTATTTTTTGAACTGTTTGTAAAGAAGTTATATTATCTTTCATACGTTTGGTAGAAATCACCAATGAAGCCTGAGCTTTTACTGTATGGGTAGTTTTTGATTACTAATTCCATATCTTGTTATAGGTTCATTCAGATTGTATATTCCTTCCAGTCAGTTTTAGTAGTTTGTATCTTTCTATGAATTTGTCCATTTCAACTAAATTGACTAACTTGTTAGAATACAATCATAGTATATTCCCTTATAATAATATTTAATATAGTATAATTTTTTCTGTAAAGACAGTAGTAATATCACTTCTTTCATTTTTGATTCTGATAATTTGAATGTTCATTTTTTTTCTTGGCCAATATAGCTAATGGTTTGTCAAATTTATTGAAATTTTCAAAGAACCGGCTTTTGTTATTTTTATTTTCCCTATCATTTTTTATTGTCTTAATAATTAATTTCCATTCTACTTTTTTTTTTTGGCGTTACGCAGGCCTCTCATCGTTGTGGCCTCTCTCGTTGCGGAGCACAGGCTCCGGACGTGCAGGGTCAGCGGCCATGGCTCACAGGCCCAGCCGCTCCGCGGCATGTGGGATCTTCCCGGACCGGGGCACGAACCCATGTCCCCTGCATCGGCAGGCGGACTCTCAACCACTGCGTGCCACCAGGGAAGGCCCCCATTCTACTTTTTAAAAACTGTTTCTTTCTGCTTGCTTCAGATTTAGTTTGTTACTCGAATTTCATCACGTACTAGCCAGCAGGTAGGATGGGGGAGTAAGGAGGCATGGAGTGCACACACATTTGTTTAGGGGTCACAATGGATAACTGGTGCTTATCATTTTTACTCACTTATATTGTCTAGCAATAATTATACAAGCTTTAAAGGGGACTGGGAAATGTAATCTCTACCTGAGGAGTCATGCACCCAGGTAAAACTTGATATTACATTATTACAAATTAGAATATAAAGATCAGTGGATAATATTAGGTAAGACCTAGAAAATATTAGAAATTATTAGGATGATTTGAGCAAATGAATGTTGGGAAGAATATTTTCTTTCTGATATGGAAGAAAAAGTATTAGAATACCTCGCAAAGGAGGAAATATAACTACATACAAAAATATAATAATAAGAGGGAATATGCTAATTTTGTTGTGAGAATATTATATAAAAAAAAAGATGGATAAAATATTTTAAAAATACAGTGTATTGGACTTGTGACTATTACTGTAATTTACCAATTAGATAAATTATATTAAATGAACTAGAGTGAGCAAATCTACAGCTATACAACTAAGGATAATGTACATAGTTGAAAGAACCATTATATGACTAAAATTTTTTGAAATATTGATTGAAATATTAAATAGTATGGATTCAATCTTAATAAATATTTGTTACTCTAAGTGTGCTTTTGCCAAGTAAAACTGCCAATACCCTGCAATTCTCACATGAAAAGAAATGATTATTAGGGAGTTTCTCTCATTTCAAATCAGAAATCATCTCTGTAGAAATGACTGCATTCTCTCTATTTACAAAAGCAGCAACCCATTTATTTGTATTCCCCAAATGAATTCTAGGTACTGCATTTTGTTATACTATAGCTCTTTTTAAAAGACCTATGAGTCAAAAAATAATAATAAATACAATTGTCTCTACTTACATTTATTATTTTCTTTCATTTTAAGATGCTCTTCTTAGTCAACTGCAGCTCTTTTTTTGTTAAATATCTTTAAAGTCCTTCTTTTCACATGGTTTTCCACTGGCATTGTAATTGATTTTAAGGTTTTTATATATTAATTACCATCACTATATATATATTTAGCAAAACACAACACAGGATCTTAGAATAAAAGAATGGGCTAGTGTGCATTACTGCATTATTTACAACATAAATAAAAGTCAAAAAGTCTAGTTTAGAGAAAAGGGAACCCTTGAACGTTGTTGGTGGGAATGTAAATTGGTACAGCCACTATGGAAAACAGTATGGAGATTTCTCAAGAACTAAAAATAGAACTACTATATGACCCAGCAATTCCACTCCTGGGTATATATCCAAAGAAACCCCCGAAACACTAAACAAAAAGATATATCCACCCAATGTGCATAGCAGCATTATTTACAATTGCTAAGACATGGAAACAACCTAAGTGTCCATCAGTGAATGAATGGATAAAGAAAATGTGGTATTTATATATTTACACACACACACACACTGGAATACTACTTAGCCATAAAAAAATGAAATTTTGCCATTTGTAGCAACCTCAATGCTCTTGGAGGGCATTATGCTAGGTGAAATGAGTCAGACAGAGAAAGATAAATACTGTATAATATCACTTATATATGTGATCTAAAAAATACAACAAACTAGTGAATTCAACATAAAAGAAGCAGACTCACAGATATAGAGAACAAATTAGTGGTTACCAGTTGGGGGTGGGGCAATATAGGGGTGGGAAAGTGGGAAGTACAAACTATTGGGTGTAAGATAGGCTCAAGGATGTATTGTACAACACAGGGAATATATCCAATATTTTGTAATAAATGTAAATGAAAAAATTGTATGAAAATATTTTTTTTTTAAAAAAGGGAAGGGAGAGGGGATTGTTATAGAATAAGAGACTTAAGGGACATAACAACCAAATGTAACATGTAGATCTTGTTAGGATCTTGATTTAAAAAAGAAGCAACTCTAAGGCATTTTTACAGATAACCAGAGAAATTTAATTATAGACTACGTATAATAAAATATCACAGAATTATTGTTATAATGTGATAAAGGCAAGACATAAATATTTATCTGTTAGAGATGCATATGGAAGTGTTCACAGATTTTAAAAATATGATATCTAGTTATGCTTTAAAATATCCCAAGAATAGCATGAGTGAAGAATACATGGAATGAAATTGGCAAAACAGTGATATGTATTCAAGCTACATAGTAAGACATGAGGATCATTATAGGTTTCTCTCTCCTTATATGTTTGAAATTTTTCATAATAAAAAGTCTTAAGGGATGAAAACAATTGTAAGTAAATAAAAGGGTACCTAGTCCATTTGATCATCCATTATCATTGAGCTTTGAAAGGTTGGTATATTTGTGCTAGAAATTTTTTTTTAGTTTTCTACACATATTTTTCATTAGCAATCCGATTTCTATTACTGTAAGATAGAATGCCTTCCATACCTCATATGGAAAGGAAGTTTACAATTGACCACATT
The DNA here is from genome assembly GCF_059928025.1 of Delphinapterus leucas. Taxonomy (NCBI): domain Eukaryota; kingdom Metazoa; phylum Chordata; class Mammalia; order Artiodactyla; family Monodontidae; genus Delphinapterus; species Delphinapterus leucas. The sequence goes on from NC_143134.1 coordinate 95,408,907, forward strand.
CTCAATCTATATAACCAAGGTTAAAATAAATTATCATAAATAAAATATTACTTCTAATGCTCAATAAAAAAAGCTGTTTATATATGTAATAAACATCTAGTTTAGAAATGTACTGATTTTTAAAGTGATAAACCGTACAATGGACAAAGTGTACAGCCAGGCAATTCACAAAAGAGGTGTTTAAAATAACCAGTAAAAGCATGGAAAGAAAGTCAATGTCAACAGTAAACATAAAATTGCACATTTAAACAAAAAAATGTATTTCCAAACTTCAAATGGAAGAAAATGAAAAGAAAAAAATTCTTACTTCAGTGAGAAAGAGAAAATGTAACTCTCTTACCTTGACGGTGGACGCAAATCTCAACAGTCCTGTTAGACAGCGATATGACAGCATCTAGTAAAACTGATAATGCAGAAAAATACTCATTTCCACTTCAAGGTACATGCAACTGAACATTTTGTTTTAATTTCAAAAGCAGTTATGTAAAAGAATGTTTACTGCAGTACTGTTATAAATGATGAAACTTTGAAGTAAACTAAATGCGTATCAGTACAGGAATTAATACTATGTAATAGTTAAAAATGAATGAATAGGGCTTCCCTGGTGGCACAGTGGTTGAGAGTCCGCCTGCCGATGCAGGGGACACGGGTTCGTGCCCCAGTCTGGGAAGATCCCACATGCTGCAGAGCGGCTGGGCCCATGAGCCATGGCTGCTGAGCCTGCGTGTCCGGAGCCTATGCTCCACAACGGGAGAGGCCACAACAGTGAGGCCCGCGTACCGCAAAAAAAAAAAAAAAAAAGAATGAATAAATTACACTTCCTTGTATATATAAAACATGGATATATAGTTAAAAATAATTTTAAGAGGAAAATGCAAGCTTTATCAATGGCATATTGTCTCAACTACAACATAAGCACAAAATAACTATGTTTTAAGCATGCATATATATACATCTAATGAAATTGACTGTAGAGATACACATCAAGCTCGTGACGTTGTGAATTGTGGATTTTTGCAGGAATGAAAGAGGTAGGGAAGAATAATAGGGTGTGGTGAGTTTCTAAAATAAAAGGCAATGGCTACTACATATGACATAAGCAATTCACTAAATGAATACAAAATATCTTCATGTAAATTTACACATGAGCATATTAATGGTATCATTATTTTAAAATGTGAAATAGGGGAAACAACATAATATAAAATGAATGGAAATTAGGAAAATAAATTATGGTATATCTGTATTATGAAATAATATACAGCCATGAAGATTTTATTACATGAACATTTAGTGTTTTAGGAATTGCTCACAATATTGTGCTACATTAAAGGGCATGTGATAAATTTTAATGTCATTATCCTAGATATGAAAAAATTAGCATCAAAATATAATACATTTACAAACACAGTGCACAATCCCACAAGGAAATCAATCACATAATGTTGGAAAGGACAGAAGATGTTTCTGAGAGCCTTTTTTTCAAACAAGAATTATTTCTCAAAGCCTAGAGGAGTAAGTTTCTAGGTCCTGATTGTGATCTTAGTGAAACATATTAGAAGCTCACATTATGGAATGTGATATGATGGGCTTGGCATCAGAAGGATAGTTTTAGACTCAATGCCAATATTACTACTGTATTTTAAACTTTTTATCTTGAGGCAATTTCAGCATGTTGAAAAAGGATTTTTTTTTCCCTAAGAACTGAAATTTAGGAATGCTTATATCTGAACAACTCTTCACTGTACTGCACTACACTAGCCATACTCTTTGCCTAAGCTAAACTTAGTGCACTAAATAAAAGTGTGAATAAAAGTATAAAATGTTTCCTAAAGCCTTTTCAGACAACCACTGCTATGTAATTCAAGCCTGACAAATGTAATAATCCTTTACATTTTAAAGCACAGTTAACTGAGGAGAAGCCAGAGGTCTGGGAAATAGAGCATATTATTAAAAATTAAAAACATTCAGTAAATATATGAATGAATCAATGTTTCAATGATTAGTAACGGGATGTACTAAAATTTTCTATATACTTTTGAAATGAGTGTGTATACCCCTTAATTGAAAATGTTGTATATAATATCTTGTAAATTACAAAATAATATATAATCCACTAAAAGCTTAAATAGTATTATAAGAGGTCATCATATCACTTTTATGTCACGAAAGCTTTGGACTAAATAGTTTTTAAATCTCTTATAATCTTACATGTATCTTGAATGCAAACTGTCTCCTCAAAGAATACTCAGTAAAATGGGGAAAGACTTGACATAAAGATTCAAGATTCTAAACGTTCTATAGTAGAAATATTTAGGCATCTTCTCAGCCCTCAAAACATTACTTTTATTTAAATTAAACTGATTGAATGCCTAATTGATTGAAAGAGCATCTCCCTATTCATTCCAGAGCATTGGATACTCACAGCCAATGTTGTGCCCATGTACAACTTCACATGACTAATTAGACTAGTAATAAACACCTTAAACAAGCCATGGGTTATTTCCCATAGGATGATGGAATTGGACACAGGAGACAGTCAGGTCCTCCTGGTGGTCAAATTTGTATCCTATGAATTCAAGGTCCTCAGTGAAATATATTCTGCCATGAAAGCAAGGAACAGAAAAGCTTGGCTTCGGCATGGAAGAATGCAGTGCAGAAGGTAAACGATAGGAGAGACTGAGTCAATTATGAAGTTCTACTAATTTCTGGCCCGTGTCAATTTCTGAGGAAACCATCACTACATTTCAGCTATAAGGGTTCATGAAACAACCATGTGTCCTTATCCCAAATTCTGCTTTTGAACAAAAGGTTGCTCAAGCTAGTTTTAGTTAGTTCTAACTGTAGTCTAATGGATTCAAGTTCTGTATATAAGCAATTGTCAAATCAATAATTTTATGGAAACTGTTCCCTAAATGCTCCTTAAATGCCATCCTCAAAAGACACAGTGAGGGCTTCCCTGGTGGCGCAGTGGTTGGGAGTCCGCCTGCCGATGCAGGGCACACGGGTTCGTGCCCTGGTCTGGGAGGATCCCACATGCCGCGGAGCGGCTGGGTCCGTGAGCCATGGCCGCTGAGTCTGTGCGTCCGGAGCCTATGCTCCGTGGCGGGAGAGGCCACAACAGTGAGAGGCGCGCGTACCGCAAAAAAAAAAAAAAAAAAAAAAAAAAGGCACAGTGAAACAAGATAACAAGGTATGCAGTCTTCTCTCAAACAAATCAAAGAAAACACCATTGGTTAGGATTCTAACACAAACTTGTTAAAGCACAGAATATTCCATTTCCTTTATTTCATCTCTCTGCTAAGCCATTCCTGGATCTTCAGTTTTTAATAGGATTATTATAATTAGACTAAGATAAGAACCTTCCCTTTCAGAGTCCTACTTTTTTCTTTCTTGCTTTCTTTATATCTTTCCTTGATTCTCAGTGATTAATAACAGTGTTACTAAGTCCTGTAGATGCAGACTGGCAACCTTAACCAGAGGATTCCTGTGAAACAGTCTGAACCAGCATGTGTAATAAATCATGCCAATTGCTTAGGCCAGAGTAAAAATTCTCTGTTTACAACAGAGGGGTTCTTTTGTAGAGAGAAAGTGAAACTCAAAGGAAGTTTGAATTACACCGTTAGAAGTGACTGAGATTTTTGTCTTGTTATTAATGGATACATCCCCTTTTAAATACAACTTTCTCAATTATTGTCAGATAAGTAAACTGTTGTTTGTTTTAAGCAAGATACTTAAAAGTACAGAATTATAGACTATTATAACTGGAAATAATTTAGGTATAATTTAATCCATCACTTCTTTTAACAAATTTATACACAGAAAATTACTCCCCCAAGGTCACATAGAAAATTAATCATATAGCTGAGCTTAAATCTGGTTCTGATAATTCTTTGTATAGCTGTTTCATTTAAAAAATATCTTATATAACCTTTCAATTATAAATAATATCCAATTGCTAAATGAATAATTTATTAACTTAATATTCTTCTTAGTTCACCATTTTTAAAGGCCACTATGATACAGATTCAATGATTTTTTTCTGAAGTTACTATGAAGAATAAATATGGTCACAGTCCTCAAGAACACAGGGATGGATAGAGATTAGAGCTACAAATGCAAATATCTATTATATAGAGCAATATGTAGTGTAATAGAAAGATCAATAATGTAAGAGATAAATATAAAATATGTCCTGGAAATACAGAAAAAAAAACTTTATAGAAGAGATAACATTTGACTGAATTGTGAAGTATATGTTTGGGTTTGCAAAGTAGAGAAAGAATAAATTCTTATTAATTGGTAACAGTACGGTAGCATCCCTTGTGAACCTGAAATTATTTCAAGTATTTTACGCACTATCTATCTATGGATCTATCTATCATCTATCTATCTACCTACCTACCCATCTCTTAACAATAAAATCATACGTGGAAGTTATTTGAGCATTAAAAAAATGAAATGGAGGGGGAAAGACCCAGGAAATTAACATTTGTAGCAATTGTACAGTTAGTAAATGGAAGAACCATGATTCAAATCTATGGCTGCCTGACTCAAACTCACTCTTTTGGAAACACTGCACATGTAACCACACATATGTGCACACATACAATTACACAATTTAAGAAAACACAAAAAAGCAAAGAACATAAAAGAATAATTTTGCAAATTGATTCTTTTTTGCTGAGTTGATAGCCAAATTATGAAAAATTATTGTTTTATTAAAGTTTTCCCCAAATGTTCTTGTTTTCTCAGATTCATGCTCCATATAACAAGTCAAACAATACAAAAGTATATAGACTTCTTTAAAAAGTTAACAGTGAAAGGTGATTGTCTAGCTGCTTTACTTGCATACAGATGGTACTGTGTGTGAGATGGAATGATAATAGATCCAGGAATGAGTGCGAGGGGTAACAATCTATTTGTATCTAAGGATCTAGCCATAATATTTGGCACTGATATCTGCAAAAACTTGTATGTGTTTTTGGCCCCTGAAAAGCATATTGCTCTCAGATGATGTGAGTATTTAGTATAAAAAGTTTATGTATTCAACTACTTTTCAGATTTCTATTATAAAAAAAGGTTTTACTTTACATTTAATATTTTAACAATACAAAAATTGATAAGTTCAGTTTCTCTTCTAATAAAACAGATCTTCTCCCTCACCACTCTCAAATTCCTATCTCAGTATCCATTTTTAATATTTGATGCACAGATTTAATCTAGACACTTAAACAGTCCAGTTACAAAGATGTAAATGTTTCATTATGATTGGCTTCCTTATAAAAGATAAATTGCTTCTAATGCTTAAAACAAATTTAATTATGGGGTGGGATTTTGGGGTGAAAAATAAGAAAAGTGAAATGGATGTTGTGCTACATAATTTTTACATATTTAATTGTGAACATTCATTAGAATTAAAAACTATACTTTAATTTTATGACCCTAAATTTCTAGGAGTTAAAGCTTTCAGCATCCTCTGGACTGGCTGGATAGAAGAACACTAACAGAACACAAAAACAACTGTTAAGAGACTTGGACAGAGGTATTAACTGACATCAGCTATCCATTCAGGCAAGAGATACTAAGTGAATAATCCATTTATTAGCTTAACCAAATATTGATACAAAGCCCCATAGATACCTAAGGAAATATGTGTAGTTCAGTATAGGTACAAATAAAGAACAACAGAAATGTGACAGCACTAGTCATTTTTATAGATTATACAATCTTTGAGGTAATACAGTATCATTTATATTACAAGTGAGATATCTTGGATTATCCTTAAGAGCACCTTAATTCTCATTGCACATAATTTATTTTTGTTTTCTGAGAGGGCATTATGTGCCCTATTAAGACTAGTTAATTCCCCTTATTTTGGAGAGAAAGGTTATATGATTTGTTTGATTTTTTTTTTTTTTTTGTCTTTTTTCCCCATAAGAAGAAACTATCTGGGATTAGGACAAACATCATTTTATTACATTTCAATCTTTTTATCCTTATATTCAATAAATATGATCTCCTATTTCTCTTTACATTGTATTAGTATAAGACTTATATTTTTGAATAACTTTTTAAAATATACTTTATCTTAGTCAATGGATAGCATATTAATTTTTTTGGCACCAAACTTACTTTCCAACCTGTAACACTTCATTGAAATTTCAAGTAACCCAGAACTTTTCCCTAGGAGTCACTTTAATTTTCATTGATTTTTATCTAATGGACTTGTTGTAAGGATTAAAGAAAAAAATAAAGGGGAGGGGAAATTTATTGATAGTTATTAAATGACATAATATGTTCATATACTGTAAGAGCTAATCTGTGCACTAAGCTAATAAAATTAAAAGTATTAATCTAATTAAAAATGAGAAAATTTTGACTCATTTATATGCTGCCATACTAATGTATTAATTAATCATTCAAATTATCATTTTATCACACTGGGAATTCAAATTCTATGAGATTAAATGAAACAGTAATATATACTTTTTTATTCAACTTCCTAATATTTCCTGCTGATCATTCTCGCTCCCTTTCTCTATCATTCTGTATATACACGTAAATCTATCACCTAAAGAAACTGTCTACTTGATTGAAATGGACAGGAGACAGCACAACTCAGTTATATCGCCTTGGATTCAGAAATAGCTATTGCTCTTGCACGCTGTAGGGTAAGCCTTACAGAGCTATTGCTCCTGTGCTCTGCAGGGTAAGCCTTATATGTTGTCATTTTTTTCCCCCTTGATGACTGTCTACCTTCCATATTATTGGTTTCTTTTATCTGCTGACAGAAGTTTTTATTAACCTGCCAGAATCATACAACTATGAAGTACCTCATTCCTTGCTCTGTCACATGTATTTAAAGAGTCGCTTGATGATGGGCATTTAAGCTGTTTATAGTTTATCAATTTTACAAATAATAGAGCAATATTCACCATTGCACATCTACTAAGTGGTAGTATCTGTGAAGGATACATTCTAAAATTTAAATTATTGTGACTAAAGATATAGTCTTTATATTAATTTATTTAGATGTCAACAACCTTTGCACTAAAAAAAAGAGCTTTAATTCATACCAATAACATGTATTAAGGCAGATGTGTCTTTTCCAACTGTAGGTTTTATTTCTTTTTTGTAGTAACAGCTTGCTGTTAATTTGCAGGGAGAAAAAGTCCAGGGGCATTTACAGTGTACATTTCTTATAACAGTCCGTACCAACACAGAAGGGTTTGGCAAACTGAATATGTGATTTGGGGTACACTTTCTCCTTAGCTAAACATGTATGAATACTTGCCCTAATTTAAAATAAAACGACCATTCTTTCAGTTTTTCTTGCGTTGCATGGAAATTTAGTTTAACCCTACTTTTGCTGACAATGGAGGAAGTTTATCAGCTGGTATACTCTGCTGAGGAAGAAAAAAATCACATATTTCATCTCAAATGAATTTGGATGCAAAGGATGTTAGAATACTGATTGTGGAAGCAGATCACCTGATTCTGAATCCTAGTTCCACCATATGCTGTGTGGCCCTTGGAAGGTTAGTTATCCTCTCTGTGTCACATTTCCTCATCTTTAAAGGGAATAATGATAGCACCTATATCATAGGGCTTTTTGTAAGGATTAAAGGAGTACATAGAGTTCTTGGAACACTGTCTGGTATGAGTATTATTAATTTTATTCTTATATAGTGCATCAAAATAATTCTAAATGTTTTGCATTATTTCATAACTATATTAACCAATAGACAATATTTACTGCCACAATAAGCCTAACATTTTGTAACAAAACACATGAGTCACAGGAAATAAGGCAATATATATTTAAAATTACAAATATAATTTCCTGCTTTTGAGGAACTTATGGTCCATCAGAGGAGACAAGTCAAGTATACACGAATACGTGTCTAACAACAATATGCAGCACGTTAGTATCAGATCTGAGACCCAGAAAACTCAGTGGTAGTGGAAACAGCATATCCTCATGAGATGTGAAACTGGGCTGTGCTATGAGGTTTGTGAATAAACTTTTGAAAGAAAATTCATAGTTGTAGATCTAAATTCTATTATCTGTTAAATGAAAATACGGGACTACAAATTATCCAAGAGGCCTTCCAACCCTAAAATTCCATTTGTTTTAAATCTATGAACAATTGCTGCAGGTTCAGAATAGTGAGAATTAGAACGAACAGCAGTAATGAGAATGGTTGGTACATTGGAGAAGGGAGTTAAATTGAGTATTCATAGTCAGATTCAAGTGGGAATTATTTTCTAGAAAACTGTGCTACGTAACTATTTTTACTGTGCTTGTTATTAATTTCATGTATTTGTGACTAAGGATGTGGTAGGTTTTACATTAAATGGTTTAATGTTATCTAATAGCTTTCTTGAACCATGCAATCACAATTTTTAATAGCTAATTTTAATACAGTATGCCATCATTATAACCTCTTATGAACCATCAAGTGGCTTCTTTGCTTGCTTGTTTTCAAAGAAATTCAATATAGTTTAACAGTCTATAAATGGGTAAACTGAACTATTATAAGGACTAACATATGCAAGAAGGATGGATTTTTGTGGCAAGGAGAACTAGGACAATCTTACTTCTAATAAATAGGAGCCAGAATGTGACCTTAACTATACCAAGCAGATGAAATTCCCCAAATCTGTGGTAGACAGAGAGCAACCCAAGGAAGGAGGACAAGACACAAACTCCATATCCTGGTAAATGTTCTGGAGTAGAGCAAACATTTGGCTTTAGAGATATGAGTGGAAGAGTTACTAGTGGTGGGGTCACAAGCACATCATCTGTATTGCCAGCTGTGGTATAATGACAAGAAGCAGTGCCGTCCATGCTGCAAAGAGGCTGCTATGAAATGGAGTTTCCTCCTGGCTGCAAACACTCGAACTTGATTTTGGTTTTCCTAGATATATTTCCATTTAATATCTTAAAATTAATTATTCTGCTAATACTAGTATTTTGATTGATATCATTTTTAAAGAAATAATTTACAAGCCCAGATCATGTGATTATGTAAAATTTGTTGTAATGAATACTTCAAAAAAATGTTTAGAGGTGTGACTGCCTCCAGCAGAGGTGTATACATCAACACTCAGAGAGAAATCAGTGGGACTAACCAAAGATATATATAAAATTACACAAACAAAAAACATGTAGTATTTATTGGAAAGTAGAGAAATGTGCCATCCATATTTCATTATTTCAAGATATTCATGTTATATGGTGTGCAATTGGGAAAGACATTGCTGTCCAAGTCATAAACCCAATAATACATTGATATTATAGTTGATAATTAGTATAACCATCTTGGAGGCTGGAAAACAGAAGGAATCAGAATATTTTAAGTAAATGTTATACTGGGAATTTTACGTTTCAATTTTATAATTTAACATAAAAAAGACCTTATTTATCCCATAAATGGTTGGAAATAGCAATGATGTTTATTTATGTGTAAGAATTTACTATTTTTTAAAAAAATAAAGGTGTTCAAATAGCCCCTTGGAAACCTCTTGTCTATGGGTTATAGAGGGAAATCAGCTTAAGCCTTGATGAAGGCTAAACTTCTGTCTGATTATATGATTCACAGCTTTTCACTGTGAGCACAAAGCAAATCTGCGACACAAGTTCCTCAGCACCAATTTCAAAAATTAATCCTTTAAATATAGGAACATAAGAGGAAGCTATTTCTAAGAGAAATATTCCCATTTTCATTTAAAATGTTATTAAATAAATGGTAAATTTCAGTTCTAGTGTAGTTTCAAATTCACTAGTCTTCTTTAAAAAAACAAAAAGCATGACGCACCACTCATAAATCAGGATCAGAGATTGAAGATACTCTGAAAATATGTGAAACCAAAATGCTACAAATCACAGATAAAAATCCATACATTTCCCTGTTGTAAATTCCAAGTATAAAGATCTTCACCAGGAGTAGATTCTATGTAAAAAAAAAAAAAAATCACTTTCCCTGCTCATCCACAAGAAGCAACTCCTCAGCCTTTAAAGTTTTATCATGAGATTGCAGCAAGTCAATCACATCTTCAGGCTCTGCTTCTAATTTCTAGTCTCTTCTATTTCCCACACATATGCAGTTACTTCCTCTACCGAAGTCTTAAACCCCTCAAAGTCATCCATGAGGATTGGAATCAACTTCTTTCAAACTTCTGTAAATGTCAATATCTTGACCTCTTGCTATGAATTATGAATGGTCTTAACTGCTTCTAGAATGGTGAATCCTTTCCGTAAGTTTTCAATTTACCTTACCCAGATCCATCAGAGGAATCATTATCTAAGGTGGCTATAGCCTTACAAAATGTATTTCTTAGATAATAATACTTGAAAGTCAAAATTACTCCTTGATCCATAGGCTGCAGAATGTACCTTGTGCTAGCAGGCATGAAAACAATACTAATCTCATTGTACATCTCCATCAGAACTCTTGGGTAACTAGGTACATTGTCAGTAAGCAGTAATATTTTGAAAGGAGTCTTTTTCTGAGCAGTATATCTCAATAGTGAGCTTCAAATATTCAGTAAATCATGTTGAAAACAGATATCCTGTCATCCAGGCTTTGTTGTTCCATTTCTAGAGCACTTGCTGAGTAGATTTCGCATACTTTTTAAAGGCCCTAGGATTCTGAGAATAATAAATGAGCATTGGCTTCAACTTAAAGTCACCAGCTGCATTAACCCCTAATTAGAGAGTCAGCCTGTACTCTGAAGCTTTGAAGCGAGGCATTGACTTCTCCTCTCTAGCTGTGAAAGTCCTAGGTGGCATCTTATTCCAATAGAAGTCTGTTTCATCTACGTTGCAAATCGGTTGTTTACTGTAGCCGCTTCCATTAATTATCTTAACTAGACCTTTGGATAACTTGCTGAAGCTTCTTCATCAGCACTTGTTGCTTCACCTTGCACTGTTTTGTAATGAAGATGGTTTCTTTGCTTAAACCTTGTGAACCAGCCTCTGCTAGTTTCAGACTTCTTCTTCTGCTGCCTCCTTTACTCTCTCAGCCTTCAGAGAATTGAAGAGAGTTAGAGCCTTGCTCTAGAGTAGGTTTTGTCTTAAGGGAATGATGTGGTTGATTTGGTCTTCTATCCAGACCACTAAAACTTCCTCCATATCAGCAAAAAGGCTGTTTCACTTTCTTATCACTCATATGTTCTCTGGAGTAGCACTTTTCATTTCCTTTAAGAAATTTTCCATTGCATTCACACCTTGGCTAACTAGAGCAAGAGGCTGAGATTTTGGCCTATGCCAGCTTTGGACATTCCTTCTTCACTAAGCTTTTGATATGAAATGAAAGATGTGTGACTCTTCCTTCTACTTGAACACTAAGGGCCCACTGCAGGTTTATTAATTGGCCTAGTTTCAATATTGTTGGGTCTCAGGGAATAGTGATACCCAAGGAGAGGGAGAGAGACAGGGAAATGGCTGACTGATGGAGCAGTTAGAATACAGACAACATTTATCCATTAAGTTCGCTGTCTTATATGTGTGTGGTTTGTGATGCCCTAGAACAATTACAATAGTAACATCAAAGGTCACTAATCACAGGTCAGTATAACAAACATGATAACAATGAAAAAGTTTGAAATATTGTGAAAATTTCCAATGTGACACAGAGGCACAAAGTGAGCCAAATGCTGTTGGAAAAATGTTGCCAATAGACTTGCTGTACATGAAGTTGCCACAAACCTAACAGTTTGTAAAAGAAATGCAATGTCTGTGAAGCTCGATAAAGTGAAGCATAATAAAACAAGGTATGCCTGTATATAAATGATGTGTGAATAGATGACATATACTCATTTACTTCATTGGTTAGTTTATTTCTTTATTTCCTTTTTCTCCTAAATGAATACTGATTATTTATTTAAAAAATAGAAACGAAAGTAAAAAAGGATGAAGAGAAAGAAGGGAGAAAGGGAGGAAGATTAAAGGTCTGGCACATATCTCATGATTCTCTCCTAAAATTAACAAAATGACTAAGAGAATGTAAATATCTGGGGAAATGCAATAGCATTACAAGAAATGTAGTCAAGAAATCCACTTTCCTGAAGGCATTTTTCTTCTGTAAATAGTCTTCAGAAATTGGTTTATTTGGTTTTAGCAATTTATTGTTCATATCAGGTAATTATTTTTTTAGGTTCTGCTCGTAAAACACACAAAAATCATTCTAGTTTCTTTCATCAAGTGGTTTACATGAATTTAGATAAATAGATGGATAGGTAGATAGATAACAGATAAACAAACTTGAGTGTAACTGAACTTTGTTTTCATAGGATATTATAATTATCCCTTAAATACATGGCCTCTTGATAGACTAACACTGAAATGTTAATCAGTATTTTGCATTTATATTTGCTAATTCTGCCATTCCATTTGTCATCATGCTATTTCCTTCACTCTTTAGAATACAGAGTCACAGACTCTATTCTCAGGGTCTGGTGGAAATTGATTCAAACACTGACATTTAAGCCCTTTCAATCAAAGTGCAATAGTCATGAAAATGTAAAAGATTAAAGAACAGATTGTGCAAACATATACTCCTCAAAAGCAAGTGCATTAATATTTTAAATAAATTCCTACCAGCACTGTTAATTATGAGAGAAAAATGTGTTCAATATCTTTGAAAAATAATTTTAATTTAGGTAAACCCATAAAAATGATATTATAATCAACAAAGTTGTCATCAAATTGGAAGAGCATTTTAAATTATATATCTTTCTTACTCAGAATTATAGACAATTTGTATTTCAAAAATGTTTCTCTAATCCATCCCACTTTTCTCTTCTTGTAACAACTTCCTTAATTTATGTTTTATCATTTCTCACTTGGGTTAATAATTATTCGACCTGGTTACATTGCCCTTATTATCTTCCTTTAAATCTACCTTTCATATTTTTACTAGAATTATTTTACTAAAGATATATGAATGTTGCAATCTCCTGGTTAAAATAATTTTTCATGGCCATCAACTTAAAAAGTAATTATTTTGTATGACTCTTCTATGGTAAGTCTGTTTTATGTACTTACGTGTAGGGTAGTCTTACATCAGCTAGGTATAAACAGCTACAGCCTTATAGCCCAACACAGTGATGGCTTTGAATTAAAGTGAAAAAGTAAATTCCTATCAAAAGGTAGAACTCCAAGTTGTATAATCAATCTCATGATTCATTTTATCTGTAAGGAAAGATAAATGCTGAGAAACACTCCAGTTTTTGTGCAGTGATTAAGGGAATGGCAGTATGGTCAGGGAAATGAATAGGAAGTTAGAGGACTGATTTTAAGTATGTTTGGTGAAGCTTCATATTAGATATTTCAGACTAAACCTAGAGGGACAGAGAACTTGTCTCCTTGCAAATTCATATCAAAAGTCTCTACTGTGTCAGCAGCTCTAAATAGCCAGGTAGACAAGATGATCTACTTAGGAATGACATTCATCCTTCTTTTCTTGACTCTTTGTTCTAATTTAATTAGATCATGATCAAATTGGCCATGGTAGTAGGAATAGAGATTATACATGAGCTTATCCACATGGAATTAGCATCACTTATACTGGTCTTTCTACTACCACTGCTTGGTATTCAAAGACCTGTAGTTGTGACTAAGAAAAATGGCTCACATAACCCTGGAGGACCAGTTAGCTACTTACTGCAGATTAATTATATTTACATTCTATACTTTATGATCATGAAATGATCTGTCTTTACCGAAACAGAAAAAAATGCTGTTAGTAGTAAACTTCACAATTTACAAGTTGCAGAATATCAGTACTGAGTTATAAGAGAAATTCATGAGGAGTAGATGGACATCTTTCAAACTATAATAAGATATTAGAGTGATGATTTTTGGCAATGGACACTCATATTCTCAGTCATAACAGAAAGAGTTACTCTATATTAGATGAACACATTTTAGAAGTATATACTATGTACAGATGCTTAATGTTTTTGAACAGAGAAAAGGACTAAACCAGACATATATGATTATTTTCACTCTGTTTGGACTATGTTCCACTAAAAGCCCTCCCTAGGAAGTTGGTTCCTTTAGTGTGCAATTATTACTTGCTATTCAGTTTAAGCCTTGTGTACTTTGGGACTAAGGAAGCAGTGTAGTAGTCTCCTGGTTGTGCCTCCCTTTCAGCTAATTCCCCGGACTATTGTCCCAGGGATCACCTGTTACTTTGGATTTCACTTACTCTGAGATTGTAGTTTGCTAATTCTAGGTATTATTGCCATAAGCCTCTTTGTCATAGACATCTTTGTTGCAAGCATTTCACTACAAACATTTTGGTGACAAAACTGATTGTCCATAAGGCAATTTTGCCATAAAAGATTAAATAACAAAAAATAAAAGAAATAAAATTTTTAATAAAATTAAAAAGAACATAAATGAGAAATGAATGATAAAATTTAAAAAGGTTTCTCGTGAAATACAAAATATTTGAATACATTTAAAATGTGTGTAGATAGATTGCAATACTGCGCTAATAACTGATTTTATGTTGTGGGTTGTATCTAGGCAATTGTCTTTGAAGTTTTTCTTTCATAGTATACTTTTTTGGGGGCTTGTTGGTTTGTCTTCTTGTTCAGCATTGCACTTTTTCTTTTTCACTAAAATTTCTTCCTCTATTAAGAGAGGTATCAGTTTCTAAATAGTAGGATAAGTATTGTAATCCTTGCAGGACATTTGGTCCCATACAAAATGTTCATTGAGACATTTGGTTCATGCCAAAAGGCCCTTGAAATTTGATCCTGTCCAAAGTGTTCATAGAGACATTTGGCCAATGATATACTAAATATCAAAAATAACTCTGCTGAAAGATCCCTGAATTTTGGTCCTGTGCAAAACGTGTGTTGAGCTATTTGGTCCATGATGTGTTAAATAATATAAACATTTGATTTTGTTAAAATTTTATTTATGTTATTCTTATGTAATTTGTGCTGACCTTGGGATTTCACACTGATTCTTGTTCTTTATCATGAAGCTTGGTAGGGTTACTCTTAAGTCAAAGAGTAATTGCTCTCAAGTACATATAGACCTTAGCTTTATATTTATAAATATTTATAATTTAATATATTTATATTTATAAATATATTTATAATTAAATATATTTATAAATATATTTATATTGGCTTTATATTTGTTATATCTGTTAACAGTTTCAATTATACTAATTTGATTTTATCAGTATCATCTGGGAGTTGGTGGCCCTATTTGAGAGTGAACACCAGGAACCTGGGTCATAACTTGTTCATTGCTTTGCTATTTGTCTTTTAACACTTCAGTAAGCCTCCAAATGGAAGGATAATGCACTACTATCAGCTTTTGAAATTTGCCTGTGCCAGCCTTCCACTGCATTGTTCATCCTGTGATTGACATTCAGTACTGATGTATAAATATTCCAATTTTCTGGTGGAAATCTTGGATCTTTTGGTCTTTGTCTGCCTCTGCCATGCCTTCAACAAACATACCCATTCTCAACATGATCCATTAGGTCATCTACCTTTTCTTCTGAATTATACACAACGTATTCATTTATATCTTCCAAAGGAACAAATGGAAGTCCAAACAACGTGGATGTACACTTATAGGCGTTACTTTCCATTGTCACACACTCAAGTATTAGAGCTAAAGAAGTTACTTTTTACCACAGTGATTGTGAAAAGTGAAACAAGCATTCTTTTTCTTGTGCCTTTAGTAGGAGTAATCAAATCACATTCATATTTGCAATCTTGAAATCTGTCACGCATAATCGAGGGTTAACGTTGAGATTTCTTTCCCATGCAAACACAAATACTCGGGCAATATTTAGTTGTAGGGCATTAATTAGATGCCTGGTATCTCCCTCATGATCACTATTATACCCAACCTCTATGTGATAGGAGAGCCATATCCATTCTCACTCCTTCCAAGTAAACAAGACTCTGTATAAAGTGTTTATGTCAATGCACTCACCTCTCGTTTTACATAGCAGCTTGACCAAGCCCCTCCTTTCAAACTCTGTCCTTACTGAATGACCCAGCCACATGCAACCAAATGCTCAGTGATATATTAACACACCATCCACTTCTAGATGCCACTCTCAATTTGTCCTCCTCTGTGCATTTCTCTAACTGTAGAACTCTTCCTCAGTACCCTTAGTTTATATAAATGCTGTTCTTGTGCAAAATTCAAACCCTGACCCATCTGCCTAACCCCATGTGCCATTACCAGCTAGGCTACCAAGCCAAGAAGGGTTATTACCAACAATATAGCCATGAAAAATTATTGGATCAATAAAACATGATTTTATGTATTTTTTATGTATTAATCCTGTAAACCAAAAGTATAAATAAACATTATAGGCTATTTGAGCCTAGAGATGTTTTCTAAGTGTAGACATTTTTGACAGGAACAAATATCAAGGACTATTTGCATGAACCAAATATGCTCATGAACCAAATATGTTTTTGATAGGACCAAATTTCAAGGGCCTCTTGGTGTGGACCAAATATCTCAATGGATGTTTTGGACAGGATCAAATGTCCACTAATCTTTGTAACCGAGTTTCGTATCATGTTGTGAAAGTCTTCCACACTAATGTTTGTGTTCCTGTCATACTGTCACATGTTTGTTGATAAATATTCCAAAGGTCTATGGAAATGTGGGTTCAACACTCACCTCAGAGACCCTCAGCTTCTTTCTCCTCCAGTGGAGTGTGTTTCATACTAAGAAACCAACTCGGGGTAAATCATTGTCATCTGTTAGCTCGATAAATCTAACACATGTCAACCAGATGAAACCAAACTCTCAAACCCAAAACGGGCAAACAGTTATCTTTAACAGCAAATGGCCTTAGGGCAAATTAGTTATGTGCAAAAATATTTGAGGCCAAAATGCTTGTAGCAAAGATGTCTAAAGCAAAGAGGCTTCCAGCAAAAATACCAGACACAAGTTTTGTCATCTCTGCCATTGTAATTTACCCAAGCACAAGCTGAACTTTGCTTTTCTACTATGTTTGCTAATCTGGTCCCCTTTGCTTTCAAACTTTTAGACTAGATTCTAATTTCTAGTCTGCTGATGCTATATTTTCTCATTGTTGAGCTATTACGAATTTGTTTTTAAATACATATTCCAGTTACTTTTGAGTGATTTGGGGTATGAGAAGAGGCAGGCATGTGTGTTCAGTCTGACTTTAGTTCTAAATATATTAAACCATGTTCACAGATAATATCCTCTAAAATATAATTTTTTGCACACACTTTTACAGTCTATCTCTTTTTGGGCTAAATATTTTCTGCTTGTTTTAGACTTCAGTTTATCTGTGCTTATTCTAGAAAGACTTAGGAGTCCCTGATTCTGGGTTAGGGGCTCAATCCTTGTTCTTACAGAATTTCCTATATCTAGTCTTATTATAACATCTACCATAAGCTATTCTCATTGCCTTTTTACTATTTTTCCCTCTACCATCATATTTTAAGCTTGAGAGAAAGGAATAGTATTCATCATAGTGTCTTGAAGGCTTGACATTTGATATGTACTGAATGAACTGGAGAAATAAATTACATTGATCAATTGACAAATTTTAAACTTTTTGTTCAAAAAGTTTTAAATTTTTATGGAAACACAAAAGATCCCAAATAGCCAAAGCATCTTTAGAAAGAAAAACAGAACTGGAAGAATCAGGCTCCCTAACTTCAGACAATACTACAAATATACAGCAATCAAAACAGTATGATACTGGCACAAAAACAGAAATATAGCTCAATGCAACAGGATAGAATGCCCAGAGATAAACCCATGCACACAGGGTCACTTAATCTACAACAAAGAATGCAAGAATATATAATGGTGAAAACACAGTATCTTTAATAATTGGTGCTGGGAAAACTCGACAGCTACATGTAAAAGAATGAAATTAGAACATTCTCTAACACCATACACAAAAATAAACTCAAAATGGAGTAAAGACCTAAATGTAAAACTGCATACTATAAAACACCTAGAGGAAAACATAGGCAACACTGTTTGACATAAATTGCAGTAATGTCTTTTTAGATCCATCTCCTAGAGTAATGGAAATAAAAATAAACAAATGGGACCTAATTAAACTTATAAGCTTTTGCACAGCAAAGGAAACCATAAACAAAACGAAAAGACAACCTACAGAATGGAAGAAACTATTTGCAAAGGAAGATACACACAAGAGATTAATCTCCAAAATATACAAACAGATCATATGGCTCAATAAAAAAAAATCAAACCACCCAATCAAAAAAACAGGCAGAAGATCTAAATAGGCATTTCTCCAAAGAAAACATACAGGTGGCCAAAAAGCACATAAAAATTTGCTCACCATCATTAATTATTAGAGAAATGCAAATCAAAACTGTCAATAAAACGACGTATCACCTCACACCGGTCAGAATGGCCATCATCAAAAAGTTTACAAATAATAAATGCTGGACAGTGTGTGGAGGAAAAAGAACCCTCCTACACTAAAAGAACCCTGGGAATGTAAATTGGTATAGCCACTATGGAGAACAGTTTGGAGGTTCCTTAAAAAAAAAAAGACTAAGAAAAGAACTAGCATACAGTTCTGCAATCTCACTCCTGGGCATATATGTGGAGAAAGCCCATAATTTGAAAAGATACACGCACCCCAATGTTCACAACAGCACTATTTACAATAGCCAAGACATGGAAGAAACCTAAGTGTCCATCAGCAGATGAATGGATAAAGAACATGTGGTATATATACAGAATGGAATATTAACTCAGCCATTAAAAAAAAAAGAATGAAATAATGCCATTTGCGGCAACATGGATGGACCTAGAGATCATCATACTAAGTGAAGTAAGCCTGATAGAGAAAGACAAATATCATATGATATCACTTATATATGGAATCTTAAAAAATGATACAAATGAACTTATTTACAAAACAGAAACAGACTCACAGACATAAAAAAAACAAACTTATGGTTACCAAAGGGGAAAGGCAGGAGAGAGGGATAAATTAGGAGTTTGGGATTAAAATATACACACTGCTGTATATAAAACAGATAATCAACAAGGACCTACTGTACAGCACAGGGAACTATACTCAACATGTTGTAATAACCTATAATGGAAAAGAATCTACAAAAACTGAATCACTTTGCTGTACACCTGAAACTAACACAACATTGTAAATCAACTATATTTCAATAAAAATATATATATTAAAAATTTAAAAACACTACCCACATAAAAAAAGAAAATATATTTCAAACAAGAAAAAATAAAGTTTTTGTTCAAATAAAATTATCCAGCTGTGGCAGCGATGGAAATGCAGCACTTGTATCTCCCTGCAAGAGAGAAGTTACTGATTAAATGAGAGGAGTATAATTAGCTGACCAAGCTCACTTTCAGCATCTTTGGGATAAGTTTCATTTTATGGGACTAAAACAACTCTTCATGGGCAGCCATAAGCCAATGACTGAACATGGCGTGCACATTATGGCAATACAAGATTCCATTAATGGACCATATTTGATTCAGAACTTCCCATTGGGTTATCTGAGACACTTTCAGACTTGTATCATAGTCTGAAGCCCTGCCCAGTCCTTCTCCATGTCTCTTTCCTTTCACAGGTGTCAAAGTAGGTGGAAGGTATATTCTGCCCAGTTCAGCCCCCTCCTGCTTTTATATTTCACTGGAGTTATTCCTCAATAAATTTTTATACTACTAACTCCTATTCAGCATCTGCTTCCTGAAGGACCAACTGAAACATTACTGATGTAAAACAAAATTTTAAAATATGAAATCACATAAGAATATGAAATATTTTGAAGTTCAAAATGAATTCAGATATCTGCTCAGTTTTGAATTGATAACCATATTCCACTTGGTACTCCTTAGTCAGCCTTTTGCTTAAGCCTCCACATGTTTAGAGTTTGATCTTATTTTCTTCAGTATACTTTGTTGTTATGGCTCTAAATTAATCTTACAGTTTTTTTCTCTGAAATATGTGTAGTGTCACATTAATGCTTATATACTAATTTCTCGGCAACATTAAGCAATTGCTTTATTATTATAGCTTTAATTCTTATGTTCATGTTCCACAGAGGATTTCACTACACAGGTCAAAACTTAGTCTCTAATGGCAGTCTCTATAATTGAATCCATTATTATTGCAAATTGAAAAAATGAGAGTTTTAAAGCAGAATTCACTTAACCCTGTAAGAAACACTGATTCTGGAAATGAAACCAAAGCAAGTCAAATATGGTATTACCAAGATATTGTTCACTGTACTGCTGTCGTTCGTAATTTTAAGACATCTGTTTCTCTCCTCTTCCCCTTCTTTCTCCCTTCTCCTTATTTTCCTTCTCTACTTGAAATGTTTAGTCCAATAACTGTTAAGTTAGGCTTGGACATGGTGGAGAGTCAGGGGAGCCATGGTGACAGGGAATGGAAAGTCAGAGCCTAAGCAAGATGAAGAAGATATCCATGTGGTACGAATTGGAAGGTGATGCTAACCTGATGCAGGATGTCAAAACCTGATCCTGGAGAGAGGGCATCCATGTGAGAGGAAGCCCAGAAAGAGGACAAAGAACAAAGAAGCCAGCTTAAAGCAGATCACACTGGCCAATTTAAGTATCAAAATAAATAATGATAATAAAGTTTTATATTCTTTGAATAAATAGGAGTCCATGAGTCCATACTGATTTAAAAGAATACATGAATCATTTGAAAGTTTGATGAAGAATGGAATATTTATGTACTTTAAAAGTACTTTTCTACAAAATAATCATTAATTACTAAATAAAACCAAAGTACCTTTACAATAGAGAATCCTGTGAGATACTACCCAAGAGGGCTATGTAATGGACAAATCAAAATCACACAATATCAGATAGGAGGTGATGAGAAGAATACACATTACATCTCTGATACTCCTAAGAGGCAAAACTCAAATTAAATAACATTTTACAAACCATATTGCCTGAATTCTCAAAAGCTTCATAGTTATGAAAGTCAAATAGAGACGGACAAATTCTTCCAGATCAAAGGAGTCTGAAAGGATCTTAAGGTTATACTAAGGAGGATCTTAGGGTTATACTAAGTATAACCCTAGATTCTGGAGTGTCTATATTGTTATAAGGACATTATGGGGACTATTGGTGATACCTTATGAAGAGATAGTAATACGTTATTGTTAATTTCCTGATTTGGTGGTTACAGTGATTATATAGGAGAATGTCTTTGTTTGTAGGAACCACACACACAAATATGAGACTGTAATGGGGCATGATATCAGCAACCATGTCCCAAATGAAATTTAATTTCCTAAAAATTAAAGGTTAGGATACAGTAATTGAAACTTTTCTGTAAATTAAAATTGTAAAAAAGAGAAAAGGAAAAGAATTCTGTTTCAAGACACATGAACACAGCTTCTCATAAAAGTATAGAGAAGTGACAGAAGACAGTGACAGAAATAAATGAAGCTAGTTATCCTGTGATTGATTTAAAATTATTTTAATATTAAATTAAAATACATAATTCCTGATTCCTAGGAAATTTAACAGAAAGAATAACATTATTAAAAGCTAAAATTCTGATATTTATTTCCAAACCATATAAACACTCATGTCAATAGACACTTTCAGTAATCCATTGGGGAAGAATTTTATGAGAAGTAATTTTCCTAGGAGACTGCACGGTTATACGGAGCTAGAAAGATAGTTGTACAAGTCAGAGCTAGAGAAGAAGAACTAGTCTGCTCCAACAATGGTCTTATTATAAAGAAGTTTTCTTTTTACATTTAAGAATGAACTAGTGGAGAAATAAGAAGTACAGAAAATTGCACAGAGAGAAGGCGGATGGAGTCTGGCCAATATGCATGACCATCAATCTGAGTTAAAATATGTAAATAGTTTACAGGACTTTACACTTTAATTAAGAAAATGAATCAAGTTATAATATTGATAAACCCAGGTAAACTGTTTCCATGTGTAAGAGAAACTACTATCTGCAATAAGACTGCTAATAAAAAAGAAATGTCAAGAAGAAATGCACAGAAATGGAGAGACAGTTGACTTATAAAACTGGGAAACTATGCTCAGACTTACTACATTTATCTGTGGGTTTTTTAGTTTAAAGCAACTGAAATGTAATATGGAGTTAATTTAAACAAAAACAGTACTTACTAAAAGAATATTATATAGCTCCTAGAAATTATGGGATGAGGCAAGGAACTACAGCAATGAACCATGACAAAAAGGAACCGCAGAACTGATTGCATGAAAACACTGCTGCTTCATCTGCTGAATATAAACACCACGTTTGCAACACTGACATCAGTGACACTTGACAGTAGAGATGCTGCTGCTCCATCAGAAATGATTTGGTGAGGTTGTTGTTTATTTGTGTCTCCAGATATCTGGGGAGTGTGTATCTAAATGGTAGTCATTGCATGTTTCCTTCATTCAAGGGAAGTTGGTTGTAAGATAATAGCCAATCCATGTAGACTGCACACAATGTGGAAGGGGGTTATTAAAAGGAAATATGGAGCTGTTTCAAGAATGCTACACAGCCAGAAAAGGCAGATGTCCACTAGAAGTGATTTCATTATTTTTGATTCTTTAGCTCTAGAGGTTTATAAATACACATGCATACATAAACACATGTACGTAATTGAGAAACAATATAAATTGTTATTAGTATATGTATATATATGCATATGTGTGTGTGTTCTGTGTGTATGTTAAAAGAACAGTCAATCACAATGGTAATTGAATTAAATAAAACAACAACACTGAACATGGGGTCCCTCTACCTGCACACCCCTCCATCCTGCTCCCCAAAAAACACTTCCACACTCTGTCTCTATCAGTGTAAAGAAAAAATGAATTATACTCCTCAGTCATTTTCTACTTATGAAAAAATATAGGCAGAAGTTTGAACTTGCACAATAATTTTGATAGAACATTTATCTATATATATCAAAATTCTTAAACAATTAAAAATTCTAGCAATTTATTTTCAGTAAATAATTAAGTGTGTGTAAAATTATTTAGATAAAAACATGTTCATCTACACCAGAATTGGCTTTGATAGGAGACGATTAAAATAGGAAAATAAATAAATATTTTAGGAATATTGATATAAGAATAAAATATAACTGTTAATACAATGTTACATATGTTCACAGAAGACTTGTCCAAAATGTTCACAGTAGCTTCATTCATATTAGCCAAAAATTGGAAACAACTGAAGTGATTTCCAAATTGTGATATATAGTGAAATACCACTCTAGTAAAAACTGAACTACCAATACATGCAGCAACATGAATGAAAGTCTTAAACATTATGCTGAGTGAAAAAAGCTGGATACCAAATAATAGACAGTTTATGATTTAACTTTCATGAACTTCTAGAATAGACAAAGGTAATCTCTAGTGATAGAAATTAGATCAGTGGTTGCCAGACACAAGGGGAGCAGATGGGACGGTTGGCAGTAGTGATTGCTAAGAGGCAGAAGGCAACTCTCTCTGTTGAGACAAAATGATTTTTTATCTTTATTGGGGTGTTAGTTACATGAGTATATATGCCAATATTGGGGAGTGTCAAAGGGATTGGCAAATATATATTCATATATATATGTTAAAAGTCATTGAGAATTATACTGTCTGTAAATTATACCTCAATAAAAAATATTAATGGTTTAGAGGTGAATTCATGACATGGGAAATACCCAAGAAATATTATTAAGTCAATAAAGAAGGTTTCAAAAATCTATACAATGTATATCTAAAGTGTGTGTGTGTGTGTGTGTGTGTGTGTGGTGGGTGGGTGTGTGTGTGTATGTAAAGAAAAAAATGCTAGAAGCACACAGACTACAATGTTTGTATTTATTTACATTAAATTTTTCAAATGTTATGCATTCACTTGTTTTCCACAGCTAATAGTATTAAAATAAAAGCATAAGTATTATACAAGAAATTATTTGGAAACAGAAATCAGAACACATGGAATTTTAAACAATATATTTTGGAAGAAAAATTAAATATATTCAAAGTAGTCTCAAAAACTTCCACAGAAGATTCAATCAGTTTCTTTCTCCACTTTACTCAACTGAAAACCCGTGCATTCCTCCTTTTACTTTTGGGGGCAAGGCTCTGTAATAGCAATTCATCATTCCTGTTTCAAACATTTGTCAATAATCACTTATCTGTATTTCTTTGTTCTCAGGTTCCAAACATAACCCAATCACTGCTATTGCAAAATCAAACCTCTTTTCCTAAACTCAAAGAAATGGCTCAATTAACTACTTAATAAAATTTATCTCTTGTTAAAACTGACAAATGAACCTTAAAAAAGAAAAACTCTCTCAATGCTAGTTAGTGTTAAAGGAATTGACAGATGGAAATGTTGATTATAATTGATTTTTATTTACACTTGCTTCATCTGATCTTTTCACAGATGTGTGATGAAATTTGTCTCCTATAGAAAATATTTTCTTTTGGAAGAGGGCTAAATATTTAGTTCTAATCAGCCTTCTAATCAAGTGTGTATTTAGGGAAAAATAAGGAGTCCAGCTGACTTGTTTTCAATTCCAAGGCAGCGGCCATCTCTAAATTCTGACAATACAGCTAGAATAAAAGCTTCAATAAGGAAGAGGTTTTGGCTATCCTGGGTATTACTTAAATATCAATATGCAGCACACTTTATCCAGGGACTTGTAAGCTATCAGTTAATATTATTGGATGGTCGATGGGTGGATAAATGGCTACATTAGAAGCAATGGATGTAGGTGCTGTGTACTTAGATGTAGAAAATTTCCACTGCAACCACTGACATAGTTTTCCAAAATGCTAATCTCTGTATTTGTCTCTCACCCCACCCCGATATTTTATCATTTATTCCATCACATTTTCATTTCCTAATCATTTATTATTATTACACTTTCTGATTTTTCTTTCTGTTATTATAAATTATTCCTGCATGTAAGGGGAGAACAAAAATTTTGTTCATTTTTATTTCCTGGTGACTAGCAGAAAGTAAGAATTAAATTGCTAATTAAACAGATGAATAGATTCCCTAGGTGCAGAAAATATATTATGTCTGTGATGGCCATATCTAGAAATAAATTTTTCTTGTAGGCCTCGTCACAATGGAACAAAGATGGTTAGGACAAAAATAAGTGTCTTTAGAGATTATTTTGACCCCCTGACCTTTATCAAAATTCTGATTTGACAACAGGTCAAAGAATTTGTAAATTATATTTCTTTTATAGCACTTTTCAATCATTAGTTTAGCACAGGTCATTTTATATCCAAACTTTCTCAGTTTTCATCACCACTCCTATTTGCTGCTGTTCTATAAGAACTATGCTATGTGTTTCATATAGGCTGTTACGTATACGGGCAGTCTTAACATATAGTGTAGCTGTGACATAAATGATTTAATTTATATAAAGAGTATTATACAAATATTATTCCCTTTTTATTACCCAGAATTATGTGTGCATTCTTACAGGCCTTGGGAGACTTTCTCTAGGATATATACCTTGAAGTAGAATTGCTGAACCATAGAGCAAACACATACACTTAATTTCAATAAATAATGCCAAACTGTTTTCCAAGATGACTGTATTTATCCTCCTGAGAGTAGCATCTGAGGTTTCTCTTTCCTCACATCCTTTACAACCCTTGGTGTTATACTCCAATGTAGTATTTTATTATTCTAATATATATCGTGCTATTCTCTTGCAACAGGGGTGAAAAATACACCTTTGTTATTTTAAGTCACTGAGTTTTGGATTTTTGTTGCCAAAGCATAACCTGTTGTGACTGATTCAATGACTGTTCAAGTTTTCACTCTGCTGAATGTTTAGAGCCATATCAGTTGGGTGTCCCTGAGGTTGTTAAGCTCAAGGCTGTACTTTGGCAATTTGGATATTGAAGGTAAATTCGCTTGTTACCACATTACCAACTATTTATGGTGGAAAGTGAAAAGAACTCTGGAGGCAACACCAGCCAACCAACTGTGAGCATATAAAATGCCCATTATTCGATGTAATCTGTACAATTATTTATAACAGATGATTATTTTGCAGTTGCTCAACAGCAAAGCCTGCTAATACATGGCATGCTTCTAATTTTCTATTGAAGTGGTTATATACAAATACAGCCAAAGTGTTTTGCAGAAAATGTTCAGTTCTTGAGTAGGTAATATCTGATTCAGGTAGATGAAAAGCTTGATTAAAGCAATAGTAATCAAAGTACTGGTCAAGGCAGTAAAAATTAAACACTACCCTTATGTAGTTCCAGAAATAGTTGCAATTTAGTGTACTCTACAATTAGAATTAAATCAGAGTAGTGATAGGCTGTCACAATTTCAATTAATCATGACCTTTAATTAAGCATAGCAATGGAAAAACTACTCTCTTAAAATAATTAGGGTTTATACTAGTAAGTGGGTTAGAAACAGCATAAAGTAAGCATTTTGCTGGCCTGAAAGCAGAGAAACAAGACAGATCTGAAAATATCGTTTTCTGAACTTCTGCTTTTTTTGCTCTATATTTTCTTCTTTACCACAAGCATATGACTCAAAGTAAAATTTCATAGTTTTTTACTCTTTGACTGACAGTGAGGTAGTCGTTGACATTTCTTCTTTCTTGACTTTACCAATTGGATAATGGGAATAATGAATCGTAGGTAATTGTAAAAGGATAAATTAGTTGTATAAAGATAAGGTCCAGGGCTTTCGTTTGATTGTAGGACAAAGAAAACTAATCTGAACCAGTTTAGGCAATACAAAGAAAAATAGTATTTGACAGATGAGCTTCAGTGATGGCTAAAATCAGGGGACAATGCAATCAAGACTAAATTTGTTTCCCATTTTTCCTATTTCTCTATGCCAATTTAATTCTTTTATCAGAGATGTCTTCATGAGGCTGTAACCATGGTCTTTACATATTTCTAGTTTTGCCACAGGGAATTAAAAGCTTAGTTTCCCTTAGTTTCAATTCTAAAATTCCTTGACCAGGACTCTAAATAGCCTGCTATAGATTACATAATCATTACCATGGCAAAGGGCTGGGCAGGATACTTGATTCACAACTCTGATTAAAATACATAATTGTGGTTAAGGAAAAAGCAATACCTGCAAATAAGTGTGAAGGGGAGGTAGAGACAGAGTAGACTATCTAATACGTGTGATTTTTCTAAATTTAAAAGTTGAATGTTGATAACTGATTAAAACTTTCCTATAGATATGTGCAAGTCAACAACAATAGTAAACAAAAACAATGAAATAACCATTGAGCCCTTATATGCACCCCACCCCAGGAAAGGATAACAACAACAAAAAAGGTTAAATACAAAATATCCATTTAAATTACCCACAGTTGTTGAAAGACTCTCAAGATATCTGCCAATTCCACAATTAATACAGAAAAATTTGGGAAAGGACATAGACAATACTACTTCTTAGGTGGAGGAAAATTTTGCAAATTTTACCGTATAAAGAGCAGCTAAAAACTGTATATGGGTTCTACCTCTTATATTGATGGAACAGCTTTTACTAAACAAACACAGCTGCCAATAAAAATCATGACTATTGGATAAGCTAAGTATTTTTTAAATGCTTACACATGTGGTAAGCAGCCTAATATATGAACAAATAAATGGCTTCTGATCCTTGAAATGAAGACGGCAAACTAGGAGAGCTCCACATTCTAATGATTTTCCCCCTCAGGATATTTCCCAGTTTACTGAGGCCCAAGAGGGAATGAATTTCAAGCAGTAAGCCGAGAAGTCTTACTAGGATAAAACAACTGTGCTTGTAGTTCGAGACTGTAAGAGTGACCAGACACTGAGGGGACATTTTCCTAGAAAAAAGGAAACCACAGTGGGGGAGTTCCAAATCAATATACAAGTATACATCACATGCTTGGTTCGCTCTGAAACTCATCATTTGCTACTCTAAGGAAACCCGTGAAAAAAAAACAGTAAATGGGAGGCTAAGAATTAGAGCGTCTGCAAGAATAAAGCAATGTGGAAGTAATTTAACTGTCTTGCAAAATTAAAAAGAATGAGTGAATAGATTTTAATAGAGGATTAAAGACTCTATGAAAAAAGTAAATGGAAGTTATTTACAATTCAAATATAAAACATGTAAAATGAAAACAAAAACATACTAGATGGTCTGGACACAGCAAAATATAGAACCTCTGAACTCAAAATCAGATTTAACAGACATTTTTCAAACTGAACTATATCAAGAAAAAAAGTGATAAAAGTGAAAGAACATGCCCAAGTATTTGCAAACTGTGGTATTATGTCAACAGGCATTAACCTCATATAACTACAGTTTCAGAAAAAAGAGATAGAAAATTGGGCATAAGTTTAAGGAGATAATGGCTACGTTTTTCCCCCATATAGTTAAAAGATATCTAACAATGAAGCCAAAAAATTCAGCAAATCTTAATAAATACAAAGAAGACCACACCTGGGTACAATACAGACAAGCTGCTGAAAAATAAGGGGAAAAATCTTAGAAGCAACATCAGAAAAAAAAATACAGAGTAACAAAAATTAAAATGAAAGCAAACTTCTCGTCAGAAACTAAGCAAACTAGGAGACAATAAAGTGACATCTTTAAAATACTGGGAGGGATTGAGGAGTGGCAAGACATGGAGTAGGAAGACCCTGAGCTCACTTCCTCCCACAGGCACATCAAAATTACAACTATTTACAGAGCAACTATCAATGAATGACCTGAAGACTAGCATAAAATATGTTCTACAACTAAAGATATAAAGAAAGAACCCCAGTGAGATGGGTTGGAGGGGGCGAGATGTGCTATTGTCAAGACCCACATGTCTGGGTAGGTGACCCCAAAACAGGAGAATAATCACAGCTGCACAGGTGCTCCTCAAGGAGCAAGAAGTCCAAGCCTCACATCAGGCTGCTCAGTCTGGGGATCCTACACCAGGAGACAAGCCCCCAGAACATCTGGCTTTGAAAGCCAACAGGGCTTGCATTCGACAGAGCCAGAAGGTCATAGGAAACATAGACTCAGTTGCAAAGGGGGCATACAAAATCTCACTTGATGACCCAGGAAGCAGCAGTAATTTGAAACAAGCCAAGATCATACCCTTTTGCTGAACTTGGAGAGCCTCCCAGAGATGAAGGAGGCAACTGGGACTCACTCTGGGGACATAGATGCTGGCAGCAGCCATTTTTGAGAGCTCATTCTACCACAGGGACACTGGTGCTGGTAAGCACCATTTTGGAGCCCTCCCCCTTTGGTGTAGCCCTGCAGACCATCTGGTTGGCCCCTGTCCTAGGAAAATCCCAGGCCAAGCAGCCAGCATCATGGGGACATAGTCCTTCCATCAACAGGCTCACAGCAGCTGTAGACCCCCCTGAGCACTGCAATTGCTCTAGGCCCTGGCCCTACCCTCTGGTACTGACAGCCTCAGCATTAGGCAGGGCCTGGCAACCACCTGGGCCAGAGGCCAGCCACACTTACCAGTGCACCCATGGTAGTCAGCCCTGCCACAACAGAAGGGCCCACATAGCCTACATAGGGGGCACCCCGAAAGCATATAGCTCTGGGGAACAGAGAGGATCAGGCAAAATGAGATGACAGAGGAATATTTTCAAAACAAACAAAATGAAACACCAGAAGAGCTAAATAAAATGGAGGTAAGCAAACCACCAAAATAATGACCATAAAGACACTCAATGAACTCAGCAGAAGAATGGAAAACATGGTGAGAAGATTAACAAGAAGTCAGAAAATATAAAGAAGAATGAAACAGTTGAAGAATATAATAACTGAAATTTTAAAAAACACTAGAAAAAATCAACAGTACCATAGATGATACTGAGAAACAGATCAGTGAACTGGAAAACAGAGTAGTTGAAATCACCCAAGTTGAACAGAAAAAATAATTTTTAAAAATAATAACAGTTTAAGAGGCTTCTGGAACATCAGGAGTATGAACATTCACATGGGGGTTCCAGAAGAAGAAAAGAAAGAAAGGAGCAGAGAACATATTGGAAGATATAATAACTGAAAACTTTCCTAACCTGGGAAAGAGACATTGAGGTCTAGAAAGCACACAAAGTCCTAAACAAAAATCAACCCAAAGAGGTCCATACCAAGACACATCATAATTAAAATGTCAAAAATTAAAGATAAAGAGAGAATATTAAAGCACCAAGGGAAAAGCAGGAAGTTCCATATAAGAGAAACCCATAAAACTCAGCTGACATTTCAGCAGAACCTCTGCAGGCCAGAAGACACTGGCTGAATACATTTAAAGTGATGAAAGGAAAAACCCACAACCAAGAAAATTCTACCTGGCAAGACTATTTAGATTTAAAGGAGAGATAAAGAGTTTTACACACAAGCAAAGACTAAAAGAGTTTAGCACCATTAAACTGGCTTTACAAGAAATGTTAAATGAACTTCTTTAAGCAGAAAGGAAAATGTCACAACTATAAATATGAAAATTACAAAAGGAAAAATCTCATTGGTAAAAGCAAATATACAGTAAAGATAGTAGACCAGCCACTTGTAAAGCTTGTAGGAATGTTAAAAAAACAAAAGTATTAAAATCATCTATTTCCACAATAAGTAGTTAAGGGGTATGCAAAACAGAAAGAAGTAAAATATGATGTCAAAAACATTAAACATGGGGTGGGGGGGGTAAAAACGCAGGGTTGTTAAAGATGTGTTTGTACTTAAGAGATTATCAGTTTAATATCATGGTAACCACAAGACAAAAGTCTATAATAAATACAAAAGAGAGAAAAGAGTCCAAACATAACCCAAAAGATAGTCAGCAAGTCACAAGGGAAGAAAGCAAAAGAAGAAAGGAAAAAAAGCACCACCAAAAAAACAAAACAATTAACAAAATGGCAATAAGCACATACTTATCATTTATTACTTTAAATGTAAGTGGAGTAAATGCTCCAATCAAAAAACACAGTGGCTGAACGGATATAAAAACAAGATGCGTATGTATGCTGCCTACAAGAGACTCACTTCAGACCTAAAGACACACAGAGAATGAAAGTGAGGGGGTGGAAAAAGGTATTCCATGCAAATGGAAACAAAAAGAAAAGTAGAGTAGCAATACTTATATCTGACAATAGAGATTTTAAAACACAAGGTCTGTAACAAGAGACAAAGTTAGAATTACAGAATGATCTAGGGATCAATCAAACAAGAAAATATAAAAACTGTAAATATATATGCACCCAACATAGTAGCACCTAAATACATAAAGCAAATGTTAACAGACATAAAGGGAGAATCTGACCGTAACACAAAAAGAGTAGGAGACTTTAACACCCCACTTAAAACAATGGACAGATCATTGAAACAAAAAATCAGTAAAGATACACTGTCCTTAAATGACACATTAGACCAGATAAAATTTATATTTTTATATACATATATATATATTTATATATACACATGTGTATATATAATATATATGTATATATAAAACATTCCATCAAAAATAAACACAATACAGATTCTTTACAAATGCACATGGAAGATTCTCTAAGACAGATCATATGATAGGCCACAAAACAAGTCGGTAAATTTAAGATCAAAATCATATCAAGCATCTTTTCTGACCACAATGCTATGAGACTAGAAATCAATTACAAGGAAAAAAATGCAAAAAACACAAAACATGGAGGCTAAACAATATACTACTAAACAACCAATGGGCTACTGAATGGATCAAAGAGTAAATCAAAAAATACGTGGAGACAAATGAAATGAAAACACAGTGATTTAAAATCTATGGGATGCAGCAAAAGCAGTTCTAAGAAGGAAATTTATAGTAAAACAAGCCTACTTAAGGAAAAAAATCTCTAATAAGCAACATAACCATACACTAAAGTAACTAGAAAAAGAACAACAACAGCAAAACCCCAAAGTTAGTAAAAGAAAAGAAATCCTAAAGATCAGAGCAGAAATAAGTGAAATAGAGACTAAAGAACAATGCAAAAGATCAATGAAACTAAGAGCTGGTTCTCTGAAAGGATAAACAAAATTGATAAACGTTTAGCCAAACATGTCACACAAAAAAGAAAGAATGCTCAAGTAAATAAAATCAGAATTGAAAAAGGAGAAGTTACAACCAACACCATATAAATACAAAAGATCATAAGAGATTATTACAAACAAGTATATGCCAATAAAATGAGCAATCTAGAAGAAATGAACAAATTCCTAGTAATATACAATCTTCCAAGTATGAATCAGGAAGAAACAGAAAATAACAGACCAATTATCAGTAATAAAATTGAATCAGTAATGAAAAAACACCCCCAGCAAACCAAAGTCCAGGAGCAGACAGCTTCACAGGTGAACTTTACCAAACATTTAAAGAACAGTTAATACCTATCCGTCTCAAAATATTCCAGAAAATTACAGAGGAAGGAATGCTTCTGAATTCATTCTATGAGGCCAAAGACACCAAAAAAAGAAAATTTGTTAACATAACAACATCACTGATGAACATAGATGCAAGATCCTCAACAAAATATTAGCAACTGGATTCAATCACTCATTAAAAGGATAATATATCATTGTGACGTGGCATTTCTCCCAGGGATGCAAGGATGGTTCAATATCTGCAAATCAATCAATGTGGTACACCACATTAACAAACTGAAGAATAAAAATCATATAATCATCTCAAAAGATGCAGAACAAAGCTTTTGACAAAATTAAACATCCATCTATGATATAATCTCTCAAAAAAGTGGGTATAGAGGGAACACACCTCAACATAATAAAGGCCATATATGACAATGCCACAGGTAACATCATACTCAATGGTGAAAAGCTGAAAGCATTTTCTCTTAATATCAGAAACAAAACAAGGATGCCCCCATCATCATTTTTATTCAATGCAATATTGGAAGTCCTAGCCACAACAATCAGAGAACAAAAAGAAATAAAAGGAATTCAAGTTGTAAAGGAAGAATTAAAAGTCACTGATCTCAGGCTATAGGACTCTGGATGCTCAGAGCCTGAGGCTGATGCCACCAGGTCCACGAGGGGGTGGTGGGGAGGGGCTCTGCTCCTGTCTTTCAATAAAGCTGTTGGTATAATTAAAAAGAAAAACAGTCACTGTTTGCAGATGACATAATTCTATATAGAGAAAGTCCTAAATACACCAAAAATCTACTAGAACTCATCAATGAATTCAGCGAAGTTGCAGGATAGAAAATTAATATACAGAAATCTGTTACATTTCTATACACTAACAATAAACTATCAGAAAGAGAAATTAGGAAACAACCAATTTACAATTGCATCAAAAAGAACAAAATACCTAGGAATAACTCTAACTAAGGGGGTAATAGACCTGTACTCAGAAAAATATAAGACACTGATGAAAGAAACTGAGATACTTTGTATATCAAAGATATACTTTGATCATGGATTGGAAGAATCAATATGTTAAAATGGCCATACTAGCCAAGGCAATCTACAGATTCAGCGCAATCCCTATGACAATACCAATGTTATTTTTCACAAAAATAGAATAAATAATTCTAAAATTTGTATGGTAACACAGAAGATCCCGAATAACCAAAACAATCTTTAAAAAGAAGAACAAAGCTTGAGATATCACACTCCCTGGTTTCAAACTATACTACAAAGCTACAGTAATCAAAACAATATGGTCCTGGCTCAAAAGCAGACACATAGATCAATGGAATAGAATAGATGGCTCAGAAATGAATCCATACTTATATGGTCAATTAATCTACAACAAAGGATACAAGAATATACAGTGGGGAATAGACAGCCTCTTCAATATATGCTGCTGGGAAAACTGGATAGCTACATGCAAAAGAACAAAGTTGGACTACTTGCTAACACCATATACAGCAATAAACTCAAAAGAGTTAAAGAATTAAATGTAAGACCTGAAACTATAAAAGTCCTGGAAGAAAACATGGACAGTATGCTTTTTGACACTGGTCTTAGCAATTTTTTCTGGATCTGTCTCCTCCCGCAAGGGAAACAAAAGCAAAAGTAAAGAAATGGACTACAACAAACTAAAAAGCTTTGCACGTTGAAGGAAACTATCTACAAAATGAAAAGGCAGCATACTAAATGGGAGAAGATCTTTTCAAATATATATCTGTTAAGGGAGTAATATCAAGATATACAAAGAAATCATATAACATCATATAATTCAACAGGAAAAAGCAAATAACCTAATTAACGATAGGGCAGAGGACCAGGAATGGACATTTTTTCAAAGAAGACATACTGATGGTCAGCAGGCACATGAAAAGATGCTCAGCATCTCTAATCATCACAGAGATTCAAGTCAATCCAAAATGGGATATCACCTCACACCTGTCAGAATGGCTATTATCAAAAAGACAACAAATAACAAGTGTTGGCGAGGGTGTGGACAAAGGGGAGCCCTCCTGCACTGCTGGTGGGAATGTAAATTGGGACAGTTACTATGCAAAGCAATATGCAGATTCCACAAACAAAAATATAACTACCATTTGATCCAGCAATTCCACTCCTAGGTATTTATCCAAAGAAAAGAAAAACACAATTTCCAAAAGGATATATATACCTGTATTTTCATTGTAGCATTATTTACAATAGCCAAGATATAAAAAAGTAACCTAAGTGCCCATCAATAGATGAATGGATAAAGTAGATAAGGTATATATATGTGTGTGTGTGTGTGTGTGTGTATATATATATATATATATATATATATAATGGAATATTACTCAGCCAAAAAACAAAAACAAAACTAAACCTTTCCAATTGTGACAACATGGATGGACCTAGAGAGTATTAACTCTAAGTGAAAGAAGTGAGACAGAGAAAGACAAATACCATATGATCTCACTTAAATGTGGAATATAAAACACAGAACAAACAAATAAACATAACAAAACAGAAACACAGTCATAGATAAAGAGAACATGAGAACAAACAGGTGGTTGCTAGGGGGGAGTGGTCGGCCAGAAAAGAGACATAGGTGAGGGAGATTAAGAAATACAAATTTCCAGTTAGAAAATACATGAGTCAAGGGTATGAAATATACAGTATGGGGAATATAGTCAATAACAATGTAATATCTTTGTATGGTGCCAGATGGTAACTAGATTTATGGTAGTGATCATTTTATAATGTATAGAAACATTGAATCACTATGTTGTGTACCAGGAAACCAACATAGTGTTGTAGGCCAATTATACTTCAAAAACAAACAAACTCATAGAAAAAGAGATCAGATTTGTGGTTACTAGAGGTGGGGGAAGGGGGAGAAGAATTGGATGAAGGTGGTCAAAATGTAGTTCCAGTTATAAAATAAAGAAGCACTAGAGATGTAATGTACAACATGATTAATATAATTAACACTGCTGTATGTTACACATAAGAATTGTTAAGGGAGCAAATCCTAAGAAGTCTGATCATCAGGAAAACAGATTTTTTTTCTTTTATTTTGTATCTATATGAGACAATGTATATTAACTAAACTTATTGTGGCATTCATTTCATGATGTATGTAAGTCAAATCATTATGCTGTATACCTTAAACTTATTCAGTGCTGTATTCCAATTAGATCTCAATAAAGCTGGAGGAAAAATAACAAAATAAACTATGCAAAGGGGAGAAAAAATCTATAAACCTAGAACTCCATACCCAATTAAAAATAACTTTTATAAATAAAGGCAAATAAAGACTTTTCAAACACAAGAAGCTAGAATTTATTGCCATAAGACTTCTCTACAAGAAATATATTTTTAAAGTTCTTCAGACAGAAGAAAACTAGTAATTGATTAAAATTTGCATGTACACAAAGGAATAAAGATTATCAGAAATGATAATAGTTTTTAGTTACTATTAGGTATGATTTTTCTTATTACTTTTTAAAAAGATAATGACAATATGTTGTGGAGTTTATTATATAAAGATAAAATATTGCAGCATATATAGGTCAATGGAACAGAATAGCCTAGAAATTAACTCACATATACAACATATACAGTCAATTGATTTCTCACAAGTGTTTCAACACAATTCAATGAGGAATAGAAACTCTTCAACAAAAGGTGGTAGAATAAAATAACTTTGACCCCTACTCCATATCATAAATGAAAACTGAATCATAGATATAAATATAAATGCTCAAACTATAAAGCTTCTGGAATATTTTCATGATCATGAGATAGGTGAAGATTTCCTGCATAGAATTTAAAAATTCCTAATTGTTAAAGAAAAAATAATAAATTAGACTTCCTGGAAAGTATAACTTCTGGTCAGTGAAAAACACTGCATAAGAAAATGAAAATGCAAGTTTTACAGATGTTAAAATAATTACTATTTATAGAAAGCTTTATCTAGAATATCTAGTAATCTTCCATAAGTGAGTAATAAAAAGTTAACCCAATTAAATATGGGCTAAGACTTAGACCTTTCACGAAAGAGGGGAAACTATATTTAATGATAAGCCCTATGGTAAAGCCATGGAAAATGTCTTTGGAGTTAAACATTGGCTTGTTATTTTTATTTCTCTACCTTTATTTTTAGTATGACATTTTATTTTTCAAGTAATAGTCTATGACCACTAAACACCACCCGCCTCCACACACACACAGAAACATGAACAACTGGAAGCCTAGAGAGTTCAAATAAGCTATTTTGAATATCTTGCCTTGTATTGTATATGTGTGTGTGTACATTTGTGTACTTTTTAATTTCACTCCCTCCTGATCAAAGGTTTTAAAGTAATTGTCAGTCATATATTTATTTAACAATTATTTATTAAGCAAACTTTATATGTAAAGGTATAGGGAGATTCATAACTTCTCATTATTATAGGAGTGAACACATTAACTGAAGAAGATAGACATATTGACTGTAAAAAATGCATGTTATTAAGTTTTTTTATTGGGCAAAAAAGTAGGATATATATCAACTTTCTATTAGCTATTTGACTGTGAAACTCCAGTTTTTCTTCCCTCCTTTCTCCTTCTCCTATTTGTTTTTCTTATTCAAAATAGAAGCAAAAATCTCACTACTATTTAGGGTTTATAAACAAGTATATGGTAGCACATTTTTTCTTCATTGATCAAGAAAACTATATAATGGTCAATGAAACTCAGATATATGAATTTTTTGATTTATCAAACTAATTTCCCCAAATATAGTAGAGAAATTAAACCAGTTCAGAGAAACTAGACTTTCCTCTGGATCTTCAGAGAAACTTTATCAAACAAATATGATGTTCTAATGCTAGATAAGAAGAAAGAGGAGAAAAGAGGATGAGAAGGAGGGGGAAAAGGAGAAGAAAATACTTCGGTAAAACAACAAGTAATGGACATGAGCTGGAAGTATAAACTTTGTGAGACCTAGTCACAGACTGGAGCTGTGGGAGTTGGCATTG
Organism: Delphinapterus leucas; assembly: GCF_059928025.1. Classification (NCBI taxonomy): domain Eukaryota; kingdom Metazoa; phylum Chordata; class Mammalia; order Artiodactyla; family Monodontidae; genus Delphinapterus; species Delphinapterus leucas. The sequence goes on from NC_143134.1 coordinate 95,446,378, forward strand.
AATCATGTCAGTAAGACATCCCAAGACTCAAACTTTCTCTTAGTTCTCTTTCAGAGTAGGGAAAGACAGATTACATGTTTTACTATTAGATAAGAAATACTGTTTCCATCCTCTTTCCTTCCCTGTCTCCCTCCATTCCTCCTTCTCCCTCTCTCTCTGTCTCTTGTGATAATGAATGATTCATTCTATTAGGTAAATGAGAACAGGCTGACTACTGAAAAAATGCCTCCTGCCCAGAGGTCATTATGCAACAGTAATACATAACACAATCCAAAAAGAAAGCAGGACACTACGAAATCACAAACACAAAAATAACTGGGTGAAATAGGACTTGAGGTATTTTCCATATTCCATAGTCCAAAGTAGTTAATAAAATTCTAAACAGAAAGAATGATGTATATGGCTATCTAGGGATGTAAAAGCACATAAATGAATATACAGTATGACACAATTCTTAATATGTTACATTTAAATGTATACACTTGTATATTTATATATTCATACATGCATCTAAATGTCATTTCAACTGACAATCTGAAGTTATTGAAGTTTTGTGTATTTAGCATTTAATATTCATGTATTTATTAAATTGTAATAATTTATTAAGATTAATGTACATATTTACTGTTGGACTGATACAAATTATTAAAGTGAAAATTTTGTGAATTTTTAAATACTGAGATACATGCATAGAGATTTTTATGTCCAAACCTAATGTAACTTGACAGATTTCAAGTGATATTATTTGATACTAGTGATTTTTTGACAGGGTGTTGTTACCAACATGGAGGTATTTATAACTTTCTCCCAAGATTTACTGTCAACTTAGCAGTTTACAAGATATATTCGAAATTACCATATACTAGGTGATTTTTCTTTTTAGTTATTCCATGAAGTAATTGACTTCTGTTCCATGTTTTACCATTCACAACACTTTAGTCTTAAAGTGTTTAGTCTAAGAGTCTTTGGTCTTAAAACTACTTATGTCTATATTTTTTGAATCAAAAATAATAACTGTGTTTTCAATGACAAGGGAAGAGCTTGTGTGGGAAAATGTACTTAAGTCCCATGACACGGTGCTCTCAATTTAAATTAAAAATAGTCACATTCTCTAATTAAATAAGATCATTTCATTATAAGAAGATTCTGGCTTCTGAAATTAGAAGTTTATGTTACATTTTCCTTAGTGAATGAATTGTTTCTATGATAGTTTAATTCTGTATTACTTGTTATTAAAATCTTTAGTTCACATTTTTATGAGGTTCCCTCAGGGACCTGATTGTTTTGTGTACCTTTGAAGGAAAACAGTTACTTCCTAATGAGGACATGCAGTGTGGAGACAAAAACACGTTTAATGTTATAGTTCTTAAGAGCATGAGCTTTGAGGCTAGGCATACCTGTACAAATTCCCTTCTTCACTTTCACTGGTTGTTTCTATTGCACAAGTCCTTTTTCCCCACGGGCACACATAAATCATAAAAACCTCTCCTTCCTAAATAGTCATTGCTTATTTGAAGCTCATGTCATCCAACAACACAGTGAATCTTCTCTCAGGCTGACTACTCTTATCTACCAACACTATACCACAGCTCTTTCCTCTTGGGAAATCTCAGTTTCTGGCTTATTAACTTCCTCCCTACCCCAACTCTAGTCTAGAAATTTAAATATTCACATGTATTAAATATGCTAATCTAGATATCTCATTTATTTTAATTCTTTATCGGCAATATTTTCAATTCCACCTCAATCAATTCTTACCATAGTCATAATCTGAATTAGCCATCACTTCCTCTCAAATATTCCAGTCTGTGAGACACTAAAGTTTTCCAGATAACTTGTCCAAGCACCTCAATGCCAAAAGTCTTTGACCCCATCAAGAGCTACCTTCCGGGCTTCCCTGGTGGCGAAGTGGTTGAGAGTCCGCCTGCCGATGTAGGGGACACGGGTTCGTGCCCCGGTCCGGGAAGATCCCACATGCCGCGGAGCGGCTAGGCCCGCGAGCCACGGCTGCTGAGCCTGCGCGTCCGGAGCCTGTGCTCCGCAACGGGAGAGGCCACAACAGTGAGAGGCCCGCATACCGCAAAAAAAAAAAAAAAAAAAAAAAAAGAGCTACCTTCCATGACCATTCTCACCCTTGTCACCAGCTACTAGCCCTAATGGGCTTTCTCCTTTCCTAGATGTGTTTCTATGACTTATCTTTATGATCACTTCTCTTTAAATGCACTCAATTAATTGTCTCAGTCTCCTTTTAGTTTATACTCTTGATGAACTGCCAATTATATATGCTATCTTCTATATGCCTATTTTATTTTTCTACTGGAGAATATGAAAACTGTTGTAGAAGAAATTGCACAACTAATTTCACTGATTTAAATGACTGATTTCTAACTTTAAATTTACACCAAGACTGCGCAGCTATTCCACTATTATATTTCTCTAATAGACTTATTTCCCCAGTCTTTAACAACAGGGTTCAGCAAACTACAGCAAGCAGGCCAAATTATACCGTTGCCAGTTTTTGTAAATAAAGTTTTTTAGAACACAGATACACCAATTCATTTTATTGTCTATGATCACTTTTGCCCTAAAATGACAAAGTTGAGAAGTTGTAACAAAGATTGCATGACCCACAAAGCTAAAACTATTTACCATCTGGTTTTTAACAGAAAAAGTTTGACCATCACTGCTAATCGCAATTTCATACCTTTTCTTTGCTCCTGAAGCCTCCCAGGTACCCTCCAGCACATTCTCTACTTTCACTGGGAAAATCTAACACATTAGTTTCCTCATCTCACCATCACAAACTTAATTCCATCTTCCTCTATTTTCCTTTGCTTCATTCTAGATTAAAAGCAGGAAGTACACTTCTTTCAACAAAAGGCTTACCATACTTTTTTTTTTTTTTTTTTGCGGTACGCGAGCCTCTCACTGTTGTGGCCTCTCCTGAATAAAGTTAAAAGGATAAAGAGAAGATTTTTATTTGTTTCCTAGGCAGAGGACTAATCTTAGGAAAAAATTACCAGGTTCTATACCTGTGCTTTTCCTTGTAAGCTTCCAAGTTCCCACTGATTTTACTGTATCATAAACCTAAAGGGGATGGATTGATACATGACACTAGAGTAATCCATGATCTAGTTATTCTTCTACTTTAATAGTTCAGGTTCTCAGTGAAATTGATCTCAGGTAGACTCAAAAGAAAGAAGGCTGATTGAATTAGTTCTTATGACTATGGAAGGCCAACAACCTCCCAATTCAGAACATTTTATCTGAAAAGGAATGCTTGTTATTCAAAGGAACTTCTAGCTGTGGAATTTTTGGAATAGAACAAGAGAAATAACATTCTAGGCAATCTAAAATCAGATTTTTTTTTTTTTTACTTTTTTTTGTTACAGGAGGGGTATCACAGAGGGCTTTACAAAAACATCTGATTATAAACACTATTTCACAACAAAGTGTGTTTTTTTAAACTATTACAACATCAACAACAACAAAAGGAGTAGCATCAATGACTAACATTTACTGTTTGTTGGGCACTGTGTGAGTGCTTTATCAATAACCCAGGAGATAGGCATTCTCAATAAGCCCATTTTACCCATGAAGAAAACAAGGGTCAGAGAGGCGACTCATCCAAGATCACTCAGTAGCTAGTAGTACAAATCAAGGCAGGCTGGCACTTGGTTCCCTATATTTATCTCTGCACTATATTGACTCCTACATTTCTTGTGAACTCACCCAAACCTCAAAACAACAATGCCACCTAGAAGGTGATTTCAGGACATCATCAGTGCCCAACTACAGACAGAGGAGCCAAAGGACTGTGGAGGAAATACACTAGAGTTATAATAGTAATAGCTAACACTAACTGATCCCTTTACATAAATGTATTCATCTAACATTCACAACAAACTCTATGAGGTACTTGGCTGTATCACTTTCTCAAGAGCCACATTTTACTGGTTGACTCATACTCTTAGAAACTTAAGGTAATGAATATTGAAACTGAAATCTACTGATTCTATCAATCAATCAATCAATCTATCTATTTATCTACCTACCTACATACCTACCTACCTACCTATCTATCTTTGACCTTCAATGGACTATACTGCATCTATTTTGCAACACTCTTTTCTCTATAGCCACATAAAATAGGCCACCCAAGGCAGGGAATAACAAGTAATGTGATGGGAAAGGGGCATCTGAGAAAATGTGCTGATCTGAGTGACGTGAGGGCTGTTACAGAGAATTACAAGATGCCACTCTGGAGGGCTCTGAAGAGTAGAAGGCATGGTTAAATTCGTTATCTTCTTTATTCCACGTGACAACTCCCAGGAATGTACTATTATTGTCATTTGGGGAGATTAAATGACTCATTAAGCTAACAGTCCATAGTGGTAAAAAATTTAACACACTTCTATCTAACTCCAAATCCTGTTAGTTTAATATCTGAAATGATTTCAAAAAAGGAGAAAGTGGGTAAAAACATCTTACTATGTACCAGACACGAGGAGATTTTTATTTCAAGAGGGACAAAACAGACACACCTTGTCTCACAATGATAATCTGTTTTGTTGGTAAAAGTAGGTTTGAAGTTGAATGTCTGTGTCATTTTATACTCATATATTAAATGATAGTGGTTACATCTTACGGAAAAACCCGAACGAACTTTTTGGCCAACTCAATATATGGAAAGAAATCACTGGGGCAAGGTTTGGCTTGGCTGAGCACTCCCTCACTTCCCCTGGATATTCTCCCAAGAAGTGGAGTGACAGTAGACTCTTAATTTACTGAGAAGAGGCTGATTACGGTCTTGGTAATGATCTTTTTGAGTCTGAAAGGAAAAGGAGGACAGCCAGCCGGGCTGTTCCCCTGTTAGCAATACTTACTTCCAGGCAGTCTGTATTTGGGAGCCTTTTATATGCTCTCTCTCTCACACATGAACTCACCTATTATGTGTCTATTTAGTTAGTTTACAGGTCAGTTATTTTCACGTTTGTGATTGGACTTTGAGATTTGTCCGGCATTCACTGAACATACATGTACTGTATATTTACTTCTTGACAGGCATTATATTAGACTCTGGGAAGCAAAACAGATAATGTATGTGCTCCCCAGGGGCTTCTAGTCTGGTGAGGGTGAGAGAAAATTTTTTAAATAAAATGAATATGTAATATGTGAGGTAGCTATATGATCATTAAGACAAAGGAAGATAAGGGGATAGAGAATTATGGGGCAGAGTTTGGTCATATAGACCGGTCAGGGGAACCTCTCATTTAAAGGACAGGTATAAAATTATGGAAAGTTTGGGCTGAGGCTGGCTTTTAATAATATGCACAAAATTATGTACAATAATATTCTTAAAGTAAATAAACTATAGGAGTAAAAAGAATGAAACCAACACTCAGAGAAATGCAAGAGATAAACAAGGCTTCACTGAGAAGAATAATATAATAAACTTAGTTCTTCACATGCAAATTCCTGGTTTCAATCCCTCATGGGGTTTAGCTGTGTTTCCTGACCATGCATTATTCCATTGTTAAACCCTTTGTGATTAAGCTGGCTGTTGACTACTTGCAGCCAAATGTTACATGAATATACAGCTGCATTCACAGAGTGAAAGAGAGTTTTCAATTTCACTTCATGGAAAGTTCACACTTTCAGGCTACTTCATGGAGACATACGGGTAAAGGAACAAGTGAAAGACCTTTTCCGTAATTCAGATCTTCTCCTCTCTTCTAGTCCTTCTTCAGTAAACTTGGACTGTACCTAAGACTTGGATTCTTCCTTTCCTGAGGATGTTCTCTCCACCAACCACCCCCCCACAACATGCACACATGCACACACAGAAGGTTTTCTGGGCTCTCATTCAAGTGGACATCTTGTGGGACTGAAGCACCAGTCTCTCAGACATTTTTAGGAACTTCTCAATCACAAGATGACCATGATTTTTTTTTAAATGAAATGAAGACATTTTTAATAAAAGGTTAAACTTAAAATTTAAATTTCCTACTTTTATTATATCCTGAGAGAACTTGGGTGCAATTAAATAAAGTTAGGAAAGAGCTCCAGTGCAATAAAATGAAATAGTATATCTCCGCCTGAAGACTAAAAAAAAAAAAAGAAAAGAAAAAAGGATTACATTGCCATCTTTCTCTAGACTTGGTTCTTGAGTTTTGGTCCCTCAACTAAACATCAGCAGGAAAATAAATTTGGGAAACTAATTAAACACCATCATTTAACATATGAGTATAAAACAACACAGGCATTCAACTTCAAACCTACTTTTACCAGCAAAACAGAGTATAATTGTGAGACCAAGTATGTGTTTTTTCCCTCTTGAAGTACAAAATTTCCTCGTGTCTGGTACATAGTAAGACTTCTGTCATCGTTATCATTCCTATCATCGTCATCTTCATCAACCTCGTCATCATCTTCAGTATGTATTAGCTGAGGATAAGACTTTAAGACCGAGTAATAAATGACCAGACAAAAAAATTTTCAGGAAGCATATGAGTTAAGTAAACGGATGGAATTCCAACAGAATGCAATTTTCCAATGAATCTCTGAAAGTGAAATACCAGAAATTTACTGTGCTTATTAACACCATGGAAGAGGCACAAGAAGCTGCGGTAATTTAAGCTTTATGTAACTCCAGTTTAAGTTGTATTTTCATTTTACTCACTTGATAATGGTTTTATAATATGCTTTTGGTGGGGATGAGGTAGATAGTCCATGACAACCTTTCCTGAATAAGTAAATATTTTAAGATAAATAATAGATTTAGAAGATTCAAGTACTGGTTCAGAAACATATTAGTTTTTTATTTTGTATCCTCTTAAAGCTCTTGAGCCTCATCAGCAATAGTGGAATGTTATGATAAAATCTGCATTTGGGGCCGCCGTGAATCTTAAATGAGATGAGGTGTGTGGAATAGAGGGTGCCTAGTATGTAGTGATTGTTCAATAGACATAAGATGCTTTCCCTTCAGCCTTAGTCAGATTTCAGTCATCATAACTAGGCTCCAGGTAAAACTTGAGGATAAATTTAATGAGATCAGATTCTTATAAATGATAAGTAAAATTGTAAAGTCCTATGAAGTGTAAAGCAGTATTCTTATCCTTATCATAGCAAACCTTGTTAAATTCAATAAGGTGTTAATCATAGTGTTAATATGCAGTGTGTTTCTGATGCTTTACTTTCAGAGACTGTTCAATAGGGAATCACAAACATTTGGAATACTTTCCTTTTAATTAACTCATATGTTGCTTGAAAACATTTCTCTTTAGACATTACTGTTAATTCCTGACACTGCTGTCTAAGCTAATACCATTTTTTACAAGTTCTCAGAGCAATCCTTCTTCTCTCTCCTTCTTTTCCTGGTTATCCTTTTATGCTTTTATCTCTATTTTAGATTATGACAGGAATGTTCCCAGAACAGTACTAGGCATTTATAAGTTCTTATAAATTTACATGAGGTTCAAAAATCTTCTGACAGGTATACTAAGAAATACACTAGTTAGAAGCACAGAATACTGGATCTAGAATAAAATTTAGATATACATTAAGTCTACTTTACCTATTTACCATTAATTAAAATGATTCTTAATAGCTTTATGTTGGAAACAGTCTGGCATAATGGACGTATCTGCATATCAAACTCCAGCTCTACTATCTCTGCTGTGTAAACCTGGGCCGGTTACTTAACCACTTTTAAGCTTCATTTTCCTCAGTATCAAAATACTAATAAAAATATAATCACCATAGTGTTGGTGTAAGGATTAAATGAGGTCATATATAAAGGTAGCTGACATATCAAACGAGGCAAAATTCATTAATGACAGTATATATTATTTAGCTAGTATTACAAAGCACTTTCACATATATCATCCCACATATGATAATCTCGCTATCTGATAGAAAGGATAGCATAAATCTCATTTTATAGGTAAAATCTCATTAGTAAGTAATGAGGCCAGGGCAGGAACTAGAATCTACGCTGCCTACCTTCTAATTCTTTTTGTACTTTAAGTATTCAGTCAAATGTCTTTTGACTCATTTGCCTGACACAGCAGCATATTCTGCAGATATTGAGGCAGCTCATCTAGCACAAGTTTTTCCCTTATTTTTTAAGCCAAATGCTCATGACTATTCCTTTATTTGGCCTTTCAATGCCTCCAAAAGTTTCTCTTAACCCAGAGGCTGGCACAAAGGCAAGAGTTAAGGTTGACTAAGTAAGTCCTTTCATATGTCCCTATTACTTATTTAAACCAAGATATTGGAGTAGCTTTCAAAATATTTTGAAAAAAATATCATTTGAAGCTAATTATTAATAAAACAAGAGAATTATGGTGGAATTAATCTAGCAACAAACATTTAATAAGGATATATATGAATATTTTTCTAAACAGTACATGCATTAGGAAAACAAGTTTAATTTGTTGAAGGCATCATAAAATCAATATAACAATTTCTCTGACCAAACCTTTATGGATGGTATAATTTTAGACTCTATTTATTATAAATACTCTTGTAAAAAACTTCCAGCCAAATTTCCAATTACATTTCAAAACAGGACTCTATCCATAGTTAATGCAATTTTGGCTATGTCATGTTTTCAGGTAACTCTAAAACAGGAAAGCACAAGACATTTTTCAGCAGAGTTTGTTTTCATGAGACTGCATAACATCTTTGCTGACCAAACAGGTTCCAATAATTTGTGCCTGCAAGGTTTTTTTAACGTCTTCCCCGTACTGTATCACTATGTAGCTGAGAAAATGCTTTTCTGTATGCAAAGTGGTACAAATCCTACTCTCAGTTATACATACACTGAATACCCAATACATAAGCACATACTACATTCCATGTTTAAGTTAATAAGAAATCAAATATTGATAATCTCCAGGGAAACTCAAGACACTATTCATACCGGACACTCAACTGTAGTTACAGTAGATAGTCATCCATTTGTAAACATCAAAGAGTTCACATCTCAAAGCAGCATACATTTATTGTTACATAAAGAGTAAGTTAAGACTTGATACATGGTGGGTAAACTAAAAGGCAGTGCCAAAATTCATATTGTTAAAAAGAAACTTGAGGGGAATTCCCTGGCAGTCCACTGGTTAGGACTCTGTACTTTCGCTGCCAAGGGCCTGGGTTCAATCCCTGGTCTTGGTCTCCTGGTTGGGGATCTAAGATCCCACAAGCCACGCAGCACAGCCAAAAAAAAGAAAAGAGAAGAAAAGAAACTAACTATGAATAGAAAGATACTTGAGCATAGCTAATTTCCCTAATCTCCCTTAAATATAATTGATATTCCAATACTATTATTAAAAGTATTTACACATATCATAAAATTTGTGTTATCACTAGAAATATGCAAAAGTGGTCTCTCAAAATTAACGTCACTGTGATTGACATCGGTAAGATTGTAGGGGAGGCCAAGATAATGCTGTGTGTGTGTGTGTGTGTGTGTGTAGTTTAATATAAATTGTTTCATATATTGTTATACAAAAATAAATATGTATTTATTATAAATGCATGTATTTTGTTTATCAATGATATATGCTTATCTATTAATTTATGTACGAATATACATCAAATAATGTGAAGATGCAACATGAATGATACATGTTATATGAGTGATGCATGAATAACATGCTCAATTGAAAAGTATAAACTACCCATGTATACACAAAGTTGTATAATAAAATAACGAATGGTAAACACTGGAGGTGATTCAAATAGAACTGTCCAATCTAACTTGAAAGACAAACTATATAACAGGAAAATAAACAAATGATAGAGATAGAGAGAGAGAGAGAGAGAGAGAGGAAGAAAGAAAGATAGGTAAAGCTCCTAGAAGGATACCAACCAAACTTGAAGAGAAAAATATTTGGGAAAAACTAAAACGGAATAAGGGCCAGATGTGAATTAAATTACAATAATTACAGAATTTTGCTAAGGAATACTAACCAAAAAGATGCCATATCCTGTAGCTTGAAGGATTAATTCCACTGAACGTGTAAGAAAGAAAATTTAATATAAAACCTTCAAGCTTATAGAGGATAATGTAAAATTTTCCAAAAATGTTTTATGAAGCCAGAATTAACCTGACAAACATTTTAGAGTTAAAAAACAAAAGTGATCTTCTAATTTTATTTGTGAATTCATATTTTTTAAAGCCAACATATAATTATTAGCAAAATATGCCTACTACATAGCACTATCTGTATGGCAAACTGTGATTTGAATTATGAAAAAGATAATAGTAGGAAATAGAGGTCACAGAAATGAAAGTAAACAGTCTAAGGAGACATATAATCATCGAAAAATTGACTATGGCAGATCGTTTCTGAAAATAAAGAAAATTCTGATTGTGAATTTGAAATCTTTTAGAGAGTGTTATGCACAACAACTTTTGTTGGCAATGTTTTGAGTAAATGAAAATAAAATCTGTATTTCTTGCTCGAACTCTCATAGGAAGAAGAGAAAAGAGCAGCCACAGAAGTTAAGAATACTGCTTAGGAGCCAGAAAACAATGAAATATACTAGAGTATGGACCAACTTCTGAGTGGAAATAAAACATGGACTTTTTTAACTCAAATACTCATGATAAAGGTGGTAAATCTTGAAAAAGTGAGGGAGGCTATATTGTCTATTACGTGAAGAGGAGCCATATAAAAAAAGATATCAAAGGATGGTTCAGCAATATGAAGAATTCTATTAATGTAACATTCCATGTTAATAAGGTAAATTCAAAAATACATGATCTGAAAAGTCTTAATTTATTTCAGAGTAATTATTTAAAATCAAAACCTCTCAGTGAAACACAGCATTCCATTTAAATATGTTCACTATCATCACTGCAATTCATAACTATGGATTTTATATACAATATAATAAATCATGAAGAGGAAATAAGACCTATAATTTAAAAAAAGAAATGGCAAAAACATTTATGATTTGAAGATGACATGACTATCTACTTGAAACCTGGGGAGAATCCACTGAAAACAATTATGCTATCTAACATGAAAGTAAAATGGGTAGTTATAAAACAAATATATGAAAAGTATAGTTTCCCTAGATATCTAAATTATCCTGAAAAAAATGCAATACAAAGCAAGACCTAATTCATAAAAACAATTGTGATGAACAATATCATAAAAACAAACAAGTAGTTAGAATCACCAATATAAAGGAAGCTACACAAATTTTTTTAGAGACACAAAATAGGACCTGACTGACTCCCTAACAGGAAACCCAAAATTAGTAAGATGTTAATTCTATGCAAATTAATATAAAATATAAATAAATACAATTCTAATATAAGTACTTATTTAATGAAACTTTAAAATAGTTTTATATTCAGCAGGAAGAATAAAACTTTGAATAGAATAATTTTTTACAAAAAAGTGAAATCAAAAGAAACTTGTTCCCCAACGTACTAAAATATGACAAAGATATAGTAATTACAATGTTATAGTTCTGGCATAGAGACTAGTAGGGCAAGCAATGGAAAAGAATTGTGAGCCAGAAAGTTATAGACATATATATGAAATTTTTCTTGATATTTAGATTTCAAATCAGCAGGGAGAGAAAAGGATTTTTTAGTAAATCATATTGTGATAACATAATCATTTGGGAAAATAAAATGAACAGCACACTTTCTGTTCTAGAATGGCTTCAGACTATGTTCATTTCATTGAAATACCAGCTTTTAACATTTATAATCTAGATTAGGCTGATTAGGATCATATGACCCCTAAAGAGGTCAAAATTCTGACAGTTGTCAAATGTGCGATACATTAGTCTCTACTAGGTTACTTATGCTATTTTACAACTGAAAATATTAAGGGGAAGAAATCTGATACTTTCTTTTTTAACTTTTTGAGGAAAAGTGACACTTTCCATTGAATATATCTCATTATCAGTTTACAAAGGGTTTAGTTCCATTCATTCATTTCTTTAATTAAATATTTTGCTGAATGCCTAACATGTATGAGTCACTATTTTCATTTCTATGATTTTATTTTGACTTGTTTTGTTCTCTTGACACATACATTATTACTTGAGAAATTAGAAAATATATCAGCAAACAAGGACCTCTGGTATGTGAAGAAAGTGGTGAACTTCAAGCGAACCTGGGCTATCAAACTTCAGAGACCCCTCTGCAATATATCCTCTCATAAACAATATCACAATCAAGACATATTACAGCAGGATCACGCACTGCAAACACTGCAAAATTCTTACTCCTTAAAGAAACAAACATCCATTCTGGATGTTCACAAAGAAATAGAAATGTTTGAGTGCAGTTGAGACACTGGATTTCAGGTACCTACGTCAATGCGAATCCCCAAAGCAGATGGCAAATAGTTAATTAAAAGAGAATAAGAAGCACAGAAGAGAGAATGGAAAAAAAAAATGGACATTTGGGAGTACTTACTGAGTAGAAGATAACAGAAACATTAGGAATAGCTACTTCCTTGTTTATTTCTACTTCTGCCACACATTCTTTTAAATCAGTGGGTCAGCACTTTCAAAATTTCTTTTCCTTCTTTATTCAACTTACTGATATCATATTGCAAAAATTCTAAATATCAACGCTAATTCTTAGGAATTCTTTTTTCTTTAATTCATAATACAAGTATTAAATCAAGTATCAATATTTATATTTTTCAATATTTGTATTTTTTTAACTTTTTTTTTTTAGTGGTTTGAGAGATGGCAATTTAAAAAAAATATTTATTTATTTTTGGCTGCATTGGATCTTCATTGCTGTATGCAGGCTTTCTCTAGTTGCAGCGAGCAGGTGCTACTCTTTGTTGTGGGGCACAGGCTCCTCATTGCGGTGGTTTATCTTGTTGCGGAGCACGGGCTGTAGGCACGCGGGCTCAGTAGTTGTGGCTCATGGGCTCTAGAGTGCAGGCTCAGTAGTTATGGTGCATGGGCTTAGTTGCTCCACGGCATGTGGGATCTTCCTGGACCAGGGATTGAACCTGTGTCCCCTGCATTGGCAGGAAGGTTCTTAACCACTGCACCACCAGGGAAGTCCATCGATATTTATATTTTAATCCCAATTTATTTCATTTTTGTCCTAAACATTTCAAAGTAATACAACCACGTATGTTAACCTATTTAATTCTCATTTATAACGAACACATATGTAGTATTAGGAAATTCCTTCAAGGAATATTTATATAACTAGAAAAAATTCCAAAAAAGTGTTTGTCTACATATAATGAGACAGCAATTTAAAAACAACGACAATAAAAGAGTATTTTTTATGGCTCCTATTACCTAAAGACCGTATACCTAAGCTGTCTTAATGCTCTTGACAAGGTATCTGTATATCCCCAAGAGCTATGGAAATCTCTCAAGGCCCCAGTCTTTGGTTCTTTATCTTATTATGCTTTCCTATTTCTGTGTTTCCCCTCTTGGTTTGGATACTGCAATAATCTAATCCCATCTTATGAGAATCTATGCTAAAATTTCTATCTAGCTTTTGAGATCAAGAGAAGTGATATCCATTGTAGTTCAGCAACTCTGCGAATAGTTCCACTATACCCTCAAAGCAATCCCTGATCTCTAGGGACCCAGTGTGACCCTATGCTTTTGTTGTATTTCACAATGATATTGCAATACTTAGGCTCCCAGTGCCTGAGCCCTGTTCACTAGCTGTGCCTTATTTGATTACAGGCTGTATAGATGGCAGGATATTCCCAGAAAGGCAAACCCCTGGATCCTTCTGCACCACCCTCCAGATTCCTGTTCTCCTGAATTCTTTCTGTTCAACCAGCAGTAAAGATGAATTTAGAGTGCTCTTGTACTAAACCTCCAGAAGCCTTTCCAACTTCTGCTTGCCATTTTTTGATGTTTAAATGAAGTATTTAACTGAGAAATTAAAGACACCCTCAGCTGAGAACATACATATTACTCTGCTCAGAACACTCCTTTTCACACAAATATGAGCCCCTCCCCCTACACATACTCACAAGGATTCCTGCACATACTGACTATGCAATAAAATCTAGGAGTTCTTTAAATCTTCCCCTCCCCCTTCAAACAAACAAACAAAAAAAGATCAACAAAATGTAACTAAGCAGGACCCTGTGGGGCCTTTCCTCCCCCCATGTCCTCTGCCTGCCTTTTGTTTGTAGAAACCTGTAGTCTCCCAGGCCTCCCCTGAGTCACACAAGCCTGGCTCAAGAATTAACGATTGAAAGCATGTGAACACTGTAGTGACAAAAGTAGCAGTCGGCTCAGGAGAACTGGTAACAATCTAAACAGTAAATCAGCCATATAGTGGTCACAGAATCTTTAGTTCCTCTCTGCAGTACTTAGGTAACAGTACCTGATACACATTTCCTGAGTTGTTTTACAGATGCTAAAACCCCCACCAAATGGAAGAAGTTAACGACTTTGAGGACCATGAGCACATAGCCCCCAGGCCTATTGGAGCTTGAGGATTGATAATGTTAACCGCTAGCTATGACACTCACCATCAAACAATTAGAGAATTGTGCACCAGCTGATTACATACCCTGCAACTCCCCTCACTCACCTTGCCTTTAAAAATGCTTTCCTGAAAACCACTGGGAAGTTTGTGTTTTTTGAGCATTAGCTGCCCTGACCTTACCTGGCCCCTTACAGTAAACACTGCTCTTTCCTTCATCACAACCTGGTGTCAGCAGACTGGCTTTACTGCCAGTGGACAAGCAGACCTAAGTTTGGTTCAGTAACAAAACACTCTATGAAAGAAATTCATAAAATATGCTAGAAATCCCTGTACACTGGGGGAGTGTTCCTGCCTTATTTGCTTCAACTTTCATAATATTGCCATCTTTATATGAGGTCCAGTAAGATTCATTCCTAGTGAACGCCCCCCAGTTAATCAGTACAGAAATATTATATGGAAAAGTGTTGGCCTCAGTGAGAAGATACATTTTCTAAAACCCTGTGATTACACAGCATTATCTTAGTGTCTCCTGCCATGTATCCTGGGATATATATTGCTGTACAATTAACAGGAGCATAGTCTTAGTACGTTGATCAAGCTAGAATTGCTTCTTTAACAGCTCCCTTCCCACACAGAGCTTAATTTAAATTCCCCAATAAAAATTACATATGACTACTCAGTAAAGACTTGGGGAGTTGCTTCAAGCTCTACTATTTTCAAATCCTGAACCCCTTTGCTCTGGTGGTTGCCCTATGTTCAGCTTCTTCCCTAATGTTATTCCATTTAAATGAAGTCCAAACATTTTGATTTTGTGATTGCCTTTAGCTCTATACTTTGCAATTTGGGAATTATCTGTGTCCTACTTCCTGGCTTTAAACCCAGGCCTTTGGAACTTTTTCTATAGACTTTCACTTGTCTTTATAAAAACAGATCTCTAACCTGATTTTTACAGCTGCATATTGATTTGGAAGTCAACTAGAAGGTAATCTCCATAAGAGCAGGAATATTTATACTAATGTATCCCAACATCTGGAGTAATGCATAAGTGTTTAGTTTATATTTGTTGAATAAATAAATGGATGAGGAATCCGTGTCGCAAACAGGTAATTTTTTGAAAGTTTCACAGTTAATTACTAATGGAAGAAGAAGCAGCGGAACCCAGGTTGCTACCCAGGCACTTTCTAATAGACTTCATTGCCTATAGTTTTCTTTTTTCTTCTGGTGACAAACCAAATATATTCATTAAATATTTTTAGTAAACAGTAATTAGGAGGGATTTACTGTACTTTGAGTTTGAGTTTAAAGTGTGAAATTGTAGTAACCAGCCTCCAAGATGTCTCCCAATGATACCATGTCCTGGTGTGCACGACCTTGACTGTGGGCTGAAATTATTGACTCCCTCTTGAACAAGGTAAAAGCTACCTCCTGAAAGATCCTGAGACAGAATCATCTGACTTGACTCAGTTATACCATATCAGGCTTCTGACCCCTCAGAAACTATGTGGGATAATATATGTTTTTGCTTTTAAGTTCTAAGTTGTGGGGTAATTTGTTAAGCAACAACAAATAACTAATAAAATCATTTTTAAAATAAATGTACCACCATTTACAACCAAAATTATAAAGTAAAAAATATTATATATATATATACACCACATACACATATCTGTGTGTAATGTTTATACATCATATATTTTGTTGAAGCTGTCTCTATATGTATTATATATGTTATATATCTGTGGAGTCCCTTAGGTTAATAAGATCATTCAACACAGAGGGGTATTTCTGAAAATTGCTGAAATAAATTCTGAAGTCATCCAGAATGAAGGCTGCGATCCCCTGTGCTTTGGGGTTTGCCTCACTGTGTTCCTAGATGCCACACAATAGCTGCAGTATTTGCTGGGGTTTTACAGCAGACATGATACATAGCCCACAGTGACCAGAGTAGTACTGAAACTGAGCAGGACCCTGTGGGGCTCCTGGGCATGGAAGCCTTTCTGTATTCCCCATTTCTTGGGGCTAGGCTTCAGCTTCCATGACCTTCCCTGAGTTCCAAAGGGTAGGTTCAAAAGGTTGCTAATCAGGGAAGGGAGGGGATACAGAGACAAGGGAGGAGCAGTCAAGAAACAATAGCGCAGCCTTGGGGCAGGATCCTGGTTCTGACTCGAGTACACATAAAAATATCTTTGAGCTCTTCTGCAGAACTCAAACTCCCAACAACTGGGAGATGTTACTACTTGATGAAGCATTCTTCATTCCAGAGAGAAGGTCACAGTTTGATAACCTTGAGAACCATAGAAGCTCATCAGGAGACCACCTGTGGCCAGATTAAAGCAATGCAGGCTCTACACATACCCTGATCCTTATCAGCAACCCCGCCCTTGAACCATTGCTATAAACCTCCTCACCAAATCCCCCCTGGTTGGGACACAGTTTCTAGGGCATGAGCCAACTGTGTCCCCCTTTGCCCGGCAAAGCAATAAAACTATTCTTTTCTATTTCACACAAAAATCTGTCTCTGAGATTCAATTTGGCACTGGTGCACAGAAGCTGAGTTTTCAGCATCAGTACCAAGAAGTATCTGTAGGTCACAAATGCTGTCATATTACACCTTGAACTTGGCCATTTCTGGATGTTTCCATGCAGATCCTGGAAAAGAGCACTCCTATGAAGATCATGGAATATTCAAGGCTGTTAATCAGATATCAGATGGTATATGAGGCCTGCAGCAAAACAACTGACTTCCACTTCTTTGCTGTGAAGCAAACTGCTGATATGCTTCACTACATCTTCAGTCACTAGCTTGGAAGAGAGTTCTCTGACTTCAGCTATGTTGTTCTCCAAGCCTTGAATGAAGAGTGCCAGTCCTCAGTTTTCAATAAATTGCTTGCAGGCAGCTAGAGATTCATCTTCAAGATTCCAAAGTGCTTTCAAAGTAAACAAGAGAGCGACATCATGTGAATTCTCAGTATTCTTTTGTTTTCCTACTGCTAGAAGATCCTTGATTGCCATGAAGAACTTTCCTTTAGGTTGTGAAGTTTGCTGAGATGAGCGTTGCACGGCTAGAAAAGAGTTGGAAGCTCACTGCCACTATTTGCATGCCTTCAGAGCCATCTCATAACAAACTTGGCAGCATCATACCAGTCTAATGGAACACTGACATGGATCCTTGTCAAGGCATCACACCAAGGAATTAATTGGTTACTCCCTGAGGGAAACTCCATAGCTTTGAAAGACTTTGTATTCCACCACATCTTTCAGAACACAATTTCTCCAAGGTAACAATCAGATCTTTCAGGCAGACATTAGCCAAAGTAAAGAGATGCCTCCTCTTGTACCATGTAGCAGCCCAGGGCATCCTTTTGAAAGTAGAGAGGGACAATGGTCTTGTTCCAGAAGCTGTGGTGCAAGAAGTGAACCAGTAAACCATGATGCCCAAGAAGGGAGAAGGTGTCAAGCTGAGCCTGGATTCCTGTGAGATGTAATATGGGCCTACTCTATGAATAGGGCACACTGCACTCCTATTGGAAATGTTTTAATATCTACCAAATTGAAATGATAGGATACAATTTTCTTGATCTAAAGTAAATTTCAAAACTTCCTATGGAAATAATTAATGAATAATTAAAAAATAAGAAACTACAACAAAGACATATTCCAATGAAATTTTAGATATTAAAGTATATCAGATAAATCCTAAAATTATCACCACTGGGGAAGGGGGCAGGATATTTAAAATATGGTAAGACAATGGATTAACAACCACAGAGTTTAAAGAGAAGAGATTTTGATCAAATAATTAATGGCTCCAAGGCAATGCTTCAAATCAAGAAAATAATCAAAATAAAAGGAATATCATAAAACAAGTAGAGATGATAAAGAATAATAAAATTTTCTCAATAATAATCCTTAACATGGCTATAAAAGCATTCAGATGTTACTTCAAAAAACTGAAAGAAAACACATTAATATGTAAGAATAATAATTTGGATGAAAAAAATCTCTGATTATATCAGCAAAAATTCTAGGTAGTATATTTATGTTCAGAGGGGTAGTATTTTTCTTTTTCACTGGGATGATTTTTATTTTTGGTACAAATTAATGCACAGTATCAAAGACAGTGCATCTGTGTTTTTATATATAGGTAACATGTTACCCCCCCAAAAATTATCCCATTACTTAGTACCTTAAAAAAATTCATTTATTATGTCACACAATTTTTTGAGGGATCAGAATTGAAATGAGAATATGTAATTTCAAAATCATTGGAGAAGAATAAAAATGGCAAAAAATACTTTGCAAAAATGTTTATAAAACAAGAACTAGAGAAGGAAATATCAAGGAAGCGTATAATAACTTTATTACAGCAAGATGGAGATAATAAGCTTTGATTGGATCCAAAAGCAAAATCTAACATTATGCTGTTATAAAGGAAAATGTGAGAAATAAACGTTATAATTAAGTGGAATTAAGGAATTGTCTCTTCTCATTCTTAGCCCTCAGAGCCACTCTCCAGCAGCAAAAATAGATCACTTAATTGAACTAATTAACTGAAGTCTTTCAGAGTCCCTAAGAAGGCAGATGTTAAAAATTGTTGTAATACTTTCCATTCCACTAAATGAATAGAAGAGAAACTAAATGCCCTAAGGCACAATACGAGGGACCTATTGATTAGAAGTATGGGAGAGGGTTTTTATCTAAAAGAAAAATATATCACTTTAGAAAATTATATCATTTCATGTAGGATCAATCAAACCAAAAACCATCTACCAGTAAGAATAGTATTTTAAAGACCACAATTGAGATCTTAGGTTATTGCTTTGAATTGGGTTAGAGTATTTCATTCCTCACTTAATTATGCTTACGAGCCTGGGAAATGGCAAACATTGATGATCATCCAGCAGAAACCTAGGGCATTCCTAAAGCTAGTAGACTAACTATTGAGGGCATTTTCTGTTGAAAGGATCAAGGGATCAAGCTCTCTTCTTGTGAGCAGGGACATAGTTTTCTGAGAAGTGAAGGGTATCATTTGGTGTGAAGAGATAGCAGTCATTCAACAAATAGTTATTGTTTTACCTTATGTTTCACACAAAGTACGAGGATAGAGTAGTGAACAAGGACTACAATGTTCCTCTTCTTCATGGTATTAAGTTCTAGTAAGGTAACTTAGAAAGTGAACATAAAAGGAATCAATTAATTGGGGATTATACATTCAGAGAGTGAATGGGAAATTCACCTAAAAAGAGTGGTCAGGGAAGCCCTCTCTGAGGATGGACTGTTTTATCAAACCATAATGAGATACAGCTAGGTACATAACATTCAGGGGTTGTGTGGGGAAGAATTCCAGACACAGGGAAAAAATGTGTAAAAGCCCAATGGTAGAAATAAGCCATGCTTTGTACAGAACAAAAAGCCAGACAGAGTGGCTGTAGCACAATATTAAGGAGGACAGTGAAGAGTAAAGTTTTAAGATATAGATATTAGCTATATTATATAGACCACAACAACATGTTTGGATATTATTCAAGGAACAATGAAAAGCAACTGGATAAATTTAAGCATATGGAATGAGGATGGTAACTGGCAGAGGGTGGAAAATGTAGGCCTGCTAATTTTTTTTTTAAGGCTACTCTGTTTGCTATGCTGAGAATTAATGGGAGGGGAACCAATTAGAAAGCTACAGTTTTAAACATAGTGAATATTAGTATAGTTTTAACCAGGGAGGAAACAGGAGATATGGAGAGAAATAGACTCAGTATATATTTATATTTGAGAGAGAATCAGTAAGACTTCTTAATGAATTAAATGAATTAATGAATTAAATGAATTAATAAGGTACTAGGTGATGTGGCCTGACAAACTAGGTGAAAAGTCTTAGCATTCATGTATACAAGAAAAACTGGAGAAAGAAGTAGTCTTGAAGAAATGGAGAGTGTGATTTATAATTTTGTTTTGTACACTTGTAAATCTGATAAGTCTATTAGATGCACAAGCGATGATGACCTTTAGATGTACAAATGAAGAAAGTTGAATATAACATGATATATATGTACATACATATACTTTATGAGCACATATATATGGATTATGTATTAAATTATATGTACTAAAATCACCTTAACACAGGATGATCTGTTTTGCCAGCTTCATTGAGGCATAACTGACAAAATTTATATACATATATTTAAAATATACAGCTTGATGTTTTGATACATGTAAATATTGTGAAATAATTACCACAATTAAGCTAACAAATATATCTATTACCTTGCATAGTTACCACTTTCGTTTCTTTTTTTGTCATGAGAATGCTTAAGATCTATCATCTTAGCAAATTTTGAATTTCAAGTGTATAGTACAGTACTGTTAATTATAGTCACCATACATACTGCATATGTGTATATATATATGCATTATGCATATATATTACATTATATTATACTATATACTATATATACTATATAAATACAATGTACCATATATACTATGTAATATGTATATAATGTACTATGCATATATATTGATGGGGTTCAGGGCAGGGTGTCTCAGAATGTGTCATTTTGGCATGTGAATTATGGATTATTTCAAATTGAAGACAACCAAGGCCCAACAGACTCAAGAAGAGCTTTTTAGCTACCCCTTAACTGCCTAAAAGAATTTAGATAAGGCACCTGTACCAGGAAGAGAGATATTACCAAAGATAACATTATTTTTGCATCAGAAAGACTTAACCACATAGCACAGCAAACAGACATATGTTTACCAAACATATGCTCTTCCCATCTTCCTGTGAATTGTCTTAATCCCCTTTGAAGTTCCAGACCCCTTTCCCATTCTCCTTGGCTCAGGATGGCATATAAATCTTAACACTCTGACGGTCAGAGAGCTTGATATCTTTGGGATTCCCATGTGTATGAAATTAAATTAAATGTTTTTCTCCTGTTACTCTCTCTTTTGTTACAGGGGTGTCTTAGCCAAGAACCTAGAAGGATAGATGGGAAATTATTTTTCCTCCCCTACAGCATACTACATTAGATCTCCAGAACTTACTCATCTTGTATAACTAAAACTTTGTATCCTTAGACCAACATTCCCCCATTTCCCCATGGCCCTAGCCCTTGGCAACATCCATGCTACTCTCTGTGTCTATGACTTTGACTACTGTAGATCCCACATGTAAAATGTTTCTATATACAATGCATACAGAGTGTAGGTTAAATTTCAACGTACTGTCTCCACAAGTATTTAAAATTAGGTTAATTATTTTCTGATGAAATTTAAATCTGATGAATTCAGATTCATCTGATAAATTCTGATGAAATTTAAATCTGATGAATTCAGATTCATCTGATAAATTCTGATGAATTTAAATCTAGAACTTAAGAACAAATGGGATAGATCTCTCCCTGCCCAGATTAAAATTCTAGGAAACTGTGAAACAATCTCAATCATTATCAAGGAAGAAAAGATAGTAAAAGTTGAACTCTCAAGTATTCAGAAATAAATGGCAATGAGAATGCATAATATTAAAACTTATGGAATTCAGGAAATACTTCACCAATGGAAGATATACTTCCTTTAATTTATTATGGGAGTAAATAAAAATAAAGTCCTACTCAAGATGCTTGAAAATAAAACAAATAAACCCACAGGAAATATGAGACTAATTTACAACAAAGTCATTAATGAATTAGAAAACAATGGACTTGCAGAATGGCCATCATTAAAAAGTCTACAAATAACCAATGCTGGAGAGGGTGTGGAGAAAGGGGAACACTCCTACATTGCTGGTGGGAATAGAAATTGGTGCAGCCACTGTGGAAAACAGTATGGAGGGTCCTCTGAAAACGAAAAATAGAATTACCATATGATCCAGCAATCCCACTCTTGGGCATATACCCAGACAAAAGAATAATTCAAAAAGATACATGCAACCCTGTGTTTATGGCAGCACTATTCACAATAGCCAAGACATGGAAACAACCTAAATGTTCATCAACAGATGAAGGGACAAAGAAGATGTGGTATATATATACAATGGAATACTACTCAGTCATAAAAAGGAAGGAAATAATGCCATTTGCAGCAACGTGGAAGCAAATAGGGATTATCATACTAAGTGAAGTCAGTCAGAAAGAGAAAGTCAAATATCATATGCTATCACTTAAATGTAGAATCTAAAATATGACACAAAAGAACCTATCTATGAAATAGAAATAGAATCAGGGACAGAGCGAAGAGACTGGTGGTTGCTAAGAGGGAGGAGTTGGGGGAGGCATGGACTGGGAGTGTGGGATTAGCAGATTCAAATTGGTATATACAGAATGGATAAACAGCAAGGTCCTACTGTATACAACAGGGAACTATACTCAATATCCTGTGACAAACCGTAATGGAAAAGAATGTGAAAAAACATGTATATATGTGTATAACTGAGTCACTTTGCTGTACAACAGTAATTAAGACAACATTGTAATTCAACTATAGTTCAGTAAGGAATAAATTTAAAAAAGAAAACAATGGACTTGGTAAATATATGCAAGCTCATTTCCTTAAAATAGTGAGTACATAAGGTGTAAAACAAAATGTAAACACTTTATGAAGGCTAATTAAGAAACACATAACTTAGACACTTCTCCACAGAAGATATACAGATTGCCAACAAACACATGAAAGAATGCTCAACATCATTAATCATTAGAGAAATGCAAATCAAAACTACAATGAGATATCATCTCACACCAGTTAGAATGGCCATCATCAAAAAATCTAGAAATAATAAATGCTGGAGAGGGTGTGGAGAAAAGGGAACACTCTTGCACTGTTGGTAGGAATGTAAATTGATACAGCCACTATGGAGAACAGTATGGACGTTCCTTAAAAAACTAAAAATAGAACTACCATATGACCCAGCATTCCCACTACTGGGCATATACCCTGAAAAAACCATAATTCAAAGAGTCATGTACCAAAATGTTCATTGCAGCTCTATTTACAATAGCCAGGACATGGAAGCAACCTAAATGTCCATCAACAGATGAATGGATAAAGAAGATGTGGCACATATATACAATGGAATATTACTCAGCCATACAAAGAAACAAAATTGAGTTATTTGTAGTGAGGTGGATGGACCTAGAGTCTGTCATACAGAGTGAAGTAAGTCAGAAAGAGAAAAACAAATACCATATGCTAACGCATATATATGGAATCTAAGAGAAAAAATAAAGGTCATGAAGAATTTAGGGGCAAGATGGGAATAAAGACACAGACCTACTACAGAATGGACTTGAGGATATGGGGAGGGGGGAGGGTAAACTGTGACAAAGTGAGAGAGTGGCATGGACATATATACACTACCAAACGTAAAATAGATAGCTAGTGGGAAGCAGCCACATAGCACAGGGAGATGAGCTCGGTGCTTTGTGACCACCTAGAGGGGTGGGATAGGGAGGGTTGGAGGGAGGGAGACGCAAGAGGGAAGAGATATGGGAACATATGTATATGTATAACTGATTCACTTTGTTATAAAGCAGAAACTAACACAACATTGTAAAGCAATTATACTCCAATAAAGATGTTAAAAAAAAACACATAACACTTAATATATTCATCTTAAGGATGAAATTGTGTGCTATAAGTATACATACAGTATGTGTGTATACACACACACACACACATGCATACATACATATCCATATTTTCACTATTTAGAAAACAGAAACTAAACACTTGATTAATCATTCTAGGAAATTATAAGAAGAGTCTCTATACATCTGTAATCTAGGAAGTTCGGAAAGTGTTAGGTTTTGGATTCTTAATGAGAGAATATTATATAGTAAATTTAATCTTAGAACTATTAGTAAAACTGAATAAACTAGAATGAAAATAAGAGTGTTTCAGCAATTCACTTTCAAATGTGATATTGGTCTAAAATGATTTTTAGGACAAGAGCTTTTACATTTATATTTAATACATTTAACCTTATTTTAGCTCATAGAATAAAATTCAGATTTATTGACAATAATCCATTGTGAATACAAAAGAAGCTCTCAATGCAGGCAGAGAACCAACCATATGTAATTATGAAAACTGTTTACACGATCACTGTTTATTCACATTCTCATCTTCAACAGTGTATTGTTTTAGAGAGAGTTAAAATATCACAAATTTGAAGCTTTTCCCCTCTGGTATTATAAGTTTTTTCCAACTCTTATTCTTATACATTATTATAAAGGTAAATAATTATTTTTCATATTGGTAAAAAGGTAACATCTCAATTTCAAAGAGAATGAGATGGCCAGGACAGAGACTGTATATGTGATTCCAACACAGATTGAATCCACAAGTGAGAAAGTCAAGGCCTTTTAAAAAAGAGGGAGGTCATTGGAATGATTAGGAGAGAAAAACAGGCAGAAAAATAGAAGCAAGCTTGGCTTGAAAAAGAAAGCAAGTTCAAACGTATAATTGTGTATCTCCCATATCTAGGGCCAGCTTTCTCACTCATAAATTCATGCTCTGCTTTCTGTCTCTGACTCTCTCTCTCTCTGGAAACTTTGAAGATTAATTATAAATATTTGTGCACACCATAAGTATATTTAGTAAAGATAAACAGATTTACCACCCGAAGAGGAATAATATATAATAAGATATAAATAATTTTAAAAAAAGTTTTCATATGGTGTGGAGAGGAATGAGAACATTCAAGAAATTTTCATTGATTTGTATAATAATTATAAAACGGGTGTCAATCTATGTGGAAATGGGAAAAAAAAGTTTTGGTTTGTCCAGAGCTTCATAGCCTTCTGAGAAATATGAAGGTTTATGAGTGCATTACTTTTATGTCTCCTTACCCAAAGAAAAATAAGAACCCAGCAATCCCACTACTGGGCATATACCCTGAGAAAACCATAATTCAAAAAGAGTCATGTACCACAATGTTCATTGCAGCTCTATTTACAATAGCCAGGACATGAAAGCAACCTAACTGTCCATCGACAGATGAATGGATAAAGAAGATGTGACACATATATACAATGGAATATTACTCAGCCATAAAAAGAAACGAAATTGAGTTATTTGTAGTGAGGTAGATGGACCTAGAGTCTGTCATACAGAGTGAAGTCAGAAAGAGAAAAACAAATACTGTATGCTAACACATATATATGGAATCTAAAAAAAAAAGGTTATTAAGAACCTACGGGCAGGATGGGAATAAAGACGCAGACTTACTAGAGAATGGACTTGAGGATATGGGGAGGGGGAAGGGTAAGCTGTGACAAAGTGAGAGAGTGGCATGGACATATATACACTACCAAATGTAAAACAGATAGCTAGTGGGAAGCAGCCGCATAGCCAGGGAGATCAGCTCGGTGCTTTGTGACCACCTAGAGGGGTGGGATAGGGAGGGTGGGAGGGAGATGCAAGAGGAAAGAGATATGGGGATATATGTATACATATAGCTGATTCACTTTGTTATACAGCAGAAACTAACACACCATTGTAAAGCAATTATACTCCAATAAAGATGTTAAAAGAAAGAAAAAGAAAGAAAAAGGGAAAGAAGGATGTCCCGGGAAACAAAAAGTAAGTCAAGAAGTAAGGATGAGTCCAAATGCTGACAAACTATTGAAAAACATAAAGCCACTCCCCAAATTAATCCACAATATGAGTGGTCTAGCACCGTAGAAGGATAGCATATGATGAGATAGAAATCTATCTATAAATTATTCTAGAGTTCCTTAGTTTGTTAAGATTACAGATACTATGGTATAGCCCAGCTGAGGTACATGGAATGGTTCTTTGTTCCTGACCTCAGTAAATGAACTAATAACAATAAAAAGAAAATATTTCTGAAGTTACAATGGAGTTATAAGCTTAGGGAAACTGTGAGGCCTCTGTACAGGCAATAACTTCTAAGCCATAACAATATATGTGTTAAAAAAGGAGACAGCAGGCCCAAAAAGGAGTCACTTGTACTAAACCCCAGGTCAGAAGACCAAGAGTTAATACTTAAGCTAAGTGCAATTTCAACACCCACCCCCACAAGGAATATGACCTTTAACCATCCAACCTGGAATTTCCTGGTCAGCATGGAGGAAATCTGCTGATCGACCCTTTTCATTCCCCTTAGGAAGGTGACCTTGCCTAAAACAATGCATTCCTTGCTAATAATTTCCTTTTTTTCCTCTCCTTCTCTGCCTTTGAAAACTTTCTTTTTCTGTAGCTTGACAGAGCTGAGTTCCTTTCTATTGTTACATGGGATTTTGCCCAATTCATAAATTGTTTAATAAAGCCAATTTTATCTCTAAAATTTGCTCAGTTGAATTTTTGTTATTTAAATGTATGGCTCTAGTTATGTTAATCAAAGTAAGGAGATTTCTGTGAATTAACACCTCTTGTTACACCTATGCAAATGAAATTGGTCAAATAAAGCATAAAATTAATGATACTGGCTTATAAAATCACAAAACAAACTTATGGAATGGACATGTTTTAGGGATAACCACTTGATAAGTATGAACTATGGGAACAAAACTAACACATTTCCCTGCCAACATTAGCCAAGTGTGAATAGCAAGTCCTTTGGTGGGAAGTGAGTGGTGAGCATTGTGCACCCTGAGATAAACCAAAAATAACAGGGTTTTTGCTTTTGTCCCCAGACTAATTCCTTAGATTTTCCTACAAATTATTGATTCTCTAAGGAAAATGATTTTATCATTGACTTTTTCAAAGCTGATACCTTTATAAATATGATAATCATGAGAAAAAAAATTTTTTCAAATCTGAATAGACTAACTGGTAATATTGTGTTTTTCCCTTTAAATGTCTTTTGCATTTTCTATTTAATTATTCAGTCCTTCTAAGTCTGACACCCTTGCATTTCTGGTAAACAGAGTTCTCTTTCCTAAATTCTTTTGTCTCTGAGTCTTTCCTTCACACAAAGGTAGTTCAAATCAAAGTTCTTCTCTGGGATATTTTGCTGGAATGATGAGAAGAGAGATTCTGATGGGATTCAGGACAGGCCGCCCCAAAATGTGCCACTTTGGCATATGGCTTATATGGAACTGACAATCAAGGCCCAACAGACTCAAGAAGAGCTTTTTGCCTCCCCCTTAACTGCCTAAAAGATTTTAGATAGGGAGCCTGTATCAGGAGGAGAGTTATTACAAAAGATGACTTTTTTTTTTTTTTTTACATCAGAAAGACTTATCTGCAGAGCACGACAAACATTTTCTTTCTTTTTTTAAAAATAAATTTAGTTATTTATTTATTTTGGGGTGCGTTGGGTCTTCGTTTCTGTGTGAGGGCTTTCTCTAGTTGCGGCGAGCGAGGGCTACTCTTCATCGCGGTGCGCGGGTCTCTTACTGTCGCGGCCTCTCTTGTTGCAGAGCACAGGCTCCAGACGCGCAGGCTCAGTCAGTAGTTGTGGCTTACAGGCCTAGTTGCTCCGTGGCATGTGGGATCTTCCCAGACCAGGGCTCGAACCCGTGTCCCCTGCATTGGCAGGCAGATTCTCAACCACTGCACCACCAGGAAAGCCCACGGCAAACATTTGTTTACCAAACATTTGCTCTTCCCATATTCCTGTGAATTATTTTCTTCCCCTTTGAAGTCGCAGACCCCTACTCCCTTCTCCTCAGCTCAGGATGACATACAAGCTTCAATTTCCTGACTGCCAGAGAGCCTCACAACTTTGACATTCCCATATGTACACAATGAAAGTTTTTATTTTCTGTTGTCAATCTGTATTGTGTCAATTTAATAATTAGGCCAGGCAAAGAATCTAGAAGAGAAGGAGAAGTTTTCCTCCCTTACAGCTCTTTCACACTGGAGATGAGGTTGAGAATGTGGGAGCGCAGAAATACACACTGGAACCCCAAATTTCTAGCCTCAGTTGAAAAAAACAAAACAGGTGCAAGAAGGAAGTGGACTTGTAGAAAGAAGCCAACACTACAGGAAACAGACCAGTCCCAACAGGATTAAAACAGTTATATCCAATTATCCCAGACTCCTTACTTCAACCCTGACCATCTTTCAATATGCTCTTATTTCCTTTTTGGCCTAAGCTAGTTCAAGCTTGTTTTTAATCCCTTATAATGAAGGGAACCCTAACTAATCAAACAATATGGTATACTCAGAAGTATATGAAATGTTCAGGATGAGAGAAGCAGCTGTTGGGGTGGTGAAGTCTAAAGAAGTTAGTTGGAACTTGTGTCGCCAGGTGGAACAAAAAGCCTGCTTAAATCAGTTTTGCCAAGGGTGAAGACTGTCACTAAAGATTCACATGTGAATATTATCCAAATAGTGGTTTTATACCTGACATGATCAACTTTCATTTCCCTTTACAAGTTCAGTTTGGCAACTGACAATCAGTCATATTATGAGGCCTAATGGGAGAAAACTTAAGTTTGAAGGCAAATGACTGATTTTTTTTTTTTAAGGAAGAATTTTATTTTATGGTAATTCTGGTTGAATTTTTCAACCAAAATTCAAGTTTTTGCCTGTGGAGGTTATGTGTCAACTGATGGTAGGCCAGAATTATTTTGAAAGTTGAGGTTTATCTCAGTTTCCATGCATTCAGATCCAGTTTTCAATCTTCTCTTGACAACTTTTTCACATAGAACTTAGAAATCTCCACTGATGTCCCCAGCATGTGTGCTAATTTCAACACTGTTTTTCCAAGTTTTACTCAATTCTATGCTGACTTACTTTAAGGTTCATTAAACTCCTCTGCACACTGACTTGGTCCTAAATTAGCTACTGGAAGCCTGGTGATTGACTGAACTTTTGTCACTATGGATTTGCCTTTCTTATTTTTACTAGATTGATATTCACTACTTTTGAATTTGGCTAAGTGTTTTCCTTTCCATTAAACTGATTCTCCTAGTTGACGATTACAGTGAAGCACGTGGGGAACATTATTCTAATATATCTTCTTTATCTTAAGCCCATTTCAGTCAGATTTTACCTGGGAAGGATTGCAAGCCATTGTGCACTGCTTTTAAAAATAGAGCTATTCAGCAGGTCCTTGTCGGTTATCTATTTTATATATAGTAGAGTGTATATTTTAATCCCAAAGGGAACTATACTCAATATCTTGAAATAACCTATAATGGAAAAGAATGTAAAAAAAGAATATACACATATACATATGTATAACTGAATCACTTTTAAATCAACTATATTTCAATAAAAATTTTAAAAAATAGAGCTATTTTTCTAATAGTTAAGGTGAACAGTGATTTGGGAAAATATCAATGATTGACATGAGTGAAAAGAGAATTCATAATACTTTTAAATTAATATAGTCTTGATTATTGTTTTCATATTAGTGAAAATAAAATAACTTCAGAGTAGAAGTACCAGTGCATTTTCTTTTGTCATTTACATCCTGATAGAGTATTTCTCAACTTCCAAAATTTAGTTATACTTTAAGTGTTTATTGTTGAATTTTCCTGCTAACATTTTACCTTTAGCAATAAGATAGAAGAATAATAAGCCAGTTAATTAGATAAGGTGTTAGCTTTTGGGTGTCTATGACACCCCAGTGTTTTGTAATTTTTTCCCCTTAAAGAAAGAAAGGACAATAGTTGACACAAAATTGCAGAACAAAGGAAAAGTGTTAAAACTGGGAAGTCTCTGATTGTGGGAATGAATTGTTAAGTGAGTTTTCCCAAGTTTACAATTAAGCTAGAATTCATAACTATGTGCTCTTTGATCCAAATACCCCAAGGGTGTGGAATCATTACACATATCATTACACATAAAAGCACAACAGGAAGTTTGATGCTTCTTTGACATAAGAATCCAGTTACACTGCAAAAGATTTTCTACTGGAAAGGCTGGATAAATGCTTAATGGTTTCTATTTTACTTATTTTTTCAAATTAAGGAGTTCTTTTAATAAGCACCTTAAATAGTGACATACCATTTTTCTTGTTTTTTTTAAGTATCGTATAGAGTCACTAATTTTAACTCAATATTCTATGTGTGTTGATCCATTAGAACTATTTCTATTTTTAATCTCTCATTTTTCCAAATGTTCTTCAACGATGGTGAGGGCTTCATTAAGGGACTGCTGTATCCATTTGAACCAACTCTTGTTAGTTTTTGAAAATTTGTTTCCTCATCTGAGAATATATCCCAGACTTGACCATTTCTGTTCCCAGACCTAGAATCAACTAGTGTCTCAAGGAACCTGAGTTTCTTTCAGTGATGAATGGTTTTAGAGTATATCTTCTGTAGTTTTTATGTCTTGTAGTTTCTGCCTTGTCAATTCACTGCTGGTATTTGCTTTATATTTGTTAATAATTATAACTTCATGATTAATTAGGGACCTCATTAATATAAAATGTCCTTTTTGAACTTTTAAAAATGCTTATTGTGGGTCCAATTCTACCTTCCATAATATCAATATAATACCCTCTCTTTCCTTTTAATTCACATTCACTTAATATACCCTTTCTCATACTTTTATGCATATTATTTTGTTTCAGATGTGTCCCATATTCAGCATACAGTTAAATTTTACTTTGTAAGTTAATGCAAAAATTATTTTGTTTTGTTTGATGTGTTAAATGAACTTATATCACATGACATGACTTATAAGTTTTTCTAAATTCTGCCATATTATTTTTCTATTTTCTATACATACATGTGTATAAAAAGCAAACTTGAAATAATATATGTAAATTAAACAGCTGAATTTTGTGGTCTCTTCTTTACTCTTTGTACTTCTAAATTTAGTGCCACTTATATCTTTGCTCTCATGGTTACTTATATAAACATATTAAATATATTTTTAGATCTCCACATATTAATTTTTGACAGTATGCCTAGGCTCCCTACTATGATTATTAATAAAGTTGCCTTTTTACATCTGCTCCTCTCTCCCTCTTTCTTGTTTCTTTTGTTCATCATTAAATTTAGCAAATAGTTTGTTGCTTGCTAGTCTTTTAAATTTGCTTAAGCATTTACTGGTTAATCTGTTACCTTAAAATGTTATATTTATTCCTTGATTTTACATAACAGTTAATGAACTTACTTTATTTTTCTTATTTTCCTCTCCATTCTCTTTCCTATTTTTGAATCCCCTATATTCCTCCCCTGCTTTGCCTTATGAAATCTGCACTTATTTTAATCGTTTAACTGTAGATTATTTTAGATTCCTATGCAAACAATCATGTTTTATGACAATAGTGACAGGTGTATTTCTTTATAATCCTTATGCTTTTTATTTCTTCTGCCTAAAGAACTCATTATAATTTTGAAAGAAAAAGGTGGGAGAAAATTGCAGATATCATCTAATTCCTGATCTCAAGGGGAAAACTTTTAATAAATTTCTTGTAAATCTAACTTTGGTCATTCAACTTTTCAGTTCTAGAAATTTTACTTGATCCTCTTTTTTTTAATAACAGCTTTTTTTGAGCTATAAGTAACATACCATAAATGTACTCTTTTAAAATGTACAATTCATTGTATATAATCTCTAAAGGTTAATTTATGTTGTAACATATACCAGCAATTCATGTCTATATTGAATAATACTTTACTGTTTAGATATACCATATTATGTTTATTCATTTATCAGTTGATGGACATTTGGTATATTTCCATTTTTGGCTATTATAAACAATGCTGTTATAAATATTCATGTACAAGTTTTTTAATAGGCATATATTTTCAATATTCCTGGCTGTATAGCTAGGAGTGTGATTACTAGGTAGTATGGTAACTCTATTTTTAACGTTTTGAAGAACTGCCAAACTTTTCCAAAGTGGTTGCACCATTTTATAATCCCATCAGCAATGTATAATTGTTTAAAATCCACATATCCTCTCCAAACTTGCTATTGTCTATATTTTTAGATGCCTGACCTTGGGAATATTAGCGGAAGGAATTAGTGTCACAAATCTAAGTGCCCATATAAGCAAGAAGGCAGGTGAGGGTATGGGCTCTGGATTGATTATTTTGCATAAATGAAGGAGGTTCCCAAGACAGTCCCTTGCTAACCCTAGGAATCCACTAACCCTGGGAAGAGCAGGTCCCCTCTGGTCAAGGCAGTCCCCTGATGTCAAAATATCAGATAGAGAAACTAAAAAAAATGGCTAATACATATGTACCTACCATTATAATATCATATAGAAGAGTTTCACTGCCCTAAAATCCCCTGTGCTCCACCTATTCCCAGACAACCCATAGCAACCACTGCTCTTAATGAGCTCTATAATTTGCCTTTTATGGAGTGTAGTATACCTAGAATACAGTGCGTGGCCTTTTCAGACTGGCTTCTTTCACACAGCAATATGCACTTAAGCTTCCTCCATGTATTTTCATGGCTTGATATCTTATTTCTTTTATCTTTCAATAATATTCCATTGTATGGATGTACCACAATTTGTTTATCCATTCACCTACCAAAGGATGTCTTGGTTGCTCCTAATTTCTGAGAATTAAACTGCTATAAACCTTTGGATGCAGGTGTTTGTATGCTTTCAATTCATTTGGGTAAACAGTGAGCACAGTTGGTGTATGGTAAGAGTGAGTTTAGTTTTGTAAGAAACTGCTAAACTGCCTTCCAGAATGACTGTACCATTTTTCCTTCCCACCAGCAATGAATTAGAATTCTTGTTGCTTTAATCTTCCCCAGCATTTGATGCTATCAGTGCTATGGGTTTCAGACACTCTAATGGGTGTGTAGTTATCTCCTTGTTTTTTAAATTTGCAATTCCCTAATGACATGTGGATGCTTTGCATCTTTTAATGTTTGTGTTTTCAAATCTTTTGTCCATTTTTAATTGGGTTAAAAGTCACACTTTTCCTGAGCATACACACAGTCCAGCAAATGTGTGCTTCGTTCTACATTCTCAGGAATATATGGGAGCTTTACAAAGCTTGCTATGGGCATTTTATGCCACAGCTTTTCCTTTTAAGTGTTTTAGTAAGCCTCTACTGTTATTGCTGACTCAGGCAGATTCAACATTAAACAATAATCATTGATTGTTTTCTGCAAACAACAGGTTGTTTGCATAGAGCTGAGTCAGATCGAATAAAGACAATCCCTGTGAATGGAGCATTTCCAGAGATCTGCCCCACAGGTCAAGAGTAACCATTATGCGGGTGTCGGGGGGGGGGGGATTGTTGTGAACATATACTGCCTGCCCCTCCAGTGGGTAGGCTGTTCTTTTTCACAATAACTATGGTTGTGAAGTAATTTTTAATGCTACAGCAGGACTGGGGTGGTAATAGGACAAGTTAAAACACCACAAAGCTGACTGTTCTTACCCAGATTCAGCAATTTTTAAAAAATAAATGCTACCATTGTTGCAAACCTTAATTTCAAGAGTTCTGAAAATGTCAATTCTCATTTTATTTTTTTTTTTACCAGTATTCTCGTTGCCTTTATGGAGGAGACAATTTTAAGAGATCCTTACTCTGCTATTCCTTAAGTGCTTCTCCTTGATCTCTTTTTACAGAATCAAGTTTTGTTAAAACTTTCCATATTATTATCTATGTCCTCCATTATTGCATATTTTGAATATATGCATCATGGTTGTTTAAGAATCTTGTCTACTAACTCCAATATATAGATCACCTATAAGTTTGTCTTTTCTTTTTAATTTTCTTCCACTTTTCATTCATATGGTATTGTTTCTTTGTAATACCTAGCATTTATTTGAATTAAGTATCATTGTATACATAATGTTATGGAGTATCTGGATGTTACATTCTTTTCCCAGAAATGATTCATTATTTCCTGTTCCAGATTGATAAAGTGGCACTGAACCACCTTAATTAGACCAAAGTTAGCTTAAGTCTGGGTTTCAATTTTGGAAAGGTTCTATTCACCTCAGGGTCACCTCTGTTCCAGAGACATAGCCCTTGGCAATCTTTGAAGACTGTGTTCACTATGAACCTTCCCTACTTCCTTGAACTGTAAATATTTGTCAGGAAGAGCTTAAATTTTCATTCCAGACATCATTTTGTTTGCCTCTGTCCAAAATTGAAAAATGTCCCCACAAGTAAAGCAGCTGCACAATTTCAGCTCAGTTTTTTGATGTTCTCACTTCTCCAAAACCTTTGCCGATTTCTCATTTAAGCAGCTTTCTAATGTTTTAAATAGACCTTTTTTGTTTTATATTTTTATAAATCAAAAATTCTTGTTTTTAGCAGGATTGTTTTCGCCATCTTATGTGAAAGACCAAGTATGAATACAGCAGGTTTTCCATTCATGCCGACATGGAAAATTATATTCCCTTATTTCCTGAGATATAATCTATTTCATTTATATTCTATATTGATTGTGAGACATACAATAGATAATTCACTTTTATAAATAACTAATAAGCAAAGTAAGGAATATTCAAGTCTCAATTATATCAAACCTGTAAATTACAACAACTTGGCTGAGCTTGTATGTGATATCATAGATTTAGGTTTTCTTAATTTGTTTCTTTTTTGGCCCAAAACTGACAAATTTAATATTCATCACTTTTCTTTGATTCAAATATTTTTTCCTTCAAAGGCTAATGGAATGTTAGTGAATTACAGCAGTGAATTTTTATAGTTAGGACAAAATTATCCTACAAAATATATGATAGACAATTCTAACTGCAATATTCATCTTCATTAAACTTTTCTTTTGGAATCATGATGACATATTCCATAGAATTTTAGATTATGTTGCTCAATTTTATCTGATTCTCATTTTTGTTTTCTTTTGTTTCTTTTTCTTATGAAAACCATTAATTGAAGCAAAGTATAAAATAATGCTAGCAGCACCTTCAATAAATTGATTAGAAATGAACTCCAGTAAACTAATATGTGCTTAAAATATTTAGAAATCTAAGTTATCATTTACTATCATTATCATTTACTAATTCTATTTGGAATTACACAAACAGGTAGAAATCAAATAAAATGTGCAAGAAAGTTACAAAATAATTAAATTAAGCTTTTCAGATAGTCATATCACTATTTTTCTCTACAGTTATATTGATTTCAAACTAAATTTTAAAATAATGTTACTAGTTTTGGGATCAAAAGATATGTGTTCTGACATATAGCATACTAATTTCTGGCAGTATGCTCTCCTCTCCAGCAAGTTACTTAAATATTCGATCCTTGTTTAATTGTAAAATAACCATGTAAAACATTTCCTATTTCTATACATGTGCTTAGAGAGATTACTATATCAATTTGCATAGAACTCTAGAAAGTAAGGCACTGATATCTTCATTATACAGATAAGAATCAGGTACCAAGAATAAATCAGTATGTGTGAGTGCATGTATGTGTGTGTATGATCATTTATGTGATATAATTTTAGACTTAGAGGAAAGTTGGGAAAACAGTACATAAGTTCATATATCCTTTGCTCAGACTCATCAATTAAAATGTTCTGCATTTGTTTTATCATGATCATTTTCTCCCTCTAACTCTATGTCTCTCTCTCTCTGTTTTTCTCTCCCCTTTTCTGTCTCTTTCTTTGTCTCCCTCCCAATACATGATTGTGAATTTTATATATATATATATTTTTTCTTTTTTTCCTAAACAATTTGAGTATGTCAGGTACATGGTGCTCTCTTATTCCTTAGTACTTCAGTATGTATTTCCTAAGAATGAGAACTCTATTACACCACCACAATATAATTATCAAAATCAAGATATTTAACATTGATACGATGCCATCATCTAACTGCTTTTCTAACAAAGTCTGTACACAAATGTCTTCAATTGTCTCAACATTGTTCTTTAAAGTTATTTTGTTTTTCTTATCTAGGAGGTAATCCAGAGTCACTAAGTGCATCTGTCTGTTTTCTTAGTCATCCACTACATGAAAAACTTTCTCAAACTTTTTTCTTTCTTTTTAAAACTTAACATAGTAGGAAAAAAATAAACAATGATCTCTAACCTTGGAAAAGCTAAAAATTTTAATGAAACTCACTTTCCTATTGGTAAGATGGGTTGTTGTAATAATTAAATGAGGTACAACATATATTAAGCATTCAGCAAAACAGTGGAACAAAGATACTATATAAAGGACACAAAAACTGTCTTGATAATTTTGATTAATGCCCTGATCAACTTAATTTTTATCTTATATTATATTAAGTAATATCTAA
Organism: Delphinapterus leucas; assembly: GCF_059928025.1. Taxonomy (NCBI): domain Eukaryota; kingdom Metazoa; phylum Chordata; class Mammalia; order Artiodactyla; family Monodontidae; genus Delphinapterus; species Delphinapterus leucas. The sequence continues at coordinate 95,482,968 of NC_143134.1, forward strand.
TCATGGTAAAATAATAACAATAGGCAAAATTTACTTAGTACCTACCATCTGTCAAGTACTATGGTAAGTTCAATACACATATTATCTTACTTATGCTTAAACAATTTTCATTTTAATATGGGGAGTTTTATTATAATTTTATAAAATAGGAATATGAATTGCATATATAGATTATATTACCTGCCAAAGTAAATTGCTAATTAATCATAAAGGAGTTAAAGCCAGATAAACTGATTCTATAAACCATCCTTTTCTTTCCATGGTAGATTTTCTAAAATTTGTCCTATCAATTGGTGTTCTGAACAAAACTATTTAATCATCAAAAACTCTTTTACATCATAATGTAATAATATTTTTCAGCAGTCAACATAAATCAAATAGAATTAAATATAGGGAAATTTATTATCACACATAACTAGGAAGTCCAAAGAAAAGTTTCAGGATTGAATTAATTCTAAATAATTTATTTTGGTTCACTTCACTATGGTTCACTTCTCTCCCCCTAACCTCCTCTAATTCTCAGCTTCATTCTCAGGCCAGTAGTCAAAGAAATGTCTCACATATCTGAACAACAATGTTCAAAAACGAACACAATATAGTGTCTCTTCCTAGAGATCTGTCAGAATGAAAAAAAAAAATCACAAAAGACATCAGAAAACTTACTGTTATATTTTGGTGAATCACAGGCCCATTGGTAAATGCAGTCCTATCCGAAGGAAATGCCATACACTCCTTAACTTAGTTCTTTGATCCTGAAACAAGAAAGAGAAGATGGTCATGATCAACTTAGACCAGCCAGAGCACACTGCACCCTGAATCTACTTTATAACATAAAGGGATAAGATAGAATTTTGTGGAGACAAGAAATATATTCTCTAAAACTCTTTTTGATATTTATCACACACACATTAATACAATAAATATTCTGAGAACTCCTAAACTAAACAAACCCATTTAACTTCAAATATCCCAATATTTTCTCAAAACATATGACAGTGGCTCGGTGTTTCATAGGATAGCTATTAGCATATCAAGACACCTTATGTCCACTGCAAAATTTGAGGTATATTCTGTTCTATCTTAATAATTTTCCAAATAAATGATAGGAAATAGTAATTGCCTCCTACAAGACAGACAGACAGACAGACAGACAGACAGACACACACACACACACACACCACTACTCCACAAATATTGGCAGAACTCTGTAAGATCTGTAGTTAAAAGGTCTAGAAAAAGTTATCTACCATTTGGTTATGATGCATCATCATATCTGTATAGTGACAAATATATCTGAACAATGTTATAATAGTAGATGAAATTACAAAGATTTAATAATGGCCAATTAGGAACTTGAAAACTAATGCTATAAAACTAGTTTTTAAACTCTCTATTATTAAATCTCTTCAGTTGCACCATCTCAAATAATATTCCTTGATTTATTTTCTTTCATATATGTGTTTGCCATTGTATTGGAAACTGTTAATCAGAAATTATAGGAAAAAAATTCCACCCACTATGCCTTCTATTCATCATCTAAAATCTGTCAAGAAAACCTGGGAATGAAAAAATTTCTGACCTTGTGATGAATGTATACAATGTATCAGATTCACACAGTGCTTTAAATACATTATCTGGTTTGATACTAACAGTAACCCTATAAAATAGATATTATTGTCATCATTTTACAGTTAAGGGATATTAAGCCACTTTGCCTCCATGTTCAAAATTTATATTTACAATATAAATTGTTATGAAAATGAAGCTAATGAAATCCTATAAAAAAGCAAGAGATCTGTCAGACAGTAAGTTCTAGATCTTGGTCTAATTGGATTCTCTGAACATTAAACTGACTTTTTTTTTTTTTTGCGGTATGTGGGCCTCTCACTGTTGTGGTCTCTCCCGTTGTGGAGCACAGGCTCCAAACGTGCAGGCTCAGCGGCCATGGCTCACGGGCCCAGCCACTCCGCAGCATGTGGGATCTTCCCGGACCGGGGCACGAACCTGTGTCCCCTGCATCGGCAGGTGGACTCTCAACCACTGCGCCACCAGGGAAGCCCGTAAACTGACATTTTTAATACATGACCACAATTGACCAACAACCTGTACAATTAGTATAAACTTCTTCTGAACCTCAGCACATTAGCATACCTTTCACATGGTATGCTGAAAGGAACATTCATATATAACAATAATAATGATTGAAATAAAACATACCATGACAATGACTAACTACAGATCACTACAGATCATATGATATGCTAGATGCTTTATGCACATTATACATTCTTCTCATAATCACTTTGAGGGCTGGTATCATTATAAATCCAATGATAACTGAGGCACAGAGAATTTAGTAATTTAACTAAGTCCTTAGAGTTAAAAGTGAAGATGTAGAAAAATTTACACTTGCAGGAAAAATCCTTGCTCTAGAATAGTAGCCTATCTATACATTATCAAATAATCTTTTAAATTAAATTTTTTTTTTTTTTTTTTTTTTGCGGTACGCGGGCCTCTCACTGCTGTGGCCTCTCCCGTTGCGGAGCACAGGCTCCGGACGCGCAGGCCCAGCGGCCATGGCTCATGGGCCCAGCCGCTCCGTGGCACGTGGGATCTTCCCAGGCCGGGGCACGAACCCATGTCCCCTGCATCGGCAGGCGGACTCTCAACCACTGTGCCACCAGGGAAGCCCTAAATTAAATTTTGATTATCACTTAATACCCATTTTAAAAGAATTAATTGAAACCTTTTTTTCTGAGGTAGTTTGGACATAGATACGGAAACTAGGGTTTCTTAACCTCAGCACTACTAACATTTTGTACCAGGTAATTTATCTTTTTGGAAGGAAGGGGGCTATCCTGTGCATTTCAGTATGTTTAACAGCATCCTGAACCTCTACTAACTAGAAGCCAGCAGCAAATCCCCTCCCCAGGTTGTGACAACCAATAATATTTCAAGATATTGCCAGATATCACCTGTGTGCTGAAATAATCTCTTTGGTAAACACTGGGTAATACCTAGTGTAGAAAGGAGAAGAGAATTACTCAGTGTATGTTAACAAAAAGGTGAGAGGGAAGGGGAATGGGAGATAAAAATTACAAAAGACATGTTATTTCAAGGAAAATTGAGATATATCAAAAGTAAGGAGAAATAAAATTCAAATGACACCTGATAGATTAGTTGTCATGAATGTAAGTGGAGTCCGCTGACCCTCTGTGCCAATAAAAGTCAAATGTTTGGATGAGGGGCTCTCAGGTTTTGGTTTGCATTCTTATCACAGGAATACTTGACATAGAGTCAAATTCCAAAAAGTCGCTGCCAGAATTTCTAATTAAATCTACCTTTCTGACAACACCAGTAGCCCCTCAGATGATTCAAGGGAGAGAAAGAAATGTTATGAAAGGGGTCCACTTGAGTAGTTGAGTTTTAGATATCAGGATTCTCTCCAGTTGGTGGTATGCTGTAAACAGAAACAATTGCTGAGAGATTCAGTTACAAACTTAGACTATTAGCTATGGGTGGGTGGGTGGCGGGCAACTTAGGCATACTGGGTAAAAACCTCATTTAACAGTGGAAAGAATGAAAGTGAATCTTAAAGTGGGTGCTGTGACTTTTCTTTACTGATAAGAGACCACCTGAAGGAAAGTTAAAATATTCTTCATAACTTTCCCACCAAACATAGCCTGACTCACAGATGCAGATTATTCTCACTGAAATTGTATATAGTCATCCTTCTCTTGAGATTCTACAGCTTTTCTTAAGTGGGCAGTAAGTAAATACAAAGACATAATGGTCTATTTGCAATTACAACTTCAGAATTTCATTGTATGAGGAATTAGGAAAGGTGTGTGATCGGACAAGAGGGCTAGGGAACTTGACCGGAATCCACTTTTTTTCTTTTTTATGGGGAGAATATTGTTTTTATTTCTACTGTTAATTTATTGGAATTGTTTGAAAGAGTGATGAAGATTGTTGGGAAGATAAAGACCCTCTCTAAGGTACTGATACTCCATATCAGTTTGATTCCTCCAAAAAGCAGACACAATGATGGAAATAGATGTGCAAGTGATTTATTGGGGAAATATCTGTGAATGGCAAATGGGAGGTAAAAGGATAGCAAGAAGAGCCTTTAGACTGATGCAGGTCTAGAAGCTGTGACAAGAAAGGGGAAGGAAGGATGATTGGGCAGGAAGATTCTCAGACTGAAATGGAGTTACAAAAATGTTTCATCTAAGCCTGTGGAGTATCCTCAAATCCAAGTTTCAGTTAGAGCAGTCATGCATCCTACAAGAATGGTCCAATCATTTTCTGGGAATAGCCCAAGGGAAGCATAGCCTCAGTGCACCAATGTGGTGGTGAATCCAGAGGGCTAGAAGCAGGGACTATTAGTATGCACCTTGTAGTAGGCTCTCTTGAAGGAGATCGGAGAAGCACTTTTCCATGGTGGCCACATACCCACTCCTGCAGGTACACTTTCTCTTACTGGCAAGAAACACTCTGGCATTCTAGTAACTTTTAATCAATGATGAGTGAGGTTATTTTTAATTTTGCTTGACATTTTAAATTATGTGTACTTTTGATATTCTTTAAATGAGCAACTATTAATTTTATGAAAAATAATTATATTTTCTAAAATGGTATTTTTGCACTCAAAATTATTTATAGCTCTCCAGGTATTCTACAAATTTAAATTATTCCTTTCCTTCCTAAAGTTTTATGTAGGAAACCACTTGTTTAATATTCCAAGGAAAAGTATATATGTAAATATGTAATGTATGTCTGATATAAAATAGGCATTGCTTTCCATTTTCAGTATGGCTGTTTATAGAGCAATAACAATAATTTTAAAAGCTGATATACATGTATAGTCATATATTGCTTTTGTATTTTATGTATACTTTTAGGTTATCTACTTGATAAAATGTTTCTTGGGATTATGAATTCTTCTATTATACACTAATTATGGTTTACTGTGCAAACTAATTATACAACCATTAAGTATATATTTTACACTTAGAATATATTTTGGAGATTGTTATTTTTAGTATAATGAAAATAATACCATATCTGAGTTGAAGAAGTTATACTTTTTTAGAGCACTTTTTCATATTGATATATTTTTGAAGCTTTCGTTTATAAATATGTCCTAATAGTCCATAAACACAGAATTGATATTTTATTTGCTATACATTTACCTAGCAAAAAAATGTTAATGAACACTTATTATTTTGTTTTTCTACTCAGCAAGCAAAACTTTGTATTACTGTTAGATAATTTCCCATTGTATATTTTCTTACAAACTTCAGTGGAGGCAGATATGTCTATTTTCAGTATAGCAGCTAAAAGAGGGCAGGATTTCTAGACCTGTTACTACTCATTCAGAGTTCAAAAATGTGGACCACCATGGTCAATCAAATGCTCTTAACTGTATCCTTGAATGTGGAATAAGTGAAGGGGTAACTAGAATTTACTCATGATGTAGCAACAATGATGTCCACAGGTGCTGACAGGGTCCTGCAGCTTCTGAAGCATCATAACTAGACTCACTGATAAAACATAATTATTGCATCTTTATTTTCTGTTTACTCATTGACTAAGACTGATATTCTATATCTAAGTATTCAAGAGTCTTTCAAACACATTTCTCCTTTTTTCTTAATGATTCCATCTCACTTTTCTGTTGCATACCAAGGATTCAAATCAAAACCAACGATGCATAAAGACACCAAATCATCCAGAAAGAATGACAATCCATATTTAGTTGTCAAACTCAGTGGAGAAATAAGGATGTAAATGTTGCATTCAAAATCTTTGATGGAAATCTGGCAGTTCACGTAAAATAATGCTGAAATGGCTAATTAAATGAGTATCTATGATAACCTAGTATCAAATGTCCATAGAAGTCAAAGTTTTAGGAAAATATATTTATGTTGTAATCATTTAGGATAAAGAATATGAATAATTCAAGGATCATAGGGAAGTATGGGTATCTCTGAATTGAAAATAAAATTACTAACCAGATCAAATATCTAGGGTGAAATTAAAGGGTTTTCTATAAACATACTTAAATTCCCTGATCTCTTTTACCTGCAAAGCTAAAATAGCTAAGAACAAACCTTTAAATTTGATCAGAGGAATTGCCAAATTGTAATTTCAGAAGAATGTAAAACCTTACCTGTTGCTATAAGGAAAAGTCAGCTAAAGTTATGTAAGGAGAATTGAAATGAGGACGTCTGATGACATCAGGACACCGAGTTCCCTAATGCCCTATCCAACACTGAGCCTTGCTTGTCCACTGAAGTCTCTTCTCTTTTGTGCATTGAGACTTTCATCCCTGCTTTACAATTTTGCTATTTTCTTGCCTCAGGTCATTTTGTTGCAGAAACAATACAGTTCCACTTGTGCTTCCCTACACTGTCTTCAGAACCATAAATAGTCAGGTCCAAGTGTGTCCTAAGGAGGAAAAAGATAACAAAACAGGTTCTCTAGGAGCATGTGAGATATGAGAGTTCTCTATTAATGCTGGAGAAATATAACTGTAGTCGCACTCATCAAGTTTTCAAAGTTCTATGGATAATGGATTGTTTCATTCTAATAGTTTGTACATAAACAGAGGGTTGTCTCAAAGGTGACCCACACTAAAAACTGTGAGATCCTCAAATGTCCTTGCAATAGTGTAGAAAGAAAAATCAAAATATTTGGGGAGTTAAAAATACTGAGTGAATATAGCTTGTGTTCAGCTTATGCAACCTCTATTTAAAATACACAAGGGGAAAGAAATCAATCACTCAGGGCTTGAGTGGACAACCAGCAACTTTGAAAATTACTTTAGTTATAATGTGAAATCCTATAGTTTAAATGATTGAGTGCTTTAATTTCAATGGGATGGTAAAAGATACAGGGTGGAAAAAAACAATCACTGAAATTTTGTTGTCAGAGGCTGTGTGTCTCTAGTTACCACATGGGAATAGGGATGATGTAAAAATCATGACCTGACTTAGAGGGAATTTGGATGGTGGATACTTAATCATATATTTATGTGTTATATTCAATCATGTACCTCATTCCCATATCTGCACATTTTATTTTTTTCCTGATTTGCACTCTTTCTGTAGTCATGAAACCATGTTTGCCTCTTCTACTGCTGTAGTTACAGATTGAAACATTTATGACAAACAATCCTGGTCTCTCATATTACGTGCAGGTACAAGCTTAACAATCCTGGCTTCTTAGCTGGCTGTTCTGAGCCCCTCAACTCCTTCCCCAGGGCTTTTTCTCCTTTGATACAGGACACCACATAGCCCTGTTTGAAATCAGCCTGGTACAACCAAAAATGGGGAGGAGATAAAACTTCATGGGGAAATATTTGATCAATTAGAGACTGAAGTCAGTGGATAAATTCTTTCCCCCGCCTACTCTAATGGACTACCCTGTGATGGAGTTTATATGGTTTCTTGAAAGACATGATGGAATTAGTCAGCTGGACATCTCAGCAGTCAATTGTAATGTAACCTTGCATAGGCTTTCCTGCCTTTCTCATTTTTCTTTTTTTGTCCTTTACACCTACTCATTGAATTATACTCCCTAATAAACTAATAATATACAAACCTCCTGATTCATACTTTGTTTTTTGAGATTATATTAAGAGAGCTGCACAAAAATCAAGATGGGATTCTGGAGCTCCAAACTGGTCTGATGGCACTAAGGATCCCACTGCTGGTAGAAAGTATGAGGCAATAACAATCAACAGCAGTTGTGACAATGGCAGTGATATCAAATTACTAAAGTCGTCCTTTTTGGTTTATTAGAATGAAGTAGATGGAACATAAGAAATAGAAGTATGATGGCTATAACATTAAATGGTACTTGGCAAATTACAGTAATTTTTAGATTGGGGTCGTCTTATTTCTTTTAAATCCACTGATAACCTTGAAAACTATAATGATATGGTCAGGGAAGCCAACAACGAATGCAATGCACAGAGACACTGGCAGACACAGGGAAGCCTAGATTCAAAATTATGACTAAGTTCTAATTTTAATGATGCCATATCTGCAAATAAGAGCAATGTCAGAAAACTGTAGGGTCCTGAGAAACAGATGGGGACATTTGGATAGATGAACCTAAGAATACTGTGCCTCCAGACCGCCCCGTGAAAAGAAACCTCCAGGATAACCGTGCAATGAACTCACCTGAAGAAAACACCTCATCATAGAAAGTTGATTCTCCTTAAGATCTGCTCTCATTACACTCATGGCCTCTAGGCTGATTATCAAGAACAGGTCTCTTCTCAGCCTATGTGCCAAAGGAATTGTAAAAACCAGGAGGAACACGTATGAAAGTGGATCTTGAGAGTTTTGGTCTGCGAGGACAGAATATAAGATTGGATATGGGCACTCAACTCTCTCTACAAAGGGGAGTCTATTATAATAGTTTGTAGCAATAGATCTTTCTAAAGATTACAATATATAAATATAAAATAGTTCCCTGGTTCTTTTCCAAAGGGGCCTGAGGTCATTTTCTATATATATCATAGGGAAAGGGAGATACTCAGACTTTCTGAGGACCATTTTATGATATCTGACACTTGAGTCAATTAATGTGAAATATCTTCATCATAATGATAACTACATTTATTGTAAGTCACTTACTTGCTAGACAGAAATAAATAGTACCTTTAATTTTTCAACAAAACTTGTATTTAGGCATCATTGTGTCTACCCTGAGGATCAAGAAATTGAGTCTCAGAGAAACTAAATAACTTTACTAAAAAAATGATACCACTCTAAGCCTTGGAGCCAGATTCAGTGTCCTTAAATCCAAATTGTGTACTCTTTCACTATCATTATGTAATCAATATCATGTTAAAATATTATTTTAATATTTTTCATTATTAAAGAAATACATTCTCATGATTGAAAATAGAAAGAATAAAGAATAGCAAAAGAACACAAAGCTCCACTCTTGACTGCATAACTTAACAAGTTATCTATAAGACCACTAGCACTGGGACTTTCCTGGTGGCGCAATGGTTAGGAGTCTGCCTGCCAATGCAGGGGTCACAGGTTTGAGCCCTGGTCTGGGAGCGTACCACATGCCATGGAGCGACTGGGCCCATGTGCCACAACTACTGAGCCTGCACTCTAGAGACCGTGAGCCACAACTACTGAGCCCAGTGCCACAACTACTGAAGCCCGCATGCCTAGAGCCTGTGCTCCGCAACAAGAAAAGCCACCGCAATGAGAAGCCTGTGCACCACAACAACGAGCAGTCCCAGCTCGCCCCAACTAGAGAAAGCCTGCACACAGCAACGAAGACCCAAAGCAGCCAAAAATAAATTAAAATATTAAAAAAAAAGACCACTAGCATTATGAAATCAAAAAATCTCACAAAAAGCAGCAACAATATCAACAATAACAGTAACAAACGCATCAAGAAGTCTGAGTGTACAATCATAGATACACAAAAAGATGTCTTAATTTCTCATGGGTCGTAAGATGTTTCATTGTCCAAAACTCACTACTCAATATGCTCTCAAATGTCAGGGAAAATATTATCAATAGGAAGGCAAGTGCCAAAGATTTGGTACCATTTTTTTTATTATCTCAATGTCATAATAAAAGCTGATCACAGTTGTTTCTCATCAAGTTGCATACTATCATACTATCAACTGCAATGAAGAGACTCCCATCTGCAGGATGACCTCCAACCTTCTGGAAAAATTGTTGAATTATATCTACCTGACAAAAATCAAGCCTTAGTTTCCCAATTCAAGATAATTAGATACAGTATCACAATGTGAGAATTTGGGTGGTTGATAATAGATCTGCTCTGTTTATCCATTTATGTCAAACCAATTGCTTAGTGAATAAGTCAGCATATTGTTGACATCTTCCATACTTTCTAACATAAAGTATCTTCCTATGTATTTGAGATTATTCTGGCTTAATTTAAATACTAATTTATGTATTTATTTAGAAATTCTGCATAAAGTAACTAAATTCCATTTTGGTGGCCAACATAAAAAAAATGAAAACGAGAAATAAAATGAATATAAATTATTCTAAACTGAAGCTATCACGAATAAACTTAGAAAACTCAGGTTTTTTCTATGCTAAAAATAAAATTCCATGATAGATCACAAGGAAAAAAAGTGATGTACAAGGGCTGAAAATGATATATTAAAGCTTATAAAGCTACTTCTAATGCATTTGTGAGATTGAAACGTCAAATATAAAACTCTTAGAAAAAGAAAAAAAAACAGGTGAATCAAGTAACATCCTTCTGGGCTATTTAACAACAATTATTCTACAGCACTATCAGTTATCATCATTATTTTAGCTGAACTGCTTCCTATATTATTTTCCTTCCTTCCTTCCTTCCTTCTTTCCTTCCTTCCTTCCTTCCTTCCTCCCTCCCTCCCTCCCTCCCTCCGTCCCTCCGTCCCTCCCTTCCTTTCTCTCTCTCCCTTTCTTTCTCTCTGCTTCTCTTTCTCTCTCCCCCTCTCCCTTCTTTCCTCCATTTCTCCCTTCCTTCCTGGGACTGTGGAGAAACTTTCTGGACTTTTTTTATTATTATTATTTTAACATCTTTTTTAGAGTATAATTACTTTACAATGGCATCTTAGTTTTTGCTTTATAACAAAGTGAATCAGCTATACATATACATATATCCCTATATCCCCTCCCTCTTGCATCTCCCTCCGATCCTCCCTATCTCACCCCTCTAGGTGGTCACAAAGCACCGAGCTGATCTCCCTGTGCTATGCGGTTGCTTTCCACTAGCTATCTATTTTACATGTGGTAGTGTATATATGTCCATGCCACTCTCTCACTTCGTCCCAGCTTAACCTTGCCCCTCCCCATGTCCTCAAGTCCATTCTCTACATCTGAGACTTTACTCTTGTCCTGCCCCTGGGTTCTTCAGAACTTTGTTTTTTTTTTTTTAGATTCCATATATATGTGTTAGCATACGGTATTTGTCTTTCTCTTTCTGACTTACTTCACTCTGTATGACAGACTCTAGGTCCACCCACCTCACTACAAATAACTCAATTTCATTTCTTTTTATGGCTGAGTAATATTCCATTGTATATATGTGCCACATCTTCTTTATCCATTCATCTGTTCATGGACACTTAGGTTGCTTCCATGTCATGGTTATTGTAAATAGAGCTGCAATGAACATTGTGGTACATGACTCTTTTTGAATTATGGTTTTCTCAGGGTATATGCCCAATAGTGGGATTGCTGGGTCATATGGTAGTTCTATTTTTAGTTTAAGGAACCTCCATACTGTTCTCCATAGTGGCTGTATCAATTTACATTCCCAGCAACAGTGCAAGAGGGTTCTCTTTTCTCCACACTCTCTCCAGCATTTATTGTTTTTAGATTTTTTGATGATGGCCATTCTGACTAGTGTGAGGTGATACCTCATTGTAGTTTTGATTTGCATTTCTCTAATGATTAGTGATGTTGAACATCCTTTCATGTGTTTGTTGGCAATCTATATATCTTCTTTGGAGAAATGTCTATTTAGATCTTCTGCCCATTTTTGGATTGGGTTGTTTGTTTTTTTGATATTGAGCTGCATGAGCTACTTGTAAATTTCGGAGATTAATCCCTTGTCAGTTGCTTCACTTGCAAATATTTTCTCCCATTCTGAGGGTTGTCTTTTCATCTTGTTTATGGTTTCCTGTGCTGTGTAAAAGCTTTTAAGTTTCATTAGGTCCCATTTGTTTATTTTTGTTTTGATTTCCATTTCTCTAGGAGCTGGGTCAAAAAGGATCCTGCTGTGATTTATGTCACAGAGTGTTCTGCCTATGTTTTCCTCTAAGAGTTTTACAGTGTCTGGCCTTACATTTAGGTCTTTAATCCACTTTGAGTTTATTTTTGTGTGTGGTGTTAGGGAGTGTTCTAGTTTCATTCTTTTACATGTAGCTTTCCGGCCTTTTAAATTCAGTTGCTACCTAATCAATCTTTATGAAACATTTCAACACATTAGCTTAAGTTTCTCCCCCCCTTTTTCTTTTAAAGTTAGTATAGTTGCTTTGTCCTATGTTGGGTGTCCCTGTTTACTCTTTGAAAATTTACAGACAATGAAGAAATATTTTTGAAAAGATTTAAACACTGTACCTAAGTATAGAGAGAAAAATAAAAGAGCATCTATTTCCCAGCTTTTCACACCCTGATTTGTTTCCCCAGAATTTAGTAGGCTTTTAAAAATAATTTTTTCTTGTCTTTTAAATTAATATTATTGGAAAGTATAGAAGATATATGCTCCCTGGAGCCAGATTGTATGGACTCGTGTACCAGACTCTTTACTGAATTGTTGTGTCATACTGAGCAAATTCCCTTCGTTTTTGTGTCTCCTTCATATATAAAATGTTGATAATAATAGTACCTATATGTTAGGATTGCTGTGAGGATTAAATAACTGAATACATTTAAAACATTCAGGACAGTGACAGGCAATTAGTAAAGGTTCAATATCATTACCATTATCATTATATACCTAAGCATATATACTTTTTTTTGGTTTTTAATGTCTAAATGAAGGAATAATATTAAACATTTAGCTTTGTTTTTTTATTTTTCAAATATATAATTGCTTGAGGATCTTTCCATGACAGTATGTAATGGGTTTACTGCCTTCTCTTAAATGGTTCCTTGATATTCATAGTATTCATGTATTCCGATTGATTTAATTCAGGGTTTCTCATTGTTGGCACTACTAGCATACTGGGCTGGATAATCTTTTGTTGTGGGGGCTGTGCTGTGCTGTGCATTATAGGATGCCCAGTAGCATCACTGACCTCTCCCCATGAAATGCCAGTAGCTGTCCCCAATGCACATGTGACAATCAAAAATGTTTCCAAAAATTGCCAAATGTTTTTTGAGAGACAAAATTATCACTGGAGGGAAACCACTGATTTAGCCAATCATCAATTAAGGGAAATTTAGATGGTTTCTAAGTTTTTGCTATTTTCAACAATATTTTGAGCTTCCTTGTAAAGATGTACATTTTTTTTTACACATTACTTGGTTTCCTTCTTCCCTTTGTTCCTGGGATTCTGAGAGTTTTAGTGACAGCTCCTCTCGAACACTCTGAATCTCCAGTCAAAAGAAATTTCTATTTGTTTCTAGAAATACTTCTTTTATTCTTCTCTTTTTTAAATTATAACTGTTTTCTCTTCCCTTTTCAACTTTTAAAAATCCAATCAATTTTTCATTCCAGAACTCCAAGAAATATTCTTTGGGCTTGTCCCATTAAATGGAACAAGAATGAGTCCTGAATAATCTTGCTATGTTGGTGAGATGGAAAACCTGGCCAGTATCAGAAAGTTAACGTAGCATAAAAGACCAAGGTTGTTGGATGAGACAGAAGATTATGATCACAGAGCTTTCAAGATGCAAAAAAAAAAAAAAGCATCCCAGGGGTTTCAAACTGTCAGGCAGTGATATCTGGTCTCTGTTTCTTATGTCCATTATGCCAAAGTCCTATCAAGTGTTTTGAGAAGGTCTTCCTTAACAGGGCATCAGTTTTTAAAAAACTGACAGTGAAATAAAGAAATATTTAGCAGTCACAGGGGAAAAAAATCAGACGAATATAGGTACATAATCTGGATTTTACTTTTCTTAGAGGTATGACCATTACTCTTTTAAATCCTATGAGCCTCAATTCCCTTATGTAATAAAAGAAAATAATACAATCTCAAAGTCCTTGTACAAATTAAATAATACAGTTAAAGTACTTAGCAGAGGATCTGGAGCATACTAAGTATGCAATAAATGTCTCTGTTTCCAGATTCAAAGGCAATCTTTCTAGATGTTCCTGTGACAGGATTTGTCTCTAAAAATCTCTCTAAAATTTACTCAGCAGTGATGTCCAGAGATGCTGACAAGGTCCTGCAGCTTCTGTAGCATCCTAGCTAGACTCTTACTGGTAAAGCATAATTAAACTTTTAAAAAATTTTTCACTCAGCTTATTTACTGATTGATATTCTAACCTGAACTAAGTATTCAACATTTTTTCAAATAAATCTCTTCTTTTTTTATTAATGTTTTCAGCATCACTTTCTGTTGAATACAACCAAAGACCCAAACCAATACTGGTGATGCAACTGATGATGCAATTAACTGCAGTGTGTACACTGCAATTCCTGGTATGTACCATTTTTTTATTCATAAGTGAACATTGGTGCTGAATAAAATCTATGTCCCATGTGAATCTGTTTGGCAACCACATATACAATGTATGTGTGAAATATTCCCCAGTTATCAGATACAACATCCTAAAAACTATGATATGAAATATGTATGTAAATCAAATCCTGAATATGTCAGTCATGTACGAAATAGCTACAGAAAAATATGTGCTCGAGTGAACTAGCAAAACATTAATTACATATATGTATATATGTATATACATATTAAACTCATTGGGTGTGTAACTAGAAAGATGAATAAAGCTGAAAAGAAAGTAAATGACATGAGAGATAGAAATAAAGATATTATACAAAATTGATAACAAAATACAAAATGATTAGGAATATAAAATATTATAAGATACTTGGAGGATAGGATGAGAATATTTTACATATTATCTTATGAGACTCTAGGTGGAAAGGAACAGAGCAAATGGAAGACAGAAGATATTCAATATTATAATATCTGAAATTGATAATTATTGAAAGAGTGGACTTCTAAAGAATACTTTTTGGAAGAATTAAAACAATCTCAGACCAAACATCTGTGCTACAAGGTGGAAGGGTACACAGTGAAACTGGTGAAACTGACAGGAAGAGTTGAAACATGGGTCTGTGTGAAATCATAAATTATATAATAAGAGTTTGTGTGATTAAAAATAACGAAACTACAGAACAAAAATGACATGTCACATGAGGAGAGAAGTAATAGGAGACCATGTATTTTAAAGCCCTTGTATTTTTCAGGAGACAAGGTACCAATTTACTTTAGACTTCATTAAGAATTGGAAAATAACATTAAGAGTAACTATTGTAAAAAAAAAAAAAACTGGATTAGAATATTTATTATAACTCACACCTATATAAAGAAACAAGTAGAGTGAGAAAACAAACAAATAAAAATGGAATTTAAAAAAGATAAAAAGGATCTAGCACCATAAACAAAAATAATCCAATACCATACACAAAAACTCAAAATGGATCAAAGACCTAAATGTAAGGCTGGACACTACAAAACTCTTAAAGGAAAATATAGGAGTAGAACACCTCTGACATAAATCTCAGTGATATCTTTTTGGATCCACCTTCTAGAGTAATGAAAATAAAAACAAAAATAAATAAATGAGACCTAAGTAAATTTAAAAGCTTCTGCACAGCAAAGGAAACCATAAACAAAAGGAAAAGATTACCCACAGAATGGGAGAAGATATTCGCAAGTGAAGCAACCAACAAGGGATTAATCTCCAAAATATAAAAACAGCTCATGCAACTCTATGTCAAAAAAACAAACAACCCAATCAAAAAATCGGCAGAAGATCTAAATAGACATTTCTCCAAAGAAGACATACAGATGGCCAAAAAGCACATGAATAGATGCTCAACATCAGTAATTATCAGAGAAATGCAACTCAAAACTACAAGGAGGTATCACCTCACACCAGTCAGAATGGCCATCATCAAAAAGTCTACAAACAATAAATGCTGGAGAAGGTGTGGAGAAAAGGGAACTCTCCTACATTGTTGGTGGAAATGTAATTGGTACAACCACTATGGAGCACAGTATGGAGGTTACTTAAAAAAAAATTAAAAATAGTTACCATATGATCCAGTAACCCCATTCCTGGGCATACATCCAGCAAAAACCATAATCCAAAAGGATATATGCACCCCAATTTTCATTGCATTACTATTTACAGCAGTCAAGAGAGGAAGCAACCTAAATGTTCATTGACAGAGGAATGGATATATATATACATTGGAATATTACTCAGCCATAAAAAAGAATGAAATAATGCTGTTTGCAGCAATATGGATGGACCTAGAGAGTATCACACTAAGTGAAGTAAGTCAGATAAAGACAAATATCATATGATATCACTCATATGTGAAAACTAATTTTTTAAAAAAAGAAAACAAATGAACTTACGAAACAGAAATAAACTTACAGATATCAAAAACAAACACGTTATCAAAGGGGAAATGTGGCAGGGAGGGATAAATCAGAAGCTTGGGATGAACACACACACACACTACTATATATGAGATAAATAACCAACAAGGACCTACTGTATAGCACAGGAAATCTACTCAGTGTTCTGTGATAACCTATATGAGAAAAGAATCTAAAAAAGAATGAATATATGTACATGTATAACTGATTCACTCTGTTGTACACCTGAAACTAACACAACATTGTAAATCAACTATATTCCAATAAAAAAGGAGATAAAAAATATATTGGACAATTGAAAAAGTAACTCTAAATGTATCATAATATTTCAAACTGAATGATAATAAAAATACTAAACTTTAAACTCACAGGAGACATCTAAAGCAACACTTAAAGTATACCATTGAATGCTTAGATCACAAGATAGGGAATACTGAAAAGCATAAACATTTAGCTTAAAAGTTGTTAAAATTATACTTATCCAATCAATATAAAAGGAAAATGTTAAGAAAAACTAGACTATTCACTAAGATACAAATATAGTATAAGGTTAATACCTGGAGACAAAAAGTAGTCCTATAAAACAGACAAATAAATAATCCTCTGATGAGAATAAGAAGGAAATCTACAAACTAATTACATTAGAAATTAAACTTACAAAACAGAACTGTAAAAATTTTTACCAAGTTGTGAAAATTTAGGTGAAATGAAAACATTCCTAGAAAATACAACTTACCAAAATTGTCTCAAAAAAAAATAGAAAGTATGAATAATACTATAATTATAAATTGGTTTTTTAGATACAAATCTTCTATCAAAAGAAAACCTACACTCTGTTTTACAAGCTCCACCAAACTTTCATGAAGTAGATAACACCAAACATACACACTTTTTCAACAAATACACAAAAGAAGAAATGTTCCAAAAACGATTTGAGGCTAATAAAACATGAGTGTGCCTGTGTGTGTAAAATGCCAACAATCTAGGAGAAACATAAATTACAGGTCAATTTCACATATTAACTGAAATATCAGTGTCCCAAGTGAAATAATAAACTAATGAAATAATAAACTATTATAGATTATTTACAAAATGGAAAATAAATGTGAATAATAATGATGAAAATGGCTAATCATGAGCTTAAATAATGCTCTGCTCAAACGCTATTCTTAATTATTTGCATATATTAACTAACAATTCTTACAATGACATTATAATGTAGGCCCTTTAATTACCATAATTTCACTTATTTTCAGGAAATCACATCAGGTTTAAACATACATTCATATTCAAACCCAAAGAAAACAAAAAAAATGTTTAAAAATATGTGATAAAACTATATATGAATTCATCCTTTGTATATATAATAAAAATTCTAAATAAATATTTTGATTGAAGGGGTTGATCTGAGAGGAATTCACAGATGTTTAAAAAATATTGGCATGACCATGAGATTTTGCTTTATTTTACCACACAGCCATGTCATACATACATGCATGCACACACACATATGTAGTATATATGCATGCATCCATACACATATGTGCATATACGTGTGTAGATATATACATGTGTGTTGTGTATGTGTATGTGTGTGTGTGTGTGTATATATATATATATATATATGAGGGGTATGCTTATGCACATTTATAACTACCAATATCCATCTATGTATCTATCTATCCATCTACCCAGCTATTTATGTAATATTAGGAAAAAAGTTAAAAATTTGACCCTCTATTTTTAAGTTATTTGATAAGTGAGAAGGTGTTTTTGGAGCTTTGACATCTTGAATTAGAGGTATACAGTGTGACTTCCACAAAACCACACACACAAAAAAGCTATGAAAACAGAAAACAAGACACTTTAAAAATTACATCCCACTAGCATATATTAGCACGTTTTGTAGCCAAGGAGTGAAGTCTCTTTAATGATATGGAATGATAATGAATAATAATTTAAAGGTGAAAAAGCAGATGCAAAGTAATTTATAACAGAAGATGTGATAATAAATAATTGCAAACAGTTAAAATCATCACATTTTAAATTTAAATTCATGTTTGGCAATTGCGAAGAAAGGATTAACATACTTGATGTGTTTTCTCAGAAATCAAAGGAACAGTAAATTTTATAATTATGATAGATATAAGGGAAAGAAAATGAGTATCTGTTTAGTTTGACTCACGCTGTTGCAACCGACAGATAATCTATCTCAAACAAATTAATGCAAACAGGTATATCTATTTTTTCACATAACTGAAAAGTATAAGATCATCCAACAGACCTCTACATTATACATTATATTACTGAAGAAACATTAAAAGCAATCCTATTAAAATCAAGTACAAACTATGGATTTTGACATTGATTTTACATTTCTACTTTGCTCCTAGCAAATGAAATAGAACAAGATATTTTTAAAATATCGAGAAGAAAAATAGTCATTTTTTACAGATAAAATTATTTCTTAAAATACCCAATGGAAGCAATTAAGAAGTTTATGATAGTAAGAAATTTAGGTAGGAAAAAGACAAAAGAAAAAGTAGTTTTTAAAAACCACTACTTTGTCTACAGGCCGGCATTAAATGATGTATGTTTAAGTACAACTTTGGTGAATCAGCACTGTTGTGGTTATATTTCAAATTAAACTTTTTCTCTTTTCAAAAGATTGAGTGTAATGGTTGATCAATACCATCAATACCAGTGTCAATACCATCTTATCTCTCCAGCTTGGAAAATATACCCATAAATTATTTGGCAAAACTTTCAGTCTTTCAGATACAAAATGACCTGCAAATATTTTTAAAGTAAGCTATATGTAAGCATACATGTATATATGAATGTTTGTGACATTATTAGAAATGTTGTTATTTAACTTGTCTTTTTTGTTATTGTTATCAAAATGAGTTTTTTTAATGTATAATTCTGTTTGTGTTCTTTCAGATTATTCAAATATCAAAAGAAACATTCGTCCACTAAATTGCCTGTGTAATATGAGAATGTATTAGTACAAAGTAATAAAATATATACTGCATTAAAAATATATATATATATATAAAATAGATATACCTCTAATAACAATCATATTAGATACAAAGATATCTGCTCATTTATAGACACCACACATGCACAGTCATAGGTGCATATATACATATTTGCATTTGTGTACATATATACACACATGGGTACACATATATGCGTTCAGATATGCACATATATGTTTGCATGTCTCTATGTGTGTGTATAATATACATATGCACACTTTTATTGTATATATAATTATACATACACAAAGATATCAGGAGACACATTCATCTACATATACATGCATACATGTGTACATATACAAATATGTATAGAAACAAGTATATGTATACTTGTCTGTGTATGTATGCATATGAATGTACATATATACACTGAGATATACACACAATTCATGCATATGTATATATATATTTCCATATATCTGCACATACACATACCATGCATATACATACCATGAAATGAAATTACACATATAGTTTCATAACAGCTACCTTGTTGGAAAATACATATATGACTATGTATGTTTTGAACTCTTTCCAGGGCCATGAATATGTCTCCTTGATATCATTTAAATGGCTACTTGTATTATATTATATACTTGTCTAATAATTTATATAATTAAATTTCTATTTTTTAGAATCTATGTTTCTTCTAGTTTTCCACTACAGTATGTGATTTCTTTAAAAGGCTGGGCCCTGCAGTCACATTACATGGAACATCAGTGTTAGTGTTAGTGGTTGTTGTTCTTATAATAACAATGCCCTCAGGATTTAATGAGTAGAATAAGCAAAACCCACAGTGGCTTGTATTTAGGAAACACACAGTAATTTTATGTATTATAACTACTTTTGTTATACAAGAATATGTATATATATATTACTATGTATAAATATATAGCATATTAATATAAATATATACATTTGCCCTTGTTATTTATCATTACCCTACAATATATTTTTTTAAAATACATTTTTTAAATTAATTATATTTATTTTTGTTTATTTATTTATTTTTGGCTGCACTGGGTCTTCATTGCTGCGTGCGGGCTTTCTCTCTAGTTGTGGTGAGCAGAAGCTACTCTTTGTTGCAGTGCACAGGCTTCTCATTGCGGTGGCTTCTTTGTTGCAGAGCATGGGCTCTAGGCACGCGGGCTTCTGTAGTTGCAGCACGCAGGCTTAATAGTTGTGGCTCGCAGGCTCTAGAGCACAGGCTCAGTAGTTGTGGCACACGGGCATACTCGTTCCGTGGCATGCGGGATCTTCCTGGACCAGGGCTCGAACCCGTGTCCCCTGCATTGGCAGGCAGATTCTTAATCACTGCCACCAGGGAAGTCCCTACAATATATTTCTAAAAGTAAAGTTTGAAGATCTAAGATAATTTAACACTGACAGATACTGCCAAATTTTCTTCCAGAAAAATTGTACTAATTTATAATTCTATTCAAGAATAACGGCCCATTCATTTATGTACATCCTTATCATTTTTATTTTTTCCTTAATTCTTTTTCCTTAGCATAAATTGAAAGACATATCATCTTTCTCTTTAGAAAGACTTAAGAGTAGAAAAACTTTAATTTTACCCAAATGCAAAGTGATTCCAAGTAAAATGCCAGGAAGCCAATAGGCAAGATTAAGTCTTAAATGGTAACTGTGTAAGACCTTGTACTCTGTACATGGTATTCTTTGTTTACTTGGCTTACTTTTCCTCTATATCATTTCCTTAAAGTAATGGGACTAAATATCATATTTCTGAACTTCTATGAACCCACCAGAGTACTGTTTTTTTTCCCTAATTCATCCTAATTTCAGCATCCTCAATTTAAAATCCCAATGCAAGAAGCACCAATCTGCTGAACATGGTTGTTTTCCTGCTGATTCTGTTCTGTTTCCTTTACCTCCTAAGAAGAATGACAATGAGGTTTCCTTATGCTGCATTAGGGTATCCGTATATAAGAAATTAAGTCCCTATGAGAAATCTGTACATTATCACCATGGCATGCTATAGAAGAGAAAGAAGACAAGAAGCTGTCCATCCTCAGCTAAGTAAACAGTAAGAATACAGTTAAAGGGGAATAATCATGAGTGTTTTCACAAAATTAAGTAGAAGTATTTGAATTACATAGTAGCAGTGGATTTTAATAACTCTTCTGTGCTAGCAATGTGATTAAGTTTCAGAGAATGAAAAACAAAGAACACTGAAAAAGAACAGTCAGACTTTGGTTAAGATTTCAGGAAGGACAGGAGTTGATAAATCCAGGACCCTGGGAAATGTTTGTCTTCTGTCATGAAAAATCAAATGGTGATTTATTACCTCAAAACAAAGGATCTTATATATTGATTACAGGTAAAAACTGAGCAAAGCATGTATGAATGCAGCTTCCTGGAGTCAAAATTAAGATGTATAAATGAAAATAATTTTATAGAAAATGGTGATTTATTTTAATTTACTAATTATTTTAATAAGATCAAGTTTCTCACCTAAGAGACTTAGAATAGCTAATCTTGAGAGATTAAAATGGTTAAATGAAATAAACTATGTAAAGGGTCTAGCACAGAAGAACAAATGATGTTTTCTTTTTAAATGTTTTCTCTTACTCAATTTTCCAAATAAACAAGTAAAATCTTGACAGTGTATAATTACTTTACTGTGGGCAAATGAAGAATTGAAAATTTTGATGGATACATCATGGGCCTATTCAGTGAATCATTTTTGAAAAAATCTTTTCTAAGAAATGGCATCAATTTATATAACTCAAGTATTGCCTTTAGGCTTAAACTGATTAGAACTGAGGCAATGCTATGAATAATGACTTAGTAACTTTCAGTATGTAAAATATAAAGAATTCTACTGCTTTTCTAATCCTCACATTTTTCTTCCCCACAACAACTAGAATTTGTTTTACAAAAAGCCCAGCTCTCCAATAGATATTTACCTGTATTGTTTCATATAATTTTACATCAGTTCTATGATATATACACACTATTTCTTATGATCCTCGTTTGACGAATAGGACAACTGAGTCAGAGAAAATTTATATAATATTGTATACACAGAGTTACATAGAGCAATTAAGAAGAGTAATTAAAGTTAGGTCTGTCTGACTCCAGAGCCCAAGTCCCTCTATGATAACATACTCCTCATATATGAACACTCAAAGATCTGCATTATCTTTAGAACCTGTCAAATTCAACCTTCATCTCATATAACTCTGAACAGTTTCTTTAGTACACCATCATCTGTTTTTCATTGAGTTCCTCTTAAAATATTTTTAAACAAGTCATCTCTTAGATTATAAACTTCCTCGTCTATAATCTGCTTATAACCTGGAAATTTAATTTTTTTCATTTTTTAAAGTAGTATTTAGTTTTCCTCATTGATACTGCAGGGAGAGGTAACAATAATGGAGATGCAGCTTGATCTAGTTGATAGCCTCTTTAGAAAACAGAAAATGTTCCTTTCATATTCAAATGCAACACTTTATGTACAGCTTGCAGAGTAATAAAAGCATTTTATTGAACATTTTAAATTGCAGACTGTGCCTCAATGAAAATGCTACGATGAGCTAAGGTTCCCTGATAATCTTACTTATATCTTGGGTTGATATAACCAGTTTATCAATAGAACTGTACAGACATAAAACGTTTCTTGTACTTTAAAATTAAAAAAAATTAAAACATTCTCTCCACATTTTCAGGAAATGATGACTCTCTTTTACCATACATATAATTTTAAATTTAAAAAAAACGATTTTTATCATTTCCTTTGGGTAAACATATGATGAAACAGTATGTCTAGAATTAGAATTATTTTTCCTGAAAGTTTTTGTGGTATAAATTTCATAGGCTTTTGAGTCAAACAGAATTGGGTTTAGCTATTAGCTCTGTCTTTAGCTACTTTTGCAAATTAGAGCAATTTTTTGGTATTCAATTTATTTAAACTAAAAAAAAAAACAAACACAAAAAACAACACCAAGAACAGTTCACCCATTTCTCACAGACCCCACCTTTTGTCTCTCCCAACCAAAAACCTGTTCTCTGTATCTATGAGCTTAGTTTATGTATATAACTATATATAACATATATAGCTGTATATATGTACATACAATTTCTTTATCCATTCACCCATTCATGGACACTTAGGTTTTTTTCCATGTCTTGGCTATTGTAAATAGTGCTACAGTGAACACAGGGGTGCATATATCTTTTTGAATTAGTGTTTTTGTTTTCTTTGGATAGACACCCAGAAGTGGAATTGCTGGAGCATATGGTAGTTATATTTTTAATTTTTTGAAGAACCTCCATACCATTTTCTATAGTGGCTACACTGATTTACAGCCTCACCAACAGTGCACGAGGGTTCCCTTTTCTCCACATCCTCACTAACACTTGCTACTTCTAGTTTTCTTGATAATAGTCATTCTAAAATGTGTGAGGGGTTATCTCATTGCAGTTTTGATTTTCCCTTCCCTGAGGATTAATAATGTAGATTATTTTGTCATGTATTTGTTGGCCATCTGTATTATCTTCTTTGGAAAAATGTCTATTCAGATATTCTGTTCACTTTTTAATTGATTGTTTTTTCTGTTATTGAGTTGTATGAGTTCTTTATATATTTTGGATATTAACCCCTCATCAGATATATGATTTGCAAATATCTTCTCCCATTCAGTAGGTTGCCTTTTCATTTTCTTGATGGTTTTCTTTGCTGTACAGAAGCTTTCTGGGGTCTCTTTTATAAGGGCACTAAATTCATTCATGAGGGATCTGCCCTCATGACCTAATCATCTCCCAAAGACCCACCTAAAAATATCATCACACTGGGGATTAGCTTTCAACATATGAATCTGGGGAAGGGGGGAAGACACATTCAGACTATAGCATTCTGTCTCTGCCCCTCCAGATTCATGTCTCCTTGCATGCAGTAAGACAAGTGTTGACCAATATTCTAGAACTGTTTAGAGGATGGGGAAACTGTGGACAAATTACTCTGGGAACCTATGTAAATATCTGGAGAGACTGGATTTGTACATGAGATCACATTGTTAGTGGAGAATAATTCCTTACTATTGGGATTTGATGAGTATAAGAACTAAATATGGACACACACATCCCTGTATGTAAAAAAAAATGATAGATTCTGTTATGTTAATCTGAAGAGGCAAACTGCAAACTCTACCTCCTTTGTGGAGAGCGGCAGCTCAAATTTTTGTTCAGTTTTTGAAAATTTGAATTTTGCCCCATGCATTCATGGCTCAGGTTTCAGCGGATATTTAAACAGAGTTTATTCATAGGAATCTGGGTTCCCTCACTCTTGTGCTCTCTCTTTTTTCTAGAATTTCCTGCCCCAATATTCCACAGCTTTAGTTTCCCTGAATTCTACCCTCTGTGTCTTCAAGCCACTAAAACTGCAGGTTTCCTTTGGAATTTTAGCTGTCTCACATGGCACAAATAGGGACTTATTCTTAGGCTAAAATCCTGAAGCCTACCCAAGGCTGTTTTCTTTTTCCTTTCAATTGTCAACTCTCTTCCAGTTTCTGCCTGCTCTTGTTCATTTTCCAGTGGCTTCAAGTAGGTTTTATGTTTTGGTTTTTAGAATTTATGGTTATTACCTTGAGAGGACTGATCTGATAGGATTCTCTCAGCCATAATGGAAGTGGAACCTTCGATTACTGTTTTAATATTAAAATATATTTACTATTCTACATGGTGACAATTGTACTTTGTCACGCATCATTTGAGAAAGTGCATAAAATTAATAATGGCTGTGTGAGTCGTACAATTAACAAATGTTTGGATGTATACAATCACAATATATGTATACACTTTAAAAATAGTATGCCTGGGATTTATTTTTTGTTTTACCCAAACGAATCTGGTACCTCACAGGTGTCTTTAGATAACATACTGGAAAATATTCACTCAACTGATATCCTGAGTCTCTTTCCATAGTAAAACCTAACAGTACTTTGAATTGTTGCTTGCTGTCCTTCACCCTCTTTGTGATTCTTATCAATTATTTTAAAGGAGGAGAAGAGAAAAAAGGCAGGAAACTGTCTATTTTGTCAGGATTTACTCTTAGTACAATAAAACTGGCATATTTGGTGCTGTAACAATCAACACTGGGGAATCTTTCTTCTTGATATATCTATTGTTTCTTTTTGTCATCAAACTGCATTTAAATTAGAGACCAATTTTATCTTTAATTATATTAATATATTACTACATTTACATTTTGAGTGGCATTTGGCATTCAGTGCTATTGTTTATTTTAGCCTTTATTGCTATTTTATATACTGAACAGCTAAAGTTTTAGTCATTTTAATAACAAATTTATTATATACAGTCAGTTTAAATACATATAAACTTTATGTCTGACTGTATAATTGCAACTTTTTCTTTTTTTTTTTTTACAGTCTCAGCCATAAAACATGTGGAAATAACATACTATTTTATAAAATCTTGTCACCACATCTAGAGCACTTGGTAGAAAATCTGGCCTGTTTTCCAGTATTACCATAATTCTATAAAATCCCTCTGTCTAAGGAATAAAAATTACAAGCTTTTGAGCCTGAAAGATTTGAGTTTGAAATACGGTTTTGCCATTAACAAGATTTTTTACTTTCTGGACATTATTAATCTTCTGAAGTTGAGGGAAATGTATCCAATATTTATTGAGGTGTTACAGTGTGCTAGCGTTTTTATACTATTCTGTTTGATTGTCAAAACAAATACAAAGGGCTTCCCCGGTAACGCAGTGGTTGAGAATCTGCCTGCCAATGCAGGGGACACGGGTTTGAGCCCTGGTCTGGGAAGATCCCACATGCCGCGGAGCAACTGGGCCCGTGAGCCACAATTACTGAGCCTGCGCGTCTGGAGCCTGTGCTCCGCAACAAGAGAGGCTGCGATAGTGAGAGGCCCATGCACCATGATGAAGAGTGGCCCCTGCTTGCCGCAACTAGAGAAAGCCCTTGCACAGAAACGAAGGCCCAACACAGCTATAAATAAATAAATAATTTTAAAAAACAAGAAACAAATACAAATATAAATGTATACTTAACTGAACGTAAGAATCATTAAATTATCTGTTCTAACTTACAAATATCATATATGCAGAAGCTGAACAATGAATTCAACTAGTTCTCTCCAAAATAAATACCATTTTGATATACACCATATCATTTTGAGAACCTCAGTTGCCATATGTGTAAGATGGATAAAGTAATTACTACTAAGAGAATACTATAAGAATTAAAATAATTTTATTGTAAAAATGTATGGGAGATTGTCCAGTGATTTCAGATGCTTATTGTCTTGTTGTTGTTCCAGTTGCCCCTATGTCAGTAAATAAAGAATTATCGATAATCAGATAAAACTTTTGTAGGTCAGGTAAAGAAAAAGAGAAAAAAAGAAAAATCCTATACCAGATTTCCATAGAACCAGTAATTCTCCCTTTTTGCTAAGTTTTAAGTCAAATTACCAGAAATTTGGGAGGAAAATGCACATTCTACTTTAAAAATACTTAGTAAAATTGTAAATATAATATGTATGATGTATTTGTATTCTGTTATTGCTAGTGAGAAGGCAATAAAACCTGGAAATTGAGATGTGGTGTCCTAAGGATTACTCTTGGTTGACTGAGGAAGAAAGTTTAAAGATGCAAGCATGAGAAGTAGTTGGAAAATTACTGTAAGCAAATAACTATTACTGCTGTTATATTATCATGTTTTGGTTCATTGAGGAAAAAAATTGCCTAATGATTATCCCAAGGAGCAAAAGAGATAGTGAAACAATGTTGGGCTGATTTGTTCCCCATTCTGCTACACAAATCCCTGGATCCAAGTCTGGAGTAGAATTTCAGGGAGAGTTGTAGACAGAAGCACTTGAAGTCCTGAGTGGCTACAACTCGTAAGAGTATGATTTGCTTTGTAACAATGGAGCACAGAGTCTAAGATGATGTGCAATAGCACACACGACAGAGAAGAGGC
This sequence comes from Delphinapterus leucas, assembly GCF_059928025.1. Taxonomy (NCBI): domain Eukaryota; kingdom Metazoa; phylum Chordata; class Mammalia; order Artiodactyla; family Monodontidae; genus Delphinapterus; species Delphinapterus leucas. The sequence goes on from NC_143134.1 coordinate 95,510,154, forward strand.
AGGCTCATTATAAAGAGGTTGTCAGTGCTATCTCTGGGATTTACTGGGTTTGTTTTTTTTCCCTAAATTGGTTTATTTCTTAAATCTCAGATGTGTTATCCTCCTGGTTTTTCAGCTTTGAGATACAACTGACAAATAAAATTGTAAGATATTTAAAGTGTACAACATGATAATTAGATACATATATACACTGTGAAAGCATTCCTCTCACTGAGTCAACAACATATCCATCACCTCTGGGATTTACTTTTGATATGGAAACTGAGAGACAGCAGAGAATGAAGTGAATTAAGTCTTTATTGGTCAACTCAAACCACACGTAAGTTTGAGAATTCTGTATGGAAGATTTTCAACTTGAATCTGGCTTTTCTTTAATCCAATCCCATATCTTGTGTGTAGTTCTGGCTAGTGACAGAAACAGCATGGAGGCACATGTGCATTCCCCAAACATCTCTTTTGATTTAAAGGAAATCATCTGAAAATTGACCATTCAGCCATTTTAAGACAGTCATAAAACCTGTGTTTTTAAAATCTAGTCAGTCTAACTTTAACTCCAAAGGCTAAATCTCTCTCTCTTTTTAGTATACTTTTCTGAAGTAATATTAAAAAGTTACAAACATAAAAATACAAAAAAGGCACAACCCATAAGCTTTCAGCTCATCAAACTTTTACACAGTAAATACATCCATGTAACCCCTATCCAAATGAAAAACCAGAATATTATGAGCGCCACATAAGCCCCTTTCATGCCCCAATCCACACACTACCCCTACCTCAAAGCAACCACTATCTTTACTTCAACACTGAAGAATAAACTGGGTGATTTTATAATTCATGTAAATAGTATCATAGTATTGCCTCTATTGTGTTAGGCTTATTTAACTTAACTTTATGTTTAAGATTCATGCCGTTGTGTGAAGTAGTATTTTTATTTCTAAAGATTTTTCCATTGAGTGAATATACCATGATTTCTTTATCCATCCACTACTGCTGAACATCTGGTTTGTTATAAGTTTTTGTTGATTAGAAAGGTACTGTTAATAACCTTTAAAAGTCTGGATTTGGATATACATATGTGCACATTTTTGTTAGGTCTCTTACTAGAAGTGGATTTTTTGACTTATAAGATACCTAAATCTATAAATTTACACTAGCAAGTTACCTACCTATCAATCACCAGCAAATAGTTTCTAAACTTGTTAGAGCTTAACTCCCACCAGCATAGAATGAGAGTTCCCAATACTCTCCAGCATCACCAACTTATGTTACGCAGATATTCCTGCATATTCTCAGTGGTTTATGATAACTAACTCCTACTTTTCTTGCTCACAGGATCAGCTGTAAGGCTCTGCTTCAAGCTGAAGGTCTGACTGAGGTTTGCTTCATATGTTTTCATTGTCCTTGGACCAAGACATGTTCTTTTCGTAACAGTTAAAAGGACCACAAAAGGAACAAGAAGGAACCTTGCACCCTCTTAAGCCTCTTGCCCAGAATTGGCACAGTGTTACTTCTGCCCACATTCTGTCGGCAAAATCAAGTCACGTGGGCAAGTCAAAAATCAATTGCCTGAAGTGGCCAAAATGGTGGAGTAGAAAGACCCTGAGCCCACCTCCTCTCACGAGGACTCCAAAATCGCAACTGTCTGCAGAATAACCACCAATGAAAAAGACTGAAACCTATCAGAAAAGACCTTCTACAATAAAAGACATAAGGAGCCACAACAAGATGGGTAGGAGGGGCAGACTGGCAATATAATCAAATCCCATTACCCCTGGGGGTGGGCAACCCACAAACTAGAGAAAAATTATATCACAGAGGTTCTTCCCAAAAAGTGAGAGTTCAGAGCCCCACAACAGATTCCCCAGCCTGAGGGTCCAGCACAGGGAAGTAGAGCCCCCAGAACATTTGGCTTTGAAGGCCAGTGGGGCTTAATCTCAGTAGTCCCACAGGACTGGGAGATATAGACTCCACTCTTAAAGGGCATGTACAAAATCTCATGTGCACCAGGACACAGGGAAAAAGCAGTCATTTGATAGGAGCATGGGCCAGACATAATTGCTGGTCTTACAGAGTCTCCTGGAGAGGCAGAGGGTGGCAGCAGCTAACCCTGGTGACATGGATACTGCTTTCAGACATATTCGGGAACATTCAGCTGCATGAACACTGCTGCTGCTGGCAGCTGACATCTTGGCTCATTACCACCAAGACCTGGCCCCACCCAACAGCCTCTAGGCACCCATGTTGGGACACCTTAGGCCAAACAAATAACTGAGAGGGAACACAGTCCCACCCATCAGCAGACAGGTTGCCTAAAGTCTTCCTGGGCCCATGGCAACAACTAGACCCACCCCTGGACATGGCCCTGCCCACCAGAGGGCCAAGACTCAGCTCCTCCTACCAGTGGGCAGGCACTGTCTCCTCTTTCCAGGAAGCGTGCACAAGCCTCCAGACCAACCTCACCCACCAGAGGCCAGACACCAGAAGCAAGATAACTATGATCCCATAGCCTGTGGAACAAGTCCACCAACATAGGTCAGACCCTACCCTGGGACCAGCTGGGCCCTTGCCCTGCCCACTAGCAGGCCAACACAACCATCAGAACACCCTGGACTCAATGCCCAATTGTGTCAGGAACCAGGTCCCCAATGCCAACAATCTGAAATGAGCTCTGGGATCCCTGGGCCCTGAAGCCAAACTCCAGGAAACAGCTCCGCATGCCTGTAGTCAGGCATTAACCCCAGGACTTGACTTCACCTGCCAATGTCTGGGAATAGCCCTAGTGTCTTCGATATCCTGACTCTGCCCACCTGTGAGCCAGCACTTGCCCTGGGACCACCTAGGGTTCCACAAGCATCCACCTCCTGACCAGGCCCCACTAAAAAGCAGCAAACAGCATGTGTACAAAGCAAGCCCTGGCAAACAACCAGACTAGGAGTCAACCAAGCCTACCAGACCGCCCATGTAGTCCGCCTACCACAAAAGAAGGACCCGCACAGCCCTCTTAGGGAGAACCACTAGAGCATAGAGCTTGAATGACAAGAAGGAGCTACATTGCTGGGATGCATAGGATGTCTCCTTCAGAGGGCCACTTTGCCAAGGTCAAGAAACATAACTAACCTACCACATACATAAAAATACAAACAGAAACTTAGACAAAATGAGGTAGCAGAGAAACATGTTCCAGATGAAGAAACAGGTAAAAGCTGAGAAGAAGAACTCAGTGGAGACAGGCAATCTACCTGAGAAAGAGTTCAGAGTAATGATCTGAAAGAGGATCAAAGAACTTGGGAGGAGAATGGATGCACAGAGTGAGAAGTTAGAAGTTTTTAACAAAGACTTAGAAAATAAAAAGAACCACCAAACAGAGATGGAGCATATAATAACTGAAATGAAAAATACACTAGAAGGAATCAATAGTAAACTAAATGATTCAGAAGGACAGATGAGTGATCTGGAACACAGCAGTGGAAATCACTGCTGCTGAACAGAAAAAAGAGCGATAATAAATGAGGACAGTTTAAGAGACCTCTAGGACAATATCAAACACACTAATTTTCACATTATAGTGATTCCAGAGGGGGGAGAGAGAAAGAAAGGGCCTGAGAAAATATTTGAAGAGATAACAGCTGAAAACTTCCCTAACCTGGGAAAGGAAACAGTCAGCTAAGTCCAAGAAAGGCTTACTGGATTAACATACTGGATTAACACAAAACACACCAGGACACACTGCAATCAAAATGACAAAGATAAAAAGAGAATATTAAAAGCAACAAATAGCATACAAGGGAATTCCCTTAAGGCTATTAGCTGATTTTTTTTTTTAGCAGAAACTCTACTGGCTGGAAGGGAGGGGCACAATATATTTAAAGTGATGAAAGGGAAAAACCTACAACCAAGAATACTATACCCAGCAATGCACTCATTCAGATTTGACAGAGAAATCTAAAGCATTACATACAAGCAAAAGCTGAAAGAATTCAGCACCACCAAGCCAGCTTTACAACAAATGTTAAAGGAACTTCTCTAGGCATAAAAGAAAAGGCCACAACTTCAAATAAGAAAATTACAGAATGAAAAGTTCACTCGTAAATGCAAAAATAGGAAATCATCTACACATAAAGCTAGTAGAGAGGATAAAAGACAAAATTAGTAAAATCATCTGTATCCACCATAATCAGTTAAGGAATACACAAAACAGGCAGATGTAAAATATGGTATCAAATACAGTAATTATGAGGGGAGGAGAGTATAAGTGCATAGTTTTTAAAATGCATTTGAAATTAAGAGATAAGCAACTTAAAACAATCATGCATATATACAGGCTACTGTACAAAAACCTCATGGTAACCACAATCCAAAAATCTGTTGTAGATATATACACAAAAAAGAATCCAAACATAACACTAAAGATAGTCATAAAATCATAAGAGAACAAAAGAAGAAAGGGGGAAAAAAGAACTACGAAGACAAACCCAAAACAATTAACAAAATGGCAGTAAGAGCATACATATCAATAATTAACTTAAATGTAAGTTAAGTTAGGTCTTAACTTAAGTCCTGTATATAAGCTGCCTACAAGAGGCTCTTTTCAGATCTAGAGATACATACAGACTGAAAATGAGAGGATGGAAAAAAGTATTCCACACAAATGGAAATCAAGAGGAAGCCACAGTAGCAATATTTGTATCAGACAAAATAGACTTTAAAGACTGTTACAAGAGACAAAGATGTACATAATGATCCAGGTATAAATCCGAGAAGGTATAACAATTGTAAATATATATGCAGCCAACACAGGAGGACCTCCATATATAGGGCAAATATTAACAGACATAAAAGAAGAAATTGACAACAACACAATAGTAGTAGGGGACTTTGACACCACACTTATATCAATGGAGAGATCATCCAGACAGAAACTAAATAAGGAAAAAGAGGTCAGAAAATAACACATTACATCACATGGACTTAACTGAAATTTATAGAGCATACTATCCGAAAGCAGCAGAATACACCTTCTTTTCAAATGTACATGGAATATTCCCCAGGATATATCACATGCTAGACCACAAAACAAGCCTTGGTAAATTTAAGAAAACTGAAATCATATCAAGCATCTTTTCCAATCACAATGTTATGAGACTAGAAATCAACTACAAGAAAAAAACCTGCAAAAAACACAAACATGTGACTAAACAATATGCAACTAACAACCAATGGATCACTGAAGAAATAAAAAAGTACCTAGAAATGAACAAAAACACAAAGCTCCAAAACCTATGGGAAACAGCAAAAGAAGTTCTAAGAGTGAAGTTTATAGCGATACAAGCTTACCTCATGAAACAAGAAAATCTCAAATAAACAACCTAACCTTACACCTAAAGCAACCAGAGAAAAAAGAACAAACCCAATCCAAAGTTAGTAGAAGGAAAGAAATCATAAAGATCAGAGCAGAAAAAATAAAAGAGATGGAAAAAAACAACAGAAAAATCAATGAAACTAAAAGCTGATTTTTTGAAAAAATAAAGTTGATAAACCTTTAGCCAGACTCATCAAGAAAAAGGGGAGAGGGCCCAATCAATAAAATCAGAAATGAAAAAGGAGAAATTACAACTGACACAATAGAAATACAAAGGGCCATAAAAGACTACTGTGAGCAACAATATGCCAATAGGATGCACAACCTAGAAGAAATGGGAAAGAATAAGAAAATATGAACAAATTACCAGTATTGAAATTGAATCAGTAATTTAAAATCTCCCAACTAACAAAAGCTCAGGACTAGATAGCTTCACAGGTGAATTCTACCAAAAATCTAAAGAGAGTTAATGCCTATCCTTCTGAAAGTATTCCAAAAAATTGCAGAGGAAGGAACCCTTCCAATCTCATCCTATGAGGCCACCATCATCCTTATACCAAAATCAGACAAAGATATCACAAAGAAAGAAAATTACAGGCCAATATCACTGATGAATGTAGATGTAAAAATCCTCAACAAAATACTATCAAACCAAATTCAACAATATATTAAGAGGATCATATGCCATGATCAAGTGGAATTTATCCCAAGGATACAAGGATTTTTCATTACCTATAAATCTCTCTCTCTCTCTCTCTCTCTCTATATATATATATATATGATATACCATATTAACAAATTAAAGTATAAAAAACATATGATCATCTCAATAGATGCAGAAATGACTTTTCATAAAATTCAACATCCATTTATGATAAAACTCTCCAGAAAGTGGGCACAGAGGAAACATACTTCAATACAATAAGGGCCATATATGACAAACTTACAGCTAACATCATACACATTGGTAAAAAGCTGAAAGTATTCCCTTTAATATCAAGAACAAGACAAAGATTCCCACTCTTACCACTTGTATTCAATATAGTTTTGGAAGTCCTAGCCACAGCAATCAGAGAAGAGAAAGAAATAAAAGGAATCCAAATTGGAAAGGAAGAAGTAAAACTGTCACTGTTTGCAGATGACATGATACTATAAAATCCTAAAGACATTACCAGAAAACTATTAGAGATCACCAATGAATTCAGTAAAGCTGCAGGACACAAAATTAATATACAGAAATCTGTTGCATTTCTATACACTAACAATGAAATATCAGAAAGAGAAATTTAGGAAACCATCCCATTTATCATCACACCAAATACTTAGGAATAAACAATTCTAAGGAGGCAAAAGACCTGTTCTCCAAAAACTATAAGATGCTGATGAAAGACACTGAAGGCCACAGAAACAAATGGAAAGATATACCATGTTCTTGCATTTGAAGAATATTGTTAAAATGACCATACTACCCAAGGCAATCTACAGATTGAATGCAATCGCTACCAAATTACCACTGGCATTTTTCATAGAACTAGAACAAATAATTTTAAAACTTGCACAGAAACACAAAAGGCCCCGAATAGGCAAAACAATCTTGAGAAAGAACAATGGAGCTGGAGGAATCAGGCTCCCTGACCTCAGACTATACTACAAAGTTACAGTAATCAAAACAGTATGGTAGTGGCACAAAAACAGACACATAGATCAATAGAACAGAACAATAAGCCCAAAAATAAACCCACACACTCATGGTCAATTAATCTATGACGAAGGTGGCAAGAATACACAATGGAGAAAAGACAGTCTCTTCAATAAATGGTGCTGGGAAAACTGGACAGCTACATGTAAAAGAACGAAATTAGAACATTCTCTAACACCACACACAAAAATAAACTCAAATCAAATAAAGACCTAAATGTAACACTGGATACTAGAAAACCCCTAGAGGAAAACATAGGCAGAACACTCTTTGACATAAATGGCACGAAAATATTTTTAGAGCCATCTCCTAGAGTAATGGGAACAAAAGCAAAAATAAAGAAATGGTGTGCTTCCCTGGTGGCGTAGTGGTTGAGAGTCTGTCTGCCAGTGCAGGGGACACGGGTTTGAGCCCTAGTCTGGGAAGATCCCACATGCCGCAGAGCAACTAGGCCCGTGAGCCACAACTACTGAGCCTTCGCATCTGGAGCCTGTGCTCTGCAACAAGAGAGGCCGCAACAGTGAGAGGCCTGTGCACCGCAATGAAAAGCGGCCCCCGCTCGCCGCAACTAGAGAAAGCCCGTGCACAGAAACGAAGACCCAACACAGCCAAAAATAAAAAAAAAATAAAAAAAAAAAGAATCAGATTTATATTAAAAAAAAAGAAAGAAAGAAATGGGACCCAGTTAAACTTAAAAGCTTTTGCAAAGCAAAAGAAACGATAAACAAAACAAAAAGACAACTACAAAATGGGAGAAAATATTTGCAAATGATGTGACTGGCAAGGGGTCAATTTTCAAAATATACAAATAGCTCATACAGCTCAATATCAAAAAAACAAACAACCCTATCAAAAAGTGGGCATAAGACCTAAATAGACATTTCTCTGAAGAAGACATACAGATTGCCAACAGGCACGTGAAAAGATTCTCAATATTAAGTCTCACCACACACAGGTCAGAATAGCCATCATTAAAAAGTCTACAAAAAATAAATGCTAGACAGGTTATGGAGAAAAGGGAACCCTCCTACACTATTGGTGGGAACGTAAATTGGTGTAGCCACTACGGAGAACAGTATGGAGGTTCCTTAAAAACCTAAAAACAGAGTTACCATATGATCCAGCAATCCCACTCCTGGGCATACATCGTGAAAAGATGAAAACTCTAATTTAAAAAGATACGTGCACCCCATTGTTCATAGTAGCACTATTTACTATGTCCAAGACAAGGAAGCAACCTAAATGTCCATTGACAGATGAATGGATAAAGAATATGTGCTGTATATACAATGGAATATCACTTGGCCATAATAAAAGAATAAAATAATGCCATTTGCAGCAACATGGATGGACCTAGAGATTATCATACTAAGTGAAGTAAATCAGAGAAAGAAAAATATTAAATAATATCTCTTATATATGGAATCTAAAAAAAATGATACAAATGGAATAATTTATAAAACAGAAATAGACTCACAGATATTGAAAACAAATTTACGGTTACCAAAGGAGAAAGGTGGGGAGGGATAAATTAGGAGTTTGGGATTAACAGATACACACTTCAATGTATAAAACAGATCAACAACAAGGACCTACTGTATAACAGAGGGAACTATGTAACTACTTTGTTGTACATCTCAAACTAACACAACACCGTAAGTTAACTATACTTCAATTTAAAAAAGACTAAATAAAAAAATATCAATTGCCCAGAGTTAGGCAATACTTTTCCTACTTTAATGTGAAGTCTGGCAAAAATCACATGGCAAGAGTCATGGATATATAATAGTAATACAGGGAGGACATAAAATCAGAAAATATTTTCATTTTATTCATTATGACAGGAATGTACTGATATCTCATTTTATGGTACATTTTATTTATAATTATTAATGTTGATCATTTCAGCTGTTTGACATCTGTATATCTTCTTTTGGGAAGTGACTATAAAGTCTTTTTCCCTTTTTCCAATTATACTGTCTCTCGTTTATTCACTGACTTAAGAACATGATACATTCCTGATATAAGTCTTTGTCAATTATATATTTCAAACATTTTCTCCCACTATGTAGTTTGGATATTTGCTCTCTTAATGATATGTTTTGATTTTCTTAACTTTAACGTGGTCCAAATTATTCATATTTTCTTCTTTTTGAGATATTTTTTATCTTGAAGAGATTTTTTCCTACTCTTAGTCAAAAATGTGTTTTTGCTATAGTTTTCACATGTAAATATGCAATCCACTTGGAATTGATTTTTGTATATGATGTTAGAGGTTCAGATGCATTATTTTCCAGTATGAATTCCAAAGTGAACTAGCACTACTTCAGGACAAGTTGTTTTATTTCCCATTGAATTGCATTAGCAACTGTGTCAAAAATTAAGGATCAATATAATAGTAGGTATATGTCTGGATTCTTTAGTTTATACCATTTCTCCATTTGTCTACACTTGCACAAAAATCACACTGCCCTAACATTGGTTGCTGGATAATGTCTTGATATCTGTTGGTATAAATCCTACAGCTCTTTTTTCCTTATGGTTACCTTGGCTCTTCATGGCATTTTGCATTTTAATAGAAAGTTTAGAATCAGTTGGCCAATATCAACAAAACCTGTGACATATGATTGGAATTACACTGAAAGTATAAATCAACTTGGAGGAAACAGATATCTTTACAATATTAAATTTTCCAATCATAACTAGAACTATCTAAGAAATCTATAACTAAATTATGAAAATTCATAAATAATTTATCAGTGGTATTGAATACAAAATCTTAAATAAAATCAACTATATTTGCCTATATCAGAAAAATTAAATATGTATTTTATAGCAATTACTATGATTTGAAGTTTTTTATTTTGATGTTTCATATTACCAAGCATCTTAAAACTTTCTCAATTACTTAGCTTGCATTGCGAGCATTTATTTTCATTTAACTTTGTATGATATTCCTAAAATTTACATGATAAAAATCAAGTAAATTATGGAGCAATGGATAATCAGTAAGAATAAAGAGCATTTTCCCCAAACTTTTGGAAAGATCACAATGCTGAATATTTTTAAATTTTTCTGATTTTCTAATCTCTAAATTTTTTTTTCAGTAAATCACTAAATATAAAACCCCTTGAATAGAGTACATTATTCCATGGCTTTCTATATACATGTCTAATGACATATTCTACCACAATTTTCTTTTTGACACCAAATAATTCAAGTCTGAATTGTTTTGCAAGTCACATATACATGCACACAGGCAAACATACACAATAGAATATTTAACATATCTTAATGAATTGACATCATATTGACATACATCAATGAAATTGGTATTTCTCTCTCTCTGTGTACACACACACACACACACACACACACCAATAAAAAGGTTCAAAACATCTCTGTTATCTACCATGTCTGGCCTTGAAGGATTTAACATTCTGTTGTTATTGTTTATAATCTCAGTGCCGGTTACACAGGTGTATTTGCTAGGGTTTCTGTAACCACAAATTAGGTGAATTTAACAATGGACAATTTTTTTCTCACATTCTGGAGGCTAGAAGTTCAAGATGAAGGTGTTAGCAGTGTTGGTTTTGTGTGAGGCCTCTCTCTTTGGCTCGCAGATGACCATCTTTCCCTCCCTGTGGCTTTATATGGTTTTCACTCTGTACTTGTCTGTGTCTTCCTTTTATGAGAATACCCGTGATACATGATTAGCATCCACCCTAATTACCTCATTTTAACTTAATTACTCCTTTAAAGATCATATCTCCAAAAATAGTCTCATTCTCAGGTACTGGCATTAGGACTTCATCACATGAATTTGTGAGGGACACAATTCGGCCCTCAACAACAGATATTTTCAGCTTGTGAAGTTAATTGGTCTGTATATATACCATGTGGATAAATACATGCACGCACAGTAAACAAGTTTCAAATAAGAGTTCTCTCATCTGCTCTCTACTGACCCCGCTCCTTAAACTCTATTTGAACCTTTTCTTTACCCTGGGCCAGGCCTGCTCAATTTGAATGCTAATCTCAGCAGTTTCACCCTTTGGATTCATCTCCATATTCTGGAAGAAAGATCTTCTTTTAAAGATTATTTTTATTTTATTCCTGACATTCTGACAGCTTAGGCTGTGCTGCCCCATAACTCTCAAATTTAGGGGTTCCCACTAGTCATTCTGATCTCATAAACAAATTGCAGCCTTTGTAGCCCTCTCCTAGTCTCACAGGCTTCCTTTGTCTCCTAGTGGTGGCTTCCACTCTCCTTCCAGGCAAATACTTATTACTATTTCTGTCTTTTTTCCTCCCTTCACTACTTCAGCACAGCCAGTGTGTGCTCACAGGTGTTGCAGATTCTGTAGGTAGTGAATGTTCTTGATACTTTGTTCTCTAGTTTACTAAAAGTCATTGTTTGTGTTTATTCTGTTCTTTCTGCTATACCAGCTGCTATTCTATTTTTAGAGAGGATTGGGAATGCTTCTAAATACTAAATCATGGACAAGATCTTATCCCATCAGCAAAGCCTTACTTTCATATGTTTCAATGTTTTAATTTTTAAAAATGAGGTATTAATGTGAGGAACAGAGAAATAAATGAAGGTGAACACTGAATGCTTAAAATATATACATATATAAAACAATCTAACAAGATTATATTCATAACTCTGTGGCTGTGCATGGTTACAGTGCCTCCAACTGCATACTTGTTGGGTTTCTGGACATATGGACTGATAATATCAATATAAAAATTTAAAAGCTACCAGTTATTACTAGAGAGTTTTTAGTAGCATGCATTTACAGAGTTCAGTGGGCTTTAGAGATGCAATACATTTAATTTGCATCAAATATTAGACCATATTTAACCTAAAGTTATAATTTGAAAAAGGCAAAAATTAAGCTTATGCATAGATTCCAAAAAATATACAGTAAATATGTTATTATATATATTTTATACTATATAAGACATACATATTGTATATATCATTATACAATACCTGTATTTTTAAAATATAGGTATTTACTTTCCATATATATGCTCATATCTCCCTAACCAAATAAAGGAGATTTAAATTAAATGTATGTCTCATTTGAACCCCATTTTCTTTTTTGTTATATAATCATTAATATTTATTATGTATATCCTCCCATTTTTAAGTGACATGAATATGAATTTATTACATATGTAGGAATAGTCTGTTCATTCTTGTGAACATGGCCTCTCTTCTTTAATAATATCTTAAGTACTTTTTTATATTAGCACATAGCTCATTCTTCCATCATATGTGTAACAGTCCACTAAATTGGGTCCTCATAACTTATTTATGCCAGCCCTACTGAAAGCCTTATCCACGGTTTAAAGTAATTTGCTATTACAAACAACGCTGCAACAAACCTTCATTATGCAAAAAGCATAGTTTGATAGCTTAAAAAAATTCTCATACAATTCAAATGCTTAGACAGTTTTATATTCTCAAAAGAAAAAAAAAATCGTAAACTCTGTGAAACAGGTATCAAGAGCTAAGAAGACAAGACAGATAAACCAGGAAGAAAAAATAATAAAAGAAAATAAAGAAAAACTCCATTTAAGAATTCAAGACTGGAAGTGTACCTGCTAAATATCCCTGGGGGAACTTAAAAGACTAACACTGTAGAACCACTGCATCAGACACAGCAACCGATTTCCATATTAAATAGTTAAGATATTTAAGTTGTAAGTAAAAACCTAAACAAAAAAATAGTCTATAAAAATAAGCCTTAACTAAATAACTCGGAAGGTTTTACTGTAAAAATTTTGAAATATATAATTAAAACCAATTCAGTATTTCAAATATTAATAGGTAACAGTACAATTCAAGAAAAAACAATACACAATGGAAATAAGGCCGTTTTGATAAAATATCTAAGGCATACTGAACATCAATTGAACATAAATCTTTAAACAGTAAGAACACAAAATATACGTAGTGATATTTAGGGACCAAAGGGAAAACTGACAGGAATACAATGGTGCCATTCTTTAACAATATGACTTCCATCAGAATAAAGGAGTAAATAAAAATAATATCTAGAACAGATGTGATAAATCCCCATGAACTCTGGGACTAAACAGGTAAAGTAGATGTGTGAAATGATCTTGCATAAAGAAATAGAAACTACAAGGGCTGTGATGAAAATGGAATGATGCCTTCAAATTTTTTAAAAATTAGAAGGAAACGTTGTACTGCAAAGACAAAATGCTTCTGTCCAGGTGGTTATTTAAGTTACATAAGCTTATAACGTTTCTTGGCTCCCTCTGAAGTAAAATTCACTAAACCCATAAAGGTATATAGATAACTGCTCACATCTATGGTCATAATATAAAGCTGGCAATTCATATTATACATGCACACGTAACTGACAGAAATGAAAAAACATCACTATGCTAAATAACACGTCAGCCAAATAAGAGCTTAGAAACTGCAATTTCAGCATATCTTCATTTTTTTCCCTCTTTAGAATTAGTAAGAAATATGTGACTGCTGGGAAGAAAGAGGTGCAATGACAGATGTAAACAACTAGGGCCATTGTTTTTCTCAGAAGAAGCCTAAGCCCTTGAATTACACACATGATTAGGGGTGCACAATATGACATTCAGGCATATCCACCTCCCTGAAGTAAAAATACACCCCCTCTGGGAGATGCAAATACATAAGCAACTTATTTAAAATATCACAGTAGAAGAGCAGGGCTCAGGTTCTTCACAGGGGTTACCCTTAAGTACTTCCTTTCACGCCATCCTCCCTCTCTTCTTATGGCCTCAGACTACTAATCCCTTAAACCTAATCTTTGAGTTTCAGAAGAGCGGGGTGAAACACAACAATTTTCTGAAAAGATGAGATTATAGTGAAGAGGAATTCATCACCATTCATTAAAACAGATAAGAGTTAATAAAAGGAATACCGGGACTTTCCTGGTGGTACAGTGGTTAAGAATCCACCTGCCAATGCACGGGACATGGGTTGGGGCCCTGGTCCGGGAAGATCCCACATGCCGTGGAGCAACTAAGCCTGTGTGCCACAACTACTGAGCCTGCACTCTAGAGCCCATGAGCTACAACTACTGAGCCCATGCAACACAGCTACTGAAGCCCGTGTTCCTAGAGCCAGTGCTCCACAACAAAGAGAAGCCACCATAATGAGAAGCCCGCACACTGCAACGAAGAGAAGCTCCCGCTCGCCACAACTAGAGAAAGCCCCCGTGCAGCAATGAAGACCCAACCCAGACAAAAATAAATAAATTTTTAAAAAAGGAATACCTATTATAGAACATTAATAAAATATATACTAAATGAAATAGAGTAGTAATTTTAGCATCTATCCCTGATTTTATGTGTGTATTCATAATAACTGCATAAATATAATTGTACATAGTAAAAATAAGTCTACACAGCACTAAACAAACTCACATTAAGTTTAGGAAAAATTTTACCCCTCCACATACTATAATTTAACGTTGATCATTATTCAATAGATAATTATAGATATTGGTAGTTCTAGCTAATGTACTCCTTATATTAGAAGTCTGAATTTATGACTAAAGATAAATTACAAGTTTTGCACATAACATGATTACCTAGGAAATGTAAGAAAATCAGCTGGGAAAAAAGTCATTTAGGGTGTGAGAGATCATTTATTTACTTAATAATATAGAAAAACTTATAAACTTCTTATATATTTGCAGTGCCCCTAAGAGACTGAAATAGAAAAATAAGACTCCATTCATAATGATAAGAAAAATATAAAATATCTATGCATACATTACACTATAGTTATTGATATATTATGACGTAGTGAAGAGAATAAAAAAATTGAAGAAGCCTTTTCTTGATTAAGGATAACTATAATAAAATATCAATTAAAATTATACATATAATATAAACACATAAAAAATGTGATTCCAAGAGAAATTTTAAAAAAAACTTTGGAACTTGATGATATTAAGAAGATACATAAAAAAAAGTCAAAACATTTTTTAAAAGGTATTGAGGGATAAGGTATTGAGATATTGTATTTCACTGCTGAACAGTTAAATACAACACAGATTTCTAATAGTTCAAAATGTGAAACCTGGACTATACTGGTCAGATAGAGAATAGAACTGAAATAGAAAATTATGCATATATGTGTGTATATGCCTGTATTAGAGAGTGCGTTTTTTATTTGCTTATGTATGTGTGTAGGTTTTCTAAAACATTATGTTATATAGTAAGCAAATATGCAATTATGAAAACAGAGGCAAATTTTGCTTGAATGATTTGTTAACTCTTTGGAAAGTGATGTTAGATTGTGTCTAACTGATAAAATCAGAAAAAATATGTAAAAGAGGAAACTGGTGTTTAGATTATAAGTGATATTTTTTCTCTTACATGATTAAGACAACAAAGGTGTAGTAAGATTAGATTTGTTGAGGAAAAATAAGTACAGAATTACTTGTTCTTAGGTTTGCCTCCATGAGATCCGGGACATGAACAAACCCATTACTTTTAAAACTGCAATAAATGTTCCTCTATGTCTCTTAAGCATGTGCAAGGTATAATGCTTTCTCATTTTAGCTACATGTTGCTAGATGGGATTACACAACATGCTATTCCCAGTCCCCAGTGGTGCCACCGAAGCCTGTTAGGCTTTGCAGTTTCTGTACCCTATCCATCACTGTGTAAAGGGAAGTAAGTTGTTTTCTCTGACATCCCTTGGAACCAGGTGGGCAGGCAGTCTGGCAAAAGAACAGCAGTGACTGACATTATCCATAATTCAACATGCTGACAAGGGTTGGTTGATCAATAAAAGCAGTCTTTTGACACAGATGACAATTTATTCTTCATTGATTGTCAGGTGATGAGTGATATCCTGCATCTATCATTTTTGCTTCTTATGTATTATCCTGTGGCTCCATTTCTGGTCTTGACTGATTCTTGACTCTGATTGTAAGTTTCTTGCCTTATTCAAAGTGGGGAGGACAGCGTTTTTATTACTTTATCCACACATTAACACTTGAAGTTTGATTCATATCACCAGACTCAATTTGTTTTTCAAAGATTTTCCAGAATTTGCTTGCTTGTGATGAAATCTACTGATTACAAAAATAGATTCATCTAGCTGGTTCTTGCCTCTAGCATTAGGGAAATACCTTCAAATGCACTGCAGTTAACGTTGTAATTGTTCCTTGGAGTCCTCAAATTTTATTTCAGGTGTGTTCACTATACATATTTCCTTCTCTGCTTTGCCTTTTCTTTGAATTATATTCTATATGTCTCATGGCGCCTGTGAGGAGTACTCTGTCACTCTCTCTATGCAGAGAGAGAGAGGTACTTTGCCTATGCAGTTGCCTCCAGATAGCCACCCTCTGGGACTGAAATGTCTTCCCCAAACTGACATCTGAGTTATAAGGGTGATAGATTAGTGTGATAGATTAACTGTCCCCCCTGATGACTGCTACCTTTAGTACTCAATGACATACACAAGCACACGTGCAGAATCATTTGTTTGACAATATCTCCTTCATTCTCTTCTTGCAAACCTTTTTTCCCCCAGGGTACATGAGTTTCTCAGGGGTCAAATCTTATTACGTACACAACTTTGTCAGAATTACCTCTCTTTGCAGAGGACTGAGGCTTTGCTATAAAACCATGCTTACCAATGTCGTCATCTTTTTCAGTTCTCTCCAAGGATGATCTAGTGAGCCCATATGGAGACAAACCCACATCAGGATCTCTGCATTAGTTACTTAAATATACTCAGGTATATCTGACAGGATTTACATGGAAATTGGGACTTCTCCTATACTTATCTTCTTAAAATAATATTTTCTATATACAAGACAATTAATAGATAGTTGCTGCAGGGAAGTAAAATATTTATAACAAAAATAAGACATGCAACCACGTATTATTTACATAGAGTTGCAGGTTAATGAATACATGGAATCATATATATTGTTATACATTTTTAAATTAGTATTATATCATGACAGCTACTCTATATTAATATTATTGTGTATTAGTAATAGTACTCTTATTAAAAATAACTATAAAAGTAATCATAGCTAATGTTTGATGTACATTTATTATATGCCAGACTCTATCCCAACTACTTTATATACAAAAACTCATTCATTTGCCTCAACATCCTTATGAGTCATATACTATTATATACCATCTTAGAGATATATATGGTTAGAATTTGGGATTTTCTAGGTATTGCACAATAGTTTTCAGATGGCAAGTGTCCATTCATAAAATAAAATAGAGAAATGTTCAATAAAATATAACATCCAGGTCTATTAATGATTAAAATGGAAATTAGAATAAGAATAACCTATCTTTGATTTATCCACAATACTTTCAAATTAAAAATCTGAATTTTTTCATACTGGTTGAGTGTGGGATCAGAGTTATCCTCACATAATGTAGTTAGACATGTAAATAATGATAACAATTAGGGTTGTAAATCAAGACTTAATTTGTAGTATTTTATTTCTATTGTCCAAATATTATGCAATAGAACGTATATTGAATCACTCTTCATAATGTGCTAAAGTTAGAAATAAGCTAAATGTTCACAATTTCATAATGTTTACATAAATTATATTCCATTCATATGACTGAATATTGTAAAACCATCCATAATTGTCATGAATATTTTTTACTGTGTTGACGGACAGAAAATCATGATGCATGCAAAAAGCAGGATTAAAAAAACAGGGTTTGATATTATTTATGTTTAAAATAAGTATATATGTATTCCAAGAACTCTGGAAAACATATTCACCAGAAATAAAACAGCAATGTCTGTTGGCAGTGGTGGCATTCTCATTCAATTCTACATTTGTATACTTTTGTATCTAACTTTGAAACAAGAGAATGAAATGTTAGTAAAGAGAGGAAAATATATTTAATTCTCTAAGAAACATCATTTCTGCTTCCCAAAATTTTATATTCAATGATTTCATCTAATGTTCCTGCATTTTAAATTTAAGAAAAATATTGTAAATGATTGGGAAATTTTAAGTGGAGGTTTGATATATTTAAACTTATTCTTTATTTAAATTTATTTCAGGAAATAATTTTAAATCAATTTAAATTTATTCTTTAAAAATGGAGAAACAGTTTATCCCAGTACTTTCACAGATACTACTTCCATCATTATTTAATGATACCTCTTTGATCATATATTACATATTTTATGTTCTCCTTATGGGTTGTATTCTGTATTCCACTGAATTACCTATTATACAGCCTCAGCTCTACACTGTTTTCATTAATTCCTTGAATGACAATTTCAAGAGGTTTCTAGCTGGTAAAATGTCATGTTCCCATACTCATTAAATTTTTATTTCTAATTCTGATAATCTTATCTTATGCTTTAATTACAGGAAATAATTCATTACACCCACCAAGTAACTAGACATTTACAAAGCATATTCCTATACACTATCCCACAAACTCTTATAAAACTACTGTCAATGAAGTGCTATTATGTTTTTTTTAGCAGATGACAAATTGAAGGTCAGAGAGGTTATCACCACCTGAGGAAATTACTACATTCTAAACATGGATTTATATCTAATTTCTGTATATCACTGAATTTAACATGCCATTAATTAAAATATTTACCAATATTTCATACATCAAAAGTAAAAGTATTGTTAATTAAACTGTGAAAGAAAGTACCCATGTCACTTCAACTTTCTATTTTATACCTATTGTAAAAACACTCTGTGTATTGTTTTTTTTTTTTTTTTTTTTTTGCAGTACGTGGGCCTCTTCCGTTGCGGAGCACAGGCTCCGGACGCGCAGGCTCAACGGCCATGGCTCACGGGCCTAGCCACCCCGCAGCATGTGGGATCTTCCCGGACCGGGGCACGAACCCATGTCCTCTGCATCGGCAGGCAGACTCTCAACCACTGCGCCACCAGGGAAGCCCCTCTGGGGGTTTAAAAATCAGAACACTGATTTTTATCATTTATTGTGCTGCTCTAGTTTTGCCTTGCTACATGAAAATTACTTTGTTTAAATGCTGAATGTTTATAATGTTTTTGAAGATATTTTATTTATTTTAAAATTTTATTTATTTTTGGCTGTGTTGGGTCTTCATTGCTGCACACAGGTTTTCTCTAGTTGTGGCAAGCCGGGGCTACTCTTCGCTGCGGTGCGCAGGCTTTTCATTGCGGTGGCTTCTCTTTGTTCCGGAACACCGGCTCTAGGCACGTGGGCTTCAGTAGTTGAGGCTCGCGGGCTCTAGAGTGCAGGCTCAGTAGTTGTGACGCACAGGCTTAGTTGCTCCTGGGCATGTGGGATCTTCCCAGACCAGGGATCGAACCCGTGTCCCCTGCATTGGCAGGCAGATTCTTAACCACTGGGCCACCAGGGAAGTCCCTTGAAGATATTTTAAACAACAATGAATCTTTCTCGCCCTCTCCTGTATCTATGCATATATATATATATATATATACACACACACACACACACACATATTTTATATATATGTAGAGAGAGAGATACTTATTTACATGTTGAGACATATATATCTCAACATACAAATAGTTTAAATGATAGCACCAACTTTGACCACACGCATAGGAAATGAAAAGAACATCATATTGCTTATTGACAAACCATGAGTTTAAGCTGGTATTGATCATAAGACAAATCTCAAGTTGGGATAATAAAATGTGGAAAAAAATGTTCATCTTTGAATAAATGAGATAAAGTGTTTTTATGCTTTCATCTCCAGGTCAAAGACATTTACCCCATATCTCCTCCCTCTATATATAGCTGATTCACTTTGTTATAAAGCAGAAACTAACAAACCATTGTAAAGCAATTATACTCCAATAAAGATGTTAAAAAGAAAAAATTAAGTCCAGAAAACTCTTAAAAAACAAAAAAAGACATTACCATCTATCTAGTAAAATCAACTTCCTCATGAAAGAATTTGAAAAAAAGGATAAAAGGCATAGCAACATAAGATCCCCTTAGTACCTCTGGCTTTCATTCTTCTATCGCATTAACAAATATTTAAGTATCTAACATTTGCCAAGACTCTACAATGGATTCCTAGTTCCCAGAAACTTTTTTTCTGAAAAGTCACAGGTGTCATGCCATATCCTTTTTCAAAAACAGTATATGAATCCTGAAACCTACATAAAATGTCATTTTTTAAATCTGTCTCTTATTTCCATAATATTATGTAACTGAATGTTTCAGTTTAATCTCAAGCTATTTTTCTAATTTCTATATTGTAGCTAATTCAATTCAGTTCTCCGGAGCATGTTTTCCTGTTGTGAAGATGGGTACAATTACTTCCAAATTCTTTACATGTGGAAGCTGAAATCACAAGTCTCTAACAGTTTTGAATAACAAAGTAGAATATTCCTGGTAAAAATTTCAGTGAATATAAGGCAAGATACAAAACTGTCCATTAAAGATGGCTTTACTTCTATTCACATAAATGCCACACAAATAGAAAAAACAACCTGAAACTAAATAAAGTACTGATAGTGGTGATATCCTTGTTTCATTTTTCTTTCATGTGCATTTTTTTACAATAAACATGTATCAAACAAAATCAGAAAAATGCACATTAAAATGTTTCAGTATAATAGTTTTGAGTAAAACGAGAAAAAGTAAAATATGCCATAGGAAAGTGGGATAAAGCTTTCATTACACTGCATACTGAAAATATATTCTCACTTTTACAAAATCTGGAAGGTGAGAACACAGGTAATAAGAAGGTTTCATAGTGTACCACTAGAAATCATCTCTAGTTGACACTGATTTGTCATGTGGTTCCAGTGCTACTTAATGTTTTTAACTGTCTGCTTACTTCATTCAATTTTTGTGCTTTCCTGCTGTCAGAGGACTTCACTGCCAGAGGACTTCAGATGACAAGTGTTAATAAAGGTGCAATAAAAGTGTTTAAATCTGATTATGCCACTTGTCTTCTTGTAAACTTTAAATGATTTCCTTTCTTTCTTTCTACAGAATAATACTGAATTTTAAAAGATTAGCTTCCTTATTTCAGTCTCATCATTTCCTTCAGTTACCTGTTATACCCTCATATGCCTCCACCAAATGAATACACATGCAATGCCACATATACAGCAGAACTTTCATCTTTGTGTCCTCATAACTGTTGAAATTTCTGACTAGAGTCCCCTTTTTTTTTTACATTTTTTTAGTGAAGTTAAATTTACAATATTGTGTTAGTTTCAAGTGTAGCAAAGTGGTTCAGTGTTTATATATATATATATATAAATACACACACACACACACACATAAATTCTTTTTCAGATTATTTTCCATTATAGGTTAATACAAGATATTGAGTATAGTTCCCTGTGCTATACAGTGGGTCTATGTATAGCATAGAGTCCCTTCTTATTAACATGAAAATTATATATAATTATAATGTTTCTTAAAGAGAACTGACTATGCATATATGTTTCAATACTCGTCAGAGACAGAGTGACCTGCTCTGTGCTACCACAAAACATTGAATATAATCCTAGATTGACCCTTTATACATGGCATTGTTATTTTTGACACTGTTATTTTGTCCCCTCACCTCCTACGGATCTTTACTCAAAGCAACATTTTTGAGTAAATGTTGAGTAAAGGTTTAGTGAAACCTTCAGTGCTAACCCATTTTAAATTTGACTCTATCATCCAACATCCCTTATCCTCATCCTTTTTTTAACATTCCTATCATTTATTCTCTATTTTTACCAAGTACACTTAGTTACTTAATTGTTTATCTCCTTTCCCTCTAAGAAATGGAATCATACAGTGCACAGCCCTTTGAGTCTGACTTCTTTCACTTAGCATTTAAATGAACAATGCATTTAAAATTCATCTGTGTTGTGTAAATCAGTAGAGTGTTTATTTTTATTGATCAGTAAGTAGTATTCTGTTGTATGAATATGTCCTATATTTTTATCCATTCACCAGTTGAAGCATTTTTGGGTTATTTCCAGACTTGGAAGTTTATGTAAAAAGTCATCATAAACATTTATAAATAGCCATTTGCATTAAGATACACTTTCATTTTGGGGGCAAAACTTAGGTTTTGGGTTTCTGGGACATATGAAGTGTGTATGTTAAATTTAAAAACTGACAACTGGTTGGCTAAATTGCCTGTGTCATTTTGCATTCTCTAGCAATTTATTAGATTTCCAGTTGCTCTGCTTTCTTTCCAGAACTTCACATTGTTAGTTTTATCATGCTAATGATGATGATATCTTTATTTAGCAACTCTAATAGGTGTGTAGTGCTATTTCATTGTGGTGTTAGCTTGCATTTCCCTAATGGCTAATAATATTGAGCACCTTTACAAGAACTCATTTTCCACATATATATCTTTTTTGGTGAATTGTCTGTTCTACCAATTTGACTTTTCAAAAATTAGGTAGTTTGTGTTTTTATTATTACATTTTGAAATTTTTAAATATCTTCTGGATATGTTATTTATATATATATGAAATATGCAAATTTTTCTCCTAATCTGAGACTTGAATTTCATTTTCTTAACAATATTTTTGAAGAGCAGTTCTTAATTACAACGAAGTCCAATTTATAATTTTTCATTTATGATACATGCTACTGATTATATATAAGAAATCTTGAGCTGTCACAAAGATTAAAGATTTTTCTCTTAGGTTTCCTTCCAGATGTTTTATTATTTTAAGTTTTACATTTTGACTTATATCCATTTGAGTTATTTTCTATACATGATGTATAACATGAAGTATTGGTCAATGTTTTCTTTTTTTATTCCATTTTTTAAGGCATGTAAGTTTTTAAATAGTAAAACATAATTTGTTGAAAAAATATCCTGTCTTCATTAAATTATTTTCACACATTTGTGAAACTCAAATGGCCACATGTGTGCCTATTCTTGAACTCTCATTTAAATTCCATTATTCCCTGTGTTTATACTTTCACCAATGGCATACTGTCCTGATCACTGACAGTTTACAGTAAGTCTTCATATCAGATAATGTATGCTCTACAACTTTTATCTTCTTTCACAACTTATTTTGTCCATGCTAGTTCCTTTGATTTTCATGGATATTTTAGAATCACACTATTGATTACTATAAAAGAAATCTGTGATTTTGATCACAGAATCAAAACTGTGATACAAATCAATTATTATATTATAATTACATTATAATCATTACATCAAAATTTAATATGCTAAACTTTCTACTTGAAAAACAGAGGCTGTCAAAATAGACAAAAGTGCAAAAACCAATTTTATGCTGTCCATATGAAATACACTTTAAATATAAAAATCAAAGATAAACTGAAAGTAAATAGATTGAAAAAGATTCATCATGCAAATAATAAGATGGCTGGAATGGCTATACTGATATTTGATAAAATTAGATTTCAATATAATGAGTATTGCCAGAAATAAAGAGACATTTTATTTTAATAAAGAATCAATTCATTGGGAAGATAACACAATAATAAAATTGTTTATGTGCCTAATACCAAAGTTCCAAATCACACATCACAAAGATTAATAGAACAAAAGGGAGAACAGACTATTGTATTATCATAACTGGACATTTTGCAGCCCTGATTGATAGAACAAAAAAAAAAATCATTGTCACTGAATATATGAACATCCTTATCAAACAGTTTGTCCTAATTTATATTCAGCTAACACTACACCAAACTTAAACAAAAACATTCTTTTCAGACAATATAATATGTTCATTATGATATACCACATATTGTTAAGACAAGTTTCACTTGTTATGAGACAGATCTCTATGGTTCTCTTTTAAGCAGAATAATAACAGTCCTTTGTTCTGGGCAATCTTTTCAGGAATGCTTATAGAGTGAACAGTCATGGAAGATAAGGATAGTGACTGCCTCAAAACAAAGGACAGGGATCCTTGTTGCCCATAATAAAAGATTTGGGTTCTCTAGGTCAAGTTGCCTTACCTGTAGCTGCTTGGCAGGTATCTATCTGGGTTTATCAAAACACCCTCATGGGACTTCCTTGGTGGCGCAGTGGTTAAGAATCCGCCTGCCAATGCAGGGGACACCAGTTCGAGCCCTGGTCTGGGCAGATCCCACATGCCGCAGAGCAACTAAGCCCTTGCGCCACAACTACTGAGCCTGCACTCTAGGGCCCGCAAGCCACAACTACTGAGCCCACGTGCCACAACTACTGATGCCCACGTGCCTAGAGCCCGTGCTCCGCAACAAAGAGAAGCCACCGCAATGAGAAACCCGTGCACCGCAACAAAGATTAGCCCCCACTTGCCACAACTAGTGAAAGCCCGCGTGCAGCAACGAAGATCCAACACAGCCAAAAATAAATAAATAAATAAATTTTAAAACTACAAAAGAAGAAACACAAATATTAAAAAACAAAAAAAAACAAAAAAAACACCCTTGTGGGATTTGGGGGCAAGGAGACCTGATGTGATATAAGTTACTGTTTGCTGTACTTTACTGCTTGCTGTGCTGTAATTTTTTGTCTCTGACCCAAGGAGCTGCATGTCTACTACCAGTAAGTATGAAGCTAACTTGTTAGCATACAAGTAGCGTAAAATCTATTTACATTTCTTGACAGTTTTGGCAATGAGGATGGGATGATGACAGAGAAATGGCTTTGTGGAATAGGAAGGTTGAGGGTCTTATGGAATGACTGACAAGATTTGAGGTAAAACCAAAGGAGTAAGTAGTAAACATGTTGATCAAATTGTATGGTCAACTGGGTAATTAATGGACCTCCATTTTATTACCTATCAATGAGGATATACAGGTTGGTGGTTACAGGCCAAATACCAGGAAACAGTTTTTTCATGCTGCCCTCTTTCTGCTAAATCTTCACTGAGTAGGGAAAAGGGGTCTTCCTCACCAATCTGGTAGTCATCCTTAGGTCTTGTCTGAGATTCATCCTGAGTGTTCAGAGGGTTCACTCCCATTTCAAAAAATAGTTACACAGATGTGTACCTACACTGAGCATAAAATAAGGGAAGTTTGTGACCACTATGTGCAGAAACAAGGTGACTCATCAGAACTTTGGGTCAACTGGAAAATAAGCGTTGGGGAGCACAGTGCTTGTTAAGGATCAATGTCTACAGCTGTGCTGTTTTATGGCTCAGAGCCATTCTACAGTCTATTATGCCAATTTTAGATTGATTCAGAGAAAACACCTCAGAGTTTTTTTTGTGTATATGTTGTTTTGTTTTGTTTGTTTGTTTGTAGTGTGCCCTGGTTTCTATAAGGGAGATCTGGCCTCTCAGATTTTTCCAAAACAAACAAATTCCCACGCTAAACCATAGATGAGGCATTGGTTAAAATTCATATTGTGCTTACAGTGCTACCAAATGTGACCCACTGGAGAACGAGAAATTGACCCAAATCTTGATAAATATGCAATCATCCATACTTTCCTGGAAAACTCCTATAGTTCTTGTGTTAAAATTTGATTAAAGCCTAAGAGATGTTATCACTACAATTAGGCAACAAATGCTTCCAACTAAAGTAAATTCCTGAAGAAATGTCTCTACTGTGCAAGACAAGCCTGTGTCAGTGATGGGTGCAAACCCTACGGCCCTATTTAGAAACAATATGGCTGTGACTGCAGAGTCAGTGGGTCCTCAAAGAGAAAATAAATCAAGCCAGTAGTGATGATCTTGCCACTGGATATATGGCTTTCAGAAAATTGAACACATAAGAAAATCCTTTTGTTGACCTGCAAGCAGTTGCTGAACTGCTTGAAAAGGAAAGTAAACTTGCTTAATGGCAAGAAACCAGTCTCTCTCTTTGTGTACCCTGATGCTCAGTCCCTCCTTACTCTAAATTCAGCTGCTTTATGGTAAAAGACTCTTCGGGGTGGATCTGAGGTCTCTCTGTCTCCAAGAGAGATTTAGGGTCATATGTAACCATCCAAATATGCTAGGGAATTTCAGAGAATAGAGAGACTAAAACTTTTATTGTTCTGTTGGCTATAAACACCCAAGTCACCTCCCTACTAAGTTTCAGGGGGAATGGGATACTTGGACTGAGCTATTAGAGTTTGGCCAATGTTCACAGAAGCCGAACTGATCTTATGGAGGAGCCCTTTCAGCCAATTCAATGTACTGTTGCCATTTTCACATCTGAACAGGCAGTAGGGATTGATGTGTTTTATACTTATGCCTCCCAGTCCCATAAATTCCAGAAAGAATTTGCCCAGCTGGAAAGAGTACATAAAGAGAAGTGCTAGTGGGACAGGAGTAACTAAACTCCCCGCAATTTGCCATCAGAGAGTGTGCCAGGATTTAGCATAAGTATGTATTCTGTTCACTTATGAACTCTATGCTCTTGCTTGGCAAGTCAGAAACTTCAGTCTCATTGGAGTTGGCTGTAGTGTTATCATACCTGTACCAGCAAGGATGGTTGATAAACCCCAGCAAAATTCAGAAGACTGCCAGGTAAGTAAAATATCTTGGGATTATATGGACAGATACATAATGTTCACTCTCTTCAGTAGTCAAAGAAAAAATGCTATGTGTTTTCTCCCACCACCAAAAAGAACATCCAGCATCATTCTGGGCTCTGTGTATTAGAGATAGTATGTGACTTACAAGAACTTTCTACTTGGTCATTTACATTGGTTAACCCACTGATCAGGATTCTTTGAGTGGGATTCAAACCAACTGGCTATGATGGACGCTGGCCGACAAGCTGTGGCACACTTTCTATGTTTGGAACCTGAAATTCTAATACTCTTTTAAGTTACAATCCCTGTAACTGATGATTTTGTGGATTGGGTCCCCTGGCAAAGGAACTCAAGCTTCAACCAGGATGCTCTTTACTTAAGGCAATTTTAAGTACGAATTCTCAATTAGTAGGTGCAACCCCAGGACAATGAGAGTGAAAGGCCCAGAAGACAGAATATAATCAAATTGGTTATCACTTCAGCATAGACATAACCATTCACTTATCCATGTGAGATATCACTGTGCCTTATACAGGCTAGTAGAGAAGGGGTGGGAGTGACTTAACTGCATTGCCCTCCCATCTTCTCTCCTTCACTGGTTAAACTTCACTCCTCTCCAATTCTAGGTTACATCACCTGGTTCCTTATGTTCTCCCTGGAGAATTCAGATACCATGACCTGTGGCCTGATGCTTCACATATCTCTGAAAGTGAGAGGAAAAGCCAGCCACCCCTCTTAATGCTGATATAACTATGAACATTAACAACAGTCAGCCTTTACAGAGGTGACTGAGGAGAAGAAAGAAACCAAGTGAGGCTGAGAGATTTGAGGCAGCACACTAGGGGCATCTGATACACATTCCATTACTATTCTTGTCTTTTAATTTATTTCCTTATATTAGCTGTAAATATAAATAAAGGGTAGCAAACGCTAGAAAGGGCTATTTAGAAGTCAACATTCATTTGAAATCCCTTTTATCACTTAAACTACAGGTATAAATGAATCATTACTTTTTCCATCTACTGAAGTCACTTAAAAGTCTCCTGAAATGATATTTCCCAATACATTATGTATGAAATCATTTATTTCCTTTTTCTAGGCAATATGAATTATTTTAGGGGATATCATTGGCCTGCTATTATTAAATCCTTGTGTGTGTAGGCAGGGGGATTAGGCCAGTATTAATAGTGGGAGGAAACTTCTGTAGTTCATTTTTTTCTTCCAGATATGACAAACATGATTTGATAAACGGGTCAGAATTATGTTTGCACGAACCAGTAGTATCTTACATATTCTTAACATCTTTTCTTATAGGCTACCGCTGTGGCATAATTCTCCTGAGAACTGTTACAATATTAAAATGAATTGTTTGATGGTCCATGCCATTCTATGCAGCAATTTTTTTAAACCAAGTCTTAGCTGTGTGGTATATGTATTTATAACTTTTATCATCACAGCTGGGAATATATGCAGCACAGAACAAAGCAAATTCTGTTTCTACCTCAAGAATGTGCATTTAGAATATATGTGGAATAAAATGAAACATTATGAATATATGCGATTATCTGCTTGAGGAAGAGAAAGAAGTCAAGAATTTTATATGTCAAACTGTTTCCCACTGCAGTCAAAATTCAACATTCAAATAATTACTAATATCTTAAGCAGAAATGTCCAACTACTTTCAAAAAATTCAAAATTAACTCTTAAATACCATCACTTTGTTAGTAATTTTAAGTTGAGTAGTGAACCCTGCAAGAGTCTCAAATTGTGATTGCTAAATACTTCAAGAATGACTATTTCTTAGTCATCAGATATAGAGTCAGCAGATTTCCTCAATAACAAGACAGAGTCAAAATAGCAGTCAAACTCACAGAAGCAGAGAATAGAATGGTCATTGCCAAGGGCCAGGGGAGGGAGAAATGGGAGAAGTTGGTCAAAGGGAATTAAGTTTCATTTATGCAAGATGAATAAGTTCTGGAGATCTAATGTACAGCATATATGGCTATACTTAGCAATATTGTATTATGCAATATATACCTGAAATTTGCTAAGAGGGTAAACCTTAAGTGTTCTTACCATGAAAATAAAATAAAAAAATAAAATAAACAAAAGAAAAATACAATGGTAATTATGTGATGTGATGGATATATTAATTCAATTGAGTGTGGTGATTACTTCATAATGTATACATATATCAAAACATCGAGTTGTACATCTTTATATACAATTCTTATTTGTCAATTATCCCTCAGTAAAGATAGGGAGAAAATGGAACTAACTGAGGAAAAAACAAAACAAAAAAATTTAAAAAAAGAAATTTTCATTTTATTCCTATTTGAGAACAATGGCCTTTTGAGTGCAATGTCATTCAATACTTCAATGATACAACTGATGCAATGTAAAACAACAATTCCCCCTCCTTTCCACAACCTCCTCTTTTCCACCAAAGCCTCCCAAATACGTCTTTTTTAGTCTGCATGTCGACCAAGACCTGGTACAAGTGCCTCATTAAATTCTGACACTCCATTACACTTAGTAGGGCATCCATAGGTTCATTTCTGAGATAGACAGGAGAGCCTGCACAGCCTGCTCTCTTCATGGTAAATGCATTAACTTTGACAATGCTTTTTGAGTCTGACGAGAAACACTCAAGTATCTCTTGTTCTTTTTCTACCTTCTACGTATACACTAACCCTCATAATTATTACCAATTCCCTACACTCGCTTTCTTTACTTATAAAGTCAGAGATTTTTTAATAAGCAGAGAAATCTGTATCCATACTCTATAGATGGCTATATACTTAATACGGATGAGAGAACATTTATAGTTTTCAACATTTCTATGATTAATTGAACTCTTTCTAGGTTCAGTAATCTTACTTAGGTTGTTTTCAGTTTTCATACTAATCTTGCTAGGAACAAACTTGTATGATTTTTCTTTTTACCACATGACGATGATTTCCTTCTGTATTGCTAACATGCAGATAATCATCCCTATGTGCAGCTCAACCATAACGTTCAGATCTAACTTTAGATTTTTTTAGAGAATTGCCAGCAACAGAACTTGCTGCAACCTAAGAATCGTCCAATGGTGACTACTAGCCACATGTGGCTGTTAAAGACGTGAAATGTGACTGGTGTGATGCAGTTTTAAAATGTTTAACTAATTTAAATGGAAATAGCTAAAGGTGCTATATATGGGCAGTACAGTTTGAGAGAGTAAGCTTAATTTTCAAAAACACCATTTAAAAAATATAGCCCAAACATTGAGGTACACTGCAGTCTACAATTTAAACCAAATATTTGTAATATACAAATTCCTTTCATTGCAATGTAGGATTTTTAGATGAGTTATTGTTTTCAAAGTGTAATTTCAAAAATTAGCATATTTTACCATAAAAAGAGGTGAACACTTTTTATCCATCTCCTTACTCTTTCAAGTGAGAGTTCCTATAAACAAAAGTTTCCACATCTTAAGAGAAAATAAAAGAACAGGGAAACATTTGAAAACATCTATTCTCATTTTGTAAAGTTCAACAACCCCCACTCTTCTTTTTTCAAATAAGCAAACTAAGAACTAGACAAGGTCACATGACTACTGAGTAACAGTGTGAGTTATAGACTCAGAGATAGTGGCTTCTACTTAGTGCCCTTTAGGCTAAACATGGCTAACGTGAAAGAGTCAGTGTAAGGAGCTGGTTGTTTTGAAAAGAGAAAAAGAAAACACAAAATAAAATTAAACAGACTTGATATTTTAGAAAGGAGTTAAAATTAAATATTTCCAAAAGCACTGTCTTGAATAGCAGAGATAGTTTTTCATGAATGTTTTCATCCAAGAGCTTAATATATAAGATACCTAAATGGTCTTTTTAGCACTGAGCTTTTGGTCTTACTTGAAAACATAAAACCATGTTGGAGTAATCTAGGAGTCACCACAAACTCAAAGTGGATTTATAGACTCTTAGTTTGTTTACAATTTCACAGGCAAACAGTTTTTCTTCATATACAAGTTTATACTGTAGTACATAGATCTTTTTTACTGCTCAACACGTTTTAAATGTGGAAAAAAATGAAGACAATAATAAAAAAGAACACCTGTGTTCCCACAACCAATAATTAACAAGCATGAGATTTTGGCATTTTGTTTTAGAAATTTTAGTAACAAAATATATTACAGAAAATGTTGAAGTTCCTTTTGTTTCCAACACTATATTTTCAATATTTTTCAGTTTTATAACTTACAGGATTTACTGACTCCTCATATCCCAGACACACTTGGCAGAAATAACTGCTGATAATCAGGATTCAATTGGAGAAAAAAAACAACAATAAAAACCAGAATCTGCTCTTGCTTGGATAAACCAAAGATGCTTATCACAGAGTCTAAAATTACTTACAGATCCACTGGATAGGATGAAGAAATAAATGCTCAGCTAAATCGCCACATAAGACTTTCTAG
This sequence comes from Delphinapterus leucas, assembly GCF_059928025.1. Classification (NCBI taxonomy): domain Eukaryota; kingdom Metazoa; phylum Chordata; class Mammalia; order Artiodactyla; family Monodontidae; genus Delphinapterus; species Delphinapterus leucas. The sequence goes on from NC_143134.1 coordinate 95,541,163, forward strand.
CTACTCCATTCATTCTCCCCTGCAATCATTCCAGGGATTGCCCAAGTTTTCCTTCCAACCCAAGGTTTACTTTACATAAGAAAATAGACCAACCTTGTGAATATTTGAGAGTTCTGCCTGTTTCTTTTCCTTATTTTCCAGGATATCATTCTGTTTTCTCAGGGACTATGACAATTCTTAGTATTTTCATTTGACCTGATCTTTCTGCAGTACTTCGTCAAAGTCCCTTAACTGATTTTTGCATATGGATATTATAATAATCCAGCTGAAGGTTTGGTGAATTAAAGAGAATGGCATCTCTATTCCTATAAATTGCTTTACTATTGACCTATAATTAATAAATCATCTTTATAGTTGTGACTATTAAACAAACAAAAATCTCATTTTGGTATTAGAATCATGAGCACAAGAGAAAGTTAGTAATATAGGAAGCTATAAATAATTATTAGATAACATATATAGTAAATGATTAAACTCTTAGTGCTTGCACAATACTTACATATTTGAAATGAATACTCTAATGACAGTAATTCAATGGAGGAACTATAAAAATAATAAACAGATTTTTTAAATGGATTCATATTTTTTTAAGAATTATTTATTATTTGTAGGTCAATAAGAGTAACCCTAAATACTTGAAAATGTTTTACTCAAAGACCTTTAGCAAATGTACTTTTTGGCTACAAAAGTTAAACAATGTTTACTCTAACCCAGAAAGAGAAAATTAACTATTTCTTTTTAAAGGTCATTATAAACTGGAAAGAGTCTTGAACATCTTTCGTACTAATTTTTCCCTAGCACTAATTCTGACAGCTCTATTTCTTTATCCTCAAAACTTTTCTTCAGTCCCTTTCTTTTATATTAGTTGTGCATATTTTTCTCAATTTTCTTTTATTTTTTCCTTACATTTGTTTTCTTCCTTCACTATATTACAATATTGCACTTAACATAAATCTGTCAAAGATCCCAATTTGCCACCTAACAGAACAAAGCATTGCCATTGAAATACTATTTTGTTCCAGGAGTTCTCCCACATTCCTTCAGAGTCCACAGGGATTTACAGACAATTTGAACACCTTAGTTTTTCTTATAGTATTAAAAGTTCTTGGAAGCAATTATCAGTCACTGAGAACATATCTCAGTGAATAAGAAGCACACAGGTTTAGACTAAATCTAAAATCAAGGGTAGGAAAAGGCCTTCTCTGAACAATCGAAATAAATATAGAAATGGGCTAGGTTATTACTCCATCATATTTGGCCATCTACTTTGAATCACAAATGGTAATTTAATTCCCATATTTTCAGTTTACCATTTTCTAGATTAGAAGACATTTTACATATTATATTACCTAAAGTCCATTAAATGCCTTAAGTTCCAACTGGTTTCTCCATTATAATTTTACAAAGGGACATGAAACTCATTCACCTTTTTTGGATTCAGCAACTCAATTAGTAAAGTCATTTATTATCACTAATTTATATATCAGGAAGTCAGCCCAAAATGGCTAAATTACTGTATGTTTATTAAGGTAACAAGATTTGTTTAGTACACATACTGAGGCAGGAGATAGATGGGTCCCAGGCAGAGCAACTGGAGTTGTCCCCTGTGGACAGCTACTCCAAAATAGCAGGAGTGAGAGAATAGCTGAGCCCTGCCCAGATAAAAGATAGAGACCACATATTTCCCATTCTTGAGGTCAAGGAGAACTTCCCGACTCTACCCTCCTCAGAGGTCAAAAGGGAGGGGGCGTCACTCATAGTAAGTGATGTTAACCTACCCAAAGGCCTCTTCACTAGAAACCATCTTGGCTAAGAGATGTGTGTGCACACATGGGAGGACCCTGAGATATACCAAATACAGACTCAGAACCAGGAAAAGCAAGATGATTGTCCCGAGGAAACCTGGAAGAAATGCCCCATAAAAGTGATTCAAACTACCATGAGGGCACAACTTTCTCTCTGAGCCTACCCGTATGTCTATCCACACGTACTGTTTCTCCTCCTAATAAAAACTTTACTTGTTTCACTACTTTTTGTCTCTATGTGGAAATTCATTTCTACACAGCTGATGCGCCAGGGCCTTGTCACTGGCCACTGGTCCCTTGTGGTCTAGTAAGTAGGATTCAGCACTCTCACTGCTGCAGCCCTCCTCAATCTCTGGCTGGAACCAAAATCCTGCTTCAAGCCGCTGCAGACCGAGGCCACCCGAGATCAATACTATGCCTTTTGTTATTTAAATAGTCATAACTAATTTCCTCAAGAGTATGTTGCTTTATATATTAAATCTTCAATTCTCACAACAATAAAAAGGATTAATTCTATTTAATGGTTACTAATTGTTAAGTTACTACATTCTTTAAATACATCAGGAAGAAGGCATGATCACTATCAGTTCGATAGGAAAAGACTTTGAGGTTTAGAGGTTAAATAAGTTTTAAAGGTCAAAGAGCTAGTAAATGATGTCCGGCAGTGTCTAATTCCGTATCTTCTTCCCTAACATGCTATACTGTATTAACATTTTTATGATGCATATTTAATCTACTTTATGTATATAATTGTTTTAAAATTAGATATCTACTCTACACACCATTCTACATTACTATAAATGGTATATTTTAGGTTATTGCTAGTGCAATAAGAACATAATCAGAAATTTTTTAAATCCTATTTACAAATGAAACAGATGCTTATATAGAAAAATAGATTTATATAATAGCAATTATATGTTAGAAATAGAACATACCTTGTTAATTAGTAAAAAAAAAAGAGTATATGGTGCATAAAAAAATTCATAGGAAAGGACAGTACTTATATAGTTCAAACTAGGAGTTGTTTTTGAAAGACATCAAATGAGATATCAAGAGGAAATGTTCTTAGAATACCAGACTTACTACCCTAAAAGGTTTATTAATGTAATGTAATTAATGAAACTCTGTAATCAGAGTCCAACAGAGTTAAAAAAACAAAAACAAAAACTAAAAAGAATTATTTTAAAGTTCCAAAGGAAGAAAAACAGTTAAAAAAGCCAAATCCATTTTTAAAAAGTTAAATTTTAAGAAGGGCTATCCCTATGAGATCATAAAATTTGCTAAAAGTCCACTTCACTCAAACTACTATAATACTGGCATAGGATAAATAAATTAACTACTACAATATAAAAATATAGGAATTGTGCTAAGTATGTATAGCAAATTATTCTATTACAAACTGTCATTTTATTTCAATTAAAAGAGAATGGAATTCAATTATTGTTGTTTATATTTTATCTATATTCATTTTCAAGAAAACAAAGCTAATTTATTCTTTTATAATATATACAAAAATGACACTGAGATGAATAGAATATGAACTAAAAAAACCAGTAAGCATGAAAATAATCCAGAAGCCATTAAAGAAAATACAGCTTGACTAGAAAAAAATATTAACAGCTTTGTAGAGTATAATTGATATGCAACAAACTACAAATATTTAAAGTCTAAAATTTGATAAGTTTTGACCTACATATGAAATCCTCACCACAATCAAGATAACGAAGGTATCTATTATCCCAAAACGTTTTCTTTTTTTTTTTTTTTTTTTGCGGTACACGGGCCTCTCACTGTTGTGGTCTCTCCCATTGCGGAGCACAGGCTCCAGATGCGCAGGCTCAGCGGCCATGGCTCACGGGCCCAGCCGCTCCGCGGCAAGTGGGATCTTCCCAGACCAGGGCACGAACCCACGTTCCCTGCATCGGCAGGCGGACTCTCAACCACTGCGCCACCAGGGAAGCCCAAAACGTTTTCTTATACTCCTTTATAATTCTATCCTCCTGCCCCTCTCCTTCCTCTCCTTCCTTAAACTGCTTTCTGTCACTGATTATTAGTTTCTATTTTCTAAACTTTTACATAAATGGAATCATATAGTATCTGTCTGGCTTCTTTGAGTCAGCATAATTATCTTAAGATTCCTCCACGTTGCTGCTTGTACCAGTAATCTCTTTCTTTTATTGATGAATTCTATGGTATGAATATATCGCAATTTGTTTACTCATTCACCTGTTGATGCACATTTGGGCTGTTTTCAATTTTATTCATTTTGAATGATCTTTGTCATGCAAAACCTTGCCAAGTACGGTAACTGAACTATAAATGTCTTTCAGCTCAGAGCTTTGAGTCTCACTTGCAAACTTAACTGACTCGTTGAAATAGTCTGTAGAGTTATCAGGGACTCAAAATGGGCTTATAGACTATTTTTATACTTTTAATTTCACAAGGAATCATTTGTTCCCCTATACAAGTTCATTCTTTAGTATAATTCAAATGTTTTACAGTGCACAAAAAGGAAAAAATGATAATAAAAAACACCTGTGCTCCCACAATCAGTAATTAACAAGCCTAATATTTTGTCTTTTTTTGTTGTTTTAGATATTTTAGTAACAAAAGAAAGGAAATATAGGCTTAAATTATTTCAAATATAACATTTTAATAAATACCAAAATCAAATCAAAAAGCAAAACACAGGCTAGAAGATATATTTGTAGGCTATGTAACAGAAATATATATATATATATATAACTGACAGACTACTTCAAAATAGAGAAGTTAATTTTTCAGATTTTTCAGTTCTTGAAACGTATCACATTGTCTGTATTACTTTTCTATATTAAACAATTTAAAATTTTCCTCTTTCTATTTTACTTCCACTTCCTCTTCCTTCTTCTCTTTCCCTTTCTGTCTTTCCTTTTCCTCTCCTTGAAATCTCTTTCTGAACAATTCAATTTTAAAGCCAATAACAGAAGATGAGCAAGCAGTGGTACAGGATGCCCCCCAATCCAGCCTCCTTATGCAATAGCAGCTCGGAGTGGAATATACAAGCAAGAGGTTTAGGATTCCAAACGGAGTAAGAAGGACATCCATGTGGGAATGTGGGCATCCCTCCTTATGTGGTGGGTGAGAGCCAAGTAGGGCGAAGAGGAAATCTACACTTGGCTTATCTCAGGGGCTGAGAGTCTGAGTGTGATGGGCAGGTCATGCTCACTAGGGAGCTGCTGGAGTGTGGTGGGAGAGCCCAAGTAGGGCAAGGACAGCATCCACACAGAGGAGGGAGTGGTGGCAGAGATGGGAGATCGGTAATAAATGGGAGAAATGATCAAACAAGTAATCTTATTGAGTACAGAGGAAAACAGTTTTTTCAGTCTTAAGCAATGGAATTACAAATACAAAAGTATGATATTAAATAGGAATTTGGGGTATCGGTTTGAGTTCATGGCTTTCAGTTTAAACAGGTATGACTGATAAACTGAAAGCAAAAATATACAATGTTGTATGTGTGTGTCTAGTCAGGGAATAGCAAGGATCCAGTATCAATGAGTGGACCCCTAGCAACCAGATTTTAGCTTCTAAATTTTCTACTAAAATAACTTAGAACTCCTTGGGAAAAAAAAAGTTAGCTCTAGGTTTGGGTAGAAAAAGTACAAGAAAGCCTGGAACTACTTATTGGCCTAAAGGCAAACAAGTGCTAAAGGAATAATGGAAACATGACAACACAAAGCCAGATTGAATGGGTCCCAAACTGGCCAAACTGGGGATATTTTGAGTCCTCAAAAAAATTATTACAATCCAATGAATATAAAGATAACTTAATTTCATGAGCGTGTGTGTGTGTATAATTTTATGAAGAATGGGATTTTTACAGAGTTTCAGATTCTTCAAATTACATCTTTTCCCAAATCTTAATAACTATAAGAAAGAAAAGAGAATCTCTATAACAGAGAAACTTGAAACATAATCAGCTATCAAGTGATCAAAGTAGCCATCAGTAATGGGACAAATTGAAGCTATATACCACCTGATAAGATACAGTGAAAAGAACACATCACTTCTGTGATATTCTTGCTGAAGATACATGATGTGAATATAATCATGAGGAAACACTAGAAAAGCATAAATTAAGGGACAACACAACTGACCTGCAACCTTCAAAGCAAAAGAACAATTTAAGAACAACTCTAGACTGGTGACTAAAAAAGACATGGCATATAAATGCAATGAATGATTATTAATGATAGCTAAGACAGTGAAACAACTTTAAGTGTTCATCAATGGATAGAAAAAGAAGGTTTGATATATATGTGTGTGTATATATATAGATGTATATATATAACTATGTATATATATGAATATTATTCAGTCATGTGAAAGGAAATCCTTCCATTTGCAACACCCTGGATGGACCTTGAGGGCATTATGCTAAGTGTAATAAGCCAGACAGAAAAAGACAAATACTGCATTTCACTTACATGTGGAATCGAAAAAAAGAAGTCAAACTCTTAGAAACAGAGTGGAAAAGTGGTTGCCAGTGGCTCAGAGATGGGGGGGAATAAGGAGAGGTTCATAAAAGGGTACAAATTTTCAGCTATAAGATAACGTCTGTGGCTCTAATGCAAAACATGGTGACTATAGTTTATAACACCATACTATATAATTGAAATTTGCTAAGAGAGTAGAAAAATAAGATAAATATGTGAGATGTGAGGTGATGGGTGTGTTAATTAACCAAATGGTGGAATTCCTTTCATACTGTATTGTAAAATTATATCAAATCACCACTATGTGTACTTTAAATGTCTTTAATATGAATCATATTTGTCAACTAAACTCTAGTAAAGCTGAAACCAATAAATGCAATGTATGATTCTGAAATGGATCATCTTGCTATACAGGATATTATTGGGAGATGGTAAAATTTGAATTGGGTCTGAGAGTTAGATGTTAATGTATCAGTGTTAATTTTTAATTATTGAATTATCTGTTCCTCCTTTCTTTTTCTGTCTAGGAGAATGTTCATGTTTGTAGGAAAAATACACTATACTATCTAGGGGTGATGAGACATCAGGTCAGCAATTTACTTCTAAATAGTTCAAGAAAAATTATTCTTTATATTGTACTTCTAATTTATTTTTCTATAGGTTTGTGACTATTTTACATGTTTTTAAATAAAAAAGTAATATTTAAATGAAGACAAATGGGAACACTATTACTATGAAGTAATACAAAAACAAACAGAATAGAGTTAAATATAACATTTTGAAAAAATTTTAAGCAAATGTAAACATTAGACAACATTATTACCATTTATAGTTACCTGAATGAATTCATGTGCAATTTAATGATTTATAATTATATGCCTAAATAGCTCACATAACAATCTGTTTACATGTTTAAATTAATTACACAGTCAATGAGTTCCTCTCACATATCCTGAATAATCCTTATTAATTTCTCCTCAATGAATCCATGATGCTTAATTTGGTTAAGCAAATACCTTTACTCTCATAAATTAATGCAGGTCATGTACTTAATATTCACAGTAAATTCCACCTCAGAGAAAACTACACAGATGGACTAAAGGTGTTCCAGGCAAGAAAAATAATTTCAAAATCTATTATGTTGAATATAATTATTTCCTTCAGTCTATAGCATTATGTCTGCTCTTTAGAGAACTTCTAAAAAATCAATTATGATGAACCAATATGTCAGGAAAATGTTAAGGATTAGTATTTTTCAGTGATTTGTGCCCTAATTTAGAGGGAGAACAGATTTGGATTAAAGTTGTTGGTACCTGGACAACCTGTCTCTGCCGTTTTGTTCTTTTCAAGAACATAAATGAATTTCATGTGTGTGAGTTCTGCTCACAGCATAGTGTAACTGTTATCTGCTAATGTCCTTTCCTGTGGAGATAGAGAAAGGGTCCCTTTGAAGATGTGGGACACAAATAGCATCAATTACCTTGAAGGGAGTTCAGTATCTGGATAGGAAAATGAGGACTAAGGTCCTGGCCAAAGTTGGGGGAAAGCCCTGTTGTCTTTGGGCCTCATGTAGTGAAGACTGAATCCATTGACAGGGGCAGGCTTATTGGTACCACATGTTTTGGGAGAAATGCTCAGCTCCATGGAGCCTCTCTGATTAGGCAATGCCACACCTGTCAGGGTTCCGTGATGATGGGTCACGGTTTCCTAGCTGCAGGAGTAGCCACAGGTAGAAACTGTACTTCCCTTATATTATCTCTGAAACTTTAATAACATCTTATTTCAAGTGATAATCTAATCTCAACAATTACCTCCTGTAACATAGATAAGAGCTGTAGTTGAAATGAAACTGCTATGTGGAAAGTAGTAGCAGCCTAGGAAATGCATTTCTCCAGGAGGTAATCATTATGGAGATGTGATGTAGAAGAGCTAATATGAGGAATCTGGCAACAGACATTTAGCCACTATAACATGTAATAGCTAGCAAGGACTTGCAGAGCCAATAATCTCCAGAGATTCTCAAATATATTTCAAATGGGATCCTGATGCAATGTTAGCCTTTTTTAAATTAAAAGTAGGTGGATACCCAGCTAAATATGCTTTCCAGTATTCATGAAAATGAGATTTAACAAGCTGGTGAAGACTGGGAAACACCAGGCAGAATTTTAAAAGGAGGAAACAACTCTTACGATGAAATCACTGCATTCAATATACTTCAGGTGAAGTTTTGAAAGTAAAATATGTATCCCCGCCAAAATATGCCAAAAGATTTCACACAACAGGTAGAGCAAGGGGAACATTAGCTTTTGCACTGGCGTTCATCTGCTACCAGGGCTCCAACGCACTGACTTTGAACATTCCTCCAGTTGAGTAAAATGACACCTTCTTCCACTGCAATTGTGTATGTATGAGAAAAGACACTTACAGGAGTTTTTCAATGAGGACGCTGGAGTTACCTCCTGTTGTAGTACAACCTTCCCAAATGTGGAATTTACGCAGGCAAAGCTCATTAACAATTCCTGGGAAATAAAAATAGAATCTGCGTAATAAAATAAAGTCTAACCTTTATTTTCCTTGGCGCTTGTCCAATTTCACTTGCTCATAGGGTGCGGTGTCCACAAGCCTCTCACCCACGACTTCAGACTAGAGCTCCTAGTGAGAAAGGGCTGTTCTGACAGCTCAGCTCCGGGCGGGCTATAGAAGCTGCGCACAACACTCAATTCAAGATGGCTGCGGCGGGCCATGCGCAGAGGCCTTCCCCGTGCCGCAACCTGGAGCGTGAGCACGTAAGCAGCACAGCTGCGCCCAATCTGGGAGAACTCGACCCCTTTCCCACTTATGAGATCCCTATAAAGCTGCCCTGCCGGCTGGGGAAGGGCATACTCTAGAGCGCAGGCTCGCATCCTTCCGTTCAAAGAATAAAGCTTTTCTTTGCTTCTGAATAGAACTCAGTCTCCTACTGTCCCAAGCAACTCAGGGCAGGAGGACCCTTGTAGGGGTCTGACTGGAGAGGGTCAGTAACAGAATCACTGGATAAAATTAAACTACCTTCATGGGAAATGGCAATTATTCACTTTAAATTATGAAACAAAAAAATACATATTTAGTGCAATACTGCAGATTTTCCATAAATATTAGCTGTTATATCTCTTTAAGACCATTCTTTTCTTTTAATGTAAAAATTTTTATGTATCATCATAAGCATGTATAATTCTACAGTAGAAAAACACTATAGCATTCTAATATTTAAATAAAAACTACATCTGGATGCCACACAGGGAATTGGTAGTCTATATGCCTTGAACATAAATAAATTCCATATAAGTTAATTTACATGTAAACAGGCCATCCTTTCATAATAATGCCTTTAATAAAGTTAATTTTATTAAATGTGCAACTCTACTTACCTGAAGTGATTTTTAGCAACTGTCATATAAATAATATACACTCAGAAAATTTAGGATACCTCTTGGGTAGAAAATAGTTTATACCTGTTGTAAGACACCTGGTTGGGTAAAGATAAGTGAGGAAGTAAGGACCTTTGAACTTTCTGCTGAAAACATGTATTATTTCAACCATTTTATTGAGCTATGACTGACATGTAAAAAGCTGTATGTATTTAACTATTTGCACAACTCAAAAGAGTTTGGGCATAAGGATACACCCATGAAACCATCACCACCATCAAGGCCATAAACATATCCATTTCCTCCCAAAGATTCCTCTCACCCCATTATTAGTGTTGTTGAAGACCATCTTCCTGAGGACAATTATTTTTACCTAGAATCATATACTGTATGATTAAAAAAAATCTTGTAAACATTCAGGCTTTTGCTATGGATCATGACAAAACATTGTTCTAGAGTTCTTTTTAACATTCTCTAGTTGCTCTGTCATAGTGCAGATTCAATTCCAAGTTTTCTCATCTGTCAGTAACTATAACAAAGCAGATTCAACTCACAGTGCAGATTAGCTATAGGTGAGTCAAAATTAGTAGTAGTTATATTGATCCTCTGATTTCCTTTTAGAAAATGACAATGCTGCTACCACTGAATGAAGGTGGCAGTGAGAAAGCAGCACTCGGAATGCAGGCTCACTGATTATATCCTATTCTGACAAGGTTAATATATATAGAAGGAGCATATTGATTTTATTCCCTAATTTTCTCTTGTCCCTTCCACTGAGGAATATCATATCCAATGCACCATGATATGGCTAATGTGTAACACTGTAGCATCCATGAGCAAAAAGTTAAGGGCTATAAGACAGCTAATTCCATAGTAGTCTGATCAGGGGACTATAACAGTCACAGTAGTTTTATAGGGTAATATGAACACTGTCATAATCAGTCTTTTACACTCTGTTATTGAAATTGGTAAGAAATATACATTTCTACCATGTTCACATTTACCAAAGGTACAAAATCTACAAATGTTTGGGATGATTCCTCACATAGTTGCACGAAATGGTGAATGTATATTATCTGCTGCTTTGGAGCAACAGTTCAAGTTCCTACCAATTTCATGTCAAACCAGAAGTGGAGCTTTAATTCTATCAAATTACAAATATTGCATACATTTATTCAACATTCTCTTTATGTAACATGCTGAAAAGCTATCATCACTAGGGTTTGCTCTAGAATTAAAAATAGTGCAAGTACTACAAAGAATAGCTTTTCATTTGTAGAGTTTTGGGAGGGATTTTAAGCCATAGGTAAAATTTGTATCTGACATCGCTGAAGCATTCAAAAAACAAAACAACCACAATAACATTTAATTTCAAATGCTGAAATTCTTTGCGCTGCCAGAGTTTAATCTCTGAAATTAACTTTGGGACTCAGGACTATATGACCGTGCATCTGCATACGTGTGTGTGTGTGTGTGTGTGTGTGTGTGTGTGTGTGTAGGGAGGTGGGGCTGTGGCATTGCCTGCTTTTTGAATATAGAAAACAAAGCAAAATCCTATCCTGGAGTGGTGGATTTGTAGACATTGCACAGCAAACCTTCTCTGAGTGACATAAAAGTTCCATTTCTGTATACAAAAGTCATCATGAGGACAGTGGATTTGGGCTTCCTTTGAGAGGCCCTTGGATTTTGTGAGATTACAAACAAGAGAGGGCTCCTGTTTGGGAAGGAATATTTGCCCTAGACATTAGAAGCAACTAGAAGCTTAATCAATCAGTCAGCCATAGGAAATTCCTCAGGAATTACCATGTCAAATAAACTTTAAATACAGTAATATCCAGTTTATAATTTGCATATATAGGTATCTCCAAATCTTAATAAATTTTTAAATAAATTTGTATTATTGACACCTTGGGTAAATGAGATAGGTGCTGTTTCCATATTTAGCAAATGAAGCACACTGGAGGGAAATACAGCAAGAGGGAGAAATTACGAAATGACCGATGATGAATGAACGAAAAGCACTGAATAGCAATTTTAAGTGACGTAAAAAGCAGCTAGTTAAAAATATAGACTTTCTTCATGATTCTTCAGTAGTATTGAGGAGGTACTGGACTGTTGGCTGTCACACAAAATATGTAGTCTATTTAGATATTTATAGAAAGGATGCCCCCATCCTTTAGATATCGATAGAAAGGATACCCCACTATGGCTCATTCAGATTATTGGTTTTCAGTCCAGGGGCAGACTTTTGATGGCATTCCATTCACCTATGCTCTCATCCATACATCATGCAATCCATAGAAAATGCCTATATATTGTCCTTTAAAACATATGCCATTTGTGACTGCTTATCATCACCTCCACCACAACCATTCCAGGCCAAGCCACCATCTACACCTGAGCCACTGCAATATTTTCTAAGACTTCTTACTTCCTACTTTATCTGCCTTACAGCCTTCCCTATACACAGATCATATTTTTAAATGGCAAATCAGATCGTATCACTCACTTGTCGCAGACAATTTTATTACATTTTACTCTTAGTAACTCAAATATCTTAACATTATAAGGCCCTGACTCTTGCCTAAGGTATCACTCCCTGACACTCTCTCTGCTTTAGTAGTACAAAATTTCTTGTTATTCCTCAAAGGCATTACTTAGCATCTTTATGCTTGTGTTTCTCACTGAATTATTTTTTTTCACGTCTTCCCATAGCTTGTTCCTTCAGCATACCTTAAGACTCTACTCTTCCTGAAATAGATTTCTCATCATTCTCTTTACTTTTTCTTTCATAGTACATATTATTGATTTTTTTACCTTTGTGTTAACTTTTTCATTTCACTATAATTTTAAATAAACCAAAAACAGGTTGAAAAAATTCAAAACCTTCCTATATATCCTCTATTTTGATTCAACAATTGTTTACATTTTGTCCATTTGCTGTTGCTTTATCATTCTCTCCATGTATCTATATCTATCTCTAATAATCAGTATTATTGTTATACTTCTCAGTAAAATTATAAAAATACAAAAATAAAGAAATTTAGCATTGATATTGTATAATCATCCAGATTTAAATTTTGGAAATTGTCTTAATAAAGTCCTAATGTCCACTATAGTTTTCTCCTTTCAGGGTCTAACTTTTTTTTAAAAAAGATTTTATTATTTATTTATTTATGGTCATGCTGCTTGGCATGTGGGATCCTAGTTCCCCAACCAGGGATCGAACCCGTGTCCCCCTGCAATGGAAGCACAGAGTCCTACCACTGGACTGCCAGGGAATTCCCCTCAGGGTCTAATTCTGGATCATCCGTTTAGTTTTTATGTCTCTTAAGTTTTTTGAGAATGCACAGTCTATGGACAGGCCCTCTGTTGTTGTTTACTGCTAATACCAGTGATTAGAACAGGAGAGGTGCATAGAACTAAGATTACAAGCAAGGGCTCCAGAGTCTGGCTTGGTCTTGTCACCTATCAGCTGTGTAACCTGTGGCAGGTGATATAAATTCTCTGTGCCCCAGGTTCTTCATTTGTAAAATGAGGATGATAGCAGTCATTTTCTAGGGCTGTTGTATGATTAAAGAAATTCATGTGTAAGTGCTATATTACTCTCTGGTATATAGTAAGCAATATATGTCATTGTAAAATAAATAAAGTGTCCCGCAGGTACCTGGCACTCAGTAAATATCTGTTGAATGAATAAATAGGTTTGGTGATACATGATACTGTAGTATAGATTGCATACAAGTCCCAGATGCTTACAATTATAGTTTCAAAAGGATGATCCTGATCATTGGTATGGAGGGAGAGGAAACTCTGTGGTCATTCAATGATCCAGGCTCACAGAAGCCCTGCTATTGTCAATACATAGCATCCAAGGTCGCTCTGGATATCAATATACCACTAGTACAAGGGGAAAAGGGAACAAAAATGGTGAAGGAACCCATGGAGGTTATTTATGGACCAGGTCTATAATAGGAATAAATATATTTTGTTTGCTGGAATTCAGCCACATGCCATACCTAACCATAAAAGAGGATGGCAAATGTGGTTTAGGTATGAGCACAGAAGTAACAGAAAAGTATTTTAGTGAACAGCTATGCAGACTGAACACTGCAAAAAAATTGATAAAAAATAAGGAAGTAAAGATGACAACTTTCATTTATTAATCATATCCAAGATGCTAGAAACTTTGCACCTACAATACAGAATTTCAAAATCATAACTATTAAAGGAGCAGATTCCTGTAAGTGACAATAAATTATTTTCCCATAATGATAAATAGCAATGACAGGGCTGTGTAATCAAGGGAAATGCAAATGCTGAGGCAGTAAGAAGTGAATGGTAATACTTTGGGAAATGGTGGGTGATCCAATGTGACTTGAGTCATAGAATGAATGGAGGCATGCAGTTGGGGAAGGCAAATATATATATAACCACTGTGTCCATAAATTTCTTATAATCTTAAACTATAAAGCAGCTTATCAGGATTCTCTCTTTCACTCCAGTTAGGCTTTTAGCCCTCTTTCTATCTATCCATCAAAAATGTTCTTGTCAAGTTTACTGTGACCTTCACATTGCTAAATTAAATTACAAGTTATAGACCTACTTATATAAAAATACATCCAAATAATTATTACAGTGATCACAATAATAATAAATAATAATGAAGCCATTAGATCACATCTACTGTTACCATCATTAAATCTGTATGCCACGCAAATAACAGAAAAAACAAACAAAAACAAAAAACTTCATTCTTCCTGGGTTGGTGACTCACAGAATAGATAGAATAACTGCCCTAGTGTGCAAATAACATCTTTGGTTTTCCAATCATGTATAGGGCATAACATTTCCTTTAATATAAAAACAGATGTCATACAGAGTGAAGTAAATCAGAAAGAGAAAAACAAATATGTATGCTAACACATATATATGGAAACTCAAAAAACAAAGTCATGAAGAACTAGGGGCAGAACAGGAATAAAGACACAGATCTACTAGAGAACGGACTTGAGGACACGGGGAGGGGGAAGGGTAAGCTGGGACAAAGTGAGAGAGTGGCATGTACATATATATACTACCAAATGTAAAACCAATAGCTAGTGGGAAGCAGCCGCATAGCACAGGGAGATCAGTTCACTGCTTTGTGACCACCTAGAGGGGTGGGATAGGGAGGGTGGGAGGGAGGGAGACGCAAGAGGGAAGACATATGGGGATATATGTATGTGTATAGCTGATTCACTTTGTTGTAAAGCAGAAACTGACACACAATTGTAAAGTAATTATACTCCAATAAAGATATTAAAAACAAAACAAAACAAAAAAACAGATGCAAGTAATGTAATGGGATTCTATTATCGGGGTATCATCGAGGTAAAATTGGAAAAAATGTAAGAGGAAATACTCAATAACATTACATTTGGTTTTTTAATTTCAATAACTTTGAAATGTTTCAAATATGAAATCGATTGATCCACACCATTGACTTAGTTTTGTCATATTCTGTTAAAAAAATATGAATGACTATGCGGTTAATATGTGAAATCACTAAAAATTAAAGTGGCAGCCATACATATATCAATTTGTTGTGTAGACCATAGGAACCATAGGAAATATATAGGCAAAATAATAGTTCACGCTTAAAAATTCCTAATATGCCTATAGTAGCCACAAAACTGGAAACAATCAAAATATCCACCAACAGGTGAATGAATAAACAAACTGTGGTATATCCTTACAGTGGAACACCAGTCAGCGATAGACAGTAATTAGCTATCGATACATGCTACAACATGGATGAATCTCAAAATAATCATACTAAGTGAAAAAAAGCAGACAAAAAAGAGTAAACACTATATGACACTATTAATATAAAATTCCAGAAAATACAAACTGATCTCTAGTAATGGAAGTTAGACCAGCAGTTCCTGAGGACAAAGAGGGATGAGCAAGAGGAATTACAGAGTTTCATGAGGAGACTTCAGGAGCATGTGAATATGTTTATTATCTTGATTGTGGTGATGGATTTATAGGTATATACATATGTCAAAACCAAAGTGTGTACTACATGCAGTTTATTGTACCAACTGAAATTCCATAAAACTTTTAAAAGAAAAACAAAAGAGACACTGAAAAACAAATTCCTAACCTACTTTTCTGGTAAAGATGGACCTTCCCATTTTATAGATTAAAACACTGAGGGGGTTATTGAAGAAGTTGCTTGATATTCATGTTTGAACAGCAGTCCATTTTTTTTTTTTTAGTTTAAAATAATCCAGCAGTGTCTATTTTCTCCAACTAAAACTGACTCTCTTGCCCACATTGGCAAGCCACATATCTATTTTATTAACTGATTTGAGCTCAGATTTATGTTCTGAATGGCCCCATTAGCCAGGTTGAAGTTTTCACCCCAGGAGGATCATGGCATCTGTGATATCACAGATAGAGGACTTCTTGGAAGAAAGTGCCAGAGAAACTGTTTGTAAAAAGATAATGATTGAAGAAAGATGAGATAAATTTCTGTATGTGTTGAAGGCCCCCTACAGCTTAATTAATGGGGTCATGCACCAGGATTTATCTACGCTGATTACATTTCCCTTTTCATTTTCTGTTCTCCTTTACATTGTAATTGGTAAAGATGAGTCTGTTTTTTGTCCTTTATTTTCCATGTGTAAAAAGAAATGGACTTTCTTTCCACCTGAAGTTAAAAGAGATGGAATATAAGTAATGTCATAATAAAATTATTATATAATCAATTTATACTGTCTATAGATGGGTCTGATCTACTCTGAATTTTCTTTAGTGAAGTCTGATTAATTTCCCTTTGCATGCAAATATTCTTTAGTATGTGTTCTTATAATGTACTCATGTGATTTTAGGATAGATATTATATAACGACATCAAAATGTCATAAAGACTTTGCATAATTCATTCCACTTGAATTTTGGATTTTAAAACTCTGTTTTATTGATTTATTTAATTTATTTTTTCAGACTCATTTTACTAAAGTGTACATTAAGTGTATTTAATAGTTGACAAACTTCTATGTGTGAGAGAAATAAGCATCTATCACGTTTGTGTTTTCATGCCACTCAAAACTCAAGGTGATTCTAATATGTGGGGAAATGTGTAGACCTTTAGCACAGTAGTCAGCTTATAATAACTGGTTAGTGAATATTTTTTTTCTTTTTCTCACAGGCGTAGAAAAAAATGATAAACTAATGACTAAATAATGTTCATTCTCAGGAATGCACATTTCCATTTGTAACTTCAAACTGAATTCACTGGATCTCAAAATATTTTCTTAAAATATTAAAGACCATGTTGCCAAATTGGACTGCTTTGCCTTTGCATTTTTACTTGACAGCTTCTTTACTGAAATTTCCGTCCTATTACTTGTATATCAACTCCACATTCCATCTTCCAGTTTAGAGAATAGTCTCAGTTCCAGACTTCTTATGTTCCAATACAGGCTGGATCTATAAAGTATTTTTTCCTTTCTCAGTCCCATTTCCCTTATCAATATAATAGAAATATAGTTCCTTTCATACAGCTACTGTAAAGATTAAATAAAATAATTTCTTTTTAACAACTGCTTACACAGTACCTATTATGTGTTGGATATTTCTTTTTTTTTTTTTTTGGTTGCTAAATTTTATTACAAATACTTTTTTTTTAAACATCTTTATTGGGGTATAATTGCTTTACAATGGTGTGTTAGTTTCTGCTTTATAACAAAGTGAATCAGTTATACATATACATATGTTCCCATATGTCTTCCCTCTTGCGTCTCCCTCCCTCCCACCCTCCCTATCCCACCCCTCCAGGCGGTCACAAAGCACCGAGCCAATATCCCTGTGCTATGCGGCTGCTTCCCACTAGCTATCTACCTTACGTTTGTTAGTGTATATATGTCCATGCCTCTCTCTCGCTTTGTCACAGCTCACCCTTCCCCCTCCCTATATCCTCAAGTCCATTCTCCAGTAGGTCTGCGTCTTTATTCCTGTCTTACCCCTAGGTTCTTCATGACATTTTTTTTTCTTAAATTCCATATATATGTGTTAGCATACGGTATTTGTCTTTTTCTTTCTGACTTACTTCACTCTGTATGACAGACTAATATAAACTTAAATCAACCCTGTTAGTACTCCCATTGTACATGTCAGGAGATTGAGACACAGACAGATTAAGTAATTTCTCTAAGGTCTAACAACTAGCCAGTGTTTCAATCCAGGCAGCATGTTTCTAATCTCTCTGTACTTAATCTCTATGCTGCTCACGTGCTGTCTGATCAAGATGGCCTTAATGTTCCTCTCAGCTTAACTAAACTTTAGAAAGATTTCTTCCTGATTATATGCCTCTGACTACCTTTCTTAGAGTATTTCTGCCCCTTTTATATGTGAATCTCCCAGGTTCTTGACAGTTTTACTTCCCAGGAATGTCTTTATCAAGGATTAGGGAGCCACTTCTTTGAAATGTAATCATCAAGAAAGATAGTGCAAAAAAATATATACATATGAAAATATGCTCAAAATCATTAAGCACAAGGGAAATGAAAATCAAAACTACAATGTGATATTACCTTGTATCTGTTACAATGGCCATTATTAAAAATATATATGTGTATGTATACATATACATACACACATATACTTGTTGGCCATTTGTATGTCTTAGGTGGAGAAATGTCTATTTATGTCCTTTGTCTAATTTTTAATTGGATTATTATATTTTGCACTATCTTTCTTGACGATTACATTTCAAAGAGGTGTCTCCCTAATATATATATAAATGTGTGTGTGTATATATATATATATATATATATATATATATATATACATGCACACACATATGACAAGTATTGATGAGGATGTGGAGATAAAGGAACTCTGGTACTCTGTAGGTGGGAATATAAATTGGTACAGCCATTATGGAAAAGAGTATGGCAATTCCTCAAAAAATTAAAAATAAAACTACCATATGATTCCTTATCTAATATTAATCCAAAGGAATTCAAACCAGGATCCTAAAGAGATAGCTGTACTGCCATATTTGTTGCAGTATTATTCACAATAGTGAAGATATGAAAACAACCTAAATGTTCAGTTAATGGATGAGTAAATAAAGAAAATTTGGTATATACATACAATGAAATAGGATTTAGCCTTAAAAAAGTAGGAATTCCTGCTGTTTGCAACTTCATAGATGGACCTGGAGAATACTATGTTAAGTGAAATAAACCAGACACAGAAAAATATTGCATGATCTCATTTATACATGGAATCTAATATAGTCAGAGTCATAGAAGCAGAGAGTATAAAGGTAGTTGCCTGGTGCTGAGGGAAGGGGGAAGGGGGAAGTGATGGTTAAAGGGTACAAAGTTTAAGTTATATAAGATAAGTTCTGGAGACAACCAAACAGCATAATGCCTGTAACTAACAATATTGTATTGCATACTTAAATTTTTCTAAGAGAGGAAATTTTTAAGTGTCCTTACTACATATCATCATCATGGGGATGGGAGGAAACTTTGGGAAGTGTTGGATATGTCTATGGCCTTCATGGTGGTGACAGTATCACTGGTGTATACTTTTCTCCAAACTCATTGAGCTGTACACATTAAATATAAATATCTTTTTACATGCCCATCATACCTCAATAGAATGGTTAAAAAAAAAAGAAAGATAGTGCTCCTATTTCCCAGTCTCTGTGGGAGGATAGCAGCCTCACTTTGCTAAGCATGAATTAGCAAACGCAGATGGCCCAATCACACTTAGCAGTCTCCCCCACTTACTTCCTCCAGTAGTTTTCCACTAAGCCACTCCAGCACTTAAAGTCCCCCTCCTTTTGTTTCAGGAGTGTTGAGTTCAATCTCTCTCTCCTATTGGAATAGTCTTGATCCCTAATCTAATAGTCTTGAGTAAAGTTTTCCTTGCCTCTTGAACTCTGTTCAGTAGTGTGAGATTTTCTTTGACATATCTCACAGCCTGATAAATAGTAAGTTCTCCAGAAATGTTAACTACAGTTATTGGTTTCGTATTAAAATGATATTATTGTTTTTGTTTTTCAAATATTCTTCATGGACCATGATTTCAAGTTAAAGTTTTTCCAATGAAGATTCTCTTCTAAATGTTCTTCAGTGGGTTGATGTCACTGAAAGTGAAGTGCCCATGACTGGAGGTATTATTCCAAAAGTCTTAGGGAAGCAGAGACGATCAGGATTAGGTCTGCTGCCCCCAACCTAAGGATTACATTTCAATTAATACAGCCTCAGCCATGTTACTATGTTTTAACATTGAGCTTATGGTCAACTAAATTACTAAACCTATTTTTACATTTGCAGCTACTCAGCCATGGTTTCCACACTTTATATAGATAGTGAGAAAGTTGTTTTCTTACAATTCTATTTAGCTGCATGCAATGACAAGCATCACAGAATCACTGTATACATTCAGTATGTAAAACTCCTGTAAAAATAAATTACAAACTTAAAAGATGGCAAATATTTTATTTTTGAATGATTTGGACAATTTAAATCAGACTACACTTTGTATTATATAAATACAGTCATCCCTCAGTATCCAGTCAGGGGATTGGTTCCAGGACCCCATGTGGATACCCAGATCTGCAGATGTTCAAATGTCTTTTATATAATGGCTTAGTATTTGCATATAACCTATGCAAATTTCCTGTATACTTTAAATCATCTCTAGACTACATGTAATACCTACTACAATGTAAATGCTATGTAAATAGTTGTAATACAATATAAATGTTATGTAAATTGTTGCTGGAATGCAGCAAATGAAAGTTTTGCATCTTGGAACTTTCTGAGATTTCTTTTTCAAATATTTTTGATCCACAGTTGGTTGAATATACAGATGTGGAACACTTTGGTATGAAGGGCTAACTGTAGATCAAATTATAAACCTTTACTATTATTAATTTTTTCATTTTCAATATTATCCAAAATTTTGGTACAATTAAGGTCTATAGGGGAAACTTGCTTGCTCTATCCTGTAGTAGAGGCTAGTTGATTATGTCACAAAGAGATTAAATAACTTCTCTGAGATTCCATAGTCTCAAATCCTTATCTGACTACAAAACGTTTAAATGGGGACAATATTAATAAAATGGAGCAGGCTTGAGCATGAGATTAGATATTTATGTCAGGTATGTGTATGGTACAACACATACCTCAATAAATGTACTTCCCTTGCTTACCACCAAATAAGACCTCCATCCATGGACCCTGCAATAATTCCTCGCATAAAGGATTGTAAATAGAACTTGTGTCAAGATTTATATACTGTCATCACTTCTCAAATTACCTTTGGAAGATAATTTTGAAATTCAAATAAAATTGCAAATAAGAAAAGAAAGTTCTGTTTCAGAAAACATATGACTCAATGATATGAATGGACTTGTTAGTCTATAAACTATTTAAACAACTAGTGGAGCAGTACATTGATAGGTTCATGGATAAAACACATATGTGAGAGGCAATGAAAAAGGAATACTTGGAATACTGATTTCCATGTTTCCAGCATGAAGTCTGTGGTGTTCTTCATGCTGTCTCTTTGTATGCAATGTGTTTTTTCTCCTTCTTCTGGCTACTTTTAAGATATTTGTTGCTTTTGTTGTCATGTTGTATTTATCATTAATTTTCCATAATTTGATTTTGATCAGCTTTCACATGGCAGGTGTGTATGTGTGTGTGTGTGTGTATGTGTGTGTGTGCATGTGTGTGTCTGCACCTACCTTCTCTCCAGGATGTTGCCATAAATTCTACCTGCCTTTGTCTCCCCAAACTCTAATCTCAGTCACTTCAGTTCTACAAGATCAAAAACTTTGGGGAGGTTGCTCCTTTCTTCACTCTAGTCTGCAAACTATGCAGAAGCAGTGACCTGGGAAATCATAGAGTCCCACTGATTTCTATTCTATTACCAAAGATCAGAGTCCTGCATTACCTGCTGTCCAATGTCTCAAAACCATTGCTTCATATATTTTGTCCAGTTTCTAGCTGTTTAATTGTAAATCTGGCCCCTGTTACACAATCGTGCCTAGAAGAATTTTGCATTTCTATAAGTCTGTCATTTACTTTGAAAACTTTGCATTAGGTACCTACATATTTTAGGCCTGTCATAACTAAATGAGCAACAGACACTTTTATTATTAAATGCTCCTTTTTACAGCAGAAATATTTACAGAAATATTCCTTCATCAGCCTAATTTTTCTGATACTAATATACTCACTACAACTTTCTTATTAGTGTTTGCATAGAACGTGTCTTTTAAAACTTTTTCTACCAATCTAGCTATGATTTTAAAAATACATCTACTATAGTTTTATTGTAAGCAACATATAATTCTGTTTCTTTTTACATCAGTTGGATTATCTCTACCTTTAGATTAGGATGTTTAAACCCTTAGAATACTCTGTAATTTTCAATACGCTTAGAGGTAAATCTACATATCCAATCTTGTTAGAAATTTTGCTATTTGATTCCACTTTGTTGAATCTGGTCATTGCACCCTCTTTTTTTTTTCATTTGTTTTTAGACTAATTGAGTATATTTGTATTATATATTTTGTTAATTACTGGCTCCTTAGCTAATTTTCCTTGTTTTAATTTTAGTGGGCTACCTAGACTTACAGTATGCATATTTCATTTATCACATTTCACCTTCAAATAATATTGCATTAATTATCATATACATTTAATAATCTTATTATATTATACTGCCATTACTTCCTCCCATACTTTTGCAATTGTTGCCATATGTTTTACGTCTATGTGTATTAAAAGCTACATATGCATTGTTATTATTATTTGTTTTAGTCACTCAGTTGTATTTTATAAATAATAGATTTTACATATATATATATTTTTAACATCTTTATTGGAGTATAATTGCTTTACAATGGTGTGTTAGTTTCTGCTTTATAACAAAGTGAATCAGTTATACATATACATATGTTCCCGTATCTCTTCCCTCTTGCATCTCCCTCCCTCCCACCCTCCCTATGCCACCCCTCTAGGTGGTCACAAAGCACCGAGCTGATCTCCCTGTGCTATGCGGCTGCTTCCCACTAGCTATCTATTTTATGTTTGGTAGTGTATATGTGTCCATGCCACTCTCTCATTTTGTCCCAGCTTACCCTTCCCACTCCCCATATCCTCAAGTCCATTCTCCAGTAGGTCTGTGTCTTTATTCCCATCTTACTCCTAGGTTCTTCATGACCTTTTTTATTTTTTCTTAGATTCCATATATATGTGTTAGCATATGGTATTTCTTTTTCTCTTTCTGACTTACTTCACTCCGTATGACATACTCTAGGTCCATCCATCTCACTACAAATAACTCAATTTCGTTTCTCTTTATGGCTGAGTAATATTCCATTGTATATATGGGCCACATCTTCTTTATCCATTCATCTGTTAATGGACACTTAGGTTGCTTCCATGTCCTGGCTATTGTAAATAGAGCTGCAATAAACATTTTGGTACATGACTCTTTTTGAATTACACTTTTCTCATGGTATATGCCAGTAGTGGGATTGCTGGGTCATATGGTAGTTCTATCTGTAGTTTTTTGAGGAACCTCCATACTGTTCTCCATAGTGGCTGTATCAATTTACATTCCCAACAACAGTGCAAGTGGGTTCTCTTTTTTCCAAACCCTCTCCAACATTTATTGTTTCTAGATTTTTTGATGATAGCCATTCTGACCAGTGTGAGATGATATCTCATTGTAGTTTTGATTTGCTTTTCTCTAATGATTAATGATGTTGAGCATTCGTTCATGTGTTTGTTGGCAATCTGTATATCTTCTTTGGAGAAATGCCTATTTAGGTCTTCTGCCCAGTTTTGGATTGGGTTGTTTGTTTTTTTGTTATTGAGCTGCATGAGCTGCTTGTAAATTTTGGAGATTAATCCTTTGTCAGTTGCTTCATTAGCAAATATTTTCTCCCATTCTGAGGGTTGTCTTTTGGTCTTATTTATGGTTTCCTTTGCTGTGCAAAAGCTTTTAAGTTTCATTAGGTCCCATCTGTTTATTTTTGTTTTTATTTCCATTTCTCTAGGAGGTGGGTCAAAAAGGATCTTGCTGTGATTTATGTCATAGAGTGTTCTGCCTATGTTTTCCTCTAAGAGTTTGATAGTGTCTGGCCTTACATTTAGGTCTCTAATACATTTTGAGTTTATTTTTGTGTATGGTGTTAGGGAGTGTTCTTACTTCATTCTTTTACGTGTACCTGTCCAGTTTTCCCAGCGCTACTTACTGAAGAGGCTGTCTTTTCTCCACTGTATATTCTTGGCTCCTTTATCAAAGATAAGGTGACCATATGTGTGTGGGTTTATCTCTGGGCTTTCTAGATGTTTGCTTTCTGTGCAAACAGTGACAGCTTTACTTCTTCTTTTCCGATTTGGATTCCTTTTATTTCTTTTTCTTCTCTGATTGCTGGGCTTTCTATCCTGTTCCGTGATCTATATTTCTGTTTATGTGCCATTACCATACTGTCTTGATTACAGTAGCTTTGTAGTATAGTCTGAAGTCAGGAAGCCTGATTCCTCCAGCTCCATTTTTTGTTCTCAAGATTGATTTGGCTATTCGGGATCTTCTGTGTTTCCATACAAATTATGAAATTCTTTGTTCTAGTTCTGTGAAAAATGCCAGTGGTAGTTTGATAGGGATTGTATTGAATCTGTAGATTGCTTTGGGTAGTAGAGTCATTTTCACAATGTTTATTCTTCCAATACAAGAACATGGTAAATCTCTCCATCTATTTGTATCATCTTTAATTTCTTTCATCAGTGTCTTATAATTTTGTGCATACAGGTCTTTTGTCTCCTTAGGTAGGTTTATTCCTAGATATTTTATTCTTTTGTTGCAATGGTGAATGGGAGTGTTTTCTTAATTTCACTTTCAGATTTTGCATCATTAGTGTATAGGAGTGCCAGAGATTTCTGTGCATTAATTTTGTATCCTGCTACTTTACCAAATTCATTGATTAGCTCTAGTAGTTTTCTGGTAGTATCTTTAGGATTCTCTATGTATAGTATCACATAATGTGCAAACAGTGACAGCTTTACTTCTTCTTTTCCGATTTGGATTCCTTTTATTTCTTTTTCCTCTCTGATTGCTGTGGCTAAAACTTCCAAAACTATGTTGAATAATAGTGGTGAGAGTGGGCAACCTTTTGTTCTTCCTGACCTTAGTGGAAATGGTTTCAGTTTTTCACAATTGAGCACGATGTTGGCTGTGGGTTTGTCATGTATGGCCTTTATTATGTTGAGGAAAGTTCCCTCTATGCCTACTTTCTGCAGGGTTTTTATCATAAATGGGTTTTGAATTTTGTCAAAAGCTTTCTCTGCATCTATTGAGATGATCATATGGTTTTTCTCCTTCAATTTGTTAATATGGTGTACCACATTGATTGATTTGTGTATATTGAAGTATCCTTGCATTCCTGGAATAAATCCCACTTGATCATGGTGTATGATCCTTTTAATGTGCTGTTGGGTTCTGTTTGCTAGTATTTTGAGGAGGATTTTTACATCTATGTTCATCAGTGATATTGGCCTGTAGTTTTCTTTCTTTGTGACATCGTTGTCTGGTTTTGGTATCAGGGTGATGGTGACCTCCTAGAATGAGTTTGGGAGAGTTCTGCCCTCTGCTATATTTTGGAACGGTTTGAGAAGGATAGGTGTTAGCTCTTCTCTAAATGTTTGATAGAATTCGCCTGTGAAGCCATCTGGTCCTGGGCTTTTGTTTGTTGGAAGATTTTTATTCACAGTTTCAATTTCAGTGCTTGTGACTGGTCTGTTCATATTTTCTATTTCTTCCTGGTTCAGTCTCGGATCGTTGTGCATTTCTAAGAATTTGTCCATTTCTTCCAGGTTGCCCATTTTATTGGCATAGAGTTGCTTATAGTAATCTCTCATGATCCTTTGTATTTCTGCAGTATCAGTTGTTACTTCTCTTTTTAAATTTCTACTTCTATTGATTTGACTCTTCTCCCTATTTTTTCTGATGAGTCTCGCTAGTGGTTTATCAATTTTGTTTATCTTCTCAAGGAACCCGCTTTTAGTTTTATTGATCTTTGCTATCATTTCCTTCATTTGTTTGTCATTTATTTCTGATCTGATCTTGATGATTTCTTTCATTCTGCTAACTTTGGAGTTTTTTTGTTCTTCTTTCTCTAATTGCTTTAAGTGCAAGGTTAGGTTGTTTACTTGAGATGTTTCCTGTTTCTTAAGGTAGGATTGTATTGCTATAAACTTCTCTCTTAGAACTGCTTTTGCTGCATCCCATGGGTTTTGGGTTGTCGTGTCTCCACTGTCATTTGTTTCTAGGTATTTTTTGATTTCCCCTTTGATTTCTTCAGTGATCACTTCGTTATTAAGTAGTGTATTGTTTAACCTCCATGTGTTTGTATTTTTTACAGATCTTTTGCTGTAATTGATATCTAGTCTCGTAGCGTTGTGGTCGGAAAAGATAGTTGATACGATTTCAACTTCCTTAAATGTACCGAGGCTTGATTTGTGACCCAAGATATGATCTATCCTGGAGAATGTTCCATGAGCACTTGAGAAGAATGTGTATTCTGTTGTTTTTGGATGGAATGTCTTATAAATATCAATTAATTCCATCTTGTTTAATGTAGTATTTAAAGCTTGTGTTTCCTTATTTATTTTCATTTTGGATGATCTGTCAATTGGTGAACATGGGGTGTTAAAGTCCCCTACTATGATTGTGTTACTGTCGAGTTCCCTTTTTATGGCTGTTAGTATTTGCCTTATGTATTGAGGTGCTCCTATGTTGGGTGCATAAATATTTACAATTGTTAAATCCTCTTCTTGGACCGATCCCTTGATCATTATGTAGTGTCCTTCTTTGTCTCTTCTAATAGTCTTTATTTTAAAGTCCATTTTCTCTGATATGAGAATTGCTATGCCAGCTTTCTTTTCATTTCCATTTGCATGGAGTATATTTTTGCATCTCCTCACTTTCAGTCTGTATGTGTCCCTAGGTCTGAAGTGGGTCTCTTGTAGACAGCATATATACTGGTCTTGTTTTTGTATCCATTCAGCCAGTCTGTGTCTTTTGGTGGGAGCATTTAATCCATTTACATTTAAGGTAATTATCGCTATGTATGTTTCTATTCCCATTTTAATTGTTTTGGGTTTGTTATTGCAGGTCTTTTCCTTCTCTTGTGTTTCTTGCCTAGAGAAGTTCCTTTAGCATTTGTTGTAAAGCTGGTTTGGTGGTGCTGAACTCTCTCAGCTTTTGCTTGTCTGTAAAGATTTTAATTTCTCCACAAAATCTGAATGAGATCCTTGCTGGGTAGAGTAATCTTGGTTGTAGGTTTTTCTCCTTCATCACTTTAAATATGTCCTGCTACTCTCTTCTGGCTTGCACAGTTTCTGCTGAAAGATCAGCTGTTAACCTTATGGAGATTCCCTTGTGTGTTATTTGTTGTTTTTCCCTTGCTGCTTTTAATATGCTTTGTTTGTATTTAATTTTTGACAGTTTGATTAATATGTTTCTTGGTGTGTTTCTCCTTGGATTTATCATGTATGGGACTCTCTGTGCTTCCTGGACTTGATTAACTATTTCCTTTCCCATATTAGGGAAGTTGTTAAAAACTTCCCTAATATGGGAAAGGAAATAGTTTTTAACTATAATCTCTTCAAATATTTTCTCAGTCCCTTTCTTTTTCTCTTCTGCTTATGGGGCCCATATAATTTGAATGTTGGTGTGTTTAACGTTGTCCCAGAGGTCTCTGAGACTGTCCTCAGTTCTTTTCATTCTTTTTTCTTTATTCTGCTCTGCAGTAGTTATTTCCCCTATTTTATATTCCAGGTCCCTTATCCGTTCTACAGCCTCAGTTTTCTGCTATTGATCACTTCTAGATTTCTTTTTCTTTTTTGTTTTGTTTTTGTTTTGTGCAGTACGCGGGCCTCTCACTGTTGTGGCCTCTCCCGTTGCAGAGCACAGGCTCCGGATGCACAGGCTCAGCGTCCATGGCTCATAGACCCAGCCACTCCATGGCATGTGGGATCTTCCCAGACCGGGGCACGAACCCATGTCCCCTGCATCGGCAGGCAGACTCTCAACCACTATGCCACCAGGGAAGCCCCCTTCTAGAGTATTTTTAATTTCATTTTTTGTGTTATTCATCATTGCTTGTTTCCTCTTTAGTTCTTGTAGGTCCTTATTAAATGTTTCTTGCATTTTCTCTATTCTATTTCCAAGATTTTGGATCATCTTTACTATCATTATTCTGAATTCTTTTTCAGGTAGACTGCCTATTTCCTCTTCATTTGTTAGGTCTGGTGGGTTTTTACCTTGCTCCTTCATCTGCTGTGTGTTTTTCTGTCTTCTCATTTTGCTTATCTTACTGAATTTGGGTCTCCTTTTCGCAGGTTGCAGGTTCATAGTTTCTGGTGTTTCTGGTGGCTAAGGTTGGTTCAGTGGGTTGTGTAGGCTTCCTGGTGGAGGGGACTAGTGCCTGTGTTCTGGTGGATGAGGCTGGATCTTGTCTTTCTGGTGGGCAGGTCCTTGTCTGGTGGTGTGTTTTGGGTTGTCTGTGGCCTATTATGATCTTAGGCAGCCTCTCTGCTAATGGATGGGGCAGTGTTCCTGTCTTGCTATTTGTTTGGCACATGGTTTCCAGCACTGTAGCTTTCTGGTTGTTGAGTGAAGCTGGGTCTTGTTGTTGAGATGGAGATTATTGGGAGATTTTCACTGCTTAATATTACGTGGAGCTGGGAGGTGTCTTGTGGACCAGTGTCCTGAAGTTGACACTCCCACCTCAGAGGCACAGCACTGACTCCTGCCTGCAGCACCGAGAGCCTTTCATCCACACAGCTCAGAATAAAAGGGAGAAAAAAGAGAAAGAAAGAAAGAAAGGAAGGAAGAAAGAGGATAAAATAAAATAAAGTAAGTTAAAATAAAATAAAGTTATTAAAATAAAAATTATTAAGAAAAAAATTTAAAAAGTTAAAAAAAAAAAAGAAAGAAAGAAAAAGAAAACAGACGGACAGAACCCTAGGACAAATGATAAAAGCAAAGCTATACAGACAAAATCTCACACAGAAGCATACACATACACACTCAGAAAAAGAGGAAACGGGGAAAAAATAATATATCTTGCTCCCAGAGTCCACCTCCTCAATTTGGGATGATTTGTTGTCTATTCCGGTCTTCCACAGATGAAGGGTACATCAAGTTGATTGTGGAGATTTAATCCGCTGCTCCTGAGGCTGCTGGGATAGGTTTCCGTTTCTCTTCTTTGTTTGCACAGCTCCCGGGGCTCAGCTTTGGATTTGGACCCGCCTCTGCATGTAGGTCACCTGAGGGCGTCTGTTCTTCACGCAGACAGGACGGGGTTAAAGGAGCAGCTGATTCGGGGGCTCTGGCTCACTCAGGCCAGGGGGAGGGAGGTGTACGGATGCAGAGCGAGCCTGCGGCAGGGGCCGGCATGACGTTGCACCAGCCTGAGGCACGCCGTGCATTCTCCCGTGCAGGCTCAGCGGCCATGGCTCATGGGTCCAGCCGCTCTGCGGCATGTGGGATCTTCCCGGACCGGGGCACGAACCCATGTCCGCTGCATCAGCAGGCGGACTCTCAACCAGTGCGCCACCAGGGAAGCCCTCCACTGACATTCTTACTGTCTCCAACGTTTTTCCAGAATGTCATGTAGTTGGAATAATACAGTATATAGCCTTTTCAGATTAGCTTATTTCACTTTCTTTCATGGACTCTGACTTTGGAGTTGTATATAAAAAATTGTCACACCCAAGGTCATTTAGATTTCTCCTATGTTTTCTTCTAGAAGTTTTATAGTTTTGCATTTTACATTAACTCTCTAATCCATTTTGAGTTAAATTTTGTGAAGTGTGTATGGCCTGTGTGTAGATTCTTTTTTTTTTTTTGCACGTGGATGTCTAGTTGTTCCAGCATCATTTCTTGAAAGAACTGTCTTTTCCCTATTTTACTGCCTTTCACTATGTAGAATTTACTTCCAGGCAGAAAGCTTTACCAATCCTGGTGAGAAAGATCTTCCCACAGAGTGGTAGTTCAGGCTACCCTAAGTGGCAATTCAGAATTGAGAAGGAACAGAAGGGTGTCTATGTGGGAAGAAGTCAAAGAAAGTTTGATAAGGCTTCAAAAACCAATTCCTACACTTCTGTCTGTTGTTTGTGAACAGTTTTTTTTTAACCACTTTTTGTCTAACTTACCAGTTGTTTTTGATACAATGCATGCCCTTTAGAAATTATTCCTTCATAGACAGGAACAGAAATTCTATTTATATTTTCCATCTGTTTCTATATATCTGAAGACATGAGTTCATACTGAAACAACCAAGGACAATCCAATATTTTTCTTCCTTTTGATAACTCTCTTCCCAAACTATGAGAAAGCTATTGCCATTATCTTTAATAGTTTCATTTATTTGATCCATTCTCCTAAATTTAACAACCACTTTCCATTTTTGAGTGCCCACAGAGGCTCTAATACCCACCTAAATATCCCTTCACATGTGAATATCCTCATTACCCCATTAGGCTTTGGGATTCTATGTCAGACCATCCCTCTGCATGGTCACTTTTCTCCTTTACCTGATGGGACTCTGACACATTACAGTGAACCTTCCTCCTCTATGCACATTCTCTTTTTCCACCTGTGCTTTGACACCTTATACAGGGCTGCCCCCACTTTTGGATGTTTTCCTTATTCAGGTAGACTCTGAATAACTTTGCTAGGCTGCTCTCCCTCATGACTACCTTCCTCATCATTCTTCAGTTCTGTCACCTTTTCATTGTGCTTTCTTCCCACATAGATACTCTCCGATCCTTCTCAGGCTCTGAGTGGCCACGCTCGGCTCTCTCCTTGTGGAAGCACTTCATACCATTTGAGTTCCAACAACCTGTGCCTCAGCACCACTCTGTGTGAAGACTTCCTTTACCATGTTGGGGCCCTGACACTGCTTGTGAGGCCACACCTTCACAAGGATGCTCTCCCTGCCCTCCCACCCAAGCTCTGAATTTTTGTGCTAGATCACCTTAAAATCTGTCACCCCATCTCAGGCCACCTCCGTGAATTTTCAGTATCCTCTTCTCTTCTGTCTCTCTCTTGCTCTAACTTTCACAGCCTGTTCTGCTCTAACCATTTGTAATGAGGTCCTTCTCAACACACGGGGAATATGATATATCATGTCACTTTCTTCCAATATGAAGGCCCTCTGTAACACTCTCAGGGTCTGGTAACTCACACTCAGCCACTGATGTGTTTACTCCATTTGGGTTTGCCTCTCCACATTAGGTTACCTCCCTGTATGGACACATTCCTCACCCCACTTTGGCTCTACCATCCCATGCTGGGACTTCTCTAGGCATGGGCCACCTACTTTCCCTCCTGCAAACCTGTTCCACGCTGTCCACAAACTTGGACAACTTCTTTAATCTGCTTGGTTTCAGATAACTCTCATTGGGGTGATGTTTTCCTGATTCTACTTGGACTCTGAATCCTCATGGCAGGCTGTATACTGTGTGGGCACCCTCTTCACTCCATTAACATTTCAAAGGTCCATGCCAGGCTGACTCTCCATGTCGACAAACTCAGTGCACTTACTTGCTTTGACACCTCATGTCAAACAGCCTCACCATACGGAGGTCTTTGTTACTCTGCTTGGGCTCTGACACCCTAAGCCAGGATACCTCTCTTTATAATGTCCACTTTTCTCTGCCCCCAACTAGTGGCTTTAGGGTTAAATGATTAATGAAGAAAAGGGAAAGGTAAAATAAGAGAAAGAGAGAAAGAATTGAAGAGGAAAACTCATAATACTATTCGAAGGCATGAAACTATATAATATAATCTAGGCAAAATATGTACAGACTGATGAATCATTGACTAGTCATGCTATGGGTCACTGTGTATTTATTCCTCTTCTACTTCCAAATAATTTCAAAATTATCAATAATAAAATATATTTTTATAATAGTAAGATATAGTGTTTTTCAGGAAAGGAATGGTATGCTTTTAAAGAGATTATTTTTATTGTTTATTGTAGCTAAGACTTATTTATACTTGATGACAAATGCAGATACTTGATAATTCCAGTAAAGAAATCCATAGTTATTCAAATTAGGTGATCATTACATATCTATCTGTACCTGCACTATAGAAAATTCATAATAAAAATTCGATATATTAAATTAAAATCCAAGAGACTGTCCATACTTGGACGAATTTATTGATTCAAACTTGCTATGTTAGAAAGAGATGAAAAGTCACTTGCAGTTTCTTTCACTCTAACAAGAAAAACTAATAAAAAGGAAAAATTTGGAATTTGTGAGTCCATATTTGTGGAAATAAAATAAACTATTTTGTGGTACAAATCAAAATGGCACATTGAGTATTAAGATAAATGTAATTTTATTTATTATTTTGCTATGGAGATAACTTACATATACCACATACATAGAAGGAAAAATTTACTCACGGGCAAAGAGACTATTTGTCACTGTTGTCCTAGGGACCAATTGAGTATTAGGTAATTATTTGAATCTCTCTATGCTTTCTTCCTTCCCAAAGAAACAGTTATGAGTCCAATACCCTGCACTGAAGACCTCCTTGGTCTCTCAGATTTTTCTGAATTTCAGAAATTAAAGGGGTTTTTGACAAGAGGGTGGTAAATTTTCTGTAGGCTTTAAGAAGTGGTGGTTTCAGCAGTAACTGCAGAGATAGTTATTGAAGATGGAGTTCAGTACTGGGATGATCCTGCAGTTACAGATTACACTGTCTACAACTGGGCGTAAGTGGGACTTAGTCTAAAACAATGTGGTGATATTCATTAGTTATAAGTCAGTGGGTAATAAAAAGATAGTTATAAACAGCTTTTGCTTCCACAAGTTTAGCCTTGTCTCCATAGGATGGATGAATGTGAAGTGGGTTGGGAGTGGAGGGTAAATAAATGGAAGTTTAATGGATATTATTTTATGAATCATACTTCAATTGTATTCTTACATGTTGGGGCTTATTAATAAAAAATATTCTTTTTCACTGCTGAAACTTAAAATAATTTCATTTTAAATTAAACAAAATGAACATTTATGGGCCTGTAATATGTCTCAGATACTGAATAGGACGTTTATACATATCATTTAGGTTTATATTCATATTTAAATCCTGTTTACAATCCATCTAAGTGGCGTAGGCAACAGCTGGCAAATGCCAGAGCTTAAACTGCAACCTAGATATGGCTGATTTCAAAAATCCACTATTTTTCTATTAACTATGTTTAACATCCCTGATTTTAACTTACAATTGAGTATTAGGGACATGAAAGGTTTCTGTCAAAAATATCTGGATTTTTAACAGGATTCATACCCTGCTCAGCCTATTTCCTTTAGAATTTCAACTTATATACTGTATCAGTTAAGTCTGAATCTTCCACTGTCATAGTAACTCATCAATCTAATCCATACAGTCAATGTGGTAGCTGGATTATAAATATACACCCATGCACACTTATGCCAATATTATATGTTTCGGCCATCAAGTTGCTCAAATTGAGTAGAAAAATCAAATTAATTCCAATAGCACTGTAGATATTCCCTACATGACTGTTAAATTTCTTCCAAGCCATTCATCTTTAATGTATGTCGAATCAATGCTTTAACACCTATAGGGACTGGGTACTCATTATCTCAGTTAGCAGACATACTTGAATCCCTCTGGCACAAAACCCCACCTTCACTTAAACACAGATCTATTTTTGAAGTACTTATCTAAAACACAATTAATCCCCTTGCTCATGACAGGCTTTCAAATACTGAAGAGATACACCTAATTCCCTAGTGAGCTCACTCTTTGCTATTTTAAAATGCCATGCTGCCTTCCATCATATGTCTTGTGAAAGAATTTAGAGAATTTGTATGATTTTCTTACAATATGTTCATTTCAGAGATTCAATATAGTATTCTCCAATAGTGATAAAATGGTTACATAGCTCAGTAGAAAACTACTAAGGTCAAACTTCATTAAAAAAAAAAGATACTCAAAGTGTTCTTTTAAGCTGCTTCTCCTTTTAAGATTTTTATTTGTGCTAGGAGTTTTAAATCAGAAACCAATTAGAATAAAATAAAATCCAATTTTATGGGCCATGGAGAGACCAGGCAGTTTCATTTATCATTACAGAGTCTCTTCCACTTAGATCTTCTTTTGAACATTTTATTCCTAGGGAATATCTTTTATCCAACTGCATTAGTAAACGAAGGTGTAACACTGTTCAGTTTTGCTTGTGTGTGCTTTGTTCTCATCTGCCATCAGCTGAAGTCAGTTGTCCATCTCCAAGATGTAATGAGGACTACTTGTTGCCATACAGAATGTCTTGACACAATTATTATAATGCCAATGAAAGCTTTCTCTGGAGGACACATTTTCTGAACACGCTGCAAATGTAATCCTTTTAAAATGTTTTTTTTTCCACATGAATTCCCAAATGAGGAGTTCTTACGACTATATTTATTTCAAAGGAATAATGTACACTTCTAAATTTATTACTTATTTAAGACCCATATGAATATGTAGTCTTGCAAATATTTAACAAAAATAATAAGTAATACATTAAAATCAATTTAGTTTTTCTTTTGTAGCAAAATAAATAAAATATAAATTAGCATATTAATGCCTTTACACTTTGGTCTTGGGACCAAATATAAAAATAAGAAATATACTAGATTATATTACAAAATTATGTGATCCTTTTTGCTTTGAATCTAAATAAACCTAATTTCTATGAGATATGTACATGTGTTCCAATAAAACAGGAAAATGAAAGCATGAACTTAGAAAATGTAATTTTAGTTCCTTTAGATATTCTTTTATTTGCCTATGCTTCCCCAATAAAAAGCATTATCTTTTAAATCTTATTTTATTTTCAGAAAACTCTAAATTGTAAAGTGAATAAAAACTTCAAAATGAGGGAATCGCAGAATGTGTATCTATCCTAACTGCTGAAGTACAACTTAGTGATTATATTTATTACTGAATATTCAATAACAAAAATTAGCAGTTGAGGGGATAGAGGGGATGCTGTGTGTGACACCCAATCTGATGAAATAAATTAAATATCTGGTAAGTGACAGGCAGTATAAGGGAAAAGAGGTCCTGATATATTAAATATTATGATAACATCTTACTCTGCCACATGAGTATTGAGTAGTTTATAGTTAAAGAAAGATGCTTCTTATGTTCTAACTCACTTTTGTCTTTTTTAAAAATTGTTTTCCCCTGTTCCTTCATCTCTGAGGGAGTGCGGTTCATTGTCTTTTATCCTACCATCTCTATTCTCATAGTTCTGCTTCTTTCCTCATCCTTTCTCATCTTCTCTCTTCAATTCTCCTTTTCTCCCTTCTCCTTCTCTCCCTTGAAATGATCAAAGTGGTGATTTGGTACAGGAAAACTCACTCTACTTTATTCTGCCAAACTGAGACAAAAGCCTCAAAGAGTTCTTTCTTACTTTTGAAAGTGCATTACGCCAGCTTTAAATATGCAGATAAACAAAAGTAAAACCAGTTCCATTTTTTAAGATAATAAATTTTATGTTACAATATATTTCCATATTTTTAATCAAATTAGTTATGTTTTCAGGTACTTGATATTCATAGCCTGCCAAGTGACAATCATAAACCACCAAGTAAAAGGAGATCACCACATGGTCTCAAAGGTCCTGTATTGAATAGGGTAAAGGCTAAGGTTTAAAGCAAAGCTGGGCTTTGACCTTAACAAACCAATTAAATGTTCTGTGCCTCATTTATCTTTAGTATTACATGAGAATATTCTTACCTGTGTTGTCTATATACCCATCTTGTTATGGTACTAAGTAGACAGTACCCTATAAAACAAAATGAGAAATAGAATCAGCCATAGAGTAGTTTGGTAATGAAATAAAATGAATTCTGCCATTCTCCCTTCTAGAAATGTCTCTTCATGTGACAACATATATATCCAGGGGTCATATTTGCACCTTCAAATATGTGAAGGGCATTTTTAAACCTAACCTTGCAACCTTAAGTAATTCTTCTACTATTAAACTCCCCACATTCCTCTATCATATTACACTTAGTTTTTCTTTATAGATTTATGCCATGTTTTTTACTTGATTATTTTGTGTCTTGCTCATTAGACTGTAAGCTCTGTGACACTGGGGAACATATCTTTTTAGTCCATCATTATATACCCAGAACATAACAGAATGAAAAAAAAAATAGATTAGTGAAAGGAAAACTATATAGATAATCTGATTAAAAATACCTAACTCCAGACATTGTAAAATTACTCACAATAAATATGAAATACAAATTAAAATATTAATGAGATATCATTCATCATCATATAGATTGCCAAAGCATACAAACATTGATAAAGCCCACAACTGGTAAGGCTGTGGAGAAATTGACACTCATTTGTAATTATCATAAATAATTGCATTATTTTTAAAGTAAATTTTAAATGTGAGAGGAGTAATTCTCTAGGTGAATGTTATTAGGTTGATGGAGAATATATTTTCTTTCATATATCAACCAAGAGATTCTTCAGTATGAATTAAGTATTAGCAAAAAAGTGTAAAAGGCACAAAACTTGTAACTCAGCTATCAGCTAGGATCATCCTTTCTCTTAACATCCAGGTAAGATTAGCCTGAACAGCCATTTTACATCCTGTGGAAGGAATAGTGACTTTAAGATTTCTACAAATAATCAGATGGACACCTGTGGATCTATTACTTTCATTTATTTAACTATCTTTCTCTGTTTATGCTCTTTTCACTTTGGTAACAATTTCAAGAACCCCTTTGTCTTGAAATTTCCCCATTTCTCAACTAGATCAAGCAAACGATAATACAAAAAATGCTTCTATGCAAGATTTTAATGAAGGCCTGTCAGTCAGGAAAGAGAAACTATGTTGCTGAACCTTTAAATATTATTTCTCAGGTATCACATTTCTTAAAAAAAAGTCTCAGAACCATGTTGACCACTGGTCATATCAATCATCCTTATGTTTCTGGTTCCTGTCTCCTGAACTCCACTTTTATTGCATGTTTCCTGTATGGATCTTCCAAAAGTATTCTCATTTTTCAGTCCCTCCCTTGCAGTCTTAGCTGTAGGACTATAATATTACAAAATGTTCAGCTAAAATAAATGCTGGATACTTTGTGGCCCTTTACCAATAAGAAGGACAATACTTTTTCTCCTTTAAAATAATCCATCTAGTTTAAAATATAAAATATAGTAATATTTTAAAATTCTCTTCTTTAGACAATTCAAATAATTTGGAATGTGACAGGACCAACATGTGACTGAGAATTGTGACTTCTAGTCTAAACTCTGACCATTGCTTTAGGAAAGTTATGGTAGGCAGAATAATCATCCCCTAAAAATGCCTATATCTTAATCCCTGGAACCTGTGAATATCTTGCTTTATATGGTAAAAGGACTTTGCAAGTATGATTAAGGTGAAGGACGTTGAGATGGACAGATAATGACGAATTATCTGGGTGAGCCCAACCTAATTACCTAAGTCTTTGAAAAAAACCTTTCCTGACTGGGTCAGAGCAAGAAGGATACTGTAGAAGAATGATCAGAGAGAGACAATGTTGCTGGCTTTGAAGATGGAATAAGGAGGTCAAAAACTAAATAATCTTGGTGGCCTCTAGAAGCTGGAAAAAGAAAGGAAACATATTCACCCCTAGAGGCTCAAGAAAGGAACACAGTTCTGCTGATGCCTTGATTTTAGCACAATGAGACAACTGTTGGACTTCTAAACTACAGAAGTGTAAAATAATAAAATTATGTTGTTTTAAGATACTAAGTTTGGGCTTCCCTCGTGGCGCAGTGGTTGAGAGTCTGCCTGCCAATGCAGGGGACACGGGTTTGAGCCCTGGTCTGGGAAGATCCCACGTGCCACGTAGCAACTGGGCCTGTGAGCCACAACTACTGAGCCTGCACGTCTGGAGCTTGTGCTCCGCAACAAGAGAGGCCATGACAGTAAGAGGCCCGCGCACTGCAATGAAGAGTGGCCCCCACTCGCTGCAACTAGAGAAAGCCCTCCCACAGAAACGAAGACCCAACACAGCCAAAAATAAATAAATTAATTAATTTTAAAAAAATAGTCTCAGGCCGTCCCCCCCCGCCCCCACCAGTTGTTTGCTAAGTTTCCTAGTTACTTATTCCTAATTCATGTCCAAATTCCCAGCAGAAATATGAAAAAAAAAACCACATAAAAAAAAAGATACTAAGTCTGTAGTAATTTCTTATAGAAGCAATAGAAAACTAAATACAAAAGTCATTTATTCTTTTTTTTTTTTTTTTTTTTTTGCAGTATGCGGGCCTCTCACTGTTGTGGCCTCTCCTGCTGCGGAGCACAGGCTCCTGACGCAGAGGCCCAGCGGCCGTGGCTCAAGGGCCCAGCCGCTCTGCAGCATGTGGGATCTTCCCGGAATGGGGCACGAACCCGTGTCCCCTGCATCGGCAGGCAGGCTCTCAACGACTGTGCCACCAGGGAAGCCCCAGAAGTCATTTATTCTTATTCCTTCTACATACAAACAGATGATTAGAATGACTCTCCAAGACCTTTCCACATCTCAGTTATCTGATGAACATGGCTACAGTGGTAATTTGGGGAGAGTAACTTTATTGTTTTCCTAAGGAACCACCAATCAATATAAACCTATGGTTACTGGCTGCCTCTACTCAGAAGTGCACTTTAAAATGCACTGCATTCTGATACTCCTTGTGGTATATTTATTGAGATCAGTAAACCTTCAAACTAATACTTTCTAATTCCAGATAGTCCAGACCTGTTAAAATGTTCAGGAACTACAGGTCTAGGCATGATCTTCTTAATGTTTTCTAATGCTAAACTGGACTCTGACCATCTCAATTCTACCTGAAAATCAGACAATCTCGTCCCTCTTTATGGGTTGATAATAGATTTTAATACAAAAGAGATGTGGAACAAATATCCTGGCAGGCCCAAGCTTCATGTGCTTGTCAGAAATCCTGGTTATAGATATCCCTTTTTCCTTGTTATTGTTAACACTGAAGCAAAGGAATCCTCTTTCATCTATCTTTCCAAGTATTCATTTGCCTATTTTGAGTTAACTCAAGTTATTTACAATAGCCCTCTCCCTTATTTTTGTAGTTCTTTAGAGAAGAAGTTGGTTCTCAAAAATCCTTTACCCACTATACAGGTTATGCATTTATAGCTTTTAGAACTACAAGTGTGGCCCCTTTGCTCCTCTGGCCTGCTGTGGATTCACATCTTTTCAATATTGGTGATATAATCCAAATATTGTGTGCTTAACAGGGAGATCAGCTTGGTGCTTTGTGACTACCTAGAGGGGTGGGATAGGGAGGGTGGGAGGGAGATGCAAGAGGGAGGGAATATGGGGATATATGCATACATACAGCTGATTCACTTTGTTATACAGCAGAAACTAACACAACATTGTAAAGAAATTATACTCCAATAAAGATGTTAAAAAAAAAAAGAAAAAATATCTGGGAAAAAAATATTGTGTGCTTAAGAAGCAGTTTCCATGCCCATAACATCATTTCCAATGATGCCAGCTAATAACTTTAGCAAGTTAAAAAAAATCATCAAGGTATAATGTAAGGTGAATAATGAATAAACACTGTACTCTGCCTTTTAAAAACAGCTGGGCTTAGAGGTCTGGGCTTAATTCAAATAAATTTGGAAAAGCAAATGAATAACTACACTGTCAAATAACCTACAAGGAGCATTTAAACTTACAAATAAAGAAAAGACTGCAGTAAAATCTCCAAGCTACACTTTTTAGCCATTGACACTTATTAAAACATCTAGAATTATATTCATTCTATTAACATTCTTTATGTTAGGCATCAGAGAGTGAGTATAAATGAGATATAAAAGGCTTGCATTGTTGTGGAACTTAATACCTAGATTTGGCTTTCTGTATCATTCTACTAAGTTTTAAGTATATTTGACATAGGTACCTGCACCGGTGGGACTGAATGCAACCTGACACCACATCTATTCCCTAGTTTGAAGTGAACTCTCCCTAAGTCAAATCTGCTTAGATGGATTTAAGAGTTGGGGTGGAGACCCACTAAAACATGCAGAACACTGAGGGAAGGGTGTGATGAGAGAGAACAATTTCCATATCAAGTTGTAGCAGTAAGGCCACTGCATAGGAAACACAATGGAAGCTTAATACTTTAAACATTTATTCAACAAATGTATACTGAGAATCTATGATTTTCCAGGTGCTAAAGTTCATACAGGCAATCAAACTGTAAGAATTCTTTCAGTAGTGATAATAGCATCAGATACTAGCATTTTAATTGAAGCAGGTGAATCAATATCAAGAGTTCAGAAATGCAGAAGCATTGGCATGAGGCAGAAGCTTAGCTAACTTGAAAGTAATATGTGGTGAAGACTGGGTAAATAAATGAAAGCAAAAGAATGATGGAGTCTGTTGTAGTTAATATATTAACTCATGTATAGTTGAGAGATATTATAACACTACACTTTTAATTCCTCCCTTTCAACTTTTGGCCTATTTTGTCATATATTTTACTTTTATCAATGCTCTAAACTGGTCATACTTGTTAATGGTTTTAATGGTAATGAGTTCTCTCAACATTTGTTATTCTAAAAAATCATTATTTCACCTCTATATTTGAAAGATATTTTGCCAGGTATAGAATTTAGGGTTGCAAGGTCTATTATTATTACTATTATTACTTAAGCTTTTTACAGATGTCACTGCATTGTCTTCTGGATTGCATCATTCCTAATAAGAATTCTGCTTTGATTTTCCATATGTGATGTTTATTTTCCCTCTAAACACCATGAACATTTCTCTTCATCTTTGGTTTCAGCAGTCTGAATATGATGTTTAGTTTTTTTCAGTTATTATTTATAATAGTTGGGTTCTCTTATAGAGTCTGTGGTTTGATATGTTTCACTTTATTTTTGGAAAATTCTAGGTCCTTATATCTTCAAATATTTCCACTGCCCTGTTATTTCCAACTTCTTCAGGAATTCTGATTAGATATATGATACTATCCTACAGCCCTTTAACACCGTTTTTCCCCCATTCCTTTTTCTATTTTGATTCTGTTTAGGTAGTTTCTATTTCACATCACATGTTCATGCATGCTGCCAATCTTTTCCACTAGAGCTATCAAGATATTAATTATATTTAAATTATCTGATAGTTTTAATATATAATTCATCTTGAAGTCTGGTTCTGACAACTGCTTTATCTCTTCAGGTTTTTATTTGCTTCTTTATGTGTCTCATAATTTTGACTGAATGATAGACATCCTGCGTAGAATTGTAGAAACTTAGGTAAATAGTATTTCTGTCTGGATATGCACTATACCTCTTCTGCTAGGCTGTTAGTGTGGTGTTTTGAGTCAATTTGGTCAGGAATTGATCTGGGTTTAGGTTTTGTTGTTGCTACCGTTACCTTTAGTACACCACCATCTTCACATTTCTCTGGTGTTACCTTTTGCTTATGGCAGTTATTGGCTTACTGAATTGTTTTCCTCATTGTTCCTCTTCTGGCGTCAGCTTTTGGTCTTTCCTGTGTGACTGTATTTCATAGAAGGTCTCTCACCATATCATTGCCAGTGTTCCAGCAGTAAATTGCATTTTACTTGTAGTTTTAGTCTAGTAGTGGAAAAGAGAAGGATGGTGTTCTTTTTGTGGCCTGGTTCATCTTCAGTCCCAGGCAGGACATTTTTCCTTGGGTCTCGGGGATGGGTTTTTTCCATGATGTCTCCTTTTGCCCAGTGGTAAGAGAGGTTTAATGATTTGGGCCAGGGATGGTTCCTGTCTCTTCTGTGGGGTTAGAAATGGGTATTCCCTATTAAAAGCATTAAAAGCAAGGTACAAAAACTTCTATTTAGTATACTACCTTTTCATTTCCTAAAGCAGGGAAAACAAGAATATAAACATATTTACTTATTTTTCCAAAGAAAACACAAGAAAGTTGATAAATCAAAATGGTTACCTACAGGAGCTGGCAGGTAATGGGATGGGGATAGGACTTCTATGAATTTCATTTTCTTATAGCTTTGAATGTTGAACTATGTATGTATTTATATCTTCAAAATATAAAATTAGAGGTTGAAAGAAGTAATAGCAATCTTCAAATTAAGAAGGAACAAAAGCTTATACATAAATGCTCATAACAGCCTTATTATAATAGCCAAAATATGAAGACAACCCTAAATTTTATCAATAGGAAAATAGAGACTCAGGGATTTTCATACAATGGAATACAATTCAGCAATAAAAAGGAACAAATTATTATACTTACAATGTTATAAATGATTCCCAAAAATAATATGCTGAGTAAAAGAAGTTTGACATAAAAAAGTATATAGTATATTATTCTGTTTATATAAAAACCTAGTCCAATTGATCCATTGTGACAGAAACCAGATCCACTGATTTCTACTGGAGCTAGGGATCAGTGAGATTAACTTAAAAAGAAGCATCATGCATATACTCTCTTTCGTGTGTTGAAATATACTGATCTTGGTGGTGGTAATTCAATGGTTGTCAAAATTCATTAAACTATAAATTTAAAATTGGTGCATTTCATTATATATAATATATATATAGTTTTTAGTGTAATAAATTTATTTTTAAAGCAAAAAATAAAGCACAAGAGACATGAAAGGCAGCATATTAAAGTGAAGTCCCAAGTACATTTTTCTTCAGAGAGGAAGGTTTAGTTTTATAAGATTGCAGCTGGTCAAAGTTTAGAAAATAAAGGAGTGCATCATGCTTAAAAAATTGCAGATAACTTATTTTTTACTCCACATTACAAAAAAGAAAAAGAGACATAATGTTCTATGTTGGACTATTAGCATACACACTTCCAACTGGGTAATATAATCAATATTTATTATTCATATATTTGTGAATAATATCACAATCATATTGCACAGTGACCAATGAAGCAATTATTTTGTTCCAAAAGAAAAATATAAGATTTCAGTTGTAATCATATCTACGGTTTTGTACAAACTCTTTTCTTCTAATATGTTGTTTCTGAGCCCATTTTACTTGGTTTTAAAATATTTTATAGGGGGCTTCGCTGGTGTTGCAGTGGTTGAGAGTCTGCCTGCCGATGCAGGGGACACGGGTTCGTGACTTGGTCCGGGAAGATCGCACATGCCGCGGAGCGGCTGGGCCCATGAGCCATGGCCGCTGAGCCTGCGCGTCCGGAGCCTGTTGCTCCGCAACGGGAGAGGCCACAACAGTGAGATGCCCGCGTACCGCAAAAAAAAAAAAAAAATTATAGACATTGAAATAAATAATATTACCAAGCATACTAGCAGATTAAGTCAGAGAAATCAAGACAAATATATCTTAGCATAAATTTTTGCCATGTGCTGCAGTAAGCTTTAGTCATAGATAATTTTTAATATCTAAAAGATAAAATAAATCTTAAAACTTTAATGTGTGTGTCCTTCACTGCTTTAAAATCATTACTGAATAATATATCTCCTTTTATTATTTATATCTTTCATCTGCTATCTTTTGCAACTTAAACTTTTAGGAACTAAATTCAGTAACACAATTTTATTGATTTTTACTTAGCTTTTCAAAGTGCTTTGGGAATCTCTCAAAGAAAGAACATACTTCATAAGACATATTACTCATGATCACACCTTCAGGAGTGATTCTTTATAATGTCACATGACTTTATTTTGTCTCTAAACTTACCAATGAGATAAACATTAATTGTTAGAAAAGTACAATGTGGGCACTCAATGAACATGTTTTCAGTTCTTTAAATTTCAATAGTTAAAGAAATGTCAACTGGTTCTTTTTTTCCTCTGAAATTGTCCGTTTATTCTAAAGTGGAGAAATTACTGACAATGTAAATCATGATTATATTGTACTGCGTATCAGCAATTTTAACATTTTTTTCCTTCAAAAATGTCTTAAATGATCCATTCATTTTTTCCTACTCCTAGAGATACAATTGCACTTGAAGTACTTCAAAAGATTATATTGAGGATCTTGTTCTCTCCCTTTCTGATTGAGGCATATCTTTGACCACATCAAGCATCCAGTTCTACCAGAATGCTAAACCATTTAATCTCCCCATATCCAATACAACAAAACACAAAGGCCCATGCTCTTAAAGATCATGCAAAATTACCTCCTCAGGTTTAAGCTGAAACAGTCTTTAGGCAACCTTTACATCAAAATACAGTAACCCTTTTAGGTATATAATGAATTTTGGGGTTAGCTGAGTTAGCTGTTGGCTTAACTAGTTGGTCAAAGTTAATTCTAAGGCAGCAAGAAGTTATGTAATTTAAATCTCACTAAATGTGGGTCAGAATCATCACCATTGCCTGCTAGAGGAAACATGACCTTGTTCTGAGTATTTGAGACATAGATTCATGTGATGAAAATAAAATGGACTTTGAAGTAAGAAAAACCTGTATTCAAATCCAAGCTTTGTTATTTTCTGCAGTGTCCACTAAAATTTAGTAATCTATGAAAATCAAATGGGATAATGTTTATAAATGTCCAAAGAAATTAACTCAGCTGTAGACATTTCTTAACATATTTTAGACTTGTTTCCTGATTCTCCTTTTGGTAGCTATCCTATCCTTCCAAACCAAAAATGTATATTTGCTTATGGATGTTTATAATTTTATATATGTATATATATGAATTAGAATAAAAATTACTGAAATTAAAAACAGGAAAAATTAGAGAAAATGATGAAACCAAAATCTGATGCTTTAAAAAGATCAATAAAATCAATAAGATTCTAGCCATACTAAGAAAAAAAAGAGATAAGACACAAATTACTTATATAGAAATGAAAGAGGGATATCACTGCTGATCCTATGGGCATTAAAAGAATAATAAAGAAATATTATGAACAACTCTATGTCTTAAAATTTGATGACCTAGATGAAATGGACCAATCCTTGAAAGACACAACCTGTCAATACATACACAAGAAGAAACAGACAATTTGAATAGGCCCATATCTCTGAAAGAAATTAAAGCAATAATTAATAATCTTCCATAACAGAAAGCTCCAGGCCCAGTTGGGT
Organism: Delphinapterus leucas; assembly: GCF_059928025.1. NCBI lineage: Eukaryota > Metazoa > Chordata > Mammalia > Artiodactyla > Monodontidae > Delphinapterus > Delphinapterus leucas. The sequence goes on from NC_143134.1 coordinate 95,586,015, forward strand.
TCTCTGGTGAATTCTACCAAACATTTAAGAAATAATTGTATTAATTCTTTACAAATCTCTTTCAGAGGATGAAGCAGGGGGAATTCTATAAGTAAATGAGAAATGCTGAAACAAATTCAGAATATTAATTCTACCTATCCCCAAAGTGGGCAGCCTCTAGGAGCTGGGAAATATAATGAATACATAGTCTCTCAGAACCTGCAGAAAGAAGACAGACCTCCCAACACCTTGTTTTTAGCCAAGTGAGACTTCTCATTTCCAGAACTATAACATGATAAACTTGAGCTGTTTTAACCTACTAAGTTTGTGATAATGAGTTATAGCAGCAATAGGACACCGATATAGGTTCTAATCTCATTTTCACACTTGCCAGAATGTGGAAACCAGAATTTTTGGGCTTTAGAATAGTTGGTCTTAAGGTAATGAGGGACTTAAGTCTCAGAAACTTTTATAATAAAGATTATTTAAAGAAAATATATGGTTTCTGGAGAAGAGAATATTCTAAGATTATACATGATAAAGTAAGAAATCTTGTGATGACAAAGTATAATGCTGAAGTATAATTCAGAAGTGGTTAGTAGAGCAGTTATATGGCATGTGAGAAGTTACATATAATGTCCTCATCCATGACACACATTCATAATTGATTCCAGCACTGAACCAGAGCCACTGTGTAGCTTTAAAATACACTTCAGCATAACACTAAAGGCAGCAACTTCTAATTTTTTTAGTTGGAGTATTTGTCATGCAAAATATATTCTGAATGGAGTAAGGTCGTAAGTACTCAAAGTAGTTAAAATGGGGGTAATTTAATAGACAGCCAATTACATAGGTGATAAAAAAGCTAAGATAAAAGGAGAAATTGAGGATACTTAGAGATTAGCAATGGCATAAAAACACTACAACCCTAGACAGGAGTTCTAACTATGGCCTGTCACTTGGGAGCTGTAGCCAATGCTGGAAAATTTTATGAGGGAAATGAAGGTTGAAATAAAAATCCATTGTGTATGTGGATATACTGGGCACGCCAAAAGGTTCATTCTTTTTTTTTCTGTAAGATGGCTCTAGTAGCACTTAGTTGTCTTTAACTTCATTTGAAACAATTTTGTTAGATTGTATGTGATAGCTGTCACATCAGCGTGCATTTAAAAAAAGACTCATTAAAATTGGTGAATTTTTGTGTAGCCATTTTAATATTGAAGATGGAAGAGAAAAAGCAACATTTTTGGCATATTATGCTTTATTATTTCAAGAAAGGTAAAAACGAAACTGAAACACACAAAAAGATTTGTGCAGTGTATGGAGAAGGTGCTGTGACTGATCGAACATGTCACAAAACATGTCACAAACCACTTTTGTGGTTTGTGAAGTTTCATGCTGGAGATTTCTCACTGGACAATGCTCCACGGTTGGGTAGACCAGTTGAAATTGATAGCGATCAAATCAAAACAATAATTGAGAACAATTAACGTTATACCATGCGGGAGATAGCCAACATACTCAAAATATCCAAATCAAGTGTTGAAAATCATTTGCACCAGCTTGGTATGTGAATCATTTTGATGTTTGGGTTCCACATAAGTTAAGTGAAAAAAACCTTGACCATATGTCCGCATGTAATTCTCTACTGAAACGTAATGAAAACGTTCTGTTTTTAAAACAAATTGAGACGGTGATGAAAAGTGGATACTGTACAACAATATGGAACAGAAGTGTTAGTGGGGCTAGTGAAATGAACCACCACCAACCACACGAAGGTCCAGACTTCATCCAAAGAAGGTGATGTTGTGTATATGGTGGAATTGGAAGGGAGTCCTCTATTATGAGCTCCTTCCAGAAAACCAAACGTTTAATTCCAACGAGCTCTGCTCACAATTACACCAACTGAAAGCAGCACTCAACGAAAAGCACCCAAAATTAGTCAACAGAAAATGCATAATCTTCCATCAGGATAACGCAAGACCACATGTTTCTTTGATGACCAGGAGAAAAACTGTTACAGCTTGACTGGGAAGTTCTGATTCATCACCTGTATTCACCAGACATTGCACCTTTGGATTTCCATTTACTTTGGTCTTTATAAAATTCTCTTAATGGAAAAAAATCTCAATTCCCTGGAAGACTGTAAAAGGCACCTGGAACAGTACTTCGCTCAAAAAAATAAAAAGTTTTGGGAAGACAGAATAATGATGTTGCCTGAAAAATGGCAGAAGGTAGTGGAACAAAAGGGTGAATATGTTGTTCAATAAAGTTCTTGGTGAAAATGAAAAATGTCTTTTATTTTTACTTAAAAAAAAGGCGAGGGGTACTTTCAAGATGACGGAGGAGTAAGATATGGAGATCACCTTCCTCCCCACAAATACATCGGGAAATGTATCTACATGTGGAACAACTCCTACAGAACACCCACTGAATGCTGGCAGAAGACCTCAGACTTCCCAAAAGGCAAGAAAATCCCCACGTACCTGGGTAAGGCAAAAGAAAAAAGAAAAAACAGAGACAAAAGAATAGGGATGGGACCAGCCCCTCTGGAAGGAAGCTGCAAAGAAGGAAAAGTTTCCATACACTAGGAAGTCCCTTCACTGGCAGAGGTGGGGGTTACGGGGGAAGCTTCAGAGCCACCAAGGAGAGCACAGCAACAGGGCTGCAGAGGGCAAAACGGAGAGATTCCTGCACAGAGGATCAGTGCCGACCAGCACTCACCAGCCTGAAAGGCTTATCTGCTCACCCACCAGGGCGGGTGGTGGCTGGGAGCTGAGGCTCGGGCTTTGGAGGTCAGATCCCAAGGAGAGGACTGGGGTTGGTTGCATGAACACAGCCTGAAGGGGGGTAGTGTGTCACAGCTGGCCAGGAGGGTGTCGGGGAAAAGTCTTGACCTGCCTAATAGGTAAGAGACCATTGTTTTGGGGTGTGTGAGGAGAGGGGATTCCTTCCCTGTCTGCTCACAGAAGGCAGAGAACCAGCTAAACGAGCTCCAGAGAGAGGCACAAGCCATGGCTATCAGCTCGGACACCAGAGATGGACGTGAAATGCTAACACTGCTGCTAGAGCCACCAACAATCCGGTGTGCAAGTGCAGGTCACTATCCACACCCCACTGCCTCAGGAGCCAGTGCAGCCCACCACTGCCAGGGTACTGTGATCCAGGGACAACTTCCCCAGGGGAACACATGGCACGCATCAGGCTGTTGCATTGTCATGCTGACCCCTGCCACCACAGGCTTGCCCTGCATTGCAATTATAACTACCATACCCCTCCCTCCCCATGGAATGAGTGAGCAAGAGCCCCCTAATCAGCCACTGCTTTAACCCCATCCTGTCTGGGTGCGGAACAGATGCCTGAGGGCGACCTACACACGGAGATGGGGGCCAAAACCAACGGTAAATCTCAGAGCTATGCAAACAAAGAAGAGAGAAGGAAATTTCTCTGTGCAGCCTCAGGAGCAGTGGATTAAATCCTCACATTCAGCTTGATGTACCCTGAATCTGTGGAATACCTAAACAGACAACAAATCATGCCAAAATTGAGGCAGTGGACTTTGGGAGCAAGAGTAGGCTTGGGGTTTAATGTATGCTACTTATTTGTTTCTGACTTTTAGGTTTATCTTAGCATAGATTTTAGTGCTTCTTGTCACTGGTGGATTTGTTTATTGGTTTGGTTGCTCTCCTCTTTAATACTTAAAATTTTTTTTTAATAATTTAAAAAGTTTTTTAACTTTAATAATGTAATTTTATATTTTATTTATCTATTATTATATATTCTTTCTTTTTCTCCCTTTTCTTCTGAGCCACGTGGCTGACAGGGTCTTTGTGCTCCAGCTTGGTGTCAGGGCTAAGCCTCTGAGAAGGGAGAGCCAAGTTCAGGTCATCGGACCATCAGAGACCTCCCGGCCCCAAGAGATATCAATTGGCGAAAGCTCTCCCAGAGATCACCATTTCAACACTAAGACCCAGCTCCACCCAATGGCCAGCAAGCTCCAATGCTGGACGCCCCATGCCAAACAACTAGCAAGACAGGGACACAGGATTTCAGTCAGCCTCTCTGCTAACACAATTAGCAGAGAGGATGCCTAAAATCATAATAAGGCCACAGACACCCCAAAACACACCACCGGACGTGGTCCTGCCCACCAGAAAGACAAGATATAGCCTCACCCACCAGAACACAGGCACCAGTCCCCTCCATCAGGATGCCTACACAACCCACTGAACCAATCTTACTCCCTGGGGGGAAGAAACCAAAAACAATGGGAACTATGAACATGCAGCCTTCAAAAGGAGACCTCAAACACAGTAAGTTAAGCAAAATGAGAAGACAGAGAAACATGCAACAGATGAAGGAGCAAAGTAAAAACCCACTAGACCAAACAAATGAAGGGGAAATAGACAGTCTACCTGAAAAAGAATTCAGAGTAATGATAGGAACGATGATCCAAAACCTTGGAAATAGAATGGAGAAAATACAAGAAACATTTAACAAGGACCTAGAAGAACTAAAGAGCAAACAAATAATGATGAACAACACAATAAACGAAATTTAAAATACTCTAGAAGGAATCAATAGCAGAATAACTGAGACAGAACAAATAAGTGACCTGGAAGATAAAATAGTGGAAATAACTGCCACAGAGCAGAATAAAGAAAATAGAATGAAAATGAGGACAGTCTCAGAGACACCTAGGACAACACTAAATGCACCAACATTTGAATTATAAGGGTCCCAGAAGAAGAAGAGAAAAAGAAAGGGTCTGAGAAAATATTTGAAGAGATTTTGGCTGAAAACGTCCCTAACAAAGGAAAGGAAATAGTCAAGTCCATAAAGCGCAGAGGCTCCCATACAAGATAAATCCAAGGAGAAACATGCCAAGACACATATTCATCAAACTATCAAAAATTAAATACAAAGAAAAAATATTAAAAGCAGCAAGGGAAAAACAACAAATGACATACAAGGGAATCCCCATAAGGTTAACAGCTGGTCTTTCAGCTGAAACTCTTCAAGCCAGAGGGAGTGGCAGGACATATTTAAAGTGATGAAAGGCAAAAACCTACAACCAAGATTACTCTACACAGCAAGGATCTCATTCACCTTCGACAGAGAAATGAAAACCTTTAGAGACAAGCAAAAGCTAAGAATTTAGCACCTCCAAACCAGCTTTACAACAAATGTTAAAGGAACTTCTCTAGGCAGGAAACACAAGAGATGGAAAAGACTTACAAAAACAAACCCCAAACAATTAAGAAAATGGTAATAGGAACATTCATACTGATAATTACCTCAAGTGTAAATGGATTAAATGGTCTAACGAAAAGACATAGGCTGGCTGAATCGATACAAAAACAAGACCCATATATATCCTGTCCACAAGAGACTGAATTCAGGCCTAGGGACACATACAGACTGAAAGTGAGGGGATAGAAAAAGATATTCCATGCAAATGGAAATCAAAAGAAAGCTGGAGTAGCAATTCTCATATCAGACAAAGTAGACTTTAAAATAAAGACTATTACAAGACACAAAGAAGGACACTACATAATGATCAAGAGATCAATCGAGCAATATATAACAATTGTAAATATTTATGCACCCAACATAGGAGCACCTCAATACATAAGGCAAATGCTAACAACCATAAAAGGGGAAATTGACAGTAACACAATCATAGTAGGGGACTTTAACAGCACACTTTCACCAATGGACAGATCATCCAAAATGAAAATAAATAAGGAAACACAAGCTTTAAATGACATATTAAACAAGATGGACTTAATTGATATTTATAGGACATTCCATCTAAAACACCAGAATACACTTTCTTCTCAAGTGCTCATGGAACATTCTCCAGGATAGATCATATCTTGGGTCACAAATCAAGCCCTGTTAATTTAAGAAAATTGAAATTGTATCAGGTACATTTTCCAACCACAATGCTATGAGACTAGATATTAATTACAGGAAAATAACTGTAAAACATATGAACACAAGAAGGCTAATCAATACACTACTAAAATATGAAGAGATCACTGAAGAAATCAAAGAGGAAGTCAAAAATACCTAAAGACAAGTGACAATGAAAACACGACAGCCCAAAACCTATGGGATGCAGCAAAAGCAGTTCTAAGAGGGAAGTTTATAGAAGTACAATCCTACCTCAAGATATAAGTAATCTCAAATAAACAACCTGACCTTACACCTAAAGCAATAAGAGAAAGAAGAACAAACACCTCCCCCCAAAGTTAGCAGAAGGAAAGAAATCAGAAATAAATGAAAAATAAATGAAGGAAACAATAGCAAAGAACAATAAAACTAGAAGCTGGTTCTTTGAGACGATGAACAAAATTCATAAACCATTAGCCAGACTCATTAAGAAAAACAAGGAGAAGACTCAAATCAACAGAATTAGAAATGAAAAAGGAGAAGTAAGCAGAAATACAAAAGATCATGCGAGATTACTGCACACAACTATATGCCAACAAAATGGACAACCTGGAAGAAATGGACAAATTCTTACAAAAGCACAATCTTCTGAGACTGAACCAGGAAGAAACAGAAAATATAAACAGACCAATCACAAGCACTGAAATTGAAACTGTGATTAAAAATCTTCCAACAAACAAAAGCCCAGGACCAGATGGATTCACAGGCGAATTCTATCAAACATTTAGAAAGGAGCTAACACATACCTTCTCAAACTCTTCCAAAATGTAGCAAAGGGAGGAACACTCCCAAACTTATTCTACAAGGCCACCATCACCCTGATATCAAAACCAGACAAAGATGTCACAAAAAAAGAAAACTAGAGGCCAATATCACTGATGAACATAGATGTGAAAATCCCCAACAAAATACTAGCAACACAGAATACTGCAGCACATTAAAAGGGTCATACACCATGATCAAGCAGAGTCTATCGCAGGAATGCAAGGATTCTTCAATATGCGCAAATCAATCAACGTGATACACCACATTAACAAACTGAAGGAGAAAAACCATATGATCATCTCAATAGATGCAGAAAAACCTTTTGACAAAATTCAACACCCACTTATGATAAAACCTCTCCAAAAAGTAGGCATAGAGGGAACTTACCTCAAAATAATAAAGGCCATATATGACAAACCCACAGCCAACATCCTTCTCAGTGGTGAAAAACTGAAACCATTTCCTCTAAGATCAGGAACCACACAAGGTGGTTCTGTGAGGTCTCACCACCATTATTCAACATAGTTTTTGAAGTTTTAGCCACAGCAATCAGAAAAGAAAAATAAAAGGTATCCAAATCAGAAAAGAACTAAAACTGTCACTGTTTGTAGATGACATGATACGATACATAGAGAATCCTAAAGATGCTACCAGAAAACTACTAGAGCTAATTAATGAATTTATTAAAGTAGCAGGATACAAACTTAATGCACAGAAATCTCTTGCATTCCTATACACTGATGATGAAAAATCTGAAAGAGAAATTAAGGAAACGCTCCCATTTTCCATTGCAACAAAAAGAATAAAATACCTATTAATAAACCTACCTAAGGAGACAAAGGACCTGTATGCAGAAAACTATAAGACACAGATGAAAGAAATTAAAGATGATACAAACAGCTGGAGAGATATACCATGTTCTTTGATTGGAAGAGTCAATATTGTGAAAATGACTCTACTGCCCAAAGCAATCTACAGATTCAGTGCAATCCCTATCAAACTACCAATGGCAATTTTCACAGAACTAGAACAAAAAATTTGACAATTTGTATGGAAACACAAAAGACCCTGAACAGGCAAATCAATCTTGAGAAAGAAAAACAGAGATGGAGGAATCAGGGTCCCTGACTTCAGACTATACTACTAACCTACAGTAATCAAGACAGTATGGTACTGGCACAAAAACAGAAATATAGATCAATGGAACAGGATAGAAAGCCCAAAGATAAACCCACACACATATATGGGCACCTTATCTTTTTATTTATTTATTTATTTATTTATTTTTAGCTGCATTGTGTCTTCACTGCTGAGTGAGGGCTTTCTCTAGTTGCTGCCAGTGGGGGTTACTCTTCCTTGCGGTGCACGAGCTTCTCACTGTGGTGGCTTCTCTTGTTGCAGAGCATGGGCTCTAGGCATGCAGGCTTCAGTAGTTGTGGCTCGTGGGCTCTATAGTGGAGGCTCAGAAGTTGTGGTGCATGGGCTTAGTTGCTCCGTGGCATGTGGGATCTTCTGGACTAGGGCTTGAACCCGTGTCCCCTGCATTGGCAGGCAGATTCTTAACCACTGTACCACCAAAGAAGCCCTGGTCACCCTATCTTTGATAAAGGAGGCAAGAATATACAGGAAAAAAGACAGCTTCTTCAATAAGTGTTGCTGGGAAACCTGGATAGCTACCTGTAAAAGAATGAAACTAGGACACTTCCTAACACCGTACACAAAAATAAACTCAAAATGGATTAAAGACCTATGTGTAAAGCCAGGCACTATAAAACTCTTAAGAGGAAAACATAGGCAGAACACTTTTTGACATAAATCACAGCGAGACCCTTTTCGACCTACCTCCTAGAGAAACGGAAGTAAAAACAAAAATAAAAAAATGGGACCTCATGAAACTTAAAAGCTTTTGCACAGCAAAGGAAACCATAAACAAGACCAAAAGACAGTCCTCAGAATGGGAGAAAATATTTGCTAATGAAGCAACTGACAAAGGATTAATCTCCAAAATATACAAGCAGCTTATGCAGCTCAATATCAAACAAATGAAAAACCCAATCCAAAAATGGGTAGAAGACCTAAACAGACATTTCTCCAAAGAAGATGTACAGATTGCCAACAAACACATGAAAGGATGCTCAACATCACTAATCATTAGAGAAATGCAAATCAAAACTACAATGAGGTATCGTCTCACATCGGTCAGAATGGCCATCATCAAAAAATCTACAAACAATGAATGCTGGAGAGGGTGTGGAGAAAAGGGGACCTTCGAGCACTGTTGGTGGGAATGTAAACTGACACAGCCACTATGGAGAACAGTATGGAGGTTCCTTAAAAAACTAAAAAGAGAACCCCGCAATCCCATTACTGGGCATACACCCTGAGAAAACCATAATTCAAAGAGTCATGTACCACAATGTTCATTGCAGCACTACTTACAATAGCCAGCACATGGAAGCAACCTAAGTGTCCATCGATAGATGAATGGATAAAGAAGATATGACACATATATACAATGGATCATCATAGTATGTAAGAATAAGAAAAAAAATTTTTTAAATTATTCTTACATAGTATGTAAGAATAAGAAAAAAAATTAAAAAGACATTCTGCCTTTAAAAAAAAAAACTTTGATATGTCAAGGAACCTAAAGAAAACATAATCTGAAAAATAGGGATTCTGTAAAAAGGGATACATTTTCCAAGATGTAATGATGATTAAAACTGAAGTGTATAGACTTAGACTTGCTCCCATGTAAAGCTCCTTCCTATTTCACTTGTCTGAAGAACACCAGCCTGCCTGATATATTGCATACACAGGAAAAAGTACAAAATAAAAATTGCATTTCCTCTTATTTGACATGTTCATGTATAGTAGCTCAAAAAGTCAATTTACAAATTATATAAGATTAAATAGGTGCAATTTCCTAGTTTTTTTTTTTTTTTTTTAGCAGTACGCGGGCCTCTCACTGTTGTGGTCTCTCCCGTTGCGGAGCACAGGCTCCGGACTCGCAGGCTCAGCAGCCATGGCTCACGGGCCCAGCCGCTCCGCGGCATGTGGGATCTTCCTGGACCGGGGCACTAACCTGTGTCCCCTGCATCGGCAGGCGGACTCTCAACCACTGCGCCACCAGGGAAGGCCCTTAGTTGTTTTTTAAGTGAGAGTTTTGCGGAAATAATTGTTATGCTATTAGATTAAAATGTGCTATTAGATTAAAATAAAATATTAAGAGAATGTTGACTGGATATAGTCATAATGTGGTCATATATTTTTCATATTTCCACATTTAAGATACGTCTAATATTTATTTCATAAGATGCAGATAAATGTTCAAATATTAATAATTTTAAAATGAAAACTATAAAGTTGATTTTTTTAGGTGTGTTTCTCTACTGCTATATATAATCATTTCAGGCAGAAAATTATCTTTGACATTTTAAGTCAAAAAATGAAGTAAAATGTATGCCAATTAGTAGGCATAATTTTCCTAGAGTAGATTATAATAAATACCCAATACACAAATGATTGACTTTGCAAAAATAATCATCAAGACATAATATATCTCAGCATTCATCAAGCTTTTCCTTCCTCAGTCCATCAGAACAGACTTCATGCCTATCTGTCATAATCAATTGAATATTTTTCAGCTGACAGACTAAAGCACATGGGGGAATTCCTAGATGATTTGATGGACAGCATTCCTGTCAGAAAATTGAAAGGTAGATTAAGGATTCATTTTATCTATGACAAGTGATTAAGTGTTTTGGTTCCTAAAAGTTACAAAGTGAAATTTCCTGCCCTTATCCATTGTTATGCCATGTTAGGGAATTTTCATATTTTATTTACAAACCTTATGGTATATTTTGCTTTATTTCTGTTACAGAAATCGGCCCATCATTTGAAATGTCTCTGTATAACATGGGTTAATGTCAGTTTGATTCAGTACTAGGAAGGTGAATTCCTCAATTTAATTTCCTCAATAATAAGGTATTGAACTTCTGCAATGCATTAATTTTATCTTACTGAGCTCACTGTCTGATAAGAAAGATAAATGTATAAACAATGTATTACCATTTAGAGTATGTAAAAATGAACTTATTAAGAAAGTTAGCATTAAATAATTAATCAGGTGGATTAATTTTCTGAAGGATGAGAGAAGTCTTCATGGGAAGTGAAGGTTACGTTTTGATGGAAATGAGCTTCTATTTGAAAATCAGGTATAAGTGTGTGTCACATGAGTGAGGGTATGTTTTCCACTTCATTTATATACAGCCACAATAAAATTAATATGAACATAAGCCTAGGATTTTCATAAGAATGCCCAAACATTGGCTTTGACATCAGCATTCTGCCGAAATCAGCTTGCCTTGGCTGGAACATTTGTATTTCAAATAGGGGAATAGCTAAATCAACTTTTCTGATACCCCTAAATATAAATCATTCTTTAATCAATGCTTTTTTATTTTTTAAAAATTTTGTTGTATGCTTTCTTAAAATAAGTATTAAGATTCTTATTGATGAGGGCATGTAATGCTGTACACACTAATGTCAACTTCATATGACAGATTCACTCATCTGTTATGAGGTTGCGATTCCTTTTTAATAAAATGTTTTCATATAGCAGAATAAGTACACAATAAAGATGGAAACTCACTGTTTACGGCTGAATTGTGTCCCCCAGAAAGATATGTTGATGTCTTAATATCCGTAGCTGTGAATGTGACCTTATTTGGAAATATAATATTTGCAGATGTAATCAAATTAAGATGAGGTCATTAGGATGAGTCTAACTCAATATGACTGGAATTCTTGTAAGAAAAGGAAAACACTATTTGAACACAGTCACACACCGGTAAAATACCATGTGACAATGGAGACAGAGACTGAGATGCTGCAGCTGAAAGCTAATGAATGCCAAAGATTGCTGGAAAACCACTAGAAACTAGGAAGAAGCAAGGAAGGATTTGTCCCTACAGGTTGCAGAGGGAGCATGACCCTGACAACACCTTGAGTTTGGATGCCTAACCTCCAAAATTGTGAAAAAGTAAATTTCTATGGTTTTAAGCCACCCAGTTTGTAGTACTTTGTATAGCAACCCTAGGAAACTAACACACTCACCAGACAAGACCCAGGCCATACACAGATTTTTTAATTATTATTTTCTTATTGAAAATATTACTTTTAGTACTGCTGCTATAATTTCTTAAATTATTGACCTGTATTGTTTTAAATGGGTTCCCAGAGGAAAGATCCTTATCATAAATGAGATACATCTTTTTGTGATTCATCCCTCCATGATTTATTTCAAGCTTTATCTATCATCTGGTTTATCTACCAGAAATACCTTAGTATGTATGTTGGTTTCAGGTCACTCCCCAGTTTCAGTAAAGATGAAGATTCACACCATTTTTGTTTGATTTGGTCATATCCTTAGACTTTTATGTAGAAATTTCATGTTTCTATAATCTTATATTCCCTCTTTTCCAAAAGTAAGCTTTTTGATAGAAGGAACTATGTTTATTTATTTTTGTAACTTTCACACCTTAAAGAGTACTAGGAGAATTGTAAGCGTAAAAAAATATGTATTAAAGGAATGAATGTTATCCATTTATTCATTCATCAAATGACAAAGAAGTGAAAAAAAATTTCCCAAAGGCATGTAATCTTTGACAACAGAATCTGGTATTTCATATGACCTTTCATTACACAAAAAGATACAGTATATAGAACAGTTGAGATATAACATCCAGTATTAAAAGATAATGAATTTTCTAGTATGGGTTGGCCATTTTTAAAGGATGCTTTATATTTGTTTCTAAGGTTAGTAAATAGTTTTATTTGATATTTTCATGGTTTCTGAATTTTTACCTAGCAATTTTACCAGAGCAATAGTAACTGCATTATTATTGAGAAACAGGATTTAGAATCCACTTTCCATTTCTATTAATCTTGGTGCATTACCGTTTTCCAGTCAATTAAACAGGCCAGTGCCATATTCACCCATGATTGATGTGAAGACAGTATTTAGCTTTAGAATTCTTGATGGATAAATGACAGTAATCCATGAACCCCATTGAGCATAAATACAAAATCAAAATCAATGAATCAAACTCCCTTTTATCCATTACCTACCTAACAGCTAGGAAGTCCATTTTAATAGCTAGTCATTAGAGACATGCCTTGGAATAAAGAATACTTATTTAAACAAATGGCCTCTGTCTTTAATAATTATTTTCTTTTCCTGTCCTTATTTACCCTAAGGATTTATTTTTAAAAACGTAATAGCACTTCTTAAAACATCCTTGATTGTATTTTATAAAAATCACTAACCGGGGCTTCCCTGGTGGCGCAGTGGTTGAGAGTCCGCCTGCTGATACAGGGGACATGGGTTCGTGCCCTGGTCTGAGAGGATCCCACATGCCACGGAGCGGCTGGGACCGTGAGCCATGGCCGCTGAACCTGCGCGTCCAGAGCCTGTGTTCCGCAACGGGAGAGGCCACAACAGTGAGAGGTCCGTGTACCGCAAAAAACAAACAAACAAAAAAAAAACATCGCTGACCATAAATTTTAGGATTGCTTGTCCAACTTTCACGAACAGGATATGTGAAGAAAAAATAAAAGCATGTATATTTTAGATCATCCAAGAAAGTGAATGAGAAGGTAGAACAAACAATGTCTCTGAGGAACTCTCAGTTATGCTATTATAAGCTAAAATAGTACTATTTTTATGGGGTTGTGATCTTTCTTGTGTGTTGAACACTCTCTGGTTTTCCATAAATTTTCTGACTAGTTGTTAGGGAATTGACTCTTACCCATTTTTGACTCCCATTTTGAAATTATTCATACAGATATAATGTTCCTTACTAGTGGAGACACAGACATATAATCTAAGTTTGACTGGACAGATGCTTTCACTCTAAGAAATTTGAAGCTTGAGGTTAGTGATGCAAGTATGGAGTAGATTCATCTTGTCAAAATGCAGTTTTGAGACTGATCTGGATCTTGGAACTTGCCAGGCACTTCTCTTTCCACACCCTGATTCTTCTGCTTTTTTAAAAACTGAGATATATTCCTATTATTCCAATTAAAGTAAGTCTTTCTTACTAAGGAAACTCAAAGAAGATAACTGAGGAGGAAAATCTAAATAACCTTGGGTTTGGCTATGACTTTTTAAATAAAGTACCAGAAGTAAGTTATATGAAGGAAAAAAAATGATAAGTTGGACTTCATTAAAATTTTAAAAATCTGCTCTGATGAAAATACTGTTAAGAGAATGAAAATACAATCCACATACCTGGGAAATATATTTTCAAAACTTTTGTGTGATAAAGAATTGTTACCCAAAGTCTACAAAGAACCCTTAAAATTCATCAACAAATATAAACAATGCAATTAACAAATGGGCAAAAGATCTGAAAAGATACTTCAACAAAGAAGATGTACAGATTTCAAACAGTGTATGAAAAGATAGTAGCATATGTCATTAGGGAATGTAAACTAAAACAATGAGATACCAGTGACACCAATTAAAATGGCTAAAATCCAAAACACTGACAATACTAAATGCTGTGGAGGATAGAGCAGAAAACCTCTTCATTCATTGCTGTTGGAATGCAGAATGGTACAGCCACTCTGGAAGGAAGTTTGGCAGTTTCTTATAAAACTAAACATTTTCTTACCATATGAGCCAGCAGTCATGCTCTTTGCTATTTACCCAAATGAGTGCTTATGTCCACACAAAAACCTGCACACAAATGTTTATAGCAGCTTTGTGTATACTTGCCAGAAATTGGAAGCAATCAATATGTGAATAATTGAGGAAATGGATTAGCAAACTGTGGTACATTCATACAATGGAATATTATTCATCCATAAAAAGAAATGAACTATCAAGCCCAGAAAAGACATGGAGGAACCTTAGACACATATTAGTAAGCAAAAGAAGCTCATCTTAAAGGTTACATAATATATGATCTCAACTATATGACATTCAGGAAAAGACAAAACTATGCAAACAGTAAAAAGATCATTTGCTGTCAGGTGTTTGGGGGGAGGAAAGGAGAAATAAATAGGTGGAACCCAAGCATTTTCAGAGCAGTGAAAATTTTCTATATGTTAATGGTAAAGTTGAATTCATGTCATTGTACATTTGTCAAAATCCACAGAATGTATGACACAAAGATTAAATCCTAATGTAAACTATGGACTTTAGTTTGTAATAGTGTATGTATATTACACCATCAATTGTAATAAACATACCACATTAATATAAGATGTTAATAATAGGGAGCACTATGGGAGGGTGTAAGGACATATATGGGAACTCTCTGTACTTTCTGCTCCATCATTCTGTAAACTTAAAATTGCTCAAAATAATAAAGTCTATTCATTTAAAATTATTATTCAACATAAAAAAGTAAGTATAAAAGAAATATAATAATTTTTAAATGGTATCTTTGTACATTTGTAGCATTTCTATTTCTGAGATTATTAAAGCAAAGAAACTACAGTGATGGTTTTAGAATACCCTGCATATAATCTCATCAGACCCTGCTATAAAATTTTTTGTAAACTGAAACCAGTCTATATTGAGAAACTTGATTATAATGAGGTAATAATCTATTATTTTAAGTGATGATTAACACTCCATAACTTACAAGTGAAAATTATTCTTTTTATCCAATACAAACATAACCGTAACTTATACTTTTATCAATATAAACATAGTCATAAATAAGGGATCTTAAATATCTAGAATGAAATGTTTATCAATGGGGCAACTAGAAGAATGTCAACAGAAATTTGCAAAATGATTATTAAAAAGAAAGGTGTTCAGAACTTCCACACAGAGTATCTAATGAGGGATTTAATATTTTAATCAACAATAAAAAATAAAATGGACAATTCTATATTTCATAAAGTATAGAAATATTAAAGCCAAACTCTGTATTAGGCACATTCTAGTATATTTTAAGTAAAACTCTAGTCCCTACAAACAAGGAATTTTTAGGGCTGTGCATCTGTTCTTTTTGTTGCTCCAGTCTGGAATGGCATGGTTTTGATACTGCTTTTTTCCTTCTTTCATTGTTGTGTAACACAAAACAGGAAGATATTTACTAAGACTTTCTAGATAAAATTGACAACTGCCTTCTTTTGCCATCCCTAGATCTTCTTCAAACTTGCATTATGACTATGATAATACACAGGCAAACACATATGTCTGTTTAGTATCTTTTCACTGACATAAAACAATTCTAACCTCACATTAATAGACAATTTATATCTAAAATGGAATTTTACTTTCTCCAAATAGTCTTAGCCCCAAGTTATTCAATTTGATCCAATCAAATTAACACTCATAAAGCATTACTGACAGATCTATTACTGAAATTAATACAACCAAAAATAAATAAAATAGAGTTGCATAGTCACTGTAGAGCACTCAGGCTGTCTATAATTTCAAGTGTTGTTAATTCATCGATTGATTTTTAACCTATCTAGATGTAAAAGAAATAAATTAATTAAAGTGCCATTATGTTATAGTCAATATATACAAGGCATAAAATTTGATATGAAAAAGTGAGAAAAAATAAAATTATTGTGAAAAAGCAAGACAGAGTTGGTATGTTAAATTCATATAATGAGGTTCTATATGCTTGAAAAATTATCCATATGCCAGACTAAATTTCTGCATCTGGATCAGACTGACTTTGGATACGGCTAATTCACTGTAGACCACTGTGGTAGTCTGTATCACACTGCAGTAAAACTGATCAGAAAAAGTATGAGAATTTATGAAGCAGAAAGAGGTTAATAATGATCATGTCACAAGTTCTGTAATGGGTAGAAATACAAGCAAATGACTCTCTAAAGCATTTTACACATTTGAATTTTATCCCATGAGAATTTTATCCCATGAAAGATAAATTTTAAAAAATTAATTTGTAGTTCATATTAATGTCTATATCTCTGAAATGCATTTTTCTAGGGTAAGGGAATGTCATATATATTTGATCTCCAGTACAAATAAAATCATCAGGAAGGAGCATTGACAAATTACTTGGAAATAGTTTTGATAGTTCTCATTAGAGATGAAGTTCCTAATATTTTGCATTTGTTTTCCATTTGATAATACAGCTGCTATTTTATTCACTCACAAAACAAATACATAAGACTCTGAATAACCAAAGCAATCTTGAGAAAGAAGAACAGAGTTGGAAGTATCACATTTATTGCTTTCATACTATATCACAAAACTATAGTAATCAAAACAACATGATATTGGCATAAAAACAGACATATAGACCAATGGAACAGAAAAGAAAGTCCAGAAATAAATCCACGTATACACAGTCAAATAATTTTCAACAAGGATGCTAAGAATGAACATGGGGAAGAATTGTCTCTTCAATAAATGGTAACAGGAAAAATGGATATCCACTTGCAAAAGAATGAAATTGGACTCTTATCTTCCACCATACACAAAAATCAACTCAAAATGGATTAGAACTGTTCTGGATCAAGATGGTGCCAGAGCAGGTGCTGGACTCCACTCCTCCCATGGATACACTGAGTCTACAGCTACATGTGGAACAACTTCCCTGAAAAAAGCCTAAAGACTGGTGGAGCAACTCCTACACATCAGGCCAAGGAGAGAAAGCACACAAGGAAGCAGCCATGTGGCTGACAGGGTCTTGGAGCTCCAGCCTGGTGTCAGGCCTGAGATTCTGAGGTGGGAGAGCTGAGTTCAGGACATTGGACCACCAGAGACTTCCCAGTCCCATGTAATATCAATCGGCAACAGCTCTCCAAGAGGTCTCCATCTCAGCGCTAAGACCCAGCTACACCCAACGGTCAGCAAGCTCCAGTGCTGGATGCCCCATGCCAAGCAACTAGCAAGACAGAAACACAACCCCACCCATTAGCAGAGAGGCTTCCTAAAATCATAACAAGTTCACAGACACCCCAAAACACACTACTGGATGGGGTCCTGCACACCAGAAAGACAAGATCCAGCCTCATCCATCAGAACACAGGCACCAGTCCCCTTCACCAAGAAGCCTACACAATCCACTGAACGAACCTCACCCACTGGGGGCAGACACCAAAAACAACGGGAGCTATGAACCTGCAGCCTGAGAAAAGGAGACCCCAAACACAGTAAGTTAAGCAAAATGAGAAGACAGAGAAATATGCAGCAGATGAAAGAACAAGGTAAAACCCACTAGACCAAACAAATGACGAGGAAATAAGCAGTCTACCTGAAAAAGAATTCAGAGTAATGATAGTAAGGATGATACAAAATCTTGGAAATAGAATGGAGAAAATACAAGAAATGTTTAACAAGGACCTAGAAGAACTAAAGAGCAAACAAACAGTGATGAACAACACAGTAAATGAAATTTAAAATTCTCTAGAAGGAACCAATAGCAGAATAACTGAGGCAGAAGAACAGATAAGTAACCTGGAAGATAAAATAGTGGAAATAACTACCACAGAGCAGAATAAAGGAAAAAGAATTGAGGACAGTCTCAGAGGCCTCTGGGACAATATTAAACACACCAACATTCGAATTATAGAGGTCCAAGAAGAAGAAGAGAAAAAGAAAGGGAATGAGAAAATATTTGATGAGACTATAGTGGAAAACTTCCCTAATATGGGAAAGGAAATAGTCAATCAAGTCCAGGAAGCACAGAGTCCCATACAGGATAAATCCATGGAGAGACATGTCAAGACATATTAATCAAACTATCAAAAATTAAATACAAAGAAAAAATAATAAAAGCAACAAGGGAAAGGCAACAAATAACATACAAGGGAATCTTCATAAGGTTAACAGATGATCATTCAGCAGAAAGTCTGCAAGCCAGAAGGGAGTGGCAGGACATATTTAAAGTGATGAAAGGGAAAAGCTACAACCAAGATTACTCTACCCAGCAAGGATCTCATTCACCTTTGACAGAGAAATGAAAACCTTTAGAGACAAGCAAAAGCTAAGAGAATTCAGCACCATCAATCCAGCTTTACAACAAATGCTAAAGGAAGTTCTCTAGGCAGGAAACACAAGAGAAGGAAAAGACCTACAATAACAACCCAAAACAATTAAGAAAAAGGTAATAGGAACATACATATCGATAATTACCTTAAATTTAAATGTATTAAATCCTCCAAACAAAAGACACAGACTGGCTGAATGGATACAAAAACAAGACCCGTATATATGCTGCCTACAAGAGACCCACTTCAGACCTAGGGACACATACAGACTGAAAGTGAGGGGATAGAAAAAGATATTCCATTCAAATGGAAATCAAAAGAAAGCTGGAGTAGCAATTCTCATATCAGACAAAGCAGACGTTAAAATAAAGACTATTACAAGAGACAAAGAAGGACACTACAGAATGATCAAGGGATCAATCCAAGAAGAAGATATAACAATTGTTAATATTTATGCACCCAACATAGGAGCACCTAAATACATAAGGCAAATGTATTGAGCCATAAAACAGGGAAATCAACAGTAACACAATAATAGTAGGGGACTTTAACACCCCACTTTCACCATTTGACAGATCATCCAAAATGAACACAAACAAGGAAACACAAGCTTTAAATGACATATTAAACAAGATGGACTTAATTGATATTTATAGGACAGCCTATCCAAAAACAAATGAATACACTTTCTTCTCAATTGCTCATGGAACATTCTCTAGGATAGATAATATCTTGGGTCACAAATCAAGCCTTGGTAAATTTAAGAAAATTGAAATCACATCAAGTATCTTTTCTGACCACAACGCTATGAGACTAAATATCAAAAACAGGAAAATAAACTGTAAAAAATACAAACACATGGAGGCTAAAAAATATGCTACTAAATAACCAAGAGATCACTGAAGAAATCAAAGAGGAAATAAAAAAATACCTAGAAACAAATGACAATGAAAACACGATGGCTCAAAACCTATGGGATGCAGCAAAAGCAGTTCTAAGAGGGAAGTTTATAGCAGTACAATCCCACCTAAAGAAACAAGAAATCTCAAATAGACAACCTAAACTTACATCTAAAGCAATTAGAGAAGAATTACAAAAACCCCACAAAGTTAGCAGAAGGAAACAAATCATAAAGATCAGATCAGAAATAAATGAAAAGGAAATAAAGGAAACAATAGCAAAGATGAATAAAACTGAAATCTGGTTCTTTGAGAAGAAAAACAAAATTGATAAACCATTAGCTAGACTCATCAAGAAAAAGAGGGAGAAGACTCAAATCAACAGAATTAGAAAAGAAAAAGAAGTATCAACCACACTCCAGAAATATAAATGATCATGCGAGAGTACAACAAGCAACTATATGCCAAGAAAGGACAACTTGGAAGAAATTGACAAATTCTTAGAGAAGCACAACCTTCTGAGATTGACCATGAAGAAATAGAAAATATAAACACACCAATCACAAGCACTGAAATTGAAACTGTGACTAAAAATCTTCCAACAAACAAAAGCCCAGGACCAGATGGCTTCACAGGCGAATTCTATCAAACATTTAGAGAGGAGCTAACACATACCTTTTCAAATTCTTCCAAAATATAGCAGAGGGAGGAACACTCCCAAACTCATTCTACGAGTCCACCATCACCCTGATACCAAAATCAGACAAAGTTGTCACAAAAAAAGAAAACTACAGGCCAATACCACTGATGAACATAGATGTGAAAATCCTCAACAAAATATTAGCAAAAAGAATACAGAAGCACATTAAAAGGATCACACACTATGATCAAGCGGGGTTTATCCCAGGAATGCAAGGATTCTTCAATATACACAAATCAATCAATGTGATACACCACATTAACAAATTGACTCCAATAAAGATGTTAAAAAAAACAAATGGACTAGAGACTTAAACATAAGACATGAAGCTGTAAAATCCTAGAAGGAAATAACCTCCTTGACCTTGGCCTTGGAAATGATTTTTATATAAGACACCAAAAACACAGGCAACAAAATTAAAAATAAACAATTGGGACTATAGCAAACTAAAAAGCTTCTGCACAGCAAAAACGAACAATAAAGTGAAAAGACAACTTGCAGAATAGGAGAAGATATCTGCAGACTATACATATGTATCTGCTGATATATATATATGTATATATATATATATATATATATATATATGGGGTTAAATCCAAAATATATAAGAAACTCACACAATTAAATAACAACAAGAACAAAGACCCAAACCCCAATTAAAAATAGACAAAGAACCTATGTAGATATTTTTCTAAAGAAGAAAATATTTTTCTAATCGCCACCAGCTGTATGAAAAAGTGCTCAACATCTCTAATCATCAGGGAATTACAGATCAGTAACACAGTGAGATACCACTTCACAGTTTTTAGGAGGACTACTATTAAAAAATTATAGGTATCAGTAAGTGTTGGAAAGGATTTGGAGAAAAGGGAACTTTTGTACACTGTTAGTGGGAATATAAATTGGTATAGCCATTACAAAAATCAATACAGAGGTTCAAATAGAACTACCACATGATCCAGGCTATCCCTCTTCTGGGTATATACAAAAAGGAAGTGAAATCTACCTGGAAGAGATATCTGCATTTCCATGTTTATACCAGCATTATTCACAACAGCCAAGATAGAGAAACAACCTAAGTGCTCATCAATGGATAAATGGATAAAGAAAAAAATATATATATATATGTATATATATATATATTTCAGCCTTCAAAAGGATATCTTGCCATTTGCAACAACATTCATTAGCCTGAAAGACATTAAGTGAAATAATCAGAAAGAGAAAACAGAATTATCTCATTTACATGTGAAATCTCAAAAAGCTGCATATATAGAAGCAGAGAGTAGAAATGTGGTTACCAGGAGCAAGGAGGTGTAGGAAATGGGAAAATGTTGGTCAAAAGATACAAAGTTGCAGTTATGTAGGATAAATAAGTCTAGAGATCTAACGTACAGCATGATGACTGCAGTTAATAATGCTGTATTGAATACTGGAAATTTACTAAGAGAGTAGATTTCAGGTACTCTCACCACACAAGAAGAAATCTTGAGCGTGTGAGGTTATATGTTAATTAGGTCGACTGTAGTAATCATTTCACTCTGTATATCAAAATGCCATGTTGTATATCTGAAATACATGCACTTTTTATTAAACATAAACATTTAAAAATAGGAGCATTGCATCTTTATCAGTTTTTGTAGGTGGTTTGGTTTACTTTAGACTCGAAGGTTTAGATGATTCTCCTAAGTTTTTGAGTTATTTCATTGGGGATTTGTTGTTATTGTTGTTTTGTTGTTTATTTTCTCTTCCATAGGTTATAGGGTAATTTTATAGGAAAGATGAGTGTTGTACTAAGATACTGTGGTGGACACTTTTCCACATAACCTCTCCAGGATTCAGGTAGTGACATTTTCCCCTTGCCTCCAATACTGGCAATCAAGTTCCCCAGGTACAATGTAATCTAGCATTAAGAATATGGAATACAGGGCTCCCCTGTTGGCGCAGTGGTTGAGAGTCCGCCTGCCGATGCAGGGGACACGGGTTCGTGCCCCGGTCTGGGAAGATCCCACATGCAGCGGAGCGGCTGGGCCCATGAGCCATGGCTGCTGAGCCTGCGCATCTAGAGCCTGTGCTTTGCAACGGGAGAGGCCACAACAGTGAGGGGCCCACGTACCAAAAAAAAAAAAAAAATATGGAATACATAAATGTTAAGAGAGCTTAAAATAAGTATACACACTGAAACACATCTTAATGTGCAATCTCTACTGTGGACAAGAGAGAATGACTGCATATATACTGGATACTTGGCAATAAAACAGCATGTTATTTCTCTCAGAAGTGTCTTAACTCAAAACAAGATGTATCAATAAGTTTTAAGCTTCCAATCTCCTTATTTATGTTATAATTTTTTTTACAATCCAGTTGAAATTAAAACAAAAATATAATAGATAAAGAGAAAACTGGTTTCCTTTTTATTCATGACAAATCATGAAAAAGACCTGCCATTATTTTATTAATAATGAGATTGACACTCATATTTGGTAATATTCCTACCTCCAAAGATTCATCTAGCCAATTAAAAAAGAGAATAGGTGAAGGACTTCAGAAATAGGAGAAGGATGGGAGATGATTTGATAATAAATTAAATTGTTTATACGTGAGCCTCATGTTTAACTAAATACAGTAACTATAAGAAGTCATTTAATTGGCTAGAAAGCAATGAGAAATGAAGTGGTTTGAAGCAAACGTGACATGCTTTTCAATCAAAATTAATGATGTCACTCAAAAAATGGTGAGAATTAATATTTTAATGAATATTATTAATATAAATATACTATCCAAACACATTAATGGATTATAACCCAAAGCTAAAAATAAATATCCATGCATCCATACTTATGCAAATAAGTGATTAAATAAACAGGGGAGAAGAGAAACGTTTTCCTTGAAAACGAATCCAAGTGATTAACATAGATACTTTCCTCTTCAGGAGGTGAAGCTTAATCACCTCCTCCATCCCTTGTGTGCAGGTAACACTTAATGACTTACTTCCAAAGAATAGAGTATGGCAAAAATTAACAGTATAGTAGAGGAAACTGGCAAATGCTACCTAGGCCAGGTGAATCAAATTAATATCATCAGTTATAAATCATGTTGATAGCATGTACCCCTGACCTTATGTGATAAAACGGGTATTTCACCTTTGTTCTTTCAGAAACTGAAATCTCAAATTAATCAAGAGGAATGTAAGAGAAAAACCCAAATTAAAGTACATCCTATGAAATACCTTAAAAGTATTCTGCAAAACTGCCAAGTAATGGAAAACCAGGGAAGACAGGCAAATTGTTAGAGAATGGTGATACAAAGTAGGACAACTAAATGCAATTTGATATCTTGGATGAGATCCTGGAACAGAAAGAGTACATTAGTGGAATAATCTTCTACTTCAATCTTCACTTGAAATATGATTCAATCATGGAGATGAAGTTTAGTTAATAATGCACCAAAGTTGGTTTCTTAGTTATGACAAATATGTTAATATAAGACATTAAATATAAGAGAAACTGGTGAGGGATATAGTGGAACAATTTATACTTGAAAAGAATGTATACAGGCATACCTTGGAGATATTGTAGATTTGGTTCCAGACCATAAAGCAAATACTGTATCACAATAAAGCAAGTCACATAATGTTTTTGGTTTTCCAGTGCATATAAAAGTATGTTTATACTATACTTTATTAAATAGGCAATAACATTATATCTAAAAAAATATGTGCATACCTTAATTAAAAACTACTTTATTGCTAAAAAGTGTTAACCATTATCTGAGCCTTCAGCTAGTTGTAATCTTTTTGCAACAGTAATAGCAAAGATCACTGATCACAGATCACCATAACAAATATAATAACAATGAGAAGTTTGAAATACTGTGTGAATTATCAAAATGTGACACACAGTCACAAAGTGAGCAAATGCTGTTGGAAACCAACTTACAATGGTTCAACTTATGGTATTTTTCCAACTTTATGATGGTGTGAAAGTGATATGCATTCAGAAGGAACTGTACTTCAAATTTTGAATTTTGATCTTTTCCCAGGCTAGTGATATGCAAAGGTATAATACTCTCTTCAGATACTAGGCAGTGGCAGCAGGCCACAGCTCCCAGTCAGCCACAGCATCACGAGGGTAAACAACCAACACATTACAACCATTCTGTACCCAAACAGCCATTCTGTTCTTCACTTTCAGTGCAGTATTCAATAAATTACATAAGATATTCAAGATTTTATTATAAAATTGGATTTGTATTAGAAGACTTTGCCCAACTGTAGGCCAATGTAAGTGTTCTGAGCACGTTTCAGGTAGGCTAGGCTAAGCTATGATGTTTGTCAGGTTAGGTATATTAAATGCATTTTTGGTTTACAATATATTCAACCTGTGATGGGTTTATCAGAACGTAACCCCATTGGAAGTCGAGGAAAATATGAAACATAGAATGTAAGTGCCACAACAGACAGAGGGGTGTGTGTTTTGTGTGTGTTAAACCTTAAAACATGACTCGAATTTATAGCATGCTCCACTCTTCACAGAAAAGACAGATTTCACAGTGTGTCATTACTTTGAATGTACCAACAATGCAGAGTTCAAAAGTACAAATATCACAGCCAGAAACCTTGGGTTTCTTAAAAATGTTTTTGGGAAATCTTTTAAGATTGTAGCTGTCTAGACATGATATTTTCAACTTATGATGGGTTTATCGGGATGTAACTCCATCATAAGTGAAAGAAGATCTGTATTCAAATCCATATTCTGTATCAGTTCCGTGTGTGTGTACTCCATATAGATGCTTTTTAATTAGTGATCTAGTTTAGGAAACTTATATATAGCTTTTCATACAAATTGTGAAGATAGCACAGAGTTTACAAATATCCCACACTTAGTTTCATTTACTATTTAAATCTTACATTAGTATGGTACGTTCTTCACAATTAATAAGACACTATGATACATAATTATTAACTAAATACATACTTTATTCAAATTGCCTTCAATTTTACTTAATGTTATTTTTCAAGCACATAAAACTTCATTATATGTATTTGATGCATGAGCTCTGTCTTACTTTTCCACAATAATTTTATTTTTGTCTCAGCTTTTCCTATAAAATTTTATGCCTTGGATATGTTGAATATAACATAATTCCACTTTGACCATTGGGAGCTCTTTCAGTCGGTTGCTGTGTCCCTTTGATAGACCCCATCACTGACTCTTTTTTTCTTTTTTATTATTTTCTTACTCTCTGGCACTATAAGATGCTCCAGGCTTGCTTTGTTATTTCTTCCCTGGTCCTAGAATCAACCATTTCTTCAAAGATCATGGTTCCTTTTATTGAGGACAATATTGGAAACTCTAGAAACTCGGTATGCTTGTGCTACTAAGATTTTCCTGTTTGTAATTCATTTCAGCTGATAGAACAAGGTAATATATGTGTAATACTAACCTGTGCCTATACTCAAATTTATATTTCCTTATTTAACTACCTATTTTTATATTTAGATACTCATGAATTCATACTGATGTCTCCAACTGTAATCTATTAACACATGGATAATCCCAGCCTTCTCCTCTTGTTTCTGTCTAACGTACCACTCCAACAGTGAGAAGCGTGGATCCCACCATCTGCTATCTTTTTACACAATTATTCATCCCACTATATACATGAAGTGAGTGGTTTCAGAACTGTTAACCAGTTCTCCATGAGAAACACTTTACCCAAAAGAGGACTGTGCTATGCATGGTTCCTTTTTGCTTTATTTTTATGTGTCCGTTCATTTCCAAAGTCACCTACATAAGAACATTTTCCCACCACCCTTCATTGAGGTTATTTCATACATTTGTAATACAGTTAGATTCTTTTGTCACAGTCATTAATTCCATCTTGGGATCCAACAACTTCTTAAGTGTTTTTCTTTATTTGCATATATAAAGGTTTGCATATATTAGTCTTTGTGCCATTAAGTTCTACTGGTTTTGACAAATGCATAGTGTTATATATCTACCATTACAGCATTATACTGAATAGTTTCAGTGACCTAAGAAACTCCCTATTCTTCACCTATTTAACCCTCCAGCCATGGCAACCACTGTGCTTTTAACTACTTTTATAGTTTTGCCTTTTCCAGAACGTCATATTAATGGAATTATACAGTATGTAACCCTTTCAGATTAGCTTCTTTAATTTATCAATATGCATTTATGATTCATTCATGTCTTTTTATTGCTCATTCCTACCTATTGATGAAGAGTATTCCATTTTATGGATGTACCACAGATTTTTTTCCATTTACAAATTGAAGAACACATTGATACCTTCCAGTTTTCAGAAATTATGAATGATATTGCTACAAATGTTCATATACAGATTTTTGGGTGGACATAAGTTTTCAAATCAGTTCAGTATATATCTAGGAACTTGATTTCTGGATCGTATAGTAAGACTTTGTTTTTCTTTGTAAGAAACTGGCAAGGGTCGTTCAAAGTGGCTGTACCATTCGCATTCGCACCAGCCAGGAATGGGGGTTCCTGCTGCTCCATATTCTTTCCATCAGTTGGTATTGCATGAGTTTTGAGCTTCAGCCATTCTAATAGGCATGTCTTTGTGTTTAATTGCTGTTTTATTTTGCATTTACCTCACAAATGATATTGAGTATCTTTTCATATTCTTACTTTCCATTCATAGATTTTCTTTAGTGAGGTGTTTGTTCAGATATTTTGAGTTTTAAGACTTCTTTAGATATTCAGATATTTTGGATGTAAACCTTAACTTGCTATAATTTGGGCACATAACTTGCAGTTTGTAAACGTTAGTTTCCCTATATGAAAAAAAGTATGGATAATAAGTGTCCTTATTTTCAGGGTTACTTGAAAACTAAATTAGCTACAATATATGGAAATATGCCTACCACAATGCCTGGAACAGAGGACACATTAAATATTAGCTAATGCCTATGGAGTGTTTATTATGTGCACTGTTCTATGCACTCATTATGTATTAACTTAATTAATTCCTATAACAATCCAATAAAATAAATATATTATCATCATTGTCATCAACATTTATCATCATTATTCTTCTTATTCTCATTGTACAAATGCACAAACTGAGGAAAAGGGAGATAAAGTAGCCAGCTAAAGTTCAAATGACTATTAAGGAATAGAGAAGCATTCTGGCTCCAGATCTAATATTTTTAACCATGATGTTTCACATTTCTTCCCATAAACTACAAAAACTCAGGCTATCATTGTTTGGGAAATTTTTAAAGATTTTGACATCTATTATTAGCCTTTTTCCTCCCTCTCTATCCCTATTTTCTTTGTGGTTTTCAGATAATTGTAGTGCATTGAGTCTGGCTTGAAGGATCTTAACAAGCTTTTTTGCTCTTATGACAAACAGTGACATCCCAAGAGTAGACAAAGTGAAATCCCAAACGCTGGTACCAGGGTATAGTTTTACAAAAGTTTTATAATGCAAGCTCTTCTCCAATGTAGCCTTTGCTATGGATCACTCTTATGTAGAAATAATTTTTTTTATTATCATAAAAATCTATATCCCATTTTTAAAAAGCACTGGAAACGTTTCTAAGGAGATGTGGACAAAGAATTTGCCCTCAGTGCTCTCATTCTATGATTTGTATCTTCTTTGCCTTCTGGTATAAGCAGCCAGCAGGATACAGGTCTTATTTGTGATCTGAAGCAAGTCACTTCCCTGAAGTGAAATTTAAGATGCCTACAATCACAGTGTGCTCTCATTCACCCATGCATTAAAGAGAAAGAATTTCTTCTTAACCTATTACTTAATGTTTTCCTACTAATTGCATGTAGTGGTTTTAAAAAAGAAGAAGTGCAAACTATGTAGCATTATCTAATTTAAAACACCCTGAAAAATATGGAGGGAAAAAAAAAAACAGTCAAAACATCTCTCCTAGGCTCCAGAACTCTATGACACTTGCCAGCATTTTTTTTTTTTTATACTAGTAAAAACACCACCCTTTAGGAAGTGGCCTTAGGACCTCGTTTTGCTTTTGGTATTAAAATGTAGTAAAGAGGCAGAGACTAGTAATTAAAAAACAGTAATTTCACAAGAACACTGTCATTACCTAAAATAGGTATAGTCACTGTCATCTCCATCGTCATTTAAGATATGAAAGGGATAAAGCACTGCCTTATACCCCAAACTCATGAGCTTCTGGGGATGGCATAAAGGTTTCGTAAGTTTGGATACTAATACTACAAACCATAAATTCCCAGGCAATAGAATTTCAGCCTCAATTATAGAATCATATTATTAGCAGAGTTATGACTAGCATTAAGAGACTGATAGAGTAAAATCTGAGGCAAAAGTATGAGTTTATATCTCAAGTCTCCTCTTCTAGGCAACCTATCTGAGAAAGGAATTACAAATTATGCTGCCTGATATGGGGATATGAAGAGTTCAGAATGTGCTACTGATATCTAGTTTAGAGTTCAGCTATTTGTTTTTAGTAATCATTCTTTTTTTATCCCTAGCTTTATTGAGATATAATCAACTTACAACATTGTATAAGTTAGAGGTGTACAATGTAACAATTTGATACTCATATACATTATGAAATTATTACCACAATAAGTTAACGCATCCAGTACCTCACATAACTACATTTTTTGGTAGTGAGAACATTTAAGATCTACTCTTTTAGCAACTTTCAAGTACATAATTCAGTATTATTAACTATAGTTTCTATGCTGTATGTTAGATCCCCAGAACCTTTCTGTCTTATAACTGGAAATCTGTATACTTCGACCAACATCTCATCATTTTCCCCACCTTCCAGCCCCTAGCAATCACCATTCTACTCTCTACTTCTCTGAGTTTGGCTCTTTTAGATTCTGTGTAAGTGAGATCATACAGTATTTATCTTTTTCTGTCTAACATTTCACTTGGCGTAATACCCTCAAGGTTCAACCATGTTTTCACAAATAACAGGATTTCCTTCTTTTTTATGGCTGAATAATATTCTGTTGTGTGTGTGTGTATATATATACACACACACACACATATACACACTTGGGTTTTTCTTTTTCCTTTCATCCATCTGTGGACACAATCATTCTTGATAACGAGTCACTTGAGTGGCATAATTTATTTCTGAGACAAATCAAGAAGGCTAACTCTTCCAGGAATTAAAAGCTTGTGATAAAGTATAGTATAGGTAGGACTAAAATCAAAGTTCAAACCAAAATTTATTTTTAAAATATCTACCTACAGACGTGGAGAGTGGACTTGGGGACATGGGGAGGGGGAAGGGTGGGCTGGGACGAGATGAGAGAGTAGCATCGACAGGTATACACTACCAAATGTAAAACAGATAGCTAGTGGGAAGCAGGTGTATGGCACAGGGAGATCAGCTAGGTGCTTTGCGACCACCTGGATGGGTGGGATGGAGAGGGTGGGAGGGAGACGCAGGAAGGGTGGATATGGGGATATACATATGCATGCAGCTGATTCACTTTGTTGTACAGCAGAAACTAACACAACACTGTAAAGCAATTATACTCCAATAAAGATGTTAAAAAAAAAAAAAGAAAACCATCACACACAAAAAAAATATCTACCTGTTTTCAGCTGCATAGACTTCAAGAGTTACGGCATAACTCTTGTACCACCTTAATTAAGTGGTACAGACTAAAAATTGCAATCCATGGCAGGCTGCATACATGGCAATACTGTGCATAAACCAAGAGATTAGTTGTTAAAAATCAATAGTTTAAGGAAACTGGCTTCACCTCCAAGACTTATGCCAAAGAGACACTTGGCACTGCTTGATTCCCAACCTCTATCTACATTCTTCTCACTCAAGTTGTTTCTAAAGTTGTCCTCTCTTACAGATTCAAGCCTGGGACAGTACACAAGGCTAGTTTCTCACACGCAGTTGTGATTATATTAGGATTGCTAGATTTAGAAAAAAATACAAGACAGTTAAATTTGAGTCAGATAAACAATGGATTTTTAAAAATATATGTATGTCCCAAAATGTTGCAATTATTCATTATTTATCAGAAATTCATATTTAACTGTCTTGTATTTTCTACAACTCTAGTTAGTGGCTTTTATTCCATACTTTATGGATCAGCACTAAACAGCTTTTCCTGCTGATTCAAACTGGTTCTTCATCCCTGAAGTTGATTTTTAATTTTTAAATTAACTGATTCATTCATTGACTAATTAGTTAATGGTCCTTATCCATAACTAGAGAACCTCCCAGGTATTCTGGTTGCTTTAGAATGGCATCTTTGCCAATTTTCTTACTATCCTTCCAAGTAATCAAAGTTCTTTCTCTGTACTCACTGAGTTGGCTTGAGGTCTGATATATATTGATAGAATTCCTTAGAGACACTGACTTTCTGCCAACCTGCACTGTACAGTGCCACCTGCTCCTGGGTTCCGTGTCACCATATTCTAACACTTTTTAAGATATACAGTTATTTAATGTTGAATCCTCTGATGTCCACTGCCTTTGCTGAGCTATACTTGTACCTGAGGCTACCCTCTCTGGTACTGTATTCTGGTTAATGGCTTGCAGTAGATGCATGCAATTGTTGATATACAGTTGTTGATATGCAGTTGTTGATATGAGCAACTTCCCCACAAAATGAGTATGCTCTCTTCCTTCCCTCATACCCAGCATTACAGAGTTTTTTCAATAAAATTTGCAATTTACTGAGTTTTTCTTTCACTCTTAAATTCTTCCTATGCATTATTTTTAATTGGACACAGTGCACATGATGATCTCTAGGCTCAGTGCTCTTTCCACCATGGTCAGATTTCTCCATGGTCAATAATAAAGGTAGAAAAAGTGATCTGACTGAAGAGCAGAATGCTCAGGAAATATTTCAGTGGTGTATGAGAGAAATAAAGAGTTAAATTATAGGGGAAGGAGAGAGTCAAAGAAGCACAAAGAAATAAAAGTGGATGCATGAAGATAAAAATTGATTACAGTATTTCATCATGCTCTGTGGAGTCAATTCTGTCTCAACCTCACACTTCTCTAAGGCCTTCCAAAATTTATTAACTGGTACACACTATTTGACTAAATGTTTTTCACAGGTACTCTAAGCTTCTCATTGTTGTACACTGAATACATGGCTTCACAGGGCAGAGGTAGAACCTGGAAAAAATATTTTTCAGTCTCTCAAAGTGATTATGATAGAAATATTTCTGATCACAATGAAAAATAACTTTTTAGAAGTATAAGAAGTTCTTTTAATCTCTGTAGATGTCATCTCCCACTTTCTTACTGAAGACAGGTGGTGTGGTTTTATTGGTGTTAAACAAGTTTTAGGTCTGGGATAACAAATATTGATTGAAAAATATTGCTAGGACATATAATACGAGCTATAACTGCAAACTCCTATAAACCAATAATTATCTGGTAATATTTAATTCACAGAGGATACTTACCTGAAGTTTTCCTAAGGAAATCCACCTTGAATAAGACTATGAGGAAAAGCTACATTTTCAAATTTGGAAATTTAATGGTATTTTCCTTTAAAAGAAAGAAATATGTATCACAATTTTAATTTTTTTGCCTTGCAAATCAAAAAGACTGACCAATTACAGTAACTCTTTCATCTCAAGCTCTATTTTTAATCTCTTCTTAGCATGAAACTTAGAACTCCATTTTTGCCCTTGTATTTTCCTGTTTTATTTTCTGTATTTTATTAAAATGTATCTAAAATTAGTTTGGAATTAGGAAGAACAAAATCAGTAGAGGAGGGGCTTCCCTGGTGGCACAGCGGTTGAGAGTCCGCTTGCCGATGCAGGGGACACGGGTTCGTGCCCCCGTCCAGGAGGATCCCACATGCCGTGGAGCGGCTAGGCCCGTGAGCCATGGCTGCTAAGCCTGCGCGTCCGGAGCCTGTGCTCCGCAACGGGAGAGGCCACAACAGTGAGAGGCCTGCGTACCGCAAAAAAAAAAAAAAAATCAGTAGAGGATACAAAATTTTTTGGATTTTTATCCTCAGATGCATTTTGACTCCGTCTAGGTAACCATCACGGATTTGAAAAATTTTATCTCCTGCATCAGAAACTTGACTTTCTTTTTCTTTTACCTTCATTAGCATTCTTTGACCAACTTTTTTAAGGGCTTAGAATCATGATACTTAACTTTTGCCTTTTATGAAAAACAGGAAAAATAAATCTAGTATTAGCATTTATATTTTGGTATAAACCAATTCACATTGATTTTTTAAAAGTAATTTGGCTCAAATTGTGAAATATAAGCAAGCTCTACATCATTATAAAAAATTGTTAGACATCAGTACACCATAGGGGTAAGAATGGGCATGGATATTTGTATGGGCATGAATAAATACATATATATACAGATGAATATAGATTAGCTATAGGTGTATATTAAGTATACATTACAAACATATTGAATGTACACTAGGAATATACATAACATAGACAAATAAAGAAAAATAATAAAGAAGTACCCATTCAGATTACATAGATAGATTGATGTAAAGTTGTGAAAGAATAAATAAACAGCAAAACTGAAAGTAGTTCAGTAGTTTCGGTGTGGTAAAGAATCGTTCAAGGAGAGTGGCAAGCACTGAGTCCTACTGACCAAAATATAAAGTGATTATACTGGAGGAAGTATTAGATTAGAATGAGTTATTTACTTAATTGATGATCAATTTTGAAACTTATAGTTGTAATTAAATAGTGTAATTTTGAAACCACTGTACTTTCCTTGATTTAATGAATATTTATTTAACTTCTATTATTTACAATTTTTGGTGTGCCTGTCAAAGATTACTGAGATATAAGTAGTGATGCAATGGAGCTAGCTCATACCAGCTCACTGGAGCCAATTATGCACAACTCTTTCAAACCCTGTTTTCATGGATGTCAAGTTAGTGGCCTGAAATCTGCCATGGTAGAAGTATTTATGGAAATTAGTTTAAACTCAGGGCTTCTTTTTTTTTTTTTTCGCGGTACGCAGGCCTCTCACTGCTGTGGCCTCTTCCGTTGCGGAGCACAGGCTCCGGACGCGCAGGCTCAGCGGCCATGGCTCACGGGCCCAGCCGCTCACGGCATGTGGGATCCTCCCGGACCGAGGCACGAAACCGTATCCCCTGCTTCGGCAGGCGGACTCTCAACCACTGTGCCACCAGGGAAGCCCAGGGCTTCTTTTTATATACATATTTAAAATTTTTGAGAGCCAGTAAAACATTTACTACTATGTCACTGAGTCATTATTAATTAATGTCTATACTATTGAAAGATGACATATACTCTTAAAATTTTTTCACTTAAAACATTGCTCTTATTTTATATAAAATTATTTTTCTTTACAATTTAGCTATTGGTAATGTCATAGTCTGTCAAACAGAGTGAAGTAAGTCAGAAAGATAAAAACAGGACTACCCTGGTGGTGCAGTGGTTAAGAATCTGCCTGTCAATGCAGGGACACGGGTTCGATCCCTGGTCTGGGAAGATCCCACATGCTGCAGAGCAGCTAAGCCTGTACGCCACAACTACTGAGCCTGAGCTCTAGAGCCTGTGAGCCACAACTACTGAGCCCATGTGCCACAACTACTGAAGCCCGTGCATCTAGAGCCCATGCTCCGCAACAAGAGAACCCACCTCAATGAGAAGCCTGCGCACTGCAAGGAAGAGTAGCCCCTGCTCGCCACAACTAGAGAAAGCCACGCACAGCAACAAAGACACAACACGGCCAAAGATAAATAAATAATTTTTTTAAAGAGAAAAACAAATACCATATGCTAACACATATATATGGAATCTAAAAAAAAAAAGGTTCTGAAGAACCTAGGGGCAGGACAGGAATAAAGACACAGACATAGAGAATGGACTTGGAGGAAGTGAGAGAGTGGCATGGATACATATACACTACCAAATGTAAAATAGATAGCTAGTGGGAAGCAGCCGCATAGCACAGGGAGATCAGCCCGGTGCTTTGTGACTGCCTAGAGGGGTGGGATAGGGAGGGTGGGAAGGAGGCACAAGAGTGAGGGGATATGGGGATATATGTATATGTGTATCTGATTCACTTTGTTATAGAGCAGAAACTAACACAACATTGTAAAGGAATTAAACTCCAATAAAGACGTAAAAAAAAAATAAACATTTCATACGTTTCCATGAAAATTATATATTTTTCAAGACTTGTATTTGCATCATAGAAGAAAATACGTTCCTATTAAAGCAAATGAAAGAAAATTTTTGATGATGATAGTGAAAGACAAAGCTGAATTGTACAACTTGAAAGTAAACTTGAGTATATTTTCACAGTTTTGGTCTTTATCGCTGATAAATTAGGTACAGTGATGCTGGAATATGATTAAGTGGGGTATTGGGGAACTTTAAATCAGTGAGGCCACTTGCAATTTGAATCATTCATGTTTATAAAACATTGCAGTAAATATTTATCAGGAACAAGTAACCAAAAAGTGTGTTACCCTCATGTCAGTTCATCTGCTTTACAGAAACATGGAAACTTTTGGAAACCAAACCTGTGCATTCTGCAGTTATTGTTGATCAATACAATATGACCCAAATATCCAGCTGCTATTGAATTTTCTGATCACAAAATAGCCAAAATGCGCTTTTCCCTTCTGTCTGACACATGTATGGTCTGACTCTTTTGTTTGCTTGCAGAACATGTTTTCTGGTTTTGTTCTTATTTAACTTAAAAAATTTCTGGTTCTGTGACTGTAACATTGGAAAGTATTATTCATGTTGAAACAAGTTTTGGCATCCATGTGGGTTGCCTAGGTCCAGCCTGGAAAAATATCTTACTAGATGACCATTAGATCATTTTAGAAGCAGTTATCAACACAGCAAAAAGAACAAACAAAACATAACACATTCTTCTCTATTTTGTTCTCAGAGTCAAAATTATGGGAGTCATAGATGCTTTCCACAGTTGAAAAAATTCATATTTCTTATTTACCAACAACATAAAGTTTATATTTTCATCTTTTGCCTGTCTCCATCAGAATTTTTCACTTCCAAATCCCTAATGCCCGTTAACAGTTTCTTATACCAAAAGTTCCATATTTTTCATATACCAATTTTTAAAAAGACATTGCTTTTTTTGTTCAGCCTAAATTATTCTATTTCTATTGAAAAAAACCTAATTAATCTCTTAGTAAAATCTTAATAGTGTTTTTTTTAAAAAATTCACCTTTAACATTCATTAAAGTAGAGTTTTTACACAATAGGTATTATTTGTTATAAGCTTGTACCCAGAACAAGCTATGAAGAAGTATTTTCAGTATTGAGATTTTGGTGTGTAAAAAATAAAATAAAACTGCCATCCTAAATAAACTGAGGACTGTGTTTCACTATATCTAAAAAGTGGCTATGCTACTTTTGTTTTTCTTAACTTTTTTTTACTTCATCTTAATAGTGAGGTTATTAAATCATATTTTACAGCTGTTTTGTAAGGATTCATTTAAACTAGAAATACATAATATTTTGAATACTGACTGAAAATAGAAAATATTCCATAAATTATCATCACTGTTTTCCATCTTCTTCAGACTTTTGTTTCTTCTCCCTTTTGTTCTTCCTTTACATCCTTCTCCTCTTTATTCTTTTTCTTTTCTCTCTTTTTTCTACTCTTTTCTTTCTTTTCACCATTTTTCTCTTCCTATCATAGTTCTTCTTCCCATTAAAATGCTTATCTTCTTTTCTTTTGTCACCTTTCTTCCTTCTTCCTTCTTCTTTTTCCTTGTCTAATTTTTTTCACTTCATCTCATCTGTTCTGCTGTGGATCCCCCATATGTTTCCTACTCCTTAGTCTTCCCTTTTTTACTCCTCTTTACCCCCTTGTTCTCCCACTTCTACACACTCTGCTCCCTTCTTATT
This sequence comes from Delphinapterus leucas, assembly GCF_059928025.1. Taxonomy (NCBI): domain Eukaryota; kingdom Metazoa; phylum Chordata; class Mammalia; order Artiodactyla; family Monodontidae; genus Delphinapterus; species Delphinapterus leucas. The sequence continues at coordinate 95,622,198 of NC_143134.1, forward strand.
TGTTTTTGTCTTCCACTTCTTTGGAAAAGTCATGGAATGTAAAAATGTAGAGACAGAAATAAATTCCTACCACTTGCAGAACATCTTGACACACCATACTCCAGTTTCAGTTGTCATAATTCTATTGGGGGCTCTTTGTATTATGCACAGATTCATAATAAATTACATACATTTTTTCTACACTTCTCTTACATTCAGATTCCAATGCTACCTTGGAGCCATAAAGTGAAGTTTATTATAAATTTTAATAAAAATTTTCCACATTTATTTTCTGTTAGCTTACCTCTGTTCTTGTTTTTGCTGAGTAGTTTTCACTTTTATAAACTTATGATGTTTGGACAATTAAAATATTCAAAGATTATAACTGCTAGTTAGTTAGAAAAGTCCATTAATAAACATTATATATATATTTACATAAAATGATATGCCTATTAGTGTCACCTAAGAAGATCATTAAGGAGAATAAATAGACTTTCTCATATACAAAATAAAGGAAGGGATTATCAAACTTCAGTTAAGAGAGAGGTGGGAGGATGATCAGAGAATAGGTTATATTGCCTCAGAGTTCCTCAGGAACGTCTTACTTTATTAATAAGCCACTTATTTTCATTCTAAATTCATGAAGATGTCTGTTGGCAAGTTCAACATATTTGTCTAAATTCAATTTCTATTCTTCTAGCTTTCAGATAATGAAGACAAATAGGCTTCATATGTTAAATTCTGCCACTGCTTGGAGAGGACTGTTAAAAATCCATCACCTATTGCTTAGAATATTTATTTTAAATGTACAGAAACTTCTTTAGTCCATTAATTTGTGTAAATAAGAGAAAAACATGAGGTCTTTGGATTTTTATATAGACAAATTTGTCACCCTTTCATATTTACATGTGCTTTTGGAATTAAAGATGGAATATTTTCTCCAAGATTATACCTTAGATTGTTTTCTAAATATTCATTTTAGAAAAAAATAACTTTATGCATTATTTTATTACATTGCTACTGTAGAGATATCGAGGTTACATAGTCAATTTATTTTCCTTACTAACTTGTTCCATAGTGTATTTATTTTTAATTTAACGTTTATAAGGAGATACACACACACACACACACACACACACACACACACACACACATATATATATATATATACATTTCCAAATGTCTTACTATAGTTTTTGGCTTTATATAGCTTATTAATATCCTTATTTATATCTCATAAATATTCCAAAGCCTCCGAGGAGAATTTTTGTCCGCCATCAAATTGAACTAAGTAACTCTCTTCAACAAGCCTGCCTCATCTCATCTTCCTTGTCTCTGTCATTTGCCACTTTTCTAATAAGTGTCCTGGACCCATATTAACAACTTCAGTTATAAAACCAATTCCCTGACCCTTATGTGCTGAATTGTGTCCTGCTCCATAATTTGTACATTAAAGCTCTAACACTGGGCATCTCAAAATGTGCCTATATCTGGGGATTGTCTTTAAAGAGGCAATTAACTTAAAATGAGGTAATAAGGGTGGTCCCCTAATCCAACATGACTAGGGTCCTTATAAGAAGAGGATGGGAAACCAGAAGTATGTATAAGGACAGATGGAGAAACAAGCCATGTTAAGCCAAGGAGAGAGGGCTTACCAGACGCCAACTCTGTCTGCACCTTGATCTTGGGACTTCCAGCCTCCAGAACTGTGAGAAAATAAATTTCTACTGTGAGTTATAGTTATTAAGTTGCCTTAAACCATCAGTACAAATAATGAAGAGGGAGAGTTCTTCATTGATTCCATTTTCCCAGTCATGTTCACATGTACATTTCCTTTGTAATTCATGCTGATTCAGTTCCACAAAAGTGCATGTGCCAACATTCATGCTAGATAGTGGGCTCACAAAAAGGACATTTCAGGGAGACAATGATATAAATGGCAATCTTTTGTATGATTTAGAAAATGTGACTAAGAACATAGTCACATATTATTAGGAACCACAGAGAGGGGAATCTGTATCAAAGCAGGGGGATGTCTAAGCTGAGTGTAGAGGAAGTGTGACTGGGAGTTTGACAGGTGAAAAAAAAGTGAGGAAATGACATATTAGAAAAGGGAATACTATCAAGAAAGGCACGGAATTTAATTATTTTCAATTCTTCTTCTTGGCTAGGGACTAGCTTAGGTACCCAGAGCTCATAGATAGGCTTTTAAGACACAGGCTTCCCAGCTGTTGACATTTCCTACTTCTGTCTCTCCTAAATAAATTAAAGAAGCCACACTGACATCTTTACTATGTAGAAGTAATTTAGAGTAGTGACATTTCTTGTCCAGAGGATAAGAATAAATAACAGAGCCAAGACCCAAAACCAGTTCAATTTCCAAGTGGCCCCTCCTTCTAAACCTACACTGCACTCCCCACTTTGCACATTACTTCTTTCAGATTTCAAGTTTTCTTTGTAATATTGTTATGAGACCCAAACCATTTTCCTAGAAGGACCAAAACAAATATTTTCTATGCCCAACAGTTTTACTGGTCATTCAAAAGTAATTGCTAATTTTACTCGAATACAATTACTCTATATAACCATTATAGGTGTTTAAGAAACTTACATATATTCGGGGAAAGATGAAACAAAAATTTTAAGAGCTTAAAAAATGGAAAAATATCTTTAACTGGTAAATCAGGTAATATAGACTAATCTATATTTCCAGCTCCAATCAACCTCACACATTTTATTTTCTTCTGGATACCTTGCAGGCAAACTAATCAACTTTTAAAAAAATTAGATCAATTATATTTCCTTCCTCAACCTCTTGAATCCCATTTCTTGTTCGTGGAATTATGCTCTGCTCTACCAACCAAATTAAGAATCTTGGAGTCATCTCTGACTTATCTCGGTTCCTCATATTCTCCCCATCTTCAATATGGGACAGGGGGCACCAGCGAATGAATCCCCAAATCCCACAAACATATAACATGAAATAGTAGATGATACTCTTCATGTTAAGAGTTACTTTTTTAAAAATTCATGAGTTGTTATAGTAAACTTAAAAAAAATCTAAAATTTGTAAACCCCTACTTCTCTTTTTCTGCTGCAACTTTTATAAGCCCAGTTCTCTTGCTTTTGTCTCCTCACTCTTGCAGATGATTTTCCTACATCTTCTCTCTTGCCCTTGGCAATTCACTGTCCATACTGATATCTAATTACTTTGTCTGAAGCATAGATCTAATCATGTCAGCTTCCCAAACTGAGTTCAGCTAATCTCTAGCTAAAGTACAGGGTGCATTGCACTAAATATTGGTAAGTTACATAAACAAAGATATGAGGGGCCTTGGAATATACACTAAGAAGTAGGACACCGATTAACATCAGTTTGTGCTCTGGAAAGATAACTTGTGCCATATACTTTAAAAAAAAAGAAGAGTGGCTTGCCTTTGAACCCATGGTATGTCTTATTCTAACCATTTTCCTCTGGAATTGCCACTTGCTGTAACATTTGTCCTTAGCCTTGGCTGGTTGCATAGTGGAATGAGTAGGAAAGAAATATTAATGCCTGTGCCCCATCCTCAGAGATACCGATTTAATTGATCTGAATTGCAGCCTGGGCACTGAGAATTTTTAAAAGCCCCCAAATGTGATTTTAATGTGCTCCAAGGCTGAAAATCACTATCTCAAAGGGATGCTATTCTCTTTTCCATCAGGCTATATGCTTACATTCCTATGTAAGCATTACTTAGATGACTTTCTTTAAGTCAGCCATTCAAGATTTTGAGCACTATTTTCTTTGCCTATTTATACGTATTTTTACCTTGGCTACTTAACTCATTAGCACAATGTAGGCTTCCTTTTTCCTGGAAAAAGGAATAGACACAGTTCTTATTTTTCCAGCTAGAATTGCTGTATTAATCATCTAAATATCATCTAGAACTGTGCTATCAAACACAGTAGCCACTAACCTCATATGCTACTGAGCACTTGAAATATGGTTAGCTGAGTTCCAAGACTTAATATTTTGTGTATGTAGTATATATAATCACATATTGACTATGTAATGAGCCAAGACTATTACATATTTTATATACTTCATCAGCATACACTTACACTTTTTTATGCTTTATTTTTTGCCATAATATACATATAATTATCTTGTTCATGATTTTCATAATATGCCTCTTCCCATTACTAAAGTAACTTCATGAAAGCACTGATTCACAGATGTTTAATACGTATTTGTTGAATGAACAACAGTTAACTAATAGTTATCTGAAGTTATCCAATTTGATTACTGATTATGTCAGGATCCAATATTCTGAAACTACTAGAGTTTTATTCTTTTCAGTTATTATGGAACAGTTAAGCTCTGTTTCAAATTCATTTTGAAGTTGTCATTATAACACAGTTCAGACTTAACATATGGATGTTTTTTCTTTTCTCCATGGACCCTCTCTCATGTATTACTTACTTCCATTGAATAGTTAAGCTACCGGAGGAAAATAGAACACCAGCATTGATACTAATGCAAATGCATGCCGATCAAATTAGTTATTTGATTTAAGATATATTTTAAAGTTCAAAACAGAGAGAGTTTTGATAGATTGGATGAGAAGAATAACCATGCATGGATTGTAAAAGGTAATCTCCAAGTTTCTGGAATGAAAAACGGTGAATGAAGGTACAATAGAGGGAGAAGTTTGGAGTATTTCATGATGCTAAGTGAGATAAGAGACTGCTAATATATCTAAATAACATTGTTAGGCAATAAAGAAAGAAGTATAAAGTTTCTTATAAAATTTTCACTTGATCAAATATTACTGCTAATGTCAGTTCATAGAACAAATAACCTAAACTGGCATCTTTACTGGATGCTAGGGGATTTCACCCAGATAGCATTCTTAAAGTCTTACTTGGCCTTTGTGCCTTATGCCTCCATACCTTGGCTTCAGTGATCTCTTAACTGTTTTGAATTGATTATCTCAAAACAATGCTTGATCTGAGCTTAATATGCCTCCTGGATGGAATATCATTCCTTGCCAACTCACAAAAGGCATAGTAACTGTGCAGAATACATAATTCTTTAGGAAATTTGGCAGGTTCTGTCAAAATTTAAATGCACAGACCCTTTCAGGAAACAATTTTATGTCTAGGACTACATTCTGTAGGAATCCCCCAAATGGAAACAGAATATATTTTGCAGGAATCCTTCAAATGGAAGCAGAAGTAGATTTTCAATAATATCCTTAGGATATCCATTCATTGAATATTATTGGTACCTACAATATGTCAGGAACTATAATAGGCACTTGGAATAAACTGATCAGCAAAATAGATCCAACACATGCCTTCATGAAGATTACAGATTACTGAGTAAGAGAAAAATAATATTTACACAGATGTTTAGATGTAAACTGTGAAAGTAGTATGAAAATAAATACAGTATGCTATGAGAGCATGATGGTGGAGTGTTTACACTAAGGTATACTAAAGTGACTACTACAGAGTTAGTTACATTTAGGCTAACATTTCAAGGATAAATAGGAGTATGGTAGGGGTTAGGATTGAGGGTGGAAAAAAAAAAAGGATAAAACCTAGTCGGTGAGATCAGAGAAATATTCCCTCAGGAAGTGATATTTCATCTGAGATGTGAAAAGGGAGAGAGGGATATGTGGGGAAGAGAAGAAATTTCCAGACCAAGGAAACTACATGTGAGAACATATGAGAAAAAAACCTGTGTTGGGACTAAAATAAGGTCATTTTGTTGCTTAAACATAACATTTCAAACTGACAGAAACTCTTAAATATGATTAATAAAGAGCTAAATTATGTTATACCCATAATGTGCAATCCTATGAAAAAATATAGATATACAGATAGATGAGAGATGTCTTGTTAATTGAAAAATCCCGAAATGTATCTCAAAACAATGTTTCAATTTAGAAAAAAAGCAAATATGATATATATATATATATATATATATAGTGTGTGTGTGTGTGTGTGTGTAGTTTCAATGATTTTATAGTCCTTCATATATGAAAACCATATTTTGTCTTTATCGTTATTGTTTTTTAAGGCATTCCATGTTCTACACTTTTACCTGATTGTATGATCAGGCCATTCGAGATGGGTTGCTCTCTTGCTCTCTGTACATCCCCCACTGACCAGTCTCCATTTCATCTATACCCTACTCACATGACTGACCTTCCCTCTTAACCATAAGGCCTAAACAGTAACTGCCTAGGGGCTTGCCCCCGGACCCAGCTAGTAATTGTTCTAGTCTTTAGATACACCATGATAGTTTCCCTGGTAACCAATGAGTCAAATGAATCAATTCCCCCTATAACTAGTAACACTCCCACCCCAACCCTGCCACCTTAGTGAAGGCTGCTGCCGTCCCTGTCCTTCCTGCCACCTGCCATACACATTTAGGTGTTGATCCAGGACCCACTTGCTTTGGATGTGTAAGATCACTTATCAAAATAAACCACTGATGTCTATATCACTGTTGTCGGGCCCTTCAGCCTTGAGGCTGGGCAATTACAAGGCTCGCAGGTCTGTAGGTTGCAGCCCAACAATGATCCACAGAGAAGATTTTTCTTAAGCTTGGCAGCTGTCTGATAAGCAGGGAATAGAAATCAGACCTCAAATATGATTCAAAGTTGTATGATTTGGGCAACTCAGCATATAGACGTTTGAAGTGCATTGCTGATATTCACAAGATGTTGACCCATTTCCAGTGTCCTATCACATTCTTTCTGCATATGCAGAGTTTTCCACCAAAGATGATTCAAAAATAGCTCTATGATTTGGCATTACCTTGATGGCAAGAGTTTCAAAAGACAGGTGAAAAGGTGTACTGCATATTTTGTTGTGCATCTACCCATCCCTCAAAAGAATAGTGTGTCTATTCTAAGTTGGTTACTGATAAGCAAACAGAAAATCAAATATATAAATATTTAGCATTACACTTAAGTCCTGCAAGACATATAATGTATAACGTTCGAGTCACATAGAATATATTAGATAGGCTGCTGTTGTTGAACTGGCAATCTCAATGCATTTGCCTTTGCAAAACGAGAAGCATCTGAGGAACTGTGTAAGAATATTAGTGGTATCAGAGTAAATCTGGAAACCTTTCTGATTAGTTTCTTCTTCATTTTGAAAAGTAACCAGTTTGTATTGAAAGGTGTTAGCAGTACTCCATAGCTAGTTTGATCCTGTAAGCAAAATGTGATAGAGAGGTTCTTTTCTTAGCAAACATGTATCCCAACGAGCCATTACTTTAGCAGTCATATGGTCTTTCTTGTATTTATATCTGTTTCAGCATATGACAATTTGAACATGGATTGCTAAGATTTATTTGATAGGGTATTGTCCCACTTTCACTGCCCCATGTAGTTTTCTTTTTTCCTTTTCTTTCCCACAGAGAATATAAATCAAAATCTTAGTGCCATAAAACCTAATTGGACATCTTGCAATTCTGCATCATTATAAAAGAATGCTATACATGAACAATGCTTTATGTATTTGAGTGGTTTATTTGCCTCTTCTGTAAGATAATACAAATGACAATCAGCTTGGGAACCCACACAAGGCAGATTTTCATGGTACCATTATATCAGTTTAGGTGCTATATATGAAACCTGATGAGCCTAGTAATAACTTTAGAAAGCAGGGTTATCAAAGGAGTGCCGATTTCAGCAGGAAAGAGAATCATCCACAACTGGCAATCTCTATAGACTGCCAAATTACCCAAAATTCTATTCTGCAAAGCAGTAATCTTTAATGTTCCAATAAAAAGTAACTCTTTTTGGAATAGTTATTGTGCTTGTAATTGCACACTCGGAAACTATTTGCATAATATTGCAAAGGACCACAGAAAACGCACTGATAAAAAAGATAATTTAAGATGACTGGAAAGCTGTTTGTGTCTATGATACTCTGTCTTCATCTATTCTTCATTCAATTGTCAAGCACCTACTCTGTGCCTGGCACATATAAGTCACTGATTTTAAAAGAAAAATCCCATGCCCCAAAGGAGTCTATGTTTTAGTGCTAAGAATAGTAAGCAGGCAGTAATAGCAATGCCTGATACTTCTCACTTTAGAAGTATATATCACGGATATTTGGGGGTGGGAATTGGGGGCTAAAGAGTGATGAGTCAAGGAAGGTACTTAGATGAAAAGGCATTTGATGAGTTAGAAACAAAGACGGGGAGCTAGATAGAGAGAGCATTCTATGTAGAGGGAGTATCATGTGAAAATGCATTGAAAATGAAAAAGCTGGGTACATTTTGTACATAGAATATAGTTTAGGTTGACCAAATATGCGGAAGAATGAGAAAAAAATAGGAGATTGCAAGCATTTTCCCCCAGAGGAGAGGCAAAGGACACATATAATCTTCGAAGCATCCAGTTTGAGGTTATTGATTTTATTTTTCTGTAAGCATATCTTCTGCTGCTTGTCTCTTCTTAGCCAGCACCAAGCTTTCACATGTGTGAGTAGATTGAAGTGAATAAGCAAATTACTAATTTTCAAAGAATCATAAAGAACAGAAAGTTAGACCTGGAAAGGCTTTTATACATCCTCTAATTCAAAGTCCCTTTTTTCTTTTAACAGATGGATGAATTGAGTCTGGATGGGAGAAGGAACTTGCCTATGTTCAAACATATTGTATAGATTGAATCAGATACAGTATTTCAAATGCTGTAACCCTACAGGATTTGGTGTACCACAGTGAAAAGTGCCTGTTGGAACTATTATGTAGACTTCATTCCCCTATGCCAGGTATGGGACAAACTATATCCAACCTCACATACCAAAATGTATTCTGTTATCAGATGTTTAAGGAGCCCGTAACAAATAAACTTAATGTCTGAAGTTTCTTTATGCCTGTTTCTGCTGGATACTGTTCACAATGTGTCTTCTCTTACTTCGTTGCAATTGTGGAGTACAAACTCATCTTCCTTGTGTTCTTTCTATCATTTTTGTGCTCATTTACTTCTGTTTGTTGGCACATTCAAGCAAAAAGTGCATTAAATTCAATTCTGAGGGTTTTTTCATAATACGCACGTAGTTGGAATCTTGGTGAATGATTGAAAAGCCATGCAAGATTTGACTTGTGGTTATCAGTTATAATTTGTGACTTTATTTCCACTGAAGAGACAATCAAAATTCAGCAGGGAATGCTTTCCTATTCCCTTGAGACTGCTGAGTTTATTTTGCATTCACTCTTAAAATGAGAGTCAAAACTTTGGGGGCTTCATGCAGAGATATACTGTTAAATTATCACTCTTGGTGAGTTCTAGTGTTTATATCCTATCTTTCATATTTCTCAAAACTGTAGAAACAGAAACTCAAGGTCTCTAGAATTTGATAGGAAATCTAAGGTTATAATCAAAGTTTAGAATTCACTTATTTTCCAAAGATTATATTTCACTATATTTTTGGTTTCTGTGGATTTCTTAGCTTTGTGCCAGATATTTTAAAATATCTATTCAGCATATTTTTTGTTTATAGTTCTAGTTGTATTTTATGTCTAAGCATTTAGTCCACCTCCTAGTAGAAATAAGATCATCACTGTACTTTCCACTGCTGATAATATAAATAACTGCCAAACAAACCAAATTAAAATAGAAATAAAACAAGCAATCAATAACAAGGTTGAACACCACAGTAAAGTTCAGTAGGCTGTGGATGTAAAATATACATTTGGATCAAGACATATATATTTGCAGTAGTCATTTTATCAGACAAGTGGGAAAGGAAGTCAAATTATAGCACTGCTTGAACTCAATGGTGATTCCGTACATAATTCTTTCAAGGATTATGGCAGTATACAGGAGAATAAAATAAAGTCATTCATTTGAGGACCTTTTAGATTCATGGAAAAATTAATACATTAATGATATGATTTGGGTATATCTGTAGGCCCTTGGGTAGTTACCAAAGAAGTGGAAGAGAAAGAATATACACAGTGTAAGCATAAGTTAATTGGAGTGGACTGTATTTAAAGGGACATGAAGGAATAGCATTGGGAAATCTATTATTCTTGTATTCCTTTTTTTCTTTTTCCTTTGCATGGCAGTGCTAAATTTCTGCCTACAGCTGACTGCTTTTCAGGGCAAAGTTGATTTTGTTTTTAACTATCCAGGTCTTATTTTCCTCTACAATTTACAGAGAGGCAATGGTTCTACACTCCAATTTATTACTTTTCTTTTATTATTAAATACAGTGTTCTTCTCCCACTATGTTGGTAATTTCAAATCTCACTAGTTAAAATTTTCTTAAAAATTTCCTATCATGTAACTGCAGACTTTATTTTTTGGCAAACACATATCTAAACTCTTAAAAAAAATCTCATATTGAAATGTGTCACATGTTTCTATTTTTCACTGTGACACTGAAATTTACACTTGAAAGCATACATCCCATTTTACTTACAAACATAGAAATCCTCTCTGCAAAGCTATATGCCTCCTAGACTCATCTTCAGATATTAATAGGTGAGTGGATTCTTTGCATTTTTAGTCACTTATACTTTTGTTCAAGCTCAGTAATAATAACAATAACATTTATTAATTTGGTTCACCAAATATTTTGAGCATATAATAATAGTTACATTCTTAGGATACAGATTTATGCCAGAAAGATAACATGTAGTTTAACAGAGCTTATGTTCTATTGCTGGAAATGGATAATTAAGTAATCACAATGAAAGGATATATATGCTATACTCTGATAAATATAAGGTGAGTATAACACGGTTAGAAAGATATGCTCTACAGAGAGATAATTTCCAAATATATGAGGGTGTTTTAAGCCAGCGGCCCCCAACCTTTTTGGCACCAGGGACTGGTTTCATGGAAGGCAATTTTTCCATGGACCAGAGGTGGGGTGGGAACGGTTTTCACATGATTCAAACACACCACATTTATTGTGCACTTTATTTCTATTATTATTACATTGTTATATATAATGAAATAATTATACAACTCACCATAATGCAGAATCAGTGGGAGCCCTGAGCTTGTTTTCCTGCAACTAGATGGTCCCTTCTGGGGGTGATGGGAGACAGTGACACACAAAGTGTGTTGCTTATGTCCAGTCTACTCCGTAATCTCGTTTTGGTTGCTGTCACTGTGGAAATCCCTGCTTCACAAAGACAAGATTTTGGAAATCGAAGCAGGCTTTTCAGTGCTTTTGTGGCAATCTCAGGATATTCCACCTTGACTTTAATCCAGAACATATGGAGAGTTAAAGTTGTCTCAAACATACTTTTAAGGCCACCATCATTTGCAATCTCAAGCAATTGATCCTCTGCTAGCGTGGACAAAGTCGATTCACCTGGCTTATTCACAGATGGGTTGCAGAGCCATTCCTTCCCAGTTCCAGGGTCTTTTGTGGTTGGGAAGTAATGTTCAAACTCTTTTGAAAGCTGAGATAGGTGATCATGCACCAGCTGGGAGAAAGAAGGCCCTGGCTCAGTCTCTTTGAGAATCTAATGCCGCCGCTGACCTGACAGGAGGCGGAGCTCAGGCAGTAATGCGAGCAATGGGGAGCAGCTGTAAATACAGAAGAAGCTCTACTCACTTGCCCACCACTCGCCTGCTGCTGTGTGGCCCGGTTCCTAATAGGCCACAGACCAGTACCAGTCCATGGCCTAGGGGTTGGGGACCTCTGTTTTAAGCAGAACAAACAGCATAAGTGCTAGAGAGGGAAAAAGCATGTCCAGTTGGAGAATGGTAAGTTTAGTAGATTTTATTGAGTTATGGCAGATAGATAAAACTAGAGATAAAAATATACTCTTATATTATTTGTGCTGTGGATAATATAAGCAGTGAGTGACCCTAATCTTGCCCATAACTTACTGTGTGTTTTCAGTGGAAATAGAAATCTTAAATTTGTTTCTCTTTTCTGTTCATTTTAGAAAGTTGATCAAAGGGAAAAAAATGATTTCCTATGATTTGTACCTGAAACAGGAGCTTAGAAAAAAATCTTTCCATAACAAATGTACTATATATGCTTCCTTTTATGTCATGATTGCTCAGTTAATTATATACATCTTAAACATGTAAAGAGAAGAGAACAGATGATAAAGGCTTAGTTGAAAAGACGTAAGTCCATGAAAATAACTTTATTCATCATAACTTGAATTATTTTGTTCAAATTATTTTGCTCTGTGGATCAGAAAATGATACTACTGAAGAAAAAAGAAAATGCAAGAGCATAATTCTAATATCAAAGTCATTGACGTATCCCAACAAATGTTACATTACTGTTATTGCTCCTGAAGAACACACAGACAGCAATATTCTTAAATGCCCATAGTGAACAAAACTTTGCTTGAAAGAAGATAGTAAACTTCTGGGTTGAGAAGACAACTACTTGGAACCTTCGAATCGTTTGTAATCCATATATTACGGAAATGAAATTATAAACACAGTAAACTTCATTAATCCCTTGGTCATGTGTGTAGAAGAGGGAATTCACTACTATCTAAATACATGTATCCCACACACAAAAATGTGTGCTTTCTTTGACATGCTTTTCTAATTCATTAAAGCATACTAATATCCATCCATTTGCTCATTCAGAGACCTGGTGTCATTTTATTACATCTTTCTTACTACCAGGCCCATTAATTCAAATCACATCGACTTTTTCCAAAGGTAAGCCTCCTACCCTGTGTTCTTGAATTGTTCTTACCAATTTAGAATTCATTCTCCTCTAAGCTTCCAGGGGATCCTTTTAAAATGTCAATTGGATTTTCAAAGTTCTATAGTTAGAACTTTTTAATGGCCTACTGTTTCCCTTAGGGAAAACCCAAATCTCACTAATTCCTACATTTCCCTGATTCTGCCTTACTCTATGGCTACTTCTGGCATTTTAGGCTCAGCTCACTAACGGTAGAGAATAAAGATTAGTGCAAAGATTTTTACAATCAAAGTTAGTTAAACAAAGTTGTTGACGTACTAAATGGAATTATTAATAATAACTACGGTATAGGATAGTTGTGAGGTTTCAGTAAAAATGTGTCATTTTTTCTGATAGAACATTCGCTTTTTAAACTTCAGCTTTATTAAAGTATCACTGACAACTTGTAAGGTATTTAAAGTGCACATCATGATGATATATGTACACATTGTGAAAGGATCCCTTCATCTAGTTAATTAACATATCTGATAGAACATTTTTTATATGCAATCTATACATGTGGTCTCTTTAATAATAATAATAGAGTCATTTGCTCTTTGGTAAACAGGAGTTAATCCTAACTTTTATATTCCTTATAGTTTGAGTCCATTATGAAGAATGATTATGTTTCAATTACCATTATTTTCAGATGCCTCACACTCTGCCTGGCCCAAAACAGTCAAAATACTTAGTTGAGTGACTGAATGTTGGGAATAGAGAGATAATATACAAAAGTATGGAATGTAACCTAAGTCTGTCCTTAAGTTATAATGTTCTATTTTAGGATACAATTATTATCATAATCCAATGATCATTTAAGGGAAAAGTTGATTACATTTCTCAGACCCATGCCTGGCTAGATTTCCTGGTAGGCTTATTTTCTCTACTACATGGACTCAAACCTTTCACATTGCCTTCTCTTAGCAGTACTTTACTAGTGTCCTTGCCTTGTATAACACAAGGCGGGTGCCGGGTTTGTGCAGACGAGAACAATGGCGGAACGTTATTGCATGAGTGGGCTCATGCATCCTAGCAGCCCCCAGTCATCCTGTTTCACATTTATAAGAGGTCCTATCCCTGCTATAAAATGAGAATCTGATGCGAAGACAGCTACTCCTTCCACCTTGTTTAATGTTGCTTCTAGCATGAAATGGAAACAAAAAAAACTGAAGGAAGGGGCACAATATTCATGGAATCTACTGTTCTGATACCAGCTGTATTACAAATCTGTACACCTGTTTACATCACCATTTCATCTTTGATGTGTTTCTATTAACCTATGTTTCTCTGTGGAGAGGAGCCTACTATTCTAGAACATGTGATAGTAGAGGAAGGGGAACCAATAGGCTCCTGATAGAACTTTATTAAGGCTACACTGAGAGCTGGGAAACAGTTGCGCTCTCCACAGCCTCCAGCAGGATGAGAAAGAGACTTTGGGGGTGGGTGGCAGCGATTTCTTTAAAAATGGAATCAGTATTCTCCCTTACTATGAATGCAGGATCTAATCACCCCAAAAATTCATTTACAAAGTTTGTAAAATATGAAGCTACTTGAACTTTACCCATTCTGGAAGTTGAAGGGTATTTCCAGGATCGGGATCAGGCCCCAAAGTTGCATGTGCCCCTGAGCTTCTAGAGCTCACTATGCCAGTTCTACTTTCATCTGGTTCTGGGATTAATACAGGGTCTGTCACTGACTTGGTTATTTGTAATGGGCCTTCCTGCTCCTTCCTTTTTTTTCTGGGACTGAAGCCATTGAAAATGGCTCCATATATATCTATATATGTGTGTGTGTATATATATATATATTTTTTTTCTTTTCCTTCTTTTCCTTTTATCAGTAGAAAGAACCTGTATGCCCCACAACAGAGTCCTGTCTGGAGCGTCTTAGGTAATTCACTGGCCTCAGCAGGGTGGCTTTTCCTCTGATTAGGTTATTCCACCATTTTTTCTGGCTACTGACCCACTCTCCTAATTTGGGGCACATAGTATCCTCTCTCTGCCATATGGACTGCCAACTTTGCCTGGCTCTTGCTTGTAGCCTGAATCTTGGGCTGTTCTTCCTGTTGCAAACTCCTCCCTCTGGCCTCTCTATTGGCATCTGACACCTAGGAAACTTCCAGGGCCCACTGCTCCCACTGTGGGTATGCTTTTCTTCTAATACTTAAATATCACTTTTCTTTTTTAAAAAAATTTATTTATTTTATTTACTTATTTTTGGCTGCGTTGGGTCTTTGTTGCTGCGCACGGGCTTTCTCTAGTTGCAGCGAGCTGGGGCTACTCTTCGTTGCGGTGCGCGGGCTTCTCATTGCGGTGGCTTCTCTTGTTGAGGAGCTCGGGCTCTAGATGTGCAGGCTTCAGTAGTTGTGGCACACGGGCTCAGTAGTTGTGGCTCATGGGCTCTAGAGCACAGGCTTCAGTAGTTGTGGTGCACGGGCTTAGTTGCTCCACACATGTGGGATCTTCCCAGACCAGGGCTCGAACCCGTCCCCTGCATTGGCAGGCGGATTCTTAACCACTGCACCACAAGGGAAGCCCTAAATATCACTTTTCTAAGTGCAATTAAATAACAGGATTATATAATTTTCTGCACTAGGATGGTGCATCTTTACTTCCTGCTAAATGGACATCACCATATCGTTTACTATTCCTGATGACATAATATATTTTTTATGAAGTGGAGAAAAATTAAGACATTAATTAAGCAGAAATTGTATGAATAGCATAGTCATTTCAAGAGAGTGTGAGCAGCAGCCAGGAGTCAGACATTTATCAATCCTGCCTCATGTCCCTTTGTTTTTCTTTAACAGCACACTTAAACCTTGGCTGACTAAGATCTTCATTCACTAGTTCTGCAATTTTTATAATCCAAGCTGAGTATGAAATGGATCAAACCTAAACAGACCCAGCCATCTCAATTCCCTTCCAAAAATAGATAGCTGTGTTTTATCTTCACGGTTAAATTGATTCAGGTTCAATATCCTGGTATTGTGTTCCTGTGATGTAACCTGATTTGCAGCATCTCTCTGTCTTCTACCTTTCCATAGCCCTATCATATGATTACTGTTCTTAAAATGAGGTTTCCTACTTCATTTCTTTGTTTAGGTCATACTAAGTTTTTGGTAATAGTGACTTATGAAGCAAATCCCTTACCTAGACTCAAATCAACATTATTTTTCAATTTTCCCTGAAAATATAGGCGTTCTACCCTTGAACTCAAGTCCATGTCCTGCCCTATTAGAGTAAGTCTCCAGGTGTTAAATGTTTGATGGCTGTAATATGATAAAATTAGACTTTCAACTCTGAATTTCAGAGATATAAAGATGTAATCACTAATGTGCCCCAAACATTCACTTTTATTAAAACTATTCTATTCCATATGACCTCCTAATGCAGGCAGTAGAATAGGACTAAGAATTGGATGATTCAGTGATAATCCTGGGATATAAGCAAGATAATTAACTGTAAAGGCATGAATGAAATCATTTTAATTCCATATTTGCAAAAGTGTCACTTGACTGGGGGAGGACTGTTGTTATTCCCATAAGTGTGTCACTGATATGAAGTAGACTACATGATAAATACACTAGACTCTGACAGACATATTAAAAACTTCGGAATTCCTTGACATGTCAAAATGGAACTTCTAATGGGAGGGATGGCTAAGGTAAAAATTTGGCATCAGAATATTAGTGTAATTAAATCTCACTAATTTCCATATCTACAACTGTTTTAGATGTTTTGGAAAGCATCTAACAATAAAATTTCAGGCATTTTTTTAGAAGTTTTCCAGTGCCCACACCATTTCCGTCATTTGTTAATTTGCTTGTATCTTGAACTGTGAGGGAAGTACCTCAGTTTAAAACATACAATGGTCCCTATGCTCACTGATCCATTGAGGGAGCCAAACTTACATACGAATAACTACTATAAAGAATAATAGGTGTTATGCAAGATATTTGAATCATGTAGAGGAACAGAAGAAAAAAAACTATGAATTCTATACTAGAGATGACAAGGACTGTCAAAAGATTCTTCAAGGTGAATGTGACATATATTTTGTTTAAGATGTGCAGCTGTACTCTAGGCAGAAGGCAGATATGTAAGGACAGGGAGTCAGAGCAAAACTTGTACTTCCCACCCTCCCACCCACCCAGGATTTTAACAGATATATTTTCAACACCCCCCCCAAATGTATTTATTCCTCTTTCAGATATCCATAGGCCACAGATGTGGGGCTATGAGATTTCTTGAGTCATTACAAGATTTAATTTCCTAACGAGAAAGGAAAAAGTGCCCACATATGACATATCAGAACCAAAGGCCCCGTTTGCCCTTTCTGGCCTCCACTTTCTAAGTGTCCTGGTTTTCCACTTCTCTGTATTCCCCCCTCTACTATTCCCCCCACTGCTCCAAAAATCAATAAATCATAAATAAATGTCACCAAGGGCCAAGCTATGTAAAATGCATACTCACTCTGAGATTTTGAAATCATTTCTTCTTACTTGGGTGGCAGCTGCATCCCAAGAGTTCTTGGCTTCCTCTTTTTAGCATCATCTTTATCCGTGGAGCAATATTTCCCTGTTGTTTGAAATACAAAAGGAATGCTGTGGTCCTGTCCAGCCTTGACAGGTTTAAGTCTTCTCTGTAAGTTTCTCTACTCTTTATGTTACATAGAGGACATATCTTAAAACCTTAACTATTTTTTCCTTGAAATTACAATTGCCACAATTGTAAATCTATAATTAAATATCCAATTCATGTTTTAGGAGGATGGTTAAACTGGGTAGTCTTTAAGGCTCTTTTTTTTTTTTTTTTTTTTTTTGCGGTACATGGGCCTCTCACTGCTGTGGCCTCTCCCGTCACGGATCACAGGCTCCAGACGCGTAGGCCCAGCGGCCATGGCTCACGGGCCCAGCCGCTCTGCGGCATGTGGGATTCTCCCGGACCGGGTCACGAACCTGTGTCCCCTGCATTGGCAGGCGGACTCTCAACCACTGCGCCACCAGGGAAGCCCTTTAAGGCTCTTTGCAACCCCAATATTATATAATTCTATATGATTTTCTCTGAAAAGGAGGAATTCTGGTGTGCGTGGGGGAGATTTTACCTTTAAATCTCCATAATTTTCTTTGTACAGTGTCAAAAAATGACAACTGAACTAATCTGTATCTTAGAGGAAGGAAAAGGAAGTAGTGTTTTCATGACAGTGAGAAATTGTGACTCAGTTCTAAAGTGGATATAATAGAATGTTACCAAATAATTACACTCAGAGTTTCTATCTAAATATCTTATTTGCATATATATATTTTTAAGATAGACTAATATTAAAAACTTCCTCCTCAAATGCCATTTAAACAATTTGTTACTTGGGGAAAGTGCAACAATTTAGGATTTAACCTGCTTTTAATGCAAAGTACATTACTGAGAAAGAATGAAGTTTAAGAATTGATTCAGAGGCTTCTGAGATCTGAGGAAAACTGTTTCTTCCCACCCACACCATCTTCAATTTCCTAATCTTTTTTGAAAAAAAAGGATAATAGTTTAAAATGTGATACTCCTGAGAAAGGTATGAAGTTTAGAAAGAAGGGTATCCTATCCCACTCCAAATACGCACACACACACAGATACACATACATCCCTAAAATGTAGATTTTGGACAATTGTATTAGTTGCTTGAAAACGTCAAGGGAATACAATACAATAAAATCTGAAGTGATATTCTTAAATTATTTACATTTGTGAGAATTGTTGGGCGCACAGTGCAGTTCAGGATCTCAATAGGGAGTCCACGTATCCCTTACAGCCTTGCCGCTATAGACTAGAAGATGAGCAGCTTTTTAAAAAAATAGTAGCAAAATACATGTAACATGAAATTTACCATTTTAACCATTTTTAAGTATTCAATTCAGTGGCTTTAAGTGCACCCAAAACTTTAAGTACATTATGGATGTTGTTGTATAACCATCACCACTGCTAACTCCAGAACTCCTTTGATTTTGCAAAACTGAAACTCTGTACCCATTAAACAATAACTCCTCATCCTCCTCTCTTCTAGCTCCTGGCAACCAACATTCTTTCTCCTGTTTCGATGAATTTCAATAATCTAGGTATCTAAGTGGAATCATAGTATTTGTCCTTTTGTGACAGGCTTATTTCACAAAGCATAGTGTCCTCAAAGTTCATCCACCTTGTACGTATGTCATAATTTCTTTCACTTTTAAGGCTGAATAATACTCCATTATACAGGCATACCTCATTTTACTGAACTTTGCTTTACTGCACTTCACTGATACTGCATTGTTTTACAAATTAAATGTTTGTGGCAACGCTGCATGGAGCAAGACTATTGGCACCATTTCTCCAGCAACATTTGCTCACTTCATGTCTCTGTGCCACATTTTGGTAATTCTCTCAATATTTCAAACTTTTTCATTACTATTATATTTGTTATGGTGATCTGTGATCAGTGATCTTTGATGTTACTATTGCAAAGAGATTACAACTCACTGAAGACTCAGATGATGGTTAGAATTTTTAGCAATAAAGTATTTTTAAAATTAAGGTATAAACATCGTTTTTAGACATAATGCTATTGCACAGATAATAGGCTATATTATAGTGTAAAAGTAACTTTTATATGCACTGGAAAACCAAAATATTTGTTTGACTCATTTTATTGTAATATACCCTTCAATGCTGTGGTCTAGAACTGAACTCACAGTATCTCTGAGACATGTCTGTATATATTACATGTGATATAAATAAAAATATCATATACAATATAATTAAAATACACACACACACACACATATGCACCTGACAATTTGTTTATCCATTCATTCCTCAATGGTGATGGACATTTAGGTTGCTTCCATGTTTTGGCTAATGTAATAACTGCTGCTGTGAACATGTGTGTACAAATATCTCTTTAAGACCTTGCTTCCAGTTCTTTAAGGTATATACCCAGAAATGGAATTACTGGACCATATGTTAATTCTATTTTTAATTTTTTGAGGAACCATTTGGTTCCTCAAATGTAAAATGGCTGCACCATTTTACATTCTCCACATCCTATTTGTTAGTACCTTTTTTTTTGGTTTTTTAATGGTAGCCATCCTAATGGGTGTGAGGTATAATAGTAACTCACTATAGTTGGGATTTGCATTTCTCTAATGATCCGTAACGCTAAGACTCTTTTCATGGTATAACTGGCCATTTAGGTAGCTTCTTTGAAGAAATGTCTATATAAGTACTTTGCCCATTGAAAAAAAAATGGGTTGTTATTTTATAGTTGAGTTGAAGGAATTCTTTATATATTCTGCCTATTAACTCCTTATCTTTTGCAAATATTTTCTCCCATTCTGTGGGTTGCCTTTTCACTTTGTTGATAGTGTCCTTTCGTGTATGGAAGTTTTAAATTTTGGTGTAGTAAAATTTATGTATTTTTTTCTTTTGTTGCCTGCATTTTTCATGTCATATCCAAGAAATCATTGCCAAATCCAATGTCATGATTTCCCCCTATGTTTTCTTCTAAGAGTTTTATAGTTTTAGCTCTTACATTTAGGTCTTTGATCCATTTTGAGTTGATTTTTGTACGTGGTATAAAATAAGCGTTCAACTTCATTCTTTTGTATGTGAATATCCAGTTCTCTGTTCTACTACACTGGTCTATATATCTGTCTTTATGTCAGTACCACACAGAGTTTTGATTACTATAACTTTGTACTAAGTTTTGAAATCAGGATGTGTGAGACTTCCAATTTGTTCTTCTTTTGCAAGGTTGTTTTGGCTTTTGGGGTCTGCTGTGGACTGAATATTTGCATCCCCCCAGATTCATATGTTGAAACCTAATGCCCAATGTGATGGTATTAAGAGGTGAGGCCTCTGGGAGATATTTAGGTCATAAGACTGGATCCCTCTTGAAAAGGATTAATATTATTATAAAAGAGACCACACAAGAGCTACTAGGTCCCCTTCCATCACATGAAGACACAGGGAAAAGATGGCCATTTAGAATCACAGGCTCCACTCCAGGCCTACTGAGTCAGAATTTACACTTTAATCAAGATCCCCAGGTGATTTTTTTATACTTTGCACTGGGACAACTTTTCTCACCTTTTTTTTTTTTTTTTTTTTTTTTTTTGCGGTACGCGGGCCTCTCCCGTTGCGGAGCACAGGCTCCGGACGCGCAGGCTCAGCGGCCATGGCTCACGGGCCCAGCCGCTCCGCGGCATGTGGGATCTTCCCGGACCAGGGCACGAACCCGTGTCCCCTGCATCGGCAGGCGGACTCTCAACCAGTGCACCACCAGGAGAGCCCTCTCACCTTTATTTTTATTGGGTTTGTTTTAATCATATCTACTTCTAATAAAAATATATATTAAAAAATTCCCTCTCCCTCATCTCAATTCAAATTCCATCAAGTGACCCTTTTTTTCATCCCTTCATTGAGAATTATTGCTATAAATGTTCCATTTTTGGTTTCACTGGGTCTTTGCCTTTAGAAGATTTAAGAGATATTTTATTAGTATGAGTGTTTTTCTATTGATCTTAGCTTTTTGGCACATCCTCAAGTTGGCTTGAAAACCCCTAACTTGTTCAAAAACTACTATTCTATTGAAAAGGTAGGAACTCGGAGATTATACTTAGTTGGGTTTGTTTATTGAACCTGCTCTTTATTACCTGTGTGGATCTGGGAAAGTTATTTAATCTGCCTGAAGCTCTTTTCATTGGACTATGATGAA
Organism: Delphinapterus leucas; assembly: GCF_059928025.1. Classification (NCBI taxonomy): domain Eukaryota; kingdom Metazoa; phylum Chordata; class Mammalia; order Artiodactyla; family Monodontidae; genus Delphinapterus; species Delphinapterus leucas. Next base: position 95,643,612 of record NC_143134.1, read on the forward strand.
GGCTAGATGGCAGCGCCTATTTAAAGCCTATATGCTGTGTTCTCCTTATAGTAGCTTGGTAAATTTCAGATACCACCTAACGTTTCTACTAGCCTTGCATTGAGCAGAGAAAGCGTAACTCTTGTGAGAGCTTGCCAGTTGCCTCATTTCAATTCTTCCTTTTTTTCTAAAATAATAGAATCTGTGATTTTACCTGAGCATGTAGTTGCCTATACTAAAGACCACTTCCAAGCTTTCTTGAATGTGGTCATGTGAAAAAATGGATGCATTGTATGTAACAGGAGGGCAGTTTCATTAAAGCAAATGACATTGCTCTCCTGTATCGCCCTTTCTTTTTTTCTTACTTACTGTTTGGAGTGTGGATATGTTAGCTGAGCCTAGAGCAAGCTTCTTGAATCACAAGTTATAAAGTTCAAAATGAAAATCACAGAAAAACAAGTTAAAAATTTTGGATTTCTGGACATCATTGGCTTTCATATCAACCCTGTGCCATTCATCTGACTTTAAATTACAAATCAACTTTTATCCTGATTAAGCTATTAATATTTTATATTTTTGGTTGTTCAGAGCTGAAATTAGCCTTAACTAATACAAACATTTGACCAAAAGAATAACACATACAAGAAGAAGTATAGTAAATGGGTAAGAAAATATGGTTTCAAATCATAGCTCAACTTTTAAGTTGAATGTTAATATATTTAAGCATTATGTTCCTTAATATACTCATTTTAAAGCAGAAATAATAATAATGGTAATAATAATAATATATACCTCATATAAATGTTGTGAGAATTAAACGAGATAAATCACATGCAGAGTCTAGAACAGGAATTAGTAAGTTAAGGCCTGCAGCCCATATGTGGCCTGCAGGTCATATCCTGCCCTCTGTTTCTGTGAATAAATTCTATAAGTAAATTTTTATTGGAACACAGCCACATCATTTGTTTACATATTGTTTTTGCTCCTTTCATGCTAGAATGGCAGAGTTGCACAGTGCAACAAATACCTTATGGCCCGCAGAGCCTAAAATATTTATTTGGCCCTTTACAGAAAAATTTTACATACCCCTGATTGAGGACACAGAAACTGATCATTGGATTACGTATTTTCTCTCTATAAAATTCTTACAGTACGATGTTATCTTGCTTGTAAAATGATTATATCACCAATCAACCTTCAATTATGCATATGCTTAGCTATGATTTTTGAGTGATAGATATGAATTTTACTAATCCAGCAGTGTTTATTGACCTAATCACTTTGAGGCCTATGACATCCATCTACTGAAGGCTGATATGTATTATACCTTTAGTCTATAGCCCTAGAGCAGAGAATAACAGATTGGTCAATACCAGATGAAACCCATGATCCATTAATTACTATTAATTAAAAAGCCAGCCTACATATAAGCTCTTTCCCAAGCAACGTAAGACTCTTCTCATGGGATGCCATCCACTAACCTTTACATATTAGAAGGCTGCCAGGCATGATCATTTTAAACCCAAGTGAGCTGATCTACCTCAGGCACTAAAAATCAGTGGTTCAAATGAAAGAAGTATCCTACAACAATAACTTGTGGAAATGTTAAAAGATCCAGCTCCTTCTTATACAGCTAACACATCATTTGATTTGAAGGAATCCTATTTACTTTTATTAGAAAACCACTCTAGTGTTTTCCATGTATCTTGCTCTGATTCTGATTGCAAAACTTTCCAGGTTGATTAACTAAAGTGAGTCTATCAGTCATTGCAATAGTACTTTTAAAACAGAGTCAAGCTTTGTTCCCCAGTAAATATTCGCAGACAGTGCAGCATTTCTCAGTAAACTATTTAAGCACTTAAGTTCGAGGCTTAGCTATTTAATGGGCTCTACCCCTCCTCAATTCAAGGTATCTATTATATGTTTAAATTAATCACATTCACCTCTCTTAAGGACTGAGACTTGTTACTGCCTTTTTATAACAGGATTCTCAGTATGCCTTTATATATAATTCACTTTTTTTATAAGACAGAAACTATTCAACTTAACTTGATTTAATAAGCATTTATTTTGTCCAACATTTGGCAAAATACTCTGTCACTTTGGGATACAGGTTTAAATTACACATGGTTCCTCCTCTCAGCTAAAAATGCAATGTCGTTGATGCATATATATGTATATATACATAGGTAAAGGTAAGGAAATGTAGTGAAGAGTCTCAGTGTGGAAAAGACCTTAAGCTGGGGTCAGTTTATCAGAGTTCAAATAATAGCTTTTACATTTGCTTGTGCTATGATACTGGATAAGCCTTTTCTGAGCCTCTGATTTCTTATCTGTAAAAAATAAAAGTTATTATACTTACTTTTTTCAGTTAAGATTAAACAAGATGGCACATTTAGAAGTTTGGCACTTGGTTGGCTTTCATTAATATTGGCTCACTTCTCTACTTTGAATGTATCCATGGGCAAGGAAGAAAGAGTGATTCCAAGGAAGAAAATGTTAATAAAAACACATAAATCAAATTTTAAAATAGGTACAGTTCTACAGGCATAAACAGGCCATTCCTGGAAGCCAAAGAGTGTGGAGGCAAGGCTTTTGAGAATACATGGCAGTCTTCTCAATCTGGACATGTTTGTGAAATGGTGAAGTAGGATATAAGGCTGGCTAGTTTCATGAAAAGGAAACGGTTAATGGAAAAGTATAGTGAAATATCACATTATTGTGATTAGACTAATTAATGGAATATAGTTGCACTTCAATAAATATTTGTTGAATGGATGTTGAATGGCTTTTGACATATGTATTTCTACCCCAGTTCTTTGTGTCAATTATTACTAATGAGATGGCAACAGGTTCCTATCCTTTGCAAAATATTTATAAGTTAGTGCAATGAGATGGGCGACTTACTGAATGTCAGTCTAATAAAATGCTACATAGGTTACTCTACTTTCCTAGAGTGACTGATTTAATTTCAATTGCAAGATAGAAACTGGGTTATAAATAAACACACACACACGCACACACACATACACACACACCACGTAGCAATGTCCTTCAAAGAAAAAATAATACTTATGACACAGCTACTGTTATCTTCTTGTCCTTCACTGCAACTTTTTAAAATTTAAATCTTTATTTTCCCAAATAAGTATAGGCCGCCCAATGTGGCAGTCATGCTAGAAGCAAAGGACACATATTATTTTTCCCAACCAAATCCTGGAGTAATGAAAAGTGTGTGGTTAGAAAGAAGGGGAGCAAATGAGAGTCCCAAATGTAGGAATAAACAGAGAGAGTAAAAGTTCAATGAAATATCCAGTTTAGAAAACTCAAGTTACCATCTCAAGAAGGGACTTATCTCTAAATAAGTTGTTCTTTTTCTCAGTTTTTATTTTCCTGTTGATGACCCATAATTAAAAAATAAGCTTCAAAGTAAAGGAATCGCATGCTTGTTTTGATGAAACCAAAGAAGAGAAAGAAGTGTGAAAGTTTGCTTGCAAATCCAAAGCCAGGCTTAAAAGGTACATGAAGTCTGATAGGAGGCAGCCAAAGCCAGCATTATAAAATAAAGATACATGAAACAACTTCTGTGAGAAGCTGACATGGATCTGAGCAGTAAAAAGATAAACCTACAAATTGCCTAATGTACCAATTTTTTAAAGATAATTTTCAATGTTATCGTAATGTAGTGAAGACAGATAGTGAGCTCAGTGGAAGGAATAGGGTTTGATCCAGTTTTTTCCTCCCTTCCAGCTATGTGACTTAGGACAACTCATGTAACATTTATGGTAGCATTGGATTAAATGATTTTCAAGAGCTATTCCTGCTCTAAAATATTCTCTGATGCTAGGAAATGAATTACTGGAATCAGAGACACAAAAGCAAACACAATCTTAATTATGATGCAAACAGGATACAGCATTTAAAGACACTGGAGTTTCAAAATAATTTCCTTCCCTCAGATAAGGAGACTAATGAGCAGTGAAATGAACAATTGTAAGCAACAGATGGAAAACAGGGGGAAAAATTCTGAAAAAGTCCATCACTTAGATAACCATCCCCTGAATAACTCAGTGATGACTGAATTTCCTTTTCTCACTGCCCAAACATTTAGAAAAACTCATTGAAGTTATTCCTATGACTCTCCTGAGTTCACTTTTATAAAAATGAATGCTCTTCCATAATGGTCCAATACTAAACAAGAAAAGAACAAAGGAGCCTTTCCCCATTTGCCATTCATTGGTGGTTTTGCATCCAGCTAGGTTTTTCCCTGCCTCCTTCTTTTTGAAAGGGCTCTATCCAATCCATCCCCACTACCAATCCCTTTGTCCATGCCACAGTACCCCTCTCCTAGATTTTTGCTGCACGGTCCTAATTGTTCACTCCAAAACTACAAGAAGAGTCTTCTAAAATGCAAACCTCTTTAAAATGCCCAATATCTCTATTTAGAGAAAGCTATACACCTCAAAATATGTATTATTGCTTTAAGACCTCCCTTTAGCTTGTAAACACATTTCTTCTCAATCCCACCTTTTTTATTCCAATAATAAGGAACTACTCTAGTCTGCTTACATCCGGACTACAGTAGTTCCAAAGTTTATTTTATGTCTTTTATATAGATATATAGATACAGAAAAAAAAAAAAGAAATAGTGAGAGGACATTATGGGGGAAATATATTGATTTTTTGATTTCATGCTTAGAGCACAAGGGGTGAAAACAAAACAAAACTTGAATTCTAAACTGGAATAGCCAAAGAGATTGTGTTAAATAAATTTGCATTTTAGCCTGAAAGTATGAAAACAGAGAATCATGTACTACAGATGCTTAATACAGTTTTCAAAAATGTCTTCTTGAAAAAGTTGAGATATTACATACGTATACATATATATATACATATACGTGTATATATATGATATATATGAAAGGTGAGATGATAAATTTTATGTGTGGTTCAGATATTCCCAGAACCTGAAAAACTTGTTTGATTTTTCATTTGTTACTTGAGCTTACAAGGCTGTGAAGCACTGCTAAACGTTTGAGTTCCAGCAACTTGTTTGTTTATATATAATTTTTTTTCTACTTGGCTGATATTGAAGTAACAGGGAAAGAAACATTATATTTTCCTTCTAACTCAGATTACTTTATTCTATGCTACTCTATTCTATTCTATTCTATTCGTAACTGTTCACGTACTATTATCTTCTCTGATGAAAGAGAGTATCACTTTATATTTTTAAAGCCACTAATCTATACCCACAAGCAGTAGGTTTTAGTGATTTGTAGGAGAAGCTGACACTATTGTAAAGCTCTGAAGTGTGATTGAAATGCCAATAAATGTAAATGAAACAAAGAAATATGTAGCAAAATTTAAAAAGAAAGCAGCTTTTTTACTACTCCACTGCTTGAACTCAGTTACTTACTAATTTGTAACTATTTATATTACTGTCATTCCTCAAATTTATTGTAATTAAACTTAACAAAATGACATCTAGGCCTGGGTCTTACTGAATGTAACATACCAGTGTAAACATCAGTGCCTGAAACATAACAATTATTCTGTAAATGTTTATGTAATGCATTCTGTATTAGTTTCCTACAGTTGCCATAAAAAATTACCACAGATTTAGTGGCTTATAACAACAGAAATGTGTTCTCTCTCAGTTCTGACAGCCAGATGTCTGAAATCAAGGTGTCACAAGGGTTTGTTCCTTCTGGAGGCTCAGAGAGAGTTAATTCCGTGCCTTTCTTCTAGCTCTTCTGGCTTCCAGCATGGCTCTCCTTGGATTGTAGACACATCACCAGTCTCTGCCAGTATCTTCCCATCATTTTCTCCCTTGTGTTTCTGTATGTCCTATTCTGTCTCTTACAAGGACACTCCCATTAGATTTAGGACTCTTTCTAGTCCAGTATGATCTCACCTTAAGCTTTACTTTAATTACATCTGCAAAGACCCTATTTCCAGGTAAGGCTGTCTTCAGAGTTTCTGGGTGGACATGAATTTTTGGAGACTACCATTCAATCCACTATAAATTCCATAATGAATTATTTTGGCTAAGGCATTTCTAATTTGTATGCAGTTTTTCATCACATATTTATGAGTAAAGAGACTAAAGTATCAAAGTCAGAGAACTCAAAATATATAAAGTAAAATTATACTGAATAACAAGGTAACAAAGAACTTTTTGATGCCTCAAGCAAGAGCAAGTGTAGAGAGTGTGAAACATGTCAACTGACATAAATATATTGAGGATAAAATGGAATAAGGAATGAGGTCTACTAGAAAGATAATTCTTTAAAGATGTTTTTATTTTATCAAAAGGGATGGGGAGTTGAGGATGATAGGGTTCTAGTACAGGGCTCCATGGGAAAAGGGAATCCGTAAACAGATTTCAACCTATTTAAATAAGAATGATATTATAGTTTAGAGACTATATATATATTAGTTGGTCTATTGTGTTATTGATATTTTATATATATATATATATATATATATATATATATATATATACATACTACACACACATTCTATTGGTTCTGTTTCTCTGGAGAATCTTGACAAGTAATAAATGAGAATTAGAAAGATAGAGCTATAGATAATGCTTTTAGAATTTAGAAATTTTTATATAAAACATTTAAAATAATTTTTATAGGGCTTCCCTGGTGGCGCAGTGGTTGAGAGTCCGCCTGCCGATGCAGGGGACACGGGTTCGTGCCCCGGTCTGGGAAGATCCCACATGCCATGGAGCGGCTGGGCCCGTGAGCCATGGCCGCTCAGCCTGCGCGTCCGGAGCCTGTGCTCCGCAAAGGGAGAGGCCACAACAGTGAGAGGCCCGCGTACCGCAAAAATAAATAAATAATAATAATAATAATAATAATAATTTTTATAGTGAATACTTGAAAAGAAAACAGAAATTTCCATTAAAATATCCCTATGAGATCTAACATGCAACCAGGGATAATAATAGCTAATAACTACTGAGAGCTTTTAGTCAGTTTAACACTATTCTAAGTGTTCTATATGAATTAAATAATATAAGTTTCATAACAACCTTATGATACAGGTACTAATATCACATTATTCCTATTTTACAGATGAAGAAACTAAAGCAGAGTGGTTTCATAACTTACCCAAGGTTTAATGACTAGTTATTTAATAGAGCCAGGCTGGGACCCAGTGATTCTGGCACCAAACCCCACATCCTTAAACACTGCTACACTGCCTCTCAGTAGAAGGACTAAGCTCAACTGTGGGGAGGAGGGGCTAGCTAGGAGATGTGCAGGTCCACTTATACATGGATTATTTTCAATAAATATTGAAGCCCTGAAATAAGAATTAAGAAACTTTAATGTTAATTATTTGTTTACCATGGAACTTTGACAGGTCTCTTTGAAAATAATAATTATATGAAACTTTAAATTATATCTAGTAAATTTCCAATTCAATATAGCACTCATCTCTATACTATCCCTAAGACATGTTCATCCTACTACTTCCAAAAGAATATTAGTAGTCAAGAGTTCACATAGGCATAAGATAATCAATTTTTTGAGAATAAGTATTGTCAATCTTTAAAAGTCTTTCTTATATGAAGCCATAATATGTTTTCCTGCTAATTGTTTTAAGAGCCATTCTATGAAATGACAAATAATCAATAAAATTGTATTTCTGAATGTCCTGCTTTTTTTATTGAGATGTAATTGCTATATAACATTGCATAATTTTAAGGTGTACAATGTATTAATTTGATACAATTTTATACTGCAATATGATTACCACCTTAGCTTTTATACTGCAATATGATTACCACCTTAGCTTAGTTTTTGTAGCTTTTAGCTTCAAAATACACCAATCGTAACTCTCATAAGCTTTACCCTTTCAATGTAATTTTCACATATTTCATATTCTGGACACCCTCTGGAAACACTTCATATGGCCCAAGATTCTTCTGAAAACATACTATTCAGAAGTAAACCAAATAATTTCAAGGCTGCATAATCATTATGGACAACAATGGGAAATTCATGACTCCTGTCATTGGTTCTGTTGTGTTATATTGATATTCTATGTTCCAATAAGTTTTTAAAGCTAGTGGTTTTTTGTCTCCAATGTCTAGGTATTTTTAAATTAAATCCTCTGAAATTACTTTCCAAAATATTATCAGTTTTCAGTTACTTCACAGAAATTACCCCAAACTTATCAGCTATTAAATCACAATTATGTGGGTCAGGGATCCAGGCATGGCCTGCCGTGTCTTCTGGCTCTGAATATTTCACAAGGCTGCAATCAAGGGGCTCAGCCAGGACTGCAGTCATCGTAAGGATCTGTCACATGGTTGTGTGGCAGGGTTAAATTTCTCATAGGTTTTTGGACTGAGGAACTCAGTTGCCTGGTGACTGCTGACCTGATGCCTTTCTTCATTCCTTTCTGGATGAGCATCTCCATAGGGCAAATGGTTTCATCAGCAAGAGAGTGAGAGAAAGCCAGAAAGGTGACAGTTTTCGGTAACCTAATCTTCGAAGTAACCTCCCATCACCTTGGCTATATTTTATTTTGTAGAAATGTGTCACTAGGTGAGCCCATGCTATAGGGGAGGTAATTATGCAAATAGATACTAAAATGTTGGATTAATTGAGAGCCTTTTCAGGTGCTGCCAAACACAGCATATTTTATTTTCAAAGTACAGTGTTGGCCATAATCACAAAGCTTCTGCATGCTATACTGAGTTTACATACTTAATGAAATGGCATTGAGATTTTCATCAGAAGGTGACAATTATTTCCAAGCATTACTATTAGTTTTGTGTAAAATATAACTAAGATAAATATTTTTCCATATATGGTTCAAAAAGATAGTTCCTTACTCCTCAGCCATAAAAAAGAATGAAATCATGCCACTTGCGGAAATTATCATGCTAATTTGGATGGATGGATGGACCTAGAAATTATCATACTAAGTGAAGTGAGTCAGAAAGAGAAAGACAAATATATGATATCACATACGTGGAATCTAAAATATGACACAAATGAACTTATCTACGAAATAGAAACAGACTCATAGACATAGAGAACAGACTTGTGGTTGTCAAAGGGCAGGAGGGGTGGGGGAGGGATGGATTGGGGGTTTGGGATTAGCAGTTGCAAACTATTATATATAGAATGGATAAACAACAAGGTCCTGCTGTAGAGCACAGGGAACCATATTCAATATCCTGTGATAAACCATAATGGAAAGGAATATGAAAAATAATATATATATGTATTATATATATGTAGCTGAATCACTTTGCTGTAAGCAGAAATTAACATTGTACATCAACTATGCTTCAATATAATAAAAAAAAAATAGTTCCTCTGGTAGTGTTACCAGATCAAACTATATTATTATAAAATAGAATAATTAATAAATTCACAAGGAATTACACAACATTCCTCAATAATAGATGTTCTTTAATCGACTTGGGTTGTATAGACTGTGTGTTTTCACTATTCGGATAACTGAGAATAGCTCAAACTACTAAGAATGTACAATTTCCTGTCTAGATATTATAAACATTTTTCATTGTCCAGGAAACCGTCAAACTTCCAGTAGTTCAACTTATCTTGCAGAATATATGGGTACCACGTGTGTACATTCCTAAGGATTATTGATAGGACCAGAATTCTATATACTAAATACCAAATAATTTGTCTCAAAACACATGAAATGTGAAATCCCATAACACAAATTAGACATTTCTATGACACTTAACAAAAGACCTTAATAAATAGAGGCATCTCAAAGAAAAAGTCACCTTAGAAAGTCATAACACTGAGCAGCAATGAAAAATATTTTCTTCTGAATATAATTATTGCTTTATATAGACATCATTCTGTTTAAAATTTCTTCCCATCAAATATCTCCAAAGATAATTTGAACCATTCAGCTTCAACTGAAAAGACAAACTTTTAAGAATATATTGCTGATCAGAGTAATCACTGTTTAAGTTCTTTAGGGAAATATTACCTGTAAGAAAGATATAAAGAATTGGGAAATTGTGTATCATTAAATCAAGATATTTCTTTAAAAGTTTAAGAGGATAGAACTGTCAAAACTAAAGAAAAGTAGAGCTAAATGTGCATCAATCATTATTTTTAGGCATAATATTTGGCTGGTATAAAGCTCTCAAATGTATTAAATGGGACTATAATAATGATTTAAAGACAATGCAAGAAAGCATAATAAAATGAATCTACATTATAGACAAGGATATGCTAATTAAAATTTGCCAATTCCATCTAAGTATGTGACTTATTAGACCTATTAGGAACTACTAAAACCTTTATTAATTTTGAGTTGTACTCCTTATCCAGTGCTCTGGATGAATGTCCACGTGAAGTACAGGAGGATAGCTTGTGTTTCTTAGGATTCTGAGTAAACACATGAAGTTGGGTTATAGTCCCAGCCTTCTTTATTTGAAAGTTATTGGTTTAGATCATGGGAAATTTTGAGATCTCCTTTGACTGAACTTTGGTTCTTTGGCATTTGGAGTACTTTCTTTGTAGAAATCTTATTTGGATTATTTTTCTTTGTAGATATCTTTTTAGGATTTTTTTTCTCTTTGTTGCTATTAATTTGGTGCCTCCCTTCCCCACTGGAAACTCACTCTTCTGATTTTCCTCCTCTGAAGACTCCTGTTGACCATTTGCTCTGTCACTATGGTGCTAACTCTGTCTGCTTCCTTCCTTGTCGGCATGATTTGATTAAGAATAAGTTGGAATTTGAATGAATTTTGGGGGGGAACTTAAGCTCTCCCCTAAGTGGTTTATCTAGGACCTCTCCCTTCCCATCATCCCAGATCCTTTTCCCTTTTTTTACCATTTTTGATCTTCCCTTCAGATCCCTTGAATATGTCCTCCTTCAAAACTTCTACCTCTTCCTTCCTTCTGTTCACTCCTGCCAGACCTTTCCTTTCTCACTCCAGCCCCTCAGCTTTCCATAGTATTTGAGTTTTTGGCCTTTTATCCCCATCAGGGGCTCTGCAAGGACTCAGCAACCCCAAAGGCAATTATTGAGGCTGACAAAACTAATTGGAAACAGCTGTATATTTTATCTACTACAAGAGTTTTGGAGACAACCATATGCCCACTTAGTTCCTTCTCAGTATCTCACTCCAAAATTAGTCCACTACCTGCTTAATATGAGGGCTAAAGCCTCCCACCAATATTTATGAAGGAGATTTTTAAGATTTTCTTTTACCCTACCTCCTAATATTGTCACTTTGGGGGTTAGGGTTTTAGCGTATCAATTTGGGGGGTGGGGACACAAATTCAGTTAAGTAACCATCCTCAAGACCATATACAGCACCAGGGACTGTATCATTTCACTAATTCTGTGGCTGTCATTTATTTAAAAGCAATTGTGACCAGATACCACCTTGAAAATTCAGTGACAGGATGGCATGAACATAAGCATGTACTGCTTTGGGCTGTGCAGAGGTGGATTGTAGAATATGCTATTACTTCCCAAACATTTTCCCTCCAACTATAGCATTGTGAGGGCACGTTGGTTCAATTTCTAACTACTAGCATATGCGTCTGTTTTCTTGAAAGATTCCTGTGCCAGCTGAGTCCGTTATACTTGTGTCCTCAGAAGCCAGAAACACTGAAAATGTAACACCCTCTGGGAACAATACACACTGATGTCTAATGAGAATTCAGGTATATACACCCCAGTGCCTTGCCCCACAGGTGAAATAAATCTGAGGCACATGTTCTCCAGTAGGATTCCAAAGTTATCTGCAATGGTAACATGCTTGACAGCAGGGCTTGTACTTGTTTTGTTTGGAGGTAAATTGAGTTCTAGAACAGTGCCTAGCACATAACAGCCAGTCATTATAAAACCTGCCACAGAGCAGAAGGTAGTATATAGTCTGTTCTGTTAAATGAATTAATTGATGAATGGATTTTCTACAAAATGATATGTAAGTCACAAGACAGTGCAAAGACTTGATAACATATGTATGAGTTCTATTAAAACTATTGTGTTTCTTTAGTGTGGTTGGTGGTGGGGGGAGCATCGATAATACTCATATCACTATAAATCAATCACAGTAAGTTTGTCAGCCAATCCTGTGGTGAATCCTATGCATGAAGTCAGCAGTCATTGGAGATAGCACAACCAAGCTTACAAATAGTTAACAGTTGTAATTAAGTGGACCTGCCTATTGATCCTTCCTTATCTTAGTTTTGAGTAGTTAAGGAACAAGATTGAATATTCTCCCATTAGTTTTAGGTACTCAATTGTCTGAAGGAAAAGGTACAGAACTAAATGATTTATGAAGGTCTCATAGCTCTTTGAATAAAAGTTTAGCCCAATCCCAATTAAATTAAATGCTAGGAGAAGTTCTAATTAAAAGTAGAATTGTTTTTATCAGCAGCCTACATTGCCTCTTCCAACTTCTTTCTATAATATCTCTGAGGACAAAAGGGATAACAAAACCAAATAAACACAAAAATATCTACAAAGCCCTGTTTATGTTAAGATGAAATAAAACCTAATGTTAGAACTTTGAAGAACTCTGACAAATAGATAAAGCTGAATTGAGATAATGACAACCTAAGCTTCCTTTCATGACATCCACAGCTTTACCTCATAAAACAGAATAATTTACAAAATATAGAAACGTATTGCATACCCTAGCCATCTCTTCCCTTGAGTCTAAGTCCCATTGTTTGAGAAAAAAATGAATACATAAACATAAATAAAAAACTGGACAGTCTTAACTCTGTTGTGCAGATATTCCTGTTAGAGAAATCCAAATCCTGTGTCTTTCTGTTCTTCTCACAGTTTTTCTATATTCACTCAGAGAGGAATTTCTTCAAAGAAAACAAGTAAAAGATACTTATCTGAGAATAGGTATATGAAGGGACAGAGAGGAAACTAGTAGCATTTCCTAATGGAATGAGATTAATTCAATGCATCTGAAGGCACATCATCAAATCTTGGTGAAATTTGACTACTAAATATTTCATAATCTTTTCTATTCCACTGTTTTTCTCCAAACACTTGACCACTGTGGTAGCTTCCTAATATCCTCAACTCCTTTCCTCTTTTAACCTTCTTTTCTTCGAAGGTCTTTAGAAATGCATATCTTAATAGGTAAAGCCTTATTTAAAATGGTTTCTCAATGGTCTTAGAAATAAAAACAAACAAACAAACAAACTTAGCCTATGATGACCTTAAGGTCATGGCCACATCTATGTACTAAAATTAATCTCATGCCCCTTTCTACTCCTTCTTTGCACCTCAGTCACACACATTCTTTTTTTTTTTTTTTTTTGCTGTACACGGGCCTCTCACTGTTGTGGCCTCTCCTGTTGGCGGAGAACAGCCTCCGAATGCGCAGGCTCAGCGACCATGGCTCACGGGCCCAGCCGCTCCACGGTATGTGGGATCTTCCCGGACCAGGGCACAAACCCGTGTCCCCTGCATCAGCAGGCGGACTCTCAACAACTGCACCACCAGGGAAGCCCACACACATTCTTTAAGTTCTCTAAACAGGACATCCTCTCTTATGTCTAATACCACTGCATATGCATTGACTCTTCAGGAAATTTTTCCTCCCACCTTTCCTTGAGTTTGGATCATTTGCAGTCAATTCCTTGGGGAAGACTTCCCTGATCGCCAGAACTAGAGCAGCCTTTTCTACCCTCCTATACTTATATATCTCACATTATTTTAAATTATACATCTAACTATTTAACTATTGTATTTTTTGCACTTCTTTGAACACGTACTCCAGGAAATCAGTGTGTTTTATTCACCATTTTATCCTTGGCAGTTAACGCAGTGTCTGGTGCTTGACAAATGTTCAATATATTGTATGTATATGAATATATATATGTAATGAATGAATGAACTGAAGTAATGGGAAAAGCTGAAGTTCTATATGGAAAATCCACATTAGATGAAGCCCTAAGAAAAGTATAATTATACACCCCAAGCTTCACTTACAGGTGCAAAACAGAAAAAGAGAATCGTCTCAGAAATGCAAATAGAGCAGAGACAAGGGAAGTTAACACATCATATCAAAGCATTCTGATTATATATAACTTATTCAAGGGCAACTTAATATTCAACATAAATAGCCTGAGAAAACTACCACATAATATTCTACTGAAAGAACAAAATTACAGCACACCACTAAAAAGTATCTATTATAGGATCTAGTATAAAATTAAGATACTTGTGAATATATTTAGTAACTTTTAATAGAATACAACAAAAATGGCTGTATTAAACATGACTAGAAAGCCTTATGGATAGGACCAACTCTGCTGAAAATATAGAAGGTTTGAGGTGAAAAGATGAAGTAGGATGATAAACTTGATGAATAAGCAAGGAAGATGACAAGGAAAATAAACAAGAGAACACTGAGAATGATGGTCAACATTGACAATCAACATTGTTTTGAATGTATAAATGAAGCAAATTATGAAAATAACTTTTTAGGAAATAGGTACCAAATTACCATTCTATGAAAATGATATCATTATTCTAGAGATTCATGTTAAGAACTATAAAGGCTCTGACATTTTAATGAGCTTGCAACAGTTCCATGGATTCTGGTAGAAGACAGGATACTCCTTGTCAGAGACAAAGGACTTATTATCATGGAACAGCATGCAGCATGAGCTCCATGTTTGCATCAGTTCCTCTTACCTCCCAAGTCCAATAAGACCCAGACAGATGCTGCACACAAAGTGGGTTTGTGTTGTACAGCTGAGGAAGTCAAAGTTTAGGAAATCTTGATTTTTTTTTTAAGTAATTAGTAAAAGTTCATTGTGCACACAACAAAAAGAAAATTCACAAACCAAGTACACTCAAAACAAAACATGGAGGAAAGCTCAGGGGTATAGAGTTGTCCTTCCATATCTGTGGGGGATTGGTTCCACGACCCCCACTAAGACACTAAAATCCTTGAATGCTAAAGTTCCTTATATAAAATGGTGTAGTTTTTGCCTATAACCTACCCACATCCTCCCACAAACTTTAACTCATCTCTAGATTACTTATAATACCTAATATTGGGTTGGCCAAAATGTTCCTTCGGGTTTTCCATAACATCTTATGGAAAAACCAGAAGGAACCTTTTGGCCAACCCAGTACAATATAAATGCTATGTAAATAGCTGTAAATTCAATGTAAATCCCATGTAAATAGTTGCTGGCTTGCAGGAAATTGCTTTTTGGAACTTTCTGGTATTATTTTTCTGAATATTTTTCATGCTTGGTTAGTTGAGTCCAAGATTGTGGAACCCATGGATGTGGAGTTATAAAGCAGCTTGTATTAGTGAGGAGGCAATGACTGCTTATTCTTCACATTGATTGGTTTCAATATTAGAATTTTCTTAAATGTAGGGAATTGGTTAGCGTTTACCTCATATCAATTTTGGGGAAAAGATTTTGCCTATGATTTCCAGAGACATAAGCAAGAAGTGACCCAGGTCAAGTTAATCTCATTTGTTTTGCAAAATAAGCTAAATTAAGCTTTGCTTGTATAACTAAACTGGGAAGCCCCAGTCTTTTAAAGGTTTCTAGCAATTCTTCACAATCCTTGTTCCAGAATAGGACAATATCTTTATTTTCCTGGAAAGCAAACAAATCTAGCTTCTTCCCTAGAGGGAGGCACTATTTCTATCTAACAAAGCTGTTAGCTATATACAAATAACTTTGAAAAGATAGCCTGTTAAAAAATCTGTATTGCATCTGCTTGAAAGACGTCCAGCAAGCCAAGGTCTCCATGGAGAATTAGTTGACAACAAGAACAAGAGAATATAAAATTATAAAATTTTTCTGCATATACAGGATAAGAAACATTTAAAAATGGAAACATATATCTTGTTTACACATGAAAGTCTCAATATTGTTGATGAGTACTTTTTGAAATTTACATCTAAATTAAAAATTTTCTAATTGAAATCTCAAGAGATAATTTTTTCCCAAAAAGCTCCTAAAATTTAACTAGTAAAATTTGCCAAGAAAAAATTTGTATTAAAGGGTTATTCAGAGAATTTTTGCATCTTGAATAACGATAGTTTTAAAAATGTAAATTGTTTAAATGTGTTTATGGTAACAGAAAATGGTCATTTGATCAATTGATCAGAATATCATACTATGATCTGAGTATCTCTGTCTCTTCTATATTTATAGTATTTCCATTTCTATAGATTCCATATAGATTCCTATATGCATATCTATTTTCAAATGCAGTTCAAAAGCACATTACTTAAATCTAATAAATCAATTTTTTCACATTTCAATATATTTGAATTCAAGATGCCTCTTAAAATTAACATGTGATATGAAAGTTTATGTTTTCAAAACACAGATATAACTAAAGAGATGCTTTGTCTTACAAATTAGAAAACTGAGGAAATATGAGACTATAAAATACATACTCATTTTATATAAAGCAGTAATTTGAGCTAATTTAACTAAGTATACCCATATGGTTAAAATAAATTTAAATAAGCATACTTATATGCTTGGTTTGTATATATATATATATATATATACACACACATAAAAGCATCTATCTATCTATCTATCTATCAATCTATCTATCACCCATCTACCCATCATCTATATGTAAAGAGAGGGATCTCATTTAAACCAAAAGACAGCAAATGATTATGGAATTTAGAATAAGGATGTCTTCCTCATTCCACTTGTAGACTTTCATATTAAAAGAAATAGATGAATTTAAGACCTCTTTATGCCAAAAAATCATTAACAAAAACTTTAGAAGTCCAAGAAACAGTTTCATGCTATAGGATAAAGTGTTAATTTCCTTAATATTTCTTGTATTCTTACAAACCAAGTAGAAAAAGACCTTTTGAGGACACAGGTAGAAGGCAGCCATCTACCCACAAGCTGGGAAAATAGCTCTCACCAGAATACAAATTTGCAGACACCTTCATCATAGCCTCCAGAACCATGAAAAAAATCAGTATCTGTTGCTTAAACCATCCAGTCTGTGGTATTTTATTATGGCAGCCTAAGCAGACTAATATACTTGTAGATACTTTAAACATATTTGATAAAATGTCATCTTCATTCTTGATTTTTAAAAATAAATTAGTAAGTCAAAAATAATGGGATGTTTACTAACCCTAACCAATATTATAAAGATCAGTATGAGGATGGTTGCTAAAAAATCATATTATCATTATTCTGAAAGTTACATTAAAATGTTTAAAGAAGCTAAGAAAAATAAATTAAATGTATTCTACAGAAGACCAATAAAATTTGACATACGATTTTCACCTGAGAAAAAGGGAACCATCTATAGCAAAACTGAGATAGTTTAGTAATGCAGTTGGTTGAAAATTATATATTGAGAATCTTACACTAAGCAAATAATAGTTTGAAATGTAAACAAAAATTTCAGAGATAAAGTAAAAAATTTAGATACTTCAAAATAAAATGAACAAAACTGCAAGGAATTTAAGAAGAAAGCTCAAATCTTTAATGAAGTACCTAGAAAAACTCTGAATAAATGGAGAAGGCACAATGGTTTCCTCTTATTTTAAAGGTTGTTGTCTTTTAAAAAAATTTCCCTATTTAAATTGTGTGTGTGTGTGTGTGTATTTATGTGCAAATAGCTCAAATACCACATTAATATTGGTTTACTCTTCTTGAAGAGATTTTGGCCAATTTAAGAATTGTTTTACATTCCCTGCCAAATTTTTAACTTTCAAAATATATGAATGCTTAATTAGTGAAGTATTTAAAATACAATGTTGACTTACATTCATCACTCACCTGTAACTATGTACAAAACACATGGCTCCCTCCTCTGCAAAGTATCAAGCTCATATCACATATTTTTCAATAATTCCAAAAAACTCACTCAAAACATTGCTGGGTTGAGTATACACTTTCTCAGGGCAAAGAACATATTAACAAAATGACTATATGTATAGTATGCTATATAATATGCTGTACATATAAAAACATATAGTTGGTTATAGGCTGATCTAGGTCGACAACTGGCAAGTCAATGGATCAGTTTGCAGAAAGCACAAACACATCCTTCAGAAATTTAGTAGCATCCAGAGACTGTGAGAAATTAATGTGAGTTTTTTTTCATTTTTTATCTATTTATTTTTCTAATGCAATTTCTGCCTCACTTTTTGACTCAGCCCATATATTTTCATGCTGGTTTCTGAAATTAATGGCCATATGGCATCTTGTGAATTGAACCACTTTTGAAGTTCTGGTGCTAATATTTTAAAAGATCAGTCTTTTAAAAAATGCAATTTAACTCTAACATTTCCTTCAACTGGGAATATTTTGACTTACAGTGTATTTAAGAATATCCTTTGAGACGTAGCAATTTCAATAACATGATGGAAGTATTTTAATAGAAGTAAAGTGATGGAATAAGACACATATTCTTAAAATAAATTAGTTAAAAGTTTAATAGCTATTTGACTCTTCAGTTATTTAATTTATGTAAGTGAATGACCTTACTATGTGAGTATAGTATTGTCCTTACTCAACATAACCACATAATTATCTGATAAAATACTTGTGTAATATTTCATATATCACATTGTTATGGGTAAGGTACTTCCTTTTGTTTGAATTCTTCCTTAGTGATAATATATTCTCTCTCTCTCTCTATCTCTACCTCTACCTCTCTTTTTCTCCCTCTCCCTCCCACTCCCCCGTACGTATGTATGTGTATGTGTGTGTGTCTCTCTCTCTATATATATACATATATATATATGCTATCTCCCATTTATATATGCTATATATATATATATATATATATATATGCTATCTCCCATTTACACAAAGTTCCTTGAGGTCAAGCATTACTCAGTTCTCTATTCCAGTCCCTAGAGGAACAGTATGCATGTTAATATAAAGTAATCAGTAAATATTTGTTGAATTCAGCTTTACTCCATTATTTAGGATTACTATTTATTTAGGATTGGTGTTGTGGTACAGGTATTTGGAGCTTGAGATTAATCTAAATTCATCATATCTAGAAGACTGATAGGAGATAAATGATTTGTATAATTTTCCCCTGGCTCAATTCTTGAAACTTCCATATTAGCTTTAGAAAAGGGAGAGGAGCTATGAGTAAAACTATATGAGTAAGAACTGTAAAACTCTGCATGATATGAGGACTTAATTTTGCCACCCTCTCTAAACATAATTCACCAAAAGTAGAATGCGTTAAGCTATTTCACCTTGTAATGACTTTGGCAACTTAATATGTAGCTACTTGAATAAATGTTGTTCAAGACATAATAAAGTAAAAAAAATTTCTGAGAATGGGTTTTGATTATTGAATAATTAAATCTGTATACGGGAAAGGAAAGATGCCACTGATATATGAAGCATCCGTGGATACAAGGCTTATGAGGACAAAAATACATTAGATTGGAAGCACAGAAATCAGCAAATGCTTGTCTAGTTATTTATCAAATGGACAGTCTCCACATTACAATAATAGTATATTTTGTATACTCTCACCAATGCATTTGTTCCTTTCAAGTCATCAGAATCTATTATGGTATATTTTACATATATATAATATACATTTTTAAATCTCTTTTTTGAATTTTCACATTTTGATTAATAATTTTCAGTAGATTTTATATCAAAGGGAAGGGCAATATGTATTCTTTTTTATTGTGGTAAAAAACACATAACATGAAGTTTACCACCTTAACAACTTTCAATGTACAGTACAGTTGCGTCATCTATATGCAGATTGACATGCAACAGATCTGTAGAATGTTTTCATCTTGGAAAACAGAAACTCTATGCCCACTGAACAAAAACTTCCCTTTTCCCCTCTTTCCAGACCCTGGCAACCACCATTCTACTTTCGGTTTCTAAGAGTCTGACTACTTTGGATACCACAGATAAATGGAATCAGGCAATATTTGTTTATTTGTGACTGTCTCATTTCACTTAGCATAATGTCCTCCAGGTTCATCTATGTTGCAGCATATGATAGAATGACCCCCTTTTTAAGGCTGAATAATATTCCATTGCATGTATATACATTTTCTTTATCCATTCATCTGTTTATGGGCATTAGGTTACTTCTACCTCTTGGCTATTGTGAATAATGCTGCAATGAACATGAGAGAGCAGATAGATATCTCTTGAAGACAGTGATTTCATTTCCTTTGGATATATACCCAGAAGAGGGATTGCTGCATTATATGGTAATAGTATTTTTAATTTTTTGAGAAATGTGTATACTGTTTTCCATAGAGGCTGCACCATTTTACATTCCCAACAGCAGTGAATGAGGGTTCTAATTTCTCAATATCCTCTCCAACAATTTTTTTTTATTATTTTTTAAAAATAAATTAACTTATTTATTTTTGGCTGCTTTGGGTCTTCATTGCTGCGCGGGCCTTCTCTAGTTGCAGCGAGTGGGGGCCACTCTTCATTGCGGTGTGCAGGCTTCCCATTGCAGTGGCCTCTCCCGTTGCGGAGCACGGGCTCTAGGCACACGGGCTTCAGCAGTTGTGGTGCATGGGCCCAGGTGCTCCACGGCGTGTGGGATCTCCCCGGACCAGGGCTCGAACCTGTGTCCCCTGCATTGGCAGGCGGATTCTTAACCACTGTGCCACCAAGGGAAGTCCCTATTTTGTTATTTTTGTTTGTTTGTTTTGTTTTGATAGTGGTCATACTAACAGGTGTGAGGAGATATCTCATTGTGGTTTTGATTTGCATTTCTCTGATGATTATTGATGTTGATCAACTTTTCATATGCTTGTTGGTCACCTGTATATCTTCGTTGGAGAAACGTCTAATCAAGTCCTTGGACCATTTTTTTTTTTTAATCAGTTATTTGTTTTCTTGTTATTGAGTTGGAATTCCATATATTTTGGATATTTGCCCCCTATCAGATACATGGTTTGCAAATATCTTCTCCCCTTCCATAGGTAGCATTTTCACTCTTTTTGCCATGCAGAAGTTTTTAAGTTTTATATAGTCTCATATGTCTATTTTCACTTTTGTTGTCTGAACTTTTGGTATCATACCCAAGATCTCACTGCCAAATCCGGTGTTATGAAACTTTACCCCCTATTTTCTCTTAGGAATTTTATACTTCCATCCCTAAGATAAGGACTTTAATACATTTTTGAGTTAATTTTTTATTTGGGATCATTGGTAGGCACATATTTTTTACTCTTAATGTCACTCCACCATTATAATACGTGGTAGGGATATTCTTTTCCCATTTTAAACCACTGCAACCTGGTGATGTAAGACCAAATGTTATATTTTCTTACTATTCTAGTTCTATCTATTTTCCTTCTGACAGATTTTTATTTTCCCTCCTTTTTAAAATTTAGATCTGCTCCATCCCAAAGCACTATTAGATTTACTGTTATATTTTATTCTTCACATTTCTATTTTAGGAAATTGTTAACTAAGTTTCTCTGAGAGATACCAATTTCTTTGTACACCTACATTGATTCACTGTTTCAGCTTTTACCTGAATACAAAATTTAGAACTTTAAGAGTGCCATCTTTAGAAAGGGGTTAAGTTCTCTTAAGAAATTATTTAAGTAAAAGTCAGAGACTCTGTTCACTTTTTTCTAACCACTAGGCATGAAAGATTTTTTTTTCTTTTGCTTTAATGTCTCAAGAGTAGAGACTTTGCCCCTGCCTTAGGTACAGTTGATAAAGAGTGACTCTTCCATTGTGAAGCTCTGAAGACATGACCTGTTTTCTGCTTCTAAGGACCAAGGTGATTCAATTCTCTTTTTTATAGTTAAAATGATTAACAGTGAAAACTATAGCTTTTCTTCTTAGGGTAACTAAATTTTTGAGATTTCTCTCTCTCTCTCTCTCTCTCTCAGTCTCTCACTCTCTCTCTGTCTCTGTCTCTCTCTCTCTCTATGTGTGTGTGTGTGTGTGTGTGTGTGTTATAATGTGTGTATACAATATATCCATATATGTGTATATGTATGTATGTATTTACAAAGTAACACAGATGCGTAACTTCTCAGTTAAGATATTAAAAGAATATCAGGCAGATGCTTCATGCTTTCCACCTTTCTCTTTTGTAACTTATAAATGATTTCTGGAGAAATTGAATGGCATAGGCCTTCAATTTTGAGGGTGGTACCACGTACTCTGACTCTTTCAAGATTATCTCCTTTTGCAGGTGACTCAGGGCTTGCAGCAAGGATTTTCCCAGGTTTTTGTAGCAAATTCTGTTGCAAGTGTATGCAGTAATAGGAACTCATCTGTCTTGATGATACTGTTTCCATTTAGTACAAATATAAACTCATAAATAAATTATTCTTACACAGAGCTAAGTTCTAGTTATTCACAAGCTGAGGAAGATCTAATCAGCAAGTCCACTGAGCTATCAGAAGTTTAAGTCTGACACAAAGCAAGAAGAGATGAACATGTTATTGTGGGGTTTGGTCATTATTGAAGTGTTAAAGCATTATATGAGTATGGTTAGGCTCTAAACAAACCAGTTTTCCTATGTCTCAAAATATACACAAATTCTCAGTCAGCAGTTCATCATTCAACAATCATCCTGGACCATGTTTCATAAATCTAAAACCAAGTCATCAATACTATCCCACAACATACCAGCCAGGTTTCCCCTCTTTTAATCCATGTTAGAGAAAAATGCAATATTTTCTAATTACCTAAGCCCTTTACCTTTGCCTGTGGTTTCCTAGTCTTGTAAGGTACAAAACCTATATTCTATGCTTTACCTATTTCGGGTACAAAATAAAACTCGGGCGCCACAACTACTGAGCCTGCGCTCTAGAGCCCGTGCGCCACAACTACTGAGCCCATGTGCCACAACTACTGAGCCCACGTGCCACAACTGCTGAAGCCTGCGTGCCTAGAGCCCATGTTTTGCAACAAGAGAAGCCACCACAATGAGAAGACTGCGCACGGCAACAAAGAGCCGCCCCCACTTGCCACAACTAGAGAAAGCCCGTGTGCAGCAATGAAGACCCAACATAGCCAAAAATAAAAAATTAAAATAAATAAATAAATAAAACCCACCTCATTCCCTTTAGCATTCTTCTTAAACTCTTCAGTGCCCCATTTCAGTTATCCAAACAATGATTTTCTATCCTCCTGTAGAAAAGAGAACACTGATACTTGACACTCCCCTGATGAACCTATTTTGTTCAGTTATATCCAAGGAACAAATATTTGTCTCTTTCCACCTGTTTGCTGGAGCAAACTCAGACAATGAAGCATAGTGTGGTGGCCTGTCGAGACTCATTCTTTGCAAAGGGCCAAACTGTTTTGGTATTTTTGAGGATGACATACAAGAACAGCAACAAAAACCTTTCATTCATTCTGTCACTTTTGCTGATATACTCTGTTGATTACTGATACCTAAATTGTGTCCATCATTGCTCCATCTTCAAAGGGGAGATAATGTCTCCAAAAGAACTGTTCTAAATATCTGGAATGCCTGCAAGAAGGGGAGCATGGCACCTCCCTCCCCAATTGGACAATTCTAAATTACTGAATGCATCTGAGATATCCTAAAAACTGGAAGGAGGTGATTGAAATACCTTGTTTGAGGGCAATGATGAGAGCAAACCAAAGCTGTAACTTACCTGTTTGATCCCTTAATAAACTTTTTACACTAGTATTACAAATACATCACTCCCAACACCACTGGGCTGTAAACTATGGAGGACAGGGATAATGTCTTACTCTGTCTTGAATTTGCAGACATTGGCAAGACACTAATACCTAAAGTATAGTCAATAAATAATGGTTGAATAAATCCATATTTGTGTGATAAATCTATCTTCCCTTTCTTTCCCTTTTCATATTATACTTTAAGTTTCTGTCAAGCATGCTATTTTACTTTATTTTGTAATTTTACCATCTTACATTAGTTTTTGTAGTGATCCTTAGAGTCAGACAGGTTATCCATTGCACCACTGGCCCTCCTATTAATCCTTCCAGTCAGTCTAGGAATGGTTGACTCTCTGCTTAAGCACAAAATGTTCTGAATAGTATACTGTTATCTATAGGTACTGTGTGGTGCAGCAGATCTCTAGAGCTTAATCATCTTTCATAAAAGAAACTCTGTACCCATTGAAAAAACAATTCTTAAGAACCATCCTTAACATTTTACTTCCAAACTTCTAAACAAAAGAGAAAAGAATAGATAACTCTTGAATATTTATTATATACCAAGCACTAGCTAGGGGTAGTCTTTATATAAAATTGTACTTAATCCTCACAACAACCACATGCAATAGATGTAATGAACAACTATTCAAAGTTTTGATCACAGGTGTAATAAAGTTTTAAATTGTATACTTGTGTATAAATAACTCTGATATGAAACCAGTTATAAACAGATTTCTGGCTTCATATAATTTCACACATATATGAGAAAAATACAGATTCTACTGTAAATGTCAGCCTTGGGTGCATCATAATTATGAATCTTATTTCCTCAAGAATTAAAGAAAACTCAGAATAGCAACTCTCGAGATCTATATCCATAGGTACTCTACCAAAAACCTGTATAAGCTTTGTATTATTAAAATGCTACAAAAAGAAGGAAATCTTCCACTTTGTAGGCAGTTATGTGACTAATGAAAGAGCCTTTATGACCATCCTCTTGGAAGAAATAAATAAGTGCAAATAATTATTCACATACATATTTAAAAGTTGAACAGCTTACATTTTTATGATTTGGAAATCTTGTAAGAGAGGTGTTGAATGGTACTTGACATTGTTATAGGAAGTACTATGATATAATAATTTTTCATAAGCTTATTACAAAGTAAATATTATCCATGTATCTATATTATAATAACAATTTTTGAAGGCTGAGTATCATTCCTTTACAAATGAATTTCAAATCAGTTTTAGCTAAAATAAGAATGTGATGTCATCATTATTAATCTAATTCAATTGTCTGAGTGTCTTTCCTTATTTTTAAAATACAGAGGTTGTAGTGGATCAGTGATTTTAAAACTGCAGTATATAAATTGTCTCAGGGCTACAGAATTTGTTTAATAATCTATAACCAGTATTTTAATTCAAATGATAAGACAGAATATATTAGAATAGAAAATGAAAGTATGGTTCATTTGTTATACGGGTAATTTTTAATAATCAACATATATGTGCGTGTGTGTATATGTATGTGTACTAGGTCAAGATGAAAAAAGAGTGTATTGTTCTTGTGGATCATGATCAAAATTTTCCAGATCACTATATGCTAAATCACTGGCTTTGGTGAAGATATAGATTTTTTTGATAATCAGATGAAATTTAGGCTTATGCAACATTTCCATGCCAATTAATCAGAATTTCCCTAAAGGTCTTCCATGGATTAATCCCATATTGAACTAAGAAATGCAGGCCAAGTAACAAGGTACTATATATGTTTTAATTGTGTTTCTAGCTTTGTATGTCCTAATGATGGTATTTTTGCACTTATTAAATACCCTAAGTAGGAGATAGGTATTAGATAAAAACCACTAATTACAATGAAAGTAAAGGAGGTAAACCCCTGGACTTTCAGCTGAAATGGGATTAGGATGACTTAAATTGGGAGGTGATGAAAATGCAGCTGAGTTGAAGGAATAATAGATGAGGTCTAGGAGACATGCACTGATAAAGATATAAATTCAGGGTCTTCATTTATTCAGTACCTATACATTAAGCATACACTATATGTCAAGAACACAATAAGAACTAATGATACTACAATGAAGAAAAAAGATAAAAATTCTCCATTTATGTAGCTTGTGTTCTAGTGGGACCTAAGGGAAAAGTGCATGGAACGTGGTTTTCATGGTTGAGGGCTGACAAGGCAGGCGTACCAAGTGTAGGAAGGTGAATTTTGTGGGAACAGTATTATAAACCAGAAGTTATTTAAATTAACTTGGCAACTTTAACAAAAAATATAGAAAAAGATGTTGGAGTAGGGTTTATTTGCGGACACCTAACATATAGGTAAGAAAACAATGAAGAAATTTTGAAATAATCAAACTATCATTTTTGTTTTAAGCACAATATTGAAATCTTCTCTCAGGGTGTAGTTTCATTCTTATCCAACAAGATTTAAAGTTAGGAGAAAAATGAGGATCCTATTTATATAACCTAACTATTACTTTGAAGAAAAGACAATATAATTAGTTCTCCATATGACAGAAAGTAAAACCTCATATCTATATAAACATCTAGATGAAAAACAGAAAGAAAATTGGCTAAAATAACAATAAAAACAAATCTTCAAGCCATATATCCTCAAGAGTGTGCTGTCAAGTATATAATTTTCAAATAATAAATGCATTTATAAGTGATTTTAATCCTCTGTATGACTTTTCAAATATTTTGTTAATATATAGATATGCAGACACACATATAGACACTCATGTCACAACTAGGATTGTCTGAATTTTTCAGTAATACCATCAAAATGATCTAGTCAGTAGGAAAAAATTAAAAATTAGTTTTCAAATTCCAGAAAATATTCTCATGCTACATAAATATGCCATGTATATTCTCTTTACATACAATTTAAAATTTTACGTATAGAATGGGAAATCTCATATTTTCAGCAAAACTGAATTCATTTTATAAATCTGAACTAGAAAAAATACAATTTTGGAACAACTAGACATCTGTTGCACTGTTTGTCTTCTCATTACATTGCTTTTTAAAAAGGTAACTGCAGATTTACATATTTGATATAACCCAATTCATCATATGTATTTTAGCATTTACTGAATTCCATGACAGTTTTAGAATAATGAATGCCAACTATTGCACTTGAGAATGAAATAAGTGAATCATTGATAATTTGCAGAAATAAACTATTATTTACCTATGTTCACTTTATTTTTTCATCTTTGGATAAAGATACGTTAAACACATATCCATATCAACCCTTATATAGTGTGTGATTCTATTTCCCACACTTTATATTGGAAATATAGTTATACGTTTATTTTCATGTATAAACTATCACCTGCTGGAGGGCAGAAAACAATCTTTTAAGTCATTATTGGTTTAATCTTCATTGCTGTTCTTCTAAAACTGATATATAGTTGTTGTGGCATTTTTGAAGAATGAGTAAAAGATTGAGAAAACCTCACCTCCATTCCCTTGAGTTCAGAGCAGTAACTGTCGACATTTAATTAACTCAATAAATACAGGTTTATAACCTCTACTATTCCACATTCTAAAATAAGCATGTTTAACTTTTCTAATAGGAGCAATATCATTTATTTTTATTTTAAAACAATATATTAATTTTAAAATCTTATTGAATTTTTATAGATAACATTTCAGATATAACCTGTTTTACACTTTTTTTAAAGTGAGTTCAGGAAGACTCCTATTCAGAATGAATGCTCATTATTTTTTGATCAGAATTCTATAGTCAGCTTCTTACTGAAGGTTAATCCCTAAGAAGTAGTCCTCAGTGTTTCTTGGATGGATAAAAAGATTTAACAAGAATACTTCTGTTGTTTGTAAGGTAACATTATGTTGAAATTTATGCTCA
Organism: Delphinapterus leucas; assembly: GCF_059928025.1. Taxonomy (NCBI): domain Eukaryota; kingdom Metazoa; phylum Chordata; class Mammalia; order Artiodactyla; family Monodontidae; genus Delphinapterus; species Delphinapterus leucas. The sequence goes on from NC_143134.1 coordinate 95,671,149, forward strand.
AACTAATGCAATTTTCTTTTACTTTTAGTCAGCTCTTACCCTCATGGAGCTCTCGCCCAACCATTACTGTGTTTTGGCCATTTTGCTAAACATTACATGAAAATGGGAAGGAGGTAAACTATTACGATTATACACTATTATGATGCCCTTTATATCTAACTCAATTTAATCCATACCATAACCCTGTGAATCATGTCTCTGAATTAAGAAAATAATTGCTCAATATTAACTTAAAGAAATCTAATACTGAGCCTAAATAATCTCAGATAGGTAGAAAGGTTTTAAATGTAACTTCCTCCATTTTCCTCTTAGAAGATCTTCAAGGCAAAGTAGTTTTGAAAGACCTACAATGGACTGTAGCAAGAGGGTGGGAGGGAGGGAGACGCAAGAGGGAAGAGATATGGGTACATATGTATATGTATAACTGATTCACTTTGTTATAAAGCAGAAACTAACACACCATTGTAAAGCAATTATACTCCAATAAAGATGTAAAAAAAAAAAAAGAATGGTCTTTTGCAAGTCAAATCATCACACCTCCACTTAAAATCCTCCCATGACTCTCACGTAGCTGTTGGAGGATTGCACGTGAAATCCCCTGCTATTTTTAGGTTACATTAGTTTCCATAATTTCTTCATCCCTAATAGCATCAATGAGCGCAAAAAACATCATTTAAAATTATTAATGATATTGATAGTATATAAGGAATTTAACCCATTTGCTGGCAGTTTTTAATGTGTGTGTGTGTGTGTGTGTGTGTGTGTGTGAGAGAGAGAGAGAGAGAGAGAGGAACTAACAGGTTGCAATTATTCTTATACACACAATACACATCTAAAGAGAAAAGCACATCCATGGTTTTTTTCCCTCAATAAAAGTGATCCTTCTATAGAAAAGGATCTGAAAAGAACATCAAGCTCAATACTTTTACAGACAGGAACGTTGAAAATTAAATAAGTGACTTGTTTATGTCTTATGCACTGTGATAGAGACACTAGATGGGGATTTATATGTAACTCCTGATTCTCATGCCAACACTGCCCATGTCACTGTTTTGTCTTGTTATATTTTTAACTGTGCACTTGCTTCCTCTTCAACCATCATCTAAACCTATTTTATTTGCATACAGATATTACACCAAACTTATGCGTACCTAAATCCTAACCTCATCTTTCAACACTTTTTTCTTTCTGTGTCAGTTGTTCCACATTAAACTACTTTTCTTTCTCCTTACTCCTTAATTTTTTATATTTCTATGTTTTATCAATGCTCATGTATTTCTCATCCCTCAAGACCCAGATTAAGTACCATCTTTCTATAAAACATGACTCTTTGAATTCTCTTGGCAGGGTTGTTTCTTTGTGATCACATAACCCCTCAGACTTCCTTCTGCAAGTAGAAAGATTATGAGCTATATGTGCAGTGCTTAAAAGAACTGATTCTGGAACCAAGCAGCCTATGTACAACTTCTTGATCTGCAACTTAATCAAATGTTACACTTGGATATTGAAATAAAAACAGGGATAACAATGGAAACTATTTCATTAAGTCATAGAAAAAGAGTAAGAAAAATCTTTGATGATTTTTTTATCCTCATATTTTCCTCAAATTGGCTTGAAATTAGTCGCTTCCAAGTTTCTCTATGTTAATATATTCAAGGAACTTTATAACATAATTCTTATGTTTGCATATCATAGATAGTAAAACTCCTGATGTGCAACAGAAATCTAATAAGTGTTTATTGTATGAGTGAATAAATAAACTGAGCATCTGTAATCATATAACAAATGTTCTAGCCAACAGTGGGTTCTTTAGAATACCATATTCAGAAATACAATGTTTTGACATTCATAGTACAAAAGATACTTGGATTTGATAGATGTTTATATTTGGATAATAATACCCAAACAAATAAGACAGTTGTATATTAACACCAGAGTTGAGTGGAGTAGCTGGAAAAAAAGATTTTGCAATTGTTATCTAAAATCAGTTATCCTCAAAGCAATTTATTTTGTTCTATCATTATCATTTATATCACAGTTTTCCTGTACTTGGCATAGCAGAATAACCAAAATTTACACGTGTTATGTTCTTGTTCTTGTATGTGTTCTAAATGTTCCTTTCACTGACAGTTTAATTACTGTCACTTAAGTAAGCAAAAAAAACAAAAACAAAACAAAAACAAACAACTTTGTAAGGGGGAAAAGATATTGCAGCTAATTAAATTTGTAGCTAAGCACAAAGGAAGAAAAGCAACCTTCTAACTATGAAGTTTAGACAATTTTCCAAGCTAAAAAATGATTTATGGATAAACATAATTGTGACAAACTGTTTAACTAATAGCATTTGCATTCTCTTGGTTGTAACAGAAATATATAGTGTAATTGCATTAAGAATGAACTAAAAATTCTTATCTATATTTTTATTTTCCTAGATTATTTATGAAATAACATTCCAAAATAATGAGCCAATTTTGAATGTAAAATTTTATTTTAATGCAGGAGAAGAAAGACATATGATCAATTTTCTAAAAAAAAAAAAAGACTGGGAGGGCATTATGCTAGGTGGAGTAAGTCAGACGTAGAAAGACAAATACTGTATGATATCACTTACATATGGAATCTAAAAAATACAACAAACTACTGAATATAACAAAACAGAGACTCTCAGATATAGAGAACAAACTAGTGGTTACCAGTGGGGAGTGGGGGAGGGAATACAGAGGGGTGAACGAGTGGGAGGTACAAACTATTGAGTGTAAGATAAGCTAAAGGGATGTAGTATACAGCATGAGAGCACAGCCAATATTTTGTAATAACTGTAATTGGAGTGTAACCTTTAAAAATTGTATAATTTTTTTTTTAAATTTAAAAAGTACAATGTCATTTGTCATTACTGATACATGTTTATATATACCAATAATGACCCTTTCCTCCAACTAACTCTAATAACAAGATTAAATAATTATTTTTAAATTTATTAAATCATAGCAACAGGCCTAAAGCAATAATTTTCAATGTGTGGTCTCTTTACCAGAAGTATTATTTTCACTTGGGAACTTGTTAGAACTGTAAATTCTCAAGCCCTACCAGAGAACCATTAAATCAGACATTCTAGAGTTGGGTCCCAGCAATCAGTATTTAACAAGTCCTCCAGGTGGTTCTGACACATACTAAAGAAATACTCTCAAACAAAAAGATGCATATTGATACCAGAATTAAATGGAAGAGAGTAGATACATGGTAATAACCCGAGTATAATGGGGGACACTAAACCACTGTTTTAGACATCTAAAGTTCTTAGAGATAATCAATTTTGCCTATGGCACATAAAAAATCAAGGGCAAGAATGGTTAGATCTCTTCTATACTGATTTAAGTTAATCAACATTTTGGAAATAGATTTTTATGTGGCAACATCTTTATTTCTTCAATATGTCAAAAGTTGCAATGCCTGAAAACAATCTAACTTTACTATTAAAACAACTGCTTCATGAGACTAGTTTAACACTTAACTTTGTAAACATTTGGACAAATTGACTGTCTCTTTCAAATTCTAAATTGTGTTTCCAGGAAGACACTGGGTGAAAACCCTGACATTTATTTATGTGATTTCTTATTCAATTGCATGTTCAATTTCAAATTTATTAATTTATTCATCAAATGTTTATTGAGCATTTAATTTATCCAGGCACTAAGTTAGAGGAAGATCTCTCCTGATGCTTCATAAACAGATGATATCAGCTTTAAAAAGGAAATTCTTGAGAGCTACAGAGAGGCCCACTTCTTGAATTTCTTTGATCCATGTGGACTATCAGCAGGTAGTTTCTAAAAGAGTACTGGTTATCGTCACTTTTTAAATATAGAGCTACTGTTGGTGTGTGTGTTATGTATATATATATATATATATATATATATATATATATAGAGAGAGAGAGAGAGAGAGAGAGAGAGAGAGAGAGAGAGAGAGATGTGGGGGAGTGAGAGCTCTGAAGTTTGCTTTTGGCATCAGTCATTATATGAAGCAGAGTGATACTTCAGTTGCTTCTTACTGATAATCCCTCCATACCTGCATGTTCATATTTGATGTGGAAATTCAAAGTTTGCTTCAATAGTTAAATAAAGTTCTACTTTCTAATCCAGTGACACTTTTTGAAAATATTCCTTGTGGTAGGCAGTGAACTGAGTACATGACAAAATCTCTAATAACTTCTCAACACACAGAAATATTAGATACACTTAAATGTAATAAATAATTAAGTCATGTTGACACCAAAGAAGGATTTATAATTCAGAAATAAATATATTACCAAAAGAAGGCCACAAATATAGATACATTGATGTGAGTTGGTGCCACTATATAGTTCACACATTGTAAGTGGTTTAAAACTTGGCACCAAAATAAAGCCAAAGCCAGAAATACATTATCCAGATATGAAATGGAGTTGAAATGGTGCCACCGTCCAGTTTTATTGTTGAAATTACCAATGGTGGAGAACTAGGGTTGAAATAAACCAAATCTAGAACAAAATAAAACAACGTTTGTCAACCCCGATGTTAGGAAACCAAGCCGAGATAGCTACGTAAGGACTGATAGGGAGTTCTATCCTACAGGACCTAGGCAGACGTATTGATACCTTGAGACTGGTAAATTGAAAAAGAATCACTAATTAAATTAAAGGAAAAAATATAAGAAAGAAATAACAAGTGTAACAGTGTGTGTGTTCCATATTGTTCATTTTGAAAAAAGTAACTATAATATTAGAAAGATCTGATTTTGTTTTTGTTTGATTTTTTTAGAAAGATCTTATTTTTTATACTCAGAACTTTGGTTTATGTGAGAAACATCATTAATCAGTAAATATTTCAAACTTATTTTAATCTGTAACGTCTCTTCACTTTGCTTCTCTGGAGGTGATTTTATTCCTAGCTAAATTCTACACTGTAGTATTATCATCATATTACATTTATATTTTGCAGTTTTATAATCACCTTTGTTATTCAGATATATTTATGTGTACAGTGCTAGAGTCTATATTGGATATTCAAGTTTAACTATGGGAGTTTGGTGTTTAAGAGGAATGTTGAGGTCCTGGGCCTTATCCCTGGTACCAACAGACCACTGGATTTTAAAGAAGCTTTCAAGTGTTGATTGTCTGATGTATATGAAGGGATGATGAGACCCCAGGACATCACACGAGTGGGCATACTACTGAGAAAGTGAGTTTTGATAGTATTTGCAAAATCGTCTCTTCTACCTTTTTGATGATGCCTTTACCATAGATTATGAAAAGTGTATTGTTATAAATTTTTAGAGCATTATTACATTTTTTTTTTTTTTTGCGGTACGCGAGCCTCTCACTGTTGTGGCCTCTCCCGTTGCGGAGTACAGGCTCCGGATGCGCAGGCTCAGCGGCCATGGCTCACGGGCCTAGCCACTCTGCGGCACGTGGGATCTTCCCAGACCGGGGCACGAACCCATGTCCCCTGCATCGGCAGGCGGACTCTCAACCAGTGCACCACTAGGGAAGCCCCTGTAGACTTTTTAATGATGGCCATTCTGACTGCTGTGAGGTGGTACCTCATTGTAGTTTTGATTTGCATTTCTGTAATAATTAGCAATGATGAGCATTTTTTCATGGGCCTATTGGCTATCTGTAAGTCTTCTTTGGAGAAATATCTATTTAGGTCTTCTGCCCATTTTCGACAGGGTTGTTTGTTTGCCTGTTTTTTTTTGTTGTTGTTGCTGTTGTTATTGAGTTGTATGAGCTGTTTGTATATTTTGAAAATTAAGCCCTTAACAGTCGCATCATTTGCAAATATTTTCTCCCGGTCCATAGGCTGTCTTTTCGTTTTGTTTATGGTTTCCTTTGCTGTGCAAAATCTAAGTTTGATTAGGTTCCATTTGTTTATCACTGCTTTTATTTCTATTGCCTTGAGAGACTGACCTAAGAAAACACTGGTTCAATTTATGCCAGAGAATGTTTTGCCTATGTTCTCTTCCAGGAGTTTTATGGTGTCATGTCTTATATTTAAGTCTTTAAGCCATTTTGAGTTTATTTTTGTGTATGGTGTGAGGCTGTGATGTTGGAGGGGATGTGGAGTAAAGAGGACCCTCCTGTACCGTTGGTGGGAATGTAAATTGGTGCAGCCACTATGGAGAACAGTATGGAGGTTCCTCAAAAAAACTAAAAATAGAGTTCCATATGATCTAGCAATTCCACTTTTGGACATATATTGAGACAAAACTATAATTCAAAAAGATACATGCACCCCTATATTCATAGCAGCACTATTTATAATAGTCAAGACATGGAAACAACCTAAATGTCCATCAACAGATGAATGTATAAAGAAGATGTGATATACATACACACACAATGGAATATTACTCAGCCATAAAAAGATTGAAATAATGCCATTTGCAGCAACATGGATGAACCTAGAGATGATCATACTAAGTGAAGTTAAGTCAGAAAGAGAAAGACAAATACTATATGATACCACTCATATGTGGAATCTAAAATACGCCACAAATGAACTTATCTATGAAACAGAAACAGACTCAAAGATATAGACAGCAGACTTGTGGTTGCCAAGGGGGATGGGGGAGGGAAGGATTGGGAGTTTGGGATTAGCAGATTCAAGCTATTATATATAGGATGGATAAAAAACAAGGTTCTACTGTATAGCACAGGAAACTACATTCAATATTTTGTGATAAACCATAATGGAAAAGAATGTGAAAAAGGATATACATATGTATAACTGAATCACTTTGTTGTATAGCAGAAATTAACACAACATTGTACATCAACTAAACTTCAACAAAATTAAAAAAAGAAAACAAACTACTCTTTAGGGGAAAAAATGTCAGTTGAAATTCCTCAAAAGGAGCTAAATAATGGCAACATTTTCAAATATTACTCTAGTAGTATTTTTATTCATCTATTAGTGGGGTGGAGTGGTAGGCAGAATTAAAATTATCTAACTCAGCTCTGTCAGTATGTTGGTAATTTTAATAATCACCTAGCCTTCTTTAAAACCTTGTATCTATGAGCAACCCATAAGGTTACAATGGGAAAAGGCAATGTTAAGTTATGCAAATGATTTAACAAAAGATAGATGAATGTCAGGGAAGTTAGGATTACAATCAAGCTTAGTAGATAAATGTTTAGATTCATCCTTTTCATCAATAAATTAAAACTATATAAAAAATTGAAACAATCTGCTTATTAAGATGTAAAATCAATTGGTTATTTTTAAACTACCAGTTGTATTTAGTCAGTAATAATGAATGAAAGTAAACACCAATATTAGACTGAATATTAGAGAACATAAAACACAAGTAATAGTGGAAAACACAAGTAATAGTGGCTCTTCCTGTTTTCCCCTTTAACTCTCAGTGGTCTTGGCCTCTTTATGATGTCACCTCTCAACATCACTAATTTGAACTCACAGTGCTTAAGTCCTGGCAAATCACAGGTGGGGGAAATGTCTGTACCAGGATTGTAAGTCCTCTTGTCAAATTTTATGTTTTAAAATAACTGAAATGCTCTAGTTAACTTTACATTTATTCTCTTTAATGTAAAGAGATGTTTGTTATATTATTATTATGTCACCGACAAACAAAAGAGTGTGTGTTTAACAGACACTTATGTTCTCAAGCAATATCATAAGTTGTTCTGATCCAAGACTTAACTATTTCATTCACTTGGGTAAAATATATACATGGCTATGGATAATTCTTTTTCCATGTGATTCTTCATTTTTTTTAATCATATTGTATTTTGGATCATATAGAATGAAAGAATTCATGATTGACATTCAGATAACTATCATCTCCTTAGAGGCCATTTGGAAATTTATAAGAACATTTTTTTTGTCACAGTGACTAAGGAGTGCTGCTGAACTTTAGAGAGCATGGGTCAAGGGTGTTAAACCTCTGGTAGTAAGTGGGGCAGCCCAACACAAAGAAGAACAACTAAACACTAATTGTATCCCCTTGAGAAATACTGAGTATGCAAAAGTACTTTGCAATGAAAAGCAGACTATGCAGACATGGGAAGTTTGATGATAATAGTGTCCATATTCTTAATTTATCTTGTGTTAAAGTGAGGTAGGAAAATAAAACCTTTCAATTATGTATACCATTTTACTGTGAAGACATGGAACAAAGGCAAAGGCATGTAACTCTGGAAATATAAAGGAAAGTGTAACTGGGTTTTCTTTGGACACTACTGTTAAAGAAAAGATAAAACACAAATCTTGAAAATAAAACAGGCTTCCCTGTGCCTACCTCATTATAATACAATCACTACTTTAAAGGACAATCTTTAGTAAAATGTTTGACTGTATTTTTTCTGATTACTTTAGATGTTGAGTGACTTGCTCACTATTACACAGTAATCTCTGCTTGGGAATACACCATGACAGAATAACATCATATTGTACTTACTTTAAAATGTTTAAGCACAATAAAATATTGATTTCATTACTACTATCATGAGGATTGTGTAGCTTTCAAAGAACTTCACCATAATGGTTAAAAACCTATTTTTGGTTTTATGACTATTTCTTTATGTTGTTTTCTACTGTAATCCCCAAACTCTTGTGCTATTGTAGAATAAAAGTGCGGTTGAATTCATAATCAAATGGCCTCATTGTTAGCCAATGAAGCCCACATAAAAATCCTTAATTATCATATTTCCTTAGGCTCAAGTGGCAACTTCCCATTCTCTTAACAGAGAATTTGAGATGCAGAAAATAATTTTCTGCTTGTCTTTCCTCTGAACTCTTCTAACAATGATAGGAACTTAATATTAGAGTTACATTTCTGTGCCATGACTACCAACTTTGTACCTGATAAAGAAAATTCTCCTCTTTGAGCTCAGTACACCCCCTGCCCAATTAATCTTCTTTAATACCTTTATTCATCCAAATCGCAACAACCCAACTCAAGAGTTTCACCTCTTCTTGCCTTTGTCTTCAATTCAGGTTGTGTCAGTCAACTCAATCCTTCCATTATTAATACTGAATAGGTCTAAGACATCTGAGGGAAGTGCAAGAGGTTTGCCCAAAGATTTGGCATCAGATAGGTATCTAAAAATCTGAACTTTAAAAACTTCCAGCATTAGCTTCCAGATCTCATATCCACTGTACATTTTATCTTTCTCTCCCCTGTGCTGCATTAATAAGTCCTCTCTTACTATCTTGGCCTAGGGATTCACCTTGATATAAAACAGGGTTTACTAACCTTGGCACTATTGACATTTTAGGGGGGATAACTCTTTATTGGAGTTGAGGACTGGGTGGGGGGCAGGGAGGAATGGGGGTCCTGTGCATTATAAGATGTTTAGTAGCATTTGTGGTTCCCTACGTACTAGATGTCAGTATCAGCAAGTATGTGTGCACACATGCGTACGCACACACACACACATGCACACAACTGTGACAATCAAAAATATCTCAGACGTTGCACAATTTCCCCTGGGGGAGGAGAGTCAAAATACACTCAGGTTGAGAAACACTGCTCTAGAAAATGTTAGAAAAAGACAGGAAATCTCAGGATACTACACATAGAGCCATCCCTCAGCAAGAAAATAACCATGTGGCTCTTGACCTTTGCCTTTACATCAAGACTCCTCTAGCAATACAACAATGACTCAGGCCCCAGTCCGTCCCTGGAAAACTTTCTGCTAAGTCCTTTGTGGCCTTATTTACTGTGCATCTTACACAGAATCCCAAAATCCAGAGCCGGTTGTCAGGATATATTGGGATATATATGAAATAGAATACTGCTCAGCCATAAAAAAGAATAAAATTGTGCCATTTGCAACAACATAGATGGACTTGAAGAGTATTATGTTAAGTGAAATAAGTCACACAGAGAAAGATAAACACTGTATGATATCACTTACATATAGAATCTAAAAAATAAAACAAACTAGTGAATATAGCAAAAAAGAAACAGACTCATAGATATAGAGAACAAACTTGTGATTACCAGTGCAGAGAGGGAAGTGAGGAGGGGCAATAAAGGGGTAGGGGATGAAAAGGTACAAACTATTATGTATAAATTAAGCTACAAGGATATATTGTACAACACAGGGAATATAGCCAATATTTTATAATACCTATAAATGGAGCATAACCTTTAAAACTGAATTACTATATTGTACATGTGTAACATTACAATGTAATGTACATTACTGTAATCTGTAATATTACATTCCTCAAAGCTGACAATGTGTATCTTCTTTACATTAAAAAGCTGACGGACACTGAGACTGATTTTGGAATGTTTAGATGTGTGGACCTGAAGTGAAGGCAGATTTGTGGCTTCTGTGTTCCATTTAATCTTAGTTAAGATGAAGTATTAGTTATTGTGTGTGTGTGTGTGTGTGTGTGTGTATTCCAAGACCTTAATTCAAAAACTAGGCATATCACAAAATAACAACCGTTTGACTTAATTGTTGTGTTTCTTCTTCTTTTTAGAGTCAGTAATTAAATTAGACCATCTTCACACTTTTGAGGGACGTTTTAAAAAGGATAGAAGTAAATTTATATTCACATAAAAATAGTTTTCAAATAAAAACCAATAAAACATACACTGAGAGTTCGTACTTTTTTCATAAGAAACTTTAAGAATTGAATCTGAATGCATCCTGGTCTAGAAAATTTCTTGACTGTCCCAGAGAGGCAAGGGGAGAGATGCTGTCACCAGCAGAACTAGACTTGGGGGAAAGAATGGAAAAATTCTCTCCAGTCCTAAAAGATTAAATTGATTTAACTGCTTATGACATACGTAAATTTATATAGAGAGTGAGAACTATGGTATTTGGATCATTGCTATTTTAGGGGTCCTATAAATTCTTCTCAGTAAAAATAAAACTAAATGTATTGAATTGTCACTAACTCTAACCTAACCAACCTTAAGAAACATAAGAATTTTCAACCACACCATTAAGTTACATTTTGCCAGTTTCCAGTCAGTCCATTCTGCCCCTCCCCCACAAATGGCTGCTAAGTTACCATAGAAAATCTTACCTATTCTTGAAATTAACACAAATTAAATCATAACATATATGCTTTTGGGTTTCTGGATTTTTTTCTTTCAGTATATTTTTTTGGATTCATCCATGTTTCCATGTTGCATACATCAGTAATACGTTCCTTTACATGGCTGAGTTGTATTCCATTACATGAATATACCATACTTAGTTTATCCATTCTCCTGTTGATCACTTTAGTTTTGGATTATTATGGGTTACTTTAGTTTTGGGTTATTATGAATAAAGTTGCTATAAACATTTTTCCCAAGTTTTTTGGAGATTTCTCCTGGGTAACCTACTAGTGGAAATGCTGAACCATACACAGAACATGTGTATGTTTAACTTTACTTTTAAAAAATCAAGGGACTTCCCTGATGGTCCAGTGGTTAAAACTTCACCTTCCAATGCAGGGGGTGAGGGTTCGATCCCTGGTCAGGGAGCTAAGATCCCACATGTCTTGCGGCCAAAAAACCAAGGCATAAAACAGAAGTAATGTTGTAACAAATTCAATAAAGACTTTAAAAATGGTCCATATCAAAAAAAAAACCGTAAAGAAAAAATTAAAAAAAAAATCAAGTGGTATTCCAAAGTGGTTGTACCATCTGTACATCCACCACTGATGCTGAACATGTCAGATGCTGTATATTGTAGCTGATGACTGGTGTCATTAATCCTTAACTTTAGCTATTCTAGTGGGTTTAAAGGGTTCTTTTACTTCTAATCAGATATATGTGTGTGTGTGTATATATTTTTTTTCCCTTTCATCTTTAATTTTCCTGAGGAATTTGTTTTTCTTTAGTTCTCTTATACAGGTCTCACATATATTTCAATAAAATTATTTTAAAATAATTTTTGTTATTACAAATAATACTATTATATTGTTTTCTTAAATTTATATGCCCAACTTTTCTAGTTATAGAAATATAATTAGTTGATATAATTAGACCTTGTATCATATGATCCTATTATGCTCAAAAAATATCTCTAAATTATTTTTTAGGTGCCATTAGATATTCTACTTACTAAACAATGCCCTCTGTGAATAAAGTCCAATTTTACTTCTTCCTTTCCATTTTAATGCTTTTATTGCCTTATGGAACAAAACAGCATCTGGATTACAATGCTGAATGAAGTGAGCATCCATGCCTTGTTTATAGTTTATAGAGGAAAGACAGTCAATATTTCACCATTAATTAATTTGATTTTAATAATAACTATTGTCAGGACTCATTTTATCTATTCGAGGAAGATAACTTCTATTCCTAGTTTTATCACAGTTTTTTTTTTTGCAATATGCGGGCCTCTCACTGCTGTGGCCTCCCCCGCCGCGGAGCACAGGCTCCGAACGCGCAGGCTCAGCGGCCATGGCTCACGGGCCCAGCCGCTCCGCGGCACACGGGATCCTCCCGGACCGGGGCACGCACCCACATCCCCTCCATCGGCAGGCGGTCCCTCAACCACTGTGCCACCAGGGAAGCCCCCAGAGTTTTTAATTATGAATGAATGTTACTCTTTTTCAAAACTACTTCTGCATATCTTGAGATAATCAGATGAATTTCTTATATGTTATTTGGAGTGATTACAATGATTAATTCATATTAAACTAACTAGGTTACATTGCAGAGAGTAAACCTCAATGATCATGATACGTTAGCCTTTTTATATATTGTTCAGCAATAATAATTAATAAATTGTTAAGGAATTTTTGCATCTATGTTAATGCATGGTATTAGTCTACAATATACATTTCTGGTAATGTCCTTGAGACATTTTGGTGACAGGGTTATTTATATTGATCTCAAAAATGAGTTTAAATATCTTCCTGCTTCCTTTTGTTTCTGAAAAACTTGTGTAGAGTTGTTAGTATTTTCCCTTAAGTTTTTAATTTGATTTATCAATAAAACTCCATGGGCCTGTGCCTTCTTTTCTGGGAAGGTTTTTGATAGTGAATTAAATTTATTTAATAATTATAGGGCTCTTCACATTTTTGTTGTTTCATCTTGTGTCAGTATTGGTAAATAAACTGAGTTTTACAAGGAGCTCATCTATTTCACTTGAGTTGCTCAGTTTATTATAATAAAATTGTTACTGATATTCCTCATTATCCTTTAAAATCTATATAATTACAAAGGCTTCATCTCTCCAGATATTGGTAATTTGTGTGTTCTCTCTGTTTTTCTTCATCAGTTTTTCTAAAAGTTAATAATTTTTTTTTTTTTTTTTTTTTTGCGGTACGCGGGCCTTTCACCGCCGCAGCCTCTCCCGCTGCGGAGCACAGGCTCCGGACGCGCAGGCCCAGCAGCCATGGCCCACGGGCCCAGCTGCTCTGCGGCATGCGGGATCCTCCCAGACCAGGGCACGAACCCGCGTCCCCTGCATCAGCAGGCGGACTCTCAACCACTGCGACACCAGGGAAGCCTAAAAGTTAATAAATGTTAATAATCTTTTCAAAACCAAATTTTGGATTTTTATATTTGCTCTAATTTGGTTTTTTTTAATTTTTATTTTATATTGGAGTATAGCTGATTTACAACATTGTGTTAATTTCAGGTGTACAGCAAAGTGATTCAGTTATACATATACATATATCTATTCTTTTTCAAATTCTTATCCCATTTAGGTTATTACAGAATATTGAGCCTGGTTCCCTGTGCTATACAGTAGGTCCTTCTTGGTTATCTACTTTTAAATATAGCAGTGTGTATATGTCAATTCCAAACTCCCAATTTATCCATATGTCTCACCTTTCCTTTTTGGTAACCATAAGTTTGTTTACTATGTCTGTGTGTCTGTTTCTGTTTTGTAAATAAGTTCATTTTTTTCTTTAGATTCCACATATAAGTGATATCATATGATATTTGTCTTTTTCTGTCTGATTTACTTCACTTAGTATGATAATCTCCAGGTCCATCCATGTTCCTGCAAATTTCATTCTTTTTAATGGCTGAGTAATATTCCACTGCATATGTGTACCACATCTTCTTTATCCATTAATCTGTCAACAGACATTTAGGTTGCTTCCATGTCTTGCCTATTATAAACAGTGCTGCAATGAACACTGGGGTGCATGTATCCTTTTGAACCATGCTTTTCTCCAGATATATGCCCAGGAGTGGGACTCTGGATCATATGGTAGCTCTATTTTTAGTTTTTTCAGGAACCTCCATACTGTTCTCCATAGTGGCTATACCAATTTATATTCCCACTAACATGGTAGGAGAGTTCCCTTTTCTCCACACTCTATCCAGCATTTATTGTTTGTAGACTTTTTGATGATGGCCATTCTGACTGGTGTGAGGTGATATCCCATTGTAGCTTTGATTTGCATTTCTCATTTCTCTACTAATTAGTGATGTTGAGCATATTTTCATGTCCCTCTTGGCCATCTGTATGTCTTCTTCAGAGAAATGTCTATTTAGGTCTTCTGTCCACTTTTTGATTGGGTTGTTTCTTTTTTTTTGATATTGAGCTGCATGTGCTGTTTGTAAATTTTGGAGATTAATCCCTTCTTGGTCACAATGTTTGCAAATATTTCTCCCATTCTGTGGCTTGTCTTTTCTTTTTGCTTATGGTTTGCTTTACTGTGCAAAAGCTTTTGAGTTTAATTAGGTCCCATTTGATTCTTTTTATTTCCATTACTCCAGGAGATGCACTGAAAAAGATATTGCTACCATTTATGTCAAAGAGTGTTTTGCCTATGTTTTCCTTTAAGAGTTTTATAGTATCCAGTCTTACAGTTAGGTTTGTAGTCCATTTTGAGTTTGTTCTTGTGTATGGTGTTAGAGAATGTTTTAATTTCATTATTTTACATGTAGCTGTCTAGTTTTCCCAGTACCATTTATTGAAGAGACTGTCTTTTCTCCACTGTATAGTCATGCCCTCCTTTGTCATAGAGTAATTGACCATAGGTGCGTGGGTTTATTTCTGGGCTTTCTATTCTGTTCCATTGATCTGTATTTCTGTTTTTGTGCCAGTACTATATTGTTTTGATTACCATAGGTTAGTAGCATAGTCTGAAGTCAGGGAGCCTGATTCCTACAGCTATGTTTTTCTTTCTCAAGATTGATTTTGGGACTTCCCTGGCAGTCCAGTGGTTAAGAAAAGAATGCACACTTCCAATGCAGGGGGCATGGGTTTGATCCCTGGTGGCGGAACTAAGACCCCACATGCTGTGTGGTGTGGCCAAAAAAAAAGATTGACTTGGCTATTCAGGGTCTTTTGTGTCTCCATACAAATTAAAAAATTTTTTGTTCTAGTTCTGTGAAAAATGCCACTGGTAATTTGATAGGGATTGCAATAAATCTTCAGATTGCCTTGAGCAATATAGTTATTTTGACAATATTGATTATTCCAGTCCAAGAACGTGGAACATCTTTCCATCTGCTTGTGTCATCTTCAGTTTCTTTCAGCAGCAGCTTATAGTTTTCAGAGTGTAGGTCTTTGGCCTCCTTATGTAGGTTTATTCCTAGATATTTTATTCTTTTGATGCTATGGTAAATGGGATTGTTTCTTTAATTTCTCTTTCTGATATTTCATTGTTAGTGTATAGATATGCAACAGATTTCTGTGTATTAATTTTATATCCTGCTACTTTAGCAAATTCATTGATGAGCTCTAGTAGTTTACTGGTAGCATCTTTAGGATTTTCTATGTATAGTACCATGTCATCTGCAAAGAGAGACAGTTTTACTTCTTTTCCAATTTGGATTCCTTTTATTTCTTTTTTTCCCCTCTGATTGCTGTGGCTATGACTTCCAAATCTATGTTGAGTAAAAATGGTAAGAGTGGACATCCTTGTCCTGTTCCTGATCTTAGAGTAGATGCTTTCAGCTTTTCACTATTGAGTATGATGTTAGCTGTATGTTTGTAATATATAGCCTTTATTATATTGAGGTGTGTTCCCTCAGTGCCCACTTTCTGGAGAGTTTTTATCATAAATGGGTGTTGAATTTTGTCAAAAGCTTTCTGCATCTATTGAGATGATCATATGGTTTTTATTCTTCAATTTGTTAATGTAGTGTATCACACTGATTGACTTGAGGATACTGAAAAATCCTTGCATCCCTGGGATAAACCCCACTTGGTAGTGGTGTATGATCCTTTTAATGCATTGTTGGATTCTGTTTGCTAGTATTTTGTTGAGGAGTTTTGCGTCTATGTTCATCAGTGTATGGCCTGTAATTTTCTTTTCTTTTTTTTTTTTGTGGTATCTTTGTCTGGTTTTGGTATCAGGGCAATGGTGGCTTCATAGAATGAGTTTGAGAGTGCTCCTCCCTCTGCAGTTTTTTGGAAGAGTTGAGAAGGATAGGTTTTAGCTCTTCTCTAAATATTTGATAGACTTGACTGTGAAGCCATCTGGTCCTGTACTTTGTTGAATTTCAATACTTGTGATCAGTCTATTCATATTTTCTATTTATTCCTAGTTTAGTCTTGGGAGACTGTACCTTTCTAAGAATGTGTCCATTTCTTCTAGGTCTTCCATTTTATTGGAATATAGTGGCTGTAGTAATCTCTTATGATACTTTGTACTTCTGTGCTGTCAGTTGTAACTTCCTATTTTTCATTTCTAGATTTATTGACTTGACCCCTCTTCCTTTTTTTTAATGAGCTTCACTAAAGGTTTATCAACTTTATCTTCTCAAAGAACCAGCTTTTAGTTTCATTGATCTTTTCTATTTTCTTCATCTCTATTTCATTTATTTCTGCTCTGATCTTTATGATTTCTTTCCTTCTGCTCATTTTGGGTTTTGTTTGTTCTTCTTTCTCTAGTTGCCTTAGGTGTAAGGTTATATTGTTTGAGATTTTCCTTGTTTCCTGAGGTAAGATTGTATTGCTATCAACTTCCCTCTTAGAACTTCTTTTGCTGTGTCCCATAGGCTTTGGGTCATTGCGCTATCATTGTCATTTGTCTCTAGGTATTTTTTTTAATTTCCTCTTTCATTTCTTCAATGATCCACATTGTTTAGCCTCCACATATCTGTCTTTTTTACAGGTTTTTTTTTTCTTGTTAGTTGACTTCTAATCTCATAGCCTTGTGGTTGGAAAAGATGCTTGATATGTTTTCAATTTTCTTGAATTTACTGAGGCTCACTTTGGGGCCCAGCATGAGATCAATCCCAGAGAATGTTCCACAGGCATTTGAAAAGAATGTGTATTCTGCTGCTTTTGGATGGAATGCTCTAAAAATATCAATTAAGTGCATCTGGTCTAATGTGTCACTTAAAGCCTGTGTTGCCTTATTGATTTTCTGTCTGGGTGATCTTTCCACTGATAAAAGTGGGGTTATATTTGCTCTAATTTTGTTTTCCCTTTCACTGATTTTTCTTGCTTAGGCTTTATTATTTTCTCCCTTTAACTTTGACTTTATTATGATATTTTCCTAATTTTAAAGCAAAAATTTACAACATTGATTTTAAACTTTTTTCTAATAAAATGCATTAAAGCTATAAAGTTCTCTCTATGTACTGTCTGCAGTATTCCACAATTTTTGTTATAAATTATTGTCCATTTGCTTCTTTTCCATAAGTGTGAATTGTAAGTTGACTGCTGGTTATTTAGAAGGAGATGTTTATGTTTCAAATGTTTATCTACTTTCAATATACTGTTGACCCATGAATAACATGGGCTCTAGGGGAGCCAATTCCCACAAAGTCAAAAATCCACACAGAACTTAATAGTTGGCCCTCCAAATCTGTGGTATTACATTCAGGAATTCAACCAACCACAGATCTTGTAGTATGGTAGTATTATTGAAAAATATCCACATATAAGTGGACCCATGAAGTTCAAACCCTTGCTGTTCAAGGGTCAACTGTAATTTTGTTATTGATTTTTAATTCAATTGCTTTATGATCAAAGAATATTCCTCAGAGCTTACACAGAAATTAATGGACCATGCCTATGTACCACTTTTTAAATCTCAAATTTAATAATATTGTTTCATGACATAGTTCCTCTTTCAGAGCATTTAGAAAAGAGAAGTTCATAACCATGGTTGAAAATCAAAATTTCTTAAGCAGTATATAAATGTAGATTGGTTAGGTTTAAACCTAGAGATATAGTAGGGTGAGTAATTTTAATACACGCCCTCAGTTAAGAAATCACTAGACCAGGTAACTTATTAGTCAACACATCCTGAATTTTATTCAATTAATTCATTCAAAATTTTGTAGAGTGGCAAAAATGTGCCAGGTTTTTTACTGGGAACAAAAATTTTAATGAAGGTACCAAGATATTTTTGTACTGCACTTTATTCTTAATATTTATATAATGTTAAAATAAGGAAATCACTCTATGAGCATGTGTGTTTTTATTTGTGTGTGTATGCGTGTGTGTGTAAGCCCCAAACTCACTCATGATCAACAATGACATTATTTCTGTAATATAATGGGATGATGTACAATAATATTTCTTTAACAGATCTTAATATGTGCCTCCATTACAAATAAATAAGAATTAGATATAAAACTCCCCTTTGTGAGAATAAACATGCTCATATAGTACTAAGACAAATTGAATAGAAACTACTTTGCAACATAGTTTTATTTCTCATATTTTCCTAGAGAAGAAAAAAAGTCAAAATCCATATCAATGCTTGTGATATACACTCACACACAACACACACACACACACACACATGCACACATTCACAGACAGACATGCATGTCATTGAGTGATTTGGATTTGGTTAAATTCTGAGATTATTTTGAGGATCTGATCTCACCTAGGCATAGTGTTTTTAAGATGATGTCTTATAATTCTTACAATGTCTTATAGTTCAATTTTAAGAGAATTTGGAGCATAAAGTGGGGAAAAATTCAATCATGGTGTCATTAAAAAGCCCATAAATGTCCATATTTCAGATATGCATTTTGGTGACTTTTTTAAAAAAATGTTTTTATCCATCTTGTTTTAGTTATGTTGAAGTTTGTGTTAAAAACACATATTTGGTCATTTCTATTTTTCTAGGATGAAGTAATCTTACATAATAATAGAGATCTAAGAATGTAAAATATTTCTCTAGTTGGTCATGGCAAGTGTTTATGTACAGTAATGATCGTTAAATAGAGTGATTTTGTATAAATTAAAACTTTCCTCTCTTATTTTAATAGCCAAAAAATAAACTTCGGGACATGTGATAATTACATCCCAGGTAAGAAAGTTCAGTTTTTTAAAACAGGTATGATTAATTTTAGGGATAAGTGATAAACAACAGCTGTCATGGAGTATTACTAAAAATCAGCTTTTAATTTTCCTAAGCACCTTTCTCATGGGCTCAGTGCATACCTTCTAAAGATATTTTGTCTTACTATCCACAGAAGATTAAGTGAATATGTTCAGCAACATAAAGGTTGACATATTTACAGGTTAGAATTCAAACAGTTAGATAATCTTACAGTTGAAAGGCAGTGTAAAAAAATGGATAAATAACTTCTTACCTGTGTCAGGAATGTCTTCTGCTACATTGCTGATATTCTATATCGGACATATAATTGGCAAAAAAATTCATTACTTGACAAGGCCAGTCAATCTGATGGTGAAGGACTTCTTATATCAAGTAATCAATTTTCTCTCATATATTAAACTTAAATATATCTTTCATTCTGCATATTTTCTCATTGATCCTGATTCTATCTTTAGGAGACTCACAGAACAAGTCTATTTTCTCTTATATACAGCATTTTTGTACATACTTAAATAGATGAGGATATCTCTCTCACAGGTCTTATTGGTAACCTAAATATTTTTAACCATTTATATTATAGTTTCTATGTAACTCGACCCTCACAATCACAATTCTGTAGGTACTCTTTATTTATCGATTTTCTTCATTAGTATGCCACCGATGACAATGCAGTTCTGGGGTGTATGACATTTACTCTTGTAGCTTAGAATATGGTTACTAACTAAGGGGATCTTAAGTGTTAGCCTTTATATTCAGTCATATATTTACTGAATATTTTAAATAGGAACTGTGCTAAGTACTTTGGGAGCTACAGAAGTAGCTACCATAATTTCTGTTCTCAGTAGAATTGTATTCTAGCCAAAAGAGTATAAAGGAAAAATCTAGATTGGAAGAGATAGAAAGATTAAAAGGAAACAGTAAAACTGTTTTTTTCCATTTATATTACAGACTATATTAGTTTCACAATGACTATATAATTAACTACAAAACTAGTTAAAATTTTAAAAAATCAAATTTTATTTTCTCATATTAATAGTATAGAATTTCAAACATTACCAAATACATGAAGCCATAATTTGAATCATTTATTTATTAATTTACATATGATTACTTACTGCCATTTTATTTATTTATTTTTTATTTTTTCTAAACCAAACCAAATTTATTTATGAATTATTAACCTCTTGACAGTACTTGGGCAATGGGAAAGAATGGGCAAGAGAAACTTACTGCCATTTTAGGTCTGATAAAATTCTATTTATTCTGAAGTGTATGCTTAATGTTTTCTTATTTTAGTCAGTGAATTAAGTAAAAAATCATGGAATCAGCAACATTTTGCCCTGGTATTTCCCAAACCACCACGGCCAGGAACAAGAAGGAGATCAAAACCTTCCCAACTACAAGACAAAACAGTTCCTGTGAGTTTTGAAAAGATCACATACTTTTACTGGTAATAATCTTGTGAAATCATGTATAGCTATATATGTTACAGATCATCATTGACCAATGGGATTTCTGTGATGATGGAAGTATTTTATATCTTTGCATTCCAATTCCAATATGGTTACTGAACACTTGAAATGAGGCTACTGCAACTGAGCAGTTGAATTTTACATTCAATTTGATTCAGTTCACATGTGGCTTTTAAATGTCATATTGTACAGCACAGTTAAAGGTAACTCAATTCTACTACTTGGAGAAAGTAGATATATTTAATTTGCATTTCAGTATATAAAAATTACTCCCTTATTTCATATTAAATATTTGCTCAGCAATCCCACATTATAGAAAATATGTATCCAAGAAGCACAGAAATCTGGAGATCTTAAGGCTACAGTTAGTATGAACATTCAAAAAATATTCCCCAGTTGGAGAAACCCCCTCATGAGAATCATGGAGTTACATTATAAACTAAGGAAGTTTCAATGCTTTCTCATTTCCTATAATATAAAATTCCAGATTTTGAGTATTAGAAGATTAATATTTCCCAATGTTTCTGGAATCATCAAGGAATGTGAAAATGTTCCAAGAAAAGTTTTCACAAAATAACATATCATGAACTCTTTTTTATTTATGGAATATATTTAATCAGTAGTAACCTAGGTTTCTTCTGTTTTCTCATCCTTTTTTCATTTTCCTTTCTTTCTTTATTAAATTTATTTTTACAGCCATTAACATTCTTTCCAAAATTTGCTATTTTTGCAATTAAGCTTTTAAAAATATTTGATTAGGAGTTGAAAACAGAATGTACCATTCTGCTCAAACTAATGTCCACTGAATGTTATAGTTTTCATTATTGCAGTTTCCTATCTGATACTCAGATTATATCTTGTCAGGCAGAGGAGTATTAGGCTTTTACTTTTAACCACAGGTAGCATTCTAAATTCCAGAGACTTTGAATGTGACAATAGAGACCAGGATATGCCTGAACGTGAAACTCTTAGATATTAGAGAATAATTAGCTTCTGAGTTAGCACAGAAATGGAAGGTGGGGAAGACATTCCAAGAAATCTCAAGAACACAGAGTAAAAAAACAAAAAACAAAAACAAAACCTAAATCTCTCATGATTGTGAAGAGAGGTTCTGATTTGTCATTAGTCAGTGAAGTTCTGGGAGAATTTTAACATAAAATCTTGAGGGAATTATGAAGATCCTCTAAATTAAAATTAGGCCTTAAATGAGGCATGGCTGTCCTTTAATACAAAAAAGGAACAAAGTTGAAAAAGCATAATAAACTATGCAATCTACCATTTACCCACTATTTATCAAAATCTAAAATCTTTTCATGGTTGAAGTTAAATGTATTCAATATCTGGTAATAAAGGCTGTGTAACTCACACACAAGTTGTTCATTATTATTCTAACCAATATTTCAGAGATGTGATGAAGACAAATTAAGGGGAGCTCATAAACCACCATTATGGATGCACCGTTCTTTAATGAGAATTTCTGAGAGACCATCTGTTTATTTAGCTGCTAGGAGGCAGCCTCCACAGAAACCAGCTCGACACTCCAGGGAGGATGCTAAAGATGCAGCAAAACCTTTATCTCCATCAATAATTAAGAAAAGTAAGGAAGACAAGAAGGACAAATCAGATTCAGAAGCAGAGTCCACAGTTTCAGAGGAAAAACTTAGGAAAGGTTCAAAGAAAGAACCAGGAGCTAAAGAAGAGAAAGCAGATGCAAAGAAAGATGTCAAAATAGAGAAAAAAGGTTCAAAGAAGAGCAAGGAGTCAGTTACAGAATCTGAAGATGAAAAAGCAGGTGCAATAAAAGGTTCTGAAAAATACAAGCTAGGTTCAAAGAAGGACAACGACTCAGCTATAGAATCAGAAGGTGAAAAAGGAGATGCAAAGCAAGACTCTAAAAAAAATAAGAAAGGGTCAAAGAAGGGCAAGGAGTCTGATACAGAAACAGAAGGTGAAAAGGGAGATGCAAAGAAAGATTCAAAGAAAGATAAGAAAGGTTCAAAGAAGGGCAGGGAGTCTGCTACAGAATTAGAAGGTGAAAAAGGAGATGCAAAGAAAGATTCCAAAAAGGATAAGAAAGGTTCAAAGAAGGGCAAGGAGTCCATTACAGAACCAGAAGGTGAAAAGAAAGATGGAAAGAAGGATAAGAAAGGGAGCAAGGATTCAAAGAAACCTGGTGAGAAAGGAGATGAATCAAAGGACAAGAAAGATTCAAAGAAGAAGGAGAGTAAAAAAGATAAGAAAGATGAAAAGCCCGGTGAGGCAGACAGTGAGTCAAAAGATGCTGCCAAGAAAGAAAAGAAAGATGCCAAGAAAGATACTGACACAGAATCTGCTGAGTCAAAGAAAGATGCCAAGAAGGATTCAAAGAAAGATGCCAAGAAGGGCAAGTAGGCCTTGGATGGTAATTCAAAAGAGTATTTGATGGAACAATTTTAGTAGTCTGAAACTGAATATATGAAAAGGGGGATTCAAAGAATTAATGGAATAATTTTTTAAATGGGGGAAAGAAGAACACAAAGATGGGCTCAGAAAACCTTCATGAAAAGTATAAGAAAGACGTTAAAAGGACTTGGAGGATACTTATGCTAAATTTGGGGATATGAAGAATTCAATGAAAGATCCCTAGAAAGATTCATAAAAAATATTCAGAAGTTAATGATGTTGAATCTGTGGATACAAAGAAGAAAAAAAATCAACAAAGGCATCAACAAAATTCAAGGATGCAGATATTGAAACCATAGATTTAAACAACCTGAAATTGCACCCACAGATTTAAATAAAGAACCACAGGAGTCATGAGAGGAAGTCAAACAAATTTCATAAAGTCTACTTTCAAATAAGTACAAATACCAATTAAAGGTAGCATTCCTCAAAAGAAAAAAAAAAAGAAAAAGAGGAAAAAAATTACTGCTTTTTTGTGAGTCTCTACCATCTCTGAAGTATAAACAGCCACAACCAGGTTGATGGATTTTGAATACTCTGCTTCCAAGACAAGATAAACATACTTGGTAAGTTAGTTTTGTTTTCTTTTAAGTCAAATAAGATTAAAAACAATTAAACTGACTTAAAGGTTTGAATTGAAATTTACCATTCTTATAAAATCTCTGTAATCTGCTCACTAGAGTTTTACTAGACTTTCAGCAAGTTTGGACTTTTTCATAATAAGAAATATTTAAGAATATGGAGGGAAACACCACATGAATGAAAATTTTACAAGTGTCAATGAAAAGGTTAAGGGAAGTAGAATTATTTAAGGTGAGGGAGAAGAGACTGGCTTATGATATAGAACTTTAATAATTTTAACAATTACTTAACAAAAGTTTCGTTTGATTGTTTTAACAGAAAATGGTAGCCAACTTCTCTCCATTTAAGGAAGGATGAAAATCAAAATTGTCCAAACTACAAATGTGAGTAAATTTAAATGAGACATATTGATTCTTGATAATCTGATAAATATATATACAAAACCAAATTAACCAGAATTCAACAGAATCTAGCAGAGTGAAAATACCTATATGATATTATTTTGATGTGGAAACAATTAACTTTATATCTTTATAACTATATTAAACTCTCTTTTGACCCATGAATCTTATTAATGTGAAGAAAAATAAAAAGCAATATAAAGCAAAAGGTAAAATCTTGGACCTGCCAATTAGTGCCAATTAAATATTTTCTGATTTAAATCATTCTCTCTCAGATAAACTCAGCATCGTTGCAGAACTCACCAAGTGACTTTCTCTCCCCTTTATTCTTTGCAGTGTAAACTCTAGATCCAAGTTAAAGCTTCTCCTTGATATTAAAGGAAGGGTCTCCTATTCCATATGCCCTCAAGAGCTAACTTTCTATTAATAGTGAAGTATAACTGTTTTGCCTGTTCTTTAAATATTGGCCCCTGTCCCCCATACATCAACTGCTCAAGGATTAATGGCTATTGTAATTCATGGTCTTCCAGATGGTCCTACCTTGCTGATCTGGATCAGCTGCAATGACAAAGAGAATCAAATCCTGCCCCACTGTTCTCCTCCCCCTTCCAGGAAACTCCTCATTCTCCCTCTGCTTAGAGTAAAATTCTATGTTTAGGCATTCAACCTTTTCTGAAAATGTTAGCATCACTCTGGGAATTTAGGAAATCATTTTTTTTTTCATTTTTCATTGGAGTATAGTTGATAACACAACAATGTTGTATTAGTTTAGGAAATCATTTTAAATCCCCTCTTACCTCTAAAAATGCTTTTAAGATCATTTTCTAACACAGTATTCAAAAGCCAAATTTTAGATTCAAATTTAATGTACAGTGAAAGAACAACTGAGTGTCTGCCTTTACTGTTCTACTGAAATGCACCAAGGTCACCAGGAACCTCCATGTAGCCAAATCCAATAGCAGTATCTTTTTACCCTGGTCCCTCTTCTCTTTTCTATCTATATATTTCCCTGAGTTATTCCATCCATCCCCATGGATTTATACAACATTCTTATGCTGCTGAATCCCACATTTAAACGTAGTATTGATTTCTCCACCCAACTCCAAATTCATATATCCAAATATTAAATTAAAGCATCTACATGGCTGTCTTCCAGGCACCTCAAAATTAACATGTCCCAAATAGAACTCTTGATATCCTTCCACCAAAACCTGTGGTTCTCCAAAGTTTCACCAACTCAGTAAATGACAGTGACATCTAACCTGATGACTCAATCCAAAATTGATGGGTCATGCATAATTACTCTTTTTTCTTTACCCTGCTTATCAGTCAGTAAGTCCTTCCTGACTACCTCCAAGATAACTGAATTGGTTTACTTCACTGCATTTCTACCATTTCCACACTAGAAGTCCAATTAGCCATTATATCTCAATTGGAACCCCCCCAAACCCTACCTAAATGCAGGGGAAGCCCCCTACATCATTTCTCACCACTTTGCCACAAACCAGTCTCAACACAAAAATCATGATGTTTCTCCATTATGCTAAACTTTCTAGTGTATCAAAGTCACATTTAGCATAAATTTTCTTCTACTCTAGATTATAAAGCCTTTAATGGTCTGGCTGCTGACTATTTCTCTGCCCTCATGCGGTAACAAAATTGCCTACCATGTTCTTGTCACACTGGATTTCTTTCTGTATTTAACTATATAGACCATTAAGGTTTCTAGGCTTCACACTTGTTCCCTCTGCTTATAACACAATTCTCCACGAACTTCATATTGTTGACATCTTCAAATTAACAATTTTCACCTTAAATTTTACCTTTCTGGATACTTTTTAAAAGATTTTATTTTTTAGAACAGTTTTAGGTTTACAGAAAAATTAATCAGAAGGTACAGAGATTTCGCATATATGACCTGTACCCACACATGCATAGCTTCCCCCATTGTCAACATCCGCCACCAGAGTAGTACATGTTACTACTGATGAACCTACATTTATATATCATTATCATCCAAAGCCCACAGTTTACATCAGGGTACACTCTCAGTGGTATACACTTTATGGGTTTTTAAAAAAATGCATAATGACATATATAGTAGTTTCACTATTCTAAAACTCCTCTGTGCTCTGCTGATTCATCCCACCCTTTCCCCCTACCCCTAGCAACCGCCGATCTTTTTACTGTCTCCAGAGTTTTTCCTTTTCAAGAATATCATTTTGCTGTAATAATATAGTTAGTAGCCTTTTCAGACTGGCTTCTTTCATTTAGTAATATGCATTTAAGATTCCTCCATGTCTTTTCATGGCTCATTTCTTTATAGCGTTGAAAAATATTCCATTAACTAGATGTAAGACTGTTTATTTATCCATTTACCAACTGAAAAATACATTAGTTGATTCTAAACTTTGGATATTATGAATAAAGCTACTATAAACATTCATACGTAGATATTTTCATGGAGATAAATTTTCAACCCCTTCGGGTAAATACCATGGAACACAATTGCTGCATTGTATGATAAGAATATGTTTAGTTTTGTAACAATTCTATATTATATACTTATCATATAAAAAATGGTAACAATATATAAAGAAGGTGGGAGGAAACTTTTGGAGGTTATGAATAGGTTTATGGCATAGATTGTGGTGATGCTTTCACAGGTGTATACTTATCTCCAAACTCATGAAGTCATCAACGTGTATACATTAAATATGTACAGCTTTTTGCATGTCAAAAAAGGTGTGTGTGTATATATATATGCATATATGTATTATATATTATATATATATACATATAGATATTACACACACACTTGCTCATAAACACACACACACACACACACAAAAGGAACCTGAAAACTGTCTTTTATAGTGGGCTGTACAATTTTGCAGTCCCACCAGCAATGAATGAGAGTTCATGCTCTACACCCTTCCCAGATTTGGCATTATCAGTGTTTTGGATTTTGGCCATTCTAATTAGTGTGGTATCTCGTTTTGATTTGCATTTCTTCCAAGACACATAGGTGGCACACACTTTCATATGCTTATTTGCAATCTGTTTATCTTCTTTGGTGATGTGTCTGTTAAGGTTTTGACTCATTTTTTAACCAGACTGTTTGTTTACTTATTGTTGATTTTTAAGAGTTCCGTGAATATTTTGGATAAGTCCTTTATCAAATACGTCTTTTTCAAATATTTTCTCCCAGTCTGTGGCTTGTCTTTTTATCCTCTAGTCAATGTTTACACAAAGCAGAATTTTTTTATTTTGTTTTAATGAAGTCTGGCTTATCAATTCTTTCATGAATTTCTTTGGTTTTGTATCTAAAAAGTTACCACCAAACCCAAGATCATTTAGATTTTCTCTCATATTACATTCTAAGACTTTCAGAGTTCTGCATTTTACATTTAGGTCTGTGATCCATTTTGATCCAAACATGTTTCTCTGCCCATCCTTTTGTCATTCACTTTCCTATCACCCAGCTGTTTCTATCCACTAACATGCTTTATTCTTCTATGTAACATACATGACCACCTGTTTTCTGTCTATATCTATCAATCAATCTATCTTATCTGTTTTCTAATCTAATTTATCTTTAATCTATTTACCTATCTCTCTAGTCAAAATCATTTATTGTGTGTTGCTTATCTCCCCAACAAGAATAAAAACTCCACCAGGGAAAGAAATTATGTGACTTATTTACTGCTGTATCTTCAGTGTAAAAAACTATCTCAGACATGTAGTATACACTCAAACCACATGTCAGGTGAATGAATATGTCAGTTTGGAGCACCTAACTGAAATGACTTACTTGGGATAGGCTTCTCCAAAATCCTAAACTGAAACATACAAGTCTTAGCAAAGTCAGACTAATTCTTCAATTGCTATTTTGCCCACAAGGACATGGCTTAATCTCATTTGATAAGATTCCTCTCAATGTAACTATACTCCCGCTCAAATGGTTAGCTTAACTTAGAAGTTATGTTACCTAGCTTCATACCCTTCCTATTTATAGACTGGCACAACAAAGTAGAATTTTAAAAAATGTTCGAACTACATAAGGGCAATTAAGGATTTTACCCCCTTCAAATACAGTGGTGGGAAAAAATACAGGCACAGTTTTTCAGTCTTTACATGTAGCTCTGATTTCTAACCTATGTACTTATTAATTCTTCCATAAGGACTACTAGTATCACCTAAAAATGAATTTACTTATCAGTTTAGACTTTGACTTATGGCAGAGGCTCTTGGGTTTTTTCTAAAGCTATATTTTATGACCTAAATGTGGGCTATGAGTTCTGACTGTTAGAAATATATGAAAATGATTAAAGAAAAAATTTAAAACTGTAACTCATATGCAAAAAAAGGCTTTTGGTCATTAAAATTAAAAAACTATAAGAAAATATTAAGAAAATCATTCAGTCAATGAGAATTATACATGTCCCTAGGTAATACCCAGTTTTCTAACTTTTAGTTATTTGCTAACTTTTTCTTTATTCCTAACAATAAGCAACAGAGATGATTGGTTGTTTAACTATAGATTGTTTCTCTAACCCTTATTTGCCTGGTCTCCTACTAAGGCCGAACGGGAGGTGAAAACAGTCTGGGAGATCAATTTGAAGGGAGAGCTCCATGTACAGGACAACCTTCTACTCAATAATCTTGCCATATGTTTCAATTCTCAATTTAGACCTTTCATCACACAATTTATATGTGGAAGATATTTTTCCTCATTTACTGATTAATTTTCCCTCTTTTACTGATTATTTTCCCCTGAGTAAAGCTTAGAGCTATAAAACTGAAATACAGATGTTAAAGAATTGCTACTTTTGTAAGCTTGTTGATCAGTGGATATATGACTAAATCATTGCAATGGCTTGCAGTGATGGTTAAAGATTTTTAGTGTGACTAAAATCACAGAAGCAATACCATTAAAAAAAAAAAAAAAAAAGAAAGAAATCTTGTCTTTAGAAATGTATATGTCCTGAAAGAAATATGTAAGTTCTCTGGCCTCCTTAAATGGAAAGGTAAGGTAGTACAATAAATCATCATTTAGTCATGTTTGATATTATAGAATTCTATAAATACTCCACAATATGCTTCAGCACCTGCAGTGGTATGAGTATTTACAAAGTGTTTTTGGTTTGAGTTTTTTTTCTCCTATGAATGTGTGCATATGTGTGTCTATCTGTGTTAATGTAACATTGTCAACATCACAGAGCACGTAAGAAAAAAATGTTAAAAGTGAGTGTCATTAAAGATGAAATAACTGATGGACTTTAATGCTTTGTAAGAAATATTTTATGTAAGAGAGAGCAAACATCACATTATGCCCCATATAAAATATACACTAATTTTCTGAAATTATATATTTTAGATACTACTGGTTTTCTCTAATTTTAATAAAACCACTATTATCAATAATTCTAATACAGAAATAAAGATCATTAGTAAAAAGGAGGGGGATTAATATGGCAGGGTAGGAGAACGTGGAGCTCACTTCTCCACAACAAACACATCAAAAATACATCTATAGTGATAGAGATGGCAAGTAGTGGCCAGTTCCAGAAACTAGAAAATGCAAGGAAACAGATTATCCTCTAGAAGCTCCAGAAAAAGAATGCTACTGTGCTGACATGTTGATTTTAGCCAGTGAGACCCGTGTTGGATTTCTGACCTACAGTGCTCTAAGGTAGTTCTCCTGTGGGACTTTCCATAGAGGAAGGAAAAATGGCTTTACTGGATCTGCTGTGGAGTGGCGAGTCAGAGCTCACAGCTCAGTCCGTGGATCATCAGGAGAAACTTCACTGACTGCAGTTTGTGAATCAATGTTTTACATAACATGAAGACAAAAGACACCATTTTAGCTTTAGTTCTAAAAGCAGACCCTGACGTAAGGACTTCAGTGACCCTAGGAAGCACAAATGAAGAATGAGAAAAGTGAATCAGGGAAGCAAAACACTAATGAGCAGATAATCACTCAGTCCCCCTGTGGATCTTCTGAGAAGCCACAGAGAACACACATCAGAACCTTAATGGCAAGGCCAGGGCATTTATGCTGACTCTCCTCTCCCACTGGGAGAAATGGATTGGTCTTCACTGAGTATTGCAATACAGACTGAGAACCTTACCACAGCTCTGGGTCGTCCCTGCTTAGGAGGCACCTGTAGTGACACAGAAAGTTCTGAGGCAGAGAATAAGAGACTGTGGTGCTTAAGGCAGGACTGTCAGTTTGCTGGAAACATCCACAGTTGCCTGCGAGCTTAGGTGAGCTGAAAAGATAAGGAGCGGCTGGGCCCGTGAGCCATGGTTGCTGAGCCTGCGCGTCCGAAACCTGTGCTCTGCAACGGGAGAGGCCACAACAGTGAGAGGCCCGCATACCGCAAAAAAAAAAAAAAAAAAAAAAAAAGATAAGGAGCAGCAGATCTTGTTGACAAAAACTGGAAAACTATATTTGTGGTGGGAGAAAAACCTAAGTAAATACGCACTTAAAGTGAGTATTTGGGAGTAACAAAGGATTTACTTAGTGTTAAAATGGGGATGACAAATGAGTTCCAACTCTGATGCCAGCTCTGATCAACTGGCTGCATAGCGTGTTGTGTTGAGGAGCATTCGCAAAAGGCTCAGTAGGAAATCATATCTTTATCAATTAGTATCCCAGACATGGAAACGGAAGGACAGAGAGAGAGCATGTAGGCCATGTATTTGCCACCCTGCTTTAACGTGAAGACTATTTTTATTAATATCAGCACTGAGATTTCTTTAATAAAATTTCCCACAGATTTGACCTTTCAAAATGCACAGCATGTGAGATGCCTTTGGTTAATGGGTGAATAATCCAATTAATGTTATGAATAAGACTGGGATAAATTTCAAAGGCACAGCAGTTATAGGAGTTACCTTTGTCATTCTGCTACATGTTTCAAGTAAACATGCTAATTTTTTTCTCACTGATACACAAAAAATACTCATAATATTAACCAGAAGATACAAAAGGGATCAACGAAAGACAGTGTTCAATAGTGTCAATGCTTAGTCATACTGCCAATGTTGGGAGAAGAGTAATTTTTCTTGGGGGAGGTGGTGACAATATTTAAGTTCTCTTAGTAAATTTCATTAAACAATACAGTGTTAACAACTGTGGATATGTTAATTAACTCATGGGAGGAATCCTTTCACAATGTATGTGTATATCAAATCACCATGATGTGTAATTTTATTTGTCAATTATACCTCAATAAAACTGAAAAAAAAAGCCTTAGAGAAAAAAGAATCATTAAGTCAAGTGGGCAAAAAAGTTTAATTCATCTGTCATAATATCTTAATGAGGAAAATATCACCATTTACCCTGGGACATGATTTGAACTGCAGACTCCAAGAATAAGTACAGTATTAAATATCTTAACTTGTACTGTTGCAGTTCAAATTGATTTCAAGTTCTGTAGTTATTCCTAAGTAGTCCTCAGTTCTCATCTCCAATAATGCATATGAGTCGAAAGTATCATCAGGTTCTGCCTAAACCACTACAGCTAATCTACCTATACTTATTTCCATTTCAATGCAATCACAGTAAAAAATATATATATATATATGTATTTATACATATAGATACATATATCTATATGTATAAATACATGTGGAACAATTCTCATGGAAAACTAACTGGAAACTGGCAGAACTCCTATACAACCAAAACTGGCCATTGTCAGTGTGTGCAAAGAGGGGGATGGTGGCACAACAGTATGCAAAGGCTAACCAGTAAATCTGGGGCAAAGAGTTCCTGGGATAGGACTCATTTAGCTACAGAGAGACAGCCCGGAGGATCTGGGGTGTGGTCCCATTGGGATGGCGACAGCCATTGTCAGCATGCTCAGAAGTACACAGCAGTTTGTCTCCCAGTGAGAGTGCCCAAGCTCTGCCCATTCCACACTGCAGCTTAGTGCTGGATCTGAGGCAGACAAGTCCTGGGAGAAGACTGCCACAGAGGCAGCCGAGATCTCAGGCAGCAGTGCAGTCACCTCAATTCCTGTGCAGCCACAACTCCCAACCTCCAACCTCAGCTACAGATTAATACACAGGACAGCTTGGCACTAACTAGATCTGGGATGAAAACAAGAGAGCAATGGATGCGACCTTGGGCTGCTTCTGAGCAGAACCAGGGACACCTACGGAAGCAGCTTATAGGTCCTCTGTGACCGTAGGCCTCATCTACATTAGCAATCACCTCCTTTGGGGCAAGGTATACACGCATGGGCAACAAAGTCTGATTGAACTTGACCCTCAAAGCTTCTAATCCAACAACTGGAGAGCAGACCTTGTCCCCAACAGGGCAATGACAGACATGGAGCAGAGAGGACTCATATCCTGCACAGGCTCTAGGTATATCAGCGCCAACCACACCCTCTATCAAGGGGATAATGGACAGCACACCCTGAGGAAACACAGGTGACTGTACCAAAATGAGCCCCTGCATCAAAAATATTGGACACGCACAGTCTATACAGGGATGCTCTCACATAAAAACACCCCTTCAAGACCACAGTAGATAACTGTTTCTCCTAAAGTCATGGAGAAAGAGAAATATAAGTAATATAAGTAAAATGAAAAGGCAGAGAAACTACACCAAATTAAGAAAAATAAGAAAAATCCCCTGAAATATCAAATAATGAAACAGTCTTCACCAGTCTACTAGACCCTGAGTTCAAAAAGGAGGTAATAAAAATGCTAAAGGAGGCTGTTTGGTGACTTGTCGCTATTCTTGGAGAAGCTCGTCCTCAGCCCAGAGGAGAGTTTAGGTAGCTATGTCAGAGACACCTGTCCCTGACACTATTGAGACCCATTATTATAAAAAGGCTTAAGAAATTAAAAAAGATTATAGATAGAAA
Organism: Delphinapterus leucas; assembly: GCF_059928025.1. Classification (NCBI taxonomy): domain Eukaryota; kingdom Metazoa; phylum Chordata; class Mammalia; order Artiodactyla; family Monodontidae; genus Delphinapterus; species Delphinapterus leucas. The sequence goes on from NC_143134.1 coordinate 95,704,169, forward strand.
TGCAGATCACTGTAACAAGTAATTAGAAACTATAAAGATGAAGCAATCAAAAATAGACAATTCAATAGATGAGATAAAAACCAATCTAGAAACAATGAACAGAAGATTAATAACAGACAAAAATGAATAAGTGATCTGGAAGACATAATAATGGAAATCAGCCAATGAGAACAGCAGGTAGAAGACAAATGAAAGCACAGAAGGTCCTAAACAAGATGAACCTAAACAGACTCACACCAAGACAAATCATAATTAAAATGGCAAAAGCTAAAGAAAAAGAGAGGATTCTAAAGGCAGCAAGATAAAAAAAAGTCAGTTACAAGGGAACCCCCATAAGGCTATCAGCTAATTTCTCTGAATAAACTTTGTGGACCAGAAGGGAATGGAATGATAAAGTTAAAGTCTTGAAAGGGAAAAACCTGAAACCTAGGATACCCTACCCAGCAAGGTTATCATTTACAATAGAAGTACAGATAAAGAATTTCTAAGACAGGCAAACTAAAAGAATCCAGCAATACCAAACCCACCCTAAAGAAATAATGAAAGGTCTTCTATAAATAGAAACGACACAAGAATCTATAGGAAAGGGAAAATCACGATAGGAAAGGCAAGTATGTAAAAGGATTGAAGATCACTTAAATAAGTCAGTACATAGGTTAAAAAACAATAAAAAATTGTAAAAGTGATTATAGCTATAACAGTAAAAGGATAAGTAGTAAGATATAAAATAGAACATCAAAATAACAAAATATGGGGAAAGGGAGTATAAAAATGTAAATCTTTTATAATTTGTTTGTACTTGAATGACTATCAGTTTAAAGCAAGTAGATATAGTTATGGGTCAACATATTGTACTTGAATGCCATAGTATCTATCCACAAATCAAAAACATACTATAGATTCACAAAAACCCATGAAAGAAACTGAAAACTATATTACAAAAGAAAATCATCAACCCACAAAAGGAAAAACAAAAACAAGAAGAAATGAACAAAGAAGAACCACAAAAACAACGGGAACACCGGGTTTAAAATGGCAATAAGTACATACCTATCAATAATTACTTTAAATGTCAATGGACTAAATGTTCTGATCAAAAGACACAGAGAAAACAAGAACCTACAATATGCTGCCTACAAGAGACTCATTTCAGAGCAAAAGATACACAGAGACTGAAAGTAAGGGAATGGAAAAAGATATTTCATGCCAATGGAAATGACAAAAAAGCAGGGGTAGCAAAACACATATCAGACAAAATGGACTGTAAAACAAAGGCCATAAAGAAAGAAAAAGAAGGACACTATATAATGATAAAGGGATCAATACAAAAAGAGGATTTTACACACATTAACATACAGGCACACAATATAGGAGCTCCTAAATATAGAAAACAAATGTGAACAGACATAAAAGGAGAAATTAAAAATAACACAACAGTAGTAGGAAATTTTACCATCCCACTGAGAGCAATGGACAGATCATCCAGATAGAAAATCAATAATAACAAAGTAACAAATAACAATAATAACAAAATAATAACAATAATAACAAAGTAACAAAGGTTCTAAATGACACAATATATCAGTTGGACTGGTGAAATGATACTCAATATAAAGAACCCTAAAATGTCCACACAAAAGCTATTAGAACTAATAAAGGAATTCAGCAAGGTAGCAGGATATAAGATTAATATACAGAAATATTTTGCATTTCTTTACACTAATAATGAAATATCAGATAGAGAAAGAAAAAAAATCCCATTTAAAATCACGTCAAAAAATATAAAATACCTAGGAATAAACTTATCCAAGGAGGTGAAAGAAGTATATGCTGAAAACTATAAAACATTGATAAAGGAAACTGAAGATGATTCAAAGAAATGGCAAGATATCCCATGCTCCTGGATTGGAAGAATTAATATTGTTAAAATGGCCAGACTACCCAAAGAAATCTACAGATTTAAGGCAATCCCTATCAAAATACCCATGACATTCTTCACAGAACTAGAACAAATAATTCTAAAATTTAGAATTTTATATCGGGACTTCCCTGGTGGCACAATGGTTAAGAATCTGCCTGCCAATGCAGGGGACACAGGTTCAATCCTTGGCCCGTGAAGATTCCACATGCTGTGGAGCAACTAAGCCCATGCACCACAACTACTGAGCCTGTGCTCTAGAGGCCGTGAGCCACAACTACTGAGCTCGCATGCCACAACTACTGAAGCCTGTGTGCCTAGAGCCCATGCTCCACAACAAGGGAAGCCACAGCAATGAGAAGCCTGTGCACCTCAACGAAGAGTAGCCCCTGCTTGCCACAACTAGAGAAAGCACACGCACAGCAACGAAGACCCAACAGAGCCAAAAATAAATAAATATTTTAAAAATAATAAAATAAAATTTATATGGAGCCACAAATAGCCCAGAATTGCCAAAGCAATCCTGAAGAAAAAGAACAAAGATGGAAGCATAACCCTTCCAGACTTCAGACCATACTACAAAGGTACAGTAATGAAAACACATGGTACTGGCACAAAAATAGACATATAGATCAACGGAACAGAAGAGAGAGCCCCAAAATAAACACACACACCTAAGGTCAATTAATCTATGACAAAGGAGGCAAGAATATACAATGAAGAAAAGACAGTCTCTTCAAAACGTGGTGTTAGGAAAGTTGGACGGCTATATGTAAAGAAATGAAATTAGAACACTCCCTTACACCACATAAAAAAATAAACTCAAAGTGACTTAAACACCTAAACATAAGTCATGACACCATAAAACTCCCAGATGAGAACATAAGCAAAACATTCTCTGACATAAATCATAGAAGTATTTTCTTAGATCAGTCTCCCAAGGCAAAAGAAATAAAAGCAAAAATAAACAAATGGGACTTAATCAAACTCAAAAGCTTTTGCACAACAAAGGAAACCATCAACAAAATGAAAAGACAACCTACAGAATGGGAGAAAATATTTGCAAATGATGTTACCAACAAGGGGTTAATATCCAAAATATACAAACAGCTCATACAAATCAATAATAATAATAATAAAAAGCAATAAACGAGCAGACCTAAATAGACATTTCACCAAAGAAGACATTTTGTGAATTTTTGCAGATATCTATAAAATATTCACCACTCATGGGTATCCTATGACAAGGCTATTAATTTTTTTTTAAAAAATGTATGTTTACTGGTCCATGTCCTAAATCCACTGACTTTCATTATGTATGTCATATTTTTTAAATAGAGAATAATTATTGGAATACAATGGGTTTTGAATTTTAAGTCCTACCGTCAGTAATTTATTTCCTTTTCAATAAATTGAAATGAAGTTTGTATTAAATAAACACTGCTATGATCAAGAACATTTGAAAGTAGAGACAATATTTAGGAAGAGTGAAGTAATAGTAAACACCCCAGGTATAAGTTCTAAATTTGGAAATACAGGTGTAGTTTTGGAAATGTAATTTTTTCTTCCATTGACACTGGCTATGAGGTTAGCCCCAGCCACAAATATTAATCATGTTTCTACACTATTTTATCATTTACAGAATGTTCTAAGAAAAGACGATGCTAAACAGCATAGAGATAATTAAGAACATGAGCATGAGAAAACCAAGGAGGAAAGATACACAGAAAAAGGAAATTTATAAAGGTCCTACTAGAAGTACAACAGAACTTTGGCAATGAAGACTTTTCAAGGTTTTATTATTCAAGGTCTATGGTATGTACTGAATTTTAATTTTGCTGAATTTTAATAATGTTTAATGGCGGGATGATGTATGTGAGACCATCACTTAGCTCATATGTGATGCTTGTCTGCTGGGCATTCATATCTCATCAAAACATCCTCCATCCAATCTTTGTGAACTATGCATTTACTTTTGTAACAAGTTAAAATCTCTTTAAATGATCACAAGTTCAGTTTTATAGATTAAGGAACATTTCTTATTATAGCTGTACAAAAGTGAATTTAAAATAGTGAACTTACATGGGAAATGTTAATATATTTTCCATTATGATTGTAATTAATTTATATAACTATTTATAGTAGGAGGTATTCACATCATTTTCCCTATAAATATCTTCATGTGTATTCTAGAGTAAATAGAAGCATCAAGGATATTACTAAATCTATATTTTATTACTAGGCAATTGTCAGAATTTATCCTTCACTAATGGAAAAGGACTGACTCATACTTTCAGCCATTCTTGAATTGTATATAAAATCACACTTCCTAAAAAAATAAATGCACGAATCCCCCCTATCCACCCAAGTACAAATTAAACTTTATTTGTGCTTCCTGGTAGGGCTTAGGTCATGCAGAGAAAAAACAGATATTACTTAGACTTGATTGTTAGTCTTAACCTTAATATTCCATACCTCATATTACTATACTATTCAGTAAGTATTAAACTGTCAAAAGATTACAGTTGGTGATAAAATAACAAAATATTTCTTCTACGTATATTCAAATTGAACTTAATGTGAATCATTAAAAAGTTTATAACATTACATTTAAAAAATGTCATTTCACATTTTGAAAGTGTGAATAAGCATGATAATATTGTTGGTTGAAGAGCCCATTTTTTTCCTTTATTTATTACCTGAATAGTAGAAAAAATTTAAGAAATCTATGGTCCACATTCCATATCAGAAATATCAATAATAATAAAATAATAAAATAAAAATGTTGAAATTAAAAATACTATTACATATATATTTAAAATATATATCAGTGCTTGATATATACTTATCCAATCTCATTTCCATGAGGTATCAAGTATTGTTAATGTAAAAAGTAGATAGCAATCACTGAATCTGGGGGTAAAACCTGGCAAAGGTAAAGGCTTTTCTAGAGAAATTTCTAGTAAGCTAGTAAGCACTTACAGATTAGATAACCTCTCCCTCCAAAATAAGATGTAACTACTCAGAATAATAATTGTTTAAGTACTATCCCTTTACTTCTTTAGAAGTCCATGATGTGGCAAATTTAATCACATGTGTTTTGTAATATAGTTGTTATTCTCAAGACCCCTGTTTGTGTAAGGAAAATTCAGTTTAAGTGACAAACTGGGAAGTTTGACAAACTTTTAAATTTGTGTGTGTGTGTCTTTCTGTCTGTCTGCCTATCTCTCTCTCTCCAATCCCCATTTTTTCTCGATATTTATAACAACTGTTACCTGTTGGCAAAGAAAAGGCAATGCCTTTGGGTAGTTTGCTCTATCTAGCAAAATTAGGACCCTGAATTCTCAGAGAACAAGAGAGACACATCTGAATCCCAGTAGTGCATTGTTTTCCCCTACTACTGTCAAGTGTAGTTTGATGTAAAGAAATATTCCAAAAATAATGAAAGACAGATACAGTATATCTACATAATAATATAAATATTACATTTCACACTAAACAATAAGCACCTTATTACAGGTATTTTCAGTATCAATATAAACTAATCATACAACAATAACAGATTAAAAAACCTGTAGGGTACGGCTTCCCTGGTGGCACAGTGGTTGAGAGTCCGCCTGCTGATGCAGGGGACACGGGTTCATGCCCCGGTCCGGGAAGATCCCACATGCTGCGGAGCGGCTAGGCCCGTGAGCCATGGCCGCTGAGCCTACGCGTCTGGAGCCTGTGCTCCGCAACGGGAGAGGCCAAACAGTGAGAGGCCCGCGTACCGCAAAAAAAAAAACCAAACAAACAAAAACTGTAGGGTAATACCAAAAGATCACTGGTATTCATATTTTAAAATAAATCAGAAGAATCACTAATTGAGAAAATAAAAGCTTTGAAATGAGAATCACTACCAACCCAATAACATGTGTTTCAGTTCACCTGGAAAATATGATTCTAATCTTTTACGCGCCCAATACTATCATCTCAAAGCTATAAAGCAAAACTTGAACAATTAAATGGAGACAGATCTATTATTGGGAGAAGTTAATTCATCTCTCTCTGTTAGTGACAGACATTAAACATCAGTAAGAATTTTGAAAACTTAACACCTGAATATACTGGACAAATATGTAACTTTGCAGTTAATAACAAAGAAAATATATACCATTTCCCCAGCATGCAAGGTCCCCTCATAAAAATTTATCTCATTCGAGGCTCTAAGGTAAGTGTCAAAAATCACTGTTCACAAATTAATTAATTTAAAAATTAAGAACACACAAAATTTAGGAACATTCCAACATTTCAATTATTTGGAAATTAATGAACATTCCTAAGTAACTCAAGGAATGAAACAGCTTTAATAAAATCAGAAATAAAAAGTAATAACAGGGCTTCCCTGGTGGCGCATTGGTTGAGAGTCTGCCTGCCGGTGCAGGGAACACGGGTTCGTGCCCTGGTCTGGGAAGATCCCACATGCGGAGCGGCAAGGCCCGTGAGCCATGGCCACTGAGCCTGCGCGTCTGGAGCCTGTGCTCCGCAATGGGAGAGGCCACAAAGGTGAGAGGCCCGTGTACCTCAAAAGAAAAAAAAGTAATAACAAAACTGTAGTATAATAAAATCTGTGTATCTAATTAAAATTACAGTAGAGAACTTTCTATAATGGACCTTAAATTAGAAAAACTAAAGTAGAATGAAATTAAATATCAAAAGAGAAAAGGGAAAATTATAAAAATAGGAAATGAACAAAAAGGGAAGATCAATGTAGCAACAAAAGTGAGCTTTTTGGAAAAACAACTAATTCATAGCCTTTCAAATTTAAAAATTAAATTAAGAGGTAAGAGAGAAGGCAAAAAATAGACCAGGGGCTTCCCTGGTGGCGCAGTGGTTCAGAGTCTGCCTGCCGATGCAGGGGACACGGGTTCGTGTCCCGGTTTGGGAAGATCCCACATGCCGCGGAGCGGCTACGCCCGTGAGCCATGGCCGCTGAGCCTGCGCGTCCGGAGCCTGTTGCTCCACAACGGAAGAGGCCACAGCAGTGAGAGGCCCACGTACCGCAAAAAAAAAAAAAAAAGATTCCACGTTTCTATCTGTTATTTTCTAAATGTTGCTGTCTTCTGTTTTCATACATGTTTTACTTTCCTGATCTGGTCTTTTTTTTTTTTTTTTTTTTGTGGTACGCGGGCCTCTCACTGATGTGGCCTCTGCCGTTGCGGAGCACAGGCTCCGGACGTGCAGGCCCAGCGGCCATGGCTCACGGGCCAGCCGCTCCGCGGCATGTGGGATCCTCCCGCACCGGGGCACGAACCCATGTCCCCTGCATCGGCAGGCGGACCCTCAACCACTGCGCCACCAGGGAAGCCCAGAAAAGTGGAATCTTTATCTTAATAAATCTGAAAACTTACACTTTCAAGAAAGCATACTATTTTTCAAAGCTGACTCAATACCAAAAACCTAAATATTACTGTGTCCATTACAAAAGCCAAAATGGTTTTTAAAAGTCGTCCCACAAAAAAGATCCGGTCCAAGCAGGTGCAAGAAGTTTTTACCTACTAACAATTGAGGGAAAAATAAAATCAAATTTAATGCAACTATGACAAAGAATGGAAAGAGAACAAACACATTCACATCACTTTAACCAAATCTCATAACGTTGGTATCAACTCTTTTAGACAATCTTAAATCGAAATTAATTACAAACAATTCTCACACGTAAACATAGGTACAAATATCTTAAAACAAATATACTTAAACCAAATCAAGAATAAATGAAGGTGATAATACATCTTGAACAATTTGAACTTATTGCAGGAATGTATTTTTTTGGTTGTTTGTTTGTTTTTGGCCATGCTGCGCGGCTTGCGGAATCTTAGTTCCCTGACCAGGGATTAAACCTGGGCCCAGGGCACTGAAAAATGTTGCATCCTAACCACTGGGCCACCAGCGAATCCCCAGGAATGTATTATTTTTGAGTAGCACTGACATATATACACAACCAAACGTAAAATGGATGGCTAGTGGGAAGCTGCTGCATAGCACAGGAAGATCAGCTCGATGCTTTGTGACGACCTAGAGGGGTGGGATAGGGAGGGTGGGAGGGAGGCTCAAGAGGGAGGGGATATGGGGATATACGTACACATATAGCTGATTCACTTTGTTGTACAGCAGAAACTAACACAACACTGTAAAGCAATTATACTCCAATAAAGATGAAATAACATAAATTAACTTGTATATGACAAAATAAGTAATCATCCCAAAAGTTACACACAAAAAAGATTATTTAAAAAAAATCTTACCCCAACAAGCAGAAAATGGAATGTTAACTGATAATCCTTAACTATTATAAAACTTAAAGCAAACATTACACATAATATGCAACATTTAAAGTGCTTATTTTATGACCAGAAACAAATAAAAGGCATCCATTCTTACTGGAGTTATTTCAAATTTTGCTTAAGTAACTGACCGGTGCAATAAGTCAAGTAAAGAAAATAGATAAGGGGATAGGAAAAGTCAAGTCAGATCCTTTATTTTTACAGATGATGTAGAGAAAATAATTTACAAGCATACTGTTAAAATTCATAATGGAACATAGTAGAATGTCTGTATACAAAATTTATATTGGAAATTTAATTATACTTTCATATTACAGTTATAAGCATTTTGAATATCTAATTAAAATACATCACTTAACATAGCACAAAAAATTCTAACGTACTTAAGAGGTAAAATCTAAGAAATTGTGGGCAATATTTTTACAGAAAAAAATGTACATATATTTATAATATTTATCCATAACAAAATCTGTATATTTTATATGCAGTATATATGTTTGCTATACATAAAATTTACTGACATATTAAAGGAGATAATAAATCAAGAGATAACACATAAATTAGAAAACACAAGATGCCACATTTATCAAAAATGAAATATAAATTCAATTTAATTTCAGTCAATATCCCAATAGGATTTGGTCAAAATTAACAGAGTACAATATTTAAGTGGTTGAACAAAGGGCCAAAAATAGTCAAGGAACTCCTAAAGAACAAGACTTATCAGCCAGATAACTATCAAGTATTATTTTTAAAGATGCCATAATTATGGCAGTGTCATATGACAGTGACATAAGCTAATCAATGGTATTTTCAACATATATGACTGCAAAATTTAGGATAAAATCACAAAGTATCCAGAAGATAAATGGACACATGCTGAGAGAGGCAATTTAAGAGAAAGAAATATGAAAGCCCAATAAATTACAGAATGATATCATATATTTAAATGGCAAAAACACCCACCTTAAAAAATAATTTTTAGGAATTCACACATGTGATGAAATGCTAAAGAAAGACAAGTAAAAGAAATAAAACAAAATTGAGGCTAGCAGGCCTCTGAGAGGGAGAAGGGTGGGTTGTAGTCAGGAAAAGGCCACCAGGGACTCCATGAGGATGGGAAAGTTCTGCTGAAGCTGATTGGCAAGCTCATGGGTCTTTATTTTATTCTTATCCCTTATGCATCACATATATGTTTCATATATTTGTCTTTATGATATATTTCATATAAAAGTACACAATTTAAGGAATATCACGGTAAGTTATAAAAAGAAAGTAAAAAGGACAGAACGCAATATAAAAAGTTTCCAGAGAGAATAAACAGCTCCAATCATAACAAACACAATAGCATCACAGGAGTACCTACAAAGGAATAAAAAACTAATTGACATCAGACTTATCATCTAGGGGAATCACAGCGGTCAATGAAGAGATATTAACCAAAATAGTCAGAACCTAGACTTTTATACTCAACCAAAGTAGCATATACAGGGAGGGTAGAATAAAAACATTTTCAGAAATGCAAGCAAAGTTTACCACACAATGACCTTCTAAGAGTGAAATACTATTAAATGTATTTTTGCACAACAATAAATTAATCAATGAAGAATTATGAAAATAAGAAATGATGAGAAAGAAAGCTGGTAAAATATATAGTTAATTCTAACAATTAGTAACTAAAAACAAAACCCAACAAAAAACTAGGCCTTTCTCTGACTTTTAGTAATATGTTACACTTCTTTAACACTACGTTCTGATGGCAACAATTTTGGCTCAGGAAAACTTGAGGTTGTCCTATTTTAGTCTATGGTGCAAGATGTATTTCTCACTGCAGGTTCTGCCAGAGTGTCTCACTGGTGATACAGGAAGATTGCTCAAATTAAACACACACACACATATATATTTATATGTGCATAAACTCACAACTGTGTGTGTTTGTGTGTGTGTGTGTGTGCACTATACGTTCAACAAATCCTAAAGAGAAGAGAGAATAAGCAGAACACCCTGTACCCTTAACACGGGTGTGCTATGGCTAAAGTCCAATAAGTATATGCAATATTTTTAATATTTGGTACCTAAATGTCACATGGGAAGATTAAGGACTCTGTTAATCAAATTTTGTACAGTTATTTGAATCATTTTCTCTCCTTGCTTGTATACACAGTTAAGATTAACATAATTTTGACCGCTGTGTTCAGTCACAGGATCACAACTGGGGTCAAAAAGAATAGGAATTCACAGTGGGAATCAAAATGTGCTTATCTGAAAGGTCAAAGGGCAAAGATCTATTTATGGATAGCAATCCATAGTTTACTTTCCTGAGATAAAGAAATTCTCTCCTGGAGAAATTAGAATAAAGAGGGACTTTTTTTCCCCCAGAAATTTCAAAGTCTTATTTTGAGAACCGAGGCATTTTCTAGGGCCAAGTTAGTTGTATCTCAAATCACATGTCACAATTGGCTTCAGGCATTAAGGAGTAGAAAAGGTACAGCAGGTCTATTGTGTCAGATTCCTTTTGAAGTATTAGGTATTGATAAATCTAAATTAATTTTCTAGATTTTTTTCCCCTTTATTCTTTCTCTCATGAAATGCTAGGGGTCTGTTATTTAGGGCTGCAACATGGAAACAGGAAAAAAAAGATTCTAGTTGTTTATGGAGCAGTGAAGTTTAACGAAGGCCCGGTTTATGAAAAATATGAAGGAGGATAAAAATTGTGAGTAAGAGCATAGAACACACTTTGTAAATTCTGAAGGCTTAGGGAATGTGAAAATTGTAACTGAATCATACTTACAGAATAAATGCTGCACTACTGAACATCTGCTTATATATCTCTGTTTCTTGTAAATATAATATTGCTGCTCTGTAACTATGGAGTTGCTTAATGAGAATCAATTCCCTTGGAAGATGACTCAATCTTAAACTGCTGCAGAAAGAGGCTAGTGGTTAAGTGAACACAAAGCTTGGGAAGAAAGGGGTTGTGAAGTTTAGGTTTGAGGTAAAAAGAAGGAAGCTTCTCTTTTGACATCAGCCTTTGTCATGTTCTCTATACACATTTTTTCATAAAATTCTTGCCAAAATTAATTAAAATTGATACTTGTTTTCCATAACTAGTGATCTATGCATGTAATGCTTGCTGGTCATAATCCTGTGGAAGAGAGTTTGGTGGTAGAATACATTAATTCTGAAAAATGTACTCCTGAAAAAAAATTTTTCCACCTCTCCTCTGGCCATGACACCATCATTACTATTGATTGTCCCCATAAAGAAATTCACTTTGCAAGCTCAGTAACTCTCTGCTGGTGACCCCTGGTATCTCCCCTGCTCTATTCCTATCTTGAAGAAATGGCATGGTTCCTTATGGTTCTCACCGGCAAGATGGCACCTTAAACTCTGCTGGGCTACTCCTTCAACACTAACTCAAATTTAGCATTTTTTTTTAAAATAGGATGCTTTTTCTGATTTATTGATTTGGTGATACTGCCAGAAATTGCTTTTGCCAGTGATACTAGAGGAAAGAAAAGGACAGTAGTACAACTAATTTCTAATTTCTATTTTGATATATGTATTCATGAACATTTCACTCTCTCCCCTTTGGAAATGCTTATGACTTTATACTTCCATAAAACCTGAACTTGGTATAGGAGAAAATGTCTATTCTTGTCATTCAAATGTTTGCCTCATATTCTGTCCTATTTTCCAGGATTATTAAAAGCAGGAAAATCCATTCTCTTCAGATGAAAATCCTTTATCTCCAAAATTCAGTTTGAGCAATTGACAAGATTCTAATGAAATAAAATTAATATATTTCTCATGTGAAAATTTCATAATTTTAATGCAGCTGAATCTGTTGATCAGTTAAACATTTCCTTTAGAGGTATTTTAAGAAAGGCTAGTCTATCTTTGTCAAGAAATATTTTAAAATAGACATATATTCAAATTACTTTATGCCAATAAAAATAAGAATTATTGGAAGGATTTAGAGATCTCTCTCAGAATCCAAGGAAAGAAACGTAGCAAGAATCTATGAGTCTCTGAATCAGGAAATAGAATGTTGGGAACTGAGGGTATGCATCAATCTCGCGCTATACAGACTTTCATCTCCGCTCAGTATCTGAGCTTATCCTTTATTTCACTCTCTTCTTTGGAGTAGATGAGTTTGGTCTGTTTCTGAAAGTATACTGAAATAACAAAGCTTTGCTAATTATGATTTTAAATAATTTCCATGTACAAGTGTCCAACATAGACTATCTTGAGTCTCTTAATCTAAATACTAAATTCCTGTGAGATAGAATTTGGTTCCTTTATAAAGATGTAGTATAGGAATGGAGAGGAAATGATTGACAAAAAAAGTGTATTGTTAATTTCAATATACTACCCTATACCTGATATTACATCATTACTCACCTACATAATTTTCTATTTTATTCACAGTTTTATAATTTTACATTTTTAACTTTAAGTCTATACCGAATTTAATTTGGTGGAAGAAATTAGGTAACAATTTAAATTCTATTATGGCTAAAATCAAGGGATTATCTGAGAAGAATAGAGAAAAACATTACCAACAATAAAACAAAAGACAATGACAATAACAAACAATACTTCTTTCTCAGAACCAACCACCATTCAAAATATCTTATAATATAAATGCTTTACTTAATCTTCATAATCACCCATTAAATAAATAATAATAATTATTATTCAACTTTGTGAATGGTCATACTGAAATTTCGTCTGAACTTTAGAGTATTTTGCTAGATTCAAACAGATAACGTTCAAAAAATATGTCATACTTAAAGCCTGAATTTTCTACCATTACTTATTCTGTTTTTTACAAAATAAATGTTAACTATGTCATTTACTAGCAATAAACAACACATTCAGACAGCTATTTTTAATCCTTATTCAGTGAATTTGGGAGGACATTTTTATAAGTATACAATAAAAAGAATAAATTAGAAATAGATGGCTAGTAGAGTAATAAGCTCCAGTCAGAGCTTAAATCATAGGTATTCATTATCTGACCAAAAATCAAACATATCTGCAAAACTCACTATATAAATCGTATATCTTATGTGATATTCTTTTATGAGGAAAATTTAGCTAAAGCCATGCATTGAGATTTCTGGCTAAAGATAATAAACTATATCTGCTGGAGGCATATGGAAGTGACTAGAAAGCAGGAAGTATTTATAAGCCTTCAAAAATTTCCAAAGCCATTTAAAGTCAACATAAGAGAATTCAAACTCCTGGAGTTACCAAACAGATCTATGCAACAATAATTAATAAAACAAAGTGTAAACCTAAAAAACAGCTATGTTGGTATCCACTCGTTATATCACGCCATGTAAAATAGAATGACATCTTTGAGGGATTATAGCCTTGGATGTAGCCTTGGAACCTTGTTAATATTGCCTCTAAGACTATCAAGAATAGGACAGCTCTAAGTGAAACAGAAACAATGCAGAACAGGGATATGTTTGTCACATAGGGTCACATAAGATGAAAGGACAACAATAAGACTATCCGCTAATGATAAAGACAGAATGTTTTCTAACTCTCCTACATAAGGGTTTCTTTTGTATACAGGCACTGATGGATTGAGAGTTAATGCCAAAACTATCCATAAATGCACATACACACCCCTACATACAACTAATAGACACTAATAGACTGGATTTTGCATTTTTTCCTTATTGTGTTTGCTGAATAAGGGAACACGCATTTCTTCTGCATTTTTTTGCTTTTATAAAGTTGAAAGTTGCTTCAATTATTTTTCTTTTGTTTTAAGTTTCTATATAACTTTGATAATCTAGGTTTTCCAAGTACTACAAGATGTTAAATAGTTATATCCTTTTTCTCAAAACATGTTTCATGCCAGACACTCTCGCAAAGGTTTGATGAAAAGTCACTTATTATTGAATTTTGGTACTTCAGGTTAAAGGAATTTAACTTATTCCTGTAGAAAAGGTGACTGTCATCTTGTAATGGTACTTGAAACCTGATGAAACCACATAAGTGACAAAAATGGGGTTCATGTGAAGCTAACTGATTTTGAAAAGGAGGGAAATGAAGGACGGTTAAGAGAATAAAGCATTATTAATACAGTCTTAGGGGTCAGTTTCACACAAGAGGTGGCAAAACCCCAAAACCATTACTCTGTGGGTTTACACAGTAAAGTTCTCTAAAGTTTATTCATGAAGTATACAAAAAAGTTTACCTACAGGGAAGCAGGTATTAACCTAAAGCCCATAAGTATCCAAAACTTACATGAAAGTTTTGTGGATATGCATTATTTTTTTACACAAAATTTGGCCTCTTCAAAAAAATGATAGTTCAGGGAAAATATGAATGCAATTCTGAAAAAGGTGTTATTCAAATTCCCTTTGCAATATATATCTTTGTCAAGTAGTGAAGGAATAACTTGGTAAAATCTGGATCATTCTCTGTAAAAATGAGAGGGGAGAGATAATTGTTACAAAAAATTGCTCAAAAGATCACTAATGAGGAATATCCATCTGTCTATCTATCTATCTATCTACTGACATACCTACCTACCTACCTACCTGCCTATCTGCCTTCTATCTCCCATGGTCTTCTTTCGTTATTTTAGTATTTTTACATCATGCTTTGCCAGATCAATTTTATTTATTCATTGGACAATAATTCATTAGTAAGTACACCAGATGGAAGAATTCTGGGTTTTGATCATCATTCAATGTGGCATCTGGGGAAATCTAATAAATTCTAGGAAAGCATAGCTTCCATTTCAAGTCTCTCCTTGTTAAATGATTCAAACAGAACTCCTGCACTCAGCCTAATCTGGAGCCTATAATGCATTTATAATGCATTATAAAAATAAAATTACCTGTGGAAACAAAGTATAATATGTTATGAATGAAAAATATTACTATGGGTAAGTATAAGAGGAGTATATCTGGAAAGTGACTCCTAGTTTTCTTAACAGACTGAGGTAGTAGAAGAGAAAAATAATAGGAAATCTCAAGGTGCTGAATCTGTTCAAGAATTAATTTTATGGTTTTCAAAAAGTTATAATATGTGCTACATTTTTTACATTTCCTAAGTTCTTGCATGCAAAAGGAAATAGTTGCCATGGTAATTACACTTGCAATGCTTATAGTTAGCAATAATAAAAGAAAGAAATTTCATGCTGTGTAGCGAGAGTAAAAGTGACAGAACACTGAATTGTGTGACTCAACCTGGGATAAAGAAGGTTAAATCAAAAACATACATAAACACTGGAAATACATTTTGTAGAGAAAAAGGTAAAGGTGTGATTTTATTGATACCAAGATTAAATACCATATAATATGTTTGGAAATCTAATAATATATCTAGAATAACAGAATCCTTGAGACATTTTCAACATGAATCATCTCTAAAATATGTCTCTTAAGTATTCCTTGGGACATCTATGTGAGCATGTCAAGTGATATGGATTACTACATTTCAGTGTAGGGCATTTCTGTCTCTGACTATATTTGACCTTTATAGATATAACAATGTTCTCCTTACATCTAGTTATAAACTGTGCCTATGCATATTTTGATCTTCTAGTTTCATTTCTTGCTTTGCCCCCAAATAACCTTATTTATTCAACTTGAAATACGTGTGAAACCAGACAAAATGGAAAGATGGAGACTAATCTCAACTGCTGATTCCCAGTTCAAGTTCACATCTGGAGATATAAGTGAATGAATGAAAGTCAAATAAAAGCTGATAAAGAACTCAAAATAGGTAAAGAGAGTGGCCTAAGACTGAGGGAAAGCAGCAACCTCTGGTAGCAGAAGTTCACCATCACAGTCAGAGAATAGGTCAAAGAATGGGACAGCTTTTCTCTCTAGCACATTGCCATGGGAAGATCACTGCATGCTGCTGCTGCTACTGGGCAGAAAAATGGTGCAAAAGTAACGTCAGAGTTATTGTGAGGTGTAGGTAACAATCAGTGTGGCATGTTTCTTCTCCTGTTCTTTAATCCCCCGAGGATTATATAGTGGACCAAGAACAGCTCTTAATGAGTGGGATTCCCTTAATCACATCATGGGAGTGAAGCAAAAAAAGGTAATCAAGACTATGACCATGTGAAAAGTCTCCCACACATCAGGAGCCCTATCATGAACCGCATGTGGGTGAAGTGTATGAAGTCTTAAGCCACTGTATTTTTTGTTTATCAGTTATGTTCTTTTCATTCATGCTATTCATTTATTCTTTCCTTCAGAATTTTAATAGAATTTTTGTGTGCAAGTCAGTTACCCCATTATTGTTATACTTTCTGCTATTTGCTACTTCTAAGGACTTTATATTGTAGTATAGGATTGTGGGTTTTGTGGTTTAAATTCTTTTGCTATCTTTGTCAGTCTCCTGTTAATTTCAAATTGCTGTCTTAGCTTCTCATTAATCGTTGCTTGTAAGTGATTTTCTTGTGATCAAGAAAAAAGGTGCCTGCCAAATGATTCAGTTGAATTAGCAGGAAAAGAAACGTCCTCTTAGGAAGAAATGCTTTCTTTGTCTTAGACAAATTACCTTGAAATGGAATAATGGGATAAATGAGCATGAAAGATGAGGTCTTCTAAGCATAGCCCAGATAGGAGACATTTACATTAGAAAAAAGTCAATTTCTCTACATAGAAAGTAAAGAGGAAACTTTTTTTTTTTTGAGAGGGAGGAAGGGAAGCTGGCAGTTGGTGCTAAAGAAAGTTATCCTAAATGGCAAGGGTAAGATAGCAAAAAAGGGCATAAGAAGACCAGGAATAAATTACCCTTTATGTGTAATGAACATCTATTTTTAAGACAGTCATGTTTAGTATATAAGTTTTTTTCTTGCCACATCTACTGTTATCTGCTGTCCCATACCTGCAATGAAAACCAATTTCACCATTATTCTTGTTTTAATGGTATTTATGGAGAATAAATGAAGAGTTAGTCAGGAAATAGTAAGGAGGACAGAGAAGGAAATTTTAAAATGAAATTTAAAGTGGGCAGCAGCTGTGAAAGAATTTTAAAAATGAACTAACCATTAAAATACATCCTATTAATACTGAATACTCCTAAAGTTCAAACTAATATTAAGAGTTGGAAAATCTCAAAGTTCATTTGATTATAGTTATAGTTTTCTTATTTAGACATAAAGGATATCTACCAACTGCTGAAGGTTTGGAGTCATCTGAAATATATTTATTTCATAAAGGGATGTTTAATTTTCAAGGAAAGTGTTTTTAGTTGTTGCCTCTAAATTAATGAATTGATCTTAAAAAAAAGTATGGCCATCAACTATATGTTCTGCTTATCTCTTCATAAACTTCTCTTTTATGGCATTCCCCCCATTTATACATATTTGAATGCAAGTAAGTATATTCAAAACATGTATTTTTCTAAACCTGGCATAACCAAGTATCAACTGGACTCTCTTTAACTTTTTC
Organism: Delphinapterus leucas; assembly: GCF_059928025.1. NCBI lineage: Eukaryota > Metazoa > Chordata > Mammalia > Artiodactyla > Monodontidae > Delphinapterus > Delphinapterus leucas. Next base: position 95,721,850 of record NC_143134.1, read on the forward strand.
TAGATATAGTTGATAAATCTTTCTTAGAATTTACACAGGAGGGGTATATTTGTTTTCCAGAGCTTCCATAATAAAGTACCACTGACTGGGTAGCCTAGACAATATAAATTCATTTTCTTACGGTTCTGGAAGCTAGAAGTCTGAGAGCAAGGTGTTTGCAGAGTTGATTGCTTCTAAGCCACCTCTCTTTGGCTTGTAGATATCCTTCTCCCTCTTCCTTCCTTTCCTCTGTGTGTCTGTGTCCTAATCTCTTCTTACAGGAACATCAGTCATATTGGACTGGGGCCACCTTAACGACCTCATATAACTATAATCACCTATTTAATGTCCCCTATCTCCAAATCACATTCTGAGGTACTGGGGGTTGGGATTTCAACATATGAATTTTGGAGGACACATGAAAGGGGATATATGAGACTAGTTCATTTTATAGTTTTAATCACTCAAATTCCTAAGGTTGTGGGTTTGGAATTTACAACTTCAGTAGGGGAATTTGTGCTTATTCTTTTGGTAGAAATTGTTGCATCTGGAGAGAAACTTTAGTATCTTACTTAACTCTGGTCTGATTATATTTCAGGACTACGGTGAAGATGTATTTTAAGTTCTACCACACTGGAGGAATGCAATACCCCATTCAGGAGGTGATTTTCCTATTGTGGAAGTTGCTTGCCAGCTCTAATTTTGAATGAACACATTAAACATAATGGTGATAAGATCAGTTTTAAAAAATCTACTCTCTGTACTATGTGTGTCTATTCCCCTGTGTGTTCTTACCTAACTCACAATTACTTACATACAGCTTGTCTGTGGCTTCTGCTTTGCCAAATTATTAAAACAGTCTTACTTAAAATCATCTATTTTTTTCTACTGGTCTACCTTGACTTTGCCTTCAGCATTTGCTCCTCAAGACCGAGATATGGAGGGACCCTTCTCTTCTTCACCATTCAATACCTGTGTCAGGAATTTCAAAATGATCTCAATGTTTACAGTTATGTGTTTGACTTTATTCTCTAATTTCAACACTCTTTCATTTTCTATTTTCCCACTTTTGTAATTTATGTTGATTCCTGTATGAGTATGAAAATTTACACTTATTCTGCAAAATTTCCCCTCCCCCAGGCTTATTTCTACCTGTATGTTCTAAAGATTCTGTCCCACTCAAAATACAAGTATTCAGGTCCCTAATTCCTAGTTTCTTCCCCCTAACACATATCTCTGACAGTTTGAAATTCAGCAGATGAGCTTTGTGACATGTAGCCCTTCAGAGTTAACTCAAAATCATTATTAGTGTAGTGTAAAACCTGACTTTTTTTTTTTTTTTTTTTTTTGTAAAGCAAGTGCCCGGCTTAAGCTTTGATTGCTGAGGCAACCACTTCAAGAGGCATCCACTCTGGAGATGGCTATCTAGAATAAATACATCCCCAACAACTGGACTAGATAAAGTACCAGGCTATCTCTCTGCACTGAGGCTTCTTTGTTTCACAAATCCTGGTTGATTTCGGTAGCTGACCATTTGGGCCACTTGTTTTTTCTTTTCCCACACTTTAAATTTCCACTTTTATTTTAAATTCAGCAATAAAGAGTGAGCCCACAAAACTCCTAGGCTGCCACCCTCAACCCCAATAAAAGCAGAACCTCAGGCCAGTGCACTCTTTCACTAGCTCTCACTCTGATTCTCCCTCACTCTCCCCGCCCCCCACTTCCAACCCCCTGCTGTGTGGCTCCAGCTGTGCTATGTAATTTCTAGGTCCTGTAAGTAAAAACCTTTATTTTTTTCAAAGTTTCTTGATAGTGGTGTTGAAGGGTATCTTGAAATCATAAAGGCCAGTTCAGCCACAATGTTAGCTATTAATAGGCTAGGATTGGCACAAAACAAAAAAAATCTTGTCAATAAAACTAAAATCCATATCAACCAATCAATATCAGGCCATATAATTCCCTATAATCGATCACTTTTGAGTTTCAAATATTCTTTAAATTGAATGTGAACCATTTACAATCGAGTCCTAACTTATTTTTCATTCTGACTCCCACTATTATTATACCTTTCTTCTTTAATTCAATAATATATGTCAATGTTCTTTTTTTTCCAAAATATGCTTTACACTTTCCTTTCTTGGTGTTTTTATCATGCTGTTTACTTGACCTGGAATATCATTTTCTTTCATTGTTTCTGTCAAACTTTTTTATATCCCCCAATGTCCCTATTTAGGCAGTTAGCTTCACAGCCAAGTTTCCAGTCCATCTTCTATAATCTGAGCCTGAGGCTCCAGGTGGGTATATACTAGAGAAATATTTTGCTCTCCTTATTTTCATAAGCAGAAATCAGGATAAGTAGGGACAGCAGTATAATCTGTCCAAAAGCATAGTGTTTAACTCCATCAATTCCTCTCATCAGGTTTGGCTTTATGGGCCAGTGAAGTTGCATAGGGTCTAGCACTCAAAAGCGTCCTGCACTTGGGGTTTAATATTCTGTAGTCATAGTTTTGAAATTTTTGTCTTTGAATGTGTGTTTGGTAAATGAGTCCTATCAAACAATGTGGGATTGCAGTGGGTAGGGTCAGATTTAAGTGAGGGTCCTGCAGCATCTGGGTTGGGCAAGTTGTTGGTCAACCCTGACTCAGGCAGGCAGCTCCATGATGCCTTCCACGGAGGACTTGGTGGGCGTTTCTCACCCATTCCCCATCCAGAGATTGAGTGCATCCCTCATGGATGTTGCAATGTTTTGGGAACCAGAAAGGGTCAAGGTGGTGGGCTCTGGGGAAAAGGAAACTTATTTCCTGCCTCCAGCCAGGGCCCTGCATTTTCTTTTGCACTGGGCCCCTCAAGTTATGTAGCAGATTGTGCCTCCAATGAATCCACAAGCCAAGAACCACTCTATACCAATTATTCTTAGGTAAGTGAAGCTCCTTTTCTTCCTGCTACTCAAACAGTTCAACATTCAAAATTAAACAAGAGCAACACAGAGGTGTAAAAGGTATTCCACAGCCACTGATTATGTTTTTTCTCTTGAATGGTTTCAACACACATTATTATCATGTTAATTTAAGACAGCTCTGAAAGGTAAGATATGTATGTATCTGAATGATTAGAAAATACATATAGGTATAATTTTAGAAAAAAAAGTTCTATATATAAAAGTTAGAAAGGGACATTTCAACATAGTGTGATACACAGAACATGTGTCCAGATTCTGGACCTACCACCTTCTAGATGTTTATTCTTGCTACATTACTTGGTTTCCAAATATCATATTTTTTTTCTTATCTTTATTTGTTTAATCCTAAAAAATGCCTGAAATAAAATATTGATAGATGCTCAATAAATTTTAATTACTTTGTTACTTCTATTATTAACTCTGAAAAGCACATTGAGTTACTAATTAGCTCCTAAAATATATCGCACAGGGCATGGCCTAGAAATAAAAACATTGACACAAAAAGAAAAAAATTAATTTTCTTTCTTTTGTTTATTACCTATTATGTGTCAGGAAATATGAGCCTTATCACAGAACTCTATTTCTCTGATTAAATTGTCTTAATATATCTTCCTGAACTAGCTTAAAAATACACTTCATCATTCTGTTCTTTATTCTCCCTGCTCTGACTTCATTAACATAGTCATATTCTTTTATTTGACTTCATGTTTTCATCAAAAAATTGTTAATTAATTAATTACCCTTTGCTTCCTACCTCTCAGGAGTCAGTCTGCCCTAGAGTACTCAACTAAACTTCTTTCTCTAGACTATAAGTTCCGTAAGGGTAGGTTCTTCCTCTCTTTGGAGAGGGATATATGTCACCTAAAGCCTCAACTGAGGTGTGCACTGCTGGACCTTATTCAAATGGTCTGGCGAGGGCACTGGTAGATTTAAACAAACAATAGTGGCCTTTGTAGTATGAGATCTTGATATTTAATTGTATGTATGTAGCTTTACCTCATATTACAGGAGATGCTAACACTGAATGCAATCTTCCTTGTGCATTGTTGGACAAAACAAGTCCTAGTTTTTTCAAGGCTGCTAGTTTGAATGGAGTGCCACAGACCAATTATGGGTGAGCTCCTAGCTTTAACTTGTTAGTGCTCCTAGGTACCACAAATTCCAATCGGGATTAAAAGTCAGGAAAGGGAGCAGGAAATATTCACCTTAGATTCATGGAGCTGTCCCCAGATATGAGAATCAGGGTCAATGGGACCTCAAGTTAATTACAGATTTATAAATTACATCTGAAACCCAAACATGAGTTTCCCATGAAAAGGTATCAGATTTTACTAAAACACAAATAAAAAGAAATGGTGGCTCTTATTATTGTGAACATATGCCAATTTCTTAAGTCGAGTTAGTTAAAATACTCATGAAATTACTGCAAACCCAAAGGATAAGAAAGGAACTTAAAAGGCCTGAGATTGGAGCACTGCCTCTGAGATCAAGTTTTCAAGTAAATCAACAAAGGACTAGGATGGATTCTGTCTTACTGTCAGAATGAAGACAAAATTAAGGAAGAGAAGAAAAGCTAAAAATGGAGCAAGGTGTCCTTATGAGAAATGAGGAAATATTAAGAGATTGGATACATATGAAATGAAAAATGGGATATCGATGGCCAGAATAGGCCAATATAATAGGAAAATATAGGCATACTCACATGTAACTTTTTTTTAGGAAGACATTAGATAATGTGTCTTAATTAGTAATTTGGTCCAGGATTGAGAATGCAGAACATTCTCAGGGAAGCTGTCATTTGGCACAAACACATGATTCAAAAAGAAAAATGGGGGCTTCCCTGGTGGCGCAGTGGTTGAGAGTCCGCCTGCTGATGCAGGGGACACGGGTTCGTGCCCCAGTCCGGGATGATCCCACATGCCGCGGAGCGGCTGGGCCCTTGAACCATTCCCGCTGAGCCTGCGCGTCCGGAGCCTGTGCTCCGCAACGGGAGAGGCCGCAACAGTGAGAGGCCCACATACCAAAAAAAAAAAAAAAAGAAAAAAAAATGGAAATTAAGTTTTTTGATTACACCAGATTTCTGTCATTTTTCAGGAGACAATCTGCACATGTGGATTTTTCCCTCCAGATATTTTAAATAAAGTACCATAGTGAACAAACATTTAAGTCAATTTAGTTTAAGTCTAAAGGTCTTTATTTTGAAATAGACTACTCTTTTGATGATGATAAATATTAGATTTTTTTCCCCTGTTCACAATCCATCACTCAGATATCACTGAGTCTCTGATATGATTCTCAATACCACTGAATTTATGTTCTGGAACATAAATTTTCCTGGAAAACCTGTTTGGGGCTAGTATGTGGCTTGCTTATTTACTATTTTAATACTTTTAAATAAAAAATGTTTACTACTTTTAAATATTTGGTGCTATAAAAATTTTATCTCATATTAGTTGAATCCTTTAAAAGTAATATTCATGAAAGACTTGGCATTGAATTTAAACAACTTCTGATGTCCTAAACAACTTAGTACCCCTCCACAGAGAAACACCTAATACTGAAACATGATCTTTAATGTATGCAAACAAAAAACAAAAGGCAAGCAAAGAATGGTGAGGAATCGTAGGATGGAAGGCCACTCTTATAAATAAATCTAACTGTATTACAGATATATTACTTAACTGTATTGAAAGGGCTGGAGGGGATACAAAAGCTTACATAATTTTGGGAAGTGGTGTTTTGACTGCAAAATATAAGGCTAAAGACAAAAGGAATTCCTCAACGTATACAATGTACTCTGGTTGTTACATTCATATTTCATGATGTCATAGATTAACAATTCTTCTTTATGTGTAAACTGGAGTTGACCACATAAGTAAATGGATGGTGAATACTGGGAGCTAGGTTTTTCACTGCCAGAGAGGGAAGTTACAGATAGGCAAGAAGGAAAGCTAGTCTGGAGCCTGTGTTAATTAGAGACATCCATAGAAACTCATTTTTAGGTGTGTGTGTGTGTGTGTGTGTACATACATATAGACAGATAATAAACAATTATAGATATGTGTATATGCATGAGTCATTAATCATACATATATCACCTAGCTCTATTCTCTAGAGAACTTGGATGCATCTTATAGTACTGAAAAGTAAGAAAGTACTCAAAACCCAAAAACGATGGGGTTGTCAGAGTGACACAGGAACCAATGTAAAAGATTCCCCAGTGGAAAGATGCCCCACTGGAATAATGTGAGCAAAATATTTGATAATAATATACTATTAGATTAGCAAGGTAAGTATAAAATAAATATTGAGGAGGTCATATTGATATAAATTATAAAATAAATAAGTAAATAAGAGAGAAGAGAAGAGACAAATAATCCACCAGAAAAAATTACAAATACTGTATGTAAATATTCCCTTCTCAAGGTTGTAGAGTTTAAACCCTTGCCACTTAACTGTGGGCAGGACATAGTGATTTACTTCTAAATAACAGGATATTGAAAAGGGGAAACAGTAATTTTATAGTGGAGAAACCTGGCAGTCACTACCTTAACCAAATGATCAAGGTTAAAACTACCAATGATATCATGTGGATATCAAATAACCCTAGAAATGATATAAATAATGAGAAATATAAATGAAGAAAAAGGTACTTTACCTCTATGATATTCTTCTCTAAAACTAATCAACCAAGTCTAATCATTAGAAAAACATCAGACAAACCCAAATTTAGAAACCTTCTACAAAATGCTGACCAGTAGTCCTCAAAGCTTTCAAGGACATGAAAAACAAGGAATGATTGGAAAACTGTCATAGACCAGAGGAGACTAACACAGAAGGCTTGACAACTAAGTGCAGTGTGGTATTCTGGAATAAAAAAAGTACATCAATAGAAAAAGTAGTGAAAATGAATATGAATGTGAATACAGATTGGACTTAACAGTAATATACCAATGTTGGTTTCTTAGTTTTGATGTGTCAAGGTAATGTAAAATTATTATAATGGAAAACAAATTGGATAAGGGGTATATCAGAACACTTTGTATTCTATATATCTATAAGTATTCCAAAATTAAAAAATTATTAAGTAGTAGATTTTATCAATAGATAAGTAGTAAATTTTATTATTTTATCAAAATAAAAAAATTAATTTTTTTAAGTTAATAAAGTTGGTAAATATTAAAAATTTAGAATATTTCGATCTTAATCAGATTATATTAATTGCCCATTAGTATACTTTGACTGTGCAGTGAGATATAATGGCAGATCAAATCAGCTAATAGAAAAATAAAGAAAAAAATTTCTCTGCACATCTGAGTTCAGTGTGAATGAATAAATATTTAATCTGTCTATAAATATATGTATTTGTCATAGTTCAGTGTACAGCTTTTTAAAATATTCACATTGTATTTTAGGCCAACATTTAAAATAATCACACTTGTAAAAATATTTTAGAAGTAAAGCAACCACAGGAAAAAAGTTATTGTTTTCAATGTTGTCTGTAACCTACTCTAATGTTTTATAATCTGAACACTGCAGTTTAAAAATACATTTGACATCTAAAAGACAAATTCCTTCATTACCCTTCCATTTAAAATCTTCCTGAGTATTTGCAAACATATTCTTTCAGAAATACTACAGAATCATTTTGTTAAGTTTTATGTAAATTTCATTGGGTTCTATAATGGAAAGGCATGTATTGAATTTAATTTAGACAGGTTTAGGTTTAAAATATATAATCTCCTGAGCCCAAGTTCATGGCAAGTCTCTTTACTGTAGAGTTTATAGTCTTAAAAAGCATAGCTCCTGCATAGTTCAAGTTTTTCCTTAAGTATTTGTTTTTACATTTTTCTCACTGCTGTGAATGAGATATTTTATTCCATATCATTCTCCTTACTATCTTACTACTCTAGTACAAAATAAATCTATGATATTTGTGCATTTATTTTACAACAAAACACAACTGAAATACTTATTATTTCTGATATTTGTTCATTAGATTATCATGTGATTTTTTTTTTACAGGTAATACTATCACATGCAGAGTGAAAAAAAAAGTTTTTCTAATACTTAACACTTTATGTAATTTTCTTGTAATTACAGTGACTAAAACTCAAAGAACACATATAAATAAGAATAATAATAAAGATGACATCTGGGAATAGTTTTGCTATAAACTTTAATATGGACACCTTTATGGTCCATGGTTTCAAGCCAATTCATGCTTCCTTGATTTGTTTTGTTTTGCTTATGCTATCCATGGTTCAATTTTGTGAACTGCAAAAATAATTTGAAGTATTATAATTTTATCAATGGACTTCTCAAAGTTTCTTCTTTGCTTAGTTATCTTTTCCTATTAAGATACTAGGACTGGAAGAATGAAATACATGGGACATCATACAGTATCTCAATTATAAAAGAAATCCAACTGTGTGTCTGACTCTTCCTTCTTTTCCACTCCTGTTTTGATCTAATGCTAATTTCACTATGTCAAAGCGAATTCAACAACTGTGACTTGATAATCTGCTTTGGTTTTGATTTTTTTCTAAGTATTTTAGAAGCAAAACAAGTCATGAGAAATATAGAAAGTGCTGAACTTCATACTGCTAGTCTCCAGTCTTTTCACTGATATTTTTAATATGGGATTGCTAAAAATTTAAATGAAATATAAGTTGCATACTGCTGTGAAATATCCTATTTCAAAATATTAATAATTTCCAAGTCACTAATACACTCAAAGCCTTTCAGTTCCTTTGTTACTTGACCAGAGTACCAATACAGAGTACCATATCCTTCTAAAACACGCCCATCCTTAAACACTGTAAAACAGTAGTATTGTGATATATTTGTATTATGTTCATTGTTCCTTTCCATTTCCACTTCCCTTCCTTCTCCTTCAGCTGATCGTTAAAAGCTGAAATATTTCTAGTCCTTTTTCACCATCTCCTCACCTTTTCTTCCCTCTCTCTTCCCCTAGCCTCCTATAAGGAGAGACTACCCACTCCTATGGCTTGAACTACCATGACCACCAGGTCTTAAATATCCATCTTTGGCTTTGAGCTCTCTCTCTTGAACTCCAGATCTGAAAATTCCACTGGTTCCTCAATTTCCTTAATTTTTTGCCTTATAAATACCCCAAATTAAAAATATACCAAGATAAATTTGTTATGTTCCTTTCCAAACCTGGTCCTTTTATTCAATATCCTCTATCAGAAATTACAACTACTCTCCAATTAATTGTTTAAGCCACAAATCTGAATGCCATTATTTATTTCTTCTTCAAAGTCACTTCCCAAATCTGCTCCCAAGTCTCTCTCATATTTATTGACATCTTTATAGACTTATTGTCACCACCCTAATCCATGCACCAGCGCATATTACACATGGGCTATCAAAACAGCCTTTATCTTCCCATTTATACTCTGGTCCCTTCCTACATGATTTTCCCCAGTGGTGGGCAGAAATGCAGTAGTACTTTTAATACAAATCTAATTGTAATCTACATGATTAACTTACTTGTTTTTAATTTTTTTAGGATTTTTTTGATGTGGACCAGTTTTAAAGTCTTTATTGAATTTGTTACAATATTCCTTTTTTTCATGTTTTGGTTTTTTGGCTGTGAGGTACATGGGATCTTAGCTCCCCAACCAGGGATCAAACCTGTACCCCCTGCATTGGAAGGAGAAGTCTTAACCACTGGACCACCAGGGAAGTCACAGTTTTTAATTTTTGTAGGCTGAAAAAATATGGCTTTCTATACTCTCAAGTTCTTGCATCTATATCACTCTCACAACATTCAATAAACTCTTCAGTGATTCGCTACAATTTAGCTACAATGGACCACTTTTTGTTTCCTGAATGAAGAATATTCTCCCTCAAGGATAAAATATTTTATCTGGGTGAACTCCCATGATATTTTATGATCACATAGTGTCCTGTATCCTTATCTTTATAACATTTGGTGTACTTGGCTTTTTAATATCTCTCTTTGTCACTAATTGGATTTCATTCCACTACAGCTTTAAGCATTCTACTTAATTTTACACTTACTATACTTATGGTTGTGTTCCACTCTTCAAAAAACACTTTGTAATTATTATTCTCACATATACAAACATGCACAGACACTCACTTTTATAGAGCTTCATGGGCATTTCCATATTAAGCTTATATTACAATTGTTTCTTACGGCTTATACCAGTTTTTACAATAATCTAGGCCAAAATTAATAGTTGGGGTCTAACCATTATATAAATAAAATTATTTCTTGCCAAAATACTGTTTCTTAAGTTTAAAGAAACCAGCTTACAAATATCCGTGTTAATGCTTTTGCTTGAGGGAAGCAGTAAACATCATAATGTTATTTTTCATAAATGATTACCTTTGTCTCTTCTCCCTTAATTTTTATGAGGTATATTTTGGGCTATTTTATTGTCTTTAGAATCATCTTCTGTTATAAGATATATTTAACTTATCTACTGATAGTGGTAGTAGGCATTTTCTATGCATATTAAAGTTAGGATAATGCCAGAACCTTAGGCATTATTTGCCACTTGTATTTCCAAATTCATGAGAATTAGATGTATCCATTACTTTGGGAAGTGTTGATGTGCTAGAGACCTCACATTTCAAAAGGGATGTTCTGATCTTTAGGACATCTCAATGACCCAAATTCATGCTATATTCTGCTCCAAAATTTTGGACATTTGCCATTCTCTCTTTCAAGGTATATTAACATTGGAAATAAAAGTAGGGCTCCCAATGTTTCACAGATATTTCTTTCAAAAATAGTCAGTTCACTGTTGTGTGTATGTATGCTAATTTATCTGCTTTATATGGCTGTTTTTCAAATGGCTGAAAATCCTTTGAATTTGGATTGCAGAGGTGAAACTTCCAGAAAAACAGCGCGAGGAACTCTCCTCCTGGGAAGATATCTACTCAGCAGTTCAAAATTTGCAATGACAATTGTTGAAAGTCTTTGGACATTTATCAAAGAACGTGCAATAATTTTTGACAAAATTTAGCAAAAATCAACAAAGCTCAGTAGGGACAGCATTGGCACTTGAGTTAGAGGCTTCTACCATCCACTCACAGTCTGCCTTGTGGAATAACTGTTCCACTAGACTCAGTAATAAAAAGGCAGTTCTTATCTTCCCCAGCTCCCTGGGCAGAGGAGCTATTCTGTATGGATTAGGCTGGTGGACACCAGCAGATCACATTTTCCTGAGCTCCTCACTGCAGAAGGCCCATATCAAGTGGATGGTGGCAGCAGAGCAATGGTGCTATTCTCCTATCCCCAACGTCTAATACCTAATAAGGATCTGGTGGGGCAGCTGGTGAAGAGTAGAGTCCCCCTTTCCTACAGAGACCTGTGATGCAGGACAGTTACTCTCATGGACTTGGCAGTCAAGTGTCATCTCTAATCTCCTCCAGCGTCCTCGGGCAGAAAAACTTATTCCTAATTAGTGTGGCAGCCAGTGAACATGGTAGATCCCATTCTACTGGTTCTGGATTGCAGAAGGTTCATACTAGACAATTCCCACCTCCCCCCGCAAACTGCTCTTTTCCACAGGGAATATATCTATGAAGCGGCTGCGTATTCATACCACACACAAAAGTTAACCAAAATGCATCACAGGCCTAAGTGTTAACAGCTAAAACTATAAAATTCATAGGCAAAAACAAAGGGGTTAATCTTTGTGATCTTGGGTTAGGCAATGGTTTCTTAGATATAACACCAAAAGCACAAACAATAACCAAAAAAATTAGATAAGCTGGACTTACTAAACAAAAGCAAAGGAAGAAAATCAAAACAGCTTTGTGCCATCATGGAAAAGAAAACCCACAGAAAGGAAGAAGATATTTGCAAAACATATATTTGATAAAGAATTTGCCTTAAGACTATATAGAGATGTTGACAATTCAATAACAAAATTAATAAAAAATGGACAAAAATATGAATAGATATTTCTACAAAGATGATAGACAAGAGGCAAATAAGCATATGAAAAGATGCTCAACATCATTAGCCACCAGAGAAATGCATTTCAAAGCCACAGTAAGATGTCATTTCATGCCCACTATGATGGCTAAAATAAAACATAGTTAACAAGCACTGAGAAGGATATGGAGAAAATCATGCATTGCTGGGTAGGTATATAAAATGGTGCAGCCACTTAAAAAAAAAAAACAAAACTGCTTGGCAGTTCTGTAAACCATAGACTTATTGTATGAACCAGCTATTCTACTCCAAGAGAGATGAAAATATACAGTCATACCAAAAATAAAAAGTATGTGTATGTTCATAGTACTATCATTCATAATAGCCAAAAAGTGAAAACAACTCAAATGCCCATCAAATGATGAATAGATAAACAAACTATTGTATATCCAAACAATGGGTTATTATTTGACAATAAAAAGGAATGGAATGTTGATACATATTACAACTTGCATGAACCTTGAAAACATTATGCAAAGTGCAACAATCAAGTCACAAAACACAATATATTGTATGATACCATTTAGAAGTAAATCTGCAGAGACAGAATGGAGATTAGTAGTTGCCCAGGACTGGGGTGTAAGTACAGGTTTGCGAAAATGGGGATTGACTGCTAATGTGTACAGGGTTTCTTTTGGGGGTATGAAAATACTATAACTGATCATGGTGATGGCTACACAACTTATGAATATACAAAAATCCAATGAGTTATTCACTTAAATAGATGAATTGTATGGTATGTGAATTATATTTCAATAAAACTTAAAAATAGACATAATACCATTATAGTTTTATAACATAAGTTTGCTTGAATTTCCCACATTTAAGATACATTTCAGAATTTTTAGTACCAATTTATAGTATAATCACTACATATTCCACTTTTATTTTATACGGCTTAAATACTAACTCTTTTTTTCTTTAGCATATTTATTGGAGTATAATTGCTTTACAATGGTTTGTTAGTTTCTGCTTTATATAGTTTCTGATTTATAACAAAGTGAAATGGCTATACATATACATATATCCCCAAATCTTCTCCCTCTTGCGTCTCCCTCTCACCTTCCCTATCCCACCCCTCTGGGTGGTCACAAAGCATTAAGCTGAACTCCCTGTGCTATGTGGCTGCATCCCACTAGCTACCTATTTTACATTTAGTAGCATATATAAGTCCATGCCACTCTCTCACTTCATCCCATCTTGCCCTTCCCCCTCCCCATGACCTCAAGTCCGTTCTGTACCTCTGTGACTTTTTTCCTGTCCTGCCCCTAGGTTCTTCAAAACCATTTTTTTTTTTTTTTAGATTCCATATATATGTGTTAGCATACGGTATTTGTTTTTCTCTTTCTGACTTTCACTCTGTATGACAGACACTAGGTTCATCCACCTCACAACAAATACCTCAACCTTGTTTCTTTTTATGGATGAGTAATATTTCATTGTATACATGTGCCACATTTTCTTTATCCATTTATCTGTCGGTGGACACTTAGGTTGCTTCCATGTCCTGGCTATTGTAAATAGAGCTACAATGAACATTGCGGTACATGACTCTTTTTGAATTATGGTTTTCTGAGGGTATATGCCCAGTAGTGGGATTGCTGGGTTGTATGGTAGTTCTTTTTTTAGTTTTTTAAGGAACCTCCATATTGTTCTCCATAGTGGCTATATCAATTTACATTCCCACCAACAGTGCAAGAGGGTTTCCTTTTCTCCACATCCTATCCAGCATTTATTGTTTGTAAATATTTTGATGTTGGCCATTCTGACTGGTGTGAGGTGATACCTCATTGTAGTTCTGATTTACATTTCTCTAATAATTAGTGATGTTGAGCATTCTTTCATGTGTTTGTTGGCAATCTGTATAACTTCTTTGGAGAAATATCTATTTAGGTCTTCTGCCTGTTTGTGGATTGGGTTGTTTGGTTTTTTGGGGGATGTTGAGCTGCATGAGCTGGTTGTAAATTTTGGAGATTAATCCTTTGTCAGTTGCTTCATTTCCAAATATTTTCTCTGATTCTGAGGGTTGTCTTTTTGTCTTGTTTACCGTCTCCTTTGCTGTGCAAAAGCTTTTAAGTTTCATTAGCTCCCATTTGTTTGTTTTTGTTTTGATTTCCATTTCTCTAGGAGGTGGGTCAAAAAGGATCTTGCTGTGATTTATGTCATAGAGTGTCCTGTCTATGTTGTCCTCTAAGAGTTCTATAGTGTCTGGCCTTATGTTTAGGTCTTTAATCCATTTTGAGTTTAATTTTGTGTATGGTGTTAGGGAGTTCTAATTTTATTCTTTTACATGCACCTGTCCAGTTTTCCCAGCACCACTTATTGAAGAGGCTGTCTTTTCTCCATTATATATCCTTGCATCCTTTATCAAAGGTAAGGTGACCATATGTTCATGGGTTTATCTCTGGACTTTCTATCCTGTTCCATTGATCTATATTTCTGTTTTTGTGACAGTACCATACTATCTTTGTAGCTTTGTAATATATTCTGAAGTCAGGGAGCCTGATTCCTCCAGCTCCATTTTTCTTTCTCAAGATTGCTTTGGCTATTTGGGGTCTTTTGTGTTTCCATACAAATTGTGAAATTTTTTATTCTAGTTCTGTGAAAAATGCCATTGGTAGTTTGATAGGGATTGCATTGAATCTGTAGATTGCTTTGGGTAGTAGAGCCACTTTCACAATGTTGATTCTTCCAATCCAAGAACATGGTATATCTCTCCATCTGTTTGTATTATCTTTAAATTCTTTCATCAGTGTCTTATACTTTTCTGCATACAGGTCTTTTGTCTCCTTAGGTAGGTTTATTCCTAGGTATTTTATTCTTTATATTGCAGTGGTAAATGGGAGTGTTTCCTTACTTTCTCTTTCAGATTTTTAATTATTAGTGTATAGGAATGCAAAAGATTTCTGTGCATTAATTCTGTATCCTGCTACTTTACCAAATTCATTGATTAGCTCTAGTAGTTTTCTGGTAGAGACTTTAGGATTCTCTATGTATAGGATCATGTGATCTGCCAACAGTGACAGCTTTAGTTCTTCTTTTCTGATTTGGATTCCTTACATTTCTTTTTCTTCTCTGATTACTGTGGCTAAAAATTCCAAAACTATGTTGAATAATAGTGGTGAGAGTGGGCAACCTTGTCTTGTTCCTGATATTAGTGGAAATGGTTTCACTTTTTCACCATTGAGAACGATGTTGGCTGTGGGTTTGTCATACAAGTCCTTTGTTACATTGAGGTAAGTTCCATCTATGCCTATTTTCTGGAGGGTTTTTATCATAAATTGGTGTTGATATTTGTTGAAAACTTTTTCTGTCTCTATTGAGATGATCATATGGTTTTTCTCCTTCAGTTCATTAATATGGTGTCTCACATTGATTGATTGCCATATACTGAAGAATCCTTGCATTCCTGGGATAAACCCCACTTGATCATGGTGTATGATCCTTTTAATGTGCTGTTGGATTCTGTTTGCTAGTATTTTGTTGAGGATTTTTGCATCTATGTTCATCAGTGATATAGGCCTGTAGTTTTCTTTCTTTGTGACATCTTTGTCTGGTTTTGGTATCAGGGTGATGGTGGTCACAAGAATGAGTTTGGGAGTATTCCTCTCTATGCTACATTTTGGAAGAGTTTAAGAAGGATAGGTGTTAGCTCTTCTCTAAATGTTTGATAGAATTCCCCTGTGAAGCCATCTGGTCCTGGGCTTTTGTTTGTTGGAAGATTTTTCACAGTCTCAATTTCAGTGCTTGTGATTGATTTGTTTATATTTTCTCTTTCTTCCTGGTTCAGTCTCAGAAGGTTGTGCTTTTCTAAGAATTTGTCCATTTCTTCCAGGTTGTCCATTTTATTGGCATATAGTTGCTTGTAGTAATCGCTCATGATCCTTCATATTTCTGCAGTGTCAGTTGTTACTTCTCCTTTTTCCTTTCTAATTCTATTGATTTGAGTCTTCTCCCTTTTTTTCTTGATGAGTCTGCCTAATGGTTTATCCATTTTGTTTATCTTCTCAAAAAACCAGCTTTTAATTTTATTGATCTTTGCTACTGTTTCCTTCATTTCTTTTTCATTTATTTCTGATCTGATCTTTATGATTTCTTTCCTTCTGCTAACTTTGGGGACTTTGTTCTTCTTTCTCTAATTGCTTTAGGTGTACGGTTAGGTTGTTTGAGATGTTTCTTGTTTCTTGAGGTGGGACTGTATTGCTATAAACTTCCCTCTTAGAACTGGTTTTGCTGCATTCCATAGGTGTTGGGTTGTCGTGCTTTCATTTTCATTTGTTTCTAGGTATTTTTTTATTTCCTCTTGGATTTTTTCAGTGATCTCTTGGTTATTAAGTAGTGTATTGTTTAGCCCCCATGTGTATGTATTTTTTACAGATTTTTTCCTGTAAATGATATCTAGTCTCATAGCCTTGTTGTCAGAAAGATACTTGATACGATGTCAATTTTCTTAAATTTACCAAGGCTTGGTTTGTGACCCAAGATATGATCTATCCTGGAGACTGTTCCATGAGCACTTGAGAAGAAAGTGTATTCTGTTGTTTTGGGATGGAATGTCCTATAAATATCAATTAAGTCCATTTTGTGTAATGTATCATTTAAAGCTTGTGTTTCCTTATTTTCATTTTGGATGACCTGTCCATTGGTGAAAGTGGGGTGTTATAAAGTCCCCTACTATGATTGTGTTACTGTCGATTTCCCCTTTTATTGAATTTGCCTTATGTATTGAGGTACTCCTATGTTGGGTGCATAAATATTTACAGTTGTTCTATCTTCTTGGATTTATCCCTTGATCATTCTGTAGTGTCCTTCTTTGTCTGTTGTAATAGTCTTTGTTTTAAAGTCTATTTTGCCTGATATGAGAATTGCTACTCCAGCTTTCTTTTGATTTCCATTTGCATGGAATATCTATTGCATCCCCTCACTTTCAGTCTGTATGTGTCCCTAGGTCTGAAGTGGGTCTCTTGTAGACAACATATATACGGGTCTTCTTTTTGTATTCATTCAGCCAGTCTATGTCTTCTGGTTGGAGCATTTAATCCATTTACATTTAAGGTAGTTATCGATATATATGTTCCTATCACCATTTTATTAATTGTTTTGGGTTTGTTATTGTTGGTCTTTTCCTTCTCTTGTGTTTCCTGCCTAGAGAAGTTCCTTTAGCATTTGTTGTAAAGCTGGTTTGGTGGTGTTGAATTCTGTTAGCTTTTGCTTGTCAGTAAAGGTCTTAATTTCTCTGTCGAATCTGAAAGAGATCCTTGCTGGATAGATAAATCTTGGTTGTAGGTTTTTCCCTTTCATCACTTTAAATATGTCCTGCGACTCCTTTCTGGCTTGCAGAGTTTCTGCTGAAAGATCAGCTGTTAACCTTATGGGGATTTCCTTGTATGTTATTTGTTGTTTTTCCCTTGCTGCTTTTAATATTTTTTCTTTGTAGTTAATTTTTGACAGTTTGAATAATATGTGTCTTGGCATGTTTCTCCTTGATTTATCCTGTATGGGACTCTCTAAGCTTCCTGGACTTGACTATTTCCCTTCCCATATTAGGGAAGTTTACTACTATAATCTCTTCAAATATTTTCTCAGCCTCTTTCTTTTTCTCTTCTTCTTCTGGGACCCCTATAATTCGAATGTTGGTGTGTTTAATGTTGTCCCAGAGGTCTCTGAGACTATCCTCAGTTCTTTTCATTCTTTTTTCTTTATTCTGCTCTGCAGTAGTTATTTCCAGTATTTTATATT
This sequence comes from Delphinapterus leucas, assembly GCF_059928025.1. NCBI lineage: Eukaryota > Metazoa > Chordata > Mammalia > Artiodactyla > Monodontidae > Delphinapterus > Delphinapterus leucas. Next base: position 95,739,528 of record NC_143134.1, read on the forward strand.
CCAGGTCCCTTATCCGTTCTTCTGACTCAGTTATTCTGCTATTGATCCCTTCTAGAGAATTTTAAATTTCATTTATTGTATTGTTCATCATTATTTGTCTGCTCTTTAGTTCTTCTAGGGCCTTGTTAAACGTTTCTTGTATTTTGTCTATTCTATTTCCAAGATTTTGGATCATCTTTACTATCATTATTCTGAATTCTTTTTCAGGTAGACTGCCTATTTACTCTTCATTTATTAGGTCGGGTGGGTTTTTATCTTGCTCCTTCATCTGCTGTGTGTTTTTCTGTCTTCTCATTTTGCTTAACTTACTGTGTTTGGGGTCTCCTTTTCGCAGGCTGTAGGTTCGTAGTTCCCATTGTTTTTGGTGTCTGTCCCCAGTGGCTAAGGTTGGTTCAATGGGTTGTGTAGGCCTCCTGGTGGAGGGAACTAGTGCCTGTGTTCTAGTGGATGAGGCTGGATCTTGTCTTTCTTGTGGGCAGATCTTGAGGCTGGATCTTGTCTTTCTTGTGTTTTGGTGTGTCTGTGGCCTTATTATGGTTTTAGGCAGCCTCTCTGCTAATTGGTGGGGTTGTGTTCCTGTCTTGATAGTTGTTTGGCTTAGGGGTCCAGCACTATAGCTTGCTGGTCGTTGAGTGGAGTTTGGTCTTAGCGTTGAGATGTAAATCTCTGGGAGAGCTTTCACTGTTTTATATTACCTGGAGCTGGGAGGTCTCTGGTGGACCAATGTCTTGAATTCGGCTCTCCCACCTCAGAAGCACAGGCCTGACACCTGGCTGGAGCCCTGAGACCCTGTCAGGCATACAGCTCAGAAGAAAAGGGAGAAAAAAAGAAAGATAGAAAAAATAATTAAAATAAATTTATTTTAAAAATAAAATAATTATTAAAAATAAAAAAATTAGAAAGTAATAAAAAAAGGAAGAAGAAAAAGAAACAAGAGAGAAACCAAACCAAAAAACCAATCCACCAGTGATAACAAGCACTAAAACCTATACTAAAAAAAAAAAAAGAAAACAAAATGAAACAAAAACAGACAGACAGAACCCTAGGACAAATGGTAAAAGCAAAGCTATTCAGACAAAATCACACAAAGAAGCATACACATACACAGTCAGAAAAAGAGAAACAGGAAAACAATGTATATATCATTGCTCTTGAAGTCCACTGCCTCAATTTTGGGATGTTTTGTTGTCTATTCAGGTATTCCACAGATGCAGGGTACATCAAGTTGATTGTGGAGATTTAATCCACTGCTCCTGAGGCTGCTAGGAGAAATTTCCCTTCCTCTTCTTCGTTCGCACAGCTCCTGGGGTTCAGCTTTGGATTTGGCCCTGCCTCTGCATGTAGGTCACCTGAGGGGTTTGTTCTTTGCTCAGACAGGACAGGGTTAAATTAGCAGCTGATTAGGTGGCTCTGGCTCACTCAGGCTGGGGGGAGGGAGGGGTACGGAATGTGGGGCGAGCCTGTGGCGGCAGAGACCAATGTGAAGTTGTAACAGCCTGAGGTGCACCTTGTGTTCTCCTGGTGAAGTTTTCCCTGGATCATGGGACCCTGGCAGTGGCAGGCTGCACAGGCTCCCAGGAGGGGAGGTGTGGATAGTGACCTGTGCTTGCACATAGGCCTCTTGGTGGCTGCAGCAGCAGCCCAGCATTTCATGCCCCTCTCTGGTGTTCGCACTGATAGCCGCGGCTTGCGCCCGTTTCCGGAGCTCGTCCAGTCAGTACTCTGAATCTCTTCTCTCGTGCACCCCAAAACAATGGTCTCTTGCCTATTAGGGAGTTCCAGACTTTTTCCCAGACTCCCTCCTGGCTAGCTGTGGCACACTAGCCCCCTTCAGGCTGTGTTCATGCAGCCAACCCCAGTCCTTTCCCTGGGATCTCACCTCCAAGCCTGAGTCTCAGCTCCCAGCCCCCACCCGCCCCAGGGGGTGAGCAGGCAAGCCTCTCAGGCTGGTGAGTGCTGGTTGGCACCAATACTCTGTGCAGGAATCTCTCCGCTTTGCCCCCTTCACCCCTGTTGCTGCGCTCTCCTCTGTGGCTATGAATCTTCCCCACTGCCACCCCCCTTCTCTGCCAGTGAAGGTGCTTCCTATTGTGTGGAAACTTTCCTCATTCACAGCTCTCTCCCAGTGGTGCAGGTCCCATCCCTATTCTTTTGTCTCTGTTTTTTCTTTTTTCTTTTGCCCTACCCAGGTACGTGGGGAGTTTCTTGCCTTTTGGGAGGTCTGAGGTCTTCTGCCAGCATTCAGTAGGTGTTCTGTAGGAGTTGTTCCACATGTAGATGTATTTCTGATGTATTTGTGGGGAGGAAGGTGATCTCCACGTCTTACTCTTCTGCCATCTTGAAGGTCTCTCAATACTAATTCTTTATTATTATTTTCATTCTCGAATTTTACTTTATTCTCTAGATTTTTAATTAAGAATGATAAGTGAGCCACAAAGTACTTAGCTGTTGTTTTCCCCAGAACTCATCATTGTGCAGTTAGCCCTCCATATTAGAAGGTTCCACAGGAATGGATTCCTAGGGATCAATCCATGGTTTGTTCAGGATATAGAAGGCCAATATTTTATATAAGGGACTTGAGCAAACACTGATTTTGGTATCCAGGAATGACTGTATATCCAATATTGCTAAGTAGCTGTCTGTTTTATATCTTCCAATAGTAGGGAACATATAATTGATTATATTTGCTACTTTTTACTTCCAAAATAGATATGAATTTCAAAAGAATAGTTTAACACCTGTATACTTATTGTCCTAACACATTTTTTTCTGGTTATATTTTTATATTTTTCCTCCACCTTCCCTCTTCTTCCTCTACCACATTCTTCTCTTTTTACTGTTTCTTCTGTTCCCCTTCCTCTTTCATGACTTTGCCTTCCTCCTCTTTCTTCGATCATTCCTAGATATTTTTTTACGCTAAAAAATAAGATATTTGCCCACAAGGATCATTATTACTTTTTATTTTGCCATATGTTGACTCTATTACCTTTGTTCATTACATGTAAATAAATCCATACATTCACATTTGAATCTCTCCTCTTCTAACTCTTTATATTTAGGATTATTTTCTATTGCCTTCTTTCCTGGCAAAATAAAGAAATTTTCACAGTAGTACACTCCTATTCCATACTTCCTCCTGCATTAAGTTGCTGTTTGGTTAAATTTGGGATGGCTAAATTTTGACTCAGTTTTTTCTATTTATTCTCTTTTATTTTCAGTATAGCAATTATTATTGTATTAGTTTACATAGATTACCTAATACACACAATTATTTTGAATCCTATTAGAACTCTTATTTGCATTTAGTTCTGAGATTCAATAATTTTGTTTCTCAGTATCTGTCATTTTACCTAATTAAACTTTGATTCTTTTTTTAAATTAATTTCCTTATTGACAAAAAGTTCATCTTCATATAGACTATCAGAAAAGTCATTTCTAGTGGCACCCTCACTGATTTCAGCTCAATGATGTGTTGTTCCCTTTACAAGTAAATAAAATATAGCATTTTAGGCTTCTGTCTCTCCTCCCCTGCCTCCAACCTGCCCATCACTTGGTAGATCATATTCCATCAAAAGGTGGCTATGATATTAATATGTTTCCTGGAGATTATTACAGAATATTCCACCAGAAGATAGCATTCAGAGTGGACCAATATATAAGATTAAAAACAAAAACAAAAAACCTTAAAATCACCTAATACAAAGCCGATTTTATAACAAACTGTTGAATATGTCATGTAATTTATTGAATGTTGTACTAAAAGTGAAAAAAAGAATGGTTGTATGGGTACAGAATGCTTGCAAGTGTATCTATTGTTTACCTTGTGATCAAGTGTGTGACTGGGAGCTGCAGCTCACTGCCACTGCCCAGCACAAGAGAGAGTATAGTAAGTACCACATATCACTAGCCTGGGCAAAGATGAAAATTCAAAGTTTGAAGTATGGATTCCCTTGAATTCATATTGTTTCACACCATTGTAATGCTGAAAAATCATAAGCTGAATCATTGTAAGTTGGGGACCGTCTATACAGTGTTTTGTCTATAAAATACCTGACCAAACCTAAAAATTCATCAAGGTCATCAAAAACAAGGAAAGTCTAAGAAACTGTCATAGTCACGAGGATCTTATGGAGATATGACTACTAAACATAATGTGATAACCTGGATGCAATCGTCAAACCAGAAAAGGACATTAAGGAAAAATTTAGAAACTCTGAAAAAGTGTGAATTTTAGTTAATTATAATGTATCAATATCAGTTCATGAATTGTGACCAATTCTAAGGTAAGGTGTTAATGACAGGGGAAATTGGGTATAGATGATATGGGAATTCTGTGCTATATTTACAATAGTTCTGTAAATCTAAAATTGTTATAAAACAGGAACAAACTACATATAAACACACAACAAAGATAATAGAAAAGAAAATATTCTAAGATTTTGGTTTTATTTATTAAATGAATAAATGCAATGTCATTTGAAGGCTATATTCAGATCTAATATTAGAAGATAAAGTATAGTCAAGGCAGGTATAATTTTAGACCTTCTATCTCTCATTTGTCCCACAAGCAAGAAGCCATGAATGGATCTCTGAATTCTGAGTTAGCATTCCTTCTAGAAACCTCTCATCATTCTAAGATTTTGAGCTGTAGCATAAATGTAGAGCTCAGTTGGATTGACCCTTAAGCCAGAAGGCATTTTGCCCAGGAAACTCTTTACAGAGTAAGCTTCATGAAGATAAGAGAGAAAAGAAACACTCTAATCTTATTTCTTTAAAGGCTACATTTGCCATTTAGTTCATCTCTAATGCAGATTTGAACTCTTAATGACATTCGTTAGATAAAATGCTTGCTCAGCTGTACAACCTGATCCAAAGTTACAAATGTGTCTCAGAGCACAGGTTTTGATTTATGAAAAAAAAAATGTGTTGAAAGCATTTTTTGGATAGAATCAAATTGTAAGCTATGGCATTTTAACAATGCCCTGTGAATCTGAATTTCTAGAGCTTAAGATCAATGAAGCCAATTATATTATTTGGGGAAAAAGATATTTGATGTTATTTACTGGATGCCATAAAATAAGGTGTTTTAAAATTTTAACGAAAACTAAGAGTATTAATTTTGTTTGAAAATCAAACACAGTAGCATCATTTGCATATTACTTTCATCTAAATTATTTCATGTGAATTATAAAATCTAAAGCATCAAGAAAAAAACTAGAGTTATTCACTGAGGGGAGTCTGATCATTTTTTATTTAAATTGTAAACCATACTGGTAGAGCACAGACATTTTAACTTCTTATGAATTTACCTAAATTTATCCCAATTTTCCCAAAATTTAAATAATGACTCCATTTACATAAGATGCCAAATACCTTCAAAGTAAATTTATCTAATAACCACCAATTTAGATAAAATGTCAAAATATTCTTCAAAACACTGCAAGGTATCATTCACCCCCTAAATTTTATCTACTCCATTCCTTCAAAGTTCACTTTAGCAAGACTTGAATCCCTATTCATATTTTTGCTTCTAAGTGTGAGATTGTGCAAGTTTCTTGCCCAAGCTGATCTCTTGTTTTCTTCTTTACAAACTTGGGATGAGGGGGCTACAGAACTATCTTATAGGTTCAACATGAGAATTACATGAGATACTTTACATTAAGTACTTATCACAAGGGGTAAAACACAGAATTTCTCAGTAATATTAGTTAGGAGGAGAATGAGGGGTAATGGGAGAAGAAAAAGGAGCTTTAGGAATACACATTGACTGGGCATCCATTTTGACCTAGGATAGAACCAGAAGACATGTAAAAGACATAGATTCTATTTTACAGAAGGCCACAGTCATCAGAGGAGAAAGAAAGTGAACCAATAATTACAGGAAGGCATAACAGGTTCTATAGCACACTAGAGGAAGAGAACACTACTCTGTATGGGAATAAAAAAGGAGATAAATAACTTGGAATGCTTTATCAGTTTTTACTGATATCAAATTGAAGTCTCAGCCTTGCTTCAATTTTTAGACCAGTCTCAATTAGAGACAGGAATCCTAGAATCTACCTTAATGCCTCATTTTCAACAAAAAATATTATTTGTATCTCTTTTTCCTTCCATGCCATCTGGTCTCCTCGATTCTAACTGGGGCCCTTCCCCATAAATACTTATAGATAACAGTTGATTGCACTGCTTAGAATTCCAAGCACAGTATCCCCCTAATTCATTTCTACTTTTCTTAAATCAATTATCAAGTTTTCAATTCCTCATCTTGAAAGATGAGAAAATAGGAAGTTTCATGAAAACTAAATGTACCAACAAGGGCTTTTGGGTACCTGGGAAACAACAATCAGTATAAGACAAAATAGAAAATGGAACATTTTCTTGGAATTCATGTATTATATACAGAGAGAATACAAAATCTTACTTAGACTTTTTAGTATATAATGCATGTTCTAATTCTGAGTTCTACAGCTGCTTCATAAATTTTTAAATATATTTTATGATAATAAAAATGTGTATATAATACATTAGAAAAATATAAAAGTTATCAAAAGAGGAAAACATTCACCATAATCTGACAATCAATTAAAATCATTAAAGTGTTTTATAATAATTTATAACATTTTCTATATTTAATCTGTTGTTTTCAATATATGCACCCTTATAATTATAATATTTTTTTAAAATAAAATGTCTCCAAATACCTTATTCATTTAGCCTGCATGAAATTTCATTTCACTGGTATAGAAAGTAACTACTCCACTTTTTAAGTTATTTTGTAATTTTTTCAATTATAAATTATAATATTTTAAATTTCATTATATCAATATATAAATATATTCTTACCATTCTGATTTTTTCCTTGCACAGATACCATGTAGCATAAAAAATACACCATCAAATAATGTAGTGATTTTGAGTTTTGCAATACAGCTAAAAATCCTTCCAACAATGTAGAAGAATAATGATCTCACCATATAATATTAGCACTTAATATTACTTTGTTTTTAAATATCTTCAAATTTGATAAGCAAAAAAAAAATCATTTCTATTTTCATCTGCTTACCCTTCTTTATATTGTAATTTGATTACTGACAATTTCTACTTCTGTGAATAATTTATAGTCTTTATTTTCCTCACTGAAGAGTGTTTTCTTATTCATTTTTTCCTCCTAGTATATTAAGAGTATTGAAGTTTTGTCTTATTATGTGTAAATGTCTTTCCTAATTGTTTTTCCTTTTCTTTTTTTTAAACTTAGAGAAGGCTTATTTTCTAGGTGTTCTGATCTATTGAACTTTTGAATTTCCCTTCCTTTTATTAGAAATATTTAAGTATTCAAAAACATCCAGAAATGCTTGTTCTTGGTTTGATATATTTAGTCTAATTGTAATTTGTGTTGGTGTATTGGAAAAGTGGAGATCTACTTAATTTTTTTCCCCTCTAAATGCTACCTACTGTGTTACATTCCTGGTGTTGCAATCTCAGAATGGCTGTAGAGAAAAAGAGAAACTAATAAGATCTAGAGTCAGGAGTCTGGCTCAGAAAATTGTTTCCATACTTCAGAGGAATGACATTCTGCTTTTCTTATCATTGCAGACAGTATATTCTACAGTTATAGCTACAAATTGAGAATCAGTCAGTATTTTTACACTTACATGAAGCTACCTCTCAAATACTGGTTCAGAAAATATTAGCACATATTTTTAGTTCAAGGATACCCTTCTTTGTTTATTATTGTCAAAAACGTGATTAGTAGAACTGAGTCTATAGTTTTTTAGTTGTGGCAAAATACACATAATATTTATCATCTTAACCATTTTTAAGTATACCATTCAGTAATGTTAAATACATTCACACTGTTGTGCAAACAATCTCCAGAACTTTTTCATCTTGCAAAACTGAAAGTCTACACTCATTAAACAACTCCCCATTTCCCTCTCCCCCCAGCTCCTGGAAACCACCCTTCTACTTTCTTTTTTTTTATGAATTTGACTACCGTAGAGAGCTCATATAAATGGAATAATATGGTATTTGTCTTTTTGTGACTGGCTTATTTCATTTAGTGTAATGTCTTCAAGTTTCATCCATGTTGTAGCATGTGTCAGAATGTCCTTCCTTTTTAAATCTGAATAATATTGCATGTGTGTATATACCACATTTTGTTCATTCAATCATCTACTGAGGAACACTTTAGTTGCTTCCACCTCTTGGCTATCATGAACAGTGCTACTATAAACACGGGTATACAAATATCTCTTGGAGACACTGCTTTTAATTCTCATATATACATATATATATGTATATATATCCAGAAGAGGCATTTCTGGATCATATGATAATTCTATTTTTAATTTTTGAGGAACCACCATATGTTTTTCATAGTGACTGTACATTCCCTCCAACTTGTGAGCCTATATTTTGAAATATAGTTTTCTTTCATCTGTTGTTTATAGCACCAGTGCCAGGTTTTCTATTTTATTTGTTACATATCTTTATGGACACAATGAAATCCTAGAATAAAATTCCTCAGCAATGATGTAAAGTTAGATTTTGATCAGTGAGTATACTAGCCCTGTTCTCCAGAGTGAGGGCTAAAACTCTTTGCTTCTACTTCAGTGAGAAGTCACAAAATAACGATTTCATCATTCCAGAATTTCTCAGCTTAGTGTTTGCTAGTTGTGTTCTAGAATTTATACTTTTGAACTTCATGTGACAACAAAGATCAACTACAAATACAGTTTTTCATCAACCATGAGATAGCCCAACCTTATACTATATACAATTTAATTTTGCACTCTACTTATAGCATGAGAGAAAGCTCTGATTACTGTATTTTTGTTATGGGCTTGGGTATATTTGTCAAGGCAGCTGTCCTCATATTCAACCAGAAGACTGAGACTGCTGAGTTCTCATGCCCTGCCAATTGCAAATCTGCAGTGTCTCTGGATTTCTGAAACTCTCTTGGAAATAGTTCTGACATATCTTCTGAAACAAGATATATGTCAATTGCTTAATAGATTCTGTAAATGACCCTTATCTTGAATTAGTGATACTTTCACTGGCAGCTAAATGGGATAAAACTTTCTCTGATTAATATGTGTAGAAAGGTATAAACCTTAATAAGCATAAAGGTTTATTCTCAATTGCACCTCTTTCAAATAGAGAAATCCAGAGCTAGAGAAATATTTATAACAGTGAAGCAATCACACAGGCAGTGCACATTTCCACATGGAAATTCCATAGGTGAGAATCTCTTTAAGATAACATATCAGAATAAATATATAGGAAGCAGTGAGAATAAGATGAAGCACTGAATATTAGATGACAGAATATCACAGAAATTTGAATTTCTAACCTATGAATAATAAGGACTTTGAAAAAATAATGGCTATCTAACTTTTAGGTATTTAAAATTAAGTTTTGTTTTTATGTGATTATGAATAACTGATTATAGTAAAAATCAACTATACACTTGACTTTACTATTACTATGTTATGTGTCTGTTACATTTTAGAAGGTCTCAGCTAACATCTAGACAGAGATTTAAAGGCTAGGTAATAGATAATTGTGTAGCTAACTACAATCCAGGTCTTCAGGTATGTAAATATGAAAACATTTGCATAAATTTCTCTAAAATCAGTGATTATTAAACTCTAAAGAGAATAATGTATATATCAAAAAGTAATGCAATTATTTATATTATTATTTTATGCTCTGACTATTGAACAATGTAATGAAATCTGTTTTCATTCATAATATACTAGAGTACCCAATAAGTAAATAAGAGCTTAATAGACTTTTAGGATGATCAGAAATCAACCCAAGATTTCTAAGTCCAAAATATTTCCAAAAATATAATAGAGTAGCAGAATTTCATTTGGTGCACAAAAAGAGGAAATATCTTGGGAGAGGGAAAGGGATACCTGGTCTATATTTCTATTGAAAGACTTTCACAAATACTATAAGAGCTCTAAATTTCAAATCCCCTATCACTTCAAACCCTAATATCATTTAACTTCCTGTGTCCACTGTGGTAAGTAGTGGAGCAAGGTTTATAGGATTTAGACATGCTACTTCAATATCTACAATTTTATACAATAAGGTCTTACTTTATCCTTACATAATTGGTACCTCATAACAAAAAACCTCTTGTTCCTACTAAAAGATCAAAGAGCCTAAATTCTAAATATATATAAACAAAGGAATTCAAGACATAAGAATTTATTTGTTTAGTATTGGATGGAATTATTCAAACTGTATATTCATATTTTTCTTCAGTCTAACATGATCAGACATTCATTTATGTTTGTTTGTTTATTCCAAGTCCTATTTTTTATTTCATTTTTTATTTTCTTAGTCCTAGTAACCAAAAGTTATACCTTATTAGAACCTCACAAAATGTTTTCTGTTTCTATGCTAAATTCTGAACATCTGCTTGTGGTGGCATTTTAAGACAATATACTTTCTTTCAAAGCATTCTTTTTATTTGAATTTATAACTTTAGATTTTATATATAAATGCTGCTGCTTAATATATAGCTGATGGTTTTATTGCTTCATTAACCAATACATCTCCACAAATAAATGCTGTGATTTGAGCACTTCACTATTAAATATGGCTGCATAACCAAACTCGATATGAGGGAATATACTTCTAAGTAAAACTAGTACAAACTATTTTGAATGCCATTAATTCCAAATTATTTGTACCATTATTGTTTGATTAGCATAGCTGCATTCAGAAAAGTCAGTGTGCATGTGTGTTTTTGACATAAAGGACAGGTAATTTTGTTTCATGATTAGTAAAGTAGGACTGAGGATAAAGATTAAAATTGCTTACCAAATTTGAGTAATAATATTTGACTATAAACCACAAACTGTCTTGATTACAAGTGAATTTTATTTTTATAGTAGCAAAATAAGCAAATAGCTTAATATTCACATTTAGTTGTAAAAATAAACAAAAGCTTTTATTTTCTCAGATTTTAATAAACTTTGGGGATAAAGCTGATAAACAGTCTTAATGTATCACTTATGATATGTCCTCCTGAAAAAGACTGGTTCACAACACTCCCTACATGTAACTTACCATGTGAATTGACCACCACACAAACATGTCTACATACTGTTCACAACAACAATCCATTGATCATGTGCATGGGTGAACTACAGAAACTATGAACGTTTCTAAATGCTTTTTTCAATTAATATAGTTATCTTATTTGAGTATCAATAATAGTGTGTAGGGCACCACTAGTCTATGTACCACGTTTTTAGTAGCACTGGTATAATTCGGTACACAAAACCCAAATGCATACTACACACATTTTTTAAGTAAATAGGGATTGTTTACTTGAAATGTAGTTTTTGATAAATTTCAAAGGGTTGAAATCATATGGAGCATGTTCTCTGGTCACAACAGAATTGAGCAAGGAAAAAAGAGTAATAGAAAGTCCTCAAGAATTTAAAATTGGGTTTCCCTGGTGGTGCAGTGGTTGAGAATCTGCCTGCTAATGCAGGGGACACGGGTTCGAGCCCTGGTCTGGGAAGATCCCACATGCCACGGAGTAACTAGGCCCATGAGCCACAACTACTGAGCCTGCGCTTCTGGAGCCTGTGCTCCGCAATGAGAGGCCGCGATAGTGAGAGGCCTGTGCACCGCGATGAAGAGTGGCCTCCGCTTGCCACAACTAGAGAAAGCCCTCGCACAGAAAAGAAGACCCAACACAGACAAAATAAATAAATAAATAAACAAATGTGGGGTTTAAAAAAAAAAAAGGGGCTTCCCTGGTGGCGCAGTGGTTGAGAGTCCACCTGCTGATGCAGGGGACGTGGGTTCATGCCCCAGTCCGGGAAGATCCCACATGCCGCAGAGCGGCTGGGCCCGTGAGCCATGGTCGCTGAGCCTGTGTGTCTGGAGCCTGTGCTCCGCAACGGGAGAGGCCACAACAGTGAGAGGACTGCATACCGCAAAAAAAAAAAAAAGAATTTAAAATTAATCAGTACAATCATAAATAGCATGTAGGTAAAATAATAAAGCATAATTAAAATTAGAAAATATTTTAAATTATAAGATAATATCTCAAAACTTATGTGACTCAGCTAAAAATGTGCTAAAAAGAAAATGTATTGTCTCAATACATATATTAGAAAAGAAGAAAGGCTAAAAATCTATTACCTAAGCTTTCATCTCATAAGCTAAAGAAAGAACAGAAAACTGAATTCAAGAAGAGGTGAAGAAAGGACATAAAATGTAACAGCAGAAACCAATCAAATATAAAGCAAATAATAAAGCACAATATAGAAAGCCAATAAAATCAAAAGTTGGTTTTAAAAAAGACAAATAAATTGATAAATTCATAGCAAGATCAATTAAGGAAAAAAATACAGATATTGGAGGCATTAATGATAAAAGGATATTGAAAACAATTTTATGCCAATCAATTACTCAGTTTAAATAAACTGGAAAAATCCTTGGAAGTCACACATTATCAAAACAAATACAAGAAGAAATAGAAAACATAATACTTATCTGTAAAATGAATAGAATCAAGAATCAAGAATCTTCCCATACAAGAAATAACGGACCTAAATGACTTCACTTGTGAATTTTTCTAAGCATTTTAAAAAGTAACGTCATTATTTAAAAACAGAAAACATAAAATAAGACTGGACTCTTTCTTAAATTTTAATGAAAACAGCAGATCCTTGATACATGTACAAAGAAATAATGTTATTGGCCAATATCCTTCATGATCTTAGATGCAAAAATCCTAAACAAAATATTAACTGCTTGAATCTAGGTGCATATAAAAAGGATGTTATATCACAAAAAATTGGGCTTATTTCAAGATTTGTTTAACATTTAGAAATAAAACTATGTTATCATATTTAAATCATAAAAGAAAATATATAATCTCATTAATCTCATTAGATGCAGAACATAATAACTTGATAAAATTCAACAGGTTCATGATTAAAATTCTCAGCAATATAGCAATAAAAGATAAATTTTAAAATCTGATCAGTGGTATCGACAAAGCAAACAAGCAAGACACACACACACGCACACACACACACCAACGCAAACACTGCATTAATGGTACAAGACTGAAGGCTTTTGCCCTAATGCTAGGAACAAGACATGTATGACCAGCATAAGTCTTTTCTATTCATATTCCACTGAATTTTCTAGTGTTTGAAGTAAGGAAAGCAAAATAAATAAAAGTTGTAAAGATTTGAAAGAAGAAATAAAATAATTATTTGTAGATGACAATATGATGTAGATAGAAAATCCAGAAGAATATACAGATACAATATTAGAAATAATAAATGATTTCAGCAGGATCAAACAATACCAGGTCAAATATGAAACTCAATTCTTACTCTAAATTCTTCCAACAAATAAGTACAAAATTATATTAGAAAATGTCCTTTAGAATATCATTAGACAATAACATCAAAAAAATGGAAATAAGTCTAACCAATGTGTTAGATGTCTATTCTGGAAATAAAACATTTGAGGGAAACTATGAAAGGAAGAATCTCTAATAATATAAGGATATATGTAGAAGAATACTGTTCATGAAAGAGTTCTTTGTTTTGGAATATCTGCCTTTATTGCCCCAATTCTTCACTCCTCCTTGTATCCATGTCCTGTTTATACCACCATATAAGTCTGACCATAGGCTCGACTACATGACTTGCGTTGGCCAATAGAAAGTTAGAAAATATAAACAAGGAGAGACTTGAAAGGGCATTATATAAATGGATCTTGATTATTGCATCTCTGTGTTTGCACGAGAACATGCCTGAGCTGTTCTGCTTGAGATGAGAGGTATGTGAAGTGTAGGCAGAATACTTCAGTTGCTCCTCCATGAGCTAAAGGCCAGCCAACTCCCCCATGACAAATAAGCAAGCCAAACAGAGGCAACGACTATCTTAACTGCAGGCTGGTTTTCATTCTCAAACTCACCAGCAGGCAGTAGATTCTCAAAACAGGACATGGTCTAGAGATGTGGATCAAATCAAGTATGTGGCCAATAATCTCTATGAAATAACTTCTGAAGGAATTTAAGGTGATGCATACTCAGCTGGATAAAAAGTACCTATTTAGCTTCAGTGTATGGTCTCACAGAAGCCTGATTCCGAGGTAGCAGTAAACAAATTTACTAAGAGGGTTACATCTGGAAAGCAATGTTAATGTTTCATTCAAAGTACTAATCAGATATATATATATGAAGTCCACACTGACCATAGGATCACTTTCGTGACGGATGATTAAATTTATAAAAATAACCCTAGGTATCCAACTTTCTCTAGGCAGGAATGAATCTCAACGCTGTTCTCTAGAGGCCTATATTTCAACTGCTACGTCAAAGGTAGCCAAGAAGAGTACTGAGGTAAAAATTGGCATCTTACAGGTCAGAGTCATGTTATGGAAAGTGATTAACTGGGAAACCATTCCAAGACAGCATACTGGGATATAATTTTATATATTTTGAATTGTGTAAGGGACACATTTGTCCAGTAATATTTCAGAATTGGTATGAAACAGTGACTGCAGTGTGTATTCAATTATTTATATTTTTGAATGTTTATTGTGATTGTCCTATCTCTATTGCACCATTTTATGTTATGAATATGTGGCACAAGTAACTTGCTTTTTTATTTCATATGTGTATGGATCTAAAGATGTAATCTCTAGACCAAATGTAAATCACAAAATACTAGTTTTCTAACTTGCTTCTTAATCAGGTGAGATAATCAGGGTCCTAGGATAAGACTGAGCATATTTTACATATAGGCAGGATGTAAATAATAATGGTTATTGGGCAGAGTTTGGCAAATCGATTGTATTGATAGACTCTAGTAATCCCTTTTCCATCTATCCATAACTTTCAGATGAAACTTTATAGTACCTTTCTACTCTGACTCTGGATTTGTCATGCGTTTAGCTTTGTCCAATATCAAGTTAGCTAAAGTGATGCAAGATGTCTTAAAAATCATGTATGTGTTTGGGCAGGCAGTCACTCTTGCATTTCTGACTTTTCCATGAAATTATTCTTAGGCTAGTCTGCTAGAAAAAGAAAGATATATTAAGTCAATCCAGGTCATCTCAGTCACCCCAGAAGGATACTGTCTTAGATAAACAGGTATTTATCTAACTTCTAGATATATGAATCAAGCAGTCAATAACCCCTAGGTTCATGAACTAAATAAATGCTAATTGATTTAAGACACTGAGTTTTTATATGTCTTATTAGACAGGACTATTATAAAAATAAGGTAAATAACATAAACCTCAACCTCTAAAATGTACCATAAAAACAACTTAATCCAAGATGAATTGTAGATTTAAACCTTAAGGGTAAAGCAATTAATTTTCTACAGGAAAATACAGAAACATGTTATGATTTGGGGGTAAGGACAATGTATTAAAAGGGCATAAAAGACAATAACCATACAAATAAAGATTGATTTAACTGGACTTCATTAAAACTAAGAATTTATATTCATTAAAGGACACATTAATGGGAGTAAAAAAGCAAGCCAGAAGGTGATAGAAGATAACTGTAATAAATATATTTGACAAAGGACTCATTCAGAATATGTTATGAGCTCCTATAAATTACTGGTAATATGCGAGACATAGTTTGTGACTTCACTGAACCTAAGACTAATAAGGGAAAATGAATAGGCTGGTAAATAAAATAATGAGGAGTTCCACGAAAGAAATTAGTTAGATGCTATGACATGAAATAATGAAGATTTGGAGAGATTTTACTTGAATTGAAATATATGAAAAAGGAAGCTATGAAAAAGAAAAGAAGGCTGGGAAGAACACTCATGAAGACAAACAAGACAGGATCTGGGAAAGGCAGGTCCACAGGAAAACTGAAGTATAACCAAATGTTCGTCTATACTGAGCAGCACTTTCCTTTGTCTTTTGCTTTGAAAACAACAGATGAAGAAGAAAATTTTTTCTATTATATTCTTAAAATCTGTCAATTATTTTATGGTCACTTTTATCTATTTGAAAAGTTGATCCTTAATTAATTTAAACAGAAGTTTATTATTTTATACACTTTACCAGATAGGTGTTAAAATATTGCAAGAATTACTCTTTTGTAAAGGATGTCTTCATGGAGTAGTAAGTACAATTTTCTAAGAAAAAAGACATTAGGTTTTATATCAATCATTACAATATCTTAAGAATAATCTTCACAGATTTTTAAATCATAAATAACACAATAGATACACTGTAAATAAAAGTAGATTATTACCAAAAAAAAAGAGTATGGCTGACTTGATTTTATAAAGTTTATCAAGTTTCAGATATTGTACCACCTATTTCATAAGCATAAGGGCTAACATTATGTCAGATATGCTAGTGAATGCTAGTGAATAATAGCCTAGTAAAGAAAATAATTGTTTGGAGGATAAATCAGGAAAAAAGATACTGAAAAACAATGTGACTAACCATACCAAGTGGAAGCTACTCAGACTCAGTTTAGCCTTCTATTCCTAAGAATGTTGTCTATACATTAAATTTTGTGACTGGAACTCAGAAAAAAAGTTTATGTATAATCCTAACAATATAATAAATATAGCCAATTCTATAAGGGCATGTTGGAAAGCAGATGTGATGAAACAGTATTGAACAGATCTCCATAGTTTAATGCTGGGTGAAGGCTGTGACCAACAGAATGAGGTCTAAATAGACCACTCTTCACACAGAGCATCAACTAATTCTGTCTAGTAGTGATAGTTCAATCTATTAACGTCTCCCCAATGCAGGGATCTCCTGACAAGCATAGTAGGAGGTAACTCTACAGCTAGAATTTGGAGTCAGGCATCCAGGCCATAAGAAGCAAGAACGAATACAGGCAAATTTAAGCTGGAATTAGCAGTGTGGTAAGACAGACCCAAACCTCAGACAACTAGGAAAGAAAGACTGGTGCAAAACTGATGAAGAATACGAATAAGAAATACATTTCCAAGATAAGATAAATGAGATCTTAAATTAGCAAAACAGGAAGGACTGACAGAAATCATCTTGATGGCTGATATATATACAGTCATAAAATAAATTAAGAAGGTTCTGATCCACTCAGCAGATCTGTTCTTCCCATTCTAGGTCTTCTCCAAGCACTATGAAGATGGATGTTAAATCAGATTGAGTCTGAGTTATACAAAGACATACAGATGCTGTAAGTTACAGTATTGTTTGTATACCTCATTCATGGGCCACTCCAACATTTGAAACTGTTCTACAGGTCAGATTCTGACTGGCACTTTTATATTTCTCCAGAAGTCTCAAGTTGCCTGATTATCCTGTCTGAATCAAGACAAAGGAGTATTTATAAACTTGTATCATTTTGAAACTCCTTAGCTGAATATTTTTGGGAATTAAGTTGACATAATTTTGATAGACACAGACTCAAGAATGTCAGATTGCTGTTTTGTCAATCATCTCTTCTCCTGAGGGGTTCCCAGGGAAGCTATATCTACAAGGAACAATGAGCATGATGATATTTGAAGAGTCTTATTTAAGGTTGCACCAGGCCTGAAACTCCAATTCAGTGTTTTTTGAGAAAGACTGATTTAGAAGAAGCAACTTAAGATTCAAGATTTAAGTGGAACCTCCAACCCTCCTAGATTCCAAATCTTAGGATATTATCATTCTCTGGATGTCTACATTTTCAGGAAAAAAAAATTGATATGGTGTAACTTTTACTTTCCAGATGGAATTCTGATCCATAAACAAACTAAGGGAAATATATAATACTAAAATATCAAGAATTCATGTTTCAGTGCTTTAAGTTCATCATTTCCACGAAAAGAAAATGAAGAATTTCATGACACCATTCTCTGAGTTCACTTTATCTTAGTTAAAGAATGCATAACTGACTTAAGTTCACAAACTTGCTTAGAAGCAAATTTAAGATTATACAGAATTACCTATTAGTACCTTGGAAATATTTGAAGGACAGGACACTCTCCAACAATGACAGACAAACATTAAGACAGTTATTTCAACTACAGGTTTGAAGGCAAGTTTACACACAAGGGAACTGGAGGGTGAAAGTGAGTGGAGGCTGAATAAATATTGGAGGGTGGGGCATACATGTAGAGTTTGAAAAGAAGTTAGTCTCATTATACACACATAAACTCATCAGTAAAATAAAACTCTATGTAAAAGAGAAACTGGGTCAAGGACAAGAAAACAGTACTCTCAAAGTGAGAAAAACAAACAGCTTTAAATATGCTAAAATAAAAATTTTCACTCATGAGACTAACAAAGATTAAAACCACAACAAAAAAGTTACTCCAAATACTGCAATTACGTGGACATGGGCATTTTTATAAACAACTGTGTGAGTAGCAGTATAACTGCTCAAGTGCACAATCTGACAGGGAAACAAAGAGAAATGCAGTTTAATTTTACAGCCAGGAAAAATATTTATAACCCTGTATTCATTACTATCTAATTATCTAAAGGCTAACACATATTATTCTCTAGCCAAGAGGAAATGCCTCTTACTCCTTCAAAGCCCTGTTCAATAACTATACCTTTACTTGGACCTTTACTGCTTAAATTCTTAACCACAGAAGTTGAATAATTTATCATCTGAAACATTCCCAGTTATTCTATCCCATTACTCATACATTTTCCTCATAGTTCTTTTTATTGACTGAAATCATTTTCTTTTATATTATTAATTTAATTATTTGTTTTTATGATTGTTTCTACTCTCAGAATGCAAACGCTTTTATTCAATTTTACTGCTTAAGTTAACTAGAATATGTTTCTGCTTTTTGCAACCAAAAAATAATTTTATATAGGCATTAAACTATGTGTGTCACTTGATTTTAAACCAACAATTATTGATCTCACCAATTAACATATCACCATTGTTAGAAGAGTATCAACTAACTCACATAATCAAATAAATAGATTTTAAAAATCAACTTCTAGTGAGAATCAAGGAGGTAAGACACATTGAAACTATTTACATGGGACTACCATATCTGATACAATGGCAAGTCAACACTGTCAATATCTGGAGACCCACTGACAATGAACGTTTGTCTACATAAGTCTAGATGCTAAATTCAGCTTTCATATTTTATATCTAACTGGCTCTGAACACATGCATCACTTCAAGATAAGACATCTTGAGCAAAAACAACAAATAGTTTACTTTTTAATTTTTTATATATATATATTTTAATTTTTAAATTATGTTTTAATAGATCTTTATTGGAGTATAATTGCTTCACAATACTGTGTTAGTTTTTGCTGCACAACAAAGCAAATCAGCCATATGCATACACATATCCCCATATGCCCTCCCTCTTGAGCCTCCCTCCCATCCTCCCTATCCCACCCCTCTAGATCAACGCAAAGAACCAAGCCAATCTCCCTGTGTTATGCTGCTGCTTCCCACCAGCCAACTATTTTACATTCTGTAGTGTATATATGTCGATGCTACTCTCATTTTGCCCCAGCTTTGCCCTCCCACGCCATGTCCTCAAGTCCATTCTCTATGTCTAACTCTTTCTTCCTGCCCTGCAACTAGGTTCATCAGTACCATTTTTTTTTTTTTTAGACTCCATATATATGCGTTAGCATACAGTATTTGTTTTTCTCTTTCTGACTTACTTCACTCTGTATGACAGACTCTAGGTCCATCCACCCCACTACAAACAACTCAATTTCATTTCTTTTTATGGCTGAGTAATATTGCATGGTATATATGTGCCACATCTTCTTTATCCATTCACTGTCAATGGACATTTAGGTTGATTCCATGTCCTGGCTATTGTAAATAGTGCTGCAATGAACATTGTGGTACATGACTCTTTTTGAATTATGGTTTTCTCAGGGTATATGCCCAGTAGTGGGATTTCTGGGTCATATGGTAGTTCTATTTTTAGTTTTTGTACACAGATACAAACATATCTGTGAATAAGGAGATTAAAAACGGTACTGCTTTACCTCTAAAGCCGATAAGAGATGCTCACTCAGCTGCTGGATGTCAGCAAATCCATTTTGATATGTAAACATATTTGGTCAGTTTTCTCATTTTAACAGATTCTCAATCATCCCTAATAATGGGTATTTAAACTCTGGAAAACAATTAAGTTTCTTATTAGTAAGTAAACACAATACACTCAGACACTACTGTAATAAGACAGTTTTGTTCATTTTTATTCTAAGCACTGTTTAAATTTTATTTACAAATTTTCTTAGCAGATGATTAGAGATATCATTAATGTTCTAGAATTTGTAAAAACAATAAATAAGTGATACAATTTTAATCAAATTTTAAAAAATCTATCTTCATTGGAAAAACAATAGCTTTGTATTCTGGGACCTAAGTGATTAGTTTCCTTTATTAGAAAAGATATCAGTGTGCCTTAGTTTTACCACTCTGTGTAAAATTTCATTTCTATACCAAGATTTATTTTTACTTAGTACAGTTGACCCTTGAACAATGTGGGGGTTAGGGTAAAAAATTACAACTGTGTAGTAAAAAATTCCACGTATAACTTTATAACCCTCCATATCTTTGGTTTCCCATCCACAGATTCAACCAACTTCCTATTGACTAGTACTACAGTAAGTATTTATTGAAAAAACTCTGCATATAAGTGGACCTGTGCAGTTTAAACACATGTTGTTCAAGGATCAACTGTAATTAGAAAAAATGAAAGAAAATTCTACTGGGGGTAGTTTTGTAATAGCTGGAGAAGCAGTAAACAGTTTAATACTTTTGCCCATTTAGACCTATACATGATACCAAGACTGGTATTTAGCCTAACAACATTTTAATTTATTTATATAAACCTACATTATTCTCATAATGAACAAAATCTAGCTCATTATAAAAAAATAAAGAAAATATTAAAGGGAGTTTGAAGGGGAAAAAGCCTCTATGCTCAATTCTCTGCCCCAAGGCACTGTATATACTCTTAAATTTTCTCCTGCCATTTTGATATTTGTTTTCTACATATATTGCATCATTTTTGTTACTCACTTCTACTATTGTTTCCTTTTGTGTTTAGTTTTTAGTGTACAGTTTTGACTCCCTGTCATTTCCTTTAGAATCTATTTTTTAGCTGTTTTCTTAGTGGTTACCTTGGGGGTTACAATTAATATCGTAAACTAATAACAAAACTTATGTAACTTATTCTCATAATTATATGCCTTTATCTCATAAAAACTTTTCTCATAGTCCAGATACATTTGACATCCAATTTTATCTCACTTATAATGCTTCCTCATAATTATCCACATCTCTTTACCAGGGGTAGAGAGGATGAATGGATGTAGGGAGGGATGAGCATCAGAAGAAGGTGGAAAAGGAAAACCTATCAGATAAGATGAAATAAATAAGCATATTTTTACCTTCTTTTCTGGTAAAATACTCCCAGTAGTCCTATTATCTTCAACAGTTATTAAGGAGTGCATAGGAATATGGACTTAAATGACATCTGGATCTTTGTACCTATCACCAATGTCCGGAAAAGTGTTGACATTATGGAAACCCTAAAGCAGAAATTGGAAATGGGAAATGAAATTATGAAAATGGTATGAAGACCATGACATGGTGGAGGCTTAAAGGTAAGAAAACACAAGCTGGACAGCTGTAATATGAATCAGCCTAATGCAATAAAGAAATATAAATCCAAGATTCTTAAGAAGGATATCTACATATCCCTTTGGTTCTCTCCTAAGACATTCTAACACATGGTTAAATAGAATGGGAAGGGAGACAAAAATAAAGAACAAACAAAAATTTCTGATTTCTACAGTCTGCATTTTCTTCCTTCTATGAAAAAAATGAAACCATTTTGTTAAATAATGTTTATTTCAGTCTTTTATGTGTTTAGGTTTAACATTCTTGACTACATTTTCAGTTTCCTATTAGCAAAGACTATGCTTCTTTGGTATCATCCACTATGTACAGTTTAGACAAACAATAAATCAATTTTCTCAAATGTGGTTTTTAAAATGTTATTATATAATTATTAAATTCTATTTTAAAAAGTCATTAATTTTCCAAAATGATCTTAATTATATTCTGATTGACATATAAAATTATTTTAATAACACCATATTTCATATTTTCACAAAATGTGTGTTTACTGCTGCTGAGCAGGTGAACAGGAACAACTAAGATGTGATTTATTGTGCAAAACTCACACACACACATTCACAGAAAGAGAGTTGGAATTTGGAGTCAGAATAGCTGATTTTGAAACATATACTTGAGACCAATCTATCTGTGCTTTGGTAAGTCATTTAACCTTTATGATACTCATTCTTCTCATTTCTTAATTTGCATGGTAGTAATGACACTTATCTCACACAGTTATAGTGAGGATAAAATATAATGTATAAAAAAGTACCTTGTAAACTATAAATTTCCATTGTTATTACCTAAGCAATTGCACATATGAAAATTTTAACTGAAGATTAGGTTCTTGCATCTGCCAACCAACCCCAGCCAATGACAAATCTTAAAATATAGCCCTTTAAAATCAGCTCTTTTCTAAGGGACAAATATACATCTCCCCTGGTGCCCACAAATAGGTCAGATATTGGACAACTGATTAATTTCAAAGTGCATCTATCTCTTCAGAGAAAATAAATAATCCAGAGCTGTTTCTAAAACTATAAGGTAAAATCCATCATATTAAAAGACTGATAATCTCTCATGTTAAGTCATCATCACTTATTCTTGTTAAAATTGTACCTTACAATTCAAAGGTAAATTAATCAGGTGTCAAATCATGGCCACACTGGTATTTTTAAACAACTATTTTTAGTGCCACTCATTTTAAATTACCATAAAATGGTACATGTCCTTATTCAACGTTCTTCTTATTTGTCAGTCTCTACTAATTCAAAGTCATTTTAGGAAAGCTTTTAATTTATGCTAAAACTAATATTTGAAGAAGCTTTACTTTAAAGGGTTTTTAAATCTTCAGAAATATTATAAAAACCTAATACCAAGTTTTCTCTTTCACATCTCAAAATAATAGTTTTAAAACGCTTCACCCAGAAACTAAATTATAGAAGAACACAAACATTACAATTCCTTATAATTTAAGAGTTATCTGCCACACAATTAGATGGAAAGTAAAATCAGGTATCCAAACAAATCAGTGGAAATACAACCAAGAAATCATGTTAATATCACGACTTGTTCTTGGAAATTAAGTTATTTGTGAGCAGAAGTTCAGCTCCTCTCTTATTCCCCATTACCTAAAATAATATTTGGCACATTGTTTTGGTCCTTAATAAATATTAACTTAATAAAGAAAAAAATAAATAACTTTGGACTTCCACTTTCAAAGAAGATTAGAGCTGTCCTGGGTTTATAACTAAAATATGTTAATCAGGATATGTTTTGAGAAAATAGAGCAGAATGGGAGACGTTATAAAAGGTACTGAAACAAATTTCACTTCTTTTTAGTAACTTAGTAAAGGTAAAATAGGCCACAGCCAAGAAGGCCAACCAATCTCTTTCTATCTGGCACTCTTCTGTCTTTTTCTTTCTTTCAGTGACTCTTTCTTACTTAAGAAGTTTCCTCATTTCTGCAGACCCTTAGAAAGCCCATCAGGAGCTAGAGAGAAGAAAGGCACTTAGAACAACGTCGCTTATACCTACATCTGCAAGTACAGCTGCTATCAGTGGGATTGATGATAAATCCTAAGGACCACAGAAGGCTTGTCAGACTACTAGAACAGCTACATTTAGATTTGTGAAGTCTTATGAAAGAGCAAGGTTACTATTACATGGTTAATGATCTGTAGGCAACACTGGTCATATTGGTTTCAGGATTTCTCAGTACAGGCTACCTAGAAAAATCTCAGACTGCACAGTCAGGTATACTTTGATGGGCAAAAGCCCATGCCTAGAGGAAAAAGCTCCTGAATCTTGATCACTCCTTCTCCTTGTTAGAGAGATTTCAGTGTTTTTTTTTTTTTTTTTTTTTGACAGGGCACTGGGATAGAAGTTGCTCCAAATAGGTAAAGCTTTGACTTACAGACTTTCCTTAATGATGTCAATCATGGTAGGTAAGAAATATATTTCCTACCCTGATTCTTTTTTTCTCTTTAATCTGTTTCTCGACCATATTTGACAAATATTTCTCAGTGAATTTCAAGTGCAGCAGGAAAATAGTTAAACAAAGCCATCTTATTTTGAAATTATGATGGTTAGCTAAATGCCAGGAGATGCAAAACTTTTTATCTTTTGTAGGTTCACCCCTATAAAACTTATTTCACATTAGCAGCAAAAGGAGTTTTCCCAAAGATTATCACTTATGAATATCCTTCTTTGAGGCCCTACAGAATACTTCAATGTGAGTCTAGTAGAATCTTTAAAATATCTCACAGTTTAAGGTTAACAGCATTCTGAAGATGTAATATTATTGTAGCAGTAAGGGTCCTCCAGCTGGTGGGAGATAGAAGAGAGATTTATTTGAAGGAATTGGCTTATGTGATTGTGGGGGCTGGCAAATCTGAAGTTTCTTATATGCAAAATCTAAGAAAAAGCAAGGTATGAATGGAAACACGTGCCTACTGTTTGTTTGTAAGTTTGTTTGTTTTTCTTTGAGGGCAAAATGATGGGAAAAGCTATATGAAAGCATCATTTCATTCATGATAAAGTTCTTAGGAGAGAAGCACAATAAAGATAATGTAAGGTTCCTCCAACTGGACTTTTACATTTATGTTATACCATTTCACCTTATGTTTTAATTATACAATCTTACATTTTACAACATGCATTTTATTAAAGTATGTGCACAGTCCCAGAATTATAAAGAAAAACAGTCCTTCTCATTCCTAACTAATCTCACTCTTAAATGGTAACTAGTATTAATAATTTGAAGTGTTTTCTTCCTGATATTTAAAGTATATAACAGTAAGTTCATTCACTTTGATAACTACATTGACATGAGTTATTAAATTAATTCATATTTGAAAACATTTGAGCTATACCATTTTTACTGAATAAACAATGCTGCTATAAACCTTTAAATTTAGAGTTTGAAGTGTCATTAAGAGAATATCTGGGCTGATGCCTTATCTTTAGGCTAGTAAGACACTATCGTGAGGAATGAAGACCCAAAGGTGCTCAGTAATTCTCTTAACTGATACAGTTGTGGTTTGTGTCAGTTTGGTTAAGACACAGTGACATAGTCCAATTCCCACTAATACAAATTCTTCTAAAAGGTAGAATAGTTTTAAATAAAAACAATGCATGTGTATTTTTTAAACTTTTAAATAGTACAGCTCACCAACTCCCAAACTCAATTTACTTTTAATTTCGCAGGTTATAAACTCCAGACAGCTAGCAGCAATTGGCAGGCATTCTAACGAAATCACAGAACAAGAAAATTTTATCTTTTAGTTTCCATTTTCTCTATCTTCCCCCCAAATGTTGCAAAGTCCTTATTATCAATCCTAATTGTTAAAAGAAATGTGAACCTAGATTATCGTTCATATGTTTTCCCTAGGGAAACATATTTACTTAAGAAATAGTATTTTATGAGAAACTTGGTCCTTATGTACAGACAGCTACAGTGGCCATTTTGATTCTGGATATATGTTGTACTTCCAAAATTTTATGGATATATAGCTTGTGCTTTGATATTATGTGTCTTCTTCTTCTAGAATGTTCTAATATGAAAATCATTGAAAGAACTACACAATTTCTACTGGAGGACAACCACAACTGATAAAAAGAAAACTTAAACTCCAAATAAGAAACTGAAATTTCTTTGTTGTAATTAAACATAATAATGTAAAGTATAGAGAAGATGTCAGGTATTTGTTTTAGGGCTATGATATTTCACTTATGAAGTGGATGGGGATTGCTTTGAAGTTTTTAAATTTCTCTATGTGGAAATGGAAAAATGTTTGTATGCTACTCATTACTGAGTCATAGGATGTTTCACCATCTCCTATTTTGGTGGTTTTTTGTAGTTTTTGGTTTCTAGTGCACATTACGTAAATTTACTTGAATTTGTTCAGACACCAAATTTGTACTCACCAAAACTGAGTACAATCAATATGGGTAATAAATTAGTTTGAATATTCTCAACCAAGGGTATAATGTGTCTTCACTGAATTAATGCATGGTTTTCAAGTTTCAGTAACTCTGAGGGAAACATCAAAGTTCCTCTGTAAAAGCTTTCAGGCAATATTTACATCAGTAGTCCCATGTGGATGAGCTGGAACATCACTAAAGACTGGAGTAATGGCTTGAAAAGATGTGGGAAGAGATTCTCTAATTCTTCGGATACCCTTCACTTTTTTTTTTTTTTTTTGCGGTACGCGGGCCTTTCACTGTTGTGGCCTCTCCTACTGCAGAGCACAGGCTCCGGACGCGCAGGCCCAGCGGCCATGGCTCACGGGCCCAGCCGCTCCGCGGCATGTGGGATCTTCCCGGACAGGGGCATGAACCCATGTCCCCTGCATTGGCAGGCGAACTCTCAACCACTGTGCCACCAGGGAAGCCCCTGGATACCCTTCACTTGATAGAGAAAGAAGGATCCATGGATGACTGTGAATGGGCTGTTAACTTCTTTGGACAGTGAAGAGAAGCAACTACTTCAAGGAAAGCACTAACAACAAAAAACAGAAGATAGCTAATAAGGGGAATTTCACAGCTGACCTCTCCACCATAGCATACCATTAAATGAGTCCAACAAAAAATAGTTTTGAAGCATTAGTACTTCATGGTAGTCCAAGAGTTCAGGAGGGATTGGTCAGAGTTTGAAATCAAATCCCTTAAGATTTCAAAGTGGTCCCTTGTCTAAACATTATTTATAGCATATTCTTCCCTGGGGAACATCGAGGAATGTTAGGTAACTAGCTGAGAGCAAGAACCAAGAAATCAAGGTCTTGTACTTTAAAATAAAACTGAATTTCAATAAACATTATAAACTGAATTTAAATAAAAATTTTTTTACCCAGTAAAAAAATGTTTCAAATTTTAAACTGGATTTAAATAAAAACTTGAAACATGGCACTAAAGATAAAATAGCCAAAAATATAATGGAAGGGCTGTGGGGTAATTCATATCAAACTTTTGAGAGATATTTATTACTTAATTAAACATTAAAAATTTTAGAATAAAAGAGAAGTACGAAAAAAAAGAATGCCAAAAACACCACCACACTATGATTCTTTGACTCAAAAGAGAGCATTTCAGTATGGTATAAAGAATTATTTTATGTTTCAACTTCTAAATTTATTGTCTGTTATCACAGATACTGAACAACATAAGTGAATATTACTACAGGTCCTTTAATTACTTTTGCTGGATTCTGGGTCCAGAATTATTTCTTAATTTCAAATTTTGAAAAAAAAATTAGAAAAATTTAAAAATGATTTCATAATGATTTTGATACAACATTTTAGGGGAATGTGTGGATGTACATAAATTTAAAGATAGAGCTGTGCTGTTCACTCAGAATTTTGGTCCACTTACCTAGCTGGGTCTTTTCTTACATAAAACTCATTTCAATGCAAAATTCCCACCTATGTCAATAAACGTGATTTTATAGCTATTCCTTCTACCTAGTAAAAATATCACCAAGGAAGAAGAGTGTAGTCTATAAAGTTAGTACCCAAACTTTATGATTCCTATTGATTTTTATCCAGTTTTTCAGGTACTCATTATTTCTTTAGTGATTATAAAGAATCAAAATTTAGAGTGAATTAGTAATAGTGGCTATAAGATAATGCCAAGGTTTCTTAGGGATTCTCACAGCCTCTAACAATTTTGAAACATACTTTTTTGAAGAATATAGGCTATATCTTTCAAAAGTACACTATATCACTATAGAATTGGGTAAGAGAATGCAAACATACCAATGAAAAATACACCACCTCTTCTAGTTGATAATTCTAAATCTGAGCGTTTCTAAGTGTCAGAAAGTGCTAGCACTTGATTTTATAAACACCAGAGAATAACTAATGATTCTTAGAGGAAAAAAATTAAATGAATTTATCTGGTAACAAATGCACTAAGTTACAAAATAAGATCATAAATGTAGAAAAAAGATAAGATTATCAATACTTTCAGATAATAGCATCATATACTTATAAAAACCAAGAGAATAAATAGAAACATAATAGAATTACAAAACAACACAAGGAATTGGAGTACGATAAAATAAAATTAGAAAATCAATAGTATCCTTATACACCAGAAAAGAAATTTTGAAAAATATAGTGAAAACACAGTACTGGGGGAAAGTTATATAAATACATAGGAATGATCTTAATAAAAATGTGCTAAACCTAGATGAATTTCTAAGAAATTTAGTGAGAGGAATGACTAGAATATATTGAGTTGCACACTATATTTCAAGATAGGAAGCCTAAAAATTGTTATCTTTTTTCCTAGGTTTTATGCATATCTAAGCAATCCTTAATAGGATATGTTTTAGAGCTCACAAATTTACTCTAAAGTCCATGTAAAAAAGATTGTATTTTATTGATTTTAAGATGCATACTTTTCATATCTTAACAAGTCTAAAATTGGACTGTGTTTTACAGTTGATGGAATGTCATAGATTAGATGATAAGATTTTTTCTCAGTTTTATATAATATAAAATCTTGTATTGTAAATTACAGTATCTCATATGATAGGGTATACAAATATAGTTAAAAAGCAAATTAGAAAATATTTCTCAGGAAGGGAACAACAATTGTACAATAGTGGGAGTAAAATCACTATTAAAAATTGTGAAACAGAAATATTAAAACAAGTGGCTACAGTGTTCTAGACACAGAGAACACAAAAACAGAACTAAGATATATGTAAGGATTTTAAGTCTAAAAAAGAAAGCATTATAAACCAACTGGAAAAGGAAGAGTTATTCCATAAAATGTGTTGGGGTAAGTAGTTAACAGCTTGCAAATAGAACTTAATTTAGAGTCTTACACCTTAACTTTCACTTAGATATGCTGAAGATTAATTAAACAGCTAAAATATCTTCATATCAAGCATATCAAATATAAAAACAGAAATAGAAATTGTTTAAACTTCAATAATAGCGATAATTTACAAGCTTAGAAAATACAAAGGAAAATAAAATTTTGCCTATATATATATGTTTATGTACTTGATTTTTTCTTTTCTATTATGAAACTCATATAAACCGATGTATAAAATATATTTACACAGTTTACATAATACTAAAGAAGAAATTGTATAACTTCCCACAGTTTAATAGTGTATTGCCATAACCTCAGCCCCTTGAATGCCTTTTCAAATCTCACAGCCTCCTTAGAGAAAAGACATCTCTAACTTTCTAATAACGATTCCTTTGCGTTCCTCGACAGTTTGACATACACAGTTGATTCTCATTATTCACAGATTCCATATTTGCACATTTACCTAATTGCTAAGATTTATTTTTAATACCCAAATCAAATATCACAGCACTTTTGTGGTCAATCGCAGACAAACAGAGTGGCAAAAATTTTGAGTCTCCTGATGCATGTGTTCCCACGTGAAGTCGAACAAGGTGATTTCTGCCTTTGGGTTCCAAAGGGGGACACTGTAAATGAGTCCTCTTCACCATCTACTTAGTACCATTTTTTCAAATTTTTGTGGTTTTTCTTGGTGATTTCAATTTTTAAAATAGCCCCCAAGAATAGCACTGAAATGCTGTTTGCTGTTCCGAAGCATAAGAAGGTGGTGACGTGTCTTATGGAGAAAATACGTGTGTTAGATAAGCTTCTGTCTACATGAGTTACAGAGCTGTTAACAATGAGCTCAATGTTAATGAATCAACAATATACATTAAATAAGGTGCTTTTAAGCAGAAGCACACATAAAACAAGATTACATATTGATTGACTGACAAAATGTGGCCAGAGACTCATAGAAAACTAACTCCGTATTTCCCCTAGGAACAATGGTTCAGCAGTCACTAATTCACTATTTGCAAGTACCATGAATAAATAAGAATCGACTGTCCATATTTAACATAAGATTCGGTTTTATATACTCTATGTGTTCTTCTTTAACTTGCCTGTTTTGCTAAATATTATGTTTGCGACATTTGCCAACAGTAATGGATGTCAAAATACTCTCAAAATAAAATCAGTTACAATTGTTTTGATAGAGAAAACTGGTTACAGTTATAGTTGTTAAATAAGCAGGCACTATTTCAGAAGGAAACAGTGCAAATAAGTCTTATGATGAAAGCTTGGCTGTGGTCAGGTGTTTTAGAGCAGAGTTTCACTGTATTTCAGGAGAAATGGTAGAATATTTAAATATTTCACAAACACTGTTTGGTGAACAATGTTTGTATGTTTGTATGGTGAACGCGTTAATCACATATCTGTAATATTGGTATTCCATTTTAATGAGGGGTGTGGGGAGTAATTTCTAGCCCTTTTCTATCATCTACACTCTGTAAACATATATGTAGTTAGTTGAAATTATCAAGTGGGTCTATGATTATTTAACTTAATTGTCTGACCAGCCTGGTACATAGGGCAGCCATTTTGGTGAAAGTAATACTGATGGTCTCTAGATGGGGTTTTATAATTATAACATAAAATTGTATTTAATTGCAAAAAAACCCCTAATTTAAAAAATTCAAATGTTACACTTATGAAAATATATCTGACTATGCGTAACCAATCAAAGGAAAGTGATCTTCTTAGTCCCTGCTCCAGGAAAATGTTTCTCAAAGTATGGTACTCTAACATCTGCATAAGAACCAGCTATTATACTTGTAAAAAATTCTCATTCTTGGGCCTCACCCCAGACTTTCTGAACCTAAACTTTTCAAGATATATGCCTGAAATCTGCATGTACAATAATTTCCAAAGGCCCATTAATGTGATAGTTTCTGAGCAAGACGATTTGGAAATCTTGTCAGTATGCTGAGATAACTTACGGAAATATGTATTGGTTCCTCTCTTATCTCAATGGTTGTATGGGAAATGCCATTAACTGCATTAACTAAATTGGGATTCAAAGTACAGGCAGCAGCTTCTCTGTGTGTCCTAATTTTGCTGCTATCAATAGTTACTCCAATTAGACTTCCTGTAATGCTAATGGTTTTATTCTTGAAACCTAGTGTTTTGTTTTGTTTTATTTCAGAGGGTGGAAGGATTGCAGAAAGAATGTACAAAGAGTGTATTAGGGAATCTTCTACTGACCTTCTTCATTGTGAGACCAGTTTTAGAAGCTGCTGGTTTCTGTTTGTTTGCTCCAAGGTATAGAAGTTTAGGTGGTTTTCCAACACCTCAGAAATGGAGAAAATGCATTCCAATTTCAGCAGCTCTATCTAATCCCTTAATTCTAGTGGCTGCTGCCCTGGCTAGAAAAAGTGATATGTATACGAGGATATAAGAGTGAATTTTCCTATCCCTATTTTGTCCTTCAACAGCCTCTAGAAGCAAAAGTTGTTCATCTGTAATATTGGATTTTAAAGGTCACTTTTTACTTTATAGCTCTAGGTTGGTTTTTATATCTAGATATTTTACATGACCCATGGTAAATTAGACTCTAACCTGTGCTGAAGGACAAACTATAACTATGTCTAATATCCCAGAACTTCATTTTCCCACTCTGAAGTGAATACCTTATAAGTGCCTTAACAAAGTCCTGTGGTATTTCCTTTGGATTGGTACTTAGGCAGTATATTATGGTTTTTAAAAACCTAAACTCTGGGATAAGACAAACATGGGTTGGGCTGTTTAGATACTTATTAGTTGTTTAATATTGGGCAAGTTACTTAATCTATAGAAATCTGATGTATTTTCTGTCAAACTGAGACAACCAATAGTCTCATATTATGGGATTGTTATAAGAATTAAGTGAGATAATACATTTAAGACATTTAGGAAAATGACCGATATATTAAAATGATCAAGAAATGTGTGTTATTAAATCAGACCGTATTTTATTATATCATAAAATCATTAAACACATTTAATTATTTTTTAAATCATCTTCCTACAGAGTCAATAATAGCACTTTAAATTCATTACAGAATCATGCAAACAGTGAATTTCAGAGTACAACAGTTCCACTAAATAAGAAGAATGGAAGTTAAAAAAGAAAATGCTCTTATTTCATCTTTTAGAATGTAACTGAAATTTAACTTCATGATACCAAGCATTTACTTGAGATTTTTGTACATCTTCAAAATAGGGATATCAAGAGTAATACCAGTGGTTAGATGAATGCTATTCCTTATTTTGTTTAAGATGCCACGACTCCCTTTTCATATTTGAACAGTGCGCAGATCACCATGTAATTTCCAACAGTTTATCCATGTTTAACTTAACAGTGAGTGTATTCCTGGTGCTCAGCAAATGCCTTTTTGGATGAATTAGTGGTTGAATGAGAAAACTTTTGGTCACTGCACAAGCATGTCTCTTGTGGAGAACTAGCTTTATTCAAAGATTGTTCATATATTTAATTTTTTTTTAGTGAAGTAACTTTAAAAATAATCCAGAAAACACTTATTTTATTTGAGTTACAACTCAAAGACATAACCAATGAAATTTTCTGATATAAAATATTGAAAATACCATAACACTATAATAATATAAAATCTCATTCAGTTTATTTGCTCTCTATTAAAAGCACCATAAACCATATATTGATTCTTAAAAAAAATAAATGAGAATGACCTTGTACCATCTGAGGCATCCAGTTAGCTAGCAAATAAAATAAGTCTCTTTCAGGGAGTTTCTACACTGTAACTGGTATGCCAAATGTGTCAAAAAGAACAAAAGAATAGAAAAAGTATGATAAAATTAATGAAATTAAAATTAAAATTAACTCAGATCATCTCAACTCACAGTCTAAAAGAAATATTGATCAAAAAGATATTTATCTAGACATCAGTTCAATATGATTTTGAAAGTTGACATAATGGTAGTACATTTATAGTCAAGAAAAAATAAATTCTCTAGATGAATCAAATAGTCTTTAGATGGCAGCAAGTAATTTGGTCAGAAATTTGGATTCTATTTCTCATCAGCACATACACATACACACAGGCAAAGGACTCTAAAATTTATGAAAAGGTTTATATTGGGAGTAAATGTCAACTGCATTGAAATAACTGCCAGCATATATAAAAACACCAAACGCTTGTACAAATTCTATTTCAAAAAAATACAATCAACTTCCTCTGACAGAAAGGTGAAGTTGACTTCTGTTCCTCTACTTTTCAAGTTAAGGACAACTAAAACCTTTGCATATTATAAATAAAACAATAATAATAAGGATCTGAAAGTTGGAAAGAAGAAGGAAGACTAGCTAAGAACCTTGGGACATAAAAAACAATACAATAGTGAGTTCTCTGGATTTTTATTTTGCCTCATTTATCCTAGGTTTAGACCTGAAGAAGCCGGCTGGCAAACCAGAAACAGCAGTGGGCACACACACACACACACACACAACAGTAAAAATCTTCTCTTTCTAGCTAAAAGACCAGGAAAGAGATAACCTAGCAAGACAGAAAATGTTTAGACCATAACTTCTCTACACCTACTAAATGTGGCACCACTCCACCAATGCCAGTAAAGCCCAAATGGGGAGCCTGGACTTCTTCCACCTTTGCCCAGCTATATTGAGCCACCCACTTCCCCACTGGGGTAGTATCAGAGAAGGCCCGATAGGAAGCTGGAATTTTTATTGTCACTGGAAAATAATAACCTCCTCCCTGCCCCCCTGCCCCGTTTCAGTTGCTACCATGTAGAGAACTTGGATTTCGACTGTCACCCAGCAGTAAGGAGATGCCCCTCCACTTTCATGCTGACTTGGCATCAGAGGAGGCCTATTGGGAGGTAAGAATTTTCACCACCACCAAGCAGTCACAAGGTCCCTGTGGTATCAGAAGAGGCTATAAGGGGAGAAGTAACAAGACATTCCTATCCTTCCCAGTCACAGTAGTATCTGCAGAGGTCTAGGAATGAGCCAGAACTTCCACCCTTGCCCAGCACAGCAGTAATGAGGATTCCCTCACACTCAACAAGTGTCAACAGAGACAGAATGAGGAACCTGGACTTCTCCCCCACTCCCTGACAAAACAGTGTCAGACAAAGCCAGATTAAACAGAATACTTAAATAAATTCCAGAGTCTTATGACATAATAACCACAGTGCAAAAAGAAAATCACCCATGTTACTGAAATTAAGGAAAATTATAACTTCAATGAAAAAGACCCAAGACCTAGATAAAAGAAATGTTAGAATTACCTAACAAAATTTTTCTTTAAAAAGCCATCACAGAAGTGCTCAACAAGCAATTATGAACATACGTGAAACAAATGAAAAATATAAAGTTTCAGCAAAGAAACAGTGTCAGTAGAAAAATATAATACAGAATGAAGAGCCAATTAGAAATTTTAAAACTGAAAAATACAATACCCTTCCACACATACTCATACAAATTAAATGTTGGCTTTAACAGCAGAATGGGGCATGCAGAGGAACAAATCAGAGACCCGGAAAAAGAACAATGAATTACCCAATCCTAACAAGAGTCAGGAAATCGATTGAAAAAACAAACAAACAGAGTCTCAAGGACCTGTGGGAAGTATAACAAAAGACCTAACGCTTATTTTATTGGATTCCAGCAACAATAAGAGAAAGAGAGTGAAGCTGAAAAGGTACTTGAAGGAAAGAAGGGGTAAAACTTCCCAAATTTGGCAAAAGAGATAAATCTACAGATTCAAGAAGTTAAACCTTAAATAGAGTAAACACAATAAGATTCAATAAGATTCACTGCAAGGCACATCATAGTTATAGATGGGAAAATGAAAGGAAAGGAAATACTTTGAAAGCAGCCAGAGAATTGACACCTAACCTGGAACCAATTTAAAAGACAGCGGATTTCTCATAGGAAACCATGGAGGCCAGAATAAAGAGGCACCATATATATGTTTTAAATACTGAAAGAAAAGAACTGGTAAACCAGAATTCTATATCCAGTGAAAATAATCTACAGTGATGAAATAAAACTAAATGAATTTGTTTTCAACGGGCAGAATTAAGTCGCTTACTCTTGTATTTGTTCTTACCAAAATTCAAATGTATATCCACATATATGTATTTTTAGATGCATATTAATATATATATATATATATACACACATTCTTCAGCTTGGTTAACCATTCCTGTTTTCCACACTTTATTACCAAGATGTGTATAGATTTTTTCTTCCTTTGCTTCAAATGAAATATGCTGCTGTTAGTGACTCAGCTTATGCAATTACATATTAATTAAGTGGCTAAATAAATTCAGCCCACGCTATCATAAAAAAATATTCAGGAATTTTAAGAAAACATCTTAATTCAATTTAAAATAAACCCTTCTGCTGCAATGATTTGAAATTTACACATAAACTTAGTGATCTCTGAGACCCCTATCTTAAAAATCTCACTAGAAATATATCCATACTTGGCAGGAACTGTGTCCAAGAGAGTCATCTGTTGTTTATGAATGAAATGCAAATCACTTCCTAAAAACCAGTTTCTTAGGTTTTTCAAGACACAATTTTCTATTCCAGAGTAAGAACAGAAAATTGAGGTAGAAAAAAAGAATAATACATTTCTTTTGCTAGAGGTTTTAATCCTTACTGCTTCTGTCAGTTTTTGTGGATCTTGTGATCAGAAACTATATTTTCCTATATCAAATATAACATTGGTTTAAAATATAATAAAGCATAATAACACATCTCAAATGTCAATAACAAATCCAATCTAAGGTTATTTTGTGATCCAGGTCTGACATGTGATTAAAATTCCTAAACTGTACACCCCCAAATCAAATAACAGTTGAAACAGAAACATACTGCTTTAAATTTATTTCCCCATTATTACCCTAGTCCTAGATCAGAATAGGAATTCCATAAGTATATTGACTAAAAAAGTGAATGATGATATTGCCTCAAACCCAAAATGTCATAAGATAATTTTTTAAGCTCTGTAATATAAAAATTCCGAATGTTTCTAGCCTGGCAACTGTAACATTTACATTCACAGGTAGAGGACCAAAAATGAATGTCACTGGTGTAAACTTTACAGATTTGATATAACAACTATGCTTTCAGCTGTTTTAAAATTCTATAGTTTAAAGAAAATGTATACTTTTAAAAAGGTTAAGCATGAAACTGCCTGAATGTCTAAATATCTTCACACACCAAAAGCAATTTAAGACCAAGGACTATAATGCTTCATATAAGATTTTGATTAGTTCCTAATTCCTTTGGTACCCATCCTGGTAAATAATCAGGTTCTTTGATGCCTGCCATTTGGCTGTTTACTGAGATACTTAAGGTGAGCTTATTCTTCTAAGTTAATTACTTCTTGTCCTGACTAACAACTCTACCATCCTAATTTTTTCAGGAGTAGAGGGAGACTACTGAGCTAACTGAACCATATTTCTAATGGTTGCTAATGACTTAATGTGCTCATCCTCCCAGAAAATATATTTGCATTTAACAGGAAAATAAGATGTCTTAGTAGAAGGAATGACTACTGTCACAATTTCACATAGATTATGAATATTAATGCACTTTAAATGAAGTTCCCTGGAAAGATATGATTGTGTTTGTTGAATGGAAAATGTTACTGACAATTATTTCAAAAATATGTTTAGGGAAATCAGTTCCTTTGTGTAGTCATTTTAATAAAAATGTTGGTCCAAAAAACTAGGCAAAAACTATCCATTTAATCTAGGTAAAATAACATACAAGTAAAAATTTGGGAGAATAAAACTTTAAGCAACTTGTAGTTGAGATGACATTATTAGTTATTTACACAATTATATTTTCAGCCCTAATTTTGAGTTCTATCAGTTCCTTAGTTTCACCTTTTATGGACTTATTGGGGGCATAATTGACATGCAATAAATTTCACATATTTAAAGGATATAGTTTGATAAGGTTTGATATGTCTATACACCTGTGAAATCATTACTATAAACAACGTATTTACCACCTCCCAAAACTTCCACTCACCCTTTTGCAATTTGCTCCTCTTACTTCCTATCCCTATGCACAGGCCTCTGGTATCTACTAATCTGCTTTGTCTCTAGAGATTAGTGTGCATTTTACAGAATTTCCCCAAAACAGTATATATATTTTTTGAGCTCTCTTTCAGCATAATTAATTTGTTTCATTTATATTGTTGTATGTATTAATAGTTTACTCCTTTGTGTGGCTGAGTTGTATTGTACTGTATGGATAGACCACACTGTTTATCTATTCACTTGTTAATGGACATTTGTGTAGTTTTCAATTTTTGCCTATTTCAAATAAAGCTGCTAAAATATGTATACAATTTTTGGTATATGCATATGCTTTCATTTATACTGAATGTGTTATCTAGGAGTAAAATGGTTGGATCATATGGAAGGTATATAAAGACCTTTAAAAAATAAACAGTTTTAGAAATACAAAAAAATCACAAAGATGATTCAGAAAGTTCTCATAAACTGCACACCTTGAATCTCCTCCCTATTTTCCAATGCATATAAAAGTTATGTTTCCACCATACTGTAGGCTAAGTGTGCAAAAGCACTATGTCTAAAAACATGTACATACCTTCATTAAAAAACACTTTATTGCTAAAACAGACTAAACATCATCTGAGGTTTCAGAGGCCATGATCTTTTTGCTGGTGGAGAGTCTTGCCTTCATACTGATTACTACTGACCATGATCAGGGTGGTGTTGCTGAAGGTTGGGGTGGCTGTAGCAATTTCATAAAATAAGACAACAGTAAAGTTTGCCATATCAATGGACCCTTCCTTTCATAAACAGTTGCTTTGTAGCATGCAATGCTATTTGATAGTATGTTAGCCATAGTAGAACTTCTTTCAAAACTGGAGTCAATCCTCTCAAAAACTACCGCTGATTTATCAATTAAGTTTATGTAATATTCTAAATACTTTGTTGTGATTTCAACAATCTTCATAGCAGCTTCACTAGGAATAGATTCCATCTCAATTAACCAACTTCTTTGCTCATGCATAAGAAGCAACTACTCATCCATTTAAGTCTTATCATGAGATTGTAGCAATTAAGTCACACCTTCAGGCTCCACTTTTAATTCGAGGTCTCTTGCTATTTCCACCACATCTGCATTTACTTGAACCCCTTAACATCATCCATGAGGGTAGGAATCAACTTTTTCCAAACTACTGTTTATGTTGATATTTTGACCTCTTCCCATTAATCATGATTGTTCTTACTGATGTCTAGAATGGTGAATCCTTTCCAGAAGGTTTTCAATTGACTTTGCCCAGATCCATCGGAGGAATTACTATCTAGATGGCAGCTATAGCCTTACAAAATATATTTATGAACTAATAAGGCTTGAAAGCCAAAATTACTCCTTGAACAATGGACTGCAGAACAGATATTGTGTCAGCACGCATGAAAACAACACTGATCTCGTTGTACGTCTCCATCTGAGTTCTTGGGTAACCAGGTATGTTATCAATGAACGGTAATATTTCAAAAGGAACCTTTTTTTTTTTTTTTTTTCCTGAGCAGTAGTTCTCAGCAGTGGGTTTCAAACATTCAGTAAACCATGTTGTAAAGAGATGTGCTGTCATCCAGGCTTTGTTGTTCTTTTTATAGATCACAGGCAGAATAGATTTAGCATAGTTCTTAATGGCCCTAGGATTTTCAGAATGGTAAATGAGGACTGGCCTCAACTAAAAGTCACCAGCTGAATTAGCCCCTAAATTGGAGTCTGCCTGTCCTTTGAAGCTTTGAAGCCAGGCATTGACTTCTCTTACTATGAAAGTCCTAGATGGCATCTTCTTCCAATATAAGGTCGCTTCATCTGCATTGAAAATCTGTTGTTTAGTGTAGCCACTTTCATTAATTATCTTGGCTGGATATTCTGGATAACTTGCTGAACTTCTGCCTCAGCACTTGCTGCTTCTCACTGCACTTTTACATTATGGAGACAGCTTCTTTCCCTAAACCTCATGAATCAACCTCTGCTAGCTTCAAACTTTTCTTCTGCTGTTTCCTCACCTCTCTCAGCCTTCACAAAATCGAAGGGAGTTAGGGCCTTGCTCTGGATTAGACTTTGGGAATTAGACTTAAGGGAATTCTGTGTCTGGTTTGATCTTCTATTCAGACCGTTAAAACTTTCTCCATATCAGCAATTAGGCTGTTTCACTTTTAATTTCCTTCAGTAACTTTTCCTTTGCGTCCACAACTTGGCTAACTGTTAGGCACAAGAGGCTCAGCTTTCAGCCTATTTCAGTTTTCAATATACCTTCCTCACTAAGCTTATAATTTCTAGATTTTGACTTAAAGAGAGAGATGTGCAACTCTTCTTTTCGCTTGGACACTTAGAGGCCACAGTGGGGTTATTAATTAGCCTAATTTCAACATAGGCATATCTTGGAGATATTGTGGTTTCAGTTCTACACCACCGCAATAAAGCAAATATCACAATAAAATGAGTCAGAAATGTTTTGGTTCCCAGTGCATATCAAATTCATGTTCACACTATACTGTAGCCTATTAAGTGTACAGCAGTTTCACGTCTAACAAGCACTGTACATACCTTAATTAAAAAGTTTATTGCTAAAAAGGATTAACATCATCTAGCCTTCAGAAAGCTCTAATTTTTTTCAGTAGTGACATCAAACATCACTGATCACTATAACAAATATAATAATAATGAAAAAGTTTAAAATAGTACAAGCATTACCAAAACGTGACACAGAGACACGAGGTGAGCAAATACTATTGGAAAAAAATGGCGCCAATAGACTTGCTGGCTACATGGTTGCCACAAACCTTTAATTTGTAAAAAAATGAAATATTTAATGAAACTTAATAAAGGAAAATACAATAAAATGAGGTACGTCTATATATGATTTGTAAATATCTTCTAGCCTGTTGCTTGTCTTTCATTCTCTAACAGTGACTTTCAAAGAGCAGAAAGTTTTAACTTTGATGATGTTCTATTTATCATTAATTTTCTCTTTTATGAGTCATGTACTTGGTGTTGTACCTAAGAAATCTTTGCCTATCCAAGAATATATATATATATATATATATACACACACACACACACATATATGTATATATATATTCTGTTACATATAAATATATATATTCTTTTTCAGATCATTTTCCATTATAGGTTATGATAATATAATGACTATAGTTCCCTGTGTCATATAGTAAATCTCTGTAGTTTATCAATTTTATATATAGTAGTGTGAATCTGTTAATCCAATACTCCTAATTTATCCCTTCCCCCAGTTTTATTTTTCAGTTAACATTAAAGTAGAATGTGATATACAACACAGGCAATCTGCTAAGAGATTGCAAAGACAGAAATAAATCTCACCCTTTTTTATTTTTATTTTTTATTACATGTAGATTTATTTGGTTGTGCCAGGTCTTAGTTGCAGCAGGTGTGCTCCTTAGTTGCAGCTCACTGGCTCCTTAGTTGTGATATGCAAACTCTTAGCTGTGGCATGCATGTGGGATCTAGTTCCCTGACAAGGGATTGGACCCGGGCCCCCTGCATTAGAAGCACAGAGTCTTAACCACTGCGCCACCAGGGAAGTCACAAATCTCACTCTTTTTTATACTCAACCAGATTCAACCCATTTCATACATGTTCTCAAAATACATGATAACTAGTCCTCAGGCAAAAGGGCTTGACAGCACTATATGTCACACATGGTTCATCCTAATTTCACCAATTGGGATGGTCACCTGTGTTTGCCAACTGGATTTATTTAAAGAAAAAATAAACTGCTCATATTTTTATGACAGGAAGCAGTTTTGCAACTTGGGGTGAGGTGCCTGCCTAAGTTAGGTTCCTAACCTCCCACAGAAACTGAGAGATAGGTGCACTATCTTCCTTGATGAATGCATTTCAAAGAGATGGTTCTCAGGTCCTGGAGAAAGACAGCTGTTGCTATGAGAATGTCATCTCCGAGCAGGAAGAGATCAAGCTAAGATGTTTACCCACAGTAGGAGCTCATTATGGTTTAGCAGTGAAATCCAGAGTCTCTGGAAAGCTTTTTAAAAAGATTTACATGTTTTTGTAGTTTCCATGGTACAGATTTTCACTTCCATGGTTAAATTTATTCTGAATTATTTTATTGTTGTTGATGCTATTATAAATGAGATGGTTTTCTTGATTTCTTTTTCAGGTGCTTTATCATTAGTGTAATGGAATGCAAATGATTTCTGTATGTCGACTTTTTATCCTGCCACTTTACTAAAATTGATTAATTCCAACAGTTCTTTGACTGATTGTTTGGGATTTTCTATATACAGGGTCATATGATCAGTAAATAATGACCAAAAAAACTACAAAACTTTGCTGAAAGAAACTGAAGACATAAACAAATGTAAAGATACCCCATGTTTATGGATCATAAGAATTAATATTGTTAAAATGGCCATCCTACCCAAAGCCATCTACAGATTCAATGCAATCCCTATCAAAGGCATTATTCATAGAAATAGAAGAAGCAATCCTAAAATTTGTATGAAACATCAAAGATCCCAAATAGCCAAAGCAATCCTGAGGAAAAAAGAACAAAGCTGGAGGTATCACATTTCTAGATTTTAAACTACACTACAAAGCCATAATAATAAAAATAGTATAGTATTGGCACAAAAATAGACACATCAACTACTGGAGCAGAATAGAGAGCTGAAAATTAAACTCAGGCATACACAGTCCCTTTGACAAGAGATCCAAGAATAACCAATGGGGAAAGGATAGTCTCTTCTAGGAATGGTGTTCAGAAAACTGGAGAAACACCTGCAAACAATGAAATTGGAGCCCTATCTCACACTACTCACAAAAATTAACTGGAAATGGATCAAAGACTTAAGCATAAGACCTGATACCACAAAGTTCTTAGAAGAAAACAGTGGGGAAAAGTTAATCAATATTGGTCTTGGTAATAAATTTTGAGGCACGATGCCAAAAGTACAAATAACGAAAAAAAAATCAACAAATGGGACATCAACTTCATAACTTCTGTGCAGCAAATGAAACAATTAACAAAACGAAAGGACAATCTAGAGATTGGAGAAAATTTTTGCAAACCATATATTGGATAAGGAGTTACTATCCAAAATATATAAAGAACTCAATCAACTCAATAACAAAATAACAAACAATCCAATTACAAAATAGACATAAGAATTAAATAGACATTTCTTCATAAAGGACTTCAAAATGGCCAAGAGACATGAAAAGAAGATGTTCAACATCACTAATCATCAGGAAAATTCAAATCAAAACTACAATGAGATATCCCCCTCACACATGATGAACGGCTACCATCAAGAAGACAAGAGATAACAGGTGCTATCAAGGATGTTGTGAAAAGGGAACCTTCATACATTATTGGTGGGAATGCAAATTTGTGTGACCAGTATGGAAAACAATATGGAGGTTCCACAAAATATTAAAAATAGATCCACCATACCATCCAGCAATTCCACTTCTGGGTATATATCAAAAGGAAATGAAAACAGGATTTTGACTAGATATATGCACTTCCATGTTTATCAAAGCATTATTCACAATAGCCAAAATATGGAAGTAACCCAAATGCCCATCAACAGATTAAGAGATAAAAAAGGTGTTGCTGATGATGAGATCTTAAAGCCTTTTTACGCTTGAGGTAGTATTCTCATTAATATTTAAAGGACCCTTTAAATACAA
Source organism: Delphinapterus leucas (assembly GCF_059928025.1). Lineage (NCBI taxonomy): Eukaryota > Metazoa > Chordata > Mammalia > Artiodactyla > Monodontidae > Delphinapterus > Delphinapterus leucas. The sequence continues at coordinate 95,782,283 of NC_143134.1, forward strand.
ATTTAAATAATCTTTCTGTTTCTTGTACTTGGAGTATTTTGTCCTTTGTATAGATGTAGCTTTATGGTTTTAATCAAACTGGGTAAAGTTTTTCATCATTTATTCAATATTTGTCTCCTTTCCTCTCTTTATAAACTCCAGGAACACTAATAATAGATAATCTGAAATTGTCCAACAACTCACAGATACTCAGTTCATTTCTGTGGTTGTTGGAGCTTTTTTTTTCTCTGTGTTTCAATTTGGGTAGTTGCTATTGCTACACATTCAAATTAACTTACTTTTCCTTTACAATGTTGAATCTACTGCTAATTCCAGTCACTTAATTTTTTTATATCAAATATTGTAGTTTTCATCTCTAGGAGATTTTTTTATTTCTCCCATATCTATAATTTATATACAATCCTCTCTCAATCTTTGAAAACATAGAGGATATGATTTTATAACATTTTAGTGTCCTTGTATACTAGTTCTATTATTAATATACTTGTAAAGTTTGTTAACATTTATTCTTATCATAGGTCATATTTTCCTGCTTATTTGCATTTTTGGCTTTTTTTAAATTGGATGCCTGATGCTTGGATATGTCATACTTTTATAAATATTCATTAACTTTATTTTGGGATTCAGTTAAATTTCTCAGAAATACTTTTCAGGTTTTGCTTTTAAGATTTCTTAGATGAGACCAGTAGTTTTTGATTAATTTAAAATAAAATCCTTCCAATTATTCCACCCAGTGTCCCATGAATAATGGTGTTTTCCACCCTTGCTTGTAGGACATCAAGTTTTCCAAGATCTGTTTGAGCTCCCGGGATTGTTTTGTCTGTTCCTTTTGCCCACTTCTTTTCCCAGGCTCAGGTAGTTTTCTTACTTATACCTGCTAATTCATATTCAGCTGAACACTTAGAAGGGGCCCTTCCTCATAGGTCTCTGTAGTTCTCTCTCTGAGAAGCTTTCTCCTCTCAGGTACTCTGCCTTGCAGTTTCTAACTGCCATGACTTCATTGCATTCCCAACTGTTACCTTAACTTAAGGAGTCCACTGGATTCTACCAGGCCTTATCTCTATAATGTAAGCTAGAAATCACCCCACCCCCAACCCCCACCCCAAATCAGGAAGCCTGTACAACCCTACAGATGCAAAAAGAAAATTTTTTTCTGGTAGAGGTACAACTTATTCAATTCCACTCTAACCACCTTGGAAGAAGCCAATTTTATATCTATTAACAAAGTCATTTCAGCATTTGTACCTATGTAGGTGCCAGTTCTATGGATTCGCTTTTGAATCACTTTTTAATAACTTATTGTGTCCCTTGTTAATTAATAGGTCAAACCAAGTAATTGGCATTAGTTCATTTTATATTTGAATAGTAGTAATTTTTACTTATTTAAAAATTATCTTTAAAAATGTATAGGTGTAATATTCCATTGAGTGGAATTTTCTTAACTGTTGCTCTATTGATGAATATTTGGGTATTTTTTATTTTTGCTATTACAAATTCATCACATTTATTTTTCATGCACATGGATTATTTATTCTTCTATTTTAAAACTTTTGTTTAGGAAAAAGTCCCAAATACATGTAAATAAGTCAAAAGAGATAATCCTTTATAAAGATCATTACATAAATTGCTTAACTGGGACTTTAGTTCTGAGTAACTCAACTTACTAGTATGGCTGACCATTTCTAATATAGGCTACTAGTTGTAATTTTTACTGTAAAGATACTGTATTTTTCAGCATTAAAATGTTATGGAGTTTCTCAGTTAAAACTTGAAGATGCATAATGGGATTTTGATTCCATTTTTTTGTTAATACTAGCAGATAATAACCAGAAACTTAATGAAGTCTGAGTTTGCTAGTTTAATATGTTTAAAGTCAGAGCTTCTGTAGGCTCTCCTGGAACTAATTTATAGGCTCTTGCTATAGGCACCTTCTTTATGGTCTCATTTAAGATGATGTAAAGTCACCAAGGGCCTGTATGGCATAAAGACTCATTTCTGAGGTTAAAATAAATAGTTAAGTAATGCCAAGTGAGTTCCTGTGCATATATGTTTGAATGTGTGCATTTTTCATTTAGTAAAGTTTCTTTAAATAAGAAATAGTTCTTTACCTTTTATGTCTAATAGTAAGTCAGAGAAGTTACATGAGGAAAAAAATGATCTTCAGTGTCAGTCAATTGCCTTCCATTTCACATCATCACCTACTGATTTGGAATAATATAATTCAGAAGCTAATTACCCCTCACAATATTTTAAACGTACCTTTATTGATATTTCTACCACTGTGTATAGATCTAGTTGAAACTTGATTATTGTAGTATTGTTATTTTTAATTAGGTTGAAATCCAAATCAAATTAAGTAGAACTGACAATCCAGTGCTCTTAAAATAAACTTTGAAAACTGGGACTTGAACTTTATCAAAATTTATAAATGGAAAGCATGACATTGGATTGCACTCTAAAGTTCAAAAATAGGTTTACTTATAAACTTATGAAGGGACAGTTACATTACACAACCATTTATTTATTATGTTTACATACTTTTATTAAAACAATTTATTGAGTATCTGTTGAGTACCAGGCTAAATATTGGTAGTGGAAATAAAAATATAAGTACTATGTTATGTTTGCCTTAAAGACATTTTAGAAATGCTGGTAAAATAGTTCTACAGAATCAGAAAATGGGGAGGACCAACTCTCTGGAGGCATGAGAGAGAGATTCATAATTAAGCACATGTTTTAGTTGGTCTTGAAAAATGGGTAGATTAACATTTCTGAAGTAAGGGAAAGAATGCCAGGCAGAAGAAAAATGCGGAAGTTGAAAAATTTACCCTGTGGTTAGAGAAGAAGGCACAGTATACATAAATTTTGTGAAGAAACAAATATAATCTGATAGATTTGATGGAGGAGAATTAGGTTTGCATCAAATAATGCAAGATTAGCGTGGATATTATAGTATTTTGACCTTTTCCCACTGGGGAATTTTAGGGTCTTGATGCAAGTGACTTAACTGGCAAAACTGATAGCAGAGGAGAAACTGAAGCAAGTAAATTAATTAGGAGACTCTCACAATAATGTTAATAAAATTGCAGTAGTTAGAATTCAGATGACTGGATGGGTCAAAGAACTTTCATAAATAGAATTTTAGAATGAAACAGGGAGAATAATTTTCCAAAAGTTTGGTAATTAATATCAGGTCCTGATTTTCATATCATTTTATCAAGCATAACTTCATAAAAATATCAATTCAAACTATAATTATTGTTATTAATATTATTTGATATTGTGGTAGGCACAACTCCTATTTCAAGAATTATTTCAATATTTCAATTGTGAAGTTTCAAAATTCTTTAATAGCTAATATTAGACACTTCAGTAGACTCAAATTCCAGTGTAGCATCTAGTTGGAGAGTGTAGAACATTATAAACTACATTTCCCAGATTCCCTTGAAATGAATAATCTGAATATTCCATGGAAGAATTCTTCTGAGATTTAGAAGAAATGAGAAGGTAATCTTCCTGTTTTCTAGCTATTACCACTGGTTACAAGGGTTATGATAATGTGTTCTAGTATTTCTAGGTGGCCAGGGATGGTGGTAACATTATTCCTACATCAGAATAGATCCAGTGGTTGCCCCAGACTTATGAGCTTCCCTAAATTTCAATATCAGTTTGTTATGAGTCTCATATGAAAAGCCCAGAATATAAACTGGTTCTATAATCATTCCACTGATTTTATTTAAAATATCTAGAACGGGTCTATTGTTTTCACTGAACTGTGATCAACTGTTAGGTTTGTATTACAGAAGATAAAAAAGTTTCAACTCAACATTCTTGAAAAATTACAGTATATACATCCCAAAAAACTAGTCCTAAATGGAAATTTTTAAAATTTTAATTGAGATACAATTAATATACCAGCAAATTCACCATGTTAACATGTACAATGCAAATTTAGTTTTATTTTATTTTGCTTTTTCAGTATACTCACAAAGTTGTGCAACCATCACCACTATTAAATTCCAGAATATTTTTCATCACTCCAAAAAGAAATCTTGCGTCCATTAACAGTCACTTCCCATTTCCCCATTTCTTCATCCCTTGCTAACTACTAATACACTTTCTGTCTCCATTAATTTACCTATTCTGGAGATTTCATCAATTGGAATCATTCAATAAATTACGTGACTTCTTTTACTTAGCATAATGTTTTCAAAGTTCAATCATATTTAGCATGTATCAGTATTTTACTTTTTTATTTCTGACTAATATTCCATTACATGCATATATCATATTGTATTCATTCATCAGATGATGAACATTTGTGTTATTTCCACTTTTTGACTATTATGAATAATGCTGTAATGAACATATTTTTGTGGAGACATATCTTTTCAATTCTTTTGGGTATATACCTAGAATTGGAATTGCTGGGTCATAGAGTGACTCTATGTATAACTTTTGAAGAACTGCCATACTGTATTCCATAGCACCTGTGCCATTTTGTAATGCATCCCCACTGGCAATGCTTGAGGTTTCCAATTCTCCACATCCTTATCAACACTTGTTATTATCCACTTATTTTTGGAAACTTTGTAGTAGACATAAACTTTACTTCTGACAGCAGGAGACTTGTGATAGATGGATGGGTATGTGATAAAAATGAAGGTTGATGAATGAAAGGTAATGAAATAAAAAAAATCTAAAAAGTCAAAGATTTAAAACACTAGAAATTGTGGGTTCCTAGTAATAATTAATTAGGTAATGAACCTTATATTTGCCTGTCAGTTTGGTGAGCATATTTTTCCAAAACCAGAGGTAATTAGAAAAGAAATCAGAATTTCTTTCCAAAACCAGAGATAATTAGAAAAGAAATCAGAATTTCTTTCTTTTTTTTTTTTTTGGCCTGCATGCAGGATCTTCGTTTTGGCACACGGGATCTTTCGTTTCAGCATGTGGGCTCTTCACTGCGGCACGTGGGCTTCTCTCTAGTTGTGGCATGTGCGTTTTCTCTCTCTAGTTGTGGCGTGCGGGCTCCAGAGTGCGTGGGCTCTGTAGTTTGTGGCAAGTGAGCTCTCTAGTTGAGGTGTACGGGCTCAGTATCTGTGGCGCACGGGCTTAGTTGCCCTATGGCATGTGGGATCTTAGTTCCCTAACCAGGGGTCAAACCCATGGTCCGTGCATTGGAAGGTAGATTCTTTACCACTGGGCCACAGGGAAGTCCCAGAAATCAGAATTTGCATCAGTGGGTAGGAATTATAAAATCTAAACACTATCAGAAAATTTAGGATATATTTTTATGAAATTTGAAGGATTTCTGTCAGAAACAACCATACACAGGAGAAATGAAGATCAACTGTACATCTTCTGTGATATCCCCTTTTTCTGTATGTATTAAATATCTCCTTATTGTAGAAATTTCAATGTATCCTGTTTTCAAAATTTTAAAAATTTCTAATAATAGTGCAACCTAGACATTTTAATTATATTATTTAATGGTTTTTAAGAACATGGGCATTGTAATTCAAGAGGATTAAATCCTGGTTCTGGCCCTTAAAAGTGCTGATTTTGAATATCAATTTATTTTTATTTAATATCCAACTTTTAAATAAGGGATATTATATTTTATACACAAAGAATTATTTGAGAAAAAGAAGAAATATTGGATATTAAGTGGGCTTTAGAACAACAGCCAGCAAACATCAGGTTCATAGTAGATCACAGCTATTCTTACTGACTACCCATTTATCTAGAAGGGTTTTGTTTTTTCTCTTAAACTTATTTCATAATGCATTATATATTTATTATTGTAGCAAAAAATGGCTCTTTACTTATCTTTTCATCATAGGTATCATCCCAGACAATTAAAAACTTCATTTAAACATGATTTGGTTGTCTGGCTAACAGTCTCTATTTTGAAAATAATGTACTTAAATATACAAATGACCACATATTTTCCATTTACATCTATTAAAATTATTACATAATAAATATTCTGAATTATTTTTCTTCATATTTTAGAGTATTTTCTAAAAGAAGGGTTCATTAAAAGTCTATTTGTCTTGAAGTATATGGATACATTTAGGGTTCTTCATTTACACAATCAAATTTAAACATACACTTCTGAAACAATCTTTTCTTTTTAACAATCTTTTTATAATGAATTAATAGACTTTATATTTAGAACAGTTTTAAATTCACAGAAAAATTGAGCAGATAGTACAGAGACTATCTCTCCCTCATACACATTTTCCCTACTAATATCATCTTGCATTGATATAGTACACTTGATACAATTAATAAACCATTATTGTTATATCATTATTAAAGTTCATTTTATTACTGATTTGTATAATTAGAATTTCTGAAAATAAATTAAATCTACAGATATAGCTTTGCTTATACATCTACCTATGCAAGGATGTACTTCAGCCTCACTCTGCCATGGAACAATGACACCATGCTTAAGGTATTTATATGAATAAATCAGCAGGTAACTCTCTTTTCATACATTTTAGTGCAATTATTCAATCAATTACTGAATATAATTTATTTATGCCATTGTATTAAGGGTCTTAAATTAGCTAAGACAAAATATAATCAGTGGCCATTAATTAAAGTATAAGTGCAAACTGTAACATTTGTAGTAATAGTAATAAAAAATAACAATAGTGCTAATAATAATTACACCTAACTTTTTTGAGAACTTACTTGTTACCAGATATATATTTTATATGCATTTCTTCATTTGAGTCTCTTAACATTATAAAGATTTAGCTTTTGGAATCTCTATTTTATACATAAACTGACACAGAGATTAAATAACTTGAGCAACATACAGCTAGTACACTATGGAAGTGGGATTTGAAACAAAACTATCTGATTCTAAAAACTATTATGCTATAGCCACAAATTTATGCTTACTTTTTCCCTTGTGCCAATGCCCCAAACTTCCTAAATTATTCTTCTGCGAACAAGAAGAAAGTGAACTAAAATTTTATTTATTTATTTTAAATTAATTTGTTTTATTTTTGGCTGTGTTTATTTTTATAACTTGTGAAAGTATTATAATATTATAATACTGAATAGTAAGGATTTTAAATGAGCAAAATGAATGCAGAATGTGATCCAGTGGGTACTAAATATTGCCTACTTTCTATATAATGGATCTTAAAAGAGAAAAGTGGTTCAAGCAGGTTATCCTTGATCCTAATTTTGAATTTATCTTTTCCTTTTTTTTAATACACTTAAAATTCTTTATAAAATATTTCAGTGTGTGTGCACCCGTGCTGGAAGTGACCACATCTTCCACAACTGAAAACAACATTTATATATACAGGTCATTTATTTCATTTGCCCAGACATAACTACCTGTATTGTTTCTCTGTAAACAACTGGAAATAATTCATCAATCTCAGAAAAAGTGGCTAATTTTTATTAATTAGTGATGGGTTTCTGCAACATGATAAACTGTCTTTCTACCATGTGTCTATAAGTAATTGAAAACTTCCCTTTAATAACACACAGAGCAAAATAACCATCACAAGCATTTTTGGTAGGTTTGCAAGCTAGAGCCTGAGAGTGTTGAAGAATATTTGGGAAAATATTTTTTTCAGTAACAAAATTAAATTAAGTTTGTAAAAGAGTTTCAAATCCTCAACTATCAAATAATAAGTAAATAATTAATTCCTGTGGTTGATGAAATAAGAAATAGCTGCATAAGCATATAATATGAGTGTGATTGTCAAAGGAAACATCTCAGGGATATAAACGTTGTTGACTCCTCAATGAGCTACAGGGAGATATATGAAACATATAGTAGGAGGCAATTGGGTTTATTAAAAGCATCTCAGGTCTACTTGGTTTTGTATTTAACTTTTTAAAATGTAGTCCTTGATAAATTGTTAAATATACTTAACAAATACATTTTAAAAGATAAATAATATGTAGATTATACCCATCTATGTCTTAAAGGCTCTGAGAGATAACAGTAGCTATGATTTATTAAGAAAGTATTTCAGTGATTATGTCAAGGACTTTGGTTATTACTTAAGGGTGGATATAAGACCTCACTTTTCAGAAAAGGAACCAGAGGAAATAAAATATAAGACTTAACAACATTGTTATCTCCTGCATAAGCAATGGAGAGTTACTGAAGGATTCATAGCAGAGTTCATGTCTGAGAGAAGTCTTGAAGGATAAGAATTTCAAGAGCTGGACTAGGTATGGGAAGAACATTTTGCGGAAGGGAAAAAAGAAAGCACTGTGTTATATATGTAGGAACATAGACATATTTGAATATTATTGAAGAAATGATTAGAAAGAAACATAAGTCAACTAATAAGTTATTTTGAAAATATGAGAGGGTGGTATTATTTGGGGAAAAACAAACAAACAAAATTATAATCATTCATTCACTCACTGAAAAAATAGGTATTTCAGTAAGTGCCAGTCATTGCAGTTATCAAATAAACTACAGTTTATTGGGGAATATAGATTAATAAACAGACCATTAAATTGTACTCTAGTAAATTCTACATTAAAGGTAAGTTTTTTTGAAGGACATAGGAACACATAGGATAGTCACCATTGTAAGGCATTTAGAAGTTATAAAGGAAGTTATGACTAAGCTCATTAAAATAGCTGGGAAACATTATTCAAAATAGCAGAAACAGGGCTTCCTTGGTGGCGCAGTTGGTGAGAGTCCGCCTGCCGAGGCAGGGGACACGGGTTCGTGCCCCGGTCCGGGAAGATCCCACATGCTGCGAAGCGGCTGGGCCCGTGAGCCATGGCCGCTGAGTCTGCGCGTCCGGAGCCTGTGCTCCGCAACGGGAGAGGCCACAACAGTGAGAGGCCTGAGTACTGCAAAAAAAAAAAAAAAAAAAAAAAGCAGAAACAGCATGTGCAAAGTATAGAAACTAACAGTGATCATGCTACATGCAAATCTTTCTATATGCCAGAAAACTGAGAATAAAGAATGTAGAGGGCTTCCCTTGTGGCGCAGTGGTTGAGAGTCCGCCTGCCGATGCAGGGGACATGGGTTCGTGCCCCAGTCCGGGAAGATCCCACATGCCTCGGAGCAGCTGGGCCCATGAGCCATGGCCGCTGAGCCTGCGCATCTGGAGCCTGTGCTCCGCAACGCGAGAGGCCACACAACAGTGAGAGGCCCGTGTACAGCAAAAAAAAAAAAAGAATGTAGAGTACTTTTTCAAAAAGAAAATTAAATACATGGGCTTTGGTATTTGATAGATCATGGTCCAAATCCTAAGACTTAATAATTAATTGTTAAGCCTTAGTCAAGTTAATTAACTTAAGTTTTTTCCTCTGTAAAATGGAGATAATAATAGTTGCTTTCTCCTGGGGCACTGCAGGAATTAAAGGGAATTATATAATTCATGCTCAGCTTCTTGCTCAGAGTAAATACTAGATGAATAAAAGTGGTGATGGTTGTTGTTATGAGCTATCTACACATGGGGGCCTTGTCTACTGGTCATGGCCTCCTTAGTTCTTAGAATAGTACCTGACACATAGTAAGTTATTAATGAGTGTTTCTGAATAAATGAATGTTCTTACTCAAATTATTATCACAGAATCCAAGGAAAGAAACTTCTGATACAGAGGGTGGCTAAGACTTTTAAATGCATCCATATAAGAACAATCCTGAAATATTATTTTCTTGGATTAAGAAACAAGTAAGTTACTGGTGGTGTCTATAGAAAATCATCAGTTGAGCAATAGTTGAGTAGGAATGAATGAGAAATGAAGCACTATATATACCCAGTATAGAAATATATTTCAAGCTATTTGACCAAAAAAAAGGAGGACAGAAATAGGACTGTAACTGAAGGAAGAGATATAGAATTTTGTTATTACTGTTTTTCTTTTCCTAAGTTTTAAACAGAGATATCATAGATGAATGAAGTCAGTGATGAGATAAAAGCGAGAGGATATAGATGGAGAATTATATGATAACTCAAGAAGCATCACATCCACTGTACCATAAGGAAGAAAAGAAACGGTGGGTAGATACAAGTATATTTGTAGATTTAGAGGTGGGGAGGAAACAGTTGCCTCAGCATGCCTGGGTTGCTCAAACTTTGAACATTTAAAAGCTGGACCATCCTTTGATCAGCTCTTATGAGATAATCTCTGAGCCCTTGAATTATTCTACTTGATAAGAATGTTTCTATAAGCTTGAGGGCTTGAGACAAGCTGTACCTAGTTAACCAAATAAATTTATTCTGTTAATGTAATTTATGATAAAAGGGTTATTTTTGCTGGAGTTGTGGATGTTAGCAGAGAGGGGATATGACTGGAATCTGAGTGGCTGAGATGGGCCCCAAGCACCAGCAGCAATGCATGAATCATAGTTTTCATCTTGTATTGACCAATCTGTTAGTCTCTGCTCTAAGGTTTCAGACAAAGGATGTAATCCATATCTTCCCTTAGAGGTAGATGTATGCCATATGCCTCAAAAAGACTAGATAAATAAACACAGCTAGCTTGGCAAAGTACCATACTCATCACTCAAAAACCATTCCTAATCACACACATAACTGAAGCTTATTCAGTGAAGTAATTGCTTTACAAGCAAAACAGTACTTTACTACAATGGTTTCATAGAGAGGAAATACATAACGATAGCATGAGTTCCTATATTCTTAATAAGGAGTCAGCAAACATTTATTTTCAGTAAACAGTCACATAATAAAATAAATATTTTAGGCTTAGTCAAAAGGAAACCGTTGTAGCTGATCAACTCTATTTTTCTAGACTGAAAGCTGCCAAAGACAATGCATAAACAAGTAAATATGAATGTGTTTCAATAAAAGTGTATTTACATAAACAAGCAGAGAGAGGGATATGACTCTCAGGTTGGATATGGTCCAGGTACCTTGGTTTGCTGGCCCAGGTACTAGATACTACATGTGCATTATCTCACTTAATTTTCACACCTATAGAAGTAGATATTTTTATTCCTCATTTAAAATAAGTAAACTGAGGAACAGATTGATTGAGCAAAATGTTATTCAGGTAATAAAAAGTAGATCTAGAATTTGTAACCATATTTTCTTGACTTGCTAACCATTATATTTATTAGTCTCTTCATCAAGTGGTTATCTTAGTCAAGATTAATATCAGCTCTAAATGACCAAAATCACAAAATAACAGCTTTATTTTTTATTTATTTATTTATTTTTGCGGTACGCGGGCTCTGCGGCACGTGGGATCCTCCCGGACCGGGGCACGAACCCGAGTCCCCTGCATCGGCAGGCGGACTCCCAACCACTGCGCCACCAGGGAAGCCCCAAAATAACAGCTTTAAAAAATTACAAATAAAGTCAGAAATTTGCCCCAGGACTGAAGTGAGAGAGAACAATGAAAAGACTGCCAAGTTTCTTTCATCTTGTCACTCTTGTGATTCTCATCAAGAACCTTTCAACTTGTGATTCAGGATTCCTACTCAAGCCCCAGCTATCATATCCATACTATAGTCAGAAGGTAAGAGAAAGGGAAAAAGAAGAGAGGAGAACAATGCTATTTGCATTAATGAAACTTCCCCCATGCTATATACAATGTTCCCATTTTTCTATGACCACAATCAAGAAACCTGGGAAATAAAGTCTTTATTCTAGACAACTACATGCTCAGGTAAAAGACATACATTTTGTACCTATAGAAGAAGGGCAGAATTGAAATGGGGGAACTGGCAGACAAGGAAGGTGTTGTATGTGGGTTTTACATAGGCTCTGCCATATAGTTTATACCACAGTCTAATGAAAAACACTCATAGGTGCATTAAATAATTTTCCTAAACCTGCGTAGTTAGTAAATGGCAGGTCCTGGAAATAAATCCAGCTAAGAATGATCTCTATTCCATATAATTTTCACTAGAGGAGTGATTTTTAAATATTTAAGAGTTTTCAAGATGACATAAGGATCTGACAAAAGCTATACTCCATAGAAAAACATTTGTACTAATAAGACTTCTTTTAAAACGTCTGAGGGCACTGTCTGTGAAACCAAAAACATAACATTACAGCAGTGATTCTTACAATGGTGTGAAAAAAAAATGGTAACTTGTTTTCCAGAGCTTAATCAGAATTTGTGTTGAGACAGTGGAGATGGATATATCTATGTTTATCTATTCCTAGGCTGCTGGTCCATGTTAGCAAGGCCCCAGAAGATGCAAGAGCCTTATTAAAGAGCTCTCCGTCAAGAAACCTGAACTATGTCTTGCTCCTCAAATTCTCTCAAATGCAAATGATTTAAGAACATGACATCAGATTTTAATGCACCTTTTTTCTTTGATGCTTTCACACAATTCAAAAAATTGACCCCAATATACAGTTTTAGGGGTGTGTGTGTGTGTGTGTCTGTGTGTATGGAATGTGAAAGGACACCTAGCTCTCTAACCTTCAAACATTTCTGAGAAATATAAACATTCTAATTATTAACCATTTTTTAAGATTAGGAAATTGAAGAAGGTGTAGGTGGAAGGAAATAGCTTTCCTCAGATCTCAGAAGCAAATGAACCAATACTAAATCTTCAATCTCAGTCAATGGTTTGCTTTTACATTAAAAGCAGGTCAAATCCTAAATTGTTGCACTTTCCCTAAGTAATAAATTACTTATATGCATTCAAGAAAGCATGGGAGTAGTTAACATTAGTCTGTCTTGGAAAAAAACTATATATGCAAATAAGATATTTACAAGGGAACTTTGACTGTAAACACTGTGATTATCTTGGTAACATTCTATTATATCCATTTTAAAACTGGGTCATAATTTTTCACTGAGGCATGAAAGCATTACTTCTTTTTCCTTCCTTTAGGATACAGACAGTTCGGTCATATTTTGACATTGCACTTACCCAGAGAAAATTATGGGGAATTAAATGTAAAAGCTTTCCTGCCCACAAACACCGCCCGCCCCCGCCCACCCCCCCACCACACACACACACCAATCCCCTGGAGTTCTTGCTTTTCAGAGAAAATCATATGGAATTAAATAGTGTTGGGGTTAGAAGGAGCATTGAAGGTTACCTACTTAAACCACCTTCCTGAAGCATGAATTGAATACTTGATTATAAGGAATGACAGTTGTAACAAATATAATTTTAAGGAAAAACAGTTAAGATTCTAGAAGAGTTTCTGTATATAACAATGAAAGCAGAGGAATTTTCATAAAAACTTTTAATCCATTAAGGCCAGGACAGTACCACAGCTTTCCTCTCCCATTCAAAACTACAGAGATTTTGGTACACAGATAAGGATGATGATAAAAAGAAAAAGCCAAAATCCTTGGGAGGCAGCTGCCACCCAAGTAAGAGGGAATGATTTGAAAATCTCAAAGAGAATACATAGGTTACATAGCCTGCCCCATTGGTGACTTCTATATATTGTTCATTTACTTATTTTTAGAATGGTGGTGGTGGTAGTAGGGGATAAAGTACAAGGGAAGGAAAATCAGGACATTGACAAAAGAAAGACCAGAAAGGTAGATCGGGCCTTTTGTGCTGATAAATCATATGAGGGAAGTTTTCTCTTTCTTGTAGGGAATTAAATCTTATAATTGATCCATAAGTATAGTCTCACATCTATGTCCTAAAGATATTTAAGTAAGAAAAAAGTATATTTAGAGGGTGTTGAAAATATATTTATTAAAAGTAGCGGGAGTGCAAGTTTTTTTTGTTGTTTTGGCTGCATCGGGTCTTGGTTGAGGCACACGGGATCTTCGTTGAGGCATGCGGGATCTTTTTCATTGCAGTGCGTGGGCTCTTCATTGTGGTGCACGGGCGCGCAGGCTTCTCTCTAGTTGTGGCATTCGGGCTTTCTCTCTCTAGTTGTGGGGTGGGGGCTCCAGGTCATGTGGACGTTGTAGTTGTGGTGCGCAGGCTCCAGAGCACGAGGACTCTGTAGTTTGTGGCACGTGGGCTCTCTTGTTGAAGCGCGTGAGCTCAGTAGCTGTGGCATGTGGGATCTTAGTTCCCTGACCAAGGATCAAACCCACATCCCCTGCATTGGAAGGCAGATTCTTTACCACTGGACCACCGGGACAGTCCCTGGGAGTGCAAATTTATTATTGCTCTCTTATACCTGCCTTCTGCATAGAGTATAGCTGTACAATTTGGACAGAGTAAATATCACATTCACCTGGAAAAATCTTCTGACAATACTTGTAGTTCCTAAGATAGAATTCATACTTTTTTTTTCTCTCTTATGTTACAACATTCAAGTGTATGTTCTCTATGTTTCTGTATGGTAGTTAGTTGTATGTAAGCTTGGCTCCTTCAATGGATCAGTAGGTGACGGGGCCTCACCTACTGATTTTGTTTAATGAGGCACCACCCTCACAGGTATCAAGAACATAGCACAGTGCAAAGAATGGCATCAGCACTAAAAACCTTCTGAAGAAACACTTGAAATTTGATTGTAAGATGCTTTGATAGATAAGGGAAGAGTGATAGAATGGAAACTAGCGAAGATTTTACTGCACTAATTTTCTGGTACCAAACTTTTACTTGAACTATCTTTTCCATTAAATGTTCCATCTTAATGTGTCAAGGAATTCCAAAGTTTTAGATATAAGTTTGTTAGATTCCAGTGTATTTATTATCTATTTTATATCAGTTCCAAACTTATCTGAACAATACAGTCAATTAGCTAAGTTTTAAACATACAAAAAAGTATTAGGGAATTATATTCTTGTATCATTTCTTCTCTCCAATTATCTCCCAAACTTTGACCCTGAGCCTGTACCCATTCTCAGTTAATCCGGTCTGGAATTTGTATTGGATTCTTCCTTGTACTTGGGCAAATATTTTAACTTCTTTTAATATCAGTTACCTCTTCTATATAATAAGGTTGCTGTAAGGATTAAATTATATCATCCATGTAAATGCTTAGCCAAGTGCCTGGAACATAAAAAATAAATAAATAAAAACAATGAAATTTAACCTATTATTATTATTACTATCAGTATTGATACAGCTGTTGCTGCTGCTGTTACTACTACTTCTATTACTAATTTCTAAACCAGAAAATAGGTACAATTTTAGCCTCCTGGTTTGGGTATGCAGTGCTGCAATATTTATTTTCACTCACTTATTCTCTTAACCTTCCTCCTTGCATCTCTTTTCTCTTTTCTCCAGGTCGAACCACCAAGATCTATGAAATGAACCTTGGCTTCAGGAGACCTCAGAGCAGGATTACCTTTTCATGGGGTCTTTTATGGCCCTGAGTTCATGTAGTCAAGCCAGGCTGTCTAACTGGTTAAGCCAGGTGAAAGCCAGCAGTAAACAAGGCAGCCTAGAGAGTACCAATTTTAGAATTGTTTAAAGCTACAATTCACATTATTGTTGTGTAAATAAATTATTTGGGAGAATTGCAGAGAGGGCAGGTGTCTGTATCTAAGTCAGTGATTCTGAAGCAGCATGATTTTGCTACCCAGGGAACATGTGACAATATTTTGAGGCCTTTGGTTGTCAAAAGATAGAAGGGAGGTATGACTGTCACCTAGTGTGTAGAAGCCAGAGATGATGCTAAACATACTACATTCACAAAACAGCCCTGCACCAAAAAGAAATATATGACACAAAATGTCAACAGTGACAATGTTGAGAAACTGATCTAAGCTGAGGCATATCAAAAGAAAGCATTATACAGGGAAGCTAGAGTTGAGAGCAGCTTTGGGTGAAAATCAACAGCTTCAGCAAAAACTTCTGAGAAAAATATACATTTTCAAAAGCTATAAAACTGTTGAATCAGTAGAGTGGCTGCCGGATAGTGCTGCACTAGAACGAAATAAACAGAAAACTACAATAAAATTATATCTGTGACATAATGAAAGGGTAGATTTAGCAAAAAGGCACAGGGAAAAGAGGAGAGAATTAGAGAATGGAGGGAAAGGTGCTGGTAGAAGAAAATTATTGGCAAGATGGTGGAGGAAAAGATTCACCTTCTTCTTTGCCTCATCTCTAACCTTCAAGAACACTTTGTGATTGTTTCAAAGCCCTGGGATAAGGGACCAGAACTCTGGGCTGGAATGTGTTTTCTCAATGCCTAGTTGCTTGAGGCAGATTTAACTTCAGATAATGGAAAACCATCTCTTTAATCTGAGGAGCAATAGTGCCCATATCTGAGCTCAAGCTCAACTACATGGAGCCTTGGTTCTTTCTATTCCCTTTTATGTACAGTGGGTCTCCTTCGTTTTATCCACTACCAACAGAAGAATCAAATTTTAGTGATATTTATGACATATCTGTTCAGTAATAAGGACCCCTAGGATCTTTTCCACTTCCCACTCTTCTAAAATCCATTTTGTTGGTCAGGACAACTCATATTCCATTGGATGAAATCCAATCATATAGTCCCTCTTAAATGTAAGAAAGGAAGATAAATGATAAACGTAGACTGGCTATAATCTCACAAGGAATATGAACAATGACTGGTGATAGTCTAGTAAACTAATTGGTAACATATTCACTGAGAACTGAATCTATCATGGGGTATGTGTGTGTGCGGGGGGTGCCCATCAAGTATAATCTCTCACTTAACAGTTTCTGCCCAAATATCAAAGAATTTGGTTTTAGTATTAAATCTTAATTGTCTTTTTTTTCTCTTGTATATGTGGGTTCAATTTTACTCTTATTGACTTGTTGGAAGGAAAGAAACCACCATTACAAAATCGGAGATCATTTTGCTCTTAACAACAGTGAAAACAATGCTTCAAAATAAAAAAGAACCACACACACACACAAAAATACTGCTTGGTCTTAGCAAAAAGATTGCCAGACTCCAGTCAGCACGCAAGAAGGGCCCTCTGAGAAGTTCCTCTTTTGCTGCTGCACAGACATAATGGGTCTGGGATCCCGACTTCAAGTGCAGCCAAGAAAGAGGAGATGATATATGGCTATATTGATCATCACACAAACATTTTTAGTGTATTAATTTGCACAAAACTCTCTTGCAGTTTCTAATCTCTGCGAATGTCAAGGTGATTTCAATATCACTAATTCAAGAGATAAACTCTAAAGATTAGTAGGTACAGAACCAAAAGCAAAAGCAAATATTTCCACTATTACCTCCAGTTGTTTGATATGATTAGTGCTCTGTTCAAACAGCTATATAATATGCAAAACAAGTTTGAGAAGCACATGATAATTCTAATAATACACAAATTAGAGAGTAAGCTTTTAAATATTTTCCTTATTCATGAAGTTATTGCTCCAAAAGGCTTACTTTGATATTCATCCTAAATGTTCTCTGGCACTTTGAACATTCAGACATTCTTGAGAATTTTAGCAGCATTTTTGAAATAAAATTCATGACATTATTCATGAATGCAAAATTCCCCATACTGTATATGAGGAGAAATCTTCTAAGAAAAAATACCAACATCTGAAGATCCTATGAATTAAATGGAAGAACAATCCTAATGCTAATTATCAGTCTTAAGGAAACACAGCCAATTTTTTTAGAATATAAAATGTCAACTGCAAGTTATGTTGAAGAGAATGAATCGTATAGAGTTGGGCCTTGCTTTAAATCACAACTTTGGCTCATATACGTTTGTTCATTTATTCAACAAATATGCCTCACCTTCAAGCACTGTGCTGCAAAACTACAGGCAGACTGTTTAACTTCTCTAAGCTTTTGTTTCATTACTTTAAAAAAAATGGTTAATATTATCTATAACCAGGCTGACTGTAAAACCTGTATTAATACTCAGTGTAAAAGGGGAAACAAAATGAATATAAGATTCCTATTTTGCTTTGAATATGTGATCAAATTTCCAAATCTTAGATTAAGAAACAGCACATACGTCTTTAAAATGAGCTGATCGTGACAGTGAAGAATTTAAAATAGTTTCACAGTAGTAGATTTCTTCTGTAAACTGAAGAGCAGTATAACTCTAATAGAATGAATATCATCATTTTGGTGTAAGAAAGTGGTTAAATCGATCTCAATCTCTCCACGCTGGTTGCAGAAGTGCCTCATATTTATGCTTCTTATTAGTTTTATTTTTTAAAGCTCTGTAATATTTACCCTCATAAACCAGCTAGTTTTCCAAACATATGACAACATACAAGATGCTTCTTTTGTGGAGCAACGTAGTCAGCCACAGGCTGGGTCAGAACAGCTCCACTCCAACAGTTGAGTACAGACATCAGTCTAGTCTCCCAATCCCTACATTGTACATTCCTAAGTAATATAGTGACATTTCTTTTTTCTTTCTTTTGCTATTTTTTTTCTTTTTCTTTTAACCAGTGGAAATTATTTTAGGAAGAACATAAACCCTTTGAGAAAAGGAAAAATTGTTTGCTTATGTCTTTTCCTCCTAGGAAGTTTCCTGACCGCCAAATAAATTTGACTATATGCTGCCTAAAGGTGATCTCTGTATACTACTGGACCATCTTTACGAGGGTATAAAGACCCTGTGTATACTTATTCAAGGAGGGATAATACCTGTCTCCCCTACATTTTATAACTGAGAAGAGCCACTTAATTCTTCCTGGAACAAAGATGATTTCTTGAAAATTTTTAAATTGAATATACAGAAATTAGAGACAACAAAGGGGAGAAAATCCCAAATCACCTATGGTTAGTTAGACCACTAATTACAAATGTTTCAGTGCTATCACATGTGCTTCACATCACACACACACCACCGCCACCACCACCACCACCAACATGACAGATACGACGAAAGCCTCCTGTGTTCTATTTTACCTTCCTATTAGTGTCCCTTCTCCAAAGTATTTTTTTCCTGTCTATATTTTCATAATTTTTCTACTAAATATATAGTCATGAAAAAGATATCATTTTGAATGATAATGTATCATTTTCCAACATGCCTCAGTCACTTGATATTATGTAATTCATTTTAACTTCATGCAATGTTCCATTTGCAAAAATTCCATAATATCTTTATTCAATTCACTATCCATGGTGTATAGGTTATTTCCATTACTCTTGATATTTAGTTCTGCAATGGATCCTGGTGCATATGTATAAGACTTTCTCTATGGTATCCAACTAAAAGTGGATTTATTGGGTTATTAATAATTTATACTTTCAGCTTCACAAAATATTGTTAATTGCTCTTCAGCTCGTTTTTCCAATTTAGGCACTCATGGGAATTGCTTTTTGTTCCTCAGTTGGTATTGCCAAACTTACTAATTTTTGCCCTCTGATAGATTTGAAATAGATTATTGTGTTTTAATTTTCCTTGTATTTATTTCATGCAAAGTTGAGTATTTTTAAAAAATCCTTATTGACTCTTCTGATTTCCTCTTACTCAGTGGCAATTCTTATACTTTTCCTTTTTCTATTAGCCTATTTTTATCATGTAGTTTTTAAAAAAAATTCTGAATATACATCCATTTCATACATATATATGTGGATATATATATATATCCACATATACATAATATCATGTCCTACTCTATGACTTGTCCTTTAGCCTTGTTATATTGTATCTTTCACCCCCCAAAATTGCTTTTGATATAGCAAAATACATCAATACTTTATTTTGTGAACCATGCTTTCTATAAAATGCTTTTAAAAAGTTTTTCTACTGGGCTTCCCTGGTGGCGCAGTGGTTGAGAGTCCGCCTGCCGATGTAGGGGACACGGGTTCGTGCCCCAGTCCAGGAAGATCCCACATGCCGCGGAGCAACTGGGCCCGTGAGCCATGGCCGCTGAGCCTGCACGTCCGGAGCCCGTGCTCCGCAACGGGAGAGGCCACAGTAGTGAGAGGCCCACGTACCGCAAAAAAAAAAAGCACAATAAGGGCATTAACATACTACCTCTTTATGCATGTAACTCAAGTATTTTCCTTTCCACTTGTTGGAGTCAAATCACATTTATTTATGGAGTTCAAGTATAAGAAAGAGGGAATATGTTATTTTACTTGCTGAAATTATGGCCAGTGCTTTGAGACACATATTTAGGATACAACTGAGAACTGAAACAGACTGTAGGTACTTCATCTATCTCTGAGTCATATCTGTCATATGCGTATTGAATAAAATTTCTATTACTATGATATTAAAGGGTAAAACAGATTTTAGGGGACACGTACATCAATCTTGGCACCAGTAGGAGTCAGTGCTTATTAAATGAGTGATTATCATGTAAGGTAAAGGATAGTTCACTCAACCAAACATATGTCATGATTTATTATATGATTTTCTCGGGTAAAATGCTTTACTCATCTTCTGAAGAAATCAGTGTATGGAAGGGGACATTGACATTGGACCATGTCAGCTGAGTAGACCAAGGGTGATTGAGCTATAGGATGATCAATGACCTATGTGTCCTGGAATAAAAGGCAATACCCAGCTAATACTTACTAGCTGAGACAATGAAATATGTTCTCCAGGATTTGACCTGGGAGTTGAGATACGACTTGCTTGTTGGCAGCATGCCAGAAAGTGTAGCTGAATCATGTCAGTGGCAGAACACAAGAACGAAGGTTTTCAAACTGCTGAGCTGAAGTTCCCAGAGCTACTTTTGACTTCAGAACCAGCAATACTAAGAGCATCGAATAAAATAATAGAACACTACCACATTACACCAAATAAATAAATAAATAACATTGGCAATACAAAGCATATATAATGAACTTTCATATATCATTTATAGCTTGTTTCTATAAACCATCCATGGTAGGCTGAATGTAAGTCAGAGTTATCAGAGATGAACAAAATACACACTAAGGCAGGCTTTCTGAATTATGTAGATTGTTCTTTTAAAAGGTAGTACAAGATTTATTCTTAACAAAAGGGCTAAAGAAACTTGGCTTTCTGACTTATGAAAGATCTTAGAAACAACCAGGAACTCTGGGATAGAAACAACTGTTTCCCCAAGATACCAATGATAGGATTTTTATCATAGCATAAGGTGACCTAGAAACTTTTCTAGATTACTAGGACCAGGCATATTTCATTGTCAGAAAGTTCTTCCTTATTTTAACCTGAAATCTGCCTGTTACCATTTCTCCATCCTTTCCTCTTAGGAATTTTCTGGACTTCTAATTAAGTCTTACCACATGCACCCTAAGATCAGCTCTATACATTCCTGGGGCATTTTTATGGGGTATATATTTCTGTCTCTTTTGCTCATAGAAGCAAGGTCAAATAAAATGATGCTATGCTTTAAGGAAAAAAGTGTATCTACTCATCACAACTAAGGTCAATGATGAAGAGAGCAGAATTGTTCCCCCCAAAATTAGGTTTCCCCAGAGTTCATTGAAATTGTCTATTTTAATTTACACAGAAAGAAATATAAAAACCTGATAAAGTTGTCCACATCAGTAGATAATAGAAATCTCTCCCCTTTGTTATTTTTACAAAAGTATGAACAAAGTAGCAATTTACTATTTATAGAACAAATTACTATTAGTAATTATTGCGGTAAATACAAGGCTCAAAGTGTCAAGCAGGACTTCACTAAATTCTAGTGAATTTGTTAAAAAATGCAGATGGGGGGAGATATGGAAGATGATATACATCTAAATATTTGCTTAGAAGGAATTTATTTCTTATGAAATCAAAGATTTCCAATTTCTAATGTGATCTCAAAGAAAGTGACAGCCCATTGGTTATTCCTATATTCTCATCCTTAAATCCTTTCTTCTTCTACTTCTGCCTTGGGTTAACCATCCTCTTCAAGAACTCAAATCCTGTGGATGAGGATATCAACCTTCCACTTAGCTGCCATGTCTCTACTGATAAAAGCTAAACAAGTAACAGTGACTTGAACTCAGAAGTATACATCAAGCCACTGTTAACATCTTTCATTACTGGAGAGAGTACTGTGAAGTAACAAATTACCCCCTCTGCTCAGTCATCCTCCTCACCTTTGATTCAATCACACAGTTTTGGTACTCAGTTACAATAGATCTAATAAAAAGAAAATTTTATTTTCACTCAATAATTCCTTTTGCTTTTCTAAGGTATTACATCTCTCTGTGCAAATTTCATTCCCTATGATTTCTCTCTGATTGCTTCTTGGATTAGCAAAGCAAATTCCTTTGTAATTATCGACTGATATCATTATTAAAAAGCACACCACTTTTTCAATACAAATTATAGGTTATGTCCATTGTATAAGTGTATTTCAAAATATAGTATTTACTCATACTGAATTGGATTGGTCACTGAATCTATGATTTCTCAATCTTTGTATTATAATGAAGTAGACAAGGGGCCCCTGGAAGTTATAAAATTTCTAATTTGCTTTGATCTTTAGAGAGGAAAATTTTAAAAAGAAAAAGTGATTTTGTTCTGCCTGATGACAAGATTTATTGTCTATGTTTATACTTTTCAGTATGTAATGGTGATAAAAACTGAAGACAGAATGTGATGTCATTTTGGCAGAACAGTATAATAAATGAGATAATCACTCAATTAAATAAAGATATCATATAAAGTTGGAAGCCTTTTCTGATTTTCCAGTTATATATGCATAGGTCCCATAACACACAGTATATTCTTACATGCATACAAACATACATGTATGTATAATATATATCCACATATATAATACATCCATACATTATGTATTTAAAAAGATATTTCAAACACTAAAGACAACAATTATAATTTAGATTATTTTGAATTCACCCATACCCAACAGAGAAATAAAATTTGCTAATTGCAGATAAGAAATCTGAGTTTCTGATAGGTAAAATATTTTGTACAAAGAACCCAGGAGGTAGGACTAAAGCTAGACTTTGAAATCAGATTATTTTTCCTCTAGAGCTAGAGAAGTTTCTATCATGCAATTATTTTTATTAAATGTTTGTTGAATTTCATAGTGAATGGCAAGTTCTGGCACTCATGAAACTTAAAAGTAGTACTTTTCGTGATGATGATACAGTGTTAAAGAATATTGAAAACGGTCATAGTAAAGTTTTATATATTCAGTCAAATAAATCAAGATATTCATCTTGGCTGAGAATAAAATATTGAATTGGTGAGAATTAATTCATATACCTATTATGGAAGACACACTCTAGGGTGGTCCCCATGATTCACACACCCTAGAATCCATGACTTTGTGTAATCTCCTCCACTTGAGTTTAGGTAGGACATGTAACTAGTTATCCAAAATGGTGACTGTCCCTGGTGGGCCTGACCTAATCAGAGAAGCCCTTTAAAACAGGGTATAGGGATCAGAGACTCAACTAAGCAGAGATACACTATCTTTGCTGCTGGCTTAGAATAAACAAGCTGCAAAGAAATGGATTCTTCCTATACTCTTAGGATGCTTGGAAGTAGATTTTTCCCTGGTCAAACTCCCAGATGAATATGCAGCCTGGTCAATGTCTTGGTTTCAGCCTTGTGATACTCTTAGCAGAAAACCCACATAAGTCTGCACCCAGATTTCTAACCTACAGAATATGTGAGATAATAAATAGGTGTAATTTCAAGCTCTGAAATTTGTAGTTATTGTTACATAGCCATAGATAACTAATGTACCTATGTAAATAAATAATAATGAATGAAAGGCAGGGTTGAGAAAGAAAAGGAGCATTTTTATAATTTTCAAGATTTATAATTATAAAAGTTTTATGCATTTGAAATATATAAATGAATGTGCTACGTTAAAAAACAAAAGCTTGGATTCATGAAGTCGTTGTTGAACCCTCAAATCCTCTATTAATTTAAAAGTCTGATGAAGAAAGAAAGGAAAGAGGAAAGTCTAATTTATAACTTTCAGATCACATAATAGAGGAAGAAAGTGAGACATCTGCATTCCTACTGAACTTTAGTGGAGTAAAAACACCATTTATTATATTTATGAATTCTAAGGGTCTGCCATTTAAACTGGGTACAGCGGAGATGGCTTGACTCTGCTTCAGAATGTCTGCAGACTCAGACAAAAGACTCAAAAGTCTCAAAAGGTAGGAGTTGTAATAACATGAAGACTCATTCCTTTACTTGACGGAAAGATGATGCTGGACATCAGATGGGTGGCCTCAGTTCTTTTACACATGGGTTTTTCCAGGTTGTCTCTCCACATAGCCTACTATGGGATTCTTCGGGATCTGATGGCTGGGTTCCAAGTGTGAATATCAAGAGAGTATGAGTGTGAGAGCATGAGGGAGAACAGAATCATGCCAGGGAGAAGCTGCATGCTATGTTCTTTTTAAAACGTAGCCTTGTAAGTCACATAACATAACTTTCACCATGCTCCATTGTTTAGAACAGTCACAAGCCTACCCAGTTCATGCGGAAGGAAAATAGACTCAATCCACTGGTGGGGGCCTGCAATGTTCTTAAAAAACAAGTGGGACCATAAATATTTCTTTAGACTTTTTGGAAAAGACAATCTCTCACTTGTGTATTTTCTGTTCTCTGTAAATCTATATTTGGATCTAGGATTTATTTGACAGGGACTAAGAAACTATTGTCACTTATATATTATGTAATTCATTAAAATGCTAATTTTAACTACTGCAGAACAGTTATTTTAAATTTAAAAAAGAATCTGCAAAAATATGTGTCCTTTAAACCAAGGTACCTTCAAATCCTTATGAATTACAGGGACTCCTTGTCTGTTGTTTCCTTTATAAATTTGTTATGCTTCCTGTAGTTTCTGCTCCTAAACTACATTCATCTTTACCTCTCAAGGATGTGGTGTATCTTACTTTAAAAACTGTTTCCTAAAGGATAATTTGCATGTTCATAACATGAAATCTAGTCAAAGACCTATTTTTTTTAAGGAGAATGTTCTCCATAATTTTATGGGAATTACCCTTTCAAGATTGGCCTTACCCAATCTGCTTACATTTGCAAAGGCATCTAAGCAATATTCTATGAACATAACACACATTTGGCTGTCTCCTTATCTTCCTTTGTTCTAATCTCCATTTACGAAACAACTTGCACTCTATCTTTGTTATTGAGAATACTAGCCACCATATTTTGGTTCCTACATTATTTAGCCTTTCCCACATGTATTCATTTCTCCATCACACAGAGATGAATTCTTAGTTGTATCTCCAGTGCTTATTATAATATAATACACTATAACATAACAATTAAAATCCTAGACAGTCAAGTGCTTAATTCTCTGGCTACCAGGTCACATATGCTTACTCTGCCTAAGTCTCTGGAATTTGCTTCTACAGCAGATTTACCTACCTTTTACAACTAATTTTTTCTCAATCAGATTTGGTGGGATTTGAAACAACTCTGTTGTTTATTTTCCATTTCAAGTACCCAGGTGCACATGCATGCACATACACACACACACACACCATTAGAAATACTCATAATGGAGAGGTCTTTTGCTCAGTTAATCAATAGCAGTAAATATTGTTTAATTGAGGCCTGTGAAATACAAGCAGAATTTGTATAGTCACTGAATTTCAGTGCCTTAACATCCACATATGTACAGGCACACAAAATCATTTCTTGATAACAAAAACTGACTTGGAAAATAACCACGTTTTGGACAACCCACATTCACACATTAATTCAGGGATCTAAGTTGATAGACTCTGCCATTTTCAATGCATGGATTTTAAGATCAGCCTGGGAGTTCACACTGAAGTTGGCCAGAAGGGAAAAGACCATGGGAGAATAAAAAGGAATTTCAATGTTGTAGTCCTGTAATTGATGCACATCACTACTGTTTATATTCCATTGACTATAACTCAGTCACATGAAAATTCCTAAGTACAAAAGAAATACATAATGGGCAGCCATCCAGTAACAACTCTATGCTACAGAAGGGAGTAATGATTGGGGCTAAGTAAGGTTCAAATTCTGTTCAACTATTTTACTGGAAGAACTACTCTTAAAACAAGATATGTCTGTATTCTGTATTGCAAAATAAACAGGCACCTCAAAAATTATATTTTGAATATGCATTTTTACCACAAATTAGAGACTTTACCACAAATTAAATAGCCACAAGGCATATTTTCTAAGGCAGACTTAGCTTTAGTATTAAGCTAATGATTTCACTGTCTTAAAAGAAAAATGTTTTAAATGAAACAAGATGTATCTACAATAAAAATTGTTTCAACTCTTCAAGCTTGCATAAAATAACAGGTGATTTCATGGCTGCCTAAAGGAATGTCTCTATGTTCAAGAACAATTTATTTAGATAATTATGTGAGAACACATTAACATACCAGTTGCTATATACTGAATGTTGCATTCTCCCCAAATTCATATGTTGAAATACTAATTCCCAAGATGATGGTATTGGAGGTGGAGCCTTTGGAAGGTCATTAGGTCATGAGGAAGGAACCTCATAAATGAGGATAGCAGCCTTATAAAACAGGTCTAAGACTACCTCACCAACTTCTACCATGTGAAGATACAATGAGAAGTTGGTAGTCTGCAACATGGAAGAAAGTCCTCCCCAGAACCTGACCATGCTGGCACCCTGATCTTGGACTTCCTGCCTCCAAAACAGTGAGCAAAAAATTTCTGCTGTTTATGAGCTACGCAGTCTATGGCATTTTGTTATAGCTGCCTGAATGGCCTAAGACAGCAGTTCCCAACCTTTCTGGCACCAGGGACCAGTTTCGTGGAAGACAATTTTTCAACAGACCAGGGTGGGAGATGGCTTTGGGATGATTCAAGTGCATTACATTTATTGTGCACTTTATTTCTATTATTATTACATTGTAATGTATAATGAAATAACTACACAACTCATCATAATGCAGAATCAGTGGGAGTCCTAGGCATGTTTTCACTTGCCACTCACTGACAGGGTTTTGATATGAGTCTGCAAGCAACTGATTTATTATGGTCTCTGTGCAGTCAAACCTCTCTGCTAAGGCTAATCTGTATTTGCAGCCACTCCCCAGTGCTAGCTAGCATCACCGCCTCAGCTCCACCTCAGATCATCAGGCATTAGATTCTCATAAGGAGTGTGCAACCTACATCCCTCGCATGCGCAGTTCACAGTAGGGTTCGCGCTCCTATGAGAATCTAATGCCACTGCTGATCTGACAGGAGGTGGAGCTGAGGCAGTAATGAGAGTGATGGGGAGCAGCTATAAATACAGATGAAGCTTCCCTTGCTCACCGGCCACTCACCTCCTCCTGTGCAGCCAGGCTCCTAACAGGCCAGGACCAGTACCGGTCTGTGGCCCGAGGGTTGGGGACTCCTGGCCTAAGACATTATTTTTCATACATTAATACTAATCACTCATTTTACCTTGAAAACAGGCAGTTATGCTAATGAACAGAATTAAACTTGTTCACACGATAAAATGATCCTGCATTATGCAAGGTGTTTTCTCAAAAAATTATTTCAGTGTGTATTTCTTTATTGAAACAATGTAAGAAAAAATGATAGAAAAACCTCACCTACTATATAATAAGAATGACAGATTGCCCTATAAATCTGATATATGAGAACTAGCTAAATATGGTAACCTTGAGAATAGGGTTAAAAACAAATTGAAATGCCAGATAATCTAAATTCAAAAGACTTTTAGGCTATGCTTTCCTTTAAATCATGCCTTGTTTTTTTCAAAATCTAACACTAGATAGACCCTGCTAGGTATTTTTCCCAAGTGAAATATATACACTATTTAATAGGGTCAAGAGATTTAAAGTTCTAACAATATTTAGTCCACGCTATTCCTAAAGAAAGGATATACACTACAGTCTCTGAGACAACATACCAGGAGCACAGCTTATCCCCTTCTCCTACAGACCTGTTAGTTTCGAACAACAACCTGGACTGGACTAATACTATCAATTTTACTGGATCTCAGGCCTTCAGACTCACACTGATAACTATAACATTTGCTCTCCTGGGTCTCCAGTTTGCTGACTTCAGATCTTATAACTTCTCAGCCTCTGCAGTCACATGAGCCAATTCCTTATAATGCTTCCATATATAATAGAATATATGTCTCTCTTATGGGTTCCATTTCTCCGGAGAACCCAGACTAATATATCACTATCACAGAAATGTTTACTAGAGTTTCCTCTAGTTATGATTTCATTTTTTTATATTTATCTTTTTAGTCTAAAGCATCTTGGCTTATGAGTATTTTTGTGGCATTTCAAAGTTGTCTGAATCAAGTAGAATTTTTGAGTATTTTAAAATCATTATTGGGGGCAGCTTCAAGATGGCGGAAGAGTAAGATGCGGAGATCACCTTCCTCCCCACAAATACATCAGAAATACATCTACATGTGGAACTGCTCCTATAGAACACCTACTGAACGCTGGCAGAAGACCTCAGACCTCCCAAAACGCAAGAAACTCCCCACGTACCTGGGTAAGGCAAAAGAAAAAACAGAGACAAAGAATAGGGAAGGGACCTGCACCAGTAGGAGGGAGCTGTGAAGGAGGAAAGGTTTCTACACACTAGGAAGCCCCTTCACGGGTGGAGACTGCGGGTGGCGGAGGGGGGAAGCTTCGGAACCACGGAGGAGAGTGCAGCAACAGGGGTGCAGAGGGCAAGCGGAGAGATTCCGCACGGAGGATCGGTGCCGACCAGCACTCACCAGCCCGAGAGGCTTGTCTGTTCACCCGCCGGGGCGGGCGGGGCTGGGAGCTGAGGCTCGGGCTTCGGTCGGATCACAGGGAGAGAACTGGGGTTGGCTGCGTGAACACAGACTGAAGGGGGCTAGTGCACCACAGCTAGCTGGGAAGGGGTCCGGGAAAAAGTCTGGAGCTGCCGAAGAGGCAAGAGACTTTTTCTTTCCTCTTTGTTTCGTGGTGCGCGAGGAGAGGAGTTTAAGGGAGCCGCTTAAAGGAGCTCCAGAGATGGGCGCGAGCCGCGGCTATCAGCGCGTACCCCAGAGACAGGCATGAGACGCTAAGACTGCTGCTGCAGCCACCAAGAAGCCTGTGTGCAAGCACAGGTCACTATCCACACCGCCGCTCCTGGGAGACTGTGCAGCCCGCCACTGCCAGGGTCCCGTGATCCAGGGACAACTTCCCCGGGAGAACACGCGGTGTGCCTCAGGCTGGTGCAACGTCCTGCTGGCCTCTGCCGCCACAAGCTCGCCCTATATCCGTACCCCTCCCTCCCCAAGGCCTGAGTGAGCCAGAGCCCCCGAGTCAGCTGCTCCTTTAACCCTGTCCTGTCTGAGCGAAGAAGAGACGCCCTCAGGCGACCTACACGCAAAGGTGGGTCCAAATCCAAAGCTGAACCCCGGGAGCTGTGTGAAAAAAGAAGAGAAAGGGAAACCTCTCCCAGCAGCCTCAGGAGCAGCGGATTAAATCTCCCCAGTCAACTTGATGTACCCTGCATCTGAGGAATACCTGAACAGGAAACGAATCATCCCAAATTGAGGAGGTGGACTTTGGGAGCAAATATATACGATTTTTCCCCCTTTTTCTCTTTTTGTGAGTGTGAATGTATATGCTTTTGTGTGTGATTTTGTCTGTATAGCTTTGCTTTCACCATTTGTCCTAGGGGTCTGTCCGTCCATTTTTTTTACTTTAAAAAATTTTTTTAATGATTATTTATTTTAATAACTTTAATTTACTCTATTTTATTATATTTTATCCTCTTTCTTTCTTTCTCTTTTTTCTCCCTTTTATTCTGTGCCGTGTGGATGAAAGGCTCTTGGTAGTCTAGCCAGGAGCCAGTGCTGTGCCTCTGAGGTGGGAGAGCCAACTTCAGGACACTGGTCCACAAGAGACCTCTCAGCTCCATGTAATATCAAACGGCGAAAATCTCCCAAAGATCTCCATCTCAACACCAACAGCCAGCTTCACTCAACGACCAGCAAGCTACAGCGCCAAAAACTAGCAAGACAGGAACACAGCCCCATCCATTAGCAGAGAGGCTACCTAAAATCATAATAAGGCCACAGACACCCCAAAACACACCACCAGACGTGGACCTGCCCACAAGAAAGACAAGATCCAGCCTCATCCACCAGAACACAGGCACTAGTCCCCTACACTAGGAAGCCTACACAACCCACTGAACCAACCTTAGCCACTGGGGACAGACACCAAAAACAACGGGAACTATGAAGCTACAGCCTGCGAAAAGGAGACCCCAAACACAGCAAGTAAAGCAAAATGAAAAGTCACAAAAACACACAGCAGATGAAGGAGCAAGGTAAAAACCCACCCGACCTAATAAATGAAGAGGAAATAGGCAGTCTATCTGAAAATGAATTCAGAATAATGATAGTAAAGATGATCCAAGATCTTGGAAATAGAATAGACAAAATACAAGAAACGTTTAACAAGGACCTAGAAGAACTAAAGAGCAAACAGTGATGAACAACACAATAAATGAAATTAAAAATTCTCTAGAAGGGATCAATAGCAGAATAACTGAGTCAGACGAACGGATAAGGGACCTGGAAGATATAATAGTGGAAATACCGACTGCAGAGCAGAATAAAGAAAAAAGAATGAAAAGAACTGAGGATAGTCTCAGAGACCTCTGGGACAACATTAAACACACCAACATTCGAATTATAGGGGTCCCAGAAGAAGAAGAGAAAAAGAAAGGGGCTGAGAAAATATTTGAAGAGATTATAGATGAAAACATCCCTAATATGGGAAAGGAAATACTTAATAAAGTCCAGAAGCACAGAGAGTCCCATACAGGATAAATCCAAGGAGAAACATGCCAAGACACATATTAATCAAACTATCAAAAATTAAACACAAAGAAAACATATTAAAAGCAGCAAGGGAAAAACAACAAATAACATACAGTGGAATCCCCATAAGGTTAACAGCTGATCTTTCAGCAGAAACTCTGCAAGCCAGAAGGGACTGGCAGGACATATTTAAAGTGATGAAGGAGAAAAACCTGCAACCAAGATTACTCTACCCAGGAAGGATCTCATTCATATTTGATGGAGAAATTAAAACATTTACAGACAAGCAAAAGTTGAGAGAGTTCAGCACCACCAAACCAGCTTTACAACAAATGCTAAAGGAACTTCTCTAGACAAGAAACACAAGAGAAGGAAAAGACCTACAATAACAAACCCAAAACAATTAGGAAAATGGGAATAGGAAAATACATATCGATAATTACCTTAAATGTAAATGGATTAAATGCTCCCACCAAAAGACACAGAGTCGCTGAATGGATACAAAAACAAGACCCGTATATATGCTGTCTACAAGAGACCCACTTCAGACCTAGGGACACATACAGACTGAAAGTGAGGGGATGGAAAAAGCTATTCCATGCAAATGGAAATCAAAAGAAAGCTGGAGTAGCAATTTTCATATCAGACAAAATAGACTTTAAAATAAAGACTATTATAAGAGACAAAGAAGGACACTACATAATGATCAAGGGATCAATCCAAGAAGAAGATATAACAATTGTAAATATTTGTAAATATTTATGCACCTAACATAGGAGCACCTCATTACATAAGGCAAATACTAACAGCCATAAAAGGGGAAATCGACAGTAACACAATCATAGTAGGGGACTTTAACACTCCACTTTCACCAATGCACAGATCATCCAAAATG
This sequence comes from Delphinapterus leucas, assembly GCF_059928025.1. Lineage (NCBI taxonomy): Eukaryota > Metazoa > Chordata > Mammalia > Artiodactyla > Monodontidae > Delphinapterus > Delphinapterus leucas. The sequence goes on from NC_143134.1 coordinate 95,813,746, forward strand.
AAAATAAATAAGGAAACACAAGCTTTAAATGATACATTAAACAAGATGGACTTAATTGATATTTATAGGACATTCCATCCAAAAACAACAGAATACACATTTTTCTCAAGTGCTCATGGAACATTCTCCAGGATAGATCATATCTTGGGTCACAAATCAAGCCTTGGTAAATTTAAGAATATTGATATTGTATCAAGTATCTTTTCCAACCACAATGTTATGAGAGTACATATCAATTACAGGAAAAGATCTGTAGAAAATACAAACACGTGGAGGCTAAACAATACACTACTTAATAATGAAGTGATCACTGAAGAAATCAAGAAATACCTAGAAACAAATGATAATAGAAATACGACGACCCAAAACCTATGGGATGCAGGAAAAGCACTTATAATAGGGAAGTTTATAGCAATATAATCCTACCTTAAGAAACAGGAAACATCTCAAATAAACAACCTAAGCTTGCACCCAAAGCAATTAGAGAAAGAAGAACAAAAAACCCCAAAGTTAGCAGAAGGAAAGAAATCATAAAGATCAGATCAGAAATAAATGAAAAAGAAATGAAGGAAACAGTAGCATAGATCAATAAAACTAAAAGCTGGTTCTTTGAGAAGATAAACAAAATTGATAAACCATTAGCCAGATTCATCAAGAAAAAAAGGGAGAAGACTCAAATCAATAAAATTAGAAATGAAAAAGGAGAAGTAACAACTGACACTGTAGAAATACAAAGGATCATGAGAGATTACTACAAGCAACTCTATGCCAATAAAATGGACAGCCTGGAAGAAATGGACAAATTCTTAGAAATGCACAACCTGCTGAGGCTGAACCAGGAAGAAATAGAAAATATGAACAGACCAATCACAAGCACTGACATTGAAATTGTGATTAAAAATCTTCCAACAAACAAAAGCCCAGGACCAGATGGCTTCACAGGCGAATTCAATGAAACATTTAGAGAAGAGCTAACACCTATCCTTCTCAAACTCTTCTAAAATATAGCAGAGGGAGGAACACTCCCAAGCTCATTCTATGAGGCCACCATTACCGTGATATCAAAACCAGACAAACATGTCACAAAGAAAGAAAACTACAGGCCAATATCACTGATGAACACAGATGCAAAAATCCTCAACAAAATACTAGTAAACAGAATCCAACAGCACATTAAAAGGATCATACACCATGATCAAGTGGGGTTTATTCCAGGAATGCAAGGATTCTTCAATATACTCAAATCAATCAATGTGATACACCATATAAACAAATTGAAGGAGAAAAACCATATGATCATTTCAATCGATGCAGAGAAAGCTTCCGACAAAATTCAAAACCCATTTATGATAAAAATCTTGGAGAAAGTAGGCACAGAGGGAACTTTCCTCAACATAATAAAGGCCATATATGACAAACCCACAACCAACATTGTCCTCAATGGTGAAAAAGTGAAACCATTTCCACTAAGATCAGGAACAAGACAAGGTTGCCCATTCTCACCACTATTATTCAACATAGTTTTGGAAGTTTTAGCCACAGCAATCAGAGAAGAAAAAGAAATAAAGGGAATCCAAATTGGAAAAGAAGAAGTAAAGCTGTCACTGTTTGCAGATGACATGACACTATACATAGAGAATCCTAAAGATGCTACCAGAAAATTACTAGTGCTAATCAATGAATTTGGTAAAGTAGCAGGATACAAAAGCACAGAAATCTCTGGCATTCCTATACACTAATGATGAAAAATCTGAAAGTGAAATTAAGAAAACACTCCCATTTACCATTGCAACGAAAAGAATAAAATATTTAGGAATAAACCTACCTAAGGAGACAAAAGACCTGTATGCAGAAAAGTATAAGACACTGATGAAAGAATTTAAAGATGATACAAACAGATGGAGAGATATACCATGTACTTGGATTGGAAGAATCAACATTGTGAAAATGACTCTACTACCCAAAGCAATCTACAGATTCAATGCAATCCCTATCAAGCTACCACTGGCATTTTTCACAGAACTAGAACAAAAAATTTCACAATTTGTATGGAAACACAAAAGACCCCAAATAGCCAAAACAATCTTGAGAACAAAAAATGGAGCTGGAGGAATCAGGCTCCCTGACTTCAGACTATACTACAAAGCTACAGTAATCAAGACAGTATGTTACTGGCACAAAAACAGAAATATAGATCAATGGAACAGGATAAAAAGCCCAGAGATAAACCCACACAGATATCATCACCTTATCTTTGAAGGAGACAAGAATATACAGTGGAGAAAAGACAGCCTCTTCAATAAGTGGTGCTGGGAAAACTGGACAGGTACATGTAAAAGTATGAAATTAGAACACTCCCTAACACCATACACAAAAATAAACTCAAAATGGATTAAAGACCTAAATGTGAGGCCGGACACTATCAAACTTTTAGAGGAAAACATAGGCTGAACACTCTATGACATAAATCACAGCAAGATCCTTTTTGACCCACCTCCTAGAGAAATGGAAATAAAAACAAAAATAAACAAATGGGACCTAATGAAACTTCAAAGCTTTTGCACAGCAAAGGAAACCATAAACAAGACCAAGAGACAGCCCTCAGAATAGGAGAAATTATTTGCAAATGAAGCAGCTGACAATGGATTAATCTTCAAAATTTACAAGCAGCTCATGCAGCTCAATATCCAAAAAACAAACAACCTACTCCAAAAATGGGCAGAAGACCTAAATACACATTTCTCCAAAGAAGATATATAGATTGCCAACAAGCACATGAAAGAATGCTCAACATCATTAATCATTAGAGAAATGCAAATCAAAACTACAATGAGATATCATCTCACACCAGTCAGAATGGCCATCATCAAAAAATCTAGAAACAATAAATGCTGGAGAGGGTGTGGAGAAAAGAGAACACTCTTGCACTGTTGGTGGGAATGTAAATTGATACAGCCACTATGGAGAACAGTATGGAGGTTCCTTAAAAAACTACAAATAGAACTACCATATGACCCAACAATCCCACTACTGGTCATACACCCTGAGTAAACCAGAATTCAAAAAGAGTCATGTACCAAAATGTTCATTGCAGCTCTATTTACAATAGCCAGGACATGGAAGCAACCTATGTGTCCATCGACACATGAATGGATAAAGAAGATGTGGCACATATATACAATGGAATATTACTCAGCCATAAAAAGAAACGAAATTGAGTTATTTGTAGTGAGGTGGATGGACCTAGAGTCTGTCATACAGAGTGAAGTAAGTCAGAAAGAGAAAAAGAAATACCATATGCTAACACATATATATGGAATCTAAGGGAAAAAAAGGTCATGAAGAACCTAGTGGCAAGACGGGAATAAAGACACAGACCTACTAGAGAATGGACTTGAGGATATGGGGACGGGGAAGGGTAAGCTTTGACAAAGTGAAAGAGTGGCATGGACATATATACACTACCAAACATAAAATAGATAGCTAGTGGGAAGCAGCCACATAGCACAGGGAGGTCAGCTCGGTGCTTTGTGAACACTTAGAGGGGTGGGATAGGGAGGGTGGGAGGGAGGGAGATGCAATAGGGAAGAGATATGGGAACATATGTATATGTATAACTGATTCACTTTGTTATAAAGCAGAAACTAACATACCATTGTAAAGCAATTATACTCCAATCAAGATGTTAAAAAATCATTATTAATCTTATTTAGAATAAGATTTCAATATTAAAATATTATATATGTGATATTATATCATGTTGTAACTGAGCTTCATATCAAAAGTTTATCCAATTTCATTAGAAATATGTTACAAATCAAAGTATAGAGGGCTGTCTATCAATTCATTTAGCATAAGAACTCTAATTTAGTTAAACATTCCTTTACTGCTGCTCATTTAGAATGTTGTCAATAACATCACTTATTATATGTGAGGCACTTGGCTATATTTTTCATATGCATCATCATATTTAATTTTCACAATTATTTCTCCCATACAGATGAGGAAATTGAAGTATACAGAGATTAAGGAACCTATCAAAGATAAATAGAAAATAAATAGCCAATTAAACATCTGAATACAGGCTATCTCCCTATATATATACCATATTCTGTCTTGTTCTCTATTAAAGTCCTTGTTCTCTATTTAAATAATTATTTTTAATTTGTTGATACAGGTTGCCAAATTTTCTCTCAGGAAGATAGAAAGTTCCTGATTAGACTTCTCAATGTCACATCACTCCCCATCTATGTCAGCACTAGTTATGGTAATTTTTATATTGGGTATTTTGAAACACCAACTAAAATTTCTCTCCATTTAATTTTAACATCTTAAATTACTAGGTTCAAACACATTAAACTGTCAATATAGACTGATTTTGATACACAAAAATGGCAATTTCATATGGTTCAAGTTATTGTAAGAAAAGTTGAACATTTTTGAGTTTTTAACATTTTAAACTCTTCCATGAATTTTCTATTGAACTTCTTTTTCCTAGCACGGTGCATTTTTCTTATCAATTTGTATGAGCCTTGAACATAATAAGAACATTAACTTCTTTGACCTAATAAATAATTTGATGGGCAGATAAAGGTATTAAAATATAACAGACAATGCTCAATATTTCAATATAAAAGATTAATGTTTGGTGGATCATTTTGATATTAGCTAAAGACAATAAACCACAGAAACAAAGATATAAACATTTAAATTACATTGTTAAGATGAATAGAGATAATTGATAATTTTGCATTAAATTATTCAAACCAAATGAAATCAGGTGGATATGAAAAGTGAAAGTGCATATATTTATTATTCTTAGCATTTTCTTAACTTATAGTAACTTTGGTTCAAAATTGAAATAACTGAACTATAATAATAACAACTTTATTTACTACATCCATTCACATCCAGAAGTAATATCAAGTTTCTGTGTGACAGGGAAGGGAGAAGGAGGAGGGAGGAAATAGTATTCAGGATAGATACTACACACTTTTAAACCTTAATCTCATGTGTACAGAACCTAAAATTAAGAATTAAACATTTTAAAAATATACACTTGTGTAATCACAAATAAATAATTTAAATTTTAGAAACATAATTATGTATTCAAAATTGTTTTCTCTTTCTCATTCTTAATTTCGATAGATGTCTTTCTTGACTGCATCTTTAAAATATACTCATTGTGTACATTTATTTTTGATATTAACTAAAAACTTCTGGTTGTTATGATTTTTCTTGACTTACAAAGGCAGTGAATGAAATGATTAGCGTCAACTACAGATGCAAGGAAAAGATTTATTATTACTGAATCAATTATTGAAATACTTAAGTACATGCTTTGCATATTTTATAAATTTAATCCTGATAATTACATTCTAATTTTATTAGCAGTAAACTGTGTGTAAACTAAAAGAAATCTTAAAAGTTGCCAAAGAACTCATAGGTACTGTGTGGTACCTTTGTAAAGTATCAACTTGACTAGGCTGAACTACATTTCCCCAAATTCACTTTCTTGTATGCTTCTGTGTATAAGAGATTTCTACGGAAGGCAAAGTGAAGCATAGCTGTTAAACAGCTCACACACATTGTCACTTACCTGCTGGCTCACTTCTTTGGCAGGAGGCAGTTTCAGAGCCTTCTTCAGGGTTCAGCTCGATGAAGGAAGTCCTGGCTCCTACAAAACACCCATACCATCAAGATCAGAACAAGAGCTGATGTGTTTTCATTCATATTTGTGTGTTCTAGTTTGTGCTTGTGGATCCAGACTGTTTTGGTTCTGCTTCTCTAACTGAAACCTGACTGACACAGGCACAAAATGATCAAAGAGTGGATACAAACCCCTGTGCCACACTAGTGCTTGGCTCAGGGTTAGCCAATATCTGAACCTCATGTTCTGTAACACAAATGCTCTGTCTCTTTCCACTGCCAACATACTGACTAACTATGTTAAAGTGCTTTGAGAAATTGTGAAGTATTATGGAAACTTAGGCTTTTATTGCTATTATTATTAAATTTTGCCTGGTGAATAGGCAAAGCATGCTTTCAAGTGCAAACTTTATTAGAGGTACACTAACATTAAATATTGAAATTTGGTTACAAATGATACAGGGTTCCATTTTTATTGGACTTTGAAAAATACCCTCAAAGGCATTAAGTTCTGTTTAATTATTGAGCTAAGAAACAGCTGACAAAGTCAAGAAGTCAAACAACTTTGTAATTGAACCCATTGGTTCCAGATAGAATCCCAGTGTATTTAGCCCCCTTTACTCTTGACATCTGTTATACAGTTACCAGCTACCAGTTATTGCTCTCATTCCTGCCATAACTGAGCACGATGAATATACACGTATTTATACACACACACACACACACACACACACATAGAGCGAGCAAGCAAGCAAGCCCTCTTCTGCAATAAGTTAACTAGTGTGCCATAGAACTGGCTACTGAAATCCATCCTGTCTCTAGTCTCTACCCACCATCCTTGCTGTTCCTAAAATAAAAGTTATATAATACAATTTAACTAAATATGTAAGTGAATTATAAATATTTCAATATATAGTATATCTGATATCTTCTGGATTCTCTTAGGTATCCATATATATTTCTATAATATTTAATAGGGATTCAGAGACAGAAAGCAAATGGTCTATCATCTCAAAACTATTAAAAAGAAATAGAGGCTAACGTTTTTTGAGTGCTTACTAGACGTCAAGACCTTTATACACTGTGGTAGGAAAAATAATGAACCCCTCCAAAGATGGAATGCATATGCTACATGATATGGCGAAAAGGACTTTACAGATGTGATTAAGATTACAGACCTTGAGATGGGGAGGGTACCTGAGACTATCCAAGTGGGTCCAATCTAATCACATGAGTCTTTAAGAATATAGAACCTTTCCAAGATGTGGTCAGAGAGAGTGAGAGAGAGAGAGATGTAATCACGGAAGCAGGGTCAGAGACACGGCACCACGAGAAGGACTCAACCTGCTATTACTGGATTTGAAAAATGTGAAATAGAGCCACAACCAAGGAATACAGTCAGCTTCTACAAGCTATAAAAGGTCAGGAAACATACCCTCCCCTAGATTATCCAGGAAGTGTCCTATCAATGCCTTCCTTTCAGCCCAGTGAGATCCATGCTTGACTTCTGACCTACAGAATTGTAAAATAATACATTTTTGTTGTTTTAAGCCACTAAGTTTGTGGCAATTTGTTACAGCAGAAATAGAAAATTTGTACAATGTCTTACATCATTTAGTTCTCAAAAAGGAATCAGGTACCATTATTATTTTTATTTTACAGAAGAGAAAACTGACTCTCATAATGGTTAACTGAGTCCACTAAAGTCATCTAGTTAGTGAGATAGAAAGCTAAAGTTAAATTTCTCACTTCTCTCTGGACAAGATTTATGAGAGGGAGCTTTAAAGTCAATGTCCAGGGAGTAAAGTTCTGCAAGAAGAAAACTGTGAGGAAATTGACAGATTTATAATTATGTGAGATAATGACTGAGAAATTTCCAGAATTAAGAAAATATATAAATCCTCAAATTGAAGCAACATATCAATTTCATAAGTAGAAGAAAGAAGAACAAATTCAGTTAGACCCACCATAATAAAACTCCATTAAAAAAAGCAGATAATATTAATATTACTAGAAAGAAAAATATAGATACCATAAATAAAGGAATGATAAGTACATATAAAATAGACTTTTTATCATCAACACTAAAGGCAAGAAAGTATTAAACTTAATCATTGAAGGACTGAAGGCAGAAAATCAAACTAAACTAAAACAAAACAAATATAATGCCAGGGGATTAGAACTCCTTATCTAGTTAAATTACTACTTAAGATTAAGAAAAATATAAAAACTATTACAGACTGCTGAAGACAAGGCAAATAAAGTTAAATAATGAGTAAATCTGTAGTTGAAAATAAGGTGGTATTATGATATAGGCAAAAGGACATGGCATATAGGAAGAGAAAATTGAGAGTTAAAGAATCTAAGTTTTTTGTACTGTACTAGAAGAGACTAAGGCTGATGATTATCATTTGTTTTATAAGTTGAACCAACTCCTAAATAATAGAAACACCCTGTATAATTCCAGACCAGGAAAATAAATTTAAAAGGGGCAGAGGAGACTGTGTTTTCTCCATTGCATAGTCTTGCCTCCTTTGTCATAGATTAGGTGACCATAGGTGTGTGGGTTTACCTCTGCACATTCTATCCTGTTGCATTGAGCTATATTTCTGTTTTTGTGCCAGAACCATACTGTTTTGATTACTGTGGCTTTGTGGTATAGTCTGAAGTCCTGTGATTCCTCCAGCTCCGTTTTTCTTTCTCAATCTTGCTTTGGCTATTCAGGGTCTTTTGTGTTTCCATACAAATTGTACAATTTTTTTGTTCTAATTCTGTGAAAAATGCCATTGGTAATTTGATAGGGATTGCACTGAATCTGTAGATTGCTTTGGGTAGTATAGTCATTTTCAAAATATTGATTCTTCCAATCCAAGAACATGGTATATTTCTCCATCTGTTTATGTCTTCTTTGATTTCTTTCATCAGTATCTTACAGTTTTCAGAGTATAGGTCATTTGTCTCCTTAGGTAGGTTTATACCTAGGTATTTTATTTTTTTTTGTTGCATTGGTAAATGGGATTGTTTACTTAATTTCTCTTTCTGGTCTTTCATTGTTAGTTTATAGGAATGCAAGAGATTTCTGTGTATTAATTTTGCATCCTGGAACTTTACCAAGTTCATTGAAGAGCTCTAGTAGTTTTCTGGTAGCATCTTTAGGATTTTCTATGTATAGTATCATGCCATCTGCAAACAGTGACAGTTTTACTTCTTTTCCAATTTGGATTCCTTTTATTTGTTTTTCTTCTCTGATTTCTGTGGCTAGCAATATACAATGGAGAAAAGACAATCTCTTTAATAAGCGGTGCTGGGAAAATTGGAAAGCTACATGTAAAAGAATGATAGTAGAACACTCTCTAACACCATACACAAAAATAAACTCAGTATACATTAAAGACCTAAATATAAGGCCAGACACTATAAAACTCTTAGAGAAAAACATAGGCAGAACACTCTTTCACATAAATTGCAGCAAGATCTTTTAAAATCCGATTCCTAGGGTAATGAAAATAAAAACAGAACTAAACAAATGGGACCTAATTAAACTTAATTAGGTTTGCTTTTGCACAGCAAAGGAAACCATAAACAAGACAAAAAGACAACCCTCACAATGGGAAAATAGTTGCAAATGAAGCAACCGACAAGGGATTAATCTCCAAAATATACAAACAGCTCATGCAGCTCAATATCAAAAAAACAAACAACCTAATAGAAAAATGGGCAGAAGATCTGAATAGACATTTCTCCAAAGAAGACATACAGATGGCCACAAAGCAAATGAAAAGATGGTCAACATCATTAATTACCAGAGAAATGCAAATCAAAACTACAATGATGTATCACCTCACACTGGTCAGAATGGCCATCATCAAAACTCTACAAACAATAAATGCTGGAGAGGGTGTAGAGAAAACGAAACCCCCCTACACTGTTGGTGGGAATGTAAAGTGGTATAGCCACTATGGAGGAAAGTATGGAGGTTCCTTAAAAAACTAAAAATAGAACTACCATATGACCCAGAAATCCCACTCCTAAGGATATAACCAGAGAAAATCATAATTCAAAAAGATACATGCACCACAATATTCACTGCAGCACTATTTACAATAGCCAGGACATGGAAGCAACCTAAATGTCCATCAACAGAGGAATGGATAAAGAAGATGTACATATATATAATGGAATATTATTCAACCATAAAAAATAACAAAATAATGCCATTTGCAGCAACATGGATGGACCTAGAGACTGTCATACTGAGTAAAGTAAGTCAGACACAGAAAGACAAATATCACATGATATTGCTTATATGTGGAATCTAAAAAAAGGGTACAGATGAACTTATTTACAAAACAGAAGTAGAGTCACAGATGTAGAAAACAGATTTATGCTTACCAGGGGATAAGGGCAGGAGAGATTACTCGGGATATTGGGATTTACTTATACTCACTACTATACATAAAATAGATAACTAATAAGAACCTACTGTATAGCCCAGGGAACTCTACTCAATACTCTGTAATCACATATATGGGAAAAGAATCTTCAAAAAGATTGGATATATGTATATGTATAACTGATTCACTTTGCTGTACACTTGAAACTAACAAAACACCGTAAAGCAACCATACTACAATAAATTTTTTTTTAAAAAAATTTAAAAATAAAATGAAAAGGGCAGAGGAAAGGAGAATTAAATAGCATTTCATCAATCCAGTAGAGAAATGAGAAAACAAAAACCAAAAACCAATGCACATGACAAAAAACTCAAAACAATTTGGTAGACCAAATTATGGCAAGATACTAAAATAAGATTGACCAGACTTCTTGTATCCAAATAGCTCATGTTTTCTTCACATTATATAAAATAAAGATTACAAAGTTGTGATCAAAATAAGTAATAGGTAATACCTAGGCTTTGAAAAGCAAGACAAAACTAAAAATTAGAGCAGAAAACACGTGGTCTGATGCTGTGGCAGTGTCTGCCATTAAGACATTGAAGAAGGTGACAACTGTAGATTTTTGTAATCTAAATCATAATAGCATATGGAAAGTAAATGAGACCTTAGTCTCTACAAGGCAGTAAGTTTGATCCAAGACTCCTACATCAACACATTAAGGGCTGCATAGTGAGGGTAAAATAGAGCCTTACAAAAATTGGCAAAAGATGAGGAAACATGTCTCAATACAGTCATCCCTCAGTATCTGTAGGGAATTGATCCCAAAGGCCCCTGCAGATATGTCTCAATGTTACTTTTATAAATGTAACCATCACTCTTCCTTTTGTGTTTTATCTGTTCTTGCCCGACTAGATTCCACGCTACCCCCCAAAATAAAGCACACTTTCTTTTTATAATTCTGCTTGCTCTGTTCCCTCTACCAAGAAAGGTTTCACTTAATTTTTTCCTAACGTATGCCTTCCCACTCATTCTTTTTTTTGTTTGTTTTTGTAAATTTTTTTAACATCTTTATTGGAGTATAATTGCTTTACAATGGTGTGTTAGTTTCTGCTTTATAACAAAGTGAATCAGCTATACATATACATATATCCCCATATCTCCTCCCTCTTGCGTCTCCCTCCCACCCTCCCTATCCCACCTCTCTAGGTGGTCACAAAGCCCTGAGCTGATCTCCCTGTGCTATGTGGCTGCTTTCCACTAGCTATGTATATATGTCCATGCCACTCTCTCACTTCATCCCAGCTTATTCTTTAAGGATCAGTTCAAATAACACTTATTCTAAGAAAAAGTACCCAGCAAGAATTAATTGCTGCCTCTTCTGTGCTCTCCATAACATTCATTTTTTGTTTTTTTTTTTGCCTAGCTACATTCACTCATTAATCCATCTGTCCATTTTTTCAACAACAAATATTTGAAACCTTACTATGTGTCATTTCTAAGGACTGGATGTACATTGGTAAAAGAAGCAGAGATGGTTCCCAGGCTGCAAACACAATAATAGCAGAACATGTAAATATGAGTAAGTTTTTTTTCTCCCAGGTAGATAGATACATAGGTAATAATAAATACATATGAGCATTTATTGATACATAAATTATGATATGTAATTTTTTACCTATGGTCTCTCAGTCATTATAGTTCCCAAATTGAAACCATTAGTATCATTCTATTATTATCATACAAAACAATAGATTTAAAATTTTTCTAAAACTACTATGTCACCTTAGTAGTTAACACACATCTTACCATAGAAGTAACAAAACAGAAATTGAAGACAACTTGTCAGGGATGTTTACAATTATCACAGAACTAAATACAAAAAGCCAGATGTTTCCAACTGTTTTACCTGCCATGAGTCACTCATGTTTTCTTCACATTTAAAACTTTGTTAATAGGTTGATATACAAAATCATAGTGGTATGTTATATGCATAAAACATCCATTTTGATCTTGAATTTTCATATAATAATTTTCAAGATAAATGAAATAGTAAGGTTAAAGTGGACTTTAGAGATAATCATATCTAGTCTCTTACCTAATGTTCTCCAAACCAAATGTGTTAGCCACTGAAGTATGTGTTAGCCATTAAAGAAAGAGGGGGAGCAACATTTACAGAGGTTTAAATGAAAATACGCTATGAGACAATTCTGGTGCAACACTTTCTATATATAACCTTTCCGTGAACCCATAACAGCAACAAAGAAAGAGACAGTCTTAGCTTGTCTCTATCTCTAGTGCTCACAATAATGCCAGGTGCTTGATAACACTCCAGTAGGTGTTTGTTGAGTTGACTTGAATTTTATGAAGACTAACACAACCAAGATAACCTAGCCATTAAGCAACACAACTGGAATTCTAACTAAAGTTCTGATTGAATTCAAGATATTTCCAGTGTGAATTTATTTATTGGGCTGACAAAAAGTAAAGGCAATTAAAGTGATTTTTTAGCAAGAAACCCCACACACTGTTAGCATACCTTGTGTATGGCCAATTGTATGAAATTGTCTCTCTTGACAAAACTCTTGGTGATTATATAACTCTTAACTGTACCAAAAATTTAAAGGACAAAATAGCTTTCTTCTTTTTTATGAGAGATGATCCTTTTTAAAAGATAAACTCCATATTTTATTGTAAAATAAGAAAATGAAAATCACACCTTCGAAAGTTCATTTTATCATTCATGGAAAGATCCTTCTATACAACACAAATCCAAAAATTTTCCATTGGACATTTTGGGGCATAAGTCAAAATTCTCAAGGAAAAATAGAAAAATATACCATAATGGTAGAGTGAGGTGCTAAACACAAATACTCTACACTGAGTAAATACATAATATTTTTAAATTAATTTAATTCCTTTAAAACTATCATCCAATATGTATTGTTGAACTTTAAATGTAGATGTCATCTATTCATTTTGGAATGTTAAAAGATGATATAGTGAAAAAAGCAACACCTTTGTTTGAAGAAATTGAAGAGACTAGGTTTGCATTAGAAATGCACCACAACTGTCATGTCAGGCAAGTTACTCATCTCTCTGAGCTTCAATTTCCTTATCTGTAAAAATAAGGCTGAATATAATACAAAAAGCACTTATTACAAAACTGGGGCATGGTAAGTGCTCTTAGGCTTGTGTCAACGTTTAAATAAAATTATATTTGAGGGCTTCCCTGGTGGCGCAGTGGTTGAGAGTCTGCCTGCTGATGCAGGGGACACGGGTTCGTGCCCCGGTCCAAGAAGATTCCACATGCCGCGGAGCGGCTGGGCCCATGAGCCATGGCCATTGGGCCTGCGCGTCCGGAGCCTGTGCTCCGCAGTGAGAGAGGCCACAACAGTGAGAGGCCTGCGTACCGAAAAAAAAAAAAAAAAAAATATATATATATATATATATATATATATATTTGAGCCTCTGTAAAATATTGGACACAAAAAGGTTGTTATATTTACAAATGCCTAGAATAGCGTTTTTCAAAATATGGTCTGTAGACTCTTGGGAGTCCCCCAGACCAGGGGTTTATGAGGTTAAAATTATATTCATAATAATACTAAGGTATTGTTTGCTTTTTCTACTCTTTCTCTTAAGCATGTACAATAGAGATTTGCAGAGGTTAAATGATATGTGATACCATCACTCTAGAAACTAGTGAAATGTTTATTTGTATATAATTATATTTTAAATATTTCTCTGATTTAAATATTAATAGCTGTAATCCACACAAGCAAAAGCTCTTATGGTGGTCAATAATTTAAAAATATAACAGTGTCCTGAGACCAAAAGCTTGAGAACTTGTGGCCTAGGGATATATTTAGTTTCATAATATTTTAAACCATAATGAGCTCAGAAAAAAAAAAATTCTTGATAATTTTATTATTCCCATTCTTAAAGTCTGAAAACAAATATTTGGACTAGACAAAAAACTGGCTGTCTGAAAACCCTCCAGGGTAGCATTATCTTGTTGAACTAGTTTCACCTATCTCTGGTTCTCACTCTTGCTTTTATAGAAACTGACTGCTTTCAGTAGATCCATAGCTGAACAGCATTTGTTGGTCAGACAAATGTACTTATCTATAAAGGTGCATAAAACAGAAGAATAAAACAAAATGTCAATTTTTATGTAAAATATGATGGTCATCCCTGTCCATTAACTGTACCATTTATCTGAAGTGTTCCTTTTACTACTTTCAGGAATCTGGAAAGATCTTAGCCATTCATCTAAAATGCACAGTGTTAGAGCAAAATGATCTGAGTTATATTATGATATACTTCACTCAAGCCATGGTAAAACTTTTGGAAATATCACTGATAAAATATAACCTTCTAATAATTGTCATGTTCTTTAAATTAAAATTCTCTCTCACCCCTGTAAAAGACAACCTTGTATAATTTAAGCAAAACCCATTTTACTGAAAGGATACCAGATAATTCACAGCATCTATGGAAAGATTGGAGAAACAGAATTGACATAAGTATAAAATCAAGGGACGGTATGGTGACAGAAATATAGTCAATATCATGGACACAGTCTGGTTAAGATACTACTGCCACAGACTAGGTACTGTCTCTGGTAGTATTATCTTCTCCACCATGAATGAGCCCTAAAATATCCCTGCTCTTTTGGGGTCATTCACTCCAAATTCAAAATTCCAAATGGGAGCTTCAGATTGACCAAGTTTAATTTATATGTCTTTGCACTCTATTGACTTAGTAATCTGTTCTCAGTCAGCATAATATGACCATTGCTCAAACAAAAAATGTAATCATCTACATTCCCAAAAGACCTCACCCAAAATCTCATGAGTTACTCAATCAATGATTTCCAAGCCAAGATCTCCAGGTAAAGCAAATTCCTCCCCTAATTCAGAACTCTTCTGTTTCCATATCCTATAACTATGATGACTGGAAAAAAATCACAACCATGTAAGTCCTCTGTTTAAAAGACAAGCACAAGAACAGGAAACTAAAGATAAAATTAATTAAAATAAATAAATAAATGTATGACTCAGCAAAGAAAAAAAGCTTGGTAGAGGCTGTAGTATTTATTTCTACAACTGGTCACATGGTTGTAACTGGTATTTAAACTTTTTTTAAAAAACCTCTGAATGGTCTTTTTTTTGACGTACAAAAAGCTGTATGTATTTAATGTATACAACTTTTTGAATGTGGGATATGTATACATACATGAAACCATCACCACAATAAATATAATAGCATAAACATATCTATCACCTCCAAAAGTTTCCTCCTTTTTTAATTAGCATTCCACGCCTTCAGTCAACACCAGTTTCTGACCTGGCAGTGTGCTTTAATTTCCTACTGTTGCTGTAACTTAGTGATTTAAAACAACACACATATATATTATTTTATAGTTCTAAAATGTGTCTCACTATAATTAAAGATGTTAGAAGGGCTGCATTTCTTCTGTAGGATTTAGGGGAGAACTCATTTCTGTTTTTCTGTCTTCTAGAGAACTCCTGATCCCTTGACCTATGTTCCCTTTCTCCAACCTTAAAACTAGGTGTGTAACATCTTCAAATCTCTAACTCTCATCCTCCTGCCTCCCTCTTATAGGGTCATTGTGATTATACTGGAAGCATCTGGGCAATCCTTATTTTAATAGCCCCTGCAAGTGTCCATTTTTGCAGGTAATCACAGAGTCTGGGAATGAAGATATGGACATCTTTGGGGGCCATTACTCTGCCTACCTTTTGGTTAAACCAAATCTTCATTCTCATGTGACCTAAAAGCCTTTTGCCCCTTCATTTTAAAATAGTTGTAGTAGCTTCTGTTATCATTTACCCCTGGTTGTGGTAGTAACAGAAGAAGGAAACCACTGAATGATCTGCTTAGTTCCACCCATTTTCCTCTCTTGGTCCACTGTGTAGCCCAGTCATATAAAGAGTTTTATATAGAGAGGTAACATCTACAATTTAATAGACACCTTTTTTGCCTCCTCTGATGGAATCATTTATCCCTTTGGGCTAAATCAATAGGCTCCAGAAAGTATGGGCTAGGACCTAGAGATTATCATATTAAGTGAAGAAAGTCAGACAGAGAAAGACAAATATCATATGATATCACTTATATGTGGAATCTAAAAAAAAAATGATGCAAATGAGCTTATTTTCAAAACAGAAATAGACTCACAGACATAGAAAACAAACTAATGGTTATCAAAGGGGATAGCGGGGTTGGGGGGCATGTGGGGAGATAAATTAGGAGTTTGGAATTAACATATGGACACTCCTATATATAAAATAAACAACAAAGACCTACAGTATAGCACAAGGAACTAAACTCAATATCTTGTAATAACCTATAATGGAAAATACTCTGAAAAAGAATGTGTATATATATATATATATATATATATATATATATATGAATCACTTTGCTCTATACTTGAAACTAATACAACATTGTAAATTAACTATACTTCAGTTAAAAAAAAGAAAGATACTATGGGCTGGGATCTTCCTACGTATAGGTAATGGAGTATGATGGTCACAGATGTTATCCCAAACTCATGGTTCCCAGACCTCTAACTTTCACTAAGGAAAAAAATAAACCATATATTAATAGCTGAATAAGAGTACATATTTATTACTTATCACCCTAATCGCCCTATTCTTGCAAACTGCAGTAAGATGCTCAGCTGTGGTGGAGGCCTTGCATGACTTTGCAGCATACATATCCACGTTGTTAATTCTACACATAGTATTTATCTCTGCCAAAATAGCTCTTTCTTTTTTTAATCAAGACATTGATCAAATGTCAATGGCAAGTAAAACAGGTTGTTGCAGGACCAGTTTCCACTGAATATACCTTTGCTTTTTCATCCTTAGTAATAGAATCCAAATTTTATCTAGAGCAGCAACGTGTCTAGGTAAAAGACTGTATTTCTTTGTCCCTCATCTAGGTGAGACCACATGGCTAAGTTCTGGTCAGTGATACAAAAATAAAAATATTGTGAAAGATTTCCAAAACATTTGTGTAAAGTGATCCAGTTTAGCTGATATGTAGATCCTTTTGTACTCCAGCCTTTCTTCATTCTTGTTTCTTGGCACGCAAAAAGGATGGGTGGAACTCCAGCAACAATTCTGTATCATGAACTGAACTTGAAAGCGAAAGACATAATAATAAAATAGTGAGGTAGAAATTAGAAGGGAACTAGTTCAGTTATGAACATGAAGCTACCATAACAGTCATGGATTATACAGTCCAAGTTGTTTCCTATGAGAAAAAAATACCTTTCTAACTTTTTAAAGTTGTGACTCTTTTATTTGTCCTGTTATATGTCATATCTATCAATGTCTGATTTTAACTCATCTAGAGATTACTGATATTCATACAACTAAATACCCTTTTTCATCTGACATTAAGAACCTCTTCCAGAGCAGGACATTTAGTGAATATGTATATGAAACTCATATTTTACAAATACTGTGAAGTCCACCCATATACTTCTTCATGAAGCATCTTTATCACTAATTCTCCAATTTTGCTCCTCCCAAATCTCTGATCATCAGACCAAAGTATTGCCCAGTGCCCATGAATCCCTGAAGTCTTACATCATCTCATCTTCCAGACAGAGAGGCAATAATATTTCCTGCTTGAAGATTTTTGCACAATAAGAGGACTTCCCTTTAAGTGTTCAGGACATTTCTGAATGATGCTCTAATGGCACAGCAACGAGCTGCTGTATGTTGCAATCAGAAAAGTCTTTTATAAATCAGGCTCATATTTTCCAGCTCATTCAATTAATTATAAGGCATTCTACATGAATCCTTAAGTGTAAGTAATGGACAGAGTAGAAATGAAACCAAAGAACTGAGGATATGAGAAGTTTTTACCCACAGCTAATTTATGCTTTCAGAGCATCCTTGGGTCTGGTGTCATAAAACATACACTTACTTTAAGATAACGTGCTGCAGAGCAAACTGCCTTTAAGGCTAAGTGGATAGATAGCATCCATTTGATGACGGACAGTTTGGTAGGAAGCATGTTCACTTGTCGCCCCATGGTTAGATGTTCCAACTTTATAAGGGCTTAGAAGCAGATGAAGGGCCCTCCTTAAAAGAAAAATCACTACTTATTAAAGAGGGAATGACTTTAATGAAAGAAAGAAGGAAAAAAGGGAGGGAAGGAGGGAGGGAGGGAGGAAGAAACCAGGGCCTTTACTATGAGTTGCCTATTAGATCTTGCCATGGTTTAAATAAAACACCCACTTCTACTACAGGAATTCTCAGTATCATTGGATCTGCTGAGTCATAAAACTGAATACCTAACTGCTCCAACTAAAATCTAAAGGTTAGGTAAAGGATGTAAAAGTAAAAACTATTCAATAACACCTAAATGAATTGGAATAGCACACTCAAATATAATTTGATTTGCCTCTAGATTCTTATTAAAACTCACTAGGTGTTTTAGCTCATTCTTAGTAAAATTGGTTCTATTATGCATTCATCTATCGGTCCCTTTGAAGGGCATATTCCAATATGCTGCAAATCACTATATTTGTAGAAAGTTTAGCAAGGGGAAAAAAAAATCTCTGTATTTTCATGGACTTTGTCTCATGTTCTTCGATAAGAATTTTTCTTACCAAGACCGTTTATGGAGATAACTTCTACTTCCTGTTTTCCAAGATATTTCAAAAATAGATGGAGGCTTAAATTGAAAGTGCCCTGCTGAGCTGCTGCCCCTGCCAGGTGAAAGCAGAATGCTTTTTATGTTTGCTGTTTATTGGGAAAAAGTTTTTAGAGGGAAAAAGTTATCCCTGGATCAATAACAGCATACCAGATGCCAGGGGCTGTATTGATTTGCTTTAGTAAGGAGAGCATATTTGGAACAGTAGTTGCAACTGGAAAAATCACCTAATTAAGTTCATGATAAAGCTCTATAATTCTTCAGGAAAAATCCCTCTTTTGCCTCAGCCAAACTGAAGAGTTACATGGGGATGTATTAGGGATGATTACTACCGAAATATTACAGTTTTATGATGTGTGATTCTAGCAAGGTAATGCTGCTTTTGATTCAATGTTGACATAGGGAAGTATTCCAGGAACTTCCATTTGGTCTTTCCTACAATCACGAGTCTCCTCAAGGTAAGAAAGCAAGTATTAGAATATTTCTAGCTGAGAAGATGTATCCCTACTCTTCACTCACAGATGGGAGACATTTCAATGGATGGGTTCCATTGGGCCTAGTGTAAGATTGATTAACTAGTTTAACAATGGTGTTACTTTACCCATTATAAGCCTCTTACACATTTCCTGGTGGGCTTCAGTGATAAATCTGCACCAAAAGAACCACAAAAATTTCAGAACATGTTCAGCAGCCCGGGTTCAATGAAATACACACATACAACCACTACAAGGCTTAAAGAAGTAAGGGTTTAATATGGAATTTAAAATATACATGAATAAGTGAGTAACTGGGGATGTTAGGTTTCCAGTCTACCATAAAAGTTTCCAATAATCCCCTACATAATCTCCATATTTTCCTTTATGTTGCACACTGCTACTTGCAACAATAGGTGCAGATCAATATAGGGCAGGGTTAGAGGGAAAAATCATAGTACTTATCTATTATTTGATCACAATCTCCTTCCTTAGGTGAGCCCAGTCTCCCTTCATTCACAAAAACTTGGTTCCTTAAATTGATAACTGGTTGAGGGTTTGTAACTCGCTCTTTTAATGGTTAGATTAAGTAACCAGATTCACTAGAACTGAATAATTTGTGTTTGTTTCTTTTGATTATGAATTCCAAGTAGCACCTTGTCTGTTCATCTCAGTTATTCTTAAGGACACCATGAACAACTGCCATGATGAAAGATCCGTTAGGGTCAGACTATTTTGTTTACTATGTTTACCCTTTTGCTTATCGAGATAAACTATGTTCATCTGGCCTCTGAACAAGTATAAGTTAAGTGCCTAGTCTTATCTGTCACCTGCTACTCTTTCATCCCCATTTAAAATCAGGGGTCCTTTTTCAACTATAGAATTTCACATCAGAAGGCAAGGCTACATAGCAGAGACATTTGAGCATTTTTCAAAGGTGCTGTTCTCCTCTCACCAGTTGGGCAGAAAAGAGTGAATGCAGCAGGCCTGAAATTGTTTTTCTTAGAAAGGCCTACTTGTAGGGTTGGAACTTGGATGGCTTCTGGGGACTTACATTTTAGAAGGGTTCTCACAAGTCTTAGAACTTATAAAAATGACTCACCGTGCCTAGATTGTTTGCATAAAGAATATGGTTTATGTTGAACATCTGCTTTACTTCTGGAAGTTTGAAATACTGAAAGTCAGTACTTGCTAAGAAGAAGGAGCCCTATATGACCAGGTCCCAATAAAAATACTGAGCATCGAATCTCTAATGAGCTTCCCTGGTAAACAACATTTCACACATGTTGTCACGATTCCTTACTAGAGGAATTAAACATGTCCTGTGTGACTCCACTGGGAGAGGACTCTTGGAAGCTTGAGCTTGGATTCCTCTGGGCATCGCCCCCAATGCACATTTTTCCTCTGCTGATTCTGCTTTGTATCCTTTTGTTGTAATAAATCAGAGCCCTGAGTACAACTCCATGCTGCATCCTGTGAGTCCTCCTAGTGAGTCACTGAATCTGGGAATGGTCTTGGACTCTCCCTAAACACCAATATATATTTTCAGACTTTAGTAGAGCAATTGTTTATGGGATTCCCTAGGATAAGAGGGGTAGTGGGTGAGTTAAATATTTAAAGTTCACTGCATCATTTCTATTTCCCTAAATCAATGGATTCGTTTCCAAATAAAAAACCAAGGAAATTTTGGTACCTGACCTTTGTTTACTGCTGAATCCAATTTTCAAACAAGAAGGGAATGAAAATTTGAACAATGCCCTATTGCTAGGGTTAGCAAAACTAATCCAAATATTAATCAGTTCAGCTTTATTCAAAATATAATTCTTCTCTTCTTAGTCAAGCATCACCAGAATCTATCCCCACATATATTTTCAACATACTTTACATACATAAGTTAGAAAAAAATCTTGCTAACAAAAAAACGTAAATAAGTTACTTTTACTTATTCTGTATTCTGTAATTGTTCCTCCACTCCTGACAACATGTCTGAACTTGATTCTAGATATAACTGCAGAGATAAAGAGGAACAAATGTGAGGCCAAAAACAGAGAGGAATTTGTCTTATCCCTCTTGTAATTCCCTACATTAAGGACGTTACAATTTATTTAATAAAGAAAAAAATCAGTCTCTTCAGCAAGGGGAAAGGGTACTTCGGTTACTTAGGGCTTTCAGTAACGTTTCAGAGATTTGGAAAGATTTAAAAATCTCTAAACTCTACCTAATGTCCAATTCTTGATATCCCACACAAACATGCCCTAAATTTTATAAAAGAACCAGAGAAAGACTGCAAAACAAGAAACATTTAAATTCAGTAACCTGAAGAATAAAACTTCACGTTAGGTTTTCAGTTACTTCACCTTGCAACACCAGAGTATAAGTGATCAATTTTGGATAGAAATAGAAATCTTGAAGCATTCATTTGGTGCCTCAGGTTATTAGTTGTCTGAAATGGTCATTTCTTTTTTATGAGCTATCCAAGTTCAATATTAGCAGCGATCTCACCCTGACATTCCTTCCGCCTGTCATACTGTTCTATATGATATTGGCAATTCTATCCTTAACCATTTATTTTTATTGGGCAATTATTTCCAGATAAATATATATAATCATTTGGTTACTCTTCTACTGTGTATTATGGGTCCTTTTATGCAAACTCTGATTATTAAATTTGTGCTTCCTCTAGCTACAAATATGCATGATAACCAACCCACTTAAACTCCCGACATCTAGTTGTCATTATCTGTAACAGCCAAACTTTTAGATGCAAGTACTCTCAACTGACTCTGGCTAACTTATATAGAAATGGAATTTATTAGAAAGCTATGGGTGGCTCATAGAAACAAGGAAATGGTAGAGAATTCGTCTCAGAATACTAGCAAGAGTCAAGGGTATCTAGGCAACTGTATTCACAGGAAAGAACATAACTCAAGAACAACTTGGTTCTGTGGCCCCACCACTGGACACTACCTATAGCATTTTACTGAAATATTACTTTATCATCAGAAGAACGAATTTTAAACTTTCTGTTTTTTTTTTTTTTTACACTGATTCTTTAAAGTCTTGTGAGGGTATCAGATTGGCCAAGCTTAGGTTTCTGCCCAAATGCATAATGTTATCTGGCCTTTTTAGCTTTGACAGTAGTGTTTTAGAATGTGGTGGATCCCGGCCTCACAGACTCATATTGTGATGTATTTCCAAAACATATTGCCCATGATCTGAATTCCACCCTTACTTGCAGAGTTTATAAGTTGTGCTCCCTCCCACCCCAGAAGCTCAAATGAAAAACTCACTTCCTATAGTTATAGGTCATATCACACTTTAGAAACAGAATACTAAAGATTATGAAAGATATCTACACATAGTTAACATATTGTAAAAGTGAATCAAATTTGCATTTTTGGTTTTGTCTTAAGGCAAAATGATTTCCATAGTACACAGATTATTTCAGGGTACTACTTTGGATACAAATGGAAACTGATACAAATACCGAGAATTGCAGCATGTTGTAAGGTCAGTTAGCAAAATATATTATTAGAAATGATACACAAAGCATACATATAGTGATGGTATCCTTGACAACACTTCTTGGCTTTGAGAAAAGATTTCTATTAATTAGGCTTTCTTTATTCTGTAGTAAAGAGCTACTTCATATATCCCTGTTTCTTCTTGCTTTTTTCATGGGATAGTCTGATTTATGATATAAATTGGATGAATTTTTAGCTATGCTAGGCATAACTAAAAGAGGCAAAGTAGTGTTACTAACACCACCACCGCTATTACTACATCTACTACTAGCTAATATGTACTCATACTTATTATGTGCCAGACCCAGTTCTAAAGGCTTTGCATGTAATATCTTATGTCCCCCTCCTCACCTCTCCAAAATCCTATGAGTTTCTGATTATAGTTTCCCACATTGATTAATGTGCAAGACAATGACTTTTCTTTATCTAGAAATACAAATTAAAAGATGCTTGGGACTTCCCTGGTGGCACAGTGGTTAAGAATCCGCCTGCCAGTGCAAGGGATATGGGTTCGAGCCCCGGTCCAGGAAGATCCCACATGCCGCGGAGCAACTAAGCCCGTGCACCACAACTACTGAGCCTGCGCTCTAGAGCCCGCCAGCCACAACTACTGAGCCCACGTGCCACAACTACTGAAGTTTGCGTGCCTAGAGCCCATGCTCTGCAGCAAGAGAAGCCACCGCAATGGGAAGCCTGAACACCGCAATGAAGTCCCCGCTCACTGCAACTAGAGAAAGCCTATGCGCAGCAACAAAGACCCAAAGCAGCCAAAAATAAAATATAAATAAACAAATAAATTTATTTTTTAAAAAGTTGAGGGGCTTCCCTGGTGGCGCAGTGGTTGAGAGTCTGCCTGCCGATGCAGGGCACACGGGTTCGTGCCCTGGTCCGGGAAGATCCCACATGCCGCGGAGCGGCTGGGCCTGTGAGCCACGGCCACTGAGCCTGCACGTCCGGAGCCTGTGCTCCGCAACGGGAGAGGCCACAACAGTGAGAGGCCCATGTACCGCAAAAAAATAAAAAATAATAAATAAATAAATAAAAATTTTAAGAAGTTGAAGTACTTAAAAAAAAAAATAAAAAGACCCTTGGATCTATTGTAATTAGGTTTTGTTCAATATGTTTGGTAGAAATATGATCTATTACGGCATCTTTCTCAAATGTTTATTTTCTGGCTTGCTTGTAGACTACACTGTAAAGAGCACTTTTTATGTTTACCCTTTCAATCATTCTCAATGAATCTCTAGGGAGGTTTCTCTGAAATCATGTTCCTTACATTTGCATGAAACTCTCCGTTCACTGTAAAATAAAAATAACATTTCTAAATACTGATACTCACTAAGGCTATATTACTTAAAATAATTAAGTGACATTTCAGACAGTTCTGGGGTGAGGTTTTCAGTCTTCTTTTAAAAAAATTCTTTGTATCACTTTGCAATACCCGGATCATATATTTATAAGTTTAATATACTCCAATCTGTAAGAAGTGCTCCTCACATACCATTGTACCAATCAGTCAGGCTTCAGCTTAAGTGATATTTCTGGAGAGGTACTATTTCCCCAACACTTTCTCTTCCTCTGACCACCAGCACATTGATATGTAAAGGAATTTGTCTGAGAGCTAGTTTTTGGTCAGCTTTATACCAAATAAGTATTTGCTTCTTCTGTAGGAAACAGAAAAATTGTGAAATAACTTCCAATATTCCAGATATCCATGCCACCAAATTCACTTGTAATCTGATTTGTCGGCTTCCTCTTTAAAACTTAAAGTGGGTGCTCAATACTAACCCTGATATTTATTAACTTATTCTTGTGTTCTTTCAACGGGTTTTTAAATATTTATGGTTTTCCAGACACTGTTTTAACTTTTGTCACTTTTGACAATTTTCCCCTAAGATTATGATTAATTTCTTTTTCTTTTCTACTTAATCAGAATTGCGTTCAACTTGATTTTTCTGAAAAATATTACTTGAGGGCCTTCTCTGAACACTGGATTGTGGTAAGTGCTGGGGGTCTCACTGGTAAGAAATACAGGAAGTGATACAATCCTCAGCTGACATTGTACAAGTCATCTAGCTATGAAATGAAGATGAATAAATCCAAGGGGCACTAAGAGGTAGTGGTAGGACTAAGAGTTTCTAAGCAGCACATTCAAGAGACAGCATGCCAGATCAGAGGAAGTGAGGAACTGAACTTCTGTAGTCAGGAGAAAACAAAACATAACAAAACAAAAACTATAATCAGAACCTTTGGACCAAAGTCTTTACTCCCTGGTCTTCTTCAGATGTTCTGCAGTGCTTTGCACATTCAAAGGACAATGTGAGAAATATTTAGTACTTAAGGCAAGATTTTGAATTATTTTGATTGCCTGCATGGTTCATAGTCTAAAAACTTCTGAGAAATTTGAAATTAAGTGGATTCTTTTTTTTTTGAATTAGCTTTTGCAATATCTATAATAAATGCAAAACCTCAAAAAGTCATTCCTAAAACATATGGATGTTTAAAATACTCTTACTTGCCATGGTTCAGGTAGTCTTTGGGAACCTTCCCAATTGCTAAAGAGAGACCATAAATGTAATAACAAAAACCTACAAATTGTTACTTAGTAGCAGAAATGAGAGATGAAAGATGGAAAAAGCAATTAATTCCTTTAATAAGCTAAACAGTTGGGTTTGAAATTTTTATAGCAAAGCAGATAAAAGAACATAGGCATTATAAATCATTTTTTAATTAGAAAGAAAAATAAATTCTGCATATGCAGAATCTTCCTACTGAAGTCTATAATAACAGCAACTGTATTAGTCAACAGTTTATACTCATGATTTTAGGGCACGGTTGTATAACATATCAGCATGAATTACATATGTTGAGGGAGATATGTTTTTATTTTATAATATATTCCAATTTATATTTTAGCAAAACATGCAAAATTAGATTCCACTATAATCCTTTATAGCTTACCAAATTCTTTCACCAAATTTGTTCTCATTATATTTTACAACAAAGTCATATTGTTGGTAGAGCAGATATTATTGTTTCTACTTACCTGATACTCAGGGATAGAAAATAACTAGGTTAATATGACAAAAATAAAGCTACATGTCTCATCCTCCAATTCAGAACCTATCATTCACTCTTTCTCATAATTTCCACAACCTTCTTTTTTATAACAAAAAAAAATTGGGGGGGTGGTTAAGTGCAATAATTAAGTAGTGTGCTTCCCTGGTGGCACAGTGGTTAAGAATCCGCCTGCCAATGCAGGGGACACGGATTAGAGCCCTGGTCCGGGAAGATCCCCCATGCCATGAAGCAACTAAGCCCGTGTGCCACAACTACTGAGCCTGCGGTCTAGAGCCCGCGAGTCACAACTACTGAGCCCATGTGCCACAACTACTGAAGCCCACGTGCCTAGAGCCCATGCTCTGTAACAAGAGAAGCCACTGCAATGAGACACCCGCACACCACAACAAAGAGTAGCCCCTGCTCGCCGCAATTAGAGAAAGCCTGTGCACAGCAATGAAGACCCAATATGAATTCCACCTTTCAAATTTGCTGCTTCGGGCTTCCCTGGTGGTGCAGTGGTTCAGAGTCCGCCTGCCAATGCAGGGGACACGGGTTCGTGCCCCGGTATGGGAAGATCCCACATGCCACGGAGCGGCTAGGCCCGTGAGCCATGGTCACTGAGCCTGCACGTCTGGAGCCTGTGCTCCGCAACGGGAGAGGTCACAACAGTGAGAGGCCTGAGTACCGCAAAAAAAAAAAAAAAAAAAATTTGCTGCTTCATATTTCCAACTAGGCTTTTGGATTAAAGAGGTTCTAATCTGGTTGAATACAATTTCTTTACCTTTGCAACTGGAGGGTGAAGTTGACAGGATTGACAGACAGAAAAGTCCCCTCTAGGCAAATCCATTCAGTCCCCTAAGAATGAAACCAGGACCCACTGTTCCAAAAAAACCATTGAAGAAATACTGTTGAGCAAGTCAGTGTCCTTGGCATACCCTCAACCCATAAGACCCAATGTCATTTGTGTAAATAAGGTCACCATTTGTATCCCTTGAGACAAAGTTTGTCTAATGTCTTCGTTCAAGCTCTTAAATACTAAGTAATGCTGCCTCTTAGAGGACAGAGGAAAGAGAATGTTTTGTGTTCAGGATTGGAAAAGATAATTTTAAATTGGAACCTGCATCATATAAATATCGATCAAGTATAAAGAAACATAATAGGGCTTCCCTGGTGGCGCAGTGGTTGAGAGTCCACCTGCCGATGCAGGGGACACGGGTTCGTGCCCCGGTCCGGGAAGATCCCACATGCCGCGGAGCGGCTGGGCCCGTGGGCCATGGCCGCTGAGCCTGCGCGTCCGGAGCCTGTGCTCCGCAATGGGAGAGGCCACAACAGTGAGAGGCCCGCATACCGAAAAGAAAAAGAAACATAATAAAGTACTTAACATCTCAGACTGCTCTCTTTTTCAATCTTGTAGCTCAGTCTTTCTGTGAATTGGTTTTATTTTTGGTCACTGCAGGCTTTTTCCACATGGTCACCGTGGACTTCTCAGTTTCACTTATGTACCTACCTCACTTGAGAGAATGGACTTTCTCTTTCCAGTTCCTGGTCTAAACATCCTGGTAAAGGATTCTGATAGATCTGGGTTGGTTCAAGAACAAGAGAGAACCAACTGATTATGTATAGGAGAAAGGAGTATTCTTAAGTGGGCGTTCTGGGGATAAATGTCTCTCTCTGGGATAATTAGCTAGAGACAAAATGGCAGGATCTCATAATTCAGACTTCTTTATATTCTCAGAGAGAAGAAAATGTTTTAGAGCATCACAGTAAATTCAGGATTTTATGAATTATGAATAATATTCAATTCTATGTTTATGAAAAGTAAATAATGTAAATTTAATTTTCATTACAAAATTTAAAATTAACATAGAAAACAAAACTAAGAACATTTACAAAGAACTGATAATAAAAGTTATTTAAAAATAAGCATTGATTTCATGTCATTAATAAAGTTCATACAAGGAAAGAAGACCTTTTTAACATTGAATTAGGAATTATGTTCTAAATTTTTGTATTAATGTAGAAATTTATGGCATTATTTCCCAGAGTAACTAGTATTGTAGAATATTTCTGGATCTCTTATTCCCATTTATCAGAGCTCTTGAGAATATCTAAAATACATGATCAG
Source organism: Delphinapterus leucas (assembly GCF_059928025.1). Lineage (NCBI taxonomy): Eukaryota > Metazoa > Chordata > Mammalia > Artiodactyla > Monodontidae > Delphinapterus > Delphinapterus leucas. The sequence goes on from NC_143134.1 coordinate 95,841,680, forward strand.
TATTACATACAAGTTATACTGAGTTTAATCAACAACAAATGTTATGTTTATAACCAATTTGAAATTTGAGCAAATTTGAAATATGTGGAATGAACAAACTAGAAATTTCTGAGATGCCTCAATATTCAGAATTCATTCATTCACAGGCAAACATTTATTGTCTGAAACAGACAGTATGATTTTGTGATTTTCTCAGTTCAAAGATGCCTAAAACGTCACTTGTGATGACTCACAGCCCTACTAGTAAAAAGAAGTATACGTTTTCACTGAACTAACCTTGGACACAACATTCACAAGTATTAAAGTTAGTCTAAAACATGCCTCCAATTTCCTTCAACACAATTATTATCTATTTGCCACCTTTTGGGAAACCAAATAACCTTGCAATTGTGCCTGGTGCCTATCACGCTCTCTTTCTATCATTTGCTGATTCTGCTAATAGGGAGGGAACTTCACTTCATTTATTGGAGTTCACTGTAGCTTTTCCTTCCTTTGGACCTACTTCAGAATTTCTTCATTCACTCTCATATATTTTCTTCTTACATTTCTCTTTCAACAATAATGACCTAAAAATAAGGACAATAAATACTAATGCCTATCTAAAAATCAAGAGCAATAAAAAGCAGTACTTATCTAAAAGTATGGGGTTGAGGCTAAGTAAATAGGAATATTTTTCATCACTTCTTTCCTAATTCTTTCCTTCCTTCCTTCTTCTTGTGAAGGATTATTCTAAAAATTACTCAACTACTTTTACTTTGTAAGCTAGAATAAAACATGCAGGTAAAAATCAAATGTTGATTTCCACTAGGAATACATGTTACACAGGTACTTTATTATTTAAAATGAATATGTCAATATATATTTCTAGACTAGTTAAATACAGATTAAAATGGTTTTGGGTACAGAGTTGGTCCTTCTGAAGAACTTATTGAGGTAAAAGCTAAATTAATCTGCCAGAAATATGGTAGATGATACATTTTGATGAAAATGAAAAAAAATATTTGGCAACTTTTCACAGGATCTTCAGTTTGGAATGAAACACAATTCGAATAAGATCAACTGGGAGATAGAAGGATGGTATAAAATATACCCTGTCATTTCAGGGAGCTATCCTGTGTTGAAAATATGATTAATATTTTGGCTTTCAAAAGAAATGATAAACTGATAAATATTTAAAGTTGTATTATTGACAATGAAAAAACAGAACTGTTTGGTGGTTATTATTTTTAAAATATATCAAAGAAGGGACCTGGAATGAGAAACATCCCAGTGCTCAGTAAATAGTTTTAGAAGAAACCTGTGGAAAATATCAGGATAGGAGATGAAAGGAGTTAAAGGAAGTCTAGATAGAGGGTTAGGGACAGCACTGAAGAAGAAAAAATGTTTTTGATGATAGTTAAGTAACTAAATCTCTTTAAGCATTAATCTCCTGCTTTTTAAAATGAGAAAGAAAAACTACACGTTTGGACACCATGTATCATTTTGGTTCCTTGTTGCCCCTGCAAGATTCCTACTTCTCCATTTTCTTCATCTCTTACAAAGATTAAATGATAGCCATGTCAAAAAAATGTGAAGTATTTGCATATAAGAGTGTTAAGCTGGCAAGCTCGGAGTCAAACCATATTCAAAACTCCATTTCCACCACTCACTAGCCATTTATTTAATTTCACGAACAGTCTAGGAGGTCAGAATAAGAATTGTTTTCTGACTGCCTATAAAGCAATTGAGAAAACATTTAAATTATGGCCACAATAACTTACTCTCTATCTGGGTTTGGCAGCATTTAGTATCCATCAGAAACAAAATTCATTTATCTTACTGCCCTTGGTACCTACGATTTCACACTCACAATAGGGAGTTTGACAAAGGAGAGAGACATGTTTCATGCCATTATTCATTTCAGTTAGAATCACTGCTACTTTTTGAACCTGAAGCCACACTATATTTGTCGTTACAATTAAAGGTACTTTTTCTTTTTTTAAATTGAAGTACAATTGACTTACAATATTATATTAGTTCCAGGTATGCAAAATAGTGATTTGATATATATACACATTACAAAATGATCACCACAATAAGTCAAGTTACCATTTGTCACCACACAAAGTTATTACAATATTATTGATTATATTCCCTATATTCCCCATGAATTATTTACATTATAATTGGAAGTCTGTATCTCTTGATCTCCCTCACCTATTTCACTCATCCCACCAGGCCCACTTCTTTGGCAACTACCACATTTTCTCTGTGTCTATAAATCTGTTTCTATTTTCTTATTTTCTTTTTTTTTTAGGTTTAACATATAAGTGAAATCATACAGTATTTGTATGTCTATGCCTGACTTATTTCACCAGGCATAATACCCTCCATCCGTGGTGCTGCAAATGGCAAGATATCAGTTTTTATGCCTTAGTGATATTCCATTGTGTATATACACCACATCTTCTTAATCCATTTGTCTTTCAGTGGACACTTGGTTGCTTAAATACCTTGGATATTGTAAATAATGCTGCAATGAATAGAGGGGTGCATATATCTTTTCAAATTAGCTTTTTTTTTGTTTTCTTTGGAAAAATATGCAGAAATGGAACTGCTGGATCTTATGATAGCTATATTTATAATTTTTTGAGGAATCTCCATACTCTTTCCACAGTGGCTGCACCAACTTACAATCCCACTAACAGTGCACAAGAATTTCCTTTTCTCCACATCCTCTCCCACACTAGTTATTTGTTGTCTTTTTGATAATAGCCATTCTGACTGAAGGAAGGTGATATATCACTGTGGTTTTGATTTGCATTTCCCTGATGATTAGTAATGTTGAGCATCTTTTCATGTGTCTGTTGGCCATCTATAGGCCTTCTTTGGAAAAATGTCTATTCAAGGTTCCTGTCCATTTTTAAGTTGGGTTGTTGGGTTGTTTTTTTGTTTTCTTTTTTGTTTTGTTTTTTTGATGTTGAGTTGTATGAGTTTTTGGTATACTTTGGATATTAACCACTTATCAAATAGCTTGCCTGCAAATATGTTCTCCCATTCAGTAGACAGCCTTTTCATTTGTTTGATAGTTTCCTTCCTTCAATGTGGAAAAGGTTTTTTTTTTTTTAGTTTTATTAGTACCATTCGGTTATTTTTGCTTTTTTTGCCCTTGCCTGAGGAGAGAGAGCCAAAAACACTGATAAGACTGAAGTAAAATAGAGCACTGTCCATGTTTTCTTCTCACAGTGTTATGTTTCAGGTCATACATTTAAGTCTTTAACCTATTTTGATTTGTTGTATATGATGTGAGGAAGAAGTCCAGCCTGATACATTTGCATGTCCAGGTTTCCCAGCACCATTTCTTGAAAGGGCTGTCTTTTCCCCATTGCATATTCTTGCCTCCCTTGTCATAGATGAATTGACCATATAAGTGTGGGTTTATTTCTCAGCTCTCAATTCAGTTCCATGTATGTTTGTTCTTGTGCTAATGCCATACTGTTTGGATTACTGTAGTAGTGCAGCATAGTTTGAAGGCAAGGATCAGCTACATTCTCCTTTCTCAAGACTGATTTGGATATTTGGAGTCTTTTCTGTTTCCATAAAAATTTTCAATGATTTGTTCCAGTTCTGTGAAAAATGCCATTGGTATTTTGACAGGGGTTGAAATGATGTAGATTGCCTGGGGTACTATTGTCATTTTAACAATATTAATTATTCTGTTCCATTAGCATTACTTATATTTCCATTTGTTTGTGCCTTCTTCAATTTCTTTCATCAGTGTCTTTTACTTTATACTTTTCTGAGTACAGGTCTTTTATTCCTTGCTTAGATTTACTGCAAAGTATTTTATTAGTTTTTGTGCAATTGTAAATGGGATTGTTTCCTTAATTTATCTTTCTGATACTTTGTCATTAGTGTATAGAAATACAAAAGACTTCTGTATATTAACTTTGTATCCTGCAAATTTATTCAATTTAAGTTTTAATAGTTTTTTTGTGGTGTCCTTAGGACTTTCTAAATATAGTATCACAACTTCTGCAAACAGTGACAGTTTTTTTTCTTCCTGTCAAATTTGGATTATTTCTTTTTCCTGTCTAATTACCATGGCTAAAACTTCCAATCATGTTAAATAAAAGCAGTAAGAATCAGCATACTTGTCTTGTTCCTGATCTTACAGAAAATGCTTTCAGCTTTTAACCATTGTGTATGACGTCAGCTGTAGGTTTATTATAAATGGCCTTTATTATGTTGAGGCATGTTCCATCTGTTTCCACTTTGCTGAGAGTTTTTATCATGAATCGGTGTCAAATTTTGTCAAAAGCTTTTTCTGCAACTATTGAGATGATCATATGATTTTTAATCTTGTTTTTTAATGTGGCGTATCAAATGTATTGAATCATCCTTGCATGCCTAGGATAAATTCCACTTGATCATAGTGTATAATCCTTTTAATGTATTATTGAAATCAGTTTGCTAATATTTTGTTTAAGATTTTTGCATCTATGTTCATCAGTGATATTGGCCTGTAATTTTCTTTATTTGTGGTGCCTTCCACTGGTTTTGGTATCAGGGTAATGCTGGCCTCACAGAATAAGTTCAGAAGCATTTCTTCCTCTTTAATTTTTTAGAATATTTTGAGAAGTATAGGTGTTAATTCTTCTTTAAATGTTTCGTAGAATTCACCATCTGGTCCTAGATTTTCTCTGTTGGGACTTTTAAAAATTATGGATGTAATTTCATTACTGGTAGTCAGTCTGTTCATGTTTTCTATTTCTTCCTGATTCTCCTTTGGGAGATTGTACATTTCAAGGAATTTATCCATTTCATTTTATGAATGGGCAATTGTTCTTTGTAACCTCTTATGATCCTTTGTATTTCTATAGCGTCAGTTTTTGTTTTTTTTTTTGCAGTATGTGGGCCTCTCACTGTTGTGGCCTCTCCCGTTGTGCAGCACAGGCTCCGGACGCGCAGGCTCAACGGCCATGGCTCACGGGCCTAACCACTCCGCGGCATGTGGGATCTTCCCAGACGGGGGCACGAACCCGCGTCCCCTGCATCGGCAGGTGGACTCTCAACCACTGCGCCACCAGGGAAGCCCTATAGCGTCAGTTTTAACTCTCCTCTTTCACTTCTGATTTTACTTATTTGGGTCCTCTCTTTTTCTTGATGAGTTTGATGAAAGTTTATCAATTTTGTTTACCTTTTCAAAGAACCAGCTCTTAGTTTCCTTGGTCTTCTCTATTGTTTTAGTTTTTTAGTCTCTATTTATTTCTGATATGATCTTTATTATTTTCCTTCTACTAATTTTAGGTTTTGTTTGTTATTTTTTCCTAGTTCCTTTAGGTGTAAGGTTAGATTATTTGAGATATCTTTTGCTTCCTGAGGTAGACTTTTATAGCTATAAGTGTCTCTCTCAGAACTGCTTTTGCTGCATGCCAAGAGTTTGGATTGTTATTTCCTTTTTCATTTGTAAGCTTGTATTTTTAAAATTTCCTCTTTGATTTCTTCATTGACCTATTGTTTTATACCATATAGTTTAGCCTCCATGTGTTTGTGTTTTTTGCAGGTTTTTTTTTTCTTGTAGTTGATTGCTTGTCTCATACCATCATGGTCTGAAACTATGTTTGATATAATTTCTATCTTCTTAAATTTATTGAAACTTGTTTTGTGGCCTAGCATGTGATCTATCCTGGAGAATGTTCCATGTGCCCATGAAAAGAACATGCATTCTGCTGCTCTTGGATGGAATGTTCTGTCTCTCTCTCTCTCTCCCCCTCTCCACCACCACATATATATATATATATATATATATATATATATATATGTATATGAAGTAAATCTGACCTGATTTTATGTCTGACTGATCTGGCCACTGTAAGTGGGTTATTAAAGTTCCTTGCTATTATTCTGCTACTGTTAATTTCTCCCTTTATGTCTTTTAATATTTGCTTTATGTATTTAGGTGCTTCTATGTCGGGTGCTATATATTTACAATTTTTATAACTGCTGGCTTGATTGATCTTTTATCATTATGTAATGTCTTTGTCTCTTTGGCAGTATTTGTTTAAAATCTATTTTGTCTGATATAAGTACCGCTACCACAGCCTTCTTTTTGTTTCCATTTGCATGAGTACCTTTTTCCATCTTCTCACTTTCAGTCTGTATGTATACTTAAATCTGAAGTGAGTATCTTGAGGCACCTGTGTTTTGTTTGTTTAAATCTATTCAGCCAGTCTATGTCTTTTAAGTGTACCATTCAGTCCATTTTCATTTAAAGTAACTACTGTTACTGATAGATATGTACATATCACCATTTTGTTAATTATTTTCTGGTTGTTTTATAGTTCTTTTTTGTTCCTTTCGTTTGCTCTGTGTTTCCTTGTGATTTATTGACTATTTTTAGTGTTTTGTTTGTATTCCTATTCTTTTGTGTGTATTTATAATAGGTTTTCATTTTTGGGTTACCATGAGGTTCATATATAAAATCTATATACCTATGTGATTATTTTAAGTTGATGATCTCTTAAGTTCGAAGGCATTCTAACAACACTTCATTTTAACTCCAACCACACCTTGTAATGTTTTATGTTTTGAAATCTTACTTTAAATCTTTTTATTTTATGAATTCCTTTAATTACTTATTATGGATATCACTGACTTTAATACTTTTATCTTTCAACCTTCCTACCACCTTTATGAGTGATTGGCTTACTATGTTTTCTGTATGTTTGCCTTTACCAGTGAGGTTTTTGCTTTTATAATCTTCATATTTAGTTGTGGTGTTTTCTTTTTTGCTTAGAGAAGTCCCTTTAACATTCCTTGTAAAGTCAGTTTACTGGTGCTGAACACCAGTTTTGCTTCTTTGTAAAATTTGTTCTCTCTCCATCAAGTCTCAGTAATAGCCTGGTTGGGTAGAGTATTTGTGGTTGTAGGTTTTTATCCTTTCATCACTTTGAATATATCATGCCACTCCCTTCTGGACTGCAAATTTTCTGCTAAAAAGTCTACTGATGGTGTAATGGGAGTTCCCTTGTATGTAACCAGTTGCTTTTCTCTTGCTGCTTGTAAGATCCTCTCTTTAGCTTTAATTTTTGCTATTTTAATTATAAAATATCTCAGTGTGGTCCTCTTTGGGTTCATGTTGTTTGGGATGCTCTGTACTTCCTGGACCTGGATATCATTTTCCTTTCCCAGGTTACATAAGTTTTCAGCTATTATTTCTTCAAATAAGTTCTCTGTCCCTTTCTCTCTTTTCTCTTTCTGGGACCTCTATAATGCAAAAGTTATTACAGGTGATGTTGCCCAAAGGTGTCTTAAACTGTCCTCATTTTTTAAAAATTCTTTTCTTTTTTCTGTTCAGCTTGGATGATTTCCACTACTCTGTCTTTCAGTTCACTGATCTGTTCCTCTGTATGATCTAATCTACTGTTGATTCCTTCTAGTGTGTTTTTTATTTCAGTTATTATATTCTTCAGCTCTGTTTGGTTCTTCTTTATAATTTCCAACTCTTTATTAAAATTTCCACTGTGTTCATCCATCTTCTCTTGACTTCACTGAGAATCTGTATGATCATAACCTTGAACTCTTTATCAGATAGATTGCTTATCTCCACTTAGTTCTTCTTCTGGGGTTCTATCTTATACTTTTGACTGGAACATAGTCCTCTGTTGCCTCATTTTCTGTTTTTATTTCTATGTGTTAGATAGGTGAGTGACATTTCCCAATCTTGAAAAAGTGGCCTTATGTAGGAGATATCCTAAGGAACCCAGCAGCACACTCCACGCTGGTCACCACAGCTATATGCTCAGGGGTGCCCCCTTTGTGGGCTACTCAGTTGGTTACCAGGCCCTGCCTCATGCAGTAGCTGCCAGCCCACTGACGGTTTGGGCCTGGTCCCAGAGTGACTGGCTGTGGGAGCCCAGGGGAACCAGGGTTGATGCTGGCCCACTGGTGGTTAGGTAAGTCCTCAGCTCTAAGAGGCTATCAGGAGAATTCAAAAATGGCACTTGCCAGCATCAGTGTACCTGTGGTGGAACAAGCTCCCAAAGATTGCTACCACCAGCATCTATGTCTCCACAGGGAGTCCCAATTGTCTCCTGCTTCTCTGTGAGGCTCTTCAAGATCAGCAAGTGGGCCTGACCCAGGCTCCTTTCAAATTACTGTCTCTGTGCTGGGACTCTGAGTGTACGAGATTTTGCATGTGCCCTTTAAACTCAGAGTTTCTGTTTTCTACAGCCCCCTGGCTCTTTGAAGCCCTGCTGACCTTTCTGCAACCCCCAGGCTGTGGAAACTCATGTGGGGCTTGAACCCCTCACTCCTTGCGGAGAACCTCTGCAATTATGATTATCCTCCTTATTGTGGGTTGCCTACAGGGGGATGGGGGCTTTCATTATACTGTATCTCTGCCTCTCCTACTCATCTCCCTGTGGTTCCTTCTTTATGTCTTAAGTTGTGGAAAATCTCTTCTGCTAGTCTTCAGGTCATTCTCATAAATAGTTGCTCTGTAAATAGCTGTAATTTTGGTGTGCCTGTGGGAGGAGGTGAGGTAAGGGTACTTCTATTCCACCGTTTTGGCCACAGCTCCTTCAGTTAGGTTTATTGAATGAGGTTTCTCTGGAGTGTAATACTACTGGCATATGGTAGCACATTTTTTTTTTAATGGAAGTTAAAATCAACTCTAACAAACAGTGAGATAATGTTTATGGGTTATTTTATATCTTTTAACATTATAAATTAATTTATGCAAACAAACTACTATTATAAATAGATAGAGCAAACATTATCCGCCCAACACCTAATAACTTAACATTAATAATAATATGTAAGCACATTCTGGGCCCTTACCTTATCCCGTCCACTTTTCAGTCTATCCTCCTCTCATCAAATGTTCACTGCATCAAATTTTGTATATTGCCTAATTTTTTATGTTAATAAAAATGGAGTCATATTGTATGTATTGTTTAATAAATATATTTTTATTAATCACTTTAAAAATATTTTATACATACGTATATATAGCTATAACTCATTCATTTTCATATCTGCATAGTATATACACATATATACACATACTTATATATACATATACATGTATGTTTATATACTGGTATATATTGCAGGAGGTCCTTCAGTGTATCTGGGGCCAAGTAGAAGGCTTGCTGATTCTTTGGATATGCAATTCCTCATATATACTAGGCCAAATCATTTTCCACAGTATTTAACAATTTATACTCTTGTTAGTTGTAAGATTTTTAAAAATAAATTAGAAGTTTTCTGATCATTCTTCATAGGTTTGGATTACACATATTAAAGGTCAATAGAGTTTTGTGGGTTTTTTTTTTTTTTAAATTTAAGCTCTCAAAAGAACATAAAATACTGATCTTATTCAGGCATACTCCTCAGTGGGTATCAATGCCTATCATTTCTCTTGTGTATAAAGACCTATGAACTTCCATTAGAGCAAGACAGGGATTTGAAGTTTCCTAAATTAAAGTTACCTCCTGTGGCAGGATAGGTAAGCTGCAACCCTTGCACTGAAATGAAGAAACTAATTTCTTCATCAGTGGTAAATTACATGAAAACTGAAGCCTTATGCTAAAGAAGTAAATGTATTGGATGATCTAGCTGTGGGTATCATCACTGACCATGAGTTTACACACAAAAAATTACACCTCTCTAGGAAGACCTGCTCTCTCCAAAAACAAGTGGGTTAATGTTGAATGGAAATTACCAACTCAATGACTGTGGTGGTTACACATCAGAGATGGGAATCTTTGCATTACTGTTTGCATCTGCCTCAAACCCAGTAGCTTCCACATATTGAAGTATGGACAATGGGTCCATTGCTGGTTAATTCATAAAGGAACTAGGAGACACAGCATGGGTCAGAACATTTGAGTTAAAGGCAAGGATATGTCTCTGCACCCAGAGCACCAGCTAACAGCTGTATTAACCTGGAAGAGTAAATTTTTGTGTGGGAGAAGAAGTTCTCTAGGCTTGGGTCAGAGAAGTATGATTATCACATTTTACATACATTACCTTGAACCTCCATCACATGTATAAGAAATTCAACACATCCATCATTCCATAAACTGCTATAAAATCATTTTCATGATCCTCATTTTTCTTACTTAACCCCACTGTTTCCATCACTGTTCATTTGTCTTTGCTCCGTATCAATCCAAAAGTACAAAAAATAAGTATTATATTACTTCTGTATCTTAAAGAGTAGCAACTATAGTTACACACAAATTGTTCAGGTCAACCTTTACATTTCCAAAACTACATTCTGAAAGTTACTCTGAATTTCCTTTTCTCAGCCCAGAGCAATGTAAAATATTAACATTATAATAGCTTCTTTAATTCCTAAAAATCTTAAGGAGAAATCTTTTCCTCATTAGTAAATTAAGGTAATGATAGCTATAAAATATTTATTAATTTATTACTATTTCACTTTTTCAGTAAGTAATACATTCGTATGATTCAAAGTCAAAAAAGTCAAAGAAAATTTGCAGTGGAAATTCTCTCTCACCTCTGCTCTAAGCAAGTTTCCCCATAAGAAATTCCTATTACTGGGTTTGTGTGTCCCCTGTTGGAAATATTTTAAAGCACATGTAAGCAAATTGAATGTAAACTGATTTTTCCTTTTTTTTTCTGTAAATGGAAATTTACTGTCATGCACATTGATTTATTACTTATCAAATATATCTTGGAATGCTTCATATCAATGCAGATAGGCTCCTCTCTCTCTCTCTCTCCCTCCCTCCCCCCCACCAGTTTTATCATGTTCCATTTTATAGATTAAAATATCATTTATTCAACTGGTTTTCAGATGACGGACATTTAGGCTGTGGATATGCATTTTCCAACTTTGGCAGGGGGGTGGAGGTTGTTTGTTTTCTGTTTTCTAACAACACTGCAAAGAACATTTGTCATTTTCAATGCATTGTATCTCCAGGATAAATTCCCAGACTGGAATTGCTGAGTCAAAGGATAGATGAATTGTTAAAGTGTTAAATGATGATAAATTGACCTCCATAGAGAATGTATCAAATTATACTGCCCACCATAATGAGGTATCACCTCACACCTGTCAGAATGGCCATCATCAAAAAATCTACAAACAATAAATGCTGGAGAGGGTGTGGAGAAAAGGGAACCCTCGCGCACTCTTGGTGAGAATGTAAATTGATATAGCCACTATGGAGAACAGTATGGAGATTTGTTAAAAAACTAAAAATAGAACTACCATATGACCCAGCATCCCAATACTGGGCATACACCCTGAGAAAACCATAATTCAAAAAGAGATATGTACCACAATGTTCACTGCAGCATTATTTACAACTGCCAGGACATGGAAGCGACCTAAATGTCCATTGACAGATGAATGGATAAAGAAGATGTGGCATGTATACAGAATGGAATATTACTCAGCCATAAAAAGGAATGAAATTGAGTTATTTGTAATGAGGTGGATGGACCTAGAGTCTGTCATACAGAGTGAAGTCAGAAAGAGTAAAACAAATACCATATGCTAACACACACATATGGAATCTAAAAAAATGGTACTAATGAACCTAGTTGCAGGGCAGGAATAAAGACGCACACATAGAGAATGGACTTGAGGACATGGTGGGGAAGGGGAAGCTGGAACAAAGTGAGAGAGTAGCACTGACATATGTACACTACCAAATGTAAAATGGATGGCTAGTGGGAAGCTCCTGCATAGCACAGGGAGATCAGCTCGATGCTTTGTGATGACCTAGAGGAGTGGGATAGGGAGGATGGGAGGGAGGCTTAAGAGGGAGGGGATATGGGGATGTATGTATACTTATAGCTGATTCACTTTGTTGTACAACAGAAACTAACACAACATTGTAAAGCTATTATACTCCAATAAAGATAAAAAAAATTAAAAAATGTTATACTGCCCAAAGAATACATATAGGGTTTTAGTATAAAAATTTGAATATTTTATAATATTTATATATAATATATATATTTATATTTATAATATAATATTTTATAATATGGTAAGTGAAAAATAGTACCTCAGTTTTGTTTTGTTTTTTTTTTTTTTGCTGTACGTGGGCCTCTCACTGTTGTGGCCTCTCCTGTTGTGGAGCACAGGCTCCAGACGTGCAGGCCCAGTGGCCATGGCTCACGAGCCCAGCCGCTCCGTGGCATGTGGGATCTTCCTGGACCGGGGCATGAACCCGTGTCCCCTGCATCGGCAGGTGGACTCTCAACCACTGTGCCACCAGGGAAGCCCAGTACCTCAGTTTAAATTGAACTGTTTTAATTGAACTGTCTGCTGTAATCAAGTTTCTAGTGATTCCTATGTTTTAGAAGCTTTTTAAAACTTATTTTTCTAGAAATTTTGCGTTCAGTCTTTGCCAATTTTATAGTTTTTTGGCTTTTATAAATCTATATGAAAAGTGTTCTATGTGCAGATTTTCTACTTTAAAATTCATAATTTTTTTCCAATTCGTCAATTATCTTTTGACTGAGATTATTTTTTTAAAAAGATGTTTTATGTTGTCAAGTTTCTGAATCTTTCCTTTTTTATAGTTAGATCTTTGTATCACAAAGTTAGTAAAGAATTATATTTTCTCTAGTAACACTATATTTTTTTGTATATATTTAAGTGTTTCATTTATTTGAAACATATTATCGTAATTGGCATGCAGTATGAATGCCAAATGATTTTTCTAACTGGTTCTTCAGTTGTTCATTTATTAAATGCATATCTTTTCTCCCAGTGATGTGAGATACTACATGTAAGGTATATAACATATCCACATGAGACTCTTAATACTGGCATTCTTGTGATTTTTTTAAGCAGTAACACAGTATGCATTTCCATTTATTATTTTTGTTTGTTGCTTTGCAGAACTCAGAAGTTTTTATTTAATTCAAATTTTACACAGTGCTTTTAAATATATTTCTTTCCACAGACATTTATCCCTAGGTATTCTTTCTTGCTAATCTAAAAGGAGTCTTTTCCTCTATGATATCTTCTAAGCAATTGCTACTGAAATATGTGGCACCTAGTATTTCTAAATATTAATTTTGTACTATGTTACTTCTATGAATTAGTATATACTTAAAATTTCTAGTTTATTTTAATATATCTGAGTATAAAATCAGATCATAGGAGAGTAGTAATATTTTATTCACACATCTACATATGTCTTTGATTCCTTTATCTTTTCTAATTGCACTGACTACCACTCTCAGTAAAATGTTAATAGCCATGTTAATGAATATTTCTTAATTTCCTTAAAATGCTATACAGTTAATGAACATATTTTGTAAACTAAATAGGACTGATCTCTATTATTTATTTTATCATTAAGCATTAATCCCACCCAAATAGAAATATTTTATCAAATGCTTACCTCTTATAAGAAGAATCATATGAACTTTTGTTAGATACAATAATGTGATAAACTATATTATTCATCATCATGATGTATTATTTTGCTATTTTGCTTTTATTTACTAAAATTAACACTCTGGCATTAATATTCATAAATTAGATTGGCCTTTGTTTTCTTTGTAATTTATATTGGTGTTTCACTATATTTTCTTAAAATAAGAATTACAAAGTTTTCTTTTACCCCTCAATATTCTGAAACTATTTAAGGAGCACTGGAATTATTTTATAGAATTTTGTGTTGGAATTCTTCTTTAAATCATATGAGCTACATATACTTGGGAGAGGGTTATTATCTCTTTATTCCATGGGAATCATTCTATTTAGACTACCTTCTTCTTTTAAAATCAGTTTTCATAAGTTACATTTTCTAAAAATATATGATATCCCAGTTTCCAAATGTATTTGTATAGAGCTGTGCAAGACGGTTTCTTATGAGTCTTTTCATTTTGTTTGTTTTTGTAGTTATTTTCCTTATCATTATTTATTTTGCACATTCGTTCTTTTCTCATTTTCTGCAGATTCATATTAGCTAGTGATTAGCTACTATATTGATTTTGCCAAAGAACCTGATTTTTTTTGTTTTTGTGTTATAGCCTTTTTTCTAATTCATTGTTTCCTGCTTAACCTTTATTATTTCTTGCTTTATACTTCCATTTTATTTTATTGCTCATTTACTAACTTTCTGAATCACATGTTTAATTAATTTTCCTTTTTCTCATTTATCAATGTATATATTTAATTTTCCTTTGAGAGTTTAGTTCTATACCTTATGCATTCTAATATGTAATGTTTCATTATTATATATATTCTAGGTAAACTGCAGTTTCATTTTAGGTTTTATCTTTGATCCAATAATTAATTTAAAAAGAAAGTGGTTTTTTGGTCCATCTGTTAGCATACCCAGATGATATAACTTCTTTTTTTTTTCAGTTCCTTTTCAATTTCCAGCTTTTTACTTCATTGTATAGATAGATGGTACAATATTTCTATTCTCTGTATTCCATTTCTAATTCATTGTTTCTTTGGGGAATTTTACAAGATAAAGGAAAGTTACTTACTAATCTACTTATACTGATATCAAACACAAAAATCTGTGTAATTTATTTTACTTCTCTTAAATGGCAGAGGCATCTGTAGCTTTTTAATTTCATTTAGTTTTAATAATCAACATTTCTCTTCCTATTATATCAGTTGTGAAAGAGAGGAGCAGTTTTGGCAGAGGGAAGAAGTAGAATGGATGGGATACCTGTGATGATTACTACCAGGTCATCTTTAAAGAGCATAAGGTAAGAGCTTATTTTAGCTCTAGGAAGGACTACAACAAACTAGACACATTTCTGGGCAGCAATGCTTGAGAGGGCTTTGGTATGTCTATGTTTTTAATTCTACAAAACTGACCACCCTAATAATGTCTGGTCCTGAATTATAGACCAGGGGACAAAGGTAAATCTGGCCTTGGCCAGGGTACAGTATTCTAGACAGCTGAGTCCACTGTCTGACAGCTGTAACATGGAGAGTCGAGAAAGCAATACAGAAAAAACCTCTCAAGGGAATGCCTAGTCACAACCTGGGAAGGCTTTTTGACCAAAGTAGCCAAGAATGAACGCTCATGTGCTCTGGTTTTGAAGAATATCAACACTTTCCTGTTAGTGACATTAGTTCCTTATTAATTCCTAACATAAACATTGTACAAGGGTTCCCTGTTTTTGTTTTTAATTAATCAGCAGCTTTTATTTTCATTATGAATGTATTCAGCTAGGTACCTCACTATGTTATTTCTTTAAAGAAAGGGCTTGATGAACAATAAATTGAATATAACTTTTATGCTTTAACCAGACTTAATATACCACTTTCCTCTTTAGTGTTTGATGCCTTTCTAACATCCAGCTAATTTTTGCTAAGTTCATAGAGTGTGTAGCCTTTCAAAAGATGTAGACAGGATGAATGCAAGCTTTAATTCTCTGTTTCTTTGTAAAGGTCCCTTGTCCCTCATAGAAGACAAACAGAATCCTTTACCAAAGGTCTTGGCTATGATGCAATCTGTATTGTACCTGCCTGATACAATTAGGGTTAACATTCTCTTTATATGATTATAATCCTACAGGTACATCACATTTCTACAGATATGGCCTTGGTTAAGTCTTTTGATTAATCACTTTTCCTTCCCTGTGTTCCCTTTTTGCTGGAAAAGATTTCAACACGTCAGAACAGAATAATATCCCCCATTATATCTGCAACATAAGAAAGGGAAAAAAATTACTGACTGTAGAATTAAGAATAAAGACATGTCAAGCACTAAGTCACTTCTCTGTCTGCAGTTTGTAAATGGCACAATAGTAAGTTACGTTCTTCAGCATTTGCAACTAAAGGACAGAATAGATGGTAAAGGCTTATTTAAAATTAAAAGAGAGAAAATATTTATTTAAAAGAATTGCACTGCCAAGATGCAATTTATTATGTGTAGGGGGCAGGTATGTGTTCAATGAAGCTTGGTCTGAACCAGAGTGAGATAATATACTACAAATTGATAAGCCTTCATTTAAGTGAATTTCCATTAAGAAATCCACACTGACAGAAAACGATTCTCCATTGCATTCACCATGTATCACCCTAAAATGTTAAGCACAGCATTTTAAATTCAATTATCATCTTTAGTTTTTAAGAAACAATCCATATAAGAGCCTGCCAACTAGATATTAATTATTGGATTTACGTTTGAAAGAGCCGACAATCTGATTTCATTTAAAGTCTGCAGGAATGATATTGAACTTGATACTCCTCAGTGGAGAAAAAAAAACCCTAGACAGTAAGTCAAGTGATTTGGGAAACAGATTAAGTTTTTTAGGCCATTAGGTACTGTATGGATGTTTCTTAATTTTCTGTGACAGATGCATTCCTCTGACATTCCTACCCTGAAAACTGGCTTAAACTGATGAACCACCCATGTGCTGTTAAACAGCACTACAATTGATAGAAATATAGAAACTGAGATTCAGAAGGATTTCTACTGTTGCATATCTCTAGACCAGGGGTCACAAACTCGAATACCTATAGGAGTCAACGTGGGTATGTGACCAAAGATACAGATTATATACTAAATACTTTGCTTTTACAGTAAATGATAAGAATAATGTTTATTTCTGCAAAGAAATACTGTTTATATCTTGCTTTCTTGAAATATTAGCTCTCCTAGATTTATTTTTCACTTGCACATCTTTGTTAAAGATATAGAAACAGGGAAATATTTATTTACTCTAAAAAGAAAAACAGCAAATGATGATGAACTGTAGTTGACTTTCAGATTTTCTGTCAAGGAGACAATAAATTGATGGGTACTCTGCTGAACTGGAAAGTGTATATCCTGTCTGAATTATGCAACTGCAATTTAACTCCAGCTGACTTCTGGTACAGTGTTTCCAAATCTTCTGGTCACTTGCCCCAAGAAACAAAGGAGAAGAAATTGTTATTGGGAAGGTCTTGATTTTTAAAATCTAGGCCTAATTTAATAATTCTTAAAAAAAATTATGTAAAATAAAACATTTTAGGCTAAACTATATTCATCTTCAGAATAGACTGGGCAATAGGCAAAGAGTTCCCAGAATTATGATATTCATTTAAGTATATATTGATGAAATCATAGCACGTGAAAGAGCAAGCAAATAAGCGTTTGATTCTATGGTAGCAAAAAGCTAGAAAATGCAAAACTGACTTTAGTTTGATAAGACCATATACAAATATCCAAACTATGAATATATGTTATTTTTAGTACCTCCAGGTGTTATCTACATTCCCTAGTATACCTATAATGGATAAACCAAATAATTAGTATACCAAGTCTTTCTTATTTTTGTATATGGCTCTTGATCAACTTGCCTATCTTTAGAGTTTTTCTGTTGTGGTGTTATGTGATTGGGAAGAGTATTACGTCAAAATATTTCCCATACACCATTTGCATGAAATGGAAATTCTTTTAGCTGTTTGTTATTTACATTTTGAGAGTTTTTCTTATACTGTTTTCAGCTATTAAAGAACTAGGAATTAACTAAATACTGAGTAATAACTACTCAGAAAAGTAAAACCTTTCACTAATATGGCGACTTGGATGCATTACCTTTCTGTACCATCTAAAAAACTGAGATAATGTTAGTATTAATCTCATAGGGTTGTAAAGATTAAGTGACATATAGGTAAACCCCTTAAATCATGGTCTGATATAGAAAGCATTTAATAAACGTTAGCTATCAAAATAAATTTAAAATATTATTAATTAATAAATATGTTCTGGTTGTTAAGATATAAAATGAGAAAGAGTTTCCAGTACACACGACACAGTTGTTTCCTCAATCTCCCATTAAAAAAAACAAAAACAAAAAACGTATTGACTCTCTAATATCCTATACTCAGCAACTAAAATGACAAACATTTACAAAGAGAAATTAATGAATTATATTTGAACAGCGATGTAATATCAAAACCATCTTACAGCTGTAAAAATGAAACCAAAGGCAATTAAATACTCATCATTAGAACAAGAAACCACAAAGTCAGGTAGAGTAAATATCTGAGTCATAAATGTAAACCAAAGGGTCATGAATTGCCCCTTGCAACTGAGACAGAAGAGAATAAAAACCTGATAAAATACTATCTGACTAAATAATTTAAATCACTAGCATCATAATGGCATGAATTACTTCTAAAAGAGTTGCCTTTATGGTCAATGTAGTAGTCCATGCAGAAATAATGAATAATATGGAAGTTATAACTATCTTTTAGGTAGGAAGTTACTAATCAAACAAAAAAAAAATAGAGGATTGAGGAAATTACATAATTTGTCAAAGTTACAAAGCTACAAAACTGTAAGATAAGGAATTCAAATGTAGACCTCTCACACTCAAGAAATTATGCTCTTTTATTGCTGCCTTTCCATTTAGGGAGTAAGATTTTTCACTTTATAATCACTAAGAAGCAATTCTTTGAACAAACAAATGTGTAGGTGGAGAACAAAAATTTTCTCACAAGCACACTATACTAATTTACCAACCGGTAAGGGACATTAGCCCCTTGTTCACAGGCATTATCCAGTTGCTGGGCTTATGTGTAACATTTACAAAGCCAGGCATGGAATTGGGAATAAAACAAATGGTTTTCTACCTCAATTGCATGCTGGAATCTTAGGATTCAGTGAGAGATATGTCAGTTTTAAATAGCCACAAGCATATCAAAACTACATCAAGAGTTATATTTTACCAATAAAAAATGAAATTGCTTTCATTAACCTGATTATATTCAGGATAATAATGACAGCCACAGAAGAAATGTGCAAGTCTATTTCATTCAATTATCCACACCGAGAGAATAAACATATGTGTAAATAAAAAGACAGGCCTAATGCACTAAGGATTTTCTTCTTTGGGTGACTAAAATGCAAAAGTTTTGCAAACTCTGCAAATTACATTGTGAGAATTATTCGGGTCCATTTCAGTGTTATATTTTCTATACTTGTCACAGATGGACACTTCAAAGCCTTTCCTGATGATTCAATATAAATACATATTCTTAAAGCATTTTCCTGTTCAAATAGGCCCTCATAATTCACTTTTAAGTGTTACATGAACAACTCAGTATGCTATGTGACTAGAGTCCTCCTAACTCAATGCTCTGTCCACCTGAATCCTACTATGTTGATTGTGCAAAAACCACATCCTATCACCTCAATATTTTTTCCAACAAGACCTTCAAATAAGTGCATCCTACTAATTAGAGTATAAGCATAAATCTGCTGAAAGTGTTCACGTCAGACCTACTACATAACTAGTATTTCAATCTAGAAGTAGACATTATAGGAAAGGATACGTGCATTCAGATTTTCAGATACTTGATAAAATAACTTTATGGAAGATATCCTCAGTGATCACCAAATTGAGTAAACATGTCATTGTTAAATTAAAAAATAAATCAACAAATATTGTGTTATATGCAGTATAACCATGAAAGATATCCAGCCCTCACCTTTAACATCCTTCAAATTCAAAGAAAAAAATTAAATGCAATAAATGCCAAAATGTATCTTGTCTTGTGCAGGTAGAAAAGCTTAAAGATATTAAGACACACATTTGTTTGGTTGTTCAAAATCCATTTACCTTTATTTAGGTAATAACATTTCACTTTCCTTCATATGTCTCCCTTTGTTGGCTGCACACAAGATGTCCTATTCTCAACAACAAAAAGATAAACAACCCAATTAAAATATGGGCAGAGGACTTGAACAGACATTTCTTTAAGGAATATACAGAAATGGCCCACAGGCACACAATAAGATACTTAACATCATTAGTCATTAGGGACATGTAAATCAAAGTCATGCGATATTACTTCACACCTTAAAAAAAAAAATTCTTGGCCAGGATGTATATATATTAGAATCACAGTATATTGCTGATGGGAATTTAAAATGGTACAGCTACTGTGCATACGAGTTTGGTAATTTCTCAAAAAGTTAAACGTAGAACTACCACATGACACAGCAACCCCACTCTTAGGTATACAACCCTAAGATCTGAAAACACAAACTCAAATAAATATTTGTACATGGATATTCACAGCAGTGCTATTCACAATAGCCAAAGATGGAGACAACCCAAATGTCCATCAATAGATGAATGGATAAACAAACTGTAGTATATATATATATATGTGTGTGTGTGTGTGTGTGTGTAAGGCCAAATGGCCCGAGGCAGGGGAACACAATCAGATTCACAGGTTGCATGAGAACGAAACTCTCCGGACCACCCAGTTCCAGAAACTGACCTGGAGACTTTCCAGACCACCCAGTTCCAGGAACTGACCTGGGGACTTTGCACCCGGCCCAGCCTTTCCGCCTTTCGAGGGGCAGGACTAACGGTCCCCCAGGATACCCGAAAAGACCACCAAATAAGGAATACCCTGCGCCCTCCCAGATTCACCACACCCCTTTCCCTTCTTCCCCTATAAAATCTTGCCCAACCCTCGCCCGGGTGCTACTTCTCTGGCCCCTTTCTCTGGGACCAGAGAACCTCGCCCCGGAGCGCTCCCTAATAAAGCTCACTTGAAGCTTTCCTCTGTTTCGCGGTGCCGTTTGTTAAGATCCGACCTTACAATATGCAGTGGAATATTATTCCATATTGTAATACTATTCCATAGAAAATAATGAAACACTGACACAGGCTATAACAAGGATGTCTGTACGGATTTGGAGACAAAAAACAAGTTGTCAGTTGTTAGGGGCTGAGGGAAAGGAAGAATGAGAAGTAACAGCTTTATAAGTATGTGGTTTTATATGGGGGCAATGAAAATGTTTTAGAACTTAATAGAAATGGTGGTTGTACAACATCATGAATGTAAATGCTTCTGAATTCTTTCGTTAATGTTGTTATGTGAATTTTGGCCCAACTGAAAAAAATAAAAAGATTACCAAAAAAAGAAAAGACATTCTTATCTCCTTTGTCCAAGGGTGTAACCACATGACAAAGTTGGACAATGTCTTTTGCCTGGGACTTTAATCATTAAGTATGAGATGAAATTATAAGAAAATGATTAACCCTCTTTCATTACAATGGAAGTGTTATACTGGTGATGATTTTTATTGGTATTATAATTAAGGCTGTGATTCCTATTAATGTATACTTTTTTTTAATACCCTATGGAACCAAATATATCTCTATGCACAGAATACAGACTAAATCTGTGGGGTAGGGTTTCTGAAGCCTCTAAAGCTAAATATCAATTAGGCTCATGAAGTTGAAACCAAACCCTGTGGGGCTCTTGGGCATGGAAGCCTTTCACACAGTTGCTAATCAGTTGCAGAGACAAGGGAAGAGCAGCCAAGAAACAACAGTGCAGCCTTGGGGCAGGTCCTGGTTCCTCCTCAAGGGATACAATATCTTTGAGCTCTTTACAGAACTAAAACACCTAACAAATGGAAGATGTTAGCATTCTTTATTCCAGAGAAGATTAAAGGAACCTTGAGAATCTCATCAAGAGACCACCTGAGGCCAGATTAAAAGAACCAGAAAAGCTCAAATCCTCCCAGGTGGGGACACACAGTTTTGAGGGGCCTGCTGTGTCCCCCTTTGCTTGGCAAAGCAATAAAGCTATTTTTTTTTTGATATGGACCATTTTTAAAGTCTTTATTGAATTTGTTACAGTATTTCTTCTGTTTTATGATTTGGTTTTTTTGGCCACAAGGCATGTGGGATCTTAGCTCCCGGACCAGGGATTGAACTCACACCCCCTGCACTGGAAGGCAAAGTCTTAAGCACTGGACCACCAGGGAAGCCCCAAGCTATTTTTTTCTACTTCACCCAAAACTCTGTCTCTGAGGTTCAATTTGGCACTGATACACAGAGGCCAAGTTTTTGGCATCAAAGCTTTGCGCTTTCAGACATGGATACAGCTGCTAGCTTCATCATCATTTCTTCAGACCTCACCCTGTGTTTATCTTATGGCAAATTTATGGAAATATTCTCATATTCTTAACCCTGTGCCACACTGCTCTCATTTTTTTTTATGAACAGGGCACCTATAACCTCAAAGTGTTCCTAGAAAATACAAATTTGCCATAGTGAAACCTAGTATTCCTCTGCTGAAAACTCTTTTATAGTCCTCTGAAAAGGAAATTCGCACTAACTTGACCCTGTATAATTCAAGTTTGGAAATTAGAGATAAAATACTTAAGACACCAGAGATTATTTTCACTGTTAACTTTCAAAATGTTTCCAACAATATTGATCTCCTTTTAAAATTTTTATCCAATCTGTGCTATAAATTTCTCATCTATGTCATCTATTGATTTAGGATTTATAGTTACTCCTCATTAATCAAGGAGATTGCCAAATTGCTCAGTTTTTTTCCTGTCCAATTCAAATTATTTCATATCTCTGGTGACTTGAGAGTTCAACTTCAAATTTACAAAGTGGTTATTTACCACATAGAAGTTAAACATATAGTTGAACCTTGAATGACATGGGTTTGAACTGCAAGGGTCCATTTATATGCAGATTTTTTTCAACAGTAAATACAACACTACTATACCATCCGAGGTTAGTTGAATCTGCATATATTCAACCACAGATACAGAGGAACTATGTAACAGTGTGGGTTGACTATAAGTTATCTTGGATTTTCAACTATATGGACACTCAGTGTCCCTAGTCCCTGAGTTGTTCAAGGGTCAACTACTTTATTTCAGTGGTCCCCAACCTTTTTGGCACCAGGGCCCGGTTTCGTGGAAGACAATTTTTCTATGGACTGGTGGCAGGGGAGGGGGGTTGCGGGAGGAGATGTTTCAGGCAGTAACTCAAGCCATGGGGAGCGGCAGATGAAGCTTTGCTCGCTCACTGCTCACCTCCTGCTGTGCGGCCCGGCTCCTAACAGGCCGCAGACTGGTACCAGGCCACGGACCAGTACCAGGCCACGGCTCGGGGTTTAGAGACCCCTGCTTTATTTGATTATTGAATCCAATACACCTAAGATTTCAGAATAATTGTTTGTAATAACTGCAAAATCTCTACCTCCAATACTGATCTCTCAGTCCCTCACCTAGTGCACATCCCAATCTAGAAATCTCCCAGGCATTTCAAAATTAACTTGATTAAACTTAAATTTTAAACATGTTCCTTTCTCACAGTGAATCTTCCTATCATCCAATCATAAACCAAGGAGTAACCCTTGACCTTTACCTCCCTCTTGTAGCTTATCAGTCACCTCATCTTAAAATTTCTACCATAAGAATTCTGTCTTGAATCCACCTATATCCATGTCTACTCCTTAGTTGGTGTCTTAACCATTTCTTACTTAGATTATTGAAACACTTCAGTTGTGGGTCTTATCTATGAGTTCTCAGTAAGCCTCAAGGTTAGATCTTTTTAAAAGGCAGATGTGATCAGATGTAATTTGCATTTAAGCATTCTATAAATTATATTTGTCATTTTAAATTTAAAATCCTTAAAACACATTTTTTGCCATAACTCTGCATATTATTTTTCATATTTAGATATCTGCATGCTTTTATTCAGTCCTAAGCCTTTGTATATGGTGTTCCTTTTGCCCTTAATGCTCCTTACCAATCCTTATTTTGCTATTCATTCTAAAGAAATAAGTTCTGGTTAACTACGTCTCTGCCACCCTGCTACCATTTACATAGACATTTATTGTTGTCATATAATCCAATCATCTTTATCATTGCACTTATCAATTTACTTTCTACATAAAATGCTTTGCAAGATATCAAACTATACATGACCCTACAGGTCTGTGAGTACATAAATAAATGAATTTACTGAGTCAAATTTTTAAAGTAACAAGTATTTTAAAGTATCCATAGAAAATATCTGTGGAAAGTGATAAAAGCTTTATAATGTGGATGAATTACTTATGTTTGCAGTGGGGAATGTTTACAATTGGAAATGCAGTTGTAAACAAGAGAGCTAGTTCTTTTCTTTGAGGATCTTAACTTATTGACACATGGGGAGAAAAAGAAATAAAATGTAAACCAAAAACAAACAAAATTCCTTATAAGTGTAGTAGGTTTTATGAAGGATAAAGAAATAGGAGTGACACAACAGAGAGTAACTGCTTTTTGAGAAGGTGTTTTGTTTTAGATAATCAGAGGAGTCCTCTTGGAAGTGGTGTCATTTTAACTGAGATCTGAATGATAAATGGCAGTCAGGCTCACAGTCATCCAGGAGGAAAGTGCACAGGATGATAAAATGGCTGGTGGCAGGCCCTGAGATAGGAATAATTTGGCATGTTTATGGAACTGAAAAGGAGCTAGTGTGACTGGAATGTAGAAAATGAGGCTGAGGAGGTATATGTGTGTTTACTCATACATTTTTAAAATTTATTTGATTGAAGTATAGTTGATTTACAATGTTATGTGAATTTCTGCTGTACAGCAAAGTGATTCAGTTATATATATATATATATATATATATACACACTTTTCCACATTCTTTTCCATTATGTTTTATCAAAGGATATTGAATATAGTTCTCTG
The DNA here is from genome assembly GCF_059928025.1 of Delphinapterus leucas. Taxonomy (NCBI): domain Eukaryota; kingdom Metazoa; phylum Chordata; class Mammalia; order Artiodactyla; family Monodontidae; genus Delphinapterus; species Delphinapterus leucas. The sequence goes on from NC_143134.1 coordinate 95,866,135, forward strand.
TGCTATACAGTAGGACCTTGTTGTTTATCCATTCTAAATACAGTAGTTTCCATCTACTAATCCCAAACTTCCAATCCAACCCTCCCCCACGCCCCTTCTCCTTAGTAACCACAAGTCTGTTCTCTGTAGTCATAGAAGATATTTTTAATTTTGATTTTGTTATGTTATCACACAAGGATAATGGGATGCATCGAAAGTTTGTAAAACAAAGAAATTATATAATATAAGCTATTTTTAAAGGCCATTCTGGATGATGTAAGGCAATTATAAGGGGCCACGGTGGACTGTGCCAAGAAAGGAAGCAGGGGGACAATAAAAAGGTTATTGTATTCATCTGGTCAAGCAATCAATGAAAGAGGGCTGGGGTGGAAGCAGTGGAAATGATTATATCTTTTTTAAGGTAGTCTGAATAAGAATTGCTGATTGGTTATATATAAGGGTGGGTTGTAGGAAGGAAGAATATAGACTGTACCCTAAGTCATTTTCTTTACAATTAGATGGATGGACATGGCATTTACTGATACAGCGGAGAAAGGGGAAATGTAAATCACCTGGTTTTCATTAATCTGGACGTGCCTAACATGACCCAAATGGAGACATTAGGTAGACCTATGTTAACACAATAGGATGTCAAAATTTGAAATTTTGGATAAGATATAAATATTGAGCAGATATCAAATACCAAAGTAACTTTTGGTTAGACCTTCCTGGGGGCTGTAAAACAAAAATATCTGAGGATTAGATTGCTTACTTTTGTGAGTATTTACGGTGCTATGTGGCTGGAAACTGAGAAAGTTGTTCAAGGAGATCTATTTGGTGAAAACTGCTATTGTACAGTAAGTCCCACTCTTCTTTAAAGAGTTTAATGGAATTATTTGGAGAGCTTGATGTATTTCCCAACAGTTGGGAAAAGCATACTGAACAGGCATTTTAAGCCTTCTTGGGAAATCTACAGGATGAGAGATGGGCTGACTATCTGCTTTGGTGGCAGAGCAAAAGGGAGTGGCTGCTGCTTTGGGATCCACCTCCACTCACAGAGGTATCTCAGGAGGAGAATGTTTGAGTGGACCTTACGGATCAGTTGTGGGCCATGTAGGAGAGAGAGATACCTACTCATGCAGACTGCCTAAAGTGATATGGAAATTAGAAGTTGATTAGAGACCTTTTGAGTGTACTGCTATGGAAAAAGAGTAAGCAACTGCAGGACTAGACTGGATTTGCTAACATCAAGACAGTGTGTGTGTGTGTGTGTGTGAGAGGGTGAAGATTCTCCAAAGTACCAGTAAAATTCCTCATTTAGGAAACAGTAAGATTTAAACAACTTCTAAACATAGACATGGTAATAGCACTGTTCAATAATATTAATAAAGAAATTCCCTCCCCCACCTGACCTCTACTTTCTCCCAGTTTCCCATAAATCATAAAAAGAATAGAAATATAATATAGTATATTATATACTTACTAATATATAGTTTATACTTAACTAGTAAGGGTACTAATCATACCCTTAATAATTGACAGGATATACTGTCAATTAATAAAGAATCTAGTCTGCAGCAGGACTTGGCTGGGAGGGAGGAGAAGTTCAGGGTTTTTCTTATTATATAAATAAAACATTTTTAATCTAAATTGAGATCATGTTCGCAATTATAATGATCACAGAACTTTTTGGTACCCAAGAATAATAAAGAAAATCATGTGGCCTCACAAATTTTCACCCAATTGAAAGGGAAGGGCAGAAGACAATAATGGAGCTCTACGAAGCCAAATGGAGCTCTATGGAAGCCAAATGGAGCTCTATGGAAGCCAAAAACATCTATTTAGGATTTCATGCGGTAACAGTGAATGAGAGGTAAATGCATACTCTTCTTATTTCTGTTGGTTCTGAGAAGCCACATGCTATATCTCAGAAAAGGATACAATCATAAGGAATGATGTCAGCTAGGACTATATTTTCTAATTTCAGAAATATCAGCTATCCAGCAAATTTCTAGACCTGTCATGTTTTTTTCTTTAATTTAAAAAAAAATCTATTTAGAGGAAATAACTATGTCAATGGAAATGGAAGAATTATTTAGCAACAATCAAAGAGGTAATTAACTACATTTTAAAAAATATTAAATCAGTCTCACTTAAAATTCAATCTATTCTTAGCAAACATACATAGTGTTGCAAGTAAGGATAAAATCAGATGCTAAAGCTATGGGATATAATGGGGGAAAAAGCATAAATACTGGACTCACACAAACGTGGTACTGAATCCAGGCATCAGTAATTTTAAAGTGTGGAACTTAGAAATACTCCCAAAAGGCAAAATATACCTGCCTCATGTGATTATCTTGCAGATCTGTGAAGTGATTCAGGCAAAGTACCTTACGTAAGCACTCAAAATATACTTTCATCATATTTTGTAAAGAACTTATTTTTCCAAGTCATACTTTATAAATATTGTATTGCTAAATATATAAAAGCATACAAATCTGAAAAATGCACCCTTTACTTAAATCTCAGATACAGCTTGTGCACTTACAAACTCATGAAAAGCTTACTTTAGTCATGAAGGTATTCTCTGATTTTTTTGCACTGCTATTTCTTCAAATTATTAATAAGCTTTAAAGACAGATTTCACTTCATTCAAAGATTTCACTCTCACAGGCTCTGCTGCTCACTCCCAGGGCATCCTCTCCCTGTAGCCAATTGTTTCATCCAACTGATTCATTGCACAGTTGTTACAGTTCATTAGAAGAATGAGCGATGCTGATAATTCAGCAGATGAAATTCATTGGTCCCTATATGGTTCAGCTAACACTGTGAGTTTTGTCCTGTGGAACAGGGAAGCATGTGAGAGAGTAAAGAAAATATGGTGCTTGGTTTTAGCCCTTAGGTTTGGATGGGTATACCCTTTGTAAATCAAATCAATAAATATTTCTTAAGAGTTTCAAGTTGTTGAGTTTTCTTTCAAAATTATTTTGACCATCACTGTTTAACAGCAAGAGATTTTCACTATGACCCAATCGTGAGTTGTTTTTATTTTTTTCCGGAAACACTGATCTCTATAGGTGTAGCAACAATGTAATTTTAATACCAAGAAAGGTACTATAAAATATAAAATAATTAATAAAATATGGCAGTATAGTATAGAAAAAATTGTAACTATTTAGTGTGTGCTTGACAGTGTGTTAGGTACTCAAACTTCATTAGTAAACAAGACAGGCATAGGATGTGAGGAAAGAAAGATAGGAAGCATTAAAAAGTGATATACTGCTAGTCTTGCTACCACTTAATGAGTAGGAACAATGAGAGATATGGTTGATCAGAAGATTTACACACTATACACACAGGATTTGTGTGACTGGACTAGGAGGTCGAACTAGTCTTTGGTATAATCTATGGGAGAGAGGAAAGAGGAAAAGTTTATCTACTCATTCCAACTGCTCAAAGTTCAACTTATAGGGAGATGATTCCTTTTCTATTCTGAATTCTATCACCTGACCCACTTGAAGGCCCTCAGAATATCAGATCCCATGTTTTATGGTGTGCTGTTTCGTCTAAATCCAGAAAATGTGGGAAAATTTTGAACTTCTGATTATGCCACTTTGGGCCAGATAGCAAGGAGGAGGGCCTGGCATCCTCAGGGCATGTCTCTTGTAGCTTTTTGATGCAGTGTGAGAAGAAAGTAGCACTGCAACAATGAAGGTACCAATCAAGAGAAAATGAGGTGGTTCCTAAGAATTATTTCCAACAGAATGTCATGCACTTTATGTAGACAGCAGGGCAAAAATCTGTCAAAGAGCAACTTATCAATACCTGTTTGATAATTAATGAGTGATTGACTGAATGAAAGAATGACTAAGAGTCATGTACTAGACAACTGTTTTGTGAGATACAAAAGATAGGAAAGTGGTGACAAAAGAAAAATAAAGATTAAATACATAAATTATTTTTCTATAAATGATGCTCTATTTTCAGTTTGTCGTAGAGCTGCAGTTTTTGTCTCTATTACAGATTTTGTCCTTATTACAGATTTTGACTATTGAGAAGAACTGTGGAGAATTATAAAGAAAAACCACACTGTTCATTAATATGCTGGAAAAGAAAGCAATCAATCATCCGGTTAACTCGGCTAAAATAAAAGACAAGTGGAATATCTGCATAGTTTTCATTTTAATAAAGAAAGTATACATAATTTACCTCACCTAATCTTTCTTAATCTGAGCAATCAAATTTGTCTTTTCCAAGCTATTTATATCAAGATAAAAGAGCCAACTGCATATTTTCAAAGTTCAAGTTGCCATCAGCCTAACTTCTCCCCTCAAACATGCAGGAAAAAAGTGCAAGTAAAATTAGTGATACTGAACTCCTACTGTTATATTTGATATTTTAATGAATTAACTAAATGATTTTGGAAATGTGTACAACTGTTCCCAAATAACAAAGTTTCTCAAAAACATGTTTTAAGTTTCCATCCATTGTTGTGTTCTATGAGTCTGTATTTTTGAAAACGTGTTTTGCAGGGATCCTAATTCAGCAAGTCTGGCAGGACTACACAGACTACTGTAATTTGTTACATGGTTTTACTATGCCATGTGACTAAAGCTTTATTCTGGCTCCCTCCAAGCCAGAATTATATTCTCCAGAAACATAATACTTTATTATTACTATCAGGGCCAGGAATTTTCTTTCATCAGGTTCACAAATTATGTGTTTCTGTTATAGAAATTATATATGTATCACCAAAGTATATATTACACAACCCCCAATTTTCTCATCAATAAAGTAAGTCAGATAATAATATATGGTTAACTTGCAAGCATTTGTCATATGAAATTTCCTTAAGCACACAAATGATTGTACAACTTCATAAATCTGAGCTTCTTAATACTCCCTAATGCCTAGAGAATAAAGTTTAACCACTACAGCTATCTATTCAAAATCATCCAGGATCTACACCAGAGTACTCCATAAAGTAGTGATTACAGGAAGTACAGACTCTTATGGTTAGTGTGTTATTTGGGCATGAGGGTGCAATGGCAGTTAAGATAGGAAGAAAGTTTTCATTCAAAATTTGAAAATGCTTTGGTCACCATGATGAAGATTTTTATTACTTGGACACTGAAGAGTCCAGTCAGCTATGAAACTGAAAATTTCCCTGTGTTCGTACACCTTTCTCCTACGCAGGGTATATATTTTTCTTACACAGGATATTGACATCTGTAAGTCTCCATGTAGACATCGTCAGGCTAGACTTTTCTGACTGCACTGGACACATGAACAACTTCTCAGATCTCTAAGTACTACCTGAGATACAGTTTTAGACTTGCTACATTCAGAGGTTCATGATTGGATTTTGTCTTGTGCTTAACTGTAAAGCATGATGCTTTACCCAAGTATGCAATAGAAAGAAATGGCCTGTAGGGATTAGCATAACTTATACTTTTTCCCCAGTAGAAAATATAAAAATATATTTTATTATCTGGATGAAATAAACATCACATGGGACAACCAGGTAACCGGACCACATTAATTAAGCTTTTCTTTTGTCCATATAGTTTCAGCAAAAAAAAATTTCAAAATCAATTGCAACTTACAAAATTTGGTTTTAATATGCATCATTCCCCAGAGCCAAATTTTAATTTGCGTTTTCTGGTTAGTTACATATTTGAGGCCTCTGCAGACTAAACTGTGTACTTAGAGCTTAGGAATTTATGAGACAACCTTAGTATTCTCATTAGAAACAGCATGTCCAAAATCATTACTCAGCCTACAGGCCCCTTAGCCAATAGGCACAGAAATCTAATGGAGACCTTGTAATATATTTTAGTTGTCCTGGCTGCTATATATACCTTCTCAAGAGGAAGGTCCATATATTTTGATGAGAACAAATTATAACCCTGTTTCCCAAGTTACTTTTATCTCCACTGAGCTTGAACCTACAATGGTGTTGTGCACTCAGCACATCTAAACTGATGATGGCCTATGTGCAGCACACAGAAATTTGAAACCAATTGCCTGAGGTTTTTCTAACTGCTGCCACATGTCTACATGTTCTTTTAAAAACAGTAACAGGAAGAAAAGGGTAATAATTGTGAGGGGGCAAGAATGGAGCTTATGGGATGCTGATAATATTATTACATTTCTTTATCTGAGAAAAGGTTATACAAGATGTCTATGTTGTGGCTCAGAATTTGTGCACTTTTCTATATGTATGATAGCAGCAATAAAATTTTTTTTAAATGGCCACTTGTATAATAGTTTCATGAAATTGAAACCAACTGCTTGAAGATTTCTTACCTGCTACCATCATGCCTACATCTCAATCTTCTCTTGGTTAAACAACAATGAAAACAACAACAAACATAACCTAGCTCTTTTGGGGGCATAGAATGAGCTCATAAGAGTACTAATAGCTATGTCTTTGTTCCAAGAAGCTGATTTTCACAAAACTGTTGTTATCCATTTTATTCATATGATACTGCAGCAGCCAGTAAATGGAAAATTCAAGCTGTCCATGGGATTGCTTTAAACTATCATCTCTTAAATATTTAGTAACAGTTGGATATATGGCTTTAGAGCTCATGGATGAGAATATAACTATCAGGATATTTATGACAGTTAATACAATGAGAATGGATGAAAGTGCCTAGAGAGAGGGAGCATAAAGTGAGAAGAAAAGTTGTCCAGGAATACAGCTGGGAGAAGTGCCAAGATTTAAAGGGCAAATAGGGGAAGATGACCCAGGAGAAAATACTGAGGAGGAAAAGCTACCTAAGTAGGTAAACATTAGCAGTGTGTCATCAGGGTCCAAATGGGGGAAATGAGGCAAATGCAGAGTCAACAGTTAAAGTTGCTGCCCTTGAACATGTCTAAAGCTAAAAGGAAGGAGGCGGTAATGGCAAAGCTAAAAATACATGTGAGAATGGCAATCTAGAATCCAGGTATAAGAAATTCACTTTAATCAAAGTTATGAATTATTTAGTAGACATTAAATGCCATATATTTTAGTTATGTTGTCTAGTATGATTTTTAACCACAATACTACAAGAAAGGAACTAATCAGTGTCAGAAACTATACCATCACCCTGAGAGTAACTAGAACGCACTGTGCAGTTACTCACACATCTACCATACTATCACTCCATGCTAATTTATCTCATGTTAATCATGAAAATTTTCCAGGGGTCTTTTAATTTTATTCTGGTCTAGGGTTTAGCATGATATTCTTATAATATCTGTATGTATTTGCATATGTTGGAAGAGATGTTGTTAAATGATAAGTACACCCATTATATTTAAACTGTTTTATGCCTCACAAAAACATATATATAACTATGCACATTGAATATTTTATTAAAACTTATTTCAGAATAAGCTCCTTTGTGAGTACTTTATGGTAAGAGATCCAAGGCAAACAAGTAAATGTGCCTTCATGCACAATGAGGGTACAAATAGGGTGAGTCCTAAGAGTCTTCAAAAGAAATTTTCTGAAGTTACATGCATTGATTTGATTAGTTATATTCACGAAGATCAATTAATATAGTAGGCAAGAAAGAAAGAAATTTATAAAGGAGACACTTTAATCCGTATACCATAAAATGGAACCACACAGTAACTTTACATAGACAGTTTCATGGTTGCTAATTACAGAACATGATTTCATTTTTTTGTAAACGCTTTCACATCTGATTTTACCTAAACTATTCTTTTAAATGGTTATAATTTTTAAATTCCTTGTCCTTTTGCACCTAAATCAACAGCCCTGTCTTCCCTTATCTATAATTTGTAAGGCTTTCATCTTCACAGCTATGGGCAGAATTCCATTTGTATGAACTGAGTCAGAAAGTGCAGAAGCTAAAGAAATCCATTTGTAAAAATTGAAAAAGAAAGTGCAGAGGCTAATACAAATATATGGTATAACTGATTTTTAAGAAAGGAATATGAAGCCTATAATAGCTTTCTTTATACTGATTATATCACTCTCAAGCTTAAAATTATTTAGTATCTCCCCTTTGCCAAGGTTGTTAGAATGTTAAACAGGTCTTCCATAGTCTGTCTTCTTATTCTTCCAGCCTCACATCTCATCAGGTCCTCTTGGACCCTAGGCTTTGGCCATGCTGAACTACATGCAGTTCTCCTAATGCCCCAGATCATTTCAAAGCTCTATAAATTTGCACAATTAAACCCTTTATAAATATTAGCTTCTTTTTGTACCTGAAATGCTTTCTCTCCTTATCTACTTACTGGTCATTCTTTTTTAGCAGGCACTTCAGTGCCCCTCCTGATAACTTACTCTTTGTATAGAACTGTCTTCTCCCTCCATTTTGACCCAAAATATAGTGATACAAATTTCAAACTCAGTCTCTTTTACATACTACCACATCTGTTTAAATTCTCTGCCCCTATAACACTTGGAGTACTTGAAGACAAGGATCCTGACTGACTCGCCTCAGTATCCTGTGCATCTTGTATAACTCTAAATACCATTAAAAATATCTGTGGAATAAAGAGCCCAGAAATATACCTCCACAAATAGGCTCAAGTGACTTTTGACAAAGATACAAAAGCATTTAATGAAGGGAATATAATCTGTCAAACAACTGGTGTTGCGGCAAAGAAGAAAAAAAGAAAAAGAACCTTGACCTAAACCCCACAAATTTACAGAAAATTTAACTCGAAATTGATTATAGACTTAAATGAAAAATAAACACCATTAGGGAAATCCAAATTAAAACTACAACAAGATATCACTACATACCTATCAGAATGCCTAAAATTAAAAAAAAAAAAAAAGTGAAACATCACATACTGGCAGGAATGCAGAGAAACTGAATCACTGATACATTGCTGATAGGGATGTAATATTGTACAGCCACTCAGGAAGATATTTGGGCAGCTTCTCATAAAAATAAATATGAACCTATCCTATTACTCAGTAATCATATTCTTGGCATTTTCCCCAAAGAAATAAAACTTACATTCACAAATGTTCATAACAGCTTTATTTTTAATAACCCAACACTGGAAAGAACCAAGATGACCTTCAATACATATTAATACATACATAACATGGAATATTACAGAGGAATAAAAAGGAATGCACTATTGATACATATAAATACTTGAATGAATCTTCAGGGAATTATGTTGAGTGAAAAAAGCCAATATCAAAGATTACTACGGTATGATTCCATTTATATAACATTATAAAATGACAAAATTTTAGAAATGGGTAAGAGATTAATGATTTCCAGGTGTTAGGATCTGGGTAAGGGAAGAAAGAAGATGATTATGATTATAAAAGGGCAATATGAGGGATCCTTGCGACAACTGAACTGCTCAATATCTTGATTGTGGTAGTAGACATGTGATATAATGTTATGTAATTATACAAAACTAAACACACACACAAACATGAGTACAAATAAAATTGAGAAAATCTGAAAAAGATCAGTGGATGTTACCAGTGTTAATATTTTGGTAATATTATAGTTTTACAAAATGTTTACCATTGGGGGAAACTGGTAAAGGGTATATGGCATCTCTATGTATTATTCCTACAACTGCATGTGAATCTACAATTATCTCAATACAATTTTCAATAAAATATACTAGTTGAACAAATTCATTGGTTTTTGTACACACTAAATACTTTAATAAGACCTATGAAAACAAACACATAAAATGAGAAAACTTATTTTCAGTCATATATTTTAATGAGCCTAATTCATTTTTTACATTAAACTTAAAAAAAATTTTTTGAGATAACTGTAGTTTTTTGTTGGGACTTTTTTTTTGGAAAGAGGGATGCTTTCTCTCATCAGCATTTCCAGTTTCCAGCTTCTTAAGCTCCAAGTCTGCAGTATAAGAGGCCAAAAGGAAGCCCAAAGAACTCATCATCATGCTGTTCCTCATGTCCTCAAGTCCCTAGCCAGTCTGCCTTCTCTTCACCTTTCAGGATCTCCTTATGTTTGCTTTGTATATAATGTCCAGGGTTTTTTGGATATACTTAGCAGGAGAAACAGGGAAAAGTACACCTACTACATCTTCCTGTGGAAGTGGAAGAATTGAAATCAACTTTTCTTCTAAATGAAAAAGAATGCTGCTACCAAGAAATATCGAAGGACAATAAAATAAAATTCAGAAAGCTTAAAATACTATATTAGGCTTACCAAACAGCATACAGCTTGTGAGTTTGTGTGTACAATATAAGGAAAAAGTTAGGCATGGACCATTGTTTATAGCAAGCGACCTAGTTATCGCATCAGATTTAGTAGATGGTTTCTTAAAAAAAAATTGTTAGGGAAAAAAAATGCTACATTTTTTAAAAAGTAAAAATATAATATTAATTACAAAACCTTTGTACATAATTTAATTCTGCTTGTTTTTCTGTGGTAATGAGAATGATTTGGAGTGACTGAATAATAATAGATTAAAACATCTCTTTAGGGTGGAGGGGTGGAGGGGGAAAGCTTCGGGGCTGCGGAGGAGAGCACAGCTACAGGGGTGCGGAGGGCAAAGCCGAGAGATTCCCGCACAGAGGATCACTGCTGACCGGCACTCACCAGCCTGAGAGGCTTGTCTGCTCACCCAACGGGGCGAGGCTCAGGCTTCGGTAGGAGCACTGGGAGAGGACTGGGGTTGGCGGCGTGAACACAGCCTGCAAGGGGGTAGTGCACCACGGCTAGCCGGGAGGGAGTCCTGGGAAAAGTCTGGACCTGCCAGAAGAGGCAAGAGACTTTTTCTTCCCTCTTTGTTTCCTGGTGCGCGAGGAGAGGGGATTAAAAGCCCTGCTTAAAGGAGCTCCAGAGATGGCTAAAAGCGTGGACCCCAGAGACGGGCATAAGACGCTAAGGCTCTTGCGGCCGCCACCAAGAAGCCTGTGTGGGAGCACAGGTCACTATCCACATCCCGCTTCCAGGGAGCCTGTGCAGCCCGCCACTGCCAGGGTCCCGGGACCCAGGGACAACTTCCCCGGGAGAACGCCCGGCACGCCTCAGGATGGTGCAATGTCCTGCGGCCTCTGCCGCTGCAGCCCCGCACTCCATGCCCCTCCCTACCCCCGGCCTGAGTGAGCCAGAGTCCCCGAAGCAGCTGCCCCTTTAACCCTGTCCTGTCTGTGCAAAGAACAGACGCCCTCCGGCGACCTACATGCAGAGGCGGGGCCAAATCCAAAACTGAGCCCCTGGAGATGTGAGAACAAAGAAGAGAAAGGGAAATCTCTCCCAGCAGCCTCAGAAACAGCGGATTAAAGCTCCACAATCAACTTGATGGACCCTGCATCTGTGGAATACATGAACAGACAACGAATCATCCCAAATTGAGGAGGTAGACTTTGAGATCAAGATTTATGATTTTTTCCCCTTTTCCTCTTTTTGTGAGTGCGTATGTGTATGCTTCTGTGTGAGATTTTGTCTGTATAGCTTTGCTTCCACCATTTGTCCTAGGGTTCTATCCGTCCGTTTTTTTTTTAAATTGTTTTTCTTAGTAATTATTTTTTATTTTAATAACTGTATTTTATCTTACTTTATTTTACTTTATCTTTCTTTCTTTCCTTCCTTCCCTCCTCCCTCCCTCCATCCTTTCTTTCTTTCTTTCTACTTCTACTAATTCTTTCTTTCTACTTTTTCTCCCTTTTATTCTGTGCCGTGTGGATGAAAGGCTCTTGGTGCTGCAGCCAGGAGTCAGTGCTGTGCCTCTGAGGTGGGAGAGCCAACTTCAGGACACTGGTCCACAAGAGACCTCCCAGCTCCACATAATATCAAATGGCGAAAATCTCCCAGAGATCTCCATCTCAACACCAGCACCCAGCTTCACTCAACGACCAGCAAGCTACAGTGCTGGACACCCAATGCCAAACAACTAGCAAGACAGGAACACAACCCCACATATTAGCAGAGAGGCTGCCTAAAATCATAATAAGGCCACAGACACCCCAAAACACACCAACAGACATGGACTTGCCCACCAGAAAGACAAGATCCAGACTCATCCACCAGAACACAGGCACTAGTCCCCTACACCAGGAAGCCTACACAACCCACTGAACCAACCTTAGCCACTGGGGACAGACACCAAAAACAACAGGAACTACGAACCTGCAGCCTGCAAAAAGGAGACCCCAAACACAGTAAGATAAGCAAAATGAGAAGACAGAAAAACACTCAGCAGTTGAAGGAGCAAGATAAACACCCACGAGACCTAACAAATGAAGAGGAAATAGGCAGTCTACCTGAAAAAGAATTCAGAATAATGATAGTAAAGATGATCCAAAATCTAGGAAATAGAATAGACAAAATGCAAGAAACATTTAACAAGGACCTAGAAGAACTAAAGATGAAAGAAGCAATGATGAACATAATAAATGAAATTAAAAACACTCTAGATGGGATCAACAGCAGAATAACTGAGGCAGAAGAACGGATAAGTGACCTGGAAGATAAAATAGTGGAAATAACTACTGCAGAGTAGAATAAAGAAAAAAGAATGAAAAGAACTGAGGACAGTCACAGAGACCTCTGGGACAACATTAAATGCACCAACATTCGAATTATAGGGATTCCAGAAGAAGAAGAGAAGTAGAAAAGGACTGAGAAAATATTTGAAGAGATTATAGTTGAAAACTTCCCTAATATGGGAAAGGAAACAGTTAATCAAGTCCAGGAAGCACAGAGAGTCCCATACAGGATAAAGCCGAGGAGAAATACGCCAAGACACATATTAATCAAACTGTCGAAAATTAAATACAAAGAAAACATGTTAAAAGCAGCAAGGGAAAAACAACAAATAACACACAAGGGAATCTCCATAAGGTTAACAGCTGATCCTTCAGCTGAAACTCTGCAAGCCAGAAGGGACTGGAAGGACATATTTAAAGTGATGAAGGAGAAAAACCTGCAACCAGAATTACTCTACCCAGCAAGGATCTCATTCAGATTTGATGGAGAAATTAAAACCTTCACAGACAAGCAAAAGCTGAGAGAGTTCAGCACCAGCAAACCAGCTTTACAACAAATGGTAAAGGAACTTCTCTAGGCAAGAAACACAAGAGAAGGAAAAGACCTACAATAAGGAACCCAAAACAATTAAGAAAATGGGAATCGGAACATACATATTGATAATTACATTAAATGTAAATGGACTAAATGCTCCCACCAAAAGACACAGATAGGCTGAATGGATACAAAAACAAGACACATATATATGCTGTCTACAAGAGACCCACTTCAGACCTAGAGACACATACAGACTGAAAGTAAGGGGATGGGAAAAGATATTCCATGCAAATGGAAACCAAAAGAAAGCTGGAGTAGCAATTCTCATATCAGACAAAATAGACTTTAAAATAAAGACTATTAGAAGAGACAAAGAGGGACACTACATAATGATCAAGGGATTGATCCAAGAAGAACATATAACAATTGTAAATATTTACGCACCCAACATAGGAGCACCTCAATACCTAAGGCAAATACTAACAACCATGAAAGGGGAAATCAACAGTAACACATTCATAGTAGGGGACTTTAACACCCCACGTTCACCAATGGACAGATCATCCAAAATGAAAATAAATAAGGAAACACAAGCTTTAAATGATACATTAAACAAGATAGACTCAATTGATATTTATAGGACATTCCATCCAAAAACAACAGAATACACATTTTTCTCAAGTGCTCATGGAACATTCTCCAGGATAGATCATATCGTGGGTCACAAGTCAAGCCGTGGTAAATTTAAGAAAATTGAAATTGTATCAAGTATCTTTTCCGATGACAACACTATGAGACTAGATATCAATTACAGGAAAAGGTCTGTAAAAAATACAAACACATGGAGGCTAAACAATACACTACTTAATAATGAAGTGATCACTGAAGAAATCAAAGAGGAAATAAAAAATACCTACAAACAAATGACAATGGAGACACGATGACCCAAAACCTATGGGATGCAGCAAAAGCAGTTCTAAGAGGGAAGTTCATAGCAATACAATCCTACCTTAAGAAACAGGAAACATCTCGAATAAACAACCTAACCTTGCACCTAAAGCAATTAGAGAAAGAAGAACAAAAAAACCCCAAAGTTAGCAGAAGGAAAGAAATCATAAAGATCAGATCAGAAATAACTGGAAAAGAAATGAAGGAAACAGTAGCAAAGATCAATAAAACTAAAAGCTAGTTCTTTGAGAAGATAAACAAAATTGATAAACTATTAGCCAGACTCAACAAGAAAAAAAGGGAGAAGACTCAAATCAATAGAATTAGAAATGAAAAAGGAGAAGTAACAACTGACACTGCAGAAATACAAAAGATCATGAGAGACTACTACAAGCAACTCTATGCCAATAAAATGGACAACCTGGAAGAAATGGACAAATCCTTGGAAATGCACAACTGCCAAGACTGAATCAGGAAGAAATAGAAAATATGAACAGACCAATCACAAGCACTGAAATTGAAACTGTGATTAAAAATCTACCAACAAACAAAGGCCCAGGACCGGATGGCTTCACAGGCAACTTCTATAAAACATGTAGAGAAGAGCTAACACCTATCCTTCTCAAACTCTTCCAAAATATAGCAGAGGGAGGACCACTCCCAAGCTCATTGTACGAGGCCACCATCACCTAGATACCAAAACTTGACAGTATGTAACAAAGAAAGAAAACTACAAGCCAATATCACTGATGAACATAGATGCAAAAATCCTCAACAAAATACTAGCAAACAGAATCCAACAGCACATTAAAAGGATCATACACCATGATCAAGTGGGGTTTATTCCAGGATTGCAAGGATTCTTCAATATACACAAATCAACCAACGTATTAACAAATTGAAGGAGAAAAACCATATAATCATCTCAATAGATGCAGAGAAAGCTTTCGACAAAATTCGACACCCATTTATGATAAAACCCCTGCAGAAAGTAGGCACAGAGGGAACTTTCCTCAACATAATAAAGGCCATATATGACAAACCCACAGCCAACATCATCCTCAATGGTGAAAAACTGAAAGCATTTCCACTAAGATCGGGAACAAGACAAGGTTGCCCACTCTCACCACTCTTATTCAACATAGTTTTGGAAGTTTTAGCCACAGCAATCAGAGAAGAAAAGGAAATAAAAGGAATCCAAATCGAAAAGAAGACATAAAGCTGTCACTGTTTGCAGATGACATGATACTATACATAGAGAATCCTTAAGATGCTACCAGAAAAGTACTAGAATTAATCAATGAATTTGGTTCAGTAGCAGGATACAAAATTAATGCACAGAAATCTCTGGCATTCCTATACACTAATGATGAAAAATCTGAAAGTGAAATCAAGAACACACTCCCATTTACCACTGCAACAAAAAGAATAAAATATCTAGGAATAAACCTACTTAAGGAGACAAAAGACCTGTATGCAGGAAATTATAAGACACTGATGAAAGAAATGAAAGATGATACAAATAGATGGAGAGATATACCATGTACTTGGATTGGAAGAATCAACATTATGAAAATGACTCTACTACCCAAAGTAATCTACAGATTCAATGCAATCCCTATCAAACTACCACTGGCATTTTTCACAGAACTAGAACAAAAAGTCTCACAATTTGTATGGAAACACAAAAGACCCCGAATAGCCAAAGCAATCTTGAGAACGAAAAACGAAGCTGGAGGAATCAGGCTCCCTGTCTTCAGACTATACTACAAAGCTACAGTAATCAACACAGTATGGTACTGGCACAAAAACAGAAAGATAGATCAATGGAAGGGGATAGAAAGCCCAGAGGTAAACCCACGCACATATGGTCACCTTATCTTTGATAAAGGAGGCAGGAATGTACAGTGGAGAAAGGACAGCCTCTTCAATAAGTGGTGCTGGGAAAACTGGACAGGTACATGTAAAAGTATGAGATTAGGTCACTCCCTAACACCATCCACCAAAATGGATTAAAGACCTAAATGTAAGGCCAGACACCATCAAACTCTTAGAGGAAAACATAGGCAGAGCACTCTATGACATAAATCACAGCAAGATCCTTTTTGACCCACCTCCTAGAGAAATGGAAATAAAAACAAAAATAAACAAATGGGACCTAATGAAACTTCAAAGCTTTTGCACAGCAAAGGAAACCATAAACAAGACCAAAAGACAACCCTCAGAATGGGAGAAAATATTTGCAAATGAAGCAACTGACAAAGGATTAATCTCCAAAATATACAAGCAGCTCGTGCAGCTCAATATCAAAAAAAACCAAACAACCCAATCAACAAATGGGCAGAAGACCTAAATAGACAAATATCTGAAGACATACAGATGGCCAACAAACACATGAAAAGATGCTCAACATCATTATTAGAGAAATGCAAATCAAAACTAGAATGAGAGGGCTTCCCTGGTGGCGCAGTGGTTGAGAGTCTGTCTGCCGATGCAGGGGACGCGGGTTCATGTCCCGGTCTGGGAGGATCCCACATGCCGTGGAGTGGTTGGTCCCGTGAGCTATGGCCGCTGGGACTGCTCGTCCAGAGGCTGTGCTCCGCAACGGGAGAGGCCACAGAAGTGAGAGGCCCGTGTACCACAAAAAAAACCCAAGAAAACCCCCCCCAAAACTAGAATGAGATATCACCTCACACCAGTCAGAATGGCCATCATCAAAAATTCTACAAACAATAAAGGCTGGAGAGGGGGTGGAGAAAAGGGAACACTCATGCACTGTTGGTGGGAATGTAAATTCATACAGCCAGTATGAAAAACATTATTGAGGTTCTATTTTTAGTTTTTTAAGGAACCTCAATATGGTTTTTAAGGAACCATATGACCCAGCAATCCCACTACTGGGCATACACCTGTAGAAAACCATAACTCAAAAAGACACATGCATGCTAATGTTCATAGCAACACTATTTACAAGAGCCAGGACATGGAATCCACCTTAATGTCCATCAACAGAGGAATGGATAAAGATGTGGTACATATATACAATGGAATATTACTCATCCATAAAAAGGAACAAAATTGGGTTATTTGTAGAGATGTGGATGGATCTAGAGAGTGTCATAGAGAGTGAAGTAAGTCTGAAAGAGAAAAACAAGTATCATATATTAACACATAAATGTGGAATTTAGAAAAATGGTATAAGTGATCTTATTTGCAAAGCAGAAATGGAGACACAGTCGTAGAGAACAAATGTATGGATACCACGGGAAAGGGGGGTGGGGTGGGAGGAATTGGGAGATTGGGACTGATGCATATACACTATTGATACTGTGTATAAAATAGATAACTAACAAGTACTGTATAGCACAGGGAACTCTACTTAATGCACCTAAATGGGAAGAAAATCCAAAAAAGAGGGGATATGTGTATATGTATAGCTGATTCATTTTGCTGCACAGTAGAAACTAACACAACATTGTAAAGCAACTATATTCCAATAAAATTTAAAAAATAAAAAGCCTTGATATTAAACCAGCAAGGACAATATAAGGAAGGAAAACCCTAAGGCAAACAACTAAGTGTTGTTGCAAAAATCAAAACTAAAATATTATCAAATCAAGCCTAAAGTATGCTAAAGAAAATAAAAAAGATAAAAATCATGTGTAGGCTTGATTTATAAGAAGAACATAAGCTTTTTTAACCTTAGAAAATCAATCAATGCAAGCCACCATATCAACATCTTAAAGTGAAAATTTTAAGAAAACCTAAATAAATACAAAAAGAGAAGTTTCAGTGATGTAAGTTTCATTCACAATTTTAAAAGTAATATCATTGGCAACTAGGAATATAGTAAACACTATTTTTCTTTCCTTAAATTATTCTCGAACTTGCTAGTTATTTTTTATTATTTTGATTAATTTAGGAACTGTAAAATGTGTATATGCTTCCATTTTCTAATGATAACCATTAAAAATTCAGTTTGTGTGCATGTATCTGTGTGTTCCTTTGTTTGCAAACACGAAGCAAGTTATGGGATACACTGATGTTTATGATATTCCAGTAAGTGATTAAAAGGCAACTTAGATTTTAATGTATACTTATTATTAGAATTTTTACCAGTAAAAAACCAATAATATAAGCCATAATGTATTTGAATATATGCTTATATGTTTATATGAACATGAAAATATATGTACAACAATATACACTAAGCCATTAAAAACTGGTTACAAGAGAGATTTAGTTTGAAAGTTATTTAGACGAGAAATAATTAGATTTCTCTTTACATGCATTTATATAGGCATATTGATATATGCACAGAAAACAAATATACAGCAATATATTGATATTTAGGCAATCTTGTACATTACTGCACATTAGTGCAGGACCACAAAAATAACCGTGCAAAGTCATGTGAAGAGATCTTAATAGCCAATGGAAAAAATTATAATTGTTTCATGATCTTTAAAATTGTTTGCCAACACATTAAAAACTCTTTTATTGTCAGTTATAAATGTATAGAAAAATTACAAGTAGTAACACAAATATTTATCTTATACATTGCAATTTCAAATATTAATCTTATACATTACAATTTCCAATATTAGGAACATTGATAATTCAAGTTTTATTTCTTTGTAAAAACTTATTAAGAATAATTTGAGGAGTGCTTGCCTCCTTCTTCTCATTGTATAACTTGTGATAAAAGTGAGCATCTTTTTTATGTCTTGGGGAATTGTGATATTCTTTCTTTCTATCAGCTTCCAACATTTTATTCTTTGCACTTTGAATGTTAAGAAATATCTCCAAGAATTATTTTAATATGAAGTTTTCTATTGATATCACTTCCTCTGTGACGTCGTCTTCCTTTTTCACAGAAGCGCTTTCTCATTTATTCCCTTTATTAAGTTCCTCTAGCTGTATATCCAGAGCCTCTCAAATTATGGCAGGGCCAATATTTTCATGGTCACCTATTTCATCGATTGAATCCATTTATGTTCAATTCCAACTTCACTTCCAGCTTTATCCCTTTTTGTTTCTTGCTGCACTTTCACCTTTGTCGGCCAATCCTTCTTTCAGTTACCCACCTCTGTAAAATGTCACATGGGTTTATCACTGAATGCAAGGAGGCAGCATGATTTGCTGTCTGTGTGTGAACTGAATAGGTGTACAGTGACCAATAACTGACAGACTTTGGAAGAAGTAAGATGACTGGTCACTGGCCATGGTGCACATCTGTTACTTATATAGTGATTTCTAGACTGAAGAGCTAGCAGCAAAATTTGTACTAAAGCATGGCTAATATGCCATAGTAACTAAACTTTTGCATATCAGAACCATGCAAGTAGTGATGACTTACAAATATATGTCTATTTATTAAGGTATAATTTTGATGTATTATATTACTTGTTCCAGCAATTACTGATAGTATTGATTTTATTTTTGATTTGTGAAATTTCAAAACGACTGAATGTTTAATAAAAAAGATGCATAATGCTTGCAAGTACAGGAAATACTGAGAGTACCTTGCCCAGATCATCTCATCATTCACCTCTACATAGTCCTGAGGCTTATTATAAAACCTGAGACTCTCCAACTGAGGATTTCTTTTCTTGTTGTAGGAGCACACTAAGCCAGAGCAGGGCAACCTGGAAGTACAGGAATATTAATTTTTTTTTTGGAAGCATGTCTCAACCAATGGCAGAAAGAGAGTTGTCCGATACACACAAATTCCCAAATGTTCTCTATTCCTGGTAACTTCAGGAAATGTTCTTCACTGTTTCTCAGAATTTCAAAGTGGAACTGATTTTTTTATCTAGTGGTAACTGACTTGATAGTCACCCTCTATTGACTTCTTTCCTGCTCCTGTCTTACTTGCCCATATCTCTAACAGTGTACCTGGAATCAAATATGTAACTTGCACTCTCATCTTTGTCTTGAGGATCTCCTTCTGGAGAAACTAAGTGCAGTCAAAAAACAGAAATTAATTCTAACTAACTGCAAGGCAAGTGGGAAATATGCCCCCCAAATCATACTGAATACCAAAAAAAAGTATAGTGATGAAAGAGTTGTTTTTTAAAACACATTTGTAAATGCAACTGTTCTTCATTTAAAATGATACATATATTTTTTCACCACTCTGTTTATGGTGAGTTGAGCATTCTTACTTGTAAAAGAAGCTTTTATTCATTAGTATAAAAGTTCTTCAGTTGGAAGCTGATAAGTAGAGGAAGTTCTGTGAAAATATGTGAATAGTTAAGGCTCACAAAGGGTAGATGCAAGGAAAATCTGGAGATTACAGCAGAAGGCAACTTTTACACTTTTATCCTAGAGTATCCTCCAGGCAATACTGCAAATAAATTGTACCAGAAAAACATATGTTATAAGAGAAACCCTTGATATTTCTCTCTGAATTAGGTCACCATCTACTGTTTTATCATAACTTTATAAGATTTACTTCATTTCATAGCTTCAATGTTCTCTGAATACTATTTCTAGTGAATTATGGACGGGGAAGATGCTTTCAAAGTATTTTTAGCACTTGGATGAATTATTCCGCTTCTTGTCCACAATCTCCAGTAATTCTGTATCACGGAATTCATAACAAGCATGGTCAAAGTGCTTCTGTGAAAAACATCCTTCATTTAGTGTGTTTTTTTATTTTGATTGGAGATACATGTTGAATATAACTGTCCATAGAAATGCACAATTTAATTTCACTGTGAGAAAAAGAACCAAGCATTTGAGTAACGAGGTGGAATACATTTCCAAAAGATTGTTTAGGTTTAAAATGTTCTTGAGGGAGATCAGGTTGCAACTTTTAAAACCCACAACCTCAGGTTTTTCCAGGAAGTGCAGTAAGATTTTTTGAAACTAACTTTTGGAATGTGTTTTTATTCAATTAATAATGGCATAGCAATGTAGGGAATTAACATAGTCTTTCCTTTATCATCAGTGGCATTTAGAAAAGAGAAACAGGTAGGCAGAAATGAAATGAACACATTATTGAAAGTTCTCATTTTCCCCAGGTCAAATCCCTGCTCTGTAATAGAACAATTAACTGTCCTGACCCATGGTGTGCCCCTTCTCTGTTTGCTGTCAACTCTGCCTGTTCAATATCACCCAGTAATAAAGCTAAGTTTTTCTACTTGTTGATATTTCTTTAAAAATACATATATCTCTGCCTGTCATCTCTCTTTTAACTTCAAATCAGTAACGCCAAATGTCTAGTGGGACAGTTTTGTCTCCATATAATCAATCTCAAAACATTCATACTAAAATAGTTACTTTTGTGCTACTACCATCCCTCAATCTACCGCTCCCTTTTCTGATTCCTTTCTGGGTTGGTTAGCAATAACTCTATCAAAACTTTAATGCAAGTAATAAATTGTTTAAAAACTAACCTCATTCTTTTTTGTTTCCCTTTAAGTCCAACAATTTACAAATTCTTTTTGAGCTTACCACTAGAGATTCTCCTGCATCCTCCTTTCTTTTCTATCTAAAATAGAAACTTACTTCAACTCATCCTTCAACTTACTCCTCACACTACCGACTGTGTGACTTAAAAAATGTAAATGTGACAGTCTTCATTGCTTCTGCATCACCTACCTTACAAACTAAATGGCATTCAAGACCTCTTCTACTTATATATTTGCTCAGAAAACTGTATACCTTGAAACACTCTCCATGTGGAAACAACACAAAGTTATTGAAACAATATTTTAGAAAATCACTTTTATAAAATTATTACAGAGCTGCCAAGAAAATAAGTGACTTCCTCAGACACCAAAAATGAATATTAAGACAGATTTGTAGAGGCATATAGCAGGAAGGATGGAGCTGCCTTATGGACATCTACAAATCACTACTGATCTGATTCTTCATTTCGTTTGGCTGTAAAATGAACAATAAGCAAAACCTTGGAAATGAGCATGAAACTAAGTTCAGTATGGAAACTCCCCTTCCTTTATTAAGCCAGGATTTAGAGACAATACAGTTCTTTAGTTATGTTGTGACTGAGGAATTCCCAAGCTGAAGTGTAAAAATGCCAAAGGAAGGGAAGGAGGTAAGGTAGGAAGGGAAGAAAGGCAAGGGGAGGGAAGGGAGGGGAGAAAGAAAGAAAAAAAGGAAGGGAGGGAGGGATGGATGGAGGGAGGGAGGAAGGAAGGAAGGAAGGAAGGAAGGAAGGAAGGAAGGAAGGAAGGAAAGAAGAAAGAAAGGTCCACACTTAGACATACTGTTGTGTTTTAAAGAGTTTTTAAAAGAGTTTAAGTTTTTTAAACAGGACTATTAAACAGCCAAGAAAAAAAAAGATTATTTATAAAGAATCCAAAATTAAGTAAAGGCAAGCAATCAAGATGACGGAGTAGTAGGAAGTGAAGCTCACCTTCTCCCACAAATACATCAAAAATATACTACATGTGGAACAAATCTCACAGAAAATCTACTGAACACTGGCAGAAGACCTCAGACTGCTGAAAAGGCAAGAAAATCTCCACATAACCAGGTAGGACAAAAGAGAAAAAAAAAGGGAGAAAGGAATTGGGACAGGACCTGTGCCCCTGGGAGGCAGCTGTGAAAGAGGAAAGGTTCCTGCATCCTGGATGCCCCCACACCTGTGAGGAGATTGGCTGGGACAGAGGGGGGCTTCAGAGCCTTGGAGGAGGACGCAGCTGCCAGTTTGTGGCAGCCAAAGTGGAGGGAAAACTGCACAGATGGTCAGTGCCACCACCCTGCACTCCTCAACCTGAGACACACGACCACCTGTGCTGGTGGGGGCTGGCAGCTGGAACTCAGGCTTCGGAGCTCAGAACTGGGGAGAGGACTGGAACTGGCTGTGTGGAAACAGCCTGAGGGGGGCTGGAATCCAATGCGACCACAGCTGAGGTTGTACATGGAGGAAGCCTGGACTGCCTTAGAGGCCAGTCACCATTTTTGGGGGGATGCACGATGGGACAGACAGGACCTGGATTATAGCCTTTTTCCCTGAGCCAGTACTGCCTACATGGGTCCAGGGGCAGTCATGAACCATCACTACTGCCCTGCAGTCACTAGCCACTGCAGCTGCCCACCCAGGCTCCAGGAGTGGTTGCAAGCTGCCTTGGCTCCCACTGAGTGCTCCGGGGATGTGTCTGAGCTGCCACCGCCACATGAACTGCCACCGCCACCAAGAACCCCAGGACTAGGCACCAGCCGCTGCATCTGCACACCCCCATCAAGGGGATAACAACCAGCACATGCTGAGGAAAGAAGCGACAGGTATCCATACTAAAAACAGCCCTCACACCAAATATATTAAATCCACACAAGCTACATGGGGACACTCCCACATATAAATAGTCCTCTAAGACCATAGTAGATAACTGTTTCTCCTAAACTCACAGAATAAGAGAAATATAAGTAAAATGAAGCAGAGGAACCACTCCCAGTTAAAAGACCAAGAGAATTCCCCCAAAAGTACAATGAAACAGACCTCTTCAGTCTAACAGACATGGATTTCAAAAAGGAGATAATGAAAATACTGAAGGAATTAAGAAAGGCTATCTACAGAAATGCAGAGTACTGTAAAAAGAAACTAGAAAGAGGAACCAAGAAAAATTAGAAAACTAATTTGCAGAGGTGAAAGCTGAGCTAAAGGCAATGAATAGCAGAATAAATAATGCAGAATAATGAATAAGTGACCTGGAAGATAGAATAATGGAAATCACCCAATCAGGACAGCAGACAGAAAGCCAAATAAAACAAAACAAAAACAAAAAAAAATGAAAGCAATATAAGAGACCTATCGAATTATATAAAGAGTGCCAATCTATGCATAATAGGGATTCCAGAAGGGGAAGAAAGAGAAAAGGGGATCAAAAATGTATTTGAAGAAATTATGGCTGAAAACTTCCCAAACCTAAAGAAGGAATCAGATATACAGGTACAAGGAAGCAAAGAGGGTCCCAAACAGACTTACACCAAGACATATTATAATAAAAATGGCAAAAGTTAAAGAGAAGATTCTAAAGACAGCAAGAGAAAAACAAAAGAATTATAAGGGAATCCCCATAAGGCCAACTGCTTATTTTTCTGCTCTACAGAAATGCTGCAGGCCAGAAGAGAATGGAAAGATATACTGAAAGCCCTGAAATGGAAAAATCTGCAACCTAGGATACTCTATCCAGGAAGATTATCATTTAGAATAGAAGGAGAGAGAAAGAATTTCTCGGGCAAGCAAAAACTAAAACAATACAGCAATACTAAACCTATCCTAAAAGAAATATTGAAAGGTCTTCTCTAAACAGAAAAGAAGAATCTACAGGAAAGAGAAAATCACAATTGGAAAGCAAATCATTTAAATAAGCGAGTACATAACATTTTAAAAGATCAAAAAATGTCTGTGAAAGTGATGATAACCACAATGAACAGCAAAAGTATGAGCATGAAGATATAAAAGAGGACATCAAAATCATAAGATCATGTCAATAAAATCATACACATCATGAAAAAAAAATTAAGTCCAAACTCACCTCTTAAAACAGAAGGCAAATGAACAAACTCCTCCCCCCAAAAATCAAAACACAAAATGAAATGACATCTTCAAAATTTAGAGGAAAATAATTATCTAAAGATAAGTACAGGAAAGCTGAGAATTTAATACTAACAGAACCTCACTAAAACTTTGTTAGTTTTCTCTTGATTCATGATAAATTACCACAAAGGTAGATGTTGAAAACAACCCCTATTTATTATCTCATAGCATGGCAGGTCAGAAGTACAAGCAGGCTTGAGTGATTTCTCTGCCTGGGTCTATCAAGTTGAAATCAAGGTGTCAGAGCAGGGTTAGGCTCTATGGGAGAATCCACTTCCATGCCCATTTCTATTACTGGAAGAATTCAAATCTTTGCTATTTTAGCACGGAAGTCCCTGCTTTCTGTTGATCAGGGACCAATCTCCACTCCTAGGTCCTTGCTTTACGGCATCCTCCTGATCAAAGCCTCCAGTGGAGAACCTCCTTCATATATATCCCTCTCATAATTTGAATCTGAATTCCTCTCCTGCAAACAACTAAAGAAATCTCTCTGTTTTTAAAGGGCTTAAGAGTGTATAGCATAAATCACAGCAAGATCCTTTTTGACCCACCTCCTAGAGAAATGGAAATATAAACAAAAATAAACAAATGGGACCTAATGAAACTTAAAAGCTTTTGCACAGAAAAGGAAACCATAAACAAGACCAAAAGACAACCCTCAGAAAGGGAGAAAATATTTGCAAATGAAGCAACTGACAAAGGATTAATCTCCAAAATTTACAAGCAGCTCATGCAGCTCAATAACAAAAAAACAAACAATCCAATCCAAAAATGGGCAGAAGATCTAAATAGACATTTCTTCAAAGAAGATATACAGACTGCCAACAAACACATGAAAGAATGCTCAAAATCATTAATCATTAGAGAAATGCAAATCAAAACTACAATGAGATATCATCTCACACCAGTCACAATGGCCATCATCAAAAAATCTAGAAACAATAAATGCTGGAGAGGGAGTGGAGAAAAGGGAACACTCCTGTACTGCTGGTGGGAATGTGAATTGGTACAGCCACTATGGAGAACAGTATGCAGGTTCCTTAAAAAACTACAAATAGAACTACCATATGACCCAGCAATCCCACTACTGGGCACATACACTGAGAAAACCATAATTCAAAAAGAGTCATGTACCAAAATGTTCATTGCAGCTCTATTTACAATAGCCAGGAGATGGAAACAACCTAAGTGTCCATCATCAGATGAATGGATAAAGAAGATGTGGCACATATATACAATGGAATATTACTCAGCCATAAAAAGAAACGAAATTGAGTTATTTGTAATGAGTTATTTGTAATGAGTTATTTGTAATTGAGTTATTTGTAATGAATATTACTCAGCCATAAAAAGAAACGAAATTGAGTTATTTGTAATGAGTTATTTGTAATGAGTTATTTGTAATTGAGTTATTTGTAATGAATATTACTCAACCATAAAAAGAAATGAAATTGAGTTATTTGTAATGAGGTGGATGGGCCTAGAGTCTGTCATACAGAGTGAAGTAAGTCAGAAAGAGAAAAACAAATACCGTATGCTAACACATATATACGGAATTTAAGAACAAAAAAAAATGTCATGAAGAACCTAGGGGTAAGACAGGAATAAAGACACAGACCTACTAGAGAATGGACTTGAGGATATGGAGAGGGGGAAGGGGAGGCTGTGACAAAGTGAGAGAGTGGTATGGACATATATACACCACCAAACGTAAAATAGCTGCATAGCAGAGGGAGATCAGCTAGGTGGTTTGTGACCACCTAGAGGGGTGGGATAGGGAGGGTGGGAGGGAGGGAGACGCAAGAGGGAAGAGATATGGGAACATATGTATATGTATAACTGATTCACTTTGTTATAAAGCAGAAACTAACACACCATTGTAAAGCAATTATACTCCAATAAAGATGTAAAAAAAGAAAAAAAAGGGCTTAAGAGATTATATTAGGCCTACTTGGACCACAGTAAGTCAGAGACTTAACAAACATTGTTTTATTTAATATAACATAAAATCTTCACAACCATTATATTCATAGTACTAGTGATAAAAAGCACAAGTTTAGAAAAAAAGAAAATGAACATGGTCAAGGTCACAAAGGAAGATAGTGCATGGTGTGTGTTTGAACCTAGTTAACTCCTGAACCCAGGCACACTTCCTAGAATCACACCACTTTACCCCCTTTCAATCTACAATACTTGCTTCAGACTACTTATTTACCTAATAAATAAAATAAAATAAACAGTTTACCTGAATTATTCCATAACATTGTTGCCTCAGCACACCCATTTTGTGTGGACAAGAAGCCTGCAGGGGCCTTGAAATGACACTAGCCTCCCCTGCAAGCACATGCTCTAGATAACAGGCCTCAGTCACAATTAATCTAAGTTCCTGATAAGGACTCCAGCAATAGTCCTTGTGATAAGCAGTCTCCCCCACCTCCCAGGGTCTTCCTCTTGTATGTCCCTTTGTAGCTTAGCAAAACCTGCTCTTTGGTTTGTATTGACCAATCCAGCCTTAGCCTAGGAACCCAAAGGACTCTACCCACGGACCTTAATAAAGTCCACAGGTCCTGCTGCTCTCTCTGCTTATATTCTGCCTTAACCTTCTCATGTGACCCTTCAGGCTGTGCTGTGTGTACCTCTTCCAGGACCTGTGAGTAATAAACTTCTCTATTTCAATTCCCTGGTCTTTTGTTGAACTGCAGACACCCTGAGGCTCTACTTAACAAATGTTAATTAAACAAACTCACAATACTACAAAAGCTGCATTTTTACTCTGTATACTGAATTTTTTTTTCCAACACAATATCTTCCTACCTTGCTCCCCAAATTTTGTGGTGCTTTTCTGTCATTATCATTTTCAAGACTTGCTGAACACTTCCTTTGAGTGTTTTATGCTTCCCAAACACACGGGACAATGCCAAGGCAACAACTGGTCTCTAAACAAGTTTGTGATGAAACATTTAATCAAAAAGAACTGCCAGCTAAGAATCTTGACAACACTTACGGAGCACAGGTGTAGCATTTCTTCAAGTTTATTTACCAAAAAATATGTAGTCTCATAAAAATCTATATCCAGATGCAAAACGATTTGCCTGCACAGCTGTCTCAAACTCTAAGTCGACTAATCAGCTAAGGATTGTGTAGGGCCTCACAAGACTACTTATTGTTCTTGTTCAGGTATGGGCACTTTTCAAAATGCAGGAACAGTGCAACATTCTGAGTTTCCGTAAGACAATTATATTCAGCTACTAATTAAAGTGGAATGTTGCTGATTTTTCTTTCATAACTCCACAGGTATGACATGTGCCAAGAAGGAATGAGGAAGAATATTAATATTGCATTTATGAAACATATACAATGAAGTTACAATGCATATGTAATACACTTCTGCCCAGAAAAGGAAATCTGATTCATATTTTTTGTACCATTTAAATAATAATTCTGGCAACAAGAATAACTTGTTAACATGAAAACTTTTTTTTATCCAGTTCCATCAACTACTTTATTTTGTTATTGTCATGAATTACAGCTTTATACACTGTGTGCTCATTAACATAGGTTTATAATTCTCACTATTTTTTTAAC
Organism: Delphinapterus leucas; assembly: GCF_059928025.1. Classification (NCBI taxonomy): domain Eukaryota; kingdom Metazoa; phylum Chordata; class Mammalia; order Artiodactyla; family Monodontidae; genus Delphinapterus; species Delphinapterus leucas. The sequence continues at coordinate 95,894,230 of NC_143134.1, forward strand.
ATCTTTATTGGAGTATAATGGCTTTACAACGTTGTGTTAGTTTCTGCTGTATAACAAAGTGAATCAGCTTTATGTACACATATATCCCCGTTATCACCTCCCTCTTGCGTCTCCCTCCCACATTCCCTATCCCACCCATCTAGGTGGTCACAAAGCACTGAGCTGATCTCCCAGTTATATGCAGCTGTTTCCCACTAGCTATTTTACAATTGGTAGTGTATATATGTCAATGCTACTCTCTCACTTCGTCCCAGCTTACCCTTCCCCCTCCCACATCCTCAAGTTGATTCTCTACGTTTCAGTCTTTATTCCTGTCCCACCCCTAGGTTCATCAGAACCATTTTTTTGTTTTGTTTTTAGATTCCATATATATGTGTTAGCATACGGTATTTTTCTTTTGCATTTTGATTTAACTTCACTCCGTATGACAGATTCTAGGTCCATCCACCTCACTACAAATAACTCAAATTTTGTTTCTTTTTATGGCTGAGTAATATTCCATTGTATATATGTGCCACATCTTCTTTATCCGTTCATCTGTTGATGAACATTTAGGTTGCTTCCATGTCCTGGCTATGGTAAATAGTGCCGTAATAAACACTGTGGTACATGACTCTTTGAATTATCATTTTCTCAAGGTATTCACCAAGTATTGGGATTGCTGGGTCATATGGCAGTTCTATTCTTAGTGTTTTAAGGAAACTCCATACTGTTCTCCATAGTGGTTGTGTCAATTTACATTCCCACCAACAGTGCAAGAGGGTTCCCTTTTCTCCATACCCTCTCCAGCATTTATTGTTTCTACATTTTTTGATGATGGCCATTCTGACTGGTGTGAGGTGATACCTCACTGAAGTTTTGATTTGCATTTCTCTAATAATTAGCGATGTTGAGCATCCTTTCATGTGTTTGTTAGCCATCTGTGTATCTTCTTTGAAGAAATGTCTATTTAAGTCTTCTGCCCATTTTTGGATGGGGTTGTTTGTTTTTTTGATATGGAGCTGTATGAGCTGCCTGTATATTTTGGAGATTAATTATTTCTCAGCTGCTTTGTTTGCAGATATTTTCTCCCATTCTTAGGGTTGTCTCTTCATCTTGTTTATGGTTTCCTTTGTTGTGCAAAAGCTTCTAAGTTTCATTAGGTCCCATTTCTTTATTTTTGTTTTGATTTCCATCTCTCTAGGAGGTGAGTTAAAAAGGATCTTGCTGTGATTTATGTAAAAGAGAGCTCTTCCTATGTTTTCCTCTAAGATTTTTATAGTGTCTGGCCTTACATTTAGGTCTTTAACCCACTTGGAGTTTATTATTGTGTATGGTGTTAGGGAGTGTTCTGATTTCATTCTTTTACATGTAGCTGTCCAGTTTACCCAGCACCACTTATTGAAGAGGTTGTCTTTTCTCCATTGTATATTCTGGTCTCCTTTATCAAAGATAAGGTAATGATATCTGTGTGGGTTTATCTCTGGGCTTTCTATCCTGTTCCATTGATCTATATTTCTGTTTTTGTGCCAGTACCATACTGTCTTGATTACTGTAGTTGTACTATAGTATGAAGTCAAGGAGCCTTGATTCCACCAGCTCTGTTTTTCTTTCTCAAGATGGCTTTGGGCATTCCGGGTCTTTTGTGTTTCCATACAAATTGTGAAATTCTTTATTCTAGTTCTGTGAAAAATGCCATTGACAGTTTCATAGCAATGGCACTGAATCTGTAGACTGCTTTGGGTAGTATCGTCATTTTCACAATGTTGATTCTTCCAGTCCAAGAACATGGTATATCTCTCCATCTGTTTGTATCATCTTTAATTTCTTCCATCAGTTCTTATAGCGTTCTGCATTTAGGTCTTTTGTCTCCTTAGGTAGGTTTATTCCTAGGTATTTTATTCTTTTTGTTGCAATGGTAAATGAAAATGTTTCCTTAATTTCTATTTCAGATTTTTCATCATTAGTGTATAGCAATGCAAGAGATTTCTGTGCATTAATTTTGTATCCTGCTACTCTACCAAATTCACTGACTAGTTCTAGTAGTCTTCTGTTAGCATCTTTAGGTTTTTCTATGTATAGTGTCATGTCATCTGCAAACAGTGACAGCTTTACTTCTTCTTTTCCGATGTACCACTGTACATATATAGATGCTAAAGTAATGGCTCTTAAAAGTCTTTTAGACAATGCCAAATATGAGAAATATATTTTGTATCATGATTCAGTAAAAACATATACATATATATCCACCCAAGAGAAAGTTTAAGAAAAAATAATTATGTTTACACTATTTCAGTATATTCTATTTTATTAAAAACATGATATCTGCAACAAATAAATTGATTTTATGATCTACTAATGGTAGATTAGTAGTGATATGTTAAAATAGGTAAGTTAAAAACCTCCAAAAATAGAATCTTAGTTGAGCTACTGAAATGTCACAATAAAATCAAGACTGTACCCCTGAACCAGTACTTTAGTCACAGACTTTAGTGGTTAGCTAGGGTTGCCTATATTCCTGCCAAAGTACACCCCACTATATCCTTGGACCATCAAGTACTTTCCCACATCAAGCCACTGTACATCCTGTTCCCTCGTTCCCTCTACTTGGAAGGCATTTCCCTCCTCTCTAGACTGACAGGTTCCTGCTGGTCCCTCTGGTTTCACCTCAGCTATAAACCTCTCAGAAAATACTTATTTATTACTTGGTGGCGGGGGAGGGATAAATAAAGTAATCCCTTTAATCCCACTTCCCCTAAGGAATTGTCAAAAGATGCAGTAAAATGTCACTTAAGGGAAATGTCTATGCCTGATTTTCTCTGTATTCCCAGAAAAATTTGTGTTCCAATAAATAGAAAAGAATGATGAAGTAATGTACTTTGTTTTTTCTTTATTGTTTTCTACATTTACGTGTTTTACCTAACTAGGAGAAATTTTAAGATGTAGGTTTTATTCAACTTTGAAAATATCACAACACCAACACAGTGTGATATATATAGTGGGAGATCAATTAAATTTTACAGAATTTAATTGAGTTGAACTAACATAGCAGTCAGATTGTCTTACTCCATGTTCTTAAGGAACGTGAATTTCATTTTCTTTAATTTTGTAAAAGCATTCTTCCCAATGCTTGTTATTCATATCCTTATAAAAGGCTCATCTTCAACATAATTTTTTTTCTCCATCAGATTTATTCCCAAAATGGACAGTCATTTAACATAGGTGATCCATTTTCTGTATATTTTTTCTTTTGTCACTCTAAATGCATTATTAATTCCTTTATTTTTTGATCGAACATTTATTGAATAATCAGCTGTGTTCCAGGTGCTTAGCTGAACACTGGAAATAAAAAGACTGACATTAAGAGGTCACAGTAGAGTAGGGGAGATAGATCTTTTAACAATGTAGTAATGGGAAAGTACCATAGTAGAGAATACAAAAGATAATTGTCATTATTATGACCTGCTATTTGCTAGACACTGCGCATATCTCATTACAGTCAAAGAAGTTAAGTACAAAGCCTTTTGGGAATAAAAAGGAGAAAATGATTAATTCAACTGATGAAGTTAGGAAAAGATTGAAAGTAGATTTTATTTGAGCAGAGTCTTGAAGAAAATCTTGAAATTCAGCACACAGAAAATGAATAGAGAAATCCCAAGAAGAAAGCAAAATATTCTGTAAAGACTCTGATACCCTGTGTGAGAGCCTACAAAGTAATGTCTTTGATTTCAGAAATAGTATTAAGAACCTAGGTGAAAAGATGTTCTGTACAAAAGAATATCATATTGAATCATTAAACAGTATTTATGTGTTAAATACTGGTGATTATGTATATTCTCCCTTTATAATCTGATATGTATTACAGAATTGTTTTTTTCCTCCCAATTCAGAGATGTGCAGATAACCATCTAAAACTACAGAAATTTAAAATTAAAGATACAAACAGATTATTTTAACATAAATCATTCAGATGCCCTTGCACCAATTATTATTTTCATGACTATTTTAAATAAACATGTACACATATATGTATGTACATACATGTACATACATATGTATATGTATTTTTAAGAGACTGAGCAAAAGTTCAATAAAGGTATATAAGCTAAGACATCTCTTTATAATCATATACAGACAGAAGAATAAATAGACATTTTAAAATCAGGGGCCATACTGTACATGTCAATTTTTATGTACAAAAGTACTGTTAAATGTAATTGAATTTTATAGATAAAAATAACACTCAACTGAAATAGGGAAATTTGTTCCACTTCATACAAATGTTTTCATCACAATTAGGGATATTAGTAAAAGAAAATCCTCTAAGGTTAAGAAATTTGACTACAAAGAACTTACAGATATTCGAGTCTTTCTGTTTTGCTTTTCCTTTATTCCATCTTTCATTTTTAGACAGTATTGATTGATATCCTGTTACTTCAGTTGCATAAATTAGCAGTAACACCTCATTACACCTCACTTTCTGTGATTTTTCAGTTATATTTTTAAATGGTGGTTAAACAAACACATAAATAAATAAAACAAGAACCTTCTCTTTAGTCAGTTCAGGGTGCTATAACAAAAATTGCAGGCAGTGTGGTTTAAACAATAAACATTTATCTCTCACAGTTCTGGAGGCTGAAAGTCTGAAAGCAGGGTTCCAACATTAGTAGATTTCTTGGTGAAGACCCTCTTCATGGTTTACAGGAATAAACTTAGGAATAAACTTAGCCAAGAAAGCAAGAGACTTGTACAATGAAAATTACAAAACAGTGCTGAAATAAATTAAAGAAAACAAACACAAAATGGAAAGACATCTGTGTTCATGGATAAGAAGACTTAATATTGTTAAAATGTCCATACTACCCAAAGTGATCTACAGATTCAATGCTATCCCCAAAATCCCAATGACATTTTCTGCAGAAATAGAAAAAAAAAAATCCTAAAATTCAAATGGTACCACAAAACACCCAGAATAGCCAAAACAATCTTGAGAAGAACAACAAAGCTAGAGGCATCACACTTCCTGAATTCAAAATATATTACAAAGTTACAGTAATCAAAACAATATGGTACTGGCATAAAGACAGACACAGCAACCAATAAAACAATGAAGAGTCCAGAAATAAAGCCACACATATGCAGTCAGGTGATCTTCAACAAGGCTGACAAGAATACATAATGGAGAAAGTAGAATCTCTTCAACAAATGGTGCTGGAAAAACTGAATAGCCATACACAAAAGGAAGAAGGTGGACCCTTATCTTACACCATACACAAAATTCAACTCAAAATGGATGACTGAAACTTTAGATGTAAAACTATAAAACTCCTAGAAGAAAGCATAGGGGGAAATCCTCATTGGTCTTGGTAATGATTTCCTAGATATGACATGGAAAGAACAGGCAAGAAAAGCAAAAATAGACAAATGGTATTGCTTCAAACTAAAAAGCATCTGTAGAGTCCCCACCCCGCCCAGTGCAGCAGGAAACAATAGAGTGAAAAGACAACCTATATAATGGGAGAAAATATGTGCAAACCATATATCTGGTAAGGGGTTACTTTCTAAAATAAACTAGGTACTCATATAACTCAATAGCAAAAAAGTAAATAACTTTTAATTTATCTAATTTTTTAAATGGGCAAAATATTAAATAGGCATTTCTTTTAAAAAAAGATATACAAATGGCCAATAGGTACATAAAAAGATGTTCAACAACACTAATCATGAAGGAAAAACAAATTTTAAAAAAAGAAATGATGTATTACTTCATACTTCTTAGGATGGTCATTATTTTAAAAATAATGTTGACAAGAATGTGTGAAAACTACAGCCCTTGTGCATCGCTGGTGGAAATGTAAAGTGGTATAGCTGCTATGGAAACCAGTATGGGGATTCCTCAAACAATTAAAAATAGAACTACCATATGATCCAGCAATCCCACTTTGGGCTATTTACCCACAAGAATTGAAAGCAGGATTCCAAAGAGATATTTGCACTCCCATCTTTATCTCAGCAATTATTCACAATAGCCAAGAGGTGAAAAAAAACTTAAATGTCCATTGACAGATAAATTAATAAAGAAAATGTGGCATATACATACAATGGAATATTACTGAGTCTTTGAAAGGGAGACCCTATTATATACTATAGAATGCACAAATCTTGAGGCCACATGCTAGGTGAAATAAGCCAGTCACAGAAGCACAAATATTACATGATTCCACTTATGTAAGATATGAAAAGTAGTCAAATTCTATGTGAGTAGAAAGTAGAATGGTGGTTGTCAAGGCCTGGAGAGAAGAGAAAGTGGGAGTTGCCCTGCAATGGGCATAGAGTTTCACTCATGCAAGATGAAAAAGTTCTAGAGAACTGTTATACAACAATGTGCATATAGTTAACAATATTGTACACTTGAAATTTATGAATAGGTAGATTTCATGCTCGGTGTTTTATAACACAATGAAAAAAGAAAAGTTCCCTTATTGCTTATCCTTAATAATGGTATTCATTCTCTGTCATTCTCATAGGTGTGTACTATTATATTTAATTAAAATTTTTGAACAACCTTGCTTTATCTCTTCACTAATTGGATAATAAACAGCTAATTGTAGTTTTTAGTACATGCTCAATTTATCTGTTTACCTCCACCCTAGGTATTATATGTGTACTGTAGTTCATATCATTATGTGTGATATATAGTTCATACATATCATAATACGATTTTAATAATCATAATAATAGTAATAATACAATTTACCAACAACCCACCTTAAGAAATGGAGGTCAAACATAATTTTAAAATCACTATTTTCTCTGATCCCATCTTCCTTCCATTCCTCACATCAGTGACTATCATGATAAATATGTGCTTATCCTCTTGTTTATAGTTTTATTCCAATCCCCATACTTCCTGAATATTGTATTTTTTAGTTGTTTTTTAAAGCATTTTATTTACTCTATTTATTTAATTAATTTACTATTATTATTTTTTTATTTTGGTCATGTCACGTGGCATGCGGAATCTTAGTTCCCCGAACAGAGGTCCAACCCGGTGCCCCTTGCAGTGGAAGCGCCAAATCTTAACCACTGGACTGCAAGGGAAGTCCCTTTAGTTGTTTTCCTTAATGTCAGGTTTATTTAAATATACAATTCTTTAAATTTAGAAAATGTATATTTTTCATGTACCCAATACAAAAAAGCAACATATGGAACACTTCCATCCCCATAGAAAGTTCCATTTAGTTCTTTTGTGGTCAATCCTCTTCTTTCCTGCAGTCTCTAGCAATTTCTTAGTTTCTTTGTGTTTTGAGATTCTAAAGCAGATTCATACTGCATAAATTTGTGACTTGCTTTGTTACCCATTATTATGCATGGGCCATTCAACCACACTGATGTATTTATCTTCATTATTGAATAATATTTCATTGCGTGAAAACACCATAATTTTGTTGCTATTCTTTAGTAAACGGATACTTGGATTTTTTCCAGTTTTTCTTCTATCAAAAGAAAATGTTCACATGAACATTATTAATTCTAGAAAAAATTTCTGTGTCATAGATTATGCGTGCCCCATATTATTCATATCAGAAAGCACATGCCTAAAGGACTATAATAATCCTATAGTCTAAGCCTTGTAAACAGTCTTTTTTGTTTCTTTTTGGTGTGGGGACACAGTATGTATCATGAATAGTGGTGTTAACACTCCCCTGATTGGAAATGGGTATAGGCATTCATTTATTCACTGGTCTGTCATGTTTTTCCTTCAGTGAAATGTCTAGGAGTGCCTATTGTACAAATATCACTTTTATGCATTTTTGCTTTTTTTTTGGTTTCGGTCTTTCTTTTTAGTATCAGGAATCATATTTTTATTCTCGATATTAACCTTTTGTTAGTTTGATGGATTGCAAATATGTCCTTTCAGTTTATGTCATTTCATTTTCTTTATGGCTTCTTTTAATAAACAGAAGTCAATTTTAAACTAGTCAAATCTAACAAAAATTTTCCTTCATAGTTTGCTGTTGTATGTTTTGTTTGAAAACATTTTCCTACTCCAGTTTCGTAGACAGTACTAATATCTAACATTGTTTCAAAGTTTTTTCTTTATACTAAAGCCCCTCATTTTTATGGAGTTGATACCAGTTTATTATACAGACATCCACTTTCACTTTTCCCTGTGAAAAAATATTTTCTCTACACCATTACACCATTTTAAAGTAGCTTTTTCTCCTTTCTTTCTGCAATGACACCTCTAACATTTACAAAGTGTCCTTCTATATGTGGAATATACAGTTGAATAGTCTAACCTCTCTTTGCACCGATACCACATTCCCTTAATTACTGTTGCTTTATAACAAGCCTTAAAATCTAAAGGAAGAAGTCTCATTTGCTTCTGCTTAGTTTTAGGAAGATAATGGCTATCCTTACTCCTTTACCTTCAAATAAAACTTTTATGTGTAAAAATTAGCTTGTCAAATCATGTTGTGAATATGCTTAGAACTGCTGTCAATCTATAAGCGCATCTGGAATTAGAATTTAGAATTTATAATTTGTTAACCCTCTATTTATAATACACTTCCTCCTTTAGGAGTTTTTTTAGGTGTTTCAATAAAGCTTTGTATTTTCTCCATAAAATTTTGAAATTATATTTGTTATCTATATCGTGAAGTATTTTATATTTAATTTATCCTCTAGGAATTCTACCTGAATTACTAAGGTATTAAAGTCTAAAGTTATTAGTAAGTGTGTTTATTCTCCTCCTGAAGTACAGAAACATTTAAATCACATTTCGTCAGTTAACTGCCACCCTTCCAAATTCATATTTATGTCATTACTATTTATGTTTTTATTTTTTTAAACTACACAAATTTGTTTTTTGTACCAGTATCTTGAAATATTTCTGGCATCATTTTCACTATCTATGGTTTTAAAATAATTTAGCGAGAGACGCTGAGCTGGCACTGCGAGCTGGAGTGCGTGAGTGGCATGCCTGCACCAGGCCCACCAGAACTCTGCTCCCTCTCCACTGATGAGATCCCTATGAAGCAGTCCTGCTGACTGACGCTCTGTCAGGGAGAGCATTGTTTCTAGAATGCAAGCTCCCACCTCTCAATTCTCTGACCAAAGATAACACTTTCCTTTGCTTCTGAACTGGACTCTGCTTCTTCTGTTGGCTTGAATGACACCAGGCAGAAGGACCCTTGCTGGGGACCAACTTGGAAAGGATTTAGTAAATAAACAATCAAACCCAACAACTTAAAGAAAATTTTGGTCTCCAGCAAAACCATATCTATATAATTACACTACAACATAGACTGTGAGGACAGTCCCCAAGTTGTCAGCATCTCAGCACACTCATAAGTTCCCCGTGACAGAATCTGGACCACTGAAAATCCAGAGATATGGCAGTAAAATAGATAGCTTCCTTCAAAACCTCCTCACATTTTAGAATTAAGAAGAATCAACCCGAGGACCTTCAAGATGGCGGAGGAGTAACACGTGGAAATCACCTTCCTCCCCACAAATACATCAAAAATACATCTACATGTAGAACAACTCCTACAGAACACTTACTGAATGCTCGCAGAAAACCTGACTTCCCAAAAGGCAAGAAACTCCCCACGTACCTGGGTAGGGCAAAAGAAAAAAGAAAAAATAGAGACAAAAGAATAAGGATGGGACCTGCACCTCTGAGACGGAGCTGTGAAGGAGGAAAAGTTTCCACACAGTAAGTAGCCCCTTCATGGGTAGAAATAGGGGGTGGGCTGGGGGGAAGCTTCAGACCCACAGGGGAGAGCACAGCAAAAGGGGTGCAGAGGGCAAAGCAGAGAGATTCCCACACAGAGAATTGGCGCTGAGCAGCATTCACCAGCCCCAGGGGCTTGTCTGCTCACCCACCAGGGCAGGTGGGGGCTGGGAGCTGAGTCTCAGGCTTCAGAGGTCAGATACCAGGGGGAGGACTGGGGTTGGCTGTGTGAACACAGCCTGAAGGGGGCTAGTGCGCCACAGCTACCTGGGAGGGAGTCCGGGAAAAACTCTGGAACTGCCTAAGAGTCAAGAAACCACTGCTTTGGGGTGCACTAGGAGAGGGGATTCCTTCCCTGTCTGCACACAGAAGGCAGAGCACCGCCTAAACAAGCTCCAGAGACGGGTCTGAGCCAGAGCTATCAGTGCAGACACCAGAAACGGGTATAAAACGCTAATGCTGTTGCTGCAGCCACCAAGAAGCCTGTGTGCAAGCACAGGTCATGATCCACCACCACCACCACCACCACCACCACCACCAGCCTGTGCAGCCCGCCACTGCCAGGGTCCTGTGATCCAGGGAAAACTTTCCCGGAGGAAAACATACAGTGTGCCTCAGGCTTTTGCAACGTCATGCTGGCCTCTGCTGCCACAGGCTCGCCCCACATTTCGTACCCCTCCCTCCCCAGGGCCTGAGTGAGACTGAGCCCGCTAATCAGCCGCTACTTTAACCCCCTCCTGTATGGGAGAAAAACAGATGCCAGAGGGCTACCTACACGCAGAGGCAGGGCCAAATCCAAAGATGAATTCCAGGAGCTTTGCGACCAAAGAAGAGAAAGGGAAAGTTCTCCGTGTAGCCTCAGGAGCAGTGGATTAAATCTCCACAATCAACTTGATATACCCTGAATCTGTGGAATACCTGAAGAGACAACGATTCATCCCAAAATTGAGGCGGTTGACTTTGGGAGCAACTGTAGACTTGGGGTTTGCTGTATGCAACTGACTAGTTTCTGATTTATAAGTTTATCTTAGTTTAGTTTTTAGCACTTGTTATCATTGGTGGATGTATTTATTGGTTTCATTGCTCGCTTTTTTCTTTTTTTAATTTTAATATTAAAAATATTTTTTTATTATAATAACTTTATTTATTTCTTTTTCCCTTCTTTTTTTCCCCCCTTTTCTCTGAGCCATGTGGCTGACAGGGTCTTGGTGCTCTGGCTGGCTGTCAGGCCTGTGCCTCTGAGGTGGGAGAGCCGAGTTCAGGACACTGGACCACCAGAGACCCACGTAATATCAATTGGCAAGAGCTCTCCCAGAGATCTCTGTCTCAACATTAAAACCCAGCTCCACTCAATGACCAGCAAACTCCAGGGCTGGACACCCCATGCCAAAAACTAGCAAGAAGGAACACAACCCCACCCACTAGCAGAGAGGCTGCCTAAAATCCTAATAAGTTCAGAGACACCCCAAAACACACCATTGGACATGGTCCAGAAAGACAATATCCAGCCCCAACCACCAGAACACAGGCACCAGTCCACTCCACCAGGAAGCCTACACAGCCAAACGAACCAACATTACCCACTGGGGGCAGACACCAAGAACAATGGGAACTACAAACCTGCAGCCTGAGAAAAGGAGACCCCAAACACAGTAAGTTAAATAAAATGAGAAGACAGAGAAATATGCAGAAGATAAACGAGCAAAGTAAAAAACCTCCAGACCAAACAAATGAAGAGGAAATAGGGAGTGTACCTGAAAAAGAATTCTGAATAATGATACTAAAGATGATCTAAAATCTTCGAAATAGAAAGGAGAAAATATAAGAAACGTTTTACAAGGACCTAGAAGAACTAAAGAGCAAACGAACAATGATGAACAACACAATAAATAAAAATTTAAAATCTCTAAAAGGAATCAATAGCAGAATAACTGAGACAGAAGAATGCATAAGTGACCTGAAAGATAAAATAGTGGAAATAACTATGGCAGAGCACAATAAAGAAAAAAGAATGAAAAGAATTGAAGACAGTCTCATAGACCTCTGGGACAACATTAAACGCACCAACATTCAAATTATATGGGCCCCATAAGCAGAAGAGAAAAAGAAAGGGACTGAGAAAATATTTGAAGAGATTATAGTTGAAAACTTCCTTAATATGGGAAAGGAAATAGTTAATCAAGTCCAGGAAGCACAGAGAATCCCATACAGGATAAATCCAAGGAGAAACACTCCAAGATACATATTAATCAAACTATCAAAAATTAAATACAAAGAAGAAATACTAAAAGCAGCAAGGGAAAAGCAAAAAATAACATACAAGGGAATCTCCATAAGGTTAACAGCTGACCTTTCAGCAGAAACTCCGCAAGCCAGAAGGGAGTGGCAGGACATATTTAAAGTGATGAAAGGGGAAAACTGACAACCAAGATTACTCTACTCAGCAAGGATTTCATTCACATTCCACGGAGAAATTAAAACCTTTAGAGAGGTTTTAAGAGCTAAGAGAATTAGCTAAGAGAATTCAGAGCTAAGAGAGCTAAGAGAATTCAGCACTACCAAACCAGCTTTACAACCAATGCTAAAGGAACCTGGAGGCAAGAAACACAAGAGAAGGAAAAGACCTACAATAACAAACCCAAAACAATTAGGAAAATGGTAATAGGAACATACATATTGATAATTAACTTAAATGTAAATGGATTAAATGCTCTAAGCAAAAAATATACACTGGCTGAATGGATACAAAAATAAGACCCATACACATGCTGTCTACAAGAGACCGACTTCAGACCTAGGGACATACAGACTGAAAATGAGGGGATGGAAAAAGATATTCCATGCAAATGGAAATCAAAAGAAAGCTGGAGTAGCAATTCTCATGTTAGACAAAATAGATTTTAAAATAAACACTATTACAAGAGACAAAGAAGGACACTACATAGTGATCAAGGGAATATCCAAGAAGAAGATATAACAATTGTAAATATTTATGCACCCAATCAGGAGCACCTCAATACATAAGGCAAATGCTAACAGCCAAAAAAGGGGGAATTGACAGTAACAATAATACTAGGGGACTTAAACACCCCATTTTCACCAATGGACAGATCAACCAAAATGAAAATAAATAAGGAAACACAAGCTTTAATTGACACATAAACAAGACAGACTTAATTGATATTTATACGACACTCAATGCAAAAACAACAGAATACACTTTCTTCTCAAGTGTTCATGGAACATTCTCCAGGATAGATCATATCTTGGGTCACGAATCAAGGCTTGGTAAATTTAAGAAAATTGAAATCATATCAAGTATCTTTTCCGAGCACAATGCTGTAAGACTAGATATCAATTACAGGAAAAAACTGTAAAAATTACAAACACACGGAGGCTAAACAATACACTACTAAATAACCAAGATATCACTGAAGAAATCAAAGAGGAAATCAAAAAATACCTAGAAAAAAATGACAATGAAAACACGACGGCCCAATACCTATGGGATGCAGCTGGGATGTAGCAAAAGCAGTTCTAAGAAAGAAGTTTATTACAGCAATACAGTCGTACCTCAAGAAACGAGAAAAATCTCAAATAAACAACCTAACCTTACACCTAAAGCAATTAGAGAATGAAGAACAAAAAAACCCTCCAATGTTGGCAGAAGGAAAGAAAACATAAAGATCAGATCAGAAATAAAGGAAACTATAGCAAATATCAATAAAACTACAGCTGGTTCTTTGAGAAGATAAACAAAATTGATAAACCATTAACCAGACCCATTAAGAAAAAAAGGGAAAAGACTCAAATCAACAGAATTAGAAATGAAAAAGAAGTAACAACTGAATCTGCAGAAATACAGAGAATCATGAGAGATTAATGCAAGCAACTATATGCCAATAAAATGGACAACCTGGAAGAAATGGATAAATTCTTAGAAAAGCACTACCTTCCGAAATTGAACCAGGAAGATATAGAAAATATAAACAGACCAATCACAAGCACTGAAATTGAAACTGTGATTAAAAATCTCCCAACAAACAAAAGCCCAGGAACAGATGGCTTCACAGGAGAATTTTATCAAACATTTACAGAAGAGCCAATACCTATCCTTCTCAAACTCTTCAAAAATATAGCAGAGGGAGGAACACTTCCAAACTCATTCTACAAGGCCAAAATCACCCTGATACCGAAACCAGACAAAAATGTCACAAAGAAAGTAAACTGCAGGCCAATATCACTGATAAACAAAGATGCAAAAATTCTAAGCAAAATACTAGCAAACAGAATCCAGCAGCACATTAAAAAGATCATACGCCATGATCAAGAGGGGTTTATCCCAGGAATGCAAGGATTCTTCAATGTACACAAATCAATCAATATGATACGCCATAATAACAAATTGAAGACTAAAAACCATACGATCATCTCAATAGATGCAGAAAAAGCTTTGGAAAAACTTCAACACCCATGTATGATAAAAACTCTCCAGAAAGTAGCCATAGAGGAACCTTATCTCAACATAATAAAGGCCATATATGACAAACCCACAGCCAAAATTGTTCTTAATGGTGAAAAACTGAAACACCATTTCCACTAAAATCAGGAAAAAGACAAGGTTGTCCACGCTCACCACTATTATTCAACACAGTTTTGGAAGTCCTAGGCACAGCAATCAGAGAAGAAAGACAAATAAAAGGAATTCAAATAGGAAAAGAAGAAGTAAAACTGTCACTGTTTGCAGATGACATGATACTATACATAGAGATTCCTAAAGATGCTACCAAAAAACTACTAGAGCTAATCAATGAATTTGGTATAGTACCAGGATGCAAAATTAACACACAGAAATCTCTTGCATTCCTATACACTAATGATGAAAAATCTGAAAGAGAAATTAAGGAAACACTCCCATTAACCACTGCAACAAAAAGAATAAAATATCTAGGAATAAACCTACCTAAGGAGACAAAAGACCTGTATGCAGAAATCTATAAGACACTGATGAAAGAATTAAAGATGATACAAACAGATAGATATACCATGTTCTTGGATTGGAAGAATCAACATCGTGAAAATGACTATACTACCCAGAGCAATCTACAGATTCAATGAAATGCCTATCAAACAACTAATGGCATTTTTCACAGAACTAGAACAAAAAATTTTCACAACTTGTATGGAAACACAGAAGACCCCAAATAGCCAAAGCAATCTTGAGAAAGAAAAAGAGAGCTGGAAAAATCAAGGCTCCCTGATACAAAGCTACAGTAATCAAGACAGTATGGTACTGGCACAAAAACAGAAATATAGATCAATGGAACAGGAGAGAAAGCCCAGAGATAAACCCACACACATATGGTCACCTAATCTTTGATAAAGGAGACAAGAAAATACAATGAAGTAAAGACAGCCTCTTCAATAAGTCGTGCTGGGAAAACTGGATAGCTACATGTGAAAGAATGAAGTTAGAACACTCCCTAACACCATACAAAAAAATAAACTCCAAGTGGATTTAAGACCTAAATGTAAGGCCAGGCACTATAAAACTCTTAGAGGAAAACATAGGCAGAACATTTTTTGACATAAATCACAGCGAGATACTTTTTGAGCCACCTCCTAGAGAAATGGAAATAAAAACAAAAATAAACAAATGGGACCTAATGAAACTTCAAAGCTTTTGCACAAGAAAGGAAACCATAAACAAGACGAAAAGACAAACCTCAGAATGGGAGAAAATATTTGCAAACGAAGCAACTGACAAAGGATAATCTCCAAAATGTACAAGCAGCTCATGTTGCTCAGTATCAAAAAAACAAACAACCCAATGCAAAAATGGGCAGAAGACCTAAATAGACATTCCTCCAAAGAAGACATATAGAATGCCAACACACACATGAAAGGATGCTCAACATCACTAATCATTAGAGAAATGCAAATCAAAACTACAATAAGGTATAACTTCACACCAGAGTGGCCATAATCAAGAAATCTACAAACAATAAATGCTGGAGATGGTGTGGAGAAAAGGGAACCCTCTTGCACTGTTGGTGGGAATGTAAACTGATACAGCCACTATGGAGAACAGTATGGAGGTTCCTTAAGAAACTAAAAGTAGAACTACCATACGACCCAGCAATCCCACTACTGGCCATATACCCTGAGGAAACCATAGTTCAAAAAGAGTAATGTACCATAATGTTCATTGCAGCTCTATTTACAATGACCAGGACATGGAAGTGACATAAGTGTCCATTGACAGATGAATGGATAAAGAAGATTTGGCATGTATATACAACGGAATATTACTCAGCCATAAAAAGAAACAAAATTGAGTTATTTGTAGTGAAACATGTAAGACACATGTAATGTGGTGGATGGAACTAGAATCTGTCATACAGAGTGAAGTTAAATCAAAAAGCGAAAAAAAAATACCGTATGCTAACACATATATATGGAATCTTAAAAGAAAAAATTGATTCTGAAGAACCTAGGAGCAGGACAGGAATAAAGATGCAGACGTAGAGAACGGACTTGAGGACACGGGGAGGGGGAAGGGTAAGCTGGGACGAAGTGAGACAGTGGCATGGACATATATACACTACCAAATGTAAAATAGATAGCTAGTGGGAAGCAGCTGCATAGCACAGGGAGATCAGCTTGGTACTTTGTGACCATCTAGAGGGGTTGGATAGGGAGGGTGGGAGGGAGACGCAAGAGGGAGGGGATATGGGGATATAAGTATACGTATAACTGATTCACTTTGTTATACAGCAGAAACTAACACACCATTGTAAAGCAATTATACTCCAATACAGATGTTTTAAAAATTAAAAAATAAAATAATTTAGCGATTACTGCCTAGACCTTTTATCTCATTAGAGGTTTCAAAATGGTTTTGAATCAGTCACCTATTGCTGCTTAACAAGTTACCTCAAAACCAAATTGCTTAAAACAATAACCATTTATTATTGCTCATAAGCCTCTGGTCAGTTTTAGTGATTCTGTTGAGATATGCACAACTGATCTCTGCTGGGCTAGCTCGTGTATTTGAACTCAGCTGGCACCTTAGCTACAGCTGGCTGCTCTAATGACATCCAATAGGGTAGCCAGGGCTTGATCCCATGGCAGTTACAGAAGTGAGAAGGGTTACAGAAGTGAGAAGAAAAGCATGCAAAGCCTCTTGAGCTTTAGGTTCAGAACTGGCACAACATCATATTCTTTGAACTCTTATTATTCAAAGCAAGTTATATAGCTCGATTCAAAGAGTGCGGAAACAGACTCCACTTCTTGAGATGAAAGCCTGTAAAGTATCACTGCAAATGACATGGTAGATAATTGTGGAAATGTCTGTAGCCCATCACAGTTATTATCCTTATTTTACCATTTCCTCTGAATTTATTAGTTGGAATACTTTTATTCTTTCCCTTATCAATTTGTTATTAACTTGACATACAGATGATACTGGAAAGTCAAGAAATAATGTCTAATTCTATGTGTGTGCATGTGTCTTGTTTTTATTTGTACTTTTCTTGGTAAATGATTTAAAAAAATGAATTCATGTCATAGCAATTTCCAATGTTGACTATAATTTCTTATCCTTCTCCTAGATTCAAAATTATTGTCAAATCCATTCCTGAAGATTCCACTCACAGCACAGTCTTCTCTTTTAAGTGTATGGTTTTTTGGTGATTTCTGAGTTCTAGCAATATTTCCTTTTTTAATACATTCTTCACAGTGTATTTAGACATTTATATGTTAATCTACAAATGTTTCATGCAATCCGTAAGAATAGACTATACGAAAAATTCACTTGGTCAAGAAACTGAAAATTAATAAAGGGAAACCTAAATGGAGTTGGGAGGTCAGAAGGGAAAGCTGTTATGCAGATATCGCTCAACATCAATACAGATTTCAACAGGAAGAGATGTACGTTGCATCTCCTGTAGGAAGTGACACTATTTTATTCCCACTAGCAGAAGAAAAAGATCTTCCCTTTGCCTGGCAACAGCTTAACCAATGAGAGACTGTCACAACTCAGCCAATGAAAAGCTACTACACTTCGAACTCTCAGTTTGCTCCAATGGACATTTTGTTTATAACAGCCCCTCCCAACTTCACCTTCTCCTCTATGAAAGAGTTTCCTCTTCTTGGCTTTACCAGACATGCATGTGGTTCACCATAGTGGTATGCCCTGATCTGCAGTTCTTTGCTGCTCACAAATAAATCCACTTTGCTGTAAAAATAACTGGCCGTTTTATTGTTTTAGGTTAACGAAACACATCCTCGGGCCATTTCTGATAATAATTTAAATATGCTATTCACATAACTGCATATGACCTGCAGCATCAATTCTATACATAAGAAGCATGTTTTATTCATATATCTTACAGATTTTAAACATTTAGTTTTTTAGTTGGTATCCTACAGATGCTACAAACTAAACCCTGTAAATAAGCTATATATATATATATATACACATAAATCATGAGTACCACATATATAATTTTAATTTTTCTGGAAGCCGCATTTTAAAAAGTAAATAGAAATGGGCAAAACTCATTTTAATAACATTTTTTATTTACCTGAAATATTATGGCATCAACAGAAAATCATTTGAGATATTTTTAACCATTTTTTAATAATAGATCCTTGAAATCAAGTGTGCTACTTTTAAACTAATATCACATCTCAATTTGTATCTACATGTTAAGTGCTCAATGGTCAGATATAGCTAGTGATGAGTGTATTTTACAGAACAATGAAATCTAGAATAAGCGTGCATTTTATATTACCATAAGGCAATAATTTCCTTCTTCACTA
Source organism: Delphinapterus leucas (assembly GCF_059928025.1). Taxonomy (NCBI): domain Eukaryota; kingdom Metazoa; phylum Chordata; class Mammalia; order Artiodactyla; family Monodontidae; genus Delphinapterus; species Delphinapterus leucas. The sequence continues at coordinate 95,912,777 of NC_143134.1, forward strand.
CTGTCCCACCTTGGGAGTAGAATTACAACAGATTTGCTAAAACGCACATACACAGGCACACAAAACAAAAACAACAACAAAAAAACACTATACTTTATCCTGAAACAGAACTACTGGTCTTTTCATCTGACCTGCTGCAAAGCCACATCCTTAGGATGGGACAAGAGTTCGGGAGGGTAAGGACGTGTACTCTGCCTCAGAAGAAAGAGTGGGTAGCTTTCACATGGCTACTCATGCATAACTTCATGCTGCAGCCAGAGGAAAGTTATATAGTGGAACCGTGAATGCAGACCTAAAGCTATACAATATCATCACAGCAAAGGGTTGATAAAAGTCCTTAGATATTTCTGATTATTTTATCCCAAGACTATGGTAACCATGTACCTAATATAAGTTTACTTATTTCTGAGAATTACACTCAATACTATAATTTCCAGGTTTTCCTGATCATCAAATAAACTTAAAACACTTCATAAAATTGCCTTCATTACACTGAATAATCCAACACAGAAGTAGATGCACTTTGCTCTTCATTCTAAGGAAAGGATTTCGTTATCGACTTGGAAACATTTTAAAACATACTCTTCCATAAAATAGTTCCATAGTATGGATCATTGAAAATAGCAATGAAGTAAAGATGCCACTGTGTAACTGTAAACATTTTAGATGCAGTAGTAGGGTTAAAATCATATTTATTCATCTTGTGTGCCCAATAAAATATAAGTTTTACTATAAAAGCAAAGGGCTCTGTCTGCAGAACACTATGAACTCCTTAGCCCTGAATAGATATACCATTAATCTGTTAATACTTTTAGGAGAAAAAATGTGAATTCGAGAAAATAGTTATCCTTTACAGAGAATAAATAACATTGTACTATTGCAGACTGGACAATTTTATTCCGTAATAAGTTAATAAAATAATACTAATACATGCAGCTGCCTAACATGGGATCATTCGTTTGACTAAAGTCCTCTGTATATTATGAGGGATGAGAGGCAGAAGTAGGAAAAACCAACATCTATGATTATTACAGGTCAAAACTATTCTAGGTACATTAAGTGTATCTTCACTAAACTTCACTACAATATATAAAGAAATTATCCATCTTCAATGTATAGATAGGGAAATATACTGTAATTAATTAATTCTCAAAGGTCACATAGCAAAATGTGGTGGAGCTGGGTTTCGAGGCAGATAAGTTTGCCCCTGATGCCCAGGCACTTCTATTACCACTTAATATATTTTCTTCTACATTAACTGACCTTACACTTCAACTGAACACTGGAAAAAACTTGCAAATGGAAAACACAGTTGGTGTTTTGGAACTGACAGCAATTTGCAGGCTAATAAATCTAAGGATCCAATTGTTTCTCTTATTGGCAGTAATGGAGCAGCCACTTTAGCTTCTGCAGTTTTGGTTAATTAGAACACTTCTCAGGTGGTAAAATTGATAGCCTTCAGGTTGGTATGCTTTAATGCCACCTGAGGCATGCTGTTATCATTCAAAAATGCAGTGCCTGCCAAGTACTACTGCTAATCCAAATAATTAGTTTAGCACTATAATCATTGGACAGTTTCTCAAATAGGATATGGAAGAAAAAAAACTTTATATACATATATATATACATATATGGGCACATTTTAAATTATTTTTACATCTGGTATTAAAGATTCACCTTTTTATCACTTTACAGATCCACAGAATTTACCAATTGTCTTTAAAGTGAGAGTTAATAATACAAATATAATAATAAAAATCAGGAAAAAATGACTACTTATGTTCTAGTCACTCTGGTCAGATACCTGGTTTATTCCTTGAGCATACTCTGGGTTGTGGTAGCCAAGGTTATTCCAGTTTTCCAGATGAGCAATCTGAACTTAAAGGTGAAAAACAACTTGCCCCCAAATCATACAAATATTAAATGTTTGGCTGAGAGTCCAAAACAGATAGTCTTACCCTAGACCTTACACTCTTAATAACCATATATTTTTTAAGTTGTTAAAGGTTTTAAATATAGTAATTTCTCTACATAACTACCAATACATTCATTACTGATTCAAGATAAAGTAAATTTTAAAAATATTATATTACGAAGTTTAAATGAACATATATTAACATTGCAAAAGATGTAACATTTTAGATCATCTTAATAACATGTTTTAAGCCAGTTTTGATGGCATCTCATATTACATGAGGTATTTTATTTTGAAAAGCATCTTCTGTGAAGTGTCCCAATGTGTACGTTTTGTCCACCTTGAGAAAGATAACTAAATTGAGAGCTTCTTCCGTGAAGTAATGCATTAAATATCTAAAACATACTTTACTGAATTTATAAAACTTTGAATAGTTACTACTTTTATTTAATTATGTTCTGGGATTAATTAAAACTGTAATCCTGTTGGAGTCCCTTTGGCCTGAGAAGTATTCATAAGATTTCAACATTTGTTCTCTAAAGTGGCAGCAGAAGGGTGAATTTTCAGTGCATAGAGAAAATCCTGAGAAGACGGATAAACATAGAGATGTAAACTTACAAAGCTAATTTTATTGATCAAAACTAAAATGCTACAATGGTGGATATATATATATATATATATATATAAATAAAATGTCATGATACAGATCATATATATATATGTATCTCATATATATGTACCATATATTTATCATATATATATGATGTCAAACTCATAAAATGTACAAGACTAACAGTGAACCCTAATGTAAACTATGGACTTTGGGTGATAATGATGTGTCAATGTAGGTTTACTGATTGTAACAAATGTACCAGTGTGGTGTAGAATGTTAATCGTGTGTGTGTGGACAGGGGGTATATGGAAACTCTTTGTACTTTCTGCTTAATTCTGCTGTCAACCTAAAACTCCTATAGAGTTTATTAGTTTAAGAAAAACTAAAATAGGAATCACAACAATAAGAATCACTTGTGTTTGGTTATGCCTCTTAATACATACATAAAGATTCAATTTCAAATGTAAATTAGTATTGTTGCATGTCAGAACTTAACCAGGTTTAAATGTACTATACCCCTTAATGAATATTGCTAAATGTGATAATTACTTTTGTTTGGTACTGCACACTAGAGAATTCACAAAATATTCACTGACACCCAGAAAGAAAAATGACATGCACTGCTGCTTATATATGAACACACAGATAACCTGAGGGAAACATTTCATTAGTGAACAGCTCTCTATATGCCAATGAACTATAGTTGTGGAAAGAAAACTGTAAATTAAAAAATCACTTGAAAAAATACTTAATTATTTCAGTACTTATTTCCCTTGATAATATTTAGAAGAGGTGAGAAGGGAGAAAGATATACAGGAAATGTGTGTGTGTGTGTGCACGCACACGCGTGAGCACATGAGCTTTCTCAGAGAGAGCGAGACTGTGTTAAATGTAATAGTTGTGCTTAATTGTATTCCTAGCTACCTCTGTTTATTTCAAATTGCATACCTGGAGTTCTACAGCACTGAAAATACTGAAAGGCTCTATCTTCACAGTCACAGAATTTTTAATTAAGATAAATGATTAAACATGATCTAAATTTTTTTTGTTTTGCTTCCACTGCACATGTGAAATGATCCTTTCACTATTTGTAACTGGTAAAGGTGGGATATAAAAATTAAAAACATTTTATGGATACTCAGTAACATGACAACAGCAACTGTAAAGTGTAAATTTTTAAATAAAATTTAAGAAAAATCTTAGTAAGCCATAGAGTTTAATCAATATTCACTGTGTTATGGCTCCTTAAATTTTATTACAGGGCAATGAGATAATTGTGAAAAATACTTAATGTCACTTCATGAGAATTTTGTCCTTTTGATTGCCAACATGATAATGTTATCAAATATTTGTTGTACGCATATTATGTGCCAGGCATTCTTCTAGTCAGTTTACAATAATATCCCATTTAATCCTCATAAGAACCATTTGAAGTAGATACCCAACTTTGCAGTTTAGAAAACAGAGGCACAGAGAAAAGAAATAATTCAATTAAGGCCTCATAGCTAGTACATATTGGAGATGGAATTTAAACAAAGTAAGTTTAACACCAGAACTTGAAGTCTTAAATACAGGGGCTAAAAGAAAAATTACAATGTGAGAAGCTGGAAGCATATCATATTTTATATATTTTTTACCTCTAATGTTTTCAGTGAAAAACACAGACATTTTGATCAACATTAAAAAATAATTTTTGTCACAAATGACATAAAAATTAACACTGCCCCTGCTAGGCCTGCCTCCAAAAGGCACTTCCTACCCTAGGATATTTATCAGTTGAACGTATGAAATAAAACTGCATGTTAATATAGTTTAGTAAAACAAGCAATGATAGTTAAATCAATGTAGAATCCATGAATTACTATAAAGAAGTCAAGAGGGAATTTAAAAAAGCAGATTGAGAAACTTAAATAGCCTCTATCTTCATATTAAAAGAATCAGATATATGTCCCATGGGGATTGCATACAGGGAATCAAATTTTAACTTCAGAAATGCATGTTCTTTACTAAGACTGTTACTGTTACAGTACCTAACATGCTGGAAATTGTAGTATGGACATATTAATATACTTTTTCTCATGAAAGAATTTCTATGTTGTGATATATCTTCCCAAATTTTCACCTCTAAACTTATGACTTCTGTTTTCACACTTGTCCTATTTACTGTCCTATTAACTGCCCCATGATATTGTCACCTTTAGACTCTAGACTCTCCACTACTATATGATACCTTGGGCTTATTGATGTTTTTCCTTTTTTTTTGGATTATTTCTATGCTAGCTTTTTCCAAGCTTGAAGCCTCAGAATTTCCCACGTAAGTAAAAACAAAACTTTAATTATTTGCTTACTCTAATACTCTTGTGAGACTTAAGCTGTTCCTACTAGCTTTGGTTTACACTGCAGCATTCTTTCTATAGAAAATATTATTCCCTCATTCTCATTCTCACTCACACGTTCAAATACACACCATATCCTAATCCATCACATTGTTTTCTCTCCCCCAAGTAAGGCAACATCTTCCTCTTAAGATAAGTCTAATTTATTTCATGCTCAGCCATATGTTTACATTCTATTTCAGGCCCATAAGTATATAAGATTCTTCCCAAAGAGTAAACCATACTTCATCTGAGTTCAAAGTGGGTCTCAAATCTTTTTTTTTTTTTTTTTCGGTACGCGGGCCTCTCACTGTTGTGGCCTCTCCCGTTGCGGAGCACAGGCTCTGGATGCGCAGGTTCAGTGGCCATGGCTCGCGGGCCCAGCCGCTCCGCGGCATGTGGGATCTTCCCGGACTGGGGCACGAACCCATGTCCCCTGCATCGGCAGGCAGACTCTCAACCACTGCGCCACCAGGGAAGCCCTCAAATCTTTTTTAATTCTAGCCTCTTGGATGCTAAAAGCCTTAGTCTTCATTGACCTTCAGCAAGTCTCTTCGATTTATTGTCTCTTCCTGTGGAATACATTTCTTGACTTTGTAGGAGACTACTGATGACAATATGATTCATAAGAGATCTGGAGTTTCAAGATGAAGATTAACGGTGGTATTTCATTTTTTACAGCTCCCTGCACCCATTACATCATTTTCCCTCTGATATCATTACAGAGCTGAATTAAAGACTGCGGCTGGAAACCAGGTGCATAATAGAACATATCTTAAAGAAATAAAACTATTTCCGAGTTCATTTCCATGTAATTTTTTAATTCTTCAGTGAAAGACCTGAGAAAACTACAGCACAACAACAAAGCAACTTATATTCCTATTCTTATTCTGTAGTTGCACAAAGACACAGAGAAATTAAGTAACATGTCCTAGGCCACACAGGTATATAGATGGCCTGGCCAAGCCAAGATTTACTCCAGAGCTTCGGGAACACACACACAGTTTGACAGTGCATTCTTCAAAAGATCTCTGAATGACCAAGTCAACTTTTATCTTTTTTCAGTAGCAACTGCTTACATTGGTCTCTTTCTATATTTGTTACAATTAAAATCTGTAGCAATTTATTTAACATAAATAGCATTCTCATTGTTCTGTATGCCTTACCCTCCTCTTCCATACAAGGACAGGAACAATGTGATACTAGATAAGCAAAGTCACTGATTTCTTTAATCCATATTCCTGTATTCTATAAAGGCATAGTTCACAACTAAACTAGGTGTGTCCATATTTAGAATCTAAATGTTGATCTCTATGTATTGCTGCTTAAAACCCGATTTCCTGGCTACTAACCCTGATGCCAATTCAACTGTAGATCTTAATCCATACATTAGCCTGTCTGAGCCTCCTTTCTTCATTCCTTTGAGTCTTTGCTATTAGGTTTACGGGTCTCCAAATCCATCTAAAATGGCCATTAATAAAAAACTGTCTACCTGAAACTTCTATTACTACATTGCTTTATGTTATCTCTTAAGATTATAATTTTGATTCTTTCTCTGGATCTCCGATTCTTAGCTTATTCTGCTCTTTTTGTCCCTGTCCTTGAGGATCTACATCACAGGCTTTAACTTCATTAAGCTGGAAATAACTGTTTCATTTTGTGACCATTTGAGACCTTAATAATATTCTCACTGTCTGAGTATATAAAAGTGGCTTGGCTACCATGTATTGGTTAGTTGATTTTAGCTTACACCCAAGTATATTTGAAGTTCTCAGCTACTTCTCCAATCCTTGACTTTCTTATATCATGTCTAAATATTCGAAATTTTTCTATATACACACTTGAATTTATATTTTCCAAGCACTGATGTCTTCATTTTGACAGAGTACAATGATATAATCCTCAATAACACGAGGCTTCAAGATAATATTTTGGAATATTCGCCATAGGTACAAGAGACAGTATAGTATACTTGAAACATCTGTAAGTTTATAATTTGAATTCATGTAAAATAAATGACATTCTAAATTTATCAATTTTGCAAAATATAGCAAAGTTTAATAAAATATTTTAAAAACTTCTAAAAATTAGTTTAAATGACCTATCCCTGTAGATCCACTTGGAAAATAACTCCAGGTGCACACAAAGTTTTCCACAACACTACCTTTAATATGAAAAGTTTGATGCATTTAAATTAATTCTTTTAATGAGGCTAACTGCACATCTACTGACTAAGGTACGTTGACAGTATTAAACGGGCTTTGGAAACGCATTTCTTATTATCTGGCTACCTTTGTAGTTTCCCCAGATTCAAATCAAATTTTCTGCAGGTATTTTCAATTACCATTTAACTCATTTTACAGTGTAGTTTCTATGCGCCTCTCATTTAACCAGCAGTCATTGATTTTGTCTATTCAAACACTTCAGGTGAGTTTTCTTCAGCTTAATTCTTTCAACTCTTTACAGCTCTGAAATCCTCAGACTATCCTTTGAGATATGAAGAGGAAAACAGTCTCTCCTGTGCCTCTCTAATTCGTGTCTCTCTCTTTCAAAAGAGACACTAACACATTTATGCTTGATAACAGTACTGTGGTCACAAAGATGAACGGTCTGGATAAATGAATCCCAGGGAAGATATCTGAAAAATGTGAGTGTGGTTAGCATGTAGAAGAAATAAGGTGTTGGGCACTTGAGCTTAGGATATCATAACAGACAGCTTCAAATATTGATGGGCTGCTTTTTACGTAAGAACATGGCTTATTGTGTAAAGTTTCAGAGGGTGAAATGAAGATTAATTTGTAGAAGATCCAGAGAGACAGGCTTAGTATAATTACATTGGAGAACAAAATGAATAAATAATGAAATAATCCACACAACAAGAAGCTTTTATTCACTGTATTTCAATTTAATTCAACAAATATTTATCCAGTTCCAACCACTGGCACAGTGTAGAATCAATTCAGATAGCTGTCTGTGCCACTACCTCTGGATCTCAAGAGCTATTTTTTTTGTTGTTGTTGTTGCGGTACGCGGGCCTCTCACTGTTGTGGCCTCTCCCGTTGTGGAGCACAGGCTCCGGACGCACAGGCTCAGTGGCCATGGCTCACAGGCCCAGCCGCTCCGCGGCATGTGGGATCTTCCCAGACCGGGGCACGAACCCGTGTCCCCTGCATCGGCAGGCAGACTCTCAACCACTGCACCACCAGGGAAGCCCTCAAGAGCTATTTTTTCTATACGCTACTGACTGTGCAGCTTCTCAATATCTTCTGCAGGTTGGAATACTTAACATCTAACGTGTTGAAGTTCATGTTTCTTACCACAGTGACCTCTGAGGACACTTATCTCTATTTTGTCACTCTGACCCAAAGCAGATGCACATGCATGACTCAATTTTCTTTTGTACTGAAACTAGGTTGAAATAGTTAATAGCTCTTTACCAGAGATTCAAGGATAATAAATGGACAGTATTAAATAGATTATGCAAATAATTAAAACTAGTAGACATGACAGAAATTAAAATACACAGCCCTGACACATCTTATTCAATTCATTACAACAGGGCTTCTCAAACTTGAATGTTCTTTATAAATCATCTGGGGACCTTATTTAAATACAGATTGCGCAGTAAGTCTGAGGTAGGGAACATGCTCCTGGTGATGCTACAGTATAGAAAGAAAGAACACTAACAAAACATATTCAAGCCATTCCATTATTATGCAAAGCACTTTAACTAACACCTTACAATCATAGTCCCTCATCCCCTTTCAATTATAGTCTCTGTTATATTTGCATACCAGTCCTTTACTTATCCTTCAAGTATTAGAAAACAGTCCCCTCCACAGGAGTTCTTAAGCTTTATCTCATATTACACAGAAAATGGCTTACAGTTTCTTCGGACTCCATGACCTATCAAAATGTTTATAGACATCCCTCCCCTTTTTCTCCTACTATCATCACTGTAAACACATACATATTTAAATCATAAATTAAAGGTAAAAAATTTAACCCACAATTGTGTTTGGGAAGGAAAAAAAAGGACATCTCAAGTTACCATAAATGAAGAGAGCTGAAAGGCAGTGGTAAACATATAATTTGATTCTGTGGTGGCCCAGGAAGCTCAAACAATGACACTAGGAGCTAGACCATAATTTCCATTAGAACAGGGGTCCCCAGCCCCCCGGGCTGGACAGCAGGGTGTGAGCAGCAGGCGAGCAAGCGAAGCTTCATCTGTATTTACAGCCACTCCCCATCGCTTGCATTACCGCCTGAGCTCCACCTCCTGTCAGATCAGTGGTGGCATTAGATTCTCATAGGAGTGCGAACCCTACTGTGAACCCTACTGGGAGGGATCTAGGTTGCGTGCTCCTTATGAGTATCTAATGCCTGATGATCTGAGGTGGAGCTGAGGGGTAATGCTAGCGCTGGGGAGCAGCTGCAAATACAGATTATCATCAGCAGAGAGGTTTTACTGCACAGACACCATAATAAATCAACTGCTTGCAGACTCATATCAAAACCCTATCAGTGAGTGGCAAGTGAAAACAAGCTCAGGGCTCCCACTGACTCTGCATTATAATGAGTTGTAGAATTATTTCATTATACATTACAATGCAAAAACAGAAATAAAGTGCACAATAAATGTAATGTGCTTGAATCATCCGGAAACCACCCCCACCCTGCCCCAGTCTGTGGAAAAACTGTCTTCCATGAAACTGGTCCTTGGTACCAAAAAGGTTGGGGATCGCTGCATTAGAAGATAGAAAAGGTGGAATTAAACTCATGTGAAGTATATTGCTGTAACTGAAGATCCTCAACTAAAGCTTTTTTAAAAGGCTGACTTGACTTTGGAAAGGAATAATTTAAAAAAAAACAAAAACAAACACCTCCACTGGCTTAGAAAATATTGGGAAAACTTGTCACAGCTCAGAAATCCAGTGTGTCTTCAGTGTGGAATGTAAACCTGAGACTCACATAGTATGGGTCTGAATTTATATTTCTGATGAAGCAAGAGATACAGATAAATGAAACTGAATTGTTTTGGGGGTAACTAAAACTCTGGGACCACAAGAGGAATCACTGCAACAGAAAAAAAAAACATTCTGTGGCTACATCATCTCCACTTGTGTTGAAGGTATGGAGATGAAAGAAACTTTGCAATTCTAAATAAACCAAAAATGGATTAAAGACCTAAATATAAGACTGGAAACGATAAAACTCCTAGAAAAACACAGATGAAACCCTCTTTGATATAAATCGTAGTATTATTTTCTTGGATTTGTCTCCTAAAGCAAAGGAATAAAAGCAAAACCAAACAAATGGGACTTAACTAAACTTAAAAACTTTGGCACAGCAAAGGAAACCATCAACAAAATGAAAAGACAACCTACTGAATGGGAGAAAATATTTGCAAATGATATGAAATGATATGACCAATAAGGAGTTAATATCCAACATATATAAACATCTCATACAACTCAACATCAAAAAAAAATAAACCCAATAAGAAATGAGAAGACCTGAATAGACATTTTTCAAAGAGGATATACAGATGGCAACAGACACATGAAAAAATGCTCAACATCAGAGAAGTGCAATGCTCTTAATCATCAGAGAAGTGCAAATTAAAACCACAGTGAGAGATCAGCTCACACCTGTCACAATAGCTATAATCAAAAGGACCACAAATAACAAATGTTGGCGAGGATATAAAGAAAAGGGAACCCTTGTACACTGTTGGTGGGAATGTAAATTGGTGCAGCCACTGTGCAAACAGTACGGAGGTTCCTCAAAAAACTAAGAATTGCATTATCCTATGATCCAACAATTCCACTCCTGGGTATACATCTGAAAAATACGAAAACCCTCATTTGAAAAGATGCATGCACCCCAATGTTCACAGCAGCATTATTTACAACTGCCAAGATATGGAAGCAACCTAAGCATCCATTGCCAGATGAATGGAAAAGAAGATACATAAATACACACAATGGAATACCACTCAGCCATAAAAATGAATGAAACTTTGCCATTTGTAACAACATTGATGCACTTGGAGGGTATTATGCTTAGTGAACAAGTCAGACAGAGAAAGACAAATACTGTATGATATCACATGTGGAATCTAAAAAGTAAAACTAGTGAATATAACAAAAAAGAAACAGACTCACAGATATAGAGAACAAACTAGTGGTTATCAGTGGGGAGAGGGAGGGAGGGAAGGACAAGATAGGAGTAGGAGATTAAAAGGTACAAGCTACTATGCATAAAAAAAATAAGCTACAGGATATATTATACAGCACAGAGAATATAGCCAATATTTTACAGTAACTATAAATGGAATATAATCTTTAAAAATTTTGAATCACTATGTTGTATACCTGAAACATATAATATTGTACATCAGCTATACCTCAATAAAAGAATTTTTTTAAAGGAACAAGCATGGAATATCATCTTTTAAATTTGTGTGTGGCAGGCCTATGAATTTGGGTATGAGACCATGTCCTGTGATTGATTTAGATGAATCCTCTCATAATCATGTTCAATACTTAAAAGGGCTTCTCTCTTCCCTGGAAACTCTGAGAAACATAATAAGAGCCTGGAAGGACCTTCCAGAAGAAGTCTGCTACCTCAACTAACCAAAAGATTTCATCTACATAAAAGTGATGTGCAGGAAGGACAGGCTGTCACTGCACTGGGAGAGACCCCTTCAAGTGCTGCTGATCGCCCACATGGCTATCAAAGTGGAAAAAAACAACATCTGGCTTCATGCTCCTCATGTGAAGTAAGCACCTCAGGAGAAATCGACTGTGTTTCCTACTAAGGTCTTAAAATCTAAGTTTCCTAGAGTAACTAAAATTGGTAGTAAACTAAACTAAAAGGAGGTATTCTACAGGCTCTTTACTATTCTCATAGACACACTGCTGTCCTATTCACAGTAGGGTTATTTTAATCACTTTTAAAATCAAATTTTATTAGAAAATAAACATGATTTTTGCTACCTTATCTGTGCTCCCACTTACAGCTCCCATAACCTCATCTCCAATTAACTCTAAATTATACTTCCAGTTCTAACACGGTCTGGACTAAATCCAACAGATTAATTACTGACAGAGTAAAGGTGGGAAAATATTCATTAGTAATTTTTGATAATTACAAAGTAAAAGTAATTGATATGCATATCCAAGTACTTATGCCCTAAATATGACACAAAAATATTTGACTGGAAGGATGACATAGAAAAGAAAACAGCATCCATGTAATAGACAAACAGAAATCTGGCATTTACAGATGGAGACTGAAAAAAAAAAAACGGGTCTAATGTCACTAGATGAACTTTGGGATGCGAGTTTTCTCTGGACCCAGTATAAACAGATAAACAAAGGTGAACTGTGTTATTTATGGAGATTTAGTTGACTATTATAAAAGTACAACTATTGATTTATACCTGATGCAAGATTTGAAACAGAGCAATATGCATTAAACAAATTTCACTGGGTGCCACATAATAACATTTTGACACTACATGATGGCCATGAATGTCTTTGTGTATCACATCTGGGAAAAATTACTGGTAAGAGAACAATTATTAAGTGACAGTCCAAACTGTCACATAAATGTTATGGTACTTATGTTACTGACTGACTCTCAGGTGAAAGTTATTGAGCTCCCCCCCCCCAAAAAAAAACTCAACTAAAAATGTAGATTATCAGTCTTCAGAGTTAAGCTACTCCTTAGGTTTGAATTGCATAAGACTTCACAAGAAATTGCCAAATAATACTCAGAGAGTTAATCATTTGAAAACACAAGCAACAGAGCATCACAGCAATTTGTAAAATTAATATATGACTAAGAAAAGTGCTGCACAATGCTAATCAAGAATCTGATTTAACTTTTCACCACTGGTATGCCATACTCAAAGGTTATTCCACCAGGCAAATAACGTACTGACTTTTAAAATTTTCAGTAATTCTATGGTAATTCTGATAGCTACTTTTCTTTATTATGGACTTGCTGGATATTTAGACGACAGAATTACCCAGAGGAAGGTAGAAACAGCAATGGAGATGGCAAGAAAATTGCTGTCTTTTACACTAATGTGTAAAATTTTACACTAATGCAGGGAGGATATCTTAAGGGCAAATACAACTTAAAAATAAGAAGCTAATTTCTCCCTTGAATACAAGGGAAGAGACTCACCTCCTCCCCCATTTACCCCCTGCCTTTCTTACAGCAGTTACTTCAGAAAACTTAAGTTCTTCCTCTGTCTTTTTGAAATCTTATAAATCTTTTAAAAAGCCAAATAAGCCTCTTGCTAGCTATGAGACCCAGTATTATTTTTCTTAATAATCTAGGAACCATCTTTGAAATGCAATCATCAAGGATACTGCCCCTATCTCCCAGTTCCTATGGGAGTTCAGGAGCCTAACTTCAGTGGGTCTCATTCCAAGTTGCAAAAACACCTCTTTCTTGGATAAAGAAAATTGGCTAATCACCAAGTATATTTAGGATGAATTATATGTGACACATAGTGCTATTAAGTCCTCTCTCTTACTTGTGAGTTATTTATTGTTTATTTGAGAACATGTGTGTAATGAGTTATATCTGCTTGACTATATAAAGGGGTGAAATTTCTGTCTTTGCATCTCTTGGTGGGTTGCCTGTGATGCATACTACATTCTGATACAATACTTATTCAATAATAAAATTGTGTTTTCTCTTCTACCTTTGTGAAGAGGTTTTCTGGGTTGGGAGGAGATCTGGGTTTTAATTGTATTTCCGCAAAAGGCTTAAGCACATAATATTCAAACAAAAAAATATAAATCAAAATATATCAGTGACCAGAGAAAATAGAGTAAATTTACTTGGAGTTTGATGTAATTGCAATGAATTTATGTTATCAATTGGGGGGAAATTACCTTTACAATATTGATTCTTCCAATTCACGCACATTGCTTTATTCATGTCTAAATTATAATTCTGTATTGAATGTCTAAATTATAATTCTGTACTGAAAATCATCCTTTTTTCCTATTGTCATCGTATTTTTCTCTTTTTTCAACATTCATATTGGTTATTTTAAAATCCTTTGCTAGCTCAAACATCTAGATCATCTGTGCTTCTTCATCTATTGCTTTTTGTTCTCGTGACTATCAGTCATATTTCTAATTGCTTTTGTAAAAAAATATGTTTAGGATGAATATTGATCTGTAGATCAGGGTCTTTACCCTATTGATGTGATGGATTACATTACTTGGGTTTTGAGAGTTGAACTCATCCTTCATGCATGGAGTAAGTTCCACCAGGCCATGATGTGTAATTATTTTTATACCTTGTTGGATATGACTTGCTAATATTTGAGGATTTTTGCATCTTACATTCAGAGATATTGGCCTGTAGTTTCTCGTGGTGCCTCTGTCTGACTTTTACCTTCACATATTCCTTCTCTAACACTTTCCTTTTGTTTATGTAGCTTTCAGTTTCTAAGCTATGTCATTTTCTTTCTCTCTGAGTAAGCTCTTAATATTTCTTGCAAGGCAAGTCTGCTGAAAACAAATTTTCTCAAGTTTTATTTTTCTAATATAGTCTTCATTTCTTCTTCACTTTTGAAGGATAATTTCACCTAGAACTCTAGGTTGGTTTTTTCTTTCAATACTTAAATATTTCACTCCACTCTTTTCTTGCTTGCATGTTTTTTTTCCCTCTTTACAGGTTATTAGCATCAAATGACATAACACATGAAGAGTTCTCAGAATAACACACAGTACAGAGTATTGTACACACTACTGTTTTCTCTTTACTTATATTACTAAGCATATTATTCCAGAATCTAGTCCAAAATTTATTTTTCATCCTGTTTTGTTTTTGGATGTTTTTATCCCATAAGTTGATTTTCTCACTTCAAGTTAACATCCCAGTTGGATTCCTGAAGGGACTATTAACATTTTTTTTAACATCTTTATTGGGGTATAATTGCTTTACATTGTTGTGTTAGTTTCTACTGTATAAAAAAGTGAATTAGCTATACGTATACTTATATCCCCTCCCTCTGGCATCTCTCTCCCGCCCTCCCTATCCCACCCATCTAGGTGGTCACAAAGCACCCAGCTGATCTCCCTGTGCTATGCAACGGCTTCCCACTAGCTATCTATTTTACATTTGGTAGTGTATATATGTCAATGCCACTCTCTCACTTCGTCCCAGCTAACCCTTCCCCCCCCATGTCCTCAAGTCCATTCTCTACATCTGCGTCTTTATTCCTGTCCTGCCCCTAGGTTCCTCAGAACCAATTTTTATTTTTAGGTTCCATGTATATGTGTTAGCATACAGTATTTGTTTTTCTCTTTCTGACTTACTTACTTCACTCCATACGACAGACTCTAGGTCCATCCACCTCACTACAAATAACTCAATTTCGTTTCCTTTTATGGCTGAGTAATATTCCATTGTATATATGTGCCACATCTTTATCTGTTCATCTGTTGATGGACACTTAGGTTGCCTCCATGTCCTGGCTATTGTAAATAGTGCTGCAATGAACACTGGAGTACATAACTCTTTGAATTATGGTTTTCTCAGGGTATATGCCCAGTAGTGGGATTCTGGGTCATATGGTAGTTCTATTTTTAAATTTTTAAGGAACCTCCATACTGTTCTCCATAGTGGCTGTATCAATTTACATTCCCAGCAACAGTGTAGGAGGGTTCCCTTTCTTCCACACCCTCTCCAGCATTTATTGTTTGTAGATTTTTCAATGATGGCCATTCTGACCAGTGTGAGGTGATACCTCATTGTAGTTTTGATTTTCATTTCTCTTATGATTAGTGATGTTGAGCATCCTTTCATGTGTTTGTTGGCAATCTGTATATCTTCTTTGGAGAAATGTCTATTTAGGTCTTCTGCCCATTTTTGGAGTAGGTTGTTTGCTTTTTGGTATTGAGCTGTATAGCCTGCTTGTAAATTTTGAAGATTAATCCTTTGTCAGTTGCTTTGCTTGCAAATATTTTCTCCCATTCTGAGGGTTGTCTTTTCATCTTGTTTATGGTTTCCTTTGTTGTGCAAAAGCTTTTAAATTTCATTAGGTCCCATTTGTTTATTTTTGTTTTTATTTCCATTTCTCTAGGAGGTGGGTCAAAAAGGATCTTGCTGTGATTTATGTCATAGAGTGTTCTGCCTATGTTTTCCTCTAAGAGTTTGATAGTGTCTGGCCTTACATTTAGGTCTTTTATCCGTTTTGAGTTTATTTTTTTGTACGGTGTTAGGAAGTGTTCTAAGTTCATTCTTTTACATGTAGCTGGTCCAGTTTTCCCAGCACCACTTATTGAAGAGGCTGTCTTTTCTCCATTGTATATTCTTGCCTCCTTTATCAAAGATAAGGTGACCATATGGCGGAGCTCTTGCCAATTGATATTACATGGGGCTGGGAGGTCTCTGGTGGTCCAATGTCCTGAACTCGGCTCTCCCACCTCAGAGGCTCAGGCCTGACAGCTGACCACAGCACCAAGACCCCGTCAGCCACATGGCTCAGAAAAAAAGGGGAAAAAAAAAACAAAGAAAAAAATAAAATATTATTATTAAAATTAAAAATTTATTAAAATTAAAAAAGTGGTAAAAATACAAAAGAAAAGAGCAACCAAACCCATAAACAAATCCACCAATGACAACAAGTGCTAAAAACTAAACTAAGATAAACATAAAAATTAGAAGCTGGCAAGTCACATACAGGAAACCCCAAGTCTACAGTTGCTCCCAAAGTCCACTGCCTCAATTTTGGGATGATTCATTGTCTATTCATGTATTCCACAGATGCAGGATACATCAAGTTGACTGTGGAGATTTAATCCACTGCTCCTAAGGCTGCACAGCTAAATTTCCCTTTCTCTTCTTTGTTCGCACAGCTCCAGGGGTTCAGCTTTGGATTTGGCCCCGCCTTTGCATGTAGGTCGTCCTCTGGTGTCTGCTCTTCGCCCAGACAGGAGCAGGTTAAAGAAGCGGCTATTAGAGGGCTCTGGCCGGGGGGGAAAGGAGGGGTATGGAATGTGGGGCGAGCCTGCGGCAGCAGGGGCCAGAATGATGTTGCAACAGCCTGAGGCGTGCCGTGCGTTCTCCCGGGGAAGTTGTCCCTAGATCATGGGACCCTGGCAATGGCGGGCTGCCCAGGCTCCCAGTTAGGGGGGTGCAGGGGTGTGGATAGTGACCTGTGCTTGCACACAGGCTTCTTGGTGGCTGCAGCAGCAGCCTTAGTGTTTTATGCCTGTCTCTGGTGTCTGTGCTGATAGCCATGGCTCATGCCCATCTCTGGAGCTTATTTAGGTGGTGCTCTGCCTTCTGTGTGCAGACAGGGAAGGAATCCCCTCTCCTCATGCACCCCAAAACAATGGACTCTTGCCACTTCGGCCGGCCCAGAGTTTTTCCCGGACTCCCTCCCGACTAGCTGTGGCACACTATCACCCTTCAGGCTTTCTTCATGCAGCCATCCCCAGTCCTCTCCCTGGGATCTGACCTCTGAAGCCCGAGCCTCAGCTCCCAGCCCCCACCCATCCCAGCAGATGAACAACTGAAGCCTCTCAGGCTGGTGAGTGTTGGTCAGCACCCATCCTCTGTGCAGAAGTCTCTCTGCTTTGCCCTCTGTACCCCTATTGCTGTGCTCTCCTCCGTGGCTCCAAAGCTTCCCCTCCCGCCCATGCCCCGTCTCTGCCAGTGAAGGGGCTTCCTAGTGTATGGAAGTTTTTCCTCCTTCACAGCTCCCTTCCAGAGGTGCAGGTCCCCTCCCTATTCTTTTGTCTGTTTTTTTTTTTCTTTTGCCCCACCCAGGTACATGGGTGGTTTCTTGCCTTTTGGGAAGTCTGAGGTCTTCTGCCAGCATTCAGTACATGTTCTGTAGCAGCTGTTCCACATGTATTGTTGATGTATTTGTGGGGAGGAAGGTGATCTCCACATCTTACTCCTCCACCATCTTTTTTTTTTTTTTTTTTTTTTTTGCGGTAAGCGGGCCTTTCACTGCTGTGGCCTCTCCCGTTGCGGAGCACAGGCTCCGGACGCGCAGGCTCAGTGGCCATGGCTCACGGGCCCAGCCACTCCACGGCATGTGGGATCCTCCTGGACTGGGGCACGAACCCATGATCCCTGCATCGGCAGGTGGACTCTCAACCACTGCGCCACCAGGGAAGCCCTCCTCCGCCATCTTGAAGGTCTTCTCACGATTTGATTCTTTCTTTAGAGTTTTCATCCCTCTGCTTACATTACCTATTTGTTCTTGTACATCTACTTTTTCCATTATAGCCCTTCGCATTTTAATCACAGTTGCTTTAAATTCCTATTGTGATAATTCCAAAATTTCTGCCATATACATATTCAGCGCTGTTGCTTATTTTGTTTCTTCAGACTGTGCTTTTGCCTTTTAGTATGTCTTGTAATTTTTCATTGAAAGCTGGACATGATGTATTGGTTTTAAAAAAAACTTAGGTAAATAGGTCTTTAAGTGTGATGTTTTATGTTTATCTGCCTAGAAGTTAGGCCGTGTCTAGTGTTTGCTGTAGCTATAGTATCAGACCCTAAAATTCTCTAGTGTCCTTATTTTTGTCTTCCCTATGGTCTTTGATTTTCCAAGAGACTCCTGGTTAAATAAGGTCTGAGCTTTGCAGTTATTTCCTTTGTAATCTCTGTTATTATATAGGAGCATTATTGATGTGATGGTATGGTATGGAACAGGTGAAGCATTCTAAAATTCTATAATTAAATCTTAGTCTTCTAGTGAGTTTATGCCACTGGGCTATGACCTTCACAAATGCTTCTCAGCTTTTTTTATCCTCCCTTCAGTTGTAACAGGAATGTTTGGTGAAGTTGGAGCTGGGTTTTCCCTTTCCCTATATTGAAAGCAAGATGAGGCCGTAGTTGGCTATTTCCTTTCTCCCAGGATAGTTGGGCCCTGGTAACAGTTTCTCTTAATGGCAGTCTGTTAGTGTTTAGGAGAACAGAAGAATCTGGGTGTATTTCAAAAGTTTATCTTTCTCCTTCTTTTCTTGAAGGATAGAGAGGATTTTTCTCCAGCCTTTACTCTGAGAGCCTCGTGGGGCTTTGGGAGGTAAAACTCATGAAAAGTGTTGGACTCCTCCTAAAGTTGGGCTTTCAGGAGTTTTCTCTTTCGAACTTCACAGGGCTCAGTTTCTAGCCATTAGTAATTACCTTTAAGTGTTCCTGCCAGTTGCTGGATCCAGCAGCTGCTCAACTTAAGATGTGATTTTCTGTATTCATCTATCTTTTCAGTTTGGGGGATAGCAATTTTCCTTGTGACTTCAATTCTCTGATGGATCCAAGAAGAGTTTTTGATTTTCAGTTTGTTCAGCTCTTTCTTGTGATGAAGGGAGTGCTGAAGTCTACATTATTTATGTGTCAGACTGAAACTGGAAGTCTTACTACATTTTAAATGCAAACTATTCAAATTATTTATCAAGTCTATTGCTAATAATAAAAGTGCTCAGCTTGTAAACCTGATTTTAATCTGTACCTGGATGTACACTACAACTTTGACTGTCTAATGGCGTTCTTTGCATCTCTCTTTCCTCTCACTGGAGTGCAGAGAGATGTTTCGATCCCTTAAACACCAAAAAGCGACATCTATAACCCAATTTCCCTCTTCTGGTGTTGCTCTCTTATGACCCTTCATCAATATTATGTAGGGAAGAGACTTCCTTGTGCAGTGGTTTCCTTCTCAGCATTCCAAACAGGAACAAGGGAAAATCGTCCCTACTTTCAGTTTTCCTCCTAACGTTTCTAATGTATTTCCCACGTTGGACTTTGGCTTAAAGACATGGGTATATCCATGCTCTATTTCTTTGCCCCAGCTCTGTTTCCTTTCCTTCTTGTCCATTCTTATTGGATCAGAAAAATAATGGAATTTCTCCTTCCTCTTTTGGTTTGAATGGGATATTTTATGTCACATATCGTTTTCCCTATCCTATAGTTTATAATGACAGTGATTTTTCAAGTATGCAAGAATGAGAAGAAGGGCTCAGGCTCAAATGAGCTAAAGTAATTAAAAACCTCTTATCTCAAAAAAAAGGACGTTTATTTTTTGCTGGAAACTAAAAAATAATTTTAAATGACAGCCAAAGCTAAATGGTTACATCTTTATTCTGGTATGCATCAATCCATCTCTGGAAGGATTAACCATTGTTTTAACAAGTGGAAAGACCAAAGAAAAAAATTTGTAGTGTATATAATTAAATATTGAATGTATTTCATGAAAAAAAAATATATATGCTTAGTGAATAGTCATACTTAATAGCATATTTTTCACAAATTTTCTTAATTTCTTTCTAAATTTTTTCTCTTATGAATGAACAAAGTTACATAAGGCTCAAAAATGTCAAAAATAATAAAGTTAAACAAGTCCTCATTTTAGAAGTGAGACAGCTTATTTAGAGTCAACAAGTATGGAAATAAAATACAACGAGCCAGCCAGCTTTTAACTTCAAGTTTTAGCATTCCACTCTGAGCCATATTTTAAGAGATACAGAAAAAAATATTCTTTTAAAATGAATAACAGTAATCCAATGCAATCAATGGCAACAATAAAACATAATTGGCTGATCTGCAAAGTGTAAAAACCTTTGATTGCATATATGCAAGATCAGATGTAGCAAATCCATAGGCCTGCAAACCAAGCAACAATTTCAACAAAGATGTTGTCTCAGTTCAAAATGAGTGTGATGTGGCTAACTGAGACATCAGTGCAAAAGTTTTTAGCAGAAGCAAGTTTTGGTCTGACCGCTTCTAGAGGCAATGGTTGAAGTAAAATCTACTTATTCCTATTCAACAAGGAACTTCTATACACCAGGCATTGTCCTATTGACTGAGGATATAATGGTCACCAAAAGTAGACATAAATCATGCTCTCAAGGATTTACATTTTCATATAAAGTAGAAGTAGTAACAAAATACATAAACAGATATACATTTTCAAGTGCTATAGGTACTACAAAACCAAAGTGTAATGAAAGAGTATGATATAGTTTGACCTGGTCAGAAAATATGTGAAATATTTTTTGAGAAAGGGATAATTGACCTGAGATCTGAACAGCAGCAAAGAGTTAACTAGAAAAAACAAAAACTGGATAAATATGCCAGTCAGGAGAAACAGCATGGGTACAATTCCAACGCCAGGAAAACACAAGTGTAAAGGAACCAAACAAAGTCAGTTTGATTGAAGTAAAGGGGATGGGGCAGCATGGAAGAAAATGAGACCAACAAGCCCAATTATAAAAGGCTTTTGAAAATTTTGTCTCTTTTATTAAAAGGAAAGAACACCATTTGAAGTGTGTACGTATAAAGGAGTGTTAGAAGAAAATGAAGGTATTTTGATCAAATTCATATCTCCAAAGCATGGCGCTGGGAACAATGTTGAGAAAATACATAATGAGACAATAAACACAGGTAGAGTCATTATGCAATTATTTCAGTATTTAAGAGATAATAGTAACTCATTAGAGGAAAGAAATGCAGAAAAGTGAATCAGTTCAAGAGATATTGAAGAGGTACAATTAATAAGACTGATTATCTTAATCACCAGGTTCTGTGGCATATTAAAAAGCTGGACAATCCTTCTGGCTTACAACAATAAATATTTTCATGCTCACAGGTTACAGATGTGCAGGCGTGCAAATCAACTACCATTTATTTTATCCTGACTGGACTTCTCTGAGACTTAAGGGACCACAGGCTACTGGTTGGGTTCAGGTCTGCTCCATGTGCCTTTCCTCTGAGGCTTGTGATAATGATGCCTATATTTGCATAATTTCTATACATTACTGGTTGGATGACAGTGCCAGTAATGAACTTTGGGAACAATAAAAATAACTCTATTAATTGGATGGAAAACTCAAAAATTCAGTTTTGGACATGTCAAATTTTAGTTGCCTTTTAAGGAATTAAAAGGAGAACTCAAGAAAACAACTAAATATAACACTCAAGCTCAGAGAAGAGATAGATGCTCGGAATGAAAGTTAGGATGCCTTTTTTGTACAACAGGCAATTTCATCTTAGATATCAATAAGATTTCCCAGGGATATCACATAAGGAAAAAGGGGTAGAACAGAAAACTGGTATTGAGGAACTCAAGTATTTTATATTTGAAAAAGAACTGCACACCTCTAAAAAGACAGCAAATGATTTGCTAGAGAGACAAGGGAAAGTTGGAGATTGCTTTGTTATTTAAGTCAAGGAAGAAAGAGTTTCAAGTATCAAGGCTGTATCAAGATAAATAATAAAGCATGTCTACTGTATTTCGTTACATAAGAGTTTACTGATGACTTGGGATGAACAATTTGGGTAGATAATAGGGTTTAGAATTATAGCTGTTTTAAGAGTTACTAAATAGCAAATAAATGAAGGTAATGCTTAAAATACTTTTTAAAGTTTTGCTAGAAGGGAAAAGATATAAAAAATAGGATATCATCTTGAGATATAAGGATGGTAGAAGAAAAAATCTTTTTCTTATTTTTAAATTTTATTTTCAAAAGTCAAAAATCCAATGGGAAATACTCATTTCAGAAAGAATAGTTGAATATTCAGAAGACTGAGGAGGGGGTAACGTTCATGCTGGAGGCACTATGTTCCAAGGCACATGATATGATTTAGCCTTAGATAAGAGAAGTTAATTGAGGAAGAAAGATAAGATAGGAGTTAGATGAGACAGAAGAATTAGGACATTAGGAATCCCCAATTCAAACAAATTAACAAGATTAATAGAGTGAGGGTAAAGAGAATTTAGTCCTGACAAGATCATGATTAACTTGATGGATCATGAAACATATGCTGGATATCAAATAATAATAGTAACAATTATTATTATTTTTTTTTACAGACAATGTGGATGTAGAACATCCAAGGTAATCTATAAAATAACCTGTTAAAACTAATAATTGAACTAGGTTACAGGGCCATTTTTCTCATGCTTTTAAAAGCCACCCTAGTAGCATGCTCATACAATCTTCTAGGGTTCTTTTAGCATATTAAGTCTTGTATCCCAGAAGACACCCAAAGACTAAATCACCTCTAATCTAATTTTGGTTCAACATCCCTTGATCAAACACACTCAGAAATAAATATATCCCTTGCATACTCTCCCAGCTTCTGCTGGTATCCACTAGCTAAGTCTAATTCTGGGGGGGGTTATAGTTCCTTTCATTTCTTATCACACCCTGCTTATCCTTAAATAGCACAGCTGTAACTTAACCCCGTTCACTGGGATTTGGGCAGGGAGGGAAATTGAGTACATGTTCTGAGAGATACATGTTGTCTTGGGGAGAAGTTTCTTCATCCTCTTCAACCAAGCCTTAGTGACAGCATTTAACCGGAAATATTGGGCCATTTATACAGGATCAGAGGGTTCTGAAGAACACGGACTTCTGAGACTTTTCAGTGCACCAATACAAATTTCTCATCTCCTGGATCAAGGTCCCATTCTTTCCTAAACAGGACCCTGAACTTGGCATATCAGACCTACCTCCTTGGGAGCTCAGCTAATCTATCTGATGGTTTATTCCTGGGCCAAGTCCTCAGGTTTCTCTGCCCTCCCTTGAAAGGGATGATGGACTTACAAAATGCAACTAAGGAGGCTCTCTGGCTTTTGCACTTAGATTTCACTTGCCTATTAATTTCTCTCATCATTTGATCACTGTACAACCACCAAGAGTGCTTACTAATAGCTACCCCAACCATCAACAGTGCTTAGTAATAGCTACCCAATACCACTGACATTATAGTTACTATTTTTCTCATATTTTCAAATGCTGCCTACTTCATAACAACTAGCACATTTCTTCCCAGCAGTATACCATCCCAGTTCACCAAAAGTAAAAATTTTAACAATTGCACTTTTATCTTGGTCAAGATCTGTGTTCCACCAATAGAAATCATCAGTGAGAGGTCCTTATTGCCAGTCAGGCAGCAAGTAATCCAGCCATAACACAGCACCCTATCATCTACTTTCTTGGTCCACTTCTGATATCAATTATCTTAGGTTGAGTTTCCTTGGAAGCAGACACTGATAGGAAGATTAACTTTCATGAGGCTTATTATGGCATGTGACTAATTCCTATTCTTCCTTGTTAAAGAAAAACTTTAAATAAAGTTTAAGTAAATTCTCAGGACCACACTGATCAATACTATCAATGTAAAATCAACTTTGCCATCATGCTAAAATTAGTAGGGTGACATTACATATACCAACTTCAAAATTTTGGTTATAGAAAAGGCTTGAGTGATCTGCTCATATAATTATCTTTACAGGAAAATAAAATGCTTTTTAAGTGTCATAAATAAAATAAAATGTTCTCTGAGTAGTGTTTCACACTCTTAAAACTGTAGCTTAAGAAAAGAAATCAGAGGTGATTGTCTGTAACTATGATTTTAAATACATGAAGTATTTTTGCTGGCAAATTTTCACAAGTTGAGGGTTATAATGGCTACAGTAGTGAAACTGAGATCCCTAATGTACTTTTAAGATGTTCAGCACCATTCCTGTCAACACTATAGTTTACTCTTTAAACCTGGAAAATTCATATAAGTTAATTTTTTACTTTGAATGCATTTTCTCGGTAGTTTTATTGATTTAGATTACTTATATTGTTCTTCACCTTTTGATTTTTCAAAAGTCATTTTATTCCTAAAGTAAGAGCAAACCTTGACAACTTCATATCCAAGAGAGAGCAAAAAAAGAAACTTCTGCTGTTTAATTATTTAACCAAATTTTCACTGTTGCTACCCTCAAATCCAATAAAACTGCACTCACTATATTCATTATATACTTCCCAATTTTCAAAGGCATTTCACACTTTTATTCCTTAACATCCTTGACTTATAAACAGTGTTACATCACTTCTTTAAAAAAATCTCTTTCCTCTCTTGGATTTGATGATCCCACTCTCATTACCTCATTTGTTAGTACTTCTGTGGATGTCCCTTCATCTACCCTGTCCTGTGAAGGATTATACTGCCCCAGAGGTCTGTGGCTGACCTTCCTACTCTTTTCATAATCTCTGCCTTTGAAATTTTCTGCATTCTTATGGCTTGACTGTAATAATCTGCTGCCTTAATTCTTACTCTTAATTCTGTATTGCTAAAATCTCAGCACTTATTCCAAATTTCTTTTTAGATATGTAAATTTCAGCTTGTTTAAAATATAACATATTTTCTCTTCCCAAATTTGTTCTTTCTTCTGTATTCTGTAACCAAGATAATTGCATCATCCAACTATATATGATTATATTGACTCCACTGTTTCCCACAAAATTCACATCAATTCCTATGTCATGTTCATTCTATTTACCAAAATGGGTCCAAACTATAATTTTTATACCGTCAAGACTAGTTTAAAAAAAAATGAGAATAAATTACCCTTAGTCTAAGCTGTTGTCATCTCTTACTTGGATACCTGCAAAGGGCTTCCCATTTTCTCCTTTCTCTTTCTACCACTCATTTTCTATTCTCTCTCCAGAGTGATGTTTCTAAAATGTGGAACTGATACATTAATTTCATATCACCAGTGCCTGGTACACACCAGGGGCTCAACAAATATATGTTGAATTCATTGAGACCACCACCTTCTCTTCCAGAACTCTCCAATCTATAACAGAGTAACTTCAACAGCACGCAAGATAATGGTAATAAAACTGCTATCTACATGTTGTCAGGAGCTTCTGTCTTTTGAAAACGCTAGACATCACCTTGAAGCAGATTGTATGTATTCTGCAAATATCCACTTGAATGATCCCCCTTAATTATGTAGATGTTGGGTGAGTCAGCATCCACTGACCTACAGAGAAAGATGTAGAAGAAACTTTGATGGCTTCATCAAGGACATACTGAGAGATAAAAATATTCCCGACACTCAAAGCTGGCTGTGGAGCCTGGGGGCAGGAGTGCAAAATCTGTAATATCTTTCACAGACACAGGCCTTTCTAGAGGTAAGGAAAAAAGGCTCCAGAATCTGCCCTCCAGGTTTGAAGATAGGGAGGCCTATCATGGTGGACCAAAGTGTCCCTGACCAGAGCACAAAAGCAGAGAAGAGCAATAGTTGCCTGAAATAAAGCTACCCTAAAAAACTGAATCTGGACTCATGGCTGAAGTTCAACATGGAGGTCTTAAAATAGATAAGGACATTTTGTCCTCTTTTTTGTAAGCCTTGCTCAAAATTTCGATTTAGAAACTAGAATGCCTTGTGTTCTTAACTCTGTGCGGTTCAGAGCAGGCTGCCCCAAAATATGCCACTTTGATCTATAGATTATTTTATTTTGAATGAAAGTTACTTAGGAAACAGCCAGTGCAAGAAGGACATTCTGAACTTCCTTTGTCCCCCGGAAAGCAGGAAATAAATTTCCCATGTGAAAGATACCACCCCACTCCCCCACCCCCATACCAGGAGGTAGAGAGTCATCCTCATCACCAGAGATAGAGAACTTTGGGCTGAGAAGGCTATATAAACAAACCTTGTTATTCTTCACCCACTTACCACCCCAAGCCCAAACACCTTTGTCTTGTCAATTCTTCACAAATGTATTGTTTCCTCATCTTAAAGGTATATAAACAACCTGCTTTGGTCACTTCATGGGTTCCATATCTGTCAGACCTCTGTACATACAATATTAATTTTTTGTCTATTAAGCTGCATGTGTCAATTTAATTATTAGACCAGCCAAAAGAACCGAGAGGTAGGGGATATTTTCCCCTTCTGGATGGTTCCTAAGATACCCAATTAAATATCATATTACCAATAAAACATCCAAAATAATCACATAGTTTTTAATATTTTACTTTATGTTTATGGAAAATTATATGGCTTTATTTTCAAATATTAATCTTGTATTCCTGGCATAAACTCTGCATTGACATAATTATTATTTTTTCTCCATACTGCTGGATTAAAGTTTGTATAATTTTATTGAGCATCCATTTACTTATGTTCTTCTTAAGGTTACTGATTCTTCTATAAGGTTCTTCTTCTGATTTCTTCCTAGGGTTTTGGTACTAATGATGGCATTAATTTTTTATAGTTAACATAAAATATTAATTTTACATTATTTCCTCTTCTATTTTCTGAAAGAGGGTTTCTCAATGTGATATAATAGAAAATATATATATTGGTCTCTGCCCCCAGTTCCTGGCACAGAATTCCACAAACCTTTATAAATTCCCAAGTGATAAGAGCATTAGGTACATCTTTTGTTCCTAGAAGGTGACTCTGAGTGGCTCCTGGGTGGTTCCTGGATGGAGTCTGGTCACCAAGAAGACCAAGCGTAGAACTTTCAGGCCCAACCCCCACCCTCCAGAGAGAGGAGAGGGGTTGGGAATGAAGTTTATAATTGATCATGCCTGCACAAGGAAGCCTCCATAAAATCCCAAGAGTTGGCAGTTCAGACAGGTTTAGGGTTGATGAACACATGGGGGTGCTGGAAGAATGACACTCCTAGAGGGGATACAGAAGCTCTGTGCCCCTTTACTCATACCTTGCCCTACACATCTCTTCAACCTGGATGTTCATCTGTATCATTCACTGTATCTTTTTAATAAAGTGGTAAAAGTAAGTAAATGTTTGAGTTCTATGAGATACTCTAGCAAATTAAGCAAACCCAAGGAGAAGGTCATTGGAACCCCTAATCTAGAGCTGGTTGGTCAAAAGCACAAGATGATAACCTGGGTTTGCTACTGGTATCTGAAGGGAGGCGGGGCTGGAGGAGGGACAGGCAGTCTTATGGGACTTAGCCCTTACCTGTGAGATCGGATGCTATCTCTGGGTAGATAATGCCAGAATTGAGCTGAATTCTTGGATGCCCTGCTGGTGTCCCAGAATTACTTGGTGATGTAGGGAAAAACCTCCATATATTAAGTGACCAGAAATGTCAGAAGTGAAGTGTTTTGTGTGAATAGTAACTGAGACTCTCAGGAAAGAAACACATAGTAGGGAAGAACTGGGATTTCCCCTACTCAGGAAGGAAAAAATCTGAGTGTTTCCATTATACCCAACCTCAGCACTGATTACATTTTGGGATAAATAATTGTTTGTTGTGGGGAACTATCTTAACCTGGGGTTATTAGAAACATGAGTTTTATTTCCAAATAATTAAGGATTTTCCAGATAAGAGAGATGTAGCCAAGATGGCAAAGTACAAAATCCTGAGTTCACTTCCTCCCATACGCACACCAAATACAACTCTTTACACAGCAATTTGAGAACACTTGTAGACTAGCAGAAAATATTTTCCATAAATAAACATATAAAGGATACATAATGAGAAGCCTAGGAAAGGTGGAGACATGGTATAGACAAGGCCCACACCCACAGTCAGACAACCCACAAAACGTGAGGATAATCACAACTGCAGAGGTTCCTTCTACCCAAAAAGTGATGGGTTTGAGCCCCACATCAGGCATCCCAGCCCAGGGTTCCTGCACCAGGAAGACAAGTCCCCAGAATGTCTGGCTTTGAAGCTCAGCAGGGCTTGCATAAAGGAAAGCCAGAGGACTGGAAAAATAGAGACTTGGCACTTAAAGGGCTAGCACAAAGTCTCACATGCTCTGAGTCCCAATGCCCAGGCAGTAATTTGAAAGAAGCCTGGTTCAGACTCACTTGCTGATCTTGGAGAGCCTTCTGGAGAAGCAGGAGGAAAACTGGCTCTCCTCCAGGGGACACAGATGCTGGCAGCACCAATATTTGGGAGCTCATTCTAACAAAAGTACACTGGTGCTGGAAGCACCATTTTGTAGTACTCCCTATAGCATATAATAGCCGAGGCCTTACCTACACACAAGTGGGTCGGCACCAGTCACAAGCCCCCTGACCTTGGCCCCAGAGACTGTCACACCATGACCAGGCCATGCTCACCAGCAGGCCAGGACTCTCAGCACAAGGCAGGGCCTGGCAGCCAACCAGACCAAGGGACAGTTCTGCTTAACAGAATGCCCACATTAGTCAGCCCCACCACAACAGAAGGGCCCTTACAGCCCACATAGAGGGCATCCTAGAGCATATGACTCTGGCGACCAGAGAGCATTGTGCTGTTGGGCCCCACAGAACACCTACTACATAAGGCTACTTATTCATGATCAGGAAATGTAACTGACCTACTTAATACGTAGAAATAAAACAGAGAACTGAAGCAAAATGAGGCAACAGAGGAATACGCTCCAAATGAAGGAACAAAAAACCCCAGAGAAGAAATAAGTGAAGTGGAGATAAGCAATCTATTTGAAAAAGAGTTCAAGGTTTAGATCATGAACATACTCAATGAACTTGGGAAAGGAATGAATGAACATAAAGAGAAGTTTAATTAAGAGGTATAAAATATAAAAAACAAAATAGAGCTGACGAATACAATAATGAAATTTTTAAAATACAATAAAAGGAATTAACAGTAAACTACATGATACAAAGGAACAGATCAGTGAACTAGAAGACACAGTAGTGTAAATCATCCAAGCTGAAGAGAAAACAATTTTAAAAACCTTAAAATATAAGGATAGTTTAAATGACATCTGAGACAACATCAAACATACCAATATTCACATGATAGGAGTCCCAGAAGGACATGAGAGAAAGGGTAAAGAACTCATTTGAAAAAATAATAGCTGAAAACTTCCCTAACCTAGGAAAGGAACAGACATGCATGTCCAGGATGTATAGAGAGTCCCAAACAAGATGAGCCCAAAGAAGTCCACCCAAACACATATTTGTAATCAACACAACAAAAAAAAGATAGAATATTAAAAGCAGCAAAAGAAAAAGCTTTCCCAGGTTAGGTACAAGGGAATGCCTTTGAGACTATGAACTAACTTTTCAGCAGAAATTTGCAAGCCAGAGGCAATGTATTCAAAGTGATTAAAGTAAAATCTGACAACCAAGAACACTCTACACAGCAAGGCTAACATTCAGGTTTGAAAAAGAGATAAAGATCCTCACAGACAAGCAAAATATATAAGAGTTTAGCACCACTAAACTAGCTGACAAGAAAGGTTAAAGGGACTTCTCTAAGCAAAAAAGAAAAG
This sequence comes from Delphinapterus leucas, assembly GCF_059928025.1. NCBI lineage: Eukaryota > Metazoa > Chordata > Mammalia > Artiodactyla > Monodontidae > Delphinapterus > Delphinapterus leucas. The sequence continues at coordinate 95,942,721 of NC_143134.1, forward strand.
ACCACAGCTAGAAACATGAAAATTATGAAAGGAAAAATGTCATTGGTGAAGGCAAACATACAGTAAAGGTAGCAGACCAACCATTTACAAAGCTAGTAACAAGGTTAAAAGACAATAGTTAATCATCTGTATCCACAATAAATAGTACAGGAATACACAAAACAGAAAGATATAAAACAGGACATCACAAAATTAAAAGTGCTGGGGTGGGAGTGCAGAGGGGAATGCAGGATGGTTAGAATACATTCAAACTCAAGAGATCATCAACATAAAACAAGAGAAAGCAATCCAAACATAATACTAACAATAGTCATCAAATCATAAACACTAAAGACAAGCATCAAATCATAGAAAACAATTTAAAAATGGCAATAAGTATATACCTATCAATAACTTTAAGTGTAAATGTACTAAATCATCCTACTCAAAAGACTGAGCAAATGGATAAAAAATGAGATCCATAAAGATGCTGCCTACAAGAGACTTCAGATCTAAAAACACGCACAGACTGAAAGTGAGGGGAAGGAAAAAGGGATTACATGCAACTTGAAATGAAAAGAAATGAAAGCTGGAGTGGCAGTACTTAAATGAAACAAAATACTCTTTAAAACAAAGACTGTAACAAGAAACAAAGCAGCATTTCATATAATGATAAAGAGATCAATCCAACAAGAATATATGCCAACTGTAAATATATATAAGCAACCAACATAGGAACACTGAAAACATAAAGCAAATATTAATAGAAATAAAGGGGAAAATTCATACTAACACTGTAATACTAGGGGACTTTAGCACCCCATTTATATCAATGGACAAATAATCCAGAAAAAAAATCAATAAGGAAACACTGGCCTTAAGACACATTAGATCAGATGAACTTAACAGACACATATAGAACATTCCACTTAAAAGCAAGTATATACATTATTTTATTTTTTTTTTTGTACATACTTTTTGTTTTATCAGATTAAGTAAATTCCCTTCTATCAGTAGTTACAGACCTTTTTTTTTTTAAATAGATCTTTATTGGAGTATAATTGCTTCACAATACTGTGTTAGTTGCTGTTGTACAACAAAGTGAATCAGTCACATGAATACATATATCCCCATATCGCCTCCCTCCCACACTCCCTATCCAACGGCTATAGGTCATGGAAAAGCACTGACCTGATTTCCCTGTGCTATGCTGCTGCTCCCCACTAGCTAACTATTTCACATTCGGTAATGTACATGTCGATGCTACTCTCACGTTGCCCCAGCTTCCCCCTCCGCCCCATGTCCTCAAGTCCATTCTCTATGTCCGTGTCTTTATTCCTACCCTGCCACTAGGTTCATCAGTACCATTTTTTGAGTGTAGATTCCATATATATGTGTTAGCATATAGTATTTGTTTTTCTCTTTCTGACTTACTTCACTCTGTATGACAGACTCTAGGTCCATCCACCTCACTACAAATAACTCAATTTTGTTTCTTTTTATGGCTGAGTAATATTCCATTGTATATGTGTACCACATCTTTTTATCCATTCATCTGTCGATGGACATTTAGATTGCTTCCATGTCCTGGTTATTATAAACAGTGTTGCAATGAACATTGTGGTACATGTCTCTTTTTCAATTGTGGTTTTCTCAGGGTATATGCCCAGTAGTGGGATTGCTGGGTCATATGGTATTTCTATTTTCAGTTTCTTAAAGAACCTCCATACTGTTTTCCATAGAGGTTGTATCAATTTACATTCCCATCAACAGTGCAGGAGGGTTCCTTTTTCACCACACCTTTTTCACCATTTATTCTTTCTAGATTTTTTGTACCTCTCCTCTAGTAACCAAGGCTTTTTTTAAATTTTCCACTTGACTTTCTGCCTTCTTTACTGAGGATATTTTTTTTTTTTTTTTTTGCGGTACGCAGGCCTCTCACTGTTGTGGCCTCTCCCGTTGCGGAGCACAGGCTCCGGATGCGCAGGCTCAGTGGCCATGGCTCACGGGCCTAGCCATGGCATGTGGGATCTTCCCGGACCGGGGCACGAACCCGTGTCCCTGCATCGGCAGACAGACTCTCAACCACTGCGCCACCAGGGAAGCCCCTCTTTCAAGATTTTTTGATAATGGCCATTCCTACCAGTGTGAGGTGATACCTCATTGTAGCTTTGATTTGCATTTCTCTAATAATTAGTGATGTTGAGCATCTTTTCATGTGCCTCTTGGCCATCTGTATGTCTCCTTTGGTGAAATGTCTATTTAGGTCTTCTGCCCAGTTTTTAATTGGGTTCTTTGTTTTTTGGATATTGAGCTCCATGAGCTGTTTGTATATTTTGGAGACTGATCCTTTGTCTGTTGTTTCATTTGCAAAAATTTTCTCCCATTCTAAGGGCTGTCTTTTTGTCTTGTTTACAGTTTCCTTTGCCGTGCAAAAGCTTTGAGGTTTCATTAGGTCCCATCTGTTTATTTTAGTTTTTATTTCCATTATTCTAGAAGGTGGGTCAAAAAAGAACTTGCTGTGGTTTATGTGAAAGAGTGTTCTTCCTGCCCAGTCTTACATTTAGGTCTTTAATCCATTTTGAGCTTATTTTTGTGTATGGTGTTAGGGAGTGTTCTAATCTCATACTTTTACACGGACCTGTCCAGTTTTCCAAGCACCACTTACTGATGAGGCTGTCTTTTCTCCACTGTATATTCTTGCCTCCTTTATCAAAGATAAGGTGACCATATGTGTGTGGGTTTATCTCTGGGCTTTCTATCCTGTTCCACTGATCAATAGTTCTGTTTTTGTGCCAGTACCATACTGCCTTGATTACTGTAGTTTTGTAATATAGTCTGAAGTCAGGGAGCCTGATTCCTTCAGCTCTGTTTTTCATTCTCAAGATTGCTTTGGCTATTTGGGGTCTTTTGTGTTTCCATATGAATTATAATATTTTTTGTTCTAATTCTGTGAAGAATGCCATTGGTAGTTTGATGGGGATTGCATTAAATCTGTAGATTGCTTTCAGTAGTATAGTCATTTTCACAGTATTGGTTCTTCCAGTACAAGAACATGGTATACCTCTCCAACTGTTTGTGTCATTTTTGATTTCTTTCATCAGTATCTTATAATTTTCTGCATACAGGTCTTTTGTCTCCTTAGGTAGGTTACTCCTAGATATTTTATTCTTTTTGTTGCGACAGTAAACGGGATTGTTTCCTTAATTTCTCTTTCTGATTTTTCATCGTTTGTGTATAGAAATGCCAGAGATTTCTGTATATTAATTTTTGTATCCTGCAACATTACCAAATTCATTGATTAGTTCCAGGAGATTTCTGGTGGCATCTTTAGGACTTTCTATGTATAGTATCATGTCATCTGTAAAAGTGACAGTTTTGCTTCTTCTTTTCCAATTTGTACTCCTTTTATTTCTTTTTCTTCTCTGATTGACGTGGCTAGGACTTCCAAAACTATGTAGAATAAGAGTGGCGAGAGTGGACATCCTTGTTTTGTTCCTGATCCTAGTGGAAATGCTTTCTGTTTTTCACCATTGAGGGCGATGTTGGCTGTGGGTTTGTCATATATGGCCTTTATTATGTTGAGGAAAGTTCCCTCTATGCCTACTTTCTGCAGGGTCTTTCTCATAAATCTATGTTGAATTTTGTCGAAAGCTTTCTCTGCATCTATGGAGATGATCGTATGGTTTTTCCCCTTCAATTTGTTAATATGGTGTATCACATCGATAGATTTGTGTATATTGAAGAATCCTTGCATTCCTGGAAAAACCCCACTTGATCATGGTGTATGATCCTTTTAATGTGCTGTTGGATTCTGTTTGCTAGTATTTTGTTGAGGATTTTTGCATCTATGTTCATCAGTGATATTGGCCTGTAGTTTTCTTTCTTTGTGACATCCTTGTCTGGATCTGGTATCAGGGTGATGGTGGCCTCGTAGAATGAGTTTGGGAGTGTTCCTCCCTCAGCTATATTTTGGAAGAGTTTGAGAAGGATAGGTGTTAGCTCTTCTCTAAATGTTTGATAGAATTCACCTTTGAAGCCATCTGGCCCTGAGCTTTTGTTTGTTGGAAGATTTTAAATCACAGTTTCAATTTCAGTGCTTGTGACTGATCTGTATATATTTTCTATTTCTTCCTGGATCAGCCTTGGCAATTTGTGCACTTCTAAGAATTTGTCCATTTCTTCCAGGCTGTCCATTTTATTGGTACAGAATTGTTTGTAGTAAGCTCTCATGATCCTTTGTATTTCTGCAGGTCAGTTGTTACTTCTCCTTTTTCATTTCTCATTCTATTGATTTGAGTCTTCTCCCTTTTTTCTTAATGAGTCTGGCTAATACTTTAACAATTTTGTTTATCTTCTCAAAGAACCAGCTTTTAGTTTTATTGATCTTTGCTATCATTTCGTTCATTTCTTTTTCATTTATTTCTGATCTGATCTTTATTATTTCTTTCCTTCTGCTAACTTTGGGGGTTTTTTTTGTTATTCTTTCTCTAATTGTTTTAGGTGTAAGGTTAGGTTGTTTGAGATATTTCCTGTTTCTGAAGGTAGGATTGTATTGCTATGAAATTCCCTCTTAGAACTGCTTTTGCTGCATCCCATAGGTTTTGGGTCGTCGTGTCTCCATTGTCATTTGTGTCTAGGTATTTTTTGATTTCCTCTTTGATTTCTTCAGTGATCACTTCGTTATTAAGTAGTGTATTGTTTAGCCTCCATGTGTTTGTATTTTTTACAGACCTTTTCCTGTAATTGATATCTAGTCTCATAGTGTTGTGCTCATAAAAGATACTTGATACGATTTCAATTTTCTTAAATTTACCAAGGCTTGATTTGTGACCCAAGATATGATCTATCCTGGAGAATGTTCCATGAGCACTTGAGAAAAATGTGTATTCTGTTGTTTTTGGATGGAATGTCCTATAAATATTAATTAAATCCATCTTTTTTAATATATCATTTAAAGCTTGTGTTTCCTTATTTATTTTCAATTTGGATGATCTGTCCATTGGTGCAAGTGGGGTGTTAAATTCCCCTAGTATGATTGTGTTCTGTCGATTTCCCTTTTTATGGCTGTTAGTATTTGCCTTATGTATTGAGGTGCTTCTATGTTGGGTGCATAAATATTTACAATTGTTATATCTTCTTCTTGGATCGATTCCTTGATCATTATATAGTGTCCTTCCTTGTCTCTTGTAATAGTCTTTATTTTAAAGTCTATTTTGTCTGATATGAGAATTGCTACTCCAGCTTTCTTTTGATTTCCATTTGCATGGAGTATATTTTCCATCCCCTCACTTTAGGTCTGTATGTGTCCCTAGGTTTGAAGTGAGTCTCTTGTAGACAGCATATATACTCGTCTTGTTTTTGTATGCATTCAGCGACTCTGTGTCTTTTGGTGGGAGCATTTAATCCATTTACATTTAAGGTAATTAAAGATATGTATGTTCCTATTCCCATTTTCTTAATTGTTTTGGGTTTGTTATTGTAGGTCTTTCCCTTCTCTTGTGTTTCTTGCCTAGAGAAGTTCCTTTAGCATTTTTTGTAAAGCTGATTTGGTGGTGATGAACTCTCTCAGCTTTTGTTTGGCTGTAAAGGTTTTAATTTCTCCATCAAATCTGAATGAGATCCCTGCTGGGTATAGTACACTTGGTTGTAGGTTGTTCTCTATCACTTTAAATATGCCCTGCTATTCCCTTCTGGCTTGCAGAGTTTCTGCTTAAAGATCAGCTGTTAACTTTATGGGGATTCCCTTTTGTGTTATTTGTTGTTTTTCCCTTACTGCTTTTTATTTTTTTTTTTGTGGTACTTGGGCCTCTCACTGCTATGGCCTCTCCCGTTGCAGAGCATAGGCTCCAGATGCGCAGGCTCAGCGGCCATGGCTCACGGGCCTAGCTGCTCCACGGCATGTGGGATCTTCCTGGACCGGGGCACCAACCCGTGTCCCCTGCAGCGGCAGGCGGACTCTCAACCACTGCGCCACCAGGGAAGCCCTTCTTTGCTGCTTTTAATATGTTTTCTTTGTATTTAATTTTTGATTGTTTGATTAATATGAGTCTTGGTGTGTTTCTCCTTGGATTTATCCTGTATGGGACTATCTGTGCTTCCTGGACTTGATTTACTATTTCCTTTCCCATATTAGGGGAGTTTTCAACTATAATCTCTTCAAATATTTTCTCAGTCCCTTTCTTTGTCTCTTCTTCTTCTGGGACCCCTATAATTCGAATGTTAGTGTGTTTCATGTTGTCCCAGAGGTCTCTGAGACTGTCCTCAGTTCTTTTCATTCTTTTTTCTTTATTCTGTTCTGCAGTAGTTATTTCCACTATTTTATCTTCCAGGTCCCTTATCCGTTCTTCTGCCTCAGTTATTCTGCTATTGATCCCTTTTAGAGTATTTTTAATTTCATTTATTGTGTTGTTCATCGTTGCTTGTTTCCTCTTTAGTCCGTCTAGGTCCTTGTTAAATGTTTCTTGCACTTTCTCTATTCTATTTCCAAGGTTTTGGATCATCTTTACTATCCTTATTCTGAATGCTTTTTCAGGTAGACTGCCTATTTCCTCTTCATTTGTTAGGTCTAGTGGGTTTTTACCTTGCTCCTTCATCTGCTGTGTGTTTCTCTGTCTCCTCATTTTGCTTACCTTAATGTGTTTGGGGTCTCCTTTTTGCAGCTGCAGGTTCATAGTTCCCATTGTTTTTGGTGTCTGTACCCAGTGGCTAAGGTTGGTTCAATGGGTTGTGTAGGCTTCCTGGTGGAGGGGACTAGTGCCTGTGTTCTGGTGCATGAGGCTGGATCTTGTTTTGCTTGTCCATGTCTGGTGGTGTGTTTTGGGTTGTCTCTGGCCTTATGATTTTAGGCCGCGTTTCTGCTAATGGGTGGGGTTGTGTTCCTGTCTTGCTAGTTGTTTGGCAAAGGGTGTCCAGCACTGTAGCTTGCTGGTCGTTGAGTGAAGCTGGGTGCTGGTGTTGAGATGGAGATCTCTGGGAGATTTTCGCCATTTGATAATACATGGAGCTGGGACGTCTCTTGTGGACCAGTGTCCTGAAGTTGGCTCTCCCACCTCAGAGGCACAGCACTGACTCCTGGCTGGAGCACCAAGAGCCTTTCATCCACACAGCTCAGAATAAAAGGGAGAAAAAGTAGGAAAAAAGAAAGGAAGAGTATTAAATAAAATAAAATAAAGTAACATAAAATAAAGTTATTAAAATAAAAAATAATTATTAAGAAAAAATTTTAAAAAGAAAAAATAAATAAATAAACGGACAGACGGAACCCTAGGACAAATGGTGAAAGCAAAGCTATACAGACAAAATCTGATACAGAAGCATACACATACACATTCACAAGAAGCAGATAAGGGGAGAAAATAACATTTCTTGCTCTCAAAGTCCACCTCCTCAATTTTGGGATGATTCATTGTGTATTCAGGTATTCCAGAGATGCACGGTACTTCAAGTTGATTGTGGAGATTTAATACGCTGCTTCTGAGGCTGCTGGGAGAAATTTCCCTTTCTCTTCTTTGTTCACACAGCTCCCGGGGCTCAGCTTTGGATTTGTTCCCACCTCTGTGGGTAGGTTGCCTGAGGATGTCTGTTATTCGCTCAGAGAAGACGGGGTTAAAGGAGCAGCTGATTCGGGGACTCTGGCTGACTCAGGCCGGGGGGGGACGGGTACGGATGTAGGGCGAGCCTGCGGTGGCAGAGGCTGGTGTGACGTTGCACCAGTCTGAGGCGCGCCTTGTGTTCTCCTGGGGACGTTGTCCCTGGATCACGGGACCCTGGCAGTGGCGGGCTGCACAGGCTCCCGGGAGGGGAGGTGTGGATAGTGACCTGTGCTCGCACACAGGCTTCTTGGTGGTGGCAGCAGCAGCCTTAGCGTCTCATGTCCGTCTCTGGGGTCCGCGCTGTTAGCCGCGGCTTGCGCCTGTCTCTGTAGCTCCTTTAAGCAGTGCTCTAATCCCCTCTCCTCGTGCACCAGGAAACAAACAGGGAAGAAAAAGTCCCTTGCATCTTCAGCATCTCCAGACTTTTTCCGGGACGCCCTCCTGGCTAGCCATGGTGCACTAACGCCTTCAGGCTGTGTTCACGCAGCCAACCCCAGTCGTCTCCCTGCGATCCGACCTCTGAAGCCCGAACCTCAGCTCCCAGCCCCCACCCGCCCCGGCAGGTGAACAGACAAGCCTCTCGGGCTGATGAGTGCTGGTCAGCACCGATCCTCTCTGCAGGAATCTCTCCACTTTTCCCTCTGCACCCCTGTTGCTGTGCTCTCCTCCGTGGCTCTGAAGCTTCCCCACTCCGCCACCCGCAGTCTCTGCCCGCGAAGGGGCTTCCTAGTGTGTGGAAACCTTTCCTCCTTCACAGCTCCCTCCCACTGGTGTAGGTCCCGTCCCTATTCTTTTGTCTCTGTTTTTCCTTTTTTCTTTTTCCCTACCCAGGTACGTGGGGAATTTCTTGGTTTTTGGGAGGTCTGAGGTCTTCTGCCAGCGTTCAGTGGGTGTTCTACAGGAGCAGTTCCACGTGTAGATGTATTTCTGATGTATCCAGAAGAAGACGCAAACTGAATCCCGCCTGCCTCGAAAAATAACTTCTGAATCTCGAGCAGTGGAGACGTACTTAGAACTCATTGGAGCCAATACTTTCCTTTGCATAGGAAGAAACTCCTTCTAGTATATTTTTCATTTCAGTTATTTTGTTGTTCATCTGTTTGTCTGCTCTTTATTTCTTCTAGATCTTTGTTAAACATTTCTTGTATTTTTTCAATCCATGTCTACATTCTATTTCTGAGATTCTTGATCATCTTTACTCATTACTCTGAATTCTTTTTCAGGTAGATTGCCTACTTCCTCTTCATTTATTGGGTCTTGTAGATTTTTACCTTGCTCCTTCCTCTGTGACATATTTTTTTACCATCTCATTTTTTTTTCCTTTTTATTATGAGCAGGATTGTGTAGGCTGTTGGGTAGAGCTGGGTCTTGGTGCTGAGATGAGGACCTCCAGGAGACCTCACTCCAATGAATATTCCCTGGGTTCTTAGTTTCTCTGTTAGTCCAGTGGTTCAGACTTGCACCTCCCACTGCAGGAGCTTCGCCCGAACCCCTGGCTCATGAACCAACATCCTGCATGCCGTGCTGGGTGGCAATAAAAAAAAAAAAAAAGGTGGAAAAGGCCTTGGCTGTGGAGGGCAGGAACCTAAGCAGAGCTTAGGTTTGGGCTACGGGCAGGGCCTATGCTTAGTACCCAAGGGCTGGAAAAGATGGAGTGGGTGTATGGGGGATGGGGCTTAGGCACAACGGAACAGAAGGGCCCCTGGCCTGCCTCCCGCCTCTGGTCTCAGAGGGTGGGAGACCCCACCTGGGAGACCAGCAGACTTCCTGAGCTCAAGTGGATGGGGCAAATGACCTCCACTCCTCTCCTGCTCCTCCTGTCTTGGAGCGTCCCTCCCGCCTGCCTCTCCTGATCTCCCCAGCCTCACTCCTATGCCCACAGGACCCATGTACCCTGGAGTGGGCTTTGGAGGGTGGGAGATGGGCCGGGGAGCTTAGCAAGCTTCCCGGGCCCCTATACATTGTTTTCAAGTGCACATGGAACTTGATAGATTACATGCTAGGTGACAAAACAAGTCTCAATAATTTAAAGAGACTGAAATCCTATCAAGCATATTTATGGACCACAACAGTAAACAACTAGAAATCAACTACAAGGAAAAAGGAAACTGCAAAAAACACAAACACATGAAGGCTAAACAATATGGTTACTACACAACCAATGTATCACTGAAAAAGTTAAAGAGGAAATTAAAAAATACTTGGCAAGAAATGAAAATGGAAACACATGATACAAAAATCTATGGGTTACAGCAAAAGCACTTCTAAGAGGGAAGTTTATAGTGATACCTACCTCAGGAAACAAGAACAAAAAACAAATAAGCAATCTAACCTTACATCTAAAGGAACTAGTAAAATAACGAACAATGCTCAAAGTTAGTAGAAGGAATGAATTAAGATCAGAGTGAAAATAAATGAAACAGATTTTAAAAACAATAGAAAAGGTCAATGAAACTAACAGGTGGTTCTTTTAAAAGATTTTTTATTTTTTAACTGATAAACCTTTAGCCAGACTCATCAAGAAAAAAAGGGCCCAAATAAATGAAATCAGAAATAAAAGAAGAGAAATTACAACTGACACCAAAGAAACACAGAGGTTCAAAAAGACTACTATGAACATTTATGCACAAATAAAATGGACTAACTAGAAGAAATGGATAAATTCCTAAAAATGTAAAATTTCCCGAGAATCATGAATAAATAGAAAACATGATCAGATCGATTACCAGTAATGAAACTGAATCACTAATAAAAACAACTCCCAACAAACACCCAAGACCAGATGGCTTCACAGGTGGATTCTACCAAACTGAGAAGAGAAATTAAGAAAACATTTCCAGTTACAACTGTATCAAAAAGAATGAAATAGATGGAAATACATCTAAGCAAAGCAATAAAGACTTGTACTTGGAAAACTTTCAGACATTGATGAAAGAAACTGAAGACCACACAAAGAGAAAAATATACTGTGCTCATCATGGACTGGAAGAATTAATAATGTTAAAATGAACATCCCCCAAGGCAATCTACAGATTCAGTGCAATCTGTATCAAAATACCAATGACATTTTTCACAGAACTAGGACAAATAATTCTAAATTTTTGAGGAAACAGAAATGACCCTGAATAGCCAAAGGAATCTTTAGAAAAAAGGACAAAGTTAAAGTCACCACACTCCCTGATTTCTAACTATACTACAAAGCTACAGGAAGTCAAACAGCCAGGTAGTTGCACAAAAACAGACACAAAGCTGGAAGGATCACAACAGAGATCCCAGAAATTAACCCACCCATCTATGATCAATTAATCAAAAGATGCAAGAATATACTATGGGGAACGGCAGCTTCTTCAATAAATGGTGTTGGGAAAACTGAACAGCTGATGCAAAAGATTCAAACTAGACTACTTTCTCACACCATATACAAAAATAAAAAAATGGATTAAAGGCTTAAATGTAAGACCTGAAATCATAAAACTCCTAGAAGGAAACATAGGCAGTACACTCTTTGACATCGATCTTAACAATATTTTTTTCATTTTCTCAATTTTTAAAAATTGAATTATAGTTAACTTACAATATTGTAATAGTTACAGGTGTACATATAGTGATTCACAATTTTTAAAAGTTATAATCCATTAATACTTAGTATAAAATATTAGCTCCATTACCCGTGTTCTACAATATATCCTTATAACTTATTTTATACATAACAGTTTGTATCTCTTTATCCTCTACCACTATATTTCCCCTCCCCCACCCTCCCCCCACTGGTAACCACTAGCATGTTCTCTATGTCTGTGAGTCTGCTTCTTTTTTGTTATATTGACTAGCTTGTTGTAGTTTTTAGATTCCACATAAAACTGATATCACTGAGTGTCTTCCTCTGGACATCAGTTAGCATAATACACCCCAAGTCCAACCATGTTGCTGCAAATAGCAAAATTTCATTCTTTTTTATGGTTGAGTAGTATTCCATTGTATATATATATACCACATGTTCTTTATCCATTCATCTGTTGATGGACACTTAGGGTGCATCCATATCTTGGCAACTGTAAATAATGCTGCTAGGCACACTGGGTTGCACGTATCTTTTCAAATTAGTGTTTTTGTGATTTTCAGATATATACCCAGAAGTGGAAATGCTGAGTCATATGGTAGTTCTAATTTTAGTTTCTTCAGAAACCTCCATGCTGTCTTCCACAGTGGCTGCACCAATTTACATTCCCATCAACAGTATATGTGGTTCCCTTTTCTCCACATCCACACCAACATTTGTTATTTGTGTTCTTTCTGATGATAGCCATTCTGACAGATGTGAGGTGATATCTAACTGTTTTAATTTGTATTTCCCTGATTATTAAGGATGCTGAGCATTTTACATGTGCCTTTTGTCCATCTGCATTTCCTCCTTGGAAAAATGTCTATTCAGTCCTTCTGCCCATTTTATAATCAGGTTGTTTACTTTTTTTGATGTTGAGTCATATAAGCTGTTTATATATATTGGATATTAACCTCTTATTGGTTACATCATTTGCAAATATTTTCTCCTATTCAGTAGGTTGTTTTTTTATTTTGTTGATGGTTTCTTTGCTGTGCAACAGCTTTTAAGCTTAACTAGGTTCCATTTGTTTATTTTTGCTTTTATTTCCTTTGCTTTAGGAGACAGACTCAAAAAAATATTGTTATAATTTATGTCAAAGGGTGCTCAGAATGTGGACATAGGAGGAACATACCTCAACATAATAAAGGTCATATAAGACAAACCCACAGCTATACTCAATGGTGAAAAGCTGAAAGCATTTCCTCTAAGATCAGGAAAAAGACAAGGATGCCCACTCTTGCAACTTTTATTCAACATAGTATTGGAAGTCCTAATCACGATAATCAGACAAAAAGAAGAAATAAAAGGAATCCAATTGGAAAAGAAGAACTAAAACTGTCACTGTTTGCAGATGACATGAATACTATACCTAAGAAATCCTAAAGACACCACCAGAAAATTATTAGAGTTCATCCATGAATTCAGTAAAGTTGCAGGGTACGAAATTAATATATAGAAATCTGTTACCTTTTTATACCTAAACGAACAATCAGAAAGATAAATTAAGGAAACAATCCCATTTACCATTGAATCAGAAAGAATAAAATTCCTAGGAATAAACCTACCTAAGTAGTTAAAAGACCTGTACTTGGAAAACTAGAAGGCAATGATGAAAGAAATTAAAGACTACACAAACAGATGGAAAGATATACCATGTTCTTGGTTTGGAAGACTTAATATTGTTAAAATGACCATACTACCCAAGGCAATCTATAAATTCATTGCACTCCCTATCAAAATACAAATGGCAGTTTTCACAGAACTAGAACAAATAACTTTAAAATGTGTTTAGAAAAACAAAAGATCCCAAATAGCCAACACAATCTTGAGACAGAAGCACAGAGCTGGAGAAATCACACCCTGTGAACTTGACTATGCTACAAAGCTATAGTATTCAAAACATAATGGTTCTGGCACAAAAACAGACACATAGATCAATGGAACAGAACGAAGCACCCAGAAATAAACCTGCACACTTACGGTCAATTAATGTACATAAAAAGGAGGCAAGTCCATACAATGGAGAAAAGACAGTCTCTTCAATTAAGTGGTATTGCAAAAACTGGACAGCCACATGTAAAAGAATGAAAGTGAAACTCAGCCATAAAAGAGAAAGAAATACTGCTATTTGCAGAGACGTGGATGGACCTAGAGATTGTCATACAGAGTGAAGTAAGTCAGAAAGAGAAAAACAAATATCATATAATATCACTTATATGTGAAATTTAGAAAAACGATACAGATGAACTTATTGGCAAAGCAGAAATAGAATCACAGATGTAGAGAACAAACATATGGTTACTAAAGAGGGAAGGGGGTGGGACGAACTAGGAGATTGGGATTAACATACATATACTATGTATAAAACAGATAACTAATGAGAACCTACTGTATAGCACAGGAAACTCTACTCAATGATCTGTGGTGACCTAAATGGGAAGGAAATCGAAAAAAGAGTGTATATATGTATAACTGATTCACTTTGCTGTACAGCAGAAACTAACACAACATTGTAAAGCAACTATACTCCAATAAAAATTAATTTTAAAAAAAGCAGAACACTGATATAAATCTTAGCAATTTTTGGATATGTCTCCTCAGGCAAGGGGAAAAAAAGCAAAAATAAACAAATGGAATTACATCAAACTAAAAAGCTTTTTAACAGAAAAGGAAACCACCAACAAACACAGAGGTAGCCTACTAAGTGGGAGAAGATATTTGCAAATGATATATATGATAAGGGATTAATATAAAAATATACAAAGAGCTCATACAACTCAGCGTCAAAACAGTGACAACAACAACTGGATTAAAAATGGGCAGAGGACCTAAATAGACATTTTTCTAAGGAAGACATATGGATGACCAACCGATGCATGAAAGGAAGCATTACTAACCATGAAGGAAATGCAAATCAAAACCACGATGAGCGACCACTTCCCACCTGCTGGAATGGCTATAATCAAGACAACAAATAAGTGTTGGTGATTATGTGAAGGAAAGGAAACTTGTGCAGTGTTCATAGGAATATAAATTGGTGCAGCCATTAGGGAAAATAGAATGAAGGTTCCTCAAAAAATTAAAAACTGAACTGTTATAGTTCAGCAATTTTACTCCTGGTTATTTATTCAAAGGAAACCGAAATACTAATTCAAAAAAATTATACACATTCCAATGCTCATTACAGCATTATTTACAGTAGCCATGGTATGGAAGCAATCTAAACATCCATCAGTAGACAAAATGGATTAATAAATTTGTAGTGTATATATACACCATGGAATATTACTCAGCCATAAAAAATGAAATATTGCCATTTGCCACAATATAGATGGATCTAGATAGTATTACGCTAAGTGAAATAAGTCAAAGACAGACAAATACCACATGATCTCACTTATATGCAGAATCAAAAAAGTAAAACAAAATGAAAACAGACTCAGACTCATCTTCTGAACACTGTATTTAATAAAGCTACTCCAGCTTTAAGTAATGTTTATGTAATATACTTTGGTATATTCTTTTACTTTTAACCTATATATGTCTTATGTTATTAAAAGTGGGTTACTTGTAGACAGCATATAGTTGGGTTTGCTTTTTTTAAAATATCCAATCTCATTATCACTGCCTTTATATGGTGCATTCAGACCATTTCCCTATATAATACTCATTAATACGGATGGATTAATATATATGATCTTGCTTCTTATTTTCTATTTGTTTCACTTGTTGTTTCTTACTTACTCTTTCCTCTTTTTCTTGCCTTTCAATTATTCTGAGTTTTGTGGTTTCATTTTATGTCCACTATTAGGTTTATATGTATACCTTTGTTCATATACTTTTGTTCAAAAATCATGGTTTCCCCAGGGTTTAAAACATGCATTTTAACTAGTGTCTTTTTTTTTTTTTTAATTTATTTTTATTTTTGGCTGTGTTGGGTCTTCGTTGCTGCGGGCAGGCTTTCTCTAGTTGCAGCGAGCGGGGGCTACTCTTCATTGTGGTGCACGGGCTTCTCATGGTGGTGGCTTCTCTTGTTGTGGAGCATGGGCTCTAGGCACGTGGGCTTCAGTAGTTGTGGCTTGCAGGCTCTAGAGCACAGGCTCAGCAGTTGTGGCACATAGGCTTAGCTGCTCCACAGCATGTGGGATCTTCCCGGACCAGGGCTCGAACCTGTGTCTCCTGCATTGGCAGGCGGATTCTTAACCACTGTGCCACCAGGGAAGCCCCAATCAGTGTCTTCTTATACATACTATTATACTGCTTTACATACAGTTAAAGAAACTTCTAGCAGTATGTTTTTAATTCTTTTATCCCATCTTCTGTGCTAATATTGCCTTACTTTTTTAAACATATGCTGTAAATCCACAATATATCAAAACTAGTTTTACTTTAGATAAGAAGGTGGCAAATTATGATCTATAAGCCAAATATGGCCACCCACCAGAGTTAAATAAAGTTTTATTGGAATAGAGCCATATCCATTTGTTTACCTATTGTCTATAAGTGGTTTCACACTAAAGCAGTAAAGCTGAGTATTTGCAACAGAAATCACAGTCTAAAATATTTACTCACTCTTCCTTGACAAAAAAGTTTGCCAATCCCTGATTTAGACAATATAATCACTTCTAGAGTGATTAAAACTAATCACTCAGAATTTCTTTGAATTGCATCATTTCCCAGACATCTTCATTTCTTTGTGTTGATTTAAGTTCTATCCTGAACTATATTACTCTCTCTGTCTGAAATACTTTGTAAAGTATTTTTTGTAGTCCTGACCTAGTATTAATGAATTTTCTCAGCTCTGTTTCTATTCTATTTTAAATTCCTTATTTTATCTTCGAGTTTGAAAGATATTTTCACTGGTTATAGCATTCCGGGTTAATAATTTTGTTTCTTTTCTTGTAGTATTCTATGGTCATCCCATTGGCACATATTCTGACACTATGAAGACATTATCTTTCTTCTTTTTATGTACTCTCTTATTTTTTCTAGTTGCCTTCAAGTTTTCCCTTGCTTTGCTTATTAGCAATTTGAATAAATCTTGTTTATTTTCAAGTATTTATCCTTCTTGGGTTTCTGCAAGGTTATCAGCTCTTTGGTATACTGTCTTTTATTGACTTTGCAAATTCTGAGCCATTATCTCTTTAAATATTTCTCTACACCATTATCTTTCTCTTCTCTTCCCAAGATTCCAGTGACACACACATTAAATGTTTTGATCTTTTCTCACATCTCTTGGATGCTCTGTTCTGTTTTTCACCATTGTTTTCTACTTTTGTTTCATTATGGGTAATTTTTATTGGGCTATATTTACATACATTGATTTAAAAAAATTTTTTTATACATCTTTATTGGAGTATAGTTGCTTCACAATGCTGTTAGTTTCTGTTGTACAAAAAGTGAATCATCCATATGCATACATATATCCCCATATCCCCTCCCTCTTGAGCCTCCCTCCCACCCTCCCTATCCCACTCCTCTAGGTGGTCACAAAGCACCCAGCTGATCTCCCTGTGCTATGCAGCTGCTTCCCACTAGCTATCTATTTTACATTTGGTAGTGTACATATGTCAATGCTACTCTCTCACTTCATCCCAGCTTCCTCCTCCTCCCACCATGTCCTCAAGTCCATTCTGTATGTCTGTGTCTTTATTCCTGCCCTGCCACTAGGTTCATCAGTACCTTTTTTTTTTTTTAGATTCCATATATATATGTTAGCATATGGTATTTGTTTTTCTCTTTCTGACTTACTTCACTCTGTATGACAGACTCTAGGTCCATCCACCTCACAACAAATAACTCAATTTTGTTTCTTTATATGGCTGAGTAATATTCCATTGTATATATGTGCCACATCTTCTTTATCCATTCATCTGTTGATGAACATTTAGGTTGCTTTCATGTCCTAGCTATTGCAAATAGTGTTGTAATGAACATTGTGGTACATGACTCTTTTTGAATTACGGTTTTCTCAGGGTATATGCCCAGTAGTGGGATTGCTGGGTCATATGGTAGTTCTATTTTTAGTTTCTTAAGGCACCTCCATACTGTTCTCCATAGTGGTTGTATCAATTTACATTCCCACCAACAGTGCAGGAGGGTTCTCTTTTCACCACACCCTCTCCAGCATTTATTGTTTGTAGAGTTTTTGATAATGGTCATTCTGACCAGTGTGAGGTTATACCTCATTGTAGTTTTGATTTGCATTTCTCTAATAATTAGTGATGTTGAGCATCTTTTCACGTGCCTCTTGGCCATCTGTAAGTCTTCTTTTGTGAAATGTCTATTTAGGTCTTCTGCCCATTTTTTAATTGGGTTGATTGTTTTTTTGATGTTGAGCTCCATGAGCTGTTTGTATATTTTGGAGATTAATCCCTTGTCCGTTGTTTCATTTGCAAATATCTTCTCCCATTCTGATGAACAGTATGATTGATGGACTCATCAGTAGACTTGATACAGCCAAGTAAAGAATTAATGTACCATAAACAAGATGAAAAGTACACTGATTCTTTACTTGGCTGTGTCAAGTCTACTGAAGAGTCCACCAAACATACTCATCATCTTTTTGTCCTGTTCTTTATAGCATCTCCAATTGAATGTTTCTTATGGTCTTCTCCTCTCTGCTGAGGTTCCCCACTTGTTAGTGCATGCTGTCTTCCTATTTTAGCAGATTTTTAAAGATATCAGTCATGGATATTTAATATTCTCTGTCTGCTAGTATTAACATACGGGTTACCTCAGTTTCATTCTGTTCATTGCTTTGTCTATTGACAGTAGATTGCTTTTTCTTGCTTTATTTCATTTGCCTTATTTTTAATTAGAGGTCAAACATGATGATTAATACAGTAAAAACGTAAATAGTAATTACCTCTGAAAATGGGCATGCCTGTTCTTGTGCTAAGTCATTAGTATGTAGGCTGGTAAAACTAGTCAGAAGCTGGGCTACATTTGGGTTTTGTTGTTGCTCTGGTTATCATTATTGCACCAATGTCTTCAAATTCTTCTAGTTTTACCTTGTGTTTAAGGCAAGGGCTAGGTTCCTAGAGAGTTTTTCTCATATTTTTGCTCCACATTCAGCTTTCACTTTGTACATGTGTCCCGGAAGAGGTCTCTCTTCACACGATTGTCCTTCTACTAGTAGTAGACTGCCATTTCTTGTTAGTGAGGAGTTTGTCTCCTGGCCAAAAAGCCTATGAGTGATTTTTCAAGCTCAGTCATAGGCATTTACAAAGGCTTTACCTGCAGGCCTCATGGGGGAAAGCTGCCCTCCCCACACAAGACGTGGTACACAGCCAATGCCCTGTAATGTCTGAAGGGAGTTACAGTCAACGATTCAGGACCTCCTTGTTGACCAGGCTCTTACACAAAGCTGCATTCCTAGCCCAGGGGTCTCCATTTAGAAACCTCTTTACCTGGGCCATTTGGCAAATGCCTTCCTCAGGCCTCTGTCGAGACCTCTACATTGGGGAAAGAAGGGAGATGTTAAAGACACTACTCTGACTCAGTACTTGTCCACTTCTAGCCCTTCTCTCTAGCTCTCTTCCAGCATCTAGGTTCATTAAACTCAGGCAGTGTTTGTTCAGGTTCCCCCCCACCACAGTGAGATGACCACCATATCTGTGCTGATTCATCTTATCAGCAAGTGAGCCATTCCACATGGGGACATGGAGCAGGGAGGTTTTGATGTTTTCTCCAGTTTAACCTCTTTCTATACTATTGCAGTAACTGATTAAGGACTTCACTGTTACTTTCGCTCTGGCTTGTTGTCTCAGTTGCCCACTCTGACTCTTGGCAGTTCAACTCTATCAGGCTCAGCTAAGCTCTTGACAGTTGCTTCAGATTTGCTAAGATGGTAATGGCTAACAGGTTTAAAAAACATTATCTCCCTGGGTCTCAGGGATTGGGCTTTTTCACAGATCCTAACCTTTCCCCAATTGTAGGAGATGTCTAATGATGTGAACACAGATGGTTTCCTTCTTCTCTCCATTGAATAGAGAGGTTATTTTTAATCCTCCCTCTAGGTACAATGTGTCTTCACCTGTATACTGGAGTTTACAGGTCTTACTGCCCTTTTCCCAGTGGTTTCATTAAAAGGAAAATATATATAGTATAATTATTCTTTCCAAAAGAAATTATTTTCTTATATATCACTTCCCTCACTGACTGGTACATTAATATTTCAGTAAATTCTGGATTTGATCTGCTTTGTGGTTATAACCATATTCCACATATCCTCATACAGGTTTTACAGGTACCGGCTTCCAAGTGACATTATGTAATATTGTAACAGTGAAACGTGCCATTCTTTGATCTACCCAATCCCAATCAACTCATCATACAGAAGAAAAGTTCCATGCTATTTTGTGACCCAGGGCATTAAAGAACAATATTTGCCACATTTTCCATGGACAACATGTCTTAATTTAGACTTGCAACAGATCCCATCAATACAACCTCCTGTTTCCCCTTCTAGCACTCTCAACCACTGACCTTTAAAAATACTGAATTCTAATAAATATTAGAATATCCACTAGTCCTTTCTATGAAAGTACAAGACTTCTCCCAACATCGGTAATGACTTTCCATGAGAATTATCATTCAATTTGTCCATTTGCTTATACCTTTATTAAATCTTCCAGGTTGATTCCAGCCATGGTCATTCTCCTTCGATAGAGATCCCTCTGGTTCTCGCTAGTATTCCTAATTTGGGTTAGCAAGTCTTTGGCACCTAATGACAAAGCTTTAGTAGTGTTATTTTGGCCACACTCAGAATTCCAAGACCAACTCCCTAAACCTTTCACAGATTATCTTAGGCTGCATGGCCAGTTCTGATTAAGCCACAATATACATTACCGCTATTGATATTTTATTGTTTTTGTGCAATTCTGGAAACTACTTGCACCCTAAAACATTATGTGCCCCGTGAAACTGTCACTTAGATATATTCAATCCCCTAGTATATCCCCATCTGGGTGTGATATAAGGTCTCACATAAATATTCCTTACATATCTCCAGAGGGGTATTATTGGTAAAATTAGGACACCATATAACATGCAAACTCCCTTGAGGCTCTTCAGGTTCCATTTGTACCTTCTTTAAATGCATTCTGTTGACATTGACATTCTATATATTCAAAGTAACGAATAAATTTCTGACATGCTGGGATGGTAGAAGCAATCTGCTTTCTGTCACACCCAGGCAGCTGTCTTAGCAATGCATCACTCTGATTAACAGCCACACAGAGTGACAGAAGCTCTGCTGTTCAGCATTCTTCACCCTCTATGATTCATTGGTAGTATTTTTCTCAGGTAATCAGAAAAATAACCAGAATGGTAAATATAGACTATAAACCATGAATCAAATGGTAGTAGGTGGCTAGTGATAAGTTGAGTTATCAAGGGTACTGTGTCACAGCTTTTCACCAAATTATCTAGGCGGAGTTTTGGGGCAAAGCCCATAAATCATCAAGAGTCCAATTCTGCTTTTCTGGAGAAAACATATCCAGAGGTTTCTCCGAGCCATCTGCCACTACTGAACGCTAGATTTGACAGAGATAGCTAATGGTCTTCTTTTCTTGCTCTGAGGTACTCCTGTGGAAATAATTTGATTGTATTCTTTTTTTTTGGTTTGTTTTTTTTTGTTTTTTTGCTTTTTGTTTTTTTACCGGTATGTGGGCCTCTCATTGCTGTGGCCTCTCCCATTGCGGAGCACAGGCTCCGGACGCGCAGGCTCAGCGGCCATGGCTCACGGGCCCAGCTGCTCCGTGGCATGTGAGATCTTCCCGGACCGGGGCACAAACCCGTGTACCCTGCATCGGCAGGCGGACTCTCAACCACTGCGCCACCAGGGAAGCCCTTGATTGTATTCTTACTTGAGATCATGATTCACTAATAAGCATCCTCTGTTTGCCACAATTTCCCCTATTTCTATGTATCACTTCTTTGGACCCACATACTTCCCACCATGGTGGGGTTTCTCTAGCTCAGATATATGGGTCACCCACAGGCTGAGCAATAACAGCATACTTGCTAATGCTTCTTCTCCTTCCTAACCCAGAAAGATTTCAAAGTTTGGCAGGTAACAAATATGCAGACAGGTGCATACTGCTAAGAGCATTTCATAGGAAAGGTCATTCCTTCTACTAAGCCCTATTAGTGTGTTTATCAGAATTTTGGTAATCAGAATGATTCAGGTGGATTTTAGAACTCATTTATCTCTCTTTTCTGGGTATTCCAAATAGAAGATAAAGAGATTACAGGCCTAATGCTAACTCCTTCCTTTCCAGTAATGAATGGTCACAGGCATAGACAAGAATGCATGATGAATAAATAATTATTTTAATGGAATTTGTACTATTAATGTGATTGGGTTTATATCTTTGTACTTGTTATTAATAGATAAAGAGAAAAATGAGCCATGTGTATGAAATACATATGCCCTTCCACAGACCAATATAATGTTCCAACAACCAATGTGAAAGAACAATTATAAATGGTTTTGAATGCAGCTAAGTGTAAGTGTTTAGTCAAGATTTATAAAGAAAACACCTATACAGTAAGGAATATTTACCCTGTTGAATTATGTGTAAAATATACATATATATGTATAATAGATATAACATAAATATATAATTATGTGTATATGTGTGCATCGATTGCTAAACATGCTTTGTGTATCTTCCATGTCTGATATTGTCTGGGAAATTGATGCCATACACATTGATACATCTGAAAATCCATTTGTTTGGAGAGGTGGCGAACTTCTTAAATCAATTGATCAACTGGAAATATATGGAAAACTGGAACTAAAGACAGTAGAGTTACTGAAGGAAAGTTTTCAATCTCACTCATGATAAGGAAAACATAAATTACTAAAATGTTACCAAAGCCATGTGCAGATGGAGAACAAGAACCAAAAATGTTTTTTACCTTTGAGTACACATCTAGAGAAATAATGTGTAATGAAGGCAAATACTTCTGAAAAATATTAATTAACTTCTTGAATATAAAAATTGTACTTTCTTATACTATCTTAAAGTCCTCCTTTTTAAAACATATATTTTTCAGGCCACCTTTACCACAGCTGGAACATTCTATGTGGCCACAAGTTAAAGAAATAACTACTCAAACTTTTTCAAGGGAAACTGTAGGGTTTTTTCTATTTGTTCATTCCAACCAATATTATGTTCTCAGTACCTCAGAAAGTTTTCTTAAAGATTCACAGACCTCTTGCTACAGTGTCAATGTCAGAGATAAGATTACAGCAAGACAGACAGACTTCTCTTTACTAAAACTATCAAAATTTGGAAGAAGAAGATTAAACACTATATATAAACCTAGACAACCTGGTCACCCCCATCCACAGAATACTGGAATGCTGTTCTCTGCCCTACTTATGTCTCACTTTAATTCATAAGAGGAACATACAAAGTTCGCAGAGTTCTGTATGTCATAGTTAAAAATTTACCAGAACTCTGAATAATATCACTAAAATATTTGATCTGGTCACTAGAGAAGGAATCAAAATTGGGAAAATCATAAATCAATAGATAGGAATACAAGGTATTTTCTTGAACTCTAAAGGAGGTACATGTGCAACTCTCAGAGAAAATCCATTGTACCCACGTCCCTAGAGATCTCTCTGGAATTTTTAGAGAAAATATCTGAAAAATAAATTAACTGTTAAACCAACCCATATCTAGAACCAAGATTTTTTTGTTCTGGAAACTCAGGGTTAAGAACTCTTCATGTACAATTCTGTTTTTTATAATTTGAGATTCCCTACTGAGTTCTGCTTAACTTTAATTATTTTCTTTATTGTAACTCTTCTTCATTCACCTAGGTTCTTCTATACTGCTCCTTAAGCTGGGAATTTCTTGAACAGTTGCAGACAGTAGCTCTAATGTCCTTTCCCCAAAACTACCGAAGTTGCAAAGGTTCAGTCCTAATCCAAGTATTGCCACAGAACTTAATGTACTGTGAATTTTGGTTATCACTGTAATGCACCCAAGAAATAAACCTTCAAGGCCACTTTGCAGCTGCAGCTGAAAAAAGCCACAACTGTGATTATGACTGCATTCTAAACACTGAAGTCTGTAATCCCCCTTATTCATTTTCAAATTCAACTAACTGTGCTAATCTTTATTCTATAGATTTAAGATCAACTATATCACTTTCTATTTCTCTAGCTACATCATAATGAGAACGAGGATCAGTGTTTGAGTACCATGTTGAGTAATCATTTTCTTATTAATTTCCCAATTAATAATTGCTCATCTTTGGGTGACATTTGAAGACAACCAATATTAAACATACATAGGAAAATCTTTAATATTTACTGTGTAATGGTCCTCACATAATTTCTTTTATAGCTATATTCTAAATCTAGACTTTTTTCCATTTTTCAGTTATCAATAAACATGCAATTTATGTTTCCTACTTTTGATTTACTGACAGAAAACTGAGGTCTAGATTTAATCCTCAATTATAATTTTTCTTATTCCTTTTTTCCTGGAACCAATTTTGTTCACTTCCTACATAACTTCGTCATTTATCCTTTGTCTTAAAAGACAATGTAAACCCACTGGCAACCTTTATTCTTCATCCAAGTATTGATACCATACTTTAAAAAGGATTAGTGATAATGATGATATTAATAACAGCTAACATTTATATAGCACTTACTGTGTGTCAGGCCCTATGCTAAATATTTTAAACATATTGGTTCATGTAACCTACAAAGCAACTGAGATTGGTAAAATTATTACTTCCTTTTTTTTTTTTTAGATGGGAAAACTGAGACTGAGCTGTTAAGTAACATGTTCAAAGTCATGTAGCTAGTAAGTGGCAAAATAAAAAAGGTGAACCTTTTAAAAAATAATTTCACATTTACAAGTGATCATTTGATATAATTCCAACTGGTTTGCAGAACATGTACAAATTCAACCATAAATTGATTGCTTGAACACAGTACTGAGAAATTTGTCTTCTAAAATAAAAACTAATTCCTAGTAATAGACAAAGTATGTTTTGCTAGGAAAGACATACATACCATTTGATATCGTAAGACCTATGTTTTATTTATAGCCTACCAACATTTTAGATTTATGCTAGTGGGCTAGTAAGATAATCTTTGCTCATATTAAATGTAGAAATAATATTACTGGCCTACCTGGATCATAGAGTTCCTATGACGATGAAATAGAGAATAGTAAAATGTTATAATCATTCAACTCTTACATACAGTGAGTTTTACTAACAAAATAGGTTAAATGACAAACAAAGCAGTAATTAAAGCTTCAACTGTGGAAATAACATTGACCCTATTCCAGAGGATTTTTCAGGAACTGACAGTTTCTCTGTACATAGTTAGAATCTACTTTCTATTCTAAGGTAATATTAAAAATGAAAGTCTTTCCTCTAAGCACTAGATATCCTAAAGCTACCCACTTATTAAAATATGGAGATAAAACTGAATTTGTATGGGATGAATGAACTCAAGAATTTACTAGCGGGCTTCCCTGGTGGCGCAGTGGTTCAGAGTCCACCTGCCTATGCAGGGGATACGGATTCGTGCCCCGGTCCGGGAAGATCCCACATGCCGCGGAGCGGCTGGGCCCGTGAGCCATGGCCGCTGAGCCTGTGCGTCCGGAGCCTGTGCTCCACAACGGGAGAGGCCACAACGGTGAGAGTCCCGCGTACCGAAAAAAAAAAAAAAAAAAAAGAATTTACTAGCTAAAGTGGATAGGTAAGCTCAGTTTCATGATAATATCTTACTGTTAGTTAAATATTTATTGACTCTCAATTACTCATTTAAATTATTTGGGAGTAAAACAAAACAGAAAATGTTTTTTTATCTTTATTCATGATATTAGTTTAAACAAATATAAAAGTACTGCTCACTGCTTACCTGAATTCTGGATATTCTTCAAATAATTATAGAACCAACTGTGTCATTGGTGAATAGTGATGGCACATATTTAACCACTGGAGGAAAATATCAGTTGAAAGGCCATAGAGACCTCCCTTCACCACTGCCTTTTTCCTGAGTTATATACCCTAGGGTTTCTACCAAACATGGAACTGAGCAGAATTTTTTTCCTTATGTGTCTACTATAACCCAAATCATTTTTCTCAATTCACCACCACCCCATGAAATTCCTCTCATTCTGTTTGCATACCAAGTTGCCATTTCAAGAAAACAAGAAAAAAGGAATAATACTGAAGCATCACCTGAAGGGAAATGTAATCCTAACAAGAAAAATGCAATAAGAAGAAATGTAAGTGTATGCTGGAAAAAAATAGATGAACTAAAACACCTAGGGAAATAAAAGGAGGGGAAAGTATATCATAATTATATTTTGCCACCAGTGAACTTTGAACCCTGTCCTGCTCTTCAGAATACCAACCCATTTTTCCCTCCCATTCCACTTACTAGCCATTTTAGGCATTTCTGTCACTGAACTCAAATAATGTATAAATATTAATGAGATTATGATTAGTCTTATTGGTTAGTAACTTACATACATAAGGTTTCTTTAAATAATGAAAATATTTTTGTCAAGAAAACTTCAAACAGGCTTTCATTTTGTACTCTGCGACTCTGAGCAATAAATCTTGTGTAATTTATATAATAGCAGTCCTGCTTACCATGCATATGTCACAATATAATTCTCAACAAGACAAATACATGTAATTACATTCACTAAGTAACACTGAAGAGTTCCAAATCATTCACGGTGAAAGCTGTAACTGCTTAAGTAAAATTAGTTTGGCTTTTCATTTAGTTTCTATTTCCTTTCATTCAGAGACTTAGCTTTCAATACTTAGAAGGAAAAGAAAAGGAAATTTTTGCCTTATTCAAGTTTAGAGAGCAGAGGGATCAGGGAAGGCTTGGATGCTGAGCTAAATAACTGATCTCCGATGTTTTTATCTGAAATTAGGAACATTAATATAGGGAGGGTAAAAGAGAAATGACTAACTTTACTTAAAATTATGAGTAACATCAAAGTGAAGGAAATAAAATCATTGTAACATTGAGTTTATTTATTCATTTATGACCTATCTAGTTCTTGAAAATAGGGTTTTTTACACAAAAATAAGTATACGGATATAAAGTAATAGGTCACTAAAATATATATAATTATTGTATATAAGCACAAAGCTAGCCCAAAACTGGCCCCACCCTGTTTCTAACAAGATAATGAGTTGATTTTCAGAGGCAACAGAATGAAACCACAAGTCATGCAGCCAAAGCACGCTCAGAGGAGAAAATTTTGACCTCATACAACACCCTGAACCAACGTTTCTCCCCTCCATGGAACAAAAGGACCATGACATGACTGGAAACTGAACGCAGGGAATCCTTTCACAAGGAAAGGGTCTGTTGTCCAGAAAGATCCAGTACTGAAGCCCTATTACCATACTTTACCATAAATGGCCGAGTTCCCAAGCCCTGCAATGGAAACCTGCCCTGCCAGTGCTTCCGCATCTCAACCCTCTTGCCCTAAATCATGAAAGTTTGACCGAAAGTCAGATAAGGGAGACAGATTTCAGCCCTGCCTCCCCATCTCCTTGCTGGTTGACCTCAAAATAAAGCTTTTCCTTTTCTCAAAAGCTGGTGCCATGGTATTGGCTTCCGTGCCTGTTGAGCAGCAAACCTTTGCTTGGTTACAGTAATAATTACCTAATTATTGAGGACTTTCTAGACACTTTACCATGTACTCTGTATGCATCATATATTTTAATCCTCACAAATCTCTTCAAGTAGGTATTGTTAACCCTATTTTACCACATAGAAAATTCAGAACTACGGAAATGAGGTAACAAGTTCACACAGCTGCTAAATGGCACAGCTGAATTGGAGCAGAGTCTGTGTGACGTAAAATCCCACCACCACAGAGGATTAGCAGATGATGTCAGGAGTGAAGCTTCAGGTATAAACCTGCCTGGCTTATTAGGTTATAAACCATAACCTAATATCCTTTATAGCTGCCAGAAGTGAGTGACAGATTTGGCTCAGATTTTCCAAAAGGGAAGCATGGAAGCCTAGGAAGTTAGTTGCACTATTTACAGTAGATTTTTCTTTTCGTGACAAGAGTCCCATCTAAACAAATACAAGTTAACTGACTCCACAAAAGCTTTTAAAATGCTCCAGAAGGGAACAAGTGATTAGTACCAATTATCTATAAATACTTTTTTTAACGTCTAAAAGTACATTTTTCTCAGTGGATTTGGCCTTGCTCTATAATTGAAGCATCTGTAATACTACTAATTCATTCTCCTAATCACCTTATTTTTAATGTTTTTAATCAATACAACAGCATATTCAGAAAGGTACTCTTCACAAATAAGAAAGCTAAAGGTCACAGAAGTAAAATAACTTTAAATCACAGTTTGCCTAGCTCCTGACACATGCTCTTACTACAACACATCCGTAGCCAGAATGCTGAAACAGTACTGTGATATTGTGATTTACAGTAAGAAAAATATACTTGGCTTTCAGCCCCATTTCTGGCACAGAGCTCCTAAAACTCCTGTTTCCTAAGTGATGAGAGCCAGAAAGGCGTCTTTAGTTATGTTAATGAGGATGGGGCTGGTTGCCAGGACAGAAGACCACGTGGTCAGAGGGCTTGGACTTTCAGTCTCCCCACCACCACCCCCATCTCTTGGGAGGGGAAAGGGGCTGGAGGTTGAATCAATTGCCAATGGCCAGTGATTTAATAAAAAATGTCTATGCAATGAAGTCTCCATAAAAACCCAAAAGGACTGGGTTTTGAGAATCTCAGGGTTGGTGAACACTTGGAGATTTGGGGAGAATGATGCTTTCTGAGAGGGCACAGAAGCTCTGCATTCTTTCCCACATACCTTGCCCTATGCATCTCTTTCATCTATCTGCTTCTGAATTATATTCTTTTATAATAAACCGAAGACCTAGTAAGTAAAATGTTTCTGAGTTCCACGTGCCACTCTAGCAAATTAATCACTCCAAGGAGGGAGTTGTGGGAACCTCTGATTTATAGTTGATTGGTCAGGATGAGTGACAACCTGGGGGGCAGTCTTTAACCAGTGGGATCTGATGCTATCTCTGGGACGCAATGTCAGAATTGAGCTGTATTGTAGGACACGCAGCTGGTGTCAGAGCATTGCTTGTTGTGGGGAGACGTTCCCACAACAGAAATTGGGGTTCAGAACATCCATTCAAGTACTATATATCATTTTTTAATAGTTTGTTTTTCATTGAATTCTAGTCGGCATACATATTTTATCTTAACTATCTGGCTTAATGTATTAGGGACAAAGAAAGCATCTAGGTTTATATTCATCATACACTTTAATGTGATTTCTTACATAAACTGATGATAACAAATGATTAAAGAAATGAGAAAAATGTATAAAGTAATAAACACGTGCATTTGCATTATATTCTGAGTTATTACTACCAATAAGATGATACTTCTGGGACATCCCTGGTGCCACAGTAGTTAAGAATCCACCTGCCAATGCAGGGGACACAGGTTTGATCCCTGGTCTGAGAAGATCCTGCATGCCGCGGAGCAATAAGCCTGCAAGCCACAACTACTGAGCTCAGGTGTTGCAACTACTGCAGCCCACACGCCTAGAGCCCGTGCTCTGCAACAAGAGAAGCCACCGCAATGAGAAGCCCACGCACTGCAATGAAGAGTAGCCCCTGCTCGCGGCAACTAGAGAAAGCCCACGCGCAGCAACGAAGACCCAACGCAGCCATAAATAAATAAATAAATAAAATGTAAACAAAAAAAAAAAAAAGATGATACTTCTGCCTACATATAAACAATAGCATCTTGTAAGACCAGGTTACTATGACTAGACTGAGGACCTAAAATAAGAAAAGAAGAAAATATTTCCTCCTTTCCTTCCCTCTCCTCTGTTTATAGGAGAATTTATTCTGAAGGAAGAAGCTTTTAATATATACATTCCTCCTCTATAGCATTATGTGAAAATTTATTTCAGTTTAAAAAAATTAAAATAACACATACATCATTTTTCTTTATTCTCAACCAAAAATATAGATCACTTAGATTATAGAAATTAACCTAAATCATTAATTGAGGCATACAAATAAAAATCACTAGTGAGTTCTATAGTAGGTAAATGGATTATATGGATTTCCTATGAAGAATCTTTTGCTTGGGGAATATTAAAGTTAAAATAGTATTTGAGACATGCAAACAACTGCTCATTTCAAGCAAATGACAATCCCTCCTCTAGGCATCCATAATTCTTTTTTTTTTTTTTTTTTCCCCTGTACGCGGGCCTCTCGCTGTTGTGGCCTCTCCCATTGCGGAGCACAGGCTCCGGACGCGCAGGCTCAGCGGCCATGGCTCACAGGCCCAGCCGCTCCGCGGCATGTGGGATCTTCCCGGACCAGGGCACGAACCCGTGTCCCCTGCATCGGCAGGCAGACTCTCAACCACTGCGCCACCAGGCAAGCCCCATAATTCTTTACTTGCACCTCTGTTAAAAACTTACTATTAAATCTCTGCCCACCTTCTATTCCTCTCTCACTTTGAATCACCAAAGATTCAGCTAATGTCTCTCAATACCACAGTTCCTGATGTATTTAAAAATATTTTTACATTTTTATTTATTTTAAATTAGATGATGTATGCATGAATAGGTACACAAATAGATTAATTAAGAACAATGCTCTAGAGATATTTAAAATGATTTGGTATAATCCCTGATTATCAACAACTTTCTATTTGGGACAAAGTGCAAAGAATCCATATGTTAACTGCAAACAATTTAATTTCAGAAAGGTCTGTGTTACTTAATATAGTTTTCTTTGTTTTGGAGGGGTTTTTTTGGCCATGCCACATGGCTTGTGGGATCTTAGTTCCCTGACCAGACCAGGGATCGAACCCGGGCCCTCGGCAGTGAAAATGCAGAATCCTAACCACTGGACCACCAGGGAATTCCCTGTTTTACTTAATTTAATACACATATGTTAGATACCTCTATTAGTGTGCACAAATTGTGACAGAATCCTTGAAGACAAACTGCAAGACTGTCCTGGGCTTGGAAGACAAAATTTCAGTTTCAGTTTCAGATATCAAGGTTACTGAATAAAGATGTACACATAGTAAACAAAACAGGGATATAAATGTTGCTATATATCAAGGAATTTTAAAACAATATTTTTTGTGGGCTTTTTGTTTACCAGGATGATTTTATGGCAGAACTCTAAATGCAAGAAAAGAATGTATCCACTTGCACTTGAGCACCAACTGAAACTTGTCCTGAAATTTATGAAGGCTTAATACAAGCACTAGAATCTTAAGGAGAAATGAGGGCAAAATCAACAAAACAAATAAACACAAGAAAAAAAACAAAACAAAAAAAACAAAGCAAGGTCAGGACTTCTCTTCGTGGTCCAGTGGTTAAGACTCCCTGCTCCCAATGCAGGGGGCCCAGGTTTGATCCCTGGCCAGGGAACTAGATCCCACTTGCCAAAACTAAAAGAGCTCACATGCTGCAACTAAGACTCGTGAAGGCAAATAAATAAATAGTAAAAAAAAAAAAAAAAAAGACCAAAAAAACCCCACAAAGCAAACAATCAACAGTATCACTAAAGATGTCCTAACAAGTCACAAGCAAAAAAACAACAGCTGTTAAACTGGCTTCAGAATTTGCCTCTATAACATTAAATTCAACACTAAAGTCAAAAATAAGATGAAATAACTAAATAATGTTAATAAAATTTGATATGAATATATTACAAACCAATAATGTAAATCCAACTATATTTTTCCTGCATGAAGAAAACAAAGTTTTCTCAAATATTCAAAGGATTAGAAATAATATCACCTGCTCACTGCAGATGACAAAATTATCTTATGAATACTAAAGCCCTCTGTCAGGATATATATAAAAATTAAGAATTCAAGCCTGGAAGGGACATATACCTTAACTCCTAATCAAGGACCACCCAACCTAACACTGCAAGTGCATTATAAAGGAGTGGAAAGCAGACAAAGGTCAGAAACTCTCAATATGAATCCTGGATAAGTGTGTGACTTGGGACAAATCAATCTCTCTTAGAGTGCATAAACAGACACATCTGCATATACAAAAAATATGAAAAATCACTGATAATTTTTAAATTATCTAGCAGCAGTAACAGAAGTTTGTACTGCTTCTAGCAGAATCCATATAAAAATACAGGTAAGCTTCTTCCTTATACATGAATAAAAAATCTGTGTCTGGTATAGTATTGATATGTTCCACTAATTGGAAAATTCTTCATTGCTTATGACAAAAATTAATCCTAAATTTACCCAGAAAGTAAAATAATTTGTCTTTGCTAAAGGAAATAAGTCTTTAACCTGAATACAATGCCCAGAATCTCACCCTTTTTTCTAGTCAAACTCTTTTTCTCTATCTCCCATCATGAACCAGTTAAGCTTGCCCCCTTGCATATCATAATCCCTTTCTTGGGCTAACTGTTCAGAACATGTTCAGTTTTGTCTTATGTTTTCTTCTCATTGTGTTCCCTGCTCCAACAGTGTGACATTCTCTGTCCTCCACTAATTTCAATTTGCTTATTCTGTACGGTACTGCTGATGATTTTAGCTATTATTGCTGTTCTATAACTCACCATTTAGCTTATTCTGTGAATGGCAAATTATATTTTATTATAATCATGATTCTAGATTTACGTACTATGCATGCTAGTAATACACAATTTTAAGCTTTATATATCTTGTATATATTTTTTACATGAACTTCAATGTCACTCAATTAAAGAACAAAGGATAGAATGATGAATTTAAATAGCAACACTAAATATTATCTCAACTAGTTTGGACGTGTTCACTAACATAAAAGTTATTTGAAAGTTCAGGCTTGCTGCTCAATGCCCAGAAAAAAATCTGTCCTTACATGCCTAATCTAACAAATATAAACTAATAGATGTATACAATACCAGAGTAGACGACAGAAATTCAATTTATTAACTTATACAAAGCTATTGAACTTAAACGCACTGCCATTAGCATTCAAAGAAATAATGCATGTGAAGCCTGAAACGTAGTGAGCTCTTAATATACACATATCAGTTATTATCTGTTTTACTTCTTATTGCCCAGTTACATAAGAATCAAAGCGATTATAGTTTCTTTGAATTTCTGATTGCACATTGACCATGTTCAGTATGCACTGAACACTGCAATTTCAATGCAATTAAAAACATTTATTTTCAATATTTATTAGAATATTTCAATATTTATTAAATAGACTCCTTTTCCTTTGGGTTATTTTATCTTCTCTGGCTATCTTTAATTTTCCCTCTGTGAGTACTAATGTCATTTTTTGTGGCCTAAATTTGTCTTGCTTCTACAGAGCAACCTGGCCTTAAGCTACACTCAGATAACTTGACTAGGAGAAATCCGTAAACTTTTCTTAAAACTTACTGTAAAAGTCTGTGATTTAAGAATTTACCAAATTCCCCTATTAAATGTTTGTTCCCTGTTTAACTGTCAGAGGTCAGTAAAAATTAATTCCCTCATTTTCAAATTTTAGGGAGTTGCCTCACTGTATCACCCAAGAATTGAAAACGTGCATGTATCTAGAATATTTAATGCCACAATTAGCATGTTGGAATTTGAACCAGTACTTCTTTTATGATAGCTATGAATTTTTTCCTAATGACATACCCATGGCAATATATTTAGCAAAATTTATTCGGTTCACCTATTCATCTTTGATTGGTTCATTGCAAGTAATTAATTAAAACAGATATGTGCTTTAATTTGTACTAGTCAATCAAGCACCATGGAAACTGACACCCAGACCGTATTTTCCCTTACAAACAAGTTTAAGGTGTCTACTTTATCTTAAATTAGTAAGCATATGGTATTTCTGAAGAATAAAATGGCAATATAAAGATTATATATAGATTTTTAATTCCCCTCAAATACTTATAAAAGCAATTTTGAATTTTCTGTTGATGATTCTTCACATCTAAATTAATGCAGGCTATTGTTTCTGAACACATCCAGAATATGCTGTCACTGAAGATATTTGCAGAGCTTAGTGAAGTTTGAAAATTATATAATGCAACAGTAACATTAATTTCAATAAAGTTAACCATTAACTTATTATCAATTGTAACAGAAGTAAAATATGAGATAAAGAACATGACTGATTTGAAGCCTTGCTATTTCCTGAGCATTTAAATATATTCAAGTTACAACCCTTCTATGAATCCTGCTTAGAATAGGAGGTAATATATATTGAGGATAAAAAGCTATAAAGAGATGTTGTAAGATACGATTCAGAACTCATATATATATACATATATATATATATATACACATACACACACATAATGCAAATTGTGAAATCTGTGCAAATGTATCTTAGCATTGCCTAAAATTGAACACACATATCATTCAGTGGGGAGCAGGAAACCCACGCTAGCCCCAGCCCTGCAGCTTCTGGCTCCTCTTCTCCTGCTTCCTTGCATGGAGGTACAAAATAAGAAAGAATAAAAAAAAAGGACAAGGACTATCACTTCCAGCATGATCGAGTAGCTCCTACTGGACCCAATCCTCCTGTGTAAAACAACTATAAACTCCAGACAAACTACAAAAAAGGAATGACTAGAAGGCAATGGAGAATAATCAAATGAAGGTACATTCAGGAGCTGAATTGACACTTGTTAATAAAGAATGGTACTGTGTGAGTATGTGGTTTTTTTCTCCTGGCTTTTAGTTTGAAGTTAGACCAACATTTTCAATGTGTGAAGTGACTATAATTCTTAGAGAAATCCTGCAGACTTCCTGACCTGAAAAACCAGAAGACATATCTCAAAGCAACTGTATTTCTAAAAACTGAGAGGAGACTTCCAGAAAGGAGAAAGCCACAGAGGAGGAGACCCAAATTATAAGCTCTACCCGAGTCTCTGGCTTGCTCCTAACCCATAAATGCATAGGGCAGACTCAAGGTAGCTTCCAATGGTTCTAAAATAACTGAACAGAGATTTGAGATGTAATAAAAGGTTTGAAATGTAAATGTAACCAAATCGATTGCCTATTAAAACAAAACCAAAAAAAACCATTCTTAAGAATATAACCAAATGCAAATATATCAGAATCAGTGGGATATAGTCAAAATTAATCTTGTATGAGGAACCAGAAAAAATTGTTACTCATTCTTAAAGGAAAAAGTATCAACAGATTTGAACCCTTAAATTATCCAGATGTTGGAATCATAGGCGGACTTTTAAAGCAGTTTGTGTGTGTGTGTGTGTGTGTGTGTGTGTTGAGGGAGTGTGAAGAAGAAACACTCATATAAAAATCTAGGAAATCTCAGCAGAATA
Organism: Delphinapterus leucas; assembly: GCF_059928025.1. Lineage (NCBI taxonomy): Eukaryota > Metazoa > Chordata > Mammalia > Artiodactyla > Monodontidae > Delphinapterus > Delphinapterus leucas. The sequence goes on from NC_143134.1 coordinate 95,977,261, forward strand.
AAAAAATAAATAGAAACTCAATAGAAATTCAAGAAAAATACATATCTAAACAAAACATTCTTTGGATATGCAGAATGCAGATGATAGAGGACAGAATCAGTAATCTTAAAGGTAGATCAACAGAAATAATGCAGTCGTCAGAACACCATGACATAAGTTTGGAAGAAAAATTAATAGAGCTTCAGGAACCTGTGGGACATGTCAAAAGTATAAAGTACACGTAATATGAACTCAAGAAGGTTTGGCAGGAGAGAACGAGACAAAAAGAATTTGAAGAAATAAAGGCCAAAAAAATTTCCAAATGTATGGAAGATGTATTTTTACACTAACAAGAGGCTCAGTAAACCTGGACTAGGAATAATATAAATAAAACTAAATCCCAGCAAAGAAAAGTTAACTTGCTAAAAATCAAAGAGAAAAAGAAAATCTTAAAATTAGCTAGAGAAAATGGAATATTATACACAGGGAAAGAATAATTCATATCACCATAGACTCCATATCAGAAACTATGGAGGCAATAATAAAGACATTTTCAGATAAAAGAGTGAGAAAATTTGTCACCAGCACTGCACCTAAAAGAAATGCTAAAACAATTTCTTGCAGTCGGAAGAAAAGAAATAGTACCAGAGGAAAATACATACCATCTGGAAAGAACAGATTAAATAATAAATATATTGATAAATATAAATTTTTCTCTTAGTGTAGTTAACACACACATGACTAAAGCAAAAAATATAATGGTGTCTTTTTGGTGTATAACATTTTTAGCACGAGATAATAATTAACATACATAGAATGATGAGGTTATGGTAACACATGGATGGATCTACATGGTTGCAGGTTTTCTATATATCATGTGAGGTAGTAAAATATTAACCCTATATAAACTGTAAAGACTTAATCCCAGAGCAACTACTAACAAAAAGAACCAATAGATAATTTCTAATGGAATTCTAAAATTCATTCAAAGAAGAACTAGAAAATCAGAAAAGGGTAGAAATAGAGGGGATATTCACAATAAAATGGTGAACCTAAATCAAATGATATCAATAATGACAGAATGTTTATGGATGAAACCCTCTAACTAAAAGGCAGAGATTAACAGAATAATTAATAAAAGCAGGACCTAACTGTATGTTAAATATGAGATGAAATTTAAATGTAAAGCTCAGATAGATTGAGAGCAGATGTATAGAAATTATATATAATACAAACCCTAAGAATAAGAAGCCTGGATTACCTATTTTAATACGAGATAAGGTAAGCGTCAAGAAAAGTCTATTGCCAGAGATAAAGCAGGATATTTAACAAAGGTAAAAGGCTAAATTCATCAGGATGATCTAACAATCATAAGTGTGTATGACCTGAGAACCAACGTTCAAAACACATGATGCAAAAACTACAGTATTAAAGAATTAGACAAAATCTCCTACTATGATTGTGGAATTAACACTCCCCTTGAACAACTGATTGAGCTAGACAAAAAAGCTAATGGAATCAGCATGCACAACCTAGATCTAATGGATAATTACAAAATACTACATATGATAATATCAGAATACATTCTTTAAGCACTCATATTATATTCACCAAGATGGCCCATAAACTGCGCTAGAAGTCTAAATCAACTTAATAGAATTGAAATCATATGGAATAAACTCTCTCTGATCACACTATAATTAAATTAGACATCAATAACCGTATCTAGGAAAACTAAGTATTTTCAATCAAACCCACTTCGAAAACATCCATCAAACAAACAAAAAATCAAAGTAGAAATTATAGAATAATTTCAACTTTATGGTACACAAAATACAGCATACAAAATTTGGATAGGCAGGGGAGTTCCCCAGCGGCCCACTGGCCGGAATTCCCCAGTGGCCGGAAATTCCCAGCAGCCCAGTGGCTGGAATTCACCAGCTTCCACTGCAGGGGACACGAGTTCCATCCCTGGTGGGGGAACTATGATGCCTTGCTGTGCGGGCAAAAAAAATTAAAAATTTGAGAGGCCACTGAAAATTATTAGAGGGAAATTCTTAAAGTGCTCATATTAAAAAAAAAATTAAAGGTCTAAAATTAATGACCCAAAATTCTGCATTGAATAAGTAACAAAAATAAAAAACGCAAGGAAACCAAAAGTAGAAATGAGAAAAAAATAAAGATAAAAGTATATATCAATAAAACAGAAATGAGGCAAGCAGTGTACAAAATTAACAAAGGGGAAAGCTGTCTTTATGACTCAGAAAATCTGAGGCAGGCAGGGCTACAGAAGACGCCGCGCGTCCTCCCCACCCCCACACGGCAGCTGACTGAGCTGCCGACTGCGGAGCGGTCTCCTCAAGGCGCAGGCAGACCAGCGACGAGCGGGCCGCACCGGCCCTCTGCTCCAAGCCTCCTCCAGTACCTCCACAGGGCTTACCTCAGGACGTGGGGCCCGTCAGCTGGGGATACCATTCCCAGGCGCCGAGATGCTGCGCTTGAGCCACGTGGAAGTTGCTCCCACTCCGTCAGAGGCCCTGAGGCAGAGCTGAGGCTCCGAGCCCACCAAGCCTCACCGAGGCTCACACCGTCGCGGGTGGGCACTAATGGCAGGCAAGCTCCGAGGCAGGTGAGCAGAAGGGAACACCGCCCTGGCGTGGAGAGCGAGGCGGGCCTCTCCAAGGAGCACGGGCCGGCCTCCGAGGGGCTCGCAGCCCGGCCAGAGGTGGGCTCTCTGGGGAAGAGGGAAGGAATGTTTCTTCCCGAAGCCTGTGTCTCCTAGGGCTTCCGGGTCACGGGTGTGTGACCGGGGGGAGGGGCCGAGGCCTGCAGCCTCACAGAAGCCCCAAGGCAGCTGTGCCAACCGAGGCCGCTGCCAGAAGCCAGAATTGTCTCTGCTTTTCTTACGCTTGGCCTCGGTGAAGGCGATGTCGAGGGCTGGAGGCTGAAGGGCAGAGGCTGGCGCCTTTCAGGGGCCTGAGTGGGCAGGACGCCAGAGTTGTTGCTGAGGCGGGCGTGGAGGCCAGGCGGCGGCTTGTGATGCGTGAGGCTCTTCAGAGGGTCGTTGGCCGGGATCTGGCTGGCCGGCTTGGACTGGAAGTAGTTACTGGCAGTATTTTCTTTGTTTCTCTGACTGAGCATCCCTTGCAGCGATCTTCCTCGTGCACGCCTGGTTCGCTGCTCTCGGCTGCCGAGATTTGGGGGGCTGATTTATTTTGTGGCCCTTTTGAAACTACTGGGAGACTGGTTTTTACGATGATGGGCTCGGGAATCTTCCAGAAGTTGGTTTCCTCACCCCAGCAAGACTCGCGCCTAATCGTCTCCAGGTTGCTGTAGGACAGTCCCAGCGAATCAGTGGATGCACCTGCTCCAGGAGCTGCTGGAAAAGCAGAGTTATGTTCTCGCCAACAGACGGTTACCAAGCCATCGATCTTCTCTAGCTCAAATTCTGACTATTGCAGATCTTTGACCTCCGCACACACCTCCCTCTCTCTCTTTTCTCTCTCTCTCTCCCTCTCCCCCCTCTCTCTGCCCCCTCTCTCGCTCTTCCCCATGTATATATATATATATATATATATATATATATCACAAATAAAAAAGGAATTATCAAAAAAACCACAAAAAACTCTTCATGGTTAGATGCGTTCACTGAGAGTTCCATCAAACATTCAATCCTAAAGTTTTTCAGATAAAGCAGAGGAGGATGGAACTCTCCCTCTCTGAGACACCTTTTGAGACCAGTTAACTCTAAATATGTATCCTGACAATGAAATTAGAAAAAAAATTGCAGACATATATCCACCATGAACATAAACATAAACACAAAAATCGTTAACAGTATTGTCAAATTGAATACAACAATATTTAAGAGGGTAGTACCTTATGAACAAATAGGTTCAATTCCTGGAATAGAAGGATATTTGAACATGCTTAAATTAATCAGTTTAATTCATCATGTTAACAAAGGAGGTAAAACATATCATTTTGATAGATGCAGAAAAAGAATTTGGTAAAATTCAACACTCCTTATTCATTAAAAAAAAAAACCTCAGCAAACAAGAAAGAGACTTTCAATTTGTAAGTCACCTAGGAGAAACATAAGGCTAATATATACTTGATGTTGAAATATTTAATGCTTTTCCTGTAAGATTAAAAACAAGACAATAATGCCTGCTCTCACATTTATTTAACACTGTACTCAAGTATTTACATTTGAACCATTTGCATAAAAAATATGCAATTTTATTACCCGTGTAGGTTCTTTTAACTACCAGTGTAATCAAAATGCAAAACCATCTGACAGTTGTCTTTCTTTTATTGATTTTAACTTGATTTGATTATGGTTAGAGAACACATTTTGTATGATTTCAGTTCTTTTAAATGCATTGAAATTTATTTTGTGGCCTGGGATATGGCCAATCTTGTTGAATGTCCCAAGGCCACTTGAAAAAATTTGCAATCTTATGTTGTTAAGTGTAATATTCTATATATGTAAAATATATTCTTTTGGATGATGGCATTGTTCAGATCCTATATGTGTCTGTTGATTTTCTAAGAGTTCCTTCCATTTTTGAGGGGGGTAGGTGGGTTGAAGTACCCAACTATAAGTTCAGATTTGTCTCTTTTTTCTTTCAGCTCTATCAGTTTTTGCTTCATGCAGTTTGAGTCTCTGTTGTTTGGTGTGTATACATTTAAAATCATTATATCATCTTTTTGGGTCTTTTAACATTATGTATTTGAGGAGAGGGGGCTGTGTTTCCAATGGCAGTTTAATTTTGAAAGCCTTTGCAATCTTATTTCACTTTATCTGGTACTGCTTGGACTCCTGATCTCTGTTGATGTTGCATAAGTAGGCAGAACAGGTTTTCCAGAACTGCCAGAAGTCTCTCTTGGTGGGGAAAGCATGTGTGGAAATGGTCTGTCTTATCAGTGCCCCCTGGTTGCCCTCATTCCCCAGCTGGGAGAGCTGGAGGTGGGAAACCTCTGTATGGCTTTCCTCTATTGGTTGGGAGGATACCAGACCCCTGACATAATGCTATTCCTCCATTCCTGTGGTCAACTCCCTACCTTTCTCTTACTACCTTTAGAATTCTCTTATGTTTGTTTCTTGTGTCATTTCTAGGATTTATAGTTGTGCTTGATGATGAGCAGAGGGAAAAAAATGGTTCTGCACTGTATTGTCCAGACTAGAAGTCTCTCAAAGAAATTTTTAGAAAGAAGAAAAGGGTGGAGAACTTATATTACCTGATTTCAAGTCTTATTATAAAGCTACAGTATATAAGAGGAGGTGGTGTTGGCAAAATGATAGATACTAGATCAAAAGAACAGAATAAAAAGTAAAGCAATAGAATCACCATGTAGCTTTCGTTGATTTTCCCTAAAGTTTCCAAGGTAACTAAATGGAGAATGGAAAGATTTATAAACAATTAGTGCCTGAAGAATTGGAAAGCTATATGAATAAAAAAGAACCTCAAACTTTACCTCATACCATACACAAAAATAAACTTAAACCCCATGGATCTAAATATAAAGGCTAAAATTATAAAATTTCTATAAAAATGTTTATGATTTTAACATTGTCAAATATTTATTACATAGTAGTATAAAGGAAGGAGCATAAAATAACAATAAGTTATAAATTGGAATTTATCATAGTTGAAAACATTTGATCTTTGAAGGATACCATGAAGAAAATAAATAGCAAGACACAGATTGGAATAAAATATTCTTAATAAATCTGACAAAGACTGGACCTGTATCCATAATATATAAAGAACTCTTAAAACGCAACAGTAAGAAAAGAATCAATCCCATAGAAAAATTGGCAAATGATATGAACAGATGATTAACAAAAGAGCATATACAAATGTCTAATAAGCACACATTCTCAGCATCATTAATCATGAGGGAATTACAATCTAAGAACACAATGTGATGCTAAGGCACAACTCTTAGAATGGCTGAAATTAAAAAGATTTAAGTTCACAGTTGGTGAAATGGGGAGCAACTTCTCATACCCTGCTGGTGGGAATGTGAAATGGTACAACCACTTTGGAAATCTGTCTAGTGATTTCTTTAAAAGTTAAATATTCACGTATCACGAAATTCAGCCTTTCCACTCGTAGGTTTACCCCAAAGAAATGAAAACAGTCCGCACAAAGAACTGTATAAGAATATTCATAGTAGCTTTTATTCATACTAGTGAAAAACTGAAAACAACACATGCTCATCAACTGGTGAATGGCTAAGCAAAACATGAAATATCCATGCAAAAGATTGTGACTCAGCAGTAAAGATGAACATACCGCTGATAAAAAATAAAAAAAAAATGATGAATCTTAAAGTCATTATGCCAAGTTAAAGAAGCCAAGAAATAAAAGTGTCTATGATGGCTGATTCTATTTATATATATTTTAGAAAAAGAAAACCAATCTATAGTGACAGTAACAGTGTGCAAAGATTGCAAAGTGGTACAAAGAAACACTTGGTGATGAAAATATTCTGTACCTTCATATCAGCAGTGATTTTACAAGTGTATACACATGTTAAAATGCATCAAATTGCACACTTTAGCCAAGAGTTTCTTTCCCTTCTTCCCTCCTTTTGGGACCTAGAGGAAAAAGAAGAAACTGATCACACATCACACATGTAAAGATAGTACTAAATTGTTTCTCTGCCTCTCAGGATATAGACAGCTTGTCATTCTTTCCCCTACAACTATGTATGTGAAGGTATAGGACAATCAAACTGTTAAAAAAGTGTGTTTTAATTAAAAGAAGAATCACATTGGGATTGAGTACAGAGATACAAGTGTTAGTATAAATATTTTTAATTTCTACTCTATGCACCCTATGTTGTTTAAACTGTTTTCATAGGGTATATACTCAAATTATAATTTTAAATTGCAAGAATAAAAATAGAAAACAACACTTTTCATTTTCCCATCAATCAAAGATAATCACTGTCAATATTTTAGTATATATTTTCTCACAATTTCCCTTCTATTTTTTCACAGGGAACTGCTTTGATTATAAAATAATGTATGATTTACTGTAAATAATTTGAACTTTACATACTGTCGTTTGGAAGAAAATAAAAATCACCTAAAATCTCATTATACTGATAAGCATCAGCAACAGTTTGGTGTTCATTCAGAGATCTCTTTTATTCATGTATATGCATACACACACCCTTCTATAATTTTTCATAAACTGAATTATACATAATTTTAATAGCTACTTCTTTTTAAAATGCATTACATATGTTTTATACAGTGAAGTTCACTAAAACACTTTATAGTAAAAACGTCTGTGCTATTAAAATGTTAGATGAACACCAACCTTACCCAGATTGAGAGTAATTGTCAATACCGTTCGTACAAAATAGAAAATTTCTTGATTTTGCAATAGAGAAAAGTATGTAATAGGACTAGCATTACATAATATAATTGTATAGGTCAGAATGATAAGTTTCAAGAAGATTATGGAAGATCAGTGATATGAAATCATCAGGAAAGGCTTTTGAGTGGGGGAAAATAGGAGAAGCCTAACAGTAGGTATAAAATGGCCATTTTTTATACAGATAGTAGATAATGCCAAAAAACAGTTGAATTTGTAAAAGGGCTTCAAAAAAGCAAACTTGAATATAGGATGTATTGGCTTTTTATTTGCTGAATATCAAATTACCACACATTTAGCATCTTAAAAGAACACAATTTTATTACCATATAATTTCTGTGGGTCAGGAGTCTGGGCACAGTTTAGCTGGATCCTTCATTCAGGGTCTCGCAAGGCTGACATCAGAGTGTCAGCCTTCTCATCAGAAGGCATTACTGGGGAAAGATCTATTTGCAGGCTGATCTTGGTTGTTAACAGAATTCATTTCCTTGCAGTTGAAGGTCTGAAGTCAACATTTTCTTACAGGTTGTTAGCTGGAGCTCACTCTCAGAGCCTGGAGATTGCCCTTGCATTCTAGTCACATGGTTTTCTCAAAACCTGGCAGGTTATTTGTTCAAATCCAGCAGGAGAATCTCTCATTTGAATTCTCCCTGACTCTTTCCATTGCTAACCTCTAGATTATCTTTATTTTATTTTATTTTTATTTATTTATTTTTTTTTTTGCGGTACACGGGCCTCTCACCACTGCGGCCCCTCCCGCCGCGGAGCACAGGCTCCGGACGCACAGACCCAGCGGCCATGGCTCACGGGCCCAGCCACTCCGCGGCATGTGGGATTCTCCCGGACCGGGACACGAACTCGCGTCCCCTGCATCAGCAGGCAGACTCCCAACCACTGCGCCACCAGGGAAGCCCTAGATTATCTTTTAAAGGACTCACCTGATTAGGTCAGGCCCACTCAGGAAATGCCCCTTTTGATTAACCTAAAGTCAGTATATTAGGAACTTTATTTATATCTGCAATATTGATACACCTTTGCTATATAAGGTTACCAAATCACAGGTGCAATATCCCATAATATTTGCAGTTTCTTCCTGAACTCAAGGGAAAGAGATTATCAGAGTTTGTACATCAGAGGATGGGAATTTTAGTGTTCAGTTTAGAATTCTATCTACCACATAGGGGAAACGTAGAAAGGAATGGAAGCCTACCTCTTCTATATTACAGAGAGAAGGAAATTAGAGATGTTTTGGGGTCACATTCTGAAATGTGTCAAAATTTGAAAGAAAAACAAAGTTTAGTTTTTCATAAATATGAAATATAGTTGTTTTATTAGTTTAACCTAATAGAGTAGTTTAATAGATAGGGAAGCTTATACTATGTCAACTACATTTATAAAGAAGTAAATAAATGTGTAAAATCTATGTTAAAAAAACTGCAAAAAATTCCTCTTTTTCTACTTTATAATTTGCAAATTCCTGAGTAAGTATTAAAAATCTCTTTATATAATGGCTCAAAACACAGGATCCAGGTCCAGAATGCCTGGTCCTGAATATTGCCTCTGCCACTTTAATGCCCTGTGACTTTGAGCAAAAAACTTAACATTTCTGTACCAGAGTTTTCATTACCTGCAAAATAGTCAATAATAATACTACATACCTTACAGTACTGTTTCCAGGACAAAATAAGTTAATTATATGAATTACTTAGAACAGTAGTTGCTGCTTATTAAGTGACATTTTAAACTTATAATTATCATCTTTTACAGCATTTTGAAAGTCCCTTTCACACTGAAATAGGATTTGGAAGAGTAGGTACAGTCATCCCTCAGTATCAGAGGTTATTGGTTTCAGGACCCCCATGGATATCAAAGTTGGTGGGGGCTAAAGTCCCTTATATAAAATGGAGTAGTGCAGTTGGCCCTCTGTATCCACCTAGGTTCACCATCCATGGATTCAGTTCAATTCAAGATAGGTTGAACCTGTGAATGCACAACCTGTGGATACAGAGGGCTGACTGTACTGATATACTGATTGCATAAATCATTAAATTAAGTGAAGATAAGTAACTTGTTCAAAATTACAGAGTTGAAATCAATTCTTTGACTTATGTTAATCGTGATATACTGTTTATACTTGGCAGTATTTGATACTGGTTTAAGAGATTACCAAATATTTTATATTATGACTCTCACAGACTAGATTTTCTTTTTCAGTTAATAACTCACTCTGCTGAATGACAACAATTTAAGAGGAATAAGCTGGTTTATATCCAAAACTATCAATCTGCTGCTCTTATAGAGAAAAGACAATTGGCTAATATAAAATTCTAGATGTGCAGTATTTCTCCCTCATAATCCATTGGAAATTTCCCTTTTATTCAGTAATTTAGAATTACAGAAGAAAAGTCTTAGCCTAGCTTTTGGTGATAAAACTTTGCAGGCTAGGTTCTTAAAGGATATTTTCTTTAAATTTTACTTAGGATTTTGTTCACCCATGTAAAGTGTGATTTTTTTTAATTCCATCTTTTTTTTTTCTGGTATAAGTTTACTGCTTTTTCTTTTTTTGACTTCAGTAATAATTTGAAGCAAATTTAATACAGAAAGACTTGTGGTTACAAGCCAGTTTCATTTTTAGATTAAAAGGCCTTTATTTAGACCTGAAACCATAAAACTCCTATAAGAAAACATAGGTAGTAATCTCTTGGACATCAGTCTAAGCAATGTGTTTTTTCTTTTTTTTTTTGGCTCTGTCTCCTCAGGCAAGGGCAAAACGAGCAAAAATAAACAAATGGGAATACATTAAGCTAAAAAAATCTTTTGCACAGTGAAGGAAACCACAAACAAAATGAATTGGAGAATATATTTGCAAATTATATATCTGATAAGGGGTTAATATCCAAAATGTATAAAGAACTCATACAACTCAATTAAAAAAAAAAAAAAGTCTGGTTAAAAAAGTCAGAGGACCTGAATAGACGTTTTTCTAAAGAAGTGATACGAAAAAAAAAAGAAGTGATACGGATGGCCAACAGACACATAGAAAGATGCTCAATATCAGTAATCAAATGCAAATGCAAATCAAAGCCATAGTGACATACACTGGTCAGAATGTCTATTATCTAAAAGACAAGAAACAATAAATGTTGGCTAGGATGTGGAGAAAAGGGAACCCTTTTGCACTGTTAGTAGGAATGTAAATTGGTGCAGCCACTATAGAAAACAGTATAGAGATTCCTCAAAAAACTAAAAATAAAAGTATCATACAATCCCACAATTCCACTTCTGGGTATTTATCCAAAGAAAATGAAAATACTGTTCAAAAAGATATATGTACCCCTATGTTCATTGCAGCATTATTTACAATAGCCAAGATATGGAAACAACCTAAGTGTCTTTCAATAGATGAATGGATGAAGAAGATGTGACATACATATATATATATATATACACACACACACACGCACACATATATACATATAACGGAATATTAATACATGTATAATGGAATGTTAATCAGCCATAAATGAGAAGGAAATCTTGCTATTTGCAGCATCATGATTGGATCTAGAGGGTGTTATACTAAGTGAAATTAGAGAAAAAACACTGTATGATTTCACTTACATGTTTCACTAAAATACAAAAGAAACAAAACAGGAATAGGCTTATAGAGAGAACATACTGGTGGTTGCCAGAGTGGAGAAGGGTGGGGGACTGAAGAAATAGGTGACAGGGATTAAGAGGTACAAACTTCCCGCTGTAAAATAAAGTCACGAAGAAGTACAGCATAGGGAATATAGTCAATAATATTGTAACAGCTTTGTATGGTGACAGATGGTAACTAGACTTATTGTGGTAGTCATTTCATAATGTATAAAAATATCAAATATTGTACATCTGAAACTAATATAACATTATGTCAATTATAATTTATTTTAAAAATAAATAAAATGCCTTTATATTAATCAGTATGTTTCATTACTTTGAATTCATAAATGTTTAATGTGGACAGTTTTGATAAATGCATAAATATTTAAGTCAGAAAATAAAAATAAATATTGGACTTTATAATAAATCATACCATAATCCATTTGTAATATTAAAAAACAAAATTAAACCAAATAAATTTGAAGATCTAATTGGCTTTATTCAAAGATTCATGAATTGGCAGCATCTCATGTAGTAAATAGGTCTGCAGAGAAGCTGTACAAAATGGGAGGTTTTATAGGCAGAAGGAGGGTGGGACAAGAAAGTATTGGCAAAAGAAAAGAAAAGGTTGTTTCCAGCCAGGCTGTTCTTTTGGTGGAAGGGAATGTCAGGGGTCTTTATCTTGCAATTACCTCACTAGTGTTGATCAAGAAATTTCAGATTGACTGTTTTAAAGGTCACATTTCTGGATATGCGATTAGGTCTTGGTTTGCTGTCATGGGGAGCAAATGACTCCATTTTGTTAATTCTAACAGTAGTAAGTAATGAAAGCCACATTTATTTAACCGAAATGTTAACATATCAAATAGCAAATAATATAGAGTATAATTTTACTCCTCCCTCACTGGGAAATAGTGAAACCATCTTTCACTTATGACCAAAAATAAGTGTTTGATCCAACCTGGAACCAGTTCTTATTTTGTGTGCTTCTTGTTGTCAGGAAGGAAGAAATTTTCTTCTACTCTTCTAGTTTCTTCTGGCTGGCCTAAGAACTTGGTTGACCTGAGACAGATTAACAAGAGAAAGTCAAACAAAAGTTTAATAACATTTAAACCTGGGAGAGACCCAGGAAAACTGAATAACTCACCAAAATGGCTGAAACCCTCACATTAAATATCCTATTCAGCTAAAGACAAAAGAGGATGTTGGGGTAGTGTTTTGTGACTTGAGAGAAAGGCAATTCAGACGGAGGTGGAAAAGCAAATGTTTGCTAGGCCATGCAGAGACAGTGGCACAGAGTAGACTCTGATCTCTAGGGCCTGCTGAGTTTCCCTCACCACACCTAGTTCCTATCTTTGCAGATATCTTTGGTGATAGCTCTATTCCAGGAACAGGCCCTTTATTTAAATTCTTTAGACAGCTAACAGGGAGGTTAAAAGAAAAACTTTCTGAGTCCTCTATTTTTAAAAATAACCTAAATTCTCATGCCAAAGAGACAGAAGTTGGGGTGGCAAATTTTGCTCCCCTACAGTATCAATATATTCTGTAGGTCCTACTATGAAAGCCATCTAGTTTAGAGTTCATAGATATAAATTGGAATGGCTGTTTCCTTGTGTTTAGGGTTTGACATCAAGCCCTCTGGTTGAAATTGCTCAAATATAAGACTTTAAATATAGCACCTGCATTGATTGTATTTCTTTGTGTTATATGTTCCTTCCAGCGCTGGCCTTTAATCTAGTCTTATTCCTTCACTTGTCATCCTTGACCTACTCCAAAATTACACAATTAAGTAAAAATGGTATTTCCTGATATAAGCAATTTTTTGACCCCTCCATAGTCAATTAACTTTCTAAGTACTGGTATTTATTTTGAACTACTACAATGGTAATTGAATGAATATTAAAAAAAATATGGAGGCCACCGATGAATGTTGCTGTTTTCCTTGCAGGTACTCAGTACTTCTTGACTAAAAAATGAAGCTATTTTGCCCATCAGGATTTGCTTCATCTAAAGCCCAGTAACAGAAGTCAGTAGTATATATTTCCAAGCTTTTACTTTGAACTGATGTCTCATTAAAACTATCAGTCACAAAGGATTGCTTAATTGCATAGTAGGGCGGCACTCAAGGTATCCAATTACATTTTCTTCAATTAACTTTTACTAGCTGATGTTTAAACTAATTTAGTGAAATTAGGTGAAGGTTAAATTACTGTAGCAATCAGAGGTGTATTTAAGTGGTAAAATATAGAGAAGGAAGTTCTTGTTCTTATAAATATGCATATTAACACCACTGCCCTTAGGATGTAACATGTACCTTACCCACTTAATGCTAGTAATAAATCTCCTCGTGCCACTGCTTCAGAATGTAAAACTCCATGATGTATACTCAGCCATTTAAACAAATTAGCTTTCCGTAAACAGATTTTTAAACTATGCCCTTTATAGCTATATTGCATTTATCTGCTGATATTCCCCAATCCATATTTCTAGCTGTAACATTTTTGAAATTCATAACTAAACTTCCAGCTTCCAGTTAATTATTACTAGTTTCTAAGTCCAAAGTTTCCCTCACTATTTTCTAAGTTGAGCTTATCAGTTTCTAATACAACTTTCCTTTCTCATGAATTCTTCAGAACATGTAGTGTTGCCATTTTCTAAAACAAATTTTCCTCATTCCCGTTACTCCCCCCCCATGCAACTTACTTAATTGATACTTAAAAGCTTTAACCACAAAAAAAATGTTTCTCCATTTTATCTCTCAAAGCATTTATTAAAAATTATTTCAGGAGTAATTCAGTAATGCTCATTTTAGAATTTTACATTTTAGAAAATGTAAAAAAAAAAAAAGCACCAGGAAAATAAACTGGCCTCTAATCCCATAACTTGGAATTTTTTGTCTTTAAAATTTTCATATATAAACTCTGGTTTCTTACACAGTCATAAACATATTTAACAACGTATCATTAAACATGCTAGACATATCATTAAACATCCAGATTTAATATTTCATATTGCCTTGTTTCCCCTGGATCACTGACCTAACCCGCAATGGATAGCCTACACTCAGGAGCTTGCAATCTATTCAGGCACTGTTTGATTTCGGGACCAGGGATGGGCAAATCACTCTCTGAATGCACAGTCATGTGCCAGCCCAGGGTGGAGACAGCCACTATACTCCCCCACTGAGACACCCTAGAGCCATACACCCAGACTCTCCAGCCCCAGCTGGAGCACAGAGTTGCAGTGGTCACTGGACAGGAGGGGGAGATGGAGTGGGGCCCAGGGCACCAGGTGGCAGAGGAATGGCAGACAGAGAACCCATTCAGGGAGGTAGAAGGCAATAGGAGGTCAGATACCTGGTAACCAAGGCTCCAAGCCCCCTCTCCACCACACACTCTCTCTCTCTCTCTCTCTCTCTCTCTCTCTCTCTCGCTCTCTCTATTGTCCTATGAGACTTCATTTATGAGACACAAATTCAAGATGAAATTATTAAAAATTTCAAGACAGTGACTGTATATCATTGAAACCCAAGAGTGGAACCCTTCAGAGAATTGGGCACTATACAACTGCGCTAATCATATTCCTGTGAAGCAAGCAGGAGAGCGTAAATAGATAATTAAAATGTGTTGTGATAAGTCAGTGGCGGAGTATTACGGAGACCCAGAAGAGGAATACCCATCTCAATAAGGGTATGCCTTTGTGTGTGTGTGTATTCAGATGGGCAGTGAGGGAAATTTTCTTAAGAAGTGTGACTTCTGAGCTAAATCTTAAAAATGAAAAAGAATGGGCCAACTGAAGAAGCAAGACAAAAATATTCCAAGTAGAAAGAGAAAAATCAGCAAAGACAAATTCAATAAAAGATTGTGTCTTTAGCTTGGAACAGTTCAATGTTTCTGGATAGGAATTGAAGCAGGGAGATAAAGAAAATGAGAAGGTAGAAGAAAGCAGGTCAGTGTTGGGTCTTGTGTGTCTTACTAAGGAGCTTAGATGTAATTGTGTAGAAAATTGGGAGTCACTAAAGGTTATGAAATATGGGCCTATCATGGCCCAAAATGATGACATGCATTTCATCTGACGACAGCCTAGCGGAAGAATACAAACTAGTACTCTACAGTCCTTTCCCAGTGGTACTTTAGTATTGGAATACAGAATCAGTCTGAACAAAATTGAGGTAAGGAGAGGGAGTAAGTTAGATTCATACCTTAAATAACTAAGACATACATCCATGATGTAACAGATGTAACTGAGATTAACTGGAATTACAATGATTAAATTTATTTACGTGTATGTGTGTGAGAGAGTAAGTGTGTGTGTTTGTGTGTGTGTGTGTGTATTGTCAGTTTGTCCCAAGTCTGAAGTTGAAAGTTATGGCATAAGTAAGTTTCAAATTTATATATTCCATTTATTTAGTCAGAATAAAAATCTGAAATATTCCTTATCTAATCCAAATTTTTGCATTTGTGGGCTTAATAATATTATAGTTGCTACTTAATATTTTTAACAAACATCACAAGTAATTTGGAGACAGGACCATGAACCGTATTTGAACAAACTAGCTTAGTTGTACCATGTGAGGTCAAACAGCTCTCCACCATATGGAGTGGTGGGACTGTTTGGGGCTATTTCTTGCTTGTATGTAGACCTGTCCTAAAAATGTCTGGAGAATGGTATTTTATTTCATCTGTGCTCGAGTCTTAAGTCTTGGGCCTTTTTTTTTTAGGTTTTCTATTTCTACTTTTATTCTACTATTGAAATACTAAGAGCTCATGAACTCATAAAAATGAAAATGATAATAACAAGTATTATTATTGAATCCTAATTCTGTGTCTTGCTCTGTGGTAGGCACTTCCTAAGCCTTATCTCCTTAAACCTTGACATCAAATCCTTGAGTTATATACATCAAACAGAAATCTAGAGAAGTTTGTAGCAGGCTCAAGGCCATAGAGCCAGGACGTATCTGAGGTAGGATTTGAACACAGACAATCTGCCTTCAGAATACTTACCCTTAAACTCTACTATGGCCTCAAGGGAGAAGGACAAAGTGAATAGCCTGTTTTTGTCAAGATGAATCTTAAAATCAGTTATTGTGCTTATATGTAATTTGGCCCAATATACCATGGTTATGAGTTCCCAGAGCCTTATAGAAGTAAAAAGGCCCTTTGCCCTGAGTCTCTCTTCCATATGTTTCTTTCAGGAACCTGGGGAGGCTGGACAAACTGGTTGGGATTTGAGGATTCAGAATCACAGAAATTTCTCTTGCTTTCTATGGAGCAGCAAGAACAGAAGATTCTAAGGTAATGAAAATTTTACTGACAAATTCAGAAAACTATTTACTCATTTATGAAATAGTGTCTTGCTCTTTTGGGTTCCTGAAATTCCAGTGTGTGTATTAGGAGGCAGGGAGGGTCCCCACACCAATAAGCAATTCTCAGATACCAGCAGAGTGCCATACTATTAAACTCAATTCTGAAACTATCTAACCAGAGATAACATCAAATTCCACAGGTTGAGGGCTCAGTCCTACAAGACTTCTGCCTCTCTGACCCCAACTTCCACTGCCAGTCACAAGTCCAGGTATTACTAGTGCTTCTGACTGACCAGCTACAGATTGGAGGTTCCAAGACCTTGGGTTAGATTAATTTGCTAGAGTGGCTCACAGAACTCAGAGAAACATTTTACTTTCTAGATCACCAGTTTATTATAAAAGTATATATGAATAACTCAGGAACAGCCAGATGGAAGAGATGCATGGGGCATGGTATATGGAAAAGAGCACGGAGCTTCCATGTTCTAATTCTGCCACTCTTCCCAAATCTTCACATGTTTACCAACCCAGAAGTTCTCTGAACCCAGTTCTTTTGGGTATCTGTAGGCTTCATTACGTAGGAATCATTGATTAAATCATTGTCCATTGGCAACAGATTCAACCTCCAGCTCCTCTCCCCTCCCTGAAAGGTCAGGGTGGGTGGGACTGGAAAGTCTAACCCTCTAACCATTAGATTGGTTCTCCTGGCAACCAACCTTCAACCTTAAGTGCTGTTCAAGAGTCATCTCATTAACATAACAAAAGACAACTTTATTGCTCTCATCACTTAGGAAATTTCAAATTTCAATTTAGGAACTCTATGCCAGAGAAGGAACAAAGACCAGCTATATATTTATTATGAATCATGATATACCTGCACGTATCATAATAATGATCAGATTGGATATTATTTATCAAGGCACGTTTAAAACACTTTTTACAGAAAAATATGGAACTCAGTCAGAATTACAAATAATTTAATAATGTTAATACAGATAGGAAGTATAAAGAAAATGGTTGGATGCCTTAGGAAGGAAGCAGTTAAGAGATAACGAAGTCATCTGGGCTCTTGTCTCTGAGAATTTAGTTTCTAGTAAATATATCCAAAATATTTATCATCTATAAATTCCTGAATTTATTATTTTAAATTTGAGGTGTAAAGAGTTATAACACTACTCTTATCTTAATTATTTCACTTTTCCAGTGCTCCAAAAATGTTCAAATGGATTGTATAATAATTTCAGAAATAGGCACCATATTTTTTTCTCCAGGGAACAATTATTAATATTCTGTAATATTTATGAAGTTTGAAAACATAAATATGAACACACTTCAAATTCCACAGCTGAACAATTTCTTAGTATAAGCTGGGTAACAATCAATTGCAAAAGAATAAAGGTCTGTAGTAGTAATGCATGGTGGTGAGTATATTTTGTATACACATTTTATATCTGTGAAACTCAGATCCAGGAAGGATTTTGCATGTCAGGGATGTTGCAGCTCGTTAATTTAAAATACATTATTTATAGAAACCCAGTCCATTTTTACTCATGGAGAATGCTGTACCTGCTATTCTTAGCATCCCTGATTCTAATGCTTGCAAAAAGAATGGAAGCAGACAATATAAAATGAGTAATTCTGAAAGAATCAAACACAGTTCTATATGTATTTCAGCATTTCCAGTAATAGCACTTATACTGTAGTTCCCTTTTTTCAGCTACTTACAACTTTCCTGCCTAAGGAAGGCATTAAGTTAAAACTTAGGAAGCAATAGATTAGAAAAGCTGTTTTGGTTTTATATGTTTTATTTAACAGTATAGCTCAAAAATATCTACTAATATTAAGAGACCCAGGGAAGAACATTTCTATCCAAGGTAATACGCTAGTTAAGCATGTCGTATAAACCAGGATAAATGGATAGAAAAAACACTGTACTCTGAACATGATTTTTGAAGTGTGACCTTACATTCAAGTCCATTTATACATTGAAATGCATTCAGATAGGAAATCTGAAGGAATCTTCCTTATCTAAAGAATGTTCCTTATCTAAATTCAGAGTGTATAGCCTTATTACAGCAGAGAGATTTGAGTCATAGAATCTTAGAATATTACAAAGAGCTCTGGTATTGTTGAATGCTATGAAGCAGAGATCCTGGGTTATACTTTTGATGTTGCCACCTTCTTGCTGATGTAGTTAATCAGATCACTTCACCTCTTTTTGCTTTTCCTTCCTATATGTAAATGAGGGAATGGTCTATTGATTTCACTGGTCTCCTCAATGCTATAAATATTTATCAATTTATTCATTGTAACCCACGTGCTACATGGGTCTTAGATTCTTCTTCCCACTTGAGGTCTAGATATGATTGGCTAAAATGGAAATTTTCATGCTCTGGAATTCCAGAATTGTCCCCAGGTATTTTGAAGTGTCTTGGAAGACGGTAAAAATGATTCATATTCTCATGGTTCACTTACTTCCTTGGTTGATATGCTTTCTTGCCATTCTATATGTGCAACATCTGACCTACATAATGTCAACGTAGACTTGAAAATGAGCCAAGCCCTTGCTTTTGAGGAAAAATAAAACATAACACCACCCGTCCCCCCCACAACACACACATAAACACACACACCACTTTAACCCAAGAAATGCAATTGTTTGTTAGATGTTATTGAAGATTTGGGAAAAGATGGGAAGGGGAATGTGATATCAGAGCAATATAAACACCTTCAAATTGAATATTAGCAACCCTGTTTCGCAAAGAGCCTTTGGCCACTGAGGACTTTTAATACCTACTTAAACTTCTGTAGCCTGGAATTCTCTGGATATTTTCATGCTTCTCTTTTCTCTCCTTTTCAGTTCTTCTTTATCTTTCTCATGAGGAAACCAAATCTCTCATTTTGCCTTGCTGAGAATTGTGACTGTTTTTTCTTGGCTCCAGCACACATACCCACCCCATGTCTCATGGTCCACCTTCCTTACTGTTACCCCATTAAAAAAATTTGCTACTGGCTTTAAATGCTCATACTTTTTTGCCACTACTATAAAAATGCCAAACACCACACTGGATGTGGGACATATCATTTTCAAAGTACAAACAATTAATTTTTGAACATGTCAAGTACTAGGAAGAAGTAGATAGGTGATTAACCACACCTTTACTCATTGTGCTAAGAGAAGGGAATATAGTGGAGTTATAAAGTTTTTCTCTTGGGAACCAGCACCTTGGAACATGTCTTACTGGAAAGTATGTATGACTTAAAAGTAATTATTAAAACTAATAAATAGTGTTTGTAGAAAGTGTGACTAACACTTGAAAACTTTTAAGCTGCATTCAACAAGAGATGTGTTCCTAATTTCAACCCTACCTAAATGATATACTTGTTAGAACTACACGTCACTGTGCATGAGCAACTTAGGATCCACCTTGCTCCCTTTGGTTCTTTCATTCACTTTCTGTGCAGTTGTTTCCTAAGAACTTCAGGCAGTAAATTAATGTAGAAATAGAGGTATTTGTTAGGATATAGGGACAAAGCTCTAGCACTAGAGGAATCAATGGTTGAGAAATCGATGGTTGACTGCCCAGTTATCTCTTTGGTACAGACTCTGAGTGCCTGAACTAGATACAGGTAGAGGCAGAAAGATAAAGAGGCACCCATTTTCTTTTCAGTCTAGCAAACTTTTATGGTGGTAAAGCCTGTGTTCATCACTGAGAATTCTGACTTCAATACCATTGTCCTGTAGTTACTGAAAATACCACTCATATTCAGGCATTATGTCGGTTTTCAGACTTCCCTTTTGGAGTTACTAATTTGTTTCTTATTTTCAAATAGTTTGCTAAGAATTTGAGAGACAATGCCATAATTTCCTAGCAAGATGATGTTTTAGACTAGAAATAGTTTTAAACAACTTAAAAGATTATGTTAATGGTGAAGTCAGTAATGTAGGGATAGATGATGAAATATAATAGTCATAATAATTTAAAAGGATAATGACAATAAAATACTTTAAATATCTGGGAGATATTTTTGAGATGCATTTTCAAGCCTCCATTTCTTCAAAAGAAAAAGAGGATGAGTCTTTAATAGACTGGTGACATTATATGTTACAGGACAAAAGAAAAGTTCTTTGTTTAAAAAGATGTTTGTTTTTTAAGTATTGCTAGGGTCTGAATATTTTTCCTTAAAATTCATATGTTGAAATCCTAATCCCCAAAGATAGTATTAGTAGGTGGGACCTTTGGGGATGATTAGGTCATGAGAGCAAAGTTCTGGTGATTGGGATTAGTGCCCTTATAAAAGACCCCAGAGAGTTAGCTTGCCCTTCTGTCACTTGAGGGTACAATGAGAAGTGTGCAACCCAGAAGCGGTCCCTCACGCAGCCATGTGGGTGCCTTGATATTGGACTTCCACCCTGCAAAACTGTGAGAAATAAATTTCTTTGTTTATAAGCCACCCAATCTATGATATTTCTGTTCTAACAGCCAAAATAGGTGAGATAAGTGTTATTGGATTATTAATGAATTCATTCATTCATCAATTCACTCATTCAACTTGAGTTCACCATTTGCTTCTAAGTGAAATTTTGCAAAATTAGGTCAAACTTAATGGCATGTCAGTATTGTCAATTTTCTTGAAGCCACAAAAAGGCTATCTAAAAATTAGTTGAATGTTGAAGGAGGCTGATCACATTCCTTGAGCTTTATAATAGTATGTGGGCACCATTTATAATTATGAATTAATGCTACTATATAGTGATAATTATAGATACAGTATGAATCAGAATGCTTTTTCACTAATTTATAGAATATTCTTCTTCTCCTTCATGGTGCTTTACTTAGTTAGGCTCAGATTTAGTGTGTGTGGATGATTTCATAGATCAGGGACCTCTACTGTTGTCAGATACCTTTTAGCAGAGAGTATTTAATTGGAAGGAAATCTTTCACTGGAATTAATACATATTTTATGCCTGTTTTACTTAATACTTATCTAGATGACACTTGGAATATTTTTACTGTTTCTTCTAGAACGATGATTTTCATTTTCACATAAGCATTCTAGTAGTCCCAAAGCTCATTCACATATATTATTTGAATCTATAAATAACTTATTTTACAGGTTTACTTCCTGCTTCCCAGATAAGCAAAAGCAGTGGTTTTAGAAAACACTACCAAGTGACTAAAAGATGTGCATACCCTAATAATGTGTGGAAATATGCCAACATGATATGAACCTCTCAAACAGTTTGACAGATTCAAACATATTTGTAAATCATGTCTTGGTAGGTGGCTAGAATATTGCAGTAGGCAAATTTATACTGCAATATTCCAAATGTCCAACTTCCCTTTGATGTCATCATTCATACGTTCCTGTTTTGCAACTAAACCAAATAGTTCGTTCCTCAGAGGTCTAATTTAGTCAGCCATAGAGTCCTTTGTAGGTAATCAAATTACTCTTGAACACAGCATCTATTTTTCATAGGAACTAATGGTGGCCTCCATTCACAGAAATATACTAAAAGATGAATAGAGTACCTCTGAAGGGTCTCTTGGGAAGGAAGTATCTTCATGGCCTACAGGTACATACATACACACCCAAATATATATATATATATATATATATATATATATATGAACATATGAACATATTAAAAATAAATATAGCATTCATGGGTATTTCCTTTAATTTTTTTTTTTTTTTTTTTTTTTTTTTGCGATACGCGGGCCTCTCACTGTTGTGGCCTCTCCCATTGCAGAGCACAGGCTCCGGACGCGCAGGCTCAGAGGCCATGGCTCACGGGCCTAGCTGCTCCGCGGCATGTGGGATCTTCCCGGACCGGGGCACGAACCCATGTTCCCTGCATTGGCAGGCGGACCCTCAAACACTGGGCCGCCAGGGAAGCCCTCCTTTAAATTTTAAAAGAAGTATTATTAAGTATTGAGTGAGAATTTTGGCCATCTTAAAACTGTTTTTATGTTTATCCAATTTGCCCTCAAAAAATATACCATTTAGCATTGTCTCAAGTAGTATAAAGAGACCTGTTTCACTTTCCTTTGCTAACCCATTTGCAATTATATATGTTTCTGAATTTGATAATTGATAAAATGGATGCTTATCATTTAACTTTATTTTGTTTCAATTATTAGTGATAAACATTTTCATATGTGTTCTGGATAGGCAGATAGTGGTATTTGGATCTAATGGTTAAGCACCAATGACTTGTTATATAGTTAAGCACCAATGACTTGTTTCCTTCCTTCCTTCCTTCACTCATTCATTGAACAAGAATTTATTAAATGTTCGGTGTGAGCCAGGTTGTGCTCTCTTTGCTGGATTTATAACATTGAACAATCAGGTGAAAAATCCTTGCACTCAGGAAGCATTTATTCCTGTGGAAGAGACAAGAAATAAGCACAGTAAATAACTGGAATATATATGTTAGATGGTAAAAGCTGCTAAGAAATGAAGATGGAAAGAATTTAGGGTATGATGGTGACAGTGTACTTTGCAGAAGAGTAGTCAGGGAAGACCACACAGAGAAAGTGATGTATGAGATAATGTCTGTTGTAGATAATGGAGCTGGCCTCTCAGATAACTGGTGTTCCAACCTGAGAGAACAGCAGATGCAAAGGCCCTGAGTCATACACTTGCTTAGTCAATTGATTCAACAGGTTAGGAGATCAAATTGGAGAGAGTGGAGTGAAGAAAGTAAAAGTGCTAGGAGTCAATGGGATAGCAAGGAGTCTGTGGCAGCTGCCCAATCCTGGATGAAGGCAGAATGGGTGTATTTTCTGCAGAAAATTTATAACTTGTAATAAAACTGACTAAAAGTAATTTTGCTTTCAATTGTCACCATGTATCTGGCGATTATATGCAATGTCAGTGGTAAAACTTAACCTCTCCCCGGGGCAGACCATTTCCATCATTCTTACTTTGATTTGACCTTGGTGAGATCAAAAAGTTAATGGGGAAATCAGATCATGTATGTTCTTAAAAACTATGTAAAGAACCATATAAAATAGACAGTCACTGGAAGGTTTCAAGCAGAAGAGTAACATGATCTGTCTTACATTTTAAAAGGCTGGTGCTAGATATTGTATGGAGAATAGAATGAAGTGGACAAGGATAGGAATAGAAAAATCAATTTGGGACAATTGCAAAATTTTGTATTAAAGATGATAGTGGCTTGGAGTAAGGTGGCAAATGATGAAACAGGGAGAGGTGATGTTTTTAGATCTGTTTTGTAGAATGGAATTCATAAGGTGGCTTTGGGGGGGCAATTATTTTGTGGTAACATATACATAACACAAAAATTACCATTTTAAGTATTTCTAAGTGTACAATTTATTACCATTACTACATTCTCAGTGTTTTGCAATCATCACCGCTATCCATTTCCAGAACTTTTTCATCATCAGACAGAAGTTCTGTAACCATTAAATAGTGATTCCCATCCCCCCCGACCAGTCCCTGATAATATCTACTGTGCTACGTATCTCTATGAATTCGCTATTCTTGGCAGCTCATGTGAGTGGAACCATACAGTATTTGTCCTTCTGTGTCTGGCTTATTTTAGTTAGCATAATGTTTTCAAGGTTCGTTCATATTGTAGTAATACTGGAAGAGCTTTATCAAAAGTCCAGGCTCTTGTTCAACTTATCCAAAAGGCACCAAGGAAAAATAAAGACACACACACGCACACTGAGGCTGAGGAACATAGAGGACAAAGAAGCAGTTTATTTAGGGCAGAAACGAAAGTTACACACTCCATAGGAGAAGAGTATAGGAGGGAGTGAGGAGCGCCCCCTGCAGGGTTGTTGATCCCCACTTTTTATCTTATTTTTAGCCCTTTGAATGGGTAGGGGTCTTTTTGATTAGGGGCAGAATATTCATTGGGGGTTGGGTTGAGGTATGGCCTGGATTGCACCAGGTTGCATCAACTTCTGGTCCTGTGCATTTGTCTCCTGAAGCCACTGTACATGAGCTCTAAGAGCTGTTTTCCCTTAAATTTTCCCTTACTAGTCGAGGGCCACACTTGGAAGGTCGTAAAGCGTCATCAGCAACCTGTGCATTTTTATATGCTGTGCACTCCAGAGTTTTCATGGTCAATTTCTTGCTCAGCTGTTACAAAGTTTCTGTTTTAGATGCCATTCCTACATGCATCATGGCCTCATTAAGTGCAAAACAAGGAGGTGGCTTTGCCTTCTGCCTAATGCCTATACATGAGGAGACTGTCCTTGGACCCAGCCCTGTCTTTCCTGCCTCAGTAACACAAATCAGAATTTATTTTTATGGCTAAATAATATCCCATTATATGTACATACCACATTTTAATTATACATTCATCTGTTGAGGGATGTTTGAGTTGTTACCACCTTTTGTCTATTGTAAATAATGTTGCTGTGGTCACTAATATAGAAGCATCTGTTTGAGTTCCTCCTTTCAATTCTTTTCTGTATATATATCCAGAAGTGGAGTTGCTGGATTATATGGTAATTCTATTTTTAACTTCTTGAAGAACTGCCAAACTGTATTCTGTGGCAGCTGTATCACTTTGCATTCCTACCAGCAATGCACAAGTGTTCTTATTTCTCTACATCCTTGCCAACACTTACTATTTTCTGTTTGTTTGTTTATTGTTTTATAATAGCTAGCATAATAGGTATGAAGTGATATCTCCCTGTGGTTTTGATCTTCACTTCACTAATGACTAATGACGTTGAGCATCTTTTCACATGCTTATTGACCATTTATATATCTTGTTTGGGTAGATGTCTATCCATTTATTTTTCTAGGACCATAGCCCAATTTTTAAAGGAAAGAATCAGCAAAATGTAACTGATAAAACAGTATCTTCTTAAATTGTAAAAAAATAAAAATAAAAAGTGAGGTAGCTGTCATGACTATCTAATTCAGCAATGCAAATGTTTATTAAAGGGATTGAGTGGTAAAGAGATCATGTTCTCACTCAGACTTCCTAACTTTGAAGTACAACTAACACCTACAACCCTTGACTTTTGGCAATGTATTGACCTCTCTGTTTCATTGTCCTCATCTCTTATTATTAATTGTGAAGACTAAAGGAGTTAAGGTAGCTTAGAGGAGTGACCAGTACATAATAAGTAGTCAATAGTCACTATTTTTATTTCCTAGACGCTGTGCTTTTCAAACTTATTTGTTGAAGGTTTCACATCTAATATGTGACCTAGTTAACATTTTCAATAAGGTCTATTTGAACCTCAGAATTTACGCTCGGTTTGAGCTGCATTCTAAGGTTAGTAGCATAGCTATTGAGCAACCTGAAAGGCAAGAAAAGCTGAAAGAGGAAAGAAGTCAAACACCTAGAAAACCCATAAACTAGGTAATCCGTTTCTGAATAATCAGTGTGGATATAAATTGTGTTTGAGAAAAGACTTTAGCTCAGTGGATTTAGTGCTACAGCCAGGAAAAAACTTTTTGTGAAAGGCTCATTTGGGGCTTATTTGTGGAATTATATTTAAAATATGCAGTCTGAATTGTGGCAGCATTTTGCTGTTGGAGCTTGGTACGGGAAATAAATATAGTTTTCTAAGAATATCTTTGAAGGTAAAATAGTGACATGGAGGATTTAAACATCTTTGCTGTAAACCACAAATACCCTATAGCTATTCTGTTTAACAGAAATATATATATATATATAAATATATATATGCACATATGTGTGTGTGTGTGTTCTTTTGGATAGTCAGTTTTTCCCAACAGATTTAAATGCAATACCTGTCAAATAGCATTTAAAGCAGCTGCAGATGTGTAAATTAAATGCTCTGATCTGTTCTTCTATTTATCTTGTCAGTTTCCCAGTGAGCCACCTACTTAGCATTTTCTCTGTCTTCCCTATTTGAAAATTAACATATAGCATGAGAAAAAGCTGCTCTTAGATTTAAGGTTCTGCTCTGTGTTTTGAAAAGATAATTGTTAACATTGTGGCATTTCTGTTCCAATCTTGTTTATTTAACATCAGATAAAAGATAAAAGTTTCAAAAGGGTTATCTTAATCAGAATTCTCATTAAAAAGTATTTTTATACTTTTGCAATTAAAATTAATAAATTTTATTTTCCTCTGTAGTTATAGAAACTGTCCAAAACTTACTTTAAAATGAATATTTTCATAATAAGCATGTCTGGATTCTCCAAGCGAAGTCTTTGGTTTAATACAAACATTTATGATTTGATTCCTTTCCAGTATTTGATATATATGTATTCATCTGAGATACTACATATTAAAGTCTCTACATATATATATGAACATACATAAAATGTGCTATTTACATTTTATTTAATGCTATGTTCACTTAACTTTCTCACATCAATATCATAAGTTACAAAACATTTCAAATCCTGATTTATTTCATCATTTTAAACTAACAGTGTCCTTGTAAGGGCATTTTGATTTATCCCATATACTGCTATTAAAAAATAATGCTGTAATGAGAATTTTTCATGATGATAGGAGAAATCTGTATATTATTTATTTGCATGTTTAATTATTGCTATGATTGAACAGTTTTTTGTATATTATCAGCCACTTCTATTATTTTCTTTATATTTCTTATTCATGTCCAGCATATTTCCCCCCTGGATCATTAGTTTTGTTTTATGTTGAAGTTACTTGTATATTAAGTCCACCACACCCCATTTTGAGGACAAAATCAGGTATAAATTAAAACATAATACAGATAAAATATAGTATTACAAATTGTAACTCTTTTTATATATGTTGCATGTATTCTGTCTTAGTTTATTGTTTGCCTTCAATTCTGTTTGTGGTATTAAATGGTATAAAGTTCCTTTTTATTTATATAGTTGTGACTAACATACTTTTTTAAAAATGATTTCTTCCTTTTATTGTATATATGAAAAGGTATATCCTAAGTCAATGCCAAAGAAATAATGCCTTTCTTATGTATTATATTTCAGTGGTTTCATTTTCATATAGCTTTTACATTTTAATTCATCTTCTAGCTTCACTGGCTTAATAATAGTTACAATAGACTCTCTCTTTTTT
The DNA here is from genome assembly GCF_059928025.1 of Delphinapterus leucas. Taxonomy (NCBI): domain Eukaryota; kingdom Metazoa; phylum Chordata; class Mammalia; order Artiodactyla; family Monodontidae; genus Delphinapterus; species Delphinapterus leucas. The sequence continues at coordinate 96,004,631 of NC_143134.1, forward strand.
AAATGATACTTTCATAATACCACAAGGAGAGAACAGTGGGTGGGTGATTAATTGGAAAAGCTTTTTTGAGAAGGTCATTAATTAAAGTTAATTTGATAATTAAAGAAACAATGTGTATAAAAAGTGCTTTGTGAATTTCAGAGCACTCTTTAAATGTTAGTTATCACTAATTGATGCAACTAAATATTTTTCTTTTTTTTTTCTTCTCATATCACTAGTAATGAATGCTGGCAACACTAAATTATAATTCCCTCTCTGTAATCAGATCAAGCAGAAAAGTTATGGAAGGGTAATGAAAAGGAATATCATGCATTTGTAGCAGGGTTTATTTTACTTACTCTCTTGGAATATGCACCTGTAGCCCAGGTTAATGGTTTTTCTTTGTTTAAATAGTTTCATCTGTCTGTCCTTTCCTTTTCCACATGTAACACTTTTTTTGAAGGGAAAAGACAATGAATTATGTGGATGATTTTCCATTAAGAATGTTTATCTGTTGATAGCTTACCCTGTATTTATTACCTTTGTTATTGATAAACAAAGTGCAAGTTGTAGTGCATATAGGTTGAATTTAATTAAAAAAGACATTAAATAATTAAAACATATTAACAATGAAATTTTGTCTTAAAAATTTTATCCTTAAAAAATATATCTTTAAGGAACTTTTACATGTTTAATCTCAAAATGAATAATTTCAAGCTTTCGTTGGTATGAGTCAAAAGTCTTTTGCAACTGCATTAACATTTAAATATAAAACTTAGCCAATATTGAGACAAAGTTTCACTTTATATTAATATGATCCTGAGATAATAAAAAGCATAGTGTATTTTTTAAACTGCTTTTAAATTCCTAAAAAATGAAGCTTATATATGGCTATGTGACCTGTGGTGCCACTCAGCAACTAGGAAGTAAAACCTGTTGACAGATACGATTTTGCGAAATTACTGTTTCCATCTTTGTATGTTTATCTCCTCTTTCCCACGGCTTACCCTCCTCCAGGAATCTCAGAGTCTAGTTAATGTCTAAGGTCTCTGTAGCTGGCAAAAGCCTCCCTCCTTAGAAAATAGCTAAAGCGTAATGAATAAAAAATTACAAGGTATAACCCCTCACCTTTAAGGTTTACTTGTGTGCTATCTTTTCAATTATTATTGGTGAAGCAATTATTTCCCCTACTGCACTCTGATATCAGGAGCATTTTCAACCTGAACAGTACGTTGCAAAATGCTTATTCCTAGACCAGGTAGGCAGATATAATAAATGGTATGCAGCAAGTTTTTTTCCTAACTCAGCAACTTGAGATAATTTGGATTTGCTAAACTTGATATTATCATACAGCAGTGTATTGTACACAGTGATATTAATTATTTAAAGCTATACATATTATCAGTACAATGTCTGTCTCATTTTTCTGACTAATATTCTTGTCCCAAAGACCAGAGTCCCTGGTAAATAGGAAGTGCTCAATACGTAATTTTTTTAATAAAACACTTAGATAAACTTTTTGAAATTTTAGAAAAATGATATTACCTTATTTCTTGAAATACCCATCTTTTGTTTATTATATTCATGCTTTTAAGCTAGATTTTCTAAAGAGCCCCAGAGCATAATGATATTAATTAATAATATATAATCCTACACAGATTATCCTATACTGATAATCAGTCATTAAACACCTAATTTCCTTGGCCTACCTCTCTCAAGAGGAAAAAAAAAAATCATGATTGTGCCAAAACATACTCTGCAATGAGTTCATTGCCTCAGGTGGCACTTAACCATATCCATGTCTTCTTTCCTAAGTCACAGGAATGCAATTTGCTGGCATCCCAATGGAGAAGTCACAAAAAGCTAGAGCTAGAAAAGCCACAAACTCATTCCTCCTCAGGAATTTGTTTGACTGCAGTATGAAAACCATGCTAACTAAAATTTTTATTTTTGTTTTGTGTATAAGTGGGAAGCCTTTAAAGGAAATTTAAGGAAGATAAGAAAACAGCAAAGATTTATGTTTTAGAGAAGTAAGTCAGTTTGGCTGCATTGTGGAGAACAAATTTGGGTGATGTAAGACACAAGTAAGGAGGCCAATCATGGATAAAAGAAAAAGAAATTGAGGTCCAGACTGAGGAAGTCGTATTGGGAATGGAAAGAGTGGGATGGATTTGAGAATGCCTGGGTGGTAACAGGGAAGCAAAAGCCCATAGTAAGCCCTAAGTCTTGCTTTGCTTATTATTTATACATGAGAAAGAGCACACAGCATGGGGAAGATGGTTGATGGAGTACGTGATAAAGTTTAATTTCAAAATGTTTGTAGAGTTTTCTACATTGCAGACAATAGGACAATAGTGAAAGTAAAAACACAAAATAAAGACCACACACATAATCTTACTACCTACTTTTCATGTAGATATATTTATATAAAATCATGTATACATATAAATATATTAAAAATAAAATTATGATCATGCTATTTAGATAGGCTTATAAACAGCTCTTTTCACTTAAATTGTATCATAAACATTGTAGTAAGCTCAGTCTTCCATAACAAAATACCGTGAGCTGAGTGACTTAACAGAAATTTATTGTCTCATAGTTTGGAGGCTGGAAGTCTGATATTAAGGTGCCATTATGGTCAGGTTCTGGAGAGAGTTCTATTAATGTGCTTTAGCAAGGGAGAAATAATACCAGAGGAACCATGAAATGTTTCAAAAGGGAAGGAACCAAGGACAGTGCTTGCAAGATTTGGAGGGAGGACAGCTAGAGTTAATCACACGAGCCATTTTGGAGTTACTCCTAGATCAGCATATCTGTATCTTGTACCTTGGCAAGTTTAATTACTGACTAGAGTGTATTCTTATATGTATAGAAATGCCGCTCTGAGAATGTCTTTATATATGTCTTATGCATAGCTATCTGATTGTTAATTCTAAATGTTCAGGTAAGTCTAATGCTTTTAAGTCTCAACTGAAATGAGTGCATCCAGTACACATGAATCATACATTCTAAAAGGGGGGAAAAAGAGCAGTGACAAAACGGACTTCTAGATTTATGGAGAATGTATGCTACCTTGAGACCGTATGTATTAAAACTTCCCAAACAATGGGAACATTTTAATCCTTTTAATAAAAGAATCTTGTCAGTGACAAATGGAGAAACAAGTTGTTATAATTAAGACATACAGAACTTCATTCCATACATGTGTCATTTGATTTATAAGAAGCCTTATTATACAAGGAACATAAGAGCCGGGTGTTAAATTACCATTCTTGATTTGAAGAGAAACGGAACAATCTTGTACTCAAAATTTATGCAGATCAGGAAAACAAGAAATAGAACATCATTTTATTCCTCTAACTAAATTTCTGTTTCTGACAATTTGTTCAACAATATACTGGCAATATTTTTTTATCTCAGATACAGGCCATCAATTTACTGTCCCTGTTTTGGAAATCTGGATTAAAGATTGACTAGTACCACTTAGTCACCTGCAGCCATACTTAAAAGCCAATAATACACTGAAATAATTTTATTTTTACTTACACTAATTTCCAAAAGAGAGAACTCAAGTTCTTCTAGATACAAATGAGAATTTATCAAATAGGTTGTAAGTTTATTGCTTGTTTTAAAAGACAGGATTATTGAGCTTCTACTTTTATGTATAAATTAACTGCAGTGATAATTGCCATTCTACTTTAAACAACAGGAAAAATGGAAAAATATGTGAAACCACATTTTTTTCAGACACTGGAAAACAGGAAGCACAGGATTGTGATTTCAGATAAAAGAGAAATGAATGATCACCTTTAGATTATTAGCAGATTATTAGCTGAAGGTGGTTACCAGCCTCTAGAGAAGGGAGAGAGAATACAAAAATAATGTCAGTCATGTGAATTTGAGAAGACAGAGACCAGAGTTCAAGGAGGAAGAGGTAGTGAAAAGTTGGGGGGCAGAGTGCTAAAGAAAATGGCAACTCTTGACATATGCAGAGTAATTCCTTTTTTTTTAAACATCTTTATTGGAGTATAATTGCTTTACAATGGTGTGTTAGTTTCTGCTTTATAACAAAGTGAATCTGCTATACATATACATTTATCCCCATATCTCCTCCCTCTTGCTTCTCCCTCCAACCCTCCCTATCCCACCTCTCTAGGTGGTCACAAAGCACTGAGCTGATCTCCCTGTGCTATGCGGCTGCTTCCCACTAGCTATCTATTTTAAATTTGGCAGTGTATATATGTCCCCTTATGGGGATTCCCTTGTGTGTTATATATGTGTTTCCCTTGCTGCTTTTAATATTTTTTCTTGTATTTAATTTTTGATAGTTTGATTAATATGTGTCTTCGCATGTTTCTCCTTGGATTTATCCTGTATGGGACTCTGCACTTCCTGACTTGATTAACTATTTCCTTTCCCATATTAGGGAAGTTTTCAACTATAATCTCTTCAAATATTTTCTCAGTCCCTTTCTTTTTCTCTCTTCTTCTGGGCCCCCTATAATTCAAACGTTTGTGCCTTTAATGTTCTCCCAGAGGTCTCTGAGACTATCCTCAATTCTTTTCATTCTTTTTTCTTTATTCTGCTCTTCAGTAGTTATTTCCACTATTTTATCTTCCAGGTCACTTATGTGTTCTTGTACCTCAGGTATTCTGCTATTGATTCCTTCTAGAGAATTTTTAATTTCATTTATTGTGTTGTTCATGATTGTTTGCTTGCTCTTTAGTTCTTCTAGATACTTGTTAAACGTTTCTTTTATTTTCTCCATTCTATTTCCAAGATTTTGTATCATCTTTACTATCATTTTTCTGAATTCTTTTCAGGTATAGTGCCTATTTCTTCTTCATTTGTTTGGTCTGGTGGGTTTCTATGTTGCTCCTTCATCTGCTGTGTGTTTCTCTGTCTTCTCATTTTGCTTAACTTACTGTGTTGGGGGTCTCCTTTTCGCAGTCTGCAGGTTTGTAGTTCCCGTTGTTTCTGGTTCCTGCCCCCAGTGACTAAGGTTGGTTCAGTGGGTTGTGTAGGTTTCCTGGTGGAGGTGACTAGTGCCTGTGTTCTGGCGGATGAGGATGGATCCTGTCTTAATGGTGGGCAGGACCGTGTGTGGTCGTGTGTTTTTGGGGTGTCTGTGACCCTATTATTATTTTAGGCATCCTCTCTGCTAATGGGTGGTGTTGTGTTCCTGTCTTGCTAGTTGTTTAGTATATGGTGTCCAGCACTGTAGCTTGCTGTTCATTGAGTGGAGCTGTGTCTTAGCATTGAGATGGAGATCTCTGGGAGAGCTTTCACTGTTTGATATTATGTGGAGATAGGAGGTCTCTGGTGAGCCCACATCCTGAACTTGGCTCTCCGACCCCAGAGGCACTGGCCTGACACCCACCCGGAGCACCAAGACCCTGTTAGCCCCACGGCTCCTGCATAAAGGGGAGATATACAGGAATATATAGCAACTCCAGAGTAATTCCTTTAAATTTTTGGATAAGTACTGACTTGCACCCACATGAGCTAAAACTCCATAATGCTAGGAAAATAAGTACCAGAAAGGCTTAAAAATTCCCTGTTTTCCCATGTGTTGGGAAGGATTTGTATTCCTACCAGGTAGAAAAATACCTTTGTAAGTCCTCAGAAGTGTCACAACTTAATAATGGAGCTAAGTCAGTGGGAGAGTAAATGCTGCTCTGAGTCTATTTTAACAGCTTTGACAGGATCACACTAATCCCAAGGCATTTGTCAGTGTGCCATGACAAAGTCCAATGCACACTGAATGAATACAAGAAAACCTAGCACTCAACAATCTAAACTTCAATCTGTAATCAAATGAAAAATTCCTAAGCATGCAAAGAAACATGAAAAATAAGAATCATTACAAAGAAAAAGCAAACAAGAACTATAAAACTTTATAAATATTTTTAATACTTACATTACATATTTGTTATAAATGTGCATGATAATATAAAGCAAGCTATGAACAAATTAGGGGGGGAAGTTAGTAAAAAATGGAAGGACAATTGCAAAGGCAACAACAACAATGAAACTTCTAGAGATGAAAAATACACCATCTGAAATGAAAAATGCCTGGGTAAAAATAATAGACTATTAGAGACTGGGGGAAAAGTTCAGAGTCTTTGGAGATGTAAAAATAGAAACTATCCAAAATGATGCACAGAGAGAGAAATAAACATAGACTCAGTGACCTGTGGGAAAATTTCAAGTGGTTCAGTATGTGTATAATTTGAGTCCAGAAAATAGAAAGGAATCAAGATAAAACAAACCAGAAAGAATGACTGAAAATGCTCCAATTTTTATGAAAACTCTAACTCAACAAAGAAGCTCAACAAATCCCATGTGGGAAACACAGAACAAACAAAAAAATCCCAGAATGCATTCCATGCAAAACATAATCAAATTTTAAATAATGGTAATAAAGAAAAAGATTATAAAAGCAACCTAAGAGACACATTACAGAAGAATGAAAGTTTTGCAGACTTCTCGTGAAAACTTATGCCAGCAAGAAGACAATGAAATTGCATCTCTAAAATGTTAAAAGTTGGAAAAAAATCTGTCGGACTTGCACTTGATGTTAACAGAAGTTCTTCAGGCAGAGAAAAAGACACTACATTGGAATTTGGACCATATTTCTACACTCCTTTTTTAGAAATTGATAGAAGAAGAGATGAGTCAGTAAGGATTTAATAGACTTGGTAACACTGTGAATAAGTCAACCCACTTGACCTTTATAGAACTCTCCACTCAACAGCAGCAGAATACGTGTTTTTTTCCAGATCACATGGATAGCTCATGAAGACAGACAGTATTCTGGCCCATAAAAATAAATCTCAAGTTTAAAAATATTGAAATTATAAAGTGTGGTCTCTAGCCAAAATGTAGTTAAGCTAGAAATTGATAGAAAGATCTAGAAAATTTCTACATAATTCAAAATTTAAAAACATTTTTGTAAATGGCATTAATTAAAGAAGAGATCTAAAGGAAGTTAGAATTATTTTGAAGAATTAAAAGGGAAACAGGAGAAATCAAAGTATGTGGGCAATTGTTAAAGCAATGCATAAAAGGATGTTTATAATGCTTATCATAGTAAAGAATAAAAGTCCAAAGTGATTGAGAATGTAGACAAAGAAAAGCAAAGTAAGCAGAATGAAAGTAATAATAAAAATGTGAACAGAAATCAATGGAATAGAAAAACAGAAAATAATAGAGAAAACCACTGATGCTAAGTAAGGGTTATTGGAATGGTCACTAAAATTGATAGACATCTGAACAGAGTGGTAAAGAAAAATAAAGACATAAGTTACTAATAACAGGAATGAAAAATGAGATATTGCTGTATAGAATAGTGACATTAGAAAGATAATGAGTGGGATGTTATTAAAATTTTATCTCAACATAGTATACAACATAGATGAAATTTAAAAATTATTTAAAAGATACAAACAACCAAGGCTTACTCAAGAATAAATAATGTGGGGCTTCCCTGGTGGCGCAGTGGTTGAGAGTCCGCCTGCCAATGCAAGGGGCACGGGTTCATGCCCCGGTCCAGGAAGATCCCACATGCTGTGGAGCGACTGGGCCTGTGAGCCATGGCTGCTGAGCCTGCATGTCCGGAGCCTGTGCTCCGCAATGGGAGAGGCCACAACAGTGAGAGGCCCACATATCGCAAAAAAAAAAAAAAAAAGAATAAATAATGTGAAAGACTTATATTTATAAAGACTTATATTTATAAATATTACATATTTATAAATGAACAGTAAATTTTCCTGAAAGAAAACATCAAGTCCAGATGCCTTTACTGGTGATTTCTCTTAAACACTTCAGGAAGAAATCATAAAAGTCTATATGAGGGCTTCCCTGGTGGCGCAGTGGTTGAGGGTCCACCTGCCGATGCAGGGGATGCAGGATCGTGCCCCGGTTTGGGAGGATCCCACGTGCCGCGGAGCGGCTGGGCCCGTGAGCCATGGCCGCAGGGCCTGCGCGTCCAGAGCCTGTGCTCTGCAAGGGGAGAGGCCACAACAGTGAGAGGCCCGCGTAAGGAAAAAAAATAAGTCTATGTGAATTTTTCCCGAGCAACCATCCCCAACTTATTTTATGAAATCAACATTAACCTGTTACTAAAGACATTACCAAGAAAAGAATAGTATTAATGAATATACCCCAAGAATGTAGACGCCAAAATCACTAATAAATATTAGCAAATCCTCTCCAGAAATATTTAAAAAAGAAAATACTTGATGACCAATTATGATTTATCCCAGAATTGCAAAATTGGTTTGCCATTAGAAAACCAAACAATATATTTCACTATATTAAGAAAATAAAGGGAAAACCATATGATATTTTCAATTGGTATATATCAAATATTTGACAGTATTCAATACCAATTCATAACAAAAACTCTCAGCAAAGTAGGACTATGAGAAAAGTTTCACAACCCAGTAAAGATTATTCATGAACAACCTACAGCTAATGCCAAACTTAACAGTGAGAAATTGAACAGTTCCCCCTTAAAATTAGGGTAAGGCAGAGATATTGTTTGTATTCTCTTTTATAATCTAGGTCCTTCCTAGTAATAAGCAGTAAAAGGGAATAAAATAAAAAAATATTAGAAAGGAAAAAGTAAAACATGTAACAAATGATATGATTATCTATACAGCAATTCCTATGGAATCTACAAAAATACTACTAGAATAAGTGAATTTAGCAAGGTCACAAAATACAAGGCTACTATGTAAAAATAGTATTTCTATATATTAGTAACAAGCAATTGGAAATTTAATTTTAAAAATACCATATTCAAGAAAGTCATGAAATACTGAGGAACAAATTTATTCAATTTTGTGCAAGAAAACTATAAAACCTCAAGGAGAGTAATCAAAGAAGACATAAATAAGTGGGGAGATTCATCATTTTCATGAGTCAAGAGTTGTTAAGATGTCAGATTTTCCTAGACTTATCTATAGATTCAGTGCAAACCTAATTAAAATTCAAGGTTTATGTGAAAATTCAAAGGGATCTAGAATAGAAAATTTTCAAACAGAAATACCGTATTGGAAGATTTATATTAGCTGATTTTAAGACTTTCTATAAAGCTACAGTAATCAAGAAAATATTGGGTTAGGGTAAAAAGATATATACAGATAAATGGAATAGAGAGGTTAGAAAAGGATTCACACATATATGGTCATTGATATTTTGTTTTGTTTTTGATGCAAGTGCTTTTATTGTTATTTTCCTCACATCCATGAAGACAATATGTGATCCAGTCTTAATTCCTCAGCCTTCCACCCCTACCCACCTACCAAAAAATAGGTGCTGTCTCTGTCTTCCCAGATAATTTAGTTAGGACTGTAATTAGCTTCCCCTTCACTCAGCCTGGAGTCAGGGAGAGTGTGGTGACAGATGATCATGAATGGAGAGATACATGGATAAGTTGAGAAGACCAGAATGGGACGGAAACAGGAAGAGCTACTCTAGATATATCTTCCTCTTTCCATCCTAGCCTCTTGGGCATTAAGAAAAAGAATGACTGTCCATCAAGGTCAGGGTTTTACCCAGCTAGACCAGAATCTTAGCCATGAAGTAGCCCAATAAATATTTTGGATGCTTAGCCTGTTTGCTGCCTGGTTTTGAAAGGGTGCTGTGTGTCTGTAGACACTGTGTTGGTCTTGGTATTCTTGTCCACAAACCCTTGGGCGAGGACTTGGATTGGTGGGAAAGGGATGGAAAGGGAGGACATGCCCTCCCTGGGAGGCAATTACAGAATGTCTCAGGGGATCAGTCAACTGGGTTTTGGGGCAAACATTACCCTGGCAAGGCCAGGTCTGAGAATGGCTAACTTACAAATGCTTTTATTGAGTGGTACCCTCTGGAAGATGACATCTAGGTTCCAGAGTAGTGGAGAAAGAGAGACATATAAGCACTGGGCAACCCCAGTGTGCTGGAGCTGGGTGGGTGCAAAGGCCATGGAGGGCATGGCTAGTGACTAGGATCATTGCTATGTTGAAATTGTAATGGGATAGTTGGAAGTAGGCAAAGCCCTGTGCCTACCTATCAAACCTCTGACCATTATACCCTGAAGCATTTTGGAGGGGCCTGGCCCAGGGCTCAAGGTTGAGAGGGGTATGGACCCAGAATTCTCCTTCATCTTCCCTGAAACTGAAGCTGTCCAGCAGAATGGGGAGGAGGTGGAGAGGACTTAGATCCTTCTCACAGGATAGCAAGGGCTGCAGGGGAACTGTTTCCACCCCATCCCCATGCTATCCAGAGCTAGGCTTGTGGATGGGCAGCAGACAACACCAGAATGCCCCTTTCCCTGGCACATCTTTGATGCTGAAGTTCTCAGAGGGCAGTGGTTGCAACCTAGGCCACCAGTTAGATTAATACTGTTGGATGAGATTCCCAGAATCTTGGCAGTGATGATGTGTACCCCTGCCCTTTCTGTATCTCTGTGTGGGCTGTGATTAGGCTTGTGTCAACTGACCATTGACTGCCCTTTGTCTGTTCTTTCTCTGTAACCTTGGGCATCTTGGCACAGCATCAGATAGAGGTGAAGGTATGGCAGTGAAGTGTTTCCAAAACAAATACATTATTTAAGACAGAGTACATGGCTTAGATTTAAGAGATAATCTAGGTCAGCTTCAGCTTGAAGGAGGGCCGGGTGGATCACCAGAGTGGTAATGGCTGAGCTTATCATAATTCAGGTGTTGTTTCTCCCTTATTTTGGAGGGCCAAGGTTGGTGGTGGAGGGATGGGAGTGGAGGGTGGAATTTGCCTTGGGGCCCCAGTTAAGGTTTCTGGAAGTGCCCATGCAAGGGGAGGAGAACAAACTTGGCAGCGTCTAGGCCCATAGTGGAAGAATAAGAATACAGGAACTTATTCTTATGGGATTGTATTGGGAGAAAGGGCCAGAGCCAGAGATTGGCTGGTAAACTGATCTTCTGCAAATGTGTCAGTGATCATCTTCTCAAGAAATAGTGCTAAAATAACTGGATGTTCATTTGAAAATAAATAAGTAAACCTCAAAACTTACCTCACACCATGTACCAAAAAAAAAAAAAGATAAAGAAGCTTTGCATGAATTATAGGCCTAATATAAGAACTTTAAGCTATAATACTTTTCAAAAAAATATAGGAGATAATCTTTATGTCCTTGTGTTAGGGAAAGATTTCTTAGATATTCTTTAAAAATGAACTGTAGGGCTTCCCTGGTGGCGCAGTGGTTGAGAGTCCACTAGCCGATGCAGGGAACACGGGTTCGTGCCCTGGTCCAGGAAGATCCCACATGCCGCGGAGCGGCTAGGCCCGTGAGCCATGGCTGCTGAACCTGCATGCCCAGAGCCTGTGTTCCACAACAGGAGAGGCCACAACAGTGAGAGGCCCACGTACCGCAAAAAAAAAAAATGAACTGTAAAAGAAAAAAGTGATAAATTGAACACCATCAGTAATAAACTTTCTTTTTCGTATTTGAAAGATACTTAAGAAATGAAAAGCTGAACCACAAACTGGGAGACAATATTTACAAAACATGTATTTGATGGGGGTCTCATATCCAGAATACGTAAAGAACTCTTGCAAATAAAAATGAGAAGACAAACCATATAAATTTTTAAAAATAGGAAAAAATATCTTGAAAAGAAACTTTGTCAATAAAGATATATGAATAACAAGCACATTAAAAGTTATCTAAAATGTACTCATCATTAGATAAGTACAAATAAAGTCACAGGAAGTTACTACTACACATCAACTAAATTGGCTAAAATCAAACGGATTGACAATAACAAGTGTCATAGAGGATGTGGAACAACTCATCCTCTCATACATTGCTGGTGTGAATACGATATGGTATGACCACTTTGAGTCACATTTGGCACTTTAGTTAAGTATATACTTACTGTATAACCTAGCAATCACACTCCTATGTATTTACCAAAAGGAAATGAAAATACAGATCCATACAAACTTGTACACTAATGTTCACAGCAGCTTTATTCCCAATTACCAAACAGTGGTAACAGCCAAAATGCCCACAAATAAATTAACTGTGAAAATTAACAAATTGTGGCACATACAATGAAATACTACTTGGCAATTTAAAGTAAAGAATCCTACTAATACACAAAACAACATGGGTGAATCTCAAAAGCTTTATGCTGTGTTAAAGAGGCCAAATTCAGAAGCCTGGCTAATATATTACTCCACATATTTCATATTCTCGAAAAGACAGAACTATGGTAATAGAAAAAAGATTGGTGGTTGCTCAGACTAGCGGTGGTAGATGGGGATTGCCTTCAAAGGAGCTTGAAGGACCTTTTTGGGGTGGTGGGAGTGTTCAACACTCTGTGATGATGGTTTCCTGGTCATGCACATTGATCAAAACATACTGAATTGTAAAAGTAAAGTAAGTGAATTTTATTGTATGTAAGTTAACTCAATAAAGTTGATTAAACATTAAAAACTACAAAACAAAGAACAGGGCCATGTATTTATAAATGCCCAATCCTGAGTCTCATTAAGAGATAAAGCCAAGAAAGGTAGACTAAGAATTGGTGGTCCGAGAGCACTATACCATCATCAGAGTATATGAAATAATGACTGGCTTATTATTATGTTGTATTTAAATTTTGTAGATCATTCTTCATTTCTTTCTTCTACTACTCCTCCTTCTCTTCCTACTCCTACTTTTACTTATTTTCACACACCAAGGTTTCAGTGATCTTCACTTTATTTTTGTATTGAAGTGTAGTATACATAAAGCAATGTGAACAGGTATTATGAATATGGCTCAATGAATTTTCACAAAGTGAACACACGTGTAACTGAGACTCAGATTATGAAATGTGGTTCACCAATATCCCAGAATCATCTCCCTAATGATCCAATTCTAGCTACTAAACTCTCCACTGACTTCTAACAGAATTAATTCATCTTGTCCGTTTTACTTTACTTGGTTAGAATAATAAAATATGTATTTTTATGTGATATTTTGCTTGGGATATTCATACATATCTTTGCACATACTTGTAGGTTATATGTTCTCATTGATGTATGCAAGACCAGCTACGTAGTTTTCAGAAACCCTTTTAAAATTTATTAAGAATTTGAGATGGTGACAACATAATAGTAGACCAAGCAAGCACAAGGCCCTTTTGAGTGAAGGGCTCTATGTGACTTCCCAGGTGGCACTCATGTGACACTGGCTCTGGCTGTACAGTATTTCATTGTGTGAATATACCATAATTTTAAAAACATTTATTGCTGATGAGCATTTGTGATGTTTTCAGTTTTTTGACTACTATTAATAATGCTGCCATGAATATTTTAATTCTTTTAGATAAAATTATTTCTATGTACATTTATATTGGATATATAATTAGACATGGAATTTTAGGTAATGGAGTATGCATATATCCAGCTTCAGTACATAATGTAAAACGGTTTACCAAAATGCTGTGCTAACTTATACTCTTACTAGCAGTGAGAAGAGTTGCAGTTGTTCTATATCCTCACCAATACTTGGCATTTTCCATTTTTTCTATTTTAGGGGAAAATTTCATAGGTAAATATGGTATTCCATTATGGTAGTTTGTTTTACAAAAATGGCTTCAGCAATTCTGCCTACATACATGCCTCTTTATGATATAACTATGGAAATAGTATGAAAAAGTCACATATTAATATTGTATTTTTATTATGCCAAACATATATATTCTTACAGCTCCTATAATTTTTGTATGTATATTATTTCTTTGAATCTATAAATTAATGATTCCTTTATTTCATCTGAAGTATTATTTAGTAGTCTTCAAGTAAGACTGTATTTTCTTCTCATTACTAGGCATTAACCAAGGAATCTTGCTGGATTCTGTATTTTCATTCAAACAGGATTTATGATTTTTCTTATTCTACAATGTTTACATGGGTATTTCAGATTTTCTTCTCAGATGGTAGTTAGGTTAGAGTTTACTTCCCAGGCCTTAGGTTTCTAGAAGATTTTCATTATCTCTTCAGGAGCTAACTTGCATGTTAAATCTCTCTAATATTTTAAAGCCTTAGAATATGTGGAAAATTCTTTTTCTAAGTATATACTGCTAACAGCAGTGGTCTCACATGAAACACTTTAGAAATTTGGACTAAAGAATCCACTTAGAATATGCTACATTTAGACCCCTATTCTGTGAATTTTATTTTAGTAATTTCACTTTCTGCCTAAAGGTGGAAAGATATCAACTGACAATGATTGGATAAAGCGGGATGGGAAGAGAGGAATCATTATGGCTGGCATTAAAAAAAATAGTATCATATTGAAGAAGTGGTTGATTATAAGAGATGCCATTTACCAAGGGCTTATATTTTATATATATATATATATATATATATATATATATATATATATATATATATAAAATGATGATTCCTTTCAGTAGCCATGGAAGAAAGATGCTTGTATTTATACCTTACAGATGAGGAAACAGAAGTGTAGCAAGTTTAAATAACATGACCAAGTTTCCTCAGTTAATAGAATATTTCCCAAGTATTATTTATTCCAAAGTCATATATTTTACGGTTTTTAATATATAATGAGATGATATTTCCATCAGGGTGCTGGTAAATGAACCCAATATAAAATACCAATATTCCATAAAGTCAGGGTTTACAAAATGTGTATATATTTATAATTAAAATATGGTTAATTTATAAAATAACCCAAGGATTATTTGGTTCATAAAACTTTCTAAAATCACTGACTTCATAATGAGAATGCATTTATTTATATATCTGTATCTCAAAAGAAAAAAATTTTTGGAAGATTAGGAGGTGATGTGAAATTAAATTATGACCTTGTATTTCTGTTTTTCCAAACTGTATGATGAGAGCAGTAGGCAGAATGAATGTGATTTCCAGGTGTGAGTTGAAAAGACAAACAGGTGATCTTACATTATTGAGCACAGTGAGCAGCTTATGATGACTAATGTTTTCATACAACCACCTGAAAGTACTAAAACATGAATTAAAATGTCTAGTGTTTGATTTAATGTTACATTTCAGCACTGAATGCATGACTTTAATTGGGCTGTGCTTAGTTATTGAAATACAATCTACATCACTCAATACAAGCAAAGTTAATATAACATGTCCTTTTATTTCTTAAAATTAGTTGTGATATGTGAGTGAAAGAATGACAACCCGAAATCTTCAAACCTTTTAGTTCCCCCAAAAATGTCATATATATGAAAGCAAGTGATTGAAATAGCAGCATGGGAAGTACATTATAATCGGGATTTGTTTTCTTCAGTCATCCTCAGGGTTTTTATAAATATTTAGGGAATATCTTATGTTAGAAATTGTAACATTTGAGTGTTAGAAGGTCATCTAGTATAACATCTTACTCATCTAGGTCAATCTCAGAATGTACCAGATGGCACATTTTTCAGGGAGCCTTAAACACAGCATTGCTCCAACCTCAGAAGTGCTGTCATAAAAAGACCTAGCTGACTCACAACCTTCTCTAACATTATCTCCATGGACCAGAGTCTTGGCAAAAGGCCATTCAACTGTTGGACAGGACTAATCATCAAAAAGTAGTTAGATACAAACCAAAATTACTCTTTGTAACTATTCTAGTCTTAGGCCATTTTATTTGTTTTTTAAATTAATTGTCAAACATTCATGAGGCAGAAACTTTAGTATTAGTTATTCTGTGATTATAATGGTTGTCAACTGGGACAACAGCTCCCTCTAGAATTATTTTAGAAATCCTTAGGGTACTTGCTATTTTTCCCAGTGATTTTGGTGCATTAATGACATTTTGTGATTAGATGCCAAGGATATACGACAGATGAAAGAGGCAGAATATTCCTCCTATACTTGGAAGAATTGACCCATGTTCCACACAGTTTTTCAGTGTCTGAGCTCTTATCCTAATGTACATAATTACTAAATATTTTTCCTGGCTTAATATATGCTAAATTCTGCATGCAAGATAATAGACTACTATGTACTTATAAAAATAATAATAAATTCTCTGTGGAAAAATCTCCAATATTTATTTTATATGAAAATGTTAGATATAGAACAGTATAAATACTAGATTCCATTCGGTATTAAATAAGAATGCATACTGTGTATGAAAATATCATATATGTTACACATATACACATATAAAGAAATGCTGGAAAGATACATAAGAAACTGATAACAGGGATTACTTATGGATGGCATGGGGGAGACCTAGGCAAATAGATGATAGTGGGCCTGAAAGAAAATAATAAACAAGTGTGCATATAATTTTATGGAAAATCTGACTGCATTGCCTATTGAAATTAAGTAAAACCACTATGCATTAAACCTACTTTTTGAAATTTGTTATACGTTTTGTTGTCTTACTAAATTATCTAAAAATTACGATAAATGTCAGGGTTTTGTCAGTCTTCTCAGTAATACTGAATTCCATAAAAGCACTTTCTGTAGCATTTTGATGAAAGATGTTGACCCCCAAATGTTTCCTGATACAAGTGTTCCCTTACATGTAAAGGCAACAGAAAGGAAATACTCATAGGTATTCAAAGGCTTAAAAATATGATTTCTGCGAAAAAAAAGTTAACTATCTCAGCTGTTTAAGAGATAAAGCAAATCAGGAATTTAAAAAGAGGGAAGACATTATTTAGATGGAATGATTTTTTTATTGCATCGCCAATTTATACCAAGTTAATGCTAGAAAACCCCAAAAATGAGATAGAAAGACAATAAAATTAGAAATCCCAGTTGTCTGGGTTTGGTTCTTCTTGCCCTATCTACAGAAGGTGATCTAGTAAAGAATAATTCAATTTCTTTTTGTCTCAATTTCATTAATTAAAATAGATAATGACAGGGGGGCTTCCCTGGTGGTGCAGTGGTTGAGAGTCCGCCTGCCGATGCAGGGGACACGGGTTCGTGCCCCGGTCCGGGAGGATCCCACATGCCGCGGAGCGGCTGGGCCCGTGAGCCATGGCCGCTGAGCCTATGCGTCCGGAGCCTGTGCTCCGCAACGGGAGAGGCCACAGCAGTGAGAGGCCCGCGTAACGCTTAAAAAAAAAAAAAAAAATAGATAATGACAGATATTTCATAGTTATGCTTTTAGAATATAGTAAGAGTTGTGAAAGGTTTTGAAAATCAGCTGGATAATCTCTTTATAGCATCTTCATGCCATCCTATGTGTCCCCACTTCCATTATATCTCTAACTCACTTTTTTTGCCTGATATTTAGTTTCAAGCTGCCAAATTAGCAACATTTCCCCTACCTTGAAAAACCTATCTCAAATTCTGCCTACCCAGTTAATCATCCCTGATGATATTAGACATCATTAATGATTTGTAACTGCCTTTTTACATTATCTAAATCTTGCCATCATATTATTGTACTAGTTTATTATTAATATATGTAATCTATTATTATTTCCCTATAATTTTCTCAGTGAGAAGATAGTGCCCATGAAAAGTGTCATTGATATGGCCAGAAAACATATGACATAATATCTTGAGAAAATAAAGCTTCAAAATTGTTTAAGGGGAATACTTTCAATTTTGTCTAAATATATCTGTGATTGTCTTCCCAATAATTTATAGCTCAATATAATTATGATAAAACATCAGATAAAACCAAATTGAGAGACATTCATCAAAATACTTGACCAATACTCTTCAAAAGTTATGAAATACAAGACTGAAGCATATTACAAACTGCAGAAGATTAAGAGGAAATTACAACTAAATACAATGTATCCTAGATAAAATCCTGAAACCATAATACAACATTAGCAGAACAATTGATGACATCTGAATAAAGTCTATAGTTTAGTTAACAGCATCAAAACAATGTTAATTTCATAGTTTTGATCACTGAACCTTAAGATATTAACCTTAGGGGAATCTCGGTGAAGTGTATACAGAAATTCTAGTGTCTTTGAAACTCAACATTAAGTCTAAACCTATATCAAACTAATAAGTAAATAAATATAAAATAGTGAGTTTTAATTAAAATTTAGTAAGTTTAAAAACATAAGAAATATTAAAGATAAATATGCTTAATGTTAGCTATTATTTAATAGGTGGTGGAATTGGTGGTGAGTTTTTCTTACATCTTTAGAGTTTCTATAGTTTCAAATATTAATTGGCATCGGTTACATAATAAAGATATAAAAATAGGTAAAAATCAAAATGAAAAGTATCTTGTGCAAAATAAGGCTGCACTTATGTACTCTTTTCCATTAGGAAAAGGTTGACTGAAACCAGTCTAGTATACTATCCAGCATATATTCTATCTAGTTGTTATAATGCTTGATATTTTTTACTCTTGAAATGTCCTTTATATGATAGTGGACTATTGAAAAGTCTGGCTGGTTGGACTAAAAGCCTATCTTTTAATTGAGAATGGGAGAAATACTAAAGGACTACATCATCATGATATTCATAATTACATTATGGTGGATATATTTATAAACACTTTTTCATTTGTTTTTATAAAAATTTGGTTTATTTCAAAGTTATCGTTTCAAAGTTACTATAATTAAATAATTTTACCCTGTTGGATCTCTCTTAGTTTAATTATTCCTTGTAAGAATTTTCAAATATTCCAAATTATCCATTAAAATACCATATCTATGCCCATCTAATTTATCCTCATTCTGAAAATTTTCATCAATATCTTATGTAAGTTTTGTGTACTTCTATACAAATGAATTATTTCTTGGTCTACTCTTGATATCTTTCATCCTTTCTTCATTTCCTGTGGATAAGGCATGCTATTTCCCTGCCATAATCATGATTTTCATTCCGTTAAGACTGCTGATATCTATAGTATGACTTCTGGCAATTTTTGTTAAATCTTCAGGTTTATATGCTTCTCTGTGCATAGATGCATAGATATAGAATACTTTGAGCTTGGCTTCTGAACTTCTTTTCAGCCATTTCACTCCTAAGAGTTTTCAGACATTTGTTTTGTTTATTATCATAAAATTTTAATTCTACATAGATATTTTTTGCCATTATTAAATGTCATTTTTAGCCTCCCAGATATAGTATTCAGCACTTTACAAATCCACTAATTCTAATTTCCATAAAAATTCATAAAATACATGCTGCTCATGTCTCTATCCTTTTTGAGAAGTCTTGTCTCATATAGATAAATCAAATCACACTTGATTTTTTTAAATTAAGCCAACTATTCATTTCCATTATCCTCCTCCAACCCAAACCCACAACATTTAATAAAGAAGAAATAAGAATAGTAGATATCTGTGCTCTCAACACTTCCATAGATCCCAAATATATACTCATACTACAACTACACTGTATTAAATGAACCACAGAAATCAGCAATAGTCAAGGACATTAATCTTGGTATACTCAGCCCCGCGTTTCAGAGGCAAGAAGGTCTGGTAGAGCACTTGAAGCAGAGGGAAACTTGTTTGTTCAGGCAATATGAAAACTGATACTTTGGATGTTTAGAGAGGTGGTATTGGTGGTAATAAATAAGACTGGAAAAATAGACATGGATGAAATATTACATTTTTTACTCCTCAAACGTGTTAAACCTAGACTATTTTGAAATTTTAAAAATCATTGAGAACTCCAACTTTGATTATGTGGGCTGTATCTATATGTATTGCCATATTAGAAATTAAGGCAAAAGTTGGAAATAGTTATTAGTTAATTTGAAAATAACAGTAATAAACACAGCAGAGTTAGCATAAATAATGATTTTATGAAAAAAATAGTTGTATTTTCCAAACCCCCAACTTAGTTTAAGGAGTGGCATTATTTTACATTTTAAAAATCTCTTTAAAATTTCTGGCTTAATAGAAAACAACTACAGGCTCATATAGTCTTCTGCATTTTATTTGTTATAGTATTTTTTGGTTGATGTACTTGAAGAGAATTTGATCTCACACAGATTTGTAGTTGGGAAAGGGAAGAGTATTTTAATAGATACTTCAAATAATTTTGGATATTTTTGATACAAAATTTGATGAGTAGTTTCATAAGGTTAGCAGTATAAAATCTAAAATCATGTAAATTAACTTTTTGCAAGGTTACATTAAAATACATTTCTGTCTTGCATCTTGAATGAACCTAACCTTTTGCCCATGCATAATTTCATAACATTGTACATTGGTTATTTGGAAAATATTGATTCACTGACTCATTATGCAGCTCTTTCAAATGGTGACTCATTTCACTACACAATACCTTAAAAAATGAGATTCATTAATAGCATCACCAGTCTCCTCAGAAAAGCCTTTATTATTTAAAAAGTGTGAAGCTTATTATGGTAAATACACATTTTCCAAAATATTTTTTTTTTTTTTTTTTTTTTTGCCTGAAAGCTCAAATTTTATCACTGGAAACACATATTGGCAGTTGTTTTCTTTGAAGTGGTAGCTTTGCTTAGTTCATTTTTGAAAGCACATCTGCCATTTTTGAGAATCCTACTCAGGATTAAATAATGATAGTTTTTCTCTTAGTCATTCATCCAAGTAAAAATGACATTTCATAAAAAAGCCACATAAAAATAGCATTCCATAAAAAACAGCCATTAATTCACTACAAAACCTGTACCATTGCACAAATACCTTTTCTTGAGATAACCGTCACACTTTGGTATATAGTAGAACTGCTTTATATGAACTTCCAGTCTCATCACATAGAAAATGACATATACTCAAGGGTTGAGATTTAATAAAATTAATAATTTGTACTATTATACATCATTACGTACATTCTGAAGTGAAATTTGCTCCTTTTTAATTTTTTTTTTTTTTTGGCAAATTCATGTGATGAAGAATTCGTAGACTACTTACTCTAGTTTGTCACTGCTATTGGGATTCATGCTAAAGCACAAGCAGTTTATACGTTCAAGTGGTTGAACCGTCGTTGTAAATGTCAGGGCAATGAAAAAGGCAAATACTGTCTTTGCATTATTATGAAAATAGGTTTGACTGCTCAGATCTCCTGGAAGGATATTTGAGAAATCTATGAACCACACTTTGAGGATCGCAGTTGTAAAGGAACTTTAACTTTATCCTATGAGCAGTGCAGTCCATTTAAATATTTTAAGCAGAGGAATGGTGTAGGCATAATTCTATTTCAAACACTGTTTCTAAACTTTGAGAAAAAACTCTTATCATAATACTAAAATATATTCTTTTCAAATTAAATATGTAAGATTTAAATTGGTACCTGGCCAACATCTCCTAAAACAGTTTCAATAATACAACTACCCATGAAGGCACAGAAAGCTAAGACAATTCATAACACTGAAAACTAAAAATGCAAGAAAACATTATTTTGTTGAACAAATGCATATAATCCAATAAATCAACTTTAGAAATATAGTAAGTTTATTTCAAGAGTGAAAGTCATAAATCCATCAGGGTGGACTCAGACACTCATAGTAAGGGATAAGTCATTATTACTATGCCTGGGGTGAAGAAACAAAAGAACAAATGGGGTTACTAAAGCTAAGTGAGACATGGAATTTTGACAGAGGGACCTCCTGGTAGTCATTGTAGCCCTACAGAGGTACAACTAATGTCAGGACAGGGAGGGAGCATGTAAGAAATATCTTGACTTCTCTCTCCTCCCACCTTCTGTTCTTTGCATATAATTTCCATGTGCTGAACCCAATCTGAAGCTGACTGTAAAGGAAGTCTGAATGAATTAATACTCCATAGGGCTTGGTCTTCATTTCACAAAGTGGGGAAGAGGAAATGAATAATGTTCCTGGGGAAGGAGGTGACAAAAAAATTACCAGCACCATGCCCTCCTTTTTATCCTATTCTTTTCATCTTTCCCTTTAATTATGGATATTGTGCCTTAAATAGGGAATTGGTAAATTTAGAGTAGATTGGGAATTGTTTATAAGGCAGAGCAGTACAGGATTTGTAAGAGTGGTGAAATATAAGAGATAAGATTTTTAAAATAGCTTTACTGGATTTGGGGAAATATTTAGGGTTCTTCATATGAACAGTAGGGATTGGGAGTCATACATGTAAAGAATTAGGTAATGCATAGTCTTCAACTGCATTTCCTTACCAAGAAAACTGAATTACTTGGAAAAACCTGTGATTTATCAAAGTCCACAGGTCATGTGTTTGGCATATACAACCTTTGCATTTGCTTCCTGAACTAATGATGCTGATCAAGAAAAAAGTTCAAAAAGCCCAAGCTATGTAGTAAAGCCTAGACTTCCAAGGATTTGTGAATAGATGTCAATAACGATAAAAATGCATAGATTTAAGGAGACTTATAAAGGATTGTTCTCAGAGCAATTGATTTATTTCTTCTTTACTGATGATATTCTCTCTGTTTACCCCCATCTCCATCCTCACTTCTCAAGTTGTATAACTTAGATTTGGTTAGGCTAGAGTGGTAGAGTACTGAAGAAGTGAAGACTGGCTCATGAAATCTTTATACAGGAATCACAGAGTCAAGAGTGAACTTGAAAATTCCTGATAATGGTAGTTACTAGGAACAAGATGAAGTCATAAAATCCCTTAAATTCTGCCTTCCATCAGTGTCTTTCTGTGATCCTAAGTCCCTAGGGGCCATGCTACATGAGAGTCTGTTCTTGATAACTTTCACACTGACCATCCTCAAAATTGTTCAAAAGAAATAGAACTGAGCATATTGAAATGGTGACTTTCAAAAATTCAAACATTGGGCTTCCCTGGTGGCGCAGTGGTTGAGAGTCCGCCTGCCGATGCAGGGGACACGGGTTTGTGCCCCGGTCCGGGAGGATCCCATGTGCCGCGGAGCGGCTGGGCCCGTGAGCCATGGCTGCTGGGCCTGCGCATCCGGAGCCCGTGCTCCGGAACGGGAGAGGCCACAACAGTGAGAGGCCCGCGTACCGCAAAAAAAAAAAAAAAAAAAAAAAAAATCAAAAATTTACTTTCGAAAACAAAGTATATTCAGTTTCTCTAAATAACAAAACAGACTCTGAGCTTCTGTGTTGCAGATTTAACCAAGCAGCATGATTTTCTAATCACAATACAAGTAAAATTTTTTATTATTGAAGAAATATGTTCAGGCATATTGTACTCCAACCTCAGATTAATCTTGCTGTAAGAATCCTATTGCAATGGCAGTTTTCATATGCTGTTAAATATTTAATACCTATCTTTTTTTTTTTTTTTTTGCGGTACGCGGGCCTCCCACTGTTGTGGCCTCTCCCGCCGCGGAGCACAGGCTCCGGACGCGCAGGCCCAGCGGCCATGGCCCGCAGGCCCAGCCACTCCGCGGCATGTGGGATCCTCTCAGACCGGGGCACGAACCCGTGTCCCCTGCATCGGCAGGCGGACTCTCAACCACTGCGCCACCAGGGAAGCCCTAATACCTATCTTTAAAAGAATGGCTCCATGCAGTATCATATTCCTTGCAGAACTTAGCTCCAGTTGACTTTTGACAAGTAAGTGAATGAAACTGATTATAAATAAAAATTCAGCATTTCAAAACTCTGAAACATTAAACACTTTTCCTCTGTGTCTCTTTTGATATGATGACATTGTAAAAGATATTTTCTGTTATTATCAAGCAAGGGATATTACTTTGAAAATATTTTTATATTTAAAATAACACATGGGTACTATTAAAATATTAGAATGAAACCAAAAGAAGTTAACAAAAGTTTCCCTATCTAAAAGCATCACTTAATATTTTATCGCATCACATTTTCAAATTTTTCTATCCGTTTTTAAATTTACTTTTAATTTTCAATTCACTTTTTTTTTTAAATGGTGACCTTATTGAAAATTTTAAATCATATTCCGTCACACTCATCTCAATGTGTCTGAGGTTCATATGACATTTACCTCTTGAGAAAAGCCTAAAACAGAAATACCAAGTACATGACTTTTTCCTTTGACTAGTATAGGGGATAGAATTACCAGTGATGCTTAGTAAATGTATCAGACTCACATAACCAGAATGGAAGGGGTTAAAGGGCTGACAAGTATCCTTTTGTTACTCACATGGCATCCCAACATGTATGTCTCAAGACTTCATGATACAGCTTTTTTGACATAAGGCTAATAAATGAGGCAGAATTTTTCATTTGGTCTTTATTTTATTTTGTGTGTGTGCATGTGCATTTGTTTTTGTTTGTTTTTGAGTATACATAGCTTTGAGTTTATTTATCTAATGAAAAGAAAATATATTTTATAAAACAGTCATGTAGTTGGGCCTGGGAATATCTTGTTTTGGTAGTTCTAGAAAAAAAAAACACTTGAGACACATTTTGGGGGGTTCTTTGCAGTTGAAAGACCAATTTGATAGGGCCTAGAATATATCACAGAGCTTAGTTCCTAGAGCATCTTCTGGTCAATAGAAACTAGAGAGATAGAAAGCCATTTAGATTTATTCTAAAAGGAGACCTTTATTAGAAATGCAGTCCAGTTGCTTCCATGATTTGGCTATTATAAATAGTGCTGCTATGAACATCGGGGTGCATGTATGTTTTCAAATTAGAAACCTAAATGTCCATCAGCAGATGAATGGATAAAGAAGATGTAGTATTATATACACAACGGAATATTAGGCATGAAAAAGCATAAAATAATGCCATTTGTAGCAACATGGATTGACCTAGATATAATCATACTAAGTGAAGTAAGTCAAGCAGAAAGAGACAAATATCATATGATATCACTTATATATGGAATCTAAACTATGATACAAATGAACATATTTACAAAATAGAAACAGACTCACAGACATAGAAAATAAACTTATGGTTACCAAAGCGGAAAGAGTTGGGGAGGGATAAATTAGAAGTTCGAGACTAGCAAATACAAACTACTATATGTAAAGAAATAAACAACAAGGTCCTACTGTATAACATAGGATACTATATTCAATATCTTATAATTAACCGTAATGGAAAAGAATATGAAACTGAATATAACTAAATCACTTTGCTGTACACCGGAAACTAACACAACATTGTTAGTTGACTATACATCAGTTTAAAGTTTTTTAAAAATAAAAGCAAAATAAATTTTAAAAAGAAATGCTGTTAGTGCTTATCAATAGAGTAATCCTGCTTATATAATTTTGCAGTGGCACCATAATTGCTAGACAAGAGTCCTGGACTATTAAAAAAGAAGGAAAACCAGTAATTACACATCTCTCATCTGAACAATAGATTTCTTCTTTGGTTATGGGGCTGTTCTATAAATTGATATTCCCTTAGTTAGAATAAAATACCTTGAAATCCCAACACATTTGAGGGGTTGTTTTCTATCTATTTCCCAACACTTAAAAATCTGTTCATTCACCTGAAGGGTATTTCCCAACATTCTTGCTGTCACAACACACTTGACACACTTACATCCACGAATCATTACAGCAATGATTCAGTCATGCTACTCTGGAGAGCAGCGTATGTTGAAAGCAGTGAGTAATTAGGATGCACATGGGGTTCAGTTTTGCTCTTTAGCATAAAGGGAAACACTTGCACTCACACACCAGCACATTCTACAGGTAGTACTGGCTTGCTTTACAAGATGCCCGGAAAAATATTCATTTTTTTGATGGTGGTCTAGAGGTACTTGTTAACTGTTTGTCATCAGCTAACTATTATCAAGTTGCTTTCCTTAGTTTTAGAAACAAAGATTACAAAAGCTAAATGGATAACAAAATCACATCTTCTAAAACAACTGGGAAAACGTGCCATTCCTAGTTTCTTTCTTTTTACAGTAGTAACAAACTTATTTAGGTGTCTTAAAAACTGGCAGAATTATTTATATCTTCCTTAATCATTTTGACCACCAGTAGTCTAGGGAAAGAAAAATAGAAATATAATAGGGAAATCTGCTTGGGTATACCACGCTGCTATTGCCTCTGAGGTAAGCCATACATTTTAATTAATTTTGGAGTTCTATTCTGAGCTCAGGTCTTGTTTTCCAAGAGAAGCTTCTACAGGAAAGAAATTCCATCAGTCTGATGCACATGGAAAGAGATTCAAACATAATTCAGAGCTAATTAATCACAAGGGAATAAATGCTTGAAACAATAATGAAAGGATGAAAGCTCAGTCCCTATTGGCCATCAAAATCAAACAGGGAAAGAAACCTAATCAATATAAAGAATAGAAATATGATTTGTAGTGACATATGGGTGAACAGGAAGGAGTAGGATAAACATTTTAAAACTTCAGGACACATTCTGAAGTACAAGTTAGGTTTCTCATTTTTAAAAATCTATCCTTTCAATGGAAACTTGCAAACTTGAAACTAAGAGTTTGAGGACAATATAACTTCTCTAATAAGGAATTACTTTATGCCTTGGATGAGAAATTTGAAAATAAAAATTAAAGAAACTTTAGGAGATATTTGATATGTTGAACCTGATTAACACCTGGACCCAGGGGGAAAATAAATGGTTAGATCCCTCCAGTTACAGCTAAAGAATTAGTCGTCACTGTAATTTTGTTTTGAGCAAATTCAAATTTAGCTAGATTATCAGATTATTGTCATGTGTGCTTCCTTTCCCAACAGGATTTTTGCCTTATGAAAATTCTATTGACAGACACGAAAATCAAGAGACACATCTAGAAGAGCATTTCAGTTTTGAATCAGTTGTGAGCTGCTGATGAGATGAGATAGAAATAGCTAGAATAAATTACCATAGGTGAAGAAGAATATTACATTAAAAGTTTAAAATTACCTGAAAAACTTTAAGCTCACAGTTTTAAGAATTTGACATAATGCCCTAGGGAGAATGCTGATGTGGTTGCTCTTTATTGACCTTTTTTTTCTAAATTGAGACTTGATGAATTTTCTAATATAAGAAAAATAGCTCAGTTTTCTTATCTCTCTGGGATCCTTTGCTCATTTAGTTTATGAGAGAAGGAACCTACACTCTTTTCGTGGTAGAGCATTTTAATGGAAGAAGCAAAAATTAAAATTGTGACCTAGTAGCCCTAGATTCTATTCTTTGTGAAAGTTTCCTAACTATTTTAGTAAAATACTACATGGGATAATTGGGTTATTCTCTGAGGCTAAGGTAAGCATAGAGCCATTTATTAATCATGGATTGTCATAAGCCTTATCTCAAGAAAATATGCCTGTGTCCAAAGGTTAAGACATTGCAATAGAAGAAAAAAAAATAATCAAATAATTAAATAATTGTACATATCTTTTTTTTCTTTTTAATTGCTGACTAGTATCAACCGTGGGATTGCCACTTTGGGAGTTGGTATTAACAGGAGATAGCCTCTCACTGAGCTGAAGCATGAGAGAGGGAAATTATTGGGTACCATTAAGTCGTCAAATTAATTACTCTGAATGTCTTCCTGGGGATTTCCATAAAATATTCTCAGTAAACTGATGGGAATTTAAACTTAATATATGAGAGAAATATTGCCTGGTTCTTGGTATGGCCTGCAAATCCGAAATTCCATTATTCTAGCATCCAAAATTTAAATACTTTCATTTCTACATTTCTTTGTTGGATATGAGACATTGCCACACCTCAAGCAGAGAGAGAGGACTATATAATTAGCAAGTCGATTAAAGTGTATTGTAATGTTGGATACAACTTTAGTTCCTTTGGAATGTATATTTATTTAGTGAAAACAACTCAAAAAAGTTGTTAATACCATTTAATTATCAGAGAATTTTAGAGAGGCTGCACTTTTCAGTAATACCTATATCACATATTGAGATTTACCCTAATATGCATGAAATGTCCAAAAAGATGCCACAGTTTATGGACAGATTGTTCCAGGGAAGGTAAGGTCCAGGAAGCTTGGTTTGACGTAGCATATGTTAAAAAGCGTGGTCTCTCGTTGAGTGTGAAAAGGATTCCAAATAAATAGAATAAAGCTTCATAAACACAAAACAAAAAATACATATCCCAAAGAATTTTGAATTTCTTCCTAAATCTATATCTCAAAGAATTAATAAGTTCTTGGCACAACATTGTAAATCAACTATACTTCAATTAAAAAAAGAAATTCCTTGCAACAATAAAAAATAGAATTAATAAATTCTAATATGAAGTCTACTATCATTCAGAACAAAACCAAGTATAAAAAAGAAGATAGTGAAAACTTTCAGGTAGAACCTATGGTTACCTAAAAAGACAGTATATACTTGGCATTTGGTTTTTCAGAAACCATAGTGAGACAAGACTACAGTCAATCAATGGCTTCAGTGTTCTGAGGGGAAACTATTTCAGCCCAAAATTCTGTATCAAGCCAGCTTTGCAACCAAGTGTGTATGTTTTAGTGAAAAAACAAAAAAACAAAAATACCCACAACATTTTTAAGTAGGCAGTGACTCAGAAAGTTTTCCTATGGCATACTCATTCTATCTTGGGAAGTTACTTGATAAACTGCTCAAAATTAAGAAGCAAAAAGTAGAAACATAGGCTATGGAGAGCGGTGTAAAGAATTCTGCAAAGCAAAGAATGGAAGGGCCAAGTCATTACTGTTCAGCAGATGCAGAGATCAACCAGTATAA
The DNA here is from genome assembly GCF_059928025.1 of Delphinapterus leucas. NCBI lineage: Eukaryota > Metazoa > Chordata > Mammalia > Artiodactyla > Monodontidae > Delphinapterus > Delphinapterus leucas. The sequence continues at coordinate 96,033,124 of NC_143134.1, forward strand.
ATTGAAGCTGAAGAAGAGCAGGCTATTTCAGGCAGATCTCTGAAACAAAAACCTTGTATTTGATTAAATGAAGTTGGAAACATTTTTAAATAGTGCCAGAAAAAATATTGATTTAAAAATATAGAGAAACAAAACAAAACTCACTACAAGAAAGGAGAGTTAAAAGAAATAATTATTAGGATTTATAGTATATAATATCTGCCAACTCAAATATTTGCCAACTCAAAACAATGGAACCTGAATTATGATTACAGAAGATAGCATAATTGTTATGAACTTTTATGACATGCAAAAATAAAAGTACAGAAAGCTATAAGAAAAGTCAAGGAAGCTTATACCATTCAACAATTTTGTTTATAGTTGTTAAAAGAAGGACATAAAAGATGGGTGCATTATTTTAAAGTTACAGAGATAACCGAAAGAGAGATTTATCTTTAAACGTGATAGTGGTTGAATGGGAGGAAGATGTGTATGAGCTAAACAATAATATATCATATCCATAAAAATCGTATCTAAAGTTGATAAAATGGGAAAATAATTGATGCAGATTATTATATAGAGTCGTGCTATCTAATGGAATAGCCACTAGTCAGTCATATGTGGCAATTCAAGCTTAAATTAATTAAAATAAATTTAAATTTCAGGTCCTAAGTCACACTAGCCATATTTCAGGTGTTCAGAGGTCACATGTGACTGGTGCCTCTCATATTAACGGTGCAAAAACATATCTATAATCATAGAATCATACATACATATATGAAGCTTAAGGACATTATGCTAAGTGAAATAAGCCAGTCACAAAAGGACAGATACCACTTATATGAGGCACTGAGAGTAGTCAAATTCATAGAGACAGAATCATCATGGTTGCCAGGGGCTGGAGAGAAGGGTGAATGGGAAGTTGTTGTTTTTATGGTTATGGGGTTTCAGTTTTGCAAGATGGAAAGAGTTCTGGAGATGGATGGTGATGATTCAATAAATGTGAATGTACTTAATGCCACCGAACAGTGCACTTAAAAATTGTTAAGATGGTACATCTTATGTGTATTTTCACACAATTTTAAAATAAAATTAAGATAAAATAAAAAACATAAGAAAAGCTAATAATAATAGGTATCTTTCCATTGTGTATCTTAATCAGTCACGTTCCAAAAAGGAACTTTAGTCCTTGAGAGGTACATTTCAGAAAATTCTTCACTTACTAAAAATTTCAATTACTGACCTTTCCATACAGCTTTTGTTAAAATAAAGCTTTGAATGCATGGCTCACTTTGAAGTTATGTCCAGTGATTCACTTTGAATCTGAAAGAACAATCTCAACCAAATCAGTACACAGCTTTTAAAGCAGTTAGAATCTTCAGTTTTTCTGCAACACATCATTGTACAAGGGTAGGGTGAAACCAGTGTGGTGATTCTCATGACCTACAACGGGGAAGAATGGATTTAGTAGTGGAAGACAAATGAGGATGACCTGAAAGGCTCTGTTCTTGATATGAAGGATCATAATTTCATGGGCCTGTATGAGATACAGTTAGCCACACTGGACAATGAGAAAGCAAAGCAAGAAAATATATTTTGGTGGAAATCTTTGAAAAAAGAAGGAATATTTGTCTCTTCAGATTACTCAAATTTGAACCTCATTGTCAGTTAAGTGATTTTTTTTTATGTATCTTATTCAGGATTAAAAGGAATTTATCAGTGCTTTGGCTCTGAAAATGTACATCAGCCCTATAATTAGCAATTTTATAAAAATGTATACTTTACAACTGAAAAATGTTCAGAAGTATCAGTTGATTTTCTAAGGATCACCATACTACTAAATCCTCAACCTGAAAACAAATTATATTTTAAACTATTCAAATGATATGTGTAACAGAACATTCATAATCTCTCCAAGAGAGACAATCATCCTGATTGTTCTAAAAGGAATATAATGTGTCTTTTCCTTTTAGAGAAACATACAATGCACAGTAGCCTGAATTGCTATTGCAGTGATATTCAGTCAAATTACTTCCTCATCTACCATTAAATATCATAGATGCCATTGAAATGAAGCTTGAAATGTAGAGTCAGAGACCATGCTCTCCTCTCTTTGCATCTCATTAATTCCAGTATGGCTTCAAGATAAATATTAGATACTGAACAGAGAATATTGTATGCATTAGAGAATATAGTGTTGATTTGAAAAAATAGAAATAGTGAAATCAGCCATTTTTCATCAGACTAGAGAATGCTGGATTTTTGAGAAAAATCGATAAAGAATCCACACGCTTTCCTTCAATGAGCTAATAGTCTAGTGAGGGATATCAATGTAGACAACACTTAAAGCACCTTATATTAGCTGTCAAACACCTTATGTAAGTATTTTAGAAACAACTCAGGTATCAGGTGTTTTGGTCAAGGAAAGTCAAAAGTTAGATGACATTGGATATGAGTTATAGCAGTAGAGCAGGTAATTACTAGGTAGAAAAAAATAGAAAAGTCATTCCAAAAGTGGGGCGGGGGGTAATGGTATGGAAGGTAACAGAAACCAAAAAGAGCACTGTGTACTTATAAAATTAATAATAGTTCCATATTACTGAAGTATAGCAGAACATAATAAAACAATGATAGTAATAATAATAATAGTTGTACTAATTCATACAACAAATTTTCTAGAATGCCTATCAAATGCCTTTGTTTTAGGAGCTAGATATAATTTTTTAATGAAGTATAGTTGATTTACAATGTTAATTTCTGCTGCACAGCAAAGTGATTCAGTTATACATACACATATTCTTTTTTTAAAATATTCTTTTCCATTATGGTTTATCATAGGATACTGAATATAGTTCCCTGTGCTACAAAGTAGAACCTTGTTGTTTAATCCATTCTATATATAATAGCTTACATCTGCTAACCCCAACCTCCCACTCCATCTCTCCCCCAATCCCCTCTTCCTTGGCAACCACAAGTCTGTTCTCTATGTCTGTGAGTCTGTTTCTGTTTTGTAAATAAGTTCATTTGTGTCATATTTTAGATTCCACATATAAATGATATCATATGGTATTTGTCTTTCTCTTTCTTCATTAAGTATGATACTCGTTCCATCCATGTTGCTACAAATGGCATTTTTTCATTCTTTTTTATGGCTGACTAGTATTCCGTTGTATATATTTATATACCACATCTTTATCCATTCATTTGTCAATGGATATTTAGGTTGTTTCCATGTCTTGGCTTTTGTGAGTAGTGCTGCTGTCAACATAGGGGTGCATGTATCTTTTTGAATTATAGTTTTGTCTGGATATATACCCAGGAATGGGCTTGCTGTATCACATAGCAACTCTATTTTTAGTTTTTTGAGGAACCACCATACTGTTTTCCATAGTGGCTGCATCAACTTACATTCCCACCAACGGTGTAGAAGGGTTCCCTTTTCTCTACACCCACTCCAGCATTTGTTATTTGTAGACTTTTTAATAATGGCCATTCTGACTGGTGTGAGGTGGTACCTCATTGTAGTTTTGATTTGCATTTCTCTAATAATTAACAACGATTAGCATCTTTTCATATGCCTGTTGGCCATCTGTGTGTCTTCTTTGGAGAAATGTCTATTTAGTTCTTCTGCCCATTTTTCCATTGTGTTGTTTGTTTTTTTGTTGATGAGTTGTATGAGCTATTTGTATATTTTGGAAATTAAGCCCTTGTCTGTCACATCATTTGCAAATATTTTCTCCTGTTTCATGGATTGTCTTTTCATTTTGTTTAGGGTTTCTTTTGCTGTGCAAAAGCTTGTAAGTTTGATTAGATCCCATTTGTTTATTTTTGCTTTTATTTCTATTGCCTTGGGAGACTGACCTAAGAAAACATTGGTATAATTTATGTCAGAAAATGTTTTGCCTATGTCCTCTTCTAGGAGTTTTATAGTGTCATGTCTTATGTTTAAGTCTTTAAGCCATTTTGAGTGTATTTTTGTGTATGGTGTGATGGTGTGTTCTAACTTCATTGATTTACATGGTGCTGTCCAGTTTTCCTAACACCCCTTGCAGAAGAGACTATCTTTTCCCCAGAGCTAGGTATAATTTATTGCATGCTTTCTTTGCTTTCTAGTTACCTGATACTGTTTAAAGCCATGTGTGTATGTGTGTGTGTGTATGTGTGTGTGTGCATGGTTTTAAATAGTGTGGATATCTCTGTCTATTTATATGTATCTCATGTGATTTAATTCATGAAACAAACAATTAGAATTTATACATATATATTTTATGTATGACACGTATATCTTGTCATTTAATTCATATAACAAATAGTAACATAGAACTTATTCCTATTTTAAATGTGAGAAAACTGATTTCCCAAAAAGTTAAGTAATTAAGATGTCCTACTTGGTAAGTTGTTGAGGTAGGATTCAAATATGATATGTTTCACTCATAAAATAAACATATCAGCTCTAAGAAATGAGATTGGGGAAGTGTAGACCTTACACTTAATCATTAGGTTAAGTCTTCTAGTCTCCCATGAACCCAGTGCAAGTGAAAACATGAAATATTTATATCTATAATTTTGTTTTCATTCTTTGAAAAATTAAAAATTTTTGTAAAATTATGTCAATATGCTGCAGTTTCACTCCACATAAATGATAGGCAAGCTTGCATCATAAATCAAGTAACAATTTATGATTATATTCTTAGGTAACAAATTATTATCAATGTCATGTTTGAATCCTATGAGTTTCCCTTAAATGGAAGCAAAGCGACTCTACCTTGTTATTAAGACTATGGATGTCTTTATTGACTTTTACAACAGGTCTAGTATTAGTAGAAAGTGTCAAAGAAAATATATGAATATTTTATAAAACTTTGGTTTTATTTTTATTACCAATGTTATTAGGTCACAAAAGTCAGTGTTCCTTGCATTCAGATCTCTTACTAATGAAAGCAAGAAGCTAACAAAACTGTAGAACCACCTTAAGTGCATCCGTCTTGTAAATCACGTGTTTTTCCTGCTGAGTGGTTCAGTGAGAAGGATGCTGAAGTGAAAAGGCTAGAATCATGAGAAACTGATAAAGCAAAAACATAAAAATAAAAATATTGCCTCTACAGCTATTTTAAAAGGTTATAATTGTATTTCCAAGCAAAAGAAATCAGACACAATTGGAGGTGTATTGATGAAACAAGTTTTCTGGTTATGGCTGAGCTGTTTTATGACTTGAAGCAATGAAAGATAGTTGAAACAGATTCTTTTAACAGTTATTCTATCAACCCTATATTAGTTATGCTTTATATTACATATGTTGCAGCATCCCATGGGGAAAAAAGAAAAAAGTTCAACTCTCCCTTTACTCACCATGCAACTGTGTAATTTTACTGTTACTTTTCAATTCAGCCAGCAACTGATTTTCAACTGATAATTGCTAATATCAGCAAAGTATAATTCCTAATTGTTGAGGCTAGTGCCTCTTTAAAGAGGTAAACATATTTTTTCTTAGAAAAACTGCCTGACTTCAAAATTTTGATTCTCTGACCACAGACGTAGCCCCAGGGATGCTTTTTAATGCATGTGATTTCGCTGCTTTAATGCAGAAATAAGCCCAGATGTCTCTGTAAGTTTTATCCTCTAATATTGCAAGCATTGGCTTAGAGATCCTCAAACCATCTTATTTGTTGAAATGAAAATTGTCACCATCAGAGCCTAGGAATTTTCAAGATATTTTGTCAAGAAATGAAAACGGAATATGCAGTTCTTCTCTACTAAACAAATATTTTATTTCTTTCCACAAACACATCTTTAACTATTTGATTGGGTTTATAATGGGTGTTTTGTTTTCTTTTGTTTGAGAAAAATGAAAACTCACTTTCAGAAAAAGATCAGTTTTTGCATGGCTTGGACGACTTTATTCAAGGGAATAAAATTATGCCTTAAAGTCAAAGTTTTTTAACCATAATGGATAGTTTTGAAATCTATTTTTTTTTTTTTTTTGGTCAGGTTGTCACTCAACAAGAAGAGAATGAAGGTAGACAATTAGACAAACTTCCTAGTGCTAGATAAAGTATTTCTACAAGCTGCTGTTATGACTGACATATTTAAAAGCCTTTTAAATGCATCTGTAGATAATTCTGCAAACACTTGGATACACTTCTTAAGTCTTTTGACATATACTTATGTCATTTAAGTATACATTTATGCTAAATGCAGGTAGGCTAAATTCATACTTAGTTACGCATTTACTGTTCTCAATCCCTCACCTCTTCTATACCCGTGCCATTTGTCATGCAACTTTGCAGTGCCCTCCTATTGGGCTTGCCCATAACTTGCTTTGGCCAATGGGATATTGGACAGTTATAATACAAGTTTGAAGATTGCTAGCCTGTTTCCACTTGCCTTCTTACACCTTTGCAATCTCTTTGGTTAAGAAATTACAACGTAGACTAGTTACTAGCCCCAGGAGGAGGATGAGAGACATATTGCTGGGCCAACTTGCATCAGCAGAGCCCAGTCTAGGTCTCCATATGCATGAGGCTTATATACCAGTTGTATACCCCTGAGGTTTTGTTATCAAGTATTATTGTATCAAAATATAACTGCTACAGGTTTCATAATTCTTTCTTTGCTGATATGAATAGAATCAAATGCTGTTCCACATCAAATATGACTGCAGTTATTTGAAGACAAAGAAAATTTTGCAGCATAGATTCAACAATATAGCACTTTATGTAACTCTGTTGTGCTGTGACATATCCTTTTATGGTCAAGCACATTGTGAGTACTTTTCTTAAAATAACACAGTTCTGAGAGTTCAAGTTTGATATGAAGATACTACCTTTCAATCATGAAATAGGTGTTATCTTCATAGATATAGGCTAGGACTAGGGTGCTCAAGTGAGGTAGGAGAGCACAGATTGAGTTTAAACCTTGTTTTGCCCCTTCAGCTGAGTACTGCAAAACAGTTATAACATTGTGAGTCAGGAAAAAAAGTTAAATTAAAAGTGAAATGTAATGAATGAGATATATAGGCAGAGCACAGAAGATTTCTAGAGCAGTGAAACTGTTCTATATGATACTATAATGGTGGCTACATGTCATTTTATATTTGTCAAATCCATGGAATGTACATCACCAAGAGTGAACTCTAATGTAAACTATGGACTTTGGGTGGTAATGATGTGACAATCTACGTTCATAATTATAAAAAATATATCACTGTGGTGTGTGATTTTCATAGTATGGGAGGTTGTACCAGGTATATGGGAACTCTCTGTACTTTCCACTCAATTTTGCTGTGAACCTAAAACTGCTCTAAAAAATGAAGTATATTAAAAAATATAATGAAGTTCAGGAATACATTTGTATTGCAAGACCAAAGATGGTTCCATAATATGAACTACCTTCTCAAGCAAAACAATTAATTTCTTATGAAATTGACTTCTGAGTTATTATAAAATTTAACTTCTTAATTGGCACAATTTAGATACATTAATCCTTTTATATTAAGTGGCTATTAATTTTGAATAAAAATGAGATATAAAGATACAAAGGTATTTATAAGTGTTTATAAAATCAATGTAAATGAAGTGACTTTCAGTGTATTACTTTCTGGGTATAGATTTATGCACATATTGCACGGGAGAATATATTTTCATTGGTTTCTCAGAGAGGCCTAAGGTCTCAAAAAAACAAAAAATATGGACTAGAATTACTCAAAAGCAGTAAGAGAATAAAGAAATACAATTTTACTTATTAAATAATATTTATTAAATAAATGTTATTAAATAACTTTATTGAAGGTGATTTGAAAACTGAGTGGGGAAAGGGAGAGAATGATTGTGAAAGGGGAGGCAGGAAGGGAACCCAAGTAAGAGGTCCTTGCATTAACTTGGGTTAATGGGGCTTGCATTAGGATTGCAGCAGGATGTTGGAAAATATAATTGCTGTTGTCTGCAGTATATTTCTATATCTACTGTTTAAGGGTGATGCCAAACCTGGGAAAAGAAGCAAAGTCATAGGAATCAAGCAGCAGCCAGAGTCTACCCAAATCATGACACATAGACAGTCAGATGAACACTGCCATGTTGCTGCTGCTGCTGAGTACTAAATGCCATAATTTCCACACAAGTACTAAACAATAGCATCTACCATTGGAAATCCTACCCCTGGTTCTCCAATAAATTGAATGCTAGTATTATCACATTTTCATCTGCCCCTGCTGTTTTATTTAGATCCCTAACTCATAATTCACAGCCGAGGCTGTATATGATGAGTTAAGCTGGTTATGTGTTGAGCTGCAAAGGAAGCTTGAAAGTCACTCTGTTAAATTGATCTTCTAAGTGGGAATCAGACTCAGTTCCTTACCGAGATTTCCTAGGTGAGGAATTTACAAAATATGAGGAAATTAATAATATTAAGAAAAGACAAATTATCATTATATCCAAAGCCATAAACACAATTCACCATTTAATTCACTTATGCATTTAACATATATTTCTTGAGCTCCTGCTGTGTTTTAGGATGTGTGTCAGGAACTTGAAGAAAATAATAAGACAAGCAACTTGCTCTCTTGGAGCTTTCATTTTCCTAGAGAACAATACAATAAATAAATGAATTAAAAGTTATAGACTGTCATATGATGATATACACTAAAGAGAGAAATAAATCTGGGGAAGAAGAAAAGGGGATAGAAAGTTTTGGGAAAAGATACAATTTTAAAAAGTGTAGACAGTGAGAAGTAAGTTAACATTGGAATAAAGACCAGAAAAAGTGATATAGAAGAAAGCCATTTTAAGATGTGGAAGAAAATTAGAAGATAAAGAAATCAGCAACTGTAAAAACCTCTGAGATGTAAGCATACCCAGCATGTTCAAGTAACAGCAAGATGGCCTAAGAGGTTGGTGTGGAGTGAGGACAAAATCAATAGATGTTATCAGACAGATTAAGAGAATGGGAGTGTGGATTTTGTGGCACTTTTTTGGACTCTGAACAAAATAGAAAGCCATTGTAGAGTCTGACAATTTTTTTGAGTAACAACCATGTGCAGGCACTGTACCATTAACGTAGAATACAAATATGATGGTTTCATGACTGTGCACTATGCTAAATTTTGTAGTTGAGAGATATGTTGTTTATGAACATAATGATTCCTGTTTTTAGGGTCTTTAATGTGTTATTTTCAGGAATAATGCATATGGAAAATTGAGCAAAAATTTATTGTTAAACTACATGATACTGTCAAAATGTGCAATAAAAGTTGAGAGAATTGGAACAGTATGGTATGGAGAAGACATGGAGTATTTTATGGAAAAGGAAAGGTAGATAATGGCTTTAGATAAAGGAGAAAAAATCAGATAAAAGTTTATAAATTTTCAGCCCTCCCTCCCTCCCTTCCTTCCTTCCTCTTTTTTTTTTCCTTTTTAATAAGAGGCATACTGACAATCAGGAAGTTTGCCTAGAACAGGTGGGAGATTATTAGCCAGGCAACCAAAAAGAGCATTTCAAAAGGAGAGGCAGGGGCTTCCCTGGTGGCACAGTGGTTGAGAGTCCGCCTGTCAATGAAGGGGACACGGGTTCGTGCCCCGGTCCGGGAAGATCCCACATGCCACGGAGCGGCTGGGCCTGTGAGCCATGGCCGCTGAGCCTGCGCGTCCGGAGTCTTTGCTCTGCAACAGGAGAGGCCACAACAGTGAGAGGCCCATGTACCGCAAAAATAAAAAAAAAGGAGAGGCAAGGTCAGCTGTGCAGAATGCTGATGAAAGGATGATTTTAAAAGAGAGAGAAAGTCAAGTAGCCAAAGCAGTTGTCATCAGAGAGAATCACTGGTTACCTTGACAGGACATTTTCATTGTAATTGAAAAGAAAGAAGCCAATTAGAGGGAGTTGTAGAGTGAATGAGTTACTCAGCTTCTAGCAGAGCTATAGACTAAATATTAAAAATTAAAATATTAAAATTTTTGTTGAACATTTAAAATGTATTGCTGAACTAAAAGAAAAAAGAGAAAATCACTAAAGGACTCATCAAAATAAACTAAGATCAGAAACAAGACTATAAAGCAAAATCAGAGACCAAGAATAATCTGGGAAAAATACCAGTTCTGGGAACTTATATCCTTAGGGATGTACAGTCTAAATCAACAGTTGAACCTGAAAGAGGTCCCTTGCAATGGCTATAACTTCAGTGGAAATGAAGGCTAAAATAAAATAAAATCACAAGGAACATGTCTGATTTGCTCTAACTAGAGAATGGGAGTACAAATCCCATTTGAGAATAAGTAATTATAGTCTGTTGTCACATGCTTCTGGAGATAGAATATTTAGTATCCTTGAGGTCAGGGAAACCCCAAGTCAAGAGATTAAATGTATTACCTAATTAACCTAGCAGAATCAAACTGAGATTTCCTCCAGAGGAAAACAACTGCAAAATTAAATATGTTAAACAATATATTTAGACACCAAATAATCCAAATATTCACATACAAAATATAAAATAACCATGTATTAAATATTTAAGTAAAAGATTCATCAAATAAATGAGGTAAAAAAGTTATCAAAATTAACCAGAAAGATTAAAAATTAGAGCAGAGATCTCTAGGTTAAACTTGAAATATAAAGAGTTTTGAAGATGTCACTGCCATTTATACAAGAAGGCAAAGCCGAACAAACTAAAAATCAATGACCTTTCTTGGACCCATCAGAAAACTTAGGTTTCATGGCAAACTGCACCCTGAGATCTGGAGATCCGAGTGCATCTAGAGGAATATAAGAACCAAGATCTGCTTTCCTGGAACAGAAATCACTGGAGCTATAAATTAGTAGAAACAATTAAACAGTAATTTGGATGAATTACTAGAGGCTGAGTGCATTACAAATGACATAGAAAAACGAATAATAGAGAAAAAATTCTATAGTAGTGCCAATGATGTATAAATTGGAATATATTGCCCAGGTCTATGGAAGAAAAAAGAAAGAAAAAAAACTAACCCAGAAAATTTGTTTAAAAAAGATATTTCCCAGAAGATAGAAGAATCCAGTAGAGGTGTTCATACCTTGTGTTTAAGTGAAATCAAGATGGATAAAGTGGGTTAAACAGAAATTACAGGAATCCTCACAGAAATTGACAAATCAGCTTGTGCTGATAATATGGGAAGAGCCAGAGTCAAATAGGTTACCTGAAAAGGGCAGAGTTTAATAGTTCCAGGAAAAATAATGTAAGATTCGAAAGATGACAGCTCGTAAGAGTTGAGAGACTTTAGACTGAGTAATTTGGCTACAATCATAACTGATCCAAATGTGAAAACAAAGGGATGGGATATAGTTAAAAGGAGAAATTTAATGTTCTCAGAAATCTCTAAACAGCCCAATTCCCGTAACAAACGGGACAGGATGCCACCAATTGACAAGACTAGTGTCTGGAAGGATAGAGCTCATACTAGAGGACACAATATATTCTGGAAAAAAAAGGAAGTTTTAGAGCAAGAACATAAATGAAAAGAAAGGCTAGCCACTTGGAACAGATGGTATAATATTAATGACAGATTATGGGTAATTGGAACACTTTGAAAGTAAAGGAACCCCAATATTTACATCCAATAATCTCTTGAGACAGTTACATATCAAAATCTGATTTTTTTAAAAAGTTGACAATAGAGTAGTCAGAGTTACTAATGACATTTCAAAGTTATCTATTGTCAGAGAGAACCTTTAATAGTTTCAAATATATCTGCTTTTTGTAGCATAATATTGGTTTCATGTGTGTATTTTGGCTCTTGATTTCTGTAATTATTTTCCAACATAATCACCACAGAAACTTAACACAGTGATACATAAGTGAGTGTTCTTCTGTGGCCCAGTGTGTTTTTAATCCTTATTTTAATGTCTGATTAATAAATGATCAGAGAACACAAAAAGAAAAAATGTAGAATGTGGTATTTTTGAATGTGGTATTTTACTTTTCAAAAACTGTCAAACATTGCTTTTTATTTTTATTTGTACAATAATTATTAAAATGCTTTTCACTTTGTTGTTAGTTTAAATAAATTTCTGAAGATGAACTATGAAGAGTTTAGGCATTAATACACAGTTTGCTCTCTTTTTTTTTGCGGTATGCGGGCCTCTCACTGTTGTGGCCTCTCCCGTTGCGGAGCACAGGCTGCAGACGCGCAGGCTCAGCAGCCATGGCTCACGGGCCTAGACGCTCCGCGGCATGTGGGATCTTCCCGGACCGGGGCACAAACCCGTGTCCCCTGCATCGGCAGGCGGACTCTCAACCACTGTGCCACCAGGGAAGCCCTGCTCTCTTTTTCTTTAAGAAAATACACATAAATTTCTTACCCTAAAAATCTTACATTAATAAACAGATCTTAGAATTAAAATAGATATAATACAATTGACTTATTAGTATCTAAATAGAGAACCAATTATTTAGAATATAACTAAATAATTGCTTCAAACAAATAGTAACTGAATTTGATTTTGTGTCCAAGTTGTATATTATTACAGATGATTAAATCCAAACTCAAAACACTCATTAACATAGATTTAGCAAACTGGAAAGAATTGATATCTTTTCTGTTTTCTTTTCCGTCCCTCCCTCTCTCTGTTTCCTCCTTTTGTCCCTTCCTTCCTCCCTATTTGCCTTCTTCCCTCCTTGTTTAAGGAAATCTGAAGCTAAACTGTCATTCTTTTTCCTTTAACTCTGTGCCCAACCTGTAACCAAGCATGTTTCCCTGACATCAAAAGGAAAATTTTTATTTAAAACTGAAAAATACAAGGGAGGCATTGAAGGGCATATTAATACAATGAATTTCAATACATATGGCTTGCTCCCCTATAAATTATTGAAAAACCTCTCAGAATGAGTCCCAAATCTATAGTACATATTTATTTCTCTGATGATCTAAGTCTTTCGATTTGCTTTTTTTTTTTTTTGGCTTCTTGAATTGAGGTATAATTTTGACTATTAAAAAGCCCACTGTTAAAAGATATGCCTGAATTTATTTTACTTATGTATATATCCATGATTTTACCTATATATTGAAGATTAGATGTATAAACCAGTATGTAGGGCTATAGTTTTATCTCACTGTGGTTTTAAATTGTATTTTCTATATGCAAAATGATGTTAAGCATTTTCATATATACTTATTGTCCATTTGAATGTTCTCATCTGTGACGTATCTATTCAAGTTTTTCAACCAATTATAAAACTGCATGCCAATTTTATCTTTTCTTATTGATTTGTTCTTGTTATTTGTATGTTTTGAATAAGAATTTTCAGATATTTTCTCCCATTTTGTGACTTGCCTTTTCACATTTCTATTAACCCACATAGTGTAAAAAGTAATTTGTTTTTGTTTTATTGCTTAATATGTTTTATACACACTGCTCACATTTTTATTGAGTTAATGTATTGTTCAGCTTTCAGTATTAGAACATAATGGGAAATAGATGTTATGATTCTTAATAAGTTTTTGTATATTGAATATTATATAGATAATCCAACATAGAAAGTTATATTTTTTCATGTTTCTCATCTTTATTTTTAGCTCAGTAGTATTGTGATTTCTCCAAGGATCAAGTACAGGAAAATTATTCATAAAAGTAGGCTCTTTTACTTTAAGAATTGTATTCCTTAATCTGATGACTATATATCCATTTTACCGATCACTATTATTTCTTAAGAGTAAACTGGAGATATCTTTGAAATGAAAGTTCTGTGAGCTTTAAAGGTGTTTGTTATTGATTTAAGCAAGAGGCAGAAAATGTTTGAAAAGTACTAACAGGGGAAGTAAGGGTATCTCATAGCTGGCAAACTACTGATTTATGACTTTCATTATGCTTTTACGATTAGAACAAAGATCTGAAACTTTGTGTTTAAATTATTATTCTTTCTAAGACCAGATTTATTTGTAGATAAACTCCATAAAATAGTCATGTTAATAATCTTCCACAAAAAGAAGAATCAATACAAAATTCCCAATGAGGTTTGCTTTGTTTCTGTTACATTCTCTTTCATTTCCTTTCTTGAGAAGGCAAAATATACTAGAATAATTGAAACTAAATTATTCATGCTTTTCCTACCTCAGCTAATTTTTCAACAAAATAACTAGAATCTATAAACTATGCACACACTTCCTCTATGAATAGTGATGTGAAGCCAGAATTATTACAATTTTTAGCAATACCATTTTTCTGGATTTTCCAGAAACTTCCTAGCAAATATAATTATTCAGCAGATATTTATTTGGTGCCTAGTAATTTTAAATTCCTATGACAGCCATAAAGATAAAAAGATAATTTGCATCTTTATGGAAAAAATACCAAGCTAAAAGAATAAGGCTGTACAAATTATAATACAGAGACTGGTATAAGAGAGATACAAATACCCATGCAAAAAAGAAAAAGTACTGCAAGGAGATATATGTAAAGATTACAATGACAACACTAAAGGGAGAAAGTGTCACAACATGTTTACAAAACAGAGGGGATTATTAGAGAGGAGGCAAGACTTGACTCATTTTTTAAATTGATATTGGTTTTAGGCACTTGGTCTTAGAGGGGAAAATATTCTAGCTAAGGCAAAGGACATGTGAAAAGTCATGAGTATGAACAGGATAGAAATCTTAGAATCTTAACAGTTAATTTGGTAATTTATCACTTGTTTGAGGACAAACAAGGAATGAGTTTAGAGGGATTGTCTTTGGCCAGTCTGGATCTTAGCCTGAAGAAGAATGGGGATAACAAAATAAAGTAATATAATGTGTTTATTTGGAATTTTAGTAAGATCACGATGGCCAGTAGTTGGTGAAGGTAGCATGCATAATAAATAGGTTGGTAAATTATCATAGAAGGTAAGATTTAGAGCTCATCTTCCCAACTTGTGTCCTAGGCTTTGCAAGTGGCAGAATGATCAACTCTCTCATCTGGAACTATCCTGCTGACACTGCCATTAAAACAGTTCATTTACCCCTGCACACAAGAAACAGGACCATAGAAAGTAATTTTACTAGGTGCCAGCACTCCCACCTAATTGCTACTTTCTAAAACTATTTCCCTCAGGCCATGATGGTTTTACTGGCGACCACTACACACAGGTACTTGGACAAGTGTCACATGTAGGAGTGATGGACTTTAATAAAAAGTGTAACAAAATTATATCAAAATAATAGAAATCATGACAACAAACATAGAGAAAGGGTGACACTAATAGGGCAACTGCACTAGTGACCTCAGCCTGAGAAGGAAAGGTTAGAAGAAGTGGAAGATTGAGCTGAGGTAAGCTATAACTGACAAAATCAGCAAGACCCTGGACTTTTGCTTCTCTCTTGCTTTTATACTTGAAAGGCGATACACTCAGCTTTACTTGTTATTCATTGGTGTACCATATGAATTCGTTTCAATGTGTTCCACTGTCACTCAGTCTAATTTGCAGAAATAGAAAAGAGGAGAGCACTCAATACAAATGCCCTTTGAAAAGGGAGTAGATTAGAAGTGCAACTTAAGGATCAAGGGAGGTACAAATCAGTACTCTTATAAAAATAGATTGAATGTCATGGAAAGTGGGGAAACCTTTCACAGAAAACCTGTGAAAAAAATAAGAAATATTGCTCTAGTTGAGATATATGTACATGGAGACCTAGGTTTATTCATCTTTATATCCCAATACCCAACATAATTCCAGGCACATAAAAAGTGCTCAGTAAAGGTCCATTGAATGAATGAATTAGTAATGTTCTACAGCATACTGAATGAACCCCAAGCACATTCGTGTGACTGCATCGTTTTTTATTTGTTGTGGGGGAAGGGAAAGACAGAAAGAGTAGGTACTGCAAGTTTAACGAAATTGGAGGTGTCCAACCTGGTTGGACAGTTTTTGTTTTGTTTTTCTGTGAGTATTGCACATAAGTTTAAGTGGTCTTTATCAAATGGCTTTAGATTTCTAGAGAGTAAAGATATTGCTATTTTCTTAGATACAAAACATGCTATGCATTCTGTCTTTCCTTTGCATCTCAAGACTCAGGCTGCTTCTTTCTCATCCCACACTGCCTCAGGAAACTGACCCATATTGATTGAATTGGCTGGTTCTCTTGTCTTCTGGCTTCCTATTGGATTTGGCCAAAGGGAGGCACCGTTAAGAAATGTCAGTAAGGGAAGGAGGATAAGGTCAGGGTACATGTACCTCTGGCACCTTCCCCGAAAGTCATCTAGGACTGGCTGCATTCCTGTTAGGGGGCTGTGTCAGCCCATCCTTCAGTCCCTTGTCTTTTCATGCCTAAGGGGGATACATAACCTCATTATTACTAGCCCCAAATTACTGCAATATCGTTGTGATTTCTCTGCATCCTACAGAGATGCTTTATTATACTCTCTGCAAATTATTCAATTTTATTTTGACATTCACTTCTTGTCAGGCCCTCTCTATATATACATAATAATTAATATTAATCTGATACATCTAATTTGACATTAGTTGTAGGATATTCAATATATTTGTAATTCATCTGTTTTAAAACATACACAAATAGGGCCATTAAAGTTATGGTATTTTTTTACTTTTAGAATCTCTTGTCTCATCCATTTATTTAAATTCTTCATTTGATGGCTAACAATCTATCAAAACATCCAGATACATGTAAACAATAGCATGGATTATGTGAGAATAGAAATATACCTAAATGGAAATAACTGTGAAAGCAATGCCATTCACTTTCATGAATAGACATTTATAAATGAGTTTAATAGAGAGAATAAGGTGTGTAAACTATTCCAGATTCAATAAGCATATGATTCGTGACACTCAAGCTCAATGTTTTCAAATTATCTGTCTTAAAATATATGAAAAATAAATTTATTTATTTGTAAATAATTGTGAATTTATTTATACAAATTTATTTATAAAAATGCAAATTATTTACTTAATTTTTAAGAGAAATTATCTTGGGAAATTTAGTACTTAGGCCAAAAAGTGATATTAAATCTCTTATCAAAATTATGAACCATTTCTATAACAGTATATGTATGTATATATATATACACAGATATATAAATCATTATAAAGAAAATCATAATTTAGATGTGTTATTCATTTTTTCACATTAGAACATGTTTTATTTAGATTTTTTTAATTTAGTTGAACATTTATTTTGAGATAACTCTAAGTTATCTGTATAAATCCATATACAATTATAAGAATTAAAATAAATATATTCCATGTATCCTTTACATAGTTTCTCCCAGTAGTACCAAATTGAAAAAATACAGTGTAATATCACAACCAGGATATTGAAATTGATTCAATCCACATCTTATTCCAGTTTCCCTAGTTTAATTTTATGTGTATGAGTGCATCTGAATTTAAAAATCATCATTTCCTCCAGGGTTCTTCTGTCACTTTTAAATTATACTCAGACTAAATGCAATATGAAAATTTTAGAGATGAAAGGCTATTGGAATAAAAGTCCTTGAATGAATGACAATTTATTTGAAAAAGTAAAAACATATTATTTGGGGTCCTGCAGCCAGCTACCCCATGACCTGGCTCTGCCCCACCAGTGGGGCAGCATCAGCCCTGGAATGCCCCAGCACTATACCAGCTGTGCCAGGACCCAGCCCTGCCCACCAGTAGGCCAGCTGCCTCAGCACAGTGCAGGGCCCGGGAGCTAACCAAACCAGAAGCTAGCTCCACCTACCAGCACACCCACAGTAGTTGACCCCACCAAAACAGAAGGGCCTATGCAGCCCACATAGGGGATACCCCTAGACCATATAGCTCTGGTGACTAGAGGGGAGTGTGCTGCTGGGCTCCAGAGGATGTATCCTATATAAGGCCACTTCTCCAATATCAGGAAGCATAACCAACTTACCTAATACATAGAAATAAAAACTGAAATTAGGCAAAATGAAATGGCAGAGGATGTGTTGCAAATGAAGGAAGAAGGTAAAGTCCCAGAGGAAGAACTAAGCAAAGTGCAAATAAGCAGTCTAACTGATAAAGAGTTCAAGGCCACGATCTTAAAGATGTTTAAGGAACTAAGGAGAAGAATGGATGAATACAGTGAGAAGTTTAACAAAGAGTTAGAAAACATAAAGAAGAACCAGACAGCTGAATAATGCAATAACCAAAATTTAAAAATACACTCGAAAGTGTATAACAGTAGATTACATGTTACAGAGGAATGGAGCTATGAACTGGAAAACAAGATTAGTGGAAATCACTCAAGCTGAACAGAAAAAAGAATTTTTAAAAAGTGAGGACACTTTAAGAGATCTCTGGGACAAAATGAAGTGTACTAACATTCACATTATAAGGGTCCCAGAAGAAGAGAGAGTGAAAGTGGTGGAGAACTTCTTTGAAGAAATAAGCTGAAAATAGCTAAAAACTTTCCCTAACCTGAGGAGGGAAACAGACATTCAGGTTCAGGAATCACAGAAAGTCCCAAACAATATGAACCCAAAGAGATCCACCCAAGAAACACTATATTTAAAATTCCAAAAGTAAAGAGAGAATATTAAAAGCAACTAGTTACATATAAGGGAACTCCTATAAAACTATAAGCTGAATTTTCAGCAGAAATTTTGCAGGCCAGAAAGGAGTGGCATGATATATTCAAAGTGATGAAAGGAAAACTCTGTAACCAAGAATACGTGACTCAGCAAGGCTATCATTCAGATTTGAAGGAGAGAGAAAGAGTTTTATAGACAAGCAGAAGCTAAAAGAGTTCAGCACCACTAAACAGGCTTTACAAGAAATGTGTAACTGAATCACTTTGCTGTACACCTGAAACTAACACAATACTGTTAATCAACTATACTCCAATATAAAATAACAATTTAAAAAAATGTTTAAAAAAGGCAGAAAAGACCACAGCTAGAAATATGAAAATTACAGAAGGAAAAATCTCATTGATAAAGGCAAACGTACAGTAAAGGTAGTAGATCAACAACTTTATAAAGCTAGTATGAAGGTTGCAAGAAGTTGCAAAGGGATACACACAAAAAATATCATCAACTTAAATTAATCATTCATATATATATATATATATACACGCAGACACACACACACACACACACACCTCATGGTAACCACAAACCAAAATTCTATAGTAGATACACACAAAAAAGGAGGAAGGAATCCAAATATAACAATAAACATAGTTTATCAGATTACAAGAGAAAAGAATAAAAGAAGGAAGAGAAAAGAACTACAAAACAACCAGAAAACAATGAGCAAAATAGCAATAAGTGCGTGCCTATCACTAATTACTTTAAATGTAAATGGACTAAATGGTCTAATCAAAAAATTAGGGTCAGTGAATGGATTAAAAAACAAGACCCATATAGAGGCTGCCTACAAGAGAGACTCATTTCAGATCTAAAGTCACATGCAGACTGAAAGTGAAAAGATAGAAAAAGGTATTTCATGCAAATGAAAAGGGAAAATGAAAGCTGGGCTAGCAATACTTATATCAGACAAAATAGACTTTAAAACAAAGACTGTAACGTGAAACAAAGAAGGACATTACTTGATGATAACAGGATCAATCCAACAAGATACAATAATTGTAAATATGTATGCACCCAACATAGCACTTAAATACATAAAGCACATATTTAAAAAATGATACAAATGAACTTATTTACAAAACTGAGACAGACTCACAGACTTAGAGAATAAACTTATGATTACCAGGGGGGTAGTGGGGAGGAATAGACTGGGAGTTTGGAATTGACATGTACACACTGCTATATTTAAAGTAGATAACCAACAAGGACCTACTGTAAAAGAAAGAAAGAAGAAGAAAGAAAGAATGAGAAAGAAAGGAAGGGAGAGAGAGAGAGAGGGAGGGAGGATGGAAGGAAGGAAGAAAGAAAGAAAACTTGCAATGACTAAAAAAATATATTAGCACACATAAAGGGAGAAATTGACAGTAACACAGTAATAGTAGAGGACTTTGACATCTTACTTAAATCAATGTACAGATCATCCAGACCAAAAATCAATAAGGAATCACTGGCCTTAAATGACACATTAGGCCAGATGGTAGACTTTATAGATACCTACAGAACACTCTATCCAAAAGCAGCAGAATACATATTCTTTTCAAGTGCACATGGAACATTCTCCAGGATAGATCGCATGCTAGGCCACAAAACAAGTCTCAGTAAACTTAAAAAGATTGAAAACATGCATCTTTTCCAACCACAACAGTATGAGACTGGAAATCAACTACAAGAAAGAAAAAAAAATACAGAAAACACAAACACGTGAAGGCTAAACAATATGCTTTTAAACAGCCAATGGTCACTTAAGAAATCAAGGAGGAAATCAAAGAATACCTGGAGACGAATGGAAATGGAAATACAATGATCCAACATGTATCGACACAATAAAAGCAGTTCTAAGAGGGAAGTTTATAATGATATAAGCCTACTTCAGGAAACAAGAAAAACTCAAATAAACAACCTAACCTTACACCTAAAGGAACTAGCAAAGAAAAGCAAACAAATCCAAAGTTAGTAGAAGGAAAGAAATCATATAGATCCAAGCAGAAATACATGAATTAGAGACTAAAACAGATAGAAAAGGTCAATGAAATTAAGAGCTGGTTCTTTGAAAAGACAAACAAAATTGTCAGACTCATCAAGAAAAAGAGAAAGGACCCAAATAAATAAAATTAGAAATGAAAGAGAAATTATAACCAACACCACAGAAATGCAAAGAATCATAAACAATTACTATGAACAGTTATACACCAACAAAATAAGCAACATAAAATAAATGGATAAATTCCTAGAAACGTACAATCTCTGAATACTGAATCAGGAAGAAATAGAAAGTGTGAATAGACCAATTATCAGTAATGATATGAGTCAGTAATAAACTCCCAACAAACAAAAGTTCAGGACCAGGTGGCTTCACAAGTTAATTCTACCAAACACTTAAGAGTTACACTATTCTTCTCAAACTATTCCAAAAAACTGAAGAGGAAGGAATGTTTCCAAACTTATTCTCTGAGGTTGGCTGACACTGATTCCAAAAGCAGACAAAAGCACTACAAAAATTACAGATCTATATCACTGATGAACATAGATGCAAAAATCCTCAACAAAATACATTTGACTTTTGAACAACACAGAAATTGGGGTGCTGACCCTCAGTGCCATGGAAAATTGATGTATAACCTATAGTCAGCCTTCCATATACATGGTTGTAGTTATTTCATATCTGCAGTTTCACATCTACAGATTCAACAACCACTGATTGTGTAGGACTGTAGTATTTACTATAGAAAAAAGTCCAGGTATAAATGGACCCATGCAGTTCAAACCCTTGTTGCTTAAGGATCAACACTATTAGCAAACCAATTCAACAATACATTATGACATTGATAGGAAACAAATTCACTCCCCCCATATGCTGATCACTATTGAAATTAATAACAGAAATATAAGAATCAAGGAGGACCTCAAACGGCCCTGAAACTTGGAAAACTATTCATTCATATGCCAGAATATTTTACTTGTAGAAAAGAAAAGCAGGAAATATGCTGATTTGTAGTTACTTCTCCTGAAAAAGATGGAGAAAAAAATGGTAGATATACAAAACCTCACTAATGTCCCCCACATTGTGAGCCTTAAGGACTGAAGCAGACAGTAAGCCAACAGAAGCTATTGCCTGGATCGCTAGCCTTTGAAAGCAGTTTTTAAGAAGGTGAAGTGTAACACAGCAGCAGCTATTCTAAGGCAAACAACAGTGATTAGATTGTCCTTGATTTGGAAGTACAACTATCCTGTAACAATGGAAATGAGGCTAGGCACAGGCACAACTTGTAACTGATGTGGTGCCTCAGCCAAAAAATCCAGGATGTGCAAAATTGGCTCCTACACAGTGTATACATAAGCTTTATCAAGCACAGAACTCTTGTCAGACATCTGCTGAGACCACCTATAGCTCTAACTCCCTTCATTTTAGTACAATGCTGAGATAGTAATGTACGTTTATATCAACTAACCATTTAATCTAACATACCTTGGGTAAAATCTAATGGTAACCAGGTGCACTGTGGTGTTGGCAGAGAATCTCATTTCCCTTGCTTTTGGACAGATAGCAAAGTCATAAAAATCTCTGTTTATTTAAAGAGGAATAAATGTTAGAACAAAAAACAATAAAGTGCCTGGAACACTGAAAATATTGTCCATTGTAAAATCCAGAAAATGTTTTACTTAAGATGCAGTAAATAGAAATCATTTTTTAAAATCACTGGAGTTAAAAAAAAAGAAGTCTCAATGGATTTGAAGAATAGGTAGAGGGAATAATAGAAATAAAGTTGAAAGGTGAAGATGTTATTGTGAGGAAATAAGAATTAAAGAATTAATAAGTGGAAAACTTCCAGGTAATGATGATTTACAGAGAAAATTGTGGGAGTAGATGATTTAAGTACATTGGAGGTGAAGCTCAAGTAGAGTTGAGAGTAAGGAAACCAGAGACTCAGCTGTGGATAAGCTAACCTTGAGGTCATTGAAGATACTGTAAAAAGAATTAATGTCAAAAGGTAACCGAGAACCAGAACTAAGCAAGTAAATCATAGGATGACAGGTGGCAACAGTAGAGACAGGGAAGAGAGTAGTGTTAGAGACCATAAACCCCAAGTAGTTTTCATATTGAAGTGAAGAGGAGGATGGAGATTGAATAGTCTGTCAAGTACACCATAATATGACTCACACATCATAGGTGCATACATAGGTGTATGTGGAAACTAATATTATTGCTGTGGTTTAAGTCATAAAGCAGGATATCAGGTGGTCTACTCTTCAGTAATTGATATATCTGTTTTATATTTATGAAATGTATTTTTTTTCTTTAAGGGCATTTTAATTTTATTGTGGAGATGCCACAGTAACGTAAAAAGAGTTAGTATGGACTAAATATAATACTTGGTGGTAATCCAGATCAAGTGAACATCTCATTTAGAAAGTCATCCCACAGTACTTTCATAATGCCCCAAACACTGACTAGCAGAGCTCATATCTGAATAATACAAGAGTAGTAGATTGTTAAATACATATAGATATTTTTGCAAGGCCAAAGGTGGGGGTAGGGTGATACTGTGCATTGCCTCAATGGCATATATCAGCTCTGCTAAAGAAAGAAAAAATTAACACAGTACAATTCAGCCTGCTGCTATACTTGCTAAGCCACCTATAGAGGTTGTAATGGCCTCTCCAGATATTCAAAGGTATTATTGAATTAATTTTACAAGTTCTATTTCTTTATTGTGGTATATATGGAATATAACAATGCATGTAACTACTGTACTTTAAGTCTGTATTTTAAGGACGATGACTATTTTAAAGCATTCCCTATCCTGTGCCCTTCAAAGAGAGGCTAAAAGTGGGTTCTTTGGTGCCAGTCTGCCTGGGTTCATATTTTGGCTTTACTTCTTACTAGCTGAAGAACCTTAAGTGATTTACTTAGCTTTGGGCTGGGGAGCGGTTAGGTTTTCTCACTCTAAAATTGGGGATATTAGGGCAATATGTAATAAATGAATAACTTTTCCCCAGTATCAGGCATACACTACCAATAGTATATGTATTTACTATATAGTATTAGTAGTGTAAGATGTATAGATGCACTCAGTAAATCTTAAGATGCATTATATTATTGCTACTATTACTATTAGTAATAGTTGTGGTAGTATTTGGAAAAACAATATCAAGAATTTGAAGAAAATTTTATCCCATATACTGAATATTAAGTGCAAGGGACTTAACAAATATTATCTAGTCTAATCCACACAATAAGCACATAAGATAGGTATTATTATTCTATTTTACAGATGTAGAAATTAAAGCTTACTGAATCTAGATGAAATTGATTCTAGATGCTATGCTTTTCCCCTTGTGTCATTTGATCTTATCTCTTTCATTGAGACTGTCACCATGACTAATTGATTTAATTCCACATAGAAAATCATGTTTTATTTGCTGTCTTTACTCATAATTCTTACCTTTGAATACCTAATTTCCATTAGGTTATGTCATGCTTTTAGCTTTTAAAGAGGGAATATAAAATAGGAATATTAACCTCAATTTTTAGTCACTTCCATCTGCCGACTAGCTAAACATAAAATTTTAAATACTATTTGATACAATCTGTGGTGTTTGGAACATCACCAGATTTTTATTGTTATTTTTGTGTATGGAAGCAATTGGTACTTGATTTAAAACAAATACGAACTTGAAATGACATTCCTTTCCACTTTAAGTCTCTATACTTTTTAAATTTGTTTATATAAGCTTACTATAAATTTTATAGTACTCTATTATGTTTTAGAAATGACAATTCTGAAAGTCTATATAAGATATATGCATTCCTCGATTTAAAGTATAACCCCCACCCAGAACAGAGCCCATGTTTTCGCAGAGCTGGAACTCCAGGCTTGTGGTCTCTTCCCTCCACTGTCACTGAGCTGCTCTGGAGCACAATGGGATGGTGACCTCACGGAGGCTGCCTGCTTTGGAGGGACCCCACCAGCTGAAGCCACAACTGTCCTTGGGACTGTGGGCCACTTACCTGAAACCTGGACCTCAAAGGCCACCTTTATTCACACAGAGAAAGGATTTTTCCATTTGAAGGTCAACATGTCAGAGTTTCTTACCAGCCTTGTATATTACTCTCTGGTGATTACAATGTGTTGACTCGAGCTCTCTGTGCTACACATACTTCTCCTGAAGTGGGAGCCGGTTCCGGGAAGGTTGACCACTGTATATCTCTCGAAGTACAGCTGCAAAGCATCTCTGCCAAACACCAGTCTATAGATGAGGAAGCAGACACTGAGGCACACAGAGGTTAAGTCACTTGCTCAAAGTCACATAGACACCATGCGGCTGAAAGGGTCTTGGTGCTCTGGCCAGGTGTCAGGCCTGAGCCTCTGAGATGGAAGAACCAAATTCAGAACATTGGGCCACCAGAGACCTCCCAGCCACACATAATATCAATCAGCAAGAGCTCTCCCAGAGATCTCCATCTCAACGCTAACACCCAGCTCCAGTCAACGACCAGCAAGCTCCAGTGCTTGACACCCCATGCCAAACAGCTAGCAAGACAGGAACACCGCACAACCCATTAGCAGAGAGGCTGCCTAAAGTCACACTAAGTTTACAGATACCCCAAAACACACTACCAGACGCGGTCCTGCCCACCAGAAAGACAAGATCCAGCCTCATCCATCAGAACACAGGCACCAGCCCCCTCCACCAAGAAGCCTACACAACCAACTGAATGAACCTCACCCACTGGGGGCAGACACCAAAAACAACGGGAACTACAAACCTGCAGCCTGAGAAAATGAGACCCCAAATACAGTGAGTTAAGCAAAATGGGAAGACAGAAATATGCAGCAGATTAAAGAGCAAGGAAGAAACCCACCAGACCAAACAAATGAAGAAGAAATAGGCAGTCTACCTGAAAAAGAATTCAGAGGAATGATAGTAATGATGATCCAAAATCTTGGAAATACAATGGATAAAATACAAGAAACATTTAACAAGGACTTAGAAGAACTAAACAGCAAACAAACAACGATGAACAACACAGTAAGTGAAATTAAAAATTCTCTAGAAGGAATCAATAGCAGAATAACTGGGGCAGAAGAACGGGTAAGTGACCTGGAAGATAAAATAGTGTAAATAACTGCCACAGAGCAGAATAAAGAAAAAGAATGAAAAGGATTGAGAACAGTATCAGAGGCCTCTGGGACAATATTAAAAGCACCAACATTCAAATTATATGAGCCCCATAAGAAGAAGAGAAAAAGAAAGGGACTGAGAAAATATTTGAAGAGATTATAGTTGAAAACTTCCTTAATATGGGAGAGGACATAGTCAAGTCCAGGAAGCACAAAGAGTCCCATACAGGATAAATACAAGGAGAAACAGGCCAAGACACATATTAATCAAACTATCAAAAATTAAATACAAAGGAAAAATATTAAAAGCAGAAAGGGAAAAGCAACAAATAACATACAAGTGAATCCCCATAAGATTAACAGCTGATCTTTCAGCAGAAACTCTGCAAGCCAGAAGGGTAGGGCAGGACATATTTAAAGTGATGAAAGGGAAAAAACTACAACCAAGATTACTCTACCCAGCAAGGATCTCATTCAGACTTGACGGAGTAATTAAAACTTTAACAGACAAGCAAAAGCTAAGAGAATTCAGCACCACCAAACCAGCTTTACAACAAATGCTAAAGGAACTTCTCTAGGCAGGAAACAAAAGAGAAGGAAAAGACCTACAATAACAGACCCAAAACAATTAAGAAAATGGTAAAAGGAATATATATATTGGTAATTACCTTAAATGTAAGTGGATTATGCTCCAACCAAAGGACACAGACTGGCTGAATGGATACAAAAACAGGACTCATATATATGCTGTCTACAAGAGACCTACCTCAGACCTAGGGGCACATAAAGACTGAAAATGTGGGGATGGAAAAAGATATTCCATGCAAATGGAAACCAAAAGAAAACTGGAGTAGCAATACTCATATCAGAAAAAATAAACTTTAAAATAAAGACTCTTACAAGAGACAAAGAAGGACACTACATGATGATCAAGGGATCGATCCAAGAAGAAGATATAACAATTGTAAATATTTATGCACCCAACATAGGAGCACCTCAATACATAACGCAAACACTAACAGCCATAAAAGGGGAAATCGACAGTAACAAAATAATAGTAGGGGACTTTAAAACTCCACTTTCACCAATGGACAGATCATCCAAAAGGAAATACATAAGGAAACACAAGCTTTAATGACACATTAAACAAGATGGTCTTAATTGATATTTATAGGACATTCCATCCAAAAACAACGGAATACACTTTCTTCTCAAGTGTTCATGGGACATTCTCCAGGATAGATCATATCTTGGGTCACAAATCAAGACATGATAAATATAACAAAATTGAAATCGTATCAAGTATCTTTTCTGACCCCAACACTATGAGACTATCAATTACAGGAAAAAAACTGTAAAAAATACAAACACATGGAGGCTAAACAGTACACTACTAAATAACCAAGAGGTCACTGAAGAAATCAAAGAGGAAATCAGAAAATACCTAGAAACAAATGACAATGAAAACATGACCACCCAAAACCTATGGGATGCAGCAAAAGCATATCTAAGAGGTAAGTTTATAGCAATACAATCCTACCTCAAGAAACAAGAAACATCTCAACTAAAAAACCTAACCTTACACCTAAAGCAATTAGAGAAAGAAGAACAAAAAAACCCCAAAGTTAGCACAAGGAAAGAAATCATAAAGATCAGATCAGGAATGAATGAAAAAGGAATGAAGGAAACAATAGCAAAGATCAATAAAACTAAAAGCTGGTTCTTTGAGAAAATAAACAAAGTTGATAAACCATTAGCCAGACTCATCAAGAAAAAAAGGGAAAAGACTCAACAGAATTGGAAATGAAAAAGAAGTAACAACTGACACTGCAGAAATACAACAGATCATGAGAGATTACTACAAGCAAGTATATGCCAATGAAATGGACAACCTGGAAGAAATGGACAAATTCTTCGAAAAGCACAACCTTCCGAGACTGAACCAGGAAGAAATAGAAAATAAAAACAGACCGATCACAAGCACTGAAATTAAAACTGTGATTAAAAATCTTCCAACGAACAAAAGCCCAGGACCAGATGGCTTCACAGGTGAATTCTATCAAATATTTACAGAAGAGCTAACACCTATCCTTCTCAAACTCTTCCAAAATATAGCAAAGGGAGGAACACTCCCAAACTCATTCTACGAGGCCACTATGATATGAAAACCAAAGATGTCACAAAAAACGTAAACTACAGGCCAATATCAGTGATGAACATAGATGCAAAAATCCTCAACAAAATACTAGCAAACAAAATCCAGCAGATCCCAAAGGTTAAAGCTGGAACAATTTGAGCAATAAAATAAATAATGTAGTATTGCATTATAATCCAAATTATAAAATAAATATTCACGAGCCCATACTGCTGTAAGTAAATAAATGGGGAAGAATAGACACATCTCCCATGCAGAAATTTTCCAAATAATTTATGTAGATACTCCAGTCTAAAGGAGGTGAAGTATAATTCTCCACTTTTAAAATGGGAGCTGTCCATAGTGACTTCTTCCAAAGAATACAGTATGAAAAAGGGAGGGGAAAATTAGTTTTACAAAGGAAAAATCTGACAAACACTAACTTAAGCCAGGTGATCAAAGTGAACATCAACAGTGAAAAGTCATACTGATAGTACATGCCCTCGACATATGATGAGAATGGCACTTGACCTCTTATCTTTTTCCCCAAAATATTACCCCAGACTAATCATGAGATAAACAGCAGACAAATCCCATTTGCAGGACATTTTACAAGTTACCAGACTATCAAGGTCATCAAAAATAAGGAAAGTCTGAGAAATTGTCAAAACCAAGAGGAACCTTAAGAGACAGGACTAATAAAGGAAATATGATTTCCTGGATGGGATTCTGAAACATAAAAATAACATCAATGAAAATCCAAGGACATTTGAATAAAATATCAACTTTTGTTAATAATAAAGTGTTAAATTTTGTTAATTAATTATAACCAATGCACCATCCGAATGAAAGATGTTACTAATAGGGAAGAAAACTGGTTGTGGGGTATCCAGGAACTCTGTACTATCTTCACAATAATTCTAGAACTTCTGAAATAAAATGCTTACTTAAAAAGCTAGTGTCCTGGGCTTCCCTGGTGGTGCACTGGTTAAGGATCCGCCTGCCAATGCAGGGGACACGGGTTCGATCCCTGGCTTGGGAAGATCCCATATGCCGTGGAGCAACTAAGTCCATGCACCACAACTACTGAGCCTGCGCTCTAGAGCCCATGAGCCACAGCTACTGAGCCTGTGTTCCACAATTACTGAAGGCTGCATGCCTAGAGCCCGTGATCCACAGCAAGAGAAGCCACCACAATGAGAAGCCCGTGCACAGCAGCGAAGAGTAGCCCCTGCTCACCACAACTAGAGAAATCCCACGTGCAGCAATGAAGACCCAATGCAGCCAAAAATACATAAATAAATAAATAAATTTATTAAAAAATATATATACCTGTGAAAATATGGAGTGGTTTCTATGAAAATTCAAGGAAGTGCTTTGGAAAAGGTTTGTTTCAAAAATTCTGTAGCATTAATTTTATGAAATGATTAGGGAAAACATTTGTAAAAATCTAGGTGATTCCTCTTTCAGATATCTTTGAAAGTGCTTTTAAATTAATGTTATATTTTAAAGAAATACCAAAGTCTGTGCCATAGGTTATGTATTATAATTGCAGTTTATGTAGGAAAGATTATATAGAGTTGTAAACAGTCATCTTAAACAGAAGAACTTACTGTACATTAAATGATGGCAATTATTTTTTTTTCTAAGTGAAGGTTTTGTTTTTGAAAAAGACATGATATCCTAGTCAATGAATTAATATGTGGCTTCAGTTATATGCTTGTGCATGTGTGTGTGCACTGCGTGTCCATGGCTCACGGGCCTTGCCGCTCCGCGGAATGTGGGATCTTCCCGGACTGGGGCACGAACCCGTGTCCCCTGCATCGGCAGGTGGACTCTCAACCAGTGTGCCACCAGGGAAGCCCCCTAAAGATTGTTTTTGATTGAATAATATCCCAGGGTTTTTACTGTACTCCCATATATTGTCAATCATAAAAATAAACATTAGTGGCAAATCATCAACCAAATAAAAAGCACATCTACTGAATGGGAGAAAATATTTGCAAATCATATGCCTGATAAGGGGTTAATATCCAAAATGTATAAAAGAACTAATACAACTGGATAGCAGCAAATAAACAATCCAATTAAAAAATGGGCAGAAGATCTGAATAGACAGTTTTTCCAGAGAAGACATGCAAATGGCCAGCAGACACATGAAAAGATGCTCAACATCACTAATCATCAGGGAAATGCAGATCAAAACCACAGATACCACCTCACACCTGTTAGAATGGCTGTAATCAAAAAACCAAGATATAACAAGTGTTGGCAAAGGTGTGGAGGAAATGGAACCTTTGTGCACTGTTGGTGGGAACGTTAATTGGTGCAGCCACTGTGGAAAATTGTATGGAGGTCTTCAGAAAATTAAAAACAGAACTACCAAATGGTTCAGCAATTCCACTTCTGAGTATTTATCTAAAGAAAATGAAATCACTAACTTGAAAAGATAACTACACTCCCATGTTCATTGCAGCATTATATACAGTAGCCAAGATATGGAAACAACTTAAGTGTCCGTTAGTGGATAAATGGATAAAGAAAATGTGATATACATATACAATAGAATATTATTCAGCTGTAAGTAACAGTGAAATCTTGCCATTTGTGACAACATGGATGGACCTCGAAGGCATCTTACTAAGTGAAAGTCAGGGAAAGGCACATACCATATGATCTCTCTTATATGTGGAATCTAAACAAAACAAATCAAAGAACAAACAAGTGAAAACAACCAGGATCATAGATACATTGAACAGATTGGTTGCTAGAGGCAGGTGGTTGAGGAGACAGGAGAAATGGGTCAAAAAGGTAATAAATATTAAAAGAAAATCTAAAAGCCAAGTATGTATATTACTATGTCAATTAATAAGAAAAGCAAATTTGCAACATATTTTACAGTTTAAAATATAACACTCACACGTGTAGTTTCATGAAAATTGTGAGGTAGAGCAATGTATTGCTTCAGGATGAAAAAACTAAAATTTGGAATTACTAATTGATACATCAGAAAAAAGTCCATTTTCAATTAACATTACAATATTTCACTAATTGTGCAGTTACTTTATAAGAGAATATTCCCAATTACTCCCTTCTATCCTTTATAAGATTGCTGTCGTTCATTTCACTTATCCTTATTCTATAATTGCAAGTACATTGTTACTATTATTTATATTATACTATTAGTTATCTAATAAATTAATATATTTTGCTTTCAAAAAATAAAATAAACATTAGTGTATTTGTTTGTCCTTAGCTTTTATATAGTACACCTTTTCCCCACTTTGTTCTTAAGTATGCTTTGAGTATGTACTCCTTATTGAATGCACAGTAATATATTGTATGAATATACTAGATTTTTTGTGTAATTTCTCCATTTTTGGAAAATGAAACCTATGGCCTTTGAATTTTCTCTCCACATTTTCTTTATCTCTGAGGATGAAGTATCTCTTGTGTTTTTGGGGAAGTATATGACCTCTTCTCATCATTTTCTTTATGTGTTCCAGTCATAAGAAGGAAGCAGTCAACAGGCTCTGAGTTGAATTTCCAGGTTCCTGGAATATATTATATAACAGTCATGCTTAGTCAGGCATTAATTGACAAATATCTATCAAGTCCACACCTGTATTTACCAAGCACTATTCTAGAAACTGACCCCCCAAAATGGCATCATCCTTAAATATGATGGCTAGGTTCCCATTTCTGTGAACCCAGTGCAGAAAGGCACTTACATGAGAAAGGAGAGTTTGTTAAGAGCTGAGTACAGTCACCAAAATGTGCTTACTACAGAAGTAAAATATATAAATATGTTTCTTCTCTGCTTTTACTTATAAAATGTTGAGCAGTGCTTAAGATCATGCATACATTTTCCCGTATGTTCTCTTCTACATTTCATGGGGTTTTTTGCTTGTTTCACATAGTCTTCACGTGATATTATTTTGGTATGTAGTGCCAATGTAAACACGACTTTATTTTTTCTAATACTTAACCAGTTATCCCTGTAGCAGCTATTGAATAATCCAAATTTCCCCTACAAATATTTATCATCCTTGGGTTTGTTTTTAGGTTTTCTATTCTGCTTTTTTTTTTCTGTGCCTGACCATTATTATGTCTATATTATACTATCTTAATTTACGTAGCTTATTAAAACACCAAGAATTCTTGATTATTTCAGAAAATATTTTGGAGTATGTTTTAGGTACCAAAAATAATTGTCATTATTTTATTATATTCACATTAATATAAAAATTGATTTGAAAATATTGTTAATTTTGCAATATTGAGCTTCCCATCTAGATATTTAGTATGCTTTGACTTCATTCCATTCTTCTGTATCATAGTGAAGTTTAAGATTTCTCTTCTTTGGTTTTTATGCATTTCCTGCTAATGTTCTTATATATTGAAATTATTTTATTAAAGGAATATAGCAAACTATTGATATCTAAAGATTATATCTAAAGATTTATTTGTATAATGCCCTCTAGTTAGAATTTCTACCCAAATTTTATTCTTTCTCAATTAACATATTGGAGCACAAAGTATTCAATCATATTATCTCTAATATTGATTCTTTAGCCTTCCTTTTTTCTTACCCCTTAATTATTTTTACTCCCTTGCATTTGCTGGAATTTCAAGAACAGTATGAAGTAATACTGTTGAAAACTTACATAATTTTTTTCTGATATCGATGGAAATACATCTATTGTAAGTATGGGAGATTTGTCTTATATTATAATGACGAATTCAATCTACTAATAGTAGTTGCTTTGAGAAATATGTTGTGAAGGTTTCTAAAGTCATGTCTGAGCTCAATGGAAACTAATATCATGGTTAGTTAATAATGTCTGTCTTGTGTATGGAGGTAAACAAGAAACAAAAATGATACATATTTTTCACCCCTGTTTTAGTGTTTAACATTAATTATACATTTTAGTAGAAAAATTGAAACTAGATGCATTAAAAGCTTTGAAATCTTCCAAGTATTTCCCACTTTTAAAATATATGCTAGAGAAATAGTTTTTGATGAGAAAACAGTACAAAAACTTTTTATGTTCAAGAAACCAGACCACAAACGTAACAGTATCATTTTACACATTAATATCCAAAGGTGATGATCTCAGAGCAAATCTCCAACCAAGTGAACTGGCTCAGCCAGGGTCATGAGTCTCAGAGGGTCAAAGTACTCCATGGAGACAAGAGACATTATTCATGTCTAGATTTCACCTTAATCCTGACCACTGTGAAGGAAATGTTATCTATCAACTAGGGTAAATTAGGATCAGGGAAGAATGTTGATGCATCCTCAGAAATAAAATATAAATGCAGGAGCTCTATTTATCATCTCATCAGAAAAGAAGTAAGATAAAAAGACACAGTTATCTGTTGTACAACAAAATGCTATTAAACTTAGTGGATTAATACATCACTCATTTTATTACCTGTCTGGGTTCTTTTGGTTGATAGTGTCAGCTTGGCAGTTCTTCTGGTGGCCTCAGTTACAGTCATGAAGGTGCATGAAGGCCCCAGCTGATGCTGGAGTCACCTTGAGGTTCAGCTGAGATGCTGGAATGAGTGAATCTCTCTTCCTGTTCATGTAATCACAGTGCCTCTCCTTCCCACATAGCTTTTTACATGGGTCTCTACACATGGTCTCTCCAGCAGTGTAGATGGACTTTCATCATGGAGGGTTAGAGTTTCCAAAAGCAAGAGTTCTACGTGAGGGTGAAGCAGAAGCTGTCAGTCCTCTTAAAGTCAAGGAATGGAACTGGCAAAATGCCAGTGTCCACCATATTTGTTGGTAATTGCAAACTACAGACTGTCCTTAGAGACTGGCTACCATAGTTGACCCGGCCCCCAAGTATTAATAGTCTTCTTTCATAAAAAATGCACTCAGACCCAGGAACCCCAAAAGCCTTATCCTACTGTGTCATAAGGCTCACTCTTGAGGCTAAATATATTTACCTTTAAATGAGGTGAGGTGTGGATAACTTTCCTTGGGTATGTACATCTCCTCCTGATCCAAAGACCTGTGAACTAAAATTACAAGTTATTCTGTCCTCCACATACACAGCATAAAATTGTAAAACAGGTTCAGGAGAACTGAACAAATAACAACAGAAGAAGAGGGATGTCAAAATGGGAGACACAAAGCAGTCCCTAGCAATGCTAAAATCCAGCCAGGTATGGGTTGACAGTTGCCCCTGCTCCATTGATTAGCTCTGTTTCTATTCCCTGGTTCTCCTCAACTAAGCTTTGCCCACTGGACTCTTAACTATTCCATTTTTGAGGAAAAATGGTACATTGTTTACATTTGATTAGCTCTCCTAGCCTGGTTCCTTCTTGTAGGAAGTTGGAGAGTCAAAGGTCTCTTTGCATTTTGAATGATGTTTGTACTTCTCTTTTTAAGCTGTGTAACTTCTTTGAAGTCTTTGTAGACTTTCTGTATATCAAATTATAATCCATTCCATTAGACCAAAGTCATACCACAAATCTCTTTGAGACAGACTTCCCTCTGCCTTGGGCTGAGGGTCAACGTGTTGAAGGATAATATTTTAAAAGACTTATAGGAGCCCTCTTATTTAGAAGAGTTGGTCTAAGAAGAATGCCTGTAAAATTCTTAGAAATCTTTGTGTCTAGCTGAGAGGATTTATGAGGCACCATCCTAAATCTTTCTGAGGTCTTACAAAAGAGCATTATGGCCACACCCTTGGGATTTAATCCTGAGACCATATTTTACTGACAGAGCCCTGGATCTGATCTTTTCTCTCGAGACAGTTCTTATTTTGAGACCTGTGTGAAACAGTTTTATCCTCAAACCCAGCAGGATCTTACATGGAAATGTATTCTCTGGATTCTATTAGAAACTTAGTTCATCATTCTGTATCAGATGATAGATAGATAGATAGACAGACAGACAGATAGATAGCCTTATCGAAACTGATTGCACTTTCAAAATTCTGCTCAGAATTCTCCTTACCCAAATACTCAATTCCATTAGCTGTGTTTTTCATTTTCCACACTATCATAAGAATCACTGTGGCTTAACTTTTCACCACTACAAAACACTGGTCACTTTTTTCCCTTAGAAACAATTAAAAGTGATGTGGGTAGATCAGCAGCCCTTACAGGATTACCTTAGAAGAGGTCATTGCACGTTCTTCATTCAAGGAGAGATTCACCTCAGATGTGGAAAAAGGGTTGCTTGTACTGGCAAAGGAGGGTCAAAATAATGTAAGACTTCAAAATCCTCAGCTTCACTGGCAATTGCCCAAATGACACCAGAAGAAGTTTCAGGGGCTCCTTCCCAATCAAAACCTTAACTTTAACAATGGTCTCTGCAAGATCGTGACTATAATTTGTGGAATAATAAAGCGTCCTCTAGGATTAAAGTTTGTGTTTAGTTTTGAGGAGGTCAGTCCTGTGGTTGTTAGCAGACAATGGTTTCTTTGAGGGCAGTTATAGAAGCTTTTTGGATCCTTACCAAAGTATGAACAGATAATTAAAAGCCTAAGCCCATCATCTTATTTCTCCAAGTTTTTCAATGCAATTAGAAGTAACAGATTAAATGCATTATACTCCTTATGTTCATTTATGCCATCATTTTCACTATTGCAGCAACTTTTTGGTCACCCAAATATTCACCTTCTATAGGCAGTTGTTGCCTTATCATAGTGAAAGCCTCCATAATTTCACAGCCAAGTATTTGGACATGGGGTTTGGGTTGCTATTGGCCATCAGGGCCAAAAAGTTGGGAAGGAGAGATGGACATGTAGTGGCTAAGGACAAAGATAAGCTGGAAGCTGCTGGCATGTCTCACTCTGCCTCCAACAATGACATATTCCAAGTATAGTGTCCGCTGCTTCACTTACACATCCTAAATATTATGGTTTTCTTTTTTTTTTGACAAATGTCAACCTAGAATCAGAGTTGGTGTTCTACGTAATTTAGTTTCAGATGAGCCAAGTTAATATGATTGGAAACAATCACAATGGAACCATAAAGAGAAGTAGCACTGGCTTAGCCAAGTTGACACATGTTTAGGCAATTTGACACAGACAAGACTGTAATACTTTTATGAGCTCAAGTTATTAGTATTTGTTAATGTTCATTGCCCTGTTTTCACATAATTATAAACAAAATTTATTTTAAGCAAAACTAACAGAAGTCCTCTATTGATATGTTCTGTGTATTGAAGAATTAGAAAATTTGAAGGAAAAAAAAACTGTTCACCATTCAGGTGACAGACTTGGAAAATATAGAATCAGAGATTTGATAAATGAAGTTGGATCATGTAAGCACCATGTATGGGATGTAAAGCGAAGTAAGACAGGAGGATAAGAAGCTGTTGGGAATTGAGAATGGAGCCCTAAAACATGGTAATTGAAATTTAAACAAAGAGGTTCTGTGGCAATGACCATATGAGTGTGTGTGGGGGGGTGGGGGGTGCACGCACTGGAATAGTGAATAAGAAACTTTGTTCCTTGGATCATTCTTGAATATGAGACTTTGCAGTGTGTGAAAGAGAGACTGAAATACAGAGTTTTGTACATAAGCTTATTATAGAATTTACTTCATGCCAATAACTTAGATTTTAAGCATTGCATTTTAGAAAAATAATTTTGTGTTATTTTCTAAAGTTTGCAATCCTATCAATTTAAAATAAAAATGAAATGAAATTATTTCTGTGTATCTAAATGAGTACCTTTAAATGATTATACAAGTTATTTTAAAATGAGCGGTACAGGGTCTTCTTAGGAAAAGCATTAGACATTTGATGGAAGAGCTGAAGAGCACAAAAGAGACAATGATTGATTTTAACTAGCCATGCTTTTAACCTGTTAGAACTTGAAGTCCAGCAGACTCTGAGATAGTCAAAGATGATTTAAGAAATAACAGACACAGGAAAGCCACAGTGAAACAGATGCTGCAAAAGCATTGCAGTGAACAAATACATCTCAAAAAGAAAGCAATCATCCTTTACTCTTTGTAATATGTTGCAATCATCCACATGATTATAAACAAGTGATAGTACCAGAAAAATAAAAAGTGATTTTTGTTGCTTGCATCTGTCAGCTTTCCTTCCCATTAATTTTTTTTTCCCAGATGCACATGTGAACTTTACATCAGGTCAGTGTTCAACTAAAGCAAGAGCTTCTTGTAAGAGTGATGCTTTGATTTGCCCTTTTAACACAACTCTTAAGGGACAATTACAGGGATTTTTCTGGGAAAGATGGAGCAAAGGGATTCAGGGAATATTGGAAAGTGAAGTCTTATCAGTAGAACAACACTTTTATGTAACTGAAGTTACATCAACAAGTATTACAGTCTTAGAACTATGTATCTTTTCTATATTATTTGTTCTGTGCAGTTTTGTTTCAGTATATGGAAATAAATGGGAGAAAATAGGATATTGTATTAGTTCGCTAGGGCTGCCATAACAAAATACTACAAACTCGGTGGCTTAAAAACAGAAATTTGTTTTTTTATAGTTCTGGAGGCTGGAAGTCCAAGATCAAGGTGCCAGGAAGCTTGATTTCTCCTGATGCCTCTCTCCTTAGCATGCAGGTGGTCCTCCTTCTTTACACTTGCACACTTGGTGTTTCTTCTTCCTCTCCTCCTTCTCCTTCTCCTCGTCCTCCCCCCGCCTCCTCCTCCTCCTCCTCCTCCTCCCCCTCCCCCTCCCCTCCCCTCCCCTTCCCCCTCCCCTCCCTTCCCCCTCCTCCTCCTCCTCTTCCTCCATAGATTTCATGATACATACTCTATTTTTGATTCTCATATCAATAGCATAGGATTCATATTATTATTACTACTCTCAGATAACAAGATAAAGCTCAGAGAGATTTAGTGAATTGCCCTTTTTATTTCAGGAAGAAGGTGCCATGCCAGGATATGACCCTAGTTTTGCTGACTTTTCCACTCTCTACTAAAACTGCCTCTGGATTTTATTCAAGAAATGTTAATAAGTTGTGTATCAACGTCAGGAATTGGCAGATGGTGCCTAGCTATACACATTATTCAGCTTAATTATATTTAATTAGAATGATCAAAATGTGTGTGTAGGAATACAGATGTGTATTTAAAAACTCACTAGCTTTATTAATGTGAGACGAATAGTCAACTAAATTGTATCTTTCAAAATCTTAATTTCTTATAAATTCCTTTTAGAAGTTTTTTTTTTAATTAGAAACTTGATTATAAAGCTGAACCTCTACAAATACGCACTGTGTACACAATTCTAGCTAGTGTTTATAGTGAAAGACAGACATAATGTCTTTTTAAAATTGAATTGTCAAAAGTAATTCCCTATCTTTAAAAAACATAAGCTACAATTTAGCACAAGAAATCTAAAGAGAATACAGATCACATTGGCCCAAATATTACATGGATTTTTAACATGTGATGTACACTATACACTAGGCATTGATTTATTTTAATTGTGAATATATTAAATAGAATCCCAGAAATCTATGCAGTCCCTTCACTAAAGCAATGAATTCCATGAAGTTCAGTTGAAAAATAAAAGAGGAAAAATTTTCAGTCATTCTTTAATATTGGAACCAGGTAGGCCTGCTGACTATTGACCTCCAGCCTTTATCACGTACTCAGATGTCCCATAAAGGCAGAGGCAACTAGACTCCATTCTCTGTGTTCTACCTGAAGTCCTCATTCTTGTTTGTTTTTCCTTTGTTTCATGTTATAAAAGCACCTCTCAAACTTACTCTTTCAGTTAAATTATTTGTTTTAAGTCTACCTGTTTTTGTCTGATTCTAAGCTTTTTCTGACTCTTTAGCTGAACCCATCATTGTCAGTGGGCACATCTCACTTCACCTCAGTACATGGCACATGTACTGAGCACATGTACTCATGTACATGTGCACATGTACTCAGCACATGGTACAAATTACTGTATTCTTAATTACATCCAGTGGTTGAGTAAGAGGAAACTGCTATTCTTAAGTGCCTATGTTTCACCAGGCACAAACTAGTTGATTTATATACATTTAACCCTTTTAACAACTTAATGAAGTAGAATATATTATTTATGATTTAACTATTATTTTCGGAAAGTTGAAATACTAAGATAATTTAAGAAGCTTGCTCAAGGCACATACATAGCAGAACTGAGAAAAAAGTCTATACATTAAAATGTTGGGAAAAGAGCATAGACATTGTAGAAATAATAGAGCTTAGTTGAAGTATCAGCTCTGCCACTTACCATTGAAACCTTAGTTTTCTCATTTCTAAAATGAAAATATAAATTATATTTATCTTAGAGTATAGCAAGAATTAAATGGAAAAAAACAGGGAAAGTTCTTATTATTTGGAACAAGTTATGCTATCAGTCATCATTGCTTATTTTTTTATGGTTGCACTATTATCCTACCATTCAACACTACTGAATTACTTGAAGAATAAATAAGGTTGCTTTAGGATAATAGCAGCTGATTAAATCTGAATTTCTTAACATGTCCTTCCAGATGAGCATGGTATGAACAAATAAAACAGAAGAAATATGAAATAAAAACACGCTTCACCACTTAGCTACACTAGAAGGCAGAGATTTTTCACAAATGCAATTATTTATAAAGAAATAACCACCAGATTTCAATAATGCATTTTGTGGGTGCAGGGAATGAGGGAGAGGAGACTTAAGAGACTCTCAAAAGAGGAGAAGAGAGTGGAGGTCTTAGACAAAGCACAGATAAAGTCACCCACAGAATCTTAAAACCAAGGTCAAAATACTGAACACACATCTGGGAGTTGGTAGTTCACAACACTAGCTACATAGAAGGGGGTTCAAAGAGACCTATGCCAGCAGTGACACTCTCAGAGAAGCATTGTTTTTTCTAGGAGAAAAGGAGCTATATAGAGGTAAGTGGTGCTTCTCATAGAAATGGCAAGGATGGGCTAGAAGACAGAATGGAATACCCTGAAATAGGCAAAAGTCAGACCAACTGTATATGAAGCTCCTGTAGTAAGTAACCATAGAGGGAATGTAAATCAGATGATTAAAATTTCTCACAACAAAAGACCTTCAAAATGAAAGATGATAACGTTCCAAATCTTAAAACAAACATGAACAAATATTAAACAGGAATGGAATCAGCAATTCAAAACTTAAGAGTGAATTTGCATTTTAAAAAACACAGCATGAAATACAAGATTTGATTGAACTCAAGAAGAAAAATTTATTAAACGTCAATCTCATCATTAAAATGAAAAATAAATTACAAAATGCCCAAGAGAGGTAGATTTGAATGATAATTTAGTAAGGGCCTTTGAAGAAAGATAGGAAAAAACAGCCAGTAGAATAAAAATTAGATCCTAAAAAGGATCAGATCAAAAGTGACTGAAATGAAAGACAGGCAAAAAAATCCAACATATATAATTGGATGATATGCAGAAGAAAAAGAAAACAAAGAACCAGAATAATGCTTAAAATTAGAATACAAGAAAAATGTTCTTACCAAAAAATCCACATGGACTTGGGAAAATTGGCCTGGAACAATCCACTACAGGACACAATTTAGTAAAATTATTGAGCCAAAAATCATAATATAGATGGGTATAGGTTACTTGTAACATGTATAAGTTTCTATGTACCCAGCAACAACCTATATGGAGCAGAAACTACAGAGGATGGGGGAAGAAAAGGAAATACTCTCATAATCAAATACCAAATACTTTAACATAAGATTCCCAGTGCAATATATGTCAAGCAGTGATCTTAAATTCCTAACTAAAAATGCTAGAGAAAGATCAACAATGCAATCCAAAAGAAAACACAACAAAGAAAATAATAAATAGTAGATAACAGAAAATATAGATAACAGAAAAGTAGTAGATCATATTAATAAATGAAATCATGGTTTTTTGAACAGAGTTGACAAATCAGTAAATAATTTGATTAATAAAAGGAGACAACACAGATGTAGAAAATAATAACTGACAAATGGAAAATATCCACATATAAGAAATTTTTAAAATCTTAATTTTCTACCTACTATTTAGTACGTATCTATACAATAAATTTGAAGAACAACCTAGACAAACTAGATAATTCCCTAGCCAGATACAATTTACCAAAAAGAATCACAATGGAGATTGAAGCATTAAAGAGACCAATTTGCACATATATGGACACATGGAAAGTTATCAAGAGAACATCCCATTTAAAAAGCACTAGTACTAGATGGTTTTATAAGGAAATTCAACGTATTTTTGGAGAACAGATAGTATTTTTTTTATACAGCAGGTTCTTATTAGTTATCTATTTTATACATATTGGTGTATATATGTCAATCACAATCGTCCAATTCATCCCACCGCCACCAACCCCACTTTCCCTGCTTCATGTACATACGTTTGTACTCTACATCTGTGTCTGTATTTCTGCCTTGCAAACCAGTGCATCTGTACCATTTTTCTAGATTCCACATATATGCATTAATATATGATATTTGTTTTTCTCTTTGTGACTTACTTCACTCTGTATGACAGTCTCTAGGTCCATCCACCTCACTACAAATAACTCAATTTCATTTCTTTTTATGGCTGAGTAATATTCCATTGTATATATGTACCACATCTTCTTTATCCATTTGTCTGCTGATGGGCATTTGGGTTGTTTCCATGACCTGGCTATTGTAAATAGTGTTGCAATTAACATGAAGGTGCATGTGTCTTTTTGAATTATGGTTTTCTCTGGGTATATGCAAAGTAGTGGGATTGCTGGGTCATATGATAGTTCTATTTCTAGTTTTTTAAGGACGCTCCATACTGTTCTCCGTAGTAGCTGTATCAATTTTACATACCCACCAACAGTGCAAGAGGGTTCCCTTTTCACCACACCCTCTCCAGCATTTGTTGTTTGTAGATTTTCTGATTATGCCCATTGTAATTGGTGTGAGGTGATACCTCATTGTACTTTTGATTTGCATTTCTCTAATGATTAGTGATGTCAAACAGCTTTTCATGTGCCTCTTGGACATCTGTATGTCTTCTTTGGAGAAATGTCTATTTAAGTCTTCTACCCATTTTTTGATTGGGTTGTTTGTTTTTTTAATATTGAGCTGCATGAGCTGTTTATATATTTTGGAGATTTATCCTTTGTCCGTTGATTCATTTGCAAATATTTTCTCCCATTCTGAGGGTTGTCTGTTCATCTTGTTTATGGTTTCCTTTGCTGTGCAAAAGCTTTTAAGTTTCATTAGGTCCCATTTGTTTATTTTTGTTTTTACTTCCATTGCTTTAGGAGGTGGGTCAAAAAAGATCTTGCTGTGATTTATGTCAAAGAGTGTTCTTCCTATGTTTTCCTCTAAGAGTTTCATACTGTCTGGCCTTACATTTAGGTCTTTAATCCATTTTGAGTTTATTTTTGTGTATGGTATTAGGGAGTGTTCTAATTTCATTCTTTTACATGTAGCTGTCCAGTTTTCCCAGCACCACTTATTGAAGAGACTGTCTTTTCTCCATTGTATATCCTTGCCTCCTTTGTCCTCGATTAGTTGACCATTTGTGTGTAGGTTTATCTCTGGGCTCTCTACCCTGTTCTATTGATCTATATTTTTGTTTTTGTGCCAGTACCATACTGTCTTGATTACTGTAGTTTTGTAGTATAGTCTGAAGTCAGGGAGCCTGATTCCTCTGGCTTCGTTTGTTTCCCTCAAGACTGCTTTGGCTATCCGGGGTCCTTTGTGTCTCCATACAAATTTTAAGATTTTTTTGTTCCAGTTTTGTAAAAAATTCCATTGGTAATTTGATAGGGATTGCATTAAATCTGTAGATTGCTTTGGGTAGTATAGTCATTTTCACAGTATTGATTCTTCCAATCCTAGAACATGGTATATCTCTCCATCTGTTTATATCATATTTAATTTCCTTCATCAGTGTCTTATAGTTTTCTGCATACAGGTCTTTTGTCTCCCTAGGTAGGTTTATTCCTAGGTATTTTATTCTTTTTGTTGCATTGGTAAATGGGAGTGTTTCCTTAATTTCTCTCTCAGATTTTTTATCATTAGTGTATAGGAATGCAAGAGATTTCTGTACATTAATTTTGTATCCTACAACTTTACCAAATTATTTGATTAGCTCTAGTAGTTTTCTGGTGGCATCTTTAGGATTGTCTATGTATAGTATCATGTCATCTGCAAACAGTGACAGTTTTACTTTTTCTTTTCCAATTTGTATTTCTTTTTCTTCTCTGACTGCCATGGCTAGGACTTCCAAAACTATGTTGAATAATGGTGGCGAGAGTGGACATCCTTGTCTTGTTCCTGATCTTAGAGGAGATGCTTTCAGTTTTTCACCATTGAGAATGATGTTTACTGTGGATTTGCCATATATAGCCTTTATTATGTTGAGGTACGTTCCCTCTATGCCCACTTTCTGTAGAGTTTTTATCATAAATGGGTGTTGAATTTTATCAAAAGCTTTTTCTGCATCTATTGAGGTGATCATATGGTTTTTCTCCTTCAGTTTGTTAATATGGTGTATCACATTGATTGATTTGTGTATATTGAAGAATCCTTGCATCCCTGGGATAAATCCCACTTGATCATGGTGTATTATCCTTTTATTGTGTTGTTGGAATCTGTTTGCTAGTATTTTGCTGAGGATTTTTGCATCTATATTCATTGGTGATATTGGTCTGTAATTATCTTTTTTTGTAGTATCTTTGTCTGGTTTTGGTATCAGGGTTATGGTAGCCTCATAGAATGAGTTTGGGAGTGTTCCTTTCTCTCCAACTTTTTCGAAGAGTTTGAGAAGAATGGGTGTTAGTTCTTCTCTAAATGTTTGATAGAATTCACCTGTGAAGCCATCTGGTCCTGGATTTTTGTTTGTTGGAGGATTTTTAATTACAGTTTCAATTTTATTACTTGTGATTGTTCTGTTCATATTTTATGTTTCTTCCTGGTTCAGTCTTGGAAGGTTATACCTTTCTAAGAATTTGTTCATTTCTTCCAGGTTGTCCATTTTATGGGCATAGAGGTGCTTACAGTAGTCTCTTACGATCCTTTGTATTTCTGTGGTGTCCATTGTAACTTCTCCTTTTTCATTTCTAATTTTATTGATTTGAGTCCTCTCCCTCTTTTTCTTTGTGAGTCTGGCTAAAGGTTTATGAATTTTGTTTATCTTCTCAAAGAACCAGCCTTTAGCTTTATTGATCTTTGCTACTGTTTTCTTTGTTTCTATTTCATTTATTTCTGCTCTGATCTTTATGATTTCTTTCCTTCTACTAACTTCGGGTTTTATTTGTTCTTTCTGTAGTTCCTTTAGGTGTAAGGTTAGATTGTTTATTTGAGATATTTCTTGTTTCTTGAGGTAAGATTGTATTGCTATAAACTTCCCTCTAAAACTGCTTTTGCTGTATCCCATAGGTTTTGGATTGGTCATGTTTTCATTGTCATTTGTCTCTA
Organism: Delphinapterus leucas; assembly: GCF_059928025.1. Classification (NCBI taxonomy): domain Eukaryota; kingdom Metazoa; phylum Chordata; class Mammalia; order Artiodactyla; family Monodontidae; genus Delphinapterus; species Delphinapterus leucas. The sequence continues at coordinate 96,077,331 of NC_143134.1, forward strand.
GGTAATTTTTGATTTCCTCTTTGAGTTCTTCAGTGATCTCTTGGTTATTTAGTAATGTATTGTTTAACCTCTGTGTGTGTGTTTTTTACGTTTTTTTCCCTGTAATTTATTTCTGATCTCATGGCGTTGTGGTCAGAAATGATGTTTGATATGATTTCAATTTTCTTAAGTTTACCAATACTTGATTTGTGTCCCAAGATGTGATCTCTCCTGGAGAATGTTCCATGTGCACTTGAGAAGAAAGTGTAATCTGCTGTTTTCAGATGGAATGTCCTATAAATATATCAATTAAATTTACCTGGTCCACTGTGTCATTTAAAGCTTGTGTTTCCTTCTTAATTTTCAGTCTGGATGATCTGTCCATTGTTGTAAGTGAGGCGTTAAATTTCCCCACTATTACTGTGTTACTGTCGGTTTCCTCTTTTATAGCTGTTAGCGTTTGCCTTATATATTGAGGTGCTCCTGTGTTGGGTGCATATATGTTTATAATTGTTATATCTTCTTCTGGGATTGATCCCTTGATCAATATGTAGCATCCTTCCTTGTCTCTTGTAACATTCTTTATTTTAAAGTCTATTTTGTCTGATATGAGTATTGCTACTCCAGCTTTCTTTTGATTTCCATTTACATGGAATATGTTTTTCAGTCCCCTCACTTTCAGTCTGTATGTCCTAGGTCTGAAGTGGGTCTCTTGTAGAAGCATATACATAGGTCTTGTTTTTAATCCATTCAGTGAGCCTCTGTCTTTTGGTTGGAGCATTTAATCCATTCACATTTAAGGTAATTATTGATATGTATGTTCCTATTACCATTTTCTTAATTGTTTTGGGTTTGTTTTTGTTGGTTCTTTTCTTCTCTTGTGTTTCCCACTTAGAGAAGTTCCTTTAGCATTTGTTGTAGAGCTGGTTTGGTGGTGCTGAATTCTCTTAGCTTTTACTTGTCTGTAAAGCTTTTGATTTCTCTGTCGAATCTGAATGAGATCCTTGCTGGCTGGAGTAATCTTGGTTGTAGGTTCTTCCCTTTCATCACTTTAAATATATCATGCCACTCTCTTCTGGCTTGTGGAGTTTCTGCTGAGAAATCAGCTTTTAACCTATGGGACTTATCTTGTATGTTATTTGTCATTTTTCCCTTGTTGCTTTTAATAATTTTTCTTTGTTTTTAATTTTTGTCAGTTTGGGTAATATGTGTCTCAACATGTTTCTCCTTGGGTTTATCCTGCCTGGGACTCTCTGCACTTCCTGGACTTGAGTGGCTATTTCCTTTCCAATGTTAGGGAAGTTTTCAACTATAATCTCTTCAGATATTTTCTCGGGTCCTTTCTCTCTCTCTTCTCTTTCTGGGACCCCCTATAATGTGAATGTTGGTATGTTTAATGTTGTCCCTGAGGTCTCTTAGGCTGTCTTCCTTTCTTTTCATTCTTTTTTTCTTTATTCTGTTCCACAGCATTGAATTCCATCATTCCGTCTTTGAGGTCACTTATCCGTTCTTCCGCCTCAGTTATTCTGCTATTGATTCCTTCTAGTATATTTTTCATTTCCATTATTGTATTATTCATATCTGTTTGTTTGTTCTTTAATTATTCTAGGTGTTTGTTCTTTAATTCTTCTAGGTCTATGTTAAACATTTCTTGCATCTTCTTGGTCTTTGCCTCCATTCTTTTTCTGAGGTTCTGGATCATCTTCACTATCATTATTTTGAATTGTTTTTTCTGGAAGGTTGCCTATCTCCACTTCATTTCATTGTTTTTCTGGGGTTTTATCTTGGTCCTTCATCCAGTACATAGTCCTCTACCTTTTCATTTTGTCTGTCATTCTGTGAATGTGGCTTTCATTCCACAGGCTGCAGGATTGTAGTTTTTCTTTGAGAACAGATAATATTAATTCTACCTAACTTTAAAGCATAAAAAAAAGAGAGAAAAATTTCAAATGTATTTTATGAACGAAGTATTAAATTGATAAATAAACCTGACAAAGATAGCATGAAAATAACAGGATGGATATCATTTATGCATATTGACACAGCACCTCAAAAATAAAATAGTAGCAAATAAATCAGATTAGAGATGGTATCTTGAGGTGATACTAATAAAATATTGTATGTCAATTATACATCAATAAAAATAAATATCCAAACAACAGTGCTTAGCTCATTGGGATGTTGGAAGGATTAAAAGTGTTTATGGGGCTTCCCTTGTGGCACAGTGGTTGAGAGTCTGCCTGCTGATGCAGGGGACACGGGTTCATGCCCCAGTCTGGGAAGATCCCACATGCCGCAGAGTGGCTGGGTCCTTGAGCCATGGCCGCTGAGCCTGCGCGTCCGGAGCCTGTGCTCCGCAATGGGAGAGGCCACAACAGTGAGAGGCCCGCATACCGAAAAAAATAAATAAATAAAAAAATAAAAGTGTTTATGACTTTGAAGTGTTAGAAAAGTGCTTAGCTCAATAAATATTGACCATTACTGTTGAATAAAGAAAACATTAAATGGGTATTTATGACACACACACACGCACAAAGAGATTATGCTAGGATTTGTGCTTATGACCATGATTTTGTCAGAAGAACCAGATTTACCTTCTGGCCTTAGACAACAGAACTGTGTGTGAAAAGAAGAAAAATTAGTTTAGTTCCCTAAATGTCCCACTATTCTACTTGGAGAGTATTCAGATCCCAGTACAAGGAGTGGTAATTCAAAGAGAACCAATGGTCTTGCCTATAGAGATGATAAAGATTATTATTTGGAAAAGACATGGTAGCTAGAATTGTAAATTAGAATATCCTGAGAGGTATTTTCATAGAGATCTTTGAAGATCTAAAAAAAATTCCCCTCAAATTTTTGGCTGAAAACTAATCCACACATGTGTGATGGAAACTATGTGAGAAAGGGAAAAGAATCACTGGAGAGCAATATACTAAAATACTCTCGTAGTTTACAGAGAATAGATTTGTTTCCACCTTTCAGAATGAAAAGACCTCTGAATGTATAGGTAGTGAGGTGGAGGGCTCAGATCTATTATAAACACATTTCATTTGTTTAATAAACATAGAGGAAAACACTGAATATGATGAGAAAAATGTACTGAAAATTCAAATGGAATGCTGGAGATCAAAAATACAATAGCTGAGAAAGAAAAAAAACACACTGGATAGGTTAAACAGTAAATTTGAAACAACAGAAGAAAATACCAGTGAAGTTTTGAAATATTCAAAATGGAATAAGAGAGCAAAGGAATTAAAATCAGTAGGCAAACCTCAGTAAGCTGTAGGTCAATATCACATAGTCTAGCATACATTCAGTTCAAGCCGTTGAAGCCAGAAGTTGAGACAGAAAAAAAATTGAAGAAATAATGGCCAAAATGTTCCAAATGTGAAGAAAATTATACATGGATAGATTCAAACAGTTCAAGAAACCACAATAAATTTAGGATAAAGAAAATCACATCAAAGCTCATAATAATTAAATAGCTGAAAGTCAGAAATAAAGGGAAAATATTAAAGGCAGTCAGAAATTGACACATATAGACTGCAGATAAACAGACAAACAAATATGTGATAAACAAATCCTTTTCTTAGAATGCTAACAAATATAGAATAGATTATGAATTGGAAAGCTACTGTTTTAGAATTAATGTAGTAAATTGTATTCTGGTAAAAGTCATTGATGGGTACTAAAACCATAGAGTGGAGGGATTGATGTGGAATGGGATATTTATACAACCTCAGATAGCCCATCCCATACCTTCATTAATGACAGAAGGAAAAATTGTAACTAAGTGGTGAAGGAATCAGAAAATACTATAGCACATCTTATGGTATGTTGGACAGACTTTTAGATGGCTACCAATTATACTCTCCTCCTGGTAGTCATGCCTTGTCTAAACCCATTTCTTTGGGTGTGGGCAGAAACTGCTACTCAAATCAATAGAATACAGCAATGATTGTAGAATACCACTTATAAGAGAACATTAGATAAGGCTGTAACTCATCTTGCTAGTAAACTCTTTCACTTGCTGATTTTGATGAAAGAAGCTGCTGTATTGTGAGCTGCACTACTGAGAGATCCATGGAAATATGGGAAGCCTCAGACCATTAGCCAGCAAGAAACTGAGGCCCTCAGTCCTGTGGCCTGCAAGCGTCTGAATTCTCCTAATAACCAAGTGAGATTTGAAGGAGATCCTTTTACAGTTGATCATTGAAATGACATCACAGCCTCAATTGACATCTTGACTGTAGCAAAAATTCTGAAGCAGAGGACCCAGTTCAGTCTAGTCTTCAGACCCAGTGAAACTGTCATACAATAAATGTGTGTACTTTAAGCTACTAATTATGTAGCCCTATTGTTATACAACAGTGGGTAATTAATACAACAAGCAATCAAAATTAACCTCATGAATAAGAGATAAAAATTATATGCTACCAGACGTGAGACTCTGAAAAAGACACATCATTTACGTAGTGTCCAAGCCCAAAATGCATAACTTGAATCTCTTCATAGCGGAACATCAGCAATACCCAAGTTGATGAATATTTTATAAAATTACTAGTTGTATTCTTTAATGGCACAAAAGAAAGAAAATATAAGAAACTGGTCTAGGTTGAAAGCAACTAAATAGACGTAACAGCTAAATACGGTTTCTGATCCTAGACTGGATCTTATATTAGAAAATAAATAACTATAAATCATATCTTTGTGGCAGTTGATGAAATTGGAATATTCAATGTTAGAGTATGTAAGAGGTGTATTGATGTTAAATTTCTTAAATTTTTTACTATATCGTGTGTTATTAAATAATTTTGGTTTTAGGAAATGCATGCTGAAGTATTATAAGTTTGTAAATCTACTGTATGATTTTATAAAGAAAGGATAATAAGGCAAATGTAGGAAAGTGTTAAAATTAATAATCTGCAGAAAATATTCAGTTAATTTTTACAATTTTTTGCAAATTTTCTCTTTTAAATTATTTTAAAATAAAATGGCAAAAATGAAGATAAACAGGCATTCAGGTGTTTTTCAACACATTGTATTACACTGAGAAACCTAATAGAACTTAAGATTTCAAAGGACTTAACCAAGGGACTATCACACATCGAGCCCTATATATCTTTAGTTACAAATGCACAAGCTATCAATGCCTTTTAGCTTCTACTAGCTTGCAGAAATCTTGACATGTAGAGTTAGTAAAAAATTCAATTTTTCTCTATTCCTAGTTTAGAGAGTATCCTAATGCATTTTATCAAAAGCTAATTAAAATTCCATGCCACTGGTAAAAAGAATATGAACACGAATTTAGCAAAGGTAGATAAATCACTGGGACACTGGGAATTGACTGCAAAGGAAAAGAACTTGAATATTGCAGCAAAACCAGGCCATCTATTCACTTCAGCAGGAATCGATCACTTATAATTTATCTGCAGAGCTGCTTGAGAAAAGAGATGGAAAGCCACTGTATCATTATCATCACCATACAATTACTTATGTGTTAATTGGTAATAAAGCGTGGTGATATGCACTGAAAAGTAGAATGGGAGAAGGATCAGAATAGGATTTGGAAAGAGAAAAATTTTAGTTATAGGCAAGACACAAATAAACGATTTTCTCACTACAACTTCTGTCTCTCTGATCCCCAGACTTGAAAAAAATGCATTCGGATTTTACTAAATTACTGTTGCTTTCTCTAGTAGTTTCAGTGACATTTAAAGTTTTGAAGCATATATACACTCTACATTATTTTTATCTGAAATTTCAAAAATGTTATTTAATGACATAGCAACTTCAAAATCAAAAGTTTTTAAAAATTGGTGGAAGGCTGATCATCAAAAAATCTACAAACAATAAATGCTGGAGAGGGTGAGGAGAAAAGGGAACCCTCTTGCACTGTTGGTGGGAATGTAAATTGATACACCCACTATGGAGAATAGTATGGAGGTTCCTTAAAAACTAAAAATAGAACTACCATATGACCCAGCAATCCCACTACTGGGCATATACCCTGAGAAAACCATAATTCAAAAAGAGTCATGGGGCTTCCTTGGTGGCACAGTGGTTGAGAGTCCGCCTGCCGATGCAGTGGACACAGGTTCGTGCCCCGGTCCAGGAAGATCCCACATGCCGCAGAGCGGCTGGGCCCGTGAGCCATGGCCGCTGAGCCTGTGCGTCCGGAGCCTGTGCTCCACAATGGGAGAGGCCACAACAGTGAGAGACCTGCATACCGCAAAAAAAAAAAAAAAAAAAAAAAAAAAAGAGTCATGAACCACAATGTTCGTTGCAGCTCTGTTTACCATAGCCAGGACATGGAAGCAACCTAAGTGTCCATTGACAGATGAATGAATAAAGAAGATGTGGCACATATATACAATGGAATATTACTCAGCCATAAAAAGAAACAAAATTGAGTTATTTGTAGTGAGGTGGATGGACCTAGAGTCTGTCATACAGAGTGAAGTAATTCAGAAAGAGAAAAACAAGTACCATATGCTAACACATATATATGGAATAAAAAAAAAATGGTTCTGAAGAACCTAGGGGCAGGACAGGAATAAAGATTCAGATGTAGAGAATGGACTTGAGGACACGGGGAGGGGGAAGGGTAAGCTGGGATGAAGTGAGAGAGTGGCATGGACATATATACACTACCAAATGTAAAATAGCTACTGAGAAGCAGCCATATAGCACAGGGAGATCAGCTCGGTGCTTTGTGACCACCTAGAGGGGAGGGAAAGGGAGGGTGGGAGGGAGATGCAAGAGGGAGGAGATATGGGGATATATGTATATGAATAGCTGATTCACTTTGTTATAAAGCAGAAGCTAACACATCATTGTAAAGCAATTATACTCCAATAAAGATGTTAAAAAAAAAACAAACCCTTCAGGCTATATAATATCTTTTTTTTTAATATTACTGACTCTGGAGTTAGACATTAAGTGCTATCATATAACCCTATTTCTTCAATCAATAACATAGAATTTTTAGAAATTTGTTATAATTATGGAGTATTTGAACCTGTTTATCAAAGGACTGACAATTCAACCACAGTAGGAGCAATGATCTCTTGATATGTTTACTGTAGTCTAATACTGCTCAAAAATTAATCAACTCCTTTGAAAAAAAAATGGTGGCAGACTGGATGGCTCAAGAGATGTTAGTAGGTTATACACTATCTTTGATTTCTAGGTCACCACCTTAAATCCATTGTGCTTAATGACTATTGGCTGTTCAAAGTGAAATGAACTGGTGAGTTTAGCAGAGTTCAACAGTTCTCTAGTCACCCCTATGACTTAGCAAGCAAGTTAAGAGATTCAGGTTAGAAACATGGGTTTGAGATTTTGACTTTATAATTATCAATCACTTTTGACTTTATAATTATCAACAACTAACTGCCTTCTTTTAGCCTTAATTTCTTTACTTTTTAAATTTGCATATAAATGAGTATTTAATACATTGTCTATACTGAATTGTTTTATTAAATAAATATTTTATGTGACCACAGAAACATTTATTGAAGGTCTACTAAGGGACAAATACTATAGCTCACATTACTTCATTTAATTTCATGTAATGCTCATAACTTGCTGTGAGGTAGTTGTTCTTGTTCTTAATAAAAGGAAAAAAACACCTTAAAGACATTATGCAGCTTCTCTAAGACACATGGCTATTTTTTTTTTTGAAAGTAAATCCCAAATCTGAAAGTCATTCATTTAATTATTAAGTCAGCAAGCATGACTGGCCCAACTTGCTTCTGTTCAAATATTCTCCAGAGCACTGGAGAGACAGTGGTAGACAAAGTAGGCAAAGACCAGTCTCTTGGGAGCAAGACAGTCAATAAACATGTCAATAATAACATTTTAGATGCTAATAATATTATGAAGACTATAAATATTGAATACAGAGTGAGGGGGCATGTTTTGCATAAAATGATGCAGACAAAAATAAAGAACGTGACCTTTGACCAGAGACCTGAATAATGACAAGGAACCACATGGCACAGATCTGAACTAATAGTATAAGAGCTTTCCAAGCAGGCGGAAGTGTGAAGTTCTGCAACAGAAATGACTTTGATCATTTGAAGAAAAGCAAGGGGGCTTGCATGCCTGGAGAGCAGTGAGCAGGAGAGTCCCTGTAATAAACAGTGTCAAAAAGGCATTGCCTTTGAGTGTGGGGATGAGAACTGAGTGTTAAACCCTTGGAATAATGACTGGGCAGAGAAGGTGTGTTGACTGGTCCTCTCAGAAGCAGACACTGAGAAGGAATTAGGAATACAAGTGACTTACTGTAAATCATTGCATGGGAAACATAAAAGAGGGAAGAAGCAGAGTTAAGCAGAGAAAGCCTCCAGACTGATGCAGATCTGATAGAGAATGGTAGAAGAAGCAGGATTGAGCAGGGAGAGCTTCAGACTATGAACTGGATCATGATGCAGATCTGATGAAGTGTTGGCCCATCCAATGGGGAACTCCCAAGCAAAAGTTGCCCGTGAGGGATTAATGTCATGCTCGGGCGTTGGCTGGGCTGCCCCTGGGTGAGTGTAACCTCAGCTCAAATTGAGGAGGATCTTGAAGGCACTGTAGCTGGAGACTAATAACTGACTGCACTCCTTGCAGATGAATGTCAAGTTACTTCTTGAAGGGAGATTCGGACAGTGTGCCTCTGTAGCTGCCATAGGGGTGATATTCGGTATACTTCCGGCATACTGCCATTCTCTTTATTTGTTTATTTTATTGAAGTATAATTGATGTACAATATTCTGTTAGTTTCAGTTGTACAGCATAGTGATTCAATATTTTTATAGATTATACTCCATTTAAAGTTATTACAAAATAATGGCTGTATTTCCCTGTGCTGTACTTGCTGCTTATCTATTTTATACATAGTAGTTTGTATCCCCTAATCCAATACCCCTATCTTGCCCCTCCCACCTTCCCTTTCCCCACTGGTGTCCACTAGTTTGTTTTCTACATTTGTGAGTCTGCTTCTGTTTTGTTATATACATCCATTTGTTTTGTTTTTTAGATTCCACAGATAAGTGATAACATGCAGTATTTTGTCTTTGATTTATTTCACTAAGCATAATACTCTCTAGGTCCATCCATGTTGTTGCAAATGGCAGAATTTCATTGTTTTTTATGGCTGAGTAATATTCCATGGTACATATATACCACATCTTCTTTATCCATTCTTCTGTTGATGGACACTTGGTTTGCTTCCATATCTTGGTTAGTGTAAATACTGCTGCTATGAACATTGGGGTGCATGTATCTTTTCAAATTAGTGATTTGGGGGGTTTTTGGCAGGGGGGTATATACCCAGGAGTAGGGTTGCTGGATCATATGATAGTTCTATTTTTAATTTTTGGAGGAACCTCCATATTGTTTCCCATAGTGGCTGCACCAATTTACATTCCCACCGACAGTACACGAGTCCCCTTTTTTCCACATCCTCCCCAACATTTCTTATTTATAGACTTTTTGATGATAGCTATTCTGACAGGTGTGAGCTGATATCTCATTGCGGTTTTAATTTGCATTTCTCTGATCATTAATGATGTTGAGCATCTTTTCATGTGTTTGTTAGCCATCTGTATGTCTTCTTTGGGAAAATGTCCATTCCGGCCATCTGCCCATTTTTTAATCAGGTTATTTGTTTCTTTGATATTGAGTTGTATGAGCTGTTTATATATTTGGGGTATTAACACTTTATCAGTCATATCATTTGCAAATATTTTCTCCCATTCAGTAGGTTGTCTTTTCATTTTATTATTGGTTTTCTTTGCTTTTAAGTGCAAAAGCTTTTAAGTTTAATTTAGGTCCCATTTGTTTATTTTTGCTCTCCTCTTTAAAATTCACTCCTCAGAGGTTTATTTGGAGTGCTCTTAAATGAAGTTCTTAGCCATGCTATTCCACTGGGATTTGGGAAACAAATCTTGCCAGAGTTGAAGCCGTCCTGAGACATCGTGATCTATAACCGTCCTCAGCAGATCTCCAAGGAAGGAGTGTGCAAGAAGGCACCAGAGACCCAGCCTGGCAGCTACAACTGAGAACAGCACCTAGTCAGTTTGACCTTTGGAGGCTAATACTAATGCCAACAACATTTGAAAAGGAAAAAGTCAATTTCACTTGAAAATTCTATTTTTAAATGTAGAGTTCAAAATATATTTTTATATCCATATAAGCTAAATGTCCCCAATTAGGGGACTTTGGAACCACTTTACTAAATGTTAGATAAACATTTTCATTATTTTACTTTCATAACATAATTATCAGATAGTGCTTCATGAAATATTAGGTAAGTATTTTGAGACTGATCAATAGCAAGCTACTAATTTGAGGGCATAAAAGAGTTAAACATATAGGAACTGGTATATGTTGAGACACTGTTAGTCTGACAGTGTCCATATGTCAGAAGTAACTTATTATTATTATAATTATTATTATCTGGCACTATGCTAAAGGATTTACTAATATTATCTCCTTGAATTTCCAAACAGTCCTATAATGTGTCATAATAATAATAATAATATGATGATTAAAATAGTAATATTAATATTGTTCAGCACTCTACATTACTCATTTCACCCCCTAACAACTCTGTATAAATACTATTATTGTTGGAAGTCAAGAAGAGAGAAGGAGTTCTCTTTCCTATGTTTGTTATATAGCAAAAATAAGTCCATAAACCCTTTTTCCATCACTTAGTTACCTATATCCTTCCCACTCATTCCTTACATATACTTTTGGACTATATTTGTCACTTACTTTTAACTCATGAGGAGAAGTTAGGAGCATTAAGACAGAAAGAGAAAAAAAACTACAATTAATTTAGTACTTGCCACTTCTGAAGTTTTTATTATTATTCTCATTTTACAGAAGAGGGTACTGTGACACAATGGGATTTGATTAGTGTCTCAGTAGCTAACTGTGTGTCTCCAAAGACCATGCTTTTAACCAGTATGTTATTTCTTACTTCTCAGACATACACATGAGGTTTCTCTTACTGTTCATTTTAATGTTATTGGTATAGGAAGTGGGATAGGAGCTGGTGGGTAGTTCACTGTGTGATTTTCCCTGATCTCTAAATGCAGGACACAGTGTTGATTTTTCTTTTCACTGTTGTTTATCTGGATCCATATTGGCAGTCATTGAAGTGCAAAGCCTCTGGGCTTTTAGACTGTACATGCTGGTCAGACTTTCAGTTCAGCTCTAAGGTCCTAGTCAATGGGCTAAGATTGACGTGTAAATTTTTATAATCCAATTTAGCTCTATCCATACTCCTTTGCAGTCTTTTAATTATCCCCTCTTGTCTTTCTCCTGATTTTAAAAGACAGATGACTTGGCAAAGTTGCAGAGATTACCAGTCTCCAATAGTGGAGCTTAATTCACAATCCTAAAAATAGAAGAAAGAGAAAGATAATTGAGGAAACTGAAAGTAGCCTTGAGTTTCGAGTAAAATGGCCCTGATGTTTAATTTGATCTATGCCACTTATCTGCCACGTGACTTGTGATTTGGCCAAACCCCCTCCTTCTTCTCAAAAAAAAAAAAAAAAAAAAGAAAAGAAAAGGCTTTTTGTACAATATACTTGGCTGCTTTGAGGATTAAAAGAAATGATTTCTATAAAATGTCTAGCATATAGTAAGTGCTCATGAAATATAAGTACCCAGAATTTGGGTGGGGTGGAGATTGATAAATAATTCTCCTGTGGATGTTTTTAAATTTTAAAACATGGTATATGATGCATTTTTCTCCTACTTTAATAGGCTGTCAGCCATGCTAGGAATGTTAAAATATGACAATAATAGGTAAATTGTAAAGAAATAATGTTGGTTCTTTGTGGCTCTAGAACATGTAAGTTGTAAGCAAACCTGTAAATACATCCATTATTCTCTACTCAAACAGTTATTAGTTATCTATTCTCAGATCATGTGTTACAGATGGGTGAAATAAAACTGAGTACTACCCCCTCCAAAAAAAGCATTAAATGAGTGCCATTAAATACCATAATGGGGCTTCCCTGGTGGCGCAGTGGTTGAGAGTCCGCCTGCTGATGCAGGGGACATGGGTTCGTGCCCCGGTCCGGGAAGATCCCACATGCTGTGGAGTGGCTGGGCCCGTGAGCCATGGCCGCTGAGCCTGCGTGTCCGGAGCCTGTGCTCCGCAACGGGAGAGGCCACAACAGTGAGAGGCCCGCATACCAAAAAAAAAAAAAAAAACCATAATGATATATAGAAATCAAGAATAGAACTGAATTCCATTTCAGACTCTTTAACAAGTAGAGAAATTTTCAAATTCTGAAATTAGAATTTTAAAGGGAACATTTTTTCCCACCTAGAACAAGTTAGACAATTTGTATATAAATGTTGTTGAGTCCTGAGAAAATAAACTTTGTTAACCTATTAATGTTTCAAAGAAATTTAAGTAATAATGAATAAGATTGGAGATGTCCCCATTGCCAACCATCAAGCTTCAGGGTTGATAACTTTTATCCTCACCCTTTCTTGCACAAGTCATGTATCTTTCAACATGTTTAATGTTAAGAATATTCTAAGACTGATACTTGTAATATTAATGAGGCAATATTTTATTCTTTTGTAAAAGGAAATAACATTAAATAAGATACTTTATCGAAAGTTCTCCAAACAATTAAGTGGACAAGTCATTACCATTAATGATGCCTTATGAAGAAACATGATTGCAGAAATATAGATTATTTTAAACTACAATATTTAATTTATCAGAAGGAAACTTAAGGCTCATGACAGATCAACACCCAGAATATCCATGGGTAAGTTAATTGCTCATTTGATGACAGGATTGATTAGGCAGAAAACAATTTCTATGAAGCATAAAATTTGGAAAATGAACTGTTTAATTTAATGAGCAAAATTGCTGTATAGACTATTCATGACTGATCGTATTATTAGTTATACAAGTTCCAAGGTGAAAGTCAAGTCTTATCATTTATGATAACCACAGAATATTAGTGTAGATCTTTCTTTGAAAGCCTTTTGGAAGTACTGTCACACAAGTATCCTAGGAAGAAGACATGAAATATTAAAAATAACACTAATGAGATTAATATACAATCATTCTTCTGAAAGAGCATTTCAATCAATCTTCAGAATGGAGGAACAAGTAATACCAAACTCATTATGCTTTTGGAAAATTATGAGACAGGGACCCTAAGCAGCTTGTTCAAGGTCACAAAATAAAATAGTTTCTGACATACAAATAGAATCCAATCCATCAAAGCCCAGCCCAGAGACATGTCTACAAAGCTCCAGCCCATACGATACATAACTAACCTTTAACTACTGTCACTGTGTATAACTACTCCTATCTCAAAGGAAATACTTTGTGCTATCATGTTGCATCACTAATATCTTTAAGTAGAACATAATGCATTCTGTTGAAACTGGAGGATATTTCTCTTTTTTCAGCTTAGTCAATCTTGTCTTAAATAAGAAATGAATTATGATATTGCAATTTTATATGTAGAAACAATAGTTCCACTTTTTATATACCAATGATTGATTTTATCTTTTTGAAAATCCTAGTTGTATATTGCCAAAGTTTAATGTGGTATTAAACTCCAATATTTCTTAACATATCAGGTTTTTTTCTATTATTGTGGTTTTATTCCAACATCTGCTCATCTTCTGTTAATTTGAGTTAAACTCAGATTTTCCCTTTTGTCAAATATTTCTAATTTTTTTGACTTTAGAAGATCTCAGGATGTTCATTGTCAAAATATAATAGTCATTATTTGCCCTTTCTTAGAAGGACAATAGTTAGGCCTCATGAAAAAATGTAACAGGAGACTACTTTTATATCTAATTCATAGATTTAAATACATTGATAAAGTTGTAGATAATATTCTTCTGTATCTCATTATACCACAAATAACACTAAAGGACATAATTACTGTCTAAATCTCATATGGAGAGATGTACTGTCCCTTGTTTTCTATAAGACAGAGGGAGAATACACTGTGACTTACCTTGGAGCAGTCTCTGGGTTTTTTTCTGCTCTTCAACTAGGGATATTCCTGGTTACCAAATTCATCAAAGAATAGGTACTATTTCTTCAGTATTTGACCATTACTCTATTTTTGTTCAGTATTATTTAAGAGCCATTCCCTTTAGTAACCCACTTATGCACATTCATACTGTACAGTTTGTTTAGAAATGTTTTGATCAAAAAGCCTTTTGATCAAAGAGTAAATAAAGTTTGGGGAGGGTATGAAGCACAAAAAATACTGAACTATAAAGTGTAGGTAAAAATGAAAAGAAATTGATCTCTCTTACCATTATGGCATGATCTGTGTTGGTACAATTACTTTGGAAATCTGTTTGTTAAAACCTACTAAACCTGGCATATACATACTCTATGTACATTACATATGTGCAGCAAAAAACATGTGCAAGAATGTTTATGGAAGAATTTTCTGTAATAGTTTCAAACTATAAACTACCCAAATGTCATTCCTTGGTAAAATGGATAATTATAATGTAATATATTCACATTTTCTTTTGTTGGAATACTACACAACAATGACAAAACAAATTATTGCAACAAATAAAACATAAATCTAGCTAGCATAATTTTAAGTGAAAGAAACTGATGTCAAAGTGAACGTTTGGTATAATTCCACTTAAATTTAATTCAAGATTAGTCAAAACTAATCTATGATGATAGAAATCAGAGAGTAGTTGGCATTGGGATGATCCATAGTAATATTTCTGGAATTCCACTCATGTTCTTTATCTTGACCTAAGTGAGAATTACATAGCTGTGGTCCTTTTGAAACACACTTATTTGATTTCTAAACTTTCTGTATATAGGTCATACTTCAATAAAGATATGGTCCCCTTTGAGATGCGGCAGTTCGACTTGGCCATTAATTTTGTTTGGGGCTTTTGTTTTTGTTTTTTCAGAGTGTGAGAAAGAAGGAACAAGATAAAAAATTTAGGTAAAATGAAATTCCCTGGTTGGTTATTTGGTTGCAGGAGATTTATAAAATGGTTTAGGGACTTACAATGCTGAATTTGAGTGTCACCTCACTCCTTACTCTATAGTAAAACCTGTAAACAGCAACATCCTTCATTGGGGCAATAAAAATATACTGATGATGAGAATTTGAGGGCTTCGTATCTGAGTACTTTTAAGTTCCATGGTCAACCAAATGATATTAGATGGAGTCTAACATTAACACTAATAGAAAGGAAAGAGCAAATTCACATTGCATGATATATCTTTTATCTGATCTAGTTTTCACTGAGAGCTTTCTGAAGGCCAACACTTTGTTTTTACCCATTGGTAACCACAGATGGTATACCAGCAATAATGGCTGCTTAAGAATACCAGGAAAATAAAAACGTTTGCTCACTGCAGAACACAAGAAAACAGACCTCCGCAGGTTAGGGCATATCAGCTGCTTTATTAAGGCCTAATTCTCCTTCCTGTGGTTTGTCTGTTCTCCTGTTCTTACTATCCCTGCTTTTCTACCTGTGGAGGTCCTGCTCTTTGATAACATAGGTCATGTTTTATTGCCTTTCATTCACTATTCTTGGGTTGTGAATGAGCTCTAACTTTAGTTTGAAGTTTCCTCTTAACCCATAAAAATAATGGTCACAAAACCGTACTTAAAAGTTCTGACAAACATTCTAGCAAGTTAATTTTGTGGAATTTCTGCTGCCGTAGTTTTCGCATTTCCTTTTTCTTAGCATTTCCAGGAAGGGTTGAAAATACAATGAGCCTTTTTTATTTTTTTGTAAAAACATATTAAAACTCTAAGTAACAGAAAATTCTGTATAATAAATATTTAAGTCAAAGTCAGCTGTATATCTGGACACTGAAAAGTTTTAAGTGACTTCATCCTGCAAAATCCATTTAACTAATCCATTGGCACTTTATTTCCATAGTGGGGCAGAAATGACCTCAATGAGAGCTTACTCCTCTTTTCAGTCTCTCAGTTCCCCTAGGACTCTATCAATAAAAATCAAATGATCAGGACTTCTCTTTAATCTGCTTTTTTTTTTTGTATAAATTTATTTATCTTTGGCTGCACTGGGTCTTTGATGCTGCCCACAGGTTTTCTCTAGTTGTGGCGAGTTGGGGTGCTACTCGTCGTTGTGATGTGCGTGCTTCTCATTGCAGTGGCTTCTCTTGTTGTGGAGCACGGGCTCTAGGTGCGCAGGCTTCAGTAGTTGTGGCACATGGGCTCAGTATTCGTGGCTCACGGGCTCTAGAGTGCAGGCTCAGTAGTCATGGTACACGGGTTTAGTTGCTCCACGGCATGTGGGATCTTCCCGGACCAGAGCTCAAACCCGTGTCCCCTGCATTGGCAGGTGGATTCTTAACCATTGTACCACGAGGGAAGTCCTTTCATCTTAATATTTGAGGAACCGTGATCTCCTTTCTCCCCAGTCCCAGCAATAGTGCTGTGTCTTTGACTGGTTTTCTTTACTTCTATATATAAGATAACAATTACCTGCCTAGCCTATTTCTGACCAAGGCTGCATCGTCATTCACACTGTCTTTCTCAAATTAGTGGGAGAGGAATTCAATATCTTTGTCTATAATTCCTTCCTGTATCTTTTTTTGTTCCTCTTGTATATGGGAAGACAGAAAGTCTCTTTTTATCTCTATTGCATCCTCCAGTGTCCTCCCTGTCCCTCAGCCCTCTGCTCCTTTCCTTAGTACTTCGCTGTAGAAAAGATGCCATATGATTTATTACAAAAGTACCATTAACTGATGTCACATCTTAATTTTTACTTGTGCACACAACACATATCATTTTCTGATATTAAAAGCAACCAGTGGTAAATAAATTTTTCCTAAAACTTAGATATTTCACCATATAAATGAACAAGTTAGAATTATATTCAGAATGCATATAGTAATACCTTTGTTGTTATATTTAACCCTAGTGGATATTGAAATGGCTTGTTATTAGGGCAAATATTAATAAAAGAGGAAGACAAAATAACATTCTTATCTATTCAGTATGGATAATGGTTGAACAGTATTTTCTCTTCTAAGGATGTTTTAGCTCATGGAATTATTACCTTTATTGAGATAAAAATGTATCATTCCTATTGTACATTCTATAAGAAATTTCTTTATAGAACTTACGTTTTCTTGATATTAATTATATAAATTATATGCCAGACTATAATGTAAATACCATTCAGTGACTTACAAACTATTTCATTTCAATATCTTTGTAGTTTGGACTCTATCACTAGCAGTCCACAATTAAAGACAAAATGTATTTTCAGATGGCAGTCATGCAAACAGGACTGATGCTTTATTGAGAAAAAGTGTCAGTTTCATAGTTTTCAGGCATTATAATTTCAGCAGGAGCCCTTCAAGCATCACTGAGACCCAAATACCCATCTCTGTCTGTCCAGGACTCCAAATTAGGAGCTAGTGATGAGAGAAGCAGAGAGAATGGATTCAGGGGAGTGCACCACACCCAATTTCCAGGAAAAGCAGTAACAGTGGTACAACCTGCAGTTTTAGTCTCTCCTAGTGACAGTGGTTTCCTCAGTGGACTGGTTTTGTGACATGACTTTTGAGTTTCTGTACTTTTGTACATTTTCTGAGCTTGCCCAGCAAACCATCTGTTGACTGATTTTTAAAATGTCCTTTCAGTAAATTCCTTCTTTACTTAAATCAAAAATAATATATCTTAATCGTTTGCAAATTAAAGCATTTAGTGCAGTTGTTAACCACAGCCCTCATATATCTATGGATGATTAGACCAGAGAAGCTAAACCTGTAATGAATGCCTCAGAGCAGTAGAAAATAGTTATCCTGAAAGCCCAAAAGTTAATCAGGACAAGATTATAACTCTCAGCATCTGTGTGTTCACATTTACCTATATGGAAAGTATAATACTTGCAGATATTCCTACTAAAACATTTTCAAATCTATTTTGACAAGCTAGAAATATTCTCCTCCACCAATAAAACCCATGAGGGTAAAGATAGAAAAAAGTATCGAGGTGAAGAAACAAACTCTATTATTTGTGACCTGAAATAAAATCTCATGTTGCTTGACATCTAGCCTAGTGTTTTCCTACCACAGTGCACTGCCTCCCAGCTATTTTAGAGGAGAAAAGTGTTTTACTTAAATTACTGTTCTGGTGAATACTTTGGGAAATGATCTCTGATCTCTTTCTGAAATCATGGGTATTTCTAAATCTTCAGGGAGAAGACTTGAAGTACTGAGCACTGTCTTAGAGAACAGACTTTTTATCTGTGTAAAAGCTACCCCAGTGAAGAGAATGTAAAAATTAAAGGAATCAGAGGAGGGAGGACAACTACAAAAGGTAGGTCCACCTTGGCCATGAATTATTAATGTTTTTGAGGTGACGTGCGTTATTTACAGGTTTTGACAGGGTTTGGATTTTTTTAAACTCTGTACATATTTCTGTACTTCAGAAGCTAATACTTTTGAAAAAAAAACCTTTCATTTTAGCCACCAATACTACTTAAACATTACTTAAACACAGTGTTTAAAAATTGAATAACTAATATTTAAGACCCTAATGATCATGTATAGAAAAGTGAAATAAAATTATATCAGTAAATCCACACCTTAAATTTGGGGGACTAATTAAATAATATATGTAAACTTTTCTTAACCAACACCATATGCTTCTACAGTACTTTAAATTATAGAACTGAATAGCTAGACGATTCCTTGAAAAGCAGTGTTATCTTTCTAAGAAGTTTACTAAATAATTAGTCTATTATTTCTTAAGAAACAGCAGTAACCCAAAACAATCACTTAAAATAATTTGCCTGTTAATTTCCACCATTTTCCAGAATGCTCAGAAATCAATAAAGGATTTTTAAAATGTGACTTTTTCAGGGTTGTGGAAAGAAAATATATTTATTGGAATATATAAATTCAGAATGAGTTAGTCATCTTAGAAAGAAGTAGATCCAAACAAATAAGGCTGACACTTCCCACCAAAAGCAAGGCTCATTCAGACAACAGTTTATAAAGGTGCCCAGAAGAGTGTGTCTGAACATTTATTTAGTTCCATAACTCAACTCACAGTGTAACATTACTTGAAGGTGATTTTCTAATAAATAAATGAACAAGAGATACCTTATGTATGATTTCATAATGTATTATGGGTGTAAGTATATGTTTTGCTAGAATTATTTTTACTAAGCAGAACATTCTATTTCTTGAACTTGTTGGAAATTGAATCTATGACTTTATTTGATAGAAAACCCTGAAAAAACATTTTTTATTCCTTTATGTCTGCTGTTTGGAGAAATCATGTTAGTAATACATAAGGAGCAGATAGTATGTTATGTTAACAGAGGGCACTTGCAATTTTCTGTTTTATTTTCTTTTTACATGAACATTTGGGTGTTTCCTTTTTCAAGCTTTGCCTTCTGTAGGGAGTGAGAATGGGACTGTCTTAGAATCCTGGTGCTGAGGAACAAGACTAAATGTGGTAGTTACAATTTGAAGAAGAAAGATTTGTAATGTGTACCATAAAGTGAGTGTGTGAGCAATCAGACATTTTGTTGCAATGTCAAACAGTGATTTTTATCAAGAAATAATTTGATTTGGTCTCCGTTTACCTTTATATTTCCCTGTCTAGACATCACACACAAACACACACACACACACACACACACACACACACACACAATGCTACAGCATATAAAATTATATTCAGTTCCTCTAACATCTCATTTTTCTATTACTTCCAGGCATTCAGGCATGTTATTTCCTGTGTTCATTTTTATGACTTATTCCATCTGGCTACTTACTATTCATACTTCAGGCCTCACTTAGAAGTCATTTGCACTAGGAAGCTTCCATAACTGCCGAGATTTCTCCATCCCCCATCTCAGTGGTTTAGTTAAATGCCTCTTCTATATGCTCCTATTCCCTGTATTATCTGTATCAGGTCCATTTATTGACAACATTAAACTTGCCTGTGTACTTACCTGTATCTTTGTCTAAATTATAATTGCTCAGGAACTGTGTAGGTCATGTTTGCCTTATATTTAGAGTATCTAGCATGGTGTTTGGCACATAGAACATTCTCAGTAAATTACTGCTAAGCACATTTTTTAAAGTGGTCCTGGGAAAGAAGCCCTGTGTATGAGACTTCTCCTGGATGTTTCCAAGTTACCTTCAAAACACCAATTAAGATAGAATCAGGAAAGGACCTTCAAGATGGTGGAGGACTAAGATGTGGAGATCAGCTTCCTCCCCACAAAAACATCAAAAATACATCTACTTGTGGAACAGTCTTACAGAACACCTACTGAACACTGGCTGAAGACCTCAGACTTCCCAAAAGGAAGGAATACATAGGCAGAATATGTATTAGAGGAATACATAGGCGGAACACTCTATGACATAAATCACAGCAAGATCCTTTTTGACCCACCTCCTAGAGAAATGGAAATAAAAACAAAAACAAATGGGACCTAATGAAACTTAAAAGCTTTTGCACAGGAAACCATATACAAGACGAAAAGACAACCCTCAGAATTGGAGAAAATATTTGCAAATGAAGCAACTGACAAAGGATTAATCTCCAAAATATACAAGCAACTCATACAGCTCAGTATCAAAAAAGCAAACAACCCAATCCAAAAATGGGCAGAAGACTCAAATAGACATTTCTTCAAAGAATATATACAGATTGCCAACAACCACATGAAAGAATGCTCAACATCACTCATCAGAATTAGAATCACTAATTACAGAAATGCAAATCAAAATGACAATAACGTATCACCTGACACCGGTCAGAATGGCCATCATCAAAAAATCTACAAACAATAAATGCTGGAGAGGGTGTGCAGAAAAGGGAACCCTCTTGCACTTTTGGTGGAAATGTAAATTGATACAGCCACTATGGAGAACAGTATGGAGGGTCCTTAAAAAACTAAAAATAGAACTACCTTACGACCCAGCAATCCCCACTACTGGGCATATACCTTGAGAAAACCATAATTCAAAAAGAGTCATGTACCACAATATTCAATTCAGCACTATTTACAATAGCCTGGACATCGAAGCAACCTATGTGTCCATCGACACATGAATGGATAAAGAAGATGTGGCACATATATACAATGGAATATTACTCAACCATAAAAGGAAACGAAATTGAGTTATTTGTAGTGAGGTGGATGGACCTAGAGACTGCCATACAGAATGAAGTACGTCAGAAAGAGAAAAACAAATACCGTGTGCTAACACATATATATGGAATCTAAAACAAACAAACAAAAAATGGTTCTGAAGTACCTAGGGGCAGGACAGGAATAAAGTCACAGACATAGAGAATGGACTTGACATGAGGAGGGGGAAGGGTAAGCTGAGAGGAAGTGAGAGATGGCATGGACATATATACACTGTCAAATGTAAAATGGATAGCTAATTGGAAGCACCTGCGTAGCACAGGGAGCTCAACTTGGTGCTTTGTGTCCACTTAGAGGGGTGGGGTAGGGAGGGTGGGAGGGAGACGCAAGAGGGAGGAGATACGGGGATATATGTATATGTGTAGCTGATTCACTTTGTTACACAGCAGAAAATAACACACCATTGTAAAGCACTTATACTCTATTAAAGATGTTAAAAAATAATAAAATAAAATTGATTCTAAAAAAGATAATAATTTTAAAAAATTAAGTGGTCCTTATATCCACAGTCAAAAACAGATCATAGTGAATGACAGACATTTTCTGAAATGTCACACCTGAACCAGGGAAATTGGAAGAAACAATGTTTAGCTCTGAGTTTTGAGAAGAGTATCCTTAGGATAAGTCTGAGCAGTGGACAAGTTATTAATTCAAAGGGTTGAGAAAGAGGATTATATTTTTGCTATGTGTTCATGCAGTGTTACTGATTGGAAAACTAAAATTATCATGGATCTCAGCCCTGAGATTCCAAATTCCCTGTAACCTGAAGACATATCTCAGATTTAAGAAGGAAAATGTTAATAAAACAGCATTAGTTGAGTATCATGTTATTCAATGAGGTGAGCATTGACTCACTCACCTAATTTAATGACCTCACTCCAACCAGGAAAAGAAAGCTCAATGAAGAACAGAAACTCACCAGAAGCCTCAGAGCTCCACAATTCAAACTAAGTTCTTCTATATCAATAATATTGACATCATGTTCTTCCCAAGGCAACAACATAATATGCTGAATTTGTCATGGTCGACCATATATTATAGAGAGATAATTATTAGACTCTAAGTTATTTTCATTATTTCTATTCTTTCTCATGTGTCCCTAACACTTGACCAACTGTTATCTTCAACTCTTTTACCCCAAACTTCCAACAACAGTGATACCTGTTTAGGTATTTATGACATGTAATGAAGCTTGAGCAACATTACCAAGCATTTGCCCTGAAAAGAAAGTCTGTCCCCGTTGTTTCTTCTTCACTTGTAAAATCTCTTACCAGGGTCTTACATGTAAAATCTAGTCTCTGGTTTTAAACTACTATTAATATTTTCATAAGTGATCAGTGCCAATGTGGCCTTATGAAAAAATAAACAGACATTTTTAAATAAAGCTATGTTGCAAGAGAACACTTCCTCTATCATTTTTTTTTTACCTCCTTGTGTTCTTCTCAATGCTACTTTTGTATCAAACCCTAATAGAATCAAGTTATTTCTCACTTTCTTTCCCTTTTGTCTTTCATTCTTTGTCTCTAGCAAATGTAGACTATGACTGAGTTGACACCCGTGCCTTATTCTTTTTTCAAAAAAGTCTCAGACCATCACGATCACAGTTGACACATATTTTTTAAGTTATCAATATTAATTTAAACAAACATAGTTTGTTTAAGAACATAGTTATTTCACTTAATCAAAATCTTCAAAATTCTCTAAGGCATAGGAATGAAAGTGTGATACAGCTGTCTTGATTCTCAGATATTTAAGCTACAATCTGGGCAAATTAAAATCTTAATAAATAATTTAACTGACTGAACTTGTATTCTCCTAGCCAGCTTTGTATGTTTTGATGCTTGTGACAGTTTGAAAACTCATGGATCTTACCCACCAATGGAAGTGCTTCTTTTAAAAAATAGATTTTCACAGAAAACTAAAAACATTCTTCATGGCAATTGTTTAGTAACTTTAATGAAGATTGAGGCTTTATGGAAAAGTATCACATACAATTAATTTATGTCTTTGAATATGAAGCATGTCTCCTTTAAACAGCACATTAAAAAAAAAATCTGTTCTCCCAATCTGTGCATTTTAATTGCAGAGTTTAAATCACTCATATTTCTTGTAATTTCTGAAAAGAGAAGACTTAGTTCTGCCATTTTACTATTATTTTTCTATATATCTTAATGTCCTTTTCCTTATTCCCTCCATTGCTGCCTTATTTTTTGACAAATAGATTTTAATCTACTATTTTAATCCCCTTGCTATTTATTTTATTATATATTTTCAAGAATTATTTTCTTAGTGATTTCCCTAGGGAATACAATTACCATCTTAATTTACAATTATCTAGTTAAAATTAACACCAAACTAATTTCAATAGCATATAAATTCTTTGCTCCTATACAGCTCCATATTCCACCTTCCTTTATACTGATATGATCACAAATTACATATTTATACATTTTTTATACATTTTGTGTTCATAAACATAGATCTGTATTTATTACCTTATGCAGTTGTCTTTTAAATCAGATATAAAAAATTTACACATAAAAATGAGTTATACTGTCTTTTATATTTGCCTATTATCTATTTATCTTTTTACCTTTCCTGGTGTTCTTTATTTCTTCATGTAGATTCAAGATGCTGTTGTTGTATTTTATTTCATTTTTAATAATTCCTTTTATTATTTTCTGTAGGGCAGGTAGGGTAGCAATGAACTCTCTCAGTTTTGGTTTATTTAGAAATGTCTTGATATCTCCTTTATTTTTGAAGGAGAGTTCTGACAGATACAGAATCCTTGGTTGACAATAGTTTTCTTTTCAAAACTCTGAATGTGACATCCCACTGCCTTCTGGCCTTCAGCTGATCAGATTCTCTGATGATTAATCAGCTGTTAATGTTACTGAGGATCACTTGTATGTCTGAAAAATGATGAGACATTTCCCTCTTCCTATTTTCAAGATTCTCTCTTTGTCTTCAGTTTTTGACCATTTGATTATGATGTGTCTCAGAGTAGATCTCTTTGGGCTTATCTTATTTGAGCTTCTGGATGTATAGATGACAGTATCTTCTCCAAATTTGTAGTGTTCAGGCACTATTTTTTCAAATATTTTTCCTTTTTTATCTTCTCTCTTTGACGGCTCCTATTATGTGTATGTTGGGTACTTAATGGCATCCCACAGATCTTTGACGCTCTGTTCATTTTTATTTCATTCTGCTCCTCAGATTGGATAACCACAACTGACCAATTTTCAAGTTCACTGATTCTTTCTTCTGCCAGTTCAGATCAGTTTCTGAGCTCCTCTAGTTAGTATTTCATTTTAGTTGTTGCACTTTTCAGCTCCAGAATTTCTGTCTTTATAGTTTCTATCTCTTTATTGATATTCTTTATTTGATAAGAAATCATTTCTGAATTTTCTTACTTCCTTGAACATATAATAGCTCATTTAAAGTTTTTGTTTAATGAGTTCAATATCTGGGTTTCTACAGAGTCAATTTCTATTGATTCCCTATTTTTTCCATGTACATAGTCCATACTGTGTTATTACTTTGAATGTCTCATACATTTTGTTGGGGGACAAAATAAATAAAGTAGCATTGGATTACGAAATAAGTATACATTAATACACATGAGTACATACTGAAATATATCTCTCTAAATGCCTGTATTAAAAAAGAAAAAATGATTTCACAATAACCTAATTTTTTACTCTTATAAATTAGAAAACAAATAGCAAATCAAACCCAAGACAAGCAGAAGAAAGGAAATTATTTGTATTAGAGGTAAAATAAATGAATAGAGAAAAACAATAGAGAAAAACCAACAAAACCAAAGTTGAAATTACAGATTAATTTGAGAAGACTTGATATCTGCAATCCATGAAAGCATTATATATTTCTTTTTGCTTAGG
This sequence comes from Delphinapterus leucas, assembly GCF_059928025.1. Classification (NCBI taxonomy): domain Eukaryota; kingdom Metazoa; phylum Chordata; class Mammalia; order Artiodactyla; family Monodontidae; genus Delphinapterus; species Delphinapterus leucas. Next base: position 96,102,419 of record NC_143134.1, read on the forward strand.
TGTTTGATTCATATGTGTACTCTAATTTTCAACATCTTAAATTACACATATTTTGTTTGATTTATACCCAGGTATTTTATGTCTTTTAAGGCTATAGTAAATAGTGGTTAAATTTTTTTCAATTTCCAATTTTTTATTACTAATATAAAAAGTACTTTTGTATATTAACCCTGTATCCTACTAACTTGGTAAACTAATCTATTACTTCTGGTAGTTCTATTGTGTATTTATTGAGATTCTTTTCTGTAGAAAACATTGTCATTATGAATACAGATATTTTTATTATTTGACTTTGTCTTGGTATTATGATAGGAACAATGAACTTTCCAGCTTTCTGCACCTTAAGTGGCAATGGAGTCCTTATTTTCATAGCTTTTGATATGGCCTTTATTTTTTTTTTAAGTTTATTAGAACCCAGCAGAAGGCTAGGGCAATTTTATCCTTCTATATCTATTAGCTTTCAAAATGAAAATCAAAAGGGATTATTGCAGGGATTCCATGTACTGTTCCGTGCCCCACTTCAAAAAGTATTAATGGTAGATTCTTTTCCCTTTGAATTTCCTTCCCCAAGAAGCCTTTCACGCAAGATACGCAAAAATATACTCACTGAATAGAGTCAAAAGCTCTCTTGAAGAGAATATTAGTAAGACGTGTGTTTCTAGAGACAGAAGATTTGGAGACAGCAGTAATCTCTGACAGCAAATGAGAAGGGCCCTAGCAATAAAACAGTGACATTAGACAGAAAAAGACAGATCCAAACAAAGGAAATCTCAGTGCCTGGGTTGTAAGAAGATAATAAATTGAGGCAACCTATGTGTGGTCTAGGAAGTTGAATTAGAGTGATGGGGAAATAGAAACATACAATCCCTTTCTTAATTTGGTACCTTTTACATGGCTTTTCCTCAGGGTAGGTAATATGTAAAGAAAGGAGTGTGCATGTGTGATGGAAAACCTGGTTAATAAGAGAAAACCTAATCCAAGAACAGGGCTAGCTATATGGGCATGCACCTGTACAGTCACTCAGGGCTCTGTGATCAGTTTAATGCTCTTCTGTCACTTTCTGAAATTCTTATTAATTTTTAAATGAAGGAACCTTGCATTTTCATTTTATACTGGGCCCTACAAATTATCTGGACAATCTTGTTCAGGACATATGAAGAGATATCAGTTTATACCTGTGAATACTAAATCAATTTCTTTCACTTTTATCAACCTGAGGACTCGATAAAAGGTTCTGAGCAGTATCTGGTGATTTTCTATACAATGGAAGAAAGAGAGGTTATACTAAGGGGGTGTAGGGAATTGCTATATAGTCATAAATAGTTTTTTTTCATATTAAGTTTCAGATGCCATTCTGCAGACAGTTAGACTTAGCTATGTTCAACTTTAGGGACCGCCTTTCTCCTTTTTCTACTTCTTCTGCCATTGTTTCATGCAATAAACATTTGCACTGGGCATTCCCAAAAGTAGGCATTTTTTTTGATCTATACACCTGCGTGTTCTTTCACTGAACACCCACAGGATCAAATGGCCTGATGTAGAATATGCCAGCTGATTATCAAGTTGATGTCATTTGAGATTTTACTCGGTTAATAAGCTATTTTCCTCAAGATCAGAATTTAAGAAATATTCTATAGTCACTCTGAAGATATGTGGCATTCAGCATGTCACTTTCAAGTTCTCAACACTTCAATTTTCTGAGGACCTAATACTCCAACACAATTGAGAGGTTAAAATAAGCTTCCCAGAAATGTCTTCAACAACTGGCACTCTGTTTACAAAACATGGCACTCTTAATTAGCTGGCACTGTATATTTAAGCAAGTCAAATTAAGGCTACTGAGAAGGATTGAGGAGGAAGCAATCATCACACTAATCACAGTACAGTAGGAGGAGCAGTAGTATAGGTGTCATGCTGACTGTGATTTAAATCCTTTCCCATCACCACCACCACAGGGTACCTCCATTTCTTGTCTGTAAAACAAGGGAAAATGCACAAATGAAACAACACCTGTATTAAAAATATTAATCCCCTTATCCTTAATAGGATGCCTAAAGATTTTATGTATTTGCATAGTCATCATCACTGCTATACCTGAATATTATTTGTCAGCCCTTTCATTCTTCCTATACTTCATTTTACTATTTTTTAATGCATTAAGTATTTTTCATGTTCTATTTTCTCTAATGTAAGCTCCTCAAATAACTTTTGGAGAATTTGGAGCAACAAAAACAAAGTGAATTAATTAGATAAGAGACCCTCAACTTTGTGGATGATACAAAATGCAATTTAGATATCTAACATTGACCTCTCTTTAGAATGAACAATTTTCAAAATCTGGAATGTTGAAATTTAGCATTTAATAATTACAGCAAGGTAAAATGGTGTTAAATGTGTATAAGCACTTTCATTTAATGTATGCACATATTTAAACAGAAAGCCCCAAAGAATGCATACTTTAGATGTTTTGAGAAAAAAATATTTTTGTTCAGAAATGCTTAGCATCCCCAAATATCCAGGTAATTATCTCCAACATATAATTTTTCTTAAAATAAATTACCTTTGAATTTGTTCGAAATTCTATAACACAGATACAGTTATGGGACTGAAATAAAAGCCTAACAAGGTAGCTCAATCATACTAAATAAACAGCTCATAAAAAAAGGCATGCTCTTGTCTCACTCTCAATTAAAATCACAGTTTGATTTCCTAATTTCATTCCTGTAGCTAATATTTCCTTAGAGACAAATATCTACTATCCCCTGGGCTAATCTGCTCTTCCTCCCAACAAATTATCTGATCTCAGATGTCACTTAGTAAATATAAATATCATTTTATATATGTTTTCAAACGCTACTTATCAGTGTTTAGTTTATCAAAAAATATTTGGGGTGGCATCAGGGATTCAGTTGCCTTCCTCTTAGGCTATATTTAGCATAATTAAAATAAAAGCAATGAAATAAAATGCAAAAACTAGCATCTTAGCCCTGAAATTTCATTAACTAACTTATCTTGATGAAATTTTCGAACCTCTGTGTTTCTTATTTGTGAAAAGCAGGTTTTACTGATTAACAGTCAACTATGGCCTCTATTGTTTTGGGTGTGTTGATCTGAAACAAATAAACTGCCAGATATTTCTCCATCAAAGATGGGTTTATTGGGGATCAGTACAGAATTGCATCTTGGGGTCTGCAGCCATGGGAAGCCATGTGCAAGTCCCCACATAGCAAGGGAAGGAGAGCACTTTCTTAGAGGAGAAAAGGAAGTTGAGAGGGCTACAGTAAACAGAGTCCAAGGCTTTTCATTGGCTGGGTCCTTGCCAGGAGAGAAGAGGAATCTTTCTTCTTCATTTTGGGCTCTGCTATCATTGCAGGGCATGAGAGCACACCCTTCTGGTTTACCAACTCTATTTAATTCAGATTTCTGTTTATTAATTCTTCACTGGTAGGTGTTACCCCCAAAATATTAGGTGATAAAGTTTTTTTAGGGAGAAATGACTGAAGGCCAAGGTCACATCACACCTGCTTTTACAAATTGCAAGCTGTATGCTTCTGTGATTATAGAATACACACACACACACTATGCACCCATTTTACTACGTTTCATGAAAACCAAGTAAAGAAGCAAAATACCTAAATGTCATATTCCCCTATTTTTGTTTTATTCCTTTCTGTGATTTGCAGACATTCTCTGTCTGAAAGAGTTTCCAAGGCCTGTTAATCACAGTTCAAGAGCAACAGTGGTCAGTTGCCCTTTCTAAATGAGCAACTTACTCCTTTAATTGACTAGAGACCTAATGAAATAGGAAGGATGAAATACATAGTAAAGAAGACTTATTTCCTCAAATAATCACTGCTTTATAAGATAGCCAATCAGATTTCAAATTCAAAACCAGAGACCTCATTTTTACCTTTATTCTTACTTGACAATGTAGAATTTTTCTCTTTTAATGGCCCTCTTCATTTTGAAGGTTCTCTTCCCTTAGATTTCACAATTGAAACCTGTCCTAATTCTACCCAATCTTTCTGAAAAACTCTTCCTTACTCCCACTCCTGAGTCAGCTCAGCATGCTCAGAGTGTATGTGTATGTACATATATGAATATATATATACACATATGCATACATATATACACATATAGGTATATATACATAAACATATGCATATGTGTGTTTGTATACATAAACATGCACTTTGAGGATGTATGATAAATATATTTAATATATATGTATGTATATATTTATATACATATGTGTATGTGTATATATATATATATATATATGTATACATATAATTTTTCTGAGTTCTGCCCCCAGTCTTTGTCTTCTCAACTTTCATACATTCTTTAGTCCAAATCTATATTTGCAGCACCACAATCCCTACTCAGTGAGAAGGGGTTGCCTAATTGGCAACTTATCTACGAGGTGCAACAGATGTCAAAAAGTTAACATGCCATCATCTTCCCTGCACCCCTCCTCCCCCACAATCTGCTTTTTCTCCTTTTCTCAATAGTCTGACCACCTATTACAATAGGATGGATTAAAACCTGTTAATTAATATCATTATTTTAGACACATCCCTCTCAGTAATTTGTCATCAACCCAATCCAATATTATTTTGCAAATATATCATGTTTCACATGGTTTCCCTTGTCCATTTCCTACCTTAATTCAACATTTTATTACCTTTGTTGGACTATTAACATAGCCTTCTTAAGATATCTCTGGTTCCAATTTCTGTCCAAACTCCATCTCCACCAGCCAATCATTCCTCAAATTAAGTTGAAGCTATCTTTATCTGACTTGAAAATCTGATCATAGTTTTTCTATAATTAAAACTCAATATGCACACATTCAGATGTCATTTAATTGTTCCCAATTCTTTTAAATTGTATCCATGGCTATTTATATGTGACTCAATTGTTCTTGATTCTAGATGCGCAATATATTTTAACAACTTTCTCAGTAATTGACAGGACAAGTAGAAAAATATTAGTAAGGATACAAATTATGTTAAAAATACTCTCAAACAAATTACCCTAATTAATGTTTACAGGATAATACACCTAATATCTGGCAAGTACACATTATTTTTAAGTGCACACAGAACTTTGACCAAGGAAGTTTTTATTACAGTCTTACATAGTATAACTTTTGACTACAAATACATTTAATTGGAAATTAATAACAAATATAAATTTGGAATATTCACTATTTGGAGTTAAACAACACACTTCTATATATCTCATGACTTAAAAAAGAAACCACAAAGAAATTGAAAAATACTTTGAGTTGGTTAATTATTATATAATCAATGCAACATATCAAATTACATGACAGTGGAAACACAACATTTTTAAATTTGTGGAATGAATTTAAAGCACTGCTTAGTGTGGAAATTACAGCTTTAAATATCTATATAAGAAAAGAAGAAAATCTTTAATTCTGTTAAGTAGAAGAAAATAATAAAGATGAGACTAGGAATCAATGAAGTAAAAAACACATGAACAATAAAGAAAATTACTAAGACAAAAGCTAGTTCTTTGAACCCTTACTAAGGTGATAATCTCATAACAAAGAATAGTGAAAGAAAGAGAGAGGAGAGACAGTGAGAGAGAAAGAAAGGAAGGAAGGAAAGGAAGGGAGGGACGGAGGAGGAAGGAAGGAAGGAGGGAAGGAAGGAAGGAAGGAAGAAATTGCATTATGAAGTGAAAGTGTGTATATCACTACAATTTTTTCAGACATTAAAAGAATATGAAGAAATATTATGAACAACTTTATGTCAATAACTTCTGCACTTAGCTATAATAAACAAAACCTTTGAGAAACAGCTTACCAAAACTGACTGAAGGTAAAATAGAAAATGTGTTTCACCCTACATCTATTCAATACAGTAAATTCATATTTAAAAACCTTCCCACAAAGAAGTTTATTTCATTAAAAGGAAACATTATCTTCTCAGAAAGACATTTTGTTTTTTCCTCTTGCGGCATGCGGGCCCCTCACTGCTGTGGCCTCTCCCGTTGCGGAGCACAGGCTCCGGATGCGCAGGCTCAGCAGCCATGGCTCACGGGCCCAGCCGCTACGCGGCATGTGGGATCCTCCCGGACCAGGGCACGAACCCGCATCCCCTGCATTGGCAGGCAGACTCCCAACCACTGCGCCACCAGGGAAGCCCCCTCAAAAAGACATGTTTTTAAGACACTTAAAAGGCAAACCATAGACTAGAAGTAATTATTTGCATTACATGTATCGGACAGAGGACTTATATCCAGAATATATGAAGAATTCTTATAACCCAATAATAAGGAAACAACACCCCAAACTTCAATAGTTACTTCACAAAAGAATAAATACAAATGGCTAATAAGCACAAGGAAAGATGCTTAATATCAATTATTATCAGAAAAAATGCTAATTAAAATGACAATGAGATATTTCATTACCACAAGAATTGCTAAAAGAATAAAGACTGGAATATTAAATATTGTTGAGATTGCTGAGCATCTGGAACTCTAATACATCACTGATAGAAATGTAAAGTGGTGCAACTACTTTGACAAACAGTTTGCCAGTTTATTTTAAAGTTTAAGCATTCACAAAACATGTAACCCAAGGGTTCCATTCCTACACATTTATGCAAGTTAAAGACAAACATATGCCCACAAAAAGACTTGTAAGCCATTGCTCATAACATCTTTACTGATGATAGCAAAAAAAAAAAACAAAAGAAAACAAAACTGGAAATAATTTAAATGTTCATCAAAAGGTGAATTGAAGATTTTGATATCATATTTGTGTGTGGATGATATCCTACTTTTACTTTATGCTTGCCTTTACTGGTGAGCTTTCCCATTCATAATTTTCTTGATTCTAGTTGTGGCCTTTTCTGCCTAAAGAAGTTCCTTTAGGATTTTTTTGTAATGCTGGTTTGGTGGTGCTGAATTCTTTTAGGTTTTGCTTGCCTTTAAAACTTGATTTCTCCATCGAATCTGAAGGAGAGCCTTGCTGGGTAAAGTATTCTTGGTTGTAAGTTTCTCCCTTTCATCGCTTTAAATATGTTGTGCCACTCCCTTCTGGCCTGCAGAGTTTCTGCTGAAAAATCAGCTGATTACCTTATGGGGGTTCCCTTGTATGTTATTTCTTGCTTTTCCCTTGTTGCTTTTAATATTTTTTCTTTGTCTTTAATCTTTGTCAGTTTGATTAATATGTGTCTTGGCATGTTCCTCCTTGGGTTTATCCTGTTTGGGACTCTGCACTTCCTGGACTTGAGTGAGTGTTTCCTTTCTCATGTTAGGGAAGTTTTCAGTTATAATCTCTTCAGATATTTTCTCAGACCCTTTCTCTGTCTCTTCTCCTTCTGGGACCCCTGTAATTCGAATGTTGGTGCATTTAGTGCTGTCCCAGAGGTCTCTGAGACTGTCCTCATTTCTTTTCATTCTATTTTCTTTATTCTGTTCCATGACAGTGATTTCCACCATCCTGTCTTCCAGCTCACTTATCCATTCTTCTGCCTCAGTTATTCTTCTATTGATTCCTTCTAGTGTATTTTTCATTCCCGTTATTGTATTGTTCATCTCTGTTTGTTTGTTCTTTAAATCTTCTGGCTTTTTATAAACTTGATGGCTCAGTCTTTGAGTTCACTCCTCTTTTCACATGATTCACATACTTCATTTTGACAATCTTCTGGAATTAACAGCTTGGTTAGTGGACTCAGTGTATGTGTATCTTGAACTTTGTTTCAATTTTGGACTCTGCTCTTGGATTAATAAATCTGGCCAGCTCTTTAGGTGCTGGTAAGAGATAATGCCCCAATCTAATTTATCTCCTCCATAGAAAGAGAAATAGACCTTCACTGTAAATATCATCAAACGTAGCAAAATGGATCAGACCAAAACTGTATAAGAAAATATTTTAAATCAAAACAAAAATCTTAGCATCAACAGGAATTTTCTTATTTATAAGACTGGAAAGCAAGGATATTAAGACTGGAGTCTTAGACTCCAATGAGGTGGGCGTTTTTGAAGTCTGTTACACTGGAAGAGTCTCCTAGTTTAGTGATATATGAAACCTCTTTCTACATTAATGTGAGACTGTTGAAACAAGTGCAGGTCAGACATCACAATAGATGTGATAGGAAGAAACTTTGGAAGCATCATTTAGAAGCAGTTGTCTGGACAGAAGTGCCCCACATATCAAACCATATTTAGATAAGATTACCTAAGAAATTAAGATTCAGCTAGGAAGTAGGCATAATGAAAATTAATGAAAGAACCATATTATTTTTATTATGTCACTGATTTTAGATGGCATATTGAGGTCATTTATGTTAATGTGAGGATTATAGGTTTGTGTTTACCAAAAATATCAAAACTGTCCCTTTCTGTCCATTTTATCAGTAAGTGCTATTAAAGAGAGAATTGCACTTATGCAAACTTAGAAAGAAAATTTAAAACGTATTCACTTGGACCTTTATTTTTTTCTCTAATCCCACAAGTACACACAAGGAGATAAACAATGTGTTTAACTCCATTTGCATGTGAGACAGTTTTTAAATTTATAAGGTTTAATTTATTTAGTCACATTCCTCACTCAGCTTTCTCTGCCGCATACTCCTTCCAACAGTCAGTCTCTTCTCTATTTATGTGGGAACAGCAAACATCAGAAATGTACTGCCTACATAAATAAAAAAGGTACTAGGTAGGTAGCAGTTAGAAAACAGAAGGTTGAGAGTTCCTGAGAATTGAAGTATTTCACAATTTAAATATTCATGGAAGAGCCCTCTTGGTTTCTGTATAATTGGCGTAACCTGTTTTAACATTTATGTGATTGTCCTTGCCCTAGATTTCACTCATTAATGTGAGAGAATAGTGTTTTTGATGAGCAGGCTGCTGTTTCTGGTTAAGTTTTATCAGCTAAGATGCCATTTCATGTTTTGAGTTAAAGAAGTCACAGTCAATAATTTTATAACAGTCAGCATATCCTTCTTAACAGGAGATTAAAGAATAAATCACTTCCATTGATTAACAATATTTTTTCACTTTAGTAAACCAAATCTTTGGACCTTTGATTCCACTTTTAAATATTTCTGAAGTGTTAAAAAAAAAAGCTATGTTTTGTAATTAAATTTTTAAATGCAGAGAATATTATCCAGCTTTACTTTAAATTTGATCCAAAGGTCTTTCAGTGGTTTTCTCTCCAGTACAACTCAGAATGGCTTTACATATAACACATATGCTTGATTTAAGGCCTATACTGGGTAAAATTCCTGCCTGTGCTATCTCTTTTCGACCATGAGTAGCTGTGAGCTAATGCCAATTTTATTTTCTATTTCCATTAACTGTCCTACCTCTCAAATGGACAAAAATAAATGGGAAAATTGAAATCTAGAAAAGTTGTATTTCTAAGTTGAGTCAACAAATACATTAACCTTTTCATGCCTAAGCAAATATTTTGTTATATTTATACAATCCTTTCTCTATATTATAACTTTGATTTTGTAGACTTGTATGTTTTATTAAGCAGATATCCATCACAGATAGATCATCACAGGTAAGAGGTCTAAAATTAATAAATTAAGTTAAATTTACATCTTTGAAAAGAAATGAAACAAAATAATAGCATGCAAAAAGGAAAAAATTACAATAATATAGAATCACAGCATAAACAGAATACCTATCTGAACAAAATTTGCTTTGCAATTAAAAAGATTGCAGACTCCAAACCATAAAAACTTAACAAATATCAATACACACCACTGGGAGATACCAATTTCTCACCCACCTAACAAAAGTTGAAAATTATTGTTATTACAAATGTTGAAGAGGAGGTGAAACAAGAGCATTTCATTCACTTCTGGCAGGAGTGTTAAGTCCAACCTCTTTGTGAAACAGATTGGTATTGTCAACCATTGTAGAAAATATGTATGTTCTATCAATGAGCAGTTGCACTCCTATGAGTGTATCATAGGGCAGTGTTTCTCATATTTCATTAATCACTTGGGGATCTTGTTTAAATTGAGATTCAAACTTATTAATTCTGGGTGGATTCTTAGATGGCACATTTCTACCAACTGTCCAAGTGATGCTGATACTTCTACACAGATCACACATTGAGTTGCAAGGCCCTAGACAAAATAATGCACATTTTGTACAAAGATACATATAAAATATTTATGTCTATATTTTTCATAAAAGACAAAAACTGAAATCCATACCAGTGCCCATCAAAAGTGAATTTGATAAATTATGGTGTATTCGAAGAAGTGAATACTGCACAGCAATGAAAATTAAAATGTGATAACTTCACACAACTAATGGTGAAAGGGAAAAAAGCCACAATTATTTCATTTATGTTGAGGATCTTAACAGATAGTACTATATTATATGGTATAGAGATTTCATTAATGCATCATAAAACTATGTATAAATAATACAAGGAACTATTTACCATAAAATGATGATAGTGTTTATCTAAGCTAACTTTTATGTTAAAAGAAAGTATTATAACTAAAATAGTACATACAAGGACCTTCTGGAATGTTAATAATATTCATATTAAACATAATTTAAAGCAGTACATCCATGTTGTATGTTCTTTTACCTATGTGTGTTTTATTTCACAAAATTGAAAATAATATAAGAAATGCAATGTTATCAAAGAAGAAATGATAAAGCAACAAAAATAAGTTTAATTTAAAAAGAAGAATTAATGTAAGGAACAAAATGGAAAAACTTACCTAAAAATAATAATAGAGGCAACAGTTTACAATAAATATCCTAAACATCTGAATTAATAATATAAATTGTTAGTTTGAGAAAATCACACAAAATGAGCAAAAAGAGAAAATGACTGAAGTGTAATTAGAAAATATTATAGACATGAAGAACAGACAACAGAAATCTAGAGTAAACTTTACCAATATCATTAACAAAATAATCTATGCATTTAACACAAATTGAACCTTAATAAAAACTACTTGGAAATGGAGAAGTAAAATAATAAAATACTGGCAGTAAGTGCAGAATCAATCAAATTAAAGATGGAATTAAAAACTGAAAAAATAAAGTTAGTTGTGGTAGCAAAACAGTGTATTTATTTACTATAATACAGTTTTTGAAATATAAAATAGATAATGTAAAAGTAGTTTGTTGAGAACAGCTTGGGTAAATCTTTTCATAACTTTCTAGGAATAAGAGGAATTTCAGGTAGATAGGGGAAAAAGGCATCTAGCATCAGTTTTGTTCTTCATCATAACAGATTTGTGACATCAGGTGTTTCTTACTCTCTGTGGTTCATTGTTCATTCGTGACTCTTCTATGTTTTTCTTTCTGTCACTGGGGAGGACCTTAGAAATAAATGTCCCAGAATCACTTTCCATGTTTACTTCTAGGTTAGAGTCTGTCAATGAGAGGAACTTGCTTAAGAGGCAAAAGCCCTTATTTTCACTGATAGTTACAGGCACAGAGAAATCTCTTGCAGTCACCTGAATCAGTGCTGTGGACAGCTGAAGTAGTTTGTGGCAGCTTTCCTCCTATTCTTGAAATTCACAGCAGTTTGGAAGAAAGTTACTATCATTTGCTGCTTCTGTTCTGCAGGCAGCTGGGATACTGGAGGGTGACGCCACTAAGAGTGTGGTGTTGTTAGCAACTGAGATGACCTGCTGTTGCTTCACCTCAGCCTGCTCACCTACTCATCCTTCCTATGCTGTGTAAAACTCTAATTTACTGTGTTAGAACTGTTTCTACTACAAACATTTACAGTAACTTCTGCTTTCCTGCGTGAACTCTGACTGGTTCGATTATTTCTTCATTCCTATAATTGAGATGCTGAGAAAAATTTTACTTAATGTTATAAAAGTAACCACTGGTAAAACTGGACTACAATTCTTCTAAATTATGGAGGAATGGGGGTTAGAGGAGATGGAAAAACGTCAGACAAAACACATGTATATTTAAGTATTTATATTTAAATTTCACATGAACATATTGAAGCAAAAAAGATGGGTAAAGATATGAGGCTAATGCCCAATAGAAAGATATCATAGATTAAAATCTTAATATTGGACACAGCTAAATACAATTCAAAATTTATTAGATAAGACCAATCAGTTTATTATATAATATTGAAGAGTAAAAATCTTCAATGATACCATGTACCATTCTGAATATTAGTCCGTGCCATTAAAGAAGAGCACAAAACAGCAAAAATTCATTATTATGCATCGTTATATTTGTTGGTATAATATATATTATTATAACATATTATCTTATAAATATTAGGAGACAGATGTATCATTATCTGGAGGAAGCATGGGGACTTTTATACCTAGAAATAATGTTAAATATATGAAAATATTTTTAAAACATAAGAGCTTTTTAAGTTTGTTGGTTACCAATAAATATACAACCCAATCATTTCCCTATAAAGAAACAGTGACATAAATATAATAAAAGAAATAGAATATAATGAAAATGATACTTTATATCCATATATTATGCATTGTGCAATATATAAACATACAATAGAAAAAATGATTCCATTAATGGTAGCATAATGGCCACAATAACATCAACACAACATGGTGGAATTATGAGATATGTGTAGTTTTTATATAAAGAAAATTGTAACTGTGGTACATTAGTGAAACCTGGAATAATAGATATATGCCTGATTTCTGGTTATGTAAGGCTATTAACTCTACTATGTATTTTATTTTTGAGAATTTAATTTAATCACAATAAAATAATAAGCAACAGCAGAAATGTTATGAAGTTGAATGTTAAATTTATTTGGAATTAAAAGAATCATATAAATAGCCAGGAAAATTCTGGAAGTCGGAGGGGTATAAGGAAAATTACATTAATATTGAGTGCTGATAGGAGTATAAATTCATACAAAATTCTCTGAAGGCAATTTGGCAAAATCCATCACTTTTAAAATATAATTTTACTAATCTGGTTGTAGGGATTTAGCCTTTAACTTTTTTTTTCATGAGTTCATACACACTCACACACACACACACACACACACACTCCAACATTATTCCAATCTGGAAACAATGGTTACAACAAATAGGTTTATCTATACAATGAAATCACATTTAACTGTTAAAAGAACCTAGTAGATGCATTAGCATTGACATGGGAAGTACCAATACATTAAAAAGAAACAAGTTGCAGAGAATAGGTCTAGAGTGAATCGTTTCTTCTTAAAATAAATAATTTTATGTGTTTATAATATGTGTACATTAAGAACTTGGAAGTAGATACATTATACTATTAACAGTGGATGTTTATGCGTTTTGGGTTATTTGTGAGCCTTACTTTCAACTGTAGGCTTTTCTGTATTATCTGAAGTTTTCAACTTTGTTTTACTTTTGTAATCAGAAAAATCAAGCCATTTTTTTAAAGAAAGATATAAGTTCCATATTAGCTGTTTCAGTTGATTACAGAAAGAATTTTATATATCCCAGATTTATTGAAGCTTGAGGTAGAGAAAATAGGAGAATGCAATTACACAGGAACTTCTATATCCTATTGTTTTGTTTACCTTGTATAGTGTATTGAAATGGAGAACTTTGGTTACAGTGAAAATGAATCCTGTGAGACAGTCATTTTGTGGATAGATTTATTTTTATGGTTTTCTTCATGTTTGAAGGGGGAAAAGACAAGATGAGAATGGGAACAATAAAATATCTCATTCTGTACCTTCTTTTATTGACAGGTATAAGTAATACCTTATGTTTACATATCACCTATTTTAGAGAGTGAAGTATGTTTATGGGCACCAGTTCATCATCAGAACATTCCTATGCCTGCATGCAGACACCCACAAGATGACCATCTGAATAAATTCAGTTATTATTATTATTATCTATTAACAGCTAATTTTTTAAAAATCCCTTGTCAATTAAATCCAGTTATTTTCTCATTTCATTAATTGGTTATCTGGTTTGATATTATAACCAGATTTTAATATTGTGCAAAGTTGTGCTATAATAGGGTAAAACTGGCACAATCTCTCTATTTTTTAAAAATATCTTTAGCATATTCAAAAATAGAGTCACATTGAAGTCCTAGTACAGGAAATTGTCCATAATTCCTCATTGTACAAAACCTGATTGCCTAAATTTTTGAGATTCATGACATTCTGGAAGATTTACATTAGGTAAAGCATCTAAGTCTTAATCTCCCAATCATTCTTTAATTTAATACTTAATAACTATTGAGAACCTACTGTAAACTTTGGACATGCAAAAATGAACACAATCTTTCAAGGAATACAGTCTATTGGATACATGAAGAGTATATAATAAGATGAAAGTGAATATGAATTGGTAGTTCTAAGAAAACTACCTACCTATTAAATCAAGAATAACCTGAACAAAAAGGGTAGAAAAGGCATTGTAGTAAGCAGGTAGTATCTTTTGGGAAAGAACAAAATAGTTATAGCCTGACAAAATCAGTATCTATCTGTTGGTTGGAATAGAAGTTGAGTAGACAAAGTGGCAGGTGATGCTGATGCTTAGGAGGTATTCTTATATACCATGCTCAACCAGTATGCTCAGGGAAGCCGCTGGAACAGAGGAGTGGCTCAAACTTGAGTGAATAGAATGGAATGGTGTTAGTATCACTGGAGATTGTGATCAGACTGGAAACCATAAACCATTACCTTTGGCAATATACATTTCTCAGAATTAATCCTGCACAAGGCAGGGCGATAAAAGATGAAATCACAGGCTCTGGACCCTAATCTCTTGGCTTTGCTGGGTCCTGGCAAACTGTGTGTCCAGTTTGTGTGATCATTAGGCAATTCATTGTTTTATTCTCTCTGTGTCTTAGGTTCCTCATCTATAAAAATATTAGTCATGATAGTGCTTCATAGAGTTATTATAAGAATTTAATCAATGTATGTAAAACAGAGCAGTATCTCAATAAATGTTAACAGTTTTATTTGTCTTGTCTTATTCTCCATTTTAAAAAATGGTTTAGTCATATACCTTTCTTTACAGTAAATTCCACTTTCTTGTCAGGGAGCTCCATACACTGTCATGCTGCTTTCTTAATATTCTTTTTCTTCACTCTCTTAGAAGCGCTTTGTAATCCTATGGTTAGTATTTTGTTATTTAATCTTCCATCCCATGTGAAAGTCTCATACTGCTAGTTCCAATATTTTTTTCCATATGACTGGTGCAAATGGTTGGAGGAAAATGTGGTCAAAGCAAGACTGGTTTAGCCCATATCACAATGAATCCTTGCTAGGCAACAAAGGAGTCTTGAAGACCCATGAGGAAGGAGGGAGGGGGTTCTGACTCTAGGGACCAAGATTGTGTCAAATCTTAGCTCACAAAGTCACAGCTACAGGATGAGTTTATTACTGTCCTTATTTCAGTTTCAGTCCAGACTGACTCAAGAATCATTATAAACAAAGGACTTAGACAGTGGAGAATCAGGGTTAACTTTGGAAAGGGGTGGGAGGGAGTAAGATTTTTAACCATTAACTCACTTATTCAGACAAAAATTATCAAGTGCCTAGTGAGATTCTTGTATCACCATCTTTGATAATGGGGATACAGAGATGAACCTAGCATCTATTTTGCCTTAAGATTTGTATCTAGTGGGAGAAACAAACAGGAAAACAGACAACATGGATCAGTGCTCTAAGTGCTGAGATGAGGAAAATTCCCTGTTGTGGAGGCTCAGAAGACAGCCACCTAACATGACAGCATTTTCTGCAGGTAACATCTGTTGCTGAAGTAGAGCTGTTTATTGTCTTCCCTTTCTTTCCTTTTGCTTTGTTTGGGTGGGCAAGTACACTGCAAGGGTGTTTGCCGCCCCAGTAAGGAGCAGAACCCTGCAGGTGTCTTTCGCTCCTTATTAAATGAGGGGCTGAAGGTGAAGCCTTCACGGTATTCCCCTCACAACCTTTGGACTGCTTAGATGAATGATAATATATAAATTGAAAACTTTGACACTTGCCTATGGTCTCAGTTTCTCAAAGTCCTGGATTCTCATTAGGTTCACTGAGATATTCAAATTTCCAACTAGGGCCCAGATGGGATATTGCAGGGAAAGAATAAGAAACAGAAACACTGTATATGTAGATTATTAAACTAGCTTGTTAATATGCTAGTTATTGTGAGTATAATGAGCCATTACAGGTGAAATATCATTATGGTCAATAATTTTAACAAAACTTTTCTTGTCTGTCTGTAGATTAGTTATTCTCCTTTTATACTGCAGTTGGAATTCTGCTTCATTTTTTTTTTTTTTAGCTTCTTCAAAAGGAAAAACACAGGAAAGAATTGCATGACAAACAATTTAGCTTCAGTTAAAAACTTACATGGATAGAATTCTGCTTTAATAATAATAATAGCTACTTTTGATATTTTCCAGATTTTGTCTAAGGATCTGTATGTATATTATCCCTTTTAAAAACATAACAACCTCATCCATCTATTTTGGAAACAATGGTTGTAAATATAGGACATCAACAAACAAAATAGATCTCTGAGCAGCCAAACTAGATGTTAAAATATTATAAACTAAATTTCATGTCATTTGTCATAAGAGCAAGGAGTCTTTCCCTGCAAGAGTTCCTTTGTGTGTGTGTGTGTGTGTGTGTGTGTGTGTGTGTGTGTGTGTGTATATATATATAATCTTATGTATCTTAGTAACTTTGTTTCCTGAAATGTTCATTGGCTGAAATTCTGGAGAATTTATTTTGTAAATGTAGCTTCCCTCCTGGAGCTGAGGAGCACTCTGTTTACAAGTTAATTTTGCACATATATAGATTAGTTTTAAACCAGTCTTTCTGAGGTGTGATTCATATAGAATATTAAACAAATATCTAACTATGTTATAGCAGTTATTGTCCTATAGCCTACCCCTCTAAATGTAAGGTTGTAAGGAGGACTGACAGTATTTTTGCCCAATAACTTATTATCCCACTAATTTAACTCCACTTAGGAAAAACCATGTCTTTTCATTATTTATTTTATTTTATTTTTAAATTAATTTTTATTGGCGTATAGTTGATTTACAATGTTTTGTTAGTTTCTACTGTAGAGCAAAGTGAATCAGTTATACATATACATATATCCAATCTTTTTTAGATTCTTTTTCATTATTTATTTTAAATCTTTTTTCTAAGAAATTAAAATAATAGAAAATTAGAAATAATAATAGAATAAATATACATATCCTATGATTGACAATTTCTCACATATTGTCATATTTGCTTTATATTTTAAATTAATAATGTAAATGTCAGTATTACAGATAAAGTCGAATTATATTTTGTTTCCATCCCTAGAACCATTATTCACTTCCCTTATTAGAGGTGTATTTTGTTTAATTTGCATAACATGATACAGAAATTATTAATCTATACATTGCTTTTTCCCCACTGACTGTTTTCATTTTTAAAAATCTATTCATGTTCAATACATAGTCCTAGCTCAATCTTTTATCTTCAATGTAGAATTCCATTTCATAGATATATCACATTTTATTTATCCATCCCCTTGATGAAGGGCATTTGGGCTGATTTTTTCTTCTGCATTCTGAACTCTGCTAAAAGGAAATTCCTGTCTGCATTTGTCAACATGTTTTCTAGGGAATTACATAGACAGAATTATTGGGTTTATGATTGTGCATTTGTAGTTTTACCAAGTACTGCAAAATTGTACTCTAAAATAAATTTTACTAACTTATACTCTCACCAGGAGATTATGAGAATTCCCATTCTCCACAGTCTCACCAGCACTTTTTATTGTCAGATTTTTTTTGTTGTTATTGGCAAACCGATAGATGAATAAGAGTATCTGTAAGTTCATTTACATCTCAATAATTTTAAACAATTAAAAGAAATATAAAAGCGTGAAATAGTATTCTGAATCTCCTCCATTAGTGAAATAATTGGAATATGTTAGAGAGGATCTATGTGAACACGTATCCTAAGAAGAATGGAACCTGTTTTTTGCCAGAGAACTTTTATTATTCTGCTATTTTAGTCTCTTTTTTGGAGACACATCTTGCTGAATAAATAAAACATTAGAATGTAAATTTTCTACTTCAAGTAACCCTGAACAAATGAAGGCCAGATTAACTAAAGACTTTGGTAAGCATTAGTTTAAATTTACAAAGTTGTTTATAATTAAGAAATAATTATACTGGCTAGCCCTTCTCAAACAAGCTCCCTTTGCAATGCAATGCTCCTAAAATAATTAGTAAGCATACAAAGCTTTGCATAAATTTGAGTTATTTAATTAATAACATTGGAAAAACTACTAGCTTCTCTACCGTCATTATCTTTCATTTTCCCCTGCACCCTATATTCCAAGTGTATTGAACTCTTACTTCTGCAAACCTCCCAAGAATTTTTAACAACTCAGTACCATTGTGCACATTGTTCTTACCTGTGTGGAAGGGACTGCTATGAGTTTTCTTTTCTTCTTTGGCACATAGATACTATTTCCCCTTTTCCCACATAGTTGGATATGCCTTGTCACTGGATTCCAGACAATAGAATGTAAGCAAAAGAGACATGTCATTTCTAGGTCTCAGCCATAAACTGTCACATACATGGTCTTTCTTGCTTTTCCCTTCCCCTCTGACTGGAAACATCAAGTTCTCTCTTGAAGGATATATAAGTGGCATACTTTGATAGCCACCCCAAATATATAAAATCAGATCTTCACACTATTCCAAGAGGAATAGGATATTTAGCTAACTGCACATAAATGGTTGTAGCATTGGATACTATTTGTTGCCAACCCAATTTCCATTTTTCCCCTCTATTCCTTACTTACTGTAGCCTCCAAATCACATGGCCACATCTCTAGCTCCAGAGGTGAATTCCCAAATGAATGCCCCCATCAACCAGGAACATCAGAATTAAATAGTTATGTAATTGAAAAATAAATGTCTATTTTTTTTGGAGCCGTTATGCATATTTGGATCTATCTTGCTATAGCTAGCACGGCCCTAAGTAATACAATGTAGAAGCCCATCCCTCCATGTTCCACCAGGGAATCCAACTTTAATAGGAAGTTGCTTAGAGTCTATTTTGACTTCTACAAGCATGGATATTTAGTATCTTCTCCACTGACTTTTCAAGTTCTGTTTATACCTCTTTTAGAGTGTTTTCCAATTTGCATTATTATTATGTATTCATCTGCCTGAATCTCCTTTTAAACTTCTGAGTGCTTAAGAGAAGTAAACATTTTCTATTAATTTTTATATCCATGTTGAAAAACACAAGCTTTGTGCCAAGCAGACATAATTTAAATAAATTCAACAATTAAATAAATAAATTAGTATAGGTGGAAATACCTTACAGAATATATCATGGGATGGATCAAATGATTAAATACCATGTCAGCTTGGGTGTTCCAAGAAGCAGAATTAGAAGTGTAATAAATTTATTGGGGAAATATCCTGTGAAGGATAAAGAGGGAGGGGAATAGCCTTCAGACCCCAGTGCAGGTCAGATACCTGTGAAAGGAGAAAGGGAAGAAAGGATTGGATAGGAAGAGTCTCATATTCTTATAAAGTTCTGAAAAAGTTTCAGCCAGGCCATTGGTGTCCCTGAGCAAAGGCTGCCTGCTGGAAAATTTCAGCCTTAGGCAGGAAGGATACAGCAGTAGTACCTCCAGCACACTGGCTCAGTAATGGACTTGGAATAGTCCGAAGGAAAGTGATAGTAGATCCAAAGGGGTGGCAGTGGGCTATTAGTCAACTAGGCTCTCATGGCAGGTTCTCTACGAGATCTGAGTGACACACTTTCATAGTAATCACAAAAATATAATATCAAAACTTGGAACTAGAAAAAAAAATAACAGGTAATTTACCTATGAATGGTTATTAATAGTAAGCATTATTAGGCATTATTTGTTGCCTGCTTCCTTATTTTTACTTCCTAAATCCCATAAATTGCCTAATTCCATCCCTGTCTTTACAGGAAGATACTATTTAGATTCACCGATCATGATAATCCTATTTCTTTCACCAGTGCCTCATTTTAAATAAGTAAGGGGATCTGATTCTGGCAAATGACATAGAGGAAGTCTATTGGTGATATTATGACAAAGGTTTGTTCTCTCCAAAAAAATACATACTGAATGTGTTTGCCTCTTGTCTTCTGGAAGTTACTGCCTCTGGATATGACACCTAGAACTGCTCCCAGCTTGAGCCAGTATGCTAGGGAGGGAGGAGTCAGGATTATCCCAGAGAAGCCAAGCTAGAGACCTGACCTCACACATCTAGTGCCTTTCTTACTTCTGGAGCTTTTGACCTTCTGGACTCTTAAGGGAGAAACATGATCTCTTTATAATTTAAGCGAGATTCATTTGTATCTATTATCTGATACTGAAAGCATGCTATCTGTTTCAATCATTCTATACATATTTTTAAAATTATATGAAAACTAAAATACACCAATGAAGTATATAGCAATGTGACTACCACAAACTAAAACTAAAAATAATAAATTTCAGAGAGAACATGTAGGGAAGATGTGTATGGATGCTCTTCCAACTACTGCAAGTAGTCAAAGAAATGGAGTTGTAGAGGCATAATTTGACTTTGATAAATTTTTCAAAACATGATATTCAGTATTGGTATAAGGCTTCAGGGAAACTAAATAATTAAATATAATTTTAAAGCAGTTTAAACTATGAGTTTATGGAAAATAAATTTGTAATAGATATTAAAAGTTCTAAAATGATCATAAACCTTAAGTCCTGTCATTTAAATTATAGATATTTACCTAAGGAAATTATTATAAAACAATATAATCTCCCCATAATGTTGATCATTGTGACTTTTTTTAATAATGGGAAAATATTTAGCTATAGTATGATTACCTAACAATGATGAATGGCTAATTAAAAGATGTTCTTCAACCAGAGTAATTGTTTCTCATAAAAGCCCACTAATACGAGTTACATGTGATACTTGTTAAAAATACAGACTCCTGGTCCCTTATTAGACTTTCTGAATCAGAATCTCTTGGGACGTTACCAAGAATTTACATGTTTAACACCCATCTCAAGTGATTCTAATGACCAAACACGGGGTGAGAAATAATGCTCACTTTTAAAATTGTTACTATGAAGACTATGCACAGGTATTTAAAAATGTGTCATTATATTGAGAGAAAAATAAAGAAATATAGAAAATATATTGTGTGCATTATGATTACACATATCTACAAGTTTGTAGATAGACACGGTTAAAAACAATTTGTTAAATGTGTATATATTTCAAATTTTTAAAAAAAATTTTATAATGTTAACACTTTCTTTAAAGAAGGAAATAACTGTAAATTGTATTATAAAACTGTTATATATATATATATGGATAATTTATCTAAATTATAAGTACGTAGAAAGAGATATATAATTTTTATGCATATAAATTTACCCCCAAATTAGATTTGTCCATAAAAGTCTCTTCACATATTATACCAAGTTTTACTCAATATTATACATACAGTTTTGATCCTTAGTTCTCAAGAATGAACATAAATAACTTTCAGAATGGAAAAAAACATTTAAAAGGACATAGCAAGTCTGCTAGAAAAAGTGACTAATAAAATGTTCATCTATTATGGAAGAGTATAATGCAATCGTGAAGTTGAAACTTTTATATACTCACAAGCCAAAAAATGTTGCAGTTTTGATAAGCTAGAAAGCAAAATATTTGCTACATTTTGGATTATTTTGAATCATGATAAGACATTGCAGAAAAGAACCAATAATACTTGCACTTACATCTAAAAAATTCTTTAAATAGGTTCTGTTGTTTTTTTGTGTGAAGCTGTATATTACCAAGAATCAATCAATCAAGAAATCATTCTTCCAATCATTTCATAGTAATTGAGTTATAATCTATTTCTGGATCTATCAACATTACTGATGGATGGCTTTGTCTTACAATCATTTCTTATTAATATCTATTGACAATTTCCCATCATTCCTTTGATGGTAATACCTCAAAAAAATAGCACAAATGGATAACAGTAATATCATCATTTTAAATTTTCACTGACACCAGAAATTACCTCAGAAAGAAAAAATAAGTTATTGTTATTGCAAATGAACATTTGTGGTATATTTTAATTTCTAAAATCCAGCTAATTCTTTAAAAAAAATGTAGTTTGTACAGTTTAAAAATGTTGTATAATGTATTGCACATCTGAATTTCTACCAGTTAAGTATATCTGGAAAAGTAAAAAGGTATACATTTTTTTAATCCCAAAATGATAAACAGAAGCTGTGAATACTTAAAAGAAGAAGATGAAGCTGCCACCAGTAATATTTATGGTTTTCTCTGTATGTGCCAGGCTCTATTTTAAACACTCTGCATTTAATCCTCATTACGAGCTTGTGCAGAAGTATTGTTATATCCTTTTTATAGATGAACAAGTTAAGATAACGGTGGGTTAAGTAACTTGCCCATGATCCTATAAAGAGTGAGTAGTGGAGGCAGGGTTCAAAATCACACAGCCTTGGGATCCAGAGCTCACACTTTTATCCACTGTACCACAGTTGTAGACTGATAAAGTTGGACGGACGTGGATTTAAATTAAAAATCCACAAACTCCTATTCAATGGGAAAATCACTTAATTTATATTTTATTTTCCAATTTTAAAATTCAAATAATATAAACATAGTGAAAGTAGCATATGGATTTCTTCTCCCCCAACTTTTATTTCTTTAACCTGAATATAAGTGAGGACTACAGTAATTTCGAAGACCACTGCAGTGATAACTTCTTTCCCCAAATTTATCGTTCTCATAAAAAACCAAGGAAAAGGGTTATATCAAGAATGCTTGAGGCTACACAATGATACATATACCTGCTCATTACAATTTCAGTATTTTTACAGAGAGTGAGAGCAGGTAATATTATCTAGGGGGAAGTGTAAGCTGGGACAAAGTGAGAGAGTGGCATGGATTTATATATACTACCAAATGTAAAATAGATAGCTAGTGGGAACCAGCCACATAGCACAGGGAGACCAGCTCGATGCTTTGTGACCACCTAGAAGAGAGGGATAGGGAGCATGGGAGGGAAGAGATATGGGGATATATGTATATGTATAGCTGATTCACTTTGTTATAAAGCAGAAACTTACACACCATTGTAAAGCAATTATGCTCCAATAAAGATGTTAAAAAAATATGTCTGCCAATAAGAAAAATTATGCTGCTCAATAAATTAAATGACTTGCACAAAGTCACACTGATTATAGAGCTAGATTCTAATCCTTGCTCTGCCTGTATAAGCTGTATAACTGTGGACAACTCCATTTCTTCATCTTTGAAGTGATTGATTGGTATCATATAGTGCACAGGATTTCTGTGAAGAGAAAATGAAGTGATGCATTTGCAACACTTGAAAGATGAAAAATATAAACATTCTAATCAACCTAAATTTGTTTAAATGATAGTGGATTCTATTTAAAAAAAAATATATATATATATTGCAAAAGATGACATTAACAAATGTTATACAAGAAAACATCACATAGCATATTAGTTCTCCTTCCTGTGGAGTCACAAGAACCCCAAAGTACAGAAATCACTAGTACCACCAAAACCATTAGAACTGTCAGTCAGCTATCACTAGTTGGTTAACTTGTTGCTAGGTAGAGGAGAGTTATGTACTCCATAAACTATTATTTTTCAATATTGATGTTGATTAATCTTACTTGAGATTATATTTGCCCCTTGTATGCATTCATGTTTGAATGCTTGAGGAAATAGGTTTTGCTTAAATAATTCTTAGCTGTAATAGTATCCTTGGTTAAAATAAATGTGACTTCTGTGTGTTTATCATTTTGTCAAACCCTACAGTTATGGTTTGGAAATTTCCCAAAGGTTTTTAAAAAGCAAATTGAATGTGTTTCAGCGAAAAATCTCTTATTTTGTTACAAGTTAAAACATAAAATTCTTTGTGTTGACAACTAGGGAAGAATGATTTGCTTGTCATTTGAAATGGTTGAGCTATAAAGTACTGACATATGAAACTTACAACAGAAATTCAGAATAACCTTACCTTCAAATGATAAAAATGGAAACTTTGTAATAAATTTCTCCAAAGTAATACCTTAACAATGTACTTCAGTGTTTCAGCTCTAGAGTTCTTCATAATATACTGGCTTAAATCAAGTTAACTATCAAGGACTCTTGAAATGGCTCAGTATCACTTTCTCCCAGCTAGAAGAAGGTTAAACAGAGCTGGAATACTCCGTACTAGATGAAACAGAGAAAAATTACATTCCCCTGCTTTTTTCATCTTTGAATCCAATCTTCTTCTCCCCTATTTCTACCCCTATTTCTTCTTTCTTCACAACCTCTGGACAGCCTCACTCTTCTTCCCTTCACTTCTGCAGTGCTCAGTGGATCAGATTTTCATTAATAAATGCATGAGTAATTCAATAACTACTAACTGATTTATGTTCAGGCTCATATTTTATAATCCATTATATAATCTAGTATTAGTTTACTTTTTCTAAGGCACAATCTTTTACACCCAAATATCTTCCATGCTCAAAATTATTCAATGTCTCCATAAAGAAAAATCCATTAATATATTTATTCAATAAATATATATTAAGCACCTCTATATATTAATTAATAGGCTAGACAATTAATAGTGAGCAAAATAAACACAATCCCTGGCATCATGGATTATATTCTGAGGTGTACAGGGGAGAACAGGGGATGGAGAATGAAGTAAGCAGACAAAAACAGAGTGATTTAAAATTTTAGCTAGTGTTATAAAGGAAAACATGGTGAAGATGCAGAATACTAGAAGGTGTTCTACTTTATATAGGGTAGTCAAGGAATACCTCCTAGAGGAGGGGTCCCCAACCCCCGGGCAACGGACTGTTAGCGGTCCATGGCCTGTTAGGAACCGGGCCACACAGCAGGAGGTGAGCGGCCGCTCCCCATAGCTCCCCATCACTCACATTACCACCTGAACCATCCCCCCCAGCCGCCTTCAAGCTTTCAATCTACTTAGTTTTCTTTTTTACTTAAATGGCTTCCTTCTTCATAGGGAAAATAAAGGCAACTAATTATGAACTCAGTCAGCTGCTCAACCACATTTAGAAATGTGCCTGCATCTAAATGTATTGTTAATTCCTTCTCTTCTGTTTCAATTCTTTCTCTTTTCTAGTCCCAGGACAATCTCTCTACATGTGCACTGATTCCTGTATCGTCTTATCTCTTCCATGACTTTTTTTCATCAATTTCACCAACTCATAAATACATTCAGCTCCTCTCTCTCTGTGTCTATTAAATTCTTCCCTTCTGTTTGCCTTTATGCCCAATATAATCACATACTAAGGCAACTTCCCCTAAATCTGATCTTATATTAAACTAAACATTTAATTATTTGAAGCATTACTCATATTACCATATTTTTCTTCCTGTGGTAGATTAATTTAACTTATGCCTGTAATGCCTTATTTTTTCTTTCTCAAGAACATAGGATATTGTCTAAAAATATAGTTAGCCAAGATGTCACCTGGCTGCTGTCTATTCCAGGTCAATAAAGCCTAGGTTAAAGAAGCCAAAGGAATCTTAGTAAAGTCAGGCATGATCAACACTAATAAAGTTAACTGGAGAAAAATAGTGACAGAATCAAAATGCAGTCAGCCTAGATTGCTGGAGGTCCTAGATCTATGAACGTGATGGATGGCATTGCAGATTGGAAGAGACATATTAAATCTTTCATGTGTATCACTAATGATCCATGAACCTGAAATGTTACATATGTTAAACAAATTCAATGTTTAAAAGATTGTTGTTTAAAAAAATTGTAAAAATTCAATGTTTAAAAGATTGTTGTTTAAAAAATTGATTGTTCCAAAAATCTATCATATATTGCTTAAATTAGGAAACATTTGATAAATTTTTCTTTGTAATTTACCCAAATAAGAAAAAATGGATAAAATTTTTTTGAGACATAAGTCATGGAGAAGAAAATTTAATCATCTCTATACCATTTTTGATCTATGTTGGCATAATTTCCAGGTCAGTTAGTCTGTAGCTCTTAACAAAGGTAACATAATGGAATTTTCTTCTTCTGGAGAATAATATTTCTGTATTTTAAGTTATTTCACTTAGATATGAAAATAGTGTTCATATGTAACATTGGAAAGCACAAAATATGTTAAAGAGAAGTAAATCGTGCATAACTTTTCACCCAGAAACAGTTATTGTTAACATGTTTCTAAATTCTTTTCTCTTGTTCTAAGCATGTGTTTTCAAACATTTAAAGCTCATCCTGTTACACATTTTGGATTTTATTTTTTCTAGTTAATTTAAATATGTTACTTTAATTTTAAGCTATTTTTTTACTTAATAACATTACACATTCTCCATAAGCATTCTTTTCAAAGGCAGAAGAATTACACATTTACTAAAGTTCCATAACAATTATTGTATTAATACTCATTTGGAATGTTTCCAGTCTGTCTTTTAAAATAATAAACATTTGCACTGTAGAACATGAAGTTTAATTTTATAGTTAATATCATTTTCTTTGTATAGATTCCCAGACATGGGACTATGAAGTATAAGTGATATTCAAGTTTTGACCATTTTAACTTTTGATGCATTGCTTTCTATTTATCCCCCAAAGAAATTCACCATCAGTGTATTAAAAAGCCTTTACCTTTGCCACAACTGATTGTTGCCATTAGTGAACCATCTATACTGAATAAATATATTCAAAATAACATTCAATTATTTATTGATTGTGTATTTTATAGATCGCTAAAATGGCTAGGAAATTTTAAAATTGCGTTCATCACTGACATTTCAGATTTTGTTAATTTTGTTACCATTTTAGGACTCCTCTTCAGGAGTCTTGATTGCTAGAATGACTGGCATAGTTTGTTGTCTACTACAGCCCTTAACCTATTACAGTCCCTTATTTAGTACATACTAATCAATAAATATTTTGAATGATTTACAAGTGAATTGATTAATAAATAAATACGTTGATGAATGAATAAATTCCCCTATCAGTCTGGTTGGCAAAAACATGAGAATATTTTAATCCTTGTGGAAACACAGTTCCATAAGTGGCAGCACTAGAATATTTCAAGATATTATCAAGTGTGTATTTTTTCTAAGGAAGACATTTTCATGCCCACCTTATCTTATGATAGTTTTCATCACTTGACAAGAAATGGCAAAAACATACTAAAGACATCAGTAAATTCCCCCTTATTCATAGTGCCCTCTGTTTTCTTTTGAGATGTTGACATCTTGAGAATCTTTCAATATCTGACAGTAGGCACTTAGGGATCCTAACATTACTAACCACTTCAAGAGTGGCTCAGATCTCCTACCCAGCATCAATATATCTACTGAATACCAGAATATTCTGAAAAACAGAGGCAGGTTGTTACTTGATGGCCCAGTTAATAAATTATTTGGAATGAGGTTTCTATACAATTC
This sequence comes from Delphinapterus leucas, assembly GCF_059928025.1. Classification (NCBI taxonomy): domain Eukaryota; kingdom Metazoa; phylum Chordata; class Mammalia; order Artiodactyla; family Monodontidae; genus Delphinapterus; species Delphinapterus leucas. The sequence continues at coordinate 96,129,905 of NC_143134.1, forward strand.
TTCCTCCATAAGGTCTTCAGACCTACTAAAATGAAACCTTCTGTGCCTTTGTTCTTTCAGCCTCTGCCATTGTTGCAATAAACAATATCACTGTTCTCTGATTTTCCTTAATATGGCTAGATTCAGAATCAGAAGTGAAGAACTCAATCATTCTAGGCCGCGATAGCATCAGAGTCAGGCCATACTCTTGGCTGTCATTGGGAATTACATTAGAAAAGGAGATCTGTTTTTGAGCAAATGCACTGCCTCTTGGCCTTTTCTTGACCAAAGGCAGAAGGAAGGAGGAAAGAACAAGTGGATAGAATAACTCTGAGAATAATGGCTTTGCTTATATTTCTGTTAGCTATAGTGGTACCAAGTTGGTGTGACCCAGGGAAACCTCTATTAAACAAGGATAACCTGGGGCATGTAAAATATTATGTTTGCCTTGAGTTAGTCAGGTTTTCTAGGAAGCAGACACTAAGACAAGATTAAACATGAAAAAATTTTTGAGAGGGAACTCCCAAGAGAGAAGAAGGGGAGGGGCCGTGAGAGCCTGAGAGTGCCATCAGAATGCAAAACACTTCAGGTATGACTGACTGAAGGAAAAAAGAAAAAAGGAGAGTTGGGCAGAAGCGTCTGAGACTGCAGTGCAGTTGTAAAGTAGATTCAACAAGGTTTCCAGGTGTTTTAGAGTCAAAGTTGTCCATCACAGTAGTTCTGTGTCTCCTAGAAAGACTTAGAGTTTCCCTGCCATTCTCAACCACTGACTAGGAGAGGCACATATGAAGCATGGTCTTGGCATGAATGTGGAGATGAATTTCAAAGCACAGCAGCTGGGACCATGAGTCAATTATACCTTCTGCAGTGAGAGATCTCAGAGGCGCATTCTCATGGCTGCCGCAAACCCTAAGGTGTGGTCTTTGCTAGATGACTAATTGTCTTCAATAGAATAAGAATGAGCAATGACAATGCATAAACTCTCCTCTTCAAGCAAAACTACAAAATGCTATAACCATCAATCAGTTTCTAATTGTGCATTAGTAAGCATACTACAGTAATATTTTTTTAGTTCTGGTCAGTATGGTCAATGTTCCTGATTTAAATTTCTTCAAAATAAAAAAAAATCTCACATGAATTGCTTCACAACCTGTTCACTAGAGAAAACTTTTGTTGTATACCAATAAATCATGCCACTCCATTATTACCAAATGTTCTTGAACAAACATAGATAACATAGCAAAACAATTTATCTTATCACTTTCCACAACAGAAAGTTTCTGCATCTTCCTCACCTAAACACAGTTTAAATAAATTCACTAAAAGAATGACATCCTGAAGCCATTTTACATCCATGCAGTTATTCATACATCCACTTGTTAGAGTGAGTTTTATTTTATTTTTTTAAATTCAGCTGAAAGATCAAATTTGAATAGCAGATACACATGCTCCATACACAGGCAAAACCATTTTACACCTATAATGAGCACATTTTACAAGGAAAATGCCACACATTTTAGTGGCCCTAAAATATATTTAAGATCTAGTCATTGGTTACTTCAGCAAAGGTCAGTGCTATATTTTCAGACAATTTTCAGTTTGCTTTTTATGAGGCTGGGATCCCTGTTACAGGCTCACAAAAAGAAACAGAGTTGAGAAAAACTTATTTATATGTTTAGTGTAAATGAGTGCATCAGATAAAAGAAGCATATAGTCCATGTCTTATCTTTTTCTCAGTAAATTCAGTGAACAAATAACATATAGTGCTGAAGAGGTTCTGTTTGTTTCCTGCTAAAAATACTTGGCTTTCAATTGTGATGTACACAAAGGGCATAGTTGCAAAGTGCAATGGAATTTAATAAAGACCTTATTATGTCTCTGCTTGAGACATACAAGAAACGTGAGAAACTTTCTCATAACATGAGAAAGTCAAAAGAATATAGTTTTGTTCACATGGTGTAAAACATAGAGCACATCTAGCAAAAGCTAAAGGCTAAATATTTTTATTTAGTCTTAGTTAAAAATAAAATAACTATAAGCATAAATTTTATTTTATATGTAGGATTACTGTGAACCAAATAGCAGGGTCCATCTGTCTGTCTTTCTTCGTTTCCTCTTTCCTTCCTTTATTCCTTCCTTTTCCTTTCCTTTCCTTTCCTTTCTTTCTCTTTCTTTCCTTTCTTTTCTTCTAATTCCTTTCTAATTATTTAGTCAACCAATTATTGGTAATGTTGAAGAACAAATCTATTTTGTGACTTTAAATTCTGGGCTATTTATTAAGTATCTCAATCAGATAAAAAGGAACACTTTGGAGACCATGTATTATTCTGTGATCGTAGGAGTATAATAGACATAGGAATATAAAATGCAGAAACTATCCAGTTAGGGTAATGCACTTTTGAAATTTTAAAGTTACATTTTCTGTTCGTGTTTGTCATAATTACAGTTCCTTCCACTATGTTTACAATCATCGTGATAGTCAGTAGTTCTACATGTTTGATTTAATCTCCCAGGAATGGAAATATCAACTCTGAAGTTTATGATAACCACAAAATTGTATAAAATGCTTGTTTTAGCAAGTGTTTGTTCAGTTAAACCACCATAAAATGTATATACTGGGTAATGGAATTGCTCCCTTTAACTGTAAGTGAACTCACAAGCTTTTTAAGTTGATCAATACACTACTGTACAAACAAACTTAACAACTTTGTGCTAACTAACTCTAGTCTGGTAGTTTGACTTAAGTCTGCAATCTGTTGGAAATAAAGATTGCCTCTAGCAATTGAGATCATTTGTCTAATTATAACAAATATAATTAGAAGTGGGAAGGAAAAGAAAAAGGGCTTGATTAAACCTAATCAACTGTTCAAGGCAAGATAACTAATGTGTAAATACATTTATATCTCTAATAGAAATGATTGGTTACTAGGTGTTCAAAATTAGTGCTAGTCCAGGTAGCCGCTGTACTTGAAGAGCCTTCTTGTCTACATCTCTGTATATGCAAATCCTGCCCAACTTGCTCAAACGCTTTTCACAAACTTTCTGCTGAGTCCCACCACAAGAAATAACCACTGCTTCATGTAACCAGGTGTTTCATGGTTATCTCTTACATTCTTAAAAAATCTTTTGGGATCAATCCTGAAGTACTGCAGTATTCTAAAAGCTCATTTTCTAAAGAGTATTTCTTAAAATTTTTTGATGTTTTACTTATTTCTCTCAAAGGATATGAAAGAGATCTAAATACATATTTCAAGACACCCAGTATATATATTTCCTTTCAGCTCCTAATTACATATTCTCTTAAACTAGTCTGTTGCATCTCTTTCTCAACTCTGAAATATGTCATTTCCCATCCTTTCTCTGCCATCCCCTACCATATGTCTATTCTCTCATTTTCTTCCTTCCTTTCTCTTTTCTCTTTTAATTACACAGATGATTTAGCCTTCTTTCCTCTAGAAATTGGAATTTGGGAAAATGAACGACATTTTCCTTGGCAGGAAGGAAAAAGGATGAAGTCAGTGAATACCTTGTGCTAATATTTGTGTCTTATTATCTACAGAGTCAAGATAAATGCTTATTGAGGGCCTACTATGTGTTAGGCCTTGTATCAAGTAGATGCTAAGTGAGATTTTGGAGTGGAGAAATAATTCAGGAATATATCGCAGACTGTCTCACAAGACATTGCAGAACCCTTCTATTAAATTCTATTTTCTTTTAGTATATGCCCTTCCCCATTATTAACACTTTGAGAGCAGATACTCTGTCTTACTCACACTCACATATTACAAAGTGCCAAATGCCTCACTTGACACAGAGTAGGTTCTCATTAAATCTTTCTATGGTTTTCATTATATGAATTACTTCTCCTACTAACGATAATTTACACCCTTTATTAGACTCCCTACCTATTAACTTAGAACTATCCATTGTGATTCAATTGTTTTAGTGTTTCTGATCTGTTAATACATCTCTTCAAATAACACACAAATAATAATACTGGAGTTTATGCTTGAGTAACAGCTTATGTCATCCACGCATAGAACTTCAAACTAAAAGAGATGAAATAACTTGTCCAAGTGTATGAATTAGAAATGAAAATGTCATTATTTTCGTAAGACATATGATGTTTTCTGTTTCATGCTTCCGTCACTATCTGCTTCCTGTCTCAGAATGAGACAGAAAAACTGAAACACTGATACCCGAGGCAACCAGAAAACAATTTACCTTACCATAATCTCTCCAAATTCCTCAGAGATGTTGCATCCTGCATGGTAGTAGTTTTATAAGTAGTAGTTACTAGCAGAACTGTTTAACGGTAGTTGCTGTGAATTATTGTTTTCATGGACTCAATGGCGTCAAAGTCAAAAAACTTGTTCTTGGGAGCCAAAGAGTATGTGGCCTCATTAGAGAAGAGATGATCAGGTATATGTTAAAACCTAGAATTTAAATTGGGAGTATTATTTCTAGTTGTATGTCTGAGTTCCAGATTCTATCCACTTAGAAGAACTGAGTTATAGGCCAAAAACAATCTTTATTTCCTTTCTATAGACAAAAACCATACCTGAATGTAATTCATATTTTTTCAAGAATAAGTTTTAAAAAATAAAGGATATATGGGAGCAAAGGAAAGGCAAGATCATCTAGAAAGCACAGAGTATTATTTGTGACAGAGTAATTATCTGTTGTATAATTTATGCAATTGTCAATTTTGTTTATTGTAGCCCAGTCTCCATTCTCACCAGTCTCATCTCCTGCTAACATTTTAGATGGGCACATGAACACCTAGTTAGAGACATCATTGCCTAATCTCTCTTGCAGATACATGTAGCCATCTGACTAAATTTTGGACCTTCATATGTAAACTGAAGTTATATATACAACTTTGGGAACAAGTGTTTATAAAGAAATGTTTTTCTAAAAACAAAACAAAAATAATTAATAACAACTTGGAATAAGACCTCAGAAAATAATTTTACATAAATAGGTATACAAATAAACAAAGCAGTGTTCCCATTGTTAGAGTTTGGCAATGTAGAATTTGAAGTAAAAAGCATTAAACTGGAAGAAAATAATTATTTTATATTTATAAAGTTTACCATACATTACAAAAAGATAAGAGGATAAAAATGTGTGTGCTGAGTAATACAGCACTTGAATATATAGAGAACGACTCTTAATAATGCATGGAGAAGTTGATAGAAGCAGAATAAAGATAGGAGAAAATAATGTACCTCTCTCAGTTCTTAATAGCTCATGTGAACACAAACATAAATACAGATAGAGCGTACTCAAATGTTATGATTAATAAACATGTTGAAATATTTGCTCTACTTTGTAAACATTTTTATCACCACCACTGAAAGAATTAAAATATTGTAAATTTAATGGTTCCAAAAATTCCATGAAGCAGAAATTATCTAGGCCATATATCTGCTCAAAAAAAAGAAAAACTAGAAATATATTTTTAAAACCTTCAACAAACCAGCATAAGGAAACCATATTTTAAAAAGATGGTCCAAGATAATTCTTGAAATAAACAGAAAGTTGAATCAAGTTCTGACTATAGATATAACAAGAAAAAGAATATACCAAAAGTTGAAATATTAGGAAAGCTCATATCTAAAATTCTTTCAACTTTGACAGAGAAAGAGAAGCAGTAAAATTAAATAAGAACTTTACTCAAACTTCATTTAAAATAAAAAAGAAAATTCATGGAAATCTATAGGAAAGAATTAATGAAAACAAAAGAAGTCTTCCTTCAGGATTTTGATCTGATACTACATTTCTTAAATTCTCCATTTCAATTATAACAATAAAATTAAAACTAGGATTGAAATCTCATTTTCAAGATAAAATATCAGACTGTCATCCATGCTTAGAAAAATTTAAGAGTTTTTATGCAATATAATAGAGATAGAACCAGCCTGACTGAAGTACTGACCAGTTTATAATCAATAAAATATAGAGGAAAAGTCAGCCTGGACATGAGTGATTATGTTGTAGTACAATCCCATTCAATGTCTAGGCAATAACAAATCAACAAATGACATCGTGAAGAGTAATTACCACAAGTATTTGACCTAGTAAAGTGTTTCCCAAAGTTACCTGATAATAAGAAGCATCTTGCTATTTGTTAAACTGATAGGTTATCAGGACTCACCTGGAGATTCAGATTCAGGGGCTTTGGGTAGTGCCCAGGAATGTGTATTTGTAACAAGCACTCTGAGGGAGTTAATCTTCAGGTAATTAATTGAAACTTTTCCCTAAGAAACCAGTTTTTCTATGTGGTTTCTTGCCTAAGTCACTTTCACTTTGCAAGGGAAATAATTAAGTACAGAGAATAGAAGGGCAGACTCTGGGCTTTGCTATTTCTTTACATTGTCATTTTGGGCAAGTTACTAAATCTTTGTAAACTACATCTACCTTACCTAGTTCCCAGAGTTGTTTTAAGAATTAAATAGGTAATATTATAAAGCACTTAGCAAGGTACTTGCACGTTTTAAGTGCTATTCATTGTTAGCTGTTCTTATTCTTATTTGTTTAAGCACTCAATACAGAATATTATATTTAATTCCCACAGCAACTTTCTTTAAGAAAATTAAACAGAAACTGTTTAATTCCCAGCATAATGGTAAATGACACAGTAGGAATTCAAGCCCAGGTCTATGTGGTTGGAGTGTCCATATTGTCTAAGTATAGTAAATGAAACAATAATAAAGCTTTATATATATATATACACATACACACATACACAAAGACAAGTCACAAAAATGAAATAAAAACAAAAATTGCTCTAGCAATAAAATTAATGTTTTACCTTTCATTAGCAAAGATATGAAAAATGCTTATTCTCAAAAGTAGGGATCGGGCATTATTGTACACTGTTAGTGACATTTAAATTAGTGCAACTTGAGGGGCGGTATCAAAGTGGTAGAGTAGGAAGACCCTGAGCGCACCATGAATACATCAATACTACAACTATATATAGAGCAACTCTGGCTGAGAATGACCTGAAGATTAGAAGAACTGCACTACTACAACCAAGGCTATAAAGAACGAACTGCACAGAGTCTGCTAGGTGGGGAGGAGAAGCTATCTGGTCAGGGCCCACATCCCTAGTGGGGGACTCAGAAGAAGAGGGGGATAACACAGATTCAGGGATCCTCAATAGGGAGTGAGGAGTTTGAGCCCCGTATTAGGCACCCTGGCCCTGGGGTCTGACACCAGAAAGATGAGCCCCATTAACTTGTTTGAAAACCAGGGGGGCTCACTGGAAGTTTGTACGAAACCAAGACTGCTGTTGAAGAGCATGTGGACAGACTTGTTTGCTCTCGATCCCAGTGCAGAAGCAGCAGGTTGAAAATTGCCTAGTACTCCAGCCAGCCTGCCAGGACCACCCCAGTGCATCCCCCAACCACCACCAGACTCCTGCTCCATCGCTTCCTGCTACAGTGCTGCTCCCTGCTAAGGCAAAGATCACCATTGCTGCTACATTTGCATGCACATGCACCTGGGGAAAAGGAAAGCCAGCTCAGAACTGCACTCGGAAAACTTGAGCCTCAACCCAACCTCTAACAAGACACATGCACACAGTTGGAAGAAAGCGAAACCAGCTCAGAAGTGCGTCTTCAAGCCCTTGAGCCCTCGCCATACCTCCAACGAAGATGGAGTCTGCCATCATGCTGGGAGAAGCCCAATTACTTTGAGGCTTCTGCTCCAGCCCCTCAAGTCCTGGCTCTGCCCACCCCCCCCATAGGGCTGTGACCACCATTGAACCAAGGAGAAGCCCTGACCTGCACCTGGCTCTGGTTCTAAACCCTCTGTTCCAGCCCTATTTCCCACAAAGACAGTGGCTGTCAGTTCACCCCAGGAGAAGATGTGGCCTGCCTGTGCTCACTTCAGATCCAGCTCTCCCACAAAAGTAGACTGAATAAGGATAATCCCACACAAGGACACACCTTCAAGACTGGGATAGGTAACTGTTTTGCCTAATTTCATAGAGACAGAGAAGGTCACACAAAATGAGAACTGAATGGAATATGCTTCAAATTAAAAAAAATAAGGTAAAAATGCAGATTAAAAAACTGTAATGAAATGGAGGTAAATAATTTACCTGGTAAATAGTTCAAAGCAATAGTAATAAAAATGCTCACTGAACTCAGGAAAAGAATAGAGGAATGCAGTGAGAACTTTAACAAAGAAATAGAAAATATAAAAAAGAACCAATCAGAGATGAATAATACAATAACTGAAATGAAAAATACACTGGAAGGAATTAACATATTAGGTGATACAGAAGAATGTATAATCAACCTGGAGATAGAATAGTGGAAGTCCCCAATCAGAACAGCAAAAAGGAAAAAAAAATAATGAGCATAGTTTAAGGGACCTCTGAGACAACATCAAGTGTACTAACATTCACGTTATAGGGTCCCAGAAAGAGAGAAGAGAGAGAAAGGGTTGAAAATGCATTTGATAAAATTGTGGCTAAAAAAATTCCCAAACCTGAAGAAGACAATAAATACCTAGGTCCAGGAAGCACAGAGAGTCCCAAGCAAGATGAACCCAAACAGATTCACACCAAGACATATCACAATTCAAATGGCAAAAGTTAAAAATAAAGAGAGAATTTTAAAGATAGCAAGAGAAAATCAAAGAGTCACATTCAAGGGACCTCCCCAAAAGGCTAAGAGCTGATTTTTTTGCAGAAAATTTGAAGAGCAGAAGGGAGTGACATGATATATTTAAAGTGCTGAAAGGGGGAAAAAAATAAAACTATAACCTAGGATACTCTACCAAGCAAGTTTCTCTTTCAGAATTAAAGGAAAGATAAAAGAGTTTCCCAGACAAGCAAAAAATAAGAGTTCATAACCACTAAACCAGCATTACAAAAATGGTTAAAGGGTCTTCTTTAAGTAAAAAAGAAAAGGCTATAACAAAGAAAAGAAAATACTAAAAGAGAAAAATCCCACTAAAAAGGCAAATATTGATATGTAACAAAGGCAGTAGATCAACCACTTAAATAAGCTAGTATGATGTTAAAAGACAAGTATGTTAAGTCAACTATATGTTAAATAAACAGTTAAGGGATAGACAAGAAAATGTAAAATATGACATCAAAAACAAAAAACGTGGTGGGAGGGTGTAGAAAATGTGGAGGTTTTAGAATGTGTTTGAACTTAAATGACTGTCAGTTGAAAACAAGTAGGTATAGTTATAGGTCAACATGTATAAACTCCATGGTAGCCACAAATCAAAAAGCTACACTAGATACACAAAAATTAAAGAGAAACGAACACAAATCTAACACTAAAGAAAAATCATCAAACCATAAGTGAAGAAACTAAAAGAAGGAGAAAAGAATAGAGGAATCTACAAAAACAACCATAAAACAACAAACAAAATGGCAGTAAATACATACAAAAATCAATAAATGCATACCTATCAATAATAACTTTAAATGTCATTGGACTAAATGTTCCAATCAAAAGACATAGAATGGCTGATTGGATTAAAAAACAAGACCTATCTATATGCTGCTTACAAGAGACACACTTCAAAGCCAAAGACACACACAGATGAAAGTGAGGGGTGGAAAAAGATATTCCACACAAATGGAAACAAAAATAAAGCTAGGGCAGCAATACTCATATCAGACAAAGGAGACTTTAAACAAGAGCAATAATAAAAGACAAAAAGGGCATTATATAATGATAAAGGGATTAATCCAAAAAGAGGATATAACATTTGTAAACATATATGCACCAAATACAGGAGCATCTAAATATATAAAGCAAATATTAATATGCATAAAAGGAAAAATTGACAGTAATACAATAATAGTAGGGGAATTTAACACCCCACTTACATCAATGGACAGATCATCCAGAGAGAAAGTCAATAAGGAAAGAGTGGCCTTAAATGACACATTAGACTAGATAGATTTAATAAATATCTATAGGACATTCCATCAAAAAAAACAGCAGTATATACATTCTTTTCAAGTGCACATGAAACTTTCTCCAGTACAGATCACATGCTAGGCCACAAAACAACTCTCAATGAATTTAAGAGGACAGAAATTATATCAAGCATCTTTTCTGACCACAATACTATGACACTAGAAATCATTTTGCAGGAAGAAAAATGGAAAAAATTCAAACACATGGAGACAATCAACTTGCTACTGAAAAACTAATGGGTTAATAAGAAAATCAGAAAATACCTTGAGACAAATGAAAATAAAAACACAACTTTCCAAAATCTATTCAGCAAAAGCAGTTCTAAGAGGGAAGTTTACAGCATTAGAAGCCTACCCCAAGCACAAGAAATATCTCAAAGAAACTAACTTTCTGTGTGAAATAATTAGAAAAAGAAAGCCCAAAGTTAGTGGAGGAAAGGAAATAACAAAGATCAGAGTGGAAATAAATAAAATAGAGACCAAAAAAATAAGAAAAAAAATAACTATAGAAAAGATTTATGAAACCAAAACCTGGTTTTATGAAAAGATAACAAAATTGATAAACCTTTAGCTAGGATCATTAAGAAAAAAAAAAAGAGTAGAACAAAATAAACAAAATTAGAATTGAAAAAGGAGAAGTTACAACTGATATCACAGAAATACAAATGATCATAAGAGAATATTATGAATAGTTATACACCAACAAATTATACAACCTAGAAGAACTGGATAAATTTCTAGAAACATACAGTCTTCCAAGGTGAATCAGGATGTACTAGATAATCTCAACAGAGCAATTACTAATATTGAAATTGAATCAATAATCAAAAAGCTCCCAATAAAATAAAGTCCAAGACTAGATAGCTTCATAGAGTAATTCTACCAAACATTTAAAGAAGACTTAATATCTATCCTTCTCAAAGTATCCCAAAAACTTGAAGAGGAGGAAACATTCCCAAACTCATTCTACCAGATCCATACTCTGAAAACTGTAGGACGTTTGTGAAAGAAATTGAAGTCATATAAATAAATGGAAAGGTATCCCATGTTCATGGATTGGAAGACTTAATATTGTTAAAATATCCATACTACCCAAAACAATCTACAGATTTAATGCAATCCTGTCAAAATACCCATGACATTTTTCACAGAACTAGAAGAAATGAGCCTAAGATTTGTATGGAACCAGAAAACCCCTGAATAGCCAAAGCAGTCTTGAGAAAAGAAGGACAAAGCTGGAGGCATTCTGCTTCTTGACTTCAGAATATATTATGAAGCTGCAGTAATCAAAACAGTGTAGTACTCGCACAAAAGAAGACACAGTAATGGAACAAAATAGACAGCCTAGAAATAAACCCACCCAAGCATGTATGGTCAATTAATCTACAGCAAAGGAGGCAAGAAATTACAATGGGGAAAAGACAGTCTCTTCAATAAGTGGTGTTGGGAAAACTGGACAGCTACATGTAAGAGAATGAAATTAGAATATTTTCTCACACAATATACAAAAATAAACTCAAAATGGAGTTGAGAACTAAATATAAGATGTGAAATCATAAAACTCCTAGCATAAAACACAGGCAGCACAATCTTTGACATTTGGTCTTAGAAATATTTGTTTGGATGTCTCCTTAAGCAAGGGAAACAAAAGCAAAAATAAACAAATGAGACCTAATCAAACTTAAAAGCTTTTGCACTGTAAAGGAAAACATCAACAAAATGAAAAGGCAACCTACTGAATGGGAGAAGACATTTTCAAATGCTATGTGTGGTAAGGGTTTAATATCCAAAATATATATATAAAGAACACATATAACTCAACATCCAAAACAAAACAAAACAAAAAACCAAACACCCCAATTAAAAATTCGGCAGAGGACCTGAATAGGCATTTTTCCAAAGAAGACATAAAAATGGCCAACAACCACATGAAAAGATGTTCAACATCACTAATCATCAGGGACATACAAGTCAAAATCTCAATGAGATATCACCTCACACTTGTCAGAATCTCTATCAACCAAAACACATGAAATAACAAGCACTGGTGAGGATGTGGAGAAAAGGGAACCCATGTGCACTGTTGGTGGAAATGTAAATTGGTACAGCCACTATGGAAAACAGTAATGGAGGTGCCCTGGAAAATTAAAAATAGGACTACCATACAATACAGCAATTCCCCTCCTGGGTATATATGTGAGAAAACAAAAACACTAATTCAAAAAGTTACACATACCCCAATGTTCATAGCAGCATTATTTCCAATAGCCAATATATGGACACAACCTAAGTGCCCATCAATGGATAAATGAATAAAGAAGATGTGGCGTATGTATATACAATGGGATATTTCTCAGCCATAAAAAAGAATGAAATTTTGCCATTTCCAACAACATGGACAGGTCTGGAGGGTATTATGCTTAGTGAAATAAGTCAGACAGAGAAGACAAACGCTATGTATTTTCACTCACACGTGGAATCTAAAAAATAAAACAAACTAATATAACAAAACAGAAACAGACTCACAGATACAGAGAACAAACTAGTGGTTACCAGTAGGGTGAGAGGTATGGAGATGGGCAAAATAGGGAAAGGGGATTAAAAGGTACAAACAACTAGATACAAAATAAATAAGTTACAAAGGTGTAATGTACAACACAGGGAATATAGCCAATATTTTATAATAACTTTATATGGAGTATAATCTGTAAAAATTTTGAATCACTTTTTATATTTTGTAAGTCAACTATACTTTTCAAAAAGTGAAAATAAGTGCCAAGCTCTAGGTAAGGCATCCAGAACACAGTAAACGTGAAATAACTGGGGTTTTAAGTTCAGACATATGTATGCTTGAATTTCAGCTTTGATATTAAGTTGCTTTGTAATCTTGGCCAAGACGTGCTTTCTGGTCCTTAGCTCCCTCATCTGTACAATAAGGATGTTTGACTAGAAGATCTTTTTTCTTTGACATTCTGATTGTATAAAATTATTAACCTAGAAGTCAAAAGGAGGAAAAGAAATTAATTGAATAGGCAAAATTTAAATAAATTGGTGCAGCTTTTCTGTAAGTTGATTTGACAAAATATGTAAAAAGCCAGAAAATGTGCATAACCAGTGATTCAACTATTCCCTCACTAGGAAATATGGATGTTTATCTGTGAGAATGTGGATGTAACAATTCTATATATAAAGGTGAAAAATTATAAAATAATCCATACATTTAACAATTGAATGGATAAGATATTTGATGTTATCTTGTGAAATAGTAGGCAGCTTTTTACAAGCTATGTTTTTGGGAATTTTTTTTAAATGTTGAAAGTTCTCACATAAGGGTTGTACTTCTAGAAGAATGACAGATTAGATACACTGGGGCTTTGAGAACAGAGAAGTCTTTACACTTTGGTCCTACACAAATGTACTTTTTGTGTTGCTGCTGGATTCTCAAGTGATAAGAAAAAAATGAAAGCCATGAACTGAAAAGAGAGTGATGAGAGGATATAGGATCTATTGTATGGATGTATGGGTTGACCTTTGCATAAAGCACATTTCATTCATAGTAGTAAGTGGAAAGGCAAAGTATTTGGACAACAATGTCCATGGGTAAGTTGTTGTGGTGCCAGGTCTTTTGAGGAACATCTTTTCTGATTGCTTCTCTTTTCTCAGTGAAATTGGAGGTAATGTCATCAACAAAAAGTGAGTATCAGAGAGGTATGGGGAATGTTTAAGCAGAGAAGAGAAGATGTTAATTCATTGAGAAAGATTGAGGAAGAATGTGAATGGACGAGAGAAATACAGCATAATTGTTGAGCAGCATTTCAGACACTGTAAAGTTATTATTATGACTTTGAAGTTAGACCGTGGTACATATTTATTTGTTTAGTTCCAACCACAAATATAGCTATTAATGGCAGAGAACTGGATTTAACCGAGACTGAGGTTTTTTCACAAGATTATAAAATGGGTAACAGGAATTGAGACTATATAGCATGGGGTAATTAGAATAATTAGTCAAGTGATGTAAGCAGGTAAGAAAGGAAGTTAGGAATTCAAAAGTGTACGATAAGTGAGTCCCAGCAAAGCACCTTTATACCTCTAAGACCTGTATGTGCTTGTATAGGTAACACGGATTTGAAGGTATTAGCTGAGGTGAGAAAATAGCAGCATGCCGAAATAGAATCGCAAAGTAATGATTTTGCTTCTTTTCTTAAATAAGTTGAGGGTTCATAAGGGTTCATTTTTAATACTTCATAACTTACAATATGTTGTATGTATACTGTTTATTTATTAAGCTTTACATGATTAAAATTTTAAAAAATAAACGTGCATTCTAACATAATTAATGAGAATATTATGAACTCATAATTACTCAAAATAACACCTTCTCTCTAAGACCTTCTTGAACCAAGTAAAGCATCATGCTCCTCTGGTCACGCTTTATGATATTATACCATTTACTTCTACACAGAACATTTCAACATCTGATATTCTCTCATTTGCTAATTTGTTAACAAGCACATTGCTGTCTCCCCTTACTATAGTGGAAGGTCCTTGAAGCGAGGGGAGCTCCATTCCATTCAATGGAAATAAATACATTTCCATTGCTAATGCCCACTTTGTTGTGGATGATCACATTTTTTGATACACTAATATTGTTAAAATGAATATGCTTAGAAGAAGATACATAAAAGGAGACAGAAAGATATTAACAGTGTTTATAATTGGGTATAGACACCTAGGTGATTTTTATTTTCATTACCTTCTTGTATCAAGCTTCATTCTTGAAATGAGATGGCATTTCTTCTTCAAGGTAGTTATTTTCATCTATAGTTACACAAAAGAACTGAGAAGACTCATGAGAAAAAAATTTGTAAAAAAATAAATAAAATGTTGGCATACATAGACATGTTTCATGGTCTGGGGCACTTAGAGTTTCCTGACGTAAGGTTTGAGTTTCCAAAACGTTAGTCATACCAAGTGCTGATTACATATATTGCATGCCTTGTTCTTGAGACATAGTTCCAATTCAGGTTGACAGTAAACAGTTGAACCAGGGTGCAGAAATATCTGATTTACGTCCATAAGATAGTGTCTCAGTTACTTCTATAAGCATTTTGGATCCAGGCTATTCTGCTGAAGATACATACCCCAAGCTTAAGATGATGCATCCAGAGAGAATTATCTATTTTCACTTTGCAGAAATTTAAAGGTAGAAGGTTGATGTGTGTCTCAAGGGTCTCTGGCCCAGAGGAGCTAGATTAGTAATGTCAATAGCATTTCTAGCTGTGACAGAGGTCTTATTCTAAAAAAGCCACCTTATCTCCAGCTCAGATCTGGTGGAGTAAGAACATTGTTGAATTCAGTAGAAGAGGACTTCATTAGAGCTCTGAGGTCAGGGGTGCCAACCATTCTGTTAGCAGTGACATTGGGAATGGAAACAGATCTCTAGCTCACCTAGCAACAAAGTGAGAGAATCTTGGCACGGTGGATCATAGATGAGAGAATAGAAAGTGGCAGTGTCAGCAGAGACCCGGAAGATGAGCACTGCTATTGGCGGGTCAGAGTAGGACTATCAGGGAGTCTCCAACAAATGTGGAGGCAGCAATTGATAACTGGAACTAACCTAGAAGTCTGTTTACTTCCCAGAACCTCTGTTTTCTCATTTGTGAAATGAAGGTGATAGGTACTGCATTAGTTTATTGTAATTAAAAAGATATGTAAAACAACTACATAAGTTTAGAGCAATAGAAGGAAGTTCAAGTATGAAGTTCTTAAGTAACTTGGGGACACCAAGAATTAAAAATATAAAAAATAAAACTTCGGAAAAGAAGGGAAAGAATTGAACGGGAAGGTCTGTCATTTGATTAATAAACCATATTTTTCTGCTGGCAGTAATAATATACTTCAGCACCTAGATTTCACTACCATCTGCTGTTACTCTAAATGACCAAATCCCAGCTAAGTCCCGTCACACAGATGAGATGCGTTTGTGCTATATGTAGTTTTGAAGGTATTGAGATGAGAAAATAGCAGTTTCCTGAAATAGAAATCAAAAGTAATTTTAAAAATTTAACATCACTATATGTAACACTAAATCAGGTATCCCTATAGTCAAAAAAAGCAACTTCTTGATTTACAAATATGAACTGTTTGAAAGTTAAAAAGAAAAAAAATGCAATCTGGTCCTGGATTTGTCTTTTACAAAATGACCTTAGAAAAGGTTTGCATAGTTGAGACTTAGTTGTCAATCTCCTTATTTTACAGATATTCTATAAAATTCTACATTAAGATTCTAAGTCACTCCCATCCTCAACATTCTGTTTTGTAGAATTTTACCTTAGATTATTCAAATAAAATTTAGTCCTGGAGAGAAGGAGCATTTTGCAGGAACTTACTAGCTAAAAAATGCTACGTAAATTTGGATGAATTTCTTAGTCTCTGTCCCTCAACTTCCTTACCTGAAGCTAAAAATAATAGTAACTTCATAGTGTTGGTTTAAAGAGTTATATAATATTAGTTACTCAGAGGAATGTTGGAGAATAATGAGTTTCAGAGTAACAGTGTTGGAAATTCTCATCACATTGCTGTTGGTGATAATTCTCTCCTGCTCTACCACTCTGATCCATGTCCATTTTCTCTGCCCTGCTCTGTGCCTGGGAAGGATGATTCCAGCTCACTTCATCAGTTGGGTCCCCTTGTCAGTTGTTTACTATTTGGTTTAGTCAATGGGAGACACTAGCAAAAGATCAGAGAGTAAGAGGAGAGAGAGAAGAGAATCTTCTCCAGATTGGCTTCCTGCCAATTGATTATGGTTTCTATCAGATGGCCCCCTTCTCTAAGGTTTCAGCTCTCACTGAGGTGGAATAATAATTTATCATCCTCCTGACCCATCAGCCTTAAAAGTAGTAACAGTTTCCCATTTCTGTTAATCTTGGGTGTTACAGTCTCCCTCGTTTTTTCCCTGAAACCTACCAAAATCCTTCACTGAAGTCTCTTCATTTGAACCATGTGAATTTTTTATTCTGTGTGGATCCTATTTAATAATTATACTGAATTTGTTAGAAGTTTCTATTAAGCAGTTTACTCAAAGTATATACTAAGATAATTTGTACTCTGTCGTTTTCCTCAGCATTAGAGACAAAAGTTCTGGTTTACTGAGTAAAATTTAAAGAGAATAGTAAGAAAACATTAGTAGAAGTTAGGAAAAGATTATAAGTGAATTGAGAGAAGATACTAAAAATGCATGTTATGTACTAAGGAAAAACATGATTGTGGTATGGAAATGTGTGTATAGGTATTAATTTGAAAGCAGAATGACTATGATGGAGATGAAAATACCCATTTCTATGCCTGTAAGTGCCTCTAAGTGTCAGGTAGATATTTTAAATACATCATCTGGTTTAATGTTTACCACACCTGCCTCCAACAAAGGTACTCTTTCCAACACATCATGCTGCCTCTTATAGTTCACTCTGGACAAGTTAAATATCAGGAGGCTGGTGAATATACCATCTTGAAAGAATTAAGAAACGGAAGGGAAAACAAGTGTCTTGGAACAGTGGTAAAAGGTGAAAATTATGGAAAATATATTATAGTCCTTTTAGTTTACCTTAATATCAAATTGACCTTCACCAGCTGTACCAGCAGCGTAAAAATGAACATCTGGCCCTTAAAGCCACAAACATTTCTCAAAACAAAGTCAAACAGTACCTCTTTTGCTTCTCATTGCAATTTATTTACTTCTATTTTATTTATTACCACTTTCCTATAATTATATTAATATTTATTCTCTTTTCCAGCTAAAGTTGGTTCCTAGACTTCATCAACTACATTTTATCCTTTTTATTTCTAAAATATTGCCTGACCCATAGAAGGTATTTAAATTCATGAATGAAAAATTAATAACTAATTGCAGGTTCAATTCTGCTGGTTAAAATTAATCCATTAATCAACACTAGCAAGGTACTCTTTTACATCAAGCTATGCATTATATGAAATATACTACCTGATAAACTGAATTTCTAAATTCATTTTACTTTGAAATGCTCTGAGTGCATTGATAGGTCACCAAAACACAAATGCAGCCTATATATTCACACACCAGAGAGGCTTTCCTACAACTTCTTACAGTTCTCCCAGTTTCTTAAAGCCTATTATTACATAATGATGAGAAAAAATAAATGCATACATCATTTTCTTACATTTCATATAGATATTAATTTATATAAACTCTGGAAAAATTGTTTTATGTGTGTGTTTGTATGCATATGTTTGTGTGTGTGTTTTCCTTTGACATTTGGAAAATAATATATTTTGGAAAACACTGTCTTTCTAAAATAACCACCTTAAATACCTGAACAATGCCTTGTTTTAATCAGAACTCTACATTCTATAAAAGTCCACTACTCAAAAATTTTCACAATAGAGAAATAATAAAGTGGTATCAGTAGTTTGTATAGAATCTATTTAGATGTTAAGTATTTATCACAACCTACTCCCCAAAAAGGATACAATATAGAAATTTTCGTTAACACTTTTACTTCATGTAACATTTTTCACCAAGTCCTGTTAATTCTATTTATTAATTTGCTTTTGCATCTCTTCTTACCATTCCCCAATTCCTGTAACCATTTTAATTTCCACAAAATATCCTTCGTCCTGACCATTTCCCTCTAATGCACTTACTGCAGTATCCCCTATCCAATAGCCTGCCTCTAAGCTCCACCCTCTCTCATTTGGCATTCACACGCCAGTCTGCGTTATCTTCCTAAAATATAAATTTGGTTGTTCCAAAATTTATCCCAAAGGCCTTTTCACCCTTGCTTAGAGAAAATTAAGTTCAATTTTGTGAAAATTAATTTAAGGCTATTAACACCTGACCAGGGCTGACCTTTCAAAACTAATCTTTGCTGATTCTCTTTCTCCTGTTTCTACCATACACTCACAGACTACCCCAGGATCCATCATCCTGCCATATGACTTCCAAATCATGTAACTGTTGATATGCTTTCCTTTTCCTGGATAAGGGGCTCCTAGAACAAGGACTGTTTTCTTTACCTCTCTATCTCCAGAAAATAACATATAGCCTATCACATAGTAGAAGTACAGAACATTGATGACTTGCTATGGAAACTGTTCATTCAAAGCCAACACGCTCATAAAAATTCCATTAAATTGTCTAAGTCCTAAAACTCCTTTCAAAATTTATTACCGTTAGTCAATATTTTTTCCCTTAGAATCTTTTTCCTTTGAATAGTGACTACACTATTTTAAATAATCACATCTCCTGGACTACTTTTTATACTCCTTTTCTTGATGCTTTTCATTTGCCACTGATTAAATGAAGCTATAAAATCCGATTTTACCCTCTCTCCTTTCCTCTTCTCACTTTACGTACTCTCCCCAGGCAATCCCATTCAGCTCATCGTTTCATTAAACATCTCTTTTCAGATGGACTCCAAATCCATAAATCCATCTTTGGTCATCTTCCTGTATGGGACATTATTTCACATTACTTCCTGGATATCCAGGTTATTAAGGTGATCAAGCAACACTTAAAAAAAAAGAAAACTGAGTCCCACTTCAAACTTTATCTGTCATTGAAATCAACATCATTTCCTTCTGAGAGAGAAAAAAAAAAACAACTTTGGAATCAACATTGATCACTTCCTCTCCCTCACATCTCACTTCCATTATTTATTTATTTATTTATTTGGCTGTGCCCAGTCTTAGTTGTGGCACGCAGGATCTTTAGTTGTGGCATGCTTTTATCTCCACCTTTGAAATGCCCCTCAAATATGTTTACAAATTTTAATTCTCAAAAAACTTTTCCTGATTTTAGATTCACATTACACTTCAACTGAAATATAAAAAGTTGAGATGTTCTTTAACTCCCAGTTATTGGAGTGAATCCACATTAAGCATAACCCACATTATGTTTCAACTGAAATATAAAAGTCAATATGTTCTTTAACTCCCAGTCTCACTCCATTCTCCAATGTAATTTTGGGTTCATATTCAGTATATCTGTCTATGTAAAGAGATACAAATATTCTATAACTTTTTTATAAGAAAGCATTTATACTATATTTTATATGTAAAAATATATATTTATAAATATATATAATATGTAAATACATATTTTTACAAGAAAATGTTTACATTTTATAACTTTTTTATTAAAAACGTTCTGTTTACAAAAAAGTGTACATTTTACTTGCTTTCTTTTTTAATTAATATGTATCTTAAGGGTATACCTTAGAGAATTTCCATAACAATAAACGTTTTCGGATAAGTGTAATGAAAATTAAATTACCTAGAACATATGAAGTGCACATCGTAGTGCTTAACAAAAATACTGCATTGCTTGTTTTCCTGGGTTTCACAACCTGCAGTCTATCTATATTTCCACTCTTTCTCTAATACTTCTTGAGGCTAAGTATAAATTTTTTTCTGCATATTACTTGTAGCGTGAATCCCGTGATTTCATTTGATTTTTTCTCTAGGCAAGCAGTAGGACTCAATTAATTGAGATAACTCAGTATAAGTTCTAATAAAAAAGCATGGCTAGATTTATACAGTAAGAAACTTTTACTCCATACACTCAGAATCACACACTTGCTTGTCGTTTTCCTTTTTCCCTCGGCTTTATTGAGGTATAATTGACAAATAAAATTGTATATGTTGAAGGTATGCAGTGTGAGGATTTTATATACATGTATACTGTGGAATGATCCATATCCATCAGCTCACATAGTTACCACTGGGGAAGGGGGTTGTGAGAACACTTAAGGTCTACTCTCTTAGCAAATGTCAAGTGTACAATACAGTTTGTTTAACCATAGTCACCATGCTGTGCATGGTATACATGTATGCATGTTCTGATCCCCAGAAATTATTCGGCTTACAGTTGCACGTACGTGTTCTTTGACCAAATCTCCCCATTTCTCTCATCCCTTAGCCTCTGGCAACCACCATTCTACTTTCTGCCTCTACGAATTTGCCTTTTTTGCTTCCCTATATAAATGAGATTGTGCACTATTTGTTTTTCTCTATCTGGCTTATTTCACTTAGCCAGACAGAGAAAAACAAATGCCTTCCATGTTTACCTATGTCATAAATGACAGGATTTCCTTCTTTTTACGGTTGAATAATATTCCATTGCATATGTATACACCACATTTTCTTTATCCATTCATCTGTTGATAGACACTTAGGTTTTTCCCACATCTTGGCTATTGTGAATAATGGTTTAATGAACACAGGAATTCAAATATCTTTTTGAGAGCCTGTCATTTCATTTCCTCTGGATATCTACCCAGCTGAATTCTAGGAGTAGGGGCAACAGAGCCAGAAAAGGAATGTCAAGAGCTGATGGATCCAAACTTTGTGATGTTGCTGTACAAGATCCAGAATAACATCTTTATTCTTTAATATTATATTTATTATTGATGAAAACAAGAAAAACTTATTCATTCAGCTGACACTGTTGAGCACATATTGTGGGCCAAACAATATGATAGACCCTGGAGATATAAAAATATATCTTCTATATGATTTTATGGAACGTACAGTCTATATTTTAAATTGTACAGTATAGTCAATATATTGAATGAAAAGAATGCATATTATTATGTAATATGTATGGATAATAGTGGACAAACTCATACCTGTGAGAAATATATCAATCTGTATTCTAGGATGGGAAAAACAATATATGTGTACCTCTTTCTAGCCTGGAAATTTCTTCTCGTGTTTTTACCAGTTATTTGTGTCCTTAATTAATCTTCGTCTTCTCTCCACCCTTTAACCTGCCATATTTTTTTTTATTGTTGTTGTTTGCTTCAATTTTTTTGTTTTTTAGTTTGGGTTTCTAGAAATTAATAGTATTCAGGAATTACAGAATTGCTAGCTACTCACACTTACCCTAACCTCAAAGGCACTGAAGACAAAGCCACCTTCGGCTTAAATGAGGGAGGGGGAACCTGAAAGAGGAGAGTGTTGGGATTAGAGTGTATAAAAGGAGAGAAAATATGTTTATATTGTTAGGGATTCTAGGAAATATTCCTTGTTTAGGGGTCCTTGGATCCTCCAAGCAAATGCCATCTTGTAGTATATTTTCTTACTATGGAAACACAAATTGTCCCTGTAATTAGTTGAAGATTGCACACCCTAAATCATGAGTAATTTTATGCCATTATTTTAATGTGCTGACTCGTTTTTTTCTTTTTCTTACAAGAGCTGTATAAGAGAGTATATTTGCTTTTAAGCTGTATAATTTTAAAGAATTATTATTACATAGAGTTACTATCACATAAGGGCTCAAATAAGAGGCATAAAATAAAGAACCTTTCCCTCCTCTCTCTGGAACACTAAGATTATATACACCACTAAATGTATTTTTATTGTCAGGTCAGCTGGAAACTGCCCTGAGCAGATGAAAAAGCTCAAGCATTCCTCTGAGTCCTACCTGCTTAAATGACATCTGCTCCTCTCTTCACCATCAACCTGGGCCATATACAGGTCTAGGTGGTGAGGAGTCCTAGCAGCCCTTTCTCTTCTCTGGTCATAGGATCCTTTTCTTCCTCTCCAACTAGGTCTCAGTGTGGGAGGGCATATGCAGGTGGTGGCATTAAAACGCCGAGGTTTTCTTGTCCTCAGAGATGTTGTGTCTCTGTTCTCTAGATAAGAGCCAACCCAGAGGGAAAGAACCTGCTCTTGGTTCCATTTTGAATTAGGAAATTAATTTTTAATCACACTAATGCAATCAACATCTCAGTATTTTCCCAACTGTAATTAATTAATTTAAACTGTGATATGTGCTACAAAAAAAAAGAAATTCAGTAGCAAAGAAATTTAAGCAAGTGTTGTTGGGTTAAGCAAGACTTCTCTGAAAATTATCGTTCAAGACTGACATGCAATATAGAAAGGTAATGCAGAACAGAAAAGTAAACCACACCGTATAAAAGGGGAAAATCCATAAATCTGGAACTAGTGTTAAGATCTCATTTTCTTCCATCTCCTTTCCCTACACTCTGCTGAAGCTCCTACACTGTACTACCCCTTTCACTCAAGCCTAAAGCCTCATGTACTATAGAGAGCCCTTCCATATTATATTAATTTTTTCCATATTTGTTTCTACTAACGTGAGGTTTATAACATCAAGGCAGATTGTTCTCTTATTTATCTGCAAATGCTAGAACTTTATATTTGATGCATGATACGTAATATATTCTTAATAAATATCTACTTAATATGGCATTGAATATTACTTAGCTATTGTTAACAACATGGTAACACCATTGTAACTATTCATCATTATAACTTATAAGATAATTTTTCATAATCCAAAATTATGGTGGTCAGCTACATACTAATCACCATACAGAATTACCTGACACTCATCTTCTCAAAATGATACTCATCTATCTAGAACATAAGATGTTTCACCAATTATTTATCAGTATTCTAATTATAATTGTATTATTATAAGTTGTCAAAGTCAGAAATATTAAATAAAAAGGCATAAAGATTCAGCCATATTTTTTCAAATCCACTGCTACATTTTGTAGAATGTATATGAATTCCATTTTTAATTTCTCATTTATATTAATCAGAAAATATCATCTGTGATTGGTAGAATTTAATTTTAGTACTACTCTAAAACTACTCTAGAATCCATTAATATTTAAATCATTATAACTATTGATTTTTATTATGCAATGGAAATTTGAAATCATTTGAAAATGTCCTCCTTATCATATACTATATAGTGTTGATATATTCATTCGTGCTCATGAATATAAGATTTTCCTAATAATTAAAAACTCTGTATATCATGATAAAGCATAGTTCTTTTAAAAAGAAAACCTCTTTAGAAATATAAAAAAGGTACACATCTCAAAATTTCTAGTAAATGATACTTCTTTTACTTCTGTGATGCCCTTGTAAGTAATTAGATCCTACCATAGAGTTTTAGGAAGGAATGTATATTCTGTGGAACTAAATATCTTCCCTTTATCAAGGATGGTGTTGTAGTAGTCAGCCTAGCTAGCTCTCTGTTCTTATATTCAAAAATTTCTGAATCTGGTATCATCACCTGGACAGTCTTGAAACATGCAGCATCAGACTCAACTCAGAGAATGAGAACAGACCTTTCCTCTTCAGCAGGACTTTACTTAACCCTGAGCTCAAGTACTGAATGTATGTGCATCAAGTCAGCTGTGTTGCTGGTTCTACCAGAGTCTTGGTCTGGTTTTCCTAATTGCTTTGTTTCTTTTGACCATTTCTGTACCTCTAGTAACTGGCTCCTCTAATTGGAATGCTATCTCCATACACTTGGGAATGTGCTGATTATTTGCTCTCAGTAGGAATTCTGGGATCTGGAATTCAACCTCAGATCTAGTCCAAGGCCCATATTATCATGTCTCCCTGGGCTCAACACTGAAAATGTCAGTGTCTGTAGACCAGATTTTCTCTAGGCTTCACTGACACCTCCTCCTAGCCCTTCACTGAGACCTTTTCAGATTGCATTTCCTGCCCCATCAATTATGTCTTTGCTCATTATTAAAATTCCTTGTCACTGTGTCTAAATTAGTCTATTTTGTTGAGCTCTTCCCCATTATCAAAATATTTTATAAGCAGAAATAATAGATATCTAACAAGGAGGGTGAGGGGAAAGGAAAACTATCAGTGCCAGGAAACAGAGAATTTATGAGGCCTTGAATGTTGAACAGTAATTCTGGACAATCTTCTCCACTGCACTTCACTAATAAAATTTTTAAATTAGTCTTTCTTCCATCATGTTTGATGGCACTTAAGTTGTCTTTCTGTCTCTAGGCTCATCTTTACTAACCTGAATTCCACATAACTGTCAAAATGATCTTTCTAATTAGCAAATCTGACCTTGTCACATCTTTTAAAATCCTGTCATCGCTCTTATTTTTTTCAAACAAATGCCAATTTGCTGATATGGCAATTAGCCTCCTCAGTGAGCTTGCCCAACCTCCTTTTTCCTCATGACCTGCTACTGTCTTCCCACATTTTACTGTTTAGACATTCCAAACTCCCTCCACAGAGCATTTGATTGTATCTTGTGGTGTGCTGTGTCAGGCTCCTGCAGGCTCCTAATGACTCTCAAGAGCTGACTGTTAAATATTCAGAAATGTTGCCAATAATTATTAAATAATTTGGCATCTTGAAATTAGCCATTGTGGAAGTATGCACTATGGAAATAGCAAATGCCACACAGCAGGGCTTCTTCCACCTCAGATAGGCAGATGACCAGTGCTGGAAGCAGCTCATGTACTTCAGGTGTTAAAATCCTAAAGGTTGCGTGTATTTCCATGCCTTCCACTTGGAAAGGGCAAAGAGTGGAAATAAAAATGGATGGCAGAGAGAGGGCTGCAATCCTGTCTCTTTATACACTAATCTTTTCTTAGTGTGTATAGAAATGCCTAGTCAAGGTCCTGAGATGGGAAAAGTTTAATTTTATACCATAAATAAAAATAACAGCTATAATAGCAATTATGACTAAAAATCCTTTATGTTTGGTTATTTACATATATATATTTTTAATGTAAATTATTTTGCTGTTGTGTAAAGTTTTAATTAAGTTTACAATGTAGCCTTTATTAAATATTTCTAAATAAGATAATTGGTATTTGATTTGTACCTCACACTATGATACTTATACAATTTAGTATTCACAGTGATACTCATACTTTATGCATCATTGATTAAACCTGTAGTGAGTAAGATTAAAACATGATTGGTAATTCTTTTGGTCTTTAAAGACTTACACTCCTTGTGTTTCATATAGGAACTTTCAGATCCCTACTGCAAATGATGTAAGTTCCATACAGAATATACTTATATCATGACTGTCAACTGATCTCTCAGTGGTTTTAGATTTGTGATTGTTTTACTTAGGCAGTTGGTCTGCAATTATTTTTTTAACTCTCCTGTTAGGTGGAAAGACTTGAATTAAGAGATTTTCTCCATTAGAGTAAATTATTGACAAAAATGTGTTTCTGAAACATAGCACTATCTCTAACGTAGAAGGATTTCAGTGTACTAGTATAGGGTACAATCTAAAGACATCCTGGATTTCAGACCTAAAGAAAATTTTGAATAATGGATTTTGATTGCTCAACTGGAGAAAAATTCTGGGTTTAAATGTTACGTGTTTTAACTTTATGCTGTATTTAACAAAGCAACATTATCCCTCATTATTTCTGTATCTAGTAAGCAGTTCAAGGAAATTACAACCTCTAAGCTTTTAACTTTTGCCCTTATTGACAATGTAGGTTATATGAAGTACTTGTATTGGCCTATTAGCTTAATGATGCATGATAGATAGAAGGGAAGAACGAAGTGATAACTAAGAGAAAAAAATCCAGATCTTTCAATGGGTTTTGTGTGTGTGTGCGCTGAAGATAAAATGTCTAGAGCTTATCCTTGAGAAGCCCTAGAACTGATGTAAAGTCCATGTGGATCCCCCAAATTGCATAGATTTTTAATCTTTCCAAGGAATATAAATCTAATCTTTATTGGACTCTCAAAGGTCATAATAAGCATCTGGGCAATTCCTGTCATCTGGTAACATATGACATGTCATGAGTGAGGGTGGAAATACATCAATACTTTGTTGTACATGTGTTTGCAGACATGCATGGGCGTCCAGGCATTGACTACAGTATAGTATTTTGTCCTTCCAGTGAGACAGTTTTTGAGAAAAAAGGACTTGGTGGCTATCAGGACACAGTGCGCCTTTGACCACCAGGATTTTTCAGATGCTGGGACTTCCCTGGTGGTCCAGTGGTTAATACTCGGTGTTCCCAATGCAGGGGGCATGGGTTCGATCCCTGGTCAGGGAACTAAAATCCTGCATGCTGCACAGCACGGCTAAAAAAAAAAAAAAAGATTTTGCAGATGCCACTCCTTCTTCCTAATATATCCTTCTTGCCTGATTTCCTTGTGACCTTCCACAAATTTACCCATTTGATTGACTTGGAATTCAGTAATCAAATAAATATTAAGCACTTACCATATGCTAGGCATTCATTTAGGCACTAGGAATTCAGGGAGTTTATATTCTGTTGGAAGAAATACATTGAAACTAGTTAATTAAATGTGTGATAGAAAGAGAGAATCATCATTTAAGAATTGTTTAGACATCAACTTCTCTGGCGTGCCTTCCTTGATCACCCCAGTCTGTATTCTGTTGCATTTACAGATACTCCCAGAAGATGCCATGCTTCCCTCCATTCAAGCAACAGCTCCACATGTATCAGCATCTCTTTATGTTTGTCTCTGACAATAGACTCCAAGAATGTAGGTACCATATTTTCTCCATCTTTTTTAAAAGTGACTAGTCAAATTCCTAGGTCATGGAGTATATGATTTTAAAAAGCTATAGCTTATTGAGTCATTTACTTATTTAGGGTATTATTCTAAGCCCTTTCCACGTAAAACCCATTTTCTTTTCTTGCATAACAAATTACCACAAACTTAGTGGCTTACACACACACACACACACACACACACACACAATTTGTTATCTCACAGTTTCTGTAGATCAGAAGCCTGGGCACAGCTTAAATGGGGTTCTCTGTTGAAGGTCTCACAAGGCTGTAGTCAAGGCGTATCTTTATTTGGAGACTTAGCTAGGGAAGAAACTGCTTCCAAGCTCACTTAATTTGTTGGTAGTATTAGTTTCCTGTAGCTGCATGACTTAGGACCCTGGCTTCTTAATGGCTGTTGTCTGGAAGCTGCCCTCAGTTCCTCGAGGCCACCCACAGGTTCCTACCATGTGACTCCGTATGCGGTTTACAACATTGCTGTTTCCTTCTTTACGGTCGTAAAATGATTCTCTCTTTACAGTCTGATAAGACAGAGTCCTCTTTAAGGAAATGTAATCATGGGAGTATCATTCCATCATTTTACCATATTCTCCTGCTTAGGAACATGCCAGAGATTCTACCCATACTCAAGGTGAAGGGATTTCATAAGGGCATGATTCATTGGGGGCTGCTCTGGAAGGTACCTGCCGTACCATGTATTCTCTCATTCAATCCTCAAAATTCTATAAGGCATATGCTCTTATTATGAAGTTAAAGGAACTAAGGGCACCAGCCAATAAAAAGTCAAGCCAGGTTTCAAGCCAGACAGTACTACTCCAGAATACAAATTTTTATCTTACACTATATTGACCCCACTAAATACATGTCCACTGAATTTATAAATGAAGTAGTGAGTAAATAAGTGAATGAATTAATGTTGATATAGATTTTCCCTTTACAGATAATATGAAATGTATCTATGTACATAATAGAAATACACTCAGCACAGCATGTTGCTTAAACTAAGAAATTGAGAAAAGTTTATGTGTCTTATATGTCTGTTGGGTAGAATGGAAGAATGAATTTTCTGGGCTATTTAACTTTTATTTCACTTTTTTTCATCCTTAATTTTAATTCTTTGTGGCATTTGTATACTTCAATTTCATTATTTAAAATTCCTATGGTACTAATCTATTTTGAAGTCATTAGGAATTATTGGGTAATATTATATCATGTTATATTATACTGATAGAATGATTTATTTCTTCATTCATTCATAGTATATTTTCCCTAATTAGAATATAATTTTTGTGAGGGCAGGTCTTATCTGTTTTTAAAATAGTAGGCACACAGTAGACACTCAATAAATGACTTTGAATGATTTCACTGAATCAAATAAAATAATATACTAGAAAAATAAATTTCAATTTACTATCATTTTTCTTCTTTTGCTCTAATATTGTGGTTGCTACTGTTTGTGTTTTAAATACAAAGTATCTGGAGAATAAAATAGTAGAATGAATTCTCAAGCTTCATTTGGCTTTAATATACAATCAAACAAAAACGTATTTTGAATTTTTGGTGTTGTTTAAACATCATAAGTATTTAATTAAATTTCAAGTAGCTAGTGTTGGAAAGAGTGTCTCACTCTGCCAACATAATCCACATATATTTAAGGGAAAGTTGTGTTTTCCCATATGGGCTTAATTCAGAAGGCCTAACTTATAAAACATTGCTCTGATTTCTGAAGACACACTCATTTCTATGATATATTTCAAACTACCTAAATGATTTTGGAAACAAGATTCCAACAGCATTTTTCTCCCTTTCACTTTCAGCTAAAAAATATCCAAATCATTTATCATGGGGTAGATCTTTCTTGTATCTTATAGCAATAAACTCGTGGCTAACATATGGTGTTATTTAGCTGTGTAACAGAAAAGATTAATCAGCTGACAAAATGTCATTATAAAGGAAATATTTTAAGCTGTGATTTTCTTTTTTCTCTCACTTGTGGGCATCCAGCCAAATTCATCTGCAGCTAGCTTAAAGAACAACATGTGGAAATGAAAATCCAAACCCTTAAATTATCAGTGGCATTTAGTATATTCGAGATGCCACACTGGAGGTCCATTGCTTGTGAAATGTAAATGTTTCCCTTTAATAAGAAATTACATTGTTGTTTTAACTGTGTGTGTGTGTGAGTGAACTTTTGGAGGGTTCATTGAAAGCATTATCATTACCAACATTATCAACAACAGCCATGTTCATTCACTTACTGTTGCCTAACTCACGACTTATAGTAAGTGATTATCCTAGATATCTTTGAAAAGAGAAGGTTTTAACCCAGGAGTGGGAGGACTCATAGGAATGACCTTCATAAAAGCTGTAGCTTCTTCTGAAAAAACACTTTAGCATCGAATTGCTTGATATGTTAGGTTGATCCTATTATTAGGGAAAATACTCACTGGCTGGAAAAATAACACCTTATTAACAATATGTATTATTGCTTCTTCAAAGTCATATAAGTACTGTAATAAATTTTAAAAAATTCCTTTTAAGAGCTTTAACAAATCATAGTAGCTTTTCCCTGTCTTTTTTTATTTTATTTTAAATTAAGCCAAAAAAAGAGTAATATAAGGATTGAGGATCCACTACTGCTTTTTATATGAAACCTTTATACTTTAAAATGTTGACAACCACTGCATTATCTCATTTACTCCTCATAAGTTTCCCATTGACACCTCAAACTGAAGAAACTAACATTAATTGCATGCTTAATTTTAAATAACCACTTTACTAATGAATCTTTGAATCATTCTGAAAGGTAGGCCCTACTTATCTACAGGTCATGGATGTGAATACTGATCTGTTTTATTTTAAAACCTTTGCTTCTCAAACTGACCTGGACTGTAGTTTCCAGACAAATTTAATATTTGTCTTACCCATAAACATCTGAGGATTTTTAGCAGTTTTCCAGAATCAATGAATGCTGCTCCCATTTTTATCTGGATTCTGTCATGCCACAACTTCTTTCTTCACTCTGGTTTTATATTTATGCATTTATATATTCACTATATAAATCTAACAAAGAACTCATTCCCATAACTTTCTCAAAATTGCTGGCTTTGTGACACATTATTTTGTAATGCATTTGTATAAATTAACACACTAAGTATCCAAACTGAAATTCAGACTAGCTAACAGTATGAACTCTACTTCATTTATATTTGCAGAGCATGAATTACATTTTTTTCCAGAATAGGATAATTCTTCCTTACTGAGTTCTATCTAAAAATAATGAATACTATGTTAAACATGAAGTCACAAAGGTTGTTTACACTGGTAACTATTCATAAAATTAGTTATTTCCTTAGTTCCCAGGGATAGTAGTTAAATTGTTCATTAGCAGACACAAACAAATTAATCTGTTGGAATAAAATTAAGCACAATGTCCTTTGACATTTACATGCGCGATAAACACTGGTTTATTCTGCCAAATTTATGCTGAACATAAAATAATACGTAGCCCAGTTAAATAAATATGCATTGAATGTTTTCCATTAACATGTTATTCCACTAAATGATAAGGTTCTAAAGATATCTAAAACACAGCTTCTGGCCTCAAAGAATATAGTGTCTTTTAGGAAGAATAAGACAAGTAATTTTTCAAGTGAGTCTTAAGGGCCTGGTATCATAGGTTCTATAAAAATGATGCAAAGTGCTATGAGAATTTAAAGGAGAAAGACCTAACATTGAGTTGGGGTGATTAAGAAGAGCTTTAAAGAATTGATACAGTTGAGACCTATATTTAATTATGTGTCTTCATGCTGTGAAAATAGAGAGAAAGGTCATTACACTAGGGTGTATATCTTGAGCGATGATAGGAAAATGAAAGCATTCATTATGTTTGTGGAATAAGTATTCCCATTTGACTGTATAACAAGTCACTCCTTCTTTCACCAGTACTTAATGGGTACTTACCATGTGTTAGGCACTCTTTTAGGGACTGAGAACTTAAGAATGAACAAAATAGGCAAAAATCTTTACCTCTGAAGTTTACTTCCTTGTGATAAAAGGTAATAGACCTATAAAAACATAAAGAAGTGAATGAATGATATGAAGTAGGGCTGCAAGGTCTATAGATGAACTCAGTAACAAGAAGTCTTGAATGCAGTTTGGGTTGTTGTTTTTAATTCTGTTTTAATTTAATAGTTTGAGAGCTTGTGACTGATAGTATAGACACTCTGATACATAACAATGGCATGTGCCTGAGTGTGATGTATTCAGAAAGGGAATCAGGAGACTACTTCAAACAGTCCAGGTATAATGTCAAAGTAACATGAGTCACTAAACTCCCTGTATTGTTAATGCCAGTTAGGGCTACATATTCTGTTATTTTCAATATAAATAGTCCTAACTTGTCTATATTTAGATCAAGGTTTAAGTGTCATTTTGCAATTTGAATTATAATTACAAATTGTGTAATCTTTTAAAAGTCATAATAAAAGAAAAATAAAGTATAGTTTTGGAATATGGCATAGTTTATATAATTAGATATTTATTTATTGTAATATTCAATATTTTGAGTATTCAAACTGTAAATTCAGAAATGCTATGTATTTTGTGAATTCAATTTAATGTTATAAAGCAAACTTAATACATGACAGTATCAGTGTCTAAGGACAAATAGAAATAAAGCATTAATTACACTATGTCATTATCTCTAATAGATATATATAAAAGATAGGTTCATGTTAATGAACAGTAAATATTCACATAAGAATTTTTAAAGTTTTATGGTAATTAAAATATTGAATATAAATTAAAAATGGGAAACAAAACATGAAAAATTATATATGAATGTATGAATGTGTACCTATGCCTATGTATGCAGATAAAATTGTCAAATAATCTATAAATTTAATATATTCCAAAGAAATATATCCATATGGATTCTGTGAAAGTTGATAGAGCTGATTCTAAAGATCCTCATGAAATTAACATATATAATAATGCTCAAGATATTACAGCAACATGGGAATACTGAGAGAAATTTCTTCAAAATATAACAATATATAAAGCTACAATATTTAAATAAGTATGGTATTAGTGTGCAGAATAAAATCAATGCAGCAGAATTAATCATCTAGAAAAATACTAATTTACATGTAGTATATTATAATGTGTATGTATTTCAAATCAAATTACTAGAGTTAGTCAACAAA
The DNA here is from genome assembly GCF_059928025.1 of Delphinapterus leucas. Classification (NCBI taxonomy): domain Eukaryota; kingdom Metazoa; phylum Chordata; class Mammalia; order Artiodactyla; family Monodontidae; genus Delphinapterus; species Delphinapterus leucas. The sequence goes on from NC_143134.1 coordinate 96,162,412, forward strand.
TTGGGATAGGATGACTTTTGTTGTTATTGTCGAAGGGATCTAATTAGTCCATCTATTAACATTTATAGAAAAAAGTACAGATTTAAGAACTTTTTTCAGTCTGTATGTCTATAACTTAGATTCTTCTTAAAGTAGAAAAAAAAAGCACAAACTGCAGTGCAACAGTGATGAAATTAATCACCTTAAAATTATATCTGTGTGTGTATGTATACACATATGTATATCCAGCAACAATGATCATAAATAACTTTTGAAACCATAGGCTATACTGATATGTTTGTGCACATGTGTGTGTTTGCATAACCTTATCAGGCATCCAGACTCTGTAAGGATCTTTTACTAATGCTTAAAAACAACAAAATAAACACAAAATTAAATCAAAACAAAATCTACTTATTAAAATGGTAGTACACCAAAATCACAAAACATCTGAAGAAATATAATGCCAAGAAAGAGAGCCAGCAAAAACAAACACTGAAACTCTGAATCAATTAAGATGAAATTAAATTTACTTAATTTAAACAATCTGAAATGTCCACTTAGGATGCAGAAAGGTGAAAGGTGTTGTTATACAAGATAAAATTAAGTGTAACCTCTAGATGAATTGAAAGCCTGTGGTGCACTGAGGGTAATCATAGTGACCTAAACCTGAATAGATTGACTCAAACTTCAACACTAGAGGCTACTAAGAGAAGAGATGTGCCCATTTCCAGGGGTAACTACACAAGATACCAAGTTTATTCATAAGTTATAATAATACAAAAAAGAGAATGAAGAAGAAAGAGAATGAGAGAAGAAGAATACACTATTGTATTATAAAATAGGTACACAACAAGGACCTACTGTATGGCACAGGGAACTATATATTCAATATCTTGTAATAACCTATAATGGAAAAGAATCTGAAAAAGACTATATATAACTGAATCACTTTGCTGTACACCTGAAACTAATACAACATTGTAAATCAAGTATACTTCAATAAAAATGTGTTTGTTTTGAAAGAAACAATTTTGAGAAAGAACAGAGTTGGAGGAATCATACTTCCTGATTCAAGATAGACTATAAACTTCTTAAAACTTACTGTTTAAGAAGAAAATGTAGAATTGATGGATAGATAGATAGATAGAGAAGAAAGACAGGCTAGAAATATACTACACAAATATGGTCAATTGAATTTTGAACCCATTCTTTTTAGTTCACCTCTGTTTTTCACATTTTGATACTTCTATATTGCTTATCTCATGCTAGAGATTCTTAGGCAGTGATTTGGGCAAAGAAGATTTTAGAGAGAATAAAGAAACTTTGGGTAAAAGCATTCTTAGCAGGAGGCACTAAATGTCTTACAGTATAGCAGTATGTACATCACAAAAAATCTCTGGGTTGTGTGAGTAATATATTGTGACTGGAGCATAAGGTGCATCTGTGGGCATGGCATGTAAGAGGCTTGAAAAGTAGTTTGAAGCCAAATCACTAAAAGCCTTTTTGGCTTTTAACACCATGGGGAGCTACCACAGACTTCTCAGCAAATGGTCATAGGCACTGTGTTCCTGTGGTGGTGGAGGGTAGATACCAAATGTGAGTGAGTTGAAAGAGCAGAAGGCAGAGAGCCCAAGGGTCAATATGTGAAACAGCCCATAGGAGAGATTACATCAGTGAAATGCAAGAACAGAAGTAGATATTGAGAGCAAGGAGAATGAATTTTAAAAACTTTTTCAAAATTAATGTTTCACATTACGTGGTGACTCACTGAATGTGGGACTGGGGACAAGAAAGCAAGAATATGACTTTCAGGTTTCTGACCTGTGCAAGATGTCTTTAATTTGGCCCGAATCCATTAATGTATTTAGCAGACACCAAAATGGCAGTCATTGGATGATGTGAATGGAGAGGGCATGTGATAATTAGATACGTTTTGGACTTAAAAAAGGGTGATTTAGGGACAAACATGTGAAAAATATCAAATAAGCAGTTTGAAATGCAGGTCTGACAATCAGAAAAGAGAAGTATACTGGCAATATATATTTTTAGTTTATTCAAACCAAACATTCATTCATAAAATATTTTAGGGCCAAATATGTCATTCCCTAGTTATAAATTATCTACATGTATGTAGATAATCACTATATTGAGAGATATAAACAATTCGATGACTATATATACATAGTCATCTAACTTTTTATCAACCTTAAGAAGAAGATGTTTAGGCCATAGTAATGGAACAGATGGCCCATGGAGTGCAAAAATAGAGAAACTCAGCAGAGCTAAGGATGCTTCTTTGTTATCTCCAGTTTTAGGGTGCAGAATGAAAAAGAATCAATCAAGCAAAAAGACAGTATTTTAGGAAAGGTAAAAGAATGGTAAAGTTGAAGCCAAAGGTGCCTGGTTTCAATAAGAAGGAATGATTAAGAACTTTAGGTAACTTGGAAAGGTTTAGATCGGATAGAAAATGAAGAGTCTTTGGATTTTCCAATTAGATGATTATGTGTGATGTTTGGATTTTTTTCATTAATTTGTGATATTTGAGGCAATAAAATGAATTAGTAAATTGGAGCTAGAGAAATTAAAGACTGTGTAGAGACTATACTTTCAAGCTGTTAAATTAGAGAGAGAGGAGAGAAAATAAGAAACTTAATAAAGAGATTTTGGTATTACCAGGTATACCTGGGCATATTTGTAGTTTAAAAGTTGACAGAAAGAAAGAAAAGAATAGTGTAATATTTTGTGGAAGGATAGATTCTAGATCAGCCAACAAACAGGATCAGAAAGAGAATTGAAAGCTTAAGAAGAGTAGGGTGTGTATGAAAGCAGCACTTCAGGAGTGGTAAGGTAAAAGGAAAGTCATGGCTAATGCAAACCCAATTTCCTTTCCAATCTCAGCATTTAATTAGGAAGTCCTTAACAGCAAAATGTTTACTTCCCATGTTTTACAGCATTTTAAAATAAGCATATAAAATAGATCCTTAGAGCTATTAGATTAAGTTTTTAGCATATGTTCAAATAAGTTTGAAACTTGATTATTACTCTTGTTCTTGGCAGATAAAATGAAATATTATAAAATTGTTCTTAAATCTAGTAGCAAACCTGAATCCTTCAGTTTACTATTAATTTATACCTGGGTAAGATTTACTTCAATTAAGTGTTTTGTGGAACACAGTGCATAAAATAGAAATATAGTATTTGCATAGAATAATTTATTTACACCTTTTAAAGATACACAGTTTTAACTGTAATCGAGTTGTGGGATATGAGTGAATTGTTTCAAGAAGACTGTTCATTAAACGATTTTTGAGACTTAATTATAGAATCACATCTTTTAAATTGTAAGGAAAGGTAATTTGCATTAATTTCTTGAATTAGATGATTCAATATACTTATTTATGTAACAACCTTTTAAGAATGAGATTGAGAAAAGTCTGCCAAGCGTTGCATTTCAGTAGACTCTAAATCACTCAACAATAACTTGTAGAGTAGGCTGACACTCTGCTAGAGAAAAAGTCATGAATTTGTGCAGTATAAGCACATTTAAAATACCTGTGTAGTAAAAAACATAAACAACCTGGAAAAATATATAAAGTAATGTTTAGCATCGGGTGCCAGGAAGTCACTAAGGACAGATCAAGGAGGCTTTCTGAACTTATTTCTACACTTTTCACAAAACAACTGGTTAAGAGTGATGATACTAAAAAGTATGTGCTTTCAAATTGAACATATAATGTAACATTTATATTAATATTAACTATTTCGTAATAACATTTTTGGGTTTATAAATTTTAAAAATCTAGTGAACCATCAGAACTCCTCTCTAGTTCACATATATTAAGAAATCTCAAAACTTATCCAATCCAAATATATAATATCCCTAATTCAATGACTCATTTGCATTCTCTGTTTATTAATTATAGCCCCACTTAAATATTGTCCACTACAGAAAATAATTCAGTACAAGATGAACTATATCTGAGAGAAAAGCAGTTCTATTTATAATAAAATTCTTTTTAAGGTAATTTATTTGTATGTTATGCCCATATAATTTCCATGAGAATTTCCTGCAAAATTCCTGTTTAATTTTTAAAATATTCAAGACTGGCTCTACTCTTTAAAGACCAAAAACTATAATGCTTTGTGTTTGAGAAGTGCTGTATTTTAAATCATTTGAACTACACATTTCCAGCTCCTCTTGTACATGTAGACTGAAGACAAGGAAAACTCTTTCAGCATAAAAAGCCAAATGATTTTTTAAATTATGAGTGAGTTTTACATCTGTGTCTTGTATGTATGTATAGAAACCAAAATAACTATTTGTTTAATTAATTCAACCAGTCTGTCATTTTTAAAGGGAATACATAGTTAAATAATTGATATAATGTGGATTTTAAATGATGCTTGCTTGAATGTTTTGGTTTCTTAATCCATGTTTATATCATAAAACATGATGCTAATTGACATATATCTGCTATTTTCCTATATTTATTTTTCTTAATTGCCTTTTTAAAATGGAAACCATAGACACTCAAGAAAAAATAATGGCTATGTACTAAGTATATATTTAGTAGTAATATAAACAATATTATTAATCATTTAAATTCATATGGGGCAACATAGTATCATACTAGTATCTGTGTTTTTTTGTTTTTTGTTTGATGAAAAAAGCAAATCAAAGAATAGTTTTCATCTCCTCAATGATTAACAACAAAACCAAGTAGAAAATTAAGAAAGTGTACTTTAAGAAAAAGATACTCAAGTACTTTTTGAAGGACTTATTCTTGCTCTGTTCACTATACATACTCATACAAATTACTCAGTAATTCAATATGAAAAGTGGTTCTTCACCTATATTAGGAACTCAGCAAATATTTGTTGAATGAACTATCTATGGAAATGAATCTACTACTTTACTTTGTGCTTTTATTGAAGTTTTTTTCAAGCAAGAGCAATAGTAAACACAATGAAGTTCTTGTTTTGTCCAGATCACCAGCCTACAGAACAGTGATTGTTACAAATACTACATGATATATGAAAAGATGATCAACATCACTGATCATCAGGGAAAAGCAACTCAAAACCACAATGAGGTGTCACCTCATATCTGTGAGGATGGCCATGATTTTTTAAAAAATATATAATTGGTAAGAGCGTGGATAAATTGAACCCTCGTATACTGTTGGTGGGAGTGTAAAATGGTGCAACAAAAAAATGAAAGCAGAAATACTTTATGATCCATCAATATCACTTCTACATACATATCCAAAAGAATTTAAATCAAGATCTTTAAGAGATATTTACATTCCGTGTTCATTGCACCATTATTCACAATAGCCAAGATGTGGTAACAACCTAACTGTGCATTGTTGAATGGATGGATAAGGAAAATGTGGTGTATACATACAATGGAATACTATTCAGTATTAAAAAGAAAGAAATTTTGCCATATGTCATAACATGGATGAACCTTGAGGACATTATGGTAAGTGAAACAAGCTGGTCACACGAGGACAAATACTACATGATACCATTTAAGCAGTGTGTAGTATAGAGAACAACACTGCAAGTTTATGTTCAGCCTCTGCAAAATAACACCTTTCAAAATGTTTTGTAAAGCTCAAAAATCAAAGCTAATTTTCAAGGAACCCTAAGGATTTTAAATGATTTAAAAGCAGGCCACAAAAGAGAGGTCAGACATAGAAGGGCAGCTTCTTGATACCACAGGCTGTAAGAGCCATGATCCTTGATGAGGGCAGTCAGAGCAGGTTTTTAACTATCAGAGACATAAGTGGAGTTGGAAACAATTGAAGACACTGGAGACAAAAATTACTGCTCTGTCATAAGATTTCTTATAATGAAGGAGGAGGGCAGTAATGTGATTCTCTGGAAACATTTAATTTTCTGACCAGAGTTCAGGCATTTGATTTTTACCATAACTGGTATAGCCTTGAAGAAAAGGAATGCACCTAAATCACAGTCCCTCTCTCCATATTACCAGGCTTCCTTTGGACACCTCCTCACCACATATTCTTTTCACTGCAAGTATTGCTCTCACATCTCTAACAGACATATCTATGATAAAGGTACTAAATCTAATTATTCTTTAAACAACTCAACTCATAACCATTCCTCTTTAGCTTTTACCCAAACCATGGTCCACAAAACTCTAAGGCTTTTTCTGGGAAAACTGATCCAAATCAGCCTGTACAGTTTTGTATTATCTTTCTCTTCTTAATATAATATGTAAACATCAGAAGCTCAATATTTCAGATAATTGGCATATACCTCTTCTGTCTTTCTGAGATGCTGGTCATGTTTAAAACTTCCTTGGTTTTAAATTTTACCCATATAAACTATTACTCAGGCAGCAATATTGAATTCTAGGACATAGTCAGGCTCACCCACTGCACTCAAGGGAAGGAAGTAATGCAGTTGGCAACACCCAAAAGAACCACTAATTGGAATGAGTGAGGCTCAGTTTTGGAAAAGAAAGGGGCTGTTGTTAACAAAAAAGTAAGAATTGTACAGGAAAAAAAGTAGGCATTACACACAAACTGTAAATGTTCATTATTATGGTTATTAATGAGATAATAGTAAGAGAAGCCCTCATATTATTGCTAATAAAAGTGTAATCTGGAATCAGCTTTCATGGGAAGAAAATTTGCAATTTTATAAAAAGCCTAAAATTATTCGTATTTCTTACCTAGTGTTTCCTTTTAAAATTATAGCTTGAATAAATAGCCTGAAATTGGGAGGGACTTCTGAAATGGCAGTATGATCTTAGTAATTACCCTACTTAATAAAAGCAATGAAAACACTGGCCAAAAAAATAGTCAAAATCAACTTTTCCAAAATTCAGATTATTAAAACTATCCAATAATCTAAGAACCTTTTAATATATAAAAACTGCTCAACCTCAGGAAGAGCAGCCGTGTTTGTGGCCAGCTCACAACTATGGAAGTAATGAGGACCATCAACCTTGCATTTATAAGAAGTAGTCCAGGTTAGAACTCCTCAAAAAGTCCCATCCCCAGAGCACTGTCAACTGGTTTATCTTGGAGCTCTGATGAAAATCCCCATGCTCAGTGTGTTGCTATTATTTAATCTTTCTTGGAGCTTTCTCAATGAAAACAGCCTTAGCCTGGGGCGTTTGTTGAAAACAATCAGCAGCAATCGTCAAACATCATAGTTACCTGAGTCTACAATATGAGTTGGGGCTAACAAGATCCTGGTCAAAAACTTAAAGAAGAGATCTGAGAAACAAGATGCCCACAGGGGGCTTTGGAAAGTTCTGCCATTTCTGAGTATATAGAAGGTCCCACACATGTGCAGGTCTTTATGCATACCCAGAAAAAAGTTGAGGGAACTGCAATGAGAAAATCAGTGAAATTAAAAGTCATTTATTTGAAAAGATCAACAAAATTGACAAACCCTTAGCTAGAATGATGAAAAAAAAAGAAGAATAATCAAATTGCTGAAATCAAGAATCAAAGAATTGACAGTACTGACCTTATAGAAATAAAAAGGATTTTAAGGGAATTCTATGAACAGTAGTATGCCAACAAATTAAATAACTTTGATGTACAAATTTCCAGAAAGATAAAACCACTGAAGCTGACTTAAGAAAAAAAAGAAAATCTGAACAAATCTGTAATAAGTAATGACTTCAAATTATAAGGAAAAACTTTCCACAAAGAAAAGTTCTCCTCCCAGTGGCTTTATTGGTGAATTCTACAAACTTTTGAAGAATAATTAATCCCAATTCTTCACAGACCCTTCTAAGAAATAAAAGAAAAGGAAATATTTCCCAAACCATCAGATGAGCCAGTATTACTCTCATGTTGAAACCAGACACATCACAAAGAAACAATGCTAGAGACCAATATCCAATAAGACAAAGATGAAAAAATTATCAACAAAATGCTAATGTTGACTGAAAAACAAAAGCACAACCTAAAAGCTGAGAATTTTGTTTTATTGAATGGACAAACTGAGGAATTAAGCCCTGGAGGTGGCCTCTCAGATACCCCTGAGGGACTGTTCCAAAGAGATAAGGAAGGCACCTGGATATATAGCTTTTGCAACGAAAAGCAGGTAGTCAGAACATCAAAAGATTAACGTTAATTAAAGAAAACAAGTGAATGAATTTAGCGCTTTTCTATGTATGGGAAGGTGCAAGAGTCTGGGCTCCTTGAAATCATTCCTTTGATATGCACCTTAAATATCTAGGGCCAGTATTCTGCTTTTCTCCATCCTGAATCCCTCACGGTGCACAGTCAGCTACAGTAGCTGATGGCTTGATGGCCACAACATACTTTGTTTACTAATATGGCAGGTGACATTTTTCATCCAGATTAACAAGTCAAATTCAGCAACATATAAAAGAATTGTACACAATAAACGGGTAGGATTGTCCCAAGAATGCAAGGCAGATTGAACATCTGAAAACCAATCACTGTAATGCACTATATTTGTAAAATAAAGGATAAAGTCTATATAATCATTTCCATTGATTGCAGATAAAGCACTTGACAGCCTCCAACACCATCTCATGATTGAAAAAAAAAAAAAAATTCAACAAACTAGAGATGGAGCATCTATGAAAAATCCAAAACTGACATCCCACTTAATGGTAAAAGACTATTTTCTGCCTGAATTCTGGAATAAAATATGTTCTCACCACTACTATTCAAAATTGTACTGTAAGTAATATTTAGGGAAAGTAGATAAATAAAAGAAATAAAAGGTATTCAGATTGGAAGGGAAGATATAAAGTTATCTCTATTTGCAGATGACATTATCTTATATTATAGATCATAACACCAAAAGAACATATCAAAAGAAAAAAACTAGGTAAATTAGACTCACCAAAATTAAAAACTTTTGTGCTGAAAACAAAACCATAAAAAAAGTTAAAAGACAACCCACAGAATGGGAGAAAATCTTTAGAAACCATAAATCTGATGAAGAACTTGTATCCAGAATATATAAAGAACTATTACAACTCAAAAGTGAAGACAAATAACTGAACTTTTTTTAAAAAATTGGCAAAAAATTGAATATTTTTTCTCCAAAGAAGATATACAAATAACCCATAAGTACATAAAAAGATGGCTGCATAGTTATTAGGGAAATGCAAATCAAAACCAAGATGAGATACAACTTCAAATTCCTTGGGTGGCTAAACCAAAAAATACAGACATAGCAAGTGATGGGGACGAAATTTAAACCTTCCAACTTTGCTGGTAGAAATGTAAAATGGTGCAGCCACTTTGGAAAACAATTTGGTATTTCCTCAAAATGTTAAACCTAGAGACACTATATGATTAAACACTACCATTCCTAGGTATATACCCAAGAAAAATGAAAATATATTCCCACACAAAACCATGCACAAAAAATGTTTATGCGCATTGATAATTGCCAAAAATGGAAACAAGCCAAATATCCGTAGCTGATGAACGGGTAAACAAAAGGTGGTATAATCAAGAAGCAACAGACAAAGGATTAATCTGAAAAATATACAAACAGCTCATGAAGCTCAATATCAAAAAAACAAACAGCCCAATTAAAAACTGGGTGGAAAATCTAAATAGACATTTCACCAAAGAAGACATACAGATGGCCAAGAGGCATGTGAAAAGATGCTCAACATCACTAATTATTAGAGAAATGCAAATCAAAACTACAATGAGGTATCACCTCACACCGGTCAGAATGGCCATCACCAAAAAATCTACAAACAATAAATGCTGGAGAGGGTGTGGAGAAAAGGGAACCCTCTTGCATTGTTGGTGGGAATGTAAATTGATAACAGCCACTATGGAGAACAGTATGGAGGTTCCTTAAAAAATTAAAAATAGAACTACCATATGACTAAGCAATCCCACTATCAGGCATATACCCTGAGAAAACCATAATTCAAAAGGACAGATGTACCCCAATGTTCATTGCAGCACTATTTACAGTAGCCAGGACATGGAACCAACATAAATGTCCATCAGCAGATGAATGGATAAAGATGTGGCACATATATACAATGGAATATTATTAAGCAGTAAAAAGGAGCAAAATTGGGTCATTTGTAGAGATGTGGATGTAAACCAGAGTACAGAGTGAAGTAAGCCAGAAAGAGAAAAACAAATATCATATATTAATTCATGTATGTGGAATCTAGAAAAGTGGTACAGATGAAACTATTTGCAGGGCAGGAATAGAGATGTAGACATAGAGAACGGATATGTGGACACAGGTGGGGAAGGGGAGGATGGGACAAATTGGGAGATCAGGATTGACATATGTATGCTACCATGTGTAAAATAGATAGCTAGTGGGAACATGCTGTAAAGCACAGGAAGCTCAGCTCCGTGCTCTGATGACCTAGATGGGTAGGATGGGGAGTGGGAAGGGAGGTCCAAGAGGGAGGGGATATAGGTATACATATAGCTGATTCACTTCATTGTACAGCAGAAACTAACACAACATGGTGAAGCAATTATACTCTAATAAAAAAATAATAAAATAAAAAGAAGTGGAATATTATTTAGTAATAAAAAGGGGGGGAAAGTACTGATACATGACATAACATTGATGAACCTTGAAAACATTATGCTAAGTGAAAGAAGCAAGTCACAAAAGACAACATACTGTTTGATTCCATTTAAATCAGATATCCAGAAAAAGCAAATCTGTAGAGACAGAAAGTAGACAAGTGGTTCTGAGGTAAGGGTGAGGAATGCATACTAAAGAATGCAGAATTCCTTTAGGGGGTAATGAAAATATTCCAAGATTAAATAGTGGTGATGGTACAACTCTATGAATATACTAAGATATTTTAAATAGGTGATTTTTATGGTATGCGCTAAATCTCAATTATGATATTATTTATTTTATATATATATGTGTATATATAGATAGATATATGAAACAACCTTAGAAAAATAAAACATGGTTAAATAAATTTTAGGGCATTTAATCAATATGGCTTCTCAAAATTGAACATGTAAGAATCATCTGAGTAAATTGTTTAAAATGCTTATTATTGAGTCCCTATCCCACAAATTCTGCTTCAGGTGCCTCCAGAAGACCCTATTGTAGATTGTCCCTGGACAACACTTTGAGAGATATTTCACTTGATGGAACATTAAGCAACCATTAAATTATGTTAAACATAAATTATGTTTACACAGTGTTTGCAATAACTTGAGAAAAGGCTTTTGTTTTCATTTTAATTGAGGAAAGCAGAACATATGGTATGAATCTAAATTTTAAATGAAAAAAATTGGTTATCTCAATCTCAAGCTAGGTAAAAGACTTGATGCTTAGAAAAGTTAACTCTGATAGAATATATGGTGATTTTTTTCTTTGTTTTTAATTTTTCCATAATATATATGTTGTACAATCAGCATAAATTATTTTTATAATCAGAAAAAAATAAAATTGACTTTTAAAATGAGAACAAACCATGTTGAACAAGCCATTCAAAGTATGGAAGGTATTTATATAAAGCTCTTTTGTTAATTCTTCCTATTTTCTAATTTATGTAAGGAAATTTGTTTCCAAAATAATTTTTAAATATTTGACAAAATAAAAGTTATGTAGTAAATATAATTTTTGTAATGTTCACAAATTTAGAATTAGTTTTCTGAGAAAACTGTGATTGATTTTATGAATGATATATATTTTAAATCGGAATTTCAATGTATATTACTAGACTCACAATATAATCTGTCACATATTTGGATCTAATTACATGTTTCTATATTCATTCATTAAAGTTAAAGTATGTTTATATGTTCAAACATACTGTTTTGCATTTAACAATATAGGCTGGATTTTTAAATTGAATTTAAGTAAATCATATTGTATGAAAGATATATATCACTAAATACCTCTATATAAATTATACTGAAGGAATACTTTTTGTGCAGATATTCAAAAGTGATAGTGCAGGAGATGGGAAGTGGGGTATTTACTAAAGTTTGCCTGACTAAAAACAGCTTGGTTTATATTACTCTCTTACCAATATTTATATTTAAGGCTTGCAGCATACACAAGATGCTTATGCATTTTGAGGCTGACTACATTTTTATTTTGAAGCATTTAATGATAAGTTGCTGTTGGCTGAATTTAATAGGTTCTTGAGAAAATGTGGTTGTATCTCCAGATTCATAATATCACCCTAAACCAGATTTAGCATTTTATTATAGAAAGAATGGAGTCAGGAGTCACATATCTGAGACTCTTTTGAAACAGGACAGAAAAAGCCCAGAAGTAAAATCGTGATGGGAAAAGACAATGTATTTTCCTGCCTGCCTGCATCTGAAATAAGGGTATATTTAAACCAGAAAGGAATAGATGGACTGTATTTATAATAGTCAGAGATAAAATGTTATATTATTCAATTTTTCTATTAAGTTATTTCTTTTGCTCCCAATGCCAATTTCTTTTGCTCCCAATACATATAGGTGAATTAAATGAAAAGAAAAACGATACCATGTATGTAGTGTATGATTAACAGAAAGCTATTTATTTCAAGTTTACTTCGAAGTATTTTCTAGTTTGGGTTTACCTACTGAACTCAGCCTCAAGGTAAAACATAGCATTAGATTTTAATATATTTATAATTTTTGGTACAGTACATTGTCAAAAAGAAGAGCCACTAAGTGTCACCTCGATAATGTCATTGGAATAGAAGTACTAAATATATCCGTCCAGTAAACAAGAGCGAGGTGGGCAAGATATAGGAAGTAAAAATCATTATACCTTAAAAATTTGACTGAATGGGTGAGAATGAATAAACTCAATTATTTTGCTTTGAAATATTGGTTTCATTTTTTAAGTTGTTTGGTGTTTTTCAAATAAATAATTAGTAGAAATGGAATGAACTGTGCTTTTGAAAAGCTCCTCTTTGCCTTCTGTATTGAACTGTAAATTTAAATTTGATTTTGTTTTGATCTTTTCCATGTCTCTATCACTTAGAATAGTGTCAGGAACATTGATGAAAAGGTCCTTTATATTATGTTAATAAACACAGCTATGGTAGAAATGATCTATCCCATAGTTAAGTCTTCACTACCAAAAAAAGGTAAATTGGACTATAAATGTAAGAAAACAGTCTGCATTCACAAACCATATGTAATAAGGTTATCAAAAATCAAATATATATACATATATCCTTGCATAGGTAGCAATGTTGGGTAATTATTTTGACATTAAGCAGTTGTTTTCTTGATTGACAGCTCCTTCACTGACTACTGATGTAAGCCAGGTAAGTTACTTAACTATTTTGAGCTTCTTTTTCTCATTTGTAAGATAGGAAGAACATCTTCTGATATAAGAAAATGTAAATTTAGATTCTGTTTTTCTTAATTTGAAAGAAATAAATTCCCTAGGAAATACATATTTGTAAATCTGTGATAATTGCAATACTATTTATTAATACTTGTTTTAGTATGTAAATATAATCCTAGATACATTATTATATCTCAAGAGAAGTCACTTAAGCCGCAACTAACAGGTACTAAGTAATTATTTCAACTTGACCACTGTCGCTCCAATTTACAAGATGGAAATTAAGATTCCAAAAGATGATCATTTTCAAGTCACAAAATTAGTTATTCAGTCAAATATAAAGCACAATTCAATCAGCAGTCTAGTATCTTTGTATAAATAAAATGAAGAAATGTCAGCATGTATCTTAGAGTCCCTTTTTATACCTAGTTGCCTTGCCAGCTATGAGCATGGCAATTTGAATTCTTATCCTCTGAGTAAAGCTCCTTGAATTAAGATGCTGATTTCCCAAACCTTTGATTTATGCAATATTTGAGCTTATCCTCTAACTTTCTTATAGGCACACCTCCCCCTCATATTGAGACTAGAGGCACTAAATCCTGTGACACCTATCAGAGTGGGTAAAGTATGGTGCAGACCACCACTCTTCTATTCAATTTGTCATGGGAAACATAGAAAATAGGGTATCATATTTTACTAGATGTATGAAGTAAAAGTATTATCTTCCTAAAAATTTCAAATTATTGAAATTGAAATTTCAAATTATTGATATTAATTAACTACTAATATATTCCTGTAAAGGGGTTTTACTGTGTATTATAAAGATTAATATAAAACAGACAGACTAACTTATGAACCACAGGAGTAGTACTAAAATGATTGAATGTGAGTTAGAAGGAGATCACTTTTAGCTCAGGGTGAGGATGGCCCTTCCAACAGTTAATGTTGACGAATGATTAAAGCCTTCTGAAGTAGTGAGTTATCTGTTACTGAAGAGTTTCAAATAGTTGATTGTCATGCACTTTGTAGAGAAGGTTGAACCACTGAATGAGTGAGTGCTTTGACTAGCTGATGCTCAAGAGCATTCCCACCCCTAGATTGAAATTCTGTGATCTTCACAGAATGCTAGTAGACTATAGACCACATATTGAGACTATAGGCACTAACTCCAGTACTTACAGGATGTTAGTAGTGATAATGGAAGTAAAACAATGCATGACGATTGTAAGATTGTTTAGAGTATACAAAGGAATTTTATATAATGTTTAATTCTCACACTAACCCTGCATGAGAATTATTATTGCTATCATTCCTATTATAGGTAAGGAGACTGGAGCTCAGAAAAGTTTAATGTCTTGGCTATGATCAACCCATAAGGGATGAAGATGAGTCCTGATGCAAAACTGCCTTTCCAAATCTCTTGTCTGTTCTATTACATGATTATAATTGAGAACAAGTAATTTAAAATTTTCCTGGGTTTCCTTTGCCTAAAAAAAAAAAAAAAAAAAAAATCAGAGTAAAGATTTAAAAATCAGTGAGAATCCCATGGAAGTATTTTAAATACCACACTTTGGTTTAACTTCCTAAGGGAGTGTGTGTTGTATGGCATTGCCTGGTGTGGCATTATCATTAAGATAAGCCCCCTGGGAAAGGTCCCAGCCTGTTAGGATGATACGATGTGCTGTGGCATCATGCCCTAGTCCCCAGTCAGAATCCATTTCTGAAAGGGTCTGTCTCATTTATGAAGACTTTCAGGGAAACCGAGAGAGCAGCAACTGCTGATCTGTCTGTTTTGCCTTGGTCACACCCATCTTCTGAATCAGGAATGCAGGGTCGTTTTAAATGTGCTGCTTCAGGGCTTCCTGTGGATAAGAATTTTTAAAACTCCTTATGAATCTCATTTTGTACTGAACTGGTTGACACCAACCACTGCAAGTTCTGCAGTCTCACCAGTGGGACAAGGTGGTCTTCTTTACACCCTTTAAGAAACACTTGGCTATGCAACTCCCCACAAGTGCAGGACTACATTCTCTGTTACCCCCTCTACTTGTCTCACTCTATCCCATTCCTCAACACTGAGGAGGAAGGATTTTTTCAAACCTAATAACATCAACTTGCAGCCTGTTTAATATGGCTGAAATATGAAATACGACTTTTAATAAAGCAAAACTGGTTTGTTTTTATTTATTTATTTTTCTGTATTAGAGGACCATAATGCAAAGATGTCCCCTTCACCTTCTGGGAATATTTCATGCTATCTGACCTTGAAGAAAAGGGAATTATATTTTAATGACCCATGGCTTTGAATTTAATGGGCCAACAAGACTGCTTATGAAAGAAGCAAGATGAGAGTAGGGTTATGAGTTGATTGTTTAGCCATTTTGGTGGTTGTTTTTTTTAATTTCCTCCTGAACATAGCAATAAAGTGACTGTGACTGTGAGAACTCAGGATATCACTGAAGTGGGGTCGGGATTTTCAAATAAAGTGGAGGGTCCCTGGATGCCTGGGAGCTCCTGCTGGGTAAATTATCCTAGGATTATGTTGGAAGAGTCAGTGTCACAACCTAGTGAAGAAACAGGGCAAAAGAGATTGTTTCCAGAACCCTTGTAGAAGCCAAATCTTTATAAGCCTACCCCCAACCTTCAGAAGAGAGGGAGAAAATTCCCATTGCCTCACTCAGTTGGTCATCCCTTCTCGGACTCATGAAAATATGGCTTCATCAGTAACACACTTCACCTGCAGATAGTCTACATACACAGCTCTGCCACAATGCCCCATGATAACATATACGCCCAAAAAGCAGCCGGGAGCCTTTCGAGGGTGATTGTGAACCATCCAAACACCTCTACTTGGAATGCTGAACCAAAAAAACTGGAGACTCCTGATATGAAACAATGATTCATGACACGTATGTTATACACACATCAAAAGTATACAATTAGAAATGAAAATAGCAATAAAATGGCTTGTCAGTCTTTTTTTTGTTTGTTTTTTTATTTTATTTAAGGATAGTTGATTTACAATTTTGAATTTAATTTTGTCAGGTTTTTGTTTTTTTTGTTTTTTTGTGTTTTTTTTTTGCTGTACATGGGCCTCTCACCGCCGTGGCCTCTTCTGTTGCAGAGCACAGGCTCTGGACGCACAGGCTCAGCAGCCATGGGTCATGGGCCTAGCCGATCCACGGCACGTGGGATCTTCCCGGACCGGGGCACTAACCCGTGTCCCCTGCATCGGCAGGCGGACTCCCAACAACTGCGCCACCAGGGAAGCCCTGTCAGTATTTTATAAACTCTGAAGAATGTGAGGATCCAGGAACAATAGGGCTTAATGACATGTATTTCATTAATATACTTGAATCTAAGTATTGAGTGCCTGCTTGATGCCAGGACCTGTTGTAGGTTCGGTGGATGGATGAATAAACAAGACATACAAGGTGCTTACACTTATAATACTAACTTCCTAGAGTTATGTTGACAGAAAATAAACAAGATAATCCAGAGAGTGCTGTAATAAAAATAAAACAGAGTGTTATACCACATAGTGACTAGAGGTAAAAGAGGGTGAAATACCACACAGTGACTAGAGGTAAAAGAGGATGAACGATTTTACTTTGGTTGGAAGAGGAATCTTCTGTACCTAGAGTCAGAGCATTTCTGGTAGGGAAACCAGGGAGTGCAGACAAGGAACAGGTTTGCCATGTTTAAGGGAAAAAAGGAAGGCCTCTATGACTGAAGTTAGAGGCTACCACGAAAGTAGCCTCTATGACTGAAGTTAGAGGCTACCACGAAAGTGGTGAGAAATTGGATCAGCAAAGTAGACAGAGGCTAGATCATATAGAGCTTTGTAGGTCAGTGTAAGGAATTTGGATTTCATTATGTATATAATGAAAATGTATATAATACATTTGTATTATATACATGTATATATATATAATGTATATAATACATATATATAATGTATATAATGTATATAATAAAATGTATATATATATACACATATATATATGTATATATATACATATATATACATATATATATGTACATATATACATATATATATGTATGTATACATATATGTATATATGTATGTATACATATATATGTACATATATGTATATATATAATGTATATATGTATATATATAAAAATGTATATATGTAAAAATGTATATAAAATACATACATATATGTATATGTAAAATACATATAAAAATGTATATATGTAAAAATGTATATAATACATATAAAAATGTATATAATACATTTCATTATGTATATAATTAGAAGCCACTGGTAGCTTTTAAGTAGGGAGTAATATAATGTAATGGATGATATGTTAGTTTTGTTTTTAAAAATTTTCTTGCTATAAAGAGAATAAATTTTATTAGAGAAAGAACAGAAGTAGAGAAACCAATTAGGAGGTCATTGCAGGAGTCCCTAAAAGACATAATAGTGTCTTGCATTAGGGTTTCCACAGAGTAAACAAAATGAAGAGATGGATTTGGAATATATTTTGAAAGTAGAGCCATAAGAACTTGTTTATGCTTTGGATGTCAGTTATGAAGAAAATAAAAGAAAGGCAGATAATATGTAGATTGCATTTAAAGCCCTGGGAGTAGATGAGTTTTCCTAGTGAAATAATTTAGGCCAAAATGAGGGAAGGTCTAAGACTGAGCCTTTTAACTCTCCAACATTATGCATTTAAGTGGATAAGAAGCAGGCCAAGACATTAAGAAATATACCTCCACTGATGATGCCTGAAATTTTGGCTTTCACAATTTGAACAGCGGGCACCATTTTCTTGGCAAGATGGGGAAGACAGGTTTGACATGGGAGCAATCAAAACAAAAAAAGTCAACTTCATAGAAACAGTAGAATGGTGGTTGCCAGGGGCTAAGGGTAAGGGAAATGGGAAGATGTTCGTCAAAGGGTACAAACTTTCAGTTATAAGATGAATACATTATGCAGATCTAATATATAGCATGGTGACTATAATTAATGTACTATTATATTGTATACTTAAAATTTGCTAAAAGAGTAGATCTTAAGCATTCTCACTACCAAAAGAAGGTAACTATATGAGGTGATGGATGTGTTAATTAACTTGATTGTGGTAAATATTTCACAATGCATATGTATATCAAATTATCATGTTGTACACTTTAAATATATATAATTTTCATTTTTCAAGTATACCTCAATAAAGTTGGAGGGAAAAAAGTTCTGTTTGGTCATGTTAATTTTGAGATTCCTATTAGAGATCCAAACAGAGATGTCAAGTATGTAGTTATCAATTTGGGTATCAATTTGGAATGTGGTTCTCTCAGCCAATCACGCAGCCACAGAATGCACAGAGAAATAAAATTCATTGTGATAAATTAGAGCTTTAGCCAGAGGAGAAGGTAAATAAAACTACCAATTTGTAGGGATAGTGAGAGTTATTCCCTGAATCTCTTGTCAGGAGTGTCAGAAGGAGTCACTTAACAATGAGATAAGAAAATTACATGGGTTATCACAATATCCCTTATATGTCTGTTAATGTCTTTAATACATGATAATGAGCCTATCACAGGAGTACAAGGAATCATTTGTACTGCACCTCACATTCAGGGTTTGATATTTATTTTATACTTGCATTATTATCTGTTGATTGAAATAAACCATTAATAAATGTTCTCAGTGTACAGGGTAAAATAATTAAATGTTAGATGTGAATAAAGTTTAAAAAAAGTTCTAGCTCTAGGTATCCTTTATTTTCTAACATACTGAAATCCTTGAAAACTAAAATGGCTTAGGCCTCTCTCAACCTCTGAGAGGCCCTGACATGATGCTATTGGCAAGTGGAAATGCAGTTTAAGGATTATGCCAGGATTGATTTTTGAGGGCAGTTGCTATAGGAAGTTTTCGCATGACTTGAGTCATAACTCTAGACCTCCTCTTTATCATTCTAAGGGGATACTCAAACCCAAGAACATTTACAGAAAATGTATCATATCCTGAAATGTATCCTTCTGAAATATAAAACACCACATAAGTCACAGAAGAGCTTCTAATTCCATTCAAGAAATATTATCAAGAGTTATAATTTCAACCCTCTATTTCTTGAAGTTCAGGAGAGCATCAATGGCAGTGGTTGTGTTACCAAATGAAATTTGAGTCCACAGTAAAGCCAATCTACTGACACTGGGTTGTGGTGAAGGAAGGTGCAGCATTTATTATAGGTGCCAGAAAAGGAGTGTGGGGCAGCGAGTGCTCAAAAAACCTAAACTCCCTGATGGGTTTCAGGGAATAGTTTTTAAGGGCAAGGGGAGGGAGGGGAGTGGCAGGGTGTATGATCAGCTGGTGCACAATTCTCTGATTGGTTGATGGTGAGGTAACAGGATAGTATCACAGGGGTTAACATCAGTTCTTTGGTTCCAGCTGGTCTGGGGGTTACATGCTCATGGTCATCATGCAGTTAGCTTCTTCCATTTGGTGGGGGTTTTAGTATCTGTAAAATAACTCAGGAATGTACATCAGATACTGCTATCTATGTATTTCAGGAAAGAACTGAAGATTCTGTAACTGCCATATGGATGATTTACTGTTAAAATTGTTACCAGTTCTCCTGACCAAATTGTTATTTTTTTTGTAATTTTTAAAAATTAAAGCATAGTTGTTTTACAATGTTGTGTTGGTTTCAGGTGTACTGCAAAGCAATTCAGTTATATATATATATAGCTTATTACAAAATATTGAGTATAGTTCCCTGTGCTATACATTAGGTCCTTGTTGTTTATCTATTTTATACATAGTAGTGTGTATATGTTAATTGCTAACTGCTAATTTATCCCTCCCCTCCCCCTTTCCCCTTTGGTAACTATTAGTTTTCTGTATCTGTGGGTCTATTTCTGTTTCGTGAAGGAGTTCATTTGTATCATGTTTTTAGATTTCACATATAAGCAATATCATATATTTGTCTTTCTCTGTTTGACTTACTTCACTTAGTATGGTAATCTATAGGTCCATCCATGTTGCTGCAATGGCATTATTTCATTCTTTTTTATGACTGAATAATATTCCATTTTATGTATATATATATATATATATATATATATATATATATATATATATACCATATCTTCTTTATCCATTCATCTGTCATTGGACATTTAGGTTGCTTCAATGTCTTGGCTATTGTAAATAGTGCTGTGATGAACATTGGGGTGCATGTATCATTTCGAATTAGAGTTTTCTCCAGATATATGCCCAGGAGTGGGATCCCTGGATCATATGGTAATCCTATTTTTAATTTTTTAAGGAACCTCCATATTGTTCTCCATAGTGGCTCTACAAATTTACATTCCCACTGACAGTATAAGAGAGTTCCTTATTCTCCACACCCTCTACAGCATTTCTTATTTGTAGACCTTTTAATGATGGCCATTCTGACCGGTGAGAGGTGATAACTCATTGTAGTTTTGATTTGCATTTCCTGAATAATTAACAATGTTGAGCATTTTTTTCATATGCCTGTTGGCCATCTGTATGTTTTCTTGGGAGAATTGTCTATTTAGATCTTCTGCCCATTTTTTGATTGTGTTGTTTGTTTTTTTGATATTGAGCTGTATGAGTTGTTTATATATTTTGGAAATTAATCCCTTGTCAGTCACATCATTTGCAAATACTTTCTGCCATTCCATAGGTTGTCTTCTTGTTTGGTTTATAGCTTCTTTTGCTGTGCAAAAGCTTTTAAGTTTAATTAGATCCCATTTGTTTATTTTTGCTTTTATTTCCATTACTGTAGGAGATGGATCCAAAAAAATATTGCTGTGATTTATGTCAAAGAGTGTTCTGCCTATCTTTTCCTCTAGAAGTCTTGTAGTATCTGGTCTTGCATTTAGATCTTTAATCCATTTTGAGTTTATTTTTGCATATGGTATTAGAGAATGTTCTAATTTTATTGTTTCTTTGTAAATTTATTTGTTTTATTTTTTATTTTTTAATTAATTTATTTATTCATTTATTGGCTGCGTTGGGTCTTTGTTGCAGTGTGGGGGCTTTCTCTAGTTGCGACGAGCGGGGGCTACTCTTTGTTGTGGATCACAGGCTCTAGGCACACGGGCTGCAGTAGTTGTGGCACACGGGCTCAGTAGTTGTGTCTCGCGGACTCTAGAACGCAGTCTCAGTAGTTATGGTGCACAGGCTTAGCTGCTCCGCGTCATGTGGGATCTTCCTGGTCCAGGGCTCAAACCCGTGTCCCCTGCATTGGGAGGCGGATTTTTAACCACTGCGCCACCAGGGAAGTCCTTTCTTTCTTTCTTTCTTTTTTTTGGCTGTGTTGGGTTTTCATTGCTGCGCAGGGGTTTTCTCTAGTTGCAGCGAGAGGGGGCTACTCTTTGTTGCAGTGCATGGGCTTCTCATTGTCGTGGCTTCTCTTGTTGTGGAGCATGGGCTCTAGGCATGCGGGCTTCAGTAGTTATGGCACAGGGGCTCAGTAGTTTTGGTGCATGGGCTTAGTTCCTCCGCAGCATATGAGATCTTCCCAGGCCAGGGATCAAACCTGTGTCGCCTGCATTGGCAGGCAGATTCTTAACCACTGCACCACCAGGGAAGCCCTCCAATTTCATTCTTTTGATGTAGCTGTGCTGTTTTCCCAGCACCACATATTGAAGAGACTGCCTTTTCTCCATTGTATATTCTTGCCTCCTTTGTTGTAGACTAATTGACCATAGGTGTATGGGTTTATTTCTGGGCATTTTTAAACTGAAGTATGCTGAAGTATTGTTGATTTACAATGTTGTGGTAGTTACTACTGTACAGCAAAGTGATTCACCTACACACACACGCACGCACACGCACACACACACACACACATATATATATACATTCTTTTTTTTTTTTTTTTTTTTTTTGCGGTACACGGGCCTCTCACTGTTGTGGCCTCTCCCGTTGCGGAGCACAGGCTCCAGACGTGCAGGCTCAGCGGCCATGGCTCACAGGCCCAGCCGCTCCGCAGCACGTGGGATCTTCCCGGACCAGGGCACAAACCCATATCCCCTGCATCGGCGGGTGGACTCTCAACCACTGCACAACCAGGGAAGCCCTACATTCTTTTTTTATATATTCTTTTCCATTATGGTTTATCATGGGTTATTGAATATAGTTCTCTGTGCTATACAGTAGGACCCTGTTGTTTATCCGTTCTATTTATAAAAGCTTACATCTGCTAACCCCAAACTCCCACTCTATCCTTCCCCCAAGCCCCTCCACCTTGGCAACCACCAGTCTGTTCTTTATGTTCATGATTCTGTTTCTGTTTCATAGAAAGGTTCGTTTGTGTCATATTTTAGAGTCCACATATAAGTGATATAATATGGTATTTTTCTTTCTCTTTCTGACTTACTTCACTTAGTATGATAATCTCTAGTTGCATCTGTGTCACCACAAATGGCATTATTTCACTCTTTTCTATGGCTGAGTAGTATTCCATTGTATATATGTACCACACCTTCTTCATCCATTCATCTGTCAATGGACCTTTAGGTTGTATTTATGGACTTTCTATCCTGTTCCATTGATTTGTATGTCTGTTTTTGTTCCAGTACCATACTCTTTTGACGACTGTAGCTTTGTAGTATAGTCTGAAGTCAGGGAGCCTGATTCCTTCAGCTTTTTTTTTTTTTTTTCTCAAAATTGCTTTGGCTATTCAGGATCTTTTGTGCTTCCATACAAATTAAAAAATTTTTTGTTCTAGTTCTGTCAAAAATTCCATTGGTAATTTGATAAAGATTGCATATAATCTGTAGATTGCCTTGGGTAGTATAGTCATTTTAACAATATTGATTCTTCCAATTCAAGAACACAGTATATCTTTCCATCTGTTTTTGTTGTCTTCAATTTCTTTTATCAGCATCTTAATAGTTTTCAGAGTACAGGTCTTTTGCCTCCTTAGGTAGGTTTATTTCTAGGTATTTTATTCTTTTTGATGCAATGGTAAATGCAATTAGGATTGTTTCCTTAATTTTTCTTTCTGATCTTTTGTTGTTAATGTATAGAAATTCAACAGATTTCTGTGTATTAATTTTGTACCCTGCAACTTTACCAGATTCATTGATGAGCTCTAGTAGTTTTCTAGTAGCATCTTTAGGATTTTCTATGCATAGTATGTCATCTAGAAACAGTGACAGTTTTACTTCTTCTTTTCCAATTTGGATACTTTTATTTCTTTTTCTTCTCTGATTGCTGTGGCTAGGACTTCCAAAACTTTGTTGAATAAAAGCGGTGAGAGTGGGCATACTTATCTTATTCCTGATCTTAGAGGAAATGCTTTCATATTTTCACCATTGAATATGATATTAGCTATGGATTTGTCATATATGTTGACAAATATGTTTTATTATGTTGAGTTTTGTTCCCTCTATGCCCACTTTCTGGAGAGTTTTTATCATAAATGGATATTGAATTTTATCAAAAGCTTTTTATGCATCTAATGAGATGATCATATGGTTTTTATTCTTCAATTTGTTAATGTGGTGTATGACACTGATTGATTTGCGGATATTGAAAAATCCTTGCATCCCTGGGATAAATCCCACTTGACCATGGTGTATGATCCTTTTAATATATTGTTGGATTCGTTTTGCTAGTATATTGTTGAGGATTTTTGCATGTATGTTCATCAGTAATATTGGCCTGTAATTTTCTTTTTTTGTGGTGTCTTTGTCTGTTTTTGGAATGAGGGTGATGGTGGCCTTATAGAATGAATTCAGAAGTGTTCCTTCCTCTATAATTTTTTAGAATTGTTTCAGAAGGATATGTGTTAACACTTCTCTAAATGTTTGGTAGAGTTCACCTGTGAAGCCATTTGGTCCTGGTCTTTTGTTTGTTAGGAGTTTTTTAATCATAGATTCAATTTCAGCACTTGTAATTGGTCTGTTCATATTTTCTATTTCTTCCTGGTTCAGTCTTGGGAAATTGGACCTTTCTAAGAATTTGTTCATTTCTTCTGTTCATTTTATTGGCATATATTTGCTTGTAGTAGTCTCTTATGGCCCTTTGTATTTCTGTGGTGTTGGTTGTAACTTCTTTTTCATTTCTGATTGTATTGATTTTGGCTCTCTCCCTTTTGTTTTCTTGATGAGTCTGGCTAAAGGTTTATCAATTTTGTTTATCTTTTCAAAGAACCAACTTTTAGTTTCATTGATCTTTTCTATTGTTTTCTTAGTCTCTATTTCATTTATTTTTGCTCTGATTTTTACGATTTCTTTCCTTCTATTAACTTTGGGTTTTGTTTGTTCTTCTTTCTGTAGTTACTTTAGGTATAAATTTAGGTTGGTTGTTTAATATTTTTCTTGTTGCCTGAGGTAAGCTCTTATCGGTATAAAATTCCCTCTTAGAACTGCTTTTGCTGTGTCCCATAGGTTTTGGATTGTCGTTTTTCATTTTCAAAAACACGATGATCTGAACTGTTATTTTTTTCACTACACGTTCACATCCTTTCAATCATTAATTTTTGAGCCAGGCTTTTGTGACTCAGGGAGGCCTCGGAGACTACAGCTTTTCTACAAACAAGAGGCAGGCAGAGGACATGGTAGGTGGGGGGTCTGTCCTGGGAAGGCCCCATAGTGTCCTGCTCAGTTACAGTTGGTGATTATAAGATATCCCCATAACAACATGTAACAGAAAAGGCATATGACACTTCTATAAGGCTCAACAAAACTTGAGTGACTGTATTTTGCAACTCAAAATAGACAGAAACTGACAGGGCACTGGAAAAAAGCATCCCTATCTACAAAAAATTTGTGAATTCTTATCACTTCACAACATATAATCAGAAGCTATAATAGGACCAGTTTAAATACTTCATCTTAAAAATTTCTCATCCATCAGAGAATAATGGTGGAAACATAGGGTTCTATCCAGCCCAAAGATCATAATATCCATAGTAGAGAGCAGGCTGTGGTTTAACCAAGAGCAGAAAATTATTTCACTTTCCCTATTAGCTCAGAGAAAGTGGGGGTCAGAAGACTAAAGGAGGAAGCAGACGTAGTGATTCTGAATAGGCACAGCCAAAACAGCTTTGGAGAGGTTGAGACCCATTCCAGCCACTTCAAGAAGCTGCAAGATTTCAGTCTGCAGGTTACATGAATTCAGAAAAGGAAAGGGGCTATTGGTAATTTTAAAAACTATATGGAAGAAGGAAGAAAGGGTAGGAGGGAGGAAGGAAGAAAACTCAGCCTCTGCAGAGTAGAAGCTAAATATGTTAGAGGCTCCATGAACATTACAAATGACCCAAAACAAGACAGCTGTGCCCAGGATGTATGATTCCCATATGGTTAGGTGCTGCCTGATATGTAAAGCACAGTGGTCCTTCTCCAGGCCATCTCTGCATAATTGAGAGAGTTGAGATGAGAATTCCATTTTAAAGTGGCTTAAAGTACCCACTGGGGAAGCATGTTGAAGGTCAGGGTCTCTTTCCATTTTAATCCCATTTGGCACCAGAATAGGACCCCCTTTTTATTCTTCCAGTTTCTCCTTATCCTTACCCTATTACAAATAAACAATTAACTGTATTTATACAAATAGCATATAGTAATAAATTCTCAGGAGGGAAAAGTAAGGCTGGGTAAGAGAATATGAAGTACAGAGAGGAGTGTGATTTTATAATTGATGGTCATGCTCATTAATATGGTGACCTTTAAGAAGAGATCTGGGCGTCGGAGAGCAGGATATGCATGGAGCTGTCTGGAAGACAGCATGCCAAGCAAAGGGAAGAAAAATAACAAAACTCCTGAGGTGTGAAAATGCCTGGTGGATTTGAGGAATTTCCCAAAATCCAGTGCAACTAAAGCAAAACAATCAAAACAAAAAGTGGATGTTGAAAAGACAGAAATAGTAGGGACCTAATTATGTAAGGCCTTATAACCCTTTACTCACAGCAGCACCAGAGGGTTCTGAGAAGAGGAATGTGATGATCTATCTGTTCTTCGCATAATAGAATCACTCTAGCAGCTGTGATGAAAATAAATTGTAGGGGAGTGAGTGCCAAAGCAAGACCAGTTAAAACATTATGGAAATAATCCATTTAAGAGATGATGTCTTGGACCAGGAAAGTAACTGTGAAAGTGTTTTAGAAAGAGTAAGATTATGGATACATTTTGAAAGTATATCTATTTGATTTGCTGATGGGTTGGATTTGTCATGTGACAGAAAGAGAGGGGACCAGGATGACTTCAAGTTTTTGGCCTGAGCTAGTTACTGTTTACGAAGATAGGCAAGGATCAAATGGCATGAAACCTGCAATAAATTCTTCCACAAGATTAGGGCTAGTAAAATGTTTGCCCACATGAATTTGTTTTAAAATTAGAGTTCTGGGGCTTCCCTGGTGGCGCAGTGGTTGAGAGTCTGCCTGCCGATGCAGGGGACGTGGGTTCATGCCCCGGTCCGGGAAGATCCCACATGCCGCGGAGCAGCTAGGCCCGTGAGCCATGGCTGCTGAGCCTGTGCGTCTGGAGCCTGTGCTCCGCAACGGGAGAGGCCACAACAGTGAGAGGCCCGTGTACCGCAAAAAAATAAAAAAAATTAGAGTCCTGTAATCCATCATGTTCCTTTCTATGTCCTGGTCATTATAAACAGATTTAGGTTTAATAATAGTGTAACTACGTTTAGGAAGAATTTATTTTTATTTATTTATTTTTTTAAAAGAAGATGTTGGGGGTAGGAGTTTATTAATTAATTTATTTTTGCTGTGTTGGGTCTTCGTTTCTGTGCAAGGGCTTTCTCTAGTTGTGGCAAGCGGGGGCCACTCTTCATCGCGGTGCACGGGCCTCTCACTATCGCGGCCTCTCTTGTTGTGGAGCACAGGCTCCAGACGCGCAGGCTCAGTAGTTGTGGCTCACGGGCCTAGTTGCTCTGTGGCATGTGGGATCCTCCCAGACAAGGGCTTGAACCCGTGTCCCTTGCATTAGCAGGAAGATTCTCAACCGCTGCACCACCAGGGAAGCCCTGGAAGAATTTATATATATTTTTTTTCATTTTCCTCTTAAGTTTTGATTCCTTTTTCTGTTGTGCATTTGTTCTCGGCATACTTATAATTTTCCTCTAAGATGCCTCAAATACATTTTGAAATTAATTAGAGCAATAAAGAAAAATAAAACAATAACAATATTTCCTACAATTGTGTTCTTCCAGGAATGTCAAGGGTCTGTAATATCTCCTTGAAATTTAGTATATTTTATAAAATATGTTTGAATATAACAGATGGAAAGAGGATTAAAACTTATATTTTTTCCTAAATGGCTATAAACTCATGAATAAGAGTTTTCACATTGCTAGTATAAAATAATATATTCTCATATTAATGTATTTTTATAAGTGTATTATTTTCATCCAAGCATTGATGGTTTCAGAAGTAATTTACTATAATATTTATATCAAATAGTATCTGAAAAATGTTCAAAGAAATATGTCCCTGTTATATTAGACATTATGCTAATACTTGCCCAGATTATAGGCAACACACACAGTAATTTAGTCTCCAGGGATGTTACAGAGCATCTCTTGACATAGTACACACTGCAATTATAGCAAGGATGTCAAACGTGAGACTGTCAATTAAGCAATATTTGAAATCTATCCGAATTAAAATGTTGCTAAACCCTATTACTCTGAAGAAGAAAAAAAGGAAGGGAAGACAATATATACCCTCAACTTATATCTTTGGGAAAATATATGCTATGTATAATATGTATAAATTTATATCATATAAAATATAAATTAACATCTTATTTCACATGAAGATCCCAGCTTAACTCTAAATTTGAGAATTAAAGATGGCTTCCCACTTCGGCCACTTGGGAAGAATTCATATAGAGACTTTCAAGCATTAGAGATTGAAAATTTCATGGACAATCTTAAAAATAAGTTATCAATCTATTTACACTTATAAATTTTAATGTTATCTTAACAATATTATAAAAGACACCTTTTATATAAAAGACACCTTTTATATAAAAAGTACATTTTCCATTTATGTACTGAAAGTGATTTCATTTTTTATATAATCTGCCTTGGTTTTTGTCTATATGCATAATTTATATCCTTATAATTAGTATATGTATTTTATATTCTATTTTTTCACTTAACGTTATATTATAAGCACATTTATAAGTTCTTAAATAGCCTGTATAAATTATAATGTATTCACTGTGTAGCATTTAATTGAGTGGTTCTGTAATGCATTCAAGTCATTTTTGTTAGACATTAACATCATCTCTGTTTTGCAAATATGGAAAATGCTCAAAAGACTATATCTAGGTATCAAAAGACTATATCTAGGTATATATCTGTTTTTTCTCCTTTGACTTAAGATAGGATTTCTGAATGAAACATAATATACATATTATGGTCCATAATACTATAATCCTTTTCCAAGTTTATATTTTTACCTCTAATTATATATATATATAATATATATATATATATATATATATATATACACATACACATACATACATATTTGCCATTTTTAACATGCCAAGTTGGACCAGAATCTTTTTTTTTAAGTTTACTAATTTAATAATTATAAAACACTTTATTATTTAAATTGTTTTCTATGTGTTACTTTACTGGCAAACTAATAATATAATTTGTCATTCTATTCTTCTTACATACTTTCAACTCTAATAATTTTGACTGCCCAATAGATATATTTGCTCATTTCCCAAATGACTAAGAATACATATGAACTTTGGTTTGATCTGTATACATCTTCATTTAGCCTTTGCCAATAAAATTTCCTAGGGCAGTTTCCTGTTCTCTCTCTGGCTGAAATTTTAATTCTTCCTCTAAATTAAAATAAGCCATGATTTAAATTCCTGTGGTTGAGTGATATGCTGCTGGTGCTTAACAGTATTTAATTAATACTCTTTAATTAAAAGTGAAAATTTCCTTCCCACACCCTTTGAACTATAATAATATCTAGGGATTGCTACTGTGTTTGCTAAGAACTTACCCAGAAGACACAAATGGGAAATATTCTGCATAGAGCACCAGATCCTAAACTGAGACTAATATTCATTCCATTATTGAACAGGCCTTTGTAGAGTCCCTGCTGGGTGTAAGCCCAGCTTGTTTTTGCTAAATCTCTAGTGACCAGAGGCAGTTTACTTAATATCGTTATATTTCAGATTTTCCATTAGCAAATGGGGTATTTTTCTTTGCACATTATTTGAAATATCGACATTAAAGTCATTTTATAGAAGTTAGAACAGTCTGGTTTGTGCAGCTAGAATAATATTACTTACCCTCTACCTCCATGTTGTTGTATAACATCATAGAAGATGGTACAAATTAAGTTTCTTAATGCTACTGGGGCCACTCATAGGTATAGTATGAGAAATGTTTTAGGCACCAACTGTAACAACATTTTTGGTTTTGTTATCTATGTATACAGTATGCTATGTCCCTGGCAACATGAGGAAATTGCTAAAGGAACAGGTAGAGATACATGTCCTACGCTGGGACAGCTGTCCAAATACAGAGCAAATTACATATGTTATCCCTAAGGAGGAAAGAGAAAAATCATGCCCACCTGTGATGTCTGGGGGAGCCTATTCTAAGCTCCCACAACTTCATTAATGAAGTTATTCTATTAACAAGACTTTGGAAGACAGTGGAAAAATTCAAGCAAAAGTTAAAGTTTTAGTGATCAGGTCAGTTGGGTGATATTAGGAGGGAAGTGTGTTAAAGATTCTGGGCTTCCAACAAGTTTCTGGTTCTAAAGAACCTGATTGGCATAAACAAAGAGCAACACAACTTTTAGCATATGAGTCTCTGGAAGATATTTAGATCAAAGTTTCAATTTTTCATACGGTTTTGTGTTAGTAGGCAGAGTAACTGGGCCAGAACTAAGGAGAAAGAATACAGGCAGAAGCACATTCCTAGGGAATCATTGAAAGTAGGGGCGGGCTTCATATTGGAGCTCTCTGGTTATTCAGGCTTCGACACTAGTTGAAGTTCAGTTCGTTTGAAGTTCTGGGTTTGGCTGGTGAGAAGTTGACTTTATAATGGAGAAGAGGCGGCAGAAGATGATCCACCCCATCCCTCAGATGAGAGGAAGTAACTTCAAGTCTCAGCTGATTGGAGTTAGGATCGATGGCCCCTTGCTAGCTGACTGTCATGGCAACCTACATGTAGGGCCATGATTTAATTTTAGTTACACAGAGCTGGAGAAACAGAGCCAGGGCCAAGGCAGTGAAGGTTTCACTGTTTAGTACTGACTGAGGTAGCTGTTTTTAGAGTAAAGCATAAATTAATAAATCTTTAACTCCATACATCACCAAGAGTACATGGCATTATCTGAAGACATGTAAGGATGCTTGCAACCTTCATTGCAAAATAGAAAAATCAAGTTCATTAAGCTCATTAAATAAGCTACAATACAGCTTATAATCCTCCATTACATATAAATGAAGGCAATTACTAGTTGAGGCTATGGACTTTCCATATTCATTTTCTGGTAGTTATTATCATAATAACAATAATAGGTAACAATTACTGAAAACTTACAATGCCATGGATACTATTCTAAGCACTTAACACATATTAACCCTATTGTTCCTCCAATAAAACAATGACTTAGAAACTACTATCTTCTCCGTTTTACAGAGGAAGGAACTCATGCACAAAGTAGTAGAGTAACTTTTCTAAGACCACACAGTTAGTAAGTTATAGGGCCAGGACATTAATCCAGAAAAAATGAATTCCCAAGCATTATGGAAACAAACTATGTTTTTATTTTTTAAAGCCTCTTATTTTAAATATTCACTAGAGGTAGAGTAATTAGTTTATCTACTCTAAAACCGAGGTACATCATGGCCTGTAATGGGATTATGAAAAGAGAAAAGAAGGATGCATAAACAATTGTATTAAGATGTATCTTTTTAAACAAAGTATCCGTGAAACAAAAATATGGACAAAGGAAAATACAAGTGAATGTTTGGGAGTACATTTTTAGCTACAGAAAACTGATTTGACATTCAACTTTTTTGAAATTCGGTGAAATAACTTCTGATATTTTCCTCTTTTATATATACATATAATCCTTTGTTGCATTCATATATTACTATAAGATGTGGAAAGGAATCCTTTACATGCCTGTTTATTTGGCTTTCCCTAAAATATATTTATCTTACATTTTTCTTTCAAATGTTATGTCTGAAGGTAGAAATTATTACACTGGTATGAGCAACTATAATTCTACGGATCTTGTAAATGTGTTCTGTGTATTTTTTGTTCTTTTTAGAAAATTCTTATTTTTTACTTTCTGATTTTGTTTCTTTCTTTATCAAGGCCTGTGCCTTCCTTTTAAGTTCACAGTTGGAAGTAAAATTCTTAGGACATTGCCTTGCATAAAATTAGCTCCTAATATATATTAGTTATTACTTGATCATTGTTGCTGTCTGCAAAAGAATGGGTAACCAGGGTAATGGCTGGAACTATTCACTAAATTGCCACTAGAGGGAGGACTAAATATGCTTTGTGCATCGTGATAATTGACACACTGTAGGCAGTTGTACATAAAGAGCTGGATGGGAAGAAGCAAAATAAGGAAATGGTAAGAGCACAATGGAGTGGAGGATGGCAGTGCCAGGAAGCAACAAAGAAGCATTGCTGGGATGAATCTGATGTGTTTTATGGGGCACGGCGCTAGTTGTCAAAAACTAATAATAGAGCCACATATTAGGAATAATAGAAGATAACAAAAAAAAACACTTTGGCTTCTAGATATAAAAGCCTGGCCCATTTCTCTCCTTTCTAAAATTACTGTCAGACAATGTTAATGAGATTTTGAAGCTAAAAGTGCCTAATGAGTAATCTGTAAACTCTAATGTTTGCTCTGTGTCAGCTTTATTCAATTATTCTTCTTTCTCCACCATTGTCCGGCAAAGTGATAGGAATTCCTAGGAGTGCTGGGCAGGATATGCCACGTAAAGGGCACATTTTTTTAAAGCAAAAGAGACCTTTTATCAACAGAAATGTTAAAAATGACCTGTGAATTCAAATGATCAAGAAATATTTTCAAGGGGCTTCCCTGGTGGTGCAGTGGTTAAGAATCCGCCTACCAATGCAGGGAACACGGGTTCGAGTCCTGGTCTAGGAAGATCCCACATACCACAGAACAACTAAGCCTGTGTGCCACAACTACTGAGCTTGCATGCCACAGCTACTGAAGCCCGCTTGCCTAGAGCCCATGCTCCGCAACAAGAGAAGCCACCGCAATGAGAAGCCCATGCACTGCAGTGAAGAGTAGCCCATGCTCCCTGAAACTAGAGAAAGCCCGCGTGTAGCAACGAAGATCCGACACAGACAAAAATAAATAAATAAATTTATTTTTAAAAAAAAAAGAAAAGAAAATAAATATTTTCAAGAAATGACTGGCCACTCTTATTTCCTCCACCATTCTGGACAAATTAAAAAAAGAACAAGTTGGGACTTCCCTGGTGACACAGTGGTTAAGAATACACCTGCCAGTGCAGGGGACACGGGTTCAAGCCCTGGTCTGGGAAGATCCCACATGCTGCAGAGCAACTAAGCCTGTGCACCACAACTACTGAGACTGTGCTCTAGAGCCTGCAAGCCACAACTACAGAGCCCACGTGCCACAGCTACTGAAGCCCACGTGCCTAGAGACCGTGCGCCACATCAAGAGAAGCCACCTCAGTGCGAAGCCCATGCACCGCAATGCAGAGTAGCCCCCGCTCGCCACAACTAGAGAAAACCCGTGTGCAGCAACAAAGACCCAACGCAGCCAAAAATAAATAAATAAATAAATTTATATTAAAAAAAAAAAATTACCTTACAGTAGTGGTTCTCAAACTTGCCTGTGTATCAGAGTCACTTGGAAATCTTAGCAAATCACAGATTGCCATCCCCACTCCTACAGTTTCTGATTTAGGACGTCTGGGGTAGGGCCTGAGAATTTTCATTTTAACAAGTTCCCAGATAATGGCAATGATGTTGCTAGTCTGTGGATCATTTATTTAGTACCAGTGCCCTATAAGCTGTCCTGAGACAATCAATTAAAGCAGCAGTCTGATGAAGCTCAATCATAGGCTTGACTCTAAAAATTGGCCAGGAGCAGATTCTAATGTTAAAAAAATTAATTAATTAATTTAATTAAATAAAAAGGACTCAGTACACATGCTTTATAATTACAAATCAATTGTATTGCGACATAGTAGAAGTTATGCATTATATTAAGTCCACAGGGCACTAATGCCAAATTATTGGCTCAAGTGTTAGCGTTTTCCTTTCAATTATTTTCCTCTAATCTCAGAACAAGAAATATTTTTTCCCCTTTTAAAATAAAAAGTCTTTGTCATTCTTCCGCCATTTCTTCATCTCTTCCACTTTCTCAACTTAAATTAAAATGATCTAAAAGTATTAGACACAATGTGTCTCATGTATTCTTCACAATCATAAGTATCACTGGTATTTTTAGCAGATGTTTATATAATCATCTTGCAAACTGGGTGCTTGTTTTTGCATTATTTTAATAATGGGCTTTAATATTGTGGGTTTTTTAAAAAAATATGATTGTTACTGAGTTTCATGATTCCTCAACACACACACCCAGGGTTCAGTTTAATCTTATTTATTTCACATACTGGATTGCTGTCAGGTCCTGATTCTTCTTTTTTCAGTTAACCTATAATATTTCATCTTTCCTATTTTTCTCCAGATACTTTTCATCCTTTTGTAACATTGTTCATATTGGAATTCCTTTACCCAGTTCTTCATGAGCTTAGGAACAAGATGAGTATGAAGATGGTGACAGTGTTTCAAAAGGTCTCCTTAAATTTGATCAATCTGAAGGTGAGAAATATCTGTCATATTATTACTTAGCACCACGTAACAAACAGGATTGTTTGGCAGAGTCCATTAATTTTCATCTGTTTTTTCTGACATTAAGAATATGACTGTTGCTTCTACTTTGATTGAATTGGTCAGTCAATTTACAAGTAAAATAATACACGCGGAGGCAAAAGCTAATTCCGATGCTGTCACTGGAATATATTGCCTTCAATTCCAGTTGTCTGGATAAATTCCAAGTCATGCCTTCTAAGTTTTAAATGTTAGTTCTTTAGTTTTAACAACAAAATATAATCCAAAAATATAATTTTTAATAAAAAAAATCCCAAAGCTAGAGATACTTCAAATTTTAAATATATATATATATTTATCTAAATTATCTTCATTTTACTGCCTAGCAACCTGCTCAGTGCGGTACGTGAGCCTCTCACTGCTGTGGCCTCTCCCGTTGCAGAGCACAGGCTCCAGACTCGCAGGCTCAGCGGCCATGGCTCACGGGCCCAGCCGCTCCGCGGCATGTGGGATCTTCCCGGACCGGGGCACGAACCCACGTCCCCCTCATCGGCAGGCGGACTCTCAACCACTGTGCCACCAGGGAAGCCCGAATTTACTTATTTTTAATAATCTATTTTGAATTAATTTCAAACTCTCAGAAAAGTTTTAAGAACTATGCAAATCTTCCCTTATGTCCAGATTCCCTAATTGTTAACATTTTACTCTCTCTCTCTCTCCTCTCTTCTATTGACATATTGCCCATTATTTCCAAACATACCAGTATGTATTTTCCCCAAAGACGCTCTTATATAACATCTCTTCAGTCCTCCCAATCAGGAAATCAACATCAATAGCAGACTGCCATCCAGATCACAGAACCCAATTCAAAGACACCAAATGTCAACTATGCCTCTTTTTCCTTTCTGGTCCAGGAACCAGTCCAGGATCATGCATTGCATTAAGTTGTCTCATCTCCTCAGTGTCCTTTAATCTTGAACAGTTTCTCAGTCTTTTCCTGTCTTCCACAGGTAAAAAAAAAATACAGGCACTTCTTTTGGTAAAAGGGCAATCAACCAGGGTCCATCTGATGTTTCCTTATGACCCATCTCAGGGCCACGTACCCTGGGCTGGAACACCATGGAAGTGATATGCTCTTTTCAGGGCATCCCCTCAGGAAGCACATCGTGTTGACCCATCCTATCACTGGTTATGTCAACCTTGATCACCTGGTCAACTTATTGCCTGCCAAGTTTCTCTATCATAGAGTGACTGTGTTTCCTTTTTAATTTAGTATTTTGTGGGTTGATACTGTAAGACTGTGAATATCCTGTTCCTTAACAAATCAATCCTGCAGCCTTAGTATCCACTGACAAATCCTGAACACATTACCACTATTATTGATGGCAAATAATAAAGCACATTTTGACAGTCAAATATTCCCATATTTGGTGAGTGAGTTCTCTTTCAAGATAGCACCTGTGTCCTTTTGGAATGTTCTCATTTTCTTTTATCATTTCCTTATTTTTGGCACAATGTGCTCCAGGTTCATCTTGTTCTTTCTCTGACCATTCCTAGAATCATCCACTTTTATAATGAGCTCTGGTTCCTTTCAGTGGAGGCTGGTATTTAGAAGCAAAGATCTCAGTGCTCAGTGTGCTCATTGCTACTGGAGCACCATTGCTTCTGGGCCTTCTCAGCCTACAGAGAATGATAGAGTTAAGAAATATATACACATCTGTATTTCCAAATCTTTCTATGAATATATACTAAAAAAAATCTCTTCATACTTCTACCTTCAATTCCAGTCTAACACCCCATGGTTCTTTCTATATTTGTAAATCCCTTCCTGGCCCCTATTATTCTCAATATATCTACTTGTTTATACGTAAAGGAGAGAGGCACTCCGCAGCCTCTCTTGACTCTATCACCACTACCACTTCCACAGCTATAAGTCCTATAACCACCTCCATTGCCATTTCCTTGGCTTTAGAGCATGTTGTAACCTCCCCCCACAGCCATCCTCCACCCTGTCTCACCACTGCTTCCTTGGCTATACTGTCACCTCTCTGTGCTCCTTACCCTCACTCTTCTTAGAGACTTGACAGCCACTATATTTTAATCTTCTATATAGCAAAGAATGCTGACTTACTGTGAAAATAACCTTACGTTGTGAGTAGCACCAAGGTAAAAGTTATCTCAGTAGATTGCACAATTAAAGATGATCTAAAGATGATTAAAGATAACTAGGGCCCAAGTGAAGGTAGAAAATGTATGGCATTTGGTTTCTGCCCCATATCAGCTCCAAAGTTAGCAATTCTCTTCTGCTACTCTGTCCAACATGCACACTTCATTGCCTGTCAACAGCATTAAACACTGCTAACTACTCCTTTCTGGAAAAACTCCTTTCTGTTAACCTTCTATGCCATGGCTTTTGATGAGTAAATATATCAGGATTTTTCCAACATAGCACAACATAGTTCTAGAAGGTGACAGCATGCTGTGGATGATAAAATGATTCCTATACTTGAATTAATTCCATAGATGCATGGACTTGAGATCAGAAAGGATAAGGGGAGACATCCTCCAAAACATCTCTGGATAGAGGAGCTCCACCCAAATGATTGTGGTTTGTGCCAGTTTAATTATATATTCATATGTATTTATATTTACATAATTTATATATAAAGTTTTCCATCTTTAAATCTGAACCTGTCAGTGCTTATAAAATGTGCTTCTTATAAACAGCATATATGTTGGTCGGTTTGTCATTGTTTTTTGTCGGGTTTGACAATCTCCATCTTTTAGTTAAGGTGCTTAGCCCATTCACATTGAATACAGTTATTCATATGTTTAGGCTTAAGTCTGTCCTCTTGGAGTTTAATTTCTGTTGGTCATAATCTTTGTTTCTTTTATCTTTTCATAACTTTTTTGTTTTTGAGAACTCCATTTTACCTCTTCTTGACTGTATAGTTATGCCACTTTGTGTGATTTATTTAGTGCTAACTCTTCATAGTATAGTATACATCTTTAAATTATCAGCAGTTGCCTTAAAAAATATTTTACCACTTCATAAACAATGTAAGGTTATTGTAACAGTACACTTTCAAATATGATCCTCCCACCCTTAAATTTTTGTTGTCATGTATTTTGTACCTACATACACTATAAACTCTACATTATATTCTTAGTATTCTTAATTTAAACAGTTAACAGTCTTTAAATAGATATATTTACATTGAGAGAGAGGATTTTTTAAAAAGAGCTTCTTTATTTCCCATCACATTTACCAGGTACTTCCTGAGGTTCTCCATTCCTACCCCAAATGTTTGGTTTCTATCTGCATAATTTCCTTTTGGCTTAATTTCCTTTGGCATTTCTTTAGCATGTTTTGTAGTGTACATCTTACAGAGATAAAATCAGTTTTTGTTGGTCTAAAATGTCTATATGTTGCCTTAATTTTTGAAGAGTATGCTGCTTGATATGGAATTCTTGGTAGATAAGGTTATTTTTTTTCTATTTTAGCACATTAAAGATGCTGCTCTTTTGCCTTCTGGCTTCTGTTATTTCTGAGAATATTTCAGCTGTATTTCATGTTGTTGTTCCCTTATATACTATATGTTTTTATTATGCTTTCAAGATTGTGTCTTCTTCTTCATCTGTAGCAATATGTCTCTGATGTCCCTAGGTATGGTTATCTTTGTGTATACCCTAACTGGTGTTTTCTAAGCATCTTGGATATATGATAATGTATTTTATAAGTTTTGAAAAATTCTTAGCCAATATGCATTCAAATACTTCTTTTGCTCAACTCTTTCTCCTTTCTCCTTCTGGAACTATAATTACATGCATACTAGACTGTTTCATAGTATCCTTACAGATCTCAGATGCACTGCTTATCCATTACTCATTTTCTCTCTTTGTTTCTGTTTGGGTCATTTCTGTTGACTTGTTTTCAAGTTACTGATTATTTCCCCTGCTATGTTCAGTCTATTGATTAGCCTATCCAAAAATTTCTTTATTTTTATATTATGTTTCTTATACCTAGCATTTTAATTTGCCTCTTTTTGTAATTTCCATCTCTCTGTCCTTTTCATGGATATTGTCCACTGCTACTACTAGCTCCTTTAATATAAGTATTATAGTTAGGTTCTCATGGTACTTTCCTGGTGCTTCTAATATTTGTCCATCTCTGAGTCTGTCTCTATGAACATTTTTGTCTCTTGACAAAGCATCATATTTTCTTGCCTCTTCAGATTTCTCATATTTTTAAAAATTGAATGCCAGGGCTTCCCTGGTGGCGCAGTGGTTGAGAGTCCGCCTGCCAATGCAGGGGACGCAGGTTCGCGCCCCGGTCCGGGAAGATCCCACATGCCACGGAGCGGCTGGGCCCGTGAGCCATGGCCACTGAGCCTGCGCATCCGGAGCCTGTGCTCTGCAGCCAGAGAGGCTGCTGCAGTGAGAGGCCCGCATATCGGAAAAAAAAAAAAGAAATTGAGTGCCAAAATTGTATGTAATGTAACATTAAAGGTTAAAGTAAATAATATTTATGCCCAGAAATAAGCATGTTTCTTCTTCTATTAGATGGGTGGGTAGGTTGTGGGGGAGTGATTCAATCTGCTTTGTATTGAGCTAGGATTAGGCTTTGTGGTAGTTTTAGTTAGATTCAATTTCTTACAGACTTCAGATTGTTTGATGGCAGAATCAAAACCCTCCCCCTTCGCATAGGTCCTGGGTACCTTGGCAGCTTACATTTCTCCTATGTTTCCCTCAGCCTTCAGCAGACTCTGTGTTCTTAAACCTCAGGGAGACCTCTTTCTGTTACCTTGACCCACCCCACCTCTCCAGCAATAGACAGCTGCTGCCTCATACCCATGTAAGCATCCCATGTAAGATATGGGGTGCTTGAGGGATTTCTCTAAGATCTCTTATTATGCTTTCAGACTTCATTAGGCCTTGTATTAGTTTACTACTGCTGCTGTAACAGACTACCAAAACTTAGAGGCTTAAAACAACACAAATTTATTTTACAATTCTGGAGGTTGGAAGTCTGAAATAGGTCTCACTGAGCTAAAATGAAGGTGTTGGCTGGGCTGTATTCCTTCTGGATGCATTGGGCAAGAATCTGTTTCCTAGTCCCTTTCCAGTTTCTAGGGGCCACCTGCTTTCCTTGGCTGATGGCTCCCTTTTATCTTCAAACCCAGCAACTGCATCAGTCCAAATCTCTGCTTCCACAGTCACATCTCCTCTCACATTCTGATTTTCTGCCTCCCATTTTCACTCATAAGTACCCTTATGATGATATTGGACACAACTGGTTAGTCTAGGATAATCTCCCGATGTCAGTATCCTTAACTTAATTCCATCTGCAAAGTTCCTTTTGCTATCTAAGGTAATATAATCACAGGTTCTGAAGATTAGGACTTAGATATCTTTGGGAGACCATTGTTCTGCCAACCACAGATTCCCTGTGCCTCTACTTCTGGAAGGTCTCTCTCAGGTACCTACCTGGCTCTGCCCAAGCCATGGAAGTCCTGCTGCCATATATTCAATTTGAGTGTCAAGGTGCCTATGGGGTTTCTCAGTTCTCATGGCTGTCCTTATATTTCAGTAAGCTCCACGTACCTGTGACTCAGGGGGTTCTCTCTCAAATCTCCTGCTACTCTCCAGCTGTGCATGACCATGTTTCATACTCAGTGAAAAACCCAGGATGCCTGTATGGTTCTGCTCCATTACCTGTTCAGGTTTCAGGCTTCACATACAATGAGTGCCTGGACCTCACTGGGGAGTCTCTCTCATCAGCTCTCCTGTCACTTCTCCAGCCACAGGTAGTCACCACTTCATACTCTCTCAAGGCCTGGAGTACCTGTGGAGTTCTGTTGATTCTGCTCCTATCAGCCTGCTTGGCACACAGGTGCTAAGAGAGTACCTCAATTCTCTTGCCTACCATCTTTCCTATGTGTGCTCTGTTAAGGCCTACTAGAAAGAGTTGTGGGTGTGTGCATGTTCTACTGTGTCTAGGGCTCCCAGGGATGGTTCACAGACATGGCAGCATATACGCTAGTCTTTAAAAAAGTTGATATTTTATCTTCTTACCTTAACTCTCGCAGCATAGTCCCCTTCTTTCCTCTTCATCAATAATGAGTGCAGTATGAGTCTGTTTTTTCCTATCAAGAGTTTGTTACTTTATGAATTTTAGCTTAGTAGGTTTCTTTGATCTCACTTCTCTGATGAAATTTTTAAAACTGTGACTTTGTAGGTTTTCCTACATTATCTCATTAATAGAGTGAAAGCAATATTCTGCTGTGTTTTTTTACACACACACATTCTAAGTAGAACAGAATCTTTCCAGTTTATAATTGGAACATGGAAGGGCAGGGTGACCCCAGCTAGCATACTGGTTACAAATGGGGCTTGCCCAGGATTGTTTTAAATTCTAGTGCTATACCCA
This sequence comes from Delphinapterus leucas, assembly GCF_059928025.1. Lineage (NCBI taxonomy): Eukaryota > Metazoa > Chordata > Mammalia > Artiodactyla > Monodontidae > Delphinapterus > Delphinapterus leucas. The sequence continues at coordinate 96,202,987 of NC_143134.1, forward strand.
TACCTGACTCAATTACTACCCAAGATTTGATCCAAGATTTTGTCTTCACAAATGGCTGCTAAATTGTTTGATGAAAGGTGAAGGAAAGACTACATTTACACAATATTGATTGTGTTAGTTCACAGAATTACACCTTAAAATCAAAAGAAGGTTTTAGAAGCTTTTCTTAGGTGTACTTTAAAGCTCTTATCTTGGGTATTCTTGGTTAAAAGTTACAGATAGAAAGTTGGGCAGTATTTACAGTTGCTGAGAGTAATTGGCTCCAGATTTTTCCTAAATATGAGTAAGGAAGAACCCTGAAAGAAAGCTGGTGTGAAAGCATTATCTATCTATTGACACAAACTTTTTTTTTTTAACATCTTTATTGGAGTATAATTGCTTTACAATGGTGTGTTAGTTTCTGCTTTATAACAAAGTGAATCAGTTATACATATACATATGTCCCCATATCTCTTCCCTTTTGCATCTCCCTCCCTCGCACCCTCCCTATCCCACCCCTCTAGGTGGTCACAAACCACCTAGCTGATCTCCCTGTGCTATGCGGCTGCTTCCCACTAGCTATCTGTTTTACATTTGGTAGTGTATATATGTCCATGCCACTCTCTCACTTTGTCACAGCTTACCCTTCCCCCTCCCCGTGCTCTAGTAGGTCTGTGTCTTTATTCCCGTCTTACCCCTAGGTACTTCATGACCTTTTTTTTTTCTCTTAGATTCCATATATATGTGTTAGCATACGGTATTTGTTTTTCTCTTTCTGACTTACTTCACTCTGTATGACAGACTGTAGGTCCATCCACCTCACTACAAATAACTCAATTTCATTTCTTTTTATGGCTGAGTAATATTCCATTGTATATATGTGCCACATCTTTATCCATGCATCTGTCAATGGACACTTAGGTTGCTTCCATGTCCTGGCTATTGTAAATAGAGCTGCAGTGAACATTGTGGTACATTACTCTTTTTGAACTATGGTTTCCTTAGGGTGTATGCCCAGTAGGGGGATTGCTGGGTTGTATGGTAGTTCTATTTTTAGTTTCTTAAGGAACATCCATACTGTTTTCCATAGTGGCTGTATCAATTTACATTCCCACCAATAGTGCAAGCAGGTTCCCTTTTCTCCACAGCATCTCCAGCATTTATTGTTTGTAGATTTTTTGATGATGGCCACTCTGACCGGTGTGAGGTGATACCTCATTGTAGCTTTGATTTGTATTTCTCTAATGATTAGTGATGTTGAGCATCCTTTCATGTGTTTGTTGGCAATCTGTGTATCTTCTTTGGAGAAATGTCTATGTAGGTCTTTGGCCCATTTTTGGATTGGGTTGTTTGTTTTTTTGATATTGAGCTGCATGAGCTGCTTGTACATTTTGGAGATTATCCTTTGTCAGTTGCTTCGTTTGCAAATATTTTCTCCCATTCTGAGGGTTGTCTTTTCGTCTTGTTTATGGCTTCCTTGAAGGTTTTGCAGGAAGGGGATAGGAAGTCTTTGGTCATGATATTGGGACTGTTCAGGATGTATATTGTCCTTTATCTACAGGTAAAGAACCCCTGGGGCACAGACTTCTATTGTAGATAAACAAGCACTGAGACTTCCGGTAAAGACTATATGCCATCTGAAACCAGGGATACCCTTAGCAACTGCATTGCCAGAAAATTATGGCTAGACTATACCACAGAGATGTTACAATATTGACAGGACTATGAGGCAGGGCAGTGAAAAACGCTGTCCAGGAGCCACTCAGGCTTAGGAGCTATTTGCAGCATTAAAACAGAAAATGCTTCAGGGTGTGCAACAGGCTGCTGAGCAGAATCAAATGAGTTCTCAATAAAATGGAGAACACCTGTGGTGTACACATATCATATTCTGACCATCAGAAAAAAAAATCTTCCTCACACGTCTTAAAACTGTGAGAGGCTTTTGAAAAGAGCTGTATACAAAGTGACTACTTTGCAGAAAAGGAAGAACCAAGCTTGGTTAGAGAAAATAGTAATGGGACTATTTACAGTAAAACTGTTAGAAAACCTCATTTGGCAGAGAATATCTGCAGGGATCTTCCCTGATGTAATTCTCCCTCTCAGTAGAAAAGGAAAAGAAGGAGGTAGTATTTGCTGCTCTTAGGGAATAACCCATTAGGGCAGACCCAACTCAGAGCTGGAGTGTGGGAGTGGACAGTCATACGTCCTAATTCAAATTCGTTATGCTTAAGGCTTCTGAGGAGTGAAGATAGTTAGGATCCTCCCTCCAAAAAACAGCTTCCGGAGCAGACACACAGCCCTGACAGCAAATTAATTCCACTAATGTGCTCCTAAGGTGGCAGATGGTCACAAACAAGATAGCTGTGACAAATCAACAAATTACCTCCTGGGACTTAGCAAATAAGCATGCCTGAAGCCGACCCAGGAAAAGTTTTAGCAATCTGACTCTCTACACTGCCAAGGACCAACTATTGGAACATGATCCCAGATACAGCTGGGGATATCTCCTAGCAGAAATGTTCGACAGAATTTGATACAAGATGCTCATGGGACTAAATTCCATGACTTGATAAAGCTGTGCTTATGGAAAGAATGGATATTACTTGGCAAACTTCACCATAATGAGAATTGAACTGTAGTGATGGGCTTGCTACGGAAGGATAGGCAAAATGAGATATAATCAGAGATAAACCTTTATGACCACAAGTTGCCCACTCTACCTCTTAGGGCAGACTCCAGAATCAGAGGATGAGAGTGTATGCTATCAAATGGTACATAATCTCAGCATGCATACATAAGGGAACTAACGTGAGCTGGAATTCAGAAGATAGAAAATGTGTGACGGAACAGTGATTCTCAAACTAACATTTATATGAATCACCTGAGGATCTTGTTAAAAACATGCTGATTCTGCATTTCTCACAAGCTCTCATGTGATGTGGGTGCTGCCCTCCAGAGACCACACTATAAATAGCATGGAGACAGAGAACTACAGTAGGAATAGTAACCCCACCCTCCTAGCTAAACCTAAACATTACACTGATGATTTTCAAAAATATTTCTTAAAGAAGGCATATCTCCAGAGTGAATGATTCACTGGTAGTTTATTTTCCGCTGCTTGTGTTCGTCTGCTGTAGTCATTGTCCTTGGAACTCCAGAAACAACCAGGCTGCCTCATCCTACCAAGGCATGGTTAGCACTCAAGATTCCCTAGGACCGTAACAAGGACAGGTGTGGAGCCGAGGATGGGAATAGATGTGACTCTTACCTCACTGCTATCACGTTAGCTTGGGGCAAAACATTACATTCTGGAAGCTGAATTAGGCAGGTTTTTGCACACAGATTCCATAGGTGAACATGATACACTAGAATATTTATCTTAACTCATTAAATTTATCAAATATTTTTACTACATAGTGACAAGTTTATTATGAAAACTTGATCAGAAAATAGCATATAAGAGATGTGGTTAGTTCCTTCAAAAAATTGGGTTTGTACAGAATGGAATGTCATTGTTGATCTTATGTGTTATATTTAAGTTATTTGACGTACGTAGATGCCAACGTGAATCTGAATGTAAAGGTGGCTGCTCCAGATGCTACTTTCAGCAGGTGTAGCTAAAAGACTACAGGTTTTCCCCAGACTGTTCCTTGAACAGGTGTCATTAGATAACATCTGCTTTTTCCTGCTCATAAACCTTTAATTGAAGTCCACTCCACACTACCAGTACAGTTATACTTATTTGGGTCAGGTTTGTTTGAGGCCCTAAAAAAAAAGACATACATCAGTTTAAGATTCAAAGCCAGCCCTGCCAAGAAATGGTAACAAGGCAACTATCATAATTGTTATCTTTAGAGAAGATGCCCTTCTTCAGAATTTTTTTTTTTTGCAATCAAACAATATTTGTAAACTGATCTTCTCTGAGAAAGCAATGGATAGGCAGCCCCATGAACTGTAATACAGGCTGGAAAATTAGTAAGCTTTTCCCACCCACTTAAAAAAATTCTCTGTAATTTAATTTAGAGCAGGATTCCCAGACTTTAGGATTTATTAATTAAAACAATTTAAAAAAATAAAAATTAAAGTACTGGCATAGTGTTGCTAGCTTTTACTTTGCCAATTAAGACTTTTTTTAAAAGGAAAAAGTAGTCTCAATCACTGTCTGCCATCAGTGTTAGTTTCATAAAAGAAACAATATGTTAACAGTAAAATATAGAACAACAGGTAAGATATTATTCCAAAATAAAATCTTAAGAGGTTCATGGGCACCAGAGTCAATTTGATTGATGCCCCAGCTCTATCATTTGACTAGCTTGGTCACCTGGGCATATACTTTAAACGTCTGAAATTCTATTTTCTAATTTGTGAAATGGTCACAATAATATCAACCACAGAGCATTTATTGAGATAAGATATAAAGAATGCCACTTACAGTACGTGACTCAAAGAAAACTTTCAATGACTGCTCATTTTTAATGGTAAATTTAATTGTAAATTTTAAAATTATTATTAGATGCACTTACACATTCTACTGAAAATGTTCAACTGTTATTTGTCTACCTTCCCCACTAGACTGTGAACTCTTTGAAGTAGAGATTGTGCTTTATTTCTGTATCTCTAGGGAACAGCTCAGCAAATTTCATTGTGTTGGTTGAATTAATGAACACTCCTGTACCCTAAAACGCTGTGATCTACAAGGAATTAACATATTAAAAAGGCACCTGAAACAGAGCCAGCAGTATACTTTCTTAGGTTTCTCTGGGGATTACTCCCTGAAAAGGGATGCTCAAATCTCAGAGAATGTTCTCTGGGGCACACTCTTCATTCAAGTCAGTCTTAAATTAATCTTGTCCTTTCCTGTGACATCACACCAGAGTAGACTTTTCTATGCTCTTATTAGAGACCTAATACAGTTTTGTACTTTATTTTATGACCACTAAAATGCTGCTCAGTATTTTTATAGAGTGTTACTTCTGATCATCCTGCTAAATGTATCACTGTAGTCATTAAGAAAATATCTTGCTTTTAAATATTTTATAACAAAATGCGTAAGCATAAACTATTATTTCTGAGTTGTTTCTCTATAGAGATTTGAGTCTAAAATAGGATTTGTTATCGCAAAATGGCAAACTAGAAAATGGGTAAAATATTTAAAGGCCAAAGCACAGCTGCAGTGTGAATAAAATATTATTAGACATGTCCTTGATCTTTAGCTTTATTACAGATTGGAGACTTTCAATTTTTAATAAAATTCATTGCAATGACAGATAAGATAGATTGTTCCCAATGGTGGTTCACATCAAAGAAATGATATAACATGCCTGACTACCAAATGTAATGATATGATTAATTCATTAAATAATTACTTCTTTTGTTGCATATTCGTGTATTTTATTGAGAAAAAAAAATCCCTGAACATCACTCCTCTATGGAGAAACATAATGAAAATAAAATGAACAAGATGTTTAAAACTTTTTAAAAAGATATTAGGAGATAATATTAGAGAACCACTCAATACTGCTGGTTAGCATATGATTTACAAGTTGAGCAAGGGATTAAATATTTGTTCAGGATAAAGGAGGGGGTAGCAAAGATTATCATTACACTGTCATTGAACTTGAAAGAACATAGAAATAAATATTGCAACAAGTCACCTTTCTGTATGGTAAAATATTTTTTCTAGCTTATTAAGAATTACAGTAGAGCCTTTCAGATTATGATGGTGTTTCCTGTTTATCTTTTGCTATTGAACCACTCACAGAAACAATAGATGAAAACACACAATTGCAATACCATTAGGAAGTAAGTGTATTGATTAATTATCTGCCGGTCCCAAAGAGAAGTATTCACTGATCAAAGTGAAGGTGGAGTCCTGAAGCAGAGCAAGCACTTCAGAAAAAAACATAGTAAGCCATTTTTATTCACATTTTTTATAGCACTTTCTCATATATACACTTATTAGAGGGACAGATCCATGTATCCCTGACCAAAAGTTTATGTTGTTTGTTTGTTTTATCCTGTTTTGGTTTGTTTTGCTTTAAGATTCTTTTGTTATCTCACAGCCTCCCCCACCCCTCTGTGAAAAACACTATATGGATTTGTGGACTATGATCCCAATTAATGCAACATAGTTAAAGCAGATGAAGACAAGTAATGATAGATTATTGCCTAAAATATAAAGTAAGCAACAGAAACATGTGAGGGAGAAATATACCTTGGTTTCTGTGCTTTATCCATTCTTTCTAGTAAGGGTTTAAAACTATACTGTCCAATATGGGAACCATAGGCCATATGTGGCAATTAAGCACTTGAAATCTGGCTAGTCAAAATTGAGATGTGTTTTAAGTATAAAATACACACCAGATTGTAAAGAGTATGTATTTAAAAACAAAAAGTAAAATCAATGTGTTTAATATTGATTGCATATTTTAGATATGTTGGGCAAAGTAAAATATTATTTTTTATATTTTTAATATTAACTTTACCTGTTTTTTTAATGTGATTACTAGAAAAATTTCCATTATATATATGGCTCATATTTATGGCCTTCATATTTCTATTTGATAGCCCTGGTTTAAAAAATTCCTTCTATAGAACTTTTGAAAAAATGTAAGAATATATTTCTCCATATATAATTAGACAACTAGGCAACAGAATCAGGATATCCCTTCTTGTTTCGATAAGGTGAGATAAATGATTCCAAATACTTGGTAGTACTTGTGAATGTCCAACTTTACCAGCCTCCTAACCTCATTCTGCTTAAAAGCTGAAAGTTCTAATAACAAAAAGTATATAGTTAGGGGGACCAGAAAACTATCATCCACCCTGTTTATTGACGTAAATGACATCCAATCTTTGTACAATCTATGAACAGATATGGTAATCACTGAATAACAAAACATAGGCCTATGAAAATATTTTCCATTGTAAGAGACTTAAAATATTAATTGTACTATTGCGGGGGAGGTGTTTACCACAGGAGTAAGAACTACATTTTAGAAAATTTTTAATTTGTTCTCAATGAAATTCAAGTGAGTATGATTTTATGAAACAATATATCAAAATAAATTGCTTAGAAAATAGACCAAAATATAGATAGACCTGAAAGTGGAAGACTGAAAAGGCTGGATGAGACATCAAGGAAATATAATGGCTCGAATAGAAGCATTCAATACCTTTATACTCATTTCCACATTGAGCTAGCCAATGGAATGCTAAAGTCAAGGAGAAACTAGGAACAGTGCCAACCACATTCCAGAAATTCTAAACAACATCTAGACATAATACAGATGGAAACACATAAAAATCAGTCATCAAAAGCTAACTCTAAAATCTCATTTATATTAAGAACTTAGTACAGGAAAATCTGCTTAAATTCTATTAACATTCCCTAATTTTAAAAGATAAGTTTCACTCAAAAATGCCCCATGGGGCGACTTCCCTGGCAGTCCAGTGGTTAAGACTCCGCTCTTCCAATGCTGGGGGTGCAGGTTCAATTTCTGGTCTGGGGACTAAGATCCCACATGCTGCGTGGTGCAGCCAAAAAATAAAATAAAAAATTTTTTTAAAAGAAGATTTTTATTTAAAAAATGCTCCATGGGTCATTCAAGAGGTAGTTACACATAATTTTCAAAAAGAAAGAAAGAAATCAAAATAAAACACTTAATATAAGGATATAGTTGAGATAGGTAAGATATTATTCATGAATGGGGAATGAGATAGTGAACTAAGAAAATTATTGGTAAAATTAATTAAAGATATCTGATAAAGCAGCAAGACTGAGTTCAGAGAAGATGGGTAGAAAATTCTAATAATATATCAACCTTGGTAAGATAATTCAACAACTAAAACCAATTCCCACGCTTACTGGTAAATCATTGTATATGTTATAACTATAGTCAGTTCATTATAAATATTAAAAATACATTGAGTAATATTGCTCAAACTTGAGCAACTTCAATAACTACACACCTTAGGCCAATTTCATCTTGAAATTCCGTGACTCATACAATAGTCATATTTTTTGGAGTACAGAAAGCAGCTATCTTTTTATCTGTGAAAGGGTTCCTTTCTTTGACATCTCTAAATCAACCATGACCTAAGACCCAGTGAAGAGGTGGGGTTTTTTTTATCTTTCCTCTTCCTACTTACTTTTTGGTGATTAGGCAAATAGTGGTGGAAAAAAGAGTATCAGTATAAAATTTACTAAACAAGAGTGGTAAACTCCTATGCCTTCAGAGGATACACAGGTAATATAAATGTGGGGAGTCACTAAATATAAGACAAAAGAATGTGGTCTGATCATGATAGAACTAATGTTTGCTATTCCTGTTCTTAAAAAGCAAACTGCCTCTGCATTTAATCTGGTTTTATTCCTAAACTCAAAAATCTTTTACTCAAAATTGCCTGTTAAGAGCAAAGCTAAAGAAATGCAATTATAGTTCTAAAATTCAAATCTAGGATATTATTCCCACTAAGAGATGAATCAAAACACATTTTTAAAAGTGAGGAATGTTGACTGGCAGTTAATATGGAAATCAGATAAATATTGTTACTTTGAAATAAATGTAAATATTATAAAATATAAACACATTAAAAATAATATATAATTATGATACAATTATATATAATTACATTACTATATCATATGTATTTAATTATATCATATATATAAATACATATAATTCTATGTATAATCAATGAAGACAGATAATCCCATATTATACAATAAAATCTAGAACTGTGTACAGTATTTCCACTAACTGGAATTTCCACCAGCATTTCATTCACTGGCTCTTCCATGTTTTAGCAGAGCTTGTGGAGATTGCCTTTAATTATTTTTTCAGCAAGCTCACAAATTTTCTTTCTTTCTTTCTTTTTTACATTTTAAGACTCAGCTCATCCTTTAATTGTTTCATTTGCATATCTCTTGATTGAAAGTCATCGATGTTTCTGGCATTTGGGTGTCATTCTTCCTCAGTTTGTACTGTTATGTCTTGAAATATTTATTGCTAACGTTTTAAACTGAAGAAAATTTAAATTCATATAATGAAAAGTACTTGAGAAAATAGAGTTACTTTTAAATAAATCATGCACTCATGGAGAGGGAAGATCTGAAGTGTAAAAAGAGCATGAAAATGAAAAACAATTACCAATTAAGAACTTCAAAGAAAGTATTAAACAGAAGTTTGGATACTGTAAAACTTCAAATCAGAGGGAAAATTTCAATCTTCAGAAAATAACTAAGAGGCATCAAGAACAGATCAAGAAGAATAAAGTATAAGGAGGGCTCTCATGGCGCCCTCTAGAGTCAATTATAGGAATCCTGAGGATGAACTGACCCTTTTATTCAGTATTCCACATCGAGCTGCAAACCCATCAGAGGGAACCATGTGATTGATCACTGTAGCCACTAGCTGACCCCACAGCCACCTTGTGCCTTCCTTGGGCCCACCGAAGAATTTCTGAGCCTTCTTTATGTTTCTTCACGCTTTGTTTCCTGGTGCACGAGGAGAAGGGATTAAGAGCCCTGCTTAAAGGAGCTCCAGAGACAGGCGCGAGCCGCGGCTAACAGCGCGGACCCCAGAGACGGGCATGAGACGCTAAGGCTGCTGCTGCCGCCACCAAGAAGCCTGTGTGCGAGCGCAGGTCACTATCCACACCTCCCTTCCGGGGAGCCTGTGCAGTCCACCACTGCCAGGGGCCCGGGATCCAGGGACAACTTCCCTGAGAGAACGCACGGCGCACCTCAGGCTGGTGCAACGTCGTGCAGGCATCTGCCGCTGCAGGCTCGCCCCGCACTCCACCATACCCCTCCCTCCCTCCCTCCGGCCTGAGTGAGCCAGAGCCCCTGAAACAATACTCCTTTAACCCTGTCCTGTCTGAGCGAAGAACAGACGCCCTCTGGCGACCTACACGGAGAGGCAGTGCCAACTCCAAAGCTGAGCCCTGGGAGCTGTGCGAACAAAGAAGAGAAAGGGAAATCTCTCCCAGCAGCCTCAGAAGCAGCGGATTAAAGCTCCACAAACAACTTGATGTACCCTGCATCTGTGGAATACCTGAATAGACAACGAATCATCCCAAATTGAAGAGGTGTGCTTTGAGAGCAAGATTTATTATTTTTTCCCCTTTTCCTCTTTTTGTAAGTGTGTATGTGTATGCTTCTGTGTGAGATTTTGTCTGTATAGCTTTGCTTTCACCATTTGTCCTAGGGTTCTATCGATCCGGTTTTTTTTTTCTTTTAAAAAAAAAATGTTTTCTTAATACTTTTATTTTAATAACGTTATTTTATTTTATCTTACTTTATTTTATTTTATCTTCTTTCTTTCTTTTCTTTCTTTCTTCCTTCCTTCCTTTCCTTCCTTCCTTCCTTCCTTCCTTCCTTCCTTCCTTCCTTCTTTCTTTTTACTTTTTCTCCCTTTTATTCTGAGCCCTGTGGATGAAAGGCTCTTGGTGCTGCAGCCAGGAGTCAGTGCTGTGCCTCTGAGGTGGGAGAGCCAACTTCAGGACACTGGTCCACAAGAGACCTCCCAGCTCCACATAATATCAAAGAGTGAAAATCTCCCAGAGATCTCCATCTCAACACCAGCACACAGCTTCACTCAACGACCAACAAGGTACAGTGCTGGACACACTATGCCAAAGAACTAGCAAGACAGGAACACAACCCCATCCATTAGCAGAGAGGCTGCCTAAAATCATCATAACTCCACAGACACCACAAAACACACGACCAGATGTGGACCTGCCCACCAGAAAGACAAGATCCAGCCTCATCCACCAGAACACAGGCACTAGTCCCCTCCACCAGGAAGCCTACACAACCCACTGAACCAACTTTAGCCACTGGGGACACATACCAAAAACAACAGGACCTACGAACCAGCAGCCTGCAAAAAGGAGACCCCAAACACAGTAAGATAAGCAAAATGAGAAGTCAGAAAAACACACAGCAGATGAAAGAGCAAGATAAAAATTCACCAGATGTAACAAATGAAGAGGAAATAGGCAGTCTACCTGAAAAAGAATTCAGAATAATGATAGTAAAGATGATCCAAAATCTTGGAAATAGAATGGAGAAAATGCAAGAAACATTTAACAAGGACCTAGAAGAACTAAAGATGAAACAAGCAATGATGAACAACACAATAAATGAAATTAAAAATACTGTAGATGGGATCAGTAGCAGAATAACTGAGGCAGAAGAATGGATAAGTGACCTGTAAAATAAAATAGTGGAAGTGACTATTGTAAAGCAGAATAAAGAAAAAAGAATGAAAAGAACTGAGGACAGTCTCAGAGACCTCTGGGACAACATTAAACGCACCAACATTCGAATTATAGGGGTTCCAGAAGAAGAAGAGAAAAAGAAAGGGACTGAGAAAATATTTGAAGAGATTATAGTTGAAAACTTCCCTAATATGGGAAAGGAAATAGTTAATCAAGTCCAGGAAGCACAGAGAGTCCCATACAGGATAAATCCAAGGAGAAATACGCCAAGACACATATTAATCAAACTGTCAAAAATTAAATACAAAGAAAACATATTAAAAGCAGCAAGGGAAAAACAACAAATAACACACAAGGGAATCCCCATTTCTGGTTCAGCAGAAACTCTGCAAGCCAGAAGGGACTGGCAGGACATATTTAAAGTGATGAAGGAGAAAAAACTACAACAAGATTACTCTACCCACCAGCTTTACAACAAATGCTAAAGGAACTTCTCTAGGCAAGAAACACAAGAGAAGGAAAAGACCTACAATAACAAACACAAAACAATTAAGAAAATGGGAATAGGAACATACGTATCGATAATTACCTTAAATGTAAATTTATTAAATGCTCCCACCAAAAGACACAGACTGGCTGAATGGATACAAAAACAAGACCCATATATATGCTGTCTACAAGAGACCCACTTCAGATCTAGAGACACATACAGACTGAAAGTAAGGGGATGGAAAAAGATATTCCATGCAAATGGAAACCAAAAGAAACCTGTAGTAGCAATTCTCATATCAGACAAAATAGACTTTAAAATAAAGACTATTAGAAGGGACAAAGAAGGACACTACATAATGATCAAGGGATCGATCCAAGAAGAAGATATAACAATTGTAAATATTTATGCACCCAACATAGGAGCACCTCAATACATAAGGCAAATACTAACAGCCATAAAAAGGGAAATCGACAGTAACACATTCATAGTAGGGGACTTTAACACCCCACTTTCACCAATGGACAGATCATCCAAAATGAAAATAAATAAGGAAATACAAGCTTTAAATGATACTTTAAACAAGATGGACTTAAGTGATATTTATAGGACATTCCATCCAAAAACAACAGAATACACATTCTTCTCAAGTGCTCATGGAACATTCTCCAGGATAGATCATATCTTGGGTCATAAGTCAAGCCTTGGTAAATTTAAGAAAATTGAAATTTTATCAAGTATCTTTTCCGAGCACAACGCTATGAGACTAGATATCAATTACAGGAAAAGATCTGTAAAAAATACAAACACATGGAGGCTAAACAATACACTACTTAATAACGAAGTGATCACTGAAGAAATCAAAGAGGAAATCAAAAAATACCTAGAAACAAATGACAATGGAGACACGACGACCCAAAACCTATGGGATGCAGCAAAAGCAGTTCTAAGAGGGACGTTTATAGCAATACAATCCTACCTTAAGAAACAGAAAACATCTCGAATAAACAACCAAACCTTGCACCTAAAGCAATTAGAGAAAGAAGAACAAAAACACCCCAAAGTTAGCAGAAGGAAGGAAATCATAAAGATCAGATCAGAAATAAATGAAGGAAACAATAGCAAAGATCAATAAAACTAAAATCTGGTTCTTTGAGAAGATAAACAAAATTGATAAACCATTAGCCAGACTCATCAAGAAAAAAAGGGAGAAGACTCAAATCAATAGAATTAGAAATGAAAAAGGAGAAGTAGCAACTGACACTGCAAAAATAAAAAGGATCATGGGAGATTACTACAAGCAACTCTATGCCAATAAAATGGACAACCTGGAAGAAATGGACAAATTCTTAGAAATGCACAACCTGCCAAGACTGAATCAGGAAGAAATAGAAAATATGAACAGACCAATCACAGGCACTGAAATTGAAACTGTGATTTAAAATCTTCCAACAAACAAAAGCTCAGGACCAGATGGCTTCACAGGCGAATTCTATCAAACATTTAGAGAAGAGCTAACACTTATCCTTCTCAAACTCTTCCAAAATATAGCAGAGGGAGGAACACTCCGAAGCTCATTCTTTGAGGCCACCATCACCCTGATACCAAAACCAGACAAAGACGTCACAAAGAAAGAAAACTACAGGCCAATGTCACTGATGAACATAGATGCAAAAATCCTCAACAAAATACTAGCAAACAGAATCCAGCAGCACACTGAAAGTATCATACACCATGATCAAGTGGGGTTTATTCCAGGAATGCAAGGATTCTTCAATATACACAAATCAATCAACGTGATACACCATATTAACAAATTAAAGGAGAGAAACCATATGATCATCTCAATAGATGGCAGAGAAAGCTTTTGACAAAATTCAAGACCCATTTATGATAAAAACCCTGCAGAAAGTAGGCATAGAGGGAACTTTCCTCAACATAATAAAGGCCATATATGACAAACCCACAGCCAACATCGTTCTCAATGGTGAAAAACTGAAAGCATTTCCACTAAGATCAGGAGCAAGACAAGGTTGCCCACTCTCACCACTCTTATTCAACATACTTTTGGAATTTTTAGCCACAGCAATCAGAGAAGAAAAGGAAATAAAAGGAATCCAAATCGGAAAAGAAGAAGTAAAGCTGTCGCTGTTTGCAGATGACATGATACTATACATAGAGAATCCTAAAGATGCTACCAGAGAACTACTAGAGCTAATCAATGAATTTGGTAAAGTAGCAGGATACAAAATTAATGCACAGAAATCTCTGGCATTCCTATATACTAATGATGAAAAATCTGAAAGTGAAATCAAGAAAACACTCCCATTTACCATTGCAACAAAAAGAATAAAATATCTAGGAATAAACCTACCTAAGGAGACAAAAGACCTGTATGCAGAAAATTATAAGACACTGATGAAAGAAATTAAAGATGATACAAGTAGATGAAGAGATATACCATGTTCTTGGATTGGAAGAATCAACATTCTGAAAATGATTCTACTACCCAAAGCAATCTACAGATTCAATGCAATCCCTATTAAACTACCACTGGCGTTTTTCACAGAAATAGAACAAAAAATTTCACAATTTGAATCTAAACACAAAAGACCCTGAATGGCCAAAGCAATCTTGAGAAAGAAAAATGGAGCTGGAGGAATCAGGCTCCCTGACTTTAGACTATACTACAAAGCTACAGTAATCAAAACAGTATGGTACTGGCACAAAAACAGAAATATAGATTAATGGAACAGAATAGAAAGCCCAGAGATAAACCCACGCACATATGGTCACCTTATCTTTGATAAAGGAGGCAAGAATATACAGTGGATAAAAGACAGCCTCTTCAATAAGTGGTGCTGGGAAAACTGGACAGCTAAATGTAAAAGAATGAAATTAGAACACTCCCTAACACCATACACAAAAATAAACTCAAAATGGATTAAAGACCTAAATGTAAGGCCAGACACCATCAAACTCTTAGAGGAAAACATAGGCAGAGCACTCTATGACATAAATCACAGCAAGATCCTTTTTGACCCACCTCCTAGAGAAATGGAAATAAAAACAAAAATAAACAAATGGGACTTAATGAAACTTAAAAGCTTTTGCACAGCAAAGGCAACCATAAACAAGACGAAAAGACAGCCCTCAGAATGGGAGAAAAAATTTGCAAATGAAGCAACTGACCAAGAATTAATCTCCAAATTTTACAAGCAGCTCATGCAGTTCAGTATTAAAAAAACAAACAACCCAATCCACAAATGGGCAGAAGACCTAAGTTGACCTTTCTCCAAAGAAGATATACAGATTGCCAACAGACACATGAAAGAATGCTCAGCATCATTAATCATTAGAGAAATGCAAATCAAAACTACAATGAAATATCTCACACTGGTCAGAATGGCCATCATCAAAAAATCTGCAAACAATAAATGCTGGAGAGGGTGTGGATAAAAGGGAAACCCTCTTGTAATGTTGGTGAGAATGTAAATTGATACAGCCACTATGGAAAACAGTATGGATGTTCCTTAAAAAACTAAAAGTAGAACTACCATACGACCCAGCAATCCCACTACTGGGCATATACCCTGAGAAAACCGTAATTCAAAAAAGGTCATGTACCAAAATGTTCATTGAAGCTCTATTTACAATAGCCAGGACATGGAAGCAACTGAAGTGTCCATTGACAGATACATGTATAAGGAAGATGTGGCACATATATACAATGGAATATTTCTCAGCCATATAAAGGCACAAAACTGAGTTATTTGTAGTGAGGTGGTTGGTCCTAGAGACTGTCATACAGAGTGAAGTAAGTCAGAAAGTGAAAAACGAATACTGTATGCTAACCCATATATATGGAATCTAAAAAAAAAAAAAAAAAAATGGTCATGAGGAACCTAGGGGCAAGATGGGAATAAAGATACAGACCTACTAGAGAATGGACTTGAGGATACGGGGAGGGGGATGGGTAAGCTGGGACAAAGTGAGAGAGTGACATGGACATATATACACTACCAAACCTAAAATAGATATATAGTGGGAAGCAGCCGCATAGCACAGGGAGATCAGCTTGGTGCTTTGTGACCACCTAGAGGGGTGGGTTAGGGAGGGTGGGACGGAGGGAGATGCAAGAGGGAAGAGATATGGGGACATTTGTATATGTGTAACTGATTCAGTTTGTTACAAAGCAGAAACTAACACACCATTGTAAAGCAATTATACTGCAATAAAGATGTTAAAAAATAATAATAATTTCTTCCTAAAATGGAGCAATAAAGATACTGGCATGTGATATATCTAAAAAAAATTTTATTTTTTGTTTCTTCTTATAATTTAGTAAGTGTCTTCACTAAGGCCTCAACTTTTTCTTACTAAATTTATGCTTTACTATTTTATGACTTACATGGTTCTTACAAATTTATGAAGGCAATCACTTTCATTATATTTTATAATTCCTAATTGTGTATACGTAGGGGTATTGGTATATTTATTTTGTGAAAGTCACTTTGCCAAACGCTTATTATTTCTTGCTAATTGTATTGTTTTCCTCTTTGACAGTGTAGCGTACAATTTAGCAGAATACCTAATACCCTTAATAAATGGGCTTTATAATAAAATTCTGGTGTAAAGAATTTCACAGAACATTGAAGTTCTTTCTCATTCTATAACTTAGATGAAAAAACTGTGTGTTTAGGAACATAATGTTCCATAGTCTTTAAGGACCAGACGTAATTAAGAACTATGGAAGAAAGGTGGTTTTACAGATTGGATTATACCAACATCTGTAAATTAGGACTCTAATTGCGCAAATTCTCATTTCTGGGCCAATTCCACTACAACTCCAGACCATTTCAATTGCGTGCAAAAAGTTACAGAGCCATAAACCCAAGACCAGTTTTACATGGGGATATTTCCTACATTTTCTCCATTTTCTTTTCCTGGAATTTGTAAATAAACTAGAATTCATTTAATAATAGCATTTGATTCTCAGCTCTCATTTAGTAAATACAATTTAGTAAATAATTGTTTTAGATAGAAATGGGCTAATTCAATGCCTTAAACTAGGAACTTTTCTTCTTTTCCTGATCCTGCAGCCTTTGTAGTTGAGGTATCTGTCACTTTGCTCTTCTACTATGGAAACAATAGTGGGTATGTCTCATTAAAATAAAACTTACCCATTTATTATAATGTGAACAGAACACAGATCCTGAAATGATAATACCTTACTGAGCCTGTTTCTTCATCTGTAAAATGGTATAATAATAGAAAATGGACTGGAAAATATGTGTGTTCCATAAACATTTGTACAATAATAAACAAATGCTAGCTATTTTTATTAGTCAATTTATTTATTCTCTATAAAATATTAAAACCACAATTACTGTTATATATTATTCATTTCCTAATTTCCGGCTTGAAATCACCGAACAATATTTAATAAATGTGCCAGTATGCCTGGAGCTATGCTAACTAATAGGCAATTTACAGATTCATTTTTTTGCTACCTTTTTATAAGGCTTAAATTTAAGGAAAAATCATAATCCAGAACTTGCTTGGGGTTTTTAAAAATATGCAGAAATTTATTAGGAAATGTTTTCTAAGTCAGCATGAGATATTTGTAGACATGAAATTCAATTTGTTGTTAGGGACTTTAAGCCATACCTTGATTAAACAATTAGTTATAGGAACTTATTAATAAATAATGTACACTTACGATTCATTTATGATGCATTATATTATTTCTCCTTTGAAAAAGTGATTTTTCTTTAATTACTAATTATCACATTACACCAATAGACAGCAACACAGGAACTAATATTAAATCCTACCTAGGATATGAAAAAAGAAAGCTTGATCCATAAATTAAGAGGCTGTTTCTACATGATAGCAAGACATTTCAGCAATTATGCCAATTCAGTGAAAATCAGAAAAATAAATTATGTTTCACTGAATTTCTGCATTGAATTCACAGTAGTTGCCTTACTGAATTGACACTTTTTTTTATTTGACAGAAAAATGGTAGTTATTAATAAAAGGAATGTGTGAATGTAGTAAAAACTGTGATAAGGGATATTTGAATTCTCTTTGAACATTATGAATTTGAATATGTAGCATATATTATCAGAAGAGATCTATCCTCAAGTTAAATGCTAGCATTTTACGATTGAATTCACACACACACATACACACACACACACACACACAAACACACATGTTCATGCACTTTGCTGCTTTTGCATTATGAAGAATCAGATGGAAATATTAACTCTATAACTTTTTCATTAAACAATTATGAATCATAGGATATATCAGAAAGCAAATTTATTTTGTTTGTTTCTGCCCTTAGAATTTTATCTGAATACTGCTAATGTTCTGTTTCTTGATTTAGGTGCTGGTTGCATAGGTGTATTCCATTTGTGAAAACTGAGCCAACTGTACATTTATGAGAGAAGCTTTTCTTTCTGCATGTACATTTTACTCCAGTAAAAAGGTTTGTAAATGTGTCCATGTTCAAATATTAATCAAAACTGATTTAAAGTGAATCTCTTCTCCACCATTTGGGTCCTTTAATTAGTGAGAACCTGGGAAAGTGAAGGTGGTCTTTCTTCCATTTCTAATGCTTCCATTTCCTCACCCCATCTTGTTAAATAAAATTTACAGGTTCATTTTTTGCCACCTATCCATGGTCAGATGAAGAAAAGAGAAGAGGTTAAGAGGTCGTATTATTCAGGTTTCTCCAGAGAAACAGAACCAATAGTATGTGTCTACATAGAGCGAGAGAAATTTATTTTAAAGAAGTGTCTAACTGTATTTTGGGGACTATAAAATCTGAAAACTGCAGGGCAGGCCAGCAGGCTAGAGACACAGGGAAGAGCTGACGTTGCAGCTAGAGTTCAAAGTCATTCTGGAAGCAGAATCCCCTGTTCCTTGGGGGATACAGTGTTTTCCTTTCAAGGCCTTCAGCTGATTGAATGAGACCCACCCACATTATGCAAGGTAATGGGCTTTACTCAAACTGTACCAATTTAAATGTTAATCTCATCTAAAAAGATACCTTCACAGTGATATCAAGACAGATGTTTGGCCAAATATCTCAGTACCATGGCCTCGTCAAATTGACATGTAAAGTTAACCATCACAGTAGTCATGAAGTTCTTATTTTACTTTTTTCTCTTTCAAGTTGGTTACATACCCTCTGGGCAGAGGAGATGTTTAAATATGACTCCTTATCTCTTTGGTGCTTTCCTAGATTCCTGCATGCCCCACCAGGAACAATTGACTGCACTTCCCATGATCTAAGATGTTCCCTTTCACTGGCCAGCCTCACTCAGATCTTATTTTTATTATTGTATCCATTGCTGTTATAATTGTTTTAAATGCACCCTGTTCTTTATTTGACTATCTTTTCCCCTTCAGAAGTTATGCAGGCAGGATTTTAAATGGTTCCAGTGTGGCTCTCTCTCCCATTTGGTCATATTTGTTCCAACAAAGCTACCTCTACTTCTGCTCACTGGATAGCAGAGAGCTAGCCTATCCCTTGGTGTCTTCATTTCCTGGTGGAATTGTATACGGATCCACTAACATCTAACTGCAGAAGATACACATTAAGTCCTCTGAACGGTATCTGTGAAACCCCTTTCATAAAGCTTGGGATGATACCCACTCCTCAATCTGGGAATCTGAATCATTAGCCTAATGATAAACTAATTAAATTGGCCTCCTTGTGCTGATAGGCTGGCTTTTGCATTAGTTTTATTCTTTAGGCATGTCCTAGTTTGTGAGAACAAGTAAACAAAACACATCTTTCCTTGTAATTATTACCAAACACTTACCTTATGGAGAAGATGCTTAAAATCTTTCTTGAGATTTAGCACAGAACTCCAATATTCCAATATGGGTTGGCTTAAAGGGAGTAGGATTTAACAGTCCAGCTCTTTATAGAGTAATCCTTCAAAAAATTCTCTGCTAATCTATCATAATCAAAATCTTTAAAAAAGTAGATGTGGATAAGGGGCTTAAGAGCCATATAACTTTTTCTTCCAACAACTACATTATTTTAGGTGGCCTAACAAATAATAACTTTGGGATCTAATCATATTGCCTTATTTTCCTGGCCAAAACTCCCCTTAACAGTCCATTGAATAGTTTATAAATTGAATATTTGACTTGTGATATCTGATCCAGCTCTCACTGATATCTTTTTGAAGAGCAGTGTTTTCACACACACAGGCACACACCTATTTAGTCCATAAATTGATGGGGTAGAAAAAAAATCTCAACATGTTTTGTGAAAGTTCGTCTTAGAAGTCATGTCATGTTTCTCTTCCATTAGAAGAAGACTAGCCATAATGTTTTTTCATTGCCAAATGGACTATTAGAATATAAGGAAAGATTGCATAGAGGAAAATATGTATTATGTGTCATAACTGTTGATATAGAAGATTGGAGGAAAAAGTCCATTATGTGTTATAATTGTTGATGCAGAAGATTGGAAACAGTCACTGGCAGAGTAAGAGGCAGGAAGGAGTAGGAGAAGAAAGGGCAGAGAGCAATAATACTTATCCAGTGGGTAGGCCATGCACAGAAGATATAAAGTCAACTGCAGTTAATTGTAGCTGAGTTGAAAAAGATGAGCTCACATCCAAAAAGTATCACAGAAAATTCGAATGTGTTGTGCTATTAGAAGGGGAAGGGTGAAGGTAATGACATATTCATTCCAGAGATACAGGAAGACAACTTAGGTAGGTACCAATTGTAAGGCCTGAAATTGGAGAGTGAGGCCTCAGACATAGGTTCAGGATTTTCATCCCCTAGGTCATCCCCTAGGAAAGATCTTTAAATGGTAAAAACCCATAAAGGACTCTAATCCTAGGAATACTGGAGTTCTGTGCTAAATCTCAAGAAAGATTTTAAAGCATCTTATCCATAAGGTAAGTGTTTGGTAATAATTACAAGGAAAAATGTGTTTTGTTTACTTGTTCTCACAAACTAGGACATGCCTAAAGAATAAAACTAATGCAAAAGCCAGCCTATCAGCAAAGGAAGGCCAATTTAATTAGCTTATCTTTAGGCTAATGATTCAGATTCCCAGGATAATGACCATTATTTTCCAGATCTTCAGTTTACTAGTTGACATTCCTTTTGTTGCAAGTGAGAGAAACATACCAGAGACCAACAGAAGAAAACAATGCAAACCAAGCCAACTAGGTTTTTCATGAATCCAGGGCCTAAAACTGTTAAGCTATTGCCAGGTCTTTCACTCTCCATTCTCTTTGCTCTGTTTCTTTTTATGGGTTGACATCAGCCTTTCTGCAACTGAAAAAAAAAAAAAAGAAAGAAAGAAAAGAAAGAAAATATAAAAACAACCCCGTGGAAACATTAATAGTAAAAGGAAAGGTATTTCTCTAAAACACAATCTTAGGCCAATACTGGGGCCTTTAGTCAGCAAGCGTATTGAGAGTTGATTATATCCTAGGGAGTGGTAAGAATAAGTTTTGAATCTAGACTTCAGGACCTAATGGGTCTGTAACTTAGATGACAATAAAATTTACTCATATTTAGTTTCTTTATAGACAAAATAAGCATAGAGGTACTTTGAAAAGTTGTTAGCATTAATGAAAAAGTATACCAAGTGCCATACACTGTCTAGCACACAGCAGTGCTTCAATATATAGTAGTAACAATCAGTACCTATAACAGAATCCCTAAACCACACCAAAAGTGTTAATGGTCATAATGGTATTCACTCTCATCCCTCAACCAGTATTACAGATACTAGAACTAAGACTTACTGAGAACTTTCACTTTGTAAGGTCTTTGCAAGCGTATGCCTGTTATATGCCCTTGACCGTTTCTTTTGATAGTGCAGATACCAAAAATGGTACACAGGCTCCTTCCCACCACTGCTGTACTATTGGCTCTTCTCACTGTAGCCAATACTGATGTTTCAAAGCAGGTTTCTCCCAAGCTATTATGATTCTCATACACTGTGAAAGGAAGTCTTCCTTGTCTGTTTCATAGCTTATTCCCTTTCTTCCAACTTGAAATATGTTTCACAGAGACTGGACAGAGTTTAAGAAACTCCCACCTTTGTCAGAATCAGGAATTTTTATCTCTACCAATAATCATTCAGTGTCCTGAACTAAGATATATGAGTCTTGATTATCTCTTATTTCTGAGTGTGTTCTCTTCTTTCTCAGAGTATATCACCATTTTTAGAAAATGGTGTGGCCAATTTTATTTATGACTTTTAAGACTCGTTTCTCATAGTATAATAGCTTGTTGCTGTTGTTTCCAGAAAGACAAGAAAGTCTATATGCTAACAGGCCCCTGTTGTCCAGCTACCATACCAAGTCTTGGATGGAGATGTACAGATCACATAATAGGGGCCCATTGCTAACAGAAAACAAATCAGAAGCACAGAAAGATTCCTCAAAAGAGGGAGCAGTACTTGTCTTTTTTTTTTTTCAATACTGTCATTGGTTATGTTTCAGGCTCATTTATTTACTTATTTTATTAGTGTTATTTTACCCTTTTTCCAAGGTTCACCAAGAATTATCATTTGCCCATATTTGCTTAGTCTTTCTTTTTTTTCTTTTGCTGAATCTTATGCTATTAAGTGGCAGATATCATGACACCGGACCCCTAAATATTTCAGCACACATTCCCTAAGAACGGTGAATTTCTCCTACATAAACACAATGTCATCACACCTGAGAAATTCAAGTGTCTGAATGATATCTAAAGTAAAGTACAATGTATATTCAGTTTTCCCTAACTGTCCCCAAAACGTCATTCTAGAGCTGTCTTTTTATTTTTTTAGTCAGGAATGACAGTTCCTACGTTGTACTTGGTTGCCACATCTCTTTAGTCTCCCTTAGTCTACAAAGTCCTCTCATCCTTTTTCACACTCTGAATATGTCTAATTATTCCCCAGTGACTGGATTCAACAATCATTGCTGGGAGCGGGGTAGGGGGCAGCTGTGCACCTCACTCCCACTCCACCCGGAGACAGACAGTTTGTTCCAGCAACGCAGTTTGGTCACTTGGTTGAAGTGGTATCTACCAGCTCTCTCCACTAGGAAAGGAACCTCTTTCTCTTTGCAGATAATAGTCATCTGTGAGATTACTGTGACTCCAATTTTTTCAACCCACCCAATCCTTTACAGTATTTCTCGTCCAGTTCAGGCTGCAGTTGAGGGACAGGTATCACCTTTAGTTGTCGTGTCTCTTTGGTCTCAGTCTGAAACTTCCACAGCCTTTCTTGATCTTTTGAGACATTGATATTTTTGATATTTAAAACCTAAATCAGATCATGTTCCCTTGGCTTAGAACGATCTCCTTTACCTCTTCCAGGCCTCAAGAATGCTCAGGGGAGGCAGTCGACCAGTTATTCAACACCTACTGTGCACCTGCTAGATTCTAGACACGGCCCTGGCACTGGGATGTGGCAGCAGGCAACACATACACAAAGCCGGCCCTTCTCGAACATGAAGTTCTGGGGAGAAGAGGGACACAGCCACCACACGAGCATTCAGGTAACAATGCGGGAGGTCAAGGAGGTGTAGCACCTCACAGAACATAAGGCAGGAAGGGAAGGATGAGGCGGGGGTGTGGGGGGCAGGGATGAACTGTTTTTTTTGTTTTTTAAAAAACATTTCATTTATTTATTTATTTTGGGGGGCTGCATTGGGTCTTCGTTGCTGCACACAGGCTTTTCTCTCTAGTTGCGGTGAACGGTGGCTACTCTTCATTGCGGTGCGTCGGCTTCTCATCGTGGTGGCTTCTCTTATTGTGGAGCTTACCTCTAGGTGCACGGGCTTCAGTAGTTGTGGCGTGCAGGCTCAGTAGTTGTGGCTCAGGGCTTAGTTGCTCCACGGCACGTGGGATCTTCAGGGATCGAACCCGTGTCCCTTGCATTGGCAAGCGGATTCTTTTTCTCTTTTTTTTTTTGCTGTACGCGGGCCTCTCACTGTTGTGGCCTCTCCCGTTGAGGAGCACAAGCTCCAGACGCACAGGGTGAGCAGCCATGCTCACGGGCCCAGCTGCTCTGCGGCATGTGGGATCTTCCTGGACGGGGGAACGAACCCGTGTCCCCTGCATCGGCAGGCAGACTCTCAACCACTGCGCCACCAGGGAAGCCCGCAAGCAGATTCTTAACCACTGGACCACCAGGGAAGTCCCAGGAACTGTTATAGAGTGGCCAGCAAAGTGACAGCTGGAGCAGAAACCTGTCAGCCTCATCCAGGATGAGCACCTCGATGCTGCTCAGGTGGAAGGAAGGGCAGTTGTGGAGGTGATCAATGAGCCGGCCCGGGGTGGCGATGAGGATGTCAGGCGCTGCCCGGAGGGCTGCTTCCTGAGACTTCACGTCCACGCCGCCCACAGCCAGGCAGGTGGTGATGCTGCAGAACTGGGCCAGCTGCTTGGTGACGGAGTGCACCTGGATGCCCAGTTCCCGGGTGGGAACCAGCACCAGCACACGGGTCACCGGAGCCTGGTGGGGTTTGTAGATCAGACGCTCCAAGACGGGCAGGGCAAAAGCCGCAGTTTTACCTGTCCCAGTGGCTGCACAGGCACAGATGTCCTTCCCCAACACACCCACAGGTATGCATGCCTTCTGGATCGGTGTGGGGTCCTTGAAGCCCATGGCTGTGATGGCCTTCAGAAGAAGGTGGGAAAGGTTCATGTCCTGGAATGAGAGGTTTTCATCATACTGAGATGCATCTTCAAAAAATCCTCCTGCTTCCTGTCCTTTCTTCTTCTGCTGCTCCTTTGCTTTGAGTGTATCTGCTTTGGTGAGGACGTTCTCATCAGCTGACGAGTATTCAGTCTCTGATTCTTCATCTTTTGTGGCTTCCTCATCTTTCCCTTCAAAGTCTTCCTGCTCCTCAGGTTCAGAGCCCTCCTTTGCTTCTTTCTCCTTCTCTAACTTCCCAGACTTGGCTTCTTTATCCTCTGTTTTCCTTTTCTTTCGAGCTTTCTCAATCTTCTCATCTAATGTCGTGGCTGCCCTCTTCTTCTTGAGCTGGCTTATGACGTCAGCCGTGACCCAGCTGCCATCGTACATCCCCTCCTTCTCAGTGAAAACAAAGTCAGGGTTGAAATCGGCACTGCGGTTCTTCTGCAAGGCTTTCTGCTTTCTGCCCAGCACAGTGGGCCCCTCCTCCTCCTGGTCTTCGGAGTCAGTCTCTGGCTCCACTGGCACCTCATCATCTTCGCCTATGGTCCCGATTAAACCCAGCTCCGCAAGCATGTCGCCGCAGCAGCCACCCCCGGAAACCAGCGCGGCGCGCTAGGCTCAGTACTTGTCTTTAGGCTCCCTCTCTCCTGAGACAATGTAGGTTACAAACTGCAAAGTCAAGAAGATCCAGTGCTTCCACCTTGTACTTTAGGGAGTTTGTCTTAACAGTCAGGGTCATGGCAGGAAATAGCACACCAAAGATTTTAAAAGAGTTCAGTGAAAGGTTAATTTATAGAGATGAATCTTGATTGAGGGAGAAAATACCCAAATAATAGCCAGATAGCAAAGATATTTGGTGATACAGTCTGGAGAAGTCAGCCTCCTAAAGCACATGGCATTGGAAAGAAGGACACATAAAATACATATAGGTAAAAATGGGGATGGACCAGCACAGTCCACCCATGTGTCATTTGTATTCCATTTTCATCCTTTTATTTAGATAAAAAGCTACCATATGCAGAACAAAGCAAACACACACTCTCGCGTGCCACTTTGTCATTGTCTTCCAACTGACTTGCCCTCCACTGGCTCTTCATCTGATGCCACCAATGGTCATGACATCAATTTTCAGTGTCAGTATTGTCCATTCAGTCATTCAATTTACATACACCAAAACCCAGAAGTCCATTCTGAGGGTTTGATTCTTGAGTCCAACCCTGCTACCAGTTATTTTCTCTATCAGAATTCTACCAGAAAACAGATTTCATCTTCAAAAGTTTAATTAAAGAGAGTACAAGAAAGGATAATTTATAGATGTATGGACAGGGCTAACGGAACCAATGAAGAATAATAAAATGCTCAGAGATTAGCAACTTCATGGAACATTAGTATCATTATACCTGAATGGACAAGGGGAAGAAACAATGATTTGGAATCTCTTGAGAGCAGGAGATGTCTGTCGCAAAGACTAAGTCTTAGGTAGATGAATACAACCACTGACCAAACCATAACCTGGCAGAGAAGGAACAAAGGAAATAAATACCCAACCTCTTTCTTTTCCCACCTTCAAATCTCTGGCAGTGCATGTCACTGACTAAAACCATATAGAAGCCAGAAATCAAGAGCACCTGGATGTTGTCTTTTATAACATTTATCCTCACGGGTTGCAGAGTAGGGCAGAAAAGAATGGAAAGTGAATCGAGATTGCCATGCAGAGAAAACTAGCATTATCTTTAACTTGTCTCTTCTAAATTAAAAGTTAATCAATAATGTCTTCCAATTGGAAGTTGAACATAGTTATAAAGGTTTGGAACAGAAAATCTTACCGCATAAGTAAATATCACCCTGGGTCCCAAAGGAACTCTGATGAGATTTTTATTTTCTTTCCTTTTAAGTAACTAATTGCCTGATTTCCAATGCTTCTATCTCACTGAGACTCCAGAATGAAAAACAAAATGAGTAAAATATGGTTACCTATTGATTAGGCCATTAGAAACATATTTCACAAGTTCCTCCTGTATAATCAACACAATGAAAGGCATTTAAAACTATATATTGAAATTATTTAATAGGAGATATTTGGTATTCCTCTAGGACAAAGAGAGAGGAATATAACATTGGAGAAAAAAAAAGTTGGGAAGGCTATTATCCAAAAATCAATCAAAATGTTCAAAATTACATAAGGGAAAAGTCTCATTTGTTTTCAGAATGACAAATCTATGCTGCTTCAGTAATGGCTACGAAAGTCAGATGCTTGCTTTGCTCTAGTAGGGAAACATATCCATCATGAGGCTTAATACCCATATGTGTACTTTCTCAAAAGCTTTGCTAATGCCTGCTGATTTACCTGCAATACATTTCCCAGAAACTGTTGAGTAAAATGACAACGTATATATTTAGTTTCACACTTCAGCCTGTCCAATTAGCAGTGTTTGCAGTACCAGCTGTGAGCCCAGGAGAGGATTTAATTTTAAGTACAGCAGTCTAGTTGACAACAAAAAACAAAACAAAACAAAACACTGAGCCATGAATTTGCCAAGTGTTAGTTTCCAATCATTTGTTTCTGAGAAATAGCTCTTTATTGCTATTATTGAAAATTGCTCAAAGAACTAGCACATGAAATCCTGTGAAGAAGAGGCATGAGGCAGGCTGCTGTGGTAGCCACCATAACTGGTAATGTGATAATTACCAGGATGTCTCTAGCAGACTCCCTACTCTCACTTAACCTTGGTTCAATCATCTGAACAATGCAAGTCCTTCCATGCTCATTTTCATTGATTATGAAATGAGATTAAAGAGGCTTTGAAAACAATAAAGTCATCTAAAATACTAAAACATGGGGGAAAAAAAGGAAGAAGAAAGACGGCCTTTTACACAAAAAGAAAGCAACCTGGTAGATTTTCTCTTCTTCACTTAATATTTAGGCAAAATGTAAATACTAACTGCTACTTGGGGAATATATTGGAAGGCAAAAGATGGTACCAGAGGCAGTACTATTAAAAGGTATGTATTAATTTAGAGATACCAAAGGAGTTTATGAAGTCTAGTCTTGGAAATATTTAAAAGGTGACCAGAAAGTCATCTATTCTGAGTAATATTGACCAAGAACAGGAAATATTTCTAACAACTTTTTTACTATCTATGGCAGAGATATAATAATAAAAAATATCTAAGTGATAGTAGATTAAAATTGTCTCTATAGATTGTGGTTTTAAAAAAGCATAAATATTAAATCTGATAATCTTTTCCTTTAAAATTAATTTTAGGGTCCAACTACAGGAAAGAGAAAGTAGAACCACAAAAACAAAATATTTGAGAGAAAATGAATTTAAAAAGTATCAAAACCCAACTGAAATAACTATATAAATGTATAATGAAACAGTTATGATAGGAAATAGTTTTATTACTGACAAACAATTTTAAAAATGATCCAAGCCTGCAAATATGGAAGTAGGAAACCAAATAACAAATGAACCAAAGAAAAGAGAAGAAAAGAATTAATAATGATGTAGGCAGAAAGGAAAAACAATACAAGTAATTAAATCTATGGATAGAAGTTTGAAAATGAGACAAAATATACATTTTAAAAATTAAATGTTATGTGTATAGAAGTGAAAATGCATTTATGCATATATGAATGTTATATTTTACAAGACATAGTCATATGGTTAAAACTTCTGTAAGGCTTTTTTTTCCAGATAGGAGTGTCACCAGGGACTTCCCTGGTGGTCCAGTAGGTAAGAATCCGCGCTCCCAATGCAGGGGGCCCAGGTTCGATCCCTGTTCGGGGAACTAGATCCCACATGCATGCCACACCTATGAGTTCACATGACGCAACAAAGATCCAGCGTGCCTTAACTAAGACGTGGCACAGCCTAAATAAATATTAGAAAAAGAAGTTAGTGTGCTTAAAATTTTAAAAAAAAGTGTCACCAAATTTCCATGTATCAGCTATGATAGTAAAAGATGACAGTTATAATACAAATCCAGAAGCCTTAAAAGAGGTTCCTAAAAGTTATGTCACAATGATTGTTACCATTACAGGTAGTTTAGCAAATAAGATCTTTGGCTGCAGAGATCATATCCATATGGCCAACACTTACTTAATAAAATGTTACCCATAAATTCTCTGAATTACATTGTTATATTCTACTACAAATCTTTAAATTTTTAAAATTAAATCTTTAAATTTTTTTTGGTAAATGTATATCCTAAATATTAAATGGACATACTTACATTAAAATATCATATTTGTGCTTTACCTGAAAGTATATCTAAAATTATCTACTTAAAGAGTTTTATAATTACCTGAGACTGCTTCAACTCTTCCATTTATGAATTTCAGCAACTGGTACCCATTTGATTCATATAGAAACTGTTTATTCTTCCTTTTCTATTTAGGAAACATATAATAATTGCTTGCTGGGTGTCAGAATATGTACCAAATACTGGAGATACAACAGTAATAATGCATAACTTAATTAAACCCACTGACTATTGAAAAACATAACTGATAAACCTCTGTAATAATAGATTAGCAAATATGTGAAGTAACAAG
Source organism: Delphinapterus leucas (assembly GCF_059928025.1). NCBI lineage: Eukaryota > Metazoa > Chordata > Mammalia > Artiodactyla > Monodontidae > Delphinapterus > Delphinapterus leucas. Next base: position 96,231,934 of record NC_143134.1, read on the forward strand.
GAGGCACAGCTAAACTTCTTTTGGAGGTGAGAGAGATTAAGGAAGTATTTTCTGGAGTCCTGTAATGTCTACTGGTGTGGTCATGAAAGGATAGAGGTTGGGGATGGACAGCATCTCCACAGAAGAGATTACTTATCAAAGTCTTTCAGAATTTTTTTCTAACAAGTACAATATTTTTACTAGTATTTCTAAATTTCCTTTCCCAGTATCAAATGAGATATATTTTATTGTCAACAAATTTCAAGAGCATGTCCAGTGCAGTGACCAAAACAGATGTTTTAGTTTTATTGAATCCAGCAAATCTAAACAAACTCCTGCACGAGCCTTGCTCAACTGTGTTTTGCTGCTGGTAGCAGGTGAATTTTAACTGCTTCCTGGCTGTGTATGATAGACCTCTGACCAAATTGTTCCTCTTTGGCTTACCAGTTTAGAGACCTTGAGAAACTGATTTAATCTTCCTGAAAATATTTGACTCTGGCATTAATAGTATTACTTAGCACAGAGACTTGATATGTTATTTAAATGAAATATTTAAATCGTCTGGAACAGTTCAAGGCACATAGCAGGCACCCAAAAATTAAATATTAATGTTAGTATTATTGTTCTCTAAATATCAAGTCTAGAAAAATACAACTTACAGTAGACATTGACAAATATGTAAATTGTATCATTCTTATTTCTCACTAGCTATTTAAAAGGCAATGTTGGTTAATTTAAGAGTTAATCAAATGCTCTTATATGACTCAGTTGTTTTTTTTAATGCCCTCCAGAAAATTGTCTGTATTATAAGCAGAAATTCATTTTAACTGAAGACTACATCATAGCAGATCTTTCCTTGTGCACTTTGTAATAGTCTTTGTGCCAAAGCAATAAAATACAACATAGATATGTAAATGAAAATAAATAAATAAAATAAAAAACTAAATGCTAATTAGCCTATCAATAAAAAGTAAGCAACCTACAAATACAAACTAACCTATCAATAAAAAGTAAACAAGGGCTTCCCTGGTGGCGCAGTGGTTGAGAGTCCGCCTGCCGATGCAGGGGACAGGGGTTCGTGCCTCGGTCCGGGAAGATCCCACATGCCGCGGAGCGGCTGGGCCCGTGAGCCATGGCCGCTGAGCCTGCGCATCCGGAGCCTGTGCTCCCCAACGGGAGAGGCCACAACAGTGAGAGGCCCGCGTACCGAGAAAAAAACAAAAAAAAATAAAGAAAAATTAAAAGTAAACAAATACACAAAACTGGAAATAAGGGAGAGCGTATGTGGTATAATGTCCTATAAAGGGCTGAAGACACACACTACTAAAACCATGTATTACTAAAGGATGCAAAAGGTAAAATACAGGACGCCCAGTTAAATTTAAATTTCAGGTAAACAAAAATTTTTTTTGATAAATGTATATCCTAAATATTAAATGGACATACTTACATTAAAATATCATATTCGTGCTTTACCTGAAAGTATATCTAAAATTATCTACTTAAAATTCAAATTTAACTATATTTTTACTTGCTAAATCTACCAGTTCTACATACAGTACAGTACACATACAAAATTGGGTTTATTGGGTGAAAACTTAGAAGTAGAGAAGTGGTAGAGGGTACACAATTTTCTGAAGTTGCATTTATCTATACCTGAAGCCAGGCATAAGTGATCCACATGCACCATTTCCAATATTATAGTGAAATAGTCCTGCCCCTAAATATTCTACATATATATACCTGTGGGAGGTGGAGAGGTAGGAGCAAAGAAGAGCTATGCCACTCTGTAACAAAGGAAGCTTCCAGATCAGTGAAGTGGCCTTGCTAGGGATAGTGAAATTCCAGTGCTCAGCATGTCTGTAAAACTACTCTTCTAGTGAGATAACTCAGACTTGGTAAGCTACCAAAACCCTTAAAGCAATTTTGGAATACACATCTTTCCTGCAAAATTCTCTATTGTTTTCCTGGATTTTACTTTATTAATATATAGTTGTATGATTTCCTTATAATTATTTTAATTTTATCTGTAGTTATGTTTTTCCCTCCCAAACAAAAGAAAGACATATCAAAATAACCATGGAGTCTCATTTGTTTCCTCATTTTTGGTATCTTCAATGCAACTGGCTTACTACACACAGTTCATGAATACTTTTGTGAAAAAAATCCAAAAGAACCTATAGCTAAAGTATTAGAAGTAACTGAATTTAGCAAGGACACTGATACAAGGCCAGTGCATATAACTATATTGTGTAACTATAGACAAGTAATAAAGCAATAGAAAATAAAAAATTTTTAATGATACCAATTATAGTGACATCAAAAACATAAAATTCCTAGAAATAAATCTGAAAACATGATAGGCAAGACCACAATACTAGAAATTACAAAACAATGAGAGAATTGAAAGAGTAGCTAAATAAATGGAAGGATATACCACTTTCATGGATGCAATATTATAAAGATATCAGGTATCCCCAAATTGACCTTTAGGGTCAGTGAAAAACTGATCAGAATCCCAGAATTATTTTGTAGAAGTTGACAAGCTGGTTCCAAAATTGATATGAAAATGCAAGGGGCCAATGATAACCAAGGCAATCTTAATAATAACAAAGCTGGAGAATATATACTAATAGTTATCAAAATATATTACAAAACCATAGTAATTAGGACAGTGTGATATTGACATGTAGACAGATAGACCCATGGCACATTATAGAAACTCTAGAAATAGACAAATGTATATACAACCAATGAACAATTTATGACAAACACATCACTTAAATATAATTTAAAAAATGTTCTTAATAGTGTCATAAGTTGAATATACATTTGGAAAACAATGAATATTGACACTACCTCCTAACATATAAAAACTTAAACTTCAGATGAAGTAAATATCAAAATGTGAAAGGTGAAATAATAACATTTTTTGAAGGAAACATGGGTGACTGTCTTCACTACATTGGACTATGCAAAGAAAACATAAATAGGATACAGAAAGCACTAACCATAAAGAACAAAAAGAAGAATTCATTTCATCAGGAGGTGAAAAGACAAGCCACAAAGTGAAGAAAACATTTTCAGTACATATATCTGATAAAGGATCCATGCCCTTCGCTTCCTGCCTGCCCAGCCTATGGATTTCAGGCTTGCTTGGCCAGCCCCCTCAATTGCATAAGCCACATCCTACTGCTTCTGCTTCTCTGGCTTAACCTTGACTAATACAGATTCAGTTGCCTAGTGCTATGTAATATATTACCACAAATGCAGAGGCTTAAGACAACATACATGTATTTATTATTTCATGATCTCCCTGGGTCAGGGGTTCAGGCACAGCTTAAGTGGGTCTTCTGCTAGGGTCTGACGAGGCTGTAATGAAAGTGTTAGCCAGGCTGCATTCCTTTAGGGAGCTCAAGGTTCTCTTCCAAGCTCATATGGTTGTTGGGAGAATTCCATTCTTTTCAATTGTGAGACTGAGGACCCCATTTCCTTGCTAGCTGTCATCTGAGGCTGCTCTCCATAACTTGAGACCAACCTCAGGTCCTTGCTACCTTGCCGTCTCACAGGTTCTTTCACAACATAGTACCTCGCTTCTTTAAGGCCAATAGGAGAAGCTCTCTGACCTCTAGGCCCTCTTTTAAAGGGATCCCCTGATTAGGTCAGGCCCACCCAGGGTAATCTCCCTTCAGATTAATTTAGAATCAACTGATTGAGAACTTTAATTACATCTCCAAAAATCACTATAATGTAACCTAATAATTACGGTGGCATTCATCATAATCACAGGTTCTTCCCACATACAAAGGAGCCATTTTAGAACTTCCTCTAGCCCCCAGTAATTCACATTCCTCACACATGGAAAATGCATTAATCTCTTCCAAAGCTTCCTAAGTGTCTCATCCACTTTTAGCATCAGCTCAAAGGTCAAAATCTCATCATCTAAATCAACCAGGTGAGCATGAGGCTCCCAAATGTAATCTCTTAAGTACAGTATCTGGAGCTCAATTCCTCTCCATCTGCACACCTATAAAACTAGAGAGACAAGTTATCAACCCCTAGTGGTGAATGTACAATGGTGAGACAGGCATAGTGTAATAGCTATAAACATTCCAGTTTTTTTTTAAAAGGGGGGAAATGGAAGGTAGAAAAGAGTCACTGGTCCACAGCAGTTCTGAAGTCCAGCCAGAGTTCCTTAATTAGGTTTCAAAGCCTTGGAATGATCCCCCATGGTTTTTAGATTCACCCTTGGGACTCTCTGTTCTGCCCACTGAGTTGTTATTCCTTTTATGTGAAAGAACATGTTTTCAACTGAGTGGTTGTATTATCCTGCTTCCTTCCAGCAGAATCTTGGGATTTTGACAGCCTCCTTTTATTGTATAAAATAAAATTTTAGTCCAATTAGTCCTTTTAGTCCAAGCTGGCAGTGTTTCTGCTGAAACAATTTTCTCAAGAACTCTGAGGATCTTGCATGGATTTTCACTGGGTTTCACTCCATTAAATAAAAGCCACACCCACAAATCTTTTTGAGATAGTCCCTTCTCTCTCATTTGCTCCTGCTGAGATGGCTGAGGGTCAAATACTCTTAAATTTCCTAGAGGCCTCTGGTTTGACTGAGGGGATCTGTGAGACACACACTTAATCTCAGTGAAAGGGCCTTTAGTGTGACTGAATATTATGACCTTTTGATCTTTCAGATTTGTACAGTCATACCCACTCAACCTTTTCTGTATGCCACAGGTTCAGCTGACATTTCTGACTTTTACCATCTTTTTATCCATCCACAGAGGCTGAGAATTTTCAAAATAATCTGGCCCTAGCTCCTTTTGTTTAAGAATTTTTCCCTCAACTTATCTTTCCTCTCACATTCTACAGTAAGCCTCAAGAAGATACCAGGTAGCAGCGTCAACACTTTGTTGGGAAATCGTCCTACCTACATAACCAATTTCATTGTTTACAAGTTATGTTTTCCACATAACTGCAGGAGAAAATTTGGCTAAGTTTTCTGCTACTGCATAACAAGGATCCTCTTTCTTCCATCTTCCAATAACATGTTTCTTGCTTCTCTCTAAGCCCTCAGCAGTACTCCTATGGTCTGTAATTCCACTAACAGCCGGTTCAAGTCTATCTACATATTCTCTGTCATGCTCTTTAGAACTACTGTAGCTTTCACCCACTGCCTAGTACCAAAGCCACACCCACACTTTAGGTATTTTTTTAATAGCAGTATCTCACTTTCAGTAATAGTTATCTATTGTTGCATAACAAATTACCACAAATTTAGGAGCTTAAAACATATATTTATTACCTCACAGTTCTTATGGGTCAAGTGTCTGAGCATGGCTTAGTTGGATCTTTTGCTTAGGGTCTCACAAACCTGAACTCAAGATGTCAGCTGGGGCTGTGGTCACATCCAATGTTTGAGACTTGAGGTCCTCTTCCAAGTTCATGTGGTTGTTAGCAGAATTCATTTCCTTGCAGCTATAGATCTCATGGCAGCTTGCTTCTTCAAAGCCAGCAACTGAGAGAGAGAAAGAGAGAATCTGCTATCTCAAGTCTCTTACCTCTCTACATCCTTTTTTAAAGGGCTCACCTGTTATGCTAGGCCCACCCGTGATAATCTCCCTTTTGATTAACTTCAAGTCAACTGATTAGTGAGCTTAATCACATCTGTTAAAATTCCTTTCCCTTTGCTATAAAATGTAACCTAATCATGGAAGTAACATCAGTCATATTTGTATGCTCCATGCTTACTCAAGGGGAGAAAATTATACAGGGTGTGTACCCTGGAGCAGGTCGGGGGTGGATGTGGGGAAACAAGTGGGAATTTTAAGGTCATCTTAGAAGTCTGCCTACAACATTTTGGGGAGGTGCAGTGTTAGGCATGTTAAGAAAATGTTGGATGGTGCTCTTTTCAAGAAAGGAATGAATCTTTCTTCCTAGTTTTATTGGTAGTTTGGTAACTATAACCTTGTCTATGGAAGTAATTTGATTTGGATTCTTGATAGGTGGAAAGGATTCTAGTAGGATTCAGTTTTTCATTAATCAGTCATATGTACCCCTCAGTACTGGAAGCATCATTCCTGTAACCTTTGTAATATTAAGTCCAGAAAGTCAAAACCAGGCAGTGAGTAGCAGAATTGGAAAATCTCCTTGTAAACATTCTTAAAGACTTGCCAGAGTTTGAACCCTTGTCATTTATAACTTAAAGAATTAGAAACTTGCTCTAAGTTTATATGAAATAATTGTATGCAATATGAGCTAGGACTGGAGGGCATTGTTAAAATTACTACAATCATTCAACAAACAAAAGAAAGCTCTACAATTTGAGTAGAACTTAAACTCACAGAGGATTATGCTCTAACAACTGCTGGTGGGAACAAGGAGTTCCACATGCATGTAAAGGTCCACTTATGTAACTGACTCCTCATAAACTATTGTACCTTACAAATTCCTGTCCTGTTGTGGAGACTAGCATTGCCAAAAGAGAGCAGAGTTAATGAAACTGACCTTAAGAATGATAAAGTTCCAAAACTGACCTTAAGAATGATAAAGTTCCAAAAGCATAAGAAGCTGAATTTACAGAAAAAACTGTTAATCATTATGAATAGTTTCCTTTGCTAAATAGTCTTTCCAACTTCTTAGGCATTCTTAGTTTCCCTGATCAAATTTCTCAATTAAGACATAAACATTTGCTTCAGAACCACTGTTTTGTTTTTTTTTTGTAAATGCCCATGCTCACTCATTTCCACTCTCTGTGTGTGCGTGTGTGTGTGTGTGTGTATGCAGTAATTTCACTGAATCATCCTATACTTCTCTGTCCTAAAACATTGAAAATGTTGGGGTCATACACTTTTTCACAAAGTTGTCATAGTCTAATTCTAGAGCCCTGGTCAAGCATGGGTTGGGATGTAGCATGATATAAGCCTCCCTAGGCCCCAGAACACACATTTAATTAGGGAGGAGGAGTAAATCCTTCATCAAGCATGGCACTCTCACAGAAGGCTGACTAGAGGAATTTGGCATAGCGCCCAAGGTGTGGTCCCCAGCAGCTCAGCAAATGGCTGGCTCTGAAACAGAGCCAGAGACAAAACTAATAAATAAGACAGCAATGGGGAATCAAGCTAAATAGTACTCTGTGGCCAGGCAGGCAGAATCTGCAATGCCTGACACTAGAAATAATTACATCAACCTTAGTGCTTGGTATTCAGGGATTCGGCAGGGCTCTAATCCCCAGAGTGATACTGGCCTCAGCCAAATCAACTTCCAATTATAAAATAAGTTGGGAGAACAAGTTAATTTACTAGAACAGGAATTCAAATTAAAGATCAGAGCAAAAACTATACCTTGTGGACTAATAACACTAATCATTGCAAAAACACATTCTAAGTTAAATATTTTCACAGCCATTATTTTATTCAGTCCTCATAAGATAGTTTGTTTGTGGTAGGCAGCTTTTGAAATGGCTCCCAATGACCTTTGTCTCATACTCTCATGGAATTCTGCACCTTGTGTATGAGCCGGACCTAGTCACTTGCTTCTAACAAATAGACAATGGCAAAAGGATGGGATGTCAATTCCAAAATCAGACCATAAAGCACTGTGACTTTTATCTTGCTGGTAGTCTCTTTCTGGCTCTTCTCCTGTGCTTTCTCTGATAAAGCAAGATGCCATGTTTTGAGCTGCCCTAGGGGAGGCCGTGGGGAAAGGAACTAAAGGTGGATTCCAGCCAATAGCCAGTAAGGAAATGAGTCCTTCAGTCCAACAACCCTTGAGACAGTTAATCCTGTCAAGAATCATGTGAATGAGCTTGGAAACATTTGAGCCTTCACTTGAGACCATGATCTCAACTTGTACTTTTTTACAGTCTTGTGAGAGACTCTGAAGCAGGGGACTCAGTTAAGCCTTGCTCAGATTCCTGACTTGCAGAAACTGTGAGATAATAAATATATGTTGTTTCAAACTGCTAAGTTTTGTGGTGGTTTGTTATGTAGCAATAGATAGCTAATAAATATGAGAGTTTAGAAGGTCAGTGAGCCCCGCCTCCTGCCGAACTTGAGCTGTTATACTCATGGTTATGGTTTATTACAAAAAAGGATACAGGTCAAAATCGGCAATGGGAAAAGGTACATAGAATAGGTGCCAGGGAAAATCAGGTGCAGAGTTCCACTTCTCATGTTGCAGTGGAGTTCTGTAGACAGAGCTTATTTCTTCCATCAATGATGTGTGACAACAAGAACAGCGTATTGCCAACCACAGAGGCTCACCCAATTCTTGGTGTCTAGAATTTTTCCTGCGGGGAATCCATAGACATGGCTAACTGCTTGCTTGGCTGACCTTTAGCCTCCAGCACCTCCAGAGGTCAAGCTGATACTGCTTGACCTAAGGCCTCCACGACAGATCACATCATTAGCATAGACTGTCCAGTGTGGTCCAGGGTCGCCACATAAGCAAAGACACTTATCAGGTAGAACATTGCAAAGGCCTAGAGGTTCCCTCCCAGGAGCTGGGAGCAAAGGCAAAACTTCTCTTTTGGAAGGTTAATCCTTTAGTGTACACAGTATTACCTGTACTCTATATTCTTACTTTAGCTCTAAGTTTATTCCACTTCTCAGTCTTCAGACTTCTGTTAATTTTCAAAATTCACTGCAACCAACCCAGATTTCCAGAGGATAAAAGTTTTTAATGGCCTTTGTGCCAGTTTTCAATGTTTTGCCTCTCAACAACAAATCCATCCTTTACTGCCCTGCTTTGTGATACCAGAGTCAGACCCTGTAAACATTTCTCTTGCCAGCTGGCATGATGTTAAACTTTGTCAGCAGAGCTGGAGGGACACTACAGAGGAAGGGGCTTCTCCTTCTGACCCCACTGTGCTCCTCTTTTCTTGCTGCTGCAGTGCAGGTCAGCATGCAGGGCACCCAGTGGTGTTTACCACCCAGGGAGTTTCACTGATACCCCAGAGTCTGCCAGCACCCGAGCTGGATTTCTATGGAGTTCAATGCAATTCCAGCAGGCATCCTTTTCAGAAAATTCCACCAGCAGTTTCCCAGGAAATTCAGTACAAACTTCACAGTGGGATTCCCAGCAAGTTCCACTGGCACCACAACTGGTTTCCCAGCCAGTCTTTAAGGTGCCCTAGTGGGCTGCTTGCCTGGATGTTTCAGCAGCACCCCAGAAGGCAGCCTCCTGGAATGTTTTGTGGGCACTCCAGTGGGCAATTTCCCGTTTTCCAGTCTCAGCCTGTGGCACCTCCACTTACCTCTCAACCATCCACAAGGCCACAGCCAGTGTCACTCCTCCAGTGAGATCTAGATCTCAGTCTTGAGGGTGGTGGTGGCCTCTTCTAAATTTTTTCTTCCCTTGAGTATTCTGCATCAGCCCTAAGCGTACTGTCTGCTCCCTGTATCTGCTTTTCCTGTATTTTTTAAGAATTATCTTTAACACATAGTAGTTAATCCCCTATTATTTGGCTAATAATTCTTTAAATGAAATTTCCTATTCAAATTAATCTGTGGTGTTTGTTTCCTGACTGGTCCCCAACTGATACAGTCTTCAATTTAAAAGGATTTAAAAATAATTGTGTTATGTGTCTTCCCCGTGTTTAAAAGAAAAAAAAAAAAAACTGAAAATTTTCTTTTATAGAATATTTCCTAACAAATTTGCTGAGGACATGTGAACTTGTTATGCTAAAATTCTCCCTCAAGCACTCATGTAAATTTAAGGGAAAAAAAGATATGTAAAAATTCAGTCAGATAAAAAAGAAGAAAATAAAACTTTTTGTGTGTGTGTGTGGTACGTGGGCCTCTCACTGCTGTGGCCTCTCCCGTTGCAGAGCACAGGCTCCGGACGCGCAGGCTCAGCGTCCATGGCTCACGGGCCCAGCCTCTCCGTGGCATGTGGGATCCTCCAGAACCGGGGCACGATCCCGTGTGCCCTGCATCGGCAGGCAGACGCTCAACCACTGCGCCACCAGGGAAGCCCAGGTAAAACTTTTATTTTCATTTTAAGGACAGCAGTGGTATAATACATATTAATGTACTTCCTACAAAGAGACAATTTTAAAGTAATTAGGCATGATGCTCCCTTGCTGCAATAATCTTCACCAGGAAGATGTTGAAAGCAAGAGTAAGATTAATTTTAAATCTAGAGAAGAGCAGCCAAAATTTGAGGTAGACTTTAAAATCTTAATTCATTATTTTTCATGCTACCTCAGGGCTATAGTTATTTTTTTTCTAAATTTATTAGGGATGGAATTCAGTGTCTGGCTCCTAGTAGGCACTCAACAAATCTATGTGAACTGCATGCCTGATGCATTTCTATTGTCTATTGGTTAATTTAGTAACTGACATATGAACTAAGATACCAGGAATCTGCTTGTTATGATTTTGACAATTTTATCCTGGCACAGACAGGATTAGAAAAAGAAAAACCACGTGATGGTGCAGAGCACTGCTTACTGTTAATTGTATCCTGCAAATCCATGTCTCCCATATTTCTATCTCTTCTCCTAGTTTATATTGCTGCTTGGGTAAAAACTGTCCCAGAATCAACACATGGATTAATGGGAAGATCCATTCAGTACATACTATGTCCTAGGTACTTCACTTATTCTCTGATTTTACCCTCATTTCCCCATGGGTTGACATTATTATCACCACCATTTACAGATGAAAGAAATGAGACTGAGCGAGCTTACATTACTTGCTCAAAGTCACATTCCTAATTAATAACAGAGCTAGGAATTGATGACAGCTTTTCTGACTCAAAATCTGGTACTCTTTTCCATTATACTTCACTGACTCTCTTTAAACCATACAAATTGGAACCCAAAGCGTATTTTTTTGTTTGTCCAACCCAACAACTACCTAATAAAGAAGTATTGTCTACAACATTCCTAACTGGCAACCTCTACTTAAACTTTCTAGTGATGAAGAAGACCATTACTTCACAAGTTCAAATTTTTATACCCTTCAAATTATCAGGAAGTTCTTAGGCATATGGGTTTATAATCTTTCTTCTTACTGACTTCCACCCATTGGTTGTAACTGTGCTCTCTCAAGGTTGTAACTGGGTTCTCTGTTTTCTCCCAGAACAAGTACGATTTCTCTTCCACGCAGGCCTTCAGTCAGCAGAAAGGGATACTATTTTTGTGCCTAGAATTTCCCTCTCTCCACTTTTTAAAATTAGAACTCAATCTAGAGTGGACTCTTTCATGTTCTTAATATTTGATAGTACTTATTATTGCTACTGGGATGTATATAAGCCTTCTAATCCTTATTGCTTATCTGGAAATACTATACATTATATATTTTGGTATATACTCCTATGAATATAGATAATAAATATTGATTTAGTGGAAACCCCCACTCCTAAATTCATTCATCCAGACTCATAAAAATCAGCCTGCTTCTATACAGTTATGCTTTTGGAAAGTGCCAAGAAGATCTTCTGTGAAAATAAGTCATCATGGAACTTTAGCATAAAAGCGAACTGGGGGGTGGGGGGGTAGGACGATGATGAGGAAGAGGGACAGTCAGCGTGGGACCCTGGGAGAGAGAGCTGTTGGAGAGAAGTCCAAGCATAGTGCAGAGACGGGGCAACATTTCTAATTCTGGAATTGAAGAGCAGGGACCACATTATAGCAATAGGAATCCAGGTTGCTACTGAATCTTTGAGACTCAAGCAAGTGTCATTCCCACTGAATAAGACTGCTCTCTATAAGGCTAGCGAATAATCATACAATCCAGTTATGAGGTCTTGGAGAAGTAGAAAGAGTCCAATGCTCTATCCAAATGCATTGAGTTAAAATGAGAGGTTAGCATTTGTAAAACAAAACTAAACAAAATTGAAGTGTTGGAAAGAAGTTGCTTTCCCATAAGAAGAGAGAAATGTTTTACTTGCTAGCCAAAATCATAGAGGAGAAGCATGTTCGTCAAACCACAATGTTTTATCAAGTATTCAAACAGACATAAACCAAATAATTTCACTCATCCTAAGAATTCACTTGGTGAACAATAACACTACACAAATTAGCAAACAATTTCAGTGAAGTAACTGCAAAAGACAGAGGAAACAATCATGTTGGAGTATCAGTAAAATATCTTTGGCACTGTGAAGTGAAAACAAGGCTTATTCTAGACTAAGAACACCACGTGAAAATATGCAGTCTAATACTTTAAGTGTGGTTTTGAAGGGAAATCATAGATATTGCAACAGCCTCTAATCTCTAAACTGAAGTCAATGTGAGTTGATTCTGGGCAAAGGTTATCAAGTTAAACTGAAAGCTGGTTTCCACAGTCAGTAGTGATATGGTTTCCTGTTTGATGAGAGATATACATAAAATAGGAAGGAAAGTGGTTTCAGTAATAAATGTCTGCCAAGCAGTTACCTGAATCTTTACTTCTTCAACTCAATTCCCAGAAGCCTCTGTTCTCCCAGTAGGGATAGATAAATCAGAACATAAAGGGTTAGAGGTCCCTCACCCTACTGTGCCTACTTCATTAGCATCAGGTTTCTAAAAAACGTGACACCAGGGATGTTCCTGCCAAATGCCTCCTCTGTTTCCATAGCTAAAGTTTGTTTCCACTCACCTACCCCCTTTCTTACCATAATAACTAGAAGGAAATCTATAGGATTTCTTAAATCTTTCTCATATCCTTAAAACCAGTCTCTTAGGAAAGTGCTAGCTGGGCTCAATGTTAATGTTCTTTCTCCTATAGAGCATGAACTCAGCTGGGTCATCTCTTTTCATTCCAGTTAACCTTTCCTACTCTATCCTCTGGGCTCCTATTCTCACTAAGACTGCCTGCAGGGGAAATGCTGTCTCTCGTCACATCTCCTTACTTACTGTTCTCAAAATAACTACAGAGGCATGTTCATTCTATGGCTTCGTTGATGATCACAGTGGTAAAATGGATTGGGAAAATCAAACAACAAAAATAAGGAAGTGACAAAGTTTTGAGACTTGTATAAGACCAATCATTCAGAATCTCTGAGTTATGGTTTTTGTTCCTCTCTGTGTTGGTAACTGGGGCCCCTTATGGTACTGTGCCCTAAGCCTCCCCACCACCCCACCCCCACTGCAGTGTGCCCTAAGCTTTTATTCTTTAAAACCAGGCTTACATTCTGCCATTCGCCTTCTTCCAACTCCTGTCTTTACCTCTTTCCCCTCTTCTTTATGTTCCATCTATGGCTCATTTCTTTTCTTATTCTCCATATTTTCCAAAAAGTACTTATTCGCTCCCATGACCATCCTACAACCAGATGATTTCCAATTATAAATCTCCAGTCTAGATATGTCTTCTGAGCTGTAGTATCCATGTATCTACTAGACAACTCTACCTTGACATTAGTGCACACGTCAGGCCAAGCCTAGTTCTCTCCTCTCCATGCCCACAACCACTGCCTAATTATCTTTATTCTCTTTTCTCTAATTCAAGTCTCTCCCCCTATAATTCATACTTCACATGGTAAGCAGACTGATATTGCTTCAACCATGTCTGATACGTCATTAACCTGCCAAGAAATTCTTCATTGGCTCCTATTTGCCTTTAAGATAAAATCCAGACTCTTCAGCCTGATTCACAATGGATGAATTATATGTATTGTTTCACCCTTTCTCTCCCCAATCCCTGCCTGTGATGGGCCATGGGGTGTCTATTGTTTGGATAAACATTATTCTGGGTATGTCTGTAAGGGTGTTTCTGGATGAGATTAACATTTGAATCAGTGGACTGAGTAAAGCAGATTGCCCTCCCCAGTGTGGATTTGCTTCATGATCCACTGGAGGCCAGGATAGAACAAAAGGAAGAGTAAGGGAGAATTCATTCTTTCTGCCTCTTTTTCGTAGCTGAGGTCTTCTGCACTTGTACTGGAATTTTCACCATCAGCTCTCCTGATTCTCAAGCCTTCAAGCTTGGACTGGAATTTACACCAGTAACTCTCTTGGGCCTCCAGCTTGCAGATGGCAGATTGTGGGATTTCTCAGCCCCCATAACTGTGTGAGGCAGTTTCTTATAATAAATCATATATATATATATGTATATATATATACGTATATATATATGTATATATATATATTTACACACACATATATATATATATTTTTTTAATCTTACTGGTTCTGTTTCTCTGGAGAACCATGAGATAACTTCCCATTATCAAACTTTAAACTTCAACTAAACTGAACTATTTTCAGTTTCCCCAAAATATCTTATTCTCACACATGTGAGCTTGAACATGTTTTTCTTGCTATTTATGACAGCCTTTCAAATATTCACACACACACACACACACACACACACACACACACACAGCCACACATCCCTCCTTGATTAGCTAATATTCTACTTAGTGTCCCCACACTCCCACTCCCCAGAAAAATATAAACCTCAGCTTATTCATTAATCTCCCCTAAGGATTGCAATTTTCTTTTGAATTTAGCATATCTTCAGACTAAATGCCAGGTTGAGTATCAAGTAATTCATGCTTTACTCAACAAATAAGGTAATGATGATAACAACGATAACTTCTGTCATTTACTGAGTGCAAGTCTCCCTGCTAAGTAGTCTTTATACATTATTTTAATCTGCCAAGCAATTTGAAGGATATTATCCCCATTTTTTTGGATGTGGAAACTGAGATTTTAAAAGTTTAAATATCTTGCTCAAAATTTTGAAGTTAATAAATGGTAAAGGTGGAACTGAAACCTAAGTCTAGTCTCATTTTAGCTTGTGCTTTGAACCATTTTATGTACTGTCATTTTCCACCCAAAACTAAAATGGCAGCTCTTAAGCTTGCCATTTATATGGTAACTCTTGCCTTTCTTTCCATATATATTCTGCTTGAATTTGGAAACAATGATAAATAATAAAAAGAAAATTAGTAATCCAATTTATCCGTATGTTTAGGGTAATTTGGGCAGGCACGTGACAGGGTCTGTCATCCATTCAACATAAGCCCTGTGCAACATCTACTGCAAGACTAAAGAGAAAACCTGATCTTATTCTCTTGGAATCCTGTTTCCAGTATGGTTTCCCGTGAGATTCTGTCAATGAAAAGCATTTGAGGAAGACTTGGAAGGATAAAGGAGGAGGGACAAAGCGTTATCCTCAGGTGGCACCTGCAAGCTGACTGCAGCTTCCCTAGGTTTCCAGGGATTTTCATGAGAATCCTCCATTTCTGTGCTACAAGAAGCTGATATTTTCAGTGGTAGCTTTCCTGAACTCTGCTTCTACAGACCTAAAAATATTGCAAAAACCTCTCCTTCCCTGTTTTAAACCCTTCTCTCAACTCAAAACACTTAGCATGGTATCTGTATTCCCAACTAGCCCCTGATTAATATATTTTTGTGTCAATGACTTATACCTTATTTCATACCTTATTCAATTATCGAGGGAAACATTTGATAAAATTATACAAAGATAGACTCTAATGGTTTGTCTTTAAATTATTTTGTTAACAAAAGGGAAACATATCCAGGTATCCAGTTCTAAAGTCAAGAGTTGAACAGCATTTTTAGATGGGGTACTCCAATTTTTTCCAGGGTCTGAAACATCAGAATGATATGTTATGTCCCAAGGAAACCTCAGCATACTGGTATGTATATTTGGTGCTTTGTAATTCAGTGAAACACTCTGTGGAATAAGTATTATTTCCAGCCCCAGACTGCTCCAGGTGATGAAGGGGGGTAAGTGGGGCTCAGTGTGGAAGCTGTTTCTTCCATAGTTTTGCCATTCTCTTCTTACCATCTATGTCTTGCACATATTTCTCTCGTACTTACCAGACTTAGTTTGTTTACCTGCCTATTTCTCTTATTAGATGATAAAATGCTTGAAGGCAGGGGCCTTGGGTTATTCACTGTTATGCTGCCAGCCTTACCAAGTGTCTGGTGTATAGTAGATAAGAAGTAAGTGTTTGCTAACTTGAACCGAAATCAAGTTTCTGAAAGTCAAAAGTACACACAGAGTAGCAGAAGGGATCCAGATTTTACTTAGACTTCTGATCTGCCTCACAGGCTCCTGGGAATCTTATAATAATCTTAGAATTCTGGAAAACCATCTGGCATAATATGGAACTTTCTAAAGCAGCCTTAGAGACTTCAAACTTTCCTGAGCATCCTAACGAGCAGTTCCCTGGAGTACCTTATCTGGAGATATTCAATATGTTACATACATAAAAATGGAAAGGAACTTAATAAATCAATTGTCCTAATTCATTTTGTAGATACAATGCCTTCTAAGTGGCTAAAGTGTTTTAAGAATCATGAAACGATAAGAGATTTGCTATTTAATCTTTTATATTTATCTGCAGGTAAAAAATTTATTATCAGACTTGGAAAGATATTATGTCTTTTTTGGACTACAGCAGTTAGCTCAATAATTAATTAGTCAGAAGAGTATTCAAGGTGCTTAAAACCCCAGAGTACAGTAAGTTTACTCAGTTGTTGGTATATGCAATAAAACATGAGTTCATTATCATAGATAATATACTGCCTAGTGGAAAAATATATAAAAGTCCTAGAAAATGAAGCCTATTATATTTCTCTATAGGCATGGGAACACTTATTATAAAGTACAGAAATTTACAAAGTCTCCTACTATATCAGGTTAATTAATTCACAGTTCTGGAGGCATTTTCAGATGATAAAGAATCCTAATAGCTTGGAGACAGTACGAGAAGTAAAAATAGACTAAAGATAGAAATCAAGAGTCCTGAATAAAGTTACAGTTTGACCATTTACTGTCCTTTTGGTATTCGAATGGACACAATACCTTTGAATGTCATGGAATCATTAGTAAAATAAGGATGTTTAAAAACTACCTGTCTACATTACAATGCTGATGAAAGAATCAAATGAAAAATAGGTATGTGGAAATTCTTTAAAAATTGTGAAATGCCAACAAATATATAGCACCAAGACAATAAAGGAGATTTTGTTGGTACACATACAATAAATAAAAAAGATGAGTTCTGTCATCCTTAAGTAGTTCTTCTAGAAGATTATACTTGTTTCAATGAGCTTAAAAATTATTAAAATCCCGTTAAGTACTTCAGATTCAGACACCTTTCTTTTAGCATTCATAATTTGAAGGTATGTTTAACTTTTGGGCAGTTAGAATATGACTTGGTCAACAATGCAAATTATCAGTTTGGTGATCAATTTTTTAGTAGGAAAAAAAGAAGGATAAATGTAAAATAATGACTTTAGTTAGTGTGTCTTCAAAGACTGTTCCAAAGAAGAAGTCGAAGTCAAAAATTATTTGAGTAATGGAAGCGTCTTTGGATATCTAACCATTTATTCAAGATACAAATTTTGACATGTGACAATCATCTAAGGATGTAAATTCCAATGTATTTGCTTTAGAGGGTAAAGTATATTATTTGTGCATCATTAAACCTTTCGTGCATAAAACCTTTCTTGGTTTAGAGAAATCAAACTCTCAAAATGAGCAAGATGGAACAGCTGCTGGGAAGATATCATACAGATGGTTATCGTCTTAAATTGAACATCCTTTATATATCAAAAAACAAACTTAAGACTAAAATAGAAAGAAATGTGGTGATTATTTATATTGCATTAATACCCTTTGATTCACAAGTGAGTAGCTTCTTTAAAGTTCCAGACACTTCAATGTATTTGAATATCAGTCAAATTAACAATATGACAGAAAATAGATACAAATAATGCAATGTTGACTCAGTAATTCAACCTGTCATTTATCTTAAAATTACATGCGCAAATATGTCTGACAGAAAAAGTTATAAAAAGCAAAACACATTTATACAATATAAAAATGTTTAAGTAAATTGAACATTTCACATATTGTCATACTCTTTTGTCATAAGAAAATGTTAGTATAAAGATTAATATTTTTCTTAATTATAGAAGAGGCATATATATGTTTTGGGAACGTAGAAGAGGCAAGTGCTCCCTCTGCCTAGGAAAATCAGAAAGGCTTTATGAAAGTAGGTATTTTTAAATGCATTCTTGAAACATGAATTTGCCAGGCAAAGAAAAGAGAGCAACAGAACTGCAAACATGGAGAGAAAAATGTGCATGTGCAGAATTGTGGCAGCAAGGGGGTGCTTAACATTTCTGTGAAATGGTGAGCAGTCGGTTTGGTTGGAGAACAGGGTTTATGAAAGGCACAGGGGGATAAATTAAAATAAGACTGAAAGATAGATTTAAATTTGACTTTAAAGGGTCTTGCTCTTTAGCATATGAAATTTGAACTTCACCTTCAGATGAAACTAGATCTCAAGGTTTTGAAAACAACAAAGCATTTGCTGCTAGCATATTTGTAAATGATGTAGAAAAATATGGATGAAATTGATTGATGCTATATCCTGCTTGATAATGCAAGTGCTTTAATTTGACTTTTTGTTTATCTGTCTCTCATAATTAATTGGAAACTTGAAAATGCATCTTAATGTTCCTGAGATCTGTAGGCTTTGGTACAATACTTGGAATAGAGTTGTATTCAATAGACATTTGAACAATAGGTCAATAATAACTAGAAAGGATGACTCTGGCCCTTTGTCATAGTTTGGTGGTTAGTTAATTAATGTGTCAGGAACTTTGAATACAATAAGAGAATATCAGTTTAATTGTCACATAAGCCCCCAGGGATAAATATTATTTTTACTACTTTGCATATGATCAGACTAAAGATAAAAGCAGTTTGGTAAAACTTCTCTACATTTTACTGATTATAATTTGAGGAGAAGAAATTCTGCTTGACTACAAAATCACAAAACTATGCTGCTGAACTGTTTATCACTTACTTCAATGATAATATAAATGAAATAGCTATGAATTTTATAGATGAAATAAGTTGATGGGAGCAAAGGAAAGAAGAAGACACAGCAGCTAATATAGTGGATGACAAAATCAGGATTTCAAATTATTTTCACAGGCCAGGAAATGGAGCCAAAATCAACAGGATGAGAGTTAAATAGGACATATACATATATATGCCAGCTTGTAGGTTCAACAAACTACTTACATAAATTCAATATTTTTTTAAAAAGTCTTCTCCACTAGAACATGAGATGTGTATCACTGGATTCTCCAATGCCTACCAGAGTATCTAGCACTTAAGATGCTCAAGAAATATTTGGTGAATGCAAGTACAGATGAAACCCATCTCAGGAATTCGCTGGCAGTCCAGTGGTTAGGACTCTGTGCTTTCACCATGAACTCATGGAAAAATAACAACCATTATGTAGATGCCACTATCCCTCTGCAGTTGCTGAGATTATCAGGACCCCTTACCCATAATCAGCATTAGCATTACAAATCAAATTTAACAATTATAGTTCCTACACCTGATTGAAAACTTACTTTAAGCATTTAATTGTGGTAATAAATCCAATTAGCTACTATAATTTCACAATTCTTTCTGAATATGACCTCCTTCTCAGAAAGAAAATGTAACAATCAGTAGCTCAAGGGAATGGCATTTGGGCCCATCACTTGATACTCTTGTTAGAATTATCAACTGTTTGGCACTATAGTCCTCCAATTTAATCTTTAATACCATCCATGTCTTTATGTTTGTCAGCAAAGTAATTTCCATGCATCTGAATAAACCCTTCCTGTAAAAATTTTTTTCCTTCTATAATCTTTTAATTTCTTATTTTTCTTTTTGTTAACATAAAAACCTAAAGGTGTCACCTTTTGAAAAGGAACTATATGTTACTCAACCCTAGGAATTTAATGCTGATATTTTTTCTTTCTTGACCTTTTTCTCCTAAGAATATATTTATGAATTCTATATAAAGTCTCCTTTACTATTCTAATATCCATAGAGAGAGCAATAGCTGGAGAACTTCAGCATTCATTACCTATGGGATATAGAGTCTGGACTGGGTAGCAGTTTCTTCCCCCTTCTGTGAGCCTTCCCTTGGCCCTAGATGAAGGATATGGTAGTGATGTTATGAAGCCACAGGTTAAAGCCACATTCTGATATGGGAGCAAGTGATGGCCTTATGGAATAGCCTGGTCCCTTGGAAAGTAAGACATTTTTCTCTGTCTCATTTGAATCCCTGTTGGATGCTGCCTTCTGATGTTTGTAGAATATACTTGTTTTCTGATACAATTCTTAGTCTGAACAAAACATCTTGCTGCACTACCCAGTGCTGAAAACTGGAGAATATCTTCATCCCAGCGCAATGTATAGAATTACAGTGAATGGACACTGAGACTCCAGATAAAAAGGTTGATAAAAGATTGAGGTAGGCAAATGGGAGATGATTTACACAAGGACAGGCATGTAATGGCATGGTACAGAACCTGTGTGTTGCTATGTGTTTATTTGCCTTTACTTTGGTATTTACCTATAAAAGCATCCAGTTCTGTGCTCTTCCCCTGTACCCCAATCACACCTTCTCAAAAGACTGTATACGTGCAGTAACTGGGATGGTCATGACATGATTGGCATTACAGAATTTAGGATTAAATTCTCACATAGGTGGCCTAGGTGCCTATTACTTAAGTGTGGAGGTTAGGGTGTTAAAGCTACACACACATTATTCTCAGTAAAACTTTTAAAGTATTTCGACACACAGTTACCAGTTGAGATCCTTAGCAATCAAAACCGTTTATAATACAAAAATTAAATACCAAGAATCATCAGGTGGATATTGGTGCGTGTTTATGACAACAGTTGTTTGGACATTTAAAACTACTAAAACTATTCAAGGGAAGTAACCCAGAGATAGACATAAACTGAATGTACTTTTGTTAACTTGAACCAAATAGGCTGCCAGATATTTCTCCAGCAAAGATGGGTTTATTCGGGATCAGCAGAGAATTGCACTCATGGTCTGCAACCACGGCAAGCCACAAACAAGTGGCTCCCTACATGGCAAGAGAATGAGAATGCTTTTGTAGAGAGGAAAGGAAGGTGGGAGGGCTATAGTAAACACAGAGTTCATGGTTTTCCATTGGCTGAGTCCTTGACAACACTTCCTGTTGTGTTCTGCTATTGTCACAGGGTAGGGAGCTCCTTCTGGTCTCCCAGCTTCATTTAGTTTAGGTTTTTGTTTGTTATTTTTTACACTATTAACCTGAAAAATGTTTAATATCGTTTTTTTAAGTAAGTGCTAGCTTTTCCTTATGAAAAAGAAAAAGCAAATAGGATACTTGAGGAAATCAGTGGGGGTGAGGGCTTGAATGTTGATGAAAGAGTCCTTTCTAAGGGCTCTCAGACATGATGAGAACCAGTATTGCAAGCTGCTGGGTCTACCAGCCAGTGACTCTGTGGTGCTGAAGAACAGGAATGCTGAGCAGAACCTAACAGATAAATATCACTTTCATGATGACTCAGCCTTACCTGAGTACATTCTAAACCAAGAAAAACCATGATAACAGTGTATTTAATCAGTGGTGAACAGCTCAGCCTATAATCTGGATTCTGTCAGTTATACCATTATTCCAAGTCTTAGGTTTGGAGTTAAAAAAAAAAAAAGTTAAAAAGATTCCAGTGTGGTAGAAAAACAGACTAGGCTAAGCAGCAAACTGAGAGTAATGTTTAGACAAAATATTCATAATCTTCAGTAATGTGTAAACATAACTAATCCCTTATTTCAATCCTATCAACATAGGTATCTATGCTTCTCTATAAGTAGCCAAGGAAAGAAATTGGTGACAGTACTTGATAGCTAGCTATAATTCATAGATAGTTTAGTATGGGCATTTTTTAGATTAAATCTTGCCTCTGTTCTTCCATATTCATATCAATTCATTATCTCCCATAATTTCTGCAATGATAAACTGTTCATCTTATCGTCACTGGACTTACATGAATACCAATAGTGACCATATTGACATCAAACCGTGACCCAGCATCATCACTAGAGGCAAGAGATGCCCCCAACGTCTATCCTGCTTCTTCCTCACATGAAGGAATGTAACAAAAGTGATCTAGTCATTCCTTTCTAAAGATGACATTCCTGAAACTCAGGTTCCTACATCTAGAATTTATATTGTGATATTAACATTGTTAGAATAACTACAACTTTAACCTAAAAACAAACATTATTATTTATAGGCATTATATCCTCCAGAGATTCTTCACTATGTCCACACCCAAACATGTAGAATGAGGACTTCAGGGTTGTATTTTGGTGTGTGCTATCCCTAGAACTTGTGTTCTCTAAGGGCATGCTAGCAAAATATCAGAAATGACAACTAAATATTCTCAAAGTGTTAGTAATTTTTATCATTTTATAAAGAGACTTCTTCCAGTGGCAAGGACATGACATTCACCCTATCAATCATCTATTTTTCTTTCTATCTATCATCTATCTCCCTAAAAACCCATCTTAAAAAAATAGACAGGGACTTCCCCGGCAGTCCAGTGGTTAAGTCTCTGTGCTTCCACTGCAGGGGGCGTGGGTTTGATCCCTGGTCTGGGAAATAAAATCTCATATGCCACACAGCACAGCAAAAAGTAAAAGTAAAAAAAAAAAACACACAAAAAACAGAAATATTAAAACAGTGAAATAAAATCAAAACAAATATATGTGACATCTTAAACAGAATTAGGTGACAAATAATCCTCACAAACTCAAAATATGGATGAACATGATCAATACTCCCCAAGCATCATGAGCAACTGGACAGTATTAATAACAGTGAGAACAGGAAGAGGGGAGGAACCCTGGTAAATTTGCAACATTCAACCCTAAAGGAGATCATGTATTGAGTGGGAATCTGAGAACAACTGGGAACATTTGGAAAAAGTCCTTATAAACTCCAAGTGTGGGGTAAACAAATAAGAATAAGGAGAATCACAAAGGAGATTGTGGGGAGTTCAAACAATGCTATAGCAGTTTAGCTGTCAAAGACCCTAGCATTATTAAACAAATGTGCACTTTCAAAAAATGAAATTCACCTTGAAATAAATGATATCCCAAGAGATGTTCAGCACACATCTGGAAAATGTGGCCATAAGAAGAGAGGAAAACAGTAACCCAAAAGTTAAAATGAACTAAGAGGATTTCAGAAAAGGTCTAAATTTGAAAGATAGCCTACAGTGGAATTTGTACAGGTCCTAAGGCAATTCTCTCTGCTTTAAAAATTGTATTTTGTTGTTACTGTACTTTCTGAGATAGGCCTCCTCTTTTTCACCCTCACCCTTCACAACTGGTTCTTTTCCTGAAATCTACAACATTCTTCTTCTGTCTTGCTTTCAGCAAATTTACCTCAAGAATATAAAACTAGAATAAAACAATTAAAAGTTTTCATATATAAAATAGAAACATGTTAGAAGATATAATGGACTTTGAGAAGATGCTGATTTTAAGAAAAAGTAACATTTTTAAACAGCCAGAGAACTTGGAATATGTACTGGGTATTAAATTTTATTAAACATTTTTGTTAATAATTAAGATATGATAAAGCCCTATGGATTTGTAAACTGTCCTTTTTCTTGAGAGGCAGATTGAAGAATTTAAGAATGAAGTGCTTCGACATATCTCAGCAAAAGAAAAAAGAGGGAGGAATAAGTAAAATGTGTATAGAAAAATGTTGATAGCTTTTAAAGCTGGGTGATGGTCATGGTACTACTTATTTCCTTATGCGTGGAAATGTTCATAATTAAAAAGTAAAAAAAATGTAAAAGGAATTGCACATGAGTATGTAACAACACAGTCTATTAAACTGTTCATGATTTTGCTAAAATAATTATTTTTATGAAGTATTTCTAGGTAGCTAAGTCCCTATTTCCAACACTTCTGAGAATTTCCCCACATCAAGCACTTTTTGATGTTTCAGGTTTTTATCTTAAAATGTAAATAGAAAATTGCTTTTTTTTTTTTTTGCGGTACGCCGGCCTCTCACTGCTGTGGCCCTTCCCGCCGCGGAGCACAGGCCCCGGACGCGCAGGCCCAGCGGTCACGGCCCACAGGCCAGCCGCTTCGCGGCACGCGGGATCCCCCCGGACCGGGGCACGAACCCGCGTCCCCCGCATCTGCAGGCGGACTCCCAACCACTGCACTACCAGGGAAGCCCGAAAATTGCATCATTTTAACAGCTAATATAGTTCATCTTATGAGAAATGTCTCAAAAGGCTTCCTTAGGTAGACACAGTAGCCAGCACCAAAACATTAAAGAAGGAGAAAGTTCTTCTCCATTATGAAATATGAAAATTGAGAGCTTACAGGAGGAAAGCAGAGGGTGAGAAGCGGAGTGAGAAAGAGTGGAAACTGTGTCTTACGTGTAGTTACTGGGCCAGAAGGAGTCCTTCCAAACATCCACCTGGTTCTTTAGTAAAGTTTAAGAAACTCACTAAATTCTACCGTGTGATAGGTTATCTTGTGAAAGCCAGTGAAGAGACTGAATTCTGGGTCAAGGTTGATGTAGGAAAGTGCAAGAGGTGAGCAAGCAAGCCTTCTTCCAATTGCTCTGAGTCAGAGACATACCAAATATTTTCTGTGACTTTTAAAAGGCCTAAAAGACTTCTTTATCTACTACCCTTGAAAATTTAGTACCTGGGCACACATTAGAATTTGCCACCACTCTCATCTATGTCCATTTTACTAAGGTTTTCTAGGGCTAATTTAGTGACAAGTCTGAGAAGATGCCAGAAATTCAGTTCTTCCCAGATGACAAGCTCACCTCTCCCCTCCTCAGACCCTAAGCCTTTTCTTTTGGGCTGAATGAATGGGGCTGGCCAATTTTCACTAAAGTCTGTTTATATCAAAGGCACAAAATGCAGAGGAAAGAGAATCCCAGGAACCCTTTTCTCTTTTGCCTTGAGGAAGAATAATTAACCCCTACACTGGTGGCCACTATAGCTTCTCTTCCCTTCCCTTTATCACTCCTCTTGTATTGTTCAGAGAGTCACCTTTGAACTCCAGTTTTCCAGTGTCTCTATTTAGTACATCTTCGTATTGAAATCCCATGCTTTGTACAAATATAATGAAAAGTAATTTGTACGAGTCCAAAAAAAAAAAAAGAAAAGAAACTGGAAAATGTAGAAAATAAGTAAATATAGAGGTGTTGTAAAAATTATTCATACCATGAATATTATGAAATACATTCTCAATTGAGAACAGATAACATGTCACTATTAGGAAGTTTTAGTAAATCTGCATATATTATAACCCCTCAGAATATAACTGAAAACATGGGATTTAAATGAAATTTAAACAAACTCTTAATCACAATGTTAACATTTTTTTTATTTTGCATTAAGTCTTGTGCATTTTAACTCAAGGAAATTCTCAAATTCTCAACTCTAACTACGTCGCCCTTACTTTGAAAACAAACAGTGAAGGGGAGCAGAATTTGTCATCCCCAAATATGCCTCTTTGGGATAAGGATTATTTGGGGCTGATTATTTTTAAGAAACAGCAGACACAGCAGAAGCTCTGAAAACCAAGTAGAAGTTACCCTCTTTTTTGTAAGAGAAATTTACATTTATAAGGGAAATCTCCATTTGTAAGGGTGACTCCTCCCTATTAGACAGAAGAGGTTGACTAAATTTCTTGACTCTTATCAATAGAGAAGGCAATAACTGAAATCTGCATAACAACAACATACCTTTATTTACCTTGCTTTTCCTGATAACCTCCTGTAACTTGCTCCCACCCACCCCTCCAACATCTTTTGTCTTTAGCTGGAGATAATATTATAAGGTGGTGGCTTGAACCATTTCAGGGAGTTAGTTTTCCTGGATAATGTAACTCCCGTATATACAGGAATTATACATGTTATTAAACATCTGGTTTTCTCCGGTTAATCTGTATTTTATTAGAGGGGCGTCTCAGCCGAGAATCTTAAAGGGTAGAGGAATTATTTTTTTTTCCTCCCCTACAACAGCAAGTAGAAAGACTGGGATTGGTGATAAAAGGAGGGAGGAATGTTATGTCCTAAATAGACAAGTGGGAAAGCAGACAATAATTTAGCAGCAGAAAAATTCATTCTGCTCAATATAAAAACACAGCAGACCATTCACTGTAGAGGCAAACAACACTTCACTTCCCATGTAATTCTAAAGGCATTTTTGAATTTAAGCCCATTGACCTTCATGATAACAATGAGCTATCAAGGAAAAGAGAAAGTAAATATTAAATTCATCTCTAATACACTTTCTTCCAAGTGCTAAAATTAAAGATTTAGATGTCAGGGATATGAAAGAATAAAAATTCATTACCTGGAAATTTGGTTGTATGAAATGTCTAACTGAAACAGGAGGGAAGGGGGCAGGGCACAACCTTTAAAAGAATGACATAGCCCGAGGACACGAAATAAACTGATTAGAACCAAATAGGTCCAAGATGGTGGATGAGGTGACTTCCACTATATGCTCATTGTAATGCATCAGCAAGCTAAATGACAAACCCACAGGTGCCATGAGAGCTCCAAGGCCAACCATAAAGGTCAAAAGTGGGCAGTGGCCCAATCCCTGAAAATCCCCAGCCCTTCCCCAAAATAGCTGGAATACTCCTCCCACTCATTAGCCTATGAAATTACCCACTCCTATAAAACCTGACAACCCCATACCCTCGTGCCTTTCTCACCTTCTGAGATGGCCCACACTCTGTCTGAGGAGTGTGTTTCTCTCTAAATAAATCCACTTCTTACCTATCACTTTGTCTCTCACTGAATTCTTCCTGTGATGAGACATCAAGAACCTGAGCTTCATCAAGTCCTGAGACCAGGTGTGTGACCTCAGATAAAAGACCGTGGGTTCAAGTCCCAGTCTGGGTTTTGGCTGGGTTTGGGTCTCAGCTCATGCGTTCAAGTCCCAGTCTGAACTGCACAGTTTCATAACTTCCCAATAAATTCATTAAAATGAAGTTTCTCTGAATTTACAAAGATATTAGTACATATAAAATTCTTCCCCCTCCTTTCCTCACATATATTTGAATCCTGACTTTAATAATCTATAACTGTGTGACATTAAGAAAACATATAATCTCTGAGCCTCAGTTTTCTTATCTGTTTATCAGGAGTATGTTTGTCCTTCTCTCTCTACAAGGTTTCTCAACAAGCTATACAATATGAAATATATTTCTAATATTATTTTAACATTTATCTTTTTATCTTATTATTTTAAACATATTTGAGAATATGTGAGACCTATTGTTACCCTCATAAAAATTCCCTCACTCAACAGAATTTTTCAATCATATATTTAAATTTACCTGCAAAATACAAACATATATCTATTCTTCAAAAATAATTATTTTAAAGCACATATAAGTACATGGAAACCAAGATGGCTAACTATATATGAAGTCAACAAAATAGCCAAAAGAACATCTTTACTTTTAAAAACTTTTCCCTTGGTTAAATACAAACCATTTTAACCTCCATCCTGACTTGGCAAAATCTCCACTTTCACACTTAACAGTGGCCACCAGGTGTTCTATCAGCATGGATGGGCAAAGCCAGTACTTCTGCAGTATAGGATAACCTGCTATAAATGTAAGGCAAGTTTTTTCGTCTTTCATGTTGGCAGGTTGTTTTTACAACTTTGTAAGCTAAAAGATACAGACCTCTGCAGATAAATGCTGCTTGAGGCTGAACAGCTTCACTCATTCATCAGAATTTTGATGCTAGTGAACTAAGGTTGAAAATTCAGAGGAGTATTATCAATTCACAGAAACCGTGGATGAGTGGATAGGGATTAGGGAGCATTCATTTTAGCCAGAGCTCTGTAACGCTTGACTGCATTTAAGTGCTAAATGTGATGGTAAAACTTGGTGATGATGACTACTTTAAGAGGATATAAATAATATCTAACAGTATTGCACAGTATGATTTTAAAAGCACTTCCGCATTCATTCTCCAATTTCACCCTTACACCAATTTTATCAGAGAGGTAATAACCGTTTTTTTTTTTTTCTTTTTTTCTTTTAAACAAATGCAGAAACTAAGACTCAGGGGTTACAAATAACTTGACAAAGTAAACAATGTCTAAAAATAGAAAGTGAGGTTCAACACACTCCCCAAGTTTGGATTAAAATGAAGGCTCTGAATTTACTGGTTGTGTGACCTTGATCAAGTGAGTGAATGCTTGAGTTGAGTATTTTTCTTGCCTTTCAATTGGGGAAATATTACATTCTACAGGGTAGTTGTTATTACTAGGTAAAATGATTTTAACATGCCCTCACAGTGTATAACATGTGATATATGCTCATCACTTGAGTTTCCTCCCTGTATTTCAAACTCCTTGTTTTTTCACAGTTACATTTAAGTCTGAGTAGAGTTAGCTTCCAGTATAATTTACTTGGCCAACCAAAAATTCATGTGATGATGTTAGAAGTATAGGGGTAGAAAATTTTTTCTTTTACCCTTCTAGGTTCCTTGGCTCGTCTAATAATGAAATTGATATAAGACAGATTAATAGAAGAAAAACAAAAGTTTAATAACATGCCTACCTTCTTTATCCATGGGAGATACCCAGGAAAACTCAGTAACTCCCTGATATGTCTAAAGCCATTGCCTTAAATGCCATCTTCAGCTAAGGACAGATGTTGGGGGTTGAGAGTCACTTATGGGAAGTTATCAGGAAGAGCACAGAAAAGAAGGATATGTCATACAGACTGTTATACAGATTTAAGTTGTTGCCTTCCCCACTGATAAGTTCCTAGAGGTTTAGATACTCTCTTTTTTTTGGTACAGCAAGGGAGACACCCTTACAAATTGAGATTTCCCTTATAAATGTAAATAGTTTTTACAAAAGTATAACTTCTACTCAGTTTTCAGAGCTTTACTTATGTCTTCTGTTTCTTAAAAATAATCAGCCTAAAATAATAAATATACCAAAGAGACATATTTTGGGGTGTTGGGGTGGTATGTTTTGCTCTTATTCAGCCCCACCTTTGAAACTTTAAAGACGTTTCATAATCCAGAAGCAACATTGATTGCTCCATATCTCATTGAACCTATTCTTAAGAATAGGTCATTTCAGTTAAACAGTTGTGTCTCATTTCAGGAAGCAGGTGATGCCAGTGAGTGCCCAAAGTTTGTCCTGTATTGCATAAACCAGGTATTTAATAAGTGGTACTTCTATGGAAACAAAAAACAAAGCAAAACAAAGGTTAATGATTAGAGCAACTTATAAACCCAGGGTCTGAGCCCTGAGAACTACCAGTTGAGGGAAGATTTCTAGATGTCAGGCTCGAAGCATCTTCAGATGGAGGGAGAGCAGGCAGTGGCAATCTGACAGATTTTCCTGGTTTGCAGTTTGAATGTCTCTGATGATGTCATCAGGTAGACTGGTACTTTCTGAGTGGCCCACACAGCAACAGGCACAAAGATTGTCTAAACATGAGCTCTTGTGACAATTTCTCTGAAATTTATATCAAGTCATATAGCTTCAGTTTGCAGGGCTTTAGGGGAATAAAAGGCAATTTTTCGTCTTAGTGATTCCAAGTCAAAAGAATGGGATAAAATTGAAAACATTAGTTTGGAGAGTCATAAACAGATATTTGGAGGAGACAAGAATTTAAGATCCAGACCAGTTTACAAGTAAATAATAAAATCTCAAAGACAATGAACAGTACTGAAATCTAATATCCACAAGTGTGTATTATAGTTTCTACAGATACATAATTTCTCTCTCCAATGTCACTCTCATTTCTACCAAAGAGAGACAAATTAATTTGTTTGAAAAATAAGTCTAGATTCAATAAAGTTGGTCTGGTAATTTACATAAGTGCAGCAAGAATAGCCATTAACCATATAGGCTCTTTTAAATCTGCTTTTCTAGAACTTTTCATAAGGAGCCTCAGATTGAACTTTTAAAAGCCTCTCAAGGCCAGGAGCCATGCCAAGGACTTGCCATCAGACTTTGCCTGCAATACCTATGGATTTGGGTTAATTAATTCTCTCTTCTCAAGGTCCCCAGAATGTCCTGAGGTTCTTTTACCTGCCAGGAAGTGACCTCCCTTACTCACCTGGGTAGGCTGCTGGGAACTCTGTAAGCAAGGAACCAGGCCAATATCTTTAAGGGACTTAATTGGCTCTATAAAGTCAACCTTAGTTTCTTAAAGCTGTCTGGTCATATCTGAGTCTACACACATTCTCAAATCTGACATTCCAGTCAAAGCCTTGATAATATATCCAATTATATTATCCAATTGTGTCTTATTGCAAAGAGAACGGATTCTTATTGAACGTATGTGAATAACTATATTGCCATGAAAATAAGAATATTCACTAAGAGTTTATGAATTCTGGAGAGATCAGGTAGGTAGAAAAAAGGATAAATGTTTCATCTTTATTTATAAAAGTATATCTTACCAAATTGCTCTAAGTCATAGATAGCCTAAGAGCAAAGAGAAAAAGTTTCCTTAAATCTGGAAAAATAAAACATTTAAAAAAAAAGCAACATTTCAAACAAAAAGTCATAAAAATTATAATAATCCTCCTCAGTTTATCCAGTCCATATTATTAATTCTTGTGCTGCTTGAATCTTGTTTCTTCATTAATTCTGTAAATTCTTACCCAGTTAAGTTTTGACACAACTTCTTTACTTAATACCTGCTTAAACATTTTGACTTTCATAATCCTGTCAACCCTTAGACTTTTACATTTTCTAAATCTAATTGTAGCTGGAGTCACAGTTTCAACAATGGGTTTTGGTAACCCAGTTCATGGGGTTCCTGTATCCCCTAATCATTTTACTCACTCTTGTGGAAAAGGCTTTGGATCCCCAGTGAGGGGTCAAGTCAAGGAACCCTGGCCCTTGTATCAATCTTTAACTTGATTAATCTCTCTAACCTTTGCCAACTGGTTGCTGGTCAGGCTTCTCATAGCAACATTTGCCCTTCCAGCTTTTAAATTTCTCCAAACTGGGGTAAATAGAGCAGACTTGTTTGGGCTCCTTATGGTGGAGGATCAGCAGGGGGTCCATTTTGACTCATCCAACCTTTGCTAGTGCTATATTAAGACCTTTGTTTTAACCCTATCAATGTCCATTTTATTCATCCCATTTCTTAATAACCATATAACGATATCCTTTGCTGAGATGAATCCCATGATTCTTTCTTTTCTGTTTCCTCTTTGTTTTGTTCCAATCAATATTCACATTATTCACCTTATTTCTTAATATGAGCAGCTCTTTTGCCCCTTTTCTGTTTGCTCATTTCTGTTCCCTTTAAACCTTAATTATAAAAATGAGATCACTAGGTAACATTTAATGTAATTCCTAATTTCTGCTCTACTGGATGTGCACAATGCCTTTCTTAACCTGTTGGTTCTTTTTCTGGATTAAAAAGAGTAAGAATGAAGAATTAAGTAGTTAAAGAATGACTGACTAGCTACCCCCAGCTTCCCCCTTTAGCAAATTTGCAGGCGGACCACATTGGCAAGATAGCATCCAAAGGAAGATTAGGAGAAGTCAGAAGGCCTGTATACAATAGAAAAATGATGAAGAATCTGACCTCCTATGTTAATGATTAACTGAGATTGTTTGCCATATTTCCCTTTAAAAATTGTCATGGCTGAGCAAAGTCTTTGGAGTTGGTCTTGGGACATGAGTCCAACTTCTCCCTAGATTGCCGGCTTTCTGGTTAAAGTAACTTTCCTTTCTACCAACATTTGCCTCTTGATTATTGGCTTCTGAGTGGTGAGAAGCCGAACTTGAGTTAGGTAACCTTAATAACTGTTAAGAAAATTTCCACCTTGTTGGGAAGAGTCCCTGATTCTCCTCTTGGCTTATTCCCATTATCTTGTTGATTAACCTAATGTTTTTATTAGCATCTGTAAGACCCTTGAGGGGAAGTTGAAAAGGAAATTTGAGAAGCCTTCCTGAACTATTTTCCAGTTTTGGAACAGTAAGTTTATATAGGGTGCCCATGTGAAATAAGGCTCTTTAATCACAGCATTTACAATGACCTGGGTAGTGACCTGTGGGCTTTGTATCAACCCAAACATTCTCTTTAACTCTGCAGCACTCAAATCTAAAGACATGGCCCTGAAATCAGTTACTCTTATAATCCACTTCAATAAATGGATAGTCTAAGAAAGTAA
Organism: Delphinapterus leucas; assembly: GCF_059928025.1. Classification (NCBI taxonomy): domain Eukaryota; kingdom Metazoa; phylum Chordata; class Mammalia; order Artiodactyla; family Monodontidae; genus Delphinapterus; species Delphinapterus leucas. The sequence continues at coordinate 96,263,909 of NC_143134.1, forward strand.
AAGCCCTTTATTGCTACAGGCAGTAAGAATGGTAGTGTGAAAATAGTGTCTCTAGTTTCCCATAAGAATGTGAGGTGCCTCCAGTTATAGACCCACTAATCTGTAACACCAGGCAGGCACTACTGGGATGGGATTTTTCCAGCACTAAGTAATGAAGATTGAGATAACAAAGGACCCTTATGGACTGAAGCGCCTTATGACAAACTCCCTTGAGAGCATTCACAAGCAGACAAAGAGAGACTCTGTCACAAGCCAGGTTGTTACATGTGCTTCTGACTAACTGGCTTATCAGATCCACAGCCTATTTGGCTGTCCACCAGATTCATGCTGGTACATGTATACACCAGCTGGCAGATGCCAGAGAGAATATTATCACTAATCACAAAGCGAAGCTCTTAGAACATAGAACAAGATGGCAGAGAAAAAAGAAAATAATAACCATCTCCGGCAAGAAAAGTATTAATAGAAAACAAGAGTACTCATAACAAATTTTTACCAAAGTTTCTATACACAATTTGTTTACATGAACAAACTCATGTAAATATTTTCTCCTGCTACTCTAAATTTAGGAAAAGAAAAGGACTGTCACCATTTTCACTTCCAAAAGACCCTGCAGGCAGAGATCCAGGAGACTGACATGGTAAGATTCTTACCTTCTGCCTTGTCAGAGGTCCCAGGATCTCTCAGCTGCAGCAATCCTGGAGTGAAAAGTGTCCAACTGGTTTATAGTCCCTTTGTGGCTGCCAAAATTGTAGGGGTGGAAGAATTTTCCTCCTACATTTTTAGGTTCTTTGGCTGGTCTTGTTACCACATGTGAGTTCGTGTGCCTGACACAGAGTGAGGCCAAACAAACTGAAACGTTTGAGTTTGGAGCAGAGGTAAGTTTATTGCAGGGCCAAGCAAGGAGAATGGGTGGCTCATGCTCAAAAAAATCCTTAACTCCCTAATGGTTTTGGGGGAGAAGTTTTTATAGGCAAAATTTGGAGTGAGGGCTGCAGGGTGCGTGACTTTCTTCTGATTGGTTGGTGGGAGGTAAAAGGGTGGTATTTCAGGAATCTTGTGCTCAGCCTAAAGTTACCATTTTCCACCTAGGTGGGGGCCTTATTTTCTGCAGAAGAACTCAAAGATATTATTATGTATATTTCTTCATGAAGGAACAAGGACCTTGCCCCATTGCTGCACTATTGTTTCTTGACTGTTCCTCCTTTGTTTCTGCATTCCCTCACTTCCGTAATTAGCAGCTGTTTGAATCTGCCCTTTGGAACTCAGGAAAGGTAAAGGAGGCTGAATAAAACCTATTCCTTACAGACAAGAAACAGGGGGCACAGAAAGGATTTGTACCTGGGAGGGTACCACAGGGTCCTGCTCAGTTTCAGTCTAATAATTAAATTGATATAAGACAGACAAACAGAAGAAAAACAAACAAAAGTTTAATAATATGTATACCTCCTGTATCCATGGGAGATACCGAGGAAAACTGGGTAACTGTCTGAAATGGCCAAAGCCATTACCTGAAATACCGTCTTCTGCTAAAGACAAAAGAAGATGTTAGGGAGGGATGGGGAGTCAGTTATGGGAAGTTACTAAGAAAAGCACAGTAAAGAAGTATATTGTTATTATGCAGCTTTAAGTCATTGCCTCTCAACTGATAACAGTTTCTAGAGATTTGGTTGTCTTCCTCTTCTGGGTACAGAGAGGGAGACATGGTTACAAATGCAGATTTCCCTTGTAAATGTAAATGTTTCTTACAAAAGGATAACTTCTACTCAGTTTTTCCTATGTCTGCTCTTTCTTAAAAATAATTAGCCTAAAATAATCAATATGCCAAAGAGGCATATTTTGGGGTGATATATTTTGCTCCTCTTCAGTAGCAATTTGGATTAATTGATGTGTTGCCTAAATTTTAGTCCTTTCTTTAACAGTAACTTGTTTGTCTTAAGGCAAACTATTAGCCCTCATCTATAAAGTGAAGAAGACCTACTAATTCCTAAGGTTTTTCAGCTCTAAAACTCCCAAAGCAATTAAAAAGAGGTAAGTTAACAGTGGTATTTTTGCTCTTCAACACTATTGTGAGATTACTGAATTAATACTTAAAATATTTATTGATCATGGAAGACAGGACAGGTAGTCACAGTGAAAACAAGGTTAGTAGAATACTAAAATAACAGCATAACTCAAAGAAAACTTCAGACCTCCAGTTAACAGGATGTCTGTCTATCTACCCTGAAATAGACTCTGCTATCTTTCCACTAATATGTGTTTTGCTACCTAGAAACAAATAAAAATTTAAACTTGGGAAAATTCTACTCCAGTATCTGGAAGACAATAACTCTACCCATGAGGCATGTGGAAATGTGCTATTTTTTTCTTTGAATTTTATTTTTTTATATGGAACTATGCTATTAAAACCATATTCTGGTTTTACCTCAGGGCAACACACTGCACTTAAAAACAGAAATTTTCAGGAAAAATAAAAGGTTGGAGGTCACTTTGTTTCTTACCCATTTTCTGCCTTCTGATTTAGCTACACAAGCTGTGCTTTAATCAGAAATATGGATAACCATGACTCTGCTAAAAAGGTGATGATTCTGAAGAGATGACAAAATTTCCCTGATAAAATTTCTAAATGCTTTCAGAAACAAAAATATACTCACTGCTCCAGAGCAGAATTAGAAATAGTATTTAGAATCTCTTTTGGAATAGAATTCCAACAAATTACGGAGATAATAGGAGCAGAAAATATGTGTGTGTTTGTGTGTATGTGTGTGTATGACTGTGTGTGTGTGTTATACCTATTAGATCAGAAATTGAGAGAATAAGGCTATGGAAAGAAAATAATTTCAGCTCAGAACAAAAGATTCACTTAAAATGAATAGCTGCTAAAATATGGGAATTAGGCTGGAAACTGTGGATAATAAACATTTCTTCTGCCTTAGATCTGAGAGACAGACTTAACCTTCACCCAAGTAGACATTAGAGGGTGTCCAAGGGCAGTCTATAGGTTCTGAGTCTGTATATTTCTTTCCTCACTCAAAGACAATTAAAGAATACAGAAAAAGAAATAATGAGGCTATGGAAAGGAAATAGAGCAGTAGTTATAGGAAACTTCATCCCACAGACTCAAAAGAACAAATACTTCTAAGAAATCATCTACTAAGGAATCCAGAAAAAAATTTCAAGAACTTGTTAATCTAAATAGGATGAGAGAAGGCACTGATTCAATAGAATAGTAGTAGAAAATAGTAAAGGCAAAAACAGAGAACATTTAATATTAAAATACTAGTAATATAATATTTAGTAATTATATTAAAAATATACTATATACTAATTACATATTAAAACATGTCCATTGTTTTCACATTTCTGCTAATCCTGTCTGCTAACAAAGGCATCAGTCTTTGTTATCAATATGCTTAGGGGAACTTTTCTTATCAGTACAAGTGTTTAAAAAGATAAATAAATAAACTCTATAAACATATCTGTTGTAGTTTTTGAGTTTGTTGTAAGAAGAATGGAATCCAAATATTACTAGACCTGAATTATTTAGGTTCAAATTCCACCTTTACTCTTCTTTAGCAGAGTGATTCCTTGCAAATCATTTAATCTGTGTTCCAATTTCCTCCACTATTAAATGGGGATAATAATAGTACCTTACTGTATCAGTCAACACTGATAAAACAATGATATGTAACAAAAAAACACAAAATCTCAATGGTGTACAGTATAATAAACATTTACTGTTGACCCTTGAACAATATGGGAGTTAGGGGTGCTGACACCTCTCCCCAACTCACGTAGTCGAAAATCTCCCTCCATACCCACAGTTCTGCATTCGCAGATTCAACCAACTGTGGATTGTGTAGTGTTATAGTACATATTAATTTTTTTAAAAAAAATCCTTATATAATTCTATAGGCGCAGCTCAAACCTGCGTTGTTCAAGGGTCAACTGTATTTAGTTCACATTTCTGTGGTCAGCTGGCAATATGGCTGATCAGATGAGACCCAGCTAATGACAGTTCATTTGGAATATCTCTCTTCCACATATTTATTACCCTCCTCCTGGGATCGCAGACAAGTTCCTTCTGTGTAACAGAAGCACGACAATCATGCAAGAACTTTTCAAGCTTTTGTTCACATTACACCTGCTAACGTTCTATTTGTCAAAGCCAGTCACAGCACCAACCTCAAACTCAAGTCAAAAAACAGTGGAATAAATTTCAGCAATAGAGGCAGAGTGAGGAGAGTAAATAATCTTCAGTAGTACTTGGGTTATAGAGAAAACTTCATTAGTTAATATGTTAAAACACTTAGTATCTGGCACAGAGAAAGTACTCAATAGTTAACTATTATTACTTTGATTATTTATATTATTTTCTTTTCATGCTAAACTTGGTTGATATAAAGAAAAAATTATCAAATGAGCCCCAGTAGTTATTTTCCTCAGAAAGCACAAGAGATCTAAAAGATTGAATCTTTGGTCTGGAAAGGTTAGAAGAGGACATATACTTAGTCTACATTTTTTCCAACCTAAGTTTAAAACTATGCAGAATCAGTGACAGAAACCAGACTAGATCCAAAAAAAGGAAGGTGGAAGTTATAGAAATGAGAACATAGAACATAGCTACAATTACTCCTCTTAACAGTTGTCATACACTGAGCTTCTAGTGCACTTTTCTGATTGTAATAGCTTCACGCTCTTACTGTTGTATTGTTTTAGAATCTCACATCCTTTCATATATGATGGCTTTGGCATGCAGAGTCACTATTTAGTTGGTAAGGCAGGTATAATTATTTGTGATTTATACATGAGGTAATCAAGATTCAGACAGCTTTTACCTTGACAAAGGTCTTAGGCTAATTAGCAATGGAGCTGTTATTACAGCCTGGATGTCCTGCTTCTCAAACCAGTTCTTTCCATTAAATGCAGAACATCCTGGATCTGGCTTAATTGTGGAATAAAGTCCATCTAAAGGCCTCGCTGATTAACAAAGTTGCCACACAATTTTCATCAGTCTTCCTCACCAATCTGTTCTAGATATATAATTGTCAAGTGTTTATAAGTATTGACTTTTGAGGCAGACATTGTGAACCCAAGTTTAAAGCAGAAGTATTTAATTTTGTGGGTAATCTAGTCCAAAAAATGAGATAAAAAATTATGTTTCTCCTGAATTGTTTTCATAGATAATTAATACAGCATAATTATTTCTCCAGTTTTATAGTTATTCATTTACAGAAAACCTGGCCTAAGATTTCAGTTGGTCTCATAATTATAGTAAAAATCCTCATAGTATTAACTAATTGATCTTTCCCTTGTTCTTTAATTAATGGTGGGTTCACGTAATAGCCAAATCCATTAAGTTAATTACATATTGGATCTACTTGCTGCTCAATTAGAGTGCACGTAAACATGCAATTTGATAATTTAACTTCCAATTATAAATATTAATAAAGTAAGATATGTAACTTAATTTATAGATTAATTTGAAGTACCTTATGAAGGGAGACATTTATGTATTAAAATGTATGATTTCTAAGAGGCTAAACAATAACAATAAAAATCATATCTTTCTACGCTGCATCTTTGCCTCACATCTTAAGATCTGAAGATATTTTATTTTTTACTATCTTTTTGAGTTTTCCCATTTTAGAAACTTCACCTACTCTCTATTTCTGCCTCTCCTTATCACTCCATATTCACAAAGCCCACATATATTTAGTCAATAAATCCCATCAAGTCTGGAAGAGTCTTGCTAATGCTTGGCCTCCATTCCATCCCCATCACTGGTGCTATATTGAATCAACATCATTTCTCACAGTAAAAAGTACAGAAGCAAATATTTCTCTATTCTAGCTTAACTTCAGTGCTATCATTTAATTTTAGTCAAAATTAAATGGGATGGGGGAAAAAAAGCAAAGGGAGGGTATTCCAAAGCAATGGCACTGTACCTATAGACCTGACATTGGGGAAAATCACAAAATATGTCCGTCTAAATATAAGGTATATGGTTTATTAATATATAATTTGCAATAAAGGAAACATTGGATTGCCTATTGAAAAAATTAATGGAATGATTTCACTTGCCTCTAATGTCTCATTGCTTACAAATTAAGGTCAGACTCCTTAATATGGTACAAAATCTTCTCCAGAACCAGACAAACTCTCCAGCCCATTCTTCCCCAGAGGAATTCTTTTCTCCAGATATGAACCCATTCATGCCCTATTTAAATTGTTCCTAGAACTCTCTCTTCCTATTTAAGGATACCTCCTCATCCTCTAAGTTACATGCCTAACACCATTACTTCTGCGAACTCTTTTTCAAATCCTCAAGGCATAGCTAGTTCATTCCCTCTATGTGCTCATGTTGTAAATTTATCTATTTTACAACCTATGTTATACTGTTGTTGTTGAAGGGTATCTATGCCCAAAATGTTGAGTTCTCGTTTTTTATTCATGAGCTTCTGACACAGAATCCATCACATAGATAGATAGATGATAGATAGATAGACAGATATATGAATAAAGTGGTTGAGAAAAGCATATCAGCTAACAAAAATGTCATCAAATCCCCTCAAAGCTCTCACATTTGAGCTGACCTCATACTGTTTCATTTTCAGCCCCGTATTTATGAGATACCGTATACCAAGGATCAATTATATAATAATTTGCAGTACAGTATCCTATATTGAAACTTTTGTGGTTTCCCATGAACCAGAATAGTATTGTGGATAAAGAATGTGATTTGAAGTTAAAGACCATGGATTTCTGCCCACTTTGACATTTTCTTATATGTGACCTTGTAAAAGGTGACCTTATAACTTCTCTGAGCCTCAGTCCTCTCCTCAGAGAAGAGGATGATAACATGGGCTGTAACTCATGGACTTTTTTATAACAGATTGTTGTAACCCCAGGGCAGGTCTGAGTCACTAATGAAGACGTATAACTCTCAGCCCCTTGCTAAGATCTCTGATTTCCTTCCTAACTTGTATGAGGTGATCACATTAAACATGCTTGATATTCAAGCTCTTAAAGCAGAAATTGTGTGGTGGGAACTGGGATGCAGTTATCAAAATTAGAATTATGGTTTATGCTATTGCTAACATCTTCCCCTTCCTTAGGTATGGGAATTCTCACCAGCAAGGCTCTGCAGGCCTAGAGTCTCTTTAATACAGAAATGGATAAATGAGATAGCTTGGGGAAAGGTTTATTTTATCCTACATGGGAATCTATAACTCTTCATCCAGAGGGAGGAAACAAAAACCAAGGTCAAAACTCAATAGCTCAGTGAGTATCTCTGTGATAACCAGAAACCTAGAAAGAGACCCCTTTTATAACCACACATCTCGAGCATCCAAAGAGCTTCACCAACCTGCTTAGCCTTTGTTGCTTCTCTTTTTTCTATCAGATGGGATAGGTTTACTATTGCACAAGTTACAAATCTTTTGACCGTATACCTCTTGAAATTCTGTATGTACCTGGTTAGGCTAGCAAAGTTCTCTATTTTGGGGGTGGGGGAGGGGTTGCCTCTCTTTCTCTTGCTCTATCTCTCTTTTTGTATGTCTCTGTGTCTCTGTCTCTTTACCTGTCTCTCTCTTTCTCTTTTTGTCCTTATAAACAAATTCCCTATACACAGGCAGTTTGAGCTTAACACTTCTATCCAGCATATGACCTTTGATACAGAAAAAGTTTATAATGACTGGTTGATATTTCCAAACAGTGGGTTCAAATCCTGACTCTGCTCTTTTACATATAACTTGTTATATAACTTGCAGTCAATGAAGTTAGTCACTCTCAAACCACAGGAGCTTACCTGAAAATGGGGGCAATAATAATCTCTTCTTCATATGGTTTTTGTGATGTCTATAAAGCCCTTAGCACAGTGTCTAGTACACAATAAACACTCAAGTAATATTATCTATTATGAATGACACTGCCCCTAATATGTGCCTGTGTACGAGGGTGTGTTGGAGCCAGCTCAATACCGGCTTAAGAGAGCCAATTGGTACATACTCAGAAATTTTACTAACAAATTGTTAAACTGTTGGTAGCTTGAAATTACCCATAGTGTGAGTAAATAGACCAAGGAAATTAGCAACTGCTACAAATCAAGGTTTGTTATTTGTTTTTTTGAGAGCTGGTTACCAACTTATAACTACTTATATATAATATACTGTATGAATTTGACAAAAAAATGTAATAATGTTTAACATTGTTAATATATGACACTGTGTATAAACCCCGAACTACATCTGATAGTAAACACTTCTCGATATAGATTTCTTCTGTTATAGTTGTAGTGATGATGAAACAAGCAAAATTGTGTAAAAGAACACTGTAAACTCTAAGTTGTAAGAGCATTTCCTATTCTTATATTAGTGACAATTCAAAAAGGCACATTATTATACAATCTAAAAGAAACCAGTGATTACCTCTTTCTTCTTTCATTAGAGCTCCAAAGAAAATTTGTGTTGTGACATTCCTAAGTTTATATTGATCAATGTGCCCACAAGTTTTGTTCAGACGAGGAGGAGATTGAGCAATTGACAAAGAGGCAAGACCACAGGTCTTTCCTCTAAGGAACATGCCTTTATGTTATTTCATTCTACCTTTCCATTGTTGGGACTATGGCAAAAGCTTTTCCAACTAATTAGCTCACCAACTGAGACTTTTTATCTTCCTCATTTTTATATGAACCTTATAATTAGCTCACCAGTTTTCTCAGTTACCCAAACTCAGAATAATATTGATTTCCTTGGATAATTTGCATATGGTGATCTCTATCTGAAATGTCCTTTTTCTTGTCCCATCCAGGAAAATTTGCCTCACTCCTTCCCCTTATAAACCCTATAATACCCTGGACCCCTCACTATTGAATGCATTATTACATGAATTTCAATTACTTACACACCTGCCTGTCATTTTGGGGGGAGATTCTGAACACTGTAAATGTTTTAGAACGAATAAATGTTTACGAGTACCCATATTCTCTTTAAGATTCTGCTGATATCTTTCTTTTCTATACTTTATTATATAAGGATTCTAAAGATAATTGTCTTTCTGAGCAAGAATGTTGAATGGAAGGGATACTTTCTGGAAACTATTTTACTAACCCAGAAAGTTACAGTATTAAAGGACAAAAAAATAAAACCACTTGTGAAATCATCTTAGGCTTTACCCAGTTATAAAACATGCCAGTCAGTATAGGCATAATTCCCATCTGCTAATCTCTAAGCACAATGGATTCATCAGGAATCTTGCCACAGTACCTGAAAATGGTGGGAATATCAGGATAGGTTTAATCTCCACCAGTCAGCTGATGGAGGATGGTGCAAATGAACCCAATATCCACAGCCGGTTTCCTTTATGATCCAGTTAATTTTGCTTAAGCAATTTGACAGAGAGGTAAGATCTCACACCTTCTGATTTATATTCACTAGATAATTATGATATAGAGGAGGAAAATCAAACCTCTCAGTTAGTTATACTACATCCATTTTCCTTATTGATTACAGTGACATCTCCCATATCACCTTTAGCTTTACTAATACTTACATTCATTTTAATCAAAACCACGCATCAACAATCACTCACTGGCAGGAAATGCACAGTTGTGTTACAACTGTATCACTGGGCCTTTGACTACTCTTTGAGTATATGGGGTTGGTATCCCCTGAGTTTGTAGAGAGCTGTCCATACCATGTGCATTCCCTTAAATCCCGAGTACCGAGTCTTTTCCTGTCCATCTCCCAAGGTCTCTGACTAACTATATCCTCTTTCTCTTTTTTGGAAAACTGCACCATTGTTATTAGTGCCTGACTGAGTCCTCTAGAGTCCTCTTTGAAGCACCTTTTAGGGGGAATAATTCTCACAGTTGCCACCTCATGCTCCTCTGAACACACACATACACACACACAATTCTGCTGTAACATAGCACAGCAAAGAGTGGCCAACAGTTGGGGATCCAGGTTTTCCATAGCCTTGCATAAAATTACAAAATATTCTTGGGCTTCCCTGGTGGCGCAGTGGTTGGGAGTCCGCCTGCCGATGCGGGGGACACGGGTTCGTGCCCTGGTCTGGGAAGATCCCACATGCCGCGGAGCAGCTGGGCCCGTGGGCCATAGACGCTGAGCCTGTGCGTCCGGAGCAAAAAACAAACTTTAAAAAAAATTACAAAATATTCTGATAATGGTGATATTGGCTGAACTCTTACACTTCAAAGTGATGCTCTCTCTAGGAATTGCAAAATATAATCAATTTCTCTCTCCTATTTTTGATCAAACTCAGGGCCTAAATTTATTTTATTTATATTTTTATTGTTCTTTTTACCTCCAGAATATAAACACACATCATGAGGACAGAAACTTTGCCTATTTTGTTCATTTTCTATGCCTGGTGCCTAGAATAAAGCTTGTAAGTTGTAGGTACTCAACAGTATCTTCTGAGTGAATGAATAAAAGAATGCTATTTAATCCTCAAAACAACACTGAAAGGTAGGTACTGCTATTATCCCCACAGTGAAGATGAGAACGCTGAGTCACGGAGAGGCTCCCTAGATAAAAAAAAAAGTTCATATAGCTGGTTGGCTGTCTAGTCAGGATATGAAACCATTTCAGCTAGCTGCAGAACCTGTGTTCTTAACACTCTAGAAGTATAACAAATCCTAAAGAATGCAAAGCATGTGAACATGCAAAAATATTTCATATGTATATAAAAATTCATTTCCATACTCAATGATGATTGTGAACAGATAAAGATGAAAATCATATTTTAAAGGATATCATTTTAATAAAAAGGAGAAAAGCAATGATGTTGTATCCGAGATTAAATACAGTTGCTAAGGCAAGCAAACAAAGAAACAATAATGACAAGCATGCTCTGAGCATTATGACAGCCGAGGTATATGGAAACACAATTGCAATTACATTAGAGGGGAAAAATATTCTCTTTATTTTAATGGGTGAAAGAGTGTTATGTGATGTTAAATTTCACATGTGGAAATTCCAGAAAACACTGGAATTATCTGATAGACAACATTACCATGAGAAATATAAAAGTAATATTAAAGTACACATTAAGTATAGTCAACAAAGAATTGATTCTTCAGACTGTTGAGTTAGTGATGCAACCTGGAATTTTGATAGTGGCATAATTCAGATGAAATTTCTATGCAAATGAATAATGTGAAATAAGATGATAAAATAAGGAAAACTAAAGGAAAGCAATAATATGAGTAATCTGATATTATTGGAGTAAGAAAAAAAGATAGAAGGAATAACCAAAAATATAAATGAAAAAGTTCTTGGTCAAAAGAACTATCATAAAAAATGTAAGGAATTGTCATATCCCAGGATAAATCAATTTTAAATAAAGAACTATATTCAGGTAAATACTGGAATAATGCTTGAACCACAAATGAAAGCAGGAAGAGAATGAACACAGATTATCTATAAAAGGACACAAATAAGATTTACTTCTATATTACTTCTATGCATCACTAAATATGAGACATATATGGAAAAAATATCTCTAATTTTGAAGGAAGAAAATGGGGGAACAAGAATATTAAATGAAATCAAGCTACATTTCACATGTGAAGACAATAGAACAACTCTACTAGACAAGGAAATATTAAAAATATGCTCATCTTTATACAATTTTTGAAAGAAAAATGAAGATATGAACAGAGAAAGAATAATATGAGCACAAGAATGGGGAATTCATAGATTAAAAGGACTTATGACAAGCACTGAAACCTAGAAAAGTGTGATGTATGTCTGTATGAACACATATATGCTTACATACATACATAGAGACATATATACAGATGTATATACAATTTTTTTCAAACTAATAATTAAACTTAATGTAAAGGCACAATTAGTCTTGAATGGAACATATATAATATAAAATATATTTTTAAATGAGTATAAAATTCATATTATATCCAAAGAATATTGAAGTATGTGTGAGGGGAGGAGAGAAAAATGATGTAGAAAAACAAAAGCCAACATGAACTACTTGTCTTAAAGAAGTGTGATAGAAAGGATACCAGCTCACTCTTGATGCTGACATTTAGAGAAACAGAGTAGAGAATACATGGTGGCATCCGGTTCAGGGCAAAAAAAAGGCAGATCAATGAAACAAGATAGAAAATACAAAAACTATTGAGAATATAATAAACAGCTTATGATAAAGGTGACATTTTATATCACATTGGAGAAAATGATGGGTGTTTTAATGAATGCTTTGGGGACAAATAGCCATTTGGAAAGAAAAGTAACATTAGATTCACATTTCACATCCTACATAATAGTAAGTGCCATTTAAATATAACAAATGAAACCACTTCTGGAAGAAAATGTTATTGAAAAGAAATCTAATCTTGGTATAGTACAGCATGTCTAAGCATGACACCAGAGAGGCAAAGAAAACAACAAACACCAAGTTAAACAGACCAACACTAGGTAAATTTTAAAATGTTTTATCACCAAAAAATGTACCATCAACAAAATGCAAGCTCAACCTGTAAACATATTTGCAACATATATGACATAAGATTATGTCTCAAAATGTGTAAGTTCTTACATTTGAATAAACATACCCAGATTGAGCAATGGACAAAATCTTGAGAAAATTGTCACAAAAGGAGGAATACAAACGTCCAAAAAGCCTAGAGAAAAGTTTTTAATTTCATAAGCAATTAAGAAACAATGACCTTTGATACTGAATTATAAGAAGAGTCATATAATATCTAATTTCCAGTTTTTAGGAATTTTTTCCTCTTTAGATTTATAACCACCTTCAATTGTTTCCATAATTTCTTAGTATCTATTACCTCAGAGAAACTTGTAAGCTTGGTGCTATGGGAAGTAAGGAATTCTGAAACCATTCCTCATCCACTGGCCTGGCTATACTAAACAGAAGTAAGCAAATCCAGGTGTCTGGAATTTGAACTGCCCCCAAGTGAAGTGAATTAAAAAAGTGAGGTTCACTGTAGTTGTTAGTCATCAAACCTCTTTCATCTTCAAACAAAACAGAGGACATGCTTTTAAATGGGAGTGAACTATTTATTCCCTTTTATTTGAGCGCCCCATCCAGACCTCAGACATATACTTACAGAATAAAAATGTAACAAAGGAGAATAAAGACAAAAAGAACTCAACTCACATAGCACCTTGCATCATTGAATTGTCAAATATGGTAGCTATTAGCCACATGTGGCTCCTTAAATTTAAATGTACATTAACTAAGAGTAAAGGAAATGAAATTTTCAGTTTTTCTGTCATGATAGCACATGTCAAATGCTCAGTTGTCAAATGTGGCTACCTTACTGGACAACACAGAGAGAGAATCTCATCATTGCAGAAAGTTGTATTGAATTGCACCGCTATTATATAAAGCCTTTTTTGGCCTCAGGTCCAGGTGGAATTAATCACCGTAACACAAGGCTGCACTGGACCTTGGACAAATCTGTCATTTATTGAACCTACTTGTGTACACGTCTGTCTTCCTCACTAGATTCCAAGCTTCTGAAGGCAAGGGGATGTCTGATTTGTCATTATAAACCACAAGAGCCATTTCTTGAAAGGTGTTTAATAAATATTTGTTGACATAGATGTTTTCAGGAAGATTAGAGCGCCAAATATCCTTTTAAGAGGGGATAAATAAGGAGGAAATGAATGAGCCCTTTGCCTCTTCACCATCCTCTTAATCTTCTATTTTTACCAATCCATAGAGTACTAATTGACTTTGAAACACCTCTACAGTGGGAAAATAATCTCTTCAGAAATATGTAAATGGACTCTAAGAACATTCCTTCATTTCTCCTCAATCCCTCATTCTAATTCAAAGCAGGAAAAGGGCATTTCCTCTGCCTTCATACCTCTAATTTCTATGTTACGATGGAAGCACCAATCTTTGTGTCCCATGCAAAATAAGGGTAAAAAAGGCATTAAGTGCATGATTACATACCAATTATTCTTTATGATCTATATAATCAAATACCATCTGGCAGTTTGTAAAAAATTCAATCACAGTAGCACAAGTTGAGTGCCAGAGTCAAACTCTTACCAATCCAGCAGTGCAATCAGGCCACATCGAGGCCTCTCTACAGATCCCGTGAAACGCCAAGTGATTTGAAAAAGAAAGTAAAGCTGGCCTTTATTCACTGACCCACGTGCAAATCATTTTTACCTGCGGGATAAATTCTGCCCTCGCAATGATCAAAAGCACTGAAAGGCAAGAGGACCAATTTCAGCTCAAGGACAGCAAAGAAACTGATAAAATGAGGTGAGTTAAATACAAATACCTACCGAATTTGTTATGATAACTGTCTACTGATCTTAATTAAAACGTTCTCAAGATTTTGCAAAGAAATACTCCAATGACAAACAGAAAATATTCTCTGGAGAATCTGAGGGCATAACCCAAGCCAGCTGGCCTATCTCATATTTTCTTTTTTAAAAATCATGCAGACTTTCCCTCAGCTTCATATTATACATGTGCTGTTTGATTATCAAAGTAATGCTTTACATTACTTACCACAGGGGAAAATGACTTACCTGTCTCAGTTAATATAACAAGAACATTGCATACTGTCTTTTCAATTTTAAGAAATTGTGCTGAATTAAAGGGAGCTGACACTCTCTATCAGATTTAACATGCAGACAATTTATCTGTTCTGTTTTGGCATCATTATATATTTTGAGAACTCAGACACACGCTAATATGTGGATATAAATAGTAGCATTTTAAACACTGCTTTATAAGCCATAGCAGGAAAATTAGCTAAAGAAAGGAGCTCAAGATGCTGCTATGGAGATGTAGTATATTAAAATGCTTTTATGTTACCGTTAGTGGAAATGTTGGTGTTTGCACTGACTGCTTTAGAGGTCAAATTCCTTGTGTCATATGATGAGATGAAGGGATCTTAGATCCAGTGTTGTCTGTTTTTTGGGTTTTTTTGTAACAATATTTGAACCACAAAGAAAGAAAAATATAAAGTAAACATGCAGCAAAACATTGTTTGTCTACAAAATAACACAAATCAGGTTTATTTGTGTTTTCTCAACTGTATCACTAACTGAAAGAAATAAATGGAAAAGTGTCTATTATTTTGAGGGGAAAACGTCTGAACCAAGAATGAAAGTTATTGATGATGGCACTCTTTATAGTTCCACAAATGCTATAAATTTTAACCCTGGCTAATTAATTGAATTCCATTAATAGTCCCTAAGAGCAGATCTCTCCTTGCAGTTCTAAAGTTTCATTTTCAGTTTGTAGAACAATGTCTGGCACATAATAGGTCTCAATAAATGTTTTAAATGTGTGAATAATAGAAGTTCTGATATGTGCAATAACAATATCTATGGTTTGTTAAATTATTTACTGTTTAGTCTCAAATAGTATGTGCTAAATAAGCCAACGTTGGGAACAATGCTATACTGACTCCGCCTTGGTTTTTACTCTCAGCTGATGCGTTTTGCTTGTTCTTGACAGACAATAACAATTCAATCCTGTGTTCAAGACATTGGCTTGTACGTTACCCTAGACAAGAAAATTTACACTGATCTAGAACAAGCTTTTAATATCATTTCCCATTCACCTGTTCCCAATTTAACCATCCTGTTACTCATACTTTAAAAGAAAGAACAGATTCTTTCTATGTGTGGTGGATCTGATTTGAGTACCAATCCCAGCATTGGACCTGTCAAGGGTAGGGACCATCAGTGCATACATTTCATATCTTATTTTTCCTAGAGTGATAACGTGTCCTTCCCAAAACCCACATGCCTACTGTCTATCTGTCTGTCTGTCTCTATCTATCTATCTATCATCATCTATCTATCTTTGTCAATCATCAAGCGCTTTGGAAATTAACATCATAAATATAAGATCCTGAACAAGTAACTGGTCATTTTGAGCTTAATTTTTTTTTTTTTTGTAAAGTGAATGATCTTTTTTTCCCCTCTTAGCTGCTTTCTTTTTAATCAAGACATATTTTGCACAGTTAGGAGATTTACCAAATGCCCCACATTTCATTCCATAAAGCAAATCTGAAAATGACTTTTAAGGAAACTTTTTTAAAAAGTCCAGGCCCCCCAAATAACTTATTTTTCTAGGGAACTCCTACTAATGAAAATCTCAGTTTAATGTATAATAGTAAAAGTATTGAACTTTAAAAATTAAAATAAGAGTAACACTAAAAATCACACAAACTCACCAAAAAATAATTTGTTTTATGGAAAATTCTTAAGCAGAAAGTGATGGCATGTTTAACTTAATTTTTAAATTTAAGCAGGTTATTGAACTAATTTCCGGGAAACAATTTTTTTTTTTTGCATGTCAGTGGAATTAAAAAGAACAACACTAGCTCATAAGTAGACAAACTCATTTTAAAAAAAAACAAACTGTGCTGGCTGCCACAGGGACTAGGAACAATTATAATTCCAAATTTCCTGCCTTAGCTGGCCAGCACTAACTGAGCTATCTAGTGACATTATCATGTTCTTGCTAGGGTACTGTGCTGCATTTATTTAAACATAACTGTGCCAATAATGAGTTATCTGTTAATACAATGAGCAAATTTTCCAGTTACTGCACATAATTTATTTTTTCCTACTTTGGAGGAAACCACAACCCCTCCTGAGACTGGCCTACATCATCATAATTTTGTTCAACTTAGAAAAATGTTCATAAATTTCCCTAATTTCATATCAATGTTTGAAGAAGTTGACCCCCAGGAAATTATAAGCATATAACCTGGTGATTTGACTTGTTCCATAGCTCACCAACAAGTAGGGTAGTTAACCTCAGCTTGAGACTTAAACTAATTTAGGAGATTTTCCTCCCAGACTTGGAAGGACATAGAAAATATTCAGTTTTTTCTACTGATAAATTGTTATATATATCTTAATCTTCCTTTCGTCTGCTCTTCTCAACCTCAGTGGTTATCTGTTTTAATGGCTTTTGCAGAATATTTTTAGTAAAATACAAATTAAGATCTTAGTTCAAGCTATTTTAACCCTTTAACTCAAAGATAATTAAAATAAAATATATCTAAAATCTAACTTATCCTGTTAAAGAGTAGATGAGGAGTATTTCTCTTGTTCTAAGGACTACCTGGTTGAAAGGGGCATTTGGTAAATCCCCAGGCTGAAATTTCAGAGCTAGAGTTTCCTCCTATTTAACATTGATAGAGTCCTTTAAGTATGCAATAATTAACCTTTAATATATACCAGCAGTAATTCATGGACTGTGCAAGACAGAAAAGCAAGACATAAATATAACTTCTCTCCTAAACCTTTCTGGAATTTACAAATCTATAATGTCCTAGAAAAAGCCTTTTTTTCCTAGTATGTAGTTTGTGGATTCAAGTTGTTTTCGTATATCAAGCCTTCTGTAACATGAATGTCAAAGTAATTGAGATTGAGTGCACATTTCCTCAGATTTTAGCAAGACTCACCCCCTCACTTTTTCAAATTTCTGTTTCATGTTTCTGCTCAAATAGCACCTTCTTAGAGAGAACTTCTGTAGTTACACATTAGCTGCCCCTGGCATTATATCTTTTTACTCTTTTGGTGATCATTAGTACTTGATTAGTTTTCTAGGGGCACTGTAACAAAGCACCCACAAATTAGGTGGCTTAAAACAACGGAAATATGTTGTCTCTCACTTTCAGAGACTAGAGGTGTGAATTCAAGGTACCTTCAGCGTCGTTTCTTTCAGAGGGCTCTGAGGGAGACTCTGTTCCATGTCTCTCTCTTAGCCTCTGCTGATAGCTGGCAATCCTTGGCGTTCCTTGGTTTATAAATGTATAACTGCAATATCTACCACCATCTTCATGTGGCGTTCTCCCTGTGTGTCTCTGTGTCCACATAACTCTCTTCTTACAAGGACACCAGTCATATTGGATTAGGGTCCATCCTTGGTTTTTATCTTAACGATAATATCTGCAAAGGCTCCATTTCCAAACAAGGTCACATTCACAAGTACCAGGGGTTAGGGTTTCAATTCACCTTTTAGGGGTACACAATTCAACTCACAATGGTGCTATTCAGAAAAAATTTCCAATTCTTCCCATTCCCATTATTTGAAGCATTGTATTTCCTGGAACCTTGTTTTGGAGATATATGAACTTCTGGCCAATGTGTTATGAAATTAATATATTTACTTTCAGGACAGAAGATTTAGTTGCATTTTTAAGACATTTCTAGAACTCTCTTTTCCCTTGAACATTTTATACACCAATGTTTGAGGTGGTGGCTGTGCAGTTGTTCTGGATTCTAACTGTAGAGGGCAGAGCTTTCCTGGTTACACGTGAGGGGCTTGTAGTATGAGCAAGAAATAATTATTTGGGTTTTGAGCTACTATGGTTTTACAAGTACTTTATTACTGTTGTTGATACACTTGCTTGATTTTTCTTCTTAGGTCCTATATAGAGGTTAATATTAAGCACTTCTTTTATTATCTTTATTTTCTGATTCCTCTACCAGAACACAATCTCAATGTGACAAAGAATTTGTCTATCTTATTCTCTATTTCATCCTAATGCTTAGAAGAGAGGTCACAGTAATAGTTAATCAACTAAAATTTGTTAGCTGGATGAATGAGTAGATAAAAGAATGAGTAGGTATGTAGTACTGAATTATAGTCTTCCTTTCTCTGTCTTTAGCATTGTACTTATGGGGTTTTATTTAACCTTTTAGCTATGTTATATTAATAATTGAATTTTAATTTTATAAAAGTTGCAAACTGAGTATCAGCCTTGATAAAGCATGGATTTAGATGAAAGTCAGTCTTAGAATTGTCATACTTTTTACAACTTAAAAGCTGTATAACTTTGGGAAAGGTTTGATTCACTGTAAACCATGTTCCTCCTTAGTAAGATGAAACTCACTAAATTGCCAATTATTTAAAAATTGAGTAAAACAATCTAAGTATTTAATAAACTTTATTTTTTCTTCCTTACACTCCATTGTGCTTCTCTTTCCTTTCAAAATGCCAGAATAATGAATAGCATATAAAAATAACTAAGAATATATTTATTTCTTGGTTGCAGTTATCAATAAGAAATAATACTATTTTAAAATGTTTAATTTCCTTTGAGTTATAGTTTAAATTAACCTCATTATTATAATTTCAAAAATTGTAATTACACAGTTTCTTCATTAGAAACTATCAGTAAAAATGAATTATTTTGTAAATTGCATTCTAACTGACAAGTCTGTCTCACAGACACATGTCACACAGACACACATCAAACACCCACTCCTTTTATCCCTTTGTACTTAGGATTTCAGGAATGGATTTCTAAGTAGTTTGTGGCATGTTCAGTTGCTTTATAAAGAAACATCAAACCAAAGGCAAATGAGTGATTCCCTGAACCATATTTTCTTAGTTCTTTTTGTGTGTTAATGAATGTTTTACCCTAAAAGGTGTGAGGGAGCAAAGATAGCTGATCTTAAAAAATTAGAATTATAATTTTTGCAATGGGATCAAGATTCTTATGTGTTTAAAACATGGAGAGAGAGATGGCTGGGAGTTCAAATTCTGAATCTTCAACCAGCAACCTACTACCATTTCAGATTCCAAAGGGAAATATGTAGCAGGAAAACACACAAATGTTATTTCTACTATTTTATTTATTACTATAGTCTCAAAAACTTTATGTGGAATGTAGACATAGTGAGTTAGGCTAGATTATATGCAGTACCAAGTGTTACTTTTTTTTAAAAAATTGAAGTATAGTTGACTTACAATATTACCTTAGTTTCAGGTGTACAACATAGTTATTCTATTGTTATAGATTACACATCATACAAAGTTATTATGAAATATTCTATATTCCCTGTGCTGTATATTACCTCCCTGTGAAGTATTTATTTTATAACTGGTAGTTTGTACCTCTTAATCCCCTTTATCTATTTTGTACCTCCCCCTTACTCTCCCCCCTCACACCACTAGTTTGTTCTCTGTATCTGTGAGTCTGCTTCTTTTTTTTACTTTTAACCCTTTTTCATAACACTAGACTAGGAGCTTAGTAAATAGCCTTCTTGAAACCTTCTCCCAGACTCTCATCCTTATCTCTAGAGTTCTTATCTATCAGATGGTGAGAAATAACACACACACACACACACACACACACACACACATTCAAGGAAAAAAGTGCCAAAAGAAAGAGACCCAGTCACTCTAAAATCTAGAGTAAAACTAGCCTAAATATACATTTTTCAAAATGAACAGTGTATTAGTTTTCCATTGCTACCATAGCATATTACTACAAACTTAGTGGCATAAAACAACACAAATTTATTATCTCACAGTTCTGTAAGTCAGAAGTCCATGTGGGCTCTGTTCTGGGTTTCTCAAGGCTGAACTCAAAATGCCATCTTGCCTGGACTCTTATCAGGAGACTCTGGAAAGAGTCTGCTTTCAAGCACGTTTAAGTTACTGGCAGATTCAGTTCTTTGTGGTTTCAAGGCTGAGGTCCTTTTCTCCTTGCTGGCTTTTAGCCAGAAGCCTCTTTTAGCTGTTTAAAATCACCTGCATTTCTCATTATATTGTGTCCTCCATTTTCACACTGGCAACCACAAACCAGATCCTTCTCATTATTTTAATCCCTGACTTCTCCTTATGCCGCATCTCTTCTGACTCCATCCTGAGAAAGTTTTTTGCTTTTAAGGGCTCATGTAATTAGATTGAGCCCAGCTAGAAAAATCCATGGTCATCTCCTTTTCTTAAGGTCTGTAACCTTAATTACATCTGGAAAGTCCTTTTTGCCATGTCAAGTAACATATTCAAAGGTTCTGGGAATTATGGCATGGGCATTTTTGAGGAAGGCATTATTCAGCCTATAACAGTTTAAAAATAACAAAATGAGCATTAATTTTTTGTCACATTCATATCATTCTGTTCTAGAACACTGGCTCAAATATTACTTTGGCCTTAATCAATGTCAGCCTTCCTTATCTTTAGAACTGGAGCTGGGGCAAAGCTTTTATTTCACTTTACTTGTTAAGTTTGTTAAGGTGTCAACATCCTATAGACTTTGGCAAATGTAACCCCTAGAAGAACAATGACAGAATTTATAAACAGAGTAATAAGGCTACCATTAATAAAGGCTGCTTTTCAACGATGAATTGGTGATGAAGAGTTCTGTGAGATCAGAAACATATAGTAGCCAAATAAATTTGTATTTTCTTTCATCATGTCCCTGTGGATTAAGGAAACAGAGGCCTTTTGTAAAAATTCATTATTAGACAACTTCAACTTCTTTCTTTTTTTTTTTTTTTTTTTATGGTACGCAGGCCTCTCACTCTTGTGGCCTCTCCCGTTGTGGAGCACAGGCTCCGGATGTGCAGGCTCGGCGGCCATGGCTCATGGGCCTAGCCGCTCCGCGGCATGTGGGATCTTCCCGGACCGGGGCACGAACCCGTATCCCCTGCATCGGCAGGCGGACTCTCAACCACTGTGCCACCAGGGAAACCCCAACTTCTTTCTTATATGATAATTTAAAAGTATTCATTCAAAAGTTTAAAATTCATCTATCCATTTAGTTATCATTTCATTTGTTCAATATTTTTAACATTTACTCTGTGCCAAGCTCTAGTTATAAAAAATACAATATATACCAGGAGCATATAGTCTATACGTAGATATGCTTAATAGTTAAGAGAAGTAAAATTTAAAACAATTTAATTTTTTTCTTTATCTTCCTCACCTATTTCTCTCTTGTATAATTCTCTAGTGCATAAATAGAACTGACTTATGCAATCATAAAATACTGAAACTATGCATTAGGGCCAAGAGAAACTGTCTCAATGAAGCTTTCAAGCCAGTACCCTTTAATTACAAAAATGATTTAATATCAGAATAGGAAACAAAGGTTGGTATAAATTTTAATATGAAGAAAACACAGTGTTAACCCTGAAAGTTATCCATGGCTAACTAGTTTAATCATTACAGTTTTTATCCCAATTTCTCTTCATCCTAAGAGTTTCTTTCACATCAACTCCTCCATTTTCCAGAATGATACTGTTATTCTTTATTATTGTAAATGCAGAGTTTAATTTTTTAATTGCCTTTTTAATCCTCTTGCTTAGCCTCCAGCTACTGAACCATTTTAGTTTATTGTTTCTCTTTGATCTTAATAGATGCTTATACAGTTGCCCTTTATTTCAGACTATTCTTCCATTATTTCTGTTTATTAAGTGAGAAAATGTATGTAAAGCACTTGGCACAGTTCCTGATCCATAACAAATTGAAGTTTGTCATGATTGCTCTTATTTTTAATGTTATTTTAAAGGCCTGTCTTCTTGCCTCTTTAGGAAATACTGAATGACTTACTGAGTTTTTCTTCTAGTTTCTATATTAAATACTTTACAGAAGTATGTTTTCTGGATACTGATGATGTTCCACTGTCTATTGTCACAGTCTCCTGAGATGTTTATTGGTTGTCATTTCGAAGACAGGCCTATTCACATTACTCTCCATCTTAACATCCACTATCTAAAAATCATCAATATTATTCTGCTTTTCTATATTTATATAGCATTCTCTTTTCTTTTTTGCTGCCTATTTCTTTTTCTGACAAGTGATCTGATACAAAAGTGAAACATTATATTCCCAAAAGGTATTCCCAATTTAGGAATGTATTTTAGGGAATTAACTTCCAGGTAACATTGCCAGTTCCCATCTCCCATCATATATACTTTTATTTCTGATTGTTTGCTTGGAGCTGTTATTTCTCAAAAGACAGAAAAAGATAGAAATAAGAGAAGTAGGACTGTCATAAGCTCCAAAAAAATGTTCGTGAAGTAAAGGGATGACTTGAGTTGCTTGATGAATACACAGCTTAAATGTCTGATATAAGAGAAGAGCAACAAGAAAGGAAAAAGAATTCTTTAATTTATTTTCCATCAATCAAGACTACTTCATTTTATGAGCACAGGTACACTATTAGGCAACTAATTATTTATCTCAATCTTGCTCTTTTGTCTTAAAATATCCTGAAAATTTTCCCCAGGTTCTGGTAAAGTATTTCTTCTTGGATTTCTGAACTGTTTCCTGTATTGTTCTAACTTTTTATATTTGTCCAGTATCTTTATAAGATTTTTTCCTCCGATGAAATTTGGCAAGAAAATATACACACACATTAAGGACCACTAATGCAATGTCACATGATTTGATTGTGAATTTCCTGTTTCAAAATGCATTTTGACAATACACTTAAGCTATTAAATTGTTAAACAACTTAATTATAAAAATATTCTGTTAGAAATCTGAAAAGGCTATTTGTAGAGACAGTAACATAGCTTTTTGTCCAGACTTTCTTCTAGAGCATGAGGAAGCTTAAAGTTTGTCACCCAGATGCTGAGATGGGATAGAAATGGATCACATTGTACTACAGAGATTGAAAGCCCCGGGTGTTTTAAAAGACAGCTGTTAGGGTCGAAGCCAGAGCAGATACAACAAGATAGACCATTCAGGTAAGACTCAGATCTAGAGGGGATAGAGAGGCTAAATCCAGGCATTCAGCACAAAGGAAGAAACGACTTATACCACATCACTTTAAGAATGTGCAGAAGGCACAGTAAGAGGTCATACATGGAGACCCTGTTGCAGGACCTTTTGAATTGTGAAAGTGTGTGTGGAGACGTAGAAGCTGAGAACCTCAAACTACCTCAGAGGAGATCAAAACTTTGAACTTATCCTTTAGTTAAATATAATCAGTATGTTGAATCTGTATATTTAAGCTATTTTCACACCCAGTGATAGTTTTAAATATTTATAGCTGGGATAATAATCGTAATATAGAACAAAGTTGTGTATCTGATTTTTCAAATGTTATCTGTCTTTATTAATTTCTCTAAGTCTCCAGTCAGACCTTATCCAAACGAACGTTTCTCATATAACTCTTGGTTTATGATTTCTTATGGTTGTGACTTAAGTTATCTCAGTATTGATTAGGGTAATACAATGTATGTTAATATCTATTTAATATATTAAATATTCTTCTATTCAGGAACTACAGACTTTAGAATAGACTGTGATTGCCCCCAAGATCAGGAGTCTGTCATCCATACTTCTGCAACCTTTAAAGTAACCATTACTTTTAAAACATGACTGCCCCACTTGAACCATGGAAATAAACAATTATTTATGAAGTATATAGAACTTTGAACGTGCTTATTCAAATATAATCTCTTTTAATCCTAACTATAGTAATTATTACAATCGCCATTCTATGAGTAGGAAAACTGAACCCTAAGATCACAATTTTGTTATCATTAATTATGAGTATTTATAAACATATACAAAAATAGAGGAATCACTCTTCATTTAACCATTATCCATATTCCACATTTGAAAATTGATAGTCTTACTTGCTTCAGTGTCCCTTTGTTTCTTAAATTATTTTTAAAACATATTATTTCATAACCCCTACAAAATTAGAACAAATTTCTAAAAAAGATGACCATTTTCTTACAGAACCAATATGTTTTGGTCACAACTAGCAAATTAAAAATAATTCACTGATATCATTATATACCCAGTCCTTAGTAAAATTTTCATGATTATCTTTTTATAGTTCGTTTGTTTGAATCAGGATATATCATTCCTGTGATACAGTGTTTGTTCTACTATATACAGAGACCTTCAAATCAATAAATCAATTAACCAGAAAAAACTTAATGATATACCTATTCAGAAAAAATATTTTACATTTCAACTCTTATGTGTAACACTTTGCTAGAGAAGTAACATGGCTCTACCCTGCCAAACCTTTTACCACTAATTCTATATTCATGAAATTGCATTGACAGCCATACCAGAGGAATAGTTCAGATGTCGCACTGCTTCTAAAAATATCACTGTAGATAATGAGACAAAAAGACATACTCCAATGTCATTAAAAACAACTCAAGATAAAGGTGAATCTAAAGAAAACTTTAAAAAAGGAGAAAGTACTTGGAAGACCAAATCAGAACATTCAAAAAAATTAAAACATTGTAAAGAGTGATTTATAATATTAAAATTATTTATCTGATTAAATAAATACTAAATAATTTTTAAATGTTAAGTAGTTTTTATCTGATTGAACAAACATTAAGTAGTTAACTGTCTTGATCTACTCATGAAGATATTAAGAGCATAGGCTTTGAAGACAGGCTTAAGACTATACTTGGCCCAAAACTTTGGGCAAGATTATTAACCTCTAGAAACCTTGGGATTTTGTTCTTTTATATTCCTTTTGTTTTGTTTTCAGAGTTTGTTTTTAGTTTTAATAATGGAGAAAATAACAATACTTAACACAGTTTTTGATGAGAGTTGCATGCCAAAATATCTGTAAAAGTGATGAATAGAGCTCCTGGAATAAATTCTATGCTCACTAAACTCTAGCTATTATTATGATAGTAGTAGTATTTTATGCTCTGTATTATAAATTAATCTATAAAATAAAATAAATAACCATCCAAACCAAAGACATCACAAGAAAACTGCAGACCAACATTCCTTATGATTATGAATGCTAAAATCCTCAAAATACTAGCAAGCCAAATCTGTCAACATTTAAAGGGAATTACACACCATAGCCAAGTGGGATTTATTCCAGGGGTGCACTGTTGGTTTAATATCTCAAGATCAATTAATGTAATACATAATATCAATAGAATAAAAAATAAATATCACATGATAATCTTAAAAGATGTAGGAAAAAAATGGGCAAAATTCAATACCCTTTTGTTATAAAACACTCAACAAACTAGGAATAGAGGTGAGTGCCTTCAATATGATAAATGGTGTCTATGAAGAACTTACTGCTAACATCTTACTTAATGGTGAAAGAGTAGATGCTTTTCCTTTAAGATCAGGAATAAGAGAAGGATGTCTGCTCTTGTCACTTTTATTCAATATAATACTGGAGGCACAATAAAGTTGTGCCAAGGAATTAACTTGGACCCTTACCTCACATCACATACAAAAATTAACCAAAGACTTAAATTTAAGAACAAAAACTATAAAACTCTTAAAGGAAAACATAGGAGTAAGTCTTCATGACCTACGATTTGACATTCTTATATGACACCAAAAGCAACAGAAGAAAAAAGCAGATAAATTGGACTTCATCAAAATTAAAAACTTTTGTGCTTCAAATGACACCATACATGTTTACTCTTAGTGGACGTGTATGTTTTTCCAAATTCACTTTTTGGCTTTTCAAGAATGCTGATACAAACAGCCTTGTGAATGTATAATTTTATGTATACCTGAAAGTACTTCTGTAGATAGATTCATGAAACTGATGTATCTCTGAGTCAGAGTATGTGCATCTTCGCTGATGTGTGCTACAAAATTTCTCTCTAATTGACTGTACCTGTTTCATTTCCAAATAGTTTTTTCAACTATGCATGATGATCCTACTCTTGGCAACACAAATATTTTTGTGGTCAAACTCAATTTTAATTTACATTTTTCTGATTACAGTGAGGCTGGACATCATTTTTTGTTTGTTTTATTCATCTGAATTGCTTCTATTAAATTTCACATCTTTTAAAAATTTTAATGAATTTGAATTTCTAAAGTAAAATGTAGAATGTAATACATACGTATGTGTGCGTTTTTGTGCATCTCTTATATTAAACGAGAAATTCAGGAAGGAAATATACCAAACTGTTAAACATAGTTACTTCTGAAGAAGCTAGTAGGATCTGCACACAGTAAAGTGTTAAGTGAGATGGCCGTGTTTTAAAATTTTTTAAATAAGATTTTTAAAGTAAATATTGATACCAAAATATTAAAAGAATAAATTTCACCAGAATGTTTCTAGAAATAAATTTTTTAAGTATTGTTGCCTATTATTATTTTATTTGCATTTAAAGGACTCTTACATAAAGAGACTTAAATCTTAAGTTCTGAGAAATTTTATTATTTTACTTATTTTATTATCTGCTTCTCCCACCCCATACTCCCACTTTTTCTTTGTTCTCTCTTTCTGGTTCTCCTACTACATAATTATTAGAACTCCTGGACCTATTTCCTTGTCTCTTAACTTTTTCTACTTTGTGCCTTTATAACTGTGTTTGGAAAGAATACCTTGGCTCAATGTTCCAGTCCACTAACTCATTTTTCAGTATTTCCATTCTACTAATCATCCCATCTATTAAGGTGAGGTTTCTTTCAGTAAATATGGTTTTAATGTCAAAAAGAGATCTAATTGCTTATTTTGTCCTCAGCAATCTGTTCCTTTCTTATCCATTAATTTCTTCCCTGATGATATTAATTATATTTATTTCAAAGTTTACCTTCTGTTTACCCTTGGGGTTAGTTCTGTTTATTGTTTTTGTTTTCCTCAAATATTCTGTGATTCTTGATCATCTATTCATGTTTATAGATGAAAGTAGAGGTTCATCAGTCTAGCTTGTTAGAATATATTTTTTCAATCTGAATGATAATTTCTGTGCTGCTGTCAATCAATGCAATTTTTATTACAGGGTCCCTGACTTTGGTGTTCTTCCAGAATGCTAGAAAGTCCATCTTAGCAGATTTTCCATAGGTTATGCAAATGGCTTGTTTTCTGGCTGCATGAGTTCTCAGTCCTGGTAGTGTTGTATATAGTTCCCTCAGGGGCACATTTTTGGACTGTTGTTTCTGACAATCAGCTTCGTCTGCTATTTGATTTCAGGGATGGATGCTTCAAAATTGCTGTATATTGATTGAAGAAAATACTCTTTCTAGGCTTATTGTGAATGCACACACACACACACACGCACATACACACACACACACACTTCTTAGGAATGACAGAAAAATATGACAGAATATTCACCCACTTCCATACAGATGAATATATATATACATGTATATATATATGAAATAAAACCACAAGTGTTCACTTCTCATCTGGACTCAATCCCTTTAAATATTCACCATTTTCATAAACATTAGTTATTATAATTGAATATATGTGCTAAAATATAAATTTCCTTTTATAGATAAAACATGTTCAAATGCTTGCTGTTTCCTTTCATTTGGTGTAAAAGGAAATGTTCTTTCCTTCCTTTGTTTTTTTCTCTTCCTTTATTTGTTTTCCATTTTTCCTTCTTTCTTCCTTTGTTGTCTATTCATCTCCCACAGAGAAAAAAGGGGGAAATATTTGCATTTTAAATTTAAGCAAAATGGTGACTTGAAAATGATCCTTGTTCTCTATGTCAAATTCTTTTGTTTTGAGCAGAAGTTTAAGGAACTTTCTTGGTCTCTGAGTTTTGTTTTCCTAAAAGGAAAGTTATGATAGAAAAGTTTTTTATTCATAATTGTGGAATTGATAAGATTTTGTTATCCCCTCTGAATACAGTATCAAATAATAGCTTTAGATATAGCTTCATATTTTTTAAATTTTATTTTTTTATATATCAGGTTCTCATTAATTATCTATTTTATACATATTAGTGTATATATGTCAATCCCAATCTCCCAATTCATCCCACCACCATCACCCCCACTCCAATTTCCCCCTTTGGTGTCTATATGTTTGTTCTCTACATCTGTGTCTCTATTTATGCCTTGCAAACCGGTTCATCTGTAACATTTTTCTAGATTCCACGTATATGCGTTAATATACGATATTTGTTTTTCTCTTTTGGACTTACTTCACTCTGTATGACAATCTCTAGGTCCATCCACATCTCTATAAACGACCCAGTTTTGTTCCTTTTTATGGCTGAGTAATATTCCATTGTATATATGTACCATATCTTCTTTATCCATTCACCTGTTGATGGGCATTTAGGTTGCTTCTATGACCTGGCTATTGTAAATAGTGCTGCAATGAACACTGAGGTGCATGTGTGTTTTTTTTGTTTTTTTGTTTGCGTGTGTGTGTGTGTGTGTGTGTGTGTGTGTGTGTGTGTGTTTGAATTATGGATCTCTCTGGGTAAATGCCCAGTAGTGGGATTGCTTGGTCATATGGTAATTCTATTTTTAGTGTTTTAAGGAACCTCCATACTGTTCTCCATAATGGCTGTATGAATTTACATTCCCACCAACAGTGCAAGAGTGTTCCCTTTTCTCCACACCCTCTCCAGCATTTATTGTTTGTAGACATTTTGATGATGGCCATTCTGACAGGTGTGAGGTGACACCTCATTGTAGTTTTGATTTGCATTTTTCTAATGATTAGTGATGTTGAGCATCCTTTCATGTGTTTGTTGGCAATCTGTATATCTTTTTTGGAGAAATGTCTATTTAGGTGTTCTGCCCATTTTTGGATTGGGTTGTTTGTTTTTTTAATATTGAGCTGTTTATATATTTTGGAGATTAATCCTTTGTCCATTGATTCGTTTGCAAATATTTTCTCCCATTCTGAGGGTTGTCTTTTTGTCTTGTTTATGGTTTCCTTTGCTATGCAAAAGCTTTTAAGTTTAATTAAGTCCCATTTGTTTATTTTTAAAAAGATCTTGCTGTGGTTTATGTCAAAGTGTGTTTTTCCTATGTTTTCCTCTAATATTCTTATCATGTCTGGTCTTACATTTAGGTCATTAATCGATTTGGAGTTTATTTTTGTGTATTGTATTAGGGAGTGCTCTAATTTCGTTCTTTTACATGTAGCTGTCCAGTTTTCCCAGCACCATTTATTGAAGAGACTATCTTTTCTCCTTTGTGTATTCTTGCCTTCTTTGTCATAGATTAGTTGACCATAGGTGTGTGGTTTATCTCTGGGCTTTCTATCCTGTTACGTTGATCTATATTTCTGTTTTTATGCCAGTACCATGTTGTCTTGATTACTATAGGTTTGTAGTGGAGTCTGAAGTCAGGGGATCTTATTCCTCCAGCTCCATTTTTTTCCCTCAAGATTGCAGTGGCTATTCGGGGTCTTCTGTGTCTCCATACAAATTTTCAGATTTTTTGTTCTAGTTCTGTAAAAAATGCCATTGGTAATTTGATAGGGATTGCATTGAGTCTGTAGATTGCTTTGGGTAGTATAGTCATTTTCACGATATTGATTCTTCCAATCCAAGAACATGGTATATCTCTCCATCTGTTTGTGTCATCTTTGATTTCTTTCATCAGTGTCTTATATTTTCAAATCTGTTTCAAACCTTTGATGTAAAACTAACTGTACCTTTAGATCTGTAGTATTGTACATCATCATTTTAAAAGCTTAGCTTAAAGCAGAATTACAGGGACTTTATAGGATGCTTCTCTCTTCATTCTGTTCTCTCCCAGTTTGCCTTAGTAACAGAGTTTGAGCACATTTCAGCTGTAATCAGAAGTATAGGAACAAACAGCCAATAAAATGTTTCCAATTTGCTCATCAGAGAACTTTGAGAACCAAGAGCTTAAAATCTTCCAAAGCCTCAGGAGTTTTTAATTCTTAAAATTAATATTTCCCCTGGCATACTGAAATATGTACATCTGCTAGACTGCATATTTTAATGAGCTAATGTCTACCACATGCCATCTGCAATCTGCACTCACCCTCCCTGCTTTGGTGTCTGTAATATTAACGGCTTAAGCAGACATTACCTTCAGCAGTCACAATCGTAAACATGCAGTTTGCTATTCAGCTCCCATTTGTCACCTTGTCACTTAAGAAAGGAAAGTGATTTCCCTCTCCCCTCAGCTCTGGCAACTGGTAAAACTTATTAAAATGGCCAGAACATTTTTACTGTTCTACAGTTCCTGAGTTTCTCAGCCAATAATATTCGTATGAATACCTGCCACAATACTTGACACTTCTTGATACTTCTCACATCCATTCTTCTATCTCTGCCTCCACCGCTGCTACCTTATTTCAGGTAACCATCAACTGTCACTTGGATCACTGCAACAGCCTCCTAACTCCTCTGCCTCCAGTCTCACCTCGTTCCATTTATCCCCCACGTTGCTATCAGAGCGTTCTTTATAATGCAGCAATCTTATTATTGCTACTTGATCCAACTCTTCCACTGGCCTCAGGATAAGTTTGTAATTCCTCAGCATGGCATCCATGACCCTTGTCATTGAAGCATTTTGTTCTCCAACTTCATCCCTCATTATTCCCTACTTACTCTCTTCAGATTCTAAATATGCAAATCCATAAGTAGTCTCCCTCTCAAAATATTCTCTCTGATCTCTAAATCCTTGTATATGCTGCTGCTTCTGCCAAGAATTCTCTCCCCAAATTCCCACTTTTACCAAGAAATCCCATAATCTTCAATTGATACCTTATGTGAATCCAAAGCACCCTGCATTCACCACACTTTGCTGTAATTGTCTGCTTATATTCTCTTCTTCTATAATCCAAGGTAAACTGTTTATAAGTCAGTATTAAGCATTATTCGCCATTCTTTCTCAGTCCTTAGTATAGTTTTGACTTACAGAAGGTGTTCAATAAATGTGTCAACAGGATGCTAGAGTTAAGCATATTTCTAGAGTTGTACCGTCCTTGAAAACCATCTGAATAGCTACTAAAGATTTCCTACCCAAATGCATTTCTTTACATTTTATGAATGGATTCAGTCACAAAAATATTCTTCATGATCTCATAAGACCCTATATTTTGGTCTGATATAAATAACTCCATTTTATGGAAATAATATAACATTTAACAAATGGATAAGCATCATGTGCTAATATTAAAAAATGAATATTTGAAGAACTATTGGTATCATAGTAGTGAATTTATACTATCTTCCAGGGAATGTGCTCAGTACTGGAGCTACAAACATAAATAAAAGATGGTCTTTATTCATTAATGAGTCCAGGCCAGCATGGAGATCTTTACTCACAAAATAGTCCTGATAAGTAAAATAGTGATACTGATTACAATAATGATAATTATGGTAGGTAACCTGTAATGAGGCCTCACTATGGACCAAGATCTCCTCTAAGTGTATTAGTTTACTGTATTGACTCAACATTCACAACAACCCTACAAGTTAAGTTCTATTACTTTACCCATTTCAATGACTTTTGCTACATTGGGGTGGTTTAAGGAAAGTTGTGAAATGAAAAGGTGTCTATTCAACTCTTTGAGTAAGGTTTGCTGTTAAGAATTGCAGAGAAATACAATGTTAAGCAGAAGGAGATGTGGGAATAAGATGAGCGGTGTAATAAACTAGATGAGCTAGTAACATAGAAAATGTCTGTCTGGAAATGGGATGAATAAAATTGATTTTTGGAGGCAGTGTTATGATTTTAGATGAATGATAATTGTCAAGTAATTGGATAGTGACTGATGCACACAAAGAGAGATACGATTATTGGTAGCAAACTGGGGTGAATACTCTTGTACTACTTGTCATAAGGCCTTACATGGCATAGAAACAGATAACTGTTCTGTTCAAAGGATATTTTTTTATAAAGTTAGCTTTTCCAGCTTTTTAAAAAAATTAATTAATTAGTTAATTTTTGGCTGCATTGGGTCTTCGTTGCTGTGCATGGGCTTTCCTTAATTGTGGCAAGTGGGGGCTACTCTTCATTGCAGTGTGCGGGCTTCTCATTGCGGTGGCTTCTCTTGTTGCACAGCACGGGCTCTAGGTGTGTGGTCTTCAGTAGTTGCAGCAAGCGGGCTCAGTAGTTGTGGCATGTGGGCTTAGTTGCTCGGCGGCATGTGGGATCTTCCTGGACCAGGGATCAAACCTGTGTCCCCTGCATTGGCAGGTGGATTCTTCACCACTGCGCCACCAGGGAAGTCCCCCAAAGGATATTTTAAAACAACATTTTATCTAAATGTAGGCCTATGTGAATAATAAAACTTTGACATTTGTCCTTGAAAGTGAAATATTAATATGCGTTTATCAATTCATGACACATTTATATGCATATATACACATTAATATCTCTAAACAATATCTCCATTTTAGAATGAGTTTTCTTACATTTTGTTTTGTTAAGTAATTTCTCAGTATTGTAAAGTAAAACATATGCACACACTCACAACCATTTGAAAAAGACTGTCTGATTTCTCCTTAAATTTACTAGCACATTTTTTAGAGGTAAGAAAGACCTAGGGAGTTTCCATGACTTGCTTGAAATGTCGGTTTGTGGTAAATTTGAATCCCCTCCAGTTGTTCACACACTAGCGTGTACCTTAACCTTTTCTCAACCATGAGTTCTCTTATTGGAAATTAAAAGTATATGTGGATTCATTTATGTATACATTGTCCTTAACAGTAAGACTTTTAAATAGAGTAAATGTGAGGCAGTCTGAGTTACTGACTAAACGAGTCATTGTTCTGCAGACTTATGAAATGGGGTGTACCTCTGAGTCACTTTCATTTTCACCTTTGTTCTTCTGTCTGTGATGTGCTAGCAATCAGTCACATTCACTCTCCCTCATGAAAATATATTGTTGTTGCCCTTCAGCTCTCTCCTCATAGCCTGGAAGCCCCAGGAGACATTTAAAAGACAAAGATCAATCTGCTTTTAGAATGTTAGAAGATTGCATTACCCATGACGCACATTGGTATCACAGCAGGATATAACGGACCTCTAAATCCTAAGGCTTAGAAGTTGGCTTTTTTCAAGAACATATGACCCAAGTCACCCTATCCATTCCCATAACAGCCTCTCTCACATAATAATCAATTTCAACCCACTGAGCATCCAAGTGAATCCACAGATATGCAATCTGTAAGTTACACCATAGAAAAGAATCTACTTGTGTCATGCTTCTGTAACCACACAGTTACACATCTTCCTGCAATTATACCCTCTTCATGGAACTAGATCGTACAGCACTGTAACTCCAGATAAGTTCTGGGACAAAAAATTAAAAAAATAAAAATTTCAGCCAAACAGAATCAGGTTCCCCTGGTACAAATTTATATTATTCAACTCATAACTAGTTACATATATCCTCTTGAAAAATAATAGCAAGTTTACACAGAATTTATACAGTGTAAATACATAGTTCTGCAGTGGAAAACCCTCCAGCAGCCCAGTTGCCAAAAATATAGGCTATATTGGAAAATAGGTTTGAAAGATTCAGGAGTGTCCTTAGAATACATTTTAAAGCACTAAGGCTAGCCATAGTTCATTCCAAATGTTTCTTTAAGGCCCTATCAATATAATAACTCAAAAGATGAATAAATAAGAAGTATTACATAAGTGAATAAAAATCATGTTTTAGTTGAAAAAGTTTTCTGTGAAAGAGAAAGCTAAAAAGCAATGAACTCCCTATTCCACAAAAACAATTTTTTTTATGTGTAGTCATGTGGTGCTCAGGTAGCCCATACAATATTGAGCATGAAGTAAATAAACATTCAAGCTGCTGCTGTCAAAAAGACAGAAAATACCATAATGCTACATATGATGTTCAGATTCCAAGAAATAACTCATAATGATATAAGCATGCATGTTATAAAGAGAGCTACAGTATCGCTCAGCCATTTCTATTCATTTGAAATGCAAGCAGAGAGAATATGCCAAGCAATTTACAGGGAAGTGAGCCCTTTTCTAGAAAACAATTTATTTACTGTATCATACCACCTTAATATTTTGCTTTAACAATGTCCACAAACTCTTTTGGCTGCTGATGTGACAAGCAAGAAACTTAGAGTTAAGGCATATGTTAAAGATAGTTTCCAGAATGAACAAAAACTACTCCATATACAGCATACAGGTGATGTATTATCACCAATTTGTCAGAGAGGAAGAGCTGCAGACAGATACTAATATCTTTCATATGTCTTTTAGTCATCTATTTCATAGGTTAATACTATCAAAAGTGTGTATAGTTTTTAATGTTTTAAAATTCATCTCTAAAGATCCTTTTGTGGTCTTTATAACGATCCCAAATAAAGAAACCAAGAATACTTTGAAATACTGAATTTCTGGATTCTCTGGACCATTCTTGATATTAGTGCCCAGAATAAGCACAAGTATAGAAGAGCAGCAACATTCTCAGAGTGCTGGCTTATTATAAAAGTCACACACGCCCATGGTAGAAATTTTTTTAAAAATATGTAAACATAATTAAGAAATTAATAGTGATCTGTATTCTCTCCATCTGGAGATGTTGGTATAAATCTTTCCCATCTTTTTTGTTATGAATATGTACATTTCTATTAATTTAAAACATTAACAAAATATACTTATGACTGCACCATTCCCTTCATTAAATGCAAATATTATATATTGATGCTATTTATTTCTCAACATTATACAATCACATATATCATCTAAATTTTTAAAAATAACATGTTTATAAATGACTGTCTCCAGGCATGTGAGCAAGAAAATGGGAGATTAAGACATAGAAATTGCCAAGTATGATACCCTTGAAATACATACACATATATTTTCCTCATATGTATATCTATGAGAAAGAGAATCTCTGACTAGATTGTTTGCAATAAAGAGAATAATGCTTTTAGAAAGCTATGTGGGATTAATAAAATTATGTCATGCAATAAAGATTTTAGATCTAATATTATAAGTGATAAAATAAAAGTGCATCTATGTATGTCTCAATGATAGAAAATGGCAAGAGGTAGAAAATATTTGGATAAAGTAATAGACTGAAAATTCCACTTAGTATACATATAATCTGCAACTAGAAGAATAGATGTATAGAGTTCATTAAAACTTCAGGAGGCATCAATGTTCCAAAATTTCTAGGAGGGAAGTGGTGACTTGAATTGTTAGCAAGTGCAAAAAAATGTGAAATAGAGGAGGAAATATCAACATATCTTGCTGCTGCATGAAAGAATACTGAATACTTGTGAAGATAATTAAGAATACGTGTTATTTTCCTGAATAGGTCTTCAACACTGATGAGATTGGTCTATTATAAAACTCCTTGTTGATTGTATATTGATTTGAAAGGTGTGTGCAGGGGGTGGGAGGAATAGCTTTAAAGCAGCAAAACTCTATTTTTGGAGTTAATGCTTCAGTAGACTTTAAGAAAAATCCTATAATTCTCTAGAATTCTAAACATTTTTCTTTTGTGATGAAAGGAAATTAATCTACCACTCCTTGAGTTAAATTTTTAAAAAAACAAATATCTTTACCTAGTTGAATATATAATTAAAATATGTTTAATTTATTAAGTTGAACATGATTTAACAGACAAGTTGCACCAAAAGTTTTGCTAAATCTGTACAATGCTCTTATTCACTTATTGTCGTGCTATGCTTATCTTATGTTTGAGATCTTGTTTCTTTCAAGCAAGATTTTATTCCTTTAATTTATAGACCACAAGATGGTCAAAGCATTTAAGAGCTACCAAAGAAAGGTATCTGCTTAACCATATAGCAGATTTAATTAATAAATGATCCTCAATTCACACTTAAAGAATTTTTGCCTTAACAAAAATTAAATGATTTATGAATAAATTAATCAATGCACTCTTGATTAAACATATTAGAAACTAT
This sequence comes from Delphinapterus leucas, assembly GCF_059928025.1. Lineage (NCBI taxonomy): Eukaryota > Metazoa > Chordata > Mammalia > Artiodactyla > Monodontidae > Delphinapterus > Delphinapterus leucas. Next base: position 96,300,271 of record NC_143134.1, read on the forward strand.
GGAATGAAGCCACATTTAGTGTTTAAGCTTTTTCTTCAGCAGCAACAGATTAAAACATTGAAACATCCATATAACTTCGGGGTTGTGCTTTAAGTCAGTTCAAATCCCTTACCTACTAGACACTTGCTCTCAGGAATCATCAGAGGAGTACTTCAAAGCATGCCTGGCATCACTGAATGATGATGTGGTGTAAAAGAAAGTTATGGGAATAAATATGAGGCTGACTCCGAAACACTTAGGTTGAGTGATTCCTTATTCCAGGCTTCAAACCTCCCTGATGAAGCAGTGGAAATCAATCATTTCCTCAGCACGACGCTTGACCTTCAGAAAAGGGTTGAATGGTTTTCTGCAACTTTATAAAGAGGTGCAAAGAGAGCTTCATTATCAGTCTGCTCAGCTTATAAGTCATGTTTTTACCTAAAGTGATCTTGAAAGAACCTTCAGAGGAACAGAGATGAGAATCTGATTAAAATAGCATCTGCTTAGCCATCCTTGACTCAGTCTTCCCCAAGTTTCCAAAAAAATATACCAATGAAGACACAGAAAGGGATAGAATCTCATCAAAACACTGAGAAATTATGCTAAGTTTTTCACTAGATTCTTTAAGGAAATTCCACTAAATACATGAATGACCTATAGAGTTGAATAATGAAGCACAACTCTAGGAAATTCATGATTTAGTGCCTATCAGAGAGCAAACCTGTCCCCCTTGGGCTTCCCACTATATGAATCCTGATTCAAAGGCTCAGTACAGCCTTTTCTCTATATTACACCCCAAATTATCCACTGAATTATATTTAAACATACATTCCTGAGCCCAGTAAAAGAAGTTTTAAATAAAGGTGTATAAACTTTATTTATATATATATATATATATATATATACACTCCTTATATATTTTAATAAGCATCCTAGGTGATTCTTTGGCACACTAAAGTTTGAAAACCACTACTCTATATCATAAGAATTCTTCTTTAAAAAAATAAAAGTTAAAAAATTGTAGTATACAGGTAATACAAACTCTGACCACAGGAATATGACAGGAGTAACATTTCTTTGAATTTTCCCTATTTGCCACCACCATTTAGCCCTCAGATTCTGTTTATATATAGCTTTCATGAAGACTTTCTCTATTAATGTTGACATGGAGATTCAATAAAGAATCTTCTTATTTTTCAGTACTTCTAGATAAAGCCCCATCAATCTGTCATTCAAGTCCCAAGAAACTATTAGCTTTACATTAGCTTACAGAGAATAAATAAAGATTAAAAAATCATCAGAAAGCATATGCTTTGACAGAAGATATAAATTTGTCAGAGATCCAGTTTAAGATCAGGCGTAGCAATTTCTTAATATGCAAGCTAGAAAGTGAGTTTAGTGTTGGTTCTGCTCAGATTAACAAAATTAGAAGAGCCAGTTATCCCTTAACTTTGTAAAAAGCTTATTTCTCCCTTTTTAGTCATGGAAAAAATATATAAAACTTCTGTATGATCCAATAGGCTTTTAAAACTATGATCTCCTATAGTCATATAATGTAAAGTCTCATCAAAAGAGCTAAGACCCTGGGCTATTCATCTGAAGACCATATCTGTATGTTAAAGAAAATAACACTTTCAAATACAGGTGCTATTTTCTTCTCACAGAAAGCATATATCAGAAAGTTCATCAAATGCAAAATACTCAGTATGACTAAGTATCAGCTAAACTGAAGATCATGTTTGCATAGCTCACCTACAACTTATCGATGCAGTCCTAATTAAATCATGCCAAACCAGTTCATAGAAATAAGGGCATCTGTAGGGACTCTGGATAAAAATGTTACTAAGGCAATCCTCAGGGCTAAATCACCCTGATAAGGATGAGGTGATGAATTATTTGGAAGGAAAGTTCAGTAGTTAATGACGTGGAGTGGTCAGAATGCCATTGTTCAGGTTAGCTCGAAGGAACACCAGTTTGTGGACAGGAAATGTAGTCAGGATAATTCAATGACAGGTTGTGCTATTCTTGATGAGAGCAACATCTCCCCTGCTTCCTCCTTCCTTTGGTTGGCACTGAAACCAAGAGGACCAGTAGGAGATCTAGAAGGAATAAATAGATGAATAAATGTAAAGCCCAACGAACAGTAATGAAAACCAAACACCAAAACCAAAACTGTGGTAACATCATTGAAGAAATATATCAGTTTAATTCTACTTATTGTGATGTGAATATTTTTAACAAGCATCTCCAATAGTATCTTTGGATCGATCCAACTAATCATTGGAGAATCAGAACTTTTAAAATTTCTGATTTTAAAACTGGTTCACTGGGTAAGAAGATTTGTATTCATGAAAGACATGTAACTTAGATGAATTATATGTTTTCTCAGACTGGTTCAAGCGTTGTTTGAATTTAAAGCAGGCTCAAAATTGGTGCCTCTTAAATGTGAGTTGGGTTCTCTTTTACTATAGAAAGACCTCATAAATCTATGTGTGTGTGAGATTAGTAACTGGGAGTGCATAATAAGTACCTGAATGAATAAAAAGGAAATATAATCCATGGGGAGTAGGCAGAAAGGGCAGGAATACTTGCGAGGTATTAGGACAATGAAATGTGTTTAAAACAGCACAACCTTTTCACACCCCTTCAACTGTAGCTGTAACCTACAATGCACCAAAAAAACGAGGTTAAGTGGAAAGCTGTGTTTAAAAGCAAGATTCATCACTATAAATGCTTTGAATGCTCTTAAATACATTTTGATGCATTTGAAGCTCCAGAGTCTGTGTGAAATGTATTACTGTGGATTTAAATTAAAGATATATGTGCATATGATAGCTATTTGCTCAAGGGCTAATTACCTTTGATTTTTTAATCTTTTAATTGATGAGATCAGGAAAGCTTTCCTGGAGGTATTACAGTTGATATTTCTCTTGAAAAATCAGTAAAATTTCAACATATAGAATTGACAAATTTTAGAATATGGAAAAAAAAATGCAAGCAAAGCCATGGGTAAAGAATGTGGAGCTTAGAAAAGCAACTCTGAACAGGGAGGAATGTGAGGTAAGGCTAAAAATATGTATTAAGGCTTTTCTGTAAAGTGACTTAATTCAGTTAGGCAAAATAATCAAAGTTTGAGGCCACTGGAGGCATCTAGGTAACCTTCACAGATCACAGATCACAGGTACTGGCTGCCCTTATAAGGCAGTCAGCCAAACACTGTGTGATCAGGAAAACCTACCAGCCTAGTCACCTGAATGGCTTAAATGGAAGAACTCTGTAATATAGATACAGAGTTAAGAGTAGTCAAGACAGGAGGAAAAGCATCAGCACCAGAGTGATAAGTGATATGGTACAGATTGGAAGGGGAGACTGAGAGAAGGTCCTCAGGAAATAAGCCAGCTAGAAAAGGTCGAATTAAAACGGTGACACCACCTCTCTTCTCGCTCCATCTTCTACAGCTCAATGTAGCTCTGCTTAAAGATTCTTACTTAGCAAGATTCTGTGAAATAACCATGTTTATTTTTCTATTAGTAAAAAATTTTAGTGGCCCTCTATATAATTATTTTGTCATATCCATAAGCACTCCGGAATTAGAGTTACTATGAATTAATGATGGTTATAATACAATAATATCTGTAGTATTGGACTGATTTGATTTCTGAACACAAGTGTTGGTTTTAATTATTTTGTAAAAATTTAAAGCAATTCAATCCTTGATTATAAGCCAAATACATCTAATCCATTTGAGCCTGGGGATAGCAATCTGGGTAGGATTCTTTTTTTTTTTTTTTTTAATTAATTTTTGGTTGCATTGGGTCTTCATTGCTGCGCATGGGCTTTCTCTACTTGCGGTGAGCAGGGGCTACTCTTCGTTGCAGTGAGTGGGCTTCTCATTGTGGTGGCTTCTCTTGCTGTGGAGCATGGGCTCTAGGCGCACAGGCTTCACTAGTTGTGGCTCGTGGGCTCAGTAGTTGTGGCACGTGGGCTCAGTAGTTGTGGCGTACAGGCTTAGTTGCTCCACGGCATGTGGGATCTTCCCGGACCAGGGCTCGAATCCATGTCCCCTGCATTGGCAGGTGGATCCTTAAGCACTGCGCCACCAAGGAAGCCCTGGGTAGGATTCTTAAGTTTCTTTTATCTCAAGAATACTTTCTTGACCTTCAGATCCCCCAAATTTTACAACTTTCTTTCCCCTCCCTCACAGGGATAATTCTACAATGGTTTGTCTGCATATTATATCATTCTTCAGTTTCAATCAATCACAAAAAGTCTATCTATTCTATTTCTCAACCCTCTTTTCCAACCTTACATATCTCTCTATCCTCCACCTATGTCCATAATATGGGCCATTAGCTTTTCTGCTCTTGGATTATTGTAATAGCTTCCTAACTGGTTTTACCTGTCTTCAGATTTGCTCGCCTCTAATCCAGTCTTGAAACTACAGCAAGAATTTTTTTTTTCCTAAAATTTAAATCTGATTATCCATCACCCGTTTAAAATTTGTAATAGTTTAGAGGTCTCAATATACCACAGTATACTCTGACCCCTGCATTTCTCAGGCCATACCTCTCACCGCTACCCTTTCACACTCTATCTTCCAGGCACATTTATCATTTTCACTTATCAGAGCAGGCCATGCTCTCTCACATCTCTAGGCCCTTCAAAATTTGAAGCCCTTCAGTCCTTGCTGCTCTGCCTAACTCCATCTTATTATATAGGATTCATTTAGACAACATCCTGCAGCCTTATGACACTCTGTACTTTCCACATTACAAATCTCTCCACTCTTTGTTGTAAATTGCCTCTTTGGATCTCCACTAGACTCTTAATTCCAAGAGGGCAGGCTCTGTCTTATTCACTAGGGAATTTTCATCTCCTAAACCAGTTCTTGATACATAGTAGCACTCAATAAATGTTTCTTAATTAAATTAACAAATGAGTGGGAAAACAGAAAAGTTCTTAAGGTATCCAGTGACTGTGCTGTGTTCATCATTAATCAAAATAAGTATGGGTTCCAAGAATGAGATGAAATTTCAGAATACAATGGCCTTAAGGGATAGAACACCTAGAAGATATTTAAAACACACATATACACACATACCACAGAGTAAATGACTTCAAACTGCAACAAATGCCTGAATTGCATTTGTTTGCTTCAAGTAAATTTAAAGACCTTTCAAATCTGACTATAACTATTACATGATATTCTAAATATTAAGTGAAAGATCTAAGAAAAAGGAGGCTGAAATAACTGAATGTGAATAAGAACAAACACTATCAAACGTCCTCATTAAAAAAATCTCCTTTAAAGGTTAGCCTTGCTCTTTGCTTTAATTTTCTTTGGATTTAACAAGCCAAACATTGCAAGCTGTTTCTCAGAAAGTAAAAGCAATCACTCAAAACTCAAAATCCGTTTAAGAAGATTAAAATATTACACTTTCACCATGTGTCAAAAACACTACTACTGGGTTTCCCTGGTGGCGCAGTGGTTGAGAATCTGCCTGCCGATGCAGGGGACACGGGTTCTTGCTCCGGTCCGGGAAGATCCCGCATGCCGCGGAGCGGCTGGGCCCGTGAGCCATGGCCGCTGAGCCTGCGCGTCCGGAGCCTGTGCTCCGCAACGCAAGAGGCCACGGCAGTGAGAGGCTCGCGTACCGCAAGAAAAAAAACACTACTACTACTGCTGCTGCTACTACTACTACTACTGCTACCACCTCCACCATCACCATGGATCCTCCCCTGATAACTTGTCTTTGTGTCTCCAAGTCCTCATCAGTAAAGTTCTAACATAGAAGATCCCAATATAATAGGTTATTTCATCAGGAATCTTGGATAGATGAGGAATTAGGAACCTAAAGTTGTCATTGAGAACCTTTTCTAATACTAGCCTTTTTATATCATCTGGTCCCACACCATGAGGATGACAGCAGGTCTGTACTGTGCATGTTAAATAATACCAGACATTATACATGTCATTTGGTTAAAACATTATGTAATCCAGGGAACAATCTCAACCTTTACCTTGTGTTTTTGAAAGCTAGTGTGTCATGTCTAGATCTTTAGTCTCTCGAAGTTCCATGGGTATTATACAACAACCTGTTGTTTATGCTAATTTGAGGTCATTGCTTCTGCTAGCTATAATTTACACTTATTAGCAACTACATTCAGTTGTCTCCTAGGTGTTTGATTTGTAGTTAAACATTTTTCATACATTATGGTTACAGTAAAAGATAGTGACCTTAGAACCAGGTGAATTTGACCTGTGATAGAGGAAGTTATTTATTCCTAGATTAAGCAGGCATAATTTTTAAAAGCATGACAATAGAACATTACAGAATAGTTTGAAGCTTTGGGGAATGAAGGCAAGAGGGTTTTAAATCTCTGTATTTAAATAAAGGTCTCATGGCTTCTGCACCCTGATTAAATTAAGTCAATGCCTGTAAAACATACTTGCATGCTTAGCATTATCAATCTACTTTCTATTTGGCACACTATGAAACGTATCATATCAAAAACCGGCAAAATTCTAATTAACTTTGACCCATGTCAACTATGGATTAGCAATTTTGCTTCAATGACTGCATCATGAGTGGGAATGCCTAATTGCTATAATTTTTATTTTAAAATAGGTTTCAGCTAAAATAACCCAGCTAAAACTAGCAAACTGTCCTTTGGAATGAGCCCTTATTTACTTAACTATTTACAAAAGCAAGCTAGAAAACAATGTGGAAATAGGTAAGACAACTGGATTCAGATTCAGAATTGAAAAACTAACTAGATTTGCTATGAACTTACATGGTCTTAAATGAGACAATTTGTATTTCAAGGCCTCAATTTCCACATCTTTAAAATAAGAGTTGGATTGAACTACCCTTAAAGTCCTTTATAGCCCTAAAATGCCCTGACTTTTAATCATTACTAAGACTGCATTTTTTAATTCAACAAGGAAATCACAATATATTCTGTTTCTTGAACATGGTTTATTTCTGCTAGAAGCTGTGCATTTGCTCAAATATTTGTCATTTTGATCATATTTTTATGTAAATTTTATGTGCATATAGCGATTATTTTAATACAAATAAATACCTTGGGGATAAGATTCAATTGGTTTATCACATTTTTTAAAAAAATTTGTTTGAATTTAATATCCCTAAAGTTATTGCTAATCAAATGGCATCCAGTTGACAAATTTCTAACACCTAATCCAAATAAATATCTGCCAAGGAAATTTTATTCAGAAGCAGGTTTGGAGGTTTTGTTATTGTTTTTCTTGTTGTTTTGACAATTTTTGTTGGCATGGCAATAGAAGTGCTTTTGTTTCAGGGTGACATTGACACAAATCTGCTTACATAGATTAGCATTCCAATATCACATTGACATTTGGTTGGAATAACAAGTTCATATGTCATTGTGAACTGACCCAAATAATTTCACTAAAGTCCGTGAAAAATACAAGGTACATTGTTATGTATGTTTGCCACTCAAACGGAGTAGTGCTGCATTGACATCTATTGCCCCACATCTGATCTTGTGTTTGTGCATGTGTTGAATATTAATAGCATAGAGAGCATAGAGCAAAAACATAGGTAAAGAGAAGGAACGCAAGTTGTGTTTTATTATTTATGAAGATATGATAACTGGTACTTTTTCGAAAAGCTATTTTCAGTGGAGTTTTTACAGGATAAATATAAATCCTTTTACCTAGTTTACAAGGCCATTCCTGTCTGACCCTCGTCCGACTCTTCAACCTTTTTGTCTGCTGTTTCTTCATTTCTCATCTTATTTCAGCCACACTGATCTATTTTATTTATAGTTCTCTGAATATGTCTTGCTTTCATGCCACTGGAACTACTTACTGTCTCCTCTGCCTACTGTGCCCTCCCTTTCTTGTTTGCAGGCAAACTCCTATTCCTCTCACAATCTCAGCTCCAATATGACTTCACTCATCCACCTTTATTTAAGCAATATTTACCAAGTACCTTCATGTACAAGAGTCTGGTGTAGATGCTGGGCATTGTCTTGAAATCTTATGATTAAATGAAATAAGCCAGCAATCACAAATAGTGTAAGAGTTCTATGAAGGGGAAATATAGTGTGTTATAAGGAGGCACAAGTAACCCGAATCGGTAGAGGCAGGGAAGGAGCGATGGATGCCGTGGTGTGCCACCAAGATATACCCATCAGGACTGAGACAGCAATCTGCTGGGAGTGTTGGCAACCAACAGCTCACAGATGAGAGCATTTTGCGGACTTGCCCTTGGCCAAAGGGAGCTTTCTTTTCCAAATTTATATGTCCTTCCCTGGAGCAGTTCAATGTAGAGTAGAAGGGTATGAAAACCTGTCCTCTTTGCATCAGTCTCTGGCCATTGCAAGTTTCTGTAGAATTATCTGAGGCCTCTGACACAATGACATCACTGCACAATTTGTATCCAATCCTGCTTTCCCCATACTTTTTCAGATTTTGATCCTGAGAGCACTTCCTAATAAACCTCCACATGCAAATTTCCATGTCAGTGTTTTTACCTGAGAACCTGACCTAAGACAGAGGGAAGGGTTATGGGAGGAAATTAACATCTGGGATAAAGGTTAAAGGATGAGTTGTAGTTAACCAGGTGGAAAAAGTGGGGGAGAATTCTGTATAAAGAGAGCAGCCTGTGCAAATGCCCAGATGACAAAGGGAAAACATGTTTTATTTTGTTTGCTTCTTTGACCATGAAGCTTTAATTACTTACAGTGTAAGGTGAGCAGCAAAGAGAGGTGAGGCTAGATATGATAGCAAAATCTGAATCCTGAAAGGCAACCATATGTCAGTGTACCTTAGACTGACTCTGTCTGAAGTTTGAGTGCAATATTATGCAGGATTTTGTACATCTTTACATTTCTCATATAGAATCTAGATACCCCCCACCAAAAAAAAATCCCACAACTTATCAAAGAATGCAGATTTTGCTGAGTATATTATAGGTTCAAGAAGGGCTTTTCATTGCATACTGCATAACAAACAGAATCACAAATCCTTCTCTGACATGTTCCCACCTGTGACAGTTTTTAAGATATACCCACAGATTCATTGGCATTCCTCCCAGCCATAGGTGAAGCTAATTTCCCTCCTCTTGAATGTGGAGGTAGTGATTTCCGTAATAATAACAGAATGTGTCAGAAGTTACACTATTTGACTTCTGAGGCTAGGGTGAATAGCTTCTGAGTGGCAATCTGGCTAGTAGTTAAAAGGATAGCTTCTGCTTTGCTCTCCCTCTTGGATCATTTGTTGCAAGTGATCCATGTTTTGAGGATACTCAGTGAGCCCCGTAGAGAGGCCCAGCTAGAGAGGATTCACTGTGCTGGTTCCGACCTGCCTGCCATGTGAACCACCTTGGAAGCAGATACTCTAGGCTCACTCCAGCCTTTAGATGATTCCAGTTTCTCTCCCTTTCCCACCCCTCTCTATTGCCAGCCTTCAAGTCTTCCAACTAAAGCTCCAGATACTATGGAGCAGAAATAAGCTCTCTCCACAGTGTGCCTGTCTGAATTCCTGATTCACAGAAACCATAAGATAATAAATGATTGTTGTTGTTTTTAAAGTGCTAAGTTTTAGGCTCTTTTGTTTCACAGTAGTAAACTAATGCACCCTCCCAAGTCCCTCTAGTCATTCAAACAATTAACTAAAAGTGCTCTCTGTTCTTGTTTGGATCTACTAAGCAGTCCTCAGTCTAGCTCCTTTAAAGACACATTCTTATTCTCAGTACCCCTCTTGGCAAGGAATCTTTCAATTTACCATACTCAACTGCCATGGCGATACTCTTAGTCGTTATGCTACGCTCCTTCCCCCACCCTGGAGAATGAAGTGCAGATAGAGAACTTTAAGCAGAGGAATGACTATTTTTATTCAACATTGTACTGAATAGGCTAGTCAGTGACATTAGATGAAAATAAATGAGGTATACAAAAATTAAAGAAAGAGAAAAAGTGACCTTGTGTGGAGATGTAAAGCATGTCTACATAGACACTTAGAGTTTCAGTCCCCAGTTTCAAAACCGACAATAACAGTTTCTAAAATCCATTGGTAAGCAGGGTTATGAGAAGAAAGAGCTATTATTATCTGGACTCCTTTCCTTTTATGTTTCTTAAAATATTAGGACAAACAGTGAATTCTTTTTAGGTAATCTTAACAGTTGTTAGGAAATACAGAGCTAGTAGTGCCCTTTAGACTGATTTAGGAAGGAATATATGCAGAGATGGCCCTTGTTCAATGAGATGAGAGTCTCTATGAGATGTCTATGAGAGTCTCTATGAGGCCCTTGTTTAATGAGATGACAGTCTTTTGTTTATATATTTTCTATATGAACCCCACTCACCTGTATTAATTCTACCCTTGGCTGGTTTCAGTAAAAGCCCCTTCCCACTGAAAGCATTTCCATTGACTTTTGGATCAAGCAACATAGAAATTTAAATTAACATGGTCACCTTCCCTCTCTAACACAAAGAAATATTGGATAGAATATAAATACAACAATAAAAATAAAGAGAAATACATAACTGAGTTTAAAAAGAGAGAGAAAAGAAATTCTCTTTAATTTTTGTTTTTGAACTCACTATGTACTTTTTTGTTTGTTATCATTGACAAAAATGAAAATGAAACCAAGTTGATGTTGTAGCCACTCACAGGGAATTTAGTTAGAAGAGGGCCTTACCATTGCATGAGGTTTTAACGTTCATCTGAGGACAAGAAAGTTGTCCATGGAGCCATTTGAGGCAATGACCTGCAGCTGAGAATTTTGCATAACCCAGAAGCTTAAAAGGTCTGCCAATTCACTGACAAACAGAACTAAATCAACCACCCACCCATAAGCCAGGGAAATGACAAGGAGATGTGTCTCTACCTAGAAAAAGTTGGGTTTAGGGGAGGGGGGACCGGCCTGCACTTAAGAATAGGTGTAATGATTATATTTAGATAATTACATCGTTCAGGAATTAACTAAGAAATTAATGTAAAAATAATACCTGCATCATTGCAACCCTTAGGGAACCCAGCACAAAGAAAAATGTAAAACTATTTTTAAAATAATGATTTCTCAATGAGGGGTACACCAAAAAGGGAGATAACCATCCTAGGGCAGATTCTCCCAGCACACAAATAAAAGGATTTGTGTGTTTAGAAAAACTAAGTTGAAAGAAAATTTGAGACTATGAAATAAGTATTTCAAAATTTAGGTGGCTAAAACTGGAATTGATACAAGGGAAATGAATAGACAGATGTGCAAAAGTACATCTAAAACTGAATGCTTTATATTTCTTAAAATTAAAAATTCAGTGAAAGATTTAAGTAGATAAGGCATGGTTAACTTGTGAACTGGAAAAAAAGAGGTCTGAGGACAACACACAAATAAAGAGCAAAACAGAATATCCTGAAAGAGATGTCTGACAGTACTGAGCTGGATTTTAGATTGAGGCATTAACTTCTGTACAACAGAGAAGTTTTTTAGGTTATATACACCTGGTAGTTGATATTATAGTTCAGAAATTCCAAGGCAGTTAATGTAGCTTGATCTACAACCACAGGACATGGAAAAAAGACCCTACATCAGATGTACTAGGCAACTATATGAAAAATAAAATGAATAGGCTGAATACTTTTTAGGTTTTGGTATTGAAAGGATTTAGTAGCAGCTTATTAGGTACAATAGTATCTCAAGTTAAAGAAATGCATTAAACATTCTGTGCCTAACTAAAATCTGACATTTGAACAACAGTTGCTAGAAAACCTGAGACTAATTTGTCTTAATATATCAATCTTGATCAAAAGAAAAGGCTATTCTGATGCAGGTGTGAGAAGTAAATTAAAATAACCATGTTATAAAAACGAGTATCAGTGTATAATGCAAAATCAAGAAGCATAAAAGTAAACACAAGAAGAAGAATGGTACCATTTACTGCATTTGCCCCCAAATTTCTCTAATTTCTTATTTAAAAAAATTTTTTATTTTATATTAGGGTATAGTTGATTTACAATATTGTGTTAGTTTCAGGTGTACAGCAAAATGATTCAGATATATCTATCTATATCTATCTATCTATATATATCTACTTCATATTCTTTTACCATATAGGCTATTACAGAATATTGAGTAGAGTTCTGTGCTATACAATAGGTCCTTGTTGATTATTTTTTTCTATATAATAATGTGTATATGTTAATCCCAGCTCCTAATTTACCACCCACAACCTTTTCCCTTTGGTAACCTTAAGTTTGTTTTTTATGACTGTGAGTCTGTTCCTGTTTTGTAAATAAGTTCACTTGTATCATTTTTTTTTAAGATTCCACATATAAGTGATATCCTATGATATTTATCTTTCTCTGTATGACTTACTTCACTTAGTATGATAATCTCTAGGTAAATCCATGTTGCTGCAAATGGCATTCATTCTTTTTATGGCTGAGTAATATTCCATTGTATATATGTACCAAAACTTCTTTATCCATTCAGCTGTTGATGGACATTTATGTTGCTTTGATGTCTTGTAAATAGTGCTACTATGAACATTGGGGTACATGTATCTTTTCGAGTTATAGTTTTCTCTGGATATACGCCCAGGAGTGGGATTGCAGGATCATATGGTAGCTCTATTTTTAGTTTCATAAGGAACCTCCATACTGTTCTCCATAGTGGTGTACCAATTTACATTCCCACCAACAGTGTAGGAGGGTTCCCTTTTCTCCACACCCTCTCCAGCATTTATTGTTTGTATACATTTTGATGATGCCCATTCTGACTGGTGTGAGGTGGTACCTCATTGTAGTTTTGATTTGCATTTCTCTAATAATTAGCAATGTTGAGCATTTTTCATGTGCCTGTTGGCCATCTGTATGTTTTCTTTGGAGAGATGTCTCTTTAGATCTTCTGCCCAATTTTTGATTGCTTTTTTTTTTTATGTATATATTGAGCTGCATGTTGAGGATTTTTGCATCTATGTTCATCAGTGTATTGGCCTGTAATTTTCTTTTTTTGTGATATCTTTGTCTGGTTTTGGTATCAGGGTGATGGTGGCCTCATAGAATGAGCATGGGAGTGTTCCTCCCTCTGCAATTTTTTGGAAGAATTTGAGAAGGACAGGGCTTAGCTCTTCTCTAATTGTTTGATAGAATTTGCCTGTGAAGCCATCTGGTCCTGGATTTTTGTTTGTTGGAAGTTTTTTAATCACAGTTTTAATTTCAGTACTTGTGATCAGTCTGTTCATATTTTCTATTTCTTCCTGGTTCAGTCTTGGAAGATTATACCTTTCTAAGATTTTGTCCATTTCTTCTAGGTTGTCGATTTTAGTGGCATATTTTTGCTTGTAGTAATCTCTTATGATCCATTGTATTTCTGTGGTGTTGGTTGTAACTTCTCATTTTTCATTTCTAATTTTATTGATTTGCGTCCTCTCCCTTTTTCTCTTGATGAGTCTGGCTAAATGTTTATCAATTTTGTTTATCTTTTCAAAGAACCAGTTTTTAGTTTAATTGATCTTTTCTATTATTTCCTTCATCTCTATTTCATTTATTTCTGCTCTGATCTTTATGATTTCTTTCCTTCTACTCACTTTGGGTTTTGGCTGTTGTTCTTTCTCTAGCTGCTTTAGGTTTTAGGTTGTTTATTTGATTTTTCTTGTTTCCTAAGGTAAGATTTTATTGCTATAAACCTCCCTCTTTGAACTGCTTTTGCAGTGTCCAATAGGTTTTGGATTGTCGTGTTTTCATTTACCTTTGTCTCTAGGTATTTTTTGATTTCCTCTTTGATTTCTTCAGTGATCCATTGGTTGGTTAGTTGTATATTGTTTAGCTTCCACGTGCTTGTGGTTTTTTACAATTTTTTTCTTGTATTTGATTTCTAATCTCATAGCCTTGTGGTAGAAAAAGATGCTTGATAGGATTTCAGTTTTCTTAAATTTATTGAAGCTTGCTTTATGGCTGAGCATGTGATCTATCCTGGAGAATGTTCCATATGCACTTGAAAAGAATATGTATTCTGCTGCTTTGGGATGGAATGCTCTATAACTATCAATTAAGTCCATCTGATCTAATGTGTCTTTATTTTTTTTTTTGGCCATGCCAAGTGGCATGTGGGATCTTAGTTCCCTGACCAGGGATCAAACCTGCGCCCTCTGCAGTGGAAGCATGGAGTCTTAACCACTGGACTATGGGGGAAGTCCCTCTAATGTGTTGCTTAAGGCCTGTGTTTCCCTCTTGATTTTCTGTCTGGATGTTCTGTCCATTGATGTAAGTGGGGTATTAAAGTCCCCCATTATTATTGTGTTACCATCAATTTCCCCTTTTATGGCTGTTAGCATTTGCCTTATATGTTGAGGTGCTTCTATGTTGGGTGCATATATATTTACAATTGTTATATCTTCTTCTTGGATTGATCCCTTGATCATTATGTAGTGTCCTTTTTTGTCCCAAAACAAGGTGTCAGTGAAAGCAAGGTGAATGCACTGCACAAAGGATGGAACAGTTAAGCTTAATGTAGATTTTTGTAAGCTTTAATGGACTTAGTCATTTCTACCTGTATCCATGCTCACTCTAACTCCATGTACCTCCATCAATGTACAGATGCCTTATATGGCCTTATAGAAATAAATAATATTTGTATCCTCTATTTGCCATGCGCTTTCCTTATGCAATTATCTATTTTACTATGTTTTAATTTAAAAAAATAGATACCTCCTGATATTTCAAAGTCACTAAGGGAGAATAGATATTATCCTTTAGTGCAAATTTGCAGCTATTCCATAAGGGTGATCCTCATATATTTTCTTAATTTAGTTTTGTCTGGTTTGCAGACTGCAGACTCTTCCAGGTCCTGGATTTGCAATGTTATTGATACCTAGTTCTTATACACTTCAGCAATGTAATACCTATATCTAAGGCATTATCATATAGGGAATTTTTTGTGTATTTTCAATTGTTGTGATACACCAGATTTATAAAAATCAATCTAAACTCTAGCATTATATTTACTAAAGATACACCAGATTTATAAAAATCAATCTAAATTCTAGCATTATATTTACTAAAAATATACCAGATTTATAAAAATCAATCTAAACTCTACCATATTTACTAAATTTCCCACGATAGCCACTCATCTTCACTAGCTAAATATGTGCAAAACAGTAAGTATGAAATGATAAGCCATTCCATTAAATTATCTTTGAGGAGATAATTATCTTTAATTATTTTTATAGAAAACCATCTGTGGTTTGACTCCATTTGGCAATTGAGAACAATGGCTTTGGTATTTAGGTGGAATAATGGATTAAATATTTCAAAAAAAAGTAAAGAGTATCCCAAATAAAGTGGGAAAGTAAAAAATTGTTTTACATTTCAGGATCATCTGGAGTAGACCTGTGGGTAGTTTATCCTCTGAACTCTTTCCAGGTATTATGCTTAAACTGCCTCTGGGAATCTTGGTTCCTCCATGTGGAACCAAAAATTACTTTCACACTTGTATTATCTACTTTCTCCACAATTTCTTACCCCCATCCATGATATTTGTTGAAGTTTTGAGTCTCCAGTAAAATGTCATTGACTTTTTAATTATGCTCTGACACCATGATTATTATCCCTATTTTACAGATCAGGGAACTAAGCCTCAAAATGCTAAATTATTTGAGATCACAGTTTACAAATGAGTAACATGATCTAAAAAGAGCAAGAGTCAGACATTTGGATTCTAACTTTGGCTCTTCCATTATGGAGCTTTGGACAAGTCACTAATTCTCTCTGGGCTTTTTTCAGTTATCTGTGAAACAACGTTCTGGACTCTCAGAAATATTTATGTGGTTTCTTTAAGCCCTAAAATATTATGAAGGTCCTTAAAGAATAATATGAATAGTGGAAATTTCAGTCTTCTGAAAATGGACTTATTAATGATAGGAAGGGAGCGAGGATCATTTAGAATTTGTAAAAGCCCTTTATTTTCATTCCCTATATTTTAACAGTTTGTCTCAGTTTCATGCAATTTTATATATTTTACTGAAGGCTACTTATTAAAAGTGTTACTAAGCAGGTGTTTAAAAATAATTATAGAAAACTATTCATACTTTTTAGAATGTGCAAACTCTGAAACATTTTTCTGTCAGATAATTAGTTATAATTTTGGTCAGGAAATGTGGTCTCTATAACTAGCCATATATAATTCTGGGCCTGTGTGAAAATGAAAGTGTAAAGATAAATAAGTATCTGTAGAATTGTATGTTGAGTTTGATCAACCTGTGTCTCTCAGTCCGCCTGTGTAGCACATGAAGGTTTCTTCAAGTAAGAAAATTAACAGGGCTAAGTATCTCAAAAACAAAACAGGATGATTAACAGAGTACTCAGAGAGTAGGGACCGTAGTCCCTAAATACTGCAGCACCCTTCCAATACAGGAAAATACACATATTTTACCCACCTTTTTTCAGAGAACAAAAGAGAAAATATTGAAGAGAGTAAGCACAGAATAACAGCCAAAATACCACACTGCATTAGATATATGAGTTCTTACTCTACTTTCAAATCACTGCAATTTTAACGAAATAGAGTGTTCTCATGCAGTGTGATGTGTGTTGAAAGCAAAGTAAAGAAATATATGTAAATTATACACACACACATACAGCTGTGTGGGATCGTGTGATAGGTGGTGTGAGTCAAATTCTTTATGGGGGAGTCTGGGCAGAGGGGTACCCAGGTGTTTCTCATCACAGGACTCCCCTACGGACCCCAGTAGAGCTCCTGAAATCCTGCAAGATCAGGCTTCCTCCTGGAAGTGTGCACCCTTCTGCAGCACCTTGGGGTCCGATTCAGCCTTCCCTGAGCTGCCTCTAATGCTCAGTGCAGGCCAGGCCATCCTCTCCCTGTCTCCATCAGGACCCATACTTACTACCCACATACCCAAAGTAACCTAGTGCACCCTGCAGGGCTTCAACTGCCACCTGTTTGCTTTCCTGGGAACCCCACACTCTGCTCACTGGGACTAGGTCCAAGCGTTTCCTGCACGCATCTTCCATGGTCTTCAAAAGAAAGAAAGAGAGAGAAAAATATATACGTGTGTGTATATATTCACATATATATATATATATAATTTCATATTCCTGGCAATTATTTGGCTATCTCCTTGTTTTCATCACCTATAAACAGTTTCTTGTTTCTGCTTCCAAGAGCACTAGAAATCCAACATAGAAACCAGTAGACATTCATGATTATATCTATATAATGATGGATAAGTTGCATGATATCTCTGTACCTCATCTTTCTCTTATGTAAAGTGGAGATAACAATAGTAACTTCCGCATAGGTAGGGTCATTTTGAAAATTAAAAGGAACTATACTGATGTCTTGGATGAATATCATTCAACCACTGTGTTGGGAAAACAATATCAATGTATGGACAAGATAAGATGTAGTGAAAATTTTCTATAACATTGGAGATAGAAAAGGTAGCCTAAAAAAGACATTTTCCTAATATTTAAACTTCTTTCCATTTCTTGGATAACTTGACATCGATATGTAAATTATTTTTCTGTAATTTTGGATATGACTTTCTATTTGCTTACTTAGAGTTTTCGCATTTACTATCATAATTGGCAACCATCTATAGTTTAATATGGAGATTTTTTCAGGATTTTTCTATCAGATTTACATTATCATTATAAATCATTATATAGTTTTCTGTATTTCTTCATGCTCTGGAAGGACAATTATAGAATTAGAAATACTCTATTAAACTTAGAAATTTAAATTAATGTGTTACCTAAACTACTTGCTCAGATACAATATCTTAATATTTCCTTAGATTAGTTTTCTATATGTATCATCTATATTTCTTTGGGCCAATTCATACTAGTATTTTGAGTACAAGTCACAATTTTAGATACTTATTGTATTAGTCAGGGTTCTACAGAGAAACAGAAACAATAGAGTGGTGTGTGTGTGCATGTGTGTGTGTGAAAAGACTTATTTTAAAAAAAACTGGCTCAGATGATTGTGAGGGTGGGAAATCTCAAAAGCTGTAGGATAGGTTGGCAGGCTAGAAAGTCAGCAGGATTTCTATGTCATAGTGTTGACTCATAATTCTGGGAAACCTCAATTTTTGCTCTTAAGGACTTCAAGTGATTGGGTGAGGGTCACACACATCATCAAAGTAATTTCCTTTCCTAAGAGTCAACTTATTGTAGATGTTAAACACATCTACAAAATACCTTCACAGCAACATCACAATATTTAGATTACTATTTGACTGAACAGCTGGGCACCATAGCCTAGCCAAATCGACACATAAAATTTAGCCAAGATACTTACACCTTGCTTTTTAGAGTCAAGTTGACACAACTCTTCTTGAGGACTGTATCTGTTAGTTTAGCCTTGGTTATGCTGGTAATAAATGTTCTGGGATCTGAGAGACTGATAAAACACATGTTTATTCCTCACATATCCTACCCATTTTGGGGGGTTGTCTACAGCTCTGCTCCATATTGTCTTCCTTTTATGACCCAGGCTGGTGAAGCAACTTCTAGCTAGAACACTGCCAGTCTCAAGGCAGAAGGAAAAGAGAGATGATGAATCCTACGCTGGCTCTTAAAGTTACTACTTACGTCACTTGTATTTATAATGCATTAGCCACAGAAAGTCACTTGGCCAAGCCTATAACTTGGGGGTGAGGTGTGGATATACAATTCCCAGCCAGGCAGAGCATGGCAAGTCACATGGTTAAGTCTGACATCAATGAGACAGTGATGTATAATC
The DNA here is from genome assembly GCF_059928025.1 of Delphinapterus leucas. Lineage (NCBI taxonomy): Eukaryota > Metazoa > Chordata > Mammalia > Artiodactyla > Monodontidae > Delphinapterus > Delphinapterus leucas. The sequence continues at coordinate 96,319,011 of NC_143134.1, forward strand.
CTCCCATAGGAAGGGGGTGTTGTTTATGATAAGGGTAATTTTCAATATGTTATAAAAATTGTTTTCAAATGTTTAAATAGTTTGAACTTCCTATAAAATTATCCTCAGTGAATATTCACTATGCAAACAAGGACTTATAGAAAGTAATGTTAACTTCAGTGTATTTATAGTAGAATAAGATTTTTTTTAATGTTCTTTTTTTAAGGTGTGAAAGTAGTTAGTAGTTTTAAATTGGTTCTCCTACTTAATTGTTTATATACTCTGATTAATTCTATAATTAGTGAGTTTAGTAAATATGGTTTTATGGAATATAAACTATTCAAGATAAATATGTCAAATAATTATAGGTGTTGCATTCTTTCCAGCTCCCCTCCCACCTGATCCTTAGTAATTATGATAGAAATGAGCATGGAGATGTAAAAATAAGGGAAAATCTGCTTTACTACTGAAAGCTAGGGAAAGTTTCCACTGAAATTTTAGAAAATGTGCTATTTCTAATTTGGACATTTTAGGATATAACCTTGTGGGCAGCTTGGTACTCACCTTCCAAGTAAACAGTATATTCTCTTTGGAGATAAGTAAAAGGGGAACCTGTACTCCAAGGATAGTTCCACAATTTTGGATGCATGAGAATTGTAGATAAGGAGAGGATATGAGAAATGTAAACAATGTTTTACTTGAGGACACTTTTGTTGCTGTAGAATATAGAATTCGAGGATATCTGAGCTGATTGAGACAAGGACTGGATCCATGTTCTCACACACAAAGCCTGTAATGATGGTTATCCTTATGTGACAAAGGAATATCTACTAATAGCATAAGAAAGAAGATAGGAATAATTTTAGGAATTACTAACTGTTCTAGGAAGACTAAAGTCTAAAAAGCTATATCTAGAAGGATGACAGATATGACAGTAGGCAGTCTTCTTCCTGCAGTAGCAAAAGGTAAAATTGAAAAAAAAAAGATGTCAACTTTATGACAGGCAATTATATACATTGCATGCCTCCTATATTTCCTGCTAAAGAATGTCACACAGACAGACAGACACACACACACACCCCATAGGAAACACCTCAAGGTAGCAACAGCCCTTATCATGGCCCTAAAGGAAGCTGGGATCTGAATCACTGACTTGTCTCAGAGTTCAATCTTGGATCTAATGGTGCAATTCTGTTTAGACCCAGTTTCTGGTCTCATAGCCATAAATCTATTTCCACTCTTACCAGACTAGGCAGCTCGTTTCTGGTGTCTGTCTAGGCAGTGGAAAGACATATTTTGGGCCCCATTCAGTATAGTCTTGCTCCCTACTTCAAGACCGGTGACCACCTGCAATCTCAGTTTATGTGCGGTTCTTTGCTGAAGGCCCTAACCCACATGTGTTTAAAGACCTCAAGCCCAAAGGCCTGCCTTTTATGTTCCTAGCTCCCCCTGTGTTATGCACCTTCAGTCCCCATTTACTACCTTGGGTCCTCTGTCTCAGTTACATGATGATTTCCCTTTCTTGACTGCAAAAACGACTATATATGTGTGTGTTTGTGTATTAAAATACAAAATCATTGAGTATGATGCAAGAGGGGAACATTTTAAAGTATCCAGTACTCTTTATATACAGGGAGGTGCCTTTATAGAGGAAGTGTTGTGTTTCTCTCCTATTTTATTCTCTCTAATAAGTGAGCCAAAGATGACCTCTGTGAATTGGACCCGGGATTGCTTATTTCTTCACTGTAGACTGAGACCTGTTAGCTCAAATGTCTGCCAGTGCAAAACACAAAATTTTTCCTATCCAATTATTTAAAAAATAGTTCAAATGAGCAGATTTTTCCTTTGGAGTTTTCTGACACAATGACTCTGTGCCATGCTGCAGAGTGACATCACCTAGATAAGTACACCCCTCTCTGATATCCCTCTCCCTAGGAATTTCCATTACCCCCCTCCCCTTTTGAGTTGGGACCTAATACTGAAGACTTTGGACAGACTCCTGCTTGTGAGACTTTCTCTCTTATGCAACTATATTCAAGTGTCTCCCAAAAGTGCTTACTGTATGTTTCTGCCTCTTGTGGTCATATCTTTTCCCTTGATCATCCCCAAATTCTTTGAACCCCTCCCATTGTATATGAGGTTCCAATTTGATGCTTTTACTTTCAGATCCAAGTTTCTGTTTCCATCGTTGATTCCAGGATTTTTAAGTTGACTCCATTTGTAAGGCCCTTTCTCATTTTTTTTTCCAGATAGGCATTTTGTACATTTTAAGCATGTTCATATGGTTTCATCCAAAACCAAAATAAAATGAGAGTAGATACCTATTGAAAATGTGTTATGAAGAAAAAGCATGAGGAAAGCAATCGAGTTTTATTAATAACCAAATATGATTTAAATAGCAATCTCTGATAGTAGCTGTCTGCAAATCAAATCAATAGAACAAAGTTTATTCTGGTGAAATAACTCCACATAGAGACACAAAGTTAAACTTCTCCTTTCCCTTATCCATGCAAAACACAAATTGTTAGAATTTACGTGTATAGGAATTTAATTATATGTTCAAATAAATATACATCTTTTTTTAAAAAAAGACTTCAAGCAGCACCAGATTTCTTTCCCTCCAAACAGCTGTTCAGTTTTGGGGGTACAGAGCTTGTGTATTGCTTCATTATAATAAAAAGGAAATCTCAAAGAACAACTTTTAAATACTTTTGATCCCAAGATAGCACATCAAGCACAAAGCATTCTGATAATACTGTAGTTCATACCATAGTTTTTACAAGCACTTGTTGCCATGGAACAAAATTATCTTATGAAAATTTTATTAAACTAAGATTTCTACATATTAAAGGAGTGATTAGAATTATTTCTCAGGGTCAGCTCAAATTTTATACATTATTATCTTTTTTATCTTTAGTGTCTTTTTATGACAAACACAAAATGAAATTGAGCACTTACCATGCTATGAAACATTAAATAGCACACAATCTGATAATAGAACCTCTGATTACATAGAAATAATTTGCATAAACTGTAAACTTACCATTTGGAAAGAGTATCTTAGGTTCTATATTGTAATGATAATTCAGTTTTAAAGCTTGCATCAGGGGATGTTAATTCGAATGCTTTCAGCAGGCAAGCAAGTAATATAAATGCATAAGACATTAGAGATAAATGACAATTGACTGAGGTAGTGACCATGATCAAGAATAGAGTACATGCCTGACCTAACGGCATTAAAATTCTTTTTTTATTATTAGTTAATAGTGTCCTAATCCTCAAATCATCTGATATTATCACTGGCATCAGTTTGCCCCCAGCATTTTCAAAATTATTTCACATAAATTATCTCAATTGAATCTTACAATCTTAAAATATGCAGTTTACCCCCCATTCTCTAATAATAGACTAGAAATTTAGGTCTAGACATGTTGATTAACTTTCTATGAACTCCCTCTGAAATTATATACATAGACCAAGTCACAGACAATATAGATATGGTTCTGAGAGACACTAGTCAGCACTAGCCTGGCAACATGAACCACACCAACATCCCTCATGGAATCAACTCTGCTACTGTTAGGCCATTACCATTTTATTCAGGTTGGAAGGAAATGTGAAAGTAAAATCAAAATGGAGCCAGTATTGCTAAGACAGCTCTCTAAAATGGAGACAGGAGACCACTGAGGAAGTGAGACTTATGCACATCACAGACCAGATGGAATCTGACTTTTTGACCACTTATATTCCTAACAAAGACACCCAGAACATCTGCCAGAAACTCAAGATATTTATCAGACCCTTACCCTAAAATAACTTGTGACAGACCCTACCATAAGACAACCCATGATTCCCTAAGGACAAATATTTTCTGAAGAGTCAAACACAATTTTCTCTGAGCAACTTTAACAACCTTGTGGCTTTTAGTCTTTATAAGCCCCTGACTCTTTCTCTTCCCTGGAACGCTCTTGATTTTACCCAAGTCTGTGTCTCGCAAATTGCAATTCTTAAGACCTCAAATAAAGCTCTTTTGTTCTTTACACCCTCGGTGATGCTGATTATTGTTCGACAGAAAGCAAACCTAGGCAGAGAAAGAAAAAAAGATAGGATGAATGGAAATTTACTCTCAAAATTTCTGTTACCAAAGCATACAGTGAGGAAACACTCCTCTGGCACACATAAATTCTGACCATGTGGAGAAGGGTAAAGACATTAATATAGTTATGTTGTAACTGGCACTGGGATTCAGAGGTCCAGAGTTTGATGATACATCTCCTCTGACCTAAGCTCCGTAGAATTCTGTTGAATCCTGTTCAGGTCAATGTCTTGCCATGGATATAGAGGTCACACCAAGCTAATCATACACTGACTCTGAAAACTAAGGGAATGGGAATCCCAGTGAATAGGATCCAGCACCTGGGGCAGAAGCAATCCAAAGAACCACATGGCTCTGCTCCACAATCACCTGGCACTTTTCAAGAGATCAGCTACATTAAATGAATGGGTTATGTTTTTCCTCTTAGAGGGTAACATGTAGAATGTGTAGCTTTTAATTCGAAATTTTAATGAGAAAATATTTATCAGTCCTCTTATTTCAAGTCAGTGAGCATATTCCAAAGACATTCACTGTTGTTTTCTTTTAACAATTAGGGCATATGAGAGGAAAGACAGTAACACAAACTCATGTATTCAAAAATAATTATAAAAATAATTTTAATTATTATGACCACTGAAAATCCCAAAACATATAATTCAACAGCAATACCCTGTTAAACCAATAACAAGAGATTTCCTATCCCACTCTGTCTTTCATAGGCAATATGTCGATTTGGCTAACAATCTTGTAAGCCCCCACAGAACACAACTTAACATAACCATTAAGAATTGGCAATTACCACAAACCTCTCTGAGTAGACATAGTCTAAAAGAAAAATGGGATTTCTCCAGAATATGCCTTTTGCATTCACTATTGTTAATTTATTTGCTTTGTATTTTTATCTATCATAAATGTATTCAAGAACAAATAAAATCAATAAATATAACAAATTCAAATGTTTCATCAGCAAGTTGTGTACATATGATGAATCAAGGAGACTTCATTTTCCATTTCAGTTGTATGGTTTGATGGTTAATAAATAAAAGATATCTTTTTCATAGGGAAATGAGTATGATCATTGAGGAAAAACTATATTTCTATATAAAAATCACTTCATTAACATAGCATTACTTTCAATAGGCAATACTAAAAAAACTGTTAAAATATATAAATAAATATTCATTTTTATAAATAAGCATGAGAAACATTTAGTAAAAATGTTAATTTGATTCTCTTACTACTTTCAGCCAAAGGTAGGGAAAAAAATGAATCTCTCTAAGCAATTTAATAATGTAAAGGTAGTTTAATAAAAACAAAAATTTCCATGAATGCATTATGCTCTATTAGTGCCAAATTTCACCTAAGTTAGTGAAATATATGTCCCAAGGAAATTCAGCAAGAATTTCTCAAATATGTAAATATTTATCATTTGTTTAAATCCAGATAATTTCAGGAATAAAATTACTCCTCCAATGACTTACTTTTTAAGAAAATAAAAACTTAATATTTACAAAGTAATATTTTCCAAATTGTGTTCCAAAACTCTCTGGGGCTCCAGTCAATACAGTATAATCATATACACACAAAAAAATGAATTGTGAGAAGGATATGTACAAATTCATATAATACATGTATACTTTTAGTTTTTCTGTTATTGATAATATTGACCATTCCCCTACATATTTGTATTTTTTCTTTTATATGTATTAATACCTATGTTCTTATAATTGATTTTTCATAATTATTAATTCTCTCTTCAATGTCTTGAATGAACTAGCTCTCAGTTATCTCTTTTGGCCAAGAACAAACTCATGGATAAATTTGTTTATAAAGTCTAGATTTTATTTTTTTTTCTGGTTGTTTGCTTTTTTATGCTTTTGACCAGTTGATCACTTCTCTTTCCTAATCTTAGGCTAGCTTTGAATTTTTAAAATTGAGAGAATTCGAAAACATAAATTTGCTCTGGTTTTTATTATTTTTCTTTAGAGAATTAAGTAATAATTTCAAAAACAAAAATCTAAGAGTACTAAAGTTTATAAATTAGAAATAAAACCCCACAGTTCTACCCTAATCTCACATCCCAAACGTAAATGCTCTTAGTATCATGTGTATCCTTCCAAAATTTCCCCTCCCCTCCATTATGTTTCTGGGAGAAATGTTTACATACTATTTGTATGTGTGTATATGTGTATGTATGTATGTAATTAAAGCATCATAGCATGTATCACTATATTTGCATATATATTGTTGTTACACTCAAAAATATACTTTGGACAGCCTTTCCATATTTAGTTCATACTAATATTATTTTAATGGCACCATTGTTACTTTATGCAATTGTTGGACCTGGGTTAGAATTCTATGGAAAGTTTTCCGTAGTATGGAATTTCATTAGTATGAAAAGAATCCCTTGGAAAGGTTGAAAAAGAATCAGTATGGTGAAGTCCCCAAGAAGGTAAGAGGAGATGGAATATGGAGTACAAGTTAGAAGATAAAAAGCAGGAAAAGTGAAAAGGAATTGTGGATGGATTTGCATACAGGTACTTTTGTATGTGTGAAAGTAGGACATTCTGTCAGTTTTTGTCTAATGTCTTCTTTTTGCTCTCTAAAGTAGAAGACATAGTTTGCTACAGAAAGTGATAGAAGAGTTGGTGTGATGGATTTGGATTTGTTGCTTTGTCAGTTTAGCTAAGCTGGAAGTAATTTCCCAGAATTTCTTCCCTTTAAGGTTTTGAGTTAAGGTTGGTTTCAAGAGAAATTTGCATGAGATTTGGAAAGTGGAAGGTAAGTGGCTGCCATTGTTCTCTGAGGGTTGGTGTTAGATATGAGGCTCTGCTGCAACTTGTATGCATTGTAGTTCATTTGCTAGATTACCTTGGTTGGGCAGCAGCCAGCCTGAAACTCCTTCATCTCCTACTGGATCTCCTATCTCATTCTTCAGTTTCTCCAGGTCCTGGGAGAAGTATGTGTGCAACTCCATGGTGAAGGTTTTCATTTCCTGCAGATCACCATGTCATTATTGTGGGAGACAGTGAGAGACAGATATGGGTTCTATTTTTTTGCTCAGGACTTGCAGTTTGTCCTTGTTATTTCCCACTGCCCCTTCCTGTGCAGCTTTACTTCCAATTACTGACCTAGAGAAGTACAATATCTTCAGGCCCTTACCAGACTCAGAGCAAAAACCTGTAGAATTCTACACTAGGTTCAACAATTGCATGATTGCAGAATCACTATAACAAGTTCCTTATTCTATATTACTCATTATGGCTCTGATTCATTCTTGAATCAAATTCTGTCAGTATAATTGGGTATGCTTTGCTATTTCAAAGGTGTTTTAGTTTTAACTCTTAGCAATAAGTGAGAGAAAGCCAATTCAAAATAGTTTGAAGAAGAAAAAGAGATTTGTCTGGCTAACTTAACTGGGAAATACAAGGTTGATATGACTTTAATCACATCTGGCACAAAAGATGTTAACAGATCTCTCCATTTCTTGTTTCAGTTTCCTCTTTACATTGACTACACTTTCATGCTAATTTTTTTTGTGAATGATACTTGGAATGTCTAGGTTTGTACTGTATCAGACTAGCAACTATGGCAAGAAGCAGAGGTACTTCTTTTCCAATAGTTTCAGCAAAATTATTAGGTTTGACTTCATTGGGCCAGCTTGAGTCATGAGTTCTTCCCTAAATCAATCACTGGCAGTGCGATGGAATGTATTGATTGGGTAAGCCTGGGTCATGTGCTCATCTCTGAAATTCTGAAGTGGGTCAGACCAAAAGCAATGGTGTAATCTGAAAGTAGGAGGAAAGTAGTTTTTTTAATGGAAAAATCAATGTAAAATTCTCAGAAAACGGGGGAACAGACACTAGGTAGGCAAAATCAACAGTATCCACTACAAGAGAATTGACAAGATTTGACATACCAGTTTGGAGAATGGGAGATAAAACTTAGTAAGTACACAGAGAAGGCTTTATAACCCGCATTAAGGGTCCAGTTAACAATTGGAATCTTTAGTGTATAGTGATTTTGACTTTCAGGACCTTGGTTAGCAGCCAAGGGTTGAGGTATAAGTTCAGAGAAGGAAGATGGGCTCTAGATGAGAATCCATTTCCTTGCTTTCGTCAACATCTCCAGGCCATTCGTATTCCTTGGCTCACGACTCCCTTCTCTCATCTTTAAAGACAGCACTGTTTCATCTCTCTGACCCTTCTTTCCCCGTCACATCTCCTCTCTCTATTTACAGCCCTGAAAGATTCTTCACTTTTGAAGATTTATATAATTAGATTGGTCCCACCAAGGTAATCTAAGATAATCTCCTCATCTGAAGGTTCATACTCTTAACTGTATCTGGAAAGTTCCCTTTGACATGTAAAATATATGTTCGTAGTTTCTGGGCATTCAGATGTGAACCTCTTTGGCGGGGGCTTTATTTGGTCTATCACAACCATCATTTCTCAATCATTTTGTTTTAGGTGGATCTCTGATAAATGGCATATACTATGGAGATTCTTTACTGACGCTAATGTGAGAGACTTTTCTTTCAATAGTTTCTTCATTTCTTTAATATTTATGAGATATTGGATCTTATATCTGTCATATTATTTTAGGTTTTCTTCTTCAGATAAGTTTATAATCAAACAATATCTAATAAATAAACTAGAACATATCTTCAAATGTTTGTGATTTTCAATACTGTAATTGTTATGTCCAAGTTTCCCTTTCTCTCATTTTAAAATTTAAGTAAGATAACTAGGTGACATACCAATATATTATGCCCTAGTGTACTGGGGAATATATTTCTGCTACCTTTGCCTGTATATTAATATGACTGGTGGGGAATTCTTTTTTTTTTTTTTTTTTTTGCGGTACGCGGGCCTCTCACTGTTGTGGCCTCTCCCGTTGTGGAACACAGGCTCAGGACGCGCAGGCTCAGCGGCCATAGCTCACTGGCCTAGCCGCTCCGCGGCATGTGGGATCTTCCCGGACCAGGGCACGAACCCGTGTCCCCTGCATCGGCAGGTGGACTCTTTACCACTGCGCCACTAGGGAAGCCCCGGGAATTCTTATATCACAGTTTTCTCCTTAAAACTTGGTACAAATTTTTACATTGTATTCTGGCTTCTAATATTAAAGAGAATACATCTAAAACCTATATCAATTTCATATTACATTTGACATGTTTCTTTTACTGCAGTGTTTGTATGATTCCTTGTCTTTAAAATTCAGTATTTTTTCCAAAATAAACATCCACTTGATGGCTTTTCATTGTGTGTATCTATCACAAATAATTTTATATGTAGACATTAGTCTTCCTTCAGGAGTTGTTTTTCCTTCAATTTTAATTAATTTTTCAGATATATTTGCTTTTTTCCTTTAATTATACTAATTACTAATATCAATTATATATAAATTATGCTTTTTTTCTGATCACTTTTATCTCTGTTCCTTTTCTCTGTTTTCCAGAACATTTTCATTCAACTACGCTCCACATCAATTATTTTGTTTTCAGCAGTTTCAATTTTGTATTATACTGCTTCTAATTTAGTTTTAGGGTCTATATTGATAGTCTCTGTTCTCTTAAGTTCATTTCTTAGAAATGCCAGGAACTTTTTCATCTCGATATATTTTATTATCAGCATATTTTTATCTCTTATTTTACAGAACTTATATTTTAATTTCCTGAAGAATACAAGTTTATGCTGCCTCAAATGTTCTGATAATAGTCTATTTCCTGAAGTAAATCATCCAACATTTGCTTTTAAAGCTAACTTTTTGCATGCTTGTCAAGATAATATATACATTATTAATTTGTGGCAGGTCAGTAACTTGAGTCAACAAGTGAAATGTTTTCTATTTCTTCATCAACTATTACCCAACAAATATGTGAGAGAAAAAGAAAGACTTTAGGTTCTAATCATTAGGCTGAAAATGACTACCAGAAGGAAGCCAAAATAAAAAGGAATATAATATCATAAAAACTGATTTTTTTTCTCTCCTGCTTAAATAAAATAAAGGGATCTGTAAACAGGAGAAGAAAGTGGGGGTAGGGTAAGAGAAAGAAGTGATAGTTAATGGTGAGCGTGAAATTTTCTGTCTGGTGGGGGCTAGGAAGGAAGGCCTTAGTTCTCCCTTAAGGTTCTTGCTGCCTGTGACAGAGATGTGATGAGAGAGTAGAGTGAACTTAAATGGAACTAGGCTAGAGGCTCAGATTCAAACTAGAGTCTATAGTAGATAATATTTTTTCCACTTTAAGTCTAGGACTATGAATTAGTATACAAGCTAGGTTTATTACATTTATTTTCATTCAGAAATTTTGTGTAATTCTGTTTAAATGGTTGTTCATGTTTAAGTAAGAGCAAGTCTAAACAATCTTAGTATTTCCCTATTTCTAAAAAAATAGTGCAGGTGAATTCTTTTTACAGCTCCTCCCTGTGATTTATGTAAGAGAGTTTATTTAAGACACAGATTTCATATTATATGTTCAGCCATACAGCAATCTGAGAAAAGTTGGGTAGTTTCAGCCAAAATAATGTGTGTTTAGTTATATTTGGTTTGTTTGGTGCTTGTTGTGATTGTTTTGATTTTGTGGGGTCGGAGGGATTGGTAAACTCCCCCTAGTGAATGAGGGTTCTTCTGTTTCTGGATAGCTTGTTTGCATCAAAATTAAATGACAACATTGTTGAGGAATTAGATTAGAAAAAAACTGAGGTTAGTGAGTCTGTATGTATTGTCACCTTTCCTACTTCATCTCCCTTTGCTGATGCTGGGCTTTACTACAACAGTGGCTCCCTGTAGGTTTTTCCTATTTCTTCTGTGGTCCAACCTTATCTCTATATCCCTTCTGCCTCTATAGAAATGTCTCTCGCTTATTAGAATAATCTCACATCACTGTTAAGAACCTGGATCAAAGAAAGGAATAATCACACGTTTTGTCTCACAGCCATGTCACTAGGGCCTTCATTCCTCCAAATGTCTATTTCCTGAAGTAAATCATCCAAAAGCTAACTTTTGCATGTTTGTCAGGATAATGTGTAGATGATTAATTGTGGCAGGTCAGTAACTTGAGTCAACAAGTGAAATGTTTTGTATTCTTTCATCAACCGTTACCCAACAAATTAGTGAGAGATTTTAGGGGTATTTTAGGAGTTTACTGAAAGATTTTTCTATAATTTCCTGTAACACCACACTATTCTCTAGAAAGAGGAATTGTGCATGTTCTCCTAGTGCCTGCCTTTGATTTGAGTCAGTCTGAATTATCTGGAGCCTGTGGTTGGCACCATTCCATAATTTCAGCTCTGGTGAAGGTTTTTAATTTTTCTTTCTTTTCTTTCTTTTTAGTTGTTTTGATCAGTTTCTTCTATGTCATCTATTACACTATGATCTTTCCCAGAATTCCCTCCTGCATGTTTTTTCATAATTAAAATACTTATATATAGCCTACCAAGACAACTCTGGGAAAACAAGCAGGCCTAGAGGAAAGAGATTGGCAAGCTGCCTTAGCAACAGCATCTGGCAATAGCAGCCAGCTGGGGCCTACACTGCTCTGGTAGAGAACACATCAATGCAGACTTCACAAAGCTGAGAGTGCAGTGGCTCCCTCAGCCTGGGCCTCTGGCATTTTTCTGAATCCCATGTTACTTTAGTGTCCTGGTAAGCCAGAGTGTACTTGAAAAAGTTGTACTTACCACATCATCACATAGAAAAACCTTAGGGGCAAGAGACATACCTCTGCCCAGGAGAAAAACAAGCTGGCAGATATGCCATCAACCTTGGGTGAAGTCATTTTAAACCTGCAGGGGCAACCCAGAGCAATAAACTGTGTTCCTAATCATTTACCATCCTGCTATCATCACCTTTGCCGTGATCTATAAAACAATAAATCAGCAGAACTGGCTAAGGCAGCCACTCCTGGGGTAAGACAAGATTAATACAGAGCTTCGCAAGTAAGTGGACTCGTTCACAGGATGGAGACAACCCTCCTTACACACTTGAGAACATTGGACATGTAAGAAATAAGAGAGCCATACAAGTCTTGGCATAGAGCAACTAGCTGACATTACAAAAAAGCAAAACAAGACAAAACTTTTTTTTTTTAAGAGAGAAAAGCATATTCAATCTCTCTGTTCACTTTCTAAGGGAATATAGTATCTTTTTAGCTATGAAGCGGGACAAAAAGTGTCAAAGTGAAACTTTTATGCTGAAATTTAAACAGTTTAAACTCAAACTGGAGAAAATTTTAGCTTTTGCTGAAAATTAGATTTTATGCAGCTCTGTATAAAATTCCTATGCCTATATTCAGGCTATTGAACGCTTTTTCCATGAAATTAGCTACTGCAATAGACTTTACCATATAGGGAGATAGATTACAAATTAATCTTGGTTTTCCTGAGTAAATCGTAAAATTAGATTATGATTGCTGAAACTTTTTAGTATATTCAGTTAAATCTAGGGAGTAATTTTCTTAATTTATTTATCAGCTGAAAAATATTTATTGAGTATCTGCTCTACAGTAAGAACTCTGTTAAGAGTTTGAGATAGAGAGTGGAATAAGAAATTGTTACAATAGAGGGAGGTAACTGCCATAAGCTAATAATTACAAGAGAATGGAGCAATTACAAGAGAATGGAGTGGCTCGCTACTCCAGACTTTTAAGAGGGGCCTTACAAAGATAACGTATGGGCTGGGTATAGAAGGATACTTTGTAGTTCATGTGCAGAAAGTCATTTCAGGATTACAGCCAGAAAGAATAGAATGAGCAAAGGAATCGATATATAAAAGGCTCTGATGAGCTCAGGGAACAGTGAATTCTTCAATGATACTGAAATGTAGAGTACATGAGGAGAAATGCTACGAAATTAAAATGAAAAGTGATCTCATGCCTAATAACGGACAACTCTGTGCATCATACTAAGGAGTGTTAATTTTGTCTGGCAGGAAAATGGCGAAAATTGAATTTTTTTAAGCTAAAGACTGTCATGAGCAGATCTTCATTTTATAGTAATGTAAAAAGGACAATAGAATACAGCGAGATTAAATTTTGGGAGAAAAATTCATGTAATTTAAATCTCTAAACACATATTAAAATTTTTTATCACTAGAGTCATACTTATTTAAAAATTTTGTTTTGTTTTTCAAATTCAAAAAATAATACCCCATCTTTCTATTTAATTAAATAATCTTCAAAGTGAGTTAATCATTCTATGCCCAGAGCCAACTCTAAAGCATACGTCAATAGAGTGTTTCAGAATGTTTCACCGTTTTTACTTAATAACCCTGATTGTTGATTCCTGTTTGTATTAGAATATTTTATAGTCCCCTTTGATGATTAAGTGTTTTGTTAAGTGTCTGGGGAAGGACTAATTTGTTTTGTGCGATTAAACTACAGAGAGTTTCCCACTTTTGAGTCCATTGGTTAAAACTTGAAAGCATACGAATGGTTCTAAAGATAAAGATAATCATCTCATCAGATGGACTCCAAGAAAACAAATCCCTTAGAAATAGTGTATTTGCAGATTTGCTACCCTTACCCCTTCTGTTGATAATTTTCCTCTATCTGTTTTTCATGTTTTTCCCAAGTAGTCTTTCAAACTGTAAGAAGTAATACATAATCATTATAACAATGCAAAAAAATTACACAAAGCAAAAAAAATAGTCTTGTCTTACCCACCTTTAACGCCACCCCTCTGAAAATTAATGTCAACAGTTGATATCTGCCCAGTGTTTGATATATTTTCCAATTTGCTCAGAAATGTTATCTGAAGCATCAAAGCTGAAAACAATAGATGGAAACTACCTCTTTTTAAAAAAAAAAAAAAAGAAGACAAGAAAAAGAAAGCAAGAGGAAAGAGAAGAAATAAAAATTGCAAAGTGGATCTGAGCTGGATAATATGATCTTCACCTCATGTAAACAGATAGGAAGGCTTTAAAGGAGAATGCTCTTCTGAGCAGTGAGTTGTCTTTGGTGGGGAGTGCTATATTGTTTCCACTCACTTCCCCTTGTGAGAGGGCAGAGAGCTGCTTCCCTACCCTTCAAGCCAATAGGAGAAGGCTCCTAGAGAGATTGGGAATCCCTGTGAGAAGGGGAGCTTGGTCCAGGTCTCCCACTGGTTGCCTGATAAACTGCAGAAACAGGCCCTCACCGTCATACCAGAGGGAACTCAGTGAAAGTCCTTGAGTGAGCAAGATATACATCTCCTAGAATTTAGAAGTACCCAGTCCCTGAACATCAAGAAATTGTCTCTGTCCTTCCTGGGGAATCCTTCAGGCAAAGCCTGGCTGGAACAGCTACATAATGGCAGGACAAGGGAAGAGGGCAATAGTGGAAGCAGCTTGACTCCCATCATTTGGAAGTTTACATGGGCCAAGTAGTCTCTGAGAAACATAGCCTGGCTTGAGCTACCTTTACAATTGTTAAAATAAAATAAAATAGATACCAGGTCTAAGAATCCCCCAAGCAGATAAAACCATTTATGTCACATAAGCAAAATTAAATCTAGCTTATTTCATGAACATAAGCGAAATTTAACTTAGGTTATTTCTTGTGATGCCTCTGATAATCATAAAAGAAACAAGTCATCTTCCTAAAATAGTATAACATAATCAATTTTAACTATTTGCCTGCTGTCTGGAAACCCCCACTGTAATAACCAGCCACTGTAAAGTTAAACAATGTCCTCTTTTTCACTTTATAAGCCATTTTATAACATCACGCCTCTAAGCTTCACGTAGATTTTGGATTTAAAGACTCCAAGTTTGCAAACTGTTCTTTTGTATACAGGAAACTCTTACTGGATACTATTTTAATGATCTTATTTTAGTTACTATTTCTGGATTTTTGACAAAAGCATCCACCCAAGAAAGAGTCTTACCGTTTGAGAACATCAGAAGTATGACACCATGATTTTACCACCAAGAGTAGAAGCTGATACAGATGTTCTAGGGAGGCGACAAAAGATCAGCCAGTGATTACTTCATCTGTGTCAGAAAACTGTGCTGTGGCAACTGCAGTACTTCCAAAAAAGCTACACATTCGTGCTCAATGCAGACCCATGGTTGAATCTTCATAATACAATATGTTTCAAAAACCAAGATCCAGAAGACGAAATTCACATGAATCCCTTTTATGAAATTCAAAATCGAGCAAAACTAAACAATATGTTGATTAGCCATACATATATATGTGATAACTCTTTTAAAAAAAAAAAAAGCAAAACAATGGTAAACATAAAATTGATATCGTTATCACCTCTAGGAGAGAGGCCAGGAGACAAATAGAGGAAGTAAGTTCTATTCTACAAATAGGTAGAAGTAAGTTTATGTTATTATTATTTTTTGGCTTCGGTGGTGACTTTGAGGGTATTCATTATATTACTAAAAATAAATAAATACAAGATCACATGAATAAAAAGGCCTTTGCACAGGCCAATTATGTCAATATATCATAGACCAAGGATTATGATTACAGTAAGTCCTCTACATATGAACGAATTCCAATCAGAGAGCACGTTTGTAAGTCTAATTTTTTTGTAAGTCCAACGAAGTTAGCCTGGTACCCAACTAACACATTCTGCTATATAGTACTGTAGTGTAATACTGTATAAGAACGAGCGATGTCTACCATCTTTTGCCTTGCTCCACTCTCACAATTATTTTCACTTCTGTTTCCAACGTTATTGCTTGGTGCTTCTTAGCAGTACCAGCTACATCACTGCTGCTTTTATGCTTGCTTCTGGACATCCTGGGCTTGAAATAAAGACACTGTACTACTGTACTCTATACAGTGCTGTGCAGTAAAGCGCACAAAAGCACAACCACTTGTAGAGGATGCACACACATGAAAATATACGCCAGACACATGAACTAACTTACGTGATTGGACATACAAACACACGTTCGCATCTTTGAAAGTTAGCAACTTGAAGGTTTGTATGTAGGGGACTTACTGTAATCTATTTTTGTTTGCTAGAGATTCATAGAAAGAGGGGAAAGAATCTTGCTGTAGTATCTATGTCTTCCATTACAGTATATATATATATATATATATATATATATATATATTTAACATCTTTATTGGAGTATAATTGCTTTACAATGGTGTGTTAGTTTCTGCTTTATAACAAAGTGAATCACTTATACATATACATATGTTCCCATATCTCTTCCCTCTTGCGTCTCCCTCCCTCCCACCCTCCCTATCCGACCCCTCCAGGCGGTCACAAAGCACCTAGCTGATCTCCCTGTGCTATGCAGCTGCTTCCCACTAGCTATCTACCTTACGTTTGGTAGTGTATATATGTCCATGCCTCTCTCTCGCTTTGTCACAGCTTACCCTTCCCCCTCCCCATATCCTCAAGTCCATTCTCCAGTAGGTCTGTGTCTTTATTCCTGTCTTACCCCTAGGTTCTTCATGACATTTTTTTTTCTTAAATTCCATATATATGTGTTAGCATACGGTATTTGTCTTTCTCTTTCTGACTTACTTCACTCTGTATGACAGACTCTAGGTCTATCCACCTCATTACAAATAGCTCAATTTCGTTTCTTTTTATGGCTGAGTAATATTCCATTGTATATATGTGCCACATCTTCTTTATCCATTCATCTGTCGATGGACACTTAGGTTGTTTCCATCTCCGGGCTATTATAAATTGAGCTGCAATGAACATTTTGGTACATGACTCTTTTTTAATTATGGTTTTCTCAAGGTATATGCCCAGTAGTGGGATTGCTGGGTCATATGGTAGTTCTATTTGTAGTTTTTTAAGGAACTTCCATATTGTTCTCCACAGTGGCTGTATCAATTTACATTCCCACCAACAGTGCAAGAGGGTTCCCTTTTCTTCAAACCCTCTCCAGCATTTATTGTTTCTAGATTTTTTGATGATGGCCATTCTGACTGGTGTGAGATGATATCTCATTGTACTTTTGATTTTCATTTCTCTAATGATTAATGATGTTGAGCATTCTTTTATGTGTTTGTTGGCAGTCTGTGTATCTTTTTTGGAGAAATGTCTATTTAGGTCTTCTGCCCGTTTTTTGGATTGAGTTGTTTGTTTTTTTGTTCTTGAGCTGCATGAGCTGCTTATAAATTTTGGAGATTAATCCTTTGTCAGTTGCTTCATTTGCAAATATTTTCTCCCATTCTGAGGGTTGTCTTTTGGTCTTGTTTATGGTTTCCTTTGCTGTGCAAAAGCTTTGAAGTTTCATTAGGTCCCATTTGTTTATTTTTGTTTTTACTTCCATATCTCTGGGAGGTGGGTCAGAAAGGATCTTGCTGTGATTTATATCATAGAGTGTTCTGCCTATGTTTTCCTCTCAGAGTTTGATAGTGTATGGCCTTACATTTAGGTCTTTAATCCATTTTGAGCTTATTTTTGTGTATGGTGTTAGGGAGTGATCTAATCTCATGCTTTTACATGTACCTGTCCAGTTATCCCAGCACCACTTATTGAAGAGGCTGTCCTTTCTCCAAGGTACATTCCTGCCTCCTTTATCAAAGATAAGGTGACCATATGTGCGTGGGTTTATCTCTGGGCTTTCTATCCTGTTCCATTGATCTATCTTTCTGTTTTTGTGCCAGTACCATACTGTCTTGATTACAGTAGCTTTGTAGTATAGTCTGAAGTCAGGGAGCCTGATTCCTCCAGCTCCATTTTTCGTTCTCAAGATTGCTTTGGCTATTCGGAGTCTTTTGTGTTTCCATACAAATTGTGAAATTTTTTGTTCTAGTTCTGTGAAAAATGCCAGTGGTAGTTTGATAGGGATTGCATTGAATCTGTAGATTGCTTTCGGTAGTAGAGTCATTTTCACAATGTTGATTCTTCCAATTCAAGAACGTGGTATATCTCTCCATCTATTTGTATCATCTTTAATTTCTTTCATCAGGGTCTTATAATTTTCTGCATAGAGGTCTTTTGTCTCCTTAGGTAGGTTTATTCCTAGATATTTTATTCTTTTTGTTGCAGTGGTAGTCTAGGTATTTTTTTTAATTTCCTCTTTGATTTCTTCAGTGATCACTTTGTTATTAAGTAGTGTATTGTTTAGCCTCCATGTGTTTGTATTTTTTACAGATCTTTTCCTGTAATTGATATCTAGTCTCATAGTGTTGTGGTCAGAAAAGATACTTGATAAGATTTCAATTTTCTTAAATTTACCAAGGCTTGACTTGTGACCCAAGATATGATCTATCCTGGAGAATGTTCCATGAGCACTTGAGAAAAACGTGTATTCTGTTGTTTTTGGATGGAATGTCCTATAAATATCAATTAAGTCCATCTTGTTTAATGTATCATTTAAAGCTTGTGTTTCCTTATTTATTTTCATTTTGGATGATCTGTGCATTGGTGAAAGTGGGGTGTTAAAGTTCCCTACTATGAATGTGTTACTGTCGATTTCCCCTTTTATGGCTGTTAGTATATGCCTTATGTATTGAGGTGCTCCTATGTTGGGTGCATAAATATTTACAATTGTTATATTTTCTTCTTGGATTGATCCCTTGATCGTTATGTAGTATCCTTCTTTGTCTCTTCTAATAGTCTTTATTTTAAAGTCTATTTTGTCTGATATGAGAATTGCTACTCCAGCTTTCTTTTGGTTTCCATTTGCATGAAATATCTTTTTCCATCCCCTTACTTTCAGTCTGTATGTGTCTCTAGGTCTGAAGTGGGTCTCTTGTAGACAGCAAATATATGGGTCTTGTTTTTGTATCCATTCAGCCAATCTGTGTCTTTTACTGGGAGCATTTAGTCCATTTACATTTAAGGTAATTATCGATATATATGTTCCTATTCTCAGTTTCTTAATTATATTGGGTTCATTGTTGTAGGTCTTTTCCTTCTCTTGTGTTTCTTGCCTAGAGAAGTTCCTTTAGCAGTTGTTGTAAAGCTGGTTTGGTGGTGCTGAACTCTCTCAGCTTTTGCTTGTCTGTAAAGGTTTTAATTTCTCCATCAAATCTGAATGAGATCCTTGCTGGGTAGAGTAATCTTGGTTGGAGGTTTTTCTCCTTCAACACTTTAAATATGTCCTGCCAGTCCCTTCGGGCTTGCAGAGTTTCTGCTGAAAGATCAGCTGTTACCCTTATGGGGATTCCCTTGTGTGTTATTTGTTGTCTTTCCCTTGCTGCTTTTAATATGTTTTCTTTGTATTTAATTTTTGACAGTTTGATTAATATGTGTCTTGGCGTATTTCTCCTTGGATTTATCCTGTATGGGACTCTTCTGTGCTTCCTGGACTTGGTTAACTATTTCCTTTCCCATATTAGGGAAGTTTTCAACTATAATCTCTTCAAATATTTTCTCAGTCCCTTTCTTTTCCTCTTCTTCTTCTGGAACCCCTATAATTCGAATGTTGGTGCGTTTAATGTTGTCCCAGAGGTCTCTGAGACTGTCCTCAGTTCTTTTCATTCTTTTTTCTTTATTCTGCTCTGCAGTAGTTATTTCCACTATTTTATCTTCCAGGTCACTTATCCGTTCTTCTGCCTCAGTTATTCTGCTATTGATCCCATCTAGAGTATTTTTAATTTCATTTATTGTGTTGTTCATCATTGTTTGTTTCATCTTTAGTTCTTCTAGGTCCTTGTTAAATGTTTCTTGTATTTTGTCCATTGTATTTCCAAGATTTTGGATCATCTTTACTATCATTATTCTGAATTCTTTTTCAGGTAGACTGCCTATTTACTCTTCATTCATTAGATCTGGTGGGTTTTTATCTTGCTCCTTTATCTGCTGTGTGTTTTTCTGTCTTCTCATTTTGCTTATCTTACTGTGTTTGGGGTCTCCTTTTTGCAGGCTGCAAGTTCGTAGTTCCCGTTGTTTTTGGTGTCTGTCCCCAGTGGCTAAGGTTGATTCAGTGGGTTGTGTAGGCTTCCTGGTGGAGGGGACTAGTGCCTGTGTTCTGGTGCATGAGGCTGGATCTTGTCTTTCTGGTAGGCAGGTCCATATCTGGTGGTGTGTTTTGTGGTGTCTGTGGACTTATTATGATTTTAGGCAGCCTCTCTGCTAATGTGTGGGGTTGTGTTCCTGTCTTGCTACTTGTTTGCCATAGGATGTCCAGCACTGTAGCTTGCTGGTCGTTGAGTGAAGCTGGGTGGTGGTGTTGAGATGGAGATCTCCGGGAGATTTTCGTCATTTGATATTATGTGGAGCTGGGAGGTCTCTTGTGGACCGGTGTCCTGAAGTTGGCTCTCCCACCTCAGAGACACAGCCCTGACTCCTGGCTGCAGCACCAAGAGCCTTTCATCCACATGGCTCAGAATAAAAGGCAGAAAAAGTAGAACGAAAGAATTAGTAGAAGTAGAAAGAAAGAAAGAAAGAAAAGAGGGAGGGAGGAAGGAAGGAGGGAAGGAAGGAAAAAAAGAAAGAAAGAAGATAAAGTAAAATAAAATAAAGTAAGATAAAATATAATAAAATTATTAAAATAAAAAAATATTAAGAAAAACAAAACAAAATAAAAAAACGGACGGATAGAACCCTAGGACAAATGGTGGAAGCAAAGCTATACAGACAAAATCTCACACAGAGGCATACACATACACACTCACAAAAAGAGGAAGAGGGGAAAAAATCATAAATCTTGCTCTCAAAGTCCACCTCCTCAATTTGGGATGATTCGTTGTCTATTCATGTATTCCACAGATGCAGGGTATATCAAGTTGATCGTGGAGCTTTAATCCGCTGCTTCTGAGGCTGCTGGGAGAGATTTCCCTTTCTCTGTTGTCACAGCTCTCAGGGGCTCAGCTTTGGATTTGGCCCCGCCTCTGCGTGTAGGTCGCAGGAGAGCGTCTGTTCGTCGCTCAGACAGGACAGGGTTAAAGGACCCGCTGATTCGGGGGCTCTGGCTCACTCAGGCCGTGAGGAGGGAGAGGCACGGAGTTCGGGGCGAGCCTGCGGCTGCAGAGGCCCGCGTGACGTTGCAGCAGCCTGAGGCGCGCCGTGCGTTCTCCTGGGAGAGTTGTCCCTGGATCCCGGGACCCTGGCAGTGGTGGGCTGCACAGGCTCCGGGGAAGGGAGGTGTGGATAGTGTCCTGTGCTCGCACACAGGCTTCTTGGTGGCGCCAGCAACAGCCTTAGCGTCTTATGCCTGTCTCTGGGGTCCGCGCTTTTAGCCGTGGCTCGCGCCCGTCTCTGGAGCTCCTTCAAGCAGCGCTCTTAATCCCCTCTCCTCGCGCACCAGGAAACAAAGAGGGAAGAAAAAGTCTCTTGCCTCTTTGGCAGGTCCAGACTTTTCCCCGGACTCCCTGCTGGCTAGCCGTGGTGCACTAACCCCCTGCAGGCTGTGTTCACGCCGCCAACCCCAGTCCTCTCCCGGCGCTCCGACCGAAGCCCGAGCCTCAACTCCCTGCCCTGTCCGCCCTGGCGGTGAGCAGACAAGCCTCTCGAGCTGGTGAGTGCCGGTCGGCCCTGATCCTCTGTGCGGGAATCTCTCCACTTTGCCCTCCGCACCCCTGTTGCTGTGCTGTCCTCCGCGGCTCCAAAGCTTTCCCCGTTCGCCACTCGCAGTCTCTGCCCACGAAGGGACTTCTAGTGTGTGGAAACCTTTCCTCCTTCACATCTCCCTCCCACTGGTGCAGGTCCCGTCCCTATTCTTTTGTCTCTGTTTTTTTTTTTTCTTTTGCCCTACCCAGGTACGTGGCGGGGGGAGGTTCTTGCCTTTTGGGAGGACTGAGGTCTTCTGCCAGCGTTCAGTAGGTGTTCTGTAGGAGTTGTTCCACGTGTAGATATATTTCTGGTGTATCTCCATTGCAGTATTTTAAAAATTAATAACAGTTGCCGGTATATTCCAGATGTATTTTAGCAGATAGTGGTTAAAACTTTTATATACCTGTATCAGATATAACTTGAGACTGTGCATTGAGACACTCAGGTTCTGTGCTGCCTACCAACTGCCTCTCAGTCAGCCTTTGCCCTCACCTTCTGCTGCTCTGAACTCAGGATTGTAGCTGGAATACACTACTTTCACTTATTTGCCTCATCGGTTTTCCATTTGGTGCCTCATATGAGTCAAACGACTCTTCCTTCAAACCATTCTTGCTTGATCTAAGTTTTCCAGAGTTTCCTTATAAACCCTTCACTCGTTTCCAGGCTGACACAGATGTCTTCTTATTTCTTCGATCATTTATCCACATTCTGGAAAGCGGGGCAAGTGGAAACCACAGGCTAAAATCACCATATTTGTAGCAGAAGTCATTTCAATGTACTCTATTAATTTTAAAGTTTTCTTTTTTCATAAATGTGTAACTTTATAGATCCAAGAACTAATCAATTATTATTGAATTATTATTGAATAGAAGTAAGAAATATTCTGTCCTCTTTCTTCTTTGACTAAATCTATGCAAAGAGGTTTATTGAACTGAAGATATGAACTGTTCTTCTGATGTTACTGCTGTTGTCTATTCCATGGCCCTATAATTATGGAGGGTTAGCAGGCTTCCCCTAGATTCTTCTCCAATTACTTGCATTGCTTTGGGGTGGACAAGGGAAGTAGAGTCGTCAGTCTGTCCTTTTGTTTACACTCAATGTGAGCCATGGTATTAATATATGAGAAAACCTTCAAATTACATTCACCTAGGGCCTTACGTTACCTGTTCCCTCTGCACTTCCTCCAGTTATTTGTCTAACTCCCTCTCCTCTTTTAAATCTTTGCTCCATTTTTACCTTCTCAATGAAATCTACTCTGGCCTCCCTATTTAACACCACAAATTGCCTTTTCATTTCCAAGGCTTACAACATCCCTTACCCTGCTTGAGTTTTCCTTTCTCCAAAGGATTTAATCACTTTCTAACATACTATATTATTTACTTATTTTTATGTTTACCATTAGTTTCTGAATCCTCCAACTAAAATGTAAGCTCCATAAAGGTAGGGATCTTTGTGTCTTTTATTCACTATCACAAGCACTTAGAAATATACCTGACCTCTAGTTAACACCTAATCAATCACAGTAGAATAAATACATGAAGTTTGCAACATGTTCATGGCACCTTTTCCAGTTTCTAGTGATGCTTATTTTCCTTTTAATATTTTATAGTGAATACTCATTTCAGTAGGACCCTGGAGTCGGAAAGTTAGACCTTTTCAACAGATTTTTCATTTCTATGTGACCAAAATGAGTTTAAATTACCATCTTACCAAAGTGTCTCATAATTTTATTATTTCCAAGCTGGACCTAAATGATCTACAGGCCTGATAATTGTCTTTCCTTTCCATTGAAAACATACAGATTAAGCAAATTTATTGTCAAAATAGGATGTCATCTTGTTAGCATAGATACAGAGAAAGAGATGTAAGTTGGAGGACTTTAATTGCCTGTGACCTCATGTAATATTAGCCTGATGTTTTCAACCTTTCTCAAAGAGAGACACACAAATAAATATTTGTGCTGGTTCATTAGGGAAACCTCTTCTAGGCAGAATATTTGAAATATACTGTGATATTCTGCTCACTGGAACTCTGCATATACAAATTTCTTGAAGACCCCCACCTTGTTATAACAGAGCCTGCTTAGTTTAAGATGGCATTGCAATCATGCATTCTAGGGTGTGTAGACAGGACATTCTTGATGACATTTTTAGTATTTTTGAATGTCTTCGCTAATGTATATAGAGGCGACCTCATGCATGGTGTCATTTCCGCTGTAGGACCATCTCCACAATTTCATTTTTGGAGGGTAATCTTAGCTTTAATTTGGGAGAGGAATCATACTATAGCATTCATATTCTTATGATATTTACCTACCTTAAAGAGCTGGTTTGAGTGTCGTATCACCTAAGCATCATAAGTACTCTAAAAATTGATCACCTAAATATAATGTTGCATTTTAATTTTGGGTTATTAACTCTATACCTAACTTATATGAGAGGAATTTTCTACCCACCATATAAGTTGGCAAATATTTGAAGAGTCTTGATTCACTTGGTCATACCAACTCCATATCATCTATTTGAATACCTTCGGTAAACAAAATTAAATTAGTGTTTATCATTCCGAGTATATCATTAATTATAAGAAATATTTTATCAAACAAGATTTTTATCTTATAATCATGTATCTGATGTTAACCTAGGATTTTTCTGAGCAGATGAAGTAAACGTTAATAGCTCTTAAACTTTCCCTTTTTTAAACCCAAGAGCTGTCCAAATCATTTTTAATTTCTAGTTACTAAAAACAAGTTCAAATAAATATCTCTATATTTTAATATTTTTCATACCATTTACTGCTTCCCATTGTGGTTATTATAGAATTCAGGTCTCAGCTAATCTAAATGATGGTTTAGAATTCATATATGAGGGTTAGGCATGGGGTACAAGAATAACTGCAGTTTCATGTGTAAATTTATGAATGAACTTTTCATGGATATTAGAGATTTAAAGTAAAAGAAAAAACCCTGCAGTGACAAAATGGAGTATTTTGTTCTTGTTTAGGAAACTGAAATCCCTAAGGCTTGCTGAAGTAAGGACATTGAAAGTTTCCCAAACAGTTAAAAAATAACTTGAAAAATCAAGAATCATTTATGAAATTGAGTGGTAAGATCTAAACCAGGAGAAATGATGTAAGCACAGTATTTCTCCAAAACTGGAAATATGTAAAAGTGATCAAAGATACTTAGCAAATTACTTTTGCAATATGAACTGTGGACCTCAATAACATAACCTGAGTTATAAAAAGTGCCATGAGCAATATTATCTCTACCCCAGTGAATAAGCTGGCATCAAAGATGTCTCTAAGGTTTTGATCCCTTACTGAAAGCAGTTACCTTAACTGCTGCACTGTGCTACTGCTTTAGGTCAGACAGCCTGAACTTCTTGCTTTCAGATATTCTAGAGTGTGAAGTCATTAATAAAAATGTAGAAAGTTATTCTCATCACGTTCCCAGTCAAACCTCATAAGAATATTATGTACAAATAAAAAATGCTTCCTGCTATTAAAGTGAAGTTGTGCATGCAACTTTCCCTATTATCATAACGTCTTATAGCAGGCTTCACATGTGGGATTATGTGCCTGTGCGCACATCTATACACGCAAAGTGTCAGAAGAGTGTGACCCAAGTTCCGAGAGTGCATGACGCCATTATTTGTAGCCTGAGTGGAGTGGTAGGAGGTAAAATGTGCCCAAGGAAAAACCAGTTTAACTACCTTTTGTTGCCTTTCAGATAAATCAAACCTAAGTTGCTGAGTCTGACTGTCTTATGAGTACCTTCTAAAAATTGCGAATAATATCCTGGAGTTGAACAGGACAAACCTGGAACATGCAATTGCCTTTATGCACTGTCTAGCCTTAAACACATAGGAACAAATCACGTGTGATTTTGTGTGACTGGCTGGCGAGGGGCAGGGGTGGTTTATTTAAACTCAAATTTCCTAGATATATGCATCTTTTGAGTCACATCACTGAATAATTTTTCTTGGTCTCTTTGGCCTGATTTGCTTCTGTGTAATTCTAGCCTTAAATTTAAAGTGAAGAAATAAGTTTAGCTGTTGATATAGAGTCCAGTTAGGTCAAGGAATTAGAAATAAGAAATTCTGGAGAAGTAGATTTAATCTCACTTCTACAATAATTAGTTGTTTGAAAAACAGGTTACTGAAATGAACTTCACCAATCCTCACATATGGTAAAATAATACGAAGTGTGAAAAGACTTTGAAACCCTAAATACAAGATTATTTTTTAATTCATCAAACTCTTAGCATTTCAATATTCATATGTTTTTCTCTTAATATTTTTCCTGTAGCCAACAAAGGTCATTAAAGGATTTTATAAAATATAATTAATTGTTTAGAAAGATGACTAGCACACCAAAAAGTAAAATGAAAATATTTCTGACAACTACAGTAGATTCTCTTAAAGGGTAAAATGGTTATAGAATGAAGTTTTTGAAAACTGAATCTCCTTTTGCTCACCCAGGCTTGACCCATTACTTATGAGTTGTTTCAGGCCTTCTGAGTAAATGTGAGAAGTGATAGGAAAATGGAGGGAATCCAGTGAGAAAGAGCTGGCAGAAACAAAGTGGGGGTAGTGTCATTCTGCAGAGTTATATTTTCTACGAAGTTGGGGAGTGAAATTAAAGCTATTGAAAAACAAGCCCATTTGCCAATGCCCCTCTAGTCCTACTGCCTAAAGATACAGCAACAAGACCTGCCATGCATATTTCTTATGACAGAGTATAGCATTTGGTACTGCTTGTGGATAACTGTAAACCCTCAGATGTCTGTGCTATCCAGACAACATTCAGGTACCAAAGTAGCAGAATTTAATTACCAACCTGAACTTTGTATGCTCAGCTTCAATAACCCTGGCTGGATAATTGATTTTTTCCAGCACTCCTGCATTCTGTTATGGTGCTATAGACAGCCCACACTTATACTTTCCTTTTTTCACTATCAGTTTTTTTAAAAGCATTAATATCAGCTACTTCCATCATTCCACTGTCAATTCAGCAAAGTTTAAACTAAACATTCAGGACAGAAAATTTCTTTTATGTTTATGGTGGAAACGCTGAATTATTTTGTAGTGATTGAAGGGGGTTCCTGTTCTTCCATGGAACCGTTATAACTGAGGCTACATTTGGGATTGCAGTGTATAGTATTTTTTTAAAAGGAGGCATCATTGCATAGTAGAAGTGCATGGTGGTAGAGCTGGAAAGACTTGTGTTTGTATCCCAGGTCTCTCTCTTAGTGGTTGTCCCTTATTATTCCACTGCTATAGCTTCATTAAAAGGGATATATTATTCCAAATGATTTTCAGGCCTGTAAGAATCTAAAAATTAGGGCAGATTAAAAGGTTTTGTAAAAAAATAAAAAACTATTTTGAAATACTACTTATTTATCTCTAGTTCATTTTGAAAATAATCTTTATTGACTCATTGATACTGTACACATTGTATGCCAAATGCATCATTTTTAACTTTTAAGACTGACCCAAATGCAGCCAACTAAAATACATATTTATTATTTCAAATAATGTGAGGAAGGTGTTTTTTACATCTCACCACTGGTGGCAACAGACCTTGAATCCAGGCCTTCCAAAGCCAAGATGGTTTTCTTCATTTAGAACACTGCACTTCCCCAGTGGTTCAGTTTTACTGGCTGTTTTAGACAGGTATGGAATAGAAACTGAGCCAGTGTTGAGGCCAAAGACATGCCAGTCTCCAGGTCCAGAAACAGGCCAAAGAAGTTAGATACTCTAACCCTGTAGAATAAGAATAATAGTTGACCCATATCTGATGGAAAACTACAGCTAGTCACATTATAACAAGCTGAGGGAAGAGAAAAATTTCTCTAAAATGGTCTTGTAGAAAACTGGGAAGAAACAGGGCTGGCCTTACCTCTGTAACTGAGCCTACCTGACCACAGCCCATTGACTCCTGAACTGAGTCAATAATACTAATCCTAGTTTTTGTTTAGTGGCTTCAGAATGCAAGGTCAAAATCCAAAAATCAATGGATAGAGTAGTTTCACTTCCTCTTGACAATGTAGGAAATTAGAAATTCTAGCAACAAGAAAAAGCCAGATAATCTCTAGAATCATAACTATTCTTGAACTCATCAGATAGCTGAGGTCTCAAGATATCCAAGTGGCCTGAAATCTAGGAAGAGACCATTTCCTCCAAAGAAACAGAGAGCATTGGCTTCCTTGTAGCAAAGCATATAAGCTGTATGTCAAGTGCCATTCAAGCAGATAAGAATATTTTAGCTAAAATGCTTAACAACTGCTAAAGGCTGAATGCTGGGCAGGGACATTGAGAAATTGAAGTCAGTGATACCTGGAAGGTATCCACAGTAGCAATATAAAAACAAACCCAGTTCAACTTCTGATTCGATTGATTGACTCCACGTACAAAAGACCTAACAAAAGAAAAACATTGATAGGTTAAAAGTAAAATAATGAAAAAACTATATCTCAAGCAAACATTAATCAAAATGAAGCTGGAGTATCAAAGTAGACTTCAGTATCAAAGACTTAGTATCAAAGACTTTAGTATCTAAGTAGACTTAGTATCAAAGTAGACTTCAGAACAAGGAAAATTACCAGGAAAAAAAGGAAAAAATTATATAAAGGGAATCATTTTAATAAGGAGACATAAAAATCCTAAAAGTGAATTCACTGAACATTGCATCTTGAAAACACATAAAACAAAATTAACAGAAGTGAAAGTGGAAGTAAACAAACCCCACAATTATGTTTGGAGATATTAACACTCCTCTCAGTAACAGATAGAACAAGCAAAGAGAAAATCTATAAGAATATAGACCTGAAAAGCACAATCAACCAATTCACCTTATTGACATTTACAGAATTCTCCACTGAAAAAAAGCCAACTGTGTATTCTTTTTAAGTGTACATGAAATATCCACCAGGTTTGAACGTAACTAGGTCAGAAAACAACCCTTAACAAGTTTTTAAAAAATTAAACCATGAAAAGTATGATCTCAGACAACAATAGTATTGATATTAAACTAAAAACCAATAAAAGAAAAATATCTGTAAATTTTTCATATATTTAAAATTTAAATAGCATACTTACAAATAACCCATGAGTAAAAGAAAAAGCAGCATAAGGAAATTAGAATTTTAGTTGAGTAGAAATGAAAACACAGGTTATCAAAATTTGTGGGACTTAAAGCTGTGCTTAACAGAAAAATTATGGCATTAAATGCTTAAAAATTTTTTTGATTGAAGTATATTTGATTTATGATGTTGTGTTAGTTTCAGGCATACAGCAAAGCAATTCAGTTATATGTACATATATTCATTTTCAGATTCTTTTCCCATATAGGTTATTACAAAATATTGAGAATAGTTCCCCGTGCTATATAGTAGGTCCTTGTTATTTACCTATTTTATATATAGTCCTATGTATACATTACTCGCAAATTCCTAATTTATCCCTCCACCCGACCTTTCCCTTTGGTAACCATAAGTTTGTTTTATGTCTGTGAGTCTGTTTCTATTTGTAAATACGTTCATTTGTATTATGTTTTTAGATTCCACATATAAGTGATATCATATAGTATTTGTCTTTCTCTGACTTACTTCACTTAGTATGATCATCTCTAGGTCCATCCATGTTGCTGCAAATGGCATTATTTCATTATTTTTTATGGCTGAGTAATATTCCATTGAATATATATACCACACCTTCTTTATCCATTCAATTGTCGATGGACATTTAGGTTGCTTTCATGTCTTGGCTATTGTAAATAGTGCTGCTATGAACATTGGGGTGCATGTATCTTTTCCAATTATGGTTTTCTCTGGATATATGCCCAGAAGTGGGATTGCAGGATCATATGGTAGCTCTATTTTTGTTTATTAAGGAACCTCCACACTGTTCTCCATAGTGGCTGCACCAATTTACATGCCCACCAACACCCTCTTCAGCACTTATTATTTGTAGACTTTTTAATGATGGCCATTCTGACTGGTGTGAGGTGATACCTCATTGTAGTTTTGATTGGCATTTCTCTAATAATTAGTGATGTTGAGCATCTTTTCATTTGCCTGTTGGCCATCTTGATGTCTTCTTTGCAGAAATGTCTATTTAGATCTGCCCATTTTTCGATTGTGTTGTTTACTTTTGTGATATGGAGCTGTATGAGCTGTTTGTATATTTTGGAGATTAATCCCTTGTCAGTTACATCATATGCAAAAATTTCCTCCCATTCTGTAGGTTGTCTTTTTGTTTTGTTTATGGTGGCTTTGCTGGGCAAAACCTTTTAAGTTTAATTTGGTTGCATTTGTTTATTTTTGTTTTTATTTCCATTACTCTAGGAGGTGGGTCAAAAAAGATCTTGCTGTGATTTATGACAAACAGTGTTCTTCCTATGTTTTCCTCTAAGAGTTTTATAGTGTACGGTCTTACATTTAGATCTTTAATCCATTTTGAGTTTATTTTTTATATGGTGTTAGAGAATGTTCTAATTTCATTCTTTTACATGTAGTTGTCCAGTTTTCCCAGCATCACTTATTGAAGAGACTGTCTTTTCTCCATTGTATATTCTTACCTCCTTTGTTGTAGATTAATTGACCATAGATGTGTGGGTTTATTTCTGGGCTTTCTGTCCTTTTCCATTGGTCTATATTTTTGTTTTTGTGCCAGTACTATCCTGTTTTGATGACTGTAGCTTTGTAATATAGTTTGAAGTCAAGGAGACTGATTTGTTTTTCTTTCTCAAGATTGCTTTGGCTATTTAGGGTCTTTTGTGTTTCCATACAAATTAAAATTTTTTTTGTTCTATTTGTGTGAAAAATGCCATTGGTAATTTGATAGGGCTTGCATTGAATCTGTAGATTGCCTTGGGTAGTAAGTCATTTTGACAATATTGATGCTTCCAATCCAAGAATATGGTATCTTTCCATCTGTTTGTGTCATCTTTGATTTCTTTCATCAACATCTTATAGTTTTTGTAGTACAGGTCTTTTGTCTCCTTAGGTGGGTTTAGTCCTAGGTATTGTATTCTTTTTGATGCAATGACAAATGGGATTGTTTCCTTAATTTCCCTTTCTGATCTTTTGTTGTTAGTGTATAGAATGCAACAGATTTCTGTGTATTAATTTTGCATCCTGCAACTTTACTGAATTCATTGATGAGCTCTAGTAGTTTTGTGGTAGTGATTTTAGGATTTGCTATGTATAGTAGGTTTTTCTATGTATAATAAAGACCAAATATGACAAACCCACAGCTAACATCATACTCAATGATGAAAAGCTGAAAGCATTTCCTCTAAGATTAGGAAAAAGACAAGAATGTCCACTCTCACCACTTTTATTAAACATAGTTTTGGAAGTAATAGCCACAGCAATCAGAGAAGAAGATGAAATAGAAGGAATCCAAATTGAAAAGAAAAAGTAAAGCTGTCACTGTTTGCAGATGGCATGATACTATACATAAATGCTTTAATAGAAAAGAAGACATATCTAAAATCAGTGAGCTTCTACATTTAGAAACTAGACTTTCAAAAGCATATTAGTACCCAACCCACTGATAAAAGAGAACAAAATCCCTCTCACACAGATAAATGTGTAACAACATGTCAAAGTAGATGAGTAAAACTAATGCTAAGAAAAAAAAATTAATTTACTTCTGATGAAATGTAAATGATAGACCAATCTGAAATGAGTATGAACACAAACCCTATCTTTTTTAAAAAAGAGCTATGATTGGAGTGAAGATATATATGAAATGCAACCATTAAAATTAAAAAAAACAAATGGCAGGATTTCCTTCTCTGAATAATATTCCATTGTATGTATATGACACATCCTAGAAGATATAAAGTGAAGTAAAATAAACCAAACAGAGACAGACAAATATTGTATCATCTCACTTAAATGTGGAATCTAAAGTAGTCAAATTCATAGAAGCAGAGAATAGAATGTGGACAGGGGGAAATGGAGAGGTGATTGTCAAAAGATACAAAGTTTCAGTGAAAGATAAATAATTTCCAGAGAACATATATAAATATACTCACAGTAGTATACAGAATAGTGCCTGTACCTTATAATACTGTGTTGTATACTTAAAATTTTCTAAGAGGGTAGATCTTATGTTAAATATTCTAATAATAATATTATTATTAATAATAATAATAGTAATAAGGGCCGAAGGAAACTTTGGGAGGTTATGGATATGTCTATGGCCTTGATGTGGTGATGGTTTCACTGGTGTATATATATCCCCACACTTATCAAGTTGTAAACATTTTACATGTCAGTTATACCTGAATAAAATGATTTTAAAAATTTCTTTCAATAAATGTGATAAATTATAGCCTGGACAGAATCAAAGGGTATTTAGTGAATTTAAAGATAGTATTCAACCAGAACCAAAAAAGAAATGACAAATAGCAGATGTCTCATATGCTATAAAGAAACAAGAAGAAAATGGAATAATATTTTCAATGTCTTGAGGAAGTATGTTAACTGGAACATGACACACAGCTTAATCACTGTTTAATAATTGGACAAAATAAACACATTTTCAGATGTATCAAATTAACAGTATTTCAGTATTTAAGAAAAGGTACCAAGATAGAATGTGTATGATGCACTAAAAACAGACAAAAAAAACAAAGAGATTGCATTAGCCAGTGATAGTAAGCAAATAAGTATATAAATTAATAAATACATTTATTTTTGTTAATTTTAATAGGTAAAACCAAAACTTTAGACAATAAAAATAAGAATGAGGGAGTTCAGTTATTATATTTTAGTGGTAGTTTTTGCTTTATTATGAAGAGGAAAGATATACTGGAAATCTGTAAACTTTGGTCAAAAATTCAGTCAAACATGCTAAAAATTTACGGCAAGAAGAGAAATTCAAGCTGTTGCTTCCAAATTGTGAAAAGGGAAATCTTTAAAACTTCAGAAGGATCCAATAGATTTCAGAGAAAGATGAAAAATGCAGAGAAAAATTAGTGTAAATATTGATAAAATAAAAAGATAACTACAGGATATGAAAAAATATTTGTAAATTTTATCTGATAAAGGACTTATATCCTTTAATATAAAAAGAGCCCTTAAAACCAATAATAAAAAGATAACCCAACTTTTAAAGAATCAAAGATTTGAACTGAAGAATATACACAAATAACCAATAATCACATGAAAAGATGTTCAACATCATTAGTTGGTGGACAAAGCATAGATTATACTGAAATTATTTTTATGCAGGTGGTGGTTCATAAAGAAAATTCAAGAGCATATATAGACTCGCAAATGGAAACAGTAAAAATTCAGGAAAATTGTTCTTATATTTTAGTCTTCTGTTGTGTTCTACTTTCTGATACTTTAGCTCAATTTATATTCCAACCCATTTACTGGAATCTTAAAATTTTGCATATATTTTTCATAGTTTTCAAGAGTTGTTTCTCATTTTATTACAAAACATTTGTCACAGAATTCAGATCTTGTTTTATGGATACATCACTCTGAGAATATTACTAATTGTTTTCTTTGGCTTCATTTATCTCACTCTGAGCAATTATTATTGTAACAATTAGTATTAGTATTATTGGTTGTATCTTTTTCACGTTGAAACTATGCCTCAAATTCTTTGTGAACATTTTCTCGCCTTTTTCACTTAAGAATAAACCAATAAAAGTACATAATGTGAGGTTGTCAGTTGGTGGGCTTTAGAGTAAACAAATACGTCAACCTTTTCACCATGAGACTGCCGATTCAGCATGTGAAGATCTTTCCTCTCAAGATGTTCCTTCAGGTGCACATCCTCCAATTTCCTGTTGATATGTGTTGGGCGTGGAAGAAATCAGTACCTCCGCACTGTCAAGAGCACAGTGGGAGTGAAGGCCACACAATTCAGAATAAAAAGGTTAATTTAATCCCATTGTCTTCAGCTCCTCCCTTTGGCCCTGCTCTCTGCTATGCATTAGTTTCCTCAGATATAGCTCCTTGCATTCAAATTCTCCTGAGGAAAAAAGTAGGAAGCAACATAGCAATGCTATTAAGAGAATGGAGACAGACTGGCTGGGTTTGAATCCATGGCACCATTACCTACTGTCTGGTTGAACTTGAGCAATTTAACCTTTCTGTGCCTCAGTTTCCTTATGTATAAAAAGATAATGTTAATACTCTACTCTTAGGTGTCTTATAGAAATAAAAATATATGTTTTGTAAAGCTACAAGAAGAGTGCCTAACACACAGTGAGTGGTATGTAAGTACCATAGTAAGTGCTGTATAAGTAACCACTCTAGACAAACTTTCAACCAGTCCCCCAGTTTTCTGGCTCATACAGGAGACCTCTCACCCAAAGGCTGTGGGTGCTGCCATGACAGAGCTTATAGAGATGCTTATTTTCATCAGTTTTCTCAGAGCTGGAATTTGTTCACCTAGTCCATACTCAACAGATTTTAACTACTTTTAATATGATTCTTAGGTAAACTTCTCTTCAGGCTTTTAAGTTGTAGCTTTTTTTGGGGGGAGGATTTCTAGGTTCAGTTGCCACTTCTCCATCTCTCCATCTGCTTTTTGTCTTCCAAAAATTTGTGGAAGTATTTTGTCTGTAGTTGTCCTCTCTCTCATTCTCACTGGGGATCAATACAATTTTTATTCATGTGCTTTCAATTAGTAGCAGCGATTAAATATTTAATCAGAAATCAGTATTATTTTTCCTTCTTTGACAAAAGCTTCTCAACATCAAGTAGGAGCGATTAAGTATTTTTTCAATTTAGTAGTAGTGATTAAATATTTAATAAGAAATCAGTATTATTTTTCCTTCTTTAACAAAAGCTTCTCAACATCAAGTAGGAGCAATGGGATCTGTTTGTTCAGACATGTATGGTATGTGTGTGCTCACGTGTATGTATTTGTGGGTTTTATGTCAACTGGGAAGTCTTAGGAGTTCCATCAGAGATGAACATCAGGGATGAGGAAACCTCAGTGATGGGTTCACTGGGCTCCGAAGCTCTTCTCCTCTCCTCAAATAGAGGTGCTCCTTTTTTATTGGTTTTAGGTATCACTTTCCACATAAGATTATATTTGAAGAAAAAGTTATTTGAGGAAATCACTAGTTTTAACCTTTGTGGTTAACAAAAGAACACAAATAATATAAAAATACAATTCTGAGTAAAGATAGTAATGGGATATTTCCCGAGGACATAGGAAACATATATAGGGTTTATCCATGTGGAAAATACACTGGGGGTCCCCAGGAATGCAAACTACTTACTTGATGTAATTGGATACTTAAATGGGGACAAGTTCAAACCTATCAATCCATTACAGTTGATATTCAGGATGAATAAATAAAACAGAGAGAGCAATACAGAAAAGAACCAGGATCTGAGGGAGGAGAAGGTTGGGTGTATTCTACTCTTCAAAATAGAAAGGAAGACCAGAGAACTATTTGAAACCTTCCTGTTCCCGTTAAGAAACCTAGAATAATGCCTTTAAGTACTGGTAATAGTCCTTAAACTATTGTCATGTTGCCATATTTATAATTTTATTATGTTATACCCAGTCTATCTTCTTAGTAAAGCTTTTTATTAAAAACTCCTGACAGCCAGTTTGGGGAATGTTACATGACACAGTGAGTAGTGGTACAAATAAAGAAAAAAGGAAGATAGATTTAGGTGCTAAAACTTGTAGTAAGAAAGGATAGGAGAGCAATTCATGCTGGTCTTGGCATGCTTTAAGAAATGAGCTCAGGATGCTTAGAACTGTGCAGATCTCCAACAGAAACTCACACTTTCCAAGAATGAGGAACCCTTTTCTCTACTATGTCAGCAAAAATAAAACAGCTGCTAGGACAAATGATCAGTAGATATTATTAAAATATTTAAAATACAAGTTTTTATTCCACTCTCTCCCTGAAAATATTGAGTCAGCATTGAATAGTAATGTGCACAGGTCAGCAGGTGCTCCTTAGATTTTAATGGATTCATTTGCAAGAGAAAACTGCACAGTGTCTGAAATTAGTTTAGCATATAACTCTCCTTTTCCTCTGAGTTCTCCGGACGAAAAAGAAGAGTAAACAATAACTTGCACCTGCTGGGCCCGATAGATCCAAATTTTAAAAGCTCTTACTCATCATTTGTCATGTGATTGCTTCTATCACACTTTAGTAAGGGCAAAGAAAAGATAGATCATGGGTGGCATGTGATGTCACTGACTGCTAATGTACTAATGTACTTGCCACATATTTTTACTGTGAAAAAAGAAAATATGAAAATTTACATGGTAGGGAAAAATTAGATTATCAGTAAAAGTTTTCTTTAGTGAAGTGTTTTTCAAATTAGAGTTCACACTCAGTAGCTCAATAACAAAAAAACAAAGAACCCAATCCAAAAATGAGCAGAAGACCTAAATAGACATTTCTCCAAAGAAGGTATACAGATTGCCAACAAACACATACAAGGATGCTCAACATCACTAATCATTAGAGAAATGCAAATCAAAATTACAATGAGGTATCACCTCACACTGGTCAGAATGGCCATCATCAAAAAGTCTACAAACAACAAATGCTGGAGAGGGTGTGGAGAAAAGGGAACCCTCTTGCACTGTTAGTGAGAATGTAAATTGATACAGCACTATGGAGCACAGTATGGAGGTTCCTTAAAAAACTAAAAATAGGACTACCATACGACCCAGCAGTCCCACTAGTGGGCATATACCCTGAGAAAACCATAATTCAAAAAGATTCATGTACCACAATGTTCATCGCAACTCTATTTACAGTAGCCAGGACATGGAAGCAACCTAAGTGTCCACTGACAGATGAATGGATAAAGAAGATGTGGCACATATGTACAATGGAATATTACTCAGCCATAAAAAGAAATAAAATTGAGTTATTTGTAGTGAGGTGGATGGACCTAGAGATTGTCATACAGAGTGAAGTAAGTCAGAAAGAGAAAAACAAATACTGTATGCTATCACATATATATGGAATCTAAAAAGAAAAAAAAATGGTTCTGAAGGACCTAGGGGCAGGACAGGAATAAAGACGCAGACATAGAGAATGGACTTGAGGACACTGGGCGGGGAGGAAGGGTAAGCTGGGACAAAGTGAGAGAGTAGCATTGACATACATACACTACCAAATGTAAAATAGATAGCTAGTGGGAAGCAGCCACATAGCACAGGGAGATCAGCTTGGTGCTTTGTGACCACCTAGAGGGGTGGGATAGGGAGGGTGGGAGGGAGACGCAAGAGGGAGAAGATATGGGGATATACGTATAGCTGGTTCAATTTGTTATAAAGCAGAAACTAACACACCATTGTAAAGCAATTATACTCCAATAAAGATGTTAAACAAAAGAAATAAAGAAATGACATCAAGCCATAGAAAGACACAGAGGAAACTTAAATGTATATTGCTAAGTGAAAGCAGTAAATCTGAACAAGCTGCATGCCATATGACTCCTATTATATGACTTTCAGAAAAGGAAGAACTTCAGAGGCAGTAAATAGATCAGTGCTTGCCAGGGGTCTGAGAAGAGTGAGGAGGTGTTGCATAAGCACAGGAGATTTTTATGGTGGTGAAACTATTTGTTATGATACTGTTATGTTGGATACATACCATTGTACTGTCATCAAAATCCATAAAATGTACAATACAAAAATTGTACCCTATTACAAATATTGGACTTTAGTTAATAACATATTTGTTCATCAATTGTGATAAACATGAATCTTAGCTCTATGTGTATGTTAAAAATGAACAATATTTCCAATAGCACTCATTAAGAATTTCACAAGGATTTAAGAGAACGTCAGCTTTTCTGTGTATATGTTTTTCCAAGTGTGCTGGGTAGGAAAGGGGTATTTCTAAGTGACCTGGTAGCTTTACATTAGCAGATATAGGGATCTCCTCCAACGTAAACAACTGGTATAACATAGCGAGGCTTCAGACTAAAAATACTTGATGGCCACGGTAGTATCTGGCTGAAGGCTAGGCTGCCTTTTTCCTCTACTCACTTTGGTAGTAACAAACCCTACGTTATATTCAGGCTAGGAGTTAAAAGGTGAAAGAAATAATGGGGAAAAAAGTTGGTCATTAAATCTGGGCATGGGAGGAAGAGTATTTCAGTAGAATCCAGATGGATCACAAGCACACTGTTTTCTAGCATAAACATACTCAAAATGTTAACTGTCTTCTAGAATTGTTATGGCTATATTGATTGCGATACACGGGCCTCTCACTGTTGTGGCCTCTCCCATTGCGGAGCACAGGCTCCGGACGCGCAGGCTCTGCAGCCATGGCTCACGGGCCCAGCCGTTCCGCGGCATGTGGGATCTTCCCAAACCGGGGCACAAACCCGTGTCCCCTGCATCGGCAGGCGGATTCTCAACCGCTGCGCCACCAGGGAAGCCTAGGGAAATATTTTCATTTAGATCCTATAAATGGTTAACTAGTTTATTTAAGTTTCTATGTTTAGTGGTACTACATAGCATTTATTTATGATCAATCTTAAAGCACACTACACAGTTGACATGTTCCATTATTTGAAAACTCATCCTTACCTTTTAAACTGAGTAAGCCAATCATGCAGCCTATTGCACACAACAGTCTTCCAAGGAATTTTGTCTTGCTCAAGGGAACAGCCACTTTCTATACCACGTTACCCTGCTTGCTTGTCATACATGATTCCATGAGGGGGAAGGCATCTGGCTCAAGAGTCATGAATCTACAGTTTGACAAAATCCAGATGTAAATGAAGTGAGCTCACCTAGAGCAAGGCTGTTTCCAAAACGTATTATACTGCTAAAATTGTCTAATCAGATTCTCTCTGGAATGTGAAATAGAAATAGAACCAGAGAATTGTTAACTGGAGAAAAGTTGAAAAAGGTTCAGAGAAGCAATGAGACAGCAAGGACCATGAGGGCCCATGTGTAAAGAGTAGTTTTAACTAACTTCTTTGTACTTTTTTCTCCATCTATAAAAAAGGTGAATATGATAACAATATGCCTGCTTTACAGATCTCTTTTGGTAATTGACTAGGTAATACTTGTAAAGCTCTTAGCAAAGAGTGTGACATATTTTAAGTGCCCATAAAAGTTAAATGCTGCTTGCTTCACATTACAGTACAAAAATAATTTTAACTCTCTGTCTCTACCGCTAGGCTATGAGCTTTATGAGAGCAGGGACAGTCTTATTCGTCTTTGTATCCTCAGTTACTAGCACAGGACCTAGCACGGTGCTTAGCACGTTGCAGGTACTTCAGCAAATGTTAATTAGATAAATGAAGTAAAGATTTTTTTGCGTCCTTAACCCATCTACCTCACTTTTCCCTTTACGCCCACCCATCTGCCTCATCATATTTGAGGAACCTAGGCAAACTGGTGTATTCAAAAACAAACTGAAGTCTAGTTCAACTTTTAGATGGTCTAAGAATCAACCTTTGACTTATTTTCTATACTACAGTTACGTGCACTTCAAGTAGCCCCAACTTAATCTCACCATTAGTATTGTTGGGTCAGATACTCAGAGTGTGGAGGACAGATGGGGTTGGGCAAGGCCTGGTGTTAATGAGACAAGAAAGAATAATCCCTACCTATCAGCTAGATTTCCAGTAAAGATTTAACAAAATGCGAAATTTCAGAATTTTAGGACTAGAAAGATCTTTAGAATTCGTCTAGTTCATGACTTTGGCTTTATAGACGGGGAAACGGAGATCTGGATAGGAGAAATAATTTACAAGACATCAGAGAACTTGAGACTTACATATGTGACTCCTGATGGCTATAATGGTCCTTCTTCTGCACCACACTGCAGAGCAATATATGATGCATGTTCTTAGTATAAACTAATGTGATATATTTAGACTGTTATAATAGTAGGACAAAGTATAAACTCATGGCCTTAGATTTTACTTTATTAGAGGTAAGCAGCTGCCTAGTATATCCTTTGGGAGAAAATTATCCCAGCATTAATGATGCTCTCTTTATCATTGTCTGTAAATGTACTAAAATATTTATTAACAAATATCACAGATGTCAACCAGAACGGAAAACTAATAGCTTATATTGCTTTAATTTATTTGATTTACACATATTGTCAGAGACAACCTTTATGGGGAACATATAATAGCACTTGTCAGAATGGCTAAATGTCACTATAAAATAAACTAGCAATCCAAGTCTCTTGGGACAGTTTTGATATGTCCTAGTTCTAAGAAGGGAGGCTTTTGAAGCACCATATTTGCAAAATGTAGCCAGTGTGGTAGGTTAATAGAATCAACAGAATTCATGTATGGAGCTAAGACTAATGGGCTAGGCAAAAATCCAAGGTAGTTATTGGAAATAAGTAACCAAATTTTAGGAAGAATATGGATAAGAATGGATATTTTAGTGAAGTGTCAAAACCATAGTTACGTGATAGAATAAAAAAATCCTTTCCTTCCCCTACTCCCTCCTTTGGTTTTCATTTCTATCCCCCTCTGTTTTTCTTTTTCTTTTCCCTTTTTTTCTTTGTCTTTGTTTTTCACAAGAACTCCAAGAATTATCTAGCCATCTGTGGTACTTTATGCACTCTCTGGTGTCTCTTCCCTTTGTGCATCTCACAACCAACCCTATTAGAAGATCACTAATTTTTTAAAAGAAAAATGTTTCTTTGTAACAATTTTTAATCATTTTATCATTTATGTCATGTTTTAACCCACTTGAAAGCTTTGCTCAAAGAGGCTCAGTAGTTAATTTTCTCTAGTTCTAGGGCTATTCATGAATTTTCAGAGATTGATTCTTAGATGGAACGTACCAGAGATAAAAAGTCTGAGTCTTCCTATGGATAATGTCTATCTCTGTTAAGATATAACAGTGATGTAATGCTGCTGTGTTTCACACTACAATTAATCATTTCTTTTTAAATGCTTGAGGTTACAGTAATTTAAGTTTTATTCTCTCCTCTTTGCTTTTTATTATGTAACTCTGTAAAAATAAATTAACAGATGAGTTAAAAGGGATTCTGCTTCTAGCCATGATGGAGTAACTGGCAGTTGTCATTCTCTTTCCACAAACAACTATAAAATTGGACAAAATATATGAGACGATGGTTTCTAAACACTGTACAACAGATATGGTAGGATAATAATCCTTGAGAGAAGGGAAACATATGAAGTAAACCCCAAGTTTATCCTCTGTTTCTGTATGAAGTAACTTTTCAAGCTATGATCCAGGGAGTCAAGCCCAACTGAAACCTTGTATCTCATTGAAGCTGCAGAGTTTGGAATAGCTGAACGTTTCAGGGCATGAAGTCATAGATGAGGAACCTGCAGGGGGTTACAAGAGGGACAAAGTCTGAATGGGTTGTTTCTAAACGTTCATGGCCAATGGCTGGGCTGCCTACATACAGAGTTAGGCTCCATGAGGCCTATCAGAGAACTCCCTGTAGGTTCACAGCTGTGGAGCTGTGAGGTAAATGGAGATAACAGAGGTTGTGGGTTCTGAGACATATTAAAATTACAGTCAAGTCATAGCAAAATAACCTCACTGAAAACATCAGGCTTCAGTTGAGACTGAAGAAAGGACATACTTTAAAAATAAGTACCATATTTTAAACAAATGGCCATAAGACTAAAGATAAAACTGAAAAAAACACTGCCATAATGAAGAATAAACCCAAGCCTGCCAGATCAAGAGCAATTTATTTGTCTGCCAGAAAAATCTAATACCTATTTAACTAAGTCAACATAACCTAAACTCACAGCAACATATTATTTATAATATCCAGTGTACAATAAAAAAATTAGTAGACAAACAGGCCAAAAACTGTAACAATCAAGAAGAACACTAGTCAACAGAAACTGATCCTATGATGATTCCAGAAATTATAATTATCAGAATATAACTTTACATCAGCTTTTATAAATATGTTCAAATATTTTAAAGAAAGATAATGAGTGAAGAGATAGGGCACATCACATTAGAATTGGAATTAATATAAATTAAAATGGAAATTTAAGTAGAGTGTAATATCTACAAACTAACATTTATAATTATACTGAATATAAAATAATGGATTTTTCTTCTGCAGAGATCATGATGAATAAAAGGATATTTATGACTGTAACTTCTAACCTTATACTGATACCCTAGCCACTGTATTAAGAAACATAAAGAAAAATCAGAAAGATTAGGAAGGAAGAAGTAAAATTATCTTTTTAGCAGATGTCATGGTCATTTACATAGACAATCCCAAGGAATAGACATTAAAATCCTGCTAGAATAAGTCACTTCAAAAAGATCAAGGGATACAATAGAAATATATAAAAATTAGATGCATTTCTACATTTGTAACAATTAGCAATTGAAATTTAAAAAGTCAATGTCTTTTACAGCAGCATCTGAAAACATGAAATACATGATAATCCTAACAAAATATGCACAGTATCTATTCACTGAAACTACAGAAATTCTGAGAACTTTAAAAAGACATAAATAAATGTAGAGATGTACCATGCTTATAGAATGAAAGACAATATTGTTAAAATATAAGCTCTTCAATTTGAAATGCCCTCCCAAACAAAATTTCAGTAAGTTTTTTGAAAAAATTGATAAGTTCACTCTAAAATGTATATGGAAGTTCACAATGAACTTCTACCTTTACTATAAGGCTGCAGAAATCTATACAGTGTGGTACTGGCAATTGTATAAACAAATATATCAATGGAAAAAAATAGAAAAATAGACTCTATATATACGATCAACTGATTTTTGTTACTCATATTGGCATGTTTAATAACTTTTGATGTTTTTAAAAATTAATAAAAATAATATTTTAGGCAAAATTTAACTTTTAGAATAAAGAAACAAAATTTAACCTTAGGATAAGGCCATTCTCAGGAAACTTTCCATTTCCCTTCTCTTAACAATATTTTTCAAAAGTCAATTCTTTTTCAAATCTTTAAAAGCAATAAAACATCTTAAGAATTGTCTAAGTACCCATTTCAAAGCCTACTTTATGGAGTTTATATAGACATTATAAACAGTGCAAAATGGAAAAATAAAGCAACATCAAGTGTGGCACTACGTATGCAATTGGTTAAGTCATATATCAGCTAGAGATTTAGATTAAGTCAAAACACTGTGCTTGCTGATAAATTCCATCATTAAAAGAAGAAAATAACTCAGTTTGGGTCAACCTCTGATGTAAAATTCCAAAACAAACTAAACTTTCCTGAAATGGAATATCTACCTGAAAGATAACTCCAGGAACGAGTCTCTACCAACACAGCATCTAAAATCTAATTTCTGGACTTCCCTGGTGGTGCAGTGGTTAAGAATCCACCTGCCAATGCAGGGGACTTGGGTTCGAGTCCTGGTCTGGGAAGATCCCACATGCTGCAGAGCAACTAAGCCCGTGCACCACAAATACTGAGCTTGCGCTCTAGAGCCCCCAAGCCACAACTACTGAGCCCCCACGCCACAACTACTGAAGCCCGCACACCTAGAGCCGGTGCTCAGTAACAAGAGAAGACACCGCATTGAGAAGCCCCTGCACTGCAATGAAGAGTAGCCCCCGCTCGCTGCAATTAGAGAAAGCCCCCATGCAGCAACGAAGACCCAATGCGGCCAAAAATAAATTAAAATAAAATCTAATTTCTACTCTCCAGAAAAAATAAAGTATCACAGTGTGATGATGAGTCCTATTGAATATTCATCACCACCCCAATGCCTAATATAATGATCCAAAGTGAGCCTATTTTCCCTACACTAGCATATGGTTCATATGTACTACCAGGTAAGTTGGTAGGCTTATTGTTTGGTGCTACATGCAGCTTCTGGTCCAGTGCTAGAGCAGAGTTCTTTTCATATAATATAGAAAACAAAGTTACGCTGTCCACGCCACACAACTTTTTGCTTGAGTATTGGAATGAGGGCATCCCTGTCTGCAATTATTTTTGCTTATTACTTTATTTAAACTTTAAAGGAAATTCTAGCTCAATGTGACTTCTTGAAGAAGGTATATCTAGAGTCAGAAACAGACCCTCTCCAAGGCAGTACTGAGGAAAAATAAAAAATAACTGGAGTTCTCTGACCAAGTACTTTGCCAATTCTGGGGCACTAGATGCAACAGAGTTGTGGGCTAATTAAATTCTAACACCTCATGGCTTATGAGAAAGTGCATGAAGCTGTGCACAGTGAAGCAATTATATGAAGCAGCCAAGAACAATACCCAGATCCTAAGATATGGGCTATATTCCCCCTGTGTGGCTGAGTCATTTCCTACAGGTCATCTCCATTCTACTGTGGAGCCCATACAGTGAGATTTTGTTTTCATTATATAGTTTTTAGGTATATAATTTCCATTTCTTTCTTTTTTATAAATTCTGTTTATTTGATGATGTTTTCTACCTTATCATTTGTTGTAAGTGAATTTTCAACTGATTTTTGAACCATTTTTATGATGGCTACTTCAAAATTTGTACTAAATACTTCCAACATCTGATTCATCTTGATGTTGGTGTCTGCTGATTGTCTTCTCTCATTCAAGTTGTACTTTGTTTCCTGGAAATTTTGGATATTATACTACAAGATTCTGGATACATGAGAAATAAAAATACATATGTATACAAATAACTTGTACACAAATTTTTTTTTTTTTTTTCCCAGTATGTGGGCCTCTCACTGTTGTGGCCTCTCCCGTTACGGAGCACAGGCTCCGGATGTGCAGGCTCAGCGGCCATGGCTCACGGGCCCAGCCGCTCCGCGGCACGTGGGATCTTCCCAAACCGGGGCACGAACCCGTGTCCCCTGCATCGGCAGGTGGACTCTCAACCACTGCACCACCAGGGAAGCCCTGTACACAAATTTTATAGCAACTTTATTCATAATAGTCCAAAAATGAAAATCACAAGATGTTTCCCATGAAGATAAGGATAATCAAATGTGTTATATTCATATAATGGAAAAATAATTAGCAATAAATATAAGTGAATTACAGATACTTCCTGCAACATGGATGCATCTCAAATTACTACATTGAATGAAAAAGGTACAAAAGAGGGCATACTGTATGATTCCATTTATATAAAGTTCAAGAACTATATAACATATGGTAATAGAAATCAGAAACATGGTTGACTACGTGGATGAGAGTTGACTAAAATGGGCACAAAGGATCTTTCTGGAGTGATGGATATGTTATACATTTTTATGGAGATGCTAATTGCTTTAGTATAGATATTTGTCAAAACACATTGACTTGTACACTTAAATTCTGTTTATTTCATTGCAGGTAAATTTTCCATCAGTTAAAAAAACTGCAAAAATAAATAAAAATAATAACTGGTGTACTAGGGAAACTATTTCATTAAAAAAAATCTTATGTAAA
Organism: Delphinapterus leucas; assembly: GCF_059928025.1. Classification (NCBI taxonomy): domain Eukaryota; kingdom Metazoa; phylum Chordata; class Mammalia; order Artiodactyla; family Monodontidae; genus Delphinapterus; species Delphinapterus leucas. Next base: position 96,363,870 of record NC_143134.1, read on the forward strand.
GGAATACTTTGTAATCCATGGAAGCATTATGTCAGGCATAAGTTCCTCCTTTTCTTAGCATAGGTTTATTTTTTCATAGCGCTAATATCAGAAACCTAAAAACAAGCAAGCAAAGAAAACACGATGTTGTCTCAGTCTCCAACTCCCCATCACTACCTCCTGTTTGCACCCTCCTCTGGATTTTTCCGTATATTCTTTAAGAAATGCATAAAATGGTATTGCGGAGGAGGTCATAGAGGTTGCATTATGTAGACAATAGCAACACAAGCTCATTTTGATGATTAAGTTAAAAGTTCAGTGTAATAAAAGAATGATATTAGATGGATACAAAGAGGCAACTAAAGGCAGCAGTGTCCCTAGGCCAAACTGCAGTCTTTTGTAAAATGTTTAAATAGTACTGCGTAGAGAATGATATTCACATGTATAAAAGAAGAATATATCAACAAAAAGACAAAAGAGAATATGGTTCATTTCACCTTCTACTAAACTGCTGTTTTTTTCTGCCTGGGTGAACAATGCCAGTCAGAAGTATAACAAGGAGCATAACAGGTGTTATTGTATCTGTCAGGCCACCTCAGAAATCCCTTAGCTATTCCAGACTGATTGTAGCTCTATTCTATGGCCCAGTCTTCATCATTTAAGGTGGAAGTCAAAAGGTAGATTTCAGATCCTCTACCTATTCACAAGGTAGGTTATGCTCCTGACTATTAACCTCAAACATTACCATTTATTGTTAATCATACGCAGTTCCAAGAAATAAATTGCCTTCCTACAGAGGGAAAATAGAACATTTAAGATGAAAACATCTTGGGCAACTTTCCACAATGCAATTGCAATAGTCATTTATAGTGATAAATCCTATGGAAAGCCAGTCAGTATAATAAATCCAGGTATTGGAGGTATTATTGCTGTCATAATCACAGAATTAAGAGATAAAAGGTATGCTGAGTTATCTGAAGAAAATCATCCTTGTGTAAATAACAGCAGCTGTTCAAACCCCTATGCTGATAAAATTTTTAGGCCGTAGCTCACCAGTCTTTAGACTAATATACTTTTTGTTTTGATGATTATTTTTTCAGTAAGGCTGAAAATTTACATCATTTTCAGGATCAGGTACGTAAATGGCTAGAATTGTTAAAGCTTATATTATAGAGCAAGCCAAGAAATACTTCATTAAACTTAAAATAGACCACTGAAGAAGAGAGATAAGGAAACAGACTTAGACTTTGATCTTCATGCTGACTGCATAAAGAGGTGTCAGGAAATGGTGTAACCTGATTCTCTCAGTAAGCATATTTTGTGTAAATTCTGTGGGTATCCGAGGCTTACTCAACATGTTACCTGTCCTTGTGCAAAGAATATTTCGTGGGCCCTGGAATTATACCAGATTTACTATATACTGATAATGTACCATTTGATACACAAAGCTTCACCAGAATCAAGCAGTTATTTGGAAATTGGGTGACCTTGATAATAGCAAATCTCTTTGATCTGAAGCTAGTACACATTCCAGTGATAGTTCTGTCTCCTCTGGATGGAGAGCTCAGTCCTAGATCCTAAGAAATAAATATTGAAATAGTGATAGAATTGTTTATTATTGGAGGTATATATTTTAGCACCCTCAATGCTGTCACTCCACGACGTAATCATCAGAGAGGGCCACTGCAAGCTTGAATGGTAGAAGGGCAGGTTGGTGTTAAAGAAGAAATCTACTCATTTTGCATAGTTGGCCTGGAGAAGGAAAAATGATTTTTTTCTCTATCATCTCCTAATCCTGCCACAAAAGCATTTATTTTTTAATATGCTTGCTACTTTTTTTGTATAAAATTGCTACTGCCAAAGCTTTAAACTTAAATCTATCTCTATAAACATATATAGATAGATAGATAAACACATAGATAAGCAAACAATTAAATAAGTAAATAAGTGCAGTTTTTATTTGGAAGACCTTTCCTGAATGTCGCATATAAGAGTGATATCCCTAATTTTACTAGTGTTAGTGCTTCAGCAAAAGAATATGTTTGGGGCCATCCCTAGAAAGTACGCTAACACTGCCATGGTCAATGTTAGTACGTCTATATTGGACCTGTACTCAACTGAGACCTACGGAATGAGGAAGGCCAGTGTAATGATGCCTTCTAGTCACTGCATCATATCATCCTGATTTCTTAGATAATTTTCATTACCTGTTTTTTTCATGTTTATGTATTACCTGCCATTTACAATAGAGCAGACGCTTGCACTTTTCACTATGATGCCATACTCAAAAGATTGCTGACACATAAACACTCATTAAACATTTGTGAAGGGAAAGGGTTGTCAATGCTCAGTCAGCTCTGGAGAGGAATGGTGGGTGGGTGAGGATAAATACAGATAGAATATCTGTATCTGTGAGATATAGAGAGCCCTTAGCCACCCATAATTGCCTAAATATAACTTATTTATATTATTATAAGTAACGTAACTTGCCCCTCTTCCTCACCAGCTGCGAGCTACGAAATCTCTGGACATATTTAGACATTTCTCGGTCAAGAGAGATTGCACTGATGGAGGAGACGACTGTCTGTTGAAGTCCCTTGGCTGGATTTATGCAGAAGTCCAGTGAAACGGTCTTGTTTTAGAGTAAGTTCTTCTTCCTGAACTCTCTCCATACTGTAATGTACAAGTCTGATTTTTCTGGAAAAGTAGAACCGAGCATGACTACTTGAACCATAGTGAATTCTATAAGTTAATGCCATCCTGTGGAATAACTGAGGACAACTAGCTGATCTTCCCTGACAGCAACCTTCATTTATAGTAATAATGGTTGTCGCACTGTATTAAAGCTCACTTCAGAAAACCAATTGCTCTTAAGTCAGTTGAATATAAGCCTACTAAAAATAACTTAAAATCCTTTTTTCCTCTAAAAACATAGTGTAATAGGGCTCTCTGGTAAAACAGACCAGTATATATGTGTGTACACACATACATGTACACACATATATATTGCATATGTATTGTATATTATATGCACATACCTGTATACATATAAATATATACATTTAAATTTTAAGTGGTCTTTGATTATAATTTTTAATAGTTTTATAATGGCTTTTGAGGAAAGTAAAAATTTTACCAAATTAAACATACATACCAATACTGAGAAACACCTATTTTCAGGAATTGAGTCTTACAATTAAGGTAGTTTCTTGTTGCTGCAACATAGAACGTGTTGGGGATATAGCTTGAATGGCCATCTCAAGCAGAAGCTTGTAGGAACTGAAATTATTAGACTCTCGAAACATAGAAGTAAATCTTCATGACCAAAAAGAAACAACATACCTGTTAGCAGTCACTCCTGATTCCTCCCTTCCCCCAGCATCTGGCAATCACTAATCTACTTGTGTCTCTACGGTTTTGTTTATCTGTTCATCAGTTCATAGGCATATGAGTTGTTTCCACTTTTTGGCTATTATGAATAATGCTGCTGTGAATATTTGTGCACAAGTTTTTCTGTGGACACATATTTTCAGTTTTCTTGGGTATATGCTGAAGAGTAGAAAAGCTGAGTCATGTGGTAAATCCAACTTTAAATTTTTGAGGAACTGCTAAACTTTCCTCCAAAGTGCTCAAAACATTTTACAGTACCACCAGCAATATGAGGGTTCCAATTTTGCCACATCTAATCAACACTTGTGATTGTCTCTTTTTGAATTTTTAAAAATTTGTAGCCGTCCTGGTGAGCGTGAAGTGTTATCTTACTGTCGTTTTGATTTATATTTGTCCCAACAAATAATAATGTTTAGCATCTTTTCATGCACTTATTGGCTATTGTATATCTTATTTAGAGAAATGCCTATTGAAATCTTTTGCCCAATTTCTGATTGTGCTGTCTTTTTATCGTTCAGTTGTAATTGTTCTTTGCATATTTTTGATGCAAGTCCTTTATCAGATATATAATTGTCAAATATTTTCATCCAGTGGGTGTGTTGTCTTTTTACTTTCTTGAGTGCCCTTTGAAACATAGAGCTTTTAATTTGATGACAGGTGGGTCAGTGAAGACACATCTAGAATATGGTCCACTGTGGGAAAGCATGAGCAATGAAAGCACCTGATACAAAGTCTAGTTAAGAAAGGCCTACTTTCACTCTTCTTCCTTTAATCATCCCAGTGTGGCATATTGCATATCTGTGCCACTAGCTTGAAGCAATTTTTAATCCATTCACCATCTTTTGTCACCTCTATAATGTCTGCTAGTAATTGGTAATACCATGTTTGACACTTTTTATATAGCTAGCTTCTGGAAATAATATGTTATGAATAAAGAAATGTATATATTCTCAGAAATTTCTAAACAACACCTTCATTGACTGATGCTGGGATGCAAGTATAAGAATTTACTTAGTTTAGTTCTTCTCTAAAATTCACAAAAAGTAAATTGTTTTACTGCTAGGGGGGTAAAATAGGATATAGGCCCACTCCTAATTCTATATAATATAAAGATTACAGTATTAGCATTCCTCTTTGTATATTGCTTCCAGAGTTCAACACAGTATCTGGCACAGAGTGGACTTTCATCAATATGTTTGTTCTAGTGAATATGATTATATATACATTTGTAAGTATATAAATAGTATTGGGAACCTTGGATAGTATGCTTTTGAGAGTCCCCCTGATAATATGATTTGGGATATACTAAGCATGCTATAAAATTTTAAAATTTGTAGTTTTGCAAAAATCCAATCAAAGCAAAATGAAAACCTAAGGGTCCAGCAAGAGAGAACTTTCAAACAAAGTATAGTACATCCCACAATGAAAAACTGTAAATTAAGTCTTAAAAACTCTATGTTTGTTTACTTCAAAACTTATTTACGAAACTTTGTGAAACCAATAACAAAAATACAAAAATGCTAGAAAAGCCATGAGAAAAATATTAAGTAATCTTAGAATGATAAGCCTTTTTGAAATATTACATAAAACTCAGAACCTTAAATTTAATTACATAAAAATTCAATAATTTATACAAAAAAATAGAATTACTCCATGGGAAAGCCCAACATAAGCATTTCAAAAACAAAAATGACAAACTGGGGAAAATATTTGCAGATTTTATTAGACACAGGGATAATTTTCCATTTGTGTAAATAACTTCTTCATGTCAACAAGATACAAACAACCTACAAGAAAAAAGACAAAAGATGTGTTATGTTCAAGGAAGAAAATATACAAATGCATCTTTTCAGAGAGGAAAACCAATATTCTCTTTAATCTTCTAGGTTTTTGGCCGTGTTGACCTGAAACAAATAGACTGCCAGAATTTCTCCAGCAAGGATGGGTTTATTTGGGATCAGCAGAGAATTGCAATTTGGGATCTGCAACCATGGCGAGTTACGTGCAAGTCCCCACACGATAAGGGAAAGAGAACACTTTTACAGAGGGGAAAGGAAGATAGGAGGGCTATAGCAAACCAAGAGCCCATGGCTTTTCGTTGGCTGAGTCTTTGCCAGGAAAGGAGTCTTTCTTCTTCCTTTTGGGCTCTGCTATTGTCACAGGGCATAAGAGCTCCCTCTTCTGGTTTCTCAACTCTATTAGAGATTTCTGTTTATTAATTTTTACATTTCCTCCTTTTGATCAAGATCTTTTTCTGAAAGTTAGGTTTTCTAGTTTCAGCAGCTTTTTGTCCCTCAGAGTCAGGAAGGACCTTTCCTGGGTGTAGTGTCTCACATCACAGGCAAAGTGCACAGATTGGAGACCTATTGAGGTCACATGCAAGTTACAAGGAGGGGTAGGAGGGAGAAATCTTGGGCACTTTTTATCTAAAGTTCATGTGTTATTAATATCATAGACATATGAGGTCATCTGAAGCGTATGTCATCATCAAAATTTTGGCAAAATCTTCCAACAGGCCTGGTCTGGATATTTCGGGAATGCTGTCTTATCAGATGTTGCCTGCTTCAATTCTGATAAATCTTTACTTTCAGGACACCAGATGATGTGCAGGTCCAGTCAAGGTTTGGCACTTCCTTGAAGCATGTCATGTAATCCAAGGGTTTATTCCTTGGAGTTTGGCAGCATAAGGTTTGGTTAGCAATACTTGATAGGGGCCTTTCCAATGAGGTTTAAGAGAGTTCTTCTGGAGGTAACTTTTCCAATAGACAAAATCTTCAGGTTGAAAGGTGTAATGCTGAAAGTCTATATCTCCTGAGGGCACACTGTGAAAAGATGGCTCTACCAAAGCATGGTTATTTTTAATAGAAGCAATTAGGCCTTTGAAATATTGCAGTATCTCTCCTTTTTTCAGTTGTGGGTCAAAAGAAGCAGGAGCCAAGTGCATTGTGCATTCTGTGACTGTCTCAAAGGGTGAGACTTTATGAGTTCCAAAAGGAGTGAACCTGAGATTTAGAAGGATGAACTGCAGTGCTTTTGGCCAAGGTATCTGGAGGGCCTCTACAAGTTTTTCCAGTTGGGTCTTTTTTATTTTTTAATTTTTATTGGACTATAGTTGATTTACAATGTTGTGTTAGTTTCTGCTATACAACAGAGTGAATCAGTTATACATAAACATATACCCAGTGTTTTTTAGATTCTTTTCCCATATAGGTCATTACAGAGTATTGAATAGAGTTCCCTGTGCTATACAGTAGGTTCTTATTTGTTATCTATTTTATATATAGTAGTGTATGTATGTCAATCCCAATCTCCCAGTTCATCCCTCCCCCCCTTCCCCCAGTAACCAAAAGATTGTTTTCTACATCTGTGGCTCCATTTCTGTTTTGTAAATAGGTTCATTTGTACCATTTTTTTAGATTCCACATATAAGCGATATCATATATTTATCTTTCTCTGTCTGACTTACTTTACTCAATATGACAGTCTCTAGGTCCACCCATGTTGCTGCAAATGGCGTTATTTCATTCATTTTTAACGGCTGAGTAATATTCCATTGTATATGTGTACCACATGTTCTTTATCCATTCCTCTGTCCATGGGCATTTAGGTTGCTTCCATGTCCTGAGTATAAGTCTTAATAATACCATTAGTGCATTTGACTAAACTAGAGGATTAAAGATGGTAAGCCCAGTGGAAGTGTTGTAGAATCAGCCAAATAACACAGACCTCTTGAAGCACCTGGCCAGTAAAATAGGTTCCTCAATCACTGTGAAGATCAAGTGGAGTTCCCCAGGTAGGGATAATCTTTTCCTAAAGGACTTTAGCCACAGAAGAGGCAGTAGCCTCTCTTCCAGGGAAGTCATCAGTACAGTGTTAAAACATGCATACCATGACTAAAATATATTTATATCCAATAGAGGAGAAAGTTGTATGAAATCCACTTGCTAGACCTCAAATTGTCCATTAGGCAGTTTAAAATGCCTAGGAACGGTACAGTCAGGCTTCCCTGGATTGTACTTTGGACAAGTAGGACAAGTGAGGTGGGCACTCTTTGTGGTCTTATTAATGTTTCTCACCAATGTTGATAAGTGAATACTATCATTTCGTCTGTAGACCAGTGGTTTAATGCATGTGCAGTGGTGAGGAATGGGAACTTTAGAGTCTCTGGTAGGACTGGGTTGTTATTTGGTCCAAACCAGAGCTTTCTCTTTTTATCAAGCCAACAATTGTTGAATTTCCAATCTTTTTTTTTCCTTTTCTGACATCAGTTGTTGGGCTTCTTTAGCCAGTTTTTCTAAATTATCATTTGAGGAAATATCCCTTTGGACCGTGCAGAGGTTTGGCTGTTGTTGGTCCCTTCAAGAGTGGCATTCCGTGAAGAAATATCAACATGATGATTTCCTTTAGCTTCCAGAAGGTCAAATTTAGAATGCCCTGGAATCTTAATAATAGCTACAGAGGCAGGTAAAAGTATTTCTTTCAATAATTCTGGAACATAGGAGCCATTTTAAATTTTATTTCCTCTGGGATTAAGGAAGCCACATTGCTTCCACACTATTCTAAAATCATGAGCTATGCCAAAAGCATATCTAATATCAGTAAAAATATTTGCAGTTTTGACCTTGGCCAAAGTACAAACCCTTGTCAGAGTGTATAATTCAGCCAGTTGGGCTGAGTAGCTATAGGTAAAGATGTTGCCTCAACAACTTCAAAAGGTCCTATAATTGCATGCCCAGCGCAATATTTGCCATTGCCCCTTTTAATTAAAAGCCATCAGTGAATAATGAGACATCAGCCTTACCCAGTGGAATTTCCTGTAGATCATCCCATAGTCGGGAGATGGTTGTCAGTGTTAAGCAGTCATGAGGTGCTTTGTCAGTGATGGAGGGGAGAAGAGTAGCAGGGTTAAGGTTATTACAGCGTAAGAGTTATGTGAGGGGCAGTTAACAAAAGGACTTCATAGGAGGTGAAGCAGCTGGCTGAGAAATGTTGAATGCGATGAGAAAACAAGTGAACTTCTAATGCAAGAGGTAAAAAACGGTTAAAGGGGATCCCACAACTTTCTCAGTGACCCTTCACCAGGAGGGCACTGGCCATAATGGCTCTAAGATAAGGGGTAATTCCATGCCACAGGGTCCAGTTGCTGGCTATTATACCCTATGGGTCAGTGGTGGTCCCTGTGTTTTGGGGTGAGTACCCCAGGAGCATTTCCTTCCTTTCATATACAGAAAGTAAAAAGGGAATCTGATAATTGGGTTGCCCAAGGGTAGTTGGGTTCATCAAACTTGAAGGCTATGTTGTCTGCTTCTCCCCATAAAATTGAGTTGGGGTTGTTATTGTTGAGTAAAACATATAGAGGTTTGTCCATAAGAGAGAAATTTGGAATCCAATTTTGACAATAACCAACTAGCCTGAAAAAGCTTTGCAGTTGGTGCTTAGTTTGGGGTTTTGGGAAACTTAGGACACCATGAAGTCTATCTGGATCTAGGTATAGCTCTTGTTCTGATATCATATGCCCCAAATATCAAACCTGGGTTAGGGAAAACTTCAGTTTTTCTTTGGTGATCTTATGTCACTTTAAAGCTAAAAGCTTTAGAAGTAGATGCTGTTTTCCTATGAGGAGGCTTGATTGAGAAGGAAAGCAAAAAGCAAATTATCCACAAATTGCAACAATGTAGAAACCCTAGGGAACTTTTTATCATCTAGATCAACCTTCAGGATTGGTGAAAAATAAGGTCTTTCTGTATAACCCTGAGGCATTACTGTCCAGGTGAATTGTTTCCCAAGGGAAGGCAAAGCAGTATTGGCTAGCTTCATCCACTGGAGTACTGAATAATGCACTGTATAAATCAATTACAGTAAACAGTTTACTTCCAGTGGGAATGCATGTTAGTAACGTGTGAAGGTTAGGAACAACAGGGTGTCAAGGGATAACAGTGTTGTTTATTGCTTGGAAATCCTGGACAAACCTCCGACATTGGCCATTAGGTTTCCTCACTGCTAAAATGGGAGTGATACAGGTGCAAGGAGTAGTGAGGCCTTGAACCTGTAATCTTCTATTACGGGCTTTATGTCTCAAAGGGCTTCTTTACTTATAGTGTACTGATTAATTCTCAGAAGAGGTTTTTGAGAGGTCTGTTAGAATCTTGATGGGAGGTACGCTGTGAATTTTGCCAACATCAGTTGGAGATTTTGCCCATAAGGAAGGTGGTAGCTGATTCAATAGGGACAAATGATCTGTATTTCCAAAATCTGCTCTAGTACCATCGGTGATAGAACAAATAAAAGATGTCGAAGGGTCATTTAATTCACTTGGTAGGTTACTTTGATATTGTCAATTTCTAGATTTATATCCTCCTGTTTGGAGAAAGTCCAGCATGATACTTCTCTAAGGGGTCTCAGCCTAATAAATGGATGGGACAGAGGAACTGAGGAGAAAAGGGTGTGTATCTCTCAAAGAGCCTAAATAAAAGGGAGTAGGTTTAGAGACAGAAACGTCTTGAGGTACATTAGAGATCCCCACTATTTGAACTGTTTTAGTATGCCAAGGCAGGGGCTATTTTATAGTAGTGAGGTTGAGCATGAAGAATGTGGGAGAAGATTTACCCCCAATATTGAGGAACGTTTCTCCAAGCCAATTAAGAGGGAAGATTGAGAAGAATCCCTGTAGGTCTTAGTAGCCCTGTCATTGAGAATTGGGAGGACATTGGAAAGACTGATTTAGAGGGCAGAAGTTGCGTAAGGTACTGAAATTTGTAATAATCTCTTTTCCAATGTTTTGGCTCTTTGCAATAATAGCAGAAACTAGGAGGATTTTGGTTTCATTTAGGAAACTTTATTTTCTGGAGTTGAAGATTAAGAATATTGGCAGTCTTTGAGGTGACTCATTTGGAGTGTGAGAGCTGGTTTGCAGACTGCCTAAATCTGGAGTGGACATAGTTTCCCATTCCATGCTGGTCCTTTTTACTAGACGGAAAATGTCCTGGTTCAGCTCATTAATAAACATAGGTGGAATCAACTCAGGTGGAAAAAAAACTCAGGTGGAATCAACATCTTAAGCAAGACCAGAATTTTCTTTAAAAATAATCTGAAGTTGATTGTTATAATCATGAACAGGTTTGTCAGATATTCGTGTGCAAATCTGAAATTTCTTCCAATCAGTAGGCTTTGGAAAATCCCTAGGAATTGTTCAGTGAAGTTGGCTATGTTTGCCTGAGCCTGATCATATAATAAGGTAGTGGGCTGGTCTCCTGGTTGTAATTCTAGAGACCTTTCAGGACTTTCCCAATTAGTGGTTTTCATTCAATGCTGGGCCTACCCTTTGGCCACAAGCATATGAACTAGCTGATATACATCAGAGAAACCAGGTTGATGAGTTTGAATGACTATATTAAATTCCTCACCAAATCTATGAGGATCGTCGGGTGCTGTGGGAAAATCTTTGACTATGGCTCACAGTTCAGCTTTAATACAGGGAGTATAAGAAATTAAGAGTTTAAGCTCTGGATTCTCAGAAAGCTTAATTTTAAAGAGACAGATTCTGACAATTCAGAGGAAAATGGAGTGGGGAGAGTTTGGGAGAAAAGGGGGAGTTTGGCAATAAAATTTTTGTGGAGGAACTGAGGGTCTAGTGGCGACGTGGGCTACACAGACAAGAAATAGGAAGATGGTGCGGGAGGCAGAATCAGGCTACAAGGAACCAAGGGAGAGACAAGAGAGCATCAGAGGCAGAGCCTGAGGCTGCAGGAGCCATTTTATCTTTCTTCAATCATTTGTTTGCCTTAATTAATCTTAAAATCTTACTGTGCAGAGAGGCAATTTTAAACTGCTGGTAACTTTGGGAAGCTTCAAAATACCAATCAAAATAAGCATTGCACTCAGTTTTGGAAGTTTTTGAGCTATTATAGTCCAATTCAGTTTTAGGGAAATTAGTCTGGGAATTTCAGAAGTCCCCATAATGGCCATTGATATTCTAAATAGCCTTTGGTCAGTTTGGTCTGTTTTGTTAGAAATGAGCATGAGAAAGAACCTTGATTTTTAAACATAAAATCAAATCCACCAGAGACGCTATGGGGGACAGCCTCAAAATATTTCCATAACGGGGATCCCACTTTTTAGAGGATTTTCCCCTAGAGTAAAGAACAATTTTCAAACAGTTTAAACAGCTTACAGCACAAGTACCTCAATTCAAACAGCTTGCAAGCCAATCCCACCCAGTCTTAAGAGGATAGCTTGGTCCCAGAAGAGTCAGGCCAAAGCCTTTTTTTTAGCCAGTCTCCAGAAGACAGCCCTTCCAAAGACATCAGCTGAAGGCTGAAAAACCCAGCACCGTTTCAAAGAAACAACCCCTCTTCCTAAGGAATGGGTCGAGGTTAGTCAGCTTCATTAAAACTGTCTGATCTCAAAATCAGACCAAAGTGCCAACGAATACTGTCATAGAGAATAAGGCCTTAACCAAAAGATGAAGCCTTTAAATAGATCCTGAATAAAGCCTGGAGACTTTTTTGTTTTCAAACACAAAAAGGGCATAATCTCAGATCCAGAAGAAGACGTACCTTCAAACTCCAGGGTTAGTGACAGAAGCAGAGAACAACAATAGGCTCCATTGTGGGTACCTCACCTGTTTTGCTCAAGAGCCCCGGAGCTCCTCTAGTCCCTGTACAGGCCACTGAGATGTTGATATAAAACAAAAAGACTGCCAGATATTTCTCCAGAAAAAAAATGGGCTTAATTCTGGATCAGCAGAGAATTTGGGGTCTGCAAACATACCAAGCCATGTACAAGTTCCTGCAAGGGGAGGAGAACACCTTTATGAAGGGAAAAGGAAGTTGGGAGGGCTGCAGTCCACAAAGAGCCTGTGGCTTTTCATTAGCTGAGTTCTTGCCACAAATGAAGAGGAGTCTGTCTTCTTCCTGTTGGGCTCTGCTGTCATCACAATGCATGGGAGCTCCCCTTTCTGGTCTCCCAACTCTAATTAACTGAGGTTTTTGTTTATTAAATTTTTACAACTGAGACCCCCACTCTTGTAATAAAAGACAGATTAGCAGGAGAAAAACAAACAGAAGTTTATTAACATGTATACCATCTGTACTCCCAGAAATGGCCCAAACCACCACCTTAAATACCATCTCCAGCTAAAGACAAAAGAAGATGTTGGTGGGGGGTAGCCAGTTATGGGAGGTTATCAAGAAAAGCACAGTAAACAAGGCTATGGGTTGTTATGCAGATATGTCTTTGCCTTCTCCATTGATAAGTTTCTAAAGATTTAGTCATTCTCCTCTTCTTGGTACAGAGAGGGAGATACCCACACAAAAGGAGTTTTCCATTATAAATATAAATTTCTCTTACAAAAGGGTAACTTTTAATTGATTTTCAGAGCTTCTTGTGGATCTGCACTTCTGTAAAAATAACCAACCCAAAATAATCTTATATCAAAGAGGCATTTTGGGGGGTGCAAATTCTGCTCCCCTTCAATCTTAAACATGATAAAAAAAAGTTTAAGCTTATTTATATTAAGAGAAATGTAAATAAAAACTACACTGAGATGCAATTTTTCAGGTTGGCAAAAATAAAAATTTTGGAAGTATACTAATGTATTAGTGAGAGTGTGAAGAAACAGAAATTCTCCAAAGATCATTGAAAGCACATAAATTGTTAAACATTTGTAGAAAATAATAATATCTATTAAGATGATAAGTATAAATACCATTTGACCTAATAATTTTGTTTCTAAAAAATGTATCCTAAAATACTTAATAAGATCAGGAAGCTCATGAAAAAAGCAGATTATAAAAAAGTATTATATCATGATTCCATTTTAAAAATAATTATTTCTGCTCATAAAAATAAAAAAAACATACCTTAAAATGTTAAAAAAAAAAGAATTTATTCTACAGATATTTTCAGCCATGTAAGAAATTATGTATGTACAAAATTTTATATTGCAGCATTGATTATAATAATAAAAGAATAGAAGCAATATAAATATTTATTAATAGAAGATTACTTAAATAAATTATTGTACATATATCCATACAATGACTATCAATGTAGCCATTAAAAAGGCTGAGGAAGCTCTTCATAAACAGATCTGCCAAACTCTCTAAGATATATTGTTGGGTGGAAAAAAAATCAAGGCACAGGACAGTATGTATAGTATGCTGCCTTTGTATGCAAGTATATTAGGGGAAGAATACATACACGTTTATTCATAGAATACCACTGGGAGCAAATACAAGATATTATAACATTGGTTGTCTTTAAGGGAGATGATATGTGTGGCTGACAAAAGAGATTTGACTTTTAGATCATATGAATGTATTATATTTAAAAGTGAGTAGGTAAGATTTAGCTGCAGTAAAAGTTTACACAAGATTATCTGAAGTATAATTTCAATTTTTACCAAACAAAATGAATAATATAAATTATCTAACTTGGTAAGCTGAGAAGCCTAAATTGATGCCAGTAACAAAGAACATTCCCAATGTCCATATGTTGGCTTCCAGATTCCATTCCCCAATAAAATGGAAATAGGTTTGCTTGGAAAAATAGCCAATTCTAGGACTGGCCCAGGGAAAATAAAAGATGGGTGTAGGTCATCTTGTTGTACGAGAAGGGCTCAAAATAAAAAAAGAATAGAGACATATCACAGGAATACAGGATCCAACCTGGAAGAGCACCTAATGGCCAAAATGGCATAATTAGTAATGAAATAAACAATATAATGTTGGATTATAGCACAAAATATAAAATAAATATCTATGAATCTATATGACATAAACAAATGATTGAATAAATAAATAAATGGAGAAGAGATGAATCTTCCTTACAAAAGAATTCCAAAATAATATATGTGGGAGTTCCCTGGTGGCACAGTGGTTAAGAATCTGCCTGCCAATGCAGGGGACACGGGTCCGATCCCTGGTCCAGGAAGATCCCACATGCCGCAGAGCAACTAAGCCCGTGGGCCACAACTACTGAGCCTGCGCTCTAGAGCCTGTGACCACGACTACTGAGCCCACACGCCACAACTACTGAAGCCTGCACACTTAGAACCCATGCTCCGCAACAAGAAAAGCCACTGCACTGAGAAGCCCGCTCACACCGCAAAGAAGAGGGGCCCCCACTTGCCGCAACTAGAGAAAGGCGGTGTGCAGCAACGAGGACCAAATGCAACCAAAAATAATAATAAAATAATAATAATATATGTATCAATAGATATTCCCTCCTCCAAAAGTGGAACTTAAATCTCACCCTTCCTCCCAAGGGTGGTCTAGATTTCCAAAAGATGGCTCTCTTCCAAAAGAACAGAATAGAGAAAGAAGAAATAACAACTTTTCATTGGAGAAACCTGACAAACACAAATACTTGATGATTTAACCAAGTCATCAAGGTTGACATCATCAGTGAAGTCACACAGATATGTACTCCCTGATATCATATATAGAAGAACACTACATCTCTGGGGTATTTTTTCCCAAATTCTTAACTCAAGTCTAATCATGAAAAAAATATTAGACAAATACAGACTAGGGGACATTCAACTAGATGCTACTAAGCTTCAAGACTGTGAAGGTCACGAAAACTGGGAAAGAGAGAAACTCTCATATAATAGAGGAGACTGGGAAAACATGCAACGTGGTACCCTGAATTGGATTCTGAAACATAAAGTGGACATTAATGGAATATCTGGTTAAATAAAAATAACGTCTGGAGTTCAGTTCATAGTAATCCACCAATTTTGGTCATTTCAAATGGAAAAAGAGGCTCAGAAGCTTCAGTTTGTATATTTCAATAGATTATTTCCTAGTCACAATTGTGCCTGGACACAACAAGGAAAAAGACTCTGATATTAGTCTTCTTTTTTCATTGCCTTCCTTTTATCCACCATTTCCACCAATTCTTCCATAGTGGTTTCCATGACTCATTTATTTAGATGAGATGAATTGAGAAATAAAGACAGCATTGTTCAGAGGGGGCAGTTCAGGGTCTTTGAATGAAAAAAATTGCATGGAGAAAGAAAACACTTATCCTGATCAAATGTAGTGAAAATTGAGAAGTTCCTTCACCATTGGCTCTTTCCCTGTAATATCCATTCATAGATAGATAGGCATTCATATATAGATGAATTAATGCATGAGAAAGCGAGAAAATGGCCAAAATGCACTTTTAAGAAGCAGGTCACATCCATAACTATTTCTATAGGTAACATATAGGTAAAGCAAATAACATAATATACTTTAAAAATAGATAAATAAAGAGTCCAAACCAGAAAGCCAACATTATAAAGGAATTTATATTTTAAAAAATTTAATTTTCTTTAAAGAGAATTAGTGAAATACTGAAAATTTGACATTAGGTTTATGTATACAAAGCAAATCCCCAGTGCTCTCAATCTGCTATTAGAAATAAGCCTAATGAAATTTTCATTTGAGGATTAGCTATATTATGCGTGCAGTATAATACTTTCCTCAACTGTTAATATTCCATCTATGAAAAAGTGAATTAAAATATCTCAATCTACTGATATCTTTCATATAACCTTTTCCTTGCATTATTTTTTTATGTCTTTAAAAGCATAATTACAGCCAGCTTAACACAACCAAACTATATATATATATATATATGAAACTTTGGTAATATGTTTGTTTACATCAAATAACTTGGTCTTATTAGTGGCTATAACTGTAATGCAGCTATAAACACTTGCATGAATGGAATTTGTACTTCTGATAGATTAGTCACATGCACACACACAGTCACTAACACTTCCATTTTTATGCATAAATGGTTTGTTAAAAGGTAAATATTTTTCTCTTTCTTTCTCTCAGGATTTCTTCTCCAAAATTCAGTCATGGTTGATAAGATGGTAACTAACACAAATTGGTTTTTTTTCTCTTCTGAAAATAAACTTTCAAGCTGCCTCAGACAGAGTGGTGAGTAGATGGATGCAAGAAACTGAGAAAGAAGGAGAAAAAAACCCAAAATGATCTGTGATAGCTGACAACTGTTAGCTGGCCTGGCAACCAACAGCCAGGTTGTAGTGTTCCTTCCTGAACATGGACAATTTCACAGAATATATGCAGCAGATGAGGTTATTTTGTGATCCTGATGGAACAAGACAAAAACAAGGACCCTGTGCAACCACCTTCTCATCTCAAACCTAATGTGGGTGACTAACGCTTCTTTACCAGTGACAGCACTGCTTTATTTCTCCCACCTCCAAAATTTAAATTATTAATATATTCAGTGACCAAATAGCCTCCTTTTTGAAAATCTAGTCAAAAACAGACCCTTAAATCACCCAGTGTAAACCCAAACTCTATACAAAACTATCCTAGTTCCATCTCACTAGGATTATTATTCCTGTAGGATTCAGTTTTCCTTGCTACAGCAAGTTAGTAAACCTAAACGTTTTTGACTACAAGTGTGCTCTTGGTGGCCTTTGGGCACCAGGCTTTAATAAAACAAACACAAAAACTATGGGAAAATTATTGGTACACAGAAGGTCTTGTTGCTGTTGTTTGGTGGGATGGGGTGGGTTGGGAGGTAATGTGTGTGTGTTGGCCATGGTAGGAAGAAAAGCAGAAGAAAGTTATGTGCAATGGGTGAAGGACAGTGAGAGACTGAGAGGCTTTGGTTTTGCTAGTTTTGCTCTATTTTTCTTACCCGTGTTGGTATTGTCCTGATCTTCATATGGCCCCTATTTCCAATATTGCCCCTTCCTTCTGCCTTCACTGTGAATCAGAAAAAAAAAAAAAAATAGCATCAGCACTGTTGACTGTTGTTTAGGTCCTTTAATAACACCCCTTTCTTCACCATCTAATTTCAAACCAGTTGAGAAGTAGACACAAAACTAAGACATTTGGATATCAAAATAGGAGTTTTATTACTGATAAAGGCTAGATTAGAGGTTGTGACTAAAGGGTATGACCAGATTGACTTACTAATGCTCTCTGCTCACTCTCCCAGACTAGACCTTGGGACACCTTAACTGAGGAAAAGTTTGGCTTTCAGGGCAGACATAACTACTGAGGATTTCTTCCTTGTACTGGTACAAAATTTTAAAATGAAGAAGAGAGACCAGATTCCCAGTGCTTAAAAATACTCTCCACTCAGTTGGGAAATTTGGACCATTGGTGTCACCCAATAATCTAATAGCTTGTTCCAGAAAAGTTTCTTCAGTACAGGTCCCAACACATGGAAAATATGTATAATATATTATAGTACATCCCCCTAAAACTCTTCAGTGATTTTTCTTCATCTAATCTATTGAGTTTATTCATGAAACCTGCGATCATACATGACTGGCTATCTTCCTTGGTAGGGATAAGGAAAGCCTTGTTTCCACCTTCATGTAGCCAATTCTCCAGTATCAACCACTGCTCTTTTGTGGATATTCTTTGTACCTCTTATGGCCAGTATAGATTTTGCCTCCCAGAAGGCACTAAAATGGATGAGAACATAATAATTAACTTCAATATCATGCTGTATTTGAAGCTGAAAATTCACTCTCTACTCTAATTATGTCCAGCCACACTGTCTTATAAAAGTTATCAGGCTCTGCAGTGATATAAAATGACAATATACTCCAATAATAAAATATAACAACATTAAGATGTCCCAAGGTTGAATATAAACTCCTCTCATTATTAAGTTTCTGGGAACATTTAAATTCAAATATAATGCCTCTGTGGTTAAAGTGCACAGACCCTGAACCAGACTGCCTGACTTCAAATCTCAGTTCTTATACTAACTAGGTTTGTGATCCTGGGAAATTTAACTAACCTCCGTTTGCCTCAGTTTTCTCATCTGACCAATGGGAATAATAATATTTACTCACAAAATTGTTGTGAGAATTAAGTTAATTAATATTTATAAAGCTTTTAAAGATATCTCTGACAGCTAAGAAGTGCTTTATAAAAATTATTATTTATCATTGTACTTGTAAAGTCCCAAATTTACATTTAAGGAGAAAAAAAACACTCCTTCCTCCACCCCCACCCCCCCAACCCCACCAATTTCTTATCCTGCTCAGTGTCAGCTAACATGGTTTTCAATCTTTAGGTGCTTGAGGAGATCCATTTAGTGACCTCATCCTAGACATTTTTATTGGGAAGGCTTTTGCTTCTGGCTTATAGGGCTTTAGTACCTTTGAAGTTAATTCGTTCCAGTCCAAAGTCTCTGCTGTACCTCACTTTTGTCAGCTTTATTGAACTATAATTTACAAACAACAAAACTCACCAATTTTAAGTGTATATTTTGATGAGTCTTGTAGCCACCACCACGACAATGAAATAGTCATTTCCATCACACCAAAAAGTGCCTCCATGCCTCTTTGTAGTCAGTATCTTTTGCCCAACCTCTGGGCCCTGGCAGCTGCCAATCTTCTTTCTATCACTATAGTTTTGCCTATTCTAGAATTGTATTATTAAGTCGTAATTCATTGTACGGATGTACCAACATTTTTCACATCATTAATAAAAAGGCAAATCATAAAGCTTTCTCAGGCAATTGGGATAAAAGGACAAAGACATTCAGAAATCCTGTCTGGCTGTTCTGAGAGCTGAGGAAATCAATATCTTGTCATACGTATAACCTATAACCCTTTTGTGAAGATAAATACCTTGTCCATAATGTCTACATTTCTGCCTGCATTCAAAGACACCCTGATCCTGTATTGTATGCCTGTCTTCTACTACTTATTCAAAAGCATTCTGCCTTAACACCTCACTGAACCGACCACGGATGCCTCCAAATATCCTTTTTTCTACAGACACAGCTCCATTTGTCAGGAATTCCCTCCCCTCCATTGTCAGTCTGTCAAACTCCTTCCTGCTTTTCCTTTACAGCTTAGCTGAGATATCCCATTCCCTGTCCTATCTTTCCCGATCTCTCTAAGCAGAATTAATTACTTTTGTCTTGGTGTCCTCAAAGCACCTTGTATATAACTCTACTATATCACTCATTTAATAACAATTTATGACCAAATTCAGGTACATCTCTATTATGCAAAAAGATAGTGTTGTTCAAGTTTGTTTCCCCACCTGTAAGTTCAGTGATCAATACCAAAGTAGACAGTCAATAAACGTGTGTTTAATGAAAGAAAGAAAATAAATAAATGAATGAATGAAAGTGCCCTCCTGTTGATATGCATCCACCGTAAATAATACAAGTACATAAATACAACTCATTGCTCTAATTGCCCGGAAATCTACTTCTTCGCACCCCATCAGTTTTTGGTAGGACAGAGAAATCTGGTAATGCTCTGATAAATCTTGCTGAATTTTAAGAAAACAACTGCTATCCACTGAAAAGTACACTTAATTATTCACAGTTCATAGAGGTTCCTGTGACGTGACTAGCAACAAGCTCCTGGCCGTCAGACAGGAAGGATGCATTCATAATTAAAATGTGACCCATGCTGTCTCCTGCTGCCAGATTTCCTTGAGTAGTCACTAGAGATGAAATTCTAATTATGACATTTGAAGAAATAAAATTCTCTAGGGAAAGTAGCTTCCAAAGACAGACTGTGTGTCGACAGCTGTTGTGGAAATTACTTATTTTAACCTTTGCCATAAAAATTGTAAAACTGATCCAGTTCCTTCTCTGTGGCAGACGTTTGGGGAGATGAATTTGTAGGTGTGTTTGGGGGATTAGCCTAAAGCCAAAACAGCATCATTTTGTAACAGAAGTTCCATTAAAGTTTCTTAAATTTCAGTGAACTTCTGTTCAGGAAGTCCTTTTAAATTCTGATGAGCTGACTTTTGAATGTTTCTGTAGCAGATGGCTATTAGCTAAAAGAAATACACAATATTTTATTCTCACTAGATAAAACCAAATTTGAAGATGATAAGATTTTTTAAATTAAAACCTTAGAAGCTTGGGTCATAGATTTCATATATTTAAAAAATGGAAATTCAAACTGACCTGGACTTAAAATCAAGTTTCTAGGTATAATGGTTTTTGGCTTAAAACATGCCAACAGAAGCAAGATTCTCCAAGAAACCTATATTATAGCCATTCAGAACATATTTTAAAATATTACATCTAATCAAGTCCTGTTTACTAATTATCTACATAATAATGGCACAATAAACTGAGAGTAGATGTATCCATAAATTATTCTTCTATAAATCTCTATTCAAGGATCTCTTTTTCTAGTATGTAGCTAGTCTATGCTGAATATTCTACATTCTGAAAAAGATTTAGAAGAATTTGTCAGGGTGCCTGACCTACAGGGATTTCACAACCCTGGTGGAAAGATAAAGTTAATACACACAGAGAATCACATATAGCTAAAACAGAAAAGAAACGTTTAAAAAAATACCTTGCCAAATCTCAGTATTTACAGATGATGACTCAGGATGAAGATTTTAAGTTCTTTGCCCAAAGATACACCTAATTAGTAGCAAGGTTTAAGATGTGTTTCTATCAGTTCTTCTCGTTGTGTTGTAATGCTGTATATAGTCTGTTGCTTCTGCTTTTCTGACTGAACTCTGACTGATACAGAATCCAAGTTTTTATAACAGTGCAGCCTACAC
Organism: Delphinapterus leucas; assembly: GCF_059928025.1. NCBI lineage: Eukaryota > Metazoa > Chordata > Mammalia > Artiodactyla > Monodontidae > Delphinapterus > Delphinapterus leucas. The sequence goes on from NC_143134.1 coordinate 96,384,782, forward strand.
TCCTTCTAAAAATGCTTTTTTTCTATTTTATTGTTGTACCATATTAATAAAAGGGTAGACTTGAATATACGAAAGAACTTAAAGTTCTCCCTTTCAAAATGACCTTCTCACCAAAATAGAGAGCCAAGATGCCTCATAAGCCTCTGCCTTGTTCAACTGTATTATCATCAACCACTAATAAATAACTCCAGACAAGTAAAGTGCTAGCTGTTTCAGAGCTTAATGAATAGCTTTATGGGCCCTTCTCGCAGCTGTCATCATTCTGACAGTTTGATTGAATACAACTCTTGCACCACACCAAGGGGAGCTGCCCACAAATGGCACCACATGTTTCTGAGTGCTTCTGGTTGCCTGCTTCCAGGACAACACTGCAGTAAAAGCGACAGCAACCTGTTACTCTAAGGGGAAAGTAAACTCTGATCTCCTAGAATCTAATGTAAATCTTCTATAAAAGATTCACATATCAAAACTCATCTCTTCAAACCGCATGCCTATATAGCCCTATAGAATTAGATCATGTTCATCCTCTACAATCTAATCACCAAATAGTTATTGAGCAATGTTTGAATTCATTCCTATGAAGCAATTAAAAATTTAAGAAGGAGACTACAGCATTAAACAACAGCTTCCTTTCGATTCAAAAGGTTATCTGTCAATCTTGTCTTGTTTTTCTCTGCATCTGTATCAGGTCTTCATCGCTCAATATACTGGTGTCCCCACTTGCCTGCAGACTCTTTCCTGTTGCAATTTCTGTGCTAATCCTGAAGTATGTAAGAAGTAGATCAGTACCCTCAATCTCCCACCATCCCTTTCCTGGTCTGCTCTGTTGTAGCTTGGATTTAACACTCACTGAGAGTCAGAATTCAATGTGCCAGCCAAGGTTGCTGGCTTACCACATTGCTCTTTAGATATCTTCACTAGCAATGAAATTTAGGATGAATGTCCCCCCAGGTAACCCCTGAGATCTTATTTGTCCTCTAAGTCAAAGCTCGCTTTTCCTTTTGTTGCATTAATTACGAGGCTAAAGTTCTGCCCTAGTCCTTCCTCCTAATTTCAAGCTAAGTACTCTAAGCTGAATAATTTCCAGCTATATACTGCCTGCTGCTCTAATTACCCTCTCTAAGACTATATGTTCTGCCGTGCCCAGACACATACCTTTTCAAGATGCTGTCCAATCCAATGTCCCAGCCTCCAAATTGGGTCATGGTGAGAATGGACTCATGCACATAACTTCTTAAATCTCAAGTACTGATCCCACCTTTATTCTCTGCTATAGTGCTTTCTCCCAACAGTACTGTAGGTGCTGGATTTGTACCTGAGAATTTTATGACAATTTAAACATTCGTAATCAGCTAACCATTACCTCCAGTCACTATTCCTGTGTAGCTATGTACTCATGTTTTGAACTGACTCAGTCCATGACTTCATTCTACAATTGAATGGCTAAACTACTTTTTGTTTTTAATTTTTAAAAAAATTTTAAAAGATTTTGCTGCGTTGGGTCCTCGTTGCTGCGCACGGGCTTTCTAGTCTTGGCGAGCGGGGGCTACTCTTCATTGCAGTGTGTAGGCTTCTCATTGCGGTGGCTACTCTTGTTGCGGAGCACAAGCTCTAGGCGCACGGGCTTCAGTAGTTGTGGCATGCAGGCTCAGGAGTTGTGGCTCACGGGCTCTAGAGCCCAGGCTCAGTAGTTGTGGTGCACAGGCTTAGTTGCTCTGTGGCATGTGGGATCATCCTGGACCAGGGATTGAACCCGTGTCCCCTGCATTGGCAGGAGGATTCTTAGCCACTGAACCACCAGGGAAGTCCCTAAACTACTTTTAAAAGACACAGGAGGAAGACAGGTATGTAAGAAATCGACAACTTGAGGTGGGTATAATCCATACAACAATACAGCACTATATTCCCCTTTTTGACTACCTATGCACAGTGCTAGGATCCACATCTGACAGAGGAGACATCCATATAGCCTATAAAGATACAAAGTTCATATTTCCCAATCCATAGCAACCTAAAGTATAAATAGGGTCATGTTACCAAAACTATTTGTCTGGCTTCATCACCATCTGCTCCATGGGAATCTAATCTACACTAAAACACTTACCTTGTGGTTCAGGAAGTCCCAGTAATCTTCTTGTTAACTGCAGTAACATGTACTGTTTCCTCCTCTTATCTAGCTGACCATGGTGCTATGCCCTGTCAATAATGATTCAAAAGGCATGAGCCCTGTTACTGATGTCTGCTGATACCAATGCCAACAAAAGTTCTAGATGTTTGTCTTGAGGTAGCCAGTGACAGAAGTTAAGAGCCTGTGTGTTGAGGATAAAAATGTCACAGCCTGTTTTGTGCTTGCTCTGGTGGTTCTTGTGTCTGCTCATCAACGCTTTCTTTTTATTTTGGAAACATTCTCTTCCACAAAGAAATGCTCCTCCCCCAGAACTAAACATGAGTTCTGAAAGATTACATATTCTTAAAAGCGTCCCTATTTCCCCATACCCCAACCGCCATCTACATGATTAGCTTGGCATTGGGTACCAACTCAAGTTAATGTTCTACCTGGATTTTACAACTTGACACTAGATTAAGCAAGGGTCAGCTTTTTCCAAGAAATAGGTGATGAGGCCCCAAAGATTTCAACAGCATATTGTCTGCCATGTGGAAGATTTCCAATTTCCAGCAGTAGAGAATGATGTAATAATAAAGAGGAGGACAGAAGAGATGTAGAGAGATCTCTGGCCTCATTAAACTTCTTCGGCAAGTGTCCAGCTTCACTTCTGCCTTTCTTGCAATTACTTAATTCTTCACTGGGATCATTTGATTAACTTTCCTATGATAATTCAAATTGGGTTTGTTTCTCTTTCATCAGCAAAAAAGGAATGAAGGAAGGTAGAGAGAAAGAAAGAAAGAGGGAGGGGAGGGAGGGAGGGAAACATGCAAAGGGTTACATGTTTCTGCTGATGTCAGGAGAAGGCAGTATCAAATCTGAGCCTCTTGTTGCTGGATGTAGAGCACACGAATATCTGAACCATGGGCTCTATATCCTGAATTTATTTCATTAATGAAAACTTGGTATCGATACTGTTAAACAGTAGGCTCTCATTTTAGAGCTACTTTTTTTCCCTAAACATTCTCACTCAGGTATTTTAATCCTCACTCTAGGTTTTAATTATGAATCCATGCAAGCTGTGACATATTCAGAATCATGTACTCTATTTTCTACCATCCAAAACTGGCCCAGCGACTCAGACCAAATTTCTGTACCTTCATTCTCTCTTACCTGTCCTCAGAAAGCTTTTCAGCTTCTAATAAAAATTCCTAGAATCTCAATTTTCTCAATAAAAGCTGGGTTATCTGATCAGCAATATAGAACTACATGGAGTAGAATAGAATCAGGTAGGGTTTCACAGAAGAGGTGGTAGTGGAGATAGTTCATGAAGAATGAATTTTATTTTGTGCCCACAGATAAAATTTGAGATTTACTAGTTGAAAAAAAGAGTTTAAAATGTGTACACTCCTTCAGTGTGTCTCAGAATCCCTCCCTAGAAGAACAAAAAAGTATATTTTAGACCTGACTGGCTAGACAAGATTCAATAAAACTTGCATCATTTCATTCACTTTGTTTGAGGTTTGTCCTAGTTTTGCAACAATAAGTTTTGCCAGGAAAAATAATAACAAAATAAAAACTCTCAGTCGTCTGATTTCTGCTAAACATGTAGTTTTATTAGCATTATATATTTCCTGTAACATGCTCTGCATATGCCGTTTCACTGTATCTTTATTTCATTTGCTAGAGCATAAAGTGGAATATATATCTGCCTGTAGCTCCAGGAATGGATGGACAAGTGAAAATAATCTGTCATTGTCCTTTTGTGAATGAAACATTGATATAAAACAGACAAAGCCCCCAAAAAGTAATGTGCAAATTGGGTCAGTTTACAAAATGCATTGCAAAAGAGACATCCAATGCCTTTTTGGGAAAAGAATCAAGAAATGGAAATAAGAGTATTTCATTTTTCCATCTGAGTGCAGACAATCGTAATTAGTCATCTCTCCAAGGTCTTCACCTTCTTACTTGATGTCATCTGATATTCTAAATATTTTGTCTTATTTTTCCCTAAGGGAAGTATTAAAAAAAACATGTTAATGGAGGCGGAGTCAAGATGGTGGTGTGGGAAGATGCAGAGTTAGCATCTCCCCACAACTAGGGCACCTGCCGGCAGCTGGTGGGGGACTCTGACACCCAAGGAGACAGGAGGAACCCCAAAGTGAACTGGTAGGACATACGGGGACTCATGGCAGAGAAGAAGTGGAGGCCAGACAGGATCAGTGCATCTGAGACCAGGGAGGTCAAGAGAGGCAGGCAGCAGGGACTCTCCAGGAAGAGTGGGAGAGGAGTGGTGGGCAATTGCCTGGCCCACTCAGGCTGGGGAACCTGCTGAGCTCCCAGGCTGGTTCCCCACTCCAAAGCCCCATCCAGCTCACATGGGTCCTGCAGGCATAAGAGGGAGTCTGGGGAGATCAGATGAGGCAGGTGGAAGGGTCCTCTCAGGCCAGAGGAGCAGGAGAGGAGAGAAGGGCGTTTGCCCCGCCCACTCGAGACCAGGAAGCCTGCTGGGCTCTCAGGTGATGTCCCTGCCCTCTGAGACCAGGGGTGGGGGCCACGCCTGGGCCCCTTCTGTTTCTTGAGCTTAAACCCCACCCCCAAGGTCAGCCAGAGCCTTTTCCAGCCCTGTGGGTCCTAAGCATTGGCCCTACCCACTGCCCAAACCTCACCTTTGCTTAGGCCCTGCCCTCCACAGCCAAGGCCTTCCCTGCTCCTTTTTTTTTTCTTCTTTTCATTCCTCCTCTTTTCTACTAATGTGGTACCAATGTACCTTCCGGTTGTTGATTTGTCTATATTTTTATTTTTATATTCTTTCTAACATAGCTGTTAGTTCCCTGGTCTAATTTTATTTTTTAGTTCGTTATTCTTATTTTTTTTTTTGCCACCCCATGCGGCTTGCAGAATCTTGGGGCAGGGGGTTGGGCCGGAGCTCCTACAGTGGGAGCTCTGAGTCCAAACCACTGGAATAACAGAGAACCTCAGACCCAAGGCGTATTCATTGGAGTGAGGTCTTACTGAGTTCCTCATCTCAGCACCAAGACACAGCTCTACCCAATAGCCTACAAACTCCAGTGTTGGAAGCCTCAGGCCAAACAACCAGTAAAACAGGAACACAATCCCACTCATAAAAATAATAATAAGGCAGCAAAAACTATATCACAGATGAAAGAGCAGGGTAAAAACCTACAAGGCCAAATAAATGAAGAAGAAACAGGCAAACTACCTGAAAAAGAATTCAGAGTAATGATAGTAAAGATGATCCAGAATCTCAGAAATAGGATGGAGGCAAAGATTGAGAAAATACAAGAAATGTTTAACAAAGATCTAGAACTAAAGAACAAACAAACAGAGATGAACAACACAATAACTGAAATGAAAAATACACTAGAAGGAATCAATAACAGAATAAATGAGGGAGAAGAATGAATAAGTAAGAAGGAAGACAAAATGGTGGAAGTAGCTGCTGAGGAGCAGCATAAAGAAAAAAGAATGAAAAGAATTGAAGGCAATCTCAGAGACCTCTGGGACAACACTAAACTCACCAACATTTGTATTATAGGGGTCCCAGAAGAAGAAGAGAAAAGAGAAAGGGTCTGAGAAAATATTTGAAGAGATTATAGTTGAAAACTTCCCTAACATGGGAAAGGAAATAGTCACCCAAGTCCAGGAAGCACAGAGAGTCCCATACAGGATAAACCTTAGGAAAAACACACCAAGACACATATTAATCAAAATAACAAAAATTAAATTCAAAGATAAAATATTAAAAGCATCAAGGGAAAAACAAAAAATAACATACAAAGGAATCCCCTTAAGCTTATCAGCTGATTTTTCAGCAGAAACTCCTCAGGCAAGTAGGGAGTGGCAGGATATACTTAAGATGATGAAAGAGAAAAACCTACAACCAAGATTACTCTACCCAGCAAGGATTTCATTCAGATTCCATGGAGAAGTCAAAAGCTTTTCAGACAAGCAAACCTAAAAGAATTCAGCACCACCAAACCAGCTTTACAACAAATGCTAAACAAACTTCTTTAGGTGGGAAACACAAGAGAAGCAAAAGATCCCCCCAAACAAACCCAAAACAATTAAGAAAATGGTAATAGGAACATACATAGCAATAATAACCTTGAATGTAAATGGATTAAATGCCCCAACCAAAAGACACAGACTGACTGAATGGATACAAAAACAAGACCCATATATATGCTGTCTACAAGAGAGCCATTTCAGACGTAGGGGCACATACAGACTGAAAATGCAGGGACGGACAAAGATATTCCATGCAAATGGAAATCAAAAGAAACCTGGAGTAGCAATACTTGTATCAGATAAAATAGACTTTAAAATAAAGACTGTTACAAGAGATAAGGAGGGACACTACATAATGACCAAAGGATCAATCCAAGAAGAAGATGTAACAATTACAAATGTTTGTGCAGCCAACATAGGAGCACCTCAATACATAAGGCAAATGCTAACAACCATGAAGGGAGAAATCAACAGTAACACAGTAACAGTAGGGGATTTTAACACCCCATTTACACTAATGGACAGGTCATCCAAACAGAAAATAAATAAGGAAACAACAGCTTTAAATGACACAATAGACTAGATAGATTTAATTGATATTTATAGAACATTCCACACAAAAGTGGCAGAATACACTTTCATCTCAAGTGCACATGGAACATTCTCCAGGATACATCACATCTTGGGTCACAATTCAAGCCTCGGAAAATTTAAGAAAATTGAAATTCTATCAAACATCTTTTCTGACCACGACGCTATGAGATTGGAAATAAATTACAGGAAAAAAAATTGTAAAAAACACAAATACATGGAGCCTAAACAGTGTGCTACGAAATAACCAAGAGATCACTGAAGAAATCAAAGAGGAAATCAAAAAATACCAAGAAACAAATGACAATGAAAACACGATAACCCAAAACCTATGGGATGCAGCAAAAGCAGTTCTAAGAGGGAAGTTTATAACAATACTACCTACCTCAAGAAACAAGAAAAATCTCAAAAAAACAACCTAACCTTACACCTAAAGCAATTAGAGAAAGAAGAACGAAAACAAACCCTCAAAGTTAGCAGAAGGAAAGAAATCATAAAGATCAGAGCAGAAATAAATGAAATAGAAACAAAGAAACAATAGCAAAGATCAATAAAACTAAAAGCTGGTTCTTTGAGAAGATAAACAATATTGATAAACCATTAGCCAGACTCATCAAGAAAAAAAGGCAGACGACTCAAATCAATTGAATTAGAAATGAAAAAGAAGTAACAACTGACACTGCAGAAATACAAAGGATCATGAGAGAGTACTACAAGCAACTATATGCCAATAAAATGGAAAACCTAGAAGAATTGGACAAATTCTTAGAAAAGCACAACCTTCTGAGACTGAACCAGGAAGAAATAGAACATATAAACAGACCAATCACGAGCAATGGAATTGAAACTGTGATTAAAAATCTTCCAACAAACAAAAGCCCAGGACAGGATGGCTTCACAGGTGAATTCTATCAAACATTTAGAGAAGAGCTAACACCTATCCTTCTCAAACTCTTCCAAAAAATTGCAGAGGGAGAAACACCCCCAAATTCATTCTACGAAGCCAACATCACCCTGATACCAAAACCAGAAAAAGATATCACAAAAAAAGAATATTATAGAACAATATCACTGATGAATATAGATGCAAAAATCCTCAACAAAATACTAACAAACAGAATCCAACAACACATTAAAAGGATCATACACTATGATCAAGTGGGATTTATCCCAGGGATGCAAGGATTCTTCAATATATGCAAATTAATCAATATGATACACCACATTAACAAATTAAGGAATAAAAACCATATGATCATCTCAACAGATGAAGGAAAAGCTTTTGACAAAATTCAACACCTACTTACGATAAAAGCTCTCCAGAAAATGGGCATAGAGGGAACCTACCTCAACATATAAAGGCCATATATGACAAACCCACAGCGAGCATCATACTCAATGGTGAAAAACTAAAAGCATTTCCACTAAGATCAGGAATAAGACAAGGATGTCCACTCTCACCACTCCTATTCAATATAGTTTTGGAAGTCCTAGCCACAGCTATCAGAGAAGAAAAAGAAATAAAAGGAATACAAATTGGGAAAGAAGAAATAAAACTGTCACTGTTTGCAGATGACATGATACTATACATAGAAACGCCTAAAGATGCCACCAGAAAACTACGGGAATTAACCAATGAATTTGGTAAGGTTGCAGGATAAAAAATTAATACACAGAAATCTCTGGCATTCCTATACACCAACATTGAAAAATCAGAAAGAGAAATTAAGGAAACACTCCCATTTACCATTGCAACAAAAAGAATAAAATACCTAGGAATAAACTTGCCTAAGGAGGCAAAAGACTTGTACTCAGAAAACTATAACACACTAGTGAAAGAAATCAAAGATGACATAAACAGATGGAGAAATATACCATGTTCTTGGATTGGAAGAATCAATATTGTGAAAATGACTATACTACCCAAAGCAATCTACAGATTCAATGCAATCCCTATCAAACTACATATGGCATTCTTCACAGAATTAGAAGAAAAAATTTTACAATTTGTATGGAAACACAAAAGACCCTGAATAGCCAAAGCAATCTCGAGAAAGAAAAATGGAGTTCAAAGAATCAGGCTCCCTGACTTCAAACTATACCACAAAACTACAGTAATCAAGACAGAATGGTACTGGCACAAAAACAGAAATATAGATCAATGGTACAGGATAGAATGCCCAGAGATAAACCCACATACGTATGAGCACCTAATTTATGACAAAGGAGGCAAGAACATACAATGGAGAAAAGGCAGCCTCTTCAACAAGTGGTGCTGGGAAAACTGGACAGGTACATGTAAGAAAATGCAATTAGAGCACTACTTAACACCATACACAAAAATAAACTCTAAATGGATTAAAGACTTAAATGTAACACCAGACACTATAAAACTCTTAGAGGAAAACATAGCAAAAACACTCTTTGACATAAACCACAGCAAGATCTTTTTTGACCCACTTCCTGGAGTAATGGAAATAAAAACAAAAATAAACAAATGGGACTTAATTAAACTTAAAAACTTTTGCACAGCAAAAGAAACCATAAACAAGACAAAAAGACAATGCTCAGACTGGGAGAAAATATTTGCAAATGAAACAACAGACAAAGGATTAATCTCCAAAATATGCAAACAGCTCATGGGGCTCAATACCAAAAAAACAAACAATCTGGTTAAAAAATGGGCAGAAGACCTCAATAGATATTTCACCAAGGAAGATATACAGATGGCCAAGAGGCACATGAAAAGCTGCTCAACATCACTAATTATTAGAGAAATGCAAATCAAAACTACAATAAGGTATTACTTCATGCCAGTTAGAATGGCCATTATCAAAAAATCTAGAAACAATAAATGCTGGAAAGGGTGTGGTGGATAGGGAACCCTCCTGCACTGTTGGTGGGAATGTAAATTGATACAACCACTATGGAAAACAGTATTGGAGGTTCCTTAAAAAACTAAAAATAGAACTACCATATGACCCAGCAATCCCACTACTGGGCATATACCCTGAGTAAACCATAATTCAAAACGAGACATGTACCACAATGTTCATTGAAGCAGTATTTACAATAGCCAGGACATGGAAGCAACCTAAGTGTCCATCAACAGATGAATGGATAAAGATGTGGCACATATATACAATGGAATATTACTCAGCCATAAAAAGAAACGAAATTGAGTTTTTTGTAGTGAGGTGGATGGACGTAGAGTCTCTCATACAGAGAGAAGTATGTCAGAAAGAGAAAAACAAATACCATATGCTAATGCATATATATGGAATCTAAAAAAAAAATTGGTACTGATGAACTAGTTGCAGGGCAGGAATAAAGAGTTAGACATAGAGAATGGACTTGAGGACATGGGGTGGGAGGGGGAAGCTGGGGCAAAGTGAGAGAGTAGCATCTACATATATACAGTACGGAATGTAAAATAGTTGGATGGTGGGAAGCAGCAGCATAGCACAGGGAGTTCAGCTTGGTGCTCTGCAATGACCTAGGGCGTTGGATATGGATGATGGAAGAGAGGCTCAAGAGGGAGGGGATATGGGGACATGTGTATGCATATGGCTGATTCTCTTTGTTGTGCAACAGAAACTATCACAGTATTGTGAAGCAATTATACTCCAATAAAGATCTATTAAAATTAAAAGAAACATGTTAATGAAACAAAACAGATAGATATTGAGGTATATGCTACTTCCCTGGTTAAAAAAAAAGAAAAAAAAAACTCTAATGGAATTCCCTCATTAATATAGGATCATGTTTCCTCCTTAGAATGGCATATACAGCCCTTTCCAAGCTGGGCCTGTCTTCATTTTCAGCCTTTTTTCTGCTTTCAGTTCCCCAATGCACATTTTATATTTCCATGATTTGCACTTTCTCTGTTTTCTTATCCCCAGAATGCCTTTCTCCACTTTTCCTTCTAAGAAACTCTGCATTATCCTTCAGACTCCACTCGTGCCTTACTTGTTCTGCATAGTCTTCCCGACGTCTCCCCCAAGGAGGTAAAGTTTAACACCCATTCTGTCTGTGTTCTCACTGCACGTTGATCATACCTCTGCTGCAGAATTCATGCTGTTTCGAGGCTGAAAAAGTGTCCTCCGTTCAATCAATTCTAAATATTTCTAACCCGTATTTCGACATGTGAAATGTCCTCAGATCCTCTGGTTTGTTGGAATCAACTTGTCCTTGTTACTTTAAATAAAATTCGGTGCTCTACAATGAAAAACTAAAGTCAGCATCTCCCTGGAAAGATTTTTGGGGTGGGGGTAGAGCTTATCTGTCTTCTTAGCATCTGTTCTGATTTTCTCTTTGCATTGAGTTCTCCATCTCTTTTCTACCTTTCTCCTCCAGTTCATGCTGCCCAGTTGCAGCACTACACCCTACTAGACACTGCTCTGGCCACTTTACTCCCCAAAGCATACTGTTTCAAGCCTATATGCAGTCACTTGACCAAATAATTGGGGAAAGGAATATTATATGGATTTACCACAAATGTTAACACGTGAATATTTTAGAAAAATTCTTCACAGTCCCTGGATCACTCCCACTACTTCTACAGAATTTCCACTGGTCATCCTTTCCAGTGAGGTCCAACCTCCTGCCTTAATATTGTGTGTCCTCTCTTTCTTGATTTCATTATTTATCCTCCCTGGTCGAAGCACCCTCCAAGCCCCAAAACTTTTGCTCATATAGCTCTTTGGCTTCCTTCTAACTATATCGTTAGAACTATCATGCTACTGTTACAATTGTCATCAAGGTATTTTATGAAATAAAAATCTCTATGTAGTTGTTCTAAAATGAGCTTCCATATAATTTTATTACCCCAACAACAAATGTAATGAGTATCTGATTATCAGATGCTGTGCTAGACTCAAGGAATGCGATAGTAAATAAAACAATGATACTCCTCACAATGATTTGATAACCTTTCAGAGTTCTGTTCATTTTTGATAACTGTAGTAACTGGCACACAGTAGGAGAATAATAAAAGGCAGTATAGGAAGTAAGAAATGGAGTCCTCTTTTCAGGTGGTTAAAAGTAACATGGATTTTATCTGGAATCGTATGAAATATGACTAAAGGCAGAATAGTATGGTTAATGAACTTTACAAGTCCCATCCTAACGTCCAGTTATCTGATTCTTTTATTCACCAATTCTCCTAGACAAAAATGCAACCTGATGAATATACAGTAGCTTCGGAATTAGAGGCATTTTCCGTAGTGAATTACACATTAATACAATGGAACTATGGAAAAGACAATATCTTTAAGAAGCATTTTAAACGTCTTATTAAACAATTACTGAAATCATTATTTATTTATTTATTTTTGGCACGTTTGGTCTTCGTTGCTGCGAGTGGGGGCGACTCTTCGTTGCGGTGCGCGGGCTTCTCATTGCAGTGGCTTCTCTTGTTGCAGAGCTCGGGCTCTAGGTGCACGGGCTTCAGCAGTTGTGGCACACGGGCTTAGTTACTCCGCAGCAGTAACTGTGGAGTGGGATCTTCCTGGACCAGGGATCGAACCCGTGTCCCCCGCATTGGCAGGCGGATTCTTAACCACTGCGCCACCAGGGAAGTCCCTGAAATCATTTTAAAAATTACTTTCTTTTAAGGAATTAAAAAGCACAGATAAAACTGCCTTATAAAAAGGTCATGAAAGATGGCCATATAAAACTTAAGCTGATACTTATCTAATCATAGTGTAAATCATTCCCTGAAAGCCTTTATATTTTTGAAAAGAGACCTTACTGAAAATGAATTACGTATTAAATCAACTGAGTTGATTTAAGATATTTAATAATTTCTAGTGCAGTTACATCTTTGAGAAAAGACACGTAGCTTTCTGTTCTATGTATTTTGTTAAGAGTTTTCATTATTACTGTCATCATACTAACTGGCTTTTTAGTATCTGGCAAGCTTTATAATGATTTGGGATTTTTATTTGAAACTGTAGGTATGCCTTTGTCCTTGCTGTTATTGTTCATCCAAGGGATATGGCATCAAGCTTTCCTAACTCTCCTTCATCTGAAATGTTATCATAGGACACAGGGTCAACCTACCAAAAGTTAATGAAACTTAAACCTCAGGTCCCCTCAGATAAAGGGGTCCTTCAAGGGTCCTAGCATTGGATTCATATGGTCATGTATTTTTTGCAAATTTTGCAAAAGCAGGATATTCTAACCTACTTATACTTACAGATAATAATTCCAGTTCAAGTGCTCTTTCTTTCCATTCCAAACCTCCCTGTCTCTGGAATAACCAGAAAAATTGTAGAGTTTGGCTAAAAGGAGTTGAATCAGAGATATATTTAGTTTGGATTTGTTGGTATATATAAGTAATTCAGAGCCACTTCTGTTTATAGTTAAGGTATTACTAGCTGTTTTGTGTAGAAACGGAATCCAGAAATATTCCTACTGTCCACTGTGCCAGCTAATTCAGGTTGTGTCATGAAGATCCAGGATCAAAATGATATTGCAGTATGAATATAACCTATGATACTCAGCATCGGAGTACATGGGAGTAAAGAAAGAAAGATGGATTTAAATGTGTGGAGCATCTGTGCAGTTGGGAGGTAGATTGTTGTTGCTTTTGTTTTTTTTCCCTGTGTCAGGCAATTTTTCATAGATGATGTATAATCTGCCTTAGGCAAGCTGTATGGGTATGATGTACTCATTTCTATGTTTGGTACAAGCATGCGCCCAAGGGCAACAGGGGTAGCACCAAACTGATTGGCCTCTTCATTGCAGGTTACAGCAACTGGTCAGTAAATATTTGTTATAGGAAGAACATTTTGATTGGAATGAGCCCCTCTGAGAGTCCCCAAATTAGATAATCTCAGAAGAGATAGTCAAGGACTTCCTAGTATGGTAAATGAATTCCAAGTTTTGACCATCAGTTCTGTTGTCTGACTTATAGTGAGAAGTTGAGAGACAGGAAGATACATTTGAATTGTAATAAAGAATTTCAGAAGAAAATGCCCTGAATTATGGACTCAGTAACATATCATGGAGGACAATATTTTGGACCACATGGACCTTCTAGCAAACGCCCCCTCATACTTAAGGTTATCTGTAGAAAAGATATGATTTTCCACAACCTTTCAGTGAGTTATAATATGAGGTCTGTGAATAGGGGAATCACTCAAATAAATAAATATGTGTATAGTAAATCTCATTTTGCTCACCGTGGTGCTTTATGTCCTGACTGCTGACAGTGCAGCATTTTGTTGGTACATGCCCTTGTAGTAAAAGAAAAAAATAAAGTTCAACCATTAGGCTATAAATTCAAAATTAATAGAAAAATGAATTATTCATCCATATTTATAGCCTGTGTATAAGTATCTGGCCTTTGCCATTGTAACTGTTTTTCTTATGTGAATTAATAATGGATAAAAACCTACTTGCTTTCAAATGCCAGACCCTTTCGATTGGGTTTTTTTTAACTTTAAATTTTAAAAAAAGTATTAATAAGGCTGGTGTACCATACATCACTTCTGATACCCTCAGGCTGTAAGATCACAAAACTTTCATCTTTAATGCCATTAGGCTGCAACATTACTAACTCTGTAAGGTAGATTTCAGTGCAATGTCTTCCTCCTGACCAGAAGTAGTCACTGAATATAAGATTTATAGGAATATACGTTTATAGCGATATAAAATTCTCTGAAACTTACTACTAAAAACAAACAAAAAAACAATTTTAAGATTTTTATTTTTAATACTTTATAATGGAGAGCTTTGGCTCCATCGTGCAATGGATACCACATTAGACTTCTATAATGGAGAGCTTTGTACAGTGAAATAGCTCAGGATTCATTAACACCTCATCCTTGGGAATTCAAATCAGTATTTTAAAATAATAAAATAGTTGCAAAATTCTTCATCTGGTTAATTGCATCTGCCCCTTTATCTACCTAATAGACAAGGTGTAAAGGAAGGAGTTTTTGTTTTGGATCTGGCTAGATGCGTTTAAATCTTGGCTCTCTCACTAATTAGATGTATGGTTATGGTCAAGTAATGTCATCTCTAATACAATTTTTATCAACTGAAAAATATGGATTATAATGGAGAACCTGGAAATAATTTATACAGATTATATATAATATAGCAATAAATTGATTATTACTAAAGCCTCAGCTCAGTTCCCTCTTTTTTTAAGAGCCTACTCTTTTCTTTCCAATTTTATCTCTGCCAAATAGGGGTACATACCTCCTCTCAGCCCCCTTGTAAAAGTGTTATGACTTTGTGACATTAGTTTATATTGAAGGAACTTCATAAAAATAGTTCATCATGGTTATCACAACATGTGCTGATCAGTTGTTATTGAGAACACTCCTCAACAGATTACCCATATGCTCTCTATGAGGACCAATAAGAGAAATTCATTTCTGATTTCTCCTCCAGAAATAGATTCATCCTAAACATTTGGATGGATTTTTTTTTTTTATCTTATGGACACTATGAGTTATAGTATTAATAGTGGTTCACTAATTTAAAGTCATCCATTTTTAGCAAATATGTGTAAATTTACGGTATATACACTGAATACTAGTCATCTTCAAACCTATTTTATTTCCAAGCCTTAAGTCTCATCTGTTACTTAAATATTTTTATATTTCTTTATTTACTTAATCCTAGCCATTCTAAATCCTTTTCATAACAAAGTAGAATATAAAAAATAAATTAACAAATATGACCTTGTCTAGTTCAGAGTTGCTGTCAAGATTAAGAAACAGTGCATCTGGTGGCCCTGTGTTTTGTTACTTGTCAAAAGTTAAATACTCGGTAATATATACTTTAATAGTATTTGTGTTTTTATATGCACTCAATTCATTCAACTTTTCACAGGTGATTTTGCTCATTTGCTTCACTAAGTTTTGCCTGAGGGAGACTCAGTGACTTTTTAAATTCCTCTTAGAATTTAGCACACTTGTGTATTTTTAAATAGGTAAAATGGACCAATCCAAGATGACAAAAATTTAACTAAATTGTAGGTAACAAACTTATAGTCAACCAGACTTATTCAAAGTTGGATGTACTAAAGAGACAAAAACAAAACGAAATTTTAAATGCCCTTGCGTAGGGAATGTGAGAATGTACTCTCCATGATGCCAGAATCTCCATCATTTTTTCTTAATCTTAAATCTGGCTTGATTCACATATTTATGTTATCTGTTGGCCCTTAAGGGCTCTTTATATTGGCAATCTATAATATTATCGCTAACCACAGAATAAAGCTATATATAAACACATCACTTTAAAGGAGGTCATATTTTTTGATCTTCCCTCATGTGCCAACCTATTTATCTCTGGCCTCCACTCCACTGTTGTGGTTTCCATGAAGAGAGCAGGGTTTTGACATATAACAGAGAACTGGAAAGACTCTGCTGCATTGATGTGGGTAAAGGGAGAAAAAAGGAGTGGGACAAAAAGATAGAGCCACAACTGGAGTTCCTTTCAGGGAACAGCATGGAAATTTTGAGGGTGGGAACCAGTCTCTAAGAGAAGCCTCATACATGAAATGAAGTAGCACATGAATGATGGAGGAAGATGACTAGAGAGATGAATTGCAGGTATCTTTCAAGGAGTTAATCAATGAACCCATGTGGCCCTGGAGCTTTCTGTGTGTGTGTGTGTGTGTGTGTGTGTGTGTGTGTGTGTTCTTTCTTTAGTAACAAATTCAATTATTTTAATCAATATAGAGCCATTCAGTTTTTCTGTTCCATCGTGTCAGTTATGGTAAGTTGTGCTTTACAAAGTATTTGTTCATTTTTTTTAATATGTCCTTTTATTTTAATTACATTTGTTAACATATAGTCGTTCATAATATTACCTTTTAATCTTTTAACATCTATTGGATCTCTAATAATATCTGCTTTTTAATTTCTCATATTGGCAATTTTTGCCCTTCCTCATTTTTCTTGATCAATGTAGTAGAGGGTTATGAATTTTGATCTTTTTTTAAAGATCCAAATTTTCACTTTGTCAATTTTCTCCACTGTTTTATGTTTCACAGATTTCTGCTCTCATCTTTACTATTTCTGTTCTTCTACTTTGATTTTACTTAGCTCTTCTTTTTCTAGCTTCTTAAAATAGAACTTTAGGTCATGGCTGAGTAAAATTTTCATTTTCATTAAAATAGTAAATATTTTAAGCCTTGCAGACTGAGGATAATTTCATCATTAATTTTGAAATTTGTTAAATTACCTTTTTGATTCCTCCTTTCACCATGGTTTCTCTTGAAGTTCTAAAATTTCCAAATATCTAGGGGATGTTCTAGATATATCATTCTTATTGATTTTAAGTTCATGTGATCACAGATGCACTGTCTCAGTTTTCAGTCTTTTATAACTTTTTAAGATTGTTTCTATGGCCTAGCATATGTCATAATCTTGTTGAATGTATGCTTCTAAAGAATGTCAATTTGGTCAAAATGGTTAAAGATGTTCTGTGCCTTTACTGATATTTTATCTGACTGTTCTCTCAATTACTGAAAGAAGTGAATTAATATCCCAAAATATGATGTGCATATATTTTTTTCTCTTTATATTTGTCAATATTTACTTTATATATTTTGAACCTGTGTTTTTAGGTACATACACATTTTTTATTGTTTTGTTTTTCTGCTGAATTAATCTGTTTATCATTTAGAAATATCTCTCTTTATCTCTAGTAATAGATTTTGTCTTCATCATCTGATATTATCCTTATTATTTACTTGATATTTCTTTTTGCCTCCTCTTAATTTCAATCTCTGTGTGTCTTTATACTTAAAGTACATAACTTCTAAACAGTGTATATTAGTCCTTGCTGGGTTTGTTTTTCCTTTCTACTCATATCTACCTGATAATTATAGTAAATAGTGCATTTACATTTATGTAATTATAGATATGAATAGATTTATATAATTATAGATATGGTTGTATTTATGTTTCCCATTATAATAATTGTTTTCTGTTTGTACTATCTTTTTGTTCCTCTGTGACTCATTTCTAACTTTCTTTCATGTTAATTGAATTTTTTTTAGAATTTCCTTTTAAGTTACCTTTTCACTCTTTGCTATTAATTTTTAGTGATTTCTTTCTGTAATGTTTCCCAAAGTAATTAAAATTAACATTAGACCTCTTCATATAAAATGAAAGAACCTTGAAATCACCCACTTTGTGCTATGGTTACTATATGTATTACATCTACGTATGTTACTAAACACATAATATGTTATAATGTTGTTTTAAATAATCATATATATTTTAATTAAATAAATAGAAAAATAGTCCTTTATGTTAACCTATATATTTACCATTTATGTTACTATTCCTTACTGAAGAGCAAATTTTTATCTGGTATTATTTCCCTACAGCCTGAAAAACTTTCTTGAGCATTTCTTGTAAAGTAGATCTGCTGATGGCAAATTCTGTTAATTTTAATTTATCTGAAAATGTATTTATTTTACATTTATTCTTGAAAGATATTTCACAGTGTATAAAATTCTGTCTTCTGGCTGCAACTGTTTCCCATGACAAATCAGAGGTCATTTTTATTGTTATTTCCCTATATTCAAGATGTGCTCTTTAGATTTTGTGTTTATCTTTGGTTTTCAGCAATTTGTCTTTCACGTGCCTGGGTGGTGTAGTTTTCTTCCTTTGTACTGCTTATGGTTTAAAGTTTATATGAAATCTGTGAATTAATGTTTTTCATTAACTGGGAAATTTTGGGCCATTATTTTTCTAAATATTTTCCCTATCCTCTCTCTTTCCTATTTCTAGGGCTTCAATTATACATACATTAGGCATTTGATACTGTCCCACAGATCACTGAAAATTCACTCCTTTCCCACTCTTTTAGCTCTCTCTTGTTCTGTTTGTATAATTTCTATTGATTTATTTTCAACTTCACTGACTCTTACTTCTGTAATCCCCAATCATATGTTAAGACCTCCAAGTTTACTTCTATTTTTTTCAGGTATTACTTTTTAGGTCTAGAATTTTAATTTGGTTATATTTTATGGTTTCTATTTCTGTGTTGAGATTGTCTGCATTTTCACTCATTACAAGCATATTTTCCTTTGCATTCTTATATGTAGTTATAGGAGCTGATATTTAAATCTTTATATGCTAGTTCCAACATCCTATTTCACATCAAGGTTGGTTTCCATTGATTGCCTTTACTTTTGAATATAGGCCATGATTTTTCATTTTTGTTTAAATGAGTTGCTATTTATCCCAGCATCTTTTATTGACTGTTCTTTCTCTAGTGCGGGGATATATTATTATCATAGCATAAATTCATAGCTATAACAAGGTTCACCACAGGTATATAACTGCCAAAAAACTTGGAACTTATGTATTTCATATTTTAAAAATAAGTAAAATGAAACTACATCAATCAGATAACAAGATTTAGATTCACTTCTCTGAGAATTCATTTTAACATATTTGAGATCTAGTTCATTTGCTTAATCTCCTATGGAAATCTTTTTATTCTTTTGATCATTGGACCTAAATCTCAAAGCATTTTAAAGATTTATTTTCTCTTCAGCACTGACCTCAATCCTTTGTTTCATACTTGAATAATATTTTTTATTCAAGTCCAAAATGATATCTTTCTTACAAATACATTTACAGCTTCTAGTACAATGCAGGGTTTAGGGGAGAGAGGAAGCAAAGACCATCAAGTAAACTCGGTACTATGCTTTTTATGGAAAGAAAATTATATTATGTGTCTTTCATTTTACACATGAGTAAAATTAAGTTGTTAGCTCTGATGGTGATGGTAAGAGGTAACAGTCATAGAAAACTTACCATCTTTGAGGTACTTCTCTAAACATATCATATTCATTAATTCAGTTAAAATTTTCAACAACTGTGTGAAGTTGGTACTATAATTATCATCTCTATATTACTGTTGATGAAACTGAGTCTTAGAAATATTAAATAATGTGGAGAAACAAAGATTTGAAATGAGGTAGTCTGAATCACCACTCTATCATTACCTAATTGCCAAGAAGAAGAGGAGGAAATGGAGAGGGAGGAAGAGAGGAAATTATTCAAAGTAGAAAGAGAACTGTAGCACCAGTCTTTATAGTGTGTATTTAATTGTTCCCAAGTGCTTCCCCAAGCTGCAAAATAATTCACATGCCAGAGTGAAGGGATGGCTGATGACAAAAAGTTCAGCAAGACCATGAACATGGATATGTGGTTCACATGGGAGATAAATCTCTATGCTAGAGATTGAACCTCATATAGTCTTAAAATCAATAACTCATTCTACTTGCTATAAACCCTCACTTAGCAAGCAAATTTCTAAATGTAATATTTTCTTCTCTATAATAATTAAGAAGAGTAAAAAAGCGTAACTTTCTAACTAAACACCTAAATTTTATATCACAAAATAATTACCACTTATTTAAATATTTTAAAATTGTGTGTGTGTTTGTATATGTGTGTATGTGTGTACGTGGGTTTGACCAAAACACTTTGCTCAGTGCTTCCATGAAAAAAACACCATAGAGGTCCTATAGTATAATAATTTGGAAAGAAAAATTATAACAACTGGTCTCTCTTTAATCCATAAACAAATGGGTAGATATTTAATGCACATTTTTAACAGTTTTTCTCTAATATGTTGACAAAATTAACATGTATTGTCCAATTGTATAATCAAAGCCTTAAAAGAGTAAAGGAAATTTCTTCTACAAAAGAATATCACTTATGTTTTACCATAATATATTTTTCTCCAAAGCTGTTTCCAATTTGTAATACAATGTGGTATTTTGTTTATGTGCATGAAATTGAAATTAAAAACTCATTTTAGTTTTAAATGAATGATTTTATTTTTAATTCTAGCCTTGCTGCTTGTCAAATATTTGATAATAAAATTTACTAATTTCTAGGGACACAGCAGATAGTATATCTCCCTGATGATTTATCTTAAGTTTTCTGAATCCATAAGTATTAATTATCTATGAAAAGAGCTGATTTTTCTGAGAAAATGTGTTCATCAATTTCACACATTTATTCTTCCCTGTAGAAATATTCACTATGGACTTTGGTTAGCCTGAGAGAAATAAAAAGGTTGAATTTCCCCACTTACGAACACCACAGGAAGGTCATTTTCACCTACCTATCTCAGAACATCTCTACAGAAACTTAATAATGCTTAGTCCAGAAAAAAAAAAAATCGAAAACAACTGATAAATTGTTATTCCTTTAAGGCAATCAACGACTTAATCTTCAAGAGTAAAAAGAAATTCTGATTTAATTTATTATGAAATCCCTACATTTGTTAGAAAGATGCAGGCCAGACCAATGTTTATGAATGTCTGTTTGGAGAATACATTTAGAAATTGCCCAAATCAGTAGAAATATATTAACTTTGACCAACAAATTTTTATCAGTTCAATATTATTAAGCATAGTCAAAAATGTACTGAAGATTAATCTAATCTGCAAAACAACTGTGAAAGACAGTGCTATCCATGAAAACATTAAGGAATAGTATGAGTAAGATGCTGAGTTACTCTATTCTCCTGATTTCTAGTGTACTAGGATTTGCTATTTTAGTCCAGAAGAAAACCTTACGCCCTTTTGGTATTTGACTGAACTGTAGATACTAAATCTACTCTGGCATTGCTGAGACAGTCTGTTCAATCTGCATTCTCAAAGCTGTGTATATATTAGAACAAAGAAAAGCTAAAATACATGATTAAAAAATTAAAAGGTCTGTTCCTGCCCTCGTCCGTCACGCTTACTAATGTAATGTTAAATTCAAACCGCTGAATTTGTAATTTGCCTGATTAAACAGAGAATGTCTTAAGGTTGGCAATACCTATGAAAAGATCTGCAAAACAGACGAATTATTTTAACACAATTACTAAGATAAGTGTTCAAATTATTATACTTAAGAAATAGTTATTTTCAAACTTTCTAAACCATATACTTTTAAAAATTGAGATATAATTGACATTTAATATTATATTAGTTTCAGCTGTACAACATATTGTACATATGATATTTGCATATATTGCAAAATGATCACCACAGTAAGTCTAATTAACATCAATCACCAAATATAGAGATTCTTTTCTTATGAGAACTTTTAAGGTTTACTCTCTTAGCAACGTTAAAGTGTACAATACAGATTTATTTCCCCCACTCTCTTCAGTGAAGTTATGTCATATATCTGTAACAGATTCTTTAAATTTAAAAAATTTTTTAATAAATTTATAACCTCTTCACTCACTTCTACCATTCCTCCACCCCCCACCTCTGGCAACCACCAATCTGTTCTCTAATCTATGAGCTTGCTTTTTTGGGGTTTTTGTTGTTGTTTGTTTTTTGGTTTTTGTTTTTTAACATCCACGTATAAGAGAGATATGGTATTTGCCTTTCTCTGACTTATTTCACTTGGCATAACGCCCTCAAAGTCCATCTATGTTGTTGCAAATGGCAAGACTATGTTCTTTTTATAGCTGAAAAATATTCTGTCATATATAATATATATATATTATACATACATCTTACACTTTATCCATTCATTCATTGATGGACACGTAGGTAGTTTCCATATTTTGGCTATTATAAATAATGCTATAATGAACATGTGAGTAATTTTATCTTTTCAAGTTAGTGTTTTCGTTTTCTTCAGGAATACCCAGAAGTGGAATTGCTGGATCATATGATAGTTCTGTTTTTAATTTTTTGAGGAAACTCCTTACTCTCTTCTATAATGGCTGCACCAATTTACATTGATACCAATAGTGCACAGGGTTCCTTTTTCTCCACATACTCATCAACAATTGTTATTTCTTGTTTTCTTTGATAATAGCCATTCTAACAGGTATGAGGTGATATCTCATTGTAGTTTTGATTAATAATGGTGATTAATAATGTAGAGCATCTTTTCATGTACTTGTTGGCCACCTTTACAATGTCTTCTTTGGGAAAATGCCTACTCAGATCTTCTGTCTGTTCATTAATCAGATTGTTTGTTTTTTACTGTTGAGTTGTATGAGTTCTTTGTATATTTTGGATATTAGCCCTTTATCAGATGTATGATTTGCAAATATTTTCTCCCATTCAGTAGGTTCGCTTTTCATTTTGTTGACAGTTTCCTTTGCTGTGCAGAAGCTTTTTTGTATGATGCAATCCCACATTTCTTTTTGCTTTAGTTGCTCTTCTTTTTGGTGTCAGATTAAAGAAATCATCATCAAGACCTATGTCAAAGAACTTACCACCTATGTTTTCTTCTAGACGTTTTATGGTTTCAGGTATTAGTGTTCAAGTCTTTAATCCATTTTAAGTTAGTTTCTGTGTATGGGGTAAGATGGTGGTACAGTTTCATTCTTTTGCATGTGGCTGTCCAGTTTTCCCAACACCATTTATTGACGAGACTCTCCTTTCCCCACTGAATATTTTTGGCTCCTTTGTCATATATTAATTGACCATATATATGTGGATTTATTTCTGGGTTTTCTATTCTGTTCCATTGATCTATGTCTGTCTTTATGCCAATACCATACTCTTTTAATTAGTATAGCTATGTAATAAAACTTGAAATCAGTGAGTGTGATGCCTCCAGCTTTGTTGTTCTTTCTCAAGATCGCTTGGGATATTTGTGTGTTCTTTTTTGTGGTTCCATACAAATTTTAGGATTATTTGCTCCATTTCTTTGAAAAATTCCATTGGAATTTTGATAGAGATGGCATTGTACCTGTGTATTGGTTTGGGTAGTATGGACATTTTAACAATGTTGATTCTTCCAATCCATGAGCACAGATATCTTTCCATTTATTTGTGTCTAATTCCTTCCTTAATGTCTTGTAGTTTTCAATATAGAGGCCTTTTACTTCCTTGGTTAAATTTATTTCTAGGTATTTCATTCTTTTTGAAGGAATTGTAAATGGGATTTTAAGAATTTCCCTTCTGATAGTTCACCATTAGTATATAGAAATGCAACAGAATTTTGTGTAATGATTTTGTATCCTGCAACTTTACTGAATTCATTTATTAGTTGCAACAGTTTTTGATAGAGTTTTAGGGTTTACAATATATAATTTTATGTCATCTGCAAATAGTGACAATTTTACTTCTTTTTTTCCAATTTGGATGCCTTTTCTTCCTTTATTTGCCTTATTGCTCTGGCTAGGACTTCCAATACTATGTTGAATAGAAGTGGGGAGAGTGGGCCTCCTTGTCTTTTTGTGACCTTAGAGGAAAGACTTTCATCTCTTCATCAATGAGTATGATGTTAGTTGTGAGCTTATTATATATGGTTTTAATTATGTGGAGGTATATTCCCTCTATACCCACTTTGTTGAGAGTTTGTATCATGGATGTTGAATTTTGTCACTGCCTTTTCTGCACTCACTGAGGTAATCATATAATTTTTATCCTTCATTTTGTCAATGTGGTGTATCACATCTTTGATCCATTGATTATTCAGTAGCATATTGCTAATATCCACATATTTGTGAATTTTACAGTTTTCTTTGTGTAATTAATTTTGAGTTTCATTACATTGTCATCAGAAAAGATCTATGACATTATTTCAATCCTCTTACATTTATTAAGACTTGTTTTGTGGCTTAATGTATAATCTATCTTGGAAAATGTTCCATGTGCGCTTGAGAAGAATGTGTTTTCTGTTGCTTGTGGATGGAATTATCTGTAAATAACTGTTAAGCCCATCAGATCTGATGTGTCATTTAAGGCTAATGTTTTCTTATTGATTTTCTGTCTAAATGATCTATCCATTGATGTAAGTGGAGCATTAAAATATGCTAGTCTTTTTGTATTGCTGTCTATTTCTTCTTTTAGGTCTGTTAATATTTGTTTGATATATTTAGGTGCTCCTATATTGGGTGCATAAATACTTACAAATACTGTATCCTCTCATTGGACTGACTCTTTTTTCACTATATAACACCCATTTTTGTCTCTTGTTACAGTCTTTGTTTTAAAGTCTATTTTGTCTGATATAAGTATAGCTGCTCCAGTTTTCTTTTGTTTTTTGTTTACATGGAATATCTTTCTCCATCTCTCAATTTTCAGTCTGTGTGTGTCCTTACATCTAAAGTGAGCCTCCTGTAGGCAGCACAGAGATAGGTCTTGGTTTTTTATCCATTCAGGCACACTATGCCTTTTGATGGTAGAATTTAGTCCATTTACATTTAAAGTAATTATTGATAGGCATATACTTATTTCCATTTTGTTAATTGTTTTTTGGCTATTTTTGTGTTTCCTCTCCATTCTTTTCTTCTTCTCTTGTTCTTTTCCTTTGTGATTTTATGACTTTCTTTCATGGTATATTGATATTCTTTTCTCTTTACCTTGTGTGTATTTTCTATAGGTTTTGCTTTGTGGTTGTCATGAGGTTTACATAAAACAACTTACTTCTATAACAGTCTATTTTAAGTTGGTAACAACTTAACTTTGATCCCTTTCTAAAGCTCAACATTTTTACTCTCCCCTCAATACTTTATCTTTTTGGTATAATATTTTACTTGTGTATCCCTTAACCAGTTATTGTAGTCATAGTTATTTTTATGACTTTTTTCTTTTAATTTCATAATAGCTTTATAAGTGATTAATCTACCACCTTTAGTATATATTTGCCTTTCCAGTGAGATTTATTCCTTCTCTGGACACAATCTTGCCATAAATCCCATCTCCACCAAATGATCCACAATTGGGAGAAAACAAAACCCAGAGCCTCTCCCTGAGGAACAGAAGGTTCAAACTACACATGGGACACTTCAACTTTTGGGACCTGCACCTCAGGATTGAGCCCCAAATCATATAACTTGAAAATGAATGGGGCTTTCATTCCAAGGCCAATAAGATTGTAGTGACCTGTGAGACAGTTCTTAAGTGCTCATGTGCTCAGACTTATCCACCCCAGATCCCATCTCAGAGGTAGCCCATTGCACCTAGACTTAAAATGAAGAAGACTCAGCTGCTTGTATTAAAGTGGCAGCCTAAAGGGCAGGCAACCTATTTAACACACACGTCTAGGAGGGTTCTGGAACACTCTCTGGAGACAGAGACTGGCAAGGGCCATTTTCACATTCACCCTTTGCCCTCCTCCAGAACACCAGTATCTCTCAGAAGGGAACTTTTATATGCATCTTGAGCCTTATCTCTGCAGCTGCCATCCAGGGGATGCCTCTTGAGTGCCTGGTTCTGGAGACCAGGGGAGTTTGCATTCCTGGTCCCATGGGACTGTAATAATAGTTGTCACCCAGAAAGGAGCTTGTACCCCTGTCTGGTGCCCCGATTTTTAAAGTTACTACCAGGGGACACCTCTATATTGCCTGGGTCTCATGGCCAGTGGGGCTTACGCCCATGGGTTCCACAGGACTGTAATCAATGGAGAAGAGTTCTTAAATAGCTACCACCCCCAGAGTACAGCAAAAGGCAACAGGTTGAGGAGACAGGTCTTCCTGTGTAGGAAGCTCAATAGCTAATCAGCATGACTGTGGCCTGGAGGGCAGGCTTCTAAAATTAAATTTATATCTACAGGATAACTATAATCCTTTCCAGAGATCTTGGAGTGTGAATGGTATCTTCACCCTCTCCCTCTGCTATGTTCTAGTGTGCCAGTGTCTCCTGGAGGGGAGTTTTACACGTGGTTGGTACCCTGGTTTTTACATCTTGCTCCCCAGTATTTTCAAATGTTGACCAGGGGACACCCCTTCGTCACCTGGCAAACCAGGAGGGCTTACACTCCTGGGTCCTATGGAATTCTGGCAATTGAAGAGACAGTCTTTGGCAGGCTGCCACCCCCATGGCACTTTGCAGACAGCAGATGAGGCACATCCCCCATTCTCTCTGTGAAGGAGGCCTCTCGACTTGTCCTGGAGCTTCAGCAGGAGGGGAAGACTTCAGGTCTGTGATACATCTAAGGGGCTACAGAGCTGCTCTCAAGAAAGTTAGGCTGTGGATGCCATCTTGGCTCTTGCTCCAGCTTGCCAGTAGCTCCCAAAAAAAGAGCTATACACTCATCTGGAGCCTCAATTTTTGCAGCTGCCACCCAGGGAATACCGCCAGATTGCCCTGGCAAGCAGGGTTTATGTTTGTGGACTAACAGGACTGTATATACTTGTATACTTTAAAAAGATGCTGCCTGAGGGTCTGGCTTCCAAACAGCCTGAATTTAGGTCCTGAGATCCTCCCCTTAGGAACACAGACAGGTCTTGACACATCCTCAACTACTGGGAGCTATTAACAATATAATAGGCTGCTTGGACAAGTACAGCTTGGTCAAGTACCTTTGACCACCAACATATACTTTATATACTTCCTATACCATATAATTTTGCATGTAAGTTATAATTGCCAATCAATCAACTTGCCTAAAATATTTATTTCCTTCCTTGTAAGACTGATGTTCACACATAGGTAAGGATAGAAATACTACCAGGAAGTACAGTAATACTGACATTCCTATATATACATAATTACTGAAGCCAAATTTTTAACAAAATGATTAAATTAGTTTAAAATATTCCCATGATATTATGTTCATTAGCGATGATAGTACTCAGGCCAAAAAAAGTAGTTAATTCAATGCATTCATACTTTGTTCATGTCAGTATAAATTAATGTAATGTAATACTTCTGAAAGGAATATGATAATATGTTGCAAAACGCAAAGATTTTCATGAGTTTTGCTACAGTAATTCCACACTAGGAAATTTCTCCTAAGGGAATAATTCAACAAAAGCAAGAAGGTATGTGCTCAAAGAATATTCAGTGCAGCATTATCTATAATAGAATAAATGTTCAACAATAGGGAAAGGCTTACTAAATTATGGTACATTAACACAATGGGATATTACACAGCTATGAAAAATGATGATTATAAAAACAAAGAGAAGACAACTGTTTGTAATACAATTTAAAGTTGCAAAAAAGAAACCATAGGTTGTAATTTATACTTGACATCAATTATGTAAAATAAGCTATTTGCAAATAACAACAGGAAAATAATAAGCAATAATGAAAAACACCTGCTACATTAGGATAGAAAGAGGGTAATTGCTTTTCATTTTTTCCATTGCATTTTATTAGTAGTAACAATGGTGGTCACAGCAATGAAAATATAAACAGCAATAATACATCCAAGGTGAAAAGCCACATCACATTCAGAAAGCTGAAACACTTTTAAAGATTTTTAAAATAGACTTTATTTTTTAGAGCAGCTTAAGGTTCACAGCAAAACTGAGCAGAAAGTACAGAGAGTTCTCATATACCTATACCCTCTGCCCCCACATTTGCAGTCTCCCCCAGTATCAACATTCCCTACCAGAGTGGTACATTTATTATAATCTGTGAACCTACATTAACACATCATTATCACCCAAAGTCCATAGTTCACATTGGGGTTCACTCTTCGTGCTATATATTCTATGAATTTTAACAAATGTATAATGACATTTTTCCCCCAATAAAACATTATACAGAATAGTTTCAGTACCCCTCACATTATGCATTCTGCATATTCAATCCTCCCCACCCCCACACCCTGCCCATCTAAGCTCTGGCAGCCATCAGTCTTTTTTTCTTTTCTTTTACACTGACCAGTTTATTATGAAGGATACAACTCAGGAACAGCCAATGGAAGAGATGCATAAGATAAAGCCGCAACCACAAAAACTCTGATCATTTCAGTGTCTCCATGCTTTTGCCTTTTCCAGAATTTCAAATAGTTGGAATCATACTGTATATAGCCTTTTCATATTGGCTTCTTTCACTTAGTAATATGCATTTAATGTTCCTCTGTGCCTTTTCATGGTTTAATAGCTTATTTCTTTTAGCAGTGAATAATATTCCATTGTATGAATGTACCACAATTTATCTATCTATTCACTTACTGAGGGACACCTTGGTTGCTTCTAAGTTTGGGCAATTATGAATAAAGCTGCTATAAATATCCATGTGCAGGTTTTTGTGTGGATATAAGTTTTCAGCTCTTTGGGGTAAATATCAAGGAGCATGATTGTTGGATCATATGGTAAGAGTATGTTTAGTTTTGTAAGAAACCACCAAACTATCTTCCAAAGTGTGTGTACCATTTTGCATTACCACCAGCAATGAAAGAGATTTCCTGTTGCTTCACATTCTAACCAGCATTTGGTTTTGTCAGTGTTCTGGATTTTGGCCATTCGAAGAGGTGTGAGGTGGCATCTCATTGTTTTAATGTGCAATTCCCTTAAGTCATGTGATGTGGGACATTTTTTCATATGATTATCTGCCATCTGTATGTCTCCTTTGTGAGGTGTCTGTTAAGGCCTTTGGTCCATTTTTCAATTGGATTGTTCATATTCTTGTTGAGTTTTAAGAGTTATTTGTATATTTTGGGTAACAGCCCTTTACCAGATATGGCTTTTGCAAATATTTTCCCCTAGCCTGTGGTGCATCTTTTCATTCTCTTGGACAGTGTCTCTCACAGGCAAGAAATCTTTAATTTTGATGGAGTCCAAATTATCAGTTCTTTCTTTCATGGATCATGACTTTGGCATTTTATCTAAAAGTCATTGCCGGGCTTCCCAGGTGGCGCAGTGGTTGAGAGTCTGCCTGCCGATGCAGGGGACACGGGTTCGTGCCCCGGTCCAAGAAGATCCCACGTGCCGCTGAGCGGCTGGGCCCGTGAGCCATGGCCGCTGAGCCTGCGCGTCGTAGCCTGTGCTCCACAACGGGAGAGGCCACAGCAGTGAGAGGCCCGCGTACCACAAAAAAATAAAAAAATAAAAAATAAATATATAAAAGTCATTGCCAAACACAAGGTCATATATATTTTCTCCTATGTTATCTTATAGGAGTTTGAATTCTATAAATCACTATGAGTTAATTTTTGTAATGTGTTTAAGGTCTGTGTCTGGATTCATTTTTTGTGTGTTATGTCCAGTTGTTCTGGCACCATTTGTTGAAAAGATTATCTTTGCTCCATTGTATTCCCTTTGTTCCTTTGTCAAAGATCACTTGACTGTATTTGTGTAGGTCTATTTCTGGGCTCTATTCTGTTCCAATGGTCAGTTTGTTTATTCTTTGCCAATACCACACTGTCTTAATTACTGTAGCTTTACAGTGAGTCTTGAAGTCAAATAGGGTCAGTCCTCCAACTTTGTTCTTCTCCTTCAATGTTGTGTTGGCCATTCTGGATCTTTTGCCTCTCCATATGAAGTTTAGGATCAGTTGGTTGATGTTCACAAAATAACTTACTGGGATTTTCACTGAGATTTCATTGAGTCTGTAGATCAATTTGGGAAGAACTGACATCTTGACCCTATTGAGTCTTCCTATCCATGAGCATGAAATATCTTTCCATTCATTAGTTATTGATTTCTTTCATCAGAGTTTTGTAGTGTTCCTCATACAGATTTTGTACATATTTTATTAGCTTTACACTTAAGTATTTCATTTTTTGGAGTGCTACTGTCAATGACATTGCATTTTTCATTCCAAATTGTACTTGTTCATTGCTGGTGTACAGGCAAAGCATTTGGCTTTTGTATGTTAGTCTTATATCCTCCAACCTTGCTATAATTGCTTATTAGTTCCAGGACTTTTTTTGTTGTTGTTGTTGATTCTTTGGGACTTTCTACATAAATGATCATGTTATCTGAAAACAAAGACAGTTTTATTTCTTCCTTCCCAATTTGTATTCCTTATATTTTCTTTTCTTGTCTTACTGCATTTTCTAGAACTTGTAGTACAATGTTGAAAAGCAGTGGTGAGAGGGGACATATTTGCCTTCTTCCTGATCTTACAGGGAAATATTCAAGCTTTTCATCTTTAAGTATGATGTTAGCTATCTTTTTGTAGATATTCTTTATCAAGTTAAGGAAATTCCCTCTATTCCTAGTTTATTGGGAGTTTTTAATCATGAATAGTTTTGGAATTTGTAAAAATCTTTTTGTGCATCTATTGATACAATCATGTGATTTTTCTTATTGATTGATGGATCACATGAATTGATTTTTAAATGTTGAAATAGATTTGCATATCTGGGATAAATCCCACTTAGACATGGTGTATCATTCTTTTTGTACATTGTTGGATTCAGTTTGCTAATACTTTGTTGAGGATGTTTGCATGCATGTTCATGAGAGATATTTGTCTGTAGTTTTTTTGTAATGTCTTTGTCTGGTTTTAGTATTAGGGTAATGCTGGCCTCCTAGAACAACTTAGGAAGTATTCCCTCAACTATCTTCTGAAAAAGATTGTAGAGAGTTGGTATAATTCTTTTCTTAAGCATATTTTAGAATTTATCAGTGAGCACCTGGACCTGGTGCTTTCTATTTATAAAGTTATTAATTATTGATTCAATACTTTATTAGATATAGGTCTATTCAGATTGTATATTTCTTCTTTTGTGTGAGGTTTGGTAGATTTTGTCTTTATAGGAATTTGTCTGTTCATCTGGGTTATAAAGAGCATAAAGCTGTTCACAGTTTGCCCATTTTTCAAATGGGTTGTTCATTTTCTTACTTTTGAGTTTAAGAGTTCTTTGTATATTTGGGATGACAGCCTTTTACTTTTAAACACTTTGAGCCAGATGTGAGCATGTGCCTTTTGCTAAATTAACCTCTGAAAGAATGTATTCACTATGGTTATCTGCTAAAGTAGTTGCCTATAGGGGAATTCCCTGGCTGTCCAATGGTTAGGGCTCCACACTTCCACTGCAGGGTCCACGGGTTAAATCCTTGGTCGGGGAACTAAGACCCCCACATGCTGCGTGGCATAAAAAGCAGTTGCCTATAGAAAGGGGGCAGTTAGAAGACATGGGTTACATTACCAGTTCTAACCTAACTTAGTTGGTGAGTTTTCATAAGTCACTTACATCTGAATCAATCCCATACATGTGTGAGTTCAATTGATGATAAGGATCACTCTAACCCACAAATTTAATAAAAGTTACAATCTAGTGAAAAAAAGTTTATGGGACTCAATATTTGGCAAATGATATGTGGCGTTGCTTTCCAAGTCTTCACTAGTTTGCCGCACCACACACGGAGATGGTTACAATGACTGTATGCCTATCAAGGGTGAAATTCTGACAGATGTTAGAAACCCAGTAGGGGCCTTAAAGCTTCTTATACTGATAGCCACATATGCCTGAAGTCTCAAAACAATAATTTTATATTTTTAGTATTTCACATCAGTTTTCTACTATCAAGGTTTTAAGTATGATTTCTTAAGAAATCACTAAAGTAATATTACTACACTGGCCATAGGTTATGCAGTAATGAATAATTAATGATAAGTAATAAATAATCATCACATATACACAATTGTTTACTACTATGTAATGGGGACCAATCTGAGAGCAAATCAATCACTAGTCCCTTATTTCACAATGCCTAAAAAGGATTGATCAGGGCTTCCCTGGTGGCACAGTGGTTGAGAGTCCACCTGCCGATGCAGGGGACACAGGTTCATGCCCCAGTCCGGGAAGATCCCGCATGCCACGGAGTGGCTGGGCCTATGGGCCGTGGCCGCTGAGCCTGTGTGTCTGGAGCCTGTTCTCCGCAACGGGAGAGGCCACAACAGTGAGAGGCTTGCGTACCGCAAAAAAAAAAAAAAAAAGGATTGATCATAACAGGCTGTACAGAGCCTAATGCATCACATATAAAAGTTTTAATACTTATAAATATAAAAATTTTAATAAAATAGTTTTGATGAAATAGTACCTTTTAGAGTTAATATCAAATCAAATCCTTATTTTAAATTCAGACTAGTTAACTAATTAATGTGGCCTAGCATGTATGTGATCTTTCCTGGAGAATGTTTCATGTGCACTTGAAAAAAATGTGCACATTGCATGGAATGTTCTATGTATATCTCTTAAGTCAATCTGGTGCAATGCGTCAATTAAGTCCAGTGTTTCCTTACTGATTTTCTGTCTGGGTAATCTGTCCATTGATGTAAATGAGGTGTTAAAGTACTCTACTGTTATTTTATTACTGTTAATTTCTCCCTTTTTTCTGTTAATATTTAGGTTATATATTTAGGTTATATATAGGTTAGGTGCAAATGTTTATAAATGTTATATCCTCTTTTTGGATTGATCCCTTTATCATTAAGTAATGTCCTTCTTTGTCTTTTTTATAGACTATGTTTTAAAGTCTATTTTGTCTGACAGGGGTATTGATGCCCAAGCTTTCTTTTTGTTTGCATTTGCATGGAATATCTTTTTTGATCCCTTCACTTTCAGTCCCTAAGTTGTTAGCTCTGAAGGGAGTCTCTTATAGGCAGCATATAGGTGGGTCTTATTGTTTTCACTCATTCAACTATCCTATATCTTTTGATTGGGCATTTAGTCCATCTCCATTTAAAATGATTATTGATAGGTATGTACTTATTGCCATTTTGTTACTGGTTTTTCTGGTTGTTTTTATAGTTCTCTGTGACTTTCTCCTTCTTTTAGTCTGTTTCCTGGTATTTTGGTGATTTTCTTTAGTATTATGTTCAGGTTTTTTCTTTTTGCTTTTTGAGTATATACTGTAGGATTTTGGTGTTTGGCTACCATGAGCTAGATTTTATATATATATATATATATATGTGTGTGTGTGTGTGTGTATACATATCTATATATACACATATATATTAGTTTTAAGCTGATAGTCATTTTTAAGTTCAAACACATTCTAAAAGCTCTTCACTTTTTACTCCTCTCTCCACATTTTATGTTTATGATGTCTTATTTTGCATCTTTATGTGTATCCTTTAACTGTTTATTGTAGTTATACTTGATTTTATGACTTTTGTCTTTTAACTTTCCTACTAGCTCTTTAAAGTAGTCAGTCTACTGCCTTTAACATATATTTGCCTTTAATCAGTGAGAATTTTTCCTTCATATATTTTCTTATTCCTTGTTATAACCTTTTCTTTTTCACTTAAAGAAGACCCTTTAACATTTCTTGTAAAACTGGTTTAGTAGTGATGAACTTTTAAACTTTTTGTTTGTCTCAGATATTCTTTATTTCTCTTTTTTTCTGCACTTTAAATATATCATGCCATCTCCTTATAACCTGCAAAGTTTCTGCTGAAAAATCAGCTGATAGCCTTGTGGAGGGGTGCTCCCTTGTATGTGACTCTTTGTTTTGTATTTTTGTTTGTTTTTGGTGCCTTCACAATTTTCTCTTTAACTTTTACCATTTTGATTATGATATGTCTTGGTGTAGATCTGTTTGGCATCTTATTTGTGATTCTCTGTGCTTCCTGGGCCTAAATATCTGTTTCCCCAGTTTAGGGGGCTTTTCAGCCATTATTTCATCAAATATGTTTTTGAACCCTTCCTCAGCATCATTTATTTTTTTTTTAAATTTATTTATTTAATTTTCTTGGCTGCTTTGGGTCTTCATTGCTGCACACAGGCTTCCTCTCATTGTGGCGAATGGGGGCTACTCTTCATTGCAGTGTGAGGGCTTCTCATTGCAGTGGCTTCTCTTGTTGTGGAGCACAGGCTTTAGGCATGCAGGCTTCAGTAGTTGCAGCAAGTGGGCTCAGTAGTTGTGGCATGCAGGCCCTAGACCATGCAGGCTTCAGTAGTTGCAATGTGTGGGGTCAGTAGTTGTGGCTCACAGGCTCTAGGGCACATGGGCTTCAGTAGTTGTGACACACAGGCTCAACAGTTGTGGCTCACGGGCTCTAGAGCACAGGCTCAGTAGTCATGGCGGATGGGCTTAGTTGCTCCACGGCATGTGGGATCTTCCTGGACCAGGGATCGAGCCTGTGTCCTCTGCATTGGCAGGTGGATTCTTAACCACTGTATCACCAGGGAAGTCCCTCAACATCATTTATTGAAGAGACTGTCCTTTCCCCATTGTATGTTCTTGGTATCTTTGTCAAAGATTAATTGACCATAAAGGCAGGGATTTATTTCTGGCATCACTGGTGTGTTCCATTGGCCTATATGTCTATTTTTATGCCAGTACTATTCTGTTTTTATTACAATAGCTTTGTAGTACATTTTGAAATCAGGTAGTGTGATGCCTCAAGCTTTGTTCTTTTTGTTCAAGAATGCTCTGGCTATTCAGAGTCTTCACTGTTTCCACATGAATTTTAGGATCATTTTTTCTATTTCTGTGAAAAATGCCACTGGAATTTTGATAGGGATTGCATTCAGTCTGTAAACTGCTTTGAGTAGTATGGACATTAATCATTAAATTACTGAAACTAGTATGATAATGCTATGAACAACTTTATCCAATAAGCTTTAAAATTGATGAGATAGGCAACTTCCTTGAGACACACATTACTAAAACTAATTCAGGAGGAAATTAAAAACTTTAATAGTTACACTGCCAGTGAAAGTAATGAAAAAATAATCACTTTTCCACAGAGAAAACCTCAAGCCTAGATGGCTTCACTGGTCAAACCTATCAAACACTCAAGAAATTATTTCAGTCATATATGATATAGTCCAGATGAAAATTCCAGAGTGTTATTCCCTAAAACATTTAATATATTTAACATGACCTCTAATGCCCAAACCGGACAAAAACCATGAGAGAAAAGAAAATTACAAGGCTACCTCACTTATAAATACCAATACAAAAACATTTAAACAAAATAGTGGCACATTGAATTCAGTAATATAAAAATTAATAGTAGATCATTAGCATAACCAAGTTGAAAATTATATGACAGTAAGAAAACAACATATTTCATGGGGAAATGTAAACTTGGAAATTAAAACTGAAGAGAATGGATTATCTTAATGTGATAACAGGTATTTGGAAAACCTAGATTAAACATTATATTTAACGGTAATGTAATAGAAATTTTCCTTTAAATTTTGGAGGTAAAAATATTTTCTTTTACTGATTCTATTTAATATTATTCTGGAGGTTCTTTCCAGTGTAATAAGCAAAGAAAAATAAATAAAAGGTATAAAAACTTGGAAGGGAGTAGACAAAACTGTCACTTTCAGATGATAGAATTTATAGAAAGAAAATATAAAAGAATCTACTAAGAAATTATTCAAATTAATAATACTATGTAGAAGTTTGTGGATCAAAATCAGCATGAAAAAACAATTGTATTTCTATATACCAGCAACAAACATAAGAAAAATTTTAAATATGGCTTATTTACAATAGAATCAAAAATATTGAATACTTGGGAATATATCTGATAAAAAGGTACATAAAATCTTTGAAAAAATTATAGAACTTTATTGTGAAGCATAAATAAATATAGAGATAATATTTTCATAGGAGATTTAGTATTTTAAAGATGTGTCCTCTCCAAATTGGTCTATAGAATTAAGACACTTCCAATTAAAACACCCACAGTAATTTGTGAAACATAACAAGCTGATTCTAATTTTATATGGAAATATAAAGAGCCCAAAATAGTTAAGAATATTTAGTGGATAATGTTGGAATCCCTTAGGATCCTTTTTTCTATTTTTGTGAATCCCTTGGTTCCTCAAGTTCACTTTCATTTCCACTAGCCAGCAACTGCAATTCTTAGAAGACTTTCCTTGTCCCAGTACCCATAGAACAAGAGAGTCAGGGCAGCCATTAAGCAGTGACAAAAACTGTAGTAGCATGAAAGACCAGATTCATTGCCAATGCTGACATCCATAAGACAGAGTAGGCACAGTGCCAAGGGCCCACAATAATTTTAGGGGTCTGCAAAAATGTTTTAATTTCATTTTAAAATCAGAAGAATAACATTAATATAATTATATGAATATGTAATAATCTGGCCTGGACTGTATTCATCTTTCTACTAGTGCAGCCATAAAAATATAAATTTAAACAATTTTTAGTAGAGAAAGGGGTTTATGGTGGTAAAAGTACCTAAGGCTCACAGTCATAATGTGACCTTGTTTTTTGCCCTGGGTCCCCAAAATTCTGAAGAATAAATTTTAATGCAAAGTTTTACCCTGTGTTTTCAGACTAAAGCTATCCTCTATGCACCTCTCCTTCCCCATTTTTTTCTTGTTCTGTTTCCTTACTCCTATACCAGTTTCCCAGTCCACTTCTTCTGAACTCTAAGGCAACACTCTTTAGAAAGAAAAATCAAATGGAAACACTTGCTCTAAAAGATAACAATACAGATAAGTATAAACAATAGACTAATAAGAAAAAAACTAGAGTCCAAAGACTGACTAACATATATGTGGACATGTTTTTTAATAAAGGAGGCACTGAGAGCAGTAAGTCTATTTAATGAATATTGATAGAAATATTATGTATTTATACTTGGCCAAAGCAACCTAAAAATTATATTCAAGAGCACCAAGACTTTCCTAAAGAAGAAGAACAATGTGTGAAATTTATGCTATCAGATATCAAGACTTATTAGACTGTAGTCAGTAAGACAATATTGCATAGGCATAGGGAAAATAAACAGCCCGATAAAAGAGACCAGAAACACACTCACGCACATAAGAAAATACGGTGTCTAATGTATCTGGCACTGCAAATCAGTAGTAAAAATATGCAGTATTCAATATGTTGTTATAATTTGGTAATTAAAATGTGAAAAAATGAAACAGAATTATTACTTCATGCCAGATTCAAGGACAATATTTTTAAAACTTGTGACAAAAGTATAGGAGAGATGTTTATGACTAGTATAGGGAAGAATTATAAAAGCTCAGTAAGTATAAACAATAAATAAAATTTGACTGCAGTAACAAATTTAAAACTTCCTACTCATAAAATAATACAACAGAAGAAATTTTAAAAAGGCAAATCTCAAAGTAGCAGCCAATAATTACAACTATTATTACTGACAGAATTGTGGCCAATATATATATGAGGATATTAAAAACCATAACCTGATCATCACTTTTCTCTTCTTTTTATGGCCAATATTTAAGTTTAATCTTTTTTTGAAACTGCATAAATTGGTTATTATTATTGTTTTGCAAACCAATTTTTGTTAGATTTTTTTTCCCATATAAGAAAATATATCAAAAGGAAAAAATCAAATAAGCTATTTGAAAAAGAGGAGGTAGGATCAAGGATGTAAAAAAATACATATTTTACAAATGAAGCAAACAGGCATATGCAAATGTGTATGGTTATTGCTAAATACACAATCACAAATCAAAAGCACAGTAAAATATCATTATATTTTATATTTCACTGGTAAAAAGTAAAAAGTTTGACTATACCAAGAAGTAAAGTTTTGATGCGTGGAGACACTTATACACTACTACCTGGACTTTATATTGTAAACCACTTTGGAAAACCCTTTGGCATTACCTAGTAAAGTCGAAAGTATGCATATTAAATGAAATTTTAATTGTAGGTATATTCCCTTGAGAAATTCCTCCACATTTACCAAAAAGGCATGCATTGGGAACATTGTTTATTATAACAAAACACAGAAACAAATCCACAGACGGAAGAAAAAAATTGTGGTATATTTATATAGTAGAATAGGATACAGCATTTAAGATGAATATACCTAAACTATATCTCAACATGGATAAATTCACAAATATAAAGTTAAATACTATTTTTTAAAAAAAATCAAGTCATAGAAGGATGTACCAATTTCCTTGACTGAACACCAGTTTCCTTAATGGAAAATAGACATAATAATACCTATCTAATAGAGTCATTGAGATTAAATGAGACTTTATTTTCAAGGCACAACATATGCTTTCAAAAGCTTATATATTTTAACTTCATATTATCAAAGGTGTAAAATATGAGAAATATTTCTATTTAAA
Source organism: Delphinapterus leucas (assembly GCF_059928025.1). Lineage (NCBI taxonomy): Eukaryota > Metazoa > Chordata > Mammalia > Artiodactyla > Monodontidae > Delphinapterus > Delphinapterus leucas. The sequence goes on from NC_143134.1 coordinate 96,423,215, forward strand.
CTAATTTAAAAATTGTATTGAAGAAATGTAATAACTTTAGAATCACTTTTGAAGCATCTGCTCGTATGTATGATTGATATCGTAATTTTTAAAATTTCTTATTCTCAGATTAATACAATCTTCTAAGTACCTATACTTTTCAAATAAGTAAGTGTACTTGAAAGAAATAAAACCATATTTCCTTTAGCAATATAACAAATATCAAACTTTTTACTTATCCATGTAGATCTACTCTTTTTTTAGTCCAAATTATGTCTCACTAAATCTTAAAGGCTACTACATACATAGTGAGTATAGGTTATGATAAAATCAGAAAATTATTATGAGTGCATCATAGGACATAAAATTTGGGAAATATAGAAAAATCTCTTTATGTAACAGTATAAAGATTTGGAGAGAAGGAGTAGGTATTCATCTTCCTGTGATGATTTATGGAAAATATTGTACACATTGGAATGACTTCAAGGAATTTTAGTTTTGAAAGCAAAAACAGAGTTATCTGTACCACTGGAATCATGGAAAGTAGTACACATAGAAATTGCAGATCTTTTATTTTTCCTTTATTAAAAAAAATTTTATGTTGTTTTTTCCAATTATGTATGTGATGGCTATAGAGGTAATCTCCTAGAGCAGTTAAGGGCATGGGCTTTGCAAGTAGAGAGGCTTGCATTTAAATCTGACTCTAGTCTCAAAACTAGAATGACTTTGAACTAGTTATCTGAATAAGTTTCTGACTTTGGAAAATAATGCTGGAGGGAAGAGGAGTTAGCATAACACCAAGCACATCATTGGTTTTTAGGCAATGATAGATATTTTTTAAAATTAAAGAAATAAATAGTCTATCTAATAATAACAGCTATATTTTCTTTGTTTATTTTCAAATTACTTAAACAAAAACAAATATAAAAAGAGTTTACCCATTTTTCACATACACCCACCCCCTGCCTCTGATAACCGCCAATCAGTTCTCTGTTATCTATAAGCTTGGTTATTTATGTATTTCTTTTTTTTTTTTTTCCCAGTACGTGGGCCTCTTACTGTTGTGGCCTCTCCCATTGCGGAGCACAGGCTCCGGACGCGCAGGCCCAGCGGCCATGGCTCACGGGCCCAGCCACTCCACGGCATGTGGGATCTTCCCGGACTGGGGCACGAACCCATGTCCGCTGCATCAGCAGGCGAACTCTCAACCACTGTGCCACCAGGGGAACCCTCTTTCTTTCTTTCTTTTCCACATAACAAGAGAGATCATTGAATATTTGTCTTTCTCAGTCTGGCATATTTCACTTAGCATAAGGCCTTCAAGCTCCATCCAAGTTGTCACAAATGGCAAGATTACATAGTATTTTATGGCTGAATAATATTGCATTGTATATATATACATCACATTTTCTTTACCCATTCATCCATTGACAGACATATTGGTTGTGTCCATATCTTGGCTATTGTAAATAATGCTGTAATGAACAGGGGGGTGCATATATCATTTCAAGTTAGTGTTTTTGTTTTCTTTGGATAAATACCCAGAAGAGGAATTACTGAATCATATGTAGTTCTACTCTTAATCTTTTGAGTAACCTCCATGCTGTTTTCCATAGTGTTTGCACCAGTTTGCATTCTCACCAACAGTACACAAGGTTTCCCTTTTCTTCACATTCTCAACAAGACCTGTTATTTCTTGTCTTTTTAATAATAGCCATTCTGACAGGAGTGAGATGATATCTCATTGTGATTTTGATTTGCAGTTCCCTGATGATTAATAATGGAAAGCATCTTTTCATGTACCTGTTGCCCATCTGTATGCCTTCTTTGGAAAAATGTCTATTCAGATCTCCTGCCCATTTTAAAATTGGAACGTTTAGGGTTTTTTTGCTATTGAGTTGTATGAGTTCTTTATGTATTTTGGACATAGCTCCTTACCAGATACATGATTTGCAAATATTTTCTCCCATTCAGTAGGTTACTTTTTCATTTTTTTGATGGTTTCCTTTGCTGTGCAGAAACTTTTTAGAACTTTGTAATTCCACTTAATTATTTTTGCTTTTCTTGCTTGTGTTTTGGGGTCAGATCAAAAAAGCTCATCATCAAGCTCAATGTCAAGGAGCTTACTACCTATGTTTTCTTCTAGGATTTTATGGTTTCTGATCTTAACATTGAAATCTCTAATCAGTTTTGAGTTAATTTCTGTGTATGGGGTAAGATAGTGGTCTAGTTCCATTCTTTTACATATGGCTATCCCATTTTCCCAACACCATGTATTGAAGAGACTGTCCTTTTCCCTTTGTATATTCTTGGCTCCTTTGTCAAAAATTAATTGACCATCTATGCATGGATTTATTTCTGGGCTTTCTATTCTGTCCCATTGATCTATGTGTCTGTTTTTATGTCAATACCATACTGTTTTAATTACTATAGCTTTGTAATATGGTTTGAAATCAGGAGTGTGATGCCTCCAGCTTTGTTGTTTTTTCTCAAGATTGCTTTGGCTATTTGGGTCTTATATGGTTCCATACAAATTTTAGGATTGTTTGTTCTATTTGTGTGAGAAATGCTATTGGAATTTTGATAAGGATTGCATTGAACCTGTAGATTGCTTTGGGTAGTATGGACATTTTAACAATATTCATTATTCCAATCCATAAGGATGGAATATCAGTCTATTTATTTGTGCCTTCTTCAATTTCTTTCATTAATGTCTTGTAGTTTTCAATATACCTTTCTTTAACCTCCTTGGTTAAATGTATTCCTAGATATTTTATTATTTTTGAAGCAAATGTAAATGTTATTTTTAAAAATTTATTTATTTATTTTAATTTATTTTTAAATAATTTATCATTAGTATATAGAAATTGCACGTTTTTGCATATTGATTTTGTATCTTGCAACTTTACTTAATTTTTAGTTGTAACAGTTTTTTGATGGAGTCTTTAGAGCTTTCTATATATACTATCATGTCATCTGCAAATAGTTTCAATTTTACTTCTTTCTTCTTATTTGGATGCATTTTATTTCAATTTCTTGCCTAATTGCTCTGGCTAGGACTTTCAATACTATGTTGAAAAGAAGTGAAGAGAGTGGCCATCCTTGTCCTGTTTATGATCTCACTGGAGAGGAAGGGCTTTCAGGTTTTCACACTGAGTTTAATGTTGGCTGTGGGCTTGTCAAATATATTCTTTATTATATTGAAAAATGTTACCTCTATGCTCACTTTGTTGACAGTTTTCATCATAAATAAGTGTTGAATTTGTCAAATGCTTTTTATGCATTGATTGAGAAAATGGTATGATTTTTATCCTTCATTTTGTTAACGCAGTGTATCTCATTGACTAATTTATGAATGTTGAACAATTTTGGCATCCCTGGATTAATACCACTTGATCATGGTGTATGATCTTTTTAATGTATTATTGAATTCAGTGTGCTAATATTTTGTTGAGGATTTTTGCATCTGTGTTTATCAGGGACAATGTCATTTAATTTTCTGTTCTTGTGGTGTCCTTGTCCCTTTTGGTAACAGGATGATGCTGGACTCATAAAATGAGTTTGAAAGAGTTCCATCATCTTCTATTGTTTGGAAGAGTTTGAAAAGGATTGGTATTAATTCTTCTTTGAATGTTTGGTAGAATTCATCAGCGAAGCCATCTGATCCTGGACTTTTGTTTGTTGAGAGGTTTGGGACTAACCATTCAGTCTCCTTAATAGTAATTGGTCTATTCAGATTTTCTATTTCATTATGATCCAGTCTTGGTAAGTTGTATCTTTCTAGGAATTTATTCATTCTCCTGGGTTTCTAATTTGTTCTCATATAATTGTTCATAGTAGTCTCATAATCTTTTGTATTTCTGTGGTATCAGTCCTAATACCTCCTCTTTCATTTCTGATTTTATTTATTTGAGTTCTCTCTCTTTTGCTCTCACTCTCACTCTTGCTCTTTTATTTGGTGAATCTAGCTAAAGGTTTGTCAATTATGTTTAGTTTTTCAAAGAACCAGATCTTAGTTTCACTGATCTTCTATTCTCTTTTTAGTCTCTATTTCATTTATTTCTGCTCTAATATTTATTATTTCCTTCCTTCTACTAACTTTGAGCTTCATTTGTTCTTCTTTTTCTAATTCCTTCTGGTGAAAATAAGGTTGTTTGAGACTTTCTGTTTCTTGAGATAGGCTTTACACTATGAATTTCCCTCTAAGAACTGCTCTTGTTATATCCCATAGATTTTGGTATGTTACATTTCCATTTTCATTTGTCTTAAGGTGTTTTGTATTTGTTTTTTGATCCATTGGTTGTTCAGTAGCACATTACTAATCTCCATGTATTTGTGAATTTTCCAGTTTTCTCCATGTAATTAATTTCTAGTTTCATAACTTTGTTGTCAGAAAAGTTCCTTGATATTATTTCAGTCCTCTTAAATTTATTAAGACTTGTTTTGTGGTCTAATATATGATCTATCTTGGAAGAGGTTCCATGTGCACTTGAGAAGAATGTATATTTTGTTGCTTGTGGATGGAATATTCTGTAAATATCTGTTATGCCCATCAGGTTTTATGTGTCATTTAAGGGAAATGTTTTCTTATTGATTTTCTGTCTGGATGATCTATTTATTGATGTAAGTGGAGTATTAAAGTCTTCTACTGTTATCATATTGCTATTACTATTTGTTTTATATATGCAGGTACTCCTATGTTGGCTGCATACATTTTTACTAATGTTATATCCTCTTGTTGGATTGACTCCTTTATCATTATGTAATGCCCTTCTTTATCTCTTGTTACAGTCTTTGTTTTGAAGTCTATTTTGTCTGATATAAGTATAGCTTCTCCAGCTTTCTTTTAGTTTCTATTTCCATGGAATATCTTTGGCCATCCCTTCACTTTCAGTCTGCTTGTGTCCTTACATCTAAAGTGAGTTTCTTGTAGGCAGTATATAGATGGGTCTTGTTTTTTGTTTAATCTATTCATGTACATTATGTCTTTTGATGGGAGAATTTAGTTCATTTACATTTAAAGTAATTATTGATAGGCATATGCTTATTTCTGTTTTATTAATTATTTTTTGGCTATTTTTGTAGTTCTCTGTTCCTTTCTTCTCTTGCTCTCTTCCTCTGTGATTTTATGACTTTTTTTAATTGTATGCTTATATTTCTTTCTCCTTTCTTTTGTTTATATAATATAGGTTTTCCTTTGTGGTTACCATGAGGCTCACATATAACAACTTATATCTATAACAGTCTATTTTAAGTTAATAACAACTTAATTTTGATCCCATTGTAAAGCTCCACATTATTAATCTCACTCCAATAGCTATTTCTAGTGACACATTTACTATGCATAAGTCACTGCGATGAGCAGTTTGTGTCCATTATCTCACTAAGTCTTGGGTAAAAAAACTGTATCAGAAAGCTACATTTATTATTTCTATTTTACAGAGACACAAAAACAAGTCTTAGATAATATTGTTAAATAAAAAACTAATTAAAAGAGCTTTCTCTCCCAAATATAATCATTGATAATATTTCAAATTAGTTTCTTCAAAACTTCTGCTTTTCACTAAATATTTTCATGTATACATTTTTAATGTTAATTGAGTCTTCTAAACATTTTAAAATTACTTAAACTTCTTAATGATGGGTATTTAAGGTTTTTGAATATTTTAGTCTCTAGAAATAATGTTGCAATGACCATCTTTGTGATTAAAACCTTATCTTTAACTCTATCAGATGATGCCCTTAGGATAATTAATGAGAGGAGTTATATTTTTCATTTTTTAAGATTTTTGATTCAAATGGACAATTTTTTTGTCTGGAAAGTTTGTACCAATATATGATATTTAATGTATATATGTTAGAATATACATATAGGTGTATATGGAAATAGATATATAATTTTAAATTAGCTCAACATATTTGTAATGTTTATTTTTTGAGATGAGATTTGTAGACACAAGCCAATCTGGTATATGTGAATGAAAATTTCAGAAATCACTGCTAACATCACCCTACAGAAAATAAGCTTTCAAATCTCTGTTGGGATAAAAACCACTGAAGCAAATAAAATTTCTCCTTTCATAGATTAGGGAAGTAAACTGGTCCAAACAGATAAACAAAAAGCATCTAAGCTAATGAAAGAGACAGATGCCAGATAAGAAGGTGAGAGTATTGAATTTAAGACTAATGTTTTTAGGCTTTAAGAAACAGATGACTAGAAATTATAAGACTTCTTTTTCAGGGCTGTCGGGGTGAAAGTGCTTATAAATAATCACTTTCTCTTTTGTTAAATTAGGAACAGAGGATTACTTTGACTGACAGCCAAAGAAAAGAAAGGATACTGAAGAAAAGGGAAGCATATTGATAGTAGGAAATGACTAAAAAAAAAAAAGGCTAATTTTTGAGAAAACTGTTTAAACTTCAAGAAAATTAAGCAACAAGGAATAATTAATTAATCTATTGAATAAAGAATAAAGATTAAGAGCCAGCAAGGGTTATGACCACCCATAAAGCAGCACATCATTTTCTTTATTCAATACACTAAATATTTTTTGATTACCTAATGGATGCTGAGCAGTGGATTAGACCACATTCTTCCTAAGCCATTGTATTGTAGAGCACCCTACTCCTTCTTAAGGAACCCAGGGTGAATTCTTGTACTACCTGTGGAGAACACTGTGGGGTTTTTCACTGTATGATGCATTTCCTCTATGAATCTGGGTACAAGAGTTAAGGAGAAATATCTTCTCAGACACTGGAGGACTGTTTTTTTCATTCTTGGGTGGTAAGTGTCTGAGTAGATAAACTTTTCTGCCTCTTCCAAACAGACACTGAAGGCCCACTATCCTCATTTTACAGATGTGAAAACTGAGATCTAGCGTTAGTTTGGTGGTTGCTTAAAAAGAAAATCATTAATTAGAGATAGAACTGGGTCAAAGGCCAAGGTTTTGACATCCAAGTCTGTATTATTCTTAGTAAACTAAACCAGTACTTTTAAAGCCCTATCTGTCAAAAAAAAAGCTATTTGAATCACTTATAGTAGATAAGCACATGGCTTTTTTTCTGGGGAAGTCATCTGGAATGAGATAGGCAGGTATAAATATCAAAAACAAATAGACCTGTTTTCATGTAGAGGGGAAATCCAAAGCAGGAGTCCATCTGTGAAATGAGTCAATGTGGTATGTGAAACCAAGAATGGGAGATACTGCAACACTGACAGCTCAGATGGACTGGAATTTCATCCATGGCACACTGCATACTGAGCCTGCAAGAATCAACATAAATTCCAGGACTGGGTGGATGGTGAAGTAGAGGTGGTTGACTTAACCAACTTGACCTCAGATTACAGTTGAGTTTAGAGACGCAAGGTAACAAGTGATACCTTAACTATAAGACTGGGAAAGGCAATGGATGACTATGCACCATTAACAAGCAGAAGAATAAAAAATAATTTTTTGAACAAGCATACAGTTTGCATTTAAGAATTTTTTCAAAGATTCTTTTAATGCGTGAAGAATATTCAAATACATGCATATAATTTTCCTGTAGTTCATCAACAATACTGATCACTAGGGCTTCTTCAGAAGATTCTGATTGGCTATTCACTTGGCCTGAATAGCAAAATATATGAAATGGCATTGCCTAAGGGTTTTATACAGAGAAAAATTTTAAACATATCCAGCTGCCAGATGGAAGATGTGTTTGCAGAGCTCAGAAAACTGCTGCAGAGCAAACACTGCTGAACAATAGCAACTGGGGCCTGCCTTGGCACTAGTTATCTATTTGTATTAAACAGGGCACAGAGGAGATATTGCTATGGTCTGCTAAATGTTAGTGCTGGATTAAGACCTATTGTAAGTTATGAAAAACACTACAGCACAAGCAGCTATAATGATTTAAGAAAATATGACTGCTGCTGTTGTTTCATCTAGGAGGATGGCACTTATAAAAATACAAATTACTTCATAAAACTGATTCCTGATCTACATGGAATCATACAACCGCATCATGCTATCATGTTTTGCAATGATATATACTACTATCGTTGGCCAGGTTTATGGAAGTAGTCTCAGAAATTATCTTTCCTCAAGGTATCAATATGTAAGAAGATAGGACCTTGGTTTGTGCTTAATTTGCCTAATCACCTTGGATTACTCTATGTTACCAAGGGTTATTTCTGAAGTCAATTTATATAGATGCTTTGTGTGATATGGGAGATATAAAAAGAATGTCTCCAAAGTAAGATATGTAGAAGAGAAGCACAGAAGTTGAAGTCAGATGAAGGAAAGTTTTTTACCACTCTGTACCTCATATTTATTGATCTATGAAAACTGATAATATGTAGTTCACATAGTTGATGGGATAATTTAATTAAACACCATAAAAGAAGGCTCTGACCATAATCTGGTTTATAACAAGGTAGCAATCATGACAAGAAATATTTGATTGTTGTTAACAGGTTCCTCTTAGACCTAGAAATATAAACTATGAGGAAGGAATGATGGTCTCTCCACCAGGATACCCACAGAGGGAAGCTGACTACTCTTTACCACTCTCCAACCTCTACCCCATATCACCCGCATATCTCAGCATTAAGTTATGGCTTATTTAACCCCATCTGGGGAATGATTTATGCACCCCTGCAGGCTAAACCCCAACTAGTATGGACACTAGTCAAAAATGTATTAATAGTTTCCTTCCTAGCAAGTGGAATATGGAAATAGTTCACAGCTGCCATCAATGCCTGCTGAATGAGTTTCTGGAGGTGTCCAGAACCCCAGATGCCTGTGAGAGCATCGTGCTGAAACTTTTTGACCTACACCAATGCTGTGCAGTATCTCCACTTGACTAACTACAGACTAAACTCCCTCTGATAGGCTGGGAATACTGAGTCTCTGACCTTAGTTTGTGGTCATTCCCCATCCTTCTCACAAATGTCCCCTCTGTTGTCATAAGGTCACACAAAATGCCTGCCCTGTTTAGAACAGAATTTTTTGGAACTGATGTCTACCTAGATTAGATTTGAGTTTAGCCAGTGTCCCTGAGTTTTATGATACTGGATTTACACAGCCATTCACTCCTTCCTCACCTTAAGCTTGCACCTTGTCTTGGTTGTACTCTCAAATCCACATAAACTGTTTCCAGCTCACATCCATCTGGTTACTGGCTCTCCATTCTTGGAAGAGCTCCTCGTGTCAATAATGCAGCCCAGGCCTACAGTTAAAGTCACTCTTGGTTGCTTTATAACGGCTCGTTTAGCATAAAATTCATGCAATGGGGGAAGTTGTGGCTTCTACTTCTTATGAAGTAGTTTTCTTAGGTTAACAAACTGGTTTTCCACTGAGACTAATTTCTTCACTTCTATCTTATGCTCCATATTCAGCAAATAAAAGATTTTAGATGAAAAGAACCACAGTGTTCTCCACACATAGTACAAGAATTCACCCTGGGTTCCGTAAGAAGGAATAGGGTACTCTACAATACAGTGGCTTAGGAAGAATGTGAAAACATGTATATGTAAGCCAACAAAGAATGAATGTCTGACTCTCCTGTGTCCAGAAAAATAGAAGGCCCAAAAGTGGAATATTATGCTGCATTATAGAACATTATTGAAAAGTCTAAACTGTTCTTTAGAAAAGTTTTATTTTCCAAGTTATTTGTACCTATTCATGCCATTTAGACTTCCTAACAAAACCTGTTGGGCCACACACTACTCACCTGCATAAATTTACTTGTTAGAAGCATCCAAATTAGGCATCATTAGGCAGATTACACTTTTAGAGTTTAAGACACTTGAAAATGTTATTTAAAAATAACTAGTAATAATTTTTAAGATATCTCTATTATAGGGGAATGTGTAAAAGAAGTAGAAAGAGGTAAATATCTCAATTTTCTAAAAAGATAATGGATAGATCCCAGTAGTGTGGACCTAAATAGATATATATTAGTTATAATGAAACAAAAACTAAAATACTACATAAGTGGTCTAGGAAAAGTCAAAAAGAATGAACCTCAATTAATTGTAGAATAGATTAGTAAATATTAATTACAACTCATTGTGTCACATTCTGGGGGTACCAATCTGGTCTAGCCCCAAGCATTGCTCAATAGATTATTGGATAGGAATGGGCAAAGGACTTGAATAGACATTTCTCCAAAGAAGATATACAGATAGCTAATAAGCACATGAAAAATGCTCAACATCACTAATTATTAGGAAAATTCAAATCAAAACCACTTCACACCCATTAGAAAGACTATTATAAAAAATAATAATAAAAAGGAAATAACAAGTGTTGATGGGGATGTAGAGAAATTGGAACCCTTGCACATTGGGAATGTAAAAAACCACTGTGGAAAACAAAAATTACCACACGAACCAGCAATTGCTCTTCTGGGTATATAACCAAAAGAATTGAAGTCAGAGACTCAAACAGATATTGGTACACAAATGTTTATAGCAGCATTATTCATAAGAACTGAAAAGTATAAACAGCCAAGTGTCCACTGACTGTCCATCAGTGGGTAAACAAAATGTGAAATATACACACACTGTACTATTATTCAGCCTTAAGAAAGAATTAAGTTTTGGCACCTGCTATAACGTGGATGCACCCTGAAGACATTACACTAAGCCAAGTAAGCCAAACACAAAAGGACAAACGTTGTATGAATCTGTTTCTCTGAGGTAGCTGGAGTGGTCAAATTCACAGAGACACAAAGTAGAATGGTGGATTCCAGGGGCTGGGGGGGAGGGAAAAATGGAGAGTTATTGTTTAATGTGTATGGAGTTTCAGTTTGGGAAGATGAAAAACGTTCTGGGGATGGATGGTCGTGATGGTTGCACAACAACGTGAATGTATTTAACGCCACTGAACTGTACACTTAAAGATGGTTAAGACGGTCAGTTTTATGTTATGTATATTTTACAATAAAACAACAAAAACAACAACAAATAGATTATTGGGTAGGAAGAGTTATCTCTGCAAAGAAGGAGTATGCCTTATCTGCAAAATGAGTTAAGTGACCAGTCATGTCCTTGTATTTGTCCCCTATACCCTGATTATTCTCATTACCTTTCTTCTTTTTGTCCATATTTGTAGCTGAAATCATGCTGCCTGGGAACAATAAGGAGTCACAACGTATTTCCATGATGAAAAGAACAAGGAGGAAAAAGGTAATTCGTCATATTTTTTCTTTTTCCTCATTCCTCTTTGTTGTTACATACTTCCCATAGTGTTTTCCCTCTCCTTTTATTATTTATTTTGTCTTCTTTTTCTTCTCCATCTACCTACTCCTCCTCTTCTTGATCATTTCCTTTCAATCATCTTCATCAATACCTCTTCTTTTCTTTTTCCATTTCTTTTCTTCTCCTAAATAATGGCAAAAGTATGTATCAATCATTAACAAGCTTGGAGCAAGTATTCAGCATCTTCATAGGATTCATAGGTCAAGATATCAAAAGCCCACCACTAGGAATATTTTAAAGTCTTTGTGAATAAACATTGTCAGCTCCCTCACAAGACCACCAAAGAAACTGTTAACCCAACTGAGTTCATTAAGCTTATTGAAGCAAGGGAGATCACCACCTTAAGAGTTTCAATAATGTCTTAAAGGGGAGAAATTAGGGAAGGTTTTGGTCTTTGGAGTCTGAGCTAAAGTAATTTAAGGAAATTAATTGGGGTTGGGAAAAGTTTGTGACATATTTAAAATTGTTGCAACAGCAGGTTGAAGATCTTAAAGCAAATCTTGATAATCAAACTATTGCTCTAATAAGCAAGCTGTGTGTCTAGGTAAATGAACTGTCATGCAAATCATTCACTCAGATATGTACTTTAGTCTGTAAAAATTTATTCAAGCAAAAAAATGAAATTATTTACTGATTTTCCAGTTTATCTTTCTGATTAAAAATTTCCTGAGCAAACAGTTAAATCATATTGACACAGATGGTCTCAGTTGCTAGTCCCAATTATAGTTAAATTATGTGGAGGCAATGGTCTTAGCTCTTACACAGGAATGGTCTTAGTTCAACACAAAGAGACTGGATTTCAGAAAAGTAGTGAGTAAAGACTCCTCTGATATACACTGGAAAGAAGGTAAAATATAGGCTGAACAGCTCTCAATCAGGGAAGGTCTTGTATCCTGGGGGCATTTGGAAATAGGTATAGGGAGTGCTATTTGCATTTAGAAAGTAGTGTCAAGGGATGGTAAATGAACTGCAATATGCAAGGCAGTCCCACACAACAAAGAATTGTGGAAACTAAGACACCAGTAGAGCCCATAATAAAAAGTCAATGGCTGGATAATAGTAATTTTAGGTAGAGTCACAGTTGTTTAAAAACCACACTAGAAGACAGCAACTTGTCACTTTACATTAGTCATCTCCATTAACATGTCAGCAAATACTGTATTTTTTTCAGCATTCTGAAAAAGACATTAAGGAAGAACTAGGAAAAATGAAATAAAGTTGGAAGGGATAGCTAGTATTACAGGTGACACAATAACATTCAAATTTTTCTCAAAGAATAAAGGAAATGGGAAACTTAACAGAGATAACATATAGATTCAGTATATACCCACCAAAATGAAATTAAGTCAGCTTCTAAAGACCATGCTTAGAAGCAGTTTAAGCAGGGAAGATTTAAAGATTTTGGCAGATTACAAAATCAATATGATTTGAGCACAAATTTCAAAGCATATTAGGAGAATTGTATTGAATTGTGTACATTATATTTTAAGAGAGATATTAGCAAAACAAGGTGAAGCCAGGAGAAAATAACCAAGATGATGAAGGATGTGATGAAGGGTGTGGAGACCACAGCATATCCAAACTGTATGAGAAATTACTAAAGTAATCAAAGACTTTTAGCTTGGTGATTAGAGAAATAGAAGTTAAGGAGAAATTGTTGTCTTCAATAATATATTAAGAACCATCATCTTAAAAAGAAATGTTTGACATTATTCGAGTCTTGCGACTCAATGTGTGGTCCACCTACCAGAAGAATTGGCATCACCTGGGAGCTCCTTAGAAATGCAGAATCTCAGGTCTCATCCCAGACTCATTAAACCAGAATCTGCATTTTAACAAGATCCCCAGATGATTCTTTGTGTCTGAGAAGTGATTAGAGAAGTGTTTCCCAAACTTATCTGAGAGCAATAATCACCTGATATATGTGATAAAATACAGATTCCCAGAACCAAACTCAGACTTTCTGGTTCAGAATTTCCCAAGGGAAAAGGCCAGGTAATTTATAGGTTTAGCAAGTGCAAAGGGTGATATTAATCACACAAATTTGGGAAACTCTATTCCCATTCACAGAACTAGACCTAGAAAGACTACCAAAATCAGATAGATTTTGACCACAATTTCTGAAACTTTGTCCTATCATAAGAATAAGCTGCTTTGGGAGGTAATAAGCCCTGCTCATAGAGCTGTTATAAGCAGAGGCTGACCATCTTTCAGAAATGACAAAGGAGGGAAGCTTATTTTTTGTGGGAGGTAGAACTTAATGAGTATATGTTTCCTTCCAAATATAAAATCTAGATTCTTCTAAATCCAGCTGTGATTTCTCAATTTGTAGAGACACGCTTAGTAATAAAAGCCAGAGGCAAATCCAAGAATAAAAAAAAGTTGACCCCCATTTCTGTAGTGCATTCCCACTGATGCCTTTCATGAGCATTTGCTGGTAATTCATCTAAACTGTGATCCCAATGACACCGGGAACTGAAAGTAGATCCACAGGTTCCAGGAAGTAATTAAGGGTTTTTCTACTGAGCTCAGCTTGAATTAACTTCATGGGGTCTTGCAGCTGCTTAGATTTTTCACACCAAGTTATGTCATGGTACATAATTTGATGCTGTAGTTTATTCACAGTTAATTCTTATTAAATGAAGCCCAGTGGCAGTTTTACTGTAATAAGGAAGAAAGTACCGCTTGTTTTATTGCCAGAAAAATGTTCACTGAGGTGAAAAATCGACTCACCTATGATCAGCTAATATACAGGTAATTGTTACGTGGAGTTCTCAAATTGAGCAGCTACAAGAGTTCTCAAATTGAACTTCTATGAAATTCCACCCTTATTTCTCTTTTATTGCTCTGGTTATTTGAAGATTAGATTCAATTAGCGTTTTGCCCTTCTGTTTCAAATTCTAGCACCAAGTTACACTGCTCACTCGGAATTTTCCAGCAGACACTATAACAAAATCAGACAGCCATCATTTCAGTCAGCCATGCTCTCTCTCTTTTTTATGTACGAAAGCTATTATAGAGGAAAAAATAGTTGCTCTGAGTAAGGAAGGAGAGTGGAGCAAAAGGGAGAGGATCTGACGGGTGTGAAAACTGGCTTTGCCAGTCTAAAGTGTGGACCTTAAATGCACAACCCATTATTCCATGCAAGTACACATCACTTGTGTGAGTATGAGATTTGTGTTGGAGGTATGGCTATGACTTGACAGAAGTATAAAGAGGGGAGAGGAATTATATGAGGTTCTGTGGTGTTCAAAGTCGTTTGCTGATAACTTTTTTTTAAGGAACAGTCTTTTTCTTAAGTTTGAATCTAAGAAGTAACACTCAATTAGGTCTCATTGCATGGCATTACCACTCATCAAACATTTCATGCTAGAAATCTCCAAATCGTGCTCAGTGCTTCTTCTTCCCCACCCCATATTCAAATGCTCACCACATCCTCATTATTTTACCTATTAAAATGCCCTTTAAAACAGTACATTAACACATTTCTGAGCACCAGGTATGTGTTGGACATAGTCTCACACTAAAGACTAAGGTCGCCCCTAATCAGCTAGCCCCAAAATTATATAACAAGCCTTTATTTCCTGTCCCTCATTTAAATCTTCCTTTTCCTCAAGAAATGAACTTCTACCAGGATGATCTTTATGAAAGATCTGACTCTTATAAAGTCTAAATGACTCCCAACCGGCTGAAAAACAAAAAGTTTCCCATGTGAGTAATCATGAAAATTGCCTGAGTTCTTTTGAAAGACAGGGAAAAATAGAGAAAAAGGAAGGAAGGAAGGGAGAGTTTTACTCAGGCTGCTATAACAATTTACTATGATAAATTACCATAGACTGGTTGGCTTAAACAACAAATATTTGTTCTCACAGTTCTGGAGGCTGGAATGTCCAAGATCAAGGTGCTAGCAGATTTGGTTCCTAGTGACAAACCTATTGCTGGTTTGCAGGTGGCCATCTTCTCATTGTGTCCTTACATGGCATAGAGTGAGAGAAGCAAGCTCTCTCTTCTTACGAGGGCACTAATCCCATCATGAACACTATCTCTCAAAGACCCCCATCTCCAAATAACATTACATTGGGGATTAGGGTTTCAACATATAAATATGGTGGGGGGAGGAACACAAACATGCAGTTTATAACAGAAAAAAGAAAGGAAGGAAGGAAGGAAGGAAGGAAGGAAGGAAGGAAGGAAAGAGGGAGAGGGAGGGAAGGGAGGACAGGAGGAAGAGAAATCTCCAGGCCCCTCCCTTGTCAATTCTTATTTGGTAGGTTTGGAGTGGGGTCAAGAAAGCTGACTTTTTACCAGTATCCTTGGAATTCTTATAATTAGGCATATTTAGGAAACAATAAAGAATACAGCCAAAATATATACCTTGGCATTCAAAATTTCCAATCCACCCTGACCCACCATCTACATAGTACTTCACATTCTTTAAGGTATTTGTCTTCCAGTCCAGTCATTCAGAATTTTGTCTGCAAACCAAAATAACTGTGAGGCTTTGTAAATAACCCACACATGTAGGTCTTATCCCTGTATCCCTGGAGTACATGATTCTGTAGGTCTAGTGTGTAGCCCACGAACAGCCTAACAGGTGATTTTGATCACAACCAAGATTGAAACCTGCTGCTCTAACCACATCACATTAGACTACCAGCCTTCATTCAAATAGCTAGTCCCTTTCCTTTCACCATGATGATATTTTCTTCTGGCTGGGATACTCTACTTTTCTCCTTTTTCCAACCTGGGAAACTAATTTTCAAAACTCTCTTTAAATTTTCACCTCCTCTTTGAAGACTTTTGTTTCCCCCATCTCAGTCTACAAAAGATTCCCTCTTTTGAGTTTTCTTAATTCGCTCAGATTGCCAGCCTCTTAGTGCACGGTCTCATATCTATTAGAATAAAATTGCCTCTTCTAATAGATTGTGAGAGCCCTCTTTCCAGAGATGGTGACATTTCTTCCTTATATGCCTTGTATACTAGCAACACATCTGGAAAAGGGATGGAAAGTAGAATGGAAGGAATGGGGCAGTCATTGAGAGGGGGTGCAATGGGGGGCATTTGGGGTGCTGGCACTATTCTTTTGATTTGTGTTCATTTGTTTATATATGTTTTACCTCAATGAGAAATTTAAAAGAGAGAAAGAGAGATGGAATAAAATTGTCCACCATAATGAAGATGAACCTATGGTTCAGACTCAGAAAGGAGGCTGCCTGGTTACTTGTCTCTCTTCTGTATTACACTTTGCCTGACATCACCTTTAGAGAAGTTGAGGTCTGTGTTTCTCTACCTACTGGTTGCCTCTTTTACTGATTAGAGGCATGGAATTTATTACATAGTTTTTGCCAGTCTGGTGTGTCTTTTAACATAGAGTCATATTACTATTAAATAATTATTTAACTGAATCAAAAATTCGGAATATGATCAAATTCTGAGTCAAAAATTCTGATTTCTATGCCTTTCATGCCTCCACAACAATTTAGTAGTTGTGAACTTCAAATATGTTATTCTGTTTCTGAGGCCAAGGTTTCCATAGGATGAAATTGATTTTCATTCATTAAATGTACTATATGATAAACTCTAGTACTATATGCTAGACTCAAGGTTCAACACTGGAGATCAGACAAGCTTGCTGCTCTTAAAATCCTTACAGACTATTAGAGGAAAGAATTATTATAATATAGAGTGAGAAGTATTACAAAAGCCCCCTTGGGAGTGTGCATGTGCCTCAGGAAAGATTATTATCTCCTGTCCAACCCACCTCACATCAGAGTCCTGTTGTGCACTTCTAAAGAGATATGTACTCTTTGGCCTCATCTGGGTGGCAGGAGAGGAAGAGGGACAAATCATAGAATGGAAAGCACACTGTAAAATTTAAAACCTTGGGAAAGATATGCTGTTCCTCTTGTAATGTTGTCTCTTGATTGACTTTTGACTGGTGGTTGCCTATTACATTGGCCATTCACTACTTCAACTAATTTTTACTGAATCCCAATCATTTGCAAGGCACTATGTTAAAGACTAAGAATAAAGCAGAATAAAGACAGTTTGTCTCTGCCTTTGGAAGATCACAGGAAGAACAGACAACCAGGAAATCAAAATAATGTGGAAAGTGCTATGATAGGGAAGTAGAGATTGCATGTTCATTTCTGAGAGAAACTGACCTAAACTTGGTAAGGTGGGAAAGTCTTTATCTGAAGGATAAAGCGGAACTAACCAAGAAAGGAGGGGAGTATGAAGTTCTGGGACAGTGATTTGGCCAGAGGGAATAGCACAGGCAAGGATCCAAAGAATGTGACAAATTCAGGGAACTGAGAAAAGTTTAGAATGTATGTGGGGAGATAAATGGTAACTTTGGAGGCTGCAGAGGCAGGCATGAACCTGTTTGTGATGGACCATCAAAAGCTTTGTAAACTTGGTTTCAGAGTTTTGACTTATATTCTGGAGGTAAACAGAGATAGCAGAACCCATTTTAAGCAGCAGAGTGATATTATAAGAGTTATAATTAAGAGAAAAAAATCACTTTAATTGCAGTTTGAGAAGTTCACTGTGGTTAGGGCCAGATTGGGGCAGGAAGGTAAACCAGGCTTCTCAGCAGGATATATTCACCACCTAGCAGACGGTGTGCTAGGGTATGAGTGAAGGCACCAGATAAGCATGGTGCATTCTTTTTAAAATTTTTGTTGTAGTATAGTTGATTTACAATGTTGTGTTAGTTTCAGGTGTACAGCAAAGTGAATCAGTTATACATACACATATATATACTCTGTTTATAGAGTCTTTTCCCATATAGGCCATTACAGAGTATTGAGTAGAGTTCCCTGTGCTATACAGTAGGTTCTTATTTGTTATCTATTATATATATTGTAGTGTATATTGTCAATCCCAATCTCCCAATTTATCCCTCCCCCGCTTATTCCCTGGTAAACATAAATTTGCTTTCTCCATCTGTGTAGCATGGTATGTTTTCAAGAAGTAAACATTTTACTTAGAATTTGGGATAAAATAAGTTTTGTGTTCTGTATTCCTAAGAAGTTTCACCACACACCTGTGCATACAAGTCAGCAGAACCTTGCTCTTCTCAGACAGCCAAGCTTATATTTTCATCATGAAAGTTTGGAAAGTAGGACATTTTATTTGTAGCAACAGATTAGAAAACTTGCCATTTTTGTCTAGTCCCTGAGGCTTCCCACAAAAAAACAAAAAACCCAAAAACAAAACAAAAACTTGAAAGCAAAGATGATATTACTTCTCAGCCAGGATTAGTGACTCGGTACTAAGCAACAGTCATCAACATAAAAAAACACAGGATATACTGAGATATTTATTTAAAGTATAGGCTTTATTACTGGGGAGATGCAAATTAGACTAAATTCCAGGATCTGTTATGTGAAAAAAAGAAACTGAACAATTACTGCAGGAAACACTTTTTCAGCAACATTTAAAAGCCAAGCATGCAAATTTTGAAGGAAAAATCATCAGAAATTTTGGAGCTAAAAAGAAATGTCTTGACTAGGAGCAAAACAAACAAACAAAAAATCCCGATCAAACAAACAAATGAAAAATTGTCTGATACTGCCTTCAAGATCAGTTTCAAACCTTCTTGGAAAAAAATCTCTCATATTTAGAAGTACTTTTAGAAAAGTGCTGTGCTGCAGATATGGCCAAATCCATTTGAGTCAAAAAGGGGAAACCACATAGTTCCCTTAGAGATCTCACCAACCAACACTTTTTAATATATTCTAAACATAAGAACACTTTGATAAGAGACTGAGGTAAACCTATTTACTTTTGCAACTGCTTGAAAGAATATACCATAATGATTTGGCTGTTTTACTGGTTTGAAAACTAAGTAATTGAAAAGAACTTGTTAGTGTAGTAATTATTATTGTAAAGACATTTTCCACAATTTGATGAGTTTTCTAGTAAAAATGAGTTTTAAATTATATGTAGAAATTTCCTCGGTGAATATAAGATTATTTATGATTTCTGATTTTTCTATGAGCCAAGAGTTGTCCCAGAATACTCAGTGTCATCAACACAGTCTGCAACTATTCCTGTTGTTCCTTCTCTTCTTATCTTAAGCATCTTAAAGACCTCTAGACATTAAATAAGTAAAACACATAAACCCTACAGATAGAAATAATTTAACACTTTCTAACATAAACCTAAGTAATTATGTTTCTTTCTCATGCATCTGCAGAACCACTCCAACAATTAGTGCTATGATAGCAGCAATCAACACAGGGCGTGGGTATTACCCTAGAGGTAAGCTATACCAGGGCAGGGACAATGTTATTACAGGAAGACTTAACTCTGAAGAAGGCTAATGAGAGAAGGCACAAAAGTGACAGAATAACTTATGTATATGCTTTAAAAGTTTATAAGTGATTTGGACTCTAAAAGTGTCCAGATGCAAATTTTAATTCATGAGGATGAGGTTAACCACTCCTCTTCCACCCCACTCCCACCCAGTCAAGCAAATTCTCTGACATCAACTGAATGTCCTACAATTCAACTCAATTCTGACACTATCTACCCAAAGATAGTGTCAGATTCCACAGGTTAAGGGTTCAGTCCTACAAGACTGCTCTCCCTCCCCTGCTTCCGATGTCAGTTCTAAATCCAGGATGTTACCTATACTTCTGACCAACTGGCTATAAATCAGAGGGTCCCAAGACTCCCTCCTTGGGTTCAATTAATTTGCTAGAGTGGCTCACAGAGCTCAGGAAACCCATTTACTCACTAGATTGCTTGTTTATTATAAAAGGATATAACTCAGACACAGTGAGATGAAAGAGATGTATCAAGCAAGGGATGGGTAAAGGGCATGGAGCTTCCAAGTTCTCTCTGAGCATGCCACTATCTCCAAATCTCCAAGTGTTCACCAACCCAGAAACTCTCCAAACCCTGTCCTTTGGGGGTTCTATGGAGGGCTCATTACATAGGCATTATCCATTAAACCACTGGCCATTGGCAATTGAACTCAATCTCCAGTCTCTCTTCCCTCCCCAGAAATGACCAAACGTTCCAACCCTCTAATCACTGGTTGGTTCTTCTAGCAGTCAGATCCCCCCATCCCTAGGGTACCTAAGGGCTTTCCAGAAGTCACCTTATTAACATAACAAAAGACATCTTTATTGCTCTTATCACAGCAAATTTCAAGGAATTTAGAAACAGTGAGAAATATATTTTGGTCATCTGAATGACCAATATATGTTTCTTATAAATCACAATATCACAAATTCATAGAGGTTTTGTTTAGTTTTGTTTTTTTGGTCATGTTTTACTTGTATAATGTCTAGATGTATATAGGAGTCTTAAGAAAATGAAGGCGCTCAGCATTGACATGGCTCTGAGGACTTCCACATATTGTGGAGTTAAAAAAGCACCTGTTTTGGAACACTAGGGACATGGTATTTCTATCAGTTTCTTTTATTTTCAGTATAAGCCTATTTTCCTCTTTAAGCCAGTGTGCCAAGGGACCCTTGAGCAATTGAATGCACAGGCCCTGGTGACCTTTTGGCCATTTGCCACATAACTCCTTTTTCAACTACAAAGCTACACCACAAAATTGTAACTAGAAGAACATGGTACCCCCGGGTTTGGGCAATTCCATTTCAAGAAATAATTTATGTAATTAACAATAAGGAAAAAAACAAAAAATGTGAGATATTGTACAGTTCTGTATCCAAAAAAGTTTTTGAATGCCTTTTACTTCATAGTATTTCTATTAGAGACTAGTGGGAGCCTGACTGTCAGTGCCTCAACTAAGAAAATTTGTAAATTAACTTGCCTGTAGACAAATCTTTTTTTTAACCCCTCCTTTCTTAAAGCAAAAGGAAGTCTTTACTGCTCATATGTAATATCTGATTATGCTATATTAGGTGTAGCTTTTGACAAGTTCATTTGATTAATGTATATCTCTGGAATTCTGAATCTTCTCTCACTGCCTTATTTTTTTTTTTAAATGAACCATCTAATTCATTTAGCACTTAGCAAAGGTAAAATTTCCTCTCCTGTGATCTTGTCTGTTTAAGCCACTAGACTATTATTTGAAGGCAGGTACTTGAAGGCATGTGTATACAGTTGACTCTTGAACAACAAGAGTTTGAAATGCATGGGTCCACTTATACACAGATTTTTTTCAAAGAATATGTACTACAGTACTACAGGATCCACAGTTGGTTGAATCCACAGACACAGAAGGTCATATACTGAGGACCAACTGTAAAGTTATACTTGGATTTTCAACTGTGCAGTGCCCCTAATCCCTGCATTGTTCAAGGGTCAACAGTGTATACATGTATATACAGTTTTATATATATATATATATATATATATATATATATAATATATGTATAAAATATATTTATAAAATCTCCCAGCAGAGGTCTCACACACAATGGCTGTGCCAATAAATTTTGATGAATGAATAAATGAAACAGGAAAAATTAATAAATGTCTAAAGTATTGCTGAGTTAATGATACATATGAAAAAGTTATTTGATATGCAAATTAGTGATTATAAGGCACATTACAAAGAATACCTAGGACGCTGTTTTGTTCCAGTGGTTGATACAATTTTGTCTTCTATGAAAGCATCCTGAAAAAATAAATTGTGATTATTATTTCTAAATGACTCAAAATATGGGAACCCCACAGACATTACTGGGGGGCAGGGGGAGATGAAAGAAGTTTCACAGAAATAAGAATAAACAAACAAAGCTCAAAATTATGGTTCAAGAAAATTATGGTGGTAGTAGAATGTCTGAAACAAATTATCAACTTTGTCTTGACTTCTGATGCTAAGGAATCTATATTTCAGTATACACACTAATTTGTACATACAAGGCATTTCTTTCTCTGTCAAGCAGATTATGGAGTTCTTAAAGAATTTTAAAATGCAATCAAATTGTTTGGGTTCTGCTGTCAAAAAAATATATTTATGAGAGTGAGAAAACATGCTCCCAAATTGCCCCGAGCTTCCATTTCTGATATCATTCTACATCACAACTTTCTTCTTCCCTGTGGGTATCTCCTCCACTAGAACATAGACTCTAGTGGAAACTATGCCTGATTTTAATTTGTATCACCAGCAACCAGCTAATGCCTAGCTCATAAGGGGTTAAGTCAGTAGATATCTATGGAATTAATAAATGAAAGAATGAATGGGCAAAACATGCCTCTGTAATATCTGTAGAGTTCAATTTCAAGTTTATGCACTGGCAGATGAAGCAAGACTACTGGAATTAATCAGAAATGAAAACTATATTCTACTATACCACCAGAATTCAAGACATTTGCTGTGATTCACGTGGACCTGAGCTTTACTGTCTCATTTCCCCTGCTATTGGGATTTCAACATGGTGAAGGAAAATTGAACACTTACAAGAAAAATTACTAGGAGACCAAATATGTGCAATAATATAACCACAAAATGAAGAGTAAAAATTTAGGCTACCTTATCTGAAATTATTATAAATAAACATTTTGATTAAATAGCAATGCTTTTTTCAAATGGGAAAAAGTGACCCACACAAGCTTTATAATTTTCCAGCACTTTTCAATTAGTAAATCATCTTTTAAAATTAAAATTAGCAAGCATATATTTGATGCATAGAGAGATTCCACATATAGTGCTATATGTAGAGAGAGATTTTATTATATATTTGATAAAAATGAATATCAGATAAATATCATTTGAAGTTCATAATACCTTTTGAGATAGCTGAGTTAGAAATATTATTATATTTACAGGTCAGGAAAATGAGTGTTAAGTTAAATTACTTGCTCACCTATGCAGGACCAAGATTCGAGCATTGATCCTGTCACTACTCGTGTGAGAAGAAGCAGCTTGCCTGACCATCAATTTCCAGAGACCTTATAAAAGGTATGTGGGAGGGAAACAGCATTTAGGTCTGACTTTCACCCAGACCTCTTTCCTGTGTGCTTGCTTGACTTGCCTATGTCTCCATGGCTTCCGATCCACTGAGGGCACCAGTTCTCTCACTCTTTGCATACCCATTTATCTGCTTTGGTGGTAACCTCCCCCAGCCTCAAACGCAGCCCTGAATTAATTATACTAATCCTTTTGCTTCCAACTGGGAAAAGTAATCAGATATTCTCCTGAGATGCTGGCATCCTGGACTGTCATTGGGATCAGGTGTAGCATATTCAAGAGCAGTCCGGATGCTAAGTTGTTTGCTGTTCCAGGGTGGAATCCTGGCACTGAACCTAGCTGTCTGCCCTCTGAGTTTAGGCACCAAAGAGGGAAGCAAGCATTCCACTGGCACATCTGTGCTCATTTCTGAGAGTCTCGGGAAAGGGCATGATGCTACTCAGCTTCCTTCTGCAGAAACAGAAGCATGGACTTCAAGATATCCATTCAATATTCATCAGGGACACAAACCATGTAGGTGCTATCCTCCTATAGCCTGGAAACCACGGAGACTATGCCGGCTTCCTACCTCCCCAAGGATAGTCTTGCCTACTAAAATATTTAAAAACAGAGTCACAATGTTTGTCAAGGAGGTAGGATTATCGTGAACCATAACAACTAGATTTGCTCCAATGCCCATCCCCAGGGCTTTGCCCCACCACTTAATCAGTGCCTTAACTTGTCCTACTTGCCTCCCTACCACCTCCTTCCAACACCATGGACCTCAGCCCAGAAGGCTTCTTTCTATGGTACCTTGTACTAAGGACCAGAAGCACCTCCCCTACAGCCAGACCATGGGAACCTCAGGCAGCAGCTCCCTGTAAAAAAAATTTGTCTCACTTCATCCTTAAAGAACCTGTAGTGAATTTTCAATACAAAAGTTAGAATTCTCAAGATTTCACAGATGAGAAAGTGAGCTTCAGAAAAATTGGAAAGAATGTCACAAAACTATTTTAAGTCAGAGCCTAAGCTTAAATGTAGACAGTCTGATTTCCAGCTCTGGGGCAAGGGAAGGGGAGTAGGGGGGCCAGGGGTTACAGAGAATAGAGGCTTTACCTCCACAAGCTGATGCTCTGATACTCACCGGCCTAGGCAGTGACAAACACTGAGGAGGTCTTTATTGTCATAGGGATTAAAGTTCAGTAATGCTGAATTAGAGGTGACCCACTGGTAATGGCAAAAAGCACCAAGACAACATTTGGACAGTTTTTAATCCTGGTTGTTTTAGTCTTGGTGGACTGTTAGTGGAACCACACAGGGAGCAACCACAGATCAAAGGGCTTCAGAACCAGGACATATTGGAGAAATTCTGGTTTTCCCTCCAACAGCCTCCTTTCTTAGGAAAAACTCTCAAACATTTTGTGACAAGGATTTTTGCAGAAAACAGAGCATATTCAGTGCCTCCCAATTACCCAAGAGTCCAGTTCCCAAACATGGCTTCCAAGGCCTTTGTGCTCTGCCTCTGCTCACTTCTCTACCTCATCTTTCACCTCCAGCTCCACACTGCAGTACGAACTGCCTGCAGTTCCACAAAAGGCTTGTGTTCTCTCTTATTTCCAGGTCCTTGGTCAAACTTTCATTTCTGTGTGGAACATTATTTTCCATTCTCTTTCTTCTTGTGTCATCTTTCACAAATAAGCCTAGTCATTATTATGTTTGGAAAACCCTTCTGAATTCCCCTAATAACACATTAGTTACCCTGATGTGTCTTTCTCTTATCATACACTGTACTATACCCTCTTTGTAATGACATCACTCACTCAAAGGAAAGCTCCGGAAGAACAGAGATCATTTTCAGCTGCTAGAAATATGTCTGGCATGTAGTATGCATTCTAAAAGTATTTATTGATTTAATGTTGCTGTTAAAGAGAATTTTAGCTCCAGAGTTATCTACATTTATAAAAATTGGAATAGTAGCAAATAGGAATGGAAATAGAAGGATAGAACCAGAATACATGGCAAGTTAATATAGAGTAAATTGGCAGTGGCCTTTGTGCTGGATATTCTGTTTGACCCCTTCCCGATGCACACTCCACCTTAATCAACCCTGCTCTGGGTTCCAGGAGGCCAAATTTTGGGGACCATATATATACCATGTTCTCTTACCACCTGACTTCCTATTAGGTTCTGCCAGTGGATGCAGCAGAAGGAGATTATAAGGCAGCAGGAGTGATTGATCAATTGAGACATTTGTCTTCTTGGCTCCCTACTTTCCAGGCTGAATCCCAGCCATTTAACTACCAAAGTGACCATCTCCTACAGGTGCATGTCTCTCCCAATTCAGGGACAGAGGCTAAGGCTTAACCACCAAGTGTGAATTTCTCCTTCCCCTTCCCCCCCCACACCTTTGTAAACAGTTTCTTTTCAGTGTACCATCTTCCTACAAGGACCCTAATCCATAGAGCCTTATATTTTGTGAGATTTGGACTTAACTCTGCAGGAATTGAGAACCAAAAGCTTTTAGAATATAAAGATATCCATACAGTTCAAATATTAGCAGAAGAAAATAGCCTATTACACTACAGGTTCCTCAGGAACAGAGCCTTTGCCTTATTTGAGTCCATAACCAGTGCCTAGAAGAATGTATGATATACATGGCCTACAATACATACTTATTAAATAAGTAACCTCAAAAACAATTGATCAAATCTGTGTAGCCTAAAGCTTGAATTATAATCAAGTGTAGACAAAGCGTTTTCTTAAAGAGCCCCTAGTAGTAACAAAACAGGTAGATTCCAGAGAAATCCTATAAACTAAAATCAGGCAATCTAAATGAGTGCTTCCCTGAGAGAGCAGGACCTGAAAAGGACCTCTTCCCATATAGGTGTTGTTCCAGCCCTTATACAGCCATCTTACCATGTCCACAGATAATTCCTTCTCGGTGATTAACTACACTAGGACAGTGCTGCAGTGAGCAGTTATTGCTTTACAATCCATAAGGACAGACTTGGAATTGAAGGCAGCATTGTCAGCAAGGCACCACTTACCTCATCCTGCGGATATCACTCTGATATCAAAAGGTGGTGGACTTCGATAAACTTTCCAAGTATAGAGCCTATAAGGGTATTTCTAGAATCAGGAAGCCTGAAAGACAGGTACAAGGTGCCAAACAGAGCTGAGGAAGTGAGGGGGAAAATGAGGAGAAATTAAACAAAGAAAAACACTGCTGGATCTCCCGAGCAAGTTCTTCTACCTCCCCCTTGTGGCCAAATTTTCCTAGAACTAGGTTTTTTTTTTCCCCCCCTCAAAATAACATTTATTAGTATTTAGGTCACATTATAAAAATGAAACTTGTTTATTGCAAACAGAATAGAAAATTCACTGGAGTGGATAGGTAGAATACCATGTGAAAATGTGTAAATTCTGCAACCGAGTTTTAAAAATGAATTAATGTTTCAACAAAGGTTTAACCAAGAACAAAGAGATTCATCCAGAGTTTGACTGGTACAGAGTGGCGAACTTCATCTTCATAGAAACTCATGTAATTCTCATGATAACCCTTAACAGTAAATATAATTGTCCCCAAATTAGTAATCTAAGAGTGGATATGAAAGCTTTCACATATTTGGTGCCTACTGTGTTCTAGCATATGTAAGAATTCTGCATAAACTCATTTAATTCTTAAAATATCCCTATGGGATTAGGTAAGAATAGCAATTTTTATTAAACTTCCCAAGGTAACGTAGTTTATACATTACACAGATGGGACTTTAATTCTCCCGTATTTCCGCTATTCCATGTTGTTTCATCATATTCTTTCTGAATTCCCCTTTTAACTTTCTACCAGTATTTCTTAAAGTTGGACTTGCACACCTCCAGTAGGGACACCTATGACCTCTAGGAGATTCTCCTACCTTTATACTCTTCTATATATCTTATACCTGCCAAAGATGAGGTAGAGACTCTCCTCTTGACCTTATGCATTAATTACACATTCATGTTAATAATTAGTGCGATAATCAGAATTAGAAAGTACACTTTGTTCTCTTTAACACTCCCCCCACCGCCCAACTCCTAGAGTAGGGAACACTCTATGGAGATAATGGTGCAGAATTATTCCCTTTAAAATTATAGTAGACACATTTGGATTCAGTAAACAGTGGGAGTTATCAAATTTTCTAAGTTCAAAGTGGAATAATAGAGAAGTGAAGAAGTTGTGAATTACTGAGTTTGAGGGCATACTTGAAAAAAACTACAAAATCACATATAGCTATTCAAAACACTATATAATAAAGAGGGGATAAAGGAATATATTATCTGCTAGTTTATCTCTTTTATCCACACCAGAGAATCTTAATTCTCATTTTCTAGGACTTCTGGGTGTGTTTAAGTCTGCCAAATTAACTCATAAACTTTAAATGATAACTATATATTAATTAGCATTTTAAAAATATGTTATGCAGTTTATTGGAAGAGTTGTTATAGGCTAGGTGGATGGTAGTAAAAGTAAAAGACATGGGAGAAGTTATTATCAAATTTCCAAATGTTTAATAATTTATTTCTTCTGTGCAACAGATCACCCAGTAATGCATAAGAGTCCAATTCTGCTTGGGTTTCGTTCCTGGCTTTGCAACTCACAAGATTGTGACCTTGAGCAAGTTATTTATCCTAGCTAAGCCTCTTATCCCACATTTGTAGTGATGACAACAAAAATCTATTGTGAGGAGGCTCAAATAAATGAGCAACGCCCTTAAGCACTTTCGTATAAGGAAGTTTCGACTGATGTTTGCTCATTGTATTTGAGCTTGAAAATTACTTCACCCAAAATTTACCTTCAAGAGAGCATCTACTAACCACTGGCTAACAGTGGTTATACTATGGCTGGGATCAAAGCCAGGAACACTCTGGATAGCAGTATTTCTTTGGTGGATTTCCTGCTAATGAGACTCCTTTTCATGCTTTCAAACCTTGATAATATATCTTGTATTTGTATAACAATTACATATTTTCAAATACAATGGTATACATTTTCTTATTTGGTTTGACAACCAACACTTCAGCTTCATGGCTACTCTGCTGTTTCTGTGGCCAGTCCTGCCACTGCACTCTGAAGCTTTAAGTACACGTTTACCCAGTGCATGAAGTTGGATCCTAGGCTGGAATTTGGAAAATCACCAAAAGTACACATGGCACCTCCCTGACTTTTGCCTCTAAACACCCATATATTTGCTAAATACTTGCTGGGCTATGAGATAACCTCCAAGAGGTTGCAAATTAAGTGTGTGACACTAATATTCATTGTGTAAGTTAAAAATAAACTAATATTATAGCATTGTCTGATTACAAAAGCAAAGCAACTATAGAGACATATAGAAAAGAAAACAATCCTTTTGTTGGTGAGAGTAGATAGATCCTGTTAACATTTTAATGCATTTCATTTTACTATTTTTCTACGAATATTTGTGGGTTTGCTTTCTTTTAAACAGGGGGATTAAAATACATAGAGAATTTTCAATCAATCAATAAGTAAAAATATACGTATCTTGTTACAGAGTCTTCTCAGACAGTGGATGTGATTATCTGAAGCTGCAAATTCAAATATAAATTGTTCTTACAAATGACGATAGTACTGAGGACCCTCCTACCCACCCCCATCAGCACTATGAAGACCAAAACATAGTTATGTTAGTTTCCTCCTCTGTGTCCTCACAGTATTTTTGTCATGTATTCCTAACAGTAACAAATCTGTTTCTCTGAAACTACACTGTGAGCTCTTTAAGGTCAGAATTGATGGGTGGTTTATCTTGGGGAGATAATCCAGTGTAATAGTTAAGAGAGAGAATTCTGTAAGATTGCTTGGGCTGGTTTGTTAACTCAGCTATCTGACACTTGGAGAGTTACTCAGCTTCCTCGTTGGAAACTCCAAAGTCTTGTTTCAAGAATAAGATGAGATAATCCACATATAAAGAAGTTAGTCCATAGTAAATGTTCAGTAAACATAATGTTGTAGATCCAGAACCTGACATTGAGCATAGCATGGAGAAGATTCCAAAAACTTGTTGAAACAAATATTTTCAGCATGAGCAATAATTATGAAGCTGACATCTACAAGGTCTGATCCAGGCCTGTCACTGACTAGTTATGGGATTTTGTACAAGTCAGTATCTCTAGGTTTTGTCTTTCTCATCTGTAACATGGGAATAATGAGCGTTTAAAAAAATTGAACTATAACAAGTGTTTCATAAAGACATTATGCTTGAACACCATGAATAGATTTTCCTGAGAATGAATTCTCAGAAGTGATACTAATGAATCAGAGACTATAAATGCTTTTGAATTTGGTGTGGGGAGGTACATTTTACCTCTCTCCTTTCCAGAAGGGCTATGCCAATTAGCAAACTCAGTAGCATTGTAACAGAATTCATATTTTACTCTCACCAAAAAGAGGACTGTTATTTTTTAAATGATTTGACCAGTGTGATGTCTTCTTTGGTTCTTGCCATTTTAATAGATACTTTTTTGTTGCTGTTGTTACTGTTGAGGTTCAGCTTTTCAGGTTTTTACAGATGTATTGACAATTTATATTTTTGACTTGTTTGTGCACTTTCTCTTTATATCTTTTTTCTATTTTTCTATAGAACCATTCAACACTTCCTTGTCAATGTGTAATATCTCATGACATATTAAGAATGTTAACACAATGTTATATTTTCTAATCATTTCTTTCAAGATACTGACATAAAAATGTTTACAAAATAGAACAGAAGAAAACACTAAACCATAAAGCTCTTAACAAACATTAGCTTTTAAAAAATAATCTCAAAACCCTAAGTACAAACCAAATTTAGACTTCTAAAACTCATTTCTATTAGTCCTTATATCCCAGAGAGTTTATGGCCTTCTATTTATAAACATTATCGCATTAGGAAAATCCAAAATTTCTGGGGCACCCATGAAAAACTGTGTGAAAAAGAGCTTTAAATTTGTCAAATTTTAAAGTTGTCACATTACCTTAAAATAGCCTGCTTTTGCAGTTAAAAGCTTGAGTGAGTTCTCACTGATTAAAGTTAAGAACCTCTTAAAAAATTTAATGAACCAAAACAGTTGTTCTAATATTAAACATTCTTTCAGTAAATCTTAGAGGTTTAGTACTGAACCAGAATAACCTTTCTTTTTTCTAAATTCAACCATTTATTTTAATGCATATTAAAAGATTTTGAAACATTTTGGCAAAAT
Source organism: Delphinapterus leucas (assembly GCF_059928025.1). Taxonomy (NCBI): domain Eukaryota; kingdom Metazoa; phylum Chordata; class Mammalia; order Artiodactyla; family Monodontidae; genus Delphinapterus; species Delphinapterus leucas. Next base: position 96,453,559 of record NC_143134.1, read on the forward strand.
AGGATTAGTTTTCTTTTTCCTCAGGGTTACCCCCCAGACCAGAAACCCCAAAACAAAAAACCCAAACCAAAACAAAAAAACCCTTAACTTATAAAGAGAACACTTGGCTTTTATTTTTTAAAATAAACCACTTAGTAATTGGGTTTCTCTCCTGAAAAGTCATCTTTCTGTTAATGGATTTTTTTGTAGCCCTTAGTTCAGTGCCATTAGCGACAGTTTTATTCACCTTCCTTTCTCTGTTGCCAGAATACCTGTGTTTATGTGTTTATGATCCCATGAACTAATCTTGGGTTGGGAAGAAGTGTTGGTTTTTGTATTCCTAGAGCCAGCACAGGACTTGGTCCGTTGCAGATACTAAGTAATGTTTTATTGAACTGGGTAATGGTAAAAACACATACAAGATCCAAGGTATGAACTTACCCTCTGCCTTCCATAATCTTCTGAGGGCAGATAAAAACAATTTTTAAAATGTTTAGCCAACATTTTCCAAATTGAGATTCCATGGAGTAGTGTTACAGGAGATTTTTGTAGGCCTCCACATGTTCAGCAAAAAGAAAATTAAGTATTTGGGAAACATTGCTTACTTTAGGAGATGCATTATGCACCCATGTACCTATGAAGCCTCTGAAGGGATACTGTGGCATAAAAAAGGGGACTATTTCATACACACCTCTTTCAGTTTCTAACATAAAATGATGTTTGATTGGTTCATTTTAAAACCTGCAAGAAGATATTGCCTTATGAAAGAAGAACTGAGAGCTCAAAGTGAGGGTCAGTAGAGAGAAGTATAGGTTAAGAAGCAAAGTGAACTCATTAAATTAATTAATAAGTAATAGAATTGACTTACAGAAAAAAAAATCAGTAATATGGAAAATAAACTGGATAAACAAGAATGCAAGCTAAAAGGTAGATAAATATAATGAGATAAACATTATGATAAACATTTTGAGCAGAATGAAGATTTAACCTATGACTCAAATGTGCTACTCTTGAAAATCAAGACCAAGATGTAATTTAAATACTTCTGGGAGAAAAATGAATAAAAAACTGGAAATTACACATTAAATGACTTACCAGGTTATGTGAAAAACACATCAAATAAATCACACCCAGATTTATCCTGGGTCTTTGAATTTTAACTACTTATTTTGGAAATGTACAAACATACACAAAAATAAAGTGAACAATATAAGGAAACTTCATGTATCCATTACCCAGCTTCAGCAATTATAAACATTATTTTAGTTTTTCTCTAATTGTATCCCCTTTTCCTTTTGGGGGAAATATTCCATACATTTTGTCTATAAATATTCAATACACACCTTCAATAAATAAGAACAGATTTTTTTTATATAACCACCATAATATTGTCATATCTAGCCATGTTAATAGTAAACTCAATTTCCCTTTGGCCTGATCAGAGGGGCCCTGTATATTATAAAAATACAGGGAGGTTAGACAACCATCTAACTGATTTCAGTTAAAATATCTTACCTTTGAAAAAACAAAACAAAGAAAATAGAAAATACCTTGTATACACATTCTTAAGACCCATCTTCAAGTATTAGAAGGGACTGTGAAAGTGAGGGTCCCTGAAGCCCAAGCTCCTTTACCTTCATACTTGGCTGGAATCTATGTGCCACTCTACAGCACCCTGTTAAGGCCGGCAAAATTCCACAGGCTGTGTGATTATTCCAAGAGAGCTAGAGAAAAGAAAATCTGTCTTGTTACTGCTTTTTCCTCAATATCTAAATTGATGCTTCATACTAAAGGATACTTAATAGATACTAAATGAATGAACAATGGCAGTAGAAACCCCCCAGACTCAACAAAGATTTCTATGCCTCAAATATCTCAGAACTACTGGATCTGAAGCAGCAGTGCTGGGAAGAACTAGGAACTTCTCAGTAGTAACTAGTAAGGACCAAGACCTAAAACAAGGCAAGAGCCTGCTCCAATTCTTTGGCACAGCGTAGGACCCAGACACTTTATTATCACACACCAGAAAGACTGAGGCCAAATCATGAAACAGACTGAACTTCTTCTGGCTGGCAAGGCAGGACGAGGGTTTAAATTATGATTATCTAGATTAAAAAGAAATAAATATTATTTTTTACCACACAATTGAGGAGTCAGGCTAAGATTCCTAACTTCTTCTTTTAGATTGAGTGCTTCAGTTATGTTAGTCAATGTCCCATATATTATTCCATTTACTGTTATAGTGACCTTCTGATTCTAGTACATAGGGGTTGCAGTCTCAGACAGACCTAATCAAATACTGGCTCTTCCATTTATTAGTGTACGACATAAGGGAACATTTATAACAGCCATAATCATCAGTTTCCTAGTCTTCAAAATATGAATATTGCTACTATCTGTATCACTGGCTTATTGCTATGAAGGTGAAATAAGATGGCACATAGTAAATGTCAACATGTATTAGCTAAAGTTATCAAATATGTATATATAGAGAAAAAAATGATAGAGAAAATAACTTACCAAGGACATCAAGGTAGTAAATATACAGAAAAAATTTAAGCACAGGTTTTTTGGTCCAATGGCTAGTTCTCTTTCCAAAGTCGTTAAAAATAAACTCCAGAGGACCTTCAAGATGGCAGAAGAGTAAGACGTGGAGATCACCTTCCTCCCCACAAATACATCTACATGTGGAACAACTCCTACAGAACACCTACCGAACGCTGGCAGAAGACCCCAGACCTCCCAAAAGGCAAGAAACTCCCCACGTACCTGGGTAGGGCAAAAGAAAAAAGAAAAAACAGAGACAAAAGAATAGGGCTGGGACCTGCACCAGTGGGAGGGAGCTGTGAAGGAGGAAAGTTTTCCACACACACGGAAGCCCCTTTGTGGGCGGAGACTGCGGGTGGCAGTGGGGAAGCTTCGGAGCCCGGGAGGAGAGCGCAGCAACAGGGGTGCGGATGGCAAAGCAGAGAGATTCCCGCACAGAGGATCGGGGCTGACCAGCACTCACCGGCCCGAGAGACTTGTCTGCTCACCCGCTGGGGCGGGCGGGGCTGGGAGCTGAGGATCCGGCTTCGGTCGGATCGCAGGGAGAGGACTGGGGTTGGCGGCGTGAACACAGCCTGAAGGGGGCTAGTGCGCCACAGCTAGCCGGGAGGGAGTCCGGGGAAATGTCTGGAGCTGCCGAAGAGGCAAGAGACTTTTTCTTGCCTTTGTTTCCTGGTGCGCGAGGAGAGGGGATTAAGAGCGCTTTTTAAAGGAGCTCCAGAGACGGGCGCGAGCTGCGGCTAAAAGCGCGGACCCTGGAGATGGGCATGAGACGCTAAGGCTGCTGCTGCCGCCACCAAGAAGCCTGTGTGCGAGCACAGGTCACTCTCCACACCTCCCCTCCTGGGAGCCTGTGCAGCCCGCCACTGCCAGGGTCCCGTGATCCAGGGACAACTTCCCCGGGAGAACGCACGGCGTGCCTCAGGTCGGTGCAACGTCCCGTTGGCCTCCGTTGCTGCAGGCTCGCCCCGCACCCCCTGCCCCTCCCTCCCCCTGGCCTGAGTGAGCCAGATTCCCCGAAGCAGCTGCTCCTTTAACCCCGTCCTGTCTGAACGAAGGACAGACGCCCTCAGGCGACCTACACGCAGAGGCGGGTCCAAATCCAAAGCTGAACCCTGGAAGCTGTGCGAACAAAGAAGAGAAAGGGAAATCTCTCCCAGCAGCCTCAGGAGCAGCAGATTAAATCTCCACAATCAACTTGATGCACCCTGCATCTGTGGAATACCTGAATAGACAACGAATCATCCCAAATTGAGGAGGTGGATTTGGGAGCAACAATACATATATTTTTTCCACTTTTTCTCTTTTTGTGAGTGTGTATGTGTATGCTTCTGTGTGAGATTTTGTCTGTATAGCTTTGCTTTTACCATTTCTCCTAGGGTTCTGTCTGTCGGGTTTTTTTGTTTTTCATTACTTAAAAAATGTTTTTTCTTAATAATTATTTTTTATTTTACTTTATTTTATTTTACTTTATTTTATTTTGTTTTATTTTATCTTTTTCTTTCTTTCTTTCTTTTTTCCTCCCTTTTATTCTGAGCCGTGTGGAGGACAGGCTTTTGGTGCTCCAGCCAGGCATCAGGGCTGTGCCACTGAGGTGGGAGAGCCACGTTCAGGACACTGGTCCACAAGAGACCTAGCTCCATGTAACAACAAACGGCAAAAATCTCCCAGAGATCTCCATCTCAATGGCAAGACCCAGCTCCACTCAACGACCAGCAAGCTACATTGCAGGACACCCTATGCCAAACAACTAGCAAGACAGGAACACAACCCCATCTATTAGCACCTAAAATCATAATAAGGCCACAGACACCCCAAAACACACCACCAGACGTGAACCTGCCCAACAGAAAGACAAGATCCAGCCTCATCCACCAGAACACAGGCACTAGTCCCCTCCTCCAGGAAACCTACACAACCCACTGAACCAACCTTAGCCACTGGGGGTAGACACCAAAAACAACAGGAACTACGAACTTGCAGCCTGCAAAAAGGAGACCCCAAACACAGTAAGTTAAGCAAATGAGAAGACAGAGAAACACACAACAGATGAAAGAGCAAGGCAAAAACCCACCACACCTAACAAATGAAGAGGAAATAGGCAGTCTACCTGAAAAAGAATTCAGAATAATGATAGTAAAGATGATCCAACATCTTGGAAATAGAATGGAGAAAATACAAGAATCGTTTAACAAGGAGCTAGAAGAACTAAAGAGCAAACAAACAGTGATGAACAACACAATAAATGAAATTAAAAATTCTCTAGAAGGGATCAATAGCAGAATAACTGAGGCAGAAGAACAGATAAGTGACCTGGAAGATAAAATAGTGGAAATAACTACTGCAGAGCAGAATAAAGAAAAAAGAATGAAAAGAATTGAGGACAGCCTCAGAGACCTCTGGGGCAACATTAAAAACACCAACATTCGAATTATAGGGGTCCCAGAAGAATAGAAAAAGAAAGGGACTGAGAAAATATTTGAAGAGATTATAGTTGAAAACTTCCCTAATATGGGAAAGGAAATAGTTAGTCAAGTCCAGGAAGCACAGAGAGTCCCATACAAGATAAATCCAAGGAGAAACACGCCAAGACACATATTAATCAAACTATCAAAAATTAAATACAAAGAAAACATATTAAAAGCAGCAAGGGAAAAACAACAAATAACACATAAGTGAATCCCCATAAGGTTAACAGCTGATCCTTCAGCAGAAATTCTGCAAGCCAGAAGGGAGTGGCAGGACATATTTAAAGTGATGAAGGAGGAAAAACCTGCAATCAAGATTTCTCTACCCAGCAAAGATCTCATTCAGATTTGACAGAGAAATTAAAGCCTTTACAGACAAGCAAAAGCTAAGAGAATTCAGCACCACCAAGCCAGCTTTACAACAACTGCTAAAGGAACTTCTCTAGGCAGGAAACACAAGAGAAGGAAAACACCTACAATAATAAACCCAAAACAATTAAGAAAATGGTAATAGGAACATACATATCGATAATTAACTTAAATGTAAATGGATTAAATGCTCCAACCAAAAGACATAGACTGGCTGAATGGATACAAAAACAAAACCCGTATATATGCTGTCTACAAGAGACCCACTTCAGACCTAGGAACACATACAGACTGAAAGTGAGGGGATGGAAAAAGATATTCCATGCAAATGGAAATCTAAAGAAAGCTGGAGTAGCAATTCTCATATCAGACAGAATAGACTTTAAAACACAGACTATTACAAGAGACAAAGAAGGACACTACATAATGATCAAGGGATCCATCCAAGAAGAAGATATAACAATTGTAAATATTTATGCACCCAACATAGAAGCACCTCAATACATAGGCAAATACTAACAGCCATAAAGGGGAAATAGACAGTAACACAATCATAGTAGGGAACTTTAACACCCCACTTTCACCAATGGACAGATCATCCAAAATGAAAATAAATAAGGAAACACAAGTTTTAAATGATACATTAAACAAGATGTACTTAATTGATATTTATAGGACATTCCATCTGAAAACAACAGAATACACATTCTTCTGAAGTGCTCATGGAACATTCTCCAGGATAGATCATATCTTGGTTCACAAATCAAGCCTTGGTAAATTTAAGAAAATTGAAATCTTATCAAGTATCTTTTCTGACCACAATGCCATGAGACTAGCTATCAATTACAGGAAATTATCTGTAAGAAATACAAACACATGGAGGCTAAACAACACACTACTTAATAACCAAGAGATCACTGAAGAAATCAAAGAGGAAGTCAAAAATACCTAAAGACAAGTGACAATGAAAACACGACAGCCCAAAACCTATGGGATGCAGCAAAAGCAGTTCTAAGAGGGAAGTTTATAGCAATACAATCCTACCTTAAGAAACAGGAAACATCTCAAGTAAACAACCTAACCTACACCTAAAGCAATTAGAGAAAGAAGAACAAAAAACCCCCAAAGTTAGCAGGAGGAAAGAAATCATAAAGATCAGATCAGAAATAAATGAAAAAGAAATGAAGGAAACGATGGCAAAGATCACTAAAACTAAAAGCTGTTTCTTTGAGAAGATAAACAAAGTTGATAAACCATTAGCAAGACTTATCAAGAAAAGAAGGGAGAAGACTCAAATCAATAGAGTTAGAAATGAAAAAGGAGAAGTAACAACTGACACTGCAGAAATACAAAGGATCATGAGAGATTACTACAAGCAATTCTATGCCAATAAAATGGACAACCTGGAATAAATGGACAAATTCTTAGAAATGCACAATGTGCCTAGACTGAACCAGGAAGAAATAGAAAATATGAACAGACAAGTCACAGGCACTGAAATTGAAACTGTGATTAAAATTCAAACAAAATTAAAATTCAAACAAACAAAAGCCCAGGACCAGATGGCTTCACAGGCGAATTCTACCAAACATTTAGAGAAGAGCTAACACCTATCCTCAAACTCTTCCAACATATAGCAGAGGGAGGAACACTCCCAAACTCATCTACGAGGCCACCATCACTCTAATACCAAAACCAAAGATGTCACAAAGAAAGAAAACTACAGGCCAATATCACTGATGAACATAGATGCAAAAATCCTCAACAAAATACTAGCAAACAGAATCCAACAACACATTAGAAGGATCATACAGTATGATCAAGTGGGGTTTATCCCAGGAATGCAAGGCTTCTTCAGTATACGCAAATCAATCAACGTGATACACCACATTAAAAAATTGAAGGAGAAAAACCATATGATCATCTCAATAGATGCAGAGAAAGCTTTTGACAAAATTCAACACCCATTTATGATACAAACCCTCTAGAAAGTAGGCATAGAGGGAACTTTCCTCAACATAATAAAGGCCATATATGACAAACCCACAGCCAACACTGTCCTCAATGGTGAAAAACTGAAACCATTTCCACTAAGATCAGGAAGAAGACAAGGTTGCCCACTCTCACCACTCTTATTCAACATAGTTTTGGAAGTTTTAGCCACAGCAATCAGAGAAGAAAAAGAAATAAAAGAAATCCAAATTGGAAAAGAAGTAAAGCTGTCACTGTTTGCAGATGACATGATACTACACATAGAGAATCCTAAAGATGCTACCAGAAAACTACCAGAGCTAATCAATGAATTTGGTAAACTAGCAGGATACAAAATTAATGCACAGAGGACCTCCCTGGTTGCGCAGCGGTTGAGTGTCCGTCTGCCGATGCAGGGGACTCGGGTTCGTGCCCGGGTCCGGGAGGATCCCACATGCTGCAGAGTGGCTGGGCCCGTGAGCCATGGCTGCTGAGCCTGCACGTCCAGAGCCTGTGCTCCACAACAGGAGAGGCCACAACAGTGAGAGGTCTGCGTACCGAAAAAAAAAAAAAAATGCATAGAAATCTCTTGCATTCCTATATACTAATGATGAAAAATCTGAAAGTGAAATTAAGAAAACACTCCCATTTACCATTGCAACAAAAAGAATAAAATATCTAGGAATAAACCTACCTAAGGAGACAAAGACCTGTATGCAGAAAATTATAAGACACTGATGAAAGAAACTAAAGGTGATACAAATAGATGGAGAGAGATACCATGTTCTTGGATGGGAAGAATCAACATTGTGAAAATGACTCTACTACCCAAAGCAATCTACAGATTCAATGCAATCCTTATCAAACTACCACTGGTATTTCGCACAGAAATAGAACAAAAAATTTCACAATTTGCATGGAAACACAAAAGACCCCGAATAGCCAAAGCAATCTTGAGAAAGAAAAACAGAGCTGATGGAATCAGGTTCCCTGACTTCAGGCTATACTACAAAGCTATAGTAATCAAGACAGTATGGTACTGGCACAGAAACAGAAATATAGATCAATGGAACAGGATAGAAAGCCCAGAGATAAACCCACACACATATGGTCACCTTATCGTTGATAAACAAGGCAAGAATATACAGTGGAGAAAATATAGCCTCTTCAGTAAGTGGTGCTGGGTTAACTGGACAGCTACATGTAAAAGTATGAAATTAGCACACTCCCTAACACCATACACAAAAAATAAACTCAAAATGGATTAAAGACCTAAATATAAGACCAGAAACTATCAAACTCTTAGAGGAAAACATAGGCAGAACACTCTAGGACATAAATCACAGCATGATCCTTTTTGACTCACCTCCTAGAGAAATGGAAATAAAAGCAAAAATAAGCAAATGGGACCTAATGAAACTTCAAAGCTTTTGCACAGCAAAGGTTACCATAGACAACACGAAAAGACAACCCTCAGAATGGGAGAAAATATTTGCAAATGAAGCAACTGAGAAAGGATTAGTCTCCAAAATTTACAAGCAGCTCAGGCAGCTCAATATTAAAAAAACAAACAACTCAATCCAAAAATGGGCAGAAGACCTAAGTAGACCTTTCTACAAAGAAGATATACAGATTGCCAACAGACACATGAAAGATTTCTCAACATCACTAATCATTAGAGAAATGCAAATCAAAATTACAATGAGATATCATCTCACATCGGTCAGAATGGCCATCATCAAAAAATCTAGAAACAATAAATGCTGGAGAGGGTGTGGAGAAAAGGGAACCCTCTTGCACTGTTGGTGGAAATGTAAATTGATACAGCCACTATGGAGAACAGTATGGAGGTTCCTTAAAAAAATAAAAATAGAACTATCATACGACCGAGCAATCCCACTACTGTGCATATACCCTGAGAAAACCATAATTCAAAAAGAGTCATGGGGCTTCTCTGGTGGTGCAGTGGTTAGGAATCTGCCTGCCAATGCAGGGGAAATGGGTTCGAGCCCTGATCCAGGAGGATCCCACATGCCGCAGAGCAACTAAGCCCGTGCACCACAACTACTGAACCTGTGCTCTAGAGCCCACAAGCCACAATTTCTGAGCCTGTGAGCCACAACTACTGAAGCCCATGAGCCTAGAGCCCATGGTCCGCAACAAGAGAAGCCACCGCAATGAGAGGCCCGCACACTGGAACAAAGAGTAACCCCCGCTCACCAAAACTAGAGAAAGCCTGCGTGCAGCAATGAAGACCCAATGCAGCCAAAAATAAATAAATAAATAAATAAATTAAAAAAAAAAAATAAAGTCATGTACCAAAATGTTCATTGCAGCTCTATTTACAATAGCCCAGAGATGGAAACAACCTAAGTGTCCATCATCGGATGAATGGATAAAGAAGATGTGGCACATATATACAATGGAATATTACTCAGCCATAAAAAGAAAGAAAACTGAGTTATTTGTAGTGAGGTGGATGGACCTAGAGTCTGTCATACAGAGTGAAGTAAGTCAGAAAGAGAAAAACAAATACCGTATGCTAACACATATATATGGAATCTAAAAAAAAAAAATTGGTCATGAAGAACCTAGGGGTAAGATGGGAATAAAGATGCATACCTACTAGAGAATGGACTTGAGGATATGGGGAGGGGGAAGGGTAAGCTGTGACAAAGAGAGAGAGTGGCATGGACATATATACACTACCAAACGTAAAATAGGTAGCTAGGGGGAAGCAGCCGCATAGCACAGGGAGATCAGTTCAGTGCTTTGTGACCTAGAGCGGTGGGATAGGGAGGGTGGGAGGGAGGGAGATGCAAGAGGGAAGAGATATGGGGACATATGTATATGTATAACTGATTCACTTTATTATAAGGCAGAAACTAACACACCATTGTAAAGCAATTATACTCCAATAGAGATGTTAAAAATAAATAAATAAATAAATAAATTTCTGTTGTTTAAGCCGTGAAAAAAAAAAAAAACTTTATTGCTAAAACTGCCAACCACCGTCTGAGCTTTCAGCAAGTTGTAATATTTCTGCAATAGAAACAGAGATAACTGATCACAGATCACTATAACAAATATAATAATGATGAAAAAGGTTGAAATATCACCAGAATTACCAAAATGTGACACAGAGACAAGAAGTGAGCAAATGCTGTTGGAAAAATGGCACCAGTGGACTTGCTTGATGCAGGGTGGCCACAAATCTTCAATTTGTTTAAAAAGAAGAAAAAAACGCAATATCTGCTAAGTGCAATAAAGTGAAGCTCAATAAATGAGGTGTGCCTGTATATACAGTGGAATATTATTCAGCCACAAAAAAGAATGAAATCTTACACTTGCTACAACATGGATGGACCTTGAGGGCATTATGCTAAGTGAAATAAGTCAGAAAGACAGATAATGTGTGATCTCACTTTTACATGGAAGAGTCTAAAAACAACAAACAAACAACAACCCTCCTCAATTAAAGAAAACAAGCTCAGAACTGATTGGTGGTTTCCGGAGGTAGGAGGTAGGAGAAATGGGTGAAGGGGGTCAAAGGTGCAAACTTAAGTCGTGGGGATGTGTAATGTACAGTATGGTGACTACAGTTAATAGTACTATTGAAAGTACTAATAGTACTAATTTGAAAGTTGCTAAGAGAGTAGATATTTAAAATTCTCATAAGAAAAAAAATTTTTCGTATGGTGATGGATGTTAACTAGACTTATTGTGGTGATCATTTCGCAGTGTATACAAATATCAAATCATTATGTTGTACACCTGAAACTAATATAATGTATATCAATTATACCTCAATTTTAAAAAAAGAGAGAAAAGGAGGTTCTTTGGAGTTCATGCTGTAGTTTGGAAATAGATGAGAACATTCCTTTTCCTTAAAAAAAAGAAAACAAAAACTCCAGTTTAACAGTTGCCATCTTAAGACATCTAAATACTGCCAGTATTTGATATTTCTAATTCTCTAAATTTTTAATAGTCCTATTATTTTATCATCTTTCCAAATATAACCACTGAGGTAAATTTTATCACAGACCAAATTTCCAAAGCCATGCCTCATCGAAGTGTTGAGTATTTTGTCTTGCTGGTTTCTCTGATTGCTTTAGGAGATAAAATAAAATCATTGTGAATAGATTTTCTGGAAATCAAGCCTGGAGAGGGAAGCTGTTCAACAGTGTTTTTCATGGTCAATATATACTGTCATACTGTATTTTTCCACGAAGCAATCACCACATTGGTTTCTTGCTCACCTTACCCTTCCCAAATCAGATTTCAAAAAGATTAAACTGAAATGATCTGTTCTGAACATTTTATTTCATCACCCAAATAGGTTGGTGTTTCTTAAGAGATTAGGTTCAAGTTTTAATGTATCTTCATAAAGGAGATGTCTTCAAGTTAACTACACTTTCAGAAATACTTCCTAGGCTTTTTAGCATTCCTCATAGTTTATCTGTTGAAACAGCTGGCTGAGAGTTGCAAACCTGTTTGCTAAGAAAATAATCAGATCCACTAAAGTATTTAATAGCAAGTAGTTGATTCCTATGAACTACATTCAAGTATTCTTGAGAATTCTCAAGAATTTAAAGTACCTTAAGATGTGCATACTTATTTGAAACAACGTGGTGCCCCTTACAAGTTTCTTCCAATACACAAAAGAGTCCACTTGGGATCCTAGCAGGCAATACAGAATCAGAGGTCCCGTTCCAACTGTGATGTATCAGTGTTTAGATAAATGGAACCCATGCTCCTGGTAACATTTTTACACATAACTTATTAAGTCTCACTCTAAACCACAGGAAATTTTTCAAGTGTTAACTATATAAACCTCCTTTCAGATCCCATTTGCCCAGAGTGTCTAAGATTTCTCTTCCAGTCCTTAAAATATGATAATTCTGTGTCCCTTCACTCTCTTTTAATTTTCTGCATGCATCTTGAGGTCTATCTGATACTTTTCTTGTTTATTTCCTGCCTCCCCCTTCACCTAAAATTAAACTCCATGAAAAAGCAGGAAATCTGTTTGTTTTGCTGTTGCTTTTTGTGCCACACCTTAAGCAGTGCTTGATCCTTAGAGGGTGCTTAATAAATATTAAACGAATGAACCTGTAAGTACGGTCCTCTGACTCTCCCTAAATGTCTGTGACAGAGGTTAGCTGCTCTAGTAAATCATTAATAGACAGAGATCATGCCTATTTGGGTAATAGCTGATTTTCAAAATAAGCTGTTCTGCCAAAAATAAACCTGCTGAAAGATAAACTGAGGCATATTAAAACTTTTAAGAGGTCATCTGGGCATTTAGTCATTCCAATTGGTGGTGTCAAGCCGGAAGTGGTTAGGGGCGCTCCATCTACAAGACCCAGGGTAGAGCCGTATAAAGTGCAGAAGCATAGAAAGGAAGTTATTTGATGGGCTATAACTTAAAGCCTGGCTATTTGTGATTTGTTTTCCTTAGCATTTTGATTTCATAATCTTGAGCTATTTACAGGCTTAGAGTTTGGTTTGCTTATGTAGGCCATCATGGCATTAGAGCCACATTAGTCTAATAGCCTCCTTGTTTAATTAATTTAACATTGCATAATTAAAAATGAATTATAAAAACAATCTTTTCCATGAGGAAAGAAGGAATATGAGCTAGATAGTTTCAGAGTCACAATGAAAATATTTTTCTGACAGGTATTTCAATAAGAGTGTTTTTATAAGTGAAAGTATTGATATATAATTTAGGTATCTCAGATTAAATTCTCTCAGGGTAAACTGGGGTCACAATATACAAAGAATTTTAGGCAATGTAAAGGGTTTGGGTTTTCTGCCTGCAATGGCAGCAGTTGAAGAATTTTACGAAGGGGTAGAACTGTATGGTTTTGCATTTTTAAAATAAGTCCACCATGGATCCACCCTGATTAAGGAAGGAAGAGTAAGTGTATAAGAACCCAGATTGGAAGTTTAGTGAAGAAGCAAAAGTGAGAGATGATGGCGGGTTTGTTCTGCTTCTGTGCTTACCGAGCATTCTTCAGATTTTGATTTGCCTGCTGACTTAATGAACACGTTCTAGAAATGCCAGTATAAGAATGCTACTTTATTTTACAGTTTAACTTTTCTTTTAAAATTAGTATGTTAGAATTCTGATTTTATAATCAGTTTGATGAATTTAATTACTGTGATTCTACTTGTGTTGGAAAATAACATAAAATTCAGGTTTCTGAGATCAGAAGAATGATGATCACCCTCTGGACATTGACAAATTCAACAGGATAATGATAATGGCACCTTATAAAGGCTTGTGGGACTTCTCAGCCTCCATAGTTGTGTGAGCTAATTCCTTATAATAAATTATATATGTACATATATATGTATATATATATCTCCTATTGGTTCTGTTTCTCTGGAGAACCCTGATTAATACACTGTTTTACTGTGATGGACATTTGGATATGAAGAATGCTGCTCTGGACATTCTTATATATGATTGTGGTTCAGAGGTTCCCCAGATTCTTGGAGTAGAGTCTCTAGGAGTGGATTTCCAGGTAAAAGAGTATGAATATGTTCAGTTGATTACACAGGTTAAAACCCTTCTCAAACAATCAATTTGCACACTTGCCAGTAGTGGATGTGAATTCCCATTGCTCCACATCCTTGCCAACACAAGGCATTGTCAGTTTATTTTAGCATTTCTGATTAATTGTCATAGTATCAAGATCTTAGAAGTTTTAGTTTTCATTTCTTATGAAACTTCTTTTGTTTTTTTCACATTACTTCTTCTGCATTCCTTTGCAGAAATAGAGATAATGTCCACCGCCCTCCCTTTATTTGAATGCTTTGCCTCAGGGTTAGAAGATATTTTATCAATAAATTTCTCTCACCTTTACTTTTCATTCCTCCTGTGACACCACCCCTTTATGGGATATTGACTATAAGCCTTTGTAGTGCTTAATCAATAGACACAATGGCAAGAAGACATACCGCAATATTTAGGGTTGTCCCTCCCCCTGGATTCCTGTTAACAGCTTCTTTGGATGGTTCTTTTTTCACTTAAGACATGCTTTCTCTCATCAGGACAGTAACAAAGACCAAGAAATAATCTTCATAACTAAATACACAGAACTCATGGAACTCCGTCCACATCTCCAGTGGCTCAAGTTCCAGCCAAGTACACCTGTTCCTTTAGAAATGTGTAGCCAGTACTTCTTACACAGTGATTGCCATACTTCAGCTTATCACTTTCCATTGTTCCAATGGTGTAATTTTTTGAAATGTATGGTCTGATCATTTGAAAAATCATTTTAGAGCAATTCCCAGATAAGTAATATTATTGATACAAAGAAGCAGAAAATTTCAAGATCAATAAGAGAACTTAGAAATATTTTACTATTGATTTTTTAAAATACATTTGACCTCATGTTACATGTTTATGCACTAAATAGAAATTTATATTGCCTTTTCCATTTAACATTTTGAGTACAGCCTTTCTCATGCCACTAAAAATTCTTCCTAAATATTATTTTAATTCATTATATCAATATATATCACCATATATTTAATCATTCCATTTTTATGGGAGATTTAATTTTCTCTACTATATACAATACTGTAATAATAATCTTTGTGGATAAATTTAACATTTAATATCATTTTATTGGAACTAGAAGACCTGGTCAAATGGTATAAACAATTTAAAACATTTGGTACATGATGCTGAAAGTTTTTCCCTAAGTTTTATAGCCTTGATGTTTCCCTTAGTATAAAAGTATCTGTCTCATGCCATCCTTCCCAAAATTCAATACATTAGAAATAGAAATGTATTTTGGTTTGCATTATGTACTTTTAACAATGAATATTTTCTGTTGTTAAATGTATAATGCCCTTTACCATTTACTCTATTGAGAATTATCTGTAGCACTGTACTGACGAACCCTCTCCTAAGCTGGAGTTCTGGAAGGCAGGACTATGGTGGAATAGACTGGCATAAATGTAGGCTGTATTGTCTGGAGGCAAAAGACACCTAAAAGACAGCTTTTAAGAATGAAGCTTAGGTTAAGAAGTCAGATGAAGTATAAATCTAAGAGAGGCCAGGCAAAGAATTGTGCTTTTTTGTGTGTTCTCTTGGATTACTTGTTTTGGGAGAAGCCAACTGCCATGTTGTGAGATCATGAAAAAAATCCCATGGAGAGGTCCATGTGATGAGGAACTTAGATCTCCTACCAACAGCCACATGAATGAGCCATCTTGGAAGCAGATTCTCCAGCTACAAACAAGTCTTTAGATGATGATAGCCCTGATCAATATCTCAACTGAAATCTCATGAAAGACCCTGAGTCAGAACCACCCTGCTAAGCAGTGCCTGTATTCCTGACTCACAGAAACTGGGAGATAATAAATATGAGTCGTTCTAAGCTACTAAGTTTTGGGAGTTTGTTATGCAGTAATAAATATCTATTTTACCTGCTTTACATTCCTCCATAGCACTTATTACTATCATACTATATATAATTTATTTATTTTGATTGTTGTATAACTTATCATTTGTAGAGCATAAATATATGGAGAGAGAATTCCATCTGTTTTTCCTACTGATAAATCTTCAGCATCTACAATTACAGCAATAATATTGACAGTACTAATAACATAATGAACATTTATTTGATAAACAAGATGTCTATTAGGCATCTAAGTAGTGATTTCAAGTAGGCAATTAGATACACAAATCCAGAATTACTAGAGGAAGTTATGGCTTGGATAAAGGTTTGGGAGTTCAAAGAACACTGAGAATGTTCTTGGAAATGAATGATGCCACTAGCACTATAGGTAGAAAGCAAAAGCTGTCCCAGGTCACACCTCTATAGTACTCTAACAGTTAGCAAAAAAGAGATGACCAAAAAAAAAAATAAAAGACTGAGGAAGAGCAGCCAGTGGTGAAGAAGAGAAAATTATCAATTATCAGAAAGTGACAGCAAGGAATAAAAAGAAAACAATAATTATAGAATGTCTGCTCTTTGCCAATCTAGGCACTTTAAATACTTCAACCAGTTTTCAAAAGAACTCTGTGAGGTAGGTTTTATTACTCACAGTTTGTAGGAGGAAACCACTTGGAGGCTCAGTACTTGCCCTTGCTCACATTTCCAAGAAGTAGTGGCACTAGGCGTTGAATCCAGATCAGAATATCATGTCTCTGCACTAAATCATTCCTGGGATTGGTATTTAATATCTGTCTATTCTGAATATGTGACACTGTGTTATCCTTTTAACAATCACAGCGAAATTTTTTTCAGTTACTATGATACAATCACATATAGAAAACTACCAGGCAGCTCAAGGTTACAAGCAAAACGTGAAATGTTACACCTCAAGAAATATCAGGTTTCCCAGAGGAACACTTTGAAGAGAGGAGATACTTGACTTTCTCACTTACCTTGGCACATTCTGTGACTTTACCTGCATGCTGGAGTTCACCTGAGTAAACATCATAAATTTTATTTGGTGAAGGTCATACTAAAAGTGTAGTCAAGCGTGATGTTTTTTGGATGACTAGCAAATGAAATTATTAATCATTTAATTGAAGAATTCACTTCAGAGAAACTCGTGAACAGAGCTCATGCTAATATTGTCCTGAAGGTTCTTGAGCCCATTCTTGAGCCCACCCAGATATTCCTTTTCATCATATTCCAAGACGTCAATAACAGCGAGATCGACTTTTGGTATAAAATGCTGCGATATTTTCAACGTAGCAATTTGCAACCAAACAGACTTCAAACGTCCATGCATAAGTGATTTTTCAAGTGGTGACAGAATGACTAAATATGTTAGAAATATCTCTGCAGCATTCCCAAAATTTACATGGCTAACCCTGAAGCCATTCTTGAGCCCATCCAGATATCCAGATGTAGCTTCCCAAGGAACCCAGATATGCCTCTATTTTGAAAACACTACATATATGTATAGTACATATATAAAATGGGAGAAAGTAAGTCTCTGCTTAAAAATTATATATAATACTTATATATTGTACACATATAGTATGAATTTTATACACACACACACACACACACATATATATATATATATATATATATATATAAAATGCTAAATTCCTAAATTCTATTTCTGACCTAATTTATTTCTGAAAGAGACTCCTAACAGGTTTCTGGTCACATTCCTCTCAAATTTACCAAGTGCATGGCTGCCAAAATTTGTTTTCAAAAATGCAAATATGGCTATCCACAGTATCTATTCAAAACCCCTCAACACTTCCCTTTTGACTCCAGGATAAAATTCAGGTCCCTAATGTATCGTAAACCATTCATTATGCATCCACTGCCTTGTGTTCCAGCTGCATCTCTCATTACTTTCACTCTACCTTGCACTGTATGCTCCAACAATTTCACACTATTAACAATTTTCTACTCAAACAAGCCTGTGCATTTACTCATGCTTCTTCCTCTACCTAGAGCAGCTTCTAATTATCTTCCCCTACCTGACATTTGCTTATCCTCTAAGACTCAACTCAGGCATCACACAATCCTGGAATCCTTCCTGAGCCTTCCAGAACTGGTTGCAGCAAAATACAATTTGCACATCCTTATCAATTTTAGTGATGCTGCAACTATTTATTTAGGCATTTGTATCCCTTACTAGAAGTTGACCTCCCAGAGCTCATGATAAATATATTTTTTTCTCTATATTCCCTGCCTAGTGTTAGAAATTTGGGATGTGGTTTTGGTGCTGGAATAGGAATACTTATTCTTCCTCCCTTTAGGGAGTTTCTGCCAACAGAGCTAAATATGAAAGTGGTAATACCATAATAAATAATGAAGAATAAGGTTGTTAATGTAAGGTAATTTTTTATTCTTCCAAGTGCAGGGGTTATCTGGTAAATGCTGTTGATGTGAAAGGATTAAGCCTTGAAGAATATATGGCACTCCCTTTGCTCTGTTTTTCTGAATCTGAAGAGGCCATCACTGTGGATGAGGATGGTACCTACTTTATCTACTTAGCCAATGGCAGAACACAGGGAACCAGATGACAGCTGGGCCTCCTGAGGTAAGCCTTGCCTGGGACTCTAACCAAATAGATTCAGGGAGTACCAGAGGGGAAGTAGAACTTAAGACCCTGTATTTTATATATAGTAATCCCACACTCCAATTGAATGAGTCCCAGTGAATGTCTCAGGCTTTGAACAGTTTAGTAATTCCTTGTCCCTTGTGAAGGCTCTAGAAAGCTGGTTAGACAAAGTGACCATGTTTGTTCCTTCTTGCTTTCTCTTCTATAATTCCTTATTTGTGTGCTCCCTATTAATAATACATCCTTATATTTTTATAACAATTTATAATATTCAAAGTTTCCCATACATTATATCATATAATCTTCAACAAAACTCAGTTGTTAAACATTAATATCTCTTTTTGCAGGTAGGAAATTTGAGGATGATAAATGTAAAATAATTAGCCCTGGTTATAAAGCTAATGAGCAGCAGAACCAAGAAAGTTCCCAGGTCTTCTGAATGTGAAACTATGATATATTCAACCTGGTAATGTGCAACAAAGCATGCTTGCAATGCCTATGCATGAGTGTTTCTCAACTCTAGTGACAGTAGACTAAACATGTTAGAAATACCTCTACAGTGTTCCTAAATTTCAGGTAGCTGTCCCTGGTGCCATTTTTGAGCCCCTCCAGTTATCTGGTTCCAGCCACCCCAAAAAACTATAATGCCTCTGTTTTGAAAACTCCTCATATGTATAGTACACATATAATATGGAAGAAAAAGAATGTAAGTGAAAACAAATAGTCTCTTGAGGCTCTTTATTTATGAATGCATTTAAGTCAAGAATCCCATGTGTAGCCTAGTTATTTCAACATAGATTTCAGACAAGTTCCTACTGGCCTGTGGGACTAAAAGTTTGGATCTAAAATGTTTACAGGAGAGACTGAGAATTCTTTTAAAACATCTCAGAAAAGGGAAATCTCAGTTTCCTAAGGACTGAAATTTCCCTAGGGAATCTCATCCTGAGAAAAGAGAAAGTACAAACAGGTTTAGAGTTCAAGGAGAAGGTCTTGCTACTTTTGCGGACCTTGGGATTCAACTTCAGAAGAGAAGGAAAAGTAGGATCTGGGGCTTCCTTCATGTTGTTAATCCTAACCCACCAGGGCGTGAAAGAAGCCAGAAACTTAGAACAGAAGCTCTGTCCATGAATAAAAGCTGTAGTTGAAGTGAGAATCTTCCTACACCAGTGGTGTTTCAGGGACGTGAGTTAGTAAACAAGATGTAGGATAATAAGAACCTTCCTCACTTGATAAGAACCCCCAAGTCATCTTGTCAAAGAGTTAAAAAATTCAAGCACAAACAGTTTAGAAAGTCAGTGAAATGTGTAATGTTATTTTGATATATTTTCACCAAAAATGAGTAAAAACATTTTTAACTGTCACTTAAAAGGAATTATTACATGTGGTGGGAAACATGTTTTGTGAAACACGTAATTCTGTGATATACCAGAAAAATAAGTATAAGAATAATAAGAAAAGATCTTGAATACCCTCCATCTCAGGTCTTTGATACTGAGATCTGCCTGGTCATCATTGTGACATAAAAATATGTTGAAGATCTTGAGAAACATGTAGGCCCATTAAAAACAATTGTGAACTGACAATCTTCTAGCCTAATTGTAAGACTGTGTTTCCCCTAGAATCTATGGCTTTCATCAAATATTCACCTCTTTGTTTGCCAGGGTGTGCTTTTTGCTTTTTCTCAACCTACTGATAGAGATATGTAATAATTTATAGTAAAAAATGTGTAAAATCATAAATTGGTATAAAACAAATGGAAAACATAATAGACAAGAGCTACAATTTACAGTAAATCAGCAAACTAAGAATTAGAGACAGTGGAAGAACCAACCAAATAAATAGTCATGGTTCTTTTTCTGTAGGATAAGCTATCACCTACCTATCAGGAAAAAAATAGACCAATGAAAAAAAGTATAAAAATTATAAGAGTCATAGGAATGCAGGGGAGGGAAGTTTGGGAGGGTTGTAAAGAAATGGTTACTTTAAAATTAGATGTTTTAATTAAGGCTATCTTAACCTTTCTAGAGCTCCAGTGTTCTTTGCTAAAAAATATGTGACAGGATTACATCCCATAGTGTTAATCTTGTGAGATTTTTTTCTCTTCTTTCTTAATAGAACATTGGGTGTCATTCTCCTCCAGCATACTCCAAAACAGAAATAAATATTCACTGCTCATAGGCTTACTTGCAGGGTTGTCTTTTCCCCCACAGAAACTATGTAAGGTTAGGCCTAACAGATATCAGAGAGGAGGAGAAATAGCAACTTAAGTGGGAAGAGAGGTTCATAAGAAAAATGAGGGGAACAGGAGTGGGAGGATGAAGAGGAAACTTCTATAGCAGAATTTCTTAAGTAGGGTTCTCTGGAAACCTAGGACTCCACAAGATGTCACTAGGGATTCCTTGAAAGATTGTGATCAAGTGTTCCATCTTTACAGGACCAGTTACACTGAACGGAC
The DNA here is from genome assembly GCF_059928025.1 of Delphinapterus leucas. Lineage (NCBI taxonomy): Eukaryota > Metazoa > Chordata > Mammalia > Artiodactyla > Monodontidae > Delphinapterus > Delphinapterus leucas. The sequence goes on from NC_143134.1 coordinate 96,474,409, forward strand.
TCACAGAACTAACAGTCCTACTGTAAACCTACCTTTGGCAGGATTCCATTTATTACCTGGTCCCTGTAGGCCCCCACTCTAACAGGGTCTGTGACGATACTTTGAGACCCCGGGTAGCAATGTCAACTCAGACCCTGCATCTGATAACCTTCACATTGTCTGGATATTACTATATCCCTGCATCAGTCACCTGAGTAAATGGCTATAGGTGTCTTTGGGGAAAACATTATAGTCTATACCTGCCATGGTTTTGCATGGTCCTTCCTCCCGGGGATTTTACTAGCTATTCAATTAAAATGTTCTGGGTCTGAAAACTGGCTCAAGTTGAGAATCTTTGCAAAAGAACATGACTTCCAGTTAAGGTGGCCTATCCACAATCTTGCATATGTATATTCATTTTCTTTTGATTGTACATATTAAGTAACACACTTGTTGACTGCTAATCTATATTACCACCAGGGATACTATATTCTATTAATCATCTCCCAAGCCTCCTTGGCAGTCCTTCTGAACTTATCAGTTATTACAGCAATTGCAGTCTTCTTGCTGCAGCCTTGGGACCCTCTCATCCCCACTATTATTAACTAGATAAGCTTGTGACCATCGACCAGGGATGGTGGTGCCCATCCATCTAGTGCATTCCTGAAGGCCTTGGTGAATGGTATATTCCCTAAAGTTTCCCACTAGAACCTGTGATAGATCTTCTGGCCTCACATAATTTTTCTGCCCCAACATGTCCACATCCCTGAGCCTTTTAATCCCTTTCAACACTGTTGGTCACACATACCTCCAGCTGACTTCCTGGAAGACAACTTTCTTGATGTAATAGACAATCAGAGGGAAATTTTCATTATAAAAAAGAAATTTTTACATTCCAAAACTTAACTGTCCTCCTGTTGTTTTGCTGTTGTTATAACTAAATAAATCAATGCAAAACAAATCGCATAGGTTAAAAGTGAATTGCATTATGATGACTCTTTTCATTGTTTCATTATTTATTATACCCTTTTAAAAATATTTTATTAATGTTTATATTTTACAAACAAGCCTGATGGTCCAGTGTGACAATTTTTGAAGACAGTATGTGAGAGGAAAGAGAGAGATTCTAGAGTTAGACCTATGAACAATTCCCATATGGTTAGTGATGAAGAATTACAATCTTCTTGGTTATTTCACTGCACCAGTGCATCAAGGGAGACAAAAAGAAGTCCTTTCACTACAAGGGAAGCTATTTATCCATGGATTTTCATGCGCTGGTAATGCAAGTTGTATTGATGCATTGCATATTATCTGTGGTAGGCAAGTTAAAATGCAGCAGTGCCTCCAGAAAACTTGGAAAGACACTTAACTACAAATCACATGTATTTGACAAGAAAAGGTGCTGATTATTTTAAACATCTATTGGAATTTCAAAACAGTGAAGCTTTTGTCAGGAAAAGGTCACATTCAGTGGAAAGTCTCAAAATCAAGTTACTGAGCAACAAAAGATATTGCTTAGAAGAAGTTACACAGTTGGTGAGAAACTAAAAATGCCAGCACATAGTGAGTAAAATAAGGTCCAGTAGGAGAAATTGAAAAGGTTCCACTCTCAAAAATATGTGTCAATACAGCGATGACATGTCACATAATATTGAATAGGTTTTGTGTAATGAACAGAAAAACAAGAGCTTTTCTATCCAGGTTGATGAGAGAAAAGGATTTCACCAATAAATACCATGCTACAGCATTTGTAAGATTGGTGAATATTGGAGGAATTCAAGAAAGATTTCACCGCTGCAATAAGTTGCCCAAGCTAACAAAGGTCAAAATACATTTAATGTTTTGTTTTCACAGTTGGAAAAAAATAAAGATTTATGTTGGAGAAATTACATTGGCATTTGCCCTGATGGTGTCCCATCAATGGTTGGCTCCATGAGAAGGTTTCTCTAATTGTTAAAAAAGAAAATGCAAACATTGTCTCAACACACTGATTTCTGCAGAGAGGTGAAGATGAAATAAATTACATTCTGCTTGATGCTGCAGAAATCAGGCTTTATTAAGCAAAAACAAGTTTACTTGCAAATGTTTTAAAAACTGTAAAAACCTGGGGAAAGAGCATGTAATTTTCCTCTAAATGCAAACATCTGTTGGCTTAGCAGAGACGAGTTCTCAGTATGATATTTGAACTAAAATATGTATTGTAGGGTTGCTAGTACTTAAAAAAAATAGTTGCTGGATTTTGCTGAGTGCTTTGAAGAAGAAGAATGCTTCAGAAACTAACCTACTTAAGAGATATTTTGCTCCACATGAACTAGTTGAACACAAGTGAAAAATTCTTGGACTTAAAAGGAAACTGAATTTTTTGGGGTAAAAGGTGGAAACTTCATGTGGTAGAAGAAAATGTTGTAATGTTTCCACTGCTGCTGGGGTTTGAAAATGTAGGAAGGGAATCAAGTTATATTGAAAAACACCTAGGAAAATTGCAGGAAAAATATGAACAGTTTTTTCCTTCCTGTAACACATACGTATGACTGAATATCGTACTTTCTCTGAACCTTCTGCTCAGCCTGATAACTTGACTTTGAGAGAAAAAAGAAGAACTTTGTGAGCTGCAGACTGATCTGATACTCAAGAGGATATTTGTTCACTCGCTTTAGACAAGTTCTAGATCTCTGTGAATAAAGAGCACCCTGCCATTCATTGGAAAGCAATGAACATCGTGCTAAAGTTTTCAGATTTTGACATGTGTGATCCAGTTTATTCATTTAGCAGTCCTCAAGAGGACAGAAATTATCTTATTTCTATTGAAAATGAAATCTGTGTGTGCTCATCTCAAGTTTCATTCAGAACTGAGAATTTGTGCAGTAAAAATGAAGCACAGATTCCACATTAAAAGATAAAAGCAGGGCTTCCCTGGTGGCGCAGTGGTTGAGAACCCCCCTGCCGATGCAGGGGACACGGGTTCGTGCCCCGGTCCGGGAAGATCCCACATGATGTGGAGCGGCTGGGCCCGTGAGCCATGGCCGCTGAGCCTGCGCATCCAGAGCCTGTTGCTCCGCAACGGGAGAGGCCACAACAGTGAGAGGCCCGCGTACCGCCAAAAAAAAAAAAAAAAAAAAAAAAAAGATAAAAGCAGTCTTTATTTCTAGTTTCCAAAATAACACTTCTATGTATATATAAGCCTATAAAAGAGAATAAGAAACCAATACATACATATATATAATTTTGCAACTGCTAGAATTAAAATAAAGCTAGGGTTAAAATTGACATAATCACATGTCACTCAGTTTTAAAAAAGAAATGCTCAAAGCCTTGCATGAAATTGTATTTAGGATATATATTTTATCATATTATCTTGTCTTATGGTTTTAGTAACTTTACTATATTCAACATTGTCAATAAATTTTCCTGTTGTAACTTGCATTACTTAACATTATCTTTATTTAAATTAAATTTACAAATCTACCTTTAGAAAATTAAATCTTATTTTGACTTAAGCCAGTTATTTAACACAGGCAAACTACAGCCCACAGGCCAAATCTGGCCTGCATGAAAACATGTTTTCACAAATAAAGTTTTTATTGAAACACAACCATGTCCATTTCTTTATGTATTATCCATGGCTGCTTTTCCTCTGAAACAGCAGAAATGAACAGTTGTACAGAAACTATAAGACTCGCTAAGGCTAAAATATTTATCATCTAGCCCTTTACAGGAAGAGGTTGTTGGTCCGTTTTTAAGAGAAGCTTACTATGTTTGCCTTATGAGTTTTTAAATCTTTGAAAAATAAAGAAAAATCTAAGCTAGGCTTAAAAATCTAGTTGGATTTTTTTTCCAAGAGGTTTGGCTATAAAGTCATTCTTGATTTAAATAGAGAAAGGCCGAATTAGCAGCTTGTATAATAGAAATTTGTGCAAAGACTTTTAAGGCTATTTAGATAAAATTTCTGAAAATCAAGTAAGAAATTTAAGAAAAGGAAGACCTGAACTTTTCTTTATCAACGCTACTGACTTGCATAGAGTTTATTTCCTGTGTGGGGAAGGGGAACTACAAAGAAATAGGCTAATAATTTAGCCAAATAAATAGATCCACAAAAAAATATCATTCTCTATTCAAAAGAACATTAGCAATTATTGTAGGATTATCGCATCTACTCACTGGTAATCCTAAGGTACCATGAACTATTGCTATAATACTTTTTTTGCAGGGATTTCCTGACACCCTACTATATTTCGATAGTCCCTCTAGGATAAGAAGATTGAGAAATGCTGCTCCAGAGGTTGTGGAAATAGAGTGTAAGGGACCCAAAGAATCAGCTGTCAGCGAGTGGGATCCCCTCCCACCATCCTCAAATCATTGATGCACAGCCTGCCCTTCAACTGTCCTGGAAATATGTAAGCTTCCCTTTTATAAGAGCGGAGATTGTGGACCCAGGAGATGGACATACACGGAAATGAAGGTAAGAAGAAAGAACCTCACCATCCCACCATAACAAAATTTGATAGAAGCACTTGAGAACGTCCCTAAAGGCAGCACCTAAGGAGGAATTCAGCTTTCCTGTTACAGAAAGAAAAGAGCATTCCCCCAACCAGGAGAGGGAATGGGGCAGATTATGAAGTATAACAGAACTGAGTCAATTCCTACCTCTTAACTGCCTGAGTGCAAGGATGAAATGAAACACAGAGATAAAGCAAGAGAGAGAGCTGAGAAGATGTAGAAAGGTAGAGTGAGGTGAGAGGGTTCCAGAGCTTCCCCCTGCAATACTTTCTGAGACTGGTCACATGAGTAAGTCATTTGCAATTAAGGGCTGAACAGCACCATATTGTATCATTATTTTCTTGGAGGGTTGGTAGGGTAAGGTGGTGACCAGAGGTTCCACAATTCCAACTCGTTAGCTGGATCTTAATGACTTAACTTCTCGGCTGATACCAGCCAAGTCCTTGTCAACAAATGCCAATTACAAATACTTACTTGCTACAGACTAACTTCATTTTGAGTCATATTTGTTTACTCTGTCCTGTTTGAGACTCTGAACAAGTTTCTCTGGAAAAATAGAAGAGGGAAAACAGTAAGAGAGAAAGAGAGAGCTGGTAAATTTTGGAAACAGACCCCAGAATTTTAATGCCAACAAGAAGGGAAGGCATGTAATTTGTAAAGTACCCACAGGGCCCTAAAACATGATTAGTCAAGCACGTAGAAAACATTTTCAAACCTTTTCTTAATTGTAACAGATGGTTGAGCAATAAATTTCTCTTTCAAGCTAAAGGATGTTCTGCAAATATATCTGGCTGGAGCCCAGGCTGGCCAGTATAGTATTGCATTGTTCAAGGAAGATGGAGTCTGTATTACTGAGCTGTTAGAATTGCTCCCATTCGCTGCCTGAGTGGAACTATTATTGAAGCTGAAGCTCTTAGTATTACAAAATTTCAGATCTAAAGGGAAAAAGCCTTCCATATTCTTCTCATTTTACAGATAAAAAACCCCCAAAACAACAAAAAAGTAAAATCTAGACAGGTTAAGTGATATTCCCCAAACCACAGAGCTAATTAATTTCAGAGCTGGAACCCAAACTTGAAACACCCGATTTTTATTCAAGTGCTATTTCCACTCACCATTATGTGTGATGCCACCAGTAATAATGAACCTCAAAGAGACTAAAAACTTGTCCAAAGTCTCATAGCTAGTTTGTACAAAATTTTGTATATGTCCAAATCTTCTCACTTCAGGTTCTATGATTTCTGCACTAGATCCCATATGACAGCTTATAAAATAATTCCCAGAACTATTAGTTCTCTGCCTGGGCAGAGAAAGAAACATTGACTTACGAATTAAATTGACCTAAATTCTAATCTCAGTACTGTCACCTGCTAGCTGTGTGCACCTTAGCAATATATAGGATCTCACTAAGTATCAGAATATCGGTTAATCATCCATAAAATGGACATGTTAACACCAACATCTTAAAGCTGCTATGAGTTTTAAATAAGAATATATATAAAATACCTAGCACTGTGCCTGTCATATACCAAGTACTCAGTAGACACTAGTTGGGTCCATTTTCCTCTATGTCTACATCAAAATGTTCATATTCCTTAGGATATATGTTGCCAGTATGTCATTAATTTGAAGTGGGGAGAAGAAAATTTTCTACTCTGTACAAACCACATCATCCACCTACTTAGATCTTCAAGTCAGTGGTGGGGACTGAACTAGGAAGGGTGAACAGGAAAGTGAAAAGGGTATATCTAAAAAATGTGCACCTGGGCTTCCCTGGTGGCGCAGTGGTTGAGAGTCCGCCTGCCGATGCAGGGGACACGGGTTTGTGCCCCGGTCCGGGAGGATCCCACGTGCTGCGGAGCGGCTGGGCCCGTGAGCCATGGCCGCTGAGCCTGCGCATCTGGAGCCTGTGCTCCGCAACGGGAGAGGCCACAACAGTGAGAGGCCCGCGTACCGCAAAAAAAAAATAATAATAAAATAAAATAAAATAAAATAATAAAAAATGTGCACCTGCTCACAAGTGAAGGGAAACAAGAGAAAATATATATAGGCTTTCAATTTTAGTGCCATCTATTTCAGCCCCTGTAATTAGTTGTAATTTATGATAAGACCTGCCCCTGGGAAGTCTTTCAAACACCAACTATACCCCAAGCCTTCTAACAGAAATTCATTTCATGTCCTCCCTCTCACCCCACTTATACATCTAGAAGAAGTATGGATCTCTCATCCGGCAGTCAGATGTGAAAGCTTGTGGGGTGAGAAAATAGCAATAAGAAGCCATGTAGTCTGGGTCTCTCTGGCAAGGAGGTTAGGAGAAGTGGGCTCTTACTCTGGGTACCCTGAACTTGGGTGTCTTTAAGCTGTTACTGCCTTATCAAAAAGCCAGGTAACAACCTCAGAATCCTGACTCAGTCAAGTTGCCATTATTGTTCCCATTTTATGGATGAGTAACTGACCCTCTAACCCAGAGATTTACATATTGCAACTGACAGAATCAGCTTGCAAGTGACAGAATCAGTATTGCTAGGGAATACGTTCAAGAAAAGGGAGTCCAGGCTAGGTCATCAGAGCAAGAGTTACAGAGAAAGTTCCAGGAACTAAAATCAAACGACCCATGAACAAGTGGCAACCATTGCCTGCCAAGGGGCTTTAACTTCTACAGGGCTGGTAGAGCTAGTGAACAGACATGAAGAATGTCAGCAACATTGGCCAAAAGCAAGCAAAGGGGACCCTAAGCAGAGATTCCCTCTTAGGCATTTTGAATGTGGGCCTTTGCACAGGCTGTTTACCTGGAATATTCTCATCTCTTCTTAAGTAATCTGAGATATAAATACAAATAACAATGATACTAGAGTTTTATCTTTGTTCCACGGAGGAAAAATACTGAAGTTCTTTTAGTTAATATGCACAGAAATCATCTGGATATGTCAGATTATAATGCAAAAACTTCAGGACTTAAAACAACACAAAATGTTTTATGGTTCTTCAGGTCAGAATGCAGACGTGGGTCTATATTCAAGATGTCTACAGAGCTGCATTCCCTCTGGAGGCTCTCAGGGATAATCTGTTTCCTTACCTTTTCTAGTTGCTAGGGGCTACTAGCATTCCTTGCCTTACTGTCTCTTCTTCCATCTTCAAAGCACATCACCCTAACCTCTACTTCCATCACCACATCTCCTTTCTCTGACTTTGATGTTATTGCTTCCCTGTCATAAGGAGCCTTGTGATTACATTTTGAGATGGGGAGAGCATCCTGGATTACTCAGCTGAGTAGCTGAGTAATCCAGGATGCTCTCCCCATCTCAAAATCCTTATCGAATCACATCTGGAAAGCCCCTTTTACCCTGTAAGCTAATATATTCACAGGTTCTAGAGATTAGAACATGGACATCTTGGAGGAGCATTATTCTATCTACCAAACAATTCTTAATTTTTTTTTATTTGGAGTTTAAAAAACCTATTCCTTTGTTTTTATTTACACATCATAGCACCTTTCTTCTAATATCCCATGTTAGAAACTTCAAAAACAGCCATGATTACTCTCTCTCTTTCCTTCCCACATCCAAACTCTAAAACATCTCAAAGATTTTCTCTCTCTATCCCATTTGTATCCTTATTTCTGACTCTTTTTACCTATTGCCTGGATTTTTTCAAAGGCATCCAAACTCATCCTCATGCCACCAGTTTCTCCCTGCTCCAACCCATTTTGCAAAGTTCTTCCAGTTATGACTTAACACACAATTGTAGGTCAGACCCTTGTTTAAAGACTCCAACAGCCACTTATTGTCTAACAGGGTAAAGTTACAGGGTAAAGTTACCCCACCTCAATGTGGCAATAAAAATCTCTTCACAGTCTTGCTGCAAACTGCTTCTCCTTCCAATTCCATTTGATCTACCTTACATACCAGCCACACAGAACTTCTATTTCCTAAAGAGGTCTGTGAGCATTTGAGAATGCTTTGACTTTACTCATTGTGTTGCTGGTGTGCCCTTAATCTCTTTCTCTAGTTAATGAGATTCAAGTCAGCCTTTTCATACAGCCACCGAGATACTACTCCAATGCACCTTAGTTTCTCTGAGAATCTTTTCTCTAAATGCTGTACGCTACCAAATTACTCATTCCCATATATGTCCACAACAATACCTAGTTCTCTTTAATATTGCATTTATGACACTGTACTTAATTAGTTTTTATTTTCATCATTGTATGCCGTTTCTCAAACTAAGAGCTCACTGAAGAAGGCAGGGACTAGTCTCATTTTTATTTCTGATCCAGTGCTTAATACAGGCCTGGATCAGAGTAGGTGCTCAATAACTTCTTTGTTCTGAGTAAAACTGGGACTCAGACTGGTTCTTTGCACAACCGTGGATATGGGACACCTGGAAATCAATTTACTAGTACTGATATGCATTTTCAGTTTTACTTGGAATAGATTATAAAAAGAAAGAAAACCATTTCTTTTACTTTTTTTCTTTTTCTTTTTGCACTGATATTTGGAGAGATAAGGCAATGCAAGACAAGGTACATCTGTTCTGATCCATCCTGAGACCTAGATCTGACCTGGATAGAAAGAGCAACAATGGGAAGAAGCTAAAGGGATACTAAGAAGGAATATTATAAAACTTTGGGAAAGAAGTGCTAATTTAGAGGTCCTCATGGCAGAATTTCACAGAGGTAGGTGCAAAGTAATTGTCCTACACTACCGTAGTCTGTGGGATGAGAGGGTTAGGAAAAAATCTTTATTCTGACCAAGTAATAAGGGAGGACATGGCACCCAGCAAAATTCCACTCTTACAGGAAGTCCCCTCAGTCATGCTGATACAGAGGACCTTCCCTTAAGTGGCTTTTGGGCATCAGATCTTTGGCAAATAGATCAGAAGGACATGAAATAATTTATTCAGAGATCATATAAACTCCTTTTGGGGGATTCCCAGAAATAATTGTATCTACTTAGGAAGTATTAAGCAAGTTGAGGTTCTGCCACCATGAAAATTAGAGCTAAGAGTCATGGGAAACTGAGTGTTAAAGTTTATGCAACCTCATACGTACCCAAAGCTGGTGAGACCTGAGGTCATTCAGGTTAAATTAAAAATTTAATGAATGAGTGAATAATAAATGCACAGCAGAACTGAAGTCAGTGTTTGTTCACTTTTACCAAAATGAAGGTTTTATTTGTAGTACCTGGTCTATTCTTAGTAGGAAATTATGAACTTATGTTATTGAAGGTCTGTTTCAGATATGAGTTAATTATTTTAAATGTATAATTCAATGGCTGGCACATATTCTATGTTTGATTCCTGAGACTGTCGTCCTTACCTAAAATTAACTGCATCTTTTATAACGTTATACAGCAGTATTTTCATCTGTGGAGCAATAGTATCAATGAACCCCAGTTTATACATTACATAGTATAAAGGAAAGCTAGATAAGTAATGTGATTGTTTGACTAGGAGATGAAGAAGCTGTATCAAATAAAGCATGATGATCAACTTAGCCTTGCTGTTAACTGAGGGGAAAAACACAATAGTTTAGAGTTAAAAAGTAAATGGAACATTAATATAGTGTATCTATTCTGTTGTGTAACTGCCTATGAGATGCTAAGTTGAAATATTGTCTAACATTTTGCCAGTAGGGGGAAAAAATAACAGCAGATGGGCCAAGCAGAAGGCAGAGCTAAATCATTTTGTATTCTTTCAATGCAGTTTTTTTCAGTTTCATGATAAATAGGACTGTGATAGATAATCCTACATCAGAAAACGTGTATCAGATATTCTCGTAATTATATTACACATGTTTCTTTTAGGGCTACTTTTACCAGTAAGATATTAAAATTAAGATCTTTTCTGGGAGGGATGGATGAAATTAGGAATTCATGAGTATTGCAAGAATTATGTAAAGATGGTAAAAATGGAGACGCTTCTACCAAGAAACTGCACACCACGATGCCACTGCCCTGCATTTGATGTAAACCGATTTTACCCATGAAGATGTTTATTAGTTGTCATGCAACAAATCTGATCTTGTTCAATTTGTCATCAGGAGCTAAGTGGTATAACAGCAAAGGTAACAGATGTTGAGAATGACAAGCCAAATTATTAGAAACAGCCAATAATTTCACCTCAAAAGTAAATGGCTTGACTTTATAATCTCCTGAATTCATTTCTTTCATAAGCAGTATATGGATTTTCATTGTTGAATTGGAATGCCATCTGTTTCCTGGACGCAGATAACCTTGGTTCCTGCCCCACATGATAAGTCCAGTCATTACAGTTCAACTAGCAACCCTTGTCATTGTAAACCACTTCTTCCAACTGCAACATTCTCAATCAGGATCATAATTGGAAGACAGATAGCATTCCCCCAGGAAATTTACATATTTTAGTAGGCCCACCTCAGGTCCAAAGCTTTGAATTGCACATTGTCCAGCATATTTTAAGTGGTAGAGAAGTATGCTTATAAAACATCTTCTGTAAACTTTTATACTGAGACACACGAGTTTATTAGTAACGGAAGCTAGTTTTATTTAAATAATAACACCTTATACTGGATTACTATCTGCAAAATATATATTAATCCACATTGATTGTAACAACCCTGTGATCATTATTCACAATTTACAGAGGAGGAAATCAAGACCTTGAGAATTTAACTAATTTATTTATCAAATCTTATTGAGGATTTTCTGGGTGTTGGACAAGAGAGGCACCAAGGATATGCCTATGAATAAAACAGACATGGATTCTGTACTCATGAGTCTTAAATGTAATAGCAGAGACAGGAAATAAGTATGTTATATTATTAAGTATGACAAATTCTGCGAAGAAAATAAGAGAGTATGATCGGAGATCACAGCAGGATGGTTTAATTTAGATAGGAAGGTCAGGAAAGCCTTCTCTGAAAAAGAGATATTGAAACTGAAACCACAGGGGTGATTGGGAACCTGGGCAAAAAGTAAAAGGAAGCATGGACTAGGCATAGATTTAGGAAGGCTTTAGATGAGAAGGAAGTTAGCCCTTTCACGGGGGACTAGTGAGCTGGTAAACCAAGGGAAAATTGACATGAGGCAAAACTAAGTAGGAAAACAGGGGACATATTATGAGGTCACATTAATGATCTACCTGACTTGCCCACTGTCACACAAGTAGAAAATGGCCTCACTGAGAATAGAAGTTGTCTGTTGATTTTTATTCTAATTCTAGTTCTATTTCCCTTCACCTCTTTATGGTGCTTTCTTCACTGGAGAGAGAAATGAGGCGCTCACATAGGATCATAGATGTGTACAGATGAGTAGATGTTGCTATGAAAACAAACAAAGCAAACAACAAAGCAGCTCATTGCTTCATGTCTGTTACCTGAAAATGTGTTTGTTGTTTTTGTTTTCTTTTGTTTGCTGGAGGACTTAAGTTGGTGGTGTGATGATGCATTAATGAATAAGCTTGTTTTCCTGACAAATTAATCATTATAGGTAGAATAGTTACTTTACATGAGCAGCTTTTTGTCATTGTTACTCTGGGCCAGATAGTTAATTTCTCTGGGGACAAGTTCCTTCCCCTGGAAGAGGAGAAGGTTGAAAGAGGTTTCTAAGAGGCCTTTATCAATTGCTTCTGGCACTTATCTGCCAACCACAGGGGAATCAGCCTTAAGATGCAAACCTTGATGAAATCATTGAGCCTTTGTACCAATCCGTATCAAAGCTTGTTCTACCTCTTTGCTTTCTGTAATGGGAATTAAAAAGGCATTTCTGATTAAGCTGATTGAGGTGGATTTCTCTATTTACAGGTGAAAGCATTCACATGTGTATCTTTTCTATTTTAACATAGATTATCGCTATATTGTGTATGTTCTGGTGTATTCTGGACTTACTAATACAAATTTCAAAGGCATCTTTTTTGAGCACTTAGAGTGCAAAATTTTTTGCTAGGCAAAGATGAATGAGGCATATGGTCTTTTCCCTAGAGGAGCATAAGAACATAAAAGGGAATAAATGAAATACACAAATACCGGTTATCTAATGTAGAATACATATCTATTAGAACATATGTAAGGCGCCATGCCTAGTAATCCTACTTATGTCCTGTTTTCCCCTTCCATATTTTTTGTTGTTGTTTATAATATTTAGTAAGTCAAATCCATGTCTTAATTGAACCTGCAGATGTTTTGGCAGGAAGGGTATTTCATTTGCATTGCACTGTAAAACAGTAGAATTCTGAAAGCTGTGATACTTAGTTTCTTTTTTTCTTCCTCTGCTATGCATTGTAATTCTCCTCTCTATTGTAGTGGATTGAATAGTATCTTCCAAAAATTTACATACACCCAAAGCCTCAGAATGTAACCTTATTTGGAAATAGGAATTTTGTACATATGATCAAGGTAAGGACTGAGGAGATCATACGGTATAAGGGTAGGCCTTAAATCCAATGAGAGTGTCCTTATAAGAGACAAAAAAGGAGACAGATACACAAAGAGGAAAATGCAGAGTCAGTCTCTAGAGGCAGAGATTAGAGTTATGTGTCTATAAGCAAAAGAACACCAGAAGCTGGAAGAAGTAAGGAAGGATTCTCCCCTAGAGCTTTCATAGGGAGTGTGGCCCTGCTGGCATTCTGATTTTAGGTTTCCAGACTCCAGACCTATAAGAGAATATATTTCTGTTGTTTAATACACCAAGTTTATAGTAATGTGTTATGAAACCCTAGAAAAGGAGTACAACAACCATTCTGTTTTGTTACATGTTACAATTTGGTTTTAGCTATGCTTTGGGATATGAGAGGGCTCTATGTTCACCTTAGACAAAGTGCTTTAAGAAAGCTTGGCTTCTCACTGCTTGAATAACCACTACTAGTGAGAAATGCTCATCTATATAGAGTGTAACAGTTGCCAGAAGCAAGTTGCCAGAAGCAAGCAGGAAACAACAGGAGGGACTGAGGCATGTCTGTCTGAGGTGTGACAGGTGATTTTCTATTATATTCTTGAAATTTTGTCTATTATGTTAGGAGACTCCGGCCTTACTTAAATCTTTTATTTTAATAGGCAGTCACCCTGTTTAAATTTAGCACACAGATCCTCGCCTACTTTTGTGGGCTGTGGTTCCAATAATGACAAAATTTTCAGAGGCTTTGCAGTGTGATCTTGGTTGGCTTGGTTGATTTGGTGCCTCTGGGGTTCCCACTGGTCCCTTCTGGTACTCTCATAGGGGAAAGAGTTTGCCTTGGTGCCTCTAGGTTTGGAGAAAAGATCTGAGGCCCACAGAGTACTCTCATGGCAGCCGCTATTACGGCAGGATCCCCAATCACCAGTGTCCCCTGACCACCCCCATATCTCTCACTGAGGGAGGGGAGTCTCATCCCTGGGATGAAGAGATTTACTTGTCCCAGCCACTTGTGTCAAAACCCCTGGCCAGTGCCACCAAGCTTCTGGGTATCTCTGGGTGGAAAAAGGGAGTCTCAGGCCTAGTGGGAAAAGAGAGAGCTTCCCTGGCCACTTATTTTCAGTAGGGTTCCCAGTGGATTCATCCTTTGTGGATGCTGCCTATTCTAATGATGTTGTCTGCTGGGCTCCATCAATCTGGGTGAGAAATGAGCCTAGCTGGGCTGTCTTCTATTGCCAGATTGAGGCTGGGATATGCCAGGCACGAGTTGTCTCCTTCAGCTGGGTGGGAGTCGTAAGGGGTCCTGCTGCTGTGTTGTTCCTCTGGTCCTAGGTTCCCCTAACCAATTCACCTTCCTCTTTCTGCCATTCAGAGTTCTCTTTTGGTTGCCTCTTGCATCATTTCCAGATTTACAGTTGTACTTAGTGGGGAGAGGCAGGCAGAAAACGACTGGTGTTTTAGGCTTTTAGACCTAAAGCTTCCACTTCCCTCAGGGGGAGACAGCAAGAAAGGGTGTCAAATTCCCAGCCTTTAATTTTAAAAAAAACCTACTAAAAAAATTAATGGTTAAGTTATAAGACAGAAAAATATGGGACAATGATGGCTGAGCTATTATTTCTCACCGGAAAAGAAATTTTTAAAATGAAAATCTCTGGGCTGTGGGTGGAAGATGAGTTGAGCAGTAGCCAGATGTGGTCCTGAAGGGCGTCTCCAAGACTGAGCCCCGAATGCACCTCCAGCTAGCATTATGAGAGAGGGTACAGGAGCCCCACAGGATGTTTGGTGACCCACTAATAGAGGAGAACTATATAACCCCTTCACAAATAAGTAATTATAATAAAGCTGAGACCCTGAGAGACCACAGCAGGAGTTCCCCATGTCACATGAGCAACAGTAGAGCTGGAGCTGGTTGTCTTTGGCCCCAGGGAGGCCCCACCCCTTCCCCAGGCCTCAGAGATAGACAGGAAGTTAACTGGGGATACAGAACTTTAGACCCTCTATCCTATGACAGAGGTTTCCCAGATGCAGAGTGTTCAGCCCAACTACAAACATGGACACCTCAGCAGATACTAGATGAAGGGATAATAATGGCCAAAGATGAGTTGGGACTCTGCATTTCAGTGGATATGGATCTCTATTTCTTGTTAATTTCTCCTGATGTCCTGATGCCATGTATCCACCTCTCCTTACACCTAACATTCCCCCTGCATTGAGACACAACTATAGGAAAACGTGAAAGGGAAAAATTATGTACCAATTTAATGGAATAATACAGAAGTGACTAAAAACAAACCAGAATTTACTGAGTTTACCTAGAATAACCCAAATTAAGTTTCTCTGCCATCAAGTTAAACAGTAGCTTAAAACAGAAATTAGATTTAATTCTAGACATGACACCTAGCCCTCCTATTTTGATGTGCAGTCTGTGGACTGCCTAATTGTGTTACTATACAACAAAATGTATACAGAGTCAAAATACATTAGTTGTAATAAAACAAATATATTTGCTATAGATAGTCTTACCCACCTATAAAATTGTGTAGTGTATAGAAAGTAACTCTGAGTCTCTGTATATCCTCTAAAAACACTAATATTGTGAACGATTTTCTCCCTTTTCCAATGTGTGATGATTATATACAATATTCTTTAAGCAATTTCTTACACAGACTAACACCTGTTTTCTTTTCCTCACTTCCCAAGGTGATATAATTGCAAACAGAACTTTAAGAAAGCTATACACAGTAGATTTTCTAAAATGAAAAAATAGAAACACCCTAAACATTTAAATATAGGGGAATAATCAAGTAAACTGTGAACTTATGAATTATTGTCAGTTACTAAAAGTCAGAATTAAAAAAATTTTTAACAGTGGAAAAAAACACTCAGGTTACATCAATCTGGCAATATTGTAGACTGTTAAACATATAATATGTTCTGTAAAGCTGTGAACTGCTTCTTTTCAGCGTGAGGATATTTCTACCTTACTTGTCTGGGTCAAGTTCATTTGTTCTTCATCCACACATGAAAGTCACCTCTTCACTGATTGTCAGTCAGAATGAATCAAAATCACCCTCCTTTGTGCTTCATCTCTGCTCTGCACTTAGGTTTCATTACGCTTGTGGTGTTATCTTACTTCTAATCTTTCTGTATCTTACTTACCTTTGTACCACCAACCACTAGCACTGAGATTATCCCACATTAGTTGCTCAGTCCTTGTTTGCTGAATGCATAAAAAAGAGACAGGGACCTGATTTAAGACCACATATTCAATACAAGTTTCTTGGATAATTGAGGGGTTTAACACCTTAAATGGGAATTGTCGGTATTGATAAACACTAAGAAGAAGAAACAAAGGATAAAGGAAACTGACTGATTTCAGAAGTCGCACACAAATTTATTGAACATTCATAAAATGAAAGCTTCAGAAAATGCCATGGAAGCTCGAAGGAGGATATGTTTCCTTCTTGGATTCTGTCAAGAGTTCAATTGATTAATTAGAGAGCTGTCACATCAGCGGTTTATCTTAAAACTGAACTACTCTTATCAGCAAGTTATTTGATTAGCAGTAAAGTCACAAGGCTGCATTTCACTTGAATTATTTTTCCTTTGTTAATTTTCTGGAGAGGAGAAAATTAGTCAAAAGAAAGAAAAAATTGTGTAAAGAGACAAATCATTGAAACTCCAAGTGCCATTTATTCCTGTTATTTATCAGGAATTCAAATTAGGCTTTCATTAATATTTCATCTCAAAACTCTAATTGTAAGTCTATACCCTGACCAATATGATAAGCGTAATCTGGGATTTAGTTCTTATTCTCAATATGTAGTACTTTAGCTATTTTAAACTCTGTGGTGATGGCTAGTTCAAGTAGCGCTAATAATGGAACTCCATTACAAAATCTTGTTCGAGTCTTTCAGTATTTGTCATGAGTCTGACTAAAGAACTCTCTGAAGTTCTCGCATTAGACAGGATTGAGGAATTCTATAGATTGGGTTTATAGAAAGCTGACAAAGCAATAAGGGTTAACAAATCCTCCCTCCTCCACCCGAGCCAAATCCCTGTCATGAAAATTGTCTTCTCAACCGTAAACTAACCAATAGCATGAACCAACCATACTTTAGAACCTTCAAGAGAAATCTGAAGTAAAAGAACCAATAACCTGGGACATTTAGAACTAGAATTTATTTCTGCTTCACTTTATGCCCTTCCACTTCCTTCTGCTAAATTACACTTTATTGTGTAAAGAAGAATGAGACTGAAGAATGAGACTCAGCAACACCTACATTTGAATACAAGTCTAGCCTCCGGACAGATGCCCCACTGCAATCTTACTAAATGTTTTGTTTTGAACTTATCAGCTCTGAATTGCGTTGCCTCTTAGGTTCCTGCTGCCTCCATGAAAGTAATAGACGGACTTCAGTCATTATTTAACCCAGTGGTTCTCAGTAGGAATAATATCTCCTTCCAGGGGCATTTTAGAAATTTGTGGGTGCAATCTTTGAGTTGTTGCAATTACTGGGGATCTGACTGGTATTTAGTGGGTGGGAGTCAGAGATGCTAGATGCCTTATAATGTGTGGGACAGCTGCCCAAAATGAAGACTTATCTCTCATCCTCTGTAACTTGCAAATATCCCTTAAAGATCAGTGGTTCTCAAACTTTAGCCTGTATCAGAATCACCTGGAGGGCTTGTTAAAGCACAGTCCCAGTTTTTGATTCAGTGGGCCTAGGATGGGGTCAGGCAATTTGCATTTCTAACAAGTTCCCAGGAGATGCTGCTGTTGCTGGTTCAGGGACCACACTTTGAGAACTATAGCTCTAGCTAGGTAGTTATGTAGGTGGGAAATCTAGATCTTTCTGAGTCAGAAAACTGGACCCATTTTATGTATAAAAAGCTATTTTTGCATGGTTTTAATATACACTGAATATTCTAGTGGTATTTAAGACATTTAAACTTCATTGTGATCAGGCTTTAACAAGAGTTGTTTTAACATTTTTGAAAATCCTATCACCAAAAATTAGTCATTACCAGGGTCAATGCCAGCACCAAATACCACACACCTCTCTCTGCCTGCACGTACAGATTTCACAAGTAAATATGTAACAGGAGATTCGAAACTTCTTTTAATAAACTTAGAACCAAATATCATTCAATTAGTAAAGAGATATAAAAATCAGAGATCTCTCTTCATTTCATTAATGTAAATTGTTTCAAAATATTTATATACACTCTATTACAGCACAGATGTAAAAATTATATATTGAAATCATTAACTTGAGTATGCTAGTTGGTTTTTAATCTTAGTCTAATATTCTCAGAGATCTATTGTGCGTCTCTACATCCTTGTCATTACTGTTTATTTTTCCAATCTGTCTTCTATGCCCACCACATGTCAAAATATACAGTTTCTAGGTCCTTTCAGGTATTCGAGGCCTATAGAAGGATTACAAGATAGGGCATACTTTTTCTATTACTACCATTTTCCATGTCATAAAATAAAGAATTATTTGGATATTACACTAAAAGATAAGGCCCATTTCATTGGAAATTATAATATACTCCCTCATTGTATCTATTTATCTGTCTCTAATTTGCCTTGGCATGTTAACTTGTTTTCAGTTAAGGTCATTTCTCTCTTTTCCCTACCATATACAGATAAGTCTGGCCTGCTTTTATTGCTCTTCTTTTATTTTTCTATATTTCTATAGAATGGCTTCTGATCACCTGATAGACACCAGGCGTTTGGATAAATCCAAACATTCACTGTAAGCAAGTACAATTTTACGACCATGTCAGTATGTCCTTCTGTAGAGTCATACCTGAACATTTGCCTGTTGAAATACACATATTATTTTATTAGAAATTCCTTTTCTTAAAATTTGTCTTTTTGAAAGATAGGTCTTTTTACCTATGTTGCTGGTAATCATACCTGTTGTAGGTTCTATTGTATATGAACTTCATTTCAGGAATAAAGAGGACATTAGAAACATTTGTTATAAAGGGGGATGCTGGCTGTGATAAAGCTGAGGACACTGGCCTAGTCCAATCTCTCCAGTTATTTTTGTGTAAATGCAGTTTCACAGGGAAAAATAAGTATATTTACCTGAAAACCCACAACTATTTAAAATCTGTGTTTACCAATTTCAAATCCAATGATCCTACAACCAGAATAAAAATAATGTAGCTGTTTTGTCCTTTTCCTCTTTCAGTGTAGAAGGCAAGAATTTGAGTACAGAGATTTATGTAATCTCTGATCATGGATTATAACAGCAACTGAATTTTCTTCATGGCTTCAGGTATAATGCTTCTAGGGAAAAGTTTATGTATTGGTTTTCTCCATCTAAAATCTATACCTCCACAGGTTCTTATTTGAGCCAAAGAAATTGTGTTGTAGATGATCCCTTTTTCATTATAGCATACCTTTGCTCTGCCTTCAAATGCAGGAAATTGGTTCAGGCAACATTTTGAAAGGGATACATTTTCCAGGAAAAGGCACAGAAATGGAGGCAATCATCTTTAACTGACAGAAAAGAGTGGTGAACTCAGAAAGGCTGAGAACTTAATCAGTACTGAATCAGACTAAGCACAATGAAGTACCAGATCATTAGATAGCAGCTTTCAAAAGTGCAATACTTACAATCCAGGAGGAGCCTGGGTGCTTCGAAAGCTTGGCTCAGCAATTATTAAGCGCTCCCACTGCACACATCATGGATTGCTGAGAGCTGGTCAAAAGTTTACTACCACAGGATGCAATAATTGAATATGTCTTTGTATGTGACCTGGGGAAATTAATCATTTTCAGCAGCTTATATATTTTAAACTTACTACTTTAGCCTTCCACAGAATCAGTGCCACCACATTGGTTTTATTGCTGTTATTTTTGTTGTTATTATTGTTTTATGGTTATAGTTTTGGTTGTTTGTTGTTTTATGTTGCTCTCTCAGCAATAGGGTCATTCTAAGGAAGAGTGCCATGAATTTAGGGCAGGGAAAAGCTTTAATCATTCTAAGGAACCACAGAATTTTGTTTTCTTCTCTCTGATCATAAGAAAGGTGTAACACATCTAGGCTCTGCTTTCATATTCTCTGCCAGAAAACTCAGAGCCCAGTTTGGAATACAACTACAGGAAATATTTGGGCCCTCATTGTAGGCATATTTGTCTTTTCTTTCCCACCCTTCTAATTTTTTTCTATTTTATTGTGATTTTATTGAATTAATTGTTGTTTTAGTCTACCTGGAGTCCTCTCTTGAAGGATATTGGAGGGTGGACAAATAGACTTGCTTATGTAGGATCATAATGATTGTCCTATAGGCAACTACTTTGATTTCAATTGTATGAGATTTTGTTTCCCTTTTAAAGTTTCCAGTTGCCCAGAACCTGAGAAAGAGATATACTTTCTTAGGAAGAGTGAATACCTGAGAGTATTTGGTTGGAGCATTCAGAAAAGATACCCAGGGAAGAAACATGAAGTAGCAGAATAGATTTTATATCTAATGAAAGAATACTCTAGAATAAAATTACAGTAAATTAACAAAGATCTTGACTCTGAAACTTTGCAACTCCTTTAAGGAAAGCCAAGGTTGTCATTAGAGAAAGTAACAGGATTGTTAGTGGAACCGTCTTTGAAGAACATTCCAGGCAGAGGATAGAGGTCTCAAGGTGGGAGAGCACTTGATGCATTTGAAGAATAGACAAAATCAGGGTGGCAGAAGTATAATGAGCAAGAGTAAAAGTAGTATAAAATTAAGTTAAAGATCTGGACACAGGGAGGGTTGAAAAAAGGCAGTGGCATAATCTGATTTGCATTTAAAAAGTATTACTTTGGCCTCCATGTATAGAATAAACTGTGTATTGAGACGAGGAAGGTGGGTAAGAGAAGAAACACATAGGAGACTGTTGCAGCACTCCAGGTGCGAG
Source organism: Delphinapterus leucas (assembly GCF_059928025.1). NCBI lineage: Eukaryota > Metazoa > Chordata > Mammalia > Artiodactyla > Monodontidae > Delphinapterus > Delphinapterus leucas. Next base: position 96,495,169 of record NC_143134.1, read on the forward strand.
ACGATGATGGCGAGGACTGCTGTAGTATCTGCAAAGGTGGAGAGAGGGGGTTGGATTCCGGATGTCTTTTGGAGATAGAGTTGACTTATCATGGGGACAGAATGAATACAGGATAAGAGAATAGAATGTCTAAAAATAATTCTCTGGTTTTTGGTATGAACATCTGAATGGACTGTGTTATTTAATTTGATGGGAAGGTGGAGGACATTGTGGGAATAGGGTAGGAAAAGTGATGATTGGTTCTGTTGAGGGTATACTAATATTGACATGCCTAAGAGGAAATGCCAAGCAGTTCATTGGATAAATAAGCCTGATGTTCATATATGAAGTAAAGATATTCATTCTGGAGTCAATGTCATGTACATGGTTTTTAAGGTCATAGTACTGAATGCTGTCACCTAGTGAGAGAGTGTAGAAAAAGAAAATGTAGAACAGAGCCCCATCTATTCTCCTCCTTTTACCCCTTCTCTCCTAGGAACAAGCTGAGGGGAAAAAAATATAAAGAACCTTGTGTCCTATCAGGTCCTGGGATTGTGACTGAGTGGGTCATAATTCCTCATCACTCACCTGTTATTTCTGCAAATTCTGTTAATTGATTCAATGGTGGATTTCCTTGATAACTGGATTTTAACCTTATAAAGCCTTATCTCATGGAGGTTTTAGTTTCCATTTTGTCATGTTTTTGCTTTTGCTTTTTTGCATTGCACTTCCTACTCATTTCAGCAGGGAAATTACCCAAAATCCATAATTCTAATTTTCCCATTATTGTCATCATTGTCTTTGGACAAAATGAACAAAAACCACAGAGTCAGAAAAAAACAGCAGGAGAAAGGAGTCACAACAATATAAAGGAAATTTAAAAAATAGATTTGTATGACGTTTTCAATATTTACAGAATATGTTCATCTATGCTTTTCCTATAGCAAATATTTGGGGTAGGGTTATCTGATGTGTCCCAATATCTCAGGTATCATGTAGACACTGGAGATAGGGATAAGCCTTCAAAGAGCTTATGCTGTGTTATAATGTATTGTACTTTATCTTTCAGAATAGTATACACTTTTTTTTTTAGCCACCATTTAACAGGTACAGCAGTAAGGCTAATCTGTCCGGCAACACACAAAAATTGGAAGAATTAGTATAAAATTTTATATAATAGCTGGGTTTAAGAGTTGAGTTATTGGGTTCTCTCTCTCTCTCTCTCTCTCTCTCCATATATATATATATATATATATATATATATATATTTAGTAGGCAGAATCTGGAGTTGTTTTATAGAATAAAACCCCATTTTATAAAATTAAACAGATTTCTCAGTTACAGCCAGAGTCATTACAAACTAAAATCCATATCATTTAAAAATAAGTCCAGAAGAATGAGGCACACAGTGCCTTCAATCTTTTCTAAATATAACAGAAGAGTTTCATTTACATCTTCAAAAAATGTTAAATGAGACTTTACACCAAATTAATTTTGAGGAAAGAAAAAGAAAAGGATATTTTTTTGAAAATTGAGAGACAGTGTAAAATCCTGTTCTAAAAGAGGTCCCTGTACAATTAGGTTTAGTACATCACCTGACTGTGTGGTTGGAGTCATCCTCTAATAGAGATGAAAAAGAGGAATCTGTTCTAGTCCTAGGATAATGGCTAAGTGTTCAGTAGGGATGGATGTTAAGTACTCTGGTTTATTACATTCTGTTTATTGCATTTTTGAATACCTTAAAATGACAATTTAATATAGCTGAAATTATAAGGGGTATATTTTCTGCCAGCCACTTTTTAGTGAAAACCTGTGAGGTATGACTAGAGATCAGAGGTTAAGTCTTTATTACATATGGAAACTAGAATGAATTTCTAAAAATGAAAGGGCAACTCCCAGCTGTGAAGAGTTTTATGTTTGTTTTTAACAGACTTTTTACTCCTAAGCCATGACTCGTATTTAAGGGTTCCCCACTTCAGAACAGACCCTTGAGGCAGGGAGTTTTAACTCATAAATTTAAGCAAACATTGATTTGTTGCAACTTTTGAAGAAGTCATAAATATAAGCTTTATGTGACCTTAGCCAGGATAGGGAAATACTGGTCAATCATGAAACACTGACTTAGTGGAGGATAAGAACCTTCAATAGAATTGAATAGAATTATTCAATAGAATAGATATTCAATAGAATAGCCAAGAAAAAAATTTCACCTGATGAGGTGTCTTTATAGGAAAAATAAATACAAAATATTATATTTCCTGGCTTTAAAAAATAAGAACAGGAAACATAAAGCCTGTATCTTTTAACTCTCACTGTTATGGGATGATTCAACCAAAAACAAATATATGTTACTGATATTTAAGGGAATGGGGGGAAACAGAAGCAAAAGAAAAAAAAAGATGAGTTAAACAAGAGGGTGAAGGTGAAGGTGGAGACAGAGGAGAGAATCCAACTAAGAAGCAGGAAAGAGAGAGGAGAAAGAACCAGATGCTAAAAAGCACAGAACGTGTTTATCCTTAAGATTAGGTTTTGCTGAACATAACAGAAGATGCCAAAATAGCAGTGGCTTGAACAAAATAGATATTCACTTCTCTCTCACATAAAGCCTAAGCAGGCAGGACAGCTCTAGCCACAGCCATCAGCGATTCTGGCTCAGTCAGTCACATTGCCCTGCCCACCATAATATGGTACCATGTACTCCAAAATGGGTGCTCACATGCTCCTCCATCAAGTCCATATTCTAACCACTCTTTGGGAGTAAGGGATAAAGAAAAACATGGCTTCTTCCGTTAGTCAAGTTTCCTTGAAGTTGTACACTTTCCTTAGTCATTTGGCCAAACCTAGATGTAAAGGAGTCCAAGAAATGTAAAAGTTATTTCAAGTTTAAAATTGGCGTTTCTATTACTAAGTAAAAAGGAAAGAATGGATATTTCTATAGACAATTTAATACTCATTTACCCCATAACCCATCATTTATTCATTTTGTCTGGGATCACACAAATTAGGGTTTTTTGAAGTTATAACAAACTAATATCTCTCAATTCTTCTGGACAGTCAGATTTTTCTGTTTCTATCTTTAATCTTTAAATAATATTTTGGAAGTCAATTTGTATCTTCCCATGAAATTTTGAAAGTTTTCTTCAGATTTGGGAAGGAATTACTTGAGATTTTTAAATTTATTTTGAGGCTTTTACATTATTCAGTCAATTTACTATGCTCATATCCTTAATATTTTCTTTCTCCCACAATTCCAATTTATAATAAGAATCTGTTGGTATGATTAGTTAAGGCATCCAAACTTCATGTATTCTTTCAAAAAAGACAAATTATCAAATGTAATTAAGTTGTTATTCCTTTGTAAGGCACTGCCTGTAAAAAAATAATTAAGGAGAAAATGTCATTTTAAATCCATAAGCCCCTATTTAGAATTAAGGAACTAAAAGCTCTTCCTCCTATTGTGAATGACTGTAAAATAAGAATGTGTCAAAGGAAAAATACACTAAGAATTGCATTTTTGTAGTATTTACCAATATTGAAATGCATAATCAAATTCTGGTAAATAGGATGCTACAGGACTTCCAAGGCTAGGTCATAAAAGTTGATATGGTTTCTACCTGGCTCTCTCTTTCTCCAGGACATGAATGTTTGTATCCCTGAGTTGCCACATAAGAGTCCAGCTAGTCATGCCACCATGTTGGAGAGATTATGAGGAGAGATACATAGAGACAGAGCAAGATGCCCAAGAAGCCCATCTTAGTTGTGGCATAGACACTGAGGCTTGACATACCATCTCCTTTTCCAGAACCAGGTGGGACTGTATGTGACAGTTTATTAAATCCATTCATTTGCTAGCTATTTCTGCTGATTAACCTGATTAACTTATATTCATATATTGTGTAATGATCTGAGATCCATCTCTGGAAAACTCAACATATGAGATCAAAAGCTAAAGACTTGGATGTCACAGGCAGTGTATTTATTTTCTTCAGAATATAAAGTTATAAAGCATTTTGTTCAATGAACAAAGACTTTTTGAGGCTTTATGATTTAATTACTTACAACAAAGTCCTACTCTCTTTTGGAAGAGAAAGAAACATGACACATAGAGGAGATTTAAATCCAATGGAAATAATAATGTGCAGTTCCAAAGCCCTTTATAGATATTATTTTATTCAAACGCCACAGCAGTTCTCTATTCCTACTCTAGAGATGAAGAAACTGAGGTTCAGAGAAGCTAAGTGTATCTCTGCTCAAGCATCACTTCCTCTACAACCACCCTGACTAAATCAAGTCTCTCTATTATGTTTACGGTACCATGTTCCTCTACTTCATAGTGCTTATAACATTTACAATTTGAATTCATTTATGTGATTAGTTAAGTATTAAATTTGTTTTCTCCACAAGATTGTACATTTCATTGGAGCATGGACTGTGTTTCTTTTTGTTCACCATTGTAATCTCTAGCACCTCTCACATGACTAGTTTAGTGTAAGTATTCAGTAATATTTTATGAATGAATTAATGAAGCTATACTCTCCATTATTATTGAAATAACATCCAAAAAGCACCAAACCTTTGAAGTGAATCTGGACTTCCAAATCTGTAGCTCTTCAAATGTTTTGAAAGGACTTTATCTCAGGGCTATACATGATGAAAAATCATGCAATCTCACCAGATTTTTAAAATGCTCTCCCACTGAGCTAAAATTCAAATTTTTAAACTCAGTCACCCAAAAGAAACAGATAATTACTAATAAAACATAAAAGTAAAGGTTTGTTTCAAAGAAAATCTTTTCATTTATTCAATGATTTACGTATTTCTTTTCCAACAAATACTTTTTGTACCTCCTTGTATTTAAAATCGCATTAAGTGCTATAGAAAACTAAACATAATATGCAATCCCCATCTCAGGGTCCTCATAATCAGTTTTAAGAGACTAGAAAAACATGTCACTTTTTGAAATGGAAGATGATAAATTATTAGGTTCCAAAAGTATTGTGCAGGGAATTAGTCCTATTAGGCATTCATTAAAGACTGAAGTTGTTAGATGTAGTTTCATGAAAAAGGCCAGAGAAACAGAATATATCATGGATTTCTTGTGGAAACTGCACATATGGCTAAGGCATCTAATGGGTGGATGGCAGTGCAGCTTGAAACGGGAATTAGGTGATAATGATGGAGGGGTAGGCAAAGAACCAATCATGAAGACCCTTAGGTTCTCTTAATCCTGAAACCTATTGGAAGCCATGGCATAATTTTCTCATTAGTAAGTCATCTTGGAACTAATGTAGATGATAGAATGGGATAGATTAGGGAGGCGATGGCTTATAGGAGACAATGAGATAAGCTATGAGTATTCTAGATAATATAGCTATGAAACATCAGAATATAGAAGTTATAGTTCTTGGTTATTGAGTGAATACCATGAGGTGGGAGGAGTTGAGTAGGTTGTGAAAACATAGGTATAAGTCCTGGGATTCTTGTTTCAGAGGTTGGGAAGAAGATGGTGCCATTTATTGAAAAACAAAAAGAATGGTAAAGCATGCAAATTTATGAGAGTGGATAAATCATTCAGTTTATATACATATGAAACAAGCTAGTAGTGGAAATGCGATGGTAAATATCCATGTGGCAGTTGAAATTTAAAAAAATAAAATAAAATAGAAAAAATATAAATAGACCACACAAGCAAAAGGATTGATAGAAAGTGGAGCAGGAAGAGTGAAGACACAATTTGAACATCATCAACACATGGAAGGTACTCAATGGCAACTTAAGAGTGAGTTACACAGGGTCAGTATGTATCAATAGTTTGAGAAGATCAGAAAGATGAGGACATAATTGGAAAATACCAAGAGTTACAGCTTGAACAGAACTAGAGGAGATTGAGAAGGATTGGCCCAGATATGTGAAGAAAAACTGGTGAGACTAATGTCACCCAAACCAGGGGAGGACAGAGTGTGCAAAAGAGGAAATAGTTAACAGTGTCAAGTGCTACTGAAGTTCAAATAACATAAGAATGGAAAATAAAGAGGTTGAATTTGGTAATTAGGAAATTATTGGTAACCATTGTGAAAACAATTGCAGTTGGGTGACAGATGCAGCAGGTAGGTTTCACTGGGTTGAAATGGAACTGGCAGTTGAGGAAACCAGTTCTTCAGTGAGAAGAGATTAATTTTCAAAAAGTTTGTCTATAAAGGCAAGGTGAGATATAAGCTAGTGAGGACTGTGTGGCAAAAGGAGGGTCTTTTTATTTTAATATGGCAGAACTGAGAAGATGTATTTGATGGTGGGGGTAGGGGGGTTAGGTACAAACTGGTAAAAAGAAAACCATTGAATTAACAAGATTCTTAAAGAATTTGGAATGGATGGGATCCAAATTACAGGTAGAGATATTTGTTTTGAATAGAAGACTGTGAAATTGAAGGAAAGTTGTTGAATGTGGGACTCAATGTCATAAATTTGTAGGAGATGGCAGAGGAAATTCCTGCCTGGTGCTCTCAATGTTCTCAGTAAAACTGAAGGTACAATAGAAAAGATTCAGCATGTAGGTGAAACAAGAAAGGGAAAAATGAATTGGTGGACAAGAAGCACAGAGTTGTACAGGGTGGGAGGAATGAGGAGGTAGAGAAGATGAGGATCTTCTATATTGAACGTTGGCAGAGTTGATATTAAAAATACTTACCTAATAGAGCATGAATCCTATCAATCAGAGTGGACAGCACTCAATCAAGAATGTTGGAATTGGGTCTTGGAAGCTCTCTCTGGGCCAGATTTTAACCCTTCCTTGTATCTTGGGGAGGTCCAAAGTGGTCCCACCATAGTGGCTTTGTTAGCTAAGTCAGTGGGTATGGGGAAGCCTTGAAATAGCAGTTATTTTTCAAATTGTGTGCATTTATTTCATTACTTTGACAATTGGTGTGGTCATACCTGTACAGTGGTCCCTTGGTGTCTGAGGGACACTGATTCCAGGACCTTTGACAGATACCAAGATGTTCAGTTCCCTTATATAAAATGATGTAGTACAGCTGGCCCCCCATATCTGCGGGTTCTGCCTGTGTGGGCAGAGGACCAACTGTACATACTGACTCAATATCAGTCTTTGGTACTGGCCAAGGAAAACAAAGACAGCCAGGCCTCCATATTTTGCTTTTAACCCGTTTTCTATGCCAGTGGGCAAAGAGGTACCATACACCACAGTGGACAGTGTTGGTCTAGAAAAAAATGTTGATTTTCAGTTCACTGATTAATTCAAGATCTTTGCTCCAGATTCCAAATAGACAGTTGGTGAGAAAGGTTTTTTTTAATTTTATGACTCACCAAAGTTTATCTCTGGATGGAGGGGATTGAAATAATAAAGTCATAGTCATAATAGTGGACATTTCTTATCTACCCCACCTCAACCAGACATTCCCACGGTCACACTCTAAAGCTTGTGATTATCAAGTATATCATTAGCACCAAAGTTTTTATTTCTAGCATCCTACCCTAGGATAAATATATCTTGATATCTTAGCATATTCCTTCTATATTCCCACTCTGAGATTATTTGACTACATTGGGACCTTCAACACACTGACTCTACCATTCTTTTTTTATTATTCACTCTCCTAACCCATGTCCTCACTTGCTTCTTACCCAGCTTACACTCCATAACCCAGCATTAAAATAATCCTCTTGCATGTATCTGCATTTTCTTTCTCTTCCTCTCCCTCTGAAGAACTTACAGTGTAAAACCCCTACTCCTATTAATCAAAATTTACCTGCTTCTTCCTCTGTACTTGAGCAGCTAAACGTATTGGGAGAAAAAACACAATGATGCTAATTTGTCACACTTTAATAACTTCCACATAAAATCCTGTAGCAGATTTTACCATTGCTGGACAAACCTACATTTCCCTAATTTATTTACTTTCCCGCTCTACCATACTTCTAACCATTTCCCATACTTCCTTCCCTCCTGCTTTCTCCTTCTCACTTTCAGCTGATGCCCTTATGTCTCACTTCACTGATGATGCAACATATACAGCAAAAACTGCATGGAGTCAAATTAGCCTTGAGAATTTCTTGGAATGTTCCACATTGGAGACTGATACATCCTCTCATAAGAAGTCTAATAAAACCAGTTTTTCCTCTGGCATTGAAGCTTTCCTTAGTTTGGTATCAGATAAAGTATATAACCTACATTCACAGTCCATATTGTACCCAAAATATCTGTCTTTAGACATTATAATCATCCTTTCTACAGCTAGATGCTCACTCTATGAGAGCTATGTGGGCAATGACCTCAGCTGGGGAAGGATCATATTCACCTCTCCTAGCTCACTCTCACTCTGGAGCTTAAGTTCATGGAATGAAGTGGTAGGACAAATATTTATACTATATAAACGTATATTTCTATAGCTTTTTAATCTCATGTTTTGGAGAGTTGGAGCTGCTGGATGTGAAATGTTAATTCACATTATATAACAGATGTATGATGTGACCCCACCGAAAAATAAGATCCATTTTCTGTTTCTTGTTAAATTTGGTAATCTATTTAAAATGCTTAACACAGTGCCTGGCATCTAGTAAACGATAAATGTTAGTTGTTATTAGTAGTGTTAATAATGTTACAGCCAAGTGGAGAGGACATATGGATATGAAGATAGATGGTGGCGTATGATAAATACTAAATAACAATTATAGGTGCTTAGAGCAGAGTGATGACCATCAGATGCTTCCTTGATGATTAGATGTGAAATGTTACGCATAAAAATGGGTGAGATTACAAGAAGAAAGCTAGCAGCTGTGAACCAACAGTTCAGATAAGATACAGGACAACATTGGCGATAATTTCTGGACCATTTCCAGAAAAATAAGCCACAAAATCAAAGTTTACATGCATATGTTTTATGGTTTTCAAGAAATATTCACCTTCATTCTCTATCTCATTTAATCTTCATGGAACTTAGTTAATGGAAGGACAGGTATTCCTATCTTCATTCTGCTAATGAAGAAACTGTCCATTGGAGAGTTTGTAATTTGCCTAGCTTCCTTCCACTCGGTGGTAGAGCCTGCACCAGAGCTACGTAGTGGTCCTTCCGACTCTAAATCCAGAGCCTTAGCCATTGTATTCTTCCTGTTTAGCCTGCAACAGTAATTCAAAGAAAATAAAATGTGTTGTGATGGTGTCAGTCTTAATATATTGCTTAAAGTACTTTGTTGTGTCGACAAAGCCCATTTAAAAAGAATGTGAAAATCTTTAAAAGTTGTGTAACCACCAATACCGTTATCCCATTAACTAGACACGCTGGTATCATCTTAATTCAAATATCTGTAAGCAGAAAAGAGACGTTCATTTTTATTCACAACGCCTTTCCTATACCATCTGGAACAAGCAATTTCCTTTTGTGTGCCTTTAAACTGTGTTATAAAGAAATTAATTTTACCCTGAGGGCTTTCACTGTGAATCTCACAACTTTCCTTCTGGTTATTTCTCAGTTTCATCATCAGTAACAAATTGTTCTTATAGGGGGAATTGTGCTTGTCAATTTTTCTAGTTTAGCCTATCAGATTTCTCATTAGGTCTTGCCACTAACAAATGCCTTTGTTTTCTTTCCAAAGTTGTCGGCAGCTATTATAATTATTTTATCAGAAGAACACAATTTACTTTGGTGTGTAAGTATTAATTGGAAAATTACCTTTTCAAATTAGTTTATAATGAGAATGATTACGTTTACTGTCACTTAGACAGCGGCAAATAAAAGAGTCAATTCAACTGAATATATGTTATTAATAATTAAAATATAAGTATCTGTCTTGTAATTGTTTAATTACATATTTCTTGCAGAGTTTTTGTGATGACTTCAACAGGTGATTAGAAAAAGCTGCTGATGCATAACCTCAGCTTCCTAAAGGTCAGTGGTCTTTGGGAGATGAAAGACAAAGTAATAGAAAAGTGCTATCACTTTTATTAATTCTTTCTTGATTCACTACTCTAAATTGGGCTCGGGTTTGTCATCAGGGACATAAAGGTAGACAAAGCACAGCTCCTGGCTTCAAAGAGGTCAGTCTAAAATGTCACAATATCAACAACTACCAGTTAGTCAACATTTTCTGAGTAATGAACAGAACTCCAGGTTTTTTCACAAAGTATATAACTATTTTCTCATTGAAATATACTATCAACCCTGGAAGGAAAACACGTTGTAAATAATGTGAAATTCACAGAGCTCACTTATTAAAGGTTACACTAGACCTAGGAAGTAACAGATGGATTCAGGATGTGAACTGATTCAGTCTCTTTGTCTCTGTCTCTGTCTTCTCTCACTACGATGAGATAAGAGCCATACTGGTGGTGCAGCCACCATGGTATGGAAGCCCAGAAGAATCACTGCCTCATCTTTCTTGGCCAATGCTGCAAAGAAAGACCTGACCTTGAGTTAGTCAAAGAAAACCCTATACTCACTGAGCTTACCATTTTTCTAACACACACTGTCATTAGAACACATCCCAGAGACAATGTTGTCCATGGCATCCCTCTCAACAAATCATCAGGCATTACTGAGGCTTTTGGTCAAAGCTTCCAGATGTCATTCTGCTCTGTCTAAGCCTAGAGCCATGACCACTTAAATTCCCACTGCAGTATCATAACCAATCTTTAGTTGAGGTAAACAGGCATTTTTGAGCCCCAGCTCTCGTGCCAGACACTGAACCGGGAGATAGGGATAAATGGAAAATTGACACATGATGTCCACCCTCAGAAATTCTAAGGGAGAATGCACTACAAGCTCATTTCTGATGAGGATGAAGAGCACAAGAGAAATCTATTTGGAGATAAATGGCAAAAAATGTTTTCTCTATTAGAAATGTCCAAAACTTAAACATTGTCAGATGTACAAGAATGTTCTGCCTTGGTTGGCATCGGGTGGAGTGTAGGAGGGGCATCTAAGTAAAGAAAGTTTAAACATTTAAGACAATTCCTAAAAATATTTATTTAAAAATTGAATTAGAGAGGCATCTCTTCAAAGTACAGACTGAAGTAGGCAGACTAGATTTAAAACCTAGTTTAATTTTATCAGTTTCAAACTTTGGTGACAAATCATTTATCTACTTCTCCTCGACTCAATTTCTTCAACCAAAAAAAAAAAGTTAATAATGACATCTATGTTTTCTTGCTGTATGTGTGACGCTAGAATAAGATAATGTGTTAAGTGCTTAACACAGTATCTAGCATATATTATCGAGGCAAAGTGTAGACATGTAAGCTGAGAATTTGTATTAAAATTTTCAAGATACATGTAATTTACCTTCAGAGATTCTGAGTCATGTAGGGTCAGAATATAAGATATTGGGTTGTTTTGACAATTAGTTTAGATAAATGTATCAAATATTTATATGTGAAAAAGGGATTAGCACTCAGAAATGCTAGCTTTTGTAGTCCTGTGATTTATGAAGCATCAGATAATGCTTTTTGTTTTTTTAATCGCAGGGTTGTTATGAATTTTTTAAGCTGGAGACCTCACATACTCAAAGTAAACCCACGTATACATGACTTAGACCAGCATACCCTTATATGCTGATGTGAGTGCATCATAGTTGTTCTGTAAATGCCTGTGGCGCTATTTGAGATGTGGGTTTCTCACAGCAGGAACCATGACTTCTCTCTTTGAATCTTTAGTATCTGGTACATAGCAGTTGCTCAATAAATACTGGTTGGAGAGAAATTGATAACTTCTACCCATTTAAACATTATACATTTCATTTTGTCTGATATATACGTACAGGATATAACTCAGTTTCTAATCACAACATAATAGTGAGAAGTACTGAGAAAATCACACAGTTGGGGAAGTTGATGCAATTACTGTACCTTAAATTCACGAACACTGTGATCATCGGCCTCTGATAGATATTCACTTACACTCTGCAACCCTACTATGTTTCTCCAAGAAGCTTAGTTTTCTGTTATCTACTCAGCAACATACTTTTCATCACTTTCACCTCCCCCCACAACCACTTTATTGTGGTTGTCTTGCCTCATAATTCACAGATAAAATAGAAGCGAAATTTGGGGAACCCCTCCTCTTCCTATTGCTAAGTCAACAAACCTACCTGACTCTGCGTCTATCTTCTTCTACCCTCTGGATGCAATGGAGATGGTATCTCCCTCGCCATGCCCAGCCCAGTCATTCCTACACATGTATTCTGAATCCCTTTGACGCTCACCTTTTCAAGGACTTTGCTTCCTGATTGTTCTGCCTCTCTTTTGCATCCGCCATTGCTCCTTCTATACTGAATTATTCCTACTGGCATACAAAGATTGTCCACCATTGCTCGTCTTTGAACAATATTTCCTTACCTCCTCTTTCCCTGTTCCCCATTTCTCTGCTCCGTTCATAACCAAGCTTCTTACAAGAGTTGTCAGCACTCACTGTCTACACTTCTCCCAGCTGCTCACTCTTCTATTCATTGCTGCTTAGCTTCTGTCCCCTCCATTTCTCTAAAACTATTCTTGTCAAGGTCTCCAGTGCTTTCTGTTCTCACTAGACCTTCAACAGTGGACCATTCCTTCATGAAATACTCGTCTTTCTTTGGATCTACAATACCTCTTTATCCTGACTTCTCTCTCTGCATACTCCTTCTGTCTCCTTGATCTTTCTCCATTCTACAAACTTCTCTTCTCTCTACATCCTTTCACTAGGTGATCTCATCCATTCCCATGACTTTAAGTATCACACATGCAGCAACAATTCCCCGGTATATATCTGTAGCCAAACAGTTGTTTCTTGCCTCTGACCCCATGAATCTAAATCCATTTAACATATAAAAACACAGAACTTCATGTTTTCCCCTTTAAGATTTATTCTTTCGTCTACCTTGCCTATATCAAAAAACTGGCATGACCATCCACACAAGCACTAAAGCCATAAGTCTAAACATCATTGTTAATGCTTCCTTCTTGTTCATCTTTTATATGCAATCTATCAACAAATACTTTTTTATCTTGAAAATGTAGCCCTTCCTCTCCTTCCCTGCTACCATCCAGCATCAGGTCACTATCATCTCCTACCTGGACGTCTGCAATAATCCTCCTACTGAGGCACTGTGCTTTCTTACTTTACCCTTAGTCCCCAATGCCTTCTTCACACATCAGCTAGTAATTCTGTGTAAAAACCCAATCAGATTATGAGACTCCTCTGCTTAAAACCCTTCTATGTAATTCCATTTTGTTTAGAATGAAGATAAATTGCTTATGATGGCCCAAAAAGAACACTATGATCTTATTTACATCTATCAGCTCGTTTCCAGTCATTCCCTGCCTTGCTCAGTATACTTCTTTCGATCCATAGGACCAACAAGCTCATTCCTGCTATAGGGGCATTCTGTCTCTGGAATGCCTTCCTTCTTGCTCTTTATATGGTTAAATACTTCACATCCTCAAATACTGCTTTCTCAGAGAGAAACTTCAATCATTAACTGATCCTCTTACTAAGTAGCATTACTCGCGTCTCCTTATTCATCATAAAAAGCACATTTTTCACTTATCATTTTCATTGGTCAAGTTCATCAGTTGACTTTCATGTTGCCAATCCAATGATCATTTCTTAATATTCTACTTGCTCATGCTGTCAGCAGCATTTGACATGGTTTGTCAGTTCCTCTTCCTTAAAACATCTTACTAGCTTTCAGGTAGTGGTATACTGGAGCCCACTTTGCAAGAGACAATGTTAATTTTTTTGGAATTTTGCAAACCTATTATTAAATAATTCATAGCTTAAAATAGTCCATGGTAAAAGTATTTACACTAAAGAAACTGGCAAGCGCTACAGATCAGGGCATTGCTCTTTTAGTTTTTCTCCTGCCTTGCAAAATTTTCCTGATCTTTCAATGTTGGAGTGCCCCAGGGCTATCAATTCTTGGACCTGTTCTCTCTTTTAGCTATACTCACCCTCTAGGGGATCTCATCCAGGTCCATAGTTGTTGATGTTGACACAATTTATATCTACTTTTTGTTGACTACAAAATGTATATCTCTAGCTTTGGCTGTTCTATAGAATCTCAGATTCCATCTATCCCCAACCGCCTTGTTAATATCTTCATTTCAGTGTCTAATCAAGCATTTCAAGCTCAATATTCCAAAAGCAAATAGTATGCCAGCTCTCCCCAAAAGTCCCTCCATGAGTCTTCCCCATGTGTCTGGCCAAAATCTTAGAGTTGTCTTGACTCTTTTCTTGCTCTTACACCCCATATCCAATCCATCAGCAACTCTTTCTACCTTCAGAATATACTCTGAATCTTGCCACTTCTCATCATCTCCACTGCTTTGAAGTACTACAATTTCTTACCAAAATTTTTTCAATAGCCTCCTAACTAGTATCCCTACTCCACCAGCCAACAATCTATTCTCCACTCACCAGCTCTAAGGATTCTTGTGGCTTTCTGCCTCATTCAGTTTAAAATCCAAAGTGATCCCTAGAACCCAGAGGTCATATCCAACACGGACTCTGGCTATCTCTCTGACTTTGTTAACCATCCACTGGCCTCCCCATTCCCTAGGCTCCAGACACAGTGGTCTCATTGCTCTTCCTTTAAGTTCTAACAACTTTCAAGTAAGAGCCTTTGCTTTTCCATCGGGCTAGAATAGTCATCGCCTGGATATCTGCAGGGTTCATTTCCTTCAGTTCTTTGCTCAGATGTCAGCTTATCGGAAAAGACTTCCATGATCACCCCCAATACTTCTATTTTCCGTTTATAGTCTTTAGCAAAATATGCTTTAATATTATATTATGTGTTTAGTATGATTCCCTCCATTAGAATTTAAGCTCCAAGAGGGAAGAGACTTGGCCTGTTTTATCTACTACTGATTTCTCAACTTTTAGAACCATGCCTTGCACTTAGTAATATTTACTGAGTAAATGATGACTAAAACATTTTTTGTGTGTGTACTTGTTTACTTTTGCTGGGATATAAGCTCCAGCTCCATGAAAGCCTACCAAAAAGATTATATACTATCACAGAAGCTGTTGATAAACCCCTAATATACCTGCTTGATACTTCCACCCAATTTTTCCAACAGAACCAAACTCAACATGTCAGAAATGAACTCATCATCCTACCCATCGAATCATGTCTTTCTGACTTTACTGTTTCCATTAGAGCAATGTAATCCTCTCAGTCATGGAAATTTAAAGCCACCTTTCACCCTTCATTCTTCTCCCTTATTATTAGGTCTTACATCAACAAATGCCAAATTTTAAATTATTACTTCTGTGAGGACTCTCTGCCTCTTTATTCTCACTGTCACCACACTAGTTCAGACTTTAATCTTTGAACTGTTCCAATCTTCTAAATAGTCTCTTGATTTTTATCTCTGAGTGATTTTTTATGCTATTATTAACTAATTAATCACTCTAAATCATATCTCTTGTACTCAGATTTTTAAATGTCTAAATTTATCTATTTTAGCTTCAGTGACCATATAATTTATTGTCCAAACAGGGCCACTTTTGAGAGTGAAAGGGGCACTATTATTAATTCCACTGGGACAGCAGGTATGGTCCAGAACTGTTCAGGAAGACTGTGGTCACTTTAACTTTCACAGGGACTGTTGGTTGCCTACTCAATAATCATGCCTCCCTTCTTCTTTCTGAAAGAAAAACTTTTTTTTTTTCTGGAATTCATTCCTCCTCAACATAATTTAGTTGATACAAATTAAGTCGTCTTAACCAACATGACTTTTGTCAGTAATTGATCTAGGAAGAAGCATGTGATGTAATTTTAGCCCATGAAATATGAAAGATAGTCTGCTTCAGGGAAGGAGATTTTTGAAAGATGTTTCTATACATGTATAAAAACGGTTCTTATTCCTCTGATGGTTCATGTCTTGTCCACATTTGATGACTGGGACTATAATAGGCAACTTGTGATCATGAGGTAGCTGGCAGAGGACAAAGCTGATATCCTAGCTTTAGCAGAGAGAAAAATGAACTGAACTTGGTTCTTTGATGATATGGTTGAGATACTGAATTCACCAAACCCAGGATACCCTGAATCCAAAAGCAGGGTATTTTTCTGCTAATGTGAGATAACAAATTTTCCTTATTGTTTAAATGAATTAAGGCAGAGTTTTCAGTTACTTGCTGCAGAAAGCATTCCCATTTGATGCAAGCTAAATACAAATCTCTCTTTCTGGCTTTCAAGATTCTTCAACTTATGTCCGTGTCCTCCCCAATCTACAACCTGTTTCAATACATTTCGCTTATGAGCCAAACTGGAAGGCAGTAATCACTTTTTGGAAATATTCTTTGATTTCCCATGACTATATCTTTGTATAGGCTGCCCCTAATTTCAGAAACAACCTCTGTTCATTTGTGCGTACTAAAATACTTAGGGCCCACTGCTCTCAGATATTATCTCCTCAGAAAGGTACCCTGATTCCTGAAATAAGTCTTATCTTTCTCTCTTGTGAATTCATGTTGCAATAATGAGCATACTTCTCTCATGATGTAGATTTGACCCCATCCTCTAGTATTATGTACAATTCTTTCTTTTTTAACATCTTTATTGGAGTATAATTGCTTTACATTGTTGTGTTAGTTTCTGGTGTATAGCAAAGTGAATCAGCTATATGTATACATATATCCCCATATCCGCTCCCTCTTGCATCTCCCTCCCACCTCCCTATCCCACCCCTCTAGGTGCTCACAAAGCACCGAGCTGATCTCCCTGTGCTATGTGGCTGCTTCCCACTAGCTATCTATTTTACATTTGGTAGTATATATATGTCAGTGCCTTCGTCTCAGCTTACCTTTCCCTTTCACCGTGTCCTAAAGTCCATTCTCTATGTCTGTGCCTTTATTCCTGTCCTGCCCCTAGGTTCTTCAGAACTTTTTTATTTTTTTTTAGATTTCATATATATATGTTAGCATACAGTATTTGTTTTTCTCTTTCTGACTTAACTCTGTATGACAGACTCTAGGTCCATCCACCTCACTACAAATAACTCAATTTTGTTTCTTTTTATAGCTGAGTAATATTCTGTTGTATATATGTGCCTCATCTTCTTTATCCATTCATCTGTTGATGGACACTTAGGTTGCTTCCATGTCCTGGCTATTGTAAATAGTGCTGCAATGAACATTGTGGTACATGACTCTTTTTGAATTATGGTTTTCTCAGGGTATATGCCCAGTAGTGGGACTTCTGGGTCATATGGTAGTTCTTTATTTATTTATTTATTTATTTTATTTTAACATCTTTATTGGAGTATAATTGCTTAACAATGGTATGTTAGTTTCAGCTTCACAACAAAATGAATCAGTTATACATATACATATGTTCCCATACCTCTTCCCGCTTGCGTCTCCGTCCCTCCCACCCTCCCTATCCCACCCCTCTAGGCGGTCAAAAAGCACCGAGCTGATCTCCCTGTGCTATGCGGCTGCTTCCCACTAGCTATCTACCTTACGTTTGGTAGTGTATATATGTCCATGCCTCTCTCTCGCTTTGTCACACTTTATCCTTCCCCCTCCCCATAGCCTCAAGTCCATTCTCTAGTAAGTCTGTGTCTTTATTCCTGTTTCACCCCTAGGTTTTTCATGACATTTTTTTCCCTTAAATTCCATATATATGTGTTAGCATACGGTATTTGTCTCTCTCTTTCTGACTTACTTCACTCTGTATGACAGACTCTAGGTCTATCCACGTCATTACAAATAGCTCAATTT
Organism: Delphinapterus leucas; assembly: GCF_059928025.1. NCBI lineage: Eukaryota > Metazoa > Chordata > Mammalia > Artiodactyla > Monodontidae > Delphinapterus > Delphinapterus leucas. The sequence goes on from NC_143134.1 coordinate 96,512,859, forward strand.
CATTTCTTTTTATGGCTGAGTAACATTCCATTGTATATATGTGCCACATCTTCTTTATCCATTCATCCGATGATGGACACTTAGGTTGTTTCCATCTCTGGGCTATTGTAAATAGAACTGCAATGAACATTTTGGTACATGACTCTTTTTGAATTATGGTTTTCTCAGGGTATATGCCCAGTAGTGGGATTGCTGGGTCATATGGTAGTTCTATTTGTAGTTTTTTAAGGAACCTCCATACTGTTCTCCACAGTGGCTTTATCAATTTACATTCCCACCAACAGTGCAAGAGGGTTCCCTTTTCTCCACACCCTCTCCAGCATTTATTGTTTCTAGATTTTTTGATGATGGCCATTCTGACTGGTGTGAGATGATATCTCATTGTAGTTTTGATTTGCATTTCTCTAATGATTAGTGATGTTGAGCATTCTTTCATGTGTTTGTTGGCAGTCTGTATATCTTCTTTCAGGAAATGTCTATTTAGGTCTTCTGCCCATTTTTGGATTGGGTTGTTTGTTTTTTTGTTATTAAGCTGCATGAGCTGCTTATAAATTTTGGAGATTAATCCTTTGTCAGTTGCTTCATTTGCAAATATTTTCTCCCATTCTGAGGGTTGTCTTTTGGTCTTGTTTATGGTTTCCTTTGCTGTGCAAAAGCTTTGAAGTTTCATTAGGTCCCATTTGTTTATTTTTGTTTTTATTTCCATTTCTCTAGGAGGTGGGTCAAAAAGGACCTTGCTGTGATTTATGTCATAGAGTGTCCTGCCTATGTTTTCCTCTAAGAGTTTGATAGTTTCTGGCCTTATATTTAGGTCTTTAATCCATTTTGAGCTTATTTTTGTGTATGGTGTTAGGGAGTGATCTAATCTCATACTTTTACATGTAGCTGTCCAGTTTTCCCACCACCACTTATTGAAAAGGCTGTCCTTTCTCCACTGTACATTCCGGCCTCTTTTATCAAAGATAAGGTGACCATATGTGCGTGGGTTTATCTCTGGGCTTTCTATCCTCTTCCATTGATCTATATTTCTGTTTTTGTGCCGGTACCATACTGTTTTGATTACTGTAGCTTTGTAGTATAGTCTGACATCAGGAAGCCTGATTCCTCCAGCTCCATTTTTCGTTCTCAAGATTGCTTTGGCTATTCGGGGTCTTTTGTGTTTCCATACAAATTGTGAAATTTTTTGTTCTAGTTCTGTGAAAAATGCCATTGGTAGTTTGATAGGGATTGCATTGAATCTGTAGATTGCTTTGGGTACTAGAGTCATTTTCACAATGTTGATTCTTCCAATCCAAGAACATGGTATATCTCTCCATCTATTTGTATCATCTTTAATTTCTTTCATCAGTGTCTTATAATTTTCTGCATACAGGTCTTTTGTCTCCTTAGGTAGGTTTATTGCTAGATATTTTATTCTTTTTGTTGCAATGGTAAATGGGAGTGTTTTCTTGATTTCACTTTCAGATTTTTCATCCTTAGTGTATAGGAATGCCAGAGATTTCTGTGCATTAATTTTGTATCCTGCTACTTTACCAAATTCATTGATTAGCTCTAGTAGTTTTCTGGTAGCACCTTTAGGATTCTCTATGTATAGTATCATGTCATCTGCAAACAGTGACAGCTTTACTTCTTCTTTTCCAATTTGGATTCCTTTTATTTCCTTTTCTTCTCTGATTGCTGTGGCTAAAACTTCCAAAACTATGTTGAATAAGAGTGGTGAGAGTGGACAACCTTGTCTTGTTCCTGATCTTAGTGGAAATGCTTTCAGTTTTTCACCATTGAGGACGACGTGGGCTGTGGGTTTGTCATATATGGCCTTTATTATGTTGAGGAAAGTTCCCTCTATGCCTACTTTCTGCAGGGTTTTTATCATAAATGGGTGTTGAATTTTGTCAAAAGCTTTCTCTGCATCTATTGAGATGATCATACGGTTTTTCTCCTTCAATTTGTTAATATGGTGTATCACATTGATTGATTTGCGTATATTGAAGAATCCTTGCATTCCTGGAATAAACCCCACTTGATCATGGTGTATGATCCATTTAATATGCTGTTGGATTCTGTTTGCTAGTATTTTGTTGAGGATTTTTGCATCTATGTTCATCAGTGATATTGGCCTGTAGTTTTCTTTCTTTGTGACATCCTTGTCTGGTTTTGGTATCAGGGTGATGGTGGCCTCATAGAATGAGTTGGGGAGTGTTCCTCCCTCTGCTATATTTTGGAAGAGTTTGAGAAGGATAGGTTAGCTCTTCTCTAAATGTTTGATAGAATTCGGCTGTGAAGCCATCTGGTCCTGGGCTTTTGTTTGTTGGAAGATTTTTAATCACAGTTTCAATTTCAGTGCTTGTGATTGGTCTGTTCATATTTTCTATTTCTTCCTGATTCAGTCTTGGCAGGTTGTGCCTTTCTAAGAATTTGTCCATTTCTTCCAGGTTGTCCATTTTATTCGCATAGAGTTGCTTGTAGTAGTCTCTCATGATCCTTTGTATTTCTGCAGTGTCAGTTGTTACTTCTCCTTTTTCATTTCTAATTCTGTTGATTTGAGTTTTCTCCCTTTTTTTCTTGATGAGTCTGGCTAATGGTTTATCAGTTTTGTTTATCCTTTCAAAGAACCAGCTTTTAGTTTTATTGATCTTTGCTATCGTTTCCTTCATTTCTTTTTCATTTATTTCTGATCTGATTTTTATGATTTCTTTCCTTCTGCTAACTTTGGGGTTTTTTTGTTCTTCTTTCTCTAATTGCTTTAGGTGCAAGGTTAGGTTGTTTATTCGAGATGTTTCCTGTTTCTTAAGGTAGGATTGTATTGCTATAAACTTCCCTCTTAGAACTGCTTTTGCTGCATCCCATAGATTTTGGGTCGTCGTGTCTCCATTGTCATTTGTTTCTAGGTATTTTTTGATTTCCTCTTTGATTTCTTCAGTGATCACTTCGTTATTAAGTAGTGTATTGTTTAGCCTCCATGTGTTTGTGTTTTTTACAGATCTTTTCCTGTAATTGATATCTAGTCTCATAGCGTTGTGGTCGGAAAAGATACTTGATACAATTTCAATTTTCTTACATTTACCAAGGCTTGATTTGTGACCCAAGATATGATCTATCCTGGAGAATGTTCCATGAGCACTTGAGAAAAATGTGTATTCTGTTGTTTTTGGATGGAATGTCCTATAAATATCAAGTCCATCTTGTTTAATGTATCATTTAAAGCTTGTGTTTCCTTATTTGTTTTCATTTTGGATGATCTGTCCATTGGTGAAAGTGGGGTGTTAAAGTCCCCTACTATGAATGTGTTACTGTCGATTTCCCCTTTTATGGCTGTTAGGGTAGTTCTATTGTTAGTTCTATTGTTAATTTTTTTAAGGAACCTCCATACTGTTCTCCATAGTAGCTGTATCAATTTACATTCCCACCAACAGTGCAAGAGGGTTCCCTTTTCTCCACACCATCTCCAGCGTTTATTGTTTGTAGACGTTTTGATGATGGCCATTCTGACCGGTGTGAGGTGATACCTCATTGTAGTTTTGATTTGCATTACTCTAGTGATTAGTGATGCTGAGCATCCTTTCATGTGTTTGTTGGCAATCTGTGTATCTTTGGAGAAATGTCTATTTAGGTCTTCTGCCCATTTTTGGATTGAGTTGTTTGTTTTTTGATATTGAGCTGCATGAGCTGCTTGTATATTTTGGGGATTAATCTTTTGTCAGTTGCTTCATTTGCAAATATTTTCTCCCATATTTAGGGCTGTTTTTTGTCTTGTTTATGTTTCCTTTGCTGTGCAAAAGCTTTTAAGTTTCATTAGGTCCCATTTGTTTATTTTTGTTTTTATTTCCATTTCTCTAGGAGGTGGGTCAAAAAGGATCTTCCTGTGATTTATGTCATAGAGTTTTCTGCCTTTTTTTTCCTCTAAGAGTTTTATAGTGTCTGGCCATACATTTAGTTCTTTAATTTATATTGAGTTTTTTTTTTGTATATGGTGTTCTGGAGTGTTCTAATTTCATTCTTTTACATGTAGCTGTCTAGTTTCCCCAGCATCCCTTTCCTTATTGAAGAGGCTATCTTTTCTCCTTTGTGTATTCTTGACTCCTTTATCAAAGATAAGGTGACCATATGTGTGTGGGTTTATCTCCGGGCTTTCTATCCTGTTCCATTGATCTCTATTTCTGATTTTGTGCCAGTACCATACTCTCTTGATTACTGTAGACTTGCAGTATAGTCTGAAATCAGGGAGCCTGATTCCTCCAGCTCCATTTTTCTTTCTCAGGATTGCTTTGGCTATTCGGGGTCTTTTGTGTTTCCATACAAATTATGAAATTTTTTGTTCTAGTTCTGTGAAAAATGCCATTGGCAGTTGGATAGGGATTGCATTGAATATGTAGATTGCTTTAGATAATATTGTCATTTTTACAATGTTTACTCTTCCAACCTAAGAACATGGTATATCTCTCCATCTGTTTGTATCATCTTTAATTTTTTTTGTAGGTGTCTTATAGTTTTCCACATACAGGTCTTTTGTCTCCTTAGGTAGGTTTATTCCCAGGTATTTTATTCTTTTTGTTGCAATGGTAAATGGGAGTGTTTCCTTAATTTCTCTTTCAGATTTTTTCATAATTAGTGTATAGGAATGCAAGAGATTTTTGTGCATTAACTTTGTATCCTGCTACTTTACCAAAGTCATTAATTAGCTCTAGTAGTTTTCTGGTAGCATTTTTAGGGTTATCTATGTATAGAATCATGTCATCGGCAAACAGTGACACTTTTACTTCTTCTTTTCTGATTTGGATTCCTTTTATTTCTTTTATGTCTCTGACTGCTGCGGCTAAAACTTCTAAAACTATGTTGAATAATAGTGGTGAGCATAGGCAATCTTGTCCTGTCCCTGAACTTAGTGGAAATGGTTTCAGTTTTTCACCACTGAGAATGTTGTTGGCTGTGGGTTTGTCATATATGGCCTTTATTATGTTGAGGTAAGTTGCCTCTATGCCCACTTTCTGGAGAGTTTCTATCATAAATCGGTGTTGAATTTTGTTGAAAGCTTTTTCTGCATCTATTGAGATGATCATACGGTTTTTACCCTCCAATTTGTTAATATGGTGTATCACATTGACTGATTTGCATATATTGAAGAATCCTTGCTTACCTGGGATAAACCCCACTTGATCATGGTGTATGATCCTTTTAATGTGCTGTTGGATTCTGTTTACTAGTATTTTGTTGAGGATTTTTGCATCTATGTTCATCAGTGATATTGGCCTGTAGTTTTCTTTTTCTGTGACATCTTTGTCTGGTTTTGGTATCAGGGTTATGTGGCCTCGTAGAATGAGTTTTAGAGTGTTCCTCTGTTACATTTTGGAAGAGTTTGAGAAGAATAGGTGTTAGCTCTTCTCTAAATGTTTGATAGAATTCGCTGGTGAAGCCATCTGGTCCTGGGCTTTTGTTTGTTGGAAGATTTTTAATCACAGTTTCAATTTCAGTGCTTTTGATTGGTCTGTTCATATTATCTATTTCTTCCTGGTTCAGTCTCGGAAAGTTGTGCTTTTCTAAGAATTTGTTCATTTCTTCCAGGTTGTCCATTTTATTGGCATAGAGTTGCTTATCTCTCATGATCCTTTGTATTTCTGCAGTGTCAGTTGTTACTTCTCCTTTTTCATTTCTAATTCTGTTGATTTGAGTTTTCTCCCTTTTTTTCTTGATGAGTCTGGCTAATGGTTTATCAGTTTTGTTTATCCTTTCAAAGAACCAGCTTTTAGTTTTATTGATCTTTGCTATCGTTTCCTTCATCTCTTTTTCATTTATTTCTGATGTGATCTTTATGATTTCTTTCCTTCTGCTAACTTTGGTGTTCTTTTCTTCTTTCACTAATTGCTTTCGGTGTAAGGTTACGTTGTTTATTTGAGATGTTTCTTGAGGTAGGATTGTAGTGCTATAAACTTCCCTCTTAGAACTGCTTTTGCTGCATCCCATAGGTTATAGGTCATCGTGTTTTCATTGTCATTGGTTTCTAGGTATTTTTTGAATTCCCCTTTGATTGATTCAGGGATCTCTTTGTTATTTAGTAGCATATTGTTTAGCCTCCATGTGTTCGTATTTTTTCCTTTTTTTTTTTTTTTTTGCTGTAATTGATATCTAGTCTCATAGCATTGTGGTTGGAAAAGATACTGATACAATTTCAATTTTCTTAAATTCACCAAGCCTTGATGTTCCATGAGCACTTGAGAAGAAAGTGCATTCTGTTGTTTTTGGATAGAATGTCCTATGAAAACTAATTAAGTCCATCTTGTTTAATATGTCATTTAAAGCTTGTGTTTCCTTATTTATTTTAATTTTGGTTGATCTGTCCTAGGTGAAAGTGGGGTGTTAATGTCCCCTACTGTGATGGTGCTACTGTCGATTTTCCCTTTTAAGTTTGTTAGCATTTGCCTTATGTATTGAGCTGCTCCAATGTTGGGAGCATAAATATTTACAATTGTTATATCTTCTTCTTGGATTGATCCCTTGATCATTATATAGTGTCCTTCTTTGTCTCCTGTAATAGTCTTTATTTTAAAGTCTATTTTGTCTGATATGAGAATTGGTACTCCAGCTTTCTTTTGATTTTCATTTGCATGGAATATCTTTTTCCATCTCCTTACTTTCAGTCTGGATGTGCCCCTACGTCTGAAGTGGGTCTCTCGTAGACAGTGTATATACGTGTCTTGTTTTTGTATCCATTCAGCCAGTCTGTGTCTTTTGGTTGGAGCATTTAATCCATTTACATTCAAGGTAATTGTTATGTATGTTCCTGTTATCATTTTCTTAATTGTTTTGGGGTTGTTATTGTAGGTCTTTTCTTTCTCTTGTGTTTCCTGCCTAGGGAAGTTCCTTTAGCATTTGTTGTAAAGCTGGTTTGGTGTTGCTGAATTCTCTTAGCTTTTGCTTGTCTATAAAGATTTTAATTACTTGGTCAAATCTGAATGAGATCCTTGCTGGGTAGAGTCATCTTGGTTGTAGGTTTTTCCCTTTCATCACTTTAAATATGTCCTGCCACTCCCTTCTGCCCTGCAGAGTTTCTGCTGAAACATCAGCTTAACAGCTGATCCTTATGGGGATTCTCTTGTATATTATTTGTTGCTTTTCCCTTGCTGCTTTTAATATTTTTTCTTTGCATTTGATTTTTGATAGTTTGATTAATATGTGCCTTGGCGTGTTTCTCCTTGGATTTATCCTGTATGGGACTCTCTGTGCTTCCTAGACTTGATTGACTATTTCCTTTCCTATGTTAAGGAAATTTTCAACTATAACCTCTTCATATATTTTCTCAGTCCCTTTCTTTTTCTCTTCTTCTTCTGGGACCCCTATAATTAGAATGTTGGTGTATTTAATGTTGTCCCAGAGGTCTCTGAGACTGTCCTCAGTTCTTTTCATTCCTTTTTCTTTATTCTTCTCTGTGGTAGTTGTTTCCACTATTTTATCTTCCAGGTCACTTATCCGTTCTTCTGCCTCAGTTATTCTGCTATTGATTCCTTGTAAAGAGTTTTGAATTTCATTTATTGTGTTGTTCATCATTGTTTGTTTGCTTTTTAGTTCTTCTAGGTCCTTGTTAAATGTTTCTTGTATTTTCTCCATTCTATTTCCAAGACTTTGGATCATCTTTGCTGTCATTATTCTGAATTATTTTTCAGGTAGACTGCCTATTTCCTCTTCATTTGTTTGGTCTGGTGGGTTTCTACCTTCTCCTTCATCTGCTGTGTATTTTTCTGTCCTCTGATTTTGCTTAACTTACTGTGTTTGAGGTCTCCTTTTCACAGGCTGCAGGTTCGTAGTTCCCATTTTTTTTGGTGTCTGCCTCCAGTGGGTAAGTTTGGTTCAGTGGGTTATGTAGGCTTCCTGGTAGAGGGGACTGGTGCCTGTGTTCTGGTGGATGAGGCTGGATCTTATCTTTCTGGTGGGCAGGACTCTGTCTGGTGGTGTGTTTTGGGCTGTCTGTGAACTTCTTATGATTTTAGGCAGCCTCTCTGCTAATGGGTGGGGTTGTGTTCCTATCTTGCTAGTTGTTTGGCATGGTGTGTCCAGTGCTGAAGCTTGCTGGTCATTGAGTTGAGCTGGGTCTTAGCGTTGAGATGGAGATCTCTGGGAGAACACTCACCGATTGATATTATGTGGGGCCGGGAGGTCTCTGGTGGTCCAATGTCTTGAACTCAGCTCTCCCATTCAGAGGCTCAGGCCTGACACACCTGGACAGAGCACCAAGACCCTGTCAGCCACACGGCTCAGAATAAAAGGGAGAAAAAAAAGAAAAAAAAAAGTTATTAAAGTTAAAAAAATTTTTAAATATTATTAAAATAAGAAAAATTTTAAATGTAGTAAAAAAAAAAAAGAAGAGAGCAAGCAAACCAGTAAACAAATCCACCAATGATAACAAGGGCTAAAAACTAAACTAAGATAACCATATAAATCAGAAACTAGTCAGTCGCATACAGCAAACCCCAAATCTACCGTAGCTCTCAAAGTCCACTGCCTTAATTTTGGGATGATTCATTGTCTACTCAAGTATTCCACAGATGCAGGGTATATCAGGTTGATTGTGGAGATTTAATCTGCTGCTCCTGAGGCTGCTGGGAGAGATTTCCATTTCTCTTCTTTGTTTGCACAGCTCCCGGGTCTCAGCTTTGGATTTGGCCCCACCTCTGCATGTAGGTCGATGGAGGGCGTCTGTTCTTCGCTCAGACAGGATGGGGTTAAAGGAGTCGCTGATTCGGGGGCTCTGGCCCACTCAGGCCGGAGGGAGGGAGGGTTACGGAGTGCGGGGCGAACCTGCGGCGGCAGAGGCCAGCATGACGTTGCACCAGCCTGAGGCAGGCGCGCCGTGCATTCTCCCGGGGAAGTTGTCCCTGGACCCCGGGACCCTGGCAGTGGCGGGCTGCACAGGCTTGGGAAGGGAGGTGTGGAGAGTGACCTGTGCTCGCACACAGGCTTATTGGTGGCGGCAGCAGCAGCCTTTGCGTCTCATGCCCGTCTCTGGGGTCCGCACTGTTAGCCGTGGCTCGCGCCTGTCTCTGGAGCTCCTTTAAGCAGTGCTCTTAATCCCCTCTCCTCGCGCACCAGGAAGCAAAGAGGGAAGAAAAAGTCTCTTGCCTCTTCGGCAGGTCCAGACTTTTCCCCGGACTCCCTCCTGGCTAGCCATGGTGCACTAGCCCCCTTCAGGCTGTGTTCACGCCGCCAACCCCAGTCCTCTCCCTGCACTCCGACCGAAGCCCGAGCCTCAGCTCCCAGCCTGGCCCGCCCCAGCGGGTGAGCAGACAAGCCTCTCGGGCTGGTGAGAGCTGGTCGGCACCGATCCTCTGTGTGGGAATCTCTCCTCTTTGCCCTCGGCACCCCTGTTGCTGTGCTCTTCTCGGCGGCTCTGAAGGTTCCCCCCTCCGCCACCCACGGTCTCCGCCCCCGAAGGGGCTTCCTAGTGTGTGGAAACCTTTCCTCCTTCACAGCTCCCTCCCACTGGTGCAGGTCCCAGCCCTATTCTTTTGTCTCTGTTTTTTCTTTTGCCCTTCCCAGGTACATGGGGAGTTTCTTGCCTTTGGGGAGGTCTGAGGTCTTCTGCCAGCGTTCAGTAGGTGTTCTGTAGGAGTTGTTCCACATGTAGATGTATTTTTAATATATTTGTGGGGAGGAAGGTGATCTCCACTTCTTACTCCTCTGCCATCTTAAAGGTCCTCCCAGAAGAGACTTAAGATAAAGTTTTGTTTAAAGTAAACACTGCTCTTTTTGTGTAATTATCTAGCTGGATTATTGAAATAATCTTCAAAGGAGCAACTCCATTCTCCATTGTTACCAAAGACTGACATTTTTATAATTCTCTTTCCTGTTCTCTTTGACACTTTTCTGAAAATCCTGACTTGACCTACCTTTCAGATCTTCTACAATATGTTCTTTGAGTTAGTTTTCCAGTCTGTTGGATCAAGGAGTTTTCCTTCTTCGTATTTTACAAAGAATTCTCCCTTTTTTTTCCCCTTTGTGCTTTCTAGTTTCACTCACTCAGTTGGTGCCTGGGGCAGAGGCCTCACACCTGGCTCTTCATACCAGAGTCCATAGTGGCTGCCGACCTATTATGTACAATTCTAAATTTTACCCCTACACTTACTCGTCTCTGTATGCTTGCACCTGACTGTAGACAAAAGGAATATCACTTGCCATCTGGTTCTACAAAGATTAAGTCATTAGCCACAGCAGTCACTGACCTACAGTACAAAACAGGCCCTCAGATAGTTAGGTATATTTCAGGAGAAATTTTTATGAACACTGATGCTTGCATCTCGACTTACAGCTCTTACATTGTATTTTTTTTTTTCCGTTGACATGACACAGAATTTTGCATATGCAGGAAATATTTCTTAAATTGAAGTTCTGAAAATATTTCTTTATCTCTAGTTATAGTAAGTTAAATAATATATTTTTATAATTTCAAGGCACTGCACTTAAATTACTTTCTTGTCCTCAAATCACTATTTTTTAATTGTTTTTTATTTAGTTCGAGTTTTTTTTCATAAGTATATTTATTTTATCTATTTATTATTTTTGGCTGTGTTACGTCTTCATTGCTGTGCATGGGCTTTCTCTAGTTGTGGCGAGTGGGGGTTACTCTTCATTGCGGTGTGTGGGCTTCTCATTGCAGTGGCTTCTCTTTCTGCAGAGCACAGGCTCTAGGCACGTGGGCTTCAGTAGTTGTGGCATGTGGACTCAGTAGTTGTGGCTTGCAGCCTCTAGAGCGCAGGCTCGGTAGTTGTGGTGCACGGGCTTAGTTGCTCCACGGTATGTGGGATCTTCCCAGACCAGGGCTTGAACCTGTGTCCCCTGCCTTGGCAGGCAGATTCTTAACCACTGCATCACCAGGGAAGCCCTCAAATCACTATTTTAAAATAAAGAATAGAAAAAATGAGTATTTAATGATCAACATTTTTTTTTTGACTGGCAAACATATGCTACAAATAATGCAATACTTCTTTTGCACACATCTGCCCTAGGTAACCAGTTGGCCAAAGTAATTATTTTATTGGCAGTGTATTTCTACAATAAATACCAGACACTTTAAAGAGATATATGGAAGCTTGCCATGTATGATACTAAATTCCTTATTGAATTAAAAGGAATAGGGAGAAATACAGAAACATGTATCAGTTTATTGTTATACTTCTTACTCAGATGAAATGCCTCTGATTTAGCATGTTGGATTTCAAACAGACTTGAGATTCTGTTCCTGTTCCAGTTACTTTATTTGAAAAAATTGAACTTAGCAAAAGAGTGAAAGGCAGGGAGAGGCAGGAAAGGACTTACTTACATTGACTGAGTGCCTATTGTGCCAGGTACTGTGTTAAGAACTTTTTGTACATTTTCTTATTTTATTCTCAGAATATTCGTATAAGGCAGGTATTTTTAATCTCCAGTTTACCAATGAGAAATTGGAAGCACAGAATAGTGCTCACAAATACAGTTATTAAATGATAGGATCAGGATTTGGAACCCAGGTAATTGATTACCTAAACCCAGGTCACCTTTACCAAATATAATGATAACTTAATATTTTTGGATTAAAAGTCAAAAGCTATGTTTAATAATATAGAATTTTTAGGATGTAAACTGAGGAACTCACAAGTTTGTAGAAGAAACAAATGCCCATAAATAATATAATATAAAGAAAAATCTAATAAGACCATAAAGAATTCAGAATTGAAGTGCTAAACTATCTGAATTTATATTTCCCTAAAGGAACTGGATGTGGATAGGTTATTTACAAAATGAATACAAAAAGTACAGTGAGAGGGTACAGAGAGTGAGACAAGGAAGGGCAAAACACCAGTAAATGGTGCATTAATAAACAGATACTCTGGGCAACTGTTGCTTAATCCCACTGAGAGCCTCTGAGGAACTACTCCGCCAGCAGATGGCAGAGCTGGAGTAGTTACCTACCCATTCCCATCGCTTAGAGCTTGAAGATTATCCCTGCGGGGTGTTAAATCCCCAGCACTTCTGGGTTTCCTTCCACTCCAAGCAGTGGCACTGGAGAAAGTCCTAAGGCAGAGAAGCAGAGATGCAAGCACTTGAGATGGGAAACTGTCAGATGCATATGCACAGGTACAGGACGCGTCCACCACTCAGGGGAGATGGGTGAGTAACAGCACAGTCAGCCACATATGGGAATGTAAAGGAGAAAATATTTAAGGAATACTGAGAACATCAGGGCAGGCATCACAGAGGAGATGTCATTTGAATGAGGCATTGAAGAATGGATAGAATCTAACTCAGCTAGGTCTGGCAAGAGGTGAGGAAGAAAAGCAGGAAGTAGAGTTGAGTTTTGTTCAATTTCAGTCTACCCTGACCACCCAGTTTAAAATTGCAACCTATCCTTCCCACCATTCCTTCCCACAATTCTTATCCCCCTTCCTTGATCTACTGACTTCCCATAGCATTTATGAAAACAATACATAATTCACTTATTTTTTATATTTACTGTTTATGGTCCATACCACTCACTTCACTAGAATACAAGTTCCAGGACAGGAATGTTTGTCTATCTTGTTCACAAATGTATCCTAAAGGCTTAGAACAGTGCCCAGAACTTCAGAGTAGTTTTAATAAAAATTTGTTGGATGAAAGAATGAACCTGATCATTCAGCCCTTGAGTTAAAGGATGACTATCTCTAAGTTTAGGAAGATGGAGAATCTGAAAAGAGAAGTAAGTATGCGAAAAGAATGAATGAATTCAGATTGGGGCCCCATTGAATTGGACATGAATATACCAGTCGTGTTTTTCAGTGCCCTGAGGAAGGAAGAAGGGCAGGAATCAATGCTTGGTTGGCACTCTGTGTCTTTGCTGTTTAACTTGATATTCAGCATCATACATTTGGTACATTTTCAAGGATCTTTTTTCTCAGGAAATCATCTATATTTATAGTATTAATATACTCTGGCGGGTACAATAATCTCACATTTTTCTGGCATCATCTATCCTCAAGGGCTTCTAGATTTTGCGCTAAAATGTTATTTCTCTTACAGTTTTGCATTTACTTCTTTAAACTGAGAGCATCTGTCACAGGAGCTGGTACTGCTTAGCAGCTCCCACTCACTCAGTAGTCCTCTTACCATCACTACCAAACTCAGGAATCTGCTTTCCCTGGGACTCATTTTCTGCCCTAAAATGTCACCGGATTCTCCTCTGACTCCACATGCTGGGTGGAGCTTGGGGATACAAAGTCTTCAGAGGTGAACATTGTCCTCTGACTTTGTGTCGTAGGCAGTCTTACAGTCAAGATTATTCTAGCCAGTACTGACACTTATGATAGTTCTTGGATGATCAGATAGAAATAATAAAGGTTCATGTGATAGCCAATGTCTGTTTCTGACATTTAAGTTTACACCTACTGTGCCCTGACAAAATGAAATTCATTTGTATAGATTACCATAATTTGGAAATATTCTTAATTGTATTGAAGTTTACCTTTGTGCTAATGATGAAGAAATGGTTTGTTAAGCAAATTAATAGAGGAAAACCATTGTGAACTGAATACTTAAAGTTTATAACTAATTCAAAGAAGAAATTACTTTCAAGCAACCTCAATGGTGCTTTAAAAGCATCATTTACATTTATATGTAATACCTGGGATGATAGGCTAATTACAGTTGTTTTTATTTATTCACTGAGCCTATTTCTCAAAGCATTCTCTTAAACTACATTCTCTTAAACTACATTCTCATATTCTATTATCTAGCTTCCTGGAAAGTACAACAAGTGGGTTTTTAAAATATCCAATACTTTAGGTTCTTCCCTAAATCTGCTTCCACCCAATCAATGAGGTTTGCCAACAGTGAATTCACCAGCCATGAAGCAACATCCTCAAATTAAAATGTCAAAAGCCCAATGCTATAAGTTTCAACATGAAGAAATTTCAGGTTTTATAGCATTGTTTGAAAAGAACAAAGAAACACTAAGTGAATACTATTTAAGCCAGATGCTAAGAGCTCCCTTGTGGAGTATAACACAGTGAGGGGAGCCATAGTCATATAAAGCAATCCTTTGAAGGAATCTTGTGCTTTTAGAAGATAGAGGAGCAAAGAGAAAAATGACTTTCTTGAAGTGTCTCATTTTCTGAGCACTGATATCTCCATTGCTTATTTCACACTGGAAACTCTAATGTCTTTTTATCCTGATAATTACTAGTGCTAAAAGGCATGTCTTCTGAATATTGTGTGGATATGTTCCTCCCTCCAACTATGATTCTGCCTCTGTTTCAGCCAGAAGTTCTCTGTATTTATCTATTATACTTTGTATGAGATTGTTTGAAGAAAGAACTTGAAAAACATGTCTTTAGTGTTTGTCCTAGTAATTAGTGTGATGATTTTAGGTTTTAACTCTACAATGTAATTGTGTATAACATTACCAGTTGGTATATAGATTCAGTGAATTCGTTTTTCTACTAAGAATAGTTATTCATCCTAATTTTTCTTTGCTCACATTTTTTTTATTCTACAAAGAAAATAGTTGCAAGCCAAAGACAGAGGGGAAATAGAAAGGCATGCTGAGGACAATTACTGACTGGCACACTGGGGTGAAATTAGGAGTACAAATGCGTCAGGCTTACACAGGGCTGACCAGCTGTGTCTATGCCGAAATTAGCTCCAGTATCTACTAAACAACTGAGGAAGGCAATTCATTTGATTATGCTTGGCTTAACACTCTCTTCTGTATTGTTACATCTGCCATTGAGACCCCCTACATTGGCCCAGAGACTCTCTAGTTCTGTTTCACCAGAAAAAATATTTCTTGTCTCTCACAGGATGTGGAGGAAAGTTAGGTACCTGAAACACCTGAGTCGGGTTGACAACCTGGAGCAATAGCTGGTCTTCATATACATTTTCAAATCATTCTCTCATTTTTATCTACTCCATCCACTTAATCTCTCCCAAGCTTTTGTAACTAATGCTTCTAATTCTTTAGGCCTTTTCAGAATGCTATGGCAAAAAAAAACAAAAAAAGATCTTCATTCTCATAGTGTCTCTCTCTGCAAACACTTAAATTTGAATTTGTTTATTCTGTTAAATCACATGCTATTTCACCACCCATTTCCATGTTCATATGTTTTAGCTTAGAGTTAGACATTATCTAGAGTACATATTTAGAGAATGTGCTGCTGTGTCTTGTTCTCCTTACTGCTTGTGTGCTATTCTCCACAAGGAAAAAGAATTGAAACCTGAAGTTGAGTGTTCACTCTTAAGAACATCTGAAGTTAATTAAAACAGGAATGAGGCGAATGGCATTCCAGGAATAGGCAACAATGTGGTTTCTAATAGCTACTGTAAAGCATGTATGTGATAGGCAGAAGAATGCCTCCCTCCCCGCAAAGATGTCCATACCTTAATCTCCAGAATCCGTGGATATGATAACTTACAGGGCAAAAGGGACTTTACAGATATGATTAAATTAAAGATCTTCAGATGAGGATAGTATCCTGGGTTATCCAGGTGGGTCCAATCTAATCACAAGGGTCATTAAAAGGAAAAGAGGGAGGAACAAGACAGATCAGAGAAGATGGCCAGAAGCAGAGATCAGAGAAGAGCAAGATTTGAAGAAACCACAATGCTGGCTTTGAAGATGGGCAGATGGGCCACAAACCAAGGAATGCAGGTGGCCTCTTGAAGCTAGAAAAGTCAAGGAAATAGATTCCCCCTTAGATTCTCTGAAAGCAATGTGCCCTGCCAACATATTTTGGACCTCTGACCTTCAGAATTATAAGAGAACAAATTTGTCTGGTTTTAAGCCACTAGGTTTCTAGTAATTCTTTAAAGTAGCAATAGGAAACTAATTAAATATATATATATCTATGTGTATATATATATATATATACATATATTAATATATACATAAGTGTGTGTGTGTCAGTGCGTATAGGAAAAATATAGGGAGGAAAGGTAAATATATAGTCAGGTGGAAAACAGTGAAGAGTCTGGTATATCAAGCTAAGGAATTTAAATTTTATCCTAAATGATATGACCATTGAGAGATTTTAAGCACAGGGATCTCACAATTAGTCTTGCACCGTGAGTTTTTCACTCCAATCACAATTTGGATGGAGAATAAATTGGAGGGGTCAAAACCAAAAACACGTAAGTCAGCTTGGAGACTATCTCTGTAATCCAGTCAATGATTGCAATATTCATTAGCTAAAATTATCAATAGGAATGGAGAAAAGGTAATAAACTGAAGATATACTAGAATGTCTGATTAGATATGGAATACTAAATAAAAAGCAGGATTCTAAGTGACTCACTAATTCTGTGATAAGGAGGATGCTTTCATTTTTATTTTTTTGAAAATAAAGAATGGAAAAGAAGGATTGGATTTGGTAAATATAGGAGCTGGATTTTAGATATTCTGTGTCTGAGGTACCTATAAGGCTGACAAGTAAAAACATTCAGTAGCAGTTGGATACGTGGTAAATGGATTGGGCTTTTCAACACCCAGAGATGTATAATAAATGAGAAAGAGGAAGAAAATATGAAGAATAATTTAGAGAAACTTCCCATACCTTTTAACCTCATTTAGACCCATGAATTTAAATAATATTTATAAACTAATGGTTCTGAATATATAGCTCTAGCTCTAGTCCTTATAATATACCTGAGCTGAATCCCTACTCAACTGTTTTCTAGACCATACTACCTTAACATCTAAAGACATACTAAGTCTTATCCTTTATCTATCTAGGTTAATAGAACTATCACTCCTTGGTTTCCAAGCCAGAAACCTCATGTCATCTTCAACAACTCCTGTTATCTCACTCATTATATCAAATCAATCAGCAATTCCTGTCAATTTTACTCAAATATCTCTGGAACCTATTCTATCCACTCTATCCTCACTGCCATTTCTTTGGTTCAGACTCATATAACAACCTTCAATCCATCCACTGCACTGACACAGAAGAGACGTGATAATATCATGGTTCCAACATGGCTTTAGCATCAGGTACCCACAGAATACTTTTGAGGCAGGAAAGAGCCACCATACAGTGAGCATTCTGAGGTATCATAATGAGCTCTACGTATGGATGCTGAAAAAAATAAATGTATTGAATTCCCAATAATTATATTTGCAAAAAAATGTAGAGGAATAGACTGAGATTGTAATGCATTTTTATGTTTAAACGTGGGAAAGCACGTGTCTGCATGGAGGTTGGATCTAAGCTCACCTAAATTGACACCACAATTCATCTCATGGCATACATCCAAAAGTCAGGCACAGTGCATGCAAATAGTTATTTGATCTCCATATGACTAGTCACTCATTTTGTGTTCATTTTAGAAGCATAACCTAACACATTCTGACTGTGTTTTCATATACTGCTATATCTGCCCATTTATTGGCAACACAGCAATTATAAAAAAATAAAGTGGTCAGTGGTATCCAAATAAAGGATAGATGAAGCCAAATGAAAAGGGAAGAGAATATCACAGCCTTTTATTTTAAAACCCAAGTTTCAAAATGCATCATCTCCATGGCACATTCTGAATGTCAACAGTCTCTATGTTATGGTTTCTTTATTTGACCCTAAGGTGGAGCTCAATATTAGTTTCTCAGCAATGTATTATCTTCTTAATTATTTTACTTTCATGTAAGTTATTGAACATAGATGTCCTTGTACCTAGATTGTAAATGACAACAAACAACTAGTACACCAAAAGGCTTACGTTACTTATAGTAAGTTTACAGTACAATCTGCCAAATGTCCATTATTTACAATTATTTTTCTTCATGGACATTTCTTTTGGGTCTATTCTAGAATTCATGCTGATAATGGGTTTTTGAATACTAATTTTATATGACACAGGGTCATATTTGAAAGCTTTTTATCAAATAACTGGAGATGTAATCTTAAATACACCTCATCAATACAGCTGTCTTAAATCTCTGAGAATAAATAATGACAAATGAGAGTTAGTTTTTGACTTGTATACCTGAAGCTGAAACAGAGTGGGTGTTTTAATGGAGCTTTTAAGTGGATAATAGACATGCAGTGAGCATTCTGAGGTATGATAATGAGCTCTATATGTGGATGCAGGACTATATTTTTCACTCGGTTTCTGCAGAAGAAAGCATTTGCAATTTATAAAAGAATCAGGAGTCTATTTACATGGCCACTGGGATGTGTGCTAAATTTCCTTATGTATTTAAATATTCCTATTTTCACACCCACTACAACCATTATTTAGTTTGCAGATTCATTAAACTGTATAATGTGTTCTTATTAACTGCCAAAGAAATCATGTCAAATTAGGTGTAGATTTTTATGACTTAAAAAAAAAATCACACAATAATGCAACATGCTCAAGATGTTTGAATCACAAAATGGGTATGAGGAGAAAAAAAACTTTAGATAAAAATCTTTCATCCAAGACTTCAAATTAATGCAGTTAATGTACTCCACTTACAGGAAAGCACTAGCTGTGATTTTGGGGAGTGGCTTGATGAAACTACATCTAGATTCTCTAATTGCTAAAATGTGACACACCGCACAAGTGATTACAAACAGAATACAAGGAGCCATAGAATCCTGACAAAGCAGCAGAAACTCCTGCTCTTGCAAATCTCAGTGTGGTTAGTATAAAAGAAAGAGTAAGCGAAGGTACAAGTATAAGCTATGGTCAGGTACTTTGACAATAAAATATTCTGATTTTCTAATAAAATCAACAATTGACTTCCTGCAAATAAGATAATGTAAAAGCAAATATACAAGAATTTTATAATGCCTTATATTTCCCATTATATATACCCTACAGAAAGTGGGAACATGATTTGATAGAAACAGCACGGACTTTGGTACAGACAACTCTGGATTCCCATCCTATCTATGACACTTCCTAGCTCTATAGTTGTGGACAGACTATATATCCTCTTTATTTTTGGTTTTCTTCTTATTAAAATGTAGCAGGGGGTGTACTTTTGACTCAGCTGATGAGCTGACTTCTATTTATAATCCTATGGAGTCAAGATATTCTGAAGGGCTCTCTAAATGATAAACAACTAGATATTTTATGTATGTATATAATCTTTAAAACATTACTGGACTCACAAGTAATTTTTAAAATTCAATATCTTCCCCGAAAAAAATTTTTAAATGGAGCTAAAACCAAAAGGTTTGACCTTGATGGTATCTGAATCACCCTTGGGGCCCTCCTTCTCTTTTATTGAAGGGTAGCACAAGTTCACAGCCAAAAAGCTCTAAGGTCCGGTCCTGTAGGGTATAAGAAATCCATCAGCCTTCCTTCATTTCATCCTACTTTCTCTGTCCCCTTTAGTGCAAACTGGCATTGTCTTTGCTGGTATAATTCCATCTCTATTCTTGGCCTCTGTTGAGGTGGTTGACTGTATCCATGGTTCACACCCACACTTAATCTCCATATCAAAAAGTCATTCAGACACACCTTGGTATTCTTGGTTTTTGTATATTTTTTGTAGTATGAACAGGCTGAGAATTTTCCAAATCTCTAAGTTCTCTTCCTTTTTGCTAAAAAATTCCATCTTCAATTTATCTTTCTCCTGTCATACTTTACTATAAGTAGTCAGAAGGAACCAAGCCATTCCTTCAACACTTTGCTTAGGAGTCTTCTTAGCTAAAAGTCCAGTTTCATTGCTCATAAATTGTATCTTCCAGAAAACACTAGAACACAAACATAATTCAACCAAGTTCTTTGCTACCTTATAAGAGGGATGGCCCTTTCTCCATTGTCCAGTAACACATTCGTCATCCCCATCTGAGACCTCATCAGAATGGGCTTCACCATCTGTATTTTAACCACCATCCTGTACATCATTATTAATGTATTTTTCAAGACAATGGAAGCTTTCCCTACACTTCTAATCATTCAGTTCTGAGCCCTTAACAGATTGCCTTTCAAAATACCTTTTTAGGGAGATTGCCTCAAGATGGTGGAGGAGTAAGATATGGAGATCACCTTCTCCCCCACAAAAACATGAAAAATACATCTACATGTGGAAAAACTCCTAGAAAACACCTAATGAATGCTGGCAGAAGACCTCAGAGTTCCAAAAAGGCAAAAAACTCCCCACGTACCTGGTCATGTGGCTGACAGGGTCTTGGTGCTCCAGCCAGGGGTCAGGCCTAAGCCTCTGAGATGGGAGAGCCAAGTTCAGGACATTGGATCACCAGAGACCTCCCGGCCACATGTAATATCAATTGGCAAGAGCTCTCCCAGAGATCCCCATCTCAACGCTAAGACCCAGCTCCACTCAATGACGAGCAAGCTCCAGTGCTGGACACCTCATGACAAACAACTAGCAAGACAGGAACAAAACCACACCTATTAGCAGACAGCCTGCCTAAAATCATACTAATTTCATAGACACCCCAAAACACAGCCCCAGATGCGGTCCTGCCCACCAGAAAGACAAGATCCAGCCTCATCCACCAGAACACAGGCACCAGTTCCCTCCACTGGTAAGCCTACAAATCCCACTGAAACAACCTTACCCACTGGAGGCAGACACCAAAAAAAAATGGGAACTACGAACCTGCAGCCTGCAAAAAGGAGACCCAAACACAGTAAGTTAAGCAAAATGAGAAGACAGAGAAACACACAGCAGATGAAGGGGCAAGGTAAAGACATACCAGATCAAACAAATGAAGAGGAAATAGGCAGTCTACCTGAAAAAGAATTCAGATTAATGACAGCAAAGATGATCCAAAGTCTTGGAAATAGAATGGAGAAAATATAAGAAACGTTTAACAAGGACCTAGAAGAACTAAAAAGCAAACAAACAATGATGAACAACACAATAAATGAAATTAAAAATTCTCTAGAAGGAATCCATAGCAGAATAACTGAGGCAGAAGAACGGATAACTGACCTGGAATATAAAATAGTGGAAATAACTACCGCAGAACAGAATAAAGAAAAAAGAATGAAAAGAATTGAAGACAGTCTCAGAGACCTCTGGGACAACATTAAATACACCAACATTCTAATTATAGGGGTCCCAGAAGAAGAAGAGAAAAAAAAAAGGACTGAGAAAATATTTGAAGAGATTATAGTCGAAAATTTCCCTAACATGGGAAAGGAAATAGTCAATCAAGTCTAGGAAGCACAGAGAGTCCCATAAAGGATAAATCCAAGGAGAAACACGCCAAGACACATATTAATCAAACTATCAAAAATTAAATACAAAGAAAAAATATTAAAAGCAGCAAGGGAAAAGCAACAAATAACATACAAGGGAATCCCTGAAAGGTTAACATCTGATCTTTCGGCAGAAACTCTGAAAGGCAGAAGGGAGTGGCAGGACATCTTTAAAGTGATGAATGGGAAAAAGCTACAACCAAGATGACTCTACCTAGCAAGGATCTCATTCCGATTTGATGGGGAAATTAAAACTTTTACAGACAAGCAACAGCTAAGAGAATTCCGCACCACCAAACCAGCTTTACAACAAATGCTAAAGGAACTTCCCTAGGCAGAAAACACAAGAGAAGGGAAAGACCTACAATAACAAACCCAAAACAATTAAGAAAATGGTAATGGGAACATACATATCAATAATTACCTTAAACGTAAATGGATTAAATGCTCCAACCAAAAGACATAGACTGCCTGAATGGATACAAAAACAAGACTTGTATATATGCCGTCTACAAGAGACCCACTTCAGACCTAGGGACCCATCCAGACTGAAAGTGAGGGGACGGAAAAAGATATTCCCTGCAAATGAAAATCAAAGGCAAGCCGGAGAAGCAATTCTCATATGAGACAAAATAGACCTTAAAATAAAGACTATTAGAAGAAACAAAGAAGGACACTACATAATGATCAAGGGATCAATCCAAGAAGAAGATATAATGATTGTAAATATTTATGCACCCAATATAGGAGAAGCTCAATACATAAGGCAAATGTTAACAGATATAAAAGGGAAAATCAACAGTAGCACCATCATAGTAGGGGACTTTAACACCCCACTTTCACCAATGGATAGATCAAGCAACATGAAAATAAATAGGGAAACACAGCTTTAAATGACATATTAAGCAAGATGGACTAATTGATATTTATAGGACATTCCATCCAAAAACAACAGAATACACTTTCTTCTCAAGCGCTCATGAAACATTCTCCAGGATACATCATATCTTGGGTCACAAATCAAGCCTTGGTGAATTTAAGAAAATTAAAATCGTATCAAGTGTCTTTTCCAACCACAAAGCTATGAGGCTAGATACCAATTACAGCAAAAAAAAAAAAAAAAAAAAAACTGTAAAAAATACAAACGCATGGAGGCTAAACAATATGCTACTAAATAACCAAGAGACCACAAAAGAAATAAGAGAGGAAATTAAAAAATACCTAGAAACAAATGACAATGAAAACATGATGATGCAAAGCCTATGGGATGCAGCAAAAGCAGTTCTAAGAGGGAAGTTTATAGCAATACAATCCTACCTCAAGAAACAAGAAAAATCTCAAATAATCAACCTAACCTTACTCCGAAAGCAATTAGAGAAAGAAGAACAAAAAATCCACAAAGTTAATAGAAGGAAAGAAATCATAAAGATCAGATCAGGAATAAATGAAAAAGAAATGAAGGAAACGATAGCAAAGACCAAAAAAGCTAAAATCTAGTTATTTGAGAAGAAAAACAAAATTTATAAACCATTAGCCAGACTCATCAAGAACAAAAAGGGAGAAGACTCAACAGAATTAGAAATGAGAAAGGAGAAGTAACAACTGACACTACAGAAATACAAAGGATCATGAGAGATTACTATAAGCAACTCTATGCCAACAAAATGGGCAACCTGGAAGACATGGACAAATTCTTAGAAAGGCACAACCTTCTGAGACTGAACCAGGAAGAAATAGATAATATAAACAGACCAATCACCAGCACTGAAATTGAGACTGTGATTAAAACTTATCCACCAAAGAAAAAAGCCCAGGACCAGATGGCTTCACTGGCGAATTCTATCAAACATTACAGAAGAGCTAACACCTATCCTTCTCAAACTCTTCCAAAGATAGCAGAGGTAGAAACACTCCCAAATCACTCTACGAGACCACCATCACCCTGATACCAAAACCAGACAAAGATGTCACAGAAAAAGAAAACTACAGGCCAATATCACTAATGAACATAGATGCAAAATTCCTCAACAAAATACTAGCAAACAGAATCCAACAATACATTAAAAGGATCGTAATCATGATCAAGTGGGGTTTATCACAGGAATGCAAGGATTCTTCAATATATGCAAATCAGTCAATGTGATACACCATATTAACAAACTGAAGGTTAAAAACCATAAGATCATCTCAATAGATGCAGAAGAAGCTTTCAACAAAATTCAACACCCATTTATGATAAAAAAAAAAACCCTCCAGAAAGTAGGCATAGAGGGAACTTACCTCAGTATAATAAAGGCCATATATGACAAACCCACAGCCAACATTGTCCTCAATGGTGAAAAAGTGAAACCATTTCCACTAAGATCAGGAACAAGACAAGGTTGCCCACTCTCACCACTCTTATTCAACATAATTTTGGAAGTTTTAGCCACAGCAATCAGAAAAGAAAAAGAAATAAAAGGAATCCAAATCAGAAAAGAAGTAAAGCTGTGACTGTTTGCAGATGACATGATACTCTACATAGAGACTCCTAAGAATGCTACCAGAAAACTACTAGACTAATCAATGAATTTGGTAAAGTAGCAGGATACAAAATTAATACATTACTGATGAAAAAATCTGAAAGAGAAATTAAGGAAACACTCCCATTTACCACTGCAACAAAAAGAATAAAATACCTTGGAATAAACTACCTAAGGAGACAAAAGACCTGTATGCAGAAAACTATAAGACACTGATGAAAGAAATTAAAGATGATACAAACAGATGGAGAGATATACCATTATCTTGGATTGGAAGAATCAACATTGTGAAAATAACTATACTACCCAAAGCAATCTACAGATTCAATGCAATCCCTATCAAACTACCAATGGCATTTTTCACAGAACTAGAACAAAAAATTTCACAATTTGTATGGAAACACAAAAGACCCCGAATAGCCAAAGCAATCCTGAGAAAGAAAAATGGAGCTGGAGGAATCAGGCTCCCTGATTTCAGACTATACTGCAAGTCTATAGTAATCAAGAGAGTATGGTACTGGCACAAAATCAGAAATAGAGATCAATGGAACAGGATAGAAAGCCCAGAAATAAACACACACACCTATGATCAACTAATCTATGACAAAGTAGGCAAGAATATACGATGGAGAAAAGACAATCTCTTCAATAAGTGGTGCTGGGAAAACTGGACAGCTACGTGGAAAGAATGAAATTAGAACAGTCCTTAACACCATACACAAAAATAAACTCAAAATGGATTAAAGACCTTAATGTAAGGCCAGACACTATAAAACTCTTAGAGGAAAACATAGGCAGAACACTCCATGACATAAATTACAGCAAGATCCTTTTTGACCCACCTCCTAGAGAAATGGAAATAAAAACCAAAATAAACAAATGGGACCTAATGAAACTTAAAATCTTTTGCACAACAAAGGAAACGATAGATAAGATGAAAATACAACCCTCAGAATTGGAGAAAATATTTGCAAACAAAGAAACTGACAAAGGATTAATCTCCAAAATTTACAAGCAGCTCATACAGCTCAACATCAAAAAAACAAACAACCAAATCCAAAAATGGTCAGAAGACCTAAATAGACATTTCTCCAAACAAGATATACAGATTGCCAACAAATACATGAAATGATTCTCAACATCACTAATCATTAGAGAAATGCAAATCAAAACTACAATGAGGTTATCACCTCACATCGTTCAGAATGGCCATCACCAAATGTCTACAAACAATAAATGCTGGAGAGGGTGTGGAGAAAAGGGAACTCTTTTGCACTGTTGGTGGGAATGTAAATTGATACAGCCACTATGGAGAACAGTATGGAGGTTCTTTACGAAACTAAAAATAGAACTACCATCCGACCCAGCAATCCCACTACTGGGCATATACCCTGAGTAAACCATAATTCAAAACGAGTCATGTACCACAATGTTCATTGAAGCATTATTTACAATAGCCAGGACATGGAAACAACCTAAGTGTCCATCAACAGATGAATGGATAAAGAAGATGTGGCACATATATACAATGGAATATTACTCAGCCATAAAAAGAAAGAAAACTGAGGTTGTAGTGAGGTGGATGGACCTAGAGTCTGTCATACAGAGTGAAGTAAGTCAGAAAGAGAAAAACTAATACCGTATGCTAACACATATATATGGAATCTAAAAAAAAAAGGTCATGAAGAACCTAGAGGCAAGACGGGAATAAAGACGCAGACCTACTAGAGAATGGACTTGAGGCCACGGGGAGAGGAAAGGGCAAGCTGAGACGAAGTGAGAGAGTGGCATTGACATATATACACTACCAAATGTAAAATAGATAGCTAGTGAGAAGCAGCCACATAGCACAGGGAGACCAGCTTGGTGCTTTGTGAGCCACTAGAGGGGTGGGATAAAGAGGGTGGGAGAGAGATGCAAGAGTGAAGGGATATGGTGATATATGTATACATATAGCTGATTCACTTTGTTATACAGCAGAACCTAGCACACCATTTTAAAGCAATTATACTCCAATAAAGATGTTAAAAAAAAATCCCTTTATAGGAACATTGGATTTTTCTAGTATGCACCTCAAAAACTCTTCCAGCCTCTACTCACTATCCAGTTCTAAAGCCACTTCCACATTTTCAGGTATTTGTTAGAGCAGAACCCTACTTCTTGGTACCAGTTTCTATCTTAGCTCTGGCTGACATTATGGGAGTGCTATACTCATGACCTCATTCAAAACTACTTCCTAAAGGCTCCACCTCTAAATACCATCACACTGGGGATTAGGAATTCAACGTATGAATTTGCGGGGGGACACAAACATTAAATCCATAGCACTGCCATGGTACCCTACCATAAAATTTATTGATCTGTACAGTTATTGGCTGTTCATTTATCTGCCTTTTTTGTTAGAATGAAGAACAAGATTTTTGCCATGTTTATGGTTGTATTCCATGCATCAAGCATAGTGATTATTGGGCCCAGATAAATATCTATTGAATTGCAGAAGGAATTAATATGTGGAATAGAAAGATATAGTTCTTTTTCTAATAAAATATTTTCAATATTTATTAATACTTCTCTAAAGGGCAGCAAATGCAATTTTATTATTTTACACATTTTCAATGAATTCACAGTTCTTTTCATTAATTTATAGTTTGTCATACCTTTTTCTGAGAAGAGAGAAATTACTATTAATTTATAGATAAACTCAAATCAGGTGATACCTCTTTCAGAAGTTAGTGCTAACATTCAGACCAAAATCTCCTAAAAATCAGCATTCAGCACATAAAAATGATTCTTTAAAATGCTCAGTATTATGATGGTTCGTTCTGTGGTGTAGACAGAAAAAAGAACTCTATATTTTTAATAAAGAATTGTGTAACTTAATGGGGAATGTGAATGGTATAATTAGCTAAAATCCATACAGCTATTATTATTGAAAAAAAGTGTTCTCATTTTTCAAAAATAACACACAAAACATTGAAAACACCATTTTCCAGAATTCATTTTTTCCTTTTTCCCTGTCTAAGATGTATTGAAGTGTTGAGAACTGGTGAATAATTGTTTTATCATTCATTCTAAACTCTACCCAATGCAGACTACATAAATTCAAGCCTATTATTCTCATAGCATTTATTTCATATTGATGTCAATTCACTGCTTCAAGAACATTTAATTGAATCTGTTGAATAAAGGAGATGAAGCATTTTTGGAAATAGGAAATTACACTGCTATTGATAAACTATAAAAAATCAACTTATAGGTGCCTCCAAGGTCTGACATGGGAGTAATTAGTTCCATTTTATTAATTTCTAATTCTGCTTTCTGTTTGTAGCACAGGAAGCATTTTATCAATAATGAAAAATATAAATAAAAATTAAAATCTCTTGCAATCCCACCTCACTAAAAAATCCTTTGTTTTCATATTTAATGTTCCCTTTATCATAAGAAAGCAAATTTTATGCATTTGAAAGTAGTGCACACTTTAATGTTTTTCGCACTTGACAGTATGTATAAGCACTTTTACATGTTGCTGTTCTTCACAACAATACGTTTTAATGGGTGGTTTATAGTCTACAAATTGATATCCTGCTTTTTTTTTTTTTTTTTTTTTTGCAGTACTCGGGCCTCTCACTGTTGTGGCGTCTCCCGTTGTGGAGCGCAGGCTCCTGATGCGCAAGCTTAGCGGCCATGGCTCACGGGCCCAGCCGCTCTGCGGCATGTGGGATCTTCCCGGACCGGGGCACGAACCCGTGTCCCCTGCATTGGCAGGCGGACTCTCAACCACTGTGCCACCAGGGAAGCCCCCGATATCCTGCTTTTTACTGAACCATTTCTCAGTTTCAGACATTAAGCTGCTTTCAAGTTTTCACTATTATAATTAAGTTGGCAATGAATACTTTTGCATGTGATTTCTTTTTTCCTTAAAATAATATAGTCTCGAAAATATCAACAAGAGGTCCAAAAACTTGAAAATTTTCAAATTTTTTGCTATTTGGTTTTCAAAAAATTACTACAATTTATACTCAGGGCAGTGTGCATTAATGCGGTAGTTTCAACACACACTCACTTGCACATATAAGGTAATTTAATAGTTGTAAAAAGATATATTATTTGATTTTACTTCTTTAATAATTAGTCACATTAAACTTTGTTCCCTATGTGATTATTGGTATGTGCACTCATTATCCCCTTCTAGATTGCGGCTCCCTGATATAAGGGCTCTTAAGACAATGACAAGATTATAAAGGAAGCTAATAATCCTCTGAAGGGAAAATGATCCCATCCCTCTTTTAGCCCCTTTCCAATTTGCTGGTTTATTCTTTAACTATGTCTGATAGGGATTTGTATTATACTTTATTCTTACCACAAAATCAGTAATTCAATATTTTCTGATTTTGGGACATGATATGTATCATTCTGCATTTCATCTTATAGAGGAAGTAGGGATACTAATTAAGTTGGGGACATGGGTAGGTGCAAGCTCTATAATTACAGAATAGCATAGGTGTTTCTATTTGACATATAATCTAAGAAATCATATAAGTAAAATATGAGGAGCCCCTGAACTTAAGAGTACCACTGAGCTTATTCATGATTGTGTCACTTTAAGGTCGCTATTAACACTTTGATTCTAAGGGGACTTTTAAAATGTATTAAATGCTACTTTTGTAAAAAATAGCTACTATGTATCAAGTGGTATATTTTTTCTATATACCTTATATCTAATTTTGCCAGTAATCCTATAAAATAGATATCCATTTTCTCCACTCTACAGGTTAGGAAACTAGGAATCAGAGAAATTAAGTATCTTGTCCAGGTCCATGTAGTAAATGGCTAAGATGAATTTCATATCCAATGTTGTCTCTCTCTACAGCTATGATCTTTCACTTATATTGAGTCATTTAAAAGGGTAAGTATATTTTCTTCTTTAAACCTTAATTTTCTATTATAAATTATACTTTAACATTAGTATATTTTAAGATATGAATAAATTATAATCCATGTAATCAAAACTCTCAACCAATTTCTATTTCTGTTTATAAACCAAAAAATATTTCTTTCCATATAAATTTTCACCTGAATTTAAAAAACCCAGTATAAATAAAAAACACTTTGGAGGCCTTATCTCCCAGTGCTCTGTTACACTAACTGTACTTTCTGGGTAACAGGCTCATTTACCATTCTTTGAACATGATTTACACCTTCTTGCTTTTGCACCTTAGCTTATTTTCAACTGCAAACCTCCTTCTCCAGCTATTAGGGGTGTAATCCAAAAGATATCTTCCTTATGACAGATTTCTTAATAACTTCAGTCAAAGTAACTCCTACCTCTTTGGAATAGCTATACGACTTTGTTCTATGATCTTCTACTTCATTATTTTTATTCCACACAGTGTATGGAAAGAACATGGGCTTTGAAGTTGTACAGGCGTGATTCAGTACTCTTCCCTAGTCTAAATTATGTCACTTTTCTAAAGATTGGCATGTCAGTTAACTACTGCTGTGTAACAAATCACCCCAAAACTCAGTGTCTTAAAACAGTACGGATTTCTTCTTGCTCTTCAGTCTATGAGTAAGCTAGGTGGTTCTTGTGGTCTTGGCTGCACTTACTTATGTATCTGCAATGAGACTTGTATCAAGGAGGCAGCTTTACTGGTCTTGGCTGGAGTCTTTCATGTATTTGGTGGTTGGCTAGCAATAGATGATGTAGAGAAGTCTCAAGACCACTAGACTTTTTCCACATAATTTCTCATCCTCCATTAAGCTAGCCTGAGCTTTCTCCATATGGCAGTGAGCATTCCAAGAGAGAGCAAGTGGTTGTCTTAGAGCCTAAGCTCAGAAATGACAGTCACTTCTACCACATTCTGTTGGCCAAAAACTAATCATAAGGGAAGTTCAGATTCAAGTGGTAGGAAATAGAGTCCGCCTCTTAAAGGGAGGAGCTGCCAAAATCAGCATAATGGGAATATCTACATTTCAGAGCTGTTAAGAAATAGGATATCTGATTGAAAAGTACGTAGCAAATGCTTTAAATATATATGTATACTCAACATGCTAAGTTACGTGTTCCTTACACGTATCGGCCTGCCATACCCTGCACAAAGTCCACAGGAAATACCAAATGAATGGATTATAGAAATATATAATTTAGAAGACTTTCTGAAAAAGATTTTTAAAAAACATTTTAATAAAAATATTCAATTAAATAGATACACTATTGCCTCAAAATTATATTTAACTCAAGTTATGTAAAATATATAGCAAAATAAAAATTGATGCTAAAAGTCATGACAACTTTAACCATTTTTCTTTAAACTTCTGTTTCCTAATTTATATTTTTATGTCATATAAAAAGTGGGAATTTTGAAAGGAGGTATTTGATCATTTTCAATATATTACTTGATCAGGACCATTATTTTTGGCAATAGATTTTCTTTTATGGGAAGAAAATAGAGTATATAAATTCTGCATCACATGCTGGGAGAAAATCTGTATGGCTACACACTTCTCATGCTTCAGAGATTTTTACTATAATAGAAATCTACAGGAACATAACACCTTCGAACTTCACTGCCTCAATGTGTCTTAGACAGACATGGTGAGAATGCATTCTCGTGAGTTTTACTTGCTGAAATAAAGCACACATTGTGTTTAGTAGCCAAACAAATGTGCTGACTTTACTTACAGTTTTAGAAACCACCTTATTTTGTCAAAGAGCTTTGAAACAATAATCTGAAAAAGCTAGTATTTCCAAGAGAAAATTGAATATACGTGTGTTTATATATGTAGTAAAATTCAGGGCCCAGATTTGACTCATATAAAAATGAATAAAATTTCTCTCATTCAATAAGAAAATACAATCCCCTATGATAATGAAACTTCCCTAATTAATCTCCTGTTACAGATTTATATGTTTCTATAGAACCCTGAGCAGGCACTTCAGTGTTTCTAACATTTGACTGACATTTTAGCTTTTATACAGGTCAAGGGCAATATTCATACATGTAAAAAAAAATACGCAAGTTTGAATGTTCTATATACAATATTTAAGCTTTTAAAATTAGTGTTTCAAAGTTATGAAGTGGTTCAAAAAACTCAGACAACAATGTTGAATAATATAATAAAAATCATGTGCTCAGCACCTAGCTTTACCATATTCTCACATTATTCCATATTTGCTTTAGTTATACTTGGGGTTTTCTCTAAAATTTTTCATATTTCCATTACCTTCATTCCTTCCCACAGGTAATCTACTCTCATTAACTCAACGTGTATCATTTATAGTTAGGTTTTCTAATATTTCCATTTGTATTTGTCTCTAAACAATATACACTATGATTTTGCAGAATTTTACACTATATAAATGGTATCATATTATAGGTAGGTATTATTTTTCAAATTGCTGTGGGAGCTTTATCCATATTAATATGTGTTGCTCAGGTTTGTCTGCATTATTTTTATAACATTCTATTTTATGACTATATTGCACTATTTATTCTCCTGTTGATGGACACTGCAATTGTTTCTAATTCCTCCCCTTTTCAAGCAAGCTGCCAAAAAGTCTAGGACATATCTCCTTTTGTACACATAGAAGAGTTTCTCTGCTAGAAAATGAGCTGCTGAGTTATGGGGAATATACTCCTTCAACTTGACTAGATATTACCAGTTCACAATTCATTTGCTGTGGTTGAGAGTTCCCATTCTCCACATTTTTCTTTCTATAATAAGTTATGTGCTTTCTTATTATCATATAATAACACCTGTAATGTGTCTCTTAACTCAGACCTCAGTGTAGTACTCAACTATGGTAATTGCCATACTCCTAATCAAGATCATGGATCATGATTAAACATACCAGTTGGTCTACCATGGTTTGCAGCAAGGAAGACGTTTATTTTGTGAGAAGAAGAAATTGGGAATGTTGAGAATGGGACCTCTCTCTGCTCCCATATGGGAGGAATGTTTGATTGGTTAAAGACTGACTATATCCAGATGAATCCTCTGCAAATAAACATACGGATCTCACAGGGCAAGGCTCTTGGGATTTTGTAGCCTGGGAATCAGTAGTTAAGCATTCTTACCCCTCCACTCCCAAGTTCTCCTAGAAAGTCTATATATTGAGAAGCTCCTCTTGTCTTTGGAATGAGACACCTTTGGTACGTGTTGTGTTACAGTCCAGGAGACACAGATTTTGCCCTCCTATCCCCCAGAAAGTGATAAGTCTATTTTGCCTACTGTTCTGATTTTGATCTTCCAGGTGGCATCAAGTTTGTCTGGTATTATAATGATACATTACAATGATATATCATTATAATGATACATTAACCTCTTCAATTCCCAGCAGCCTCATTTATTCCAGGAGAGACAACTGGGAATCAGGGAGGGAAAGCATTTTCTCAGAACAGCGAGAAACTAGCAAACCATAGATTGTAACCCAGTCCTTCTGCTTCTTAGCAAAATTTTCTTTTTCCTATACCATTCTTCCAAAATGACTCCCTTTAGTTGCTGTAGTTTCTCCTCTGAGATTTTATTGGCATTTGTAAAACTGGGTTTTGTAATGTGTTCCTAGAAATAATACTGTGTAAATATGGACTTTAGTCTCAATATTATACAGGTCCTCTGCATTCAGTATTCTACCCCCTGTCGAGTCTTACAGCCACAGAATTTCAAAGCAGGAAAGGATCTTCAAAAAGTTGGCTCAACACTATCAATTTCCAGATAAGACAAAGGTGAAAAATTAAATATAAAGAGGTTATTTGCCCAGTGTCATACTGCTAGCAAGTGGCACTACCACTATCATACTAACTTCTTCTAATTGTAACTGTAAAGGACAAAATAAAACTTAGCTACAAAATCCTATTAAACAGAGATAACTACTATTAAAATATCTTTGTTTCTCCAATCTTAGTATCCATCAGAAAAATTTATAAAAGAGAAATAAAGGGATGCCTTCTCCCCTGTATGAATTGTTTATATCTGAACCATAATACATTTTTAATTGAAGACAAAGACAAATCTTTGGGTGTCCAACTTAGGCTGACTTACATTACGGTATGTCACAAGTTAGGCCATGCCTCTGTGTTTTTGCTTATCTGTGTTTTTGCTCCCACTGCCTGTATCCCCTTTTCTCCTTTCACCTCCAATACTCATCATCACCCTGAAGGAAAAAAACCTAACCATATTGCCAGACACAATTTGATTCTCCTCCTGAATTAAGATTTTATTAATTACTCAATAATAATTGACCTCTCCTATCTTTGTAACCCATTGTAGCTTGAACTTACACTTGTCATAAAATGAAGCAATTTTTTTTCATCTTTCCAAGTATATGTCTGTACCTTGGGATTACAGACTAATTCATCTTTCTTTCCTCAGTACTTAGCAGGATAGGTGTTCTGTGAATATTTGTTAAGGAAGGAGAAAAAGAGAGAAGGAAGGAAAGAAGGATGGACTCTGATAAACTGGAGCCAGACTATGGTAAGGCACAATAGCCTTTCAGCAAGAGAATTGTTTTTATGAGTAGAAGGAATTGGTCTGAAAAGACATGGGCCCCTTTCAGTGTTTTTATTTGTATCCATTCTAACCCAGGTAGGATTGTGTATACGTCCAGAGAGAATAAAAAGGGCTGTGTGTCAATTGAAAGGTCTGTTTCACTAGACTCAGTAATGCTTTGGGACCCAAATAACTCTGCTGTAGAACACTTCTTTTTACAAATGAACATAACATACTTCACAAGTGCAGAAGTACTTGCATATTGGCAGCAGTAATACTGGCTCATGCCATCATAGATCACTGGACATGATGCCGTTAAAATAAGGGCAAAACAGTTTCGGAGCACCTGCTGAGAAATCCCTATTATACTAGCAACCTTGGCTGTGACATCAGCAAATCTTGAGAGTGGCTGGTTTTCAATAAATTGTGGTGGTAAAAATGGTCTGATTCTAAGGCCAGTGAGAGGTATCTCTGCTTAGACCAGAGATGTGTCATCTTGGAGCAGCATTTCTGTAAATTTTTGAGGCTGGTGGTTGTGGAATCCTGACTCAGTTAACAGAAATGAATTAGCTAATTAATTTCTTCACAAATTCATTTATCATATATTTGCCTAGTGCCTTACCTCTATGTAAGTCATAGTCCTAAGTTTTTGCAAGTGCTGGACACACACTAGGGGACAAAACATCTGAATTTTCTTACCTAGTGGAACTAACATTTTAGGAGGAGGAGATAGGAAATAAACAAGTAGATGAGTAAATAAGTAATGGAATTTTAGGTATTCATACACAGCATGGGAAAGAAAGGAATCAAGAATGACTTCTAGGTTTTGGAGAATGGTTATGCCATTTACTGAAATGTAGTAATTTTTTGATTTTTTAGTGAGCAAAACCAAGTGTTTGGTTTTGAACATGTAAATTTGAGATGCTGACTTGATATTAATGGAAATGTTGATTAAGCAGTGGAATATAGGAGTCTGGAGCTTGATGCCCAGCAATGAATCTCCACTGCAACAAGCATGGAATTAGGGATAGGAGCATTGGTAGTGCAGCCTGGAGCAATACGTATTAGGCTGACAGCAAGTGGCTGCCTGGACTGATTCATAATCCGTATGTCCCCATCTCTTGTGTGTTCCCATATATATTTCAGGATGGTTACTCTGAAAGGAAAGGACCTAGAATTGTTGAGGAGTATGTGGAAGCTTGAAGCAAGCAAGATTTGAGTGCTAATGTTGATGTGCTCACATTGATAGCTACAAATTAGTAAGGTATGGCATATTCCCATAATAGATGTACATGCAGAGTGCTATGTAATTGTTTAACAGTGTCCCAATGTGATTAGTTACTTTCACTATATAATTCACAATTAACGTTTATTAATGTCAACAGACTAGTGGTGTTACATCAGTGGAGATGCGTGACAAAATGGGAGGGTACTGGATTTGGAACCAGTGTAAGTAATCTCCCTTCAATGAAGAACTTGTTGCCTCAGCTGCTGGGAGTCCTACTGGCAGACAATCCTCAGCTGTCACCACCTTCAGGGGTTGCTTCAGTTGCAGAGAACCATGTTTCCCCAGTTCACGCCCCTTCCCAGGGTGGCCCACACACAATGTGGAGAGTCCATGTAGGCAGACCACGGAGAGAGCTATGGCTGAGAAGCCCAAATGGCTCTCACACTGGATGCTAGAGACTTCCCAGCCCAGGCATCAAACATGTGAGTCAAGCCTTAGAGGTGACCTAGCCCCAGCCGTCACCTGATTGCAACTGCTCGAGAGACCCCAGGTGAGCATTGACTAGCTGATCCTAGTCAACCCTCCGGTGAGCAAAGAAATGAGCGCTATTATTTTAAGCCACTGTTTTAGGGTGGTTTGTTCACAGCTACAGATAACTGCAATTAGGATTAAATTATTTTACTTCTTTCAGCCTCAATTCCTCTATCTATGGTATGGGAATAATTTTATTAAAACTTCCTGAACCTAACTCATGAGCATGTTGTGGAAATAACTTTAATAGTAATGTAAACTAGGCATTAGAGGAGCAACTTACTATAATTATCACCATAAATCATCATTAACTTGGAAGGGACTGTACAGAATACCAAAAAAGCAGGGCTCTTAATTTCAAGGAGCAATGATGTCACCTTTCAGTTCGCAATCATTTGTCCTAACCACACAAACATTTGTGGCATTATCTATGGAATTTTTTAAAATATAAATAAAGGATCTGGAATGGGAGGGGTGGAATGGAAATCAAGCAGTGGACTTAAAAACGATAATGTAACATTTACTTTTGTTTAGCCCCTCTGTATAGCTCAGATCAGCAGGCTATTTTCAAGCATATTTGTAGAAGGCACAATTTTGTCCACTCCAGCTTCAAACCTGGAAACTCGGCATTTAACAGTTAGCCTCTTTTACACTCACTAAACACGGCCTGCCCCGCACCCCGTCTTCTCTTTGTTTTCTTCCCCTATATAATTTGAATGCCTATATCTCCAACTAGATATGTCTTTAAAGAAACAGATCCAGAGATTTCTTTTTGTGTTGTGCCCTAAGAGTAACTATCATAGCACTTCGTAAATAGCAGATACCTAACACATGTTTTCAAAATAGATAAATATAAAATCCAACAGTGCAAATATAATTTGAAAGATAATAAAGGATCAGTGAGTACTTACTACTAAGATGCTTTCCATTTAATTGAAAGTTGAAAATTCAACTATCAGTTTAACCTATTTCTTTTCTTTTTTGATTTTCTAGATTCCAAGATTTTCCCCTAGTTGCTAGTACAGCCTGCCAAATAGTCCAGTTCTCTCCTTCTCCTTGTGCCTTTCCAGGCACATTTTGAGATTGCATTTCCTGAGCCCCTTGTCATAAATAGCTGTGGTGAATTGTGAGTGTAAGTGACGTGTGTCACTTTGGATGGAGCATTTTAAATTCTGGTTCTAGGCACTTCCAGAGCTCTTGTTCCCTCTAGCAGGTATCTACAAGATTCTAGGTAGTGGCTGCTCCATTAGGCTGGCTTCCTTACTGACTATGAAAACAAGAAATGCCTCCTCCCTCTGCAATGGATATGTAGCATGAACAAGAAATAAGTCGTTGTTTTTAAGCCCTTGGTAATTTTTATTTTTTTTCCCCACAGCATAACTTCCTGATATAGCCATTCTGATAGAGCACCTAACGCTTAGTGACCAGAACTGATTGATGGGTTTGGCAAAGCCTGAGAGCAGAAGAATCACAGCTCAGGTATTTCTTTCCTTTCCGGTTCTTTGTCAGTGGAATATAAATCGGTTTAGTAATTCAGCACTTAACTTGAGATGCCAACTTGTTACCATAGAGACCACGAGTCAGCACTTCTAATGACTGAATCATAGGCACACTTTAGGCTTTCCAAACTGTACATTAAATTCTGTTAAAATAGCCTATAGTATCCCAAGTTTTATCTGGCATTATCTTAGGTGGATTCCCCAAAGAGTAGACTGAGACAGAGATTTGTGTGCAGTAGGTTTATTTGGGAGTGCTGTGCAGAACACCTGTGACCTAGTGCAGAAAGCAGAATTGGCCAGAGGGAGAAGCCGCACTGCGATGCAGTCACAGGCTTCAGCTGATGGCATGGGGAGCTCTTCAGATGGCGCTTTATAGTTGTCCTGGTTGAAGCAAAGGGGTTTTTGTGTCCCTGCATCAAGTCATTGGATATGGGCCAACACAGAAGAGGAGGTGTAGCTTTCAGCTGGGCAACTTCCTTCTGTGGAGGACAATGCTGGGGAAGAGTCTCAGCTGTAAGCAATCTGCAGCCAAAACTCCTGGCAACTGGAGGATCTCATGCCTCTACCCGAAGGAGGATTCTGCGTGGTATGGCACAGCACCCGCTATAAGAGTGGTATAAATTGCTAGTAAAATTATTGGAAGCCTGTACAGGGTTATCTCCTATCAAAGCCATTACCTCCTTGTATTGTCCCCAAATGATCTGTCCACTTGGACTGTTGTTTCCCTACCTCCAACTGTCAAAGGCATATTTTTCCTTAAGGATTCAGCTCAAATACCATCTAGGAAAATCCTCTGAGGATGTATCTCTTGATGATGTCCACAGCCATGATTTTTTTCTTCTTTTGGGCTTCCCTGGGACTCTGCACCAATCCTGTGTTACAAGTTTGCCTTATATGAGGAAAAGGTCCTTTAAGTGAATGACTGTAGGGTTGCTTCTCAAGCAAGGCATAGAGAAACTAGGATGGAAGATGGTGGGGTCGGGGGGAATAACAGGAGGGATTCCGATGGGACACTCTAGTGCCATTTGTTTTTCTGGGGTCCCACACAGATGACACTATGCCTGTGAGTCCCAGACTATCTTGTTGACCCATTTTATGTCTTGTAAGTTAGAGTCTTCTCTCTTTTCACCATATTCTATTGATTGTTTCCCCAATATTATTCTTAAAGTTCTAGTCAAGGATTGTTTAAATGTTCCATTCTTGACTTGGCCTTATTTCAGAGCCTTAAAGGGAGAACAGATCATTTCAATTCCTTCTCAGGCTTTCTGTCCCCACTCTCCACCTGACTCTATCCGCACCCACAGCTGAATCCTGCATGGTGGTTGTGCTATTACTTATTGAGGTATTTGTCAGAGGGAGAGGGAAATGTCAGAGAGTAAAAGTCTGGGCTGTTAGGTCTAACTGTTATTTTACAAGTAAAAATGCTACCTACAGAGTCAACCTCTGATAATCTGTTTTAATTTTTATTTTGCAGGAAAGCAATTTCTTTATACTTTGAATTAAAATCATTCATATACCTATTTTATTTCCTCATTAGACCTTAATTTATTTGAGATAAAGAATAAATTTAAGAAAATCATCAGAAGCCTTAATTTCTCCATTTGCAAAATGAGTGGCTATAATTCCTCCAGGGCCCTTCCCTCTGTAGAAGTTGCTGATTTTATGTGAGTCAGCCTAAAATGATAGGATGTCACAATTCTAGAAGAGTTGAGAATACCTTATTCTCCAGTTTCCATATTAGTTTGCTGGCAGATATGCTGCCTACATCTTTTTGTTACTGTCAAGTAAAATAACTGCTCTGGAATAGAGGGCAAGAATAACACAAAGAAAGTTAAAGAAATTTCACAACAGCCATCATCAGGAATTCAGGGGCAATTTGACTTACAGCAGCTTGAAATTTTAAAAGAAAAACAGAAAATGCAGTCTGTTTTTTCATTTGCTTTCTGTTTCTTCTTTAAACAAGCATACTCTATCTCCCCAAAGATTTTCCCCTAGAAAGAAAACACATTGCACAGCTTGACCTCTAATTTAAATCATAATTAAGCTTCCAGTTAATCCCCCAGTGTTCCGTTAAATCCCCTTATCCTCTTAAACAGCATGACCCCAGTTTTATTTTCCCCAGACATAAAATGCTGAATTATAGCTTATTTGTGAGTTTCATGAATAAGACTAATTTGATTGCCGTTTGCAGAGAAATTCTCACCAGGTTATTACACTTCTAGATCCCATTAACTAATAAAAATATACAAAATAAAAATTATTCTAAATTAGTCTTCCAAGCAGAATCGCTGGCAACATTTCTTTCTATACAAAGAAGACGTGGGGCTTCCCTGGTGGCACAGTGGTTGAGAATCTGCCTGCCAATGCAGGGGACACGGGTTTGAGCCCTGGTCTGGGAAGATCCCACATGCCATGGAGCAACTGGGCCCGTGAGCCACAATTACTGAGCCTGCGCATCTGGAGCCTGTGCTCCGCAACAAGAGAGGCCGCGATAGTGAGAGGCCCGTGCACCGCGACGAAGAGGGGCCCCCGCTTGCCGCAACTGGAGAAAGCCCTCGCACAGAAACGAAGACCCAACACAGCCATAAATAATAAATAAGAAGACGCCACCAACCAGCCCAATTAGGAAACTTTCCTCCTGTTGTCCCTGCTCAGCACTACTACCTATGCTAAATCCAACCTATTTTTTATTTTACGGGTCAAAAGAGCAGGACTGAGGAAAGTATATGGCACTGAGAGCTCCGTGAAACCAAAAGCGGTAATGTTCATGTCATGATAGATTCCTCAGCCTTATGAATGTCACAGTGGTCACTGGTGGTATTACACAAAAAGAACACTGCAAGCTGAAAAAAATTTTCAGTGTTAGATCAACGAAATAATCACCACTCTTAACTTGCTGAATCTTATAGTATTGACTAGTTTGTGGATTATGTCATATAATTCAATATTTTCCAAGTCTTTATTTTTTTAATCTATTCTTTCCCTTTACCTTGATCAGAAAGCAGCAAATGAATCTCCTAAATTTATTCATATTCAACCAATATTGTCTACTATGTGCTTTGTCACAAAGCTATGTCACAATAGCAATATAGGTCAGAAGAAAAGTCTGGATAAAGGGTTAAGGGATTACAGAAGAGGTTGCAAATAAATCATCCAGAAATGGATAAGATTTGGGGTTAGAAGTATCAGTAGAAATACACATGGGGGTAGATATGGAGAAGGGATAAGCATTTCAAGTTCAGCACGGGCAAAGATACAAAGAAGATAACAAAGAAGAGAACATCAATATTTCAGGGATGACATAAAGTTCTTTAAGATGGCACATAAAATGCTCCATAATCTGGCTTCTGTGTATCTCCTACACTAAATCTTGCTACTTCTTGCCTCATACATTGTTTATCTTCTGTGCCCTTGCCTGTGCAATCTATTCTGTTTATAATGCCTTTCAGTCTTCCTCTGGTTAATGTCTTTATACATGTCATCTCTATTCAACTATGGACTCCCTTGAGGACAGGCCCACATCTTATTCATCTTTGTATCCCAGAACATAGTACAATTCTCAGAATAAGGTAGGCATTCTATAAATGCCTATTGAATTCATACATTCATTCATCTATCCATTTTAAAAGTTATCGAACACTTTTTTTTTTGTCATTAGTTGGTGCTTGGTTTACAGTAGTGAACAACAAATGACATGGTAATCTAAGGAAGAAGCTGCAGGAGATGAGTCTAGGAAAGCAGGTTGAGAATAAATTATGAAAGGCCAGGCATGCCACCTTAAAGAGGTTAGAATTAATTCTGTAGGCAATTTTCACCAAGTTTATACAGAGTAAAGAGATATCATATTTCTGATACAGAAACATATATAGTTTGTAGGACATTAGAGAGGGCAGAGACTGGTGGCTAAGTATTGTTGAAGTAGAAATTTAAGTAGGAATTTGAATAATGTAACAGAGAGGAAACGTTGATTACAGAGGGGCAGATCTTGTGGGAAAAAATCTAAGAGTGAAATCTAGTAAGAATTGAGTTGGTAGTAAAAGGAAACCAATAGAGGAAGGTCAAGCAGATGTTGTGGATTTGAAATAAAAAGTAATAAGGAACCACTGTGAGAGGGAGAACAATGAAATGAGAATGATATTTGAGAAAGGGGAATGAATAATCCTCCCATAATGGAAGGGGTGTGGCAAAGCAGAAGAGCAATGAGATGGGTAGCATTGGCTATTAACCAGTGTGGAAGTGATAAAAGCCAAGGAGAACTGGAAAAACTGAAAAAATGTGAAATAAGTACATAGACACTGGATTTTATGAGTACTGCATGAAAATATTTTCTTAAGCGCTAGTACCAGACATCTTTCTCTGTGTTTTAGGAAAAGCTAATTTGAATGTGGAATGTGAGAATCTGAAAGCAAGGTTCAGCAGGAGCAAAACAAAGATCCCTGATGTGCTTCATAAAAGGTTAATGGGAAGACCTCCTCTAGCCTGGCTGACTAAAATTCCCTTTATAAACTCATAGGAATACTGGGTAAAACATAACAATTGGCATGTAAACCATATATCAAGCACGGTAACAAAAAACAAAAAACACTTAGAAAATCCTAAGTGCCAGAGACAATTTGAAGAGCAGGCACTGACAGGCAGCCCTCCAACATTTATTTTACACTTCGCTATAGGGCTCAGAAGCCAGTGGCTGGGCTCTAATGCACAAGCACTGGCCCTTGAGCTTCACTGAGTCAGAGGAGCTGGAACTAGGCCCTTAGGTAAAACCTGGAGCCTTAAAGATCTGCCAGTCATTGGGATTGGAAAAACTCCACCTACTAGCTTGGGTAAGAGGCAAGGAAATTTGTTCTTTGCCTGGAGCTTTGGATAGGGGAATAAAACAAAAGATGACTCCTGAGCAATCAAAACCCCAGACCTGCAACAGATATAAATTTACAATATCTGCATTATTCAGGAACCACAAACTGAGAAACAATCATTTACAAATGTACCCAGATCTTTAAGAGTCAAAGAACCCTGGCAGAAACAAATGTGTAACTGGTCTGAAAGGACGCTTTCACAACTCAGGGCATAAGAGACTCCCATAAACAAAACAACCCCATCCCAGAACAGCACCACAGGAGGAAATAAATCACTATGAGTAAGAGCCACTGCTGTAAACAGTAAGAGTTAGGAACTCAAAAGCTGGAAATAGTAGAAGTACCTGAAAGAGAAGATAAAGATATTTAACTTGACTAAGGAAGCAAAATAATAGAAATCATAATGAAAGTACAGGCAGATTTCACAAGGCACCAAACAGAACATGGAGTATTGAAAAGAATATTGTCATTGAAATGAAAATGAATGTGTCCAAGCAGATCCCACAAGTGAATGAATATAATCACCTCCTTTTCTAGTCCTCATTTTAAATTATGCTCAGCTGTATTTCTTTCCAAGTTTGTCAGACAGGTTATACTTGGTGTATTCAAAATGTGCTGCTACTCAATACAATTTTGCAATGTGAACTTCAGTTCATCCCCTTGAACCAAAAATTAATCTCTCAACAAAATGAATCAACCTTTCCTTATTTCTGCAATGAAGGTAAAGTTCTTTCAGTTTTTTCCTTCTGTCCTAAATTCCAGGGAAAGAGGATTCACCCAGGTCCACAGAAGAACTACTGTAGGACTCCAAAATTAGAAAAGTGCACCCAGGGAAAGACGGTCCCTGCCAATGCCCTGGAAGAGTAGAAGACCAAGTCTTTTTCCTAGGTCTTGTTTTATGGCTTTTATCAGTGTCCTTGTTGGGCTGCTGCCTTCTACGTAAGGACGAAGACTACACTAGCCAGCCAGTGTTAAAGCTTTCAAAAGCTTTTGATACACGGTGATGAAACAAGAACAGTGCTCTATTTATACTATATCCACCCTACAGTCTATCTTTACTTCCAGCCCTAACCTCTCCACATTAGAGTGGTTTTAGCGGCTTTGTGCCTTGGTGTTCTCCACTTCTCTGT
Organism: Delphinapterus leucas; assembly: GCF_059928025.1. NCBI lineage: Eukaryota > Metazoa > Chordata > Mammalia > Artiodactyla > Monodontidae > Delphinapterus > Delphinapterus leucas. The sequence goes on from NC_143134.1 coordinate 96,555,270, forward strand.
GGTGATCTCAGGGGCCAGTTGTAAGTCAGCCATTAGTGATTTCCTCAAGTCCACCTGTACTAACGGAAATTCCTTCGTGCTTCTGACGTGTTCTAAGACTAAAATTGCTCTAGATCTCTCCTTTTATAAGGAATTTTCATTTTAACAATTACTTTTAGTAGTAGTTAGATGTGTTTATTTTTATAACTACCCAGAAGTTCTTATCCAGCAAGTGTATTTGCATATATTTTTTATCCATTTGACTTAAATAATATCAGCTAGTTATTAACTAATTAAAATAGTGCAAAGGCTAATAATGTCTGTCTTAACACTTACACTTTCACCCCAAAGAACTGCTTATCTCACAACTTGGTAAAATCCGCATTAGGGTTTGTTGGCAAATTAAAATTCTTTATTCACAGTGATGAAGACGACAGAGTTGAAAAGAAATGTATATTAAGACTGAATAGAATCAGTACAAGTGAAGAGCTGTGGAGTGTAGATGAAGGAATCACAGTACACAAAGATAACTGCTTGACTAAATGATGTTAGGCCTGTAATGATTGACTTATATAAGTGGGTGGGATGAGAGTAAACAAATGAATTCTTTCTTATACAAACAAAAAACTTCATAAAACTTATTCTCTTAAGTAGAGAAAGAACTTCAAAACACTGGCTCATTCTTGGTAATTCTTGGTAGTTCGACTGGTATTAAATATTGCAAAGCCAACCCGGGGCGAAGAAAACAACTTTAAATATACAACCTAAAACAGCATACTGACTGAACCATCTTTTTATACATCACCTAGGAATAGACAGCACCATAGCGCACTATGAAGCCAAGCCCTTCCTAACTCATTAGTATCAATATCCTTAACTGTGAGTAAACTGGCCTTTTTCTTTTTTTTTTAAAGAAAAGTACACACTGATAACAGGATCTGTTATTACTAGTACTGGAGTCTATACACGAAGAGAAGTAAATATACTATTTAAGAGTACGTGCTCTGGAGCAAGACTGCGTGGGAACAAATCTCCGCTGCTCCGCTTACTACTTGGAATAAGTTGCTTAACCTGTGCCTCAGTTTGCTCATTTGTAAAATGAGAGCAATATCACGGATTTCACAGGGTTGCTACGAGGATTTTTAAAAGCCCTTGGAACGCAGCCTGGCACACGAAACGCAATAAATATCAGCTGTTACAAGGTGTTCCCCCTAAAATTCTCTTAAATGTTAGTTCTGCCATTGCTTATCATTCTACAGCTTTTCAGTGAAAGGAGGGGAACTCCTATTCGTCCAGCACCTACTATCGGCCCCACTCAATTTCTCCCCTGAGCGCTGCACAGCTTTGGCTGCGAGCCTATCGTCCCTTCCGGACGCTAAACCCGAGATGTAGCCGGCGAGGGGTGGAGCCAGACCGCGACCCACAGTCCTCACAAGTTCGGTCGGCGCTGCCCCCGTCCCAACAAGGGGCAGCTTCCATTTTTGATGAATCTGCGCCAGCATGGGGAGATTCCGGGGCTTCTGAAGCAGAGCGAGGAGACCGGTAGGAAGCCACCCTGCCCCCCTTGCTCACAGACCACACAACAGCCGGCACCTGCGAGTCCCCCCCCACCCCCAAGGCCCGCGGGAAGGCAGGGTTTCCCGAACGCAGCGGCCGCAAAACCAGGCCTGAGGCGGGGCGGGGCCGGCGAGCGCGAGGCCCCGAGGCGGAGGTGCGGGGCTGTCCGAGGTGTGCCGGACGCCGAGGTCAACGTATGCCACCAGCTACTTTAGTCCTCAGGCCCAAGCCGTCGCTTTCCCGGAGCCGCCACCGTCGCGACCTTCTTTTCTATCTCCCTGTCACTTTGGTTGTTTGATGGAAGAGAAAAATGGAAGTCAGGCATCTCTGAGGCACCAGCCAATGAAATAGGCAGAGGAGGTGGGGTCCTTTGCTCGCGCCTAAATTCAAAGGCATAAATAGTTCCTCTCCGCTGCTGAGCGCGGGCTGAGTGTTGTAGCCGCTATGGTGGGATTTGCTTCTTAGCGCCCGAAGCCGGGCAAGGCTGGCCCACTCTCCGCCCTAGTGACTAGGAAGAGCTTTGTGGGTGCCGCAAGCCCAGGCGGCCTGACGCAGCGGTGAGGCAGGTGCGTGCGCGCGGCCGGTTGGGCCTAGCCTGGCATTCCTGGCCGGAGATGGGCGTCGGGGGCTGGGGAGCCGAGGAGCAAGGGACCTCAGACTAAAGTTAGTTCTAAGGGGTTCCTGGCAGAATGGCTAGTTCTTGCCATTGAAGTAGGGCGGGGAAGTGTTGACAGAAAGGCCTGGTGAGGCGAGGAAAGAGCCTGAGTGAAAGCAAAAAGCTTCATCTCTTTATGTGGGGTTTATCTGTTTAATAAATATTTACGAACCCCCCCCTCGCCCCCATCCCGCGCCCTCGAGTCAGGGACTATTCCGGCATACTGCGGTGGACGTAGGCGAAGATGCTACGGAGATTACATTGTGATAGGTTGGATAGACGAGTAAATAAGTACTGTTTAGTGTCAGCTTTAAGTGCAATGAAGGAAAAAGGAAGCAGAGCGAGGGGGTGGGTAGAGGTGCTCTTTTATATAGGGAAGTCAGGAAGGACCCCGGTTAGGTGACGTTTGAGCAAAGACGTGAGTTTTGGAATGGAGAGTGAGCCATGCCAGTATCCGGGAGAAGGGCATTATGGGCAAAGGGGATGCGGTGTGAAATAATCAGCCTACGTTACCTAGAGTATGATAACGGTGGAAGATAAGCCTGGAGAAGTAAGTGGTTGGCTTCCAGGTTGAATTAATGGTTTAATTAAGTTCTAACTAGAGACTAACGCCTGTATATTTTTAAGTTAAAGAAAGATACCTTTGCATCAGAGGAAGTAGCTTGGCAAGTGGCTGTTTTATTTCTATAGAGCTGTCATTCTTATGTTTCAGTCTTCTACATTTATTATGGTTCCAGTTTTACATTCCACTTATGTGTTGTTATTTGTTTTGTACAGAACTGCTTTGTGGCTTGCTTGATTTCTAGCAGAGATTTGCCTGTCGGAGTCAGTAGTGAAAATGCACATTAAGTCAATCATTCTTGAGGGATTCAAGTCTTATGCTCAGAGGACTGAAGTCAATGGTTTTGACCCCCTCTTCAATGCTATCACTGGTTTAAATGGTAGTGGGAAATCCAACATATTGGACTCCATCTGCTTTTTGCTGGGCATCTCCAACCTGTCTCAGGTAAAGTGTAAACTTTCTCATTTATGTGAATTTAAGTTTGAGGAGCCTCGAGGGAAACCTCATTGCACTTAGAGACTATTGCCAGTATCCTCTTCATTTGCATTTTTATGTGAAATATCTTATACCTCACCACAGTCCTTTAAAGTCCATATTTTAGGTGAGAAAATAGAAACTTAGAGGAGTTGCCTAAGGTTCATCTTCTTAAGATGTTTGGAGCAACACTGAAACTCAGGCATTCTCATTCCAGAGTTGTACCCTCACCCCATCCCTGCCCCCGCCCCCCCATTATAATGTCTTTTCAGGACCTTCTAATGAGATTGGGTGAATAGTGAAATTCGTAGACACTGTCTTTCCTTAAATCTTTCAAATGAGCTTTTGTTAAGAAATGAGTAGAAAATAGTTCTCTTCAGGGTTGAAAAAGTCCTATGGAGAAAGGTGCCCATTTCAGGTTGTTACCCATTTTCTTTGCTCTTCTTGCTTATGAATGCCACTGCCTATCCTTGGCTGCTTAATGGATACTACATGGGTGATTTTCCGACAGCAAGAAGCACATTTTTAGTGCTATTTTGCGTAGTATGGGGTTTTGTAACTGAAACTTTTCCTTTATTTTAGGTTCGGGCTTCTAATCTACAAGATTTAGTTTACAAAAATGGGCAGGCTGGTATTACCAAAGCCTCCGTGTCAATCACCTTTGATAATTCTGACAAAAAGCAGAGTCCTTTAGGATTTGAGATTCATGATGAAATTACAGTAACAAGGCAGGTGAGTGGCTACTAAATATTTGGTTACCTAGAAACTTGCAGGTCTGATGTGCGTTTTGGCAATGTGACTACTGGAGAGAGAAAGTTTATGAGCAAAATTGATGGATCAAATACTGACTAGATTCCTTAAGAATATCTTCCTTATGTTAAATTTTGATCATGCAAATTCCGCCGTGTACCAAGAGGATTGAAAGGGATCTGAAATCCATCAGTCCAAGCACTCAACCATGCTTAAATCTTGAACCACACTTGAGTCTTCTCTCTCTGTGCTGGAACACGTGTAGCTCTTGGGATCTTTCTGTGTTCTCAGGTAACCCATTCTGTTGTTGCAAAGGTCTAATTAGAAAGTTATTCCTATATATTGAGCCAAAGTGCTGTCTTCAAGTTTTACACATTAATCCTCATTTTCTTGAGAGCATCAAGAGCAAATCTAATTTATTCCGTATTTCAATATTTAAGTGTTCTGTAAGTCTGTTTCCTAAGCTAACTCTCTATCTAGGTCTTTCAATTGATATTTAGTTGTTTATAGGTCTTTCAGTTGAATTGAATACAAATTTGCTCCAGGTTTTTATATCTTTTTTTTTTTTAATGCTTGGCACCTCAAATTACATATACCAGAATTGGTCTAGCTACGACAGGATTAAGCAGAATTGTTGCTTCTTTCATTTTTAAGTACTCTACTTCTATTTTTCTCAATATGATGTTGGAGACTTCATGATACATTGTGAATTCATATCTGAGTTACTAAAAATCCCTGTAAATTGTTTATGTGTTATTACTTAGCCACATACTGCCAGTTCTGTATCTAAGCAGGTTTTTGAAACCAAGGAAGGACCTTACATCTGTCCCTTAAAATCTTTTTTTATTATAGTCAGACAATGTTTTCAGTTTGTCAAAATTTTATTTGAAAAAATTATGTTAATTCGCATTTACTCTCCAACTTAGCATTATGTAACTTAGATTTCCCTCTCTATTTTACTTTTTTTTTTTTTTTTTTTTATGCGGTACGCAGTCCTCTCACTGTGGCCTCTCCCGTTGCGGAGCACAGGCTCCAGACGCGCAGGCTCAGCGGCCATGGCCCACGGGCCCAGCCGCTCCGTGGCATGTGGGATCTTCCCGGAACGGGGCACGAACCCGTGTCCCCTGCATCGGCAGGCGGACTCTCAACCACTGCGCCACCAGGGAAGCCCTCCCTCTCTATTTTAATGAAAGCCTCTGGTTGGAAAAAAAAAAGGGCGGGGGATTGACTAGATTGGGACAGAATCCTGTTCTCTGTCATTAAGCATCTATCAAATAATAACCCTTTAAGGATTTTAAGTAAGTCTGCTACTAATCTACCCCAAATTCCTGTCCTCATGCAATCCATATGCCTGTATCTTCACCATAATTTTGTTATAAAGACTGTCTCAAATTACTTATGGGTAAATTAGGACTGTTGTTCAAATATATTAATAAATGATCTACCACCCTCATAATCCTGTCAGGGAAAAGGAGTGAATTAATATTTATTTAATATTTATTAAGTGCTTAATGTGTGCTGGGCATTGTTGAATGCACTGGGAAATACAGATAGAAAGAATGAGAAACATACCTTGTCTTTAAGGACCTCAAAATATGGGTGAGACAATCATACCCCAAAAATGATAATGCAAGTGCTGTAGTAGAGTGTGAACAAGCTGGTATCTAGTATAAGTTGTTCCTATTAAACCCATGCCGAAGTTCCATGGTTACTCTTTTTCTTTCAAGTATTTACCAGTCATGTCTTTTACTAATCCCTTTTAGCATCTTGACAGGGATTGATATTAAACTATTTGCCTTTCATTTTCAGTATCTGACTTCTTTTCCTTTGGAAATCAAAAGGGAGGAAGAGGGGTTAACCTCTGAGTATGGAAAATTGTAGAAAGAGGGTGATCAGGGATAGAAACTACAATCTACACATACTTGGAAACATGAAGCTAGAAGGGCCCTTAGAGACCTAATCCACTGCAGGGGAGGTTAGGAGGCTTGTGCTTGGTTACGTAACTAGTTAGTAAAAGTCCCTGGATTAGAAGCCAATTATCCTGACTCAGTCTCATATTCTTTTTGACCATGTCACACTTTCTTTATTATTTACCCTATATTGATTTTGTTTACCGTTAGTTGGACAGAACAAACATGAAAAATAATGTATTTGGGAATTTATCATCATAGCACAAGATGTGTGTGTTCATTTATATCTTTTAAAATTCTTTCCCTTTTAGGTGGTTATTGGTGGCAGAAATAAATATTTAATCAATGGAGTAAATGCAAACAATACCAGAGTACAGGATCTCTTTTGTTCTGTTGGCCTTAATGTTAACAACCCTCACTTTCTCATCATGCAGGTATTTCGTTTGTGGTCTTATATCTCTTTCATAATAGTTTTGACATCTTTTATTTTTTAACTTATAAGAGAAGTGCTTCTGTTTGGATTTTTCATTTTTTATTTTACTATTAGCCTGCTGTTTGGGCACCTGTTAAGAAATGTGAGTTAGTTTTTTGTACTTACGTGTTCTAGTATATTGTATAAATTTGAATTTTGAAGAATGTCTGGAAGTAATTTTCTTTGACTTATCTTGGAGGGCCATTGTTCCAAAAAATCAAGAAATGTTCAATAATTATGCTAACATTAATTTATATACTTACCTGTCTTAGAATTGGAGACTTCTACATCATTAATATTAACTGTTTCGGAAATATGGTCGAGTTAACTTTGTATCATTTAATAACATGTAATTTGTATCACTTGTGAGAAAGTGGGTAACAAAATTCTAGAGTTATAAGCTACCTTTGGTCTCAAATATAATAAAAGAAACATCTTTTCATGTAGGTGGAAGAAATAACTCCCAAAAGATTGGTGTATTAGGATACAACAGCTTCAGTGCAGATAAACATGTATGTCTTAGGTTATTCTTTCTGTATTTTGTTATTATCATAGTAAGTTTGCCAATTTTATTTTCAGGGCCGAATTACAAAAGTGTTGAATATGAAACCTCCAGAGGTAAGAGTACTCTTTAAGGACAGTAAAAATAGTAATTATAGATATTGTCTTAATCTTCTAGGTAATCAATTTTTTTAACATAATTTTTTCCATTATTAAAACTCTTGGAAACATTTAAGAATGATAAGTAGAGGAAATAGTTTTGTTTTTTAATATTTAACACTGTGCCCTGTTTTTTTTTTAAGTTATGTAACAAACCTTCAGAGCCTTACTTTCCTCATCCATAAATTGGAGCCAATAATCCTTACCTCAGGGTCTGTTCTGAGGATTAAATGAGAATCCTTAAAAGAAGTAAAAGAAAAGTCTTAGGACCTTATTAAGCAAAATTTTTAAAAAATTATTTTTTTTTAATTGAGATATAATTCATAAAGTAGTTTCAGGTGTACAACATAATGATTCTATATATATATACATATATTTAATATATGTATATATCACAAAATGATCACAGTAAGTCTACTCAACATTTGTCACCACACAGGTAAAATTTTTTTTTAAGATGAGAACTGTTAGGATTTATTCTGTCAGCACTTTTCAAATATGCAGTACAGTATTACTAACTGTAGTCACCATGCCATACATTACATCCTCAGGACTTAGAGTTTGTACCTTTTGACTACCTGTACTCATTTTGCCCACCACCCTTTCCCCACCTCTGGCAACCGCCAATCTGTTCTCTGTATCTATGAGTTCACTTTTTTTTTTTAAGAGTTTACATAGAAGTGAGATTATACTGTTTTTGTCTTTCTGTGTCTGACTTAATTTACTTAGCATAATGCCCTCGAGGCCCTACCCATGCTGTCACAAATGGCAGGATTTCCTTTTTGTATGGCTAAATAATACTCTATTTAATTTATTTATATATATAAATATCACATATTCTTTATCCATTCATCCATCAGTGGACACTTAGGTTGTTTCCATGTCTTGACTATTGCAAATAATGTAGCAGTGAACATGGGAGTGCAGATGTCTTTGGTTCCTTGAGATAAATGTCCAGAAGTGGAATTGTTGGATATGGTAGTTCTAATTTTTTGAGGAGACTTCATGCTGTTTCTCATAGTGGCTGCACCAATTTACAGTCCCGCAAACAGTGCACAAGAGTTCCCTTTTCTCCACGTCCTCACCAGCACTTGTTATTTCTTGTCGTTTTGATAATAGCCATTCTGACAGGTGATATCTCATTGTGGTTTGGATTTACATTTGCCTGATGATTAGTGATGTTGACCATCTTTTCATGTACTTGCTGCCCATTTGTATGTCTTCTGTGGAAAGATATCTTCATACCCTCTGCACATTTTTTCATTTGATTTTTTTCTATTGAGTTGTATGAGTTCTTTGTGTATTTGGTTATTAACCGCTTATATATATGATTTACAAATATTTTCTCCCATTCAGTAGGTTGCCTTTTCATTTTGTTGATGATTTCCTCTGCTGTGCAGAAGCTTTTTAGTTTGATGTAGTCCCGCTTGTTCACTTTTGGTTTGGGTGCCTTTGCTTTTGGTGTCAAATCCAAAAAAAAATCATTGTCAAGACTGATGTCTAGGAATTTTATGTGCCCGATACAGTATTAAAAGAAATTTTGCCTCTATAAAGTAGCCTTTCTCAACTGGTGTTCCATGTCAGCCTATAGAAAAAGATTTGAGTGAAATTAATTCATTACATACAATGGATTGCTTAGGACATTAAGACTTAATTTTCTCTTAGAGCCCCCTTGAGAAGAGTTGGTACGAAGGAATGAACGTTTTGTATAAGAGCAAAAACTCTTTTGGTATTTTTTTTCTATGGAGAAGAACTAAGAAGATGACTGATAATTGATAATACTTGTCTGGTTTGACCATAGGTCATGCTTATTTTCTTTAGATAACATCTTAAGGGAAAACTTCTAATTCAAAACCTGTCAAATACATAGAAATCAAAATGGTTTTCAGAGAAATCCTCTTGAGATAGGGATTGATGGTGACTAGAAGCTTCTGAAAAAGGAGTGCTAGCAAAATTGTCCTACTTACAAAATTGTAATTAATATTTGCCTTTTTCAGAGTACTTCTCATGAATTATTTTACTTCATGTTTACTTCTCAGCAATGTTGTGAGATATTATCAGTACTCTGCAGAAGAAGAAACAGAGGCACAGAAAAAATTAAGTTACTTTCCCAAGTTCTTAAAGCATGTGCCACAGTTGGAATGCAGACGTTAGGCCATGCTTCATTCTTGTAGGAACAAAATGGCTGAAGTCTCACTTGGAACAATTTTAAGTAGAAATTTCTAAAATGAAAACTGAATGTTGTTAGCCTTTATTTTTTCTAAGACTCATATTTGAAGGAAAAGAGGAGGAAGGAATTACTGGCTTCAGTTTTAAAGGAAATGCACTCTGGAACCTCAGCATGGCATAAAGTTTGATTTTAGAATTGGAGTGAAGGCCAGAAATGTTTCTTGAATGTTAGGGTTATTAGCTAATATGCACAATTTTATGTACTTTTATGATCCATAATTTTGTTAAGATACTTAGGTTAAGGCATTAAATAATATCCTTAATGTAAATTCCAATGAGACTCATTGTCTTGGATTCTTAAAACATTAATACAATCGTCTTTCCAGATTTTGTCCATGATAGAAGAAGCAGCTGGAACCAGGATGTATGAATACAAAAAGATAGCTGCCCAGAAGACTATAGAAAAAAAGGAGGCTAAGCTGAAAGAAATTAAGATGGTAATTAAATTTATATAAAATATTTTGAGAGAAGAGAGTACTTTTGCATTTAGAGTTTCTCTGCTGTAAAAAGGGAAATTCTACCACACCCCCGCTCCGCCCAGCCTTAGTTCAGTTTTCCTTAGTCTTACATCCTACTTCTCCCTTTTAAATTTCTTTAATGGTACTTCACATACTGAAAAATATGATCTTCCTTTATTTTCCAGATACTTGAAGAAGAAATTACTCCAACCATTCAGAAATTAAAAGAGGTATGTACTATATATGTGAGGACAGCCAGCTAGAATGTTTCTCAGAATTGGTGATGTATCCACGATCATACACATGGGGATGAAATGTGTACCACTTCTCAGGAATTATTCTGGCGGATGAGATAAGGCGTTAGAGTTGGTAGTCCATACTTAGCCTTCTGCTTGTAGAGGACAGTGTACTTCATATCTGTTAAGTCATAATGGCTTTGTAAATAGATTGCCTGTCTTAATCTCAGAAAATATGCCAGATTTTAATTCTTTGTTGAAGAGAGTCTAAATTTTCCTGTACATTTAGAATTGAATGGAATAATATTTCATAAAGATATGGCCCTCTCAGTGACTTTTCTTGGTAGAGTGAATAACTCCTCGGATAAAACGGGGCTGTCATTATAATTGCTGCTGTCAAGGCAATTGGTAAACGAAAGGTATTGAAACAGATGACTTGTTTTCTCTATAATCTTTGCAGCTTCTGACATTGTAATTAGTGTTTCAGTGAAAGAATGTGTTTATAGCACATTGGTGTTAAATTATGTATTTAGGAATTTATTAAATGTTCATTAAAGTTTGATATTTCTCAAGCTCTCTTCTGAATCCATATAGTAGCATAGACATTATTGGAAAAACTGAAAAATTGTGATCTTGAAGGTTCTGCCTTTTGTATGTATGATTTAGTAGAAAACACTAGATCACGAGTTTAAACCTAGATATCATGTTTGATTTTGACAAGTTCTTTCTAAATCTGAAAATATGGAGTGGTCATTTAATCACCCTGAATTTGTTTCTTCAAGTTAGGAACTTTTTGTTATTTTGTTACTTTGTCCCAGTAGGTCCTAACGGGAATCCAGTTTAGTAATGTGTGAGCAAATACTTATAAATAGTTACATGAATGAATGTTGGGTGGGCATCTTGGTAATACTACTACAAAGTACATCTAATAGTGCATCATTCATGGTTGTGTAGGTTGTATTTATATAGACTTCTTATTACTGCCAGTCTGTGAATCTTATGTCTGCATTTCTTTGTTAATCCCAACTGCATGATTATATTTGAGAAGAAATAACCACATTCACTAGAGATGGTATTATGCTATCTAACCATAGTTCTAATGTTATTTAAAGCTTTCTAAAATTTATAATCCATGATCACTCAGTTTAAGACAAAATCCATTATATCATGTAGTGGGAAATTTTATACATGTTGCTGTATTTTGATTCTTTCCAAATTTGTTTAAAAATATGAATTTTGAGTTTACTGGTGATTTCTCTTTCAGGAAAGATCTTCCTACTTGGAGTACCAAAAGCTAATGAGAGAAATAGAACATTTGAGTCGTTTATATATTGCTTATCAGTTTTTGCTGGCTGAAGATACCAAAGAACGCTCAGCTGAGGAGTTAAAAGAAATGCAGGATAAAATTGTGAAGCTTCAAGAAGAATTGTCTGAAAATGATAAAAAAATAAAAGCACTTAGTCATGAAATAGAAGAGCTGGAAAAAAGAAAAGATAAGGTCAGGCATATATGTAAGAATAGAATATACACTCTGAAAAAGATATTAAATTATATATTGTACAATAACTATTTAGGATTTACTGGGCATTGTCTTCTGTATCGATTTCTTAATCTTAAAGTATAATAATGAAATAGCTTATAAAAAGTCAATAATTTATGTAGAAATTATACAAGAAAAGGGCACCATGAACAAATTTTTAAGTACATTGATTGAACTGGGTGCATTTGATTATAGGAAATTGGAGGTATACTCCGATCTTTAGAAGATGCTCTTGCAGAAGCTCAGCGAGTTAATACTAAATCTCAGAGTGCCTTTGATTTCAAGAAGAAAAATCTGGCAAGTGAAGAGAACAAACGCAAAGAGCTGGAAAAAAATATGCTAGAGGTAAGCAAACGAGAAGTGTAATTTAATTCTAGTAGTATACATTTATCCATTCTGTTAATATTTATTGAGTGTCTGCTATGGATCAAGGGTAATTGTTTGGGGTAGGATGTAGCAATGGACAAAACACCTTGTGGGTCTTTGTTCCAGTGAGGGAAATGATGATAAAGATGATAAATAAGTGAAAAATATCATATGTTATATAGTGATAACTGATGTGGAGAGAAAATAAAGCAGTGGAGAGGGTTGTAGTATAGGGGATGGGGGTGTAGTTTGGGATTTTAAATTGGGTAGCCATCGAAGGTCTCATTGGGAGGGCTGTATTTCATTAAAGACCTGTAGGAGGTCAGAGAACAATGTAGATAAATTGGGAGGCTGTGGGGAAAGATGTTCCAGGCAAAAGAACAGCAATTGCCCCAAGTGCCTAAGGTACCGCAAAAGTAAAGAGATAAGTGTAGCTGATTATCACTAAGTAGTAGAAATGCAGAAAGGTAATGGGGTGTAGGATCACATGTGATTTTGCAAAACATGTGAAGGACTTTGACCTTTATTCCGAGTGGCATGGGAAGCTGCTGGAGTTGGCTGAGCAGAAGCATGACGTTTTAATATTTTAACAGGACTATTGCTGTTTTGAGGATAAACTAAAGATAAATGGAAGAAGCAGGGAATCCAGGTAGTAGGTGTCCAGGTGATAGCCCTTGGATAAATGCAATAGAAGTTGGGATATTAGAGAAGTTGTGGGAATTTATGTGTATTTTAAGGATAGGTCCAGCAGACAGACCCAGTAGATTATTTTTTTTAATTGAAGTATAGTTGATTTACAGTGTTGTGTTAATTTCTGCTATACAGCAAAGTGACTCAGTTATATGTATATACTTTTTCATATTCTTTCCCATTATGGTTTATCACAGGACATTGAATATATAGTTCCTTGTGCCATACGGTAGGACCTTGTTGTTTATCCATCCTATATATAATAGTTTTCATCTGCTAGTCCCAAACTGCCAACCCATCCCTTCCCCACCCACCTCCCCCTTGGCAATGACAAGTCTGTTCTTTATGTCTGTGAGTCTTCCTGTTTCGTAGATATGTTCATTTGTGTCATGTTTCAGATTCCACGTATAAATGGTATCATATGGTATTTGTCTTTCTCTTTCTGACTTACTTTGCTCAGTATGATAATCTCTAGGTCCATCCATGTTGCTGCAAATGGCATTATTTCGTTCTTTTTAATGGCTGAGTAATATTGCATTGTGTGTGGGTGTGTGTGTGTGGGTGTGTACATACACACTACATCTTTATCCATTCCTCTGTCCATGGACATTTAAGTTGTTTTCATGTCTTGGCTGTTGTAAGTAGTGCCAGCAGATTGGTTTTTGACTGTGAAAAAGGACTGAAGGATAACTCCAGAGATTTGTCTTTGACAGTGTGAAATATGGTTACCATTTGTTGAGTGGAGGATAATAGGCTTGAGGAGCCAGTTAGACATCTAAGTAGAGATGTTGGTTTGATAGTTGAATATATGAACCTTGAATCCAGGTTGAAAATACAAATCAAAATACATATGCTGGCATGCCCCAGGGCTAGTGCTCAGACTTCTTTTATATACACTCATTTCTTAGGTGATCCCATACAGCCCTATAGCCCTAAATACCGTCTATATATTGATGCCTTTCAAATCAATAATTAGCCTTGACTCCTTCTTTGAAGGACTCATTTGTCAAGCTATTTAATTGACATTTTTATATGGATGACTTTAGAAGTCTAAAACTTAACATAACCAAAATAGAACTCTTAAATTTTCCCTACCTACCCAAACCTGCCTGAGTTACTGAATTTTTCTCATGTAAGTAAATGATACCACTATTAACCTAGCTGTTCACTCCAGAACCTGGAGTCCTCCTGAATTTTCCCTTTTCTCTCAAACTCTATGGTATCTAGTTCATCAACAAATTCTGTTGACTCTAAAAGTATATCCAGAATACAGCCACTTTTCACACCTCCTTCACTGCTAACCTGGTTGAACCCATCACCTCCCAGGAGGGATACTCAGTAGTGTCCTTAATAGTTACCTTGCTTTCACTTGCTCACTGTGCTCCAACCACAGTTCCTCTAACACCCAAGCATATTCCTCAGAGCTTGCCAAGTATGCTGTCCCCCTAGTATTAGCATGATCACTCCTTTTGTTTCATTTAGGTTTCTGCTCAAAATATCATCACAAAAGGGCTTCCGTCATCATTCTTAAAACAGTAGTCCCATCATTTCTTGTCCCTTTACCTTGCTTTAGTTATTTGTTTACTATGTCTTCCACCTTAGAAATGTAGGCTCCCTGAGGACCCTATGTCTTTAATGTCTAGAATAATGCCTGGTACATATCTAATAAATATCCAATGAATCATGAATTAAGTGAGCCAAAATTTCTGGTCACTTTCATGTAACTATGACTAGATATTTTTTTTCTTTTTTTTTTCTTTCAGTGCTGGTATCTTACATAGCATTAGATACCTGGTTACTAGAACTTAAAAGGTGTTAAGTGTTAGTAATGCTGTTCCCATAATTATTTAACACTTAAATTTATGGCCTTTAATAGCTTATATTTTCCTATTCATGCTCTTAATCCTAAAATCTCTACTTTGAAGCTTTGGGTAGGGTGGTTATTATTTCAATTTTATAGGTTTAGAACTTGATTTTTAGTTTTTTCAAGTGGTTTGTTTAAATTTGCAATGATGTTTTAGTTCACTGTCTCCCAGATTTGACTATAACATACGGAATGAAAGTATTACTAGGATAAGAGGTACATTTATCCTAAAAACTGAGAAAGGCTGAATTTCAAAATGGGAATAAAGTATAAAGTTATGATGGTTAAATTACCATGTTCACTTCAAATTGCTGTGAAATTTGATGACATAAAGGTATATGTGTTTAAGAAAATGGATGGTTTTCTAAAATATAATACTTTCCAATCTGAAACTCTTCCTAAAGGATTCTAAAACTTTAGCAGCAAAGGAAAAAGAGGTTAAAAAGATGACAGATGGGCTGAGTGCCCTTCAAGAAGCAAGTAATAAAGATGCTGAAGCTTTGGCTGCTGCACAGCAGCACTTCAATGCTGTTTCCGCTGGCCTGTCCAGTAATGAAGATGGAGCAGAAGCAACTCTTGCTGGTCAAATGATGGCCTGTAAAAATGACATAAGTAAAGTTCAGACAGAAGCCAAACAGGTAAACATAGACAGTAAGCACTATGTGATTGCAGTTTTTTTTTATTTTTTTATTTTCATTTTTTTTTGAGAAGCTCCTTCACATTATGCTTTGGCAGTTGTTATAAAATGTTGAAAATAATCAGATCAATATCAAGGAACTTTTTATTGTTTACTATATTTTGTCACTCTTTAGCACCTAAAACAATGAAATTCAAATATGTTGATTGCTAACTGTTGACAATGTTAGTTTATAAATGTTAGTTTGTAATGTTAGTTTAAGATGTTATAAAACGTAAAATACCTTTATAGATTAATTGAAATTATAAGTGCCATAAATGCTCTGTTCTGCTTTCAGCATTGTATGGAATATTTGAGGTTAGTTTGTTTTCATCTTTTTGCTATTTTATTGACATAAAATTGAAGTTTTCAGCTTTAACAGGAAAACAAAAATGTCTTCATTTCTATGTCCACCACACTTAGTTCTTTAAAACTTTGTTTCTGAAACTTTGTAGTATCCTCCTTGGAAGTATCTCTACCTCTCATTTACCCCCATTCCAGTCTTTGGTTTCCCTACTCTGATTTCATAATCTTCAATGGCTTTTCGATCTATAAAATGGTTTTCATATTTGTTTAGATAGTTGTGCAGCTTAGAAGTCCTATGAACGCAGGAGTTTTGATGGCAGAAAGAAAAAATGTATATATACACATGCACATTCTTTTGTTTTTTAATGGAGGACTCATCTTTAAAAATATACACAGATGTGTGTGTATTAATCCCATTCAAGGTTTTCTATTATATATTTGCAACTTTTTCATTCGAAGCTTATGGTCACAAAAAAGGTGGTGGTCAGTTTTTTTTTGTTAACTTATTTTATATTGGGAAAAGTCCACCATTCAGTTTTAAAGGAAGTATACAGTCATTTAGATCTTAGAATACTAGTTCATGGTTTTAAGGAATAGTGCTCAATTATATAAACTAGCATTTAAATATCAGACTTATAGTTTTTAAATTTTTCTGTCAGTTTAGCTTCCTTTTCCTGTATAATTTTATTTCTCATTGTTCAATACAGTTGTACAGTTAATTATACAACACAAATATACATAAATACAAACATGCATATCTAAGTGGAAAAGGAGGGAAGAAAGTGATAGAAATAGCTTTCTATTTTGTTTTTAATTTAACCAGCTAATGATAGTTATTCTTTGATATAATTTTTAAGCTCATTGATATCAGTTTTATAAATATTAAAAATATGGACTTAAATTGCAAATTATTTAATGATTGGAGCTTTTATTCATTTATATTCTGAGTAGTGTTTTGAGGTGAAAACATTGGGAAATGATCTATTGAGATATTGATCCAAGTGACCAAACAGTTACATTTTTAAGGCTGATGTCTCTTAAAGCAATCTGAATCTGTGGCCATTTTATCACTAGCACTGTCTGCCTCATATAGCCTGTTACATTTTTCTGTTATAGGCTCAGATGAAGTTGAAACATGCCCAACAAGAATTAAAGACTAAACAAACAGAAATTAAGAAGATGGATGGTGGCTATAGGAAGGATCAAGAAGCTTTAGAAGCTGTGAAGAAACTTAGAGAAAAACTTGAAGCCGAAATGAAAAAGCTAAATTATGAAGGTTGGTCTTTAAAGATGTTAAATCATTAGAAAGTAGTGATTATTGATAGAAACTTCCTTAAATAAAGGAAATAGCAAGTAGGAAATATTTTATCCCATTAATATTAATGGATATTAGTATAGGAATTATTTATAAATATAGTCACAAAAAATAAGTATAAATCAACCCTTTGAATTTTTGAAAGCTCAATACTGAGAATTTCCTGCTTTAGTCACTCTGAAGTGCCACTTGAAAACTCAAAAATGTTATTTATATATTTCTACATTAGTAGGTATCCAATTCATATGTTGTTTCTTGGCATGAAAATGGTGTTATGTGTTGGAAATATGTCTACTTGACACTTGATAGAAATTTGAATGTCAAGCATGCTTTTATTTAATACTTACCAGAAGTTTGTATTTTGCTTTTAGAAATGCTTTGGAAATAGAGGTTACTAATATTTTCCTTAAAGCAGTAGAATATTTGAATTTTTAAAACTTGGTTTCAATTTACTTATGACTTATTGTTCAGAAAACAAGGAGGAATGCCTTCTGGAAAGGCACAGGCAGCTATCTCGTGATATCAGTAGATTGAAAGAAACATATGAAGCTCTCTTGGCCAGATTTCCCAATCTTCGATTTGCCTACAGGTAAGAAAGCTAAACATTGAATTCTAACATCATGGTAATAACCAGGATATATTTTTGTATGAAAGTTATTGTAAGCTGCTTTTCCTTAATTGATATATTTTCCTTAAATGTTTATTGAATGTTTCAGATTTGTAGGCAGGGGAAATTCTTGTGAAATTTAAGGCTACTAATGCCACTAATCTTAAAACCAAAATGAGGGGAATTTAATCTCAGTTGGAAAGTTCCTTTAAAGTTATTATATCATTAATACCAAATAACTGTAAACATTAACATTTTACAGTTTGTTTTACTATATGGTTCTTTTTTCATGGAATACTTAATATATGTATTACAAAGATTAGAACATCAAAGTTATTTTTGTTACATTGAAAACATATATACTGAAAGATCTTTCAATTGATTTTAAAACAATAGTCAAGTGTATAGTAGCATACTGTGTAAAGAAACCAATGTACATACCTTAATTAAAAAAGGCTTTATTACTAAAAAATACTATCAGCTGACAGTGCAGGGTTGCCATAAACCTTCAATTTGTAAAAAGCAAAACAAAACAAAAAACAGCAGTATTTGTGAAACACAATAAAAGGTATGCCTGTAGCTGGCTAGTCATTTGAAAATTTTTGTTCCATTAAAACTATATGATTCTTGTGCTATTACTTTATTGTCAGAAAGAGCTCTTGACTACTAAAGTACAACTTTTTCTATTTTCTTATCTAAGATTAATTTTTGTCCACTTTTCTGTTTTAGGGATCCAGAGAAGAACTGGAATAGAAATTGTGTGAAAGGACTTGTAGCTTCACTGTTTAGTGTGAAAGATACTTCTGCAACCACAGCTTTAGAATTGGTGGCTGGGGACCGACTCTACAATGTTGTAGTAGACACAGAGGTAAATTGATTTTCATGAAAGAAAAGCTATAATTGCTGTTTACTTGAAAAATCATGTGTTCCTAGTAGAACTGGGTACTTTCTTGATGTTTTAAGCTTCTCCTAAGGCTGGATGCTTATCTTTACAGGGTAAAACTATAGAGTTAATGATTTTTTAATTATGTTATTGATTATATTTGATTAACTGTATTCCGTTCTTTATTATGGCTGAGTAATGCTAACTCAGGAGCCCAGAATGCATATTATCGATCTTAGAATTTTGATTGTTCAGGATAGTAGGCATTCAGCATTTATTTGATTATGGATTCCTAAACTTGCACTCATTCCACTTAAATGTTCTCTGTCATTAATATTTTTTTCATTTCTAATGCACAACGTTTTAGGTTACTGGAAAAAAGCTACTAGAAAAGGGGGAATTGAAGCGTAGATACACTATAATTCCACTCAATAAAATTTCAGCCAGATGTATTGCTCCAGAAACTCTGAGGGTTGCTCAGAATCTTGTAAGTCTTTTTTATATGCTTTATCTGCATCTTACTTTTTTTTTTTTTTAATTACAGGACATTAGCTTTGTCCTTTGAAGTAAATTGGGATCTAAATCATATATCAAAGCACAAAATTTTATTGTGATACCATGCCTAAAAAAGTTAAGATACCAAAGAAAATAAGTTGGCTTTTGTGAAATTAGATGGAGAGAGAATAGAAATGTTGGAAGACTAAAATACCCTTTGATATTTTAAAGTTGTAGTATTAAATGTCCTTATTTTATTTTTTAAATTTTTATTGGAGTATAGTTGATTTACAATGTTGTGTTAGTTTTAGGTGTACATCTACGTGATTCAGTTATATATATATATATATATCTCCATTATTTTTCAGATTATTTTCCCATATAGGTTATTATGGAATATTGAATAGAGTTCCCTGTGCTATACAGTAGATCCTTGTTAGTTATCTGTTTTATTTATAGTAGTGTGTATATGTTAATTCCAATCTCCTAATTTATCACTTTCCCTCACGTTTCCCCTTTGGTAACCATAAGTTTGATTTTGAAATCTATGAGTGTTTCTGTTGCTGGTCTCTTAACTTCAAATGCATTTCCCATTTCTTGGCATTTGTACTCTTCTCTTCTCACAGTTGCTGGTTTTGATATCGTATTTGTGTCTGGATGATTTCCAACTTTTACTTTATGTTTATCTTTCTTGCTGAGCTTTCCCATTTGTGATTTTCTTGCTTCTAGTTGTGGACTCCTTTTTGGTTTTTTTTCCTGCCTAGAGAAGTTCCTTTTGAATTTGTTGTAAAGCTGGTTTGGTGCTGTTAAATTCTCTTAGCTTTTGCTTGTCTGTAAAGCTTTTTTTTTTTTACATCTTTATTGGAGTATAATTGCTTTACAATGGTGTGTTAGTTTCTGCTTTATAACAAAGTGAATCAGTTATACATATACATATGTTCCCATATCTCTTCCCTCTTACGTCTCCCTCCCTCCCACCCTCCCTATCCCACCCCTCTAGGTGGTCACAAAGCACCGAGCTGATCTCCCTGTGCTATGTGGTTGCTTCCCACTAGCTATCTATTCTACGTTTGGTAGTGTATATATGTCCATGCCACTCTCTCACTTTGTCACAGCTTACCCTTCCCCCTCCCCATATCCTCAAGTCCATTCTCTAGTAGGTCTGTGTCTTTATTCCTGTCTTACCCTTAGGTTCTTCACGACATTTTTTTTTTCTTAGATTCCATATATATGTGTTAGCATATGGTATTTGTCTTTCTCTTTCTGACTTACTTCACTCTGTATGACAAACTCTAGGTCCATCCACCTCACTACAAATAACTCAATTTTGTTTCTTTTTATGGCTGAGTAATATTCCATTGTATATATGTGCCTCATCTTCTTTATCCATTCATCCGATGATGGACACTTAGTTTGCTTCCATCTCCTGGCTATTGTAAATAGAGCTGCAATGAACATTTTGGTACATGACTCTTTTTAAATTATGGTTTTCTCAGGGTATATGCCCAGTAGTGGGATTCCTGGGTCATATGGTAGCTCTATTTGTAGTTTTTTAAGGAACCTCCATACTGTTCTCCATAGTGGCTGTACCAATTCACATTCCCACCAGCAGTGCAAGAGCATTCCCTTTTCTCCACACCCTCTCCAGCATTTATTGTTTATAGATTTTTTGATGATGGCCATTCTGACTGGTGTGAGATGATATCTCATTATAGTTTTGATTTGCATTTCTCTAATGATTAATGATGTTGAGCATTCTTTCATGTGTTTGTTGGCAATCTGTATATCTTCTTTGGAGAAATGACTATTTAGGTCTTCTGCCCATTTTTGGATTGGGTTGTTTGTTTTTTTGTTATTGAGCTGTATGAGCTGCTTGTAAATTTTGGAGATTAATCCTTTGTCAGTTCTTCATTTGCAAATATTTTCTCCCATTCTGAGGGTTGTCTTTTGGTTTTGTTTATGGTTTCCTTTTTTTTTTTTTTTTTTTTTTTTTGCCGTACGCGGGCCTCTCACTGTTGTGGCCTCTCCTGTTGTGGAGCACAGGCCCCGGGCACGCAGGCTCAGCAGCCATGGCTCATGGGCCCACCAGCTCCACGGCATGTGGGATCTTCCCAGACCGGGGCATGAACCCGTATCTCCTGCATTGGCAGGCGGACTCTCAACCACTGCGCCACCAGGGAAGCCCTATGGTTTCCTTTGCTGTGCAAAAGCTTTTAAGTTTCATTAGGTCCCATTTGTTTATTTTTGTTTTTATTTCCATTTCTCTAGGAGGTGGGTCAAAAAGGATCTTGCTGTGATTTATGTCATAGAGTGTTCTACCTATGTTTTCCTCTAAGAGTTTGATAGTTTCTGGCCTTACATTTAGGGCTTTAATCCATTTTGAGCTTAGTTTTGTTTATGGTGTTAGGGAGTGTTCTAATCTCATACTTTTACTTGTACCTGTCCAGTTTTCCCAGCACCATTTATTGAAGAGGCTTTTCTTTCTCCACTGTACATTCCTGCCTCCTTTATCAAAGATAAGGTGACCATATGTGCATGGGTTTATCTCTGGGCTTTCTATCCTGTTCCATTGATCTACATTTCTGTTTTTGTGCCAGTACCGTACTGTCTTGATTACTGTAGCTTTGTAGTATAGTCTGAAGTCAGGGAGCCTGATTCCTCCAGCTCCTTTTTTCGTTCTCAAGATTGCTTTGGCTATTCGGGGTCTTTTGTATTTCCATACAAATTGTGAAATTTTTTGTTCTAGTTCTGTGAAAAATGCCATTGGTAGTTTGATAGGGATTGCGTTGAATCTGTAGATTGCTTTGGGTAGTAGAGTCATTTTCACAATGTTGATTCTTCCAATCCAAGAACATGGTATATCTCTCCATCTATTTGTATCATCTTTAATTTCTTTCATCAGTGTCTTATAATTTTCTGCGTATAGGTCTTTTGTCTCCTTAGGTAGGTTTACTCCTAGATATTTTATTCTTTTTGTTGCAGTGGTAAATGGGAGTGTTTTCTTAATTTCACTTTCAGATTTTTCATCATTAGTGTATAGGAATGCCAGAGATTTCTGTGCATTAACTTTGTATCCTGCTACTTTACCAAATTCATTGATTAGCTCTAGTACTTTTCTGGTAGCATCTTTAGGATTCTCTATGTATAGTATCATGTCATCTGCAAACAGTGACAGCTTTACTTCTTCTTTTCTGATTTGGATTCCTTTTATTTCCTTTTCTTCTCTGATTGCTGTGGCTAAAACTTCCAAAACTATGTTGAATAATAGTGGTGAGAGTGGGCAACCTTGTCTTGTTCCTGATCTTATTGGAATGGTTTCAGTTTTTCACCATTGAGGATGATGTTGGCTGTGGGTTTGTCATATATGGCCTTTATTATGTTGAGGAAAGTTCCCTGTATGCCTACGAGGCCACTATCACCCTGATACCAAAACCAGACAAGGATGTCACAAAGAAAGGAAACTACAGGCTAATATCAATGATGAACATAGATGCAAAAATCCTCAACAAAATACTAACAGACAGAATCCAACAGCACATTAAAAGGATCATACACCATAATCAAGTAGGTTTTATTCCAGGAATGCAAGGATTCTTCAATATACGCAAATCAATCAACGTGATACACCATATTAACAAATTGAGGGAGAAAAACCATATGATCATCTCAATAGATGCAGAGAAAACTTTGACACAATTCAACACCCATTTATGATAAAAACCCTGCAGAAAGTCTATAAAGCTTTTGATCTCTGTTGAATCTGAATGAGAGCCCTGCTGGGTAGAGTATTCTTGGTTGTAGGTTTTTCCCTCTCATCACTTTGAATATATCATGCCACTCCCTCTGGCCTGCAGAATTTCTGCGAAAATTCAGCTGATAACCTTATGGGGGTTCCCTTCTATGTTATTTGTTGCTTTTCCCTTTTTACTTTTAATGTTTTTCTTTGTATTTAATTTTTGTCAGTTTGGTTAACATGTGTCTTGGTGTCTTTGGTTCATCCTGTATTTGATTCTCCTTGCTTCCTGTAGTTGAGTGAGTGTTTCCTTTCTCCTTTTAGCGAAGTTTTCGGCTACATCTCTTTAAATGTTTTCTCAGACCCTTTCTCTCTTTTCTCCTTCTGGGACCCCTATAATGTGAATGCTGTTGCATTTAATGTTGTCCCAGAGGTCTCTGAGACTGTCCTCATTTTTTCTCATTCTTTTTTCTTCATTCGGTGGCAGTGGCCAGTGTTGTGGTGACCAGAGCCTGCACTGGATATTGAGCAGGGCCTCCACTTTCCTCTGTGGTTGTCAGTGCCGTCAGGGGCAGGGTCTGCTTCCTAGCTGTTGGAGTAGAAGCCCCCAGATCCGTTTCTGAGCTGTGTTTCTGACCTGCGGTGTGAGGTAGGCAGGATTTCTCTCCCACTGGGAGAGAAACCACTGAGTATTCCTCCTCTGGAGTTGTTCATCTGTGATTGTGCTCTATTGTGTCACCTTCCACCCATTGTGCTGGCTCACAAAGTACACTGTTGTTGGCCCTGCTCTCGTCCCCTCTTAACTGTGGGTATGCTGGCAGTTGGCCCCGGTGTCTCTAAAGCATTGTTTTCACCAGGCCACCAATGCACATCTACTGAAGTCAGGTGCCAGGACTGCAGCAGTCATGCACATGGAGTTGCTGTGGGACCTATGGAGGCAGCTCAGACCCTGGCCTGGTTCAACTCGCACAAAACCCACAGCTGCTAAAGGCAGACCTGTCTCAGCTGCAGGAGCACTCGTTGTCTGTTTGGATATTCTGTAGGTGGTAAATTTACAAAGCCGGCAGCAGAGGTGTAAATCCATGGTTGACAAAGCTGCAAGGAGAGACGTCAGCTCTTCTTCCTTAGTCACACGGCCCCTGGGGCTCAGATCTACCAGCCTCTGCTCCTGAGGCTGCCCTGAGCACATGAGCCTGCCCAGGCAGGAGGGGGCCAGAGTGGTGACTGGTGCTTGTGAGGCTACTCAGGCAAGAGGGGGCCAGGGTGGCGGTCAAGGTGCTCGGGCCCGCCCAGGTGGGAGGGGGCCAGGGCAGTGGTCAGGATGTGTGGGCTGCCCAGGCGGGAGCCCCTCGTAGTGCCTGCAGCGGCAGGTGCCAGTGCGTGGGGAAAGAGGCTGCAGTGGCGGCTGTGTCCTTCGCACACCGCTCAACAACAGTGCTTTGCTTCTGTGGTAGCTGGGGCTTCTTCCACGAACATTCCTGGTTGCTCCTATCCCTTCAGGCTGACTCCATGCAGACAAAAGTGGTCCTCTCCCCAGGTCAGCTCTCCAAACCCCACATTCCAGCGCCTAGCCCCTGTCCGTACCACCACACGTGTCTCAGGCTGGGGCGCGCACGACTGTGGCACAGACCGTCCGTGTAGATCTCACTCTGTCCTGCCTGTCACAGACTGGTTGCTGTACTTCCCTCTGAGCCCTCGAAGCTCCCCTCCTGTCCCATCTGATCTCCCCACTGGTGAGGATATCTCCCCAGGTGTGGGAACCTCTCCTCTCCTTCAGCTCCCCTCCAAGGGGTACATGTCCCATCCCACTTCCTCTTTTCTTTTTTATTTCTTTCATCCTACCTGGTTACATGGGGATCTTTCTTGTCCTTTCAGGTGTCTGAGGTCCTCTGCTAGTATTCAGAAGGTGCTCTGTGAGAATTGTTCCATTTGTAGATGTATTCTTGATCTATTTGTGGGGAGGTGTGTTCCACGTCACCCTACTCTGCCATCTTCTAGAATGTCTTTAAACCTAAGTCACATGACTATCAGGTGGCATTAAATGTTAAAGTTTTGATTTCCAAATAGAATTATAGAGCTTATAGATAAATACAAGAATTCTTCAGGTTTTTTCATGCCAGGCACACTTAAACTGACTACAGTGACAACTGTTATGGAAGGTATCCATCCGTCTTGCAGAGATGCTTCTCTTAGAGCTTTTCTAGATTGCTTACCAACCTATGAACATACAAAGCAGGTAACCAGTATATGCAGTCAGCTGCTGAGATAGATCTGAAGTGGTGTGGTTACTAGTAAACAGATGAGTACAAGGAAATACATTTAAAAGGCTGTTGTGGTTGCATAATATTTGGTACAAACATGAAGCCAATCATAACATTCAGCAGCGATATCAGTTATTGAGCAGGCATTCCAAGTGCATGAGTTGAAAAGAAAATTCTATGAAACCTGAAAATGCATGTATAATTAAGATACTAAATGGATAGTATATTTCTTGAAATTGAGACGCCTTCAATGAAAACTGTTTACTATCAGAAGAAAGATGAGTACAGAGTAATTGAAAGGTGGTATTTTTGGTTAGTATTTACATCCTTTACTTAGAAAAATCACCTTAGAGTCTAGAAGGTTTTGGAAGTTATTTTAGTCCTATGTCAAGTTCCAGTGTTAGAAGTCAATTGGGGTTTTAAGTAACAACAAAAGCACTTCTACCCAGATCCCTCAGCCAGACCCATTTAATGGTAACTGCTATGTCAGAGGACACTGCTGAACATATGTTACATAGAGCTGCCTTCATTATGATTTCTGCTACTACTAAGCTCCATAAAGTATGCTAAGTTGTTCTAAAAATGTGAGCAGAGGTAGACATTATAAACAAAGGTTGAAAAGACAGTTGGATCAAAATAAAAGATTGAAGGATTTTAAAAAGATTTTTTTTACTCCATTGTTTTTATTTCTGTAACTGGCAGGTGGTTGCCTTAGCATGTTTTATTTGAATGAAAAAGTATTCACTTTGGAACAACCAAGTTAATAATTGAAGCAAAACATTTTATGTAATTGTGTTGATCCAGAAATTGATGTACTTTAATTAAGAAAGGATGTTCAATGGAGGGGTGGGATAGGGAGGGTGGGAGGGAGGGAGACACAAGAGGGAAGAGATATGGGGACATATGTATATGTATAACTGATTCACTTTGTTATAAAGCAGAAACTAACACCATTGTAAAGCAATTATACTCCAATAAAGATGTTAAAAAAAAAGTGTGTTCAAATAATCCACTTTGAATTTAGAAACTTGGTAGTGGCTTCTGCTTGATCGAAACTCTCATAATGACTGGTATTCTAGCTAAATGTTTTACTTAGATTTTTCAGTGTTTAAACTTGGAATTGTTTTTTTCTAAAAGTGTTTTCTATAGCATTTTAGAAAGTTCAAAAGGAGTTGTAGTGCTGGATAGGTATTCAGTTTCTGTTGTGGCAGTTCTTACTATTTTATAAAATAATATTTGAAAGGAAAGGAGTAATATGTATCCCGACATAACTGTTTTCCCCCAGGTTGGCCCTAATAATGTTCATGTGGCTCTTTCCCTGGTTGAATACAAACCAGAACTTCAGAAAGCAATGGAATTTGTCTTTGGAACAACATTTGTTTGTGACAATATGGATAATGCAAAAAAGGTAGCTTTCGATAAAAGGATAATGACTAGAACCGTAACTCTAGGAGGTGATGTATTTGATCCTCACGGGACGTTGAGTGGAGGTAGGTTTTATATCATTTTGTCCTCACAATTCTGCGTGGTAGATAGGATGGGGGCTTTTTTTTTTTAAACAGGAAATATTGGGCTTGGAATGAGTTAATCCAGTGTTTTATTCCTAATCAAAAGATTGAGTTTTCTTTTGAATACCTACTTTGTGACAGGTGCTTAATATTAATTGAGAAATTATACACTGTCATTGTCCTGAAGGAACTCATAGGCTAGTAATCAGTCCTATAGCTTTTCTTATTCATCTTATGTCTATTCCCATTTATTTTCTCTTGCTTTTTGTCTTATTAAGATATTCTTGTCACTAGGATATGAAGTATTTTTAGTCAGTACATTTGTAGCTTAACTAACCCACTTCTCCTTTAGGAAACATGTTAACTTCTAATTTGTGTATATGTTACTGCTCCTGTCAAAAGTAAAACAAAAAATTAAATCTGCCTGAATGCCTTAAGTAAGGAATTCTGAGATAATGACCATATATTTCTTGTTCTAATATTTGCAATACTGAGTTTCCAGATCCATGTCAAGTGACCGTGTAATAAATAACAAACACTAAATAGTACTTATTGTGTACTGGGCAGTGTTGTAAGACTGTACTGTCCAATACAGTAGCTACTAGCCACATGTGGCTCTTTACACCAAAATAAGATAATTAAAATTAAATAAAATTAAAATAATTTCCTTAATTGCACTAGTCATATTTCAAGGGCTCAGTAACCACAAGTGGTTAGTGGGTAATTGGACAGTGCAAATATAGAACATTTCTATCATTCTATAAAGCCCTATTCTAAGGACTTTAAATGATTAGCTTATTTAATCCTTATAGCAACCGTAAGGTAGACATTACTATCATCTCCATTATAGAGTTGTAGAAACTAAGGTATAGAGTGATTAAGTAACTTGCTGGTAAGTGGCAGAGCTCAGAATTTGAACTCAGGTGGTCTGATTACAGAGTTTGTGCTTTTAACCAAACCAAGAGACTTGGATGCCTCTTGAGATATCAAGTGTCTTAATTTCTTTCTAGGCCAAGAAAACAGCCAATATAATGAATTCCATGATATAGTAGCAAGTTCCCCAGTGTACAAGATGACTAGCATCTGCAATTGGAAGATAGAGACCAAATATTTTTAAATATCTAAAATAGAAGGAACATTTTAGATTTCATTGAATTAGAGGTTCTTAAAATTCCTGCTTAAGAGATGGCAAATATGTAACCCCATATCATATAAACAAAGTGCTCACAATAGCATTGCTAATTGACCTTTGCATCCTCCCATCAAACCTGGAGTCTTCTTGCCAACCTAACACCTCAGCCTGTTACTGCCAGACAGTTATAGTGCACGTAAGGTGAAACCAGTTTACGCTGCTACATCGAGTTTAGACCACATTATGATGTGGTAATAAACAGCTCCCAAATCTCAGTAGCTTACAAGTTTATTCCATAATTATGCTACATTAACTGTGGGTCACTTGCCTCTGCTCCATGTTATTCTCATTATGGGACCCAGGCTGACCGAGAAGTAAGTCCCTTTTGTGAACATACTTTTCTCATGGGAAGGGAAGGGGAAAACATGGTAAATTATGTGCTGCCTCTTAAAGCTTCCTTTCAGAAGAGGTACATTTCCCTTGTTGGCTAGAGCAAAGCACATGGCTAAGCCTGATGACAGTAGAGAGGGAAATGGACCTGGGAGGGATGGGCCCAGTAGGCAAGGGCAATGATTATTTTGAATAAATAATCCACCACATCTACTTAGAAGTATTTGTTATCAAGTATGTGTGCCCTAAGATTCAAATGATGAAGTGAATTCTGTAGCTTCATAAACTTACTAAAGAATGGCTGTTGAATTATTTCAAGTATAATTCTCTCAGAAAAGTTTTTATTGCTTACTAAATACGTGGTAACTTGGTGTCAAAGGCCTGTTTCAATTTGCCTCTGTCAGGTGCTCGATCCCAGGCAGCTTCTATTTTAACCAAGTTTCAAGAACTCAAAGATGTTCAAGATGAGCTGAGAATCAAGGAGAATGAGCTACGGGCTCTAGAAGAGGAATTAGCAGGTCTTAAAAACACTGCTGAAAAGTAAGACTTTGATTGGATTAAGCTGTATTTAAAAATTTTCTTGGTCAAAGATTTGCATGGTAGAAGATGAAAGAAAATTTTATTTAAAGAAATACTTCTGGGCTTCCCTGGTGGCGCAGTGGTTGAGAGTCCGCCTGCTGATGCAGGGGACACGGGTTCATGCCCCGGTCCGGGAAGATCCCACTTGCCGCGGAGTGGCTAGGCCCGTGAGCCATGGCTGCTGAGCCTGCGCCTCTGGAGCCTGTGCTCCGCAACAGGAGAGGCCACAACAGTGAGAGGCCCACGTACCGCAAAAACAAAACCAAAACAAAACATAAAAGAAATACTTCTGACTTTTTTAATAATAACCTTGGTATTATTGAATAAGTTGTGAGTTGTTAACTTATCAGTTTATTTTAACATAAATAGTGTCTTTGTTTTAAGAAATTGGGGAAAGCTAATTAAAAGAAGGAAAGAAAAATCAGCCAAATATTCCCCTTTTTCTGCTGAGATACGCTCTGTTAACATTCTGCTGGGATTAGTGAGGAAATCCATAGATACTCTAGAGGTTGATGCCAGAGGATACTTGAGTCCTTGATTTGAAATAATGTAATATTATAGCATCGATCGGGTGTCTGCACTAAGTTTTGCAGCATTATGGCTGTCCTGTAGATGTTGAAGATCGCTAAGTTTCCTATGGAGAAGTTAAACAAGTTCATGTCAAAAGTCACTGCTAGAATTAAAGTGCTTACTTACAGTGTATTTTCTGTGTGGGTGTGGATATAGGTATGTATGTGTACTTTTCAGCATTACTTCTGCTTGTGTATGATACATATTTTGTGTATGACACAATATGTGTATGCCATTTTTTTTTTTCAAAATTGGTACTATGCTATTTAATGCAACCTTTTTTTGACACTTAACGTTATTTACTGTTGTGTGCCTCATGCCAAGTACTCTTCGAGGAGCTGGGAATATAGCAGGGAGTCAAACATATAAACCTCTTCATCTTGTTTTGATATGTGTAGCTGGGCAACAGACAATATAATATAAAAAGGTAAACTGGTAAAATGTATGTTAGATAATGCTAAGTTCTAAGAAGAAAAAAGTAAAATAGTAAAGGAGATATGAACTTTCCAGGGCAAAGAAAGAGGTGTTGAAATTTTATATGGGGTGGGCAGGGAAAGCCTTACTGAGAAGACTTGAATAAATACCGGAATGATGTGAGTGAACTCGCCGTGTGGTTATCCAGGAGAACAGTCCTTACTTGCTGTAAAAGCTTCAGGAGTATAAATGCCACAAACTTACTAAGTACAGTATTTGAGAGCTTAATTGTAATTTTTTTCTAGTCACTCTGAAGATGGCAAATGGGAACTGAGATAAAATCAGGGCTTCCCTGGTGGTGCAGTGGTTGAGAGTCTGCCTGCCGATGCAGGGGACACAGGTTCGTGCCCCGGTCTGGGAAGATCCCACATGCCGCAGAGCAGCTGGGCCCGTGAGCCATGGCCTCTGAGCCTGCACGTCTGGAGCCTGTGCTCTGCAACAGGAGAGGCCACAACAGTGAGAGGCCTGCGTACCGCAAAAAAAAAAAAAAAGAAACATTTTATTTAGAATTCACAATACTGAATAAAGCTTTAAAAAAGAGAGAGAGAGATAAAAACCTTGAAATGAGAGACTTTCCTGGTTCGAGCCCTGGTCTGGGAAGATCCCGCATGCCGCAGAGCAACTAAGCCAGTGCGCCACAACTACTGAGCCTGTGCTTTAGAGCCCCGGAGCCACAACTACTGAAGCCTACGCACCTAGAGCCCATGCTCCGTGACAAGAGAAGCCACCGCAATGAGAAGCCCATGTACTGCAATGAAGAGTAGCCCCCGCTCGTCTCAACTAGAGAAAACCCATGTGCAGCAATGAAGACCCAACACAGCCAAAAATAAATAATTTTAAAACACTTGAAGTGATTTTTTTTTTTTTTTTTTGGTAAACTTTTGGCATTCATCTTCTGAAATCATCAAAACTTAGAATGGTACCAAGACTTCTTTGGGACACAGTATTATATGGAAAAGATTGCTACAGTAAGTCAAAAGTGACCATTCGAAGATGTAAATTGTATCAAAATGCCCACTTTCAAACATTATATACATGTAAAGCCTGCCTTTTACCTTCATTAACATACATTAACCATAAAGTGAATGAACTTTTTCTGTGAGAAAGATACAAAAAGATTTCTCTGATATATGGAAGCTCTGTCAAGGCAATGAGTATGTGGTCACATTTGGCTTGGAACTGTTAACTTTGTTGAGCAATACTGGATCATTATTCTGCAGAGTTGTGTTGTAGACTAATTGTGGCCCAGAGGTTAAGGAAGAGAAGTAGATTTTGAAAAATGAGAGTGGAAGGGTCAACTAAAGCCATTCTTTCATAGATCATATCAGGAAAATAGCTTATATCTTTTTTGCACATTTCTACACTTTACATTTTTAAATGAGTTGGAAAATGACTCAAGTTAAAATTATGCTGTCAAGCAGTCTCAGACAAGAATACTCAAGGGAGTATTTATGTTTTATAAGTTGCTTCCTTACTTTTTCCTCAAACCTCATGAATTTCTAGTGACAAGCAACCTTTGAATTTACTGTAATTTAAAATTTCACTGCAGCTGAATTAGCAAAATACCTTCCAAAGAAATAACTTGAAGCATCCAGAACTGGGGGAGAATTACAGGGTTTGCAAAAAAAGTGCTTTGCAAATGTTTAAGTTCAGTACTGTGCCATTTTAAACTACCAGTCTCCTTACAAAATGTAGGGAACATTTTTTTAACATTTGAAACTAGGGATTAATAGATAAAATTTTTGAAATTTTATATAATTGTTATATATTCTATTTTTGTGATGGGGAGCTGTTATGGAGTTTTTCTTTTTGATAAGGATCAGTGGGAGGAGTTATTTTTAAGGAAACCTATTTATTCAAAGATTATTAGTATTTTCTAAAATTAAGAATATTTCCCTGGATAGTTACTATTGGTCTTGGTCATTTAGGGTTGTTTACCTTCAGTAACCAAGTCAAACTTGAGTTTAATTGATGCCTCAGAAATGCGGAAGTTATCAAAACGAGTCTTCTAACCAGTGGCATCTTATATTATGTTGTATGAGTTTGTTTTGGGTAAGAGCCTGTTATTTAAAAGCATGTCTCTAACATCAGAAAAACTGTTGTCATTTATTATAAACTTCTCTTTCTTAAGGTATCGCCAACTAAAACAGCAGTGGGAGATGAAAACTGAGGAGGCAGATTTACTACAAACCAAGCTTCAGCAAAGCTCATATCACAAGCAACAGGAAGAATTAGATGCTCTTAAAAAAATCATTGGTAAGACAAAAACATTCTGTTCTAATCTGTTTCTACTGATAACCTTACTTTAGGTATTTAGCAGCTTTTGTGTTTATTATATATTTATCTGCATTAATTACTTTAAATATTTTAATTTTAGAAAATATTTTTCAATTTAAATATTTTAATAATTTTCTATTAATTTGCCCTTTTTTTTTTTTTTTGCGGTACGTGGGCCTCGCACTGTTGTGGCCTCTCCTGTTGCGGAGCGCAGGCTCCGGGCGCGCAGGCTCAGCAGCCATGGCTCATGGGCCCAGCCGCTCCGTGGCATGTGGGATCTTCCCGGACCGGGGCACGAACCCGTGTTCCCTGCATCGGCAGGCGGACTCTCAACCACTGCGCCACCAGGGAAACCCTTCTTGTCTTTTTGATAATAGCCATTCTAATGGTCAAAGTGATATCTCACTGTGGTTTTGATTAGCATTTCCCTGGTGATTAGTGTTGAACATCTATCTTTTCATGTACCTGTTGGCCGTCTGTATGTCTTCTGTGGAAAATGTGTATTCAGGTCCTCTGCCTATTTTTGGATTTGGTTGTTTTTTCTATTGAGTTGTATGAGTTAATATATTTTAGATATTAACCCCTTATCAGATATATAATTTACAAATATTTTCTCCTATTCAGTAGTTTGCCTTTTAATTTTGTTGATGGTTTCCTTTGCTGTGCAGAAGCTTTTTAGTTTGATATGTAGTCCCACTTGTTCATTTTTGCTTTTGGTGTCAAATCCAAAAAATCATCAAAACCTATGTCAAAGAGCTTACCACCTGTGTTTTCTTTTAGGAGTTTCATGGTTTCAGGTCTTATGTTCAAGTCTTTAATCCATTTTGAGTTAATTTTTATGTATGGTCTTAGTGGTCCAGTTTCATTCTTTTGCAAGTCCAGTTTCCTTCCACCATTTATAAAAGAGACTGTCTTTTCCCCATTGTATATTCTTGACTCCTCTGTCATAAATTAATCGACCATGTATGTGTTGGTTTATTTTTGGGTTCTCTATTCAATAGTTCCATTGATCTGTCTGTTTTTAATATCAATACTATACTGTTTTGATTACTCTAGCTTTGTAATAAAGTTTGAAAACAGGGAGTATGATTCCTCCAGCTTTGTTGTTCTTTTTCAAGATTGCTTTGGCTGTTTAGGGTCTTTTGTGGTTCCATACAAATTTTAGGATTGTTTATTCTATTTCTGTGGAAAATGCCATTGAAATTTTGACTGAAATTGACTTGAATCTGTAGATTGCTTTGGGTAGTATGGACATTTTAACAATATTCTTCCAATCCACGAGCACAGAATATCTTTCCATTTATTTCTGTCTTCTTCAATTTCTTTCATCAGTGTTTCCTAGTTTTCAGTGTACATGTCCTTCACCTCCTTAAATTTATTTTTAGGTATTTTCTTTTTGATGTAAATGGGATTGTATAGAAACACAACAGATTTTTTTATATATTGATTTGCTTATTATTTCTAACAGTTTTTTGATGGAGTCTTTAGGGTTTTCTATTTATAATATGTCATCTGCAAATAGTGACAGTTTTACTTCTTCCTTTCCAGTTTAGATGCATTTTTTTTCTTTCCCAATTGCTATAGGACTTCCAACACTATGTCAAATGAAAGTGGAGAGTAGGCAAGGATCCTTATCTTCTTCCTGATCTTAGAGGAAAAGCCTTCAGCTTTTTACCATTGAGTGTGATGTTAGCTGTGAGCTTGTCATGTATAGCCTTTATCATGTTAAGGTATGTTCTCTCTGTACTCACTTTATTGTGAGTTTTTATCATAAACAGATGTTGAATTTTCTCAGATGCTTTTTCTGCTATTCAGGTGACCATGACTTTATCCTTCATTTGTTAGTATTATGTGTCACATTGACTGATTTGCAGATGTTGAACCGTACTTGTATCCCTGGAATAAATCCTACTTGGTCATGGTGTATGATCCTTTTAATGTATTGTTGAATTCAGTTTGCTAAAAGTTTGTTGAGAATTTTTGCATTTGTGTTCATCAGGAATAATAGCCTGTAATTTTCTTTTCTTGTGGCGTCCTTGTCTTGTTTTTTTTTTTTTTTTTTTTTTTTTGCGGTATGCGGGCCTCTCACTGTTGCGGCCTCTCCCATTGCGGAGCACAGGCTCCAGACGCACAGGCTCAGTGGCCATGGCTCACAGGCCCAGCCGCTCCGCGGCATGTGGGATCTTTCTGGACCGGGGCACAAACCCGTGTCCCCTGCATTGGCAGGTGGACTCTCAACCACTGTGCCACCAGGGAAGCCCCCTTGTCTGGTTTTGATATCAGGATGATGCTGGCCTCACAAAATGAGTTTGGAATAATTTCTTCCTTGTCTTCTTTTTGCAAGAATTTGAGAAGGAAGGATTGGTATTAATTCTTCTTTGAATGTTTGTTAGAATTCACCAGTAAAGCTGTCTAGTGCTGGACTTTTGTTTGTTGGGAGGTTTTTGATTACTTACTAAATCTCCTAATAATCTCTTTTCAGATTTTGTTTCATCATGATTCTTGATAGGTTGTCTTTTCTAGTAATTTATTTTTTCTAGGTTGTCTGGCTTGTTGGTGTAAAATTGTTCATAGTAACCTTTTATGATTCTTTATATTTCTGTGGTATCAGTTGTAACATCTCATCTTTTATTTCTGACTTTTGAGTCTCTTTTTTTCCTTAGGTCTAGCTAAAAGTTTGGCAGTTTTGAAGAACCAGCTCTTAGTTTCATTATTTTTTCTATTTCTTTTTAGTCTCAATTTCATTTATTTCCACACTGATCTTTGTTATTTTCTTCCTTCTACTAACTTTGGGCTTTGTTTGTTCTTCTTTTTGATGCAGCTGTAAATGGGATTATTTAGTGTATAGAAACACAACAGATTTTTGGTGTAAAGCTGTTTGAGATTTTTCTTGTTTCTTGAGGTAGGCATTTATTGCTATGAACTTTGCTATGAACTTCACTCATAGCTAGAACTGATTTTGCTACATGTGATGTAAGTTTTGGTATGTTGTATTTCCATTTTCATTTGTGACAAAGTATTTTTTTATTTCTCTTTTGATTTCTTGGAATGACATCTCTACAGTGAAAAGTAGTATAGGAAATTGTCTATTCATGGCTTCTAGGGTTATATTTGTACCTAGGTCCTAATGCTTAACAGTGTATGTCAGTTGTGACCATCACATGCTCATTCTATCTTACTTTTTTATTTTTAAATTTATAAATTTAGAGGTAATATGTTTCCTATGCTTCATCCTAGATATGTTCTCACAGTGCTTCTCTACTTTAATAAAAGATTCCTTTAATTAAAATAAAGGAGGAAGGAACACTAAGTAAGCTTGCTTATGAAGTAAATTGTAAGCTTTCTTATAACTAAAATAAAAAGAAAATACCATAGTTACACACTCAGTTCTGATGTTAGGAAGCATACAATCATATAAAAAGATGGTCTGTGATATATATATATATTTTTTTAGATGTTGGGGGTAGGAGTTTATTTTATTTATTTTTGCTGTGTTGGGTCTTCATTTCTGTGCAAGGGCTTTCTCTACTTGTGGCAAGCGGGGGCCATTCTTCATCACGGTGCGCAGGCCTCTCAGTATCGCGGCCTCTCTTGTTGCGGAGCACAGGCTCCAGACGCGCAGGCTCAGTAGTTGTGTCTCACAGGCCCAGTTGCTCCGCGGCATGTGGGATCTTCCCAGACCAGGGCTCGAACCCGTGTCCCCTGCATTAGCAGGCAGATTCCCAACCACTGCGCCACCAGGGAAGCCCAAAAAAGATGGTCTGTGATCTTTTTATAAGTTAAGTTGTAGGTAAAGTTTATGTTACTCAAGGGATCTTCCCAGACCAGGGCTCGAACCCGTGTCCCCTGCATTAGCAGGCAGATTCCCAACCACTGCGCCACCAGGGAAGCCCAAAAAAGATGGTCTGTGATCTTTTTATAAGTTAAGTTGTAGGTAAAGTTTATGTTACTCAATTTCATGTGATTGGAAATAATTTCTTTACAGATCATTAGATAATTCAAGTGTGGCTCTTAGGCATGATCTGTGTTTCAATATACCATTTCTAGAATAAGGTTAGAACAGTTGATTTTTTTTAAACTCTTGGCTCCAACTTTCCATACCTTTTCTTCTATTAAAAGTTGAATTTGTAAGCCATTAATATCTATACCTGTTAATAGTTGTTGGAAGACCTCACATAGGCATATTTACCTGCTTTATGATGCAGAGGAAAGTGAGGAGACCTTAAAAAACACCAAAGAAATTCAAAAAAAAGCAGAAGAAAAATATGAAGTATTGGAGAATAAAATGAAAAACGCAGAAGCTGAAAGAGAGAGAGAACTGAAGGATGCACAGAAAAAACTAGATTGTGCCAAAACTAAAGCAGATGCTTCTACCAAGAAAATGAAAGAAAAACAACAGGTAATAACTTTGTTTTGAAATGGAACTAATCTTTGAACATCAGAATAGAACTGAAGGTGGTAGAGCACCGTTGGTTGGCCTTGGCCTTATTCATCAGTATTTATCACAAAATCCAAAAGTGAGATGTACTTCTTTAGGAGACACATTACACATCTTATGAGCCAAATTAAAATATGCGTTACTCTGAAACCCTGGAATTAACTGTTATGTAATTTTGAGTAGGGGTTGCATTGGCTTGCTAATTTTGGAGAAAGAGCAAAGTTGCCTTTTGGTAAATGTTTCATTCAAGAGTGGACCAAAGCTCATATCATGTACGCAGAGCTGTGTCGTATCAGAGATTCACTGTTGACATTTCTGTTTGATCATCTTTGTGAACATACATACACTGTGAAAGAATGATATAAGACCAGGCATGTTATATTTACAACGTGCTATTCGATCATAGACTGGTGATATCTGATTATATCTTTTGGATAGTGCCAAGGCTGGAATTTGACCTGCGTTTTTCTGTCTACAGAGGCTGTGCTCAATCACTGTTCTGTACAGTTTCACTTAAGTCTGACTTTTGTTCATAGTTTTTGTTTGTTTTTTTTAACCCACCTTATGATTCTTTCATAGCTTGCACAGTATTTTCTAAAGAACTAAAGGCTATAATGGGAAAGAAGAAAATTAAGAAACTAATATTTTTGTCACTGAATAATTGTTTTAAAAAGGCTTTACCTCTGTTAATTTATCTGCTATGTAGAACTGTATATTGTTTATCCCTATAGGAATAAAAGGATAAAGGATATAGTTTATACAAAGTTCCTTGAACCCTTAAAAATTGTATGTACATTTGTCTTTTTTTTTTTAATATAGAAAAATAAATTTCCTTTCCCCTTTCTTCTTTAGAAGTAGCTTACATGTTTTGGTAGTTTTTTAACTAAGCTATGGGTCTTACTTGCTTGAGAATCTTACTAATTTTGTTGACATGCATGTATTTATTTTTCAGTAGTTAATAACCTGTTGAATGCCCAGATGCTGTGTTTCTTATAGGAAGTTGAAGCTATCACCCTGGAGCTAGAAGAGCTCAAGAGAGAGCATGCATCCAATGAACAACAGCTTGAAGCTGTAAATGAAGCTATCAAATCCTATGAAGGTCAGATTGCAGTAATGGCAGCTGAGGTGGCTAAAAATAGGGTAAGATTTACTAACCATATTAGAGAGATTACAAATGTTAATCTAATTCTGAAATGGTGGCTTGAAGATGTTTGACTTTAGAGGTCTTTAGAGACTTTATGGTCTCTTCAGTCCTGTCATGATGAGTTAAAATTATGAGTACCAATCCAGAAAGAGACCTGAAATAATATTACTAATTGTTTTGGTCCAGGTCTATTCAGAAGACAAAAACTACACAGTAATTTGACCAGGCAAAGTTTAAATAAAAATTGTTAACTATAACAGGAGTTTGGAATGATGCAGCATTAATTGCTAAGAGATAAAGAAAACTCTAAAGACTATACGGACAGCAGATACAGGGAACAGCGTTACCCATAAGGCTGAGGCAGTGCACCCTTGGAAGGAGCAAATCTGGAAAGGAGCCCCATTTTACCTGCAGGGCTGAGAACCACATCTACTTGTAGAAGATAACTGTGGCCCACTGGTGGTGGAGTTTGGTGGAGTACTAGGGGAAATCATGCATAGGAAAGTGCTACACAGGGGCACTTGCTGGGAAATAGCTTTCCAGGGTGCCATGGGGAGGTGCCCAGCCTGCGGACATGCTGGGATGCCAGGGGAAGCCATGAAAGCTGCTAGCCCCTGCACATGACAAGCTTGCCTTTGAGAAAAGCACATTGGACCAAGAAGTAAAGCCCCTTCCTTCTACAGTGACCCTATAGCATCCTTTACTGATGAGGCTTCATACTGTTGCACCTGGCAAGGGAGCAATGTCCCCATTTCAGAAGCAGGAAGTAAAGGGTGGATTTGGGACTGAGGGGCTTTCAAATGTTATGAAGACATTTCTATTATCTACAAATATTAGAAATTGTCCCTCATGAATACTGGATACCCTCTTAACCCTTTTTTTAAATTCTGAACTTGAATTCTGTTTTATTTCATATTATTTCTACTCCTACTTTTTAAAACTGAGATATAATTAGCATAACATTTATATTAGTTTCCTGTGTACAACGTAATGATTCAATATTTGCATACATTGTGAAACTATCACCACAATAAGTCTAGTAACCATACATAATTACAGAATTTTTTTTCTTGTGACGAGAACTTCAAGATGTACTCTTAGCAACTTTCAAATATACAGTAGTGTTATTAAATATTGTCACTATGCTGTACAAAGTGTACCCACTTTTGTTTTTTCAATATAACTTTCATTTTTAAGTTTTCTGCTGTGTGGCTATATAGATACTGTTTTTGTAAGTAATATATCATTGATCTTC
This sequence comes from Delphinapterus leucas, assembly GCF_059928025.1. Classification (NCBI taxonomy): domain Eukaryota; kingdom Metazoa; phylum Chordata; class Mammalia; order Artiodactyla; family Monodontidae; genus Delphinapterus; species Delphinapterus leucas. The sequence continues at coordinate 96,593,715 of NC_143134.1, forward strand.
ATGTTAACTAAAATATAACAGCTTTTAACAGGGGAGTTCCATCCATTTTACCTACATTATAGTAAAGTGTGTTTTTGCCTTTTGTCATCAGCTTTTACATTTTCTGTGGTTTTTCCCTTGAAATGATTGTTTTAATTGTAGCGTGCAGTGTTTTAGAAAGTAGTTCCTTCCTCTTCATTCTGTTTGTGGTTAAATTCAGGTTTTTTTTTTTTAACACATTATTTATCAAACCAATAGCAGAATAACAGTTCTTTACTCTTTTTGAAGATAAGGGATAGAAATGTGTAGAAATGCTTTTCAGCTTTGTGTTTTGTGTTGCTGATTACATTTTCTACAGTTTCTTTTCTGCCTTCTGACTTGTCTTTTAATCTCATTTTTCATCTCATTCCTCCATATTTTCTACCATCTTTCATGGACATCATGTGGAATTTTAAAAAATTAGATGTCATGTTTCTAAAGAGAAATGTGGAAGTATAATAAGCCACTTCTTCCTTAATCTAAATAAAGATAAAATCCAAACATGTACATATTTCTGTAAAGAGGGCATCCATTTCTCTTTATGGAAAACTATAAAGTGGATCACTTAGTTTGTAAAGGTTGTTTTTTCAGGCTTTACATTCTAAATTGTTTCCATTTGCTGATAATAGTAACTAAGGACACTCTCAGGGAGCTAAGAAGAGAAATTGCCTACTAACTAATTAGGTTCAAACAAAAGTAAAATTTTATTTTTGCTCAATCTTAAGTGATAGATTTCCTTGTTTTTTTCTTACCATTGTAAAGATTGAAACAGTCATACCTGCGATGCAATCTTCAACCTCTAGGCATGAGGGAATCTTCTTCATAAACACGATTTTGTCATGGGTTTTTGTTTTGGGTTTTTTAGCTGAATGCTGTGATTTATCTTCCTCCTGCAAAGGACCTTAAGTGAGACAAATTAAACATTATAAAACATTATAAGGAAATTAAAGCATTTATGGCACATTCATAACCTAACCATAATGTCAAATATTGTTTACTGCTCAAAATGATCTTGTTTTCTAATGAGCATGCCTAAAAAATTCCTAAATTTTTACTGGTGCTTTTCATCACTTACAGAGATCTATTCTTCCTCAGTCTTTTAGCAGGTTGTTCTACTTATCTGTTTTCCCTCTACCTAAATCTGAGTTGAGCTAGGTTTTTTTGTTTTCAGACATTTGTGTGAGTCTGTGACCATATCGTTTTACCAGAAGGACTTTTAAGATCTAGCAAAGAGGTTTGAGGGGGAGGAGGTGAGAGTTGATAGACTAAATCCCAGCTGTAATTATCACTTTGGAGGTTGAATAACTTCAACCTCAGGAGGTAGGGGATAGTAAAAGTCAAAGCAAGAAGTTTTTCTTTGTGCCACAGATCCATTTCTTCAAAAAAGTTTCTCTTCCTCTTCCATATCTCCGTTTTGATCCCTCTGCTAGAACCAAACACTGACTTTCTACTGCCACTGGTAAAGTCCCTATGGCTTACTTCTATAGAAGGGAAAGGAACAAATGCCAGCTTACCTGCTTCCACCCCTGTTCTTTGCCCCTCCTAATAAATGTCATTTGGGAGTCTGTCATATTATCTTGTAAACTCCCCAAAATGCCACTTTTTTGAGAGACCTCACAGGTCAGATTCCAGTAGTCCCTCCTCCCCAAGGTGATCCCAGTTACACTGTCTCTTGCAGAAACATTGTTGCTTTCAGCATGAACAGTACATCCCATCCTTTTTTTTTTTTTCTAATGGTAATACAAGTTTTCACTTATCCGTAAATTCATTAGTCATTTTAATGGGGATATAAAATGTAGAGGGTTAGATGACTACCTGTCTGTAATCACATTGCCATCTTGCCCAGAAGTCTGTTAGATGATCTTTCAGTAAACTAAAAATGTCTCCACCTTACCTTGCTATATGTTGTCTTCTAATGATCTGTTTCAGGAGTTAGTAAATAAAGCTCAAGAAGAGGTGACCAAGCAAAAAGAAGTGATAACAGCCCAAGACAGCATAGTTAAAGCTAAATATGCAGAAGTAGCAAAACATAAGGAGCAAAACAATGAATCTCAGCTTAAAATTAAGGAACTGGACCACAACATCAGCAAACATAAACGGGAAGCTGAAGATGCTGCTGCAAAGGCACGTTTGTGTTGTTCGTTTTTACCCTTGATCAAATTTTTGCCTCTGTGTTGAAATATTCTGGTAAACTGCTCAATGAAGACCTTACTATAAATGGCAGAACTACTGTGTAACATAACTTTGAGGCTTACAACTATGTTAACTGCTCCTCAGTAATCACCAAGAGGCAAAAATGTTTTATTTTTAAATTTAATTTCAGGAGTTTATTCCATCTCCAAGATGTTTTTAACCAAATATTGAGTGGTCTCCTATGGAAATGACTGGTTTTTATCCCCAGTTGCTCATAGAACTAGTTATTAATGTGTTAGTAGTAATAATATGTATTCTTTACCTTATTGCAAGTTGAATTTAGGGAGCTCACAGAGAAACATACACAGGCAACTTCTAAAATAACGTCTTAAATGGTTTCTGGATGTCCTTATGAGGATCGGTTATAGTCAGTTTTAGCAGCCTCATTTGAAATCTGATGTTTGGCCAAGCAGTTATCTTTTTGAAGTTATCCCACAGTTTTTTGGTTACTCTTGAAGTTTCTTTCTTTCATGTGTCACAGTGCCTTAAGTACTTTAGAGAAAACACATGGTTTTGTAGAAATTCGTTGTTTGGTTAAGAGATTGCATTTATATGGTCTTAGTAATTCACTCAGCATGTTTTCTTACTGGTGTGTAACAGTTTGGTGCCTTTTAAATCTTTTTAACATCATAAAAATACAAGAGATTTAACATAAAAAACAGTTTTCCACCCTCTCTGAAAGAGCCATGAGTCTCTGTTCAGGTTCATTACTTGGTTTAAAAAACATTTTTTTATGGCCACGTCATAATATCCTAGTATTTTATTAGTATTGCTTTCCTAGTACCCTCCTATTAGTGGATTCACTGAATTATTACCAATGCTAATATTACTGTTAATGGTTTTTTTATAATTGAAAATGCTAGTATTGGTGATTGCTAGGGGATTTTATTTACAGTTAGGGAAGGGGGTAGAAAGAAGGACTTGTAAGTGGAACTGCTAAAAAGTCAAGGATTCTTTGAAATACATAGTTTGTCAAATATTTATTGCATACTATGCCAGGCACTAAAGATATAAGAATGAACACAGAATGTGTTCATAGAGCTTACAGATCAGCAGGAAAGAAATGATTATTTTACTTTGGATTCTAGTGGTGAGACTGTACCTATGGAACTAATAAGGATGATTGAAGAGGATTAGATTCTACCAGTCAGAACCAACCTTGAACAATTCTAGTAGAAAAAAGTCTTCCTTAAGCACTATAATTAAAAAACTTTAATTGGTTATATTATATGAAGAAGTATTTTACTGTGCCTTGTCAAAAGAGGGTGGCAAGGGGATAGAGTCAATATTTAGGACAGTTTTTTACTTAGATTATAATTTCTAGAAGAATTATTAGATATCACTCAGGATTAGGCTTCCATGATTTTACCAAATCTGTGACTTAAGTATTCTTATAAGACTTTTAACTTTCACAAGTTGTTTTTTTGAAGCAATAGATTGAATTTGGTAAAATCTGGAGCCTCATCTGACTTATATTTCATTATAATGGAGATGTTCTATATATGTGTGTGCATACACACACACACACACACACACACACACACACTTTGTAACTATTTCTCTTGAGTTGGCTCTTACTCTCATGCTTGAGTAATAGGAAAATCTTTTTCTATATAGTCTCAAGTTTCTTACCTATCCTCCAGGTAAAAATATTCATACTTATTATAGGTCCACTGCCAACAGTGAATCTCATTTTTTCCAAATGTGTCATTGTGGGATTTTTTTCCAAAATGTTTGGTTTAAAATTAGTAAATATTTAAGAAACTAACTTTTAAATAAAGGTTTGTAGGCAATGATATCATTCTATTATCATTATCACATGTGGCTAGGTGTCCAAAATGTTGAAAGATTATGACTGGATTAATGCAGAGAAACACCTCTTTGGGCAACCCAATAGCACCTATGATTTCAAAACTAACAACCCAAAAGAAGCTGGTCAGAGACTTCAGAAGTTGCAAGAAATGAAGGAGAAACTAGGAAGAAATGTCAATATGAGAGCTATGAATGTACTGACAGAAGCTGAAGAGCGGGTAAGTCACTTTGCTATGACTATTTGGCCACTTCAGAATATGAGTAGCATTGATGGCTTCATATGACCCCTGAGGCGATTATTAGAGTCAATCTTTTACTTGATGCTTTTGATAACTTGTTTTCTTTGCATTTTCCCTTTCTCCCTTTCCAGTTATTTCTTTTCTTATTTCATTCTTTTTGCATCATCAGTTATATATTCTGTTTTACCTTGAATGACTTTTCCAACTCCTTTCTTATTTTTGGTGTAAATAAAAACAACATTTTTGATCATGTTAGCTCTTCACATTTCTATCATTTCTTTCACTTGCCTTTTTGAAAGATTTTGAAAAATAGAGTACAGGTTTCCCCCACTGTCCAAAAGTAGCACCAGTCCTGTGAAACTATTCCTGTGAAATGATATAAAGCAAAGAAGCAATTACCTTAGGGCACATCTTGCTAACAGATGCATAAAATAAACTGAGATTAAAGCACAGATGCTCATCGACACAGTTCAAAGCTCTGGCGGCTTAATGCTGAGATGCTTAGTGTTGTTCCCTGTGAGGAGCTTGATGGTGCCACTCTCCCTGCTTGGGGTGTGTGCTGCTTCTCTAAGGGCTCACTGCAAAACACATGCTGAACACTATTTGTGCTTTTTACCTTTTCTTGTAAAAGTAGTGGTGTAAAGCAAACTTCTGAAAAGTGGGGGACACCTGTGTCCTGTCTGCCTCCTCACGGTCAGCCACTCCATAAGTCCTGTCTTCCTTTGACTCCAGTATATGCTGGAGCCATCACATAAGTAAATGGCTAAGATTGTTATATACATAAACACTGTTTTACTAATCTGTAAATGCAGCAGTGTCTTCTCTGTTTTAATGCTCTCAGTTACTTGATAATGTTATCCATCTCCCCTACCTTTTATAGTCTGCATGTCCCTAGAAAAACCCAAAGGAGAAAGCAGTTCCTATTCTTGATGGCTCCATAGGAAATAGCAATCTGAGTAATTTTATATTATACCTTCTTTAATTCTGTAAAATTCTGATTGAATTTGTATAGCAGAGTTAATGAGAGCTCTTTAAAAATGGAAATACTTACGAGCTCAATGACTTTTAACAAATTTTTTGGTAACAGGTTTTTGTAAACTGTTATTGACATTAGTGTCTACAGAGAATCTATGTTAGATGCTGAACAGTCTAATAATGCACCTGCTGTGATCTCTATAAAATGATCCTGCTGGTTTACATTTCTCCATTAAACCTTTGCAATATATGGCATCTTTTTGGAAAGGAAATATTTTGTCTGAATTTGAGCTGCTTAACATCATGAAACTTGTTTACTTTTACTTGTTTGCTTCATTAGATAATGATAACTGGGGCTAATATTTTTTTAAAAAGAATTTACCAACTCCCATCTCCTTACCAGAGAGGAAGGCTCTATTGTTGATCAGCAGCTGGCCTTTTGTTGTTATATTTTGTGTCACCACATATAAGAAACTATATGGAATTAGCAAGGAATAGGATAAAAATATGGCCAAGCTCCTAAAACCTCCTCTCCACAAAGGAGAGGGATGGCAAGGAAACTAGCAAGACTGGCTGGAGTTTTTCAGGGAGAATTTGAAGCTCCTTGAAATGTGAGGCTTTGAGGAGAAATAAGTTAAAAGGGTTTTTAGAAAGTTCTGCTGCTGCTCATGGTTTATTCTTCCTCTGTTGCCTCCCTCAGAATTTTTTTCAGTAAATTTCTACATTAACTAGGGAAGGCTACTTTGAAGATGTGATGTTTGAGTGGAAACTTGAGGCACCTGTTATGTCAGAAATAGAGGAAGAACAATGCAGGGTCCATAAGGCTACAGTGAGCTTATTATGTTCACGAAACTGAAAAAAAGTGACCATATGGCTGGAGCCTGGGGAGGAGTGTGATGCCAGAAATTCAGAGATAAATAAGATCCAATTTATGTAGGACTTTATACACCATGGTGAAGAATTAAAATTTTATTTGTGTCACTGCTAAGACTGACCTTGCTTCTTAAGCATGCAGGGCTACTTTTGAGTTTACATATGACAAATTTTCCCTTTTGCCTTGGCTGCTAGGAAGATAAGGGAATACTAGTGGAGTCAAAATATTTCAACAGCTCGTCCTATAAATTCTGTTATAGTAATTGAATTTTACATATAGATGATATATTTACTTTCCTTAATTTGGCTTACATTATAATTCAATGTAGTATATCTTTTTGGTAAATAGGAGTTGTATATATTGCATATAAGAAAATTGAAATCTCTTTATTCTTGACTGAATTCTAGAATATAAAGAAAATTTTGTGTTTTCCCAATTAAGTATGCCTTTTATTATCTTACTAGTATAATGACTTGATGAAGAAGAAGAGAATTGTAGAAAATGACAAATCCAAAATCCTTGCAACTATAGAAGACCTTGACCAGAAGAAAAACCAAGCCCTAAATATTGCTTGGCAAAAGGTATTTGAACCAAAAATTGTATAATTTATTCTGTATGAGGAAAGGATGAAAGATAAAGTTAATAGGGTTGTACTCTAAGATGAATTTGAAATAGCTAATTTTTGTTTGAGGCACAGCTCAGACCTTAATTAAAATCTTGTAGGCTTTTTAAAGCATTTTGTCCTTTTGGACTTTACTACTGATTTGCAAAGACAAGTTGTGTCATTCCATCATGCTCTCATAGTCTACTTCTCTGGTTCCTAAGCTATATTAAATTTCTAATTTTCTAGATTTCTACATGTTTCCTTCTTACATCGTTTGCCGGGTCTGGGTTACTGTTTACCTCTTTCCTTCTTATGAGATCGTAGGTTCTAATGTTGGACAGTATCTAAGGTTTCTTCCAAATATCTGCTATAGTCCCACGCATCCTCTGCTTAAAACTGTAAGCATTATCTGTTTCACATTGGGGAAGCTCTCTCTAACTGTTGGAAAACCTCTCCAAAGGACTCCTTCAGTTCTTAGCTCTTCAGTTTCTCTTGCCCAGACTCATAGAGATCAAATATTAGTTCTAAGAATGTTTCTATAGCAAGATTGTGTATTCCTTACCACTTATAAATTAATTGCATTTCAGAATTCATAAGTATTAGGCATTCTTAGATTTTTAGCAAAGGATTTTTATACATGTTAGATTAATAATTACATAATTATAAAGTAATATTAATTTTATATAATTATAGTTAAGAGCAGTTCTGTCATTTTACATGAATTATCTTAATTCCATAACTTTGATAATTATTATCTCTATTTTACAAATGAGGAAACAAGCTTAGAAAGGTGAAATAGCCTAATATAACAATCAAAAGGTAGAAAAAATGGAATTCTCTTTTCCTAATTAGAACTAAAGTTAAAATTGCCTTTTGTTGCTTTTTAAGAAGTAGAACTGGGTAATAAACAAGGAAGTTCAGTATTCATTTCCAGGATTCATATGCAACAGAATCCCAATTACCATTTTTGTTTCGTTTTATGACAACTTTGGCAGATTTCAAGGTTCTTTACTATTATTTCTACTTCCCTGGCTGCATAGATTTATCTCCTTTAGGATAATTCCCTAGCCTCTTCTGTGAAGTTTTCCTATACCTACCATAGAAAAAGACTCCTCCTCAAAAGATTCCATAGTTACTATGCTGTTTGGTACTTTAACAGGCCTGGGCCTCGGGGATTTAACTGGCCCCTTACCTCTTTTTCTCTTTTTAATTCTTCAGGAACTTTATTTTTGGTAATGGCAGAACAATTGTGTCTTTCAATTGCGTTGTTTTTCCTGCTCTACAACTTATTTTCAGTGTTCAGTCTCCCTGTAGTATTTGTCTTTTTAAAAATGCTTGCAGAAAGTTGGCCCCATTATTCTTGCACAATATGTGGATTTAACACTAGATCTGAGAGATTCTGTCTTTTGTTTTCCCCACGGTTCCTGGATTTAGTGTGAGTACAAATTTATCTTTTAAACTGATTTTTCCCCAGTCTCTAAAGTTCTCCCAAAGCAAGTAAATTTATTGAGTGCTTATGATATATGTCAGGCACTATTCTCCTATTAATTTTCCCACTTAATTCTCAAAGTAACCTAATGAAGTAGGTACTATTATTATCAGCATTACATTATTTCCTTATGGCTTCAAGTATAGTTGATTGACAAAGCCAGAGTATTTTAGGCACTGGTTGTGTTTTTTGCTTTTTTGTTTCCTTCTTAGCCTTATTGGAATTTCAAAATTCAGTTTATTTCCTATCTGTATTCTTCTCTACCCACTAACTGAAAGTTTGTCTTTTCCCTTTTGGAGGAATTTCCACATGGGATCCAGGATCCATGGTCATCTTTGGGATTTAGTAGCATTTAGTAGTCTTAGTTTTGAGCTGCCTCTCTCCTGCCTGGTCAAAAAAATTTTAAAAAGAAAAGGGTGTTTATAAGTACAATGCTATCTTCTGTCATTCTCCTAGAAAAGACAGCAGTCCTCTCCTCATTGTGATGAACCTTGCCTAGCTCTGGAAATCTATCCCAGATAAAACTAGAATCTACTTTCTCTGTGTAGGATATTAGCATGTGTACAGTTGTTCTTAAGATATGTGTTCCTTAGTAAATTTATATTTAGGAGACTGTTTATGTCTAGGAGATTTCCTTGTTACTACAAATATTCATAAAAAGTGTATTTGCACTTGAATTTTATACTTGAAGGTGGAGATTTCCCTAGAGAACATGGACGTCAAATCCTCGTGTGTGTGTACATGTGTGCATGCATGTATACATTCTCAATTTTGTCTGCTGAACTCTCTAAGATTATTAGTCATGTCTTTGAAGACAGATGGCTGGATTCTCAAGGCATTGATCAAGTGTGTATGCACAAAAATTACTCAGTTACAGTCTAGAATATTGGTCCTAAATCTCTGTGTAATCTTCTGCTCAGCCTTTATGGGAATAGGCCAAATAGCTTCTTTAGCCTTTTTCTTTTGGGGCTCAATCCTGTTCCTGTCCCTTGATACCTTAACTTCTTTGGCTTTGAGAAGAAGCATAGAAAAGAACCACTGAACACCTTTAACAGATCTGGTTTGATTTCATGCCTCTTTTTCTCCTAGACTTCACCCTGATCTTAGGCTTCTTAAAGTTAGCTGATAACCACAGGCCTTACCATACCAGTCAACAGAAAACAAATTTTTTAAGAGAACACTTTATGCCAAAAAGAGTTTTTGTTTTTCTTCTCCAGCTGAAAGTTCAATCTCCTATATTACCCAATTGTGTGTCTCTGAGGATTCCGGCAACCATGGCCTTTTGTTGTATCAAAACTTCATGGTAGAGTTAGAGGTATAGCCTCTAGTTTCCCCTGGAAGTTAGAGCAAAGCTCAGTAAACTCTTTCTGTAAAGGGACAGATAAGTATTTCAGAGCCATGTAGTCTGTGTTGCAACCACTAGACTATATTGCTGGTAGCCATAGACAATACATAAATGAACGGGCATGGCCAGATTTGTCACATGGACCATAACTTGCCAACCTCAGAGCTAGGGTAACAGACAACAAAATGCTTCTGCTGGTTTGCATATATACACATCATTTGATTCTTCTTGGAAAACCTTCTCTGATATTTTAATATCATTTTTTTATCCAGGTGAACAAGGATTTTGGATCTATTTTTTCCACTCTTTTACCCGGTGCTAATGCTATGCTTGCACCACCAGAAGGGCAAAATGTATTGGATGGTCTGGAGTTTAAGGTTGCCTTAGGAAATACTTGGAAAGAAAACCTTACTGAACTTAGTGGTGGTCAGAGGTGAGTGAGTAATCCCTTTGCAATAATCCTCTTACTTTATTATAGTCCAACATCTCATTGCCTCCCAATTTTATTTCAGATTTGCTTTGCTATCTTTGCATGTAGAATTTAAGGAGCCTAATATGTGAGACTACAAAGTTTAGTTAGGACATTTGATTAACATAGTAGGCAACAAAGTAGAAATAAGGATTAGCAACTAGAAAACTAGACAAAATACATGAGGAACAATTACTTTCAGACATTGGAAAATGGATAACCCAGGAGATACCTGAGAGAAATGAAACAAAAATGCTGTAGTCCACTGTTTACCCTAGCTTTCTCCCTAGGAGCAATTTTTTGACTGCAGATGCAGGGAGGGAAACCCACACAAAGCCCAGTAGTCTTACTAAATGAAGGAAACAGATTAGAATTTGGGGAAGCCCCAGAGAGCTACTACACATTAGCATTACATTTGCACTACCCCTTAAGTGAAGGCTATTTTAGACACCCCTTAGCAAAGGTTCATTGCAGGCCCAACATGCTTTAAAGACAGACAACAACGTTGAGACTGTAAACAACATAATCACAGTGTTCAGCATCTAATAAAAATTACTAGACAGAAATTGAGAAAATATTCTAGACAGAAATTGAGAAAATATGATTCATGACCTAGAGGAAAAACAGACCCAGAAATGACAGGTGATGAAACTAGCAGACAAGGAGGTTAAAGAGTTACATTAACTATTTACAAGAAAAGAAGAATGTGATGAGAGACATGGAAGCTATCAACGAAGAATCCAGTGGAACTGCTAGAGATAAAAAATATACCTGAAAGGAAAAGTTTACTGCATAAGATTAACAACGGATTCGACAGAATAAAAGAAAGATGACTCAATTTGAAGACATATCAATAGAATCTATTCAAGTCAAGCTTAGAAACACGAAACTGTAAAAACAAAAAGAGCTTCAGTGACGCGTGGGACAATATTGAGAGATCTAACATACATGTAATTGGAGTTTCAAAGGGAGAGGAAGAGGTAAAACAGAAAAAAACAAAAAAAATAATGGACCCAGGTTTTCCAGATTTGATGACTTCTATAAACCCACATACTTGATTTCTGTGAACCCCAGGTAAGATAAACGCATACACTCGCTTCCTGCACATACAGTAACATAGCAAGGCATGTCATATAAAGTTGCTGAAAACCAGTGATTAGGAGAAAAATCTTAAAAGCAGTCAGAGGTAAAAAGGCATATTAAGTGCCAAGGAACAAAGAAGAATGACTTTAGACTTCTTGTTAAAAACTATGCAAGCCATTATAAAGCAGAAACTAACACACCATTGTAGAGCAGTTATACTCCAATAAAGATGTTAAAAAAAACAAAACAAAAACTATGCAAGCCAGAAGTCTGGAACAACATCTATAAAGTGCTAAAAGAAAAATGTGTCAACCTAGAATTCTGTATCTAGTAGAAATATTCTTCATATTGAAGGCAATATATTTTTTCAGAAAAACAAAAGGTGGAAGAATTTGATTCCAGCAGAACTGTACAAGTTAAAGGAAGTTCTCTGGTGAAAGGAAAATGATACCAAATGGAAACTTGGATCTACATAAATGAAAGAAGAGTACTGGAAATTGCATGTTCTGGGCTTCAGGGAAGTTTCTCCCAGCCTTGTGTTACACAGTGATTCAGACAATCAGTATATCGAGAGAAACTTAGAAGGTCATTTAGGCCTAACTTCTTAACTGCAGAGAGCCAAATAATTAAAACCTCCTGAGAGAAAATTGTGAATATCAATATAATTGAAGATGTTTATTAATTTTGTATTTTTTCCCCTACAGGATGTACAGTCCACAGTTCTTGAATTGTTCTCATGTGCTCTATGCCATCTTGTAACTCTTCTCTTATGGATGTAGAAAATACTAAGACCTGTTAATTTCTTTTATGAAATCTTTTGTCATTTTTATGAATAGAAGTCCACTCTTTATTTTTCATTATTGATAAAATTCCAAAATATTTTAAGTCAAAAAAGACAGCTTCTGCTGCCTGTCAATCAAAGTTGAATTCCACAGTTTAGATCACAGCATCTTTAATTGTTTTTGCCAAAGTTCTAGAAAATTTTTTGAGGAAAATAGAGAATGTATGCTTATTTTCTTACTGGAACCTAAAAATTATTTCCATAATTAAGATGATATAAACTTAATTTTCAGATATACCATAATCCAGCATAGTAGTTTAAGTGTTGATGAGTTGTTTTTAAGCTCAGTGCCTTAAATATTTGGTACAGAGACACTGAAAAGTAATTTTAGGTTTCTTGAGTGACCTCAGCTACCCTCGCTACCCTCTATAGCAGTAAAGATCAATTTGTTTGGTTTTTATTGTACTGTTTCATTCATTTCCTTTGCTAGAAATTTTGGTTTCACCTTCCTAGACCCCCCTCTACTTACACACACAATTTTTTTTCCCCACTTACATGTTTCTTAATAAATACCCTATTGGAATACAGTAAGCATTAGACTATTTACTCCAGTGCTGCATGTCAGGAGATATTTGAAGTTACAGAATTAAGTGTGCTACAGATGTTACTGTAATTTTAATACTATTTTTAAATAATTCTAAACATTTGTATTACAATAAACAAGGCTTTTTAATGAAATATTTAAGAAAAATATAAGAATTGTTATATTTCTTCATTCCAGACTAGAACAAAAACAGCTGTAGTTAAAGGGGATATAGAAAAGAACTGAAAAAGAGTTTTAGGGAGAGAAAGAGAAAACTATTAACACTAATATGATCTTTTCTTAAGGTTAGGTGCCAAATATAACATCCTAATTATCTGACAGGAAAGAAGAACATATACCTGATTTATTCAGAATAAAACTTGTTGAAGAGAGGGAAAAATGGAAAGCTAAAGTAAAAAACATTTTAATGAAACAAAAGTTTTCAAGTTTGAAACTTAAGATTCTTTTTTCTATAACTATCTTTCAGCTAAACTGGCAGTATTCATAATAGTAACAGGACAGCAGATTTGCTTCAGTGCTTTGGTAAAAAGTGGTAAAATCAAGTTCTGACAGCTTTTCTTTCGGCCTTCTTTTCTTAGGTCTTTAGTGGCTTTGTCATTAATACTGTCCATGCTCCTCTTCAAACCTGCCCCAATTTACATCCTGGATGAGGTAGATGCAGCCTTGGATCTTTCTCATACTCAGAATATTGGACAGATGCTACGTACTCATTTCACACATTCTCAGGTAAGAACCAAAAAAAGTCTCAGAATAGTTCTAGTTTGTTTTCTAAAACTACTTTTTAGTAATGGTCAGTATAAATAAGATATTCAGGATTGAGGAATACTAAGGTGTTATGTATCTCTTTAAATATATTTCTATTCAAATGGGTATAGAAGGAAAGAGGGTTTTGTCTCTTATTAAAGAAAAGAGCCTGGAATTATAAATTATAGGTTGTAACATGAGGGAGAATCTAATTTTTTTGTAATTTGGAATTTTTTAGGGTAATTATTTTCTCTAGCTAGCTGCCAGAAGATACACAATCAAAACAAGACTGTTTCAAGGATACACCTGAAAAATATATCATAAAATCATGTGGCACTTGATGGGGTACTCTTCATTCCTCCTAGAAAGTGATTTAAAAAACCCTTGAAGCTAAAAACAGTTTGTTTTTATTGAACTGTTGCTACAGGAACTAAGGCTACTAAATATGATTGTATAGATAATGCATTGAACAATTCTGGGGGGCTTCACTTACCATAGTTATCATAGACTGTGTATTTATTGTGGCAGTTTTTTTAGCAGCTAACAGTGGCATTTAGAGCTAGCAACAAGACAGTGATACTAACTGGAGAAGATAGCAACAAGCAGCCAACCAGCAGAAGATAGTAACTTGGGTAATGAAGTACTCAAAGTAAAATTAAGAGACTCCTAAAACTGCGTATGGAAAGAATTCATTGAGGTGCCTAATAATAACTATTTGTTACTTGCATTTGAGGATGTGCATATGCATGGAGCCAAGCATTTAAAGCAATAACAAAGTATCTCCAAATGATTCTTAACCTCAGTATAAAAAGAGTGAACTTCTTCAAGGATACTGCAAAAAGTACTTTTTATGCTGTTTTTCTTTCTCCCTTAAGTTCATTGTGGTGTCCCTAAAGGAAGGTATGTTCAACAATGCAAACGTCCTTTTCAAAACCAAGTTTGTGGATGGTGTTTCTACAGTAGCCAGATTTACTCAGTGTCAAAATGGAAAAGTTCCAAAGGAAACCAAATCCAAGGCAAAAGGACCCAAATGATCACATACGGAAGTTAAAAGTACAAATTTATTCTTTCACCTTGACTTATTTTTTAAACATGAACTTTTTAAGAACTTGGGATTCATGTAATTTTTTCATATAAAAAATTTAATCATTTTGTTACCTAACCCATTTTCTCTTCCTTTATATAATCACTTATAAATGAGCATAAATTCCTCTGTTCTGAATTAGTGTAAACTGTGGTCCAATTACTGTGATTGTGATTTTATGTATGTCATCAAATATTTTTTCTTACACAAGTCTTTTATATATTAGGGAGCCAGAGATACATATTTTGTATGTAAAAGCAAAACTACAAAGAAACAGATGAAATTAAATTATAGGATAAATATAGCTGATAATCAGCTTTTAATAATTAGCTAATTCCTACGGTAATATTTGTGTGTTTTCTATTGCTAATTATGTCATTCAGGTAAGGAAGAATTATAAAGCAAGTAGCTGGACCAACAAAGGGAACACAAAGAAAGCTATTAGGCATGCACTGAGTTATTTGTGGTTAGTTCCTTGAGGACAATGCCAGATCCTTGATTTAGACTCAGATGGGAAGCAGATCTTAAAAGATTTCTGTCATTCTAATGATGTTTGAATATCATGTTTCTGTATGCTTAGTAATTGGTCTGTGCAGTCTTGTCTTTTTAAAAACCTTTATGAGTATTTTAATAAAAGCTTGGGAGAGAGGTATGTTGCATGCTGCTCTCGGTTGCAAGTTTATCTGAAGTCTCCTAATATTTTCAAAGATTTTTGTCAGCCTTTTCATAATCCAATAAATAACAATCTTGGTGAGTGAGAATATAGGAGCCAATATATATAAATAAATAGATCCATCTGTTCTACCAAAAGGACTCAAAATTTGATGATTATTATATTTCTTAGTGTCCTCTGCTTTCCAGCTTAAAACCATGAATTTCCTTTAAGATTTCAAAAGATGGCGCTAATAAACACTGTAAAAATACTATATATGGTTCTTAGTCTCTCTTAATATGTCCCTAGAACCATGTGTTCCGAACTCCAAATCTTGAAAGTTCTGACACGATCTAATCTGACCTTGGGTACGTTATTTTGGCCCCACATTTCTTAATACTTGAGTCTCAGTTCCTTTGTGGTATCCTTTTCCTAATGTATGCTCATACTTCCTGGCCTGGGTTTAATACTTCTCATCCTTCATCCTCATATCATATCTGAGCATGTCAGATAACACCCAGGTAACTGATACTGGGGGGCACATTGGAAAGACTGAATATGGAATTAGTTCTGTCCACTGTGGGAGGAGAAGGAGACAAAGCTGAAAATGCTGAGTTACAGGAAGTCCAGTGTCACATGCAATAGACGTAAGTATATTTCTTTTCAAATGTTTTGCAAATCATTTGCCAAAAAGAATTACATCAGTTCACACTGTCACCAATACAGTATGCCTGTTGACTAAAACCTAGTCAGACCTGGCTGTTAATTTTAATATTTCTAATTTACTAGTTATAAAATGATATTTAATTGCTATTTGAATTATCATTTTATAAGTAACTTGTGGGATTGAATATTTTGCATATGTACTAATTTTGTTTCCTCTGCTAACAAATTTTCTATTTGTTTGTTTGCTTTCTAATGGAAATCCCCAAACATTAAATTTTTGTAATGTCATTATTCTTTGATTAGAGGGAACACATTAAGGGGAATGGGAACATTTGTTTCAAACATCTGCAATAATATGAGTAACTAATATTTATTGAGCTTTTTCTATACATCAGACACTATTTTCATTTGCACACCTTTTCACACTTAATCCTAGTAATCCTAGTAATAATCCAGTGAGGTAAGTAACTGTTGTCATCAGCACTATATAACTGACGAAATTGAATTGAGCAGAGAAGTTAAGAAACTTGCCCACAGTGTTCATACAGATCGTGAATAGCAGAGCCAAGATACAAATCTTAGTAGTTGGTCTCCAGAACCTATTATACACTACCTCTCTGACAGCTCAAACATCTGCATTTATTGTACATAGTAAATTTAAAAGAGGTCTGGATGACTAGTATGCACAACATGTGAAAATTATCTTTAGGAAGAACCACCAACATTTGAAGAAAGGATTCCTTGTATTTTTGTTTTGGTATTTCACGTATGCTAACAGCAAATGCAAAAGCAAAGACTTGAGAATCCCTCTTCCATATGTTGGAGTAATCTAACAGGCCAGTACTCCCACAGTCATGTCATTTGCAAATAAGAGTGATGAGAGCTGGCATATTTGCCTTTTCCCCCAAATTAGGAGCATTCACTCTTTCACCACTGGATATAATGTTAGCTCTAGGCCTTTGGTAGATACTCTTTATCAAGTTAAGGAAGTTCCCTTCTATTCCAAGTTTGATCATAATTTTGTCATGGATGGGTGTTGAATTTTCTCAAATGCTTTTTCTGCATTGATATGACCAGATGACTTCTTCTTTACACCTGTTAATGTTATAAATTTACATTGCTTAATTTTTGAATATTAAACAAGCCTTGTATCCTTGGAAAAAACCCCACTAGGTCATGATGTATATTTCTTTTTAGCTGTTGCTGGATTCTGTTTGCTAATAGTTTGATCATGATTTTTGTGAATATTCATGAGGGGCATTGTTCTGTAGGGTTTTTTGGTTTTTTTCTTCTACTTTTTGGTTTCAGGGTAATACTAGCTTTATAAAATGAATTTGGAAATGTTTCCTCTTCTGTTTTCTGGAGGGTTGTATAGAATTGGTGTGAATTCTTTATTTTGTAGAATTTTCCTGTGAAACCATCTGGGCCTAGAGATTGGGGAGGGGGGTGGTAAAATGAGTAGTTTCTTTAATAGTTATTGGGCTATTTAAATTATCTATTTCATATTGGGTGACTTGTATTTTTTTAGGAATTGTTTCATCTAAACTATCAAATTAGTGTATAGAGGTTATGGCATTTCCTCATTATCCTTCTGATGTCTACAAGTTCTAAATTGATATCCCTTGTTTTATTCCTGATAATGGTAATTTGTGTCTTTTCTCTTTTTATCTTTGTCAGTCTTGCTGGAGATTTGTCAATGATATTGTCTTCAAAGATTTTCTAATTTACATTTTGACTATTGAATTTTTTTTGGAGTGTTTTTCTTAATATCCAAATACTTGGAGATTTTCCAGGGAGCTTTATTTTACTGATTTCTAGTTTAATTTTGTTATGGTCAGGGATCATACTTTGTATCATTTCAATTTTAAAAAAAAATTGTTAGAAAATGATAGATTTAAGAACTTCTATTAGAAGATTTAAAAAGATACAAATTCAGTGGTCTAAAGTTCTCTTAATCTTTTTTCTAGATAAGAATAAACCCAAATTAAATAAATAGAAATAATAAAGTGTAAAAATCAACAATGTATAAGACAGAAGAACAATGGAGAAAATCAATGAAACCAACATCTGTTTCTCAAAAGAGCAACAAAATCAGTAGATCTCTAATTAGACCATTCAAGTAAACCAGAGAAATTACAAATCACAAATATCAGGAATGAAGGAAGAGTTGACACTGTGGATCTTACCTTACTTAAAAGGATGCAAAATTATGACCATTTTTATGCCAGTAAATTTGACAACATAAGACAAGATAGAACAATTAGGAAAATAAAACTCACCAAAACTGACACAAGAAGAGAACAAAACCTGAATAGCCTCACATCTATGAATACAACTGAAATTATTATGAAATATCTTCCCACAAAGAAAACTCCAATCCCATATAGTTCCTCTTATAAATTTTTCCATTCAACGAAGAAATAACACCAAGCATAATTATACAAAGTTTTTCAGAAAGTAGAGGGGGAGGGAATACTTCCAACTTATTTTATGAGGCCAGTGTTGTCTGATACTAGAACTTGACAAAGACATTACAAAACAAGAAAATAACAGGACAGTGGTCCTCATGAACATAGGAACAAAAATCCTGAAAATATTAGCAAGCCAAATCTAACAACATCTATAAAAGTTAAGCCATTTTCAAGTTTTTCAAAAGATGGTACTGACATATTTATTTGGAAAAAGAAGCATACAGGAAGAGTAACTAAAAATGAGTCATAGACCCAAAAGTAGTTAAAACATTTCTAGAAGACCATTTTGGTGACCTTAGATTAGGCAAAGATTTCCTAGGACAAAAAACAAACCATAAAAAAAAAAAAAAGACAAATGGAACATTAAAATTGAATTGAAAATCTCTTCAAAAGATAACAAAAAGACCACAGACTAGAAAAGATTATTTTCAGTGTACGGAGTTGACAGAATTGAGTACAAGATGTATAAAGAACTTATAACTAACATTGGATATTTGCATGAATGGTGCAGAAGCAATGGTAGGTAAAACTGCTGTCACTTGGCATAAATCAAGGCAGTGCCACACACTGTACAAGTAGTGCTGATTGCATTCTTCACTGCCATTTATTTGAATTTTTAAAAAATGGCAGTTTCACTTGAGTATAATGAAGCTGTAAAAGTTATATCTCAACATCTTGAGTACACGTCTTCAATAACGTGAGTGATAAAATGAGAATTATGTATAAAGCACATATCAAAACATGATGGTTTTTTTCAGAAATGCAGTTATTTCAGTTGGGAGCTGAAGTAACCCTTTTCATGGAATTCCATTTGTACTTGAACAGATAGACTAAGACAAACTATAGTTATTAAGTCTATGGTATTTGGTAGACATTTGTCAAAAATGAACAAAGAGAGCCTGTCATAAGAACCTGACATTTTTGTTGCAAATAATAAAATTGTAGCTCTCAAATGAAAATTAGAATTTTGGCAACCTTGTATTCCTCATTGTGGACTTGACATCTTCTCAATACTAAAGACTTTTCTGATAACACTGGTAGTAATATTAACACATGGGATTTTTTTTAGATATTATGAAATGTGTTAACATTTTGAAGATCTGCATAACTCAGTGAATGGTATTTTCCAGTGACCAATGTGTGATGTTACAAAATCATGGATGGGTAAAATAGCCATTCTAATTACAGGAAAGACCAGTGATTCTAGTGTTAGAAGGTAGGAGAACTTTTTTTTTTTTTTTTTGCACCACGCGGGCCTCTCACTGTTGTGGCCTCTCCCGTTGCGGAGCACAGGATCCAGATGCGCAGGCTCAGCAGCCGTGGCTCACGGGCCTAGCCGCTCTGCGGCATGTGGGATCTTCCCGGACCGGGGCACGAACCCGTGTCCCCTGCATCAGCAGGCAGACTCTCAACCACTGCGCCACCAGGGAAGCCTGGTAGGACAACTTTTGATACGGTTTCAGATTCCACATAGCAACTGGCTTAAGAAGCTGTCACTTGTTGCATTTTGTTGTTAGCATCAAGAAAGAATATCTACATTATCTAATACTCCTCCCCTTCCCAACTATGTATTTATTCTCAACTCTAGACAGGAAACTTGAATAAGTTGTATAAGTAGAAAGGGGTGGAGGCAGGATTTAAACTCGGACTGTCTAGCTGAAGAGCCATACTCCTAGCCATTATGATATAACAAACTGTAAGTTAGGTATACTCCTTGCTTTGTACCTGGAGCTGAGAGAACATTCACATTATTTTGCATAGGTGAGATTCTTATGTCACATGTCATGCATGGGTGGGAGCAAGGAGTGATATATTTAAATCCATTGTAGAGAACAAAGATTGCAGGTTAGTCCTAAGGGTTTAGTGAGATAGTATGGCTACTAATCCCTAAAGATGTGACAGAATGGTAGGCATAAACGGTCCCTTTTCTTGCCACCAGTTAAGGACCAGAGTTTTCTTCAATGGCCTGAGGCTTCACATATTATCCTTTACCACTTACCCGGTTATAGGATGAGCTCTGTTACCTGATGGTCATTAAGCATCTAAAGTTCTTTTAAATCTCAAGGCTCACTCTTGCTCCATTCTGCATATTGGTCCTAGTGCACACTGCTGCCCTATTTAGACATTTTGGCATTCTAAGCCCTCTAATCACAGCCTATCTTAAACTGTCTTTATGAAGGAGCCCTACCCCACCCAATCTGCAACAGCTGCCCCTCCTGAACACAGCTTTCTTCTCTATCTCTACGTTTCTGCGCATGCTCTTCTCTCCACGTGGAAGTTACTCTGTACCATCCTACCGACAGTGTACCCACAAGATTCTGCTCAAAAGTCGCCACTTCTATGGATACTTCTCTATTCCCATCCCCTTCAAATGGCATCAAAAAATAGTCCAAAGTTGTAGTAACTGAACACGTCTTAGTTCTTTTAGTAGATTATAAACGGCTGAGTGCATCTCTTTAGAGCTCGTAACCTAGTAGTGCCTTGATCTCAAAGATTATTTGCTTAGTAAATGAGTATAAGGAATCATAAAAGTTAAAGATGGAATAGACCATTACCACACTGTATGGATTATCAAACTAACTAGAATGAGATAGATGAACCCGTATTCACTCTGAAAAGTTACTAGTAGGATTTTGTCACGTAACCATGCTTGTTAATGAAGTGTCGCAGTAAAATTTTATAAGCCAGGATTTCATGCTAGAGATTTTTTCCTCCAAAGAATTAAAAGAATTGATGGTATCAGCCCTTTTATATGTTATTATCTGTTATTTCCTATTCTACTGATATTTTTGTAGGTGTGAAAAGTATATAAATTGTCTAAACTATTGTATTCCAAAGTTGAAAGGTTTTTATTTCACGTCAACTTTAATCAAAGACATAATTTTAAATCCCTTAGTAACTTAAGTATAGAAGTTTGCTTCATTGTTAATTACTTAGGATTAAAAATCCACAGCAGATGTTAATTTGAAGAAAAGAAAAAGAAAAATCTAAAAAATACTTTTATCCTGAGAGTGCTTCCAGCTCAGCATGAGGCGGCAGGTGTTAAACATACCCTGACTACCCCTGCTTCTGGGGACCAGAAAGAGCATGAATAATTTACTTTTATAAATAACTCCAATACATGAGCTTTATCTTCCACTCCCTCTCTCAAGTAATTTCCACCAGGGCTACATGAACCAAAACTGCACTGCGCTGCCAATCCACGGCCTACGCTCTTCCCTGGTGGGTTGCTACTGAAAACGTGAGAAGGCAAAATGTAGATTCAGGATAAAGAGAGAAAAGAAAGGAAGAAAACAAGCATACATTGCGTGTAGTTTCACCTGTTACCTGACTTTAACAACAAAGTTGCTGTGATCATTCTCATAGATGAGAAAACAGAGGCTAAGAGAAGTTAATTTACCTCCTCAGTTAAGGTGCAGCAAAATCAGAATTTGAATATGTCTGACGCCAAGCTTCATGATCTTTCAACTACACAACTGCTTCTAAAATATTATTTTAAAATGTAAAAACTATTTAAAGGAAAAAAAACTTTACACACAAGATTTACTTAAATATGTATAACTTTGAAATGAACTCCTTTTGCCTTCCATTCTCATAAAACTGTAAAATAACAAAAAATACAAAATAAGTACAAACCACCACAAAAACAAAGTTTAGCTCAATAACGTCTAATTATGCAGGTAAAGGTGAAACAGTTAATGCTTAGAGCGAGACTCTGAAGAGCAGCATGTTAATGTGAATCTTGTAATGAATCATTTTCCCACCACTTTCCTCACCTTTCACTATAAAACCTTGTACGGCACGCTATAATGTCATTTTCTCATCACCTGCTGGGTGTACAGATTAAGAACACCTCGGTTCTTTTATTTCATAGCCTATTAAAATACCTCTACTTCATGCTAAAGAGATTGTTTATAGAAGTATAAATGAAATCACCATGCAATGCTTAATATGCAAGCTGTTGAGATGAGCCCCAAATATGTATGTATTTTTAAACTTACCAAAATAAAAGCACAAAAATTTAACTGAAGGCATTACAGACCTGAAAATGTATCCTGAGATTGCTCCCCAGAGATCCTCAAATTGCAGTTTGAAAAAGATTGCACTATAGTATATCAAAGATATACTTACCTAATTTGTATAGAGGATCATTATTCTCTAACAAAGGCAAGGTTCTTTTCACAGCATTTTTACTAGTATTTCACATCTCTGTTCCACTATACTTTATGTAGGATAAAGCTTCTCCACCTTCCTGAAAGGTGACAGTTTCAGAACACCCTTCCTGCCTGTTATTTTGGGACTAAGGAAAGCTAGCTGGAATAGCTCTCCCATTTTGGGTCTAATTTTTAATTTCACAAAGTCCTGTAAAAATGTCAAATGTAATGCAACCTATTTATTATGCCTCTTTCATAATGTGAAATTGATAATATCAAACTGATAGGATGATAGAAAAATTAAATTAGACAATGGTACATGTTTGTCCTTTCTTGAAACATATAAGGTACAGAAAACATGTTAAACGCTATTCCCACTAGCATATGGAGACAAGGTATGGAAACAACCTAAGTGTCCATTGATGGATGAATGGATAAAGAAAATGTGATACACACACACACACTCACACACACACTGGAATATTATTCCGCCATGAAAAAGAAGGACATCTTGCCATTTGCAACAACATGGATGGACTCTGAGGACATTATACTAAGTGAAATGTGAGAAAGACAAATACCATATGATCTCACTTACATGTGGAATCTAAAACAAATCAAAAAAACCCTAAACTCACAGAGAACAGATTGGTGGTTCCCAGGGGTGGGGGATGGGCGAAGTGGGTGAAGAGGGTCGAAAGGTAAAAACTTTCAGTTATAAAATAAATAACGGGGATGTAATGTACAGCGTGGTGATTATAGTTAATACTATATTGTAATTTGAAATTTGATAAGAGATCTTAAAAGTTCTCATAAAAAATTTTTATAACTAAGTATGGCAATGGATGTTAACTAGGCTTACTGTGGTGATCATTTTGCAATATATACAAATATTGACATTGTATACCTGAAACTAATATAATGTTATATGTCAGTTTCACCTCAATTTTTAAAAAAGCTGGAAAGGTAGTCTAGGACTGGATTGAGAAAAGTCTATTCAAATTAATTTGAATGGAAAATTGATGCTAGAAAATCTAATCAGATATCAGGAGAATAAAACTGAAACTCCCTCCTAAAATATAAAAGGAAAACGGACAAAAATTATTCAAATGTGGCTGTAGCCCCATTTAGAAATTAGAAAATTTAGCACAATTCTAACAAGAGCAATAACCAGAGACATAATTAAAATGTTCCTGAATGGGAAAAAAATACTACAAAGGCGGGTAAAAGATGTTCCTGCATTTTAGGCAATATTGTTGGAAAAGGAACCACACCTAGAGTTATCTAGGCCTTCTGATTTTCTTTTTATTACAAAGGCACCGTCTCTAACTAAAGTGGAAGTCTGATAAATTCAAACTTGAATTCATGGTGTGAAAATTGTCAATTCACTAACTTTTTAACTCCAGGCACACTAAATAGACTACACTTTTTGGTGCCTCCTACTCTGTCTAAACTACAGACAATGACAACAAACCTAACTCAGTAACCCGGGATGGAAATAAGGTTCCACTTAGGTTCTTAAGCCTTAGAGAGAGTCTGAGTAACAGAGCATCAGAATCAACAAGTCACTTTCAGGAGCCTCTCATCCTTTCACACCTGCCTCAGGCAACTCCTTTTCTTACCTCCTGAACCTATCTGCTCAAGTCTTGCTAACAAACCTGATTCTCCCACTTTTGCCTGGCCTTTTGATGTTTAATGGCATGCTCTTGTAGGTAGATCCTTTGCCAGTATTTCTACAGGACAATTTTTCCCCAATACTATCTTTTTTTTCCCCAAAGACCTGTTCCTACCTCACTTCCAGGTCCAGCCTGTCTCTAGAACTACAGCCCAGGCTAAGCCTTGCGTCCTCTGCTTCTCTGGGAAGGAAATTTGGACCTTTAGAATATTTTTAAGTAAAAATATTTTTAAGTAAAAATATTCTAATGAGGAATTCGACTCATAAATGCTTTCTTTCTCTAAAAGAACATCCAAACTTTGGGAGAATAATGCCAACTAATCTAGTTATTGCAGAATCTCTTAAAGCAATGATGTTCTCCAACATGTCACAGGGAACATTATCAAATAATCCAGATAAAAAGGCTTGTCGCACATTAAGTTTATAAACGTAGCAGCTACCACAATGGAGGAACTTCTTAGCACTGAATCTTTCAGGTGACCACAACAAATTAACGTGCTGGTGCAAAGACCTGTTTTATCTTTGTGCAGGTTGTGACAGATTCCACTGAAATTGCAATTAGCAGTCTTCATGTTTTTACTTTTTTTTTTCCTGTGAACACATGCTCAGAGATATTTCAATTCTAGTTTTTAGCTTCTCACCCAAATTATCATTCTTAATACAAATTCCTGTTTGCAGCTGAAAGCACTCCATTTCAACTGGTGTTTTCTTACAGCATGTATACATTATTTAATATTAAAATGTTTCCAAGTGAGCTTATTAAAACCCGCACCATCTTTTTGGTTGATGTGACTCAGGAAATACAGTGAGGGGCTTCCCTGGTGGTGCAGTGGTTGAGAGTCCGTCTGCCGAAGCAGGGGACACGGGTTCGTGCCCCGGTCCGCGAGCGTCCCACATGCCGCAGAGCCGCTGAGCCTGTGCGCCCCGAGCCTGTGCGCCCCGGAGCCTGTGCTCCGCAACGGGAGAGGCCCACGTACCGCAAAAAAAAAAAAAAAAGAAAATACAGTGAGAAGGCAGCAATTATTTGGAGAGGGAGAGGCATCAGTTCGTAGATCACTTTTCTTAGAAAACATGGTGGGGGAAGTTATATGTTGGACACTTCTGCTATTTGCCATTTCCCAAGAAAGCAAAAAATG
This sequence comes from Delphinapterus leucas, assembly GCF_059928025.1. NCBI lineage: Eukaryota > Metazoa > Chordata > Mammalia > Artiodactyla > Monodontidae > Delphinapterus > Delphinapterus leucas. Next base: position 96,618,783 of record NC_143134.1, read on the forward strand.
CCCCAGACCACATACAGCCTTTCCATTCTACACGCATATGAAACAAAATTAGAAAGTACTAACAGTAGTGCAGGACTTTTAGAATTACACTTGGATATTCTCTCATTTTCAAACTTTAAATTACATCATTAAACTTATTTTAACTATTCTTTATGTGTTTTTTGAATTTTATTTATTTTTATACAGCAGGTTATTAGTTATCTATTTTATACATATTAGTGTATATATGTCAATCCCAATCTCCCAATTCATCCCACCACCACCTCCCCACCCCCAGCTTTCCCCTCTTGGTGTCCATACGTTTGTCCTCTACATCTGTGTCTCTATTTCTGCCTTTCAAACTGGTTCATCTGTACCATTTTTCTAGATTCCACATATATGCCTTAATGTATGATATTTGTTTTTCTCTTTCTGATTTACTTCACTCTGTATGACAGTCTCTAGGTCCATCCACATATCTACAAATGACCCAATTTCATTCCTTTTTATGGCTGAGTAATATTCTATTGTATATATGTACCACACCTTCTTTATCCATTTGTCTGCCAATGGATATTTAGGTTGCTTCCATGTAACCTATTGTAAATAGTGCTGCAGTGAACATTGGACTGCATGTGTCTTTATGAATTATGGTTTTCTCAGGGAATATGCCCAGTAATGGGATTGCTGGGTCATATGGTAGTTCTATTTTTAGTGTTTTAAGGAACCTCCATACTGTTCTCCATAGTGGCTGTATCAATTTACATTCCCACCAACAGTGCAAGAGGGTTCCCTTTTCTCCACACCCTCTCCAGCATTTGTTGTTTGTAGATTTTCAGATGTTTAACCGATGGGAGGTGATACCTCATTGTGGTTTTGATTTGCATTTCTCTAATTAGTGATTTTGAGCATCTTTTCACATGCCTCTTGGCCATCTGTATGTCTTCTTTGGAGAAATGTCTATTTAGGTCTTCTACCCACTTTTTGATTGGGTTGTTTGTTCTTTTAGTATTGAGTTGAAGGAGCTGTTTATATATTTTGGAGATTAATCCTTTGTCCATTGATTCATTTGCAAATACTTTCTCCCATTCTGAGGGTTGTCTTTTCCTCTTGTTTATACTTTCCTTTGCTGCGCAGAAGCTTTTAAGTTTCATTAGGTCCCATTTGTTCACTTTCGTTTTTATTTCCATTACTCTAGGAGGTGAGTCAAAAAAGATCTTGCTGTGATTTATGACAAAGAGTGTTCTTCCTATCTTTTCCTCTAAGAGTTTTATAGTGTCTGGTCTTACATGTAGGTCTTTAATCCATTTTGAGTTTATTTTTCTGTGTGGTGTTAGGGAGTGTTCTAATTTCACTCTTTTACATGTAGCTGTCCAGTTTTCCCAGCACCACTACTGAAGAGACTGTCTTTTCTCCATCGTATATTCTTGCCTCCTTTGTCATAGATTAGTTGACCATAAGTGTGTGGGTTTATCTCTGGGCTTTCTATCCTGTTCCATTGATCTATATTTCTGTTTCTGTGCCAATACCATATTGTCTTGATTACTGTAGCTTTGTAGTATAGTCTGAAGTAGGGAGCCTGATTCGTCCAGCTCCGTTTTTTCCCCTCAAGAGTTCTTTGCCTATTTGGGGTCTTTCGTGTCTCCATACAAATTTTAAGATTTTTTGTTCTAGTTCTGTAAAAAATGCCATTGGTAATTTGATAGGATTGCATTGAATCTGTAGATTGCTTTGGTAGTATAGTCATTTTCACAATGTTGATTCTTCCAATCCAAGAACATGGTATATCTCTCCATCTGTTTGTGTCATCTTTTATTTCTTTCATGAGTATATTACAGTTTTCTGAGTACAGGTCCTTTGCTTCCTTAGGTAGGTTTATTCCTCGGTATTTTATTCTTTTTGTTGCAGTTGTGAATGGGATTGTTTCCTTAATTTCTCTTTCTGATCTTCTGTTGTTAATGTATAGGTATGCAAGAGAAATCTTGCATTAATTTTGTATCATGCAAATTTACCAAATTCATTGATTAGCTCTAGTAGTTTTCTGGTGGTGTATTTAGGATTATCTATGTATAGTATCATGTCATCTGCAAACAGTGACAGTTTTACTTCTTCCTTTCCAATTTGGATTCCTTTTATTTCTTTCTCTTCTCTGATTGCTGTGGCTAGGACTTCCAAAACTATGATGAATAACAGTGGCAAGAGTGGACATCCTTGTTTTTTTCCTGATCTTAGAGGAAATGCTTTCAGTTTTTCACCATTGAGAATGATGTTTGTTGTGAGTTTCTCGTATATGGCCTTTGAGGTAGGTTCCCTCTATGCCCACTTTCTGGAGAGTTTTTTATCATAAATGGATGTTGAATTTTGTCAAAAGCTTTTTCTGCATCTATTGAGATGATCATATAGTTTTTCTTCTTCAATTTGTTTATATGGTGTATCACATTGATTGATTTGCATATATTGAAGAATCCTTGCATCCCTGGGATAAATCCCACTTGATCATGGTGTATGATCCTTTTAATGTGTTGTTGGATTCTGTTTGCTAGTATTTTGTTGAGGATTTTTGCATCTATATTCATCAGTGATATTGGTCTGTAATTTTCTTTTTTTGTAGTATCTCTGTCTGGTACTGGTATCAGGGTGATGGTGGCCTTGTAGAATGAGTTTGGAAGTGTTCCTTCCTCTGCCATTTTTTGGAAGAGTTTGAGAAGGATGGGTGTTAGCTCTTCTCTAAATGTTTGATAGAATTCACCTGTGAAGCCATCTAGTCCTGGACTTTTGTTTGCTGGAAGATTTTTAATCACAGTTTCAATGTCATTACTTGTGATTGGTCTGTTCATATTTTCTATTTCTTCCTGGCTCAGTCTTGGAAGGTTATACCTCTCTAAGAATTTGTCCATTTCTTCCAGGTTGTACATTTTATTGACATAGAGTTGCTTGTAGTAGTCTCTTAGGATGCTTTGTATTTCTGCGGTGTCTGTTGTAACTTCTCCTTTTTCATTTCTAATTTTATTGATTTGAATCCTCTCCCTCTTTTTCTTGATGAGTCTGGCTAAAAGTTTATCAATTTTGTATATCTTCTCAAAGAACCAGCTTTTAGTTGTATTGATCTTTGCTATTGTTTTCTTTGTTTCTATTTCATTTATTTCTGCTCTGATCTTTATGATTTCTTTCCTTCTGTCAACTTTGGGTGTTGTTTGTTCTTCTTTCTCTAGTTCCTTTAGGTGTAAGGTTAGATTATTTATTTGAGATTTTTCTTGTTTCTTGAAGTAGGATTGTATAGCTGTAAACCTCCCTCTTAGAACTGCTTTTGCTGCATCCCATAGGTTTTGGATCATCGTGTTTTCATTGTCATTTGTCTCTAGGTATATTTTTATTTCCTCTTTGATTTCTTCAGTGATCTCTTGGTTATTTAGTCACGTACTGTTTAGCCTCCATGTGTTTGCATTTTTTTTACAGTTTCTTCCCTGTAATTTATTTCTAATCTCATAGTGTTGTAGTCAGAAAAGATGCTTGATATGATTTCAGTTTTCTTAAATCTACCAAGGCTTGATTTGTGACCCAAGATGTGATCTATCCTGGAGAATGTTCCATGTGCACTTGAGAAGAAAGTGAAATCTGCTTTGTTCAGATGGAATGTCCTATAAATATCAATTAAAACTATCTGGTCTATTGTGTCAATTAAAGCTTGCGTTTCCTTAATTTTCTGTCTGAATGATCTGTCCATTGGTGTAAGTGAGGTGTTAAAGTCCCCCACTATTATTGTGTTACTGTTGATTTCCTCTTTTATAGCTGTTAGCATTTGCCTTGTGTATTGAGGTGCTCCTATGTTGGGTGCATATATATTTATAACTGTTATATCTTCTTCTCATATTGATCCCTTGATCATTATGTAGTGTCCTTCCTTGTCTCTTGTAACATTCTTTAAAGTTATTTTATCTGATATGAGTATTGCTACTCCAGCTTTCTTTTGATTTCCATTTGCATGGAATATCTTTTTCCATCCCCTCACTTTCAGTCTGTATGTGTCCCTAGGTCTGAAATGAGTCTCTTGTAGACAGCATATATATGGCTCTTGTTTTTGTATCCATTCAGCGAGCCTTTGTCTTTTGGTTGGAGCATTTAATCCATTCACATTTAAGGTTATTATTGATATGTATGTTCCTATTACCACTTTCTTAATTGTTTTGGGTTTGTTTTTGTAGGTCCTTTTCTTCTCCTGTGTTCCACATTTAGAGAAATTCCTTTAGCATTTGTTGTAGAGCTGGTTTGGTTGTGCTGAATTCTCTTAGCTTTTGCTTGTCTGTAAAGCTTTTGATTTCTCTGTCAAATCTGAATGAGATCCTTACTGGGTAGAGTAATTTTGGTTGTAGATTCTTCCCTTTCATCACTTTAAGTATATCATGCCACTCCCTTCTGGCTTGTAGAGTTTCTGCTGAGAAATCAGCTGTTAACCTTATGGGAGTTCCCTTGTATGTTATTTGGTGTTTTTCCTTTGTTGCTTTTAATAATTTTTCTTTAATTTTTGTCAATTTGATTACTATGTGTCTCGGCGTGTTTGTCCTTGGGTTTTTCCTGCCTGGGACTCTCTGCACTTCCTAGACTTGGGTGGCTATTTCCTTTCCTATGTTAGGGAAGTTTTCAACTATAATCTCTTCAAATATTTTCTCAGGTCCTTTTTCTCTCTCTCTTCTCCTTCTGGGACTCCTAAAATGCGAATGTTGTTGCATTTCATGTTGTCCCAGAGGTCTCTTAGGCTGTCTTCATTTCTTTTCATTCTTTTTTCTTTATTCTGTTCTGCAGCAGTGAATTCCACCATTCTGTCTCCAGGTCACTTATCCATTCTTCTGCCTCAGTTATTCTGCTATTGATTCCTCCTAGTGTATTTTTCATTTCAATTATTGTATTGTTCATCTCTGAACAATTGTTTGTTCTTTAATTCTTCTAGGTGTTTGTTCTTTAAATCTTCTAGGTCTTTGTTAAACATTGCTTGCATCTTCTCGATCTTTGCCTCCATTCTTTTTTAGGTTTTTTTTTTTTTTTTGCGGTATGGTGGCCTCTCACTGTTGTGGCCTCTCCTGTTGTGAAGCACAGGCTCCGGACGTGCAGGCTCAGTGGCCATGGCTCATGGGCCCAGCCACTCCGCGGCATGTGGGATCTTCCCAGTCCGGGGCACGAACCTGCGTCCCCTGCATCGGCAGGCGGACTCTCAACCACTGCGCCACCAGGGAAGCCCTTGCCTCCATTCTTTTTCTGAGGTCTTGGATCATTTTCACTATCATTATTCTGAATTATTTTTCTAGAAGGTTGCCTATCTCCACTTCATTTAGTTGGTTTTCTGGAGTTTTATCTTGTTCCTTTATCTGGTACATGGTTCTCTGCCTTTTCATTTTGTCTATCTTTCTGTGTATGTAGTTTTTGTTCCACGGGCTCGTGCAGAATTGTAGTTCTTCTTGCTGCTGCTGTCTGCCCTCTGGTGGATGAGTCTATCTAAGAGGCTTGTGCAAGCTTCCTGATGAGAGGGACTGGTGGTGGGTAGAGTTGGATGTTGCTCTGGTGTGCAGAGCTCAGTAAAACTTTAATCAGCTTATCTGCTGCTGAGTGTAGCTGAGTTCCCTTCCTGTTGGTTGTTTGGCCTGAGGTGACCCAGCACTGGAGCCTGCAGCCTCTTTGGTGGGGCTAATGGTGGACACCGGGAGGGCTCACACCAAGGAGTACTTCCCAGAACTTCTGCTGCCAGTGTCCTTGTCCCTGTGGTGAGCCACAGATCCCCCTGCCTATGCAGGAGACCCTGCAACACTAGCAGGTAGGTCTGGTTCAGTCTCTTATGGGGTCACTGCTCTTTCCCCTGGGTCCTGATGTGCACACTACTTTGTGTGTGCCCTTCAAGAGTGGAGTCTCTGTTTCCCCCAGTCTCGTCGAAGTCCTGCAGTCAAGTCCCACTAGCCTTCAAAGTCTGATTCTCTGGGAATTCCTCCTCCCATTGCCAGACCCGCAGGTTGGGAAGCCTGACATGGGGCTCAGAACGTTCACTCCACTGGATGGACTTCTGTGGTATAAGTGTTCCCCAGTTTGTGAGTCACCCACCCAGCGGTTGTGGGATTTGATTTTTATTGTGATTGCGCCCCTCCTACCATCTCACTGTGGCTTCTCCTTTGTCTTTGGATGTGGGGTATCTTTCTTGGTGAGTTCCAGTGTCTTCCTGTAGATGACTGTTCAGCAGTTAGCTGTGATTCTGGTGTTCTTGCAAGAGCGAGTGAGTGCAAGTCCTTCTACTCTGCCATCTTGCAACTATTTTTTATTTACTCTAAATTATAAGAAAAATGGATGTGCAGAAGAAACTCAATTTATATTTTATATCTAAACATTGAAAAGAAAATTAGTCCTCCCCCCTCCCCGCCCACACTCCTATTTTTAGAATAATGCCTTTGGACCACTTCTGTTTCAGTCTTTCTTTTCTAAATAATATTAGCAATTCCCTTTCCATTGTGTCAGTATCATAAAGTTTCAAGGTTTTATTTCAGCACGTTTCTTTTTGATCTACAAGATATGGAAGTGACCTTTCTATTTAATTAGCTTAAGAAGAAATTCCATCATGCATTCTACTTATTTGCATCCTCAATTAAATATTGTAATCCACCTATCATTGTTGTATAGTAGACTTCTCACAAGCTAGACAAGGCAAATCAACTTTAGCCTATGACAAGACTCAATTGAATGATACAATACTGGTTCACACTTGTTGTTTTCTCATTGGTGATATTCTTTTATGTCACTCTTATTGTAAACATAGAACATTAGTTTGTCTCTGAGGCCATTCAATTATTTTTACAAAAGAATTCAAGGCAGTGTTTTATGCCAAGTTTTCTGCTGCTTTCCATACATCTAGTATTTAAGGTTCAACAATGAATAGCATAGCTTCTGTATACTTTGAACTCTGTTTAGACAATATTGAATCAATTTTGCCATGGTCCACTGGCCTGCCTCACTGCCCTCTGGGTAGAAAGAAAGAAAATTATATCCTGAGGGAGGAATACAACTCTCTAGGACCCAGCCGTCTTAGAAAGGCTTTCTTGGTCAAAACACAAATGTGCATTTTTCCTTATTTATGATTGCTTCTAGGAGAATACTACATATGTTTACTTTCTTTCTTCCTATATAATATTTTGAAAGATTACATAAAAGATTTGGAAGGTATTGTGCAAAACATGAAATCACAGAGGATAGTGGTATGTATGGGTTTTTATATTCAAATAATTCATCCATATTATTGATAAGTATATATACTGTTATGTAGTATACTTCATGTTTTAAAAATAATGTTTATGTGGATAACATTGTTAAGAAACTAGAAACCACCATAGTTTGTATCTGACCTGGGTGCTGGGACACAAAGGAAGTTATGTAAAGAAAATTGATTCAACTCAGAAGAAGCCTAGTGAATAATATGTAACTTCCCTGCTTCAATTATCCATGACTCTATTTTGTTTCCCAGTCAGCCATATCTGAGCTGATCATACACATTTATATCAACTTATTAGCCATCCATCTAAAAATGAAAGTAAGATTCTAAGAGTAATGAAAGCGTATAGTGAAGATGTCCAAGAAATAAATAACCACCTATATATGTGTAAGCACTAGGCTGTCAGACACTTCTAATAGGTAAAGTAAATAAATTACCACCACCCCCAAAATCACTTAACAGTATATAGTGTATAACATGATTCTGCAACATAAAATACAAAGAATAAAGTACTTAAAATGTAGAGAAAATACACTTTAAAACTTTTAAAGCAATAAATCAAGAAAATCAGGAATTAGGTGCTTCCTTTTCTCTCAATATTTATGAAACAAAATAAACTTTACGAAATAAGAAAGATATGATTAAATGAAAGGAGAGCCTGGAATAAAATTGTGCTGAGAAGCAAACAAATAAAAATAAACTGCATGAGATACGAAAAAATATAATGATCCTAAAAAGCAAATAAAATAAAAATTTACATTAGAAACTGTTAAGCTCAGTCTGAAAAACCAAATCAATATTATGGAAAACAAATGTACTCTTTTAGTTACTGAAAAAAAAAAAAAGGACATAAGGGCTTCCCTGGTGGCGCAGTGGTTGAGAGTCCGCCTGCCGATGCAGGGGACACGGGTTCGTGCCCCGGTCTGGGAAGTTCCCACATGCTGCGGAGTGGCTGGGCCCGTGAGCCATGGCCGCTGAGCCTGTGCGTCCGGATCCTGTGCTCCGCAACGGGAGAGGCCACAACAGTGAGAGACCCGCGTACCGCAAAAAATAAAAGGACATAAAAAGAGAAAAATAAGTAATTGAAAATAACAGAGTTTAGCCAAAAGGGGCCTAATACTCTTCCTAAAGAAGTGTCAGGAACAAATTTCCTAGAAAATAAAGATGTAAGGGAAGAATATTTTCCTGAAGTGAAGAAAGGCTTGAGCTAAAAAGGTTTCACTGAGTGTTTAATGTCTCTATAAATAATATATAAATATATAAATTAAATGTAAGTAAGTAATGTATAAACATATGTATTTTTTTAAGTGTAAATAAAGAATTTAATTAGCATTTTGGCAAAAATGTCTTATGAAGGAAAAATCTTCGACTGGCCTTGATATCTCCTTCACAATATTATATATCAAAAGATACTTAAATAGAATCTACATGGAAAAAAGTTGTAAAAGAAGAACCCTACATTCAGTCAAATTGATAACCATTTGAGAAAGCAATTAAAATTGCATATAGTCCAAATTGTATTCCAGTGGTGCCTAACTTAAATGCTTTTCCTTCTTTCTAATTTTTTTATTTGTTTGACAAACTACCTGAAAATAATTCAAATTAGGTTAGGCTTACAAAGCGCAGCTGAGTTCCATAAAACAAAGAAGTTATACAGCACAGTAATGTTTACTACGTACATTTCCACTAGAAGTCTACATTCTAATTTTTAAGTAGTCACAAATCTGTATTTCATGCAAAATAAAATTTCTTTATAATAATAGTTTATTATAATTATGGTACCTTAAATTTATTGGGGCTCTAAATTTTATTAGAAGTATTAAAATGAAATTAGAAACAACTTAGCTCCCAATTTACTGACATACTATTGAAGAAAAAGTCAGCTCCACAGGCCAAATTAACTCTATGTGTGCATTTAAACATTAAGTGCATGGTGTTCAGATTGGTGCAATATGGATTTAGGATCAAGATTTCTATGCCGGGCTTCCCTGGTGGCGCAGTGGTTGGGAGTCCGCCTGCCGATGCAGGGGACACGGGTTCGTGCCCCGGTCCGGGAAGATCCCACATGCCGCGGAGCGGCTGGGCCCGTGAGCCATGGCCGCTGAGCCTGCGCGTCCGGAGCCTGTGCTCCGCAACGGGAGAGGCCACAACAGTGAAAGGCCCGCGTACCGAAAAAAAAAAAAAAAAAAAAAAAAGATTTCTATGCCAAGAATTTGGGGACACGCTGACTTAGCCTGACATAAACAACTCTGGTGTATTGCTAAGGTAACATTCAGAAATGCAGGAATAGTGTGGACAGAGGTAAGATTCAGATATTGATAGCTAAGAGTTTATAAGTAACCATCATGTATAGCCAGGCAAACATATTCACATTTCACCTTGCATTCATAGGTCATAGAATAGTCTGTGCGAGTTTTATTGGCCTTTGCAACTTCATAAAGAGATGAACAAGTTTTGACTATATCCAGTCAAAACTTTTCTCTTTACAAAAATATGTAGTTCACTATTGAAAACACATATAAGACAATAAAAATCACTCACAATGTTATTACCCAGTTATAACCAATTCACATTGTCATGTATACACTTTTGGTATTTCTTTCTGTCAGTATGGAATATATACTTTTTTTAAAAAAGGTGCATATTTTTACAACTTTTTTTCTTGAACAACATATGTTGTTCAAGAAAAAAAGTCATGTTCTTTTACTATAAAATGTTAAATTATGTATATTACTTAATGCATTCATAATTGTAGTACATGTTTTTGTATGGTATCTCAATACTTACATTGTGTTACATGTATACATATATGCTATAACTATGATGGAATGCATTTACATTCAGATGGCAAATAATTATGGAAATTGTTCATGATATATTGTAAAAGGGAAGAAAATGTACAAAAATCATGTGCCTTTTAAAAAATAAATTGTATACATATACTATATATAGATTTATGTATAGTGTATATGTTTGTGTGTGTATAAAATAGAAAAATAGATATTTTTAGCCAATCTAATAATTGTGGGTCTTTGTTTCCAGATCTTGTTGTAAGTAACCTTGTGATGAACATCATTATAGTTAAATATTTGCGCACATCCTTATATATTTCTGTTTTTCCAACGCCTGTTACACGATGCAGGTATCTAGTAAATGTTTGTTAAATAATTTTCAAAGCATTTATAAATTTAATTGCAAACATATAATTCTGCCTTTGATAAGACCTTTCCAACACTGAAAATATGTTAAATGTGACAGTAAATTGTACTACTTAGATTTTTGCTATGGCCTTGCAACATGTCTCTGTCCTTTGTCTATTTTTTTCATGAGTCCATTGCTCACACTACTTTCAGTATTCTTCTAAAATGAAGGATGGTCCCATTATGTATTTCTTTTAAAACTATATGTATTCTCTATTATGCACAAACTAAGTATCCAAGCACAGTGATATTGTAACTGTGGTCTCTGCTCCGGGTTCAGTCTCCACCACACACCTCCTTCACTCCCAGGTCCTTCGCTGCAGCCATAACGTGATACACATGTTCATTCATGCCCCAGCCCTCATGCAGCGCTTCTTCCTGATGAACTCTCGTTCTTCGAAGCCCAACTTAAGCATGACTTGCTTTGTCATGATTTTCTTCGTGCTTCTAGGATTTTGAACATTCTTCTAGTATAGCCCTTTAGACTCTGAACTGTATTTATTTATATTTCTAAATCCCAAAATTAGACCATAAACTACTTGAGTTCAAGAATAATATTTTCATCTATGTTTTCCTAGCACCTTAGTACAATTTGTGAATAATCCATTTTCTTTAGTATGGGTTTAGAATAAAGAAAGTAACTACAATGCTTCACATACTTCTAAACATTTTTAGAACCTAACTTTTTATCAGAGCAATTAACTACTATTACACTTTAAAGATTAGAGCCGTCACTAGACTTTGGTGTTTACGAAGTCCATTTTTGGCAAAGATAAACAAGACACCACAAATACCTATAGCTCACCTATCTCTAGTCTCAAATAAAATGAATTCAAAATGTGGCCTCTATAATAAGGTTTCCTTTTTCCTTTGCTCAAACTCTGTACTCCTCTTTGTGTGAATAGGGGATAAGCGCATAAACAAACAAATGAAATCCCACAATATTTCAGAAATATGGCTCATAATAACCTCAGAGTGTCCTAAGGGAAAAAGAATAAAATTTTTCCACGGTAGCATAGTTTATGTAGATTAGGGTTATTCAGTGCACTGTCTTGTCATGATATAACTTATCTATAGATAGTTTTTACTCTTGTCCTCCAGATTTATCACTTAAATGAGCTTTCCTAATCCATAAAAATTACTAGTAACCTTTTCATGCTCTGAATTTTCTCACCCCAGCCTACCTGGGACTCAGGTCAAGTTGAACTTTAAATAACAGTGCTGAATATGTTTTATGGCCTGCTCAACATCAGAGAGCAGAAACATTTATATTATGTGTGAAAACATTTGACATGGCTATAAAATGCTGCTGGTTTTGGCATACTGGGGTCAGTACAAGACAGGTGTTCAGGAAGGCACAGGAAGTGGGGCAGGGCCTAGAAAAACTGACCCTGAAATAGGCTGATTTTTGAGAAGGCACTAGGGTGCACAGCCCTATTCTGTCACCTGCAGATGACAATCAGGCAGTTATGGGCACAGCAAGGGAAATCCAGATACGACAGAACCCCTGGAGTCACAAGAGTAGTATGGAAGCTTCTCATCAGAAAAGTACCAGGTAGCATTTTGTAAAAATCATTGCTGTGTTTAAGTGAAGGCAAGACATCTCTGAGGGCTTTTTTAGCTGTTTGCCTTCTTTCTACACACACTCTCTCTCTCTCTCTCTCTCTCTCTCTCTCTTTCTCCAATGCCTAACAGAACAATTTATCCAACTTCTCTGAGCAGCTCTTATCAGTCCCCATCAACCCTGTAGACGGTCTCCTCCCAAATCTTGTTCCCTATAAGATACATAAAACCTTTTTCCAAATCCTTGGTGTTTTGGACTCAGCCCTCTTGTTTTTGCCTAAAGTTTTTCACTTTAATAAACATCTTGTTAAGTATAACATAGTAAAGAAGGGAGAACAAATCATGAGAATATAGCTTAATCAGAGTGAACACATCTACCCAGAGGCTGTGGGGACTGTGTCAGCTCCCGGATACCTGTTCAGGAGGGGAAACATTACTGGAAAGGGAGGTAGCCCTGGGCATTTACAGAACACCATTCTCAGGAAAGCAGAACATGAATAGCAAATAAGAAGGAAACTCAGTCCCAGGAACTGGGCCAAGGAGGATGTGAATAAGGAGGGTCACAACTTCAGAGTCTAAGGGACAACAGGGTTTATCACTGATCTACTAGGTATTCTGGTTGCCAGTGAAGCCTAAGGATTAAAACCAAGGGAAATCAATTCTAGCAGTTGTTGGGGAGTAAGAGAGTGGGCAATGGTGGAGGAAGAAGGCTCTGGGAAGTGGGGATTGAGGGAACAGAGGAGCAAAGAGGGAGGGAAGTGCTGAAATGAATTATGAATTACAGAAGGCATCAAACAACAAGCTTTCTCCATTTTTTTTCCCACTGGTCCAACTGCCAGTCTAGTAAGGACATAATAAAAAGATTTAAATACTTCAGTTTACTTTTTTCCCCAGGTTTTTTGAGATATAATTAACATATAACATTGTGTAAGTTTAAGGTGTACACGTGATTTGATATATGTACATATTGCAAAAATGATTATCACAATAAGGTTAATTAACACATCTGTCATCTCACATAATTACCATTTGTGTTCTGGTGTGTGTGTGTGTGCGGTGGGAACACTTAACATCTACTCTCTTAGCAGCTTTCAAATACAAAATACGATGTTAACTATTGCCATCATGTAATATATTACATCCCCAGAACTTATTCATCTTATAACTGGAAATTTGTACTCTTTGAACAATATCTCATCACATTTGGGGAAGCAATCTCCTCTTCCAGTTTTACAAGTTTGCTCAGCAGGGAAAGACCTTCACCAGTCAGTTCAGCTTGGGATGCTGGATGGGTCAGCTGGGAGCATTCACACACAGGCAGGGCTCTAGCTGGGCAAGGCTGCTGCCTGTGCTCTGAGGTGGGGTGGGGGGATGGCCACTTGCTGGGCTCCATGGTCAGGTGGGCCCGCTGGCTATGCTCTGCAGTCGGCCGGGGCCCCTAGCTGGACTACACTCACCCTTTATTGCGCAGAGTCACAGACTGTGTTCCCTGGCATGGAGGTGCCCTGGGCTGGACAGCGTAATTGGGTGGGGTGCACTCCTGTCTCCAGAATCACTCCTTGGGTGGGGGCCTCCGGCTGTGTTCCCCTAAAGGGTGGTGCCATTGGCTGTGCTCCATGTTCAGGTGTGGCTGTGGGTAGGGCTTCATGACTAGACAGCACCTGAGGCTGCACTTGGAGATCAGGCAGCGGCTGCACCCTGTCTTTGGGCGGGGCCTCAGGTAACTTGCTGGGCTCCCTGATCTGGCAGGGCCTCCAGCTGCACCCTGTGGTTGGGTAGGGCTGGAGGCTGTGCTCTGTGGTCTGGTGGGCTCATTGGCTGGGCTGCCTGCCTGGGTGAGGCAGCAGGCTTTGCTCTGCATTTGCAAGGCCTTAGCCTGGGCTTGGCTGCTGGATGGAGCTGTAGGCTGGGCTCCCCCATGGCTGGGCATTTGTAATACTGTGATTTATAATAGGAAATATGTATTTGGTCTTTGTCCCCATTCCTGGCACAGAGCTCCTAAACCCCTTTCTGCTAAATGACGAGAACCCTAAATGTGTTTTTGTTATGTTAATGAAGTGACTTTTAGAAAGCCCCTAGGTAACCAAAGGATGAAGGACTGGTTCCAGGGGAACCAATCTTGTGACTAGAGTGTTGGAACCTCCTTTCTGGGAAGGGAAGAGGGGCTGGAGACTGAGTTCAATAACCAATCAATCATGCCGATGTAATGAAGCCTCCATAAAAACCCAAAAGGATGTGTGTGGGAGAGCATCCAGGCAGGTGAACAGGTGGAGGTGCTGGGAGAGCTCAGGAGCACGTGAGCTCTGTGACCCTTTCCCTATACCTGACCTTATGTATCTCTTCATCTGGCTGTTCATTTGTACCCTTCAATATCTCTTGTAATAAACCAGTAATCTAGTAAGTACACTGGTTTCCTGAGTTCCGTGAGCTGCTCTGGCAAATTAATCAAACCCATGGAGGGGGTCATGGGGACCTCTGATTTATAACCAGCCAGTCAGAAGCGGCAGTAATGACTTGAACCTGTGATTGGCAACTGAAGTGGGGGCAGTCATCTGGGACTGAGCCCTTCACCTGTGGAATCTAATGCTATCTCCAGGTAGATAGTGTCAGAATTGAGTTAAATCTGTGGGACATTAGGTCAGTGTCCATAGAGAACTGAGTTAATTGGTTGGTGGTGTTGGAAGAAATGCTCATTGAAGGGGTACCACAGGCTGGGCTCTAAGGCTGCCTATTCAGGCTCCCTGCTCAGGTGCAGCCGGGTTCATGCTCCACGGCCCGGCAGGGCTTCTGGCGTCTCCTGCAGGGGCAGGGCTGTAAGATGGACTCCTCGTCTGCCTGGGCTCTCTGACCAGGCTTCCTGGTTGGGCAGAGTGGAGGCTCTACTCAGCAGTTTAAAACCCTTTGAATATGCAATATATTTTAATCCACATTCTTATTTCAAACTCAATTATTTCCCACTACTCCCTCAGACAATGGGCTTAATCTGCTCCCTCTATTTGTATTTGTTCCTATGGAGCCCTTCGAGATGAGAACTCTGAGCTGTATGGATTAAAACGAGGAAGTGGAGAGAGAATAGGATTTACCATATCTCACTGAAACATACTTAGAGAAACCATAATCAAGAGGGAGGCTTAAGTAAATCTTCCACAGAGCTGTGACCCTCCCTATAATCCACAAGAGTTGGTAGGAGCTGCTAGGAATACGTTTGCTTTCAGGACAGATAGGATCACGAACTCCTTTGTTATATGGCAGGCCTCTGACTCTTACTATTTTAATGAAAATGTAACAAAGAATAGAATTTGTGATTTTTGCTCAGGGTAATGATCATATGTTGTTCTGACAAGATTTTTGCATAAGAGAACATGGGAGGCACTTAAGAAAAGCTAGATTGTGCAGACGCCGTTCAACAGGACACTCTTCGCATCTGATATGACAAGTAGTGGTACCTCTTTAGAAGGATGGTTTTCAAATTGGGTTCCACAGGGTTCCTTAGATATACTGCCATGGGGTTGAGAGAAGTCAAGAGGCTTTGAAATCCTGTCCTGAGTCTATCAAAACAGTTTCAGTTTTTACTATTGGGATTATATTTTGTAGAAAGGGTGTGACCCTAAAAATATACAAATAGATTTTAAAAAGTAAAGCACCACTTTAGAAGAGGTTTCTATAGTGTTTAACCCCGCTGTGTGTCTGTCTGTCTCCTGTCTTAGTGTACCAATAAGGAAATAGAAATAGGAAAGGAGAGATTTCCATTGTCATTCCTTTCCTGTCAGAAAGTTGTGACAGGAATACCTGGGGACTCTGGGGACTCAATTTAGATCAGAAGGGTGGTGCAGGGTATGCTAAAGATGATACTACCTAGAAATAAAAATTAGCCATGAAAGTTAACTCAAAAATTTAACTTACTACTTTATCATATGTCAGAAAGTCTGCTACATGCTGAGAGCACTAAGATGAATGAAACAAGATCCCTATCCTGAAAGGACTTATAATCTAGTTTAGGGATTTCTAATTTTTCCACAAATCTGCAGGTAGGCATATTTTTTCTGCATTTTAATTTCTAGATCTCAGCCCAGTTCTTGGTATACAGTTGGAGTTCAGGAAATATATGTTGAATGCATGATTCCCTTTGCACTCCTGAAAATAATTCAATTGTCCCTTTGGCTCATTTCAGCTTGGTAATGTCACCATTACCAAGCTTGTCGTGATAGCCTTCCTAAAAACAACTGGTCACTAAGAAACTGACAGTAACGTTTTCACCCAGCACATTCTTCTAAATGGAGAACACACGAGGATTCTACTAAGAGCACCCACGTGATGGGATCAGAGGGGTTATACTTGGTCCAGCCGGAGACACCAAGAATAGCACAAATGTCATCTATTGACAGTGGGTGAGTTTGATAATGAGAAGATATGGTGGCAGTATGGAGAAGCAATAACGCATTATAACCATTAGTAACTACAAATTACTATGCCTGTCAATTTCACAGATATTGTATCCTCATTGAATCCTAGCAACAATCATGTAAAGTGGTGGGTGCTATTCCAATTTTATAGCAGAGAAGCTGCAGCAACAACAGATGAAGTAACTTGCTTAGAATGATTGTTAGTAAGAGATGGAATAGAGAAAGATTTTTTTAAATTTAAATTTCATTATCAAGATTAAAATATTCATGTTAATTTGAAAATGTAGAAATTATAGGAGGCGTGACCATGATTAAAAGTTAAATTGTTCCTTTCTATTATAAAAAGTATTCAATTTAGAATTTAGTGCATCATCAAGGGGTAGTTTTACAGCCAATGTTCTTTCTTGTTATAATGCATTTAAAATTTTTAAAGTTGTGCATAGAGCATGTAGATGCTATTATGTAATTTACTATGATATATAGATGTTAAAACAATTTTTGCTATAAAGCAATTTATTCTCAAAAATGACTAAAATTCTTGGCATTTAAGAAGTCATTTCACTGAAGAAGAAAAATAATACAGAAAAATTAAAAGACCTTTACTCTTTGTAGTAGAAATGTCAAACAATTCCATTTATTCATAAACAGGTCAAATGAATCATTTGTCAAACAAACCACTTCCAGTCCTTATTATGTCAAGGAGTGATGAAATCATTTAATGTATGAGAAGAAGAGAAACTACAGGATAATTCAAATCCAGCTAAGTAAAAAGGGCCTAACAAGAAAAAAAACTATTGAATATTCCTTACAGTTATTTTTTAGGTTTCTTAAATGTCATGACCCTAATTTATCAGGATAGTAATGACTTAGTAATACGTAACATTCTCTTGTGAGGTTCACATTAATCTATTTCTAAATTTTTCAAACTTCAGTTTTTTGAGGTTTGAATTCTCATGAAGATGGAGTAAACACAATCCACCCTATTTCTCCCAAACTTACTAAAACTAAAAACCCTCATCAGAATGCATAAAGGCACTAACTGAGAACTCTCAAAAGTAAATAACAGCAAGCAGATTTGGGAGGTAAATAAAAAACATGAAGAATAACTAATACAGCTTTGAGTCACCTGTTTTGTTTTTTTCTTCTCCCATGACTCCCATGATCTTAGGTTTTAAGACATCCCAAATCTGTGAGAAAAATCACCAAGAAATTCTCTCTTTTTCTGTCCAGAGAATGAGGAAAGGGAGCCCTATAGAATAGCTGTACAGGAAATTTAATTTTTTGGGGGTGGAGGTGGGTTTGGGTTTATTGAGATAATTTTGGTTTATAGCATTATATAAGTTTCATGTGTACATTATATTTTGACTTCTGTATACACTAGCATGCTCACCATCCAAAATTAAGTTGCCATCTGTCAACATACAGTTTTCCCCCTTTACCCATTTCGTTCTCCTCTCAGCCCCTACCCCTGGGAACTAGTACTCGGTTCTCTGTATCTATGTGTTTGTTTTTGTTATGTTTTATTTACTTTTGTTTTTTTGTTTATTTATTTGTTTATATACCACATATGAGCAAAATCATACAGTATCTATCTTTCTCTCTATGACTTATTTCACTCGTATAATACCCTCAAGATCCATCCATATTGTTGCAAATGGCAAGATTTTATCTTTCTATGGCTGAGTAGTGTTCCACCATATAAACGTATACCATATCTTCCTTATCCGTTCATATCCATTGATGGGCACTTAGGTTGTTCCCATATCTTGGCTATTGTAAATAACACTGTGATAAACACAGGGGTGCATATATCTTTTTGAATTAGTGTTTTCATTTTCCTCAAATAAATACCCAGAAGTGGAATTGCTAGATTGTATGGTAGTTCTATTCTTAATTCTTTTGAGGAAACCCCATACTGTTTTCCCCAGTGACCGCATCAATTTACCTTCCCACCAACTGTATATGAGGGTTCCCTCTTCTCCACATCCTCGCCAATACTTGTTATTTCTTGCCTTTTTAATAAAAGGAGTTCCTAGGAGTGTGAGGTGATATCTCATTGTGGTTTTGATTTGCATAGGAAATTCCAGTTTTAAAAAAACTCACCCAGCCCAGCCTTATGCAAGCCCCAGTCAGGAGGCTGCAGTTGCATAGCAAGTATAGGAGTTGTGGCCACTCAGGCACCTAAAACTATGAGATAAAATTCTTCTTTCTGATAAAAAGAACTCAGAAAAGAAGTTCCTGTGGTCTAAAGAGTGTGGGGGAAATTCAGGTTATCTTTCTCTCTCTTTTTTCTCTCACCAGTTTGCTGCTGAGGTAGACCCAATAAAAGGAAGTGAATAACAGAACAGGACACTAAAACTTCAGCCCAGTGGCTAAAGGGTCAGCAAAAAGGATCTCCTGAAGTCAGAGAGTATGGGGGAAATCACAGAGAGGAAGGATCTGTAGTAAGGGATCCCTAAATCTGTGTATAAAGCCGCAGGCTTATCCTCTAAACTGCATAAGCATGGAATTAACCTGAGATGTGCTGTTACACTAGAGTTTAAACCACTGATGAGTTCCCAGACTGGCACAAATAGCACTGTATAAACTTTGAAAACTACATTGACATGTAAACTATAGCCCACAAGGTACAGGTTAAGACTTGCATCTGAAACTAATGAGGTTGGTTGCTGCTAAAACAAAATGCCAACAACATTCTCTGAAGAATTTAACAACGATATTCAAAAAGTTCTGGACACAATTGAAAAGTATTTGATATACAAGTACCTGTAAAATCTTAATAAAACTCACAGATGCTAGAAAATTCACAGATGCTAACCCTGAGATGACTCAGATGCTGGAGTTATCAAACAATTTAAAGCAGAAATTATAACCATGCCTCATGAAGGGAAAATATTCTTGAAATGAATGGGAAGATAGAAGTTCTCAAAAAAGAAGTAGAAACTATAAAGAAGGGAAAAAATGGAAATTTTAGAACTGAAAAATACAATAATGGAATTAACAAAAAGCACATATAGCTTACTTGCATAACGGATATGACAGAGGAAAGAATTAACTTGAAGACAAGAACAACTGAAATTTTCCAAACTGAAACTTTTTTCAGATTGGAAAGTTAACATATACATCAGTGGAATCCCAGAAAGACAGAAGAGAAAAATCAATGCAGAAAGTTTATTTTAAGAAACAATGGCGGGCTTCCCTGGTGGCGCAGTGGTTGAGAGTCCGCCTGCCGATGCAGGGTACGCGGGTTCGTGCCACGATCCGGGAAGATCCCACATGCCGTGGAGCGGCTGGGCCCGTGAGCCATGGCCGCTGAGCCTGTGCGTCCGGAGCCTCTGCTCCGCAATGGGAGAGGCCACAGCAGTGAGAGGCCCGCGTACCACAAAAAAAAAAAAAAAAAGAAAAGAAAAGAAACAATGGCTTAAAATTTCCAAAATTTGGTGAAAGATATAATTAAACAGATACAAGAAATTTGGTGACATCTAACCAGGATAAATGCAAAGAAAACTACATCCCAATACATCGTAATCACACTACAAAAACTAAAAATGAGGAAAAGAATCTTGAAATTAGCCAGAGGAAAGCAACATATCACATATAGGGGAATGCCAACTTGAATTACCTCAGATTTCTCACCAGAGACCATGAGGGGTGTAAAATAGTGGGAAAATGTCTTTGAAGTTCAAAGAGAAAAATTTATCTTCCCAGAATTTTATATCCAGATAAAACAGCCTTCAGAAATAAAGGATAAATAAGGACATCTTAAGATGAAATAAAACAAAGAGAATTTGTCTCCAGGAGACCTTTTCTAAAAGAAAGAAGTTATGTAGGCAGAAGGATGACATTAGAGGGAAACTTGGAACTTCTGAAAGAAGAAACACAGAAACAGTAAATAAATATACAAAATAAACTTCCTTAGTTCTTTAAAACGTATGACTATTGGAAGCAAAAATTATAAAGTTGTCTGATGGGGTTTTTGATGGGTCTTCTGATCTTAAGCATACATACCTTCTCCAAAGCACCACCCCCATCCCAACTTGTCAGCCTCCAAGCCTTTCTTAGCCATGGCCAAAACTGAAAAGCAGCATACTGATGAATGAAATAAGGAGCCTGTTTACTGTAGATATTTTACATTTGATAGGAGGAATGAAAACACGAGCTTTAATTTCATTTAAAACTTCTCCAAAAAAAATCCCTAAGAATTGAATTTGTCTTTCTGTTAGTAGAACTTATCAACATTAAGAAGCTAGGTACTTTTTCACTGCTCCTTCTTGCCTAGTCTTTCTTCTTTAGTTTCTTACTTTCCTGTTCATGTCCTATTCCCTCCCCACAACTTCCTGTCATGTATAATGCATGACAACTGCAAGATAAAGCAGGTAGGGTAAAGACACCTACATAGCCATAAGGATTCTACATTTCACTTGAAGAGGTAAAATATTAACTTTAAGTAGACTGAAAAATTAGGTGTAATCCCTACAGCAATCACTAGTGAAAACTAAATAAAGGCATACAATCAAAAAGCCACATAAATTAAAATGGAATACTAAAACATATTCAAATAATCCACAAATCAGGCAAGAAACAGAAAAAAAAAAGATGAAGAGAATAAGAAAATGGTGAGCGAAAATCCAAATATATCAATAATTACATTAAATGAAAATAGTATAAACACACCAAAAGACAAATATTTTCAGACTAAATTAACAAAGAAGACCCAATTATGTGCTAGGAAAATTGTGTCCTAGGGGAAGGTACATAGCCAAACATTTTATGGAATGATGGGTAGAGTCTGAATTAAATTGATGCCTGGAAGTCTAAAGTGTCATCATGATCTGTCAAAGTGGGGGCACATAGAGGCCAGGTAATAAATGAAAACTGGCTCAAAGGATTCACTGGGTGCTTGAACCCACCAGTGGTCATTTTCCCGGTCCCAAATGTAGTCAGAATACGCATCCTTGGTAATGGCACAACACCTACAATGGATGCTTGGCCTGTGGGGTAAAAGGTGTTATGGTGTGAAATTCTAAAGGGAAGCTTCTGATACTGTAAAACTCCCTTCCAACACAGCAAGTCAAAATTAATACTACAGGGCTTCCCTGGTGGCGCAGTGGTTGAGAGTCCCCCTGCCGATGCAGGGGACACGGGTTCGTGCCCCAGTCCGGGAAGATCCCACGTGCCGCAGAGCGGCTGGGCCGGTGAGCCATGGCTGCTGAGCCGGCGCGGCTGGAACCTGTGCTCCGCAACAGGAGAGGCCGCAACAGTGAGAGGCCCACGTACCGCAAAAAAAAAAAAAAAAAAAAAAAAATTAATACTACATCCCATTTGACTGATGGAGATGCACGCCACTCAACAATCTACAGAATACAGAGTTGGTGTTTCCAGCCAGTTTTACACTTTCTTCACTAGTCTGGCCCCTGCAATAACCAGATGGATTCTAGAAAATGGCATTAGACTATGGCAAACTCAACCAAGGAATAGCCCTAATTACAACTACCATGCCAGGTGGGATATCTTAGCTTGAGCAGATTAAAATAGCCCCAGGTACACAGAATATAGCCATTGATTTATCAAATGCACTCTTTCCCATAACTATCGGAATAGGGGATCAGAAATAGTTTGAATTCAGATAACAGGCAACAGTATAAATTTAGAGTTTAGTCTAACTTCTTGCAAAATACCACATTGATCCACTATATCAATGACCGCATGCTGTTTGGGCGAGATGAGTGAGAAGTGGCTAGCATATCAGAGACCTTGTTAAGATACCTGTGCTCCAGAGAGTGGGAGATAAACCCTAACAATTCAGGAGTAGGCCACATCAGTGAATCTGTAGTGGGCATGGGCATTCCAGGACATCGCAAAGTAAAAGATAAATTATTGCATCTTGCACCTCCCAATACAAAGAAACAGGCACGATGACTAGTAGGGCTCTTCAGATTCCAAGAGCATTCAATAACCGGGAACACTGTACTGACATGTACACCAAATGACATGGAAGCTTTGAGTGGGACCCAAAGAGGAAAAGCTCTGTAGCGAGGCCAGGCTACAATGGAAGCAGCCTTGCTACTTAAAACAAACCAGGCAGGCCCTGTGGCATTACCAGCTGTGGGAAATGATACCATGTGGAATTTATGACAACCTCCCAATGGGATACTCACAACCCAGAACCATAGAGCAAGGCCATACCACCTGCAGCAGAGACTTTAATATCTTCAGAAAAACAATTCCCTGTGCGCCCTTGCTGAGATGGAGTACCTAACCACGGGGTACCAAGTGACTCTACAGCCTCAACTGCACATCATCACCTCAGTTCTCTCAGACTCGCCTGAAGTCAGGTGGGCCCCGTAACAGTCCTTTTTAAGATAAAAATGCTCTATCAAGAATCAAGCACAGGTCCCTGATGAGCTAGCCCGCTGTTGCACACGCCGCACGTAGTCCGCCACTGTTACACAGAGCCTCTCCCTCCTGCCCTCGCCCGTACCTGCGCAATCTCAGAAGACCATGGCAAAGGGATTTCCCCACAACAAACTCCCCCTGACCCAACGGTCAGAGTCACACTGCGACGGCAGCCGTCCCATGGGCCCGGCAAAGAGAGAGGGACAAGGCTTGGTCCCCATGGGAGTGCGAGGGCAGGAACCTCTGAGACCTGGTCACGGCAGAGACCAGCACAGGCAAGCACGGGAGTCCATCCCCTTCCAGGCTGCCCAGTGCGCCGGGGGCCAAAGCCCCAGGGTACCGGCGGCGGCACAGGCTTACCTCTAGCAGGGTCAAATGCCGCCGCAGCAATCCAACAGCACGGGCTTAGAGCATCCTCGGGGCAGCTTCTCCTCCCAGCAGCTGCGAGGGGTCTTGAGTTCGTCCCAGGAGACCGTCGCTGCCTGCTCCTAGAGCCTTCCCCAGAATGGCGTCTGAGCACCGCTCTTCCTTTTGACTCAGCCCTACCGCCGGCACCCCGCGATGGGGCAGCAGGCTCCTTCTCCCAAGCCTCCCCGTCAGCAAACGTTCCCCTCTTTTGAATACCCCGAGTGAGGGCCGGGCCCAGGGCCTGGTGGGGGCAATGCGGTGGAGTGTGGCGCTTCCCAGGAAGGCAAACAGGAGCCCTCAGCGTGCGCTTTGTAGCTTAGCGGGGAGTAAGTACGGGCCCTGCTGGAGGGGCAGGGAGAGGACGCGCTAGGTGTCAGGGAGGCTCAGAGAAGGGCAGAATCGAGCCCGCGGTGCTGCCGCCACAACCACTCTTTCTAGAGGAAGCCAGTCTTGCAGGATCTCGGGGATAGAGTGGGGGCTGAGGGTCGACATGGGAGTCCTGGGATGAGAAACACCTGGGTGCCCTCGGCCTCTGCAGCCCCGCATCCCTGACTCTTCTGGTTCACAGGACCTGACCACAAGAGGCACACAGTGCAAAGGGGTACGTGCTTGTGCCCAAGAATATGGATTTTTACTTACCACTGCTAAGTGAGCTAACATTGCTACCGATGGTGCCTCTAGAATGGAGAGTGCTGGTCTGCTGTGAGGGAGACAATGAGTACCAGCTGTGGCTCTGAGATCCGATGCAGGGGCTGTAGTTTGTCCCACTAACTTTCCTCCGCTATAAAGTTCACTTAAGAAGAGAGGCCTGCTAGAATCTTATGGAAGTTGCTTGCAGATTGTTTATCGAGAAATTGGATGCTATTTGCACAAACGGTGGATTTGGTGGACACTATGATATGTCCCCCGGATCTCCCTTCAGTGCAGGACTATGGCCCCAATTGTTGGAAGTGCTGCTGGCTGACAGGCTTCAGCTGTCCGCTCTTTCAGGGTTGACCTCAGCTGCAGGGAGTGACCTTGCTCAAGGTTTGGGAATCACATCCAGTGAATGACTGATAAAATTGTATGGAGGCCTGGCCATCTTGGCCAAACTCAGGACAACTCTTAAGGGGTATTCGAGCTCCAGAGAAACTTTTGGAGTAGGTGGAGGTTGTCACTGGTCCTAATTCTTAGCTTGACCTTTCTCTCTGCTCAATCCTATTTCCTTTTCATCCCTTCTACAGGGATTGTCCCCAGGAAAGCTCCTTGATAAGCATTCAGCAAACTAAACTCAGTCTTACAGTCACCTTCTGGAGAAACCCAGCCTGTGACAATACTTCACACTCAGTGTGAAGTTTTCTCTTTTGCATTTGTTAATTTCTGTCATATTCTTCTAAAATTATTCTTGGGTAGTTTCATGTCTGTGTCTTTTTAAGCTCTAGAACAGAGAGAAAGAAAGAAACATTACTGGCCATCTACCTAGTTTTGAAAGAAATGAAAGAAACATTACTGGCCATCTACCTAGTTTTTCCTTGTGTACAATACTTTCCCCCCCTATAGTGTTCCCAGCCTCAACTTATGTTTGGATATTTCCAGCGGTATCCTGAGCAGACAGTCATGCACCACTCTGATGTTTACGAAGTCTCCTCCTTGTGTCTTCTAACCATTTGCCTTTGTTTTGTTTATTAATCCACTTCCACATGACAGCTTTAAATAAATGAAAGCATCTAGCATGTCCTCTACTGAATCTTCTTGAGGCTAAATAAATCCAGTTTCCTCAACCATTCCTCATATGTTTCAAGATCCCTCACAATCATAGTTCCACCTCTCCTATAAACTTTTGGTAAATTGCTCATCCCTAAGCATAGAGAGAACTCAATTTTTTAAACTGTTCGCTCATTCCCATTATCAAAACATCTTGTCCAGAGTGGGTATTAAAATACAAATGAACAAATAGTACAGGAAAGATGATACTTCAAGTTATTTAATCCTTTTCAAGTACTAATATACTTAAAAAGTATCCAAACCTTTTTATTTAATCCTCCTCTTCCTCAAATATAATGGCTTGCACATAAATGTTATGGTAGGAATTCTGGTCCCTTTGTAGGCCTAATATGGTTTATTAATGGTATCGTTACTCTGTGAAATGATTTGACAAATCAGAGGTAATTAAATTTTTCCTTCTTTTAGTTAAAAGTGGGTGACTGATTTTTATTCTGATTGTCATCACTAATGGCAGTGTGGGATTTAGCATTCTGTGCTCTGCATCAAGGACAGCAAAAGGGTGAGCTAGCTGTCAGTTTGACTGACATTTTATGCAAATGACATGAAGCAGTATACCTCTTATACAGGGCTCATTGAAAATTATAATTGTGTATTTAAAAATGTATACAAGCCATATTTCATATTGGCAGCATGTGTTTTGTGGTGCAGGTAACATGACAAGAAACAAACATCCTTAAATTGCTAGGGAAATGAGGCTGCTGGCTATGTTAACATACTTAATTTTTTTCTTTTTTTTTTTGGAGAATGAAAAGTGTCCACTTCAATGATAAATTCTAATTATTAAATTCTGTTTTTAACTCAGAGTTCCATAGAGGGCTGCAGTCCACATCTTTTGATAACTTAAATGGCAATTTGCTTTGGAAACTACGATGATATGAGGCTTATGTCATTAGGAAGAAAAGCTCATTAAATTAATTCCCAGCTCATAATTTACTTTAGGAAATTATTAATGTTGAGAAGATTAGTTGGGAGGAAGATTGATGAGTTTAGTTTTCTCATGGAACACTGAGGTTGTAAAAAAAAAGTTAACTGATTTATCATTTTTATATTGTGTGTACTTCTTAACGAGCAAGGTGACTTTTGGTTCAGTCGATTTTTATTATTTGATAGTTCCCTAAGAGAATAAGTTTCCATCTTTGCTGAGGAGCTGTATGGCATAGTGGATATGAGCATAAGCTTCAGAATCAGAAGTTTACATTCCAACTCTGTTGCCTATTAGCTACGTGACCTTGGTCCAGTTGTATTTTACCTTTAACAGCCAAATTTTCCTCATCTGAAAAATGAGAATGGCAGCAATAATCACACGGTAGCTACTCTCATTATATTTTGGATGGAGCAAGGTTCAGGAGCTTTGGCATAATCAATGTTCTCTTCATATAAGAGAAAAATACTCTAACACAGATATTCATTAAAACTTAGAGAACAGTAAAAGAGGAAAAATTCAGGTATCCTGACTCCAAAGGCCATTTTTTTCCCACTTCTTAGCCCAAAACATAACAGGGTATCCAGCTGAGAGAAGATTTTTTGATAACTCTAGAGAAAGATGCAGTATATTTTTCTTGGGGGCTTCAGGGAGAAAAGCTATTGGTAGATTATACAGTAAATATTAGACATAAAGTAATCTCAGAATGAGAAGGGAAGGAAAATGAATGCTGATTTCTTACTGTGTGCCAAACTCTGTGATATCACCTCCATGATTTTACAGCCTCCTTGAACTCTGTTCAGTGTCTGTGGGAACCTCAGTCAACAACCACATAGGTATGTCTTCCATGAAGGCCTGCACTTAATACCTTTGTTGCTATAGCCCAAGGCTCCAAAGTTGTCCTAATCATTGCTACAACCTCAGTTACTTCCAGGGAGCCACCAGTCTTGCTGAACATTCTGGCATTCATAAAGCACTTTGTTAGCTAGCAAGGGCTTTGCCTCCAAGGATGGCTGGAGAGCACTTTCAGAAGTGATGTCTTATGATATTCTCAGGTGCCTGTTCCTCAAGTGGTAGTTCTACTAGTGTCTTGCATGTTTTTCTCTTAAAATACATAGCATGCAAGCCTTCCCAGAAATGAGACGTTTCAAGCTGTTACATGGTTCATATAGGGGTTTCTTCTATGGGGACTCGCTAGAACCCACAGACCCAGGATCCAACCTATGACTTAAATGTTTAATAGGTTATTTCCTCCTTACCAAGTTGCCTCTTAAGTGAATTGTAGCAATTCTAATGTAAAATAAATATTGAAAGTAAAATATTGGCCTCATATTTAGAAGGTAACATTTTATAAATTTGGGGTACCAGTTCAATTTACACACATGGTCTCCAAAGCAATAGTGGCATAAACTCTCAGTATATATCTATTGTATTAAATTTATAATGCTGCTATTCAAAATCGGGAATAATCAGAGGGGCCAAGAGATACACAGGGATCTCAGAGAGGAAATTTTGTTCAAAGAAAACAATAGATCATAGCAATAATATCTTTTCAAGGTACAGAAAAATGGCCTAAGGTACTTAACTGGTTTCTTATCTGAGGCTCTGAGATCTCAATTGTGAAAGATATTTTATTGTGGAGAATAAAAAGAAAATATCCCAGAAGCTCTAGTGAGTTAAAGGGAAAGGCCGCTGACTGAGGCAATAAAGGTAAATGATGCTTGTATGATGCCCAATGCCCAGACTGAGAACTAGAGGGACCCAAGGTTTAATGACTTCAAGGCAAACCTAACAGCTTAGCCTGTGAGCTGGAAGGTCTGTTGAGACACATAGTAAATCAAACCCAATTAGTTCCCAATGCAGACAGTTCAAGTGGGAAGTGACTTTCTAAAAAAACCTGCTTGTTACAGCAGTGTGGGTTAGTGGCCTTCTTTTACTTTAGAATACTTCTTAAATGAATTTTGGGTTGACAACACCCTTCTTCTGATTCTGGAGGGAAAACTCTTACATGAAAGGTGAAATTATTTGAATCAGTCACTGAGTCCTGCTGATTGCCTGTGGACAAGGCCTATCTTCAGATCAGAAAACGGAATTCTTATGTCTGATTACAGCTTTATTATAGGAACATTCATATATATTTTTAAAACCTATCAAGAAGAAAATAAAAGACATAAGCATATTACTTTGAAATAAAAGCTGTTAATCTT
This sequence comes from Delphinapterus leucas, assembly GCF_059928025.1. Lineage (NCBI taxonomy): Eukaryota > Metazoa > Chordata > Mammalia > Artiodactyla > Monodontidae > Delphinapterus > Delphinapterus leucas. The sequence continues at coordinate 96,646,865 of NC_143134.1, forward strand.
GAAATAAAAGCTGTTAATATTTTCTTCTAGAAACATCATAATTTTATAATAAACATTTTTCAAGCAAACTTTGCACACATCCACTATTATTTCTTTAGGATAAATTACTAGAAGTAAAATTTGGTGGTCATAGTTTATGCAGAAGTTTAACACATCGTATTTATCACAAAACTGCCCTCCAGAAGGATGTGTGAACTAAATATACTGCCAGCTCTTTCTATCAAAGTATTAATGATGTAGTCTTTTGCATTTCTTCTGGGAAAAGCCAGGTAGCTCCTTTGTAGCAGCGATAAATTGGCTCTCAGGAGTAATGGAAACAAAAGGGCCTGAACTTTGGAAGTATAGAGACTTTATTTTGGATCAGAGACAAATTACTTGCGATACTACACTTCAGGAGAAACTGAGACTGGAGATTCAGGAGGACAAAATGAGGACTGTTTGGTGAGCTACTCAGCCCTACCTGGAGGATTGTGTGTGTGTGTGTGTGTGTGTGTGTGTGTGTGTGTGTGTGTGAAACACACACAAATGTTGTCTACCCAAAACATGGAGGGTTTAATGGTTTGAACAGAGGTGTTCCTTTTATTTTCCTAAGTTTCCGATAGAGCAAGAGATTATTGTAATATGGTATAATTTATTGATAGACTGATTTTATAATTGCTTATTGAACACCAAATGAAAATATGGGTGTTCCAGATGTTATATCAACTAATATGAAAAAGGACTCATATTCTTCTCTCTGCTTTGTTGAAGCATTGTATGAGAAGTTGACTGCCATGCAGAGATGCCATGTGCTTTGAAGAGGGTAACAGAATTGGAGGTGCATTTCTGGAAATGAATAGTGTAGCTTCAGTAATGGATAAAAAGGGCATAGAAAGAGTTTGAATGATTTTGGCTTTGAGCAAAGAGATAACAGATTGTATTAGACAGACAGGGACATTGCATTGCTGAGGATGAGGCTGGGGCACGTTAGCTGAAGCAGGAGTATCTACAAGTAAACTAGGAGTGGTCTCCTCTAAGAACTTTGCCAGTGGGAATGCACAGGTGTTTGTATTTTATAGACCTATCCAGCTTATTTATAACAAGAGTTTCTGTCCTCAAGCTTTGAAAGATAGAGGTAGTAAAGGGGGTGATAAGTGGCAAGTGTGATATAATCCCTGTCTTTAAAGTTCAAGGCTGTGAATGAGGAAGAGAGGTGGGTAGATAGCACTGAGAACAGGCTGGATCAAAACACCAAAATGTTTTAATTTTATATATTTAAAAATGCATGTCTCTGATTATAAAAATAATGTAGCTTATTACTAAATATTTTGAAAAAAGCAAAGTATAAAGAAGATAATGAAAATGATCCATAATCTCACAAGCCTTTTAATTCAAATGCTTATACAAACACATATTGTTAGTGCATAACTATTTTGCCTTTATATCTTAATTTGGAAATGTGTAACTGAAGAGATAACAACTCAGATAATTACTGTCTTAGTTTCAGCAAAAGTTTGCAGAATAAAGTTATTAATATCTTACTGTCAGTCTCTGTGACCTATGATTCTCACAAAATTATTGGAGGTGTTATTCTCACCTCTGAGCTAAGAATTTTTTAATGTAAAATCCTTTGCTGTGGATTTGTTAACATGCAGTTGAACATTGTCTAAAATGGTATTTTTAAAAAGAACATATTAAAGATGCATGTACAAAGTAAGTGGTTTATCGAAACATCAGCATCCTTTTGTTTACAATCATTTGCTAATTGGCAATTCAAGGTTAATACCTCTGGAGACAGAGAAGTAATTGATCTAGTGTTAGGCGAGGCTCAGCACATTTGAGAGGTTTCTCTGCCCCACTCTGATAAAGACTCTTTTAATTGTTCCAGAGCTAATGTTGCTATTCTCTGTTTTCCTGATATATAGTATACACATAAATAATGATAGTAAGAAGTTCATTCATTCAATATCTATCCAGAATTTAAAGCACTGTTATAAGTTAGTCTTCATTTTTTGGAGACATTGAACTTTGCAAGAGATGGTGTTTCTTCTTTTTTGGGGACCACAAGGAAGCTCAAATCAAATACGTATCATACCTCTTGTAGGTAATGGCTGGCACTTCGGGTTTAATCTTTTTTTTTTTTTTTTTAGTTCGCTGTGCTATACAGTAGTTCCTTGTTGGTTATCTATTTTAAACATAGCAGTGTGTACATGTCAATCCCAAACTCCCAGTCTATCCCTCTATTAAACTTTGGGTTTAATCTTGTCCTGTCTTTATTTCTCTATCTTTATGTCCCTTTCCCTCATTTCCTTGTCTATTTTGTTTCATTTGTTTGTATGTAAGATTAGCCAGAAATTAAAGTTGAAATCCCAGTGACCTAACACAACCATGGTTTATTTCTTGCTTATGTACATTATAGGTTGTTGTAGGGCTTTGTGCCATGTGTCAGTTACCAGCCCAAGGTAAAAAGTTTTACCATCTGTAGCTGCACTGTCTGGAACATGCGGTCACTTTGGTCATTACAGCAAGAGAAGAGCACCTGGAAAGATGCACATGCTATTTTCACTGTTTCAGCCACCAAGGGACACACTTCTGTTCACCTTTTTGTTGCTTTATTGACCAGGCCTGGCTGTAAGGCCCTAACCAGTAGCAAGGGAGCCACGAAATATAGAGGTTCAAATGCAATGTTTGGTGAGCACACTGTCTGTCTCAGTGTATTTTCGACAGGATTTTGAGAGGTATTTTTAGAATGAGGTAGGTCATTATTAATATAAGTATTGTCATTTTTGTAGGTCAAAATGGTTAAATATCAGCAGTTTTATATAGTTCAGCCTAATAAATAAATAAATGCATAGTGTCACAAGCACTTTACCGAGTTAGCACTGTCCATTCCCTTAAAAAGAGACTGCCTGTTAGCAGGAGCGAGCCTGCATACAAATAACTGCAATTAAATTGGAGAAGATCTGTGAAGGAGATACATGCAAAGCATGAGGGCATTAGAGAGGGGTGACTAGTTATGTAAACACTTGTTAAGGGAGGTGTCAGGTGTTAATTGTTGGTGGTCAGCATGAGAAGTAATTTCTAGACAGAAGGAATGACAAGCAGAGAGGCAGAGAAATGAAAAAAAAAAGTCTAGTTTAGAAAAGCCCAGTAACATAGGAAAAGTAAGAGAAAGGCTTGCTTGGAATGAGTTCATAAATGTAGATAGGATGAGGCTGAGATGACTTTGTATGTCATGCTAAGGAATTTTTACTTTTTTTTTTTTTGTGGTACGCGGGCCTTTCACCGCTGTGGCCTCTCCCGCCGCGGGCTCCGGACGCGCAAGCCCAGCGGCCACGGCCCACGGGCCCAGCCACTCCGCGGCATGTGGGATCCTCCCGGACCGGGGCACAAACCCGCATCCCCTGCATCGGCAAGTGGACTCCCAACCACTGCGCCACCAGGGAAGCCCGGAATTTTTACTTTTTGCTGACAGCAGTTTGAAGTTACTGAAGGCCTGGCGCGATAGAATCAGAACTGTCTTTAGGGGATAAGGAAGGAATTACACTGTACGAAATGCTGGATGTTTTAAAGTGGAGAGTTTCTTGGATACTTTTGTGTTCCTTTCCAATGTGGACACGTCCTTTAAACTTTATGCAATAAAATCTCCCAACCTTATAGTAATCAAATGTCACAAAAATCGAGGCAAGAAAGGAGATTGATGGGTATGGTGTAGACCAGGTCTCTGGCTAATATCGAAGAGGCAAATGGCTGGTGAAAATATCAGCCATGGTTCTAGATTATCACCTGAACCTGGTCCACTGACATCTTCCAAGGGTCAGAGGTTTAGAGGTTTCAGAGTCTAGATTTGTGTTCTATGTGAGAATTTTCTTTATATTTAATAAACTTGAATGTGACCACTGAGTCTTAATGTTTGAAGAGGCCCTTGAAAAACCAATTTATTCTCAAGATAGATCATTCGATTAAAGAAAAATGAAAGCGTTTTGCTGTTGTTTGGCATTACAAAGAACAATACCTGAAAAATGGGAAGAAAAAACAAAACAGAGAATCTGGCTAGCAATCCCAAACAGAACCTCTTCAATTTTTAACTAAAATATCTATAATGATACATGACTCCCCGTAATGGAAAAAAATGTTATTTAAAACTATAAGGAGGAAATAAGCTGCTGTTCAATGGATACAGAGTATCAGTCACACAGGATGAAAAAGTTCTAGAGCTCTGCTGTACACCATTGTGCTTATGCTTATGTACAACATTAATGCTGTACACTTAAAAATTTGTTAAGAGGGGATATCTCATGTTATGTGTTTTTTACCATAATTTTTAAAAAGATGCTCCAAATCATTAATATCAGAAAAAATATAAATCAAAACCACAATGAGCTATCACTTCACAACCAGTAGAATAGTTATAAAAAACAAAGGAGACTACAGTATTAGTGAGAATGTAGAGAAATTGGTATCCTGGTACATTGCTGGTGGGAATATAAAATGGTGGAAAACAGTTCTCAAAACCTGAATGTAGAATTACATACCTGACTCAACAATTGCATTTGTAGGTATATATGTCAAAGAATTTAAAACAGGACTCAGGTATTTGTATGTCAATGCTTACTACAACATTGTTCACAGTAGTCAAAAGATGAAAACAACCCAAGTGTCCATCAGCAGATGAATGGATAAACAAAATGCAGGATATATATACAATGGAATATTATTCAGGTATAAAAAGGTTCTTGTACATATTGCTACATGGATAAAACTTAAAAACATTGTTCAAAGTGAAATAAGCCAGACATAACAGGGCAAATATTGTATGATTCCACTTATATGAAATGTCTAGAATAGGCAAATTAATTGACACAGAAAGTAGAATAGAGATTACTAAAGACGGGAAGAGGGAGGAATGGGAAGTTATTGCCTAATGGGCAGAGTTTTTGCTAGGAGTGATGAAAAAATTTTGGAAATAGTGATGATTGGTTGCATAACAGTGCGAATGCAATTAATGCCACTGATTTGTACACTTAAAAATGGATAAAATGGAAAATTTTATGTTATATGCTTCACTACAATAAATAGTTTTTTTAATTAAAAAAATAAAATAAATAAAACTGTAATGAACAATAACCACTCTCACATTTTAATCTCTGTGTATTTGGGAGACAATTCACATCAGCAAGAAAATAAATCTCGCCCTTTTGTGGCCATCGCTGAAGCGCTAGCGGCCAAAATGAAGTTCAATCCCTTTGTGACTTCTGACCGAAGCAAGAACCAGAAAAGGCATTTCGATGAGCCTTCCCACATTCGCAGGAAGATTATGTCTTCCCCTCTTTCTAAAGAGCTGAGACAGAAGTACAATGTCCGATCCATGCCCATCTGGAAGGATGATGAAGTTCAGGTTGTACAAGGGCACTACAAAGGGCAGCAAATTGGCAAAGTAGTCCAGGTTTACAGGAAGAAGTATGTCATCTACACTGAATGAGTGCAGCGGGAGAAGGCTAATGGCACAACTGTCCATGTGGGCATTCAACCCAGCAAGGTGGTTATCACCAGACTAAAACTGGACAGAGACCGCAAAAAGATCCTCGAACGTAAAGTCAAATCTCGCCAAGTAGGAAAGGAAAAGGGCAAATATAAGAAACAATTGAGAAGATGCAGGAATGAAGTAATCTTGTATACAACTTTCATTTAAAACTGTTAAAATGAAAAAAAAAAAGAAAAGAAATCTCTATACTCACCTCTTCTATGAAAAAGTTTCGTAGGAAAAGTGAGAATGAAAGTGATATGTCAACGTCTTTGCCAGTTCAGAATAATGACACTAATGAATCTTCGTGAAGGTACTTGAGATGCAGAATCAGGAAGTGAGGGGGGCTGTCCTAAGTGGGAAAGTCTGAGGACGAGCAGCAGCCTTAATCCTTCATTAAAGTCTGCTACACATTCAAAAGCCCATGTGATGGATGACTTACAGTCTTTCAGGAAAGTTTCATCAGCCTTGTAAAGATGTGGGAATTCTTCTCAGTACCTGTGGTGTGACTTAGATGTCAACTAAGATAACCTAATATTTGAGATTGAAATTAAAATGACTCAAAATCAAATTTGCCTGTCATAGGATCACTTAATTATTGTCTAATCTCTCCAGAGATTCGAAGTGGTATGGGGGATCTGGGTTTCTCCCCTCCAGCAGAACCAGTCACATTATGGTCTACAAAGATGTCCCCTGTAACATGAATAGATAATGCTTTCCCATCAAGCATTCTCAACACAGATGATATCACTCCCAAGAGGGTGAAAATTTGTTCTTTTTGATGGGGGGCAGGTAAGGGAAGGAACAAAAAATCTTACTCTTTTAGGTGTGAAGCACAGATATATGTACAGTACATAAAAGACACACAGCATATCTGTGATATTAAAATTTCATGAGAAAGCAATAAGGAAAAAGACTCCTGGAGGCTCCTGACTGTTTTACATGTACATAGAATATGACGTGTATGGCACCGCTTGATGTGCAATATAGTGGCCCAGGGTGAAAAGGGGAGAGATTTATGTCTTTCCTGAGTCATGTTAGGCTCTGAGCATCTGCTTCCCTTGAACTGAACAACTTTATAAATCATCCCTCTATGGCATGCATTGTGTCCCCCTTTCTTCCAGTGTCACCCTAAATTTGAACGCCATTCCTTTTCTAATCCCTTTAAAAGAGGTAGGAAAAAACCCATCATTCTCCTGTCTGCTCCTTGGTTCATAAACTTAAGGTCTATGGCAATTTCAAAACTGGATAAAAATAAAAAGGTGTTGTATTCTTCGTGTAGCCCTTCCTACTCTCCTTATCAGAAGTGAGTTCTCTCATCTCTTTATACCCTAGCAATTATTTCTGCACCTCGAAAATTATTTTCTTTAGATCAATTATTGCACATCTTTTCTTACTCTTCCTGCTACAGCCCAAACTTCCTAGTGTCAGAAACCATATCTTATTCATCATCATAGCCTCTTCCCATGCCTTGTCTGATGCCTTAGCTAACAGAGCAATCAACTCCATATAAATCTGGGTGTGGGGAGAGGTGGGTGGAGTTGGGAGCAAAACAAGCTTTCAATAATGTTAAATTTGAGATGAATAATGACTCATAAAAAGGTTATATTAAAAGGTAGCCATTCTGCTCCAAAGTACATGCCCGATATTAGGAATTATCCCGCTTATAATAATCACAGTAGTTTCCCTGGGGCTTGGTATTTTCTCAAAATCTTCAAATGCATGTTTGCAACCACTAACCAGCAAGCAAAAGATTTCCCTAAAACTAGAACATCAGAAAAGGAATGAAGATAATGACTGACTTAAAGAATGTGAACCCAGTGTAGCGACCTGTAAACACCACAGAGATTCAGCAAAAGCTTAAGAGAACTTTAGAGCAGTAGCTGGGAGTAACGCCAATGCCAAATTTTGATCACATCTCAGACTGAGAGTCTCATCAAAAAGGGGGAATTGAGGGACTTCCCTGGCGGTTCAGGGTTTAAGACTCTGCACTCCCAATGCAGGGGGCATGGGTTTGATCCCTGGCTGGGGAACTAAGACCCCGCAAGCCGCATGGTGTGGCCAAAAAAAAAAGGGGGGGGTGGGGATTGATAAAAACAAGACAACAGGCCCCAAATGGAGTCACTTATGCTAAGCCCCACCTCACCAAACTGAGACTTAATTACAGTTTCAGCTCTCCCAGAAACGCAATCTTAAACCAGTCAATCAGGAATCGCGTAATCAGCTCTAGTTAAGTAACCTGCCCGATAGACCCCATCCCTTAAAGGAAAGTGACATTGCTGCCAATCTACTTTTTGCTAGTAGAACATCCTTGTTTGTGCTCCCTTCCGCCTATACTCTCCTTGGAGCTCCTTTCCATCTGTTAGGTTGGATGCTGCCTGATTCATGAATCATTGAATAAAGCCAGTAAGATCTTTAAAATTTTAAAAAATAAAAGTAAAATGTAGCCATTCTGTTAGGGAAGGAATAATGTATATTTGTGATCAAACTGATTCAATGCAACTTTAGCTATAAATTATAAGAGAGAAGATAAAATGTAAAGATGAGAAAGGTAAAGAAACATATGTGCATAATTCTTCAAACAGTAAGTAACAAAGAGATATACAGGGAGACCTTGGGTGGCAGACACGAGCAGACATCCACATGGTGCTGTGGGCAGTTTCAAGGGAACAGAGTTCAGCTCTGTGCTGTATAGGAAATTAGCTTTATTGATGGCTCTTTATTTCAATTTGATCTACCTCTAATATCTACCCCATTTTAGTCCTCTAGTCCTTTAGTCCTTTAGTGTCTCTCTATATTGCTTTCCCCCAAAGTCTGCAATCTTCAGAACCCAATTCTTATTTTCTCCTTAGTTTAATTAATTTAAATACATTCATGGAGTGTCTTATATGTTTCAGGCTATTTGTAAGGCATGAGGAGTACACAGGAGTGCAAGACACATCCCCAGCCTTCAGGAGGACTTCACAGAGGAGATGGCTTTGAACAAGGCTTTGAAAAATAAGTTGAAAAATAAGTTTGAAAAATAAGATTAGGAAAAGAAAGGGAAGAAAGGTATTTCAGGCCCAGGGAATAGCACATAGAAGAGCTCAGAGTCGGGGCATGAACTGTGTGCTCAGGCACTAGATTAATACCGTTTGCCTAAATCACGCCGGAGGTATGAGGAGGAAAGATGCTTGTGGGAACTCAGTGAGGACTTATGCTCTGTTGGCTGCCTGAGAAAAACCTGCCTTTCAGAGTTCGTTTCTAGTGAATCTCCGCTCCCTCTGCCTTTCAACTCTAATCCGAATGTTCCTTCAGTTGTTTCCTAATTCTAATTAAGTGGCATTTGGTATCTCAGGGGAGAAAAGTCATCACTCTTTTACAGACCAATCATTACTATGGTTAATTAGCTTATATTCATAAAGACAATGCATGCCTAATTACATCAAATATAGCTGCTACTTAATCAATTAATTATTGAAGCAAACATTTTGGGACATATACTCTGTATCTAGAATAGTTTAGTTATTAAGCCTGTGGACTCAGGAATTGAACAATTTATTTACCATCTCTAAATCTCACTTTTTTTTACAGACCAATAATTACTATGCTTAATTAGCTTATATTTAGAAAGACAATGCATGCCTAATTACATCAAATATAGCTCCTATTTAATCAATTAATTATTGAAGCAAGCATTTTGGGGCATATACTCTGCATCTAGAATAGTTTAGTTATTAAGCCTGTGGACTCAGGAATTGAACAATTTATTTACCATCTCTAAATCTCACTTTTTTTAACGTTTACAATGAGAATAACTGTATTTATCTCACAAGATAGTTTTGAAAATTAAGATAATTCTTATTACACATTTGTGTTGACTGCTTTCCATTTTCTGTCTCCCCTCTTTGCTCTGACTGACCCATTCTCTATCCTTTTCTACCCTCTTCTGTGCCCTAAGGCTGATCCTTACACATTGCATCACCCAGACTCCCTGGCTGGCTAGTTTCTGGTTGCTTCTGGTCAGCGCAACACGCTGAAAGGAGACAGGAGAAAAGGAGAAGCAGTTGGTCTTTCTTCTTTGCTTTCTCTCTGCTGAAGTGTCCTGGTTCTGGCAAATTATGGCAATAGATCTGACCCTCCTCCTTCTGTCCCACGGCCCCTCCTCCAGGGTGCCAGCTCTTACTGGGCCATTGCAACACTATTCTTCCTTGTGTCCTTCAGGCCTAAGTATCATAATGAATGCTTTTTGCCTATTTCTACTCCTGGGTGCTTCAGCATCCATGGTTAGTTCTCTGAACTTTGCCCAGTCCTCTGTAAATAGTCCCTTTATTAAAGACGCTTGAGTTGAAACCATCTGAGTAGAATTTCGTTTCTGGAAAGGACCTTGATTGATGTGGTATGTTACCAATTGTGTGTGCATCTTGCACTTAGTTTATGCTCACTAAATAAATATGAGCTATCTTCATTCTTTTGTTAGTTTTGTTTGGTAAGTGTCTTTTCTGTGCTAAGTTCAATAAACATTACTTAAATGTATTGTTACCTCATTCGGTCTCAAACATCCACATTACTCGGTGGTTTGTGGATCTGAGACAGACATCCATCAATCTGAGACTTAAGCCATGAAGGCAATGAATATTTCTATGGAGACCTTTCTCCTCTACGTTTCTGAACATATTAAGAAATAGAGTTTGGAAGGATCAAAACTTCAGCTCTATTTTTGGTAAATAATCGGCTACTAGGCTTACTGCAGGGAGGGGCCAGGAGAGGAGAAGGTAATGAATATATGAACATAACCTTTATGTTCCTTACAGAAGCCAGTGACCCTGGTGACCTTCTCCCATTCAGTTAAGACCTTCCTTCTGTGGGGAGCATGAGTGAGGGGGGGAGGCCAGAATAGTTTCTCCTAATACTTTCAAGAGAATAATAGTCTTTATTTCATGGTCAGATGCAGGGATCATGGAGTGAGGAAGAAGATTGTTCTTTCTATAATCAGGAATTGAGAGAAAATACTTTTAATATTCAAATTGTCTCAATAAGAAAATGCCTGTTGGAAATCTGTGTTCATGGAACTCAACACTAATGAGTTGGTGGCCATCCAAACTGAGCTGGAAATTGCCCATTGGAACCGATGGAGACTTAAAATTGTATATCATGGTTTTATACCACCATCTTTCCTGTACACCATAGGATGCTCTCCTCCACCACTCCTGCTCTGCCTGTGACCCTGAGGCATTGTTGCTGAGCTATTTCATGCCCAAGGGTACAGAGACTACACTCTTTTCAGAATATCAAGGAAAGTAGGTTCTTGGGAGACTGTGTTCCACTCTATAGCCAGGCTAGGAAAAGAAGCATATCTGTTGGTGATGACAATGTTAAAGGTGACAGTGATGCAGGAAAACACTCTAATTCCTAAGGCAAAGAAGTTGAAGGCAGAACTTGGAAAAAGAAGTGGCCTCAAGCTCAAAACTGCAAAGTCTACAAGGCTGTCTGATGCTTATCCTTGAGAGCCTGAAGCTGTCTTGCACTTGTGCCTCCTCTGGGCGAGAAAGTGCACGTTTCCAAATGCTGGAAGTGGGATGGAATCCTTGAGGTTCCCTCTGACCTATATTTTGTGATAATTCTTTCAGGAATCAATCATGAATTGCATTTCTGCAATTCCGTTTGAATTGGCGGTTATATAAAGGATATATGCATTCTTCCCACATTGATCCAACAGACTATAAAAATAGACAAAGCTCTTTTTTTTTGTTTGCTTATTTTTTGGAAGTTGAGTAAATGTGACAGAGCTGATCAAGTGTACGAATGAATGGACACATCTCTTCTTGGTTGTAAAATCTTCTGACGTCTTGTCTCTGTTTTCATTATCAATTGCAGCACTGCTGAATAAAATGTGAAACTCTCAAATATATTAATTCATTATTGGTATAAAAAATCAATATTTCAGGCCTGAAATCTCACGACAATAGCACATAACTTATCTTCTTGAATGAGCAAAAATGTGTACTTATTTTACCCCTAGTGTTTCCAACATTGACAATTTATTCTTACCTAACAATTTTAGTTTAGGGGCTTGAAATTACTTAATCTCTACATATAGCATCCCATTTGCACCATATATTGATTCTGGTAACTTTTCACACCTATTGATTATCCAATTCCCCAAAGTAAATTGAACATATTAAATAAAGGTATCAGAAAACAAAAATATAATAATTTTTAAATTATACAAAAAAAAATGAACGTACTCACAGAAGTAAAAATTCACTCTAGCAAAATTAAAGGAAAAAAAAACCTAAAGTCTCTCATCATCCAGTTCCCACCCTTCTACAGTATTATTTCCTTCTTCAGCTATTGTTAATAGTTTCCTCTGTAGGTGCTCTGAATTACACACGCACACACACACGTATATACATATAGGTGTACATATACTCACATATAAATACACATTTTTATTAAAAATATTACTGCAATGAATGCACTGTTATATAACCTGCTTTTTTCATTTAACAATACTATGTAGGAATAGCTCTCATTCTTTTAAACAATAGAATGGTATTTTATAGAAAACCTATTCCTCTATTGATGGGTATTTAGGTTGTATTTAATTTTTGCTTTTATTCACTCAATCATTCAACAAATTTTTATTGATTTGCTCTTATGTGCCAAATTTCTTCTAGGAGCTCTGGCTAACAGTGAACAAAACAAATATAGTTCCATACCTTCAAGAGCTTAGATTCAAGTCAGGGGAAACAGAAAAAGAGTCAACAACTAATGACATAATTACAAATTGTGTTAAATGTCACGAAATTAACAAAGAGGGAACAGAGATAGAGAATAATGGGTGGGCCCATGTTAAATAAGGTATTCAGGAGAGACTTCTGTGAAGAAGTAATATTTGAGATCCAAAGGACAAGGAAGAATACATTTGAAAAGTGGAGAAACAAGCCTTTCAAGCAAGGCGATAGCATGTGCAAATGCCCTGTGGCAGGACCTTGACGTGTTTAAAAAAAGAAAGAATGTCAGTGGTCTAGGGGATGCTAGAGAGGCAGAGAGTGCTACAAGCTGCTCCAAAGGGACCAGATAGTGAGGACCAGATGGTGCAGCACCTTATATGACACAGTAAGATGTTTAGATTTTATTCTACACAAAATACGAAGCCATTAGGCAGTGACTTTACGTAAAATTATGTATTTCCTTCAGCTTTATTGAGATGTAATTGACATATAACATTATATAAGTCTAAGGTGTACAATATTATGATTTAATACACATATATATTGCAAAATGGTTACCACAATAAGGTTAGTTAGTTACCATATTGTGTATGTGTGTGTGTGAGAGGGGTGAGAACATTTAAGGGCTACTCTCTTAGCAAATTTCAAGTATATAATATAGTATTGTTAACCATAGTCACTATGCTTTACATTATATCCCCAGAACTTATTAATCTTATGCTAAATTTTTTTCCCATTTGACCAATCTCCCCATTTTGACCACCCCCAGCCCCTGGCCACTACCCTTCTACCCTCTGTTTCTATGTGTTTAGCTTTTTTAGATTCCATGTATGAGTGAAATTATACAGTCTTTGTCTTAATCTGATTTACTTCACTTAGCATAATGCCATAATGTATTTTTAAAGCTCTTTGGCTACTATGTAGAGAATGAACTAGATGGAGTCAAGAGGGGAAAACAGGAAGGGCGACTACAGCTAAAAATTGTGGTAGAACTGACCAACTACAGTAGTTGACTTTTCCAATTCAGCTAGGCTCCAAATTATGGGATTTCCAGTCAGAGTGCAGGCATGAGGCAGAGAACATTTCATACGCTATATTTCATTCCCTCTCTGTATGGAGATAGGCTCTCTGTAGCCTGATTTTGCTAACAGGTTATGTTATGTCTCAGAAGTGCATTTTGACAACAGCGACAAAGTAAATAACTGACGCTTTGGGATTTTTTTTGTAATAAGCCCACACATGCTTTCTAGGTCTCTGAGTTTCCAAATAAATATAAAGAGTATGTTAAAAACCTCACCTTAAAATTTTGTTTAAACCGTAGTAAAATACACATAACCTTAAATTTATCACCTAACCATTGTTAAGTGTACAGCTCAGTGGCACCAGGTACATTCACATTGTTGTGCAACCATCACAACATCCATCTCCCGAACTCTTTTCATCTTACAAAGCTGAAACTCTGTTCCCATTAAACAATGTCTCTATTCTTCTCTCCCTGAAATCTCTGGGAAGCGCATTCTACCTTCTGTCTCTATGAATTTGACTATTCTAGGTACCTCATATAAATGAAATTATACAACGGTTTTCCCTTTGTGACTGTCTTATTTCACTTAGCATAATGTCCTTAAGGGTCATCCATGATATAGCATGTGTCAGAATTTCCTTCATTTTGGAGGTTGAATAATATTCTATTACATGTAGATACCATTTTCTCTTTATCCATTCATCCATCAATGGACACCTGTGTTGCTTCTATCTTTTGACTATTATAAATAGTGCTGCTATGAACATCGGTGTACAAATATATCTTTGAGTCCCTGCTGTAAATTCTTTGGGGGTAAAAACTGTGTATGTTTTGTTATTGATTTTTCTATAATGATAGCTCCAAATCGGTATACTGCCTAATGCACTATCAAGTTAGAGATCCTGAAAATGAGGGATCAAAGGTGTAAGTGGTGAGGGGAAGACAATGTGATATCATAAAAGCTGCACAGGGCTTCCCTGGTGGCGCAGTGGTTGAGAGTCCGCCTGCCGATGCAGGGGACGCGGGTTTGTGCCCCGGTCCAGGAAGATCCCACATGCCGCAGAGCGGCTGGGCCCGTGAGCCATGGCCACTGAGCCTGCGCGTCCAGAGCCTGTGCTCTGCAACGGGAGAGGCCACAACAGTGAGAGGCCCGTGTACCGCAAAAAAAAAAAAAAAAAAAAAAAAAAAGTTGCACAGAATGGAAGGTCAGCACAGCATAGGTAAAAGTCTAGACCCAATTCTTTGTAGCTTTTTGATCTTGGGCAAGTTAACTTTTCTGAGTCTCAGTTTTCTCATCTGTAAAATGGTATTAGAATGCCTGTCCAGTGTACTCAACAAAACTGTTGTGAGGATCAAATGGGAAAATGCAATTAAAGTTCTTTGTAAATTTAAAAGCAAAATGTAACTATGTAATATTAGTTGATAATTTAGCAACTGTGTATATTTGAAAGCTCTCAGTGTTCATTAATATTCCTTTTGTCATATTTTAACAGATTTATCAATAATTTGTCATTATAATTGCCATGCAATAACTGCACATTTTTAAGGTGTCCAATTTACTAAGTTTTGGCATATGCATACTCCTATGAAACTGTCATTACAATCAAGAGTATGAACATATCCATTGCCTCCAAAAGCTTCCTCATCTCCTTCATAATCCCTCTGCCCTGCTCTTCCCACCTTCTACCATCACCAGCAACTAATGATTGGCTTTCTGTCTCTATAGATTTGTTTGCATTTTCTAGAGTTTCATATAAATGGAATTATTCATTGTGTACCCATTTGTCTCACAGGATGGGGTTGTAATGCCCTATTTCCCTTCTTACTCATTTAGATGATACTTTGTGACCCCATCTGACCCCACTGACTTCCTCAGAAAAGAAAACCAAGGGGAGATATAGGGGTCCAGAACATCCCGAGACAGACCATTAACACCCTATGTATTTATAGCCATATCATTTAAATGGCAAGAACACCTGAGTCATATTTTAAGAGAAAACTAGTTTGAGATTAAAGAGAGAAAAGGAGATAAACTGACAAGAGTGCAAATGCGAAGGTACAAGAATGTTCATTGCAACTTGAAATAGCAAAAAAAGTAACTGAAAAGAATTTAAGTGCTCATTAATAAATGACTGATTAAATAACTTACAACCACAGAAGGACATACTCTGCATTCATTTCTATTAAAAGATATCATAGGGCTTCCCTGGTGGCGCAGTGGTTGAGAGTCCACCTGCCAATGCAGGGGACACGGGTTCATGCCCCGGTCCGGGGGGGATCCCACATGCCGTGGAGTGGCTGGGCCCGTGAGCCATGGCCGCTGAGCCTGCACGTCCGGAGCCTGTGCTCCGCAATGGGAGAGGCCACAATAGTGAGAGGCCCGCGTACCGCAGAAAAAAAAAGATATCATGACTTTTTTTTTAATAAAGCAAGCTGCAAAATAGTATGCATGATATGATTTAATCTATATGAAATTATCCACAGTAAAATCTCTACTAATGTAAGCTAACTACAAATGTAAAATGCATTCTGGAAGGATAACCACCCAAATGTTGATACTGACTCTTCTTACAGTTGGGTGATGAGATTAGTGGTAGTGATGGTGAGGGGGTTTCTTTTTACTCTGTAGCACTTAAATTTTCTACAAAAACTAATATTTTCTTTGAAAACAGGAAAATCAATTTAACAAAGTAGTCCCTGAAAAGCATGAAGAAGTGTTGTTGTAACAGCCAGATCTATTCTCAGGCATTAAGTTTAAAGACATAAGCATAGAAAAGTATTTACAAGGGATTATATATAAAAATATTAACAGCAATTATTTCTGGATGGTGGGATCACCAGATGGGTTTCTTTCACTTTTAAAATTTCTGTATGATAGACATTAAAAAAAAACAAAACCCTAACCCTGTATCAGTGATAACGATAAACATCTTCCATTTTGAAAGTAACATAGCATGAAAGAGCATTCTAACCTGTATCTCAAGTCAGTACTGTATCTTTGGATTGTGGTAAAGGGAAAAAAATTTTTTTAACTACTTCTGATATAATAATGGATGTATCTGTGCCTCAAACTTCTATTTCCATTAAGTATTTAAAGGATTCTCTAAATATAATGGTTATTTTTGTCACAGAAATGCCAGCAATTGTCACAGCATGGGAAATCAATATCAAACTCTCTAATTACTGCACCAAGAAACTCATTCATTGTAATGAATCCTCTACTGTTATTGAATAACTAGTGAATTTAAGAAGAGAATCTATTCTTAGTCAGTTATTGACCCCAAACTGTCAAGTCATTTAGGACTAGAATATGGGGCAAATAAAGAAAACTTGTTAAAGAAGTTATGAGTATGAATAGCTATCCTCTACTTCATTTAAACTCATAAAAAGATTTTTTAATATATTAAACATGGAAAGACATTATAAAATGAATGAAAACACTCTGTCAGGCTGAAGAATTTGAAAAGGTGTATGACTAAATCAAGCTTTAGCTTCATTTTTTCCTGCATAAAGCATCAGGGAGGTAAAATTTTAAATCATCTTTTGGCAGATACAAAATTGAACAACTATATTAGAAAAATTTCCAGAACTTAATGATATATTCCTGAGAGTTATGAGGTGTCTGAAAGATAATATCTTCAGGACAGGGACCATCCCTTAATTACCTGGAAATCTTAGCTTCTTGCTAGGGAGAACTGTTAAATGACTGCATAAATGAATGGTGAATTTATTGACTAAATATCTAATCTGCTGAATAGGTATTAGAGTGGAGTAGTGATATTGCCAATATTATTAAGGTGTTATCTCCTTCAGTCTATTCTAATAGAGCTATCATTCTTTCTATTCCATTGAAACTATTTCTGCCGTGATTACCAAGGGTCTCCAGTTTGCCAGATCCAATGGTCCTTATTTTATTCAAGTGTTTAATAGTTTTTGACAGCTAAATGGCTCTTTCTTTCCTGAAATTATTTTCTTTGTTTCTATGATGCAATGTTATCCTGGGTTTGCTCTCAGTCTCCTTTGTTGGCGTCTCCTCTTCCAATGAATCTGTAAATACTAGTGGGCTTGGCCACCAACCTTGGCTCTTTCCCCTATTTTTCTCTTCTCATACCTCCTTGATTTCAACTACATACTGACTACTTCCTTATGTATCTTTACAGCTCTGATCTCTTTCTTGTATTCTAAACTCAGCTACCCAGCTTCTACTTGACATCTCCAGCTAGATGTCTAATAAGCATTTCAAATTTAACATATGCCCTAAAGAAAACTTCTGATTTCTGACTCTGCCTCCAACCAAAACTACCCTTATTCCCAACAAAAGACACCACCCTCCACCTAATTTCTTGAACCGAAAATGTAGGAATCATCTTTGATTCTTTACTTTCCCTCATTGTCTCACAACCAACCCACCTTCAATTCATGTTAGAATTGAAAACGTATACTAAGTCCTCTCTTGACTCTCTGCCTCCAAACTATCACTTTAGTTAAAGCCATCGTATTTCTCCTACACTGAAACAACAGCCTACTAATTGGTGCCCTTGTTTCCACTCCTTCCATCCACTTTTTTTTTTTTTTGCGGTATGCGGGCCTCTCACCGCTGTGGCCTCTCCCGTTGCAGA
Organism: Delphinapterus leucas; assembly: GCF_059928025.1. NCBI lineage: Eukaryota > Metazoa > Chordata > Mammalia > Artiodactyla > Monodontidae > Delphinapterus > Delphinapterus leucas. The sequence continues at coordinate 96,664,727 of NC_143134.1, forward strand.
GCACAGGCTCCAGACGCGCAGGCCCAGCGGCCACAGTCCACGGGCCACGGGCCCAGCCGCTCTTTGGCACACGGGATCCTCCCGGACCGGGGCACGAACCCGCGTCCCCTGCATCGGCAGGCGGACTCCCAACCACTGCGCCACCAGGGAAGCCCCTTCCATCCACTTTTATCCCGACCTATTTTCCATAAAGGAAGAATAGCATTGTAAAGATTTGAATTAGGTATTGTTGCTCTGCTTAAAACTTGCTATGATCTTCTACTTCACTTACAATAAAGTAAAAGCATCTTACCAAAACTCAGAAGATCCCACATGATCTTGTTTCTGCCTACCTTCCCAGCCTCATCTTCTATAATTACCTACTTACTATGTTCTTTAAACCCATTGGACCACTCTGTTCATCACATTTGCCAAATGTGATCCCACCAAAGAATTTTGCCTTTGCTAACATCTCTATATATAATATGCTCTCTTCCACCACTTCCCTTTTTCAGGATAGGCCTCTATCTAATAATTAGATAATAATTAGTTTAGATGTTACATTCTCAAAAAGGCTCCATGACTAGAATGAAAGCTCCATGAGAGCCAGAATTATAACAAGTTCATATTCCATTTCCATTAAATTGGTGAACTTTATCATATTTATTTACAAGAAAGCTTCATACGAAAGAGAAAAGAAAAGTCTTTGAGCTTTCATTCATTCAATATTTATTTATTTCCAGGCACTGTGCTAGGCACTGAAATAAATATGGCAGTGAATAAAACAGACTTGATGATTACGGCTTTCACGATGCTTATATATAGACACAGATATAGAAGGGTATAGATATAAAACACACACACACACAAATATAATTACCAAGTGTGATTGTTATTATGAAGGAAAATAATAGGGTCTATGAGAGAGAGAATAACTCTGGATGAGTTGGAGATGAGATCATTTAAATTGGCAGGGTCAGAAAAGTCTTCTATGATTAAATGAAATTTCAATTTAGATCTGAGAAATAAGTAGGAGTCAGAGGAATAAATAGACATGTAGATTGAGGGTCCAGTAAGGCAATTACTGGGGCTTTAAAAAAATCTTATGACAAAATTTCATATTAAAAGCTATGATTCATACAATTTAGTGGAGATAATTAATTCTAATTAATTAACTTTCTTATTCTTAGCTTAGGTGTCTTTGCTCCCAAGGTGACTTCACTGTGATTCTTCCACTGGAATTTGCCACAAACTCCACACAGCATCTTTGTGGCCTACCATAGAGTCTGGCAGATTTTACTGCCTTCACGGCAGGACTTCCTGAACCACCACCTGGTTCTGTTGCAGATTTTCCTATTCTGGGCCCAACTCAAAGATGGTAGTTTTTTTGTTTTTGTTTTTACATTTATAGTATGTGGGCCTGAGTAGTATTCTTAGGTATCAAAATGCTACTTCCAGAACCCAAAGTGGCTTGCCAGGCATTGGGCTTCCTCCTTTGTGGAAGAAGATGCACCATGTCATCATTTGTTTTTACTTATGGAAGAGATGTCACCCTGTCCCCCTGACAACTGCCCTACATTTTTTCAGATGTGGCAAGCCACTGAATATTTGTAGGACTATCTCCTATTCGCTGGAGAGATTAAAGTAAGAATAACTAAAAGTATTAAGAAAAGGAGAAAATAACTTTTAAAACTACTTAGTCATATGGAAAAATTGCTATGTTAGCACAGTAATTGAATTGTCAGTGTAAAATGTCATTTACACTGATTACAACTCTAAAGTATGGTGTATGAAGATAAACACTGGATGGTAAAATATGACGAACAGATTATTTAGGGAGGGCAATTGTGGCTTATTTCCCCCTAACATTTCTTTAATTTCTTCTAAAACCAAAGAAGAAAATACCTTCCAAATACATGTCTTTGTCAAAACAGCAGCAAGGGCCTCACACATTAAGTTTTGTGAATTATATTCTTGCTAGGCTAGTCCATATTTCTTTTATTTATCTCTTTCTTTACCAATTCACAATACTTGTGCTTCCTTTATTAATTTGCAGTATTATAATAGCACTTTACAGGTCCTATGACTTTTCTGATTGGCCGTTGGCTTGTTTTGTTTTGTTACATGTCATTTTTGGGAGCTGGTCAAGACTTGGAGGAGGTAAGGAGACAAAGACTCCTTCATTTTCTCTTTGTTTTTTGTACCTGCCTTAAATCTCTATAAAATGCTTGCATGTAAGTGTCAAAGTCATTTCATTATCTATGATTTGCTAGAGGTTTCTTTTTGCTCCTGACACCACTAGTCTAATGAATCAGCTACATTCTATATCTCCAGGTGCTAAAGATACTGGTTTTGTGAATTGACCCTGTGCCATTTGCCTGGGAAAGATCCTCCCAGAGATTCTGGGACCATATGGCCAGGCTGGGGCACAGGTTGAAGGAATTAACTCTTGCAGAGAACCCTTAGATGACCCCAGTGATGTTCATCCATGAAACAAACCCTTTAGTCAGGTTGTTAGAAACCTCACTCGCCGCCTGTGACCATGTGATGATGATGTGACAAGAATTATATGAGGGCATAGTAAGTGCTGAATAATGACCTGTAACCTCTTGGCTGTGAGGCTTATGGAATTAACCTTAACACTTACAAACTCAAAATGTGACACAAGGCATTTCATAAATGCTAAGCAATTTTAAATGCCCAGATTATCCCAGAATCAGGTCCTCTCATTGACTGGACTCAGAAATGACTTTAGTCAAATGGAAGGGGGAGGCTGGAGGAGATTGGTCTAATGTTTGCATCTCTGTGCTGAGACTGCTTGCTGTTGATTCTGCTCTGACCTAGGTACCTTAGTTTCCCAAACCTGATCTTACTTCCCTATAAATTAAAAGGAAAATTTAAGAAAAAATATTGAGTATCTACCATGTTACAATGACTACTAAGTGCATATTTCATATAATGTTATTTTATTTTCATCACATTCCTGTCTGCTTGGCTTCATAACATCCATGCTGGTGGTGAAAATGAAAGACTTAGACATTGGTTAGAGTTTTCTAAGTAAGTGCAGAGCTGGGATTTGAACTCAGAGCTCTCTGACTCCAAAACTGAACATTTGACATGCTGTGTCCTCTTCTACAGCAAGAACTACACCCTTGTTAGGTGTCTCTGAGCATAGGTCTCTGGTCAATCTGAACGTTCTCTGTTGAAGGATGCTTACACAGTTGTTACAAGGATTTAAGATCACATGTCTGCGTTGGGCCCATTTTGCTTCCAGATACAAAATCCTCTATCAACCTCCCTTTGGAGGGATGGGATGGGTAACCAAGGCAGTGGGGATTTCACAGGCCTTGCCACATAGAGGCAGTGTCTCTTACTCAGGTCTCTGGTGCTCCTAGCGTCAAAGGAGTATGCTGAGTCCATAAGGGACAAGCAATGGTGGGGATCCAGTTAACAAGCAGTAAGTCAGAAAAGACACAAAAACATGGGAAAGGGCCAGGATCATACATCGAGAATTGGAGGACAGAGACAAAGAATCATAGAAATATGACACCAAGAACACAGAGGTCAGTGGGTAAAGGAAGTTATCCTAAAGTAAATACCTGAGACAGATGTCTTTGCTGGCAACTTGCTTTTACATTCTCTGTAACATGAGACATGAAAGAGCTAGCTACATTTAAAAAAAGTTTAATTGTGATTTAAAAATCACATAACAAAATTTAACACCTTACTCATTCTTAAGTGTATAGTTCAACAGAGTTAAGTATGTCCACTTTTTTTTTTTAATTGGAATAAAATTGCTTTACAATGTTGTGTCAGTTTCTGCTGTATGATGAAGTGAATCAGCTATATGTATACCTATATCCCCTCCCTCTCGGACCTCCCTCTCCCTCTTTCCCCCATATCTAGGTCATCACAGAGCACCGGGCCGAGCTCCCTGTGCTATACAGCAGGTTCCCACTAGCTATCTATTTTACATGTGGTAGTGTATTTATGTCAAACCTAATCTCCCTATTTGCCCCATCCTCCCCTTCTCCCACTGTGTGCACATGTCCATTCCCTACATCTATGTCGCTATTCCTGCCCTACAAATAGGTTTGCGGCAGATCTCTAGAACTAACTTTTTTATCTTGCAAAACTAAAACTCTACACCTATTGAACAGTAACTCCCTATTCCCCCTCCCCCAACCTACCATTCTACTCTTTGTTTCTCTGAGTTTGACTAATAAAAGTGGAATGTTACAGTATTTGTCTTTTTGTGAATGGCTTATTTCACTTAGCATAATGTCCTCAAGTTTCATCCATGTTGTAGCATGTGGCAGAATCTTCTTTTTTAAGCCTCGATAATATTCCATTGTATGTATATACCACTTTTTCTTTATCCATTCATCCATTAATGGACATCTGGTTTGCTTCCAAATTTTGGCTATTGTGAATAATGTTGCAGTGAACATGGGTGTGCAAAAACCTGCTACATTTTAAAGACAATGAAGGGTGAGCATCTAATTTCAGAAACAGCAAACAGCAGGACTCACGTCCACCTGACCACTGACACAGGATAAGCAAGGAATTTATCTTCAAGAATCTGAAGAAAGTTACCCCTAAGAAACTAGGCAGATAGGTGAACACACTGATCAGTCAGTATATACTCTATACTTATTGATTGCTTATGCATCAGACCCTGTGCTAGGCATTAGATATATAGGAATAAACTGGATTCATAAATTCTTTGACTTCACGTTTCTTAAAGTCTGGGGGTGGAGTCAGAGGGACCTCTCCAGGTAGGACTAAAATAGTTCTCTTTTCCCTCTGCCTTTAACACATCCATATCTATTTCATGGCATATGCTAAATTATTAGGATTATTATAGCTGAAAATTGGTCTATTTTGTAAAACTTTTATTGAGTAAACTTGATATAAAATTCACAGATCTTAACTGTAAAATATGATGAATATAAATAAATGTGTATACCCATCTAATTATCATTTCAATTAAAATACAGAACACTTTCATTGCACATTTATTATTTTGATGTGTTCCTGATGAACTGACCCCACTATCCTTATTAAATACCCTGTTTATTTCAGGTAATACTCCTTGTCTTAAAGTTTGGTTTGACAAGTTTGGTTAATTATAAATTATGTAGGATGGCTAGGATAGGCTCTCAGTATTCATCTCACAACTAAGTATTTAACTCAGGCCAACTGGCCTAAGCACAGCAGACCCAATACCCAGGAGGAGAATGATCTGGGAAACTCTTTCCCTTACCATAGGTAAAGTTAAGAATCTTCGTGTGCCTTTTCCAATCCCTCCTTCAATTCTTCAATTTCACTTTCTGTCCTGTGCCTTTATGGCTCTAGGCTGCCTACTTCCCTTTGTGTATTCAACCCCATACTCGGTTTGATAGCTGAGATGGTGTCTCTGACTTTGTTTTCATCCCTAAACATGATAATTTGTACCATTTAAGCTCAGTTGGCTTCCGGTTTCTCTAGGTAATTGCTCTGCCAGATTCAGCCTTTGCTTGTGATAGCAAACTAGTACTGATCCAAATAGACAACGCAGCTTCAGCAGGACCCCTGGGAGGAAGGACTGCTGCTAGAGACACTCAGCCCTCAGTTTTGGTGAAGAAGCACATGGACAATCTTTATCCCAGGCTTTACTTAGTTACAGTCCAAATTTAAGCACACATCCCAGTTTCCATGATTAGCTCTGAGTGTTTTCCAAGCTTCTCTTAGAAACACATCTATAAACCTACTTTTAGGCTTGATCACTTCTGTTCCTGCCTCTCTTATCCAATTTGTTGTTGATTCTTAGTAAACTCTTTCAGAGGGTGATTTTATGTCTAAGTTCTCAGGGTAATTTATTTCATTTCACAATAAACAAGTATTTTAGGGACTTCTACTTTGCTAGCCATTCTGCTAAACTAAAAGTTCAACAGTTAAAAGATATACATGTAAACAATCATTGTAATGAACTTTGAAAAGTCCTTTATGAGATAAACATTAAGATGGACTGATCTGGATAAGCATTAAAACTTTTTAGTGATGCAACTTGCAGCTTCCCAAGCTTCCCATATCATGAGGGAAATGCAAATCAAAACCACAATGAGATATCACCTCACACCTGTCAGAATGGCCGTCATCAAAAAGACAAGAAATAACAAGTGTTGGCAAGGATGTGGAGAAAAGGTAACCCTAGTACATTGTTGATGGAAATGTGAATAGTTACAGCCACTATGGAAAACAGAATGAATATTCCTCAAAAAATTAAAAATAGAACTATCATTTGATCCAGCAATTCCACTCCTGGGTATATATCCAAAGAAAACAAACACGCTAATTTGAAATGATATATGCACCCCAATGTTCATAGCAGCATTATTTAAAATAGCCAAGATATGGAATCAACCTAAGTGTCCATCAACAGATGAACGGCTAAAGAATATACATAAAATTCAGCCATAACAAAGAATGAAATTTTGCCGTTTGTGAAAACATGGATGGGTACTATGCTTACTGAAATACGTCAGACAGACAAAGACAAATACTGTAATGTTTTCCCTTATATGTGGAATCTAAAAAATGAAACAAATCAACAGATATAACAGAAACAGACTCATAGATACAGAGAACAAACTAGCGGTTACCTGGGGGAAAGGAGTGGGTGGAGGTCAAGATAGGTGAAAGGGATTAAGAGGTACAAACTACTAGGAATAAAATACATAAGTAACAAGGATGTAATGTACAGCACAGGGAATAAGCCAATTTTTAAAAATAACTTTATATGGTGTATAACCTATAAAAATATTGAATAACTATGTTTTACACCTGAAACTACTATAATACTGTAAATCAACTATTATTCAATTTCAAAAGAAAGGAATGGCTTTGTGTTCTTGAAGTTGCTAATTTGAAACTGCTTAGAGTTCCTTTACTCTGGAAGAGTGTGATGTTGCATGTGATTAAAATTCTGCAATTCTTCTGAGTGTCTTTGTGAAATCATAAAATAAACAAGGATGCTTCGTGTGTATTGAAATAATTGTTCTTAAGCAGACTGAATTACTTTGAGCAGGTCAAATGTGAAACCCAATTATTTTCAGAAACACCAGCAAGTAACTCCAAAGAAATACAATGTCTACCAATTCCCCGTCAACCTCTAACTACACATTATTGTGGCATGCATTTTCTGTTATACAAGTTTATGATTTCTGTTTTACTCTGAGATAATAGTTGTAGCTTATGGGCAATGCCACACTCCTGAGGGAAGGATTAGCTCTTGAGGAAGAAACTAGGACAGACAAGTATATCCTTAGAGAGGCAATAGGAAATTCCTAACCATAACATGCACAAAAATCTTAGAGGGAAAAAATTGTAACTCTAAGGACGAAAGTGAAAAAATTGACAGACATATGCAAAGTCATTGTCATATATTTTGAAACATTATTTTTCTATTCGTTCTCAAAAGGGAGAAAAATCACATTTCTTGATCAAAACAGAAAAAAGAAAATATGACAATTCTACTACCCATCTCTTGGGGGATAACTGTGCACTTGGATATATCTTGTGAAGTCTGTGTTTAAGGAGTGAAAGGAGGAGAAACTGTAGAGATGGGCAGTAATCAGATCACTAAGACCAGATTTGCTAGCCTACGGAGTTTGGATTGTAGGTAAGGGCGTTACTGGCATGGCCAACTTGTGTTTCAGACTCTTTCAAGGTGGATTGATTGGGTGAGAATCTAGAAACAGTAAGAAAGATGTGTAATGTCTAGATGAGGAAATCTGAGGGACTATAAAGAGAGAAGAAAGAAAGGGGATAAAAAAGGTGTGGACAGGGAGGGGAGGTTGATGGAGTGAGCACAAAGCTAACTGAGAGGTATTTGAAACCATTCTTCCAGTGCTGCACTTAAGAATTGGCATTTAAGCAACAGTATTACGTGTCAATCTTATGCCCTGTACTTAGGCCAGTGGGCTCATATTCTTTTTTATGATACTTAGCAGATTCTAAGTGAATCCAACCCTTCTCATTAGAAATAAATTTTGAAATATGCAAATAGGAAAAATGATAGTTTAACTGGAGTAAGTATCACCATTGGTAATCATTTTTTCATTGTCTTTAGTCTAAGGCTATTAACGAATTTATTACTCAGTAATGATTCCTTTTTGCTCTTCATTCAATCGTCTACTGTTGAACACTTTCTAGTCCCTATGTAACTCTTGGGGGTGATGGAAATTGGTAGATATCATTAATCTTTGGATATGGTCAAATATCTTAAATAATATTACTAAAATACTTCCCACAAAATACAAAAGATAATAACTATTCCCTATTCTGTTAATGTTCCAAACATAACAAGAGTTTAAACTGGAACTCAGATTAAAGTCTCACCTGGGAGTGCACTATTTAGTTCAATTTGTGGGATAATGTATTTTCAAATGCATTATATTTAAGAGAAACATAATAGTATGGATTTACAATAAGTTAATGAAAATGTTAGACTTTCATATGTTTGCATTCTGGAAATATTTTGGCAGTCTTAAAATGTCTATTCTGAAATATATGATATATGCAAAAATATTTATAATTTGTAGATACAGAAAAAAATTTGTAAATAAAACCCCACCAATCCAAAATTAGCAGGTGAATTTATCAAAGTCACTGATACAAGGTCAACATAAAAGTCAATTGTGTTTCTAGATACTAATAACAAATATTTGGAAAAAGTAATAAAAATATAATTTAATTCACAACAGCATCAAAAACTCAAATTCCAAATATCAAACAATATTTAAGAATCCCTTATCAAAAAATACTAAAACATTGCTGAAAAAAAGTAAAGATTATCTAAATAAATGGAGATATGGGTCATGTTTGTGGATTGGAAGATTCAGTATTAAGATGTAACTCTCTCCCAATTGATCTGCAGCTTGGATGCAATCACAACAAAATTCCCAATAGAATGTTTTGTACAAGTTGACATGTTGGTTCTTCTTACATTGGGTTTCATATCCTGTTGTTTTTCTGGATTCTTAAGGTGGCCTCTCAGATCATTAATTAGAGATCTTTCAGAATATAATCAATTTTGGTACATATTCTGCATGCACTTGAGAAGAAGTGTATTCTGTTATTAATGAATGGACTGTTCTATAATTTTGTATTAGGTAAAATTGATTGATACTATTCAAATCTTTTATATCCTTACTGATCTTACCTTTGTTTATTCTATGAATTATTGAACTCCCTGGTTACAACTGTAGATTTGTCTATTTAGTCTTTCAGATTTTGCTTCATTATTCCAAGGTTCTGTTTTTTGGTGCATAAGTGGTATCCTTTGACTTTCTATATATTTTGGATGCTCTAGTTAATGATTTTATTATACCTTCTCCTTTCTCCCCTCCTTCACCAGTTTTTATTTCCTCATCATCCAAACTTATAACATTCACATAATATTCTTTTTCTCTTGGTCTTACATCTTGTATTTGTCTTGGGTCTAAAAATAAATATATTAAAAGCTGACAATCTGACAATAAGCCCGTTTGATAGTTTTCCCAGTCTTTTTGTTTTGTTTTGTTTTTTGGTTGGATGTAGCTCTTTCCTTATAAAGGGTTCATGAGTGTTATTCTCTGAGTGCTTGTATATTTAAAATATTTTTCTAAATCTTAACACTTGAAGAACAGTTTGGCTAGGTATAAGATAATTGGCTCACAACTTCTTGCTGAGAGTTTTTTTAAAATAAAATTTCAGCTTTGCTTTGCTTTGTATGTTGCTGTTTGTAAGTCTAGTCCCAAACTGTTTGCTTTCTATGATGATTTTGTTCTCTTAACTTTAAGGTCCACATTTTTAGCAGGATGCCTTAGAGTTAACTGTTCCTGGTAAATTTTCTCAGATTACACACTGGGCTGTGTATATAAAGAGATTCAGATTTTCCTTTATTTTTGGAATATTTCTTGGACTACAGATTTAAACATTAGTTTTATTGTGTTGTTTCATTTTTCTTCAAGGATTCAATTTTAAATATGTTGGAACTTATTCTTCCATCTTTTATTACTATCCTCTCTCTATTTTATTTTGTCTCTGAAATCTTCTCATTGTATGTTTAATAAAATCCACTCTCTCTAGTACACCTTGTAATTTATTCTTAATTTCTTAGAGATTAATTTTCTTTTTCTTAATTTTTTAAGGCATTCAACAAACCTTTCTTTCTGCTCTTTTCTGTTATTTTCTGTAAATTCTTTGGTTATGAATTTCTTATTTGCACATAATTTTGTTTCAGAATATTCAATTTAGTTGAAATGTTATGCCTTTCTCTGATTTGTGGTCAGTATTTTGGGAAGAATTTTCATTAGCTGAAATGTTTTGATTTGAACTTTTTTCTCCTTATGTTAACTTTATATGTATGTACTCTGCTATTTTCTGCTAATTTTTAAATAACTTATATTCCCCAGAACAGAAGTGTCATGTGCATGTAGATAAGAGATGTAGAGAGGAGACCTTCAAGATGGCGGAGGAGTAAGATGTGGAGATCACCTTCCTCCCCACAAATACATCAAAAATACATCTACATGTGGAACAACTCCTACAGAACACCTATTGAACGCTGGCAGAACACCTCAGACTTCCCAAAAGGCAAGAAAATCCCCACGTACCTGGCTAAGGCAAAAGAAAAAAGAAAAAACAGAGACAAAAGAATAGGGACGGGACCTCCCTCCCTCCATCCATCCCTCCCTCTCTCTCTTCCTCTCTTCCCCCTCTTCCTCCCTTCCTCCCTTCCTTCCTTCCTTTTATCTTTCTTTCTTTCTCCATTTTCTTCTGAGGCATGTGGCTGACAGGGTCTTGGTGCTCCAGCTGGGTGTCAGACCTGTGTCTCTGAGGTGGGAGAGCAGAGTTCAGGACATTGACCCACCAGAGACCTCCCGGCTCCACGCAATGTCAACAGGCAAAAGCTCTCCCAGAGCTCTCCATATCAACGTTAAGACCCAGCTCCACTCAATAACCAGAAAGCTACAGTGCTGGACACCCTATGCCAAACAACTAGCAAGACAGGAACACAACCCACCCATTAGCAGAGAGGCTGCCTAAAATCATAATAAGATTGCAAACACCCCAAAACACACCACCAGACACGGACCTGCCCACCAGAAAGACAAGATCCAGCCTTATCCACCAGAACACAGGCACCAGTCCCCTCCACCAGGAAGCCTACACAACCCACTGAACCAACCATATCCACTGGGGCAGAAACCAAAAACAACAGAAACAACAAACCTGCAGGCTGAGAAAAGGAGACCCCAAACACAGTAAGGTAAGCAAAATGAAAAGACAGAGAAACACACAGCAGATGAAGGAGCAAGGAAAAAACCCACCAGACTAAACATATGAAGAGGAAATAGGCAGTCTACCTGAAAAAGAATTCAGAGTAATGATAGTAAAGATGATCCAAAATCTTGGAAGTAGAACAGAAAAAATGCAAGAAACATTTAACAAGGACCTAGAAGAGTTAAAGAGCAAACAAACAATAATGAACAACCCAATAAGTGAAATAAAAAATTCTCTAGAAGGAATCAACAGCAGAATAACTGAGGCAGAAGAACGGATAAGTGACCTAGAAGATAAAATAGTGGAAATAACTACCACAGAGCAGAATAAAGAAAAAAAGAATGAAAAGAATTGAGGACAGTCTCAGAGACCTCTGGGACAACATTAAATGCACCAACATTCAAATTATAGTGGTCCCAGAAGAAGAAGAGAAAAAGAAAGGGTCTGAGAAAATATTTGAAGAGATTATAGTCTAAAACTTCCCTAATATTGGAAAGGAAATAGTCAATCAAGTCCAGGAAGTGCGGAGAGTCCCATACAGGATAAATCCAAGAAGAAACACGCCAAGACACATATTAATCAAACTATCAAAAAATAACTACAAAGAAAAAATGTTAAAAGCAGCAAGGGAAAAACAACAAATAACATACAAGGGAATCCCCATAAGGTTAACAGCTGATCTTTCAGCAGAAACTCTGCAAGCCAGATGGGAGTGGCAGGACATATTTAAGGTGATGAAAGGGAAAAAGCTACAACCAAGATTACTCTACCCAGCAAGGATATCATTCAGATTTGATGGAGAAATTAAAACCTTTACAGACAAGCCAAAGCTAAGAGATTTCAGCACCATCAAAGCAGCTTTACAACAAATGCTAAAGGAACTTCTCTAGGCAGGAAACACAAGAGAGGGAAAGACCTACAAAAACAAACCCATAACAATTAAGAAAATGGTAATAGGAACAAACATATCGATAATTATCTTAAATGTGAATGGATTAAATGCTCCAGCTAAAAGACAGAGGCTTGCTGAATGGATACAAAAACAAGACCCATATATATGCGGTCTACAAGAGACCCACTTCAGACTTAAGGACACATACAGACTGAAAGTGAGGGGATGGAAAAAGATATTCCATGCAAATGGAAATCAAAAGAAAGCTGGAGTAGCAATATTCATATCAGATAAAATAGACTTTAAAATAAAGAATCAACATTGTAAAAATGACTATACTACCCAAAACAATCTAGAGATTCAATGCAATCCCTATCAAACTACCAATGGCATTTTTCACAGAAGTAGAACAAGACATTTCACAATTAGTATGGAAACACAAAAGACCCTCAATAGCCAAAGCAATCTTGAGAAAGAAAAACGAAACTGGAGGAATCCGGCTCCCAGACTTCAGACTATACTACAAAGCTACATAATCAAGACAGTATGGTACTGGCACAAAAACAGAAATATAGATCAATGGAAGAGGATAGAAAGCCCAGAGATAAACCCATGCACATATGTCACCTTATTTTTGATAAAGGAGGCAAGAATATACATTGGAGAAAAGACAGCCTCTTCAATAAGGGAAGGGGTGCTGGGAAAACTGGACAGCTACATGTAAAAGAATGAAATTAGAACACTCCCTAACACCATACACAGAAATAAACTAAAAATGAATTAAAGACCTAAATGTAAGGCCAGACACTATAAAACTCTTAGAGGAAAACATAGGCAGAACATTCTATGACATAAATCACAGCAAGATCCTTTTTGACCCACCTCCTAGAGAAATGGAAATAAAAACAAAAATAAACAAATGGGACCTAATGAAACTTAAAAGCTTTTGCACAGCAAAGGAAACCATAAAGAAGACGAAAAGACAACCCTCAGCATGGGAGAAAATATTTGCAAATGAAGCAACTGACAAAGGATTAATCTCCAAAATTTACAAGCAGCTCATGAAGCTCAATATCAAAAAAACAAACAACCCAATCCAAAAATGGGCAGAAGACCTAGATAGACATTTCTCCAAAGAAGATATGCAGATTGCCAACAAACACATGAAAGGATGCTCAGTGTCACTAATCATTAGAGAAATGCAAATCAAAACTACAATGAGGTATCACCTCACACCGGTCAGAATGGCAATCATCAAAAAATCTACAAACAATAAATGCTGGAGAGTGTGTGGAGAAAAGGGAACCCTCTTGCACTGTTGGTGGGAATGTCAATTGATACAGCCACTATGGAGAACAGTACGGAGGTTCCTTAAAAAATGAAAAATAGAACTACCATAAGACCCATCAATCCCACTACTGGGCATATACCCTGAGAAAACCATAATTCAAAAAGAGTCATGTACCAGAATGTTCACTGCCGCTCTATTTACAATAACCAAGACATGGAAGCAACCTAAGTGTCCATTGACAGATGAATGGATAAAGAAGATGTGGCACATATATAAAATGGAATATTACTCAGCCATACAGAGAAATGATTTTGAGTTATTTGTAGTGAGGTGGATGACCTAGAGTCTGTCATACAGAGTGAAGTGAGTCAGAAAGAGAAACACAAATACCATATGCTAACACATATATATAGAATTAAAAAAAAAAGTTTCTGAAGAACCTAGGTGCAGGACAGGAATAACGATGCAGATGTAGAGAATGGACTTGAGGACATGGGGAGGGGGAAGGGTAAGCTGGGATGAAGTGAGAGAGTGGCATGGACATATATACACTACCAAAGGTAAAACAGATAGCTAGTGGGAAGTAGCCGTATAGCACAGGGAGATCAGCTCTGTGCTCTGTGACCACCTAGAGGGGTGGGGTAGGGAGGGTGGAAGGGAGATGCAAGAGGGGATACATGTATATGTATAGCTGATTCACTTTGTTATAAGGCAGAAACTAACACACTATTGTAAAACAATTATATTCCAATAAAGATGTTAAAAAAAATTACAAAGGCAAAAAAAAAAAAAAGAGGTGTAGCTTTGGATGGTTTCCTAGGTTTCTTTGTTCAGGAGATTCCTCTTCTTTTGGTACAGTGAAATGTTTTTTTTTTTTTCTAGTTGGATGCCTTTTTGTGCATGGAAGGGTTGATGCTTCTGGATTTTGATACACATTTTCTTTCTGTAGGATGCTTAATTTGTAACACTTGCTTGATTCTTTCCCTCTACCATTTGGCCTCCAAGAATTGCTCTTTCCCCTAGAAGTGGTGTTTTCCCAAGACTGCTGTCTCCAGTCTTATCTGATTTGAGGTCTTGAGTGTATTCTCAGTATTTCTGGGTGGGATTCACCTGTCTTTTTTCTTGCCAGTATTCTCCTTTCTCTCAGCTTCAAGATGAACTATGAAGAAGGCCCTGAAATTTTCAAATGCATGTTTATATCCCTACATATAAATTGTATTTTTATACAATTCTTTCTTAGTTAAGCTGTACATGTAGGCCATAGGTAGTTTTATTTGTTCTTGTTGATCTGTATGTTTTTTTGAGAATATGGAAAGATCCAGATTAAGATGACTGCCATTATTCTATGTGAACCTAAAAGTTCTAAAGTAGTATTTTTACTATGAAATTCACACCTAATGATGTGATCATGCAATTTCACAAGTAACAATGCTTTTTGATCTTTTTGTTGAAAAAATAATGGATCCTTGGAGCCATCACATCTGTTTTAATGCCTTGGTTATATTGCTTACTGTCTATGTCAGCTTAACCTTCATGTCTTCATCTATAAAAAGCAAATAATTATCTCAACGGCTATTGTTAAAGCTAAATGATATAATAAATATAGTGCACTTAAGCAGTGCAGGGCACTATGGGATATTTCCTTTCCCATTTAGAGAGCACAGACTTAATAATAAATGCACCTGCTAAGTGGAATCAAGAAAGGATAGCTTACAATGGATTGGGGAATATGATTTAAAAAGATATTATCAATATCTGTCATTACACACAGCTACTGTTATCCATGACGAGAGCCCTGTCACTTTAGCTACACTTGTAATGGAGGTAATTCTGTTGATGAAACCAACGGCTGCCAGGTGGATTAAGATATTTATTAATTTGCTTTCGATGGACAAACAATCATGATGGCAGATTAGAATATTATGGGAAAACATGTCCTTGCTCCAGTGAATGGTCTCCTTGAAATTGCTTTTCAAATTTACTGTTGTTCAAATACAGTAGTTCTGTTCTGAAAGTCTGACATGAAATGTGTTATCAGAAAAGAAATGATTTCTTAACCACCTTCATTCACAAGTAGATAGGTAATAAGATGGTAGGAAGTGTAGAGGAAATCATGTTTTGTCCTTTGGGATTCTTCACGAGTCAATGCTTTTCTAGCAGTATCAGTTTTAAGAATTAACTTTTTCTCCTTATTGCACTAACAACATCAACCCAAATTAGAAAGGAAGAAAATCATTCAATAACCCCAGTAGCCCAATGACTCAGGCAATTTACCTGTTTCCTTCATGTTTTGGAACTATGTATATACATTTTAAATGTAAAGATTGTAGCATAGACTCACTTTGTAGTTGTCTTTACAAAGTGGTTCATAAGCACACTCTAATTAGAATGATGTTAACAATCTGAGTATACGTGGACAAGCCTGAGAAAATAGCAAAAATGTTTCGGAAGATGTAATAATGAGTGATTTTCCCCCATTTTTTCAAATATGCTCTAATAATGTTACATTTCATTTCCTTGTAACTATATACTAACAGCTAACATATGTTTAGTTTGCCTTAGTGCTAGACAATATTTTTAATGTTTTAAATAAAATGTCTTTTTTAATTATTAAATTTTCGAAGATGAAGAAAGTGAATCACAAAGAGGCAAAGTAATTTGATTGGGGTCATACTTCTAAGAGCAATTTTCCATAAATGGGATACTTATTAGAATTTATAATTATGTTAATTGTTGCATCTTAATAAATCATAATATATGTAATATTTCCCTACTGTTGATATTAGGTTGTCTTCTACTCTAAATGACAGAGAGATAAGCATCTGTTGTGTCAAGGTCTGAGTATCATTTGCGAGTTGTTGTTATGCAGAACCGGTGTAGGGGTAATAATAATAAGGAATAGCATTTATTGACTACCTACACTGTGCCAGCCACTGAAACACAATGGCATAAGTACTATTATTATCCTTATTTAGCTGAGGAGAGACATGAAGCGCAGAAAATTTAAGTAACTTGCCCAAGGTCATACAGCTAATAAGTGATACAGCTGAGCAATGAACCATGCCAGAGAATAATCTCTTAATCACTATACTCTACCACCTATTCTTTAGGTGGTAGCAACTTTATACGAGTAGGGCTATTCCGTTAATCCAGAAGCTTGACCATGTAACTTATGCTTTGTAATGCTAACCTCATATATAATGTGAGCCTCATATATAATTTATTTTCTGGTAGATTCACTAAAGAAAGTTCAGAAAAAGGTAAATTAATTTTACTAATGTCCTTTATTTAAACCAATCTATCCAAAATATTATCATTCCAACAAATGACCAAATAGTGATATTTTACATTCATTTTTTTGTGTGCTGTCTTAAAAATCCCAGTGTGTATTTTACACTTACTGCATCTCTCAATTCAGACCAGCCACATCTTAAATGCTCCTTAGCCATCTGTGGCTGTTGTATGGGATGGGTAGCTCCAGATGGTAGACAGACTCACTTTCATGTAGCCTATTAATCACTGATCGAAATTCCCAAGTCTTGTTATTTCTTTGTTACTCTATGAATTCATGAATATGTGACGTTTCCTTAATGAGATGATAAAAAGAGTGACATCTCATTTATACGACTCTATTAAGGAACAAAGTAGGATGAATATACCATTTTAGGCATCTAGTGTATTATCTTTACAATTTGAGAGACTCACTTTTTGTATCTTGGAATCAAATTTGTCTTTATTGCTTGAAATTTAAAAGAAACAAGGTTGAATTCTCAAAGCAAATTCACACAAATCACAGATCATAACTGCATCAAAACTTACTAAACATAAGCAAAAAATATAAGCACAAAGAAGCCACAAACTTAATAGGAGGCTCTAGAAGGTCCTGAATCTACCAGACAAGGCCCTGTGAAGTCCCCTTTCCTACACCAAGACGTGCTCTGGTTCAGAGGGATGAGCACCAACAGCATGTAGTTCAGACTGGCACAGAGGAGGGCCATTCAAGTTTGGGGTTTTTTAGCTTCTATATTCTGTTAGGTTGGTAGAGAGCCTCTGTATCCGCATTCCATAAATCCATAAAATTCTAGGCTTAATTAAAATAAGCTATCCAGAGAGATCAGGTATATTTTGCAAAAAGATTCTTAGGTAAGAACTTATCTTCTTGCTAGTGGATCTCATCAGAGTGTTTATAAGGATACTGGGTAAGAACCATAATGCCTTCATGTTCCAGAGGAGGGATGGGAAGAATTAAAACCCTTGTTAATTCTTTTCTCTCAGTGCCCATTATTGGTGAGGCTGATGGCACCAAATACCTGCAAAATGTCCAGCGCTGGTCAGGACCAACACGGAGTTGGGGCAGAACTGAGGCTTTTACCCATTTATCTTCCCTGCAACTCGAGTAATGTGGCCATCTTTGACTTTGATTTTGGTCACTTCAGATAAAGTTTCAACGTGTGTGTGTGCGTGTGTGTGTGTGTGTGTGTGTGTATGAGAGAGAATGAATAGACCAAGGACTTCTTAAAAATCAAACAGACAGGCAATTGTCATGAAAGATCTTCTTTTTTATTAGGATGGAATATTTTTCTTATAGACACAACCATAAAATATTTATACTTCTGACCACAAAAGGAAAACGAAAACAGACAATGTTCTTATAGTTTTTACTTAATACCCCATTCATGGTAAATTTATTATTTTACTAGGCAGCCCATTCTCCCTTGGACCAACTATATATTATAGATTGAGCATAAATCATTTATCTTTCACTTTAGCCACTTGGCTCTCATTTTGTCTTCCAGAGTTATACCATTCTAAATCAAATCTCTAGACCACATGCCGATACTTTAATTTCTGTGAAGATTCATGGTATGTATGGTGGAAAGAACACCGAATTAGGAGTCAAGAGACGTGGGTTACTGTTGCAACTCTGCCACTAACTGGCTTTTAACCTCAATATCCCTTTCTTCTTTTTCTGGTAGCTAAAAAATTGTAGGGTGGTGGTGATAAACTAAATGACTACCAAACCTCTCCACATCTTCTTTTGTATGGATTTAGCACTGCCAAGTATCCCAGGAAATGTTGAGGGGAGTCTTTCATGTGTCTTGACAGTGACCTTGTGGCACAGAAGAGTGTTGCTCACCAATATTTGTGTTTCTGAACACACGGACAGAGTATCTTTCCCAGCCCCCTGGCAGTTAATGAGCCTTTGCAACTGAATTCTGGCCAAGGAAATGTAGATGAACACATGTGAGGTACCACTTCCAGTCCTGGTGGCCGTTTCTAAACCTCGAATGCTTCCCTTTCTCTCTCTCTGTTTTTCAGATGTGTGCGCAAGGGCGCGCACACACACACACACACACACACACACACTCTTTGTCTCTTGATCATATATTGGGAGCCAGAAAAGGACATCGAGGTCCTAGAAGACGGAGAACATACTTGCCTGGGGACCTAAATGACCACAGAGAATAGAATTCTCCATCTGATGTGCTCTAGATTATAAGTGAGAAATAAATCTTTAATTAAGCCTCTGAAAGAATGAAGTTGTTTGCTACAGCAGATAGTCTAGCCTTTATCTGAAGACAGTGTATAAGGAGAACTAAAAGAGCCCACTTTTTCCTTACCCTGAAAGTACTATAGAGTTAAATAACTTATATACCACTTACTCATTTTCAGAGAGATCCTCAATTATAATTAAGAAATTGTCACGATCCCTCATGAGGAAAGATGTCCTTTCCTCTCATTTTAGGCTACAGAATTTTGGGCAATGAGAAATGAATTGCGGCATACCCAAAAGCAATAACTATTCCGCCAGGGTACAGAATACATTTGTTAGAAATCAGAAGCTAGAACTACTGTGTTTTATTTGCATAATGCCCAAATTCATTAGAAATGTGCAAATCACAGTTTTCTCTCCTTAACATTTTTTTAAAAAATGTACTAAGGTGCCATTCTTGATTAAGGCCACTTCGCTTTTTGACCATTGTGCCATGTTCCTGGGTGAAGCATATGGCTATAGAAATAGCACAGGCATATTAAAAATATCAAACTGCACAGTGTTTTTTAACTTTAAAGTTCTTACACCTTTTCATTTCCAAAATAAAAGTGGAATGATAATTTTACATCTATGAAATGCAATGTCTTCTAATTAAGCTTTTCTGTCTCTAATAAATATTGGAAATTAAAAACTAAAAACTTCATATTGATTGATTATAAGTACATATACAGAGTATCCAATGCCAATGAGAAAAGAAAAAAATATATATTATTCAACTCTCCAATGTTTTGCTAGAAGAGTGGATTCTAGTAACTGGAGGGCTTTGTATTTGCTGAGTGAAGTGATGCCTGCGAGTATGCAGGTTTGCTTATTTGAGCAGCAGCCAGGCTAACTTTTCCTGAATAAGAACAGGAAATTATACAGAGATGGGGAAAAGATCTGGAAACAAAGAAAAGAAAGGCTGGACAGGTTCAATATTTAGTGGAGAAAAAGTGAAGACAGAAAATCCCCTAGCTATTAGAAAAGCTAAGAATCTGAAAAAGAAGACTTGTAAATAGTGTGCTATTGAATGTGTGATGGGAAATGCATCTTTTCCTTTCCTATGGAAGTTTCGGCAATATCTATTGCTGACACCTGTTTCTGTTGGTAATCGAAGAAGTTCTAAGTCCTGACTAGGAGTGTGTGAAGCCGAGAAATAAAAGATCTGAACAACAGCTGGGTGAGTTCGACAAACGTCAAATCTTGGTTGACAGTGGGTTTCCTACTCATGGATTCAATAAAGTTGTTACCAAACACCACCACTGGTCTGTCTCCTACAATGATCTCTCAACTCCCTCTACCCACCCCAGAACTTTCTTCTAAGTTCTGATTTCTCTCCCTGCCTCTGGCACATCAAGAATAAGGAAGCCTAGCTCAGTAACACTGTGCTTATTTCCTGGAGACTCTGTCTTCACCCAGACTCTTACTCAGGCTTGTACCCTCTGATAGACTGGGATCTCACTCAGCCTCCCTTCAGCCCTATAGACTCTTATTTCTTAACTTTCTATTTATTGTCCAATTTTATAACGTAAAAAAAAGATTGAAAAAGGCAAAAAGAAAACAATTCTACCATCTTAACGTACTAGCTGTTTCATTTTTTTTCTGGTCTTGCTTACTCCTTATCCTCATAAATCAACATTTTGTATAGTTGGAACTACAGTGTGTGTATACTGCTCTGTGTTCTGCTTTTTAAATTTTAATATGCATCATACAAATCTTTTCATTTAAATGTTGCTGTGGAGTCTTTAAAACCACAATATTAAATGTTGCAGATATTCCAACAGATTGATATAAACTTCAGGTTCTTTTCATTTTTTAAAATATAGTAAAAAACTGCAGTGTTTTCTTTAGAACTAAGCCTGAGAAGCTCTCCCCAGTTTGCTATGTGAAAACCATGCTTCAGTTGCCCTCTTCTGTCTTGTCTAGTTTGGAACCTGACACCTGTTTGATTCTTCTGCATAAAATCCTTGTTGGCTGGGTATCTCCAGACCATTGTCCTCAGCAGCCTCCTGCTTCAGCTTTGATTTGACAATTTACACTCTAAACTTGGCCTCGGCCTCTAGATTTTAAAAAAAAGTGGAAAATTGTTTAAAAAATTTGGTCTAAATTATTTTACATGGTTAACTAGAAGTTCATAATGAACAGGTGAATTCTAGAAATCTAAAGTTTTTTGGGATGGGGAGACTTAATTTACTAAATATCATAATGAAGGTATCGTATTAAGCAAAGAATTATAAAATCTCATTTGATCCCAAAGAAAATAAAACCTTAAGAAATAGGTATTATTAATTTTCAGATTTTGTAAGGAAGAAAACACTACCACATTAACATGCTCAAGGACATTATTATTAGAAATTTGAAACCATTTCTATTTTAAACTTCCATTACACTCCTTTGCACTGCTCAAGTATCCCTGTGGATTCCGGATGCATGAATATCTCATTTAACTCTTTATCTCCCACAACAGTGAATAGATATTGATGAATTATAGGAGGAATGAACTTGACTCTGTTAGCTGTATGAGACTTACAGCAGCCATTGAGGTCTTTCAGAAGTATATTGCTGTGAACACTGCTGAGAGAAATCTTAATTGTCAGTTACTCCGTTTTGACATGCTAATCTCCTTTAAGAAGTGCTCCAAATATCTTGCTGGTAGTTGAACACAAGAGGGGTTCAGTAAAATGTTTTCTCTACTTTGGGATATATTTGAAGATTCCCTTAATAAGAGGTTAAAAAAATAAGTTACTTTAAGACTTGGTGTTCAGGATGTGTTTAGTGTTTTTAATTTTTTAAATCCCGTTTGATATTTAGACAATGTGTAGTTGTGGCATGCTACTTTGTGCCAAGTACGGTGTTGACTCTCACTTGTGTTACTCTGAGAGGATAACTTTTCTCCAGGGTGTGGGCTGCTTCACTGTTGTCCCTCAACTCCTGACAAGGAGGAGGGCAGAGGTGGGGTCAGACCCTCATGGGAAGAGAACAGAATGAAAATCAGCTAGTAGACAGCAGTGACAAGGATGGTGCTGGCATTTCTAATCGAATATTTTGTTCATGGGATATCTCAGAGGATTTGGGAGGTCTGTCAAGATGTCGAACAAGTATCTAAATACTGAGAAATAAAGCATCCATTATTGGCATTTGGGCGTGAAGTGGCAGTTTATGAACACAGGAACTGGCAAGGGCCCAGTGGGTGAAATTAGAATATAAGGTATGGGAAGAACTGGCAGCAAAGAGTAAACCATAGGAAAAAAAAAGGAGCAGAAAATAATAAACAAAGCACAAGAAAACACATACAAGTAAAAAGATAAAGCCCCAAAGACAGTAGCTATGATAATAAATTTAAATAGATTATTGGGCTGGGAATAACATCCTAAACACAACAGTGAGGGCAGAAATGATCACATAACCTACTGACTTACTATAGAAAATTTTAAAACTTTTGCAAATAAGTTCCCCTGTTATATTCAAACTTTTAATGCAAAATTAAACTAGGAAGAAAAAGATTTACAATAAATACGAAAAATATGGGAAGACATTATAACAATAAGAAAAGGACAAACATAGTGGTTGAGAAAGTCAAGAGCATGTAGAGAAGCAATTCACTAAAAGGAGAGGAACCAATAGCCAATATATATATGGGGATATGTTTTTCTACACTAGTGGGGTTGCCTATTGTTTTCTGTCTATTGTTTCCTTTTGGGGAAACATGCCTCCTCTACTCCACAGGGTCCTGCACCAACTGTGCCCCTCTTCACGCAAACTAGGTCAATTGACATTCTTTCCAGAGAAAAATCAAGGCTGAGTTGTTCAAACAGCAGCACCTTCAAGAAACTCCATTAGTTCATGCTTCCAGTATTACCCAGTTTCAGCTGAGACCAGTGTTCCATTGTATTTTCAGTGTTGCAAGCTACCCAGTATT
Source organism: Delphinapterus leucas (assembly GCF_059928025.1). NCBI lineage: Eukaryota > Metazoa > Chordata > Mammalia > Artiodactyla > Monodontidae > Delphinapterus > Delphinapterus leucas. The sequence goes on from NC_143134.1 coordinate 96,687,651, forward strand.
CTTTCTAAAAAATCCCTTTTTGTTTGAGTTAACCAGGACCTATGTAGGATGATTGGAATGAAATAAATCTAATATAGAAAATAAGGAAAAATTAAAAGTAAGGCAAGAAAACACTACTTTCTCTATAAATATTAAAATGAAATAATAGCCAGGAGTAATCATGATCAAGAGGACAAGAAAATGTACTCACAAACTTCTAGAAACCGCTACAATTTTTCTGGAGGTTAATTTTTTATGATTTCTTCCATGTAGTAGTATTTCTATTAATTTATAGAAATGAAGTTTATAAGTGTTTTTATATAAATATTATGTTATACATAAGTATATATAAATTTGAAAAATTACAAATTAACTGAATGCTTAACACTACAGAAGTGATTAAAAGTTCATTATGTAGCTATATTTTAATGTATTATAATCATTAATATTTTAGAAATGTTTTAGAAAAACATTTACCAGTGTGAGAAATTGCTTATGACATACAGTTAGGGAAAACAAAACAGATTCTAAGATATGTAGTATGACCTTAATTTGGGGTAAGAAGCATATACTTGCATACAAAAACTGCTAGAAGGAAATATGAGACTATGTTAATGATTTTTTTTCTTTTCTGCTTACTTTTAAAATTTAATTTTTTTCCAAAAAGGAACAAGTTTTATTTTTTAAATCAGAATAAATTACATAACTCAAAATTAATGGGTATAAGGATATCCATATTTCATCTAATAAGCATGTATTTTGTGGTCAGATAGATCAGAGTTTGAATCCAAGTACTACCCCTAACTTTACCTCTTTGGTCTTAGTTTTCTCATCTCTAAAATGGGGATATTAATAGCACCAACCTCATAAGTTGATAAAATGAGATAATGAGCTAGTCTTTTTGCCTAGCATCTAGTAAGTTCTCAAAAACTTTTAGCAGCTCTTATTTATTATGGTGGCTTTCTCATCTTGAGATAATTAAAACTATTTGGTATGTTGAATATTTGGTCTTTATTTCTCAATTCCCTGGCTACAGTTTTTAGTTAATGTCAATGAAGTGTTTTGAAAATGTGTCAGTTCTCTGATAATAAATCCTGTGATAGCATTTAGCACAAGTACAAACAAAGGCTTCAGCTTCCCCTGTGGGTACAGCACAGTAATCATGGCATCAACAGCAACACGCTTCTTGATTAGATCAATTAATTCAGGCAGACAAGATATTTATTTTGCATTTTTCAATTTTTATGCTCCTTGGTGACTTCCTGTTTTTAGTGCTTGCCATTACTCTACGTTTTCTTTCATCTGGACTACCAAATGGTGTAATGAACTTAAAATTACACATATGAGAATAATTTATCCAACACCAACTCACAATTAAAATCATGATCTATAAGAGATGAAAGAATAAGGTACTAAAAAAGGTGAGAAAACATTGTCGCTCTACATTACTTTTCAAAACCTTCCTTAATACTTAAAACTATTATACAGTTATAAATTAGAGATTGGGCAGGTTGAACAGTTTTTCATACTAATTAGCCATTTGAATTTTTCTTCTTAATTTTGATTCATGTCATTGCTTGTTTTTATTGTACCTCTCTCCCGTTCACCTTTCTGTATCATGCCCCCCCACCCGCCCCTTGCAAAAAGGAGATTGCATCATAAGAACACAGAACTATCTCTTACAACTCAACAGCAAAAATTCACCTAAGTATCACAAAGGTCTGGAACCAGGAACCGGCCAGAGAGAATAGATTTTAAATGTTAATAGGGAAGTCCATCAGGGAGTACAGTCTATCATAGCCTCTTTCTAGCCTTTGCAACTGGTCAGGACATGTGGAGAGAGAAAATTCTACCACTGTAATTGAAGATCAGCTGATATACACCCCCTAACCACTGAAATCTGGGAGATGGATTTTTAGCAAGTGGTGCTGGCACTGAACCATAGCCACTTCTCTACCATCCAGTGAGCTGTGCCCTCTCCAACAAATCTGCCTCAGTACTTGGGACCTCTTCTTTGGGTGCTATTTCAGCTGTAGGGATAGGGACTGCTCCTAATAACTGTTATCCCCAGATGCCTTAGAGTTTTCTTTACTTCTTACAGGCCAATCCCTCATTGTTACAATCCCAATTATACACAATTTAAAAAATTATTTCCTGTTCAAATCACTGGATGTCTTCTGTCTCTTGAAGACACTAAGTGATATACCCCATTCCCAATTCTAGTTGAAGCCACCCTAAAGGTCGTATTTCTCACACTTTAAAAAATCAATTACCTTTTTTTTAAACCGTTTTGACATTTTGGTTCCTAATATTGTTATTTATGCTAATATTATAAATTGTTAATGCAGCAAAAAAATGCTGCCTGCCGTTTCAGTAAACAACGAATATTGCCATCATCAAGCTATCAGCCACTGTGGCCACCCTGAAAGGTGCACCCTGAGAGGAAATCAGGATGCAGGATACTGGTCCTAGATAGTTAAGATGCATATCAAAGGAATAATTTCAATGAGCCCAGACTCTTGCATCTTTCCATACTAGAAAAGCACTAAAATCATTAACTTGAGATGTCTGTCTTTTCTGTGATTAGCAGTAATCTTTTGATGTTCAACTGCATGTTTATTTGTTTTTTTCCAACAAAAACTCCTATATATCCTGGCTCCTCCCTCTCCTCTTTGAAACAGCTCCTCAGGGCTCTATGAGAGGCTGTCTCCCAGCTCAGTAAGGTCCCCAAATAAAACATAACTTGCAACTTTTAGGTTGTGCATTTTTTTTCAGTCAACATTAACCACTATGATCTTTGCCTTTTTGATCACATCAGGATTCCTCATTGGCATTACTGGGATTTTGAACCAATAATTCTTTATTATGAGGGGCTTCCCTGTGCACTGTACTTGTTTAGCAGCTTCCCTGGCTGGCTGGGGCACTAGATGACAATAGCATTCCCCCCGCCAAGGTGTAACAGCCAAAAATGTCCCCAGACATTGCCAAGTGTCCCGTGGGGGGAGGCAAAATCACCTCTAGTTGAGAATCATTGAATTAGATAATTTCCTCCATTAAAAAAGTATAGTCTTTCATACATTTGGAATATAGTTCAGATTTTGGAATGAAAGCAGAAGCTTATTTCATTTTTCTCCTGCATATAGAAGCCACTGTTCCAGCATAGATTATTGAGCAATGCTTCCTTCTCCAGTGACTTAAAATACTGCCTTTATCTTTTATTCCTTATGCATATTATTTTATGTTTTAGAACTATTTTTTTCTATCCCATTAACCTTTCATTCATTTCTAAAATGCTTTAATTATTTTAGCTCTACAATACACTTCAAAATATCTGAGAAGATTGGGTCCCTATAACAACCCTTCTTTTTTAAATTTTACATACCTATTCTTACCAATTTACACTTCCAAATGAGCATTTAAATGGTTTTGTGAAGGTCTTTAAAAGTTTTCTTTATATTTCGAATGAATTGCATTAAACCTATTAATCATAATAAAAAGAATTGACATTATCTTTAAAAAGTCACTTCTTATTGTAGGAGTGTGGTCATTTATTCATATCTCCCTTATGCACGTCAGTGAATCTTTGTAGTTTTCTTTGTAAAACTGCTGTATGTTTCTTGTGCAGTTTATTCCTTGGTATTTTCTCTTGATATGAGGAGTAAGGTTACTTGTTTCAATGTTTTCTGTTTGTTTCTAGTTTAAAGAAAAGTTATAGATTGTCACCTATTTACTGAGTATCTGACAACTTGACTTAATTCTTATAAATCATATATTTTTCAGTTAATCTTGAGTGATTAAATCTATTTCAATGCAAAAATTTTCGAAATGGAAAATTTCCATGAAATTATTATCTCCTCACAAAAGTTATTGTCTCCTTTATAATTTTATGAGAATTTAATTTTTTCATCTCATTCAAATCTTCTCAGAAAGAAGTACTGGAAAGCACATTTTAGAAAGAGATGAGGCAATTGTTCTTCCTAGACATAAGACACAATGCAGTGTATTTCCCTCTTTTTTCTCCCTTCTTGATATCATAGGACCAAGTCCCAGGATACAATTTTTGGAAGATAGGAAGGCAGTGTCACTTCAGTTTGGTTCAGCAAACACTGTCAAACATATTTCATGCTTCAAACTTGATCTTAGGTCTGGGAAGAAAAGAAAATAAACCAGTCCTAGTTTTTCATTCTAAAGGAATTTCTTGCTCAAGGGTAAAGAAGACACATAGATAATTTCAAAATTATGTGGTGCTTGCTATGAAAGTGAAATGCTCAAGATGTGGTTGGTGAAAGAGCTTAAATGAGGGACCGTTAAGCCAGCCCAAGAGGAAGAATGGATGGAGATCACTGAAAGATCTTCCAAATAAAATTGCATCTAAAATTGCTGGATAAGAAGGATTTAGCCCAGTTAACTATGTATGGAGTAAGGATTCAATGGGGGAGTAGTTGTGACAGAAGGTGCAACATAAACAAGTTCATAAATTTACGTGATTGGGGAGCAGAGAATAATTATGATCCAGAATTGCTAAGGTTCAAGGCAAGGAGTAATGGACATGAGGCTTGAAGGGGTAGGTAGGGTTCATATCTTAAAGATTTTTACACCAGGCTAAAGTGCTTGGACTTAGTTTTGTGGGAAATATGGGAACTACATGTGAGTCAATACTGTCAGATTTGACTTTTATAGGTCGAGCAGAGTGGTGATGCTATGAAGGATGGATTCATGGATGTGAGGTGGTCTAGATGCAAGAAAACAGGAGGTTATTACATTAAGAAGGAGATTATTACAAATTAAACTGGGTTATACCAGCAAAAGTGTGGATTAAGGGAGGGATTTTAGAAACTGGCAATATTTCACTAATTGGATATTGTAATGGGGTTCTAGCGTGTGAGTTTAGCTAATCTGGAACTATGTGTCGCATAATTCCCTTCCTTGAATAGTTCCAGGTTAGCATGAACTATGTGAAACATTCTGTGTAAGATCCGGAAGGCAGATGTGAAGCAGTAGTAATGTTGTTTTCATGCTGGGAATATCAGTGGGGGCCCTGGGCACAGTTGCAGCTCAAATACACTATTACTGATAAGCTGGCTCAATTTACTGGCTTGAGCAGCTGCTGTGCCCACAGCCCCTCCAGTTCCCACTGGATTTCCTTCAGCTCTTCCTAAGCCAGACCCAGCATCAGATGCAGAAGGAACTGCCATACATAAACTGTTTAAATAGCTCCCACAATTCCTAGGGTCAAATGCTAATATAAATCCATATTTTCTATCATTCCTAGTGGTTCTATTCTTCTGATCAAATCTTCACTGATACAGGTATAGTGAGTGATGGAGTGGAAGGAGTGTACAAACTCACCAGGTTTCTGTTTGGGGTCATTCAGTGATAATGTAGAATGCATTGTTATAGAGGATACATGGGAGGAATAAACCTGGAGTTAGTATGTAAACAAAAATAATCAGCTTTGAAATGTTGGGTTTGATTTGTATGAAACATCTATGTGGTGATGTCCAGCTGTTATAGTAGACAGTTGGTTATATTAAGCCCAGAGGAGTGATCAAAGGTAGTGACAATATACTGAAGTCATTATTGTATAGGGGGTAGGTAAAACCATGATAATTTATGAGGTCGCCTAGAGAAACTGGTAGAAGGAAAAGTGGAGAGGGCAAAGTACAGAATCTTTGGGAAAACACCAATATTTAATATGTGAACTGGGGAGAAATAGACAATAAGAAGATAGAGCATCAATGGTTTTAAAAAGTAATAGAAAAAATTGGGGGGAAGAATATAATGGAAGCTAATAATTTTAAAAGATTTAAGAAGCAAAGTCCACTATATTGTTTGTGGCAAAGAGGTTCTTTGGATGTTAACATGGAGATTACTGGCAGTTTCCATGGAACAGCAGGAGTACAAGCCAAATCACTATGAATTAAGCACTGAAGAATGAGTATGTAAGTGAAATGATGGTTGAGAAGGGAACAGAAAACTTGATTAGTATCTGGAGGTAGATATGGAATCAAGGGAGTCCTTTCTTTACGCATGAGAGGTACAAATATTCCAAGAGGAATGATCAGTGGAATGAAAACAGTGAAGCTGTAGGAAAGGTGTTACAATTGATAAAGCAAACAACCTCGGTAAACACAAGGGGACTGTGGTCAAGAGCCATAGGAAAGGGCTGATCTGAAGAGAAAAAAGACGTTTGTAAAACTAGAGGGGATAATGACATAATATTTGCAATGGCAGGTTGTAAGCAGGGAGGTTTATCTATTTTCTTGACCAGAACAAAGCTATCTCCTGAAGGTGAATGGGAAAGGGGCATGGTGGGACAAGAGAGAACTAAAGTTTTGGAATAGTCACTTGGGGAAATGGGGAGATAAGCCTGGTGTGGTGAGGAATTTGGTTTTTGGCGGATCATATAAGGAAACTATGTTAGGAAAGAAAAGCTTTTGGCCTGGGAATGTCTTGCTTTGGGAAGGCATCATCTCTGAAGAGCAAAGAAGGCTATGAAGGGGCAAGTGAAGTAGGTGGTCTAAAATGATGCCCACCTCAACAGGGAGTTTGGGATTGACATGGACACACTGCTATATTTAAAATGGATAACCAACAAGGACCTACTGTATAGCACAGGAAACTCTTCTCAATACTCTGTAATAACCTAAATGGGAAAAGAATTTGAAAAAGAATGGATACACGCATGTGTATAACTGAACCACTCTGCTGTACACCTGAAACTAACACAACATTGTTAATCAACTATACTCCAATATAAAATAAATATTTTTTAAAAAGTAAAAATTTTTTTTTAAAAGTAAAAAATAAAAAATAAAATAAAATGATGCCCACCTCAACAGGAAGGGAGACAATGATTCTGCTGTTGGGAGTAATTTTTTTTTTTTTTTTGGCCTTGCAACATGGCTTGCGGGATCTCAGTTCCCTGACCAGGGGTCGAACTTGTGCCCCCTGCAGTAGAAGCATGGAGTCCTGATTACTGGACCTCCAGGGAATTCCTGGGAGTAATTTTTAAAAGTGGTAATCATAAAATGGACCAAAAAAGGTTGTGACGCAGATGGCAGGATAATAGATGTTTTTGCAGGAAAGCCTTGTGAGAGGCAAAGCAAATTGTGGTATAGTGTATTTGGTCCTTAGAATTTTCTCCTGTGTGCTAACATGTGCTCCTCTGTAGTTATGTAGAGCACAACTATAGTCATTTATTAGGTCATTCTACAAACTCACTGAGAATCTACAGTATGTCAGGCCTGGGTTAGGCACAGAGGATACAACAGTGACAGATACGGACTCTCTTTAGGAGGATGTAGTCTAGTGTGGAATACAAAAAGGAAATCAGAATAAGTTGAGAGCAACATATGGATGCTTGTGTGGTGCCTCACTTGGCTATGCCTGAATGAGTAGTTTAGACATTTACACAAATCTTTATCAGTCACATTCTCAAATTAACCTGTATCTCTGGCAGGACAGTGAAACCAGGGAATGGAAATCAAAACAGGACAGGAAAAAAGCAAAAACAGCACTGTCATTTTCAGAAAATTTTGCATAAAGTACACATTCCAGGAGTTTACCTGTAACCCCAGACACACTCCTAGAATGTGTACTTCATATACTTGCCGTGTTACAGGTACACTGTTGTGGCCAGTGACAGATAATGTAAAAAAAAAAAAAAATCACCTTCTATTTATTATGGTCAGCTTTCCTTGATCATGAGTTTGTTCTGGAATTTAAAAAAAAAACAAAACTCAATTCCAATCAAACCAAAATTAATAATTGTGCTTTCCTGTTGGAAACATTGAAACAAACGCTGTCATTGCTGTGCTGTAGTCCAGCCTCTTAAGAGCTAGTCAGTTAAATGGATTCTCAATTAAGATTCCTTCTGAGATTTATTACCACAGTCTAGTTAATTACTAAATAACTTAACATCCATCTAACTCAGAACCCATATATTAGATGTTCCAAGTTGCTAAATAGTTTACTCTAATTAGAAATCTTAGGAGAGCCCCAGAACTGTCTTATAATGGCATGCCTTAATGCATGGCATGTTACTTCAACCTGGAATATCTTTCTCCCTTTCTTCATCTGTCTTTATTCTACTTGTCCTCCAAGATTCACTTCAGAGATCATATCCTTCAAAACACCTTGCCAGAAACTCCTCCCAGGCTGGGCTAAATCCCTCTGTTACTTATTTCTATCTTACCATATCACGTGGAAATAATCTACCACGTTTGTCACACCCAAATTTTCAGGATTAGGATTCTATATCTCTAGGAAAAATCATTGTCCTTGACTGTTAGTAGGTTTAGCACATATTTTTATACTATTGTATTCCATTTTACTTAGATAATGAATAGTAAACTGCAGTGAAAACTTCCTTGTAACTAGATATCCTTATTCATGTAGGAGACATTTTACCATTAACTCAACAAACATTTATTCATCAACTACCATGTGCCAAGCACAAGTTGTTGAGAATTCAACGAGTTAGAATATAGCAGATGTAGTCCCTGCCCTCTCAGAGTTCATGGTATACAGATGCTAGGGGCTAGATGCCTCTATATAATGTAGGTATAAGAGTTACCATAAAGGTTTGTACAATGGCCCTGTTACCTCTTCCATATAATCTGTCTACTTCCATATTTATTGAAGCCCATAGACTATTAAAGATAATTTTTAAAGTGGGGTGACAGGACTTCCCTGGTGGCACAGTGGTTAAGAATCCACCTGCCAGTGCAGGAGACATGGGTTCAAGCCCATGCACTGCAACTACTGAGCCTGTGTTCTAGAACCCGTGAGCCACAACTACTGAAGCCCACGTGCCTAGAGCCTGTGCTCTACAACAAGAGAAGCCACCGCAATGAGAAGCCCACGCACCGCAACGAAGAGTAGCCCCCGCTCGATGCAACTGGAGAAAGCCTGCACACAGCAGTGAAGACCCAACGCAGCCATAAATAAATAAATTTATTTAAAAATATAAATAAATAAAACTCTCTCTGTTATAAAGGAAAATTTAAAAAAATTTAAAAAAATAAAGTGGGGTGACAAACTATGCTAGTTATAGTTGTGAATTTGTGTGGTTTGCTTCACATAGGAAATATATGTAAAGAAACTGGGCACAAATTGGAAAACTTTAGAAGGCATGAGTCCAAACTCCTCCTTTTACACATTTTTGAACTGAGACCTGGGGATGAGATATAACTTGTCTGAGATCACAAGGTGGGTTAGTGTAGGAGCCAGTGAATATTTTAGTTCTAGTTCTTTCTGGTGCTCTTTATTTTTGGAATGTTGCTTATGAATCATATTTTTCAACTTGATGTTGTAAGTATAACTGTTATGAAAAAAAGATGACGTTTCTCCCAGGATGGAAACATGAACATCTTAGAACTTCCCAAAACATTCATTCAATAAATACATGTTGAGTATTAGCCATGAGTCTATCTGTTATATGAGTCTATATATTATACTTCCTGCCCGGGTTGTGCTTAGCATTTCCTAATTTCATCTAAAATTCATGTACCAATTATTATAATTAACAATATTTCAATCCCAAATGCTCTCAAGAATAATTTTTTAAACACGCAAAACTTAAATGATGAATTAATGGTTCAGCTCTACACCTTAAATCAAAATGAGAAAAGAGGAGACTTAAAGAGTGGCTATAATAAAAAGATATACAGTTGACCCTTTGAACAGCCTGGGTTTGAACTGTGTGGGTCCACTTAAACACGGATTTTTTTTCACTAAATATGGACTGCGGACTTCCCTGGTGGCTCAGTGGTTAAGAATCTGCCTGCCAGTGCAGGAGACACGGGTTCGAGCCCTGGTCTGGGAAGATCCCACACGCCACAGAGCAATTAAGCCCGTGTGCCACAACTACTGAGCCCACGTGCCACAACTACTGAAGCCCACGCGCCTAAAGCCCAGGCTCCACAGCAAGAGAAGCCACAGCAATGAGAAGTCTGCCCATCGCAACGAAGAGTAGCCCCCACTCACCGCAAGTAGAGAAAGCCCATGCGCAGGAAGACCCAATGCAGCCAAAGATAGATTAATTAATTAATTTTTAAAAATTAAAAAAAAGAAATATTAAGAAAATATAAATATGGACTGGACTACAGTACTGCACGATCCACGGTTGGTTGAATCTGTGGATGCAGGAATCGAATACCAGTGGCCGGCTATAAAGTTATACTTAAATTTTTGACTGCACAGAGTGGGCGCCTGCCCTGAGTTGTTCAAGTGTCAACTGTACTGTAAAATGTAGGTTCAGCCTCCAATGATGAACAAGTTAATAAAACACAGAGATAAAACATAAGGCTGAGAAATATTCTGAAACAAAACCTCATCACTTTAATGGTATATGAAATCTGAAGCTTCAGCTTCAAAGCGAATAACTATTGAGAACCTATTTTATGGCAGGCACTGAGATAAGTACCTTATTACACCTTGTTTAATCCTCACAATAGCAATATAGGGTTAACATTTTTATTGCCATACACTGCCATATAGTTTACAGATCCAGAAATTAAAGGGCTCAAAGAAATTGTCTAACTTGTTCAGCTTAAACACTATCCAGAACCAGGATTCAACCCAGGTTTGCTTGACTAAAGTCTACCTGTTCCAATTTGAGTCCTTATATTTCTCATTAGAGAGACTGACTTATTTTCAAAAGTGGCATGTTTTATGTCAAATTATCAAAAAATTTTGGGTAGAAGAAATATAGGGTACCTAAAACCATGAAAATAAAAATTTCACTTGGACAAACACACACATGTATGTGAGTGTTCAAATATATATAATCTTGAATCCTGATAACCCAAAAATTTCCTAAAAGAAGGAATTATTTCACAACAGTAAAATTTATTAGGAGAAATGACTCCTATGTAATTTTATCTTGGGCTGTTATTGAGAATAATAGCTTTATGAAACATAGTGACTTGATGTTACAAAATTGTAAATCATTTTATCATTTTATTTGGGAAATAGAAAATGTACTTATAGTTGGTTGAGGACTTAGAAATCGATTTATTTAAAGTTTGGTAGAATTCATAATTTTCCAGAGTGACAGACAACCTCTTTTAAAGAGTGGCATTTCTAGATAGATTGTCTGTGATATGTATTTTTAAAGTATGGACTATGAGATTTGGCCTAAACACATATTTGGCCTTAAAAGAAAAGATGTATAATACCCTGAGAAGAAGCAGGAATTGTACCAATAGAAAACCTTAGCAACATCAGGAACTTTTGGAGGAAGACATCACTGACATGATTTTCCCCTAGGAGTTCTAATGATGTGACCTGCAGATCACAGCCCTAAACCACCATTGGCAGGAGGAGGTGCCCCTTCCTGAAACAAATCTGGGCAATGATGCCATGTGCATGCACAAAGAAAAGTGTCCAAATAAAATTATTTCTTTTTTAATCTGTGTCACCTGTACACTGCTTAAAACTCTCATATAAATAGGTAGGAATAAGTTTTTCCTTAAAAAACTGAAAATCAAGTTACCATATGATCCAGCAATCCTACTCCTGGGCATATAACCAGAAAAGTTGAAAACTCTATTTTGAAAAGATACATGCACCCCAGTGTTCATAGTAGCACAATTTACAATAGCCAAGACATGGAAGCAGCCTAAGTGGTCATTGACAAATGAATGGATAAAGAAGATGTGGTATATACACAGAATGGAATAGGAATCAGCCATAAGAAAGCATGAAATAATGCCATTTGCAGCAACATAGATGGACCTAGAGATTATCCTGCTAAGTGAAGTAAGTCAGACAGAGAAAGACAAATATCATAGGATATCGCTTATATGTGGAATCTAAAAATAATGGTACAAATGAACTTATTTACAAAACAGAAATAGCTCACAGACATAGAAAACAAACTATGGTTACCAAAGGGAAAAGTCGGGGGGAGGAATAAATGAGGAGTTTGGGATTAACAGATACACACTTCAATATATAAAATAGATAAGCAACAAGGACCTACTGTACAGTTTTATATGTAAAACTGAATTACTTTGCTGTACACCAGAAACTAACACAACATTGTAAATCAACTATACTTCTAATTTAAAAAAAGGTAGGAATAAGATATTGAAATACAGTGTGTAAACACAGCTATTTACTCACTTCAGCTCAAATGTTCCAAAGAGTGTATTCTTATCTGTTTTCTGTAACCTAACTAATCTTTAACTGTAGCCACTGTTAATCCTGGTAATTTTAGGACCAGAGTATAGGACCCAGTAGGAGGCAAGAATCTCACCAACAAAAGACCTTAGCACCATCAAGCACTTCTGCATTTAAGGTTTAAACAATCTCTATTTCTTGGTGAAGAGGGTAAATATTCAGTCAATTCAAAGTACACACACTCTACTATGGATACTCCCACTTCTATCTAGGAGGGAAGGGGGAGATCTGACCACAGGTATAGTGATGGAGGTGTTTGTTTCTGTTCTGTCTGGGCTAGTTGATTTGGCTCATCCTCTGTATCTCTGACACTGGCCTTTTTTACTACCACATTTGATGATAATAAAACTGGCAATTCCTAGCATATGGGCCTGTGCCAGTACCAGTGCCCAGATCTGCCTTTGCTTTGGTTTATAGGGTCCACAAAGCTGTACCTGATTATCTCAACCACAGGATTCCAGATCCACCTGCTTCTCAGCACTTCTGCAGCTCCCTGGTGATGCTTGGATTTTTCCTCTTGGATATTCTACCTGCCTCATATAGTCTATGAGCAATTTATAATGCTAACTCACCTAACAATCTAAACAACCCTCTGCCCTTACTGTCTACCACGGGATGAAGGGCTTTTCTGAAAGGTTGATGGTCCCTTTCCCAGGATATGTCTCAGGGAAGCCCAACACCTTCCCTAAGCACTGCATTACCCAGCCCATGCTGGGCCAAGATCTTGGGTAGTTAGGGGTTGAATTACTTAATGTTCCTTCTGTTTCCTTTTATCGTAAATATAAAATTTTAAAATGCTGCATCATAATAAAGATTATAACTACTACAGATTTTATTGGCAATCATTTTTATACCTTCTCCTTAAAATTTGCCCATGCTACATTTCTATTTCATATGCGAGATGGTACATAAACTATTTTATATCAAATAAGTTAATTTCAAATAATATTTATAGTTCATAAAATGCACATGATATCTGAACATCCACTTATAAAAGGGACATTATAAGAAAAAGGAACTAGAGAGCAAAGGTCAAAAAGGATTCAGGGAGAGTGAATAAAAATTTTCAGTATTATAAAATGAGAAAATTTGATGCTATCCTGCTCTGTCTAATGGGTTATATTGATGGAATTTTACCTATACAATCTTTTCATGAGTAAGCATCCCACCTAACAACATGTGCTATTTTTTTCCCCTGTTGGCCATATTGTGATTTTTATTAGGTTACATCTGTATGACACATTCAGGATAAATCTGAGAATAAAAGACAAATGAATTGAATGAGGCTACTTATGGAACATAATCAAGAGCTTGCTGAATCTGAAAAGATAAACAGTACACTGATAATATCTAGAACAGCTACATATTTCATGTACCAACAATTGTCTCTCACAAATCGGTTTAGGTGTGAAGGGTAGCTGCAAAGTTAAATTATAAAGCTAAACAGAATTCCAAATGCCCCATTGATCACCAAATTAACACCAAATTCAATTTCCCCCAAAAGTTGTAATTCATTTTAATGCATTTAATTGCTGGGTTTTATCCATTATTAATTACTTCTAGTAAACCGGCCTTCACAAATGAGGAAGACTGTGCCTTAATTCTACTAAGTAGCAGCAGAAAGGCACACTCATTATCTGTGTCTACAAACTAAACAAAGAGATTTTGATTATCGTTGTGAGTCAAATCCAGATATGCTACAAAATAGAGCAAGTTGTAGCTCTTCATAACTGAGTATACACAGCTCTTCATTCTTCTATCACCTTGGAAAACACCTGCAAAGTGTACACATCATCTTGCAAAGGGGCACAATATCATCTGTGGGTTGAGGCAGAAGAGGGGTGATGTCAGGAGATACTGGCTACATCAGCAGTTAGCTTTTGGACACAACCTAGGTGCAGCCTGTTTCGATAAATGGCGTGTTAAGAATGTGAACTAAATACTATTATGAACATCTGTTTCTTTAAGGGTAGTCTAAAATGCCACCTTTGAGAAATGAGTGTTATGTTGCTGTGGTTGAAAAGCAGATGCTTTAATAAAGTGTATACTTTGAACAATACAGCAGTTCAGGCAAGACAGTGGACTCAGCTAATATGAGAAACCTTGCTACCAACACTTAGAAAAGCTGGATAAAATGTAACTTCAAAGAGCTGAATAGCTGAGGTCAAAAGAAAAAAGTGGGGGTGGGTCACTAATTGTCAGAAAAGAAGAGGGACTGAAAATAAGAGTGGAAAATACATGAGCGGAAATGGTGGCTTCCCAGGGCATGGGGCCTGGTTATTAATGCTTCTGTGAGGTCAGGAGAGGCTTTGGGTCCAGCCAGGCGAGAAGTTGAAATTTCACTCTAATATGATTGAAAAGCAAGGTAATATGGGATTTTAGAGAAAGGTTCATTAATTCTGATGGATACCATATATATCCAGTGGCTTTTGTGTACGAAAAATTCAGAGAGGAAATGACATGAAACTGACCCTTGACAGATTAAACAGGACTTCTATAAGAAAATAAAGAGAACAAGACATTCCCAGGAGAGGAAAATTCTACCTGTAAGCAAAGAAGCATCAAGCAATTGGGAAACTCTTTAGGGAAGAGTTTCAAAAAGGGAAACTCTTTAAGACAGAGTGTCTCTAAGGCACTGATGGTTCTGACATTTTGGGGAACTATGATGTCATGCTGAAATTGTGTGTCTATAATGGTATATGAAAACTGTAAGGGTTCCGTTATTTTTTTCTACTCCACCAAATTAAATAATTTAATCCTTTCTTATCATTTCAAACAAATAGAACATTTCCATTCAGAAGATTAATTTTTGTTTACTCCCCCAAAGTCCTTTTGCTCGTCTTTACTATATGCTTCTTCACATGTAGCATAACATTTAATCCTCATGTGAGCCCTATGATGAAGCACATGTTATCCTATTTTAGAGATGCATAAGCTATAGCTCTACTATCCAGTGGTTTGTTGTTATTTTCAGCTCTCTGCTGATATCTGATGGATATTTCAGTTTTAGAACATAACTATTCCTTCCTGATACATGGTGAAATATTTTATTGATGTTTTATTGAGAATGAAATAGATTCTCATCTCTATCAGCTGAGACAAGTCTCCCATGAACAGTTTGACCTTTACAAGAAGGCAAAATAAGCATCTGTTTAGAGCCTCCCCAGAGCGATGTGCATTATCATCAAACTTTACCTCTGGAGGGAACACATACAGAGAAGGAATGTCATTGATTACTATTTTTGCCAAGTATAAATAACTATTGCTAGCCTGAATAAACAAAGTCATATAAACATTAATAACTTAAACTTGCTGTTCTTATCCCAATCCACATTCAAGACCTCCTTACACAACAACCACAACAACACTTCAATAAGTATTTCCAGGTTTTCACCAAAAGGAGCTTATATGTCCATCAACAGACTGTCTACAAGTTACAAGTTGACCTCCACTATGTTATTTTTCTCCTAACCTAGTTCCAGTTACTTCTTCTACTTCATTGATTATATTTCTTTCTAATAGGAATAATAACTAATATAATATATGTTGAGAACTGTCAAGTAATTACTCATATCCTATTTTCAGATGAGAGTACTAAGGCGCAAAATACTTAAGTTTCATGGCCACGGCCACTGATTCTTTAAGGAGAATACTGAGTTTTGAAAGGCTTTCTCACTCCAAATAGCACTACAAAACATAAGTTTTGGAAGTCATAACAATGCAAACATTGGCTGCTGCTTCAGCATCACCTTATGCAGAAACAGAGAAAAAAGAGAAATAAAATCATAATGTATATATATAAAGTATACAATGTGATAATTTGATATATGTAATATTTTATGAAAGGATTCCCTCCATCAAGTTAATTAACACATCCATCACCTCACACATATACCTTTTTTTTTTTTTTGGTACTACTGTCTTAGCAAATTTCAATTATATAATACAGTATTATTAATTATAGTCGCCATCTTACACATTAGATCCTCAGAAGTTATTCATATGTATTCATAAAATTTGTATTCTTACAATTCTTTCCTTATTTCCTCCACCTCCAGCCCCTGGCAACCACCATTCTACTCTCTGTTTCTATGACTTTGATTTTTTTCTTTGAGATTCCATGTATAAGTGATACCATGCAGTATTAGTCTTTCTCTGCCTGGCTTATTTCACTTAGCATAATGCCCTCCAGTTTCATTCATGTTGTCACAAATGACAGGATTTCTTTCTTTCATATCTTTAACCATTGATGACCACTTAGGTGGTTTTCACATCTTGGCTATTGTGAATAATACTGCAGTGAACATGAATGTAAATATCTCTTCAATAGCCTGTTTTCATTTCCTTTGGGTATATACCCAGAAGTAGAATTGCTGGATCATATGATAGTTCTATTTTTAATTTGCTGAGTAATCTCCATACTGTTTTCCATAGTGGCTGCACCAACTTACAATCCCACCAACAGCGTACAAGGGTTTCCTTTTATCTATATTCCTCACCAACATTTGTTCTCTTGTCTTTTAGATAATAAACATACTAACAGGTATCAGATGATATCTCATTGTGGTTTTGATTTATATTTCCTTGATGATTAGTGACATTGAGTACCTTTTCACGTACCTATTGTTTATTTAGACATTTGTATGCTTATTCAGGTCTTTTGCCCATTTAAAAAAATGGGTTATTTTTTTGCTATTGAGTTATATGGGTTCCTTGTATATTTTAGACATTAACCCCCTTTCAGAGATATGGTTTGCAAACTTTTTCTCCCATTCCATAAACTGTCCTTTTATTTTGTTGATGGTTTCCTTTGCTGTGCGGAAGATTTTAGTTTGACGTAATTCCACTTTTTAAGTTTTGCTTTTGTTGACTTTGTTTTTAGTGTACAGTCCAAGACCAATGTCAAGAAGCTTTCCCCCTGTGTTTTCTTCCAGGAGTTTTATAGTTTCAGGTGTTGTTTCAAATCTTTAATCTATTTAATCCAGTTGAGTTGATTTTTGTGTATGGTGTAAGATGGGGGTCCAGTTTCATTCTTTTGCATGTGAATATCCAGTTTTCCCAAAACCACTTATTGAAGAGGGTATTCTTTCCCCTTTTACTATCTTTGGCTCTCTAGTCAAATATTAGTTGAACTTATATACATGGGTTTATTTGTGGGACCTCTATTCTGTTCCATTTGTCTATATATCTGTCTTTATGCCAGGACCTTATTGTTTTGATTACTATAGCTTAGTAGTATATTTTGAAATTAAGTAGTGTGATGCCTCAAGGTAATAGTTAATAGAATGTTGACCTACCCTATGATATGACAATAATAAGAGTAAACTTCTATTAAGTGCTTTCTATGTGCCAGCCACAATGTAAAGCCGTATACGTGCTAAGCCTTTTAATCCTTTCAAGAACTCTGGGATATAGAATAAATTTTATCCCTGTTTTAGCAATGAATAAACCTCATTTCAGCTAAAAATTGTAGGAGGTATATTCAAATCCAATTCTGTCTGATACCAGAGTTTATGCTTTTAACCACTTTAATTAATATAAAATCATAGCATGTTTAGCATTAAACATTATTTAAAAGTGTAATTTCAGGCACGTCCAGCATTAATTTTCATTCTCTCTTCTCTAGATTATTTGTAACGCCTTATTCTAATTGGCTACATTTAAATCACTTTGTGATCCATTTTCCGGCTTATACCCTATGCTAATTTATGGCATCCAGCACAGGGCCCGGTTTATAGTAAGCCTAAAAAATAGAGTAAATGAATTAAGGCTGAGAACCTTTTATAATTATTATACCAATTTTTATGAATCTTTGAAGATGACAAAAAGAACTTTATTCAGCACCTACTACATGGTGGTGCTCTGTTAGTTAAGATAACTATAACGTATCTTCATAAAGATACGAAGAGCGTATATAATCACTGCCCTCATAGTTTCATTCCATAACTGCATGGTCCACTGTGATAGCCAGTAGCCACGTGTGGCTATTGAAGACTCGAAAAGTGGCTTGTCCAAATTGAGACATGCTTTAAGTGTAAAATACACACTGGATTTCAAATATTTAGTCCAAAAAAAAGAATGTAAAACATCTTCATATTTTATTATGTTAATTACATACTAAAATATTCGGATATGTTAAATAAAATTTATTACTAAGATGATTAGATTTTATCATTAAAATTAATTGTACTTGTTTGTTTTTTGCTTTTTTTTGATATGACTACTAGAAAATGTAAAATTTTATATATAGCTTGCATTATATTTCTGTTATACAATGCTGTTCTAGAGGACAGGAAGAGCATGTTAATGGGCGATTGTAGTAAAAGTTTAAATTTCTATGGTACAGATATACAAGGACTGTATGGAAACACAAAAGAAGGATTTCCAAATCACAAAAGAGAATTCAGTAAGACTCCCCATAGAAGGTGACATTTGCTTTCTTATCTTCCTACCTTCTTGCTTTCTTTCTAGTTTCCATTTGTACCTAATTCATTTGTACCTGTGTTAATGGAGGCTGTGATTTCCTTCTACAGTACAAAACATCTGGAGTGCTTATGACTGCCTTCACCCGCACAATAGGAGGGCTTTTGATAAGCCTCAGGGCCTTAATGGGGAAAAACAGAATGTCCAGATGAAGAACATCTTGAAAGGTACTCCCTAATTATTTAGCCTTCTCTACAGTTTTTGACTACTTCCTGTATCTCATTATCAAGTGTTTCCCATCAATATTTTTTTTCAAAAATCTTTCTAGTTAAGTGTAAATATATACTTAAGATTGAACAAATCACGAGACTACAGCTGACAAATTCTCACAAAGGGAATGTACTCCTATATCCAGCACCTACATCAAGAAATAGAAAACACCTAGTGTCTTAGAAGCTCCCATGTCTCTCTCAGTCTCTACACCATCAAAAGTAAACAGCTATGTTGACTCAACACCAGAGATTAGTTTTGCCTGTTTTAAACTCTGTATCTATGAAATCATGTAATATGTATAACACCCTTGTGTTGACAGTGCTCCAGCAATGGACAACAGCTACATCACACTTCTGTTTAAATAGAAGTGAACAACCAAGAATCACCACACATATAAAAGAGAACAGTATGAAAAGGAAAGAACAAGCAAACAAAGATCCTAAAAAAAAAAAGAAGATAATTCAGGGGAAAAAAAACTACAGAAAAACCTTTACTCCTTTATTATTTTCAACCTATATATTGCTGGGGACACATATAAATAAATACATATAATACGAAAATTAATGAAATTCTAAATATTACATACAGAGACATCTGTAAGAAATTACAAAACAAGAATAGTATAAAATTGGGACAGTCATAGAACAAGAAGAACTTCTGAAAGATTGAAACAAAATTGCAGAAATAAGAAATAGGAAGGGCTTCCCTGGTTGCGCAGTGGTTGAGGGTCCGCCTGCCAATGCAGGGGACACGGGTTAGTGCCCCGGTCCGGGAAGATCCCACGTGCCACGGAGCAGCTGGGCCCGTGAGCCATGGCCGCTGAGCCTGCGCGTCCAGAGCCTGTACTCCACAACAGGAGAGGCCACAACAGGAGAGGCCACAACAGTGAAAGGCCCATGTACCACAAAAAAAAAAGAAATAGGGAAACTAGAAAATAAATTTAAGAAAATATCCTAGCATGAACAAAAAGACAAAGCGATAAATTGTATTAGGTCAAAGATCTAATATTCCACTAGTACAATTCCTATGAGAAGAGAACAGGAAAAATTGAGATAAAAAGTGGCTGGAGCCACGTTCCATAGTTGCCAAGACTTGGTGAACTTGGGAGGTAGAGCCATGGGATAGAATAGAAGAATAAGTAACACTGTATCAAGCCTCCCAGTCCCCTAAGGTGACATAAGGTTGGAAACTTTGTGTAAGCCAGTAGAGGTCACAGAAAGTTTGGCAGTCTGTTCTGCATGTTCCAAATGGGACTGAGACTACTGCCCTTGGTGTGATGTGAGGGCAACACTTATCAGTGCTACACTGCAAATCCTAGGCATCCTTTATGAGAGATCTCATTTCAGCTCTGGGTACAAGCTGGAAGTGACTCTTCCTACTAAAAGGTCTTTAAAACCATCCTCTCATCACAACAGTGTACAAGAAAAAGGACTGCTATGCCAGAAAAGACCAGTGGTGAGGGCAAGGGCTGATGGCTTCTGCAGAACATACTGGAGGAAAGCAATCCTCTTTCAAAGTCAGTTAATAAGTACTCAGAATGAAACAAAAACAAGCCAAGTAAGAAAACACTACTCTAAGCAAACACGTAGGAAAAGGACTAAGAACTCATTTTTATGAGCTGGGAAACAATGCAGATGATATTGGACAAAAGAACTTATTCTCATGACTCATATAATGTATTAAAACATTATACAAAACAAATAATGAGTGAAAGAACTTCTTTTACTTTGCATTCATATCAACTGCATTGGTAATTGTTATTTTAGACCCCAGCTTATGTTTTGCTTTTATGTTGGAATTTGGATTTTATCTTCTTATAAACAATGTTTGTATTATTCTTCTTACAGTTAAAATATGTAAAAATGAGGACTTTTAAATAACTGTTTAGCCTGGCTTTCCTGTTTTGGTAATTTTCAATAGAGAATGAACAGTGTTCACCATCTCTAGTAACTGTGCAGTTGGTTCAGAAGTTCCCTCTGCTTGGCTAACTATCAATTTTTAGAGTTAACTTTAAATTTCCTTCTATCAGAGTCTATCACAAGATTCATATTTGGAAAATTAAATAACTGGAGAAGAGAAATATAAAAGTCATTTTCTTAATGGCCAAAATTATTAAATAATATGAATCTTGTTTGAAAAGGCTTATTAATTCCAAAAAAGAAATCCAAATACTCTTTGTATGCTATAATCCAGTAATGGCATTCTTAAGAAACCTCACATTACTTAAAAATCACATGAAGAAAGCAATCGTTTCAGTGAAAGAAAGGTTAGGACTCAAGGGCTTCAGGGTCACAACTGCCAGTAGTTGCAAAGAAATACAGGTAAGAAATGCAAATTTGATTTCCTAATTATTCAGTGTTATAGCTGATTTAAGTTAGGAAATTTGCAGGAGAAATGTCTATGCTTAAGAAGCATCTGGGCCCTCTTCCTCCTCGTTTTCTTGGGCTCCCATTCCTTTGATAGACAGCTAATGAGGCCTGACCTGCCCTGCCCTTTACAGAGAACAGAATATACTCAATATGTTGGCAACATTCTACGTATTAAATACATATAAAACATTTCATTTTCTTGCCTCTATGAGCTGAGACAGAACTAAAAATAATAATAGACAACTGTGGACAATAAGATAGTAAGAAGAAAACCAGTAAGAAGAACAGTGGAGTTATTGGCTTGAGCTTTATTTTGGTCCATATTAGAATCCAAACCTGTCTGGCTTTGTTTTACAGACTGATAGGGCCAGTCCACCAGGAGTCTACTTGCTCGGGGAATGAGGAGCCACTAGGGTTTCCATTAGAATGAATAACATTTACTACATTTGTGCGATAGAATGTGATTCCAGCAAAAATAAATGACAAATATCAATATGGATAAATGTCAAAAATACAAAGTTGAACATTATTTTGGGTTCCTGGACCTAATTCTCCACATACCACCAAGCAATGGTGGGGACACCAGCTGGGTGTCCTACAATTTTAACTCAATTCTGACAGTGTCTACCTGCAGATAGCATCAGATTTCACAGGTTGAGGGCTCAGTCCCACAAGACTGCCCTCTGCTTCAGATGCCAGTTGAAATCCCAGGTTATTACCTATGCTTCTGACTGACTGGCTATAAATCAGAGGTTCCCATGACTCCTTCCTTGGGTTGGATTAAATTGCTAGAGCGCCTTATAGAACTCAAGAAACCGATTTACTCACTAGATTACCAATTTATTACAGAGGATATCAAAGGATATGAATCAACAGCCAGATGAAGAGATACATAGGGCAAGGTATGTGGGAAGGAACGCAGAGCTGCCATGCCCTCTCCAAGCATGGTGGCCTCCCAGCGTCTCCACAAGTTCCCTAAGCTCTCTGAACCCTGTCCTTTAGGGTTTTTATGGAGGCTTCATTACCTAGGCATGATTGATTAAATCACTGACCCTGGCGTTTGATTCAAACTCCAGCCCCCTCCCCTCTCCAGAGGTTAGGAGGAAGGGACTCAAAGTGCCAACCCTCTGATCACATGGTTGGTTCCTCTGGCAAGCAGTCCAGGTGGGATCCAAAAGTCACCTCATTAACATAACAAAAGACACTTGTTGCTCTCAGAACCTAGAAAATTCTGAAGGTTTTAGGAGTTCTGTGCCAGAACTGTGACAAAGACCAAACATATTTCTTGGTATACATCACAACAGCACAAACATAAAAAAGCAAGTTGCAAAAGGACAAAAGTATGATGCATGCCATTTGTTTAAAATTTTAAAGCACACAAATTATTACATATGGTTTATGGACTTTTCTAAACAATAATATTATAAGATCATGGCCTAAAAAGATACACATTCACTTTCAGAGAGCGGTTTTCTCTGAGCACAAATGCAAAGTTGGATGAGGAAAAGGAGACATCAAATGTATCTATAGTTATCCTATCCATTAAAAAAAAAAAACAACCCTGGAAAAACATAGAAGTCTTTTAAAATCACAGGTTTAATGCAGAACTTTTCCTCGATGAGTCCTAATAATACTCGTTAGGTAGGCCTCTAAAAAGTCCTCAAAGCACAGAAATTAAGGTCATTTGGCTGCTTGGCACACCAGTTTAAAGGTCTAAAGGCAAAGCAAACATAGTTACAACTAAAACCCGATACATGAGAACCAAAATGTTCTTAACTTTCTTCAACAACTTCGAAACACACAAAACACTCATCACTAATAAGATTGAAAATTGAGGGGCAATTTAAAATTATTGCAGACATGGATTCGATAAAGTGCACCTGGGGTTGTTTGTGAATTTTAATAGAATATAGAAACAAAGAAGTTTAGAAATGATCTAGTCCCCTGGTGATTCCTGTCACTTAGGGATTTGAAATGTAGTAATGGGAATGGGGATGGAAAAGAAGTGATTTTCCATTTACCTATGAAAATCTATTTCTACTTTTCTTTGATTTTTGCCTGAAATCATACTAATTCTGTGTGGTAACACTGATTAACATATGCTGATTAGAAGCTTTGACTGTCAGATTTATTTGTATTTGAGTAATAAACTTCAAGAAAATGAACAAATAATTCTATAATAAATAGTGCTTTTGGCAATAAAACTTTTTAAAAACATTACTTTGCATGAAAAATAGAATGTGTTTTTGATGATAGAAAGACTGGAAAAAATAGAGTTCAGGAAATTTTTAGAAACTGAGAATCTCAACGGTTTAATTGCTCAGGTCACATAGCTGGGAATGAGGAGAACTTGTCTCCTGGTCTGGGTCACTCCGCATGCTAATTTATTATTGTCTTCTTTGTGGAAAGAGAAGATGAGACAGGAATTTCCCAGGCTGACATGAATGTCAAGTAAGTGACTAACTGAAAATGCAGTATTTCCCCAAAGAAACGAATTAGCAGAAATGTGGTTGCTCTATCAACTGTCAAAGGGTATTTAAATTCATGGGAAATAAAACTGAAAGGGAACTAACATTTACTGAGTACCTACTATGTGTGCATGTATGGGCGCCTCTGTTACTTCATTTATTTACCTTAACTCTCTAGATGTGTTATTATTATTCCTATTTCACAAATGAGAAAAATGAGATTCATCAGGGTGACGTAGTTTGCTTATTGTCAAGTGGGAGACACTGAGCCAGCATACGAAGTACTAGGGTCTCCTTCAGCAACTTCACGGGTTGTGAGTGGGTCAGGGTTATAAAAGAATGTGGGCTGAGTATTTGGGGTTTTTTTAAACATTTTTGTGCCAGGAACTCTTTTCGTGCAGTCTGGTGAAGGCTATGGAGTTCTCAGACTCATGTTTTTAAGTACAGACAAAAAAAATACAGAGGAATACAAAGGGAAGAGCTCGTGGGATGGAGGTGTGGGGGGAATGGAAGAAAGGAAGGTCTATATAGGAAGGTAAGAATCAATTCTCTGGTTACGTGAATCTGATCTAGCTGGCTAGGGGAATATTTCAAGGGAAACAGCCTAAGGCAGAACAGCTGACTACTAGGTGTTTAGTAACTACCATTTGTGAAAAAAACTGGGATTCTGACCAGAAAAGATTACTGTAGGACTCAAAGTCCTGAAAGAGAGACCTCAGCCTAAGCATAAGAATGGAAGTAGAATAGGCCAGCAAATAGAAACTTAGTTTCCTACAGGTAGCTGAGTAACCTTATATACCTGCCATTTGCCTAAAATGTAATGTGTATCCTTAATTCACTTCATGTTATGAGATTACCTATGAACTTGTGGAGTGGAAGAGCCATACTCAGGATTGCCGTGTCTAACGGCGACATCTGACAGTACCTATATTAGTTTCCCATTTCTGCTTTAACAAATTACACGAATTTAGTGGCTCAAAACAACACAACTTAATTTGCTTAGAGTTCTGCAGGTCAGAAGTCCAAAACAGGTTTCACTGGGCTTAAAATTAAGGTGTTAGTGAGGATTCATTCTTTCTGGACAGTCTAGGGGAGACTCTGGTTCCTTACCTTTTCTAGCTTCTAGAGACATCCTGCATCCCTTGTACATGGCATAGTCCTCCACCTTCAAAGCTAGCAAGCAACACAGTATCTTCAAATCTCTCTTGGACTCTGACCTCTGCCTCCCTTTTTCACTTATGAGGAGGACCCTTTTGATTACATTGGATCCACCTGGATAATCCAGGCTATTCTACCCATTTCAAAATCCTTAACTTGATTGTAGCTACAAAGTCCCTTCTGCCATGAGAGGAGACATATTCACAGGTTCTGGAGATTAGGAATGGACACCTTTGGGAGGTAGCATTGTTCTGCCTTCCACAGTGGTATTCAGTAACTTCTCTTCGTAAGAAAGACATTTCCAGAGAGTACTCAACCCTGAAAATTTTCTCTTTACATCGCAAAGAAGATGGTTCATATAACCCACCTACACAGCCCAGAACAGAAAACAAGTAGCTACTTCTCAGCAACAGGACCTGACCTCACGGACAGGTAGTTTATACAGTTCACAACGTGGGGAAAGTGACATATTTTAAGTTCCAGAAATAAATGCATATGTGCTGTAGTAGGGAAAACCAGCATGATCTCCATGAAGCCTTCATTAACTCTCCCTCTATCCCTTCCTCCAGATTTGCTCTCCATGTTCTTCTTTCGTCCTCGATTATAACCTGATCATTTCACTCTCCTAACATTTAACGTTTATATTGGCTCTCCCTTTCTACCTATGTGTCTCCCACACTAAAACAAGAAATCCTCAAGGGCAAAGAGTGATTTCCTCACCCATGTATCCCAGCGCCTCGCACAGTATTTGACCCACTTTAGGGACTCAACATATATTTTTGAATTAGCCTGTGTGTGTTCACTCTGGTCATTTTTCCATCAAAACAAACTCCTGGGCAATAGTGTTTTCCTACTGTGTGTTACATATTTTATACCCACAAAGGCATTACAATAGGGACCTCCATGAATGGAGTTACAAGAATCCATGAGATCCCTGAACGTATGCACAAGACGCTGGGTGTACATGAGAGGGCAAAACATTGCTTTCAGCAATGCCATCTTATGAGTAGAGCATTCTGATCATCTCTTGCTCCACTGTTGGAAGGAGTGTAATATTATACATATCCTTAGACACTTTTGATAAGGCGAAGGTTCAACCTTGTACAGAACAGAATAAAAGATGATAGCAATTTATTTTTGAGAAGCAATTGGATATCTTAACCATGTCACCTTGAATGGCCACAGTTACTTTTTCCATAATGAAAAGTCTAATTGCTTTGGGTTCCAGTTTCCATTTTCAAGCTGGTCTGGGGCATTAGTGTCTGTCTCCATTAGCCTTTTGCTGGAAGTTATTTGTATGATGCTTTCAGTGCCAGCTGCATTACAAAAAATTTGATGGCCAGTATCTTGGCCTGTGATAATTCAATGTTTTCAATGATAGAACTGCCAAGCTGTTAATTAGCTAAATGTAAGTACTACACATCAACTTTTTATTTTCATTTTGATCTGCCAGCATTATCTTCTTTTTAAGTAGATGTCTGCTAAAGTGTTTTCAGAGGTGCTTGTTTTCACAAAATAATCATCCTGGATTAGTGAGTTATGAACAGCTGCCTCAAGTGAGAGCTGATTTAGTCCATTACTTGAAGCATGAACCAAAACATTATTGGTGCACAGAGAATTTACGGGAAAATCCACTTTTGCATTGCTCTGACAACAGCATAGCAAATCAAGGTGGTGCTCTGGGACTAAAGCAATTTCACTCTTCATAGAACTTTAATATCTAAAGGTTTCTTGATTAGCAGAGAGCAGCTACATCTACCAAGAATCAAGTCTAATAGAGAAAATGAAGCTAAGCTTCTTATGACTTCACTGCAAACATATCGATTTTTCTTTTGTTCCCTTTGGCTATTCCAAAATGCTTTTATTGTTAAGCAAAATTTTCACTACGACAACGCTGTCATAGGGATTAGGGTTTCTAATTCATATTCCAGCTTTCATTACTCATTGTACTGATAGATTTTAGGATTCCAGATTGAGTTTGCTGAGTTGGCAGCTGGGCAAATAGTCATTAAAATTGAAAATGGCATGGCCCTGACAGTAAAGTCTTTGAGCACGTTTGAAACTCAGGAATGGCTAGAGTTGCCACATGGCATGAGTGATAGTGTCTACTCTGAAGGAGGTAATCTATGTTGTATAATACCAGGATAGGTAGACTATGAGTGTTATAGACCATAATCGTCATCAATGATAACGATGAAAATGCTAATAACAACGATGATAATAAATTGTTGTTGACAAAGAAAAAGTGTCATGCCTGATTCTCAGATTTAATTATTGTTAGATTATCCTGGCAGAGAGTATGGTAGATGAAATGAGTTGGGAACTAGAGTACGTCAGGAGAATTAAGTTCTAGACCTGTTTTTCACACTTATCATTTCTATGGCATTAAAAACGTCAAATAATTTCTCTGGGTGTCTGTTTCCTCAGTCATAAAAGGGGGATAGGAATGGGTATTAACTATAAGTTAACAAGGTGACAGAAATGCTCTAAAACTGGATCATGATGTTACGTGTGAAACGTGGTACATTTACTAAAAGTTACTGGATTATATACTTAAAATGGATGAATATTATGGCATGTAAATAATATCTCAGTAAGTTTGTTAAAAAGATAAAGGTGTTCATTTATTCTTTCAACAAATGAATGGCATATTCTGTTCTCAAAGAGCACACAATCTCAAGTAGAAGATAAATAAATTTGCAATTATTCTTTCACCATAATATAATAAGTCCCTTGTAGCATTTACTCGGTGTCAGGCGCTATTCTAAGCACTTTACACACATTAACGCTTTGAATCCTTCTGGCCTATTATCGCCTCCTTTTCACCGATGACGAATCTGTGGTGCTTGTAAGTGGAGGTCACAAATCTGGTAAGTGGTGGAGCTGAGATTCAAACCCATGGATTTTAGCTCCAGAGTTTATTCCTCTTAACCAGTACCCCCAGCGGCTTCTCAGTGACATGTAACGACCTCGAATGGTCAGGGAAGAACTTTCAAAAGAGGCATGAAACATATGCTGAAGAATCTAGTGAGAGTTTGCCAACAAAGAAATGGAGGTAACATCACTCTAATCTGAGGAAACAGATTACATAAAAGCACAAATGCAAGCAATCATAAGGCGCTGAGCTTTATTTTAGCTCTAAACATCTAAAATTCAAGAAAGAGATCAGAGTGATAAAAGTAGAAGTAATCAAGGAGAGAGTTTAAAAATTCCAACAGAAATAGTAAAAACGTCCAAAACAGTGCATTACTTTGTGAAAACGTTCCTTTTTTCACAGCTAGGTAGCCAATTGCAGATGCAGCAAAAAAAGATTTATTATTTTACACAGCCTAATATTGCTATTTTCGAGGGAGCAGTTTTTCCCATTTGAGTTACCTGGCATAGAGAGGACAGGAAACACTACAGTTCCTATCTGTGTACTGTGGGGAATCCAAGCTCAGGCACCTGGAATTCCTCAGGACAGTGTGAAATCACTGTCTTTCCGTCAATTTCAGCCAGAGCGATAGGAGAGGATAAGAAGGACGTGAAAAAGGCAAGTGTATGAGGCAAATCCAGTCTACATTCAGTGGGGGTTGCTTTATTGAGGTGGCCTCATTTGCAGGCGTATGGGCTTGCAGCAAACTTTACCAAGATAATGAATTATATAAGCAATGTGCTATGCAGTTCATATTTTCTCTAATGTTTTACATAACTTTCCTGTTTTTGATATCCTCTTCTCATTATTATTATTTTTTTAACATATTTACTGGAGTATAACTGCTTCACAATGCTGTGATAACTTCTGCTGTACAACAAAGTGAATCAGCTATACATATACATATATCCCCATATCCCCTCCCTCTTGTGTCTCCCTCCCACCCTCCCTATCCCACCCCTCTAGGTGGTCACAAAGCACTGAGCTGATCTCCCTGTGCTATGCGGCTGCTTCCCACTAGCTATCTATTTTACATTTGGTAGTGTATATATGTCCATGCCACTCTCTCACTTCATCCCAGCTTACCCTTACCCCTCCCCATATCCTCAAGTCCATTCTCCACGTCTGCGTCTTATTCCTGTCCTGCCACTAGGTTCTTCAGAACCATTTTTTTTTTTTAGATTCCATATATATGTGTTAGCATACGGTATTTGTTTTTCTCTTTCTGACTTACTTCACTCTGTATGACAGACTCTAGGCCCATCCACCTCACTACAAACAACTCAATTTCGTTTCTCTTTATGGTTGAGTAATATTCCATTGTATATTTGTGCCACATCTTCTTTATCCATTCATCTGTCAATGGACACTTAGGTTGCTTCCATGTCCTGGCTATTGTAAATAGAGCTGCAATGAACATTGTGGTACATGACTCTTTTTGAATATGGTTTTCTCAGGGTATATGCCCAGTAGTGGGATTGCTGGGTTGTATGGTAGTTCCATTTTTATTTTTTAAGGACCTCCATACTGTTCTCCACAGTGGCTGTATCAATTTACATTCCCACCAACAGTGCAAGAGTGTTCCCTTTTCTCCACACACTCTCCAGCACTTATTGTTTGTAGATTTTTTGATGATGGCCATTCTGACTGGTATGAGGTGATACCTCACTGTAGTTTTGATTTGCATTTCTCTAATGATTAGTGATGTTGAGCATCAGTTCGTGTGTTTGTTGGCAATCTGTATATCTTCTTTGGAGAAATGTCTACTTAGGTCTTCTGCCCATTTTTGGTTGTTTATTTGTTTGTTTGATATTGAGCTGCATGAGCTGCTTGTAAATTTTGGAGATTAATCCTTTATCACTTGCTTCATTTGCAAATATTTTCTCCCATGATAAGGGTTGTCTTTTCCTCTCGTTTATGGTTTCCTTTGTTGTGCAAAAGCTTTTAAATTTCATTAGGTCCCATTTGTTTATTTTTTGTTTTATCTCCATTTCTCTAGGAGGTGGGTCAAAAAGGATCTTGCTGTGATTTATGTCATAGAGTGTTCTGCCTATATTTTCCTCTAAGAGTTTGATAGTGTCTGGCCTTACATTTAGGTCTTTAATCCATTTTGTGTATCGTGTTAGGGAGTGTTCTAATTTCATTCTTTTACATGTAGCTGTCCAGTTTTCCCAGCACCACTTATTGAAGAGACTGTCTTTTCTCCATTGTATATTCTTGTCTCCTTTATCAAAGGTAAGGTAACCATATGTGCCTGGGTTTATCTCTGGGCTTTCTATCCTGTTCCATTGATCTATATTTCTGTTTTTGTGCCAGTACCATACTGTCTTGATTACTATAGCTTTGTAGTACAGTCTGAAGTCAGGGAGCCTGACTCCTCCAGCTCTGTTTTTCTTTCTCAAGATTGCTTTGGCTATTCGGGGTCTTTTGTGTTTCCATACAGATTGTGAAATTTTTTGTTCTAGTTCTGTGAAAAATGCCATTGGTAGTTTGATAGGGATTGCATTGAATCTGTAGATTGCTTTGGGTAGTATAGTCATTTTCACAATGTTGATTCTTCCAATCCAAGAACACAGTATATCTCTCCATCTGTTTGTATTGTCTTTAATTTCTTTCATCAGTGTCTTATAGTTTTCTGCATACAGGTCTTTTGTCTCCTTAGGTACGTTTATTCCTAGGTATTTTATTCTAAGTAAAACTGTCACTGTTTGCAGATGACATGATACTATACATACAGAATCCTAAAGATGCTACCAGAAAACTACTAGAGCTAATCAATGAATTTGGTAAAGTAGCAGGATACAAAATTAATGCACAGAAATCTCTGCATTCCTATATACTAGTGATGAAAAATCTGAAAGAGAAATTAAGGAAATACTCCCATTTACCATTATTATTTTTTAATATCATCTCTTCAGTTTATTTATTGATTCACCAATCTTTCTTGTTCCTATTTCAGAATTGCTTGTTTTCATCTTTATTTCACCTTTGTTTATGTATTTTCTTTTTGGAATTTTCTGAAACAATTATCATAAAAAAGTGGCATATATACAAGTTTTACTAAAATATGATCTTTCATTGTCATTTTACCTATGGCGAATGTTCTTCCTCCAAATTAAACCAAATTAGAAACTACAAAAGGAAAACTTTGGGAAAATAACATTTAACAGAATTAACTTTAGTCAGCAGACACATGCAGACTGCACAAATATTGGAAAACGTCGTTAAACCACTTATGCAGATCACAATGAAAACCACTTTAATTTTTAAAAAGTAGGATATATCTATTTGGATTAAACATTGTCTTTGTTTATTGTACTATCATATTTTGTTTTGGCCTTTAAAGTTTTAAAGATATTTAGTGTTGGAAACATGTTTTTAGTTTATCAAAACGGTTTTTAAAGACTGGAAGAAAAAAGGAATTGAGGAAAACAAGCTTGTGTATGTATGTGATTCACTTTTTTTTTTAACATCTTTATTGGAGTATAATTGCTTTACAATGTTGTGTTAGTTTTTGCTATATAACAAAGTGAATCAGCTATATGTATACATATATCGCCATATCCCCTCCCTCTTGCGCCTTCCTCCCACCCTCCCTATCCCACTCCTGTAGGTGATTACAAAGCACCGAGCTGAACCCTGTGCTATGATTGCTCTTTTCGTTAATTTCTTAAATTAAAATCTTATTTACTTTTTTCTGACTTTTCAACTAAAGCTTATAAAAATTTGTCTTTAAGCATAACTTTGGCTACAGCTTTTAAGTTTTAATACATGAGTGAATAGTTTGATGAGTAATATCAACTTAGTGAGATATACACGTGAAATTTTTTTCTTTAATTCTTGATTTTAGTGTGATGGGCTGATTCTCCCTTTCCCATCCTTTGTTGACGTCTTGGACAGAATTCATGACATTTTTGATTATTAAAATGCAGCCCAGTCACCTGTTTATTAGGCAATTCTAGTGAAAATTTGCTAGCAAGAAGAGTAAAATACATCAACTCAAATAACCGTTGTGTGAAAGCGACAGGAAATGTCAACGTAAATAAAAGAATCTTTAATGAACAAAAGGCATGCAAAATCATTGAAAATAAATAGTACTAAGTATGTTCTAGACTACTGTGTGAAATTGATTGGTGTAGCCACAAAACAGAAGAATATTTTTGAGGGAAAAAAACATGCAGAATCATTTAAAATAAACAGGTGCTTATTATGTTCAAATTAGATTCAGAAACCAGGAGGAATTCCA
This sequence comes from Delphinapterus leucas, assembly GCF_059928025.1. Taxonomy (NCBI): domain Eukaryota; kingdom Metazoa; phylum Chordata; class Mammalia; order Artiodactyla; family Monodontidae; genus Delphinapterus; species Delphinapterus leucas. Next base: position 96,719,670 of record NC_143134.1, read on the forward strand.
ACCCTTTGAATTGATGGAACTCTGGAACCTGGAGTCCACCAACACTAAAAGATTTGCTTTCCCACTTGACTCTCTGACCATGAAAGAATACCAGCAATGTCATTTGCATCGTTAGCAAAGCTTGAGAAATTTATGACTTTGGGAAGGAAGTACATTCCCTGGAAATAGTGAGGCAAATTCAGCTTTGGGCAGAAATAGCACTGACCAATCTCAGTGGAACATAGAATTTAGCCAGAGATAGTAGAGATGTCTATAATGAAACAAATAATTGAATGCAGATATGGCGGGGGAGTTAGAGGAAAGAGGATTTACGGTTATGAACTCTGCCTCTCTGGCTTCTGTATTCCTAACCTAATGTAGCTTCTCTTCCAGGAGCTAGCATGCTGAAGTGGCAAGCCACAATCCACAAATAAGCAGGTGACTCCAGGAAGTTAAAAGGAAGGGTAAGAATTTTAAAGTCTAGTCTAAGAAGTCTAAACGGTGCTGAATTCTTATACATATTGAGGTGGTCATCCGAGGGTGGAGTTCACTGACTCGCATAATTTTCATGAATTTCTCATTCTCCTTCCAACCATTTTCTTAACAACACACCCCTTGACACTATTTATGATGCTGCAGAGGTGAAGCCGATTGAAATGTGGGTCCATGCTTGGGTTGAAGTCACTGTTAGTATACTCAGAGCAAGTGTGATAAATAGATTCTGTGTTTCTCTAGGTGCCTTTCCATGTAAATTGATAACTGCTGCCCAGGGGAGTGAGCAGGGCCTGAAGACATGAAGAGAGATTAGTTTAAGTGTGACAAGGCCATAATCTGTAATGAGGAACATCTATCACTGTCACACAAGAGAACCATGATGCTGGGAAGACCCTCTCTGCTTGAAAAAGGTCTTCCACTCCATGGCTGACAGTTTGGGGCTCCTTAGCTCCATTCCACTTGTTCTCTCCAAAAAAGCTCTTTTATTCAAATTTGACAAACTAATTAGTGCTACCATTTGGCTTTGAATGACTCAATTATGGCTGCAGTCACTTGGTTTAGTAATTACTAAAATTATGGTTTGGGCCCAAGTCCAGTTCTGTCTTTCCTCTCTTCCCCATGGAAGCAGGGAGAGGCACTTTTATAGGAAAATAGATGGTGATTCAGGAGCCAGGTTGTAACAATTCATTTTAAATGACCTCAGTCAATAAAAATAAAAACTGAACAGCCTGGTTTGAGAATACGGCTAAATTTTTTCTTGCTTTTTAAGAAACCTGGCACCCTGAAACTATAGGCTTGATTTCCACGGATAATTCTAGTCTATTCATAAATGAAGCAAAGCTTTTTTTTTCCCCCTTTTACTTTTGTTCTTATGCTAGCCTCATTAGAATTTGTTATTAACTGTTGGTTAATACATGGCATTTTGGTTTAACTAGAGCAAAGATTCTAAGTTCTTAATATCTCCTTCCCAGGTTGGTTTTGAAGAGAGGAAAGCCTTGAGGAGGCATGCAGATCTTAATGATTCTGAGGGCATGGTTCTACTTAGTTTGGAGGCTTTATCAGAGTTTTATTGCTGAAATCACTGGGTATACAGAAGATAATGTTTAGTCAAGTAAAGAATATTAGCAAGTTTCAAATTATGGCTCTGTTATTTTTGTTCTGTGTAACTTTGGTTAAGTCAATTTAGGTAGTGTTGTTTGTTGCACTTCTAAATGGGATTAACATGAGATACCTCCCTCATGGCATGTTTGTGAGAATCAAATAAAGTACCAAAAAGAAACAAAAACCAAATGCAACTAAAAGAAAACAGTTAAAAACATGGTAGACATTAAAGCAACTATATCAATAATCATTTTACATGTGAAAGGTCTAAATACACCAATAAAAGACAGAGACTGTCAGAGTGGATATAAAAACAAGACTGAACTATATGTTGTCTACAAGAAATCCACTTTAAATATAAAGACTTAGATTAAAAACAAAGGGATGGAGAATGATATACCATGCTAACATTATTCAAAAGAAAGCTGAAGTAGCTACACTAATTTCATACAAAGGAGAAAAGGGAATTTTCAGAGATAAAGAGGGACATTATACAATGAAAAATGGGTCATTTCTCTGAGAACACCACATGCACCTAACAACAGAGCATCAAAAGACATGAAGCAAAAACTGATAGAACTGCAAGGAGAAAAAGACAAATGCACAATTATGGTTAGAGACTTCAATACCACCTCTCTTTCAGTAATTGATAGATCAAACAGGCAGAAAATCAGTAAGTTATAGTTTACCTGAACCACACTATCAACCAACTTGATCTAATTGACATTTATAGAGCACTCCATCCAACAGCAGCAGAATACACATTCTTCTCAAGTTCACATGGAACATTCACCAGGGCAGATCACATTCTGGCTCATAAAACACAGCTTAACAAATTTAAAAGCATAGAAAGCACATAAAGTATGCTGTTAGACCACAGTGGAATTAAACTAGAAATCAATAACAGAAAGATAGCTGGAAAATCTCCAAATACACGGAGGATGAAGGACCATAAGGAACACAGACTGGAACAAAACATGTACTTGGAATTTGTAGTCAATGTTTTCCTTTGTGTGTTTATGAAGGGGTCACCTTGGCAAGAGAAGCTCCATTCATTTGTTAGGTATAAAGAGTGAGATACAAAGGTTGGGATGACATCTCGTTACTCTGCCTGATAGTTAAGTTAGTAAGAATTCTCTTGTATCCCCTTGCAGAAGCTGACCTTGTCCACAAATTTGTCAATCATCATTTGTGGATTCTGTATTTGTTATTTTGCCTACTCCCTAAAATTTATTTATACCCCAAAGTCAATGCTCCTGGTGCTTTCATGGTCATTCATGGACATGGGCAGAAAGGCAAAAAATTTGAGTCACCCAACCCACACGTTCCCAGCTGAGGTCAAACAAAGTGACACTCTGCCTTCCTGCTTCAGCTCTCATACTAAAACAAGTTTTCTTTTCATGGTCTATTTAGTGCTATATTTTTGCATTTCTCCCCCTTCTTTTGGTGATTTTGATGTTTAGAATGACCTCCACATGTAATGCTGAAATGCTGGCTAGTTTTCCTAAGTGCAAGAAAACTGTGATGTGCCTTATGGAGAAAATACATGAGTTAGATGAGCTTCATTCAGGCAGGAATTATAGTGCTGTTGGCTGAGAGCTCAATGTTAATGAATCAATAATATATATTAAATAAGATGTTTTTAAACAGACACAAGTAAAACAAGTTTATATGTATCATTCCATCAATAAAAATGTGACCAGAGGCTCAGTAGAATCTAACCCTGTATTTCCCTTAGGAGCATTGGTTCAAAGTTAACCAATTCAGTGATTGTGATGACTTTATAGAATATACCTATCCTGAATAATGAGAATTGTCTATAAGCACAATTGTTGACACCTATATAGTCCAGTCCTAGACACTGGACTCTGTGTTGAGCACAGAAAATTTATTCCGCAAATATATATGACTCCTTCCTATATGCCAAACTTATTCTAAGTTATGAGGGAACAGGAGTATATAAACCAAGTATTTTATCCTTTTTTCCTCATGGAGCTTATAGTAATATCAGAGAGGAAATAGACATATAAATGTATAATATGCAGGTGATGGTAAATGCTGTGAAGAAAACTTCCATGCTCTAATATATAGATTAAGTACATAAACATCAGAGAAGTTAACTAAGTTGTTTATGAAAGACAAATCCATATGAAAAGAGTCAAAACTCAAACTCAGAATTTCTGGCTTCAAAACCCATGCTTTTTCAACTAATTTACACTCGATTCTTCTCATGAATGTACATACTACAGCTTCTTGGTAGGAGAACTGCTTCTGGACCTAGTGAGGAAACCCCTATCCCAAACGCAATCATTTTAGATGGTACAGCAGTGGTTCTCAACATGAGAGGCAATTTTGCCTCCCTAGAGGACATTTAACAATATCTTGAGACATTTATGATTGTCATACTTGGTGGGGGACATTGACATCTATTGGTTAGAGACCAGGAATGGTACTTAACATTCTACAAAGTAAAACAAAGAATTATCTGGCCCTAATAGTGCTTAGATAGAAACTCTGCTCTACAGCCATGGAACTTGGGGGGAAAAAAACACCCCAAAAACAGAAAATTAAGGTTTCTAAGTAGCTAGCTTAGAACTCAGGTAAGGAAATACAGGATCTGATCTCTTGGCTACTAATCATCAGGTAACTTGTTCGGCATCATCCTGCCATTGTCAATTTACGATCTTCCTAAGTCTAAAGTTCTCTCACTTTGGACGCCAGTGCATCCCTTTCCCAACAACCTCTTCCTTCCTAAACTTCTTCGAATGTTGAGTATTTAGGAACCAAGGAGTAAAAAAGAGAAGAAAAGGAAAGGAAGAAATTGATGGCAGAAAAAAATGGATAGACTGAAATACAAAGCATCCAGAAGAGAAACCTGAATGGTCTTCTCTTATGTTCTCCATTCTTCCCTCTCATCCTTCCTCTAGTTCTCCTCACTCTTCAACAGGTATTTATCAAGTATTTTTACAGTGCTAGACACAGTGTACAGATGAGAGCATCGCCTGAGAGCACTTTATTACTAATAAGCATTGTATTTTACAAAGTACTTTTTGCATCTGTTATCTCATTTGAGTCTTTCTATAAGCCTTATTTTACAGATAAGTAAACCGAGACTCAGGGAGCATATGTGAATTTGGCCAGGGTAACAGTAGAGAGAACTCATGTCTGTACTGTTCTTTCCTCCATATAGGGCTGACATAGGTATGAAGGTTACGGGGAATGTGGCTCTATATTATCTTACGGTTACAAGTATATAAGAAATGGTGTCTATTTTGAATTATAAAATCACACAAAACACTTTTTTTTTAAAGTAATGCACTGTCTTGGGAATTCATAATGAAACCTACTCAAGATAACACTAAAAAGGCTATTCTATTAAACTGTGTTAGGGGCTGAGCACTGACACAAATTTGCTTATCTAATTCCCCAAAATAGCTCATGAGCTAAACTTGTTTCTCCTGGGTCTGAGAGAGGTCCAATAGCCTGGGTAAGCATGACTAAACTTAAAATGAGAATAACAGAAAGTAAAGCCAAAAAAAATAATAAAAATAAAAAGGAAAACATTTTATTTTGAATGACTTCCCAATTGCGTTGTCTATATTGACTGGTATTTAGCTATGGATGAATAAAGGTTCTGAAAAAGCACAACTTTTAATAATTTTGAACCAAAAAGTTGGTACAGAGACAACCAAGATGTTGATTAACACTTTGCACATATGCTAACAGGTTTATTCAGATTTTGCATTTAAAGAGACAGTGACAATTTTCTGACTAAATAATTTAAATCCAAATATTAATATCAGAATAGCAACTGTTCTTTAGGGAGTGCATTCATCAGGAAAACCTATATTCCACCTCATGCTCCTGCTCTCTTCTGAGTCAGACCACATGTTACAGTGTTGGCTCTGACTGGTCTATTGGAAAATTAAAGAGTTCTGGCAACCTATAAGTCATGGATGTGAATTCTGTCTTAATCAGGGCTTGCATGTTAAAGTAACCTGAGACACCATTGGGAAACAAGATAACAAGTTTCATGGAAAACTTGCCTTGTGTTCTAAATTCTGTCTCTAAGGCAAACAAAACAGAAGTGATCCCCAACAACAAAATAAATCCAGTGGCTAAGGTTCAAATGCGTGTGGACACTTCCAGGTCCTCTAGGAGGTATATTTGCTAAATAATGTAATTTGTTTCTGTCATTTTTGCTTTTCAAGATGAATGATGACTTAGTGAAAGCACTGCTTATGGAAAGAATAGCTTGAAACCATCCATAAAAGAAGGGATGAAGTTCATGCACATCCAGCATACTCATTTTGTTTTCTGATTCTCTTAGGAGTCAAATTTGCTCTCCGTTATTTTTGTGGACTCATGCTTATGATGGCTATTTCCTGTTTGCTAGTGACTTCTGATTGTGAACTCATTTAGAGGAAATTTGTCATGAGACCTGGCTTTGTTATGGTCCTCTAGGAAGAATGTGCGTTTGCCTCTGCCAGTTGCCTGTGGTCACTACCAACCTCAAAATAAATGATCCTTTTGAGGTTTTTAGGAAAACTGATTGTTTGAATTTAGTCTGCAGACATACTTAATTGTTTCTGGTTACAAAATCTCAGCTAAGATTTCCTGCTGACTATTGTGTGGGGTGATTTTTTTTTTTTCTAATTCACTTTTTCAGTAAGAATGTAAACTTTTGGGTGCACAGATTTATGCAGAGGTTTCCCATTAGACATTCGAACTTGGGCAGAGTCCATTCTTTGTCTCCTATCATCTGTAGCTCTCAGTTCTTTCCTAACTGAAGATCAAGGATACCAGATACGGGCAACTAGTGGTATCAGAGCTCACTTCTCTCTCTAGATTTCTACTTTTATTTATTGATTGATTTGGCCTCTGAGAATTTTACTCATTACCTCTCAGTTTAAGTTGAGATATATTTATAATTAGCTACATTTACTTATAGCTCGCATTATTTTGTTATTCCCAGTGGGACAATTTTTCAAGGTGTCTAGTTCATAATACTGCCAGAAATTAAAGATTACTCTCAAGATTTTTATAATAGTTTCTCATTCTTCTATATAAATTTTTTCATTTAACAATATATTCAGCCATCTTTACCTATTAGTATGTATAGATTTGCCTATTTTTTTGGAATGGCTAGGTAATGTTAAATACTATGGATAAACCATCATTTATTTAACAAGTTCCCTACTAGTGGATATTTCAATTGTTTTCAGGTTTTTTTTGTTATTAGAAAATCCATATATATATATATATATATGTTTGCAGATCTGTATATCTAGATTAAAACTCTAGAGTTAGAATTTCTAGATTAAAGGATGTGATACTTAAATTTTGATGTTTATTTCCAATTTTCTTTTCAAGTTTGCAATAACAAATTTGAGACAGAAAGAAAATTAGTGTGCTTGAATCCTCATTGTCTTGTCTACATTGGGTTTTATTGAGAACATTATTTATTAATTTGAGGGAATAGTTTGCTTCTTAACTTTATTCTAGAATTTACTCCATAGAGACAAAACATATTACAGAAATATGCATGGAACGGTATTAATAGATATTTTTCATGCCAGATGAGGAACTGATTTGAACCGATTTTTCTCACATACAACTGAGAAATACAATCTGTTCAGGGCAATGCAATTAGATTTCTCATCTGACTGTGAGTGTCCTAACTGTTTGGAGAGTATACAGAATGAGGCCGATTGGAATCCCTATTCCAACAAGAGCAGTAATGAATCTTTACATTCAAGACTAAGGAAGAAATCTATGCCTTCGTCCAGCGTGCAGTGCTTTCCTTCACAGTGTTGTTCTGCCAGGCCAGGGGATGACACCAAAGAAGACTCAGTGTTTCTTCCCTCAGAAGAAGTAAGCTATGTAGTAACTTCCGAAAACAATCATCTTGGTCTAAACCTTGAGGGCATTACAAGGAACATCAGACCGTTGAGAGAGCTGACTGTCCAGGAGTTACTGAGAAAGTTTGGGGACAGCAAGAAGTTCCAACCAAACTCCATGTCTGTGGGTCACTTTAGAGACCAGGTGGTAATGAAGTTCAGAAGAGCTCTGTATTATTCTGGAATTTGGGTGGCACATGTCCAAGGCTACAGATTCGAAAAACACTTGTCAGCCAGTTATTTCAAGAGAAACCCTGGTTGCCTACACCGGCTGGTCCACTGGCTGAAAAGGGAACTGACAGTTGTTTATGGAGCTTACGGCTACACAGTGAAGAATATCCTAGCCACCATTCTCCATCACATGACAAAATTTGATCTGGACAGTGAATCCTTCATTAACCTCCTAGAACCTTATCTCCAACAAGACACCCACCATTTTCTGCATGAATTTATCAGTTTTTTTCATTCACCTTACAACATGGAGACTTATGACCAACAAGCCATCTATCAATCTCCTTATGCTTCACCTTGGGTAGAAAAGAGGTCTGTTGCATCAGCTCCTGTTTTGCCTTTGCCTAAGGATCAGACTGAACTGGCATCTCAACATGATATAAAAGTCTACAAACACCCGGGGCCAATGGAAAAATGAGCAGAAGCCTCTGTCAGCCTTGAAAGCATTTCCAAACGGTAACACTTCCTTGAAGAAATCTGAAATCCCATTACTCCATCATAAAGCAGCAAAAGCAAAATGCATGCTTGGATCAAAGATAAGTCAGAACCAGGAGATCACAAAGGTATAACTTATACCTATAGCATGCTCCTGAATTGGGCTACACCAAGGGAGAGGGGCCCAGGCTTACTGAATTGCAAAAAAAATGTTAAAGAGAGGAAGACAGAAGGGATAAAGTTGTTTCCTGGTCATGCCCAGGATATGGGAAAGAGTGAAACAACTGCACGCACCTTCAGTTCCCCAGCAATTTTTAATCAGGGGCAGCCATGGAAGAACAGCCCAAGAGAAAAAAAGGTTTTCAACGTTGGCCAGCAGATCAATTTCCAGAAAAAAGAAGAAAAAAACACATTTTCAGATTCTCCACCAAAGACCTTTCAGAGAAGATTGCCCAGACAAATATCCTTAATAAATTGCAAATCCAGAAAAAGGGACCCTTCCTGGAGTTGCATTTCAGAAACTGCCTTTACTTCTAAGAGAGATGGTAGGAAGCTGAGCTCTTTCAGAAAAAAGAGGATTAAGTGCAGACAACCCTCCCAGTTTGCAGAAGTTGGTTCACACTGCAGTAGGGGAATCCAAAGGCCATCAAGTTCCAGAACTCAGAGATCCAAATAAATCCTGGTGTGCTGGACTTACAAAGAGATCTGTAAGCAGAGATTCAAGTAATCTCTCTCTGAGAGGAAGCCACAGAAGAGAATACTTCACCCCGAATATATGCTGTGAGCCCTCAAGAGAAAAGAAGGCGCATGGCTATGAATCAGACTGTGGGAGGCCATCTTCAGCCACCGTACAATACATGAAGCTTCCTTCAACGGCTGGGAAGAGACCCAAGTGTCCTTCTAAAAGTGAAGCTTCTTCCCAATCTGGAAGCCACTGTAACAGTCCCACATGCCTACAGAGGGAGAAACACATATCCCCAAGTAAAGAAGAGATGAAGTCCAAAACCACATTTCCTAGAGCTAGAAAAACCAGAGCAGTTAGGCATAGAAGAAACAAGTGTCAGTGTTTAGAAACACAAACCACAGAGGAAGTCAGTGATGAAATGGGGGATCTGAATGATGTGAGGCAAAAGAGTAGTCTTTCTGAGTGTGCACCTTCCTGCAGGAGGTAAATCCAAAAGAAAAAGGAGAATCCAAGTCTTGAGAAACATCACCAGGCCAAAAATGAACAGAAAGGAGACAAAGTATCAGAAACACAGAGGTGAAAATTGTTTTGAAAGGCCAGTCACTCTACTCAACTAGCCACCAAGAATCTTTGAAAGTATGAATACAATCTGAAAAAGATCACCAAAAAGATTCATCCCATCACTTTATGACTGGAACTAAAAGCCCAATAATTAAATTCAAGGCTCCTTTTGGAGACAAATGCATATTATTAAATTGGTCATATATGTAAATATTATTTTTGTCTGCTCTTGTCTTATGAACAGAATTATTAAAATATTTGACTTATATTTTAGTTGTCAGATTTAACTATGAAGACTGGCTGCCAAGAGTTGCAAACACTATAGAAACAATAGGAGTATATGTTACTAAACACAAGTTATGCATATTAAGTATTATAAAACACACACATATATGTGTATATATATATATATATATTCCAAGTTTATTCATATTCCAAGTTTTAGTTCCTAGAAAATGAGGCAGCACGGTCACTGTCTTAAGATATAGTTATTGTGTTCAAGGATTTCAAATCTAGTTGTGAAAATAGATGCAAATAAGTAGGAAACACTGAACATCTGTGGGATATTCGGTACTACCTTCCTGCCTCCCCGCCCTGAAAACTGTGCCTTCACATGCCCTGAGAGCTGGATGTCTTCCTTAAAAAGTGCCAGGATTTTAGATAACTCTGATTCCCTACCCACCAAAACCTGGTCCAGCAACGGCAACTACACTTAAGGCAAAAGCTAATCATAGTATTTGTCCCTCTGGTCACACAAGTGATGAGTCCGTTGGTAGTCAAGTCATGGTACTTCCCTGAGATCTCTCACGCTGGTTCTGATAAATAGGGTCATTATCCCTCTCTAGTAGCAAATGGTGAAATTTTAAATTTGGGTACTATTAAGAGCTGTATTTCTCAATTTGTGAAGAAAATCAGTTTGAGGTAAGTGAGGAGAAAGCTAGCAAGTACAAGCAAGATAAGTCATGAGAGTCTTGGAGTCAGGACCTGGATCTTCTAGAAATTGAGCTGCCCTTTTGCTTTTCACACAGTTTTATTTTTTAACCCTATTTAGGTTTTTTGAGTCAATACATTTCCTCTGTGCCGCTCTTATTAAGTGGAATTTCCAATTACTTGTAATCAAGCACTTCACTGGGAAGTAGCACAATGGAAATCAGTGAGAGAATAGACAGGGAGCAACAATTCCCTTGGGGAGGTTTCCGAGGGCTTCATGGAGAAGTGATATGAATATGGTCTTGAAGAGTGAGTAGGAGTTTTCCAGGTGAATGTGTTGGCAAGGGCTATCAAGAAAAAATAAGCAACTTAGAGAAAAAAAGAAGAAAAATAAAAATTCCCAGCACTCTTCCTCCAGGGTGACTGGAAAATTCAGAGAGATAGACTGAGAAGGGAGGCTGATGCCAAGTTGTGAACAGTAAGAAACCTGGCTTTTCTGGGTCCACAGCCCAGAGGCACAACGATGAAGCACCTAATTGTAGCACAGGACTCAAAATTCAAATTAATTTTCTAAAATACCATTTTGTTTCAATAACTCCCATTTAAAATTAATCAAGACATGTTCTTACAAAAATCTTAGAAAACCTGTGTAAACACATATTTATAAAAATATAAATGTGTTTCAGTACATTCAGTTGTAAACATTATATTTCTTTTTTTTAATCCACACTTTCATCAAGTTATTTGAGCAGTCCACTGTCAACCATGAGCTACAACTTTCATGGTAAAGATTCATGGGAATATATGCAAAGTCCTGAGATTAGGAACAGGAAATCAATTGTAGTGGTTCAAGGTCACCACAATTTAGCTGCACAGGCAGATTTTGTTTAATTGTGCTTCACTTTGCACTCCACAGATATTATATTTTTTAAAAATTGAAGGTTTGTGGCAACCTACATCAAGCAAGTCTATTGGCATAATTTTCTAATAGCACTTGCTCACTTCGTGTCTCTGTGTCACATTTTGGTAATTCTCTCAATATTTCAAACTTTTTCATTATTATTATTTTTGCTATGGTGACCTGTCATCAGTGATCTTTGATGTTAATACTGTAATTGTTTTGGGGTGCCATGAACCAGGCTCTGTAAGACCATGAACTTAACTGATAAATGTGTGTTCTGACTGCTCCACTGACCAGCTGTTTCCTGTCTCTCTCCCTTTACTCAGGCCTCCCTATTTCCTGAGATACAGTACTAAAAGTAAACCAGTTAATAACCCTAAAATGGCCTCTAAGTGTCCAAGTGAAAAAAGGAGTTCCCACCTTTTACTTTAAGCCAAAAGCTAGAAATGATTAAGCTTAGCGCCGAGATAGGCCAAAAGCTAGACCTCTTGCACCAAATAGTTAGCTAAGTGGCGAATGCAAATGTAAACTTCTTAAAGGAAATTAAAAGTGCTACTCCAGAGAACACAACAATGATAAGAAAGCAAAACAGCCTTATTGCTAATTTGGAGAAACTTTTAGTGGTCTGGATAGAAGATCAAACCAGCCACAACATTCCTTTAAGCCAATGCCTAATGCAGAGAAAAGCCCTAAGTCTCTTCAATTCTATGAAGGCTGAGAGAGGTAAGGAAGCTACAGAAGAAAAGTCTGTAGGTAGCAGAGGTTCATGAGGTTTAAGGAAAGAAGCTGTCTCCATAACATAAACGTGCAAGAGGAAGCAGCAAGTGCTGATGTAGAAGTTGCGGCAAGTTATCCAGAAGATCTAGGTAAAATAATTAATGAAGGTGCTACACTAAACAATAGATTTGCAATGTAGGCAAAACAGCTTTATATTGGAAGAAGATGCCTTCTAGGACTTTCATAGCTAGAGAGGAGAAGTCAATGGCTGGCTTCAAAGCTTCAAGACTGACTCTCTTGTTAGGGGCTAATGTAGCTGGTGACTTTTAGTTGAGGCCAATGCTCATTTACCATCCTGAAAATCCTAGGGCAGTTAAGACTTATGCTAAATCTATTCTTCCTGTGCTGTATAAATGGAACAACAAAGCCTGGATGACAGCACATCTGTTTACAACATGGTTTACTGAATATTATAAGCCCATTGTCAAGACCCACTGCTCAGAAAGATTCCTTTCAAAATATTACTGCCCACTGACAATGCACCTGGTTACCCAAGAGCTTTGATGGAGATGTACAATGAGATTAATGTGCTTTCATGCTTGCTAATATGACATTCATTCTGCAGTCCATGGATCAAGGAATAATTTTGACTTTTGAATCTTATCATTTAAAAAATACATTTCATAAGGCTACAGCTGCCATAGAGAATGATTCCTCTAATGGATCTGGGCAAAGTCAATTGAAAACCTGGAAAGGATCTACCATTCTAGATGCCGTTAGGAACATTTATCCTTAAAGGAATACAAATAATGTGTTTTCACTTATATGTGGAATCTAAAAAACAAAACAAATGAGCAAATATAACAAAACAGAAAGACTCACAGAGAACAAACAAATGGTTACCAGAGAGGAGAGGGGGAGGAGGAGGGGTGAAATAGGTGAAGGGGATTCAGAGGTAAGAATTGGCAGTTACAAAGTAAATAAGTCACAGGGATGTAATGTACAGCACAGAGAATATAGTCAATATTTTATAATAACTTTGTATCATGTGTAATCTATAAAAATATTGAATCACTATGTTGTATACCTCAAATTAGTATAACTATACTTCAATTTTAAAAAAGAACATTTTTGAGTCATAGGAAGAGGTCAAATTATCAACATTAACAGGAGTTTGGAAGAAGCTGATTCCAGCCTTCATGGGTGACTCTGAGGGGTTCAAGACTTCAGTGGAGAAAGTAACTGCAGATGTGGTGGAAATAGCAAGAGAACTAGAATGAGGGATGGAGCCTGAATATGTGATTGAATTGATGTAATCTCATGATAAAACCTTAATAAATGAAGAGTAGCTTCTTACGCATGAGCTAAAAAGTGGTTTCTTGAGGTGGGATCCACTCCTGGTGAAGATGCTCTGAAGATTATTGAAATGACAACAAAAGATTTAGAATGTAACTTAGTTGACAAAGCAGCTGCAGGGTTTGAGAGGACTGACTTCAGTTTTGAAAGAAGTTCTACTTTTAGTAAAATGCTATCAAACAGCATTGCATGCTACAGAGAAATCACTCATGAAAGGAAGAGTCCACTGATGGGGCAAACTTCACTGTTGTCTTATGTTAAGAAATTGCCCCGGCCGCCCCTGCCTCCAGCATCCACCCTGATCCGTCAGCAGCCATTAGCACTGACACAAGACCCTCTATTAGCAAAAAAATTACAATTCACTGAAGGCTCAGATGATGGTTAGCATTGTTTAGCAATAAGTTATTTTTAATTAAGGTATGTACATTGTGTTTTTAGACATAATGCTATTGCACATATAATAAACTACAGTATACTATAAATATGACTTTTATATTCACTAGGAGACCAAGAACATTGTGTGACTTGCTTTATTGTGCTATTTGCTTTATTGCAGTGGTCTGGAACCAAACCTGCAATATCTCTGAGGCATGCCTGTAGTTAACATTAAAAAATAAAGTAAAACTGTTATTGTGGTCAAAAGTGTACTTATGAACCAATAATGTTAGGCTGCATTCAAATATGTAGAGAAATTCTCTGTGTAGGGAAAACCAAAATAGATATCTAAATATCTTCAAATATATCAATGGATGTTCTCTAGGCAAGTATATACCTCTGGGTCATTTAGGAAAGGAATCTGGCTTTATTTAGGGAGAAATTTACAGGGGGTGGTGAATTTTGCTTGATCAAAGAAAACCTGTCCTATGAGAGTTATGGTTCCAATGAGTGGACATATGGTAAATCAAGAGACCAATAACGGAAGGAGCTCTCGTCTTTGGAAGTGTCCATGCATGGCTGGAACCCTATAAGAAATCTGACTGGATGTTTTGTAAATTTCCATTTAACTCAAAGATTCCAAGATTTATTAACAAGTCACAGAAACCTGTTAATGAACCAAAAATATCATACCTTTATACAGCACAACTTTCCTTGGATGGGAAAAATGTCAATGATAATACAGTAATAATAATTAGTATTGAAAGTTAACTATTTGTGACACACACACACAAACTCTATGAGATATTATTTGAATCTACATTTTAAAGATGAAGGGGAGGAGCTTCAAGATGGCGGAGATCACCTTCCTCCCCACAAATACATCAGAAATACATCTACATGTGGAACAACTCCTACAGAACACCTACTGAACGCTGGCAGAAGACCTCAGACCTCCCAAAAGGCAAGACTCCCCACATACCTGGGTAGGGCAAAAGAAAAAAGAAAAAACACAGACAAAAGAAAAGGGACGGGACCTGCACCAGTGGGAGGGAGCTGTGAAGGAGGAAAGGTTTCCACACACTAGGAAGCCCCTTCGCGGGCAGAGACCGCGGGTGGCGAACGGGGAAAGCTTCGGAGCCGCGGAGGAGAGCACAGCAACAGGGGTGCGGAGGGCAAAGCGGAGGGATTCCTGCACAGAGGATCAGGGCTGACCGGCACTCACCAGCTCGAGAGGCTTGTCTGCTCACCCGCTGGGGCGGGCGCGGCTGGGGGCTGAGGCTCCGGCTTCCGTTGGAGCGCAGGGAGAGGACTGGGGTTGGCGGCGTGAACATGGCCTGAAGGGGGCTAGTATGCCACAGCTAGCTGGGAGGGAGTCCGGGAAAAGGTCTGGACCTGCCGAAGAGGCAAGAGACTTTTTCTTGCCTTTGTTTGCTGGTGCGCGAGGAGAGGGGTTTCAGAGCGCCGCTTAAAGGAGCTACAGAGACGGGCACGAGCTGCGGCTATCAGCACGGACCCCAGAGACGGGCATGAGACGCTAAGGCTGCTGCTGCCGCCACCAAGAAGCCTGTGTGCAGCACAGGTCACTATCCCCACCTCCCCTCTCGGGAGCCTGTGCAGCCCGCCACTGCCAGGGTCCCGTGATCCAGGGACAACCTCCCCGGGAGAACGCATGGCGCGCCTCAGGCTGCTGCAACGTCAAGCCGGCCTCTGCCGCAGCAGGCTCGACTCGCATCTGTACCCCTCCATCCCCCCGGCCTGAGTGAGCCAGAGCCCCCGAATCAGCTGCTCCTTTAACCCCGTCCTGTCTGCGTGGAAGAACAGACGCCCTCAGGCGACCTACATGCAGAGGTGGGGCCAAATCCAAAGCTGAATCCCAGAAACAGTGCTAACGAAGAGAAAGGGAAATCTCTCCCAGCAGCCTCAGGAGCAGCGGATTAAACCTCCACAGTCAACTTAATGTACCCTGCATCTGTGGAATACCTGAATAGACAACGAATCATCCCAAATTGAGGAGGTGGACTTTGGGAGCAACGATATATATATATATCCATACAAATAAAGATACAGATATAGATTTTTCCCCCTTTTTCTCTTTTTGTGACTGTGTATGTGTATGCTTCTGTGTGTGATTTTGTCTGTATAGTTTTGCTTTTTACCATTTGTCGTAGGGTTCTGTTTGTTTCGTTTTTTTTTTGTTGTTTTTTTTTTTAGTATACTTCTCAGCACTTGTTAACACTGGTGGATTGGTTTTTTGGTTTAGTTGTTCTCTTATTTCCTTCTTTCTCCTTTTTTAATAACTTAAGAAATTTTTTTAATTATTATTTTTTGTTTTTTATTTTAATAACTTTTATTTTAACTTTTTCTTTCTTTCTCTCTTTTTTTCTCCCTTTTATTCTGAGCCATGTGGAGGACAGGCTCTTGGTCCTCAGCCAGGCATCAGTGCTGTGCCTCTGAGGTGGGAGAGCCAAGTTCAAGACATTGGTCCACCAGACACCTCCCAGCTCCATGTAATATCAAACGGCGAAAATCCGCCAGAGATCTCCATCTCAATGCCAAGACCCAGCTCCACTCAACGACCAGCAAGCTACAGTGCTGGACACCCTATGCCAAACAACTAGTAAGACAGGAACACAAACCCACCCATTAGCAGAGAGGCTGCCTAAAATCATAATAAGGTCACAGACACCCCAAAACCCACCACCAGACGTGGACCTGCCCACCAGAAAGACAAGATCCAGCCTCATCCACCAGAACACAGGCACTAGTCCCCTCCACCAGGAAGCCTACACAACCCACGGAACGAACCTTAGCCACTGGGGGCAGACACCAAAAACAATGGGAACTACGAATATGCAGCCTGCAAAAAGGAGACCACAAACACAGTTAAGATAAGCAAAATGAGAAGACAGAAAAACACACAGCAGATGAAGGAGCAAGGTAAAAACCCACCAGATCTAAAAAACGAAGAGGAAATAGGCAGTCTACCTGAAAAAGAATTCAGAATAATGATAGTAAAGATGATCCAAAATCTTGGAAATAGAATGGAGAAAATACAAGAAACGTTTAACAAGGACCTAGAAGAACCAAAGAGCAAACAAACAATCATGAACAACCCAATAAATGAAATTAAAAATTCTCTAAAAGGGATCAATAGCAGAATAACTGAGGCAGAAGAACGGATAAGTGACCTGGAAGATAAAATAGTGGAAATAATTACTGCAGAGCAGGATAAAGAAAAAAGAATGAAAAGAATTGAGGACAGTCTCAGAGACCTCTGGGGAAACATTAAAGGCACCAACATTCGAATTATAGGGGTACCAGAAGAAGAAGAGAAAAGGAAAGGGACTGAGAAAATATTTCAAGAGATTATAGTTGAAAACTTCCCTATTGATATTTATAGAACATTCCATCCAAAAACAACAGAATAAACTTACTTCTGAAGTGCTCATGGAACATTCTCCAGGATAGATCATATCTTGGGTCACAAATCAAGCCTTGGTAAATTTAAGAAAATTGAAATCATATCAAGTATCTTTATTGACCACAACACTATGAGACTAGATATCATTTACAGGAAAAAATCTGTAAAAAATACAAACACATGGAGGCTAAACAATACACTACTTAATAACGAAGTGATCACTGAAGAAATCAAAGAGGAAACTAAAAAATACCTAGAAACAAATGAAAATGAAAACACAATGACCCAAAACCTATAGGATGCAGCAAAAGCAGTTATAAGAGGGAAGTTTACAGCAATACAATCCTACCTTAAGAAACAAGAAACATCTCAAATGAACAACCTAACCTTACACCTAAAGCAATTAGAGAAGGAAGCAGAAAAAAAACCCTAAGTTAGTTGAAGGAAAGAAATCATAAAGATCAGATCAGAAATAAATGAAAAAGAAATGAAGGAAACGATAGCAAAGATCAATGAAACTAAAAGGTGGTTATTTGAGAAGATAAACAAAATTGATAAACCATTAGCCAGACTCATCAAGAAAAAAAGGGAGAAGACTCAAATCAATACAATTAGAAATGAAAAAGGAGAAGTAACAACTGACACTACAGAAGTACAAAAGATCATGAGAGATTACTACAAGCAACTATATGCCAATAAAGTGTACAACCTGGAAGAAATGGACAACTTCTTAGAAAGGCACAACCTTCTGAGACTGATCCAGGAAGAAATAGAAAATATGAACAGGCCAATCACAAGCACTGAAATTGAAACTGTGATTAAAAATCTTCCAACAAAAAAAAGCCCAGGACCAGATGGCTTCACAAGCAAATTCTAACAAACATTTAGAGAAGAGCTAACACCTATCCTTCTCAAACTCTTCCAAAATATAGCAGAGGGAGGAACACTCCCAAACTCATTCTATAAGGCCATCATCACCCTGATACCAAAACCAGACAAAGAGGTCACACAAAAAAAACTACAGGCCAATATCACTGAAGAACATAGATGCAAAAATCCTCAACAAAATACTAGCAAACAGAATCCAACAGCACATTTAAGGGATCATACACCATGATCAAGTGGGGTTTATCCCAGAAATGCGAGGATTCTTCAATATACGCAAATCAATCAATGTGATACACCATATTAACAAATTGAAAGAGAAAACCATATGATCATCTCAATAGATGCAGAGAAAGCTTTTGACACAATGCAAC
Source organism: Delphinapterus leucas (assembly GCF_059928025.1). Lineage (NCBI taxonomy): Eukaryota > Metazoa > Chordata > Mammalia > Artiodactyla > Monodontidae > Delphinapterus > Delphinapterus leucas. Next base: position 96,738,019 of record NC_143134.1, read on the forward strand.
ACCCATTTATGATAAAAACCCTCCAGAAAGTAGGCATAGAGGGAACTCACCTCACCATAATAAAGGCCATATATGACAAACCCACAGCCAACATCTTCCTCAATGGTGAAAAACTGAAACCATTTCCACTAAGATCAGGAACAAGGTTGCCCACTCTCACCACTCTTATTCAACATAGTTTTGGAAGTTTTAGCCACAGCAATCAGAGAAGAAAAGGAAATAAAAGGAATACAAATCAGAAAAGAATAAGTAAAGCTGTGACTGTTTGCAGATGACATGATACTATACATAGAGAATCCTAAAGATGCTACCAGAAAACTACTAGAGCTAATCAATGAATCTGGTAAAGTAGCAGGATACAAAATTAATGCACAGAAATCTCTTGCATTCCTATACACTAATGATGAAAAATCCGAAAGTGAAATTAAGAAAACACTCCCATTTACTACTGCAACAAAAAGAATAAAATATCTAGGAATAAACTTACCTAAGGAGACAAAACACCTGTATGCAGAAAATTATATGACACTGATGAAAGAAATTAAAGATGATACAAATAGATGGAGAGATATACTATGTTCTTGGATTGGAAGAATCAACATTGTGAAAATGACTGTATTACCCAATGCAATCTACAGATTTAATGAAATCCCTATCAAACTACCACTGGCATTTTTCACAGAACTAGAACAAAAAAGTTCACAATTTGTATGGAAACACAGAAGACCCTGAATAGCCAAAGCAATCTTGAGAAAGAAAAACGGAACTGGAGGAATCAGACTCCTGGACTTCAGACTATACTACAAAGCTACAGTAATCAAGATAGTATGGTACTGGCACAAAAAGAGAAATATAGATCAATGGAACAGGATAGAAAGCCCAGAGATAAACCCATGCACATATGGTCACCTTATCTTTGATAAAGAAGGCAAGAATATACAATGGAGAAAAGACAGCCTCTTCAATAAGTGGTGCTGGGAAAACTGGACAGCTACATGTAAAAGAATGAAATTAGAACACTCTCTAACACCATACACAAAAATAAACTCAAAATGGATTAAAGACCTAAATGTAAGGCCAGACACTATCAAACTCTTAGAGGAAAACATAGGCAGAACACTCTATGACATAAATCACAGCAAGATCCTTTTTGACCCAGCTCCTAGAGAAATGGAAATAAAACAAAAATAAACAAATGGGACCTAATGAAACTTCAAAGCTTTTGCACAGCAAAGGAAACCATAAAGAAGATGAAAAGACAACCCTCATCATGGGAGGAAATATTTGCAAATGAAGCAATTGACAAAGGATTAATCACCAAAGTTTACAAGTAGCTCATGCAGCTCAATATCAAAAAACAAACAACCCAATCCATAAATGGGCAGAAGACATAAATAGACATTTCTCCAAAGAAGATATACAACAAACACATGAAAGAATGCTCAACATCATTAATCGTTAGAGAAATGCAAATCAAAACTACAGTAAGATATCATCTCACACTGGTAAGAATGGCAATCATCAAAAAATCTACAAACAATAAATGCTGGATAGTGTGTGGAGAAAAGGGAACCCTCATACACTGTTGGTGGGAATGTAAACTGATACAGCCACTATGGAGTATGGAGGTTCCTTAAAAAACTAAAAATAGAACTACCATATGACCCAGCAATCCCACTACTGGGCATATACACTGAGAAAACCATAATTCAAAAGAGTCATGTACCAGAATGCTCATTGCAGCTCTATTTACAATAGCTAGGACATGGAAGCAACCTAAGTGTCTATCAATAGATGAATGGATAAAGAAGATGTGGCACATATATACAATGGAATATTACTCAGCCATAAAAAGAAATGAAATTGAGCTATTTGTAGTGAGGTGGATGGACCTAGAGTCTGTCATACAGAGTGAAGTAAGTCAGAAAGAGGAAAACAAATACCGTATGCTAACACATATATATAGAATCTAAAAAAAAAAAAATGGTCATGAAGAATCTAGAGGCAAGATGGGAATAAAGACGCAGACCTACTAGAGAATGGACTTGAGGACACGGGGAGGGGGAAGGGTAAGCTGGGACAAAGTGAGAGAGTGGTAGTGTATTTATGGACATATATACACTACCAAATGTTAAATAGATAGCTAGTGCAAAGTAGTCGCATAGCAGAGGGAGATCAGCTCGCTGCTTTGTGATCAGCTAGAAGGGTGAGATAGGGAGGGTGGGAGGGAGGGAGTCGTAAGAGGGAAGAGATATGGGGATATATGTATATGTATAAGTGATTCACTTTGTTATAAAGCAGAAACTAACACACCACTGTAAAGCAATTATACTCCAATAAAAATGTTAAAAAAAATATGAAGGAAACTGAGGCTTAATGATGTTACTTGCCAAAGAGCACAAAGACAGTAAGTATTGCAGACTGAATTCAAACCCAGACAGCCCTAATTCCAGAGTGACTGATCTTAAACCCAACTTGACACTGCTTAACTTTTTTGCTTAATATTTTGTTGTTGCTGTCTTTTTCAATCACCTATCTTTCACACCCTGTAGTGAACACACTCACCAACACTGTCATTTTACCTTAACAATAAGTGACTAAATTTAGTTTAATTATGCCTGTGTTTTCAAATGAGCAAAACAAGTTACAGAGAGATTATATCATAACGATGAACAGAGCTGAGAGCCAAACTGTAGGTCTAACTGCCCATGCTTAGGGTTTATATAGCTTGTCATGGTTGCCTGGGCTTTTCAAGTCTAACTCAAATGTACCTACGGCCCTCAATCACCTAGTCTTCTCTGCTACTGAGAGCCCTTATTCATTCAAAATGCGAAATACTCATATAACCACGCAGGGTGAGGCACTAAGGGGTCATTTCTACTTATTTATAGGACCAAGAGCCTATCACCCTGAATCGTCCTTTTGGTGCTAATGGGGTTCATCTCAGCCAGCTGGGAGGAGGCAGTTGAATGATTTTCAGTACACATGCTTCAGTTCACCCAGAATCTTCTATGGCAGGGGCGTCAGCGGGGCCAGTTTTTCTCTCTGTCCTTGACTCTAGTGGTTTTTTTGTTTGTTTGTTTGTTTTGTTTTGCGGTATGCGGGCCTCTCACTGTTGTGTCCTCTCCCGTTGCAGATCACAGGCTCCGGACGCGCAGGCTCAGTGGCCATGGCTCACGGGCCCAGCCGCTCCGCGGCATGTGGGATCTTCCCGGACCGGGGCACAAACCCGTGTCCCCTGCATCGGCAGGCGGACTCTCAACCGCTGCTCCACCAGGGAAGCCCTCTAGTGCTCTTTTGACTGACACTGGGAGGCAGGTAGGGAGAAATGAGGCTTCTGAAGATATTTGAGAGTCATTGTCAGATATGAATAGTTTTTTAAAAAATGGGTTATTAATGCTTATAGCTTTCTATCATGAATATTTTAGCTAATGTATATTTATTAATAACCACAACTACTGCTTAGGAAAGGCCTTCTGTCTGTGCTCACTGGAACTATTAGTATATCCTCCCAACTTGTTTCCCAGTATATTTTATAAAATTGTACATTATTTATACAATTTTTATTTATACAATTATTTATTTATATTGTATATTTCTAATATACAAATTTATCTGAGTAATTTCCCTGCCTAAAATTCTCCATTCGTTCCCCATTGCATAGAGGATAAAGTCCAAATTATCTACTCTTATATATAAGGACCCTCTGGCCCCAATCCATTCCTATATCCTTTTGTCCTGAAAGACAAAACACACAAACACATACATACATACATACATCTTTATATGTGCATACATCATTTCTTACCCATAGAACAGATTGTATCTTCCCTGCCTTAGACAAATAGGTTCCCTTCACAACACTTATTTCAGTGTCTTCCATACATATAGTAGCTGTTCAATAAACGCATTTCGTCTAATTGGTCTAGTATTATTGAACTATATAATCTTGGCTAAGTGAGTTAATGTCTCTGCAATTCAGTTTTTACCTCAGTTAAATGAAATTGTTGCAATCGCTTTTGAGTCATTGATCTAATATTCTGTAAAACAATGGCACTGCGTTACATCTGAATCTTCTCATAGTGCTTCATGTCAGTGGTTTTGACTGGACTCATCCTTCACACTCACCTAGTCTTTTAAAAACCATATTATTGGGATTTACGGTGGATTTTAAATTGTTTCTTAGCCTATAATATAATTGGGATTTGGCAACACTCTGCTAGAGTATTTAGATTTCTTTCAATTTCTAATATTCTATAAATCTTTGATTTTGGGATTTAATTTTTTAAAAAATTTATCTTATTGAAGTACAGTTGACTTACAATGTTCTGTTAATTTCTACTTTGCAGCAAAGTGATTCAGTTATATATATATATATATATATATATATATAATAGTTTGTATCTGCTAATCCCAAACTCCTGATTCACCTCTCCCCCCACCCCACCCTCCACCATTTTGGCAACCACTTCTGTTCTCTATGTCTGTGAGTCTGTTCCTGTTTTGTAAATAAGTTTATTGGTATCATATTTTAGGTTTATTAGTTAAGTTAAATAGTCACTTCAAAGTGACTAGTGAACTACTAGAAGTATTGTATAGCTACGTAATGATAAATTTTATCACATTATTAAGTGACCCAAAGAAAATTTTAGGACATGGTTTGGCATTACTGTCATGTGCACTTTTGTCTCATTGATACATCATGTATTAATGTACATCATAAAATATCTGACCACAGGTAGCTTCAAAAGTTTCAGTAATGTTCAGTTGTAAAGCTGCTTAGGGAGTTAGCAGGTACCTTTTTTGTTAGACTTCATAGCAAATATGTTATAAATGTTATTTTACATACCAAATACTATGCAACAACATTTTGAAATATGAAGATTCCGCATATACACTTATTTATCAGGTTACTCAGAAGACTAAGGTGCTTTATACTTCAGCATAAATATAGTGCCTGGATGTTAAAACAAGCAAGGAACAGATGCAGCAGCTTAACTGCTGATACAAGGCAATGATCAATCACTCCCTTGCTTAACCCTTTAATGCTTTTTCAGTCTCTACTGTCAACTGCAGCAAGTTCTTTGCTTTTTTTCTCCCAAATGATCCAAAGACCCGTGACGCAATGATACCAGCAGAAGGCTGGTTCCTCAATCAGGCCAGGCCATTGTCCATCTTCATGCTGACTTCTTAGCTTGGAGTGTTCTTTGCTCCACTGTTGCTTAGAAAACTCTTCTTTCTAGACTCTATTCAAGGGACACCTTCTCTTTGAAACCTTACTTGACATTTTCACAAATGTCGAGCTGTTAGAAGCAAATAATTACTTTCTTTGTGCCCTCATACAAACTTCTATCGTAACACCAAAAATACTTATTTTGACTTTTTATTTTACATGTCTGAGTCTACCCTCCCCTTCTCCGGTCTCAAGAATGAGAACTTCTTTAAGACAAGGACTAGGCTGGCACATACTAGGTGCTTATTGAATGCTGAATGAATGAATGAATGAACGATGAAGGATACAGGACAAAGTTTTAGATATAAGTTGAACAGAATATCAGTTGTGACAGCCATCATGAGGAAACAGGGATTCAAGTAGGGTCCCTGCCACGAAATCCAATGTAATCCATTCCAAACACTTTTCTGTATTATAACCTAAAAGTCAGTGGGCTGTGCCCAAGCAAGGTAAATCCCAAAAAGATTCTGAAGGATGCCCTTAGATAATCACTGATGTGTTAATCTGAAATTTTCTATGTACTATATCAAAATGACACTTACTGCTTGATAGAAATTCAGAATCTCAGGCTCCAACCTGAATCTGAATTTTAATATTAACCCCAGTGATTCATATTCACATTATTTTGAGAAACACTTCTTTAAAATAACAACTGTGGGACTGAACTCCAACTAGAAATTATGATTGTTATCTAAAATACAAGTCTGCTATCATATACTAGTCAACAGCTATAACTATAATAAATAAGATTTTAGGTCAAGCAAAAAAAACTGAGGTAGTGGAAACACAATCTAATTAATGAATTTAAGTAATTATTCATTGTTTATAATCACTTGAATGAGTTCCTCTGTGGAAATACGTAGGGAATATATAACTTTTACATATTATGTGTAAGAAACAGACCATTCTACCTACACAACATACATGAACATAAATTCTCAGGCAGAAATGAATTAGCAGAGTATGTTTATGAAGTCCTTTAGAATCAAGCTCAGGTCAAACATAGAAAGCTTTAGGAAACACAAATTTAATGAGAGAATTTTAAAAGCATTTAAAGGAGCAGTATACTGCTGCATAGTGGCAAAAAGCATAACCTCCAGAATCAGGCTGTCTGGATGCAAATCCTTGTTCTATGTTTACTAGCTGTATGACCTATGGCAAGTTCCTTAAAACATCCATTCCTCAATTTCCTCATCTCTAAATGAGGATATTAATAGTAACCACCTCAAAGGGTTGTTATAAGGAGACAATATATGTAAAATGCTTAAAATGGCACATAGAGCTATATAAATACATGTGTATATATTTGCAAGTAACTATTATTTAATATCACCATTATTACTAAAGGACTTGGCATTTAAGAGGACACAGGTTGGTCTGGACACAAGAACTGGCCCACAGTAAGAAATGAAGAAGCCGAGAATAGAGGAAGGCAAATGAGCAGTTGTGATGTGATGAGCATGACTGGGGATTAGAGTGTGAATAATCAGGAAATAGGAGACATATGCGGGGTCACGCCACCATAAAGGGAACAGAGAGGCAGAGGAAAGGATCAATTATTGAGCACATACAATGTGCCAGGGACAACGCCAGCAGCCTTCATATATATTAGCTGGTTTATACCTCACACTTACCTAAAGTAAATCCATTTGTTTAACCAGTAGGAAATGGGGTGATTCTTTGCAATATGATCTAAGCTCGTTTGATGAAGATGATGACGGCAGTGGCAGCGGCTAACACAGGTATAGTGTGTGCTGCATGCCAAGCACTAGTCTCAGCATACTGTTTGTGTTACTTCTTTTAATCTTACCAAGAACTCTTGGCAGGTATATTATTATGATCCCATTTTACAGATAAAGAAACCGAGGCATAGAGGAATTAAGAAACTTGCCCAGGGTCATTTGCCCAAGGGTTAGAGTGGCAAAGCTGGGCTCTTACCCCAAGCAGGGTGGAGCCAGTGCCCATGCTTTTAACCATCACACTGTACCTTCTCCTGTTAAAACAACAGCAACAACAATATCTTGGAGTAGGGGCAATGAATTCATATTTTCGAGTATCTATTGTATATTAGAGTACACACTCCTATATTTAATTCTCATCACTATGAGGTGAGGCAGGGAGCAGTTTTGATGTGAGACTTTGGAAAATTGGAAACCAAAGTCCGAAATGAATAATATGAATGGGAGAAATAGAAGGCTGTAAAAATAATCATGTTTTAGTTAAATTAGAATTCAGAAAAAAAATGAAAGTCTTGATTAAGAGCCAGCAAACTTTTCCTGTACTCGGCCAGATAGTAAATAGTTTAGCCTTTATGAGAACATGGTCTCTGTCACTAGTTACCTCTGCCATTGTAGCATGACAGCAGCCAAAGATGATACATACATGAAAGGGTGTGACTATGTACCAATAAAACTTTATTTACAAAAATAGTTGGTGGGCCAGATTTAGCCCACGGTCCATCATTTTTAGATCCTTGTTCTTCAAGTAATAAGAACTTTTCTTTTATGGTTACCAGGTGGTTCAAACCATGATAAATAAAATACAGTGTTATCAATATTCAGGATTCTGTTTCTTAAGAATTAAACTCTCACTGATGAAACAGTTGTTGAACTACAGAATATCAGTGCCACAAAGGGCTGACTGCCAATAGCTTATTTTTGGAAAGGCAAGGGAAAAAAGTTTAAAAAAATGTAAGGTTCCGTTAAAAAAAATGTAAGGGATGTGGATGCATTGATTTGTTCTACAAATTACAGATAAATCATGAGTCATTAGAGTCAGCAATAACTGGAGAGGATCTTAAATCTATGAAAAAATAAAAGTAAATGGTTATTTTCTTCTAAAGTAGCTACCAAAATGAAGTGTCAGATTGGAGATCACAGATTGTGTCCCCCACTTTTCCCTTCTCTTCATTTCGTCCGATCCCCAGGCATTTATAATAACTCCATGATGAAAAATTACAGTCATTTCATCTTGAAAGATATATTGCATCCACATGTGGGTCAAGTGATTTAATCTTGATTAGTGCTGCCTGAGGCTTGTCAGATGGGTTAGCGATTGGTCATGTATCTCAGAGCACCTCTATTAAATCCACTGGGAATTAACATGTTAAATCCATAATCATGCTTTATTGCCTATATAATCCTGGGTTATGGCTAAACGAAGTTGATTCATTTTTTCACACGTTCACCAATGTGAAGTCATATTTTCCCTTAACTAGTAATTAACCTTTATGGCTTTATTAACTACTTTATTAAATTTAAATGAAATGTTTATTGGAAAGAGTTAATGGGAAGTGTAAACCACAATGACAGTGTGGCCCTGGTGATGTCCTATTCCCTGGAACTTCTCTATTAAAAAGTTTCATATTACAAATAGTTCATTTTTTATCACAAGGTACCAGTGCTTGTCACTTAATAGGCAGTGTGATACAATAAAATAAGCAATGGATTTGGAGTCAGATAGACCTGGGACAAAATTCATATCTAATTGCTTACCAGCTGTGTGACCTTGGGCAAGTTACCTAACATCTCTGAGTCCCAGTTTCCTTATATGTAACATATAAATAATAATAATTATGCCTAGACTTCTGAGGGTAAAGGAAGTAAATGAAATAGTGGGGAAGATATGAGGGGTAGTCAATTTGCAAGAGGTAATTTTTATCAGAGCTTCTATTTTGGGTTGAAGCAGTAAGATTTTTGTACTGTGTTCATAAGGAGGGAGAAAACACTGAAGGCCAAAGGATGGTGTATATTCCTAACTTCTTCTCACCTTCCTCTGCCCCATTGACTAGATATAAACCCTACTGTTTCTATATATATATATGTAAGACTGCTTACATATTTCAGAAAGAATCCCCAGGACTGCCATAGTCAAAATTGTCACCCTGTACTAATTAGAAAAAGGTCCCCCTTGGGCAGGGACAGCCCTGTGGACATATGGCTTAACAAGCAGAGAAACTTTTGTGAAAAGAAGGTGGACTGGGGCTCATGGCTTGGTGAGCAGAGTATGGGTTGTGTATCAGCTCCCCTCACCTCTCAGCAGGGCACTCTTGTTCAGACCACAACCCACACACCTGCATGTGGTACCCTGAACCCCAGAGTTTTAACTGGGCATTTGGCTATCTAATTGGAGACAAATTTCCCAGCCTCTGTTGTAATTAGTTCCAGCTACTGGGATGTATCCAGAAGTGGTGTCTATAACAACTTCCAATCATCTCCTTAAGCAAATCCTTTGTCCTGTATATTCTATTTCTTTTTCCTCTGTCTGGGAAATGGCAGTGATGGAGTAGCCATCTTGGAAACGGAGAGAGAAGCCGTGTTTTGAGGATGGCAGAGCTAGTCCATCAACCAGGAGGGAACAGAGTCCTGGGCTGCTCACTTCAAGAATATACATCAACAGAAATAAAATTCTATCATGCTGAAGCCACCATATGCTGGCATCTTTCTGTTATTTCTAACCCATATGGGGCTTTTAGAGCAGAGTTGATGGAGTTATTTTTATGAGGAGTCTGATTTCCACTGACACAAATAATGCTGCTTTGGGTCCCAGGTGGAAAGGAAGATGAAGTGTGGAGAGGAGCATGCGGCAGTGCTTTGGCACCAGTGGCAGTGCCCAGGAAGGTAGCAGAGCAATGATGGAGGCTGATGCATGATAGGAGATGGCAGACGCCCAAGAATCTTGGCAACGCAGAGGCTCTGCTCAACTGAATTGGCACACGGGAGCTCTTCCTATGGATCCTTCATTATACTTGAGGGAGAGGAATGTTGCAGCTGGATCAGCTCTGTGTGAGGAGATGATGGGAAGAACAAATTTTGTGTTGCTACTGTTACTCTGACCCCACCTATACTAAAGGGGTTAGCAGCACCTTGAGTCAATCAGGGTCCAATGAGAAAAACTGCGTCCAATTACACCATTTATTTTGAATAGATGTACTTTACTAAAGGGTACTTGTTTCAGAAGTGTTCGAAGAGTTGAGAAAGAAAAAAGGAACATGAGATAATACAGAGATTAGGAACTACAGGAAGTTCCTAGGACTGTGAGAAACAGAGAGGAGATGTGTTAACAAATCCCTAGTGGGGGTGGTGGAGGCCACCACAGCTATGGCAACTGCTTCTCAGAGAGTTCATAGCTTCCTGCTGCCCCAGGGGAGGGGGGAGGAGAGGAGAGAGGAGGGAAAGAGGAGGGGGGAGAGAGAGAGAAAGAAGAGGGATGGAGGGAGGGAGGGATAAAGGGGGAGCATAGAAACTAAAGAGACCATAAAAACTATAGCAACTAAAGGACCATAAAAAACACAAACTCAAACCAGAACTAAAACTAAAAAGACCATAGAAACTAAAGAGGAGGGAGAGATAAAGGGGGAGCACAGAAACTAAAGAGACCATAAAAACTAAAAACTATAGCAACTAAAGGACCATAAAAAACTCAAACTCAAACCAGAACTAAAACTAAAAAGACCATAGAAACTAAAGAGAGGGAAGGAAGGAAGGAAGGAAGGAAGGAAGGAAGGAAGGAAGGAAGGAAGGAGGGAGGGAGGGAGGGAGGGAGGGAGGGAGGGAGGGAGGGAGGGAGGGAGGGAGGGAGGGAGGGATAAAGGGGGCCCATAGAAACTAAAGTTGAAGGTTGAAATTACATACTCCGAAAGGCAATTCTCATATAACTTTGGAGGGATTACAGGTGAGAAAGGCTGGAAGCAGGGAAACCAGTAGATTGGAGGTTGTGCCATCCACACAGTCTCTAGAACAATGTTGGGCAGGCAGAGAAACTCCAATTTGTATATGGTGATCTGGAAATTGAATACAAATTTTTGTTTCTTATAGCATCTAATATTAATATTCAGTTCTAGCTCCCTTTTTAATACACAAGTGTAAGTTCATGACACGTAAACAGTTTTTTAAGCAGCTAATGATGTTATTATATACTTAACATATACTCCCTTTGCTTCATATTTGTTAAATTTTTCAGAGCATGAAGTTTATTACATTGCAAATTATGAAACACTGAATTAAACATAAGCTTGAATGCCAAAGGAAGAATAGAAGCATGTCAACATTTCACCTGCTCTTGGTTAAATTTAAATAAATTTTGCTGGCCTTCAGAGATGAACATTTAAGGCTTATCAGTGAATAATTCTAACAGATGAGTGACAAACATATTCAAAGAAATATTCAAAAATGTACTAATATTTTTGTTGGGACATTGACACCTATTTACTGCATTTTTCAAATCTTTACATTTATTTCTCAAGGAGTCATTCTACCTCAGGTTTTGATGCTGAGGCACACAAATCATACACCTCCACTCTTCCTATGGGCCACACTCCCAGCCCCTAGCTCCTACAGACGACAAAGGAGTCCTGCTTATTAGGACTGTAGTGACTATTTAACCATGTGTCAGAGTGGTCCCACCAGATCCACTGACCCAGTTACTGTCTCCTCATTCAAATGATGGAGACTCATTTGTCACATTATTTCAAAGTGATGCTTCTTTACACCTGACTGGTTTTCCTTGGGTCAATATTACTGACAAATGACTATCTCCTTCAATACTAACTGGTGGTAACTCCTAAAGTGCCTTATACTTGCAAAAGATTAAACTTCCAGTGCACTTGCAAACCAAGAGAAGTCATGCCAAGGGATATTTTTAAGTTTCTTGAGTGCCCAGTACTATGCTACATAGACAATATACTAACTGTGTAAAGGAATAGCTTCATTTTTGACTGCCTGGCAGCAGGCTGAGCATTTTACATACATTATTTCAGCTAGTCTTTTCAATCATGCTGAAAGGTATTTTCATGCCTATTTTAAAAATGGGGAGACAGAGACATGGCAGTCGAGCTAAGATTTAAACTTAGTTCACGTCTAATCTCAACGCCTTTTCTGCTGAGTACCTGGTGTAATCTTAGTCAGTATCCTTGCCTTTTAGGGTTAGTCATATCCTTTGGAGGATAAAAGGAAGACCCACGTGACCAGCTTATTGCTAAATATCTTTCTCATCTGCCTCTATATCCCCATAAACAAATTTCACTGGACATACATGTCTAAGCAAATGCACAACCAGCAAAGCACCAACCTCCACCTGCACAGATAAGTCTGCTATTCAGGATGTTTTCTACTTTTCTCTATGTGTGCGTGCCCTCCGGACCCTTGTCCTGCAATAGTCCCTTGACACCAGATCAACCTCCCCGGGAGAGGGATCAGACAATTAGCTCCAAGGCCACTTGACCGCTTCTCTGTCCCAGATTTGTGTCTCTGGTCCCTCTCTTTTCCTTACTCTACTTACCCCAAGATTCTCAGCTTTCCTTCCTTTTTTTATTATGCTGCTTTACCCTGCAGAGTGAGACTCAGTCTCCCAGGATCCCCTCTTTCCATGCTACCCACAAACATAAACCATCAGGCCTTTTTGTGTGTGTTTTAGCCATTATGAAAGCACAGACAGAGGAAGATAAAAACATACAAGGGGAAGATACAAAAGTTTATTATTGCTCCTGATTTCACAGTGTCGGGAAGCACACACCTTAAAATCTCTGATTGTGCCCAGCCCTGCCTAAATAGCTGACGACTGTACATGGCCAACCTGAGAAAGTCAGAGGCCTGCACACTACGCTCACCTGCTTAATGCCACCTCCTGTGACTCTCACTTGCTTAGCTCATGCTCCAGCTACAGGGCAGTGAGGCCCGTGCCCCTTTACACTTACCTCCTCTGCACATGCTATTGCCAGTTCGTCCCTACCCAGGCCATGAGAATGTCACTGTCCTTCAAAACTCAGTTCCTATTTTGTTTCCCCTGTGAAACCTTTCCTGATTCCCTTGGGCTTCATGAATGGCTCCTTCCGTCGTGCTCTTCCTGACATACTTCATGTCTGACTCTCTTACAAGCCCCGTTCTCAGTGCATTTGAATCTCGTTTATATGCCTGTGTCTCCTACTTAAATGAGATGTTCTTAATGGCAGGGACCATGTTTTGTTTACCCCTGGGTCCCTTTGGCACCTCCTGCAAGTACCTGGATCTTAGAAAGTATCCCCTAAATTTGTTGAATACATGAATGAATAAATGCACAGATAAATGAATCCATATGCTTGAGCTGAGGGCAAGTGATTATCATAACCATGTGTCACACATCCCAAGGCCAGGAGGGTGAATAACAGTTATAAAAACTCCTGTGTTTATAATGTCCCTATGCACGTCATATTGCTATGGGAGCCTGACATTTTATACCAGTTTTTTTCTACCTAAGGATGTAAAACTGCTCTTCCCCATCAAGGAGAGGCAGTGTGTCAGTCTGATGTGTGCTCTGTAGCAGAGCAGTACCCTCCACGAAGTGATTGCCTGTCAGCTTGTGACACATTATGGCAGGTGCCACAGCAAGCCAGCTCTGTTTGGCACAGAGGAGAGTTAATGAAGGAGTCGGGAGGTGATCATCTCGGATGATTCAGACAGTGTGGCTGGGAGTTGGGAGATGGCAGGAAGAAGCCTCCCTTGCAAGCACATGAAAAGAGGTTCACTTCCAGCCTTAGAGGGGGACAAAGTTATCAGACAAGTGTGCTGCCCCCATATTGGGTAGCCACAGGCTCTTCTTTATGGGGCCTGTCCTCTTTCTCCCCATAATCTGAAGCAAGCAGCCAAGGTATTCCTAGAGACCATTTGGTATCAGGGCCATCAAAGACAGGTGACTCTCCTGACCTGTTTTTGGAGAAGATGGCATGTGAATAAAAGATGGAGACACAGATCCTTTGAAGTCAATTTTGCTGAGAGAGAATTCTCTCTCCTTCTACTTCCCTATCTTTGGATAATATATTCTTTTATCTGGAAAACAAGTTGTCCCATTAGTTGGAGTTAAACATTTATACTTAATATCTGGTATTGTGGCAGATTAAGAAATGGGCTAGGGCTTCCCTGGTGGCGCAGTGGTTGAGAGTCCGCCTGCCGATGCAGGGGACGCGGGTTCGTGCCCCGGTCCAGGAGGATCCCACGTGCCACGGATCGGCTGGGCCCGTGAGCCATGGCCGCTGAGCCTGCGCATCCGGAGCCTGTGCTCCACAGCGGGAGAGGCCACAACAGTGAGAGGCCTGCGTACCACAAAAAAAAAGAAAAAAGAAAAAAGAAAAAAAAGAAAAGAAATGGGCTAGCTCTTAAGGAGATTATAGTCAATGGAGAAGCACACAGTTAACCAATGATTATACTGTGGTAAGTGTGACTTATGGAAGAGCTAAGAGCAGGGCACTTACGAACATGCTGGCGGACTCCTAAGTTATAGTCCATGGTTAAGGTAAAGCATCCTGGGAGAGGCAGGACTTGCACTGAGTAATAAATATCATCAATGGTTAAACAGGTTGAAAAGAGTAAAAGAGGCTTTTGGGCCAAGTGAACAATATATGTGAAGACATGGGCAACATAACCCTTTGGGAATTATTAATTGCCATGGCTGTCACCCAGGCTGGGAAGTAGAGAGTGGGAAAAGATAATGCAGGAGAGTTAGGTTCAGAAAAGATTGTGATGGGTTTTTTAAGTAATGTCAAGAAGCTTGCATTTTAAGACCTTAAGGAAGTGGTTGAGGATCACAGGCCAACAGTCCAGGTCAATTAGAGGAGATGTGGCCACAGAGAAGAATGAAGTTGATGGAGATGCATGTCCTCAAATTCCTGATTCACAACATGGAATGCAAAGGGCTGGGTTTCCTTGCTATTCTGACAGGGGAAATCATCAGTGTATGTATCAGTGCCCCAACTGACCAGCTACTAATGTTGTGGTGTTAGACAGATTACAACTGATTTCCAACCCTTTCAATCAAATCAGTTGCCTTCCATGAGACTCCTTTTTTTGGCGGGGGGGCGGACCTGAAAAGTTGGATAACAATATCTTTCCCACAGCCTTTTTTGTGAGTATTAAATAACATACGGGAAAAGTGAAAAGTGCCTAACATAACATCTGACACATACTTGGTGCTCAACAAATTGTTTGTTAAACTGTGACACATTTATTAGAACTCTACACAAACACTCCCCAACAGAAATTTCTGTGATGATGGAAATGTTTTATGTCCGTGCTGTCTAACGCTATAGCCATTAGCAATATGTGGCTACTGACACTTGAAACATGGCTAGTGCAACTGCGGAACTCAATTATTAATTTTATATCATTTTAATTAATTTAAATTTAAATAGCCACATGTGTGGCAAATGGCTAGCATATTGAACAACACATTTATTTTCTACAAAACTCTTCACATAATTAAAATGTTTTGTTCTAAAAATGTGAAAAACATAAGGTTGGTGATTTCCAAATTTTGATAATGCCTTAAAATAACATAGATTTTAGTAATTAGTATTCTACTCTACCACTGTGCATTTTGAAATCTCTTGGAGAGAAATAAAACATTTTTTCATGACAATAATTTTGATTTTGACAACATGTTTGTACACGTTATAAAATAAATGAATGATATAATTAATTTCAAAAAAGAAAATTACATAATAGCATACATAATGTGATCTCATTTATTTTGGAAAGGTATACATCAAAATTTTAATTCTTTATCACTGGAATGTGGGAGTATATGTAATTTGTGATATTGCTCCTCTGAATGTTTTATATTGCTTGAATCTTTTAAAATGATGAGGTGTCTGAATGTTTTATATTGCTTGAATCTTTTAAGATGATCAGGTGTTAATTTTATAATTTGAACTATTTTGCTTATGTTACAAAAAGTAAAAATGCATTAACCCAAAAGATTCTGGAAAATAAGAATAAGCACCAATTCACAGGAACACCACCTCCATTTATGTCTCCATTTAAGGCATTTAATTTTGTCTTTCTATTATGAGTAGAGAATCACCCCATCTTGACATAAAGTTAGAGAGAAAAGAGTTAAAGCAACTGGTCTGAGATCCATTCACTCCCTTTACCAACAGTATGCTACTGGGTGAAAGCAAAGATGACAGGTGACCCAGTCTAATCTTGTCAGCATGACAATTAGACGACCTGGTAAATGATGAAATGATATTTGCTAGGAGGAAGGTACTTAACTATAGAATGTTCTTAACAGATGTGTCTGGTTATGCACTGTTCATAGAAATTAAATCCATAATCTATGGATTTATAATCTATGGTTCCTGTAAAATGGCAGGGACATTGAAAGGACGCCCTTGACTAATTCATCAAGAAAGTGGCCCTTCCCCATGGACATATATACACTACCAAATGTAAAATAGATGGCTAGTGGGAAGCAGCCGCATAGCACAGGGAGGTCAGCTCAGTGCTTTGTGACCACCTAGAGGGGTGGGATAGGGAGGATGGGAGGGAGGGAGACACAAGAGGGAAGGGACATGGGGATATATGTACATGTATAACTGATTCACTTTGATATAAAGCAGAAACTAACACACCATTGTAAAGCAGTTATACTCCAATAAAGACATTAAAATAAATAAATAACATTAAAGTATAAAAAAAGAAAGTGGCCCTTCCCTAACAACACTCATCAGCAATTGCTGACTGAGTTTCCGGGCTTTCCTAGGCACTGTCCATGGTGCTGGTAATTCAGACGTCAAGACATTCACTGTCCTCAAATGGCTCATAATCTAAAAGGACTCAGATAAAAAATTAATACAGTGTTGCCAGTGCTAAGATATAAACATAGGTGCTGTGTTAGTACATACAAGAGATAGATACCCAGCCTGAAAGAATTATGGAAGCTTTCCTTGAAGGGGCGATACCTTAGAGGAAGTGTAGAGGTTAGCTTGGCAAATGCCATTTGGTGTTCTAGGAGCTCTGAATAGATTGATAGTAGAAAGGCACAGATCTATGACAAAGCATGCCATATGGAGAAAGGAAAAGTAGGCCAGGATGCTTATAGCCTTGCTCGTAAGAAGAAGGAGATCAGTGATGGACCATGATGCAGGAAAGGTAGAAAAGGGAATCCTGAATCTTTTATGTTACTCTGGGAACTTACCAACTATACTGAAAACAAGGGGAGTCGTTTAAGCAAGACAGTGACACAGTCATATGAGTATTCTAGAATGGTTATTGATGGGAAATTGATTAGAAGGAATTAAGGCAGGAAGTTAGGAGGGTTTGTCAGTGATCAAGGAGAGAAATATCAGGAAGCTGAAATAAGGCAGAGGCAGTGAGGGTGGAGAGATGAGAGTTATTTTGAGAGCCATTTAGGATGGTCAGTCTATAAGATTAGATAGATTAAATGTGGGAGGGAAGCCAGGTGGATGGATTTACCAAATATATGACCCAATGGAAAAAAATAAT
The DNA here is from genome assembly GCF_059928025.1 of Delphinapterus leucas. Classification (NCBI taxonomy): domain Eukaryota; kingdom Metazoa; phylum Chordata; class Mammalia; order Artiodactyla; family Monodontidae; genus Delphinapterus; species Delphinapterus leucas. Next base: position 96,755,506 of record NC_143134.1, read on the forward strand.
TTAAGGAAAAATGATGAGTTAATTCAGTTTGGTTTTGGAATTTGAGGTGTCTGTGTGTTACAAAAGTAGAGATATTTAATAAGTACTTGTATATGACATGAAGAGTATAGAGATCTAAGCTAAAGATATAATCTGGAGGTTAAAACTTGCAGGTGAAAGTTGAATTCCCTAAGAGGGTTAAACATTGATCACATAGGGAAAGAGGGCAAAATGAAATGGGGGCTGGGTCCAAGAACCAATATTCAGGAGATGCAAGAATGAAGGAGTAGCAGAAGAAAGAAGCCCACATAGGAGGATGGGAAGAGGCTGCCAAAGAGGTAGAACACAAGTGAAGCACTAGGATGGACAGCAAGAGAGAGGAGAAACGAATGGTCCTCAGTGTCAAATACTTCTGAGCTGTTAAGTTTTTAAAAATGTCCTGTGTTTTTATAATCAAGGAGATCACTGCCAACTTTGGCAAGAGCGGGTATTGATAACAGAAAGTGAAATCCAGGAGGAGTTCTACTGGAAGCCATCTCAAGGGGAGAAGAGTAGGTTTCCTATTACAGTCTCCTGATTCCTATCAGAGTAATTAGGATTCTCTCTCCTACCCACAGCGTGTGAGACATTGTCTAGAAAGTGATAGATTCTCACTAATCTTTGTTCTCTTATCTTTGGGGAAAATAAAGTAGAACTCGATTCTGCCTGGTCTCAGATTTACAGTAAGAAGAGCTTAGTTCAAATCTTGGTCCCACCATTTTTAGCTTTGTGACCTTGATTGTGTCTCTTAATTATTTGTTTCTTAAAGGAAGGTAGGTGGACTAGCTGCAAAGTACCACCTGGGAGCTTGTTAGGAATGCATACTCCCAGGCCCCACCAACAGCCTGCTGAATGAGAATCTGCATTTTAACAAGATTTTTTGATTCTAAGGCACATAAAGTTTGAAAAGCATGGACTTAATAAATTAAATTCTACTTTTCCCAACTAACAAATGGGATGTAACACCAAATAGATTTTTGTTAAAACTAATTAATAAAGTGAAAGTAATACCAATTTGTAGTATCCCTGGAGCCTATTGCTCAATGCTACAGAGGTAAGAGAAAATAAAAAGGGAAAAACCAAATACTTCTTATACCATTACCTTCTTTTTTTATTCATTTATTTTTAATTTTTAAATTTAAAAATTTTTAATTTTATTTATTTTTAAATTTTTTAACATCTTTATTGGAGTATAATTGCTTTACAATGTTGTTAGTTTCTGCTGTATAACAAAGTGAATCAGCTATAGGTATACATATATCCCCATATCCCCTCCCTCTTGCATCTTCCTCCCGCCCTCCCTATCCCACCCATCTAGGTGGTCACACAGCACGGAGCTGATCTCCCTATGCTATGCAGCTGCTTCCCACTAGCTATCTATTTTACATTTGGTAGTGTATATATGTCAATGCTACTCTCTGACTTCGTCCCAGCTTGCCCTTCCACTTCCCCGAGTCCTCAAGTCCATCCTCTACGTCTGCATCTTTATTCCTCTCCTGCCCCTAGGTTCATTAGAACCATGGTTTTTTTTTCAGATTCCATATATATGAGTTAGCATATGGCATTTGTTTTTCTCTTTCTGACTTACTTCACTCTGTATAACAGACTCTAGGTCCATCCACCTCACTACAAATAACTCAATTTCACTTCTTTTTACAGCCGAATAATATTCCATTGTATATATGTGCCTCATCTTCTTTATCCATTCATCTGTTGATGGACACAGGTTGCTTCCATGTCCTGGCTATTGTAAACAGAGCTGCAATGAACATTGTGGTACATGACTATTTTTGAATTATAGTTTTCTCAGGGTATATGCCCAGTAGTGGGATTGATGGGTCATATGGTATTTCTACTTGTAGTTTTTTGAGGAACCTCCATACTGTTCTCCATAGTGGCTTTATCAATTTACATTCTCACCAACAGTGCAAAAGGGTTCCCATTTCTCCACACCCTCTCCATCATTTATTGTTTCTACATTTTTGGGGGATGGCCGTTCTGACCAGTGTGAGGTGATACCTCATTGTAGTTTTGATTTGCACTTCTCTAATGATTAGTGATGTTGAGCATCCTTTCATGTGTTTGTTGGCAATCTGTATATCTTCTTTGGAGAAATGTCTATTTAGGTCTTCTGCCCATTTTTGGATTGGGTTGTTTTTTTGATATTGAGCTGTATGACCTGCTTGTAAATTTTGGAGAATAACCCTTTGTTAGTTGCTTCATTTGCAAATATTTTCTCCCATGCTGAGGGTTGTCTTTTCCTCTTCTTTATGGTTTCCTTTGCTGTGCAAAAGCTTTGAAGTTTCATTAGATCCCATTTGTTTATTTTTGTTTTTATTTCCATTTCTCTAGGAGGTGGGTCAAAAAGGATCTTGCTGTGATTTATGTCATAGAGTGTTCTGCCTATGTTTTCCTCTAAGAGTTTTATAGTGTCTGGCCTTACATTTAGGTCTTTAATCCGTTTTGAGTTTATTTTTGTTTATGGTGTTAGAGAGTGTTCTAATTTCATTCTTTTACATGTAGCTGTCCAGTTTTCCCAGCACCACTTATTGAAGAGGCTGTCCTTTCTCCACTGTACATTCCTGCCTCTGTTATCAAAGATAAGGTGACCAATGTGCGTGGGTTTATCTCTGGGCTTTCTATCCTGTTCCATTGATCTGTATTTCTGCTTTTGTGCCAGTACAACACTGTCTTGATTACTGTAGCTTTGTAGTATAGTCTGAAGTCAGGGAGCCTGATTCCTCCAGCTCTGTTTTTCTTTCTCAAGATTGCTTTGGCTATTCGGGGTCTTTTCTGTTTCCAAACAAATTGTGAAATTTTTTGTTCTAGTTCTGTGAAAAATGCCAGTGGTAGTTTGAAGGGGATTGCATTGAATCTGTAGATTGCTTTGGGTAGTTTAGTCATTTTCACAATGTTGATTCTTCCAATCCAAGATAATGGTATATCTCTCCATCTGTTTGTATTGTCTTTAATTTCTTTCATCAGTGTCTTATAGTTTTCTGCATACAGATCTTTTGTCTCCTTAGGTAGGTTTATTCCCAAGTATTTTATTCTTTTTATTGCAATGGTAAATGGGAGTATTTCCTTAAGTTATCTTTCAGATTTCTCATCATTAGTGTATAAGAATGTAAGAGATTTCTGTGCATGAATTTTGTATTCTGCTACTTTACCAAATTCATTGATTAGCTCTGGTAGTTTTCTGGTACATCTTTAGGATTCTCTATGTATAGCATCATGTCATCTGCAAACAGTGACAGCTTTACTTCTTCTTTTCTGATTTGGATTCCTTTTATTTCCTTTTCTTCTCTGATTGCTGTGGCTAAAACTTCCAAAACTATGTTGAATAAGAGTGGTGAGAGTGGGCAACCTTGTCTTGTCCCTGAACTTAGTGGAAATGGTTTCAGTTTTTCACTATTGAGAACGATGTTGGCTGTGGGTTTGTCATATATGGCCTTTATTATGGTGAGGTAAGTTCCCTCTATGCCTGCTTTCTGGAGGGTTTTTTATCATAAATTGATGTTGAATTTTGTCGAAAGGTTTTTCTGCATCTATTGAGATGATCATATGGTTTTCCTCCATCAATTTGATAATATGGTGTATCACATTGATTGATTTGTGCATATTGAAGTATCCTTGCATTTATCCTTGGGATAAACCCCACTTGATCATGGTGTATGATCCCTTTTAATGTGTTGTTGGATTCTGTTTGCCAGTATTTTGTTGAGGATTTTTGCACCTATGATCATCAGTCATATTGGTCTGTAGTTTTCTTTTTTTGTGACATCTTTGTCTGATTTTGGTATCAGGGTGATGATGGCCTTATAGAATGAGTTTGGGAGTGTTCCTCCCTCTGCTATATTTTGGAAGAGTTTGAGAAGGATAGGTGTTAGCTCTTCTCTAAATGTTTGATAGAATTTGCCTGTGAAGCCATCTGGTCCTGGGCTATTTTTTTTTTTTGGAAGATTTTTAATCACAGTTTCAATTTCAGTGCTTGTGATTGGTCTGTTTATATTTTCTATTTATTCCAGGTTCAGTCTCAGAAGGTTGTGCATTTCTAAGAATTTGTCCATTTCTTCCAGGTGGTCCATTTTATTGGCATAAAGTTGCTTGTAGTAATCTCTCATGAACCTTTGTATATCTGAAATGTCAGTTGTTACTTCTCCTTTTTCATTTCTAATTCTGTTGATTTGAGTCTTCTCCCTTTTCTTCTTGATGAGTCTGGCTAATGGTTTATCAATTTTGCTTTTATCTTCTCAAAGAACCAGCTTTTAGTTTTATTGATCTTTGCTATTGTTTCCTTCATTTATTTCTGATATGATCTTTATGATTTCTTACCTTCTGTTAACTTTGGGGTTTTTTTGTTCTTCTTTCTCTAATAGCTTTAGGTGTAAGGTTAGGTTGTTTGAGATGTTTCTTGTTTCTTGAGGTAGGATGGTATTGCTAAAAACTTACCTCTTAGAACTGCTTTTGCTGCATCCCATAGGTTTTGGGTCATCGTGTTTTCATTGTCATTTGTTTCTAGGTATTTTTTAGTTTCCTCTTTGATTTCTTCAGTGATCTCTTGGTTACTTAGTAGTGTATTGTGTAGCCTCCATGCGTTCTTATTTTTTACAGTTTTTTTCCTGTAATTGATATCTAGTCTCATAGCATTGTGGTCAGAAAAGATACTTGATATGATTTCAATTTTCTTAAATTTACCAGGGCTTGATTTGTGACCCAAGATATGATCTATCCTGGAGAATGTTCCATGAGCACTTCAGAAGGAAGTGTATCCTGTTGTTTTTGGATGGAATGTCCTATAAATATCAATTAAGTCCATCTTGTTTAATGTATCATTTAAAGCTTGCATTTATTTATTTTTATTTTGGATGATCTGTCCATTGGTGAAAGTGGGGTGTTAAAGTCCTGTACTGTTGATTTCCCCTTTTATGTCTGTTAGCATTTGCCTTCTGTTTTGAGGTGCTCCTATGTTAGGTGCATAAATTTACAACTGTTATATCTTCTTCCTGGATTGATCCCTTGATCAGTATGTAGTGTCATTCTTTGTCTCTTGTAATACTTTTTATTTTAAAGTCCATTTTGTCTGATACGAGAAGTGCTTCTCCAGCTTTCTTTTGATTTCCATTTGCATGGAATATCTTTTTGCATCCCTTCACTTTCAGTCTGTTTGTGTCCCTAGGTCTGAAGTGGGTCTCTTGTAGACAGCATATATACAGGTCTTGTTTTTGTATCCATTTAGTCAGTGTATGGCTTTTGGTTGGAGCATTTAATCCATTTACATTTAAGGTAATTATTGATATGTATGTTCCTATTACCATTTTCTTTATTGTTTTGGGTTTGTTTTTGTAGGTCTTCTCCTTCTCTTGTGTTTCCTGCCTAGAGAAGTTCCTATAGCATTTGTTGTAAAGCTGGTTTGATGGTGCTGAATTCTCTTAGCTTTTGCTTGTCTGTAAAGGTTTTAATTTCTCTGTCAAATCTGAATGAGATCCTTGCTGGGTAGAGTAATCTTGGTTGTAGGTTTTTCCCTTTCATCACTTTAATTATGTCCTGCCACTCCCTTCTGGCTTGCAGAGTTTCTGCTGAAAGTTCAGCTCTTAACCTTATGGGGTTTCCCTTGTATGTTATTTGTTGTTTTTCCCTTGCTGCTTTTAATATTTTTCTTTGTATTTAATTTTTGATAGTCTGATTAATATGTGTCTTGGCGTGTTTCTCCTTGGATTTATCCTGTATGGGACTCTGTGCTTCCTGTACTTGATTGACTATTTCCTTTCCCATATTAGGGAAGTTTTCAACTATAATATTTTCAAATATTTTTTCAGTCCCTTTCTTTTTCTCTTCTTCTTCTGGGACCCCTATAATTTGAATGTTGGTGCATTTAATGTTGTCCCAGAGGTCTCTGAGACAGTCCTCAATTATCTTCATTCTTTTTTCTTTATTCTGCTCTCTGGTAGTTATTTCCACTATTTTATCTTCCAGGTCACTTATCCATTCTTCTGCCTCAGTTATTCTGCTATTGATTCCTTCCAGAGAATTTTAAATTTCATTTATTGTGCTGTTCATCATTGTTTGCTCTTTAGTTCTTCTAGGTCCTTGTTAAACATTTCTAGTATTTTATCCATTCTATTTCTAAGATTTTGGATCATCTTTACTATCATTACTCTGAATTCTTTTTCAGGTAGACTGCCTATTTCCTCTTCCTTTGTTTGGTCTAGTGGGTTTTTACTTTGTTCCTTCATCTGCTGTGTATTTCTCTGTCTTCTCATTTTGCTTAACTTACTGTGTTTGGGGTCTCCTTTTTGCTGGCTGCAGGTTCGTAGTTCCCATTGTTTTTGGTTTCTGCCCCCAGTGGGTAAGGTTGGTTCAGTGGGTTGTATAGGCTTCTTGGTGGAGGGGACTGGTGCCTGTGTTCTGGTGGATGAGGCTGGATCTTGCCTTTCTGGTGGGCAGGACCGTGTTCAGTGGTGTCTTTTGGGGTGTCTGTGAACTTAGTATGATTTTAGGCAGCCTCTCTGCTAATGGGTGAGGTTGTGTTCCTGTCTTGCTAGCTGTTTGGCATCGGGTATCCAGCACTGGAGTTTGCTGGTCGTTGAGTGGAGTTGAGTCTTAGCGTTGAGACGGAGATCTCTGGGAGAGCTCTCGCCGACTGATATTACATGGGCCTGGTCGGTCTCTGGTGGTGTAGTGTCCTGAACTCGGCTCTCCCACCTCAGAGGCTCAGGCCTGAAATCCGGCCGGAGCACCAAGACACTCTTCGGAAGTCTGAAGTCTTCTGCCAGCGTTCATTAGGTGTTCTGTAGGAGTTGTTCCACATGTAGATGTATTTTTGATGTATTTGTGGGGAGTAAGGTGATCTCCATGTCTTACTCCTCTGGCATCTTGAAGGTCCTCTCATTTCCTTCCTAAATCTTGAACTTTTAGAAGGTGAAACTGTGCTAAGAAATAGACCATACACCATTTCTGCTTTTGTGTGAAATCTATCCATATTACCCAAGTAACCAGAATCAATTCTGTCAACTTCTGTGAGAAGATATGTGGGCCATTTGAGATACCCCAGGGTGAAATCTGTTGAACGTATGACTAAACCTATGAAAATGGGTGGAACAACAATTACTCATTAGGTATAAAAAATTATTCCTTGCTGTCTTGTGACTGATGTTTCTGAGCAAATACCAACACATTCATACACTCTTACGTGCCTGCTTGCCAACCCTTCTGGGTTAGAGTTCATTATTCAACCAACTCACAAATATTATTTCTGAGCTGCTACTCTGTTCCTGGCATTGTGCTCTGCTAGAAATGCAACAGTGTGTAACCACTTGATGTGGCCCTCAACATCGTGGAGCCTACAGTCTTATTTTTCCCCAGAAGTTGGCTCTACTCCTGCTCCCAGAATCCTGGTCACCCAATTTTAGTTTACCATTTAGTATTGCTCCCGACTTTTGTTCCCATGCTTTTAAATGACTATCAGGGTCACCTTAGTGCTAAAACCTGTAACTGAACTTCACTGCCCAGTATAATTCTGCCTCCAACAGATTAAATTTTACAATCCAACATTTCCAAGACCAACCCAGTATTCATTCACTTATCTGCCATTTGTTCAACAAATCTTTGTTGAACACACACTTTGTTAAGCACTGTTCTAAAAACATGGCCCAGACAGAAATAAAAAATATGATAATTTTAGCTAATAACAACCCTGCATTATGATTTTGTTAAAGATAAGTTCTCTGAGAAGTGCTACACTTAAGGTTATCCTAATCACAACATCATGAATAATGTTTTACTCAGTCAATGAGAACTTTTTATTTGAAGCATTGCAGCTTTCCTGGAATTCTCCTATTTTGTGTACATCAGAATTTCCAAGTCCTTGATATTTTTCCTTTTCTACCTGGATTTCTTCATAAGATAGTATCCCACTGAGGTAGATCTGAATATTCACCTGTCCTTTGAAGAAAAATTATAAGTTTATCCCACATTTAAATAATTGGTGCTTTATATCTCTGTAGAATTGAGATTTAGAAGTTCTTTACATCCTTGTTCTCATTAATTGTTTTACTATTCTGAGGAGAGACCAACTGGGTCAAGTTCAAATATCAATTATTTATCTTATTCTTAATATTGTTTTATGAATAAACCTTCTACTAGGAGAGAATTTCAACTCAGCCGAGGTAACATGGAAGCTAAAGACTGAAAGATGCAGAATAATGTGATCATCACAGGCTCAGAGGGGAGAGAAAAAGGGAAGAAAGGTGGTTGGAAAATAGTGACAGAAGTGCACTCGAAAGAGAGAGAAAGTAGCTTCTGGTTATTGCTCAGCAAGTCCAAAGAAGTATAGGTAATTTATTCGTGTGAAATAGAAAGTACAAAAAAGCTTTGGAATATTAGAACTGTATTCTATTAAAATACTCCAATATGTCAAGTAGTTTAAATTATTTTATCTTCCAAAAATAATGTCATATAATTAGGAGAAAGATTTTAAGGGAATATTCCACAGTGTTATCTGTGTAACTAACGTGGGGAGATGGGATTACTAGGTATTTTTGCTTTCCTCTTTATAATTTTCTGTATTGTTCACAATGTGTATGTTCTGTTCTAGTAAGAAAAAAATCAATACTCATTTTAAAATGAAATGCTCCCTTCTCTCTCTGTCTTCAGAAATAATCACACTCTAGTTTTGAATAGGCCTAAGTTTACCACAGCAGGAAAATTTTAGTTTCAAGTGAGCTTGTAACTGAGATCTTGCCTTCCATTCCACTTCTCTCCTGAAAAAGGACTATCATTATTTTATATGTACATAGTTGTATATATATTTATACATATTACATATGATTGTAATACTAATATAACTGTTATATATAACAATAATATTATATTGTTTTTATCTGTGTTCCCTACTAGACCATGAACTCCATGAAGGTAAGGGCTATATCTCCAGCATTTAAAACAGAGTCTTGGAATTGATACTTCTCTTTATATTTTTGAATGAATGGATAATTGTTAAAGTGAAAGAAGACAAGAGAAGCATAACTGGCTATTATGGTGGGTGCTGTGACATAATAAAATTGATTTCTGTGCTTTTGTGTGGGCCGTGTGAGCCTTATCTGAGATTTTTGTCTTGTAACTTCAGTGAAAAAGAACTTCTGACTGAAAGTTTGCATCTTGCCTTAAATTCTAGGTCTTTCCCAGATAAGTCTCCAGGTCACAGTTTCTCTATTTATAAAAAGTGTGGAGGATAGACTAGAAATTCTCTAAATTTCTTCCTCTCTTTTAGTGTTTAGAATATTTTCATTACACATTATTATCAAATTTGTTAGTAATTTTGTTGATAGTTTCCTGCATTTCCATCCAGTTCCATTTAGTTTCTACTATGTGCTAGCATCTTGCTGAGATACATAGCTTCTGATGTGATTTAAAAACACAGTTTAATGTACCTATAAAAGAGTTCATATTCTAATGGTGAGCTTATAAGATGTGATTTTTAATATTACATCTTTAATTTTGAATTTAATCTAGAAAAGTTACACAAGAATAATGTCTTTATGCCATCTCCCTATTTAGTTGTAAGCTCCCTATACACAGGAAAAATACATTTACTGTCTCTCTGGTCTCAGGGACCAGCACTGGGACTGCCATCTAATGATCAGGACACATTCATTTAATTGAGCTGCAATCCCTGAGTACCACTTCTGGCTCCCAGTCTTCCAGGCTTGCAGGCTACTGCTTATTTAACAAGCTGTTGCATTTAACAGATAGATTTCAACCCCCACCCCCCACCCCCAAATCTGGTACTGGAGTCTTTATTTTAACCACTAGGCTAGCCCTCCTCAAGATTTTCCCATTTTTGGAAGAATGAATAGAAGACTTTAAAACATAATCTTTTAAAATGACATACCCAAGACTCTTTAGAACTTGTTCTCTCATTTGAGATATATTTCAAGGGACATATCCATTTCATGCTGATATTGATGTCACTGAATTACTGATACTGATGTCTATATCCCCGACCTTAACTATATCTCACCCTCCTATGGACACTTCCTAAGTCACTCAGTCTGTGAGGCCCCTGACTTGCAGTCTTACAACATCGATTTTTAGCATACAGTATATCACAAAACTGTAATAGTCTAGTTACTGTAATCTTCATACACTAGGGCTCTCAGAACATAGCAGTAAAGAGTTGATTCTCCAGTATTCTCCTCACTGTGGTGGCTCACTCAGGACTGTCCCATACAGTCTGCTCTCCCTCATGCTCCAGCCACATCAGCTCAGAATTCTGACTTCAAGCTTAAGGCAGCACATGGATTTACTTTCCTTCCAAAATTCTATTAAAATGTTAGTAAGTAAAGAATAATCTATATACAGCCCCAGCCTGAGAATGGAGCCATCAGTGATAAGAGATATTGAGGAATTTTTATAATATGTTAAGAAGTTTGGATTGTTTGATAAATCATAACAGAGAAAGAAAATAGTCCACAACACAAATAAAGAAAATCTGCAGTTGAAGAAGAAGTTGTGGACACAGAACTCAACTGGGCTATGATGAAAAAGTCTAAGCAGTTAGGGAACTGTTGTCCCAATAGGCAGGTGAGTTGTCTTACACCTCCATCCCTAACACAAAGACACACAGACACACAGACACACAGACACACACACACACACACACACACACACACACACAGGGAATCAGGCTGCAGTCATGATCTTCTATCTCAACCAAACAAAGGCAGAAACGGGAATCTCTAATAAAGGTGTTCCTGCCCCAGAGCTGAACCTTCTTTAAGGTGTTCCGTCTGTGCTTTCCCATTCCCACAAATTAGGACAGATTAACAAACCCTGTCCATGAACAAAGAGCAGCCACACCTGGGAACATTTGCATTTGCTGTTCCCACTGCTTGGTACGTTCTTTAACTAATATTCACACAACTTTGTTCTTTCTTCTTTTAGACCTTTGTTCTGACTGCCATCTTATTGTAAAAGCTTCCATGCCAACCTGTGTAAAATAGTGACATACCTGTCTCCACTCATGGCATCCTTTATCCCCCTTAGTCTTCTTTATACTAACTGCCTGGAATATTAGTTTTATTTGTCTACCTGCTCTCTTCCCCTACTGAAATATAAACTTCATGAGTTCAGAGATTTGGTTTTGTTCACCGCTGATTTCCCAGTGTTTATGACAGTATCTGGCATTTAGTAGGTGTTCAACAAATATTTATTGAATGTATAAATGAACTTAGTAATATGACAAGAAAACTCAAGATGTCAGCTAGCTGCTCAGCAGTTAAAGAAAGCAAGAGGCCTAAATTAGTGGAGGAATTCACAAGGTATGAGAACAGTGTCTTTGTGAAAAGTGGATTCCACTAAACATGTAACATTAAAAAAGCAATTGGAAGCTTTTGAAGGCATATAGTTCTTCTGCCCACCAGGTAAAACAAAAACATTTAGAATCTCCAGAAATAACTACGGAAATATATGCAAAAACATCATAGTCCAAATATGAACCAAAAACTGTATTGTGATTTTGAGCAATGAAGAGAATGAAATGAAAGACTCTATTTGATTTTTATGCTTAGACTATTTAGCCTCCAGTAGCACTGTTTTAATGTCATCAAATTGCTGACTCTTATTTCTTCCTCACTGTGTGACCCAGACCCCCAGGGCAAGAAGAACTTTCTAAGCAGTAGCTGAGCAGATATTTCACTCCCAGGCCAAACTATTTCTCCAGTGGAGAAATGGAGAAATCTTTGTCTTTCCTTAGTCCATGGCTTCTTTAAGAATTGTACTGCCAGTATGGTCACCAGCCACATGTGGCTTTTAGCTTTACATGGAGTTAAAATTACATAAAGTTAAGTATTCCTTTTCTAGTTGTACTAGTCACATTTCAAGCGCTCAATAGCCACACGTAACTAGTGACTACTTCTGAATGAATGAAACTGAGCAGTGAAGAAATAAAAAATTTTAATCATCACAGAAACTTCTATTGTTCCAACAAATGATGGAGACCAACAGGTAAAATGAGTCAAAGAAGATAGGCAATTTTGCATCTCAGTATTTACAGGTACTTGGAGAAGCAACAGGTCTGCAGTGGCTAATAATTTCTCAGGAAGCAAGGTGTGATTTTACATGTTTATAAAACACCACAAATCTATCTCCCCTTTGTTTCACATCACTCAAAGTCCTGCTAGGAATCTAGGTCCATATTCCTGCTTGTTTCCTTTCTGGGGTCATTAGATGTGGTTAGGAAATAACTTTCTGTCTCTATCCTCTTTTCGGTGGTAACCCTTAATAATGCTAAAACTGCTGGATATCCTTCCAATTGTGTTGCAAAACAGCATGCTCCTGTGATTAAAGCTATGTTAGCACCCATTTTCTGTTATCTATTATTCCTGCTACCTTGTATTTTCTTTTTGAATTTTGGAAGAGCCATGTTCTCCTTCAGAGTGAGGGTTTTAATTATTTTCTAAAATACAATTGGAACTTGAAAATTCTAGCTTATTTGATTATCTACTTATTTCCTATCAAGATTACTTTTCTTTCTCTATGGGAAAACATAGTATTTGATTGTATATTGAATAACATTTCCATTATCATAATTTTGCAAGTGCACCTTATTGATTTTGTTAAAAAGTCAAGCCATAGGAGAAGTATTGAAAATGATTATAATTACAAAAGGGAATGTAAAGGCAGGTTGGTAGCTTGAAATCAGTCACAGAAATAGGAAAATGCTACAAATCAGCCTTCCTTCCCCCACCAATCAGTCAGTTTACCTGTAAACCATTGGGTATGAGGTTCTGCAAATTTATAATTTTATTATTTAAATGGCAGGTATCAAGGAGCAATCTACATGATGACAAGAATAGAAACAGATTTATATGTAAATCTCTCTATATATATTACTTAGAGCTATAAGTGAAACCAATTGAAGACCTAAGTAGCAATACAAATAAAATTAGTAGGGAAGAAGTAGTATAAATAAATTAAATTCCTAATCTTTCATAGGCAAAGTTTATAGCTACTGTTTAAAACTGATATATTGAGAAAAGTAGATTTCAGCATATTGTTTAGAATAAATGCACTAACAAAAGGTTTGTGGGGAGGAGGACAGAAAAAAAAATTTTCATTTAATATTGCTTAATACTGTTTGAACTTTTACTATGTACTTATGTTACTTCAAAAAATGTAAAATTTCAAAATAAAACACATATTAACTGCCACATTGACCTTGTTCCTCCAAACCTTCCACATTAATAAATGACTTGTTGAACTTAAACTGTTTCAGGAAAATAAAGAAAAGAAACACATTTATTAGGTACGCACCATGTGTACTATCGTAGGAGTTTCTACATTCATTAATTCCTAATCTGTTAAATCCTCCTAATGCCCCTGTGAAATAGATACACATAGGAACGCTTTTAGAATTTAGCAACCTGAGGCAAGAAGGGGTATATCTGAGGCAGAAATTTTGGAAGAGTCCCTACAATGTTGGGGATACCCACTGTCATCTGTGTATAAAACCAACTTTGTTCGCGTTATCAGGATTGGAACTACATTTCTCATTGAATATCCCTTCCTTTTTGTTAAAGAATAAAGACTGTGAAGTGGGATAGAAGGTGAAAGTATATTATTCTTTGATCATGCTCGCTTGGCCACAGGTGGGCAAGCAGATTGACCTGTCCATCCAAACTGAGTAATTCCTCACTCTTTCACTCTTTATGACTTTATTTCTTCATCCTTGGCAAGAGCAGAAAGTAAATCATGGCATTTCTTGGCTGAAAGGCAGAGTGAAACAGCTGTGACCCTTGAGATATTGTTTACTTTACTGCCTCCCGACATGCACTCAATCACCTGGATTAGACATGCTTGATGGCTTTCGTTCACATAGTTGGCTGTTCTGTCTGCTCCACCAACTGATGAAGAGACAGAGAGTGGCTGCTTTAAGCTACATTTAATGGTTCATTCATTCAACATTTATGAGCACCTACTGTCTGCCAGATACTGAGACGATTACAAACAGGAACAAGTCAGGTACCCCACCCTTAAGGTGCTAACAGTCTAGTAAGGGAAGACGTACTGGTGAATATTAATCATTACACAATGGGTATAAGTACCAGAAGAGGTATGAATAAAGTAACATGGCAACACAGAAAAGAGACAGACTAATTCTGCAGAGGAGGAGAAGGTGGAGAAAGGCAAGATACCGGAAGGTTTACAGACAAAGTGATATTTAAATTATACCCTTGTGGTAGGCAATGGCCAGTGCAGTAGAAAGCTTCATGACACAGTAAGAAATAAACACCAGAAATCAGCAACTGTGGCACAGTCACAGGCCATAAAAAGGTAGTAGGTTGAAGAGGTGTAGTGATGCACCACCCAGATCACCCCTTTAGAACCAAAGCCCTCAACCCTAGCTGCCAGCAGTGTTATCTGTTGAAGGCTCAAAGCTGTTTTTTCCCCTGGAAATCACCTTCCTCCAAAGGGGTCCCAATGCCTCCATTGCCGGGGGCAGCCTGATTTATCATTTCAAGTATGCAAACGCTTAACTGCATTGCCTCTGACGGAGGGTAATTCTGGTGGGTAATCTGAGTTCCAGAGATCTCCATATGTGGTAGGCTGAAAAACAGTCCCACAAAGATATCAAGTCCTAATCCCTGGAACCCGGAAATATTATTTTGTATAGAAACCAGGTCTTCACAGATGTGGTTAACCAGAGGGTTTAATGATTGAGAGAGGATCTTGCATTAGCAGGGTGGGCCCTAAATGTAATCACGTGAGGAGAAGGTGATGTGAAGACAGAGGCAGAAATTGGAGTGATGTGGCTGCAAGCCAAAGAATGCCAGCAGCCACGTGAAGAGGCAAGGGGTGGATTTTCCCCTAGAACCTCCAGAAGGAGCGTGGCCCTGCAGATGCCTTGATTTTGGCTCAGTGATACCGATTTAAGGTCTGTGGCTTCCAGAATGGGAGAGAAAATATGTGCACTGTTTTAAGCTACCCATTTTATGGTAATTTGTTACAGTGACCTTGGGAAAAGTATACAGCATGGCATCAGCTAAGGCCTTTGCTGCAACTGCACCTCAGTTTAACTTCTTCCTCTGCCCAATCCCGTGAAACAAATTAAGCCAAGTCTCAGCAGTTACTCCTCCAGCCTGGACCAGCCTTTTGTGGTCTGGCCTTGCTCAGTACTTTAGAGTAAATACAAATTCATCTGGAAGAGGAGCAAAGGTCAGGGAAGGGACAACATATGTAATGTGTGAGAGAACCCCGTGGATTTGGAGAAGTTCTGGGGCATTTAGGGCATATATATGCGCTAAGCCTCACATCTTGAAGCTGCCCTCAGGGTCTCCTTATGGCCTAATCCCCTACTTTGCTTCTGGCTTCTACCAAGCCCAGCTCTGACACTAGCACAGTGGGACCACCTCATGCAAAGCTTTTTTTTTTTTTTTAATTTTATTTATTTTTGGCTGTGTTGGGTCTTCGTTGCTGCCTGCGGGCTTTCTCTAGCTGTGGCGAGTGGGGGGGCTACTCTTCGTTGCGGTGCACGGGCCTCTCATTGCAGTGGTTTCTCTTGTTGCAGAGCGTGGGCTCTAGGCACGTGGGCTCAGTAGTTGTGGTGCGTGGGTTCAGTAGTTGTGGCTCACGAGCTCTAGAGCGCAGGCTCAGTAGTTGTGGCACACGGGTTTAGTTGCTCCGCAGCATGTCGGACCTTCCCGCACCAGGGCTCCAACCTGTGTCCCCTGCATTGGCAGGCGGATTCTTAACCACTGTGCCACCAGGGAAGCCCCAGGCTCTGCATTTTATGCTCAGCTGTTTGGACATCATCCCCAAAGCAGTGGGTGATACTGAAGGACTGTTTTGCTGGGGAGTAACATGATCATATTTGTATATTTTCATATCAATTGGCTACAGTGTGTAAATGGGAGTGAAGGAAAGAAAAGCGGAGTAACGAGAGTAAGAAGAATGAGAGGAGCAGAGGGTAACAAGGTGACATGAACTTGGTAAGCTGTTTCCTGGACTTTGAAGGCAACTACTTCAGAAAACAGCTATGTTCTGGTAGTGCTACCTTGAGCCCCATAACTAAGTGTTAAGAGGCTAACAATTGGAGAAGGTGGCAATAGTTCTGAGGACAATGTACCCTTGACCATGGCTGGCAGAAAGCTGTAGGGACCTGGATCATATTGCCTGGGTGTGAATCATAGCTATGCCACTTACTCATAATATATATTTAAGCAAGGTTTATGAGCTATGCCTGCCTTTCCTCACCTACACTAATGATACCTCACTCACGGAGTTATTGTGAGGATTAAGTGCATTAATATATGTAAAGCACTTAGAAGAATGCCTGGCACATAGCAAATGCTTAATAACATTAGTTATTATCAGCCCAGCAGTTTCCTCAAATGTTTTATAGTCAGGAGAGCTGCTTTTCATTTATCAGAGCCCTGGGATCTCAAGAAATGGTGAGGAGAAAGGAATGTATTTATTAAAGGTGCTGATTAAAACTGGAAAAGATATACTGCTACTAGGAACTTCACCCTCTGCCCAGCCCCTAGCCCCAATTTTCTCCTTCCCCTTCCCCACTGAGAATGGTGAGTTGGGCATGGGAATTCCATATGCTTAGAACTAAAAGGGGACTCACAGTCATCAAGGTAAACCACCCACCCAAGGCTGGGTTCCTACTATAGCCTGCCTCATCCTTTGGTTCCAGCACTGGACTTGAACACATCCAGCAATGGGAAACACACCATTCCCATCGTCACAAAGCCCACAGTCCAGTGGCAGGCACAGCCATAAATTAACAATTATATATGTATATAACAGCATAATATCAATAAATGGTACAAGGGAAGCTGTCTGGAGGGTGCTGTGGGAATAAAGATGGAAGGACTAATTTATCTTGGGGCAAGCAGGCAAGGTTTCACTAAGACAATTGCACCTGTGATGAATCTTACAGGCTGAAGCTTTTCTTGCTAGCCAGAAAAGCTAGGGACACATATTTGATGAAAAAGGAAAAGCCAACTAAGACACAGAGTTTGGAAAGAGCCAGCTCTTTTGGAAAATCTTGATAGCTGGAATACAGCTTGAAGAGTGGTAGAGGTGGAGTAGCGAGAAGAAGGGACAGAAGTTTGGGCAGAGGAAATAGGTTGTAAATCCTTCAAAGCAGTGCTAACGTCTCTGTAACTATCCTGAAGGCCAGGGGGAGAATTTGAAGATCCCTAAGAAGAGAAGCACATAATCAGATTGGTAGTTGTGGTGGGACAATTGCAAGGCCTCCTGGACGTAATGAGAATGCGAATCCTCTTTGAGACACAAAATTTAAAACCATAGTAATAATGCAAATATTATCCCAATTTCTAAAATGTAAAATCTAAGATATGATGTAATTAAATGCTTTCCTCAGGATTGTGCATATAATCAAAGAACTTTTTATTTATGAATTTTATGTTTGCTTCATCCAGAGCGCTATTTCACAGACACAAAAGTTCAGAAGAGGGCTTCCCTGGTGGTGCAGTGGTGGAGAGTCCGCCTGCCGATGCAGGGGACACGGGATCGTGCCCCGGTCCGGGAAGATCCCACATGCCACAGAGCGGCTGGGCCCGTGAGCCATGGCCACTGAGCCTGCGCGTCCGGAGCCTGTGCTCCGCAACGGGAGAGGCCCCAACGGTGAGAGGCCCGCGTACCGCAAAAAAAAAAAAAGTTCAGAAGACATGCCTGCACAAAACAAATGAAGAAGTGAAAAGATCAAACTAAGAAAACTGCTTTTTTTGTTTTAGTGTGAATGTCTAGAAAAGTAAAGTGGTATTGTCTGAAAAGAATTGCTCTATCAATCTCTACAAATGTTTCTGTTCCTGTGAAAACTCCGTGTGCATTACTCAACATATGTAACCATCAATCACTACTAGTTTGAACTGAGGGTTAGTCTGGTAAAATTTTCCAATAGAATAACAAGTGCTAAAATGTCACTTCCTAAAACTGAGAATTTTATTCCACAAAGGTAAATTTAAAGCACAAGTTTGGAATTGAAAACAAAACAAAAACTTTATCAAAATGAAATATATTTTGGAAGTGAAATGCATTAATAGTGTTTCACGGATTTTTTTCCCTTGAAGTTATTAGGTGTTAAAATAAAACAGTGCTTTTCTGTTAAAAATGGATTGTATGTTTATAGTAAAACACTGACAAAGTATAAAGGAGAAAATAAAAATTATTCATAAAGGTAAGACCTAGAAATAACTATCATAAATATTTCACACACTCCTTTCATACACACATATATAATATATATTTATCACTTATTTCCATTCATTTAAATTATGCCATAAGTGTTTTCCTATAATATTCAATGTCCTCTGAAAACAATATTTTAATAGCTGTATAATATTGCACTATAAGGTTATTTCATAAATGATGCAACTATTAACTTACAAGTGGGCATTAACATTGCTTCTAATTTTCTATAGTTTAAGAACTCTGCAATGTTCATTCTTGTACATGAATCACTTTTCACATCTCCACAGCTCTGGTGGCTTTCTAAGGGCAGAATCCTAGAATAGAAATGTTGGGTCAAAGTATAAGTTACACTTTTAAAGTTTTTGCCACTTATTGCCAAACTGCTTTTTGCGCAGTTTTTACTAATTTGTAGTTGCACTAAGAAGTGCACAGCTTGACAAGCAAAACATTATAATTAATAATTATTTTTCCTTATTATATGTGAAGTGAGGCTTGTTTCATAATACTTATTGGACAACCATATTCTGTGAATTGCTTTTCTATGTCTTATTACCAGTTTTCTACTGGGGTATTGGTCTTCTTCATCTCCTTTTTTTTTTTTTTCTTTTTTTTGCGGTACGCGGGCCTTTCACTGTTGTGGCCCCTCCCGTTGCGGAGCACAGGCTCTGGACGCGCAGGCTCAGCGGCCATGGCTCACGGGCCCAGACGCTCCGCGGCATGTGGGATCTTCCCGGACCGGGCACGAACCCGTGTTCCCTGCATCGGCAGGCGGACTCTCAACCACTGCGCCACCAGGGAAGCCCAATTTCCTTCTTTTGAATTAAGGGAGGAAGGGAATTTTCTTTGTATTATAGATGCTTTAGGATGCTCAGGAATGCCCCTAATGGGGAAGTCTGGGCTTTCTTTTTTTTTTTTAGCAAGCTGGTTAAGCTGTTGATCTGGACTCTATATCATGCTGCCAGTGGGAGCCTATTAAGGACACCTGGGTTAAGATCAAGACCACGAAGTGCATAATTACCATATTATGTTCACGCTTTAGTCTCTTTGTCATG
Source organism: Delphinapterus leucas (assembly GCF_059928025.1). Taxonomy (NCBI): domain Eukaryota; kingdom Metazoa; phylum Chordata; class Mammalia; order Artiodactyla; family Monodontidae; genus Delphinapterus; species Delphinapterus leucas. Next base: position 96,774,798 of record NC_143134.1, read on the forward strand.
TTTGTTGCAAAACTGAGAATTTGCTGCTGTACTGATTCTAAATATTTGCAACCCGAAATCAAAAACACAAAATTAAATTTCTTTATCAAGAATTTAAGAAAACTAAATATATGCTTCAAATAGTACTTAACAATATAGAGCCCATAACTTATTGTAGTTACCCAATGTTAAAATGTGCCTTTCATTTTCAAAATATTAGTGTGTAGCTCTTATAAACGTTGGGGAGAGAAAAAGATGTCGGGAAACATAAGTAGAAATGACAGACTAAAGCATTATTCTCAACACCGACAGAAATCACCAGAGGACACTTTCTCCTGTATCACTTTGTTGAAAGAGGTGTAGAATATTTTCCTTCATATACTCTAAATTAAATGACTAATTTTTAAAGTCTATGCATTGCTTTGATCCCTACACATAACAGAGAATTGAGTCTTAACCCTGAATAAAGCTGACTCTTCCTGTTTAAGAGACCCAGTCAAGCCCCCTAGGAAGGATGGCTACTCCCCACAGTGACACTACAACATGCTCTCACTGTTGGGGGTCTGGTGTTTTGCGTCGATTGTAACAACTCCAACACAGAAACAGGGGACGGTGGCATGCAGCATGTGTGCACACATAACCAAACAATGTTACAGGCACGGAAAAATCCCAACATTTAATTTACACAAGGGGAAATGTTCACATTGTGTTTTCTAGCATAATTGTGTCTTTTTTCTTCATGTTCAGACTGGAGAAGGAATTTTTCTCCATTTCTAAGGTGAGCTGCTGGTATTATTATCCTATTTAAATCTTGTTACACTGTAAGAACTAACATTTGCCAATTTGCTCATTTCTTCACTGTAGGCCCAGTAAAAAGGAGGGAAGCTGTTGCCAAAAACAAATTTCAATTTGTTCACCCTTTTCTCAACCCAGCTCCTAAGTTTATATGGAGTCCCCTCAAATTTTAAATGTAAAGGATGCAGTGGAACTGCTAGAGCTAAATTTCACAGTTGAACTGTGATAAGATAACAAACCAACAGTCAGGTACAAGTTGTTCAAAGCCACTTAAGTATCTACTTATGCCCTGGTAATTATTCTCTTAATAAATGGAAAGCCTTCCTTAGGAAAGGAAAAGACTTCATATGGCTTTGAGGCCAAAGGTCATTGGGGCAATCCCTTCCTGCCTTTTACCCACAGGTCCACAGTGTGCCAGCGTTAGCCCCAGAGGGGTCTGAGAGACACACCCAGCACTTCAATGGGGTGATCAGCTGAGGGAACCTGAAATTTGGGAAAACTCCATTTGGAAATGAAGTATTTTGGAAGGAAACTGGCTGATGCCAAACTAGACTGTTTATTCTTTTGGATCTTTGGCAGCAAAAATGTACACTGTGCCATGGTCACTAGATACACAGATGAGGGAAGTATGCTATGATAAATATTTACTGCTTGAGATGTTCTTCATAGTTCCTGGATTCAATGCCCCGATAGAAGCAGCAAATATTCTCATGAGTCCCTTTTTCAGATTGCAATTCTTTTTCCCTACAGGTCGAGAGCAGTGCAGCTCCGGATACCTTCCTGTACGGGGATGTCCACTGGCAGCATCCCGGTGCTGGCCAGGTCCCCAAGCTGCACCTGACTCACGTACGTGTCTGGGAAGTCCAAGAAGGGATTGTTACTACTGGGACACAAGACACAAAGGCCTTTAGAGTTATAGTAGGTTTTAAAGACATGCAACTAACTGGTAGGGGTTGTGTGCGCATGTAAACACCTTAATCACGAGGTCCAAAGGGACAATTCTGTCTCACCTCAATTTGGCTTCCTTGAATTCTGTGGAAAAGTCTAGGTTAATGAGCGTGTTCTTTTTCAAGAGCTCCTCTTCTGGCAAAAGGGTTAGGCTTTCAGTTGCATGCAAGTTGTACCATGTTAGGTGGAATTATAACCTTGTTACTGTTTTTATATGGAAAATAAGTATGGCTTAAAGAGATGGATATGAGTGCCAAGTTGACAAGGGGTGGATCTGTGATAGTTAAGTTTATATGTCAACCTATCTGGATCAGGGGATGCCAAGATATTTGATTAAACATTATATTTGGGTGTGTCTGTGAGAGTGTTTCTGGACAAAATTAGCATCTGAATCGTTGACTTAGTAGATTGCCCTACCTAATGTGGGTGGGCATCACCTAATCCGGTGAGGGCCTGAATAGAACAAAAAGGCTGAAGAAGGAGGAATTTGCCCCCTTTTCTGCCTATTGTTTGTGATGGGATATTTCATCTCTTTTTCTGCCCTCAAATTGGGATTTACGTCATGAGCTCCCCGCATTCTCAGGCCTTCAATTCAGAGGGAATCCCATCACCGGCTTTCCTGGGTTTCCAGTTTATACATGGCAGGTTGTGGGACTTCTCAGTCTCCATAATTGTGTGAGTCAATTTCCCATAATAAATCTCCTTTTATATCCTATTAGCTCTGTTTCTCTGGAGAACCCTAACTAACACAGACACCATAAACAGTCACTCTCTTGCACTGCTGGTAAATTGCTACAGTCTTTCTGGAAGGGAATTTGTGAGTGTACTTCTAAAGCTTTAAAAATAGCCATGCTTTTTGAGATTACAATTCTACATCTAGAAGTTAGCCAATAGAAGTATCTATGGATGAATTTACAGATTTCTCCACACAAATGAACATCTCAGTATAGTTTAGGAAACTAAAAAATAATTAGACATAACTTAAATGTCTCATTGGGGATTTATCAAGAGAATTATTTTATCCTTCAAAGCTACACTGTGAAGGTTATTTTTTGATAGAAATGGGTACTCTTGTATTAGTCTTATGTAACATGAAGTTATAAAACAGAATATGGGGAAAAGTGGTGGGGCGGTGGTGGTATGATGAAGTGGGAGATTGGGATTGACATAAATACACTAATATGCATAAAATGGATAACTAATAAGAACCTGCTATATAAAAAATAAATAAAATTCAAAAAAATATATATGGGTAGAAAAAAGTCTAGAAGGGAATCATCAAAATATAACCAATAGCTGTTGTGGTACAGTAGAATTAAGAGTGATTTTTCTTCTCTTTCCAATTTTCCAAATAGTTTGTAATGTACTACTTTTAAATTTCATATATTTACTTTTATTGTAAAACATGATCGTTTATGAAAACCAAGAAAAGAGATTTATAAGACTGGAGAAAACAAGGACAAGGAATAAATTCTAGACCCTAAAAATAAAAACAAAAAAGAAAGAACAGAATGTACTTATGATGCCATTTTTATATATAATTTTTTGACACAAACCTGCATTCCTACAGAAAACGGAGTTCTGTTTTAAAGTCAAGGGTGTGAAAAAGGAGACAGCAATGATGGGATTCCTCTCAGAAATGAAAACTGAGCCTATAAACATCACTAGTTCTAATAACTGTCTCCAAAGGAGTTAAGGTATGAAGATCAGGAACTTTATTTTAAATGCTCTTTTAAAACCTCAGAACTTTTGTCACTTATCCTTTTCAAAAATTGCCTCACTATTTCCCCATAGTAATCACTCATTTATTTAATAAATATTTTTAAGCACCTATTATGTGCCAGGCACTTTTTTTAGGTGCTGGCGCATGAGCCATAAAGAAAACAGTCGTTGTTCTCATGTTAGCGTAGTCAGGTTCACAGTAATTGACTTTAAACAGCCAAACGTGTCAATGAGTGATAAATGCTGTGAAAAAAAATAATGAAGCAGAATGAAGAAATAGAGAATGCAGCCTCTTTGCTTAGCTGACATTTGAATAAAGACCCCAAAGGAAGTGAGGAGGTAGGCTAAGCTGAGTTCCAGGGGAAAAGGAGTAGCATTGCAAGCAAAGATGACAGGATGATGGCCCTGGGTCAGGAGTGTTCGGTGGCTTTGGACCATCAAGGAGATCAAAGAAGCTAGAACGGAGTAAGGCAAAGGCAGAATGGAAGGGATAAAATTAGAGAGGTAATAGAGAGTCAGACAACATATTGAGATGAGGGTTAGCAAGGAAATTCTTCAATTATTAAGCCTTATGTCCAAGTTTTACAAGAAAGCAAGGAGCTGGACGGATTCTGTACAACTCTCAGAGAGTCTTAGGTGAAGGGAATCCCCAAAGGTAATGACTACCAACAGGTAAACAAAACAGGGTCAATATATAGGTCTACTGACAGGTGTGAAAGGTATCTGGAGACAGTTTGGGGGCTAAGAAGGTGGGGCTGGGGTTTCCTTGAAACCCAAAATGATTCAGAAATAATTTGCATTATAAATATATTTTCAAATAAAAGTTTATTTTTGAAAATATGTTAGAAAGTGTCAGTGGGTGCTCTTATTGGGTAACCTAGCATGAAGAATGAATATCCTCCAGTTCACTTCTGTAGTTAGTTTTGTTTTTCTTTCAAAGAATAAGCATGTAGAGGCTTGCAATGGCTTGCTATAGAGAAAAGGAGTAATTTCAATTTTTCTCCTGGACTCAGAAATGATCCAGATTATTTGGCAGCTTGACTTCTTCCAGTTTGCTTTGCATTTGCATTTTAATATCGTGCCAATAGACATAACTATCTTCTTTGAACACTTTATTCCTTTCCTTTACAGAGTAGTAATTCTGATCAGAGGATAAAATAACAACTTAAAATGAAACCTCTGATGGAAATCAGGCCAACCAATTGAAATAAATAAATTTAAAAAGAAATCCTACCTCAAGATGTATGTATAATAGAGTGAAATGATACACTCCTCCTATTTCAGAAAAGATGAATTACTATAAATGCTGCCTAAACAAGAGATGAAACTTCAAAATATTGGCAACTGAAAGAACACAGAGCTTAACCAAGGAGAGGAAAACATACCATGTAGATTTGCTATGTCCTTTTAACCATAAATGCCTTAAAATTTGTTAATTAATTAAACATTATTGTGTATATATTCTGTGCCAAGGACTACGCTTGGCACTAGGATAACTCAGTCTAGTAGGGAAGGATGGTAAGTGAACTAATTGTATTATAAACATAATGAAAGAAGTAAGCTCACAGGAGTGTGGGGAGTTACTGTAGAAACACAGAAAAGACTGAAGAGCTGGGAAAGGCTTCCTGAAAGAGATATTGCTTGGGAACCCTGAAATTTAGGATTTGAAGGATGGTGCGAGCAGGAACATCCCTGGAAAAGAGTCAAGAGACCTACATTCCAGTATGAACTCTACCATTAACTAAACTTGAGACTTGAAAGGTCACGGGAAGCATTCATGAAGGGAAGAGACAGGAAAAGCAAGGATGCTATGAAAGTAAAGAATGCTTGACACAGCTTGGAAAAGACTGTGGGCCTTGAGGAGTGTGGCTGTAGCCCTTTGACCAGCTACACCTAGGGAGCTACTTATTCTGGGTTTCCTGGACTCAAGAGAGGCAGTGCTGGTAACTTTAGTATTTTTCCTGCATGTCCTCTATTGTCTATGGACTTTTCCAACTCCTCCATAACAATTTTTGAAAACAAAATGTGATCTAATCCATTGATTTTCAATGGGTGGTCCCAGAATCTCCTGCAATACAATCACCCAAGGTCCTTATTAAAAATGCGGACCCCTGAGTCTTACCTTAAGGTTGCTGAATCAGAATATTTGTATCTAGAGTTAGAAAACCTGTATTTTAACACCCTTATTAGGTGATTTGTTTGCACCAACTCATTCTGGTCCACCTATTCTATCCTCCCTGCCAGCCACAGAAACTGGTACCATATTTGTACTTCCAAACACGGACATGTTGGGGATTGAACCCCATGACTCTCAGTCCCCACCTTACTCTACTGTGTAATTTCCTATTTTTGATCCAACAATTTAAACTTATTTAGTGTTTCCAGAAGTAATGTGGAGCGATTTTTATGTTAGGCTGTTAAGAAGCCAAATAGGAACTTAAATTGTGCATATGGTAATATTTTTATATTACCCTTGAGCAAAAGTATTCATGGAAAAATACTGAAAGGAAACACAACCAAATGTTAGCCATTTTTGCCTTCATGGGGCAAGAATGTTGTCTTTATTCATCTTTCTCTCTTCCCATATTTTGTATCCTCCAAAACAAGCACATATTTTATAATTTAAAATAACAATAACTTCATTTAACCTGGGATAAAATTAAAATTGAAATGCCTAAAGCAATAAGAGACCCTCAGAGAACTTTCAAAGCCTCTGGTAAATTGTGTTTTCAAGATTTAACCGTCTCTGTTGGCTCTGGCCTCCCAGATGGTATGGATCTGCTCAGTGATCTCTGACCTCACTTGATTTCTGAAGATGTCCTTTGACCATCAAACTTTGCCCTACTTTTCCTGAAAAATTAAGTCATTAGAAACTTTGACTCACGGACGAAAAAGGTTTGGAAGGTTTCAATTTGGAAGATGAATAAAAATCACAGGGAGTAGTGTCTGTTCACTTCTAAAACTCTATAAATCTTTTTTTGTGAGAAATTTTAAAGGCAGGCTTTAAATTCTTGATCTAGGATTTGAAAGTTAACGAGCATAAAAAGAAATTAAGATATTCTTCCCATATAGAGATAAAGCCAAAATTTTTAAAGATTTTGATTTTCTTTTGGTAATTGTTTTAATTATGAACTGAGTGATTATTTATAAATTTATTTTAAAATTTTTATGTAATGTACTGCTATTATGTACAATTTAGAAAATAAAAAATAATATTAACTATCCATAGTTTTGCTATATATTAATAATACAGTGTATTTTCTACAGTCTATGCATAGGTCTGTGAATAATTACATATAATTTGGATTCTTATAATTTTTTATAATATTCTAACACACATATTTTCATGTTACTATACAGGCTTTTTTTTTTTAACATCTTTATTGGAGTATAATTGCTTTACAATGGTGTGTTAGTTTCTGCTATATAACAAAGTGAATCAGCTATATGTATACAGATATGCCCATATCACCTCCCTCTTGCGTCTCCCTCCCACCCTCCCTGTCCCACCCCTCTAGGTGGTCACAAAGCACCGAGCTGATCTCCCCGTGAGATGCAGCTGCTTCCCACTAGTTATCTATTTTACATTTGATAGTGTATATATGTCAGTGCTACTCTCTCACTTCATCCCAGCTTACCCTTTCCCCTCCCCATGTCCTCAAGTCCATTCTCTACCTCTGCGTCTTTATTCATTTTTTTTTATTCCATATATATGTGTTAGCATACGGTATTTGTTTTTCTCTTTCTTACTTACTTCACTCTGTATGACAGACTCTAGATCCATCCACCTCACTACAAATAGTTCAACTTCGTTTCTTTTTATGGCTGAGTAATTAGAAACATCATTGAACCAAAAGATTTCTGATACTAAAATCAACACAGCACTAATTTATTTTGTTCAGATTATGAATCTACTTCAAATCACCTAAAATATGCTTTTGGTCTCATGACACATTTAAATAGTTAAGAGGCGTTGCATTCTATTTTCCATTGTCCTATGATATAATGAATCATATCTAGGGGAAACAGTGATAAGGGGCAGCATAAGTTTAGGTGAAAAAAACTTACTTTTAGCTCTCATGAAGGTATCCATCTAATGGATATTCATATAAAAGAGTTTATGACTAAATAATCGATATTATCAACTTCTTAAATAGAAAACCTAACTTGTGATCACAAATGAGTTTGACCAAATTTTTGTGATTCTAATTCTAATGGGAACGCTTCCCATTCCCCTGTCCCACTTTAGAAGCTGTAGCCCCTTCAAGTCTGGTATAATGTAGAGAAAATAGACAGCTATTGGGCTTGGAAAATCTTAGGCAACTTTTACTGAGCTGAGCATTGAAATATTTCCAGATGGATATGAACTCTCTGAACATCTGGGTACTGATGTATTACCTGGAGACCTCCCTATTTATTCCTCAATAAGTCAGATGGCATCCAAAGCTAGATAAATCCTTAACATGAAGAAAGAAGGCGGCAAAATATTCTACAGTAAATGATGTAGCAGGTAACTACTGGTTATACATAAAGGAACACTGGTTGATAGAAGGCACTGATAGTGCCTAATCTTGGAGACCAGAAATGACAGTCCCAGGAAATTTGAGTCCAGTTTCCCTGCTCTTTCAGTAGGGAGCTTATTATAGCTCCCCCAGTTTTAGTTAACTCTCATAAAAAGCTTCCCAAGCAATTTTTACATTAGAATTTCCCTTTTCTTTCCTATAGTGACACATGCTCTTTACATTTAAACTTAAATTGTCCCACATCAATCACCTAGTAGTTCACTCTGGGCTTTAGAAAAGATACAGCTGATTCACAAAACAAGCAGAGTGCAAAGTGGCTCTCTTCCCTAACTCTAAATTCAATTCATCATGCTGGTATCTTGAAATCAGCTACTGTGAGAGTACTTTAAACCACAGAAATCAGCACATACCTTAAATCAGAAGCCTCACCCCCAGCCCCAGGGGCTTGTCTGACCAGCCCGCCACTGTTTGTAGAGTTCTATGTATGGCTAAAGCATAAGCATAGTCTGATAATCGTGCACTTGGTGGCCTTGATATTAACATAGATGTTCTTAATTGGCTCTCACTGGCAGTATGATCTAGAGTCTAGACACAATAGCATAAGCAGCTTGCAAAGAAAAATGAAAGACAAATTTCTCATTTGGGAGCATTCCAAAGTGACCCACTGTACAAAGCATAGAAAACCCCCTTCCTCCCCTTAATTCAAAGGAGAAGAAGACAAAGATGAAGAATGAAGAGGAGCAGGAAGCAGAGGAGGTGGAGGAGAAAAGAAGGAAAAGGAAATAAAAATAAGGAGGGTGGAAAAAAGGCTTGTCAAAAATCCTGCTTTTTCCACAGTGGCCAAAATGCACGGTCATCATTCATCCTTTGTTTCAGAGGCACTTTTACTATGGATCTTATTTCTCCTTTTCTTTTATTTTACACCAGTATTAGAGTATCCTACAACATGCCCTATGATTAATACAGAAGCTTTCTGGACCATGCTTTGCTTCTGCAACTCAAAATCCAAGACTGTCTACTCCCCTGAGGGCCCTAAACTCCACTAATGACTCATAATCAAATGTTCTATTTCTAAGACTCATAATAAGGGATTCTCAGATGTAAAAGCAGCAGTCACAGGCAAAATAAGATTAGATAAGAGACTGAACTTGAAGCACTGCTCTTGGAGGGATCCGAAGGTTTAAATCAGACTCAGCATAAAGTTGGCTTTCAGAAAAGTAAATTTCTTATTAAACTGCTAGCTTGACTCCAATTTCTCAAAGACCCTTATTATAGTTTATTGCAGTTTAATACTAGTCAAATATTCACATCTTTTTAAATATATTCTATTGAGACTTTCTGAATATCAGATAATAGCCAAGTGAGATATCCAAATTTCTCATTCAGGCAGTTCAGATTAGATGGTTTCATAAATTATATCAATGGTTCAGCACATACTCAGCAGTCTCAAGATACAGGATGATTTCTATAAGTCCACGTATATGTCTAAGTATAATTGGTATCCCCATGAATTGTAACAAAAAGAAGGTGAAGGTGAAACATACGTACTATAATTTGCAGTTTGCACCATATTTCAGGTGCATTTCTGTTTTGACATTATATTCAACTTAATTGCCTTTTTCAATCAAAATCTTAATTGTATAGTTAGTTAATGCTAATTAGTTGATGAAGTATTATAATTAACTGTGTACACTTTCTATTATGTGGTTACACCTATACATAATTTCTTTAAAACTAAGCTTGTCTATAGATGCCTCTAAATGAAAGTATGTAAAAAATTACCTCTAAGTGTAAATTTTCAGAAAGATCAAAACATATGAAATTAGACCTTTTATTTTGAAAATGAAATTCTAAACTCCTCTTCCCAAATCAAGAAGTTAATACTTTTTCTCATTAAAAAGTAAGGAAATGTGATTCAGAAAATGCCTAAGCTTCCAGCCCTGTGGTAGAAAAATTTATAGTTTTAGGTAACAAATTCTCTTAAAATCCTTCATGAATTATTTAGATCACTATTTCCCTAATTTGGCCATGTATCAGAATCTCTCAGGAAGCTTTTAAGAATATAGATCTCAGGATCTCTGTCTAGATCAATGGAGTCAGGACCTTTGGGGTGGAGCTCAAGAATTCATATTTTCAAAAAATTTTTTCTCCAGGTTATTTTTATGTGTAATCAAGTTTAGGAATAAAATATTTTAGATAGTTACGTACTTCCTACCATCACTTGCTATCCCCACTCTCATTCTTCCACATACTCCAAAAAGCAAATCTACATAAATGTGAAGCCGAGTACCAAATTTAGAGAATTTGAATTGGTCTGACTTAACAAGTAGTTCACAAAGTTCACTCTGGAGGCCCCTGTGGAAAAGGCAAAGACAGGAACTTTTACCATCCACAGCTATTGCAACCATGATACCAGTTCAGAACCGGGTGGCTTCTGATCAGGACCTACATTATAGAGAAAACAGTGAAGATTTAAAATATGAACCCAAATCACAACGCTTGATACTCTCAATTGCCAGCTTTGATTTGTGGCCTGTTGCTTCTCGCACATCAGCAACTCTTTTTTGCATCCTCTACTGTAAAAAGATTTGGGAATTTATAAGTGTTAAGTCCCTTGAACCACAATGGGATTCTAGCTGTAAAACATACAGCGAACCCAGAAGGTCATTTTGGTAGTGTGGGTTCCACCCAGAAATTAGAGTCTGAGATAAGAACTTGAATGCAGGTAATTGGTGGTGGCAGAGGGTGAGGTGTAACGCCAGGGAACAGTACAAGGGGTGTTCTTGAGTTGGTCACAGCTGTGGGCACTGGGGCTAGATTATGTTGGAATCTTCTGAGGAGCAATGTAGAATGTGCCTCCAAATTGCTCATTGGAAGGAAAAAAGAGAAAGCCATTCATGTACCAGCTCCCATCTCCCAGTAGTCAAGGACTGCCCCATCAGATGCTTATTCCAAGGCATTCCAGTCTGCACAAGTGTGAGTGCCACCCAGTTGCTACAAGTATCCCATACCACAATGTCAAAGACCTGGAGCACAGAACAGAAGGCATGTGGACAGGCAAAGCTGAGGTGCTCTCAGATCCCATATGTGTGTGAAGCTGGTTGTTACAACAACAGCTGGCTTAAAACTTGGGCCAGGAAGACCAGGACGAGGCACAGAAGTTGTCCTATACAGTCATGCATGTATCGGGAGGCTACTGTTCTGCCGTGAGCCTGCAGCTTAGAGGTGTGAGGTTCCAAGGCTGAGTACCCTTATTTATGCATTGAAATAGTTCCAGAGTTCTCCAAATTACCAAAAACAGCATGAAGTTATGCTCCTTACACACCGTTACATTGGCACTCTCTGTACAGTGTCATCTCCCTTGCTCCTTATACTGTTAATTTCTTACCCCCCATTCAAGCTTTCTCCTTTCTGTTCCTATCGAGCATTGCTTTGTATTTCACCTGTAACCAGTGAGAAGCTAATTTAGCTTCAAGTGTATGGTACACCCTTAGAAAACGAACAAGATATGGAAATTATAGTTAGGGTACCAGGCACCTCCATGATAATTTTGGCATAAGTCTCCTCCCTGACTAGAATTACCTCACTATCAAACACCACTAGAGACGATAAGAAGACTACTGGTGCTCTGAAACCAGGCTCCTTGGGTTCCTAGGGCATACAAGTAAAGTAAGTGGTGGAGGGCTTAAAGTATTTTGAAGATTCATGGTGAATGATACATGTGGAAGAACCCGACACAGCACATGTGCCTGACTTGTTATTGTCTGCCGTGCTTCTGGAAGATAGGCCTTGCTCCCCTTCGTCCCTGCTCCTAAATATTTCTAAGAGATGATGCGACTTTGCCTGACATGCCATCATCACCACTATGCACTTAGAAAGTCAGGTTCCCATCCCACCCCCACGAACTTTCTAATTCCACTGTTTGGACATTGTCTCTGATGGAAGACCACTTTTCAATGTCATTGACTGTCTGCATTTGACCTGTGATCTGTGCTAATCCTCTTGCCCTCAGCTTGATTGTCTCTTTATTCCCAGCAAGGCATGGACCCAGGATCTGGGAACATGTACCTTGATTCTTTGCTGGGAGATTTGTTGTTACAGGAAATTGTGCCTTTCTGTATTGCTGTTATGTGAAGGGATTCAATATTTCATAGAAACAGAATAATTAGATTCACTTATGCTTTCAAGGCATTACATATTACTGTGCAGGAACTCATCAAGTTGAGTTTGATCTAAAAGAATACAAAAACAGAAAAGCAGAAAGGAATTATTCATTCCCTCACCCTTCTTTTTGCAGTTCACATGAATATCCCATCTCTAATCCCACTCTTTAATCATATTAATTACGACTCTATTTCTGTGGCGATGGGAAGAAAGTGATACTAAGACAGGTTTAACAAAAAGGGGGGAATATTTTCATTTATAAAACTGAACAGTTAAGGGGGTATTTGACTTCAGATATGGTTTTACCCAGTGTTCAACAAGAAGCAAATAGATGTTTCTATCTTCATTTCTTGGCTTTGCTTCTACAACATTAGATACATTTTCTGCAGAACCTCACTCCCACCCAGCAGCTATAATGTGACTGCAGCAGCTCCTGTCCCTTCATGCTTCTGTGCAGGAAAAAGTCTGAGAGTATTTCTTAGGATTCACAGTGAAATTCTTATTGCACTTCACTGAGTCTCATTAGCTTATGCATTTATATTGGACTCATGGATTGAATTGTGTCCCCTTCAAATTCATATGTTGAAGTCCTAACCCCTCCCCACCCCCAGGACGTGTGATCGCGACCCTGTTTGGAAATAGGGTCACTGCAGATTTAATTAGTTAAGGTGAGGTCATATGGGAGTAGGGTAAGTCCCTAATCCAAATGACTGGTGTCCTATTTTCCTATAAAGGGGAAATTTGCAGATACACTGGCACACAAGGAAGATGCCACGTGAAGGCAGAGATTGGGATGATGCAGAAGAACCCAAGAAATGCCAAAGATTGCCAGAAAAACACCAGAAGCCAGCTGAGAGGCATGGAACAGATTCTCCTTCACAGTTTCCAGAAGGAACTAACCCTGTCGACACCTTCATTTTGGAACTGTAAGACTGTAAGATAATAACTTTCTATTGCTCAAGCCACCGAGTCTGTGGTACTTTGCTATGTCAGTACCAGGAAACTAATACATGCACCAATCACCACGGTCAAGTGAAAGCAATACTCTGGCCAGGCTTGAGTCACATGCAGGCCCGCCATACCAGGAATGGAATGACAGCACTGGAACAGACTGAGGGAGGGGGTGAGTCTCAGGGGGATGTTAGAGTTGGAGGATGAATGGAAATTGGGTAGAATAAATTTCAGCTGTCAATGATACAGTTCCCTATCTTCTATCAATTTCAGGGGGAACAGAGTTCACTTCTCTATTTATCGATGTGATAAATATTTGTCCTCTTTCAGTCTTTCAGTTACACCTGATATTTTCTCTTCTGCACAAGGTCAAGTGTTTCTCAGGCCCTTAGAAACACTGGAAATGTCCATGATTTCCTTCCCAGGTTGAAGGTGTTAATGGAAGCAATGACAATGTAAGATCCTTGAAAAATAGTTACAACGATGTTTCAGTAATCAGAGTATTTGATCAAAATGTTTGTCCATAAAGTATGAGAGAGATTTTACTATACTAATATACCAAAGTAGTGATATGAGCATATATAGAAATTCTACAAACAGTGCAAGAGGGCTCCCTTTTCTCCACACCCTCTTTTACAAGCATTTATTGTTTGTAGATTTTTTGATGATGGCCATTCTGGCCGATGTGAGGTGACACCTCATTGTAGGTTTGATTTGCATTTCTCTAATAATTAGTGATGTTGAGCATCTTTTCATGTACCTCTTGGCCATGAAATGTCGATTACTCAGCCATAAAAAGAAATGAAATTTGCAGAGATGTGGATGGACCTAGAGTCTGTCATACAGAGTGAGGTAAGTCAGAAAGAGAAAAACAAATATCGTATATTGATGCATATAGGTGGAATCTAGAAAAATGGTACAGGAGAACCTATTTGCAGGACAGGAATAGAAACGCAGACATAGAGAATGGACGTGTGGACATGGGGCAGGGAAGGGGAAGGGGGGATGAATTGAGAGATTAGGTTTGACATAAATACACTACCATGTGTAAAATAGCTAGCTAGTGCGAACCTGCTGTATAGCACAGGGAGCTCAGCTCGGTGCTCTGTGATGACCCAGACGGGTGGGATGTGGTGCAGGAGGGAGGTCCAAGAGGGAGGGGATATATGTATACATACAGCTGATTCACTTCACTGTACAGCAGAAACTAACACAACATTGTGAAGCAACTGTACTCCAATAAAAAATAAATTCTACAAAAAGCTAAACTTTGGAATGGTGTATAAAAAAAAGGAAAAAAAAGGAGCTTTCAGGTTGGGATAAATTCTACAGAGTAGTAATATGTGTGAAGCAAGGAACTGTGCTTTAGAGGAGAGTTGAAATCAATGCTGGTATTATTAATGTATATGTTTAGATAATAAATGTTTAGCCATTGGTATATATATTCATGAAATGGGGTATTAACATTCTGTTTGTTTTATATTTAACTCTGTAGGGTCTACTAATTTACAATTAAATTTAAAAATCCACTAGGACTAATGACCTAATAATTGCAAAGAACTCTTGAGCATGGATAAAAGGCACCAAGGGAGGACAAACTTCTATTCATGAAAATCGAAACATCTAAGACTTTAATTACATCCCTTGCTAGAAGGGACTTGTAATCAGTTATGGGGACTAGCTCATTAATGATCTGCTGTGGGATTCCCGAACAACATATTGAAAGCCATTTCACTTACCAAATGTGAATATGCTTCAGAGCAGGCATTTTCTGATAATTCTGTTTCAATACAGCAGGTTCCCTTTTTCTTTCAAATTCAAAGGATCCTAATTAGTTCTATAATATAACACACCTCTGCATTGTCAGAATTTTCATTTCAGTTTTTAAGTTGGGCAGTGAGTGTATGTTTGAGGGATATTATTTCTAGGTTGGGGGAAGGGGAATAAATAAAAGAATTTCTTCAACTCTCTGGGTAAAGATAGTTATGGGACTAGGCTCAGTGAAATAGAGACTCAAATATTTGGTTCTCAATGCTGGAATCCTGAGTTTGCCCAAAGAAGCATTGAAGGAAGTGCCAAAGTTTCTCCAACTATGGTATTTGGCGACCAAATGTTCTGGAAAATATACGAAGAAGTTTTATACATATACATCTATACATGTGTATACATAATCTCTAAACTGAAAAATTTTAAACCTACTTAAAAATGGGAACAATAGTACAATGAACACCCTTAAATTCTTCACTTTGATTCCAGCATATATATTTTGACATATCTTTGTAAAAGTTTGAATCTAATATTTATTTGTTTATATTTATTATTTACATTGGAAAATGTTAATTAGTAATCTAATGTTGGGAATTTAGATGATGACAATTTATTTTCATTTTATTCATCTACATATTCTAATACAATGAATATGAATTACTTATATAAATAAAACATCCTGCAAAACGATTCTTACTGAATTATTTAGAAATGCTTTCATTGGGGTGTTACTGAAGTTTCATAAATTTCATGTTATGCATTTGAATCTATGTGTAGCAACAAAATTTGTGATCAGGTGTGAGTTACAAATCCCTGAAAACCAGTAAAAATTCAAGATTTGATTTTTCCCATATACCAGGGAGTTTGCAGGTAGGAAGTCCAGGGCTGGTACCTTTGTCCCATAAATTCATAAAATACTCAGGTTGCCCCTATATTTCTATCATCCTTATCATGTATTCCAGGTCACATGATCTTAAGAAGTGTCCTCAAGTTCCAGTGTCAAGTCCTCATTCCAATGAGGAGGATGGAAGACAGCCTCTGCCAGTGAAGTCTGCCCATTTTTAAAGGAGTTATTTTTCTCTCTTTTTTTTTTTTTTCCAAAATCTCAACCCAATGACTTGTAGTCATATCTCAATGTGTAGAACTAAGTCACTTGGCCATGTCAGGCAGTAAGTAAAGCTGGGAATGTAATGTTTTGCCAGGTACAATGCCTCCTCGAAAAAAAAACTGACTGTGAAACACATCATTTTATATACCACTAAAAGAGAAAAAAATCTCCTACCAATGAAACTATGGCATGATTTTCTTTTCATTTAGAATATTTGCTACTCATTTAAAGAATACTTTCAGTTTTTTTTTTTTTTTACACTTAGACTATAGTCATATATCATGCTGTTCTGTGTCCAGGACATCGTGCATACATACACTTTTTATTTAATTGGTAAATTGTAACAATCTTTTTGAAGACATCGTGAAAAGCAATTAAATTCAAAATGATTGGTACCAACAACACACGTAATACATTGATTATGTTGATGTGACAACAAAGTAAACAGTACTGACCAAATTCACATAAGATCAAGCATGATGTCTCTTGGCCAACAGTGAAGGCAAGACACCAACAACGGCAAGGGTATGGAACAAAAACAAGTTTGTCCTGGAACCAGTCAGTATGGCACCTAAGAATTAACTAGACTGCTTTTGGATAGTCAGTGGTGTTTGCAACATGACTACTTGAATCTGTGTGGCAGAAACTTTAAATTTAATTCATATTCTTTTTACAAAGGAGGTGGTGGTATTCTCTTCTAAGTAACTATTTGAGAATTGAATGTAACTACTTTCAAAAGACAAAAAAATCCAGAAATTAGTTAAAAGTGTTTTAGATTTCATAAGCAGAACTGAGGGAGAAAAAGCGTCCTGAGCAAAGAAAACAAGCAGAAATCAGAGGGCAGAGTAAAAAGTGGTATTTGTTCAATGCAACCTTAAACAGAGAGAAAGGCTCTGGAAGTAAAGTGTACCGAGGCATTGAAGTTGCATCCCTGAACGTGTTAGGGGCACATAATTAAGCTGAGTGTGAGGGGCAAGGATGCTGATAGGATAATAACTAGCTCAGTCTTCTGCTGTGATCTTGTATGCTCTCATCAGTGCAATTAAGGTCACATAATCCATCACCTAGCAGAGTATCTGGCATATAGTAGTGCTCAAGATTATTTATTACATTGAATTAGAAAATTAAAATTTTTTATTGGGATGAGGGGTTGAGAAATATCCCAGGATATTCATGAGCATTATTTTTTAGTTAAGCAGGTTAAACAGAAGCTCCTTTTAGAGATTTTTATTTCTTGGTGGGGGTGGTAGGGGGTGATATTCAGCTTACTCTCTAACTCTGCAACCTAGGTGGGAACCAGTAGGTAGGAATCAGACATGCCCATCAAAAGCAAAGAAGCTGACTTAAATGTTACATGCTGAAAGAATATCCTAGGTGTCTATCTTCTTACAAAACAAGCATGGGATGTACTGTCAGCAAAAAATGGATTCTGAATGTATACTAGATGTCATTCAATCACATTTATATGCACTTGCTCTCTGTAGCTTCCTGAATTGAATACTGTGGGAAGATGAGAGAAGAGACTGATAAAATGTAAAGAGAGGCTTGGATCTGATGACTGAGTCATCTGCACCCTACTTCAGATCCACAAAATTTCTCTGCAGCTTCAACTCCAGCATCCATAATTTAAAAATCTGCCAGGGTGATTCTGATGTTCAGCAATGTAATTTAGCATCCTCTAGACTGGATCTTTCTAGAGTTCTTTTAGGCTTTCAAATTTCATACTTTAACACATTTATCATATATTCAACAAACCTATATATATATATATTTTTTTTTTTTTTTTTTTGCGGTACATGGGCCTCTCACTGTTGTGGGCTCTCCCGTTGCGGAGCACAGGCTCCAGAGGCGCAGGCTCAGTGGCCATGGTTCATGGGCCTAGCCGCTCCGTGGCATGTGGGATCTTCCCGGACCGGGGCACAAACCCATGTCCCCTGCATCGGCAGGCGGACTCTCAACCACTGCGCCACCAGGGAAGCCCTAAACCTGTATTTTTAATTGAACAATATATTTTATTTAACCCAATATAACCTAAATATTATCACTTTAACATGTAATAAATATAAAAAGAATTAATGTGATTTTATTAAAAAAAAAAAAAGAAAAACCAAAAAAAAAAAAAAAGCTATGGGTTTTATTAGCAGCTAGTTCTCACTGCTCCTTACAATATAGAAAACCACAAGAGCCTCATAAACCTCAGATAGGCTCAGGTTTATGAAACTCTAGGACTAACTAAAGTCCCCAGAGACACAGAGCCTGAGAAATTCCCAGAAGTATGGGAGAAGAGCAAGAGTGTTCTGATCTTAAAATGTTATTTCCATTTGTGTCTCCAACTCTGTGCCCTATAGTCTTCTATAATAGCAGAACTTTATTGCAGTCACAGTGGTCTCTCTGCTATGGGATGAAGGATGGTCTGGAGACCACCAAACTAATTTCATGGAAGAACAAGACTGCTGAACTAAAGATGGGACATAAGGGGCAACTATTACATTAAGGAGACAGAAAAACCATTTGGGGGTTACTACATGTAAGAAAAAGAGTAATATACCAAGTGATATGTTTTGAATATGCCAAATAATATATCAATATACCAAATAATATGCTAATTACATAGTGATCTTTTGATACTCAGCCCACATGGCCTGTGAGGAAATCTTCTGCCTGATGAGGTGTGGTGATGGGTTTGTTCCCCACATTAGGGAACTCAAGAAATAAACATATCTGCCTTTAAATGGAAGCAAAGACAGGTATCTCTCTATCGGTCTTTTTAATTGCCCTGCACCACTTATAATAAAACAAATGTGGTATTATTTCCAACTCAGGAGGCTTCAACTTTGGAGGCTGTGACTGCACAAGCACTGGATATTCATTGACATATACAGCTGTGGCTATGATGAAAGTAATGAAAAGAGTTACGTACTTATGAGAAATTTCTCAATAAAAGTAACTCTAAATATACCACATAGTTTCTTGATGCTAAGAGGGCCTTTACAGGTCTTATAGTTCTTAAAGAATGAGTAGGAAATTGCCAGAAGGAAAATCAAAACGAAGGATTCTGGCAGATTTAAATTTTCAGATCACAGGCAAACACAACACATTAGGAAACAGCAAGTTGTGAAAGATACTAGGGAGTACTTTTAGCTGACAGACTGATAAAAATAAGCTCATGAAGGGTGCGATGGGTTGGATTTTTTCTTCTTCCTTCAGTAGCCCTCCCTGGAGGAGGATTATGTTTCATATTCCATCGATATGTTCCTTATCTATGTCAGTTTCTTTGACCAATGAAATGAGAGCAAACGTTATGATTGTCACTTCCACTAAAGTTTTAAAACTCAGTAAACAGTATACTATATATATTTTTTTCCTTTGTTGTATGCCCAGATTGCATTTGTTCCTTCAGTCTGGTTCCCAGAACAAAAATAATTTGGAGCAGAGCTGCAGTCAGCTTGCTAATGGCATATTTCTAAACATTCTCATATAAAAACACAATAAATTATTTAGAGAAGAAGTCAGAATATATGTAAGTAAATAATATATTCTCATGCTTTACCAGGCTCCCAACCACTCCACTGCGATTATTAGTAAAGGACAATTCATTATTTGTTAACTATTGTATTTACTAATATTAAATAATCAAGGTAGATTCAAAGTAATTGTTATCTTTTCTCAAAACTTTAATTTTAATGCTACAGGAAGCTCTGTGTCCTTAAAAATTCAGGTTATGATTATGCTCTGATGATTAACATTGTACAGCCTATGGCTATGAGTGGATAAGAAGGACAGTGATTGTCTTATGCACCATGCTTCTATGTTCATTTGTCCAGGTTCCTGTTGGAAAACAGCACAATCATTGTGCTGTTATATTTTCTCAGAATTAATGTATGAATATTGACACTGTCAGTCATCTCACAAAGGAATTGACATACAAGAGAGAAACAGAAAAAATTTCACAAAAACATATATATGTGGATAGACGTTGATTTGGGAGTAACAAAAGATATCCAGGAACAGTTGTCTAGATGTTTCCAATATTTGGAACGTTTAGCAGTTATGCAAACCAAATATTTGAATATCTGCTGGAAGTTTTCAGTTTTTCTGAACATGAAGACAC
This sequence comes from Delphinapterus leucas, assembly GCF_059928025.1. Taxonomy (NCBI): domain Eukaryota; kingdom Metazoa; phylum Chordata; class Mammalia; order Artiodactyla; family Monodontidae; genus Delphinapterus; species Delphinapterus leucas. Next base: position 96,794,866 of record NC_143134.1, read on the forward strand.
TTGATTTGGGAAAAGACATTGTTCAAAAATCAAGAGGAAAGCATTAAAGAGAAGAGTGGAAAGAAAAGTCTTTTCAACTCAGATTGATTGTCTGGTTTCATTAAGTCACCAGATGCCTCCTTTCACCTTATTTAACTGGTCTTAAAGGCTTAAGGAAGTTTTTAGCTCAAATCAGAGCAATCTAAAGAAGTTTCTCAAATTGCAAAATATGTTCTTAGAAATCAAGAAAACTTCTACTCTTTAGTGAATACACTCAGAAATGCAAAATCTAAACAATTTTTTTCCGTTGACTATGAAGGCATTTAAGATCTTCAGAAAAAGCTTCTTATGTACTTTTTCTAAGCATGTACTCTGATAACTGTAAGATATAAAATAACTCACATTTCTTCTCATCTTAATGGAGACTAGTTTACTAGTTTCTCAGTTTACCAGCTGAGAGATGACATATTGGATTGTGTCTGGGAATGATGACCAAACCTTACTTCTCTTAAAGACAGGGGTAATCCAATGTGGGAATTATTAGGAGCAGCTGAACTTATTTAGTCAACAGATCTGATGCTTCTAGTTTATTCTGTTTTCAACCTTCTGGGGTACAGGATTCAAAATAATCCCCAAGGAAGAGGCTTAAGATAATTATAGGAAAGAGGTCATGAGATAGCTAGTGCTCAAATCACAAGAAGCTTGCTGATAAAAACAAACATGTTCAGTAGGACAAAAGGGTTGAAAAGCAGAGGACATCTCTGAAGTTAGGGCAAGAGAAATGAGACCATTCCTAAGGAAAGGAGTAGAGATAAATTGGCAAAGGGCAAGTTAGTAAGACAAAAAGCTGTGATGAGCCTAGAAAGCTCACTGGACAGACTCCTTCAGTGAACAAATTAAAGTCATTATTTTAAAAGGCAGAGATTTTCACAGATTCAAATGCCTTCAAGATCACTGTAATCCCAAGAACTCTCTATTCATGGTTGAATCCAGAAAACAGACTCTTTGAAACATATCTAAATCCTATGATAGGGGCTCTTCAAAAGAGAGAGAAAGAGGATAGAGTGGCGAGGTACTCCAGTATGAAAACCATGCATTGAAGATAAGAACACATCTTTTTTTTCTTCTCTAAACATTTTTAGTTTTTGGAAATTATCCTTGTTGATTAATTTATATTCAGTTTATTCATTTTAAGTTGTATGGGACTCCATTATGTCAGTTCATAATAATTAATTAATCTACCTCCATCAGTAAATAATAAAGATGAGGCCTATTTTCAGCTACAATAAACAAGACTGCAAAGAGCCAAAGTATATACCTAAATGGGGACTTGCTAATATGCACATCTTCAACTTTGTTTACCAAAGAGATGGTTTCAATTAATAGTCTCACCAATAATGTATGAGAACTCCCTTCTCTCTACATTCTTAGATTTGTTATTGCTTCCTTCTTTCTAAATACTGTTTTATTCTATATTTCTTACTAATTAATGAAATATATATTTAAGTGTGTGTGTCCATTTAATCCTTTACTGGTTATATTTACTAAAAATGCCTTCTCCCAGTGGTGTGGGTTGCTAAATACAGATATTTTTAATAATGATACTTTTAAATTTATTTATTTTTGTCATTTTTGAAACATTTAAGAAATCCTTCCACACTCTAGTGTCATGAAGACATTTTTCTATGTTTTCTTCTAAAAGTTTTATAACTTAATTTTGCACGTCTTATCCATCTGGAAAATATTACTTTATAGAGAGATTTTAAAAAATATATGGATAGTGGGACCTCCCTGGTGGTCCAGTGGTTAAGACTTCACCTTCCAATGCAGGGGGTGTGGGTTTGATCCCTGGTGGGGGAGCTAAGATCCCACATGCCTCATGGCTAAAAAACCAAAACATAGAAACAGAAGCAATATTGTAACACATTCTATAAAGACTTTAAAAATGGTCCACATCAAAAAAATAACTTAAAAACAAAAATATATGGATAGTCACTTTTCCTAGCACTAATTAGTGAATTACTTGACTCTTTTGTAAATTTAATTTATACCCTTGGTTCCCACTCTCAGCATACAGTATTTCACCCCACATATAACACAAGTTAGGTATACCCTTTTTTTTTTTCTCACCTATGTCAAGATATTGAAAAGGAATTGGAAAACCAAAAGTAAAGTATATTTGGAAAAAACTTTCAATGGAGCTAATTTTCCTCTGTGTGCTGTGAGTCCCTGTCTCCTGTGGAGAAGGGGAAGGTACTCAGACATCAACTGAAGCCTAGTGATAGTAGCATCAGGTAAGCATTGAGAGAGATTTATATATGACCCCACCAATTTGGAGGACATAGTGGACTTGTGTATGACTCCCACTTGCGAAATCTAAAATACAAGAGGCTGCCTGAGGTAACCCATAACATTGAAAGGGAGGATTCCGTAAGGAAGGACGTATACTTTCTAATGACATTAGACCTAAGGGCCAGGTTTCAACAGACCAGACATGGTTTGTTAAAGAGAGCACTGCCATAAATTTGTCTTAGAAGTAGCCCCCAAAACCAGTTGGAGGGGAGATGAGACTTCCTCTGAAAGGAAACTATGCATAAGAGGGCACTAAAGACCACATGCAACACTTCAAAAAAGAAAAAGGTAGTCCTTATTCCCCTACCATATAGAGAATTTGATAACAGCTTGGAATAATACTAGTCAAGAAGAAATTTTCTGTTCTATCTGCCTCACCCATCCTGTCCTGTCTACGTGAATCTTAGACATGTCAGAAACCGCGGTTAGCAATATGGGAGAGAAGGGATATAAGTTAAGGAACTAGAGGAGGAGTGAAGCATGGCTACTTTCCCACTGAAGATAGCCTTCCCAAACTGGGTCCAAACTGGAGGTGAGAACAAATTTAAAAAATGAAAACGTTTTAAAAATATTACAATGAACAGCCAAATACCCATCACTCAGATTCAGCACTTGACTTCCAAGGTTGCCCTGAGGGTCGACATTCAATCAGATGATGAGGAAAGAGAGAGGGGAGAATGGATTTGGTTGGTTTTTATAGGCTTGTATTAGTTTTGCACACTTTTAACTGGTCAGAAAACTCATTCACGTGGCACTACCTAGAGGCAAGGAAGGTTGGGAAATGTAATTCCTAGATGGTTACTTCAACTTAGGCTATGAAATAGGAGTCTGAATGTGTGGTATTCAGCTGGATGTCTCACATTTATTTTGTTTTCTTAACAGATCACATGCATCTGAAATTTGTTTGTGTGTGTATGTGTGTGTGTATAATGTGAGTTAATAATCTAGAAATTCAAAGCCTTGATTATTTTCCTGGATTGAAAATAAACCTACAGACATAATTCATGGATTCCTGTGACATCTAGACTTTTATCTTATATATATATTTTAAATTGGACTCCTTCCCTGTGATTGTTGGTGACATTCTATGTAGTATAGCCAGAAGTCTCCACTAGAGCAATGTGGGATATTATCAAGAATGTAGAAAATAATGTCCAGTATATCATCAACTGGAAATAAGATCTCCAATTATTTTGATATCCACAAAAGCATAGCTATATACATATGCAAGATCACTTAGAAAACCAAAGATTATAAATTAGTTTTAAAATACTCAAAATCAAACAAAACCCAGGAAAGTAAAGTCAGCAGCCCAGATCTTTCGGTTCTAAGTGTTGTGTTTTATCTATGTTCCTCTTCAAGCTTCTATCCTGATTTCATCCAGTGGCATTAAAATATTGTTTAGAAGAGTTTTTCATTTGGGGAAATGAAATCAAAATATTTACCTGCCAACATTCAAGTCATTTTTTCTCTCAACATCTGCCCCTCTTCTCAAAAACCTCGCTACTCAACTTGATAAAAGGTTCCTATCACTATGCACTATGTCTATTGATTCAAAAAGTAAATTAATTTGGAAACTATTGCTTTTTTTCTTTATTCCACTCCTAGGAAGAGGTTGTTCTGTTGAGGGGCCATTAACTTCTCTTTAACTAGATTACAGTGCCAGAGGGTAAACCTTTGGGGTTAAGAAGATAAAGTAATTTGCTTCTGAGCTGAGTCATGTCAGGTTCCATCTTAGTTCTTTATATGTGGGGAGGTTGCATTAAGTCATGGACCACAAGAGAATAGGTTCATCCTGTATCCACCCACTCAGGCATACTGAGATACATGTTAGAAAGAGAGTAAAGCCTACCTGAAAGGAGAAAAATTAAGCCTCCCTAATCTCAGCCTGTGGGGTCATCAGAGTTCTGCACTCTAGTCAATCTCATTGCAATTTAGGCTCCATATTAGAGCTTAAGGACAAAGCCCCAGGAAATAGTAAAGCATTCCTTCACATAGTTTTGTTATCCATTCACATTAGTGCTCTCTTCAAACTTTTGGTAACAGGTAGCCAGTAAAAACTTGGATACCTACTACTTCTCTTCGGCATCCTAAAAGACACATAACTTACACTCAATATCTTTTGGTGGAACAAATGAGAATATCCATTAAATAAAGGGCAAAATGTTGAGATGTAAAGTACCAAAATAAAAACAAAATTTTATTGTTTTTTTATGTGACTCTAAACTTTGGGAGCTAAGCCACAGTCCTCTTTGGTCTGGATCCAAAGTAGATCTTCTGAACAAGACCTAAGTAGGGAAAAGCTCCTTTTCCTATTGCAATATTTGATAATCCTTTTCTAATTCAGTGACTTTTTGACATTTTCACAACCCCCTCACCACTTTGAACACCATCAGAGAGACAAGTAAACCTGAACCTCCAGTTTAACCATTAGCTTCTTAGAGATATTTGCTTGGAGAGTATTTTTAGCTTCTGAGCTCTCAACATTTTATTATATTCAATTTTATACCTTTAGTTTTGATTGGGTGACTCCTACATGTGCAGCATAGCAAGAAAATAAAGTTAAAATGAGATAAACTATATACAGTAAACAAGAAAAAAGGTAAAGGCAAAATCTTCCAAGAAAAAAAAAAGAATTCTAAGTTATCACTAGGTAGTTTTTTTAATAAATAAGGAAATAAAAGAAAAAAAAGAGTTCTGGAGACTCACTTTATCTTAAAGTGGCTTTGATTTCAGGACACTGCTACTTGAGTTTTGAGTCAGAAAATGCTGAATAAATCTATCCTTTCCACACAGAAAACAGTTCTTATATTAATTTTCACTTTATTGTATTATTCAGGGCAGGCTATCTGATAAAACAATTTCCACATCTCAGTGGACTAGTAAAATAGAATTTTATTTTTCACTCCCTCAAAATCAAATAGGATGGAGGAGAAGGGTGAGTGCTCTGCTCCACAGAGTCTCTCAGGAACCCAGGCTCCTCCTATCGTGTGTCTCACTGTTCCTAGGGCCTTCGAGGCCTCAACTGAATCCTCTGTCTTTGGATGGCAGATAAGCAAAGAGACAAGCACATGTGGAGGGTCATACTGAAGGCTTTTATGAGCCAGGCCTGGATGTGGTACACGTGACTTTCACTCATATCCCAAGGATCAGACTTCATTAACTGAAGAGGAGGCTAGCAAAGGTAGTTTTATTATGATCCCAGGAGGAGAAAAAAATGGGTTTTTATGAACACATACTCTTTGCCACTCTTCTGATTATTGTGGTTTAGGTGTTCATATTCATTTCCAATATCATGGAAAATTCACTTCAAAATTATCAGGACCCCTGTATAGAGATCTTTTACTTTCAGATTGATGTATTTATGCCAGGATCTTTTTGTCTTGTTTTTCCCCTCTATCGCCAGCCAAGTTCTAAGGGACCCACTTATTACTAAATCTTGATAATAGGATAGATTTGGGGGGACCCAGTTTCCTGAATATGAGTTCTAGCACAGTTCTTTTCTGAAGTTCATCTGTAAAGATAAGGAGAAATGGGAATCACTAGTATATAAAAGTTGTACTATCTCCTTGCACTGAGGTGAAAAAAAAATGCATTTATCAGAAATTCAATTGCTAAGAAGGAAACAACACAGTGACTCTGCTATCAGAATTGCTAATAGACTAAGGGATAACTACAAGCAGCAGGTAAGAAGGCTGGCAACAGAAAACTGAGTTTCCATTGTATAAGAAAACTATCAGAAACTTAGGGGCAAGGAAATCCACTTGTAAGAGGTTTTGATTTTGCAGTTAAAACATGAGCTGTGGGAAATAGTAAAAGAAAGGAAGGAAGACATTCAAACTCAGCATACGTTAGTTTTATATACAGTCAAGGAGAAATGGATCAAATTAAGAAGCACGTTGAAGTGTTAAAATCTCAACTGGCCTTTTCAAAAGGGTGTTGAGAGACACCAAAGTAAAAAGGAAATGGATTTCTAGAGTCAGTATAGTCAGATTTCATTCTGTAGACAATAAACTGAAGATGCAAGGAGTCTTTCGGCTGCAACTGGATAGAGAAGGTTTCGGAAGGTAGGTTTGGGGAGGAGTATATATAAACACTTGCACTGGGCCCAAAGGTACAGGTTTGGAAAGCAAAAGGAATTCCATCTCTAGTTCATAAGTCTATTTCTCTAGCAGGGACAAATGTGAACTCAGGAAGAAATCTTTCCTGGGAGGGAGCATCCAAGGTCTAAGGAATTCAGGAGTTGGGGGCTGCTGATGCAGCTATTGTTACATACTAACATAAATGCCAGCAAATGGCTAAGGAATACGGTGGCTCTTCTAAGAATGGAAAATTTGAGAGAGAGAAACAAGAATTTGGGGAAGTAGGAAATGTAAGGCCATAAACTATACCAGTCTTTGTTTTAAGTCTGAAATTCTCAGCTCACAAGAGAGTGGAAATTCTGGCCCTAGTCAGAGACCACACTCAATTAAAACTTGGGATTCCAAGAACTCTGGTCTAAAGGGGAAATACGAATTAAGATCAATGGACTAAATAAAAAGGAGAAAAGGTAGCAACAAAAAAAAGAAGTTTTTGAGTATTACTTATATATCTATTTAAGAAGATAAGGATATTTTAATAAACCTCTCCTAATTTATGTATGCAGGGCAGGGGTTTTTTCTTGTTATTATTTTCTTCTTTTGTTCCATTGTTCACCTCAGAATATAAGAGGCAGAGTGTTACAATGAGCTCTAAGTGAGAGATTTCTCACATGTGAGGGTTAAATTCACAGACACTAGACTCAGGAACTTGATGGAAACTCTGGAGAAGCTAAATAATCCAAGAAAGTTTTCTTTCTTAAATTTTTTATTTTTCCTTTTCAGTTCTACCAGTTATTACAAAGTCTTTGAAGTTATCTTTTATTTGTAATAGAATGTACGTCTGTCTTGTAACATCTTTTGTGTTTTAGAGACACCGCTTTTGCTTGGAAAATGCTTTTATTTGTGGGAATTTGCTTGGAATTTAGGGGCTTCCAATGCCGCATGGGTCCTGAGTATTTGTGGAGAAAGTGTGGGACTGGTGCTATAATGTTCCTATGTGTCTTGTGGTTCCTCTGGAACTTTACAAGAACATAGGAAAGTTTTCTAGTTGGAAGACATCCATTTCTGGACATCTACATCCAGTGGGAGAATGTAGGCCTTCAACAGGGCGTTATTAATGAAGAAGAAATCCTATTTCTCTGCCAAGACATCTAAGTGAGCTCTCCTTTGACTGAACCTCAGTAAAATAAGAAGAAAATGCAAGAGAGAAAATGCTTTTAGACATAAGCTAGGACTTTAATTTATCTGTAAAAAGGGAGACAAGATTTCATTTCAGCTATCAAATTTCCCTGTGGTGAAAAGAGGTTTATATAATAACATGAAGGGTTAATATTGTTAAAATGTACAAATTTGGTTGCAAAATTGGGGGATTTTAAATTGGTGGCTTTGTGTTATTTGGGCTCTGCTATTAGCTGACACACCTTGTATAAGCTTGTCTGGTGAATAGGTAGGAGAAGGGGAAATAGAAACTTGGATAATTTCTTCTAATATAGAGTATGCTCTTGGGGTGTCACTCAATTAATTCCTGTACTGACCCATATTAGAGGTTTTGGGGGACAATATCAACAGGGGTTTTCATGATGGCCTAAGGGGATGGTCTGCCAGTCTAACTGGTCCCTGCCAGACTATAAACTTTGTGGAAATAAAAATTAGGAAATTTTAATTACATTGATATACATTAGTTGCAAAAATGTGGGTTAAATCATATTTATGGACATACGTACTTGAATACAAACACTCTGTTGAAATTTTCTTTTTCAGCAAGACAGGAAATTGAAGGAACAAGAATATATACATCTTACAACCACAGGAATACAAATGAAGATGCTAGCCAGATGGAAAATTGCTTTTTGAAAGATGATATTGTGCATGATTTGTTTCTTGTCAATGTTAAGAGATCTTTTCTGTATTTATCAATAATTACTACAACAAAATAAGACTTTCTGAGAAGTATGAATGTCTGACTACATGTTTTAAATGTAAAAGTTTAAACACTTAATTTTGTCAAGCATATCTGATTAGAAGTTATATTTCTTCACTTAAAATTATATTTGTATTAAAATTTAAATTTCCTCTCTGACTTTGTAAAGTGATCTTGCTAATCTTGTTTTTATTAATTCATGATTATTTATTATGTGGTGAAATCTCTTTTTAGACGGAGACAATTTTGTGTTTCTGCAGCAGTCTTGTTTTTTTAAACTCCTCTCTGATTTGACTCCAGCACAATATGAAGTCCAATTTATTCAGTTGCTCCCTGAGAGCAGGACCCACATCTGTTTTGCCCTCGTCACTGCATTCGCATTGCCTAAATTAGTTGCCCAGACTTCCCGACAGTGTGACTGCATGTGACTTGTTAAAAATAATGGAGCCACATGAAGGTGTAAGAAGGTGTTTTCTGATAATCCACTGATCTTTTTCCTCTCCTAAGTGTTTCAACGATGTCTCTAGCTAACCACTGGAACTAAGCTGGTAAGACAAGTAAAAAGCAAGAATCAAAAGTAGAGGAAAGTTGAGCTCTACAGCCTGCTCAGGCTCCCCTCTGTACCCCATTGTCACTGTTTCCCTAAGAATGAGTTAGGATACACAGTCGACCATAGTACCTGGGCCATGAGATTCTGTATCTTTGTAGAATCTCCTTTCCTTCCACAAAGCTGGAAGAATAAGAATGCCAAGTTTTCCTATCCTGAAAGAGCCTGGGTTAGTGACATGAGCATTGGTTGGCAGGGGAACGTAAATACTCTCCTCTTCATTCAAATGGCAAATGATTTCTAGTTGGCTTATGTTTATTTCTATCATGTATTTAGCTCTGGACTTGTCTTTGTCATAGAGACAAGGTCCCTTACCATTTATATTGGAGGTCATTTAGGCTTACGTCTAGTATAGGCAATAGGAATCATCCAAAAAGATCATCCCAACTCACCAAACACTGTAGTACAAGGCAAAAACCTTACAGTAATAATATGCAAGGCTACCTAAAATGCCACTTCTATCAAAAGTTCAGAATTAACCACATCTTCCCTTGAAGCATACTGACAAGCTTGCATCTCTATATCATATTTATTTTGTTCAATACACTCTTATATCCTAACTATATTAGACACTGTTCTCATACCTTTACAAATACTAACACATATAATTCTAAATTATTTAATATTATTACTCCCACTTTAAAGATAATGCATTTGAAGTTCAGAGACATCAAGTCATTTGTTCAAGCTCACAAAGCTAATAACTGGTAGATCATGTGACTTCAGCACCTGTTCTCTTAACCGCTAAACTCTGCTCCTCACACTTATTATGTCTAGTTATAGTATCTATACTCATGCAATTTTCCCTGAGTTTCCTGATTTTTTTCCAAAGAAAACTGTCAAGTGATACATCTCTCCCCTCCTTTCTCAGAAATTCTGGGTTTGACTAAAATACAGGAAATTATTCTATTATTATTAGTTATGTTGATTTTTCATTTAATGGAATAATAATAGAAGGAATAACAACCAAACTATATTGAGACTTACTATATCTTAGGCCTAATATTCTAATATCTAAGATTACCATATTCTTATATATTACAGATACACAGTATAAAAAGGGTTCTGGACCTAATTCCACTTTGAGGGGGGTGGTTTCCCCAAACCAACCAATAAACAATTCTTAAACACTAGCTGGGTGTCCTACAATTCAACTCAATTCTGACACTATCTACATAGAGAGAGCATCAGGTCTCACAGGTTAAGGGTGAAGCCAAGCAGGACCCTGCAGGGCGCTCCCAGGTACAAGACTCTCCATGTCCCCACTTCTCATCTGTAGAAAAAGCTTTAGTATCCTAGGGCTTTCTCAAACTGGTAACGACTAGAGACATGAAAAAATGCAGAAACAAAGGAAAAGCAATTAAGCAAGAAAAGTAATAATAGCTTGAACAATAGAGTCACAGACTCCTAGTTCCTCCTAAAGGGATATAGATAATAACATGATTCATATCCTTGAGTCGTTTTACAGAAACCAGGACTCCCACTAAACAAAAACTGCTAACCACAAGCACATAGATGCCAGACTGGTAGGAACCAGATTGATGATTAAGATTCCCAAAACATCACCTTGTTACCTCGCCACCAACCAATCAGAAGAATGTCCATGTGCTGATCACGTACCCTGTGACACTTGCCCCTGATGTTGCCTTTAAAAACCCTTGCATGTAAGTCATCAGGGAATTTGGATCTCCTGAGCATTAGCTGTCTAGTCTCCTTGCTTGGCACTGCGCAAATAAATACTGTACTTTCCTTCACTACAACCTGATGACAGTAGATTGGTTTTGCTGCACTTCAGGCAAGTGAACTCAAGTTCAGTTTTGGTAACAAGGGCTCATTCCTACAAGAATGTCCCCCCTTTCCTACCCAACTTCAGAGGTCAGTCACAAGTCCAGGTTGTTACCTGTAATTCTGACAGACTGCTATAAATCAGAGGTCCCCATGACCCACTTCTTGATTTTGATTAACTTCCTAGACCAGGTCACAGAACTCACAGAAAGATTTTACTTACTAGAGCACCAGTTTCTTATAAAAGGATATAACTCAGGAACAGACAGATGGAAATGATGCATAGGACAAAGTATGGGAAAATGGTGCTGAGCTTCCAAGCCCTCTTGGAGCATGCCACTCACCTCAAATCTCCAGATATTCACCAACCCAGGAGCTCTCCAGAACCCCTCCTGTTGGGTTTTTATGGAGGCTTCATTACACAGGCATGACTGATCAAATCACTGGCCATTGCTGATTGACTCAATCTCTAGCCCTTCTCCCCTCCCTTGAGGTCAGGGGAGGAGGGATTGAAAGTTTCAACACTCTAATCACACATTACTAATCACACATTAGTTCTCCTGGCAACCAGCTCCTGTCTTTAGGGGAGTTCCAAAAATCACCTTATCAACCTAATGAAAGACACCTTCATTGTTCTTACCACTTAGGAAATTCCAAGTGTTTTAGGAACTGCATGCCAGAAATGGGGATGAAGACCAAACATATATTTCACACACTGTATTTTGTAATTCTCACAATAACCCTATAATATTAATATTAATACTCCATTTTAGTGGCAAGATTTGAACCTAGCTCAGGTTCTATGCTATGTATATATGGTGACCAATATGCTATAGGGCCTCATATAAAACAAACATTAAGCAGGCAGTCTACATTTATGCATTGATAATTCCTCAGCATATGAAACTTGGAGATGTGCATTGCTCTGCAACTCAGGTCTCATACTTTTCTGACATTCCAGAACCCCACTGAATACACCTACTCTATCATTAACCAAAATTTCAGAAAGAGACACCTGATTGCAGTTTGTTAGGATTGCAGCCTGGGAGACACAGCTTCAGGAAGCACTTGAATTGTGTTCCACCAGACTACAAAATAAGGGAAGCTCATAAAGGCAAAATAACCTACAAGGTTACGTAAATTGTTTGTCAAGAATTAGGATTGGAGCTGGCAAGATTGCTTGTTAAGCAAGGATTGGTTGGCCTCTAAAATGGTTACACAGCTGCAAAGGGTGGAGGAAACTTTGAAACTACAGGATGCAGCTAGCAGCTGCTAGCAGATATTGTTTTGAAAACTGGCTGGTGGTATTCTTGAGTCTGATACAGTTCAGAAAAAATTCAAGTTCTCAGTGATGCAGGAATGTGTCTGAAACCACATCCACAATGGCCACCCAGCTCCATTTTGGATGCCTGAACCATAGTTACTCCGTTTTGATTTTTAAATGGTCTTAAATATGTCATCACCACCCTCTACAAGATGCTGCCCCCTCTGCTGGCACCAGATGCTCTCCTGTGTATCTGCCTTGGTATCTGCTACAGAGGCCTCCTTCCAGATACTAGCTGTGGGCTATGCTAACCTCAGAGGCTGCTTAGGTATATCTTTTAATCCATAGGTCTGCATCAAAACACTTCTCTCAATTTCAAAGGAAGTAAAACAAGGGATATTAATTCATTTGGAAATAATTTTTCATCTTTCTCTACTCATTCTCTTTTCTTCACTGGACAAAGAATAATGTGCTCAAGTATTGAACTAAATTTACCCCAACTGTCTCCAAATTTAATTTTTAGAAAAGAGTCCTCAAAAGCATCTCTCTTCTATTTAGCTTTATTATAGGAAGTCAGTATAGTCTAGTGGCTAGGACCTGGAATCTGGAATCAGAAATTTGGGGTTCACCACTGACCTTGGACACACTAACGAGCCCCAGAGAAAGCCTCATTTCTCTCATGTAAAGAAATGGAGATAATGGGTAACAATACCACTCTCCTCATTGGATTGTTGTGAAAATGAGACCATCCTATTAAAGAGTTTAGCATGTTACTTGGCTTAGGCTAAGTAGTGACTAGCAATTAGCCGTTGTCTTTGCAGTAGCCATTTTACATTACATTAGAGTCAGTCATCCTGTCCATATGCACACTAAAATTACCTGGGGAGGTTTAACAACTACTGATGCTTGGGTCCAACTACCAGGGATTCTGATTTAGTTTATTTGGGGTAGTCCTGGGCAACTAGGTTATCAGAAATGTTTTTTCACACAAGCCCCAATGTACCATTTTGTACGTGGTAGAGGCATGCCTTATAAATAAACCTTAAATAACATACTAAGCTTACTTTAAAATTCTAGCAGTGGAATCCAAGCACTCAGCTATCTTTACCTGAGTATTGGAAGGTGGTTATTTTTTTAACAAATGACTAGCTTTCAGAGAGATAAAGAAAAGCAAGGTGGTGAGAGGGACCTGTCTAAATTATTACAGCACCCAAACACACCAAATCAATCAGTCAGGTGATAGATCCTTCAGCAGGACCACATTCATAGCTAATGGATAAGGATCCTGAAGTATCCTAAAATGTTACTCCTGGATATGTTATTACTTAGAATAGTCATGGGTCATGGGCTAGTTAGGCGGAAGGCCTGGAATTCCAGTGTTATAAAACCCGGTTTCTCATTTGAGTCCCCACTTGCCTGTAAAATCCTGAGTAAGTTGCTAATCTTCCTTCAGGCTCAGATTCTTCATTTGCAAAAGCAGATGAACACCTATTTCACATGGTTCCTGAAATTATCAAGAGACATTCAGTGTTAATCATGTTTTTCATTGATAAAGGTTATACACATTAAATCTTTTTTTCACTATAGTTATATTCTCTGGCCCTCTAGTCTTCCACCAGTCCCTCTTCTTCTCCATAATTAGCTGTTTATGCCACTATTAAGGATATTTTCCTATTAATGTAGATGCATCCCTGACTTCTGACTCCCCAAAGGTCAGGAACTGGCCTTAGTTCTGTATTCCAGGAACCTAGCTCATTATCTGATACATAAAAGATGTTTAATAAATACTTGATGAAAGAATATACGGAAATCAAGAAGCCAGAATTATGAGCAAATAAATTTTTACCAAGGTCAATTCAGTGGGAGAAAATTGTCAGACTATGAAAAGCTATGTAGGGAGAAGCAACTCCAAGCCTCAATTTAACTTCCCTGATGTTTAACATTGACTATTGTTTTGAAGGTGAGATTTTAGGAGCTGTCATATTAGACTTTCAATTCATTCAAGTCTCATTTATTAGGTGTGATAAAACTCAGGATTTAAGACCCTAGATAATTAACCAAGTGTGCTTTCAATTTCAATCCCCGTTACCTACAAATATTTGAACTAGCATTTAATGTTTATTTTGAGCTATCACTGCTATTCCTGGACCTTTGTAACTCAATGAGTTTCATTTCCTTCCATCTTAACCAAAGGAGAAGCACTGACTCTCATCAGAGGAGCGGCATTTCAGGTCAAACATTCCATAACTGGAATTTGAGTTAATGTAAATTCATTCCTATGTGACTTGCATTCCCCCAGTAAACATTTATCGTCTACTGCCTCTGACCTTGAACCACTACATGCCACACTGAGGCCAAATTATTGCATTAGTTTTTTTATACTTGAAATAAGTAGAATTTCCATCTCTGGCTTTATTTCCCACTCCTTGATATCATAATACTACCCAAGTTAGCTTTATAATGATGAAGAATTGAATTATATGGTACAGATGAACTTATTTGCAAAGCAGAAATAGAGTCACAGATGTGGAGAACAAACTTATGGTTACCAAGGCGGGGAAGGAGGGGTGGGATGAACTGGGAGACTGGGATTGACATATATACACTACTATGTATAAAACTGATAACAAATGAGAACCTACTGTACGGCACAGAGAACTCTACTCAATGCTATGTGGTGACATAAATGGGAAGGAAATCTAAAAAAAAGTGGATGTATGTATACGTATAACTGATTCACTTTGCTGTACAGCAGAAACTAACACAACATTGTAAAGCAACTATACTCCAATAAAAATTAATATAAAAAAAGAATTGAATTATAACCCTAGGCTCAACATAATTTAGCTTTGCTTTTTCAGCCATATCCTAGATCAGTTGTTGAACTCTGTGTCTTCAAATCATCTGGAGGTCTTATTAAAATGCAGATTCTGATTCAGTAAGTCTTTGATGGGGTCTGAGATTTTGAATTTCTAACATGCTCCTAGATAATGTTGTTGATGCTGGTCTAGGGACCACATTTTCAGTAGTAACGTTCTAGATAATTTCAATTCACTATAATTGTTTGAACTTGTTTCTCTGCATTCCTTGATTCTTTTGCCTCTTATTATATTCATTCACTTATCCCCTAGACTCATACTTAAGAAGTTTTCTCAGGTGTAGACCTTGGGCCATGTAGTCAACTACGGCTTGTATTGTTTGTCTCAGCTCCACAGTTAGCACCTGGAGTACCCACACCTATCAGCCTTATAAAAACCTACCTGCAAATAGAGTCCCCAGAAATAGGGACAAGAAGTAGGCATTCAGCAACAGTGAATGCTGAGACAGATCACTTAGAGTCCCAGATTCTCTATGTGTTTCCTTTGAAGCAAGAGATAATTTACAAACATTCTCTGAATCCTTGAAAAAATGTGCATTGTGTTTTCAAACTAATGAATTATACTATTCAAATTATAATGTATGTTTTGCTTTTAAACATATTAATATATTCAAAATTTTCATGTCAATAACTTTGTTTTCAGTCATTTTTTAATTTAACACTTCAATATTTTTATATTTGCAACTTAAGAAAATGAGCCACTTGATACTGTGTTCATCTGTTGTGGGTATTGGAATTATTATATTCTATTATAACTATTACATTCTGATAGATTGTATGAAGAGGTGATCTCCCTGAAAGGCTATTATCAGAGTCAGTTATTTTTGGAACAGGCAGTTCCTAAGATAAGGGACCAGGAAGATAACAGGAAATGATGAATTATCAAGGCAGAATATAGAGGCATAACTCCTAGTAGATACCTCTCTAAGTCTTGATCTCTTTAATTGGGACTTCTAATATAAATATGCTTTAATATTTTGTTCTATGAGTTAACAACTTACATGTTACTTGCTATATTCCCTTTTATCATTACTTTCAGTTTCATCTTTAATAAGTCCTTATTTAAAAACGTTAGCTTGGTTTCAGATGTACAATGAGGAAAAATAAGGAAACTGTAAAGCAATAGAGGCTTGAAGCTTGGAGGACGGAATACAGATTTGGGAGACTTCAAGGTCAGAGATTCTAGTTGTGACCCCAGACTTCAAAAGCAGGTACAAGAATAAGGAAGCTGGCAAGCATAGTATCTCGCCCAATGACTTGGTTGGTGATGGATGCATATAAGGAATCTAGTGAAGACTCATAGGACATCCATCGTTCTTAACCCTAACACCGCAGATAGTATGTGTGCTACCCAAGAACTTATGTCTCTCCAGCCCCTCCCACATATACATAGAAAAGGGAGAGGGAAAAGGGCAGAATTGATTCAACTTGTGGTCATGACTAAGAATCTCAAAGAGGCTGACTTGACTTGAAAGAGACTTTCAAACTAGAAGAGAGAGAGCTATGGGAGCAGTTTTTTTTTTTCATGACTGTGCAACAATAGACGATGAGGTGGATGAGAGCAGTTACAGAAATAAGGTTTTCTTTGTATCCACATCTGAAACATAGTATGTGTATCCCAATACTGCTCATCTACTTTGATCACAATTAATATTAAAAACTCTTGCATTTGTTTTGATATGTTTATCACCAACAAATACCATGTTGCAAAATACTATTGCTTTTCTGTCCTCAACTGAAACTGTAAGCAGCATTTAACACATTTGATGACTTTTCCCTGCTTAGAGAAACACTCTCCTCTCCTGGCTTTCATGATACTACCCTCCTCTGGTTGTTCCTTCTCAGTCCCTTTTCTGAATAATACTGGTTGTCAAATCTGAATCTACTTCTTCTCTTACCCTGCTTATCTTCAAGATTAGAGGTTCTCAACTCTAAACGCATATTTTAATCACCTGAGGAGGTTTAACAACTAATGACCCCTGGGTCCAACCTCCAGAAAGTCTGATTTATTTGATTTTGGGGTATCTGGCCAAATAGATTAAAAACTGTCAGGTTACTGTAATGTGAAACCAATAATTAGAAGCACTTTACTAGATGTTTCTCCTATTGATAAATATAAATTTCTATATTAGCTCCAGAATTCTTTCCTGAAATCAAGATTCAACCAACTGCCAGGATTCTGATGATAGTACGGCAGTTTATATTGGACTGTTTCCTGACAATAACAATTATAAACTCTGGACAAAGAAGCATATCTATGTCTATTTCTACGTCTCTTCATATCAACTGAGAGCAGGCAGAAACTGGAGCTGATATTACACTTTCCAGATTGGAAACACACTGGGTGAGATCCACATTTAACTGGCTTTTCCCATGATAGCACTCTCCAGTCTGCCCTGTGCACAGGAGATACAGTTCAAGCAGAAAACAGAAGTCTGAGGTCAAAGTTTGGGGCTGCTAGAAACTGACGAGGATAGGTAAGTGCATGAAAGGATGAAACCACAGAAGGCGTGATCCCCAAATCTGTGTGTGAACTCTTCCAAAATTCAGCTGCACATGTGTAGAGTGAGATTCTAATGAACTTAGTAGAAAACAACAGTTGTAAAGCTAAAACACTGAACAGGAATTTTGGTAGCTGCCTGGTATTAGGGAGGTGCAGTTTGGAATTCGAGTTCTGCCTAATTAGAGGAATTAAATCTAGGGTTTGTAACTGATACTTCAGAAGGGCCACAACTTAGAGTAGTAAAGCCCATTCCCAGGACTAAAGTCTATGCCCTGAACTGAGCGAAAAATTCAATTACAATCACTCTAACAAAACTAAAAACAAAACCTTAGGATCAAGTTGGTCCACCAGCAACTTAATTGCTTGCTAAATTAAAATTAACATTTTCCAGAGGAAAGTTACAGAATCCAAAGTCTCTGCAAAATATTATTCAATGTAAAATAAAATTACTAGAAATGGAAAGAGGCAGGAAACTGACATCTATATTCAAAAGAAAAATCAGCCAATAAAAGTGGACACAGACATAGCAAATGTTGGAATTAGCAAACAATAAGTTTAAAATGACTACTATAGATATATTAAAGAGTTAATAAGAAAAATGGATATGATGAGTAAAGATACATTTCAGAAAATATATGGAAACTAAAATTGAACCAAATGGCTACCCAAGAACTGAAAACTACAATATCTGAAATTAAAATAAGAAGTGCTTTCAGAAGAAATGTATCAGTGAAACTGAAGATAGGTAAATAGAAATTTCCAAGCTCAGACGCAGATTATTTTTAAATGGAGAAAAAAAATGAACAGAGCTTCAGTGGCTTGTCAAGTAATATCAAGAAGTCTAACATTGGAATGGGTGTCCCAGAAAAGGAGAAGAGAGATAATGGAGCAGAACAAACACTTGAAGAAATAAGGTTGACTATTTCCCAAATGTGATGAAAACCCACAATCAATTGACCCAGGAAATTCGGCCAGCTTCACGTAGGAAATATGGAAGAGCCAACTAATCATTTCACATTTGGGTTACTCGTAGATCTTAAGACTAGCAAGTTCAGAATGATCTCTTGATATTTCTTTGATACTTCCCACTCTTCAAACATGTTTGCTCATTTCCCAATATTTCTCATTTGAGTAAATAGTATCACACTTACCCTGTTGCTCAAAATGAGATTCTGGGAGTCATCTATATTGGTTTCCCAGGGCTGCTCTAACAAATTACCACAAACATGGTGGCTTTAAAAAAAACACAGATTAATTTTCTTATCATTCTAGAAGTTAGAAGTCCAAAATGGATTTCGCTGGGCCACAGTCAAGGTGTCAGCAGGGCTGCATTTCCTCCAGAGGCTTTAGGGAGAATTTGTTTCCTTGCCTTTTCCAGCTTCTAAACGCTGCCTTTATTCTCTGGCTTGTGACCCATCCTCCATCTTTAACGCTAGTGTATAGCATCTTCTCCCTGACTCTTCCTCCCCGTGCTTTGGTCACATGGTTTCCTTCTCTGCCCTATCAAATCTCCTGATAAGGACACATATGATTCCATTTAGGACCCATCCAGGTAATTCAGGCTAATCCTCTCCATCTCAAGATGCTAAACTTAATCACATCTGCACTCTCTTTTGTCAAATGAAGTTATATTCACAGCTTCCAAGGATTAGAACCTGAATATGTTTGGGGTCTGTTATTCAGCCTACCACATCATCTCTTATTGCTCTTCTCTTACCCCAATTTTTAATTTTTTCATGAACAATTCTTTTTCATTTTATTTGAAAATACATCTTGAATCCACCCACTTCACCTCCAATGCCACCCCTCTAATCCAAACTACCACTAATTATCATCCAAAGAAGGTCCCCTCTGGCTGAAACACACTTCCTTCAGATCTCCTTACTATTATCTCCTTCTCATACTTTAGACTGTAACTCATATATTCACTTTTAAGAAGGCTTTGATAACAATAGCTAAAGAATATCTAATTCTACCCTTTAACTCCTTTTAAGACCTTGATGCATTTCAAAATCAACATATTGATTTGTTTCCTCTATCAATTAGGTTCAATCAGGAAAATAGAAACCTTTTGGGAGCTTTGAACGAAGGAATTGGTTACCCTAGCACTGGAAAGTTGGAAGAGCAAAAATGAGTAGGAGTCCTGGAAGAGTAAAGTAGGGGAAGGAATATTGTCCAGAAATTAATACCTGCAAAACCAGATACCTCCCCAAAGGTTAGAGGACAAAAGGGAAGAAGTGTTACCAGAATCGAAGAGCATCTGGGGATGCTGTACCACTGATAGAGGTAACAGAGAGGAAGAAAAGAGCATCTTGCCTCCTCATTTTCTATTTCTCTATAGAACACTAATGCAAGTTTCCTACATTGCCAAGGAAGTACATTTTGTGGGCCATATATCCTGAATGAATTGGGAACTGTTTAAATGTAGTCTGGCAATAATAGTGGGTAAACACTGATTGTTCAAAAGCTCTTAATCCCCAACAGTAAGTATTTTGGGAAAATCTCCTTTTAAAAGCATCAGATGTTCTCTGTTTTTTACTAAATGAATCTATCTACAACAATTGACCCTGCTGTCCAAAAAGCTATTTTAGAGTTGCATTTCCTGAGAACTTTAAAAACAAGTGTGGAGGTTTAAACAGCATGAGCACATACTTGGGGGAATTTATCTTGTTTCCCAAGAAACAAAAATTACAAATGGCAAAATAACTTTGTAATACTGTAGGAAGAGATCAAAATGTATTCTTTCCCACCACCGGAAGCCATGCTCATTATAGCAGGAGCCCTGTGTATGATCTCCATTGGGATCTTGGCCTTTAGAACAAGATGTTAAATAATTAGCATTACCATAGCAATGGGAGCTGAAAATAAGCTGCCTTAACAGATCTACTTCCTGCACAAAGAAAGCAGCTAGCACAAGTAGAGGGCAGGGACTTGTAAAGTCAACATTTATGGAACACCTACTATTCCATAAATAGTAGTGCCAGGAATTTTAAAAAATGTATTTATTTATTTGAAAGAACATAGGATTAAGAATTAGAACACCTGTGCCTAGATCCCAACTCTGCCTTATTAAAATGATGTGATACTGAGAAATATATTTAGCCTCTCAACTTCAGTTTTCTTAGGTATAAAATAAGAGTAAAAATAACAATGTCATAAAGAAATTGTGAAGATGGCCTAAGGAAACATGTGAAGTTGTTTGTAAAGTTGTTATATAAATATTTCTGTTGAAGACTATAAATTGCTACATAAATATTTCTGTATTTATGATTGTAAGTATATAAGAAGTACTTAAGAAATGCCAACCACTTTAGACATTTGTTTGCAAAAACAAGATGGCAGTTGTTAGAAATTAAGATGGAATTTTGAAGGTGTTTATGAAAATGTACGAATGCCTGAATCCTGTTCTGCAAATCATAACTCATCCCTGAAAACTCTACAGGGAGATAGACACAGGGAACAAAGCCAATGGGAAACAAATATTAGTTCATTATTATTGGGTAAGTACCTAATTACTCCTAATGCAAAATGTTGGCAAAGCTGAGTTAGAGGTCTGCAGCTTTTTGCCTGCAACCAGCCTAAATTCAAATTTTGGAGTATTACCACCTAATGACCAACCACATGGTACAAGGGACCCGACACACTGACCAGGACTCTCAGGAGGTTCTGTGGAAAAAATTAGAGGTAACAGAGTTCCTCCCAAGAGCACCATAAAAGAGAAAAAGTGAAAGAGAAAAAATATAATGTGGATTCCTGATATTTTTGGCACAGTATTCTTGCCCATTAGCAAATATGGATGAATCTATGGCCTAGAATCTGATGAATAAGATTAGCAGTTTCTTCTTCATGGGAAGGTGAGGGAGCTAGGATTGATGTGGAGAGAAAGAAACTCAAGTCTCCTCCCCTGCCTGTTGCAGTCAGTATCCCTAGATGGCCCTTCCCTAGCCAGCCTGTCTCTGGCCATTCACACTCACTGAGTCCTCTGAATAAATTCAGGGAATGATTCCACACTGATGCACCCCAAAGAGGAAACTAGGTTAGCCAGTGTGCCTTCATCATTTTATTGCCTCTCAACTACAAATCTACTCTTTATTGCCTGATCTGTGGAATGAAGTTGGGCTCTTTATTTCTTCTTTGATATAAGGGACAATGCTAAGGTTTGTCAATAGAGAGTCCTGGGGAGATAATCAATGGTGGAGGAAGGGGGTCTTTTTTCTGGTTTCAGAGTGCTCCACTAATAGGCTCCTGCAGTGTGTGTAGCTTCTTCAGTGCCTGATTCCTTCACTGCACACAGCTCCAGTCCCGGCTCCTGCAGCATTGTGGTTTCTCCGGCAACAGGAATCTTCAGCCCAGATGTCTCCTCCAACACCAGCTCCCACAGTGCATGGTGGCGAGCAGCACCTATGACCAACAGCTTCCTCCAGCACCCTCTCTGGTGGTTTGGCAGTGGAATGCCTCTGGCAAGATAATTCCCTGTGCATAATTTTCTCAGCACTGTAGAGTACGGACTTCCAGTGGCTTCCACAGGTGCATCGCCACAGTTACTTTTCTGCCATCCAGTGGGTCATGGCCATGCCCTCTTCAACAAGATCTGGATCTCAGCCATGGGGGGAGGGGTGGAAGGGGGGCTCTAATATATTGGATGCTCTGTCATACCCCTACGTGGTAGTAACTACTCCTTATATCTACCTTTCCTATGTTCTTTAGAGTTCTCTTTACTTCTTTATTAACTCCTCCCTTGTTACTCAAATCTCCTGTTATTGTTAATATTCTTTTTATTAAACTTGTACAAATCGCTGTGTAGTTTCTGTCTCCTGATTGGAACCTGACTGATGCAGCCAGGTTGGTGTAGGCTAGGCACTGCTCTAGAGAAAGGAGGGAACTTCTATTTACTGAGCACTTGCTCTACACTAGAACCTGTGCTGGGTGTTGCATCATTATCTCATTTGATCGTCACAGCAGTTCTTTGTTGCAGGATACTGTTATCGGCACCATTTTACAAGTAAGGACGCTGAGGCTCACTAAAATAAGTGACTTAAGGTACCCCAGCTATTAAATGGCAGAGTTTTGGAATTAAACTCATTTATCTGGGTTAAAGCCTATGGAACTCATAAAGCTAGGAATTTTCCAAAATTCACTTGAAATATTCTTTAGCTTTACTTCCCTAGTTAGCACTACTACATAATATCCTAGATACTTATTTATGGAATAATGCCCTTTCTACTTCTCTCTGAAATGGAAGTTAGATTCCTTAGTGACGAGATGAAACTTGTCTTTATTAGAGTTTAAGCACTCTTTGCCACCAACATTTACCACCTCTATTGGTGTGTCTGTAAGGACCCATTAAGAACAGCACGGATTGTGCTATCAATACCTAACCTTCAGAGCTACCGCTACTGTTTCCTTTCTTGACTTTTTTTTTTTTTTTTTTGCGGTACGCGGGCCTCTCACTGTTGTGGCCTCTCCCGTTGCGGAGCACAGGCTCCAGAGGCGCAGGCT
Organism: Delphinapterus leucas; assembly: GCF_059928025.1. Taxonomy (NCBI): domain Eukaryota; kingdom Metazoa; phylum Chordata; class Mammalia; order Artiodactyla; family Monodontidae; genus Delphinapterus; species Delphinapterus leucas. The sequence continues at coordinate 96,817,733 of NC_143134.1, forward strand.
CAGCGGCCATGGCTCACGGGCCCAGCTGCTCTGCGGCATGTGGGATCTTCCCGGACCGGGGCACGAACCCGTGTCCCCTGCATCGGCAGGTGGACTCTCAACCACTGCGCCACCAGGGAAGCCTTCTTGACTGATCTTTTAACTCCAATTGATTTTTTCAAAATTTCAGTTTCCACTTGATTCCCTGTTTTCTTGCACTCCTATCTTCCTTTACAACATCACAAACTTTATTTTATTTGCTTTGGCTCAGTGGGTGATTTCTCAGATGAAATAACTTGTTTTCTTTCTCTGATTCTAAAATCATCAGAGGAACCTAGTAGCATGAAAGGGAACTGTGCAATGTACTTTGAGGATCACAAATTACTCACTGGAAAGAAAATGATGGATATGTTTTTCTATTCTCTGCATGTATTATACCAAGACGATAGTTTTTCTCAAGACAAAGTTCAAATGTTTTCTCCTATAAACCCCATGCACTTTTCCCAGGGATGAGCCTAGAGGAGGTATGAGGCCCAATTCTGGCCAAAGAGATGTGAGGAAAGTGAGCTATGAGATACCTGGAAAGGTTATCCTCCCTGGAAAAAAAGAAAAAAAAAAAAAAGGCACACTAGAAGAAGACCCCTTTGCCGTTTTCTTCCTTCTAGCTCTAGACAATTATGTGAGAACACAATATTTGGATACTCTGTGTGAGCCTGTTGAATGAATGAATGACTGTTGTTTTGAGACACCACATTGGTCAATTGGTTGTAGGCAGTCAAAAGAAGATTCAGTCCCAGAACAATCCTTTGGTATTCTCTCTGGAAGAAATCCATGAGAACTAGATTGAGATGGAATTTAGGTTAAATAAATGCAAAAAGCCTGAGAGAGATTAGTCACTTGTGTTATACTCCATATAAACAGCCAAATGTGGTCTTAGATAAATTACAGAAAACTGTGGCTTTTTGTTTCTTTCTCACCAATACTTATTTAATTAAAAAAATTAATATTCAGGGTGTCTACATTTTAGTGCTCTCTCACTCTCTTTTTATTGCCATCAGAAAGCTTTAAAAATTGGAAGAGGACAGGAGGCGGTTTTCAGGGCAGAGAAAGATGCTAAAACAAAATCGCATTTCCGAAACTGTCAGAGCTAAAAGTATTTGAGAAATAAAAAGATACACATTCAAAGGTCAAGAGGTGTTTTAAAATTTTAATTCCACCTGTTTCTTTTCCCAATTTTTGAGTCATTTAGAGCTAATAGTTGATAAAGTCATAGAAAACAAAGAAATCTTAAAAGATCTCATATGTCTCATCTGTGGGGGCTTTAGTTCAAACTAGTTAGTCATTACACCAACTCCAGGACTCTGAGTATGGTTTCTTTCCACCACCCCACTATGGCTACATGAGTAAACTCAAACAAAACAGCCCCACGAAATGTTAATTTACATTTTGTTCCTATTTCAATATAAAATTACACAGTATCCGTTTCCTCAAGGTATTGAGCCAAAGAGCGTTCCATGCTGCCCAGTCATTACTCTGTCTCCAATTCTGTCATTTTTTCTGTCCAAAACCTCATGCATTTTGCAGGTGCTCCTTGTAGATCCATATTCCATGGAAGAGGAACTGGACAGCTCTCAGTCACAGTTAGGTGGCTTATTTGTGAATACACAGCAATAGCCAGGAAGAGAAGCAAGAGCGAACTCTCACTTTTGCCGCCTTTATCTGTATTTGTAGCTGTGCATGAGCATGAATCTTATTCAGTAATTCCAAAGCCATGAGGTTAGGTTAGCATACATAAAAGCACTGCAATTATCTTAAACCTTCCATATGCAGACCTTTATGGACTCCTATGTCTTAAAATAAATTCTTTATTGATTTTGCTATAATAATTTACAGCTCCAGGATAATCAAATTGGTGGATAACTTGCAGTAGCCATAGATATATGCAACAAGATACAAGCACAGAAATGCACTTGCGTTAATAATATCAATCTCAGAGTTCCTAAAGCAGATATGCCTTTTCTTGGCAAATATCTGCAGAGACAATATTTATTCCAAATGCCAACTCCAAGACCACTAGGATCCCTAGGAAGTGAGGTTGAGAGTAATGTAGAGCTATTGCCATCTAGTGGTTCACAATAGAAACATCAGGCTCCTTTCCTCAGGTCTAACAGAAATAGAAAATTTTTTATAAAGGTAAATATTCTGCAATTTTATTTCACTGCTCTGTGTATACGTGGTTGGATTAAAACATTTTTGAAAGAACTCATGGATGCTTATTATTATCTGAGGACAATTCAAACCTCTAGCCATACTGGAATTTTCATTCATCAAACACATTGTTAGAAGCCGAGCTTTGAGTTTAAAACTACGGTTATAGAAATGTGCCATCCTCAGAGTCCCTATTTCAAGCTGTCGTTCAAAAGCTATAGCCAGATATTCTGGATTTCATGTGTGTGACCCAGGGGCATTCTTGCATATTTTTTGGCTCTCTCTCCCTCTTTCTTTATACATGTGTGTACGTATGTGTGTGTGTATACATATATGTAATATAGTACTAGGTATTATGCACACTACACACCATTTAACAAAACAGACATTATACAAAGAATACAATCAAGTGAATATGCATATTTAAATATTTAAATTATATGTATTAATTAAACAGGAATCTGTATTCACGGGCTCACTAAATTATTAATAACACTGAGCATTGTGATATGATGGGAGTATACTTCATTAATTAAATAAAATTTGGGTTTAATGCCTTATGTTGCAGAAATTAAAGGTCTAGTTGTGTTTATTTTATTTTGATACTTGGTTTTGATGACCATCAAAACATTGCTGCAAAGTATTTCTCAAAAGATCTGTGGATCCAACAGGAGGTGCATCATTGGCTACATTTTCTAAATCATGGTATTAATTTCTGAGTTTCATTCAAAAAATTTCTTGTTCACTTGCATTGTAAATATTTAATAAGTTCTCCCTTTTCCTGATGTCAAAATCGGATTCTTTTTGGAATGAATCAGAAGGGATTTTATTTTAATATTTTCATCAAATGGTTTTTAAAATACCACTGAAACTCTTATTTGGAAGATCTTAAATTAGGTTAGAGAGTTCTGATTCAATTTTTATTAAGTGGAAGATATGAGTTTATGTCTATGTCTGAGACATATCATTTTTGACAACAATAATATAAACACTTCCAAACATCCATTTTTCAACATTCTTTTCCCATACCAGGATTAAAAATAAAAGAAAACAAAGCAAAAACAATCACTTTCTCACTCATTTTTAGAATGTCACCTCTACCTTTAAAGAAGACAGTAAGTGTCTTTATCTTTTTTGAGGATCTCTGTTAGGTGGCATTCTATCGACAGCTACTTGTCATCACAAAAAAGGTCAGCAAATTTGGAACACTGGTAATTTAGTGAAAGAAAACTGTTACTCGTTTAGGTTCTTTGCCAAAAGATAATAAGGGAACTATGTTGCACAAAAAACAAAAATAAAAACAACACACAAAACAGATTTATACGGTCACACCTTATGACATTATAATTTAAGCATTATACAAAGTCTACTCTTCATGATATCAAATTCATAAACACACATAGCCAAGCATATGTGAGCCACACTAGGGTGCAGTGTGCTTGAATGGATGTGTGAGGGTGCAGCTGTCAACCCCTTTGAGGTGTGGAATTTATATTCTCCCCTCAGGATACAGCTTATACCTTAAGCGACACATGGACCAAGTGGGGATGTCACTGTCAATTATATATATATTTTAAGTGTACTTTCTTTTTAGGCCATTAGATGAGTATAAATAAAAGTTGTAATATTTTCTTCCTGCACATCATTTTTGAGACCCTTGGGGAAGCCTTTGAAACCTTTTTAGGTTTTGATACTCCACCTTCAGCCCTGAGAGACAAGGAACTCTCAGGGGCCTGAATGTGGGTGAGCAGTTCCAAAGCAGTGGTTTCTCTGGGGAAGTAGCTGTATTTGGGCCAGTCCTAAGTGTGGTTGGACATTCCCCAGAGACCTAGACGTGGACAGCTGGTTAGTAGTACATGCTCCTCAGGAGCTAATGTCAAATCTTGAGCTATTGGAAGCTTTCACTCATGATAGGTTCACAGGAACATAGCTCCTCCCTGGAGCGGCCTGGGCTTAAAGAGCAGGCAGTCCTTAGAGGTCTGTTCTAGGCCTCTCGGGTGGTGCTCTGACTTCCCTCTGCTAGACTCGTCTCATCTTGTGTATCCTGGTGTTAATAATACAGTCTGGAAGAAGGAGCTCTTCTGGCTCAGGCTCACGGGGCTGCTGAGCTGCAGGTCCTATGGCAGAATTTGAGAGAGGCTGGCGACTCGGGAGCCTCACTGAGCCTGACAGCTCTAGGGCTCTAGGAAGAGCAAGAATCTGAGCCCTGGTGCCATAGATCGTTGATTGTGTCATCCCAGAGCACCCACGGAGCTGGGAGAGAAGGTTTGGGGCATCACAGCTGGTAGTGGGGGAGGAGCTGGGTACCAGAACTTTTTTCTGAGTTTGGAAATGAAATCCAGCCCCCGAACTCTGGTGAGGATACAGGCTGGGTTTTATTTCATCATCTTCTAGTCTGGTGGACCAAAACCAGCAAGGGTATCTGGATCTAGCAGCTTAAGTGGATCAGGGACTCTAGTTAAATCCCATCTCTGTTCCTAGTAGAGCTTCCCTTGTAACTAAAGCAAGCAGAAACATTTCATTCAGGTTTTGGTTTAAAAGGCTATAGAATCAGTACAGCCACTATGGAGAACAGTATGGAGGTTCCTTAAAAAACTAAAAATAGAACTACCATATGACCCAGAAATCCCACTCCTGGGCAAATACCCAGAGAAAACCATAATTCAAAAAGATACATGCACTCCAATGTTCATTGCAGCACTATTTACAATAGCCAGGACATGGAAGCAACCTAAATGTCCATCAACAGAGGAATGGTTAAAGAAGATGTGGTACATATATACAATGGAATATTACTCAGCCATAAAAAGGAACAAAATTGTGTCATTTGCAGAGACATGGATGGACCTAGAGACTGTCATACAGAGTGAAATAAGTCAGAAAGAGAAAAACAAATATTGTATATTAACGCATATACGTGGAATCTAGAAAAATGGTATCGATGATCTTATTTGCAAAGCAGAAATAGAGACACAGACATAGAGAACAAATGTGTGGATATCAAGGGGGAAAGGGGGGCGGTGTGGGATGAACTGGGAGATTGGGATTGACATATATACACTACAATGTATAAAACAGATAACTAATGAGAATCTACTGTATAGCTCAGGGGACTCTATTCGGTGCTCTGTGGTGACCTAAATGGGAAGGAAATCCAAAAAAGAGGGGATATGTGTATACATATGGCTGATTCACTTTGCTGTACAGCGGAAACTGACACAGCAGTGTAAAGCAACTATACTTCAATTTAAAAAAAGGCTATAGAATCAAATATTGGGCAATAACTTTATTTATAATAAAAGACATGGCTATTGATTCAAATTATTAATCTATCTCCACTAAAGCATGACATATTTGTTCTATTTCTGTGTGAAGATGACTAAAATAGAATATTTTGATTTCTGATGACTCTGTATAAAACATAGAAGTTGGAGAATCTTAATCAAGGATGGAAAATACAGGTCATGTATATTGCCACTTCTCCATTCTAAACGCATGGCAGGCATTGCTACTGAGCTACTCACTCCCTTTATTTTGTACTTCATAGGCTCTTTCCAGCATGGCCAGGATGAATCTTTTTCTACAAAATAGGAGTGCAAGAATTGTTACATTATTGACTTCTTAAAAATGTTTTATTATAAAAAAATTTTTAACATATACAAAAAGAGGATGGTATCATGAGACCCCATATACCCATCACTCAATGTCAAAAATGATCCACGTTTGCCAAGCTCACTTCAACTCTCCATCTCCACCTCACACATATGCATGTATATACTTTATTGTTTTTAAATAAAATTAAATCTGTCTTCCAGTTTCTAGCTAGTAGGTGTCTAGAAAAGCAATCTTTTGGTGAATCCTTTCTTTCCCTGCCTTCATACAAAGATGATAATGGAGGCTTCTGTAAAACTATATGTCCACAGAGGCCTCACCTGCCTTTGAGACATTCTGGAAGAGTTGATACACCTAACATTCATCCTATACTGAACTTCGGAGTCCTGTAGCTCTGGAGCTTCTGTAGCAGTCAGGCACCTGAACGTTTGCCTATGTTCCAGCCATAGTGTCTAGGGTCCAGCCTTCTGAGCTTTATCAAGCAGTCATTCCTTTGAAATAGCCCGTTTCTGTGGATATTTTAATGGATCAGACTTCACATTCCAAATACACCACAAATTAGCAGATTTCCATCCCCTTTTAAATGTTGTAGTATATCTCAGTTCTTTCATTGCTTTTATCTACCTCTCACCCTGGAAGAGACTGGCTTCTCTTTCCTCTTTTTCATGATACCTGCCAGGAATATAAGCTTTCAAAAAGTCCATAAAAAGTGATTTTTCTACCAGAAATTTTGTCTTCTTAGAAATTATACCCAAGGGAAGGGAATACAAAGTCTTGGTTGCCTTCTTGGAATAAGGGGAGAAAAATACAAAGTATAAAACATAAATACTGGGCTTCCCTGGTGGTGTGGTGGTTGAGAGTCCACCTGCCGATGCAGGGGACACGGGTTCGTGCCCAGGTCTGGGAGGATCCCACGTGCCGCGGAGCGGCTGGGCCCGTGAGCCATGGCCGCTGAGCCTGCACGCCCGGAGCCTGTGCTCCACGATGGGAGAGGCCCGCATACCGCAAAAAAAAAAAAAAAGAACAACCCATAAATACTGCTCATTCTTTTTTAAAATTTTTTTATAGGTAGAAAAGCAAAACACAATTTAATATTTCAAAATTACCTGTCATACCAGCTTTTCATGATTAAAAACAACGCGTCTATAAATGTGTTTGTGCTTTACCACAGTGTCTGATATATGTTTTATTTCTAGCCAGCCAATCATTCTGGAGGAGCTAGCCAAGGAAAAGCTAGAGTGACTGCTGGCAGTATCTGAGGCACTGAGGTCGAGCCGAAAGGTTTCAATCAGAAGAGAACCCAGACAGCTGCTAACTGTTACTTGGCAAGCCACTTTACAACTCTGAGACTTAGGTTCCTTATGATATAATAATAATTATAGTGTTGATAATAATAATAATGATAACATATTCCATAACATCAGTATAAGTATCAAATGAGTGGATGTATAAAATCACTTAAATGAAATCAGAATATGAATGTTATTTTTGTGAAATTGAATATCATATTTCTTTAAAAATGTAACAAAGTAGAGTAAAAATAAACCATTTGAAATCTCAGAAATTGTGGGATTTTCTGATTCTGAATAGTTTTCTAATGTTTCAGAATATGTTAAAAATGCATTGGGTTTTGGTGAGCATACACACATGATCAGTATACACAAGTGGAGAGTGACCAAACCAGCTGGGTGCTAGAGATGAACTTCAAGATTCAGGCAGATACGTGCACTTATACCCAGGACATTATTACAGACTAAATTTCTGTGCTCCCCCCAAATTCATATGTTGAAATCTAATCCTAAATGTGATGGTATTTGGGGGTGGGGCCTTGGTGAGGTAATTAGGTCACGAGGGTAGAGGCCTCATGAATGAGACTAGTGCCCTTATAAGAAGAGGCCAGACAACTAGCTCACTCTCCTTCCTCCATGTGAGAGTACAAGAAGTAATCAGTCATTTGCAACCTGGACCAAAATTCTGCACCAGAACCTGACCATGCTGGCATCCTGATCTCACACCTCCAGCCTCCAAAACTGTGAGAAATCAATGTCTGCTGTTAATAAGTCACCCAGTGTATGGTACTTAGTTATAGCAGCCTGAACTGACCAAGACAGTCACTCTGTCATTGCCAAGTAATGACATTGGCATCTGAAGAAAGACCTTCTATCATAATATTTACTACATCAAAACACTTGATAGAAGTAAGGTTTTTCTTACTATGCTATCCTGAAATGAAGATTGCATGTCTTTCTCTGTTAAACTCCAAGCTTCTAAAAGCCAGAGTAAGGCCTTAAAAAGGATTAAGAAGTTGAAATCAGACCTGGGTTCAGATTCAAGCTCTGACTCTTCCTAACCTGGGGCAAGTTATTTCAACTGTACATTTTGTTTACTTACCTGTTTCTCTAATTAAACTAAAAATCTGAAGGCAGAGGCCATGTCCTAGGCCTTCTCCATTTCATCCTATATTTTCCCCAATAGATTAGTGTTTCTCAGTATGGTGGTCTGTAGATCTCTGAGATTTTCCTTCCATCTAATAAAAAACACTTTTCCTACCTAGATTCTGAAAAATGTGAGAAATAAAACAATAAAATCAGAGGCAAAAATATCACCTATATTATTGATGAAGCTAAGTTGAAAAATGCACTTTATGGAAGAGCCACACACACCTACCAAGACAAATCAAAAATCAGAAAAATTTATCTAGTCAAGGCAGCACCAGGGCAGCACAAAAGCCTGACAAGGTAAGTTCAGGGTAAAAGGATAACTCATGCTGCCTATAGTCAGGCTCATTCCCAAGCCCAGCAAAAAGAGCTGCAATGTCCTGGACTTCCAGAGTCTGGGGGCAAGATGTGAGGCTTGGAAGAACCAGATAGGGACCCTGTGGAAGACGGCTGGACTTGCATGTTTTAAAGGATTCCCAATCAAGAGCACCACCTGAAGTGGTGAGTAGACTCTCCAGAGCGACTCTTAGAATGCCTTTCAGAACCTAGAAACTGAAATAAGTTAGCCAGGAGAGACTTCTGTGAGCATCAGGGAACTGCCAGTAAGAGGTTCCCAGCAAGTCCCCAAGAAACCCACAAAAGGGCTAAATTAGAGGAAGCGTAAGCCTTTGGACATCCGCCACTCTCGGAGGCACCAGTGCCAGATTATGACTGCATCATATGAGCAAACCTTTTCTGTTCTTTCTTCCCCTTATTCCCCTATTCCAAGACTAGAGGATGCAAAAGAGGCATAGTGAGTGGGAGAGGAGTAGAGGAACGAGAACAGAAAAAGGTGAGGAAACCAACACCACCTGTGTGTTCCCATTGCAGAATTTCCAGTCTGAAGAAGGGCTAAGCTGGGGAATGAAAGAAGCTTTAAAGTGGATTAAACACTGAAGCTTTAATATCAGCCTGGGTTTTTTAAATTGAGAAAGAAAACTATTTGTCATTAACTAAAAGATATGGAACAAGCCTGAGATTTTATCCAGGGATAAGGAGAAATGCTTCTAGAGAGAAGGTGCAAGGGGCAATTAAATAGAGACTGATTTTCCCATAAGCCATTTTTATATATTTATTTTACATGGGGATTCACAAGGATGTTGTGAGAGGGAAAGTCTTTTTTGAGATTGTGATAGTTAAGAACTATAAGCACAGGGTGGCTGAATGCCACTTCTTTCTTGAGAGTAAAGCAAAATTGCAGAAAGCAGAACCAAGCAATTGAAGAGAGAGAGAAAAACAGATTGATTTATTATTGATAACACTGTCTGATATAATTCAGCCAAGCTTAACGAGAAATCTCCTCTAGATTTCCCAGTTTATGTGAGCCAATGTATTCCTTTTTTCCATTCAAGCCAGGTTCAACATTTTCTTCTTTCAACTCATGACAGAAAGAGTTCTGACTAACAAAGCATAATCACTTAGAAAAGTAATGAAAACCACATGTACTGTATATACTACAAGGAGATAAAATCTCTGATATTTGCATAAATTCTTATTTTTTCTGCTATTCATATATAATAACAAATAACATGTACTCAGTACTTATTATATATCAATCACTGCTCTAAAACCTCTAGATGAATTAGCTCATTTAATGACCACTATGACCTATGAGGTTGTCACTACCTAGAATGATCCTCAGTTTATCAATGAAGAAACTGAGAGGTTAAGTAAGTTGTTCATGGTCACACAACTAGTAAGTAGTGGAGCTGGGATTCCAACCCAGGCATTCCAGCTCTAGAGCCCTGATCTCAATTCAGGGTCAAAAAGAAAAGAGGATAATTGTGAATATGATCAAATCGAGCAGTATTCTTAACATGCTATGCAACAAAATGCCTTTACACACATAAGAATGCAGATTTTTATAAAGGCATGCAAATGAGTGAAATGAGACATTAGATGAAACATTTCTGATAATGTCAGATCATTTACAAGATTTTAAGTATTTCCTTAAATTGTGTTTCTCATTGAAATGGGGAGAATCTTGAACAGTTTGAATCTATGACACCATGCTAAAATACTACAATTTTTCAAGTTAAGGATAAAATATTGAGGTTTCAAAAGAAAACTAAACCATGTTGCAGATTGCTTGATTGCTGAGTTTCACTCTTTCACAACACCTGATAACTTTTTCACCTGCTGGAGAATGAAACTGTAGGTATATAATGTGGGCATATGTGATCAAAACCTGAAGGAATGCTTTACAGAGATTAATGAAACAAAGAGTGGATAAAGACCCATTCACCATTATCTTTCATGTTGAGACATTTAACTTTTCAGCTTTTGAACTGATATTACAGTGTATGTAGTCACTGAAAAATCTGTCTATAAATTTTAAGTCCATTTTGAATCTGAATCTCCAGAACCATTAAACAGATACACTGAACACTGTTGTGCATTCCTGGTGACTAAAATCGAAGTCAGAACTGTCTAATAGAAAAAGGGATTAAAAAGAATGTACCAACTGAACATGGCCCCAGTTGTCTACTACAGCCATTCATTATTAAACCAGATATAGAAAGCTTGCTGAAAGATTTCAGATAATTTCATCTCTCTCACTGATCTGAAATCATCATCATAATTGTCAATTTTAAAATATTCTGTTTTATTTGTACTATTGCTTCAAACTTTGATAAGTCTTTTTAAAATATACTTTCTAATGGAGACCTAAAATGGCCAAAATTTTTAGAAACACTGTTCCATGTAATTGTAGAAATTCCCGTGACTTTAAAGGATGTACATGATGGTGTCTCCCTGTTGTTTTAGCGGAAGTTGTGGCCAAAAATCAGTAGAGACTACTTTCTCCCTCTCAGGGGTCTAATTATATAGTAGGTTCTTTTTATAATCAGAGAGTGAAATGTTCAGAGCTTAGAGACAGACATCAGTCTGAGAAGTTTTCCAACAAAATCCCCATTTTCCGCTAGACAGTAAGTAGCAATCAGCTATCACCCTCTCTAATTTCTCTGCATTATGATGATGAAGGTTTTCTGCCTCAAGTTTCAAAAGTCTGAGCAGCACTGGAGAACACACTTCCTGATCAATCATCCAGCCCCCGGCTATATCTTGCAAGGGGGTGGATAAACAAGGTTCATTGGCAATTAAGCTACATAGACACAGCCTTTCATTCCTTTCTTCTATGTGTGACCTTCCTTCATTTACACCCACCGATGACAGTGATATCATTTGGGATGTAAAGGTGGCTGATTCTTTCTCTATTGGAGCTATTATAAAGTAGCAATCATGCAAAAATATTCATGACATAATGAAAAATATATAAGGAAACTGACATGCTTTCATTTTATTTCTTGTTATGACTTAAATAAATTATCTCCATGGAATGAAATAAACTAAGCCTGGCTATGCAATGTACTCCGCCTAATAGTTTAATCAGATGTATCTGTTCTCAGGTGAAAGATGCACTGTCACATGGCAAATGACCAAAACCTGCTGAGGCAGGTTTCAACAAGAGTCCTGTGCCCCAAGGCACCTAAATCCCTGTGCCTACTTTATGGCTTGGAAGTTTCATGATATGTGTCAAACAGAACACCTGATATACATTATGGCAAGTTGGTAGTGATATACCATGTTTCATCCTTCATATTGGTGATTTGAGTCTTCTCTCTCTTTTTTTTTTTCCTTTGTCAGTCTTAGTAGAGGTTTGCCAATAATATTGAACTCTTCAAAGAACCAGCTCTTTGTTTGTTAAATATCTCTATTTTTTTTTTCAATTTCATTGATTCCTGCTTTTATCTTTATTACTTCCCTCCCTCTGCTTGCTCTGGGTTTATTTTGCTCTTCTTTTTCTAGATTACTGACTGAGGCGGAATCTTACATTAATGATTTGAGACATTTCCTCCTTTCTAATGTGTACAATTAGTGCTATAAATTTTCCTCTCAGCACTGCTTTAGCTATGCCCCACATTTTTTAGTTGTGATGAAATATACATATCATAAAATTTATCACTTTAACTATTTTTAGGAGTGCAATTCCATGGCATTATTCACATTGTTCTGCAACCATCACCACCATCTATCTCCAGAAATTTTTTTTTCCCAAACTGAAACTTTGTACCCATTAAACAATAACTCTCCATTCCTCATTCCCTGCAGTCCCTAAAAATCACCATTCTACTTTCTGTCTCCATGAATTTGACCATTCTGGATACCTCATATAAGGGGAATCGTACAATATTTGTCCTTTTCTGACTGACTTATTTCACTTAGCATAATGTCTTCAAGGTTCATCCATGTTGTAGCAAGTGTCAGAATTTTCTTCCCTTTTAAGGCTGAATAGCATTCCGTTTTATGTATATACCACAATTTATCCATTCATCTGTCAATGGACACCTGGATTGCTTCCACCTTTTGGCTATGGGGAATAATGCAGCTATGAACATGGGTATACAAATATCTATTGGAGTCCCTACTTTTACTTCTGTTGGGTATGTACCCAAAAGTAGAATTGCTGGATTACACAGTAATTCTACGTTTAATTTCTTGAGGAACAACCATACCGCTTTATACAGCAGCTGCACCATTTTACATTCCCGCCAGCAATGCACAGGCATTACAATTTCTTTACAAGCTTGCCAGGAATTGTTATTTTCTATTTGTTTGATAATAGCCATCTTAATGAGTGTGAAGCAGTATCTTATGGTGCTTTTTGATTTGCATTTCCCTAATGGTTAGTGATACTGAGCATCTTTTCATGTGCTTGTTGGCTATTTATATACCTTCTTTGAGAAATGGCTATCCAAGTCAATTGCTGATTTTTAAATTGGGTTGTTTAGGGATTTTTGCTGTCATTGAGTTTGTTTCACAAATTTTAAGCTATTATATTTTCATTTTAAGTCCATTTAATGTAATTTTTAAATTTACCTTCAGATTTCCTCTTTGGCCCATGGATTATTTAGAAATATATTGTTTGGTTTCCAACTGTTTGGAAATTTTCCTGTTATCCTCTATAATGGATTTCAGTTTGCTTCCATGTAGTCCATGAATATACTCTGTATTTTAAATTTTTAAAAAATTTGGTGAAAAAGAATACATATTCAGCTTTGTTGAATGGAGTATCCTATCAGTGTCAATTACATACTGTTGGTTAATTTTGTTATTTGGTTCTTCTATATCCTTCTTGATTTTCTCTTTATATGTTCTATCAATTGTTGATAGAGGGATGTTGAAATCTCCAACTATAATTGTGGGTTTGCTGATTTTTCCTTTCTGTTCTATCAATTATTTCTTGACATATTTTGCACCTCTGTTGTTTGATGCATTTAGGGTTGCTAAATCTTCTTAGTGGATTAATCCTTTTATTATACAATATCCCTCTCTGTCTCTGGTAATTTTCTTTGCTCTGAAGTCAGTTAACACAGACATTCCTGCTTTCCTTTGTTTGATGTTTGCATGATACATCTTTTTCCATCCTTTTATTTTCAACCTACCTATGATGTTATATTTGAAGTGAATGCCTTGTAGAGAGCATATTGTTGGGACATGTTACTTAATTCACTCTGCCAATCTCAGTCTTTTAATTGGTGTATTTAGACCATTTGCATTTAATGTACTTACTGATATGTTGAGGCTTAAGTTGGCCATTTTACTTTTGTTCGTTTTAAATTTCTCCGTTTCTTTTATCCTGCCTTTCTGTAGGATAATTGAATGATTTTTTGAATTTAAATTGAACAATTTTCCATTTTTATTTATCTGTAGTGTTTTATAGTGTGTCTCTTTGTATAGCTATTTTGGTTATTGCTCTAGATATTATATTACATACACAATTTATCACAGTCTACTAATATCATCATTTCACCTCTCAAGTAATATATAAAAATCTTACCTCCTTTTACATCTCTTTATCTTCTTCTGCTTATGATACGATTGTCTTAAATATTTCCTCTACATACATTTAGAACCACATAAGACATGATACTGTCTACTTCTCTGGTCAAACATAACTTAGAAAACTCAAGAGAAGGAAAGTCTATAGCATTTACCCGTATTTTTGCTTACTCTGTTCTTTTTCCTTTTCCTGATGTTCCAAGGGTCCCTTTTATCATTTCTTTCTGTTTGTAGAACAGAATTTTTTTTAGTCATTCTTTAAGATGGGTCTGCTGGTGATAAATTCTCTTAGTTTTCCTTTATCTGAGAATGTCTTGATTTCCTCTTCATTTCTGTAAGATTTTTCATTGGATATAATATAATGGGTTGACAATTCTTTTCTTTCAGAACTTGGTGTCTTTCCTTTCTCACTGCTTTTAAGCTTTTTCTTTTTCTTTAGTTTTCAGATGACTGACTATGATGCATTTAGTGAAAATTGTTTGAGTTTATTCTATTTGGAGTTCATTCAGCTCTTGAATCTGTAGGTTATGTCTTTTGCCAAATTGGAAAGTTTAAAGCCATTATTCCTCTGAGTACTTTTCCTACCCTGCCCTCTTTCTCATCTCCTTTTTGGACTCTGATGATACACCTGTTAGAGTTTTGACTAAAGAGCCACAGGTCCCTCAGCCTCTGTTCTTTTTATACCCCCAGTCTATTTTCTCTCTGTTAGTCAGACTGGGTAATTTATATTGTTATATCACTCAGTTCATTGATTTTTTTCCCCTCATTCCCCTCCACAGTGCTGTTAAACTCATCCACTGAGTTTTTATATTGCAATGTTAAAATTTTCAGTTTTAAAATCTCCATTTGGTCTTCTTTATATCTTTTATCACTTTGCAGAGATTTTCTATTTCTTTTCTGGTACTTTCTATTATTTTATTTGTTTCAATCATGCTCATAATTGCTTTTTTTTTTGCCTTGTTTCTATCTTTAGTATTTTTAGATTTAGGGTGGGTTTAAGTTTTCTAGTGATAGCTCCAACTCACTCTCAGTATCTAACACTTTTCTTGGTCTATCTTTGCTTTCCTTAAAGCCCTATCATAGGCAGGGGTGAGGCAGACACCAGTGAGACCAAGGTGCTAGTATATGTTGATTTTTATCATTTCCTCAGTTATCTAGAAATTTCAGCTTCCTCTGTCTTTAAGTACTGCTTAGGGAATAACCTTGTGTAATGTGAAGCTACTTTAAATATTTGGGGGAAGAGATCTTGGAAGGTTGTTTAATACACTGACTTCACTGTCTATGGCTACCTGGAAGACTAGTTTATTTCTTAACTAATTTGATTTCCTCAAACTATTATATTCTTCTAGATTCCCTGGATGATCACATATTTACTCACTTAGGAATACTTGTGTCATTCAAATTTTGAAATGAAGTTTGCAAGTAATTTTGGGTTTGCCTTTCTGGATTTTGCTGAGGTCTCCTAATGAATAGGAATATTGGCTGTGACTTGACCATTCTTGTCTGTGACAATAATGGGGTATACTTAATTCAAATTAAAATTAGCAATAGGAATCTTGTAACTTATAGAAGGAAGTGGTCACAAAGCCTTTGTCTTTAGATTTGAGTCATATCATTACCTAATTTTCAAGCCATTAGAATTTTAGCTCTTACTCAGGTAAAGGCACTATTTGATTGAATCATCTAGTTTATTAATCAATTCTCTATTCTATTCCAAATTCTCACCATGGTTTTCTAATTTAAATGCTGATACATTTCCTCCATAGTAACAATACCAGCTTGATAATTACAAAGAAATAAAATATTTTATATACAATTAAAAATAAATAAGCACGAAATGTATAGTAATTCTGTGTAAGAAATGTCAAAATTCTCATTAAAGTTATAAAGTATTTCAGGGAGTCCCTATTCATGAAGAATGAATTTCATAAAGGTCACAATTCTTCCATAAGTAATTTCTGTTTTATCACAGTATCAATATCCAATATTGCATACAGATATATTTGAGAATAGCTAAAATAATTCTGAGAGGAAAAGCAGACTTGAATAGGCAAGTCAACATTTCTGAGAGACTTGCACTACCAAATACTTTAAAACGTTATAAATATGTAATCCTAAAAAATTAGCTGCCAAAACAAAAACCAACAGTCAGAAAAATAGAAGTGAATTGAAAAAGGATAAATAAATTAAAAATAAAAATTATATAGAGAAAATAATGGAAATAAAAATAAATATTATAAATATCAGGTAGTGTGAAGAATTAAAGGTAAGAGTTAAAAGCCCATTAAATTGACAAAAACTGAATTGATCTTGATATAAATGAAGACTGTCTCAATTTCGGTACATCAACAAATAAATATGAGATAAAAATGTGTCTGTGGGGGCTTCCCTGGTGGTGCAGTGGTTGAGCGTCCGCCTGCCGATGCAGGGGACACGGGTTCGTGCCCCAGTCCGGGAAGATCCCACATGTCGTGGAGTGGCTGGGCCCGTGAACCATGGCCGCTGAGCCTGTGCGTCCGGAGCCTGTGCTCCGCAACGGGAGAGGCCACAACAGTGAGAGGCCCGCGTACCGCAAAAAAAAAAAAAAAAAAATGTGTCTGTGGCTCTTTTCCCATTTGAGTACATAAAAGCCTACATTCTTCCGCATTATTTACCTCAATATTATGCTTGTCTCTGTGCATACATCACTGAATATAAGTGAAAAAACACATGAAGAAATATTGATACAATACACTATTAGTCTTTTTCTTTTTCTACCTGCTATATTATACCCTGAGAGTTTGTTTCTTTGAATGGATGCAAAAGGAGAGATATTGATGAGGGATAGAGGAGGGTGGCATGTGGTCCTGGTCCTAGCTGTAAAGAAAGCATACCCATGGGTAAATCTGTAGTTGTTCAGGTTGTTTAAATCCAAAGTCTCCAACTTAAGTTGGAAGGAATAAAACTGTATTTTATACTGATTTCCTCTTCTCCTCAATCCCCACTTCCTCCCGCCAGGAATCAATACATAGGTTATACTTGTATTTCTCAATCCAGTTTTATCAGCTTCTGGTGGTTGATGCAAACTCCTCTGGGTGGGTCCCTTTCCAATTGTTGATATATATCCTTAGTTCTCAGAATGATTTGTATGTGCTATCTTTGTCTCCATGAACATTTTAATGAAAAAGGTACTGACATCTTTAAAATACAAACTACGATTTAACTTCTGTTTTTTTTTTTTGGCTGCGTTGGGTCTTAGTTGCAGCATGCGGGATCTTCATTGCGTCACACAGGATTCTCTCCAGTTGTGGAGTGGAGTGCAGGTTTTCTCTCTCTAGTTGTAGTGCATGGGCTCCAGGGCATGTGGGCTCTGTAGTTTGCGGCACGCAGGTTCTCTTGTTGAGGTGCGCGAGCTCAGTAGTTGTGGTGCGTGGGCTTAGCTGCATTGGAAGGTGGATTCTTTACCACTGGACCACCAGAGAAGTCCCTAATTTCTGTTTAAAACTCTTATTAGAGCTCTTAAATAAAAGAAAAATTCTCACATGACCTAACCTTGCTTATTCATTATTCCTATCCAAGTCAAACCAATACCGCCTCTTAATTTGCATTGCTACATTGTTCATTTTTGATCTGTATTATCGTGTCAGTCATTATGCAATGGTTCTCATGCTATTAAGTTCACAGAACAGAACAAAAGAATGACCTCATGGCCACTTCTTATTTTTCTCACACTATTAGTCTCCTCTGATAGCTTTCACAACTATATGTCCTTGACACACTTTAATACCAAGGTAAATTTTAATGATCAATTAATCATTTTTGCTCAGCTATCCGTTTGCCCTGCACATTAATTTTATGTCGAGAATTTGTCCATTGTATATACACTTACAACCTCATTTTTCTTCTTTCATTGTTTTTCAGACTTGATCAAAATCTAAAGTTACACAATAGTCAAGTACTTGAGATAAGCAGTTCTAGAAAAATTTTAAAACACACAAGCTAAAAACCTTAATTCAGCAGCTTGGCTTGTCTGACATCATGCAGCTAGCAATAAACTTTTCCTTCTACATGATTTGTTTTTACCTCCTAAACTAAATTCAACAAACCAGACAGATTGACTAGCATTGTAGAGTAGTAGCAAAAAAAAAAAAAAAAATGCATTGGAGCCAGATATATATAAGTTGAAATCTTGCCTCTGTCACTTCATTTAAACCTCTATTATCAGAGAGAGGGGGAAGATGGCGGAAGAGTAAGACGTGGCGATCACCTTCCTCCCCACAGATACATCAGAAATACATCTACACGTGGAACAACTCCTACAGAACACCTACTGAACGTTGGCAGAAGACCTCAGACCCCCCAAAAGGCAAGAAACTCCCCACGTACCTGGGTAGGGCAAAAGAAAAAGGAATAAACAGAGACAAAAGAATAGGGACGGGACCTGCACCAGTCGGAGGGAGCTGTGAAGGAGGAAAGGTTTCCACACACTAGGAAGCCCCTTCGCGGGTGGAGACTGTGGGTGGCGGAGTGGGGAAGCTTCGGAGCCACGGAGGAGAGCACAGCAACAGGGCTGCGGAGCACAAAGTGGAGAGATTCCCGCACAGAGGATCGGTGCCGACCAGCACTCACCAGCCCGAGAGGCCTGTCTGCTCACCCGCCGGGACGGGCGGGGCTGGGAGCTGAGGCTCGGGCTTCGGTCAGATCACAGGTAGAGGACTGGGGTTGGCGGCGTGAACACAGCCTGAAGGGGGCTAGTGCACCACAGCTGGCCGGGAGGGAGTCCGGGAAAAAGTCTGGAACTGCCGAAGAGACAGGAGACTTCTTCTTCCCTCTTTGCTTCCTGGTGCGCGAGGAGAGGGGATTAAGAGCGCTGCTTAAAGGAGCTCCAGAGACAGGCGCGAGCCGCGGCTAACAGCATGGACCCCAGAGACGGGCATGAGACGCTAAGGCTGCTGCTGCTGCCAACAAGAAGCCTGTGTGCGAGCACAGGTCACTCTCCACACCTCCCCTCCCGGGAGCCTGTGCAGCCCGCCACTGCCAGGGTCCCGGGATCCAGGGACAACTTCCCCGGGAGAACGCACGGCGCGCCTCAGGCTGGTGCAACATCATGATGGCCTCTGCCGCTGCAGGCTCGCCCCGCACTCCGTACCCCTCCCTCCCTCCGGCCTGAGTGAGCCAGAGCCCCCGAATCAGCAGCTCCTTTAATCCCGTCCTGTCTGAGCAAAGAACACACGCCCTCCTGCGACCTACAAGCAGAGGCGGGGCCAAATCCAAAGCTGAGCCCCGGGAGCTGTGCAAACAAAGAAGAGAAAGGGAAATCTCTCCCAGCAGCCTCAGGAGCAGCAGAATAAATCTCCACAATCAACCTGATGCACCCTACATCTGTGGAATACCTGAATAGACAACGAATCATCCCAAATTGAGGAGGTGGATTTTGAGAGCAAGATTTATTATTTTTTCCCCTTTTCTACTTTTTGTGAGTGTGTATGTGTATGCTTCTGTGTGAGATTCTGTCTGTATAGCTTTGCTTTCACCATTTGTCCTAGGGTTCTATCCGTCTTTTTTTTTTTTTTTACTTTTTAAAAAAAGTTTTTCTTAATAATTATTTTTTATTTTAATAACTTTATTTTATTTTATCTTACTTTCTTTTCTTTTCTTTTATCCCCTTACTCTCTTTCTTCTTTCTTTCTTTCTTTCTACTTTTTCTCCCTTTTATTCTGAGCTGTTAGGATGAAAGTCTCTTGGTGCTGCAGCCAGGAGTCAGTGCTGTGCCTCTGAGGTGGGAGAGCCAACTTCAGGACTCTGGTCCACAAGAGACCTCCCAGCTCCACATAACATCAAATGGCGAAAATACCCCAGAGATCTCCATCTCAACACTAACATCCAGCTTCACTCAACGACCAGCAAGCTACAGTGCTGGACACCCTATGCCAAACAACTAGCAAGACAGGAACACAACCCCACCCATTAGCAAAGAGGCTGCCTAAAATCATAATAAGTCCACAGAAACGCCAAAACACACCACCAGACGTGGACCTGCCCACCAGAAAGACAAGATCCAGCCTCATCCACCAGAACACAGGCACTAGTCCCCTCCTCCAGGAAGCCTACACAACCCACTGAAACAACTTAAGCCACTGGGGACAGACACCAAAAACAACGGGAACTATGAACCTGCAGCCTGCAAAAAGGAGACCCCAAACACAGTAAGATAAGCAAAATGAGAAGACAGAAAAACACACAGCAGATGAAGGAACAAGATAAAAACCCACCAGACCTAACAAATGAGGAAATAGGCAGTCTACCTGAAAAAGAATTCAGAATAATGATAGTAAAGATGATCCAAAATCTTGGAAATAGAATAGACAAAATGCAAGAAACATTTAACAAGGACCTAGAAGAACTAAAGATGAGACAAGCAATGATGAGCAACACAATAAATGAAATTAAAAATTCTCTAGAAGGATCAATAGCAGAATAACTGAGGCAGAAGAACGGATAAGTGACCTGGAAGATAAAATAGTGGAAATAACTACTGCAGAGCAGAATAAAGAAAAAAAAAATGAAAAGAACTGAGAACAGTCTCAGAGAGCTCTGGGACAACATTAAATGCACCAACATTCGAATCATAGGGGTTCCAGAAGAAGAAGAGAAAAAGAAAGGGACTGAGAAAATATTTGAAGAGATTATAGTTGAAATCTCCCCTAATATGGGAAAGGAAATAGTAAATCAAGTACAGGAAGCACAGATAGTCCCATACAGGATAAATCCAAGGAGAAACACGCCAAGACGCATATTAATCAAACTGTCAAAAATTAACTACAAAGAAAACATATTAAAAGCAGCAAGGGAAAAACAACAAATAACACACAAGGGAATCCCCATAAGGTTAACAGCTGATCTTTCAACAGAAACTCTGCAAGCCAGAAGGGACTGGCAGGACATATTTAAAGTGATGAAGGAGAAAAACCTACAACCAAGATTACTCTACGCAGCAAGGATCTCATTCAGATTTGATGGAGAAATTAAAACCTTTACAGACAAGCAAAAGCTGAGAGAGTTCAGCACCACCAAACCAGCTTTACAACAAATGCTACAGGATCTTCTCTAGGCTAGAAACACAAGGCAAGGACAAGACCTACAATAACAAACCCCCAAAAATTAAGAAAATGGTAATAGGAACATACATATCGATAATTACCTTAAATGTAAATGGATTAAATTCTTCCACCAAAAGACACAGAATGCCTGAATGGATACAAAACCAAGACCCATATATATGCTGTCTACAAGAGACCCACTTCCGACCCAGAGACACATACAGACTGAAAGTGAGGGGATGGAAAAAGATATTCCATGCAAATGGAAACCAAAAGAAAGCTGGAGTAGCAATTCTCTTATCAGACAGAATAGACTTTAAAACACAGACTATTACAAGAGACAAAGAAGGACACAACATAATGATCAAGAGATCGATCCAAGAAGAAGATATAACAATTGTAAATATTTATGCACCCAACAGAGGAGCACCTCAATACATAAGGCAAATACTAACAGCATAAAAGGGGAAATCGACAGTAACACATTCAGAGTAGGGGACTTTAACACCCCACTTTCACCAATGGACAGATCATCCAAAATGAAAATAAATAAGGAAACACAAGCTTTAAATGATACATTAAACAAGGTGGACTTAATTGATATTTATAGGACATTCCATCCAAAAACAACAGAATACACATTTTTCTCAAGTGCTCATGGAACATTTTCCAGGATAGATCATATCTTGGGTCACAAATCAAGCCTTGGTAAATTTAAGAAAATTGAAATTGTATCAAGTATCTCTTCTGACCACAATGCTATGAGACTAGATACCAATTACAGGAAAAGATCTGTAAAAAATACAAACACATGGAGGCTAAACAATACACTACTTAATAACGAAGCAATCACTGAAGAAATCAAAGAGGAAATAAAAAAATACCTAGGCACAAATGACAATGGAGACAGACGACCCAAAACATATGGGATGCAGCAAAAGCAGTTCTAAGAGGGAAGTTTATAGCAATACAATCCTACCTTAAGAAATAGGAAACATCTCAAATAAACAACCTAACCTTGCACCTAAAGCAATTAGAGAAAGAAGAACAAAAAAACCCCCAAAGTTAGCAGAAGGAAACAAATCATAAAGATCAGATCAGAAATAAATGAAAAAGAAATGAAGGAAACGATAGCAAAGACCAATAAAACTAAAGGTTGGTTCTTTGAGAAGATAAATAAAATTGATAAACCATTAGCCAGACTCATCAAGACAAAAAGGGAGAAGACTCAAGTCAATAGAATTAGAAATGAAAAAGGAGAAGTAACAACTGACACTGCGGAAATACAAAAGACCATGAGAGATTACTACAAGCAACTCTATGCCAATAAAATGGACAACCTGGAAGAAATGGACAAGTTCTTAGAAATGCACAATGTGCCAAGACTGAATCAGAAAGAAATAGAAAATATGAACAGACCAATCAGAAGCACTGAAATTGAAACTGTGATTAAAAATCTTCCACAAACAAAAGCACAGAAGCCCAGGCTTCACAGGCGAATTCTATCAAACATTTAGAGAAGAGCTAACACCTATCCTTCTCACACTTCTAAACTATAGCAGAGGGAGGAACACTCCCAAACTCATTCTACCACGCCACCATCACCCTGATACGAAAACCAGACAAGGATGTCACAAAGAAAGAACACTACAGGCCGATATCACTGATGAATATAGATGCAAAAATCCTCAACAAAATACTAGCAAACAGAATCCAACAGCACATTAAAAGGATCATACACCATGATCAAGTGGGGTTTATTCCAGGAACGCAAGGATTCTTCAATATACGCAAATCAATCAATATGATACACCATATTAACAAATTGAAGAAAAAAATCCATATGGTCTTCTCAATAGACGCAGAGAAAGCTTTCAACAAAATTCAACACCCATTTATGATAAAAAAAACCCTCCAGAAAGCAGGCATAGAGGGCACTTTCCTCAACATAATAAAGGCCATATATGTCAAACCCACAGTCAACATCGTCCTCAATGGTGAAAAACTGAAAGCATTTCCACTAAGATCAGGAACAAGCCAAGGTTGCCCACTCTCACCACTCTTATTCAACATAGTTTTGGAAGTTTTAGCCACAGCAATAAGAGAAGAAAAGGAAATAAAAAGAATCCAAATCGGAAAAGAAGAAGTAAAGCTGTCACTCTTTGCAGATGACATGATACTATACATAGAGAATCCTAAATATGCTCCCAGAAAACTACTAGAGGTAATCGATGAATTTGGTAAAGTAGCAGGATACAAAATTAATGCACAGAAATCTCTGACATTCCTATACACTAATGATGAAAAATCTGAAAGTGAAAATAAGAAAACACTCCCATTTACCACTGCAACAAAAAGAATAAAATATCTAGGAATAAACTTACCTAAGGAGACAAAAGACCTGTATGCAGAAAATTATATGACACTGATGAAAGAAATTAAAGATGATACAAATAGATGGAGAGATATACCATGTTCTTGGATTGGAAGAATCAACATTGCGAAAATGACTCTACTACCCAAAGCAATCTACAGATTCAATGCAATCTCTATCAAACTACCACTGTCATTTTTCACAGAACTAGAACAAAAAATTTCACAATTTGTATGGAAACACAAAAGACCTCGAATAGCCAAAGCAATGTTGAAAACGAAAAATGGAGCTGGAGGAATCAGGCTCCCTGACTTCAGACTATACTACAAAGCTACTGTAATCAAGACAGTATGGTACTGGCACAAAAACAGAAAGATAGATCAATGGAACAGGATAGAAAGCCCAGAGATAAACCCACGCACATATGGTCACTTTACCTTTGGTAAAGGAGGCAGGAATATACCTTGGAGAAAGGACAGCCTCTTCAATAAGTAGTGCTGGGAAAACTGGACAGGTACATGTAAAAGTATGAGATTAGAACACTCCCTAACACCATACACAAAAATAAGCTCAAAATGGATTATAGACCTAAATGTAAGGCCAGAAACTATCAAACTCTTAGAGGAAAACATAGGCAGAACACTCTATGACATAAATCACAGCAAGATCCTTTTTGACTCACCACCTAGAGAAATGGAAATAAAAACAAAAATAAACAAATGGGACCTAATGAAACTTCAAAGCTTTTGCACAGCAAAGGAAACCATAAACAAGACCAAAAGACAACTCTCAGAATGGGAGAAAATATTTGCAAATGAAGCAACTGACAAAGGATTAATTTCCAAAATTTACAAGCAGTTCATGCAGCTCAGTAACAAAAAAACAAACAACCCAATGCAAAAATGGGCAAAAGACCTAAATCGACATTTCTCCAAAGAAGATATACAGACTGCCAACAAACACATGAAAGAATGCTCAACATCATTAATCATTAGAGAAATGCAAATCAAAAGTACAATGAGATATCATCTCACACCGGTCAGAAAGGCCATCATCAAAAAATCTAGAAACAATAAATGCTGGAGAGGGTGTGGAGAAAAGGGAACACTCTTGCACTGCTGGTGGGAATGTGAATTGGTACAGCCACTACGGAGAACAGTATGGAGGTTCCTCAAAAAACTACAAATAGAACTACCATATGACCCAGCAATCCCACTACTGGGCATATACCCTGAGAAAACCATAATTCAAAAAGAGTCATGTACCAAAATGTTCATTGCAGCTCTATTTACAATAGCCAGGAGATGGAAACAACCTAAGTGTCCAACATCGGATGAATGGATAAAGAAGACTTGGCACATATATACAATGGAATATTACTCAGCCATAAAAAGAAACGAAATTGAGTTATTTGTAGTGAGGTGGATGGACCTAGAGTCTGTCAGACAGAGTGAAGTAAGTTAGAAAGAGAAAGACAAATACAGTATGCTAACACATATATATGGAATCTAAGAAAAAAAATGTCATGAAGAACCTAGGGGTAAGACAGGAATAAAGACACAGACCTACTAGAGAATGGACTTGAGGATATGGGGAGGGGGAAGGGTAAGCTGGGACAAAGTGAGAGAGTGGCATGGACATATATATATACACTACCAAATGTAAAATAGATAGCTAGTGGGAAGCAGCCACATAGCACAGGGAGATCAGCTTGGTGCTTTGTGACCACCTAGAGGGGTGGGATAGGGAGGGTGGGAGGGAGGGAGATGCAAGAGGGAAGAGATATGGCAACATATGTATATGTATAACTGATTCACTTTGTTATAAAGCAGAAACTAACACACCATTGTAAAGCAATTATACTCCAATAAAGATGTAGGAAAAAAAACCCTCTATTATCTCCAAACTTCAGTTTCCTCATGTAATATGGAACTGTTGTGAAGTAAACTTAATTATGTGCGCCAAGTACTTGACATAGTACTGCATCCTTTTCCTTCTTCTCAGTACAGAGTTAGTTTGTATATTATACTTTGGGAAGATAACTATTAATGTGACTGTCTATGTCTACATTCGAAATTACATATATTTTCTAATCTAATCATTACAAATATGATGATTGGATATCACTCTTGCTGAAACTTCATCCCCATGGAATGAAAGACGAAACTGGTACCGGAAAGAAGTTGGAGGTGTGGGATATTCATGAAGCCATAGTGGTTAACTTCTTTAAAGTCCAATTCAAGTATCCAACATAGACACGGAGATGGTTAGGGTTACTGTCAATGTTGATATCTAAAGGTATGCAGACCACCAGATGGAGTGGATAATCCCTAACTTTTGTTGTATACTTTCTAAGTATACGCCAGTCACAGTTCTAAGTACAGTAGCCATTTAGGTAGCAATCATTAATTAAATCATAGCAGGCTAGAGCCATATGCTTCCTACTGATAAGTACCTTCAAAGCAGGAAGCTAATGAGTAATTGCCAAGAGAGGCAATTCAGCACACTAGGGAGAGTGCTAGCAAGAATACAGTGGGGCATGATGTGCATTGGGTCATAGATGGGATCTGCTTCAATAGGGTAAAGGAAACCAGGATTGAGGAGGCAGGAGGATAGTCAAGATACAGCAAATGTAGGTTCACCCAGAAATATGGATACTGAATCCATGATAGCAGGCTAAACTCCAATCCTCCACCATTAGAGAACTATCATTTAAGGTCTTCATCAACCAATGAACTTATGTAAATCTATTGTTTGCCCTATTCAATACTGAGAACTGAATAGCAGAAAGTTAGCAAATGGAGCCAGTCTCTTCCCAGGGAGTAGATAGGGAAAATAAAGTCCCACAGACACAGGCAATAAAAAAATGATTAATGTGGGTCAGAAATATGCATATATCATAATATTATACATTGACAGTGTAAAATTTAGTCTATCACATTTTGACTAGGGGTGATACACTCAGTGCAGTATATTTCATACTGATGGGGCAAACAGCATACCCACATTAGTGGATTTTAATACTGTGGTTATAATCCTTTAAATCACCCCTGATCCTGTCACAGTGCCCCCAACAGCAAACTACTTATGACCTGCCTCAGAATTACTTTGGAATGCTTTTTCTGAAGTCTCTCTTCAGACATATTAAGTACAAATCTCTTAGGGTGGGCCTGGTAATGTGAATTTTTAATAAGTATTTTAGATGATTCATTTGCACACTATAGCTTGAGAACCACTATCTGATAACCTCTGTGAATCAAACTGTTTTCATTTTTATTGCTCCTTTCCAGACCTGGCCCCCGAATACATATCATTTTTACAACGTTTTAACCATAGTGTAGATACGCATTTATACTCTGCTTAAAATGATTCATCAGGGCTTCCCTGGTGGCGCAGTGGTTGAGAATCCGCCTGCCGATGCAGGGGACACAGGTTCGTGCCCCGGTGCGGGAAGATCCCACATGCCGCGGAGCGGCTGGCCCCGTGAGCCATGGCCGCCGAGCCTGCGCATCCGGAGCCTGTGCTCCGCAACGGGAGAGGCCACAGCAGTGAGAGGACCGCGAACCGAAAAAAAAAAAAAAGATTCATCAGAATATTCTTGTTGCTCTAGTCTTTATAATAGTCATTTTTAATGGCTACATATTATTTTATTGTGATACAGATCACATTATATTACTCATTAATCATTTATAATTCTCTTGTTGCAGGTATTCTTTATCTGCTTTTGGATTATTTAAGTATGATAAAGTCCCACAAAAGAGCTTTTTAGTCAAAGGATTGACCCAAATTTTTTAACAACTAGAATCAAATATAGGCACAATATCTATAAAAGCCAGCAGTTTTAATTTCACAATCGTAAAATGAAGCATAAAACCTAAAGCACTTTAGCTAGAAAGACATTTGGCTAGATATAGAGAGGGTGGGAGCAGGGGGAGAACATGACACAGATAACTTGAAAACTGTATCATAAAAGAGAAGGTTTTTGTAGATGTCTATATATGTAGAGAACAGAACTACTTTCTAGATATAAATGAAGTATAAATTAAATCTCAGGGATGGCACAATTTCCTAGAAGTCATTTGTAATAGCACCCCTTATTCCACCAAGTGATTATATTCCATTATTTTTATAACCTTTTAAAATAATCTGGTTCCTGCATGATTCTAACCAATATTCTTATTTATGGTCAATGCAGCCTTCCAATATTTATTTATGGTCTTATTTATGGTCAATGCAGCCTTCCAATATTCATTTGGAGCTATTATTTAAAAGGCTTTATGTTAGTTCTTCCCTCCTGTATACTTAGTCTTTAGCATTATTTAAATTATCTGATTTACCCTTCCAACTTACCCTTGCTAAATTATCTGATTTACCCTTCCAACTTACCCTTGCTAAATATGCAATAGCAATCCTTTTTCAAGAATTATATTGCTAATTTTTACCTCTTCTCATTTGCATTTTTAAGCTAATTATATTATCATATATTATTCACCATTTATTTTGGTGTTGAAAAGTTTTTAAATATTCATAGTCAAATCTTTCCATTTTCCCAATTTATTTGTTCCTTTACGTCTTCTGAGATTAGAAAGACATTCCTCAAATAAAAATAAGATAATTTAATCTATATTTTATTCTATTAAATTTGGTTCTCAGGTTTTCCTCAGTCATTCCTATAATGTGCCAGCACATTTCTTATAGAATCTATTTCTTCTTCTCCATTTAATGGTTTTAAAATGCCATTTCTGTATCCTCCCAATTGCTAATGGCAAAATTTGAATTTCATTCTAAATTGTTTCCTTTTACCCAGCATCTTTCCAAAAACTCCCACCCAATCCATAACTAAGTACTCTGTTTAAATGTCACTTTGTCTCCTCCAATCCCAGTTGGCCCAAGTAATCATCACTTCTCATCTGACAGTTGCAAAAGCCTCATTAATTGAATTGTTTCCTGTCACTTTCTTGCTATTCTCCAAAGAGTTTCCCATAGATCCATCAAGGTGATCTTTTAAAAATGTAAGTCAAATCATCTTACCCCTCTTCCCCACCTGAAACTCTTCAATAGCTTCAAATTTATCTTGGAATCAAAATTCAAGATTCAGTACCAGGATATAACAGGGACCATGTGTACCATGTCTTAATCCTAACTTCCACAGATATTTTTAAAAATTTACTGATAGAACTGATTTGTTCAACACATTTCAAATACTTACTTTATCCCCAGAAATTCAATAAACATTTTTAGATACATGTCTTTAATCCTTACAAATTCCTATGAGAAGGATATTGGCCTCACTTTACAGATGTAAAAAACAGGTTGGGAGACAAAATTCAGGTTTTATTTTTCTATAAAGTCCAGCCAGCTCCCTAGGGTACGCAAGTAAGGAGAGATTAAGAAGTAATCTCTTCTAGAAGTCATGCATGTGCATCAATCCAGAGCATCTTATTTTACTTCTTTTAGAAGAGGTATATGAGGGCAAGTTCTTCCATTTACTTCCTGTTTACCAAAGCACAGAGCCAAAGAACCAGAAGTGATTATAGGGATGGAATGATGTGAGGGTCTCTAGAGACCTTTTTCTTTTCTTCAACTACTGGTTTCTTGTATGTTCTTAAGGTGACTAGATTTTGGAAATTTTCTGCTGGCTTCTAATGTTCTGATTTTACTCAGTGAGAGGTTTCATGTGTGTCACCGTGTCTCAAGAAGCTTATTTCTGTTTCTGCTCATTTGTAATTAGAAAACCTTTTGGTCTGCAAAACATTTAAATCCATGAAAAAAATGGCAGTATTGTCTACAGATGCTATTACAAAGGACTTAGATTACTCTGTGTTTGTGTGTGTGTGTTTAAAATGATCTTCCATAATTAAGTGTTTTGCCCTCAGAGCACTATTTAGCCAAGAAGAGGTCAGTTCCAGTCCTGAACTCATCCTTAAAGAGCAAAGCTTAATTGTCTCATAATTGTTTGGGAAACCCAAGCAGAGTTTACAGTTTACTCATGAAGAAACAGCAGGATGATGCTAAGTCTCTGCAGGGTGCACTGCAGATCACAGATTTTCTTCAAACTGCTCAGCAAACTGTGGTGAAGGAAAGAGAGACAGACAACTATACTGTGCATTGGAGTTACAAATGTTTATCTTTTTTACTTGTTTTTATAAGTATAAATATGCACTGTCTTATTTTTCTAATTTTTCATGGGCATTTTAATAGAAGAACATCATTAAAGCAATGCAGCAAAGGAAGTTGGGGGTTTTAGAGGAATTTGTCTCTGGGAAAAATCCCAAGGAGGCATGGGAAATTGCCTTTTCATTTAATTTAGATTTAAAAACATGGTGGAACGCATTATTTTCCCTTTCACTTATTTTCATTTATACCATCCACCAAAACCTCTTGTTGCCTGCCATTAGGTGTCACTATCCTCCATGTTCCACTTCTCAACCATCTACTATTCAAGCAATATTTACTGAGTGCATAATAAATACTAATGTTCCAAGACATTCCTTTTCTCACTTAATAATTACCAACAATCAGTAGATAATATTATCCCCATTTTTAAAATGATAAAATTGAGACTCAAAAGCTTAAGACTACGGGGTCTTACATTTTTTTCTAACTCCAAAGATTCTACCAAAGTTCCATGTCCTTTAACATCTGTTTTCCAAAAAAAATGGTCATGCAAATTGTGGTCATAATAAGGCACTTGCCTCATTGGATAGAGAATATTATTACTGGAGGTCCTGAATTGTGAAATCCTTGAGGAAAGGAACTATAACATTTCACACATACACATTCCCTGTGACAAATAGTATATGTTTTCATAACACTGATTTTTCTCTATATCACCTATTACATTGCATTATACATATTTTATTGTAGCTCTCTGTTATCTATCCTATGAATTCCTCAAAAGTAGAAAACGTATTATCTAGCTTTATATCTCCATATTCAAAAGTAGCTCATTTTTCTGTGTAAATTAGCATTTGGATTAGAAATTTAATAAAGAAATTCATAAAGGCACTTTGATCAAGTGAAACTAGATATTCAGAAGTCATCAGAAAAAAATGTTTAAATTAATTATTAATTAAAATCTCAGAGCAATAAGCTTAGTTGTAACACTTAGCTTTATAAAATGTCCTCAAATGCAAGTCTGAAACTAACCAAAATGATACCACTGACAATTTTAACCTTTCTAGGCAAAGACTAATCCTAAAAATAAAACAGAGCATGAGTTTGGTGAAAAATCATTCTTTTATAGCATGCAGTAATATGTTTTCCCAGTAGAATAACCCCAATTATTACCAAAAGATTCCAATAGCCAACAGAATAGAAGCCTCTTGGAATACTGTAATACCATTTTAGAAACTAGTTCAAAGAGCCCTGAATTTAGGATGAGAGGGTCTGGACTGGTGTCTTCCTCTTGCAATAGTATGCTCTTAGTCTTAGAAGACCAATTCTTTTTTCTGAGACTGTTCTATTGTCTATAAAATGAGGCAATTTTCTTATGTTAACTTCTTGACTTACATTTCTATTATTTTAAGCATGGATGTCATAGTCTCTAAACTAGGATTGTATATTAACTTAAAAGAGGAAAGCTACAACATGGTGATTCTTGGAGCCAACCAACTTATTCATGAAATGCCTCCTTAGGATTAATCATTTATTCTGTTTCCTTTCATTGCTTGACTAATTTTATTTTCCACTCTCAATTTTGTTGGGTTTTGTTTGCTTATTTTTTAGGAAGAGATATAAATGTGTGTAAATAATACAGTGTAAAAATACCTTCTGCTTTTTGAGGCCCTAGTACTTTTTGCATCTGAAACTATGAAAGACATATAGAAAGAAGGGTTGGTTTTGTTGCCAACATGAGCTACTGAATTTCCTATTTAGTGATAGCAGCCAGTAAGTTTTACTGTAAGGATGTTTTGATCTTTGAGTACAGTGGCTAATGAGTTCACTGTGACACTGTACTCTGAAATGTTGTTTCTTTGAGTGAAGTGAGAGCCACAAGCACCACTCAAAGCACAGGCATTTTTCTTTCAGGGCTGATCTTTGGCTCTGTTTATATGATGTAACTCTACCGCTGATTGAGGGGAGGATTCCTAACAAATTTGAGCCAATCAGTAGCTCTCAACCAAGAATTTGGAATGGGTATAGTGAATGGGAGTCAATAAAGCTGGAGATTTCCTACCCTGAAAGAGGGTTCATGAATACTGACTGTTGGGGCTCCTAGAGCTTCCCTGATTTCTGCCATTTCCTTGTGGACTATTTAACCTTTCTTTAGATTTACCAACACCCCAAAATCTTATTTGAAAATTCTACTTCTTTCAGTAAGCAAATCAGGATTAAATTCTGTTCCTTACAGTCAAAAAACAGAACCACTTTAATTAGTACAAGTATAAAAAATTAGTGTAAAGGAACAATGATTGTGGAAGTGAGTTTGCTTTGTCATCAGCTGAATAAAAAACTTGATACTTTTCTTTGATACTTTATATCAAATCAGATTTTAGACATAGTTTAACTTTGCCCTGCTGTCTCTTAAATGAGAGGACCACCCATGATAATTTTATCTTCCTTATTTAGTCGACTATTAACCACAACTAATAATTGTGTCCACTTGGTTCAAGAAAACATATAGGCTCCTTTATTTAGGATCTATAGACAGCAGCAGTGAGGTATTTCCTGTTCCAAGTGACAGATGGAACACACATTTTTTCCACCTCCCAAGATCCTATTGGAATGACTGTAAAAAAAAAAGGTTTAAATATATACGCAACTTAAGACAATATAAATTTCCACGAATAAAATACATTTTTACGAATTTCTAGAAGATGGAGATTGGGCAGCATCATAGTCATATGTATGAAGGAGACTCGCTCTGAATACACCTTGGGAGAGGCAGTGATGGAGACAGACATGCTCTTCCAGGATAAGCAGTGGAAGGCTTAAAGTGCAGAGTTGGTTGTGGGGCAATGGTCAGGCCAGTCCACCAGGACAATCTAAAAGTTCATCTATTATCATACTAAGCGAAGTAAGTCAGGCAGAGAAGGCCAAATATCATATGATATCACTCACGTGTGGAATCTAATTTTAAAAATTGATATAAATGAACTTATTTACAAAACAGAAATAGACTCACAGATTTTGAAAACAAACTTATGGTTACCAAAGGGGAAATGTGGGGGGAAGGGATAAATTAGGAGCTTGGGATTAACATACACTCACTACTATACATAAAATAGATAACCAACAAGGACCTACTGTATAGCACAGGGAACTCTCTCAATACTCTGTAATAACTTGTATGGGAAAAGAATCTGAAAAAGAATGAATATATGTATATGTCTAACTGAATCATTTTGCCGTACACCTGAAACTAACACAACATTGTAAATCAACTATACTCCAATATATTTTTTAATTTAAAAAAAAATTTTTAAGATATATACAAAAAAAAAATACAAATAAAAGTTCATCCAACAGAAAACTGATAAAGGAAAAGGAGCATCCATTATGGAAGGTACCTGACTTCTCATTAACAACATTGGATACAAGAAGGTGAAGCAGTTGGGGGAAATGTCTTCAAAATGTGAAAATCAAATGAATTTGGCTCTTAATTCTCTACCTCACCAAACTGGCAAATAAATGTGAAGGCAAATTAAAGATACCATTTCAGACACATAAAGGTTTAGAAATTTATCTTCTCTGCCCCTAAAATTCATTCAGGACACACTCCAGCAGAATAAAAAAGGCATCTAAGAAAAGAAAAAGACATAGAAACCCACCAACAATGAAACTAAACCAGAAATGCAATAAACAGTCTGTTGTACAGCAGGCAAAGAAAACAAATGGTTTAAATTAGAACAGGAAGTCAGAAAGTTTAATAAGAAAGTAGGTGCACAAAATTTATAGTAATATATAAATAAGAACTTGGAAAATCTTAATGATAAAATGTAGATAATACATATCTCATCTATCAACAATGGCAAAAAGAAAAATAAGTAGAAATTACAGAGAAGACAAAAAGCTATACAAGAATGAAAACTAAATGTGGCACAATTGTGAATAATTGATGAAGTATGTGAAAAAAGAATTTATTCACTTTTGATTCTTCTTCAGCTGACAAGGTATTAACTTACAATTACATTTCTCTTTCTATAAGTTAGTAACACTATTTGGTTCTACAATGATTCATATTTTTATGGTCATAATAAGCATTATTTTTTTCTCAAATTTTAGAGTAAATCCATAGGCTAAAAAGAAAATGTTTTTATACTTCAGAACTCAATGAAAATGTTATAAATAATGACAATTTTTAAGCTCATCTGATAGAAGATTGACAAAGGAAAGGGTCATCAGAGGTAAAAAGAAGTGAAAATGAAAATGCACTTCTCCTAAATCCCTCATCTTGTAAAGTCAATCATTTAAGCTTAAGTATATAATTTCAAGTTAGATTACTGATAGGACAAACACACAAAATTTATTTTTTCTAATGGGAGAAGAATTGGGAAGGAAGATAAGAGGTTGTGCAAGTGCACTAAACTGTTTTAAACAGCAGAGAATTCCTAGATGTTGTCTTAAATATTGAAAAGTGGTTACTTCCAGGAAGAAGACCAAGAATGGAGTATGTTGTAGATGAAGGTCTTTGTCTGCTTTTATGTTCTTTAGTGATACTTATTATTTTTTCCCAAGCTTATGAAGTGGTTTTATTATCCAAACACTTTGAATTAAAGATAGTAAAATGACTAAAGGTGCAGAAAGAGTCCTAATACTAAAAAATGTAGTAAAATTAGTTTAGTAAACATAAGAATATAAGAAATCCTTTAGTGTAGTGTCTTTTCTAATTCCTGGGCTAAGTTTTCTGGCGGGAGGGGGAAATGATTTATTTCTGAATAGGCAATAGGCAGCTTAACCCAGGAGGCAGCTCTGGAGCAAAGATGGCCTATTAGAGGAGACAAATGTTAGTCAGAAATTCCAAGCCCCTGTGCTCAATCACTGACTGAGAACTTGGTACTCATCAGTAAAACTCTTGAAACATTCTTGCTAAGTTTTCCAACTTATTTCCAATTTTGTATTTCCAGTAGGTGATCTCTTTTCATTCCTTACTTTGTGAAAATACTCTGAGGTATCTGACAGTAATCATCACTTCCTGCTGTTAGAAATACTGTCCTTCCTGGGTTTCTATCATGCGACACTATCATAATGCTTTTATTCTCTCTCCTTGTGTTTCTTTTCAGTCTACTCTATTTATCTTTCAACCTGTTGCTGTTCCCTGGGGGTCTATTATTGGCCTTTTTATCTTTTCCATATATACACTCTTCGAAATCATCAGTTCACATAAACTCAATTATCATTTCTATCGCCTATATGTTGGTGATTCCTTAAGGGACATTTTATATCTAATCTAACTCTTGAACTTCAGATTTAAATGTTGAACTCGCTTCCCTAGATTACCTCCAAGCCCTTCAAATTCAACCTATCTAAAACCATAACTATTACTTCCCCTGCCAGAAGTATCTTTATCCACCTTTATGTCTTACACAAATGAATGACTACACACTTTTTTGTAACTTACAAAGTCTAAAAAACTTGAGAAAGTCCATGAAAAAATTCTGCCCTTCTTCAATTGATACATCCAGCTATTCAAGTCCTTTTGAGTCTAACTAACCATCTAGCTTCTGGATGGTTGTCCCCCCGATCCCAATCTCACCCTGGTAGTAAGTTACCCTATAATAAACTGATCCATTGAGTATATGGAGCTATCTGCCTTGTTTTTTAGTCTCAAGATGCCTTGGAGGGTATTATGCTTAGTGAAATAAGTCAGACAGAGAAAGGCAAATACTGTATGATATCACTTATATGTGGAATCTAAAAAATGAAACAAACTACTGAATATAAGAAAAAAATACCAGACTCACAGATATAATGAACAAATTAGTGGTTACCAATGGGGAGAGGTAAGGGGGGAAGGGCAAGACGGGGCAGCAGATTAAGAAGTACAAACTACTGTGTATAAAATAAATAAGCTACAGGGATATATTATACAGCACAGGGAATATAGCCAATATTTTATAATAACCATAAATGGAGTATAACCATTAAAAATTGTGAATCACTATGTTGTACACCTGAAACTTACATAATATTGTAAATCAACTATGCCTCAACAAAAATAAATAACTAAATAACACAATAATAAAAGTTACCACTTTCTCTCCACTTGAAATGATGACTGTGATGGAATAAGCCATTAGTTCTTCCGTAGAATTTGTCTCCTCATTTACATTAGATAGTGAATGTGAAAATGTATTGTAAACTATGAGATACCAAATAAATGTTAAGATATTTTTAAAAAAGATGTCCTCTCAGTTTAGTGTGCACTTTTTGTTCCTTCTGTCCTCCAACAGACCCTGTACAGCTTAGCCTCTGCCTATTTCTCCATCTTTATCTTGTAAGGCACATCCTCTGATACTGTCTTCTTTGACAACACTGGCCTTCTACTGTTTCATGTTGAAGCTAATTCTCTCCTGTCTCCTCCTATTTAGTATCTATTGATCTTTCAGCTCTCAACATAAGGATATTATTTTCAGGGAAGATTTTCCCCTATTACAGATTATAAAGCATCTTGTTACATAAAGCATCTGTTACAGCACTGTGGCATGTGAAATTTTATACTTATTTTGTGATCATTTTGTTAATTCTCTACCCCACTAGACTACAAGCTAAATAAATAATTTATTGCATGGACAAACAGCCAAGTAAATAACTACTCACTCACCACTGTATTTCCAACATATTGTAAAGTGTCTAGCATATGATAAATGCTTAAAAAAACTACGCTGAATGAAATAATGAAAATTAACAGTAGAGGAATTCCCCCTTTTATTGGTAGCAAATCATGCTACAGTCTAGCAAAATATTTGTCCTCACATGGTCTTCTCTATCCCATCATTCCCTTCTCCTCCTCTATTAAATTCTTACTCATCCTTTCAATCTCAGCACAGACACCACTTCTCAGAGAAGCATTTAAAGAAGACCACCACCACTAGATGAAAGATCCTGCATTATGTCCTCTTAAAGTTCTGAGAATCTTCCTTCATATAGTTTATCATTATTTAAAAATTTTTTACATTAGATTATGTAATTTTTTAATTGCATAAAAATAAATTGATTAATTAATCTCTCTCTCCCCTCCAGTAGAGTCTACATTCTATGAGGCCAGGGATGTAAATAAATATTATAGTTGAATGAAGGAAGAAGATTATCTCTTTAGTTAAGAAAGCAACTTTAGGAAGAAACATTTGGATGGTTATAAGATAAAGTGGGCTCCTGCTAGCCAGATAGATCATCCGAATCAATCCTAGGGTAAAAATGGGGTGACAGATATGGCAGTTAGATCACTATTATATTCATAAAGATGAAAAGAGACTAAAGTACATACGAAGAAATAAGTTGTGGCCAACTCTTATACAAAATGTTTCTCAGAATTACAAGGCAAATATTAATCAAGCCCAGGAAAATGAATTTTTACATATTAGATACATAATATGCTAAACAGCCAGCCAGAAACAAGTCCTGTTCCAGTATGACATTTTAAGGAAGACTGGTTTTTGAGCACCAGAGTGTTGACTATGAGTTCAACTTCTTTTTGTATTTCTCTATTATAATACCTTAAGGAGTTATTTTTTAAATTATTTTCCCCAAAGTGATAAATAACATAAATTGAATGAAATGTATGGAGTACCTACCATGTGTTTGATTCAATAAAAAATGTAACTGATGAGGATGCTTTTTCAGTCTTTCCCCAAAAACAAGTACTTCCCTCACCTTTATCCAGGAGGGAGGGTCTACATCACTTCCTGAGCTTGTGGGTATTACTGGAGATTGTATGTACAGCTACGGGATATCCACATAGCTTAAGTCATATGGGGATTAGACCAAGTCTCAGGGCATAGTCAAGCATTAAGTCTTTGCTAGGAGGTCTCTAAGCTAGATTCTAGTTTCTGGTTATTATAAGCCACATCAAAAATTGACACAGCAAATATCATAGACCCTGCGTCTATTCAGCAAAGACCAGATAGTCAGCTGTGGATGACTCAGTTCCTATGCAGCTGTTAGGTACTCAAACAATGCTCACACAGGAGTCTTTTGCTCTTTTTTTTTGCTACTTTAGTTTCATGCTAATGACATGGAAACTTGCTACAAGATTATGCATGGTCCATCTGCCTATGTCGGTACATTCATTTCTATCTCAGATCTTGCCACATTCCTAACACTCTTTCAGTTTCCCTCCTTCTAAGATCCTCCAACCTTCTTTGCCTGCTATATTATTCCCCCCAATCTCTAGCGTAAGTTAATATATTTTGGGTCTGGGGAAGTATTTATCAAAAGCCCTTGGTATAACCTTTTTAATGAATATAAGTTCCCAGAACTTCTCTTAGAAATGAATGACTTTTGGTGCTGATGGGATTTTTAGATAAATTTAATTATTTTGATTTTGATATTCAAAGGGTAGGGAGTTTTAGGCAATGGCAAATGTTCATGGGGTCTTTATTCCCCATTATCTTGGAGACTTTTAAGACAATTTTTCATTTATTTTCATCTTTGTTTTGCTATCCATAATTTCAAACTACCCTATTTCTCATCATCACACCACATCTTTGACACTATAAATGTATGTGATCAACAGCACAACCATGAACTAGCCATCTGTCAAGCTAATAGCACCTTTGCCTTGAAAAGAAATGGAAATATTTCTTATTCATTCTCTGTCCCCTCACAGACCCCTTGAACTGTCCTAATCCCCTTTTTCTGACCATTAATTCTCTAGGCAACTGATCCAACATGCTGGACCATTCCTTTTGATTTTACCTTTTTTACTACTTTTGCAGTGTGAAAATTGGAACATGACTCTTTAATAACACACACTTCTTAGATGTTGACCTTTGCCTCTTCTGACCTCTAACTTGTACTTCAGAACTAATATTTTACCCTAGATTTCCCTAGGCCTACATTGGTTATGTGGCTCTTTTTTTGTTAATGATGAATACATAACAGATTAAGAGACTAAAATGTACATCATAAAACCTCATTAATTCTACGTGGCCCCAGAATCCACTCTTGTTTGCTTTCCATAATCAATATTTCCAAATGCAATCAGCAGATATTATAAGTAAATTTGGAGTCTGTGGTAGAATAATTGTTAAAATACTGAAGAACCAACCTTCTAGCGATTTAGAATAATTCAATTCATACAAAACATTACAAATTATTTTTAGTGGAGTCTAGATAAGGAAAGATAGCTACTCTGAGGGACCAGAAAACAAAGCTATATCTAAGAAGGATAGTCTGGGTTGAAGACAAGCTGATGTGTGTTTGTCATCAATTACTTCTGAAGAGAAAGCACCAGGATCCTAACTGTAGGCAAGGCAAGAGTTCAAGAGCTTGATGAACAGAAGAGCCAGGCAAGAATAAGTGCTCTAACAGGGAGCAAAGGAGGAAGACTTCAATTATAAACAGGGCTGCCCTGTCCAGAGCTCTCTACTTCTGTGTGCTGGCTAACTGGCATCTGGACAGCTTAGGCGTGTAAAAGGCACAAGCTTGGTTTGAAAACAAAAAAGATTATAAATACTGTCCCATAAAGCCATATACAAACTATAGCTATAATAAATAACTGAACTTTTTTGGCTTGAATTACTATAGTTAAAGGTAATTGAACTGAAATATATAAGTACACACACACATGCTCACACATACATATTTCAGAATTACCTGCATGACATAACACTGTATTAGCAGCATCGTTACAATAACTTCTTTATCTTTTCTTCCCTGCTGGCATTTCCCATGTGGCATTTTTCTTTACCTACCACCCTCTCAATTGCTTCCGGAATCTTGGCTATTGTCTGAGACTGCTCCTTCCCAATCAGGGATTCATTCCCTCACTCTTCAGGGACAGTTCAGAATGCAATGTATTGTGGTCTGACCAGTGGTAGCTAGAGGTAAAAGAGAATGAATGGATGGATAATATTCCAAAGTCTGAATTCCAAGCAGGCAGGCAACCTCAAGTTAGTCTATCTACAGATTTCAAGGTCCCAGGGGCTATGCTTCCAGTCCAGGGCAAGAGCTCCACTCTCCAGGTAGGATGAGGTTTTCTTGACATAAGTTGGTTGAAGGTGGAGCTCAGCCCTTCACAAGCATCTATCATGGTACTAATCTCTTCAAGAACCTCACTGCAGAATTCTTAGTTTCAAATTTAGAATCTTGGCAATGACATAGCAGCTGGTATACCTGAGATATTAGTTTAGCACACATCAATACCAACTCTATGCTCCATGGACCAACTCACCACCTTTTCTTCAATAAAGCTGCAGCTTTCTGGTCCTTAAATGTTCAGGTACAAGGGAAAGGAGTAATATTAAACATACTTTTGGAAGCAAAAAGTCATGTATATAAGCACAGATTGATGTGAGCATTGTGATTGAATAAATCATTCTAAGCATTTATTTAACTCTTTACTACTTAACCTTAAGTCCTTCCATATGTTGGAGAAATATAATTTAAAACAAAATTTCCTCCTAATCCAGAAAACGTCTCCATAAAGGTAGAAGAGAAAGGAAACAATTTTATTATTAAGTAAACACTAAACCAGGCAATTTGCTAAGAGACTGCAAAAACAGAAATAAATCTCATCCTTATATATAGCCAAGTACCCATTTACATACATGTTCTCAAAGTAAACAATAATTGGTCCTCAAGTAAGCAGACTTGACAGCACCATTTGTCACATAGTCTATCCTAATTTCATTTGATAATCGGGGTGACCATCTATGTTAGCTAATTGGCTTCATCCAAAGGAATGTAATTTTCTGATATATTTATAACAAAAGGTAGTTTTGCAACTTGGAGCAAGGCACTGGCTGACTGAAGTTAGGCTCTTACTCTCCCTCAGAAAGTGGAAGATAGAGGCACCATGTTCCTTGATGATTATGTTTCAAAGAGAGAGTTTCCAGGTCCTTGAAAAGGAGCTTCCTGGACCATAAAGCTGCAAAAAGGCTTATTTCATTTTTAAAAGACTTATATTCATCTCAAAAAGACAGAGAAAGAACTTAATTACAAATTTTCTGAAGTAAATATATTAAAACATCACTTTGTACACCTTAAATATATACAATTTTTTTATTTTAAAAAATTTAAACAACTCACTACTGGGGGAAAAAAAAGGAGACTTTTGTTTGGAGGGGGTTTGGAAGAAAAACACAGAACATTTCTAATTTGAATAGGATTAAATCTATTTTCCAGGAAAAAAAATAAACAAATAAAGGGAGAGGAAAACCATAAACAAAATGAAAAGGAAACCCACAGAACGGGAGAAAATATTTGCAAACAAAGTGACTAATAAGGGATTAATCTCCAAAATATACAAACAGCTCATGCAGCTCAATATCAAAAAAAACAAACAAACAACCCAATCAAAAACTGGGTAGAAGATCTAAAACAGATATTTCTACAAAGAAGACATACAGATGGCCAAAAAAGCATATCAAAATATGATCAACATTACTAATTTTCTGAGAAAATTCCATACTGTCTTCAATAGTGGTTGCACCAATTTACATTCCCACCAACAGTGCAAAAGGGTTCTCTTTTCTCCACAACCTCACTATGACTTATTATTTCTTGTCTTTTTGATAATAGCCATTCTAACAGGTGTGAGGTGATCTTACTGTGGTTGTGATTTGCATTTCCCTGATGATTAACAATGTTGAACATCTTTTCATATTCCTGTTGGCCATCTGCATGTCGTTTTTGGAAAAATGTCTATTCAGATATTCTGCCCATTTTTGGATTGGATTGTTGGGTTTTTTACTATTGAGTTTTATGAGTACTTTATATACTTTTGATATTAACCCATTATTAGATATATGATTTGCAAATATCTTCTCTCTTTCAGTAGATTGCCTTTTCATTTTGTTGATGGTTTCCTTTGCTCTGCAGGAGATTTTTAGTTTGATATTGTCCCACTTATTTATTTTTGCTTTTGTTGCTTTTGCTTTTTGTGTCAGATTCAAAAAATCACCAAGATCTACGTCAAGGAGTTTACTGCCTATGTTTTCCTCTAAGAGTTTTATGGTTTCAGGTCTTACATTCAATAATCCATTTGAGTCAATTTTGGGGTATAAGTTAATGTCCCCGTTTCAGTCAATTTTCTTAACACCATTTATTGAAGACACTTTCTTTGGCCAACTGTATATTCTTGACTCCTCTGTCATACATTAATTGACCATATATGCATAGGTTTATTCATGGGCTCTCTCTTCTGTTCCATTGATCTACAATATGTCTGTTTTTATGCCAATACCATATTGCTTTAATTACAATAGCTTTGTAATATAGTTTGAAATCAGAAAGCATGATGACTCTGGCTTTGTTCTTCTTTCTCACTATTGATTTAGCTATTCAGGGTTCTTTTTTGGTTCCATACTTAGCATTGTTTGTTATATTTTTGTGAAAAATACCATTGAAAAATACATTGAATCTGTATATTGCTTTGGGTAGTATGGACATTTAACAATATTAATTCTTCCAATCCATGAGCATGAAATATATTTCCATTTATTTGGGTCTTCTTCAGTTTCTTTATCATTGTTTCATAGTTTTTAATATACAGGTCTTTCACTTCCTTAGTTTATTTCCTAGATATTTTATTCTTTTTGATGTGATTGTAAATGAAATTATTTTATTAATTTCTCTTTATGATAGTTTGTTATTAGTGTAAAGAAATGCAACAGATTTAGGGGTATTGATTTTATATCCTACAACTTTACTGAATTCCTTTATTAGTTCTAATAGTCTTTTGATGGAGCCTTTAGGCTTTTCTATATATAATATGTCATCTACAAATAGTGACAGTTTTACTTCTTCCTTTCCAATTTTGATTCTTTTTATTTCTTTTTCTTGCCTAAATGCTCTGGCTAGGACTTTCAATACTATGTTGAATAAAAGTGGTTAAAATAACATCCTTGTCTTGTTCCTGATCTTAGAGGAAAAGCCTCCAGCTTCTCATTATTGAGTATGATGTTAGCTATAAGCTTGTCATATCTGACTTTTATTACATTGAGGTATGATCCCTCTGTGCCCACTTTGTTGGAAGTTTTTATCATAAATCAATATTGAATTTTGTCAAAAGCTTTTTCTGCATCTATTAAGGTGATTATACGACCTTTATCCTTTTGTTAATACGGTACATCACATTGACGGACTTGCAGATGATCAGACATCCTTGCATTCCTAGAATAAATCCCACTTGATCATTTTTTATGATTCCTTTAATGTATTGCTGAATTCAATTTGTTAATACTTTGTTGAAGATTTTTACATTCATCTTCATCTGCAATATTGGCCTATAATTTTCCTTTTTGGTGGCATCCTTGTCTGGTTTTGGTATCAAGGTAATGCTGGACTCATAAAATTTGTTTGGATGAGTTTACCCCTCTTCCATTTTTTGGGAAGAGTTTGAGAAGGATTCTTATTAATTCTTCTTTGAATATATGGTAGAATTTACCAGCAAAGACATTAGGTGCTGGCTTTGGGGAGGTTTTTATTATTGATTCATCTCCTTACTAGTAATTGGTCTGTTCACAGTTTCTATTTCATCATGATTCAGTCTTGGTAGGTGGTATGTTTTTAGGAATTTATCCCTTTCTTCTAGGTTGTCCAATTTACTGGCTTATAA
Organism: Delphinapterus leucas; assembly: GCF_059928025.1. NCBI lineage: Eukaryota > Metazoa > Chordata > Mammalia > Artiodactyla > Monodontidae > Delphinapterus > Delphinapterus leucas. The sequence continues at coordinate 96,861,026 of NC_143134.1, forward strand.
TTGTTCATAGCAGTCTCTTATGATATTTTGTATTTCTGTGATATCAGTTGTAACTTCTCTTTTATTTCTGATTTTATTTATTTGAGCCCTCTCTCTTTTTTCATTGGTGACTGTAGCTAAAGATTTGTCAATTTTGTTCATCTCTTCAAAGAACAAGCTCTTCATTTCATTGATCTTTTCTATTGTCTTTTTAGTCTCTATTTCATTTATTTCTGCTGTAACTTTTGTTATTTTCTTTCTTCTACTCATTTAGGGCTTCAACTGTTCTTTTTCTATTCTTTGAAATGTAAAGTTAGGTTGTTTATTTGAGGTAGGCATTTATTGCTATGAACTTCCTTATTAAAACTCCTTTTGCTGCAGCCCATAAGTTTTGTTATGTTACATTTCCATTTTCATCTGTATCAGGAATTTTTTAATTTATCTTTTGATTTCTTCCTTAACCCATTGGTTATTCAGTAGCATTTTGTTTACTCACCACATATTTGTGAATTTTCCAGTTTTCTTCGTGTAATTAATTTTTAGTTCTATACCATTGTGGTCAGAAGAAAATGCTTGTTATGACTGCAGTTTTCTTAAATTTATTAAGACTTCTTTTGTGGCCTAACATATGACCTGTCTTGAAAAATGTTCCCTGTGCACTTGAGAAGAATGTTATCTTGCTACTTTTGGATAAAATATTCTGTAATTATCCATTAAGTTTATCTGGTCTAACATGTCATTTAAGGCCAATGATTCCTTATCGATTTTCTGTCTGGATGATCTATCCATTGATGTAAGTGGGGTATTAAAATTCCCTCTATTATTGTATTATTTCCTATATTATTGTATTGTTGCCTGTTTCTCCCTTTAGGCCTGTTAACATTTGCTTCATATGTTTAGGTGCTCCTACGTTTGGTGCATAAATATTTATGAATGTTATATCCTCTTGTTGAATTGACTCCTTTATCTTTATGTGACGTCCTTCTTTGTCTCATACAGTCTTTGCTTTGAAGTCTATTTTGTCTGATCTAAGTATAGCTAGTCCATATTTCTTTTGGTTTCCATTTGCATGGAATATCCTTTTCTATCCCTTCACTTTCAGTCTGTGTGTGTCCTTACATCTAAAGTGTGTGCCTTGGAACACTCTATGACATAAATCACAGCAAGATCCTTTTTGACCCACCTCCTAGAGAAATGGAAATAAAAACAAAAATAAACAAATGGGACCTAATGAAACTTCAAAGCTTGCACAGCAAAGGAAACCATAAACAAGACCAAAAGACAACCCTCAGAATGGGAGAAAATATTTGCAAATGAAGCAACTGACAAAGGATTAATTTCCAAAATTTACAAGCAGCTCATGCAGCTCAATAACAAAAAAACAAACAACCCAATCCAAAAATGGGCAGAAGACCTAAATAGACATTTCTCCAAAGAAGATATACAGACTGCCAACAAACATATGAAAGAATGCTCAACATCATTAATCATTAGAGAAATGCAAATCAAAAGTACAATGAGATATCATCTCACACCGGTCAGAAAGGCCATCATCAAAAAATCTAGAAACAATAAATGCTGGAGAGGGTGTGGAGAAAAGGGAACACTCTTGCACTGCTGGTGGGAATGTGAATTGGTACAGCCACTATGGAGAACAGTATGGAGGTTCCTCAAAAAACTACAAATAGAACTACCATATGACCCAGCAATCCCACTACTGGGCATATACCCTGAGAAAACCATAATTCAAAAAGAGTCATGTACCAAAATGTTCATTGCAGCTCTATTTACAATAGCCAGGAGATGGAAACAACCTAAGTGTCCAACATCGGATGAATGGATAAAGAAGACTTGGCACATATATACAATGGAATATTACTCAGCCATAAAAAGAAACGAAATTGAGTTATTTGTAGTGAGGTGGATGGGCCTAGAGTCTGTCAGACAGAGTGAAGTAAGTCAGAAAGAGAAAGACAAATACAGTATGCTAACACATATATATGGAATCTAAGAAAAAAATGTCATGAAGAACCTAGGGGTAAGACAGGAATAAAGACACAGACCTACTAGAGAATGGACTTGAGGATATGGGGAGGGGGAAGGGTAAGCTGGGACAAAGTGAGAGAGTGGCATGGACATATATATATACACTACCAAATGTAAAATAGATAGCTAGTGGGAAGCAGCCACATAGCACAGGGGGATCAGCTTGGTGCTTTGTGACCACCTAGAGGGGTGGGATAGGGAGGGTGGGAGGGAGGGAGACGCAAGAGGGAAGAGATATGGGAACATATGTATATGCATAACTGATTCACTTTGTTATAAAGCAGAAACTAACACACCATTGTAAAGCAATTATACCCCAATAAAGATGTTAAAAAAAATAATAAAGTGTGTGCCTTGTAGGCAACAGATAGATGGGTCTCGATTTTTTAATCCATTCAGCCACTTTATGTCTTTTGATGAGAGAATTCAGTCCACTTACATGTAAAGTAAAGATTGATAGGTGTGTGCTTATTGCCATTTTGTTAATTGTTTTCTAGCTGTTTTTGTAGTTCCTCTCTGATCCTTTCTTCTTTTCTTGCTCTCTTACTTTGTGGTTTGACAGCTGTCTTTAGTGATATGCTTATCTATTCCTCTCTCTTTATCTTTTGTGTATTTACTATAGGTTTTTGCTTTGTGGTTAGCATAAGGCTTATGTATAACAATGTATATCTATAACAGCCTATTTTAAGTTGATGACAACTTAAGTTTGATCCCATTCTGCTCAACATTTTTACTCTCTCTGCACATTTTATGTTTTTGATATTTTAAATATTTTATCTTGTGTTTACTTTAATTATTGTAAACATAGTTATTTTTACTACTTTCTTTTAACCTTCACATTAAATTTATAAGTAATTAGTCCCCTACCTTTACTATATATTTATTTTTCCAGTAAGATTTATTCTTTCATATGTGTTCTTATTTACTAATTAGCACTATTTTTTTTTTCAGCTTAAAGAAGCCCCTTTAACATTCCTTATAATGTTGGTTTAGTGGTGAGGAACTCCTTTAGCTTTTGTTTGTCTGGAAAACTCCTTATTTCTCCTTCAATTCTGAATGGTAAATTTGCTGGGTAGAGTATTCTTGGTGGAAGTTTGTCTTTTTTTTTCTTTTGGAACTTTGAATTATATTGTGTCACTTCCTTATGGTCTGCAAATTTTGTGCTTAAAGATCTTCTGAGAGCCTTATTGGGGCTTCCTTATACATAACAAGTTTTTCTCTTGTTGCTTTTAATCTTCTCTCCTTGCCTTTAGTTTTGACATTTTAATTATAATGTAGCTTTTTGTGGATATTTTGGGGTTCATCTTATTTAGAACTCTCTGGGCTTCCTGGATCTGCATGTCTGTTTCCTTCTCCAGGTTAGGGAAGTTTTCAGCCATTATTTCCTCAAATAAAATTTCTGCTCCTTTCTCTCTCTCTTCTCCTTCTGAGAGCCCTGTAATGTGAATGTTAATTTGTTTTATGTTGTCCCATAAGTTCTTTAATCTATCTTCACTTTGTTTTTATTCTCTTTTCTTCCTGCTCCTTTGATTTGATGAGTTCCACTGCCTTGTCTTCAAGTTGATTGATCCTTTCTTCTGCTTCTTCTAGTCTGATGTTGAACCCTTTCTAGTGTATTTTTTAGTTCAATTATAATATTCTTCAACTCTGTGACTTCCATTTGGTACTTTCTTCTATTTTCTGTCTCTTTGTTGAAGTTCTCACTGCGTTCATCCATTCTTCTCCCCAGTTCAATGGACATCTTTATTACCATTACTTTGAACACTTTATTAGGTAAATTACTGATCTCCATTTCATTAAGGTTTTTCTGAGGTTTTATCTTGAGTTCCAGTTCAAGATGGAGATGTTCAGCTTAAAGAAGCCCCTTTAACATTCCTTATAATGTTGGTTTAGTGGTGAGGAGCTCACCTCCTTTTATGGACACACTGAATCCGAGTCTACACCTACATATGGAACAATATCCTCTTAAAAAAAAAACCCTAAAAACTGGCTAAATGGTGACTACACATCAGGCAAATGAGAAGAAAACCACATCAGAGTTGGTAGGAAAGAGTGGGACACAATCTCACCATAAATCCCACCTCTAGAGCAGCAACCCATTCAAAACCTAGGAGGGAACTCAAAACCTGGAGCTTCTCCCTGAGGAGTAGAGGGTTCAAAACTTACATTGGGCATTCTAACTTTTAAGACATGCTCTTGAGAGATGAACCTCCAAAACATCTAATTTTGAAAACCAATGTGTCCTGAGACCCACAAGACGGCAGTGATGTAAGAAACACCTCTCACAGGGCTCTCAAATTCACCAGCCCCAGGGCCCAGCTCAGAACAGTTGGTCGTGCCCAGACTTAAAGTGAAAGAGGCTCACCTGCTTATATTAAAACCTCAACCTGAGGGGCAGGCATCTAATTTAACACATACATCTAGGAGCCTGCTGGAACACTCTCCAGGGAAGGAGACTGGCAGGTGCCATATTTGCATTCTCCCTTTGCTGTGCTCCACAGCACCAGTATCTCCCAGAAGGGACCTTTACACATGTCTGGTGCCTTGATTTTTGTGGCTGCTTCCCAGAAAATGCCTGTCTGTAGGAAGGCTAGTGATTTAATGACCTCTCTTGGTCTCATCTAGCTATAAAACATGTTATATAATTTTTAACTTTCTTCCAATCAAAGCCTAGCCTAAGAAGACTCTGTGTGGAGAATCCATGGGTTAATCTATTTGTTCAATAAATATTCATTAATCACCTACCATGTGCCATGCAAGTAAGCACTGGGCAATAAACAGACAACCTTCCTGACTCAATGGAGCAGACACTGTGTTTAGCTGAGAGACAGGCAGACCCCACAGGGACTTTGGGCTGTATAGAGTTTGAGTTTTATTCTAAAAACAATGGGAAATCCTTTAGGAATTTTAAGCAAGAAAAATATCTGATTTATAATTTAAAAATCTACTTGTAGCAGATATGGATATCTAACAATTACTATTGATGAAGAATATGAGACAGCTGTCTTGCTCAAGTGGCATAAGAGATACTTGTACTTCTTCACCATCCATGTCTAATCCTGTACTACTTGCTTTATATTTTTAAAATATAACTTCTTGTATTCAACCCCACTGCTGCTGGCTTGGCCCAAGGTCTCAGAATCTGTCTCACTAATTTTTTAAATAGGGTCCAAACTTGTTTTACCTCAAAGGGAATTTTTGTCACACCACATCTCTCCTTAAAACCATTCAATGTATCTCTAATATTTAGAGCAACCATAGATCCTGGTTTGCCCATTCTCAGTTTATAACTTTTATCCCAGGGTAATTATTAATAGCACCAACTCTCACTCTCAAAATTTTCCTAGTTTGAATGATAACACATAGCAACTCTAATACTTTTAAAACCACACTCTTCAGCAAGTCATATGAGTCACTCTGAGACCTACATTCTTCCACCCTTGATTGCCTCCACCCTCCACCCTATATTTTCCTGGCATGCTTAGAAAATGCAGTAGTATTATGCATTATGTGTTCTGCTTTCAGTGTCTTTGCACATGGTCTGTATACCTCCCTACTTCTTCCCACAGCTAGCTTCTGTATGATCTTCAAATTTCAGAATGGGTTCTATCCTGCCCCCAGCTTAGGTTATGTAATTCTTCTAGTAATACCATAGCTCTCCGTATTCTCAATAACTACCACAAAGCATGAAATGTTTGTTAAAAGTAGCTAAGAAGGGAGGAACGCAGGCAGGCAGGCAAGCAAGAAGGAAAGAATGAAAGAAGGAAGAAAAGAAGAATAACTCATCTCACACATCAGAGGTGCTTAATAAATTTGGGCTATCATTAACATATAGGCTTTCCTCTAACCTAATTACCATATACATTATAAAAATATTTATCAAGCTCTAGTCTAAAAATATGTACTTGATCACTGATATTTTGTCTTATTCTTAGAGACCTGTAATATAATTGATGAGGTTGCTTCCTTTCCTTTTATAGATAAAGAAACTGAGACTTCCTCCCAAACCTTCCAATTGCTTTTAAGCAGCACTTTTTCATCATTATTGGATTAAAACCAAGGTATACCTAGGATACAGCTATGGATTCTTTTTTATTATTATTATTTTCTGATGAATTATAACTGATTACAAGCTGCAGTTTCTCAATTTGCATTATCACAGATTTTTCACTCATATACTTTTTAGTCAAATCTCATTTCCCAGAGATGGTTGAATTTAATTCATAGGTTTGTACATTCATGTTAAAGTGTGGATATCTGATATTAGAGAAGAGCTACTGACTGTATTATGTCAAAGAGTAACTGAAATGAAGAACGGTTAATATGAGGCTAAAGTTTTCTAGGAAGCTGTGCTGATTATTTTGCATTTCCCCTATACCTCTCCAAGATTTATTCTCTGCCTTTCTCTGCCCTTCACTTTCCCTAGAAGGCTGACATACCTGGACGCTATCTACTAGACTCCTCTGCCAAAGGTCTTCCAGTTGGGTTTGGACACTAGAAGCAGAGGCAGGTATTCTGAAGTCAAGACCGCAGTATTTCTTCACTGCTCCTTTTCTTAGTCTTACCCAGTATACGTAACTTTTTCATTAAAGTCTCTTCATTTGGAATACTTGGGATGAATTCTGTTTTCCTAACGGGATCCTGATTGAAACAGACACATTGTCTTAATTTGTGCTAATAATCAAAATTTAATCATTGAAATTTATGAAATCTCTAACATAGAAAGTATATTAAGTATAATTATATCTGGCAGGAAATAATAAAACACTTGGTTCAAAAGCCTTAAATTAATCAGGTTTTTAAAAAATTTTTATATAGTAAGAAGTCTGGAGCTAAATGGCTACCGATATTCATTTTAGACTCCACAGTGTACATTCTGATATATCCTTGACTCACTTAGCCTTTATTTCAGGATCACATGATGGCTGCTCTAGCTCCATCTGTCACATCTTCAGTCAATCAGAAAAAAAAGGGAGAAGAAAGGCAATAGCAGCTGTGTCCTTCTTGGTCAAGACTTAGTTTACGGGAGGCTGCTCTCAGCAAGACTTATGCTTATAGTGTTTCTTATGGGCTGAATTTTGTCCCTCAAAATTGGTATGTTGACACTCTCACCCCCCACTATTTCATAATGTGACTGTGTTGGAAATGGGATGATTAAAAAGGTAATTAAGTTTAAATGAAGTCATATGGATTGGCCCCAATCAAATCTGATTGGTCTCCTTATAAGAAGAGAAAATTAGGACACACAAGAGAGATACCAGGGATATGCGTACACAGAGGAAAGACCATGTGAGGACACAGAAATGTTTCTTTCACCACTCCTTTTCAACATTGTACCAGAAGTCCTAGCTAATGAAATAAGATAAGAATAGAAATTAAAAGTATACAAATTGGGATTTAAGAATAAAACTGGCTATTGGGGGGCTGTTTTTTTGTGGGGTTTTTTTTGGGGGGGGCGTTTCTTGCAAATGACATGATATCTATGTAGAAAATCCCAAATAATCAACAACAACAAAAATCCTATAAGCAATTATAGCAACGTTTAAGATACAAGGTTAATACACAGAAGTTCATTGCTTTCCTAGATATCAACCATGGAAAACTGGAACTTGAAATGACAAACACAATACAATGGCCAAAATCCAGAGCACTGGCTACACCAAATGCTAGCGAGATGTGGAGCAACAGGAGCTCTTACTCATTGTTAGTGGAAACGAAAAATGGTACAGTCACTTTGGAAGACAGATTGGCAGTTTCTTATAAAACTAAACATACTTTTACTATATGATCCCACAATCACACTCCTTGATATTTTAAAGGAGTTGAAAACTTATGTCTAAACAAAAACCTGCACATAGAGGTTTATAGAAGCTTATTCATAATTGCCCAAACTTGGAAGCAACCAGATGTCCTCCAGTAGGTAAACAGATAAACAAACTGTGGTACATTCAGAAAATAAAATATTATTCAGCACTAAAAAGAAACGAGCCATGAAAAGAAATGGAGGAAACTTAAATGCATATTACTAAGCGAAAGAAGCCAATCTGAAAAGGCTGCATACAGTATGATTCCTACTGTATGACATTCTGGGAAAGGCAAAATTGGAGACAAATAGGCAGAGCACAGAGAATTTTTAGGGCAGTGGAACTACTCTGTATGATAGTACAGTGGTGTATACATATCATTATATATGTATCTAAACCTACAGAATGTACCATAGCAAGAGTGAACCCCAGCGTAAGCTATGGACTCTGGGTGATAATGATGTGACAATGTAGCTTCATCAGTTGTAACAAATGTACCACTCTGGTGGGGCATGCTGATAATGAGGGAGGAGGTATATATTTTGGGGCAGGAGGTATATGGGAACTCTCTGTACCCTCCACTCAATTTTGCTGTGAACCTCAAGCTGCTCTAAAAAATTGTCTATTAAAAACTACCATTTATATTGTCATGAAAATGAAGTACTTAGGAACAAATCTAATAAAATATGTTCAGGATCTATATGTGAAAGACCTAGAAAGTGATACTGAAGAAGAACAAAGTGAAAAGACTGATACTACATGACTTTAAGCCTTAAAATAAAGCTACAATAACCGAAACAGGGTGGTTTTGGTGAAGGAATAGACAAATAGATCATTAGAACAGAACAGAGAGCCAGAAGTAGACCAGCCAAACACAGCCAACTGAATCTTTGACAAAGGAGAAAAGGTAATTCAATGGAAAAAGATAGTCTTTTCAACAAATTGTGCTGGAACAAATGGACATCCACATGCAAAAATGAATATAAACACCACTGTGAATATTGATGAGGCTAGAAAAATAGGCAGTAGCAAGCCCTTTTAATACTGCAAACAACTATTAGCCTTGTGTATGAATATAGTTCCTATTTACATTATCATTATCAATTTCAGAATTAAAGCAGTTCCAGTCCTTGGAAAAATGACATGACATTATGGAATGAACTAGGATTTTGTGATACCTGAATTATGTCATTTATTAAATCTTTGGTACTGGAAATATTACTTAATATCCCTGAGTAATGTTTCCTCATCTATAAAATGGAAATAAAGACAGTGCCTTCCTTTTCTGACATGTTTATAGAGGTATTATTAAATAATGCATGTGAAACAATAACCATATCATAAACACCTATTTGTATTAGGTGAAGCTAAGGAAACAGTGATACAAATTTAAAACCAGATTGGCTTAGAAAATATTATCAGTGATAATGTATCACGAAGGACCTCCCACAAAAAATAGCACTTGAGAAATATTTACTGGTGTACTAGACTGGTACATCAAGTTTTGTTTTGTTTTGTTTCCCCTTATTAAATAATATTCTTTTAAAATATATTCAGTATTTATGATGTATGATTAGATTATGATTCAGAGTTATTCAGTGCCTCATTGGTGCCACTTACTTGGAAACACGGTATTTTCCTGCCTCTTGACATTGGATCTGACTTACTTTGGGCAATGGAATCCTAGTGGACATGACAGAGCCAAAGGCTTGGAAAGTGACTTCAATATTGGTCCTGTCTTTTTGATCCCCAAATCTCCCTGAGAACATGATCTGGCTAGCCCACTGGTTCAAGAAAGTTGAGAGACACTGGAGCAGACCCTCATAGCTGCACCTTGAAGCAGAATATATGTCACTGCAATCTAGATCAGCCAATACCCATCTAATCCCCAGATCTCAGCCCAGCTGAGATCAACAGAATTGTTCAAGTTGACCTGGAGATGCATGATAAATAAATGGTATGGACTGCTGAGATGTTGTGGGTCTTTGTTATCTCTCATTGTTGTGGCAATTTGCTTCCTAATATACCATGTATCTCATTTTACTTATTTCCCTTCTAGGAAGCTCAGAGCCAGGTTTAAAACTCAGTTGTGTCCTTAAGTAGTCTGAATATGTGGACATTTATTTGAAAGGGTTTCAAGTTTTAAATTTTATATGCACTTCCACTTATTTGGATTCTGTATTTCTATTTATAATTTTTCACTCTTTTTTTTCTGCTTATGTTTTATTCTAAGCTTTACCATGCTTTTAAGAATAAGACAGAGTATAAGTAATAAAACATTGAACAATTACTATGTGCCAGGAATTGTAAATATGGATAAAATGTCTTCCCTGTTATTGAGGATGCTATAGTCTTATAAAGGAAATAGATACCCAGCAATAGATGTAATAACAATATAATAGGTATAATAATATAACATAATAGCAATATGTATAATATGTATTGAATATATAAAGTTATATAGAAAATATTCTGACAAAACATAGGAAGGAGCTATTAATAATCATGCCAAGGAGTGGTGAAGTCAGACCAGAAAGGCTTCACAGAGTAATATTTGAGCTTGGTATTGAAAGATAAGAATTTCACTAAACATGGAATTGAAAAGGGTTTGTATAGAAATACATGAAGTAATTTGGTGCACCTATAGCGTAAAATGTGAAGCAAAAAGGGACAAAAATTTGTGAAAGTTTGTCTACTATGTTAAAGTGTTTGATGTCATATCTGAAGATGAAAATGGGTAATGCCAAAAGAGAAATGGAATTATAAGAAAATTAAAAACAGTAACAGAAATGAAGAATGCCTCCTACAGGCTCATCATTAGACTCAACATAGATGAAGAAAGAATTGGTGAATTTGAAGTTAGGTCAATAGAAATTTTCCAACCTGCAACCCAAAAAGACAATAATGGAAAAGAAGAAAAACAGAATAAAACATTCAAGAACTGTGGAACACTATCAAGAGGTGTAACATATCTAAAGGTGATAGGGATTCGCCTTCATTTTTTCAAGAAAAAGAATACAAATGTTTTATGGCTTTATAAGAGTCTTAAAATTCACTCCATAAGAAGATAAGGAAAAGACCATCATTCCTACTTTAGTCATTTAATATACATTTATCTATACAGGAACACATATATAAAGCCAGAATTTTCCCTTAAATTAATAAAAATGAAAATTTACATTTAAATAATGAAAATACTAATCGCAATAATAATACATGCAGACTTTATTTTAGTATGCTTTTGCAGCACTGACGTTTAAGGAATAGACCTGAGAAGGACTTTTTCTGTAATTTAGTTTTCCAAGTCAGGCACAACATACTGAATTTTATCCTTGGCATTTGTCCAGAGTTTCATGAAATGCCTGAATCTGAAACTAGTACAGAAACAAGAGAATTAAATAGTGGGCAATCTTACGTTTGGTTTGAATCTTTCTTGGCAGATTCCCTCTCATTTGGTTTTTCACATCCTCAGCAATAACTCATTACTTAACAATAACAAAGATTGATCAGGTTTACTTGTAAAGCAAAATTTACTAATGGGCTAGAATAGGCTTCCTTTTGCTGCTGTTTTCCTTAGATCACATTGTCAGTATGTATTTCTGGAAAGTAGTGATGAGAATATTAGCCTTGATATTTTACCACTTAGTAGCTCTTTGCACATCAGCATCAGGTATGTTGGGAATATCTTCAACACAACTGTAATTGCAATACATTTACCTGAGCCTTTTTGCTCATGAAGGAAGGGAGGACATTACAAAGAGCTAGTTAAAACCTGATGCTAGAGGACAAGTTCTGAGAGATTGTATCAGAGAGGAGCATCTTCCCAGAGCTGAAAATTAATCGCAAGGGATATCAAGTACTTATCATGCCACAACAAGTTCAAAAGCCAGGAGGAGAAATAGAGAAGCAACTTGAGAGTGATGTTGTGCATCAGACAGAAAGGCAGAGAGTCTGGGGTAATGGCTGAGAAGAATCTAATGGCAGCCACTGCTAACATACTACAGGTGGGTATACAGTAAGTGCATGGGGGTTTTGAACTGCCTTTAGCATGAGAGTGTATCTATCTCAGCATTAATCTAAAACTCATTTTACATATTCTCTATACATCAGGGGTCCCTAACCCCCAGGCCACAGACTGGTACTGGTCCACGGTCTGTTTAGGAACCAGGCCGCACAGCAGGAGGTGAGCAGCGGGTGAGCGAGGAAAGCTTCATCTGCCGTTCTCCTTCGTTCCCCATCACTGGCACTACCATCTGAACCACCCCCTGCACCCACCCCCACCCTCCCACTGTGGAAGAACTGTCTTCGACGAAATCAGTCCCTGGTGCCAAAAAGGTTGGGGACCACTGCTATAGATGATGGTGGTCTTGAGCCTATAACATCCTTGATGGTAAAATGTCTTCATTACTTTTTTAAACAAGTTTCTTCTAACATACACACACACGCATATATCTTCTCTACTCCTAGGGTAGTATTCTGTACAGTTCTCTCATAGACGTACTTACAGCTTTGCACAAGAGCATCGATGTATCATGCAGTTCTGAGCAAATGAGCTGAGAAAAACTAAGGATTATTTTTACTATTAGAGAATCATTAGAGCAAAGAACTTACTAAACATAGTATTGGGTTCCTAAATGACTCTTACATTTACTTCTTAATAGTTCAGTCTTTTACTGGAGTAGTCCAATAGCAAAACCATTCACAATTTTCAAGACTATATTCTGAACTTTTTTTATTATGTTCTTTAGATTCAGTGCTCTCTTCATAACTGTTTCTATAATCTACAGACTAGTCTCCATCTTTTGATAACCTATATATTATGCAATAAAACTTTTCTTTATTTTTCAATCTATCTACTATTTCTGTATTTTTAAACTCTTCTAGTTTAAATGGAAAGAACACTGAAGTTGGAGTAAAAGCATCTGAGTATAGATATTAGTTCTGTTATTTTATATTTATGTGACCTTGGAAAATATCTTGAATGCTTCAATGCCTTAGACTCAGTTTTCTGACATCAAAAATAAAATTACAAACATGTACTTAGCTCATAGAGTTGTTTTGAAATTAAATTAGATAGTATAAGTGAAAGTTCCAGGCATACATCGAGTGCTCAATAAATATTTGTTACCATTTAGTTGTGAGCTCTCATTGCCCTTAACATTGCTTCTAACAAATTTAGAGCCATTATAACATTAAAGTCCTTACTCAGACAAGGCTGAACTGAGCTATAAATTCACTGAGGCGTTCATATTTTTCCAAGGAACAAATCCAAAACTCTTCTTCAAAATTGTAACTATTCATGGGTACAGGACTGCTTAAGATAATGGTGAAATTTAGACAAAATTTCTCCAAAGAACAATATAAGGGAAAGACAGAAGGAAAGGTGCTACCCGTGAAACCATCCATCTACCCATTATCTATTCACCTGCACTTTCTCTTCTTTCCCATCACACTTACCCTCTCTTCCTTCCTTCTACCCTCTATTCCCCTACTCACATTTTTTCTATGTCTGCAGCCTCTATATTCACACATAGAGCTCTATGAATTTCAAAATCCAAGGTCTCAGCAAATACTACAACAAATGCTTCAGTCCCTTGCTACTCCAGGTGCAGTCCATGAATGATCTGCCTTGTCACAGCCCTGAAGCTTGTTAGATATGCAGAATCTCAGGTCCCACCCCAGACACATGGAACCAGATCTGCATTTTAACAGGACTCCCAAGTGATTCTTAGGTACATTAAAGTGTGAGAAGCATTGGTATAGCCAATAGTTCTCTACTCTGGCTGCACATTAGACTTACTTGCAGAACTTGTAAAAATTTATGTGTCCAATCCTTGCCTTCGCAAAAGATTCTAATCTAATTAGTATGCTATGCGGTCTGAGCTTTACTATTTTGTAAAAGCTCCCAGGTGATTCTTATGTGCTGCCATGTTTGAGAGTCTTTTTCCCACTCCAGTCATGTTTTAACACAGTAATGCTTTTAAAACTTCATCTCTGTAATCAGTAAGCATTTATACATTAAAACAGCTTTACTACTCATTTAGCAATACTAAAAGGCTATACAAAGAGATGCTAAAAAACACTTCCTATGTTATTTCTTGCAATGGCATGCAGATATACAATGATCTCAAAATTAAAAATTTAAATTACAAAAATTTAAATACGTATAGACATACACATTTGGTTTTGTGTCAAAAATGTATAAATAAAATCTTTTATATAATAAAATCTTCATCTAAAAACTCAGTCCACATATCTCCCATATACATTTATAATTAATAAATAAAAGTTGCATTATAAGACACAGAGGATTCCAAATGAAATGTGAAAGCTGCTCTTCTCCAACCGATTTATCTTCCCAAAGGTAATAACTATTAGTATTTACTTTTATCTTCTAGAAAAATTTTAATACCACATGGATAGATTCATTTTTATTTCCACAGACCAGAATTACACTATACATTGTGTTCTTTATATTGTTGTTTTCCTGTAGTATATATTAGAAATCCTTCCTTTTCAGTATATACCTTATTCTCTTCAATAACATGTTGTTCAGTTCTCTGTTGATTGAGGTTCTGGTTGTATCCAGATCTTTTGGATGTCTTTTTATTTCTCTGTTTGTGGTTATTGATTATTTTTCTATATCACAACATTAAATGAATATTCCCATACATATATCTTGGCACAATTGTGTGAGGGTATCTAGGAGGTATATTTTAGGTGGTATAATTCCCACAACAAAAGGTATGGGCAGTTTTAATTTATATGTGTGTTACCAAGTTGATACTAATGAGGTCCATGTCTATCCTCTTAGCACCAATACATGCTTCTGTATAATTCTGTCCTCACCAGCTCAAGATATTATCAAACCTTGTAATTTTTGTCAACACGATATATTAAAAAATGAGATTCTATAGTTGTTTTAATGTATTGCATTTCTTTTTATATGAAAAGGTCAAACATCTTTTCATATGTTTATTGGTGGTGCCTTCTGTTCTTGTCGACTATACCCTTTTCTGACTTTTATGTTTGACCCAGATGGATTAATTTCAGAAATCAGAAGCTTATGAGCAATTCTTCTTTTACTTTGCTGATGTATTAGAAAAGAACACTAGAGAAAAGAATGAGGGCAGAGAAAGGGGTCAATAGCAGGCACCATGCCAACCTATACAGAAGCATATAGAGTATTTCATGGTTCTCAGAGGTAGATCATTCAGATCTCTGATAATTGGTTGATTACCAGCAGAGTCTGAAGCAGAAACTAGAGAAAGTCTGCAAGGGAAGAGAGGAGGGTTATGAGGCTTGCCAAATCCAGCTCTATTGTCTTTGAGACAAGGATTCTGCATCAGTTCCTACACCACACTAGGTATGAAATAGCCTTCCACCAATAGGTCATCCTGCCTGAGAAAATGGCAAGCACGCCTAAGAGAAAACCCAAGGGTGGAAAAGGCCTAGTTAGAGGTTGAGATTCCCAAGACAAAGCCAGAGAAAAATGACTAGTGCCAAAATTCGCTGACATAGGTCTAGATTGGGAATTTCATTCACCTTTTAGCAATGGTTGGCAAATCTTCATCTCTAATAGCCCGCCCAAAGGGAAGAGACAGGGTGACTCTACTAAAAATATTTCTATCCCATGCCACATCCCGAATGGATTATTGGATATTAGCAAGGATCTTTTCAAAGAATTTTGAGAACTTAACTAAGGAAAAAGTAAGCAGAAGTACCAGTTTAAACCTAATCATCCTTTCTTGAAAGTACATACGCCTGCTGTACAGCAGAAGCTAACACAACATTGTAAAGCATTTATACTCCAATAAAGATGTGAAAAAAAAGTATGTATGCCCAAAGAATTATAAAGATTAAAAAAAAAAACGCACAAGGAGGTTGACTTAATAAAGCCACAGTCACTGAAAAGGCAGGGAGATTCCAAATATAACATTTCCCATTCTAAATGTATTTTCTAGCCCAGTTCCTACTGTAAGTAAATCTAAATTCCATGAGAGAGCAATAAATAAAAGCTGAAAGAGCTAGTTTATAAAAATCCCTGTAAATAATTAGGGCCATGTTACACTTTATGAACTTGAAAATGTACTTTTATAAAAGCTTTTGCTTCTGAAGGGGGAACATCCTCTCTTACTTTGTTGTTGTTGTTTGCTTTTTGGGTTTTTTTTTTTTTTTTGCTCAGAGTACCCAAAGCTGTTTTGTCACCCTGACCTCACCATAGTAGGAGAATCCCCCAAGAAAAGACCAGCAGTGCAGAAGGCCTGAGGCAGTAATTACAGTGTCCCTCCAGAAGAGGTGGCACATTGTGGAAGTGAGCTCATAGCCAGAAGAAAGAGACAAAAAGTTAGGTGGTACCCGACATTAGTATGGCACCAGAGGGGACAGAGCTCACCTGTGAGTACTGGAGGGTGACAGAAAGCAAACTAGCCTGGCTTAGGGGGCAGAGGCAGGACCGTTGGAGTCCAGGCAGGCAAGGGAACAAGGAAAATGACAGATGCCATGTGACAGCAGGCCAGACTTGGCAATAAGCACATCTGATACACATGTCCAGGAGGTTACAGAAATGATGATGGAACAAAGGGAAGGTGGGATTCTGCACTAGCAGGCGAAGCATGAACCAGTAAAATAAAACCTATTTCTTATTACCATATTGCCAGGGTGCACTAAGAAAATACATATACACGTATATATTTATGTATAACCAGAAAGTGTAACAATATTTTTAAAAATATGGCTCACATGATAAAATACCATGCAGTCATTTTGAATAAGTTTTTAAATAAATATTTAAAGAGCTTAGGATAAAGTTAAACTCTAAGGAGGAAAAGAAGAATATTAAATTGTCTATATAGTGTGGTTCAAATATTTATTAAAGAAATATAGAGATATAAAAAATACCAAAATATTAATGCTACTATTTTATCATAGCAGAATTTTGTTTGCTATTGTGTTTGTTAGCATTCTAAAATAATAAGTATAATGACACTAAAAGACTAAATGTAAAGAGCTGGGCAGACAAGCGTAAACAGTGCTATGATTAGTATTCTCACCTAATTCTTATACCTTTTTATGTATTAGTCTCATAATTATGTAAAATGATAAAAAGTTAAAGCAAAAAACAGCTGCAATAACTGTGCAATATGTACTTTTACAACAGACTTTAATGTTATTCAGAAAACTGTTAATGAAGCTTATCTCTGGATGGAAGTGTTACAGGTAATTGTTTTTTTTTTTCGGTATGTGGGCCTCTCACTGTTGCGGAGCACAGGCTCCGGACGCGCAGGCTCAACGGCCATGGCTCTCGGGCCCAGCCGCTCCGCGGCATGTGGGATCCTCCTGGACCGGGGCACGAACCCGTGTCCCCTGCATCGGCAGGCGGACTCTCAACCACTGCGCCACCAGGGAAGCCCCACAGGTAATTTTTTTCAATAGTTTTCTTCTCATTTTCTTTCTTCCTCTTTTTTCTCCTCCTCCTCCTCTTTCTTCTCTTCCCCTTCCTTCCCTCTTCTTCTTACAATTAATCAGAAAAGTAAATGTTATTAATTCCTTTAAATGTATCTACACTTTTACTTCATGAATATGTTTCTGCCTGGTGTCTTTCTGTGCCATTGTGGAAAGCAAAAATACCATATTTTTATAAAGCAAATTTGATTCTCATCCATACCATGAAGTGTCCCAGGTGACTACTCTTCCCTCCATCTCACACAACACTCCTGAAAAGATCTGGCATGTAGACCATGATTTGTTGTGTCCTACATTGACACTACAATATACGCCCTATGAACAGAGTCCTTCACTCAATCCCCTAAGTTCATGGAATACAGTAGCTGCTTAATATTAATTGTGCAATTAATATTTTTGAATGCTCATCACACGTCCTCTCTTGATTCCATTATAATAAGTGATGATTTCCGAATTCCTTTCACCAGCCCAGACTCATTCCCTGAGCTTCAGCACCACCTGTACAACAGCCTGTCCAGTACCTGCATTTGGATGTCCCATGGTCCCCTCAAATCCACGTGGCTGAACGGAGCTCATGATCCTCCCCAAACACCTGTCTCTCTCCACTACCTGAGTTGATGGTGTTGCCATTCAGCCACTTACCACCCCAGACTCTCTCCTTTCACTTTACCTCCATCCACGAGCAAACCCTGATGATTCGGACTATTAAATATACCTGAGTCAATTACATCTCGATAAAACTGGAAAAATTTTTTTAAATTAAACAAAAATATTGTTGAGTGCTCGACAGATGCTGTGGACCCTAGGTTAACCACCTTAACACCAGAATATTTAAAATATTGATTAATAGAAAACCTATATATCTTTCTCCTATTGATCTAAATTTAGTATTTTTAAAACACTTACCAGGTCATGTTCCAATTAAGAAAATATTAAGAAGACAATAAACAAGACATGTCTATCAAATTCCACAGTTCTTGCCACCCCCATACCTCAGAGGACAGGGCAGTGCTTCTGGATTCCAAGAGCATAAAGTCCACTTTAGTTTTCTCTCCAAATCCCACATTTTATGGGGAATGGGTATTTTATTAAAACATTCAGCAGTGAAGTATTTCTGCAGATCAAATGTTGATTTTGCATGCATTTATTTACTCACAATCGACTCACATTAAGTCTGCAAGTCCTGTTTATTGTCTTCTTAATATCTTTCATATCCATTCCCATCTCTATCACTGTCATTTGCCCAGATTACCGTAATATTTTCTCAGACCTCAATTGCATTACTGCACCTTTAATCTCCTTCATAATTTGATCAGAACGGCAGAAGGGGCTTTCAAATATGCAAATCTGGTCTTTTCACTTTGGTTTTTAAAAATCCTTCAGTAGTTCTTTGTTTACAGGATAAAATTTAAATTTCTAATTTTACTGAACAAGACTGTCGTGATCTGCTCCTTTCCATTATTTGCACTTCTTCCACAAATATTACTCTGTGTATACTTAATTACTATATTTAATTGGTACTAATTAAGTATATCCACAAGTATACTAAAAGGTGATATATTACGTACTTGTGGTTACCCCAGCTGTTTCATGACCTTTTTACCAGATCAATTCTGAATGAAATATGCTCTTATAGACAACTCCAAGTTATCTTAGCTATGTAATCATTTTTCAAGATTTGGCTTAATTTGCTCTGAGAAATTCCCCTCTTCAACTTGGGTTAAAGCTCTCACTCCCTACTGCCATCCTCTGTCTGTGCATATCTATCTTCATGCCCTCTATTGTATTTTCCTGGTTGCTTGTGTGCCTCTACAATTAGAATATGAGTAAATTAAAGATAACTTGATTCATCCTTTTATTGCCAACAGGAATTACATTGGATTATACTTAGCAGGGTCATCAAAAGGCATTTATTGAATAAAAGCACACATAACCAACATCAAATCTTCGAAGAAACCTCACTGCTAAATGTTCTAATAAAATTTTGCACTTTCCATGAGTGCATATGATAGGAGAGAAAACCAAAGGAAACCACTGACCAAACAAAAAGACAACCTACTGAATGGAAGAAATATGTGCAAATGATATGACTGATAAGGGGTTAATATCCAACATATATAAACAGCTCATTTAACTTAACATCAAAAAACCAAACAACCCAACTAAAAAATGGGCAGAAGACCTGAGTAGACATTTTTTCAAAGAAGACATACAGATGGCCGACAGACACATGAAAAGATGCTCAACATTGTTAATCATCAGAGAAATGAAAATTAAAACCACAATGAGATATGACCTCACACTTGTTGGAATGGCTATCATCAAAAAGAACACAAATAACAATGTTGGAGAGGATGTGGAGAAAAAGGAACCCTCATACAATGTTGGTGGGAATGCAAATTGGGGAAGCCACTGTAGAAAACAGTATGAAGGTTTCTCAAAAAACTAAAAAACAGAACTACCATATGACCCAGCAATTCCACTCCTGGATATATATCTGAAAAAAACAGAAACACTAATTCAAAAAGATACAGGCCCCCACCACTCCAATGTTCATAGCAGCATTATCTACAATTGCCAAGATATAGAAGCAACCTAAGTAGCCATCAACAGATGAATGGATTAAGAAGCAGTGGTATGTCTATACAATGGAATACTATTCAGCCATAAAAAACAATGAAAATCTGCCATTTGCAACAACATATTGCATTGGCCAAAAAGTTCATTTGGTTAGTGAATACATTGCTCAATAAAATTCTTGGTGAAAATGAAAAATGTGTCTTTTATTTTTACTTAAAACTGAATGAGACTTAATTGATGTTTATAGGACACTCCATCCCAAAACAACAGAATACACTTTCTTCTCAAGTGCTCATGGAACATTCTCCAGGCTAGATCGTATCTTGGGTCACAAATCAAGCCTTGGTAAATTTAAGAAAATTGAAATCATATCAAGTGTCTTTTCTGACCACAACACTATGAGACTAGATATCAATTACAGGAAAAAATCTATAAAACATACAAACACATGCAGGCTAAACAATAAACTACTAAATAGCTAAGATATCACTGAAGAAATCAAAGAGGAAATCAAAAAATACCTAGAAACAAATGACAATGAAAACACGACGACCCAAAACCTATGGGATGCAGCAAAAGCAGTTCTAAGAGGGAAGTTTACAGCAATACAATTCTACCTCAATAAACAAGAAACATCTCAAATGAACAACCTAACCTTACAACTAAAGCAATTAGAGAAATAAGAACAAAAAACCCCCCAAAGTTAGCAGAAGGAAACAAATCATAAAGATCAGATCAGAAATAAATGAAAAAGAAATGAAGGAAACAATAGCAAAGATCAATGAAACTAAAAGCTGGTTCTTTGAGAAGATAAATAAAATTGATAAACCATTAGCCAGACTCATCAAGAAAAAAAGGGAGAAGACTCAAATCAATAGAATTGGAAATGAAAAAGAAGAAACAACCAAAACTGCAGAAATACAGAGGATCATGAGAGATTACTACAAGCAACTATATGCCAATAAAATGGACAACCTGGAAGAAATGGACAAATTCTTAGAAAAGAACAACCTTCTGAGACAGAATCAAGAAGAAATAGAAAATATAAATAGACCAATCACAAGCACTGAAATTAAAACTGTGATTAAAAATCTTCAACAAACAAAAGTCCAGGACCAATGGCTTCACAGGCGAATTCTATCAAACATTTAGAGAAGAGCTAACACCTATCCTTCTCAAACTCTTCCAAAATATAACAGAGGGAGGAACACTTCCAAACTCATTCTACGAGGCCACCATCATCCTGATACAGAAACCAGACAAAGATGTCACAAAAAAAGAAAACTACCAGCCAATATGACTGATGAACATAGGTGCAAAAATCCTCAACAAAACACTAGCAAACAGAATTCAACAGCACAATGAAAGGATCATACACCACGATCAAGTGGGGTTTATCTCAGGAATGCAAGCATTCTTCAATATACACATATCAATCAGTGTGATACACCATATTAACAAACTGAAGAATAAAAACCATATGATCATCTCAATAGATGCAGAAAAAGCTTTCAACAAAATTCAACACCAATTTGTGATAAAAACCCTCCAGAAAGTAGGCATAGAGGGAACTTACCTCAACATAATAAAGGCCATATATGACAAACCCACAGCCAACATCATTCTCAATGGAGTATTACTCAGCCATAAAAAGAAATGAAATTGAGTTATTTGTAGTGAGGTGGATGGACCTAGACACTGTCATACAGAGCGAAGTAAGTCAGAAAGAGAAAAACAAATACCGTATGCTAACACATATACATGGAATCTCAAAAAAAAAAAAAAAAAAAGGTTCTGAAGAACCTAGGGGCAGGACAGGAATAAAGACGCAGATGTAGAGAATGCACTTGAGGACATGGGGAGGGGGAAGGGTAAGCTGAGAGGAAGAGAGAGAGTGGCATGGACATACATACAGCACCAAAAGTAAAATAGATAGCTAGTAGGAAGCAGCCACATAGCACAGGGAGATCAGGTCAGTGCTTTGAGACCACCTAGAGGGGTGGGTTAGGGAGAATGGGAAGGAGAAGCAAGAGGGAGGAGATATGGGGATATATGTATATGCATAGCTGATTCACTTTGTTATAAAGCAGAAACCAACACACCACTGTAAAGCAATTATACTCCAATACAGATGTTAAAAAAAAAAAAAACTGAATGAACTTCTTGGCCAACTCAGTAGGTGGACTTGGAGGGTATTATGCTAAGTGAAATAAGTCATAAAGCGAAAGACAAATACTGTATGATATCACTTATATGTGGAATCTAAAAAATAAAACAAATTACTGAATATAACAAAAAAGAAACACTCACAGATATAGAGAACAAACTAGTGGTTACCAGTGGAGAGAAGGAAAGGGGGAGGGGCAAGATAGTGGTAAGGGATTAAGTGGTACCAACTACTATCTATAAAATACATAAGCTACAAGGATATATTGTACAACATAGGGAATACAGTCAATATTTTATAACAACTATAAATGGAATATAACCTTTAAAAATTGTGAATCACTGTGCAGTACACCTGAAAATTATACAATATTGTACATCAACTATACCTCATTAAAAAAAAAAATAGTGGTGTTTTACTGTCTTAAAATCCAGAGACCTTTCCCTATTGCCTGGTACGTCAGGTGACAAAAAACATGGAGTAACTATTCTTAGACCTTGATTGCATTACAATCACCTACCTTCTCCCACTGAAAATCTCAGTCATTAGGGTTAGTGTCTGGCTTGGGCATCTGTATTGTAACAGCTGATCCTAATGAACATAGAAATCTGAAACCAGAGCTATGGAGAGTGCTTTGAATATCTTTTTGTTTGTTCTGCAATGTTTAAGAGATCTTAAAAAGAATCAAAATGTTGCTCCATTTTTACTAGCAAATTTTGTTCTATCCTCTGGGACTATCATCTTGTCTTCTTTGTCTTTGAAGTCAATAAATTCTAGTCTTGAAACTGTTGAAAAAATTTCCCCCTTAACACCTCCGTCCATCCATTTTAATTAAACCACAGATCCTAGGTCTTTGAAGACATCTCAGGTCTTAGACTGAGCCATCCCTCTAGTGACATCAGCCATGGATCAAAACATCTTTCAGATGACCCTCTGGGACTCTGCTGCTCACTTGCAGAGGCAACTGCATTTGGCATTCCTCAAGAAGCTTTCAGTATAATCTGAGCATTTCAAGTGCCTAAATGGAAGGGAACCTATGAATTTTGGAGCTCTTTCTAACATACAATATCTTAAATGGCATGTTTTCCCCCCAAACAAGATCTTCATTAATTTATAAAACTCACACAAAGTGATGGAAAGGAGTTCTTGGTCTGATACAGCAGCATAATGCCCTATGGGAAAGTACTTTCAGAAATAAAAACCAATAGTGTTCTACTTTGACTATCTTTGTAGATTTAAAAGATGATTAAAAGAAACTCCAATAAGTTCTTTGTATTTTAACTTTTGTAGCAGTGAATGATTGGAATTTTACTATCACTCTTATTATAGTACTTCAGAATACTTATAAATCTATTTTGCAGAAAAGCAGCTTTCATGTTTCACTCAGAAGTATTAATGCCTTTTCTTTACTACAGGAGAAAAGATGGTAAGAAATGAAGAGTTAACTATTCTTATTGTCAAAGGACATTCAGATGAGATCTGTGTTTTGCTATAAATGTGTTCAGTGTGCTTGTTAATATACAGATGAAAGTATCAATACCAATTCTTTAAAATAGTGCATATGATTTCTTAAAGCCAATAGTTCATATCACATTTTCATTAACAAGGACTTTGGATTGAAGTCTATGTGCTATTTTATAAGAGAAGGGAAAGATGGCACTTGGTATGAACAGAATTAAGAAGGATGTCTCCTTTCTGATGAGTCTCTGTGTCATAAATGGAAAAAAGATCAATGTCACTCCCTTAAGGTATGAACCCCTGATGCCAGGCACAGAGTCCCAAGACACTGGTTTCTCAACTGGGGACACAGGAATCTTAGGGACCTCAGATTCACTCCAATCCTATATGCCAGAAACCCTTTAAAAGTTGCCCAGGCAATAAAAATTTTAAAAACAATAAGCCCACTTACTGAATGTTCATATACCTAGCACTGTGCTAGGTGTAATTTGTACAAACTAAGTTAATCTGGACTGTATGATGGAGGCATTTTATTATTCTCATTTTATAAATAGAAAACAAATACTCAGACAACTTAAATGACTTGCCTAAAGTCACATAGTTGGAGAATAGGGACACCTGGATTGAATCCTGATCTGTGTCACTCCAGCTTCTAAGGTCCTGACCTCCATGCACAATGATGAGTCCAGGCCTTGTTCTGGAACAGCCTGACCCAGTCCCCTCACTGCAGACCATGACCCTGTCTTCTACTACAATGTGAGTGTAGCCATTGTCCTTGGTGTTTTTCTTATTTAAAGTACCCTTCTATTTAGAGTTTAGTCTATTATCTTTTAGCTAATTTAGTTATTTTAAAAAATATTTTTGCTGCCTAGCTCTGAAATTTCTTAAGACCTTAAGTCTACAGAAACTTTTTAAAGTAATCCATTCTTTCAATAAAAAAAAAAGGTACGCATCTTTTCTTCTCAGATTGCTACCCAGTATTCTTCAGTAATCTATTTTTTTTCCTCAGATGAACCACTAAAGGAGAAAAACAGGAATACAATGATATGTGTAAAAGGTAAATCATGGTGCTTGGTACAAAGAAAGCATCCTGTTAGTTCCACGGCACACCACACTAAGAGTTCCCTCCTCACAGACTGGTCTAGAACATCCTTAGCCTCTCCAACTATATGGACTGTGTTGCTTGAGTTATTTCTGGGCAATAAGAACATAGACATTGTGATTCTCCATTTAAAAACAGAGAAATATGCTCTTAGTATGTGCCAGAAAACTCAGGAATTGTCCTTTTGACATCATCTAAACAATCATGCCACCCTTTTCTTTTTCTTGCCAGAATTACTTTGCAATAAATGTGTAAATAAAAAGGTCTCAAAGTCTTGATCATTGGGCATTTTGTTACCTAATATTGAGGTCCATGTAACTATGTTAAAAAAATGTTAAATAATATTTAAGTTCAAACAGAATTCTAGTTTTCTAGCACTCTGCACTTAAATCCCAGTATTAACTCATATCTGGAATGGAGTTATCATTTGTTTGTACTTTCCAAAAAGTCATGAAGGTCACGAAAATGAAATTTTGTAGTCTTTAGTGGTCACTAATAAATGATTCTATAGTACATTTTTGAGAAACAAATACATCTAGTTCATTTAGAATAAAATCCAAATTTCCAAGGAATTTCATGAGATACACATAATTCTTATTTTAAGATAAAAAAGCTGAGACCTTGAGAAGTTAATTTGTCAAAGGGCACAAAGCAAGTACTACTGGGTTTCTCTGCCTAGGTTTCCCAGACAATAAGCAGGCTGAGAAACTGGTGTAGCCTCCCAATGAAAGGAGCTTATGCAGGCTCAGCATCCCAGGTGTCAGGCTTCCTTCCCCCAGAGAACCGCAATATTGCATAGGTCCTAAGATCTTCAGATACTGGGGCATGAGCATCCCAGATGACTCCTATAAATAGCTAGTACCCCAAATGCAACTGGCCAGTTTATCCCTTTCTTGACAAAGCCACTTTCTCATGTTTGCCCTTTAAAAGTGAGACCCTCAACTTCATCAGTGGAAGCCTTGGTTCTGGTATACCATTCTGTGCAGTGGTAAGAGAAGGCAGACATGGGTATCTGTGTCACTGATCTTGCCTTGTGTTATTTCTTTTTATCCAGTAAAGCCTATTTCTTATACCTTGATATAAACTGATGTGGGATTCACCCCAACCCTTTGCCTGACAGGGAGCAGCCTTGCTGGAGGTCACTCAGCACCATACTGCCTTTCTACCTTGAATGGAGACATTGTTTTAAATTTCTTTCGGTAGAAAAGAGAATTCCTAAATTAATTACAAGCAAAAGAAGAATCCCCCATTTGTTCAGAAACATGGCCACAATAACTATGTCTGGTATAACACCATTAAAATTAGCCTCTTTTACTTCCTCTACTTCTTTACTCTTTTACCATATAATAAAACTCATATATACATGTTCTAATATTAATTACTTCTTTATCTACTTTAGTCTGCTGCAAACAAACTAGTTTAGCTTTTAAGGCATTTTAAATGTTATCATATTAATTCCGTAGGAAAACACCAGAATTTTTCCCTGCTCCATCTCTAATCTTCCTGCTGTTTCATTTTTCCCTGTAAATACTTAACTTTAAGTTACCTTCACAATTCCTTTCCTGCCTGGGTTGCTCAGATCTTCATGGCTCATATACTTCCAGAACTTGGAAATGTATTAAGTTTTCAGCCTTTCTTATTTTATGGAGCAAATAGTTATTCAGAATCTACAATTTACCAGCACCATGACAGGCGCTTGGTATATATTTGAAAATAAAGCTAACACAGTTTCTGCACTCCTAGAACTTACACTCTACTGCAGGAGACAGATAATAAGCAATTACATAAGTGCTTATAAAACATCAAATTGTAAAGTTTTATGAAAAAACAGAGGTAATAGAGTAAAAAAAATAAACAAAAATCATTACAGCCTGGCACCCCCTCTGTGTCCTCTCTCTCTCTCTCCCTCTTGGAGACCTCTAATCAGACACTTTCCCCTCTCTGTGTCACTTCATACCAGTACCTCTTCCTCCAGCCCTGCTCTCCTTCTCCTTAGGCTCATCTCTATCTCCTAACACCTTCCAAAAAATATGCTTTATATTAATTCACCCAGTTAATTTTAATGGAATTGAAGTTATTTTCAATAAAGTAAATGCTATCATATTGGCAACAACTCACAAAGGAGAGAAATTTAATTTGTGAAACATCATAGTACAATCACTGGACCTCCAAGCTTGTAATGCTCTAGAAATTCACAATCACAGTTCCATCTGGACAGAGAGCTATCAGCCAAACAAGGCCAGATGTATGCATTCTTTTTAAAGCTGGTGCTGAAAGAGTAATTTCAAACATTTAAACTCAGCGTCACTTTTTAAAACTTGAAGTGGGCAAGTGCAACTGAAGTGTGCTAATGACTTTCGGTGTAGCGTTAGCCTACATTAATCAGGAGTGCTCTCATTGTTTGCAGATAGACTTTATAGAAATGGCTTTGCAAGCTTTCGCTTACCCATTCTGGCAGCTGGAAGCAGAATAATTTATTTGTGAAGCATCCTTTATGCAAACTATATCCATTCCCCAAACGTTCCCTTGAATTAAATAAGGCAAGAGTGTAGACAAAATAAATTAAAGAAAATCATAGCATGCAAATATTATAGAAGGAATTAATTAAAACCTGATGGCATTTGACCAGAAAAAGAAAGGGAGAAACTAATAAGTGTGTTCAAGAAAAGGAAAAATAACTCGCATGATGTTTGGAGGAAATGGAATGTTGAAAGTGATAGAGAATAGTTGAAACTGGAATTATTATGAAGGGGGCAATAGATTATTTTACCAAAAAGAGAATAAACAGAATTCAGAGTTAAATGCGACTTCTATGTTAGATAAGTCTACAGTTAAATATAGAATAGGATTTTCTTCTAAGAACTTACCACAAATTGCATTCAGCTAAGATGTAGTTGTAGTATATCTGATAGGAAGAATTTTAATAAAGTAGGCTTTTAGGTCTCCTCTGATATATTCGTTTCAGCAGTGTAATAACTGTAATGAAATAAGAAAGAATACACTGCACCTACTTGAAGAACTCTGCCCAAACATTTCTGGATAAAGTCAAAATGGTTATGCATTCTTCCAAAATAATGTCACAATGTCTACTACTAAGATAATTAAGCAGTTGGGTCACTGGGATTATTAGATCTTCTGATTGCCTGTGGGTTTGAAAGGATCCTTTCTATATCAAGCCTAGGTAAAAATTCATTTTAAATGTCAAATACTGAATAAAGTCATGGTTTAGTGGTGATGTTCAACAGTTGATTATAGTATAACATGCTAAGAGGTGCTAGAGAGTTTCACAAAGTTGTTAGGGAGTAGAGGTAGAATTCCTAACCTAGCCTGGGAAGAGTCAGGGAGGACTGCACAACTGGTATGATACTTGCAATGGCTCTTAAAAGATGACCAAGAATACAAAGTTGACAAGGACATTTTAAACCTAAGGGACAGCATGTGCAAAGACACAGAAGTGTGAAGGTCTCTGACCAACCACCTCCCAATGTTCGGCAATGCTTGAGCATGAGGAGAACTGGGGAAAGAGCAAGAATGAAACTAGAAGGCATGCAGTAGCCAGATGTGGAGGAGCCTTGTTTCAGGGAGACAGGACTAGTCCTATGGGCCAGGCAAGAGCCCAGGGTGGAAAAGATTGGGTGGGGTATATGGTGAACTACATAGTCTGGATTCTTTCCCAAAGGGGGCATCCCCTAACCAGTTTCAGTTGTTTATTGATTGCATAATGTGAATTCAATATTTTGTATGAAATATTGCTGTGTCTAAATGAGGAAGTTAATTTAAACTTTGAGAAATTAGACTATAGGCCAAAACGAACACTTCCATGAGCAAATTCAGGTTGAACAGGCTTCCATTGTGTAGCCTCTGCTGTAATATACGTAAGAATAGTACATAAATTGAATTAATCCTAACTCATGATATACATAATCTTCTAGATCTAGAAGCTGGATTTGTAATTCTATATTAATGTTATCAATATATTGCCTTGTAGTTTCTTTTCTCTTAAAGGGAAGAAAATATTTGAGTTATATGAGAGCTGCCATTAATCAATGTAACTATATCTTTTTGTATTTTATCCTATAGAACAAGGGTACCCACATTTATATACGTAACAGAATCTTGCAGGATGTTTGTTAAAACTTTAGATTCCTGCCA
The DNA here is from genome assembly GCF_059928025.1 of Delphinapterus leucas. Classification (NCBI taxonomy): domain Eukaryota; kingdom Metazoa; phylum Chordata; class Mammalia; order Artiodactyla; family Monodontidae; genus Delphinapterus; species Delphinapterus leucas. Next base: position 96,889,779 of record NC_143134.1, read on the forward strand.
TTAACTCAAGCCAAGAATAGCAAAATCCCAGGATCCAGGAATCTGCCTTTTCAGCAAGCTTTCCAGATTTTTCTGATACAACGGTCTCATAACCACACATTGACAACCTCCTTAAAGAATGTTCAGTGTGAATGAAAAGATCCATCCCATTTTTCACTGCATACACTGAACATGACCTGAAGCAGAAGCTAATCGAAGTCCAGAAAGCTGAGACAATCAGACTTAAAAATTAGACCCTACCTGATGGTGGAGGACCTACGTCTGTCTCATTGAGTCTCCTCCTTTAGACTTGAAATCACTCACGGAGAAAAAACCTGTAAGCAACAGAGAGTCAAGCACTTTCCCGTGATCTGGCTCTCCCTTACATGCCACCTGTCTTAACCTCTAGCCAACACGCTCATAATTACAAAAACAAACAAATAAAAACCTACCACATTGCATTTCTTACCATTCTATGGTCTTATAGAACTTTTTTACATGTTAATGCCTTGTAGAGCCTGGGTTTACTGCCTGCAAAGCACTTTCCCCTATTCAATTCTTCACCCAGCAAACACTCATCTATCCTTTAAGACTAGAGCCAACTGAGAGCTCCTTACTGGTAAAGCTCTCCCATAAGCCCAGGTGATTTATTGCTCTTACCTAAGGTTCCCACAGCAACTGGTTCAGATGGTTGTAACAACACATTTCATTACAATTATATTTATTTGAATATTTCTTTTATTAGACCTTATAGCCTAAATAGTAAATTTGGTAGCCCTTCACAGCACCAAGTGATGGACTCAAGTTTAAATGTATTTGTGAAATGACTGCCAATGTGGAGGACACTGGAGTAACTAAGCCGCAGACAATCAACCCAGCCCATCCATGGCTGAGTTGATTAACAGTTTAAAATCTTTTAGTCAAATAGAGGTCTATTAAGAAATTCAAAATCAATTCAATCACTAGATATTACATTTTATATTCCACTGTCTTAATTGGTGAGATCTATTCCACTGTTAACATCTAGGTTGTTCACAGTGTAGGAGTTTTCTCTACCATGAAGTCGTTGTACTAGTAAAGGACAGGATCTCTATTAAAACTCATTTAATAACTTAGAGAGAGACAGCAGGCAATACCATAAAGATCTTGGAGTCAGACAAGCCTAGGTTCAAACCATAAATATACCACTGTGTGACCAAGTTATTTTATTACCTTGAGCCTCTATTACTTCACCTGTAAAATGGAAATTGTCTCACAAGGCAAAGAGCTAATTAGATAATTAAATATATGAGAACATACTCAGCTTATTGGCTAACTCATGGTAATCACTCACAAATTTGTTACTGCTGTTGTTGTATCAAACAGTTGCACCAGGGACAAGTCATGATTAGAACATGCGTATGAGAATAAGCCTCAGAGCCTGTTGATCTTACAGAGCCCAGAGTCTGTTTCTTGATTTTTTTTTCTTTTTTTTTAAAACATCTTTACTGAGGTATAATTGATACACAAGAAAACTGAACATACTTAAAGTATACAACTTGATGAGTTCTGACATATATATATACACCCATGAAACCATCACCCCTATCCAGGTAATAACTATATCCATCATCTCCAAAAGTTTCTTCCTTTTCAGTCCTAGAAATTTGAATTTGTCAGTGTGCCAAGAGTTAACTGATCTCTGAGGGGCTGGAACTGATCTCTGAGGGGCTGGTTTATAACAACAAAATTCTCAAGAGATAGGTGGTAAAGCAGACACTAGCAGATTTGTTAATTTATCATGGAAGAAGAAATACTTCCAACAAATTCAGGGCACTCTTTCCCTGGTATTAGACACAGGAGACTTCAGTAGTTTGAAAATGAATGTGTCATCAGAAGGTCGCTCAGTGACAAAGAATCAGAGCAAAGGAATTGGATGCTCTTGAGGAATATTTTAACAGAGATGTAGAAAAGCCAGCAATCTCTCCTTGTCCCCCAATCCTGGTTCACTTTTCTAGTAGTCAGACTGTGTCTTTTGGATAACGTTTTTCTATACTGGGCAAAATTCCTCCTTTTCTAGACTTAAGTAGGTAAGACTCCTCTTTTGTTCACAGGAACATGTACACTGCAGATGACTCAGTGACACTTTTCCTTGTTTTAGCCTGATCACTCTAGTAAGGTGTAGACACTGCATATAATTCAGTCAATTATTTTATTTATTTATTTATTTTCTTTTATTTTTTTTTTTTGGCTGCGTCAGGTCTTAGTTGCGGCATGCAGGATCTTTCACTGTGGTGTGGGCTCTTCATTGTGGCGTGTGGGCTCTTCGTTGTGGCGCGCAGGGTCCAGAGCACGTGGGCTCTGTAGTTTGCGGCACCAAAGCACAGTAGTTGCGGCACATGGGCTTAGTTGCCCTGCGCCATGTAGGATCTTAGTTCCCCCATTCTTTACCACTGGACCACCAGGGAAGTCCCTCAGTCAATTATTTTTAAACTGTATGGTTATGTCCGCAGATAATTAAACTCTTGGATGTTGTGTGCTAAGTCCTATGAGATACCCTCACAGAGGATGGTTTTATCTACCTACAAGAATTGAAGTCACCTTGCTGTGGCTGCTTTAGAAACGGCAGCACCAGTATTCACTGGTCCCACTTAGACTCATGAAACATTTTCATTTTACACTGCAGAAGGACTAGCAACTTTGTAATGCGGCTTCACAGTGAATGCCGTGGTCATTTCTCAAGGATACTTGGTATTATGGGTAGTCTTCTCTTCACCTTTAGTAGATGACTTACAGAAAGATTTAAATGTGTTTCAGAAAGTTAAGCATGTCAGCACATGTCAAAACACTTAAATATAGTGATTTGATGTCAATATCAAAAGACCTCTTGCTATAATTAATGTCCTCCGTGAACTGAGTCTCTTTGAAATGACTTTTACCACAGTCTTAAACAAGTTGACTGCTGCACATATTTCCTAATTGAAATAGTCCTAGCATTAATTTTTATGGAATTAAAGAATTTTAAAGGCTAGAAATTATTTGATCTTTCTCAGAGTGGGAAAATTTTGTCTCCAATAAGAGCTTAATAAAGGAAACTCCTTCTCTCTATTAATAGAGAATGACATACAATTTAGTTTGTATCTACATAGTAAGAAAAATTGTTATTGTGAAATAATAAAGTTCAGAAAAGGAAGGTGCGTCACAGGTCTGGATATTGGGTACATAGTAGGGACTCAAGCAACGCCAAATGAGAGCTTTAAACTTGTCATCATGGTGTAAAGCTTTTATTACAAAAGAATTTACATTGCTTTTGACTTGAGATTACTTTTTAGAAGTTTCTCCTTCACTTTCAAATTAATAAATGGTTACTGAGCACTGGCTAGGTGAGCAAACACCATGCACTAGTCAGGAGCATAATTTTTCTGGTTTACTGATTTATAGACGTGCAAATTTGCTTTGCTTCGATTTGATTTTATAGGCCATACTTCAGTTATGTTTGTCAATTTCTAAATGATTTATTCTTAAAAATAATAAAATCAATAATAAAAACATCTGGGCTTGTAGTCTCCTGTGACTTGCATAGAGCCTCCAATAAAACTACTGAGTTAACTGTTTTCAACCTGTTATACAGTCGGGGAACATGTAAGTTGTGCTCAGTGCTGGGAACACAGTGTGAAGGAAAACAAATGAGGTGCCATCTTTAGTCTGTGTGACTCCTTGAAGGCTTGGACTCTATTTTATACTAACACGTAGACCTCCACTTTTGGCTATGTCCAACCACCAGGGCTCCTTTCGCGATTTTTAGGAACGTACACTTTGCCTGGCAGTTCTCCGCCCAGCTCTTTGGTTGCTGTGGGACAGTGGGGCTCACACTTTTTCCACTGGCAGAGCACTGGACACACGCTGTTCTCTGAAGGAGTACAGCTGACCTGGCATACAAACGAGGAAGATGTTTTCTGCAGAAATAGGACTCTACTGCCTGAATAAATGATATAATTATAACCAGGAATATATTGTTTCACATATTAAAAAGCTGTTGAATAAAGCAAAATTGAGAGCTTTGAAAATAAATTTGAGCCAGTGAAAGAAGAGTTAAGTACTTAAATAACATTATTTGAGAATGCTGATGAACTGAAGAATCAATGAGCACTTTAAGGTTACGAGCAGATATTCAATAGTCGACCTTCATTGGGGAGGAGGACACTGATCATGATGACAATCATACTCAGCAAACGTGCTCAAAGTATATCCAGGAGGTGCCCTCCAGAGGTTCTGTCTACCCTCACTTGCCTGACCCATAAACGTGACCAGCAGAACAGTCAAAGAGGTTTGAGAAAAGAGGCAAGGGCAGGAGTACAAGAATTTCCCACGAGCTGGCATGGGATCCTCATCAACCATATGCACATGCAGAGTTTCTGACACTTGTCCAGGATTTTGGCACTGAGCTCAGCAGATAGGCGAGTGTTCTTCATGCTGCTGTAACGCACACGTGTGTATCTGTGTTGTCAAATGAGCTCAACTGCATGGAGGGATTCTCCTGAAAACAAGGATCATGCCTTAACCAGTTCTGAGTTCTCTGTGCTGAAAATTGAGCCTTCACATAGAAAGACTTCTTTAGAAGTTTGTTGTATGTATGAATGACCAAAACAACATCTTTCTAATCATATATAATGTAAATAATGCATCTTGTAAAGACAAATTTAATTCAACACCAAAACTCCAGTTACAATACAACAAGGTTGACGCATGCACTCACTAAAGTCACTAGCATCCTGTTTTTGAGCATTCTTCCTCATGGCCAGTTTGGCTGCTATAGGCCACATCATTCCCCAGTGTGCTTTGTCTTGGATAGCAGAGAGAATACAGAATGATGTTTCAAGGAGCCTGCCTTGCCTATGAGGTAAGCAGCTAGTGTCCTTCAAGACTTAAAAAAAAATTAGATTCATTTGGCTAAGTGGCCTTAGAATATGTTGTAGGAAACTTAGTTATTCATAATTTAATGAGGCTCTATGTTGTCATTTTTGTTTAAAACATGAAGTATGACTGCTAATATTTTGATAAATTAGAAACTTCTCCTATCCTTTCCTACTTTTGTGCTCCTCCTGTTTTCTACTGATTCAGTATTTGCTAGTCATGTACCAGATGTAAGTCTAAACCATTGTGTGAAAAATAATAATAATAAAGAAAGAAAAGAGGGAGGGAGGGAGGAAGAAAGAAGGAGAGATAACTTATTGCTTTTTAGCATAGATTCTATGATTTATGCTAAAAATCATAAATTATTATAAATCATAAATTAAATAAAAATTTTAAAAGATTTTATACAGGGGTCATCTCATGATTTTTAAAAGCCACACACACCCCCAAAAAAGGAAATCAACCAGAGGATACTTATAATACCAACCTGGGAAATAGTTTTAAAGACTTCTGCTATGAGTTGAATTGTGTCCCCCAAATATTCATCTGTTGAAGTCCTAACTCCCCAACTCAGAATGTGACCTTACTTGGAAATAGGGTCATTGCAGACACAATTAGTTAAGATGAGGTCATACTGGGGTAGGGTAAGACCTTTCTTATAAAAAGGGAAAATTTGGTGGGATTAGGCTGCAGCAGAACTGGACTGGAGTATACAGAATGGCTTCACCCAAATGCCTGTTCTTTCCACATGGTGGCTCCAGCAGAGCGGCCATACTTCTTGCATGGTGGCTCAGGGCTCCAAGACCAAGTGTTTCAAGAGCTAAGAAGCGAAAGCTGCCACTTTCCTAAGGCCTGGACTGAAAAACTGGTGCAATATCATGTCTGCAATATTTTATTAGAGCAAGCACAGGGCTTGCTCACACTTCAGGGGAGGTGACATAGACCCATGTCTTGTCTTGGAGTGTCTAAGAATGCGCAGCCTTCTTTAATCTGCCACATGACTCTTATGAAAGATCATTCCAGGTGTACTTTGAAAAAACATTACATTAATTGTAATTAATAGATCATTTTGATTTTTCCAAATCTTTTTTCAGGCAAGGGTTTATGAATTAAGGGGCTAAACATATCTTCGAATCAGCCCCTACCTTGTCCCCTTCAGTCAGCATTTATGTGTCTCATTATATCCTATGTGTGCATTCAATTTTATAATTATGTTTATAAATGAATTCATAACTGTTCAAAAATTATAATATCCTTAAAGCACCTTATCTTGTATAATTTCTCTCAGAAGATAAAAAAGATGGTGGGGGGTAAGATTTAGATACAGAAATGATCACAGGACCATGCAAAGATGAAGGCAAAGATTAGGGTGATGCTTCTGTAAGCCAAGGAATGCCAAAGATTTCTAGCAGACCATCAGAAGCTAGGCAAGAGGCAGAAGAGATTCTCACAGCCCTCAGAAGGAACCAACCCTGCCAACACCTTGACCTTGGTCTTGCCTCTTTCAGGACTGCTAGATAATATATTTCTGTTACTTAAGCAGCCCAGTTTGTGATACTCTGTTATAACAGCCCTAGCAAATGAATACACCTTCTTTGAAGTCATTGACTGGAAACAATACTGTCTGTCTTGTCAAGACAGTCTGCTACCACACTCCCACCCCCACTGAAACCACACTGTGGGACAACCTTGAGCTCTGCCTTGGCTGAAGCGTTAAAAATCACTTAACATTGAAACAAATGCTTTATCTTATCTGGTGATTACACAAAGCAGAAGCAGCACTAGATCAGAGGTGCTCCTCATAGAGCTTTCCTATTGTTTACCCTGAGCAAGGTGAGGCCAGGGAGCCGATGACTGATACATTACATTATGTTAATGTAAGAGATATTAGTAAGTTCAAGGGCAGGGATGAAGCCTTCTCCTTATTGCTATTCCCCATAGATTCCAGCTCAGAGCTGAGCACAGAACTATTACTTATTATTTAATCTTTGATATAAGACACTACAAGTCTCTTCGAGAGTTCATTTTGTTTTAAAATCTTCTGAATAAAAATATAAGTAAAACAATTTTTCACTATTTGTAAATATCAATAACAATAGGTAGAAAACAAACCAGTGAATTTGTTTTATTCCTGAGAAAGCTTTTCAGTAGGGCGACCGCAAAGAAAGACAAGCTAGTCTCTGTCGCCATCTAGTGTGCCAAGAGGGTTATAACAGTATAGAGCTTAAATTTAAACTCAATCCTTCCAAGGAATAGTTAAAACTATACCAGGAAAAATGCAAGAGTGTAGAGCTCACATGTAGAGCTGCTTCCTATTTCGACACAAGGTAGGCCAGTGTAGCTTTTCGTTGCTTGTTATCTTGTGCTGGTTTACAGAGCATGAGCTCTGTGATGAGCTATTTATTCAATTATCAAATCTCTATTCAGCCACTACTATTTTCCAGGCACTGTAATGGTAATCATAAGTGGTATAAGACACTTTATCCACAAAATAGACAATCATGTGATATAAGGGAGTCATACTTAAATGTGTTTAAATAAATTTATTCTGCCCTTGCCACACTACCAGAAATATTCAAAATCTCACCCATTTGAAGTTACTCTGTCCACTTCAGCCCTCCCTCCGTCCATTTGGATCCATTCTTGCTTGCTTTCATCTCCTTGGACTTTCTAAGCCCTTGGCTTTGCCCCCAGGTTCCTAGTTCAGGCTGAAACCACCTTTTGTTTTGATGATTCTTTTGACCACACTTCTTTGACTTTGCTCCTCAGAAATTTTTCTTAAACATGAGTTTTTAAAACTCTAACTTCTATGCCAGGCTTAGAGAACCCAAACAAACCAAAAATTATACTAGGAAGCAAAAACGACACTACATTAAATCTTCAGCCCTTGAGGTCCCTGTCCACTGGGAATGAGACAATGTCTTCTTTACTCTCTGTTTAGGAAATGCAGTACAAACACAGTTCTGTGCACCCAGCTGTTAACAGTTACCATCACACCCCCGCCTAAAGCATCTGCTTTGCTGGTATCCGAGTTCAAGAAAGGTTCCAGAAAGCTTATCCCTGCCACCACAAAAGAAAACTCACCACTACTTGGAGAGACAATCAGTATGGATTTTGGCAGGCAGATTACTTCACAGGACTCCCCAGTGTTTCCCAGAGCCAGGTACTAGTTTTAATAATAGGCCCTGAGTATGTTCCTGAGGAAGTATGAAATAGCCAGCCATACTCTCTCTTCTTGGCTGAATTGTGTCTCCCACAACTCATAAGATGAAGTCCTAACCTCCAGAACTTCAGCATGGGACCATATTTGGAGATAGGGTTTTTAAAGAGATAATCAAGTTAAAATGAGTTCCTTAGAGTGGGCCCTAATCTAATACTACTGGTGTCCTTGTAACAAGAGGAAATTTGGACACACAGAGAGACACCAGGCAGGTGCATTCAGAGAGGCAACCATGTAAACACACACGAAGAAGGCAGCCATCCACAAGCCAAGGAGAGAGGCCTCAGGGGAGGTCTCCTCAGAGGTGAAACCAACCCTGCCAACACCTTGATCTTGGATTTCCAGGTACCAGCACTGGGAGAAAATAAATTTCTGTTGTTCAAGGCACACAATCTATGGTATTTTGTTAAGGAAGCCTACCAAACGAATACATCCTCCTATGCAATAACCCTAATCTTGGTTTAATGGTCTTTCCCCTCTAGAAAATTTAACTCCATGGAGTCTTCAACTTGAGTAAAAACCCTACTTCTTAGAAGATGAGGTTGTCTTTCCCATAATCTTGACTCTTCTTTGGGCAAGTTAATGATTACTCAGCCAGACTTACGTTCAGTCAAGATGAAAGATTGTCTTCTTTAAGGGAGATCAGTAAAGAATCAAAGACATTCTCTCAGCCCCACATGTTCATTAGGTGACTTCCCTCATGATTTATCTATGCACATAGACCCTCCTAAAATGATTGAAAATGACACATCTTTCATGTTGCTCCCAGGAGCTTCTAGAATGTGTCAAAATAAGACATTAATTAAGCACCTGCAAAGCCAAATTCTGATCTCCGCTGAGAGCTCATTTTCCTCTTTTCCCAATTTTCTCAAATTACGTTCAACTCTAATGTTCTAACTCCCCCCATCAAGTTATACTGCATGGTGAACACCAGATGGCAATATAACCCAAGTTATACACATCTCAACCTATTCTATCTCAGCACTCCAACTCTTCCCATCCATTTTCATTGTCAGAGCTTTAATTTCAGTTTTATTTTTAATCCCTTCTCCCCACTCTCACCAAAGTGATACTTTTTAAAATTTAAGCAATATTCATATTGCTTTTCTCCTGGTTAAAAAAAAATATTTCTTTAGTACCTAAAATGTGAGCTATAAAGCTACTAAATTAGCATAGACAACCTTGTGTGACAATTCCAGCTTTACCACCTGCTACTCCCTCTTCTTATACAATGATCATATCACACCAATCTACTTATTTTTTCCTGAATGCAAAATGACATTTTACAACTCTAAATTTAAATACATGTTATTCTATTTGTCTTGGAACTCACTCCTTTCACATACTCATTTGGATACCCTTAACCTTCCAAATTCAACTCTGGTATCAACTCTTCCAAGAAGTCCTTTGTAATCCATTCCCAGACCACAGCAAAGGTTACTCGCTCACTCCCATGCCTCACAAATGATTCCACCTTTACACTATATTTCTAGACTGAGAAGATGGTAAGGGAAGTGTTTATACCTTTATCATCTTCTCATCACCAGCACCTAACAAAGTAATTGAAAATTGGTGAGTGTTAATTAAACGATTTACTCAAGATCAGAAGAGAGCAGGAGAAACATGGTGTTTGTTTGCTTGCTTGCTTGTTTTATGTGGGGGAAGAGGGAATGGGAATATTAAAAGTGTTGATTTTGCAATACCTAGGTTATCTGAGTAAGAAAAGCCCCTCAATCCAGGAGCTCCTATGCCCAAGTGTTGGCAAGAATACAAAGTTGAAACCCTTGTGCACGGTTGATGAGAATATAAAATGGTGCAGTCATTATGGGAAACATCACGCAGCCTCCTTAAAAAATTAAAAATGGAACTGCCATATGATCCAGCAATCCCACTTCTGGGTATATACGTAAAAGAACTCAAAGTGATATCGCAGAGAGATACCTGTACGCTCATGTTTAATGCAGCATTATCCAGAACAGACAAGAGAAGGAAGCAACCCAAATGTCCATTAACAATTGAAAGGATAAAGGAAATGTCGTGTATACATATAATGGAATATTCTGCAGCATTAAAAGAAGGAATTCCTGTCACATGCTACAACGTGAATGAACATCAAGGACATTATGCTAAATAAGCTGGTCACAAGAGAGCAAATGCTGTAGGATTTCCACTCAGATGAAGTAGTCAGACTCATAAAAACTGAAAATAGAAAGTTGGTTGCCAAGGATGGGGGCAACAGGGATTACTGTATAGTGGGTACAGAGTTTCAGTTTTGCAAGATGAAAAAGTTCTACAGATCTGATGCACTATAACGTGAATATGCTTAACACAACTGAACTGTACACTTAAAATTGGTTAAGATGGTAAATTTAACCAATTTTGCCTCAGTTAAAAATTAAAAAAAGATGATATATTTCAGTCCCTTCCATTTATAAACTAGAAGAAAAGAGGCAGAATGTAGGGACATGGGCAAGGAGAAATAGCAAGATAAAGTCACTTAAAAGACTTTAAGATCAAGAACAAGGCAAGACATTTCTTTACACTTATAATAAAATATCAGAAAGGGAATGTAAAAAAAAAATCCCTTTTAAAATTGCATGAAAAAAAACCACTTAGGAATAAACCTGACCAAGAAGTTGAAAGACATATATGCTGAGAACTATAAAACATTAAAAAAGGGATAAAGATGATTCAAAGAAATGGAAAGATAGCTCATGCTCTTGGATTGGAAGAGTTAATATTGTTTAAATGGCCATACTACCAAAGCAGTTTACAGATTTAATGTGATCCCTATCAAATTACCTATGACTTTTTCCACAGAACTAGAACAAAAAAATCCTAAAATTTATATGAAACCATAAAAGACCCAGAATTGCCAAAGCAATCCTGAGGAAAAAGAACAAAGCAGGAGGCATAACCCTCCCAGACTTCAGACAATACTGCAAAGCTACAGTAGTCAAAACAGTGTGGTACTGGCACAAAAACAGACATATAGATCAATGGAACAGAATAGAGAGCCCAAGAATAAACCCACACACCTATGGCCAATTAATCTTTGACAAAGGAGGCAAGAACATACAATGGAAAAAAGACAGTCTCTTCAGCAAATTGTGTTGGGAAAGCTTGACAGCCACATGTAAATCAATGAAGTTAGATCACACCCTCACACCATATGCAAAAATAAACTCAAAATGGCTTAAAGACTTAAACATAAGATACAACACCATAAAACTCCTAGAAGAGAATATAGGCAAAACATCCTCTGACATAAATCGTACCAATGTTTTCTTAGATCAGTCTCCCAAGGCAATAGAAATGAAAGCAAAAATAAGCAAATGGGATCTAATCAAACTTACAAGCTTTTGTACAGCAAAGGAAACCATAAACAAAATGAAAAGGCAGGCTTCCCCAGTGGCGCAGGGGTTGAGAGTCTGCCTGCCGATGCAGGGGACACAGGTTCGTGCCCTGGTCAGGGAAGATCCCACATGCCGCAGAGCAGGCTCACTGAGCCTATGCTCTGCAATGGGAGAGGCCACAACAGTGAGAGGCCCACGTACTGCAAAAAAAAAAAAATGAAAAGGCAACCTATGGACTGGGAGAAAATATTCATAAATGATACAACCAACAAGGGCTCAATTACCAAAATATACAAACAACTCATACAACTCAACAACAAAAAACACAAACAACCCAATTGAAAAATGGGCAGAGGACCTAAATAAACATTTCTCCAAAGAAGACATACAGATGGCCAGTAGGCACATGAAAAGATGCTCAGCACTGCTAATTATTAGAGAAAGGTGAAGCAAGACTACAATGGGGTACCACCTCACACAGTCAGAATGGCCATTATTTAAAAATCTACAAATAACAAATGGTGGAGAGGGTGTGGAGAAAAGAGAACCCTCCTACACTGCTGGTGAGAATGTAAATTGGTGCAGCCACTATGGAAAACAGTATAAAAACTGTTTTCTAAACTAAAAATAGAGCTGCTAAGTGATCCAGCAATCCCACTCATGGACATCTATGCAGAAGACAAAACTCTAGTTCAAAAAGATACATGCACCTCTATGTTCATAGCAGCACTATTCACAATAGCCAAGACATGGAAACAACCTAAATGTCCACTGACAGATGAATGGATAAAGAAGATGAAGTACATATATATAATGGAATACTACTCAGCCATAAAAAAGAATGAAATAATGCCATTTGCAACAACATGGACAGACCTAGAGATTATCATACTAAGTGAAGTCAGAAAGAGAAAGACAAATACAGTATATGACTTATATGTGGAATCTAAAATATGACACAAATGAACTTATCTATGACAAAAAAACAGACTCACAGACATAGAGAACAGACTCGTGGTTGCCAAGGGGGAGGGAGGGGGGAGGGGGGACTGGGAGTTTGGGATTAGCAGGTACAAACTATTATATGTAGAATGGATAAACAACAAGGTTCTACTGTATAGCATAAGGAACTATATTCAATATCCTGTGATAAACCATAATGGAAAAGAATATGAAAAACAATATATATATAACTGAACCACTTTCCTATACAGCAGAAATTAACACAAAATTGTAATTCAACTATACTTAAACAAAGTAAATTCTTTAAAAATTTTTAAAGAAAAGAACAAGGCAAGAATATCCACTATCACCACTACTGTATAACGTTATATTGGGTATCCCAGGCAGTGCAATAAGGCAAGAGAAATAAAAGGCATTACAATTGGAAAGAAGGAAACTGTCTTTTTCACAAAGATTGTGTATATAAATAACTATAAAAAAATCCCAATGAATCTATAAAATAACTAATAAAATTAATAGGAGAACCTACCAAGCTATCAGGCTGTGTCAGGTCACACAAACCAATTGCATTTCTATTTACCAACAAGAAACAATTGGAAAATATATTTTAAAACATCATTTGTAATACATTAAAAATATAAAACAACTGAGAGAAAATTAAAAGAAGATGTATAAGACTTTTATAGTGAAAGCTACAAAGCATTGTAGAGAGAAACTGAGGAAGACCTATTATAGAGATAACTTGTCATGGATTAGAAGACTCAATGTTATTTAGATATCATTTCTTCCCAAGTCAGTTTACAGACTAATGTTATCCCATTCAAAATCCAGACAGAAACTTTGGAGAAACTGACAAGAAGATTCTAAGCTGATATGGAAATGTAAAGGACCTGGAAGAGCCAAAACAATCTTGAAAAAGATGAATCAAGTTGGAGGATTTACACTACCTCATCATTAAACTCAATATAAATCTATAATAATCAAGTCATTGCAGTACTGACATAAAGAAAGACAAATAAATCAATGAACAGAATAAAGATGTACAGAAAGAAACACACATATATGATCAATTGATTTTCAACAAAGATGCCAAGGTAATTCAATGGGGAAAGGATAGTTTTTTCAATAAATAATGCTGGAACAAGTATATACACCATATACAACAATCTATTTGAGGTAAATAATAGAACTAAACATAAATATTCAATCTATAAAACTTCTTGTGGGGCACACAGAATATCATTTTTACCCTGGGGAAGACAAACGTTTCTTAGATAGGATCCCAAAACATCAACATGTATTAAAAGAAAATTTCAAATATCATGATTTTCAAAATTAAAAATTTCAGCTCTTCTTTCATTATGTTTGATATTAGCTGAAGTTTTCCACAGATGTCCTTCATTATGCTTTGCAAGTACCCTTTGTTGTTGTTGTTGTTGTTAGGTACTATATTTATTTGTTTCCAGCTTTATATAGGTAAAATTGACAAATAAAAGGTATATATATTTATAATGTACAATGTGACGTTTTGAAATGTGTATACATTGTGAAATTATCACAATCAAGTTAATTAACATATCCATCCCTCATATAGTTATTTTTGTGTGTATGTGGAGTAAACATTTAAGATCTACTCTCTTAGCAAATTTCAAGTATAAAATATAGTATTTATTAACTATATTCACCATGCTGTAATTAGACCTCCAGAACTTATTCTTCCTGCATAACTGAAACTTTGTACCATTTGACCAACATCTCTGCATTTTTCTCTAATCTTGAGCCCCTGGCATCATTCTATTCAATTATCCTATGAATTCAACAGAAAGTTGAATATCTTTTCATGATCATTGTTAGTGTATAGAAATGCAACTGATTTTTGTATGTAGATTTTTGTATCTTGCAACTCTAGTGAATTTGTTTATTAATTCTGCTTTTTTGCTGGAGGCTTTAAGGTTTTCTATATATAAGAAAATGTCATCTGCAAGCACAGACAATTTTACTTCTTCCTTTCCAATTTGGATGCCTTTTATTTCTTATTCTTGTCTAATTACTTTGGCTAAGACTTCCAGTACTATATTGAATAGAAGTGGCAAGAGTGGGAACCCTTGTCTTGTTTCTGATCTTGGAGGAAAACCTTTCAGCTTTTCATCTGTGAATATGAAGTTAGTTGTGGGTTTGTCATATATGGCCTTCACTATGTTGAGGTATATTTCTTATAATTTGTCAAAAGTTTTATCAGAAGTGTGTTGAATTTTGTCAAATACATTTTTCTGCATCTATTGAAGTTATTAGCAGGGGCTGGTCTGGATCCTGGGGCTGCAGGTGCCAACCTAACCCTGGTGCAGGCCTGGAAGCTGTGTCACTGAGGCAGGCATTGAGCCTGGGTCCACGGGGGCTGACCTGCACCCTGGGGCCTTCGGGTCTGGACTGGCACTGTGGCAGCCAGGAGCCTAGATATGAAAGGGCAAGCCTGGGATTACAGGTGCTAGCATGGTGCCAGGGTTCACTGGGGGTGAGGCTGGTGCTGGGGTTCATGACGAAGTAGGGTACACACTACACTCTTCTTCCTCCATGAAGTAGGAGTCTCTCTATGAACTGCACTGCTCGGGCTTGGGAGGATGACATGGGTAATGCAAAACTATTGTTTTACCCTCTTTAATGGGTCTTTCCTTATTTTTGCGCTGGGTTTCAACGAAAACCCGGAAGTCTTTACCCATCTTTAATCTCTCACTTGGAATCCTTTGCTCTCGTGAAGGTACTTTCATTTGTGGATAGTTGTTCAAACTGATGTTTCTGTGAGGCGACAAGCTCTGGAAACTCCTATTTTACTATATTGCTGATGTCCTTATGAAAGTATCCTTCTACTACTAGTTTACAGAGAGTATTTTATCATAAATAGGGTTTGAATTTTCGTAAATTTTTAAATTTGCATTTATAGACATGGTCATAAGAATTTTTTCTCTCTATTCTGTTAATGTGATAAAATTAATTGGTTGATATTCAAATATTAAACTGATCTTTCCTTTCTTGTATAACACCCACTTGTTCATGATATAATACCCTTTTGATATAATGGTGGATATTATTTGCTAAGATTTTATTAATAATTATTGAGTCTATATGCACTAGTGATATTGGTCTATAATTTTCTTTTGTCATAATATTCTTGTCAGGTTTTGCTAGTACCAGATTATGGTGGCCTCATAAAAAAGGTTTATAGGTGTTCTCTCCTGATATATGGAAGTTTATCCTCTTTTCTGAGTTCATATAAATGTTTCTGTAAGATTGTTTACTCTTTAAATTGACAAAATTCACTAGCAAAGCTGTCTCTGTTGCAGTAATATTCCCTCTTTCATTCCTGAAATGTTTAGTTTGTGGTTTCCCTTTTTTTCTTAATGAGTTAGCTAGAGGTTTACCAATTTCATTATTCTTTTCAAATAGCCAACTTCTGGCTTTGTTCATTTCTCTGTCTTTTTGTGGGTTGTTTTCTAATTCATTTGTTTCTGCTCTTCATTATTTCCTTCTACTTACTTGGAGTTACTTTGGTCCTCTTTTTCCTGCCTTAGTTGAAATCTTAGATAACTGACTAAGAACTTTTCTTCTATCTTACTATAATCATTTAACACTATTCCTTTCTGTCTAAACACTGCTTTACTGCATCCCACAAATTTTGACATATTCTATTTCCATGATCATTCAACTCAAAATATATTTTAGTTTCCCTTGTGATTCCTTCTTTGACACACTGTTTATTTAGCAGTGTACTGCTTAATTTACAAGGATTTTGGAATTTTCTAATTATTATTTTGATATTAGCTTAAAATTTCATTCTGTTGAAATGTCAGAGAACATTTTCTGTATGTTTTCAGTGTTTTGAAATTTATTGAGATTTGTTTTATGAACCAGCATATCTCTATCTTGGTGAATGTTCCATACTCACTTGAAAAAACTGTATATTCTGTAATTGTTGAATAGTGTTTACAAATGTCAACAAATCAACTTGTTTGATAGTATTTTTCAACTTTCTGAATCCATACTGAATTCTTCTTTACTTACTCTACCAATTATTGAAGGTGGGTGTTAAAAATTTCCCGATATAATTATAGATTTGTCTATTTTCCCTTTAGTTGTGTCGATTTTTGCTTCATAGATTTGAAGCTATGCTATTAGCTACATATACATTTAGCTTTTATTTTAATGTCTTCTTGATGCTTTGACCTTCTTACCATTTATCTCTGGCAACATTCTATTTCTTGAAGTGAATTTGCCTGCAATTAATATAGCCATTCCAGCTTTTACTTAGTCTTTGATTGTTATATCTTTCTCCATCCTTCTACTTTCAACCTCTCTGTATCTTTGTCCAAAGTGTATTTTTTAAAACAACAAAGTTGTATCTTCCTTTTTTATATCCAGTCTGTCAATCTCTGTCTTTCAATTGGAGTTTTTAGTATTTATATTTAATGTAATTATCAATATGTTTTGGTTTAAATCCATTATCTTTCTATTTGCTTTCTATTTGTCCCCTCCATTTTTCTTACTTGTCTTCTTTTATTTCTGTATTTTTGGATTAATGAAGTCTTAAATTATTATTATTTTATTTCATTGTATCTCCTTTATTAGCTTTTAAGCTAAATTTATTTTTAGGATTTATAGTCGTTGCTCTTGTGTTTACAGTATGGTTCCTCAATTTCTTTCACTCCATGTTGAATATTAAATCACTTAATGTAAAGTGTAAAAACCTTATGACAGGAATTTTCTATCTGCCCAAGGATGAAGGAGTTAAAGCAACTAGGCTGTGATGCATTCACTTTCTTTACCAGGTGGAATCTCTTAGGAGAAAGAGAAAAAAAAGACAGGTTTCCCGGTATAGGCCCTTTACCAACTGGATTTCTGAGCAGAGACTAATGATGTTTGAGGGAGTGAACTGACCATATCTATTCAATGCCCTTTCCAGAGTGTCCCTGGATAAAAATCACTTACAGTAAATAAACCCTTCTATGGTTATAGATTCTTCTATAATACATGACTCCCTGAAGAATATTTCCTATGCTACACAATAGCTGGGGTATAAACTAAGATGCTTCTTAACTTAAATGCTCTGTGTGAGGTAACTGCAAATCTCACTTAAGACCACACCCATTATTTGGGCCAATATGCCTGTCTAATGCATGGAAAAACAGCCTGGGTTTCAATGGAAACCTAGAAGTATTTACCAAGCCCTTCTTTTTGGTGGGACTTGAATGCCAAACTCTGCCTCCCCAGCTGTGAACTTTTTATTAAAATCTCTGTTCAACTCTTTAGCCTTCCAATTGTCACTTTCCCCTGGGTTCTAAGAAGCCTCACTCTCTTCATGCCCAATTCAGTGGTCAGTCAAGGATTTGATGAGAGATTTTGCATAGAGTTTAGTTTCCTCCTTTATGGCTCCTTCTTTTCCAGGATGTATCCCTACATTTCCAGCTGCTCTGGCAGCCCCAAATGCTAATCTGATTCCTCAGACCAAGACTGCTACTTTCTGCTTGAGTACCATCTGCTATATGGACTCGGGAGTGCCCTGTTGATCTCACTCAGTCTGGTTCACATCTTTCAGGGGTTGGATTCCCTCCTGTTCTGCCTGCTTTTGATCACTCTCCAGTGTCATAAAACAGTTGTTTTTTATATTTGATTCAGAGTTTATAATTGTTAGTAGCAGGAGAGTTAGTCTGATCTAAGCTACTCTGCCAAAAGATACTCCATCGTTACTAGAAGTTGGAAATCTAAGATGTACTTTTCAGGAAGATATGACAGACTTCCTTCTGAGCTTGGTATGAAATAAGAGGGGGGGAAAGGATCAGGGATTACTTCTAGATTACTGGCCTAAGTGTGTGAGTAAATGCTATTGCTATTATTGGAGATAGGGAAGAATACAGACTCATAAGCATCAGGAAACTTGTTAAAATTTTGGCTATTTCTTTTTCAGACAGAAAATATCATGGAGGTTCTGAATTTCTCTTCTTTTCAGTGTGCTTCAAGGTAATTCCAAAGCAGAAGTATGGTTTGGTGCTTTATACATAGTAGGAAGTCAGGTCGGCAACCTTCTTCCTCAGTCTTAGTCACTGCCTCCATCTTTTTTTAAATTCATTAATTAATTTATGTTTTATTTTTGGTTGCCTTGGGTCTTTGTTGCTGCATGGGCTTTCTCTAGTTGCCGCGAGCAGGGACTACTCTTTGTTGCGGTACGCGGACTTCTCATTGCATTGGCTTCTCTAGTTGCAGAGCACGGGCTCTAGGTGCACGCGCTTCAGCAGTTGTGGCTCACAGGCTCTAGAGTGCAGGCTCAGTAGTTGTGGCACACCGGCTTAGTTGCTTCCAGACTAGGGCTCAAACCCATGTCCCCTGCATTGGCAGGCGGATTCTTAACCACTACGCCACCAAGGAAGTCCCACTGCCTCCATCTTAACTTTGTGAGTGTATCTCTAAAGTACAGTTCTCTTCTGACCCTTCCCCCTAGGCATAATCAGGTCAACATAAATGATTTACTTCCAGCCATATAAGCCTTGGTCTACAGGAACTGAACAAGTGAGTTGGAAATGGGACTCTGGGTCAGATGTCAGTCAACCTCTTTTCTCCCTTTTGGTCAACGATTTGTATTATGGCTGCAATGAATCTCGTCTAAATAAGGAAAGAAAAGCAAGGACATTGCCATAGTCAAACAAAGAGGGAAACAGTGAGAATTAAAAACCAGATTGACTGATTTAATAACACAATTAGGAGAAGAGCAAAGTTCCCCTTCCCAAAGTCAGCACAGACAGGAAAAAGGTAATTTCTTGTTTGAATAACACAAGAATTAGAGCAGATCAGCTACTGACTATAATTGGATCTATGGGAGATTGTTCCTGGAGTTTCAGAATTTTTAATACTGTACAAAAGATTTCTAACTTTAATTTGCTGCATGAATTAGAAACTTTTCACAAGCAACAAAAAACTTAAATTGCCTTACAGTGTGAATGGCTGGTCCTTTGGAGGATGTTTCTGGAGCACATATGTCAGGACAATTCTGGCCATATGAAGGAAATCTCGGCTATAAGTCCCATCACGAGAATATCAGCATTTTCGTGGGTTTGAGATGGAAAGTCTGGGCTTTGTCTAAATTTTCAAGCTTTTCAGTTAATTAATCTGTGGTTGCAGAAATCTGTCTTCTTTTACTAACTGAATCTCCCAAATTATTTTGGACAGAACCCTACAAATGGCGGAAGATATTGAACTTGGAAAGCAGAAAAGTTTCCTAAGTAAGAAGACTGTTACCCAACTAGGGGAAGAAAATCATTCCAATGGTTCAGAGGTAGACAAATGTCTTCACCATAGATCAGTCACAAATGTGCTTTTGGAAAAAGAAAGACCCCATAAGATTTTCTTTCCTCAGTCTCTCATATTTAAGAAATAAAGCTTGCCATTCCCCAACATTGCCTTAAAAAGTCTTGCAGCAAAAATAACACCTTGAAGATACTTTGTTGACTTCCTGATTGAAATTTTCCTTATTGATGATGACAAATTCCTTCAAAAACATATTACTAATGCTATCACCAAGCTAGAGAAGCATTTAATCACAGACTACAAGTTGATGTGAAGAAAAAATACCAGAAAATATAAAGGGAGAGGATCTTATGTTTTATATATAATATATAATGTTAATCATTCTATGCATATATGCAAATGACCATGACATAATAAAATGTTCCAGGCAAATTTGACATCTGTAACAATTTTTGTCTTCCTGGGATTTCCTACTACCCCAAAGCTGAGGTCATCATGTTTGTGCTGTGCTTGCTGATGTACCTGATCACCTTGCTGGGTAATATAATTCTGATCTCCATCACCATCCTGGATTCCAGCCTATACACACCCATGTACTTCTTCCTCAGCAACCTCTCTTGTTTAGATGTCTGGTACACCTCTTCTGCTTTCCCTCCAATGCTGATAAACTTTGTTTCAGGGAAAAACACTACCCTCATTCTCAGGGTGTGCCTCTCAGATGTACTTCTCTCTTGCCATGCGCTCCACTGAGTGTGTGCTCCTGTCCATGATGGCATATGACTGATATGTGGCCATCTGCAACCCCCTGAGATACCCCATCATCATGAATAAGAGGATTTGTGTGCAGATTGCAGCTGGTTCCTGGGTGACAGGCTGCTTCACTGCCCTGGTGGAACCAGTGTCTGTATTGCAGCTGTCTCTGTGTGGTAGTAGTGTCATCAATCATTTTGCTTGTGAAATTCTGGCTGTCTTAAAACTTGTTTGTGTGGACACCTCCGTGGTGCAATTAATCATGCTGGTGATCACCGTACTTCTTGTTCCTATGCTGATGCTTTTGATTTGTATCTCTTATGCTTTCATCCTCTCCAACATCCTGAGAATCAGCTCAGTGGATGGTCAAAGAAAAGCCTTTTCAACATGTGCAGCCCATCTGACTGTGGTGGTTTTGTTCCATGGGACAGCTCTCTCCATGCACCTGAAGCCCTCATCTGTAGATTCACAGGAAATAGATAAATTTATGACTTTGGTATATGGTGCGTTAATCCCCATGTTGAATCCTATCATCTATAGTCTACGAAACAAAGAGGTGAAAGCAGCTTTGAAAAAATTGCTGTTTAGAAATTCTTTGGTAATGTTTTAATTTCTATCTTCATATAATATGGGAGCAAGCACATTCATCTGGATAATCTCCAACATTATCCAGAAAATTGCAAAGTCATTGGAATAAACCAAACCCTGGAAAATACTCATTTTCGATAGGAGTTCAACATTAAGTCCAATATCTTGATTTACCTTGTAAATAAAACTTTTGATAGTAATAAATAATTTAGGTAGAATGAATCATGTTTCTGGAGAAGTATTTAGCATTCACTGAATATTAATATAACATTAAAATTAGATGATTGCTTTTCTTTCATATTTAATTTGCTATATCATCTAAGTGTTCAACTCTAGCAGCACCATGACAATAACTAATATACCAAGAGTGTAAGATATTAAGCCTAGTATATTATCTTCATATGATTTGTAATTATGTCTGAAATTATGAAGAAACAGTATTTTTATGTAAGTGTGGATATAGTTCGAGGTATATCAGTTTATAACCAAGACACCATTAATTTTAGAAATTTTCCTACTCTAAATGTTAAAATGTGAAATCTGTTAGATTTGATAAACTACCACAAGAATGATTTTGTTTATTTAGGATGTTTGTATGGGGGATGGGTAAATATCTGTGTATGTTCAAAGACATCATGACAAGGATTTGTGGGTTGTAATCCTGTATATAAAGTGGAGTAAAGGAATAGCATTCAGGAGATCTTAAAGTATCCACAGTTATAAGGTCAAAGTACTCTCATATTGTACTCTGAATGTCTAAGTGAATTCATCAACACACACACACACACAACACACACCATGTTACTTATTTTTCTTAGAGCATGCTGAATTGAGCAATTATGGCTAAGAAACAACAGATTTCTACCCTGTAGAGATTACACTGCAAAAGAAATTATTTATTAATGTACACACATATTGTGCGAAAAGACTGATGGATATATTTGACATATGTGAGCAAAATTACATAAATTATAATTACACCAATATTGCATATTAACCAGTTTTTCCTTGTCTTTTCCACCCTCACTGGAGCTGGGGAGCTATGAGGCCAATGCATGTACATTACTTCCTCTTTATCAGAGAGATGTCTTTGGGGTATATGTGGATGATGGCTTTATTCTATGAGAAGGTGACTCTTGCTAGCATTGACATAATCCCCTTAAATTTTAGAATTAGAGAAGGTGAGACAATTATAGGTAATTACAACAGAAGGTCCCATTCTGAACAAGACAGAACTTGCAAGGAATGATTCAGTTGAGGGTGAATGGATTGAAGAAGGAACCATGTCAGAGGAAAGAATTCAATGTATAGGAACTGTGCTGGTGTTCTTAATCCAAGTGCCCTTAGTATACATGAGAAAAGTTTTTCTTTCTCAGGTATTAGATGAACAGTTCTATTAATTCAGAATCTCTCCAAAGGCAGAGACTGGGGATTTGTATCATAATAAAAGCAAAACAGTTATTCTGATTTGTGTCCTTACTTCCATTTCACTACCAGACGACAACGACCATGGTGTGATGTTATTTGGTTGAAGAGGATGAAGAACTGTTAACCCTATTACCCACCCAATCTCTACAATCACTTACAACAAAACATTTACCTGATTTCAAGTAATCACAAACATTGAGCCTATAAATATCCATCTTATTTGTTTATGTGGGTAAAAATAAAATCTGTAGTCTTATGCCTCATCAGCTCCAGTGAGCATGTGCTATCATCTTCAACAACTTTGTACGTGTTTTAAAGGGATATGGATGAGCTAGTTATTGCCTGAGAGGCCAACCAGCTGTCCAGAGGCAAAACCCAATAAAATGGCTCTTAACCCGCCTGGCTGAATCATCATAGGCCTAGAGAGGGTCCTCAGATTTGAGGTGCTTCAGCAAGAGTCATCTTGTCTAAACAACTAGATCCAGGATGGCATAAATTTCTGCATCATCCAAATATGTTTTGTTCTGTCTTCCAAGGATAGAACTGTATATGTAATCCTGAACTGTATTTTGATTACTTCTTTATCATTCTGTGTTTCATTATGAGCAACCTCCATTGTTACAACATTCTTTATCAATAGAGGAAACAGTTCATTGAAAAGCAGTTTACAAAACTGTATCACATTTCAGTCCTGCTTCTCTGCAGTACCATCCACTTCACACTTTGCAATATTTACATTCAGCATCCTTAGATGGTTCACTCACACAGGTGATTAATTTCAACAGATGAGTTAACTTCAACCCCTTGTGGAAAACTTAATATTTTAACTCTAAGAGAGCAACTTTGATTCAAGGTCTTAAGGAACATCTCACTGTGACCCACTCCCAAGTACCATTTTCAAATATAGTCATATGAACTCAAAGGTTCATATGAAAAGGTTCATAACGTTTTCTGTTTCCTTTTCTGTTTCTGCTTGCCTTTGCAATCACACAATAAATGGGAACTTGACCATGCCACGAGATTCCTGAATGTCTTATTAAAGCCTTTTTCTAAATATCTCTGCTTTTCTTTTCTTCAGGTGAATAAGATTTTACATGATTTCTGATATGGTCTTTTTTTTCCATTTCACTAATTTCCCACAATCTGAGAACATACTAATATCTGTGCTACTTGACTTGTTTTAAGCTATCCTGAGACTTTCCAAAATCATCATGAAAATAAGGATCACCTGGAATGCTTGCTAAAAATATCATGCAAATGTTCAACTTAGATCCAAATCAGAATTTCCAGAGGAGATATATGCTAATCTGTATGTTTTATAACACCTGGCAATTCTTATTATGTGAGAATTATGGGAACTCTGACTCAGAGCATTAAATGGAAGAGACTGAACCCTAGTACTTAATGCTTATAGAATCGGGGTGGGGGGATATGTTAAATGTCAAGGAGATGAGAATATCCCAGCTCAGAACTGATCAGAATTTAGGAAAACTATGTGCAGAGCTTTGTTATAAAGTGTTAGGGAAAGGGAGAATCCATTTAATAATGTGAAAAGTTTGAGTACACAACCCTTGGGACTCTGTTCAGAGAAGAACTGGATAAATACAAGGTTTCATTCTATCTTATTTGCTGCAGCTCTCATTTGTGTAGAGAAAAAAGTAAAAACCAAGTTCATCAATTTAATTTACAAATACACTCTATATATACTAGAAGGAAGAAATATTTAAAGGCCATTTAAATATGCTTAGTTTATTTTTTAATAAATCACTCTAGTGAGACCTCTTATCAGTAAAAGACAAGCACAACAGAATGATCCTAGAAGCTAGAGTGAGAAAAGCAAAGTCTGAGTTGATCATGTGATTTTTTTTCCTTCAACTTGTTAATGTAGTGTATCATGTTGACTGATTTGTGGATACCGAACCATCCTTGCATCCCTGGGATAAATCCCACTTGATCGTATTATATGATCCTTTTAATACACTGCTCAATTCAGTTTTCTAATATTTTGTTGAAATTTTTTGCATCTATGTTAATGAGTTATACTGGCCTGTAATTTTCTATTTTTGTGATATCTTTGTCTGGTTTTGGTATCCGGGTGATGTTGGCCTCACAGGATGAGTTTGGAAGCATTCTTTCCTTTTCAATTTTTTGGAATAGTTTGAGAAGGATAGGTGTTAACTCTTCTTTAAATGTTTGGTAGAATTCTCCTGTGAAGCCATCTGACCCTGAACTTTTGTTTGTTGGGAGTTTTTAATTACTGATTCAATTTCATTACTGGTAATTGTTCTCTTCATATTTTCTATTTATTCCTGATTCAGTCTTGGAGATTGTACATTTTTAGGAATTTATCCATTTCTTCTAGGTTGTCCATTTTATTGATGTACAATTGTTCATAGGAATCTCTTATGATCCTTTGTATTTCTGTGGTGTCAGCTGTAACTTCTCCTCTTTCATTTCTGATTTTATTGTACTGGTCCCTCTCTCTTTTTTTCTGGATGAGTCTGGCTAAGGGTTTATCAATTTTATTTATCTCTTCAAAAAAGTAGCTTTTAGTTTCATTGATATTTCCTTTTTTTTAGTCTATTTCATTTATTTCTTTTCT
The DNA here is from genome assembly GCF_059928025.1 of Delphinapterus leucas. Lineage (NCBI taxonomy): Eukaryota > Metazoa > Chordata > Mammalia > Artiodactyla > Monodontidae > Delphinapterus > Delphinapterus leucas. Next base: position 96,914,848 of record NC_143134.1, read on the forward strand.
GATATTTATTATTTCTGCTACTACAATGGAAATAATAAATATTGAGTTTTGTTTGTTCTTCATTTTCTGTTTCCTTTAGATGAAAGAATAGATTTTTATTTGAGATTTTTCTTGTTTCTTGAGGCAGGCTTGTACCTCTATAAATGTCTCTCTCAGAACTGCTTTTGCCATGTCCCATTTATTTTGGATCGTTGTGTTTTCATTTTCATTTGTCTCCAGGTATTTTGTTTTTAACTTATCTTTGATTTCTTCAGTGATTCATTGGTTGTTTAGTAATACATTGTTTAGACTCCACCTGTTTGTGTTTTTGCAGGTTTTTTTCCTTGTAGTTAGTTTCTAGGTTCATATTGTTGTGGTTAAAAAGATGCTTGATATAATTTCAATCTTTTAAAATTTATCGAAACTTGGTTTTTGGCCGAGTATGTGATCTACCCTGAGAATGTTTTATGTGCACTTAAAAGGAATGTGTATTCTGCTGCTTTTGTATGGAATGCTCTATATATACCTATTAAGGTTATCTGCTTTAATGTGTCATTAAGCCAGCATTTCCTTATTGATTTTCTCTCTGAATGGTCTTTGCACTGATGTAAGTGGGGTGTTAATGTCCCCTACTAGTATTGTGTTACTGTCAATTTCTTCCTTTATGTTTGTTAATATTTGCTTTATGTATTTAGGTGCTTCTATGTTGCGTGCACATATATTCACAATTGTTTATAACTTCGTGTTGGATTGGTCCCTTGATCATTATATAACGTACCTCTTTACCTCTTGTTACAGTCTTTGTTTAAAGTCTATTTGTCTGACATGAGTATTGCTACCCCAGCTTTCTTTTTGTTTCCATTTGTATGGAATAACACTTTTCCATCCCCTCACTTTCAATCTGTGTGTGTCTTTAGATCTGAAGTGAGTCTCTTGTAGGCAGTACATATATGTGTGTGTGTGTGTGTGTGTGTATATATATATACACACACACACACACACACACATACACATGGGTGTATACATTCTTATACATTCAGCCACTCTATGTCATTTGATTGGAGCATTTAGTTTATTTATATTTAAAGTAATTATTGAGATGTATGTACTTATTTTGCCCTTCTTAGCCCTTATATCAGAAGACATGAAAAATAAAACTTAATCAATTGCTCAAAATGTCTTGAATAAATGCCATTTTAAACAGAAGCCTTTAATTTCTTCCACTTTCCTTAGCTTTATTTCTTCTGTACATTTTTCCTTAAAATAATTAGTTAGATTTTGTGTTTTTATACTTTTTAATAATTAACATATTTAAAACTACTGGTATAAGAAGGAGATATCTTCAAGTTCAATTTCAGGACAATCTGGGAGATTATTCCTGAAGATGCTGGTGGGACTGTAAATTTGTATAGCCACTATGGAGAGCAGTATGGAAGCACCTTAAAAAATTAAAAATAGAGCTACCATATGATTCTGTAATCCCATTCCTGGGCATATATCCGGAGAAAACCATAATTCTAAACAATACATGCACCCCAATGTTCATTGCAGCACTATTTACAATAGCCAGGACATGGAAGCAACCTAAATGTCCATTGACAGATGAATGGATAAAGAAGATGTGGTGTGTATATATATACACACACACACACACACACACATATATATATATAATGGAATATTACTCAGCCATAAAAAAGAATGAAATAATGCTATTTGTAGCAACATGGATGGACATAGAGATTATCATATTAAGTGAAGTAAGCCAGACAAAAGACAAATATCATATGATATCACTTATATGTGGAATCTAAAAACAATTATGCAAATGAACTTATATACAAAGCAGAAATAGACCCACAGACATAGAAAACAAACTTATGGTTACCAAAGGGGAAAGAGGGGAAGGATAAATTAGGAGTTTGGGTTTAACTTATACATACTACTACGTATAAAACAGATAACCAACAAGGACCTACTGTATAGCACAGGGAACTATACTCAATATTTTGTAATAACCTGTAAGGGAAAAGAATCTAAAAAAGAATATATACACACACACACACACACACACACACACACATACACATATATATATATATATAAAAAACTGAATCATTTTGCTGTACACCTGAAACTAACACATTATAAATCAACTATAATTCAAGAAAAAATAAAATTAAAAAAAGAGGAGAAAATGTTATAAAAATGTTATTAATATTATGAATGCCCTAGCTAATTTGAAAATCTTGTTGCAATGGAAGATTTTTTAATAATAAAAAATATATTTTTAAGCCAAGTCATATCACACTCCATGTTAAAACACATGAATCATTCCTGTGAAAGTCAGAGTCAAGAAAAGGGTAGCTTCTAAAACTGTTGTTATTTAGCATTAATTATGAATAATCCAGCTTATGCAAATACATGAAATACAAACTTAGGAGTATAAGTATAGGAGTAGAAGAGAAAATTATCAGTACTAGTAGCCATTTTTTAAAAAGAAAATAGAATCAACCAAAAAGACTATTATAAGTAGTAAAAATGTTCAATTAGTTACCTGGCTACTTAATAATAATATATAAGATTAATAGCTTCTCTATAAATAAAAATTGCTTAGAAATTATCACCAAAAAGTCAAATAACATAATAAACATAAAATATTAAAAGCATATTAAAGATATTGAAATATCAAAAACCTGTAATTTATATGTAGTAGTGATAACTTAATATAGAAAGAATTCTTATAAAAATAAAAAGAATTTCCAATTCATTTACTTTGCACAATTTCCAACTGAAACCCAATTAGAAAATGGATAATCAAATAATAAGGAAAAATCACAAACTGAGATATAGAATAGAAAATTCATACATGAAAATATGGTTAGTTTCACTCTTATGCAATTAAACACTAATAAATTCAGAAATGAAATGTTATTTTAATCAATTAAAAATGCATGTAAACTTATGGGTAACTGATGATAATGGCAGTTGCTTAAATCCACATTTCTTTACATATCGTCCAAAAACAATACAGAACAACAGAAGAACAAGTAAAGCTATTCAAACCCACAAAACCAGAAGACAGAACATGACCAACTTTGAAGTACCGATAAGCACAAAATTTAACACTAAATCGTAGCATCTCTCATTTTCTCACTGACTCTTTTCACAGAGCAAAGACTAGCATGGAAAAGAGAAGGGGGATACAAGCAGCAAGTTTAAGATTGACCTAAAACCAAAACACAGCCCTGAGTACAGGTGGGACACAAAAGTGTGTATGAGTTGAGGTGACTGTCTTCTAAAGTCATGGATTTGGGGTAAAAAGTAAATGAAAAGGAAGAAAGAGTCATCTTTGGAGATTTAGAAGTGAAAGAGCAAAGAAGCAAAAAGGAAAATTGGGGTCATGCTAAATAAAAATGTTTTAAAATAGGGACTTCCGTGGCAGTGCAGTGGTTAAGACTCCATGTTCCCAATGCAGGGGGCCTGGGTTCAATCCCTGGTCAGGGAAGTAGATCCCACATGCTTGCCACAACAAAGAGTTCGCATGCCACAACTAAGGAGCTGCGAGCCACAACTAAAGAGCCCACGAGCAGCAATTAAGACCTGGCACAACCAAATAAATAAATAAATAAAATAAATAGTTTAAAAAAGTGTTCTAAAATATCGGAGGGCCTACAATTCTTTCCTATTTAGATAAGATAAAGGAGAAAAAAAGACAAGGAGGGCCAGAGAGCCCTCAGGACAAGGGTAAAGTGGCTTTAGCAAGCTAATGCTGTTATAAGGTTCTCTCTATTTCTGCAGAAAGGGAAGGGGAAGAGGGAGTCAAAGCAATTATTTAAGGAAATTCTACTTCAAAACACAGACAGATGAGGACACTCTTGACCTACAGGTCATATAAACAAATCCAAATTATGAAATAAATAATGAAAGTAGACTATATTCAAAACTATTATAAAATGAAATAGAAAATGAGAAACAAAATGCCTCAGCTGATGGAAACTTCTGCCCTTCATCCTGAAGAAGAAGAAGAAGAAGGAGAAGGAGAGGAAGAGGAAGAGGAAGAAGGAGGAGGAGGAGGAGAAGAAGAAGAAAGAAGAAAGAAGAAGAAGAAGAAGAAGAAGGAGGAGGAGGAGGAGGAGGAGGAGAAGGAGAAGAAGAAGAAAAAGAAGGAAGGGGAGGGGGAGGGGGAGGAGGAGGGGGAGGGGGAGGGGAGGGGAGGAGGAGAAGGAGGAGGAGAAGGGAAGAAGAAAATTAAAACTGTAAAACAACACTAAAAATCAATACCAGTATCCTCAAACAAGCATTTGAGGAAAACACCTGAATCAGAAATTCAAAAATTAAAAAGAAATTGTTCAACTAATGTATCAGGAAAAAATGAAAAGAAAATTGGTTGAACTCAGAAAATAATAAGTAAAAGACAAAGCCATCTTAAAGACTAAATAGAAGACTAAAATAAAGGTAGCCAAGGTAAAATAGATTAGAATGAAATTTAATAAGGGCACTGAAGAAAGGGAAGCACTCAACAAAATGAAAATAAGATCAAGAAAATCTATCCAATGAAACAGAGGCAAAGAAGAAATACTGTTATTTTTACAAATAAATAAAATTTGAGTCTCTAAAAAAGAAATAAAACAATAAAATATAATTAATATTTAAAACTTAAGTCTAGAAAAACTTTTTGTAAATAAAGTACTGAAAGTGTCTACCAGGTGCTGGGAAAAAATAAGCTCAGCATAATCAACTCTGATAGGTATCTCAGTAAAGCTACTGGAGTTTAAAATACAAAATATTTATAACAAAATGGTTAACATCTTATAAGGGCAAACGAATTAGTCCAACATTAGATTTCTGAAAAAGATCAGACAGTGGAGTTGCATTTTCAAAACACTCAAGAAAGAAAATGCATACCAAGTAATTTATATCTAGTCAAGCTGTCCTTCAAATATCCATGATATTGAAAATGGTTTTAAACACGTAAGACCCAAGGAATGCTGTATGCATAATCCCCTTTTAGAGTTGATGAGAGGATAATCTCTATTGAAACAAAAGATGAATGGGGAAACTTGGGCAAAAGGATAAGCAGTGAGCATTTAAAATATTTAATTATAAGTCTAAGAATAAAATATAGGTGAGAATGAAGATGCCAGAATAGTATATGTTCTGAAAAAGTGAAAAATTATACAACCAGAAAAGCTAAGAGGGAACATATGCCTTTGACAATAATAAGTTAACTACAGCCATGCTTGCAGTCTCACCATGAACTTTTTAGAAAATTGGACAAAGTAGATGAAAAAACGGTTTTTAGATACTGAACAAGCAAGGCAGGACAGTGACCTCTGGAAGAAGAGACTAGAATTAAAGCCAATTTAGTATTATTTTTTAGACTGGTTTATGGAGGAGGATCCCAAACAGATCACAGTGGTCTCACTAAATTGAGCAAAGTCAGAAAAGAGTTAAAGGGGCTGAAGCAGCTGCTTTACAGGGCAGAGTTCTGGAGATTAAAAATATAAGCAAAGAAATAGCTCCAGGTACCATCAGAGGGGTTCCATCAAATTGGCTGCTGAACACTAAAGCACACATGCAGAACAGTGAAATAACATGAGTTCAGGCAAAGAAGAACCAATGGGAGGCTATAAACCAAACCATTCCCAAAGCTCACAAAGGTTTGAGAGACATCTGAGTCCCAAGCAACAAGAGTAAAATATCTTCATTGAACATCCAGAGCATTTAGAGACCTGTGAATTGTTAGCTAGCAGTAGGGCTAAACTAACTCTAGGACAGGGATTCTCAAGTGCAGGACAATTGACACTTTGGGCTGAATAATTCTTTGCTACGGAGGTATGTCCTGTGCATTGTAGGGTGTTTAGCAACATCCCTGGTTTCAACCCAATTAATTTCAGTAGCAGTGCTCCTCCCACCGCAGGTTGTGACCACCAAAACTTTATCCAGACATTGCTTAATGTCCCCTCAGAGGCAAAATTATTAACAGCTCCAAAGTAAATCACATCCATTGATCTAGGGTAAACGCAAATCTAGATATACCCTCATAAAGCTTAAAAACTTGTCTCAAAGGTGTCAAGGTAATCTGCAAGTAACTGCCTGCCAGAATACATGCAACACACTTTAATAGGAGACCCCCAAATCCAGCACTCAATGAGATTAAGTTCAAAATGACTAGCATACAAGCCAAAATAACAAAAAAAAAAGCAAAACGTCAGGACAATCTGGCCCATAACCAGGAAAAAATAAAAGCCATTCATTCAAAAGAAACAGTTTGAGAAATGATAGAAATGATGAAATTAGTAGATGAATTATTACAAATTACCCACAATTTAGAGAAAAGGAAGAACATAATGAAGATAAAAGTTATTTTTAAAATATAACTTCTGGAACTAGAATATGCAATTTGTAAAACAGAAGTATTACTATATAGGATGAATGGCATATTATAGAGTGCAGATGAAAATATAAGTGAACTTGAAGACATAGCAATGAACTATTCAAAATGAAGCATAAAGGGAAAAGAAAACTGAAAAAAAATAATGAACAGAGCTTCTGTGACACATGGGAAATATCAAGCAATTCAACATACATAGAATTGGCATCTCAGTAGCTGAGAAGAGAGAGTAGGAGAACTCAAAGAATGGAAAGAAATAATGGCCAAATTTTTTCCAAATTCAAAGAAACCCACAGATACAAGAAGTTCACAAAACTGCAAATAATATAAACACCACACACAGAAAAAACACACACAGGCAAATACACACATACGAATAGCTATATCACATCCCAGTTAAATTGGTGAAAATCAGTACTAAAAAGAAAATCTTTAAAATAGCCAAATAAGGGAAACATTATATCTAGAGGATTAAAGATAATATTGATGGCATACATCATGGTAGAAGTAATGCAACCCACAAGAAATGCAACAATGTCTTTAAGGTGCTGAAAGAAAAATAAATCTCTTAACCAATTTCTATGTATAGCAAAAATATTCTTTAAAAAATGAAAGTAAAATAAGGAATTTTTTTGGACAAAAGCTGAAAGGAATTACCAAAAGTAGAACTACACGTAACAAAATAGTTTTTCCAGTGGACAGAAAATGACATCATATGAAAACATAAATCAGCACAAGAGAATGGAGAGTGTTGAAAATGGTAAATATGTGAGTAAACAAAATAGAATTTTTTTCTCATGGTTTTATATTTCTTTAAAATATATATGGAATCTAAAAAAAAAAAAAGGTTCTGAAGAACCTAGGGGCAGGACAGGAATAAAGATGCAGACTACAGAATGGACTTGAGGACACGGGGAGGGGGAAGGGTAAGCTGGGACGAAGTGAGAGAGTCGTATTGACATATATATACTACCAAATGTAAAATAGCTAGCTAGTGGGAAGCAGCTGCATCACACAGGGAGATCAGCTCAGTGCTTTGTGACCACCTAGAGGGGTGAGATAGGGAGGGTGGGAGAGAGATGCAAGAGGGAGGAGATAGGGGGATATATATATGTATATATGTGTGTGTATATATATATATGCATATATGTGTGTGTGTATATATATATATATATATATATAGCTGATTCACTTTGTTATACAGCAGAAACTAACACAAATTGTAAAGCAATTATACTCCAATAAAGATGTTAAAAAAAATAAAAATAATTGACTATTTAAAGCAGAAGTGTTGAGTTTAGCTCAGCTACTCCATTGTTTGCTGCCTTGGTTTCCATTTTGCTTGGCCAAGTAGCCTGCAGGGACATTAAACTGACACTAGCCCCCTTTCATTCAAATGCATGCCCTAGGTAACAGCCTGCAGCATCACAAACAAATGTAAGTTCCTGTTATAACTTCCCTAACAGCCCTTGTGATTAATAGTCTCCCCTCTCTCCCAGCGCTTTCCCTTTGAATGACCCTTAGATAAGACCCTCCTGGGCCTTACCAAAACCCAGCTCTTTGTTTGAATTGACCAATCCAGCCTTAGCCTGGGAACCCCAAAAGACTTCACCCATGGACCCTAATAAACACATGGGCCTGGGTCCTATCTCTTTCTCTACACTCTGCCTTGACCTCCGTATGTGGCTCCTCAAGGCATACTGAGCAAGACATCCAGGACCTGTGAGTAGTAAAATTCTCTGTTTCCATTTCTCTTGTGGTCTTTTGTTGAACCATGGCTCACCATCTGGCACTCTGTGTTCCACTTAACAAGTGTTAATTTGACACATTCATAACAAAAGCGATAACTAAGAATTGTGGGGTCTAAATACAGAGAGAGAAGTAAAAATATGACAAAAATAGCACCAAAATTGAGAGGGGAAATGACAGTATACCATTTTAACCTTCAAACATTATACATGAAATGGTAAAAAAAAAAAATTATTAGACCATAGAGTGTCATAAATTTAAAATGTAAACTTCAGCCTCTAGAGCAACCAACAAAAACTATAAATTGAGAGGCATAGGTAATAAGGTAACAATAAAAATAAAATGGAATCCTACAAAAATATAAAAATGATCCAAAACAATGTAGGAAAAAGAGCAAGAAGGAAACAAAGAAAATGAGATAGAAATGTGGTAGACCAATTCCACGTATAACTAAATTATAATAAATAATAAGTACACTTAATTTAAATATTCTAAACATAGCAATTAAATGACAGTGATTGTCATACTGGAGTAAAAAACTGTCCCCCAAAACCCACTTTCACATAGAGATGCAGATAGATTAAAACTATAAAGATGGAAAAAGATATAACATGCTTACATCTTTTCTGAAAAAGTATTTCAGCTTTATTTTGAAAGATGTTTTTACCGAATATTGAATTCTGGTTTACAGACTTTTTTTCCTTTTACCACTCTAAAGATATCATTCTGTTGATTTCTGATTTGCATAAATTATGACAGGACGTCTGCATTATTTTTTTATTTTTATTCCCCTATACTTATTGTGTGTTTTTCCCCCTGGCTGCTTTACATTTTTTTGAGTAACACTGGTTTTCAGCAATGTGATGATGTTTTTTGTTAAGATTTTCTTCACATATTCCTGCTTTGTCATCCTGAGGTTCTTGGGTCTTTGGATTTATAGTTTCCATAAAGTTTGGGAAATGTTCAGTCATTATCTCTTCAAATAGTTTTTCTGTTCTCCTCTTTCTTTCTTCTCCCTCTGAGACTTAAAAATACATGTATGTTAGATTGTCTGATATTTTCCACAGGTTACTGAGTCTCTGTTCACCTTGTATTAAGTCCTTTCAGTTTTTGTGGTTCATTTAGGATATTTTCTATGGCTATGTCTTCAGGCTCACTGATCATTTCTTCTGCAGCTTCTGCTCTATTAACCCCACCCACTAAAAATTTAAGGCACTATTTGTTTTACCTCTTGAAATGGTGCTTGGTCTTTTTTTTTTTTTCATTTTCCTCCACATTATATTCCTGTTTTCCTTTAAATCTAGCACATTTATTATATTTATGATAGCCCACTTAAGTTCCTTGTCCTCTAATTCCATTATCTCTACCATTTCTCGGTCTCTTTCTATTGATTGAATTTTTTCTAGGTTATGTTAGCTAGCTTCTTTGCATAACTTGAATTTTTTATTGGATGCCAGATATTGTGCAATTGACTTTGTTGAGTGCTGGGTTTTGTCATATTCCTTTAAAGGATGTTAGAATGTTTTACTTTGTTCTGGTAGCCAGTTAAGTTACTTGTAGATTAGCTTCATCTTTTCTAGACTTTTAAAAACAGTTTTAAAGACAAATCTAAAATAGCCCTTATTATAAGGATACTTTAGCCCCACAAGATGTTACCCCTGTGGCACTCCATTGAACATGCCATACCCCAAAGGCATGGTCTCTACTATGACTGGAAAGAAATAAAATGGTCCCCAGGCCTATGTGATCTCTGGTAATTTCTTGGCTTATATTCACTGGTGATTTTTATTTCCTCAGCACTCTTTTTCCCTGCAAGTATCTCACTGCTAGAGGTAGAAGATACAGATATAAAAAAGGGAAGACAGAGTCCAACTACTAGTGTTGCATTGAATTTGAGGTATCAGTATGAATTCATGGTTTTATATAGCAATATATAGTAAACACGTTAGGCTTTGGAGGCCATATTGTCCCTGTCACAACTCCTCAACTCTGCCATTGTAGCATGAAAGCAGTGATAGACACTATGTAAATAAATGAGCATGCTATGTTCAATTCAAACTTTATTTATGACTACTGAGAAGGAGAAGAGAAACTTAGCATTTACCAGGGAACAGGCTCAAGTAAGGGTGCAAATATAAAGGGGTATATATTCATCAGGGTTCTGCAGAGAAACAAAACCAAAAGGATGTGTATAGATAGATAGATAGATAGATAGATAGATAGAGAGATAGATAGATAAAGAGAGTCAGTGAAAGTAAGAGGGGGTGGTAGGGAGAGGGAGAGATGGATTTTAAGGAATTGGCTCATGCGATTGTCAGGGCTGGCAATTCTAAAATCTACAGGGAAGGCTGGCAGGCTGGAAATTCTGGCAAGAGTCAACCTTGCAGTCTTAAGTCTGAAGACAGTCTGGAGGCAGAATTCCTTCCATTTCTGAGGACTTCAGTCTTCTCTTAAGGCTGTCAACTGACTCTATGAGGTCCACCCACATTACGGAGGGTGATCTGTTCTACTCAAAGTCTACTGATTTATATGTCAATCACATCTAAAAACTACCTTCACAGCAACATCTAGACTGATGTTTGATGTACAATGGGGTACCATAGCCTAGCAAAACTGACACATAAAATTAACCATCACAGGGTAGCAAAAGGGGAGTTTCCTGGTAGTTATGGAACAGGTATATATTTCGATTATGGTGATGGTTGCAAGAACTTGTACATAGGATAAAATTGCATAGAACTACACACACACACACACATATGAATACATGGAAAATGGTGAAAACTGAATATGTTTTGTAATATAGTTAAAAGTATTGAACCAATGTCAATTTTGTGGTTTTGATATTGTACTTCTATAATATAAGGTATCAAAATTGGGGGAAGTGGAGTGAAGGGAACATGATACTCTATATACTATTTTTGTAATTTTCTATGGGTCTATAATTATCACCAAATAAAAGGTCTTTAAAAATTTTATGGACATTCAAGTTTGATATTCCAATAATTTTCAGGTACCATTAAGTATTATTTTTCTTTTAATTTTTTCAACAGTTTAAAAATGTAGACATCATTCCTAGCTCATGGACCACACAAATATAGGTAGCAAGCCAAGGCCCAGGGTCATTTTTTGCTGACTGCTAAATTAAATAGTATTGTTTCTTCATGTCAATAATTATATTCTGTTTATGGTAAAAAAGAAAAAAGTCTTTGCTTTTAAGAAAGACAGAGTGAAATATTTAGGGGTAAAGAGATATAATATCTGTACCTTACTGTCAAACAGCTCTCTCTCTACATATATATTAATATACTTACAAATATATATAAAGAAATGATAAGGCAAATGTGGTAAGATATAATATCTGAAGATTCTGGGTTAAGGCTTAAAGAAAATTCTTTCTATGATTCTTGCAACTTTTCTATAAGTCTGAACTTATTTCAAAATAAAAATTATTTACACACACATATATATCCAATACTTGCTTAAAAATCTGGAAAAAGGGAGTGAGTAGGTATAGATATCGGTGAAACAATGAGCTAGCAATTCTTAAAACTGAGTGGTTGGTATATGAGGTTTCATTATATAGCTTTCTTCTTATGGTTATTTGAAATTTTCCAAAATTAAAAGTTTATATATGTATACACACACATGCACACACAGACGAGAGCTGCAAAAGTTTGAGGAAACATGTACAGTGACACTGACAGCAGGTAATATGAATTGGGGGAGGGACATATAATTTAATAAGAGAAATTAAAAAATCATATCACCTGCTATAGTAAATTCATTTTCTATGTAGTAAATTTATTCTGTGAAACCTAATGAGTTCTACACACATTAAAAAAACTTTCAAAATAGCAACTTCAAATGTACCACAGTGCACCAAAATAAGTCAACATTAAAATGATTAATTTTAAACTCCAAATTAATAAGATAAATAATAAAAATGTTAATGGTGGTCACCTGTAGGAGGTAGCAACAGTGGTAACAATATTTTCTTCTTCATAGTCTTCCACAGTTTTTTGAATTTCTAAAATATCTATTATTTATCACAAAATAATACATGTAACAATCTTTTTGAGATTTCTCAATTTCTTGGGAGGGCAGATTAGTTTTAAAACTGTTAATTTTCTGGGCATTCATCAACATGAGCAGAACTTGTCAAAATAGAAGTAACATAGTGCCAACTTTTTATATAGCAACAGAAAGAATAATTTTAATCAATTTCTGTAAATAAAGCATTCAGTTTGATATAAACATGCATATGAGATGCTAGCACCCTTTGCTTTGCGGGGGGAAAAAATTAAGGTGTTAATGAATTGGCTGGGACCATGGTTCTAGAAGTAGAACCATGAACATACAGACATGTGCTAAAACCTTGGTAGCATAGGTCAAAGTTTGAAAAGAATCAAACTTGGATCAGACTGAAATGTAGGGCTCATCCCAGTGAGTAAGGAGAAGTTAAAAAGCCTCACCTAAAGGGTTTGGTACATGCCTGTCTACATAGAACCAAAAGCAGCACCCACTGTGATACAAGCCAGAGGAGAGGACCCACAGTTAGAGGTTTGCTGCAGTGACAACACTCCGACCCAGGTGAGACAGAAGACAGGCAGCAGGATTTTAGTGACCAGATCACATAGATCAAAAACATGGATTTACCCAAGGATGTAGATTGGCAAGGAGTACAGTTCTCAGGTAGGAGGTCTGGGGTCATACTATGGCTCCAAAACCAACAGGGAAGAGAAAATTTAGGTAGTAGCATAAGGCTGAAATCAGCTGTCACAATGGCTGGTGATATGGACCAATGATATGCTGTGCTCAGCCATGGAAAAATAATCTACACAAAGTGAAAAAAAAACAAACCAACCATCCAAAAAGCCTATAATAGGTTTACTGAGGAGTTTCAACTCACTGGAGTATAAAATGAAATGAATTTCTCTCCCCAGTCACAAATTTCAGATTTTCAGAGTCAAAAGAAATATTTCAGGCAAACTAAAAACCTTCTGGTTATTTTCAGCCCTAAGACACCCATCCCCCAGCCCTCTTCTAGAGCAGCTCTTCTGCTAGTCTACAGCCTAGAGAGAAAAAGCTCAGCAAGCCTCCATTCATCAAGCCAGATGTCAGTTCTTCTTTGTAGACACCCAAAACCTCAACAGGTTTTGCAGCACTACCTTACTTGTCTTGGATAAGAACAGTCTTCCTACTCTTTCATAGGAACAGTAGTGAAACACTTCCCACCATTCACTGAGCACTTCCCATGATGTACAAATCTCCTTTGATTCTACCTTCCCCCTTCTTGATGTTTACTTTATATAGATATGTGGGGAGAGGAGGCAAGGAAGAGTGGTGGTTGATACCAGTAGGAAGACAATGGAGAGATGCCTGACTCTAACAATTGGTAGCTTAAAAAATAAAAAGTGCTACTTGGTGTCATTTTATCTTCAGTTTGGAGTCTCCACTTCAATACTTAAATTCTGGGTCAACAGAAAAAGTCAAACAACATCCTCTACAAAGGGAATTAATATGAATTGGCACTATGCCTAGTGTTTTGTACAACTTACTCAGTCTTTACAATAACACTGAGAGCAGTGTTTAATTACTCTCTTTTTTCAAATACGAGAACTACATTTTAGAAAAAGTGAATAACTTTCCCAATATTAAGTGGTTTGTGATGGAACAGAATTTATACTCCTACCTCACTATTTCTGAAGAGTATGTGTGATATTTTCCACTGTGTTGCCAGACAGTACACCAAAAACACTCATTTCAGATATCACCAGGGATAAGATTCTAAAGTGACTGCCTCTGTGAAATATGGATCAGAATCTATTGGAATCTGAGTCTGTAGCAGACTACTGTTCTCAGGGATTGTAGCTGAGATAGTGGAAACAAAGAATAAAAATCTCTATATATAAATTTGCTTTCCCCAAAGAAGGTTGTCAATGATTGCCCAATGATGCCATGTCTAGTCTTTATATACTACACACCCACATTTCCCCTTGGTCTTATTGGTTCACAGATTTCTGACTCAGCAAATATTTACAGCAGCTTTTACATCCTTGTCTCTCAAGCTATAGACTATAGGATTTAGCATTGGGGTCACTACCCCATAAAACATGGAAACAAGTCCTTCTCTAGCTTGCAAATTGTCTTGTCCAAGGAAGTCTTGAGACTTCGGTTTGGCATACATAAAGAAGATGGTACCATAAAACATAATTATCACCATCAAATGCACTGAACAGGTGGAAAAGGCCTTGCATCTCCCTGTGGCTGAGTTCATTCTCAAGATGGTGTAGAGGATGAACATATAGGAGAAAATAAATGGCCAGCAGGGGAAGAACCAGGAAAGCCATATTTGACACTGCTAGGGTAACAATATTGAGGGATATATCAGCATAAGCTAGCTTGAGAACAGCCAGTATCTCACATAAGAAATGACTGATAATATTATTACATAATATTATTACCACAGAAAGGCAATCTCATGGCAAGAGATGTTTGCACAATTGAGTTGATTCTGCCAGACAGCCATGACACAGAAGCCATCAGTACATACACCACCTTGCTCATGATGACGGAGTATCTCAGAGGGTTACAGATGGCCACGTAGCAGTCAAAAGCCATCATGCCAAGGAAGAAACACTCTGCTGACCCCATTGCAAATCCTAAGAACATTTGCACTGCACATCCAGAGAAGGAAATATTCCTTTTCTTTGAGATTAAGCTCACCAAAGTTGAGGGAACAGAGGAGGATGTATAGCAGATATCCAGAAAAGAGAGGTTGTGCAGGAAGAAGTACATGAGAGTGTGAAGACGGGAATCAGATGCTTGCTATGATCAGAACATGATTGCTAATTAGAATCAGTAGGTACATAACTAGAATTAGAGCAAAGAAAATAATTTCAAGTTCGGGGTAACCAGAGAGTCCCAGAAGAATGAATTCTTTCACAAATGTCTTATTTATTCTATCCATGTCCCAGCTTTCAGGATGTCAAAGGAATACCTACATAAAACATTTTCACTGCCAAATAACAACAAATGTAACAAATGTCTTGGATAGGCATTATTCTAGAGTGAAATAGAAAGAATGTTTTCTTTGAAGCTCTGCCATTCAGTTATCTTCAAGAATGTCTGAGCCTAGAATACAATGATACTGGGAAATTGAGATTTCATTGCCCTGTGTCTAATGTTTGAAGATCTACCTAGGATCAGACGCAAATTCAGAAGCAACCTTCCCCACTGTTGAAGACACCCTAAGTTGAGTTTTTTAAAAGCCTTAGAATATTTCAGATGACAAACCTGCCTTCATTTTAGTCAGGCTCAGTGACAGAGTGGTGGGGAAGGCAAAAGACAACTCAACCAGGACTGGAATTTTGATTCAGTGTTTAACAGAAATTTTGAAAATTTTAAAGCAAGTTCGATTTTATGCATTTTTGTTTGTCTGCCTGACACCCTGGATCTCCATCCAGTCTGTTAAATTGCGTATTTTTATAGGGCAGACATTTTATCATAGTAAACTGAACCACATACACAGCAATTTAACATTTGTTCAAAGGTCTAGTTTGTTGATCTCGTAGTCTTTCCCATTACAAGACCAGTGTGTAAACTAACTCTGCAAGTATACAGTGGAGATCTTTGAAGAAAAATAGTCTCTCTTCTTTTGTTTTATTCTGTGGCTTCAAAGTTATTCTTCGTAATTTATTTATTTAAGTGAACCTGAGAAAACAGTAATAATGCTTAAATATATATCTGTGTATGTGTGTGTAGCACTTTATACTTTACCAAAAAAATGAATCTTCTCTTTATCTCTATTTTTTTTTCAAGTGTGAAAGACGGAATATGGCCAAAGTAATCCAGCCTATAAGTAAACAGTGGAGCTTGAAGCTCAGATCTTTGCCAATGAAGTCTAGAGCTCTTTGGGCTACAACACCAAAAGTTATTATACCATGTTTTCCCACCAAGAACTACCCAGAATTTTTGGCCTTGGTGGATTTATGAAGAATCAACTATTTCAGTCTTTCAAATTCTTCATATGTATATAAATTTCCTGGGTATCTTGTTAAAATGTAGATTTTCTTTTACTAAGTCTGGTGCAGGCCCTGTGACTCTGCATTTCTAATAAACTCACAAAGTATGCTGAATAACATATCACAGCTGTATTTGGTAATAAAAAATTAGTAACTGTACTGCCTCATGCTGTTCATATTTTAAATCCATATTTAATAATAGTTTTAATTATGGAATGAAAAGGTATAGTGTCATGATATTCAAGGCTTACATTATACTGATAAATTATTTCCACCTCCTAGAAGAACCTGTTAATTTCTTCTTAGTATTTATGCCAGCATTCTGAATTAAGTTCAGGTTCAACAACGTCAGATTCCGTAGATGTGAAAGAGTAAATATTTGTTATGCAACAGTTGTAATTGTTCCCCCGTTCCCAAAGCAATTTAAAGTTGGAATGAGAGATCTGTGGAATGGAAAAACTTTTTATGCATCAGGGACAGTGCCCCACATACACAATTAAGAGTGGTGTTGGGAATATAATGTGACTGAACTAAAGCGCAAAAATGAAATAACATTCTCCCACCCATGCAACTTTTGGAAACAGGGGCAAATGTTCACCAGACTAACTTTATGAAATGTGAGACCTTTTTAGTTTAAAATATATTTACAAAGTGAAGTTAATTCAAAGTAAGTTCTTAATTGAAATGATAATTACCAAAATGAAATGCTAGACTTAAAAATGATCTAGATATTATGAATGAAATAAAATAGACATTTTCTGTGAATTAATTGCATTGTCATTAAATTTTTTTTACTTATCTTCATTCTTTTAGATAAGCTAATTTCATACAGATATTAATACCAACCTTTTTTGAAAGGAAAAGACAGACAGATAAGAAATAAAATAAATAAATTTATAGGATAAAAGTGAATTCATATGTTCGAGGCCAGAAAGAAGTTTTAAAAGTCCTGAGTGGATAGTTTGGGGCACAAATTCAGATACACAGATAGCACATTGTTGTATTAAAGTGTTTCAGAAAGTCTATTAAGCTACATTATAGATATTAACACTTAGATTCTGACTTTAACTTTCCAATAGATGTTACATTTCACTGTAAAATATTTGGATTCTGGAGGATTGTTTTTAGAAGGCAGGCCCATGCTCAAGTAGGAGACTTGCTGCTGGTGGACTGTGGTGCCAGCTACTGACCCAGAAACAGCCCTGTGCCCTTCTGGACTTGGCTATAGCCTTATTGGTCTTGAACTAGCCACCAGCACCATCTGCCAAGGCACCCAGAAGGAATCACACCACTCCAAGCCCCAGGTAACAGGGCTCGCCCACCTTAATCCCGGCTGTGGACCCTTAGGTGACCCATGACCTGACTCCAGATGCTCTTGGCCAATAGTCCTGGACATCCAGGGACCAGGTAGGAGGTATGCCCATTTGTACCCCACTGCAAGCCCTCCAACTTCCGTCTGACTGCAGATCCTTAACCAGCCCTGTAATTCTGTTCCAGTCTCTTGCAGCTTCAGGCTGGGAACTCCCTGCCCACCCAGGAACCTGCCTGAAGACATGCTCATCCGAGCTCCTGGAGGTACCTGCCAACCTCAGTCTGACTACAGGTCTTGAAGCAGTCCTGTAACCCAGCTCCAACCCTTCACAGTCATAATCAGAGAGTATTCCTGCTCACCCAGGTACCTGCCAAGGGACACATGTACCTGTGTCTCTGGAGGTAGGCACTTGACATTGATCCAACTGCAGATGTTGAAAGGGCACTATAAACTGGCTTCCACTTCTCACAGCTATGGTCTGGAAGCAGTCCCCCATCCAGGGACTAACCCAGTGATCTAATGGGAGACCCCCAAGGACCTACAGAGAACTACATGCATCCATGAACCTTATAATAGGTCAGCTGTCTTCAAACAATGAAGCTAACCCTTGACCTAGCACCAGAAATATTGACAAAGGTCCTGGAGGCAATTACAACCACCCAGAGACATAAAAGTATATGAAATATAACCCTCACTGATAAGTTAAATATAAATACTAACAAAGACTATTGTATACTGTAATGGTGGCATGTAAATCACTTTTAATACTAGTATATAAATTAAAAGACAGAACTAGTAAGAATAAGTAATACCACAGAAATTTGCTAATAGAAACAAGTAAAACCTGACATCAATTACATAAAGTGGGGGAAGGGAGGGTAAAGTGTAAAATTTCTGTATTTGATTGTGGTAAGTTAATCTGAACAGACCAACAATGAGTAAGGAGAGTAAAACAGTAATCAAAAACCTCCCAACAGTCTGCCTGCCGATGCCGGGGGCGCGGGTTCGTGCCCCGGTCCGGGAGGATCCCGCGTGCCGCGCAGCAGCTGGGCCCATGGGCCATGGCCGCTGGGCCTGCGCGTCTGGAGCCTGTGCTCCGTGGCGGGAAGGGCCACAGCAGTAGGAGGCCCGTGTACTGCAAAAAAAAAAAAAAAAAAAAACCTCCCAACAAAGAAGACTCTAGACCAGATGGCTTCAGTAGTGAATTCTACCAAAATTTTAAAAAAGAATTAATGCCAGTCCCTCTCAAACTCTTCCGAAAAATTGAAGAAGAGGAAACATTTCCAAGCTCATTTTAAAAGGATAGCATGACCCTGATACCAAAGCCAGATAAGGACACTATAAGAAAACTACAGAGGCTTCCCTGGGGGCACAGTGGTTGAGAGTCCGCCTGCCGATGCAGGGGACACGGGTTTGTGCCCCGGTCTGGGGAAGATCCCACATGCAGCAGAGCGGCTAGGCCCGTGAGCCATGGCCGATAAGCCTGCACGTCCGGAGCCTGTGCTCCGCAACAGGAGAAGCCACAACAGTGAGAGGCCCGCATACCGCAAAAAAAAAAAAAAAGAAAAAAGAAAACTACAGACCAATACCCCCGATGAATATAGATGCAAAAGTCCTCAACAAAATATTAGCAAACTGAATTCAACAGCACATTAAAAGGCTCATACACCATGATCAAGTGGGATTTATCCCTGGGATGCAAGGATGGTTCAACACACACAAATCAATAAATGTGAAACTCCACATTAACAGAATGAAGGATAAAAACTCCACTGTCAACTTAACAGAGGCATCAAAAGCATTTGAAAAATTCAGTACCCTTTCACGATTAAAAAACTTCTCAATTAATGAGGTATAAAAAGAAGGAAACTCAATGTAATAAAGGGATATATGATAAACCCATAGCTAACATTATACTCAACAATGAAAAACTAAAAGCTTTT
Organism: Delphinapterus leucas; assembly: GCF_059928025.1. NCBI lineage: Eukaryota > Metazoa > Chordata > Mammalia > Artiodactyla > Monodontidae > Delphinapterus > Delphinapterus leucas. Next base: position 96,934,255 of record NC_143134.1, read on the forward strand.
CCTCTGAGATCAGGAATAAGACAAGGGTGCCCACTCTTGTCACTTGTATTCAACATAGTATCAGAAGTCCTAGCCAGACCAATTAGGCAAGAAAAAGAAATAAAATGCTTCTTCTCCAGGGGAGAGGAAGAAGTTAAATTATCCCTGTTTGCAGATAACACGTTCTTATATATAGAAAACCTTAAAGGCTCCACCAAAAACTGTTATAATTAATATATTAATTCAGCCATGTTTCAGGAAAAATCAATTGAATATCTGTACACTTACAAGGAACTATCAGAAACAGAAATTAAGAGTATAGTCTCATTTATAATAGCATCAAAAACAATAAAATACTTTGGAATAAATTTAACCAAGGAGGTGAAAGATCTGTACCCTGGAAACTATGAGACACTGATGAAAGGAATTGGAAAAATAAATGGGAAAATATCCCATATTCATGGACTGGAAGAATTAATATTGTTAAAAATGTCCATACTACCCACAGCAATCTACAGATTCAATGTAACCTCTATAAAAGTTCCAATGGTTTTCTCACAGGAACAGAAAAATCAATCCAAAATTCATAGAAACCTCAAAGGACCCTGAGTAGCCAAAGCAATCTTGAGAAGGAAGAACAAAGCTGGAGGCATCACATTCCTGATTTCAAACTATATAACAAAGCTTTAGTAATCAAAACAGTATTGTAATGGCATAAAAACAGACACACAGACAACGAAACAGAATAAGTCCAGAAATAAACCCAACTATATACAGTCAACTAATATTTGACAAGGACAACAAGAATACTGCTTGAGGAAAGGATAGTCTCTTCAATAAATGGTGCTGGGAAAACTGAATATCCACATGCAAATAATAAAACTGAGCCATTATCTTACCCCATACATAAAAAATAACTTGAAATGGATTAGAGACTTATATTTAAGATCTGAAACCATAAAACTCCTAAAGGAAAACTTAGGAAAAATTCTTCTTGACAATGGTCTTTACAATGAGTTTTTGTATGTGAACCAAAAGCACAAGCAACAAAAGCAAAAAATAAATAAATGGGACTAAATCAAACTAAAAATCTCTTCAGAGCAAAGAAAACTATCAATAAAATGAAAAGGCAACCTATGGAAAGGGAGAAAATACTTTCAAGCCATATATCTGGTAAGGGGTTAATATCTAAAATATATAAGAAATGCATACAACTGAATAACAAAAAAAATTAATTTAAAAAATGGGAAAAGGAACTGAATAGACATTATTCCAAGGAAGATATGCAAGTGGCCAACAAATACATGAAAAGGTGCTTAACATGATTAATCATCAGGGAAATACAAATCAAAACCACAATAGCTCCTCATATCTGTTATAAAGCTATTACCAAAAACACAAGTGATAACAAGCATTGGAGAGGATGTGGAGAAAAGGGAATCCTTGTACACTGCTAGTAGGAATATAAATTGGTACATCCGTTAAGGTAAATGATACGTATGTTCCTCAAAAACTTAAAATTAGGACTACCTCATGATTTGGCAATCCCACTTCTGGGTATTTACCCAAAGGAAATAAAATCAGTATTTTGAAGAGATATCTGCACCTCCATATTCATTACAGCATTATTCACCATTGGAAAGATATGGAAAACAATCTAAGTGTCTATTGATTGATGAATGGATGACGAAATATGATATATATGTACATATATATACATATGTATATATAAAAACACATATACAATGGAATATTATGCATCCATATAAAAGAAGGAAATCATGCCATTTATGATAGCATGGATGAATCTGGAGACACTCTAAGTGAAATAAATCAGTCACAGAAAGACAAACACTGTATGATTTCACCTACATGTGGAATCTTAAAAAAAAAAAAAGAACTGATAGAAATCTAAAAAAAAAATAGAACTGATAAGATCAGGGAGTAGAATGTTGGTTGCCAAAGCTTGGGCAGTGGGGTAAATAGGGAGATGTTGGTCGAAGGGTACAAACTTTCAGGTATTAAGTGAACAAGTTATGGGGGTCTTTTACAGAACGCTGATTACAGTCAGGAATACTCTACTGTATACTTGAACTCTTCTAAGAGAGTAGATCTTAAGTGTTCTCACCACATATACACAAAAAGTAACTATGTGAGGTGGTGGATGTTTAAATTTGCTTGACTGTGGTAATCATTTCACGGTGTAGACATATATCAACTTCATGTTACACACCATAAAAATCATATTGCACAACCTAAATATACATATACATTTTTACTTGTCGATCATATTTCAATAAAGCTGAAAAAAATTTAATAAAGTATTTGGATTATGAGCAATAAAAATTTACTTAAGAAAAAAAGAGCAGTATTTATGCACGTGTACAGACACAAACACACACAACTCTCCACTCACACACACTCACACCACAAACCATACTATGTGTACATTAAATTCAAATGGAAATATGTTAGGGTTTTTTAATAAGGTCACAGAAGTTTAGAGCTGGAAAACTCTGTACAATACTGTTTAGTAAGAATTCCCTTTCTATGAATGAGTAAACTGAGGTAAAAGTGATGAAATAATATTCCAAAGTCACTGTTAGTATTTAATTAGGAAGAATTAAAAATAGTCTTCCTTATTCATCAGAGGACCCAGGTAGTGACAATGACATAATATGAATTTTTACCTATTTTCAGACAGAAGCTAATGGACTAGCAATATGGTCAGAAAATATAGGCCTTACATGACTGGAAGATAAAGCTCTCCTACATGGGGTTGTATGTTACAGGACACTTTATGGACTTGAGGGATAATCAAAGCAGGGCATATCTATGTCTATTACATAGACATAGATATGAATTTTCCTTACGAATTCATAAAAGGACTAGAAATAACAAATGGAAGCCTTTATTCTCTTTTAGGAAGTGGCCTTTTGGGGAACAGGAGATAAGAGGGCATGGAGGCATTCAAGCAATGCCGTAATGCGTGCAAAAAATATGCATCTCACTGATTCCCTCGGGAGCTGGATATGTACCTAACAATTTTTATGCTTGTCAGCAGAAAAGGTTGCTTTTAGTCTCAGTTGCAAGTGGATTACATTGGCCCATTACCCTTCCTTCTGGGTAAATAACAATGAGTCTTGACTAAGAGAGACACACATTTTCTTCTTGTTTGTTCTTGGATTTGCATACCTGGCAAATGATGCAAATACCTCAACCACTACTTAAGGCCTACAGCAAGAAGAATTTGGATGTTGGTCATCTAATTAAGGAAGTCAAAGTGAAATCCAACAAGTCACAGACCATTAGACATCATCTACATCCCCATCCACAAAATGTGGACTAATGAAAACTGAAATGGATAATTTAAACCCTGCTTTTACAAAACTGGAGGGTGATAGGAGACTAAAAAGATGGTTTTCAAGGCTGAATCAATGTGTGTTAAAACATGATATATGTGGACTTAAAGGAAGATCACTATTGGCCATATTGTTGAGATGTGTTGGGGGGAAAATTGTGGGAATGATACAGGCGCTTTATAGAAACTTCTATATTTCTAAAAATTTTCTTTTTCTTTGCCTGATCCTGTTTTAATGGGACATGGATCAGTTGCTGAACATGACACCATGACAACACATCTAGGTACTACTGCCCACACTGCTAAAATAATACAGATCATTCTTTATTTACCCTTTTAAAAATGGGATTAATAGGTTCTGTTTCTCTCTCACCTGGTTAATGAGGCAAGCCAATATGCTTGTATTTATCCAACCCTGTTCTATATAATACACAAGATAAAGGGGGAAATCACTGACCATATTTAAATTGCTGCTAGCTTTATGGATCAGTCCTCTTGCTGAAGCTAACAGTTCTACCCCAAGAGGATAATCTGGGTAAAAATTAATGAAAGGTGGAAAGAAGGGAAAGTGATTGCTGATATAAAGTGAGCCTATGGGAAGCTCTTTGGCATGCTATAGCTAACGTATATTTGGAGATTACTACTATCTATATGATAGCATCCTGGAGAAATAAAACATTTTGGGTTCAAAATATGTACTCAAACTCAATAAGCAGTTAATGGCAATATGTTGGGTATATAAGCCAACATTGACTGAAATATTCTAAGAGACAGTTCCTCAAAATTGGCCTAGCAGGTACAACTGAAATTTCAGAACTCTCCTTTTCAGTCTGAAATTCCTTCCTCCTGCAGGACCATAGCCTATACTGTTATAGGAAGCATTAGCCTTACATGAGTGTACACCGAATCCTCGTGTGTTCTGTAAAATGTCCAACCCTGGGTAAGTGCTGCAGTGTTTAATTTTAAAAACTGGGCTCCCTTGAAATTTAGAAAGTCAGGTAGTATACAGCCTGTATTACCTCATGGCAACAATCCACTGGATCGAGAAATAATGTATTTTACATGGTTCATGCACCCTTTTAGTGGCTTACAGTCATCACCAGCACCATCCTATTGCTAAACTGGAGAGAGCACCATTTACCTTATAGTTTATGCACTCCAGGAGGTGCATTCTTGTAGACTACCATGTGAATAGTGGAACTTGGATTTTTGCCACTTAGTGTATGTCTACACATTACACATATATATCTATAAATATATACTATATATATAGATATTTATAGATAGACAGATAAACTGATGTAATTATGCCTAGGATTTGTTTCAGAATAATCTGGATGAGGGCTTCCCTTGTGGCGCAGGGGTTGAGAGTCCGCCTGCCGATGTAGGGGACACGGGTTCATGCCCCGGTCCGGGAGGATCCCGCGTGCCGCGGAGCCATGGCCACTGAGCCTGCGCGTCCGGAGCCTGTGCTCCGCAACGGGAGAGGCCACAACAGTGAGAGGCCCGCGTACCACAAAAAAAATAAAATAAAAATAAAATAATCTGGATGAGGAAGATACATAATGATGAAAGAAGTCTGACCATGTGTTGGTAATTTTTTAAGCCATGTGAATGGTATATGGAACTCTGTTAAATCACTCTTGCTCTCTGTTAAGTATTTGAAAATAAGTATTTCTAAAAGTAGTTTTTAAAGAAAAAATACATAAGTGTGTGTGTATATATAGATAAATAGAGATATAAATGTATGTATGTATGTATGTAAATAGAGCTGTAAACATATTTGGGAAAACTCCTATGATGGTATTAAGGGTGGGTAGAGGGTAATTTACCTAGAAATTGAAAATGTTCATACCACCTTCTCCATTAACTTCACTTCTTAATATTTATCCTCTGAAACCATAGGTGTCATACACACACACACAAAAAACCCCTTTAACCTCAAGGGTTCATAGCATATTAAGTGATAAATCAAAATACAAACATGTTGAATGTATGACTCCTAGTTACTAGAAGAAATATTTTAAATGGTAGCTTTAGGAGATGACCATAGTGACAATTTTTTAATACTTTTTGATATTTTTAATTAAAAATTTATTTATTAATAAGAAAATAATACACCTAATAATCTATTGGAGATTTCCTGATTTTTCCAGGGAAAGACATTTATTATCAAATCTGTGAATTTTCTGATCATTGATTAACATGAGTACGCTTGTTTATATCAAAGCCCTATTGCATCCACTTTTATATACCTATGGAATATTTTAGCAGGTGAAGAGTTCAACTTGATATAAGCCTGCATATTAGATGTTGACACTCTTGGTATTGCGGGAAAAAATTAAAAATTAAGGTGCTAAGGAGTTGGTTAAAACAATATAAATAATATCTTTATATGCCTAAAACATTGTCATAGAACAAAAGTTAAAGAGAACTAAGCACGGATCAGATACAAATGCAGGGCCTCTAGTGAGAGGGTAGAGGAGAAGCACTAGAAGTTCAAAAGCTGTCAGCCACAGGGTCGGGTACATGCCTTTCTGAACCAAAAGCAACACCAGTATGATCCAACCTAGAGCAGAGAGAACAGCATCTGGAGGTTTTTTGCAGTGACAGCACTCATTCTGGTGGGACAGTGGCAGAAGAGCAGAATTTAGTGACCAGATCATCTAGGCAGAAACCTGGGTCAACCTGAAGGAAGTAGACTGGCAAAGAATGAAGCCTCTGAGTAGGAGATATGGTATCGTGTGGCTCTAAAACAAGTAGGAAAAAGGAAGACTGGGTAGGAAAATGAAGTCAAAACCCAGCTATCACAATGAGCTAAGAGACCATGGGGAAGCTGGATGGTGTGGCCCAAAGACACCCTATGCTAGGCACTGGCCTCCTAGACGAGGACTCTACAGAAAAAGAAAAAAAAACAGATTTACTAAGGAGTTTCAACTCATTAGAGAATGACAAGAACTGATTTAATTTCCCCAGTCATGGATTTTATCACTCCTTCTGAGCCTGTAAGAACATCTCAAGCAGATTTGAAATGGTTTTGTTTATTTTTTGGTTTAGAATACCCACCTTCCTTCCTCCTCTACACTAGCTCCTCTTCTGGTCTGCAGCCTCAAGAGCTCAGCAGGCCTCCACTCATCAAGCCACTCAAGCCAGAAGCCAGACTCTCTTTCTTTGCAAGCACCCAAAACCTTAAGAGCTCTTTTGCAACACCATCTCACTTGGCTTGGATTAGAACAAAAAACGTTCCCATTCTTCCCCAGGGACTGTAGTGCAACGCCTCCCACCAAGCACTGTACACTCCACATAAGGCAGAACACTCCCTTGATTATTTCTTCCCCTGGCCCGAACTTCTCTTTATGTAGATATGGGGGGAGGGGCAAGGAGGGTGTGACTTATATTAACAGAGTGACCTTTAGAGGGAGATATCTAGCTCTCATAAATATTAGCTTGGGGTAAAAGAGGTCCTCAGTAGTAACTTTTAGTCCTCAATTTGGAGCCAGCTTTAATTCTGAAATTTTAGGACACTATGAAGTTGGTGCTATGCCAGGTGCTTTCTCCAACTTATTGAAATTATAATGACACTGGTACCTGGTTTTATCTCTTTCTTTATTACAAGTCTATGATTTACAAAGAAGAGACTGTCCAATGTCATTTAGGTAGTTTGTGGAATTGAAGGTTTTGTACTCTTGCCACTCTGTCTCCAAAGTTATGTGTAACTGTTTTCTACTACATTTCCGTACAGTACACCAGAAACACTCATTTCAGATACCACCTGGGATGAGACTTTAATGAAATTCATTGTACTTGTGAGATCTGAAAACACAGGAAGCTGAGTTTATAGCAAACTGCAGTTCTCAGTAATTCTAGCTGAGTAAGGTAGTGAAGGGAAAAATAAAAATATCTCTGCTTAACCATGTTTTCCTCAAAGCTTCTTAGTGATCTAGCTATAAGTCCATCTTTGTGCCTATTACACAAAGATCTGCATTTTCTGAAATACTTATTGGATAGGTTTTCGGTTTAGCAAGTATTTTACAGCTGCTTTTACATCCTTATTCCTCAAGCTATAGATCATAGGATTTAGCATAGGTGTCACTACACCGTACAACAGGGAAATGAGCTTGTCAGAAGTTTGCAACTTGTTTTCTCCAGGCAGTTCTTGAGACGTGAGTTTGGCATACATAAAGAAGATGGTATCAGAAAATATAATTACCACAGTCAGATATGCTGAACAGGTGGAAAAGGCCTTGCATCTTCCTGTGGCTGAGTTCATTCTCAAGATGGTGTAGAGGCTGAACATGTAGGAGAAAAAAATGATCAGCAATGGAAGAATTAGAAATGCCATATTTGACATTGTCATGGTGATAATACTGAGGGATATATCAGCACAAGCAAGCTTGAGAACAGCTAATATTTCACATGGGAAATTACTGATAACATTATTCTCACAGAAAGGCAATCACATGGCAAGAGATGTTTGCACAACTGAGTTGATTCCACCAGACAGCCATGACACAGAAGCCACCAGTACATACACCACCTTGCTCATGATGACGGGGTATCTCAGAGGGTTACAGACGGCCACGTAGCAGTCAAAAGCCATCATGCCAAGGAGCAACATTCTGTTGACCCCACTGCAAATCCTAAGAACATTTGCACTGCACATCCAGAGAAGGAAATGTTCCTTTTTTTGAGATTAAGCTCATCCAGAAAAGAGAGGTTTCCCAGGAAGAAGTACATTGGGGTATGAAGATGGGTATCAAAGATGCTTGCTATTATCAGAACACCATTGCCAATTAGAATCACTAGATACATAATTAGAATTAGAACAAACTTAACTATATCAATCTTTGGGTATCCAGAAAGACCCAGAAGAAGAAATTCTAGCACAAATGTCTGGTTAATTTTATCCATGTCATCCACTTTCAGTATGTCAAAGGAAGATCTAATATAAAATATATTCACTGCCAAGAAACACATATTACATGTTACATATTACCTGAACAACTGATTTTTTAAGAATGAATTATAAGGAGTGTTTGCTTGAAACTCTGACATCCAGCTATCTTCAACAATGTGTATGACTAGAATACAATAAAACTGGGAAGGATGGAAGTACCTATGCCCATTGCCAATATGTGAAGATCTACCTATGATCAAGCAAACATACAGAAGTAACCTTTCTTGCCGTTGAAGCCTTGTTCCTTGGTTGAGGTTTCTAAAACTCCTGACTAATTAGCAACTATAAGCCTGACTTCATCTGCCCCAGAAAGTAAGCAGTGGAGATGGCAAGAGACTACTCAACAAGGACTGGAAATATGATTCTGCAATTCATGATGGCCAAAACTTCACAGCAACTTTGATGTTTTTGGTGCATATTTTCTTTCTATGCCTGACACTGCATACTTTATATTAGGCACTTTAATTTTTAATAGACATTAATAATAATAAATTGAATAGCATAAACTGAAATTTAACATCTGTTTAAATGTAGATAGTTGTTCTCATTCCAGCTCCTCTTAGTATCTTGTGTGACTGTTCCTGTGACAAGACCATTGCATTGCATGAATGTCAAACACACTCTTTGGGGAGTATTACATAGTCTCTTAACTTATTTTCATTCTGTGGCTTCAGAGTGTATGTTCATAATTTACTCACTTAAGTCAACCTAAGAAAACAGCAAGAAGGTTTAAATATTTTATATAAATAGGTATACACATGTGTATATGTACTACTACTTTATGCTTAACAATATACAATCATTGTTTATATTACTCCCATTTTTTCAAATATTAAAACATGAAATTTTTCCAAGGTTATTTAACCTCATAGTAAACAGTGAAGTAGAGCTCAAAGCTCAGATCAAGTGTAGTTCACAGCATCACTCATTTTTATATACACATGAAATCACCTGGGTATCTTGAAAAGCTTTAGATTCTGTTTTGGTTTTGGGGGCAGCTCCTGAGAGGCTTCATTTCTCGTAACAGCGCAGGGTTACACTTATGCAACAGGTCTTGAAAGCACTTGAGTAGCAAGTTTTTAATCTACACTGAGCTGGCAGATTATCCAGATATTTCTCATACAAATGGATTTTCTTTTGCCTTATTATGTGGATTGGCATACCAAACTGGAAAATGACAAGAACATATTCCTTTTGTGTTTTAGAGAAAATTCAATATTCATATACTCTTAAGAAAGATATATTATTGAAAGAGTTAAATAGTCTTAAGGAAAAAATATTACTGGAAGCATTTTTTAAAGCAGGTTAAATGTGTGCCAGACTACTACAATAGCTTTTGAATATTACTGACAGCCTATCTTGAACCCAGTCATATTCCAAGCACAGTAAGGATGAATAAAAGAATAAAGTGCCTTCCACTACAGAGCTCACAATTCAGTTAGGGATATAGGAAAAGTACATATAAAATATATTATGAATATAATGACATTATGTACCTTGAGTAAAATTTATAGATTTTCCCATAAGGAAAAAGTTTATGAGAAATAACTCACGCCAGGGAGAATTCAGGAAGAGTTTCAGAAATGGGCTGGATCTGGAAGCAGGGAAAGAATTAGACAAGTTTGGAAGGAAAGAAGGGGAGTATTCAAAAAGTGAGAAGGTGAGCAAAAGTTAGGAGTAAATGGATTGGCAGCACATCCTTTTTGGACAAGAGTTTCCGTGGTGGAGTGGTGGCAAGCGCATCTCAGAAGGAAAGTATGGCAGGTGCACCGAGAGGCTCTGAAGTCAGAGAATTTGGCACGTCTTTTTCTTTTTTTTTTAATAGATCTTTATTGGAATATAATTGCTTCACAATACTGTGTTAGTTTCTGTTGCACAACAAAGCGAATCAGCCATATGCATACGTCATGTCCCCATATCCCCTCCCTCTGGAGCCTCCCTCCCATCCTCCCTATCCCACCCCTCTAGGTCATTGCAAAGCACCGAGCTGATCTCTCTGTGCTATGTTGGCACGTCTTTTGGTGCGGAAGGAGTCTATCATTAGAAAGCACAGAACGTGGGTTGAACGCTTGGATCCTGTGATGTTAGTACCCGCCAAATTTGACATCACACTGTAGGATTTTATGAGATTTTTAGCAGAAACATAATATAAGGAATTAAGATATTTAGATTAATGGTTTGTCACATTACTGATTGTATGTGAAAACTGACCTTTCCATAATCACCACCACATTTGACATTGGTCAAAATCACAAGTTTAGCCCTCACGTGGGCTAATAGTGTTAAGAATTTCATTACAGCCAATTTTCCCCCACTCTGCCACTTAGTTTGCCATGTGATGGAAGTTGGGGAAATTACTGTAGAGCAAATATTACTTAGAGTCTAAAGTCCAACTCAAAGGAGGGATTTGCACTACAGGAATAATTTAATTAAGAATACACAAGGGAAATATCACAACTTTGAAGAGAAAGACAATAAGGGAATATAAAATCACAATTTTGGAGATGAAAACTTTAGCCCAAATGAGATTGTAAATTTTTACTTATTCATCTTAAGACCAGAAATTTCTTTAAAGAAGAAAAGAGGGAGGAGGAATCTTCATTTTTGTTGCCAAATCTTACTTTAGGATCTTATGTGCCATATTTTAGGCTTGAAATTAGCTCACTTGGCTGGTGTCACATGACTAATAACAGGAAGAGGAAGTATCCAAAGTCCATTGTCTTTACATTACTACCCTGCCTAACTGGTAGCATTAAAATTTGTATAGAAATCATGTGTCAACAGCAGGGAATGGTTAGTGAGAACCTTAGAGAAGTAAGGGTCACAAGGACTACATTTATTCAACAGTGCCCAGAGAAAGGAGGCAATGATTCAATACTTACTCTACACTACTTCTTACGGCAAATCAAAATTCTCCCCAAGAGGGCTCAGAAGTTGGTCAGAGGATGTACTGAATAAGGGACATAAGCACCCTTGATCAGACCAGTCAGTAATGCAAATGGGAGAAGACAGCAAGATTTACCAGGACACATGAAGATGTTCTAGCCAGGCCCTTTGGGTCCAGGACTACAAAGCCTGTTGGCTTCCTCTTCCAGACAATTGCAATGACAATGCATCTGAGGCTACCTGAATTGCTTCTCCCTGCCGTCTGCTCCAAGCCTTTCCCTCCTAGGCAGGAATCCCCTCACTAGGTCAAACCCACCTTGACCCAGGCTTGTCTTGCTACCTTTGGTTTACTTCTGCTCCCAGTGCTTTAAACTGTTTATGTTGTTATACTGTGAGGTAACAAGACACATGGGGGAAGGAGCTTGCCTGTCTTGCTCATCCCTCTACACCTAAGTCTAATACAGTGGTAGCACATAATAGATGGGTTCTGAGTGAATAGATGAAGGTTTATTTTCTAAACTCTGAAGCATTTTCTCTGTGCAGCATTTGTGGATTAATTGTTAGTAAAACTTTAATATGTCACATTTGTTCATCTGTAGCAGGCTTTAATTTTTTAAAATATCTTTCAGTTAGTATTAACAAGCTGCCATCTTATACAAATAATTACCAGTTTATGCATTATAAGTACAGAGGATCATCTAACATTTATTGACACAGGTTTAGCATAGTGGAAAAGTATCTCAGACTAGAATCAAAGTCTTTTGTTTGAGGTTCTATGCTTCTAATTTATAGCCTCAGTCTTCTCATTTGTAAGATAGTGATAAAGATACTTGCCTTACTTTCCTTGCAGGGAGATTTTAAAGAAACAATGTGGGGCTTCCCTGGTGGCACAGTGGTTGGGAGTCCACCTGCTAATGCAGGGGACGCGGGTTCGTGCCCCGGTATGGGAGGATCCCACATGCCGTAGAGCGGCTGGGCCCGTGAGCCATGGCCCCTGAGCCTGCACGTCCGGAGCCTGTGCTCCGCAACAGGAGAGGCCACAGCAGTGAGAGGCCCGCGTACCGCAAAAAAAAAAAAAAAAAAAAAAAAACAACAGTGTGATACCATTTGGAAATTACTTTAAGGATTAACAGACATTGTACAAATAATAATGAAATAATTATAATGATTCTCAGCTGTATTTTGGTGATAATAAATTGATACCTATATTGCATCAGGTTATTCACATTACAAATTAATACTGAATAATAGCTTTAACTATAGACTGAAAAGGTACAGTTTCATGATATTCAACACTTACCATTACACAGATAAATTATTTCCACCTCCTAAAAGAACCCATTACTTCCTTTTTCGTACTTATGTCAGCATTATGAATTAAGGTCAGGTTCAACAAACTGCCAGATCCCACAGATGTGGAAGAATAAATATTTGCTATGCAACAGTTTTAATTGTTCCCCAGTTCCCAAAACAATTTAAACTTGCAATGAGAGACCTGTGGAATGGAGAAACTTCTGGTATATTAGGGACAGTGTCCCACAGATACAATTAAGAATGGTGATGGGAACAAATTGTGGCCAAACTGAAGCTCCAAAATGAAATGACATTCTCCTACTCATGTAACATATGAAAACAGGGGCAAATGTTCACCAAAGTAACTATGAAATGTGAGAGCTTTTTTAGTTCAAATTATGATTACCAAAATAAAGTTAATTCAAAGTCAGGAATTACTATTCAAATGATAATTACCAAAATGAAATGTTTGAATTGAAAATAATCCAGATATTATAAATGAAATAAAACAGATATTTGCTGTGAATTAAATGCATTCATTTAACATTTTTGCTTTTTTTATATTCATCCTTTTATATGAGTTAATTTGGTTGAGAGGAAGGCATCACCTTTTTTTGGAATGAAGAGAGATACCAATAAGCAATAAAATAAATAAATTCACAGGACAAAAGGGAATTCATATGTTTAAGGCCACAAAAATAAAGAAGAGGGGGAGGAGGAGGGATAGAAGTGAAGGAGAGGAAGAGGGGGAGGGGAAGAAGGCGTGAATTCAGATAGGTAATAATTCATCACTGAATTAAAGTGTTTTAAGAAAGTCTATTGAGTTATATTGTAGATAGTAACACTGAACTTTGGCAAAGTTATTCTTCAGAAATGAAAAAGAAATAAAGACTTTCCCAGTCAAACAAAGCTGAAGTAGTTCACCACCACTAGACTCACCTTACAAGAAATGTTGAAAGGTGTTCTTCAAGATGAAATGAAAGGATGATAATTAGTAACATGAAAACATATAAAAACAGACAACACATTGGTAAGGGAAATATATAGTCAGTCATAAAATTCTAATTCCATAATAAGATGGTATGTTAGCCACTTAACTACAGTATAAAGACTAAAGGAAAAGACCATTAAAAATAACTATAGCTACTATAATTTGTTAACGAATACACAATATAAAAATAGGTAAATTGTCATGTTAAAAACATAAAGGGGGGGAATTAAAGGGTAGAGTTTTGTATGTGACTGAAGTTAATTTGCTATTAGCATAAAACAGACTGTTATATGTTTTATGTGACCTGCATGGTAACTACAAAATAAAAACCTATCATCATTCACAAAAGATAAAGAGAAGGGAATCAGAGCATGTCATAGGGAAAATCAGCATCCATTTAAGTAGGCAGCAAGAGGGAAAAAAGAAGAGTGGAAATACATAACAGCCATAATGTAATTAATAAGATGGTTATTAGTAAGTCCTTACATATCAAAGATTACTCTAGATAAATGGATTGAAATCTCCAATCAAAAGGCCAGAGTGGCTGGATGAATTAAAAAAAAACAACACCACCCAACAATATGTTGCCCACAAGAGACTCACTTCAGCTTTAAGGACACATATGAACTGAAACTAAAGGGATGGCAAAATATGTTCCATGCAAATACAAACCAAAAAAGGTTAGGGGCATCTATTCTTATATCAGATAAAATAGACGTTAGGACAGAAACTATCATGGGAGACAAAGAAGGTCATTATATAATGAGAAAGGAGTGGACTCATCAAGAAAATATAACAATTATATATATGCACCCTACATCAAAAACACCTAAATATATTAAGTAAATTCTGACAGATCTGATGGGAGAAATAGAGAGTAACACAAAAATAGTAGGGGGCTTCAATATCCCACTTTCAGCAATGCATGGATCATACACATGGAAAATTAATATGGAAAGGTTGGATTTAAATCATACTTTCAACTAAATGGACTTAACAGACATATAGAGAACATTCTATCCAAGAGCAGCAGACTATGCATTCTTCTCAAGTGCACATGGAACATTCTCCAGGATAGATCACAAAACATCTCGATCACAGGCTACAACACAAGTATTGGCATATTTAAAGATACCAAGGTACCAAGTATCTTTTTTTCATACCCCAATGGTATGAAATTAGAAATCAACAAGGGGAAACCTGGGTAATTTACAAACATGTGGAAACAAAACAACACGCTCATGAGTAAGCAAAGTATCAAAGAAAAAAATCAAAAGGGAAGTAAAAATATATTGAAATAAATGAAAATAGAAACACAATGTACCAAAACCTATAAAGTACTGCAGAAGCAGTTCTTAAAGAGAAGTATATAGTGATAAATGCATATATTAAGGGAAAAAAGAGTTCTCAAATAACCTAACTTTAACTACAAGGAACTAGAAAAAGAACAAATTAAGCCCAAAGTTAGCAGTAGGAAGGAACACATAGAACAGAGTGTAAATAAATGAAATAAAGACCAGAAAAACAAGAGAAAAGATTGACAAACTAAGAGGTGGATTTTTGAAAAGATAAAATTTATAAAACCTTTAGCTAGGCTAACCAAGAAAAAAAGAGAGAAGACTCAAATACATAAAATCAGAAATAAGAGACATTACAAATGATAGCAAAGAAATACATAGAAGTAATTGATGAATTCCTAGACATAAATATCTTACCAAGACTGAATCATGAAGGATGGGAAATGTGAACAGACCAATAGTGAGTAAGAAAATTAAATCAAAATTATAAACCTCACAACAAAGACAGACCCAGGACCAGATGGTTTTACTGGTAAATTCTACCAAACATTTAAAGAATTAATATCAATCCTTCTCAAATTCATCCAAAAAATTAAAGGGGAAGGAGAATTCCCAAACTTATTTTAGAAGGCCAACATTTACCCTCACACCAAAGCCAGATAAGGACACTATAAGAAAAAAAAAAAAAACTACCGACCAATATCCCTGGTGAATATAGTGCAAAAATTCTCAACCAAATATTAGCAAACCAAGTTCAACAGCACATTAGGATCATATGCCATGATCAAGTGGGATTTATCATTGTGATGCAAAGACGGTTCAACATATACAAATCAATAAATGCAATACACCACATTAACAGAATAAAAGATCAAAATCACATGATAATCTCAATAGAAGCAGAAAAGAGAATTTGACAAGATACAACATTTTCTCATGATAAAAAATTCATCAATAAATTGGGTATAGAGGAACATATCTCAACTTAATAAAGGCCATATATGACAGAACCATAACTGACATCATATTCAATAGTTAAAGGTGGAAAGTGTTTCAACTAGGATCGGGAACAAGTCAAGGGTACCCACTCTTGCCACTCTTATTCAACACAGTACTGGAAGTCCTATCTAGATCAATCAGGCAAGTAAAGAAATAGATCCAAATTGAAAAGGAAGAAGTAAAATTATCTCTATTTGCAGATGATATCATCCTATATACAAAAATATCTTAAAGACTCAACCAAAAAACTGAACTAAGCAATGAATTCAGTAAGATTGTATGATATAAAATCAACATTCAGAAATCAGTTGCATTTCTATACACTAACAATAAAATATCTGAAAAAGAACTAAGTGAAACAATCCCATTTACAGTATCATCAAAAACAATAAAATATTGATACTTAGGAATTAATTTAACCAAGAAAGTGAAACTACAAGACCTTGATGAAATCAAAGAAACTGAAGAAGATACAATTGGAAATATACTCCAAGTTCATGTATCAGAAGAATTAACATTGTTAAAATATCCATACTACCCAAGTCATTTATAGATTCAATGCAATCCCTATAAAAATTCTAATTGCATTTTTCACAGAAGTAGAAAAAAATCATGAAATTTGTTTGAAACTGCAAAAGACCAAACACAGACGAATCCTGAGAAAGAAGAACAAAGCTGAAGGCATCACACTTCCCAATTTCAAACTATACTATAAAACTATAGTAATCAAAAGAGTATGGTACTGGCATAAAAATAGACACATAGACCAATAGTATAGAATAGAGAGCCCAGAAATAAACCCCCACATATACAGTCAAAAAATATTTGACAAGGGATGGGCCTCCCTGGTGGCGCAGTGGTTGAGAGTCCGCCTGCCAATGCAGGGGACACGGGTTCGTGCTCCGGTCCGGGAAGATCCCGCACGCCGCGGAGCGGCTAAGCCCGTGAGCCATGGCCGCTGAGCCTGCGCGTCTGGAGCCTGTGCTCCACAATGGGCGAGGCCACAACAGTGAGAGGTCCACATAACACACACACACACACACACACACAAACACACACAAATATTTGACAAGGAAGCCAAGAATACTCAATAAGGAAAGTATACTCTATTCAATAAATTGTGCTGGGAAAACTGGATAACCATATGCAGTGAAATGAAATTGTACCCCAATCTTACACCACCCACAAACTTAACTTGAAATAGATTAAAGACTTAAACATAATACCTGAAATTATAAAACTCCTAGAAGAAAACATAGGGAAAAATTTCTGTGACATTGGTCTTGGCAATGATATTTTGCATATGACACCAAAAGCAACAACAACAAAAATGAACAAGTGGGACTACATCAAACAAAAAAGCTTCCCCACAGCAAAACAAATAACAACAAAATAAAATACAACCTACGTAATGGGAGAAAATACATGCAAACAATATCAGATAAGTGGTTATTATCCAAAATATATAACGAAGTCATACAACTCAATAACAAAAAGTAAACAGTCCAATTAAAAAATGGGCAGAAGAACTGAATTGATATTTTCCAAAGAAGACATACAACTGGACAACAGGTACATGAAAGATGCTCAGCATCATTAATCATCAGGGAAATGCAAATCAAAACCAAGATCAGATAGCACCTCACACCGGTCAGAATGGCTGCCATCAAAAAGACAGAGAGAAAAGTGTTAGATGTGGAGAAAAAGAAAGGCCTGTGCACTGCTGGTGGAAATATAAATTGCTTCAGCCGCCAGGAAAACAGTATGAAGATCCCTCAAAAAATTAAAAATAAAACTACCATATGATCCAGCACTCCCACTCCTCGGTACACCTCCAAAGAAAATGTAAGCAAGATATTTAAAAGATATCTGTACTTGTATGTTTATTACAGCATTATTCACAATAGCCGAGATATGGTAACAACCTAAGTGTCTGTCAAGGGGTGAATGGATAAAGAAGATGTGGTACATATAGAAAATGGAATAATATCCAGCCACGAGAAAGAAGGAAGTCCTGCCATTTGGGACAACATGGATAGACCTTGAGAGCATTATGGTAAGTGAGATATCAGGCAGAGAAAAACAAATACTGTCTGATATCATTTACATGTGGAATCTAAAAATTCTGAACTCATAGAAACAGAAAGTAGAAAGGTGGTTACCAGAGGCTATGGAATGAGGGAACTGGGGAGATGTTGGTCAAAGCATATAAACTTACAGTTAGAAGATGAATACATTTTGGGAATCTAATACACAGCATTGTGATTATAGTTAACAATATTTTCTTATATACTTGAAAGTTTCTAAAAGACTACATCTTAAATGTCTTACCACCAAAAAAAATAATTATGTGATGTGATGAAGGTGTTAGATAATGCTAAGTGGTATTGCTATTACAATATATAAGTGTATCAAATCAACATACTCAAGCTTACACAATGTTACATGTCAATTATATGTCAATAAAAATGCAGAAGAGCACATAAAATATATAGATTTTGAGTTTTTCAGGTTGAACAGAGAGAAAGATGTTTGGGAAAGAGGACTCAAGTCCTGCCTCCTTTCAACATCCTTTATTCCTGTGGTGGTCTTTTAGTAGAAATTACTACTGCAAGCAATAACTATAAATAGTAAAGCAACATATAACTTCATAATATACAAACTATAGACAGCATTTGAGGAACTAAATGAAAAATTGTCCATCTGCTTACAGGTATATACTCTGAGTGTCCACCATTCTCAACGGCACAACTTCAGATAGTTCTGTGATACAAAAAAGTAAAATAGAAAGTTTTCTGCCCTAAGTATTTTTCAGTCCCTTTAGGGAAACTTGTTGCATAGATATATATGTAATATATATATATATATATATATATATATATTATATATATATAAAATATATATATACACACACATACACACACCTCACAGTCAATGATAATATCTTTTTGTTCCTCACTCAACCGTTAAAATGAAGATAATAATAGCATATATCTCATAAGATTGTAATAAGGATCAGATAAGTGAAATACATGAAAAGTGCATAGAAAAATGCTCCTTGCCCCCAACTCAATTAGTATTATTTATTATTCTCTGGTATTAAAAGTCAGATGCCTGTGCAGCATAAATTATAGCATTTAGAGTGAACTAAATTTAGAAAAAATACATAGGTTAAGAAGAAATTACCAATTTGAAAAAGTAGGCTTATCTGAAAAAGCTTTAACAGAAAGTTATTGAGAAAGGAGGATTCATTTCGGGAGCAAAGGTTGAGTCTGAATGCAAATCTTTGTCATTAAAGTCAAAGAGGAATTGTTTTTCATAAAAGGTTACATTCTGTTCCATATGCTTCAACTCTGACTTGGACCTAGAGGGAAAATAAAGTTCAGTTTTAATTTTTTATTGACATTTGTCATTTTCAATTGTTTACATCGTTCTAACCTAACTTTCCTGCATCCATTACAGGGTGGGGATGCAAAATTCTAACAGCTCATTTCAGGCTCTTATCAGTGCAAGATGGGTCAGTGCTGCAAATAGATTGCAGGGGCAAGAGTCACAAAAGCTAAATTTGAGATCTTTTTTACCTTCTCATATACTGGCTGGACAAACTTCAGCAAAATATTTCCACTTTCAAAGTCTGAGGCTCTAAATTTGTGTAATAGGAATAACTGTACTAACTCATGGTAGTATTCTGAGAAACACATTCGACATTTGAAAGCACTATGCAAATGAAGGCAATTTACACAATTAATTGTGGAAAGTTTTCAGATAATTTCCCCCAAAAAACAGCAATACTTATTAAAGACTTTTTTCTGTTTGGGTCTTAAATCTTCAAATGTTGTGAGAAGGTAGACAGTGATATATGTTTCATGTTTGAGTCGTATTACAAAAGGAACATACCAATTATATAATTGGGTCTAACTACATTCCCCCTGGGGTGTTGGGAAGTTTATAATCCTCCATGCTTACATTCCTAATTTTACTTTGTTGCAAATACTGGACCCCTCCCTGGCTTGCCCCAAAATGCATTTAAACTGCCTTGCTATGCTAATGGTTGGTCTTTTGGAGGACATTTCTGGAGCTCAAAATGTAGAGGAGCAGTTAGATAACCCCAAAGGCCCCAAGAATCTCTGGATTATCTTACATATTTCTTTTCTGAGATTGAACTAGAAACTCTGGACCTGAGAGTCAGAATATTTTAAATAGATTCATCTATCAGTTTTACCTGAGGAATAAACTAATGATAAGTCAACTTGAAGAAAATAATTACAGCACCTTACTTTTTATCCAATGCTCACTAATATCCCCTCTCTTTATCCTGAACATTATTACATAAAATGGAAAGCATTTCTTGAGGCTGTAGAGCAAAAGAATATTGATCTCAAATCAAGGAAAGGAAACAATTCCTCAGGCTCAGAGTTACATAAATGTCATAATGTTCCATATTCTTCTGTTGTAAATGTGGTTTTTCAAATTAAGGGTAAGATATCAATTTTAAATGCTTTAACTGGATATATTTATTTTCTCATTTGTCAAGTTTTCATTATTTAGTGTCATAAAGCTTCATGTTATATTTTAGACCCTTACTGGGTAATTTTCACAATAAAGATCTTAGGTAGGAATTGGCTTCATTTAAAGAAGAGAAAAAAAGAAGTTCCAAATCTTTCAGTTTCAAATCGAGGTACTCTAAAATAAAATTCAGTGCTCTTTGCTACATCTGCCTCTTCAGAAACATTTATTCTGCCTCTCTTCCCCTCCCCAGAGCAGATAGAATGAGAGCATTAGATTCCTTTAATTGGTGATCTTAGAGAAATTATTGCAAAACAGATGTGTTATCTGTTATTTTCTTTAGCATCTAAACAACTTGAATGCTATTACTGGACCTATAATCTGCTGAAAAAATTAATTCTGTCCCAAATGTGTGGAACTGCAATGCAATCATTTGACCATCATCAGCAGTTGCTATGACCACTGTAATAAAAAAATATTTTTTAAAACGTTTTTAAACGTAGCTGAGATACCATATCACCTAAATGATTATACTCAAAATAACTGAATTCAAATTAATTAAGACAAAAATATGATCCCTATATCTAACCCTCTAAATACGAATAAACACAAACCACCTCTTCCATGAACCCTTTCGGGAAGCTCCTTGGGCCAGGATCACTGTAATCGGTACCTCGTTATCCTAGTGCCCCTGAGTTCCAGAGTAAGCTTTGACTCCAGAGAATGAATTATGTAGAAGCAAAAATCCACCACAGGCCCTTTATCTCTTGTTTTGATTATTTGTGACCTGGATTAATCTACTAACTTTGTATGACAGAAATGTTCCAGGAAAAAAAGAGCATCCATTCCATCTATTCCTACATTGTGCCAAGTGATATAATTTGTAGGAGAAATTCAGCTTAGTGGAACAAATTTGTGGTTGTCCCGTTCTCCATACATCTGTCATTCTGTTTGGATTCCAAGTTTACTTAATTTAGCCTCTCTCCAATTGCCATTAAAACCAGTAAGATTAACACAGCACAACTTTTCCTGTCTGAGATAACACAGTGTTTTGGAAAGAGTGTGAGCTTTAGAGCCAGTCACCACTTGCTTCCTACACACAATTAATTAGGCACAGGACACTGGGCAAGTAATTTACCTTCTCTCAGAATTGCTTTCCTTGCTTCTAAAATGATAAGGCAGTAGCTTGGGAAAATTCCTTGTAAGCTTCAAATTGTAAAGTCATATGAAAGTTGTTTAACAAATATACTAAAATATTTGTATAGAGAAATATCCTTTGGTCTTGAGAAAAATAAATGTTGTAATGACTTCATTTGCTCACCAACATCCTTAATTATATTGCCTGGCACACACTAAGCCATTGCCATATATATGTTGAATGAATTAATGAACAAGCATTTGGATATTGCATTTCACTTGCAAAGCGCTTTCATCGTACGATATCATTGGATTCACTCATGTAATCTATGAAGAAGCTATTGGTAACTTTACAGATGAGTAAACCTAGACTCTGAAAAGTAGTGCAGCCCTCACTTCCCTAGCATGAGAAAGATCTAGAATTTGAAATTAGGTTTCCTAAGAATGTAATTTTGGGCCTCATACTTTTTTTTTTTTTTTTTTGCAGTACGCGGGCCTCTCACTGTTGTGGCCTCTCTCACTGTGGAGCATAGGCTCCAGACATGCAGGCCCAACGGCCATGGCTCACGGGCCTAGCCGCACCGCGGCATGTGGGATCTTCCCGGGCCGGGGCACGAACCCGTGTCCCCTGCATCGGCAGGCAGACTCTCAACCACTGGGCCACCAGGGAAACCCCCCTCATACTCTTTTAATTGCAACTAATTATGACCCCAGTAAGAGTCAAATGTGTTTTAAGTTCCTAATCTAAGCCATAAACTTAGTATATGTGATAACAGTTAAATTCAGAACAGGCTGCTCCACTATATAGGTGAGCCCACAGTTGCTGAGAAAAGCTTAAAAATGTGAGCATAATGTCACAGAGCTCTTAAGAGATGTAGCCAGATGTTTTTAAGCTCATGTACATTTGACTACTATTGCTTATAATGTTCAACATATCCTAGGGCATATGGAGGAAAACTGACCACAAAATGAACATGTTCTTTTTCACCCAGTGAGCAATACCTCCATAAACTCACTACTTCTAGAAGAGAAGTTTTCTAGGGGTAGGGGGTAAAAGCTATTAAAAAAAACAAACAAAAAAAGCAGGAATAGTAGACGGGTTAGGTTCCTATGGCCCCCAGGGCATCAATTTTTCAACTTATAAATGGAGATGTTTTTCTTTTTCTTTGGATATCTATTGAAGTTCCATCTGTTCTTAGAAGTGAAAAAACAAACAAACAAACAAAAAAAAAAAAACTGAAAAACCCAGGCAGAGTGAAGCAGTTATTATTACTTTGGTTACTTTAATAACTAAAGCAATCAGTTAAGACTTAGCTGCAAAGGACCCAACAGAGCTTTAGTCTCACTTCAGACTGATGCTGGATTCACTTTAATTTTCACAGACTGTTACAGGACTGAGCTGAGAACCCACAGGAAATGGAAGGACTGTATTTTTGCCAAGGGAATTAAAACTTTTTGATACCAAATTTGACCTAAAATGAACTACTATTTGTCTAGTTCCATACAAAGATGAATTTTGATTCAGGTTCTCTACAAGCTAGAGGAGGAGCCAATGACTGTCCTGAAAAACAATGTTTACAGACCCACCAAGCACAGGTCACAGTTCCATATTGGTGAGAAAAGCACATGACCCTGAAGAATGCCTCTATATTAACCTTTTTTCTGAGTTTTAATCTTCTATACTCCCTCGGTCAAAATTCGAAAGGTTCCAAATTGCCTGGAGAATAAATTATAATTCCTGAATACTCCATTTAATATACCTCACAAACTGGCAAATCTTTTTTTTTTTCTTTTTTTTTTTAAACATCTTTATTGGGGTATAATTTCTTTACAATGGTGTGTTAGTTTCTGCTTTATAACAAAGTGAATTAGTTATACATATACATATGTTCCCATATGTCTTCCCTCTTGCGTCTCCCTCCCTCCCACTCTCCCTATCCCACCCCTCCAGGCTGTCATAAAGCACCGAGCTAATATCCCTGTGCCTTGCGGCTGCTTCCCCCAGCTATCTACCTTACTACGTTTGTTAGTGTGTATATGTCCATGACTCTCTCTCGAAACTGGCAAATCTTTGTTCCTCTTTTTCTTTCTTTTTCTGTCTGTTGCACCCATGTACATTGTTTTCTTGTCTAGAAGCCCCACTGATGCATTCTGGTTTCAGCCCATTACCTAAGACTATTCCTCCTCAGCTGATCAAGGTCAAACTCAATTGATGCAATGAAATATTGCCTTAGCCCTCTCTCACAGGATCTCTCCTTCTTTGAAGTCTGATTGTACTTACTCTTAGAGTTTGAATAAAACATGTGCAGTGATTCAGAGGCTTCCCCCAAGAGAAGCTGTCGGGCTTCCTGCCAACAGACCTCACCAGACAGCAATACTGTGTGTTTTGTTGTTGTTGCTGCTGCTGTTTTTTTAACTAAGGTCCACATTCTGTTCCTTAGCCCTACAAGACTCAAAGTTGATTTGTTAAAACAAGAAGCTAGATCTCGTTCACAGGGGTTGATTCACACTAGCTCACAGATACTACTATGAAGCAGAGTGCCATCCTTCACAATGCGAAACCTAGGCCAAAGTGGAAGAGCCACTTCATTCCTTTGCTCAGTCCATTCTTTCCTTCTATACAGGTGACCTGGATGTCTGCTTCTCATCAGAAGGGGAAAACTAGGTCAAATCAAGGGGATTACTTATATGAATAACATATTTACTGGAATCAGGCTAAACGGAACGCCAGATTCATCACTCTCTACATTAAGTATAACCTCTCCAAGGTTATACTTGACTTAAAATCTGTTGGATGAGCATTGAATGAAAGGAAGTTCCCAGGGTCCCTTTCATTCTCCGTGCTAAGCAACCACTTAATAACTGCTTTTTTTTCTTTAACTAGATTAAAAACTCTATTTTTAAAAAAATGCCTTGTCTAACTAAGCTCTAACCTATTTTTTTTTCTTTTAAGTGCCTTCATGTTTTTCTTCCAATCCATTATGTGTTGTTTTTATGGTGTGAGAACTCCATTTTCCTTTCACGTTACTTAATCTGTGACACTCTAAACCCATTATCACAATGTTCACAGAGAAGTGGACAACCACATTCTCTAGAAACTGAGTAATTTTTATGTCACTTAACAGTTATCATCATTTTCATTCAAAGATGTCACTGCTCATCTGTTGAAACACAAGATAGACCAAATTTCCCCATCAGATGGGGCGTCTGCACTAAGCCTCACATTGCCTCAGATACCTCTGCACAGAAGTATGCTTGCCAGATTGCAGCCAAAAGGATATCAGCCCTAGGAAAATAGCATCATTTTTTACTCTTGCCTATAATGTATACATAGCCAAAAGTGGTCATCCCTCTCTAAGGTCAAACACTACCCTGTTATGAATTATTTAATGGTGAGTTTATATAGCACTCTGACACTTAACAAGGCACTTTCTACTTTACCTTCCTAAGAAAGATATGAGACTAGAAACCTGATGCAAATAGAGGATAATAAGTTAAACTAGTTACAAGGTACTTCTGTTCACATAAGATTACAGAACTCATCATTCCAGAGTTAAACTATAATAAATTCTGTGAATGTGGGTGGTTTGGATGAGAATCATTTTACCCATAGATTTCTTTCCCTTTTTTTCTTTAAGCCAGTCATGAAGAATATAGGCCCCAGATTTCTCTCACATTTAGATGCTAGGAACAGAAAAATAAGTATTTCAAGAATTAATGATACTACCAACCCTTACATTTACTTTGGAACTCCAGGTGAGAACTAGTCCTGCATTCAGAGTAAATGAATTTTTTACAAAAAAAACAACATTCACATTTCCTCTGAGGAGCATTTCCGACAGAGTACATTCTTCAGAGCTGCCTTCACATCTTTGTTCCTCAAACTATAGATGAGGGGGTTGAGCATAGGAGTCACGACACCATAGAAGAGAGAGATGATTTTGTCTGTGACTTGTACTTTGTCTGCACCAGAGAAGTCTTTAGCTTTGAGTTTTGCATACGTGAAGAGGATGGTTCCATAGAATATAATCACCACTGTGAGGTGGGCAGAGCAGGTGGAAAAGGCTTTGTGCCTTCCCTCTGCAGAAGGAATCCTCAGGATGGTGGGGAGAATGAAAACATAGGAAACAAAAATGAAAAGTACTGGAACCAGAAGAAAAATCATATTAGCAACAACCATGCTAATAACATTTATGGAGAGATATCAGCACAGGCCAATTTTAAGACAGACAAGATTTCACAAGTAAAATGATTAATGACATTATCCCCACCGAAGGGAAGCCGCATGGCAAGAGACATCTGCAACACAGAATTGACACCCCCTGCAATCCAGGACCCAGCAGCCACAGGCACATACAAATTCTTGCTCATAATGACAGGGTATCTCAGAGGGTTACAGATGGCCACATAGCAGTCAAATGCCATCATGCTTAGAAGGACACACTCTGTGGCTCCCATAGCAAAGGAGAGAAACATTTGCACTCCACACCCAGAGAAGGAAATGGTTTTCTTTGAAGCTAAGAACCTGCTGAGAAATAAGGGAATAGAAGAACTGGTGTAGCAAATATCCAAGAATGATAAGTTACTGAGGAAAAAGTACATGGGGGTGTGCAGGTGAGAGTCACAGACACAATGATGATGACTCCATTTCCCAGCAGGATCACCAGGTACATAAGTAGCACCAGCAAGAAATAAATGGCCTCAAGCTCTGGGTAGCCAGAAAGCCCCAGTAGGACAAATTCTGTAACAGAAGACTGATTGGTCTTTCCCATGTTAATATTTTCTTTCACCAAAAGGAATTCTGCAGCAGCCAGAATACATGTGCATCTGTTACCGCAGTGTTTGTAAGAGTTATTTGCACCCTTAAGTGGCTTCCCTTATGGGTAATGTGGACCTATAATTGGATACACAGATATAGCATAAGAACATATTACAATCCTCTAAGCTAAGATCAGTTAGACTTTTAGAACACATGAAGGAGGCTGTAACTCCAAAAAAATATGCCCTTGTCAGAAAACAGATTCAGAACACATACAACTGGGTTAGAATCGTGTATCTCACTTACATTATGAATTTGAAATTATTGTGAATGCAATGTCACCATAACATTTTGACCAAACAATCCAAAACACAACTAATGTTAGCCTCAGCAAAAATAACTGTTCTACAGTTACTAAAACATAATGGTTAGATGTAAATCCTGATTCAACAGTAATTTAACCTCAGTGGCAGCATTGTTTTGTGGCTAGAAGAACAAACTGAAGAGACACATTATTAGAGAAATGATGTTTGGTTATTTCTAATTTGGGGAGAAATATATACCTGCGATATCCTAAGAATATTAATCAAAGGCATTAGTAATGGTTATAAAAGAAAATATAGTTAGATAAAATTACTCTTCTTAGTCTTTTTCAGTACAAATTGAGACATGTAGGTAACCCTACTGTCCTGATAATGAATGACACGTTGATCTCAGAAAACTCTAGTGCACATGTCTCAATCTACAGTCAAAACAAAACTAAATGTATAAACTAAGAAATTTAAGTGACAGGGGATTTACTCTTTTACCTCCAGGTATGAGAAAATACATATTATCTTCTCCCTGCATAGAAATCAGCTGCTTCTGCTCTAACAGCTGCTCTGCTGATCCTCCTCTCACTGCATATTCAGAAAACCCACAAAAGAGAGGGGTGAGTCATTCAAAAATATTCTTAAGCATTAGCAATACATTATAAGTATCTGTATCCCCACTTACTGGAATATAGAGTATTTCTATATTAAAATGCCAGAAACTGAAGTAGCCTTACTTTTTAATGAGATTGCAGGTCTCATAAATTCCATCCCAGTAAATTCAGTAAGATAACTATAAGAAGAGCTATCTGCTTCTCACTTTTCATTAATATCAAGTAGCTGCCATTGCTACATTGTAAAAAGAAAAAAAAAGCAATTAACCACTAGCAAAATAGAACTGACTTCCAGTAAAATGAAAGTTGGGGCTTTTTACAGTCATTTCACTAATAGAAGATCCCTTAAAGCATTAGCCCAGTGGAGCACCAAACAACTTAAAAGTCATTGCTGCTTTAAGGATATTTCTAATCCCAAAAGCAATTTAAAGTTCACAATGTAGTTTGGATAGAATTTAGAAAATTTCTAGTACGTCTGGGATGAAGTCCCTTAGAAGTAATTAAAACAAAGTTGTTAATACAATTTAATTACGGTGGAACTCACAAAACAAATAAATCTTCTGACCTTACACCCTCTGGGAAGACCAAATTTAGAACTG
The DNA here is from genome assembly GCF_059928025.1 of Delphinapterus leucas. Lineage (NCBI taxonomy): Eukaryota > Metazoa > Chordata > Mammalia > Artiodactyla > Monodontidae > Delphinapterus > Delphinapterus leucas. The sequence continues at coordinate 96,961,945 of NC_143134.1, forward strand.
CTCTCCAGGTAAAATAGTCAAGACATAGAAATTAGAATTAACTATATCTGATGGAAAGATGTAGCAGTAATCTGTGACACTTAGGTCAAAATGATACTTGTTCTTAATAAAGTATCTGCTAATCACCTTTATTTTGACCTCTAAATCCTGGAGGCTCAGAACCCATAAGCTTCATTCTGGTCTCACTGGCCTCTCTAAACAGCCAGAATCATGTGCACAGTCATTTTAATTTTGCTCATTCAGGCCCTCTGTTCAAATACACTCACAATACCCCCAAATTTATCCAACCTGTCCTTCAGTCATGCCCACACTGGCATGACACAATACAGAGTAGACCACATCAACAATTTCCATGATGTGAACAAACCACACTTTACTTATGAACAGGAAAAGATGTTCCGACTTGAAGTGGATAATTATTATGACACTTGCCATGACTATCTTTTGAAATCAATATCAACCCTTGAAGACTTCAATCATTTTACTCAGATGTTGTAAAATACTCTTCCAGCATGGAAACAAGTGAAAACATCATGTGTAATTTTTAAAAGAAGGGAATAAAATTTGAGAACAATGCTTTTTTGTCAGTGGACAACAGTTTCAAAAAGTCATTGAGCAACATAATCCTAAACAATGGGAAAGCAACTTATGTCACAAAAGATGGTATTATATGCTTCAAAAAATCAAATTTGAAGAGCAGTTCTCAGAGTTGTGAACTTTATTTAACTACTTTTTCAGTATACTGGCTCATAATGCAAATGTTGGACATGTTTTCTCATTAATGAATGTTGAGTAGACAAAGGAATTAAATAGTTTTGATGTGACCACAGTAAAAGCCATATTACAATGCAAATGGAAGACAGTCTGTAACTGCAACGAGTTTTATAAGCAGATTATGCAAGACAAAGAAATGTTAAGTAGAGCCATATATTTATAGAAATATAATTAAAGAGGTATGTAGTATAGATACTTATAATTCATTCCAGATAAACAAGTAATTTTTAGTACAAATATTTCCTATACAATACTTTTCTTCTTTCCCAGTGTACATATGGGAAGGCAATTAGAAATAATTCAAATTTAACTGGGCACCATCTACTATTATTTGCAAGCCTAGCAACCCTAACTTCATGTGGCTAGGATTCACATGGAATCCAGTCCAAGCCTGGGTTGTCCCACCCAGCACCACGGCCAGTTTTGGCCATTCCCAGGCAATGGAGGGAGTCCTGCACTCCCTCCAGGTATCTGAGCAGTACTACTCACAATAATACTGTGAAGCAATATTATTTTCAAAACCTTCAAATGAGAAACAGAAAGACAGTATTCAGTGTATTTCCCTGAACCACCCTGATAAATACAGCTTGTATATCTGTTGTCTCAAGTGTAACCAGCCACCACATAAATATCACCTACAGCTATGATACATATATATATATATATATATATATATATATATATATATATATATATGGTTGTCCCTTCCAGGACACATATTGTAAGAAGAAACATTTAAGATGGACTAATACGAAACTCATGATCAAGTACCACTCTTCAACATTTCTAAGTCCTAGACTATCATCTTGTCATCTCCCTTCCTGGTTTCATTCAATTCAGTGTGTACTAATTGAGGCCTCCTTGTTCTAGGAACCAGGTCTGCTTCTTCCCTAGATCCCATGAAATTACTTTAGTCCTCTGCTAAGTACTATAGCCCATTACAAAAATGGCAAGTTGATGCCTAGGGTTTTAATATCTGGGGTCGAATCCCCTAATGTCAACTGCCCATCTATCCTCCGGAGATTGCCCTGGATTCTCCATTCATGCTGCTCTCCCTCAGGCTAGGCCACACATCATTCCATGCTTCTCCCTGGAGGGGATGGAGCCCCCTGGAGGGGCTCGAGCACTGCTCGAGTTCCCTAACTCCCAGGTCCCTCTGTATCTCTTAGTTAGGGATGGCATTCAAATACCATCTTCTTGTTCCTTTACCAGGAAGCTGGTACACCTGTCCATTTCAATCCATCTAAAGACAAACTAACCATGTAATTAGGTATCAGTCACTTAATCTGGCTCACGCCTCTTCTGTTACCTAAAATAATGTACTCTATTTAAATACAGCTATATTTTATATGAATTGGGAACAAAATTTTGATTTCATGATAGGCCTTCATCACCTTAAAGTTAGATAAAGGCAATGTTTTCATACATTTTTGTTGAATGGTCACAGAACCTCATCTAGATCCTCAGGCTAAAATTTATCTAAATTGTTAACATTAGCCATAATACAGCTACACTGTGATCAGTATGTTAACTCATTTAATCATGAGACTCTCTCACAGCCTCATTATCATTTTCTCTCTTGCCTGTTTCTCTAACAGGTGGGTTTTGTACATGGCAGAAAAGAATCTATCAAGACAGAAGAGTGACAGACTGATGGAATAGTAGAAGGCAACAAGTAAATACCAATTAGCCCATTATATAAGAAACAGAACAGGGACACCATATGGGGTCAGTTACCTAGAATTTGAATGGAATATCTCCAACACTAAACAGTGGAAGGATCCGAGCTGTGGTTAAAACAAAACAAAACAGAAAAAACACTATCAATCAATAAATTTGGTTGAGATAGCAAGAGATGGAGGCAAGGGGAAAACAAATATAGCACAGCTCAATCTAACTTAACTCAGTTCCAATATAGGTCTCTGTATGAGGACTGTTTCTTAATAAATTTTTAATCTAATTAATCATCAATAAACAACTTATTATGAAAGTAATGTATTTCCAGTTTTTGCAGAGAGCAAACTAGCGTAATCTTTTGACTTCTTCCCCACTCAAACATGGAAATGACATAGAAATAAGATTAAAAACATATCAACCTGAAGAACAGAATGAAACTGGGAGAAACCCAAGGAAACAGAACGTAACCACTAACAAGAAATAGATTGTGGGAATAGTTCTGAGTAGAGTTCTTCCTTCTCTGTTGCATTGCCATGAGGAAATTATGCTTGATCCTTCTATAACCCTTACAAGCAAAGGTACATAAGGCAACATGAGAGTGGTCCAGAGCTAAGAAGAGTTGAAGAGTGAATAACTCACTACAAGTGCACACAAAGCTTCCTACCAACCTAGGGAGTTCCCTCTTTCTGTCTCATCTCACTACACAAGATGAAATATTTTTACCAATGAAGAAAAGGACTTAGAAGAACAGCATCCAGGAAGAGGTGAAGGATAAGTACCCTAAGAGTTAGCGTTTCCAGATGAGCAACCATATTTGCACATACCCCAAGTGTAGTACAATGGGCTCTCTACTTTTGTACTCACCTGAAGTAGCACAAGTTAGGGCCTGGACTTTTGCCTTTTCCGTATAAGGTACACATTACTGACCAAGGTACCTCAGAGGAAAACAAATTCTATAGAGAAGAATACTGTGATAAATGGTGAACACAACTCTTATAAAAGAAAGATAATAAAATGTGCAACCCAAGATCACATGAGACAGAATTCATTAAACAAGAGAGCGCAAAAATTTTGAAAGAGCCAAATAAATATCCTTGATGAGATAACGAAGTATATTCCTGGCATAAAGCAGAAATAAGCAGTCACCAAGAAAAGAATCATACGGTAATACTGGGTATTACACATTTAACAGTTGAAATAAATAAGAAACTCAATAAATGGGATATATAGCAGAATGAAAACTATAACTATATGAGGCATTAAAATAAGCTTCAAATACTTTCAAGTAATTTAAATCATTCATAGAATGATTGACCATATAGATTTAAGCTAGAAAAATTTTTAAAAAGAAAATATAACTAAAAATATCCCAAATGTTAGGAACTTACACATGGACTCCTAATAACATATAGTATGAGGAAGAAATCACAACAAAAAATAAAGCTGTTTTGAATCAAATGGTAATGAAGATACTACTAAAAACTTATGGAATCCAGCTAAAGCCAGTGATCAGAAGAAAATTTATAGCCCCAAATATATTTATTAGAAAATAATCTTAGATTCTATCTCCAAGTTTAAAAAAAGAACTGAAAATCATACCAACATGTTCCATACTACCCCATCTATTCTGCTATTGAGGTTACCAATGGAATTTTTTATTTACATTACTGTATTTTTTAGTTCCAGAATCTCCTTTTGGTTCTTATTTGTATTTCCCATCTCTTTTCCAAGACTTTCTATTTCTCTGCTTAGGCCTTCTATTTTTTTTCATTTGTTTCAAATGCATGCATAATTGCTCACTGAAGTATTTTATAATGCTGCTTTAAACTGCTTGTAAAATAATTCCAACATGTTCATCTTGTCATTGCATCTGGAGATTGTCTTTTATCATTTACACTGAGATACCTGATTCTTTGTTTGAAGAGTGATATTCATTTTTATCCTGGATATTTTATGTACTGAGAATCTGGATCTTACTCAAATCTTCTGTTTTAGCAGCCCTCTTCTAAAACCATGCCCTTTCGGGAAGGGAGTCACTACCTCATTCATACCAGGTGGGGTGGAAGTATAGGTTCACCGCATGGCCTTCATGACACAATGGGGATAGGAAAATCCATTGCCAATGGGATGTAGGGAAAGCCCTGACCTCCCACTAGTACTCTTCTGAAATCTTGTCTGGAGGGGAAGGGCACCTGCTACAGCTGGAAGAGGGTGGAAGTCTAGGCTTCCTACTTGATATTAGCTGAAGAAGAGGGGGAAGGGCTGCAGTATTTTTCTCTGGTGTTCGCCTGCAATACGGCAAGCATTGCCGAAATGTTTTCTATCCTGCTAAGCTACTCTCCTCTCGGTCCTCTGGCTACGGAGAGTAAGATTTCCTTGGTGCTTTTTTGTTTGTTCCCATTGGTGTTTCCAAGTTGTAGGCTTATCTAGAATTCAGTCTGAGATATATAGAAGGCAAAAAGGAAATCCTGGAAACCCACTGCCTTTTGGTTGCTTGGGTCCCAAAGGGACTAGCTAGTCTTTTTTCTCTCTACCTTTCCCAGTCTTCTTAGGCTTTTTAATATATAATATCCAGAGTTTTAGCTGTATTTAACAGAATAGGGAGAAGCGTCTGCTCCAACTTCTTTGGAACCAGAAGTCCTATATCTATTTAAAAAGTGAATTCATTATTATAATCTTCCCTAAAAAATATTTAGCTGAAATAACTCCACCATGAATTATTTCAATCTTTTAAGAAAGATTGAAATTGAAATTGAAATTTCTTTCTTTTAAGAAAGAAATAAATTCAGTTTTATACAATCTGTTCACAGATAGAAAATGCAGGAAAGTTTCCCAATTCATTTTATGAGGCTAGCATAAACTTCATACCAAAATCTAACAGGATTATGTTTAAAAGGAAAAATAAAAGCCTAGCTCTCATAAACACAGTTGAAAAAAATCCTCAAAAAACCATTAGTACATTGAATGAAGTGTTATATAAAAGGAACAATAGCTTACAATTAAGTGGAGTTAATTCTAGAAATGTAAGAGTGGTTTAACATTCAAAAATCAAACAGTAAAATTATAGTAATATTATTAAAAAGAAATATCATGTAATAACATTCATGGAGGCAGAAAACTATTGTAAAATTATTGTTCTTTGTTTTTAACCTTATGGAACAAGTTTCACTTTGCCTTGTCTTATGTTTATGTATTTAGCTATCTGAAAGCAAGAACCTTGCCTTTTCATCTCTGTACATCCTCACAATTTTGACATCAAAATTTAGTGAAAGATCTTTCACATAATCAGATCTTAAATAGGAATAAAAGAAATATAACAAATGTTTTTAATGTTATTAAAGTACTGTTGCCCATTACATTTTCCAAATTATTCACACTAACCTCTTGCCTCATGGTTTATCTTTTTTGTTGTTGTTTTTTGGTTTTTTTGTTTTTGTTTCTTTCATGGTTTATCTTTTACAAATGATCTTGGGTCTCCATGTTAAAGTCACATCCCTCTTACTAATATATATATTCTAGAGGTGCTGGTATGATATAAATGTGAATGGAATTAAAATAAGAGCTATCACAACACCGTCAGAGAGCCAACCAACAGGATAAGTGGAGTTAGAGGAAGCAGTTGGGAAGCAATGGCAGTAATGTGTTGCCCATTCTCTTGAGGCTGGGCATCTACACCTTCAGCTATTACAGCCTTATATCTCCCTACTCCACCAAGGAAAAATGAACCATATTGCACTGGATTTTCCATTCTACAAAAATTGTAACATTTAATGCTGGGAATGGGCTTTTACTCATTAGGAATAGGGAATAAAGAGAATCATTGATTCTAGTCTTTCACCATTGTCATTACTGTGAAAAGTAGAAAATTACTGTTTCACTCTCCATTTATTTTTTGTTCCCTATTTTCCATTTAGATATTTTGAAATCAGTTAAAATTGCCTGAAAAAATAATACAGAACAATTCAAAATATACAATTATTTTTTAAAGTAGGTTAGAAAGTTAGAAATGCACTATGCTCTTGAGTTTATTATATATAGTATATGCCTATGACTATATTAAAATATTAATAGTTACTATAACTGAAATGGTGGATGAATTTAATTTCATTTGAATTTTTCCAAATTTCCCAGATGTTTTCCAATAAGTATGTATTATTTATTTAATCAGGAAAGTTTTATTTTTATCTTTTTTTATATTGGAGAATATATGATTTACAATGTTGTGTTAGTTTCAGGTGTACAGTAAAGTGATTTAGTTATACATATACATATATCTAATCTTTTCCAGATTCTTTTCCCATATAGGTTATTACAGAGTATTCAGTAGAGTCCCCTGTGCTATACACTAGGTCCTTGTTGATTATCTATTTTATATATAGTAGTGTATATATGTTAATTTAATACATTTTTAATTTATTAAAAAATAATCATTTAATAAGTTAGATTTAATTAGATCTTTGAGGCAATATCCCTAAAGCTTTAAGAACTACTACTACTCTCCACATAGTTTAGAGATACTATTTAAATTCCTTCTGAGATTATAGAGTCTCTTAGAAGAAAACAAAGAAGGATTTAAATTGCTATCAGAGCCACTGATGGGTCCTAAGGAAATTTTTAAGGCTCAGAGATTGGGGAATATTTGTAAGATTTACTATCGATACGAACTCAAGACAGAACATTCAGGTAAGAATGACAGCCTTACCAAACAGCTCAAAAAAAGAAGAGAGCTAAGATGTCAACTAGCTTGAGGAAGTACAACCACAATGAATTTATTATGAATTTATTACCAAGAAGTTGGTAAAATACTGGAATAGAATAAGGAATGATATCTAGTGATGAGTGTGCTTGTGTCTAACACTACATCCTTTTTTAGAAACTGAAGTCCCAACAGGACATGCTACCTATTGGGTGTGGAGAAGGTAAGAATCCTACATAAAAAATTAAATAGGAAGTACTGGGGCAGTATTTTAAAGATTTGTTTCAGAAAAAGAAAGAGAAATGGAAATAATAAGTTCTCAATAATTTATTTTTTATATATTTTTTTACTTTGAACTGATTTTAAACTTTCAGAAAATTTACCAAATTAGTGCAAAGAGTTCCCTTACATCTCTCAACTAACATCCAATGTCAATATCTTACACAACCATAGTACAAGTATCAAGAATAAGATATTAAGGTTGGTACATTATATTAACTGTGGACTTTATTCAGATTTCACCAATTTTTCACTAGTGTCTTTTTCTGTTCTAGGATTCTTTTCAAGGTCCCACACTCTATATAATTGTTATTTGTCCTTTGTCTCTTCCAGTTTGTGACAGTTCCTCAGTCTTTTTTCTTTCATCAATTTGAAAAGCTCTAAATAAAAAATTAAAAAAGAAATATACACAAAACGAATTATTAAATTAAGGAAATATCTTGAATATCTATAAACATCATTTTAAATTATCATTTCTTCTTACGATGAAAAAAGGGGAAAAAATGTGAACCTGAAAGTCCAGATTAAATTAACACAGGTTGTGCAATTACTCTGTATCAAGGACTATCACGTCACACATACTTACTTCACAACAATTCTATAAAATAGGTGCTATTATGCTAATATTACAGATGGCACAGTTTGTGTCTTGCGCAAGGTCTGTACAGTTAAGAAACCACAGAGCGGAGACTAAACTCTAAGTTCTCTGACTCCTAGCCAACTGCTGTTTGCATTAAGACATGGTACTTTTTCATAAATAAATCTTATCAGCATTTCGGACAAAGGGATAAAAGGATTAGGGCACAGTAGGCTTCCAGGGCACAGCCTTGGAGATGGTGAGAGCATTCAGGATAAGCAAGGTGAATCAATCCCAGGAGTGAGCCTGTTGCTCAGATAGACGTTCCCACTAGACAAGAGTTAAAACGCTGTTGCTGTGTTTCCAACAACAAAAAAATTGCACTTGGTTTCCACACAGAAATGTTAGTGAAAAACCCAGAATAATTCTCAATACCACGTAGAAAAAGGAGAAAAGGCCTTTCTTTTTTACCTTTGCCTTTGCTCACTCCATCTTATTCATTAATGTTTCCTTTGGGGGCTCATAGAAGCTTATTTATTCACACAAGCACTGGGGATCTCCTGTGACGGATGTTTCATATTGTGAAGAACAAAGTCGTTTTACCAACAAAAGGGGAAACCTGATAACTCTGAAATTAGAATTCAATACTTAGTGCTGGAAACTTACTCCTGAGGAAGCCTTCCAGGATGGCTGAGGTAGAGCCCGATTTAAGAGGCTCCTGGGGCAAAATAGGAAACACTGGTTGAATTTATATGATTTACAGACAAACTTCCGTTGGCAAATACAGGTAGACGATAGATGCACATGTTTTCTTTCCTTGCACAGGTGGTGCCCAATGGTGAAAAATAATCTAAGGACAGGGCCTTTCGGGAGATGGATAAAGCTCAGGGAGCCAAGAAATTGAAACTTTACATATTTTGAAGAAAGAGAAAGAAGCAAAAGTAACGGAAGCCCCCAACTGCTTCCCCAAGGTCTTGCCTTTCTACCAGGTATCTCCTCTTTCTCTTTACTATATGATACTGTTGTTGCTTTTTTAATGAATCCTATCTATACCGCTAACCTTGGTCACATTCTAAATGGTGGGTTCTATAATCTTTTTTTGCAAGAACTGGGCTGTGTCAGTACGTCTTCTCAGAGTGGATATATTTGTGAGATTGACTGGTTGAAACTGGAACATTAAATGGCCTGAATTAGTCTCTGAAAAAAAGCAACAGAAAATCTCAAGTCAATTCCAATCCATTGACTGTTCTTTTTCCTTCTTGGGTTTTAGAGACAGCTGGAGCCAACAAATGCCTGGACCTTCTGGCCTCTTTGGCTTCTCCTAATCATTAGAAAGAACGCAGAGATGCTAACCTTTGCCCCAGGGCAGTTCCCTATCAAGAAAATTTGTTTTTCTTATTTTTACAATTAAAATATATAGGTTTAGCATAGAAAAATTTTAAAATATGAAAAAGATTAAGAAAAGTTAAATGCTTCAAACCCAATCTAAGAAAACCACAGTTAATATTTTTGTTTCTTCCAGCTACACATATACAAAATTGTGATTATTTATATTGCCAAGTAACTTGCTTTTATCACATAATAATATATCATGAGCATTTTTCCTTATCCTTAACTCCTCTGGAAGAATACAATTTTCAGTGGTACAACATATGAAGGTATGTTTTCTCACATATCATAACATGCTCCACCACTACATACCAGATTTTCAGCATCCTAAAGAAAAACAAATTACAACTGTCTATTGATTATTTCAGAAAAATAATATTAAGTAATAATAATGATGACAATAACAGTAATTCTTAACTGACTTTTAGGGAAACACCTCCAGAGTTTCATCATTTAAAATCAAGTTGGCCCATGTCTAAATTACCGAGTTTTAATCAAGAATGTTAAATTCTAGCAAATGATTTTTTTATATCTATCTAGATGATCATATAAGGGTTTCTGCTATTATTTGTTTGGTATATTATGTTGATAGATATCTAAATAATATTCGGAATGTCTTGCATTCATGAAATTATTTTAATATACAGTTGGAATTGTTTTGAATATATTTACAAATTTTACATATATGTTCAAATGAGACTGAACCATAGTTTTGTTCTATCTTTGACAATTTGGGGTATAAAATTTATTTTAGTCTGATAAAATGATTTATGAAGTGTCCCATAATTTTTTGGACATTAAACTATTTATGTACCACAGAGATTGTTTCTTGAAAGTATAAATTAACGCTTTACTAAGTAATCTGTGTCCAATGTTCATTTTGAGGATCAGTGTCTATCCTTCTCCCAGTTGAATCTCTGGTAAAACTACAGAATCTATTATGCTAAGTGTTTACTAAATGAATAAATGAAAGATACTAGGAGAGAGGTAAGCACAGTTCTATGGAAGCACTTAAATGGGCATCCTACCCAAACTAGAAATTCAGGAAAGTTTCCTAGGAAAAGGTATTAACTAACTAGGAGGGGCCCTTCCAGTTTAAGCGAGGATTTCAGCATGGCTATTGCAGAGCGTAAAGAAGAAGGATCAGTAGTGGCTCCAAAATTTATACATTAGCATTTAGGGGTGACGATCTGACTGTGGGAAATTTTTCTTGAAGCCGTGTTCTATAACAACTACACTGTTTTCTCTCAAATTCTCCTACTGTTATATTGGATTGACGTTGGGGGCAAGACTGATGAAGATTATGGGTAAGCAAATCCTCCCCCAGTATCTTTTCCCTTGGCACATTCGTGGTGTGGGGAAATATGGAAATGACATAAAAGAAGGTGGAGAGATTAAACTGGGCCTTTTATGATGGGCTAATTCAGTGTTAATGAGATGACTTTTTCCACTTTCTCTTATTTGTCATAAGTATTTAAATGGTCTCCTTCATCTGGGCCTTTTTCTTTGAGCAAAGAAAAGGAGCCACTCTCTTCTCATTTCTTTCTCAACACCCACTCTCTCAAGATATAAGTGCTTAGTTTAGTGCTCATTTGTAACAGAATAATAAGCTCCTTCTATCCTCCTCCAACCTCTTCTCTTCCTTCTCCTCCTCCTTCTACTTAGAGCAGCTGTGCTCAAACAAATCAAAACTGCCTCAACTCACACTTTTGAAGTTAGATCCATGTGCCAACGTGAACAGAGACAGGCAAGGAAGAGCAGGAAAAAGGGAATTTCTTCTGTTAATAAACTATTGTACCATGATCTCTTTTTAAATCTCTCCCAAACCACTATCTAGGTGGTAACGCACTAGGAGGAAGAGAAAAAATATAGAAACTTAATGGGGAAGCCAGGAAGGCTGCCCTATGTGACCAGCCAAGGAATAAGCCAAGGAATCATGCCCTTCTGTGCTCCAGAAAGAGAGAGCAAGGCAAATGGTTGGTTGCAGGCTGGAGGACAGAAAAAAAAGGAGACGTTTTCTCACTCTGCTGCCCTGGTCCCAATGAAAACAATCTATCACAGGAATACAGCATAGTATAAGGCACAGTGCTTACATCCAAAATCCACAGTCTTTCCTGGGCATCATATTGGACAAATATGAAACAATTAGGGCAACAGCTGAGTTTTCATAATGTACTAACTAACACTGTATATCACAGGAACTCATGATATACACCGTGGGCTAGAAAAAGCAAGTAAGGCAGGAATGTTAGTTTCAACACACCTAAACACTGTGTAGTATTTTCAGAGGATCAGAAGAGAATCTGTGATAGGTACTATGGTATTGTGTTAAGAGGACTGACTCTGGATCCAGATTGCCAGTTATTAAATCCTGGTTCTAGCTATATTATCTTGGGCAAGCTACTTTAACTTCCCTTTACCTGTTTGCCTTGTAAAATGGGGATAATAATTGTTTCTCATACTATTATTATATGTAATACTGATAGGCTCGCAGTGAATATTAAACGACTGAATAAAGTGCTTATCACAGCACCTGGACAGAGTTAGTTCTCAATAAATATTAGGTAGCTATCACTGGTCCAGCCATACTAATACTTGCCAGTATTCATAAAATCTTTGTGCCCGGGCTTCTCTGGTGGTGCAGTGGTTAAGAATCTGCCTGCCAGTGCAGGAGACATGGGTTCAAGCCCTGGTCTGGGAAGATCCCACATGCCGCGGAGCAACTAAGCCTGTGCACCACAACTACTGAGCCTGAGCTCTAGAGCCCGCGAGCCACAACTACTGAGCCTGCATGCCACAACTACTGAAGCCTGTGTGCCTAGAGCGCATGCTCTGCAACAAGAGAAGCCACCACAATGAGAAGTCTGCACACCACAACAAAGAGTAGCCCCCGCTCTCCACACCTAGAGAAAGCCCACGTGCAGCAAAGAAGACTCAAAGCAGCCAATAAAAAAAAAAAAATGCTATTCTAGTGAACACATGAACGATAAGAAAGTCAGACCGCCTTACTGCTGACATGAAGAAAGGTTCAGTGGTCTGAACAGATCAAACCCACAACATTCCCTTAAACCAAAGCCTAAGCCAGAGAAAGGTCCTAACTCTCCTCAATTCTATGAAGCCTGGGAGAAGTGAGGAAGATGCAGAAGAAAAGTTTGAAGCTAGCTGACGTTGTTTCATGAGGTTTAAGAAAGGAATCCACATCCATAATTAAAAAGTGCAAAGTGAAGCTGCAAGTGCTGATGTAGATACAGCAAGTTACCTAGAAGCTCTAACTAAGATAACGAATGAAGGTGGCTACACCAAACAACAGATTTTCAATGCAGACAAAACACTCTTATACTGGAAGAAGATGCCATCTAGGATTTTCACAGGTAGAGAGAAGTCGAGGCCTGTCTTCAAAGCTTCAAAGGACAAGCTGACACTCTTGCCAGGGGCTAATGCAACTGGCGGTTTAAGCCAATACTCATTTACCCTTCCAAAACTCCTAGTGCCCTTAATAATTATGCTAAATCAACTCTGCCTGTGCTGTATAAATGGAACAGCAAAGGCTGGATGACAACACACTGTTTACAGCATGGTTTACTGAATACCTGAAGACCACTGTTGAGACCTATTGCTCGGAAAAAGAGATTCCTTTCAAAATATTAAAGATACCCAATGAGATTAATGTTGTTTTCACGCTTGCTTACACATCCATTCTGCAGTCCATGGGTCAAGGAATAATTTTGACCTTCAAGTCTTGTTATTTAAGAAATACATTTCATAAGGCTATAGCTGTCATAGATAGTGATTCCTCTGATGGATCTAGGCAAAGCCAATTGAAAACCTTCTGGAAAGGATTCGCCATTCTGGATGCCATTAAGAACATTCCTGATTCATGGGAAGAATTCAAAACATCAACATTAAAAGGAGTTTGGAAGGTGTTAATTCCAACTCTCATGGATGACTTAGAGGGATTCAAGACTTCAGCGGAGGAAGTAACTGCAGATGTGGTGGAAATAGCAAGAGAACTAGAATTAGAGGTGGAGCTTGAAGATGTGACTGAATTGCTGCATTCTCATGATAAAACTTTAATGGATAAGGAGTTGTTTTTTAAACATGAGCAAAGAAAGTAGTTTCTTGAGATGGAACCTACTCCTGGTGAAGATGCTATGAAGATTGTTAAAATGACAGCAAAGGATTTAAAATATTACATAAAATTAGTTGCTAAAGCAGTGGGAGGGTTTGAGAAATCTGACTCCAATTTTGAAAGAAGTCCTACTGTGGGTAAAATGCTATCAAACAGCATTGCATGCTACAGAGAAATCATTCATGAAAGGAAGAGTCCATCAATGAGGCAAACTTCACTGTTGTCTTATGTTAAGAAATTGCCATGGCCACCCAACCTTCAGCAACACCACCCTGATCAGTCAGCAGCCATCAACACTGAGGCAAGACTCTCTGCCAGCAAAGAGATTATGAGTCACTGAAAGCTCAATTGATGGTTAGCATTTTTTAATTAAGCATGTACATTGTCTAAGGTAGGAAATTTGACAAGCTATGTTAACTACAATGATGAAATCATAATAAATTCTAAGTACAATGATGTAACAGTATAGTGTATGTGGAATTAATATTATCATTCAATAAGTTTATTATAACCTGTTAGAATTTTCCCTTAACATATATTCTCATTTTTCAAAACAAAATAATTTTTTTTATTTGCCTTGTATAAGATAGAGAGCAAAGTAACAAACCCTAGACTAGACTATGTTTCTATACATAGTTGCTATAGAAGACCTCCTTCTGCTTTTTTTTGTGTGTATCATATAGTTGACACTTTGCGGTTTGGCAGGAACATTTACATTTCGCATTTTAAAACATACAGAGTTTTTAACGGATACTAAATAAGTGAGCACTAATATTTATAATAATACAAAATATGTTAGCAAAGCTAGTGCCAATAATGAAACATGGAAGTTGGTCTAAAAAGAACTCATAATGATTTACACGCAGCATTTATTTATTTAGATTTTAAAAATGAAGCACAATCAGCTTTTAATAAATAATCTTATTAAATGTTAAGAGTACCTTGTTATATGCATGAAAGAATAAAATATAAATGGCATCAACAAAATAGAATGTAGATGATAATGGAATCATATCTTCAACTTACTGGAACAAAATAACTGTAAACTGTAAAGTAGCTAAATTATCTTTCAAGACTGAAGATAAATTACTTTTCAGATAAAGACTAAGGGATTTTTATCATTCAAAGAATGTACTGAATTAACTATTAAAGAATGTAACTAAGGAAGAATTAAATTCAACCTAAATGGAAGAATAGAATGGAAAAGAAAAGAAAGAAAGCAATAGTTAACAAAAAATTAATAAATATATGAAGAGATCTATAAAATAGCCTTTATAGAAAAATAAAGAAAACAAAAATCTTCAGAATTACAAAAAGACTCAAGTTTCGTGAAGACACTAAATAAGAGTAGGTGATTTTTTTTTTTTTTTTTGCGGTACACGGGGCTCTCACTGCTGTGGCCTCTCCCGTTGCGGAGCACAGGCTCCGGACGTGCAGGCTCAGCGGCCATGGCTCACAGGCCCAGCCGCTCCGCGGCATGTGGGATCTTCCCAAACCGGGGCACGAACCCGTGTCCCCTGCATCGGCAGGCGGACTCTCAACCACTGCGCCACCAGGGAAGCCCAAGAGTAGGTGATTTTAATACAAACTTCTCTAAAACTGTTTGCTATAGAAATGTGAAAATAAAAGATTTGAGTTCTACAGTAAATAAGATTAACTAAAATATATAAAAATGTAATATATAGACAATAATATATGAAATACATAATATATAAGGTCTATAAAATTGTATATTCAAACACTAGAGAATATATGTTTAAAATACAAGGCAAGTATTAATAAATATTGAACAGTTAAAATCACTCGACCACAATTTCTAGTTACAACACAACAGAATTCCAACAAAACCAGTTGATGTAGGTTAACTCTACAAGGAAATTTATAGGTATAAATAAATAAATATTTCAATCTTTGTATATGACATATATACATGTGATACATATATACATATATGAAAATATGAAAAATGTAAAATTAAAACACTAAGCATTCAATTCAAACACTAAGAAAAAACAAAGAAACAAAGACAAGGAAGTAGTGAATAAGTTGCTTAAAAAATTGCGAGGCCAAAACAATTCCCCTTGAAAAGTCTAATAAACTTTAAAGAATAGAAAAACTCTATCACATGCATTTATTTCAGAAAACAGAAAATATGAAGAGCTTCTCAAACTAATATTTTGAGCCTAAAATAAAGTGAAACAAAAACTGCATAAGAAAATGGACAACCTGGAAGAAATGGACAAATTCTTAGAAAGGTATAACCTTTCAAGACTGAACCAGGAAGAAATAGAAAATATGAACAGACCAATCACAAGTAATGAAATTGAAACTGTGATTAAAAATTTTCCAACAAACAAAAGTCCAGGACCAGACGGCTTCACAGATGAATTCTACCAAACTTTTAGAGAACAGCTAACACCCATCCTTCTCAAACTCTTCCAAAAAATTGCAGAGGAAGGAACACTCCCAAACTCATTCTATGAGGCCACCATCACCCTGATACCAAAACCAGACAAAGATACTACAAAAAAGGAAAATTACAGACCAATATCACTGATGAATATAGATGCAAAAATACTCAACAAATTACTAGCAAACAGAATCCAACATATTAAAAGGATCATATACCATGATCAAGTGGGTTTTATCCCAGGGATGCAAGGATTCTTCAATATACTCAAATCAATCAATGTGATACACCATATTAACAAACTGAAAAAGAAAAACCATATGATCATCTCAATAGATGCAGAAAAAGCTTTTGACAAAATTCAACACCCATTTATGATAAAAACTCCCCAGAAACTGGGCATAGAGGGAACCTACCTCAACAAAATAAAGGCCATATATGACAAACCCACAGCAAACATCATTCTCAATGGTGAAAAAATGAAAGCATTTCCTCTAAGATCAGGAACAAGACAAGGATGTCCACTCTCACCACTATTATTCAATATAGCTTTGGAAGTCCTAGCCATGGCAATCAGAGAAGAAAAAGAAATAAAAGGAATCCAAATTGGAAAAGAAGAAGTAAAACTGTCACTGTTTGCAGATGACATACTATATACATAGAGAATCCTAAAGATGCCACCAGAAAACTACCAGAGCTAATCAATGAATTTGGTAAAGTTGCAGAATACAAAATTAATGCACAGAAATCTCTGGCATTCCTATACACTAATGATGAAAAATCTGAAAGAGAAATTAAGGAAACACTCCCATTTACCACTGCAACAAAAAGAATAAAATACCTAGGAATAAACCTACCTAGGGAGACAAAAGTCCTGTATGCAGAAAACTATAAGACACTGATGAAAGAAATTAAAGCTGATACCAACAGATGGAGAGACAGACCATGTTCTTGGATTGGAAGAATCAATATTGTGAAAATGACTATACTACCCAAAGGAATCTACAGATTCAATGCAATCCCCATCAAATTACCAATGGCATTTTTTACAGAACTAGAACAAAAAATCTTAAAATTTGTATGGAGACACTAAAGACCCCGAATAGCCAAAGCAAACTTGAGGGAAAAAAACGGAGCTGGAGGAATCAGACTCCCTGACTTCAGACTATACTATAAAGCTACAGTAATCAAGACAATATGGTACAGGCACAGAAACAGAAATATAGATCAATGGAACAAGATAGAAAGCCCAGAGATAAACCCACGCACGTACGGTCAACTAATCTATGACAAAGGAGGCAAGGATATACAATGGAGAAAAGACAGTCTCTTCAATAAGTGGTGCTGGGAAAACTAGACAGCTACATGTAGAACAATGAAATTAGAACACTCCCTAACACCATACACAAAAATAAACTCAAAATGGATTAGAGACCTAAAGGTAAGACCAGACACTATAAAACTCTTAGAGGAAAACATAGGAAGAACACTCTTTGACATAAATCACAGCAAGATCTTTTTTGATCCACCTCCTAGAGTAATGGAAATAAAACCAAAAATAAACAAGTGGGACCTAATGAAACTGAAAAGCTTTTGAACAGCAAAGGAAACCGTAAACAAGACAAAAAGACAACCCTCAAAATGGGAGAAAATATTTGCAAACGAATCAATGGACAAAGGATTAATCTCCAAAATATATAAATAACTCATGCAGCTCAATATTACAAAAACAACTAACCCAATCCAAAAATGGGCAGAAGACCTAAATAGACATTTCTCCAAAGAAGACATACAGATGGCCAAGAAGCACATGAAAAGCTGCTCAACATCACTAATTATTAGAGAAATGCAAATCAAAACTACAATGCAGTATCACCTCATACCAGTTAGAATGAGCATCATCAGAAAATCTACAAACAACAAATGCTCGAGAGGGTGTGGAGAAAAGGGAACCCTCTTGCACTGTGGGTGGGAATGTCAATTGATACAGCCACTATGGAGAACAGTATGGAGGTTCCTCAAAAAACTACAAATAGAACTACCATATGACCCAGCAATCCCACTACTGGGCATATACCCTGAGAAAACCATAATTCAAAAAGAGTCATGTACCAAAATGTTCATTGCAGCTCTATTTACAATAGCCCGGAGATGGAAACAACCTACATGTCCATTATGGGATGAATGGATAAAGAAGATGTGGCACATATATACAATGGAATATTACTCAGCCATAAAAAGAAACGAAATTGAGCTATTTGTAGTGAGGTGGATGGACCTAGAGTCTGTCATAAAGAGTGAAGTAAGTCAGAAAGAGAAAGACAAATACAGTATGCTAACACATATATATGGAATTTAGGAAAAAGAAATGTCATGAAGAACCTAGGGGTAAGACAGGAATAAAGACATAGACCTACTAGAGAATGGACTTGAGGATATGGGGAGGGGGAAGGGTAAGCTGTGACAAAGCGAGAGAGTGGCATTGACATATATACACTACCAAATGTAAAATAGATAGCTAGTGGGAAGCAGCCACATAGCTCAGGGAGATCAGCTCGGTGCTTTGTGACCACCTAAGAGGGGTGGGATAGGGAGGGTGGGAGGGAGGGAGATGCAAGAGCGAAGAGATATGGGAACATATGTATATGTATAACTGATTCACTTTGTTATAAAGCAGAAACTAACACACCATTGTAAAGCAATTATACTCCAATAAAGATGTAAAAAAAAAAAAAAACCTAAATAAAATATTATCTAACATAATCCAGCAATGTACAAAGTAATAATACCTAGTGTCCAAGTAGGAGTTATCCCAGGCAACCAAGGAAATTTTAACATTAGAAAATGTGTTCATTTTCACACAATATCAATAATTCACAGTATCAATTTCAGGAGGAAATAATGACCATTTTGATAAATGCAGGAAAATCATTTGATAAATTCAACAGGCAATTATAATATTTTTAATCTTGGCAAATTAGAACAGAAACTTTTTCAACCTGACAAGATACCTATCCAAAACCCACAGCAAATATCATAGTTAATGTTGCAATATTAAATATGTTCATTGTAATGTTCAAAATGAGATTTTTTAAATGCCTGGGTTTGCCTCTTCCATAACACTGGACTAGAATCCAATTGTATAAAGAAGAAGAAATAAGACATTTAAAGATTACAAAGGCAGAAATGAAATTATCGTTATCCCAGACAATACAATTTTCTACAAAGAAAATGAAGAAAAGTTATAAACAAATCATCTGAGTTAATAATGGTTGCAAGTCAAAGATCAATATTAAAAAATCAATTGTGTTCCTTGTATCAATCACAACTGGTTAAAAAAGTATCTTAAAAAGAATCTCATTCACAATAGCAACATATATGTGAAATGCCTATGAATAAATCTAATAAAAAAAGCACAAGTACTTTATCAGAAAAAAATTATAAATCTTTATTTTAAAAAAACAGATAAGGAAACCTGAGTAAACAGGGAGCTATATTTTGAATACAGTTAAGAAATTCAAAAATATTTATCCCCAACAACCTAAATTTAATGTAATTTCTATTAAAAGTCAAACAAAGTGAGGTTTTCTTTCCCCTATTTGGATATTATTAAGTTGATCCTAAAATTTACAGAAAGAATAAAAGACTAAGAGTCACCAAGAAAATACTGCAGAATAAGAATGAGGATATGGTAATCACTATACCAAATATCAAGACTGGCTATAAGTTGTAGATATGTAGATAATGTAGTGTTGGTGAAGATAAACAGACAAATGGATCAACAGAATAGGACAGAAAGTCTAGGAACATCCCAGGCATCTAAAAGAGTTTGAAAACAGATATTATAGAGAGTTTGATGACTGATATGGCATTGTAAATCAGTACAGACCAAATACTGACAAAAAAAGATAACGATAGATGTCTACCTCATACTACACCACATATAAATTTAATAAAGAGTAAATAGCCAAATTCTAAAAAGCGAAATTCTAAAACTTCTATAGAAAATTGTGGGAAAATATCTCTACGGCATATGGGCAGGAATAGTATTAACATTTGTTAAATAAGACACAAAACAAAAAGTAAATGAAAAGAATGACAAAATCAGCCTCCTTAAAAAAATTTTTTTTCAGATGTGTTTTCAGGCTTAAAAACTATTTAGTCAAAGAAACACACTTAACAAAACAGTAAAATTTTATTTTAAATGATAAAAATTGGTTCAACCCTTCAGAAAAATAATATGACACTACCTATTTAAAATCTCAGCAATCTATTCATTCCTGAGAGTCAGCTAGAATTTTATCCAAGGGATATAGCTAAAAGAAAGAAGAAAACAAATTAAAGCATACAGAAATTTTCATTATTTAAAATATCAAAATATGAGAAAGATAGGAGGAGAATGAGCCAAGTATCCTTCATCAACTCAATGAAATATTATGCAACCAAAAAATAGGTAATTTAAGACTCAGCCTCCTTAAAATTAAAAGTTTTATATGACAAAAGACACCATTAAGAAAGTTTAAATACTAGACATAAATGGGAGAAATTATCTGTAGTACACAAAAACAAAAAAAGGATTAGTCCAGAGTATGTTTCTAAAAATACAAACAATCCAATAAAAAACTGCAATTTCTACAATGTAAAGGAACCCCAATACCAATAAAAATATAAAAATAATCAAATCACAAGTTATCAGAGAAACAAAAAAAATTTTAATGAGACATTGCATACCCCAAAAATAGTCAATCAGTAAATTATGACAGTAATATGGAGAAACACAAAATCTAATTGCCACGGGGAATATATGAATTAACACTTTGAAGAGCAAATAAGCAAGATCAGGTAAAGTTAATCCCTTAATTCCACTTCCAGGTATGGACTCAACGAAAGGATGAAGAAAAAGCTAGTCTATGCTACCATCTAGTGGCCTCAGAATATAATAGAAAATACAATACCTTCAGCAGTGTTTACAAAGGACTTCTCAAAGTACCTGCACAGGGGTGCAGCAACAACTTATAAATGTGCAGAGTTTATATATGCAGTAACTTCCCTCACTGCCCTTTTGGGCCAGTATATGACTCCATCTATCCTTCTTCCTTTTGCAGATTTGCATGAACCTAACTAACCTTGTGACAAAACCAAGTAGAAATATCTTCAGGCAGAGTGTTTCTCATGTCTATCTTATATAATTTCCAACACCCTTCAAATGATATCCATTGTTATGTGAGGTTGAAAGAATGCTTCTCCAAACTAACCAGATTAGATTGCATTGACAAGAATATGGTGCAAAAGGGGCCCTCATACACTTCTGTTAAGGTACAAATTCGGAAAATTAGCAAAGATGAATATATATCCCAAAATCAAACCAATAATTTTTTTATTAAACAAAAAAAATTACAAAAAAGATAAATATGTGTATAAACTATGACACAAAAATTCCTCTCCTGGATACATTCTCTAATCATGGTTCTTAACCCCAAAGGACATCTAAGAATCTAAAAGTTTCATATATTGAAAATGGATAAGTTCCCGAGATCAGCTGTACAAATTGTGCTATAGTTAACAATACTGTAGTGTACACTTCAAGTCTTGTTAAGCGGGGTTATATCTTGTTAGTTTTTACCGCAATAAAAAAATAAAACAAAACCTTCTTGGAGTGGCCAAAAGCATCCAGAAAATGAAATGGGAGCAGTCAACATTTATAAGAAGCAATGGCACTGGGAGAGTTTCCCTTTTAATGATTTTAAGATAAGGGAAGGACAGTCACCACCACTACAAGGTGCCTAAAATTCAGATGGAAAACTTCAATCTTACTGACTTGAAGAAACAGAGGACAGAGTTCAGGAAGACCACAGCAGCTGAAAATCTAGAAAAGAAAACCACAGTCAAATACAGCCAGAGAGTGGGAGCCCCAAATTTCTATATAAACTCTGCCCAAATACTGGCTGATCCCTAAACTACACATAAGAAGAGTTAAGGCTAAAAGACCTGAACAGAGATTTCAGTTGCTGCCCACCTCAGAGAAGACAACTTTGAAATCTGAGTCCTGTCAAAGTACTGCCTGCTAAAGCAAAACATCAATACTTGTGGAAAATTCCGTTTCCGCAAATAGTCACAGAAATATTTTTACTCCAACAGGCTCTTCTGAAACCTTGCTAGTCCCCTGATCAAGAGGCAGAGTCTTTTTCACCTTTGTGCATCCCGCAACACTGAGTAAATACACCTGGCATCAAAAATGAGCAGAGGGCCTGGCACATATTTGGATCTTAAAATACAAATACAACTGTGATCTTCTAACAAAGGCCAACATAATTCTGGAGTGCTGGAAGAATATAAGTGTGGATGGAGCTAAAACACTGAGATATGGAAGTGCACAGCAGGGTCAGGGGACAGAAAGTCAATAGAAGATAAATGGAGTGAGAGGGGACAGTTGGGAAGAAATGGCAGGAGGGTATTGGACATTCCTTGAGGCTGTGCATCGACAGCTTTGGTTACCACACCCTTATATCTGCTTCACCTGAAAAAGAAAAACTGTGCATCACACTGATCTTCCATTCTATAAAATGGGCTTTGTGATACATTCTGACAATGAGAACTGGCTTTTACTCACAGGGAATAAAATGAAGGGAGTCTCTGATCTCAGTCCTCCAGCCTTCAAAAAGCAAAAAAAGAAAAAGTGAAAAGTTGCTGAGAATCCAGCAAAAAACTGTTTCTTTTCCATTCTTACATGCTTTTTCCTATTTACCATTTAAAGATTATTATGAAATTAATTAAAATTACCTAGTAAAATGATATGGGAAAATACACTATACTGTTAATTATAAAAAAAGCAGGTAGTAAATCAAGAAATACAGTGTGCTCTTGGGTGTGTAAATATAGTATATAAATAGATATATATAAAAATATTAATATTTATTCTATAATTATGAATGACTTTCATTTCTTCCTTTGGGTTTTCCTGAGCTTCTCAAATTTTCTATACTGAATATGTATTATTGGTATAACCAGGGAAATAATAATTCAGAGGAGAAGGGAAATTAATGTTAGTAAGTTAAGTACAATCAGTTCTTTGAGACATCAACCCTAATGTATCTAAAAGTTACTACCTTCTATATTATTTAAAGATTCAACTTGAAATTACTTCTGGGATTATAGAGTCTCTTAGAAGAAAACAAAGGAGGATTTAAATTGGCTATCAGAACCACTGTGGGGCCTCTGGAAATATTTAGGGCTCAGAGGTAGGAAAGTATTTATGTGACATGTTAGTTTACTATTGCATACAAATTTATAACATGACATTCTGTTGTGCAGAAAGCTTTATTTCTTCTTCTCCTTCACCATTACTAACAGTTGTCTGTGATTGTGGGATACTTGACTGTGAGCCCTAGAGCATGGCTATAGCTCTAGAAGGAAAACTAAGAAGTCATTCACTGAGGAGGAGCAGCAGCTGTCACAAGAAGTTAGGGAAACACTGATGAAAAAGAAAGAATGTTTTCCTTGTTTTGAAAACTGAAATCCCAATTAGCCATGCTATCTATACTGCAACTGGTGAAGTTGAGGATCCTATACTGAAGATTTAGTAGGGAACATAAGGACAAAGTTGAGAAGAGATATTTCCAGAAAGGAAAAGATGAATGGGAACTGGGAATTATGAATAATTTATTTTATTTTTAAAGTGCTGAATACAACAACAAAAAACTACCAGGAAGAAAAGAAAATACCATGGATATACATGAACATAATTTAAATGAGTGACTGTCTTTTGTCATGGAAAATGAAAGAATACCAGCCTAGGGGTACAGATTAAACTAACATGTATAGTGCATACAATATATACCACAAACTTTCAGGTATGTTACACCAATCCTCAAAATAACCCTAGACATAGGTACATTACCCACATTTTAAATGACACATCATGCTGAGAGATAGTGTTTTGCCCAAGTCTGTACAGCCAATACGCCAAGGAGCTAAGACTGAAGTTTAGGTCCTCCAAGCCAAGTGCTTTCCAATAATATGTAGTGCTTCTCTTTATCAGCAGTTAAGGCGACAATGGAGTAAGAGAACTGAGGCACAGTAGGCTTCCAGAGACACAGGACAGTTTGATACAATGTTTTTGTAAAATATTCCATAATATTTTCATATTAAAACATGCTATATGGCACAGAAATTATTTCTTAAAAGTATAAAATAACTCTCATAAAAAAGACTTCTATTCCTCTAGTCATGGTGACTGGTATAGTATAGCAACTGACCTGAGTCAAGGTAATCAGGCTCAATCCCAGAAGTGCTACCCCAGTGTCAGCAAAAAGGGTGCTCTTTGTGCAATGATCTCTAAACTGGAAGAATGTAAACCCAGAGCTCCTGATGGTCATCTTTGCCAATATGTGGCAGAATCTAACCAAGGAGATTAGAGCTGAGATAGAGAATGTGCCTGATGATGTCATTTTAACTCCTGAACCCAGCTATGGCTAAAATCAGAGTCGCCTGTGTTCATTTTATTTGAATCAAATCAGTATTTTATGCAAAACTAATTTTAGTTGGGTTTTACCACTTACAACCATATAAATCCTAATTAATATCTCCCCTTACCTCACATCTCCCTCTATCTACTCACATTTTTGAGGCTAAAAATAAGTAAATAAAAGTAAAGTAAAAGTAAAAATAAGTAAATTTCTGGTATGAAGAACTAGAGCACAAAGTTTGAGGCAGGCACAACCAATTTAAACTGGCAAGAGGACAGCAAAAATAACACTCAGTGGTAAACAACTAAAAGCTTTTCCTCTGAGAACTGGAACCTGACAAAGACGCCCACTCTCATCACTTCTATTCAATATAGTATTTGAAGTCCTAGCCAGAGCAAGGAAAAGGAATAACAATCATCCAAATAAGAAAGGAAGAATTAAAATTATCTCTGTTTGCAAATGAAATGACCTTATGTGGCGAACACTCTAGACTCCACACACCAAAACAAACTGTTAGAACATAATAAGCAAACTCAGCGAAGTTGCAGGATACAAAATCAATGTAAAAAAAAATCAGTATGTTTCTATACACTAATTATCTAAAAATAAATTTAAAAAACAATCCCACTCACAATAGCAACAAAAAATAAAATACTTAGGAATAAACTTAATCAAAGTGGTGAAAAACTTGTATACTGAAAACTATAAAATGCTGATGAAAGAAATTAAAGCAGACAGGAATAAATGGAAAGACATTCCATATTCATGGATGGGAAGAATTAATATTGTTAAAATGTCCATACTACCCAAAGTTCCTACATATTCAATGCAATCTCTATCTAAATTCCAACAGAGTTTTTACAGAAATAGAAAAACAATTCTAAAATTAATATGGAACCACAGAAGAACCCAAATAGCCAAAGCAATCTTGAGCAAGAAGAACAAAGCAGAAGATATCATACTTCCTGATTTCAAATTATATTTCAAAGCTATATAATCAAAACTTTATGGTGCTGGCATAAAAACAAACATATGGACCAAGTGAACAGAATAAAGAGCCCAGAAATACACATACTTACATGCACATGTACAGTCAACTGATTGACAAGGGTGTCAACATACACAATGGGGAAAGGATAGTCTCTTCAACAAGTGATTGGATATCCACATGCAGAAGAATCAAATTGAATGCTTATCTTATACCACATACCATATATAAAATTCAACTCAAAATGGATTAAAGACTTAAACCTAATACCTGAAACCATAAAACTCCTAGAAGAAAACACAGGGAAAAATCTTCCAGATATCAGCCTTGGCAATGATTTTTTGGATATGACTACAAAAGCACAGGCAACCAAAGCAAAAAATAGACAAGAGGTATTATATCAAACTAAAAACCTTCCGCATAGCAAAGGAAACAATCAACAAAATGAAAAGGCCACCTGTGGAATGGTAGAAAATCTTTGCAAACCACATATTTGATAAAGGATTAATTGCAACTCAATAGCAAAAAATAACAATAATCTAATTAAAAACTGGGCAAAGGAACTGAATAGCATTTCTCCAAAGAAGATATACAACAGATGAAAAAGTGCTCAACAACACTAATCAACAGGGAAATGCAAATTAAAACTACAAGATATCACCTCACACATGTGACAATGGCTATTATCAGGAGAAAAAAAGATAACCTGTTGGGAAGGATGTGGAGAAAAGGGAAACATTGTACATTGTTGGTGGGTATGTAAATTTATGCATCCACTATGAAAAAAGTATGGAGGTTCCTCAAAACACTAAAAATAGAAGTAACATATGATCCAGCAATCCCACATCTGGGTATATATCCAAAGGAATTGAAGTTTGGATCTCAAAGAGATATCTACACTCCCATGTTCATTGCAACGATTTCACAATAGCCAAGACTTAGAAACCAAAATGCCCATTGATGGATAAATGGATAAATAAAATGTGGTGCTATATAATTAAATGTAATATTATTCAGCCTTTAAAAAGAAGGAAATCCTGCCATTTGCAACAACATGGATTAAACCTGAGGACATTATGCTATGCAAAATAAGCCAGTCAGAGAGGATAAATACATGCTACATGATACAATGTATATGAGGAACCTAAAATAGTCAAACTTATAGAAGCAGAGGGTAGAAGAGGGGTTGCCAGGAGCTAGAGGGAAGGAAAAACAGGAGATATTAATCAAAGGGTACGAAGTTTTGGCTATACAAGATGAGAAAGTCCTAGAGATACACTGACAATAGTGCCAATAGTTAGCAATACTGTATTGTATACTTTGAGTTTTTCTAAGGATAGATCTTATGTTAAGAGTTCTTATCACCAAATAATAATAATAGTAATAAATAAGAGGGTGGGAGGAAATTTTTGGAAGTGATGGATAGGTTTGTGTCATGGATTGTGATGACAGTTTCAACTGGTGTATATTTACCTCCAAACTCACGAAGTTGTATACATGAATTATGTACAGTTGTTTGTATGTCTTAAAAAAAAAAAGAAAATCCAAGAAAAAAAAGAATAAAGAGTATATACTAAAGTTCTAATACAGGTAAGAGTAATCAATGGTGTTTAAAAAAATCACAAAAGTAGTTGCTTTGGGAGAGTTGGGGCAGGGAAAGACTGGGAAGAGGCATAAGGGCACTCTTCTAAGGTTATACTAATATTCTATATCTTGATATGGGGTTAGATTACACAAGTGTATGCATTTGTCAAAAGTAAGTAAATTTTATTTGTGCATTATATAATTCTAGACTTATGACATACTCAAAGAACAAATAATGCTTTGATATTTAAACCTTTGTACTAGAGCCATAAAAATTATATTTTTTAATCCAAATATATCGAAGTCTAAGACATTTAAAGTGTTTTTAAATCAATGTTTAACTGTAATGATTTATAAAACAAAGCAAATCACTTTCTAAAACCAATACTTGATATGCATGTTTATATTAAACAAATTATAATGATAAAGTTAGTGTCCAATAGGGAATCATGGAAGTTAGTCAAGAATGTCTTGATGCTATTTCTATGAGACTATTTATTGTTATTCAGAAATAATGAAGAATAGACTTCTCTTAATGATGAAAAATCCCATTAAATTTTGATATCATGTTATACCTATAATATTTATTTTGTCAAATGTTTAAAAATAAAGAATAGAGTAGAAATGTCATAAATGAGAACAGAGGCCCAAAATCAGTGGAATAATATCTTCACGTTGTTCATGGAAAATAACTAAAAATCTAGAATTCTGCGCCAAACTAAACTAACTTCCAAGAGAGAAAGCAAAATGAAGACACTTTTAGACAAAGGTGAGCAATTTTACCCCACATCAAACTCCAGAAGGAAAGAAATTGTACTCAAATGAAAAAAATATATCATAGTAAACAAAGAAACTGGTATGTGGATAAATCCAAATTGTCCCTAACTTGTTAAAACAAACAAACAAACAAACAACCAGCAATAATTTGGAGGACTTAAGTATGAGGTAAAAATGAAATTTAAAAAATAAATAACATGAAAGATAATGTGAGGAGTTAGAAATCAGAGATAAATATTTTAAAGTCCTTGTACTATTCAGAAGGACTGCAGAGATAGTAAGTGGAGACTATGTGAAGTTAAACAAGCATCATTAAAAAATTAAGGGAACTCACAAAAACAATAGGAATGAGATACAAAACTTCTAAACCTACTAAGGGAATAAAAGAGAGCAAAAATTTTTTTGTTAATTCAACAGAAGGCATAAATATCCTACACAAGAACGAAAGAAAAGGACTTCCCTGGGGGCTCAGTGGTTAAGAATCTGCCTGCCAATGCAGGGGACACAGGTTCGAGCCCTGGTCCGGGAAGATCCCACATGCCGTGGAGCAACTAAGCCTGTGAGCCACAACTACTGAGCTTGCACTCTAGAGTTCACAAGCCACAACTACTGAGCCTGCGTGCCACAACTACTGAAGCCCGTGCACTGCAACAAGAGAAGCCACCACAGTGAGAAGCTTGCGCACTGCAATGAAGAGTAGCCCCCGCTCACCACAACTAAAGAAAGCCTGCACACAGCAACGAAGACCCAACGCAGCCAAAAATTAATTAACTAATTAATTTAAAAAGAAAGAAAATTTAAAAAGCATTAAAAAAAACACCAAATGAGGATCAAAGAATCAGAAGCATAAATATTCACAGTGAATGTAAATAGTTAAAGGCACCAGTTAGAAGTTGATTGATACTGTGAAGAATTACATTAACACATTTTCTAATACTGAAATTATCTTTCATCCCAGCAGTAACTTCAACTAATCCAGTTATATTCTATTTACAAGAGAAATTCAAATTCCTAAAGTGTGACAAAAGTTGGAAGTAATGTTGGAAAGACATAAATCACACAAATACCAACCAAAAGAAAGCCACTGCTTTGATTACATCAGGCTAAAAGGACCTTGAGGCAAAAAGCATTACCAGGGAAATTATCAGAAAGAAAAAGTAGTCCTGAACTTTATGAATCTTACACCACAGATTCAGTATTGACAGAACTGCAAGAAAAAGACAAATCTACAATAAAAAAAGGGAGAATTTAATGTGTCTGTCTCAAACTAATAGGTGAAATAATAAACACATATATACCCACACATATGCATATATAACTTTGCATTAAAACACTAGAGGTTTTTTAGAAACCCAAATGAAATATCTGTAAAAACTGATGCAATGTTAGGAAAGTAACCAAGTCTCAATAAGTTTGAATTAATATCATTCAAACTTCAACTCTAGCCACAATGCAAAAATATTAAAAATAAATGTTGAAATTATAACTTTCCAAAGTATCTTTTACATCTGGAAATTTTAAAACATACTATTAAATAATTAATAGGTTAGAAACAGGTTGTGATAAAAATTGCAAAATATTTAAAACTTAATGACTATTAAACATCAAATTATTAAAGGACATTAAAAAAAGACAGTAAATTGTGAAGTTCTATTTTGTTCATGTTAGGGAATTTTTAAATAAATATATTAATTTGCCCCAATTTTTAAAAATTCAATATAATTCCAAACAAAATGAAATTGGATTTTTTTATATTTGTCAAGTTAATCCTAAAGATTATGGAACAGTAAAGAGTCAAGAATTTCCAAGACAGGGCTTCCCTGGTGGCGCAATGGTTGGGAGTCTGCCTGCCGATGCAGGGGACACGGGTTCATGCCCCGGTCCACAATGATCCCACATGCCGCGGAGTGTCTGGGCCCGTAAGCCATGGCCGCTGAGCCTGCGCGCCCGGAGCCGAGGCCACAACAGTGAGAGGCCCATGTACCGCAAAAAAAAAAAGAATACCCAAGACAATGCTGTAGGATAAGAAATACATACTCACTATATCAAGATATCAAGAATGATCATGGAGCTACAGTACTTCAGATAGTGTGGTATTGGTGCAGGTAAAGACAAAGATACCAAAGGAAGACAGCAGAGAATGCAGAAATATTGTAGGCATATATAGAAGTTTATTTATATCCTAAATGAACTGGTATTTGATATAAATCAGCATTACTAATCAAGAGAAAATAAACTATTTAATAAATGGTGCCTGCATATTAGACTAATTGTGTTGAAAAAAGACTAAAACTTTACCCCATACTATGCCCCAAATAAGTTTAAGAAAAATATGTAAGTGCAAAAAAAAAAAAACACCTACAGAACTATAAAACATCTAGAGAAAAATGAAACACATGCTATATATTTGAAGTGTAATTGATTGCTCCTCTTTTAAAATTATGTGTTCCATCCCCTTATTTCATGGTGTTATTATTATAGATGAGTTAAGTCTCCTTTCTAACATGAATGTCCTAACTAAGTCGGCACTATTGTGGAGGTGCTGGAAAAACATAAATGTGGAGGCAATTAAAATACTAAAGCCTGGCTTTTAGTCATTAGGAATAGATAGAAAGGAAAGCTTTATTTCCAGTCCTCCAACACTGTCATTACCTTCAAAAAGTCAGAAAAAATAGAAAGCTGCTAAGAATCCAACAGTAAACTGTTTCATTTCCTTGTTACGTGTTTCCCCCATACCTCTTTACCATGTAAAAATATTATGACATTTATTAAAATTACTTAATAACATGAGAAAAAACACAATATATTGTTAATTTTTACCATCAATATATTGTTACCATCAATATATTGTTAACTTTTACTTTTTTTAATTAACATAATATAAAAATATATGCATGTTTATAATTAAGCATAATATACAGGCAAAATGAGTGCCTAAAAGGAACTGTTCCTTTTAGGACATTCATCTAAGAATGTCATGATGCTTTCCACATAGATTATTTATAGCAGTTTATTTTTTTGAATGAAGCACAGTCTGTTCTTAATAATGAATGATCTCATTATATTTTAATATCATATAGTATTTATTTTTCTCAAATACTTCAAAACTAAGAAAGTAAAAATGACACCAGTGTATATGCACCCCAATGTTCACAGCAGCACTATTTACAACAGCCAAGATGTGGAAGCAACCTAAATGTTCATCAACAGATGAATGGATAAAGAAGATGTGGTACATATATACAATGGACTATTACTCAGCCATAAAGAAGAATGAAATAATGCCATTTGCAGCAACATGGATGGACCTAGAGATTATCATACTAAGCAAAGTAAGTCAGAAAGAGAAAGATAAATACCATATGATATCACTTATATGTGGAATCTAAAATACAACACAAATGAACATATCTACGAAACAGAAACAGATTCACAGACATAGAGAACAGATTTGTGGTTGCCAAGGGGGAGGGGGGTGGGGGAGGGAAGGATTGGGAGTTTGGGATTAGCAGATGCAAACTATTATACATAGAATTATAATGGATAAACAACAGGTCCTACTGTATACTACAGGGAACTATATTCAATAACCTGTAGTAAACCATATTGAAAAAGAATTTTTAAAATGACATCAGTGAAAATAGAGGCCCAAAGCCAATGGAATAATATCTTCAAATTTTTCAAGCAAAATAACCGAAAACCTAGAATTCTATACCAAACTGAACTATCTTTCAAGAGAGAAGACAAAATAAAGACATTTTTAGTACAAAAAAAAAACAACTAAAAGATTTTTCCATAAAGCAACCCTAGAAAGAAACTGTCCCTGGATGAAAGGAAATGAATGAAAAAATAATACTAAACAAAGAAATTCGTTAATATGTGAGTGGATCCAAACTGTTACTGTAACAAAAAGAGAGAGAGAATGCTCACAATTGGGGAACCTAAAAACAAGGTATAGGGCTTCCCTGGTGGTACACTGGTTGAGAGTCCGCCTGCCGATGCAGGGGACATGGGTTCATGCCCCAGTCCAGGAGGATCCCACATGCCGTGGAGTGGCTGGGCCCGTGAGCCATGGCCGCTGAGCCTGCGCATCTGGAGCCTGTGCTCCGCAACGGGAGAGGCCACAACAGTGAGAGGCCCATGTACCGCAAAAAAAAAAAAAAAAAAAAAAACAAGGTATAAATGAAACCTTAGATACAAATAATATGGAAGATAATGGGAGGGGTTAGAAATAATAGATAAACATTTTAAGGTCCTTGGTACTACTCAGGAGGATTGCAGAGTTATTGAATAGGGACTATGTTAAGTCAGACAAGCATCTTAAAAAGTTACAGCAATCACACATGTATGTATATGTTTGTGTGTGTGACTTTGCACTCAAACTGCAAAGAATGTTTTTAAATCCAATAAAATGTTCATAAAATGTAAACATTAGTAAAGGAAGTAAGTCTCAATGAATATCTAACAATTAATGTCATTCAAACCACAATCTATAACCATAATGAAACATTAGAAATCAATATTGAAAAGAGAAACCCCCAAAATGTCTTTTAAATGTGGAAATTTTAAAACATACTTTCAAATAATTCACATGTTTAAAAAAATGATGAAAATTTAAACATACTTATAACTTAATCGGACTATCAAAATTGGTGGGATAAAGCAATTTTACAATCTTAAAAAATATATTAAAAAATAAGAAAGATTCAGATTGGTTCAAGATGGCAGAGTAGAAGGACATGCTCTCACTCCCTCCTGCAAGAACACCAGAATCACAACTAACTGCTGAACAAGCATCAGACAGGAAGACACTGGAACTCACCAAAGACAAAGTAGAAGCTTCAATGAGACGGCAGGAGGGGCACAATCACAATAAAACCAAATCCCATAACTGCTGGGTGGGTGACTCACAAACTGGAGAACACTTATACCACAGAAGTCCACCCACTGGAGTGAAGGTTCTGAGCCCCACGTCAGGCTTCCCAACCCAGGGGTCTGGCAATGGGAGGAGGAATTCCTACAGAATCAGACTTTGAAGGTCAGCAGGATTTGGATTTGATTGCAGGACTTCGACAGGACTGGGGGAAACAGAGATTCCACTCTTGGAGGGCACACACAAAGTAGTGGGTGCATTGGGACCCAGGGAAAGGGGCAGTGACCCCACAGGAGACTGAACCACACCTACCTGCTAGTGTTGGAGGGTACCCTGCAGGGGCGGGGGGTGGCTCTGTCCCGCCGTGAGGACAAGGACACTGGCAGCAGAAGTTCTTGTAAGTACTCCTTGGCATGAGCCCTCCCAGAGTCTGCCATTAGCCTCACCAAAGAGCCTG
Organism: Delphinapterus leucas; assembly: GCF_059928025.1. Lineage (NCBI taxonomy): Eukaryota > Metazoa > Chordata > Mammalia > Artiodactyla > Monodontidae > Delphinapterus > Delphinapterus leucas. Next base: position 96,995,020 of record NC_143134.1, read on the forward strand.
GGTAGGCTCCAGTGTTGGGTCACCTCACGCCAAACAACCAACAGGGAGGCAACCCAGCCCCACCCATCAGCAGACAAGTGGATTAAAGTTTTACTGAGCTCTGCCCACCAGAGCAATAGCCAGCTGTACCCACCGCCACTCCATCCCATCAGGAAACTTGCACAAGCCGCTTAGATAGCCTCATCCACCAGAGGGCAGAAAGCAGAAGCAAGAAGAACTACAGTCCTGTAGCCTGTGGAACAAAAACCACATTCACAGAAAGATAGACAAGATGAAAAGGCAGAGGGCTATGTACCAGATGAAGGAACAAGATACAACCCTAGAAAAACAACTAAATGAAGTGGAGATAGGCAACCTTCCAGAAAAAGAATTCAGAATAATAATAGTGAAGATGATCCAGGACTTCGGAAAAAGAATGGAGACAAAAATCGAGAAGGTGCAGGAAATGTTTAACAAAGACCTAGAAGAATTAACGAACAAACAAACAGAGATGAACAATACAATAATGGAAATGAAAAATACACTAGAAGGAATCAATAGCAGAATAATTGAGGAAGAACGGATAAGTGACCTGGAAAACAAAATGGTGGAACTCGCTGTTGCAGAACAGAATAAAGAAAAAAGAATGAAAAGAAATGAATACAGCCTAAGAGACCTCTGGGACAACGTTAAACGCAACAATATTCGCATTATAGGGGTCCCAGAAGGAGTAGAGAGAGAGAAAGGACCTGAGAAAATATTTGAAGAGATTATAGTCGAAAACTTCCCTAACATGGGAAAGGAAATAGTCACCTAAGTCCAGTAAGTGCAGAGAGTCCAACACAGGATAAACCCAAAGAGAAACACGCCGAGACACATAGTATTCAAATTGGCAAAAATTAAAGACAAAGAAAAATTATTGAAAGCAGCAAGGGAAAAATGACAAATAACATACAAGGGAACTCCCATGAGGTTAATAGCTGATTTCTCAGCAGAAACTCTACAATCCAGAAGAGAATGGCATGATATACTTAAAGTGATGAAAGGGAAGAACCTACAACCAAGATTACTGTACCCAGCAAGGATCTCATTCAGATTCGATGGAGAAATCAAAAGCTTTACAGACAAGCAAAAGCTAAGAGAATTCAGCACCACCAAACCAGCTCTACAACAAATGCTAAAAGAGCTTCTCTAAGTGGGAAACACAAGAGAAGAAAAGGACCTACACAAACAAACCCAAAACAATTAATAAAATGGTCATAGGAACATACATATCGATAATTACCTTAAACGTGAATGGATTAAATGCTCCAACCAAAAGACACAGGCTTGCTGAATGGATACAAAAACAAGACCCATATATATGCTGTCTACAAGAAACCCACTTCAGACCTAGGGATACATACAGACTGAAAGTGAGGGGATGGAAAAAGATATTCCATGCAAATGGAAATCAAAAGAAAGCTGGAGTAGCGATACTCATATCAGATAAAATTGACTTTAAAATAAAGAATGCTACAAGAGACAAGGAAAGACACTACATAATGATCAAGGGATCAATCCAAGAAGAAGATATAACAATTATAAATATATATGCACCCAACATAGGAGCACCTCAATACATAAGGCAACTACTAACAGCTATAAAAGAGGAAATCGACAGTAACACAAAATAGTGGGGGACTTTAACACCTCACTTACACCAATGGACAGATCATCCAAAATGAAAATAAATAAGGAAACAGAAGCGTTAAATGACACAATAGACCAGATAGATTTAATTGATATTTATAGGACATTCCATCCAAAAACAGCAGATTACACTTTCTTCTCAACTGTGCATGGAACATTCTCCAGGACAGATCACATCATGGGTCACAAATCAAGCCTCAGTAAATTTTAAAAAATTGAAATCATATCAAGCATCTTTTCTGACCACAACGTTATGAGATTACAAATGAATTATATGGAAAAAAACGTAAAAAACACAAACACATGGAGGTTAAACAATACGTTACTAAATAACCAAGAGATCACTAAAGAAATCAAAGAGGAAATCAAAAAATACCTAGAGACAAATGACAATAAAAACACGAGGATCCAAAACCTATGGGATGCAGCAAAGCAGTTCTAAGAGGGAAGTTTATAGCTGTACAAGCCTACCTCAAGAAACAAGAAAAATCTCAAACACTCTAACCTTACACCTAAAGGAACTAGAGAAACTAGAAAAAACAAAACCCAAAGTTAGCAGAAGGAAAGAAATCATAAAGATCAGAGCAGAAATAAATGAAATAGAAACAAAGAAAACAATAGCAAAGATCAATAAAACTAAAAGCTGGTTCTTTGAGAAGATAAACAAAATAGATAAACAATTAGCCAGGCTCATCAAGAAAAAGAGGGAGAGGACTCAAATCAATAAAATTAGAAATGAAAAAGGAGAAGTTACAACAGACACCGCAGAAATGCAAAGTATCCTAAGAGATTACTACAAGCAACTCTATGCCAATAAAATGGACAACCTGGAAGAAATGGACAAATTCTTAGAAAGGTATAACCTTCCAAGACTGAACAAGGAAGAAATAGAAAATATGAACAGACCAATCACAAGTAATTAAATTGAAACTGTGATTAAAAATCTTCCAACAAACAAAAGTCCAGGACCAGATGGCTTCACAGGTGAATTCTATTAAACATTTAGAGAAGAGCTAACACCCATCCTTCTCAAACTCTTCCAAAAACTTGCAGAGGAAGGAGCGAGCACTCCCAAACTCATTCTATGAGGCCACCATCACCCTGATACCAAAAGCTGACAAAGATACTACAAAAAAGGAAAATTACAGACCAATATCACTGATGAATATAGATTCAAAAATCCTCAACGAAATACTAGCAAACAGAATTCAACAACACATTAAAAGGATCATACACCATGATCAAGTGGGATTTATCCCAGAGATGCAAGGATTCTTCAATATATGCAAATCAATCAATGTGATACACCATATTAACAAATTGAAGAATGAAAACCATATGATCATCTCTATAGATGCAGAAAAAGCTTTTGACAAAATTCAACACCCATTTATGATAAAAACTCTCCAGAAAGTGGGCATAGAGGGAACCTACCTCAACATGATAAAGGCCATATATGACAAACCCACAGCAAACATCATTTTCCACTGAAAGCATTTCCTCTAAGATCAGGAACAAGACAAGGATGTCCACTCTCACCACTATTATTCAACATAGTTTTGGAAGGCCTAGCCATGGCAGTCAGAGAAGAAAAAGAGATAAAAGGAATACAAACTGGAAAAGAAGAAGTAAAACTGTCACTGTTTGCAGATGACATACTATATACATAGAGAATCCTAAAGATGCCACCAGAAAACTACCGGAGCTAATCAATGAATTTGGTAAAGTTGCAGGATACAAAATTAATGCACAGAAACCTCTTGCATTCCTATACACTAATGATGAAAAATCTGAAAGAGAAATTAAGGAAACACTCCCATTTACCACTGCAACAAAAAGAATAAAATACCTAGGAATAAACCTACCTAGGGAGACAAAAGTCCTGTATGCAGAAAATTATAAGACACTGATGAAAGAAATTAAAGATGATACCAACAGATGGAGAGATATACCATGTTCTTGGATTGGAAGAATCAATACTGTGAAAATGACTATACTCCCCAAAGGAATCTACAGATTCAATGCAATCCCTATCAAATTACCAATGGCATTTCTTACAGAACTAGAACAAAAAATCTTAAAATTTGCATGGAGACACTAAAGACCCCGAATAGCCAAAGCAAACTGGAGGGAAAAAAGCAGAGTGGGAGGTATCAGACTCCCTATCTTCAGACTATACTACAAAGCTACAGTCGTCAAGACAATATGCTGCTGACACAAAAAGAGAAATATAGATCAATGGAACAAGATAGAAAGCCTAGAGATAAACCCATGCACCTATAGTCAACTAGTCTATGACAAATGAGGCAAGAATATACAATGGAGAAAAGACAGTCTCTTCAATAAGTGGTGCTGGGAAAACTGGACAGCTACATGTAAAAGAATGAAATTAGAACACTCCCTAACACCATACACAAAAATAAACTCAAAATGGATTTGCAACCTAAATGTAAGACTGGACACTATAAAACTCTTAGAGGAAAACATAGGAAGAACACTCTTTGACATAAATCACAGCAAGATCTTTTTTGATCCACCTCTTAGAGTAATGGAAATAAAACCAAAAATAAACAAATGGGACCTAATGAAGTTTAAAAGCTTTTGAACAGCAAAGGAAACCATAAACAAGCCAAAAAGACAACATCAGAATGGGAGAAAATATTTGCAAACGAATCAATGGACAAAGGATTAATCTCCAAAATATATAAATAGCTCATGCAGCTCAATATTAAAAAAACAACCAACCCAATCCAAAAATGGGCAGAAGACCTAAACAGATATTTCTCCAAAGAAGACATACAGGTGGCCAAGAAGCACATGAAAAGCTGCTCAACATCACTAATTATTAGAGAAATGCAAATCTAAACTACAATGAGGTATCACCTCACACCAGTTAGAATGGGCATCATCAGAAAATCTACAAACAACAAATGCTGGAGAGGGTGTGGAGAAAAGGGAACCCTCTTGCACTGTGGGTGGGAATGTAAATTGATACAGGCACTATGGAGAACAGTATGGAGGTTCCTTATAAAACTAAAAATAGAACTACCATATGACCCAGCAATCCCACTACTGGGCGTATACCCAGAGAAAACCATAATTCAAAAAGACACACGCACCCCAATGTTCATTGCAGCACTATTTACAATAGCCAGGTCAGGGAAGCATCCTAAATGCCCATCGACAGACGAATGGATAAAGAAGATGTGGTACATATATACAATGGAATATTACTCAGCCATAAAAAGGAATGAAATTGGGTCATTTGTTGAGACATGGATGGATCTAGACACTGTCATACAGAGTGAAGTAACTCAGAAAGAGAAAAACAAATATTGTATATTAATGCATATATGGAGAACCTAGAAAAATGGTACAGATGAACTGTTTTGCAGGGCAGAAATAGAGACACAGGTGTAGAGAACAAATGTATGGACACCAAGGGGGGAAAGCGGCATGGGGTGGTGGTTGTGGTGTGATGAACTGGGAGATTGGGATTGACATGTATACACTGATGTGTATAAAATGGATGACTAATAAGAACCTGCTGTATAAAAAAATAAAATAAAATTCAAAAATTCAAAAAAAAAAGATTGAAAATTAACACACTAAGAATCCCACCCAAAGATTTATAAAAAGAAGAAATGAAAAAATCCAAAGACAGGTAAAGACCAAACCAGTAGTTTAAAATTTTACCAGGCCCATACCATTTCCCTGGATACTTTTAATACACTTTCGAAAAACAGGTAGCCCTTATCATATGCAAATTGTTTTATAAAATATAAAAAGTGAGTGGGAACCTCGCCCAACTCTTTTTTATAAGCCTGAAATAACACTGAAATGAAAACTGAACAACAATATGAGAAAGGAAAAATTATGAGCCAATCACACTTACAAACATAGACAGAAAATTTCTATATAAAATAATAGCAAACAGAATCTAACAATGTACAAAATAATAATACCTAACATCTAGGCAGGGTTTATACTAGGGATGTAAGGAAGTCTTAACATTATAAAAATATGTTAATATAACTCACCACAATATCAATTAAAGAATAAAAACAAATGATGTTTTTAGCAAATTCAGGAAAAGTTTTGAATTCAACAGGCATTCACAATTTTTTAAAAATTAAAAACTTAGCAAACTAAAAACAGAAAAAAAACTCCTTTAACCTGATAAAGAGTATTTATCAAAAAACTTATAACTAACAAGTTCCCTTAAAGTTCCAAACAAATTCAACATTGCACAGAAATCCTACCCAGTGAAAGAGAGAGAGAGAGAGAAAGACAGAGAGAGAAGAGAAGGAGAAAGGAAGGGAGAAAGCAAAGAAAGAAAAGAAAGAGAAAAATAGGAAGGAAGGGGAGAAGAAAGGGCAGGAGGGAGAGAAGGAGGAAGGGAAGGAGAGGAGGTATGAAGATTGGAAAGGGAGAAACAAAATTATCATTATTTACTGAAAATAAGGTTGTCTACATAGGAAGTAAGAAAAAAATCTATAAAAGGAAAATCTTAAAATTTAAATGAATAAGAGGGTCTAGCAAGACTTCTAAATACATGATCAATATACAAAATTCAATAGTATTTTGTGCAGCAGTTATAATTGGTTAGAAAATGTACTTTAAAAAGCATCTCACAACACCAACAAAAGTATAAAGTGCTCACAAATAAATCTATAAAATCTGTATAAGGAATTTTTGAAGAAAAGTAGAACTCTTCTTTAAAACACATAGAAGAAAACCCCCCACAAATTGGAGAGCTTTATTTTGTTCATGTTAAGAAATTCAAGAATAAATATATCAATTCATCCCAAATTTCACTATAAAGTTAGTGTAATTTCAATCAAAATGAAATTAGGATTTCTTTTTAATTTGTTAAGTTTACCCCAAAATTCAACTTGAATAGTAAAGACCAAGGATAGCCAAGAAAATGTAAGAATAAGAGCTACAAATTTACTGTACTAAATGTCAAGATGGATGATAAAACTACAATAATTCAGATAGCATAGCATTGGTACAAGTAAACATAAATATGTCAAAGAAATAGAGTATTCAGAAATAGCCTGGGCATATGTGGAAGTTTATATCCTAAATAAATGATACTTAATATGGCATTGCAAATCAGTAGGGAATGGGTGAAATATTTAATAAATTGTGCTTTGGTAATGGACTACTAATATTAAAGGGAAAAATAAAGATCAAATTAAACCTCCACCTCACACTGTGACCAAAATAAATTTGAGACAAATCAAATGCCAAAAGCAAAACTGTAAAATATCTACAGGAAAATGTCTTCATATACAGGGAGAGGAAAAGCGTTATCTCAAAGGAGCCCATAAAACATAAAAAACTACTAATTCAAATTTAGAAACATCTATATGGCAAAAATGCATCATTAGGAAGGTTTAAATATTAACACAAATGAAAGATTATATCAGTAACAAATACAAAAAAAGAGGATTAGTATCCAGATTGGTTTTTTTTTTAAGCTATCAGATTACTAAGATAAACAACATAACAGAAAATAGGGCAAAGGATATAAACAGGACCTCAAAGAAAAGGAAAACAGCATGGACTATAAAATTATGAAAAGAGGCTCAATTCACATGAAATCAGAGAAATGTATATTAAATCAATGAGAAATTTCTCAGGCAAGAGATATGAAAATATTAAACCATTACAAGAACTGTCAAGAATATGGAGAAAGAGGAAATCCCATTCACTGACAGTAGGAATATAAATCAATTTAAAAATCTACCAAAAAGTATGAAGTTGACTCATTAATTCCACTTACAGGTATATGACCAAGGAGATCCACACAGAGTTATTCACTGAAGCATTATTTATAAAATAAACATATGGGAACACTTAAATATCAATAACTAAGTTATGGTATCCTGTAACACTGGATTATAGGAGAGTAATTAAAATGAGTGAACCAGCTCTAAACTACTCATTTTGTTACCCTTTGTCAGTCACTTAGCTTCTTTGAGCTTCTTGTTTGCTGTTTTTGTGTTAATTTATGAAATGGAAAATCAACCTCACAAGGTGAAATGAAAGACAATAAGTAAGAAAGAGATAAGTAAATGACATAATATATATAACAGCTCCTATGAAATATCAGGTACATTAGAATCTGATGTTCTCTTGTCTGTGAAATAGGTATCACCAACATTCTCTGAAAGAGAGGTGGACAGGAATAGGATATATGATTTGAGAATAATCTATATTTATTAAAACCCGTTTAAAAATGAGAAAGGCAGCTAGATAGGAAAGAGGAAAGAATTAACCAACCAAATGAGGACCTAGCTCTCATTGAAGAGGTAATCACAAATAAGACTCTAGTCACATAAATCTACCAACAGGCTCCATTCCAAAACACTTACAGGCTCAGGACCATTATTCAATGAAAAACACTATGAAACAGGAATTATACTGAAGCAGCCTGTAAAGTTATGACTTTTCACTAACTAGTTTTAGTTTTATTTTGTGCTGAGTGAGAACTTCTGATGACACCAAGGTAGTGGGAAAATTGGGAACCATATTTCTTAATATTCAGTGTCTATATAAGAAGAAAATCACCTTGAATATGAAGCCCACTTCTAGTAATGGAACTAGTAACCCCACTTCTAGTAAACCCACTTCTACCTTACACTATTAAGCTATCTTGAGAAGTCAACTTACATTTTTCAGAAGAAATTTTAATCTGAATAATGCTGATTTCCCATAAACTATGTGTCTGTCAACCTTCATAAGAGATAGAGGGACATCTGAGCTTCAATCATAAAGTGTATTTGGGGAAATCCTAAACTATATCCTGAAGGACCTAACAAGGGACAGAAGAGCCAATAGGCCCCCTGGGTTTGGATATATCCTACAAGCCCCTTACATTAATGCTCTGGCCCGCAATACAATATTGAGAATAAATTTTAAAATAACAAATTATAAAGATGCTGCAAAAGCAATTAGAGATGGTCAGGTAAAGCCAACACAGATTAAAAAGTGAGTTGATTACTCAGCTAGTAGGTGTCTATGACAACTTGCAGAGAGGAAGAGAATTCCATTGGAGAGCATCAGATAATGCGTGTTCATTTGAAAGAGGAACTTCATGGAAAAACATGTCACAGACTAAGCGCACTAGTGCGTAAAGGTAAAAGGTGTTTAAACTTACACCTAGGAAAGAAATCAGCCATATTTCATAATAAAAATCCAAAACAATTAGCAAAAGGTCCAGAAATACCTCCCCCAAACGTTTTCCCCCAACTCCAATTGTGAGGCACAAGGATTATTCAAAGGAATAGACTTGCCAAGCCTATTTCAGGAAATAATTGCTTTTATCATTGACAGGTTTTTAAATGTCATTGGCACTAGAATTCACTTTCAAATGCAAAACATAAAGAAAGCCAATTAACAGAGGATATCTAAAAAGGTATATAATGGATATATATTAAACTCATATGTTTATGTGTTTTACTAATAAAAAACAATTTATTTTATTAATAGAAAAGCGTTAAATAAATTCATATTATATGTAATACTGGGCTGCTCACAAGTCTTTCCTACTAATTCTAAGAAGGCTAGCAGCAAAGAGGCTGATACAGAAATATCAAGACATTGACAATCTCAAGAAGAGGTATCCAGTCTTTTTCCTTCCCCACAGCATTTAATTCAATACTCAACACACAACAGGTGCTTAATACATATTCACTGATATGAGTAGGATACTTGCTAAGAAACACTGAATGAAAATTTGTTACTTTATTACCATTTATTTATATTAATAATAAAGCAACTCATAAAAGTTTTGAAAGTAATTCATCTTTACTGAAATTTTTCTCTTTAATACATAATACCATGTAACAAAAAAAGAAGAACTGTAAGACAGCTCCACTCTAAATACCTACAGGTTAACTTACAGGAACTTAAAAGTAACAAAAATAGTGCACACTACTGGAGGCCTAATGAAGGAAACTAGTTTATACCACCACCTAGTGGCCACACAATGATGCAGCACAAAGAAAGTACTTACCAGTGATGTTACCAAAGTACAAGCATCTGGAGTTTACACGTAGAGCTACTGCCCTCCTATGCAGAGTTGGATCCATCTCTCCCATTTCCTTCTGCAGATTTGATGAGGCTGACCTTTGGACAAAACCAAGCAGAGACATCATCAAGTGGATCGTTGCCTTTCCCCACCTCATATAATTTCCTCCACCCTTTAACTGATACCTATTTGTTACGTACAGTGTAAAATGCACTTTCACATTCATTGGACCAGATGGCAATAATTAAAAAGTAGTCCTGGCTGGGCCACACAGCAGCAGTGAACCTGAGGAAATTAATCTCTCAAAATCTCACCTTTTTCACTTATAAAATGGAGATAAAATTTAACTTATAGCATTTTGAGGATAATTAAAACCTGTGAGAAAATAAATAGGAGATTGCCTTAGGCACCTAACAGTACTTAACAATGGTAACCTAATTCTAAGTTGTAGCCATAAATTTTACTCCTATCTTGTAAGCATTCTCCTTTTGGAAATATTCTTGGAAGTTTCCTCTATCTTTCTCTTGGTTGGATGCAGTTAATGATGAGGCTCTAGGGGGTGGTCAAGCCACAGTGTGGAAGAAGTCTGCTCCTTATGTATAGAAGAGCTGCCTGCCAAGTAGGTAAATGCACACTGGTTTCTCATAAAAAATAAAATTCATTAGTGTTTGAGTCATAATACGCTTTTGGTGTCAATCTGTAACAGCAAATTAGCCTAAACAATATATATATATATATATATATATGTATGTATGTATGTATATATATATATATATAATATATATTCTTGAAAGATACTACCAAATATTGAGATCTCTGGCATCCTTCTCTCTTTGGCCTCAAGAACCTGGCAACAAAGATTAGACCTCATAGGCGGGACACCAGAAGTTTCCTTGCCGAGAAAACTGACTAGACAAGAGAAATAACTTATAGATAATAACAGTGGGGTGATGGGCATCTACTGAAGGAAACTGCCCGGTCAGATCACCCTACACTAAAGCCCATTACTTGGCAAGACCCACCCATACTCACAGAGCTTTTTTATAGTCCAACTTCAAAATATGAGCTGAGAGACAAATACAAAAACATTTCAGGAAAAACTCCAGTACCAGAGACAGAAAAAATAAATAGATAGAAAACAAAATAAAACTCAAATGAAGACTTAAAACAATATTTAAAAAGAAAACACCTATAATCAATGTCCCCAGAGAGACAGAAATATTGAACCCATGAAACAAAAAGAGGATAATACTTCTGAAGAGAGTGGGGAAAAAAACATTCTGGAAAAAGGGGTAAAAAGGAGCTCTTGGACATAAACAATGGAAATTAGAACATTAAAATTTTACTACATGAGTTAGAAAATAAAATTGGAACATTTCATGCCCCCCCCAAAAAAAGCAAAAAAGAAAGATTAAAAAACTAGGAGGAAAAAGAAAATTAGAGGATCAAATGGAGGCATAACGTTTGAACAAAAGAAGTTCCAGAGAGTGAGGAGGAAGAAAATAAATCCAAGAAACATAACAAATTTTTCATAATTTAAGAGTTTCCAGATTGAGGGGGGTCAACTGAGTGAGACACAATGTATGAAAAAATATCTATCCCAAGGAACATTATTGTGAAATTTCAGAAAATTAGGGAAAACAAGAAAAACATAAAAGCTTCCAGAGAGAAATAAGTCACATACGAAGGATCAGGAATCAGAACGGGATGAATGTCTAACTAGAAACTATAATGCAATGGAGCAGTGCCTTTAAAAACATGAGGAAAAATTATTTCCAATGTAGAATTTTACACCCACCCAAACTATAAATTAAGGAGGTTGATAAAGATATTTTTAGAGATGCAAGTCTCAAAAGTTTAAGTCCCATGTGCTGTCTCCTAAAATTAGGAGGAAAAAACAAGATGCAAGATCCTGGAAAAATGAGGTCCAACACAAGGCAAACAAGATTCCCCAGGAGATCAGTGAAAGGAGATCCAAGAATTACTACAGGGCCGCCTTAGAGAACGCTTAGTCCACACTGGACCAAGAGAAAAGACTCCTGAAAGATATCTCTAGAAGATGAAACTGATAAACTGATTAACAGGTTTAATCATTTTGAGTTTTGGCAAAGAATCTGGTGATTAATAAGTATAAGGAAAAGAAGAGAAACAAATGAAAAAGAGAAATAAAAAAATAGTCACCTTCCTATGATTAAGATCATAGACGTAAGCCACATAGCAGTGGCTTAAACTAGAAGATGAATTCTCTTGTGGAAGAAGTCCAGAGACAGGCAGTCCAGGGCTCATAGTATGGTGTTCCTTGGTGTCAGAACCTAGGCTGCTTCTCTCTTGTTGTTCTGCCATCCCCAGCATGTGGCTTCTACCTCAAAGACCAAGAACTCAAACCATTACATCCACATTCTAGCAGGCAGAAATAAGAAAAAGGCAAAGAGGAAAACAACCCCTCCTACACAACTTTAAGATCACTTACAGTAGGTCATAAATGCGCTAAAACATCCCACTGGCCAGGACTTAAGTCACGTGGATGCACCAAGCTGCCTGGGTTCTATTAGTATTTTTTTAAGAGGGGTTGGGACAAGAATGGCATTGGGAAAGAGCTAGCAGTCTCTGCTACCTCCCTCCAGCACTTTCTATTCTCCATATCCTACTTTGTCTTTCCTCGACGTATTTATTAAGCCCTGATATATTTTTCCTTCATTTGTCTATCTGTTTCCCCTAACCTGGAACTTCCAAGGGGACACAGACTTTGTCTTTTGCTCACCTCTGCACCCCAGTTTCTGGAAAAGTGACTGAAGCATAGAAGAAATTTAATATGGGTTGAATGAGGGAATAGATTGTTAATTCCGGGGTTGGGGGGGAGTCTAAGAAAATAAATTTAAACATAAAGATCCAGTCTGGGCACAGATGATGCTTTGTTTTGTCTTCATTAGTTAGAAATGGATGCCCATCATCTGGAAAAAATGACTCGCCCTTCTGGAATTACTAATTTTAAAAAGCCTCCTTTCCTCTGAACAGATGATTCAAGTCATTGTACAAGGTACAACTAACCCCCTAGTCCTAATAATATAAGCAATATTGCATTAATGTTTGCAATAATGTAACTATTAGCAAGAATAACATAAACATTAACATGATGTAAATAATGTAAATTAATTAACTGATTATTTTTCATGTAAATATTATTAGCCGCAGGAAGGGAAATTATTTTGGGGGAGTGTTATACTTGAGATATAAATCCTCTTCTTCCATAGAAGGAGTCAATAGATACTATCTAGACCGAAAAACAAACAAACCAAAAAAACACAAGAAATAGCAAAATATGCCTATTATTTAAAAATACAGAAAGAGGCGTCAGAAGAAATAGCTCGAAATGTTGAAAGGTGATTATTCTGGTGAGCAATAATCAGGGATAGGGGAGACTAGACCAGAGGTTTTGCTTTTAAGGATCACAGAATTTTAACAACGTATGTTTATATTTGAACTTTTCATATCTAGCTCGGTGCCCCCATTCCTCTGAGCTCCCGGAAAATAAGTTATTAGGAGTGTAAGTTATTAGGAGCCTTGCAACTTCGCGCTGTGGGCAGTGATGGGGAAGGAGAATGCAATTAGAACAGAAAAGTGAATGCTCCTCGGTCGTACACACTCGCATCCTACACACAAACTTTTAGGAACTGTACGCACGTGCGCAAGGAGATGAGGCGACGGGCCCAGACAGGTGGTACAGGAGCGACATCAGCACTCAGCTAATTCTAGTGTCATTTCTGACGCTGGGGGTAAGAACGTTCGAGGGAACCAACGTGGAAGGAAGGGTCAGAGCTAACACCAAACGCGTCTGGGGCTCAGGCTGCGGAGGACGCCTGGCAGACTGGGCGGTCCGGCCGCCCCACAACCCCCCCCAACCCCCCCCCCGCGGCCCCAACGCAGGAGGAGGAGCCGACCCGCCCCGAGTCTGATGCAGTTGTGCAGGCGCCGCTTCCTGCTAGTCGGGAAGCCACAGGAGGAAGAATTTAAGGAAGAATACCGGCCGCAGCCCTTCTCAGCGCTCGAAGCCGTGCCATGCTTGCCCTCCGAAGGAGCCTGACTAAGGCTCTGGCCGCTCGGTCGCAGGCGCCTCAGGTACTGGCCGTCCGAGACGCGCCCAAATCGTTCCCTGGGGGAGGGGCGGGGAGGGGCGTCTGCGGGGAGAGCGCGGGCCGCGCATGCGCCTACGGGCCCAGACCTGCCAACGTGGTTCTGCTGCCGCAGAGCTGACTTCTAGTACAAGTCTCGGAATCCCGTGGCGGCGGACCCCGGGCTGCGCGGCAGGAGGAAGGGTTCCGTTAGAGGAAGACGCAATGCCAGGGTCGCCTCCGGCCGGCTCGCAAACAGTCGTGGACAGGGGCCGTTTCTAGCCTAGGTACCCGGAAGCCCTGAGGTCCCCCCCGAAGCGCCAGCTGCTGCGTTTTTGCGGCTCTGCGAGGTTGCTGTCGCCGCATTGGGGCCTGTGCTAGACACTGGTCCGGCCTCTCTTACTGATTTGTGTTTTGACAAGCCCCTCCAGACTGAAGGGGCAATAGGACAGGCCTCCCCCTATTAAGCGAAATACACAACCGTCCAGCATTTTGCAGGCAGAGAACCTTTAAGAGGGGGCCCAGGGTGCAGGTGGTGAAGCATCCTGCCCAGATGCCACTGTCTCCTGAGGTTGGTGCCCTAGTCAGGCAGTGTCAGGAACCTCGTTGCAAATATGATGATGACAACTTATTTAATCTGGATAAAAAATGTACAAAATAGATTATTGTGATTCAGCCTTAACTGTCAGGAATTGGCCTATTCTGTGAATCTAACCTAGAGGTTTTTTCCTTTTGGTGTTTAGGCTTTTACTTCTTTCTCAAAGAGCAGTAAGAAGGGGATTATAATCTACTCTAGAGACTGACTTTCTGGTGAAGACTAAAGAGGAACCATTAATGGCCCCTTCACCCAAGATTAGCAATACAGTCTTTATTCTGAGTCTCTCTATTGGGGCAGGACCAAGAATTATTCCTTAGAATTTTACTCTGAACTTTGATGTTATTAAATGTCAACCAAAAAAATGAAAACAAAAATGGTTCTGACAAACCTAGGGGAAGGACAGGAATAAAGACGCAGACGTAGAGAATGGACTTGAGGATACAGGGAGGACACGTTCTTCTGCCAACGATAATAAAATGTATGCCTTTGATCACATATTTTGATCTCCAAATACAAATTCCCTGAAAAGCAACTTAAAAAGCAATTGTTACAAGTACCCTATTGGCCCATTTTCTGATATCTGATATACTTATATTTTATTTATAATATTTTTAAACTATAAATACTAGGCAGTTTTTATTTGCTTAACATTCTGTTAGTAAAGTTTAGTAAGATGGCACAAAAAGAATATCTGTCAAATACAGGGGCAGCTGCAATTGTTTTTGATGGCAAGCTTAAGTCAGTTGGGCAATAAGAGTATAACTCATCATAGACATGGAATGACCTCAAGAGAGATTACTATAATTAAGCCTTATACACAATTAAGTAAAATATATGCATTACTGTGTTTTGTAAACAAAATATATGTCAGAGGAAGAAGCCTACTGCTTTCCTTTGACATATCAGGTAGTCAGTATAAGCCCAAAATTCATCAATAGCCTTATAAGTACCAAAACTACTTTAATAGGTAATTCTGGTATAATCAGCTTCAGGAAATGTGCACATGCTAACCAAACTTATGTACGATGGATATGTAAATTAGAATGCTATATGAATGTATATGTATACGCATGTGTGTATATACATATATTTGTATATACATATATATATATATACACAAACACATATACATACACAAAGCATCTACTGAAAGTTAAGTTTACTCAGAGAACCCAATTAGAAATTTACATTGTGAGCATATGACTATTACAAAAGTAATGAATGGTTCTTAAGGGATATTTCCATCAACCTGCTATAATTGGGTGGATTAAATGCCCTTCTTCAGGTTGCACATGTAATTAAACCCTAATAATTATTCAGACAATTCTGACTTACTGATGTTTCCTTTTTCTAGCATTTACACAGGCTATCACCATAGTACAATGCAACTGGCTAAGTCATAGTTTCCTATTACACTAGTTACACTCTTGTTCTATTTTTGACTAGTGGTCCACTTCACTGGATTTAGAAAATACTTCTATCTGACCAGCAATTTCCATTGTTTTAAGAACCTAAAAAAAAGGTTAGTTTTCTGCCAGTAAACACATTGTCATTGTGCCAGCCAAAATACCTGTATATGTTAAAAAATTGTTTTAAATGCTTAACTCTAATACATATGCTATTCAATATAGATGGAATATTAGCTAAATAAGGGATAATAAACTATTTGTAAAATTTATTAGGATCCTAACTATCTGTAAAATTTATTAGGATCCTAATTGTCCTTTGGTAAAGAGACTGACCCAGTGCCTTCTTAGGAGCATCTCATGGAAAAGTGACTAAAGGTGGAGCCCCTGCTAGGAAACAGTAGCTATATATTTAGAATGTTTAAAGCAGGCATCTTTATTGACATATCTCTAAACAAATTCAGTGGAGAGAGGACAACAGAAGTCAAAACAGATTATGAGTTTAATGAGTGTCCCTTGTTTCCAGACTCAGATTTGTTTGTAACATAATATTATAAACTGTACCTTCCCCAAATATTTCAAGTTGCCTTATCTTTCTTCAGGTGTGCTCATCTTTTGCTACAGGCCCCAGACAATACGATGGAACATTCTATGAATTTCGTACCTGTTATGTTAAGCCCTCAAAGATGAATGAGTTCCTGGAAAATGTTAAGAAAAACATTCATCTTCGGACAGCTCACTCTGAATTGGTTGGATTCTGGACTGTAGAATTTGGAGGCAGAATGAATAAAGTATTTCATGTTTGGAAGTATGGTATGAGTCATCAGCTTAAGTATTCAGTACAGATTTTCATTCCGTTAGATATTACATGAGACTTAGTTCTTGGATCTATGTTACTATAAATACATACAGGTTAAGTAAAACTAAAACAGCAATACCAAAAAAATTAATTCAGTGATTATTCTTCCCAACAGTATACCTCTTAACAGCCCATTGCTGGAAACCTTTATATTATCATATGGGAAGCAATATAGGGAAAATGTGGCATCTCCAATTTCAAGTCATAAAATTCTAAGCTAGACTTTAATTCTAGAAAAAAAAGTTTAGAATGGCTTATTGTACAGATTTTTTATGAAAAATTTAAAGCAGTTAATGCAAGAACCAGAGTGAGTTAGGATCATAAAAGAAAATAGAATTATTTTTTCTTTATATTGAAGCTATAGCTGGATATCAATGTTTTAGCAGAAATCATTCAAACATCTAGGGACTTTAGGAAAATAGAAGTTGATAGGGGATGATAGTTAACTTTGAAGCCCTCACCCATCCTTAAGATGTAATAATTTTGTTATATTTCAGGACCACTTTGGGTTTTTTTCTGCCCCCAGAGTTTCAAGGAATTCACTGTCATTATACTAGGCTAGGGAGGTAAAGGAAAGGAAGTGAGTTCTTTCAATATTGAAGTTGACCAACCCCTGGTTTACAAGAACGGTTACAGGAATCCCTAGAATGTTTAACTCCAATATTAAATTTTTGTGAAGTCACATCAGGACTTGATGATATCTAAAGAACTTTTAATAATTTCATTTAGTGTTTGGTCATCAGTGTCCAAAGTTAATAGTCATATAGTACTTTAATATGAAAAGTACTCATTCTGTATTTAACATGGCCATAGTTTAGGGGTTCTCCCTGTTGTAATAAAACAAACCCCATTAAAACACAATTTATGGGACTTCCCTGGTGGTGCAGTGGTTAAGAATCTGCCTGCCAATGCACAGGACACGGGTTCAAGCCCTGGTCTGGGAAGATCCCACATGCCGCGGAGCACCTAAGCCCATGTACCACAACTACTGAGCCTGCGCTCTAGAGCCCGCGAACCACAACTACTGAAGCCCACACGCCTAGAGCCTGTGCACCGCAACAAGAGAAGCCACCGCAATGAGAGGCCCGAGCTCCACAACGAAGAGTAGCCCCCGCTCGCCACAACTAGAGAAAGCCCTCACGCAGCAACGAAGACCTAACGCAACCAAAAATAAATAAATTTATTAAAAAAAACACAATTTATGCTTTAATGCACCACCAGCTGAATCACGTCCCATTAAGAAATTACTCGTAAGGTCCTGATATAACTTACTAATGCTCTAAGAAGGCTGTTATTCCTTATCTGCAACGTAAACCATAGAAAACTCTTTTACCATTAGTCTTATAAGGCCCTATTAGTAAATATTAGTACTAGGCCCATATGTTAGTAACATATGGGTAACAAACAGAAGAGAAATAGTACTGGGTAAAAAGAATGGATGACAGTAAGTAAGAGAATGAGCACTATTTCTTTGGAAGCTGTTTGTTCAAAGAAGAGGCTGAAAAAGCAAATCTAAATTTCATTTATGTTCAATTTAATTCAGTTATACCTTGACCTGACCACTCATCACCGTCACCACTGACAAAGAAAAATAGTCTTTTTCTAAACTGGCGCCATAATTTAAATGCCTCAATAAAATTAATAAGAATAGTTAACAGATACTGAGTACTCACTAGGTGCCAAACACTGTTCTGAGCTCCTTTCATGTGCTAATTCATTTAATCCTCACTTCAGCCCTGGAGTTAAACAGACACAAAGATTCAATAACTTACCTAAGCCTCACAACTACCTACTAAGTGGTAGAGCATATAAAGCCCATTACTATATGATATTATCAGTTGTTTACATTCCTACTCCCCTTTTAGACCATGAAAAACTTGGGGACAGGTGTCACATTTACTTATGTTGGTATCTCCAGTGATATAACACAGTCCTTATGTGGCCTCGATGAACATTTACTAAACTGAATGAAACCCAGAAAAAGTACAGGTGGTTTTAAATCAAACATTTTTATTTTTCTCACTCCTTTTCATCCCATAGACAATTTTGCTCATCGAACTGAAGTTCAGAAAGCCTTGGCCAAAGATAAGGAATGGCAAGAACAATTTCTCATTCCAAATTTGGCTCTTATTGATAAACAAGAGAGTGAAATTACTTATCTGGTGCCATGGTGCAAATTAGAAAAACCTCCAAAAGAAGGTAAGTCCTTCCGTCTTAGTCAATGAATTTTGATGGAGAAAATATTAAAGATTTTAAGCTATAAAAACTAAAGTTCTACTGGAAAAAAAATGAAGTTAATCTTTTGCATAATATAGGAACATATGTTGATTGTTGAGATAAAAATAATTTGGAGCTCTTAGCTTATTCTTAAAAATTGAGCATTAAATAATGGAGTTTTTTTCCAAATTGGTATCATACTGATACTTAAAGTTTAGCTATATTATAGAAAAAGTTGACATGGTCACTAAAGGTTGAGAAGTTGGGCCTTGGGAGCAGGGAGCACATGTGGGTAGATGAGGGATAGTGTATGATATTTTGTCATAATTTTTAAATATTACAAACTTTTAGATATAAAAGTATTTTTCCATAAATTACTACTAATCTCAAATCATGAAGTACAAATTTGCTTATAAAATTTGACTGTTTGGGGGGAATGAATTAACTGGAACTGCCAAGCTGTATTACTGTAGTCTAACTTTTATGTCTTCCTCTTTCTTATTTCTCAGTTTGAAAATAATTCCTAAAGATTTGTCTTCTTCCTGATTTCACTTCTTGATGACTTAAAGAAATTATTACCTCAATCCAGTTTTAAACAAAGGTTAGATTAGAAAAAGCATAAACTAATTTAAATTTTTATTTCCCCCATTATTCCCAACTCTAGTGCATTTTGGATTACAAGAGATTTGAAAAGTCTTATTTAGATCCTTATCCACCTAGATCCCCTCAGTTTTAGGCACCACCTAAATGAACTAGTGGGCTTCAAAGAGAATGTCAAATCTTGGTTCTCTTCCTCTATGTTATTCATGATTCTTCAGTAACTTTTGCATGTTTTTCCTTTACTTCTCAAATCTACTGGTCCCCTAGTTTCTTTCTGTCCACCCACCCTATACTTCCACCCAGAAGGTAAAATACTTTTCAAGTATTTACCTGGATATTATATATCTGGAATAATAAAACCACCTCCTTTAGGGTTTGTTTTGCCTCAAAAACTCTGAGACAGTCACTTCAGGTCCATTGTTTGCTTGCTGTTTCTGGTAGAAATGGAAACCTATAGGGGGAAATTATATAAAGCAAAAAAGTAGTAGAAGTTGGAAAGAACAGAACTGTAAGAGATTGGAAAATACTTTATTCATTTCTATTATAAAAGTGTAAATGCAGGCAGCTAAAAAGTCCTATTCCATTATTTTCTCACTATTTTATTGATAAATTTTATAAATTAAAAATATTTTAGATAATAACTTACCTATATCTTCCAGTCCCTTTTTTCTTTGTTCTCTATAAGCTTAACAACTCATCCTTAAAGTAGGTCAAGGACTTTCTACACATAAAAGCACAGTGCAAAGTATTAATAAATATGTCTACATAAACATGTATATGTATATGATCCTCCAAATCTATATATAGATTAGCTTTCCACTGGAACCAAACTAGACAGGATTACAAATTGCTTGAATGTGTTCAGTAAAATACTTATTTTTCTCCCTATTCCAGGAGTCTATGAACTGGCTACTTTTCAGATGAAACCTGGTGGGCCAGCTCTGTGGGGTGACCCATTTAAAAGGGCAGTTCATACTCATGTCAATCAAGGCTACACAAAATTAGTTGGAGTGTTCCATGCAGAATATGGAATACTCAACAGAGGTACAGTTGTCCATCTCTTCTATGACATTGCAAAGTATATTGGTGATTTACTGTTAAGTTCCTTGGGTCAGTTTGTCTGTATTTTACCTTTTATTGCCAAATTTTTAGTTTTTTGTGATTTTAAGGGTTGAGTAAACCTGTTTTAAATCTTATTTATTTAGAATATTAATACCTTATGAAGACTTTTGCAAATATTGAACTGCCTTTTTCTCTGATACATCAAAATGATAAAAATTTTAAAACTGGAAAGGACCTCAAGAAATCACCTATTCCTTTCATAATCTTTTTTTCATAATCTACATAATCTCTGAATGGAGTTTTATTGATTTTTTTTCCACTTTTATTGTAATATAATTGACATATAACATTGTGTAAGTTTAAAGTGTACAACATAATGATTTGATATATGTATATATTGTGTGAAATGATTACCACAATAAGTTTAGTTAACATGCATTACCTCACATAGTTACAATTTTTTTTTCCTTGTGATGGGAACTTTTAAGCTTCTCAGCAACTTATTTATTTTATATGTGAAAGTTTGTACTGTTGTACCATTTGTGATTTTTTTAATAATATTACTTGGGTTGTTTGGGGGTGAAAAGTAATATATAGTTATTATAAATATTAAATGGACATGGACAAGCCCAAAGAAAAAAATTACCCATTTCTCACTACTTATATACACATAGTATGTATACCATATTGATTTATTTAATAAAACACCTATTTGGGATATTAAAGTTTATCTGAGAGGATAGCTAAGACTTTTAATATTTGAAAACTCATAATATCCAGTTGCCTCCTCATATTCTCCACTTCATGTCTAATGGACATCTCAAACCTAACATATCCAGAGTTGAGCTGATCGTTGCCCAGAAATTCAACTTTTAATAATATATTGTAAAAAAAAAAGTTGAACTGTGCAAAAATAGATGTTTGAGTTGGAAAGTACATGAAGAGGAGAAAAATTATGACAATTATTAGATGCCTTTCTCACACCATACACTAAAATAAAATCAAGATGGATTATAAATATCAATTAAAAAACTGAATTCATAGAATTACTGAAACAAAATATAGATAAATTTATTTAATACTATGTGAGAACAACATTTCTAAGCCAAAAGCAAATGAAGAAAACTATGAAGGAGAGAAAAGAACTGATGATTTTACTGTACAAAGGCTCAAATTTCTGTGCATACCAAAAACAAATGAAATCCAAAAGCAAAAAGAAAAATAAAAGCTTATGCAAAGAAGACACAGATGACTAATATATATTAAAGAAGTTGCAAATTAAAACAATAATTGGATGTCATTTTTTACCTAATAAAAACATATTATATAGATATAGTATTGGAGGGGTTGGGGACAAACAAGTAGTTGTACTATGTAGGGTTGTATTGGCTTAATCTTGCCCCCCTTAATAATTTGGCAATAAAATAAAAAGCTTAATTTTTTCAACAGTTTTTGCCAACATTCTAGGAAATATGAATGTTTTTAGTTATACAAGAAGGAAATTTGAAAGGATATAAAATATATAATCACATTTGAATGATGACATTAAAGGTTTTTTAAATCTCTAATTTACTATAATAGACGTGTAGAATTTTTATTTAAAAAAACTACTGAAATGTGTGTACACACACTTTTTAATCTTAAATTCATTCTCAGTGCACTAGGAATATGATAATATGCTGAGTATAAATCAGTACTTCACTTCTGGAGGATAGTGTATAATATATACACTGTACATTTGTAAGTGTATATATGTAAGATACTCTTTGGTTCTCTCAATTTAAATTTTAGGAGTTTATGTTAAGAAAATAATCAGATCCAGACTGCCTGGGTTTGAATCCCAGCTCCACCACTTAAAACTCTGTCACCTTGGGTGAGTTACTTAACCTTACTGTGCCTTAGTTTCCTCATCCATAAAATGATGATAATAATAACCTACCACTGAAGGTTATTATGAAAACTAAATGAGTTAATACACACAAAATGTAAAACCAGTCTCAGCACATAGTAGGCACCCAATAAATGTTAGTAGAAGTTGTCATCAACATTGCTCTTATTATGTACATGTACTGCTGCTCTAATGAAATTTATGTCAGCATTATTTATAGTAAGGAAACTTTGGAAACAATGTTTAGAAATTTCTCTCCCAAATCGCTCACCCCTCTGAAATCTTATCACTAATATACTTAGTGTTACCCTGTTG
Source organism: Delphinapterus leucas (assembly GCF_059928025.1). Taxonomy (NCBI): domain Eukaryota; kingdom Metazoa; phylum Chordata; class Mammalia; order Artiodactyla; family Monodontidae; genus Delphinapterus; species Delphinapterus leucas. Next base: position 97,017,786 of record NC_143134.1, read on the forward strand.
ATAATCACTATTTTTATTTAAAGAATAGGAGTTACAGTTTCTGATTAATGTTTCTGTCTTTCTTATTTGAGTAATGCCACAGTCTTTAGAATCTACCACAGTCTTTAGAATCTATTTCTGGTTTATTTATTTCTGCAGTTCATGTTCTTTGGTGGAACGAGAGTGCGGATAGCCGAGCAGCTGGGAGACACCAGTCTCATGAGGATCCCAGAGTTGTGGCAGCTGGTAAGCTATTTCACTAGGTACGAGTTATTCTTAGAACAAATTTGATTTAGTCGATAACTTTATATACCTTCTTATGAATTTTTTTCCAGTTCGGGAAAGTGTTAACTTCCTTGGGTCTCAGCAGAATATGCTTCTGATCCCTATGTCATTTTCACCATTGAAATAGTCTTCCACTGATAAATGAAGCATTTCATTAACTGCCATAAGATGTGTCTACTAATGGTGCTTAAATTCTCCCAAGAGATTCTCACTTTTATTTGATGGAGGTGGTAAGTTAATTTGCTATGTCCCTTGCATATTTAAAAGCTACCTCTGTCCACTATCACCACCACGTCAGTAAACAGTCTGTTCCTTTTTGCCTAGGCATTTCAGTATCTGTCATACATTAAAAATAGTTACTATTACTATAGGATCTTGACTTTTCATTTGTTTCCAAATATCTTTTTCTCTATTTTGACAACCCTCTGCTTTTATAGCATTTTCTTACATTCAAATGATTCTTTCATTTCCATAGCTGTGATAATGTCTTTAAAATATTTGTATACATTATTAACCTTTTCATCATGTCTGTTTTTCTGAGATTTTAAAAGTTTTTGTCCATTAAAGTTTAGTTTATACTACCAGATAGGATTCATAAAAATATTAAACATATTTCTTTACTATGGAAGAGTACAATGTTACCTGTGTCATCTGTATTAATTATGGTTATCACATTAATAATTACTTACCTGGAAAATAATGTTATTAGGTCCTGGTATTAAAAGTTATTGATGACCCATTGGTTTATATACTGCAGTATCTTCGTTTACAGTTAACTTTACTAATTTTTACTTCATTTTAAATCAGTGTTTAACAAAGGTACTTGGTCATCTGTTTGTTTTAATGAGATATTTATTGTTATGGAAATGTTTGCTCTAATAAAAGCCTACATGTACAATCTGATTCTTTTTATCGTGTTTTATATTTTTATCCTCATCTCTGGAGCTATTGTTGTGTTGCCATAAGATAATGAGACAGTAATAATGTACTGTCTTTACTGTAAATATTGTCACCTCAAGTAAATAGCCTGCTAGTAACCTTACAAGGATTTCTTCAGTACCATCACAGACATACTAGGATTTTCTTACTAACAACTTTAGTTTTTATTTTAGTTGAGTGCCTCAGCCTTCTTAAACTAGATTTGGCACTTCTAGGCTCTTCTGGTAGCTTGTACTTACAGCTATGTTATTTTATGTTTCTAACATACTGCAAAAACAATAAGTTACGAATTAGCTATCTATGGGAAAACTGAAAAACAGGAAGCACGGTCACCTCTCACTTACCTGGTCCTCAGGAATCTGAAGGACAGATGAGTTCCTAGTAAGGCAAAGAACACCCTGACTCTGAAGGCTAAAATCTATCAGACATGTTAGAAGCATTGGCTTTAAGTTTTGACTAAGAGTCTTCCACCTCAGTTTTTTGAAAAGCTGTCACTTAGGGAATGAGGTGGTGGTGGTAGAATTGCAGTCTGTGTGGACGGATTTCCTCTGGCGTGAGATCAGCCGTGTGCTTAAGGCCATGTTTGGTCACATGAAAGTGTACAACTGGGTCTGCCTTTTCCTCTTTCATTCATCTTTGGACTAGCTAGAACATTTCCTGGTGATGGCCAGGGGCCCTTTCATCCATCCAATCCAGAGCCCTATTGGAGGTTTATAAAGCAGCGGCAGACCAGCATTCTTACCATGTCCTAGACAGAACTGGAGAGCCAGTAGAATGATGGGCTTCACTCCACTAATGAACTACAGGTGCTTCTGTTTGCTGACACACCCCTGGATCAGGAACATGACAAAGCTGGCCGGGACAGAGGACATCACAGATATGACACAGACGGACGTAATTATGTCCACCAACATGTTCTTCTTGCAAAGAGAAAGTCAGTGAGAATCTGAGCGTTCATTGATGCAATTGAGGACTCAATCAAGGCAGACACACACACGCAATATCTGAAGTATAGCCCAGGGAAAAACACCGGCTCAATAAATAAAATAAAATTATTTTATTCAGAGTTAAACCATCATTTTCAGGTCAATAACCTGACACTTCAAATGCGGAACTGATTTCTCTGAGTTCATGAAAGAGTCCAGTACCAAAATAAAACTATTAAAAGAGGTCGGAGAGGGAATTTCCTGGCAGTCCAGTGGTTAGGACTCTATGCTTCCACTTCAGGGGGCCTGGGTTCAATCCCTGGTCAGGGAAGGCCTGGCCCAAAATAAAATAAATAAATAAATAAATGGAATTTAATTTAATTATTAAAAAGAAAGAGGTCTGAGAGTGGCCTAATGGGGTTCACTCTGGTTCACTGTTTTTGACATTATAAGAGCAGCAGGTTGTAAATTCTCACACACACAAAGGATTGCTTTGGTTTGAAAACTTAATAAATGCAGAAATATTAGTGTGAAATTACTCAAATAAGTTAAATTCTTCTGGCTGTACATAAATTGGAAAAAAACAATGTATAGCATATTAATCTAACAGAAACAAAAATTCTAACAGAGTCTTGTTATAAGAACGGTCTTATACACCCTTTATACAGGATCATATAAAATTTCCATTGACCTATATAATTATTCTGTAGGAGATAAGCAGAAACAATAATTGCCATGCTCCACGTATAGGATCTACACTTTCAAGTATTAACTGGAGCTCGGTCTGGAGTGGCGTAAGATCAGTAAATGCCAGTGATGGCTTTGTATTGAAAAGTCTTAAACGATGAACTGTTAGGTGACCATGTTTACCTGCCAGCTACTCCCATGTACCAACTACTCTGGGCCCCTTTTTCTGACATGTTTTGGGATGAATACTGTTACTTGCCAAGCTACGAGTGTTCCTTCGCTTGCTTGATGGCATCCTTAACTTTGACTTGGAGGACATGATTGAGAAGTACTGGCACCCAGAGAAACCTACCATACCTAAAAGTACAGCCTGACATTAGAACACTGAGAATATGAACACAGTATCGCTTTGTAGCAGATACAGCATGAGCCTGTACATGCTTCATTTACATGAATTCCCTCTTTAAAGGAAATCTAAAGTTAGATTTGGTGAAAGTTATAGCTCAATCTCCTCTGTTGGATTCTGGCAACCTCTTAACTCCTATTATTTCTGCCCAGGGGGCTAACAGAAGCTAAACGGGGAAGGGGAGGAGGCTGGGCTTGATTATAGACAAAGTTAGACATCTGAGATGTTAAAGAAAGAATACTCATTCATCTCACAGATGCTCCTCCAACTATGGTGGCTCGGGCCTGAACTTGGATCGTAGGGTAAACGAATGGGGAATCAGTACGAGCAGTGAGGGACACTGACCAGAAAGACCTGAAGGACTTATACACAGGCCTTGGCTCTCTCCCAGCATGAGAGCCACTGTAGATGCCCCATACTACGCTGCTCAGAGAGCTATGTTGTGAGGCAGCCATGTAAGTTATCTCATTTTCCTGAAGGTATGAAGATTTCAACGATTCTTCCTTCTTTTCTTCTGAGTACCACCTATTCCTTCAAAACTCAGAGGGACAAATGAGTTGAAAAGCAGTGAAAGTAAATGCTTTTAATACCACTTCTTCCATCCAAGTCCTTCGTGGGTCCATGTAAAAAGCCTGAGAAACTGTCCTTAAATCTGTAGGACCCTTTATGAATCTGATTTGGGAGAAAAGTGTAACCAAGATATGAGACTCACACTTTGGATTAAACTAATTAAAAACAACCTTATTTACTGAGATATGACTGAGCTAGAAGCTTTTTAAATTCAAAGTAAACTGAGCACATGTGTCTTTATGGGGCAGAATTGGGACAGAAAACAAATCAAGGACAACAATGACACATGTCCCTCAAACATGTACCACAGTGTGACCAGACTCTGCCCACAGGGCCCAGGCTCTGCCATCAGCCAGCCACCAAGGTCTGGTCCATTCTGCTCTCAGCAGGGCCATTATGGCAAGCCAAGGAGAGCCCCAGCAACTTATTCTGAACAACTATGAAGTATCAGAATAGACTGTGAAGTATCATTCTTTATGGTTACAAAAGGTTTTCAGGGAGCAGCACCGTTGACTATGCCTAGCGAATTCTTTTGTTCATTGGAGTTATACTGATGAAGAGAAGAGCTCTTATTTTAAAGAAACGCAATCAGGAAGGACTGCTTTAAGTTTTCAACACCATTTGAAATTCCTTCTCCTCACCCTGCAACCTGGATGCTGATAAGCCAGCAGAGAGACATCAAAAGCAAGCCTCTTGGGCTTCCCTGGTGGCGCAGTGGTTTAGAGTCCACCTGCCGATGCAGGGGACACGGGTTCGTGCCCCGATCCAGGAGGATCCCACATGCCGCGGAGTGGCTGGGCCCGTGAGCCATGGCCGCTGAGCCTGCGTGTCCGGAGCCTGTACTCCGCAACGGGAGAGGCCACAACAGTGAGAGGCCCGCATACCGCACAAAAAAAAAAAAAAAAAAGCAAGCCTCTTCCTGAAATCATTCTCAGAAAAAATGGCTCAGAACTGTTTCCCACACTCAGAGTTTCAGAGGATGTCAGAGTTGTAAGACCCACAGAAGTTTTATGGGCGAACCTCCCTAATTCAGCGGTGAGGAAACAGGCCCAGGGACTCAGCGTGACCTGTCCAAGGTCACCAGCTCATCTGTGGCAGAGGCAGAGATGAAGCTGGGCTTATCACAGTCTGTCCCGTGACACCACCACTGGGGGAGAGTCCACAGTGTGCCTTCCACAGCTCACTGATCAAGAGTGTTATATTCTGGTTGGACCTCGAACCAGTAAGGAAACTAGGCTGACTTCAAAAGAGAGAAGCAGGCTAAGCTCCCTCAGATACAGGAACAATGTGCTCCAAGGCCCCTCCTCTCAAAACTCACACGCTTTTCCCTATGACAAGAATCAAGACTGAAAGAGACCCTCCTGACACGGCAGATCACCGATTCCTTCTCCCCAAGCCCACCCTGCACCCCACCTGAACGGTCACACACTGAAAGTGACTCACTTGTGGAGGAGGCAGCCCCCCAGCCCCCAGGGGACACACGGGCAGCATCTTCTTGATTTTGTCGCTGCTACACTGGCAGGCGGGGGAGGGGTTCTCCATCGTCCAGTTCCCGTTTCGGAAGAGCTCCGTGATGGTCTGGGGGACGGGGGTGGTGGTCCACTCCTCCTCCCCCACCGAGCAGGGCATGTCTCTGCAAAGGGACGTCAAAGGTAGGATCACCCAAGAGGGCCTGGCCTCTCCTATTGCCTCAGAGCACAGGACCAACCAATAACAACTGCAAACGTGCATCTATACCCTCACCTTTTGGTTATTTTATGACCCCCTCCCCGCTGCCATCGGCTTGTAAGCTGCAGACTCATTTTACGGTTGGGGTGATGGAACACAAAAAGGGCTTAAATACTCATATACTGAACTCAAGTCAATCCAAGCTACCGCCCATGTCTTCACTCAACAAACATTCACTGAACAGCTACTATATGCCAGACACTGTTTGCATATTTGAGAGTCTGGGTGAATAAGAAAAAGTCCCTACCTTCAAGGAGTTTGCAATCCTATAGAGAAATTGGACAGTAAACAAATAATTACATCACTTAGCCAAAAATAAAGCAGTGCATGAGGAGAAGGGTGACTACGCTCCCTGAGAAGGTGATAACTTCTTCCAAGGCATAAACGATTAGGAAAAACAAGCCAGGAAAAGATTTGGGGAGAAAGAACACTATGAGCAAAGGCAATAGAAAGTGTAGGTACAAAGTCCCACAAAAGAAATGAGCTTCTACGTTTAAGGAACAACAGGAAGGCAGTGGGGCTGGAATGTGATGAGTACAAGGGAGCGTGATGGGAGCTGAGGAGGAGAGGGAGGCGGAAGCCACAGGACACAGGCCTGCGAAGAGTCTGCATTTTATGTTCAACGTGCTGAAGCCTGGTGGAGAGTGTCAGGATGCACTTTATGTTTCAAAACGAGTAGAGAATTGGGAGGGGCACAGTTCGTAGGGGTCAGAGTTGTCGGTACATGAAGAGCTAGGCTGTTTGCAAGCACCCCAGGTGACCAACGACAAGGCCTTTATGCCTGACTTGAGTTCTAAATTACTGTGTAACCATCAACAAGTCACTTGCCCTCTTGGAGCTTATTTTCACTAGCAAAATAAAAGTGTAATACTTCTTTCAACAAAGTATTTCTAGTGTCCCTTTCAGTTTCAAAATTATACAATTTAATGCATTTATTTCTGAGAAATTTATCCTTAAAAAAGTGAAAGATTCCAATGATGCCCCTGGTTCTAATATTCTGGGGGTTCAGTGCAGAAATTAATCTGAGTGATTAATTCTATGGGAGAGTACTATAATGAGATTCTCTCATTTAATTATTCTTACAACCCTACTACCCTAGGTAGTAGTTTAATTATCCCCAATAACAAACAAGGTAACAGAGGCTCAGAGAAACTGAGTAACTTACCCAAGGTTACACAGCCAATAAGTACCAGAACCGGAATTCAAATCCAGGTGTGTATGCTCCAAACTCATATTCTTTATATCACTCACACAGTCTGTCGAGAAGAATCTATGCAGACTCCTTCCCTTGATTTTATAGAGAGACAAGAAAGAAGCAGGAATCAGCATGCCATGAATTTCTTACTAAAAGCTATAATACAATGGAGAATTGCCTTTGAAATTATAAGGAAACATTATTTCCAATGTAGAATTTTATGCCCAACCAACATATGAATCAAGAGATTTGGTAGAATAAAACATTTTTAGAAATTCAAGTCTCGAATAAAAAAGCTACCAAATCCTGGCAACAGGAGGTCCAACACAAGGCAAACGATATCCCCCAGGATATCAGTGAGAGGAGATCCCAGAATTACTACCATGCTATCTTAAAAAACAATTAGCCCACACTGGAGCAAGAGAACAAACGACCCCCGGAAGATAATGCCAGAAGATGAAACTAACAAGCTGATTAATGGGTTTAAGCATATTGAGAGGAAATTTATTTAGGCAAAGAATTTGGTGATTAATAAGTGATGGGTATAATGAAAATAATAGAACAAATGAAAAAGAAATAGTCACTCTCCTATTGATTAAGATCATAGGTTTAAGCCACAAAGCAGTGGCTTACACTAGAAAAATTTTCTCTTGTAAAAAAGAAGTCCAGAGATAGGCAGTTCAGGGCTCCTAGTATGGTGCTCCACGGTGTCAGAACCTAGGCTGCTTCTCTTTTGCTCTGCCATCTTCAGCATGTGGTTTCTACCTCATAGTCCAAGAACTCAAGCCATTACTCCAAATTCCAGCAAGCAGAAATAAGAAAGAAACAAAGAGGGCAAGAACCGCTCCTGCACTGCTTTAAGGCCACTTACAGTAGGTCATAAATGCATTAACACATCCCACTGGCCAGGACTTAGTCACAAGGCTGCACCAAGCTGCAAGGGTTCTATTGCTAATTTTCAAAGAAGGTGGGGTGGGAGAAGAATGGCTATTGGGAAATAGCTAGCAGTCTCTGCTACCTCCCTCCAGCACTTTCTATTCTCCATATCCTACTTGTTTTTACTCATCATAGTTATTAAGCCTTGACATATTTTTCCTTCATTTGTTTTTGTTTCCACTAACCTAGAAGCTCCAAGAGAACACGAACTTTGACTTTTGTTCACCCCTGCACCCCAGTTTTTGGAAAAGTGCCTGAAGTATAAAGGAGTTTAATTAATATGGGTTGAATGATGGAATGAATTGTTAATTCTAGGGGGGAAAAGCCTCAGAAAATAAATTTAAACATAACGATCCAGTCCAGGCACAGATGATGCTTTTTTGTCTTGCTTCGTTAGAAATGGACGCCCATCCACTAGAAAAACTGACTCATCACCCTCTGGAATTACTAACTTGAAAAAGCCTCCCTTCCTCTGAACAGATGATTCAAGTCTTTGCAAAGGCACAACCAATACAACCACAGACAATAGCCTTGTAATAATTCCCTAGTCTTAACAGTATAAGCAATATTACTTCAATGTGTGCATGAATGTAATGATTGTGTAATTGTATTTAGTTAGTGTATTTATATGTTTAGAAGGTAATGTAATTAGTAATTATGTAAACATCAATATAATCAAATTAATAACGTTACAATTATCTATTCTTAATATAAGCATTATCAGATGCAGGAAAGAAAGTGTATTTTGGGGTAGTGGTATGTAACAGACCTAAATCCTCATTTTCCAAGCAACAGACACTATCTACAACTGAAAATATCAAGAAACACCAGAAAAGGCATATAATGACGTTTACATAATAATAAACAAGCTCTACAAGAAACAGCTGAAAATGTTGAAAGTTAACTACTCTGGGGACCAATTTCAGGAATAAGAAGGACAAGATCAGAGGTCTGCTGTTTTGCTTTTAAGGTTTAAAAACTATTTGATTCAAACTATATATATTTAAATTTGAATTTTCGAATCTAGTTCGGGGCCCCCATTCCTCTGAGCTCCTGAGAAATACAATCTATATCATTATTAGGAGCCTTACAAGGTCATACTGGGGGTGGCAATAGGGAGAGAAAATGCACTTAATGAACAAAAGGGAAGAATCACTAGTCTTTAGCTACACGTGAATCACCCGACTAAAACTGACCGCTGCAAACACGTCCGCGATTTAAAATGCAAAGCATGACGCACACACGCATCCATACTGCCTTCCCAATGATCATACACACTCATTCTACACACGAACTTTTACTGATTGTATGCAAGAGCTCTTGGAGATGAGGCGATGTGTCCAGACAGGTGGTACAGGAACGACCTCAGCATTCAGCTAATTCTAATATCACTCTTGACGATGGGGGCGAGAACGTTTGGGGAAACAAAGGAGCCAGGAAGGGCGAAAGGTGACACCAAAAGGCGTCGGAGCCGGCCCCAGGCGGACGCCTTACGCACTGGGTTCTCCGGCCGCGCCCCAACCCCGGGCGTGAGGCGGAGCTGACCCGCGGATCCCCGCCCCGAGCCTGCGTCCGGCAGTTGTGCAGGTGTCACTCCCTGCTAGTCGGGAAGCCACAGGAGGAGGAGTTTAAGGAAGAATCCCGGCCGCGGCCCTTCTCGGCGTTCGAAGCCGCGCCATGCTTGCCCTCGGAAAGAGCCTGACTAAGGCTCTGGCCGCTCGGACCCTGGCGCCTCAGGTACCCGCCCCGGGGACGCGCCCAAAATGATCCCTGGGAGAGGGGAGGAGAGGGGAGGGGAGGGCCCGGGAGGCGCACCACCCGGCTCGCGCTCCCTGACCTGGGAGTCTTGTGCTGCTGCCTACTTGTAGAGCAAGTCCCAGCACCTGGAAGCGAGGACCCTGGAGCGCGCAGGAGGAGAAAGGGTGCCCTTAGGGGAAGACCGGCTGCCTGTGTCGCCTACGGCCGGCTCGGGAACAACCATGGATGGGGTTGTTTTCTAGCCTGGGTGCCCGGCGGCCCTGAGCCCACCCCTGAAGCGCCAGCTGCTGCGTTCTTGCCGCCCCGCGCCTTTGGGCTCGCCGCGCTGGTCCCTGTGCCAGGCGCTGGCCCCTGTGCCAGGCGCTGGCCCCTGTGCCAGGCACTGGTCCAGCCTCTTCTACTGACTTTTGGCAAGCCACAAGCCCCTCTAGACTGAAGGGTGAAGGAGAAAAAGGTCAGCCTGACGCTAGCAGGACAACAGGCTTCCCCATTATACATGAAATAAAACTGAGCATTTTGCAGAGAACCTCAGAGAGGGGCCCAGGGTACAGGTGGTGCAGCATCTGCCCAGCTGCCACTGTCTCCTGCAGTCTGTGCCCAAGTCACGCAGGGTCGGGAACTTCCTAGAAAATATGATGATGACAACCTCATTAAAGTTAAATGAGAAATGATGAATTGGGAGATTGGCATTGACATATAAAAAATAATAAGAATTAAATAAATTTAAAAAGTTAAATGAGAAATGTACAAAATAGATTTTTGTGATTCGGCCTTAACTGTCGTGGATTGTCCTGTTTTGTGAGTCTAAGCTAGAGATGTTTTGTTGTTGTCTTTTGATGTTTAGGTTTGTACTCCTTTCTCAAGCAATAGGACAAGAAGGGGATTTACATAGAGACTGACTTCCTTTCTGTAAAGACTAAAGAGGAGCCATAATGGCCCCATCACTCAAAATTAGCAATACAGCCTTTATACTGATTCTCTCTAGCGGGGCAGGGCCAAAATTATTCCTTACAACTTTATCCTGAACTTTGACTTTACTAAATGTCGATCAAATGCTCTCTTATAGGTGACTTGGAAGTTATTGCTGCTGAAAATGAGCCCTGACATGAATATAAGGGAGCGTACTCATGAAGTACTCATGATTCTTCTCCCAGCACAGTTCTAGTTCCTGCCCTACAACAAAAATCACCTCCCCCGAGCACACACATACTTATCTCAACTGCTGTTTAAGCTTCCCCTGGGCTTCCTTTGTTACTTGTTTCTTTCTCTTGTGAAAGATAACAAAATTATGTGCCTTGACCACATACTTGTTTCCAAGTATCAATACAAATTCCTGAAAAATCAACTAAAAAAGCAACTGTTACAAATACCCACTGGCTCATTTTCTGATATATATTATTTACAATACTTATTAAACTATTATACCAGGCAGTTGTTGTGTAATATTGTCTTATTAGAATTTGGTTAAAATGACACAAAAAAACATGTCCACCAAAAGTAGGCGTAGCTGCAGTTGTTTTTGGTGGGAATACCTGCTTTCATTGTAAGCTTAGACACTTGGGCAATAGGAATATAACTCATAGGGGACATGAGTGGAATGAACTCAAGTAGCTAATTATAAATATGACATTATGCACAATTAAATCACATACATAGGCAATTTTGTGTTATAACCAAAAATATGTCAGAGAAAGGAGCCTACTGGTTTCATTTGACATACCAGCTGGTCAACGTAAGCCCGAGCCCGAAATTTGTCCATAGCTATGTTTGTACCAACATTTGTATTAGATAATTCTGATTAACCAGCTTCAGGAATTGGCACATGATATCCAAAACTACAATAACATGAAATCGTAAACACAAATGCCATATGAGTGTGTGTATACACGTGTGCATATACGTATTTACATACACACACATTTACATTCACGGGATAATTTCTGGCAGGTAATTTCCTACCTAAAGTTAAGTTCACTAAGACTCAGAAGATTAAACACAGCAAAAATTTATATAGTGACCATACCTCTAATACAAAAAGAACTAATGGTTCTTAAAGGATATTTCCATCAACCTAGTATAATTGGATGGATTAAATGCCCTTCACACTGCATCTATAATTAAACCTAATAATGATTCAGACAGTTCTGACCTGTTGATTTTTCCTTTATAGAATTCATACAGTCTACCAGCATGTGCAATTTAATAGATTATGGATTCCCTTTAACATTAGTTACATTCCAGTTCTTTTACCAGTGATGTACTTCATTGAATTTGGAAAATACTTTGACCTGAATTGAAACTTACATTTTTAAAAAAAACCTAAAGATCTTTCTGCAAGTAAACGTATTTCCATCATTACTGCCAGAACACCTGTATATTTTATAAAGTTCATTTAAATATATAACTGTAACACATATAGTATTGACTAAAGATAGAATATTGGATAAATAAGGTAAACCATTTGTAATTAATTAGAACCCTAGTTGTAGTTCTTGGATAAAGGACTCTCATTAAGACCCTAGTGCCTTCTTAAGATTAACTTTTCATGAAAAGGTGGCTAAGGGACCCCTGCTAGGAAGCAGTAGCTGTATATTCAGCACACTTAAGAGTACTTATCTTTATTAACATCTCTCAGCAAATTCTAAGGAGAGATGACAACAGAGGTACAAACATGGAGTATGAGTCTAATGAGTGTCCCTTCTTTGCAGATTCAGATTTGGTTGTAACATGATATTATAAGCCTTAAGTTCCCCAGATACTTAAATTTGCCTTATGTTTCTTCAGGTGTGTTCATCTTTTGCTACAGGCCCCAGACAATACGATGGAACATTCTATGAGTTTCGTACTTATTGCGTTAAACCTTCAAAGATGAATGAGTTTCTGGAAAATGTTAAGAAAAACATACATCTTCAGACAGCTCACTCTGAATTGGTTGGATTCTGGAGTGTAGAACTTGGAGGCAGGATCGATAAAGTGTTTCATATTTGGAAGTATGGTATGATTTTTCCAGCTTAAGTATTCAGTATAGATTTTCACTCTTTTAAATGTTACATGACACTTACCTCTTGGGTCTATGTTACTATAAATACACGCAGGTTAAATTCAACTTTTAAAGACAGGAACAACAAATACAACAACAAAAAATGAATTCAGTGATTACTCCTCCCACTGGTACCCCTAACAACTTTTGCCCAAATTCCTATGTATCATCATTGGGAAAGTGTGACATCTCATATTTCAAATCATGAAATTGTGAACTAGCCTTTAACGCTCAGAAAGAACATAGAATGGTTTACTGTATAGAGCATTTATGAAAAATTTTAAGCATTGACTGCAAGAGCCCAAGTGGGTAGAGATCATAAAAGGGAGAGTTATTTTTTCTTATTGTTGAATCTGCAACTGGATATCAGGATTTTAGTAGAAACAATTCAGTATTTCTAATTTAGGTTAGTTGAGGTTCATGGGGATAATAGTTAACTTCCAGGCCTCACCCAACTCAGATTGAATAATTTGTTAAATTTAGGGAACCACTTTTGTTTGTATACCCCAAGGTTTCAAGGAATTCACTATCATTATGCTGCTCTAGGGAAGTAAAGGCAAAGGAGTTAGAATTCTCCCCATATTGAAGTTGACTTACTGCTGGTTTAGTAGACAACGAAGAACAGGTTACAGGAATCCCCAGATTGTTACTCCAGTGTCTAATCTTTCCGAAGTCCACACAGGACTTGATGATAGCCAGAGAACTTTTAATAATTTCATTTGGTGTCTGGTCATCAAGTTAAGAGTCATAATAGTGTCCAGAGTTAATATTCATCACATACTTTATTGTGAAAAGTGCTCATTCTATATTTAACATGGCCATAGTTTAGAGGATTTCCCTGTTGTAATAGGACAAACCCCATTAAAACACAATTTATGCTTTAATGTGCAACAAGGAGAATTATGTCCCATTAAGAAAATTACTAGTAAGATCGTGATATAACTTACTTAAGCACTAAGATAGATGTTATTCCTTATCTCTAGCATAAACCATAGAAAACTCTTTTACCATTAACCTTAGGCCCTAATAATAAATATAGTACTAGGCTTGTATGTTATTAAATGTATATACCTGTTTGGGTAACAAACAGGAGAAACAGTACTGGGTAAAAAGAATGGGTGTCAATAAGTAAGAATTAGCACTGTTTCTTTGGAAGCTGTTTGTTCAAAGAGGCTGAAAAAGCAAATCTTAATTTCATTTATGTTAAATTTAATTCAGTTGTACCTTGACCTGACTACCCACCACCAGCACTACTGAAGAAACAGTCTTTCTCTAAACTAACACTATAACTTAAATGCCTCAAGTAATAAGAATAAATAATATATATGGAGTACTCGTTTGGTGCCAAACATTGTTCTAAGCTCCTTTCATGTACCAATTCTTTTAATCCTCACAACAGCCCTGGAGGTAGATCCTGTATCATTATCCCTATTTCACAGAATAAGAGACAGGCACAGAATGATTCAATAACTTACCTAAGTCTCACAACTACCTACTAAATGGTAGCACCTATGAAGCCCATTACTATATGACATCATTGGTTGTTTACATTGCCACTCCCCTTTTAGACCATGAGCAACTAACTACTTATGTTGGTATCTCTAGTGATATAACATATTATCCTTATGTGGCCTCAATAAACATTTGCTAAATTGAATGAAACCCAGAAATAGTACAGGTGATTTTTTTATTGATGTATAGTTGATATACAATATTATATATATTAAAGGTGTACAGGTGATTTTAAATCAAAAAGTTTTATTTTTCTTACTCCTGTTATTCCCATAGACAATTTTGCTCATCAAACTGAAGTTCGGAAAGCCTTGGCCAATGATAAGGAATGGCGAGAACAATTACTCATTCCAATTATGGGTCTTACTGATAAACAAGAGAGTGAAATTACTTATCTGGTGCCATGGTGCAAATTAGAAAAACCACCCAAAGAAGGTAAGCTCGCCTCTCCAAATTACACTGAATTTTAATGAAGAACATACTGAAGATTTTAAGCTATAAAAACTAAAGTTCCGTAGGAAAAAGTAATCCTTTGTTTTTATATTGGAATATATTGTGATTATAGAGATAAAGATGAATTTGAGCTCTTTGCTTACAATTAAAACGATGAGCATTAAATAATGAATTTAGGTATGAATATGAAAAGTTTACATGGGAAGAAAGGTTGAGAAGTTGGGGATCTAGAACACAGAACACATGTATAGGTAGGTAAAGGGAAATGTATGATATTTTCTCATAACTTAGTATTTTTTTTATACAAATTACAGTTAATCTAAAAACAAGTGTATCTTTGCTTGTAAAACTGGGGGGGGATGGATTAATTTAAACTGTTAAGCTGAATTACTGTGGTTTAACTTGTTTTCCTCTTATTCCTCAGTTTGAAAATAATTATTAAAGATTTATCTTCTTGCTGATTTCACTTTCTTACTGACTTAAGGGAAATATTTACCTCAACCTAATTTTAAACAAAAGGCAGACTTTTTAAAAGCATTAACTAATTTTTCTTTCCCCCATAATCCCAACTTTGTAGTGTATCTTAGATGACAAGAGATTTGAAATGTCTTATTTGGATCCTATCTACCTGGACCTCCCCTCAGCCTTCAGCACTGGCTACATGAACTTAGTGGCTCCTAGAACAGTGTCACATCTTGGTTATCTGCCTCTATGTTGTTTATAATTCTTTAGTTGCTTTGTACTTTTTTACCTTTTACTTCTGAAATCTACTTGCTCCCTAGTTTCTTTTTTTCTACCTGCTCCATACTTCTGACAAGAGGTAAACTGATTTTCAAGTGTTTACCTGGATATTTAGGAACAATAAAACCACCTTCTTCATCTTTTTTCCCGTCAAAATCTCACATATCACTTCGGGTCCTTTGTTTGCTGGCTGTTCCTGTTAGAAATGGAAACCTGTGGGGGGAAATTATACAAACAAAAAAGTGTTTCCTCTCAGAATTGGAAAGAAGGAAATATATGAGATCAGAAAATACTTTTCTTATTCATTTCTTACCTAGAATTGGACTCAGGCAGCTCAAAAATCCTAATCCTGTCATAAATTGTCAATATTTGTTTAAATGACTAATTTTATAGATTAAAAATCGTTCTGATAATAGCTTAATATAGCTTCCTTTTTCTTTGTTCTCTATGATAAGCTTAATAACTCACCCTTAAACATGGAGACTTTCTAAATATAAAAGCTAGGAAAAATGCAAGAAATGCAAAGAATTCATAAGTATGTGTACATAAACATTTTTATGTTTGACCCTCCAAATCTGTATATGTAGACTAGCCTTCCACTGGAACCATGCTAACCTGATGAGAAATTTCTTGAATATCTTTTGTAATTTATTTTCTCCCTATTCCAGGAGTCTACGAGCTGGTAACTTTTCAGATGAAACCTGGTGGGCCAGCTCTGTGGGGTGACGCATTTAAAAGAGCAGTTAATGCCCATGTCGATCTAGGCTACTCAAAACTAATTGGAGTTTTCCATACAGAATATGGAGCACTCAACAGAGGTACAGTGGTCCATTTCTTCTATGAAATTTAAAGTGTACTGGTGACCTACTAAGTTCCTCCAGTATTTTGTCACTGTTTTTGATTATGCCATGTATTTCATTTTTATTGCCAAATATTTAGGGTTTTTTGTCATTTTAAGGGTTGAAAATACCTGTTTTACGTAGTATTTATTTAGGATGTTAACCACTTATGAAGGCTTTTCCAAATGTTGAACTGCTGTTTTCCATGATACATCAAAATGATAAAATTAAAAAACTGCAAGGAGCCTAAGAAAAATCTGTTCTTCATCTTTTTTTTCCTCTAAATATATTTTTATTGATTTTCAAAAATAACATTACTTGGGATAGAGTGTTTGTCTCTGAATGAAAAAGTAATACATATTTTTACAGAGACTAAATATCATGGCCATGACCAAAGGTGGAAAAAAACCATTTTCCACTACTTAGAGATAATACTGTTAACATTTTGGTCTTTCTATTCCTGTGTCATTCATATATATGTAGGTGAATGTATATATGTGTATACATATATATTCATATTCATACATATGCTAGAAATAATGCATACGCATGATTAATGACTTCCTAACACTCCACTGAGACTAACATATGGCAGACAGATAGATAGTGCATATCTTTACTTAATAAACACCTATTTGAGGCTTTTAACGTTAAATTTTAAAGTTACTGCAATCTGAATTTCACAAAGTTTTTTGTGGCAAACTCTAGAAAATGCATGTATAGTTCATCTGGAAGGATGAATGACCAAGAATAGCTAATTCATCATTTCCATCTGCCTCCTCAACTTCCTTACTTGAATGTCCAGTGGACATCTCAAACCTAACATATTCAAAGCTGAGCGTCTGATCTTTACCCAGAAATTTAACTTTAGTGATACATCCTAAGAAAAGAATCCAAATATACAGAAAAAAATATTTTCAAGCTGGAAAATATAAGAAGAGGAGAAAAATAATGAAAATTATTAGATGTCTATCTCATACCACATGCTAAAATAAAATTCAAATGGATTATAGATTTTAATGTAGAAGAAAAGAAGTCATAAAATTACTAAAATAAAATATAGATGGTTTTTTTTTTTTTTTTGGCTGTATCAGGTCTTAGTTGCGGCACACGGGCTCTTCATTGCAGTGCGCGGGCTTAGTTGCCCCACAGCATGTGGGATCTTAATTCCCCGACTAGGGATCGAACCTGCGTGCCCTGCATTGGAAGGTGAATTCTTTATCACTGGACCACAAGGGAGGTCCCCCTAGATGCTTTTTTAAAATAATATGGATGAGAACTATATTTCTAAACCAAAAAACAAATGAAAACAATGAAGGCAAAAAAATCAAGTGATGAATTTTTTATAAAAAGGCTCAATCTTTCTGCATGCCCCAAGACACCAGAAATGAAATTCAAAAGCAAAAAGAAATGTAAAAACATATGCAAAGGTAGATGTACAGATGACTACTAAATATATATTTAGGAAGATGTAGATTGAGACTATGAGGAGATGCCATTTTCACCAAATAAAGACATACTTATATAGATATAGTACCAGAGAAGCTGGGAAAAAATAAGTACCCCTACTGTGTAGCATATACTGGCTTAATAATTCCCCACCACAAAATTCAGCAATATAAATGAAAAGCCTTAATTTTAAAATTATTTTTGCCAGTATTCTAGGAAATATGCATAGCTGTATAGGTGTGTTCAGTTACACAGGAAGGAAATTTGAAAGAATATAAAATACATAGTGGTCACTTGAATGATGAAAATAATTTTTAAGTGGTATTTTAATTTTTATAATGAACATAACTTTTATAAGAAAAAACTGAAAATGAGTAGGCACACTTTTTAATCTTAGATTCATTCTCAGTGGAGAAAAGGGAATAGTAATATGCTGAGTATAAATCAGTGCATCATTTCTAGACAACATATAGTATGTACACTGTACCTATATAAGATATTCCCTTTGGTTCTCTCAATTTTAATTTTAGGAGTTTACATTGAGAAAATAATGAGATCCAGACTGCCTGGGTTTGAATCCCAGCTCCACCGCTTACTAACTTTGTGACTTGGAGTGAGTTACTTAACCTTTCTGTGCCTTACATTGCTCATTGATAAAATAATGATAATCATAACCTACCACCTAGGATTCTTGTGAAGACTAAATGAGTTAATACGTGCAAAACGCTTAGAGCCAGGCCTAGCACATAGGAAGCACCCAATAAATGTAAGTAGTGATTTGTCTTTGACATTGTTATTTTTATAAATATACATGATAGGTGCTGCTCTAAGGAAGTTTTTGTCAGCATTGTTTACAATAAGGAAACTTTAGAAACAATGTAGTATGACACTATGTATATAATATACTTGTAATACACAAACAGACACACATATACATCATATACATCATGTGTCTCATATAAGCATAAACATATATGCTGTGTCTTTAAATACATAAAAATGTAAAAATACATACATATATACATAAATATGGAAAAGATAAACCAAAATAGCAAAGTGGTGAATTCTGGGTGGTAGGATTAGAAACTATTCCTGCTTTCTCTTTTTATTTATTTGCATTTTCCAAAATCTATACAGCCAACATGTATTACATTGTCATTATTTTTAAATTTTTAAATAATTTAAGTAAAAGAACATTTATTTCAGTATTTTGTAGAATACCACACTATTTTGAATGATATAAATAATCAACAATAAGGGGCTGGTATAAAAAGTTGTTACATCTATGGGGCAGAATTCACATGTTAAAGATTAACAGCATTGTCATAGAAACTTCTCATTGTTGACTTTTTTAAATCATTTACAAAGTAAAATATACAGTAAGACCCTAATTTTATATTTCTCATCTTTTAAAAGAAATACAATAAATATTAATAAAGGTTTTCTCTGGGTGGTTAAGTTTCAGCTACTTTCAGTGTTCTTCTTTGCATCAGCAGAATATTCAGTAGTGAGCATAACTTTTTTATAATCTTGCTTTTTCAAAATAAAGTAAAATCCTTCTGTTTCTTCTTCTATAAAACCAGTTTGACTAATTAATTTATAAATTTCTCTCCCAAATCTTTGATTCCTCTGAAATCTTATCACTAACATACTTAGTGCTACCTTTTTGATAATCACTATTTTGATTTAAAGAATAGGACTTTTAGTTTCTGATTAATGTTTCTGTCTTTCTTATTTGAGCAATGCCACAGTCTTTACAATCTATTCTGGTTTATTTATTTCTGCAGTTCATGTTCTTTGGTGGAACGAGAGTGCGGATAGCCGAGCAGCTGGGAGACACCAGTCTCATGAGGATCCCAGAGTTGTGGCAGCTGGTAAGCTATTTCACTAGGTACGAGTTATTCTTAGAACAAATTTCATTTAGTCAACAACTTTATATACCTTCTTATGAATTTTTTTTTCAGTTCGGGAAAGTGTCAATTACCTAGTGTCTCAGCAAAATATGCTTCTGATTCCTACGTCATATTCACCATTGAAATAGTTTTCCACGGAAATACAAAGCATTGCATGAACTGCCATAAGATGTGTCTGTTAATGGTGCTTAAATTCTTCCAAGAGATTCTCACTTTGATTTGAAGGAGGTGGTAAGCTAATTTGCTATATCCCTTGCATTTTTTAAAAGCTACTCTGTATCCACTGTCACCACCACTTCAGGAAACAGTCTGTTCATTTTCCCCTTGGTATTTCAGTATCTGTCACACATTAAAAATAGTTGCCATTACTACAGTATCTTGATTTTTCATTTGTTTCAGAATATCTCTTGTTCTCTATTTTGACAACCCTCTGCTTTTATACCATTTTCTGACATACAAATGATTGTTACATTTCCACACCTGTGATAGTATAGTTAAATTATACGCATAAATTATCAACCTTTTCATCATGTCTTTTTCTGAGATTATAAAAGTTTTTGTTCAGTAAGGTTTTCTATATAATACCAACTGGGATCCATAAAAAAATCCATTAAACATTTCTTTACTACAGAAAAGTACAGTATCATCTGTGTCATTTATTTTAATAATGGTTTTTACAATAATAATCAATTACTTGGAAAATAATGTTATTAGGTCCTCGTATTAAAGCACATTGATAACTCATTGGTTTATGTGCTTGCAGTGTCTTCATTTATAGTTAATTTTACTAATTTTTACTTAATTTTGGATCACTGTTTAATAAAGATACTTGGTCATCTAATTGGTTTTTTTTTAATTGAAGTATAGTTGATTTTCAGTGTTGTGTTAGGTCATCTGTTTGTTTTAATGAGATTTATAATTATGGAAATGTCTGCCCTAATAAAAGCCTATATATACAATCTGATTCTTTCTATTGTGTTTTATATTTTTAATCCTCATCTCTGGAGCTACTGTTGTGTTGCCATAAGGTAATGAGACAGTAATAATGTACTGTCTTTATTGTAAATATTGTCACCTCAAGTAAATAGCCTGCTAGTAACCTTACAAGGATTTCTTCAGTACCATCACAGACATACTAGGATTTTCTTACTAACAACTTTAGTTTTTATTTTAGTTGAGTGCCTCAGCCTTCTTAAACTAGATTTGGCACTTCTAAGCTCTCCTGGTAGCTTGTACTTACAGCTATGTTATTTTATGTTTCTAACATACTGCAAAAACAATAAATTATGAATTAGCTATCTATGGGAAAACTGAAAAACAGGAAGCACGGTCACCTCTCACTTACCTGGTCCTCAGGAATCTGAAGGACAGATGAGTTCCTAGTAAGGCAAAGAACACCCTGACTCTGAAGGCTAAAATCTATCAGACATGTTAAAAGCATTGGCTTTAAGTTTTGACAAGAGTCTTATACCTCAGTTTTTTGAAAAGTTGTCACTTAGGGAATGAGGTGGTGGTGGTATGAATTGCAGTCTGTGTGGACGGATTTCCTCTGGCGTGAGATCAGCCGTGTGCTTAAGGCCATGTTTGGTCACATGAAAGTGTACAACTCGGTCTGCCTTTTCCTCTTTCATTCATCTTTGGACTAGCTAGAACATTTCCTGGTGATGGCCAGGGGCCCTTTCATCCATCCAATCCAGAGCCCTATTGGAGGTTTATAAAGCAGCGGCAGACCAGCATTCTTACCATGTCCTAGACAGAATTGGAGAGCCAGTAGAATGACAGGCTTCACTCCACTGATGAACTACAGGTGCTTCTATTTGCTGACACACCCCTGGATCAGGAACACGACAAAGCTGGCCGGGAGAGAGGACATCACAGAGATGACACAGATGGACATAATTACGTCCACTAACGTGTTCTTCTTGCAAAGAGAAAGTCAGTGAGAATCTGAGAGTTCACTGATGCAACTGAGGACTCAATCAAGGCGGACACACACATGCACACATGCAATATCTGAAGAATTGCCCAGGGGAAAAAACCTGTTCAATAAATAAAATTATTTTATTCAGAGTTAAAACATTATTGAGGTAAAAAAAAATGACAGTGCAAATGAAAAACTGATTTCTCTGAGTTCATGAAAAAGTCTGGTACCAAAATGAAACTATTGAAAGAGGTCTGAGAAGGAATCTCCTGGCAGTTCAGTGGTTAGGACTCTGCACTTCCGCTTCAGGGGGCCTCGGTTCAAACCCTGGTCGGGGAAGGCCCAGCCCAGAAATAAATAAATAAATGGAATTTAATTTAATTTAATTCAATTTAATTTAATTTAAAAAAGGTCTGAGAGTAGCCTAACAGGGTTCACTTTGGTTCAGTTTTTGACATTATAAGAGCAGCAGCTTGTAAATTCTCACGCACACAAAGGACTGCTTTGGTTTGAAAACTTAATAAATGCAGAAATATTAGTGTGAAATTACTCAAATACGTTAAATTCTTCTGGCTGTAAGTAAACTGGAAAACAACAATGTATAGCATATTAATCTAACAGAAACAAAAATTCTAACATTCTTGTTATAAGAACGGTCTTATACACCCATTATACCCATATAGAATTCCTAGTGACCTATACTGATATGCTGTAGGAGATAAGCAGAAACAATAATTGACATGCTCCACATATAGGATCTTCATTTTCAAGTATTAACTGGAGCTCGGTCTTGACTAATGTAAGCTCACTAAGTGCCAGTGATGGCTTTGTATTTAAAAGTCTTAAACAATAAACTGTTAGGTGACCATGTTTACCTGCCAGCTACTCCCATGTACCACTCACTGAAACATTATTTATAAAATAAACATATGGAAACACTTAAAAATCAATAGGGAAGAAATAACAAAGTTATAGTACAAATGTCCCTTGGTATTTCAGGGGATTGGTTCCAAGACCCCAGCAGATACCAAAATCTGCCATGATCAAGTCCCTTATAGAGAACAGTGTAGTACTTGCATACAATCTATGCACATCCTCCTTATACTTCATCATCTCTAGAATACTTATAATACCTACTACAATGCAAATGCTATGGAAATAGCTGTACATAGAATGTAAATGCCATGTAAATAGTAGCCTGTGGGCAGCAAATTCAAGTTTTTTCCTCTTTGAACTGTCTGGCATTTTTTTTTAATGTTTTTGATCCGCAGGTGCAGAACCCACTAAAGCAGAACCCGCAGATACAGGCCAACAGTATACTCAAACACTGGATTATTGGGGAGTATTAAAATGAATGAACCATATCTGAACAACTTACTTTGTTACCTTTGTCTCTTAGTCTCTCCGAGCTTCTAGGTTGCTGTTTTTGTTTTAATCTGTAAAATGGAAATATGAACCTCACAAAGTGAAATGAAAGAGAATAAGAAAGAAAATATTAAGTAAAAGACATTAATATACACGACAGCTCCTACATGATATCAGGCACATTAGAATCTGATATTCTCTTGTCTGCAAAATAGGTATCACTGATGTTCTCTGAAAGAGACAGGAATAGGATATATGATTTGAGAATAATCAATGTTTATTAGAACCTCTTAAGAAGGAGAAGGTCAGCGAGACAGGAAAGAGGAAAGAATTAACCAACCAAATGAGGGCCTAGCTCTCATTGAAGAGGTAATCACAAACGAGACTCTAGTCACATGAATCTACCAAGAGGTCTCATTCCAGAACACTCACAGGCTCAGGACCCTTATTCAATGAAATATACTTTGAAATAGAATTTATACTAAGGCAGCCTGTAAAATTATGACTTTTCTCTAACTATTTTCAATGTTTATTTTGTGCTGAGTGCGAACTTCCAATGACTCCAAGAGAGTGGGAAAATTGGGAACTGTATTTTTTAATATCCAGTGTCTATATAAGAAGAAAATCATCTTGAATATGAAGACTACTTCAACTAACGTCGTTAAGCTATCTTGCAAAGACAACACAGAATGATTTTCTGAAGGAATTTTAATCTGTGTAGTGTTGATTTGCTATAAACCATGTGTCTGTCAACCTTCATAAGAGATAGAGGGACATGTGAGGTTCAATCATAAAGTGTGTATGGGAAAATCCTAGGCAATATCCTGAAGGACCTAACAAGGGGCAAAAGAGACAACAGGCCCCATGGGTTTGGACACAGCCTATCAGCCCCTTGCATTAATGCTCTGGCCCTCAATACAATGTTGAGAATAAATAAAGCATAAAAAGTTATAAAGACGCTGTAAAAGCAATCCATGATGGTCAAGTAAAGCTAAAAGAGATTAAAAAGTGAATTGATTTCTCAACTGATTTAAAATAAATGGTAAACTGAACTGGTTTTAAAATCTGGCTTTAAACCCTGGATGTGCCACTGAGCAGCAGTGAACCTGAGAAAATTACTTCTCTCTCAGAAATTCACCTTTCTCACTTGGAGATAAAGCTTAACTCACAGCGTTTGGCGGATAATTAAAACCTGTGAGAAAGTGAGTAGGAAATTGTCTCAGCACTTAGCAACGTGTTCTCTCTCTAAGTTACAGTCATGCATTCTACTCTTCACTATCTGATAAGTACTTTCCCCTTGTAAATCCTCTCTCCCTTTCTGCTGACTAGATGCAGTTGATGATGGGGCTCTAAGGATGGCAGAGCCACAGGGTCGAGAAGCCTGGGTCCTTAATTCACCGCATACAGAAGAGCTGCTTGCCAATTAGGAAAACCCATTTTAGATCTTAAAGAACAAGAAATAAAATCCTACTGTGTTTGAGACATACATTTTGGTGTCTATTTGTTACAGCACTTTAGCCTTTCCTATTTAATACATTCTTGAAAGGCTGAACCACATTCAGGAATACCAGATACAGAGGAAAGTGTCAAAACTAGTCTTAAACAAATTATGTGAATGACTACCAACCAAACACTGAGATATTCAGTATTCTACCCTCCTCAGTCATAGGAAACTGGCAGTAAGGCTTATAACTCACAGATGGAACCCTGGAAGTTTCCTCAGAGGGGTAACTAAGAGAAATGACTTACACATGGTAGCAAATAGGGCAATTTCCCCAGTGAAGAAACAGCCCAGTCAGAAAACCCTACAGTGAAGCCCACTGTTTGACAGCCGCACCTCCAGGTACTCAAAGAGCTCTCAATTTTTTTTTTCTCTCTCCAAAATATGAACTGATAGTCAAGGATCACAAACATAAAAATATTATAGGAAAAACCCTAGTAACAAGAGAGAAAAGGAATCAAACGAGAGAAAATATAATAAAACTTGAAAGAAAAATAATGCAGGAAAAAGACCTAAAGCAATGCCTAAAATAAATACCTGTAATTAATGTCCACAGATATAGAAATACTTAACCCATGAAAAAGAAGAGAATATTATTTTTAAAAATAAAAATATTCTGGGGTAGGGATAAAAAAAGAGCTCTTGTAAATAAATACTGTGAAAGTAGGAGTTTAAAATTCAGTAGATAAGTTAGAAGATAAAACTGTGGTACTTAACCCCAAAAAAACCTATACCAAAAAAGTAGAGATGTAAAATAGTAGAAAAAGAAAGTGAGAAGATCAAGTGGAGGCAGAATGTTTGAACAACAGAAGTTCCAGAGATTGACAAGAGAAGGAAAAAACTCCAAGAAACACAAACATTTTTCAGGATTGAAGAGTGTCCAGATTAAGAGGGGTCACTGAGTGAGGAACAATGGATGAAAAAAATGCCTACTCCAAGGCATGTAATTGTGAAATTCCAGAGCCCCAGGGAAAACGAAAAAAACATAAAAGATTCCAAAAAGAGAAAGAAAAACAAGTCACATACAAAGAATCAGGTATCAGAACGCTATGAATTTCTTACTAAAAGCTATAATACACTGGAGAATTGCCTTTGAAAATATAAGGAAAAATTATTTCCAATGTAGAATTTGGGTTATATACCCAACCAACATATGAATCAAGAGGGTTGACAAAATAAAACATTTTTAGAGATGCAAGTCTCAAAAGTTTAACTCCCATGCACCCTCTCCAAAATGTAGGAGTAAAAAAAAAAAAACAAAAAGCTATAAAATCCTGGCAACAGGAGGTCCAGCACAAGGTAAATAAGACCCCCAGGATATCAGTGAGAGGAGATCCCAGAATTACTACCATGCTATCTTAGAGAACAATTAGTCCACACTGGAGCAAGAAAACAAAAGACACCCAAAAGACAATGCCAGAAGATGAAACTGACAAGCTGATTAATGGGTTTAATCATACTGAGAGGAAATTTATTCTTTTGGCAAAGAATTTGGTGATGAATAAGTGATAGGTATAATGAAAATAATAGAAACAAATGAAAAAGAGAAATAAAACAGTTACTCTCCTTTTCATTAAGATCATAGGTTTAAGCCACTAGAAAATGATTTCTCAAGTAAAAAAGGAGTTCATACAGGGCTCCTAGTATGGTGCTCCATGGTGTCAGAACCCTGGCTGCTTCTCTCTTGCTCTGCCATCTTCAGCATGTGGTTTCTACCTCATAGTCCAAGAACTCAAGCCATTACATCCACATTCCAGCAGGCAGAAATAAGAAAGAAACAAAGAGGGCAACAACCTGAACTGCTTTAAGACCACTTAGAGTAGGTCATAAATGCATTAACACATCCCACTGGCCAGGACTTAGTCACATGGCTGCACTAAGCTGCAAGGGTTCTATTGCTAATTTTCAAAGAAGGTGGGGTGGGAGAAGAATGGCTATTGGGAAATAGCTAGCAGTCTCTGCTACCTCCCTCCAGCACTTTCTATTCTCCATATTCTACTTGTTTTTCCTCATTGTATTTATTAATCCCTAACATATTTTTCCTTCATTTGTTTACCTGTTTCCCCTAACCTGGAAGTTCCAAGAGGACACATACTTTGTCTTTTGTTCACCTCTGCACCCCAGTTTTTGTAAAACTGCCTGAAGCATAAAGGAGTTTAATTAATACGGGTTGAATGAGGGTATGAATTGTGAATTCTAGGGAGAAAAAGTCTAAGAAAATGAACTTAAACATAAAGATCCAGTCCAGGCACAGGTGATGTTTTTTGTCTTGCTTGGTTAGATATGGATGCCCATCAACTTGAAAAACTGACTCACTACCTCTGGAATTACTAACTTTAAAAAGCCTCCCTTCCTCTGAACAGATGATTCAAAAGTCTTTGCAAAGGCACAACCAATACAACCACAGATGAGAGCCCTCTAATAATTCCCTAGCCTTAATAGTATAAGCAATATCACTTCAGTGTGTGCATGAATATAACTATTGTGTAATTGGGTTATGTGTTGTGTGTGTAGTTATGTGTGTAAGAAGGTAATGTAATTAGTGATACAGGCATAAAGATCAATATAGTGTAAATTTTAACTATTTTAATGAGGGAAAGGAAGTGTATTTTGGGTGAATGGTATGTTAACAGACCTATATCCTCAATTTCCAAGTAATAGATACTATCTGTAACTGAAAATATCAAGAAGCACCAGAAAGTGTGTATAATTCAGAAAAAGGGAAACAAGCATTAGAAGAAACAGCTGAAAATGTTGAAAGCGGTTACTCTGGGACCAATATCAAGAATAAGAAGCCAAGATCAGAAGTCTGCTGATTTGTTTGTTTAAATTTGAATTTCCATTATCTAGTTCAGTGCCCCCATTCCTCTGAGCAACTAAGAAATACTCTAACAAGGCCATGCTGGAGGTGAGAGAATGCACTTAATAAAGAAGAGTGACAGGGAAGAGAGAATGCACTTAATAAAGAAGAGTGAAGGCTCACTGGTCTTTAGCTACATGTAAATCACCCGAGTAAAAATTAACCCCGGTAAAAATTAACTAATAAAGAAGAGAGACAGGGAGAGAGAATGCACTTAATAAAGAAGAGTGACAGGGAAGAGAGATGCACTTAATAAAGAAGAGTGAAGGCTCACTGGTCTTTAGCTACATGTAAATCACCCGAGTAAAAATTAACCCCGGTAAAAATTAACTAATAAAGAAGAGAGACAGGGAGAGAGAATGCACTTAATAAAGAAGAGTGAAGGCTCACTGGTCTTTAGCTACATGTAAATCACCCGAGTAAAAATTAACCCCGGCAAACACGTCCACGAGTTAAATGCAAAGCATGACAGGCACGCATCCATACTGCCTTCCCAATGGTCACACAAACTCGCATTCTACACACGAACTTTTACGAAGTGTACGCAGGTGTGCATGGAGATAAGGTGAAATTAATGTCACAGCTGACACTGGGGGTTACATCTCTTGAGAGAACAAAAGTGCACCGAAGGGTCAGGGCTGACACCTAACGCGCATGGCATGGGCTGGTGGCGGACGCCTCGCTGACTGGGCTGTCCGCCCCCTCTCCCCCCTCCCCCCCGCCCCGCCGCAGTAGGAGGAGCTGAGCCGCCCCGTGCCTGCATCCACCCTTGCGCAGGAGCTGCTCCCTACCAGTAGAGAAGCCACAGAAGAAATTTAAGGAAGAATACCGGCCGCTGCCCTTCGCAGCGCTCGAAGCCGCGCCACGCTTGCCATCCGAAGGAGCCTGACTAGGCTCTGGCCGCTCGTACACTGGCTCTTCGGGTACCTGCTGCCGGGACGTGCCCAAAATGTCTCCTGGGGGAGGGGAGGGGGGTGAGGGGACTGGTGGGAGCGCGCTGGCCGCGCATGCGCCTACAGGCCGAAAAGCCCAGGTCTGAGAGCTCGCTGCTGTCGCCGGAGTTCTAGTGCAAGTCATAGAACCCGCAGGGCAAGGATTCCGGGACAAGCTGGGGGAGGAAGGGTGCCGTTAGGGGAAGACCCACTGCCAGGGTTGCCTCCGGCCGGCTCGCGAACAGCCATGGACGGGAGGGCTTTTGCAGCCTAGGTGCCAGGTAGCCGTGAGGACACCCCCGAAGCGCCAGCTGCTGCGTTCTTGCCGCCCCGCGCTATCGCTGTCTCAGCATTGGGGCCTATGGCAGGCGGTGGTCCAGCTTCTCTTTGATTTGTCCTTTGACAGACCCCTTCAGGCTGAAGGGGGAAGGAGTAAAAGGTCAACCAGCAGCTAGCAACAGAACTGGCCTCCCCCTTTTTAACGAAATACGCAACCTCCCAGCATTTTGCAGACAGAGAACCTTAAAAAGGGGCCCAGGGTGCCGGTGGTGAAGCATCCTCCCAGCTGCTACTGTCTCCTGAGGTCAGTGCCCAAGTCAGGCAGGTAGGGTAAGGAACCTCACAGTACATAGGATGACAACCTCATTTAAACTTAATGAGAAATGTACAAAATAGCTTTAACTGACGGGAATTGGTCTAATACGCGCATCTAACCAAAGATTTTTCTCCTTTTGTTGTTTAGGTTTGTACTCCTTTCTCAAGAAATAGGACAGGAAGGGGATTTACATAGAGACTGACTTTCTGTAAAGACTAAAGAGGAGCCATAATGGCCCCGTCACTCAAGATTAGCAATACAGCCTTTATCCTGAGTCTCTCTACCGGGGCAGGGCCAAAATTATTCCTTACAGCTTTATTCTGAACTTTGACTTTACTAAATGTCGATCAAATGCTCTCTTATAGGTGACTGGAAGTTACTGCTGCTGAAAATGAGCCCTGACATGAATATAAGGGAGCGTACTCATGAAGTACTCATGATTCTTCTCCCAGCACAGTTCTAGTTCCTGCCCTGCAACAAAAATCACTTCCCCCCAGCACACACATTCTTATCTGAACTGCTGTTTAAGCTTTCCCTGGGCTTCCTTTGTTACTTGTTTCTTTCTCTTGTGAAAGATAACAAAATTATGTGCCTTGACCACATACTTGTTTCCAAGTATCAATACAAATTCCTGAAAAATCAACTAAAAAAGCAACTGTTACAAATACCCACTGGCTCATTTTCTGATATATATTATTTACAATACTTATTAAACTATTATACCAGGCAGTTGTTGTGTAATATTGTCTTATTAGAATTTGGTTAAAATGACACAAAAAAACATGTCCACCAAAAGTAGGCGTAGCTGCAGTTGTTTTTGGTGGGAATACCTGCTTTCATTGTAAGCTTAGACACTTGGGCAATAGGAATATAACTCATAGGGGACATGAGTGGAATGAACTCAAGTAGCTAATTATAAATATGACATTATGCACAATTAAATCACATACATAGGCAATTGTGTGTTATAACCAAAAATATGTCAGAGAAAGGAGCCTACTGGTTTCATTTGACATACCAGCTGGTCAACATGAGCCCGAAATTTGTCCATAGCTATGTTTGTACCAACATTTGTATTAGATAATTTTGATTAATCAGCTTCAGGAATTAGCACATGATATCCAAAACTACAATAACATGAAATTGTAAACACAAATGCCATATGAGTGTGTGTGTATACACGTGTGCATATACATATTTACATACACACACATTTGCATTCACAGGGCATAATTTCTGGCAGGTAATTTCCTACCTAAAGTTAAGTTCACTAAGACTCAGAAGATTAAACACAGCAAAAATTTATATAGTGACCATACCTCTAATAAACTAATGGTTCTTCAGGGATATTTCCATCAACCTTGCATTTGTGTGTGTGTGTGTTGTGTGTGTATGAATGACATGAGAAAAAGACCAAAATGTCATATATTTATGTACATGTATACATGTACATATATGTGTGTATATGTATATTAGAAATAATGCATGTGCATGATTAACAATTACTTCCTAACACTCTAGTCAAGTATACACAGCAAACAGATAATTATACATACCTTAACTTATTTAATAAACACTTATTTGGGCCATTTAACTTTTAAAGTTGAAAGTGATTGCAGTCAGAATTTCAGAGCATCTTTTGTGGCAAACTAAAAAAATGTATGTAAAGTTTACCTGGAAGGATAAGTGACTAAGAATAGGTAATAAAATAGTTAAAAGACACATTATATCCATCTGCCTCCTCAACTTCCTTACTTGAATGTCCAGTGGACATCTCACACCTAACATATTCAAAGCTGAGCTTCTGATCTTTACCAAGAAATTTAACTTCTAATAATACAACCTAAGAAAATTATCAGAATATACAGAAAAATTTATTTTCAAATTGGAAAATACATGAATAGGAGAAAAATTACGAAAATTATTAGATGTCCATCTCATACCGTATGCTAAAAAATAAAATTCAAATGGGTTATAGATTTCAATGTAGAAAAAAGTTATAGAATTACTAAAATAAAATATAGATGAATTTATTTAATAATATGAATGACAAGTATATGTCTTAAGCCAAAATAACAAATGAAGAAACAATGAAGGAAAAACAATGAGTTGATGATTTTATTATAAAAAAGCTCAATCTTTCTGCCTGCCCCAAAACACCGTAAATGAAATTCAAAAGCAAAGAGAAACATAAAAACTTATGCAAAGGTAGATGTACAGATGACTACTGAATATATATATTAAAGAAGATGCAGATTAAGACAATAATGAGAGCCATTTTCATCTAATAAAGACATACTTTTATAAATATAGTACTAAATAGGCTGGGAAAAAATAAGTACCCCTACTGTGTAGGGTACACTGGCTTAACCTTTCCCCTCCACAAAATTTGGCGATATAAATTAAAAGCCTTAATTTTTAAATTATTTTTCCCAGTATTCTAGGAAATATGCATAGTTGTATAGATGTGTTCAGTTACACAGGAAGGAAATTTGAAAGGACGTAAAACATACAGTGGTCATTTGAATGATGAAATTAATATTAAGTAGTATTTTAATTTTTATAATTGACATATAACTTTTATAAGAAAAAACTGAAAATGAGTAGGCACATTTTTTAATCTTAAGAGAAAAGGGAAGAGTAATATGTGGAGTATAAATCAGTGCATCGTTTCTGGATGACAATTTATAATATGTACACTGTACATATGTAAGTATATATAAGATATTCCCTTTGGTTCTCTCAATTTTCATTTTAAGAGATTATATTGAGGAAATAATGAGATCCAGACTGCCTGGGTTTGAATCCCAGCTCCACCGCTTACTAACTTTGTGACTTGGAGTGAGTTACTTAACCTTTCTGTGCCTTACATTGCTCATTGATAAAATAATGATAATCATAACCTACCACCTAGGATTCTTGTGAAGACTAAATGAGTTAATACGTGCAAAATGCTTAGAGCCAGGCCTAGCACATAAGAAGCACCCAATAAATGTAAGTAGTGCTTTGTCTTTGACATTGTTATTTTTATAAATATACATGATAGGTGCTGCTCTAAGGAAGTTTTTGTCAGCATTGTTTATGATAAGGAAACTTTAGAGACAATGTGATATGACCCTATGTATATAATATACTTGTAATACACAAATAGACACACATAAATCACATACATCATGTATCTTATATAAGCATAAACATATATTCTGTGTGTATATAAATATTTAAACATATAAAAATAAATACATATATACGTAAATATGGAAAAGATACACCAAAATTGAAAAGTAGTTATTTCAGGTTGGTAGGATTAGAAATGATTATTGTTTTCTGTTTTTGTTTATCTGCATTTTCCAAAATCTATACAGCTAACACATGTTACTTATAATTATTTTTTAAAAATTTAAATAAGTACAAGTACACTTATTTGAGTATTTTGTAGAATACCACACTATTTTGAATATAACAACAATATGTATTTTGAATATAACAATAAGGTGTTGGGACAAAAAGTTGCTATATCTATAAGGAGGAATTCACAGAGCCATTAAAAATTAATATCACTGCCAAAGAAAATACTCATTGTTGATTTTTAAAAATCTATTTCTAAGCATAATATACAGCAAGACCCTAATTTTATTTTACTCATATTTTTTGAAGGAAATATACTAAATATTAATATTAAAAGAGGTTTTCTCTAAGTGGTTAAGATTATGGCACTTTTTATATTCTTTGTATCAGCCAAATTTTCAGTAGTAAACACAATTTTTTTATAGTTTTGCTTTTTAAAATAAAAGCCTTCTGTTTCTTCATCTATAAAACCAGTTTGGCTAATTATCTTATAACTTTCTCTCCCAAATCTCTGACCCCTCTGAAATCTTATCACTAACATACTTAGTGTTACCTTGTTGATACTCACTATTTTGAGTTAAAGGACTTTCAGTTTCTGATTAATGTTTCTGTCTTTCTTATTTGTAGTAATGCCACAGTTTTTAGAATCTATTTCTGGTTTATTTCTGCAGTTCATGTTCTTTGGTGGAACGAGAGTGCACATGGCCGAGCAGCTGGGAGACACCAGTCTCATGAGCATCCCAGAGTTGTGGCAGCTGGTAAGCTATTTCACTAAGCACAAGTTATTCTTAGAACAAATCTGATTTAGTCAATAACTTTATATACCTTCTTATGAATTTTTTTTCAGTTCGAGAAAGTGTAAATTACCTAGTGTCTCAGAAGAATATGCTTCTGATTCCTATATCATTTTTACCGTTGAAATAGTTTTCCACTGAAATATGAAGCATTTCATGAACTGCCATAAGATGTGTCTGCTAACGGTTAGCATTTTAAAAGCCAGCTCTGTCCATTGTCACTACCGCCTCAGGAGAGTTCTGTTCATTTTCCCCTTGGCATTTCAGTATCTATTATACTTTAGAAATATGTAGTCGCCACTACTTCTTAATCTTGACTTTTCATTTGTTTCAGAATATCTCTTCTTCTCTATTTTAACAATATTTTGCTCTATAGCATTTCTTATATTCATATAATGATTTTACATTTCTGTGACTGACAATATCTTTAAATTATTTATACACAGTGTATATCTTTTAATCATGTCTGTGTTATCTGAGATTTTTAAAACATTTTTGCCCAGTAAAGTTTATTTTGTGATATCAAATGGAATTCAGGAGAATATTATATCAAATATATTTCTTTACCTTGGGAAAGTACAGTATAACCTGTGTCACCTGTTTTAATTATGGTTTTCACATTAATTACTTGTAACTTTCACTTGGAAAATAATTTTTAAAAAACTTCAGAAGACTTGTTTTATATGCTGAAATGTGTTTACAGTTTTACTAATTTTTGTTCATTTTGGATCACTATTTAACGAAGATCCTTGGGACATCTATTTGTTTTAAGGAGATCTTTATGTTTATGGAAATGCTTGCCCTAATAAAAGCCTACATAGCCATTTTGATTTTTTCTTAATTTGCATTTTATATTTATATTATCGTATCTGGAGCTTTTACTGTGTTACTATAGGATGGTGACACAGTAATAATTTACCAACTTTATTGTAAACGTTATGTTATATCAAGAAAATAGGATGATAGTAATCCCAGAAGGAAGGTTTCTTCAGTACCACCACAGATACGCTAGGGTTTTCCTTGAAACACCTTTAATTTCCATTTTAGTTGTATACCTCTGCTTTCTAAAACTAGGTTTGGTATTTCCAAGCTCTTTTGATAGTCTATATTTTACGTTTCTAAGACATATTATAAATTTATAGCTGTATTATTTTACGTTTCTAAAACATACTGTAGTCTATATTTATAGTTATATTATTTCACATTTCTAGAACATATAGTAAATTATGAATTAGTTGTCTAAAGGGAATTTGGAAAACAAGGTACAGTGTGTTAGGCTCCTAATAGAAGAAGTGTCTAAAGGATTAAAAAACAAACAAAAAGTCAGAAGGGAAAGGTGAGATGGTGCTCAGGTGCAGCCTATACTATCAACAGGCAAGAAAAGAATCCAAATAGAAGTTTTGTAATCCAGCTATTGTGGTGTTTTCTGTTTCCCTTCAAAGCAAAACTCTCTGTAGAGTTGTGTATACTCACCATCTTCCCTTCCTTACCTCTTATTCTTCCCTGAAATCAATCCAGATAGGCCTGCAGCTTTGCCAGTCTGCTGAAATGATTCTTCTGAAGGTCACCAAGGATCTTTGTTACCAAAATCAATGGTCTTCTGCCGCCTCTACCTTGCTCATCTTTTTAGCCATGTTGGACACAATCGACCACTTCTTACCTTCCCAAATACACTTGATTCTGAGCTTTAATATACGGCATCTTACTCTTAGACTTCCCTCCTCCCAACTGGCCAGTCCCTTTTTTTTCTTTGCTGGTGTGTCTTCTAAATGTGGGTAGCGTCTCAGGCCTCAAGAATATTCTCTCTCTTCCCTCTCTCTAGGTAAGCTCATTCAGTCCAAAGGCTTAAGTACCATATATGTGCCGATGATTCAGCCATTTTTATCTTTTTTCCCGTCCTTGCCTCTGAGCTGCAGACTGAAATACTAACTGCCTTTTGAACACAACCATCTACCTAGTTTGGGTCAGAAATTAGGAGTCACCTTGATATCTCTCTTTCCCTCATCCCCTTTGCAGCCCATCAGCAAGTCCTGTTGGCTGTATCTCTAAAATAGATCCTCAGCGTTACAATTCCTTCCTATGTCTGTTGCTACCATCCTGGCCCAATCTACCGTCCTCTCCTACTTAGCCTCCCTACTGTCCTTTCTCCCCATATAACCAGCAAAGTTCTTTCTGAAACATAGATCAAGTCACTTCCTTGTTTAAAACTCTCCAGCAGCTCCTTATTGCACTAACAATAAAATCCAGGTACCTTACACTGGACTACAAGGCTCCACAAGTTCTGGTTCCTGCCATCTCTGATTCCATTGCCTACAACTCCAGAGACACTGGAATTCTCTCCTTGCTCCCCAACTTGCCAAGATTTTCCCACTTGGGGCTTTTGCACCGAGTGTTTTTTCTTCCAGGAACATTCTTCCTACCCACCTTCAAATGTTGGCTCCTGTTCATTTTATTCACATCTGAGCTCATATGTCACTCCGCAGAGGCCTGACACCTCTCCGTGGTTATTGTTACTGTGTTGTATTTTCTTCTTAGCACTTAGTGCTGTCTGAATTTATTATATTTCTTTACCCACACATCTGTTGTGAATATGAATATAACTTCTCCATTGAAATTCAAGTTCATTAGAGCAGGAATTCGACCTTCTTCAACACTGTATCCCCAGAACCTAGAAGAGTATCTGGTGCATGAGAGAGTTCAAGAAGTATTTGTTACATTATTGCATAATGATGCCAAACTGATTTTATAAGGACAATTTTAACTGATACCCAACTTCACCGAAAGAACCCTCTGCCAGTTACTAGCTGTGTCTCTTTGAACAGTTCCTTATTCTCTGAGTCAGTTTACTCATATGTCAAATGGTACTACTTACCTCATATGGCAGGTTCTGAGGATTAAGTAAATACCTGACAACACAGTTAAACCCTTGAAAAAGGTAGCTAATCTTCTCAAGCTTTTTCTTATTCAATGTATGCGTTAGCATTCCAAAGTTTCCAGAGTTTTTTTGAACCTGTAAATGTTTATACATGCTTTTTTCCTAGATAGAAGAATGTTTTGGTCAAGACTCATGAGTAACATATTATCTTAACTAACCGCCTTTTATTTTTCAGTATTTTTTTTTCTCTCCCTCAATTGTCGTTTTTCACAAACACAATTTTCTGTCATTTCCTTAAAGTGGCTATAATGTGAACTTCAAGGGGGAGAGACATAATTGTGATGCTGATGCTGGGCAGTCAACCAGGCTCAGTCGCAAAGTCACAATCCTCCCGCCCCGCAAAGTTCAGATCCACACCTTAGCAAAGGACTGCTCTCTACACATCACGGCCATCAAGTGGTCACAAGCAGAGCCACGACTCCACTGTGCTGCCTAAGAGGGCCTGTTTGACAGGGGTTCTTCAAGGACCGAGATTAGCAGTCAGTCTCAGAAACGATGCTTGTGAGCTGTGACAAATGCACCCACATATCGTAGCACTACATAATCTTGGGCGCAGACTGCACAGCACTTCTTACAGAAGAAAAGGAAGGCCCCTCCAACATTAGTATCGTTTCTCCTCCCACGTTTGCCTACTTTTCCTGCATGCTCACTCTTGCCAGCACCTTGCGGGTACACCTGCCACACTGTGTCCTTGTATTTTGGTTGAATAAACAAAAGAGCACCGAAGGCTGCCTTTGAGCTTCCTCAGTGCCAAATGAAGTAATGAGGTTTTTATTAAATGGCTTAGCTACAGAGTATTTGCAGAGATCTCTACAGCTTCATCATCATTAAGCAAAGTAAGTTTATCTAAAACCTCTTAAACTTAGTATCAGTTACTACCAAAACTGAACCATGGAAGTGCGAAACACCCTTTATTTTCAAGTAGTCCCCTCGATTTTCTTTTGTGATTAACAGGACATTTAGTTTTTTCTAAATTTCTACTTTGGGTCCAAGCGTCTTCCCTTCTATAAGCAGACATTTCTTACTTCTGTAATGACTTTATAAGCTCCAGCAGTAGGTGGTGCTATGAATGCACGAAAATAAATAAGTACAGACACAACAGAACCGTCACAGGTTTATTTCGTGACTTATTACAACATAGAAATATGCCTTTTTAATACTTCATATAAAGTTATTGACAATACAAAATTTTTTTCTTTTTTTTCTTTTAATGAAAATGATTTAACTTAGAAATCTATTGTGAAACTTTTGTCTAGTTTTGCAATTCTCAGATATTCCAGTGCAAAAATAGATCCCATTACAGACAGCATAAAGTGCTTGGAATGAAGGGCCAATGATAAAGAAAAAGCACAGAAACATAGCTTCATCGTAGGGTATAAGACGGGAGAACAGAATACTTAAACCTCATGGAAGGTTAAACATTCTATAAAAAGGGATGCAACAATTCTGAAGAGAATTAGAACAATATGACTATAGCACTATGTTATTACTAGTAAATAGTAACAAGGGTAGAAATTAATATCTCAGCGTCTAAGTGGTTCAAGATAATATGACACATGGCTCTTTGGAAAAAATTTTTACCTGATATATACAACCACGAGAAGAAAACAGACACATCCCTTTAGTCAATGATTAGTATACAGTGAATGCTGTGCAACATTTAATAGTCACAATGCATATGCCTTCAGTACAGATATTGAAATACAGTAGTTTGAGGTTTGGTTATTTGTTTTTTAACAATGACCTATGCTGGGCGTTTACCTATAGAGGGCTTTGTTATTGTTTTCTTTTGTATTTTTCATATTCACAGTTAATAAGGTTTAAGGTGTCCAAAAGAAGCAAAAGCCGAAATCTTTAAACACTTTTGAAAATTTCTGAAACTCACATGGTTACATTTCCACAGGGATTATATAGAAATTTTACCTGACTGAGCAGAGAGTTGTAAAAATTTCTACTATAATTAGGCTTACACAGAAAAATTTAAAAGACTG
Source organism: Delphinapterus leucas (assembly GCF_059928025.1). NCBI lineage: Eukaryota > Metazoa > Chordata > Mammalia > Artiodactyla > Monodontidae > Delphinapterus > Delphinapterus leucas. Next base: position 97,055,384 of record NC_143134.1, read on the forward strand.
CTGTTTGGATAGTCTAAAAGGTAACAATATTAATGAAGTAGATGGGTAGCTGTAGACTTTTTTCTAGCTTAAGAGAACCTTTAAATCTATATTGAAATGTTGCATTTTTTTAAAAGTAGTTCACAGTGTCTTTTGATATTTGAAAACATGGCCTTGGAGTAATCAAATAAAGGAGCTACTCATGGTTTTAATATAATACAGAATTAGAACATGATTCTAGTGAAATGGGAAAACAGAAGCTTGATTTTGAAAAATATTGAACAAGGAGAAACAATTATTCTATAAATTTTATATCATTAAAGATAGCATAAAATATGAGCTCATGCCAATAGTTATTGGAAAAATGCCTCCATTGCTTGCTTATCATTTTAGAAAATATCGGCATTCATTTCTTTTTTTTTTTTTAAAGATTTTTTGATGTGGGCCATTTTTAAAGTCTTTATTGAATTTGTTACAATATTGCTTCTGTTTTATGTTTTGGTTTTTTGGCCGTGAGGCATGTGGGATCTTGGCTCCCCAACCAGGGATCGAACCTGCACCCCCTGCATTGGAAGGTAAAGTCTTAACCACTGGACCACCAGGGAAGTCCCCTAAAGGTCATTTTCTTTTTCCAAGCAACAAGTTGCATGATAACATACAGTAAATTTTAAAAGAAAAAATACAGATTTGGATAGATCTGAAATCTTGCACCTTTAGAGTTAATATCTAAATTTTTTTAAAAGAAGAAGACATTAGTAATGATATTGAAAGATGACTTTACCAAACAGTATTTCTCTCATAATTTTGTTGCCTCAAGACAGATGACATTAAACATTAGTGCAATATTATTTTTAACAAGTATTTACTGACTAAAAAAATTAAACTGGGTTAGAAAAGTCTGAGATAATCTTCACGTGGGGGCATTTGCTGTTTTTTGTTTTTTTGTTTTTTTCATGATAGGTTAGTGATTGAAGAGATGACAAATTTGAGATTGTCAGAATGGGGTATCTGAGATTTTCAAAGTCAATTATTCGAAGGTACTAAATGCCATAAGCACAGTTTTATGTTATTCAACAAGCTTTGAAGCCAGCCGTCTTCTCTGTGAAAGTATTCGTTATATAGTCTTGTGATCCTTATGACATTTAAACGTTCTTGGCTTTTGCATTGTTGCTATCTTCAAAAAGTGGGCTGCCCAATATTCTTTCAGTGGGTTCCCACAACCACAACAAAACCTGTATTTGTAAACCAGTTAGCTGACAAACATGGCACAGGAAATCTACTGAGACTTAGTATCTCCTCACCGCATCCATCCATACTCAGTTACAACATACACTCAAAAAATACTTGATTAATGCACTGATACTAAAAGTATTCTAAACGATCTTAAAGAAACTTAAATACAATGTTGTCATGAGATCTTGGCCATCACACTGTTTTCTAGTCACTAGGCATTAGATGATCCATTCACAAACTTACGTGAAAAAATAAAGCTAGCGCGGCAGTGTGGCCATACTCCTCTGTGCCACAGGGTTCTACAAAGAGGCCATTCTAAGGTTTCAGAAGTCACTGACAGAACTTACAATTCCAAGTAACATTAAAAGTACAAAGATTTTTCTCAAAATACAACTCCATCTTTTCATATTCTAGATTAATCCAAAAAGCCAGAAATAATACTATGCTTGTATCAAGCAACAAGATCTTGAGATGCACTGTACCGTGTTAGCAGACCATCAGGACAAATGGACACAGGCCTCCCTTGGTTTGAACGCATCATCCTCTTCATCCCGTGCCCTGGCTTCCACAGCCTGAGGCCCCAACAATGCGGTTGCTGATTCTTTGCTTCTTAACCAGGATCTAAGTATACTTAAAGAGTCCGAGAAACATAGCCTCGGAGACTCATGGTTCCAAGCAAGGACAACAACGAAACCAAGTCTCACTCTTGCATGTTAGCATGCAATTTGCATGTTGCAATTTGCACGTCACCGCCATCAGAGCAGCTCATCCAAGAGGGAATCAAAGCAGGACTTTCCCCACACATGGAACCATTTTGTCACCCGATATTTGATGATGTCAACAGACTCTGAGTACAGCAGCTTTCACAAAAGTGTGCATGACACACCATGGTGCTTCGGGCTTTCTGAGCAACTTGGCATTAGTAATTCCGGTGCACTCACTGCCGACACTGGCTGTGTCACCGGGAAACCAGTCTCCTGGCTTGGCACGGCTTAATGAATGAGGATGCCTTTTGATTTTGATAAACAATCACTGGCCATGATTACTTGATGAATTATTGTTGCAACCCCAGTGAGAATACAAAGGAACAAAAAAGTATGTCAAACCCGTATGTCCACTGGGTTCCATACTAGAGTTTCACACAAGTATAAGGTAATAAACTAAATTCAAGTCCTTCTCGCTCGAGAGCCATACAAGACATAGGCTACAAAGGCGCCGCCCTTGTAATGGAATTTTGTTTTCATTGCATTGAATTGCATTGCATTGAATAGTATCAGTACAGTATCCAGTTTACCTCTTCCCACAAAATCTTCCAGCTCTTCCCTCTGGAACACTTCACATAGTGCAAAGGAAGGTCTAGTTCCTCCTTTCTTCTAGCCACCCTGTATGAACAGGATTCTTCATACATAACTTTCTTTCACTTTCTCGTCCTGCAGAAAAGATGTGAGAAGTGCAACATCCACTACTGTCTGGTTTTTGTGTAATGACAGGTCCTTTAAGTGGTCATCATCACTTTGGTCCTTGGCAAAGTTTACAAATACCTGTCAAAATAAAGGTGGACTTTATAAATAGCTCTAACTTGCTCTCTTTATTCTAGTTGCATTTTTCCCCACGTGAAGATTAGAGAATACGAGATTGAATAAATAGATTAACTAGAAAATTTTGTGTGGGAGGGAGAGGGGAATACTTGACAAAGCATTAACCTAAAAAACTCACCTTCTATTATTGCCCCCCCAAATCACCAACTGCTCAATCATCTCTTTACTTTGACTCATACAGGCCTGATTAAAGGGAAGAGGGTTGAAAACTAACATTTACTGAACACCTACTAAGTGCCAGGATCTATTTGGTACCTGATGTTATCTAATTTAAATGGGATAAGGCACCTGGCATAATACCTGCCCATGGCAGATACTCAATAAAAAAACTGCAGTTTTTATGATTATTATGACAATTTATTCTCACATGAACCCTATGAAGTTGGTAGTATCATCTCCCTTTGCAGATTCAGGGAGGTTAGGTAAAAAGCATAACTAGTAGTAGTAGATCAGGAGTTCATGCTCAGCTCATCTATACTGTGCTATAGGGCCCACAATGGGCAGTGGGTGGAGAAGCGGCAGGAAGCCTCACTCTGAAAAGGAAACCTGTTTTTGACACTCTAAGCTTACTTGGTCAAGTGTTGTCTGAGAGACAGAGTAGTCTTCTATGTGGAGTCGCTTTTTGCTCTGGGAAAGGATGCTGAAAATCCTGGCCAGGGAAGACAGTGAAGAGGGAAGCTGGTACTGCAGCATGTTCCGGTGCTTCTCCTTCAGCACGCTTCCCGGGAAGGCGAGTTCAAAGAACTCCTGGACAGGCTTCAGGTCAGGGTTGGACCCTGCTATTCGTACGACTATTGTATAACCATCTCCAAACCTGAAAGCAGGAAAAAGAAAGTCCAAATGGAAGACCCTGGGGAAACTTCTCAAAAGAATATTTAACTCTGAGAACCCCACTTGGGCCATGAAAGAGAGAGGTCCCTGCCAGACCCAGAAATAAGTTTCAGAGAGCAGGAACCAGTGGTCACGTACTGAATACCTATTCTATGTGAGCTGCCTTGCCGAGGGCTTTAGACATGACTTCATTTAATCCTCACCTAGACCTGTGAGGTCTGTCAGATATTACAGAGAAATTGAAACTGAGAGTGTTAGTCACTTGCTCATGGTACGTAGCTCAGAAATGGTAGGGCCAGGGTGTGGACCCAACTTGTGCTTGACTCTGAAGCCTATGCTCTAACCTTACTGGCACATATAAATCTTCCCATTACATCTCTATAACAAAGCTAGAAAGTAGATATTCCTAGAACACTGCCTCTCAGAGAGGTTAAATAACTTTGCTGAAGTGCATACAACCCATAAAAGGTAAAGACAGAATTTGCATGCAGCTCTGTTTGACTTCAAAGTCCTCATTCTTTCCACTATACCATCTTGTTCAGTTTATTTCCCTTTATTTTAGAGCCACCATGTATACACTCACAAAAGAATAAATACACGATTTCTCAGTATGTGGGATCCCAAAGAAACTATCTTTGTTACCTATTTTTCAGATGTTGGACACTGCCAAGACACCTGAACCGCCCATTGACCATAATTGCCATCCTAGTGCAAAGAGCTTCGCATTCTTCCATGCTGTGGGAAAACAGAATGAGGTTTAGTTTTAGAGAGATGCTCCTATAACCATCAGAACGTCACCATGTCATTTGGCATTTCAAAGAAACAGATCCCCAGCTTCCTAGGGCGTAATTGCATCCTGTTACAAATACATGAAGATGGAGGGAAAACGCTGTTCACTGCCATGCCGTTTATAATCGTGAAGAAAGTTGGAAATGATCCAGATGTCTACACAAAAGAGGAATGGTTAAATAAATTAGGGTATATCCTAATGGAATACTATTCACTAATAGCTATAAGAAATGATGACACATCTAAATTAACTGACTTGGAATAATGTTCTCAGTATTGTTAAGGGAAAAAGAACTTAGTATATATGCTAAAGCTTGCATTTTTGTTTGTAAAAAACATATACACTGTGTATAGATTTGCATAGGGAAACTCTGCAAAGATATATGGCCTGATGACAGTAATAGCTGTCTCCTAGCGATGCAATGTCAGGTGATCATAATTTTTTTTTTTATTTGCCTTTCTGTGTTTTCTATTTTTTATACAATGATCATATACAGTACTTGGAAAACTTAAAAGTTACGCAACAAAAAAGCCAAGCTAAGTCTTCACTACAGACCTATGAGATGTAAGCACTACTGATCTCCCTTCCTTGATGATACTTAAGGCACAATTCCACAAGAATCGCCGGGCTTTGGGGTCCATGCCTGTGGTCGGTTCATCCTGTAATTAGAATAAAATAAGCCCTATTAAAAAAAATAATAATAATAAGCCCTATTATGTGCTGGGAAAAAAAAAATCAAAGATAGGTTTGGTTTTAAATTCAGAAGCATCTCTGAAATAGCCTAAGTTTTAACTTACCATTCTATTTATTTCCTGATGGACCAAAGAACCAGACCTTACATACAAGAATATTTCATACTGTTTGCAACCAGTTCACTTTTACATGCATCACTGAAGTAGAAAACTCTAATTTTTTATGAAATGAAATTTCTCCAAATAAACAGAAAGGGAAGGGGAAAAGTCTTTTAGTTTCAACCATCTTTTCATGACTGACAAGTATATACTAAAAATTATTTTTGTCTGATACTGAGGTCAGTTTAAGGTTTGGGTAAAATTCCTTTTCTTTTTTTAAAATTCTAGTTCACTCTGGCTTAGCCTGTTATACTGTACTTGCTAGTTTTAGAGAAACAAATTCCAAATCCAAATAGTCTGGATAACTTTAAAGCCTCAGCCCAAGGCTTCTTCCTGTAATAACTTCAGTGCTCTTCTCCTCTACAGAAGAAAAAGGGTCAAGGGCCACTGTCAGTCTGACCTTCTGTCTTCCATTTATCTGTATGTAAGGAACTATGACCCAGGTGCTACCTTGGGGATCCTGAAGCTGTATCCACACTCTCAGTCTTCAGGGGATGAACACATAGATGGCATATAGTATGGTCCAGAGAAAGGTCAAATCACACACCCAGCCTCAGCTGCACCTGTTGGGGCTCTCCATGCTAGAGAAACAAGGTCCCTGGAGTATTTCCTCCTTTGGAGCATCTGAGGGCATGTCAGAGCCACCCCAATGTGTGTCAAGGAGAGGGGAGAGGGAGCTTCCCTCTGGTTCTCTGAGGCTGCCCTGCTGTTCCTCATCGGGGGAGGGGGGCTTGCCATTGCCAAGCCAGCCATGCACGGCCTGGACATCGAGGACTTTAGAAAAGAGGTGTCTTCCATTCAGGCCAGGACAAAGTTTCCCATTCACAGTCACACTCACCAGAAACACCACAGGAGGCCCGCCAATCAATGCCATGGCCGTCGAGAGCTTGCGCTTGTTGCCTCCGCTATAGTCCCCAGCATACTTTTCTCCATACTTCACGAGGCCCAGTTTCCGAATTGCCCACTCACCAACCTAAGGGTGATAAAAAGCGTCTTGACCTTTGTTGGGTTTGGGAATTTTATCATGCTTTCTTACACTTGCGTATGAAAACTCTTTCACTGAGTAGGACCAGGTTCTATACAATCACGACCTGGCAAGTGTGGAGGAACCAGCAGCAGGGGGGCAGGGACTCGCGTGGGTGGGAGCAGCACTCCCTCTCTGTCCGCCGGTGTGAGGCAGTTCACCTATCCCTGTCCCACCGCGGCTTCCCACCCTGAAAGGAGCTGCGAAGAGCCAAAACTTCACATTGCTGCATCCACAAGGAAGAACAGCCTGAAGCCGATGGTCATGTGTGAAGGTCACAGCCGTAAGGTACACTGTTAGGACGCCAAGGGAGACAGGCTGGCTTTCCGGTGCCCACGGTACCTTGCCGACTTCTCTCTCTGGGACGCCTCTCAAGAGCGCAAAGAACTCCACGTGCTCTCTTCCAGTCAGCAGCTCTGTGATGGCATCGAACTGAGGGCAATAGCCCATGTTCTGATGTACTTCGTGGATGTTTGATAAGATACTGCAAAGGAAAACAAAACCGGTCAGGTTTTTAAGCATTTAGATACTCTGATCAGATCAGCTTGCCTAATATTCCTAGGAAGAGTGCTTGCGCATGACCAACACACCAGCAAGCACACCTGCTATAGCTTGAAGGAAAAGCCTTTCTGCCCCCAGGATGCCAGCCCCTCCTGGAAGTCAGGGTTCTGGCCTACACTCTGCCCAGTCCTTGCACCTGGCTCCCCCAGCACCACAGTCTGCAGGCTCAGTCCCATTTCAGAATTCCCAAGTCCATCCCAGCTGTGGCACCATCTTTATCAACAGCCTGAGTCACACTATCCCGGGACTTTAACACTAAGTGTCCATCCCCGACTTGATTCTGTGGCCCAGTCATATGCACCATGGGCTCTGTTGCTCCATTCACGTCAGAGCAGGCTCAGCAACTCGCTGTGACTTCCTCTGCTTTTTGCTGCCCATACATTGACTCGCACATAACATGATCCAGACCCCTTGGTCCCACTAAATACTCAACCCAGGAATCCTCCTGGTTTTGAAGGTTTTTTTGATCACAGACCCTCTGAGAATCTGATGACAACAAAAAATATACCTACAGACACAATTTGACATATATTGGTGGGGGCAGTTTTTAGGCCCTATGAAGCCATTCTCAGGTTAAGGATCCCTAATGTAGGAGAAAGCTCAGTGTCACATCCAGGCTGATAGCTGCACTTTAGCCACCTCTGGACAACCACGAGTTTGGCCCATCAGCAGTATTCATTCCTCTCTGCATATAAATTAGTACTCCCAGATCCAGCCTTTTCCAGAACTATGATTGAGGCGCTCACAGACCCTGTGCCTGGACCTCACAGCTACACTGCCCACACCACCTCTCAGAACCAGGCACTGTGACGAACCTTAGTTTGGGCCAGTTATTGCTGCCATTGCTGTGTGCCCCAGGAGCCTGGTACTAGGAACAAGATGGGGAAAGCAGGTGTGTAGCCTTAGGCCAACTATTCTAGAAATTCTGTTCTCTTAAACCTCCTTTACACTGCTACTGAAAAAACGTGTAAGATGCAGAGGAGAGCCATGAGTACATTAAGTTCCTTGCTCTTTTCAATTTTATTGGCTAGCAGCCCCTTGTCCAAATTGTGAGTCACCACCCATTAGTACGTTGTGAAATAAATTTAGCGGGTCACAGCCAGTATTTTTTAAATGGTGTGGTAGATAGTAGAATAAGAAATATCAGAGTGCACTGCAAGCAGGAAGAGTAGGTAATGTTTTACAAAACTTTTATTTAAGCTATATGCCTGTTTATGTGCTTTTGTGTATTTACTCGGTTGAGAGGTAAAATGTATTGATTTTGGTATTGTGGGTCATGATCAAAGAGTTTGAAAGCCACTGCCTTGTACCGTCTCTCCAATATAAAAAGCCCAGAGAAGTCCCACATATTTCGAGTGCTCGAGTGTAACATTTCCTAACAGGACTCTAAAGTGTACTGTACCCCTTATGATCAGACTGCTTCGTGATCTGTGCACTCTCGGATAATAGCCCATGGTGACACCAACAGGTGGCACACCCTTTAGCGAGGGCAACTTGGCAAGTATATAGATAACCTTTTATCTTGTAGGAATTTTCCCTGAGGAAACAATCAAGATGAATACAAGGACACATTTAATGAAAAACAGAAACAAATGTCTAACAATAAGGAATTGGTGAAATAAACTATAGGTACATGTACATAGATGCATTTTATGCAGCAAAATTTCTACATCTTAGAATACGTAACCAGTATATATTGTATCATATACAATAATACAGTCATTAACAACAAAAGAACTAATTTAAAAATCTAGATGTAGTATGATGTCAATTTTATAATATATTTATATGTGTATATAAAGTAGAGAGATTTGGGGTGATGGGAATGTTCTAAAATTGTATCGTGATAATGGTTGCACAATTCTGTAAATTGCCTAAAAGTCATTTGTTGTACTCTTAAAACAAGTAAATTGTACGGCATGTAAATCATACCTGAATAAAGCTGTTAAAAAAAAGAGTGAGACTAAAATGAAATGTAAATAGTAGTTATCTCTAGGTACTGGGATTATGGATGACTTTTATTTTCTTCTTTACAGTTTTACTATATTTCAACATTTTTAGAAACTACAGAGTACTGTTATAATCAGAAAAATAACAACATATTCATTTAAATAAAGTTTTAAAAAAGTCCGTGGCAAAACACAGACTTCTCTCACCTGTTTTTGTTAAGAAAAGCATCTCCTCTGGTAACACTGGTATCTCCCGTTAACATCTTGAAAGTTGATGATTTCCCAGCCCCATTGACACCTAGAAGTCCAAAGCACTGAAAAAGATTGGGTAAGTTGTATAAGTAAACTACTAAAAATCTGAATATAAATGACCCTTATAAAATAGTCACCTCAGCTTCATTTTCATGTAACATGATCCTAAAACATCATTCTTAATGAAGAGTCAACTATTTTCTTGGTTTTAAGAAATCATATAGATATTTAAACATATGTTTTATAATGAAAGTGTGGGTGTATTTGTAAATATCATTTGAGTCGTCAGGTTAAGACCAAAGTTAATGTGTGAAAAACAGTAATGAAAGCCAACAAGTCAAATTTCACCATCTAATCTGGCTAAAGGGCATACAAGAATACACACATAAACGAGAAAGGAGAAAATCTATCTTTTAAAATCTATTTGAATTTCATTATCACCTGGAATGGATCACAAAATCACATTTTGGATGTGCATACTTTTCTTACATTGTCTGAGATTATCCAAAATTGCTGATATATGGGGCCCCCATCCTTTCAATGACTGATTGCTCCACACAGATATAAATGGAGAAGCCTTTTAAAACCACTTTTAACCCCTTACAGACATTACTGTTTGATTGCAGTAGAGACAGTCTGAATTAATAGGGGCAAACACAAGGTAGACAAAGTGTCTTTACCTCACCAGGAGGAATGCCAATGCAAATCCTGTCGACTGCAGGTTTCCTCTTCCTTCTATACACCTGCAACAAACAAAATGCAAAAATTCATGAGCTGCAGTGACTCACAGCTGTCCCAGGCAACTGTGGAAGAGGGAATTATGACCTAAACACACCACAAAATAAGTCTCGTCGATAAGACTAAGTCGCACATGTGATGTGCTAAAGCCTTGGTCTGTCTCTGTGGCAACTGGCTTCTGAATGACCCTGAAGCTCAAAATACAAGTGAATTTCTTTTTATTTTTTAATCTAACGTCAGACTTTTAAAAAATATATTGGTCATTAATATTTATATAATTTTCATTTAATATGTAAAGACATTGTAGATATTTTAAAAACTAAATTTTACAGGGTAATAATTCGTTTATCAAAACATTGCAAATATTGAACAGATTACAAAAAAGTGAATTTGTTGGGATTCTGGCACCTAGAAAGGGCTGAAACAGACCCTCTTCTTAAGCAATGGAAATTTACCAGCTTTTTGGACCATGAAACTCAAAATCAATCATTATTCTATCAACTTCAGCTTTGCCTCGATACACAACATTAGATGTTTTAATAACTAATGCATAAATGTGTGAAAAACAAATATACTCAAGAATGAGAATTCAAAGTATAATTATTTTCAGTAGGATTTCTTTAATTAAGAAGTCCCCATGGTGTATTTTAAATAAAATTAAATTGACAGAAACTTGGTATAGATGCACATTTTAGGAAGCATGCTCTTTTTATTGAGTCAGCAAAATGCTAGTTTCCAACATATAAAGCTGAAAAAATTGAAGACAAGTTGTTATAGCCTGTCCTCATTGCCTCACCTTAGTCAGCTCCTTGACTTCCAAGATGTCATTCTGTCCTCCACCATCAAGAATTCTCTGTCTCTCCCTCCTCACATCTTCATCCTCATCATTCAGAGGAAGAAGCTTTGCCTTTACAGGTCTTAGGGGGAAAAAATTCAGAAAAAAAACCAAATCAACTTTTCAAGTTATTTTCTAAGTCAAAGACCCAGTTTCTAAAGCAGTCCTGTAAAATCCATACTCCGGAGTTGTCGGCAGTGTTGGGGGCCGGGAGATGCCCACATTAGGAAAATCAGTTTGATTATCTGTTTTGAGTTCAAGTCAATCCAACCACCACCGGCGAGTGTTTCCCTGTGTTCCTCCTCCGTGACCATCAACCAGGTGCTCTGTGAGTTCTGAGAGAAAGCTCACCTGGGCCTGATGAAGAATCGGTACTGGATCAACACAGTGATGAGGAAGAACACCACCCCTTCCACAGCCATGGCGAAGAGGTTTCGTCCCACCAAGTCCCAAGACAGCGGCGAGACAAAGCGATTCTCCCCTGGTAGACACAATGCAGAGATCCAGTCAGAATGGAGGCACCAGAGACCATGGCCCTTCCTCAAATTCAGGCCTACATTCCTAGAAATACCAATGTTTATGGCCCGTGGCCAGGAGGAAAAAATAAGGGAGTCACCACTTTCCAAATCTGATTTAGGGTAAGGTTTTGGGGAAACATACTGTGAAACAGTATCAATCAGAATTTCAGAGATAACGTGTATTTGAACTGTAACTTCATCTAAGAAATCTAATGTTTCCTTTTTTTTTTAAAGATTTATTTATTATTATTATTTTTGGCTGCGTTGGGTCTTCATTGCTGTGCACAGGCTATCTCTAGTTGCGGCGAGCGGGGGCTACTCTTTGTTGCAGTGCACGGGCTTCTCATTGCGGTGGCTTCTCGTTGCAGAGCATGTGCTCTAGGCGCGTGGGCTTCAGTAGTTGCAGCACGCAGGCTCAGTAGTTGTGGCTCATGGGCTCTGGAGCGCAGGCTCAGTAGTTGTGGTGCCCAGGCTTAGTTGCCCCACAGCATGTGGGATCTTCCCGGACCAGGGATCGAACCCGTGTCCCCTGCACTGGCAGGCGGATTCTTAACCACTGCACCACCAGGGAAGTCCCTAATGTTTCCATTTTAATGAGACATGCCAAAAATCCTTTGTAAAAAGGCAAACAATCCAGGGTAATTTTTAGGGTCAGTATTTTAACAAATTATAAGCTTCACTAAGAAAGATTAGAAAGCACGTTTAAAAGATGCCCCTTTCAATAGCATATAATGTAACCTGGTGACTCAACTCATCTGGTTTTATGTAAATATCCCTTAAAATCCTTATATATCTCCTTGTACCTCCAAGTTTAAAACAGGTCCCTCTTCTATGCCCATTAAATAACATGGCCCATCTAACTATATGAGCCAGTCAATAAAGAATAGTAAAGTGGCCACAGGAGAAATAAATTTAAAGACTCTAAATGTAGAAAGAGCTGCAGTAAATTACCTTTTTATAGACTGTGTAAAAGGTAATATATGACCCCATCTGCAGGTCCATGATTTTCCCAATAGAGCCAAAGTTTGCATCTTTCCTTCTGATTCTCTGGCCTGTATCTAATTCTCAAAGCTGTGGTGTGACTTTTCCAATGACTCTGGCAAACCCCACCAGTGGTATCAGGCACTGGGTCCAAGCTTAAGCCAATATTTTCCTCACCTCCAAAATTACTGTCTCATCTTTCAGACAAATGGTTGTGTCACATGACCCATGCCACAACCAGCTGTACTGACATGAGCCCTATCAGTGAAGTCCTGTGCCCAGTCACCACCCTCTTTCCAAAACAAAGGCCAAAGTACCAAGGCCCATGCAGACTGCCATCTCTATTAAAACATCCTACAGCCACTACTGTCACTCACCAAACCTTTCCAAGGCATCAGCCATTGCCTGGTTTTTCACCATGTCAATGAGCCCCCGTCCCAGGCAGAAATGTGGGAAGATCAAGAACACCGACTTCAGGATATCATTGATGTTATTCAGCTTCTAAAAAAATAAGACAGAGAGAGACTGTCTTTTGTGATTCAGGCTAAAAATTTACCAAAGTCTAAAATATGGAAGTGAAAAAGAAATTTGATTCCCTGAGGTCAAACTGAATCTTTGAATTCAGATACCAATAAATAGCAGTAGCCATAGAGGATGATACATAATGTAATAAAATTTTGCTCTTTAGAAAATCTGAAATAATGCTATGAGTATGGGAGAAATATGAGCAAAGTTTAGAAACATGATTATATTTAATCAGAAGCTAATCCATCATAAAATATTTGCTTAGCATTTTGAAAGCAAATTGCTCATGTCTGGGTCAATACCTCAGTTTCAGGGTTTTGTTGGAGTTTAAAAAATTCTTCTCGAATACATCAATCCAGCAGTGGCCAAATACCCAACAACTGAGTAAGTTGCTATGTGCTGGATGCACTGTGGCAGGGCACAGGAGAGGCAGAGATTAATAAGAAACAGTCTAGTCTCTACTCTGAGGAAAAGAAACATGGAAAGAGGAAATTACTACATACTTGGGTGTGTTGTACTGGAGGCATGAACTGTGTGGGCTTTGGGAGCACAAGGAAGAGAGAGCACCTCCCATAAGGTAGGTAAGGAAAGCTTCACATTCAAACTCAGTCATGAAGGGTTAGTGAGATACTACCCGATTCTGTGACAGAGGAGTCACAGAATCGGGTAGTATCTCACATTGTTGGTGAAGAGCTCCAGCGCCAAAGTGCCACACTGCCATGGACGCCCATGAAGAGGTTCACGTGAATAAAGACCATGTCGGCTGTGCTGAGGATCTTGAACCAGGCCTACAGGAGTATGGAGGGTTGAAGGGACCACTCAGCCAAAGCTTACCATGTCTTGGGAAAGAGTGTGGTGGGAACTGTCAAGGAAGGGTTGGACACCTCTGAAAGGCTTTGTGGGCTAAGTTAAGATGTCTGGATGAAGGCAATGACAACAAGAATGGACAAGGAACCTTGTTTAAGAGATCTGTAATGGGAGGAACTGGCAAGGTAACCCACTGAATGTGGGAAATAAGCAAAAGCAAAGCATATAAAATGGCTCTAATATTGCCCCAGCTGGGGTGACTGGGTGGATGGTAATGCCATCCAGCATGACAGGAATGGCAAGAGAAATACTGGGTTCTGAGGGGAAGATGATTTAGGACATGGCCAGTCTGGGGTGTCCTTCAGTTAATCTAAATGGGGCCATCCACTGGGCAAGAGAGAACATGAGAATAGAGTTCAAAAGGAGAGTCGGGGCTAAAGGTACGCATGGATGTGAGAGAGAACAACACGAGGCACTGAGGGGTGGTGGTGAAATCTTCCAGCATGAATGCCATCACCCAGAGAGGGCATCTGAAGTGGGAAACAAGATGCCAGAGAACTGAATACTGGGGAAAGCAACATTTAAACAGAAAGGAGTATACAAGAACTTGTCAAAGGAAACAGAAAAATGTGATCAGAGACATATAAGGAAAAGGGTAAGCGAGAGATGGTATGCAAACCCAGGAAAGACAGACAGACTCTGCAAAAGGACAGAGTGGTCCATGGTGTCAACACCGCAGGCAGGCAGAATAAGATCATGACTAAACACTATGCTCATCCCAGCATCTCTTTCTGCAGAACTCACATTGTTGGTGAAGAGCTCCAGCACAAAAGTGGCCACGCTGCCATTGATGCCGATGAAGAGGTTCACGCTGGTGAGGACCACGTAGGCTGTGCTGGGGATCTTGAACACGAAGGAGGCTGGGTACATGAGAGGTGTGATGGACCACCTGGTGAGGCACAAAAACACACGTCCACTGGGTGTCCCCTGCCTTCTCCCTGACACCTGATACCATATGCCCCATCCAGAGGTGCCTTACCCATACAGCAACAGTAGAAGGGCTAGCACAGGCAGGTTGGTGGAGGACACATAGGACTTCTGCTGGAAGCAGACAAAGATGATGATGACCAGCGTGGCAGGGACCACATAGTTGCACTAAAAGTGAAACGAGGAAATCAAGGTCACCCCTAAGTCAAAGATACAACACGGCTCAAGTCTTCATCATCATCAGACAAGAAAGGGCAGATAAACATACTGAAGAAGAACTCTGAATTAATGAAGCCACAAGAACTATTAATCAAAATACTGGACGATACGTGTTGACAAGCATTTTACCCCCGGCTGATTTTATAAACTGCACGTCCTTTCTGTCTTTCCAACAGATAAGCCAAGGTGCCACGCTCAGTAAACTTACTGAACGATGGGTTCCCAGTCAGAGTAATTTCAATTTCACAGGTAGCAAGTAAGCTGCCGTTATTCTTCCCGAAGACGACTGTGTCTGTTTCATCATTAATGCTATATTATAGTCTGCCCAAGTTCAAGCTCACTTGTGATCTATTTATGAGGTAAGCACTCAGAACATGAATGTCAGAACTGTTTCATCACACTGAGACTAATTTTAAAGTCTGTCCTGACAGTGTCTCAAGCATTAAAATGCAGAAATAAAGACTTGACCACAGGACAGTTACGGGAATTCATAGCTGGCAGAGCAGAGCAGAGGCAGGGAGGTGGTAGTGGGCTTGTCAGCTGTTAGAAGTATTTGTAGCTTCAGACCACAGGGCTCTCCATCTCAGTCCCATCCTACTCAAATGTGCTTTTCAAACAACTTAGATGAAGACATGCTTATAGCAAATTTCAGAGGTTCTAAAGCAGTGAGGAACAGATAATACACAGGAAGATAAGTGGTATTCCTGAGTCAGGGACTTGATCTTTTCATCTCTGAATCTGCAATGCCTGGCAGAGTCAGACACGTAGTGAGCAGTCAGTATGTATGTGCTTACTCAATAAAGCAATTACTGGATCAAGATAAAACGAAAACAAATGGACACTACATAAAATTCAGTTTAACAGGGATTAATATAAAATTTTATATATGTTTTTAACAACATTTATATTTATATACAAAGCTATATATAAAGTTTGATATATATATATATATCAAGTTTTAGATTCATATATAAATATAAAGGTTCAAAAAAGTCAATTGCATTAGTATACAGTGAAAGAGACCCCATAAAAAATACCTGTGAAACAGTTCACTGCCAAGTTGCCAACAAGACAGTGCTGCTTCCAAGATGAAATACCCTTGGGCTGAGTAATAGGAATATGGGATAAAGATCAGCTCCCTCTAGACTCATAAACATTCAGACCACAGCCTGAATATAATATTAATTCTGGGCTTTGCTTTTCAGATGGCTCATTAACAATATGGAGCATGGCCACAAAGAGGCAATCAGGTCAGAACAATGACAAGTCTGAGAGGCTTGCTATAATCAACACAGACATCATCACCATTACTTACATTTGTACAGTGATTTAGAGATTACAAAGTATGTTCTCATATATCATCTTATCTGGGGAAGACTTAGGATAAATGACAGGTGTCTTCAAATATCTGAGGGGCTGTCCAGTGGGAGAAGAATTAAGTTTCATCTGTGTGGCCTACAAATTAATGGACCTCACAGGGAGATACATTTCAACTCTACTTTACAAAAATTAGAACTTCAGAATTCTTTGAAGTCCTCCATATTGGTCCAAATAGAAGCAATATATTACAGCTGGCATGAAAACAGATTTGCAATGGATGGATAAGCTTCCAGTAAAACATATAAAGTTTTCAAATGACAGATTGAGTTCCTAGTAAGACAAAGCACACCCTGACTCTGGAGGTTAAAGCTCTATCAGACAAGTTAGAGGCACTGGCTTTGAGTTTTGACTAAGTCTTCCACCTCAGTTTCTTTGAAAAGTTGTCACTTAGGGAATGAGGTGGTGGTGGTATGAATTGCAGTCCATGTGGACAGATTTCCTCTGGTGTGAGATCAGCCCTGGGCTTAAGGCTGTGTTTGGTCACATGAAAGTGTACAACTGTGCCTGCCTTTTCCTCTTTTGTTCATCTTTGGACTAGCTAGAACTTCTCCTGCTGATGGCCAGGAGCTCTTTCATCCATCCAATCCAGAGCCCTGATGGAGGTTTATATAGCAGCAGCAGACCGGCATTCTTACCATGTCCCAGACAAAATTGGAGAGCCAGTAGATGACAGGCTTCACTCCACTGATGAACTGCAGGTGCTTCGCTTTGCTGACCCGCTCCTGGATCAGGAACACGACAAAGCTGGCTGGGACGAAGGACATCGCAAAGATGACACAGATGGACACAAGGACGTCCACTGATGTGGTCATCCTGAAAAAGACAGACAGTGCAGCTGAGGACTCAATCAGGGACACAAACACACACAAATATTTGAAGCATAGCCCAGGGAAAATAAATCTCTTCACCACATATATTTTATTCAGGGTTAAAGATGATTATTTTCAAGAAAAAAAAAACAAAACTCAATAATTCAGATGCAAAACTGATTCTACTGAGGTCAAAAGGGTCTACTGCCAAAATGAAACTATTAAAGGAAGTCTAAGAGTGGCCTAACGGCATTCACTTTGTTCCACTATTCTTGACCTTCTATGAGCAACAAGTTGTAAATTTTCACACATAAGGGAGTAGTGTAGCTTGAAAACTTAATAAAGGAGAAATATTAGTGTGCAACTATTCAAACAACAATTTCTGGCTGTAAATAAGTTTGACAACAAAAGCTCGTGGCATATCAACCTAACACGTACAAAAATTCCATCAGATCCTTATTATAAGAATAGTCTTATAAGTCCATTAAATGGGGTATAATATCAACTATTTCTCTGCATAAATGTTATATAAGCATGGTATAAAGATCGTAGTGACATATATTGATATTCTATATGAGTGAAGCAGAAGTAATAACTGTGCCATGCTCCACATACAGAAAAGGAACCTAACGTGTGTTGAATATCAACCATGTGTTGAAGGCCGGACTTGGCAATTTACATGAATTGCCTCACTTAATACCATACATCTGGAAAGTTTAGAAACCAGATTCAAACCCAGATCTTTATGATTTCAAAGGCTATACACTCTGAACTAGATTATACTGGTTTTAACTTCACACTCACACACACACACACACACTCAAGGAATTAAACACAAGCCGACAAAAGCATGTTTCGCCAAGTTTAAAAATAGTGATTTCAAAACAAACGAAACTGATTTTTTTATTAAACACTGTGTTAAGGGTGAGTTAAAATATTTTAGAATTATATTAACAATTTAACTTACTTTATGTGAATTCACTAAATGTAATAATGGCTTTAATATATCAGAGTCATGTATCTTCTGCAATTTAATCCCTGCCCAGCCAATTCATAAACTGATCATTTTCTGTTCAGAGCCTGGACCAACCCAAACACACCATAATGAACCTGTTTCCCCAGCTGTTACTCTACAACCAGCTTCGTACTTCCTTCCCCTGCTCCATGATTCCCCCAAACACCCTCTCCCTCTCCCGATTCAGACACAGTGATACTTACAGAGCCACTTCCGAGAGCTGCTGCTTGGTGAGGTTCAGGGGGTGATTGAAGGCAGTAATCCCATACTCGCTAGGGTTCTCTCCCTTCTGCAGGTTGGCCCGGAGAATAGCATTGTTGATGACATTCAAGAAAGAGCTGATGGCGTGCCAGCCCTTGTTGTTGAACCACACCTGAAATAAAACACACCAGGTGCAAGGTACTGCTCCCAAACCCCCTCCCGGAGGTAGGTGCACACACACAAAACATGCATGTGCACTCCAGAAATTCCAGTCATACCACGAGACAAAACATGATCAGAGAACACGGCAAAGAGGTAACAGCAGCCAGGGTGTGCTCAGCACTGACCTGTGGCCAGGCACTGTGCTATCTTTAACTCATTTAACCCTCACCATAGCTTTGAGGTAGCCACGATTACTGCCTGCATTTTATAGATTAGGAAACTGAGGCTTAAATAGGTTAAGTAACTCGGTCAGGTTCATAATGGTTCCCCTGGTGTGAATGGTGGCAAAGCAAGTTCTCTTCATCATCATATTGTAAAATTAAGAGATATTTCTGTCATGAATCAATGTTATCATGAGCTGAAAGTACTTCGGGGGAACATAGGGATTATTGTTGATCAAAAAGCTATTGGAGGGAATTCCCTGGTCCAGTGGTTAGGACTCGGTGCTATCACTGCCCTGGGACCGGGGTCAATCCCTGGCTGGGTAACTAAGATCCCTCAAGCACCAATGAGCGGCCAAAAAAAAAACAAAAAAAAAGCTACTGGAACAAAGGCTTTACCTTGACGTTATTTTTCGTGTCCAGTCCTGTCATGAACCTTCCCAAGCTGCTGAGAAATCGATCTGCAGAACTGTCCTGTGAATGACAGAAAGCTGCCTCAGTGGGATGGTTCACAGGGGAGGGCAACAGGAAGTCTGGGGTCTGTGCACAACGGGACAACCTTGAGAAGGGCAACACTGCCACTGCGTTGTTCATTGAAATGAACCTTGAAGCCACTGAGTAACTGGCTCCTGAGAAGCAAGGGACCAGATTTCTAAAGCAGCGCTGTTGCCATGAGCCACAGGTCTTAAAGGAACCAGAGGGAAACCCTGTGACTCAAAGTCCCAAGATGTAGATGCCTGGCTGAGGATTCTTCACTGCGCTCCCCTGACATCCTCCTAAGACCCAGAACTACACTCAATATGCAGATGTATCAGACATGGGGTCTGTGCCTCAAGGGCAGAGATTCAGACTCTAAGACAATCCCTGCCGTCTGTGACCCTAGAGGCCATATCACCTGACCCCCCCGCCCCCCCCCCCCGCCAATTCAAACTTAGAAATGGGGAACTTGAGATACAGATAAATGAAGTGAATGCTTATTAGGTGCTAAAACTAGCTGCCAGCTTAAAGAAAATGATTCATTTCCTGTCTAACCAGAGATTGTTTCAGAAAAGTATGTTTGATGCCCAGTTTATTTATCCACTGGCTATGCTTAAGTTATTGAGCGATTTAAAATCTCTGCATTTGTTTTTGATCTGCACTTTCAGGTAGTAAATAACATACTGAGTAGCTCAGTCTTGGCTGGCCCAAGATCACTAAATGCCCAGTGATGGCTTTGTATTTGAAAGTCTTAAACAATAAGCTGCAAGGTGATCATCTACCTGCCAACTACTCCCATGTACTAGCAACTCATTTTCTCTCTGACATGTCTGGGGATGGACACTGTACCTTGGCCACCTTCAAGTGTTTCTTCATTTGCTTGATGGCATCATTAACTGCTTCACTCGGAGGAAGTGTTTGAGAATTGCTGGCACCCAGGGAAAATCCACCGTACCTAAAAGAACAGCCTGATATTAAAACACAGGCGGTGTGGGGTCCAATAACATTGAGCAACAGACGCCACCGAAGTATGTGATGCTTCATTTAGATGAACTGCCTGTTCAAAGTCGAACCCAAGTAAGACTCAGAGAAAGTTCCACCTTGGCCTCCTCTGATGGACTCTGGTAATCTCTTAACTCTTCTGTCTCCTGCCCAAGCGGGAGGGACCTGGGTCTGATTATACATAGAGTGAGACATCTGAGATGCTGAGGAAAGAATGCTCATTCATCTCACAGATGCTCCTCCTACCCCTGGTGGCTCAGGCCTGAACCTAGGTCTCCAGGCAAGCAGATGGGAAGTCAGGATGAGCAGTGAAGACACTGACCAGAGAGGCCTGAAAGGGTTTAGAGACAGGCCATGGCTCTTCCATAGCAGAACCACAAAAGGTCCTGATTCCGCCCTGCTCAGTTACTCAGTAAGTCCTGGCTCTTGGAGAAAAGGCAAAGAAGGAAGATGAGAGGCAGGGACAAAGCCAAGTTTTGAGGCAGCCATGTAAGGTGTCTCATTTCTCATGAGAACTGATGGGCTTCAAGGATCCTTCCTTCTTTTCTTCCCCAGTCCCATCTGCTCCTCCAAAACTTAGAGGGATATGGGCAGGGGTGGAGGTGGAGGTGGAGGGTGGGTCGGAGACAGCCTGACTGCAGCAGAGGAGAGAATGATTCTTGCTATCCTGATGGGACTCTGGTTTTATTTTCTAATAGAAACATTGTTATTTAAAAAAAAACTCAGAAGGGGCTTCCCTGGTGGCACAGCGGTTGAGAGTCCGCCTGCCGATGCAGGGGACGCGGGTTCGTGCCCCGGTCCGGGAAGATCCCACATGCCGTGGAGCGGCTAAGCCCGTGAGCCATGGCCACTGAGCCTGCGCGTCTGGAGCCCGTGCTCCGCAACGGGAGAGGCCACAACAGTGAGAGGCCCGCGTACCGCAAAAAAAAAAAAAAAAAAAAAACTCAGAAGGATAAATGAGTTGAAATACAATGAATATAGACGGTTTTGATGCCTCTTATTTCATCTAAGACCTCCTTGGTTATTCCAATGACCTGAAAAATTGTCCTTGAGTCACTAGGACTCCTAGGAATTTGATTTGGTAAGTTTAACTAGCATAGGTTTTCCCTCAAAACATCGTGCTTCCTGTCAAGTCCCTAGAGACCCACAAGGAACTTCTAAAATCTCCTCAAGGACATCAGTGTGCCAAATATTCCAAAGGCCTCTGAAGTGGCAGCTGGGCATTGAGCAGAAATGCTAACGGAAAAACAATCCCTAAACTAACATCTTCCCGGGATCCAAGAAAACTGCATCAAATTCATCCTCCTGAACTTTAGGAGTCAAGGAAAATGAAAAGAAGGCACAGCGAGGTCAACTTACCTAAACTCATTCACCCAAATCTTGTTCTTTAAGCTGCCGAAGGCCAAAGACAAAGAAACCAGAAATCAGTCCAAAGAAACATATTCCTGATGATGAGAAAGGAGTAAATATCTACTTGAGGATACAACAAAGGGACAGAAATAACCCTGCGGTCGGGCTGCTGCTGTAGGGTCTTGCCAATGGAAAGAAGTTCTAATCAGCATCTTTTCTTCTCCCCATATTAAAACCTTATGATTTATATGAAGGTCATGCCTTATATTTAAAACAACTTAAAAACCAACAGAGGTGATCAAACTAGAAACTTTTTTAAATTCAAAATAATAGGTCAATTATGGATGACAGATGGAGAGGTTATGACTCTTTCTTGAAAACTCACAGTAACTGTCATTCAAGAATACCCTTGTCATTAAAAGTCACTAGAACTCCTAACTTAGGGGCCCAACTAACCAAGCTGATAGGAAGGAAGCTAGAACAAACATTTTCTGAGCATCAGCTAAATACAGCAGTCCCCCTTTATCTGGAGGGGATACATTCCAAGACCCCCAGCGGATGCCTGAAACCATGGATAATACCAACCCCTACATATACTATGTTTTTTCCTATGTCTCCTGTTAATTTCTCTGAAGGTCAATAGGGCCACTATTATATAAAATAAGGGTTACATGAACACAAGTACTGCAATACAGTGACAGTCAATCTGATAACCAAGAGGGCGTGTGCAGGTAGCATTTGTGGCACGGATATGTTGGACAAAGGGACGATTCCCATCCCAGGCCCCAGGAAGCTATATGGCTCTTGCAAGGCTCCACAGCCAAGACGGGCCGTTAAGTTGGGCCAGGGCTCTCTTTATAATGCCGTGTATTATCATTCATTCCATCCATGAGAGGTACTTCACATGTATCGTTTCATTTAATCCTCATGACAAACTAATAAGAGCAACACTATTATCACATTTTATACAACCTAAGGCTTTAATAGGATAACTGGCTGCCCGTGGTCAAAAATGCTAATAAGCAGCAGTTAGAATTTGAATCCAGATTTATTTTCATCCTGGAACCATGCAACCTCAGTCTTGAAGCTGAATGTTCATAATACTTCCCATCATCTTTTCTAGTTTGAAAGAATATCCTAAACTTCCAAAAGACAACATCAGGTCAAAATGTGATGTTCCCCCCACTACTCAATCTACTATTTTTTTTTGGCTTTTACTTCCTCTGGTCAGTAATGATTAAGCAGGCGCCAAGTTTAGTAAATAATGACCTTTTGGCTATGATCTGCACATATGTCTTCACCAGATAATCCGAAATGTTTCTTCCCGTCAGGTTCTGAAGGATGTCCGCAGTGTTCTGTTTTCTCTGTTATCACAGAAAAACCAAGTGCATGTGTCTTTATGGACCAGAATTGGAATAGAAAACAAATCAAGGACAACAATGACACATGTCCCTCAAACATGTACCACAGTGTGACCAGACTGCCCACAGGGCCCAGGCTCTGCCATCAGCCAGCCACCAAGGTCTGGTCCACTCTGCTCTCAGCAGGGCCATTATGGCAAGCCAAGGAGAGCCCCAGCAACTTATTCTGAACAACTATGAAGTATCAGAATAAACCGTGAAGTATCATTCTTTATGGTTACAAAAGGTTTTCAGGGAGCAGCACCATTGACTATGCCTAGTGAATTCTTTTGTTCATTGGAGTTATACTGATGAAGAGAAGAGCTCTTATTTTAAAGAAACGCAATCAGGAAGGACTGCTTTAAGTTTTCAACACCGTTTGAAATTCCTTCTCCTCACCCTGCAACCTGGATGCTGATAAGCCAGCAGAGAGACATCAAAAGCAAGCCTCTTCCTGAAATCATTCTCAGAAAAAATGGCTCAGAACTGTTTCCCACACTCAGAGTTTCAGAGGATGTCAGAGTTGTAAGACCCACAGAAGTTTTATGGGCGAACCTCCCTAATTCAGCGGTGAGGAAACAGGCCCAGGGACTCAGCGTGACCTGTCCAAGGTCACCAGCTCATCTGTGGCAGAGGCAGAGATGAAGCTGGGCTTGTCACAGTCTGTCCCGTGACACCACCACTGGGGGAGAGTCCACAGTGTGCCTTCCACAGCTCATTGATCCAGAGTGTTGTATTCCGGTTGGACCTCGAACCAGTAAGGAAACTAGGCTGACTTCAAAAGAGAGAAGCAGGCTAAGCTCCCTCAGATACAGGAACAATGTGCTCCAAGGCCCCTCCTCTCAAAACTCACACGCTTTTCCCTATGACAAGAATCAAGACTGAAAGAGACCCTCCTGACATGGCAGGTCACCCATTCCTTCTCCCCAAGCCCACCCTGCACCCCACCTGAACGGTCACACACTGAAAGTGACTCACTTGTGGAGGAGGCAGTCCCCCAGCCCCCAGGGGACACACGGGCAGCATCTTCTTGATTCTGTCGCTGCTACACTGGCAGGCAGGGGAGGGGTTCTCCATCGTCCAGTTCCCGTTTCGGAAGAGCTCCGTGATGGTCTGGGGGACGGGGGTGGTGGTCCACTCCTCCTCCCCCACCGAGCAGGGCATGTCTCTGCAAAGGGACGTCAAAGGTAGGATTACCCAAGAGGGCCTGACCTCTCCTGTTGCCTCAGAGCACAGGACCAATCAATAACAACTGCAAACATGCATGTATCCCCTCACCTTTTGGTTATTTGATGCCCCCCTCCCTGCTGCCATAGGCTTGTAAGCTACAGACTCATTTACAGTGAAGGATGATGGAACACAAAGAGGGCCTAAATGCTCATATACTGAACTCAAGTCAATCCAATCACCAGCAGTCAATCACTCACCCATGTGTTCACTCAACAGACATTCACTGAGCATCTATTATGTACCAGACACTGTCCTGCCTATTTGAGAATTTGGGGTGAGAAGACAAAGACAAATACAACCTTCATGGAGGTTGTATTCCCAGGAAAGAGTTCGAGAACAAACAATTAAACCATATGATCTTAGACAGCCAGAAGTGAAGCAAAATAGAGGCAGAGTAACTGGTGAGAAAGGACCATGTGAAGAGGTCATATACTTCAGCCAAAACCTAAATGTTGGGAGAGAACAAGCTAGGCAGGGATTCAGGGGGAAAATATTACAAGCAGAAGCAACAGAGCACAGGCGAAAAGGTCCTGAGCTTCTACGTTTAAGGAACAACAGGAAGGCAGTGGGGCTGGAATGTGATGAGTACAAGGGAGCGTGATGGGAGCTGAGGAGGAGAGGGAGGCGGAGCCACAGGACACAGGCCTGCAAGGAGTCTGCATTTTATGCTCAACGTGCTGAAGCCTGGTGGAGAGTGTCAGGATGCACTTTATGTTTCAAAACGAGTAGAGAATTGGGAGGGGCACAGTTCGTAGGGGTCAGAGTTGTCGGTACATGAAGAGCTAGGCTGTTTGCAAGCATCCCAGGTAACTAAAGACAGGCCTTTACGTCTGACTTGAGCTCTGAATTACTGTGATACCATCAGTAAGTCACTTGCCTATTTTCTCCACTAGTGAAACAAAAGTATGAAATGACTTGTCTCAATAAGTCACATTTCAACAAGGCATTTCTAACATCCCTTCCATTTCAACAAGGCATTTCTAACATCCCTTCCCTTTCAAAACTCTACAGTTTGAAGCAGAGCCACAGTCTTTAGATGGTTCTTCTATCAAATGAACAGTTTTGTGGATTGCCCTCTAGTTCTCTCTTTAAAGCACCTGGACTAAATGGAAAAGTCAGACTAAGATGGTGCCGTCCTGAAGCTCTAAAACCTTCACAAGATCACTGGCTGAGATCAGTTCCACTACTTTCTGAAAAACCTCGAAGTCTCCCCTTACATCAGACGGACCCCAGTACACGTCAGTGGGTGCTCTGCCCCCAGGCTGCGAGCCTGTGAGGTCAGGCCTGCCCCTCTCAACGCAGGCCTGGCTCCTGCAGATCCTTCCTTGGCTGGCGTCCATCTATGAGTCCCTACTGTGAAGCTGGCACGCGATGAGTCCACCTACCTGCGTTATTGCCTCATCTCACTCTCCTCTCTCGCCTACAGAGAACTTCCAAGTGGAACCTCATCAGAAGTCCTGTGAAATCTCTGACCGTCTCCACCTTGGTCACCTTGTTTTTAGGAACTGATACTGTCAGGATTGATCACTTAGCAAGTATTGAGTACTAACAAATGTTCAGTAAGTACTCAATTGATAAGAGCTGACAAGTACATCATGGCTATCCATTTAGCAATCTGTTCTGAAACCTTGCACACACAGGCGGTGTGCTCACTGGTCTGTCTCCTGCAGGTTCACTATCTTCGCTTCAAAACCTGGCATTCAAGTTAGGCCTTCTCCAATCTTTCCACACCTTCCCACACTCTCCATAATTCCTCAGTCCGTGGTTAACAACCTACCTGAGCCTAGAAACTTGAACCTGCCTCTGCCATCACTGGGTTCTCTCAGAAGCACCTCACCTCTCTTCACTGTCTTTACTCACAGAGATCTCTGGCCATGCCTTCCTCCCATATACGCTTAAGAGTCGTATGGGTATTTCACTGAATTTATTTATACATTGCCTACTTTTTTTTAAAGGACTTTGAAGGAGAATATGATAAAAATACGCAACTCTGAAAGAAGAAAATGTCCATTTTTATAAAAACGATGCCATCTTTTCAGGCTTTTAGAGTGAAACAGCTGATAAAACTGCCAATTATACATAATGGGAGCCTGTCTCTGCACTTAGGTATAGGAGCTGGAGAAAAGGGATCAGTATAAAGTACTATTTAAATTAAATATTCATTTCTAAAGCAGTAAACAAACGTCTATAGTCATTTGCCTGGCAAGATGCTAGAAGACTCTCCTAGTTTGTTATGTTTGTTCCTGGGTGGTCTGATTAAATCTCTATATTAACTTTTTTAAAATAAAAAATGTTTCAAAGGGCAAATGATGGTAGTCACCATGCGGCATACAAATGATAAAAGCAGTTTAGAGATCAAAGCAGATGACAAGCACAAGAAGCCAGCCGCGGCGGGGCTCACAGCTCAAGTGGCACTCACGGGATTGGGTTTCCTTCCATACATCGGGTCCCGAAGCCAGGATTTCCGGTGAGAGCGCTCAAGAGTTCCTGCGTGCTCACGTCCTCAGGAGCATCATTACTGTAGGTACATGAGAGGCAGCCAGCTCAGCAATTCATTAAAACCATGAATCGGGAGGAGAAAGGCAATTGTTTTTTAATTAAACACTTTATTAAGTGCTTCCTGTGTGCCAAACTCTTGAAACAGAAATGAATAAAACACAGAACCCACCCACAAGGAACTCAGCCTCTGGCCATATATTTGTTATCAAGGTAACATACAGCACTCCAAAGTGGAGCTTGTGTAAGTAAGTTATATGTATAGAGATGTGCACACGCATGTGTACACACCCACCCACATATATACACACATTTACGTACATATTTTAGTGTGAAGTACATGAATTCATTAAAGATCGGTATTTCAAAAGTACTTTCACAATTACCCATTAGGCATAGATCACAGGGGTTTTCTAGGAAAGGGCAGGCTGATGTTATGGGTTGAATGTTTGCACGGACAACTGGAAAACACAAGTAATGATGAGCACAGGTTACAAACACAAAACAAGCCCATGTGCTCCACAGCCCCGGGCAATACAAGGTCAGCAGCTTGGAAAGGAAAGAAGAAAGTAAACCTTCACTAAATAGGAAGGAAGCATGGGATTAGACAAAAAGAGACTGAGTCACATGTTATATTATATACATATATATATATATATATATATATTTTTTTTTTCTTTAAAGCTTCCCTTTGACATCACTGACATGCTTCCCCAATCAAAAGATCTACAAATACTATGGGACTGAGGAAAACTCCTGTATAACGTGATGCAGAAATTCCTTTGTCCTTTTGTTTGAAGCGTTGCATTGTTACAGAGTAGCTGGTAATTTGGTCTAAAAAACAAACACTAGCTAGCTATTATCTATAAGCTAAAAGACTAAATAATAAATACACAAATTGCATCATGCAGAAAACAAGAACCTGGAGGTGCGATGCTCTGAGTGTATGGAAGCCATGTGTTCAACTACAGAATAAAGACATAGCTATGAAAATCCAAATATATTATAGCTCAATCATAGATTTTTTGCAAGGGCAGATTACTTACATAAAACACATATGTTCCTCACAACAGCGTATAAAGAGGAATGGAGTTTAAATGCGGTAACAGGACTGGCCTGTTAGTTCAGGTTTTGTTCACCGCTGTCCGTTGCATCTAACATGAGTTTGTGTGAGGGCTGTAGCCACAGCTGATAAATCCATGCCCCTGTGTAACTCTCGAGTCCCCCTCCCCTTGGCCCTCAGCACAGTAAACACCCTGGTCGGCCTGAGGTCTCCTCCCACCTTGGGCGCAGAAGGCAAACGCATACCTGACAAATGTGTACTGTTCGTTGTACATCCAGGGCTGAAGTTCCAGGCTGGGGTACTTGCCAAAGGGTGGCACGATCAAGCTGAACACCAGGGCGATGCAGACAAACACAGCCGGCAGGACAATCTATAACCAGGGGGTAGGAGGGAAGAGAAATCGCAGGAGAAGGACAAGGGTTAGAAAGAAGGCCACAGGGCAAGGCCCCGTGAGTCCAGCCAGCCTCTCCAACCAGCCATCACTCGAGTGTGCACAGGGCGCAGCTCCACCAAGGCATTCTTGGCAGGTTGGAAGCAATGGAGACTGAAATCTAAACCTCTTCCCTCCGGGGCATTTCTGGAAGCTGGCAACACAAGGCCAGAGGCTGTGGCCCCCTGACAGGGGCACCAAGCTGAGAACTTCACAGAGTAAACAGTGGTCACATGTCAGAGTGACTTAGAACACCAGGTCCCTCTCCTCCCTGAAAACCTGAGAAAGACCACACTGGCCATGAGCTCAGCTCAGACAAAAGCTGAGAGCTGAAGCCTGGACCAGAAGCCAGAAGACCTGCAGTTTTGTTCTCTCTCTACTATAAGCGTATCCATGTAAAGTCACATCCCCTATGGCCTCAGTCTTCTCATTTGTAATCTGCAGACAGACTAGGTGACCCATTCAGATCCCATACTTTGATAAAACCACTCTACAGCACTGTCTCCATGGAAAGGGAAGAGCAGCTATTTCTTCCCCCGATGGCCTCAAAAAGCATGATTAATCTAAATCCTTACTAAACCACCTTAAACTTTACACCTGTACCTTCTCTGAAAACAATGACTTGTACATACTTTATAAGCAAACTCTAAGCTCCTTCCATTTATTCCTGAGAAATTTATCCGTTAAAAAAAAAAAAAAGATCCAAATGATGCCCCTGGTTCTAATGTTCTCGCATTTCAATGCAGAAAGTTAATCACTAGGTGAGTAATTCCATGGGAAAAAACTGTATGAGCATTATCTCATTTAATTATCATTACAACCCTAAGTAGTAATATCATTATCACCAATCAACAAACAAGGTAACTGGGGCTCAGGGAGACTAAGTAACTTGCCCAAGGCCAAAGAGACAATAAGTAGCAGAACCAGAATTCAAACCTAAGTCTATGCGCTCCAAACTCATATTCTGTGCGTTACTCACATAGTCTGTAGAGAAGAATCTCTGTAACTTCTTTATACTTCTTGATTTTATAGAGTAGAATAATTTCATCCCTCCTAACCCAGCAAGTTAGCGTGCAAACACTGACATGCAGGCAAGAGTGTAATGAGTCTTCTCTGTTTATCTTTTTTTTTTTGTCTGACCTCTGGTTATCTTTTCTATCAGTTTTCAGATAAACATCAACTTAGAGAAAAATAAAGTTTCCAATAAGTTCATATGTTGAGTGCATCTGGGCATATCATCTCTGAAGTTATGAAAGTTTAATTTGTCCAGCCAGTTTTTCCAAACTTTGTCCTTGTTATACGCTCCTTTACGATAAAACTAACACACGGTAATTACTAATGTGAGGTCCATTCTAATCACTTACTCATTTTAATCTTCATAACAATTATATCATAGATACTATTATTATCCCCATTTTACAGATAAGGACACTGAGGCTCAGAAAAGTAACCTGCAACAGATACATGAGTGCAAGAAGCAGAACTGGGATTGAAATACAGATCATCTGGCTCCAGTGTCCATCTTATAACAATGATGCTACCCTGTCTTCACTGGTCAGGGAGCCTGCAGCCCATCAAGGAAGGCTGAGTCCTTGGCCTGGAACAGCACTTCTCACCTGAGCAAAGAATCCCTTCCGACTCCGTTTGGCAATCAGCAGCCTCTTCCACAAAAGGGCCCCAAACTGCTGCTGTGTGAGTTTCCAGCCCTTCACCTGGTAGGAGCCTTTGCCGTCCATCCCGCTGAGCAGGTCTGTTTCTCTGGATTCTGCAGAAAGCCAACACTGAAGGTCACCTATTATATCAGGCATTTTTGACATCCCCACGCTCCTCCCTCCAGCATCTTCAGCAACCACCTTGGAGGCTTGCGTTTGAAGGTAAAAGTAAAGGAGTAAAGGGCCTTGGTGACAAATTCACATCCAAGGAAAAGGGATGACCCCAAACGTATGACAGCAGCAGTCCCTGCCTTTGGGTTCTTATCTGATGAGCAGAGAAAAATGAAGGTGCTTTGAGACAGCTGAAGAGAGATGTTCACACATAATGGTGCTACATCAAGCCATTCAGATGAATCAAGTCATCCTCAATTTCTTACAGAATATTCTACAAAACAGGCCATGTAAGTAGGCTGACATACTTGAGAACACACAATAGCATTCTGTCTCCCATTTATTATATTTTTGGTAACAGGTGGACACATTCCAGTGATCTAAGCACTAACGATGTATGAAGTTAGGGAGAATATGAGAGTCACACACTCACATGGCACAGGCATGGAAGAGTCAGGAAGGTTTCTGTTCTGAAAAATTTTTATAGAAATCCTTGTCTTAAACAAACCATTTCTAACTGCGGTGGCTTGACCTCTTACCAATAGTTGCTTCATTTCCTGCCTCCCGCTTCTCCATCCCAGTCAAATACGCAGGGACACACTCATCCAAAACAGCTAAGTCTAAGGGTCCACTTAACTCTAAAAGCAAATGCACCTCGCTCTTTCAAAATCTTCCGTCCTTTCAGAGAACATATATTCAACAGTTAAACACCTAATGAACGCGAGAAAAGATAAGAAACGGATTCAGAGGATTGAGGGGCCATCTTTTGATGTGTGTGTATCTTGAAAGAGCGATCTCAGTGCAGTGAAGGAAGTAGTGAGGACAGGCTCTTTCAGGTTTGACTGTATACACAACCCTGAAAAGGGGACAGTGGCTTTTCTCATTCTCTCTCTTCCCTTTGGACCCTGTAGGCATCTGTCATCCTGGTTCAAGGACCTCGAAAGATAACACCGGAGAAGAACGTAAGAGAGAAATTCACTTTCCAGCAATGGAATGAAGATCTTGCCCAAACGGACCTGGATCTATGTCGGAATCATTTGGATCAACAGCATCATCCTCAGTAAATGGGCGAAGACAGCTCTGCTTGTCCCCGAAGACCCGTCTGTTTCGTCTTGCCGGTAGGGTGCCATCTGAAGGCAAAAGGAAGGAACCCCATGTTTCACTTTATTTGTAGCAAAACAAACTCTGAATCTGTAACAAATCTATACACTCAAAGTAAGAATGTCATAAAACAATTTGAAGGGAAAGGCACAA
This sequence comes from Delphinapterus leucas, assembly GCF_059928025.1. Taxonomy (NCBI): domain Eukaryota; kingdom Metazoa; phylum Chordata; class Mammalia; order Artiodactyla; family Monodontidae; genus Delphinapterus; species Delphinapterus leucas. The sequence continues at coordinate 97,086,375 of NC_143134.1, forward strand.
GCCTGGTGAGCTAAGACAGCCTACAGGGGGCACAGCCCAGAGAATGCGCAGCCCCCCTGGAGCGTTACCTGAGGTCTCAGCATCCACCCCACTCTCTTCAGCCACTTTGAGAAATATCTGAAAAATAAGAGTGAGTGAGAGTGTCATAAGCACCACATTGTGAGAGCAACTGCCATGATTATTACATGACTGAATGGTATGCTAGCCCCTAAAGACAAAACGTAGAAGACTCGTTTACTGATAACACTTTGTCAGAGTCACTTGGGAGAGAAGCCGTTTTTACCAGAGAACATTTCCCCAATGGTGAGAGCTATCAATCCAGACAATCATTTTCAAATTAAAGCTATGACATGAGGACACTGCGGAAGGAGGAATTTGTTCTGAACCTACAGGGAATGAGCCAAGTGGCTTCTTCCAAGTCTATGGCCCCAAATCTTTGAGTAGGCTAGCACTGTGATAGGTTATCCGAGACAGGATATCAAGAGAGGAGGGGTTCCCATCACTAGAAATGTTATGGCAGGGATTCCAACATCAGAAAACAACCTGAACTAGACCAATGATTCCCAAACTCTGATCTGCCCAGACGCTGCCCAGGAAGCATGCAATAAAAGCACAGACATTAAGGCCTTACCTCCAGAAATTCTGATTCAAAGACCCTGGAGCTGAGCCTTGGATTTTTTATTGTCAATAATATTCTCATATGATTCTGCTGCACAGTCAAACCTGGAGACTACTGGGCCAGACAAGTTTATACCCCTTCCAGCCCTTGAGGTCTCTCTAAAGAGATGCACTGCTTACACAGTAATAGAGTATGAGCTTTGAAGCCCAAAACCCCTGATTCTGAATCCTTGCTTGGCGTCCCTGAATGTCAACTTTCTCATCTTGTTATGAGGATTAAACGAAGTTACAATGATTGAAAAAAACAAAACACACCAAGGTTAGCACATGGCACAAGTAGATTTTCCATAAATGTTGGCCATTTCCGATGCATGGTCATGACACAGTCATACCAGGGAGCGATCCTAATACTTCTTTCCTGTATCTCCCACTACAACCTTAAAGGGTTAACTGGAACCAACACAACCCAGATGCCAACGACCTAAGCACTCAATGCCTGGGTCCACGGTGATCCTATTCCCAGTGGGCACGCAGGCTGCCTGTCTGGTGCCGGGATCGTTGGCCCTGCTCTATTCTGACAGCCAGCCACCAAACTTACTTCTTCCAGGGTAGTCTCTGAGATTCCATAACTGGAGATGCCCAGGTCTGAGAGCCGGTCATCAATCTCATGGAAGAGTTCCACAAAGGCTCCCTCTTTGGCGGCTTCATAGGGCAGCACGTAGGTCAGCTCATGCCCAATGTCTTCCACCAGCCGGGCCTCGGCCACATGCTTCCTGATGAGGTTGGAGATCGCGGAGACATCTGTAGGGACCAAAGAACAGACGTGGCTCAGCCAACTCCGAGGCCCCCCATTAGGGGCCGGCCGCTCTCCACCTTCTCCCTTGCTTACTCCTTAGGAGCCCGCTTGCCCACAGAGCACACATGGTCCAGACACTGAAGTCATTCCACGTGTTCATCTCTGGCCTGAGAGTTCCTGGGGGCGGGGGCTGGGTCTTATTCACCTTTGTATCACCAAAGCTGGGCACAGTGTAGGTCCTCAGTGCATGGTGGGTGGCTGGCTGGCTGGCTGGCTGGCCGGCCTTCTGAGGTGGAAAGCCTGGTGGCTATTGCCTAAGTGCTAGGATTCTTCAATGGAAAGCTTGACTAAAGGAACTGTAAAAGAGTCTTCACCTTTCTCTAACCTTTTAAAGGAGGCTCCTTCTATGTCCCTCAATAGAGGGTTAATCAAACAGGGCATGGAAGGAGAGCCAGAGCCTTCCTGAGAACAGCCAGCTGTTAGGATGGGGAAGACATGGCCAGGGTAAAGGCTTCTGTTCCATATGTGTTATTGGTGACACTGGCCTCCTATACACACCTCCTGAGGGAAATCTAGCGGGCTGCTCCTCTCCTGGGCACTCACCCTCCCTAGGCACTGAACCCCAATCCCTCCACTATCAGCTTGGCTACTCAGCTCCACATCCCTGGTCTCCAGTGTCCAGTGTGCAGCCAGACCCACTCCCCTAAGGGATCCCCCACCCCCAATCATCTCAGCGCTCTGGGACACTGCCCTGCCAGCTCCCAGACCAAGCCCCAGGCTCCCCGGCAAGCGTTAGGCCGATCCGCCACCAAGCTGCACCCTCTCCCGCAGCCGCCCAGCCCCAGCCCAGCAGCAAACCTTGAGTCAGCGCCACCAGCCTCTGCACCTCTCCTCCTCTGCCTCCACTCTGCCCAGCTGGGGGAAGCTCAGGCACCACCTGAATAAGAAACCCCAGAGTCCTTACCGATGGTCAGCGTGTCACTTTCATGGTCACTGCCCAGGCCAGCATCAGAACTGCTCTGAGAAACACTGTCCTCCTGATGGCAAAGAAGGAGGTAAGAATGGGTCAGGGACCGAGCAAGGTGCAGCCCCACCACCTTCACCTGGGGGCTTCCGAGAAGCTCTATCGTGTGAGAAACGGAGCAAAGGGCTTCTCCTGGGAGGCATGCAACTGGGCTGCCTTGGCTTCTGAGGCCACTGTCTGATCTGACACATGGGCTGTGTGCACGGGAAGCAGAGCTCTCAAAAGAACTGTGGCCTGCCAGTGAGTGCCGTAACCAGGCCCTCATCGACCGTCTTGGGCGTGGGATTTACCTGCCTGGTTATCTAGCTCAGTGCTTCTCAAGCTTTAATTTGTGTTTCCTCACCAGAGGACCTTGTTAAAATGCAGATTCTAATTTAGTAAGTCTGAGTTGGGCCCAAGTTTCCGCATTTCTAATGAGCTCCCAAGTGATCCTGATGCTGCTTGTCTCAGACTGCACTTTGACTCACAAGACATTAGTTAAAAGATAAATAAGTGGACAGGAGGTCAAGGTTGGGATGTAAGTGTTTTGGGTGCCAGTGTTTGCACACACAAATAAATCTCAGGCATGTACTGCAGTACAGGGGAAAATGTACCTGGTTATTGGGCTCTGGTCCCACCTCTGTTATTCACTTGCTGGGTGACCCTGAATAAACCAAATCCCTACAAGCCTCACTTCTCTCATCTGGGATAATAATTGCAATACCTTCTTCCCAGGGTTGCTCCGTACTTTGAGATGATAGATTAAAAAAAAAAAAAGTTTGCAAATGATAACAATGCTGCAACTATTATCATGATTTTCCTTTATGGCCAGAGTCTGCCAGACTGAGTGTCTGGCATGAAATCGGTGCTCAATATATATTTGCCGTTTTGTAGTTTAGAAGTTAAGGTCAATAAGATTTAAAGGTAATGAGCAGGCACAGCAGGGCATTCTTCAGCTAAGGCTCTTAACTCTTGGTAAGTCTTTCTTCTTCAACAAAATTAAGTCCTCTAAGGGCCTTCTCCATCACTCATTGTGTCTCCATAGGAAAAAGGAAATGGGATTCAACAGAGCTAGCACGATGGGAACAGAAGTCTCCAGAGATTTCCATGTAGGAGGTACGACGTGACTCCAAAGGGACACAGAGCAGGGAGATGGTGGCGTCAAGGTGGCAGAATGGGGCAGATGTGGACAAGGCACTCACAGCCAATGAGTCCCGACTCCCCGGACCCGGCACCAGCCCAGCACTGAGGCTGCAACTCACCTTTTTCAGGTACGACACAGTGCTACTGCTATTTCTGCACGAGCTGAGGGAGGACTCCACATCCTTCTTGACCAGGGTCAGGTAGTAACCTGTCCCCAGCTGGTTCTTCAGGAACAGGGAGGAGCCCACGCAGCACAGCTTCCCATGGGAAATGATGGCAATCCTGTCCCCCAGGATGTCCGCTTCATCCATGTGGTGTGTGGAGAGAATAATGGTGCGGCCTGCCGGGAACAAACACAAGGACGAGGCACAGGTGAGGCCTGCTGTCCTCACTCATCACAGTGGCCAGAACTACAGAAATACGAGCAGGGGAAAGCCTGGGAGAAAGACCCCGAGGCCTGTGTGCTCATGACCCCCAGGATGGCAGTGCTGTGAGGACGGCTGCTGCACCCTCACAGAATGAAGGACGGGAATGTTTATTTGGGAACTTGCTACATGCCACCAGTGTGCTACGTGGTCTAGGTGCATTCTCATTTAACTTAATCCTCTGTAAGGTGGGCACTCCCACCATTATAGATAAAGAAGCTTAGGCAAGTTAAATGACTTTTCCAAGGTCTCGGGCCAGCTTAAGCTGACTCCAAAGCCGTGCCCCTCATACTGTACCACCTTGTGTACCTTCTACCCCTCTAAGCTGACTGCACCTCTCCCATCCATTCATCCACTCTGTCAGCACACAAGTTTAGTGCCCCACGTGGGGACAGAGATGAAGGACAACACAGCCTCGGCTCTTGGGACTCTCAGTCTATAGGAGACCATAATTATACTGTACATGTGAAAGTTCTAGGCTGGAGGGAGCCCTGGGGGCCCACAGAGGATGCCCTTTATCCCCATTTCTCTTCTCCTTGCAGGCCCCTAGGGAATGAAGTGTAAACTCAAGGGTCTTGGAAACCAGGCCTCCCACTAGCATACCAGGGCTGAGCTCAGAGCTCAGCTCCACATTTTCCTTGAAAGCAATTCTGTTGCTCTAGCAGGAACAGCCACGAGATACTCTTCCAGAGGCCCGCCCTCCATCCCGCCGCCTCCCAGCCCAGAAGGCAGAGTAAATACACATCAGTTACCGTGTCGATATTTCAGCAGCAGCTCCCATATTCCCCTGCGGGAGTAAGGGTCCACGCCGGCTGTGGGCTCATCCAGAATGACAACCTTGGATCCCCCAACAAAGGCCAAGGCCACAGACAGCTTTCTCTGCATTCCACCTATGGGACAGAGGAGACAGGATCCAGGGCCAGCCCCAGTGAGTGACAGTAGAGGTGGCGAAAGAGGGATGGAGGTGCCCACCTGGGGACAAGCCCGGAACACGTTTCTGACCCACCCTCCCACTCCCCGGGGAAGCCGGGGACACGGCGGCAGCTGTATTTCCTGCGTGTGTGTAGTCGGGGGCGGCGGGGGGCGGTGCGCTGGATGAGGAAGGCAGCTCTGGGCCTCACCTGACAGCTGACTTGTTTTGCTTTTCAGTTTGCTTGGCGGCAAACCAACATCCAGGGCCATCTGCTCCATGTCTGCTTTCACGTGCTTCTCCGAGAGCCCTTTCAGGCGGGCGTAAAACCAGATGTGCTCTTCAACAGTCAGCCTGGGGACAGAGGGGCAGGTCGGCTCCGGGCCCCCAGGACGCACAGAACACAGTGCCTCCTCCCCCAGAACACGACAGGCACATTTTTCTTTCCCTTTTTTTTTTTTTTAACTTTATCAATTTCTGAAAAATAATCTCCAGGAAGGATTCAGTGAGCAGTGAGCAGTCACATGAGCTACTTGAGAAGCCAAAGCAGCAGGGTGACAGGTCACGTCCACCCGATTCCCCACTGGCCTGGCCCCTGCGCATCAGGCAGTGGCAGGTCCTCAAAGGGCCCTCCCCAAGGCCCCACCAACCAAGGAGCTGCCTCGGCCTTAGCCTGGAGCAGCCCTCCTGAACCTCGAAGGACTTCAGCCCTGAGAGAAGGGGGGCCCCTGTGGAGGACACAAGCCCGGGCTGCTCACTGTAGATGTGAGGAAACCGGGGCCCAGAAGGGGGAATGCCCTCGCCCAAGGTCACAGAGCTCAGGTCTCTCTCTGCTCACCATGGCGGCTCCCTGCTTGGTGATGGGCAGGCTGAACGGGGGCAAAAGTTCTGAGCAGGAAACACGGGACCCACATATCAAGGGCCCTGAGCTACTGCCAGGTGAGAGCGGTGGTGGTCTCAGGGAGGGTGTGCGGGGAGAGAGGATGTCCTTACTCCAGAAGGACAGGAACGGACAGCACCGTTTCCCAGGCCTACATCCGCCAGCTGGACTGATATAACATCCCCCATCCCACAATTCTGTTACTTTCCAACGTCAGAGGACGACCTGCCCTCAACACATCCAGGAAGGTGAGGCCTGCTACCCCCAAAGGTGGTAAAATGCTTAAGTCTCACTCTACCCGTGACTCACGACACACCTCCAAAGAGGCTGTGCTGGTACTCACATGTCAAACAGCACGTTATGCTGGGGACAGACCCCCAGGTTCTGCCGGATGGTGCTCATCTCGGAGCGAATGTCTTTCCCCAGGATGTAGGCAGTGCCCGAGGTGGGAGGGAACAACCCGGTCAGGATTGACCTAAGGACAGAAACGTTAAAGTACAGGAGTCAGCATTGGCCCTCCTGCCCTGAAGCTCCACTCCAGGCGGCAGCGTCCGGGCAGACGGCAGAGGCAGCAACCCTCCAGCCCCGTTCCTTCCTAATGGACTCCAACAGACCCCGACACAGCGAAGGAGTCTCTGCTTCAGTGAACAGCTAGGAGTGGGCCTATGTGTTGGAAATGGCAGTTTCAGCACAAGCATTTTTTAAATGAAGATTCCAATTTACAATGGGAAGTACACTTTAAAGCATATATTCTTTTTATGCTTAAAATCACGTCCAAGTAAAAGGGACAAAGCAGAACAAATGATTCAAAGATAAAAGTAATTTTTGTGTTTGGCAGTTAGGATTTTTGCACACCTTTTAAAGAGTTTCTGCAATGTTCATAATATATTGATTTTGTGTGCTAAAAATATATAAAAGAAAAACAGGAGGAAGAGATTACCTCTTCCCCCACCAAAATGCCCTCTGCAATGGCTGATGGACTACATTGAAAGCCACTGAGGTAACTCTGGTGTGTTTATAGCCTGTGCTCCCTTCTGAAGCTGTCCATTATAAGGTCCTTATAGGTCCCAGAGAAGGCAATCATACAGCCAGCCAGCTTCCCAGCTGTTTTTCACATCTGCTTAGAGACAGAGTTCCTGGAAATTACTTCCTCCCACCAGTACAGCCAATCTCTCTTTCCACATTCTTGCCTCACAGTTCTGACCAAACCAACTCCAAAGGAGACCCTTTCTCAGACTTGTCACAGTCTCAGGTTCCAAAAATACTGCAGAATTCTGAGAACCGAAGGGGAAAGGTCATCTAAAGGCCTCCAGCCTATTTTAACCTGAAGAAATAATATCTAGAGAAAAACCAGCATTTGGAAAGCACTCTTGTGATTAGATAATATTTTTACATTCATCAATTCCTCATATGCTCTGCCCTCGGCCCGCTAACCAAGGCAATGTTCTTAGGTATGAATTTCTAACTGTAGGACAGAAGCTTCCTGTGGCTGATTCTGAGAAAGCCACACCCTCTTCTTACATGGTGGTGGTCTTCCCAGCTCCATTGTGGCCCAGGAAGGAGGTGATCTGGCCCTCATAGAAATTCAAGGCCAGGCCGTCAACTGCCACCTTCATGCCATCTCGGTAAACCTTCATCAGGTTCTGAATGGACACGCCCAGCTTCAGGTGGGTGGGTTCCTCCTCCATGCAGACTGTGAGAAGACACAGGATGGAAATGAGCCCACAGAAGACACTGACAAGTGGAGTGTCAAGACGCAGGGGGCTGTGCTTGCACTTTTACAAGTGTCCTCTCTCCACGGCTAGTTCTGGTTTCTCAGGCAGACGGGCAACAAATATTTATCTAGGGCCTATCTGGGCACTAGTGTTGGTGATGGGAATACAGTGATAAAGGTGCAGAGAGGAGGCTGGGGAAGAAGAGAAGGAAGAGCAGGTGAAGCAGCTGGCACAGCGGGCAATGGCGGGTGGTAAGGAAACTCGTGAGCCATGCTAAGGAACATCATACTTCACCACTGGCGACTGGGGGAAGGGCACGGAAGAGATCAGCAGGGGAGCGACTTATGAACGACTTAGGAAGCTATACCGAACACAAAGAGCTCCCCTCCAAGAACCTGAGCAAAAAAGCCCAGAAGGCAGCGCCTTTGCTCAACTGTGGGCATCACTACCTACAGTCAGAAGCCAGGAGGGGATGTGCGCTCTGGGTAATGCAGGCTGAGAACATTACGAAGCACAGAACAAACTCTGTGGCAGCCACCTGGCGTCAGCCTGCACAGGCTCATGCATCTGTCATCAGGACAAGGCAGGCAGAGAGGTTGTGGCTCCATAACCACGGCTGTCTTTACCTCTTCTTTCTAGTTGTCAGGATAGTATGAAAAGTATGTGTATATGTGTTTGGGGGGATGGGGTGGGCGGAGGTGAAGGCAGAGATCAAGAGCCACTTTATTTAGAAGCCAAGAGAACAAAGGAAATGTCCCTTAGAAGCCCAGATAGTGACTCCCCGATAAGTCAACAGCACTGGACACAAATGCATGGGAGGATGTGGAAAGGGTCACTTCAGGGGATTTCTCCGCCCCTAAGGTGGTTTTAGGTTCTTCAGGCCGAGAGCCACCCCTTGCCCCCCACAGCCAGTAGGGGCAGCTGCACTGCAGTTAAGGGGAGGGCGGGTCAGCAGAACTTACTTTCTGATGTTCCCTTCTGGCTGAAACCAGGCTGGCTCTTCTCATTGCCTTCCTCGCCAAACCAGTAGGACTTAGTACAAGGGAAATACCAGGGCCTGGGGATTCCATATTGGCCTGAAAGCAAAGCACAGGTGTGAGCAAAGCTCAGCAACGCCCCGGCATCCCCGAGGTGTCCCAGCCAGACACAGCCTCCTTGACTCTCTCCTTGACACAGCCTTTGGAGACAGGACAAAATGGACTGGAGGTGGGGGAGGAGAGGCAATAACATTTGCTGAGATCTCCTGTGTATGACAAACATCTTGCACCTCTCTGAATCTTTCCAGCAACCCCACGAGGCAGGTATCATCCCCACTTTAGAGATGAGGAAACTGAGGGTTAAGTAGCCTACTCAAGATCACTCAGCCAGTAAAGTGGAGGACTCAGAATTTGAATCCAGATCTGTATGATACAAAGTTGCATATCCAATGTGGGAAGTTCAGGTAGGGTACGTAAAAAACATTTCACATACACTCCCTTAGAGAAAAATCAGTAGGTGAAACCAGAAAGAGTTAAACCTCCCTCTCTCAGAATTTGATCTTCTATGAAAATGTATCCAAGGCAGGTCTTGGTCAAGGAGATTTATTAAGGGAAGTATAAAAATGAATTTTTATGAATACTAATTCGATTAAAGCACAGGCAAGGGCTGAGAGCCAATGTATCTTATTATTCACAAGCTGTACTCAGGAAACAGAACATTTGCTGGTGGTAATTCAGGGGATACAGAATTAGAGACCTGGGTCAGCATTGGGAGGACTCTCCTGGGCTAGCCGACCCAGTGTGACCCACCTGGGTTCACCTCCAAGCACCTGCTCTTACCAGCTTTGTGGCCACAGGCAAGTTATTTAACTTCTTCGGGTCATAGTTCTCTCATTTGCAAAAACTGGCTAGAGCGGTAACTCCCTCAGAGTAGTCTTATGAGGATTAAATGAACCAAGGTATGTAAAACACTCTGCACAGTGCCTGGCACACGGTGCTCAAGAAACGAGAGCTGTGTCGGTACTAAGAGCTGTACTTTTAGCATCAGATGCTTCTCCTTGGAGACTGTCTGCCACAGGTCCAAAGCCCTAACCACTTTCCAAGGAGACCCAGGCCCTGCAGAAATCCCAGCACAAAGGAAGGAAAGCATTACAGCTAGAAATTTCATTTCCCTGGCTGATGTCTAAAGCAGTGTGGAAGCTCAGTGTACCTGGAAACACAGCCTCGGTGTACCACGTCATCACCCCGTAGAGGAAGGCGTCAAACAGCATCATGGAGACCGAGGTGGTGAGGTTGAAGCCATCTTCCTCCACGGGGCTCTCAAAAAGGTTGTCCCATTGCACCCCAATGCCCTGCTCCTCAAAAAGGGCAAAGTACTCACAGCCAAACCCAAAAGCCACAGGAGACAGCAGGCTCTGTGAGAAAGATGCAGAAGTCACTCATCCATCTCCTTGTTTCTCATTCTCCTAACACTGCTAATGCAAATGTCACCTGGAGAAAGGTGAAGTTGCCAAATGGATCAATTGCAAGATATGGAAATATTTATCTACAGAGTCCCTTTAGGGGAGTGGGCTCCCTGGCAGCATATAAAATGATTCTATTTATAAGCACTCATTATGCTCACACATTTCAGAAATGCATGTATGATGGAATGTAAAACTTTTAGAATTCTATGCTTCCGAAGGTGCCTCAAGGGCTCAGCAATCCTGTCCCTTACACACACACACGGTCCTCTCAAGCTCCCTGCTCGGCCAGTGATGGCTCAGTGCCATAGGAGCCTGTCTGGGGCTGCTGATGTCTAACGGGTCCAGACAGAGGCATCTGGAGCGTCCTGCAAAAAACTCAGGACAATTCAGTCTTATAGGGACTTGCACCCCCTCGGAGGCCTCTCCTCCTCTGTACAAGGGAGGGAAGTGAAGTCCGGGATTTGCAGGGAGATGGAGTACCTGCTCCTCAGTCTTGAAGTTCAGAAAATATTACTCAAGTGAAACCCCATACTGGACACAAGGGAGACAAGAGTCCAGAAGGAGCCATTTCTGATCTCAAGAGCTTTCAGTTCTATCTGTGGCTACGACTGTGGCGAGCTTAACACAGCCAACAGAGCTGGGAGACAAAAGGTAGAGCTGGCCCCTATTGTCTAAAGGCATTCCCCAGTGTCATTTACCGCATGCAGTGCAGTCTGGCTCCCTAAAAAATACCATTGGATTCAATTCAACCAGTGTTCACTCAGAGGACTAAAAATAAGCAATTGAATAAGACACAGTTCCTGCCTTCAAGGAGCATAGAATCTAGAACTGAGGTTCAAGTCCCGTTGGAAAGAGAATCTCTTATCTTCTGTTCTCAGCTTGGACTATAAAGCAGAAGTGAAATACCAGGTGCGGCTGTGACTGCAGCTACTGCAGAAGGGCCAGAGTTACTCACCGCAAAGATCTTGAGTGTGAAGCCCACGTAGTCTTGCCACGCCACGCACAGGACGTAGGGCAGGTACAGCATGAAGTAAATGATGCCTCCACAGGCTGCCGCCAGGTTGGCTCTGGAGAAGAGCGTGCTGATCAGAAAGCACTGCAGGATGGTCACCACGGCGAACACGGACAGAAAGACAAACACCACACTGGGGTCGCTGTAGGGCAGCAGGTTTCCTAACTGGGAAGGAAGAGACCCAATAAGAGACTGTCAATAAGCAATGATCTATGGGAAGCAGCCAGGGCTTATTCCTGCTCATCTTGAAGACAATACAGAGGAACAGTGCTGTTCATTTTTCTGATGAGTGAACTGAAATCTACTGAAGGGAAATGACTAGCCCAAGACCACACATCAAAGTCATGGTACAGCCAGAAACAAAACAAAGTCCAGGCTTGATATTCACCAAGGTTCATCTCAACAGACAATTTTGTTCTTTGTTTTTCCAAGAAATAGTATCACTTGGATTCTCCTTCTTCTATAAGGACTACGACTCTTGGCACCAAGACAGAATTGTGGGAGACAGTATCCCACATGGCTTCTTCCTCCGAAAGCCAAGGAAAATGGTCAGGCCATCTTAACATCCCCCATGAGAACGTGCTATGGATTCTGGATCCCCGCAATTATCCAAACTCTGTGGACTCTTCAAGTGTCTCTCTAGCAGTTGGTTCTATTTTAGCAGGACCTACCAGCACTCAGCTGTCACAGAGTGGCTCTCACCCACCAGCCACAGGACCTCCACCCGGGCCACATAGCTCAGCCCTGGCAGTCAGACATCAGAGCGTGAGGGGGGCTTGACTTTAGCAAGAACTGCTCTGCCACAGTGTCGGGTGACCCCAGTGAAGTCCTTAACCTTCCTTGGCCTCATTTCCTTGTATGTTAAATGGGTTATTTAGTGAGGATATCACAAGACAGCACACGTATGTGCTTTAAACAGTGCTTGGCAATCAGTAAGCGCTCATTTGTAATGAATAGTAGCTGGTATTAAATGTTACTTCCTTTCCCTTTGCACCCCTCCACTTTTAAAAACATTTATTTTTTTAAACAATGCATCCTTAAATGAAATGATTGTGAAAAAAATGGCATATAAACCTATTAATGTAAGGGGTGGACACAGAACTGCACTGTACAGAGTCCCCTTCAAGGAAGGGCTTGTTGTCTGGCTGTCAGCAGACAGCCTCAGGTGTCAACCCCTCTAGGTTTGTCCCAGCTGCAGACAGCTGCCTGGCCCTGGGGCACACCCTTCCAATGACTAATGGAAGGGCCTGGGTCTATGGGGTGTCAGGGAGGGAGGCCTTGGGGTAACCTAAAGGGCTGGACATTTCAGCTCCACGGCAAGAGTGCCCGGGGGGTTGGCCGTGCGTCACAGTTCAACTCTTCCCTCTGCTCAATCCTGTATCCTCCCCATCCCCTCTAGAGGTGTGGATCCCTAAGAAATACCCATACCCAAACTCTGCCTCAGCCTCTGCTTCCAGAAAATCCTAACGTGCAACAATATCTATGCTTCTGAGTATGGTTTTTAGAAATTCTGGCAGAATTACCACCCAATACATCTAGGAAAATGAGTAACTCTGATGCTGCCATGAACCATTGCCAAACAGCATGGCGTAGTTACGCTTGTGCTCACTTGGGACACAAGACCCCTGGGTTCAGTCCTGCTTAGCTGCTAACCAGCTGGGTTGACTCTGGACAAGCTGCTGCCCTTCTCTCGGTCTCCCCTTCCCCAACTATAAAATGAGGGAATTGCAGGGAACAGCACATATGACCCCTTCCCCTCCAAAGAATCCGTGCCTTTCTTCTGCTCACGTGGCCCACGGGGGGCAGGGAGGGGCCGGTGAGGCAGCCTTACTTTCAGGATGACCACCAGCAGGCCGGCGCTCACGAGCAGGGGGATGAGGCTGCTGATGAACCAGGAGAACCACAGGATGCTGTTGTCCAGGCCCATGATGCGCATGGTCTCCTTCAGCCGCGCCTCCTTCTCGTACACGATGCCCTTGATGATCACAGCCACAGAGTAGATCCAGGCCAACGTCATGAAGAGGGGCATTGACCGGCTCATGACCCGCAGGAAGCTGGAAGGGCGGGGGGAGGAGTAAAGGTGAGCGTAAGCCAGGCTCCTGGGCCAACACCTCTGGATCTGCATGCAAGAGAAAGCACCAGTACTGAGCCCGAGATGGGCAGACCTGTGCACCCTGACAGTTGCGCTTCGTGAGTGGGGTGACGCAGTGATGACACTGCTAACAAAGTGATGACAAAGAAAACTTCTTTGAGGGCTTGCTTTAGTAACCAGATGGCTCTCAGATGTCATTAAGCTAAATGGGGGTGACTTTAAAGTACTAGAACAAAACCAACAAAACAACACCGACTCATTCTGTCATGAAAGTTCAACATCTTCAAGGCCATCTCACTATCAGCTTGCCGTGCATAACTGTTAACGACAGGTGGTGCAGAAATACCCTTCAGGCAGCTCTTTTCAGTAATACTTCAGATTTCCAAAGCAGAACAGAAAAGGCAGTGAAGTGAAAGGAACACGGAATCTGGGCTCTGAAACTCAAGGTTCAAGGCCCAGCTTTACCACTTACGCACTTAACTGGCTACGTGACAATAGGCCAAGGCTCTGAATGCCTCTGACCTCTCATCGTGTTCCCATCTTAATACATCCTTTCTAGAGTAAATCTTGGCTTAGGGGGTCTTTGGAAAAGTCTTCCTTTGGAAAATACTGGCTAATCTTTCTGAAGGTGAAAAACAAGATAAATCCAGGTGACCTAGAAAAGCTAGAGTGAGCCCTGCAAGGAAATGGGTTGTTCAATGCAAAGCAGGGAGAAATACAAGGAGAGGAACCCTGCTCCTTCTGCACTCTGGATCTCTACACACACACTCTCCCTTACACAACAGAGAATAAGAGAGTTTCCAGAATTCAGAAGAGACATGACATATTTCAGATGCTTGCAATAACTACACCTCTGCCTATTCTCTCTCTCACAAGAAATCACTGGCTCCAAAGGCACAGTCCCCACAGTGAGAACCTGGCAGCAGTGACTAAGCACTAAAAGATTATCTAAAATGTCTAAGATAAAAAGGCCTTGTTCGGTTTTATTTGCATTGTTTGAAAATGTGGTTTACCACTTATAGAGAGGAAGAAGAAAAACTGACACAAAGTCTGCTTTTATAGGTCTAGAACGCTGTGCCTCTGTGTTTGGGGGACGTGAGGATGTGTGGATGTGTTTGGCATGTGCTCGTCATGACACATCTTAAACTTGCAGATTGGGCTGATTTTGACTGAAAGGATGGAGTATAAAAAAATAAAAGTTCTGGTAACCATGGACTAGAAAGGAGTGAGGATTACTGGTGACGTGGCTCAAACTGTCAGCTACCTACATCTGGCATCTTATTTCCTGAAATTCCCACAGAATTCCAAAAACAATTTTTTTTTTTTTTGCAGTAGCTGCAATCTTGTTTTAACCAATTTTTTGACCCGTGTCAATACACATATAAAATAAATATAATCATTCTGTTTCCTCCCTTGACGTGTGTGTGTGTGCGTGTGTGTGTACACACCACCTGGGGACAGTGTTAACCAGTTAAGCAAAGGTGGTGGCTCGCTGGTAACTTACATGTCATCAACGTAACAGGGGTAAGGCATCTGCTGCATGTAGATGCCAGTTTTCTTCTCTGTGCCCGTCAGCACCTGGATGATTGCCTGCTCCACCACATCCTGCAAGTACGCGAAGCCCCCCCAGACATACCGCATATCCTCAAAGGGGTCAGCCCGAGGACCGGGGTCCCAGTACCTTAAATCAAACCACAGGCGATCAAACATTCCTTAGAACCATACAATAAAAAAAATTCAGTCACCCACAATCCTACCACCATTACAGAGCCACTTTTCTTATTTCTGTATCTTACTTTCTGGTCTCAGCTGACACATACACACGTTTTTAAATAAATATAATCAGAATGAGCAAACCACTTGTTGGTTTGGGTTTTCCCCCCTCCGTTAGTTCCCTAACATTGCAACAAGTACACGGGCCAAAATTTACTTAACCATTCCCTTTTATCTTGCTTATTTGCTCCCTTTTATAGAAAGGGATAGTGCTAGCACAGAGAATCTAATGTCTTTTTTTCCTGTTGATTTAATTCCTCAGGACTAATTCCCTTGAATGGAAATGCTGAACCAAAAGATAATGATATTTTAAGACCTTTGAAATAGTTGTCTCCACAATGAATGAGCCAGTTACACCAAAATCATGCCACCAATTTCAGTTATACTTTGTTGGAAATTTTTACCAAATTATTAGTTAAAATAAAGTACCTCCACTCACATTAGCTGCTCTTGACTTTCCCAAGACTGGCTGGTATGATGGGGGGATTCAGCTTACCCATCCTTGATCTTATTCGTCCTCTCCACATTGTCAATATCCATCCGGATCTTGTACTTGACGTGATGGGGCAGCTCAACACTGCCAGGAGCAACTCCAGTGAACACGATCCCAGCCCAGAACTTCCGCTCATCCAGTAGCTCCATGGACTTGTTGATGAGCAGAACCTCTGTTGCCACTGGTTCCAGCTTGTTCAGGTTCACACACTGAAGGAAGAACAGCCGACATGAGAATGCCGATGGCCAGGAAAACAAGCAGTGGCCAAGGCAGAATCCATGCTAAGAGAGAAGCGCTCAGTGCATGACTTTTTTTATCCTCCCTCTCTACTCCTCTCTCAAGTCATTCTCCAATATTCAATTGAAAATGGGTTGTTTTGGTTTTTAACTGCAATTTAAGGGAAATGTTGGAAGTATTTAGAGGTAAGTTACCTATACTGATTTTTGTGGAGGGAAAGAGGTTTAAACCTCATTTTCACTTCTGTTTTCTTAGTTAATTTTGAGTCATAACAACTAACCAAACAGAACAAAAAAACCTTTCATTTGTCCCTATTAAGTCACATCATTTTTAGGACTCAATTTTTAAAGTGTAATCGGTCCTATTAGATTTTAGGTAAGTTTCATAAGTAATGCTTTTTTAAGGGAATGCTTTGTTGCCATTAGGTATTGGGATATCAAAACACAGGAAAACCTAGAAAACGATGGATAGAGACATTCTTGAGTCAGATAGAAAAAAGCTAGAAGTTAGGTCTGTTGATTTACTCATTCAGTCATTTAACTAACATTCATTGAGTACCTTTTTGTACATTACACCCTGTGTTAGGTGGAGGGATACTACTGTAAATAAGATGACACATTATTTCTAAACTTTACTCCAATCCAAACCTTATTGCACCATCTCAGAGAAAGAAGCCAAAGCCTTTTCTAAGAGGTCCGCAGAATAGATTCTCACCTCCATGAAGCGAGAGATGGTCCGGATTGCCTGGTTGGTCTCATTGAAGGCTTCTCTCCAGGTGTACACAGAGCCATTAGTGGACTGCACTTCTTCTGGGTGCTTGGCCAGAAATGCCACGATATCTTTGGCTGTCCAATCTAAGCCTTCCAATCGCTGTTCCCAAAAGTGGTCATTGCCTCTGCTGTCCAAAAGCGTCTGCCATTCCCATAACAAAGTACAAGTAGTAAACACCACTAAGTCTTGATGAGCACTATATGGTTTACAAAACCCTTTCACATACATTGTCTTTCTTTAAAATCTTCATAGAAAACTGTGAGATAGGTAACCCAATGTTTCCATTTTACAGGTGAGAATACTGGGCTCTCGGATTCTACTGCACCTTCCCACTACATTATATCTTCTTCCTCTTTTGAGATCCAGGCTGATGATTCCTCATAAAGACCCTAATCTCTAGATTGAATTAAGCCACACCTACTTCTGCTGTTTAGTTTGGGAAAAGAATTCTGCTGTTAAACCAATATGATCTTTTCCAGTTGCGGGATGCACGGGTCATGATGCAAAGGAGGCCTGTCTTCCATTTCTTATTCCCTAGCTGGCTGGCTCTCCATGTGGGTCAACATGGAAGAGAAGGAAAACCAATCTGGTGCTCAACCAGCAGGTGCAGAGGACCAGGGCAGAGGCCTGCACAGATGTGCTGCCAGAAAAATGGGTCTGTCTCAACCTCAGCTCATGGAAAGGAGAATCAGCTGCAACTCCTTTCACACCTTTGAGAACACACCTGAAGCTCTGGCTCTACTGAAATGGAATCCCTACGGGGCCAAACTCTGCTATTTTTTAAATCAGTCTTATTTCTACTAACATATAAGTTTTTTCACCGTGTGGCTTCATATTTTTTATTATAAAGGGAGCATAATAGTTTTTATAGCGTATATACACTATAATTTCATTAACTATTCCCATACCGCAGCATTTAGTCTAATTTCTCACAATAACAATTATTATAGCAATAACATTCTCTCTCATATGGTGACTTTTTTCTTTAAAATTATTTCTGTATGGGATACATCCCTGAGGGTGTGTGAAATGCAGATACACAGCATAACACATTTTTTATGGCTCTTACAATTTTCATTCCAAATTGTTTTCCTATAGGGAATAACAATTTATACTGTCATCAGTTAAGATATGTGTTTTTGTTAACAAAATAGGTACAAAATTGTACCTCACAAAGGTTCACAGGGGTATGGGTTAGTGATTCTGAAATGACTTGTTTGGGACTGGAACTGAGCAAATAAGACCTGAGTGAAGACACGTGGCATTTGGGGTGAGGCCCTCCCTGGCCAGTGTGGCTTCTCAGCAATATGGCCAAGGAGGGCAGCAAGGCTGGAGAGACATGCCCAGTGAGATCACTGATCACATGGCCGTTCTAGAGCACGAGAGGGGCCGGGAGACCAAAGATCCCCCTCAGGAGCAGTGGCCAGGGAGAAAGCAGAGGCTTGAGATGAAGGAGACAAACAGCAGCTCAGAAAGGAGAACAGTTTAGTATCAGTGGGTTACATGACTCAACGGAGAAGCGCCTCCAGATATGTGGGGTGACGCGACGGGTGTAGACAGAGCCAGAGACAGCAGAAGATAAGAGCTACCACAGAGTAGAACGGTAGCTGTCGTGGGCTGGGGGAAACAGGGAGGTCAAAGGGTATGAAGTTTCAGTTTTGCAGTACAAAGAGTTCTGAGGCCCTAATGTACAGTGTGGTAACTATAGTTAATGATACTGTCCTGTATACCTGACACTTGCTGAGAGGTAACTATGTGAAGTGAGGGATATGTTACTTAGCTCCATTGTGGAGATCATTTCACAACGCATACATATATCAAAACACCAAGTTGTACACCTTAAATACATACACTTTTAATTTGTCAATTACACCTCAATAAAGCTAAAAAAAAAAAAAAAGAAAGAGCTACCCCAACAGACGCAGAAGTCTCAAGCATTGCCTTGTGTACCAGACGCAAGGCCGCAGGGGGTACAGAGGACTGAGTGGCCCAAGCTTGTGGAGTGAACAGTAGAGAAGAGAAAGCAGCTGGAGGAGGCTCCTTCGACCTCCGCCCGCAGGCTGATGAGTCTGCATTTGGTGTCTCAGCCTAACCAGCCCCCTACACACCAGGCCCCAATACCCACTGGCCTGTTGGACATCCCCACCGTCCACCAGCTAGAAATCAAGAATCATCCTGAAGCTGCCCTCTCTTTCACCCCTCCACAATCAAGCAGTCACCAGGCTTTGCCTCCAGCCAATGCCTTGGCCACCTACTTGGATAGCCTCCGCCCTGGACTCTGCCTTCCACCTTTCCCCTCTTCAATCCACCTGTCAAACCAGAGTAATAGCTCCCCTTGCCTAGCACCCTTTCATGGTGCTCCAGAGCTTAAAGTAAAGGTCCTTGGCTTGACGCCCAAGGCTCTCCAAACCACATGCCATGCTTTTCTCCCCAGCCACAGCTCCTCCATTTCCCATCACACATCCTGTGTTCTCCAGCAGGAGTGCTAATGAATGCCATGGCCATGTTGGCAAGCGCCTTGTCCCAGAAGAACTGAGAGCCTGTGAGCTGCTGGAGCATCCAAGCCAAACCGTCTATTTAAGAGAAGGGGAAGCATCGTTCTGCCTACAGACTAAAACTCATGGAGTTCCTTCAACAGGGACCCTCACCATCCTCTGAGACGCAGAAGGAGAGAAGTCCAACAAGTAGAAATGTACATTCTAAGGAGAGGACCAGGAAGAAGACACCTGAGACCACACCTAAGTCTATGGCACTGTCTGTGGCTGGACCACTTGAATCCCTTTTGGAGGAGAGACTGGAGTCCAACAGAGATCCATCCTTGAAGGGCATAAGTTGTTGTTGTTATCATTATTAGTCAGAAGTATTTAGTCAATCCATACAAATTATTGTTCATGTTTTTCTGACTGAAGTCCCTTGGTTTTTAAAGCCTCCCAATTTAAGAATTAAATTGCAAGACTAGTGCAATAAAGATGACTCCAGCTTTCCCCTCATTGGAAGACCACCTGCATATCATCCCTCCCAGGGACATCAAGGGACAGTCCTCAGCCTGGGAGAGCACCTCCCACGGTAGATACCTCCTCTAACACCCAGCTGCCCCTCCGATCAATGAGGTGTCAAGAAAAGAAACCTGGCAAAATCCATTCGTGCTTCTTAATAGCAGCAGGAAAAAAGGAAGAGGCCTCTCTCACCATGGAGAGAGGAAATAGTCTAATGATTCTCTGACTCAGCCCAAGGCAGGATGATGCGATTAAATGGCACTCAGACTCAAGCAAAGGAGACATTCCATGCTCAGACTCCTCCGCTTTTGAATCCAATTGTCTCTAGAGCATTTATCCCTTTTCAAGTGGTTCTGAAGCACTAAGTACAATTCCCCTCCATGCAGTAACAGCAGCTCTACACTCACACGGTGCCTCGGGGAATGGGTATCTCAGGTCAGACCAGACCTTTGCTCACACACACCTCTGTCCAAGACCCACTAGGACATAGTAGGGCTAAGTAAGATGCTGTGGCTCTAGAGCCAGAAATGAAAATAATCAAGGTCCTGTAATCATCAAACTCTTGCTCCAAATACCAGCCCTAGGTTTCTTGGAAATCTGATTTTGACTATCAGACACATTGATGCTGATGTGCATGAAATGGTGTGATTTGTGCACCGTCACCTGTAGCTCTGCCAAGTGATGGGCCTGTGGCTTGAGCGACGCTCAGTACGTCTGCACTGGTTCAATGTAAAGAATCCTCATCTCAGTCACTTCTGGGAAAGTAAGGAGCATCAATCAGGTACCCGGTAATCAGAGGGACACTCACCCGGACAAGGTCCATTTCTGGGCTGCTCTCCATGAAGGTCCAGATCTTGGGGCTCAGCTCTTGCCACATGCCTTCCAGATCATGAAACACAGCCAGTTCCTGGAAGGTCTTATTCACCTGGAGTCAAACGGGGAGCCAGGGGCAGCAAAAAAAAAGAGAGGGAGGCAGAGGCATGAGAACTCAGCTGCTCCCTGAAAAGATGTTCCATCACAGAAGCCCTTTTCCAGTCCTTCCCATTCCCAAGAAGTGTCTGCCTGCAGCAGTGATTCAAATACCCAAGGCTGGAGAGCTGGCCCTCAACAGTCAGCTTGGGCCTGAGTCAAACTGGAGGTTCTCACTCTGGAAATCCCAGAAGAGCCATGAGTATACTCAACACATGCCATCCGAAGCCACCTTTATATTTTTGTCCATAATTCTAGGAGGATTCTGTAGAGGGCCTCTTGGGCCCAGGCAGCTTACCTCAGCCATAACCTGCTTTGTGACTGGAGTGTCAGGTGTATACAGGATCTTCCCAACAAGCAGGGGCTTGAGAGCTTTCCATATGATGCGGGAAAGAGGACTGGACTCCAGATTCTTCATCAAATCATTGCAATAAGGAGCTATGAAGAGGATGAAAGGCAAATATTTGTATGCATGCTAATGTACTTGTAGGAACTAACAAGAGCTTTGGAGCCAGCTGGTCAGTCATGGGTTCAAATCTCAGCTCTGCCACTTAATGGCTATGTAACAACATCACTTGTCTGAGCCTCAGTTGGCTCCTCTGTAAAAATAAAGTTAATGACATCTACTTGGCGGAGATGCAGAGAGGATTAACTGAGATGCTATCTGTGCAGCCCCTAGAACGATGCTTGATAAATAATCAGAGCTTATTGTAACACTGACGATGGATAACTCACAACTGAGACAATATGGAAAAATGTTTTTTATTATGCACAATCCTTTATAACTCTAAATAGCTTGCACCAGTCCTCACCACTCTGTTTTTATTGGAAACAAAGAGCTGAATTCAGACTTTAGTTTTCAAGCAGAAATTTTAAATTTCCCTTTAATTAATAGGCCTCATCACAAGTATATGTAATAAATGTAATAAACATCCCAAACTGAAAAATCCAAATTTATAACAGACAGTAGGGTTTGATTATCCAGGAGGATTCCTGATTTTTAAAAAAATTTCATTCTTGGTTCTTTTAGATACTAAGTGTCCTCTACATGCTACAAAGATAATTTTTTTTTTCAAGAGGATTTTCTCACAGTTATATCTGTTGTGAAAATGAAGGTTCCCTTGGGCTGACTTACAAAGTGAGGGAGCAGAGGGGACGGCATTTCAGAAAACCGCCTACAGTGCCCTTCCCTTCAGGCTCGCAAAGCAACCTGCCATGTCTGGAGTGCTTCACTCCAGACAAGAATAAAAGGTTCTTGCGTCACAATAACGCACAAAAAGCCACCTCACTCAGTGTCTGAAAGGCACACCTGCAGTTAGAAATGGAGAAAGGCTCACTTGCATCATATTTTCAATGAAAACGATGCCATTGTCTAAAACTATAACGCTGGCTTCTGGCTGCCACCAGGCACAGGACACACATCCCCACAAAACTGCCCAAGTGTGGGGAACAGATATGGAGTTACAAGGTTCTTCAATGCCACCTTGCAGCTAAGAACCACAAACAGCAGATCACATGTCTCAGTCTGATGGCACACACACACCACCATGAACAGGTATTTTGGAGGCCACGTGGTTTACCGAAAAAAAGCATGGAGCCAGGCAGATCTGGCTTAATCCTGGCTCTTGCCAATTAGCTATGGTGTGGCTTTGACCAAGTCGCTGAACCTCTCTGAGCCTATAAAATGTGGGGTTATAAAACCTTCCTCGCAGGGTTATTTTAAGGGTTAAATGAGATAAGTTAAATAAAATGCATAGTATATAGGAAATGTTCCCTAAATGTTATCTTTTATTATTGCTGTTGTTATTGTTAAGTCTTTATTGTAAAGCATACCTCAAGGAGAGGGAGGGGAGAGGGGAGGGGCAAGGGAGAGGGGGAGAAGAAGGAGAAGATACTTGATCACTTTGGGAACCACCCTCCGACATCCCCCAGAAAACTGAGGGATTGGCTTTCAGTCATCCATTCACTTGATAAACACACTGTACGCCTGGGATGTGCCAGGCCCCGTTCACACAAGTGGGGACAGTTCACTGATTAAGATTCCCTCCTCTAGGAGCTCAGTCTGGGGGGCAAACAGACAGGTAAACAAACACCCACCACTGCTACGTAGGGTGAGGATAAGCACGAAGAAGCAGGTGCCACAGGGGCCGCGGGGCTGAGCCTGGGACCGAGGTGGGCTGGGCCCAGGGCTTGGGTCTGCACGGACACTCACTGGTAGAATTGTCATAGAAGGTGCCAGCGTCGTCCTCAGTGCCGTTGCCTCCAAAGAGGGCTTTGTAGTTGTTGTCCTCATACCAGTTAAGGGACTTTATCTTCAGGCCCCCACCCTCGGGATGGCCGCAGACGATGCGGGACACGGCCTGGTAGATCTGGGTGGGGGAGCTGGAGCTGTTCGCATTGGTCAGAAACATCACCTCCTGCCGCATGTCAGTCCAGCTCCTCATGCTGAAGAGCTGGTGGACAGATCAGGAGGAAAAGCAGAGGGAAGCGCGGGGCAGGTTGAAGACACAGAATAGGAATGAACAGGTTAATGTCTTGACCTCGCCACAGCCTCAGCCCAGAACATGTCTTGTCTGATGTCACCTCTCAGAGGGGCATCGCTCTGTGATGGGATTGTCAGAGCCTTGCTACTCCTCTGTGGTCCAGGCACCAGGGGCATCGGCGTCATCGGAGAGGCCGTTTGAGGTGCAGATTCTGGTCTATCTATCTACAGTTCAAATCTGCATTTTCACGTGGTGCCCAGGTGACTCCTAGACACATTAGAGACTGAGAAGCACCACTTAGCAGTTAGGGGAGCCCCTGGTGACGGGCTTTATCTCATTCGGATGATCACTGAGTTTACAGAAGAGGATGCTTTCTTTGAATGACTATGTGTTCATAGGCGTACGTCAGGAACCGCTCACACCCTCGGTCACTGCCTCATTTCTAAAACACCTCAAACTTCAGTGTGGAAACTGAGGGGCCCTCTGCCCCCGGGAAGAAGAGGTGCTGTGTGTGAAGTCCCCATCCTCGTCTTGGCTGAGTGTCGGGCAATAGAAAGAGCGCATGGTGGGGGACCGAGTTTGAATCCCACTTATGTCTCTCATTAGCTCACAGCTTTCAGAAAGTCACTTCTCTGAGGGCCCAACTTCCCATCAAGATGATGAAGCTAAAACAGTGTGGCGAGGAGAAAATCACACTATATTTGACGTCCCAGAGAGGGCCCAACACAGAACAGTCCCTGCCGGAAGACCCAGATGCCCCAGGCAGCGGGGGGTCTGAGTCTGGGACTCACACGTGACCAGCTCTTTGTCTCACACACCAACGTACTCCAGCACTGTGCGGACTTCTTGGCCCAGTGGCTCTTATAATTCAATATTTATAGAGCACTTTGTATTTCCACACATTTCACAATAAATCATTAAAAAATCCCTACATTCCTTGACATGTCACTGCTTGTCCTCACCGCCTGGAGGCCTGAGGCGTGGTGAGCAGAGGGGAGTGGCTGCGGAACCCTGCACTTGCCCCCGGGCCCAGTTTTCCATCTCACAGAGCCTGCTGGCTCCGGTGAGTGACAAGGTCCTGGGCACCACAGAGCCCACATTTGCCTTCTGCCTGCAAGGGGAACCAGGAGCCCCAGAGGCGGTCAGAGGTCACAAAGATTCCTTCCTCCAGAGGGAGCATCTAACACCGGGAGAACACAGTTAGGCGGCCCGCTTTTCCTGACTTTATCTTCTCATCACCTGTATGAAGTATACAGACGGGGAGGGGAGAGGTAGTCAGACCACCTCTCCTTTCCTTAGTGGGTGCAACAGCCCTAGAGATTTGTTTGTTTGTTTGTTTTTTCTGTTTTTTGCGGTACGCGGCCCTCTCACTGTTGTGGCCTCTCCCGTTGCAGAGTACAGGCTCCGGACGGGCTCAGTGGCCATGGCTCACGGGCCCAAACGCTCCGCGGCATGTGGGATCTTCCCGGACCGGGGCACGAACCCGTGTCCCCTGCATCGGCAGGCGGATTCCCAACCACCGCGCCACCAGGGAAGCCCCCTAGAGATTTTTAAACGACAGCAAAAGCCACTCACTTCTCTTTCTCACCACCACCATCCCCCAATCAAAAGGACAAATTGCTCCCCACCTAAAGCCAGCACATCTTTGGACAGAAGCACCATAAATGACTGAGTTATTCCAAGCTCTGGGCTCTTCCCAGAACCTGTCTCAGGGGCAAACTCCTACTCGTTCTTCTGCACCTCAAATCCCGCTCCACACCTCCTCCGTGAAGCCCTCCCCCTCACAGGGAAGGGGGCTGCTCATCCTCCAGCCCACGGAAGGTGGCGTTTGATCGACATCCGTGGAGTGAAGAACCACTGACTCACTTTCTCAATCCACTGCGATGGCCTCCTCCTGCCCTCGCCCCCATCACAGTCTCCTAGCATAACAGCCGAACCATAAATGACCCTCATCCTCTAGGTCACACCAGGCGCCCCTGCTCCAGACCCTCCACTGGCCTCCCATCGTACTCAGTGTAGACCCAGCCTTGGCAGCCCTGCACCACACTCACCTCCTGCTGTGACCTTACCTCCGACTCCCCTCTCACTTGCTCTCTTTGCTCTGGCCATGGCTGGGCTCCTCCCTGATCTTTATTTTATTTTTTTAACATCTTTATTGGAGTATAATTGCTTTACAATGGTGTGTTAGTTTCTGCTGTATAACAAAGTGAATCGGCTATACATAGACATATATCCCCATATCTCTTCCCTCTTGCATCTCCCTCCCCCGCTCCCTATCCCACCCCTCTAGGTGGTCACAAATCACCGAGCTGATCTCCCTGTTGCTATGCGGCTGCTTCCCACTAGCTATCTATTTTATGTTTGGTAGTGTATATATGTCCATGCCACTCTCTCACTTCGTCCCAGCTTCTCCCTGGTCTTTACATACATCTCTTCATCATGCCTTACATCAGTGTCTTTGGATTTACGGTTCCTCCTGCTTGGAGTGGAGGCCCTAGTGTCATTCCCCTCAGGCTCAGATGTCACCTGACCAGAGAGGACTTCACCAATCAGCCCCCTTTAAGACACCACCTCATCACCCTCCAGCCTCTTACCCGGCTTTATTTTTCTTCATGGCAGGCATTCCTGCTGTCACATGATATACAGACCTGTTTATTCCTGTCTCTCGCCCCATGTCAGTCCCACGAGAACAGGGAAGTTAGTGCACTCGCTGCTGAGTCCCCAGCACCCGGCTGTGGCAGGCACCTGGTGGGTGCTGGGCAGATAACGGAGACACTGTTTCCTGCCCTGCCTCCCCAGGCTCACCTTCCCGTCACTGAGATGTGATGCTCATGTCCGCTCTCACTCATCTGGCTCCAAAAGTCCCCGTTCCCAGCCAACTGCCGGCCCTGTTAATCCATATTTTCTTTCTTTGAAGAGTCTCCTTTTTATTCTATTTATTTATTTATTATTATCTATTTATTTATCTATTATTTTATTTATTCCAGTTACCATCAGGGTTCAGACAAAAAGTGGGCTTAAGTAGCAAGAACATGGGCTTTCGAGGCCAACGGTCCTGGGTTCGAATCCCAGTTTCGCCAATTAACTTACTAGGTGACTGTGGGCAAGTTGTCTAGCTCTTCTGAGCCTCAGTGTCACCGGTAAAATGGGCACAGTAGGACCCACTCACATCTGTCATGTGGATTACACAGGGAAATTGGGTGAAACTGCATGAACCAGGGCAGCTTAGCTCCCTTTTCCCTTAGCTTCCCTTTTTTAAGGGCTGTGCTTTGGTCAAACAACCAACTTTCTTTCCAAACATGGAGCAGATCAACAAGTGCACTTATTTATTTATCTCCTCCCATTTGTCCCAGGGAAACGGCAAGTTAGATAATGAGTCACTCGTGGCAAAAGTGACTTGACTTAGTGTTCCATTGAGAGGAGCGGGTGGCCCTTGCCGTCCAGGACCAGGGAACAAGCAGGGCACAAGGAAGCAGCTGCCAGGAAAAATGTATATTGTTCAGTTGGAGAGGTTCTACCACATGAGCATCACATGCTTTCCATTTTTCTTTTTAACCCAGACAAAAGGCAGGCCAGTGACGTAAGAGGAAACAGCTGCAACCAGACCGTGAGCTTAGAGGCAGCCTCCCATGTTAGAGTCCCTGCTTTGCTTTCCCTAAGGCTGGCAGGGACCTGCAGAGCAGTACGGGGCATATCAGTGTCAGCTAACGGGGCCCAGGAGAAATGACTTGCAGGGCAGGCTCTATTTCTCATTCTGCCTCCTGGAAGAACCCTGGGAGACCCAGCTTCTCCACCTACAGAGCGGTCACCAGCGTTCATAACCGGAAGAACAGATGGCAGCCTGGAACAGGGCTTCTCCTCCTGAAAGTGACCCAAAAGCCACGCCTCTCCAGTCAGACGCACATGAGCAGAATTGAAAAACAGAACAGACCCCAAAGCAAAACACTAATAAATCAACAGCATTGAATCTTGGTGTTTTCTCTATTTTCCAAACGTTCTGCATTTCCCATAGTGACCATGCAAGCCTTTATTCTTAGGAGACATAAAGTGAGCTTTGATATTTGAGAAAAATGATACAAACCCCAAAAAATGACTTAGAGAAGCAACTCATAATAAGACTGGACCAAGTCTGAGAGAATTTCACCATGAATTATTCCTACCCGGTGTCTTAAATACTAAGGCCTGCATGGCTTCTGACCACCATCCCTCAAGCTTAGCTCTTTACACACCTGGCTCCAAATGGTTCCCCCTTTCCAAGTCTAATGTGAAACAAGGCTGGGTGTCAGAAAGGTGAGCACATGCTGACGGGGAGGCAGAGGAATGGCTAATTGCTTTTTGTAAGTTAGGCCCCCTGATCCTGTGACAAAGGTTATTCTAATACGCTTGTAAACACGTGGACCTGAAAGGTAAGCTCAACTTTTATCAGGAGACTACATTCCCATAGTTGAACTCAGGGCCCAGATATTGACAAGGGAAAGATCTGAATTAGGGGTACCATGTTCTTCCCTTCAGACAGCAAACAAATGTTTTGGTAAAAAGACTGTCTTGCTTTGCTACTGAAAAAGAAATAAGGATGGGCTTCCCTGATGGCGCAGTGGTTGAGAGTCCGCCTGCCAATGCGGGGGACACAGGTTTGAGCCCTGGTCCGGGAAGATCCCACATGCCACAGAGCAACTGAGCCCGTGAGCCACAACTACTGAGCCTGCGCTCTAGAGCCCGCAAACCACAATTGCTGAGGCCCGCATGCCGAGTCTGTGCTCCGCAACAAGAGAAGCCACCGCAATGGGGAGCCCGTGCTCCGCAACAAGAGAAGCCACTGCAATGAGAAGCCCACGCGCTGCAATGGAGAGTAGCCCCCGCTCGCCGCAACTAGAGAAAGCCTGCACACAGCAACGAAGACCCAACTCAGCCACAAATAAATACATAAATTTATTTTAAAAAATAAATAAATACGGAGAAGTTGCTGGTAAGACAAATACAGTACACGGAAGATGAGGAGGAATCATCCTCTTTACAAATGGGTCATTAACTAGGGGCCAAGAGTAATTAGAGAAAGTTCTACGCTAGATATCAGGCCTTCAGCCCCTAGCTAATTAACCTTGAGACATCTATGAGTCTTGGTTTCTTCATCTCTAAAGTAAGGAGATCAAATCAGGTAATTTTAAGATCACGGATATAAAGCTGATTTTACATTTCCTATGATATTCAAATCAAAAAGACCCTCTGAGCCAAACTCAGGGTGGAAAAAAGTGATAGTGGATGATCTGCCTTCTGGGGCTGAAAAAGAAATGACTTACCTCTTGAGCCACAATCCCAAGACTATCCAGCAAAGCTTTTGTGGCTTCAGCCAGCTCCTTGCTGGGGAAGGGAGATGTGGAGTTTAGTTCTGTCTGCAATGAGAAAAAAAAATCATTTGTTTCTAAACTCAATGTAAACCTGAAATCTGTATTTAAAAATAAACAAGTTAATTAAAACTATTCACAATCTTGAGTTTAAAACACAAGAAACCCACTCCTAATCAAAATAAGACACTAAAATTATTCTAACTGTATGTTTGCAGGTTGTTCATCTCAGATAAGAATTACTAATTCTTTGATGGATGCTTTTAAAGGGTATTTTAAACTAGTTGATATGCAAGAGATAAAAATATCTCGTGTGTGTGTGTGTGTGTGTGTGTGTGTGTGTGTGTGTGTGACCAAGGCAAAGTTGACCATAAATTCCCGACTCTGTCTATGATTCTGCAAGAAAGACAACATGGGAATGGCCTTGAGAAACAAGTGTGTGATGGCTCACAAAAAACGAAGACAGTATAAAGTTGCCAAAAGCATGGAAAGAAGGAATTCTCTTTCATTCCACTCAAGTCAGCACTGTTTCTAACACTGGAAATTTACTTATTTTTAATATATTATTTTTTAATATATTAAAATTAATTTAAAATAATTTAAAAATACTTGTTTTTATGTCTAGTTTGAGTCAAATCGTAATATGCCGCCTAGCTGCATGGCAAATCTAAGCAAATAATTGAGGCCCAAGGAAAAGCTAGGTTAGGGCAGAAAGCCTAAGCTAGAGAAGAAATAGAGCAATGATGCACAGGCTCTGAGGCCAGAACTGCTTCTGAGTTTTCATGCTTCCAAAGAAAAAAAGACACAGGGTCAGTTTCATCACTCCTATTTGTGAAATAGTGGGAAAAAAATCTCCAGGGGAAAACCCATCTTTCCTTGTTGCTTCTACGGGCATCATTTTATTCAATATCAGACCCTCAGAAATCTAGAGAAGGCTGAACCATTTTGATATTGTCATATATCAGAGATTGCTGTGAAATCATAAGGCAGCCTGCATGGAAGATGGCTGAAAGTAGACGGAGCTCATCATTATCTCTGGGAAACAGCAGCCTGGGATGTTTCCCTTTAAAAAGAACTCCAAATGCAGAAGGCTAAGTTAGTATCATGATCTCATCATAATATCCTAGCATAATGCCAAATGTACATTTCTGATAAAATCTGTCTAAAGGTTCTCTGGAAGATTTCATCCAGCCTGATTCATCAGCTCTTCTAGAATGGCTCACTCCCCAGAGACCAGCCTTCCCACACTCCCAGTCCTCTGATGGGCCCATGCTTTCCTTGAAATGCTACACTCAGGTAGGTCTCTGTGACACAACTCGCAGGCTGTGTTAATGATCATTCCTTCCATGAAGTAATTATGAGCGAAAACAGGTGGGGGGCTTTTTGTTTGCTTTTTCTTTCTCTCTTCAGGTTCACATTACCACCTGAAGGCTACCACACTAAAAGTTGAACTTACAGAGACCTTGATAAGGAAAAGTTTTTACATAACGAGAGGTCATAATTGGAAGACATAGGAGGTAAAAACTGTTTCTGTGCTTACCATGAGGCTCACAAGAGGATACATGTTCAGGATTGCACAGCAAAACAAAAAATGCTAAATTACATTAATGTAAACATTTAAAACTTAAAATGTGGTAGTTAATGCATTTCTTTTTCAAGTCTGCATTGAAATAAGATTCGTATCACTCTAGGGTGACCTGGAGTGACTACAGAACCCTGGGCAAGTGGCTTCAACTCCCCATGCCTCCACTTCCTCAACTCCACAGCAGAATAAACGATAATGTGCACGTGTCACAGCGCCTTCAAAACATTAAACCAGAGGCCATGTGCAAGCCCCTGCACAGTGCCTGGCACACCACAGGTCCTTATAATTATAAACAATTCCATCCTTGCCTTTCTCTTCCCTTCCTCCAAAGTTTACTACCAAAACAGAAGGGCTAGTCCTCTGCACACAGGGTTTCCCAGTTCTTGAAGGGACGTGCACCCTCCCTTCTGTCTGTCTCTGGGTGAACTTTTCCTCTTGTCGAGGTGCCCTTCTCCACGGGGCAGACAGCTAGAGTTGTCAGCTCAAGGCAAGAATACCAGCCACACTCCAGTGTGCTATTTCTAAAATTATAAATGGTCCTCAGCACAAAACCAAGACATCCTCATCCTTAATTCCTGACGGCCTGGGGCAAATGCTTCTCTCTCCCCTATAACCCTTTTTCTTAGTGTTTGCCAAACTGAGAAACAAAAGATAATATTAAGTGGATGACAGATATACTTATATTGGTATATATTTATACCATATACACAGAAACTTTCCCCAAACTTGACATTTAAATGGAAGAACCTAAAGCAAAATCATTGCCTATGATTATGTATATATATACACATACACACACATTTATCTTAATGTATATTCATGTGTACCCTCTATGTACAGTAAGTGATACCGATTTTACTTTTATAGGAGTAATTCAGTTTCCTTTTCTTTATACAAAACAAATGAGTTGATTAAAAGAAAATATTAAATTAAAAACCAATTGCACTTGAATACAACCTAAATCATGACAGAGGATTGAGAATAACCAGGTTTCACCAACACGGTGTGGTTTCAGGAACTCTCAGGTGCTTGTCAGGCGTGCCGATGCCCAGCCCCCGAGACCTGAGTGAAAAGCTAGACGTAAGACCCACAAATCCTTAGGAAATTTTTTGCACGCTGAAGTTTGAGAACCACTGAGGCACAGCACCTGGACAATATTCACACCTCTTTTTCACAGTACTCTTTGCACGAGTGTGGCTGTTTGTGCATTCTATATCTGGTCCACACGATGCTGTCTACTTCAGATTGTGAAGCAGTGACAAGAAGCCAATCAGTTTACCTGGCCTTGCGTGGGATCCAAGATAGTGCCAAACGCGTCTGCGGCCAGGTACGTCACACCAATTGTTTACACAAGTCACCAAGTGCAAAAGGCTAGCTCTCTAAACCCCCAGACCCAACACTGGCCGGTTGTCCCCACTAGCAAGCATTCCCCTGAAGGAGACAAATCAATGAGCAGTTCATGTTGTTTTGAGAATATGTCTTCCCCATCTGAATGAATTTAAATCTTCATTGGGTAATGATTTTTCCTTCGGGTTTTTCCATTTAAGTGTCTTAACTTTGGAGCAAGCTTATTCTTCTTGTTTTAGAAGCTACACAATTCAGCAAAACTCCACACACACAGCAGGCCTTACTGCAATGGCTGTCTCACCCATGAATATAGTTAACCATGGACATAAACATAAAGACCTCATTACATTTACTGTGGATTTCAGACCTTTAGATATTCAAACTCCACACAATACCGTATCTTACTACACGAACTTGTTGTCAATAGACTGAACTTTGGTTTGTTTGTTTAATTGACTGATTCAGGTTTTGGTCTCAAAGAGAAAAACACTGACTAAACCCATCCATAAGTCATAACTAGAATAGTCAATTCCATTTTTTTGGATCCTTTTTATACTAATCATTGTTTGAGATTAAACGCTCAGAATTCATTAACGTAAGTATTGGCAACCTGTAATCAGTACAAACTAATTTCCATTTTCAAAGGAGTGCTGATTGGAGTTACACATATAGGTGTGGGTTGACATCACAGGGTTAAAAACACACACAATTCAAATTCAACATCAAGTTTAAATCTTACATTATCCAGGTATTTTGCTCAAGACTTCATTTTGCTTTTTTGTGCTTGGACACTATAAAATACAGAGAGGAGACTGACGTAAATCAGATTTAATATTACAAATTAATGGGAAAAGGATGGGCTATTCAACCAGTGCTGCTGAGACAAGTAGTTACTCATATAAGATAGTAATTTTTTGGTTTGCTCACCCCCTGGGGCGGGTAGGGGCTGGGAGCTGAGGCTCAAGCTTTGGAGGTCAGACCCCAGGGAGAGGACTGAGGTTGGCTATGTGAAGACAGCCTGAAGGGGGCTAGTGTGCCACAGATAGCCAGGAGGGAGTCTGGGGAAAAGTCTGGACCTGCTGGAGAGGCAACACAGCATTGTTTCCAGGTGTGTGAGGAGAGGGGATTCCTGCTCCGCGTGCCCACAGAAGGCAGGGCACCACCTAAGCGAGCTCCAGAGACAGGCACAAGCCACGGCTATCAGCTCAGACCCCAGAGATGGGCATGAACCGCTAACGCTGCCGCCACTGCCACTCAGAATCCTGTGTGCAAGCGCAGGTCACTACCCACACACCCCCCAGGAGCCTGTGCAGCACACCACTGCCAGGATCCCGTGACCCAGGGACAACTTCCCCGGGAGAACACATGGCGCGCCTCAGGCTGCTGCAACATCACGCCGGCCTCTGCTGCCACAGGCTCCCCCTCCATTCCAATTATGACTAGCGTACCCCTCCCTCTCCCCGGCCTGAGTGAGCAAGAGAGCCCTAATCAGACACTGCTTTAACCCCCTCCTGTCTGGGCGGGAACAGACGCCTGAGGGCGGCCTACACGCAGAGGCGGAGCCAAAACCAAAGCTGAACCCCAGGAGCTGTGCGAACAAAAAAGAGAAAGGGAAATTTCTCCGTGCAGCCTCAGGAGCAGCGGATTAAATCCCCCCAATCAACTTGATAAACCTGCATCTCTGTAATACCTGAAAAGACAATGAATGCTCCCAAAATAGAGGCAGTGGAGTTTGGGAGCAACTGTAGACTTGGGGTTTGCTTTCTCTGTCTGATTGGTTTTTGGTTTTATGTTTATCTTAGTTTACTTTTTAGTGCTTGTTATCATTAGTGGATTTGTTTATTGGTTTGATCTCTTCCTTTTTCTTTTTTTTTACTTTTAAAAATTTTTTATCTTTTTTATTATTTTTTTATTTTATCCTTTTTTCTCTTTTTGTGAGTGTGTATGTTTCTTTGTGTGATTTTCTCTGTTTAGTTTTGCTTTTACCATTTGGCTTGGGGTTCTAGCTGTTCTTTTTTTTTTCTTCCTTTTCTTCCTAGCCGTGTGGCTGGCAGGGTCTTGGTGCTCCAGCCGGGTGTCGGGCCTGAGCCTCTGAGGTGGGAGGGCTGAGTCCAGGACACTGGAACAGAGACCTCCCAGCTCCATGTAATATCAATTGATGAGCGCTCTCCCAGAGATCTCCATCTTAACACTAAGACCCAGCTCCATCCAATGGCCAGCAAACTCCAGTGCTAGACGCCCCATGCCAAACAACTAGAAAGACAGGAACACAACTCCACCCATTAGCAGAGAAGCTGCCTAAAGTCATACTAAGTTCACGGACACCCCAAAACACACCACCAAATGCGGCCCTGCCCACCAGAAAGACAAGATCCAGCACCACCCACCAGAGCACAGGCACCAGTCCCCTCCACAAGCCACTGAACCAACCTCACCCACTGGAGGCAGACACCAAAAATAACAGGAACTATGAACCTGCAGCCTGCAAAAAAGAGACCCCAAACACAGTAAGTTAAACAAAATGAGAGGACAGAGAAATACACAACAGATGAAGGAGCAAGGTAAAAACCCACCAGACCAAACAAATGAAGAGAAAATAGGCAGTCTACCTGAAAAAGAATTCAGAGTAATGATAATAAATATGATCCAAAATCTTGGAAATAGAATGGAGAAAATACAAGAAATGTTTAACAAGGACCTAGAAGAACTGAAGAGCAAACAAACAATGATAAAAAACACAATAAATGAAATTTAAAAATTCTCTAGAAGGAATCAATAGTAGAATAACTGAGACAGGAGAATGGATAAGTGACCTGGAAGATAAAATAGTGGAAATAACTGCCACAGAACAGAATAAAGAATGAAAGGAATTGAGGACAGTCTCAGAGACCTCTGGGACAACATTATATGCACCAGCATTCGAATTATAGGAGTCCCAGAAGAGGAAGAGAAAAAAAAGGGTCTGAGAAAATATCTGAAGAGATGATAGTTGAAAACTTCCCTAACGTGGGAAAGGAAACAGTCAATCAAGCCCAGGAAGCACAAAGAGTCCCATACAGGATAAATCCAAGAGGAAACATGCCAAGACACATATTAATCAAACTATCAAAAATTAAATACAAAGAAAAAATATTAAAAACAGCAAGGGAAAAGCAACAAATAACATATAAGGAAATCCCCATAAGATTAACAGCTGATCTTTCAGCAGAAACTCTGCAAGCCAGAAGGGAGTGGCAGGACGTATTTAAAGTGATGAAAGGGGAAAACCTACAACCAAGATTACTCTACACAGCAAGGATCTCATTCAGATTTGATGGAGAAATCAAAACCTTTACAGACAAGCAAAAGCTAAGAATTCAGCACCACCAAACCAGCTTTACAACAAATGCTAAAGGAACTTCTCTAGGCAGGAAACACAAGGGAAGGAAAAGACCTACAAAAACAAATGCAAAACAATTAAGAAAACGGTAGTAGGAACATACATATCGATAATCACCTACCTTAAATGTAAATGGATTAAATGTTCCAAGCAAAAGACAAAGTCTGGCTGAATGGATACAAAAACAAGACCCATATATATGCTGTCTACAAGAGACCCACTTCAGACCTAGGGACACATACAGACTGAAAGTGAGGGGATGGAAAAAGATATTCCATGCAAATGGAAATCAAAAGAAAGCTGGAGTAGCAATTCTCAAATCAGACAAAATAGATTTTAAAACAAAGACTATTACAAGAGACAAAGAAGGACACTACATAATGATCAAGGGATCAATCCAAGAAGAAGATATAACAATTGTAAACATTTATGCATCCAACATAGGAGCACCTCAATACATAAGGCAAATACTAACAGCCATAAAAGGGGAAATCAACACTAACACAATCATAGTCGGAGACTTTAACACCCCACTTTCACCAATGGACAGATCACCCAAAATGAAAATAAATAAGGAAACACAAGCTTTAAATGACACATGAGACCAGATAGACTTAACTGATATTTTTAGGACATTCCATCCAAAAACAACAGAATACACTTTCTTCTCAAGTGCACATGGAACATTCTCCAGGATAGATCGTATCTTGGATTACAAATCAAGCCTCGATAAATTTAAGAAAATTGAAATCATATCAAGTATCTTTTCTGACCACAACGCTATGAGACTAGATATCAATTACAGGAAAAAAGCTGTAAAAAACACAAACACATGGAGGCTAAACAATATGCTACTAAATAACCAAGAGATTACTGAAGAAATCAAAAGGAAATCAAAAAATACCTAGAAATGAATGACAATGAAAACATGACGACCCAAAACCTATGGGATGCAGCAAAAGCAGTTCTAAGAGGGAATTTTATAGCAATACAATCCTACCTCAAGAAACAAGAAAAATCTCAAATAAACAACCTAACCTTACACCTAAAGCAATTAGAGAAAGAAGAACAAAAAAACCCAAAGTTAGCAGAAGGAAAGAAATCATAAAGATCAGATCAGCCACTATGGAGAACAGTATGCAGTTTCCTTCAAAAACTAAAAATAGAACTACCATATGACCCAGCAATCCCACTACAGGGCATATACCCTGAGAAAACCATAATTCAAAAAGAAATATGAACCACAACGTTCACTGTAGCACTATTTACAATAGCCAGGAAATGGAAGCAACCTAAGTGTCCATCAACAGATGAATGGATAAAGAAGATGTGGCACATATATACAATGGAATATTAGCCATAAAAAGAAACAAAATTGAGTTATTTGTAGTGAGTTGGATGGACCTAGAGTCTGTCATACAGAGTGAAGTAAGTCGGAAAGAGAAAAACAAATACCGTATACTAACACATATATATGGAATCTGAAAAAAAAAAATGGTTCTGATGAACCTAGGGGCAGTACAGGAATAAAGATGCAGACATAGAGAATGGACTTGAGGACAGGGGGAGGGGGAAGGGTAAGCTGGGATGAAGTGAGAGAGTAGCACTGACATATATATACTACCAAATGTAAAACAGATAGCTAGTGGGAAGCAGCCACATAGCACAGGGAGATCAGCTTGGGATAGCAAGGAGGGGAGGGAGGTGCAAGAGGGAGGGGATATGGGGATATATATATACATATAGCTGATTCACTTTGTTATAGAGCAGAAACTAACAACACTGTAAAGTTATACTCCAATAAAGATGTTAAAAAAAAAAAGACAGTAATTTTTCCATCTCATACCACTATACAAAATTAAATTCTTGGTATATTGAAAAGCTAAAACTAAAAATGAAAGTTTAAAAGATATAGAGGAGAAAATGTACTTATGAACCTAAGGTAGGGAAGGCCTTCTTAAAATACAGAAGTCCAAACCAAAAATGGGAACTAACGACTTCAACTTCTGAAAGTAAAAACTATGCGCAAAAAGATACCATCAGCAATGGGAAAAAACAAGCCAAAGACTGGAAGAAGAAATTTAAAAAAATTTTTTTAGAATAAAAATGGAATACCATGCAGCAGTTAAAACGAACCAGATGCCACATTTATCAACATTGATAAATCTCAAGAACATAACGTTGAGTGAAAAAGACAAGTTGCAAATCAACATGCACACCTATACAATATGAACACATGCAAACCAATACCCTATATTGTTATTAACAGAATGCAAATATATATATGGTTGCATAAAAATATGCCACTCCAGGATAACGGTTATCTTTGAGGAAAGAGGGGGATACACAGGTGACATAAACTGTATCTGTAGTGTTTTCTTTCTTGAAAAGAATCTAAAGCAGGCATAATAAAATGATGGATGTTGGTTGGTACATGAGTGTTCTTTATGTTATTTCTGTACCTTTTTATATATTTGAACTATTTCATAATTTTCTTTTTAATTCGATGAAAGATAAGAGAGAGAGGGAGGAGGAAAGGAGATTGGCAGGAATGAAGGAAGGGTAAGAATATAAGTTGGCTTGAGTACTTATCAGATCTGAAAGATGTCTAACTTCCTTGAACAAAATTAACCCCAGCCAATATGCCTTAAAATGAGGCCACACGATGAAGCCTGAGAACCATGGGCCTGCACCTACTGTTAACTGAGGTCTCCGGCTCATACTTACTTGACAAAGGCAGACAAAACTTGCCAATAGTATTTCCAAAGAGCTCTGGTAAGCCATTCACAGTTTGGAATTCCTCCTACTATTTTTCTTAACCAAAAACATTCCCTTGGCTATGAATTCATACAGGTCCCCATTGACCACAGGGGGCAAGATTTTCTTGTATGAAGGCAAATGGAGAAAAAGAGGGAAAATAAAACCTTTGGTGAAGACTGTATGTTCTGTGTTAAGCTAACAGGAATTCATGTATTATTCAATATTTTTAGATCACAACTAGATACTGTACTATTATTAAGGGAAGAATAGACAAATGAGTATTACTCAAAAGCTCCTACCCATTTCTGCAAAATGTGTTAATCACAACATTGAAACATTTCCTAAAAGCATGACAGTCTGGGGCACTGGCCTGAGAATGATCAAGTCTACTGTGCCATCTTTTCTGGGCCTAATAAATGACTTCATTATATTCTTTCTATCCTCACTAGGTTTTTCCTTCCACATGAATTTTATTTTTTTCTTTTTTAAATTGAGGTAACAATGGTTTATAACATTATATGAATTTCACATGTACAACATTATATTCCTACATTCTATAATACACATTATATTTCTGTATATGCTGCAGCATGTGCCGCACCAAAAACTTAGTTTAACTAAGTTGTAATAGACTGAAACTTAAAATAAAAAATGCAATAACCTAGCAAAGTCAATTTGACTTTAATTTCTGAGCTGGTGTTTTATTTCAACTCAGTGTCCAGCACAGTTCCTGGCACATAATAACTAGGTGTCCAATAAATATGGAAGAAAAATGAAAAGCAAAGGGAAGAGCACATTAGGAGGGTGGGGGATGGACTGGTGTGAGTGCTGCTTCAAAGGTCATTCAAATTCAGATATACTCTGTTACATATTCACCTCATCAAGTCAAAGACCCTTCAAGACAAGGATAACTCTTCACTCCTCCTCCACCTGCTCCTTCGATCCTTGTGCAGTCCAGCTGTGAGCCCACTAGTCCTCTGGGCACCTCAGAGCACCACTCACCTTAACTCCTTTGCCCTATGAACTGAGTTCCGCCTCTGCAAGAATGTGTTACACACATCGGAAGACACAGGAACAGAATACTTTGTTCCATGGAGATAGAACTTCTCCTTTTTGAATGAAAGTATAAGTCAAGGCAGTCTAGCCACATGGTCGTGCAGTGTCTAAGATGTTAGCAAGATGGAGGTCAATCTGCATGCCTGTCCTTGCTAACTCGAATCAGACACCATTTTCCTCACCTCAAAAACCAGACACTGGGTTTCCCTGGTGGCGCAGTGGTTGAGAGTCCACCTGCCGATGCAGGGGACATGGGTTCATGCCCCGGTCCAGGAAGATCCCACATGCCGCGGAGCGGCTGGGCCCGTGATCCATGGCCACTGAGCCTGCGCTTCCGGAGCCTGTGCTCCACAACGGGAGAGGCCACAACGGTGAGAGGCCCGCGTACCGCAAAAAAACAAAACAAACAAAAAAAACCAGACACCATCTTCACATCACAGACAGGACTAGAGCCCAAGCCTACATAACCGCACAGACTTTCACTAGGGCTCACAGTGTCCCATAGGAGACAAGACTGTTGTCAGGCAGCTGCTGGAAGGGCAGCCCTCACTTTACAGAACCCAGAACTTAGGAAGAATTCCTCAAGTTTCCAGTCTCAGCCTTAAAGCTGGTTCTCAGTGCCCAATGGAATGAAAGCTCCACGTGGACCTTGTCTGCGTTGTTCATGGCTGAACCTTCAGTGCCTTAGAACAGTACCTGGTACAAAGTAGACAGACAGTGAATATGCGTTGGTTCTGTTGATGAATGTCTCATGCCTTGTTCAGAGATGCTCTGCTTCCCAGAGTCACTGCTCTTTGGTTTGTGCATTACAAACGTTAATGAGTAGTGTCTACTGTACTTTAGAATCACTCTCAGAATATGAGCAAAAAAGTACACAGGGCTGAAACGGGACTAATAAAAAAAAGCCAAGGGCACTGGAGAAACACTTCAAAGACAGAGTGAAATATTGTTCCAATATATGTTCCAATCCAAAGGCAGTTATGGCAGAACGAATGCCCTCCCCAAAGCAGTCCACACCCTAATCTCTGGAACCTGTCAATCAGTTACTTCACCTGGTAAAAAGTACTTTACAGATGTAAAACGTAATGAATGTTAAAATAGGGAGATTATCCTAGATTATCTGGATGGGTTCAGTCTAATCACATGAGCCCTTAAAAGCAAAAAACTTTCAGGCTGGAAGCAGGGAGATGTAGCAGAAGGAAAAATCAGATTTAAAGCATGAGAGGGGCTCAAACCACTGTGGCTGGGGAGGGACAATATGAAAAGCACGAGAAGGAATGCTGGCAGCCTCTATGAGTAAAGACCAGCCCC
The DNA here is from genome assembly GCF_059928025.1 of Delphinapterus leucas. Classification (NCBI taxonomy): domain Eukaryota; kingdom Metazoa; phylum Chordata; class Mammalia; order Artiodactyla; family Monodontidae; genus Delphinapterus; species Delphinapterus leucas. The sequence continues at coordinate 97,125,914 of NC_143134.1, forward strand.
CAGCTGACATCCAGGAAGAAAACAGGGACCTCAGTCCTACAACTTCAAGGAACTGAAATCAGCTACCAATCCGAATGAGCTCAGAAACAGATTCATGTTCAGGGCCTCCAAAAAGGAATACAGCCCTGTGAACACCTTGATATGCAAAATTCATACCTTCATTTTATGCAAGGTATAACCAAGGCATAAACAAATAATCTACAGGATAAGAAGCCTTGGCAATACCTAAGCAAAGAATGCAATTTTTCATTGAAATATTCTTCAGGATTACTTTGCTTGGTATGACTGATTTCTAACACTGATTTATAAAAGAAAATTTCTACCTTACCAGCCACTGCTTTCAGCATATAATTTATATTACTCATATCAATTAAATTATTAACTTCTATTTATTGAGCATCTAATGTGTGCCAGGCCTTATGCCAGGCTCTTCATATACCTGAGCAATAGTCACAACCAAGGGTAAACTACGTTATCTGTAGGTAAAAGCCTCATTATCTGAGGCTTACAGAATCTAATGTATCCAAGGTCCCACAGCTGGTAAAATGCTGAGGCAGAATTTGAACCCAGATGCAGATGACCCCAGGCCTACACCCTTTCTACTCTGCCACACTTCCCCACTTCTGTCAAAATACTGAGGTCCAAGTGGTCATCAGGGAACTGAAGGAGACCCAGGAGAAAGTGTCAGAATACTTTGGCTGAAAAAGAGAGAAATAGCCACATCAAAAAAAAAAAAAAAAAAAGAAAGAAAGAAAGAGAGGAGAAATGTTTCAAAACATGTCTCTCCTCAAAATCCACTTTTAGTACAGAAACACGTGCGGACAGAACAGTTTCTCTCCCCTCCCCCGCAATGTTGGTTGCTGCTCCTGTTGTATATCTTGGCGCAATTAACTGCCCATGTGCAACGAGGTGTCACGGAACATCCATTTACCATCACCCATGTCAAAATTCCACCCAAGTGGCAGAAGCAAAAGGCTGCTTAATGTCAATCAAGTATCAACCCCAGTGCTCCAATTAAGGCACCGCTGTAAGAGTCACATTTCAAAATGTTTGGAAGTCACTTCATCCCAGAGGTATCCCCTAAAACATCTTTACACAGAGCCATCCTGGCCACTCATTATGCTCTAATTCAAGAGCCCCATTTTCTGATTTTAGGGAGATCTCACAGCAACAGCTGACAGGCAGGAGCAGAACCTGAGATGCTCCTATGCCCGAGAGATGGGCAGGAAGCATATGGCAGCTACCCTAATCAACACCCGCCGTGAACCAACTGGTCTACAAGGCACAAACACAGCATGACAGGATGCGCTGTGATGTAGCTGACAGTTTTGACAGTGCATTTCCATGTCCTCGATCACGCTAATTTTCCCAACTAGGGAGAGATTTTCAAGTTGAACCCTAAGCTGCTGATTGTCAGATTATGAAGGCTGTACTATCATTCTACTTAGAGCATAATTCAGACATTACATAATTAGAGGGATTTTACTGGGTTGTGTACACAATAGGTGTTTAATGAGTAAACAGAAGTGAAACAATGAATGGGCACCAGAATAAATTACTATGTCTTCTAAAAGCACCCATCTTTCCAAAGTCTGAATCATCCCAGCTGAAAGGGTGAACATTTCGATCTTGTTGTGAAATAAAGCAAAACAGCCAGAACAGTCCAAGGAAATGGTCTACCATTTGTAACAACCTTTGACCCTCTGTCTCACGATGAAAAAAGTGCCAACAGGCTGCAAGTGTCTTCACAGATGAGCTTATCTGGTTATTTAGACCAGTTATCTGGGGCTGCAGACATCTCCATACAGAAACATATCTTACTAAAATTATACTCTAGAAATATTACCAGTGGAATCATAGAGCAATGAAAATAACTCAGTACATTTTCAACCACTGAAACAGAAAATACTATTTCTGGAATAAAACAAAAACAGATCTTAAGCATTAGGCCTAAGCCCTTCACACTGACGGGATTACCATCAACCCTGCCACAGAAGCATCCAAAAGTCACAGTCTGACTACGACCTTCACCTCAGGCAGAAGCTACAGCATCAGAGCGTCAAGCTGGACACAAGGACTCCCTGATGGTCAGTCAAGAGTGTAAAACCCTGGCATGTGTTTCTAAGGAATATTCTAGGGTATCATCCAGGTACAGGGTCCAGAAACAGAACCTTCTTAGTTCCCCAGGAGGGCCCATCTTTCTCTAGAGAAATCATGGTGTGCAAAGTCTCAGAGGATTCCAATTTCTTTCTATTATAATGAGGAACATCTCTTTCCAGGCACATCCTTCTTCTAGGGCTTTTTCCCTGGTTTTAAAAGAAACTACTGACAAATCAGAGAGTTCTGTGGTGAGTAGGAAACCTGAACACTGAATGCTAAAGGATGTTGTTCAAGGGGCATTTCACCAGAGCTCCAAGGAAACCCAAAGAAAGATACCTGTTCTGGAACAAGACATAACACACAGATGACCAGAATGCTCAGACTCATCCCTATTGTTGGATGTATTCTCATGGACTGCTTCTCTGAACTAGTGATTCCCAGCTGATGGACTGGGCTTTCTTGGGATTATTTTTTTCTGTGAATGCAATTTTGTCATTGATTAAGCTAATTATTGAGTGTGCTCCCATCCAATTCCAGGGTTTTCCCACTGAGACATCTCAATGTCTCCTTTCTGATAGGCTTTTAAAAATGAATAGATATCCATCTTCCCATCAATGGTTTTGAGAATTTTTTAAAAAAATCTGTGGAGTTCCTTCTTCACATGAACCCTTTCAATATTAAAAACCATAAAAAAGGAGGTTTTCTCTGATTGAAACAGGCACAAGGGACCTTAGACTTGGACTCAGAGCCACACCCTACTTACTCTTCCCCCATTTACTCTTGGAGAGGTGGCCCAAAAGTTTGAAAGGACAGTTAGAATACCACTGAGCCAAATTATGTCTCCAACTCCCAGCCAGCACTATATTTCTACAAAAACAAAGTCACGTTGCCCAAGGAAAAATGTCACATTCCAAAAGTATTAGTGCTTGAAGCTTCTCCACACAGCAATCCTACTCACCAAGATCGGCTTCAGAATGTCCAGGTTGGAATGAAGTATTTGCTCTGCTGCATCCAGTTTCTCCTTTGGCAGGCTGCAAAGCATGGAGACTTCTTGGTCACCAAGTTGAATCAGCTCTCCTAATTTTGATCCATTGCACAGATTGGTCAAATGTAACTGGTAGCCTTGCAAAAATACCTGGAAGCATTTCATGCAAAGAGAGAGAAGCAAAACTGGATTACAAAGATGGGAAGAAGGGTCCTTGAAGCCTTTTGGGGGACTTCACATCAATACAGCTTTGAAGAATGGACACTGCTGGACTCTATCCAGTGCACAGGGTCTCTACTGAACTTTAGGATGCGTCAAGGCATGATCCTACAGGACATTAAAACCGGAATGTGGCATTTGACTTATCACCTCCACACTCTTGTCCTTGTGAGGGGAAATCCTGAGTCCAACTCTTTTTCTCAAAAGTGGGACACGTGATTCACCCAGTAGGAATCTGGAGTCTGAATTCCTAAAACCACTTTTATTAAAGAAAATAGAAAATTCTCACTATTTTGGAATGCATGATATCTTAACCTGGGGTTGGGCTGAATTATGAAAAAAGGCATTTATACTATTTATTTGTAGATACAGATATTTAGCTGATGCAAAGAACTATGTTCAAACAATTTCAGAATGTGGAACTCTTCCTTTTACTTGTATCAGAGCACAGTACTAGAAAGTCAAGCCCCTTACCTCACTGATAGGCCAGTTCTAAGTCTTTTTGGGTTTCTTTTAATCTTTATTTATTTATTTTCTTATTAGTCATCCATTTTATACACATCAGTGTATACATGTCAATCCCACTCTGCCAGTTCATCACACCACAACCACCACCCCATGCCGCTTTCCCCCCTTGGGGTCCATACGTTTGTTCTCTACTCTGTGTCTCAATTTCTGCTCTGCAAACCAATTCATCTGTACCATTTTCTAGGTTCCACATATATGCATTAACATACGATATTTGTTATTCTCTTTCTGACTTACTTCACTCTATATGACAGTCTCTAGATGCATCCACATCTCTACAATTTCATTCCTTTTTATGGCTGAGTAATATTCCATTATATATATGTACCACATCTTCTTTATCCATTCGTCTGTCGATGGGCATTTAGGTTGCTTCCATGTCTTGGCTATTGTAAATAGTGCTGCAATGAACATTGGGGTGCACGTGTCTTTTTGAATTATGGTTTTCTCTGGGTATATGCCCAGTAGTGGGATTGCTGGGTCATATGGTAGTTCTATTTGTAGTTCTTTAAGGAACCTCCATACTGTTCTCCATAGTGGCTGTATCAATTGACATTCCCACCAACAGTGCAAGAGGGTTCCCTTTTCTCCACATCCTCTCCAGCATTTGTTGTTTATAGATTTTCTGATGATGCCCATTCTAATCGGTGTGAGGTGATACATCATTGTATCTTTGATTTGCATTTCTCTAATAATTAGTGATGTTGAGCAGCTTTTCATACGCTTCTTATGTCTTCTTTGAAGAAATGTCTATTTAGGTCTCCTGCCCATTTTTGGATTGGGTTGTTTTTTTCATATTGAGCTGCATGAGCTGTTTATATATTTTGGAGATTAATCGTTTGTCCGATGATTCATTTACAAATATTTTCTCCCATTCTGAGCGTTGTCTTTTCCTCTTCTTTACAGTTTCCCTTACTATGCAAAAGCTCTTAAGTTTCATTAGATCCCATTTATTTTTTTTATTTCCATTACTCTAGGAGGTGGATCAAAAAATATCTTGCTGTGATTTATGACAAAGAGTGTTCCTCCTATGTTTTCCTCTAAGAGTTTTATAGTGTCTGGTCTTACATTTGGTCTCTAATCCATTTTGAGTTTATTTTTGTGTATGGTGTTAGGGAGTGTTCTAATTTCATTCTTTTACATGTAGCTGTCCAGTTTTCCCAGCACCACTTTTTGAAGAGACTATGTCTTTTCTGCATTGTATATCCTTGCTCCCTTTGTTATAGATTAGTTGACCATATGTGCATGGGTTTATCTCTGGGCTTTCTATCTTGTTCCATTGATCTATGTTTCTGTTTTTGTGCCAGTACCGTATTGTCTTGATGACTGTAGCTTTATAGTATAGTCTGAAGTCAGGGAGTCTGATTCCTCCAGCTCCGTTTTTTTCCCCTCAAGACTGCTTTGATTATTCGGGGTCTTTTGTGTCTCCATTCAAATTTTAAGATTTTCTGTTCTAGTTCCGTAAAAAATGCCATTGGTAATTTGATAGGGATTGCATTGAACCTGTAGATTGCTTTCGGTAGTATAGTCATTTTCACAATATTGATTCTTCCGATCCAAGAACATGGTCTATCTCTCCGTCTGTTGGTATCATCTTTAATTTCTTTCATCAGTGTCTTATAGTTTTCTGCATACAGGTCTTTTGTCTCCCTAGGTAGATTTATTCCTAGGTATTTAATTCTTTTGGTTGTAATGGTAAATGGGAGTGTTTCCTTAGTTTCTCTTTCAGATTTTTCATCATTAGTGTATGAGAATGCAGATTTCTGTTTTTTTTGCAGTACGCGGGCCTCTCACTGTTGTGGCCTCTCCCGTTGTGGAGCACAGGCTCCAGACGCGCAGGCTCAGCGGGCATGGCTCATGGGCCTAGCCGCTCCGTAGCATGTGGGATATTCCCGGACCGGGGCACGAACCCGTGTCCCCTGCATCGGCAGGTGGACTCTCAACCACTGCACCACCAGGGAAGCCCCTCTGTGCATTCATTTTGTATCCTGCAACTTTACCAAATTCATTGATTAGCTCCAGTAGTTTTCTAGTGGCATCTTTAAGATTTTCTATGTATAGTATCATGTCATCTGCAAACAGGGACAGTTTTACTTCTTTTCCAGTTTGTATTCCTTTTATCTCTTTTTCTTCTCTGATTGCCATGGCTAGGACTTCCAAAAATATGTTGAATAAAAGTAGTGAGAGTGGACATCATTGTCTCATTCCTGATCTTAGAGGAAAAGCTTTCTGTTTTTCACCATTGAGAATGATGTTTGCTGTGGGTTTGTCATATACGGCCTTTATTATGTCGAAGTAGGTTCCCTCTATGCCCACTTTCTGGAGAGTTTTTATCATAAATGGGTGTTGAATTTTGTCAAAAGCTTTTTCTGCATCTATTGAGATGATCATATGGTTTTTATTCTTCAATTTGTTAATATGGTGTATCTCACTGATTGAGTATATTGAAGAACCCTTTCATCTCTGGGATAAATCCCACTTGATCATGGTGTATGATCCTTTTAATGTGTTGTTGGATTCTGTTTGCTAGAATTTTGTTGAGGATTTTTGCATCTATATTCATCAGTGGTATTGGTCTGTAATTTTCTTTTTTTGTAGTGTCTTTGTCTGGTTTTGGTATCAGAGTGATGGCAGCCTCATAGAATGAGTTTCAGAGTTTTTCTTCCTCTGCAATTTTTTGGAAGAGTTTGAGAAGGATGGGTGTTAGCTCTTCTCTAAATGTTTGATAGAATTCACCTGTGAAGCCATCTGGTCCTGGACTTTTGTTCGCTGGAAGATTTTTTGGGGTTTTTTGGGGTTTTTTTTTTGCGAAACACGGGCCTCTCACTGTTCTGGCCTCTCCCATTGTGGAGCACAGGCTCCGGACACAGAGGCTCAGCGGCCATGGCTCATGGGCCTAGCTGCTCCGCGGCATGTGGGATCTTCCTGGACCAGGGCACGAACCCGTGTCCCCTGCATCAGCAGGCGGACTCTCAACCACTGCGCAACCAGGGAAGCCCTCACTGGAAGATTTTTAATCACAGTTTCAATTTCATTACTTGTGATTGGTCTGTTCATATATTCTATTTCTTCTTGGTTCAGTCTTGGAAGATTATACCTTTCTAAGAATTTGTCCATTTTATTGGCATAGAGTTGCTTGTAGTAGTCTCTTAGGATGCTTTGTATTTCTGTGGTGTCTGTTGTAACTTCTTTTTCATTTCTAATTCTATTGATTTGAGTCCTCTCCCTCTTTTTCTTGAAGAGTCTGGCTAATGGTTCATCAATTTTGTTTATCTTCTCAAAGAACCAGCTTTTAGTTTTATTGATCTTTGCTATTGTTTTCTTTGTTTCTATTTCATTTATTTCTGCTCTGATCTTTATGATTTCATTCCTTCTACTAACTTTGGGTTTTGTTTGTTCTTCTTTCTCTAGTTCCTTTAGGTGTAAGGTTAGATTGTTTTGAAATTTTTCTTGTTTCTTGAGGTAGGTTTGTATAGCTATAAATTTCCCTCTTAGAACTGCTTTTGCTGGATCCCATAGGTTTTGGATCGTCGTGTTTTCATTGTCATTTGTCTCTAGGTATTTTTTGATTTTTTTAGTGCTCTCTTTGTTATTTAGTAACGTATTGTTTAGCCTCCATGTGTTTGTGTCTTTTACGTTTTTTTTCCCTGTAATTCATTTCTAATCTCACAGCATTGTGGTCAGAAAAGATTCTTGATATGATTTCAATTTTCTTAAATTTACTGAGGCTTGATTTGTGACCGAAGATGTGATCTATCCTGGAGAATGTTCCGTGCGCACTTGAGAAGAAAGTGTAATCTGCTGTTTTTGGATGGAATGCCCTATAAATATCAGTTAAATCTATCTGGTCTATTGTGTCATTTATAGCTCGTGTTTCCTTATTAATTTTCTGTCTGGATGATCTGTCCATTGGTGTGAGGTGTTATTATTATCACATAACAATAACACTAGTATTGTGTTACTGTCAATTTCCTCTTTTATGGCTGTTAGCAGTTGCCTTATGTATTAAGGTGCTCCTATGTCGGATGCATATATATTTATAATTGTTCTATCTTCTTCTTGGATTGATCCCTTGATCATTTTTTAGTGTCCTTCCTTATCTCTTGTAACATCCTTTATTTTAAAGTCTATTTTACCTGATATCAGTATTGCTACTCCAGCTTTCTTCTGATTTCCATTTGCATCGAATATCTTTTTCCATCCCCTCACTTTCAGTCTGTATGTGTCCCTAGGTCTAAAGTGGGTCTCTTGTAGACAGCATATATATGGGTCTTGTGTTTGTATCCATTCAGCAAGCCTGTGTCTTTTGGTTGGAGCATTTAATCCATTCACATTTAAGGGAATTATCGATATGTATGATCCTATTACCATTTTCTTAATTGTTTTGGCTTTGTTTTTGTAGGTCCTTTTCTTCTTTTGTGTTTCCCACTTAGAGAAGTTCCTTTAGCATTTGCTGTAGAGCTGGTTTGGTGGTGCTGAATTCTCTTAGCTTTTGCTTGTCTATAAAGCTTTTGATTTCTCCATCGAATCTGAATGAGATCCTTGCTGGGTAGAGTAATCTTGATTGTAGGTTCTTCCCTTTCATCAGTTTAAATATATCATGCCACTCCCTTCTGGCTTGTAGAGTTTCTGCTGAGAAATCAGCTGTTAACCTTATGGGAGTTCCCTTGTATGTTATTTGTTGTTTTTCCCTTGCTGCTTTCAATAATTTTTCTTTGTCTTTAATTTTTGCCAATTTTATTACTATGTGTCTCTGTGTGTTTCTCCTTGGGTTTATCCTGTATGGGACTCTCTGCACTTCCCGTACTTGAGTGGCTATTTCCTTTCCCATGTTAGGGAAGTTTTCAACTATCATCTCTTAAAATATTTTCCGGGGTCCTTTCTCTCTCTCTTCTCCTTCTGGGACCCCTATAATGTGAATGTTGTTGCATTTAATGTTGTCCCAGAGGTCTCTTAGGCTGTCTTCATTTCTTTTCATTCTTTTTTCTTTATTCTGTTCCACAGCAGTGAATTCCACCATTCTGTCTTCCAGGTCACTTATCCGTTCTTCTGCTTCAGTTATTCTGCTATTGATTCCTTGTAGTGTAGTTTTCATTTCAGTTATTGTATTGTTCATCTCTGTTTGTTTGTTCTTTAATTCTTTTAGGTTTTTGTTAAACATTTCTTGCATCTTCTCAATCTTTGCCTCCATTCTTTTTCCAAGGTCCTGGATCATCTTCACTATCATTATTCTGAATTCTTTTTCTGTAAGGTTGCCTATCTCCATTTCATTTAGTTGTTTTTCTGGGGTTTTATCTTGTTCCTTCATCTGGTACATAGCCCTCTGCCTTTTCATCTTGTCTATCTTTCTGTGAATGTGGTTTTTGTTCCACAGGCTGCAGGACTGTAGTTCTTCTTGCTTCTGCTGTTTGCCCTCTGGTGGATGAGTCTATCTAAGAGGCTTGTGGAAGTTTCCTGATGGGAGGGACTGGTGGAGGGTAGAGCTGGCTGTTGCCCTGGTGGGCAGAGCTCAGTAAAACTTTAGTCCACTTGTCTGCTGATGGGCGGGGCTGGGTTCCCTCCCTGTTGGTTGTTTGGCCTGAGGCAACCCAATACTGGAGCCTACCTGGGCTCTTTGGTGGGGCTAATGGCAGACTCTGGGCGGGCTCACGCCAAGGAGTACTTCCCAGAACTTCTGCTGCCAGTGTCCTTGTCCCTTGGTGCGCCACAGCTGCCTCCCGCCTATGCAGGGACCCTCCAACACAAGCAGGTAGGTCTGGTTTAGTCTCCTATGACGTCACTGCTCCTTCCCCTGGGTCCCAATGCACACACTACCTTGTGTGTGCCCTCCAAGAGTGGAGTCTCTGTTTCCCCCAGTCCTGCCGAAGTCCTACAATCAAATCCCGCTAGCCTTCCAAGTCTGATTCTCTAGGAATTCCTCCTCCCGTTGCCAGGCCCCCAGGTTGGGAAGTCTGACGTGTGGCTCAGAACCTTCACTCCAGTGGGTGGACTTCTGTGGTATAAGTGTTCTCCAGTCTGTGAGTCACCCACCCAGCAGTTATGGGGTTTGATTTTATCGTGATAGCGCCCCTCCTACCATCTCATTGCGGCTTCTCCTTTGTCTTTGCATGCGGGGTATCTTTTCTGATGAGTTCCAGTGTTTTCCTGTCGATGACTGTTCAGCAGTTAGTTGTGATTCCGGTATTCTCGAAAGAGGGAGTGAGAGCATGTCCGTCTACTCCGCCATCTTGAACCAATTTTCCCTAAGTCATTCTTATCTATTCATTTCAGCAAAGAACCTTTCCTTGGCCATATCTTATTTAATTAGTTTTACTGGACCTAAATAAACTGCACTTCTTCATATGTGGTCCTTACTGTCCATTAGACAATAAGTTCAGTAAGATGAGCATCTTTGTTTTTCTTGCTCTCTTTGTGTCCACAGTGCTGGAACATATGGACAGTAAATATTTGTTGAATGAATGAATGGATGATTCAGACTCTTTATTACTCCGTTACTATTTCCTCTGTTTCAATTAGTGCAACCTGACCTGCTTGTAGTACAACCTAGTGGGAGTGATGGACCAAAAGCCTTTCAAGACCCATGCAGCTTTCTAACCCTGCAGAGCACTTGCTTGGCCATGGCTTCCATTAAGTAAGTTTCCACCTACTGCCAGATACTCAAGTACACTTCACTTTTCCTCCTTTCTCTAACTAGCCCTTGCTGCCAGCCTACATTTAGTATTTGGTTTAAGAACACTGACTACACAGAGACTAATTACCATGCAAGGACCACCTCCATACTTAGGATGTCCCTTACTTTAAACTGATCGGATGTGACAGATAAGAAATTGGTAGAGGGCAATGGAAATCATGCTAACGATTTTCATAAGCCTGCTGCCTTTGGCCCATCTCCCAACCACACAGTTGGTAAACTCAAGGCATATTTTCCCAGTTTTATAAGGGAAAGCAGCAAGCACATTTTTCGAATTTTTAAAATTCTAGATCATGTGAAGCAAAGATCTTATTTTCAGTCATAAACATTTCCACTACTTCTGCTTACTGCAAAGACAAGCTGGTATGTAGACATGAGACACAGTAAGGAAGCAGTTCCCCTTTCTGCCAGAGAATAAATTTGAGACACTTCTCTGAAAATCAGTAACTGTGCAATCTGGGCCTGCTGTCCACCGCACAAGAGCAGTGTGCTCATCTAATGATGCCAGTGGAAGTTTCTGAAAATCTAAGGTTAAAATTCTACATAAACACTAACATTACTTCCTGGTTTTATAATTTTAAGGAAAAAAATTAAGCATTTTCTCCTTATATATCTTTCTCGTCTAGCTTTAAAGGAAGCATTACATTTTGAAAATCCCCTTTTTTTTTTTTTTTTTTTTTTGCGGTTCGCGGGCCTCTCACTGTTGTGGCCTCTCCCGTTGCGGAGCACAGGCTCCGGACGTGCAGGCTCAGCAGCCATGGCTCACGGGCCCAGCCGCTCCGCGGCATGTGGGATCTTCCCAGACTGGGGCACGAACCCGTGTCCCCTGCATCGGCAGGCAGACTCCCAACCACTGCGCCACCAGGGAAGCCCCTGTCTTGGATTTTATAGACAGAGATACTCTAGGTAATAATCCTCAACCCTGGTTATTGTTTCAGAACTGTGAAATTTTAAAGAAAATGTTTAATTCATCTTAAATTCATCTCCCCTTTAGGGAGTCATTATCAACAAATGCCAACTGATGGGCAGGAAATCAGTTTTATTTCAACCTGCAGGTCCGTGACGCCAGGTTGTACATTCCACTCTCTGGATGGTTTGGCAACGCCAGCCTGAGCAGGGAGGTAAAGACAGGTGAAGCTGCATTGGAGCCAACAACCTCCTTCAGCGCCATTACAGACAGGATTTTATTCACTTCCCTCCAGGCGCTCTCCAACAATGTCACTGCCATCAGCCCCACCAGGGAAAGTGACGGTCGCAGCTTACCTTGCGGAGACTGACACCAGCCCCCAGTATCTTGTCCACAGTTGGCCTTGGCAGAGAAAGGTTGTGATGCAGGAATCCAGAGAAGGTTTCATTGTCTACCAGGAAGTCCTGAAACTTCAAGCCTGCTGGAGAAATAGCGTTTTATTTTCATTTCATATGTAACTCAAAAAATAAATAAATACAAAGCACGACGGAGCAAACTATCATAATATTGACTGCCTTGTTGTAAACCAATTGATAACCACAGGCCTCTGGCTTAAGCACACAGAGAAACAAAAGTTCAGGGAGCTTCGCCTTAACAGCAGAGACAAGAAAAGACTGCTTTCTGAAGCCGTGGAATGCAGCACTGCTGTACACACACACACACACACACACACACACACACACACACACACACAGCTTTTCCTTGCTTTTCAAAGAAAAAAATCAACCCACCTGAGATTTGTGACCCTGACCCCACAGCTCCCGTCTCCCCAGTGCCATCTCAGACAGCTAAACTCAGAGATATTTAAAGCCTTTATTCCCACAAGCCTCGGGGGCTGGTTTCCTCTTGATGCAGAGCAGTGCTTCTCAAACTTGAGCAGGCATTAGAATCACCTGCAGGACTTGTGAAAACAGACTGGTCCCCTACCCCCAGAGTTTCTGATTCATCGGCCTGGGATGAGGCTGGAGAATCTGCATTTCTAACAAGCTGCCAGGCGGTGCTGATGTGGCTGGTCTGGGGCCCACCCTTTGAGAACCAAGGAGGTAGAGCATTATGCATATCAAAGCGCTTTCACAGACTTGGTTTCATTTCCGTTCTAAACGTGGAACATGTGATACAGACCTCCAACACCCAGGTCTGCCGTCCTTTAAGAAAACACATATGCACATATTTTAAAAAATCAACGCTACCAAATGATTGGATTGCTGCAGGGTGTCATACAGACTCTCTTTAAATAATCAGCCCTTCAGGTACATTTAGAAAAGGTTCCAATCCAGTGCAGTGAAGCAGAAAAAGCACTAGCCAGAAATCCAATTTTAGTCCCCAGAGTTGGAGGCTGTGCCTAGTGGCATCGCTTGGGTATTTCACATCTTTCTGAATTTCAGCTTCTTCATCCCAAAACATGAGGTTTCCGGCCAGATGCTCGGCAGGCCCTCCCCCTTACTGAAATGCTCTCATTTTCCCTGCCATATTTCATTTGAGTGTCCACTTCTCCTTCTGCCCCTCCCTCTTAATAACCCAACTTCTTTCAATAAAGAGAAAACCAGCCCATCATGACCTCATGACCAGGCAGACATCACTGAGAGACTAGCCCACAGGTCCAGGAACGAACCCACCTCTCGGGGGGCAAACCTAGCAAACCTAAATCACTTAACTGATGAGAAACAGATGTTTGACCTGAAAATGGGGCTGTGAGGTGAGGCTTAAAGAGGACAGGAATTAATCCTGGGAGCTATGAGGGTGATGTGCAGAGATAAAGTAGAAGGAGGGCTCAGAATCCAACCAGACTCGCATCAGTGCTTCCTGATCCAGGCATGTTCTGCTAAAGCAAACTTTAATAATACAGAGTTATAGAAGGGATACACTAAGCATGATTCGCATCTCTAGAGAAATGATTCTCTGGCTACACCTTATTTGACCAACTCCTAGTTATTCCTCAGGACACATTCAAGAAGCTGGTCCTGGCCCAGTCAGCACCCCTTGTGAGAAGAGGTGCTGGTCCTGGCCCAGCACCCCTTGTGAGAACAGGTGCTCCTGCAGGCTGCCACCTGCCTGGTTCTCCCTAACACATATGATACTGCGTTCTCACCATCGTGTTCACTGCTATAGCTGTCAAACCTCAGAGCATCTAAGATTCACTTAGGGACATGCTAAAATGCAGTTTCTTGGGCCCAATTCCCAGAGATTCTGAAACAGTGGCTCTAGAGTGGGGCCTAAGAATCTACATTTTAATAATCATCTTGTATTTCTAATGCAGGGGGTCTGGGGACCATCCTTTTAGGAATGTTGTTTTATTTGCATATTCTGTCCACCAGACTATGCCTCTGGGACACAGACTGTGTCTTTTATCCTTGTATCAGGGTGTCCAGATCAAGCAAAGAATTACTGATCAGTGAATGATGGCTGGATAATAAATACTAGGAGATGGGATCAGGGCTGGGAAGATTCCGGAAGTAACTGAGCAACATCACAGGAGATTTCCTTTCGGCTCTACAGGTCCGAGAAGGGCCCAGAGGTATTAGGATGATCCCCAGGCTGCACCCCAACAGTAAGCAGGACTCCTAGTCACTAGAACTATATTCCCAGAGACGCAAAGTGACATCCTGAGTGTCCCAGTATCCCTAATGTAAACGGGGAGAAGGTAGGAAAGCTGGTGGCTTCAACTGAGGTCTGGCATGGAAAGCCTGACACTAACCACTGTGGAACAATGGGGGTCAGAAAACCTGGGCTCTGTATCCATTTATTTGCCAGATCATTTCACCTAGCTGTGTCTCCACTGCCTCACCTGTCAAGTGAGGGACGAAGAAAGCTCTCCGAGCTCCAGACAGAACAGAATATACACACGAGCTGAGCCTCAGTGACCAGGCGGGTCACACACCCCGCCTGAGAGTGAAAAGCCGGAACAGCACTCGACACTGGGCTGAGCCAAGTCCAGAAGAGCCTGCCCCTCCGGAGCAGGGCTGCTGAAGCGTGGGAGGCCGACCCCGCTGCACTTGCGATGGGTCTAGGTCACGAGCAACATTCTTGAGACCAGGGAGCATGCGCAGTGCATTTACAAGACGTTTCTGGTAAGTCAACTGGCTCTGCGGGTGAGAACAGCTGGGTGTGATCAAACTCCTACTGCCTCTCAGTGAATCCTCCGAATGAGAAAGAAGAACCGAGAGGCTGATTAAACAGTCAACAACCTCTGACAGTGCACCTGCACGTGGTGGCGAGGCCGCCATGCGGCAAGGCAGCAGGGCGGGCCAAAGATCCCTGGCTACAGAGAACTTGAATTCTGGTCACATGGCTACCACACACGTGGACGCAGATTCACACACCGCCACCAGCAAGCTGCAGCCAGTGTGCGCGCGGGAAAGCAGCACCGTGGGGCGCACTGGTTCTCAACCTTGGCTCCTGGGAGACGCAATCAGAACTTCTGGGGCTGAGACCCAGGCATCAGAATTTTCTAACACTCCCCAGGGTGATTCCAGCCAAGTTTGGGAAACAATAGTGCAGTGAAAAGGTCAGGGGTGTGGGACCAGAATAACCTAACTTGGATGCCGGACTCTGCTGTTTATGAACTGTGAGGCTTTGAGAAGTTCATTTTGCCTTCCTGAGCCCAAGATTTCTTACCTTAGAGGTAAGGGTAACAGTACCCACTTTTTGAAGGTATGAGGATTAGAGATATTTACGTGTAATGCAAGAATAGTAAGCAACGGGCTCATTGTAGGTGCTCAAAAAATGATGATAATTTTGTGATTATTGAGAAGGGTTTATTTCACTCACCTTTACTAGTGGACCACCATGAAGTGTAGAGAAAAGGTAAGGACACAGGCACTGCCCTCAAGGAACTTCCAAGGATGACAAAGGAGATGAAGAGGCAAATCAACAGGGAAAGCAGAAGGGATGAGAGAGCCAGAGGAAGGCAGCTCATGGAAGCATTTGACCCAGATGAGGCTTATTATCTGCAAGTGTTTCAAGGGGCTAGTCAGGCTGAACGGGCTGAAGCTGAGTTGTGGAAAAGGACAGAGAGCCAGAAGTCTCCAGAGGCTGTGGCTGGTGAGGAGAGGGTAAGGGAGGCCTCCCGTGATGGCAGGGACCAGGATACCCCGTAGTCATAGTGCTGTGTACACCAGGTTCTGAATGTTTCTGAAAAAATAAATAAATGTACAAGCAGATAAAGGAGATTAGAGGAGATTCCTCAAAACCTAAGATCTGGGGAGTAGAATGGGAGAAGGAAGAGGACGAGGTATAGTATGAGGCCAGAGTTGGGTGGCTTCGTACCTCTGGTCTCAGTTTTCTCCATTTTGTTGTTGGCAGGAAAATGAGTGGAGAGGCCAAGAATATCGAGAAAGCCTGATGTCTGAAATGGCCCTTCTCCTCTTGGCCTAGCTAACTCCTACCCTTCTTTATGACTTGGGCCATAAGTCATCTCCTCCAGGAAGCCTGCCCTGACGTTCCGCCCTCAAGCTGGGTCAGGTGGCCATCCTCTGTGCCCTAGCAGCCTCCTAAGTGTGCTTCCCCCAATCTGCAGTTGTCTGAGACCACATCTTTTTCCCCAGAAGAACAGAAGTGCCTGAGGGCCAGGACTTTGGAACTCGAAAGCACAGCAGTGTCTGGTATAGAGAAGGCACCCTGGCAATGGTGGATGATGGAGGAATGGATGAACACAAATGAGTGAATCAAGTAATGAACTGAGGTGATTGCTGCAGATAGGGAAGGGTGAAACAGGACCTGAGTGTGAAACAAACCAGGTCAAGATAGCGTTAGAGTTTTTTTAAGCCCCCTCAGCTGCGTCAGCCCAGGTCAGGAAGATAGTCAGGTGAGTGGGAGCTGGAAGCAGAGTGTTGGAAGTGTCAATAACAGGATAAATGGGGATGACAGCAGCATCTACGTCACTGCACTGAGCTGGGGGTTAAATGAGAAAATGCACCTGAAGTCCCAGCATAATGCCTGAAACCAAGAAAAGCTTTCAATAAGGACGGCTAATACCATCATCACTTTCAGGAAAGACACCTCATTAGCTTCAGTACTAGTTTGATTCTAAAGCATATGCTTTCAGAATAGATAAGAACACAGAAGTGACTTTGCCAACTAAGTCAATACTGAATTTATGATCTAAGGTATATGCACGTGTGTGTGTGTGTATGTGTGTGTTATGTATTTGCCTGGCTGAGCTCCTGAGTCAGACAGAACTATTGAATTCTTCCTGGTGACACTGTCTATAAGGTGAAGAAAAGGTTGAAGCTAACCAATTTGCCTATTCAAAGCTTTAGAAAAGAATAAATAAATCTAGCATTTTGCAGAGAATCAATGGAGATGATCGCCTATACAGGATCACTGCCAGGATGGGCACAGATGGAAGATGACCAGTAAGAAAAACCAGTCATTGGAAACAAGACAGAGAACACAATGGAAGAGACAGTCACTTACTTGTCCATATAACTTTGCCCACGTGAGCTGACATGACCTTGATTTTCTTATCTGTAATGTGTAAGTTGTAGAAGATGATCTCAGAGGTCTTCTTAAAGTTGGTACTGAAAGGTACACTTGGGGTAAAACTAAATCAGCACTGGACATGGCATCAGAAAATGTGAGTTCAGGTCCCAGTTCAGCTGTTTCCTAACTGTGTAATCGTGAACCTCACTCTTCTGAATCTCTCTGGGCCTCAGTTTCCTTAGACGTAAGAAGGGTTAATAATATTCACAGCTTGCTGTGAACACCAAGATCAAGAAAGTGAAAGTACTCTTCTGGAGGGAAAGGGCCTCAAGAGTTTACAAGGGTAACTGAGAGGATATAAATGCTGTCACAGAATATGGTCATCAGGGAGCTGGACGGGTCACTAAACTAAACATGAGTGCTTGCTGCCTGCAGAGAAGACCAAAAGTCCCCATCCAGCAAAAGGCGCCTAGAGCTTTCCTGCTGCCTTCCTGCTGCCGTGTCTCTGATATGGACCAAAATACTTGAGGAGCCAGCGGAGGCCTGTCCTTTTCCAGAGAGCTTTGCTTTGGGTGCAGGGAGGTAGGGCAAAGAAAAGGAGAAAAACAAAACAAAACAATTCAGGAGCTTGGAGTCCAAAGAACAAAACAAGTGAAGTGTGTGTTTGTGGGCTGAGGACAAACAGGACAGAATCCTCAGTTCCTTGCCAGTCCTCTGGGCCAGGCAGGCTAAGGAAACGGTTCCACGGCAGGAGAGAGAGGGGTGTGGAGGGGACGGGCACTGCACCGTGGGGCGTGGGGGGGATACCTTCATGGCCACGTAGTGTTCCTTCTGCTTCTTCCCAGCCTGCCTGCGTGCCGCGGAGAAGGAGGGGAGCAGGAAAGAGGGAGGGCAGCGGCCCGGAAGGCGGAGGAGGGAAGCCCTCAGCAGAGCTGGCGGCGGGGTTACTCCCGGTCAGTGCCCTCCAGTCCCCAGCTCCGGTTTCAAGATCGCTGTAGTCTCTTTTGTTCAACATGAAAAGAAACCACAGGATCAGCTGCTTGAGAAGTGGGTGGAGGAGGCAAATGAAAAAAAAAAGAAGTCGAGAAAGAGATCACATCAGGTTCCCAGGCCCAAATACTCTTCTTAAAAGGACCCCAGGAGGGTCTCCCAGCCCTGACCCTGTCAATGGCCTGGAGGGGCCACGGCCAGATTCTCGCTCCTGGCTTGACTCAGCCTAAGCCAGGCCTTCTAAACAGGACTGCGAAACATTTCTCTGCCAGAAAAGGGCTGGGAACAAACATACTCAGGTGTCTTCTGGGGTACTTTTTGTTGTTTTGGTTTGTTTTCCTGATGCTAGGGCTCTACTTTCTTCTTCAGGGATAGCTCCCGCCTGCTTCACTGAGACGGCTGGACCCTCCCTGGGAAAACCAGGGCTTCTCTGGGAAGTTCAGGGCTCTGCAGAGGGGAGTAAGGCAGGATAACCTGGCTGCTTCCTGGGGTGACTCCTTAGGGCTCGTGAGAGGAGGCCAAGAGCCTGGGGTACACACAGCCTCAGGACCTCCCTGCTGGTCATCTGGGCCCAGGGTTCCCTACCCAGGAGAAGTTTCCTTCTCTACAGTGAGGACTTGCTGACGGACACCAAGACACCCCTGAAAGATCCCAGGTTTTGGAGTCTGGCTAACCTGGTTCATATCTCAGTTCCAGAATTTTCCAGTTATGTGGCCTTGGAGAAGTCACTTAGACTCTCTGAACCTCCATTTTTCTATAAATGGAGATCGGCCATACTAGGGGGTGGGTTAAGTAAACACTAACGACACTAAGTGAATACTGACTCACACACACTGCAAGAGAAAATACAAGCTGAAAAATTAAACAAGTTCAAAACAAATGTTGATAAAGTCTTGGATGACACTTATGTGAAGGGTTCCACAGAGAAACCAGAATATTTAGGGTCACGCTTCCTGAACCCTTTGTGGCAAGTCCCGGGAAAGCCAGAGTCTTCTCCTGAGACCAATGGGAGTATCACAACTTCAGCAACCACATATTCCTTATTCTACATAGAATGGAACTTGCATAAGTTCAACAAACTTCTAAATGGCTACTGAACCCAAAACACTAGAGCTATGGTTCCAAGTAGCAATATTTCTTGGCGCTCCTTGAAGGCAGGAGCCTGTAATAAAAGAGATGCTGTATAAAGACAGGATCCCTGCCCTTGCCTTCCAAGAGAAGGTGGACAGAGGGTCAGGTGAGCAGAGCCGTGAGCCTCCAGCCCACTCTGCCACTCCAGAATCAGTCAACCTTGAAATCGGGGGATGGGAAGAGACACGACACATCTTTCCCAGATCCATCTGCTAAGGCAACAGCATACCTGTGTCTTACTGAGAAGTGGGCAAGGTGGGAGAGGTGGTCAGGAGCCCCTGGAATGAGGACTAACATCAGCTGATAAGAAGCTGAATGGTAACCAGGCCCCCAAAGAGTCAGTGGAGTCCGTGGCCCCAGAGGGCGAGGTGACCTGTTCACACTGGCCAGGAGCTCTGCTAATGCAATGCAGGTGGTGGACACAGTCGGGCTGGCTTGGGAAGCCCAGATGGAAAAGAAAGATAACACTGGGGAGGTAGCATTGGCAGAGGCTCCTAACACCACAAGTTAGGGATTAGAATCAGCATGCAGGGCCCTGAGAAGCCCAGGAACATGGGAAAGGAAGGGAAGATGAATTTATCAATTAGGGGCTGAGAAGGGGTTCTTTCCAGGGTTGGAAAGGAAGAATTGTTCATATATATAAGGTATAAATTACTTCAGTTTTTCTTACTTTTAAAATTAATAAAACGTATATTAAGGGACATGGTGGTGCTTTATCAGCAGAGGAAGGGGATTAACATGTACCGAGCACCAGGTACATTATATGTATTATTTTCTTTCTTTCTTTCTTTTTTAATACACAGCCATTGTATTTTATTTGGCTGTGCCGTGCGGCATGTGGGATCTTAGTTGCATGACCAGGGATCAAACCCATGACCCCTGCATTGGTTGCCCAGAGTCTTAACCACTGGACTACCAGGGAAGTCCCTGTATTATTGTCTACAATCCTTAAAACAAGCTTATGAGAAAGGTATTATTTTTCCCATTTTTCAAATGAGGAAACAGGCCCAGAGATGTTAATATCCTGCTCAAGGTCACAGAGCAAGCAAGTGGTAAATCTGAACCCAATGAGCTCTGGCTTACAAAGTTTTGGCTCTTTTCGCTCTATAGAAATTAAATGAATCATTTTATTCTTTTAAAATGCTTCATAATGATTTTGGCATCAAAAGCTGGTGACTCCACACATGCGTCCTGATACTGGAATAAGGCAAAGTGGCAGCATGGGATGGTGCAAAGATGTTGAGCCTTGAGGTCAGAGAGACCCTGATTAAATTCACAGCCTTACTCTGTGACCTTGGGCAAAAGATGTAACCCTGTGAGCCTCAGTTTCCTCATCAATAAAATGGGGATGATAACACCAAGCTGGTGCTGTTGTAAGACTTGAATGTCACAACATATTTAAATGTAAAACGGCATCATAACCTGGTACAGCTTAGTCTGTTGGACAAAGTGTCACTCTAAGATTGCCTTTCTGTGCCTCAATGCAACAGCGATGAGAGGGCTAGAAATGCGAAGATTTTAAGGAGAAACAAACCGGACTTCCAAACTGCTCTTTGCCACCCACAAGGTAAATAAATCTCATACTGGAAAAGCAAGAGACATGAAACACTGCTGTTGAGGTTAACAACCCAAACTCTTTAAAGGCAGCCTGATATTATGTGGCACATGCCTTCCTGGAATCAAGTACAACTGTGTTTTCTATTCTTGTCTGGGTAAAGCTGACCTTTGATTTGCTTTAGTTCAAGCAATACTTCAACACAGCAGTGCAGCACTGATCCCCCTGATGGCAGACCAAGCTGGGGCCAAGCCCTACCCTGGATGGAAACCAAGAGCCTAGGCTCTGAGACGCTGCCTGGTTTTGACAGGTCTGGGAAACTTTCAAACTATGAAACTCTAAGGCTTCAAATTAGAACTTTTGATAAGTGCATACGGATGTGAATTGCAATCATCCAAAGATTTCAAGGAATTTCCAGTTTGATGACATAATGTTGACACATAGGTCAACTGATCGCCCAAGATGACCCCCAGGGGCCCCACAAGGACAGAAAACAAAGTTCGAGGCTGCAGCCTCAACTTCAGCAGCTGCGCAAATGGAAGGAAGGGGTTTAGGCAGGGAAGAAGTGGCTGTGAGTCACAGGATGTTCTTTGTACATGGGCTTTGGGGAACGTTCTGCCCATGTCTGTTACCACGAAGCCGGGACGTGGAGGAAGCCTGGCATTTCCCTCAGAAGCCCTCTTGTCTCTGCTCTGATGCCAGTCCATCCATGCCCAGTATCTTGTGACCTGGGAACTTTTCTGGCTAGCCTGGGCTGCTCTTTTGAGCAGCTCTTTATTACTCTGCTAGTAATAACATACTAGCAGAGTATGGAAGTCTGAAGTTCTAGTCCTATTCCTCCCCTTTGCCAGCTGTGCTTCCTTAGGCAAGTTACTTAACCTCTCTGAGCTTCAGCTCCTTCGTGTACACAAAAAGGAACAAAATTCCCTACCTCACATGATGGTCCTGCAATGAAGTAAAGTCTAAGCCTGGTGTTCCTGATGTGCCAGATACTGTACTAAATGCTTTATGCTTATCTCATGATTCCCCACAACAGCCCTAAGAGAGGACTGTTATCCCCATTTTGAGGAAACTGACACACAAAGATGCTCCAGAATTATCTAAGGTCACACAGCCGGTAAGCAGCAGAGCCAAGATCTGAACCAAGGCAGTCTGGCTGCCAGGTATGCTGAGTCTGTTAATACTAAACTGTACTGCCCCAGTGGATGTTTACAAGATGCTAACTTTACAACCCTTTCCCTCAACTCCCTGCCACAGCCAGTCTCCAAAGCCTGCCCTGCCCTGAGGGGATCAGGTCTTTCTGACTTTGAAAGATCAAAGCAGAATCAAAGGTTCATGCAGTGAGTTCTCAGTATTACCAGTAAACCCAACAGCCAGAAAGTTATGATCCATTTTCCTAAGTAAAGTCCAGCATAACCCTTGGGACTTATTTCATAAAAGTCTTGGTCAGAGCCACATCAAAGAGGTCAAACGAGCCAGATTTGTACCACGAATATATAGAAAATGACAGCCATTCCACTGACACTCAAAAATGTCACAGGGATGGAAAAACTCAAGACCCAAGTCAGGGTGTCAGGATGCAGGCACCGCTGCCCCAGATCTCTCCTCCAGTCCTTCCCCTTCCAACCCGTGACCTCAGCGATGTGGGATGTCTTCAACCACTACACATGATACAAACTCGAGAGGGGCCTGGGCCCATGATGCCACCTAGAGATGAAGGAGAGCTGTAGTCTGGATTCCAGGATTTGGGGAAGGAGCAAGGCACTGGGGCAGAGAGGATGTTTGAGCTGAAATGTCCAGCAGGAAGCAGGCTAATGAGCCCATTAGGTATCGCTAAACAACACGTTTAAGTTGCTCTACAGGAAATAAACAGTAAGAAAGCAAAGGGATACCTCCTTCCCTAGCCCAGTCCTGATCTGAGCAGCACCGGCCCTACTGGGAAGGCCTTAGCTCTGGCCAGCCTGCTGGTCGCCCCACTGGAAAATGCCAGATTCCCCAAAGAGGATGCAGTGGGCTGGAGTGGTGAGCAAACCTGGAGGCCCGGGTGGAAGAGGAGGCCAAGCAAGTAGGCAGTCCTTCCTGTCCCCTCAAGCCTCTGGCAGGGGCAGATGCAGCTGTGTGAGGCCTGAGGCTGACACAGTTTGGAGGACTCTCTTTAAGAAAAAGAATATTTTTTTTAACATCCTACTTTGGCAATTTTTTGATTGCTGAGATCCCTACCAGCGCCTTGGAAGGGGGCTATGAAAGTGAAGCTTCTTTAGCTTCTCAGTAAATCCACTTCAAGCCTCTGGGTTCATGGCAGCCCTTCCAGTAAAGTTCTGGAAGGTAAACCTTGTAGACGAAATAAAGCCAAGGCTGTGCTTAAGAACTTTTGTCATTATTAGTAATTGAGACCCCCTGGTGACTTGGGTTCACACAGTGGATCAACTTGAAAATGACATGTGCTGGGATTTTATACTTTTCAAGGTGCTTTCATTTGGCCCTCAGAATACACTGTGAAGGAGAAAGGGCAGGTATTATCTCTAACCTTCATTCCACAAAGATTCACTGGTTGCTTACCATGTGCCTGATTGTACTGCTATCATGCTGATGCTTGTGACAGAGCCACAAGCAAGGCCCAGCCCTGCCCTCCAGGAGCTACAGGCAGGGGACGGCCCACATCACCAGTCAGTCCCAGGTGATCCCTCCACCCAAGTACCGACCAAGTTTCCAAGACGAAACTGTTCAGGTTGTTTTGCCAAAGTCCCAATTTCGAGGCAAGGAAAGCTGAGGCCCAGAGAGGATGAACAAATTGGCAAAGCCAAAAGGCAGCCAGGAGCAGACGGGGAGGTAAACTAACTCAGATTAACTGCGTGTCAACTATGTGCTGTGACCTCGCTATCAGTCATCTACAATGTCATCTGATTTAATGCTCAACAACCCGCAGAGCAGCTAATCTCCACTTTTCAGGTAAACTGAGGGTCAGAAAGAATCAAAACATGGCCAAGGTTCACACTTAATGAGGGACAGAGCCTGAACTTGTTCTCCAAAGGAATCTTCTTGTGAGGGGGGAGCAAAGCCAGCAAAGACCTATTTCACCATCTTGGTGACATCACTCCCCCAAAACAAATCTTAATACAAAGCCCCAAACGCTTTCTCTTACAGCAGCATTTTCCAATCTTCCAGCACTTTTCGGTACGCGGGCCTCTCACTGTTGTGGCCTCTCCCGTTGCGGAGCACAGGCTCCGGACGCGCAGGCTCAGCGGCCATGGCTCATGGGCCCAGCCGCTCCGCAGCGTGTGGGATCTTCCTGGACCGGGGCACAAACCCATGTCCCCTGCCTCGGCAGGCAGACTCTCAACCACTGCGCCACCAGGGAAGCCCTCTTCCAGCATTTACAAACTACTTGCACAAGTTTCACCACATCCACATAAAACGATGCCTTCTTTAAATTAACTTCAAGTAATTTTTTCCTATTTAACAGCCTCCTAAGCAATAATACCCATGAAATTGCAATTTGAGATGGGTTAAAATGAAAAGTTTTCATCTGTGTACTGATCAAAATCATCTCAGATACCACACAAGACTCACTCAGAGAAACACTCCTTCTTCCCAGACTGCATCTCACAGAGACAGAATCTAGACCTGTCACTTTTTCTGGAGTTTTTGAGAATTTGTGCAACTTTTTGTACACTTCCATTGGACTGTAATCATGACAGGGACTTAAGAAGAAGCAACGCTCCTCACCTGGACTCCCAAACATTAATTTAACCCCTACTCAACTGGGTGGTTGTCGGTTTAGGAAGAAGATAATAAAATGTCCAAAAAGTTCCAGTGATGAGAAAACTGAGTGAGGGGCCCCTCTGTAAAGCTTCCTACATGCATTTCTTATGAGGATAGTTTCAAGGATAATTAGACTTGTCTATGACTTAACTCTTAAAACTGGTGGTCTTCCCAGTTGGGAGATTAATAGAACAGCACAAGAGACCTCTGTAGAAAGAGCACTGCACGGGGCAGCAGAGGTTTAGCTGTGTTCCATTCCCAGAATATCCCTCTGGTGGCTGTGCAAACTTGGGAAAGTCCCTCCCCGCTGCTGGATCAGAGTCTTTTCTAGAACAGAAGTTCCGTATGGACAGAGGCCATATTTGTTTTGTACACCTCTGTGTCCCAGCACCTAGAACAGTGGTTGGGACATATTACATGTTCAATAAATACTGGCTGAACGTTTGAATCAATGAACCCATTTGTCTATAAATGAACTAACTGGCCTCTAAGGTCTCATCCAATAAGTGGAAATAAAACAATGCCCTAGCCCAGAAAACCATGGGACTAGAAAAGAGTATTTGAGCAGACACTCCCCTATCCACAGATTATCAGTGGATAGGCCAATGGATTTAGCAGGTGAAGTGGAAGGAAAAAACAAGGTGAGTCCTCTAACCAGATCACAGGAGCCCGGTAGCCCAGCACAGATGACAACACGGGTTGGTAGGTCTATAAGAACCTGAATGGCACTGTCCAAAGGGGCTGTCAGTCTCCAGCCTTGGACTGATCCAAGCCTCCAGCCCTGGTCCCACAGTCACCAATGACTTGGATGAGAACAAAGAGAGCTATTTATCAAATTCCTACATGACAGGCAACAAGCAGCAGCAGCAAATAGAACATATGGCAAAACCAAAATCTAAAACGGTTTGGGTAGGAGGAGATGACACAGGGAATCTAAAAATGTAAACTAGAAGAACCCTTTAGGTTCAAGAAGCCAACAGCACAATTCAGAAACGGAGAACAAGTGACTTGCAATACTGAATGTTTAAAAGGCTCTGTGGTTTGGGTTGACTGCGCATGGAATATGAGTCAGCAGTGTGACGTGGATGCCAAGAAGCTCACTGCATTAACAGAAATATGGTGCTCAGAGCAAAGGAGACAAAGCTCTTTCTACTCTGTGTTGGAAGACTGCTGTAATTTCTGATAAACTTCAACAAAGACGCAGACACACTGAAACACAACCTACCAGAGAAGAGGCAGAAATTGGGGGTGGGGGGGTGACATTCCAGGAGAGGAATGGAGGCCATTTAGCCTAGAAAAAACAAAAGATTTCAGGAAGGGGGGGGGGGGAAAGAGCTGTCTTTTAACACTTCAAGAGAAATAGATTAGCCTCTTTCTCTGGGAGATAAGCAGACCAGTGAATAGATTCTGATAATTAGAATACCAGTATTCTAATATTGGGTATCCTGCCAATACCTGAAATGAGCTGCCGTGGGAGAGGCAGGCTCCCTCCTCAGCTAGGTAGAGAAGGTTGATGAGGGCAGGACTCTGAACCAAGGATCCTTCCCATCCACAGAGTGACAGTGCAAGAGAGCTGAGCCCATCACGCTGTAAGTAGGGGTGTCAGGGCAGAGAAACAGAGGTCTCCAAGTCAGGATCTACACCAACATACCCCAGCCTCAGATGCTCTCTGAAATCTAGAGTGCTATTCAAATTCAGCAAAAAGTTACTGATTTCACCTCGGAAGAAGCACCATTTCTGCTGCACTTCCCTCTGGACTGAGGCCTGGCTCAGTGCTGCAAGACAGGCAAAGAAAGGTGGAAGCACTTAAGAAGTAGCTGCAGGGCAGATAAGAGACCATACTGGGTGAATGGAGAGATAAGCCTTGATGGGAGACAATCATACTCAGAGATCTCTCTTCAGAGCTGTGCAGAGAAAGTTGTTTGAATGCAGGTTTGTTTTCTCTTCTCTACCCTGACTCATGTCTCTAGTTGCTCTGCGTCTAAGGAAGCACCCACTGAGATCTGAAACAACACCCGCCCCCAACCATAGTCTGTTTCTCTGGCCATGCAGTGCAGAGGCAGAAGAGCAAGCCCAGGTTCTCAGAAATGCATCACTGACACACAGGAGTAATATTGGCTCCCATTTATTGAACACGTACTATGTGCCAGAAACTGTGTTAGGGTTTACATTTCACATTGCAGGTTACTTATTATTTACAGCTGAAGAAATTAAGGCTCAGAGAGGTTAAATGGCTTGGCCAAGATGGCACCACTCCAAAATAGTCATAGCTCATGTTCACTAAGTGCTTCCTATGTGCCAGATGTGGTCTTTCAGCAATTAAATGGTTCATCTCCTTTACTCCTCAGAAGAATCCTATGAGCTAGGTTCTCCTATTGTCTCCATTTTACAGATGAGAAGAGTGGCCCCAAAGGGGTCTAAAGGACTTATTCACAAAGTCACCAAGCTACAAAGTAATACATCATAGCACTCTTTCCTCTTGGTCACACTGTCTCTGCAGTGGAAGAAATAACCGTGACTCTGTCTCTGGTCCACCAGGCAGGGGGCCCCCAGGGGATAAGGAAGGACTAATGCCTTGATTGGTGATTGCTACCCCTCTGTGTCCTGTGCTGAGACAGACAGGTGTGCAGGATGGGGGCCTATAGGGCAAGAAAACAGCATCCGGCCTGACTGTGCATCCAGGAGTGGTCCAGCTGGGAGCTCCTCGAAGCTGACCCAGGAGCCCAAGCACAGTCACACCTGTCTCTGATGTGAAATGACACCTCCCCCGCACCACCCCACACTGCTTGGCCTCCCTTTGTTGGCAGATCCCACCCTGCTCACTGCCTCTTATCCTGCCCAGGGAAAGCACAGTCTGGCTTCCCAAGAGAAAGCTCCAATCCAAGCCTGGTTTAAACTCCAGCACTTTACACCATTTCTTCTTTCGCCAAGAGGATGGCGAGTCCTCTTGGGAGTCCTCTCAGCAAACGCTGGCCCATCCCATTCCTCCCATTCCTCCCAAACACCAAACTGAGAAAAAAAGTACTTTCCTGGAGCAGTGGCAGCAGCTAACTCCTGATGGCTGCAATTTATCACTCATGCTGTTTAGAACCGCCAGTGCATGGAGATGATAAAAAGCAGACTGACTCTCAGTCAGCTTCGTTATTGCTTTTAAAGTCTCTACAGACCACGCAGGTCATCACGGCCTGCACCCAGGGGTCTGCTCCCACCGCCCCCTGCCCCCCGTGGTAGGCCACGGCCCGGGAGGCTGCTCCGTGGTGACTTCTGCAACCAGTGCCTCAGCCAGCAAGCTGCCTGCTCTCAGCTGCTTCCTAGAAGGCATGCAGTAAACTGCCCAGGGCACACCCCGGATCAGAGATAAAGGTGTCACTTTTTAAAGCTCAGAGTTCAAGTACCCACCAGACTAAATCAAATGACCTGGAGGAAGATGAATTGCATTTTCCTTTTAGAAATGAATGCTTAACTTTCACTTCTCCAAATCAAGTTGCAACTTTAACTGCTCTTACATGCACGGAAGTACCCCGTCTGTAAATCTTCTTATTCATGGCAACCATATGGCCAACTCCAAAAAAATGAGGTTGGCAGCAACCTGCCGCCCCCCTAACGGTCCTAACGCCAGGCTGGTGCCATTCCTCTCTGGGAGGTTTTCTTCTGTGTCCCCAGAAGAGGCCAGCACACTCACTGAGTCCCTAGTTTCTTCTCAAATACATCCTGCAGAGAGGCCTTACAGCCCAGCCACTGAGGAGGAAAACCCCGTAGGGAAGAGCTAAAAGGAAAAAGCGCCAGGCCGCCTGGGCTGCTGTCTCTCCCTGGTGCAGGTTAACTTCCAATTACGAACCAATTCACAGAAGGCTTTTGCTTACCTGAGCTGGAACGCTCGATCTGGTATAATGTCCTTAGAACTTGGTGTATGTTCTTCATGCTGGTGTCTCTGTGGCTGTACAAAAGAAGTCGCCGAGCATCTGAGAACAGGCGAGACACACTGCAGGGGGTGCAAGAAAAGTAGAAAAGCCCTGGTTAGGCCAGCTGTCTCTCCAGCTTGAACAAAGTACCTGCCAGGAAGACCCAGCCTGGCTGCAGGGTCCTCCGTGGGCCGACCCTGACCCACTCCCGCTGCCCCCTCCTCCAACTTCACTGAGACCCTATGCTCACAGCCACCCAACCAGCAACCCTGCCCCAAATGCTCGTCCTCATGTGTCCATACAACCAAATCTTACCAGCCATCAAGGGCCAGCCCATGTTGCCGCCTCTCCAGGAAGCTCTCTCTCTCTCACACACACACACACACATGCACACAGGTCCCCAGGACCAACTTATCCAAAAGACACAGCAGACACAGTGCCTAGGGCCCAGGATACTCTTATGGGTCCACAAAATGTTTAAATTTCTTTTAAAATCAGAAAAAAAAAATTCAGAAATTCAGAATGAATGCATATAATAATGAATCCAGCCTGGATTATACTCATCTTTATACCAACACAGTTATAAAATAAAATTTTTAATATTGTTGCAAGGAAGAAGGGGTTCATGAAAGCCACAAAGCCTAAGGTCCATGAACATTATAACGTGGCCCTGACTGCCTGGCAGCAGCTTCCTCTAAACTGTCCTGCTACATCTCCTGCAGTTCTTAGTCCTTTCTAACTCATGCCATGGTTCTGTGCCTTCCAAGAATCTTCAACGGCTCATTTGGGAAACACTTACTCAGTCCTAATGTCTGTTGTTGAAGCCAGGAGCCAGGAATACAAAAGTGAAGAAAGCAGTATCCTGGCCCTCAGGGAGCTCACACCCAGGGCTGAGAAAGACTTGCAGATGAAAGACCGATGCAGTGAGATAGGGCAGCACTGGAGGCAGAGAGGTGATCTGAGAGCACAGAGGACCAAACTCTCCCAGCCTTGGCTGTGAGCTCCTTGAGGACAGGCCCCTCCCTCTGCACAGCTCTGTATCCCCAGCTCCTGGACCAGCCATTTCCCACACACAATAAGTGTGTGCTAACTGAATGTTTGCTCATTAATGGATAAAGCTGATGTGCTATATCTCCCTTCTCTACTTACCAACCAGTTTTTGGAGGAAAAGCCCCCCAACCACAGGACTTTCATCCACATAACGTTACTCCTAAAATGCACCAAAGTGAGGTCACACAGTCTTAAATCCTGGTGGCAGCTCTCTCTGGTCTCATTCTTTGGACTTTATCACCCAAACCGTCACAAAAGAAGCTTCACTCAAACCCAACCATTCAAAATTCCCCAGAGGTTGAGAAGGGAAAGGAAAAGTATTAACTGACAAGTTTGGGAATGAAAACCTGATCTGGTACTTACATGGACTTGTTAAAGTTTCCAACAACCCCGGGTGCCTCACCAGGAGTCGGATAACGGAAACAGGGGTTATTGGCATTACAGATAATCCCCTGAACCCAAGGAAGTGTTCCTGCAGAGGGCATGGCTTTGTTTGGAAAGTGGCCTGTTGAAATAGAGGAGGAGAAAAACAGAAGGAGAAACATTAATTCTTTGAAGGATTTGGGACTTGATAGGAACCTTTATCTCTTTTGGTTCCACCAAACATTGCTCCATCCCAAATCTGTCTGTCCCATTCCCCACATCCCTGAGACCTGCCACCCTGGACTAATCTGACCCTGAGCTGGAAATGTGGCATCGGATAGCGGTTCTTAATCTACTTACTATAGTCTGTTGAGTGGGATTCATGGCAGCAGCCTTGGGGAAGTGACCAGAGGGGTTAATTAGACCATATACAGAAGGTGCCTGGAGGGCAGCAAGTACTGGCTCCTCATTCCTTCATCTTCTACAACTCACCTCGCCTTTCAGAGACACAGAGGGGCCCTGGCGAGGACCTAATCCAATTCCTTCACACCTGAAGGAGGAAACCACAGCAAGATAAAGTGGATGATGAACACTCAGGGAGTCAGTGGGCAGGACCGGGGGTAGAACCCACATTCCTGTGATCCCAGTCATGCTCCTTCCCTTCCACCTGTGGCCTCCTTTATCTGCTGGCTTTCCTCAGTCCCCCTGGTACTGTCCTCTGTGACCTCTGTTCACCTTCTCCACTAGCTCCCAAGCTCCTCAAAGGCACCTAATGAACGTGCTGACTTGGGGTCAGATGCCATCTCTGAAGCTATGCTAGTTGCTGTTGCTGCTTCTCCTCCCATCAGAGCACCGAGCCCCATCCAACAGGCCATGCCCTCTCTGTCCCCTTCCCTTCATTACAGAGGACCGTCTTGCAGACAGCAGGACTGTGTGTACAGGGGCTGGTGTGCTGCGTCAAAGGCCATGGGGCTGCTTACGGGGATCAAGATAAATGTGCCCTGGAACCAGGGGCTCTTAACCTGAGACCAAGCACGTGTGGATTCCTGTGACAGAAAGGCTGAGGCTCCACGCTCATCCTATTCTCAGGGTTATCTGTGACCCCAAAAGAGTTAACAACCATTAAGAACCATGGCTTTGAGTAGTGGAGAGCCGTATAGTTTCACAGGCTTTAGGGTCAAAACAACTGGGATTTACATCCAGTCTCTGCAACTTGCTAAGCAATGACTTTGGCCAAGTCACGGACCCCTTAACCCTCAGTTCCCTCATCTATAAAATGGTGGTAACAGTACAATCGATTTCGCAGAGCTGTAGTGAGATTTTACAAGCAAAGCATGCCGTAAAGTGCCTGGCAGAGATTAAGGCTCAGTGGATGGGCCCGTTAGGGTTACTGAGGCACTGTGGTGGCCAGCCTACAACAGTACTTCCTTGGCTCTCGCTCAGCCAGCAACACTCCTTCCATCACACAGTCCCCCCCTCCCCCAGGCAGAAACCCAGTTTTATTCAGCTTACTATTTTCATGCAAATGGACTAACAGAGTCTCCCCAGAAGTTCACCCACAGCCAGGACTTGCTACACTTTGCATTTCAATATTGGGGTCCTTCTATCTTTCTTTTTCTTCTATCCACATTCCAACCAGAGAGGCAACATCCAAAGCAAGGATGAACCAAGATCTGGACCCTGTGGCCACCCTCTGCAGGGACTCTGGCCTGTTGAACGTTTACTCAGTTAATCCCCTTATCTCCCTGTTAATAGTTCAAGGAAAACCAAACAAGGTCCCTTGCCTAGGTCAGCTGCTCCTCATTCAGGGGAGATTTATGTAAACCAACCAAATACTCAAAGGACCAAGGGATTCTCCCCTTTAACCTCCAGGAAATACTGGCACCAAAAGCAGGGTGATGTTGGTCCGGCACACCAACAACGTGCTTCAGTCTAAACCTTGGTGAGTGAAGCAAAGACCCTCCCTCGTGTGTCGTGTCCCACCTGATTTGCAAATAAAAGCAGGGTAAGGACTTGGCATTGGTGCACAGGATGACAATCCAGTAGCTTAATGGAGTCTCATGACCCAGGGAAGTGATTAGGACCTTGATGGGTCTGGGTCAAACTGGGAAAGATTTATGGGGAAGAATTATATACCAATCCTTTGTTCCTAGAGACAAGACACCTCTGTAGGCCTCACCTTAACTCTCTGCCCTTCCAGCTAGGTCCCTAGAAGGCGGTGAGAACAGGAAGTAAGGTTGCAGTAAGTACATAGATAGTCTTATCTATCTTCCATAGGTATAGGAATTTCACAACATTCCTGAGAATTGATGGTCTGGATTCAGAGAGATTTGGGTCAAAATTCAACAACTTGCACAAGATCACAACCTCAGCAAGTGGCAGAGCCAGGATCCAAACAAACCCGTCTGTCTGATACCAAGGCCTGCACTACTTCCCTTACACTGTCTCGTCTGCTTGTGATAATTCCCGAGAAAGAATAGCTTATCAGATGAAAAAGCTGAGTTTTCCCTAAAATGTGTACTTCAGTGGGGCTTAGGGTAATGCTTATACAAAATCCAACACACACTTGTTCATCGATCTTTGAGGTTCCAAACAAGAAAGCAGTGTTACCTTCCAGGCCCACAAACTGAGTGTGTATTATTTCATTGTAAGCTCTTTTTCTTTTTGGTGAAATCAGAAAATCACATCTGGTAGAATGTTTTGAGGTTTCGTGGGGTTTTTTAAAACTTGAATATGTATAATGTGTACTAGCAAATTAGCAGGTAAACAACTGCCACTACGTGCCCTGAGAGACACGGAACCAGACCGAGAACACCTTTCAAAGGTGACCCCAGCCCTACCTCTTCCCTGAAGAACTGTATCCTGCGCACCGATAGGGCTGGTGGGATGTGGGTGGAGCTGGTTAATGACAGGAAAAGTCACTGGAGCTGTGGAAAAGAGGTCCCAGCCAAACTTCCCCCACAAATGCTGATCTTTTAGACCGGGACATTTTTGCAGTATTAATCCATCCAGCAAGCCCAGCCAGGAGAGAAAGACCGTGACTGTGGGATAACACAACAACCATATGGGGTAGGTCTTATCATTCCCTTTTTATAGAGATGAGGAAACCCAGGTACAGAGAAGCCAAGCCATTTGCCCCAAGGCGACATACCTGTGTTGAAGCCGGGATTCAAACCTAGGTAACCTGACACCTAGAGCCTGTGTTCTCAGCCACTACTGTATTCTCTACGCTCACTGAAAAGGCCGTCGTCCAAACACATGATTGAGAGTCAGATGACCTGAGCTTTATTTCATCACTGTCACTTGATACATATGTGACCTCGGGCAATTCCCTGCACTTCTCTGAGCCCCAATTTACTTATCAAGAAATTAAAGCAAATGATAGCAATTATAAAGTCCATTATACAAGGTTGTTATAAGAATCAAATGAAATAATATTAGTCAATCTGAGATGTTCTACACAAATGCTACTTAAAATTGTATGTTCCATGATTTGCAACTGTGTGATAAAGACATAATGCATATGAAAAAGCCCGGCAGGCACCAGATGATAGTGGTATTAAGGTATTGCCTTAGGGGGCTTTTTTTTTTATTATTTATTTTTGGCTGTGTTGGGTCTTCGTTTCTGTGCGAGGGCTTTCTCTAGTTGCGGCGAGCGGGGGCCACTCTTCATCGTGGCGCGTGGGCCTCTCACTATCGTGGCCTCTCTTGTTGCGGAGCACAGGCTCCAGGCGCACAGGCGGGCTCTTTTAATTACCCCTTTCTGAGCTATCAGTAAGGTTATTTTACTTTCATGATTGAAAATGCATGAAACAGATGTTGGCTATTATTATAATTACTATTATCACCATCTACTAGGACTGAAAATGGTTTCCTGAGCTCATGCCTTATCAAACAATTGGAAGCCTAGCTTTTCTGTTCCAAGCCATTTGCACTGTTTCCTAAAGATAGCATCTTGGGAGAGGTCACATTTAGCCCATGCCCATTGCCTGGATTCCACTTGCCAGCAGTAAGTCTCAGGCGGGATGCTCATATACTCACATTCATGTTGTTCATAGGGTGGGTAGCTCAGCCTCACGGAGATCAGGATCAGGAAGATAAACAGAGGCCAGGCCACTTCCAGCAACAGCTGACACTGAGTGGGAAATAAGACAGAGCACTGTGAATTAAACAAACAAAACAACATGGAAGCCTAATGCTATTGAGCTTTGGGAAATCCACAAAAAAAGTTAATTAAACAATTGCTCAGAGCTTCCCTGGTGGCACAGTGGTTAAGAATCCACCTGCCAATGCAGGGGGCATGGGTTCGAGTCCTGGTCCAGGGAGATCCCACATGCCGCAGAGCACCTAAGCCCATGCACCACAACTACTGAGCCTGTGCTCTAGAGCCCATGAGCCACAACTACTGAAGCCCACAACTACTGAAGCCCGTGCACCTAGAGCCCGTGCTCCACAACAAGAGAAGCCACCGCAATGAGAAGCCCGTGCACCGCAACGAACAGCAGCCCCCGCTCACCACAACTGGAGAAAGCCCGCGCCCAGCAACAAAGACCCAACGCAGCCATAAAAATAAATAAACAAATAAATAAATAAACAATTGATCAACTTCTCCAGCCTCTCTTACCACTCTCTAAGCTTTGATAATACTGAATTGTTTGCAGTTCTTACCTTATAACTTACTATTCCATACCTCTGTGTTTTCCCTACAAAAGGGAAGATGCTTCCCACCCTGCTTCATCTGGCTCACTTCCACTCATCCTTCAAGATTCAACCAGGCACAATTTCCTTTACTAAAATCTCAGTCTGAGCTGGAAGCCCTTCTGCTGTGCTCCCAGAGTAACCCATGCATCCTCCTCCCATAACAGTTTCCCTGAGCCCCTGAAATCATGTTTTTATCACTGGCTTCCTATATGAGTACCCTGAAGGCAAGCACTGGACCAAGTCATCTTTGCATCTCCAGCCTTAGCATAGTGTCAGGTATGTTATGACCATTTGTTAAAAGAAGAGGGCCAGGGCAACCTGCTGTGCTAAATACACACCACCTTGGCTCTAAAGGAACACACAAAGTTGCCCTCTGCAGGGCTGAGAATAGGGCTCCAAAGGACAATGGAAATTCACATGTAGTTCCATAGTGACCTGTGTGCCCCCAGGACTGGAAAGATCTGGGAAGAGTGCAAAGTCCTTCCCCATCCATCAAGATCTGGTCACCACCTTCTCCAGTGGGTTAGAAGATCATTAAACATATGTAACTGTGATCCACCAGTTAAAGCAATGGGGTTTCTCTAAAGGAAAAACCTGCCTCAGTGAGTTACCAGGGGATAAATAAGCACAGGGACAGGATGGAAATCATGAGACATAATCTAACTGAATCTATGGTGTTTGGACAACTAGTTCCATGGCCTGAAGCCTCACCTCCTTCATTCCTTTCAGTTCTGGACTCAGATGTTCTAATTAGGATGAACACCAAAGAGCCCTGAATAGTCACGGGCCCTTGTGGTTGAGAGTAACTACAACTGTGGCTTCAGAGCCAAGAGAACACTGATATGAAATCCCTCCTTTTATTTAAACAGAATTTTTTTTGATCCCCAAGTCCATATATTTTTATTATGAGAATTTTGAAATTAAAAAATATATACAGAAAAGTAGAAAAAAATAAACATAAATCACCATTAATCCTACTTCCTGGAGATAATCCCTAGTAAATTAAGCTAACAATGGTTCTCCATTAATATTTTTTGTCTTTTTTTCCTATTCATACATAAATAATAAATTTTTCTCTACAAAATTGAGATTATACAGCATATATAATTTTGTATTTTGCTTTTTCATTGAACATCATACTGGGAGTGTTTTCCATGACAAAATACTCTCTTAAAATATGGATTTTAATGGCCACTTGATACTCCATGCTGTGAATAGATCATAATTAATTTAACCTTTCTGCTTCAGATTGGTTTTAGCTTTTGTTTATTATTCGTCATTGGATTTCTGGTATTTTACATTCCAAAGACCTTTGATATGGTTCCACATTAAACTCTTTTTTAAATCTTCTTTTTAGAAGGAAATACATGGATGAGGACAGTGGATGTCCTTGGATGATAAGAACATGGGTGATTTTTTTTAAACACCTTCCTGTGTTTTCTAAATTTTCCATAATGAGCATGTATTACTTCTCTAGTAGAACAAACAAACAAAAAACCACTGTTACCATATAACTATGAAGAACAGTTTGCTCTAGATAGCACACCAGGAAAAAAAAAAAGACAAATGGGTCCTTTGGAAGAAAGCATGCTGTCAATGGGGTCTCCAAGACCAAAGATGGGGCTGGTCTTGCTAAATATTTCTGTAAATAATCCCAAAGAGGCAACACACAGCGAAATCTCCAAGCTTTCAAATGACATTCAGCCTCCTCTACCAGCTGAGCTGCAAGTCCCTCCTTGGGCTCCCCAAGTACCCTGAGCCTCTACCAGCACTGGGCATAGCAGGGGCTCCTCCTCCAGTGTCCCTTTCTTCTCACTGAGCCTGCCACATGATAAGGGCTTTAAGAATGTGTGTTGAGTGAGAGAATGAACTGAAGTTTACAAAATAATAAAGATGGAAATGTAAGTCAGTTGAGCCCTTTGGGAAAGCAACTTGGCCATATGTATTCAAAAGATATGTTTATTCCCCTTGACCAAACAATATTCCTAGAAATTCATCCCACAGAACTAAGTTTAAAATGTCAAAAAGCTATATACACTGTTACTCATTCATTCAAACACTATAATTGCAAAATATTGCAAACAACTTAATTGCACAGCAATAGAGAAATAATTAAATATGGCACATCTACTCAACAATACATTATGCAGTCACTACAACAGGGTTTATGAAACACAGACACTGTTAACCATATAATATTAAGTGAAAAAAGTGGAACACAAAATTGTATGCATTCCAAGCTTACAGCTAAATAAAATCACTCACAAATATTAACAGACGGGAGTAAAACTTCCAAAAAACGGTTTAACTGTGAATAAATTCAGAAAAGAATAATGAAGTAAAAAAAAAAAAAAAACCAACAAAACCAAAATTAATGAAGAGTATGAGTAAGATAGCCATCAACCCTGAAGCTCTGAAGCTACTATGTGTACTTTTGCGATAAATAGTAGCTACCATTTACTTTTTTAGAGTCAAGTGTGTAGCAGGCACATTATATATGGATTATTTCATTTAAGCCTGCAAACAACCCTGAGATGTAGGAACCATTATTGTCTGTATTTTATATGTGGCAAGGCTAAAGCTCAAGGAAGGGTAAGTCACAGAGAAAGTCAGTGGCAGGGTTGAGATTAGCAGCTAGTTTTGCCCAACTCATGTGGCCCAGGGAGGAAATGACCCCACTAGGTGGCACAGTCAAAAAATACCAACAGGTTCCACAGAGGTAAAATGAGCTCATGGCCTATAGGTTTATGATAGCTACAGCCAATCCTGAGCACCTACTGTGTACCAGGGATTTATATAACTCATCTCTAATATTTTCACAAGAACTTTGTGAGGTAGCTGGTATCATTAGATAGTGAAGAAAGTAAGATTGGGGCAGGTTATGAGCCATACATAGCCTGGTAAAAGAGTGTGCCAGCGTTTGAACCCAGATCTACTGACCCTGACGTGCTTTTGCAACCATCATCCTGCCTCTCACAGAGCCATGTTTGAGATATATACCTTACAAGATGGCCACTTAAGAGGAGTCTGGCACTCACCAGCCCTCCTGGGCACTGATCTGACCCAATGAATCAAAGTTTATGTTCCTGAACATCTCTGTAGCCCCACATCTAGGATCCAATAGGGGAGCAGATGCTCAAAATATGTTGATTGATTGAAAAAAAAAATGAATGGATCTTTCCCATGGCATTGATAGCAAAGAACATGAAGAAAATCTTACAACTCATTTTTAGCAACTGAAGCCAGTGCGTGTAAGCAGATTAGGGAAAGAGGTAAGGAAAAGATTGACAACCATAATGACAGCTAACACTTAAATAGGCCTTACCATGTATCAGTGTTCTAAGTACTTAACATAGATGAACTCATTTAATCTTCAAATAACCCCATTAGCACTATTATAATACCCAGTTCACAGATGAGGGAACTGAGGCTGAAAGAGTAAATAAATTGCCCAAAGATACAAGCCTGGTAAACGGCAGAGCCAGAATTCAAAGCCAGTCCAACTCAAGGGTGTGTTCTTAGCCACTATGCACCCCAGTCTCCTTACCCCCTGCCCCATTACCGGAGTATCTAGATCTTGATCTTTATAAGCCATGCTGAGCTGAGATACTAACATGTATGAATGAATGAAGAGACCATCTCCAAGAGCCAGCACTCAAACCAGAGAACTCGTGACACACAATTCTCTCCATGCACTTTTACTCTGAACCTCTAAAATTATTTCTGTCATTGAACATAGAATTTGCCTTCCAAACTCAGGGGGCTGTTCTAGGTACTTCTTTTCCTAATAGCCTCCCTCTAGAAACCCAATTTGACTTCTGCCAGGAATGCCATTCTGGCTCCACTCATTGTCAAAATCAGATTTCTCCCCCATCTCTCAGCTTAGCACTTTTCGTTCAGAATAGGCCCTCATAAATATTTGGGTTGGCCAAAAAGTTCATTTGGGTCTTCCATACCAGATGGAAAACCCAAACGAACTTTTTGGCCAACCCAATAGCTTGGAAATAAGACTGATGCTTTACTGCTACACACTCCTATAGAAAACTAGAAAACTCTTCTAAATCTTAGTCTGATGATACCTACCCACCTCCCTCCACACCTGCCCCCACCACGAGGCAGAGGAGATGGAGAGGAACACCGTGTTCAAAAGATGCTTCTTACCAAAGTTAGAAACTCAGAAGCCTTCTTTTAGGTTGGGTATTAAAACAAAAATTCTGATGTTTCAGTAAATTGCTACACTGAGCTGCTCTGGGGACTTTCCACCTCGTTATTCCTCAGCAACAACATGGGGATCATATGAGCGAGTGTTTCTAGAGCAGGGTTTCTCTCAACAGCACTATTGACATTTGGGGCCAGATAAGCGTTGTAAGGAGCCCTCCTGTGAATGGAAGAATGTTTCCCCCATCCCTGGCCTCCGCCCGCCAGAACCAACAATACCAACCACCCCTGGCCAGGGCTGTACCTGCCAAACAATATCTCTAGACATTACCCAATGTCCTTGGGACATTAAAATAGTGCTAGGCTACTTTTAGAACTTGATAAGGTAATACGATTCAATGGGGAAAAGAAACAGATGAAAATATGAGAGACTATTCTGAGAGGTTAAAAAAGTAAAATGGGAGACAATGAATTTTCCCAGTTAACAGGATGTCCATCAAAGCAATAGCACACTCTAGGCTATATCAGCATCACGATGAAAAATACTTATCGATATATACCTCAATTAAATCTGGAAAAATTAAAGTGAAATCTTAAAGATCAAATCAGAGAAATGCTGGAGGGAAAAAGAAATCTGAAAACCACGCCTGCCCTCCCAGAACTGTAAAGCCTCATGTGGTGATGGTGGATTTTTAAATTGGTTTGATCCTTCGGAAGGACATCTGATCATATATGTCGAGGGCCATTTCCTTGGACCTAGGAATCGTACTTCTGAGATTTTGGCCTAAGGAAATAATATAAAAATAAGAAAAGGCTATATGTATAAAGTCTTTATAGTAGCTTATGTATAACAGCAAACACGGGAAACATCTGAATGTTGGCAATAGGGTATGAAGTTACAAAATAAAAACTGCATTGATGGATTACTGTAACGCTACCAGGAATGTCAGTGGCATTATCCCATGGCAGATTTGGGCCCAAAAGATCCAGCCCCTCCTCTTACTAATTTACTAACTTATAACACTTTCTTCACCTGTGCAACAGAAATTGTAATGCATACCTCTCAGAATTGCTGTGAAAATCAAGAAGATAACGGATACAAAAGAACTTTCAAAAGTACAAAACACAGACTACACATCAAGAATCATTATTATAAATACGTAAATTACTTGGAAACATATATGCCAAATGATGTTAAGTGAAAGAGGAAAACAGAGCACAAAATGGTATGTATGTATGTATGTATGTATGTAATGATTATAATTGTCTCCTTG
Source organism: Delphinapterus leucas (assembly GCF_059928025.1). Classification (NCBI taxonomy): domain Eukaryota; kingdom Metazoa; phylum Chordata; class Mammalia; order Artiodactyla; family Monodontidae; genus Delphinapterus; species Delphinapterus leucas. The sequence continues at coordinate 97,165,711 of NC_143134.1, forward strand.
GGCTATCGTCCTTCAAGTCCCCTCAGTGCCAAGGACCACACCATCTGACCCTCGTCATCATGAGCTATCTACCTCAGGGACTCCTTCTGCACGTAACATAAAATTCAGCTGCCCTTGCTCAGCTCCATGGCTGCATGATCTGCCCCTGCTGACTCCCAACTCACCCCCAGCCAGTCTTCCTTCAGTGCCACTGGCTTTCCTGTTCTTTGACTCCAGGACGTACGTTAGGCCCGTGGCCTTCACACCCTCTGTCTCTCTGCCTGGAATCCAGTGGCCTGACGGCTGAGCTCCCGATTTTCCCCTGGCTAACTGCTGCTCGAACTTCAAGGCTCTCAGCTTAAATGTCATGACCTTCTATTCTAAATTAACTCCCTATCCTCAGCCTGGTAGTACCTAACACAGTAGGACAGTTTGGTTTTTTTCCTTCATAGCACTTATCACAGTTTGTTATGAGATTTCTACTTATGTGATAATGTGCTTCATATCTGCTTCCCTCACTGAACTGTAAGCTCTATGAGGGCAGGGGTCCTGCCTGTATACCCAGCACACTATGTTACGTGCAGTAGATGTTCAATAAATATCTATCCAAAGGAAACAATAAATGGCTATTTGTTCTAACTTTCCTCATTCCAAAGAAGTGGAAACTAAAACTCAGGAAAAATGAGTTTCCCTGAGCCATTGAGACATATAGTGGCCAAGCTGGAATTAGAATTGAATTAGAATTAGATAATAATTAGAATTCTTATCTGGATTTGAACCAGCAATGCCAAGCCAGGACTAAGGACAGGAAAGAAATGTATTAGGTGAAATTGGAAGCCGGGAGGAGGTGCAGAAAGTTTGTGTCTATGCTATAAAATTCTCTAGCGGCTCTTAAACGAGGAGTCTTAATTTTTATTTATTTGATAGCTTATTCCTTGTCATTAAACAATCCCCAAATATTGATACTCTTAATATTGATATATGCAGAAATTAGAATTATCTATTTTCCCAGACACACAGCTAAACAGATCTAAATGAGAAAATTAATGGCAAAGGCAAAAAGGAGAGGCCATATGGCCGTAATCTGTCCCATCTGTTCCATGGGGACCTTGGCCTCTGGCTCGGCCTAAAACCAGATGAGGACCCTGAGAACTCTGAAGCCCCTCGCCCTTCCTGTCCCAAGCCCTGTTTGTGCTCAGTGACTGCCACCCACACAAGTTAACCGTTACTTTGGACCCAAACTGAGCTTTGCACCCAACTTATGCAACTCAATTTCAATGTATTCTTTGCCCAACAGGAACAGCGGAAATCTACCCCTGGCTGATGGTCCCCATAAGTCTGCATAATGGGAGCACAAGAGAGAGGTCCCCAGGATTCATTAGCAAACAAGGATACAGAGTGAAAGGGCAAACGGCCGTCTTTCAGGAAGGTTGCTCGGGGTTTACTGTTCAGCACCCAGCTTTTACATCTTTCTTCCCATCTCCCTGCACACAAGGCCCCTATAGCAGGGAAGCCTCTTTGAGACCTGTAAACTAATGGCCCATTTAATGCATTTACCCACTGTTCAGCAAATACTTATTAAGCATATCCCCGGTGCCAGGCTCTGGGGCCAAGTGTATACATCCAGGATCTCAGAAGGAGGAAATCAAGCAATGGTTTTCCATACACTGTGGGCAAGAACTATTTGGAGCTGCTAACTTCTTCCCCTGCCTACTGGGCAGAGCTTGTTCTAACTATGTGAGCTAACAAAGTGGTACCAAAACCCTAAACAGGTTCCACTGTCTATAGAACAATATATCTAGAGATCCAAGCCAGGTGGATTGGGAAGTAGCTACAGCCAGCACTTGAGATCCATGGGCATTAAATCTTTCATGCAGATAAGTCAAAGCCTGCTAAAAAAAAGGGCCTGTGCCTGTAGGGCCACCAGGAAATTGGTTCTGGTGCTACTTCCATGACCCACCCACTCTGGACCCCTGTCCCCTACCCCAAACCCCAATCCCATCAGCTGTACAAGAAGCAGGTCAGATCTTTCCAGCTGTGACAACCTAAGCATGTGCAACCTGAAATAAACCACCCTTTGTTTCTGGTTTGGCAAAATAGATTTCCTGTCGAAATCAGGAAGGGAGGACAAGCTAACAGGCAGTAGGTTTAACACCTAGAAAAGCCCTTTTGTGTCAGGATACTGTCTCCTTCTTACTCTTTCAACAAGAACTCTGCCGCAAGGCCAAAAATTGCCTTTGACGAAGCCCGCCTATCTCTCTACTCGTAATGCTTTTTAAACTGATAAGCAATATTGAGCAAGAAGCAGCAAGACTAGTAGAGACTGGCCCCGCCTGGATGGCCCAATCCCAAATCCTGTTCCAGGACACTGTGCTCCTGATTCTTGGTTGACCTTGAGGAAATCCCTTCCCTGCTTTGTGCCTCAGTGTTCTTATCTGTAAAATGACAGGTTTGGGTTGGACTGCCCTTGAGACCTTGCATCAGTAAGATGATATAGTTCTTTCCCCTACTCACCGGCTAATGGACACAGCACAGCAGAGACAGTTGCCCATCACGTGGGCTGCTGCCACCATGATGAGAAGAGGCAGGGGACCTGGACCACCCAGTAGCTAAGAAATCAGATTAGGAGGTGAACGTATAGATCTTTGGAACACCAGGACCTGGGCAGAGCCATGGGAGGCAGGGGCAAAGGCAAGAAAGAGGTTAGAAACTTCAAGACTGAAGATAGAAAAACTAATAATACCATTGAAGAGCAATCTGACATAGTGGTTTAGAGAACCGACTCTAGAGTCACACATATACACACATATCCATGAGGGATTATATATGAGTTCTATGTCAGGATTTTAAAATTTTGTGTTTTCATTTCAATGTTCATCTAAGCAAATGTGAATAAACATATCTGGATTTTTCTGAATGCCTACTTTATAACCAAGTTCTGGCACAAGATTTCAAGCCTAAGTTTATATTTGTGTTTGTGACTGTGTTAGCACCAATATAATTGTAGCAGACCAATAAGAAAGGCACTGATGCAAACGCAACTTGTGAATGATGAGATTGGACCAAATGAAAGCCAAATGATATCAAATGAAGGTCACTGGAAAAAATGATTGGAAAATTGAATCATTAGCACATAGTAATATAGACTGTCCAAACTCAAACAAATAAGCATTCACTACCATAGTCACATTGTTACCTATAATACGGCTTCAGCTAAACAGTGTCAGCTGCCTTACTACATTAACAGTACTGGTTTTGCAATTTTGTTTGCATTTAATTTTTAAGTTTGTATGGGTCATATGGCCTGTAAGAATAAGGGGTCTATATCTAGTTTCACATACGTTCATATTTAAGTAACATTATAATAAAAAAATAAATTTAGTGAACAGAGGAGGACCTTGACATTTTTGTTCTTTTAAAGAAGGGCCGGCCAAGCATTAGTCTAGTTTCAGAAACACTGAATTAAGTTATATCCAAGATCCCTCATAGCTCTTTGAGTCTAAGAAAGATGAGCATTTCGGCTGCAGATGTGTTAAGCTTCATGAGGACAGCCAAATGGGGATGTAGGTTTAGAATTCAGGAAAAAAGGCAGGGAAGGAAACAGACATTTAGAAGCCTACTACAGAGAGGTGCAGCTAAACCCAGGAGACTGGACGGGATCTCTAGGAGTGTTCAGAGAGGGAGAAGCCAAGAGCTGATGTCGGAACTTCAGAGAGATCACCGGGCCTTATAGCCTTTATCTTCTCACGGAAAAACACCATTCACCTGAGAGTTAAAGATGGCCTTCTCGGGATTACTGAAAGGATCACCGTCCCATCCAGAAGTGAATGGCTTAGAGCCCTCCACAGACATAAAACAAATCTCAGTTTTATATTCCTCCAGGCTTGCAGTCAAAGCTGACAGGAAAGAGTCCACACTGACACTAACAGATCCAGCCTCTGAGCTCTAAGAGCTGGGCCACGAACTCACTTCATTTCCACTGCCCAGAAACCATTAGATGCTCTTGGAGAGCCAGGTGGCCCCCAGGGCTGCAGCAAAAGTTAAGAGGAAGATGGCAAAGGGGCAATTCTGTGCCAGATTTCGGAGGTCAGAACTCAGGCCTGGGTACTAGCACAAAGCAAAGCTATCATTTCTGCCTGGTTGCCAATCTGCCCCCTATGATAAGCGACGGGGCTCGATCAGGACCCTACACACAGTCCCGTGTCCACCGGGGCCAGATTCATTCAATCACTTTGAGAAAACGAAGAAGACTCCCTTTCCCCCCTCTTCCCCTCCCAACTCAAAATCAGGAAGAAAAGCATGGGAGGACCCCCAGAGAAACCCAGGCTTACTGTTTGTCTTCTTCTGAAAGTGAGGTTCTTCCACAGCAGCAACCTCAGCTGAGGCCAACAAGCCATGTTACCTCAGCCGACACCACAGAGCCTGCGTGAGGCTCGGGAGCCCGTGGAGGAAGTGGCCGGAGCTCACAGTGGGGACGCTGTGGCTGGTCATTAACTGAAAGATAAAGCAAGAGGGGAGAGCGCCGTCAGTTTTTGCTGCAAAGCTATACGCCAGTGAGGGCTGTTGCACCAGCCCTCTCACCTGAGCCCTCAAACCCAGCTCTGCCTCACGACTACTTCTGCATAAGGCATGAGTCCCCAACTTCTAGCCTTGGGGTCTCTGGTAAACAGGGATTCTGCAGGCTTTCTGGCAGTAGCCTGGGAGTGAGCCATTATTATCCCAATCAATTGAGCTCCACGGGTGTGATCATTTGGGAATGAAAAATGCACTTGTGAAGGCAGACCTACGTGAGCAACCTTAGGTGGCCAAAGCCCTGAGATTGCAAAGGGCATATTGGAATCCCAGAGACCTGCCTCCCTTCTCTAAGAAAATGCCTCCCCTCTCAGAAAATGTCAGCAGCATTTATAAATTTTGCCTTGAACCTGGAGTGACTTATGCTATTCCCTGAAATTTGCTGCAAACTACGTTTTCATCTAGTTCCAAAGTTGAGTCCTTCTGGTGATAAATGGCACCATCGATAAAGCAGTTTCCTAATCTGGAAAAAGTCACAGCGTGTCTTAGATGTGATGATGTCTTAGATGGTGTGAGTAAACACCAAGGAAATGCCACGGACACCTGGCTCCCAGGTGATGAGGACCACGCCAGTGCTGTGTGTGTGCGGAAAGAAAACAATATCTCATTGAGAAAAACAAGGCAGCCAAAGCAGATGGAGAGCATCACCTGTGAAACTGACAAGCTCCCATTGTCTGGACATATGCACACTTCTGGCCTTGCTACACCTGCACCTGTACACAGGGCCCGCCTACTCCTTGTCAGTTGTCACAAGTGCCTCCTTGGAGGACTGTTTTGCCATCCCGGGGTGGGGGGGTTCTCATAAACAGGGGATACAACCTTCTGTGTGTCCCTGCTGCCCCCTCAACAATGGTATTCATTTAATACTGGAATAATCCCAGGTAGTCACACTAAAATTAAAGTTGGGGAAAGGGTGAAAAATGAAAACTGGAAGAAGGGAGGGACGCACAGGTCAAAGTTAGGCCCTGATGCCACTTCACAGTCATGAACCCTTAGCAGAAATCAGAAACCGGCTTTACCTCTAAAATGGCTCATTTAATCATTGTGGCCTCTGGTGGAGTAGAGGTGGGATATTAGGCCTGAGGAACAAACAGCAAAAACAGCTAAGAATGTAGTGACCACTTGTGCATACAAAACCAAGTATTGCACTAGACGTCTGCGGGTCCAAACAGACCTCAATGCAAAGGGTGATCTATAGCAGGATTTTACTGTCTTGGTCCCCACCCCACAAGGACCTGGATTAAAAACTTCTACAAAAGAAGAGAGAATGGAAGGAGTCTGCAGTGTCTGAGAAGAAGGACTGACTCTACTATTATGTATTTTAATTCATTCATTGACAAGCCAACGAATCAGGGATTCCTCTGAAATAGTCAAGTCTTAGGACCTACTTCTTTTTTCTTTTTATTTATTGATGTATTTATTTATTCGGTTGCACTGGGTCTTAGTTGCAGCAGGTGGGCTCCTTAGTTTTGGCACATGGGCTCCTTAGTTGCAGCAGGCGGGCTCCTTCATTGCGGCTTGGAGGCTCCTTACTCGCAACTCACCAGCTCCCTAGTTGTGGCATATGAACTCTTAGTTGTGGCATGCCTGTGGGATCTAGTTCCCTGACCAGGGATTAAACCTGGGCCCCCTGCATTGGGAGCGCGGAGTCTTAACCACTGTGCCACCAGAGAAGTCCCCCTATTTCTTTTCTTTATTGTTTGCTCAGCAAAACTCTAAATGGACACAGATGCCACCCCCCCCGAAAAAAATTCTCACTCCAAAAAGAAGAGTTAAATCAGCACTGTGTCCATCCACAATTTGTTGTTTAAAGATGGCAACTGGCCTCCAAGCGCTGAGAGCCAGAATTCGATTGTGAGCTGCGTGCTTGCAATCCCAAATTATTTTGAAAGTGGCCTAGGACAGGGCTTGCATTCCAGAAACACAGAAATAAATAATTAGCTAGATTTTTCTCATGCAAAAGCTGCTCTCCAGGAATCACTTAGTTAATTTAGAAGCTACAAGAATCTTTTCAGATCCCCAAGGTAACAATGAGGAGGTTGAAACACAAGTTTGTAATTAAAAAAGGAAAATTAACTTAGCAGAAAGAGAGCCTAGACAGGAATTAGGTCCAGCTTCCCAACTATGTGCCCTTGGCCAAATCTTTACGCTCTCTGAGCATCAATTTCCTCATTATAGAATGGGGGAGACAACACCTACCTTGCATGCTATTCAATGGATTCAGTGAGACAATATAAGTAAGTCCCCAACAAAGTACATGGCACACTGTAAGTGCCAAAGAAATGAGTTCCCTTCTCCCCACTTTTCTTTCTCTGGTCTATCAGTACCCTCTAACAGAGAAATGGTTATATCCTGTCTAAACAATCTTTTCTACTCCATTATTTCTAGCAAGTCCAATGTGGGTTTCCGGCAAAGTAGGAAGGATGAAATCAGAATGGCCTAGTATTAGAGACCCCCAGGCCCAAACCAGGACACAGAATCCCCTCAATCTGAGTGGAGAATCTCAGAGGAAAAGAAGACACGCCTCTATAGAATGTTCACAAGAAGAGAACGGCCAGGAGGAGGTTTTTTGGAGAATATTTTCCTAAAGCAGAGTTTCTGGGTCTCCAGACATGGATTCCGGCCTCAGAGACCCTCCAGGAGACACGCAGAGAAGTCAGCGAGAAGTAGCCTGGAGCAGCAGTAGAAGGTCCTGCTCTGGCTTCACTGGGTACTAACAGGCAGGCTTCTTGCCCCACTTCCCCTGCCCACCTTGACACAGCCCTCGGCCTCCCGCATAATCCCCTCCTCCCACCTCAGGACATGGTGACCACTGCTGGGAGCGATTTTGCCCAAAGAGGAGGGTTTGGCAATGCCTGAACTCCTCTGCTCAGGTAACTGAATCCCAAGGGACATTTCTACATCAGTTTTCCAAGGAAGCAAACAAACAAACCAAAACCAAAAAGAAGGCCGTACTATGTACTAGATTTCTCAATGTTTCAAAGCTAGTAGCACACTCGCTTCTGCCCTTATGCACATTTCCAGTTACTGGCTGGAAAGGGTCCTACTTCACAATCACGGCCAGTTAATAGGGCACCCTCTTCTGGCTCCCGCGTGACCAAAACAGCCACTTCCCTGGGTTCCCTGCCTCCGGTCTTGCCCCCTCCATCCGTTTATCACAGAGCAACCAAAGTTATTCCACTAAACCCAAGTTCCAGGTATGCCACTCGCCCACTTAAAACCTCTGCCAGCACCCCACTGCCCTGAGGATAAAGTCCAGTCCTCACCTTGGTTTAGCTGGTCTCCCCGATGACTCCAGCCTCCTCTCTCACCACTCCCCACCTCCTAAACCAGGTCCCGCAAAACTACCCACGGCACCAAATGGACGGCCCTCTCTCCTACCACGAGGACTCCTGTGCGCTCCCGGTCCTGAAGCTGCTGCTCCTAGCACTGTCAGCCTGGCCAGCTCCTCAACTTTAGGATCCTGTCCTGACCACACTCGGTTAGGAGCCCCTCCTAGGTGCACCCAGGGCAGCCTCTGTTTTCGCTTGCATCGTTTCTGCCACTTTCTGAGTCCACAGGACCTCTTTCTTCATAGCAGTTTTCCCCAGCATGCAAGACAGTATCAGGCATAGAGTAAGCCCTCAGGGAATATTTGCTCAATTAATTAGCTACAAGATGGGCATGAGAAATAGGGATTCAGGATGGAAGGGTGGTGGCATTCCTGGGCCCGTGATAACCGGTTTCTCAAGCTTGATAAACTGATTCAGGCAAATTGTCCCCAGGGAGGGGGCTCTATGTTCACCACACACTTGTGACGGCCACAAGGACTGCTGAGCTTCCCAGGTGACTCCTGGGACATCTGGGAAAGTGTAACTCAATCTAGCTAGGCTTCCCACTAACAGGTTTAGCTAAGGCCCTCCCAAGGCCAGAGGAACCATGAAATCTGCTTTCTCCCCACCTTCATGCCAAGTCCTAGGCGCTCCCTCTCTAGGTCTTTGCATCAGTCACCCAGGTGGATCACGCTTTGCCAAAATTCAACATAGTTCCATACTCTAACCTTTTTTGTACAGCACGACCTTGAGGAAGCCACTGTTCAAATCTTTGGCCAATTTTTTTTAAAAAAATTTCACTTCAAGTGCCACTAATCTTCTAAAATTATTAATACCTAGAGAATACCAGAGCCTGCTGAACCATGACCTTCTCAAATAAGCAAAGATCATTAGTTGCAGAGAAATGCAAACTAAAACCACAATGAGATACCACTGCATACCCACTAGAACTACTGCAATTTTTAAAATTGCAAAGTGTTAGTATGTGGAGCAACTGGCGCTCGCATACATTGCTTGTGGAAAAGAAAAATGGAACAGGCACTTCATAAAATACTCTGGTAGTTTCTTGTAAAGTCATGCACAGACTTATAACCCAGCCATCCCATCCCAGGTATTTACCCAAAAGAAATGAGAGCATATGGTCACACAAAGACCTGTATGTGAACATCCATAGAAGTCTTATATAGAATAGCCAAAACTGGAAACAATGCAAATGTCCATCAATTAGTGAATAAATTAAAATGGAGTACTACTCATCAATAAAAAAGGACTACATTACTAATACATGCAACAGCATGGGTGAATCTCAAAAGCCTTATGCTAAGAGAAAAAAGCCAGACACAATAGACTACACACCGTATGAGTCTATTTGTATGACTTTCTCGAAAGGTGAAACAATGGGCACAGAAATCCTATCAGTGGTTGCCAGGGGGTGGGGGAGAGGACAGACCTCAAAGAACATTGAGTGATGGAAATATTCTATACCATGACTGTGGTAGTGGTTATACATATACTATATACATTTATCAAAACTCATCTAACTGTACGTGCAAAAAGGCGAAATTTAACTGTATGTAAATTGTATGTCAATAATTTGATCTCCCTCCCCCCAAAACACTTGTGTTCTATGACAATAATTAACATAGTCCACAAGTCAAATCATGCCTTGGAAGACCTAAGTACTGCATAGTGTAAAGCCTGGCTATTGTGTGATTCCCTAGGAAGGTAAATAGTGAATAAAATCTTCACCCCCTGTTCATTCCACAAACAACTGCAGCCTTAACTCTGCAAGGCTGCCATTAGCCACAGCAAATATTTACTGAATGCCTATATGTGCAGGTGCTGTTCCAGACACTGGAGATTCAGCAGTGAACAAAAGTGGCAAAGTTCCTGCTCTCATGGACCTTCTATTCTAGCAAGGACGTATAAAACAGACAAATAACAGTGTGTTGTTAAGGCAGTGGGTGATAGGGGTAATGAAGAAAAATAAAGCAGAGTAAGCAGGCAGAAAGTAACGAGGGGTGGGTAACTCCTTTCTTTAGTGAAATGAGAGTGTGCCATATGCTACTGGCAAAAGGGTCACCAAGTGACAGCTGGGATCGTGAATTCTTTTAACTTTTCCCTAAACCAAAACCTGAAATGTCAGACAGACTCAGTGATGCTGGCGAAAGAAAAAATATACGTTCACAGGAAGCCTGCCTGGTGCCGTGGGGGAAATGACGACCCCAATCAGCACCTACTGTACTGCTCCCCCAACCCCCTTCCTCACCAAAACATTTGGCCCTTTTGAACTTCACATGTAAGTTTCAAAGAGCATGAGAAATATAAAGAAGAAAGGAGGAAAGAGGAAGAGGCAGACATGCTAGAAAGACAAGGTGGGAGGGTTTTTTCCCACTTAGTGAAGTCAAATGGAAAACAGGAACTACATCCCATGACTGCCTTCTACCCTCCTAGAGCATTAAATCTGTCTACAGACACGTAGTAAGGAAAAGAAACTGCACGTGCTTACGCTGCTACCCGAAACTCTTAGTTTGTGCAGTAACCAAGGGTTGGTTGGTCTTTTTCCTTCCTGCAAGAACGCTGTGAGCACGTGAGACTGAGTTTCTGTCAAAGGGTGGGAGCCAACCCTCTAGCCTGCTTGCTCCAGGAGAGGACAGTCTCCAGTGGGGACCACACAGCCACCGTTTCTCACTGGAGCAGAGAAGTCGGCTCCACAAGGCAGAAGAGGACAACCTTGTGCAAGGCCAACCCCCAGCTGATAGAAAGAGCTCACTGTGGCTTTGGAGACCAGCTTCCACCACACTCCAATCTTATAGAGAAGCCAAGGCCCCCAAAAGCAAGTGGCCTGCCCAGACTCACCCCCTAGAGTTAGAGCTGGCCCCCAGGTTTCTCAAGAAATAACTTGTCAACAACTGTTCCCACTTTCCCACTACTATATTCCTCCTACAATTCTGCTTCTTCTTCTGAACACATTTTTCCTATCAGTTCTACCCAAAGAGTTCATACACCGCAAATATGCAGTCAGCAACTAATTTTCGTCTTCCAAAACCAGTGGTTTTATGACAGCTATTTCTCTAAATTTTAAACAAATAAATAAATAGATAGATAAATAAATAAATGTGTGTGTGTGTTCTTCTTTGTTAGACAAATTTCCCCACAGTCACCAGAAGTGAGATAGAAGTTGAAGTCTGTGACAACAGCGATCAGCATCTCTCCTGACAAAACTGTTTCTAGATGTCTTATCTCAATAGATAACTAGCCGTTAACAAAAGCAGGAGGTGGATTTACGGCAGGATTTAACTATATCACATATGAATTGTAGTAAACGTGTTGGCGGTAAAGCTCAACGAATGGCCTCTTCATGAGATGCTGATGCAAATGCAAGGATCACAGGTGTTGCTGCATCTCGTCTCCAGAGAGATGTAGAGGGTCCTGAAGAATGAAGATATGAAATCTGTAAGCCCACCAGAGCATGCTTGCTTGGAAAAGGTCTGTTCTTTAATTGCCTCTCTGAGTATATGTCTCTGGAACAGTAGCCACATTCAGGGAAAAGGCTAGTGAGGTTACTGACAGTCAGGAAACCAGGCTGGAACAGGTTCATTGCACCCATGACTGAAGACAGGACATGGCTGCCGTGGTGGAAGGAGGGGAGTCGCCCCATGGAGTCCCCCCGTGATCTCTCCCAGGCTGAGCCATCAGTTTTATTAAGGCTGAAGTTAATTTGACTGCCTCAGTTTCTTTCCTGGTCTCCAGTTGCCAGTGAGCTCTCTACCTGTAAGGTCGTTCATGCTAATCCTGAAATTCTACCCCCTCGCATTCCCCAACCATATTGCAGACCCACAAACTCAGTGAAACTGTCCTTAGTTGCCACTAGACCCTTAAAGGCCTGCAGAAAGGCCGTGGGCTGGTACTCAGTGACCCCTGAAACTGTGTTCCTACTTAAACCATAACATTTTAATACTCAAATTTAAGGAGAAAGAAAGATGTAAGAAATCCTCCAAGATAAAAGTCAAGGATAAAAGGAAGCCATTCTATCATTCTCGAAGATTCCTGTCATTCTAGAAGAGGCTCTGCTATCACAATACCTGTTTAAAAAATACAGATCCAATGAATTTTATCAATTCTAACAATCTGTAACTCAAGGGGATATTTTTTTAAGTACCAAATGTATCATACTTACTTGATTATTAGTAACAATAAGTTTAGAGATAACTGCACATTCTTGTTTCACCCTGAAATATATATTCAATTTCCTAGACAAAAGTATTTGCTAATAGCTAATTTTCAAAATGAGAGTTATGACATGAATACATAAAAACGTACAGCTAGAAGAGATACATGAATACTGTACAAATCTGTAACGAGCCTTTGAGAAGCATAATTCCTCATGCTGTCAACAATTCTATTTTAAAGGAGATTCAAAAAGGGTAAATCTATTTCTATCATGTCACTGATATTTGGACAAGCAAAGATCCTATTTATCACTCTCAACAGTCCAGTTGTTACCAGCTAAACCATCTCAGGACTTCTAAAACTGACAAGATCCAGGGTTTCTGAAAGCAAACCTGTCCTGTCCCCAAGTTCTTGTTTCATTGTTGTAGAATTATGGAGGAATTCTGACAAAATGTTAGAGATAACCCTTCTTCCCCTGCTGATTTCCACTAAACAAACACAGAGCAACCTTCAAAGGAAGACTTTAGCAAACAATACAACTATTTGCTTTTTCCCTGGTTGGGGATGTGTAGCATATAGGAAAAATGAACCTTTCTCCTAGAAATGAAATACCTGTCAACATTACATGTCATAGAAAAAAAAATTTTCTCAACTATAATCATAATGCCAAAGCAAGAGGGCCCTGCAGGGAAGGAACTGTCAAAGTCACAAACACCCTGAGTGATACAGAAACACAAGCAAGCCCACGTCCACGAGCAATCCTTTATTTGCGGAAAAACTTGACGGGATAATATTCCCTGTTGTTGGAGGAGGATTTTCCAAGAGAATTTTATGATAAAAGGCTTGGTGACTGTATCAACAAAACAACCACTTTGTTTGGTTTACATCTCGGAAGGGTCAACATCTTCAGATGTTCAACCTTCTCCCAGGCTAAAAAGTTTTTTTTTTTTGAAGTTTTGAATTTGATTTTATTTATTTTTTTATACAGCAGGTTCTTATTAGTTATATCTATTTTATACATATTGGTATATATATGTCAGTCCCAATCTCCCATAACAGTGCTCAAAGGACTTGGGGACAGACAAACCCAAATCCCTTCACCGCCTTCTACTTCCTGCAGGCCAATGCCGCTGTGCAGCAAACTTCCCCAGACGTCCTTAACTCTTATTTTCTTGAATTAACTGGCCCGGTAGACAGAAGGGAGGTTTTGGAGTCAGAGAAAGCAGGTTTTGAATCCTGACTCTGCTCCTCACCTGCTCTGGGACCCTAGGGATTCTGAGTCCCTGTATCCTCTCCATTAAATAGAACAAATAATGTATATAAAATATTTAGCCAGTTCCTGGAACAAAGCAAGTATCCAGCCAACAGCAGCTATTCACAATGACTAGTGCTGCTGACTTCACAGCGCAAAGCATTCATCAAGGATGGGGCACAAAACGGGCAGTTTATTAAAGGCATCTCTCTTCTCCCTTCTTTGTCCACAGATGGCACGATTTCCCCCAAGGGCTTTTCCAGAACACACTGGAACTCTCTGCAGTGCCCAGCTCAGTGGGAGATGTGAAAGGGTTACGCTGGTATCCTCATGCCACTTCTGCCATTGTTGTACCATAAACCCCTGTTTGGGGACCCCACCACCCAGTTACACTGTTCTCCCACTCTGGGGGCAGTCAGCTCCTCTGTTCCGTGAAGGCCGCCGTCCTCCACATCTTTAGCACCCAGCACAGTTTTCTTCTCCAGCCCACTTCCTCCAGCCTCCAGGTCAATTACCTATTTGCAATCTGGGCCTTCTAATTCCTCCATCTCTTCAGCTCTCCCTACCACGTCCTCCAGTGTACCAACTTCTCAGGTGGTCCCTGCTAAACTGCAAGCCATGTGCAGCAAGCTACGGTGTCTCAACATCTTACCATCCTCTGCCACACTGAGCCCAGAGCCCAGGACCACTTGGTGCTCGGAAACACTTGGGGAATTTGAAAGCCTCTGAAGTCAGGCCTCAGGGATGAGAAAAATTAGTTAAAGCAGGTTCACCACGCTAACATGTCAGAAATGTCATTGAAATACAGGTTCAGGTAGCCCAAAACCATGACAAAATTTCCAGCTGTGTTCAAAGAAACAGGTTAAATAGGAGTACATTTAGTTTGGTTTTCCCCAAAGCCACTCTAATTTGTTGAGAAGGACATTCATTTTCATGGACTTCATGTGAGCAAAGGAGAATCTGTAATTTGCCAGACTGAGGCGCTAGAACCCCTGTAAACATGGCAGCAAACAAGTAAACGTGCCAGCTAACAAGAATACCTCCCCTAGGGGCTCAGCCACTAATACAGGACTGTCAGCATTGTTCAGGTGCTTTGAACTCTAAACCCAGAGGCTCAAGTCAAGAACTCACTCAGTGAAGCATATCAACACCTGGATATAATTTTTCCACCTCAACACTTTATTCCTTTTACTCTTGCCAAAACAAGTTATCTTATCTCCAGGCTCTTTTCCAGTTCTAGCTCGTAGAGTATGTGACCAAACCCAGCAACCTTCTCCAGAACCTCCTCTTTCACCAGCCAGCTCTTGAGACAGTGCAGGCACAGGTCATGTGTCCGAGATGCCTCTGTCCCTGCAGCCCAGTGGGGACCAGCTGACCAGGTAGGTGAGGATGTAGTCAGGACTCCACGGCAGGCACAGAGGTACAGGGTCTAAGCCCTGCCCTTCCAGCTTCATAAATGAACTTCTTCTCTATAACAACCAAAACAAACCACTTTGCTGGCTGCCTCGCTGAATTAAAGAGGAATAAGATCACAAGTTTAAACTCACCTACCTGTGATTCTGACAAACAAAAAATGAGGGATGTTATCCTTTTAAAAACAAATAATGGCAACATGAACTCCATCATTTGAGGTCTGGGAGGATGATCCCAGAGGAAAATGATCTCTATTATTCCAATATTATCATAATTTTGAGTATTCCTTCTAGAAAGTGCTACTGTCATTAAGATCTTCACAAATCAAATATTTTACGTGCCAGATAAAAAAGTGCTTAAGGAAAGATGAAACTAAACTATTGAGTGGAACTCCTGCTAGCCTCTTTTTTCAACTGCGGTTGACACTGGCATTTAAAAATGCACACATTCTCATCTCCCAAGCGACCGTGTGCTAAGTGTCTACATCAGGTGAGCACAGAGTCCCCAGTGGAGCTCCACCTGAAGGCAGAGTGCCTTGCTGGTCTCTGCAGCCTCCAGGGGCATATCCACTCCCCTCAATGGAGGCCGCTGGAACCTAGCGTCAGACAGCCAAGGAGAAAGCCACACTGTGATCATGTGAAATGCGATTGGAGTTGGAAACTGGAAAATGGCACTAATTCCACTAAATTTGCAAATCCGGCAACAGGACTGACAACTGAATAAACACCACTTGACCAAAGGCTTTCTTTACCTTGAACTCAAGGTCCTTACTATAATTAACACAATCATTAAAGTTAAAAATAAAGAAAAAAGACCTGATAAACTGCCTTTAATCACAATTAATCCTAAATGGCCAAAATTAGCATAGGGTTTTTGTACTTTTGCATAAAGGAAACGGTCCCCAGGAAAGACTCAACCTTTAGGACTCCTGTGGAGGTTTCCTTCTGATTTGAAAGAAAATCAGAAGGAAATTACAAGCAAAGAGCAATGTTTATTTAAGAGAGTGAGAAAAAAAAATCCAGTTGAAAAACCTATTAAGATTCAAATCGGACCAACAGACAGAATAAATGAGGTCAGTTCAATATTCAAAGATTCAGTGCCCATTGTAAGCTGAAAGGACAGACTTATAGACCCAATTTCTTTTTTCTCTCCTAAAAGGACACTGTAAATACTACCCTAAATTCTGGTACAGTAGCGAGAAGCCTGGATTAAAGAGGCAAGAAGCTAAGATTTTAAGTTCCAGTTACTGACTGCTGGGGAGTCAATTTAGGTAAGACATTCTACCACTCTGAGCCACAGAACAGAAAACAAGCTTTTATGATAAATAGAGTGGAGTAGAAGATCTTCTGAGTCTAAGAAAACTGCCTGGAGCTTGGGTTTCAGACATGAGTTTGAACCCCCGGCTCTGCCATGATCGAAGCATGTGAACCAGGAACAAATTATTTAACTAGTCTCTGTATCAGGTGCACCGTCTGAAAAGTGGGGCAGCCTCAATATTTCCCCAAATGCAGGAAAGCTACACAAGATGAATTTAAGCAGTACTTAAATTCCACCTAGAGGATTTTAGGGGATGGACAGGCACAGTATTAAACACTCAATCACACAATGAGAAAACATTCTTTTCAGCACTTCTTTAGCCTTTGTAAAAACTGTATTACATTAAGGAGAAAGTTTCTGTTTGATCTTCTCTTCAATGTCTCTTTAACACGTGCTTAATTTCCCTTTTTTAACAAAGTGAGAGCAAGTCTCAGAGTCAGTGCCTTTAGAAAGCAAGTTTATTTTACAGACAGACTGTTTAAGAAATAATTTGCTTTCATTCTAGTTATTTTAAAAATTACCTTTTATTTGAGACAACTGATATCAGCTTTCAATTTAGAGAACCAATATAAAGTTAACTTTAAAAAATATATGTATTGATGATTACAAAAGTGTGAGTCCATTGAAATAATTTGAGGGCTTACACGCTGCCTACCGCAGGATCCAGTGAGGAGAAAATATGGTAATGCGGGGCAAGGCCTAGCCCACGCCGAGCTCATCTACCCACGGTCGAGGGGCAAAATTTCTGTCAGTGAGGAATCAGAGTAGAGGGTACAGTGCAAACAAAAGCCGACCACGAAACATGGCTGTGAGATTCCAGAACGATGAGAAGCCAAAAAATAGCAGGAAGGGGTTCTTAAAGTAGAAATCAGAGAAAAGAGGAAAACCCATAGAGGGAGAGTCAGTTAACAGACAGTTACTGAGTCAGACTACATGCTCATCACTGGTGAGAAAATCCAGAGCAGTGGATGCCTCTTAAAGTGCAGGACAAAGCTGTCAAAATGGTCAGTCTTATGTCGAAGAACCTTGAACGCCAAGCTAAAGATTGTCGTGGTGGCAGATCCTTAAAGTCTTTTGACATTTGTTCAGCACCTAGTATTTACATGGTGTTTGAAAAATATTTGCTGAAGAAATGAATTTCAGTTTAATGGTATTTTTTGTACATTAGCCATAGACAGATACACACACACACACACATTTTTAAAATATTATGTCGTCCTCTTCCTTCCTTCGTCCAGTACCAGAAATCACACCTCACCCCAGCTAAGGTAAACTGCCACTTCCATCCCAAGACCCTGCATCTGGGAGTGGAGAAGAGTCTACAGATCAATCTAAAGCCATCAGTCTGTGGGACTTCCTTGGTGGTCCAGTTGGTAAGACTCTGCAGATCCTGCGTGCATGCTGCAACTGAATTCGCATGCTGCAACTAAAAGATCCCACATGCCACAACTAAGACCTGGCGCAGCCAAAATAAATAAATATAGATAGATAGATAGAGAGATAGATAAAGAGATTTTTTTTTTTTTTTAAAATAAAGCCATCAGTCTGGGCCTTTACATTCTCTCTGCCTTTCCCAGGAAAGCTGCTGCTTCCATCAATGCTACCTTTTATGTCAAACTTGGATCATCTAAACACCAGATCCAACTGAATTCAAGCTGTCATCCCCTTGGGGACTTGCTTCTTCAAGAAAACAAGCTTGGCTTGACTCTTGGCAAAAACTATTCCCAACCTGGCATCCCACAGAAATTTTGCAAAGCAAGTGTAAGTAGGGATATGAAACCCAAACAACTTCTTAGCAGTTCCTTCCCTCCTCCCATGCCTGCCCCAATCCTGAAAACTCTTGCTTCTTTTTTTTCCCCTTCTTCTTCCTTCTAGTCCTAATCTACTATGATCTATGAAACAACTAATTCAGAGCAATGCTTTAGAAAACTTTGTGTCTTGCCCATCTACCCCCAGAAAGTCTTCTGAGATATTTAGAAATATTTTCATAAGGTTAGTCCAATTCTCATCCTTTCTTGGAGGATGAATGAGTCTTAAAAGTCAGCTTTTTTTTTTCCTATCATGTATTGGCTTAACAAGACTGCAATATAAGAAGCAAAACCTACACTCAAAATGGAGATGTCCAGAATAGAGAGTCCAAATGAACATTTTCTTTCAGAGAGATTCTCCAGATGCTGAGTCAGAAATGAGACAAATGTCTCACTGTGTCTCACTACATCATGTTTGTTCCACTGAAATTTATTGAGATCAACCAACCCCTCCTTCCCTTGCATTTTGGATGAAACTCCCCTTTTGGTTCCATGATTCAAGTCTTCATCCACCTAATGCAGAGTAAATAGGCAATTCCAACATCCTCAGGCTTCTACCTTCCTCTCCTCCCACCATCTTCTTTTCTTCCATCATCACTCTCATCAAAACACTCATAAAAAAAAAAACCAGAAACAGAACAAAACAAACAAAAACGCTCTTTATGCATTCCCCTGGGTATTTCCACTCCACCTCTCAAAACCCACACGATCTGTTACACTAATGCTAAGCCTGTCCCTCAGGACGTTTCTCTGGGCAGCTCCAATCAAAGGATCATCCTTTTTCCTGACTACAGACATAGAGTTAGAGGACGTAAAAGCTTGAATGGCTCTTTAAAAGTCATGTACTCAGCCTCTTTCATCTCATCAACCAAGAAGCTATATCTCAGAAAAGTAAAATGACTTGCCCAGGGTCACATGACTCCTTAGTCTGTTTCTCAAATTACATGTGGAATATAATTACGTCAAATTGTATGTAAAATTTGGAGTGTACATGCCTGTGTATATTTTTTCTTTGGAGAGAATCACAGCTTTCATCATATTCTCTATGTAGTCAAAAATCCTCTCCCAATAATTGATAGCCACCGATTAGTTTTTTTTTTGTTTTTTTTTTTTGCGGAAGGCGGGCCTCTCACCGTTGTGGCCTCTCCCGTTGCGGAGCACAGGCTCCGGAAACACAGGCTCAGCGGCCATGGCTCACAGGCCCAGCCGCTCCGCGGTATGTGGGATCTTCCCGGACCGGGGCACGAACCCGTGTCCCCTGCATCAGCAGGCGGACTCTCAACCACTGCGCCACCAGGAAAGCCCCTGATTAGTTTTTTATATACAAAATTCTTCCTAGGAAGTGTCCCGGACTAAACACCAGTTATCATAAAACATCTTGACTTCAAGACTAGCCAAATAAAGTGTTCTGACTTCCAAATGGTTCTTGGAAGTTGGATTTGGCATAGAAAATGTTGCAGTTCTAAACAAATACACAGACACACACACAAAAAGAATAAAAGAAAAGATCCTATACATAAAAGGTTATTTTGGGCTTTTTTTTAAACTAAATGCTATTTTTAAGTAATTAAATTCTAAACTACTTAGTGAATTATCTCATTCTTATTTTTAAAAAATAAATTAATGTGCAAATAGAAGTAGTTTAATGTGAAATGTCACAGACTACAGCACTTTCTCAAATCACAGCTGCCTCAAGAAGAGAAATGAAGCTGAATGGAGTCAGAATTGTTTGTTCTACAACAAGTAAACTGGCCTAGGTACATACTAATATTTCTCAGTCTGTCATAAACCTAAACTTAACTAGAGTTTTTCCTCATATAATTCTATTTCTGGACTACATGAATTTAAAACATTTTATAAAATGTTTTTTGTTTTTTCAGAAAAAGAATCTTTATTTCCAAATGAGCAATTAAACACACAATGGACTCAAATGGCATGTTCCTAAAATTTTCAAACCAAATCCATTTACAAGGCACAGCTTGTCTTGGAATATTTCTGATTTCCTTAGTAAGCACCTTGGTATTACATAAAGGCACTATTTCATACCTACTATGATCTACTAAAAAAACAAGCACTTTCTCATCAACGCACTTTTTTCTACTTTGGATCAATACCACTTCAAAGTTTTTTTAGATTTTACCAAGCATTCTAAGCCTTTTTCAATATTTTCCATTGATAAAAAAGAGGTTTTTTTTTACTTCTTTAGTAATTAATACTGTTAAATCTGATAAAATCTTTTTAGTTTTAGATAACTTCACATAAAATGTCCCACATTTTGAAACATAAAGTATTTCAGCCTTTTCAAGTTGTCCAGGTTTTAACTCTTCAAAAGGAATATTTATTAACCAGCTGTTGGTAGGATGGTTGAAGGAGCACAGAACTTTCATACCATTTGGTCGTCCTTTCTTCATTTCTTTATCAATAGGGCTCACCTTTTGAGAGACCTTAGGCATTTGCAATACTGTTTTCTGTAGTTTCGAACATGCTGTCCATTTAAATAGTTCATTAATGACACATTTTTCATCACAAATTATATTTACTTCCAATTTCTGTTCATGCTTTTTCAAAAACTCACAAGAAACTGTTTTATTACTTACTCTTGAAGCAAAATAATCCACAGTTTTGCTGTCCCATGTTTCATCAGGCTCATTCCACTTTACTCCACTAAGGAAAGAATGAACTCCTAGCTTTTCTGTGATTATCCCAACATTTTAATTCATCTTTAGAATATAGAAAACCAAATTAGTTCCCCATTCTCTCTGACTTGTTTAAGTCAGCATTTATTGAATCCCCTTCCATATCAAGGAGGGTGAATTAAGGACTAGGAGAATGAATCAAAGCCCTTCTGGAGAAGCATACACTCAAGAAGAAGACAAATAAATGTGAACTATAACAACAACAACGAAAACAACAACAAAAACACAATTAAACCCATGACATGAATAGTGCTGTGATCCAATCCTATGGGAGCAAAAAAGGGGATAATTAATTTTAACTCTGTGTTGGCAGGAAGGTGTGAATTCAGGAGAGCTTATGAGAAGGATGGCATTTAAATCAGGTCTTAAGAGTAGATTTTCAAAATGGAAAAAGACAGGATTTCAAATTTTCCTTTGTTTTAGGAACCAAGTCTGATGCTCCTCAGAGTAAATGATCTTTGCTTTAATACAGCTTATCATCTCAACAGAATGCAGAACAACCAAAGGCACTACCTGAAAGCAATTTTACATGTGAGATTTTCTTCCTCTGGCTTCAGATATTTCAAAAATGTGCGTCTTTAACAGCACCTATGCTGGTTACCTACCCAGGGAACTATTTGCAGCTGGAAATATCCAAACGAAAAGTGAGACTCATTTTTTGCCTTTTGCTAGTATTTCATTTGTCAAAACTTTGATATTTTAATTAAGTCCTTACCCTGCTATTAGTAAATTCATGGAAACCAGACTGCCTGGGATGCAGCCTCAGCTCCACTACTTACTTACAAACTCCATAATCAGGCTACTTACCCTGTCTATACTTCAGTTTCCCCATCTGTAAAATGAAGATAGTAACAGAACCCACCTCATGTGGTTCTCATGAGAATGAACTAAATTATTACGTGTGAAACGCTTGAAACAACACCCAGCATAAGGTAAATCAACAATAATGTAACTTTTTATCAAGAAGAAATCTTTCCTAAGAGTTTATTTCTAAGGTGCTACACCAATTTAATAAGAAAAAGAGTTTCCCATCCTATTTCACTTTTATTAAGCTGACTTTGAAACTGTATGTACTTTCAGAGAAAGATGCCTTAAGAAAAGGCTAAATTTGATTCCTAGACTGTAATGGCAGTAACAGAAAAATGGTTTATTTCAGAAGGTCCAAGACATAATTAGGGGTAAAACAAGCAGAAGTCATATTGTACAATAACCAATTTTAAAAATTCACCAAAATTAAGACTGACAGCTAACTAATAGTTCTCTTCCCTTTTTCTCTCCTTTCATTTATTTATTTATTTATTTATTTATTTATTTATTTATTTGGCTGTGCCGGGTCTTAGTTGCAGCATGTGGGATCTTTAATTGTGGCATATGGGATCTAGTTCCCTGACAGGGGATCAAACCCGGGCCGCCTGCATTGGGAGCTCGCAGTTTTAGCCAGTGGGCCACAGGGAAATCCCTTCCCTTTTTCTTTTGTTCCTTATCCTTTCACAGCCAAATCCTCTGTCTATCCATTTTCTATGCATCACACAGGAAAAGATTTCAAGATCATCGTAGACCTACTCACAAATACTTGACTAAAACGAGAGTAAATTTTTCATTTTAAACCAAGTAAAGAATTAGAGTTGAGCAAATTTTATTGTCTATCCTTTCCATGGTGTTGCAATCCCTACACAACCAATGTCCCAACAAGCTGAAAAGAACTTGTCTGGCCCACTCATAGCAACAAGGGAAATATAACACAGGCTGCAGATTCTGATAAAGACTAGAGCAGATGAATATACCGGAACTCAGCGAGCATCCTCACAAAGTGCTCTGCCCATGGCAACTGAAATTGTACCACCTCACTGCTTAGTGTGGGAGTCAAAGAAATCTGGGGCTCACGGGCTGGGTTCAAAACTTAGCTCTGCCACTTGCAAGCTGTGTGGCTGGGGACATGTTAGTTACCCTCTCTGTTTCTCAGTCTGCAAAATAGGGATAATAAGTGGATTTGTTGTAA
The DNA here is from genome assembly GCF_059928025.1 of Delphinapterus leucas. Taxonomy (NCBI): domain Eukaryota; kingdom Metazoa; phylum Chordata; class Mammalia; order Artiodactyla; family Monodontidae; genus Delphinapterus; species Delphinapterus leucas. The sequence goes on from NC_143134.1 coordinate 97,188,231, forward strand.
AAATTAAAATAGTATTTGAAAAACATTTGTATCAGTACTTGGCACCTGGTGCTATTTAATAGTGTCTATTAAATAAATATTGCAATAACTTTGGCACTTATGATTAGTTCCACATGCAAATATGAGGGGCAGTGTAGCCCCTCTCCCAGAATAGTTAAATTAAAACAAATTTTCAGCAAGATCTTTAAAATTTGATACTGAGGTAATTGACCGTAAGGAGCATTATACTTTCATTACTCCTTTAACATCCAGATAGTAAATAAAAATGTATTTGGATTCGAGAGTATTTTAGAAATGTAAAAATCACACATCTATTGGTGTTTTCTAGATTCTAAAAAAAGTTCATAATTAAGGAGTCTAAGATAATGTCCATTTATCTTAGGAGCTAAAAATTAAAATAGCAAAGATATTTACAATCACTCTGAATACAGCATAAGCAACTTGGTTTATGGGAAGATCCCCTAAAAAAATTTTTGACGGAAAAATATTCCAACTTCTCTCCATATAAGGTAAATACTACAGAAGATAATAAAAAGCTGTGTTGCTGAGTTTCATTCAGTTTCATTCATTTTTAATAACGTAAGCATTAAGGTTTCCTAGAGCAGAGGTTGAAAACAACCAACCCTTAATCACCCTTTTCCAATCCTAAGCTACTGTCTTACACTGTCTCACATGAACTGTAAATATGCCCTAAGTCAAAAGGTGTCCAGGGTCGCTTACAGGCCTCTATTTAGATGTAAACTGAGGGTTGAGATTTCAAATACTCATCTGGAGGGGAGACACATATCACAGGTATTCCCTTCACCATCAGATATGTCGTTCTGAACACTAGGCTGGTCCCTGCAAGGCGGCTAATGAGTTACTCTGAGTACAGTAGAAATTCTTACCCCTTAAATGAACTGTGGTCATCGAAGCCTGGTCACTCTGATTCTACTGCTTTTTCTCGAGTAAATACTAATGTGCTCTGTGTATCCAGTGTTTTCCCAAAACTCTATCATAAATTACTGCATAAAGCATTAAAGCTCCTATAAAAGGAGCACTTGGGGAACAAGCTGACAATGAAAACTTTGTACTTGAAAATTATTATACCATCAGAAGAGGTTCTACTCCGGAAACTTCTCCATGCTTTCACACTTTCTTGCATTTGGGAGAAATGCCTCAAGAGAACGATATGAGCAAAAGAAAGCCTCCGTTAATTTGCGGTAGGTATGAGGAAGATGGGCTGAAATATTAATAAAAGGGGAAATGAGAAACTAAGTACTTTTTTAGTTGGGATTTAAATTTTGTCTGAAAAGCAGATCAAAACTTGGGTTTGAGTCCCAAACTATTGTTAAAAGAACCAGAAAAACTCTGCTTTTGAACTTGCAAAATTTTGTGAGGTGTTCTTTGTGGGGAGGTGGGGACCGGGCCTTAGAAAGTGACTTGCTGATTTTCATCACCAAAGAATTTTTTTAAATATCAAATTTGTCCTCTATTATATTAATGTATATACTACTCGCTCAGTTTGTTGTGTCACTGAAAAGTGTTGGTTTTAAAAGCTGATGGTATCGCTTTTTTAGTGCTGCATTTCTTTCTCTCTCCCTTTTTCTTTCTCTCTCCTTATTTTCTTTTATCTTGTTTATTCCCTTCTTTTTGATAAGTGTTGAAAAAGAGGCACCTACACACAACCCTGGCACTGGCCCACGCCCCAAGAACCTTCCATTTAGCAACCCTCTGGGAGTTGGGAACCATTGTAACAAAACAGAACCAGACGCGCTTTCGCCTGTTCCCCAGGTTTCCTCCCAGTATGCAAACACCCGTCTTCACTGCATCTCGGTCAGGAACCCTCGAGCGACAACGCCTCGTACAGCCCGGCCTCACTCCGGCCAAGGAGCCGATTCCCAGGCCACCCGGCCAGGAGGCGCTGTGGATCAGTCCCCCCGTGGCCACCCGTAGCCGGCGCCCAGCCATCCCTCCCCCAACCGCGGAGCGCAGCCCGCCAGCGGAGCTGCGAGCTCTGCACCGCCCGCCGGGGTTACTCTCGGTCATTCCGCTACACCATCTCGCCCCAGCTTCCCCACCCGTGCCCGGCCTGAGGCTGCCCCAAGAGACAAGCAGCAAAGGGCAGGAAGATGGGAGACAGGGGAATGGGCACCTCCCAGGTTTCCTCAGGCCCTCCTTCTAAGTCTAACGTTTTTTAAAGAAACAGAACTCTCGTCGCCCCAGCTGCGTCAGGAAACAGCTCCGGGGAGCGTACGGAGACCGTAGAAAGGACCCAAACAAAGCCCCCGAGGCCTCAAATGAGTACTAGCGCTATGGACCCGGTTTGGTGCACCTCCCAGTCGCGTTCTTGCAGAACAAGAACGCGCCGCTCCAGTCCGGGGGCGCAGGGGACCGATCCTCAGACCAGAGTTCAACTAGCAAGAACGGAGTGGAGACTGAGGACTAGCATTTGTCCGGGTGGGCGCCGGCCGACCCGCAGCCAGAGAGGATTCCAGCCGGCTCAGGCGCTTCCAAACAAAGAGAAGAGCTCAGTGCCAGACCTGCCACTCTCCCCACTCCGGCTGCAGCGCCCCCAGCACCACCAGGAGCCCCCGATTCCACTGCGCCCCAGGTACTGCGCTCGGGTCTCCGCGCCCAAAGATGCTCCCCGGGCTCCACCGCCGGGCGAACCCTGAGCACAGCGGCGCCGCGTCTTTAGGTCGCCAGAGCTCGTCCTAGGACGTCCCCCCCCTTTACGCCCCCCCCATTTGCGCTGCAGGAGGTGGGGACGTGGGGGGTTCGGACTGAAGTCCCCGAAACCCAGCGCTTCCCAAAGTCTCCTCGGCCCTGAAACAAAACAATAACCCCAGCCCAAGTTTCTGGAGAGCCTCTTACCTGTTTTCCACTTTTTGTTTCCGGCTCTTTCCCCCACCCCTTGAAAAACCCTTCTGGGAAAGAAGTGGGGGAAAGGGAGCAAAGCGCCGCGAGAAATGGGCTGTGGCGGCGCTGGTCACGCGGCGCCCCCTGTTCTGCCCACCTGCGCCCGCGGAGACGCCCCGGCCGCACTCACTCTTCTTCAGAATTACCGGGGTTTTGCCGCAACTAGTTCCTTTTATAGATTCCGCTGCGCTGAGCGCAGGGGTTACTATCGGTCAAAGCCTGTTCTCTCCCTCCTTCCCCGCCCCCTTTCCCGGCCTCTGTTTATGTAGTTCAGTCACTCAGCAGAAAGCACGTGGAGCCGCGCCCCGCCCCTTAAACGGGCGACGTCCTGCAGCGCGCGGGGTTGGGGGCGGAGGGTGCTGGTGGGGGTCCGCGCCCCTCGCCCCTGCCGGGAAGGCCAGCCCAGGACCAGCGGCAAACGCAGGGCTTGGGGCTGCGCCTAACAGAGACTCTTATCAAGGTTCAGGGCAGCCAACAGCACGAGTGCACATCGCTTCCTTTAAACTCTTGCTTTCAACAATTTTTGTTTCCTTTGTTCATTTACTCAGTCAGAGGGACTTAGGGGGCGGAGGGAGGAGGAGGAAGGGGAAGAGACCGCGAGGCTGCAACCCCTCGGGATGCCAACCCTTTAGTCTTTTTTTCCTTTCAAGTGCGCAGGGTGTGGGAGAGGGTGGATAGTCCTCTGGACAATTGGCTGGTGTTGTTTTCCACGACAAACCCTGACTTTGGAATTCAGGAGGTGACTTACTGCCTTTGGGGTTCCCAGCCTGGGCCTCCCAGATCCCCGGGAGGACCCCTGAAAAGCGTCTTGCTCCTTCTCTTAGCAAACTGGGTGGAGGAGAAAGGCCACAAAAAACCGAGCAATGTGGACCAGCCCCCTTTTTATTTTCATCATATTGGTCAGCGTCCCAGTGATAGATACACATGGCTTGTATTTAGGTTTCTACAGATTCGCAAAGTGCAGCTAGAGAATCGCAGTCTTGTAAAATTACATAACCATTCCAGTTCTCCACCTTCTTCCTCTGGCTTTGGCTTTGACAATCAGGAGCAAGACGGCCCATAACATTTGAGGAACAGAAGCAAGAGTACAAATGGAGGCCCACATACTTTAAGTGCAAATATTTAACTCATAAATCAAGCCAACCAACGTAAAACAAGTTTCTCCTACCTGACAAAGATACCTTTGGAGCAAACTGGAAGGGAGGATTCACATTCAGACTCCTCACCCTTTGACTTAAGTTTTGTCAAGAAAGTGGTGGAGTGGGAGAGCTGGCCCCCAGCCAACTTCTCCTCCCACCCCCAGCTCCATCATATTCCAGAAGAACCTCCAGGTGTGCATGTGGGCCCCTAGCTGCACAAGCCCCTCCATGCTACAGTCCAGGCTATGATTTGAACCCAGGTCCACATGTCAGTGGTTCTGTCAACACTCAGGACGGATCCAGGGAGGGGGCCCATGCAAGCCCTGGAAGTGCACTTAGGGGCCTTACTGCAAGGAATTCTGGGGTCCCGGCAACTCATAACTGTGGTGGCCTGGCCCCTAGGTCCCGTGGTCTCTTCACGCTTAGGAAGGGATGAGGTTTGAGGCGGGCCACAGCCAAGCCTTCTGCAGCCCAGGGCCCACGAGAGGAGTCCCTCTTGCCTGGGTCAAAGGACAACCCTGGTCGAGAGAATGGGTTCTGGGGTCAAATTTGACTGAACCACATGATCCACAACTTTCTGCCTCCATTTCTTTGTCCATAAAACAGAATATATATGCTCTCCCTGCCTCACAGGGGTTTTCTGAAAGCGTATTTTGTTCATTTGAGCTCCTGGGAAGAATGGCACTGTAAACAAAGAGGGTGTTGGTAGCTGACTATTGATGTCATTTTCTGGTACCAGAAAATGGCCTATAAAGATTGTCCCATGCCAAAATTTTAAAACTCCAGATCTAGCCAAGAGCTCAAAGTAATCGTTCTGACCCTCTGGATATAAAGGAAAGCTCCTGGAGGAGGTGTTACCATTCCAAGTGTGACTTATGGAAGTGCTTATGTCTATCTGACTCTCCACTCCCTGCCCACCCACCCCACCATCCACCTATCACAGTGCTTGAAATCCCACCACCAAAAGCATTCTTTCTGGAACTGAAGGCTATAGTTCCCAAGATCACCCCCTACTAAAGTAATCCCTCAGATTGTTCTCTTGGGGAATGGGTGAGAGTAAGTTCTGTGCAAATGAGACAAAGATAGACTGTTGGAGAAAGGAGATGAGGCCAAGAAGGAGATGAAAGCCCCAGAGAGGACAGCCATTGATTCTGAATACACAGGTCTATGGCCCCAACGCCAAATGTGATCATTTTTAACTAAGAACAACCTATGGTATCAAGAATCTGCTCACCTCTGCAATGAATACATGAACACACCATAATGTTTGAAATATGCTTATTAGTCGTGTTGATTTCTACCAGTAAAAGAGCCCAAATCCCCAAAAAGTCTAAGTGATTTGGCCAAGGGACACAGGACCTAAGTCTGCTGACACCAAGCCCACAACTTTGCAAGTACGACAGGTTCACATGACAAAAATACTGAATTCCAAAAGTTAGAGGTTAAGAGAATGTGTCCCTTGAGAAAGTGTAAAAGCATGAATTCTCTCCCTTGAATGTCACAGGTCGATTTGTTCCAGAGTATGCTTCAGCGAGCTTTCCTCCAAGTCCTTCAATTCCTGCTAACACCAACACCAACACCAACACTCTAGGTCCCCACCCTAGGTGACCCTTTCTAAACAAGTGGAACGGCCCTTCTTTGTTGCTGTGGCTCCGGAGAAGCTGATTCTGTCAATGTAGCCTGGGTGTCTTGAAGTTCTATTCTGAGATGACCCTGGAATCTTTTAACTACAGAATTCAGGCAGCTGTGGCCTCGGAGACCCTGCTAGAGGTCATGAAGCTACAGATTTTCATTCTGTTGAGACTTTTAAATTAGGGATTACCTAAAAGGTTTTGCTTGGAAATTGCTTTGATATATAATATCTGTTAACTTGTCTACATAAATGTACATGCACACATTATTTAAATATAAATGATTTTCACCACACATGTGTATAGCATACTGTTTGATTCCTGGAAACTCTGAAAAAAATAGAGTATTACAGGAAGTCAATGAAGAATAAAACAGAAAATATTCTAAAAATAACTTCTCAAGCAGAATTTGTTACAATTAAGACCTAATAGCTGGACTTTTTGAGAATTCCTGGAGAATGACAGGTACCTCAAAATTAAAGAAAAAAAATAGGTAATCCTTCTTTCATGTGAAGTGGAATAAAAGGACCTACAGTTCATATCTGAGTCAGTTTAATTCCAATTCATGGTTAGAAACAAATTCTCAAGCTATAGATATTCAAACAAACAAACAAAACATACAAGGAATCACCATTATTTGTGGAGTAAACCATGTATTGCATAGGCTTTCAGTACCTACAAATTCAATATAATTGGACCAATGCAATCCCCTTCTTTATTAATGTGACTCCTATTGACATGTAGCAACATTCAAAAACATTACTGCTTCTGGACTTGAGTAGGATGTTTGTTCTGCTTCTCATTGGGATCAGCAAGTTAGTCTGGATTATAGACAGACATATTCCCCTGAATTACTAGTTGATCAATGAGCTATAATTCTTTTTAAAAGCCAGCCATCCAACCTGCCTCCCTTCAACCTCTCCTGCCTTTAACTGCCAAACTGCTGAAAAGATTTCATCTGTTATCCCTCCCTTTTATTTGCTCTCCAGCCCATTTCAGGCAAACTCTGGCCCCCACCACTCTCCAGATTCATTAATGACCTCCTTAAAAAGAGAGAGAGAGGGGTATATGTGCTTTCTTTCTTATCATTATAAAACATTTTCATGTAGAAAAACAGAAAAATACCTCAAGTGCAGAAAGACTGCTGAATGGGTAACGCTGATGACCTCCTTTAAGTCCCTGGGCTACCTGATCTCTGATATTTGACACTACCCACCACACCTTCCTTCCTGAAACAAGTTCATCTCTTTTATTTCCTGAATCTGGTTCTCTTCTGACCCTCCTGCCTCTTTAACGACTCTTTTCCTGACTCCTCTGTCCTTGTATAATGTCTCCTAATACTGGTTTTCTCTTTTTATTTTTACATGATCCACTCCCCTTGGCTTCACGTAAACCCTGTGTCGCCAGCTCTCATCTCCTTGCTGGGCTCCGGGATGGTACGCCCCCCATACATGGTGGGGCATCCAGTGGGACCAGTGGTGTGCTCGCTCCAGCTCAGAGCTGCTGACTGTGTATGTATATCTCTTCCCGATTCTGTACTAAGTGACTTCCACAGGGTGAGCTTAAAATCAGCCCATGGTTTGGAATATTAACACCATTGAAAGCTGATACAGTCAGGGCTTTCTTTTCTTCCTTTTATTTTATACTTTCTTTCTTTCTTTCTTCCTTTCTTCCTTCCTTTCTTTCTTCCTTCCTTTCTTTCTTCCTTTCTTTTCTTTCTCTTTCTTTTCTCTTCTTTCTCTCTCTCTCTCTCTCTTTCTTTCTCTTCTTTTGGAAAGCCAGTTTTAACATTTACCACCACAACAGTGAATAGGACATTCTGCAACTAAACCCCATACTTATTTTTTTTTATCTTCCCTTTAAATCTCCATCCTCCATATGCATCTTATGATTTAATTTCATTTAATGACATCCTCATCCACACATTGTGGGAAATCAGAGTCATACTTGTTTGACTTTTCATCTCTCTGACCTCATCTTTCTGTTCTCATCCTAAAAAGCACCCAAGTCAGGCCAATTGAATCTCCTAAATATCTCTTAAATCTGTCCCTTACTCTCCATCCCCACTTGTCTAAATCCAAGCCAAAGGACTGGGAAACCTCCAAATTGCTATTCCTGCCTTTAGTTTCTTCCTCTTCCTATTTATCTTTCCTACCACAATGGAGTGATTTTTGCTTGAAGGGAAAAAAGCTAAGCAAGCCAACACAAAAACAAAAAGTATCTAATCATATCTTTCTCCCCTTCAAAACTTCCTATGGTTCTCCATTGCTTACAAAGAAACAATCCCTCAAAGTCCGTTAAGAAAACCTACAAAGACCTTTGCAAACATGACACAAAAGGCCTTTGAAGCCTCCTCCATCCCCCCATCCCTATCGACCCACTCCCCCTTCCACAAACTTTCTGCATCTCTGCTCATGTAGTTTCCCTACTTGGAAATCCTTCTCATCTCCACCCCTGTCCTCCTGTGTAAGATTATTGAGGGAGAGGGATGGGATTAAATGACTAACTCTGCTGTGCTATTATTCAAGAAGCAGGAGGGACAGAGAAGAGAGAGGATTAGAATTCATTAGATAAAAAGAAATGGGGTAGAGGGTAGATGAGAGAGAGAGAGAGAAATATTATAGGCAGATATTTTTTAAGTACTCAAATTAATAGGCAAATACCCTTAATTAATAGGGCAGACAGTACCCTTAAGTTTGAAAAGAAAATAATTGGACTTGGGATTAAAAGAAATCAAGCATTTATTATAACAGGAGTGATGTATCTGCATTTTTCTCTCCTTACTCAGAGTGCTTTTTTGACACTTGTTAAGAATCCATATTCCTGGCTGTGATTTCTGGGATGAGGGACTGTTATTTCTTAGCCAGGAGCTTTCCTTCTCTCTGACATATTAATAAGAGGATAAGTCATTAAAAAACAAAGAAAGCCTAGGAAATGTTCCAGATTTCCCTTTTCTTTTGGGCCGCTAGAGAGGCAAGCCTCTCTTTTTCCTCTTCAGAATTTTGGAGATGATTCCTTCTCTAGTGCATGGTCTTCCCTTTGTTGTTGTCCCCTTGGTGTTCTGGTGTTGGTTTGACTCGTCCCTGCACCAGTGCCCTTCATAGCTTCTAGAACGAATGTTTGTGCCCCCTCAAAGACAACACTGTCTAGCTGTTGTGCTGTGACCAGGCCATGGAAGCAGGACTTCATTTCCCTTCTTCATTGCCATGCTTCCAGTGACTGATGCTGTCCAGTGAAATCTGAGCAATTTCTTACCTTGGTTACTTGTCCTGGAAACCTACCCGTGAAGAATCATCCACGGTATGTAAATTAGTGGGGATGGGCACCATTCCCAGAGGCCTGGGGCTTCCCACAGGTCAGTTTAGCTGACCCTAAAGCTGGTTCCTCTGGATTAGCTCCGTTACCCAACAAAGCTCAGCAGGAAGTCCCCACATCTGGCTGCTTACTGCTGGGGATGGGAGGCCCTCAACACACTACTAGAATGAGAAAAGACAGCTCAATGGAGGGCCCAGTCCTGACATATAAGGAAATAAACTGAGAGGTTAAGGAAAACGGAGAGTGATGTAAAAGTGAAGATCATAAATACTGAGGGTGGGGCTTCCGTGGTGGCGCAGTGGTTGAGAGTCCGCCTGCCGATGCAGGGGAGATGGGTTCGTGCCCCGGTCCGGGAGGATCCCACGTGCCGTGGAGCGGCTGGGCCCGTGAGCCATGGCCGCTGAGCCTGCGCGTCCGGAGCCTGTGCTCCGCAACGGGAGAGGCCACAACAGTGAGAGGCCCGCGTACCCCCCCCAAAAAAAAAACAAAAAAAAAAAACTGAGGGTGTTAGTGGCGTGTGAATGGCCCCAACATTCTGACAGGCAACGTAGCAACATGTGTTAAGAGCTATTGACCCACTAATTTTACTTGGAGGAATTTACCCTAGGGAAATATCCAAAAATATGGTCAAAGACTTATATTCAAAATGTTTGTACTATGTTATCTCCAGGAGTGAACATTTTTAAAATAGTAAATCATCTAATGGTTAATGGTTATTAATCATCTAAGATTCTAAAATAAATTCTGGTAAACTCATATGATTGAATTCTATGTATAGTCATTAAAAATAATGTTGTCAAAGGTAGTGATATGGGAAACAACTCATGATAAATGTTAACTGAAAAAAGCAAAGCTATAGCTATGTGTATATATGATTTATATTCCGTAAAAATAGTTAGCAGTGTATTTGTAGTCTTTGTCATTGACTATATGTGTATAGAAAAGAATGGAAAGAATGCCACCTAAAAGTTAACAGCTATTTTCTGTGGATGGTGGGATTAGGATTAATTTTTTCATACATGTCTGTATTTTACAAAATTTCTAGGATAAGCATATGGTACTTTTTACCTAAGAAAAATGGCATTAAGAAGAGAGTTCGTAGATTAGTAGTGAGAGGGGATAGTTCACAACTGCAGAAAGGCAAACCATAAATCACCACATGGAAACAGTAAAACCTGACATATTTTAGAAGAATGCATACACAGTAACAAAGAACAGAAGAGAATATGGAGAGATGAAATTGTTAAGACAGCTAGAACTTTTTGGTGAGTAGGTTTATAAATTTTTTTAAAAAGTGAGAGGATTTAAAACCAATCCTAGGAGGCCATTGCTAAGTGAAAACTCCTTATTTGTACAACATGTCTGTGGGTCCTTGGGCATGTTACTTCACCTCTCTGTGCCTCAGTTTACTCATCTATCAAATGGAAGTAATAGTAGAAACTACCTTATAGGGTATCTATGGGTATTAAATGAGCTAGTACATGTGAAGTGCTTGTACTGTGCCTGGCATGTGGTAAGTGCTCAATAAAAGACAGCTGTTGGGGCTTCCCTGGTGGCGCAGTGGTTGAGTCCGCCTGCCGATGCAGGGGACGCGGGTTTGTGCCCCGGTCCGGGAGGATCCCACATGCCGCAGAGTGGCTGGGCCCGTGAGCCATGGCCGCTGAGCCTGTGCGTCCGGATCCTGTGCTCTGCAACGGGAGAGGCCACAACAGTGAGAGGTCCGCGTGTACTGCAAAAAAAAAAAAAAAAAAAAGACAGCTGTTGTTGGGAATTCCCTGGCGGTCCAGTGGTTAGGACTCTGTGCTTCCACTGTAGGGGGCACGGGTCCCATCCCGCATGCCCCGAGGCGTGGCCAAAATAAATTAATAAATAAAAGACTGCTGTTGTTATTATTAATGCCATTTATTATGTTACTATACTATTATCCCAAACAACAATATAACCTTTCCTCAATGTCCAATAATAACAATAAATATGACTTTTTTCCAAAATTCCAATCTGTGGATTTTTAAATTGATATTTTCAATTAGATTAACCAGTATAAACTACTTTGCCAGCCTAGAGTTCAAATACGGTCATATCTCTTTTTCATCTTTTATTTAATTACTCAAATCCCCACTTGCCTACCTATTAGCAGGAAATCCCATATCTCTTTCTTGAGATTTCCTTCCTCCCCTCCCTCTCCCTGAACTGCCTAAGAGCCCTGGGGGCTTCCACAGAGATCTAGAGAAGCCAGTCAGCCTCTAATTTTCAGCAGCCAATTGCCCTGTCACTAGCACACAGCAGTACCACTGATTGGTGCCTCAAAGTCCCACATACCCTTGTTTACTGCTGGGATTGTGTCCATGCTGGTCCTGACCCCGGAACAGCCTCCATCAGCACCCTGCTTTTGGACTCCCAAAATTTATGCACTTCAGTTTTTTGTTTTTGTTTTTGTTTTCTTGCGGTACGCGGGCCTCTCACTGTTGTGGCCTCTCCCGTTGCGGAGCACAGGCTCGGGACGCGCAGGCTCAGCTGCCATGGCTCACGGACCCAGCCGCTCCGCGGCATGTGGGATCCTCCCGGACCCGGGGCACGAACCCATGTCCCCTGCATCGGCAGGCGGACTCTCAACCACTGCGCCACCAGGGAAGCCCCTGCACTTTAGTTTTTAATCAGAAGTTGCACACTGGCGGCCCATAGCCACATCCAGCTCTCTGACACGTGGTTTGGGCTAAAGTGTGTTGGTATTTCATTGGAAATAGTTGATGAGATTGGAAATGTCACAACAAAAATCTTTATTTCTTGCTTCTATTGGAAGGGTGGAAGCTCTGACCACCCGAGGCCCATTCCCACAGAGCAACAATTGGCCGATGCTGGAAAGAGGCTCTCTTTAGGTGGAACATGCTGTCTCTACCTTGGCCAAGTCCCCACTAATCCGTTTTTCTTAAACAGTCTGATTTACTCTTCTGTTCCACTTGCCTGTAAAGGCTTCTGAGTTTGTGGGCCCTTGGCCTGGAAGTTCTTGGAGGAGTGTGGGGGAGTGGACACACTAGTCCATTATACATCCTGAGAATATGTTGGGAGAAGTGGCTGAGAGTGTGAGTGTAGTAGGCAATGAATTACCTAAATCTTGCAAAATCGAACCTAGATGAGGGTTCTTATTTGCTATTTTTGCATCAATAATAAGAGTCACATTGTTCCTCCAAGATCGAAACCCTGGGTTTCTACTTCTGCTAGTTTGAATTTGATTTTTTTAAGGCACATCTTTGTGATTGTAACTGAATGCAACTTGATTCACAAAGCAACAAAAGGCATTACCACCTCTAACAAAAGCAAGACCACTTCCTCAAAAATCTCACCCTTTACTAGTATCAAAGGCCTAGTAAAATCAGCAGGGAAGAGTCACAGAGGTCAGAAGCAACACTCCCTTCTGGTAACTAAAACTGAGACCAAAGAACACATCCAAACCCATAAGAGCCCAAAGTTTGATCCAAGCCACTTTGTTTATTGAATTAAACCCTAGAGATAAACAAAGGAAGCAAGATGAAAAACAGTCAGCATTCCACTGGGGGTGGTCAATAAGGCAAAGTTGGAGAAGAGGTGGATCAGAAAGACATGTGGGCAGCTGGGGAGACAAAAGCATTCTCAAATGAATCTTCAGTGTGTGGGAGATGGTTTTGAATGACTTGGGATTCAGTGAGATAATGACAATGATTTCTTCTGCAGACAATTTGTTTGCCACCTTATATTTCTGTGAAATGACCAGTGTGTCATATAAAATATGATACAATGAAAACTAAATTTGCAGTTTCACACTCTTCATTTTCTTAAAACCATACAAAGGCAAACAGAAATTTGAGACTCTGAGACTTCAAGGAAACTGTAGAGTCATAGTAATTTGATTCTAAAAACAGATGGTTGACAAGAAGTTATATTTAAATCAACCATCAATCAGGACATAATTTCTAAATTTAGTAATAGATAACCTTTCCATTTTATCCTCCCAATCACCATATGCATAGGATCATACTTTATACTAAACAAGGTGCATTATTTGATTTTTAACCATATAAATACCTTGAGGTTATGTTCCTTGAGTCCAAGAATTACATTTTAAATATCAAAGACAAATCCCCCAAAATGAGGAAGTGTGTTAGTAGCCCACACATATTGGCGGGTGAAAAGTTCAACAGTGGAAATAATATTGCTGGTGTCTGCAGTCCTAGCAATAAACAGCTAAATGCTCTCTTTTATAGTAGATTTGGGCAGGATATTTTTGTGGAGTACATAATGTTTGAATACATCTGTTTTGACTTGGGAAATTTTTATCATGGTCTAAAACGCAAACCTTCAAACTTTACATGGGTTTTTGTAAAAATCAAAATAAATGTTAAAAATGCCTAGGTAATACATGCTCCTAGTTAAACGTTCAGACTATAACAAAAGTATAAAGGTAAAAAGACTATGAAAAAGGTACAAAGAGGAAAGTGAGAATCACTATAAGCCCACTACCCAGAGATGACTTCTGTCAATGTGTCTGGTGCACATTCTTCCAGATTTTTTTTCAGTGAATAAATTTGGACATATACTTCTCATTTTAAAAAACAAGTTCAGGGCTTCCCTGGTGGCGCAGTGGTTGGGAGTCCGCCTGCCGATGCAGGGGACGTGGGTTCCTGCCCCGTCCGCGAAGATCCCGCATGCCGCGGAGTGGCTGGGCCCGTGAGCCATAGCCGCTGGGCCTGCGCGTCCGGAGCCTGTGCTCCGCAACGGGAGAGGCCACAACAGTGAGAGGCCCGCGTACCGCAAAAAAATAAAATAATAAAAAATAACAAGTTCATGCCATACACATTATTTGTAAACTATTTTTACGTTTTTACATATTTGCATAAACATATTTTACATAAACACACATATTTGCATATCACTAATAATTTGTAAATTATTTTCACTACATGATATGTTATAGACGTTTTCCCATGTAGACAAGTATAGATTATACCATTTTAAATGTGTGATTGTCCACCGTATGTATTATTATAACTTGAAATCAAATCCCCAGAGATAGACTTATAGTTTGTTATCTCTTTTTTGCAGTCATAAAAAATGCCTGTGTGCAAAGACAGTACAAGAATGTTCATGGCTGCACTTTTCCTTAGAATATTTCAGCAAAAGTGGGATTGCTAAGTAATAGAATAGACATATTTTATATTTTGATATATATAGCTAAATTATCCTCCATAAAGTTGGCACAATGCACTCTCATGAACAGGGTGTGAGAATGCCTACATTTTTTTTTTTTCAATTATCATAGAGTAACATTTACATTTCTTTCTTTTGGTACACAGTTCTACAAATCTTAACACATATACAGATTTGTGTTACCACCACCATAATCAGGGCACAAAAACGTTTCATCTCCCCAAAAACTCCCTTGTCCTGTTTCTTTATAGTCACACTCCCCTCCCCTACATCTAAACCCTTGGCACCACTGATCTAGTCTCTGTCCCTACAATTTTTTGTCTTTTCAAGAATGTCATACAGATGGAATCATCTAAAACATCTTGAGACTGGCTTCTTTCACTCAGCGTAATGCTTTGGAGATTCATCCAAAGATGATTCCATTCATTGTTCTGGGGGCGGTGGTGGTTTATTGCTAAATAGTATTTCATTACATGGATATACCACAGTTTGCTCATTCATTCAGCCACTGAAGGACATTGCTTCCCAGGTTTTGGCAGTTGTGGATAAAACTGCTATACAGTTTTTTTGTTTGAATATAAGTTTTCATTTCTCTAGCATAAATAACCAGGAGTGAGAGTACTAGGTCATACGGTAGGTGTATGTTTAACTTTACAGGAAACTTCCAAATTGTTTTCCATGGTGGCTGTTCTATTCTGCATTCTCACCATCAGTGTATGAGGATTCCAACTGCTGCACATCTTTGTCAGCACTAGGTATTGTCAGCATTACTTTAGCCTTTCTAATAGGTGTATATTGGTATGAATATGTCTAGTTTTTCATCTTTCTATCAATATTCTTATCAGTGTTAAAATTATGTCCAATCTAACTTACTATTGTTTTGATTTATATTTTCTTTGATTACTAATAAGATTGAACATCTTTTCATACGTCTATTGACCTTTTTAATCCAAGTGTTCAGCTTTTTCTTTGTTAAACTCTTGTAAACCAAGTGTTTTAACTCCTCAAATGTTACATATGTTGCAAATATTTTCCCCAGATTGCCATCATTTTTTTTTTTTTACTTTGTTAAATCTATAAGTCTTTTCCTTTAGGGTTTCTGGCTTTGATGTTTACAGATTCCTTCTCCATTTCAAGATTATAGAAATGTGCAAAAAAATTTCTTCAAACACTTGCATACATTAGTAAACCTTCAATTTTATTTTTACCAGTCGCCTTCACCCCAGCCCATGGGGAGAGTCTCAGAAGTGGGGTAAGGGTAAGAGCAGCCAGCTTACACTCATTGTTTGAAAATTAAAACTTTTTTTCAAAGTGTTTCTCTATCAGCAGGAATCAGTTTTCTACAACCACATCAAAACATTATGTAAAATGTTCTGCTGAGAGTTAAAATAAAACGGCCAAGATATTTCATGGCTAAGGAGATTGTTCTGATTGGGGAAGGATAGAAGTGAGTGTGGAGAGAGGCTCTCCCTCGTGAAACTTTGCTAAAAATTCCATCTCTTCCCCTTCTCACCCAAGCCCAGAGAGCAAGAAAATGACCTTTCTAAAAATCAAGAGTTAATTACTAGAAGTCCTGATTTAGATGCCGCACACCCCAAAGAACAGTTTTAGTGAGTAAATAGGATTACACTGAGCTAAGCAGAGATGGCCTTAAAGATGATCTGAAGGATAACCATAGAGGAAGAGGGCTCCAATGCTGGGGGTCCAGTGTTGGGGAGAATCAAGGAAACAAACAACAGAAGGGGAAAAAATTAATATGCAAGAGAGTAAACTGAACAAGGGAAAAGATCATAGTAAAGAAAAACTATGAGTGGAAAAGGAGGGAGTCTGGAAGGATCTGCAGCAAAACAAATGACCGAATATGAAAGCGTTGCAGCAGGAGATGGTAAGCTCTATGATGAAGGAGGAGGAAAGATAAAAGAAGTTGAGGGACCTGAGCCACAAGGATCCAGGCGTCCTTGACCAGGTCAGCGACCATTTAGGGAAGAAGCAGAGCTATACTTTCAGCAAAGGCAGAAATTATAATCAGTTGTGATTTTCACTCTTTAGTAAAATCAAGTAGTGATTTCTCTATATTTTATAAATTATTCTCAAACAAATCCCACTTTGAAAGACTCTGTTTTAGAACCTCCAGTTCTCATTAGTTGTGTCAAAAATTCCAAACTCCTGTCATGTCCAGGATAGGAACAACATATCTTCCAACAGTTTCTACCTGAATACCTGCCTACCTGGTAGAATGAAAAGGGAGGGTGTCATGGTTGGCCCTGAAAATAAGGGTGTTACTTATGTGTATATATATACATATAAACACATGTATATATATATACTTTATCATCATCACCATCACCAGAGTGGTTGCTTAATTCATACGTTAGTATACTCTCATTATCAAATAGTCAAGTGTTTGTAAAGTCAACAATTTATGCAAACAAGGCAAAATAAGTGAAAGGATTGAAAAATTATCAGGATAATTAGAGCCCAAAATAAAGTTCTTTACATAAGCCTGAAGACAGAATCTCTGAGTGCCCATTATTACCTAATGATGGGAATGTTACCCAAAAAGTGGGTTCACCTCTTGGTGGGTGTCAAGCCAAAGATAGGGAGAAGGATGGATTTATTACTTGCAGCAAGTAAGGAGAACACCAGGGATCTTTCCCAAAGCAGTATGTCTCTGAATAGCAAAATTGGCTAAGTTTTAAACTAAGGGTACATGCACATTCATGAAGGGGCTGGAGCAGAGGAGAATTCAGCATAGAATTGGGGCAAAGGTTGACAGAGTCCAAGCTTTAGTTGACTGAAGTCAGGAGGGTCAGAAAAGGTCAACATCACTATTCCTGAGGTTCTGACCAGTCTCGGATCTCAGCATGTAGTTACCATTCTCCACCTCCGTGGGCGCCTCAGTTCCTGCAGAACTCAAAGATCTGTATCAGATTACGATGTATATACCTTGAGGAGGAACTAGGGCTCTGTCTTACTGCTGAACTCTGGTTTCTTTACTGTTTTTCCTCTGTCCCTGCTTTCCCTCACTTCCCTTACTATCATTCATTACTGAGACCTGTTCAAGGGCAAGCACTGTGGCCAGGCTTAGATCACAAAATAGCTTAGGCCAAAAATGCCTTCTCTTATGTAAAGAAAGCCATGCCTGATTCTCTTTCTCCAGGGATCCCCTACTCTGTCTGTTTACAGGAATACTTGCTTTACGCAGTTTTTTCAAGAAGCATTTATGAAGCACACACTCTGCTAGATGCTACCATGCTTTGAAGGAGCTCACAGCTTAGTGAGGAGAGAGAAAACAGTTTCAATATTATTTCAAGAAACATTTATGAAGCACACACTCTGCTAGATGCTACCACGCTTTGAAGGAGCTCACAGCTTAGTGAGGAGAGATAAAACAGTTTCAATATTACCTGAAGCAAGCTGTTAATGAAAAAATTAAAACAAAAAACTCAGGCCCAAAATGGCATCCCTTGTGCTAAAGCCCATGATACCAAAACTAGATTTCATACCTAACGTAATTGCAGTCTCAAGTTACACCAGAAATGTAATCAACTGGTCTGGAATTTTCTATTCAGCACCAATGAAGTAATCTACCACTTCGGCCCTCTCCACACCCAAGAGGAAGGAGAATCAGTCTGCATGATAAAACACTTGCTGTTCCCTCCCACCCCCAAAAAGATGTCCTGGCCTAAAAACAATTCTTTCTTTTCTTTTGCTAATAGCTCCCTCATCCCACCCTTCTTCTTATAAAAACCTTCCATTTTGTACAACCCCTCAGAGCATCCATCTACTTGCTAGATAGGATGTTGCCCCGCTCATGAATTGCCCAATAAAGCCAATTAGATTTTCACATTTACTTGGTTGAATTTTTGTTTTTTAACAAGCTACGGCGAAGGGATAAGCCAGGTGTTGAGAAAGCACAAACAAGCAAAAACCCAGCATGAAAAGTCTGAGAAAGTTTCACGGAGGAGTTAACATTTGAGTCGAGTCTAAAAAGCTGAAGATTTCTCCAGACTTGGAAGAAGAGCTTTCCAGGAAGGTTGCGTAAAAGCATAAAAGCACAAGGAGTTGAACAAATCAAGATAGGTGCAAAGTCTCCTATTGTGGCTGGGGCCCAGGAAAGTCACCCAGTTGGGGTGGCAGCATACAAGGTGCAGAGGCTGGCCAAGGCTAGCTCATGAGGGCTGAGAAGCCATATCAGAGGGCTTGGATTCACTGTGGCCTCTCTTTCTCTTATTTTTTTTTCTTTTTTCTTTCAGTCTTATTGAAATATAATTGACATATAGCATTAAGCTTAAGGTGTACAACATAAAGACTTGACTTACATGTATTGTGAAATGATTATCACAATAAGTTTAGTTTACTGCCATCATCTCATATAAATACAAAAAAAGAAAAAACATGTTTTGTTCCTTATGTCTCCTCCACTTCTAATTTGGCCTGAAATATAATTAACAACATTCCTTTCTATATTTGCCACATAGATGAAAACATCCTTACTCTTAAAAAAGTAGAGCAATTAAGTGTGAACACTGAAACTAAATGGTCTGGTTTCAAATTCAGGTCTTGACTCTTCAGTAGCTGTGTGGTCATTTAACATCTCTGTGCCTTGGTTTTGTCATTTATAGAGTGAGGATAACAATAGGACCTGCCCCGGTTTGTGGTAAGGATCAGTGAGCTAATATATGTAGAAATACTCAGAACATAGCTGATACGCAGCATTCAATAAATATTAGAGAGTATTGTTATTAGATTGTATTGGCATATTCAGAAATTAGTAGTATACTTTAAAAAGTATACTTTCCCACTCACTGACCGTCTGATTAGACCACGTGTGATTTCTGTTTGCTTTCAACGGCCCTGCTGGGCACCCCCAGGACAACATCCTTCCTTAAAAATACTTCTGAAACAGAGCAGCATGTTGTATTGTCAGAACGGTCCTGTTTGATCACTGTCCAGCCCGGCTGCCAATCAGAAATAAATGGACAGTTCACAGTCAGTCCAGCCGTGCCACCAGATCACAACCTGGGCCAGGCGAGGCAGCTCACTTGGAGAAGTCTCAGCCTAGGGCCCCCAGATTATGGCACTGTGGAGGTGGACTTTCCGCTCTCGGAAGCAGGGACACCATGACGTCACACCTCCACTGGAGGCACGCCATTTAACTTTCTGAAACAACAATCGGCCAACTCTGTGCGGAGTAAACATAATAAAAAGGTGTCACATAAGCATGGGGCAGAAATCAATTAGAGGCTGGACAGGGAATAAGCAGACAGCTGCAAGAGGCATTTTCTATTTATTTACCTATCTATCTATTTATTTATTTATTTTTGTTGGAGTATAGTTGCTTTACAATATTATGTTAGTTTCTACTGTACAGCAAAGTGAATCAGCAATATGTATACATATATCCCCCTTTTTTGGATTTCCTTCCCATTTAGGTTACCACAGAGCATTGAGTAGAGTTCCCTGTGCTACACAGTAGGTTCTCATTAGTTATCTATTTTATACATAGTATCAATAATGGCATTTTCAAGTTTTCCAAACTAAACACAAATGGGTACAGTTAGTTGCTAGTTTGGCAACCTATGTTTCATGCTCAAATTTATGATTTACAATGAACTCAACAAAGGTATGGTGTCTCAAGGACAATAAAACATCGATTTAAGAGTTGTCTCTCCACAGACGTAGAGAACAAACGTATGGACACCAAGGGGGGAAAGCGGCGGTGGGGTGGGTATGGTAGTGTGATGAATTGGGTGATTGGGATTGACATGTATACACTGATGTGTATAAAACTGATGACTAATAAGAACCTGCTGTATAAAAAATAAATAAAATTAAATTAAAAAAAAAAAAAAGAGTTGTCTCTCAAACATTTAAGATAAAGTTCCAAAGTAGACATTCACAGAAGCTGCAGCTGACACTCCTTTTCAATTCCACTGTGTCTGGCCATAACCTGACATTTTACCCAAGAGCACTGTAAGAGAAAGAGGATCCCAAGCCCACGGGCCACTTCTGAACTCCAAGGCAGGAGCCACATCGTGGGACATTCTCTAGGACTCCGTGTGTCCAACAGCAATTTCTGGAGAAAGAACTCTGGTTATCTTAATATTAAAAAAGAACCTAAGCATTCATCTTGCCCAATGAGGTCATTATAAGATGAAGGAAACTGAAGAACAGAGAAGTCAAGTGACATGCCCAAGATTATTATTAGTGACACAGCTAGAGCCCAGGATAATTGACTCCCAGGCGTTTTGCTGGACAGTTTGATTAAATCACGTGGATGCCAGCAAGTTTAGAGCAAACATCACTTAGCTAAATAGCCCAGGTTTCACCTACCTGTGAGTACAAACTAGGTCACATGGCTGAAGTCTCCTAAACTTTGTCAGTCTTGTGCCTCTACCTGCTCGTTCAGGAACTTATCCCCCTCCCAAAGGCTTCCCTACCCAGGGTCCTGTGCTTTGTCCTGCTCAGAGACAGGCTGCAGCCCACCAGCCCCTTATGGGAGATGCAGACTCTCTGTTAGTCCAGCTGCCATGTCCTGCCCTGGGTCTTCCCTGATGCTCCACCAAGTTCTGTGCATTTCTGCAGGCTGGTCTCTGAGCCAGAACAAGTACTGTGGTCTGGGGACCAGGGCTGGGGCTGAGATGGGAAAGGAGGGCACAGGGCATGTGTTGCTCATTGTGTGCTGCCTTTGGCCACCTTTGTCCTGAAGCAGGACTGTGTGTACTCCAACCTTCCCAGTCTGTCTGAACACAGACTCTGTTACTTGCCCTGGCACCATTCCCACAGGGGCTCGCAGCCAGGCCCTTAGCCATAGGCCCAAGTGAAGGGAAAGTCTGAGAAAATTATCCAGCCAATTCTTGCCTTCCTATCCTTCCATGGTTTGTATCTTCCCTCACACCTCCCCAAATGCCTCTCCACCAAAAACAAAACAAAACAAAACAAAAAACAGGAGCAACAACATCCAGCACCTCTTTCCTCAAATCACCCCAAACAAAAAGTGCCCACGTGTATGTGTTTGAACGTGTACAAAGAAGTCTTTGGAAGGATGTAACTGTCTAACCCTGAGCACCAGGACATCTGAGTCCCAGATCTGACTCAGAGAAGACAAACCTTTACAGCTAATGGAATCATATCATAAGCTGATCATAAGCTTAAATAAATCGTATGTGGGGTGGGGGTGGGGAGAGGAAACACCATTTCTAAGCAATGCCTGCCTTACTTTAAGTTCCTTCAGGAGTGGGAGCTGAAAAGGAAATGGGTGGAGGTACTGGTTTGAAAGGCAATCCCAGGATGCACCAGTGAGACAGTAGGGAAAGTGTGACAAGGAAAAGAGAAAAATCAGTAAAAGGTATGTTAATAAGTAGGTTATTAACTGTGAGCTACTGGGGCTCAGTCCTGCTGGAAACCCTCTCAGAAGCTGTGAGGAACTTGCCTCAGAATCAGAGCCAGGACCAGGGAGGGGTGAAGAAGGCAGCCAGGGTGCAAAATTTAAGGGGGGCACTCACTATTGTTGAAGAGGAGTATTTTCCCTCCACCCTTCTAAGTTCCTCTGGCTGACCTAATAATTAAATTGACACAAGACAAATTAACAGGAGAAAACCCGAATTTATGTATGCACAGGGACTCCTTAAGAATATAAGGCCCAAGGACAAGTTAAGCAATTGGGACTTACATGTCATCTGAGAGAAGGAGAAGGGATTTGGGGTTTAGGGCTTCTAAGGGAAGGAAAACGATTTACAGGAAGATGGGAAAAACAAATGTTTGGTGAACAAATGTTTGCTATGCCGTGCAGAGACAATAGGACACAGAGAGGACTTTGATCTCCAGGCCCTGCCAAGGTCCCCCTGCCACACTGAGCCCATATTCTCTGTAGATATCTCTATTGATAATGCCCTTCCTGGACCAGGCCCTTTATCTAAATTCTTTTAGGCAGTTAAGGGGGAGGTAAAAAGAAAGACTTTTCGGGCTTCCCTGGTGGCGCAGTGGTTGGGAGTCCGCCTGCCGATGCAGGGGACATGGGTTCGTGCCCCGTTCGTGCCCCGGTCCGGGAAGATTCCACATGCCGCGGAGCGGCTGGGCCCGTGAGCCATGGCCGCAGAGCCTGCGCGTCCGGAGCCTGGGCTCCTCAACGGGAGAGGCCACAACAGTAAGAGGCCTGCCTACCGCAAAAAAAAAAAAAAAGAAAGACTTTTCAAGTCTTCTGTTTCTTAAAACAACCAGCCTAAAATAATCCTCCTGCCAAGGAGACACATCTTGGGGGCGGGGGGGATATTTTGTTCCCCTACAGTCCCACCACTGAAAGTTCCCCAAGAAGTTTCACAGTCCAAAAGTTGAATTGGTAGATTGTTTCATCTTACTGAATCAGTCTCTTAGTTCTGACAATAGATTAGTTCAGTTAAACTCATTTCAGGAGACATTGATGTAGTGAGGCTCCCCAAGTTAGGTCTATGGTAGAAGCAATCAGGTTAATTAGAGGCATTTCCATGGAAACAAAAGAAAAACAATGGTTAGTGATTGGAGCAGACCATAATCCCATTTTCAGACCTCTGAAGGAAGCCAGTTGAGAAGATTTCTAAATGTCCAGCTTGAAGCATTTTAGATGGAATGAGGGCAGGCAGTGGCAATCAGATTTTCCTGGTTTATAGATTGAGTGTCTCTGATGATGTCATCAAGTGTACTGGTAAACTTTCTGACTGGCCCACACGGCGACAGGCATGAAGAAGATTGTCTAAACATGAAGTGTTGGGATGATTTCTCCAAAGATTTTATCATCATCTAGCTTCAGTTTGCAGGACTTCAGAAAAAAGGGCAGTTTTAGTTCTCAATGATTTCAAGTTAAAAGGACGGGAGAAATTGGAAATGTTAGCTGAGAGGGCTGTAGCCAGATATGAGGCAACTAGAAGAATTCAGGATCTAGAACAGCTTATGTGTAGAAAACGAACCTCAAAGACGATAGACAATATTAGAATCTAATATCTACAAGCGTATCACTGAAACTTAATTTTTCTCTCTAAAATCACCCTTATTTTTACCAAAGACAGCCAAATTAAGACTAATTTGTTGGCAAAAATAGGTCTAGTTTCAGAAAACTTGACCTGGTCATTTACAAAAGTGCAGCAAGAATAGTAATTGATCATACAGACTCTTTTATATCTGCTTTGCTGGAATTTTTCATAAGGAATTTCACTTTGCACTTTTAAATGCCTCTTGAGGCCAGGAAGCCAAGCCAAGAATTCACCACTAAACTTGCCTGCAATACCTATAGATTTGGCTGAATTACTCTCTTCTTGAGGTCCCCAAAATAGCTTGAGGTTCCTTCACCTGCCAGGGAGTAACCTTCCTTACTCACCTGGTAAGACTGCTGGGAACCCTAAGCAAGGTACTAGGCTATTTTTTCAAGGGGCTTTATTAGCTCCATAAAGTCAACCTTAGTTCCTTAAAGCTGTGTGGTCATATCTGAGTCTATGAATGCTCTCTCAAATATGACATTCCAGTCAACGTCCTGGTAATATAACCAATGTTTCCAACCGTGTCCTGTTTCAAGAAGAACAGATTCTTACTGAACTTATGCAAATAACTACATTGCCATGAAAATAAGAATACTCATGGAGAATTTCTGAATTCTGGAGGAATCAGGTAGGGAGAAAAAGATAAATGTCTCAATTCTACTTATAAAGATATAATTTACCAAACTGATCTAAGTCATAGTTAGCTTAAGAGGGAAGGCTTCCTTATATCTGGAAAACAAAATATTTTTAAAAATCAGCAATATTTCAAACAAAAAGAAATCGCAAAAAAAATTATAATCATCCTCATCAGTTCCTTCAGTCCCATGTAATTAATTCTTGTTGATCTTGATCTTTTGTTAGCAGTTTTATGAAGCTGTCAGTTTTTCCATTAGGGTTCTGTAAATTCTTACCCAGTTCAGTGATACAATCTGAAAGTTCATCAGAAACTTGTATTCTGGAATATGTGTTAAGAGTCCCTTCCATGAATCTCTTTGAAGATGAAACATATTTGAATCTCTTTGAAGATGAAATATATTTGCAAGACAGAGTAAAATAATAACTGCCTATAAATAATAAAAGACTTAAAATGCCTATTGTTAGAGTTCATTTGATAAGGAAGTGTCGTTATTTTTGTGATGTACAACATTATAAGATACCTGAAATTATGATGACAACATTATACCAGGACATATCAGATTTTTAGGAATTTCACATAATTTCTGGAACACATAACGTATACTCATAGAGACAAAACATACAGAAGGCTTAGTATTGCTTCTTATTTGACAATGGTTTAACATACCAAATAAGACTAATTAGTTTAACATGTCCCTTTTTATAAGGAGAGAGAACACATCTTTTGAAATATTCCAGGGACCCTCTGGAAAATTTCAAAGTTAGTTTGAGGTCAAAAAGACTTCATTTAGAATTTGGTTTTGGAAAGTTTGTCAAGAATATCAAAAGGTTTTAAAACAGTTGGTCAAATAGGATCACAGATCACTGTGAAAAATGTTAGTTATCCACTTAACCATAGTGACAAAGATTTAATAGGCAAATATAGAAAGTTACATAGTTCTGAGCAAAATTTAACTCTTTTAATATTAGGAAGATTTGGTTTACTTAAGTAATCAAAGACCTGATGAAGACAAAAAACACAGGAAATTATTTTGACAAAACATAGAATCCTTGTTTTCTAGGCAGGTTATTTTAAAAAATAAAGAAAGCCTTTTACAATTTCTTATCAAGAGTAGACCAACAGTCCAATAAAACTTTGTTCTTTTAACAGAAAAAACCAAATTCTAGTTTTGTAACAGATTACTTTTGATATTAAATCTCATTTACTTAAGTAAATTCATTCCAATCTTAGCCAGACCTGATCACACATACAATTTCTTTCCAGATATTCCTTTTTCCACAAACCTTCTACAACTTTCTACATGGCCATTTTAGTTTGTCCCTTGTTTTCTTTCCAATTTGGAAATAATCAGTTTTAGGACAAAATCGCTTGCATTTCCCTCAACAAAGAAAGTATCTCCATACCTCACACCTTTTCTTATCCCAAAATATATTCTACTTTCCTTGCATGCAAAATTGTTTCCCTTATTATTTCTAGTAGCTTTAATCATGTATATTAATTAGAATACTTAACCCTTAGAAACCTTAGTTTCTAGTGAAAACTAAGAAGTAAGCAACTGTGAACTGTTATACCAGCATTCTTTTGATTGACAAATGTATAAATACATTTAATAATTTCTAGAAACATATGCTTCCTCATATCACAATTTTTTCAATTTGGCACAAAACAGGTTTACAAACATCTTTAGCTCCTCTTTAATAAGAGGTCAAAAGTAGGTAAAGTTAGACTTGTTTAGCAATTAATGTTTCATTATTTTATCTTATTTGGAAGTGATTTAGATATTCAAGGAATTTAACTTAACTCATCATTTAACTCAACTTAGCAGAACACTAAGGTTTCTAGTAACCAAAAAGATTTTGGAAGCTGTTTCTTTTTTGTGTGTGTGTGGTACGTGGGCCTCTCACTGTTGTGGCCTCTCCCATTGTGGAGCACAGGCTCCAGGCGCGCAGGCTCAGCGGCCATGGCTCACGGGCCTAGCCGCTCCGCAGCATGTGGGGTCTTCCCGGACCGGGGCACGAACCCGTGTCCCCTGCCTTGGCAGGTGGACTCTCAACCACTGCGCCACCAGGGAAGCCCCTGGAAGCTGTTTTTAAGTATATATACCATAACACATGATTATTGTTTAAAATTTACCTAAAAACATTGATCCTACTTACATCTATTTAATTTTATTTATTCTAAACAATTATGTTTAGATTACCTATGGAAAAATAAAACTTCATGAGACATTAAACAAAGTCAACCATCAACTCAAGCTTCTTTTTTTTTTTTTCCTGGCTGACAAATTTTGTGATAGAGATAACATAGCTTATTTGCCTTTTAGCAAAACTAGGTAGAATAAAAATAACATACTTAATGCTGATAATGCTAAAGACATGCTTGTTTTAATGAAACCAATAAATTTAAACTTACTTTTATCTTCTAAAGATTAATCCTAGATCACATGAACTTGAAAAACATTTGGGTTAGTTTTCATTACATTTTTCAGAATTTTTTATGAGCACTTGTTTGTTTAAACAAATTAAAAGAGCTCTTTTACAAATTAATTTTAGTAATACCATCCAGAGTTAGAAAACTATCACACCTCTAAAACATACATATATAGACACATACATAAACATATAGATAGACACAAACATAGATCTTATAGCTTTTGTTTAAAAAGAATTTTAATCATGAGACAGGCACAACAGTACAAAACTTACTGGTTTACAAAAGAACAGTTGGATGCAAATTTTGTTTTGGCAACTGGAAAAAGCTAAGTTTACCTGCTCAGATGGCTAAAACTTTTTACTACTAATATTGATGAAGAAGACATATGAATTTTCATTCATTTAATTTTTCAAATGACAATTTCCCCCCTTTTGTTTTTCTTCTCATAAGAATTACCTCCCTGAAGTTTGTAGAATGTTTACATCTCAGAGGCACAGGGAAGGAATGCAAGTTCCTCCAAGAAAGAATTTGGTTTCCTAAAACCAGAATACTTATAAGTCTTTTGAGACAAATCTGTGAGGTGAGTTGCTTATCAAAGGACTGACATATCTAGCAACTTATGTTGGAATATTCTTCTTTCTCTCTGGGTGCATTTAACTCAGGGGATGAGGCCTAAATTTTTTTTATTAGCTCTGAATATCAGCTATTGTCATGAGTTCAGTCAGACCAGTGGACTTCTAGCTTATTTTCTGCCTGTTATAACAAATCTTTCAACAAAGCTATTTTGGAAGTTAGAAGCCTTTTGAAGT
This sequence comes from Delphinapterus leucas, assembly GCF_059928025.1. Classification (NCBI taxonomy): domain Eukaryota; kingdom Metazoa; phylum Chordata; class Mammalia; order Artiodactyla; family Monodontidae; genus Delphinapterus; species Delphinapterus leucas. Next base: position 97,215,288 of record NC_143134.1, read on the forward strand.
TTCCTGCATACCAATTAAAATATGTATCCCATTCTCTTTGTCTGATTTGGGAGCCCTTGCTTTTAAGTGAACCCTTTAAATGATCTTATCTAATTGGAATGTTCCTCATAATGGCCATTATAATTCTAGGTTGTAATTTCCTTGAGGGCTGGCTGCAGTTTGGTAGGACCCTAGTTACAACTGGGGTTTAACCCACATTTTCTCTTCATCTATATCTAGCTGCAAATGGGGTGGAACACACATTTTTGTCTGGTCATCTTTTTTTTTTTTTCTTTTGGTAGATATTTATAGCTTCTAAAACCATAGTTCTTAGACGTTTAAAATTATTTTTATTTGCCCAAATTTCCAAATAGTTCCTCTTGTTCTTTTTACTCCTTTTTCTTAAGTACAGGACAATTGTAATTCCAATGTTCTGATTTTTCACAGTATCTGCAAATATCTGAAGGCAAATCTGAAGGGGTCTAAGTAAACATTTATTTTTGTTCTAATTTCTGTCCTTCTACCTTATTAAGGATGTCCCTAAGGCTAGCTGTTATATCAATAACAAAATTGTTTAGGATGGGAGGTCTCTAAAACATTATTTTCTTCTTTAAAATATAGCCAATTCAAAGGATCCATTACCTGGCCATTGATGAGTAGGATCTTATATTAATCTGAAATAGCGACTCAAACCAATAAACCTTTTTATGGTTTAACCAAAGATGCAAGAGGCATCCCACAAGAGAGTGCAAAAGATGCAGCCCTTATAAGATCTAGGAAGTTTACTCCCAGAATTAGTCTAAGAATGCAAAGACCTTGTTGTCACATGAGCTAAGAACGGTGCAGTGCAAATGGTATCTTTGGTTTCCCACAAGAATATGAGTCATAGACCCACCACTCTGTGACGGCAGGCAGGCACTATTGGAATAAGACTTTCCCAGCATTAACAAGACAACAAAGGTTGAGAAGACAGGCCCCCTTTTGGACTTATGACAAATTCCCCCTGAGAGCTAGCACTGTCCAACAAAAGAGACACCAGTTGCAAGCCCAGGTTGCTACCTGTTCTGACAAACTGGCTACAGCTGTTTGGAATCCCAGTCTACTAGACTGACCACCAAACACATGCTGGTACCTGCGCCTTCCAGCTGGTAGAGATCAGAGAGAGTTCTCACTGATCATAAAGCTAAGATCTCAATATATAGAACAAGACAAACAACACAACAGACAGAGATAAAGAAAATCAGTGACCTTCTTTGAGAGGAAAAGGATCAATAAAAATCAAGAGTAGCCATTAACCAAACTTTTACCAGAGTCACTGTGACCTAAGGAACTAGTTCGACAAGTATTTTCTCCTGCTAACCTAAATTTAGAAAAAGGAAATAAAGCACTCTTACCATTCTGGCTTCCAACAGACCCTGTAGGCAGAGATTTGGGAGACTGACATGGTAAAAACTCTTACATTCTGCTGGCTGGATCTTTTAGCAGTAGTAGCCTCAGAGCAAGTAGTGTCAGCCAGCGAAGTTAATCCTGCCAGCTATGCCAACTCTTGTGGGGGAAAATTTTTCCTCTACCCTTCTAGGTCCTTCTGGCTGGCCTAATAACTAAGTTGACACAGACAGATTACAGGAGAAAAACCAAATTTATGTACAAATGGGAACTCCATAAGAACATGAGGCCCAAGGACAAGTTAGGCAATTGGATTTACATGCCATCTGAGAGAAGGAGAAGGGGGTAGGATGTTGGGACCTCAAAGGAGATAAAAACAATTTTAAAGGAAGATGGGAAAAACAAATGTTTGGTAAATACATGCTTGTTATGCCTCACAGAAACAATGGGACATGGAGAGGACTTTGGTCCCCAAGCTCTGCCATATTTAGCCCATATTCTTTGTAAATATCTCTGGTGCTAGTGCTCTTCCTGGACCAGGCCCTTTATCTAAATTCTTTTAGTCAGTTAAGGGGGAGGTAAACCAAACAGCAGCAACAACAAAAATTTCCTGAGTCTTCTGTTTCTTAAAACAACCAGCCTACAGTAATCAAGACAGTATGGTGCTGGCACAAAAACAGAAATATAGATCAAAATGGAACAGGTTAGAAAGCCCAGAGATAAACCCACACACATATGGTCACCTTATCTTTGATAAAGGAGGCAAGAATATACAATGGAGAAAAGACAGTTTCTTCAACAAGTGGTGCTGGGAAAACTGGACAGCTACATGTAAAAGAATGAAATTAAAACACTTCCTAACACCATACACAAAAATAAACTCAAAAGGGATTAAAGACCTAAATGTAAGGCCAGACTCTATTAAACTCTTAGAAGAAAACATAGGAAGAACACTCTATGACATAAATCACAGCAAGATCCTTTTTGACCCACCTCCTAGAGAAATGGAAGTAAAAACAAAAATAAAAAAATGGGACCTAATGAAACTTAAAAGCTTTTTCACAGCAAAGGAAACCATAAACAAGATGAAAATACAACCCTCAGAATGGGAGAAAATATTTGCAAATGAAGCAACTGACAAAGGATTAATCTCCAAAATATACAGCACCTCATGCAGCTCAATATCAAAAAAACAAACAACCCAATCCAAAAATGGGCAGAAGACCTAAATAGACATTTCTCCAAAGAAGATTTACGGATTGCCAACAAACACATGAAAGGATGTTCAACATCACTAATCATTAGAAAAATGCAAATCAAAACCACAATGAGGTATCACCTCACCACACTGGTCAGAATGGCCATCATCAAAAACTCTACAAACAATAAATGCTGGAGAGGGTGTGGAGAAAAGGGAACCCTCTTGCACTGTTGGTGGGAATGTAAATTGGTGCAGCCACTATGGAGAATAGTATGGAGGTTCCTTAAAAAACTAAAAATAGAACTACCATATGATCCAGCAATCCCAGTACTGGGCATATACCCTGAGAAAACCATAATTCAAAAAGAGACATGTACCACAATGTTCATTGCAGCACTATTTACAATAGCCAGGACATGGAAGCAACCTAAGTGTCCATTGACAGATGAATGGGTAAAGAAGATGTGGCACATATATACAATGGAATATTACTCAGCCATAAAAAGAAACGAAATTGAGTTATTTGTAGTGAGGTGGATGGACCTAGAGTCTGTTATACAGAGTAGAGTAAGTCAGGAGGAGAAAAACAAATACCATAACACATATATATGGAATCTAAAAAAAACAAAATGGTTCTGATGAACCTAGGGGCAGGACAGGAATAAAGACTCAGAAGTAGAGAATGGACTTGAGGACACAGGGAGGGGGAAGGGTAAGCTGGGACGAAGTGAGAGAGTAGCATTGACATATATACGCTACCAAATGTAAAATAGACAGCTAGTGGGAAGCATGTGCATAGCACAGGGAGATCAGCTCTGTGCTTTGTGACTACCTAGAGAGGTGAGATAGGGAGGGTGGGAGGGAGATGCAAGAGGGAGGGTCTATGGGGATATATGTATACATATAGCTGATTCACTTTGTTATACAGCAGAAACTAACACAATATTGTAAAGCAATTATACTTCAATAAAGATGTTAAAAAAAAAAACAATAGCCTAAAATAATCCTCATGCCAAGGAGACACGTTTTGGAGTGGCAAATTTTGCTCCCCTACACCCAAGGTCAGCCAACTTCAAGTCATGCAAAAGCAGAGTCAGCCCTGCCCAGAATCATTCCACTGGTGGAGGGGAAGACTGGAGAGTATATCCACTGACTTCCATCTCCCATTGGTCGAGAACTGCCCTCTGCCCCAGGGGTGCTGATGCCCCTGCACTTCTGGGCTGAGCCAGTTTGAGGCTCTGCAAGCTCTTCATGGTGCCAAGAAAGCCCCTATGCAGAGAAAAGGGAAGCAGGTGCTCGGGGTGGGAATCTGTCTATGCCCTGGAAACTCTCTACAGCAGGTGCCAGTGAGCATAGGTAGACAGAGGGGTTAGAAACATGGCATCAACTGCATCTGCAACATGCCTTACAAGTACCAGCAGTTTCTTGAATACACATCAAAACTATGAAACTCATGTGCAGATCCCAATATTGCTAAATATTTGGGCCTCCTATAACTCAGACAATCTCTCAAACCCAAAGCAGGTTGAAGGCAAAAAAAATTCTGCGCTTAGAGGTATAGGACTTAAATGCTAAATCTAAGATTTCAAATATATGAACTTTAGAAAATTAATACAATTTGCAGCATCACTTGGGTCTTAATAGTTTCCTTGGAAGAAAGAGGCCTTTTTTTTTTTTTTTTTTTTGTATAGGGGCCTCTCACTGTTGTGGCCTCTCCCGTTGCGGAGCACAGGCTCCGGACGTGCAGGCTCAGTGGCCATGGCTCACGGGCCCAGCCGCTCCGCGGTATGTGGGATCTTCCCGGACCGGGGCACGAACCCGTGTCCCCTGCATCGGCAGGCGGACTCTCAATCACTGCGCCACCAGGGAAGCCCCATTTTTTTTTTTTTTTACATCTTTATTGGAGTATAATCGCTTTACAATGGTGTGTTAGTTTCTGCTTTATAACAAAGTGAATCAGTTATACATATACATATGTTCCCATATCTCTTCCCTCTTGCATCTCCCGAAAGAGGCCATTTTTAAAGTCCTACTCTCCAGGACTTTGGCACATGCAATGGGTTCCATATGCATCTCAAATGATATGTATGCATATACCTATCTTATACAAAATTCAAAGTGGGAGAAATTCCTTTATCTACATTCCTTCTGTTCCTCTTTCAAATCAGACCTTGACCTCGGGGAAAGGAAGGCTTAACAAAAATACAAAGAGAAAGAAAAATAAAATCGTTCATGCCTATTTTTTCCCCATATTTTCTCTTCAAATTCAGCTATACTACAGTGGGCACTCAGTAAGTGAGTGAGTTAATAAATTAACTAAGGAAATTATTGGACCAGGTCATTATAATAGTGGATTGACAGTAAGAAGGGATTCAGACATTAATAAAAGAATTGTGTAAGGATTAGGGTCTCAAATTTGCAATGCTGGAACTGGACACAGGGGAGTCTAAACTGATGGTGTGAGTTGATTGGAGGCCTCTAAATACAAAGACTCACATCTCTCCTGTATTGAGTCACTCCACTCAGCTCTTTCTTGGTTTACTCTGTTTTTGGTGGAGTATATCCTTCAGTAGCTTCTTGAGAAAGGTTGTTTTGGAAGTAAATTTTTAAAGATCTTGTATATCTTTATTCCAGCCTCATATTTTATTGGTAGTTTGATTGACTATAGCATTTAAGGTTGGAAAACATTTTTCCTAAGAATGTTGAAAACATTGCTGCATGGTTTTCTAAAGTCTAGGGCTCCTGCTGAGATGTTAGTTGGCATTCTGGTTCCTAATGCTTTGTATGTGATCAGTTTCTTATTTTTTCTCCTCTCCCTCTCTCACTGGAAGATTTTAGGAGCTTCTCTTTGAGCCAATGTTCTGAAATTTCACCAAAATGTGCCTTGGTATAGGTCTTTTTTCATTCATTATGTTGGACATTCAGTGGGCCCTTTTATCCTGGAGACATAGACTTCAATTCTGGGATATTTTCTTCTATTTGATAATGCCCTTCTTCTCCTCCTCCTCCTCCTTCTTTTTTTTTTCTTTCTTCTTTTTGCTTCTTTTTCTGGAAGTTGCTTTTACTCAAATTTTGACTTTCTGGATTGATCTTCCCTTTTTTTTTTTGCTTATTTTTTCTTCCTATTTTTATCTCACTGACATTTTACTTTAATAGATATTTCCACAATTTTATTCATCAAACAGTCCACTTAATTTTTTATTTCTGCCTTCATATTTTTAATTTCTGAAATATTTTTATTTTCTGACTTCCTTTTTTAAAGAATTTTAGTTTTGTTTCATGGTTACAAAACTACTCTTATTTCTCTGAAGCTAGTAACTAAAAGGTTTATACGTAAATGTTTCTCTTGCTGCTGTGTTGTTTCTCTTTTCCTTTGAGTTGCTTTTACCTTTTTCTGTTTGTTTGTCTATGCCTTTTGGAGATTCAGCATATGGAATGGTGGATTTAGCTATATGATGATTGTACCTGGCCACAGGGAGTGTGTTTGGGGGACTCCAAAAGACAGTATCACTAGTTATTTTCTTTGGGGTAGACCAGTGTCTCCAGAGAAGAATTCTTGAATCTCCTATCTGGGAGATGTAACCCTGGCTATCAACATTCAGAGAGTTTTTCTTAAGGAGAGAGCTGCTAGTTGCTAGGGATTGGGGGAGTTCTCACCAGCTTGTAGGTCTGCAATTAATCACCCTTCCACTGTGTCTGGTATTCCCAAGATTGGCATCTCCAGTCTCCTTACAGGGGTAATAAGAGAGGTAGTTCACTTGGATTCTTGTCATGAAAGAAGGAATCTGATGATCTATTACTCTTCATGAAGACTTTTCAGCCAATTTCTTCATATTTTCAGCCTCACCCCAGTGCTTTCTGCCTCTAATTCTTGAGCCTTTTGAAGACTCTGCAACTCAAGTCAGCTTCCTTCTTGTTGGCTAGCCCCTCTGTTGGCACCTAGGTTTCATCTTTCTCCTCTGTAAGTTACCTTTCATCTACCAACTTTCTATCTTTCAGAATTTTGTTGACATTTCTCTCCTATTGTCACCTTATCTCTTTTTCCTTGTGAATTTCTGCCTTTTTAATTTTACAGTCGTGTTAGTTTGGGTCCTTTGAGGAGCAGATGTCAAGATTGGATTATATATACAAGATATTTATTTGGGGGAAAGGGGAGCAGCAGAGGCTTCCAACTGCCATGTCATTTGGATGCCTGCAGGGGGAACAAGGGAAGGAATTGAGGATTGAGTAGGAAGAGTCCAGAACTACATTGTGGTTCCAAGAAAGATTTGATCAGGCCAGGGAGAGCCTTCAAGCCCATGTCTGCCACTGGAGGAGTCTCATGGTAATGAGCTTGCATTAGTATCCCTACCATGTACCATCAGGAACAGCTCACAGGAAGTGTGGCCTTGGCATCAAGGCAGTGGTGGATCTAGAGGGGTAGCAGCTAAGGCCACTGGTGAGTTATGCTCCTAAGAGCAGGGAATCTGAAGAGTACATTTTCATGGAAGCCACAGCTGTCATTTTAGTGAGGTTTGAAAAGGGAATGGAGTTAAATGTATACGGTTAGTCTAACATGTTTAACAAGAAGTCTAACTTATTTTTAATATCTGTAATGTGCCCTCCATCCCACTACACTAAAATTGTTCTTGGCCTAATTTGTTTTGAAACTCCAGGTTGCTAAATATAACCATTATAATTTAAAAATTGTTTATTACTAATGGCCCTACAAAACAAAGTGCAAAGGGGAGAGGGGACAAGATAAGAAAAGAGATAAAATATTGGAGGATGGTGGTACTGAAGAAACTGGAGAGGCTTGTGCATAGAGAAGAGAGAAGAGGTAAAGGAAGAGACATTTTGGAGAAAGAACAGAGCTGGATAAAGAAGATTTTCATCAAGTTTTGCTAGGTAGTATGTAACTACACCTCCGCCTCCCCACAAAATCTTCAGTTAAATTCCATATTACTTATTGATGATATTGGAGTTGATTTTGACAGTTACATGGGATATCCCATTGCCCTGAGATTAACCTCATAAAATGTGTAGGAGAAAACAGAGAACATCAGGGGTCCAGTTGTCTTAGTTACCCAGGAGCTGTTTCAATTCTCAAGTTATTTGACTTCTCTATAGCCTCTATTACTGAAACAATCTTCCCATGGCTTCCATGATGCCACACTTCCTGGCTATGTGGCTACTTTCTTGACTTATTTTACCATCCATTTTGTGGGGTTCTTTTCCTCTTCCCCATTCTTTAAATATTGGTAAACCTCAAGGTTTCTTCTTTTCTTTCTTTTTATTCTGTTCATCCAAGTCTGAAATTGCCATTTATAAATTCTATACGCTGATGACTCTCAAATCTTTTTCTCAAAGCCCAGTCTTCCTATATAAGTTCTATTCACATATCCAACAGCCTATTGAATAGTTCCACTTGCATGTCCTACAATCACTCCAAATTCAAAATAGCATCCCATAATTCCAAATACATGAGTATCCCATAATCCCAAATTCATGAGCATCCCATATTCCCATCCCCCAAAAACTGTTCCTCTTTTTGTGTCCCATATAAGAATGAATGATATCACCTGCTTACTCAAGGCAAAAATCTTGTTCTTACCCTTGACTCCTTTCTCTCTCTCCCAACAACCATTAATCACCAAGTCCCATCAGTTCTAACTCTTCAGATCTCCTGACTTTGTCACTTTTTTCCCACCCCCATCAAGATGACCTTAACCCACTCCATCATCATCTCTTATTTGGATACTCCAACAGCCTTTGAACTGGTTGTCTACTGCCAGTCTTACCCCCATCCCTCCTCTATGATAAGTTTTCTACACTACGGCTGAGGTTTTTTTTTATAAAATACCAATCTGATCATGTTATTTCTGCTTGAAAAACTTCAATGACTCCTCCATGGCCTGCAGGATAAAGTCCAGACCCATAAAATGATTTACAAGGCCTTTCATAGCCACCTCTCCAGCTTCATACCTTGTCACTCTTTCTCAAACTTTACATCTGGCTCTCCAAAATTACTTGTAATTATGTAAACTTGCTCAGTTTTTTATTACTCTTCTCTACATGTACCACTCTTCCCACCATGCTACCCCATTCTCCTGACTAATCTCAACTGACTTCTCAGGAATTAGATTAAATATAATTTATTTTAGGAAGTCCTTCCTGCCCCCCCACCATTGAATTAGGTGTTAATTCTAGGTTCTGCCCAAGCCCAGTGCTTACTCTTTCCACTTTTCCATCTCATGGTAATTGTCTATTTTCTTGTGGCAGTTTCAAAACATGTCTATATATTGACACTTGTCCAATGAAGAGGTGGAGTCTAATTCCCCTCCCCCTTGAACATGAGTGAGCTTTTGTCACTGCCTGGAGGAACAGAATGCATGCTGTTGTGATGCTGTATGACTTCTGAAGCAAGGTCAGAAAAGGCCATGCAATTTCTGCTGGTTTCTGCTGGGCTCATTCTTGGAGCCTGATCACCAGGCAGTGAAGAAGTGGAAGGACTATACAGATGGGCCATATTGTGGTGCTATAGCTACTGCCCCAGCTAGGATGTCAGCATACAGCCAGCATCAACCTCCATACAGGTTAATGAAGAAGTCTTCAGGTGATTCCAGGCCCTGGCCTTTGAACTTCCCCAGAAGATGTGGAACAGAGATGAGCTCCTGCTCTGATCCTTGCCAAAATTAGAGATTTGTGAGCAAAATAAATTACTGGTTTTGTTTTCAGCGTTAATTTTGGGTGGCTTCTTAGGCAGCAATACATACTAGAAACACTTGTTCATTTTCCCAGTACCCTCTTGAAGATAAGGACAGTGGTCAGTTAAGTAATGTATCTGCAGAACCTGGCATATGATAGCTGCTCCGTATGTAATGAATGTGGTTGAAAGAATAAAATATGGTTCCAGCTTCTGAAAAGCAGTTTCAGAGGATGAACTTCACTGAAGAGATGGAGGCTATCTCTGAGTCTTGGGATTTATTTTGAAGAAAACAAGTACCATTGACATGTCTCATGGCAAAAAGTGGGTTTCTGCTTCCAGCACCATTTCACATTCATGGGAGAAGAAGCAATATGCCCAAGCTACACTTGACTAAAGGTTTGTCTCAGTGTCTTTAGCTATAGAACTCAGTTGCCCAGAATGAGGAAAGTTACATTCTCCTATAAAGTCATGGTCTCAGAATGTATGAATGTGAGTCTGAGGAACAATTTGTAAAATAATCCATTTACTCTAGATAAGAGGGGCAGCCTTAAAAGACTGTATAAAATTTAAGAGTTATGAATTGCTAAGCAAAAGCCCTTAATAGCTTAATAGCTTAATAGCTTAATAGCTCCCATAGCTTTAGGGGCCTTTTCTTGCTTTCTCGGGATAACTCATAGCTACTGCTTGTCAACTTCCTTCCAAGAACATCACCCCTCCCCTTCTTGGTCTATAAAATCTTGGCTTCTGTTCTTTACTAAAGATTCTTTTCATGAATATGTCAGTGGTTGTGTGTGTGTGTGTGTGTGCATATGCATGCAAGCACTGGTCACAGCTTTACAGGTTAACACTTTTGGTAAAACTAGGAAAAGCACCCTCTCCATGCACTATCTAGTCATGCTGTCTTTATGGCACACCCAACAGGCACCTTCTCGGAGGAGAACCGCAATGTCAAGGCTTCAGTCTGGCCAAGCCCAAGCCAGACCTTCATGGATCAGTTGGTTACTGAGTGCCTCTGGGCGTGTCTGAATGCCTCTGGCCTACACTTAGAAATGGCTAAAGGAATCCTGAAGATTTTATATTTGCCAAAAAGTCTGACCAGAAAGAACAAAAGCTGTTGCTAATTGGAATTCACAAGGGTAGCTGTTTAGTGAGTCAGTGCATCACAGGAAAGGAAGTTACATATCCCTCCTGTGGGAAGTATCCTTGGCAGAATTCTATTATTATTTACGACTTAGATTCCAGGATTCACTAAGAAGGGACGGGAGACTGGGTACACACAGATGAAAGAAACGACACTGCTTCAGAGCCAAATGTTCAGTCGTCCCAACACCAATCAATATGTAGTTTGATTGCTATAGTTACTGCTAATGCAGTGTAATGTATCTATATATATTTTTTCAGCTTATTAGGTTCATGAAAATTGAATCAAGTTTTCAGAATTTTATTTTATTTTGCCATAATCAGTTAGAAGATCTGTTCTGGGTCCAATTAATACATTATTTTAATTCCTTCCCCATATATTCAGCAAACATTTGGAATGCCCATATGTATCAGGCACAGTGTTATCCATCTGAGAAACAAAACTGAGTAGGGCAAAATTCTTGCCCTTAGGGAGTGTGGTGTTTTACGAAAAAGCTAAACTTCTGAGGAAAAATCTTAGGATAATTTTAGAAGCACACAGGATCTTGGCTTATTAGGTATTTCAATAAACCACTGAATGAATAGTCTTTATAAGCACATAGTAGGTATACAACAAAAACATTTCTGTAATCACATCAAGCAAATCACAATCTCTTTTGGCCGCTGTTCACTCTCCTCCTGTGTGGCCTTAGGGTGTGGTTCAATTCTTAGCAGTAGCAGTACCCTTTCTGCAAGTTAATTCATCTATGGATAATGAACAAATAAAACAGGAGTAGAGCTTCTCCACTTGAAGTGTGAGTAAGGGAGGACGCCAGACATCTTCTGATTCGATCTCCCTCTCACACACAGCAACCCCTAAGGCAGCTTTGCAAAAGGCCAAGGATTCCACCAGGCACTGTCTGAAAACCATGCACTAAATAAGCAAGTGTCCAAAATCCTCTCCAGCTCTGAACGTCCGTGCAGATGACTCTTAGTCACTGCCCTGAGGACTGAGTGACCCTAGACTCCTAACTTGGCTTCTCAGCTCAGTGGGCCGACTTGCAGGCACCATGCCCATTTGCCCCTCCAGACTGTGAGCTCATTTTATGTAGAAAATGGATTTATTCAACCTTGTATCTCCAATTCCTACCATGAGGCTTGGCACTAAATTAGTGACAAGAGTGAACACGGAATGATGAGGACAACTTGGAGTGTCCTGAGGGAAGCCATTATTGGAGTAGGGGACGAGGAGCACATGCTGCTATGGACTGGATGTCTGTGTCCAACCCCACCCTAATTCACAGGTTGAAATCCTAAGCCTCAAGGTCATGGTATTAGGAGGTGGGGCCTCTGGGAGGTAATTAGGTCATGAGGGTGGAGTTCTCCTGAATGGGAATACTGTCCTTATACAAAGGACCCCAGAGAGCTCTGTCACCCTCTTTCTGCCATGGGAGGGTACACCAAAAGGACAGCAGTCTGCAACCTGGCAGAGGCCCTCACCAAAACTTAATCACACTGGCACCCAGACTGCAAACTTCTAGCCTCCAAAACTGTGAGAAATACATTTCTGTTGTTTATAAGCCACCCAGTCTGTGTTATTTTGTTACAGCAGCACAAATTGCCTAAGACATACACTCTCATCACCACCTAGCTACCTACTTATCTGCACACACACACACACACACACACATGTGCACACACATGAGCACACACACACACACTCCTCACCCTTATTCAGGGCAAGAGAGGAGTAGAATGTCCTACTTGACTCTTTCCCTGTCCTAGATAACTTGTGTTCTGGAGCCACTTCCTACACAGTTACTTATTATTATGTTTAAACCCGTAGGAAGCTCACCTATTCTTATTCCATCCTCCTTTTGACCTCCAGCCTTTTTGCCTTCTCTCTTATGCTCTAAGTAGACATTCAGTACATGTTGCTTCTTTCCCCCTATTTGTCCCATGATGGGATCTTCAGACTCAAATCAGCACAGTCAGATCCTCAGAATCTGCTCCAGTTTGTTAATGTCTTTCCTGAAATCAGACACATGGTTCTAGAAACAATTCTACTGATGCGTGTGACTCTGAGAAGTACAGCGGGAGACTTCCCTGGTGGCGCAGTGGTTAAGAATCTGCCTGCCAATGCAGGAGACATGGGTTTGAGCCCTAGTCCGGGAAGATCCCACATGCTGTGGAGCAATCAAGCCCTTGCGCCACAACTACTGAGCCCACGCGCCACAACTACTGAGCCCACGTGCCACAACTACTGAAGCAGGCACACCTAGAGTCCATGCTTGCAACAAGAGAAGCCACCACAACGAGAAGCCCGTGCGCTGCAACGAAGAGTAGCCCCTGCTCGCTGCAACTAGAGAAAACACGCGCGCAGCAAGGAAGACCCAATGCAGCCAAAAATAAACAAATAAATTAATTAATTAAAAGAAATCCAATCCTTTAAAAAAAAAAAGAAAGTACAGCGGGATGGCCATTTCCATCTGATACCAACACTACTCGATTCTTCAGCAACTATTTTATACAGTTGACTCACATTACTTTTGAAACTGACTTAAATACCCATGTCTTCTTTTCATGAACTAACAAGAAGTAAATTACCCCCATTCTATACTTGTGCATTTTTTAAAGCACAGGTTTAGGACTTTACATTTGTCTTTATTAAAAATCTTTTATTAGTTTGGGGAGGTTGTTCCAGTCTGCTTTTTTCTTCTTATAAAACCTTGATTTTGATATTCATTGTACTCAATATCTCTGAAAACGTTGAGTAAAGGTATGTACAGATTTCATTCAAGTTATTGATAAAATCAGGGAACAATTACAGTCCTATGACATACCACTATATACCTCCCTCGAGGGTGCCCTGGTTCATTAGCCACTTGTTTAACCAGCAACAGCTCTACTGCATTACCATCTAGGTGCCTTTTCTCCATCTTGTCCTCAAGGAAACTTTTTAACCTTACTGAAATCAAGATACACTGATTTTAAGGAATTTCTCCTTTCTATCAGTGTCAACCCTATCATAATCGGAAACAAGGCTGGTTTAGCATGGTTTGCTCTTAGTAAACCCATGCTGTTTCCTTTGCTATGTGCTTACAAACCATCTGTTTCACCACCTGATGCCAGAGATTGTACATCAAACCCATCCTTTTCATGAATTTACTTTTTTCTATATTAAAAGTTAGATTTATTGCATGCAGAACTGAATTTTATTTTACTTTTATTAATAAATCATAAGATATTTGGGTAAGACTTTGTATATAATACATTCACAAATAAAAATATATATTAATGTCTTGTCGGGACCTTGATTTTGTCACAAATTGAGAGTTGAGAAAATACAGGGATCTTATGCATATGTTGTCCCCATGGGTCACCAGGCCACTATCTCCATCACTGTGTTTATATAGTGTTTCCCTTGGTGCCCTTCACTGCTCCTCTGTCTGATACTGGTGATAAGCACAATGGCCGAGTCCCAGTCAGCAGGCATACATAGCGGTTTGATGCAAATGATTTAACAATAGGCTGGGAAAGCAAGGTGACATAATGGAAAGAAGTTAACTATACTAAGACAGCACCAGCCAAACAGCAACTATCCTAGTCCAGAGAGGATGCACAATAAATACTACCAGTGAAGATGGAGGAGACAGGAAGCAGCCTATGTTTCACTCCATCCTTATCCCCAGTAGGTAGTGTTATCATTTCCATACTTCATGGAATGGAACAAAACAAATCCATATCCCTGAACCCATTTTTAATAAATAATAATAATATTTATTATTACCAGTAATAGCCAAAGGAAATTTAAGGTAAAATCCAGCTCTCGTACCATTTGTTTTTATAGTTAATGTGTTCTGGATCATGAAGAACCAGAGTAGAGAGGGCGATGGAGAGCTAGGCGCTGAACTCATGCTGTGCCTAGAGCTGGCCTGTCTGCCTCATGGCGTTTGTGTGCACCCCAACAAACCCACAGGTGTTGGCTTTCCTTTGCATGCCTCACAGTTTTATGTTTCAGGAATTTTATGTACCTTTATGTATGAAGTTGGCCTTCATAAAAGAGGACCCTTAGAGTTTTAATAATTTTTACGTGCTTTGCTGTGCTTCCCACACCCTTCTTGTCTGCGCTCTTTCAAGAAAATCCTAATGGAACTCCATGAAATGAGCTCTCTTCTTTAGTTCAGACTTAATTTATAACATTTCTAGAAAAACACAACACTGCCTCTTTTCCAGACAGAATATTGCAAAGCCGGTCTCCTCTGTAGAGTCAAACACACAATCATCGCCACACAGGAAACAACTGCAAAGCTGCCCCCAAATTCTTAAGCAAACTGAGGGTTGGGACCGGGAGAAAGAGAAACAAAAGTTGCTTCAATCAGGAAAAATATTTTGAGAAGCATTAGGAAGATGTGAGGAGTCTGGCACAGTAAATTTTGCTTGACTAGAATATTCAGGGAATAGGCTCTGGCTTTGTTCTTGTTGGCTCGCTTTGTTTTAAATCCCCTAATTAAAAAGCTGCTATGCTACTATATAATGCCACTTGCATGTCTTTCTGGAAAAGACTAAAGAGCAGAGATGAAAGCACTGGTTTCCAGGGTTAAAGGTGGGAGGAAGGGTTGACTGCAGAGGGGCAGCACAGGGTACCCTGGGGGGTGATGGATCGGTTCTGCATCGTAATTTTGGTGATGGTTGCATGACTGTGTGTTTTTCAGAATCTACAGAACTGAACACTAAAAAGAGTGAATTTTGAGGTATATAAAAATAAATGAAGCAAGAGTTTAAGTTGCTGTGTGAGGTAGAAGGAAGACTGCTGGATTGGGATTCCGGTGATTTACCTTCCACTTCGGCTAGCTGCATCCCCCTCTCTTGTTATTTTTAATTTCACTCTCATTACTAGAAATTGTTCTGAAATTACTGGATGTGCCTGCCCTAGGAAGTAGAACACGCAGGTGGAGAATGTCAGCCTTCCTTGGCCGGTGTAAATATCTGTGCCACATCCCAGGACACGGAGGGTGACAACCAGTGTGGTACCACAGCCCCTCCCAGCTGAATACTCTCCCTTCCCTGTCCTCCTCTGGTGCTTTGCACCTCCACCAGCCATCATACTTTAATAGATTTTACTAGAGTATTAATGCATTTATTTATTCGTGTATTTCATTATAAGCAAAGTTAGCAGTTATGTTCTTAGATGCACTGAATGAGTTCAATAATCAGGCTCTTGAGAGAGCAACCCATGGTTGTTTGTGATTAGATTCAGCCACATAGAGTTGTCTGTACTGAGCTGTCTTCCTGTGTATATTCTCTGCAGCTCTGAGCTCTGTCTGTGTCTCCTGTAAAAGCACTTATGATAGAGTAGGTGCCTCAAACAGATGGCCCAGAGAAATCCTCCTACTGTGACAATCTTTAGTGTACACTTTTAACCCCTGCATTGAGGTGCTCTTTGTAATAACAAATATTTATTGCAATGCTTTTCCAGGTTTGCTAATGATTCGCCCTCAGCATTTCTATATGATTGGTCCCAGGGCATTTTTATGTGTCTCATTTCCAATACCTTCTCTCTTTCATCAATGTTCTCTGTCTTTAGAGTTGGTCTCCTGGACCATCTGATTGTTCTGTGTTTTGCTAGTTTTTCTTATATGATTTTGGGAGTTCAAAAATTTAGTTAAAATTTATACTTTTCAGCCATTTAAGCTTCTTATAGCTTTTAATTATGTAAACTGATACACAATCATTGTGTGGTAGCATATTGGTTGACTATAGATATCAAGTGAAACTTTGCCCAGCAGAACCTTGGGGCAGCATGTCTATGCATTATAAATTACATGTAGAAAGGTTGCAGTACTTACCACATTTTGTTTGTTTCAGGTGGTACCCAAGTTCCAGAGTTACTGGCAGAGACTGTAGAACTCTGCAAAATGGGGGGAGAAGGCTTCCAGTCAGAAGTTATCTTTGACTCCATCACCACCCTTCACCTACTACTGGGTGTCATGTCTTGTCAGCTCCCTCATTTCTCTGCCATACCCTCTATCCCCACTGCTCCTGCCCTTGAATAGGCCTCCACCCTCTCTATTCCTGGACCATAACTACTGGTCTAAGGAGCTTGGTGCATAGAAAGTACTCAGTCAATATTGGGTGGACGGTTGGGTGGATGGATGGATGATTAGGTGAATGTGAAGGAAGCGGGGGGAGAGAAGTAGGGGAGAGAAAAAATGGGAAGAAGAGAAGAAAGAAGGAAATTGTTCTTTTTTATATCACATGAGTAGGGTGTTTGCAAATCAGAAGTGACCATGCTGTGAAGCCCATTTAATTTCCTAGCTCTCTAAATGGAAGAATGAAACCAAAGCCATAAATTCTCCCCTCCCCCATTCACCATGGAGTCCACTATGCATGTGGAGAGTTGGCATCTGATGACTAATAATACTTTACATTCCACCAGCAAAAAATAGAGAAAGAAAACTGAATTCTCACAACTTCCTGGGAAGATGACGAGGCATCCAGTGCCTTTTGCTGACAGGCCCCCTCTAACCCCACACACGGCTGCACACGTCACCATGACCATCAGTAACAGTTACCTGACTGCCTGTTCTTTCAAACTAGGAAGGCCCACCACATCAACTCCTCGAGAGAGCTAAGTCCTTCTCACTTGCCTGGGAGTCTGAAACCATGGAAGTCAGGCTCACCAAGAGAGAGGCAGCCTGGGCTCTACATTGATTAACTAAAGTAACGAGCTGGAAGATAGAAACCCCCTCTTAAGACCATCACTCTCCTTTTTTGGTGGAAATCGAATCCTCATATTAAACTGTGTTTATCATATCTCTGTTAACCAAGAACTTTTTTTCTCTAAACTGCTGGTATTTATTTCAGTTGTATGATACTAGAGCTTAATCATGTTTACACAGGTGAATGCTTTGTGGTTTTATTACTTACAGGAAAAAGCCCCGTAAAATGAATTCAAGTGTGTATGTGGTGGTGGTGGTGGTGGGTTTTTATTAGCTCCGGGTCGTGCCTTTGTGACTTTTGCTTGGTGGAGCTCTATACTGTGATCTAAAATGGACTACTTCCCCTTCCCTGGGTGCAACTCTATGGAAACAAGCTATAGCTGGCTTTTTGCCCATAGAAAACCATGTGATTAAAACCAGCTGAGAAGGTGGGAGGGGTGTTGAGCAAACTAAGTGAAGGGGATTAGGAGGTACAAACTTCCAGCTATGAAATAAATAAATCATGGGGATGTAATGCACAGCATAGGGAATGTAGTCAATAATATTGTACTAACTTTGTTTGATGACAGATGGCTACTAGACTTTTGGTGATCTATTTGTAATGTATGTAAATGTTAAATCACTACGTTGTACACCTGAAACTAATATATTGTCTGTCACCTATACTTTAAAAATTAAAAGGAAAAAAGTAAAAAAAATTAAAAAGAAAAACAAACAAAAAAACAGCTGAGAAGGTAAAAAGCCAATTGTCCATGGCAAAGGCTTAGTAGACTCTTCCTAAAGACAGAGAAGCTCTTTCCTACCACCTTCAGCCAAAGTATGTAGTGAATGCCTGCTTCATGGCTCATGGCTCATGGCTCATGGAGACCCTACAGTCCTGGGCTCAAACATCTCCAGCGATCTGGAGATTAGGAAGGGGTGAGCAGTGACAGTGTGGTCAAAGATGAAGAGCCAACAGCCTGTACAACTGGCACTACTTAATGCTGTACATTGCATCCCCAGGACTTATTTATTTTATAACTGAAAGTTTGTACCTTTTGACCACCTTCACCCATTTTGCCTACCCCCAAAAGCACCTTTGCTAAAACTGAAAACCAATTAAAGAAGGGGGAAGAGACCCTCATTCAAGAATTTGGCTCAGCTGCCATCCCACTAGCATCTGGGATTCAATAGATTAATTTGCCCATTTTGACTGGAAGATGCCTACAGAAAGATGAGGTGTTTAAGTGCTTAAAACGGCAGCTTTTATCGGCATCCACCAGAGATCAGCGGTAGAGAGCCATGCTCTCAGGCTGCACCCATCCTGTTCCTAGAATAAGGATTCTCAGCCAGATTTAAACTCCTCAATGTCAGCTAAGCATGTTATCTCCACTAGTCCCACTGCGTTGTGGAAATGTGGAGATAGAAAGCTGGGCAGATGGCTGTCAGCAAGACCCCACCATCCCTTAGTCCTCTATGCCAAGGGGTCCTACAGAGAGAGAGTGATGGTTCATTGGATTGAATTATAAAGGAAACTCAGAAAGTTATTTGAAAATATAAGTGTAACTTCAGTTCACCAGACAAGTCAGTCCATCTTTTTCTTTCCTTTTTTTAATGGACAATTTCAAGAAATAAGGGAATAATATGTTATAGACACATTTGAAGCTCCTTCCAATTTTACTTCCTTCCCCTTGCATTTGGTGTTTATTAATCTTATGTATTTTTTTATACTTTCTCTACATATGAAAGTGTCCATAATCAATAACTAGTATTGTTTCATATGTTCCAAACTTTTTGTAAATGGTAACATGCTGACATTGTATACATCACTCTGTAATTGTTCTTGCACAAATTATGTTTTCTGAGATTTATACATGTTGATAATGCAGTTCTAATTCATTCATTTTCACTGCTTTATAGTATTCCATTGAATGACTTGGCTTACTCATCCATTCTTCTCTTGAGGGACACTTTCATTGTTTTCTATTTTGGATTATCATCATTGCTGTTGCTATGAATATTTTCCAACATATCATTTTATGCATACATACAAGAGTTTCTCTAGAATGTATGTCCAAAGTGGAATTGCTTTTTAATTTTGACTTTTCATGATACTGTCAAACTCAACCAGTTTGCACTAACATCAGCAGTAAATGAGAGTTCCTGTTGCTTGACATTTTTGACAACATTGGATATTATTGGTTTTACTAATTTTTCCAATCAGATAAATGTGAAACGATGTCTTCTTGTTGTTTTAATTAGTATTTCCCTGATTACCAGGGAGGTTGAGTATCTTCTCACTATCAGCCATTCGGTTTTCCTCTGCTGGGAATTGCCAAGTCATATCTTAGTTCACTATTATATGGTATCATTACACTGTAACATTTGTCTTTGTTTTAAGTGATTTTTAGAAGTTAAATGTTCTGAATACTAATCTTTTGTCTCTCTTTGAGTTGTAAATGTCTTCCCAGTGTGTGCCTTGCCATTTCACTTGCGTTTTCTAACGTACAAAAGTTTTGTTTGCTTACTTGCTTTTTTTTTTTGTTTTATTTTATTTGGCCACACTGTGCGACTTGTGGGATCTTAGTTCCCTGATCAGGGATCAAAACCAGGTCCACAGCAGTGAAAGCCCAAGTCTTAACCACTGCACCACCAGGGAATTCCCACTTGTTTTTAATATACTCAGATTTACCTATCTTCTCCTTCATGGTTTAAACTTTATGTAGCTTGTTTAAGAAATCCCTTCTTAGACCAAGTTCATAAAGATATATAGGAGAACATCTAAAATTTTTAAAGTTTTGCTTTTCAAATTTGTCTCTAATCCATCAGAATGTATTTATTTGTTTATTTAGTTAGTATGTTGAGAGAGAGAGTTTTTCTTTTTTCATGTGGTTAACTAAATGTTCTAAGCACCATTTACTGAAGAGTCCATCTTCTCCCAGCGACATATCACATAAGTCCTCCTATATGCACAGGCCCTGACCTGTTCTCTATTTGCCTATTCCAGCAACAATACCACATTGTCTTATTACTACAGTTTTATAAGAAGTCTTGATATGTAGTAGGGCCCCCACCTTATTCTTTAAAAATGTGTTATTCATGAACCATTGATCTTCCAAATAAATTTTAGAATAAGCTTGTCAAGTCACACACAGAATTCTCAATACACTAAATATTTACTTAGTGTATGTAAACATACATACACTAAAAATGCAATAAGAATTTGATTTGGGTTATATTAAATGTATAGATTTGTGGAGAATTGACAGCTTTAAGAATATAGAGTCCTTTCATCCATGAACACAATGTATCCATCCATTTATAAATGTTTTCTTAATGTTTTTCAACAAAGTATTATACTTCCCTTCATTAAAATCCTGCACGTCTTTTTTTTAGATTTATTCTAGGTTCCTAATGTTTTTGTTGCTACTGTAAGTGACATCTTTTGTCAAATTGATGTTTATCCTTTGTTGGTGGCAATGGGAATAAATTTGATTACTATATATTGCCCTTATTTCCAGCTGCCTTCTCTTAAAAGTGTTAATACTCTGTCTGTATGTTCTCTTGAAATTTTCTTGTACACAATAACATTGTCTTATATCTTATGCTTTCTTTTCTTACTCTGCTGGCTAAGGCTTGATAAACTGAATGTTTAATAGAAGAGCTGATAGCCAGAAAACATGTTCTGTTCGTGACTATAGAGAGAACATTTGAGATCTGGGGAAATTTTAAATATTACCAAATATCACGAGTATTGCTTTATCTCCTATTTAATGTTTCAGAATGTATGGAGGGTTTGTTTAGAGCACAATAGCTACACTCTAGTCTTCTCAAAAATCGCTATACACCAACTGTTATTACCAGTTTTCAGTATGCCTATTGCTGAGCTCCCCCAACACAAAGAACAAATAAAAATTACACAGATTGTTAATTTTTGGCAAAGTTGGCCAATTTCATATTATCCTCAAATGCCACACTACACAGACTGAAAGGATACATAATCATAAATCTCAGCAGGCTGAAGTTGAGACATGCCCCTACCCCCCAGAAACTCTAAAACTATTCTGCATTCAAGTTCTGAATTGACTCCCTTTGAGGCCTTTAAAATGTATTTGTTTGCAAAAAACAAAAGTTCATTGTTGGCATTTGGAGGTGGCTTATTAGTGGCTGTGAGAAATCAGGGTTAGAACTTGAGGTAGGAAGAGAAAAGGAAAGTTCTTAAATTTTAGTGCCTTAACCCAGTAAAACTGTCAGTTCTTAATACAAGAAACTACTTTGTTCAAGAAACCCAGTATAGTCATGAGGGCCTAGGACCCCAATAGCACTATTCTGGTAGCTATTCCTCATGCTAAGGGTCATCACTTTTCTCTTCCCTACAGCAAGAAGCAAAGAGTAGCAGTTTTAAACCTCACCCCTCTACATCCTATTCAAAGATTAGGTTACAATTAAAAGTACATTTTAAAATCTACACCTTAAAACATAATTTCAAGTATGCTGCATTTTAAAGACACTTCATTACAAAAGTTAAAACTTGGAAAATTAAAGTAGAACATTTATCAAATCAACAAATAAGCTTTTACTTTTTCAAGATGATTTACTGCAAGATTTAAGACGCCCCTCTTATTTATTGAGTCTTTACAAAAAAAAAAAGTGAGACTAAACATCAGCCACTGCCACCTGCAAACTAGAGAATAAAGTTGCTCCTACATGGTTGGGAAAATAATTCATCTTACAGGAATTTAACAAACGAGCTATTTTTTAGGTTCTCATTTGCTAAATCGGCAATTCAGAATTTGTGAAGCAGGAGCAACAAGCTGCCGAACCTGATAGAAGCCTCTAAACACGCTTGGCTGTAGTTTATTTGTTTTGTGGTGTTTGCTAGTTCGGGTACAAAGTGGCAAAAACGGAAAGACACCGCCGCTTCCCCACTCTGCCCAGCTCAACACAGAAAGCGCGCGCTCAGCGCCCAGCAGTTTCGGCGAGGAGATCTCGCCGCTTTAAGCCGCGGGGGACCCTCGGGCCCGCCCACAAGAAGGCGTGGCCGACCCGGTGTCTGCTGGGAGTTGTAGTTCTAGGCCCAAGCGTTTCTTGACACTTTTCTTCTTACCTCCACCGCGTCCCGCCGCCTACGGACTTCTGAAGCGGCTGTGGATTTAGCCCGAGGCCCAACAGGAGATAAAAGGAGAAGCGATGGGCTCTGTTCAGCGTTTGGCCGCAGCGGCGCGCATGCGCAAGCCGGCCTGCTCCACCCGCACTTCTCCGGGCGCGTTGGGGGGCGGCGGACAGAGGTAGGGCCCTAGGCCAGTTTGAGGTGGTACGTCTTGCGGGAGCGCGGTTGTTAGCAGGGAGATAAGGGGAGGTGTCCGACTGTCTTCTCGCCCTACCTCATCCTGCTTTTCGGGACTCTCCCATCTCCTGCCCTTGTCCAATGTGCAGAATTGCAGCCACACGCACACCCTCCCTCTCCCATCTCTCCTTGGGAAGCCTTTCCCTGCTGTGTTGTGAAATCTGTTAGAGCCTCTCGGCCAAGGCCTTTTAGCCCGCCTGGAATTCAAACTGCCCCCTCCCTGCCAAATCCATGTCATGTGAGGCAGCAAAAGGCTTGCAGCACAGGCCCCACAAAGCAATGCCCTCAGCAGGTCTCTGAAATTTACAGTCACCCCGTCCTCTTCCTGCAAAACTGGAACCAGCTAGTTGATAGATTAGATAGATGGATAGATAGATTACGCTTTTAAGTCTGAACAGGGCTTTCATAGCTTCCTTTGCTCTGGAAGGTGACATCAATATACGAAAAGACACCGAGTGACCCAAGAACTCACGAATGTAGTTGGTGACAAAGCCTCAGGACCACAGCCTCCAGTTCTAAATCCACTGCTTTTTCCACCACTTCACAAATGTCTCACAAACAGCTAAAGGAGGTAACCAGCTGAACCTGATGCAAGTTGCCTTTCCGTATGGTCAAGCTCGGGTTCACCACAGCCTCTCTTAAATTAGCGAGCAGTTGCCCTCCGCGAGTGAGCCCTCCAGCAAACATAGGATTTTGCTGAGGGAAATGTTTAAGATTAAACACATACTTTGTGCTGGGCTCTGGAAAGATATACATCACGTTTTAGCTTAAAAGGTGCCCTTCCCCAAAGACAGGTTGAACCATAAAGCACCCTGTATTTCCCAGAGGATAGCATTAGGCATGCTACGTCTTGTTTGTCTGCCTTTCTTGAGAGTCTGCAGCACTGTTTTGTTCACCATCGTGTCTGCGGTGCTAACACATGGTGGTCTCTTGGTAAATGTCCAGTGATTACATGCATGAATCCAGTGTCTGCCATTCAGGTCTGTGCTCAAAGTCTGTTGGCAGAGGTAGAGATGAGAGTAGAGACGCAGATTTACACAAAGCTTTGGGGACAGGAAGGAAGAAGCATGTAACTGCCTGGAGAGGCCCCTGAGGCTGCATGGAGGAAGTATCCTCTAAGCTTTGGAATTGCCCCTCATTGACTTAGCAGATGGGAAGTTATCACACCAAAGCCTCTCTGTGAGCTTTGCCTGACAGGGAAAGGGACTGATTGTTTAAGAGCCAACCAGGACAGGAACACAGATGCTACCCTCTTCCAGGTGGTCATCTGGAGAAGCTGTGCTTTCCAGGGACCCTGGCTTTCTTCAGACATCTTTGGAATGCTCTTTGTGGAAATGCCTTTTGAGTTTTACAGCACATTCTTTTGGACCTCCTCAGCACTGGAAGGAACATCTCGTTCCTTCAGGGATTTGATATTTGGGAACAGCCAGAAGTTATTTGGGATGAAAGTCTAGAGGATGAGGAAGACAATCCTGCTGCATAATAGTTGCTGAAATTTGAGGGAAGGTGTTTGTTTGTCTCTTTGTTTATAGGAGTTCTCATCCTGGTGTGTGTGGAAGTTTTGAGTGTATGTGTATTTTCCTGACGGATCATGTCTTTAGCTTTTATCAGATTCCCCAAGGACTCCATGATTTAAAAAGGATGAACAACTACTGCTATAGAGTTATAAGATCACTTCTGTGGCCTGTAAGCTCCTCAGAAGGAGAATCACATGGAAGGAGAGCAGAGGGGGAAGTTTCAGCTGCTCTTGTCATTCGATGTGTGGTCTCAGTGGGTTGCAAAGCTCCCGGAGCCTTAGTGTCCCCACATACAAAGTGGAACAATAGCAGCATCCCTGGACTAGACATGTCATGCAAACTTCCCAGGTGACTCCTTCAAATGACAGCCCTGATTTGGATGTGTGTTACTGCTGTTACTGTTGTGCTTGTTCAAGGGAATCATCCTCCTGATGTCAGAACCAGGGATCTAGCGACAACAAATAGGCCAAATCAGAGAGGGAAGTTGGGGGCTCATAACCCAGCAAGACTTGCTGAGGATAGTACAAACGGTCAGGGAAGGGCTCATCAAGAAGGGGGAGCCTGGGCTTCCCTGGTGGCGCAGTGGTTAAGAATCTGCCTGCCAATGCAGGGAACACGGGTTCGAGCCCTGGTCTGGGAAGATCCCACATGCCGCGGAGCAACTAAGCCCGTGAGCCAAAACTACCGAGCCTGCGCGTCAGGAGCCTGTGCTCCGGAACGCGAGAGGCCGCGACAGTAAGAGGCCTGTGCACCGCCATGAAGAGTGGCCCCTGCTCGCCGCAACTGGAGAAAGCCTTCGCACAGAAACGAAGACCCAACACAGCCAAAAATAAATAAATAAATAAATAAAAAGTGGAAGTGTAGCAGTTACATAATAAGAATACAATATATTTTTAAAAAAAAGAAGAAGAAGAAGAAGGGGGAGCCTGAGAAGAGGGAAGAAGGTGCTGGAGCATCACCCTATCAGGGGCACAATCAGCCCAGATAGGCAGCACAGGAGGCCAGAAACAAGGATTCTGCCTTAAGAGTGAAGGTTCTGGTAGAGAACTCAACCTCCAGAAGGGCCACTTGGAATAAGCAGAATGTAAGCAAGACATTTATTTGGCAGGGACTGAGCTGCAGGCAGCAGGACCCCCATTCTATGAACAGGGTGACCTGAGACTAGGTTAGGAGTCATGGCCCTCAGGATTGATCCCAAAGCCTGCGCTAAAGACTCTGACTCGGGCTTCCCTGGTCGCGCCGTGGTTGAGAGTCCACCTGCCGATGCAGGGGACACGGGTTCGTGCCCCGGTCTGGGAAGATCCCACATGCCACGGAGCGGCTGCGCCCGTGAGCCATGGCCGCTGAGCCTGCGCGTCCGGAGCCTGTTGCTCCGCAACGGGAGAGGCCACAACAGTGAGAGGCCCGCGTACCCCCCAAAAAAAAAAAAAATGACTGACTCCAGCTGTGGGAGCAGAGAGACTGGGGGGAAGCTGGAGCTGGGAAAGCTGAGGAGCGAGTCAGAGTCAGCACAGCCTAGGGCTACTCTTCCCTCCTGCCTTCACTCCCTCTCTCCCTCCCTTCCTCCCTCCTTCCTTCCCTTCTGTCTTTCTTCCTAGTCTCTATGAGAGGGAAGAGATTTTTTTAAAAAACACCAGATGATGCTTTCTGACTTTAAGGAGCTTGCAGACTTGAGAGAAAGATTTCCCACTTCGGAGTAAATAGCTAAGTGCTTAGTCGGGCAGTAGAAAATAAAAATCCTACAAGGCAAAAAAGGTGAAGTTAGTGTGAGTGTGTCTGGTGGGATGTGGGGGGCAGGGGGGGGCGTCCATAGTTATTCCCTGCTTCTCACATTCCACAGAAAGAAGAGAATTTCCAAGTCACTTCCCTGAAATGGAAAAGTATGAAGGAACTCTCCGGCTTCTCCCTGCCCCAAGGGAAGGGGTGACTTACCGAACGGGTGAATCTGCCCCTGCCTTTTCTCTCTCTGTGAATCCTTTTAGAGCCAGTCTGTCCACAGGACACCTGCATTCTGTTCTGCCATGTGAGCGTGGCTAAGCCAACTTTGAAGGGTTAGCGAAGATGAGCTGAGGGGCATTTCAGGAACCCAGCTGGCTGCAGGTCAGCTTTATCAATAAATAAAGCTGTTATTTTGATCTCCAGTGGTCTGCCTCCTAGTCTTATTTCTCAGTCACTTCCAAACTCAGAAGGAGAAAACAGGCATGTTCTTTTTGGCCTCCCCAGCCGCCAACGCAGGGCAGAGGCTTTGGTATAGGTCAGTCTGCATTGGAGCCTCAGGACCCTTTCTGTCACAGGGCTCTAAAGACATGTGATCTGGCGGCCTTAAAAACAAGTTTGGTCTCCTAACTTCAAAAAAGTCTGAATCCCCAAGACTGAACCTTGAAGAAGAGAGAGGAGTGAATGGAGGCTATCCCTGCTGTGTTCATTTGTACAGTGGTCAGAGTCAGGGCCAGACACATGGCATGTCTGGAATTAGACACACAGGAAAAGCTGCTCCCATAGGCTTTCACTACTCTCTCCAGTCGTATGTATGTGTGAGCTTTCTGCTTTTGGCTCAAGCTATTTTCTCTTCTTGGAATTCCTTCTCTCCATTATTTGTACCTATCAAAATCCAAGAAGAGGAAACTTCCTCCTGAGGAATGCTGTTTCTTCCTAATTGAATGCTTTTATCTTTCTGGTCTCCTAACAAGTTCCTTGACATTCCATTCTTCTAGCTGCAGGGCTTCAAAGCCCTCCACAATCTAGCCTCCATCTCCAGTACATCTGGACTCTTGCTTCTTATTCCAGCCGGGTCGTACAGCCTGCCTCAAATACCCTTCTTCCTCTTTACAACTACCTGGCAAAGTCCTTCATCCTCTAATATCCCCTCCACTGTGTTCCCCTCAGACTTCCCTAACCCCAGAAAGAATTAACTGTCCCTTCACCCTCCACCTTCTGATTTCACAATTAGCATTGGCACCTAACACACTGGATTGAATTTTTTGTTTATCCGCCTATCACCTGAACTATATTATGGGTTCTTTTTACCAGAAGGACCATGTTTATTTCATCTCTGAGCCTGGAACTTAACAGATAATAAATGTTAAATAAATGAACGAATGGAGGAATGTTATTGTTTGTTTACATATGTGTCCCTCCCACTTTATTATTAAGTCTTTGAGGTTAGGAATACTGGATCATTTATCTCTTATTCTTAATAGCTACCTTAGTGCCTGGCTTATAATAGGCACCAAATAAATATCTTTCATTGAATGGATGAATGGATGAGCAAGTAAAGTCTTTTGTAATATCTCCAACCTGATACACCCTTTCCCTCCTTTGAAACCTCAAGCACTTTCTTGTGTTTCTCCTGTGACATTTTCTTTAGCTTGTTCTTATCTCCGTGTCTAATTCCCCCTACTCTGTAGTCAGCTCCTTGAGGGCAGGAGTTGAGTCTTACTTCCCTTGTTGTCCCCTGCCATGTCTACAGCAGTGCCGGGCATATAGCAGGAGCTCAAAGTTGAGCTTTTCTGAGAAAGATAAAAGTACCTGTTATTCAGAGCCCCTGTTCCAGAAACAAGATGCCCAAGTACATGAGCTACACACATTGGGTCATCTAACCCACCACTTCACCTCACACACACTTAGTGTTGCCAACTCCTGGGTGATAAGAAAGCAAAATTGAAAAGACCATGTTGTTTCAATATTGTGTTAGCTGTAATTCTCTGTACTAGTAGGTGCCCAGTAAATATAATTTTCAGATTAAAAAAGGCTATGAAGCCCATCAAAAATGAATGAGCCCAAGGATAGAAACGAGCAGTTGAAAGATGGAAATCACATCAGCCGATAGAAAGGCAAATCTGTGCATTCCCCCTCAGAGTAATGGCTTAAAAAGAATTAAAAAGCATGTTTTTCTTCATAAAAGGAAGAGTGCACTGGAAGAATTTCAGCTTCAAAATGTAAAAGTCCCTCTAATTTCGCCATAACTAAATAGAGGAGAGCAATCCTCAAGATTAAAAATGGTTAACAAATGTGGGGATTTTTCATCCATTTGTTTTTTGCGTGGGCCTTCACTCCTCTTCCTTCCTCTTTCCTTTTCTTTTTCCTTTCCTTCTTTTTCTTTCTTTCAACATATTTTTATTGAGAAGTAACTATGTCCTTGATACTCATTCTTCTAAATGCTTTATGTTCATAATCTCTTATAACCCTATGACAACTCTGCGATGTAGGTATTAGTATCGTCACTTAAAATGTGACAAAAGCTCACATAGGCTCACAAAGGCTCAGCTTAGTTGCCTAAGCCTTCACAGACAGTTGCATAAGGCTTCCCAGGTGCTGAGATTATAATCTGAAGCCAGGTTTCATAAACTCTGAAGCTTATATGTTGTTGCTTAATTCCTACATTATAATGCTTCTCTATACAGTTCAATGGTTCTGTTCTCACATAGCTTACAGACAACTGGAAGACAGAAAATGTAAATCAAGTATAGGGTCAGAGGTTAGCAAAGGATAATACTCGAACACTAAGAAGGCCATCTATGTCAGGGGGAGAGTAGGAAGATCAGCGATGGCTCCTCAGGGAAGGGGTCATGAATTGAGAGCTGAAGGATGAGTGGGAGTCCACTGGATCAAGCCGGGGGCATCAGAGATACAGCAAGTGAAAAGACCTAAGGGGTGGGAAGCAGCCCAGCACATTCAAGAAACTGTATGTATTTCTTTGGGTAAACATCTTAGTCATTCTGTTTTCAAAGCCGTGTGTGTGTGTGTGTGTGTGTGTGTGTGTGTGTGTGTGTGTGTGTGTGTGTAACTCACAGTGGCTAATTGTCTTTGCTTTTGTCTAAAAGTGCTGAAGTGTGAGGGTGAGTGGTCATTGGAATGAATTAGGGTTTTCATGTTGATTTCAAATGCTCTTGAGAGGACCAGTGCATTCTGATGTCCAAATGACAGTGAAGTGGCCAATGCTTATGTGCACTATGAAATCAGATAGCTGTGAGAGTGCACTAGGACCCTTTAGGGACTAAAAATTCCCAAATGTGAAGACATATTTATTATGCTTTTTAAAAAATTATCATTTATAATTTCCACAGAATATATAAATGTCAATCATTTTATTTTTATGTCAGTTGTAAAATCTGAAGTCAATTTAAAAAGAAATTATTTCACTGGTCACCCTGAACATTCAAATGATACTAAGATCTAAGGTGGTGGGTCCATGGGGATCCATTCATTACACTATTCTCTCTAATTTTGTATACAGTTGAAATTTTGCATAATAGCTTAAAATTTTTTAATAGACTATTTTTTAGAGCAGTTTTATGTTCACAGCAAAACTGAGTTCAGGGTAGGGAGTTCTTTTTTTTTTTTTTTTTTTTTTTGTGGTACAAGGGCCTCTCACTGTTGTGGCTTCTCCCATTGTGGAGCACAGGCTCCGGACGCGCAGGCTCAGCGGCCATGGCTCACGGGCCCAGCCGCTCCGTGTCATGTGGGATCCTCCCGGACCGGGGCACAAACCCGTGTCCCCTGCATCGGCAGGCGGACTCTAAACCACTGCGCCACAAGGGAAGCCCAGGGAGTTCTTATATACTCCTTATTTACCGGCCTCCAAACACACAGCCTCTCCCATTATCAACATCCTGTACCATAGTTTTTAATCTAATATTTAAATCTGATGTATATCATAGATGCTTTATTTATCAAATACATAGTATTTCACCATTTGCTTGGCATTTTGCTAGGTCTTAGGGTTATAACAGTGAGAAAAACAGACATAGCCCCTGCCCTTATGTTGTTCATAGTCTAGTGGGAGAAAGAGCCATTAAAGAAATAATTTTATAAAAACTAGTTACAAACTGTGGTGAGGAAAAGCAGAGGATGCTACAAGTATGTGTTCTAGGAGAACCCCCTTACCCGGTGGTCAGGGAAGGCTTTCTCAGAGAAAATCAACAGGTAAACTGATATCTGAAGCATAAGTAGGAGTGGACTGGGCAAAGATGACAGAGGAAAGCGTCTTATGCAAACAAAGTAACATCTTCAAAGATCTTAAGGAAAGAAGGAGCCTGGCACATTTTAGGAGCTGAAAGTTGGTGGACAAGGACAGAGAGATGGGGCTGGAGAGGCAGGTAGAGGCTAGAACACATGGGCACTGCCGGCTGTGGTCTTTGTCTTTACCCTGAATAATGGGGAACAGGGGATGGGTTTTACATAGGAGAAGACATGAATGGATTTTGTTTTAAATCGAAGGCCTTGACTGCATGGTAAAGAATAGATGGGAGTGGAGTAACAGTGGAACTGGGGAGACTCGCTGGGCAACTATTGGAATAGACCCAGAGATGATGGTGATGTACTAAAGTGGAGAGACAGAGAAATGCACTGAATGCCATATTTATGTGTTAAAGTCAACAAGATTTGGTGTGTGCTTCAAAAAGTTAGGAGGGTGCTGGGTTTCTAGGCTTGCAAAACTGGATAGATTATGGTGCATTTATAGAGATGGGAGTAGGGGTGAAGAGAAGATCAGGAATTTACAAGGGTTTTATAGCTATTTTTTTCTATTCCAAATAATAACTACCCTGTGTTAGGCACCGTGCTAAATGATTCACATTCAGTATCACAGAAGTCCTTTTATCTGTCAGTAGGGACTGGCAGCAAGTGGGTTGATTCCCATACTACCACAGCTCAATGCACCTTAAGAGACTATATTTACTGTCCTCTGTTATCATGTCAATTGCATGCTGTTTATTACCTATGCACATCCTATTGGCATATGGATATCTGAAGCTCTAAGAATTGTATTGTTTCCAACTCCCTCCCCAATTATTTTCTCATGTGACTTGTTGGGAAACTCCTACACCTTTTTTCTTCTCTCAATACTGTGTCTCCTCCTTGGTAACTTGCTTAACAGGTTGATCTAGGCCTTTCCCCCTCCCCGACCAGGGTCAGTTTAAAGTGCTCTTGATCAGGGCAGGTGGTCACTGGGCAATCATGTGTGCAAACCGAACATGGTGGAAGTTCACCTTTGATTCATTATTCCAAATCCTCTATCTCGTTGAGCATTACAGTTCTAGTCCTCCCTGGCCTCACTTCTGTTCCTCCAGCACTGCAGTGACTTGACCACTGTTACAGGGAGCAATCCCCAGGTTCTCATCTTCCATTCCAAAGCCCTTATCAGAACAAACTATGGCATTATCTCCATCTTCTCCTCAGTCTAGACCACCTCCTCTATTCTCTGAGGCCCCTCTGTTATTGGTTCTCTTGAGTAGCAACCAAGAGTGTACCAGATGTTTTCATATATGTTGTGCCATTTAATTCCCAGCACAGTTCTCCTTAGTTCCTGTCCCCATGTCTGGCTGATGGTAGTCATCTAACTATTTGTCGAATTAATGAATGAACTATGTTACTGGAAAAGCAAAGAATGCCTTATTTGGAGGGAGATCAGGCCCTAATTTCTGTTTTTTAAGATGAATTTTAATGTTTTTTAAATTTTCATGAATAACAGCTCATCTGTAATCGATTACTAATTTTAAACTATTAATTCATTTATAATAGTATAATTCATTCTGTATAAATGACTTACTATAAGTATGAACCTGATATTCTCAAGCGAATTATTGTTTAAATCAGAGGTAAGATGATACCAAACACCACTAAAAAGTAACAATTAAAAATGAAAAATTAAAGTTTTCCAAAACACAATGCAGATTTTTGGCTTTGGGTGTCCGTTGAACATAGCTAGATGACTATTTTACAAGACTTCAGTGCCTCTTCTAGAGTTGCATCGAATGGCATATTTCAGACACTTGGTGCCACCTCATTGTTTTGTGGTAGCTCTTTATATTTGTAAAGTGCATGACAATCATATTCATTAGTATTTCTGCACAGCCCTCCTATGAGGTAGCTCGGCATTACTGAAGCCAAGCAGAAAAATAAGTGTGCACTTATCGGGAAGATAGGATCCAAATGAAAGGTCAGTGGACACTAATGCATACTATTCAAAATGGCACAGTTTGCCTGGATACATTTCAGCAGAACTATCAAAAGCTCTTTCCAAATTACTTGAATTTCCAACCCTAGAAGTGAATCCTAATTTTGAAGGAAATAATCTAGATAAGATTATTATATTAGATCTTTACTCTAAGTGTTAGGGTTTATGTTACTATTTAAAACTTAAATGCACAGAAGTCTAAGTTTATGAAGACAATGTTTAAATCAGTATTTCAGGTGTAAGAAATCATTTGCATTCTTTACCAGAGCTATTTTCTAAGAGTCAGATTAAAGTAAAAATTAGAATCTCTTGTGACAGAGAATCTGAATTATTCAATTAAATGGTTTGGGGATAGCCTCAAATGGCCTGGAATTTACCATCTTAAAGATCAAATTTTAGTTAATTAGCCAAAACCATTCACCTATCATCACCTATATTCAGACCAGCACACTCCAAGAATCTGTTCTAATGGAAGGGAGATCTCCAGTCCACAATAGACTGAAAGAAAGATAGGGCAAACGTGAGTAAGTGAAGTGAAATTCTAAGTAGCAGTTAGGGATTGTATTTGCCTGCATGGAACAGAAAGCTGACTGTGAAGGCTTAATCAAATACAGGTCTCTTTCTCTTGTGGGCGCTCGGGATTCTATGGAGGCCCCACAATGCCATCAAGTACTCAGGCTCCCCGTCTCTTTGCTTCACCAGACTCCACACATGGCCTCGGTTTCATGGATCAGTGCAGGGGCCCTACCTCCAGCCTCTCACCCTTGTTTCAGATAAAAAGAAGGAGGAGGAAGAGGAGGAGAAAGAAGAGAAAAGGCACAGCACAGGTATCAAGAAAGCAAGACTTTCCAGTGGCTGCCCAGAAGACTCCCCTGCAGATTCCCAAGTAGCCTCACTGGCCAGAGTCCCCCCGCCCCGCAACCCCAACCCTGCCCCCAGCGCAGCTGCATGGGAGATAGAGAGTAATGTGTTTGTTTTTTTAAAAAAAACTGGGCATGCTGCCATCCCAAACAAAACTGATGTTCTGGTAATAATGAAAGAAGGACGAATGGATATGAGAGAGGAACTAGCAATATCCACCATGTCAGTTGTTTTCAGTGTGAATTACAGAGACACTTGAGTGTATGATGCAGAAAAGGAACATGCCGAGTGGTGATAAGAACAATTGGAGGAAGATGCTAGAAGGGTTTCGTGGAGGTTACTACCCCTTCAGGCAGCCTCTTGGGGTTGTTATAAGATTTCAAGGTAGAACCATGTATGTAAAGTCCCCTTTATAATTGTGATGAAGCTGGTAAACTTTATGTACAGTGTATTTTAAATTCCCCCAAGTGTGCACAAGGAGCTATATTCAAGAAGGTTCATTCCAGAATTATTTGTAACAGCCAAAAATTTGGAAAACACCTAAATGTCCATCAACAGAAGAATAAATTTTGGTTTATAAAAGTGTGAAATACTTTATAACAGTTAAAATAAATAAAATTTGACAAAGCTCCGTTGTAAGTATTTGTTATATTATTCATTTTGTTTTTCTGTATGGGATTGAAATATTTCATAGTTTTATCAATTAGCAAAGTAAAACGAAACTTGGGCAGTGTTTCTCAATATGTGGTCCACAAATGCCCTGCACCAAAATCCCTGAAGGTATGTGTTAAAATGCAGATTCCTGGGGGCCCCCTCCCA
Organism: Delphinapterus leucas; assembly: GCF_059928025.1. NCBI lineage: Eukaryota > Metazoa > Chordata > Mammalia > Artiodactyla > Monodontidae > Delphinapterus > Delphinapterus leucas. The sequence continues at coordinate 97,248,863 of NC_143134.1, forward strand.
GGCCTAGTACCAGAAACTCCAGGCATGGGCCCAGCAGTCTGTATTTCAAAGAAGGACACCACATGGTTCTTAGAGGACCAGTGACACAGGGTTCGGGAGGGGAAACGAGTTTAGTGGAAAACAGAAATGGAGAAGACCTCCGGAGACGTGACCCATGTAGAGCCTGGAGTGGGGCTGAAACCACCATACTTCTCAGAGGTTGAGGTGGAACACACCAGCTGCCGCCCCTCGACACAAGCAAGGAGGGGAGTTTAGCGGTGAGCAAGACCAAATAATTTGGGTTAAACTGTGAGAAATGAAGAAGCCAATTATCAGTGGCTTAAACAAGCACGCCTTGCATTTCCCGCTCATGTGGAAGAAGTCTGGGGGCAGTCAGCGCAGAGCGGGTGTAGCTCTCCATGGCACCAGGAACTCAGGCTGGTTCTCTGCTGTTGCTCTGCCATGCTCAGCATGTCACACCTGCCTCGTGGCCTGAGGTGACTGTTAAGCTTTAGCCACCATGACTACACTGCAACCAACAAGAAGGAGGAAAGGGAGAAAAAGGGTATATCCCCTCCCTTTAAGGAATCTTCCTGAAAGTAACACAAACCACTTCTGCTCACCTCCAGAATGTAGTCTCATGGCCATACACGGCTGGAAGGGGGACTAGGACATGTCTTCATTCCACAGGGCCAGATACCCACTAAAGGCGGGGAGGGGAGGCTCTGTCACAGGGAGAAAGGGGTAGAATGGACATAGGAGAGCCTCCATCAGAGAGGGCCAGGGCTGGGGGCCTAAAGCCCAGCTGAAAAGACTCAGGAAGCTGCTGCGAAGGCTGCAGGATCAGAACCGTGCTGGTCAGGTGGTTTCTGGGGTAGCTCACAAGCTAGATTCTCGCTTTTCAAAGCTTGGTCCTTGGGCCAGCAGCATCAACATCACCTGGGAGCCTGTCAGAAATAAACGTTCAGGCACTGCTCCAGCCCTACTGAATCAGAATCTGCATTTTAACATGCTCCCCAGCACTAGAAGATCTCAGAGAAGAGAAAGGTCAGAAACTGGGGAGACCTGTAGCACAAGACAGGAACTAGAGGGGAGAGTGTTCTCGGTAGAGTGGTGGCTGAGCTCCTATGCGTGGCAAGCCTGTTATGGAAGTGAACGCAGAGTCAGGCCGGAGAACTGAGGGCTCAGACTTGACTCAGGGATGTGAGTGGAAGAGACTGCCAGCAAAGGGGAATGTGGCCTTGAAAACACACTTTAAAAGAGTCTCAGTGAAATACAGATTCAACTACCCTGTATTGTGCACTAGGCAGCTCTTAATCCTCATAACACCCCTGAGTGGTAGGAACTTCGATTCCCGTTGGAGGTGATGAAATGGAGGTTTAGAGCTGCTGACTTGCCAAGGTCATACAGCTAGACGTTTACATGGCTTACAAGAATACTTTGTAGAGATCTGGCCAGTTTCCAAAGCACTGTTATATGCATTATCTAATTTAATCCTCACAATGACTCTGTGAAGAACACAGAAAGTGGTTTTTATTTTAATTTTGCAGCTCAGGGACTCCAGGACTTTCTCGGTCCATTTTTTTTTTTCATTTTTGTTTCCTGATTTTCTTACACATAATGCTAATGAAGAAGGGATGGGAGTGAGGGGGTTCACCAGACCTGATTTTAACTGTGTGAGAGTTTGGCCCCATAATAGGCATATAGTAGACCTTTTAACGTAACTAATATTGTTATTATTATAACGATTGGGTTTGTTCAAGAGGAAAGCAGTATTACAAAAGTAGTTTATTGGAATGAGGAGTACAGACCCAGATATGGAGGGGGAAATTGAAGATCTTGTGTCAGCAACAAGGGAAGGAATTCTAAATAGTGCTACAGAGCAAGGACTCTGGAGCCAGACAAGCCAAGTCCAATTGCCGTCCCTGCTACTCATAAGAATGGTGTCGTTGAGCAAATTACTAAACATCCCCTTGCTTCCACTTCCTCATTTTCAAGATTGAGAGAAATAATACTTTATGTGCATAATGGTATGAGGATTAAGTGAGATACAGTAAGTAAATAAGCCCAATACTCAAGAAGAAAACAAATATTCAATAACTAGAGCTATTATTAGGTCTGGTGTTGGATGGAAGATTCGAATGAGGTGGAAGTTAAAGCAATAGCAGGTTCAAGTGGTACTAAAGCAAGGAATAAAATAAACTACCTTAACTGTTTTGAGTGTTTATCAGTTTATAGGCTTCATATCAACTCTAATTTTTAAAAGAGGATACTCTCTCTTCCTCAGGCCCACAGTCTTTACACACTGAGTACAATTAATTTGCCTTCTGATGATGCTGCATTCATGACTGATGATTCCAAGTTGCGTATTGTTAAATTCCCGTATTTCCCACAAATGTATTTGGTAATTCTGAATCTAGCAAATGAATATAAAACAAGTCATCACAGCTCTTTACCTTAAATGTTCATGAAGCGAAAGAAGTCAAGGGAAAATGCCAACGAACTTTGATTGTCTCATTATGAGAAGCTTTGGCACAGCTTATGAAGGTGACAGATGTTCTGCTTCCTAGAACCTTTTTGTTCCACCCCAGAAATCTATATTTTCCTTTAGTATATTGATTTTTTGTTATAGAGCAGGAATGGCTATTAAATATCTCTATTTGCGAGCTGGGGGTGCCAGAATGTGAGAGGGAAAAAAAATACATCACTGCTAAAAGAAGAGTTGATGGGGTGGGTGGAGAAGAACTCAAGAGATGGTAGTCTGTACCTGGGAAATTATTTACAATTTGAATGAAGGACAGAGAGACTTGTCAGAGGAAGAAAAGGGGGAGCAAATGAAAAAAGCATCCAATCGCAGGTAAGCCTTTTGATGGATGAGGAAGATACTTTAATAGACGAGAAAGCACTTTCCCCAGTGGCCAGCTGACTCACCTCATCTCTCTTTTTGGCTTGTAGCACAGTGGAAAGATTCAGTGTAACAAATTATGGAATATATATAAGATAGTGAACCAGCTGATGCTACTGATTTCTCTTTTGGGGTGACGTTAGATATTCACTACCAAAATATAGCTGGAAATTGGGATGACTGATTATAAACAATGCCCCCCAAACAGTTTCTCAGCAATAGAAATAACATTTCTGTAGTGTATTTATTTCAAAACATGCTCACCTGCAATGTCTCATTTTATCTTACAAATAACCCTGTGAGTTAAGTGTCATTATCTTCATTTTATACTTGAAAAAACTGAGGTTTAGAGAAAGTAATTAATAGCAGTATCCACACCCGGATCTGTCTTACCATACTACCTTTCTTTGACCTCTCCAATAAGTGTCAGTCTATGGCTACAGTTGCCACCAGAGCTTTGTGTGGGGCGGGGGGAAGCATTCCCTAGGTCTCAATAATGTTTTTCCCTCCAAGTCCATTCCATGGCCCTCGACAATTCTCAAAGGCCTTAAGAGCCCACTTGAGGTTGCTTTGGGGGACCTGCAATGAGGGCGGGTGCTAGGAGTGGGACAGAGTAGTGCAGTCCTACCAGCAGCTAAGCTACAGCTTTCCTGGACTTTGGAAGACCCTGTGTCCTTGGTGCCCCCCAGTTCCTCTGCAGCTCACACCTCCTACAGCACCCTCTCACATGTTCCCCTAGAGCCCCTGCACTGCCCTCCACCCATCCTAAGCATCCCATCCCTCAAAAGGCTCTCTTACTTCTACCGCCTTTGGGACATTTCAGCAGTGTTTGGAGACCACTCACTTATTGCAAATTACCATCTCCTTGAGAGAATTTCCAACATGGGGAACAAACAGCCTGGGGATAGGGGGTCTTCCTTAACCATACCAATACATGCTCCTTCATCCGTGGGCAGAAAGCCTCCAAACTTGAAGCTACTTCTCCACTTTCTTTTCTGATAACTTCCTGGTCTGAGGGAATCTCTTCTATCACCAGCGGTCAATGAGCTTAGAATTGTGCTTACACGCAGAGGAGAGGGAGCAGCCTTGCCTCCGTTTGGCAGTGCAAAGTAAAGCCAATTACAGCTAGACAGACTTTGATAGTTCCTTGAATTCCCAAGGGTATCTTATATTTCTTCATTAGCTCAGGCTCTAAATACCAGCTTCTTCAGAATTATTCTGTTTGAGGACTCTTTTGTTCTATACATTGTGTCCCCAAATGTTTAACTCAAATTAATATCCACACAAAGTTTATCAAGGTGTTCCTATAGGTAGCAAACTTTGCTGAACCTTTGGGAAAAGGGAGGGTTATGTTACAACACCCAATCAATTTTAAATTCAGTATCAGTCATCCCTATTCTTTATAATGTCTTTGACCACATCCACATTTTAGGATTCAGCCTTCTTCCAGGATCCTAAATCCTCCTCTCTCTTCCCTTTCCATACTATCTCTCCCCCTCAATCCTTGCCTCAGATTGCCTGAGACTCCAAATTCTTCTTGTTCCATTATACAGACAAATCCATTAAGTTCTTTCCAGTCCACTATTTAAAAAAAAAAAAAACTGGCTAAACCCTTAAAGACCACCACTTCAGTCTCATAAATACCTTGCTGAAGATGTGAAATTATCCTTTTTAAGGACTTGATTAAACTATTTGGCCAAAGATTAAAATCATCCTTGCTCGGTGTTTGCATGGGGGTGGGAAACAGGGAGAGGATGGTTACTAAACATACATTATCTCAATAAATTCTCACAGCAATGCTGCAAGGTAGGTCTGATTCTCCTCACTTTATAAATGGGAAAACTGAGGTTCAGAGAAGTTAAGGAATATACCGAAGATGATCTATCTGGGAAGGGATGAGCAGAGTCAAAACTCTATGGATCTGGCTCAGAATCCCTTGCTGTTATCACTACAGCACATTGCCTCATATATTGTGCTTGGCCTTGGGAATGTAAAGTGTCCCAATGTGGTGGCAGAGGTCAGAGGAGACAAATAGAGCTCCTCCATGGGCCCTTCTTCTTGGATAACCCCCAGCTCCTGGCTGTCATCTTATGGTAAGTGTCCATGTCTTCATAGATGATGCCCAGATCTAAGCTCAGCCTCCCAGGTGGCCTCTGACCATCATATAGGAGAGCAGGACACTTCACTTCATCCTTTACCCTGTATTTCTAGTCACACAACCTGAGGTCCCTTTGAGTTCACATTCATTGCTAATTCATCCTGAGTTTTCAGCCAAGGGAAACCCCTAGAAGAAAGGTCCTCCTTGAGCTCTGGAATCAGTCCCAGGGTGAATCCTTGCTTTACTGCTTCCTGTGAGAACTTGGACAACTCACCTCTCTTTTCTAGGCCCCAGTTTCCTTGGCTGCTCAAAAGAGCCAATAATACTATTTAAGCCCTATTTCTGAAGAGGAGAGAGTGGAAGGTACACAGCAGAGTCCAGAAGAAATTTTATCCTGGCGAAAGAGAGACTCCCTCTTGTGAGTCCACCGGAATCACAACTAACTGCTGAACAATCATCAACAGGAAGACACTGGAACTCACCAAAAAAGATACCCCACATCCAAAGACAAAGGAGAAGCTGCAGTGAGACAGTAGGAGGTGCACAATCACAATAAAATCAAATCCCATAAACACTGGGTGGGTGACTCATAAACTGGAGAAAAATTATACCACAGAAGTCCACCCACTGGAGTGAAGGTTCTGAGCCCCACATCAGTCTTCCCAACCTGGGGTTCTGGCAACAGGAGGAGGAATCCCCAGAGAATCAGACTTTGAAGGCTAGGGGGATTTGATTGCAGGACTTTGACAGGACTGGGAGAAACAGAGACTCCACTCTTGAAGGACACACACAAAGTAGTGTGCACATCAGGACCCAGAGGAAGGAGCAGTGACCCAATAGGAGACTGAACCAGATCTACCTGCTAGTGTTGGAGGGTCTTCTGCAGAGGTAGGGTGGCTGTGGCTCACCATGAGGACAGGGACACTGGCAGCAGAAGTTCTGGGAAGTACTCCTTGGCGTGAGCCCTCCCAGAGTCCGCCATTAGCCCCACCAAAGAGCCGGGTAGACTCCAATGCTCAGTCACCTCAGGCCAAACAACCAAAAGAGTGGGAACCCAACCCCATCCATCAGCAGACAAGCAGATAAAAGTTTTACTGAGCTCTGCCCACCAGAGGAACACCCAGCTCTACCCACCACCAGTCCCTCCCAACAGGAAGCTTACACAAGCCTCTTAGCCTCATCCAACAGAGGGCAGACAGCAGAAGCAAGAAGAACAACAATTCTGCAGCCTGTGGAACAAAAACCACATTCACAGAAAGATAGACAAAATGAAAAGGCAGAGGACTATGTACCAAATGAAGGAACAAGATAAAACCCAAGACAAACAACTAAATGAAGTAGAGATAGACAACCTTCCAGAAAAAGAATTCAGAGGGCTTCTCTGGTGGCACAGTGGTTGAGAGTCCGCCTGACGATGCAGGGGATGCGGGTTCGTGCCCTGGTCCGGGAGGATCACACATGCCACAGAGCGGCTGGGCCTGTGGGCCATGGCCGCTGGGCCTGTGCGTCCAGAGCCTGTGCTCCACGGCAGGAGAGGCCACAGCTGTGAGAGGCCCGCGTACCGCAAAAAAAAAAAAAAAAAAAAAAAAAGAATTCAAAATACTGATAGTGAAGATGATCCAGGACCTTGGGAAAAGAATGTAGGCAAAGATCAAGAAGATGCAAGAAATGTTTACCAAAGACCTAGAAGAATTAAAGAAACAGAGATGAACAATACAATAATTGAAATAAAAAATACACTAGAAGGAAACAATAGCAGAATAACTGAGGCAGAAGAACGGATAAGTGACCTGGAAGACACAATGGTGGAATTCACTGCCACAGAACAGAATAAAGAAAAAAGAATGAAAAGAAATGAAGACAGCCTAAGAGACCTCTGGGACAACGTTAAACGCAACAACATTCGCATTATAGAGGTCCCAGAAGGAGAAGGAAGAGAGAAAGGACCCGAGAAAATATTTGAAGAGATTATAGTCAAAAACTTCCCTAACATGGGAAAGGAAATAGCCACCCAACTCCAGGAAGTGCAGAGAGTCCCAAGCAGGATAAACCCAAGGAGAAACACGCTGAGATACACAGTAATCAACTTGACAAAAATTAAAGACAAAGAAAGATTATTGAAAGCAACAAGGGAAAAACGACAAATAACATACAAGGGAACTCCCATAAGGTTAACAGCTCATTTCTCAGCAGAAACTCTACAGGCCAGAAGGGAGTGGCATGATATACTTAAACTGATGAAAGGGAAGAACGTACAACCAAGATTACTCTATCCAGCAAGGATCTCATTCAGATTCGATGGAGAAATCAAAAGCTTTACAGACAAGCAAAAGCTGAGAGAATTCAGCACCACCAAACCAGCTCTACAACAAATGCTAAAGGAACTTCTCTAAGTGGGAAACACAAGAGAAGAAAAGGACCTACAAAAACAAAGCCAAAACAATTAAGAAAATGGTAATAGGAACATACATATTGATAACTACCTTAAACATGAATGGATTAAATGCTCCAATCAAAAGACACAGGCTTGCTGAATGGATACAAAAACAAGACCCATATATATGGGATCTACAAGAGACCCACTTCAGGCCTAGGGACACATGCAGACTGAAAGTGAGGGGAGGGAAAAAGATATTCGATGCAAATGGAAATCAGAAGAAAGCTGGAGTAGCAATACTGATATCAGATAAAATAGACTTTAAAATAAAGAATGTTACAAGAGATAAGGAAGGACACTAAAAAATGATCAAGGGATCAATCCAAGAAGAAGATAGAACAATTATAAATATATATGCACCAACATAGGAGCACCTCAATACATAAGGCAACTGCTAACAGCCATAAAAGAGAAAATCAACAGTAACACAATACTAGTGTTATTATTATATAATAATAATAACACCTCACACCAATAGACAAATCATCCAGACAGAAAATTAATAAGGAAACACGAGCTTTAAATGACACAATAGACCATATAGATTTAATTGATATTTATAGGACATTCCTTCCAAAAACAGCAGATTACACTTTCTTCTCAAGTGCACACGGAACATTCTCCAGGATAGATCACATCTTCGGTCACAAATCAAGCCTCAGTAAATTTAAGAAAATTGAAATCATATCAAACGTCTTTTCCGATCACAACGCTATGAGATTAGAAATCAATTACATGGAAAAAAACGTAAAAAACACAAACACATGGAGGCTAAACAATACGTTACTAAATAACCAAGAGATCGCTGAAGAAACCAAAGAGGAAATAAAAAAATACCTTGAGACAAATGACAATGAAAACACGACGATCCAAAACTTATGGGATGCAGCAAAAGCAGTTCTAAGAGGGAAGCTTATAGCAATACAATCCTACCAAAGAAACAAGAAAAATCTCACATAAACAATCTAATCTTAAACCTAAAGGAAATAGAGAAAGAAAAAACAAAACCCAAAGTTAGTAGAAGGAATGAAATCATAAAGATCAGAGCAGAAATAAATGAAATAGAAACAAAGAAAACAATAGCAAAGATCAATAAAACTAGAAGCTGGTTCTTTAAACAAAATTGATAAACCTCATCAAGAAAAAGAGGGAGAGGACTCAAATCAGTAAAATTAGATATGAAAAAGGAGAAGTTACAACGGACACCGCAGAAATAAAAAGCATCATAAGAGACTACTACAAACAGCTCTATGCCAATAAAATGGACAACCTGGAAGAAATGGACAAATTCTTAGAAAGGTATAATCTTCCAAGACTGAACCAGGAAGAAATAGAAAATATGAACAGACCAATCACAAGTAATGAAATTGAAACTGTGATTAAAAATCTTCCAACAAACAAAAGTCCAGGACCAGATGGCTTCACAGGTGAATTCTACCAAACATTTAGAGAAGAGCTAACACCCATCCTTCTCAAACTTTGCCAAAAAATGGCAGAGGAAGGAACACTCCCAAACTCATTCTATGAGGCCACTATCACCCTGATACCAAAACCAGACAGATATACTACAAAAAAAGAAAATTACAGACCAATATCACTGATGAATATATATGCAGAAATCCTCAACAAAATACTAGCAAACAGAATCCAACAACACATTAAAAGGATCACCACGTTCAAGTGGGATCTATCCCAGGAATGCAAGGATTCTTCAATATATGCAAATCAATCAAGGTGATACACCATATTAACAAACTGAAGGATAAAAACCATATGATCATCTCAATAGATGCAGAAAAAGCTTTTGACAAAATTCAACACCCATTTATGATAAAAACTCTCTAGAAAGTGGGCACAGAGGGAACCTACCTCAACATAATAAAGGCCATATATGACAAACCCACAGCAAACATCATTCTCAATGGTGAAAAACTGAAAGCATTTCCTCTATGATCAGGAACAAGACAAAGATGTCCACTCTCGCCACAATTATTCAACAGAGTTTTGGAAGTCCTAGCCACGGCAATCAGAGAAGAAAAAGAGATAAAAGGAATACAAACTGGAAAAGAAGAAGTAAAACGGTTCCTGTTTGCAGATGACATGATACTATACATAGAGAATCCTAATGATGCCAACAGAAAACTACTAGAGCTAATCAATGAATTTGGTAAAGTTGCAGGATACAAAATTAATGTACAGAAATCTGTTGCATTCCTAAACACTAACAATGAAAGATCAGAAAAAGAAATTAAGGAAACAATCCCATTCACCATTGTAACAAAAGAATAAAATACCTAGGAATAAACCTACCTAAGGAGGTAAAAGACCTGTACTCAGAAAACTATCAGACACTGATGAAAGAAATCAAAGATGACACAAACAGATGGAGAGATACACCATGTTCTTGGATTGGAAGAATCAATATTGTGAAAATGACTATTCTAACCAAAGCAATCTACAGATTCAATGCAATCCCTATCAAATTACCAATGGCATTTTTTTACAGTACTAGAACAAGAAATCTTAAAATTTGTATGGAGACACAAAAGACCCCGAATAGCCAAAGCAGTCTTGAAGGAAAAAAATGGAGCTGGAGGAATCAGACTCCCTGACTTCAGATTATACTACAAAGCTACAGTAATCAAGACAATATGATACTGGCACAGAAATAGAAATATAGATCAATGTAACAGAATAGAAAGCCCAGAGATAAACCCACACACCTATGGTCTACTAATCTATGACAAAGGAGGCAAGGATATACAATGGAGAAAAGACAGTCTCTTCAATAAGTGGTACTGGGAAAACTGGACAGCTATGTGTAAAAGGATGAAATTAGAACAGTCCCTAACACCATACACAAAAATAAACTCAAAGTGGATTAAAGACCTAAATGTAAGACTGGGCAGTATAAAACTCTTAGAGTAAAACATAGGAAGAACACTCGTTGACATAAATCACAGCAAGATCTTTTTTGATCCACCTCCTAGAGTAATGGAAATAAAAACAAAAATAAACAAATGGGACCTAATGAAACTTGCAAGCTTTTGCACAGCAAAGGAAACTATAAACAAAATGAAAAGACAACCCTCAGAATGGGAGAAAATATTTGCAAATGAATCAAAGGACAAAGGATTACTCTCCAAAATATATAAACAGCTCATGCAGCTCAATATTAAAAAAACAAACAAGTCTATCAAAAAATGGAGAGAAGACCTAAATAGACATTCCTCCAAAGAAGACGTACAGATGGTCAAGAGGCACATGAAAAGCTGCTCAACATCACTAATTATTGGAGAAATGTAAATCAAAACTACAATGAGGTATCACCTCACACCAGTCAGAATGGGCATCAACAGAAAATCTACAAACAACAAATGCTGGAGAGGGTGTGGTGAAAACGGAACCTCTCGCACTGTTGGTGGGAATGTAAATTGACACAGCCACTAAGGAGAATGGTATGGAGGTTCCTTAAAAAACTAAAAATAGAATTAGCATATGATCCAGCAATACCGGGCATATATCCAGAGAAAACCATAATTCAAAAAGACACATGCACCCCAATGTTCATTGCAGCACTATTTACAATAGCCAGGTCATGGAAGCAACATAAATGCCCAGGGACAGACAAATGGATAAAGAAGATGTGGTACATATATACAATGGAATATTACTCAGCCATAAAAGGAACGAAATTGGGTCATTTGTAGAGATGTGGATGGACCTAGAGACTGTCATATAGAGTGAAGTAAGTCAAAAAGAGAAAAACAAATATCGTATATTAATTAATATATGTGGAATCTAGAAAAATCGTACAGATGAACTGGTTTGCAAGGCAGAAATAGAGACACAGATGTAGAGAACAAATGTTACGGACACCAAGGGGGGAAAGTTGGGTGGGGGTGTGGGATGAATTGTGAGATTGAGATTCACATATATACACTGATATGTATAAAATAGATAACTAATAAGAACCTGCTGTATAAAAAAAAATCCAATACAAGGACACATGAATATTACCATTATATGGAACCTTATTTTATATTGTCTTCAGAATAAAATCTTATCAATTTGAAAAAAATAATATTATTTACCTTATAAGGATGTTAAAAGAATTAAATGAATTCATGCATGCAAGGTGCTAATGCAGTACCTGGAACATTGTAAAGTTCAATAAATATCAGCTATAATAATAATAATAATTATAAATGCCCATCCTCTGCCCACATCCAGACAAATCTGTTCTCTCCACTTCTGCATGCTCCCACCTCCTTGATCGCCTGAGTACACACACACACACACACACACACACACACACACCAACCCATTATCGGAAGGCACTCTACTCAAACAGAAGGCCTGGTCTTAGAAACCCTAGATTTCGTTTTATCACATGCCAGTTGTGTGGCCTTGGGCCAGATGTTCAACCTCTCTTAGCCCCCGTTTCTTCCTTTGCAAAATGGAAACCATTATTTTGTACTCAACTCACAGCATTTTCATAGGGATTACATATGGTAGAAATGTAAAGAAGCTCTGTATTTATTGCTACTTTATTTCCATCCTCCACGTAAAGTATGTCAGTAAATTTTTTAACTAAGTGCTGGACTTTATACTCTCTGTTAAAATGTATAGACTCATTTAGGATTTATCAGATTAACATTGTTCTAAATGGTTTCTCTATGTTCAGCCTTCACATTTTTTCCTCACGTGATATATTTATCTGCTCATGAGTTTTATTTAAAAATCTATTCATATTAAAATGAAAGCATAAGACCCCTATCCCTGCAAGTCACGAATTTTCTTTTACTCATTAAGAGAATAAACTGGCTGCATTATACACCATGCTGGAGGCAATGGCAGAGTCAAAGAAATATAATTTGGGGTAGGTGCCCTCATGTCTATTAGTACATTGGGAAAATGATCTAATATACTTAACCTTAAATGTAATGTGTTGAGACAGTTACACAACCTTTCAAGGAAACCTAGAAAACCTCGAAATGTCCAGTCACGGAACAACGTTGTAACTCTGATGGTAATTCTCTTTAACAGCATTGCCTGCTAGCCCTGTCTGAAATGGAGAAGACATAACATTATGAAATTGAAAATCTTAGGATTTGTCACCTAAACTTTAATGTTGAAGGGCCTGGGGGATCATCCGTACTAACTCCTACATCTTACACGTGAAGATACCCATCCTGGAGAGGGAACCGGGCTTATCCTAAATCACTCTGGTCGATGGTTGGGTTTGTGGCTGTACTGCAGGAACCAGAGGAAGGAAGACGGGAACAGGCCACAGGAAGAAGAGGGATGTTTTTTGCACGCATCTGGTTCTTATTCCGTATCTTAGATCTTGTTCCCTGCCCCTAAATCGGTGGCATGTCAGGAGAGGGAAGGACCCTAAAGCAGAAGAGATAACAAGGACTCCTGAAAACCGTCGCTGGGATTGTGTGATTGGGAACTGAAAACCTCGCCAGACGACTGAAAGCGTTTCTGCGACTGCTGCGTCTGAAGGCGAGGAAGTCTTTCCCTCCCCCAGCGCTGCTCACGCCCCGCCCAGTGCCCGGCAGTAACCCCGAGGCGCGCGGCAGCCTCGGCTATCTTCAACGTAGCCATTTGAAAAGCGAAGGAAAAACAAACAAAACCCCGAGAATGTGCTCCTTTTCACTTCAAACCTGTCGTTAGGTCCGTGCCCCTCCCTGGCAGAAATGGGAACTTTAACTTTGTGCCCACTTGGCTTTTCCGCGGGCGTGTGCTCCATTCAAAGCCCGGGGCTCCTTTCTTAACCGCGTTTTGTGGAAAACGATGTGCCTAGATGTCAGAGCTGAATCGCCGCCAGCTGTGGAAGAAGGCGGAACGTGAAGACAACAGATAGAAGGGATGAGAAGTTATGCGGTGTCCGAGGCAAAGGGATGCCCGGGGGTGACGGCTCAGGGGGCCTCGGTCGCACCGCCGGCCTGAGATTGTGCCCAGCCCCGACAGACCTCGAAATTAGGGCACATCCACAAAGCCCACACCCTTCATTTCAGAGGGGAACGGAAACCACCAAAAAATAGACATTCTGGCCGCCCAGCGGCGGCTGGGAGCGAGCTGCGCGCAGGCGCACTGGGCTCCGCGTCTGCCCTCGAGTTACCCCGCGCAGCTCGCCGGCCGAACTAGGTGAAAGGTAACTAGCAGGCGCTGATCCTGGCGGCGGCCCAGGCGCGCGTGCGCGGGCTCGGCGGCTGGTTCCCTTCTTCGCAAATTTCTCCAAGTCTGCATTTCTTCGAGCTGCGGATGTGGCAGGGGGCAGGGCAGGAGTCGATGGGGCGGCGGGGGCGTCGAGCAGACTTGGAAAATGCTTGTCACTCAGTCCTCCATGGGGAAATGAGGTCAAGGAATGGTGCGGGGGAGAGAACCACCGCCTGAGCGCCACTTATGTACCCGACAAGGTGCTGGGCATGCCCCGGCGTTATTTTCAATCTTGCATTCGAACAGACAAGGTGGCCTCCCATTTACAAAAGAGGAAACTGAGCCACAGCGAGTTCATGTATTATAATTTGCTCAAGGTCATCCAATCAATAGAGGGCAGTTTCTACAAATGGTCCCTGGTTTGAGGTGGGGGTTTTTTGGCCGTAGTGCTAATAACCCACATGTGTAGAGCATTTTACAAGGCACCCTCCTGGTTCCATCCTTACCTGAAACCTGTGAAACTAGCATTACTATTTCCCTTTTGCAGATGGGGAAACTGAGACTCAAGGAAGTTGTACTGTGATCACAGAGAGACCAGCAGATTTGAGATCTTGTGCCCCATTTTTGAGGGATAAAAAGCTCAAAGCTCAAGGTCAGGTTCCCGCATCCCCTGTCCCACAGACCTATGTGAGAGCTTCAAGCTCTATGGGATGAGTGGCCCAGGCATGAGGAAGAGAAAGATGTTCTCATCATTGGAAGTTTCCATTGATTGCAGGTTTCCATTACAGAAGTACAAAGTGACAACCCCTTCTAGGAGATAGTTGTCTTGTTAGCTCACTGAGGGCAAGGACAGAGTGCACTGCTCATGGTTTGTTAAATATGGTGTTTACTGGGTGAGTTTATAACTGAATGAACACATTTTCAATCCCAGACTAGCCCAGAAGGAAGCTGCAATTGTGTCTGCCAGTAGGTGAAGTGACTTCTTTCTTGTGACTTTTCCCAGATGAGGACACTTCCATTCATAAGGCACACATACTGAGCACCCACACTGCGGTGCACACAGATGGAAAACAGGATGGGAACTTCAAAGGGCAGGAATGCCTTGCTTTCCTGAAAATTCCATTCTGAGTCCTAGACATCGGGGAGTTGGCCCACCTCCATGCATGTGGAAGGCATAGGGTTTCCTGTGAGGCAAAAAGTGCATCTCCCAGGGAGGGGCAGGGGACCAAATACACTCCTCCTGTCCCTACCTGCCCCTCAGTGCCCCAACTGTTCCTCAGAATCACAAAAACAAAAGCAGCTCAGCTCTTCTCCTGAAGAGGTCGGGAAACAGGCAACTACCGAAAGGGAAATGCAAGGGGAGCAGAAAAGGCTGCAGATCTGCCAGTCAGCCCCCTCCCACCCTCATCTCTTTCCAAGAACCCCCTTCCTTGAGTGCTCAGTCAGGGAATTGGAATGTCACTGCCTTGTGCTCCAAGACTGTGTTGCTGCTCAGGCTGATAAAGACAAAGGCTGTGACTGGACTGTCTTTTGCCCTAACATAACCCTTCCTCACAGCCTCTGTGAGGTGACTAGGGGAGATCATGTGCTGCCCGATGTTGTCAAGATGCCTCCGAGCCGCCTGCTTGGTGGTGTTGGCAGGAAGAAAGCTGCTTGGGGACTGACATCATCATCTCATGTGCTGAGAACTTTGGCCACAGTGAGCCCTTTGCTAGAATAGACACTTTTGCTTGAATTCCCATATGATCCTCCACAGCCCTATGCAGTAAGTGGTGTAATCCTCATTTTGCAGAGGATAAAACCAAGACTATTGAGACGGTAAGCGGTTTCCCCACATCATACAGTCAGTAAAAGGCATGGCTGAAACTCAACTCCTTTCACTGCTGTGTGCATTTGGACCTAACCACCCCCCTCTCCCCACTGCCATCTCCATGGGGCAGGTACTTGGAGCTGGTTGGGAAAACTGCCGCTAAATTTCTCATTTTCTTCCCTAATTAACCCAGAGATAGTTCAATAAAAATGTAGAACAAATGAAAATCCATGCCTTATACACAGTTAATAATAAGTGACTTCAAGGAATGAATGAATGGATGAAGGAAGGTGGAGGATGAGATGGGATGAAGTGCCTAGAATTGTACCTGGCACATGGTAGACAATAAACATTTACAAAATGAATTAATAAAGGAGGAAAAATAAAGTATAAGGAATGGAAGAATCTCAATGTGAGGTGCAAATATTTTAGGAAAAAGATTTCCCAGCCTTAAGCACACAGATGAGGTTTATAGTCCCGTTGGAATTGGAAATTCTTCGTTTTGAATCACTGGTGAAAGGTTTACTGGCCCCAGAAGGTTAGCAGTAGGCATACAGAAAATGGATACAGTCAAGCCCTGGTCCACAACCCCCTTCCTATTGAATCGCCTCTCATGGTGCTTCTTGGGTGTGATTTGTGCAGCTGGCTTCTATCAATAGGAAAGCCCTTTCATTCCATTCAGTAAGGGATAGGACTCTTTATGAAGCACTACATAGGTTACAAAGTGCATGAGATATGGTCCTTGTTCCCAAGTGGGGAAAACATGAGATTTGGAGTCAAACGTCCCAGGTTTGAGTCCTCACTCTTACTGGGGTGTGTATTTCAGCACATTATTTAACCTCAGCAATCCTTGGTTTTCCCATATGTAAAATGGGTGCAAAATTAGCTCACAGGGTAATTTTAAAGATAGCAAAAAAATGTAATAATATATATTTTAAAAGGAGGGATGGATAAATGGCAAATGCTATTGGGCAAAGGGTATTAATTTTATTTTATTCAGAGAATACGGGGCATGTCGTCCCAGGCACCAAGCCTAACCCTCTCAAGGGAAGGGGAATCGAGAGCTATACACTTGAAACCTAAGAATGATTACTGGCTGGAGGGTTTCCAGGCAGCACAGAGCATGGAGGAGCAGAGTTGTCCTGCCCAGAAATAGTAGAGGAGCTAGGCAAGTGCCTCCTGTGTATTGTGCCTGAGACTTGGGCCTATCTCTTCCCTACTGAGCTATGGATATGTCACTTGGATCCAGGGGCTGTAGAAGGAAGAAGCCCCCCAGAGCAGCTGAACCCATGAGAACACTGCTGTCTCACAGTGCTCACTGTGCCACTGCCCTGCTCAGGTCAGCCTGAATTCATTACAGCCAGCATTTATTGAGCCTTTACTAGATGCCAGACCCTGAAAATTCAGAGCAGGCCTGACACAAATATGGAGTTTATAAACATAGAAATGACCTGAATGTTTAAAAGGGGAGAATCCTAGGATACAGTGGAATGAGAAATTCCCAAGGAGGTGGCCTTTGGCAAAGATGTGAGGGATGGAGCCTATTTTGCCTGGATAGGAAAAAACAAAATGGGTTTATACCTTTTGGCAAAAAAAACCCAATGAAACAAACTAAAGAAACCAAGGTAGACTCCTACTTTGCTCATACCAAATGCTTTCTTTGATTTATATAGTTTATTATTATCTAGAGGATTAGAAAGGAAGAAAACACTAGGAAATGCATCTTGGTCATCTTGGAAGTAGAGTAGCAGCTAAGGTTTTATGGCTCAGGTTTGACTTGTTTACCAGCTCTGTGGCCTTGGTTAGTCACCTCCCCTCTATGCCTGTTTCCTTGTCTATAAAATGAGCTTCTTTCTCCTTCCTGGAAGGTCAGAGCTCAAGAGGGCTGAGCTCATATATTTGCATTTAACCACACAGCCCTCTTAAAATTATAGGCCCAAGCAAGACTTCCAAACATCCTCTTAGACTTAGAAATGTCTGCTTTCTTCCTTCTTATCCACCGAAAATGTTGTGCAAGTGTTGACCCCTTGGGAACCAAGCAACTCTGTTAATTATGTATAACCCTATTCTGTCTAAAGACTGTAATTACCCTTCTGTGTCGATGTCTCGCCTTGAGACTTCCACTGCTCCCTTGAGACAGAGTAACCTGTCAGAGCCCAGCCTCCTTAGGATGAAGATGCAGAAGGGCTGGGATCTTAAAATCTGTTCACTGAGAACAAACTCTGATCCCCTTGGAAAGCTGTTGTAAATAATTAGTGTGAGCCCCATTTCTTTCCCTGGCCTCATGGCAATTCCAAGAGCAACAATACAGAGGAAAGCCAAGTCTCTAAGTCATTTCCTGAATAATCCAAAATGCTCAGGTGTCGAGGAATTTCCCCACACAGCATCCAAGTCTAACCTGTTCTGGTCTTTGTCCCATTTCACACTTGAATACACTGTAGTGGGTACACAGAAAATTTTCATTCCCAAAGTTGTTGGTTTTTTTCCAGAGTTGATTGTCACTGGGAAAAAACTGTCAAGGCTATAAAAAAGAAACAAGAAGTTTTAATCCAAGCTAAACCCATCTCTGTGGCTTAATGTACCTTTGTGGGAACCAGTAGTCAGTCATTTTGAGAGCTTAGAAGGGAAACTAGATGACTGGGGTCCAACCCTGTTTCTACCTCTAACACAACATGCAGCCTTAGCTAAGTCATTTCCTTTCTCTGAGCCTCAGTTTCTATACCTGTAAACTTAGAGTTTTGGATTAATCAATCTTTAGGTTTCTTTCTAATTATCAGTCACCTCTGGTATGTGTTTGGAGTTACGCTAACTGCTGCCAAAACAGGGAGCGTTTTGAAACTAGAAGCCAATATTTCAGAAACCTCAGAAAGAGAAAACCTGTAAAACAATGACATTGGGGGCAGAGGAGATGAAGAGGCATTTTTCCAAAGACAACACACAGATTGCCAAGAGATGCATGTAAAGGTACTCAATGTCACTAATTATTAGGGAAATTCAAATCAAAACCACAATGAAATATCACCTCACACCTGTCAAAATGGCTGTTTTCAAAAAGGCAAAAAATAACAAGTGTTGGTGAGTTTGTGGAGAAAGGGGAACCCTCATACACTGTTGTAGAAATGTAAATTGGTGCAGCCATTATGGAAAACAGTATGGAGATGCCTCAAAAAATTAAGAATAGAACTACCCAATTCTGGGTATTTATCCAAAGAGTAAAAAAAACACTAATTTGAAAAGATATATTCACCCCTATGTTCATCACAGCATTATTTACAAAAGCGAAGAAATGGAAACAACCTAAGTGCCCCTCAACAGTTGAACGGGTAAAGAAGATGTGATACATGTCTACAAAAGAATACTACTAAGTCATAAACAGAGATGAAATCTTGCCATTTGCAATATGGATGAAACTAGAGGGTATTATGCTTAGTGAAATAAGTCAGATGGAGAAAGAAAAATACCATATGATTTCACCCATGTGGAATATAAAAAACAAACATATCCAAAATAAATGAACAAACCAAACCAAACAAAAACACACAGATACAAAGAACAGAGTAGTGGTTACCAGAGGGGAAGGTGTGCAGGGACAGGGAATGGGTAAAGGGAATCAACTGAATGGTGACAGATGGAAACTAAATTTTTGGCGGTGAGCACATTGTAGTGTACACGGAAGTAGAAATAGAAGGTTGTACACATGAAACATAATGTTATAAACCAACGTTACCTCGATATAAAATAATTTCTTTAAAAAAACACTGACATTTGTCAAAATTCAAGCACAATCACCAACCGCAATCCATTAACAAAGTCCAAATCAGGAGAATATGTACTTGAGCACAATGAAAGTGTTACTTAGTTCTTTGCCAAAAGTTGAACTAAATTTAACTCGTTTTTTCTTTTGCTAAATTTATTTTATTTATTTTGCTGTGTGTTGAGTATATTTTTTAAAGGAAGCAAGCACATTTTATTAGAAGATAATACTGTGCCAACCTTTATTATTTAGGGGAAACGATGAATTTATTTGCTTACCTTCCTGCACATATATGTATATTAGATAAGGAGTAAGGAATTTTAGAATCAATAGCTAGGAAGAACAATGAGTATATTTACAAATTAATTCTTTTATGTGAATAAAACTAGGAAGTAGTTGAGTTGGTGTATTGGACACTGTTGGTGCCCTGTTGGTGC
The DNA here is from genome assembly GCF_059928025.1 of Delphinapterus leucas. Lineage (NCBI taxonomy): Eukaryota > Metazoa > Chordata > Mammalia > Artiodactyla > Monodontidae > Delphinapterus > Delphinapterus leucas. The sequence continues at coordinate 97,268,451 of NC_143134.1, forward strand.
CTGGCTATCCCCCAACTGCGGTACGTGTTCACTGCTAATGGCTCACTACGGTTCCTGTCTCCAGAAATTGCCCTCTGCAGCACAGGAGCTGACTCTCCTAGGAGGTTATGTTCCCCTCACCCTCAGCCTGCAGCCCCAAAACTGATTGATGAGGGGTTAAAATATCCAGCACCTCACCTCAGGATGGGACCAACTCTGTGGTGCGATTTATGCTCCAGAGCTCCCCTTGGGTCAGGCCAAGGCTAGACTTTACCTGAAGTGACATCTTTACCTGACTGCTTGCTTGTCCCATCCTGCTTCCTCCTTCCCTTACAGACAGGGTGGTGAGCATGCCCTCAATAAGTCCCTCACACCCAAAACCCTGTCTCAGGCTCTGCTTCTAGAACACTTGACTTAAGATAAGGATGTGATATTATTATGAGTGACCAGTAATGAAAACTGCATTTAAATTTTTTCATTTATCCCATCAGTATTTGTTGAATTACTTAGGATGGGTCAGATACCATTTCAGATACTGGAGATACTTATAACGGGCAAGATAGACATAGCCTCTGCAGTAAACAGCAACAAATTGCTGTTTATTTTATAGTGGAAAGACACATCATGATAAATGAAACAAAATAATAATATTTTTAAATAAACAAGATATTTAGGATTATTATATTTTTATTATAATATTTTTTAAATAAACTGTTTCTGGATCATGTGCTATGATCATTAAATAAATGTTTAAAATTTGAGTATGTATTTTTTCTGTATAAGCCTTTGACTCAATGATTCTATATCAAGGAATTCACTGTACAGATATGCCTGTACCTGTGCTTAAAGACACATAGACAAGGCTGTTTATGGTAGCATTGTTTGTAATAACAAAAGATAGTAAACAACTTAAATCCTCCATCAATAGAGGATTGATTAAACCAACTATGTTTCCATTCATTCTAGGGAATATTAGGCAGCCAACTGAGTAGCTGTATATTTACTAGTGTGGAATGATCTCCAAACTGTACTGCTAAGTGAAATATAAAACAGTATTTGCAGTATTCTTCCATTTGTTAAGGAATGAATGTAATACACACACATATTTATACCCACACATGACACCCCACTCCTACAGCATAGAATCTCTGGAATGATACACAAGAAGCTGTTAATAGTGTTGTTTATGTGAAGAGGAACTAAGTGTCTGGATTTCTTTTCATTCCATATTTAATTCTGTAAATATGTACATGTATTATTTAATAAAGGTAGTTGATTTAAAAGGTACTACAGGGCTTCCCTGATGGCGCAGTGGTTAAGAATATGCCTGCCAATGCAGGGGACACGGGTTCGAGCCCTGGTCCAAGAAGATCCCACGTGCTGCGGAGCAACTAACTAAGCCCGTGCACCACAACTACTGAGCCTGCACTCTAGAGCCCGTGAGCCACAACTACTGAGCCTGTGCTCTCGGGACCATGCTCTGCAACAAGAGAAGCCACCGCAATGAGAAGCCCGCACACGGCAACCAAGAGTAGCCTCCACTCGCCATAACTAGAGAAAGCCCACACACAGCAACAAAGCCCCAAATGCAGCCAAAAATAAATAAATAAGTAAAATTTAAAAATAATAAATAAATAAAAGGTACTACATACTTAGTGTAGAAACGATATAATTAATATACAGAAAAATAAAAATCACTTATAATCCCACCTCTAAATATACCACTGTTTATACTTTGGTGTATTCCCTTTCAATCTTCTATTTGAAGACATAAAGTTTTTCATATAAATGGGATCATAATGTGCATGTATAGATTTGTATTCTGATTTTTTGACTCGGTGTTATAAGTATTTTCCCACATCAATAAATTTTACCCGAAAATATCATTTGTAATGGCTGTGCAGTTTTCCACTGTATAAACATAAAATAATTTTTTAAATCAGTTCCCTGTTGATGGGCATTGAGATTGTTTCCTATATTTTGCTATAGTATACTGCTGCTAGACAGCTCTGAATATCTCTTTGTCCATGTGTCTCTAATTATTCCCATAGAGTAGATTTCTAGATGTGGATTTACTGATTAAAGGAAATGGATATTTTTTAAAACTTACAATAATGAAATATTGGTGGCATAGTGGTTGAGAGTCCGCCTGCCGATGCAGGGGACACAGGTTCGTGCCCCGGTCCGGGAAGATCCCACATGCCGCGGAGCGGCTAGGCCTGTGAGACATGGTCGCTGAGCCTGCGCGTCCGGAGCCTGTGCTCCGCAACGGAAGAGGCCAAAACAGTGAGAGGCCCGCGTACCGCAAAAAAAAAATAATGATAATAATAATGAAATATTAAATTGTCCTCCCAAAGAGTGTATCCATTTACAGCCCCTTCAGCATTATATACGAATATTAAGCAACACTGAGTACAGCAGTCCACTGGCATTCTTGGGTTTATCATTCTCAAATCTCCACTCCTCAGGAGCTTCCCAGATGGCTCATGACAGGTAGTTATGGGTAGTAGGTTGAGACAGGACTAGGAAACCGTCGGGACCAGCTGAGAAGGCCACTCAGCACCCAGTGAGTAAGTCTAGTTGAGGGCCCAGAGTCTGCAGTTAGTGGGGCAGCTCTGTACAGGGCCTTGCTGACTTCATCCTGCCGTGTGGCCACTCCTGATCACTGCTCCATCCGTCAGCCCTTCACTGGGCAGCAGCAGTCATTGGCACCCATCGTCCTCCCTGAAGTTTTGTACGTTCAGGTAAGCTCATGGTTTGCTTTGCTTCAGTAATAATATTAGCATATAGTGTCAACTTTATTTCTGTGGCAGTATCTATTTTAAAAGTCTAATATTTATAGACTTTAATAAGGGTTTTTATGGGGTTACTTCAACTCCTCGGTTATCCTTTAATGCATTTTCTGAAGGAAGTTATATTCTGCAGTGATATTTGATAATTTGGAATCTCCAAATTCTGGAGATATTCCTTATAGATGTCAAGGGGCTTCTGTTATTCCAAATGAAATGGAATTTCAATGCTTGGTTGCTTTCAGTGGGCACAGAACCCATGACAGTAAGTGCTTCTAATGTTCCCATCCTATGTCTGTTTCACACCACATGATCTGGGTGTATTTGTGACCTTTATGAACAGGCTTCTAATTAGCCTGATAGATGCACAATCCTCCAATCTGAAGTTCCAGGTTCCAGTGCCAGTCGGGCCCTAACAAGCTGGGAGTCCTCAAGCAGCTCACTTCTCTGAGTTTCAAGTTCCTCATCTTTAAAGAGAAGTTTATCCTCAAATAGCAATTCCCTAGAAACTCATTGGAGTCTTGAAAGGTAGTAATGAATATTCACAAGCTAAAGTATTTCTAATATTTTATTAGAAACCTAATATTATATAGAAGGCTTTTTAGGTTTGACAAGATAACAAAGGGGCCCTTTTCTTTTTGGGGGCTGCAATAATGTAGGAATCCTCACAACTACATGAGATACGTACTATTGTTATCATTCATGTACAGATGAGGAAACTGAGGCACAGAGAGTTAAGAAATTTGGTCAACGTTGCTCAGCTAGTGAATGGTGGAGGGAAGATTCAAACCCAAGTAATTTGGGTCCCAGAATCAATAGCCACACTGCCATAATTCTAATTGCCTCATAATAATTGGAAGCCATGATTAGCAGTAACGTCTTTAATGAAAATGAGAAAAATGAAATATTAGTAATTAATAATGAAATACAGTTTGGTATGCAAAAATTTTCCAGAACCTTGGGTCTTCAGAAAAGAGGCACTTGTTGTTTTTAATTGGGAAAGTTGTTTTTTTTTTTTGGCTGCTCCGGGTCTTAGTTGTGGCACACGAGATACTCGTTGTGGCGTGTGGGATATTTAGTTGCGGCATGCGGGACCTTTAGTTGCGGCATGTGAGGTCTAGTTCCCTGACCAGGGATTGAACCCAGGCCCCTTGCATTGGGAGCGCAGAGTCTTAGCCCCTGGACCACCAGGGAAGTCCCTAGGCACATTCAAATGTTATGCAAAGAATGGAAATGTTTGACCAGCATTAGGTTAGATGATACCCAAGTACCCTTCTAGTTCTAATGTTCTGTGAGACTGAGGAGGAAATATGGATATTAAAGAAAAACAACTCTATGAAATATCACTCGGAGTGGAGCATTTATATTCTAAGAGGAATCAAAACACTATTTCTCTGTTAAATGGTGAAAACAAGTTTAATTTTTAAAACTGATAATCAAATGAGAGTTGGTGGACTTGTCTATTAAGAAATATTGAAGTCAAAAGCAAAAGGGCCTTAGAAATGCAATTTCACGGTTGATTTTAACACATTAATATTGTGCTGGAGACTAATCATACAGAGTTCTTACATAGTGCCTATCAAAACATCTGAGGGCTTCCCTGGTGGCGCAGTGGTTGACAGTCTGCCTGCCGATGCAGGGGACACGGGTTTGTGCCCCGGTCTGGGAAGATCCCACATGCCGCGGAGCGGCTGGGCCCAGGAGCCATGGCCGCTGAGCCTGTGTGTCCGGAGCCTGTGCTCCGCAACAGGAGAGGCCACAACAGTGAGAGGCCCATGTACCACAAAAAAATAAATAAATAAAATTTAAAAAAAAAAAAAAAAAAATTAAAAAAAAAAACATCTGAATGCTATATAAATATTCTCTTCATTCCCCACGGCAAATCTGCAAGTTTAGTGACCAGGATAAATACAATCAACTTGGATTACTTAATAGCAAGAAAGAAAAAAATGAAAGCAAGGGCAGGGTCTGTCATATTTACCTCTTATCAGCCATTTCTACCATAGAGCTGGCACATGATAGAAGCTCAGTAAACATTTGTTCAATGGATAAAAAAATTCACCAAGGTGCTACTGGGCTTTGGCAAATCTCTATTCAGCTGTCCTATATCCACAGTGTCAGTTTAATATAACGTAATGCCAACCAATGCAATTAATCTTAAATAGCCATAAGTAGTAGTGTAACGTAATTGCCGCTAAGGTCAGACAATTTTCTAAAAACTTTTGTGACCTTGGGAACTATAATCCTATCATTTATTCCAGATTTTATCTTCCCATCAGTTCCAATAACGCTTGTCCTGCTCAGTGTTTGCATTTTATTTTGCACATGTATAATGATTCAGATTCTTATCCTGACATTCTTGGTAAAACAGAGAGGGCTGGATTTGAGGTAAGTTGTGAATTAATATTTTTTATTCAGAGGTAGGTGAATGACTTCTGGTAACCCTAACTGATTTTAACATTGAAAGCAACCCCACCCTCGAATTCATTGTGCAATGGGGAAGTGGTTTGCTGAACAGGCCTACATAAAAAAGGCAAGAACTGTATTGTATATTAAATGCTTGAGTCATATCCCTTGCTCCTTGCTCAAGAATTGTATCTTAAACAAATGATAGAATGCATGGGCCGACACTGTTGGGGTTTCAGAGATGAATAAGATGCAGTTCCCGCAATCATATGACTGGGGCGCTGCAGGAGGGGGTGCAAGGGTAAATTAAAAAGAAAAAACACTCACAAATAACTACAGTTCAAGGCAGAATGTGATCAGAGCACTCAGTTCTCACCAGAGGGAAAAATTATTCCTAGTTAGAGTATCAAAAGATTTCATGGGAGAAATGTCGTTAGAACTGGAATTCCCCACTTTCTATATATAGGCTTTTATTGAGCTCTGCTGTTCGCCAGACTCTGTGCTAGGCACTGGGGATACAGAGATAGAAGTGGCACATTTGTGCTCATGGAAAAGCTCTCAGCCCAGCTAGGGAAGAGAAACTTATAAAAAGAAAAATCTCAATCCACCCTGGCAAATGCTCTCGTAGGAAAAAGAAGAAAAAGCCACTGGAGCACCGAGGATTAAGCAGCTAGTTGTGCCTGGGGACCATGTGGATGTCACAAAAAGGGGTAAATAAGAGTTCTCAAGAGAACCGACCTTTGACGCTCACCGTGAAGTGGGTGCTTTGCTTAAGGCCGTAAGTGCTTCATCCCCTTGATCCTGCAATAACCCCTCGAGGCACTACTAATTTTCCCACTTTATAGATGGAAAAACTACAGTTCAGAGTTTCAATTACTTGAAAGTTGACTAAAGTTGTACAGCTAGTAAGCAAAGAAGCAATGGAAATTGAACTCTGGGTTCTGTTGGCTATCTCCAGTTGCCCAAAAGGAAAGGGAAGAAAGCTAAAGAAAGGAATTTATTCTAACAGCTTGACGGCAAGCCAGGAAACAGGAGAGCCAAGCTCTTTTTGGGAAATAACACATAATACAGATTTTCCAGAGTGTAGACTGCCTGATAGTTCAGAATATAGCTGTATCATAATATATATAATCCTTCCTTGAGATTGGATGTTTGTTTGTTTCCAACATTCTGCCATTAAAAGGAGCTGACACCGCAAACCCAGAAAAAGGGGACAGGATGTGATGGGGAAGAGGAGAGTGGCTATTTAGACGTAGTGATAAACAATACCTCCCTCTGAAGAGGTCAGTGGACATTTAAAGCCGTTGGACGTTATTCCAAGTGTAGTAGGAAAACAAAACATTTTTAAAATATAAATAAGAAACTTTATAATAACCCCTAAAACTTAAACAGGGACATAATCATTGAAAGTATTTTATTGTATTTCCTTCCAGTTTTTTCCTATGTATATAAATAAGGTAAATAAATATATTTTAACATTTTAAACTTTCAAACTTATGATCATACTACAAGAGGTTTGTACCTTATTTTTATAACAATTTAACATAATTTCAAATGTTTCCTACAGAAAAGTTGCAAGAATAGCACAAAGAACCCTCATATGCCCTTTCCCCAGATTCATCTATCAGCTGATTCATCTGCTTTATCGTCCTACGTATGTATGTGAATTTAAATTTATGCCTGCTATTTGGTATGAACCATTTGAGAGTGAGTTGGAAAAATCAGTGTGTGTACTCCCTAAGAATAATGACATTGATTCTCTTATATAACCACAGTACAACTATCAAAATCCAGAAATTTAACATTGCTGCAATTCACAGTCCACAATCTTTATTCAAATTTCATCAGTTGTCCCATAAGTGTCCTCTATAGATAGTTTTTTCTTGGTCTAAAATCAAATCTTAGGTGCATTTAATTCTCACAATTTTCAGTCTCCTTTAACTTGGAACAGTTCCTCACTGTTTTTCTGTGTGTGTTTCTTGACCTTGCTATTTTTGAAGAGTACAAGCCAGTTATTTTGTACAATGTCCTTTAATTTGGATTTGTCTGATCAGATTCAGGTTTTGCCATTTTGGCAGGAATTCTACCAAAGTAATGCTATATCCTTCTCAGTGCATCTCACCAGGAGACAAATAATATTGGTTTGTTAACTTTGATCACTTAGTAGACTCGGCTAGTTCTCTCCACCCTAACGTGACTATTTTCCTTTAAAATTAATACGTGATTTATGAGGAGATGATTTGAGACTATATAAACATTCCATTCCTCATTAAACCCGCTAGTGAACCTCATTCATCCACTAGTTTTAGCATCCATTAATGGTTTTCTATCTCCATCATTCCTTCTATATTTGGCAGTTGGTATCCTACTGAAAGAACTCTCCTCCCTTCTCATTTTTTATTTACTCATTTATTGATATAAGTATGGCCTCATAGATTTTAATTTTATTTAATGGGTTATAATCCATTACTATCATTATCTATTCTGATGCACAAATTGTCCCATATTTAGCCAGTGGGAACTCTTCAAGTTGGCTTCTGTGCCCTTTTGATATGTTCTTGCTGTTCTTTAAGAAATTCCTTTCTTTCTTGTACAAGATGATCCAGATTTATCTTGTGCTTTCCCCAACCCTGTCCTGAAATCAGCTATTTTTCCAAGGAGTCTTAGTTCCTTTTACTGGAAAGTGGTATTTAGAAGCCAAGTTCTGAGTGCTAGGTGTGCTCATTTTTACTACTTGGTCATTTCTTCTAGGCCCTCTCAGCAGAAAGAGCTAGAAATTATCTATCCATCTACATATAATTATTTCCATACCTATATAATTATAAATTTTCTATATCCATCTATCTATACATAATATATTTTAAATATATATACTAAAAAATCATGAATCCAAACTAACAGCTCCAGTTCCAGTCCAACACTTCAGAGAATACTCTCAAATTCCAGCTATTCACACTTTTAACTCCCTTCCTCAACAGTGAAAAAACTGGCTTCCATTATCCTCAATATATCTACTTACTTGCTTAAGCCTAAGATACACTAAAAGTAGTTTCATGCCACTCATGAAACTCATGCCACTACAAAAAACAAATCTATTGACTAGAATTCAATATCTGTTTATAGTTCTTTTTTTTTGAGATACATTCAGCGTGTGACATAGACACTGAAATGCATAATATAGCATGTACAATGGGATGAGTTCTGACAACTCCCGTGTCCTATTTTCAACCCAACACGAGCAATTTCTCATGCCATTAAAGGCTTTTCAAAGGCATGAATTTTTTTAGCTGGTTATTATTCTATAGTATGGATGTATTGTAATTGATTTTGCTATTCGTTATAATTATATAATTAGTTTTCAATGTTTTCTATTAAAAGCAGTGTTGCAGTGAATATCCTATTAAAATTGTTAAAAAGAGAGTGTAATATCACTGTGTAAGTTATACTTATGCTACTATTCTTTTACTGAATGAGATATTCTGTTGAATAAATTAGTCAAACTTTCAAAATTCTAACTCCAATTGTTATTCCTACAACTAAATTTGTTCTAGCCCAGTGTATTAATATTCTAGGACCACTATATCAAATTACCACAAACTAGGTGGCTAAAAAAATTAGAAATTTATTTTCTCACAGTTGAGGAAGTCAGAAGTCCAAAATTAAGGTGATAGCAGGGTTGGTTCCCCCAGAAGCTGAGGGAGAAACCACCCATCCTTCTCTCCTAGCATCTGATAGTTGCTGGCAATCCTTGGCATTCCTTGGCTTGTAGCTGCATCACTCCAGTCTCTAATTCCATTGTCCCATGGCCTTTTTCTCTGTGTTTCTTCACTCACAAGGACACAAAGTCATTGGATTTAGGGCCAACCCAAATCCAGTATGACCTTATCTTAATTTAACTAATTACATCTGCAAAGACCCTATTTCTCAATAAAGTCACACTGTGAGGTTCTAGGTGGACATGAATTCTGGGGGGACACCATCCAGTCCAGTATGCCCAGTAAATGGCTGGTCCCATTTGCAACTCCATAATCCCTTATCTGAACTCTTAAGATTAAATGCTTTTAGATTTAGACTTAAGGAGATAGCAGGTATTTACTATATATTACATAACACTCCACCCTTAAGTCTGGAGCAGCACCTCATAATCAAACACATTACTATTTCTGCAGTGAAGTGTATGCATTTCATACCAAGTGAGAGAAGTAAAGACAATAGTTTCATGTCATTTCATGTCTATACTTGCCATCAAATAAAAATAACTTTTTTAGTTTTCAGAACGTTGGACCTAAATTTGAGCCCATTTTCAGGTGCCAGTGTTAAAAGTCCAAGTCAAAAAGCCACCCACTGTAGTAGTATAGAGCAAATGGTCCAACTGCATCAACTTATGAGAACAAATGTGGTTACATTATCATTCATACCTAATATTCACCAGTTTCAAAGACATTTCTACTCAAGTAGGATTTCTAATACATTAGAAATACTAATACTCCTCAGGTACTTAATACTAATTAATTAGTATTAATTCTAGTACTCCTCAGGTACTTCTGGAAGCTCCCAGAGTGGACAGGGAGTACTTAAAATATCATTCTAGACCCTTGTTAGTATAGCAACTGAGGCAGGAATCTTCAACTGAGAATCTGCATGTAGAGACCCTTCTCTGAGATGACCTCCTGCTGTCCCAATATGCAGCTGTTCTATGTCCCTGGAACCAGAGCCTATTCCCATCACCATCATCCCCCCTGTTTCCTTGGTGCCTATCCCTGGCAATGCATTCCAACCAACAATGCTTCTGTGAAATAAGAAGGAATATGTGACCCCTTCCTGTGATAAGTTCAGTTAGAGGTTTTCCCACATGTGGCTTCTAAAGTACTACAGAATTTATCGAAAAAACTTTTCCATTTTGTCCTCACAATTCTTTTTCTCTACAAGCTGTACTCATGGTTCAGGATTGTTCAGTGTATTCTTTTCCTATAGTTGCTGTAATAACCACAAACCACAACCACAAACATCATGGCTTAAAACAACACAAACATTATCTAACACTTGTAAAGTTCAGAGTTTGAAATGGGTCTTAGGAACTAAAATCAAGGTGTCCACAGGGCTGTGTTCCTTTCTAGAGGCTCTAGGGGAGAATATTTCTCTCCTTTTCCACCTTCTAGAGGTTGCCCTGATTCCTTGGCTCATGACTCCTTCCTCCATTTTCAAAGCACATCACTCCAATCTCTGCTTCTGTTGTCATATCTTCTCTCTCTGACTTGGACCTTCGTGCCTCTCTCTTATAGGGACTTTTGTGATTTCACTGTCCCATCCTCCTCCACCCCAATAGCCTTCCCATGTCAATATCCTTAACTTAGTCACATCTGCAAAGTCTCGTTTTTCCATGTAATGTAACACATTTGCAGGTGCTGAGAACTGATATGTGGATATCCTTGGAGGGCCATTGTTCTGTCTACGACATGCTGAACTTAGAACCACCCTTCATACCCATTCTAGGCCACATTGCCGCTGAGTGAATTCCCCCTCAGTAGCCCACCATGCATCGTGCAATCTCACCTTCAGTTAATCCCCCTCTCCACCCATCACCAACTCCAATTTATCAGAAATATGTAGTTGAACATAGAAAGGAAAGCAGCATAATTTCCCAAATCTTCCAAATTTTATGCAGATTCTTTTCAAGTTTCTTTTGATTCAGATAATGTTCTCAGATTTGATGGAATGGAGGAGGACCTCTGGCTCTCTCAAATGACAACACAGAAAAACCACTTTTATTTGTCAAACAGTTTCTACTTTCTAATGACCCTCACAAAACCTAATTAAATATGTGGGACGAGATTTTTGTTCCCATTTTACAGTTAAGGAAAATGAGGCTCTGGAACATTGTCTTTTGATGAAGTTTATATTATTAGCAAGACAGTACCCTTCTATCTCATCATAAAGAAGTCAAAGGAAAAAAAGAGAGAAATCACCCAAAAAAGCCAAATTAGGGAATTATTATAAAATATAATAAAATACACATATGACTGTGCTTATGTTTGTAATGTGCATGTAATACAGTTAGGACAGCTTTTAGACAATGGAGAAATTGGAAAAGTCTGACATCAGGACCCTCTTGCTTCCCGCAATTTGTCCTTCTTCCTCTTCCTAGTCCCTCAACTTTTTCTAGCCTTAGCACCTTGCCCTCACCTTGCACTTTGATTACAGAGAATCCTTCTATAACAGCTCTGTCCAATTATGTGAGCCACATATATAATTTTCATTCTCCCTGTCCCACATTTTAAAAAGTGAAAAGAAACAGGTAAAATTAATTTTAATAATATATTTTATTTAACCCAATGTATTCATAATATTGTCAATTCAACATGCAATCAACATTAAAAATTGTTAATGAAATATTTCCATTCTTTTCTCATTCTAAGTCTTCATTCAAAATCCAATCTACATTTTATATTTACAGTACGTGTCAATTTGACCTAGCTGCATTTCAAGTACTCAATAGCCACATATGGCTAACGGCTACCACAATGGATACTGCAGTGCTAGGACCCAACATATTCCAATTGTACCTCCTTTCTCTGTTTCAGTCTGACTTTTTCTCTCATCTTCCCAGTTAAAACTCTAGTTTTAAGTCTTCTGTCTAAGACATCTATTAGTGGCTCTAACAAAATTCAATAAGCGTGTGAGCTTTATAATTTTCTCTTTGTATAAAAGAATGCGTGTTCTTTTCCATTTAGTTTCTCCCTCTCTTTTGGCTGGGCCAGTTTCTGTGTTTTGAGATGCAGAATCTGTAGAACGGGTAGATATATATGACTAAGAAGCAGAGAAAGAACCTAACAAGATATCAAGTTGAATTACATAAGAGCTGGGATATAGTGGAAAGAGGGGACATAGAAGAAAACAGACCTCAAGGGCATCATGTTAAGTGAAATAAGCCAGTCATAGAAGGACAAATACTGCATGATTCCACTTATATGAAGTATCTAAAGTAGTCAGATTCGTAGAAGAGAGTAGAACAGTGATTGACGGGGACTGGGGTAGGGGGAAGTGGGGAGTTGCTATTCAATGTGTGTAAAGTTTGAGTTACACAAGGTGAAAAAGCTCTAGAGGTCTGCTGTACAACATTATGCTTAATGTTAATAATTAATGTTATCAATTAGTTAATAATGAACTATACACTTAAAAGTTGTTAAGAGGGTAGATCTCATGTTGTGTGTATGAGTGGTCTTTTTTTTTTTTTTGCGGTACGTGGGCCTCTCACTGTTGTGGCCTCTCCTGTTGCGGGGCACAGGCTCCGGACGCGCAGGCTCAGCGGCCATGGCTCACGGGCCCAGCCGCGCCGCGGCATGTGGGATCTTGCCGGACCGGGGCACGAACCCCTGTCCCCTGCATCGGCAGGTGGACTCTCAACCACTGCGCCACCAGGGAAGCCCTGAGTGGTCTTTTTTAAATCACAACTAGAAGGAGAAGGAGGAAGAGAAGAAGATGGAGCTGGGGATAGAGGAAGAATATGGGAGGTTGGGATGTGAGACACTCCAGAGCAGATTCAGGGTGGAAAAGAATCTGGATTGAGGAAGTTTTTGAGAAGAGCAGTTCAGGCTAGAAATTGGAGCCCTTTCAATATTCCTTAACAGACTTGAATAAAGAATAGAATTCATTTTTAATAACTCTCTTTAGAAGGACTCTTGTTTCTGCTTTAAATGTAACTGGATAGAATGAGCTGCATGGACTTAAGGGACTTATTAAGGTTATACATGTTTTGTCCTTTTCTTAGAATTAACATAGTATAATGGGGAAAAAGTGCAGGCTCTAAATCAGGTGGTACAGGCTGTAAGTACCTCTTCTTCTTGCTAGCCTTGGGTAAGTATTTGGAGCTATCTTTCTTCAGCTGAAACCTGGGGGTCATAATATCTACCACAAAAGGTTGTTAGGTGTTCTTAATGTGAATGAGATTACATACATGAAAGCACCTATAGAGGAACTGACGCATAATAGCTATTCAATAATTATAACTCCCTTTAGAATAAACCCACGCCAGGGAACTGTTAAGGTTGCAAAATTCCAAATTTCAGAGATCATTCTAAAGCTTAAGGAGAAGGACTATATTAACTGCTTCCTCAAAATGGAAGTAAACCATAGCTCAAGTACTCTGGAATTTTGCAATCTCACTCTGTAGTTCAATCCCCTAAAACTTTTTAAATTTAAAAGTACCTTTGTGCAAATTAAAATTCCAATGAGTTACTATTTTTTCACCCATCAGATTGGCAAAGATTGAAAGACTAATAACTCGTTGTAGCCAAGAGTGTGGAAAAATACACACTTTCATATATTGCTGTAGGCAGTACAAAACAGCACAACCTCTGGGTAGGGTAATTTGACAAGATCTGTCAAAATTTTAAATATACATATATCCTTTTACTGGCAAACTTATTTCTAGTAATTAAGCTCACAGATGTACTCCCACATGTTGAAATGATATGTGTATAAGGATATTTATTGCAGAATTGTTTGTGATGCTAAAAGCTTACAAACAACATATATGTTATTCAAACTGAAACTGGTCAAATAACATATGACACACAGACAGTGGATTCTATGCAACATTTAACAACGAGGCAGCTCTGTGTATACCAAGGTGAAATATATTGTTAAAAAACAATCAAGGTGCTGTGCGTGCATTTTAAGCTACCGTTTATGAGGGTGAGGCTGGACAAATACATATGTGTGCATTTCAAAATGCATAGATAATCTCTGAAAGCACACATCAGAAACATGTAACAGCGGTGTCTTCAGAGAGAAAAACTGGACAGATAGCAGACTAAGGCAGGGTAGGGTGGGAGTCTTACTTTGCTTTTCACTCACTGTACCTCTTGGATTTTTACCTTGTGCATGATGTACCTATTTAAAAAAATAAGTAATATTTTAAAAAAAGGAAGTGTGGAACAATGTATAATTTGAAGTGAGAGAGCTAGGTTCAAACTGCTATTTACTGCCTGGATGATCTCAAACAAGTGATTTTCCCTCTCTGACTGTTCGTTTCTTTGGGGAAATACAGGGATAATATAATATTGTTGGGAGGACACTTGAGATATTGGATATGCGATTGCTTATAAGTAATAAAATGTTTCCATGGTCTGTTTGTCTAAGTATTCATCGAAAGCATGGGAAAAACGAGCTGTCCCTAAATCAGGGCATTACTCAGACTGGAACTGAGTCTCACACTTTGGGTTGATGTCACAAAGGGTCTTAGAAGTTTAAGAGCAAAACACAGGATCCTGCAGTGGTTCCAAAACTTGCTATATATTGAAATCAAACGGAGAGCTTTATGTCCCCCAGAATTTCATATTAATGAGTCTGCAGTACAGCTGCTCCTGCAGGTCATGTGAGTGTGCATCCAGATCTCGAAACCACTAGTAGTATGGAAGGAGTCTTACACAGTTAGTCATGTAATGTAGGTTCACAGCCAGTTCTTGCCCAGACTGTGTAACCTTGGGCAAGTTAATCCACCTTTCTGGGCCTTCATACACTCATTAGTATATGTCCGTATCTTTTTACTAGCTGTGATCTCTGAAGAGCTTTATGGTTTGAATGTCCTGGGACTCTCATTTCTGTCAGGTGGTGTCACCTATGAAGAAACTCCTGTCTAGGACAGTTGGGAAACCAAAAAAGGGACAGAGACTGTGTGCTGGTGGTATAAATAAGAATGCTCCTAAGATTCAGTCCTGACAATGAGGGCAGTGCCAGGTTTCTGGAAATGCTACTTTGATGCATGGTAGAAGCAGCTCTGAGCCATTCTGGACTAGCTGGAACTTTTTATTTCAATTCACCTGAATTTATCTAGAACTCTTAACAAGCAATCTTACTAAATGCCATGGATCAACCTATCCTGCCCATTCTTGGTTAATGATTTAATCTTTAAAACTCTGGCTCTTGGGCTTCCCTGGTGGCGCAGTGGTTGAGAGTCTGCCTGCCGATGCAGGGGACACGCGTTCGTACCCCGGTCCGGGAAGATCCCACATGCCACGGAGCGGCTGGGCCCGTGAGCCATGGCCGCTAAGCCTGCGCGTCCAGAGCCTGTGCTCCGCAACAGGAGAGGCCACAGCAGTAAGAGGCCCGCATACCACAAAAAAAAAAAAACTCTGGCTCTGAAACCAAATTGGTTAAGGATACTATGCCATTGACTCATTCACTCATTTATTTAATACTTAATACTCAAATATTTCTTGAGCACTTACAATTTTTGTGCTACCTGTGTCCATGCCTGCAAGGAATTATAAGTGTTTATAATATTATCTACTCATCAAGATGTATAATAACGTAGACATACAGATGGCCAACAGGTACATGAAAAGATGTTCAACATGACGAATCAGCAGGGAAATACAACTCAAAACCACAATGAGCTATTACCTCACACCTGTTAGAATGCAATTACCAAAAAGACAAGAAACAGCAAGTGTTGTCAAGTATGTGGAGAAAAGGAAACCACTGTGCAATGTTGGTGGGAATGCAAATTGGTATAACCACTATAAAATATAGTATGGACGCTCCTCAAAAAATTTAAAATAGAAGTACCATACAATTCAGCAATTCCACTTCTACGTATTTATCCAGAGAAAATGAAATCACTAACTGGAAAAGATATATGCACCCATGTCCATTGCAGCATTATTTATAATAGCTAAGGTATGGAAACAACCTAAGTGTCCATCAGTGAATGAATGGATAAATAAAATGTGGTATGTAATATACACAATGGAATACCATTCAGCCATAAAAAAAGAATTAAATCTTGCCATTTGAGACAACACGTATGGACCTTGAGGGCATTATGGTAAATGAAATAAGTCAGACAGAGAAAGACAAATACTGTATGATCTCACCTATATGTAAAATCAAAACAAAACAAAATCTCAAGCTCATAGATACAGAGAACAGATTGGTGGTTGCCAGAGGTGGGGGGTGGGGAGTGGACGAAATGCAAAAAAGGGGTCAAAAGGTATTAAAAGAGACTGTAGTTTCTACAACTAAAACCAGGAGTTCAAGCAGTGTCCTTGAGCTCCCGATTTCTCCTTCCACCTCTCCCTCTGCTCTCTTTGCATATGGCCTCATCCTCTCCTAGGGCAGAAAGTTTCACAGTGGCTTCCAGCAGCTGGCACTTACATCATCCATATAGCCTGCACCTCAAAGTAAGACTTTTCTGTTTTTCCTCATAGCTCCAAGAAAAAACCTCCAGTTTGGGTCATGTGCCCACCTCTGAACCAATTATTGTGGCCAAGGAGATGAAAGAGTCTGGCCAGACTTGGGGCTGGGGTGAGCTAAGCCCCAACTGAACAGCGTGGCAAGGGGAAACCAAAAATCTGTGTGCCATCAATAGTCAGGCTGGCTGAGGAAGATGAGTAACAGCAGCTTTGATAAGGAGTCCACCACGGTGGAGGTGTAGGAATTAAAAGGGAACAGCCCAGGGCCTGAAAGTTGATCTCAGAGCTGAACAAAAAGATAACTGTGGTTCCATAGCAGCCTTAAGCACCACACACTTTAAATTCAGCAGATAGTCTCCTAGTGGGGCCCAGAACAAAGCTGTGGACCACTACAGGCAGCCACAGGCATGCACCCGCCATCTTTCTCCAAGTTGACAGATACAATCTTCTCTTTTGCTTCAG
This sequence comes from Delphinapterus leucas, assembly GCF_059928025.1. Classification (NCBI taxonomy): domain Eukaryota; kingdom Metazoa; phylum Chordata; class Mammalia; order Artiodactyla; family Monodontidae; genus Delphinapterus; species Delphinapterus leucas. Next base: position 97,285,282 of record NC_143134.1, read on the forward strand.
ACCAAGTCCTAACCACTACTTGCCATCACCTAAACCACTGATTGCTTCTCAAAATTCTCCCGTCTAACACAGGTAAAGGAAATGATACACTTCTATCTGTAAAGTGCTTATTTTATCAGTGATGTGGAAGAGAGAAGATGGTGAGATTTTTTTCAGAAGGAAAAGGCATGTCCCATGCTGACATAGCAGGTGCATAAGGATGCTGAAAAGAGGGAAGAGGGAAAAAATTTTTAAAAAGCTCCCTAGGTGATTCTGCTACACCCAGTTAGGAAGGCATGCCTCCCTCTCCTCTATATTGCAACTGAGAATCAATATTATTCTAAATCCAGAATATTAACCCTGTAGGTCATCTCCTGTGATACCACCCACCTACACACAGCAATTGCCAACAAGGCAGCCCCTTGTAACAAAATCCAAATCTCAATATGTCCAACGTATCCTGTGGGGACGCTTGCAAACACAGTGTTAAATTTCTTAACATTATGCCCACCCTCTGACCCAGTAAGTTCACTTCTGGGGATTAACTCTAAAAGAAATGGAAATAATCCATACAGAAAGAGCTTTGTAGACAAGATTTTCACTAAGGATTTACATAAAACAATGAAAAATGAAGTAGACTAAATTCGTAGGAAGAAATTAATGATAGCTGCTAACACTGATTAAACGCTAACAATGCATCAGGCTCTGTGCTCATCAACTCACTTAACCCATTTAATTCTCACAACAATCCAGTGAGGTTGGTATTATTTTTATTTTACGTATTTATTGTTTTACAGTTAGGAATTCAAGGCACATTGTAGCAAACACAGATTGCAGTTTTATGTAGTGGTTAAATGCAATAATTATGAAGAGCTTGTAATAGCACAGAAAAATTATTTGGTTGCAATATTGAGTGGAAAAATAAATAGATGGTATATCAATTATACAAAATATGCACACTAAAAAGACTTGACAGCATATTAAAATGTTACCAATGTCTGCATTTGGATGACAAATTACCTTACTTGTAATTTTTTATATTCTTTAGACTGTATATAATGAGCATGACTGATTTTTAATATTAGTAAAAATAAAGCAAATTCCTGTCTTACCCCTAGGTTCTTCATGACATTTTTTTTTCTTAAATTCCATATATATGTGTTAGCATATGGTATTTGTCTTTCTCTTTCTGACTTACTTCACTCTGTATGACAGACTCTAGGTCTATCCACCTCATTACAAATAGCTCAATTTCATTTCTTTTTATGGCTGAGTACTGGAGAACGGACTTGAGGATATGGGGAGGGGGAAGGGTGAGCTGTGACAGGGCGAGAGAGAGGCATGGACATATATACACTAACAAACGTAAGGTAGATAGCTAGTGGGAAGCAGCTGCATGGCACAGGGATATCGGCTTGGTGCTTTGTGACCGCCTGGAGGGGTGGGATAGGGAGGGTGGGAGGGAGGGAGACACAAGAGGGAAGAGATATGGGAACATATGTATATGTATAACTGATTCACTTTGTTATAAAGCAGAAACTAACACACCATTGTAAAACAATTATACCCCAATAAAGATGTTAAAAAATAAAATAAAGCAAATTGATTGTTTAAAAGTTAACTTCATGTACACTAAAGCATTACAGGGGATATCTCTGGATAAGTGGAATTGTGGGTCTTCTTTTTTGTAGTTTCCTATTTTCTGGTAATAAATATTCATTGTTTTTGAGAAAAGGGAAAATAATTTTTAAAACATATTTAAAAATTAAAAAGAAGAAAAAAGAAATGTCACTTTAGATGCTATAAATCCAATAATTCATTCAAAGCATTTAGGGTTTCCTTCCTCTGCTCCTTTTACCACCCAATTATTTGTAACTTAAAATAAGAGACCATTATCAGTTTTTGCCTCATAGAAAGTCATCCCTTGCAGCATTGTAAACCACAAACAGCAGGAAGTCACATTCACTGAGCTGTGCATTTGCAAAATGCATGAAGTCAGGAGTCAGTGTGAGCACTAGCCCTGGTTTGCAGAAGTGTTTTACTAGCGCATCACAAATGTGGGTGGTGGAACTGAGTACAAAGACATTTTCAAGTCTTTTGAAAGAAAAGAGTATTCAACTTTCAGAAGCCAACAGAGAGAGTTTAAAAGATTCCAGAAAAAGGAATCTTCTGTAAGACCTCTCCCTTCTCAGACAGCGAGTTGCAATTACTGTGGCACTGGAAGAGGCAGATACTAAGGTCACACAGCCCTGCCATTTACACCACCAAGAAACAGACAGGTCTACCACCTTCCCTCCCTCCTTAATACAACCACCCAAGCCCAAGCTCTGGTCATCTCCTACCTGGATTCCATGTCCTCCTTACTTGTCTCAGGACTTCCACTCTTTCCTCTCTCTAAACTTTTATTCACAGAAAAGTCAAAGTGATTATTTAAAAATATAAATAAGACCATTTCACCTCCTCCTTAAACCTTTGATGGCTGTCCCATTCCATGGCAAATAGAATGCATATTCCTACCCACAGACTAGGAAATTCTGTAGCATCAAAGCTGCCTTCTCTCCACCCTCATCCTGGGCCACCCTGACCTCACCAGCTTCCTTGCAGCCACATCAGAGTTTGCCAAGATTTTTCCCATTACAGGCCTTCAAACCAGCTGTGGCCTCTGCTGGAAGAACTCTGCCTAGTCTTTTCATGCTTTCAGCTAAATGTCAGCTCCTTTGAAAGGCCTCTCTGACCACCCAATCTAAGCAGCCGTCTTCCTCACCCTGCCCCCCAACGCTCTCTGCCATTGCACCCAATCATTTCCTTCACAGCACTTGTCACAATTTGACACACTATGAATATCTACATTTATTTGCTTATTTATTGTCTGCCAGTCAGAGTGTAAGCCCCATATCTGGTTTACTTACCATTGTATTACTTCCCAATGTGATTCTAGAATAATGGCTGGCACTTAGTAGGCCCTCCAAAAAAAACAGAACAAAACAAAACTTGTTGAATGAATGAACTCATTTCTATTGCTTATTCATTATGTGTCCTTGCAGAGCTTATTTAACCTCTCTAGGACTCAGTTTCTTCATGTGTACAATGAGAATACTAGTTACATATCTATGGATAAATGCTTGTAAAATGTCTGGCACAGTAGCTGTACAGACCAGGCTCTCTTAAAATTATAGCTCTCATGATGAAGTTTATTATGGGCTGGAAGGTTAATCAAGAAATCCCATTTTCATCTTGTGAACTGACAGGCAGAGCTTGTTCTTCTAACTGGTGATGTTAAAAGAAAAAAAGGTACAGTGTCAGGCACAGAATGGAAGCTTGATAAATGTCTGATCAATGAATCAACTATAAGCTAAAAATTTAACATTCTAAAATTTAAGGGCTTCCCTGGTGGTTCAGTGGTTAAGAATCCGCCTGCCAGGGCTTCCCTGGTGGCACAGTGGTTGAGAGTCCGCCTGCCGATGCAGGGGACACGGGTTCGTGCCCTGGTCGGGGAAGATCCCACATGCCGCAGAGCAACTAAGCCCGTGCGCCACAACTACTAGCCTGCACTCTAGAGCCCGTGAGCTACAACTATTGAAGCCCGTGTGCCTAGAGTCCGTGCTCTGCAACAAGAGAAGCCACCACAATGAGAAGCCCACACACCACAACGAAGAGTAGCCCCCGCTCACCGCAAGCGCAGCAACGAAGACCCAATGCAGCCAAAAATAAATAAATTTATAAAATTTTAAAATTTGTGCACCATGTGCATTGTTTACAATTTTAAAAATTGAACACAACTTAAATGTCAATCAATAGGAGAATAGGTAAATAAGTCTAGTACATCCATACAATGGAATTGTGTTCCTACATAGATTGGGGTATAAAAAACTATTAGTTTTTGACATCTATAGATGAAATCACCAAGGCATAGGAAAAGAGGAACCTGAACAATTTTTTAAAAAGTGAATTTACTTTAAGAAAACAAGTACACTTTTGTACTGATATGTCCAGATTGGCTGTGAACTACCTTCAGATCTACAAAGGGAGCTTGAGTAATATAAGCATTATTCTAACAATCAAGGCCTGGTTTCTCTCATCCTGGGTCTGGCATTAGGTGGCTACTTTACCTCAGGTGCGTCCCTGCCTCTCTCTCTCAGCCTCATTTTGTAAAATGAAAGGATTGGACTAGATGATCCATAAGGTTCTGCTGAGTCTAGCATCCTGAGACTGAAATAGGAGTAAGATATATGCCTTTAATGAGGGTACAGGCCAGTGAGAAAACACTAAAAAAACAAAAACAAAGTAAAAGATAATAATAACAACATGAATCCAAAAACATGCAGCATAATTGATGGTATAAATGGAGGTATAAAGAGTCCTCTGGGAGCATTAAGTCCTGTCTAAGTTCTTGAGAAAAGACTCATGGAGGAAGGGACATAAACTGGAGAAATAAAAATCCACTATATAGAGAAGGGAATTCTAGGCAGAGAAATAGTATGTTCAAGGCCACAAAAGCTCTCATGACTAAAATTAGGTGAGGAGTAGTATAGAGAGTGACATGTGGAATGCTGGGAGGCAAAACTGGAAAGGTGTTTGGTTGAGGCAGAGTGTGCCTTTAAAACAATTACTCTGGGAGTAGGGTATTTCCAGAATAGGAACGGAAAGAAGGAACTATGCCAGATAATTACAGTAATCTGGGCCAAATAAAAGCTCTGAACTTAAGTATTGGCAGTGGGAATGGAGAGGGGAAATGGATTCAAGAATCATTTAAGAGACAGAAAAAAAAGGATTTGTATCTGAGTGTATTGTGTTTGCCTGTTGGCTTCTTTTGCTGAACTGAGTTGCTTATATTCAGGGTCATGTCTTAATAATCTTTGTCTCTCCTGTTACAGCACAATATCTAGCAATGGTACATAGTAAATGGTAAGTAAATGTCTACTGAATGAGTGGTGCAGGGTCAAGGAGAAGGAATTGTTGAGGATGGTTGCAGATTTTTTAGCTTGGATATTTGGATGGCTGATTGAACTAAGAGATTAAAATACAAGAGGAAGAACAGCTTGAGGTAAGAGAAAGTTCTAAGTCCAGTATGGGACATGTATGAGGTAACTGTGGGACATCCCACAGTTGGATATCTTGGGTTGGGGCCCCATAGAGAAGTATGGATTAGAAAATTGGTTTTGGAATTATGGGAGAGAGAGATACCCGGGGAATAAGGCAGAGACATCAGATCTCCCATGCATAGATGGAAATTTGAGCCTCTCTACATAGACTCTTCAAGCTCTCCTCTTTTTTTATTACCTACCTGTGCTCTTCCCCCTCCCCTCATCTGGGTACAAGCTCAACCCTCTTGGATGTCAGCTTACTCAAATTCCCCACATGAATCTCAGGAGAAACACCCCAGTTGATCCTGTAAGACTTGGCTAACTCCCTCTTCTTGCTCATGACCCAATCATTATAAAGTCTAGATACAACAGAAGACTTAACCACCACCTCCACCATTCTCTCCATCCTTAGGACTCCCACAGCTTTCCAGTGGATTAGGAATCTCACAAGGGGTAACATAAAAACGAGAACTGAGAAGCCCAGTTTCACAAGAGTAGAATCAAAAATTGTCCAAAAAGCAAACCATACACTCTAAGAATTCCTATACAGAGGCAGGAAAACTGATGTTTAATGGCAACAACAATGAAAGAGTAATAGATCATCGATGGCTCCACTCTCCTTGTGAAATCAAAAATTAGCATCCCTCTTCAAGCACTCTCAGAGATCTCAGTTTTGATATAAAAAGTGAGATGATTTAACCTTTTCAATTATAGATTCCGAAGTGATTCTTTAGCTCATAAAAATAATATGACCTTACATTTAGCAAAGGCCACTTTATTTCAATGAAAATCAAACTGCTTTATTTTTCTAAATATTTATTTATTTGGCTGCGCTTGGTCTTAGTTGGGGCATGCAGGATCTTTGTTGTCGCGGGCGGGATCTTCGTTGCGGCATGCGGGATCTTTTAGTTGCGGCATGTGGGATCTTTTAATTGAGGCATGCAGGATCTAGTTCCCCGACCAAGGAATCGAACCCAGCCCCCTGCATTGGGAGTGCAAAGTTTTAACCACTGGACCATCAGGGAAGTCCCCAAACTGCTTTAATAAATTTATCCCACTGTACCTCAAACCATTCCTTGCTGGCAAAGAGAACGCAGGGGTGGTTACCTCCAATTTTGTTGGACAAACCTAGCCACAGAGTTATCGAACAGTGGTCTAAGGTTGCATATCAAGACAGCACAAAATTAATTTCTCAATACTCAGAGCAGAGGCTGAACACCTGGTTCAGTAATTTGCCCATAAGGCCAGGCTGGCTTTCAGTCTTTTAATGTTCCTAAGAAACTACTATCCCATAAAAATCATCTTAGTCTTTTGACAAGAAGGAAGAAGAAAGAAAGGAAGAAAGGAAAGGAAAGGAAGGAAAGAAAGAAAAGAAAGAAAGAAAGAAAGAAAGAAAGAAAGAAAGAAAGAAAGAAAGAAAGAAAGAAAGAAAGAAAAGAAAGAAAGAAAGAAAGAAAGAAAGAAAGAAAGACGCTTCAAGAGTCTTAAAAGAAATGGTATCTAAACATCTATGACTAGGAAACCAAGGCCCAGACATGTGAAGTGATTTGCCCAGAGTCATATGGATACTGAGAAGCAGCTCTAGGTTATAAGCACAGAACTTTTAATTCATTTTTCAAAAGCTGTGGCTCTTACTATTTTTATAAAAATCACAATAATGCTTAACATCTACTAAGTATGCATTAAACTGCCAAACACTTGTTCTAAGCATTCCCCTGCATGAATTTATTTAATCTTATAATTATACTCATTTTACTGATGAAGATAGTATAAAAATAGGTAAAATAATTTGCTTAAAGCTACATAGTAGGGACTTCCCTGGTGGTCCATTGGTTAAGAATCTGCCTTCCAATGCAGAGGATACGGATTCGATCCCTGGTCAGGGAACTAAGATCCCACATGCCTCGGGGGCAACTAAGCCCACGTGCTCTAGACCCCGCACACCACAACTAGAGAGCCCACGTGCTGCAACTACTGAGCCTGCGCTCTGGAGCCTATGCGCCACAGCTAGAAAGAAGACTGCACGCTGCAACGAAAGGTCCCTCACGCTGCAATGAAGATCCTGTGTGCTGCAACTAAGACCCGATGCAGCCAAACAAATAAATATTAAAAAAAAAAAAAAGCTACATAGCTAATTAAGTAAAGGATCCAGAATTTGAATCTAGGTCTGTATGATTAAGCCCAAATTCTTTACCACTATGCAACGCTACCCACAATGTCTTACAATTCCAGAATTTGAAGGAACCTTATTGATCATCCTCAATGCCCTACCACCTCCATGAACAACCCTCCATATCTTTGATACCTAATGATCCAACATTTTCTTGAACACCCAGCGGTGGAGAATTTACTGTCTAAAAAGGCACCTCATGTTATTTTAGGGCAGCTGAACTCACTTCCCTAAGCCTTCTACTCACTGGTGCAATTTCTGGATAATAATGGATGGAGCAGTGTCCCTGAAAGACTTTAGAAAGAACAAGGAAGGAAGGAGATGGCAACTCCAAGTGCACCTGAAAGTGGGGTCTGGCTGCTTGCCGCTCAAAAGCCAATAAAGAGGCAAGCTGGTGGAAAGGAAAGTTTGCTTTATTTTGGATGCCGGCCATGGGGGTTGTGGGGGGAGGGTGCGTGCAGACTCCTGTCCAAAGGCCAACTCCCCCTTTCCCCTCCCCCGCAACAACCAGTGGACAAGAGCTTTTATAGACAGAAGGAGGGGGCTACATGCAGAAACAGCACAGTCAGCCCTGACAGTCATCTTGAAATTGGTCATCGGTGGTCTGACCAGTGTCACCTTGATTGTGTTAGGTACAGTTAGTCTTCAGTTCCAGGGTCAGTTTGTTTCCACTTCTTTGAGGCAAATTCTCGGAATTGTGGCAGCTTATGTCATGGCTGCAGTCTAGTCATCATGTAGTTAACTTCTTCCACCCAGTGGGGGTTTCAGTATCTATAAGACAGCTCACAGTATATGGCTCAGAATATTATCTGTAGCACTTGAGGAACTATAGGTCTTTGACTATGCTTAATGACTACATTATTATTATTATTTGGTCTCCTTTGACTGTTTTCCTTTGTTTCTGCATTTTCTCATTTCTCTGATTAAACTTATTCTTTGGCTGAAGTTTCTTCACAGACAAAAGGCAGGCTGAGGTCACAAAGACAGCAAGTTTAATTTATGTGGTCAATGTGCAAACAGATGCAACTTCTCTAGTTTTATTTCTCTCTCACCTCATGAAGATATTAATCCAGCAACAATCCAAAGAAGGTACTGCAATGTGTAAGGAAAATTTCAGCCAGTTCTTGTGCGATGAACAACTCACAAACCCTGAAGGAATATTCAGGGACATGTGGAGCCTCTCTTAGCAGGGGTATCCATAACAGCTTTCCAGTCACTTCCTGGAGAGAATGTGTGGTTACAGCCTCCAAAAGCTCCCAAATTCACCAATTGGTAGTGGATATTTTTTGAAAGCCATCTGGCTTAATTTGAAAGTTAACTGAAACCTGCTGACGGGAGTATGAAGACTCTCTGGTGGCTCACAATTACAAGATCCAACTAAAACCCACATTTCATTCTCCCCTTTTGCTCTGACTTTCTTTAGAGCCATTAATGTGCCTGTGATGGGGCTTAGAAAACACTCAGAGTGTACATAAATGCGTAATAGCACATAACAGACCTAATAACACTGGGATTGGGAATTTAAATTAGTCTTTTTCCAGTTTGGGTTTGAGGGTCTTTGTAGAGTTTTAGCTAGAATAGAATTATCTATTTGGGAATAATAAAAAAAGTTTTTGAAATAGTTATGATGGTTGCACAACACTGTGGATGCAATTAATGCCATTGAATTATACACTTACATCGTTAAAAATGGTTAAAAGAGAAATTTTATGTTTTATATTTTTTGTATATGTATATTATATTGTTTTGTGTTTTATATTTATATATTTACCACAACTAAAAAAATTAACAATGCGATACACCCAAAACCACCAAACTGTACACTTTAACGAGGTGAATTACATAGTATGTGAATTACATCTCAGTAAAACTGCTAAAAAAATAACAAATGGAACCTCAGAAATTATTTAGTCCTAGAAGCTCATTTTATAATTGAGGCCCAGAGAGGGGAAGGGACTCTACAAAGGTTGTACACGTTTTTCATGTTAAAAACTAGTTCATTTTAGTTTTGTATTATGTGTCTTCTACCATGATAAAAAAATATTTCATTTTGTATTTGTAATAGAGAGACTCATAGAAATCCGCTTCATCTTAATAAATCTTAGTGAATAAAACTATAAAATATGACTGACTTATTAAGATTTTCTTGACCTCCAGACTGCTGGAAGATGTCTTAAATGAGAAATATCTGAATAACTTCTCTTTACTAATAAGCTGTAAGACCACTTGAACTCTAAGACAAAGGAGAGAAATTGTAGTTCCCTAAGAAGAGAGGAAACATGTCCACTTACAGACTGACACCCTCTTTTTAGGGCCTTCACTGAAAAACCCTGAGGTCTTTGGCCTTCTATCCTTTGTTAGATGAGTATCACTAGTCTCCAAATGGTGTTGACCAAAAAGAGGCCAATCACACCCCATGACAACTTACATACCAATGGTTAGTCAGAAAATAGAGAGCTTATGAGCCAAATGAAGAGCTGAGAAAATGTCCTCAATAATTCAAGCTAAAAAAGAAACAGTTACATAGGAAAATAAAATGGAAAGTTTAGCAAAAATTCCTAAGCTGTTTGACTGGCTCAGTAATTCCCAACAGTAGTGTCCCAGTATACTTAGGTGTAGAGGTTCACTGAGAGATGCCTCATTGTTATTAAAAATTAAAATATCAGTGTTTTAAAATAATTTTTCTTAAAAAAATAAAGTAAATAATGTATGTAAATCATCTGTTGCTTAAATCTGTGAAAAAAAGTTTCTTTTGGGGGAAAAGTGTGCATTTATAAGTGTTGTGTAGGAGCAGGTGTTTTTATTGTGTTGATGTAATTGTTTTTAAGTGTTCAGTGTCTTCACTGCAGTATGAAATTCATTAAAAATCCATGTTCTGTAAAAAAAAAAAAAAAAAAGGGACTTCCCTGGTGGCACAGTGGTGAAGAATCTGCCTGTCAGTGCAGGTTCGACCCCTGGTCCGGGAAGATCCCACATGCCACAGAGCAACTAAACCCGTGAGCCACAACTACTGAGCCTGTGCTCCAGAGCCCACAAGCCACAACTACTGAGCCTGCATGCCACAACTACTGAAGACTGTGTGCCTAGAGCCCATACTCTGCAACAAGATAAGCCACTGCAGTGAGATGCCTGCACGTTGCGACGAAGAATAGCCCCTGCTCGCCGCAACTAAAGAAAGCCCACGCACAGCAACGAAGACCCAATGCAGCCAAAAATAAATAAATAAATTTATTTTTTTCAAAAAAGCTTTATGTAGCTTAGCTACATAAAGCTAAGTCACGTCATGATTCAGTCTCTACATAAGTTGTGTTCAGCTATCCAATATAAACATGAAAGAATGAAAATGTATATTGTTTCAGTCTCTCCCCAAACCCAAATAAACTGATAATAAAGGAATAAAAAAGTTTTTTAAAAACTCACAAGATGGACCTAGAGATTGTCATACTGACTGAAGTAAGTCAGATAGAAAGACAAATATCATATGATTTCTCTTATATGTGGAATCTAAAAAAAATGGTACAAATGAAACTATTTACAAAACAGAAGTAGAGTCACAGATGTAGAAAACAAATTTATGGCTATGAAGGGGGAAAAGAGGGGGGATAAACTGGGAGATTGGGACTGACATATACATGCTATTATATATAAAATAGATAACTAACGAGAACCTACTGTATGGCACAAGGACCTCTACTCAATACTCTGTAATGACCTATATGGGAATAGAATCTAAAAAGAGTGGACATATGTATGTGTATAACGGATTCACTTTGCTGTACAACAGAAACTAACACAACATTGTAAATCAACTATACTCCAACAAAAATTAATTTTAAAAAACTCACAAGAATAAAGACTATGGAAAAAGTAAGGATAAATGAGACCATTGAATTTTTGGAAGATGAAAAACAAATAGAGATGCTTTTTCCTCAGTGACTTAGCAAACCAGGGGAAATTGCGAACAAAGTTGCTGAAGATGGAGATGTTGATAACATGTGAACTAATTTTTAAAATAATTTTCCCAGAAAAATCTTAGGGCTTGTAAACACCAGGCATGGCAGCAGGTATTGGTCCTAAATCTGTATGCAACTCCCACTTCCCCTTAGGATGTATAAAACTACCAAAAAAAAGATTTCCAACCCTTTTAAAAATCTTTTAAAAATGATAACTCTTTTTTTAGAACACCAAAGAGCTCCGTTCACGAGGCAACTGAGTAACACAAATTCCAAACAAACTCCTCCAAGGAGAAATAAGACACATAAACATTTGCTTTTGGCAGAGAATGGAAAAAAGTGGTGGTTGTCAGATAAGCAGGTAAAAAGAAATCAACTGAAACGTTCATGAACTGTTGAAGAGCAAACAATGGGCAACATGTCAGCTTGGTGTAGCTGGAGGTCCCAGACACTAAGGCAGTTAGTACAGCTCACAATCTGTTCTTCATGGGCCTCTACTGGGTTGTGTTGGTAATGGACTCTTTCAATCTGGAAACTCTGGTTCTTCAGGTCTGGAAATTTTTCTTCTATTATGACTTTTATTCCATCTATTTTTTTCTGTTTGCTCATCTTAGATGTCAAACTTCCTGGACTGATTTCCTAGTTTTATCATTTTTCTATTTTCTGTTGCTCTATCTTTCTTCCCATCCTATTCTCAAAAGATTTTTTTCAATTTTGTCTTTCATTTTTTTCTATGGAATTTTCAGTTTCAGTCTTCAGGAAAGAGTTAACATAGCAAATCTGATGGCGCTATCTCTAGGAGGTTTTAAAGATGGCTCCTGGGAACTTGGTCTCTGGTATGCACTCCATGCTACTAAGTGATAAAAGCGTTTTGAGTGCCTGGGGCACTGAATTCTGTCCTATCAGCCTTAGGTTGTTTGTGCAAACAATGTGATTTAGGATGAACACCTGCTTTTCTCCTGAGAGTATGGAACTTTGGTAATTGTGGCTGGTTGCACAGGCAGAGAATACTTGAATGACTAGCAATAAAAGCTGTGAACTGTGAGTCTTAAGAGGGCTTATCTGGCAAAAACACTGTACAGGTTTCTATATTTCACTGCTGTAAGCCAAAGCATGTTCTCTATAGCAACCCCATGCTGCCCAGAGGAAAAACTTTGGAAGCCTGAGCTGGACTCCTTCAGACTCTGCCTGATGTGTCTTCCCCTTTATGATCCTGCTGTGTATCTTCTGCTGTAATAAATAATAGCCATGTTTACAACCGTCTCTGAGTCCTTCTAGAGAATCACTGAATGTGTGGGTAGTCATGGGAATCCCTAAAACTTTCAGGTACCATATTATTTTATTTCTATATGTTCTGTTTTGTTCTCTGATTGTACCTCTTTTGTTAAACCATGGCACTCTGCTCTTGTTTAAGGGATGCAGTATCTTCTCTTCCCTTTTAGAGAATTTTAATTCTAAACTTTTTAGGTATTGCTCCATATATTGTATTCTTTTCCCCTCTACTTGGTTCGGTCTCTCTTTTTAATGTTGGAGGCTTTCCCTAAATATTTCGCGGTACTTGATTGTCCATTCATGGTTAATCATGAGGAACTAGAATGCTGACGGAGACTGTTTTTGCATGGCTAAGGCTTGATAAGTGGTGGGCTTGACTGTTGGGCAAGCTGGCTTTCTTCACAGGGGGCATCAGTATATATAAGCTTTCCACCTTTGAACAGTTTCTCCAGAGAAGAATCCTTTAATTTTCCCCTTATGAAGTACATGCAGGGCTGCTGGATTTTTGTGAATAGAGTATGAAGTGGTTTTCAAACTTTAGTGCACATCTGGAGATGTGTATATGGGCCTCTTGCTGCGAGGCCAGCAAATATTTGGGATGGGCCTACCCCATATGTGTCTGCCCCCAAACTCCTACCTCCTGGTAGGTTGAACTCTCCTGCTTCCTTCAGGGTGGCCATTCCACCCCTGTCTCCTTGTGGCCCTAGGGGTTGTCTACTCTCTATTCTCTTTCCAGGCTGTATGCCCCCTCTCTAGGGTTGCCTCCCACTCTCACCCCTATCACATAGGTTATGAACAGGACACAGTCTCTTTGCCTCCCCCATTCTCTGCTTCCCCAAAATATGCCCCATTTTTCATAAGTATACTCCAAATCAAGTGAGGGAAACAGAAGAATGACAAAAATAACAAATGTGACACTAGGACAGCAGTTTTTGAACTCTTACAAAGTTCTGGAAATTGTTGCCCCTGATTTTTAGTTCCTAATTCTACTGGCCCCACCCCCACCTTGTCACCTCTTCCACCCCGTTCATATTGTACTGTAAAAATAAAAATAATAGCCTTTTTTCTTATTATACAAGTAATATAGAGTTATAGTAGAAAATTGTATAGATAACATTCCCCATTTTCCACCACATACACACAAACAGAAATTTAAGTCATCCATAATCCCTCCATCTACAACTGTTAACACTTTGGTGTATTTCTTTCCAGTCTTTCTTCTATTCAAGAATGTTGATTTATATACATATATGATACACATTTTTGCAAAACTGGGATTGTACTGTACATATTTTTCTGTAATTCCTTTTACTTAATAAATAATGGGCATCTGCCTAGTTAAATAAATATAACTCACAAGTCCATTTTAATTATGTAGATTTATCATAATTTATTTAACTAAGACCACATTGATGGACATTTAGGTTGTTTTCAAGTGTGTGCTATTATAAATATTGCAGGGATTATCATACTTCCATAAATGTCTGCACATTTGTCTGTTGTTAATCTTAGGCATGGAAATCTAAGGAAGTCTAAGATAAGGTGTTCTAATTTACATTCCACCAATAGTGGTCCCTTTTGTTGCAACATTGATAAGACTGCATATGAGCATCCTTTTAAGTTTTTGATCACCTGATAGGCAAAAATTACATTTTATTTGTATTTGCATTTCTTTGATATTGAATACATTTCTATGTTTACTGGTCATTTGTTTTTCTTTGCGACTTGCATTTTGTTACCCATTTTTCTATTAGGATAGTTTATTTATTCCTTTATGGCAGTTTTTTGTGTATTAAATATACTTTTAGTCTGAAACATATATTGTGAATTTTTCTCAGTTCATCATTTACCTTTTTATATGATACTTTTTTACATGATACTTTTGGACAGTTAGAAGATATGGACTTTTCCTCATCAAATCTGTACATCTTTCCCTTTATGATTTCTGCCTGTGGTGTGCATGCTTTAAAAAGGCCTTCAGGACTTCCCTGGTGGTCCAGTGGTTAGGTTAGGACTCTGTGCTTCCACTGCAGGGAGCACGGGTTCGATCCCTGGTCGGGGAACTAAGGTTCTGCATGCCGCGCAGCATGCCAAAAAAAAGAAAAGAAAAAAAGCTTTCATTCCCTCCCACTCCTGCCAAAATATTTATCAATATTTCCTTCTAGTACTTTTACCTTTTTGTTTGTTTACATTTAACTCTTTAATTCAACTGAATTTACTCTAGTACATGGTATGTGTATTAGTTAGGGTTCTCCAGAACTGTGGGGGGGCGGGGCCAGGGTGGGGGGAGAGATATTGATTTTAAGAAATTGGCTTATGTGATTGTGAAGGCTGGCAAGTCCAAGGTCTGCAGTGCAGGCCAGCACATGGAGACCCAGGGGAGAGGTGATGTTGCAGCTTGAGTCCCAAGACTGCCTGCTGGCCAAATTCCGTCTTTGTCAGATGACCTCAGTCTTTTTTCCTCTTAAGGCCATCAACTGATTAGATGAGGTCCACCCACATTATGGAGGGTACTGATCATCCTTGACTTATGATGGGATTACTTTTTCGATGAAAGTCAAAAATGTATTTAATACACCTACCAAACACCATAGCTTAGCCTAGCCTACCACAAACATGCTCAGAACACTTACATTAGCCTATAGTTGGGCAGAAGCATCTCACATAAAGTTTATTTTATAATAAAGGGTTGAATAGCTCACGTAATTTATTGAATACTATATGAAAGTGAAAAACAGAATGGTTGTGTGGGTACAGGATGGTTGTAAGCGTATCCGTGGTTTCCACTCGTGATTGCATGGCTGACTGGGAGCTGCGGCCCCCTGCCCTGCCCAGCATCACGAGAGAGTATCCTACTGCATATCACTAGGCTGAGAAAAGATCAAAATTCTAAGTTCTATGTATGGTTTCTACTGAATGAGTATGCTTTCGCACCATTATAAAGTCGAAAAATTGTAAATTGAATCATCCTAAGTCAGAGACCATCTGTAATCTGCTTTACTCCAAATCTATTGATTTAAATGTTAATCTCATCTAAAAAATACCTTCAAAGAGACATCTAGACTGGTGGTTGACCAAATATCTGGGTACTGTGGTCCAGCCAAGTTGACACATAAAATGTACTACCACAGTGTAAGTCATGGATCTAACTTTATCTTCGCCCTATTCTTTCTGAAAGTGGACCCCACAAAGCCCTGATTACTTCATATGCTCTTGTTATTCTGAGGAGGCTAAAAGCGGGTGTTGAACACATTTTTTTCTCTCTCTGAGCCCAGCCTTACCTTCTCTAGGTCCTGCAGATGTCTTTTCAGGCCCCTAGACCTCAAATGACAAATAGAGAAGAGCAGTGAGTGTGATCCAGTGTCTTCTTGTCTCCACAAGTGGGGAGCTTGAACCACAGCAAATAAAAGGCATGCCCCATCCTGATATCTGCAGGGATCTTCGCCCATGACACTTCCCCTGTAGAAACAGCCACAAGCATGTTAAGTTTCTACTTATCTTCACACTCTGTTGAGCCCTCTAACCATCGTTTCTCAACTACAAAGCAGGATCCAACTGCTCTAGAGTTTCCTAGCTATGGCATTATGAGAACATGGAGGCCACACTGGAAAGTTCTACCTAAACATATGACATTATTATTATTAATAAGCACTAGCCATTAAGCACTATGAGAGCTTCAGATGGAGGTTTTACAAACAGGCCAGAGTGTCATATAATAAGGATTATAAGCTTGTAAGTGTTTCACACTTGCTTTGTGATCAAAACAGAAAAGTCTGTATATATACATTATTAATCAATTCAGATGCCCCTTTAGAGGTGATTAATTGGGTCTGAGTTTCCTTCAGATGCTGTGATTCATTGCAGATTCACACCCTGCTCTGCCTGTTCCAGAACCCCAGGCTTTTTGCCCCTTGACTTGGCAGGAATTTACGTGTAAGGCTAGTCCTGGCTCTGAGCGTGAAGGATCACAAGTGGAGTATCATCCCTTGCATTTTGGAGGGTGCTAAATGCCAACTCCCATTACATGGGGACCAGAATGGACTCAGGGACGTTGGTAGCAAGCCAGGCTGCCAGTCTTCCAGTCGAGCAACTCTGCCAACCTGCAACAAACGCTGCCTGGTCTAGCTACTTATAACTGAATAATTGGCACAGACATAAATGCCTGCTGACTTGCATTTGCTGCCCCCATTTGAATTTTAGTTCTTTCATTATACCATAAAGCATCCTTTTAAAAGGTCCAGATCTTCCCATAATAATTAGACTCTTCCTAAAGTACCAGGAAGGCTGAATTCTTCTTCACGCCTCCCTGATCTGGTTGCATTTAAATAAGGTGGTACTTACTTTCTGAGTCAAGGAAAGAGATAAGATGAGTAAGGTTCAACTCCCTTTTCAAAAGTGCAGACAACACTCCTAAAAATTCTTCCTGATATCTAGGTCGCATAGATGTGCTTTCTTGGGTGCCACAGGAGGGGAGTCTTGAAAAATTGGGCTTTTGGTGTGTGCTTCCCAGTGAATCAAGGCACTAACAGCCCTGTGAGGCTCTGTAAGGTTGTGGTAGTATGGTTTGTGTGCACCTTGATAAAGGATTCTGTTGCTGCTTCAATGCATTTACAAGCCTTTATTAAGACAGCAGGTGACTAGAGGGGAAAGGAATCCTCTTTGGTGTATTTTTTAAAAATCCTTTGGAAAGCTGCATCTAAGCACCTAGGATACATAGAAATGTAATTGTGATGCTCAGCAGGCTGAAACTCAGTAATAGAGAGCCAGAATAACAGATTTTACACAAGCTATTTATTCATTCATTCATTTTTTATTCATTAATTCCTTTACTGAGTGCCTCTGTTATATACCAGGCTCTGGATGGGATCCAATCCCTGTCTTCAATGAGCTGGAAGTGTTAGTATGGGCAATAATTGGTGGGGGTAGAGAACAGAGGGCAGGGGAAATAGATAAGTAAATAAGTTATTGATATATTGTGATAATTATTAAACAGCCGTGGATACAAGTACCAAAATTCAGATGAAGAATTTATTAGGAATGGTGCCAGAAAAGGGTAGGAAGGAAAGGAAAGGCTTTACAGAGGACAGAAAGATTTAGCTGAGTCTTGAATATGAGTAAGAACTTGTCAGGCAGATGAAGTAGGCAGAAAAGAAAGGCACTAAAGTCAGATAGAGGAAAATGTACAAAATAAAGGGGGCATAAAACAACCTGGTGTGTGCAGGCTACTACAGGTTGGTATGGCTAAACCTTGGGAGCATGGGGAAGGGAGCAGCAAAAATGAGACTAGAGAGGTAGTCAGGGGCCAGATCTACAAGGATCAATACCATGGATCACATATCCCTAGAGCAATGAGTTCAATAAGCTGTACCCTGGAACTTGGGGTCACTTGGCGCAAACCATGACTACACACATCTATCACTTCATTAAAGCCTATGGACAAAGTAGATCTCCCAGAGAGCCGAAGGTATGGCACATTCATTGTCTGATCTGGTTAATATGCTAATAAAGTGTGTACAGGCCCAGGCCCAGGGCCAATGTCCTGCAGTAGCCACTGGGGATCTGCTTTCTTATCACTATCGATCCATTAATTGTTATTCACAGGACACAATTATGCAGCCACCACATGATATCTGTATCCTGCCCATCTTTCCTCATCTTGCCTTCAATGATGTCACAAGAGACATGCCTTGCTGTCATCTGGATATTCTGTGCTCACTCTACAACCCTGCTCAGCCATTCTAACAGCCCGAATCAAAAAAGGAAATTAGATTACTCTGGCATGACTTGTTCTACTGAAATGCTACTGACTTAGAGGCATTTCTGCTTAATTTGTAAGCACTCATAAGGCATTAATAGAATAATCTTTTATGGAATTTTGCCTAGAATTGGTGCCAAACTCATGAATTCATAGTTCGTGAGTGTGGGGAGGGAAAATTAATTGTATTTCCTGAAAATCAAGATACTTGCCCATACTTAGTCCTTCAGTATGATTCCTATTTTCTATGAGTCCCTCAGATTATCAACAGTGGTTGTATGGTCTCACCAGCAAATCTCCCAATAGCTCATGCAGTGATTTGCTTAGTCCAGATGACAAACTCTTTTAGGACAGCTTTTACCCAGTATCTCCCCTCTCAAGGGATTTAGTCCCTTTTATCAGTTTGTCCCAGTCTTTTTCGTCAGAATAGCCCTGTCCTTGACAGAGAAGAAAGAGCAAAACTGGAGTTACCCATTAATCTTTGATTCTTTTTTTCTGTTCTGTTTCTTGAACAGCTGTTATACGTTCTTTTTTTTTTTTTTTGCGGTACGCAGGCCTCTCACTGTTGTGGCCTCTCCCGTTGTGGAGCACAGGCTCCGGATGCGCAGGCTCAGCGGCCATGGCTCACGGGCCCAGCCACTCCGCGGCACGTGAGATCTTCCCGGACCGGGGCACAAATCCGCGTCCCCTGCACTGGCAGGCAGATTCTTAACCACTGCGCCACCAGGGAAGCCCCTGTTATATGTTCTTGATGACTGTAAATTTTTTTTTAAGTTTGTCTGGCTCAGAGCATTAACTCTCATTTTCCATATGTTTTGTTTCGATGTTTAACATTCCCCAACATTCAAAGTGCACAGGACAAGTGCTTCCAAAGAGACAATTGATGGTCCCTGAAACCAAACATTTGAACTCAGTCTGAGTCACAAGTGGAATTTAGTGCTTCAGGAATTCTCTCACAGCTAATACATCGTGAGGAAATCTACAGGGGCAAGAATCTTGTAAATCAACCTTGGCAAGCCTTCGAACTTATCTACTCTATACAATTCCACCTTGATATGTCTCTTTTGCATTAGTTGAGTATAAAGACAGATTTAGGGTTGAGAAGACAGATTACCTATATGGCCTTCATTAATTTATAAAATGAAGAATTTTGGTAAGATAACTTCTAAGATCCCTTCCAATTGGAAAGTTCTACATCCCCAGAAAACCGAAGAGAAAGAGAACTAAAATTCATAGAAGACCTATTAAGACTATGTATCATACTAAACTCAATACCTGTGACCTCATTTAATGCAGACAACAATCTTATGAACTGGCCCTATTTGGCAGATAAGGGAGCTGAAATTTATCAGGCACCTTGCCCAAGGTCACAGAACTATTAATCCTGAATAAGAGGCAGAGTAAGAATTCAAATATTAATCCATCTACATCATTGGTTCTCAACTGGAGCAATTGCCCTGATCCCCCGGGAACATTTTGTAATGTCTGGAGACATTTTTGGTAGTCACACCTAGGGGACTGTCACTGGCATCTAGTGGGTACAGGCCAGAGATGCTGCCAAACACCCTACAATGCATAAACAGCCCCCCACAACAAGGAATTCTTTGGCCTGAAATATCAATGTGCTGAGGTTGAGAACCTCTCATCTAGAAAGCAGACCCAAGTGGTAAGTAAATAATCTGCAGACCCAAGTGGTAAGTAAATAATCTAAGTCACTTTTTGAATTAAGAAAACATTAGTCATTGCTACACACAAAGTTTTCTAGCTACAGAGAAGAACAAACACATATCCCCAAAAGAGACGTGGCCATTGTCCAAGTATGAGAATTTTGCACCATATTCCATAATAGGTCCACAATTACATAACAGAAAACAAAAATTTCAAAGGCTTTCCTTCCAAATCTTTGGGTAAAACCCTGGAAGACACACCATGCTTATCCTATTGCTTGTCATATCCACTAGTCTAAAGCAAAAATTATAGTTCTTAATGTAAACCTGTTATAAAAGACAGAAGAGATATGAGTGGCATATGAGGAAAGACCTCAAAATCATCTACTATTTTTTTATATCGTTATTGGAGTATAATTGCTTTAAAATGTTGTGTTAGTTTCTGCTGTACTACAAAGTGAATCAGCTTATATGTATACATATATCCCCATATCCCCTCCCTCTTAAGCCTCCCTCCCACCCTCCCTATCCTACCTGCTAGGTCGTCACAAAGCATCAAAGCATCGAGCTGATCTCCCTGTGCTATGCAGCAGCTTCCCACTAGCCATCCATTTTACATTTGGTAGTGTACATATGTCAGTGTTACTCTCTCACTTTGTCCCAGCTTACCCTTCCCCATCCCCATGTCCTTAAGTCCATTCTCTACGTCTGCGTCTTTATTCCTGTCCTGCCACTAGGTTCTTCAGAACCATTTTTTTTTTTAGATACCATACATATGTGTTAACATACGGTATTTGTTTTTCTCTTTCTGACTTACTTCACTCTGTATGACAGACTCTAGGTCCATCTACCTCACTACAAATAACTCAATTTCATTCCTTTTTATGGCTGAGTAATATCCCATTGTATATATGTGCCACATCTTCTTTATCCATTCATCTGTCGATGGACATTTAGGTTGCTTCCATGTCCTGGCTATTGTAAATAGAGCTGCAATGAACATTGTGGTACATGACTCTTCTTGAATTATGGTTTTCTCAGGGTATATGCCCAGTAGTGGGATTGCTGGGTTGCATGGTAGTTCTATTTTTAGTTTTTTAAGGAACATCCATACTGTTCTCCATAGTGGCCATATCAATTTACATTCCCACCCACAGTGCAAGAGGGTTCCCTTTTCTCCACACCCTCTCCAGCATTTATTGTTTGTAGGTATTTTGATGATGGCCATTCTGACCAGTGTGAGGTGATACCTCATTGTGTTTTTGATTTGCATTTCTCTAGTGATTAGTGATGTTGAGCATCTTTTCATGTGTTTGTTGGCAATCTGTATGTTTTCTTTGGAGAAATGTCTCTTTAGGTCTTCCGCCCGCTTTTGGATTCAGTTGTTTTTTGTCAAAATCATCTACTTTGGCCATTTCATTTTAGAGAGAAGGAAGTTGAAGCCCAGAGAGGTCAAATGACTTGCCAAAATACACAGCAAGTAATGGGCAGGTCCAAAGATCACATGGCACTCAACACTAATTAAAAAATATATTTCTTAAGCAAATAAACAAATCAGCCTAGACCAGAAGCCCAGTGTCCTGATGCCACAGTCTATTGTGGCAAACCCTATCTACTGCCTACCCAACAGCCAAACTTCCACACACCCCCTTCCTTGATCCAGAACCCAGATTTTGTTCAGGTCTTAGGCAGATAGCAAAGTACTCAGGGAAAGTAGGACTAACCCTTCTTCAGGTGATGAGTCATCTAAGCCATTCATGATAATCTCATTCCTATTTGTTGGTGATGGGTTTAGGGGAGGACTCAAAACATAGGTATGGCCAGTGAGACTTTTAGAAGTTGAGTATCTTTTTGGAAAGGAGGTTTTGCTGTCACACCCAACTTCCCACTTTGAAAGCAGTCTTGAAAAAACACAATGCCTGCAGCTATCTAGGGCAGCCATTTTGCTAGCCTGAAGCTAAAAATCTAATCCTCTGTGAATGCAAAATAGATACAAAAGCCTGGATCTAAGATAACCTGGAGTTACTTAACCAGACTTGGAACTGCTTACACCCTGTTTTCTTGATAAATGACATATATATCTGTAAGATTTAAGACACTACTTATTGGGGCTTCTGTTGTTTGCAGCCAAACACATTCTAACCAGTACAGCCTGGTACCTGCTTCCTAGAAATGGAGGGATTTCAAGGATGTCTTCTTGTTTCATTTAATCTCTCTCTCTTTTTTTTGGCTTAAACAACATTTATTTTTCTCACAGTTCTGGAGGTTGGGAAGTCCAAGATCAAGGTAGTAGCAGATCCAGGGTCTGGTGAGGGTCCACTTCCTGGTTCATAGATAGCTGTCTTCTCACTGTTTCTTCACATGGCAGAAGGGGCAGGGGATCTCTCTGTGGTCTCTAAGGGCATTAATCCCATTCATGAGGGCTCTACCCTCATGATCTAATCAACTCTCAAAGAACCCCCCCCCCCCCGCCCACCTCTTAATACCATCCCATACCCCCACTTTCCCTAGTGAGAGTAAATCACTCTCCACTTGGGGGTGCAATAAAGGAAATCAGGTATGAGATACAACTTGGACTGGATGAACTATAAGGCTGCATAAACGATGAGCTTCTCTAACACCAAAATAGTTTAGGGTAGTTATAAGAGTGTCAGATTTGGAGTCAGACTGCCAGGGTTCAAGTGGCTTGTTCTAACCCTTACTAGCTGTGTGATACTGGGATATCTCAGCTTCCTTTCCTCATTGGTAAATTTGAGATAATTTATGCAAGAAGTAAATGAAGTACCTGCATAAAGCACTTATGAGAGTGCCTGGCACAAAGTAAAGGCTTACTCTATATTTGTAATAATGATTGTGCTGCCATCATGTAACTTTTACTTTGAGGCAACCAGTTACCTATTTTAATCAGAAGGAGGAGGTTTCTTTTGCTTGCAGCCAAACTACCAGGGAGAAGTGTATCACTTAGGGATTTTAGTTGCAAACAAAACCATTTTACCTAGTTTAGGCAGAAAAGAGATTTATGAAAGGCTATTAGAAAACTCATAGACTGCCTGGAAGGGCTGAAGGTTATGTCTCCAGGAATAACCCCCCAAACACACCACAGAGCTGCCCTGAGGAGACACAACTGTTGCATCACTGGGTAGAGACACCAGCTCACCTCGTGCAAAAGGCAGGGTCTGGAGGTCGTCTCTAACACCTCTGCCTCTGACCCGTCCAGGGACTGCATCTACCAGAGACCACCGTCACCAAAGTGGATTTTGTGGCACCCCTTCTTCATGTCACTAGGCTCCAAAAAAATTCTAGTATCTCTGATAAGTAGAGTTGGATTCCTGTGTGTGGATCCTGGCTGCAAAGGAGGCTGAGAAGGCAAGTTTCTGGCCTTTCCCTTGGACATAAAAGGCAGAGAATTCACCAAAACCGGTAAGGATTTAACTTAAGGATGGCTACACTTTTAAAGAATAAAATTAGTTTAATTGTCATCCTGATGTTGTCAGGAAGGAGTAAGGGACAGGGAGATGTAATTTACTCACTTACACAGTTACTCAAGCAAGAAACCTCCTTGCCACCTCGTCCCGCTTATCTTAAGCTTTACAAGTTTTACCCTTGAACTCTCTCTAGTGTCAGATCCCTCTCTCCATCCCCTCTGCCCTGGTTTAGGATCTTATCAATTTTTACCTGGACAGCCACCTAACAGGTCTCCCCACCTCTAGTCTAATTCCTCACATTGCTCCAAGAACGATGTTTGTGAAACAGAAATCTGATCATGTCACTCCCCTACTTAAAGAATTTAGTGGTTCCCATTTCTCACAGGATAGCAGGCAAAGCCCTTCATTACCTGATCCTGCCCATCTTTCCAGCTTCATCTCCTGTCACACTCAAATACACCCTAGTGTAGAGGACATACACCCCAGTCACAGGGAACTTACCAGAATCCATTATGATGGTTTTTGTTCACATGACTTTCTTTTTGTTTTCTTTGCCTGAAGTTCTGCCCCATCTCTACCTATGAAATCCTCCTGTTCACTTATGACCTGGTTAAGTGTCATTTCCTGTGTTCCTAGAGAGAATTTGGGATTCCTTTCTTTATGCATTTGTAGCATTTTCCATCTAAGTCTCCTGTAACATCCATCTTGTGGTGTGCTTCTGGCTTGATTCCATGGGTGTTCCTTCTCTAAGTCATGAGCATCTTAGGGACAAGGGTCTGATTTCAGCATCCACTGAGCTCCTACTGACTGACTGAATGGATGATGGTTGTAGTACATAACGAAACAGGTAGCACTTTGGATTTGATCTGATCTTCCTTCATAGAGTATTCTAGGTTTCTCTTGGGTGGGGGGAGCAGGGTTGAGCAGAGTTTAATTGTATTAAATGAATTTAATTAGCTAGGTTTGATATTACTTGAATCAAATGACCCATTACAGGTACAGATGAACTGGTTTGCAGGGCAGAAATTGAGACACAGATGTAGAGAACAAACGTATGGACACCAAGGGGGGAAAGCGGCGGGGGGTGGGGGTGGCGGTGTGATGAACTGGGCGACTGGGATTGACATGTATACACTGATGTGTATTAAATTGATGACTAATAAGAACCTGCTGTATAAAAAATAAATAAAATGAAAGTATAGGGCTTCCCTGGTGGCACAGTGGTTGAGAGTCCGCCTGCCGATGCAGGGGACACAGGTTCATGCCCCGGTCCGGGAAGATCCCACATGCCGCGGAGCGGCTGGGCCTGTGAGCCATGGCCACTGAGCCTGCGTGTCCGGAGCTCGTGCTCCACAACGGGAGAGGCCACAACAGTGAGAGGCCCGCATACCGCAAAAAAAAAAAAAAAAAAAAAGAAAGCATAAAAAATAAATGACCCATTACAGATAGATGATTGATAGACTTATAGATAAACAACGTGATACCTTTCAGAGTATTCTAGTTTTCAGATAGAGGTTTTTGAAACTACTGTTTTTAGGCAAACATTAGTTCTGCTGGTCATAGAAGGCCTCTCTGAGGAGGGTACCTATGAGCAGAGACCTGAATGATGTCGGGGAGGGAGCCACAGGTATCTGAAAGATGAGTGTCCAGCCCCCACCTCTTCCCCCCACCCCAACTGCTTCCCTAGCAGCTAAATTATTAAGACACAAAATTTCATCTTATTCTTACTTCCACAGTGCCCCTTGGAGATTTGCTTTAATTTCTAATGTAATTCAGATATCAGGGGGAGGTTGATGCTCCTCTGATTGTTGGTCTCAAAATCCCCACTCAATGTCCTAAGGCAGTTCAAAGGCCTCCTTGAGATTTCGTGGCTCCCCAGGGGCTCCCAACATTCCAAGGTCTCCCCTGGATCTTATTTCACACTTGTGGTCTCCAGGGTGATCCAGGTGTTCAACTTCAAAGCCCTTTCCTCAGTGCTGCCCTCCCCACAGGCACACAACAAACCCACTCACACAAATATTCCTGAATACTGATACACTTTACTGACAGTTGAGAGAATGGAGGGAGAGGACATTGAAGTGGTTTGCCTCACTTAAAAATGAACAAACTAACTTGACAATAAATGTGTAGCCTCTCTATTTAAAATGCCTTTTGGGCACCCCATTGTAGGAGACTCTCAACAACCTTCCCAGCTTCTCTCAGTCCCTCCCTCCTGTGGGGATAAACACGGAGGAGTACTGAGGAGGGGCACTCAAGCCAGTCTCGGTGGAGGTGTTGAGAGGAAGGCATTGCAGAGGAGGTAACAACAGAAGGGGGAATAGGAATGATCAGGGCAGGAAGGGAGATGACACAACGCATGGAGCTTGGCAAATTCAGCATGTGATAGAGCAGAACATGCACGTGGGGAGGTGAAGCTAGAGAAGCAAGCAGGGGCCAACATAAGAAGTTTATATACCCTGAGAAAACCATAATTCACAAAGAGTCACGTACCACAATGTTCATTGCAGCTCTATTTACAATAGCCAGAACATGGAAGCAACCTAAGTGTCCGTCAACAGATGAATGGATAAATAAGATGTGGCACATATATAAAATGGAATATTACTCAGCCATAAAAAGAAACGAAATTGAGTTATTTGTAGTGAGGTGGATGGACCTAGAGTCTGTCATACAGAGTGAAGTAAGTCAGAAAGAGAAAAACAAATACCATATGCTAACACATATATATGGAATCTAAAAAAAAAAAAAAAAAGCTTCTGAAGAACCTAGGGGCAGGACAGGAATAAAGATGCAGACGTAGAGAATGGACTTGAGGACAAGTGGAGGGGGAAGGGTAAGCTGGGACGAAGTGAGAGAGTAGCACTGACATATATACACTACCAAATGTAAAATAGATATCTAGTGGGGAGCAGCCACATAGCACAGGGAGATCTTTGTGTCCACCTAGAGGGGTGGGATAGGGAGGGTGGGAGGGAGACTCAAGAAGGAGATGTGGGGATATATGTATATGTATAGCTGATTCATTTTGTTATAAAGCAGAAACTAACACACCATTGTAAAGCAATTATACTCCAATAAAGATGTTAAATAAAAATAAAAGAAGTTTAATGCCTCAGCTAAAGGGTTTTCATTGCATTCAGAAAGTAATGTCGTGCCAGTGGAAGATTTTAAAAGATAACACAAATAGATTTGTACTTTTTTTTTCTTTCTAAAAATCACTGCAAAGACTCCTTTGAAGATAGATAGATTGGAGGAACGGAAAGAGCCTGGAGGCAGAGTGCCCTGGACTGGGGAAGGGAGACAGAGTGCTGGCCGTGGAGATTCAGAAGAGGGGACTGCAGGAGAGCTATGGAAGAGGTAGACAGGACACAACCTAGTGACTGACTGGGCAGTAAGTCAAGAGGATGTGAGGATTTGAGGATATTAGGACCACAGCAGGTTTCCAGCTGGGCAGCTGGTGGATGGTGCAGCCATCCACTGGGAGGTGAGGCACAGAAACAACCACACACAAGTTTGAAGGCAGGTGATAGATCGATTCCCTCCAGTTTTCCCGTGCTGCCCATGGTGACTTGAACTCCCAGCCTACAGGACATCTGCTCCCCCTAACCCCCACCCCATTGCTGTCAGCTTCAGGAGGAACGGCAAGCACCCTGAGCTCTGCACCAGCTGCAGCTGGGCATCTTTTGAGCACTTCCTCTCTTAGCTGGTGGTGTGTGGCCTCCCCACAGAAAGGGGAGGCTGGACCAGCTGAGCAGAGGCAAGAGGGCACAGGAGGCAATTTGAGAAACTCTGAGCTGCTTGATAGCTGTGTGACCTTAGGCAACTCAGTCACCCCTCTGAGTCTTAGATTCTCTATCTATAAATTGGTGATGGGGGAGAGTACTTACTCTAGACTTGTGTTTTAAGGATTCACATAAAGCATATGGAAGTGATTCTGTAAAGTGTAAAATCCTATAAGGGGGGTGAAGGGAACTAATATTTGTGGATATATGAACCACCACCAATTCCTCTCAAGGAAGAGGGGGGACAAAGACAGGTTTTGTGGAAGTTTCAATTCATCTTCATTGACTCAGAGTCCCTTTGCAGTGATAATAGGCCCTGGGAGGAGGAGAACATAGCATTAGCACAGTAATGTCAAGGTTAATATTTCACGTCTAGAGTCAAATCACTTTGAGTGGAGGAATTTTATGTTATACTGGACTGTATGATCTTCATAAGAAAATAATTCTGGTACAGACATTTGCCTTAAGGTTAATCAGGAAGAAAGAGGGCTCAGTCATTACTGACAGAGGGACACCAAACTGAAGTCCAGTTCTCACCCTCCCCCTGAGCCCACCCCCAGGAAGCTTAGTCTATTGCCTGCCCATGCTACCTACTCCCTTGTCTTTAGCAGGAGCCTGGGCAGAGGAAAGCTCTGTTCACATCCAGCTGCAGCCTGCAGTGCAGGGTCTACAAGATATGAGGGGCAAGGTCTCGGAACTCTGTCATGTGGGGAGGAGGAACAGAGCATCCGAAGAAGACAAAGCGGAGTCTCAAAAAGGGGGTTATGGGAGGAGGACAAGTAATGATAGGAGACAGGAAGGTGGGGCAACAAGGGAGCACCCAGGTGGGACCTCCTTCAAATGCCTAAACAGTGAGAGCTTCCCTGGTGGCGCAGTGGTGAATCTGCCTGCCACTGCAGGAGACACGGGTTCGAGACTGGTCCGGGAAGATCCCACATGCCGCAGAGCAACTAAGCCCGTGTGCCACAACTACTGAGCCTGCCCTCTAGAGGTCGCAAGCCACAACTACTGAGCCCACGCACCACAACTACTGAAGCCCATGTGCCTAGAGCACATGCTCTGCAACAAGAGAAGCCACTGCATTGAGAAGCCCGCACACCGCAACGAACAGTAGCCCCCGCTCACTGCAACTAGAGAAAAGCCCACGCGCAGCAACGAAGACCCAAAGCAGCCAAAAGTAAATTAATTAATTAGTTTTAAAAAAATGTCTAAACAGTGAAACTTGTCCCCACCCCCTGGTGCAATTCAAGGGATGATGTAAGCCAGAGTCCCAAATCTCTGTCCTCCATCCTGGTGCTCTTTGCAGGGATTTATATGCCCTTTAGTAAGAGAACAGCTCAAACCTCCAGCAGAACTTGGTGAGGACTCCATTTTTAGGAAGCTGGGCCTCTCCTGTACCTCGTCTCCTGTCAGAAGCTCCCCTGCTGCCCCTGTGGGTTTCCAGGCACAGAGGATTAAGGAGCAGCAAATGCCCGTCCCAGCAGGAGACGCTGCGCCAGTCTCCTTGTTCCCCTACCTCCTTGTTCCCTCGTTTGGTAAAAGACACTCATAGTGGGACAGACAGGAAGGCTCTCACCCTTTCTACCCAGGACAGACAAGCACACAGGGGAATGATTCCTTCCCTTTGGCTCAGAGGAAGAGCATGCATGACCACCCTCTTATCCACACAGGAGCAAGCAGTCAAGGCCACGTCCAGCTATATTCAAAGCCTTCCTGCTACACCACCAGTGTACACATTTGCTAAACAGGACAACCAGCCTGGCACAGTTGCTCCTTTCCAGACTAGGTTGACTGTGGTTCCCCTTCCCCTAAAACTCCTTACACACACACACACACACACACACCATGCTGCCACTGCCACCTCCACCCACAACACCAAGTTCCAAACCAATAACCACAGGAGGCCTTCCCTCAGGAAACATGACTGTCCCCAACACCATCCCTGGCCCTGAGCTGACTCAGGATAGTGGGGGACCCCAAGCTGTTCCTGCCCAGAGGAGCTCTCAGTGTAGTAAGGAGACAGTCCTAGAGGCATGTGACACTGACCTGCTCTCAAAGAACATCTCAGTTCTGGGGTTCTGGGACCACTCCACAAAAACCCAACTCTCCTCCCCACTCCATCCTGGGAAGAGGGAACCTGGGAAGAGGGAATGTTCCCAGGTGGCAGAGAAGTTATGTGGGGGGCACCAGTGGGGAGAGGGAGCTGAGAGAGTCTCCCTGACACCCTGATTATCTCCACTTCACTGGGGGCCTCAGGTCCCCTCCCCCTACATAGCTGCCTGATGTCCTGGGTACCAGTAAGGGCTCAGGCACCTGGAGATGGTCACTGTGGCTGAAGGAGACCCACAGGGTAACCGCTGGTAACCCAGCTACACATGATGGTGGTCAGTTGCCAGTCAGCTCCCTCCTGGAGGCTTCCAGCTGGTAGCAGCTCTGAAGTCAGACAAGCAGTGACTCCTGGGCTTTCCCAAGGGATGGTAAGTCCAGGACCTACATACCAAACTGGTTTCCAGTACCCACCAAGATAATCAGCTAGGTCCAAACAGGACTTCCTAAAGGCTCCAGGGTCTCAAGCCAGATGGTATATCTAGACTAGAAAAAGCAGAACATGTGAAGCTTACTCACCCCTGGCTGAAGCAGACAAAACAACAGTTCAATAAGCAGTTTTCATTCCATTATGTCATTTCACCTGCCTAACAGCCCCGAGAAGGATTCTGCTGACTCTGACCCTCGCCATGCCACGCAGCCCCTCCGTGCCTCAGTAACTGTCTTTGTAAAGTGGGGACAATAAAATCACCTATGTCACTTTCTAGCTATGTGTCCTTGGCAATGTATTTAACTTAACTGTGCTCCAATTTTTCTCATTTGTCAAATGGAGTTAAAAATAGAACCAACCTCATGGGACAGTTGGGAAAATTAAATAAGTTAATTCAGTTAATAAGTTAAAATAGCTGACTACATAGAAAGTGCACGGGAAATGCTAGCAACAATTATTCTTTCTGTCTCTATTATTGATCACAGGATTGTTGGGATTAATAAAATAATAGCTGGCATTTGTTGCATACTAACCATGTGTCTGGCACTGGGCTGTCTTTTCTAGGAACTACCTTGTATGGTAACGTTGAGCGCATGCCGAGTGCAGCACCTTACACAGAGAGAGCCCTCAATAAATGGTAGCCACTCTCATACTTCATCTTTTCCCCATTCCACAGAAGGGGAAACTTTTAGCCAGGGCTACAAAGCTAATAAGTAGGAGCATTTTGACTTGAATGCAGGTTTTCTGGGAGATAAATCCTTACAATCATACAACCCTCACCTCCTCCTGCTTGGTCCTCAACATTTGCTCTGTAGCTAACACTGGCTTGCCTTCAAGAAAGCTGCCACAGGACACATCTGCTGCTCAGCTGGAAGGCACCTGGGCTGCTCTGCACACAGCTGCTCTCAGCGCTTGCACTGGGACAGGCTGCGCTGGCCTCCTAATGGCTATTCTCCTTTAGGAGCCAGGAGCCAGGCTCCGGCGGCCACAGGTGCGTGTGAGTGAATGTGATGGGGTCATGGACATTCCCAGGAAGCAGACCTGACCCAAAATCTAGCTCTGCCCTTCTACCCAAACATCCCCCGCCTGATATTCTGTGGTAGAGCACACCAGAAAAGAGCCCTGAGTCCCCCTAAATTGAACAAAACAAGTCCACACTGGCAGCAGCCAGCTGAGGGGTGACAGGTGTTTGCCTACATATTACATCTCAAAGGCAATGTTTCACTGAAGACATGACTTCTGGACTGTGGGCAAGTCACTTCCCCTTTCTAGGCCACAGTTCCCTCATCTGTAATACTGAAATACTAAGACCCAACTAATTGGGTTGCTCTAAGGACTGCATGAGAGAATAGGTGTCAGAGCACAGGGCCTGGCACCCAGTAACACAAGCAGGAGGGGAGTTAGCACACAGTGTGCACTCCACAAATGCTCGCTGAACAGCTGAAATCTGACAGCCCAGAGCACGGCAGTGGAACACAGTAAAGGGCGCATGAGCACCATGGGGTGGAGAATGTGGGGATGTGAGACATCAACCTCCACTGAAGAATAAAAGCATGTGCCCAATGCAGGTGGCTCTGACCTGGAAAAGGACACTCTCCTAAGACTTTACAAAACCCCTTTACTCCTGTCATGTGGCAGAAGGCACAGACGGCAGCCGTGGGGAGATGTGAGCAGTGAGGTGACAAGGAAGCAATGGAGCTGTCCTTACATTTGATCCCCAAGTATTCATGGAATGAACTAGTCCTTGTCAAGGAACCGGCATGCACTGGGAAGGGCCCAGTAACAGTGGTGTACTGCAACTGCTCACAAGAGCCAATTGTTAAGTTTCCAGAACTTTTGCTAACTGGTTGTTTAACATGGTTGTTAAACATTATTTAAAATTATGTAAACTTTCAGTTAAGTAAATTATATTAAATGCAATGATAATAAATACTCAAAACTCATCACTTCCTAATTATTTTACTATATTTAGATATGCTGTTAAGGTTACTTACATCAACGCTACCTGTATGAAGGAAATACTATATCACAGTGTGCTACTGCTCGTCTCTTCCCAAGCCCATGTTCAATGATGTCACATTTTAACTTAACTTTAAATCAGCCACAGAGTATTTACACCACAGAAATGGGCAAACCTACAAATCATGATCTCCTCCCTGCCCTAGAGAGCCAGTTGTCAGACATTCACCAGCACACCACTGACAAAGAGCCTCCAAGGGAATGGGATTCTGTGAGACTTTGGGTCGTGTTGTGTTTAATGCTCTGGTTGTGTTTTCTATGTTAATTCAATCTCTTCCCACAACTTTGTATTAAGAGTGCTTACAAGGCATTTCATGAGTCTAATAGTCCCAGGAGTACTGAAAGGGCACATTTCTGCAATGACTCATATGATAATGAGGGGGCTTCATGAAGTGTGCTGCTGGAATGAAGTTATGCAGGAAGATACCAAAAAAAGAATATAATCTTAGAACCTTTTCTTGTCTTCCTTAACCTTCAGGACGTTTCTACAAGTGTTCAGTTCAATAAACAGTTATTCCATACTCACCACTGTCAAGGTATTAGGCCAAGGGGAGAGGAAGGAATACACATAGCCTTATTTCTCAGGAACTTGCTCTCTCTCATCATCCCATTGAGGCCTACACTGAACTCCCTATTTTATTTTATTTTATTTTTAATTTTTATTGGCGTAGAGTTGATTTACAATGTTGTGTTCGTTTCAGGTACACAGTAAAGTACAAATTCCCTATTTTAAATTATAGCTCTCCTCCCCTCGCACTCCTAATCCTCGTAACTCTTTTTTCACCATAACACTTGTCACTTTCTAACACTATATAATTTACTTATTTTGCATGATTGGATTTACTGTCTTTCTTCCCCCTCTAGAATATAAGCCCCCAAGGGCAAGGATTTTCCTTTGGTTTGTTCCAGTGCCTCACACATACTAGGCCATCAAGATTTTTTAAAATATTTACACCTAACATACTAGAAAACACACTGAATCAAATTCTAATTTCTGCTCTACTACTTACTTTGTAACCCTGGGCAGATCAGTGTACCTCTTTGAGTTTCCGGTCCTCATACGTAAACCACAGGATTTGGACAAGGCTACCTCTAAACTGGACAATGAAAAATTCAAAATTTAATGAACCTTTGCTCTACATGCCAATCAAGGCATGTGCACCATATGCATAGCCATTTCTACAGGAAACTGTCTTTCTGCAGCTCCCAGCTCCAGGCAGCTATACCCAAATTCTACCATGCAGCCATCTGGCTTCCTTCAAACCTTCAAATTCTCCCTCTTGCCATACTAGCATGAACACCTGACCCCAAGGCAGACAGAGGTTTATTATGTAGCCCAGGAGAAATATCTGCCAGGTAGGGAAGACTGGACCAACTCAATTCTACTCTTAAGAATTTAAATTGGGAAATATAGATGGAATCGGGCAGTATACACATGCTTAAAGGTCACAAGTTTGTGAGAAGCTGGAGAGGCCACAACTAGTGATAAATGAACCAAGTTAGAAGTCAGAAAAAAACCATGAGGTAGAGAAAAGACACAGAGTATACAGAGAAGAAGTCTGTTTTTAGCAAGAAGAGAAGTGGGCAGACACAGAGAAGCAGACCTAAGGGACAATATGTGTGGCATTCCTTGGGGAACACTTTAGAGAAAATCCCTAAAGTCTGCTGCTGAGATCCTTAGATCTCACTGGTCCACTGACCACCTCCGGTACCATGCAGCTTGGCCCTGTTTTGCCTGCTGCTCTTGGATTTCCATGAGATTTTCTCTCCTTTGCCCCACAGACATTTCTTGTACTAGCCTGACTGAGTCTCTATGTGTTGCAACCAAACGAACCCAGTGAAATGATGGAGGGCAAGCCCCACAGACTGGGTATGCTTGGTTGAGTTGTACATTCTACAAACTTGTGTCAATGACTTGTGTAATCCTGTAACTGTTGATCTCTCGATGATGTGTGGCTCAGAAATGAGATGGCCCTGTTTAATACACTTTTCTTACAAGATCTGAACAGAGAATAAAATGGTTGGGGATAGAATAGAAGAAAAGAGAATGAATACTTATTTAGCTGCCTTCCAGGCACTATATTAAGTGTATGTCACTTAATTTTTGCTGCAACCTTGTAAGGTAGGTATTATGCCCATGGTTGAGGTGATAAAATGGAACTTCCAAAAAAGTGACTTTTGTATTTCTTCTTTCCCATTGGGAACCCTGAAATTCCACTGTGTCTCTCTTCCTGGAGTTCCAGTTTTTATCCCAAGCTCCAATATGACAGAGAAAATATAAGGAAATCCTCCACAACAGTTTTCCCTCTTCTAGTCTCTAGGAGCCTAGGAGAGACTAAAGCTGTCAATGAATTTGGCCTGACGAAGCTAAGGAGAGCTGAGGAGTTCTCCAGAGATTTTGCAGAGTACAGGGACCTATCACCCAGGGCCCACTTGAAGCCTAAGCCTGGGAGGGATGATTTGATGCTGAGACTGCAAGACATACAGACAAGGTGACTCAATCCAAAAGAATACTATTTATCAGTGAGCTGTCACTCTATCCTGCAGCACATGAATAACTCTTTGACATTAAGACACCTGTGACTTCTGATGCCTTGCCTGCCCACGTACAGCAATATAAGCCAGGATGGAAGTTTGGGGAAAAAATACAATGAATCTGCATTGTCATTCTGGAAATGAGATTACTTGATTTTCAGTGGTAACAAGGAGTGTCACCAACTCTCACCCTCCTCTCATTTTTCTTCTTTTTGCTTTACTCATCTACCTAACATTGAATCCACAGATGTCTCTGCCTGTGGGGTCAGCCTCCCAAACCAGTTCCTACTTCTAATAGGAGCAGGAGGTATTATCAGTAGCATGTGTTCTCTTTCTCTCAATCCTATGAGCTTAGGGATTAGTCATACTCCTAGATTCAAGATCTGGTATCCTAGCCTCAAAACCACTGTGTTCCCAAGATCCCACCAACCAGAGACCTTCAAGATTTAGGGATAATAATGTAGGCTTTAAGGTTAGAGAGACTTAGAGTTAGATGCCAACTCTACCACTTGACCTTGCACAGGGACAGTATATCAGTCAGGATAGAATAGGCAACAGTGCTAAAAACTCAGCAACTTAAAATAAGAAAATTTATTTCTCATCACAATACATGGGAATCAGCACTCCACACAGTCAATCAAGCTAAAGGAGGTTCTATCTTTCTCTGCTTTTTTTTGTTTTGTTTTGTTTTTGCGGTACGCGGGCCTCTCACTGCTGTGGCCTCTCCTGTTGTGGACCACAGGCTCCAGACGCGCAGGCCCAGCAGCCATGGCTCACGGGCCCAGCCACTCTGCAGCATGTGGGATCCTCCCAGACCGGGGCACGAACCCGCATCCCCTGAATTGGCAGGTGGACTCTCAACCACTGCGCCACCAGGGAAGCCCAGGAGGTTCTATCTTGTAATGTCACCATCACAACAGAACATCTTCAGGTATTCTAAGATGGTGGAAGGCTAAAAGGATCAAGCTTGAGTTTTTCACCATCTCATCCTGGAGATGACACAATGGTACTTCTGTTTGCTGTCCATTGGCTAGAACAAGTCACATGGCCCTGACTACCTGTAAGAGATAAGAATACATACCCTTCTATATGCCCAGAAAGTGGAGAAAATTGGATATGACTGAATAATTCTACTACAGCCAGTTTAACAGTATGTGACAGTACTGTGTGATTACTTTCTTCCTTCAAGGTTCCTATAAATCCAACAGACCAAGGATTCATTAAGCTAGGGGAAATCGGAAATCCCTCTAGCTTATGTAACTACTCATCAGAGGACTCCATCCCCACTTCTCCCTCACCCTCTATGGCATTCACAATGAACAGGCTCAGCTCGCCAGCTTGGGCTTAAGTCCAGGGAGTTTCTTCCTGGTCAGCCTTGCTCTACTGTCCTGCCTGATTTTGTGTCCTCCACCACCAAGCTTGATCTCTACCCTGAGAAGAAATCTGTAGGGCTGAAGTCTTGATATCTTGTCTAGCTCTTGCCAGTTCTCTTTAAGACCAGTAAAGCAATGTTTTTAGCAGTGAAGTAATCTTGGATACTAAACTTTTTTGGGGTCAAACAATCCACTGTCACAACAAAGTTACTGCTGAAGATATAATCACTCAGCTATCACCAAAAAGTGATCAGATATGCAGAAAAAAGTTATGTACAAAGATGCTTATTGAAGCACTGTTTGTAATAACAAAACATTGGGAATAACCTAAATGTCTAGCAAAGGGGACTATTTATAAATACCAATCATCCACTGATAGATGTACTGGTTTAGCCTGCCAAGTTCATAAGGGTGAAAAAAAAAAGAAAAAGAAAAACTCAGATCACTTACTGTGATGGGGTTAATGGGAAGCTTCCCTGTCACTGTAGGTCACAGTGTGATCTGCTTTAATTTTGTTTGTCCTGCAATTGTACTTTCCCAAGTAGGTTTTCCAAGTGAAATAAGCCAGTCACAAAAGGACAAATTATGTAAAATTCAACTATATGAGAGACCTATAGTGGTCAACTTCACAAAGACAGAAAGTAAAATGGTAGTTGCCATGAGCTGGGGGTAAGGGGTGATGAGTTATTATTTAACTCTGGGTCCAGAGTTTCAGTTTTGCAAAATGAGAAAAGTTCTGAAGATAAACGGTTATGATGGTTGCACAACAATGTGAATGTACTTAATACCACTGAACTGTACTCTTAAAAATGATTAAAATGGTAAATTTTATGTATATTTTACCA
The DNA here is from genome assembly GCF_059928025.1 of Delphinapterus leucas. Taxonomy (NCBI): domain Eukaryota; kingdom Metazoa; phylum Chordata; class Mammalia; order Artiodactyla; family Monodontidae; genus Delphinapterus; species Delphinapterus leucas. The sequence continues at coordinate 97,321,677 of NC_143134.1, forward strand.
CAATTTTAAAAAGTGAAATGTGTGAGTGAATGTGTTGAGAGTGTGTGTGTGTATGTGTGTGTGTGTAGGCCTAGTGCTTTGCCTCTGGTAATGCAGAGAAAATGCTACAATTTCTTCCGAAACGTTCTTCCTTAGCTAGTGCAAGGATTAGCAAACTATGGCCCTCCAGCCAAATCCAGCCTCCGATCTATTTTTATAAATAAAGTTTTGTCAGAATACAGTCATGCCTATCATTTACATATCTATGGCGGCTTTTGTGCTACAGTGGCAGAGTTGAGTAGAGAGATAGTATTGTCCAGAAGTCCTAAAATATTTACTATCTGGCCCTTAACAGAAGAAGATTGCTGACTCCTGCTTCAGTGCATTGAGAATACATATGGAGGCCAGAAGAATGATCAAAACTTTAGTGTGGGTTTCAAGTCCTATATTTCAAATGAAACAGAGGCCACAGGCCTGGAGATTCCAGAGTTGGCATCTTTTCTCTATTCAGTTGTTCTCCAACTTCTCAACAGGTGCCAAGCCTTCATTCTAGAGTCTCAGGATACCCCAGGAGGCTACCCTGGACCTGATAGGTGAAGGAGACAAAGAAGACAAAGGGAAGAGGCTCCTACCGTAATCAGATCTAAGGTAAATCTGATTCATTCTCTTCCTGGAGTTACATTGTTCAAGACCTTCTTCAGTTACTCCAAATTTGGAATGTACTAACAAGTTGGGGAAAGGACATCGTGTCACACTTACAAATATAGATATAGTTTAGAAATCTGGAAGGATGTGTACCAACAAGTTCACTGTGATATCTCTGAGTTGTGGTATTATGGGTAATTTTTAAAGTATTCTCTATAAATTTTTGATTTTATTGTTTGTTACAATGAGCATGGATTACTTTTATAATCAGAAAAATGAAGTTATTTTCATATTTTTTAAATTATTAAAAGAAAGAAACAGGAGCATGGCAGGTTGAAATCCAGGCAGAATCACATGAGACATTTCAGCAGGGTCAGAAATCTGGGTAACAATTAGCCAATCTCAGCTTGTTTTCTTGATCTAAGCTCTTCTCAGAAAGAACTGAATCTGGCAAGCCCAATAGTTTCATGGCATGTTCAGCCACATGGCCCATAAATTTCATTTGTCCTGATACTCTCTAGTCCCCTAAGAACTCCTGTGCCCTCTAGACCTTTAAAAGCAGCTTCTAATATGCCACGTTTTTTCTCCATTTGGCTACAGGTTCTCTTTTCAAAGGCCACAGACACTGGTTTTGCAGAGCCAAAAACGTCAGACAGACCTAGGTTGGACATGGGCTCTGCTACTTAGCTGAGCTTGGACCAGTTACTAAACCTCTCATCTATAAAAGGGAGGTAATCCTACCTTCAGGAGGAGAAGAAATTCTCCACTTTTCTGCCCACTTACCTCCCTCTTCTCCCAAGAGGACCAAACACTAATCTGAATTGTAAACAGTGTCTAGGTGGGTTCAAAGCTCATGTAGATGGGTAGCTCTCCTGCTCCAGCTCCTCCTTCCCTGGGGAAAGAGTGATCAGAGGAGCAGAGCCTTCTCCCATAAGGAAGGAGGCACAGCCATCTTGTACCCGTTCCTGTGATTTCCTGTGATATAGCTGGTTACAAATTGGTGACATCCTAAGATTTAGGTTTAAATCTAGGAAGAGGAAAAAAGTTCTTACAAAACTTGAGATAATGTCATCGCATTGAGCCCCACCACTACTCCTTCCAGTGTCTACATCACAGAGGTATAGAGAGGACTAAGTGAAACTAAATGGGATAAAGCAGCTCATTCAGAGCCAGGTGTATAGTAGAAGCTCAATATCAAGGAAATTTTTCTTTGTCCTCTTCCTTGTTCTCCTCCTCCCTCCATCCTCCTCCTCTTCCTTCATTCTGATCTTAGGACCCTTCCTCTAATCACCACATCATTTATCACACTAAATTATAAACACCAAATTTACTGGACTTTGAGTGCCTAGGAGGACTGAGTTGTATTTTTCTTATTCACCATTTAATTCCCAGAGCCAAGCACAGTGTCTGTTGTAGAGTAGCTACTCATTTAATATTTGACAAATTGAAAGAAAGAATAAATGAAAAAAATAATGATGCATCACACTGATTCTCTAAACCTGTTCTTCCCATAGTATTTCCTATGACAATTAATAGCAACTCAGTCTTTCAAGTTGTTCAGGCCAAACATACAATTATTCTGATGCCTCTCTTTCTCTAATAATTTATATCCAACCACCAGCAAATCTAGTTGACTCAAATTATATCCTGAATGCAACCATTCCTCACTACCTTCACTGTGACCATCACTGCCAGGGCAAACATCTTCCCTAAGGTCCATTTTCAGTACCACAGCTAGAATGATTATTTTAAAATATTAGTCAGATCAGGTTACTCCTCTGCTCAAAACATTTCAGTGGTTCATCATTTCACACAGAAGATTAACCAAAGCCCAGTCCCAGAGTCTCAGCCTGATCGCCAGCTTTCTAGGGCCACTCTTGATACCAATTGTCTTGGACTGGGTTTCCCCTCAAAAGCAGAGCCTGAGACAGACCTGTTAGGAAGCAAGAGAGAGGAACCAGAGGGAAAGAAACAGAGAAAGAAAAAGTCAAAGTGTTACCGAGTTCGTCACTACCTTGAGCAACCGGAGCTTAATCCAGGACCTTCTGGGGAGGCGTATAGAATGTGACACAGAAGAGAGGAATTGCCTGAGAGAGGGATGGGGGGATGCATTTATCCATCAGCCCCCATTCCCCATTGTCACGGACTGCCCCATAGGGTGTTAAGGACTTCACACCTCCAGGCTGCACATGTGTGAGGGCCAGGCAGATTTCCATCGGGAATGGGAAGCGGAAGGAGGCAGAAAGCAAGCGATGTTCAATGCAGCTGAGGCCAGATGTTGTCAAGTTACACCTGTGCAAAGATAGCTGTCACAGCAGTGGGATAAAAAAAATGGGCCAAATCAGCAAACTTTTTCTGTAAAAGGCCAGATAATAAATACTTTAAGCTTTTCAGGCACATATTCCTCTTTGCTATTTTATAATCCTTTTAAAAATGTTTAAGAAAATTCTTAGTTTGTGTGCCTTAGAGGACAGGCCATGGCAGATCTGACCAGTGGACTGCACTTTGCTACCCCCTAGCCAAGAAGATGTGGGGTCTTTCCTGTCCTAATAGAGAGGACTTCCCTGACTACCTTAGTTATGAGTGCACCTGCCCCTCGCCCCTCCCAATCTCCCTTCTTGCTTGATTTTTCTCTTTAGCATTTATCACTTCCAAAATGTTATAGACAATTTACATATTTATTTAGTTTACTGTACAGATGCTTCAATAGAATGTAAACTTCACGCATGCAGGATCTTTCTTTCATCTGGTGTGCTCACTGCAGTATTCCAGCGTGAGTGCTTGACCCATAGTAAATTCTCAATACATTTTTGTTAAATAAATCAACACAATAGCATGCTTGTGTTTAGCACTTTACAAGTGACAAATCTTTGATACACATTTTAATATTCATTTTTGTTTAATTTTCACAACGACCCTCTCAGGTAGGCAAAGCAGGTACTAACTATTATCTTGATTTTGCAAATAAAGAAGAGAGGTTAAGCAATGAAGACAGCATTAGAATAGAAGAAAAATCAGGGACTCTGGATCATATAGACCTGGCTTTGAATTCTGGCTCTAACACTGCATGATCCTGCATAAGTTGTGTAGCTTCTCTGCAATCAGTTCTTATCAGTGAAATGAAGATAGCAATACTTGCCTTACAAGGCTATGTGCAGGTTAAATGAAATAGTATATTTGGGGAAATAGTAGTAGAATTTAATTGACAGCCCTTGGGCAGGAGTGTGGGAAAGGGCTTTTCACAGAGTACTTGCATCTTTATGTGCCATTCTACAGGAAAGTGACGAAAACCACCAGTCTGCAAATTCTAACCCCATCCACAGGAAGAAAAGGCACAAACACATCACAATTGTCCACAGCCATCATTTACACCACCTATGCCACTGCCCTCGGGCTGAGTTTTGTTTGGCTGCTTAGTATGGTTTTGTCTACAAGTAGGTTAAAAGGCCGTTTCTTTACTTTAGGCAGGTGTTCAGCTTGGCTGCAATATAAGCTGCTTCTTGCCAGTTGTCTTACTCTAGCTTGATGCATTTACTGAACTTGTCTGGCCCCTGTGCACATTTTGAGTTCTATCCCCCTGGCTTAGTATTAAGAATTTTGGGCAGCAGTCAAACCTAGGTTTGAATCTTGACACTACCATATATTTAATCTCTCTGAGCTTCAGTTTCTCCATTTATATGACACTGGGATATTTTGCCTCCCTAATGCTATGTGTCCTAAGGTATTAGGTATTAGCATTAGGTAGGGCTTAAGCCCCCAGTTTGCAAGGCTTCCAGTCCAGTCCCTTTCCTGATTTTCCAAAGCGATCCCAGCCTGCATATAAATGAAGGAAATGAAAAGCTAGTTCTGTTTGCTCTCAGTGCTGTAGTCTTTTCTGTAACAGAAACCTCAGCATTCCAAAGAGATGTCTCTAATCCTTGCTGCTGTCATCACTGGTGCCAGAATAACTATCCCTGGAGCTTATGGTAGTTAGTCCTCAAAGACGGCCCCCAGTGATCCATCACTCTGAATATTTATTCTCTTAAATCTGGGCAGACCTGGAACTAACTTTTGACCAATAGATGTGGCCAAAGTAATGCTGCGTGTCTTCCAAGGCTGTCATAAAAAATGATACAGCTTCTATCTGACTCCCTTGGAAAATGTGTTCTGGGAGAAGCCAGCCTTCGTGTTAGAATTCTAACTATTCTGGGACAGCCATACTGTGAGGAATTCCAAGCTACCCACGTGAATATGTCCTGTGGAAGAAATCAAACCCCTGATGGACAGCTGCAGATTCCCTCTTATCAACAGTCAGCACCAACTTGCCAGACAGAGAATGAAGAAGCCATTTGGATGTCCAACTCACTCAAGCCTCCAGATGACCCTAGCTCCAGCCACCACCTGATTGCTACTGCATGACAGACCACAGCAAGAGCCTTCTTACTGAGCCCAGAACAATGAGAACTAACAAACTGGCTGTTGTTTTAAGCTACTGTTTGTAGGAGATTTGATATGCAGCAATAGAGAGTGAGTACAAGATTGTACAGACCATTGTTGACTGGTACATCTGAAGCCACACAGCTTCTGCTTCTGGTTGCTGCCAGCATTGCTGGTGGAAATTCCTGCCCAGAAGACACTGTTCCTCAAAAGGTGAGGGAGGATGACTCTTCTCTCTGCATCATACTTGAACAAGGCTGCCCCATGACAAGATTGCTTCAAACCATTTCTCCAACTCCTTCTCCAGGTCATAAGCCTGCCACCAAGATGACTCAGTTGGAGCAGGTTCTAGGATCCACTGCTAAACAGATTGTATCAAGCAAGGTCCCAACAAAAAATATATATGGTACTTTCAAATTAGAAAAATAAAGGACTATTTACAGAGAGTGGGTATAGAGGACCCACAAGGAATAGTGGGGTAATCCCAAACTAGCAACCTCAGTGGAATGTTACTACCTCTTTGCCCATAAGGATGAGAGAAAGAAGCAGTTAGTGGAACCTGAAAAGAGTCATGCAGAGAAGGCCACTTTGAGAGGAACTATGTATTTCAGTCTAGAGATGTAGCCAGCCCTAGGCAACATTTTAGAAAATGAGCCAGAGGAATAAATATCTAGAGCTCTTTCCCATGCCCTCCTCTGATTTCCTGCTGGAGATTTTCACTGCCAAAATCAAGCAGAAGTTAGAAGTCGAGGAAGTCCATTGGTGTATTTTATTAGTCTATACAGGTCAGCCTCCTGGAGCTTAGGTCAGGATGAGAAAGGACAAAGGAAGATATCTGGCATGTAGACCTGGATCCATCATTACCTAACATCTTCAGCCCAACAGTCCATCTCTTTCTCTCCTAATGGAGATTTTATCCTAGGAATCTCAATGTCACTCCCTGCCAATCAGATGAAACCCATCACCTTTCAATAATTTTGGCTCTTAGATAAGAAAAGTTCTGAATCCTTTCTCTCCCTAAAGGCCCCTGGGTTCCTTATACGAGTTTGTCCACTCCACTCTCCAGCAATTTTAAGGCTTCAATCACTTCTCTCTCTCTGATACCTTCCCCAAAAAAACTTTAAGCACAGAACATTTCTGGAAGGCTATCCAAGAAAATAATTATTGTGGTTACAGTAGGTCTGGGGTAGATAAGAACTTCTGTCACTTCTTCTGTTCTGTTTAAAAAAAAATTGCCATAACCTGGAGTTACTTTTTATAATTAAAGTAAAATGAAAATAATAACATCTGTCTCATAGAAGAGAATTAAATGAGATAATGGATAATTCACTACTGAGCACACAGCAAGTGTACAGTTAATGACATTTTTCTTCTCCTCCTCCTCCTCATCTTTAAGTAATTTGCCCAAAGTCACAATAAAGGCTCAGATTTGACTTCAAGGTTCTGGATTCAAGTTTAATGTACTTTGTACTACATCACACCTTCTTTAATCATGCAAATAAAATCATTTCTTCCAAAAAATACAGGAAGAAATGACAGCCAAGGCCCACTACTGACCTCTGTATACCTGCAGACATGAGGTTTCATAGTTCTAGAACAGAGACCAGGGAGCTGCACTGAGCTCTGAGAACTTCAAGAACAGAAACAAGGAAAAGCAGACCACTACTATAATTCCTGTGGCTCTGAAGAAGGGCAGAGCAAGGAGGCAAAATCAGGATGGCCAAAGGGAAATGCCAAGGTCAGGGAAGTGCCACCTCCTCTAAAAGTGGTATAAGAGTGACACCTGGCTCAGCAAACCTGATATTCCAAGCCACAATTACCTTCTTAACCCCTTTTCTTAAAAAATCCCCTTTCAGTCTTCAAGAGGTTCTTTCCAGTGGAATGCCTTTCAATTAAAAAGGAAAAGCAATGAACATAAATAATTTAGCTTCAAGAAATTTCCTTTGCCTATGACTCTACTGGAAGCCATCTATTCTTCATAGACCCAATTCAGTGGCCATTGATGCTTTCCTGATCAATGCCATTACAAAACTGCAGCCTCACAAAGGCTGTTGTTCCACTCTCAGACCCTCAAAAGTTGTTGCAGAATAAAGACACAGGAGCCCATCTCTTCCAGCCAAACCCTGGACTGCCAGACATTGAAGGGTCACTGTATTAGTTCCTTCAAAGGCAGGTAGCCCATTATAGTGTACAGCCCCTCTCTTTGCATTCCTGGAAGGTGTTGAGTCATTGGAGAAGAACTACCTGATGCTACACACATAAATGTCCCTCTCTAGTGATGCCAAGCCAGGCTCTAGATCAGGGTTCAGCTCCTCCTTCTTTTCTTTCTGTTCAACTGGGACATCCTGTCTACAGGAATGGGACAGCCTTTGCTCTTTGTTTCCATTTTCTGTTTAGAAGCTTTCACTAATTTATTTACTAACTAAAAAAAGTTTTTAAAATATATGTATGTGTATTTTTGTGATTTTTTTTCTTTTTTGCGGTACGCGGGCCTCTCACTATTGTGGCCTCTCCCGTTGCAGAGCACAGGCTCCGGATGCGCAGGCTCAGCGGCCATGGCTCACGGGCCCAGCCACTCCGCAGCATGTCGGATCTTCCCGGACCGGGACACGAACCCGTGTCCCCTGCATCGGCAGGCAGACTCTCAACCACTGTGCCACCAGGGAAGCCCGGTATGTGTATTTTTAGTCTAATAGAGAAGACAGACAATTAATAACTAGAACACAAAAGGATAATTGTTATAAATGAGAAACATAGGAAATAAGGACCACCAACTCTAAAAGGATGGAAAAGTTTCCCAGAGGAAATGTCTTTCAAGGTGAGTCCTGAAGAAAAATGAAGGTTATTTAGGCAAGTGTGTGTGTGTGTGTGTGTGTGTGTGTGTGTGTGTGTGTTGAGGGTGGGGGAAGAGAAAGTGACATATGTGAAGACAACATCAAGAAAGTACAGAGATTTTAAGAAATCAGAAGGGTTGAATATTGCTGGAATATAGCATGTGAGGTAGAGATGGACATGGTAAGAACTGTTGAACTGTACAGGTAAGCAAAGACCAGTCTCTGTTTCTCCTCTTTATTTGGATGCTTTCATATATTTATTTATTCAATAAATATTTATTAAGTTCTCCACATTTGGCTATTAATGGAAGAACATGAAAGGCCTTGTAAAACCAGGTTAAGAAATTTTGTCTTTATTCTAAAGGCCGTGGGGTAACACTGAAGTATTTTTTTTTTTAACATCTTTATTGGAGTATAATTGCTTTACAATGGTATGTTAGTTTCAGCTTCACAACAAAATGAATCAGTTATATATATACATATGTTCCCATACCTCTTCCTGCTTGCGTCTCCCTCTCTCCCAGCCTCCCTATCCCACCCCTCCAGGTGGTCACAAAGCACTGAAGTATTTTAATCAAGACCAAGCTAGTGTCCTGGGAAAGCTGGTATCAATCACCAAGACCCCTTCAGGTTTTTTCTGAGGGAAGCCCAGGAGTTTATCACTCAGATAAGATATAGGAGCCTGAGGAGAGTGCAGAGGATATGACCCTTCTGGGACTCTCGCTACACTATGTCAAAGTAAACACCAAGTGAAAATGTATTAATAGGTTATAGATAACTATGCTCCCCACTTTCCTTAACCAGAGACTTCCTGGGAGACCTGGAGTCCCAGGACAGGAATCCCTTAGGGCACCTCCTAGGGCTGAGGTTCCCAAGGGTACCCAGAGCAGCTTTGTTATTAGATGCATAAACTTTTAGGATTGCTATGTCCTCTTGATGGGATGACTACTTTATTATTAGTAAATGACTCTCTTTATCCTTAGTAATATTCTTTGCTCTAAAATCTACTTTGTTTGATATTAATTTAGCTACTGAGCTTTCTCTTCATAGTGTTAAAATGAGATATCTTTTTCCATGCTTTTACTTGTAACATATTTATGTTTTCATATTTAAAGTGGGTTTCTTTTAGATAGCATATAGTTGAAATTTTAAAAAATCAAATCTGATAGTCTTGGTCTTTTAACTCAGTGTTTAGATCATTTACATTTAATGTGATTATTGATATGATTTAATTTAAATCTACCATCTTGCTATTTGTTCTCAATTTTCCTCCTTGGTTTTTTTGTTTTTTGTGTGTGTGGTTTTTTTTGGCCATGCTGTGTGGCATGTGGGATCTTAGTTTCCTGACCAGGGATTGAACCCACACCCCCTGCATTGGAAGCACAGAGTGTTAACCACGGCACCACCAAGGAAGTCCCTCTCCTTGGTTCTTTACCTTTCCTCCTTTCTTCCTTCATTTGCATTCATAGATTTTTTTTGATTCCCTTGTATTTCTTTTGTTGGCTTATTAGCTTATTACCTTATTATAATAAGTGGCTTATTACCACTTTGCTGTGTAATTTTGTTGGTTATCTTATGGTCTCTAGTGCATATCTTTTTAAGAAAATTTTAAAAATATTTATTGATTTTATTTTGGCTGCGTTGGGTCTCTGCTGCTGTGCACAGGCTTTCTCTAGTTGTGGCAAGCAGGGGCTTCTCTTGTTGCAGAGCACAGGCTCTAGGCACTCAGGCTTCAGCAGTTGTGGCACATGGGCTCAGTAGTTGTGGCTCATGGGCTCTAGAGCACAGGCTCAGTAGTTGTGGTACAAGGGCTTAGTTGCTCTGCAGCATGTGGGATCTTCCCAGACCAAGGCTCAAACCCGTGTCCCCTGCATTGGCAGGTGCATTCTTAACCACTGAACCACCAGGGAAGTCCTCTAGTGTATATCTTTAATTTACCAAAGTCTACCTTCAAGTGGTATTATATCATTTCAAACATAAGGACCTTAAAATAATATATTTCCATTTCTATTTTCCTGGACTTTCTGCTACTGTTGTCATATATTTCACTTCTAAGCTATCCAGTTTGTTGGCATCAAATTATGAGGCAAAAACTAATAGAATTACAAAGAGAAATAGATTACTCCATTTTCATAGTTGGAGGCTTTAACACCCCTCTATCAGAAATTCACAGATCCAGCAGGGAGAAAATCAATCAGAACATAGTTGAACTCAACAACACCATCAATGGACTGAATATAATTGACATCCATAGACTACTTCATCCCACAACAGCAGAATACACATTCTTTCTCAAGCTTACATGGAACATTCACCAAAATAAAACACATTCTAGGCCAGAAAACACACCTTAACAAATTTAAAAGAATAGAAATCATACAATGTCTGCTCTCAGATCGCAATGGAATTAAACTAGAAACTAATAACAGAAAGATAACTGGAAAATCTCAAACTATGTGGAGATTAAACAACACACTTATGGGATTTCCCTGGTGGTCCAGTGGTTAAGACTCCATGCTTCCAATGCAGGCGGCGCAGGTTCGATCCTTGGTAGGAGAACTAAGATCCCACATCTGCATGGCACAGCAAAAACAAAAACAAAACAAAACAACCCCCCCCACACACTTCTAAACAGCACATGAATCAAACAAGAAATCTCAAGAGAAATTTTAAAATATTTTGAACTAAAAAAATGAAAACACAACTTATCAAAATGTTTGGGATGCAGTGAAAAGCAGCACTTCCAGAGAAATTTATAGCATTGAATGCATACGTTAGAAAAGAATAATGATCTAAAATCAATCATCTAAGTTTCTACCTCAGGAAACTAGAAAAAGAAAAGCAAATTAAATCCAAAGTAAACAGAAGAAAAGAATTAATAACAACTAGAGCAGAAATCGATGAAACTGAAAACAGGAAATCAATAGAGAAAATCGATGCAACCAAAAGCTGGTTCTTTGAAAGGATCAAGAAAATCAATAAGCCTTTAGCTAGGCTAACTAAGGAAAAAAGTAAAGAAATAGTGTAAAAAACTCTATACACAAAAACTTGATAAACTATATGAAATGGACTAATTTCTTGAAAAGATACAACTTGCAAAACTCACATAAGAAAAAAAAATAAGCTAAATAGGCTTATATTTATTTTCTCAAATTGAATCAGTAATTAATAACCTCCCAAGACAAAAAGCACCAGGCCCATATGGGTTCACTGGTAAATTCTACCAAACACTTAAGGAAAAAAATTATCCCAATACTGTACAATCTCTTTCAGAGGACAGAAACAGAGGGAATACTTCCTAACTCATTCTAGGAGGCCACCATTACCCTAATACCAAAAACAAAGATATTATAAGAAAACTACAAACCAATATCTCTCATGAATATAGATACAAAAATCCTCAACAAAGTATTAGTAAATTGAATGTATAAAAAGAATTGTACACCATTAAGAAGTGGGATTTATCCTAGAAAGGTATGCAAAGCTGGTTCAACATTTGAAAATTGATTAATGTAATCAATCACATCATTAGGCTAAACAAGTAAAATCACATGATCTTACCAGTAGATGCAGAAAAAGTATTTGACAAAATTTAACAACAATTCATGATAAAAATTCTCTGTAAACTTGAAATAGAGGGAAGTTTCTTCAACTTGATAAAAGAATATCTACAAAAACCCTAGAGCTAACATCATATTTAAGTGTAAGAAACTTGAAACTTTTCCACTAAGATCAGGTACAAAACAATGATATCCCCTCTCACCACTCATTTTCAACATATATTGGATGTTCTAGCTAATGCAATAAAATAAGAAGAGGAAATAGAAGGTGTAAAGATTGAAAGGAAGGAAAAAAAACTGTCTTTGTTTGCAGGTGACATAATTGACAATGTAGAAATCTGAGCAAATCAACAACAACAAAAAATTTGAAACTAGTAAGTGATTAGAGCAAGATTACAGAATACAAAGTTAATATACAAAAGTCAATCTTGTTCCTGCATACCAGCAATGAACAAGTAGAATTTGAAATTTAAAACACAATACCACTTACATTAGCAGCCAAAAAACTGAAATACTTAAGTATAAATCTAACAAAATACGTACAAGATCTGTAACAGGAAAACTGCAACACTCTAATGAGCAAAGTTAAAGAACAGCTAAATAAGTGGAGAGATAGTCTGTGTTCATGGACAGAAAGACTCAATATTGTCAAGATGTCAGTTCTTCACAACTTGTTCTATAGATTCAATGCAATTTCAATAAAAATCCCAGCATGCAATATTGTGGATATTGACAAGCTGATTCTAACATTTGTACGGCAAGTCAAAAGACCCAGAATGGCCAACACAGTATTGAAGAACAAACTTAGAGGTCCGACAGTGCCCAGCTTTGAGAATTAATATAAAGCTACATGTAATTAATTAATTACTACTGTAATTAAGACTGTATAGTACTGACAAAAGAATAGACAGTAGACCAGTGAAACAGGACACAGATCTTCCTTGACTTATGATGGGATTATGACCCAATAAACCCATCGGAAGTTGAAAACATTATAAGTCGAAATTTAACTTAATGCATTTATACACCTAACCTACCAAACATCATAGCTTAGCCTAGCCTACTTTACACATGCTCAGAACACTTACATTAGTCTAGAGTTGGGCAAAATCATCTAATACTGACTCAATTTTATAATAAAGTGTTGAATATCTCACATAACCTATTGAATACTGTACTGAAAGTGAAATACAGAATGGTTGTATGGGTACAGAATGGATGTAAGTGTTTTGGTTGTTTACCCTCATGATCACTTGTCTGACTGGGAGCTGTGACTCACTGCCACTACCCAGCATCACAAGAGGATATCAGACCGCATATTGCTAGCCCAGGGAAGATCAAAATCCAAAAATTGAAGTACAGTTCCTACTGAATGTGTATTGCTTTCACACCATTGTAAAGTTGAAAAGTTGTAAGTTGAACCATCATACATCAGGGATTGTCTGTAGAGAGCCCCAAAATAGAACCCCATAGATATAGTCAACTGATCTTTAACAAAGGAGCATAGAAAATATAATGGAGCAAGGATAGTCTTTTCAACAAATGGTGCTTGAACAATTGGACATCCACATGCAAAAAATAAATTTAGACACAGACTTTAAACCCTTCACAAAAATTAACTCAAAATGGGTCACATATCTAAATGTAAAACAACACAAAATTATAAAACTTCTAGAAGATAACATAGGAGAAAACCTAGACTACCTGGGTATGTTGATGACCTTTTAGATACAACACCAAAAGTACGATCCATGAAAAAAATACTTGATAAGCTGACTTCATTAAAATTAAATTAGATTCTGCTCTGAGAAAGACAATGTCAAGATGACGAGAAGAAAAAAGGCAGGGTCAAGACAGTGGGGTACAAAGACCCTGAGCTCACCTCCTCCCACTAATGCACCAAAACTACAACTACATATAGAACAACTCTCTCTGAGAATGACCTGAAGACTAGCATAATGGCTCTTCTACAACCAAGAATATAAAGGGAAAACCTCACCAAGATGGATAGGAGGGGAAAAGAAGCAATCTAGTCAAGATCTACACTGCCAGTGGGAGACTCAGAAGAGGAGGGGAGTATCACAAGCTTGGGGATCCTCCTTAAGAAGTGAGGGGATCAAGGTCCACATTGGGCACCCCAGCCATGGGGTCCAGCACCAGGTAGATGAGGCCCCTTATCTGGCTTTGAAAGCCAATGGGGCTTACAACCAGGAGAACTGGAGGGCTGTAGGAAATCAAGACTCTGCTCTTAAGGGTATACACACTTGCTCACTCCCAGTCCCCGTGCATAGGCAGCAGATTGAAAAGCGTCTGGTGCCCTGGAAGACCTGCAAGGAGACCACCCCAGCACACACTCCCAGCCTACACTGGGCTCTGGCTCCAGGCCCTGTGGCTCCAGCCCCATCCTCCATCAAGGCAGAGACACCAGCACACCCCAAGAGAAGCTGCAGCTCACACTAAGCTCCAGCTCTAGCCCTTCTTATTCTGGCCTCACCTTCCACCAAGGTGGCAGCTCCAGCATGCCCCAACAGAGCCCCAGCTCACACAGAGTTCTGCTCTAGGCCCTCTGGCTCCAGCCCCAGCCCCTGCCAAGGTGACATCCACCAGCATGCCCCAAGAGAAGCCATGGCTTGCACCAGACTCCAGCTCTAGCCACCCTACCCACTGCTCCAGCCTGCCCCTGCCAAGACAACAGACCTGGCACACAAGGGGAAAAACTCCAGCCTGCTCTAACCTCAGATAGAACTCTGCCACCAAAGCCAATGGGCACATGCAGACTGCATAGGGATGCTCCCACACAAAGACACATCTTCAAGACCAGGGCAGGAAACTATTTCACCTATTTCATAGAGACAAACAGAGAAAGTCAAGCAAAATGAGGAGACAGAGGAATATTTTTCTAAATGAAAAAACAAGATAAAACCTCAGAAAAAAAACTAATTAAATGGAGATAGTAATTTACCTGATAAAGAATTTAAAGCAATGGTCATAAAAATACTCACCAAACTCAGCAAAAGAATAGAGGAACACAGTGAGAACTTCAGCAGAGAATTAGAATATATTAAAAAGAACCAATCAGAGCTGAAAAATACAATAACTAAAATGAAAAATATACTAGAAGGAATCAATAGCAGATCCAGTGATACAGAAGAATGCACAAGTGACCTGGAAGACAAAGTAGTGGAAATTACCCAATCAGAAGAGAAAAAAAAAATTAATGAGAATAGTTTAAGGGACCTCTGGGACAACATCAAGCATAGTAACATTTGCATCATTGAGGTCCTAGAAGCATAAGAGAGAGAGAAAGGGGAAGAAATTTTATTTGATAAAATAATGGCTGAAAACTTCCCTAACCTTAAAAAGGAAACAGGTATCCAGGTTCAGGAAGCACAGAGTCCCAAGCAAGATGAACCTAAAGACATATCATAATTAAAATGGCAAAAGTTAAAGATAAAGAGAAAATTTTTAAGGCAGCAAGAGAAAAACAAAGAGTCACACACAAGGGAATCCCCATAAGGCTATCAGCTGATTTTTCTGTAGAAATTTTTCAAGCCAGAATGGAGTGGTATGACATATTATAGTGCTGCAATGTAAAACCCTACAACCAAGGAAACTCTTCCCAGCAAGGTTATCATTCAGAATTGAAGGAGAGAGAGAGTTTCACAGATAAGCAAAAACTAGAAGAGTTCATCACCGCTAAACTAGCCTTACAAGAAATGTTAGTGGGGTGGTGGTGGTGGGATGAATTGGGAGATTGGGATTCACTTATGTACACTAATATGTATAAAATAGATAACTAATAAGAACCTATTGTATATATATAAAAAAGAAATGTTAAAGGGTCCTCTTTAAGCAGAAAAGAAAAGGCCACAAAAGAAAGAAATAAGTGTATGAAGGGGAAAAAAATCTCACTGGTAAAGTCAAAAGTATAGTAAAGGCAGTGAATAAACCATTTTAAAAAGCTAGTATGAATGTTAAAAGACAAAAGTCGTAAAATCAACTATGGCTACAATAAACAATTAAGGGATACACATAAAGATGTAAAATATGACATCAAAACCATAAAACATGGGGAGGAGAGTAAAAAAGGTAGAACTTTTAGAATGTATTTGAACTTAAATGACTATCAGTGTGCATATATATATATATATATATATATATATATATATATACACATACATACATACACACACACACCTCATGGTAACCACAAACCAAAAACTTCAATAGGTACACAGAAATTAAAGACAAAGGAACTTAAATATAATACTAAAGAAAATCATCAAACCACAAGGGAAGAGACTGAAAGAAGAATAGAGAAAAGCTACAAAAATAACCAGAAAACAAGTAACAAAATAGCATTAAGTACATACCTATCAATAATCACTTTAAATATAATAGACTAAATGCTCTAATCAAAAAACATAGGGTGAAAAAAGCAAGGCACCATCTATATGCTGTCTACAAAAGACTTATTTCAGAGCTTAAGACACACACAGACTGAAAGTGAAGGGATGGAAAAAACATACTCCGTGCAAATGGAAATGAAAAGAAAGCTGGGGTAGCAGTACTCATGTCAGACAAAATAGACTTTAAAACAAAGTCTGTAACAAAAGACAAAGGAGGCATTATATAATTATAATGGGATCAATCTAAGAAGAAGGTATAACATTCGTAAACATATATGCAACCATCACAGGAGCACCTTAATATATAAAGCAAATATTAACAGATATTAAGGGGGAAATCGACAATAGTACAATAAGTATAGGGGACTTTAACAGATCATCCAGACAGGAAATCAATAAGGAAAGAGTGGCCTTAAATGATACATAATAGTAGATGGGCTGAATAGACATCTACAGAACATTCCATCCAAAAGCAGCAGAATACACATTCTTTTCAAGCACACATAAAAAATTCTCCAGGGTATGGGCTTCCTTGGTGGTGCAGTGGTTGGGAGTCTGCCTGCCGATGCAGGGGACGTGGGTTCATGCCCCGGTCCGGGAAGATCCCATGTGCCACGGAGCGGCTGGTCCCGTGAGCCATAGCCGCTGGGCCTGCGTGTCTGGAGCCTGTGCTCCACAACGGGAGAGGCCACAACAGTGAGAGGCCCGCATACTGCAAAAAAAAAAAAATTCTCCAGGGTAGATCACATACTAGGCCACAAAACAAGTTTCAGTAAATTTAAGAAGAGTGAAATCATATCAAGCATCTTTTCCAACCACAATGGTAGGAAACTAGAAATCAATTACAGGAAAAATCACAAATATGTGGAGACTAAACAACATGCTACTAAAAAACCAATGGGTCAATGAAGAAATCAAAATGGAAATTTAAAAATACCTTTCAGATGACTGAAAATAGAAATATAACTTTCCAAAATATTTGGAACACAGCAAAAGCAGTTCTAAGAGGAAAGTTTATAGGATTACAGGCCTACATCAAGAAACAAGAAAAATCTCAAATAACCCAACTTTCCACCTAAGTGAATTAGAAAAAGAACATATGAAGTCCAAAGTTAGTAGAAGGAGGGGAATAATAAAAATCAGAGCAAAAATAAATGAAAGAGATCAAAGAAAAAATCAATAGAAAAGAAGAATGAAACTAAGAGCTGGATTTTTAAAGGTAAACAAAATTTATAAACCTTTAACTAGACTTATCAAGAAAAAAGAGAGACGGCCCAAATAAATAAAATTAGAAATGAAAAAGAAGTTCTACTGATATCACAGAAATACAAATAATCATGAAGGAATACCACAAACATTTATATGCCAACAAATTGGACAACCTAGAGAAATAGACAAATTCCTAGAAACATAAAATCTTCCAAGACTAAGTCAGGAAGAAATAGAAAATCTGAATAGACCAATTACTAGTAATGAAATTGAATCAGTAATCAAAAAACTCCCAACAAATAAAAGTTCAGGACCAGAGAGTGTCACAGGGGAATTCTGCTAAATATTTAGAGAAGAGTTAATACCCATCCATCACAAATTATTCCAAAAGATAGAAGAGGAGGGAACATCAATAGATGTGGGAAAAGCATTTGCCAAAGTTCAACACCCATTCATGATAAAAACTCTCAACAAAATGGGTATAGAGTGTACGTACCTAAACATAATAAAGGCCATTTATGAAAAACCCACAGTTAACATCAAACTCAATGGTAAAAAGCTGAAAGCAGAAAAAAGACAATGATGCCCACTCTTGACAGTTGTATTTAATATAGTAATCAGGCAAGAAAAAGAAGTAAAAGGCATCCAGATTGGAAGGAAAGAAGGAAAACTGTCACTATTGGCAGATGACAAAATACTATATGTAGAATACCCTAAAGACTCCAACAAAAACTTATTAGAACTAATAAATGAATTCAGTAAAGTTGCAGGATACAAAATTAATATACAGAAATCTGTAGCATTTCTATACACTAATAATGAACTATCAGAAAAAGAAATCAAGAAATTCCATTTAATACTGAATAAAAAAGAATAAAATACCTCAGAATAAATTTAACCAAGGAGGTGAAAGACCTGTACTCTGAAAGCTGTAAGACACTGATGAAAAAAACTGAAGACAATAAAATAAACAGAAATATATTTGAAGGGACTTCCCTGGTGGTCCAGTGGCTAAGGCTCAATGCTCCCAATGCAGGAGGCCTGGGTTCGATCCCTGGTCAGGGAACTAGATCCCACATGCCACAACTAAGAGTTCACATGCTTCAACTAAAAATCTTGCATGTCGCAATGAAGATCCCACACCAGCAACGAAGATCCCACGTGCTGCAACTAAGACCCAGGTGCAGCCAAATAAATAAATATTTTAAAAAAAGAATAAGTGGGAAAAAAAGAGAAAGATATTTGATGATCTTGGACAAGATGAATTAATATTGTTAAAATGTCCATCCTACCCAAAGCAATCTACAGATTCAATGCAGTCCCTATCAAAATAGACATGGCATTTTTCATAGAACTAGAAAAAATAATCCTAAAATTGTATGGAACCACAAAAGACCACAAATAGCCAAAGAATCTTAAGAAAGAAGAACAAAACTGGAAGTATCATGGTCCCTGAGTTCAAACTATACCACAAAGCTATAAAATTCAAAATAGTATGGTACTGGCACAACAACAGACACATAGATCAATGGAACAGAATAGAGAGCCCAGAAATAAACACATGCACCTATGGTTACTTAATCTATGACAAAGGAGGCAAGAATATACAATGGGAAAAAGTCTCTTCAATAAGTGGTTTTAGAAAAATTGGACAGCTGCATGTAGAAGAATGGAATTAGAACATTTTCTCATACCGTATGCAAAAAGGAACTCAAATGCATTAAAGATTTAAATGAAAGACCTGAAACTATAAAACTCCTAGGAGAAAACATAGGCAATATGCTCTTGACATTGGTCTTAGCAATAATTCTTTTTTTCTTTTGCCCACACTGTGCAGGTTGCAGAATCTTAATTCCCCAACCAGGGATTGACCCCTGGCCATGGCAGTGAAAGCGCTGAGTCCTAATCACTGGACTGCCAGGGAATTCCCTTAGCAATAATTTTGGACGTGTCTCCTCAGGTAAGGACAACAAAAGCAAAAGTAACCAAATGGAACCTAATCAAACTAAAAAGCTTCTGCACAGTGGAGGAAACCATCAACAAAATGAAAGGGCAACCTACTGAATGAGATAAGATATTTGCAAACAACATGTCCAATAAGGGTTTAATATCCAAAACATAAAGAACACATTAAACTCAATATCAAGAAAACAAACAACCCGATTAAAAATTGGGCAGAGGACCTGAATAGGCATTTTTCCAAAGAAGACATATGGATGGCCCACAGTCACATGAAAAGATGCTCAACATCACTAATCATCAGGGAAATGTAAATAAAAACCACAATAAAATATCACCTCACACCTGTCAGAATGACTATAATCAAAAAGACAAGAAATAGCAAGTATTGGAGAGGATGTGGAGAAAAGGCAACCCTTAGTACACTGTTGCTGGGAATGTAAGTTGGTAAAGCCACTATAGAAAACAGTATGGAGGTTCCTTAAAAAATAAAAAAAAAGAACTACCATATGATCCAGTAATTCCACTCCTGGGTATTTATCCAAAGAAAACAAAAACACAAATTCAAAAAGATATATGCACCCCAATGTTCATAGCAGCATTATTTACAATAGTCAAGATATGGAAGTAACCTAAGTGTCCATAAACAGATGAAGGGATAAAGAAGATGAGACACACACACACACACACACACACACACACACACACTCACAGTGGAATACTACTCAGCCATTAAAAAAAGAATGAAATCTTGCCATTTGCAACAACATGGATGGACCTGGAGGATATTATGCTTAGTGAAATAAGTCAGATAGAAAGACAAATTCTGTATGTTTTCACTTATATGTGGAATCTAAAAAGCAAAACAAATGAAAAACAACAAAACAGACACACAGATACAAAGAACAAACTAGTGTTTACCAGAGGGGAGAGGGATAAGGGGAGGGGCAAACTAGGTGAAGGGGATTAAGAGGTATAAACTACCAGTTATAAAATAAATAAGTCAAAGGGATATAATGCACAGCACAGGGAATATAGTCACTATTTTATAATAACTTTGTATGGTCTATAATCTATAAAAATATTGAATCACTATGTTGTATACCTGAAGCTAATATAATATTGTAAGTCAACTCTACTTCAGTAAATTTTAAAAAGATGATAAGACAAGCTACCAAATGGAAGAAAATATTTGCGAAAGACACATCTGATAAAGGACTGTTATCTAAAATATGCAAAGGACTCTTAAAACTCAACAACAGTAAAACAAACAACCTGATTTCTTTTTATTGAAGTATAGTTGATTTACAGTGTTGTGCCAGTCTCTGCTGTACAGCAAAATGACTCAGTTATACACATGTATACATTCTTTTTCTATATTCTTTTCCATTATGGTTTATCACAGGATATTGAGTATAGCTCCCTGTGCTATACAGTGCTATCATTAGGACCCTGTTGTTTAGTCATTCTAAACGTAATAGTTTGCATCTACCAACCCCAAACTCCCAGTCCATCCCTCTCCCTCCCCACACCCTTGGAATCACAAGTCTGTTCTCTATGTCTATGAGTCTGTTTCTGTTTTGTAGATAGGTTCATTTGTGCCATATTTTAGATTCCACATATAAGTGATACCATATAGTACTTGTCTTTTTCTTCCTGACTTACTTCACTTAGTATGATAATCTCTAGAGGCATCCATATTGCTGCAAATGGCATTATTTCATTCTTTTTTAATGGCTGAGTAGTATTCCATTGTGTATAGGTACCACACCTTCTTTATCCATCCGTCTGTCGATGGACATTTAACAACCTGATTTTTTTAAATGGGCCAAAAACCTTATGACACACACCACCAAAGAAGATACACAGATGACAAATAAGCATATGAAAATATGCTCCGTGTCATATATCTTCAGGAAAATGCAAACTAAAACAAAAATGCAATACTACCTATTATAATGACCAAAATCTGGAACACTGACAATACCAAATGATGCTGAGGATGTGGAGCAACAAGGACTCTCACTCACTGCCAGGTAGAGTGCAAATTGGTGCAGCCATTTTGGAAAACAGTTTGGGGGTTTCTTACAAAACTAAACCTACTCTTACCAAGGATCCAGCAATCATTCTCCTTGGTTATTTACCCAAAGGAACTGAAAACTTATGTCCACACAAAAACCTGCACATGGATGTTTATAGTAGCCATATTCATAACTGTCAAAACTTGGAAACATCCAAGATGTCCTTCAATAGGTAAATGGGCAAGCTCCTCAGCTGTCAGGAGCCGAGGATGAAAAAGAGGCTCACACACTAGGTCTCTATTCATGCTCTCCCTGGAATGCCTGTCCATATCTTTCCCATATATATAACCCAGCTCTTATCCCTCTCTAACAGAAAGCCAACAGGACATAATTTAATTCTCCTCTGAACATTTAGTCACCTTGCCCTGTACCTCTTAGAAAACGTTCCACATTCTGGTTTTCATCTGCAGACACAATTTTGCCTCAGTCTATATTATAAGCATCTTAGGGACAGTGATTACTCTTTTGTGGGTTCTAATCCCATCTCTGCATACAGCTGCATAAAGGTGAACAATTCTTTTAGCATCTCTGAGCCTGGTTCCTCATCTGTAAAATAAGCATAAGAAAAACTTCCCTGCCTGCACCTCTTGGGGTTGTTGTGAAATCCCATCAAAGTCAAACTTATTCATTTACCTTATAAACTGTGATATGTTAGGCAAACGTGACTACAAATGGGGACATTGAGGCACTAAATATATTTAAGAAACTTCTTAAGTAGGTTTCTGAGCAGAATTAAAGTGAGGCTACCCATCCTATACCCATCTCCATTCCTCTGTAAGAGCAAAGTTAAGAGCATGGGCTCTGGAGGAAGACTACTTGGGTTCTATGGGCTTTGGGCAAGTTATTGAACTATTCTGCAGGCACTACTTCTTATTCACTTTTACATCTAGCAGGTGCATAACTGGCATCCAGCATCAAAGGACAAGAGCAGTGTCTAAGGAAGCAGAGGATCAGTTGCTACCCCAACTTGCCAGGTCCCGGGCAAATCAGCTATACATATACATATATCCCCATATCTCTTCCCTCTTGCATCTCCCTCCCTCCCACCCTCCCTATCCCACCCTTCCTATCCCACCCTTCTAGGTGGTCACAAAGCACCGAGTTGATCTCCCTTTGCCACACAGCTGCTTCCCACTAGCTATCGGTTTTACATTTGGTAGTGTATATATGTTCATGCCACTCTCTCACTTTGTCCCAGCTTACCCTTCCCCCAACCCCCGTGTCCTCAAGTCCATTCTCTAGTAGGTCTGTGTCTTTATTCCCGCCCTGCACCTAGGTTCTTCATGACCACTTTTTTCTTTTTTAGATTCCATATATATGTGTTAGCATATGGTATTTGTTTTTCTCTTTCTGACTTACTTCACTCTGTATGACAGACTCTAGGTCCACCCACCTCACTACAAATGACCCAATTTCGTTTCTTTTTATGGTTGAGTAATATTCCATTGTATACATGTGCCACATATTCTTAATCCATTCATCTGTTGATAGACACTTAGGTTGCTTCCACGTCCCGGCTATTGTAAACAGAGTTGCAGTGAACATTGTGGTACATGACTTTTTTGAATTATGGTTTTCTCAGGGCATATGCCCAGTACCGGGATTGCTGAGTCGTATGGTACTTCTATTTTTAGTTTTTTAAGGAACCTCCAAACTGTTCTCCATAGTGGCTGTATCAATTTACATTCCCACCAACAGTACAAGAGGGTTCCCTTTTCTCCACAACCTCTCCAGCATGTATTTTTGTAGATTTTTTCATGATGGCCATTTTGACTGGTGTGAGGTGATACCTCATTATAGTTTTGATTTACATCTCTCTAATGATTAATGATGTTGAGCATTCTTTCATGTGTTTGTTGGCAATCTGTATATCTTCTTTGGAGAAATGTGTATTTCGGTCTTCTGCCCATTTTTGGATTAGGTTGTTTGTTTTTCTGATATTGAGCTGCATGAGCTGCTTGTAAATATTGGAGATTAATCCTTTGTCAGTTGCTTCATTTGCAAATATTTTCTCCCATTCTGAGGGTTGCCTTTTTGTCTTATCATTTCCTTTGCTGTGCAAAAGCTTTTGAGTTTCATTAGGTCCCATTTGTTTATATTTTTTTATTTCCATTTCTCTAAGAGGTGGGTCAAAAATGATCTTGCTGTGATTCATGTCACAGAGTGTTCTGCCTATGTTTTCCTCTAATAGTTTGATAGTGTCTGGCCTTATATTTAGGTCTTTAATCCATTTTGAGTTTATTTTCATGTATGGTGTTAGGGAGTGTTCGAATTTCATTCTTTTACATGTAGCTGTCCAGTTTTCCCAGCACCACTTATTGAAGAGGCTGTCTTTTCCCCATTATATATTCTTGACTCCTTTATCAAAAATAAGGTGACCATATGTGCGTGGGTTTACCTCTGGGCTTTCTATCCTGTTCCATTGAGCCATATTTCTGTTTTGGTGCCAGTAACATACTGTCTTGATTACTATAGTTTTGTAGTATACTCTAAAGTCTGGGAGCCTAATCCCTCCAACTCCATTTTTCTTTCTCAAGATTGCTTTGGCTATTCGGAGTCTTTTGTGTTTCCATACAAATTGTGAAATTTTTTGTTCTAGTTCTGTGAAATATGCCAGTGGTAGTTGATAGGGATTGCATTGAATCTCTAGATTGCTTTGGGTATTACAGTCATTTTCACAATGTTGATTCTTCCAAACCAAGAACATGTTACATCTCTCCATCTGTTTGTATTGTCTTTAATTTCTTTCACCAGTGTCTTATAGCTTTCTGCATACAGGTCTTTGTCTCCTTAGGTAAGTTTATTCCTAGGTATTTTATTCTTTTTGTTGCAATGGTAAATTGGAGTGTTTCCTTAATTTCTCTTTCAGATTTTCATCATTAGTGTATAGGAATGCAACAGATTTCTGTGCATTAATTTTGTATCCTGCTACTTTACCAAATTCATTGATTAGCTCTAGTAGTTTTCTGGTAGCATCTTTAGGATTCTCTATGTATAGTATCATGTCATCTGCAAACAGTGACAGCTTTACTTCTTCTTTTCCAATTTGGATTTCTTTTTCTTCTCTGATTGCTGTGGCTAAAACTTCCAAAACAATGTTGAATAATAGTGGTGACAGTGGGAGACCTTGTCTTGTTCCTGATCTTACTGGAAATGGTTTCAGTTTTTCACCATTGAGGAAGATGTTGGCTGTGGGTTTGTCATATATGGCCTTCATAACGTTGAGGTAAGTTCACTCTATGCCGGCTTTCTGGAGGGTTTTTATCATAAATGGGTGTTGAATTTTGTCAAAAGTTTCTCTGCATCTTTTGAGATGATCATATGGTTTTAATTTTCAATTTGTTAATATGGTGTAGCACATTGATTGATTTGCATATATTGAAGAGTCCTTGCATTCCTGGGATAAACCCCACTTGATCATGGTGTATGATCCTTCTGTTGGATTCAGTTTGCTAGTATTTTGTTGAGTATTTTTGCATCTATGTTCATCAGTGATATTGGCCTGTAGTTTTCTTTCTTTGTGACATCTTTGTCTGGTTTTGGTATCAGGGTGATGGTGGCCTCGTAGAATGAGTTTGGGAGTGTTCCTCCCTCTGCTATATTTTGGAAGAGTTTGAGAAGGATATGTTAGCTCTTCTCTAAGTGTTTGATACAATTTGCCAGTGAAGCCATCTGGTTCTGGGTTCCTGTTTGTTGGAAGGTTTCTAATCACAGTTTCAATTTCAGTGCTTGTGATTGGTCTGTTTATATTTTCTATTTCTTCATGGTTCAGTCTCGGAAGGTTGTGCTTTTCTAAGAATTTGTCCATTTCTTCCAGGTTGCCCATTTTATTGGCATATAGTTGCTTGTAGTAATTTCTCATGATCCTTTGTATTTCTGCAGTGTCAGTTGTTACTTCTCCTTTTTCATTTCTAGTTTTATTGATTTGAGTCTTCTCCCTTTTCTTCCTGATGAATCTGGCTAATGGTTTATCAATTTTGTTTATCTTCTCAAAGAACCAGGTTTTAGTTTTATTGATCTTTGCTCTCATTTCCTTCATTTCTCTTTCATTTATTTCTGATCTGATCTTTATCATTTCTTTCCTTCTCCTAACTTTGGGGGTTTTTTGTTCTTCTTTCTCTAAATGCTTTAGGTGTAAGTTTAGGTTGTTTATTTGAGATGTTTCTTGTTTCTTAAGGTAGGATTGTATTAGTAAAAAGTTCCCTCTTAGAACTGTTTTTGTGGCATCCCATAGGATTTGGGTCATTGTGCTTTCATTGTTCTTTGTTTCTAGGTATTTTTTGATTTCCTCTTTGATTTCTTTCGTGATCTCTTGGTTATTAAGTAGTGTACTGTTTAGCCTCCATGTGTTTCTATTTTTTACAGATTTTTTTTCCTGTAATTCATATCTAGTCTCATAGCATTGTGGTCAGAAAAGATACTTGATACAATTTCAATTTTCTTAAATTTATCAAGGCTTGGTTTGTGAGCCACAATATGATCTATCCTGGAGAATGTTCCATGAGCAATTGATAAGAAAGTGTATTCTGTTGTTTTTGGATGGAATGTCACAGAAATATCAATTAAGTCCATCTTGTTTAATGTATCATTTAAAGCTTGTGTTTCCTTATTTATTTTCATTTTGGATGATCTATCCATTGGTGAAAGTGGGGTGTTAAAGTCCCCTACTATGATTGTGTTACTGTCGATTTCCCCTTTTATGGCTGTTAGCATTTGCCTTGTATTGAGGTGCTCCTATGTTGGGTGCATAAATATTTACAATTGTTATATCTTCTTCTTGGATTGATCCCTTGATCATTATGTAGTGTCCTTCTTTGTCTCTTGTAATAGTCTTTGTTTTAAAGCCTATTATGTCTGATATGAGAATTGCTACTCTAGCTCTCTTTTGATTTTCATTTGCGTGGAGTATCTTTTTCCATCACCTCCTTTTCAGTGTGTATGTGTCCCTAGATCTGAAGTGGGTCTCTTGTAAACAGCATATATAAGGGTCTTGTTTTTGCATCCATTCAGCCAGTCTATGTCTTTTGGTTGGAGCATTTAATCCATTTACATTTAAGGTAATTATCAATATGTATGTTCCTATTACCATTTTCTTAATTGTTTTGGGTTTATTATTGTAAGTCATTTCCTTCTCTTGGGTTTCCTGCCTAGAGAAGTTCCTTTAGCATTTGTTGTAAAGCTGGTTTTGTGATGCTGAATTCTCTTAGCTTTTGCTTGTCTGTAAAGGTTTTAATTTCTCCATTGAATCTGAATGAGATCCTTGCTGGGTAGAGTAATCTTGGTTGTAGTTTTTTCCCTTTCATCACTCTAAATATGTCCTGCCAGTCCCTTCTGGCTTGCAGAGTTTCTGCTGAAAGATCCTCTGTTAACCTTATGGGGATTCCCTTGTATGTTAATTGTTGGTTTTCCTTTGCTGCTTTTAATATTTGTTCTTTGTATTTAATTTTTGATAGTTTGATTAATATGTGTCTTGGTGTGTTTCTCACTGGATTTATCCTGTATGGGACTCTCTGCACTTCCTGGACTTGAGTAACTATTTCCTTTCCCATATTAGGGAAGTTTTCAATTATAATCTCTTCAAATATTTTCTTTCTTTTCCTCTTCTTCTTCTGGGTCCCCTATAGTTAGAATGTTGGTGCATTTAATGTTGTCCCAGAAGTCTCTGAGACTCGCTTGAATTCTTTTCATTCTTTTTTTCTTTATTCTGCTCTGCAGTAGTTTTTTCTACTATTTTATCTTCCAGGTCACTTATCCGTTCTTCTGCCTCAGTTATTCTGCTATTGATTCCTTCTAGAGAATTTTAAATTTCATTTATTGTGTTGTTCATCATTGTTTGTTTGCTCTTTAGTTCTTCTAGGTCCTTGTTAAACATGTCTTATATTTTCTCCATTCTATTTCCAAAATTTGGGGTCATCTTTACTATAATTATTCTGAATTCTTTTTCAGGTGGACTGCCTATTTCCTCTTCATTTGTTAGGTCTGGTGGGTTTTTACCTTCCTCCTTCAACTGCTGTGAATTTCTCTGTCTTCTCATTTTGCTTACCTTACTGTGTTTGGGGTCTCCTTTTCACAGGCTGCAAGTTCCCATTGTTTTAGGTGTCTGCCCCCAGTGGCTAAGGTTGGTTCAGGGGGTCATGTAGGCTTCCTGGTGAAGGGGACTAGTGCCTGTGTTCTGGTGGATGAGGCTGGATCTTGTCTTTCTGGTGGGCAGGTCTGCGTCCGGTGGTGTGTTTTGGGGCGTCTGTGAAGTTATTATGATTTTAGGGAGCCTTTCTGCTGGTGGGTGGTGTTGTGTTGCTGTCTTGCTAGTTGTTTGGCATAGGGTGTCCAGCACTGTAGCTTGCTGGTCTTTGAGTGGAGCTGGGTGTTAGCATTGAGATGGAGATCTCTGGAAGAGCCTTCGCTGTTTGATATTACATGGAGCTGGGAGGCCTCTGGTGGACCAATGTCCTGAACTCGGCTCTCCCACCTCAGAGGCACTGGTCTGATGCCCGGCCAGAGCACCAAGACCCTGTCACCACACGGCTCAGAATAAAAGGGAGAATACATAAATAAATAAATAAAATAAAGTTATTAACATAAAAATAATTATTAAAAATAATAAAGTTTAAAAATTTTTAAAAAAGAAAGGAAATAGAGAGCAACCAAACCAAAAAACAAATCCACCAATGATAACAAGCGCTAAAAACTATACTAAAAAAAAAAGTACAGATGGAACCCTAGGACAAATGGTAAAATCAAAGCTATACAGACAAAATCACACACAGAAGCATACACATACACGCTCACAAAAAGTGTAAAAGGAAAAAAATATATATATCGTTGCTCCCAAATTCCACCGCCTCAATTTGGGATGATTCGTTGTATATTCAGGAATTCCAAAGATGCAGGGTATATCAAGTTGATTGTGGAGATTGAATCGGCTGCTCCTGAGGCTGCTGGGAGAGATTTCCCTTTCTCTTCTTTGTTCACACAGCTCCTGGGGTTCAGCTTTGGATTTGGCCCTGCCTCTGTGTGTAGGTCACCTGAGGGCGTCTGTTCCCTGCTCAGGCAGGATGGGGTTAAAGTAACAGCTGATTCGGGGGCTCTGGCTCACTCAGGCTGGGGGGAGGGAGGGGTACGGATGCCCAGTGAGCCGGCGGCGGGCAGAGGCCGACGTGACGTCGCACCAGCCTGAGGCGCCCCGTATGTTCTCCTGGGGAAGTTGTCCCTGGATCATGGGACCCTGTCAGTGGTGGGCTGCACAGGCTTCTGAGAGGGGAGGTGTGGATAGTGACCAAGAAGCTCACAGGCTTCTTGGTGGCGGCAGCAGCAGCCTTAGCGTCTCATGCCTGTCTCTGGTGTCCGTGCTGATAGCTGTGGCTTGTGGCCGTCTCTGGAGCTCGTTTAGTCAGCACTCTTAATCCCCTCTCTTCGTGCACCCTGTAACAATGGTCTCTTGCCTCTTAGGTAGTTCCAGACTTTTTCCCGGACTCCCTCCCAGCTAGCTGTGGTGCACCAGCCCCCTTCAGGCTGTGTTCACGCTGCCAACACCAGTCCTCTCCCTGGGATCTGGCCTCCAAAGCCCGAGCCTCAGCTCCCAGCCCCCACCCGTCCCGGTGGGTGAGCAGACAAGCCTCTCGGGCTGCTGAGTGCTGGTCAGCACCGATCCTCATGCGGGAATTTCTCTGCTTTGCTCTCTGCACCCCTGTTGATGCGCTCTCCTCCGTGGTTCCGAAGCTTCCCCCCTCCACCACTCGCAGTCTCCGCCCGTGAAGGGGCTTCCTAGTGTGTGCAAACCTTTCCTCCTTCACAGCTCCCTGCCACTGGTGCAGGTCCCATCCCCATTCTTTTGTCTCTGTTTTTTCTTTTTTCTTTTGCCCTACCCAGGTACGTGGGGAGTTTCTTGCCTTTTGGGAGGTCTGAGGTCTTCTGCCAGCATTCAGTAGGTGTTCTGTAGGAGTTGTTCCACATGTAGATGTATTTCTGATGTATTTGTGGGGGTAAGGTGATCTCCACGTCTTACTCTTCTGCCATCTTGAAGGTCTCCTGGGAGATTAGTTCTTGATGTATACCTCAAAGCCTCAGACAAGATGAGCTCTTTTTAAATTCACTTATATAATACCTTAAAGTCCATGTAATAAACCATCCTTAAAGGTCTTTTATAAAGGTTTTACACTTCATAGTAGAGACTATCATTTTGGTTAAAATTTAAAACTTTACTGAGTGCAAGTATATTTGAAGGGCAAAATTCTTGGTAGGCTTCTTACCAGCTTTGCAACCCTGGCAAAGCATGCTCCCTCTGGCTCAATTTCCTCCTAAGTAGCTACATCATAGAATTGCTGTGAGGATTAAATATTTTTTAAAGCACCTAACACAGTAAAGCACAAAGGTAGCCAGCAACACCAACAATAATTACAATTTAGCTTTAAAAATTAATTTTAAAATGGATTTAAAAAACTTGAAATCAGTCTTCATGGACCCAATATGTTGAAATACCAGTCATTCACATTTACATTATCAGCCACCAAAAAGGTACCACCCAATGGTAATCCACTACTCTCTATCTTTGTTTGTATTACTCTTTTTTCTGAAATAAGCTTCCCTTCTTTTTCACTTGATGAAAACCTAGCCATCCCAGATCAAATGTCATTTCCTCCAGTGTTTTCCCCACCCCCGCTGGGCAAACAGAAGCTTCCCAGTGCCACATACTTCTATGACAACCATCATCATGTGTCATTTCAAAAGCACATTTCTTTATGTTTAGGTCTCCTCTACTAGACCATGAATGTCTTTGCAAGGATAAGAATGAGCACAAGGCCTGGCTCCTGGTAGGTGCTCAGTATATTTTTTAATTGTTTGAATGAATGAATAAGAACAAATAATTCTTCTGCTTTTAGCTGCTGTTTAGTAAATTCACTCATTATTTATAACAAGAAGAAAGGGTAAGTTTGAGGCCTTGTGTAACTCTACAGGCTCAGGTGCAAGCTAAAAAAAAATTAATCAGTTTTTTAGAAATTCAGTCTCAAATAGAAATAGGAAAGAGTTTAGTGATGGTTACTCACTGCCTCGTGACCAGAAAAATAATTCTAACATAGAATAGTTCCAACTCTACATGCTGTTTTATTGAAAACATCAGAAAACCTTCCAAACTCTTGGGAATCACATGGCTCATCTTTTTAAGTCAAGGCAAACAAGAATAAGAACAAATCCAGGGTTAGTAGACTGTACGTGCCACCCCAAGCAGGCTTAAAGTTTCAAACAAGTTTGATTGAAAACCATGATTTGGCCTATTTTTTAAGAAAATTATAACTCCATTGCTAAATTACGGATATTTGAAAACTTAAGCTGAATCACACATATTTATTTATACTCTGGGATCTATTTTCCCAAAATGTGAGGAGTTCAAAAGTTTGAACAGAGCAGGTTTATAGCCATCACTAATTACCATGGGGACATGGGTAAGTTACTTTATCTTTCTGGGTATTAATTTTGTTCACTGCAAAATGAGAGCATTGGAATGGATAATTTTCAAAGTCCCTTATGACTCTCAGCAAAGTCACAGAAAAGGAGAAGCAAGGGTGTCATTTGGAATAAGCAGAATTGGCATCTGCCAAGATGACATGTTTTGAGAGTCAAAAAGAAAGAACCTCGATCCAAAAATATCTGTCCAAGTAGGACCAAACCCCACAAGGTCAGCAGTAGGGAAGCAGTGAAAGACACAAGAGGCTTTGAAATCAGCCACACCTGGGCTCCAATCCCAACTCTGACACCAGTTTTCTGTCAGTGAGAAAGTAGCCTCTGTTTTCTCATCTGTGAAATGGTAATGCCCCGTCCACACTCAATGATCCAGGGTAGATCAATGATGGTCAAAGTACAGCAGAGCTCTGAGAGTGGCAGGCTTTCCCAGACTTCAGGGTTAGTAATTAGGCAGCAAATAATGAGTTTGTATTACCAGCCTCTACTCCAACATAAAGCACGATGAGAGGGGACCAGTTGCCTGCTGAGCTTCCCTAGAAGAATGGACTTACTCTGGCCCATCAGAAAGCCCAGCTCCACTAGGAAAATGAACCCCTCCTAGGTTCAGCCAACATTACTGTTAATCATCTCTAGATAATAGTTGACTATAGTATTGTTTTAACTGTGGTTGTAGGTTTTTTTGAAGCTGCCATTCCATCCCTACCTGCTAATACCCTCAATGAATTGAGAGTTGACTATAATCACATGTTAAGAGGTGATTTTATAAGTTATTTTACTTTTGTTCAATGGATGCCACAGAAATACACTTTAATGATTTTTAGTGCCTGGGAGACTAGAGCTCAACCAGCAATTTTAGAGTTGAAAAGAATCTGAGGCCCAAGGCCCTCACTCACAAGCAGAAGACCCAGCCTTCCAAGCACCTTGGGAAATGTGTTTGGTAGAGATGAAAGGAGATATAGCCATGTGATCCTTCCCACATACGATTTTGGACAGGATATAATGAGATGATTTCTGCAATGCATCTGACATGATGCCTAGCCCTAGGAGTGACTTATTAATTGGTAATTACTATTATTAAACACAGCTGATCTACGTGGTACCAAACTCTATGACTCTTTTGCTGTGCCACACTGCCTCCCTACGAACACAATGGTCTCTGGACTTTTTGCATCATATATCACACTATAATTTTTTTTAATGTTAGCATACATACTTCAATACATGTGTATTTATTTATATAATATACCTGTGCTACTTTACATGTTAACCCTTACACAAGATAAACATCTAAAAATCCAGTAAAGTATGAAAAAAATGCCTTTAAATAACCTTTATTTCATTAATCTCTGGAACCAAAAATACCTGTAAGCAATGCATTTGAATATGCTTTGTTATTTTTAGAATCTTGGTTTAATATTTTGTGTTACAGCAGTTTGAAGGCGTGCATCTAAGTTCAGCTTATATCAACACTTAGTTTTAATGGTTGTCATAGCTGGAAAAAGAACTTCACGTGGAAGTTCCAAATGGAACCAAATAGAAGTCTCTCACTGACTGCACTTATTAAATCATAATACTCTTTTTTCAGTTCTAGTCACCATTTAAACAGAGATTATTGTTTAAGTTTGGCTAATAAATTTCCATCATTCTTGATGCCAAAAAATTATTCCTGCAAACAAATTAGAAGGAACTGAATATTGATATTTTTAACAAACATACTCAAAACTCACTAAAACTCTTTGGGAGATTATTAAACATATTGGAAAATTCTGTTTACAATTTTATTAAGTATGCAGGTGACAAACATATATAATTTCTACAACTGAACAATATAACAATAGAAACATTCCCCAAGAGCTATTTTCAAAAATGCCCTCTGGGTTCTTTTTAAAAGCAGTTTGTTTCTCATTATTAAATGTCATTTTTACCATGAAGAGGCAAGCTATTTAATCTGTGCTTATTTTTCTTTTAATTTATCTGCTGGGTTACACACTACCAACAACTACCTGTCATCACATAAAAGGTCAATAAATTGAAGTCTTCTCTTTAACTTCAACAACATTTTTAAGTGTTTGACAAAAGATAAACAGTGAACCTCTATGTTCATGGTTATTCCTCGCTCTTTACAAAGCAGGAGTCAGCAAACTACAGCCCTTGGATCAGATAGAGCCTGTCCCTGTTTTTATAAATAAAGTTTTATTGGAACACAGTCACAATCATTCATTTACATATTGTCTATGGCTGTTTTTACCCTACAAAGGCAGAGTTGAATAGTTCTGACAGAGACCATGTGGCCTGCAAACACTGACTATCTTCCTCTTTACAGAAAAAACTTGCCAACCCCTGCTATCAATCATTATAAAAGTTTTACTATTAGGGGCTTTCCTGGTGGCGCAGTAGTTGAGAGTCCACCTGCCGATGCAGGGGACACGGGTTCGTGCCCCGGTCCAGGAGGATCCCACATGCCGCGGAGCGGCTGGGCCTGTGAGCCATGGCCTCTGGGCCTGCGCGTCCAGAGCCTGTGCTCCGCAACGGGAGAGGCCACAACAGTGAGAGGCCCGCGTACAGCAAAAAAAAAAAAAAAAAAGTTTTACTATTAAAGGCTCTGTTTCACAAGATTCACCACACCTACATTCCTGGAATTTTAAATACTATGGCTTTGAGTTCTTTGTTGCAATAGCTGCCTATGAATGATGCAGTGATTAAATTTCTCTTGTGGTTCTGTCCCTCTAGCCTTATCCCTTCTTTTATTAAAGAAGTCATTAATATATTTATAATTAATATATTCCTTCCAGGCTATCTTTCCCTCAGTGAAGACAGAGAGAGAAAATAGTTTTTCATGTATTTCATTATTGGAACAGAATCTAACAAATATCATAACTAAGACAAGTTAGAAACATCTGTACTTTCATCCAGCCATATTACAAATTTCCCACACTGTCAAATCTCTCCTAATATTTGTTTTTCAGATCTTCAGCAATGTTTTCTATGCATCTTCCAGTGATATTTGCCAACAAAGGAACACATTTTTCTTTATTATTTCAGCCAATTCTTACCATGGCATGTATGTAGCTTTTTAACTTCTGTTCTTAAGCAAAAACTGTAAAGTTAGTAAAATTACATTAAGTGAATTTGAGCATTGCCTGACTATAACATCACTGTAAAAAAGGTGTAGAAATTTGACCTACATGTTCTGGATACTTTGTTTCTAAATGTCATGATAATCATGACAGCTTCATGGATAAAACTCAAGCACAGTGTTTACTTAGTGTCACTGTGTATTGTTAACAGTATTAGATTTAAATCCATAGTTCAAGGCTCCATGAAATTTCTAATTTTTTGGACTACTTCTTGTCAGATCTGACTAGATCATTATTTGTTTTATCTCTTAACATAGCTGACAAATAACTTGTAACAGGAGCAGAAGTGTATACTTGACTATTTTCTCGTTGTTTCCTTGTGTTCCCATTATAGGTATTATCTTCAATTCACAATTTCTTTACAGATATCTTTTTAAGCCTTCTGTCCACTTTGTGAGAGTTACTTTAGTTAAAACCAGATCATATACTACTTTTGTAATCTACATAGGCCCACATAAACTGCAATATACAGTTGATTCTTGAACAACATGAGGGTTAGGGGCACTGACCCCATGCAGTCAAAAATCCATGTATAACTGTACAGTAGGCCCTCTGTATATCCATGGCTCTGCATTGCAGATTCAACCAACCATGGATCATGAGTACTGTAGTACATATTTAGTGAAGAAAATTCATGTACAAGTGGAGCCATCTCAGTTCAAACCCATGTTGTTCATGGATCCACTGTGATGAAAGTATGCTGAATACCAACACCCACGAGAAAATAACCTGGTCAAGCCTTCCATGTTGCAGAAGCCTCACTCTTGCATCAGAGCACTCTGTGAACCACACTTGACATTAGACCTATTTGAAGGCGCCAATGTCAATCCCTATGTTACATGTTAGTAATACTTTATATTTTAGGTAAACATGCATAGAAGCCATGATTTTTTTTCGTACCCCAGTGGATTGTTTTGTGCAGTCCTCTTCAGAGACCACTGTACTACACAATGGTTCTGCCATTTAAAAGAGTACAATATTCACGAGACTTCCCTGGTGGCGCAGTGGTTAAGAATCCACCTGCCAAAGCTGGGGACACAGGTTCAGGCCCTGGTCTGGGAAGATCCCACATGCTGCGGAGCAACTAAGCCCGTGTGCCACAACTACTGAGCCTGCACTCTAGAGCCCGCAAACCACAACTACTGAAGCCCGTGTGCAGAGCCCGTGCTCCACAACAAGAGAAGCTACTGCAATGAGAAGCCTGTGCACCGCAATGAAGAGTAGCCCCCACTCGCCACAACTAGAGAAAGCCCGCGCACAGCAACGAAGACACAATGCAGCCAAAAATAAATAAATAAATAAATTTGTAAATAAAATAAAAGAGTACAATATTCAGAAGAAGGGAAGTGAAAGTTATTCTGTTAATACTTACTGAGCACCTACCATGTACAAAATATCCCAGCATATCAGGTGCTGTTTGAGTATTACAAAGATGAATCAAAATAAATCAGACATGGATCCTGCTTAACCTCTGGTCATTCATTCACCTATTCATCTAGTCAGCAAACAATTGTTAGATGTCTTCCAGTTCCAGGGATGGGGCCATGTACCTGGGTTTGGTGTCATGGAAACTTTCACTTCAGACATGGAAAACTATTCAGCCAACTTGAACTGACTTGAATATGTTGGTCATTATCATGGAAGTTTTTTTCATTTTTTAGCCCAGAATTCATCCTCCCTTCTTAGTAGCACTCCAGTTTCCTTTTGGGTAACTACTTTTCCTCCGTTATGACACACTGAACCAAGCTGAAACTATAGGGTCAAAGACACCAGGAATAAGGAGAAATGCATGCTCTGCAGAGAGAAGACCAGAGTGGACAGAAACAGGAAAAAGAGACCAAAGGGTTTCTTAAAAAGAACAGGTTTATGTCCTTACTCTCTATTTCCCTTCTGCAGACCCTCTAAGGCCCAGCTATACTTCATTTCTTCTCCATAAACATCCATAGCATTGCCTCACTGTCCAGGACATGGGGTGTTATAACCACACAATAAACATAACGTTGTACTCGAGCTAATTTGAGTGTTTCTCTTCCTTGCAACCAAATAGTCCCTAACTGAGAATAATTTGGTCCCCGGAAGAGGAGATGCAAACAATAAACAGAAGAAATTAAGAATAATTATCGTAGAAGAACTATGACACTTTCCTCCCTTTCCATCACCATTCTCCACATTAGATGAGGAGCTGAGGTCTAAGATATACAGTGGAGAACCAGCTGGTTAAACTTTTACCTTGAGTCTCCAGGCAACCTTAAGCAAAGCATCATTAGAAAGAGGAAAGAAAAAACTCATTTCCAGTTTGCCTGACTGGAAATAGACTGAGGAAAAGATCCACTTACTACTGTCCCAGCTTGGGGCTCTGGTGTGGAAACTCCTTCCATCATTTCTCTGAGGGTCTAGGGGTTCCCTTTAGTCTCATAATTTTAGTAGGAACACCATAAGTGGTAGCTACCCAGTGGCAGAAGTAGACGGTATAAGCTGGTAAGCTGGGCATTGCTTCTGCTAGAAGGAAAGCTTCTGAGGATGTCTGATGTAAAATATAAAATAATCAAGGTTTCATGAAGAGTGAACACTTGATCTTCAGACATCCTGGGAATAGGTAATGTAATATTTTCAATCCTATGAAAACTGCATAGTCAGCTGGCAATGTTTCTGATACAATATGACTCCAGAGCACAAAGACAAGGCCCATCACAGAAGTCTTCTCAACTTATTCATCCAGAGTTTTCGGGTGGTGGCCACTCTTGAATTACTTTTGTGACTCTGAGTCAGTGGCCCTTCTAACTTTCTCACCATGTTTCTTTCATCCTTCACACCTGAAGTTTTATTCCCTCTTTCCCCACCTCCTTCACTAAAGTCCTTAATGACTAGACTCAGGATCATCAGAAAGAACTTTTATAGTGAATGGAAAATCAAAGCAGGGTAAGAAAGGTAAGAAACCAATAACAAACAGTACCCTCCCCACCTTCCTCAAGAGCATGAAAGTACTTTTGAAACAATAATCTACAAAATAATATTCCCTAATATTATTGCCTAACATTGCCTAATACTGCTTATTTCCTGGAGAGGAATGAATATTCTCTCTCTCTCTCTCTCTCTCTGTCTCTCTCTCTCTCACACTCACACACACACACACACACACACACACACACACTACCTGGAGGAAGGTGACCACCACTCAAAAATGAGTTATTGGGACTTCCCTGGTGGTCCAGTGGTTAAGAATCCACCTTCCAATGCAGGGGACACGGGTTCAATTCCTGGTCAGGGAACTAAGATACCACATGTCGCACATGCCATGGGGCAACTAAGCCCACATGCCGCAGATACTGAGGCCGTGTGCTCTGGAGCCCACACGCCACAACTATAGAGAAGCCCGCGCACCGCAACGAAGAGCCCACGTGCCGCAATGAAATATCCTGCTTGCTGCAACAAAGATCCCACGTGCTGCAACTAAGACCCAATGCAGCCAAAATAAAAAAAATTATTTTTTTTAAAAAAAGAAAATGACTGTGATTCCTTCTAATTCAAAATAGTAAAGACAAGAAAATTTGGGTTTTCATTTTAATACAAATTAAACATGAAACAAATAAATATATATAAACTATAACCTTATTGCAAAGCCCTTTCTGCCTGCAGATAATGATTTAAGTTCCACTAACAAAAATGTTTTTATTGTAAAAGACAGGGGACTTCTAGGTATTGGAATGGAGCTACCTGAGGGGAACCAGAGGGACTGAGAAAGCCTGACCTCTAGGCCCTGGGGAAGTAGAGTTGACTCTTGAACAACACGGGTTTGAACTAAATGGTTCCACTTATACACAGATTTTTTTCAATAGTAATTACTGCAGTACTACATGATCCCCAGTTGGTTGAACCCATGAATCCGGAAGCACGGATGCAGAGGAACATGGATATGGAAGACCAGCTATAAATTACATGAAGATTTCCCACTGGAAGGTCAGCTCCCCTAACCCCTGTATTCTTCAAGAGTCCACTATACTTCACTTTGGTAAGATTCCTTCTAGTTGGGAGAACCTGAAGTCGCCGTACTTTGTGTCTAAGAAACTCGTTACTTTGCCACAGAGGTGAATCTTTGCTATCCCTGATCAGTAGGAGGTAATATTTAGCATAGAAAAATTACTGTTGCATATCGTGTTTCCTTTTTTTCTTTTCTAAACTGTAGCTTTTCATTGTGGGTATTATATTCCTCAATTAGACATGGGGTTGCTGAACCAAGAGAAGTAGCATTCAAAGTCACCTGAGAAGAAGGAAGATCTCCCAGAGATTTGGACTTGGTGTTAATTCAGCTGGTAAAGACTAAAAATTGTTTTTGATTTGGGGAGGAGGTGAGTCTATTTTAGGGATCTGTATCATAGCTGTGTTATTTTGGCCTAGAACATTCTTGGAATACTATTCTATGGAAGGAGAGCTTGTGTTAGACTGCACAGTAAGGGGTAGATTGTAGGAGACTGTGTTATTTTCCCTCCCAGGAAGCTTTCATATGTTCCTTCTGTTAAGAGATTCTACTACCCTGACCATGTGCTGACAGATGATCCAGATATGGCAATTCCCCTGGCAATAGCAGTGGTTCAAGATGTAGTACGTGACACAAGTAAAACCAATTAAAATCCTTCATCAAGATTGAAAAAGAGACTCTGGAAGAAAGGTAGTTTTTTCTTTTCTCTCGGATCCCTAAGCTAGGACTACCAGCAGCCATGTTCATATGGAAAAGTAGGAAAGAATGACACCAACATGCAAAAATGCAAGTAGAGATGATAATGAGAGCAAGAGAAAGAATTCTGGGTTTATGGAGGCCTTAGTTCTAATCCCTGAGGGCCTGATTCTTGCACTTTTTCCTTAAATTCTGTGAACTACTTCATCTCTGCTTGTGATCCAATAAACCACCCGCCCTTGTCTGCGGAGGCTCGTTTAAATGGGCTTCCATCACCCTAAAGAGTCCTGACTAATAAATGCCCAGAACCACGTGGTACTTGGAGAAATAACTAAACAGAAGTTTAGTTTTTTGTTGGTGTTATTTTTTATTTTACTGAAACTGTAATACATGCCTAGGGTAAAAATTCAAACAGTACACAGAAGTACATTATATAATTATAAAATAAGTCTTCCTTCTACCACCTTTAGAGCCCCTCTGCAGAGGCAAAAGCTGTTAGCAATTTCTTGTGTATCCTTCTAGGTATTTTCTTGAACTCACTTTACAACTTTACAGCACTCTAATGGGACAAGGAGAGAATGAAGGGAGTGAGATGTGTGGTTCCCAGATCTAGCTCAATAAGCAGAGAGGTATCAATATTATCTCTATTTTTCCCTTTTCTGATTTAATGCACTTAAATTTGCAGTTGTAAGATTGTCTTACCATGAACTTTTACATTTTTAGGTAAAATCCCAACAGGGGAGTACTAGCTAATGAGTTTTGTTTTGTCATCATGTCAGGCTTTTACAATATACTTTAAAACACCCAACATCTTGAAACAATTAACAAAACCACTGAACTTTAGGGAAAATTGGTTTGTTTTTTTAAGGCCTATAAACATAGAGAGATTTATTTTTAACTCTATTATCTATGCTGCCTGAATTGAGATTTCCCTCCTGCAAAATAGTTAAGAGGTCAGACAATCTGTGTTGTCGCTGTGGTTTCATTTTTTTGTCTTTAAATTTGAGGGGCAAAAGAAATTGTTGGAAGACCGTACTTAAAGGTACTGCTGATTCAGATATATTTTGGAAGGAGCTACACAATATATAAAAGTAATGACCAAAAATAGATGCTGCACAACATTGTGGATGGACTAAGTGCCATTGAATTGTTCACTTTAAAATGGCTAACTTTCTATTATGTGAATCTCACTTCAATAAAAAAAAAAGACAGTGTTCAAGAAAGTTCTACATTTTGTAAAGCAAACCTAAAGTAAAAGCTTTATTAAACTCAACATCTCTGACAATGCAAGAACTAACCTTTGTTGAGAACCTACTCTGGGAAAGACTCTGTGCTTAAAGCTTTCCCATAAACAGCAGACATAATAAGTAAATTATTACAGTATGTTAGAAGGTGATGGGTACTACGAGGAAAGAAGTAGAATAGAGTAAGAATAATTAGAATAGACAGAGGGGCAGAGGACAGTATTAAAAATGGTAGTCCTAGTAGGCCTCATTGAGAAGGTAACATTTAAGAAAAGACTCAAAGAATGAAAAAGAGCTGGCCAAGAAGATATCAAATTGGGACTTCCTGGCAGTCAGTGGTTAAGACTCCGTGCTTCCACTACAGGGGTCATGGGTTCGATCCCTGTTTGGGGAACTAACTGAGATCCTGCATGCCATGCACCATGGCCAAAAAAAAAAAAAAAAAAAAGGAAAGAAAAGAAAAGATATCAGATTTCTGGGGGAAGAATATTCAAGAAAAGGAAACATCCAGAAAAAATGCCCTGAGGCAAAGACATGTCTGACAGCAAGGGCAGCCTGGCCAGAATGGAGTAAACAAAGGCGAAAGTAATGGGAGAGGAGATCAGAGGTAACTGAGGGCCTGAAGCCTTTGGAGGCCATGATGAGGACTTTGGTTTTTACTCTGGGTAAATTAAGGAGCCATAGCAGACTTTAGGAGTCATGGCTGAAACCAAAGACTGTGTAGAGAATGAAGTGGGGAGAAGAAGAGGGAGCAATAGTAGAATCAAAGAGACCTCTATTAGGAGGCTATTTCTGTACCTCAAGTGAAAGTCATTGATTGCTATGACCAGGGAAGTAAGAGAAGGTAGAAAAATGGTCAGATTCTCAAGTTATTTTGAAAGTGGAACTCATAGAATTTTTGATAGGCTGGATATGAGGTGTGAAAGAAAGAGAAGCATCAAGAATGAGTTCAAGGTTTGGGACTTGAACAACTGAAAGAATAGAGCTGCCATGCACTAAAGTGAAAGTGCTTTGAGTGAAGAAGGTTGTAAAAGAGGCACAGGAAGTGGGAGGGCAG
Source organism: Delphinapterus leucas (assembly GCF_059928025.1). NCBI lineage: Eukaryota > Metazoa > Chordata > Mammalia > Artiodactyla > Monodontidae > Delphinapterus > Delphinapterus leucas. Next base: position 97,362,338 of record NC_143134.1, read on the forward strand.
GGGGCAGAAATGATAATCAGAAATTCAGTTTGGGACAAGGTGGATTTGAAATGTCTATTAGAAAGCCAAGTGGAGATATCTCAGAATTGAGGTGGCTTTTGGAAGTCTGGAGCTATGCAGTCCCTCAGCCTCCTTACAAGGCAATAATATTTAGTTATGTCTGTCAAACCCAATGTTTTCTTCTTCCCTAAAGAGTGAGGTCCTGACCTGACCTATCAACAAATTGTAACATAGTTCTTCCATACTTTTCTTCACTGTGCATCCCCTCACATGCTTTTCTAGGTGGAAACATTAATTTATTTGAGCCAATGTGTATCACTCTTCTTTAAAAGGTACTAATGCAACTTACTGCTATTTTAAGAAAGCTATGACTAAATCTTTTACACCAATTATGTTAAAAGAGTCTGCAAATAGTGACTGCCAAGGTTTATTTTCCCAGACTGTGTAGGACATCTAGCCCAGTGAAGTGTGACACCCAAAAGGAACCTGGACCCTTATAACTGGGACATATCTGACATGAGTTAGACCAAATATATTAATTTCGTAGTGAAACCAAGAAGAATCCTGCCAGAACCCCCAAGTACAAAGTCCCTTCCATGTCCCCTGCCTCTTGTTTATAGAAAAACTGAAGTCTCCCAGGCCTCCCTGAGTCATTAAAAGAGCAAGCTCAGTTAATGATTAGCACAACAGAGTCACAGAATCTTTTAGCATCTGATGCACATTCCTGTAGCCACGACATAAGCTGCTCCATCTTGAGCAGTACTGAATCTATGGCTAGCACAATTCCAAGAACTAGCCTCAAGAGAATGGGATTAACATTATTTCTCATAATCATCTGTATCTTTGTGGGTATCAGAATAATGGTAGCTTGCTCTGCCCGTGTATGTAAACAGGCAACTAAAATTGTCAGCAAAGGGATGCTATAGACCCATGTCAACAACTTCCACTCTAAGAATACAGTGCCCTACATCAGCATGAAGAAGTAACAGAAGGGTAGTGCGACTCCAACCGCTCAAGGTCCTGCGATGTACATTAACCAAATCCTCAGTTTGGCCGTCACCACCCAACAAACCGACGGAGAGAGGCGGTACCTTCAAGATGGCAGAGGAGTAAGACGTGGAGATCACCTTCCTCCCCACAAATACATCAAAACTATATCTACATGTGGAACAACTCCTACAGAACACCTACGGAACACCAGCAGAAGACCTCAGACTTCCCAAAAGACGCCCTCAGGTAACCTACATGCAGAGGCAGGCCCAAATCCAAAGCTGAACCCCAGGAGCTGTGTGAACAAAGAAGAGAAAGGGAAATTTCTCCCAGCAGCCTCAGGAGCAGCGGATTAAATCTCCACAGTCAACTTGATGTACCCTGCATCTGTGGAATGCCTGAACAGACAAGGAATCATCCCACAATTGAGGCGGTGAACTTTCGAAGCAATTGTAGACTTGGGGTTTGCTTTCTGCATCTAATTTTTTTCTGGTTTTATGCTTATCTTAGTTTAGTAATTAGAGCTTATTATAATTGGTAGATATATTTATTGGTTTGGTTGCTTTCTTTCTTTTAAAATTTTATATATATATATATTTCTTTCCTTTTTCTCTTTTTGTGAGTGTGTATGTGTATGCTTCTTTGTGTGATTCTGAATGTATAGCTTTTTTTTGCCATTTGCCCCAGGGTTCTGACTGTCCTTTTTTTTTTTTGTATAGTTTTTAGCACTTTTTATTCATGGATTTGTTTTTTGGTTTGGTTGCTCTCTTCTTTTGTTCTCTCTTTCTTTTCTTTTTACTAATTTTTTATTTTTAATAATTTTTTTCTATTTTAATAACTTTATTTTATTATTCTTTTTCTTTCTTTCTTTCTCTTTTTCTCTCCCTTTTCTTCTGAGCTGTGTGTCTGACAGGGTCTTGGTGCTCTGAGCGGGTGTCAAGCCTGAGCCTCTGAGGTGGGAGAGCCGAGTTCAGGATATTGGTCCACCAGAGACCTCCCAGCCGCACAAAATAACAAACGGCGAAGGCTCTCTGAGAGATCTCCATCTCAACACTAAGACCAAGCTCCACTCAAAAACCAGCAAGCTACACTGCTGGACACCCTATGCCAAACAACTAGCAAGATAGGAACACAGTTCCACCCATCAGCAGACAGGCTGCCTAAAATCATAATAAGGTCACAGAAACCCCAAAACACAATACTGGATGCAGTCCTTCCCACCAGAAAGACAAGATCGAGCCTCAACCACCAGAACACAGGCACCAGTCCCCTCCACCACGAAGCCTACACAACCCACTGAACCAACCTTACCCACAGGGAGCAGACACCAAAAACAACGGGAATAACGAACCTGCAGCCTGTGAAATGGAGAACCCCAAACACAGTAAGGTAAGCAAAATGAGAAGACAGAGAAATACACAGCAGATGAAGGAGGAAGGTAAAACCCCACCAGACCAAACAAATGAAGAGGAAATAGGCAGTCCACCTGAAAAAGAATTCAGAATAATGATGGTAAAGATGATCCAAAATCTTGAAAAAAGAATGGAGAAAATACAAGAAACGTTTCACAAGGACCTAGAAGAACTAAAGAGCAAACAACTATTGATGAACAACACAATAAATGAAATAAAACATTCTCTAGAAGGAATCAATAGCAGAATAACTGAGGCAGAAGAACGGATAAGCGGCCTGGAAGACAAAATAGTAGAAACAACTACCGCAGAGCAGAATAAAGAAAAAAGAATGAAAAGAATGGAGGACAAACTCAGAGACCTCTGGGATAACATTAAACACACCAACATTCCTAATTATATGGGTCCCAGAAGAAAAAGAGAAAAAAAATGGGACTGAGAAAATATTTGAAGACATTATAATTGAAAACTTCCCTAATATGTAGAAGGAAATAGTCAAATCAAGTCCAGGAAGCGCAGAGTCCCATAGAGGATAAATCCAAGGAGAAACACGCCAAGACACATATTAATCAAACTACCAAAAATTAAATACAAAGAAAAATGTTAAAAGCAGCAAGGGAAAAAAACCAAATAACATACAAGGGAATCCCCATAAGGTTAACAGTGGATCTTTCAGCAGAAATTCTGCAAGCCAGAAGGGAGTGGAAAGACATATTTAAAGTGATGAAAGGGAAAAATCTACAACGAAGATTACTCTGCCCAGTGAGCATCTCATTCAGATTGGACAGAGAAATTAAAACCCTTACAGACAAGCAAAAGCAAAGACAATTCAGCACCACTGAACCAGCTTTACAACAAATGCTAAAGGAACTTTTCTAGAGAGGAAACATAAGAGAAGGGAAAGACCTACAAAAACAACCCCAAAACAATTAAGAAAATGGTAATAGGAACATACATATGGATAATTGCCTTAAATGTATGTGGATTAAATGCTCCAACCAAAAGACATAGACTAGCTAAATGGATACAAAAATAAGACCCAAACATACGCTGTCTAAAAGAGACTCACTTCAGACCTAGGGACACAATCAGACTGAAAGTGAAGGAATGGAAAAAGATATTCCATGCAAATGGAAATCAAAAGAAAGCTGGAGTAGCAATTCTCCTATCAGACAAAATAGACTTTAAAATAAAGACTATTACAAGAGACAAAGAAGAACACTACTTAATGATCAAGGAATCAATCCAAGAAGAAGATATAACAATTGTAAATATTTATGCACCCAACATAGGAGCACCTCAATACATAAGGCAAATGCTAACAGCCATAAAAGGGGAAATCGACAGTAACACAAACATAGTAGAGGACTTTAACACCCCACTTTCACCAATGGACAGATCATCCAAACAGAAAATTAATAAAGAAACACAAGCCTTAAATGAAACAATAGACCAGATTGAGTTAATTGATATTTATAGGACATTCCATCCAAAAACAGCAGATTACACTTTCTTCTCAAGTGCTCACTGAATATTCTCCAGGATAGATTATATTTGGGGTCACAAACCAAGCCCAGGTAAATTTAAGAAAATTGAAATCATATCAAGTATCTTTTCTGACCACAATGCTATGAGACTAGATATCAATTACAGGAAAAAATCTGTAAAAAATAGAAACACATGGAGGCTAAACAATACACTACTTAATAACCAAGAGATCACGAAAGAAATCAAAGAGGAACTCAAAAAATACCTAGAAACAAAGAACAATGAAAACACAATGACCCAAATCCTATGGGATGCAGCAAAAACAGTTCTAAGAGGGAACTTTATAGCAATACAATCCTACATTAAGAAACAAGAAACATCTCAAATAAACAACCTAAACTTACACCTAAAGCATTTAGAGAAAGAAGAACAAAAAAAATCCCAAAGTTAGGAGAAGGAAAGAAATGATAAAGATCAGATCAGAAATAAATGAAAGAGAAATGAAGGAAATGAGAGCAAAGATCAATAAAACTAAAACCTGGTTCTTTGAGAAGATAATCAAAATTGATAAACCATTAGTGAGACTCATCAAGAAAAAAAGGGAGAAGACTCAGATCAATAAAACTAGAAATGAAAAAGGAGAAGTAACAACTGACACTGCAGAAATACAAAGGATCATGAGAGATTACTACAAGCAACTATATGCCAATAAAATGGACAACCTGGAAGAAATGGACAAATTCTTAGGAAAGCACAACCTTCCAAGACTAAGCCAGGAAGAAATAGAAAATGTAAACAGACCAATCACAAGCACTGAAATTGAAACTGTGTTTAAAAGTCTTCTAACAGGACTTCCCTGGTGGCACAGTGGTAAAGAACCTGCCTGCCAATTCAGGGGACATGGTTTCGAACCCTGGACCGGGAAGATCACACATGCCGTGGAGCAACTAAGCCCATGCACCACAACTACTGTGCTTACGCTCTAGAGCCTGCAATCCACAACTACTGAGCCTGTGTGCCACAACTACTGAAGCCCGTGCATCTAGGGCCCGTGCTCCACAACAAGAGAAGCCACCGAAATGAGAAGGCTGCACATCGCAACAAAGAGTAGCCCCATGCTCGCCACAACCAGAGAAGAGCCCACGTGCAGCAATGAAGACCAAACACAGCCAAAAATAAAATAAATTAATTAAAAAAAAATCTTCCAAAAAGCAAAAGCCCAGGACCAGATGGCTTCACAGGCGAATTCTATCAAACATTTAGAAAAGAGCTAACACCTATCCTTCTCAAACTCTTCCAAAATACAGCAGAGGGAGGAACACTCCCAAACTCATTCTACGAGGCCACCATCACCCTGATACCAAAACCAGACAAAGATGTCACAAAGAAAGAAAACTACAGGCCAATATCTCTGATGAACATAGATGCAAAAATACTCAACAAAACACTAACAAACAGAATCCAACAGCACATTAAAAGGATCATACACCATGATCAAGTGGGGTTTATCCCAGGAATGCAAGGACTCTTCAATATACGCAAATCAATCAATGTGATAAACCATATTAACAAACTGAAGGAGAAAAACCATATGATCATCTCAATAGATACAGAGAAAGCTTTTGACAAAATTCAACACCCACTTATGATAAAAAACCCTCCAGAAGGTAGACATAGAGGGAACTTACCTCAACATAATGAAGGCCATATAAGACAAACCCACAGCCAACATCATTCTCAATGGTGAAAAACTGAAACCACTTCCACTAAGATCAGGAACAATACAAGGTTGCCCACTCTCACCACTCTTATTCAACATAGTTTTGGAAGTTTCAGCCACAGCAATCAGAGAAGAAAAAGAAATAAAAAGAATCCAAATCAGAAAAGAAGAAGTAAAGCTGTCACTGCTTGCAGATGACATGATACTACATATAGAGAATCCTAAAGATGTTTCCAGAAAACGACTAGAGCTAATCAATGAATTTGGTAAAGTAGCAGGATACAAAATTAATGCACAGAAATCTCTTGCATTCGTATACACTACTGATGAAAAATCTGAAAGAGAAATTAAGGAAACACTCCCATTTAACATTACAACAAAAAGAATAAAATACCTAGGAATAAACCTACCTAAGGAGACAAAAGACCTGTATGCAGAAAACTATAAGACACTGATGAAAGAAAGAAATTAAAGATGATACAAACAGATGGAGAGACGTGACATGTTCTTGGATTGGAAGAATCAACATTGTGAAAATGACTATACTACCCAAAGCAATCTACAGATTCAATGCAATCCCTATCAAACTACCACTGGCATATTTCACAGAACTAGAACAAAAAATTTCACAATTTGTATGGAAACACAAAAGACCCCGAATAGCCAAAGCAATCTTGAGAAAGAAAAATGGAGCTGGAGACTTCAGACTATACTACAAAGCTACAGAAATCAAGACAGTATGGTACTGGCACCAAAACAGAAATATAGATAAATGGAACAAGATAGAAAGCCCAGAGATAAACCCATGCACATATGGTCACCTTATTTTTGATAAAGGAGGCAAGAATATACAATGGAGAAAAGACAGCCTCTTTAATAAGTGGTGCTGGGAAAACTGGACAGCTACATGTAAAAGAATGAAATTAGAACACTCCTTAACACCATACACAAAAATAAACTCAAAATGGATTAAAGACCTAAATGTAAGACACTGTAAAACTCTTAGAGGAAAACATAGGCAGAACACCCCATGACATAAATCACAGAAAGATCCTTTTTGACCCACCTCCTAGAGAAATGGAAATTAAAAAATAAAATAAACTAATGGGAGCTAATGAACCTGAAAAGCTTCTGCACAGGAAAGGAAACCAAAAACAAGACGAAAAGACAACCCTCAGAATGGGAGAAAATATTTGCAAACAAAGCAACTGACAAAGGATTAATCTCCAAAATGTACAAGCAGCTCATCCAGCTCAATATCAAAAAAACAAACAACCCAATCCAAAAATGGGCAGAAGACCTAAATAGGTCTTTCTCCTATTTCTCCAAACAAGATATACAGATTGCCAACAAACACATGAAAGGATGCTCAACATCACTAATCATTAGAGAAATGCAAATCAAAAACACAGCAAGGTATCACTTCACAATGGTCAGAATGGCCATTATCAAAAACTTTACAAACAATAAATGCTGGAGAGGGTGTGGAGAAAAGGGAACCCTCCTGCACTGTTGGTGGGACTGTAAATTGATACAGCCACTATGGAGAATTGTACGGAAGTCTCTTAAAAAATTAAAAATAGAACTACCATAGGACCCAGCAGTCCCACTACTGGGCATATGCCCTGAGAAAACCATAATTCAAAAAGAGTCATGTACCACAATGTTCATTGCAGCTCTATTTACAATAGCCAGGATATGGAAGCAACCTAAGTGTTCATCAGCAGATGAACAGATAAAGAAGATGTGGCACATATATATAATGAAATATTACTCAGCCATAAAAAGAAATGGAATTGAGTCATTTGTAGAGAGGTGGATGGACCTAGAGGCTGTCATACAGAGTGAAGTAAGTCAGAAAGAGAAAGACAAATACTGTATGCTAACACATATATATGGAATCAAAAAAAAAAAAAAGGTTCTGAAGAACCTAGGGGCTGGACAGGAATAAAAAGGCAGATGTAGAGAATGGACTTGAGGACACAGGGAGGGGGAAGCGTAAGCTGGGACGAAGTGAGAGAGTGGCATGGACATATATACACTAACAAATGTAAAATAGATAGCTTGTGGGAGGCAGCCGCTGACACAGGGAGATCAGCTCGGTGCTTTGTGACCACCTAGAGGGGTGGGATAGGGAGGGTGGAAGGGAGACACTAGAGGGAGGAGATATGAGGATGTATGCATACATATAGCTGATTCACTTTGTTATACAGCAGAAACTAACACACCATTGTAAAGCAATTATACTCCAATAAAGATGTTAAAAAAAAAAAAAAGAAGTTACAGAAGATGGTCCTTGGCTCATAATCCCATAGCAATGGATTTGTAAGCAGCTTTTTGCAGGCAGCTCTACTGCGGGAAGCAACTCTCTGCAGGAGACCCTTTTGTCTTGTCACTTTAGCAAAGCCATATTTTAACTAACCTGCGGCTCAAGCACACCTTTCAGATCTTTGGGTCACACAGTGCCTCACCTAACTTCTTGGTTCTTCACTTAGATCAAAGAAGTACAAATGAAGAATAAGTAATCAACGGATGACTAGATCTTTTCCTCATCTTCCCCTTCAGTAACCTCAAGAGCAAGCGGTGTGAACGAGACAGCATCTAAAGAAAGATCACGAGTCTACAAGCCTGCACCCAGTGGGAGATGGCAACAAATCTGACCCCCTACCTCAATGATTAACTGAGATTACGTCCCCTTTTTCCCTTTAAAACTTTCATGGCTGAGCAGAATCTTCAGAGTTGGTTCTGGGACATGAATCTGCCTTTTCTCTTGATTACTGGCCTTCTGATTAAAGCAACCTTTCCATTCCTACCAGCACTTGTCTCTCGAGTATTGACTTTCAAGCGTCAAGCAGCCAAACCTGAGTTCAGTAACACTAGGAAGCAATATTCAGTATCTGACTGAATGTGCGTTCCAAAAAATGGTAATAATAGAGACAGAATAAACCAATAAGATCCACCCCAAACATTAACCTTAAATTTATCCAATTAGTTTCAAACTTTCCTTCACACCAAACCTCTCAAAGAGCACGTTAAGATGAAGACAAAGGGATTTTTAGCTAGGGTATGCACAGGACACTATGGGTATCTCACAGCCATGCAGAGCAGGCAGAGAGGACAAAGCAAAATCCTGGCCCTAGAAGTATACAGTCAGATCTTTAGTAGGAGAAATAGGCCCAGCTGCAAAGGCAAATACCAGACTGGCAGCCAGATGGGTGAGGCACAGTGGCCAAAGGACATAGCAAGCCCAAGCATGATTGAAGCAACTCTTCCAATCAAATGGGTGGAGCACAATGGAGAGGAATCCAAACATCCTGTCTGCCCTCCCCAGTCAGGCAGACAGAAAGGTGGGAAGTTATTTCTAGACAAACTGTCCATGGTCAGCCATAGGCTGGTATAAAGATCCAGGTTCATGTCCAGGGAGAAGGTTGGCACTGATAGGATATCAGGACCCAGTCCCAGGCTGAGTTCAGGGCCATTGTCCAGTCCTAAAAGGGAATAGTGCCTTTGGGCAGGAGAACTAGAGACCAGTATAAGCCAGATCTATGGCTTGGAACAACAATGAACAGGGAAGAGAACAAATGTCACTTGGGAAAACATGTCATTAGACCATCAAACCCCAAGTTCAATCAGATGACTGACCACCAAGCCCTACCAATGGCACTGAGGTTGTTTATCTACTTCCTACCTGAATTGGTTTGGACTCAGAAATGGAAAGTGGGGGACAGGGAGGGAGGGCAACTGAAAGTGAAGTGCATCAATGGGCCCAAAAGGGAGCAGCTGGGCAACATAAAGACTTGGAAATTGAGGCAGGAGACCAAGAGGTTTGAATTATTTTGCTTGATCATGCACCATGCTCACCCTCTGATAGAGGTGCTAATGGGGAAGAAATGGCTACAGTTGAATTATCCACTTGGAAATCTAAGAGGGTAACATTAAGAAATAGTCATTTATTCCAAAAACACTCCAACAACATTTATTATAGCACCTACTATATTCATAGCTCTTGCTTTGGAACATGCAAAGATGACAAAAACATGGTGCCTGTGCTCAAGTATCCTAAAGTAGAGCAAACATAGTAAGAGACCCACAGAAATAACTATACGGTAAGTCTTAGCCAAATACTAGGAGCACAGATAAAAAATGAAGACCAGCCAAATGAACAGAAAAGTCTCATAAACTTTTCAGAAGAGACCATAGCCATTTTTGCCTGGACTACACAATTCTAGCCATTACTCTATCAGATATTTCAATCACCTCTGGGTGGTGCCAGCTGCATCTAACATCAGGTCTGCAGTCACCGCCATGTTGACTTTTTCCACATCCCTTTCAATTATCTAAATGTCAGGCATTGTGGTCCTATAACAAAGGGAACTTAGGATTCTGAATAGCAGGACTGAAAATTCCCAGCTCTGTTATTTACGAAATAAGTAGCCATGTCAGAAAACAAACTTACAGTTAACAAAGTATAAAAGGGGTGAGGGAGGGATAAATTAGGAGTTTGGGATTAGCAAATACAAACTACTATATATAAAATAAACAACAAGGTGGTACTGCATAGCACAGGGAACTATACTCAATATTCTGTAATAAACCATAATGTAAAATTATATGAAAAAGAATATATATGTGTTTGTGTATATATATATATGTATGTATACGTATAACTGACTCACTTTGTTGTACACCAGACACTAACACAACATTGTAAATCAACTATACTTCAATTTTTTTAAAACGTAGTCATGTCCACATTCCCTGACCTGCGTGACCTTCAGTTTTACTCCCCAGAAAGTGAGAATAAAGACAACACGTACTTCAAAAGGCTGCTTCCAGTATTAAGTGAAATAATGTATGTGAAAGAGTTTTGTAAACTGGAAAGAACTGGAAAAACATTTATCATTTTAATGAGGTCCCAACTTGAGCCTAAACTGGTTTCAGTCCTGGGTGGTGTGTTTGAGGAACTGGTATGTAGCGTGTCTGGGAGTCACTCCACGTGAGGATGAGGAAGTGGTTTGATCACAAGCCAGAAAAAGAAACACAGATGGGTGGGAAGCTTCAGACATCTGTGCCTGGCCGACACCATGGCGGGAGTCAGAACTCAGCAGAGAGGGGCTTCATGCAGGAGCCGAGGGGGCTGTTTTCACAAAGGACATTACCACTTTAGGGCCTAGGGACAAACTAAGATGCAAAATGGGGCAGAGTCGGGCTTTGGGGGTACAAGTGGGGAGGAGTGGAAGGGGGAGTGCTCTTCCCAGCATGGGGAGAACTCCATTTGATGCTGCTTAGTCACCTGAAGAGTTTCCATATGAGGAGAAAGTGTTCTTAGTGCAGACAAGAGCACATAAGGCACCCACCACAACCCACCCCCAAAGCTGCCAGGTGATCTAGAAACACTGCCAACATGGGTGTGAGAGGAAGAATGAGAGGGGTACTTGTGAGCAGCTGTGAAATGCTTCTAGGGAACAAAGTTGCAGGAGCAAGAGAAAGCAAAATATAGGTCATTGCCCCTAATAAGATCCCATCATTGATACTCACAGGTTGGTGAGGCCTGGAGAAACTCAAGTCACTTTATCATTGAGTCAAGCTGAGTGTTTGATACAATGTGAGTTCAGGTACCATTAGACGCTGTTCCCAGTCACTTCTATTGCTTCATTTTTCATTCTCAGGGATTTGGGGAATGGAGGTGTGTTACCCAGGAAGACTAGAAACCCCTTCTCTTGAGGATGACTGCCCAAGAGTGATCTGAGGCATTGGAAAGCACCCAGCTCATGCTTTCAACTTATGCTGCTCAAATCAGCTACAGCATCCAGTAAACTATTTCCCCTGGTTCCTATCAGTGTTTTCAAGTCTGGAAGAAGAGGGAAGACCAGGTAGAAGGATGTGTAAGATTATGACATAGGAGCTTCATGGTGGGTGGCAAAAGAAGGGAGAGGAGCAAGGACTGTACACCAGCAAGAAAATGTAAAGTTTCCATTTTAAGTGTAGATGGGGGTGGGAGGGCAGTGCAGGGAGCTGGGGGCAAAGGTGAGCCGGAGAGAACAAAATGTACCCCCTCTCAAGATACAGCATCATTAAGTCTAGAATTCTGGCCCAAGCATCTTGAGAAGCGCCTTAGATGTGCCCAGAATTGGACACACCACACAGACGCCTGCATTCACTCAGCAAGAAGAGAGTAAATAATTCATCCAAGGTCTGCCAAGACAGCCTGGCACTATAATGCTCTCTGAGGTTGAAGGTTGGCTGTTGCCAGACAAGGAGGAGTAAACAACAGGGGTCTACTTAGCACTTTGGGATCTCTGTCCAAACAGCAGCTCACAGGCCACCCTGACCAGTCCAGCAGTGCCTGGCCCCTAGCAGTGTGCCTCGGCTCAGCTTCAGCAGCAAATCGCTGCCTCTGATAGAGCTGATGCCCATTTCTCCAGCCCATACTGAGTTCTGAGTAAAGGAGACACGGCCCCTGACTGTCTTGGAAGAACTCAGTATTAGAACAGGCTAGGGTGGGAGGCAGCAGACCCATGGGTCTCAAAATGGACAATGAGTGGCTAACTGGTGAGTGGACAAGTGTGTGTTTGGGAGAGTGTGGGATTTCACAGAGGGGGAGCTATTTCAGCAGAATTTTAAATAGTAACTAGGAGCTCACCAGGCAAGAAAGGAAGTGAAGAGGAGTAACTAACTTTGTTAGAGCTTACTATGTGCCAGGCAATGTATAAAGAGCATTTTGGGCAGAGAGATTAGCTAGCAGATACAAAGTCTTAGAAATGTGAAAGTGAATGATACATTTACAGAAGGTGAACTTGGTCTAGATAATGCTTAGTGCATTGTGGGAATTGTCACAAGATAAGGTTAGAAAAGGCCTCAAAATCTTTAAATATATATATACATATATTTACACATAGGTGTGGAATGATATATGCCAATATATTAACATTGGTTATAGTGGTGAAGATTCTGGTGAGTTTGAATTTTACTTTTTTAGGTATCTATATTGTATCTTATTTTATTTTTCACCAAAAAAAAAAAAAAAAAAAAGAGGCTGAGGAGGTGGGTCTGATACAGTCTTAGGAAGTGTGCACTTGATTCTGCAGGCACTGGGGAGCCACTGAAAATTCTTAAGGGAAAAACTGAGCTAACCAGATGTGAGCCATCAAGAGCTGCTTAGGTGGGAGGCCCTTGGTTACTCACTTTGTTCCTCCTTCCTTGGGACTGGCTTCCCTGTGCCACCTGCAGACCCAGAAGTCAAGGCTGCAGGATTAAACCTCTTAGTCCAAGAGATGGGAGGCCTTTGGTAATGAGCAGAGGCACAGTCAATGCAAGTGCATTTCTCTGCCCAAGCAGAGCTCCCCCAAACTTGACAGCGGGCACAAAACAACCTGGCTCTGCCCCAAGCATGAAAACAAGCGGGGGAGGGAAGGACAGGTGGTGAAGCATTCACTAAAGCTAGAAAAGAGGCAGATCGTTTTTTTTTTTTCCTACAATGTAGGAGCTTTTATTACTAGAAAATAAAATCCTGTCTGAGCAAATGCCAGGAAAACGATTAAGGGCTCAATTTAGACCGGGAGGCTTGGCTGGGCACTGCTGAGCAGAGAACTAAACAATGTCATCCCCACTCTTTGTGCACATCACGTTTGGGGTGAGCAGCCCAAGGCCCAGCCAGGCCTCTCGCCGCCAGTTCTGCAGAATTACGGTTAAGTTTTGGCCACTTGGTTTCAGTTAAAAAGCCTGTGTAGAAGGAAGGATGAAAGGCTCTTGCGTGCAGACCAGCTACTGCAACTGAGGATTGAGAAGAAATGCAGCCAGGGTGGTGCCAGGCCCTGCAGAAACTCTTCTTTCCTGTGGTTCTCAGGCTCCCCAGCCTGACCTAGAAAGGGCATGAGATGGTAGAGGAGCGTGGGCTGGTTTTGGAGTCAGACGGACATGGGTTGGAGTCCCCAGTCTGCCACTTGTGGGACCTTTAGGCAAGATTTTAATTTTTCCAAGCCCTGGTGTTTTCATGTAGTGAAGTGGAGATAATAATTTATAAAGTTATTATGGGGATAAAATGACATGATATATATAAAAGCACAAACAAAGTAGGCACTTAGTAATTGGTAGTTTCTTCCTTTTCCCTTTTTTTCTTCAGGGCCTCCTAGGCCAAAAAACTGTGACACAGTGGGAAAGGCATGAGATTAGAAATTGGGAAACTAGTGTTCTAGCCCTTGATCAACTATGAGCTGTGGTGACGCTGGGCAAGTCACTCAGTCTCTCTGGACCTTACTTTATCCTGCTGAAAAATTGGCTCTTGGATTAAATAATCCCTAAGGGCCCTTCTATCACTGACTTTCAATATTAATTATGATAACTACCACTATTAAACAGTTGCTATGTGCCAGGAGTGTTGCTCAGCAATGTACATGCATTATCTTATCACATATTATTATCCCTATTTTACAAGTGAAGAAAATGTGGTTTACAAGAGCCTGGGAACTTGTCCCAGATTGCACAGCTAGTAAGGACAGGCCAGGAAGTGTTTGCCCTGACTTACTTTTTTAAACTAACTTATCTCCAGGGTTCCAAGTCTTTTTACTGAACAGTTAATAAAATCCAACCACTCGGAAAGTTCTAGGTCAGGTTTAGACAGCTGCCAATTCTTGGAACTATATTTGGGGTTTCAGGCCTGAGGAATACTGATCCACTTGTAGCAACATGAAACAGGCCCCACAGAGAAAGAATCTTGTATCAGGAGGTGGGAAGGAGGCACTACAAATAAAAGCCCTGGGGCTTTCAATCAAGCCAGAGAGAGGACATTGTGATGCGGACCCAGGGAGAGCCAGGCAGGCAGGTGTGTTGTCAACCAAGTGAACAAGCAGTCAGCAGTAAGGGTCAACACAGCAAGGCTGGCAGAGGCCTCACAGTGGCCAAACTTGAGTTCAAGCAAAGATACAGGCTATTTGGACTGCATCACTGTGGAGTGAGTGGGCTAGAGGGAGAGCTGTGACTTGGCAGCCAGCTGCTATTTCTAGACACAGACCTGAGTCTGACTGGCAACAAGGAAGCTCAGGAAGAAATACCAGAGCCCAGCACTCATGGCCAGGCCATGGAGCCCAGGGCTGAGTAAGTGAACTGCTATTAAGCCCCATATCAGTTATCTACTACTCAAGGAAAAACTGCCCCGAAACTTAGTGATTTAAAACAACAGAGATATATTATTTCTCACAATTTTGTGGGTTGGCTGGGCTCAGATGGGCAGTTCTTCAGCTCCATGCTGTGTCAGCTGGGTGGCTACGTTCAGCTAGGAGCTTGGCTGGGGCTAGAATATCGAAAATGGCTTCACTCACATATCTGGCGATGGGGGCTGGCTGTCAGCTGGGACACCCTAGTTCTTTGTCACATGGCCTCTTGTCCACCAGGGCCTCTCTCCACCAGAATACACTGGACTTCTTTACATAGCAGGTGGCTTCCAAGAGGGCAACATCAGAAATAGGTCAATACACAAAGAATCAATTGTATTTCTTTATACTAGCAATAACAATTTTAAAATGAATTTTAAATTTTAAAAACAGTACCACTGACAATTCCAAAACATGAAATACTTAGGTATAAGCTACAAACTATAAAACACTGATGAAAGAAATTTTAAAAGAGTTAAATACATGGAAAGATACACCATATTCATAGATTGGAAGACTCAATACTGTTAATATGTCAATTCTCCCCATATTAATCTCTAGACTTATGGAAATCCCAACATTATCCCAATCAAGTTTTATAGCTATTTATAAGCTGATTCTACAAAAGGCAAAGGAACTAGAATAGCCAGACCAACTCTGAAAAAGAACAGCAATTGAATGGTTAAACAATCTCTAGTACATCCATATAATGAAATACTATTGAACAATAAAAACAAATGAAAGGCTGAC
Organism: Delphinapterus leucas; assembly: GCF_059928025.1. Lineage (NCBI taxonomy): Eukaryota > Metazoa > Chordata > Mammalia > Artiodactyla > Monodontidae > Delphinapterus > Delphinapterus leucas. The sequence goes on from NC_143134.1 coordinate 97,377,847, forward strand.
ATACACAACAACTTGAATGAATCTCGAAGACATTCATTCTTTATTCTAAGTGAAACAAGCCAGACTTAAATTTTATATACTACACGATGCCGTTTGTATGTCATTCTGGAAGAGATAAAAGATAGCAACTTACTATAATCAAGACCAGGTGATAATGAAGATAAGAAAGATCAATGAAACAGAATAGAGAGGCCAGGAGAAAAATACATATGGCCAACTGATTTTTGACAGAGGTACAAAGGCAATTAAATAGAAAAAAGTTAGATTTTTTAGCAATGGAGCCAGAACAAATGGACATCAATATACAACAAAAACATGAATCTCGGCCAACACCTCACACCTTGCACAAAATTTAACAAAATGGATTATAGACATAAATGTAAAATGTAAAATTAGAAAACTTTCAGAAGAAAATATTTGTGACCTTGGGTTAAGCAAAGAGTCCTTAGCAGGACAACAAAGCACAATATATAAAAGAAAAATATTGATTAAGTTGGACTTAAATTTTTTAATTTTTTCTCTATTAAATGCACTGTCATATAATTCCGGAAAAAGCAAAAATATAGGGGCATAGAAGAGATCAGTAGTTGCCCGGGGCTAAGAGTTGGTGGAGGGTTTTACTACAAAGAGGCAGCATAAAGGATGAGGGAGAAAACTGTTCATATTCTGATCGTCTTAGTTACATGGCTCTGTGTACTTGTCAAAATCACAAAACTATATAATAACAAAAGTAAATTTTACTGTATGGGTATTTTAAAAATAAATAACATAAATAAAATTCAGCCAGAAATATATCTAGTCAATATTCCTCCAGACCTACCCTGGAGAGGATATCAAGTATTATCTCCATAGCAAACAAGCATTTCAAAATGTTCATGCCCCTGTTAATTAAAAAAAATAAAGATTTAATCAAAGAAATGTCACTTTGCCTCTCCGTTACACATATTTTAAAACTTTTAATAATAGTACTGGTATGATAAAATGGGCACAATCAAATGCAATAAAAGGGCACGTGAATCAGTATGTTCTTTTTGGAAGGCAATATAGCAATATGTATCAAGAGCCTTAAAAGTGTTTTTACCCTTAAAGCCACTTCTAGGAATCAATCCTCAGGAAGTAATCAGAGATTTTGATGAGGTTCGTTATCTTTTCTGCATTGAAATGCTATCTCCCTCATCACAGGGACAGACGTGCAGTGGCTTCTAAACAAATGCTGCCGACTATCTGGATGGCAACTGACTTCCATAAAACATCTGCTTCCAGCCAGGAGCCTAGTAGGAAGAGAAGCCTCTTCTGCTTGGGCCTGTTTGGTCAGGATGCTGCCTTCTGTATAACAGTGTTAACGACTGTCTACACTCACTGGGAACCACTGCAGTGGTGGTTACATTCCTAATGAGTTAGCAAGTGGTGCCCCTGGCTGTGCCCATAGAGAGAGCAGGGGTCCTCATCCAGACTGATGTCTTCATGAGAAACAAACCTAGGAGACCAGATGGAAGCAATCAAAGAGACAAGAGAGTCAGTTCAGCAAATGCTGGGAGCTGCTGGGAAAGCCCGGAAACTGGGGCTGAGAGTACACTTTAAGAGGAAGAAAGACCCTGGCATAGGACACATGGTCTAGGCCTTGTTTCCAGACCCCACCAGTGATGCCCATGCCCTAAGGAAAATTACTCTCTTTAATCTCAGTTAACATTCCATTAATCCCCTTGTTCCGTGTTATTATCTGGACACTGCAACTCCACTTCCCAATTCTGGCTGAGTGCCTGCCTGTTTATACAACAGCCTCTGTCCTGGCCACGGTGCTCCAGGGACCCCCTCAGTCCTGCTACCTGGGCTCTCTCCTCTTCCCCAAGTCTCCTCAGCAGCCCCTACCCACTGTCTACCCCATGCACACCTCTCATACTTCCTCAGAGGTTATAACAGGCACTGTGCAAGCTTGGTTGATGGCACCAAGTTATGAGGGAAGCAAGGAATCTTTCCATAATAATGTCTCTTAAATTGGAGAACACTAACTCTGGATGTTGACTCTAACACAGTGACCATTCCTAATGTTTGTTTAGTAAGTGCTCACCATGTACTGGGCACTGTGCCAAGTGCTCTACATGCATTATAAATTGTTACAATTTAACTCACCCAGCAACCCTATTAGGTGGATACTGGTATGGGCTAGATACTGCTATTATCATTATTAACATTCCCATTTTACATATGAGGAATTGAAATCTCAGCAAGGAATTTTCCCAGGACAATAGGGCTAATAAGCAAACCAGAGACTTAGCTCTGAACTCATCAGTTAGTATTGACAGAGGCCAGATACTACTAGGCATGGGGGCTATAGGGTGAACAAGACAGATCCAGTCCCTGCCCTCAAGAAACCCATTGTCCAGGAGATTATGTAAACCTCAATAACTGCCCTAATTGGCCACAGAGCAAGGATTCAAAGCCACGTTTTCTATACCAAAGCCCAAGCATATAATTACAATATTTTCTGCTTCTCTCTTATAGAAAGTAGTCCCTCCATGAGGAACAAAGTCCCGGAAGTTTTCAGGCTGAGGTGAGCTACATACCTGTATGACCAGATGTTGATGATGAGTAGATGTTGTGTATGAGAGTAGAGGATACATGGAATGCTTTTTAAGGCTTTGCTCAAATGTTACCTTCTCAAAGAGGCCACTCTAACCATGTGCCTCCTATCAGCACTGTCAACCCATCTTTCCCTGCTCACTTTTTCCATCCTACTGATCACCTTATTTTGTAATATTTTATTTATTTATTACTCCTATTGTTTAATATGAGTTTCCTCACACTTTCTTATAAGTTCCCCAAGGACAGAGAATCCTACCTGTTTTGTTCACTGAGGTATCCCCAGTACCTAGACAGAGCCTGGTACACAGAAAGTACCCAGTAATTACTTTTTGTGTGAATCAGTGAAGGTGAAAATTATGTACAGGTTTAGAGGCAAACGGTACTAATTAGAAGCCAAGACAGAGCAAGAAGAACTGAGCTGGGAACTAAGCTCCCAATTGGTAGGATGAGAGTTAACTTCCCGGTAGACAAGAGAGGTGTGCTGTGAGAACTGAAGTGAGCAGCCAAAGCAGATCGCAGCCTGAAAACCAGAAGACCCTGCAGGAGGTAGAGTGGCTATGCTTCTCTGTGCTCAGAAGCATGTCAGAAATCTGACAGCCAGGAAGCCAGGGTGGATCAGGAAGTGTACAGCCATCTGTGTTCTGCAAGAACCAGGGAGCCAGGGGGTCAGATAAGCAGTCAGGGGTTGGGGATCAAAGCAGGCAAAGGCCTAAATCCAGGAAATCTTGGAAGGCAAGATAATGGTACCCATCCACCAAAACACAGAGAAGAGCCCAATCCTGAGGCAGGAATTGTGGGAACTAAGGTTTCTTTCAAGTTTTCTCTGAGGAGGCGTGTGGTCCTTAGGACTGCAGGAGTGAGTAGGGCGGGGGGTATGGTTTAATGGCATGCTACAGCTACAGACAGCTGATTGTGCATATCTCTTCCCAGCTTCAAGTTTAGTGGCTTCACATTTATAGCATGAAATTGGCCAGGGTGGAAGTACTGACACCATGGAAATTGGCAAATGCTATAAATCAGGAATTGTTTACTTTGTTGTGTAGCTGGTTGTTAAACATTTACCAGCACACTACTAGTACAGTTTAGTATGGAACTGAGGCTGCAGGGAGGCTCGGTTCTCAGCTAGAAGATAGGGGTGGAATTGCAGGTAGGTATCAATACTTAGGCTAAGGCATACTCCATGGAAAGCACCTGTGCCCTTTGGCAACTGCAGATAGAGCAAGGAGCCAACTTAATAGCAAGCTTCCCTGGGGTTCTCCTATTCACTACAGAACTTACACAGGAATTCTGTCTCTTAATTTTGGAAGAGAGAGGCTTGTTTGAACCCATTTATTCGTTTATTCATTCATTCAAGAAGTACTAATCAAGGACCTATCACGTGCCAGGCTAGCACTAGACCGTAAGGATAATGAGACAGATTTGTTCCTGCCCTCATGGAACTTACTACCTAGCACAGGAGTCCACAAATTATGAGCTGACGACAAAATGTGGCTTGTAACCTCACTTAATACAGCCTTCAAGTTAGGGATGGTTTCTGCATTTTTAAAGAGTTGTATAGAAGAAGTAAGAGGGGACTTCCCTGGTGGCACAGTGGTTAAGAATCCGCCTGCTGATACAGGGGACACAGGTTTGAGCCCTGGTCTGGGAAGATCCCACATGCCACGGAGCAACTAAGCCTGTGCACCACAACTACTGATCCTGCACTCTAGAGCCCACAAGCCACAACTACTGAGCCCACGTGCTGCAACTACTGAAGCCCGCATGCCTAGAGCCCATGCTCCACAACACGAGAAGCCACCACACTGAGAAACCCGTGCACTACAACGAAGAGTAGCCCCTGCTCACCACAACTAGAGAAAGCTCACGCGTAGCAACGAAGACCCAATGCAGCCAAAAATAAATAAATAAAATATAAAGAAGAAGGAAGAGGAAGAGGAGGAGAAGAGACAGAGACCATGTGTGGCCTGCAAAGCCTAAAATATTTACAAAGCTGGAGGCATAACCCTCCAGACAATACTACAAAGCTACAGTAGTCAAAACATCAAGGTACTGGCACAAAAACAGACAAATGGATCAATGAAACAGAATAGAGAACCCAGAAATAAGCCCACTCACCTACAGTCAATTAATCTTCAACAAAGGCGACAAGAATATAAAATGAAGAAAAGATAGTCTCTTTAGCAAGTGGTGTTGGGAAAGCTGGACAGCTGCATGTAAATCAATGAAGTTAGAACACACCCTCACACCATATACAAAAATAAACTCAAAATGTCTTAAAGACTTAACTATAAGATATGACACCATAAAACTCCTAGAAGAGAACATAGGCAAAATATTCTCTGACATAAATCGTACTTATGTTTTCTTAGGTCAGTCTCCCAAAGCAATAGAAATAAAAGCAAAAATAAACAAATGGGACCTAATCAAACTTATAAGCCTTTGCACAGCAAAGGAAACCATAAACAAAAAGGTAAGACAACCTAAATACTGGAGAAAATATTTGAAAATTATGCGACCAATAAGGGCTTAATTTCTAAAATATACAAAGAGCACATACAACTCAATACCAAAAAAAACAAACAACCCAATCAAAGAGTGGGCAGAAGACCTACATAGACATTTCTCCAAAGAAGACATACAGATGGCCAATAGGCACATGAAAAGATGTTCATCATTGCTAATTATTAGAGAAATGCCAATCAAAACTACAATGAGATATCACTTTACACCAGTTGGAATGGCCACTATTAAAAAGTGTACAGGGCTTCCCTGGTGGCGCAGTGGTTGAGAGTCCGCCTGCCAATGCAGGGGACACGGGTTCGTGCCCCGTTCCGGGAAGATCCCACATGCCGTGGAGCGGCTGGGCCCGTGAGCCATGGCCACTGAGCCTGTGCATCCGGAGCCTGTACTCTGCAACGGGAGAGGCCACAACAGCGAGAGGCCCGCATGCCACACACACACAAAAAAGTGTACAAATAATAAATGATAGACAGGGTGTGGAGAAAAGGAAACCCATCTACACTGTTGGTGGGAATGTGAATTGGTACAGCCGCTGTGGAGAACAGTACGGAGGTTCCTTAAAAAACTAAAAATGGAACTACCATATGATACAGCAATCTCATTCCTGGGCACATATCCAGAGAAAACTCTAATTCAAAAAGATACATGCAACCCAATGTTCATTGCACTATTTACAATAACCAAGACATGGAAGCAACCTAAATGTCCATCTACAAAGGAATGCATAAAGAAGATGTGAGATATACATATATATATATAAACACACACACACAATGGAATACTACTTAGTCATAAAAAAGAATGAAATAATGTCATTTGCAGCAACATGGATGCACCTAGAGATTATCATATTAAGTGAAGTCAGACACAGAAAGACAAATATCACATGGTATCATTCATTTATATGTTAAATCTAAAATATGATACAAATGAACTTATTTACTAAACAGAAACAGACTCACAGATATAGAAAACAAACTTATGGTTACCAAAGGGGAAAGAGAGGAAGGGATAAAGTAGAAGTTTGGGATTAACAGATAAACAACAAGGTCCTATTGTATAGCACAGGGAACTATATTCACTATCTTGTAATAAATTATAGTGGAAAAGAATATGAAAAATAATACATATACACATATATATATATATTTCTGACTTTGCTGTACACCAGAAACTAACACAACATTGTAAATCAACTATACTTCAATCAAAAAAAAAATTTACTGTCTAGCCCTTTACAAAACAGTTTGCCAAATTTTGGTCTAGCAGCTGAGATAAAACTTACTCTCTCACAGCTCCCCTAATCAGCCATTAAAAGGCCAAGGTTTGAATGAGGACTTGGCCTGAAGAAAGAACTGTGAGTAGAGGAGGTGATGCTGACACTTATAAGGAATGAGTCTAGATATCTCCTGGGCTACAGCTCAGTGCCAGCTGATTAGACATGGGTAAATATTTGGCTGGCTGGACCAGAGGATGAGACTGAGGTACACAAGTTCAGTGCAAGGAGAAAGCAGGTTGGGGATTAGCCCAAGAACTCAAGAGGGAACAAAGTCAGATGACCTTTACTGAGCTGAGCAGTGAAGGTAGAGAACAATAACAACAGCTAATACTTCTAGAATGCCTGCTGTATACCACACATTGTTCCAAGCATTTACATTACTCATAGTAACACATTTAATCTTCCCAAAGCCCTATGAGATTGACCCTATTATTATTATTCCCACTTGACAGATGAAGAAACTGAGGTACAGAGAGGCAAAGTAACTGCCACCAGTTGCACAGCACAGCTTATAATTAATAAAGCCAGGATTTAAAACTAGATATCCTATTTTAGGATCTTTGTTTGTTTGGGGTTTTTTTAACATCTTTATTGGAGTATAATTGCTTTACAATGGAGTGTTAGTTTCTGCTTTATAACAAAGCGAGTCAGCTATACATATACATATATCCCCATATCTCCTCCCTTTTGTGTCTCCCCCCACACCCTCCCTATCCCACCCCTCTAGGTGGTCACAAAGCACCGAGCTGATCTCCCTGTGCTATGTGGCTGATTCCCACTAGCTATCTATTTTACATTTGGTAGAGTATATATGTCCATGCCATTCTCTCACTTCATCCGAGCTTACCCTTAACCCTCCTCATATCCTCAAGTCCATTCTCCACGTCTGCATCTTTATTCCTGTCCTGCCCCTAGGTTCTTCGAAACCAATATATATATTTTTTAGATTCCATATATATGTGTTAGCATACGGTATTTGTTTTTCTCTTTGTGACTTACTTCACTCTGTATGACAGACTCTAGGTCCATCAACCTCACTACAAATAACTCAATTTCATTTCTTTTTATGGCTGAGTAATATTCCATTGTATATATGTGCCACATCTTCTTTATCCATTCATCTGTCAATGGACACTTAGGTTGCTTCCGTGTCCTGACTATTGTAAATAGAGCTTCAATGAACATTGTGGTACATGACTCTTTTTGAATTATGGTTTTTTCAGGGTATATGCCCAGTAGTGGGATTGCTGGGTCGTATGGTAGTTCTACTTTTACATTTTACGGACCCTCCATACTATTTTACATAGTGGCTGTATCAATTTATCTTCCTACCAACAGTACAAGAAGTTTCCTTTTCTTCCACACCCTCTGCAGCAATTATTGTTTGTAGAGTTTTTCATGATGGCCATTCTGACTGGTGTGAGATGATACCTCACTGTAGTTTTGATTTGCATTTCTCTAATGATTAATGATGTTGATCATCCTTTCATGTGTTTGTTGGCAAGCTGTATGTCTTGTTTGGAGAAATGTCTATTTAGGTCTTCTGCTCATTTTTGGATTGGGTTGTTTGTTTTGTTGATATTCAGCTGCATGAGCTGCTTGTAAATTTTGGAGATTAATCCTTTGTCACTTGCTTCATTTGCAAATATTTTCTCCCATTCTGAGGGCTGTCTTTTCATCTTGTTTATGGTTTCCTTGGTGTGCAAAAGCTTTTCAGGTTCATTAGGTCCCATTTGTTTATTTTTGTTTTTATTTCAATTTTTCTAAGAGGTGGGTCAAAAAGGATCTGGCTGTGATTTATGTCATAGAGTGCTCTGCCTATGATTTCCTCTAAGAGTTTTACAGTGTCTGGCCTTACATTTAGGCCTTTAATCCATTTTGAGTTTCTTTTTGTGTACAGTGTTAGGGAGTGTTCTGATTTCATTCTTTTACATGTAGTTGTCCAGTTTTCCCAGCACCACTTATTGAAGCGTATCTTTTATCCATTGTATATTCTTGCCTCCTTTATCAAAAATAAGGTGACCATATGTGCGTGGGTTTATCTCTGGGCTTTCTATCTTTTTCCATTGATCTATATTTCTGTTTTGGTGCCAATACCATACGGTCTTGATTACTGTAGCTTTGTAGCTTTGTAGTGCAGTCTTAAGTCTGGGAGCCTGATTCCTCCAGCTCCATTTTTCTTTCTCAAGGTTGCTTTGGCTATTCGGGGTCTTTTGTGTTTCCATACAAATTGTGAAATTTTTTGTTCTAGTTCTGTGAAAAATGCTAGTGGTAGTTTGATAGGCATTGCATTGAATCCGTAAATTGCTTTGGGTAGTACAGTCATTTTCACAATGTTGATTCTTCGAATCCAAGAACATGGTATAGCTCTCCACCTGTTTATATCATCTATAATTTCTTTCATCAATGTCTTATAATTTTCGACATACAGGTCTTATGTCTCCTTAGGTTTATTCCTAGGTATTTTATTCTTTTTTTTTTTTTTGGTATTTTATTCTTTTTGTTGCAAAGGTAAATGGGAGTGTTTCCTTAATTTCTCTTTCAGATTTTTCATCATTAGTGTAAAAGAATGCAAGAGATTTCTGTGCATTAATTTTGTATCCTGCTACTTTACCAAATTCATTGATTAGCTCTAGTAGTTTTCTGGTAGCATTTTTAGGATTCTCTATGTATAGTATCATGTCATCTGCAAACAGTGGCAGCTTTACTTCTTCTTTCTGATTTGGATTCCATTTAATTCTTTTTCTTCTCCAATTGCTGTGGCTAAAAATTCCAAAACTATGTTGAATAACAGTTGTGAGAGTGGACAACCTTGTCTTGTTCCTGATCTTAGAGGAAATGGTTTCAGTTTTTCACCATTGAGAACAACGTTGGCTGTGGGTTTGTCATATATGGCCTTTATTATGTTGAGGTAAGTTCCCTCTATGCCCACTCTCTGGAGGGTTTTTCTCATAAATGGGTGTTGAATTTTGTCGAAAGCTTTTTCTGCATCTGTTGAGATGATTGTATGGTTTTTCTCCTTCAATTTGTTAATGTGGTGTATCACATTGATTGACTTGCGTATATTGAAGAATGCTTGCATTCCTGGGATAAACCCCACTTGATCATGGTGTATGATCCTCTTGATGTGCTGTTGCATTCTGTTTGCTAGTATTTTGTGGAGGAGTTTTGCATCTATGTTCATCAGTAATATTGACCTGTAGTTTTCTTTCTTTGTGACATCTTTGTCTGGTTTTGGTATCAGGGTGATGGCAGCCTTGTAGAATTAGTTTGGGAGTGTTCCTCCCTCTGCAATATTTTGGAAGAGTTTGACCAGGATAGGTGTTAGCTCTTCTCTAAATGTTTGATAGAATTCGCCTGTGAAGCCATCTGGTGCTGAGCTTTTGTTTGTTGGAAGATTTTTAATCACAGTCTCAATCTCAGTGCTTGTGATTGGTCTGTTTATATTGTCTATTTCTTCCTGGTTCAGTCTCAGAAGGTTGTGCTTTTCTAATAATTTGTCCATTTCTTCCAGGTTGTCCATTTTATTGGCATATAGTTGCTTGTAGTAATCTCTCATGATCCTTTGTATTTCTGCAGTGTCAGTTGTTACTTTTCCATTTCTACTTCTATTGATTTGAGTCTTCTCCCTTTTTTTCTTGATGAATCTAGCTACTGGTTTAACAATTTTGATTATCTTCTCAAAGAACCAGCTTTTAGTTTTATTGATCTTTGCTATCATTTCCTTCATTTCTTTTTCATTTATTTCTGATCTGATATTTATCATTTCTTTCCTTCTGCTAACTTTGGGGGTTTTTTTGTTCTTCTTTCTCTAATTGCTTTAGGTGTAAGGTTAGATTGTTTCTTGAGATAGGATTGTACTGCTATAAATTTCCCTCTTAGAACTTCTTTGGCTGTATCCCATAGGTTTTGGGTCATCATGTTTTCTTTTTTTTTTTCCTGCTGTACGTGGGCCTCTCACTGTTGTGGCCTCTCCCGTTGTGGAGCACAGGCTCCAGACATGCAGGCTCAGCAGCCATGGCTCACGGGCCTAGCTGCTCTGCGGCATGTGGGATCTTCCTGGACCGGGACACGAACCCGCGTCCCCTGCATCGGCAGGCGGACTCTCAACCACTGCGCCACCAGGGAAGCCCCATAGTGTTTTCATTGTCATTTGTTTCTAGGTATTTTTTGATTTCCTCTTTGATTTCTTCAGTTATCTCTTGGTTATTTAGTGTGTATTGTTTAGCCTCCATGTGTTTATATTTTTTACAGATTTTTTCCCCTGTAATTGATATCTAGTCTCATAGCGTTGTGGTCGGAAAATATACTTGATTGGATTTTAATTTTCTTAAATTTACCAAGGCTTGATTTGTGACCCAAGATATTATCTATCCTAGAGAATTTTCCATGAGGACTTGAGAAGAAAGTGTAATCTGCTTTTTTTGGGCGGAATGTCCTATAAATATCAATTACATCCATCTTGCTTAATGTATCATTTAAAGCTTGTGTTTCCTTATTTATTTTCATTTTGATGATCTGTCTATTGGTGAAAGTGGGGTGTTAAAGTCTGCTACTATGATTGTGTTACTGTCGATTTCCCCTTTTATGGCTGTTAGCATTAGCCTTATGTATTGAGGTGCTCCTATATTGGGTGCATAAATATTTACAATTGTTAAATCTTCTTCTTTGATTGATCCCTTGATCGTTATGTAGTGTCCTTCTTTGTCTCTTGTAATAACCTATTTTAAAGTCTATTTTGTCTTATATGAGAATTGCTACTCCAGCTTTCTTTTTTTTTTTTTTTTTGTGGAGCACAGGCTCCGGACGCACAGGCCCAGCGGCCATGGCTCACAGGCCTAGCCGCTCCGCAGCATGTGGGATCATCCCAGACCGGGGCACAAACCCATGTCCCCTGCATCGGCAGGCAGACTGTCAACCACTGCGCCACCAGGGAAGCCCTCCAGCTTTCTTTTGATTTCCTTTTGCATCGAATATCTTTTTCATCCCCTCACTTTCAGTCTGTATGCGTCCCTAGGTCTGAAGTGGGTCTCTTGTAGACAGCATATATATGGGTCTTGTTTTTGTATCCATTTAGCCAGTCTATGTCTTTTGGTCGGAGCATTTAATACATTTACATTTAAGGTAGCTATCAATATGTATGTTCCTATTACCATTTTCTTAATTGTTTTGGGTTTGTTATTGTTAGTCTTTTTCTTCTCTTGTGTTTCCTGCCTAGAGAAGTTCCTTTAGCATTTGTTGTAAAGCTGGTTTGGAGATGCTGAATTCTCTTAGTTTTTGCTTTTCTATAAAGGTTTTAATTTCTCTGTCGAATCTTAATGAGATCCTTGCTAGGTAGAGTAATCTTGGTTGTAGGTTTTTCCCTTTCATCACTTTAAATATGTCCTGTGACTCCCTTCTGGCTTGCAGAGTTTCTGCTGAACGATCAGCTGTAACCTTATGCGGATTCTCTTGTATTTATTTGTTATTTTTCCCTTGCTGCTTTTAATATTTCTTTGTATTTAATTTTTGATAGTTTGATTAATATGTGTCTTGGCGTGTTTCTCCTTGGATTTATCCTATATGGGACTCTCTGTTCTTCCTGGACTTAACTGACTATTTCCTTCCCCCTATTAGGGAAGTTTTCAATTATAATCTCTTCAAATATTTTCTCAGTCCCTTTTTTCTTCCTCTTCTTCTTCTGGGACCCCTATAATTCAAATGTTGGTGTATTTAATGTTGTCCCAGAGGTCTCTGAGACTGTCCTCAATTTTTTCTATTCTTTTTTCTTTATACTGCTCTGCGGCAGTTTTTTCCACTATTTTATCTTCCAGGTCACTTATCCGTTCTTCTGCCTCAGTTATTCTGCTATTGATTCCTTCTAGAGAATTTTAAATTTCATTTATTGTGTTGTTCATCATTGTTTGTTTGCTCTTTAGTTCTTCTAGGTCCTTGTTAAACATTTCTCGTATTTTCTCCATTCTATTTCCAAGATTTTGGATCATATTTACTACCGTTACTCTGTATTCTTTTTCAGGTAGACTGCCTATTTCCTCTTCATTTGTTTGGTCTGGTGGGTTTTTACCTTCTCCTTCATCTGCTGCATATTTCTCTGTCCTCTCATTTTGCTTAACTTACTGTGTTTGGGGTCCCCTTTTTGCAGGCTGCAGGTTCGTATTTCCTATTGTTTTTGGTGTCTGCCCCCAGTGGCTAAGGTTGGTTCAGTGGGTTGTGCAGTCTTCCTGGTGGAGGGTACTGGTGCCTGTGTTCTGGTGGATGAGGCTGGATATTGTCTTTCTGGTGGGCAGGACTGCAACTGGTGGTGTGTTTTGGGGTTTCTGTGACCTTATTATGATTTTAGACAGCCTCTCTGCTAATGGGTGGAGTTGTGTTCCTGTCTTGATAGTATTTTGGCATAGGGTGTCCATCACTGTAGCTTGCTGGTCGTTGAGTGGAGGTGGGTCTTAGCATTGAGATGGAGATCTGTGGGAGTGCTTTTGCAGTTTGATATTATGTGGAGCCAGGAGGTTTCTGGTGGACCAATGCCCTGAATTTGGCTCTCCCACCTCAGAGGCAGAGGCCTGACACCCGGCCGGAGCACCAAGACCCTGTCAGCCACATGGCTCAGAAGAAAAGTGAGGAAAGAAAAGAAAGAAAGAAACGAAAGAAAGAGAGAAAGAGAGAGAGAGAGAGAGAGAGAGAGAGGAAGAAAGGAAGGAAGGAAGGAAGAAGGAAAGAAAAGGAAAGAAGGAAAGAAGGAAATAAAGGAAGAAAGGAAGAAAGAAAGGAAGGAAGGAAGAAAGAAAGAAAAAGAAAAAAGAAAGAAAGAAAGGAGGAAAGAAAGAGAAAGAGAGAGAGGGAGGGAGGGAGGGAAAGAAGAAGGGAGGGAGTGAGGGAGGAAGGACGGAAGGAAGAAAATATAAAATATAGTTATTAAAATAAAAATAATTATTAAAAATTTAAAAACTTGAAAAGTAATAAAAAGAAATTTGAAAAAGAAGAGAGCAACCAAACCAAAAAACAAATCCACCAATGACAACAAGTGCTAAATCCTATACCAAAAAAAACCCAAAAATGGACAGACAGAACCCTAGTATAAATGGTAAAAGCAAAGCTATACAGACAAAATCACACAAAGAAGCATACATATACACTCTTACAAAAAGAGAAAAAGGAACAAAATATATATATATATCTTTTGGGAAGTCTGAGGTCTTCTGCTAGCCTTCAGTCAGTGTTGTGTAAGAGTTGTTCCACATGTAGATGTATTTCTGATGTATTTGTGGGGAGGAAGGTGATCTCCACGTCTTACTCCTCCGCCATCTTGAAGGTCTCCGAGGATCTATGTTCTTAACCACTACACTGCACTCTCTCTCAGACAGACTGGTGGGAAAAGGAAAGAGAGCAGGTGGAAAAGGAGAACAGGAAAGAGTGTGGTGATTAGTCACATCTGAACCCAAAGGACAAACAGGGTAAAGCAAGTCCAGGCCACAGTCAGAGGTGACAGTGAGCATTTTCCCAATCACTTCCCAGTCATGGCTGATCCTGCTCTGTGCCAGACTCTGTGTCAGATGCTGAGGGTACAGAGATGAGTCTGACTTGAGCTAGAGGGGACACAGTCATGAGTTAACAGGCAATGCTAATACAGTCTGGATTAAGCCCTGTATAGCACTGTGGGGGCCCAGCAAAGAAAGAAGCTCCACCCAGTATATTTGAAAGCTGTACCAGTAAGCTTGGAGCCAGGTGCCAGGGGGATGTGGAGCTTGGGCTGCCAAGGGTCACCTGGATGAACCACCTCCAGAATATGTCACAAAATGACAAGGGTTCAAAGGGCCACTGCAGAGCCCAACAAAAATCCATGTGCCAGAAGAACAAAGCAAAGGCATAAATCCTGAAGAAAGTGGTGAGTCAAAAGCCTAGCACCTATTAGAAACAGGGGTGTGGTGGTAGGTAGGCAGCTGGGGAGCCCAGATCAACCAGCAGAAGCCAGATCGGAGGAAGGAGAGATGGAACAAGGGAACCTACACATGTCTGGGTCTTCATGCCATGCCACCTTCCCTACCTCACAGCTTTATCCCTCATCGTATTTCCTAACAGCTGACTCGCCACCAGCCTTATGAATTGGGAACTTACTGACTTTGGTGCCCCCAGTGCTGGGGAAGACCTGTCCAGAGTTAAGCATTTTATGCTAATATTCCTCCTATACTCTTTCCTACCATCCAGGATAAGCCAATAGCCTTCCTCTAAAAGGAAGTGTTCAACTCCTTTTCTCACTCACATTCCTCCCCAGAAACATTCCATCTAGAGCTTAAGGCTGTCAGTGACCTGGCAGTGTTGGTGCCATTCACATTCTCCCTCTGGGAAATGAAGTGACTTAGCAGTCATAATTAAGACCAAGAAAACAGTGCAAGTCTTCAGTGGTTCTTTGCAGAGCAGAGAAATGTCAGGGCTATTGGGTGTCTGAATGGAGCTGCAGGTCCTGGGGTTAACGTAACAGAAAAAAAAATGACAGTGTACAGAGTTGAAGGCTAGTCCAACAATTATCAAGTCCCCAGGGAGCAAGTCTCAATAAAGGCTTGTTGACTCTGTTCTAACAATAGGAAGGGTGGTAAGCTACACCATAGCTCTTCCTTCCTGATTTCCAGCATACTGACTGACACACCTGTACTGGGCATTACCGTGCATGCAGTTGCTGCTGTGCTGTTATATTAGACATCCGTGGGACTGTTTGGCCAAAACCCCCTCCTCATGGGAACTACTCACCCCACCCCATCCACATGGCAAATTCCTATGTGGCCTTGTCTTCCCTGACACATTTGACTAGTTAGAGGTGAAGCGCTTGACCCTAGGTGAGTTAACCAGAGCCCTTCTTTGAGATTCTCCTAACTGGAATAAGAGAATCGGTCTCTCTTTGGTGGTAGAAGTTGAAAGATATAAACTTTAGGACACTTTAGTGGCTACATTTACAACCATGTGGAGGAATGCTGCCTGCAGAAGAGAATATTAAAATGCAGAAAGAAGCAGAGATTAGGAAGATTAAAAAAAATTCTTGGTAGCATCCAACTCTAAGCACCCAGTTATTCCTGAGGCCAAGTTACAGCCATGCTTCCTGAAGTTTGGTTATTAGAGTCCATGAAGAATTAAATTTGCATTTTTTTGTCTAAGTTACTTCCAGCTTGAGTTCCTTCTAATTGGTTATAACAGTCTAAATCAAGCTGGACTTCTAGTGGCACGAACTATGTGGTAGTATGGAAAAGGAGAGTTGTCCAGAAGGCCCCCAGGGAACTCCCTACTTTGCTCTCTTAAAGAAAGTGTCAGTGTGCAGTGGTGAATAGTCCCCAGCCCAGTCAGACCACACCAAGTCCAGTGTGAGAGGAATAAGAAGCTACCACCTTCTCTATGCTTATCCACACTGCATGCCCCTCTGCTTGCTCTAGCATCTTTCTAACTGCTCATTTGCTCAGCCACTCCAACTGAGGTCTACTTGGTCTGTTTCTCTGGATTCTAACTCACTGCATCATTCCTGGATATTTGTTCCCTCTCAGCATGTCCTCAAGGTATTCAAACCCTTCAACCAGCAAGCTAAGTTAGCCTCTGCTATTCAGCATCAAGGGCTGAGCCTAGGTAAGCAGTGTAAATCAGTAAATATTAAACGGTATAGACTAGAAATGTCCCCAGGAAGTCAGAAAAGGGAAAAATCAGTGCAGAGTCTTGTAGAACAGATAGTTTAGAATTTGGAAAGATAGAAAGGACATTCCAATCTGGAAAAAGATAAAGACACTGAAGTAGAAAAGAGCTTGAGGACCAGAGGCCTGGAGATAAGAAATGAACCTGACTGGAGTGAGTGCTATAAGAATGGGACCATAATGCCATTTGAAGCAACATGGATGGACCTAGAGATTATCATACTAAGTGAAGTAAGTCAGAGAAAGACAAATATCATATGACATCACTTATATGTGGAATCTACAAAAATAAAATGATACAAATAAACTCGTTTACAAAACAGACTCACAGACTTCGAAAACAAACTTACAGTTGCCAAAGAGGAAATGTGGCAGGGAGAGATAAATTAGGAGTTTGGGATTAACATATACACACTACTATCTTTAAAATAGATAATCAACAAGGACCTACTGTGTAGCACAGGGAACCCTATTCAATATTCTGTAGAAACCCATATAGGAAAAGAATCTGAGAAAGAATGGATATATGTATAACGTATAACTGAATCACTCTGCTGTACACCTGAAACTAACATAACACTGTAAATCAACTATACTCCAATATAAAATAAAAAATTAAATTAAAAAAAAAAAAAGAATGGGGGACTTCCCTGGTGGAACAGTGGTTAAGAATCCACCTGCCAATGCAGGGGACACACATGCCGCAGAGCAACTAAGCCCGTGTGCCACACCTACTGAGCCTGCGTGCTGCAACTACTGAAGCCTGAGCACCTAGAGCCCGTGCACCACAGCAAGAGAAGCCACCGCGACGAGAAGCCCGTGCACCGCAACAAAGAGTAGTCCCCACTCGCCACAACTAGAGAAAGCCCACGCGCAGCAACGAAGACCCAGTGCAGCCAAAAATAAACAAATAAATTTATAAAGCAAAAAGAAGGGGACCAACATTAGGTAAATCTGAGAGACAAAATGGGGTCAGATTATACAGGGTCTTAACAATAAGGCAGAGGAGATTAGACTTGATATGCAGGCAGGTATTTTGATCAGAGAAAGAAGGAAAATAATGGTTTAGCTATGTATTTCTCACAGAGGATGAGAATCTCCCTGAATTACAAAGAAGATAAAAGGGGGGATAATGCTTATTCTCCCTACCAAAAACATTCTTCATTTTTCTAAAGGATTTATCATTGCTCATTTGGAGACTTTTCATTGTTAGGGTATTGTTCAATATAGTAATTTAGAAAATACAGACAAACAAAATAAAAAATGAAAGTATCCCCAAACTTCATGTACAAAATAAGCATTAAGATATTTATATACATCCTCCCAGAATAATTTATAATATGTATTAATTAAAAATTGATTTATGTTATATAAATATGGCTTTTCTCACTTAGCAATATGTTTTCCATTGGTTGCTTTGAGTGGTAAATTCCTCTATTATATTTAAAATATTACCTGATTCAAAAAAAAATTTACATGTACCTTTTTTATAATTTTATTCCATAGCTCAGATCAACATTTTCCTAAATTCGTTCTACAGAACAGTTAGAGCTACAAGATATTCTGCCCCAAGTAACAGGGTTATGTTTAGGAGAGGCTTCATCCCTTGTGGAAATTAAAGGTTCTTAGGTGTTCTACAATGAATTGATGAAAAGTTAAATGAAGTTTGATCCAAGAAATACCTTCTCAATGAAAATTCATCAGTATTGCTATAATTCTAATTGAAATTAATGTATTCAGAAAGAGAGTTCAAAACATGGTCCTAGTCAAAATATCCTACACCCAAGGAAATCATGGAAAGAAGGCCCACTTTCTGCAATAGTGGTGATTGCCCCATTACTCAATGAGGCCAGCAGTGGCCACAGGGCCACTTCACAAGGACTTAGACACCAGAATTCAAGCATCTACTTGAGACTACATATGGAATTCTTAAGGTCTCTTTCAACACCGAGACTCCATGATTTTTGAGAGCATTAGAAAACCTTCTTTCAGATCCACTCACTCATTTGCCAGCCATTTCTCCTCTCCAAGTCTCAGTTTCATCATCAATAAAATGAAGGATCTTTGTGTGAAACCAGAGCTGCCATCTGACTGGGCCACAATCTGGATTCCCTCGGTGCCCCTTCCAACTATAACATACTCACACCGCCCTGGTCTCCTAACTTTTATATTCTCACTGAGGATGTCTATTCTTTCTCTTTGTTGAGGAAGAAATGGTATGAGCAAACAATATCATCAAGAGTTGCTCACATGTGCACACAGAGTATACACTAAACAGCAGGAAAACAAAGAAAGTAGGTGAAAGGTGAAGTTGTTTTGCTGAATGGGTGTCAGAGGTTGGCGAACAAATCCACAGGGAGGATGAGAGCTTCACTAAGGCTAACGCTTGCTCTGAAAAATCTGTTCACAGAACTTCCATCCCAGCAGCCCAGCCTCCCGTCCCCCAGCTGGTTCCTTCTGAAAAGTCTAGAGGCAAGCATAGTCTAGTTTTTTTCTCTCTCTCTCTTTTTTTTCCAGGAATACAAATAGAAGTGGTTTTTTAAAATGTTTTTAAGAGACTGAGGTTCAATCAGAAAGAGATCCTTAGGAAAAAAACTTTCAGCTGTCCCAATGCAGCCCTAGGGCCCCACACGATTTGGCTTCTCTGAACCCTAATGGTGGTGGTGTGGGGGGGTTTCTTGCTGTTCTGTGTGCTCCTCAGAGCCCAAAGAAACCAATTCTGTGCCACTCTTTCTTCCTGGTGTTGAACAAGAATACAGGAAGCTCAAGGGGATTTTGTCTGGGATATTTTGCAGTGTGGAATAAAATAGCTTTGAGTGATGGCCCTTTCTTGAGGTGAACTTCCACTCATCTTCCAGGCAAAATATCAAAAAAGACCAACAAAACCTGAATCTAATTAAGTCTGAGAGAGGCACAGAGCTGATTGCCTGGCTGAACACACACCTCTGAGGAAGCTCTAAAACCATCATGGCTCCTCACTGGGTGCAGAACTAAGCCCATCGCCCATGCTTGAATAAAATATACAAATTTAACCAAGCAGTCTGGTATTTTGGGTGTCGTGCCTGAGGTCTAGTGTTCCTTTGGTCCTGTGTCTCTTTCCACAGAGGCGTGTCACTTGGAACTACTGCCAGGTTGGCTGGTTCCATCACTATAATCTCCTTATGTTCACTTTAAAGAGAACCCATCATGCTAGTGCTGCTTACAGTGCCTAAGGCAGAGGATGGGCCCCCAAAGCCTCAAGAATGAGTTATAGGACTGTTCTTGTACCTTCTGGCTAATAAACATTTGTAGCCTTAGCAGAATTTTGTCTAAGACCTCACCTGGTGTAGAGGTTGTAAAGAAGGGGATGTATGGTCCCCACCCACCTGAAACTATCAGAGCTATGAAGACCAACTCATCCTTGTTTTCCCAGGACACTGAAAGTCCCATGTCCCAGGAAACCCCACAATTCTAGGCAAACCAGGACATTGGTCACCCTACATATCTACCAAAATAATTTACTAATTTACCAATGCCAAATTAGCTTGAGTCAAGGCAAAATATCTTGCTTCCTTTAAAACAGCTTCTAAAGACCTAAGTTCCCCCCAACGAAAAAAAAAGTAAGTAAAACAAAAAAACCTAATAGAAAAATGAGATCTAGAGCCTTGCTACTCAAAGTGTGGTCCACAGACCAATAGCATCTCTATCCCCCAAAGCTTGTTAGAAGTACAGTCTCAGGCCCCACCTCAAACCTACTGAATTAAGATCTGCAATTTAGCGAGGCCTCCAAGTGAGACCTTGTACAAGAGCCCCATGCACCTTAAAGTCTGAGGTGCACTGGCCTAAAGGCCAGTCTCAGAGGGTGACTTTTAGCTTGGTCTTTAAGTCAGTAGGAGTGAGTCGGCAGAGGGAGGGAACAGAGGCATCAGCAAACAAAGGCACAGAAGATGGCAACGTGTTCATTCACCAGGAGTCATTTGTTGTTTCTGGGGGTGAGGGATGGTACATAACCTGGAAGGCAAACTGGGGAGAGACTGTGGAAGCCCTTGAACATAAGACTGAGTAGCCCTGTATCTTCCCTGTTCTCTCTCCTCTCAAGGCTCAGCTATTAAATTCTGTTTTATTTTCTAAAAGCTATAGCCCCTCCCTCCCCCTGACCTATTCTGGTAGTAGCTGGACTCCTACACTGCTAGCTGAGAGGGGTCAGCAGGCCCAGGAAGACCGTCCCCAAGAGCTGCATTCAGGTTCAAGCTCTTCTCTCTGGGGACTTTTGAAGAGTGAGAGTCCTGTGTCTCTGGTTTATGCAACTCAGTCTCTGATGGGGGAAGGCAGAGGAGAGAGCCAGCAGTTAAAGTGATGCAGATCAGGATCTCTATTTCCAAATGAAAAGCTGGAAAAATGCGAAGTCTTGAGCAATCTCTCTCTTTCATTCTGAAACATTCTCCAATTCAACCCAAGGGGCCACCTTCATAGATGCTGGCATTTGCAAATACATTATTCTTTGCTAGCTAACATGATCACCAAATATGGAATGCTAATCAATCAAACACAGGGTGAACTGAGGCTTACTATGTACATCAGTCAGGGGACCATCAGAGAAGCAGCTCCAGAACGAGTGATATAGAATAAGATTCATTACAGCTGTTAGACCTTAAGCTAAATAGTACAAAGCCACCACACTGTGTATTCCTATGGTCAATTTTGAGAACTTCACCAAAAACTCTTAGTCCATTCTGACTCTATTACACGTCTGTAATAGAACCTGTGTCATTTGTGCTCCAACTATTGTGTCTACCTCCTCCCTGGACTCTGTAAGCCTCTTCAGGCCAGAAGCTGTGCTTCATCTCTTTTTGTCTCCAGCTCCTGGCATGGTTCAGGGTATTCAGAAGCACTGGGCAAATGTTTACCAAATAAATGAATACAAGACAACCACATACCCACAAATTCTGATTAAGCATCAAAGAAAGAAAGTATTATATTGACGTTTTTGTGTGGCCTCCGGGTCCTTATTACATACTCAATTATCTTTATACTCTTGAATGTGGAGGTGCCAGTGAGTAAACCCAAAAGGTCAAACACACAGGTTTTGTACCATTTTCAGGTTTCTAGAGCCTGGCAGTGTCTCCACACAGAAGATTAGTGATTCCCCAAGTGGTCAAATACACAGTTTTCTGTACCGTTTTAGTGTTTTCGGAGGCTGGCAGTATCTCCATACAGCTAAGTGGCAGACTCTGAGATGGATGAGATTAACTTCTGAGATGGCAAGTGTCCAAAATGGCTCAGGAAGCAGCTGCTAAACTCTGCCTGATTTTCAGTCCCAGCATCACGGGATGGCAAGGAGTTTCGGAGGTCACGGAACCCAACCATATATCACTTGGAACTGAAAAGTAGCAGATGCAAAATAACTTTTAAAAAACAAGACGTGTCAGTGAAAGAGAGTTTGAAAAAGTAAAAGTAAAGCAAGAAAGGAAGGAGATAGCTGATACAAACTCTTTAGCACTAGGCAGTTGTACCTGCCAAACGCAGCCTTTGTCTTCACCTCATCCTGCTCTAAGAGGTCTAAAATTGTGAGGTGTGTCACGCTCCCCCATCCAAATGGACCCCAGTGGCCACCATTTGAAGTTGCACAGAGGCCTGAGTTGGTGGGTCATAGAGAGATTGTTCTGAACTTTCAAAAAGGACAAAGCTCCAGAGAAATGT
Organism: Delphinapterus leucas; assembly: GCF_059928025.1. Lineage (NCBI taxonomy): Eukaryota > Metazoa > Chordata > Mammalia > Artiodactyla > Monodontidae > Delphinapterus > Delphinapterus leucas. The sequence continues at coordinate 97,399,573 of NC_143134.1, forward strand.
TATCCATACAAACGTGCTCCTGCCTGGGTCCAGCCCTGCAATTCCCTGGATTCTTGGCCTCTTCTCACACCCACTTCCTATTCCTTGGTCCCCAGCTCCCCTAACCATCACTGCCCTCTGCCCTTGGTTACCTGATGACCTGACTCTGCACCTCCACCCTGAGTCCTGCCTCTCACACCTTCCCTGATTAGGAGGACAGAGGAAGTGAGCTAAGAGGAGCTGGTTACCTTATATAGGCTACACCATTTCAAATTCACAACAAAATGCTGAGAGGTAAGGATTATTAGCCTGCTCTTTAAGATGAAGTGAGGTAATCTGCCAAAAGTCACAGAGTTAATAAAGGATGAAAGAGGAATAAAAACCCAGGTGTATCAGACTCCAAGCCCATATTCTTTCCAACATGCCACACATGCATGCTTCCTTTCCACTTTTCCTGGAGTCTCATATGCATCTTCCCTACCTGTGATATTCATTCTGACTCCTTCTTCAACCCACAATTCATCTCTTAAACTCCAACAACATCCCCCACTCAGACTTTGGCCAACTCACAATCTTCTTCTAATAATCTTCTAAGATAGAAGAGCTGCCCACCACTTGTAATCCACAAATGAAGTGAGGGCATACCTGCTCACACCTCACCTGCCTTCCATGAGTCCCCACTGCTATAGGAAGGGTCCAAATATCTCATCATGGCATAAATGCCATTTACAATGTAGCCCCTACTGGTCCTGCTGCCCTCCCCTCTCACCTGGCCCTTCTATCTTCTCCTTTTTTCACCAGATTTCAACTACACTTAACCTCTTCCCCAAATGTGCCTACTCTAAGATCAAGTAGCCAACAGGTTGGCCTACAGTACTTATTCTAACAAGATGGAGAACTTTTAATTATCTTGGCATCTGGTACTAAAATTTCTCTTTGGGAAGAACCATCTCTATTGGAAGAATTCCTTGATAACCCCCACTGGTGCAGAAGATGAGGTCCTAGGGCCCCAAGTGAGGGTAGTTTGCAGGTTATGCTCTTCAGAAGTAGATGATATAGAGTTTGGGGCCCAAGATGTTTATTAGGACAACCCAATGTACATCAACTGATGAATGAATAAACAAAAGGTAGTAGATCTATATACTACAGTGTGGAATATTATTCACCCATGAAAAGGAATGAAGTACTGATACGTGGTATAACATGGATAAACCTTGAAACAATTATGCTAAGTGAAAGAAGCCAATCACAAAAGGCCACATATGATTCCATTCAGATAAAAGATCCAGAATAGACAAGTCTATAGAGGCAGAAAGTACATTAAAGGTTGCCAGAGGTTGGGGGAGGGGGTAATGCGGAGTGACTGCTAACGTGTATGGAGTTTCTTTGGGGGATCATGAAAATGTTCTGGAATTAGATAGTAATGATGGTTGCACAACTTTTTGAATATACTAAAAACCACTGAGTTGTACACTTTAAAAGGGTGAATATATATAATATGTAAGTTATACATCAATAAAGTTAAAAAAATTTTTAAAGTAACTGTTAGGGATCAATATCTGTGAAAGGAAGGAGAAGGAAGCAGGATTGGGCAGAGGAAGAACCTGACCTGTGATGCAGGCCCAATAAAGCCTCAGCTAACCAGGCTGGGAGCTCTGGAGTGAGTGGTGCCCATCAGAGTGTCTCACATGAGGCTGAAATAGCCCAGCCTTTATACTTCCACCTCACTCAGTCACTGGATGTGGGTCACCCTGGGAAGGGTGTGGCCTCAGGCGAGGTGCCATCCTGCTGCTGAAGCAGACCCTGAAGGAGCTGACAGTGGGAGGCTGTCTGCTGACTCACTCACTGGAGTTGAGCAACAAGTCTTTCTTAGGAGGAGGTCTGAGTGTAAACAAGGAATTAGACCCTTGTTCCAGAAAGGAAAGAGAAGTTGACAGAAAAAAAAGGAGCAAGTGAGACAGAGTCAGTGAGACGGCAGAAAGCTATGCAGTATGCAATGGGATCCCACCTTATAACTCCTCACATCTTCACTTAAGATAAGGCACAGAGTATAGACCCTTAACATTTTGACAAATAAATAATTGTATTCTAACACTCTACTTTTTGCTCTTATATTCTCATTTCTTCCAGAGCCTCAGTTATCTGAAGCATTTATTCAACTAAAATTTGTTTAAAGTTTTGTAGGACAGAAGAGCATCTCTTTTTTCCTTCTCTCCACAAACTTGTTAAAAGTCATTAACACTGCAGTACAATTTATGAATTAGGGTCAACACTATGCTTAAAATCTATGAATAATGATTAAAAAAGGAAGTGGTGAAAGAAAAAACAAGAGGAAGTCTACCACCAAAACCAAGGTGGACTTAGTATCGGGGTTTTGTCTATGAGCTTTTCATAAAAAGCATACCTGGAAAAGCTGCAAGAAAGACTGTATTTCACATATTGCATCTGGTTAAGACAAGAGCAATGGGAAAACCATAGTAAAAACTTACCTTTGCAAAGGTGCTTTCCATATATCATCCCATTCAGTCCTCTCAACAACTCTCTATAGAAGGAAAGTCAGAATTATTATTATAATCATCATTTATAATTGAGTCAACTGGCGTTCAGAGTTTAAGTGATTCGCTTAAGTTTACATAGCAACCAAGCAATGGTACCAGAACTTCACATAGAGCTAGTGACTCCAAAGGCAATACTCTTTCCGTGACTATACCATCCTGTAGCACAACTACCATCACCTCCTTACCCTCCATGGCCAGAGATGTAACCACAGGTGGACAGAGAGAAACCTGCATTTCCCATGAGGCAACAGCCATTTGAGGATTAACTTCTTAGGGGAAGTTTTTCATTAATTAGCATGCTTTCATCCAACAAACAGATTGAACAGAGCTACCCCAGAGATGCGAGGACTCATTTGTGTGTGGTCTTTAAAAAGTTAAATAGTAAAACTCCAGACAGACAACAAGTGACCATTTTTAACTCCAGTGTGGCAGCAAGAGGAATTTTAGGTAGCAAGACAGAAGAAGAAAATATTGAATAAAGGGCTTCCATAGAACAGAGTAGCATTCAGCCCAGGACTTTTCTTTCCCAACAAAAGTCACTACAACAACACTGGGAAATTAAAGGCACTCATGGGCAGTGATGGTGGACAGGGGCAAAGTGATACATCCAGCATTAATATGGATTGTACAATTAGCAATAATGAAAACACAAGATCCCTTGGACAAAAAAATATGTTTCAGAAACTATGTCTCAACCAAGTTAAGTGGATTTCTTTACTCTAGGACTTCCCAGGAGGAAAGTAACTTATGCAGCAATTTAAGATATGGTGATCTCAAGCAATAAAACACTGTCAGTGTCCTTTATAACAACTGCAGAGAGAAACAGATCATTCTGGACAACTAGTTCAGGTATGACAAGTACATGGCTTGTTTGCCTTCATTTCTCCCTCCTGCCCCCATGGCAAGCATGGCTAATTAGTCACTGCACTCTGCCACTGATTCCAGATATAGCCCCATAATCTTTAAAACAACACTCCAAGAAGTTGCTACTAGTTAATCATAAATGATCAGCTTTGAAACAAAACGGTCGGGCATTAACCAGCATGGGATGAAGAAATGGACTAGATATTCCTCCGGGTGCAACAGATGTCCAGGCTGCAGACCAGGAAGACTTGCTAGCTAACTCCCACAGGGGGGTTTAAGGGCCAGGGACCAGATCTCATCTGTCATTGTACCCTCAGCACCTAGTGCAGTGCCTGACATGGTAGACTTTCTCTATGTTTGGTGAATCAATGGGTTAACACCAAAATCACATGATAGTGATGGTTTTACATAGTCTGTAGTTACTATATTTGTATATTGGCCATTAGGAACAATGTATATAATTGTTCCCCTATTATGGGTCCAGTTTCTTTCTCAGCTACTCTTTCTGCTATCCTTAAAAGGACCCGGATAAAGAACCTCATCCAGTATGGTTTAAAGAAGCACCAGGAACCACAAAGGTTATAACACCAACAGACACTAGTTTGAATTCTGAATCTACATTTATTTGCTATATAACCTTGAGAAAATTACTTGACCTCTCCAAGCCTCAGTGTCTTCAATTGTAAAAAGAGGATAATAATAACTACCTTGTAGTGTTGTTATGAGAATTAGGGATTTATTATGCAAAGCACCTAATACAGTTCCTGGATCTTTTTCTATTTACGCCTGTCCTTGTTTCCAAAAGGATTTCAAGTGGTTTAAAAAGTTACCTATTTCTGACTTACTTCACTCTGTATGACAGTCTCTAGATCCATCCACGTCTCTACAAATGACCCAATTTCGTTCCTTTTTATGGATGAGTAATATTCCATTGTATATATGTACCACATCCTCTTCATTCTGTCATACAGAGTGAAATAAGTCAGAAAGAGAAAAACAAATATCGTATATTAACGCATATATGTGGAACCTAGAAACATGGTACAGATGAACTGGTTTGCAGGGCAGGAATAGAGACACAGATGTAGAGAACAAACATATGGACACCAAGGGGGGAAAGTGGTGGTGGGGGGATGGCGTGATGAATTGAGAGATTGGGATTGACATGTATACACTAATATGTATAAAATGGATAACTAATAAGACCCTGCTGTATAAAAAAATAAATAAAATAAAATTCAACACTTCAAAAAAAAAGCAAATAGCAACTGAAAAAAATAGATAATAAGAACCTGCTGTATAAAACAATAAATAAAATTCAAATATTCAAAAAAAAGATTACCTAAAAAAGTTACCTATGATGAAGTAAATAAATTTAAAATAAAGTGGTGGTGAGGCTGTTCAAGATGGCGGAAGAGTAAGAAGTGGAGATCACCTTCCTCCCCACAAATACATCAGAAATACATCTACATGTGGAACAACTCCTACAGAACACCTACTGAACGCTGGCAGAAGACCTCAGACCTCCCAAAAGGCGAGAAACTCCCCACGTACCTGGGTAGTGCAAAAGAAAAAAGAAAAAACAGAGACAAAAGAATAGGGATGGGACCTGCACCAGTGGGAGAGTTGTGAAGGAGGAAAGGTTTCCACACAGTAGGAAGCCCCTTCACTGGCAGGGACAGGTGGTGGGGGGAAGCTTCAGAGCCACGGAGGAGAGCACAGCAACAGGGGTGCAGAGGGCAAAGCAGAGAGACTCCCGAGCAGGGTATCGGTGCCGACCAGCACTCACCAGCTGGAGAGGCTTGTCTGCTCAGCCGCCAGGGTGGGCAGCGGGTGGGAGCTGAGGCTCGGGCTTCGGTCAGATCCCAGGGAGAGGACTCGAGTTGGCTGCGTGAACACAGCCTGAGGGGGCTAGTGCACCACAGCTAGCCAGGAGGGAGTCCAGGAAAAAGTCTGGAACGGCCTAAGAGGCAAGAGATTTTTCTTGCCTCTTTGTTTCGTGGTGCGCGAGGAGAGGGGATTAAGAGCGCCGCCTAAAGGAGCTCCAGAGATGGGCGCGAGCCGCGGATATCAGCGTGGACTCTGGAGACGGACATGAGACGCTAAGGCTGCTACTGCAGCCACCAACAAGCCTGTGTGCAAGCACAGGTCACTCTCCATACCTCCCCTCACAGGAGCCTGTGCAGCCTGCCACTGCCAGGGTCCCGTGATCCAGGGACAACTTCCCCGGGAGAACGCACGGCACGCCTCAGGCTGGTACAACGTCACACCAGCCTCTGCCTCTGCGGGCTCACCGTGCATCCGTACCCCTCCCTCCCCCCGGGCCTGAGTGAGCCAGAGCTGCCTAATCAGCTGCTCCTTTAACCCTGTTGTGTCTGAGCGAAGAACAGATGCCCTCAGGTGACCTACATGCAGAGGCGGGGCATAATCCAAAGCTGAACCCCAGGAGCTGTGCAAACAAAGAAGAGAAAGGGAAATTTCTCCGTGAGCCTCAGGAGCGGCAGATTAAATATCCACAATCAACTTGTACCCTGCATCTGTGGAATACCTGAACAGAAAACAAATCATCCCAAATGGAGGCGGTGGACTTTGGGAGCAATGATATATATATGTTTTTCCTTTTCCTCTTATTTTGAGTGGGTATGTGTATGCTTCTGTGTGTGACTTTGTCTGTACTGCTTTGCTTTTACCATTTGTCCTAGGGTTCTGTCGGTACGTTTTTTTGTTTTTTGTTCTTTTAGTATAGTTTTTAGTGCTTGTTATCATTGGTGGATTTGTTTTTTGGTTTGGTTGCTCCTTCTTTCTTTCTTTCCTTTTATTACTTTATTACTTTTATTACTTTTATTATTATTATTTATTATTTACTTTTATTACTTTATTACTTTAAAATGTTTTTGGTTGTTTTTAATAATTATTTTTTATTTTAATAACTTTATTTTATTGTATTTTATTTTTTCTTTCTTTCTTTCTTTTTTTCTCCCTTTTATTCTGAGCTGTGTGGATGACAGGGTCTCTCCGGCCGGGCATCAGGCCTGTGCCTCTGAGGTGGGAGAGCCAAATTCAGGACATTGGTCCACCAGACACCTCCCAGCTCCACGTAATATCAAACCGCGAAAGCTCTCCTAGAGATCTCCATCTCAATACCAAGACTCAGCTCCACTCAACGACCAGCAAGCTACAGTGCTACACACCCCATGCCAAACAACTAGCAAGACAGGAATACAACAGAGAGGGTAGAGAGGCTGCCTAAAATCATAATAAGGTCACAGACACCCCAAAACACACCACCAGACGTGGACCTGCCGACTAGAAAGACAATATCCAGCCTCCTCCACCAGAAAACAGGCACTAGTCTCCTCCACCAGGAAGCCTACATAACCCACTGAACCAACCTAAGCCACTGGGGGGAGACACCAGAAACAACGGGAACTACGAACCTGCAGGTTGTGAAAAGGAGACCCAAAACACAGTAAGTTATGCAAAATGAGAAGACAGAGAAACACACAGCAGATGAAGAGCAAGGTAAAAACCCACCAGACCAAACAAATGAAGAGGAAATAGGCAGTCTACCTGAAAAAGAATTCAGAATAATGATAGTAAAGATGACCCAAAATGTTGGAAATAGAATAGAGAAAATACAAGACGTGTTTAACAAGGACCTAGAAGAACTGAAGAGCAAATAAGCAATGATGAACAACACAATTCATGAAATGAAAAATTCTCCAGAAGGAATCAATAGCAGAATAACTGAGGCAGAAGAACGGATAAGTGACCTGGAAGATAAAATAGTGGAAATAACTACTGCAGAGAAGAATAAAGAAAAAAGAATGAAAAGAATTGAGGACAGTCTCAGAGACCTCTGGGACAACATTAAATGCACCAACATTAGAATTATAAGGGTCCCAGAAGAAGAAGAGAAACATAAGGGACTGAGAAATTATTTGAAGAGATTATAGTTGAAAACTTCCCAAATATAGGAAAGGAAATAGTCAATCAAGTCCAGGAAGTGCAGACTCCCATACAGGATAAATCCAAGGAGAAACATGCCAAGACATATTAATCAGACTATCAAAAATTAAATACAAAGAAAAATATTAAAAGCAGCAAGGGAAAAACCACAAATAACATACAAGGGAATCCACATAAGGTTAACAGCAGATCTTTCAGCAGAAACTCTGCAAGCCAGAGTTTAAAGTGATGAAAGGGAAAAACCTACAACCAAGATTACTCTACCCAGCAAGGATCTCATTGAGATTCGACAGAGAAATAAAAACCTTTACAGAAAAGCAAAAGCTAACAGAATTCAGCATCACCAAACAGCTTTACAACAAATGCTAAAGGAACTTTTCTAGGGAGGAAACACAAGAGAAGGAAAATACCTACAATAACAAACCCAAAACAATTAAGAAAATGGTAATAGGAACGTACATATCGATAATTACCTTAAATGAAAATGGATTAAATGCTCCAACCAAAAGACTTAGACTGCCTGAATGGATGCAAAAACAAGACCCGTATATATGCTGTCTACAAGAGACACACTTGAGACCTAGGGAAACATACAGACTGAAAGTGAGGGGATGGAAAAAGATATCCCATGCAAATGGAAATGAAAAGAAAGTTGGAGCAGCAATTCTCATATCAGAAAAAATAGACTTTAAAATAAAGATTATTACAAGAGACAAAGAAGAACACTACATAATGATCAAGGAATCAATCCAAAAAGAAGATATAACAATTGTAAATATTTACAGGAGCACCTCAATACATAAGGCAAATGCTAACAGCCATAAAAGGGGAAATTGACAGTAACACAATCATAGTAGGGGAATTTAACACCCCACTTTCACCAATGGACAGCTCATCAAAATTAAAATAAATAAGGAAACACAAGCTTTAAACGATATATTAAACAAGATGGACTTAATTGATATTTATAGGACATTCCATTCAAAAAAAGCCGATTACACTTTCTTCTCAAGTGCTCATGGAACATTCTCCAGGATAGATCATATCTTGGGTCACAAATCAAGCCTTGGTAAATCTAAGAAAACTGACATCATATCAAGTATCTGTTCTGACCCCAATGCTATGAGACTAGATATCAATTACAGGAAAAAATCTGTAGAAAATACAAACACATGGAGTCTAAACAATACACTACTTAATAAATAAGAGATCACTGAAGAAATCAAAGAGGAAATCAAAAAATACCTAGAAACAAATGACAATGAAAACACGACAACCCAAAACCTATGGGATGCAGCAAAAGCAGTTCTAAGAGGGAAGTTTAAAGCAATAAAATCCTACCTTAAGGAACAAGAAACATCTCATATAAACAACCTAACCTTACACCTAAAGCAATTAGAGAAAGAACAACAAAAAAAATCCCAAAGTTAGGAGAAGGAAAGAAATGATAAATATCAGATCAGAAATAAATGAAAAAGAAATGAAGGAAATGATAGCAAAGATCAATAAAACTAAAAGCTGGTTCTTTGAGAAGATAATCAAAATTGTTAAACCAGTAGCCAGATTCATCAAGAAAAAAAGGGAGAAGACTCAAATCAATAGAAGTAGAAATGGAAAAGGAGAAGTAACAACTGACACTGCAGAAATACAAAGGATCATGAGAGATTACTACAAGCAACTATATGCCAATAAAATGGACAACCTGGAAGAAATGGACAAATTCTTAGAAAAGCACAACCTTCCAAGACTGAACCAGGAAGAAATAGAAAACATGAACAGACCAATCACAAGCACTGAAATTGAAACTGTGATTAAAAACCTTCCAACAAATAGGAATACAGGACCAGACGGCTTCACAGGCGAATTCTATCAAACATTTAGAGAAGAGCTGGCACCTATCCTTCTCAAACTCTTCCAAAATATAGCAGAGGGAGGAACACTCCCAAACTCATTCTACAAGGCCACCATCACCCTGATACCAAAACCAGACAAAGATGTCACAAAGAAAGAAAACTACAGGCCAATATCACTGATGAATATAGATGCAAAGATCCTCAACAAAATACTAGCAAACAGAATCCAACAGCACATTAAAAGGATCATATACCATGATCAAGTGGGGTTTATCCCAGGAATGCAAGGATTCTGCAATGTACGCAAATCAATCAATGTGATACACCATATTAACAAACTGAACGATAAAATCATATGATCATCTCAATAGATACAGAGAAAGCTTTTGACAAAATTCAACATACATTTATGATAAAAAAAAAACCCTCCAGAAAATAGGCATAGAGGGAGCTTACCTCAACATAATAAAGGTCATGTATGACAAAACCACAACGAACATCATCCTCAATGGTGAAAAACTGAAACCATTTCCACTAAGATCAGGAACAAGACAAGGTTGCCCACTCTCACCACTATTATTCAGCATTGTTCTGGAAGTTTTAGACACAGTAATCAGAGATGAAAAAGAAATAAAAGGAATCCAAATTGGAAAAGAAGAAGTAAAGCTGTCACTGTTTGCAGATGACATGATACTATACATAGAGAATCCTAAAAATGCTACCGGAAAACTACTGGAGCTCATCAATGAATTTGGTAAAGTAGCAGGATACAAAATTAATGCACAGAAATCTCTTGCATTCCTATACACTAATGATGAAAAATCTGAAAGAGAAATTAAGGAAACACTCCTATTTACCATTGCAACAAAAAGAATAAAATATCTAGGAATAAAGCTACCTAAGGAGACAAAAGACCTGTATGCAGAAAACTATAAGACACTGATGAAAGAAATTAAAGCTGATACAAACAGATGGAGAGACGTAACATGTTCTTGGATTGGAAGAATCAACATTGTGAAAATGACTATACTACCCAAAGCAATCTACAGATTCAATGCAATCCCTATCACTACTACCACTGATAGTTTTCACAGAAGTAGAACAAAAAATTTCACAATTTGTATGGAAACACAAAAGACCCCCGAATAGCAAAAAGAATCTTGAGAAAGAAAATCGGAGCTGGAGGAATCAGGCTCCCTGACTTCAGACTATACTACAAAGCTACAGTAATGAAGACAGTATGGTACTGGCACAAAAAAAGAAATATAGATCAATGGAACAGGATAGAAAGCCCAGAGATAAACCCACGCACATATGGTCATCTTATTTTTGATAAAGGAAGCAAGAATATACAGTGGAGAAAAGACAGCCTCTTCAATAAGTGGTGCTGGGAAAACTGGATGGCTACATGTAAAAGTATGAAATTAGAACACTCCCTAACACCATACACAAAAATAAGCTCAAAATGGATTAAAGACCTAAATGTAAGGCCAGACACTATCAAACTCTTAGAGGAAAACATAGGCAGAACACTTTATGACATAAATCACAGCAAGATCCTTTTTGACCTACTTCCTAGAGAAATGGAAACAAAAACAAAAATAAACAAATGGGACCTAATGAACCTGAAAACCTTTTGCACAGCACCATAAACAAGACAAAAAGACAACCCTCAGAATGGGAAAAAATATTTGCAAATGAAGCAACTGACAAAGGATTAATCTCTAAAATATGCAAGCAGCTCATGCAGCTCAACATCAAAAAACAAACAACCGAATCCAAAAATGGGCAGAAGACCTAAAGAGACATTTCTCCAAAGAAGATATACAGATTGCCAACAAACTCATGAAAGAATGGTCAACATCATTAATCATTAGAGAAATGCAAATCAAAACTACAATGAGATGTCACCTCATACCTGTCAAAATGTCCACCATCAAAAAATCTACAAAGAATAAATGCTGGAGAGGGTGTGGAGAAAAGGCAACCCTCTTGCACTGTTGGTGGGAATGTAAATTGATACAGCCACTATGGCTAACAGTATGGAGGTTCCTTAAAAAACTAAAAATAGAGCTACCATACGACCCAGCAATCCCACTACTGGGCATATACCCTGAGAAAACCATAATTCAAAAAGAGTCATGTACCACAATGTTTATTGCAGCTCTATTTACAATAGCCAGGATATGGAAGCAACCTAAGTGTCCATCAACAGATGAATGGATAAAGAAAATGTGGCACATATATATAATGGAATATTACACAGCCATAAAAAGAAACGAAATTGAGTTATTTGTAGTGAGGTGGATGGACCTAGAGTCTGTCATACAGAGTGAAGTAAGTCAGAAAGAGAAAAACAAATACCATATGCTAACCCATATATATGGAATCTATAAAAAAAAAATGGTCATGAAGAACCTAGGGACAGGATGGGAATAAAGACACGGACCTACTAGAGAATGGACTTGAGGACACAGGGAGGGGTAAGGGTTAGCTGGGACGAAGTGAGAGAGTGGCATATACATATATACACTACCAAATGTAAAACCGATAGCTTATGGGAAGCAGCTGCATAGCACAGGGAGATCAGCTCAGTGCTTTGTGACCACCTAGAGGGGTGGGATAGGGAGGGTGGGAGGGAGACGCCAGAGGGAGGAGATATGGGGATAGATGTATATGTATAGCTGATTCACTTTGTTATAAAGTAGAAACTAACACACCATCGTAAAGTAATTATACTACAATAAAGATGTTAAAATAAATAAATAAGTAAAATAAAATAATGCAGTAAAAATTTCAGAGCAAAGGGAAAACAAATATAGTAAAAAACAGTAAAAGTAGGAATGTGCCTGCTTGCACACAGTGAGGCATAAAATAAAACATTGGTGTTGGTGGTAACAGTCTGTACTAATTATGTTAGTCGTCATTGCTGCTGTTATTATCTCTGCCTGCGGGGTTCCAGTCATACTCCAACTCCCAAGTAGAGACTAGCTCTACCAGATAGTAAACATAACATAAAACCTCAAAAAGTAAAACAGCGTGGTACTGGTACACGAATAGACAGACCAATAGAACAAAACAGAATGCATATGAGATTTAGTATATGATAAAGTTGCATATGTACGTGCATAAAGTTTATGATAAAGTTTAGTATATGATAAATATGCAAAATTTTGAAAACCTCAGATACAGATGTGTAAACTAAAGCAATGAGACGTTAAGTAACTTGCCAAGTTCCCACAGCTAGTAAATTATACAACTGGGATTGAATGAAGCCATTCTGATTCCAGAGTCCATTTTATTAACCGCTAAACAATAATATTAAGTTTAAAAAGCAAAGTTCAGACAAGTAAATATAATATGCTACCTTTGGGGTAAAAAGGAAGGGAGAAAGAAAAAATTATTTATGTTTGCTTGTGTATGCATTCAAAATTCTGGAAGGACATGAGAAACTAATAGCCATAGTTACATTTGGAGAGCATGGGGATGGGCAGAAGAGAAATGGGGGTTAGGAGAGGTATATATATTTATCAGTTTATTTTAAAATATATGCATATATATTTGAACTATATGAATGTATAACCTGATTCAAAATTAAAATACAAAAACAGAATGAAAATGCTCACCCTGGGCAAACCTTTTCAGACCCTTTTCCAAACACAGTAAGTCCACCCCTCTTCCATGTTCCTCTATCACCTGTGCCTACATTTTTTTCTGACACATCATGTTGCACTGCCCTCATTTATGCTCCACTTCCCTGCTCACCTAGCCCCCTCAAGCTCTGAGCTCTTCGAAGGCAAGGCTCTGTTTCTTTCATTCTTGTATCCCCAGCACATAGTGCAGTCCCTGATGTGTGGCAAGCAGCCAGTACATGGGGAAGTGAGAGGGGGAAAAGAGAAGAAGGGGGGCAGGCAGACCAGCCAACTTTGTGGCATTAGCACTCTGGAAAGGGGAATCAACGGGGGCCTTCATATAAAACTGGGAATTTGAAGAGGAAGTGAGGAGAGAGGAAAATACAGCAACCCTTGCAGAAAAGGTGTAGCCAACCCAACTAAGGCAAAGGGGTAAAAAGGGTACTTTGGGCCAGTGCTAATCAGGGGAGAATGAAGAAGGTGAACCCCCAACTAAGGAAGAGATGAGAGCTGAGGCTGGCCCTGGAAGGGCAGGGAACAGAGAACAAGACAGAGACCCAGAAGCGAGTACTCTCAACCACAGGAGGTTCAGCTGAAGACTCCCTACCCCTCTGATAACTGAAAAGAGGGCAGAGGACACGTGAAAGATTGAGGAGACTGGAGGAGACTCTCAATTTGTATATGCCAACCACACATTTGATCTGTTGCTTTCTGTTCATTTAAACTTTGCATATACTTACCCGAGGGTTGAAGAGAGATTCAGGGATTGAGTCATGGATGTATTCTCCCCAGTGGAATAAATCCCAGATTCCATAGGCAGGGGAACTGGCCCACTGCAGTCAGACCATTCCCACCCCTGCAAAACTGGGCTTCTGTGGATAACTGTGCATACCCTGATACTATGATCCACATAAATATTTCATTATTTGATTGTGTTAATCATCAAAACTGCACAGATTCAATAGTCTTTTTTTTTTTTTTTTTCTGGCCACACCCCGTGGCTTGCGGGATCTTAGTTCCCCGACCAGGGGCTGAACCCAGCCCTGGCAATGAAAGCGTCAAGTTCTAACCACTGGACCGCCAGGTAATTCCCAATAGTCCTTATTTTAGATATAGGCACTGGAAAAGGTAGAAGTGAAGTGAAACAATGTCTGCAATTTGCTTCAAAAAAATAACAAAATAATTTGTAAAATAAGAAGCTTGCACTGTCCAAACAGTAGCCTTTTAGGAAGAGAATGTGTGTTATGCTACGGATGCTTTCCCTTAAAAGGCAAACCAGTTAAATGAAAAAGTAAACTCCTTCCTAAGTACAGGAAGTGTTCGCAGAAGAAATTTTATTTCATTGCTTCAGCCCTAACTGGTATTAGCAAATACTGCAAAGTAATGAAAGAGGTCATTAGGAAGGAACTAGAAACACCTTTCAATGTTATGGGGGGGAAAACCTTAACATCTTTATTGGAGTATAATTGCTTTATGATGGTGTGTTAGTTTCTGCTTTATAACAAAGTAAATCAGCTATACATATACATCTATCCCCATATCTCCTCCCTCTTGCGTCTCCCTCCCACCCTCCCTATCCCACCCCTCTAGGTGGTCACAAAGCACCCAGCTGATCTCCCTGTGCTATGTAGCTGCTTCCCACTAGCTATCTATTTTACATTTGGTAGTGTATGTATGTCAGTGCCACTCCCTCACTTCATCCCGGCTTACCCTTCGCCCTCCCCATGTCCTCAAGTCCATTCTCTACGTCTGCATCTTTATTCCTGTCCTGCCCCTAGTTCTTCAGAACCATTTTTTTTTTTAGATTCCATGTATATGTGTTAGCATAACGGTATTTGTTTTTCTCTTTCTGACTTACTCCACTCTGTATGACAGACTCTAGGTCCATCCACCTCACTACAAACAACTCCATTTCCTTTCTTTTTATGGCTGAGTAATATTCCATTGTATATATATGCCACATCTTCTTTATCCATTCATCTGTCGATGGACACTTAGGTTGCTTCCATGATCTGGCTATTGTAAATAGAGCCACAATGAATGTTGTGGTACATGACTCTTTTTGAATTATGAAAACCTGACATCTTAATTATATTCTGCCACCTAGTGACCAAGGAAATTTAACATACTTGCTTAGCCAGGCTCCAAGAAAAGAGAGAACTGACCTCCACCACCTGGAGGCCACAGCATGGTGTCCCACAAGCGTCTGGTGCACGGAATCCTCTCAGCTTGGGCTCACAGCTCCAGGAGACACTTGCAAATACGTCAACAGCCAAGGGTGCTGTTCAATCTGAGGCTGACAGACTTCACATAGAGCCCAAAGGTCCACCCTCTGCCATTCAACATGGTCCACTGGCCCCTTTGCTACCTCTTGACAGTTGCCAAAGGTTTCAAGGGAAAACAGCAGAAGACTGAAAAGGCACGCTGAAACTGGCCATTTTCATCCTGAAGTTCTACCGTCAGGAAGAAGTGGAAATACTATTATCTCCTTCCCATGAATTGCATAACTTTTACTCACAAATCTCTGTGCTCATAGAAGATGTGGGCACAAAAACTCCCATTAATTCCGGAATGTAAATTGAAGGAGTGTATGTTTTTGTTTTTTTTTGCGGTACGCGGGCCTCTCACTGTTGTGGCCTCTCCCATTGCGGAGCACAGGTTCCGGACGCGCAGGCTCAGCGGCCATGGCTCACGGGCCCAGCCGCTCCGCGGCATGTGGGATCTTCCCGGGCCGGGGCACGAAACCGCGTCCCCTGCGTCGGCAGGCGGACTCCCAACCACTGCACCACCAGGAAAGCCCGAGGAGTGTATGTTTTAAAAGGACACTCAGCACATGACTGTGCGCGCGGCTTCTGAGAAACTCCTTATCCAGTGAGCTCCCTCCCACAGAAGAGCCGCCCCATAATGCACTGCATGGCAGGCAGCCGGGTGGGGGCGGGTCCAGGGCCGGAAGTAGAAGTGTGGCCCCTCTGGCTGGCTCTGGGACCGTAGCGTGTCTGTGCAAGTAACAGAATCTCAATGTTTTCTCAGAGGTCTTCAGGTTCTGCTGCCATTCCATTGGCCGTCTCAGTCCATTTGCGGAAGACCATTGGTGTTAAAGCAGTAGCATTTAATAAGGAGCTTGATCCTGTACCGAAACTTTTCATGGACAGGATTAGAGGCTATAAATCTATGCAAGCAGCATCTTGAGGAGCTTCTTGGCCCAGAGGATCAGCAAAAGCTGGAGAGGGAGCTTTTCTCAGCTTTAACATGTTTAAGGTAAAGTAGACACGAATATGTTCCCTAACTTCAAATCTGAAGATCCCAAATTTGAAAACATCAAAAAGCCCCAGTCCTGAAGAAATAACATAAAATTAATCTTGTTGTTTGTTATGTATGGATTCGTTGTACAACTAATTAGTATCAGACTAAACTTGTAAAAAAAAAAAAATAGTGCATCCAAAGTTATTCATCTTAGATTTATTTCTGTCCCCCATCTCACCCCCTCCAAAAGATTTAAAGGACTTAAAGTAAGAACATACATAATGAAATTTCAAATTATAAATTAAAGCAGAAACCAGAACACAAAAGGAGAAACATAGCTGAGATACAATTCCGTGGTAAGAATCATCTGGGGAGAATTTATTACCAAAATACTATTGATACTCCAAAACCTTGCTGCTCAAATTGTGGTCCCAAGACCAACAGCATCAGTGTCACCTGGGAGCTTTTCAGAAATGCAGAATCTCAGGCCCTAACCCAAACCTGTTGGATCAGAATCTGCCTTTTAACAGGATTCCCAGGTGTATGTATGTAAAGTTTGTGAAGCACTGATCTAGGGTCCCCCCATAAAGACTGAGATTCAGGAGACCTGGAGTAGAGTTTAGGCGCCTATATGTTTCAAAGCACCCACAGCTGATTCTCATTAGGCTCATTAGGCAAGGTGGGAGTTATTGCTATAGGTGAATATCAAATATAGTTTTGAACTTCCTAGTATACAAAGTAAAATCAGAAAAAAGTAAGCATAATTAGTTCTTCAATGGGAAGCCAAGCACTTTTAAGAGTTTTTCCTGTGAGACTTTAAGAATAAAGTACATAACGACCCAGTGGAAAATGTTCTCAGTGTCTTCTTTTTGTACCTATTGTTGCAACAAACAGAATTTGGTTATGTCTTATAAATTAATAAATCTGAAGGTATAGTATCAAAATAAAGCCTCAGTGAAGGCAGTTCTAAAATGGGGCTAAGCTAGTAGTCTAAGTCAGAGGTCAGCAAACTTTGTGACCTGCCTTATAGTTTTATTGGAGCACAGCCATCCTCATTCAATTTACATATTGTCTATGAATGCTTTTACACTATAATGGAGGAGATAAGTATGTGCAACAGAGACCATATGGTCCGCAAAGCCTAAAATATTTACTATCTGCCGTTTACAGAAAAAAGGTTGCCATCCTGTGCTCTATATGCTTACCCCGGGGAGAACACAGCTTTCAGTCTTCCCAAGAATATCACTTCTCCTAGCCGGCTTCTGATAGGAATTAGAGATTGTACAGTAATGAAAGCATAAGAATTCATTTTTTGAGTTGGTCGTTGATAAACTGGCACTCAAAAAAAAAATTCCACACTTGTTATGTTTTCCAATTTCCATGGTATAAATCACACCTCAACCTCAGCACTATTGACATTTTAGGCTAGATAATTCTTTGGGGTTGGGGGGTGTCTTTTGCATAGCAGAATGTTGAACAGCATCCCTGGCTTCTACCCACTAGATGTCAGTATCAACCCCCCAGCTGTGACAACAAAAAATGTCTCTAGAGATTGCCAAGTGTCCCCTAGGGGGCAAAATCACCCTCATTGAGAACCACTGGTGTAATTACTCCTGCTCTGATCAATTTCAAGCTACCAACTTGACATCACTGACCATGGATATGAGAAGAGATGTGTACAGTCTCACAAGCCAGTGAGAACCATCTCCAGCATACAACTGCGTGAGAACATACTTGCACAGGTAGTAATGTCCTTGCCTTATTTAAAAAATTGAGGTACCTAGCCAGGATCTCTACCTGAATCAAAAGTTACCCCTTTCCCACAGAGATGAATCTACTGGCAAAATTATTTTTTTCTTCATGAAGTGGCCTGGATCCCGCCACACAAAGTTATGTCCCACAAAGCATGGTTGAGATTATTTTGAAAGAGAAAATATCAAAAGCAGACGTTAACTGTCACCCCAATGCTTATTAAAAACTCTCAATAATATATCAGTGAATCATGTGACTTCCTAGTGGATTTGGCTGAATGAATTAGCCCCAAGAAAACTGAATGGCTGGACTCGTTATATGGACATGGGTCCAGTTTTATTGTGATTGTTGTTTTTGTTTTGTTATTTATTTAAATCGATTTTGGGAAATATCTGCTAATGGTAGTGACATTAGCTTTGGAATACTTTGCATCAAAAGCACTGACAATGGTTAATTATTCAGAACCAATTACTGAGGTCACTCTTTAGCCATGACATTAAAGCTATATCATTAGCACCCAGGAAGACACTTACCCTCCTGTTCTGGGAGGATAGGCATCCATATTTATCTACGGTTTGAGACTCATTAGGATATAAGACTATTCCTATCAATTCTGAATTCGTTAGAGGTATTAACATACAGATTTTGTAGAATCAGCCATAATGTAGTGTCTGTATTAAGTTCATGATACTTAGAGTGACAGACCAGTTGAAGTCAATAATATTATTCTTGCCAGATTTCTGCACAATGATCAATGTTACCACCTCTGCAATTTCGTTTCACCTTCCTAGCAGTGGCCTCCCTGGGTTCCCTGGATGATTAAAGAGACCAAGAGCAATTTGGCTGACAGAATCATAAGACTTTTGTCAACTTTGTGATAGCCCCTAGTATCATGTGATAGACAGTGTGACTGATCAGACACATCTCTAAATTCAAGATGCACGTGCACGCACACATATACACACACCACACACATTGAACCATCTACAAATTTGAATTTCACCTCCAGGCTGGAGCTACTACTTTTCAAGGGTCTCATCTGATTGTTTCACCTTCTTGTGGGATCTTGGCCTCTTGTGACATATTGTTAACATCTGCTGACAAGCATCAAAAAGTATCCAGGTAGGGCTTCCCTGGTGGCGCAGTGGTTGGGAGTCCGCCTGCCGATGCAGGGGGCGCGGGTTCGTGCCCCGGTCCGGGAGGATCCCATGTGCCGCGTAGCGGCTGGGCCCGTGGGCCGTGGCCGCTGAGCCTACGCGTCCAGAGCCTGTGCTCCGCGGCGGGAGGGGCCACAGCGGTGAGAGGCCCGCGTGCCGCAAAAAAAAAAAAAAAAAAAGTATCCAGGTAGATTTAGGCGCTCCCAACATCTTCGCCTCTAGATATTACTTAAGTATTTGTATCTTCTCCAATAGAGAGCAACAATAAATAAGATAAATGCCAAAATCTATACATCAAGTTTGGGAAAACTGAAGATCCCAACTTGAATTAGAAAATACAACTGCAAAACATTGAGAAATTCTAATTATCACAAGGTGACCTTTTACAGTGATTTTACATACACACGTAAGATGTAAGAACTATAAATGCACTGTAGGTTAGGATATGATTGCAAATGCCCCTTAAGCTGGGTGAGTATAACTCACCTCAAATCCATTGGAAATATCCTTTGAATAGCTTATCTCTAACAAATAATGTAGTAAATATGCCTAAAGCCCATTTGCTCTGCATATAAAATTCTGTCCTGGAAACCCAAACAAGAATTTTCTTTAAAATGAGGCTAGCACAGGGGCTTCCCTGGTGGCGCAGTGGTTGAGAGTCCGCCTGCTGATGCAGGGGACACAGGTTCGTGCCCTGGTCGGGGAAGATCCCACATGCCGTGGAGCGGCTGGGCCCGTGAGCCATGGCCGCCGACCTGCGCGTCCGGAGCCTGTGCTCGGCAACGGGAGAGGTCACAACAGTGAGAGGCCCTCGTACCGAAAAAAAAAAAAAAAAAATGAGGCTAGCACAAAGACTCAAGGAAAATACAAGAAACCACATAAGTAAAAATGGAATTTTGAGGACTAGAAGTTTTCCGTTTGTAAAAATCAAACGGCTTCTCTTTTGAGTGTACCTAGATTGAATTGTACTTGAGGAGTTAATGAAAAGTGTTTAATAAGGATCAGAGGCCACAAAGAATAACAGACTTTGAAAAAAATACAGCAAAATAAAGCCTTTATCTAGAGCTTTAAAATGGATTTGAGAGGAGTAATTAGCAGACTCTACCAAAAATGTAGTGCAGGGTCTACAAAATCTGAGGTAGTTGTGAGGAATAATTCTAGACATCTGTTGAGATCTTTACTTCCACTCTCCTCATAATTATGTTCATTATAGATTCTCAAGTCCAAAGTCAAAGTCTTACAGAATTTATAATACTCAATTTTTTGAATGATTGTATCAATCAGGATAGGATAGGTTTTATGGAGATAACCCCAAAATTTCAGTGACTTAACATTTCTTTCTCACCCACATGACCAAAAGTGGGTTGGTAGGAGGTCTCAGCCACCATAATCAGTTAGATGGTAGAAGTTTCATCTCAACGTGTACTTCTACCATCTCCAGAGTAGCAGAAAGAGATCATGCAAATTGCACACAAGCTCTTGCAGATTCTGTCTAGAAATGTCCCATGTCACTTCCGTTCCATTCGTCAAAGCAAATCACATGGCTACATCCAATGTCAAGGGGAGTGATGAGTGAAAGGGGAACTGGAATAATGGTAAGCAGCCCTAATGACTACCACAGTGACAAGGTGTATTTTAGGATATAAATGTCATGACTCTTTGAGTCACCTCCTACTACTTCCCCCTTCAGCTGTGTAGAATTCTGTGTTTGTATAAGGCAGACATAAAGACTTTAGATCCCATAAATTCTAATAAACCTCACCAGGAGAGCAATTCAAATTGGGCCCCAGTTAAATGTTCTAGGAAATCCAACACGAAATGGAGGGTATTACTCAGGATTCTTTGGGCTCCAAGAGATAGAAATCCAACTCAAACGAGCATGGGCAAAAACGTTAACCAAATTCAAAAAGAGCTAATGGTGGACTTCCCTGGTGGTCCAGTGGTTAAGACTCCATGCTTCCAGTGCAGAGGGTGCAGGTTCAATCCCTGGTGGGGGAATTAAGATCCCATATGCTGTGTGGTGCAGCCAAAAAAAAAAAGAAGTAATGGCATACCAGGCCTCAAAGTGAGACTGGATTTGGGGACTTAAATACTGTTAGTCCTTCCTCGCTCTGTTTTTCATCTCTGATGCTCTCTGCTTTGTCAGCATCTCTTTCTTGAGCCAGCTTCTCCAAGCAGGGGGATGGAAGGGAAATATGACCCTAGGGAGCTCTAGGCTTACACCCAGAAAGAAACTGAGGGCTTCTCCTCACCAGCTCTACTTAGAAAGATCCTAGGGAAACCACTGAAGTTGTGCACAACCAAGTTTGTGATTTTCAAAAATTACTCTGGCTGCTATTTGGAGGATCGGCTGGACAGAAGCAAAAATTCAAGCGCCACATGACCTTGCTGTCCAATTCCTTAATGAAATTCTCTCTTCCCTTGATATCTGTGACACAGAAACATTATGGGTCTCTTGTAGAGGCTAAGAAGCCCTTTAGTTTCATTTCTGTTGTTATCACAGATCATCTCTTGGGTTTTTCATGAACAACAAACATTGGGGACAGTAATCCAGCATATTACTATTCTGAGCCTGAGGCAGGACCTCAAGTGGAAAATTTTCACAGACTGATCCTGGGGTATTTCTCCTTTCCATGCTTAAATCCTAACCTTATAGTTACAATGTGCTTCTCTGCTGAACCTGCTGTTACTAATCTGCTCAAAAACATCCACTGCTTCTTAACATTCATTTAAATAAAAACTTCTCAGGTTCTCCACAATACTGCCTCAATTTACTTTTCCAAGCAGTTTTTTTTTTCCATTTTTACTACCCAAATATAGGTGAACTCCTTTTCACAGAAGGCAAAACGTCAGATGGGTACAGAGGAAAATGTGGTAGCCCCCCTCTAGCCAGTTTGGCAGTGAAATGGAGCAGAACCCTATGGTCCTCTCCCCGACCCGCCATGTCCTCTGCCTGCCTTTTGTCTGTAGAAAAACTTTAGCCAAAGAATAAATTTAATCAGAGAAATGAGAAAATGCAGAAACAAAGAAATAGCAGTCAAACAGAACAAAATAATATTTTAGTCATTAAGCAAAGTCAAGGACCTTTAGTTCCTCCTCAAGGACTATAGATAATATCCTGAGCCATATTCTTTGAGCTGTTATACAGATACAGAAACCCACACCAGATGGAAGAAGTTAACTACATGATGACCAGACTGTAGCCATGACATAATCTTGCACAATTCCGAGAACTGGCCTCAGAGAAATGGGAACAAACCGACCCTGGAACTGAAGGTTAACTGTACTTAAAACAATCAAGATGATGTTGATCAGATCACCTCATGACAAGGTGATTGTCAGAACTGACTGTGCTGTTCTTCTCGTGGCCCCCTCCCTACGCCTGTGCACCCCTGAAACTCCCCTTTAAAAGCTCTTGCCCAATGACGGTCAGTGAGGAGTCGGCCTTTGGAGAAAAGTTTGCCCTCTCCCCCCTCCCCCGGTTGCTGAGCTCCGAAATAAAGCAAACTTTCCTTTCCACCAACCTCGCCTCATATTGGCTTTCAAATGGCAAGCAGCCGACCGACTTTCGGTAACAGAGGGTGTTTTCCAGTCTCCCTTCGATGCATTTATCCTATATATGTAAGAAAATATGGAAGTCTCATTCTATAAATATAACAGGAATTATGTAATATGTATTGTTTGGCCAGTTGCCAAATACTCTAACACATATGCTATTATTACTTAACATATGCCTTACCTTTCCATTTCAATATGTATAGCTTCCTCGTTCTTTTTAAAGACAACTGGTACTCATAAGGTAGATACAGTATGGTAAAGGTCCACAATCCTTTAAATGCAGTTCCAGATTCCAAAACATTCTGAAAACTGAAAGTTTTTGGAAAGTTGGCAGCAAATTCATTTGGTGGTAAAACTTGACCTGAACCAACATGAAGCTTTTTAGAGTCTTTATGTATCTTACTTAATGAATATTCATAATTTTTATTGCAGAAATAATAATGTGTTTCATTAGGGCATGTTGCCCCAGACCCCACTAGTGATGTTGCATGATAAATAACAAATAGTTCTGACATATGAAACATCTACCCTAAGAGTTTCAAATAAATGATTGTGATCCTATAGTTTAGGGATTTGGGTCCGTGTGTGTGTATGTGTGTGTGTGTGTTTGCAGTTTCTTAAAAGAGTTTATGAAATATGTAAAACTTACTACTGCTGCTAATTAACATTTATTGCATGCTCATTATATACCATACACTGTTCCAATGTTTTCCCTAAACTAATTAATGCAATCTTCACAACAATACTATAAAGTAAGTATTATTATGATCTCCATTTTACAGATAAGAAAAACTGAGTTGCAGAGAGGCTAAGTCATTTGTACAACTTCTACAGTTAGTAATTTAAGCAGCCAAAAATGAATCTAAACCAGTTTGGCCCCAGAATTTGTGCACTCAACCCCTTGTGCTATTTTGCCTTTATGCCCTCTGAGAATAACGTAGCAAACACTTAGCCAGATCTTAACATTTTGCCCCATTTGCTTGATGTCGTTTTTTAAAAATGAAGCATTACAAATATATTAGAAACCCTTGTATCCCTACCCAATCCCATTCTCCTTCCTTCCAGAGGTAACCACTGTCTTCAATTGGTGTTTATCATTGTATGCATGTTTTTATACTTTTATATAACATATGATATTGTTTTACATATATTAAACTTTCCATATGGTAGGGAGGTGGATGTACCTGAAAAAAAAAGGCTCATAGGGCTTCAAACTACTAATATTCTATTTCAAACCAGATAGTGACTGTATGTGTTCGTTTCCTTGTCACTCTTTAAACTGCAAATGCATTTGCATTTGGAATTTTATACCTATAATGCTTTTAAATGTTTTTAATTAGTATTAATATTAATAATATTGTACTATTAAAAATTATACCCAGTTATTCAATCAAACACTAATCTAGTGTTGCTGGGAAGGTATTCTTTAGATGTGATTACCATCTATAATCGGTTGACTTTACATAAAGGACATTATCCTGAATAATCTGGGTGAGTCTTACCCAATCAACTAAAAAGTTTTAAGAACAGAGCTGAGGTTTCCCTGAGAAAAAAAATAGATATTTCACCCATGGACTTCAGCATCAGTTCCTGTGCCAGAAGTCCAAGCCTGCCTTTCCTGACAGCCCGCCCTGCAAGTCTCAAACTTGCCTAGCAAGCCCCCTCAGTCATGTAAGCCAATATTCCTTGCAATAAAATTTTCTACACACTCATATCCTCCTGGACACATATCCTGCTATATATCCTACTGGTCTGTTTCTCTGGTGGACCCATGACTGACACAGGACAGAAAAAATATTGGAAGATAATGGCCAAAAACTTCCCAAATTTGGTGAAAAACATTAAGTGACAGACCCAAGAATCTCAACAAAACCCAAGTAGGGTAAACAAAAAGAAAACCACACCTAACAGAGTTCAAAGCCAAAGATACAGAAGCGCCTTATCAACTCACATTGCTAGGACACACAGAAGAGAATCAGATTTGGAGTGCATTCTGAACTGTCCTGTCTGTAGGACTTGGAGTGGCAAGCCCACCTGGAGAGACTTGCAGAAGTCCTAAGGCACTGGTCTAATTTAAATAGTCTAAATCTCTAGAGGTAGTTAGATCCTGAGATAGGTTCAAGTCCTGAGAGTTGGTGGCAGGTGCTTCCCCCCACAAGGGAGGAGATTTAGATGTCAAAGGTTTAAATAAAGAAACATACCTTCGGATGGAATCAAGGCTAAGAACTGGTATTACATGTCAAGATACAATGCACTTTCTACTATTCTCCCCCAGAACTTAACCTACCCATCCAATCACAGAGAAATCTGGACAACCTCTGCTCTCACCCAACACATGCCACCTAAAACCTTACATTGTGGCAAAGAGTAGAGAAAGCATGCATTCCTAGTGATCTACTAGTTCAGAAGAGAGAAGCAAAAAATAGGTGCTAAACCACCATGCTTAGTACCTTTGCCCAAGCTTACCAACCACATAGGTTACTCTCCCTCTCTCAGGAAGAATGAGAAAAGAAATAGAGAGAAATGTTCTACCTTGGTTGTAGAGTAGAAATTTCTTCCCCTGTGTAGAAACATGGGGAGAAATAAATTGGTCTTTTCTCCCAACTAGATTATAAATTTCTTAAAGTCAGAAAATTGACCTTATATAAACTTCTGTGTCTATCACAGTTCCAAGCAGAGAGCTGGACATATAATAGACAGTGAGCAAATATGTATCAACTTAACCATTCTATATTCAATGTGTGTGCATGTTTTGAAGAGTAAACGTAATTTTAATATATTCTAATTTTACCTATTATTTGAAGCGTGATCTACAACTTATAAAACATTTACATATACATTAACTCATTAAGTCTTCACAGCAACCAGTATCATGAATGAGGAGAATGAGGCTCAGAAGGGTGACACAATTTGCTTGAAGTCACACAGCTAATAAGAACCAAAGTTGAGACTCAAATCCACATGATCTCTGATGCAATTCTGCCTCCATCATACCGTTGCTATTTATTTGTTAAGCATCTTGATGTCCTTTAAGAAGAAAAGGATGTTGCCCATGAAGCCCAAGGCAGCAGCTGTATCCCCAGCTGTCAGAAATGCCTCCACCAGGTTTGGCAACAGCTGTCTCAGCTTGACATCGCACTGGGTTCCTGTCAGAGCCACACCTTGGGGAGTGACAAGTTTAATGAAGAAAAATTCAACCTTCCACCTGAACTCCTAGCTTTGCAAATGCAACTGACATCTGACAAGCCTGGAGGCCCTCACTGCAGGGAATGGGGTGACCCCAGCCTCTCAGCTCATAGATTATGTGTTTGGCAGCTTTCTCTGCAATTGGCTGGCAACATGTGTGCCCTCTCCAGATCTTACTTCCTCGTCCCAATGCTAATTTAGATGCAATTCAAACAAACATTTACTGAGTATTTCCTATATGCCAGGTACTGGGGATACATAAAAAGATGAGTAGCACACCATTCCTGCCTTGGGGGCACTCAAAGTGCTACAGAAGGGTCAGTAACTTTACACGGCCAGCATTTCTATGGAGAAAATACCTCATTGCCGCATTTCTTTTGAAAGAGAAACTCTAATAAGACTGCTCAAAAAATTAAATACCATGTTGACTGTTTCCTTTGGCAAGAACAACAAATTCAGATGTCAGCAAGAATCTCAGAAGGGCAAGGGGGATTCAAGAATGATGGAAAGGGCACTTTGAAATTAGTGTTTGAGGACCAGAACCACATTTTTTTCATCTTAGAGAGAGTGATCAGCATGAGACAAGGCTACTTGAAAGCATGTGGTACAGTAGGGGAGCATGTGGTACATAAGGGGAGAAACAAGCAGGGCCATTTGTTTGGAGGACAGGGTACAGAAGGTGAGATTAGAAGGAGAGGGGTGAAGAGGCTTCAGTATCACACCAAAATACTTAGAATATATTCTGAATGGAGCCATAGAAGATTTCTAAGTTGGGATGGGGTTAGCACGATATGATTTAGAATAGCAATGCTAGCACTTAGAGAAACACACTGGTCAGAACTGGGCCAAAGAGAGAAATAAAGTATCTAGTTATGTGATGGGGCAATTATGGAAGGTCTAAACAGAGATGGGGAACCCAGAAGAAGAGGTGGAGAAGGAGAAGTTTTGAGAAGAAATCGCTGAGTTTGGTTTGTGAAGTACATACAACATCCAAGTGAAGACACTTAGTGGACAGACAGAAAGTACAGCCCGGAAACACAGAGCAGGCTCACAGATTAAGCCATGGGAGTGCAGAAGAACCCCCCCACCAGGAAGAGAGTGCAGAGAGAAGGAAAACAGGTGAAAGAGAGGACAAGTCCCTTGGGAATCCCAACATTTGAAAGCCAAGTCAGAAATCAAAAACAGGAACCCAAGACCAGACACAGGAGATACAAGGAGACCCAGGAGATAGATAGCAAGGGCAGAGAAGGAAGGGTGAGCCATAGCAGTGAATGTTACACAGAGGTCATAGAAGATTAGAGCTGAGATGGGACCCCTGGATTCTCTCTGGAAATTGAAAGATCATTAGGTTTAGAAAATAAATAGGAGAGGAAGAGATGAAATAAGATTGGCAAAATGTCAATCATTGTTAAAGCTGGGTCATGAGTACCTGGGTGTTCATTATAATATCTCTACATGTGTATATGTTTGAAAATTTTTCCTAATAAAAGATGGAAGATTTAAAAGATACACAAAAAGAATAAAATAAGATGTCATTATCAGCTTCTAAGAACTGGCTTTCAGTTGAATATTGAGTAGCAAATGAGAAACACAAAAGTGCAGCTGGTATAGAATGTCATATTTTGAGCTTTGCTGGCAATGTGATATAATGTTACGGAAGAGCTGGGCCTGGTGCCTATATCATTCACTCAGTGTCACTACAGGAAACAGATGACACTCAAAATAGGGTGGCTCCCCAAGGGCTTAATAAAGGGAGTATTTATGGTGTAAGAGCAGGGTACAGGGAAAGCTCGAGGAATACTGCAGTAACCCTGGTTCTAGTACCAGTAGGGTGTTGCCACCCTTCATCACACAATCTTGGTGGAAAGCAGCAGTTGGCATGTACTTCTCCCAGGCTGTGGGTTGACTGGAGATCAGCTGGCTCAGCTGGGAGCTCTGCCTCAAGCTGGTGTCCAGCTGGGCCGGGCTTTTCTGCAGATCAAGCTCTGGGCTGTTCCACATGGGTTCATTCTAGGGCCCAGACTGAGGAGGCAGCAGTGCCGAGGGGAAGGTCTTCTCATGGAGATGGCAGAGGCCCAAAAAAGGCACACAGAAACACAAGATGCTTCTAAAGGCCTGGGCTTGAAACTGGCATAAACAATTGGTTCCACTCACATTCCATTGACCAAAGCAAGTCACAGAGCCAAGCCCAGGGGCAGGGAGAAATACACCCCTCCTTTTACGAGAGTAACTGCAAAGTCACATCCTGGCAAAGAGCATGGATACCAGGAGGGACAAAGATAATTTAATCAATCATTATATATAATTTAATCAATACTTTAATCAATCATATAGCTAGGGTCGAGGAAGGGAGTACTTAGCAGAACTCAGAAAGAATCATGAGAAGAGGGCCCCCTTGGGAGAGGCTCCTACCTTCCATCAGAGAGAACCTGAGGAATCCCACAGGGAGGGCACCAGGGGAATAAACATACTGACCTCCCCAGGTCTCCTGCCCAGGCTTCTCACCGCTGGACCAGCTGGAAGCCAGGAAGCAAAGGAGCCCTTCGATGGGCTCCAAACAGGCCCACCTCCCAGGGCAGGGAGCAGTGTGAGGAAGAGTGAAAGTGAGTCTGGAGGGACAAAGAGGGGATCTGTGCACAGCACTGGCCGCTTCTAAAAGAGGACACAGTGAAGGTCGTGGGGAGGCTAGTGGGAGAGGCTCTGCACATGAACAAAACCCTCATCTTCCCCCAGTACAGCCCAGGAAAATAAGGAATCTGGGGGCTCAGAAGTTGTAGGAGGTCCTCTGCCACCCTGGGAATCTGATCCAGGGGGATGAGCAGGCACCAAGCCCTAAGAAAGAGGTTTTCCCTCCCAGGACACAGAGGCACAGCTGGAGGTGGAAATGGGCAATTAAGACTGATTGTCTGACTCAGCAAAATAATTAGGCTAGGACAGATAATGATAGTCAAGGGGAGGCAAGTTGCTGGTGGCAGGTGAGATCAGGCAATCAGTGTGGAGACTGATTCTTGAAAGGACCAGAGAAGAGGCTCTGTGTCCAAGGGCTCCAGGGAGACACCTCCCAAAAGGGCACCTTTTACTGGGGCTGACCCGCACTCCCCTGGTGGAACATAGAAAGCTCTGAACGTTTGTGCCGGTTACGTTTCTGGAGACAAATTAATGCCGAATGCAGCCAATGTAATAATAATAACAATTGACAGCCATTTTCTAAATACAATAGCTGTGTTATTTTATAAGTAAAGAATCCTTAGTATTGGGAGGGGGAATAAAATGAGTCCCTCAATCTAAGTTTTAGATGTTCTATGTCCAGAGTTTCAAATCAGGGCACACTTGCTTTATTAGACAAAACTTACTGCACAAAAAAATTGAAGTAGTGCCCCAAGCCAGCCCTAGAAAGGCAGGTTGTAGTAATTCAGAGCATGGACTCTGGAGCAAGCTGCCTGGATTCAAAGCACAGCTCAGCTGCTTGCTCCAACTGTGAACCTGGACAAGGACAAGCTACCTGATTCTGTGTCTCAGTTTCTCCATCTGTGAAATGGAGGTGATAATCAGACAGCCTAGAGCTGTTGTGAATGTAATGAGTTTATAAATGTGAGCGCTTACTCAAGTGTTGGGCACGTAGTTTGTGCAATTGGACGATTAACTCTTTTTATTATTGGCACACTCAGGAACCATCCCCTGCCCCAGATCCCAACAGCATCCCTACCTTCTGCCACTCCACCCTGCGTCACAGGTGGGAGCCTAGGGTAGAGCTTTCCTGCTTCTAATGGGAGCCTAACTCTCACCTTGATTTCAGCCCAGCGCTGAGCCCCTCTGAGCTAGAAATGCACTCATCACCTAAGGCTGGAACCCAGGGGAAATTTCCTTTCTCCGTGAGAGCTCCGACCATCCCATACAGCTGCTGACTCAAGGTTGAGAACAATTAGAGGACTGAGAAAGAGGTACTAGCACTGTACTTTTGCAGGCTGGGGTCTCTCCCCTCCCTGTCTCTCTCACTCATTCTTTCTCCTTCACCTTTCCCTCTATCCCTTCTCCCTCAGCTCGCTCTCTCTCCCTTTTTAAAACCTGCTTTCCTAATCCAATAAGACTAGGTCCTTATAAGAAGAGGAAGAGACATCAGGGGTGTGTGTGCACAGAGGTAATGTTACCCAAAAACTGGATTCACCTTCTGGTGGGCGTTGAGCCAAAAGACACAACCAAAGGTCAGGAGAAGGAAGGATCTGTTACTACTTGCAGCCAGTAAGGAGAACATCGGGGATCTTTCCCAAAGAAATGTCTCCCACAATAGCAAATTTGGGGAAGTTTTAAGCTAAGGGTACATGCATATTCATGAAGGGGCTTGGGCGGTAGGCAGAGTCCAGGCTTTAGCTGACTGAGGTCACCAGAAAAGGTCATCATCATCCCTTAGGTTCCAGTTATCTGGTGGTGAAGGCTTCAGGCTAATCTTTATCATTGGAAGGGAACTGGGAGTCTTTACAACTGATATATTACCTTTGCTATTAACTTCTCTTGCTTGTTCCTGCATTCTTTTGTCTGCTTAAGATACTTAATTACTGAGATCTGTTCAAGGACAAGCATTGTGGCCAGGCTTAGATCACAAAGTGGCTTAGGCCAAAAATGGCTTCTCTTATGTCAAGAAAGCCACGCCTGGTTTTCTTTCTCCGGGAACCCCCTACGTTATCTGTTTACAGTTAGGCCAATGAGAAGGCAACCGTCTACAAGCCAGGAAGAAAGGTCTCAACAGAAACCAGAAACCAACCCTGCTTGCAACTTTGTTTTGGACTTCCAGCCTCCAGGACTGTGAGAACATAGAACTGTGTTGTTTGAGCTAAAACAACAACAAGCAAACAAAAGTGAAAACGTGCTTTGTATTGGTTTTTGGTGTGTTTGGTCCTTGGTTGTCTGTGGATCTGTAGTTCCCAATACACGCAATTTTGTTTTTCCATTCAGTTACAGCACCTGGGATCTATTCCAGCTCTGTCACTAACCCACTGTATGATGTTCAGCAATAATAATAGCAAACACATATTATACTTAATGGGTGTCATTCACTCTTCTAAGTGCTTTATGTATAAAATTAATTGTCAGGGCAACCCATGAGGTAGGGACTTTTATTATCTTCATCTGTGGTAAATTAGATTACTATCCACCACATATTTTGGTTTCCCTCTCTGCAGGGCTCTGGCTTATAGCAGACTTAAATATCCCAGCCCTGCTGGACTAAGAGGTGACCATATACAGGATTTTCTTTGGTCAATGAAGTTAGGGCAGAAGTGCCATGTGTCATTTCCAGGAAGAAGCTTTGAAAGCCAGTGTGTGCTTTGCCCTGTTCTCTTTTCACTGTGGCATGATGACTGGCAGTGTCCCAAATAGTGGCTGCTCTGTCAGCCTGGGTCTGAGGATGAAAGTGGCATGGAGCAGAGCCATAGCCGACTCATGAAGGACATGTAGTGAGAACAAGAAGGAACCATTTGTTGTTCTCGGTCATTGAGATTTTTTGGAGTCATTTGTTATTGCAGCATAACCTAGCCTATCCTGACTGACAATTTCCCATCTTCAGGTTAAGGAAACTGAAGCAATTAGAGTGAGTCTGGCAGTCTGGCTCCAGAGTCTGAGCTCCTAATCACTATTTTATATTACCTCCAGGAACCCCAATTCCTGGTTTATGAGGTGGGGCAATCTGTACCCTAGTCGAAGACAATGAATGCTGTTTCAGTCTCATTCATTCCACTGGC
Source organism: Delphinapterus leucas (assembly GCF_059928025.1). Classification (NCBI taxonomy): domain Eukaryota; kingdom Metazoa; phylum Chordata; class Mammalia; order Artiodactyla; family Monodontidae; genus Delphinapterus; species Delphinapterus leucas. The sequence goes on from NC_143134.1 coordinate 97,431,059, forward strand.
AGCTTTCTTTTCAGCTTTAAACATGTTAGGCATGTGTATTTTACAGCTGATGCTGGTTAGGTTCAAGGGGACTGGGGAGTTCAGAGTCGCTACTGATGTTCCCATCAGGTTTATAACCAGAGATCCTCTCCATGTTCCCAGCTCAGGACACCCTGAAGGAGAGAATTCCCAAATCTCCACTTCTCCCTGCCAGGTTTTCTGCCAGGTGTTTTGTTTTGTTTTGTTTTGTTTGGGGGGGATGATGATAATAATTGCTATCATTTATTAAGTATTTTCTATGTTCTAACAGCTATACAAATATGATTTCTAATTCTTAAAGCCATACTACAAAGCAGGTGTAATTCCCATTCTTCTTGAGGAGGAAATTGAAGCTCAGTAACACTAAATAAGGTGTCTAAGGTCACATATCTACTATGCTTTAGGCTCCTGATTCTACTTCAGAGCCATCTGACACCAAAGCCTGGCTTATTTCCTACAGGCTGCTTGTTGTAGCCAGCACTGCTCCAGCTGGCCTTCTGTTGCATTCTCCCATCATTTGTGACTTTGAAGGTATCGGAGTCTTTCAGTATATTCTATGCTCAATAATATTTAAGATGCTTCTGGAGAAGGAAGTAGAGGGGCAGTGAGCTGAATGCTGACAAGTTCCTAGGAAAGCCTTAATGTCACAGAAAAACAGAGAGGCTTGAAAAACAAACTGTCTAAGCGCCTAGAGGTTTTGTATTTAAATAATAAGCGCTGAGGAGTCTTTGATTCAACGCTTCCTGAGAGCTCAACCAAACCTTAATAAAGCAAACCTCCAAGAGAGGCATCCCAATTAGCCCTATTTTCCAGATGATCAGTCCAGGACCCCTGTCCTATTCCTGTCCCTGGTGCTCATCTTGGAACAAAATTATCCCTATTGAGAAGCTATGCACCAAATACCACATGTACAAATAACTGCCTAATTTTTGCAACAGGGTTATGTGGAGCCATTGATCGTTACTGTGTTTCAATAAATATTTTTTTCCTGATAATGAGCCAATTTACAATCTAAAGCCAGACATTGTCAGGCCTGGGCTCTTTTTAAAAAAAAAAAAGTTTCATCATAATTATTATTATTTGGTATTGCCATCTGGGTGGCATTTTAAAAAAAATAAAAGGATTTCTTGTGTTTCTAGAAACTACTCCTTCCGGAATACTGTGTCCTCAAGACAACCCCTCACAGCATGGCCTCACAAATAGCGAGTCATTGGTGCAGGCTTCTCAAAACACTAACGCCCAAATTATAGTACCTTCTTCTTCACACAGCTGTCTTTTACAGAGCACCTGCACTATGCCAGGCCCAATGCCAGATGCTGTGAAGAATGCAGAGCTATACAAGGCATAGTCCTGCCCTTAGCACTCAACCTAAAAGGCATTAAATAAAAATTAGTACTATTATGTGATGTTAAAATTTGGAAGCCGTGTAGGGTATTTTACTTTCTAGAGTGAAATCCAGTTCTGTCCACTTTGCCAAGCCTCATTGTCTCCCACAATCAAGGAAAGAGGTCTTGCTATGAATTGATCAGGTTTAATATTTTGTGGACCACAGTGCCAGGAAGTGGTGCTGTAAGAAGGAAATAAAGTGTTAAGCCCCTCAGGGCTCTTTCTGGCCTCCCTTTGCAATCTTCTGTCTCCCTAGACTGGAGGCTACCTCCCCTGCAGGAAGGACCTTCTGTTTCCTGGAGTGAAACCAGAGTGGAGCCTATAGGGCAGCCACTAGGCCTATGTAGGCTGGCAAAAATGCTTTCCTGTTGTTTCCTACAGTTCTACAGGAGAGGACACTGGGGTATGATTGTTAAGAAAAATTATCCAAAACATGGTAAGTTTAAGAAAGTGCACCTGTCCTTTTAATGTCATACTGAATACTGTTTAACAGACCCATCCAACAATTATTTAATTTCTCATGAGAAGGTACCATTCTATGACATTGCTATTACTATTAATTAAGGCTCAGGTTCAGTGACATTGCAGTTGACTTGTAGATTTGTGGCTAGCAGAAATGCAAATGATTTCTGACTGGTAGCTACAATAACCCTAAAGGTTGTGGTTTTTGTTGCCCTGTAGGGCATTAAATCAGTTTTGTATGTAACCCAGTGATCTTATTCTGATGTTCCTTTTTTAAATTGCCTACAATTATCCTGTTCCTCAAATACTCTTTAAAACCAGTTTTACCATCTTACTGGTTCCCTCACTAATGAATAATTTAAATAAAATCTCTGACATGTATTTATTCCATATTTTTAAGAGTCATGTTTTCAACTTTTTAAATTAATATATAATTGATTTACAATATTATATTAGTTTTGGGTATACAACAGAGTGACTCAAAATTTTTATAGATTATACTCCATTTAAAATTATAAAATAGTGGCTATATTCCTTGTGCTGTACAATATATCCTTGTAGCTTATTTATTTTATACATGGTAGTTTGTACCTCTTGATCCCCTACCCCTGTCTTGCTCCCTCCTCACTTCCCTCTCTCCATGGGCAACTACTAGTTTGTTCTCTATATCTGTGAGTCTGTTTTGTTATATTCATGCATTTGTTTAATTTTTTAGATTCTACATATAAGTGATAACATACAGTATTTGTCCATCTCTGTTTGACTTATTTCGCTAAGCATAATACCCTCTAGGTCCATCCATGTTGTCACAAATGGCAAGATTTTATTCCTTTTTATGGCTGAGTAGTATTTCATTGGATATATATACACTACATCTTCTTTTCCTATTCATCTGTTGATGGACACTTAGGTTGCTATTGTAAATAACGTTGCTATGAACACTGGGGTGCACGTATCTTTTCAAATTAGTGTTTTCATTTTCTTCAGATATATACCAGGAGTGGAATTGCTGCATCATATGGTCATATGGTAGTTCTATTTTTAGTTTTTTGAGGAAACTCCATACTGTTTTCCATAGTGGCTGTACCAATTCATGTTTTCAACTTTTGAAATTTATAATTTGATAGAGGCCAAAGATCAGTCCAGTGATAGGGAGAATTCCTTTATCTGGCCTTATCCTCTGGCATTTATGTCCCTTGGCAACCTCAAAGGGGTATGGCTGTGGCAGGAAAGGATTCCAGCTCCTGGCCAAATACCACCCCGCCACTCACAGGTCATAGAATCAAGACCACAAGCAATATATTGTAAAAACAAAACAAAACACATAAGGTTAAAATCAAATTATGTACAATAAAATTTAGATAATAACCTAAAACATAGAATAAATATTCATGAGTTCATATTGATATTAATAAACGATTGAATAAATAAATGAATGGAGAGAAAAGACAAATCTTCTGTGCAGAATTCCAAATAAGTACGATATAAAAAGAGTCAATAAAGAGTAACTGTATAATGGAGAAACCGGCAAACACTAACTCAGCCAGGTGATCTGGATTAACATCAACAGTGAGAGCATGCACCCTTGATATGATGTAATGAAAAGCCCGCTTTACCTCTGTGGTCTTCCTCTCCAAAACACGTAACCCCAGTCTAATCATGAGAAAACATCAGGTAACTCCCAGTTGAGAGACATTCTATAAAATACCTGAACAGTACTCCTCAAAACTTTAAAGTTGATCAAAAATAAGAAAAGTCTGAGACACTGCCACAGCCAAGAGGATCTTAAGTAGACCTATTAAATGTACTGTGGTATCCTGGATGGGAACCTGAAACAGGTAAAAGGTCCTTAGGGAAAAACTGAGGAAATCTGAACAAACCATGAACTTTAGTTCGTAATAGTGTATCAATACTGGTTTATTAATGTGACAAATGTATCATATGAATAGATGATATTGATCATAGGAAATTCTGGATGTGGGGTATATGGAAACTCTGTATTATCTTCACAGTGTTTCTGTAAATCTAAAACTATGCTAAAATTAAAAGTTTATTTAAAAATAAATCATAATACCACATACAGGTTTTTTTAAAAAAATCAAATTGAATCCCAATTCCCACAGCTTATTGACTGTGACCTTGGATAAGTCACTTAACCTTTCAAGTCTCATCTATAAAAAGATAATACTATCTACCTCTCAAGATGGTTATGAGGCTGAAATGCAGAAGAACCTGGTTCCATCCACCTTGACTTTAGGTTCTATTAAAATGCACTTGAATGAACCTGGAGCAGAAATGCACTATCATTGGCCTGGAAGCATATCGCCTTTGCACCTTCCTGAAACCCTCTTTAGCAATGCCAGGGGCAGGGCCCACTGAAACCGAGCAGGACCCTGTGGGGCTCCTGGGCATGGAAGCCTTTCAAACAGTTGCTAATCAGGGAAGGGAGGGGATGCAGAGACAAAGGAGGAGCAGCCAAGAAACAACAGTGCAACCTTGGGGCAGGGTCCTGGTTCCCCTTCAAGGGATGCACAAAACAAGATCTTTTTTTTATTTTTTTAATAAATAAATTTATTTATTTACTTATGGCTGTGTTGGGTCTTCGTTGTGGTGGTGGGCTTTTCATTGCAGTGGCTTCTCTTTCTGCAGAGCACAGGCTCTAGACGCGCAGGCTTCAGTAGTTGTGGCGCACAGGCTTAGTTGCTCCATGGCACGTGGGATCTTCCCAGACCAGGGCTCGAACCCCTGTCCCCTACTGGCAGACAGATTCTTAACCACTGCGCCACCAGGGAAGTCCCTCTTTGAGCTCTTTTACAGAACTAAACCCCCCCCCAAAATGGAAGATGTTGGCATTCTTCATTCCAGAGAAGGTCACCATTTGATAACCTCCAGAAGCTCATCAGGAGACATCCTGACACCACATTAAAGGAACCACAGAAGCTCATCAGGAGCCCACCTGAAGCAGATTAAAGTGGTGCAGGCCCTGCACACACCCTGACCCTTATCAGCAACTCTGCTCTTGAACCATTGCTATAAAACTCCTCGCCAAATCCTCCCAGGTTGGGACACACAGTTTTGAGGGGCATGAGCCCACTGTGTCTTCCTTTTACTGGAAAAACAATAAAGCTATTCTTTTCTATTTCACCCAGAACTCTGTCTCTGAGATTCAATTTGACACTGGTGCACAGAGGCCGAATTTTCGGCATCATGACCCAGCACAAAGCTGAATAAGTGAAACCTCAGCAATTCACAAAATACAGCTGTAGTGCCCTCCCAGTCTCTGAGTTTCTTGATCTACTAAGAAGGTCGAAATGTGGTTGAGCTAGCCTGGCTTACAGAGAAGAGCAAAGCCTGGGTGGGTTATGGGGGGAGACGGCTGTCCTCACTTAGAACAAGCCTGAAGGGATTTGGAAGGTGATTAACTAGGGAGACAACCAAGCTTCTTCCTCCAGGAGCTTTTGTTTGGATGCAGGGTGGGAGGAGTGTCAAACAGCACACATGGGTCTGGAGTTCCAGGGAGCAGGCTGCTGCGTAAAGCTTGGGAGTTCCCAGGCATGCCTCTCTGGACCACAGACTGGGCAGGGGGAAGATGTGAATCTTTGATAAGCTGTCCCTTTTCCTTATCCTGTTATTATTAACATGTCATTGTGTGCATTAGGTTTCTCATTAGGGAACTTTGGAGGTGGTAGAACTGTTCAGCTGGATCTTCTTTACTCTCAAGAGAAGACTCCTGTGCTAGGTTGGCATCAATGTTTCCATGGTTATATTAATCAGGATTAGGACAACCAGATTCTTTCTCAGAAAGGGAAGTTGTACCTACACATGCCTGTTTTACCCGAGATCTACACCAGAGGGCAGTATGGGTGCTCTGTTCTGGAGAACCCCTTTTTTCCACGGGCGCCCAGCTGAGTAATGGGTCTTATAGTATTTTCCTGAGTAATGAAAGAGGAAGGTAGGTGTATTCATTTTCTATTGCTGTGTAACAAATTAACCCAAACTCAGTAGCTTAAAGCAACACCCATTTGTTAGCTCACAGTTCTGTAGGTCAGAAGTTGATTGCTTTCTCAATCATGGATCAGAGGCAACAGTGCAGTGGCTGGATAGGAGGAGTGATCCAGGAAACTAGGCCATTTCCATTGGAGTCATAAACTTGGTTAGTGAACTCTCTCATGTTACAGGCACTTCAATCAAGGAAAAGAAAAGGACAGGACTCGTAGTGCTTGTGAAGAGCCTAAGAGAGCACCTCAGTTGGGATTTTACTAGGTTTACAAACTCTCCTGGGTGTTCCTGAAATCTGACTTTAGATCAAAGTTTCATTTCCTGTGACCAGATAGTTGGGATTGTGTCCAATTTGTCAGCACACTGAATATTTTCTAAGTCTCAAAAAGGAAAAAAACAAAAACAAAACACTCCTGATTCTAGAACTTTCTTCTGTTGTCTAAACCCCCTTGAAGCTGCTCTTTAACTATTCTCTTTTCCAGGCTGAGAAATAATCCCAAACAGAAAAATGCCAGGTATAAGAAAACATCCTTGGCATTCTTGCCTTTCATAATTAGAACAACCTAAATGTCCAATACTAAAGGAATGATCAGTTAAATTATGATCTGCAATGGAGAGAAATGAAATGCAATGGAATATTGTGCAGACATTTAATGTTTATCTTGAAGGATGTATTGCAGCAAAGAAAAAAGTTTATGTAATGATAAGTGAAAACAAGCAAAACAGAAATTTTGTACTGTAATCTACTTATCAAATTGTGTGTCTAGCATTAAACAGAGGGAAGGGCAAAGTTTGTGTGCCGGATGCACGGTGAGGCCAACAAACCAAAACATCAGAGTTTGGATCAGAGAAATGTTTATTGTAGGGCAAAGTAAGGAGAATGGGTGACTCATGCTCAAAACCCCCAAACTCCCCAGTCCTTTGGGGGTAAAAGATTTTATAGGCAAAATCTGGGTGATGGCTGAAATGTGTGTGACTTTCTTCTGACTGGCTGGTGGTGAGGTAACATGGCGATGCTCCAGGAATCTTGTGCTCAACCTGAAGTTGCCATCCTCCGCCTGGCTGGGTGCCTTAGTTCTGCAGAAGAGCTCAAAGGTATGGTCATGGTTCCTTAAAAAACTACAAATAGAATTACCATATGACGCAGCAATCCCACTACTGGGCACATACCCTGAGAAAACCAAAATTCAAAAAGAGTCATGTACCAAAATGTTCATTGCAGCTCTACTTACAATAGCCCGGAGATGGAAACAACCTAAGCGCCCATCATCGGATGAATGGATAAAGAAGATGTGGCACATATATACAATGGAATATTACTCAGCCTTAAAAAGAAATGAAATTGAGCTATTTGTAATGAGATGGATAGACCTAGAGTCTGTCATACAGAGTGAAGTAAGTCAGAAAGAAAAAGACAAATACCGTATGCTAACACATATATATGGAATTTAAGGGAAAAAATGTCATGAAGAACCTAGGGGTAAGACAGGAATAAAGACGCAGACCTACTGGAGAACGGACTTGAGGATATGGGGAGGGGGAAGGGTGAGCTTTGACAGGGCGAGAGAGAGTCATGGACATATACACACTAAAAAACGTAGTAAGGTAGATAGCTAGGGGGAAGCAGCCGCAAGGCACAGAGATATTAGCTCGGTGCTTTGTGACAGCCTGGAGTGTGGGATAGGGAGAGTGGGAGGGAGACGCAAGAGGGAAGACATATGGGAACATATGTATATGTATAACTGATTCACTTTGTTATAAAGCAGAAACTAACACACCATTGTAAAGCAATTATACCCCAATAAAGATGTTTAAAAAAAAAAAAAAAAGGTACGGTCATGTATATTCCTTGAGGAGAAACCAGGACCCTGCCTCAAGGCTGCACTATTGTTTCTTGATGGCTCCTCCCTTGTTTCTGTATTCCCTTCCTTCCAGGATTAACAACTGTTTGAAACTGCCTTTTGGAACTCAGGAAAGGTCAAGGAGGCTGAATGATGCCTATTTCCTACAAACAAGAAAACGGGGGACATGGAAAAGTTTTGTACCTGGGAGCCCCACAGAGTCCTGCTGGTTTCAGGTGCAGGGGAGTCAGGTCAAGGATAGAACCCTGAAGAACACTGCCATCTATGGCATGTTCCAGGAAGGGGTGCCTTCAAAGGAGACAGAAAAAGTGAAGCAAAGAAACCATGAAAAAGAATGAACCAAGAGAGCTTGAGGTCACAGAAGCTAGGAGAAGATGGCACATCCAAGGTGTCAGGCATTTTATATCCATTACTCTACTTAGTCCTCACCCAAAGTGGAAGATCCCATTATAGCTCTTTTGCTATGAGCATACTTTGAGCAAAGTTCAAGAGGAACTTAGCAAGTTGGACAACACCCCACTGTAAGGGCAAGATGGGATTTGAGCTGAGGTCTCTCCTTAAGCAAAGCCGATGCTCTCTGCTTTACAACAAGCTGTCTCCCTACCCTTTTAGAAATATCTCCTGTGTCCCGCATTTCTTTGATTACAGGAAACAGCTTTCATTCAGCCTCCATCACCTTCCCTGAGTTCCAATGGGCAGATTCAAGCAGTTGTTTATTAGGGAAGGCGGGGGAGGGATGCAAGACAAGGGAGAAACAAACAGTCAAGAGAAACAATAGTGCAGCCTTGGAGCAAGGTCCTTGTTCCCCATCAATGGACACACACAAAGATATCTTTGAGCTGTTTTGCAGATACTAAAACCCCCTCCAGATGGGAGAAGTTAACGATGAATGATGGTATATGCTGCCCACAAGCACATAGACCCCAGACCAGTTGGAGCCTGAAGGTTGATGATGCTGACTCCTACTTACCTCACTACCAACCCATCAGAAAAATGCAAGCCTGTCACTGCCTTGATCTTTATCACCTACCTCCCACCCGGAGCCCTGTCTGTAAGACCTCTCCCTATTCCCCAGCGAGGGGGGCACAGTTCTTGAGGCACTAGCCTGCTATGTCTCCTCTTTGCCTGGCAAAGAATAAAGCTACTCTCTCTTTCTCCTCCAAAACTTTGTCTCCATATCACATTTTGGCATCGGTGTACAGAAAGCCAAGATTTTGGCATCAGTCGTGGTTTAAGAGGGATCAGTCAGTTGTATTTTCTATTCTGTGTGCAGTAGGTTTACACTTCTGATGCAAAGACAGAGGTAGGAGTAGAGGGTGAGCGAATGGACTCCCAGGCGATGGATTATTATGGGGATCGCAAACTCCATTGCCTACAGGACAGGTAAGGTAGAAGCAAAAGCCATGTGGCAAATGGGAGAATGTACACACTCTCTAGAGGAGGCAGGAATATGACCCACAGTTGTCAGATATTTCAGTTTCTTTAGAGGAGCCACAAATCTGTATTTTATCTTTTTCTGTGTAATTTTCCTTTTTTAAAAAAATTTTTTTATTTTATTTATTTATTTATTTTTGGCTGCGTTGGGTCTTCGTTGCTGTGCGTGGGCTTTCTCTAATTGCGGTGAGCAGGGTCTACTCTTCATTGCGATGCGCAGGCTTCTCATTGCGGTGGCTTCTCTTGTTGGGAGCACGGGCTCTAGAGCACAGGCTCAGTAGTTGTGGCACATGGGCTTAGTTGCTCATGTTATGCAGGATCTTCCCAGACCAGGGATCGAACCCATGTCCCCTGCATTGGCAGGTGGATTCTTAACCAGTGCACCACCAGGGAAGTCCCAATTTTCCATTTTTAAATATTAGGAACTAAAAAAAAATTTTTTTTTTTTTTTGCGGTATGCAGGCCTCTCACTGTTGTGGCCTCTCCCGTTGCGGAGCACAGGCTCTGGACGTGCAGGCTCAATGGCCATGGCTCACGGGCCTAGCCGCTCCGCGGCATGTGGGATCCTCCTGGACCGGGGCACGAACCTGTGTCCCCTGCATCGACAGGCGGACTCTCAACCACTGCGCCACCAGGGAAGCCCATAAAAATATTTTTAAACACTATGAAGACTAAATAAATCTGTGGAGTCAATTGGGCCCAGATTAAGACCACTGACTTAGTGCCTCTGAAGGTAATTTGTCTCCAGGAACTACACCTTGAGTTGTGCTGATTCTATGCAGAGCCAATCGCTAGGCTACAGGAAATCCCTGAGCAGGCCTTGGGTGGGGGCACTTCTCTTTCCATCTTCCTTCCCCAGCTGGTCCCATTGGGCCCATCACTCAACTTTCCATGATGAATGCTTTGTTGGTTTCTGTTCCATGGAGTTTAAGGGCCATGGAGGGTCTCTCGTCACACCCCTTCTTTTCTAGGAAAATAGATGGCCAGCTCCCTGGAGTTGGGGATTTTTTATGCAATGACTTTCCTCTATGAGATTTATTGCAGCAGCTTTGTGAGAGATTTGTAGTAAGTAGTGTTCAGGCTGTAGGTCTTAAATCCTCAATGCCACAGTCATAACTCTCCAGGAAGGAAATGATAGAAGATCACAGTAGCTAATATTGCATTATGATGATACGGTCTCCGCAGAAATGATTGCCATCCTGCTGCTGCTGTCTTACTTAAGAAACGTGAGCTCTTCAAATGTGCTTTGAGATATCTATTCTGGGGGAGGCTTGTGAGATCCAGAAGTAAACCAGGGGAAGGAAGCAAACATTTGTTAAATGTCTGTCACTCCCCTTTTCACATATGGGAGACTGAGGCTCAAAGAAATGAAATAATTTTCCCAAGGTCTCTACCTGTAAAACCTCTCTGATTCCAAAGCAGATCTTGTCCACCATCCACACAGAACATATTTTTATGTATAAGAGGATGTCTAATGAATCAAAGTTGATAGGCATAAACGGTGAAATATTTTTTTATCATTTTTACCTCCATTTTTTCGCTTTTAGATTTAGTCTACAGTGTATGGGGAGTCCAGAGACAAACAATCTAGATGACATCATGAGGAAACAAATCAGACAAACCCAGACCGTGGAATAAAGGCAATCATCCCAGTCACTTCAAAAAGTCAATCTCATAGTGAAAAATGTCTGGGTACTTTTCTGGACTAAGAGAGACTGAAAGGCAAATTAACAAATGCAATATGTAAACTTAATTGGATGCTAGTTCCACATGGAACTATATGAGATATTTTGGGAACAACTAAGGAAATGTGAGTATGGACTAGATGGTAGATGATATTAGAGATTATTATTAGTTGTCTTAAGTGTGATATTGTATTGTGGTTATGGAGGAAAACAACCTTGTTCTTAGGTTCAGATATGTGCTGAAGTGTTTAGGAGTGAAGTGACATGATGTCTGCCCTTTAATTTCAAATGATTGAGAGAAAAATTATGTGTGTGTAAAATATTGTCAATTGCCGAAGCTAGGTAGTGAGTATGTAGGTATTTATGACACTATTCTTTCAACTTTTCTGTACATTTAAGTTTTTTCATAGTATTAAGTGAAAATATACAAATAAAAAAACTGGATTGGATTAAGCTGCCTCAGAATAATGGAGAGGGAGCTGCTCTGACAAGGGTAAAAGCAGTTTGAAATTCCTTTAGAAGATCAAAACTGTGGACAAACTTACATAGCTTAGATTATGTGTTCATGGGACTTCACTGGCGGTCCAGTGGTTAAGACTCCATGCTTCCACTGCAGGGGGCATAGGATCGATCCCCGGTCGAGGAAGGAAGACCCTGCATCCTGTGTGGTGCGGCCAAAAAATATATACGTGTGTGTTGCTTATAATAAATGTAAAGAATATTTTTTAAAGGATAGGTACATAATTGCAGCCATGTAAAAATACGTTTGCAGGTAGATAAGAATTAGAATTGTATCTGCTGGGTTAATGGAACTAGAGGTGATCTTTTTTTTTTTTCGAGATTACTCTTGCTGTGTCACCTTTTCTATTAACATAATTAACAAAAATTAAGCCCACAGACCAAGATAGAGAAAAGTCACGGCTGTTTGCTATGGTGTGGGGTTACTGATGAATATTTTTCTTTTAAGAATCATACTTGAAGCCCTTTGTAAAAGTGTATTCTGTATTTTTATAATTGGTAAATGCATTAGTTTACTGCATTACTAAAAACAAATCATTGTGGGAGCTCCAGCTCCATAATTCTAGCATGGTTAAGAAGATTTGGGGAAACTAACCGTAAGTGAAAATTAAATAATTAAAAATGCAAAGCAGTTTCAGAAAGTTAGAAGTTTGGTTCATGAATGACTGAACAAACAGTTTCATCTATATTATAAGAACAACTGTCCATAAAACAGGGGTCAACAAACACAAGCTGGCCACCTGTCTTTGTAAATAAAGTTTTATTGGAACAAAGCCATGCTTATTCATTAATGTATTGTCTGTGGCTGCTTTAATGATGCAATGGCAAAGATGAGTGGTTTCAACAGAAACGGTGTGGTGTGCAAAGCCTAAAATACCACTACCTGGTGCTTTATGAAAAAGTTTGCCAAGCCCTAGTCTAAAAGTATATATGTACTATATGAAAAAGGATTAAATAAGAATATGGAAAAATTAAGTTGATTTATTATGGTGGAGGTATTATTTTGATTTTTATTCATATTTAATAATTTTAAATATTTGTTACAATGCAGTTTGTTCATTAAATAAATATTTTTAAGAAAAAATAATTGAATGAGACATTACTGTTTTTACAATGCATGAAATTGTGATAGGGAAGCAAATAGCAATACATATCACATAGTTATTAAAGTCTGACATGAAAATTCTAACCCTTAGAGTTGAGCCAAAGAAAATAATCAGAAATACAGGAGGAAATTACCAAGATAATTCTCACAAGATTGTTCATAATAATAAACTAGTGAAAATAATAGGGTAACTATTAAATAAATGATGGTGTCTACACGATGGAATATTACACACTCATAAAACATATTTTTTTAAAGAATTTATTATTATTTCAAAATCAGAAAAAATAATATAATATTTTTAAAAAGTTGAGGTGTTATTCACTGATGATGGAAAATGTTCATGACAGTGACAATGAAGTAAAATAAATTATAGAACATTTAAAAATATCTATCAGGCTTCCCTGGTGGCGCAGTGGTTGGGGGTCTGCCTGCCAATGCAGGGAACACGGGTTCGTGCCCCGGTCCGGGAAGATCCCACATGCTGCGGAGCGGCTTGGCCCGTGAGCCATGGCCGCTGAGCCTGCACGTCCGGAGCCTGTGCTCCGCAACGGGAGAGGCCACAGCAGTGAGAGGCCCGCGTACAAAAAAATATATATATATCTATCAACATTATCTATATACACTTATAAATATATAGAAAAATGTCTGAAAAGTATAAACTATACCATCAACAGTGATTTAGGAAGTGATAGGTGGGAGGATTTTTTTCTTCCTTCCTAATACAATTCTAGAGTATTTAATTTTTTTCTGAGCATGTATAACAAGAGAAGAAATTATATATGTATATACATCCATCTTTAAAAATAATACTTACTAAAAGTTTTTAAATGACCTAGTTAAATGTTATGGAAAGCTGAATACAAAATTACAGAGAAAATATGATCTCAAGTTTAGGAATAAAATGCAGACAAGAATAAAATGTACCAAGAAAATGTCAAAATATTAAGTGTTGCTTCTGGGTGAGGTATCGTGGATGATTCTTGCCTTATCTTTTTATACTTATCTCTTTCACCCCGATCTTTCTACAATGAACATATATTACTTGGATAATCAGGAAAAAAATTGTAAAGTAAGAATTTGTTAAAATAACTTTTTAAAGGAAAAGAATACTATTATAGCTGTTACAAATCCATATCCCTAGACTCTTGAATCCCTTTATTTCTCTGTGTCTCTGTCTCTGTCTCTGTCTCTGTCTCTCTCTCTCCCACACACACACACACACAAACGGTGCGCACAGTAATTCCTGACAGTAGTAATGACTTCTATTATTAAACTCTACCAGGTCCTCCGTTTGTGTTTCACACTTCCTGGCCTCCTTCCCACACAATTGCCCAAAATCTTGTATGTCGCTTGAACTCCACAGGTGAGACAGAAAGGAGGAGAAGGACACAAGCACTTAGGTAAGGCTCCTGACACTATGCAAAGGCTAAAATACCCAAGTCCTTACTGTGGCAAACAAGGCACACGTGACCTGCCTCCCCCCAGCCAACCTCCCTGCAAACTCACACTGCTCTGATCTCATCCTTCACTCTCTCTGTCTCTCTTACATTTCCTTCGGGTTCCTTCTCAAATTTCATCTTACCAGGGACACCTGACTTTGGCCTTCACCAACTCCACTGACTTGATTTCAGGTCTAATCAAATATGCTTTATGAAACCTGAATAAATTTATCATAAAAATGATAAACGACTGTGCAAGTCAGCTCCCAAGATGGCGTCCTGGTAGTCACACCTTTGGAAAGTCCCCTCCCACACTGAATAAGGCTGACCTGTGTGACCATTAGGATGCTGCAGACACGAGAGGGGGGCTTCCAAGGCTAGTCATAAGAGACATGGAGACTTCTGCGTTACTCTCTTGGTTCACCTGCTCTGGAGGAAGCCAGCCACCATGCCATGAGGACATGCAAGGAGCCAGACAGGAAGACCCACATAGTGAGGACCTGAGACCTGCTGCCACCAGCCAGCATCAACATGCCTTTTGTGTGTGTAAGCCACCTTGGAAGCAAATTGTCCAGCCCCAGTCAAGCCCTCATTTGACTGCAGTCCTGGCCAACATCTTGACTATAATTTCATGAATGACCTTGAGCCAGAGCTACCCAGCTAAGGTGCTCCTGATTTCCTGACCCACAGATACTATGAGGGATTAAAAAAAATCTTTATTGTTGTTTAATCCACTAAGTGTTGGGGGTAGTTTGTTACACAGAAATGATAATTAATACACTCACTAACCTAACTCTTAAGCTCTTTTAATCTATATGGCTCTAATTCCTTCAAGTAACCGCCCCCCACCCTGCCCACCGACCCACATAAACCAACACAAACTCAGGCAAAGTACCACTGCCCCTGGAACTCATCCAAAGTACCATTCTACACTTCTGGTCCTCTCTTCCTTGCTGTTCCTACTTCCCTGTGTCTCTAAAGCCCACCTGTCTCTACATCTCAGTGAATGACACCCACCTCAGGACTATTATCCTCTTACAGCAGGTTTGGGGCAGATTTCAGCCTCCACCCTCTCCCATAATTCTGTTACTCTCCACCCAGAACCTCAACTTAAAGTCTGGGGGTGGAGACATTTCTCATTTCTGCCCCCCACCTTTACCTCAGGATTCAGACAATTGAGGCTGGCCACACGTACCCAGCCCTGCCTGTGGAAGAGGATGGAACCATTTATGTAAGAAGCTTATCTGAATGAGGCTCCCTCAAACTGCTGGGTGGGTCAGATTTTGCAACCCAAAATACTGATGTGAGAGATGACAGCCGCATCTCCATGGAGAAATAATTTCCAGGGGCTTCCCTCGTGGTGCAGTGGTTAAGAATCGCCTACCAACGCAGGGGACAGTGGTTCAAGCCCTGGTCCGGGAAGATCCCACATGCCGCAGAGCAACGAAGCTCGTGTGCCACAACTACTGAGCCCACGGGCCACAATTACTGAAGCCCGCATGCCTAGAGCCCATGCTCCACAACAAGAGAAGCCACCGCAATGAGAAGCCCGCACACTGCAGCGAAGAATATCCCCCGCTCACCTCAACTAGAGAAAGCCTGCACACCGCAACAAAGACCCAATACAGCCAAAAATAAAATAAATAAAATAAATAAATTTATTAAAAATAATCATCATCTCCAGGCCAAGAGGGTCAGTCTTTCCCACTTGCCCTGTCTCATCACTAGTGTTCTTTAGTTCTCTCTTAGCACCTTTCTGCCTCTATCAACAAGCTCAAGTTTCATCAAGAAACAATCTCAGGATGTATAGTACGAACCCCTAATTCTAAGACACAGCATGTGTGTATATCTGTATGTATGATGTGTACGTGTGTCTGTATGTATGGGGCATGTATCTGTATATCTCTGTGTGTGTATACTGTATGTGTGCTGTGTGTTTTGTGTGTGTCTATACACATGTGCGTATCTGCATGTGTGTATATCTGCATGTGTGCTTTGTGTGTACATGCTGTGTTTGTATGTATGTTAAGTGTACATGTGTGTTCTTCATATCTGTATTATGTTTTGTGTGTGTACCTCTCTGTTGTGTGCATGTATGTATGTATGATAGGTGTATGTGCTTGTGCACACATCCAGCTTCACCAGCTTGGGATTCATACAACTTCCTTCCACAGAGCACCTAAAATACAACAGAGGCTTGCTTTTGATAAGTGTACCATAGTTGTGTAAGATGTTGGCATTAGGTGAAGCTGGATAAAGGGTACGCAGGGTATAGAGGAACGCTTCTGTAAATCTAAAATGTTTAGAAGCTATTGCCTGGATTAGCAGGAAATTTAATCTTCCCCTCTTCCTTAGGTCTAAAACTTCCCAGGGGCACTTACCTTTTGTCCAATGCACCGACCTGGTTGTGACATCCTTACCGGTGGAGTAGAGTCAGGCATGATGTGTACACAACCACAGCCCAGACCAACAACTCTCTAGCTTGCCAAATTGTCATTCCTATTTGCTACGCCTGCAGAGTGATCACCAACCATCTAGATTCCCTTCTAGACTTGTATACTAAAACATTTAAAAGACAAAAATAGGGACTTCCCTGGTGGTCCAGTGGTTAAGAATCTGCCTTCCAATACAGGGGACATGGGTTCCATCCCTGGTTGGGGAACTAAGATTCCACATGCCGTGGGGCAACTAAGCCTGTGTGCTGCAATGAAGAGCCCACGTGCCACAATGAAAGATGCCACAACTAAGACCCGATGCAGCCAAAAATAAATAAATATATTTTCTTTAAAAAGATAAAAATAGGGCTTCCTGGTGGCGCAGTGGTTGGGAGTCCACCTGCCGATGCAGGGGACACGGGTTTGTGCCCTGGTCCGGGAAGATCCCACATGCCGCGGAGCGGCTGGGCCATGAGCCATGGCCACTGGGCCCGCGCGTCCGGAGCCTGTGCTCCGCAGCGGGAGAAGCCACAACAGTGAGAGGCCCGCGTACCGCAAAAAAAAAAAAATTAAAAAAAAAGTTCTTAGAAAAAGACAAAGGAAGGAAGCACAAATTGAAGGGCAAGAGGCTAATTTAGGGCAGAACTGCATTTTTAAGGGACCAGGGGAGAAAATGGGTCTTTTGCCTGACTTTGTCCAAATCTAGGCTGGGTAAAGGTGAGGGCCCAGAGGAGCAGCAGAAAGCTGCTTGCTTAGTGGACTTGGGCCTTAGCTATTCAAATCCTCCCTAAAGCTGTGTGTGTTGCCATGGGCTCAACATTTTACAGATGGCTATTTGGGGGTTAAATATTCTTCCTCTTACCCCCGCCCCACAAGTCAATTAAGATTTCTTCAGAGACCAGTGGGTCTGCCCTGCCCTGCCCTGCCCTGCTAGGCTGGAAACACAGTGCTCAGCTCCTGGGAGGAATGTGGTCCGTCCTTGCTCTCAGCTCACTAAGCAACCTGTTGACGAGCTTATAATTACCAGAACTGTGTGCTGCACAATGAATGCTCTTGGGGATTTTAATGATCGAAGTGAATGAACATGCTTCAACGTTTGGAAAGGTGCTTGAGAAGAATAATTGCTTTAAAGTGTTTCATAAGTTGTTGCTAGGAAACCATATCAAGATGGGCCTTTTCACTTACAAGTTGAAGTTCAACTGGCAGGAAATTCTTCCATTCAAAATACAGGTAAGCAAACAGAACAATACAAAAAAGAAAGAAAGACAGATCTACTAGCTGTCAGAGAAAATCTTTCACCTGAAACAAAATGGAGAACAAGAGGCAGGACAATGTTGATGGCAGTGATGGACTTGCATCTCAGCTCATACTAGTTATATGATCTAAGGCAATTCTTTTTTTTTTTTTTTTTTTTTGGCCTTGCTGCGGGGCTTGCAGGATTTTAGTTCCCCGAACAGGGATCAAACCTGGGGCCCCCGGCAGTGAGAAAACTCAGTCCTAACCACTGGACCGCCAGGGATTTCCCTTGGAAAATTCTCTTAATGATTTATTCTCAGTTTCACCAACTGGAAAATGGGTTATCGATAACTAAAAGGACTGGAGATAAGGAACATATGAAGCCACTCAGCACAGAATTCTCCATATTTTATTTATTTATTTGTACTCACTTGTTCCAAAAGATTTTAAGGTAGCTTACACATTTACTCCCTGTCTTAGTTTCTGTTCTCCCCAAAGCAGCCTTTTACACAAGAAATTGGGAAGAGATGGCTTATTTGGGAAGTAATCCCAGTAAGTTCAAGTGAAACCGTGAAGAATGTAAGACTGGAGAGGGAGAAAAGTCAGTAAAAGGTGCACCAATGAGCAGGAAAGCCCACTATGGATCAATATTGCTGGGAACCCTCTGAAGGACCATGTAGAACGCATCTCAAAATTCTCCCGCTGAGGGTGAGGGGAAGTCGAGGTATTTATCCATTGACTTTCATCTTTCAGTGGTTGAGGGTTGCTCCCGGGAGCCTTAAATAACCAGCACCCCCGCAATGCCCTGAGCAGTCTGGTAATTTCTGGTGGAACGAGAAAAAACCTTCAGGAAGAGAAGCTGGGAGCTGCAGGCACGTGAGGTAGGAACCAGCCAGTTCCTAGAACAATCCCCTTCCAGCTGCCTATGAACTCAGAGGTGGGCCAGTGGGGTGGAGCATCGACAGAATCTGCTACACTTAGGGTTCAACAAGGTGAGGTTAACTGATGAAGAAACTGCGGTAAAATAAAAACAGATACTCTGTAAATGTTGCTAAATCTAGCGAAAGTTTATTTTGCAGAAAGGCTGGCTGTGACAACTGATAACACTTTTTTCTTTTTTCTAGACACAAAATAGCCTGGAACTTGGGCAAGGGTTCCATATTCATGTGGGCAATAAATGGTTGAGCAAAAATCCTTTATATACGGCATTCCTTTGTTGACCAAGGTCTAGGGGATCTGGAACATTCTTATGGGGTTCAACTATGGCTGGACTTCAGGCTTCAAACATTAAATTTGAACTTTGGGCACCAAGTTATATTTGGAAATTATATTCCTACTCTGCATGGGTCAGGAAGAAAGTACTGCAATTACTTCCCTACCTCCAGCAGTCCATCCCCTGACTGACAGCGGTTTGCCATCCGGATCAATAGCAAGTCAAGCAGCGCTCAAATTTGGCACTCCCTAACGTGGAAGAACAAAAGAAGTTCAATGTCATCCTCCGAAGTTTTCTCAGCATGTTTTTTCCCCACCCAGACCTGAGAATATCTTCAGCAGCACCATGATGTCCCGCAGAAATGGAAAGCCATGTTGGCAGCATTGACAGAAAGCAAGGGGACAAGGCAGGGCAATGCCCCAGGTGGGGACAGAAAGGCTGGCAATCCCCTCCCCCAGACCCCCAACGTCCAGGTCCATTGCCAGGAAGCAGCAAGATGAGATATGGAAAGGAAAGAAGGAAGGAAGTCAAGAAGGAGGGAAGGGGCTTCCCTGGTGGTGCAGTGGTTAAGAATCTGCCTGCCAATGCAGAGGACACGGGTTCGAGCCCTGGTCTGGGAAGATCCCACATGCCACGGAGCAACTAAGCCCGTGAGCCACAACTACTGAGCCTGCGCGTGTAGAGCCTGTGCTCCACAGCAAGAGAAGCCACGACAATGAGAAGCCCGCGCACCGCGATGAAGAGTAGCCCCCGCTTGCCGCAACTAGAGAAAGCCTGCGCATAGAAACAAAGACCCAACACAGCCAAAAATAAATAAATTAATTAATTAAAAAAAAAAAAAAAGGAGGGAAAAACAAGCAGGAGAGAGACAACCAGACATTATATGCCTCCTGGTGGAAGAATACAACCCCACTTACAAAGTAGTCTGGCTAAAAAAATTGAGTCTGGGTTTGATCAAGACCCTAGTTTTAACCACCAATGTACAAGAAAGGCATAAGATGGAGCAACATGGTAAATGCCACCACAGGGATGAATGCAAAATCCAGACTGTGAGAAACTCTATAGAACAAACAACCAGGTTTCAACAAATAAAGAGAAACCTATAGATTAAAAGAAACTTGAAATGTATACAGGTGACCCTTGACCAACGTGAGAGTTACAGGTTAGGGGCGCTGACCCTTACAGAGTCAAAAATCCTCAGTCGGCCCTGCTTGTATGTGTTTCTTCTGTATCTGCTGCTCTCCATCTGCAGATTCAACAAACCTAGGATCATGTAGCATTATAGTACTTACTATTGAAAATATCTGCCTAGAAGTGGCCCTGCACACTTCAAACCCATCTTTTCTAGGGTCAACTGTATTAATTAATTGCAATGTGCAAATCATATTTAAATAATAAGGATGATTTTAATCTTCATTCAAACTATTTTAAAAGTCATGAGGTTATGAGAAAGGAAATTTGAATATTGACTGAATATTATATTATGAGTAATATTATATTGTTAATTAAGTCATGTAATAATGGTATTTTAAAATTTTTAAACTTCTCATCTTTTAAAGATACATAATCAAACATTAATGGTGAAATTATATAAGGTCTGGAATATTCTTTAAAAATATTGAGAGGATATGTATAAAATAGATAACATAAGAACCTGCTGTATAAAAAATAAATAAATTAAATTAAATTTTTTTAAAAATTGAGAGGGATTGAGAGTGGATGGGCGGGCTTGGTCATGAGTTGATGATGGACACCTGGGGCTTTTAAGCTATTTTTGTCTACTTCTGGGTATGTTTGAGATTCTCCACAATAAAATGGTAAAAATATAAAACAAAACAACAACAAAACCCAGCAGGGAAGTAGGGTTCCTTCAGGCATGAAGGAGGCACATGAAATCTGTTTCGGCAGGAAGTGTATTTTAGATCTGGGCATGTGTTCTGCTTGTGAGGAAGCTTTGCTTTTTCAGCTCGGAAAAGGATCAGGGTGAGGTCCAGAGTGAAGGGACGATGCAACTTCTCAGATTGACCCGTGATCTTAGGAGATCCAGGTGATTTAGGGGATCCAGCCCCTTGCCAGGTGGCCTTCTGAGGAGACCTTCCTGGGGTTTTTCATTAAAATAAGTTTTCTACCCCAGACATGTGAGAGTGTCAGGAGTTACTCCTGCAGGCCTGACTACATTCTTTGTGTTTTTTTGTCATGCTGGGCAGCTTGTGGGATCTCAGTTCCCCGAGCAGGGACTGAACATGGGCCACAGCAGTGAAAGCCCGGGATCCTAAGCACTAGTCCACCAGGGAACTCCCCTGACTACATTCTTGATTATGAGTGTAAAGAGGAACTCATAAAAAAATTTAGAGCCATTTGAGTTTCATTACAGTAGCACTACATAATGAAGCTAAAAAAATTCCCAAGAAACTAATATTATAATAATAACCAAAATAATAATGGCAGCTAGCATTGATTGAGAGCTGACTTCAGGCTAGGCACTAAGCTAAACACATTATATGTATCATTTATCACGACATAGCTCTGATGACTATCTTCATTTCACAGGTAAAGAAAGTGAGACAGAGAGATTATGCAACTCACCCAAGTTTGCATAGCTGAGATGCGGCTGAGCCAGAATTCAAACCTGCTATATTAGTTTGCTAGAGCTGCCATAACAGTGTCACAGACTCAGTGACTTAAACAACAGAAATTAATTTTCTCACAGTTCTGGAGGCTAGAAGTCTGAAAGCAAGGTGTCAGCAGCATTGATTCTTTCCAAGGGCCGTGAGGGGAGGGTCTGTTCCAGGCTTCTCTCCTTTCCAGGTAAAGCCTTTTTGATCTTGGAGAACCTCATCTCCTGCCTCAGTCCCCCTGACTCTCAGGCCTCTGCCCTTTGCACAGGCCAACCTCTCTGCCTGGAAGACCTTTCCTCACACATCTGCCTAACTCCTATTTACCTTCCAAAGCTGACAGCAAGAACCACCTCCTTGTGGAAGGCTCCCCTACCCTGCCAGATTCTTCTGAGCTTCCTAATGCTATGTAGTTTTGCTACTGGACCTAAAGATCTCTCATCTGGAGAAAGGGGGCAGTGTCTCCATCCCTGTAGAATCTCTAACACTGGGCCTGGCATATCACCGTGCTGAGGAAATGTTTGACCATTTGATCCTCAGCCACACTCAAATCCCACAGCACCGGCAGACCCCTGAGTGGTGATTATTTGCCTGGATTTTGGAAAATCTCTGTAGCCTTGACCCCCAGCCTTTACAAGTCGTTGATTGCTATTGTCTAATCATCCTCTGACCCAAGCCCTGGGCACCATGCCCATTTCTCCAAGCCCACTCATGCCCTCAGCCTGTCATGTTACAGCATGATAGAATAATCCTCCTTTTACCTGCCTCTACCCATTGCTCCTTCTCTATCACCATGGGGAAGGGTAGGACAGTGTGTGTGTCTGAGTGAGAGAGAGAGAGCCAGACAGAGAGAACCAGACTGGCTTAAGCAAAAAAAAGGAATACCTGGGTTTATGAAACTAAAAAACCCAGAGGTAGTGTTCAGCATCAGTCCAGATGCCAAACTCAACCTCTTCACCAATCTCCACAAGATAATCACACATGCTAAACATCTCATTCGTTTAGCATATTTGACCCAAGATCTGTGTATCCCCACAAAGGGTTCCATCATGCAGCAGGCACCTCCGCTGTTGCATTGTGGCTGCACACTCCTCCCTCCACCTCCCTGGCTCCCCCTTCTCTGCCCTACCCGTTCTCTGCCCTCTCTTAGGAGCAACACAATCCGTCTCCTTGTGTCATGCAAAGCAGTTTAGCAGACATCTTTCCTTGATGGACAAGGCCCTTGGGACTTCACCTTCCACCCCGAATGTCATTGCAAAGTATTTCTTCTAATCAAACAGAGAGCTCTCCCTAAGAGGGTTCTGGTGACCAACATTTTCTCTACCTTATTACTCACCAGTCCTCACAGTTCAGCCATTGGCTGTGGATAAAGCTTGTATCTCAGGCCCCAAACCAGAAGAGTGCATGATTTATGGAGCAGAGGGCTTACGTATAGGAAAGCATCCCTTGGGCAGGGAGCCTGTCCAGTTTATCCCAATGAGTCACCACAGAGCCCAGAACACGCAGAATGGATATCTGATACTGTTTGTGGAATGGAGAGTAGTTTGAGTGATTCACCAGCAACTCTTTTGAGGCAGGGAAAAGATGATTCACAGCGCTTGGAGAAAGGCAGGGCCTAGGAGGGCCAGAGGCCAGGCAAGATGTACACAAAGGGAGTCATTTACATTCCCTCCCTTGGGTAGAAGGTGATTTCCTGAACCTAAAATAATGTGTCCATTTCTCCACATTTGGTGCCTTCTGTAACTACATATTTCCTCTATACCCTTGTTGTTTATTTCGTTATCTGTATTATAATTATACATATCCTTGTTTTTTATTTCACTTGTTTTGGAAATATAAACCCGTGGGAACTATTTTAGGAGAAAATCAAAATGTTCTGAACTGACCCAAACTAATTTGGCCAGTCCACAACTGCCAGGCTCTTGGGGTAAATGTCAGTAGCTCTAGTGCACACAGGTGGGTTGAGGCATACGTCCTCTACCTTACAACTTCCACACCAGGTGAGGACTCAGACCTAATTCTGCCAAAACTGCAAATGTTTTACTCACCAGCAGGTACAAGAACAGTCCTGTGACTGATTCTTGAGGCTTTGGGGATCTGTTTACCACAAGCAGCAGGCACTACAGGCAATGCAACCACAATCACTTCTCAGGTGGAGTCTGTCCCCTGAGCTTGCTGGAGCTGTATACTCAGCCATGCAAGAGCAGTGGGGCTTCTATTTCCTAGTCAACCAAATGCCTTGTTCCAGCACTCATTTTACCTGTTCAAAAATATTTCTAACATTCCTTATAGGAATTAAAAACCAAGTGAGATTCTGATAAGGATATTTGAAGTGTTCCGTAGCCATCTCTGGGGTGTTAATTCCTGGTAAGAGAACTTCAAAAGCTAACCGCCTGTCCCAAGGGTATATATCAGAGTTCATTTGTGCACATATGTATTACAACATGTGTAAAAAGTATTTGTAGAGTAAAAGTGACCATGCAGAAGATAACATTAAAAAATAGTGTCTATTCCATGATGGGACAGGAGTTGTAGGGTTATAAGGAGAATGTGAAAGGCCCCTTTTGGTAGGGGCAGTAGCAGGAATCTGAGTGGGAGGACCTCAGGGAAAGGGGAAGATGCACAGATGGGCCTGGAATCTGGCTGAAGGTCGGTTGATGATCTAGAATTTTCCTCTGTTTAAACATTAAATGACTTGTGTTTTTTTTCATGTTGGAGGCTGTTCCATCCTCCCTGAACTTGAAAGAACTAATTTCAGCCCTCCTTTTACAACTCCCCTTTTTAGAAGGGGCAGTTTATTCTCCTGCTGTCAGCACAAATGTAAAAATTAGAAACACATCTGATTGCACCTGTAGTTACTGACTTGCAGCCACAATTAGCCATAAGCAGGCTCCAAAAATGGCAAAAGCGGTTTAAGCATGCCTGCGATTAAGTAACTGTGGGCATCACTAGTTGCATCTTTACTCACATGAGTAACTTTCATGTTCTCCATGGCTACCTTGTGGTACTAAATTATCCACCCAACAAGGGAGCCCTTGGGCTGAAATCTGACCACACCCCCTCCCATTTTGTGAAAATTGTGTGCTTTTTTTCTAATTACTTCATACAAGTGAACGGGGAATGTTTGCAAACACACACTATTCATGTCAAACCAAAAAGAAATGGTCATCCTGGGTCCTATGTGTATCTGTTCATCATTTTTTTTTCCGTTTGACAGACAACAAAGCCAAACTAGCTTTTTTTTTTTCCCCTGGAAGAACAACTCACTAGTGGTATCTAGGTGACAATGCAATCATTTATTTGAATATTCTGTCCAATAAAGAAGGTTTATTTTATGCCATAGTTACCATTTCCCAACTTGAATATCTGTGACAAATTTTCCGTTGGAGAGCCTTACTGTTTGTTTGAATGGGAATGATTAGATCTTTTTTCCCAGAGGGTTTTAATCTGAAAGGGAAATGGGCCCAGACCTAGGAAGAGAGTTCCTGCTTGGAGAATGATGATCTGTGGAAATGTCATTGAGAAATGTATTCTTAATGAATCACCAGCTTGAGAATGAAATATCATGTTCTTCAAACTCCCAAGAAACGTATAATCATAT
The DNA here is from genome assembly GCF_059928025.1 of Delphinapterus leucas. NCBI lineage: Eukaryota > Metazoa > Chordata > Mammalia > Artiodactyla > Monodontidae > Delphinapterus > Delphinapterus leucas. The sequence continues at coordinate 97,456,071 of NC_143134.1, forward strand.
ACGAGATCAGAGCAGGGTAGAGAAATGCATGTTTTAATTTATATTTATTTATATAATTTCAAAATGCTTGATATAACAACAGATTAATCATCCCTTACTAAGGAGCACGTTTCAGATTTACCCATCCCAGAGGTAAGGGGCTAGGACCTATTCATCCCATCTAAGTGTTTAACAAGTATGGAATAGATGACTGAACAGCTCATATTTCATCATCTATTAGCCTCATTTGCCATTTGAAGAGTAGAAGGATTCTATCAGGGATTCTGACCCTAGCAACTTTGGCTAAAGAAGGAAATCTGTCTCTAGAGCAATGCTGTCCATCAGAACTTTCTGTGGTGATATAAATGTACTTTATCTGTGTTGTCCAATCTGGCAGTCACTACCCATATGTGGCTAGAGTGTGCTTGGAATGAGGCTAGAATGACTGAGGAACTGATTTTAAATTTTATTTATTTTCAATTAATTTGAATTTAAGTAGCTACATAAGGCTAGCACCTACCATATTATACAGTGCAGCTCTAAAGTATATGGCTACAGCCAGAAAATGGGATCAACAATGGCTCCTAATATGATTTTTTTAAATGTGATAAGTGGACAGCAAAGTATTTGAATCCAAAATCCCAGGCCATGGTTTTGGCTTCACCACCTCTTAGCTATATGATCTCCAATAAAACACTTGTTTCCTAGCACAAGTTACCTTTTAAAGGTAGCGTGCTGGTGGTAGGGTGGAGATTGGAAAGAAATCAGAGAAGATCACGGTGAGCCAGCTTGTTTTCCTGTTACTGGATGTGTATGGTCTGTACTAGAGAAGACTGTTCAGGAGAGAACATTGAAGAAGTGAGACAGGAACTGTTCTTACACAAATTAGGAGCCTCTTGACTACAAGTGGCAGAAAAACCCAACCTAATCCTACCTTAAGCAAAAAGAGATACTATGGGTCCACATCTTTTCTGAGAAATCCAGACCTAGGGCTGGCTTCAGGTAAGTGGATTCAGGTTTCAATTGAAATCATCTAGATTTAGTTTCTCTCCAATCTCTTGACTCTGCCTTCCGCTATCTGGTTTCAGCCTTGGGCTTTATATGGTAGCAATATGGCAGCAGCAGGCCAACTCCCTATAAACTCTCAAATCTACCTTCAGTGTAAAGAGTGAGAGTCTCCGCCTTATGTGTCTTATAAAAATCCTTCATTATGGCTCATTGACTCTGCAACAACTAACTAGCCATGTCTGAAGTCCATGGTCCCCTCTGGAGCTTGGCATTGGCTTAAACTTGCCCAAGCCACAGGGGCTGAGAATGGAGGAGGGAGAGCTTCTCAGGGGTAAAGCAGAGTACTTCTAGAGGGAGGGTGAATTAATTCACAAGGGCAGAAAACAATAGACGTCCTCTAGAGTCTTGTTCCCAGGACCTTGAAAGACAAAACTCTGACCCCTTGAGTAATCACACAGAAGAAGAAATCAATCCAATTCAATTAAATTTGACTCATTTCAACAAACACACCCTAAGACTACCTGGGAGCCCTCTGCTTCTAAACCCATGCCTGTGGTAGCCATGAAAATGTATTTCAGCCATTTTGGAACTGTATCTGGTCTTCCATCTTTATACATGATATCGCTTATACAACAGATCAGAGTAGTATTTTCTACTGGCTGTGTTCTAGGATTTTGTATCCTTTAGGGATTGTGCTAAGAATGGACAGTAGTTCTTCAGAGATTCAATTTCCACTTGATTGAATTATTTGAGTGGCAGGGATCCCAAAGGTCATTCATTCATACTGATACTACTTCTTGGAAACCCCAAACACATTCTGCCAGTTTGCTTTCTTTACTCTCCGCTATGCTAGGGAGAAAAGGAAGAATCAGGGAGTAGAGTAGCTGTTATTGGTTTATTTATTCATCATACTTATTGTGACACTACTATGTGCTAGGAATGGTACTTCGTGCTGAAACAGCCATTAAAAAGTCAAATATTACAAAAGAGAGTTGCCGGTGAAGAAAGCACTAGCCTTCATGTCAGAAGACCTCAGTTCAAGCTCTGACTTTGCTAGCAATTATCACTGTGATTTGGAGACAAAGGCCTCATTTGAGAGACTTTGGAAAATCCCTTGAGCTGGAAAACTCTCAGAGGCCATGAAAGGTTAGATCTCCATTAGCATGACTAAGGCTTGCTGCCTGACCTTTGAGAGCTAAAAGAAAAATACTTCCTTCACCCTCAGAATTCAGCACACACACCTCCGCTGGGATTCAAGCTAAGGGGATCAAATTAAAGTAGGAGACACAAAAGGAGCTTTTCATTAACTCTTAGAAATTGTTTCTCTCCTTGGGACCAGCTCATTACAAAAGAATCCCTAGGAGCCAGGGCACACCCCTCCTGCAAAGTGAGGTTCAGAGAAAGAAGGGTCTTGCAGAATGAGCAGGAATTTGACAGCTGGAGAGGCATAGTGAAGGACACTCCAGGCCTTTGACAGTCCAGTGAGGCAAGGCAGAACTGGAGCCAGAGCTGATAGCAGTAGTAGTGATCATTTGTCCCTCTGGAGCCTCAGGCCTGGGAGTGAAGGAGGACTGGTTCCCCAGAGGTGACCACACTTTCCCAGGTTGGTTTTGTGTATCTACAGTCTCAAGTTCTCTGAGTTCCAGAATCCTATATCCAACTGCTTACCTAAGATTTCTGCAAAACCTCCACCCTGCAAGCAAGCTGGAGAAAGAGTTATCAGATCTCCAGTGTTCTTGGGCTGCCATGCCTTGGACAGAGACTCCACCTATACATGGGTTTTGGTGAAATTGAGCGGGGCCCTGTGGGGCTCCTGGGCATGGAGGCCTTTTTGTCCCCTGTTTCTTGTAAGCAAGACTAGAGCCTTCATGACCTTCCCTGAGTTCCAAAGGGCAGATTCAAACTGTTCCTAGTCAAGGGAGGACCAGCCAAGAAACCACCTGAGGCAAGACTAAAGGGAACAAAAAACCTCCTCAAGATTAAGAGACCACCTGAGACAAGATCAAGGGAGTGCAAGCCCTGCCCACACCCTAATCTTGTCAGCAACCCTACCCTTGAACTATTACTATGAATCTCTTCATCAAATCCTCCCGCTTGGCTTGGGACACATAGTTTTAGTTCTTCCGAGGGCAGCAGCCCACTGTGTCCCCCTTTGCCTGGCAAAGCAATAAAGCTATTGTTTTCTACTTCACTCAAAACTCTTGTCTCCGAGATTCGAGATTTGATTGGGCACCAGTGCAGAGCTTTCGGCCTCACTGGGTGGAGGAAGGAAGCCTCTCACCTCTCAGCCACACTCCCCAGAGCCGCGGCATGAGAGATGCTGCTGGCCTGCTCCTCCGCATGCCTTGACTGGGAGCTGAGAGGAGAAGCAGCTTCATTTTCCTCGGTGATACCTTGCCAGATCTGAGCTTCTGTCATCAAGCTGTGATGGGAAGCAGGGAGGGAGCAGCTTGTGCCACAGACTTTTGCCGTTCTGACCAAGATCTACTAAGAGAATTTCTTTAATAAAGGTTTCTTCATTTGGAGACAGGACAGAAAGGGGCAGGACACAAATGTTAGATAATGGAGAAGGGACTCAGCTGTTGGGATTCGATAAAGACCGGCTGGAACTGGCTGAAACGAAGGTGGCTTTGAGAATAGTCCGGTCATTGACATTTAACTCATTAGACCTTCATTGTAACAGTAAAAATCACTCCCCCTTACCCATGGCAGTTCCAAGGCAGACCATAACAGGCCAAAAAGTGGGCAGTGGCCCAATCCCCACCCTTTCCCCAAATAGCAAGATTATTCCTCCCACTCTTAGCCTATGAAATTACTTAGCCCATAAAAACCTACTTCCCCATGCCTGGGGGCAGCTCTCACATTCTGAGATGACCCCATGCCCCGGGGCCACTCACATTCTGAGCCTTCTGAGACTGAACCACCTTTGGCCTACGGAATGTGTTTTTCTAAATAAACTTGCTTTCCCTTTACTAAGGCTCGCTCTTCAATGTTTTCCTACAAAAAGCCAAGGACCCTCACTTGGTGGTCCGTCCTAAGGACCCCTGTGGGTCCCAGGACATGACATCTCCCTCTCCTGCAACACTTTACTACATGGCCTTAGGACAATCTCCAGAGATTTTAATGGTTGGTTTATGTATACATATATGTAATAAAAAGGTCACTAGTTATGGTTGTTTCTGAGGAGTGGGTCACTGTTCCATAAGTGGAGCTCCTACAGGTTTTAAAGAGGAGTTTTAAGCATTATCAAAACGTTTCTAAGGCTGTTGCCCCAGGATCATGCACCTCTCCCTCCCTCAAATGGAAACCAATTACTCTTATCTGAGTTTCAGGAGGAAGCTGCAAAGAGAAAAACAAGAACTGGTTAGAACAAACTAGGTCCAAGATGGCAGAATATTTGACTTCTAGTGGACCTTGAGCCTCATTATATGCTTATTGTAATACATTAGCATGCTAAATGACACACCCATCAGCGCCATGACAGTTGACAGTTGCCATGACAACAAACTGAAAAGCCCATACAAAGACTGTAAAGGAGTGTTGCCTCAGTTCCAGGTCTGAAGCACACGCCTGTTCTTGGATAAGTCAGGAATATTCCTCCCACTCTCTTCAATTCCCTCCTTTTTACCTCCATCCTCCTATATAAGTTGTGTCTCCACCAGAATCAAATTAAGAAGTTAATTTGCAAACAAGTTCCTGCTTCTCCATTCTTTGGCCATTATAAAGCTTGCACCGTTTCAGTCTCAGCATCACTATCATTATTGGCTATGCAAATATGAGCAGAAAAATAACCTCCCTGGCCAAGACAAGGGGTCTCTGGCCCAGGCTAGGACCCAGGCACAGATTCCAGGTGGCCAAATTAGTAACAGTAAGGTTCTTCTGCCTGGATCAAAGGGAGATCAGAATGTAAGCAGACACGTCAGTGAGCAGATAAACAGAGTTGCCCAAAAGAGACACGTGGTGATGTGGAGATGGTGAAATGGACAGGGACCATATCTATCTTTTGTTCATCATTGTAACCCAAGCACCTAGTACACTAGCACATACTCAGTAAATATTTGTTAAATGAGAGAATGAATGAGTACTCCTAATTTACAGCTTTGGAATTAAATTTATACATTTTCAAACTTGCCACCCCTGACTTCTCTTTTACTCTGATTCTGGAATATGGCAAGACATGTTTTGTAAAAATGGATGAAAAGTTAAAGTAGCAATTCTGGTCTATCATGAAGCCTTTGTTTATACTTATGAGGCAAGAAGGGGGCAGGGCACAACCTTTAAAAGAATAACAGCCATTGAGGACATAACATAAACTGGTTAAAACCAACTAGGTGCAAGAAGGCAGATGATTGACTTCCACTTGATCTTGAGCCTCAGTATACGCTCATTGTAATACATCAGCAAGCTACATGCACACCCCCAGGCACCACAACAGTTCCAAGGTCATTCCATAAAATGTCAAAAAGTGGGTGATGGCTCAATTCCTGGAAATCGCTGCCCATTACACAAAATAGTTGGAATAATCCTCCCACTCGGAGGACAGACAGCAGAAGCAAGGAGAACAACAATCCTGCAGCCTGTGGGATAAAAACCACATTCACAGAAAGATAGACAAGATGAAAAGGCAGAGAGTTATGCACCAGATGAAGGAACAAGATAAAACCACAGAAAAACAACTAAATGAAGTGGAGACGGGCAACCTTCCAGAAAAAAAATTCAGAAGAATGATAGTAAAGATGATCCAGGACCTCGGAAAAAGAATGGAGGCAAAGATCGAGAAGATGCAAGAAATGTTTAACAAAGACCTAGAAGAATTAAAGAACAAACAGATGAACAATACAATAACTGAAATGAAAACTACACTAGAAGGAATCAATAGCAGGATAACTGAGGCAGAAGAACGGATAAGTGACCTAGAAGACAGAATGGAGGAATTCACTGCTATGGAACAGAATAAAGAAAAAAGAATGAAAAGAAATGAAGACAGCCTAAGAGACCTCTGGGACAACATTAAGCACAACAACATTCACATCATAGGGGTCCCAGAAGGAGAAGAGAGAGAGAAAGAACCCAAGAAAATATTTGAAGAGATTATAGTTGAAAACTTCCCTAACATAGGAAAGGAAACAGCCACCCAAGTCCAGGAAGCACAGAGAGTCTCATACAGGATAAACCCAAGGAGAAACAGGCTGAGACACATAGTAATCAAATTGGCAAAAAATAAAGACAAAGAAAAATTATTGAAAGCAGCAAGAGAAAGATGATAAATAACATACAAGGGAACTCCCATAAGGTTAACAGCTAATTTCTCAGCAGAAACTCTACAAGCCAGAAGGGAGTGGCATGATATACTTAAAGTGATGAAAGGGAAGAACCTACAACCAAGATTACTGTACCCAGCAAGGATCTCATTCAGATTCGATGGAGAAATCAAAAGCTTTACACAAGCAAAAGCTAAGAGAATTCAGCACCACCAAACCAGCTCTACAATAAATGCTAAAGGAACCTCTCTAAGTGGGAAACACAAGAGAAGAAAAGGACCTACAAAAACAAACCCAAAACAATTAAGAAAATGGTCATAGGAACATACATATCGATAATTACCTTAAATGTGAATGGATTAAATGCTCCAACCAAAAGACACAGGCTTGCTGAATGGATACAAAAACAAGACCCATATATATGCTGTGTACAAGAGACCCACTTCAGACCTAGGGACACATACAGACTGAAAGTGAGGGGATGGAAAAAGATATTCATACAAATGGAAATCAAAAGAAAGCTGGAGTAGCAATACTCATATCACATAAAATAGACTTTAAAATAAAGAATGTTGCTAGAGACAGGATGGACACTACATAATGATCAAAGGATCAATTCAAGAAGAAGATATAACAATTATAAATAAATATGCACCCAACATAGGAGCACCTGAATACATAAGGCAACTGCTAACATCTCTAAAAGAGGAAATCGACAGTAACAAAATAATAGTGGGGGTCTTTAACACCTCACTTACACCAATGGACAGATCATCCAAGCAGAAAATTAATAAGGAAACACAAGCCTTAAATGAAACAATAGACCAGATCGAGTTAATTGATATTTATAGGACATTCCATCAAAAAACAGCAGATTACACTTTCTTCTCAAGTGCACATGGAACACTCACCAGGGTAGATCACATCTTGGATCACAAATCAAGCCTCAGTAAATTAAAAAAAATTGAAATCATATCAAGCATCTTTTCTGACCACAATGCTATGAGATTAGAAATGAATTACGGGGAAAAAAAACGTAAAAAACACAAACACATGGAGGCTAAACAATACGTTACTAAATAACCAAGAGATCATTGAAGAAATCAAAGAGGAAATCAAAAAATACCTAGAGACAAATGACAATGAAAACACGATCCAAAACTTATGGGATTCAGCAAAAGCAGTGCTAAGAGGGAAGTTTATAGCTATACAAGCCTACCTCAAGAAACAAGAAAAATCTCAAATAAGCACTCGAACATTACACCTAAAGGAACTAGAGAAAGAAGAACAAACAAAACCCAAAGTTAGCAGAAAGAAAGAAATCATAAAGAGCAGAGCAGAAATAAATGAAATAGCAAAAAAGAAAACAATAGCAAAGATCAATAAAACTAAAAGCTGATTCTATGAGAAGGTAAACAAAATTGATAAACCATTAGCCAGACTCAACAAGAAAAAGAGGGAGAGGACTCAAATCAATAAAATTAAAAATGAAAAAGGAGAAGTTACATCAGACACCACAGAAATACAAAGCATCCTAAGAGACTACTACAAGCAACTCTATGCCAATAAAATGGACAACCTGGAAGAAATGGACAAATTCTTAGAAAGGTATAATCTTCCAAGACTGAACCAGGAAGAAACAGAAATTATGAACAGACCAATCACAAGGAATGAAATTGAAACTGTGATTAAAAATCTTCCAACAAACAAAAGTCCAGGACAAGATGGCTTCACAGGTGAATTCCACCAAACATTTAGAGAAGAGCTAACACCCATCCTTCTCAAACTCTTCCAAAAAATTGCAGAGGAAGGAAAACTCCCGAACTCATTCCATGAGGCCACCATCACTCTGATACCAAAACCAGACAAAGATACTACAAAAAAAGAAAATTACAGACCAATATCACTGATGAATATAGATGCAAAAATCCTCAACAAAATACTAGCAAACAGAATCCAGCAACACATTAAAGGGATCATACACCATGATCAAGTGGGATTTATCCCAGAGATGCAAGGATTCTTCAATATACGCAAATCAATCAATGTGATACACCATATAACAAACTGAAGAAGAAAAACCATATGATCATCTCAGTAGATGAAGAAAAAGCTTCTGACAAAATTCAACACCCATTTATGTTAAAAAACTCTCCAGAACATGGTCATAGAGAGAATCTACTTCAACAAAATGAAGGCCATATATGACAAACCCACAGCAAACATCATTCTCAATGGTGAAAAACTGAAAGTATTTCCTCTAAGATCAGGAACAAAACAAGGATGTCCACTCTCACCACTATTATTCAACACAGTTTTGGAAGTCCTAGCCATGGCAATCAGAAGAGAAAAAGAAATAAAAGGAATACAAATTGGAAAAGGAGAAGTAAAACTGTCACTGTTTGCTGACATGATACTATACATAGAGAATCCTAAAAATGCCACCAGAAAACTACTAGAGCTAATCAATGAATTTGGTAAAGTTGCAGGATACAAAATTAATGCATAGAAATCTCTTGCATTCCTATACACTAATGATGAAAAATCTGAAAGAGAAATAAAGGAAACACTCCCATTTACCATTGCAACAAAAAAAATAAAATACCTAGGAATAAACCTACCTAGGGAGACCAAAGACCTGTATGCAGAAAACTATAAGACACTGATGAAAGAAATTAAAGATGATACCAACAGATGGAGAGATATACCATGTTCTTGGATTGGAAGAATCAATATTGTGAAAATGACTATACTACCCAAAGCAATCTACAGATTCAATGCAATCCCTATCAAATTAACAATGGCATTTTTTAGAGAACTAGAACAAAAAATCTTAAAATTTGTATGGAGACACAAAAGACCCTGAATAGCCAAAGCAGTCTTGAGGGAAAAAAATGGAGCTGGAAGAATCAGACTCCCTGACTTCAGACTATACTACAAAGCAACAGTCATCAAGACAATATGGTACTGGCACAAAAACAGAAATACAGATCAATGGAACAAGATAGAAAGCCCAGAGATAAACCCACGCACCTATGGTCAACTAATCTATGACAAAGGAGGCAAGGATATACAATGGAGAAAAGAGAGCCTCTTCAATAAGTGGTGCTGGGCAAACTGGACAGCTACATGTAAAAGAATGAAATTAGAACAGTCCCTAATGCCATAGAGAAAAATAAACTCAAAATGGATTAGAGACCTGAATGTAAGACCAGACACTATAAAACTCTTAGAGGAAAACATAGGAAGAACACTCTTTGACATAAATCACAGCAAGACCTTTTTTGATCCACCTCCTAGAGCAATGGAAATAAAAAATAAACAAATGGGGGCTTCCCTGGTGGTGCAGTGGCTGAGAGTCCGCCTGCCGATGCAGGGGACGTGGGTTCGTGCCCCGGTCTGGGAGGATCCCACGTGCGGCGGAGCGGCTGGGCCCGTGAGCCATGGCTGCTGGGCCTGCACGTCCGGAGCTTGTGCTCCGCAATGGGAGACGCCACAGCAGTGAGAGGCCCGCGTTCCGCAAAAAAAAAACAAAAACAAATGGGACCTAATGAAACTTAAAAGCTTTTGCACAGCAAAGGAAACCATAAACAAGACAAAAAGACAACCCTCAGAATGGGAGAAAATATTTGCAAATGAATCAACGGACAAAGGATTAATCTCCAAAATATATAAACAGCTCATGCAGCTCAATATTAAAGAAACAAACAACCCAATCCAAAAATAGGCAAAAGACCTAAATAGACATTTCTCCAATGAAGACATACAGATGGCCAAGAAGCACATGAAAAGCCGTTCAACATCAGTAATTATTAGAGAAATGCAAATCAAAACTACAATGAGGTATCACCTCACACCAGTTAGAATGGGCATCATCAGAAAATCTACAAACAAATGCTGGAGAGGGTGTGGAGAAAAGGGAACCCTCTTGCACTGTTGGTGGGAAGGTAAATTGATACAGCCACTGTGGAGGTTCCTTAAAAAAATAAAAATAGAAGTACCATATGACCCAGCAATCCCACTACTGGGCATATACCCAGAGAAAACCATAATTCAAAAAGACACATGTACCTCAATGTTCATTGCAGCACTATTTACAATATCCAGGTCATGGAAGCAACCTAAATGCCCATCGACAGACGAATGGATAAAGAAGATGTGGTACATATATACAATGGAATATTACTCAGCCATAAAAAGGAAGGAAATTGGGTCATTTATAGAGACGTGGATGCATCCAGAGACTGTCATACAGAGTGAAGTAAGTTGGAAAGAGAAAAACAAATATCGTATATTAACGCATGTATGTGGAACCTAGAAAATGGTACAGATAAACCAGTTTGCAAGGCAGAAATTGAGACACAGATGTAGAGAACAAACTCATGGACACCAAGCGGGGAAAGTGGGAGGTGGGGGTGCTGGTGTGATGAATTGGGAGATTGGGATTGACATGTATACACTGATGTGTATAAAATGGATGACTAATAAGAACCTGCTGTATAAAAAAATAAAGCAAAATTCAAAAATTGAAAAACAAAAAAGTAAATAAATCAAATGGATAACCAACAAGGACCTACTGTATAGCACAGGGAACTCTGCTCAATATTATGTAACAGCCTAAATGGGAAAAGAATTCGAAAAAGAATGTTTATGTATAACTGGATCAGGTTGCTGTACACCTGAAACTAACACAACATTGTTAATCAATTATACTCCAATTAAAAAAAAAACTCCACTCATTAGCCTATGAAATTAACCTCCCCCATTAAAGCTGACAACCCCGTACCCTGGTGCCTCTTGCCTTCTGAGATGGCCCACACTGTCTGTGGAGTGTGTTTCTCCCTGAATAAACCTTCCTTCACTTTACTATGGCTCCCTCTTGAATTCTTTCCTGCGTGAAACCAAGAATCCACACTTAGTGGCTGTCCCAGGGACTTGCCTGTGACCTGGGACGTGACCATCCTCTCCGGCCCTACTTTCTTTCCTGCAACACTCAGATGGCTCATCTCATCTGAGGCTGCAAAACTTCACAGAAGAGAGGACATTTGATCAGGGCCTTGAAGAGTAACACTGGCAATGCTATAGAGGGAACAGGGGAAATCTCAGACTCTGCTGACTACTTTTTTTTTTAGAGGAAGGAATCATTTTAAGTAGCAGAAAGCCTCTGGAATATTGGAGCACAAAGGCTCTAGAATTTATAATCCTAGTAAACTTATCTTTGTCATTTCCTCACTGTCCTTAAATGTGAATTAAGGGGGTAAGTGATCTGATCTGCACAGATCCAGCCAGTTCCAACATTCTAAGAGTCTATACGCACCCATGAATGGAAATCTGCAAGGAATAAATTATGAAGGGGAAAAAATGCTCTTCCTACCAGACACTAAACTTGAACTAGGACCAATGCATTTATTTGGAATATACATATGTTGTTTCCATCTTACCCTTGAACTTCACACACGTGGAACTTTAGTATAGAAGAGAACAGGGAAAATATGGTTTTATTGAGCAAATCATCATTATTTTGGTCATTGGCAGGGATTTTAAAAATTCAGCAACATCTAAATGAATAAACACTAGCCAGATGTGCCGCCCTCTTCCTGTACTTGTTAACTTTCTAATAATAATTTGCACTTTCAATTTTTTTTAAAAAAATTAAATTTATTTATTTTATTTATTTATTTTTGGCTGCTTTGGGTCTTCATTGTTGCATGCAGGCTTTCTCTAGTTGTGGTGAGCGGGGGCTACTCTTTGTTGCGGTGCACCGGCTTCTCACTGTGGTGGCTTCTCTTGTTGCAGAGCATGGACTCTAGGCACGCGGGCTCAGTAGTTGTGGCGCACAGGCTTAGTTGCTCGGCGGTATGTGGGATCTTCCTGGGCCAGGGCTCGAACCCGTGTCTCTTGCATTGACAGGCGGATTCTTAACCACTGTGCCACCAGGGAAGCCCTCAACTGCTTTTTAAACATGTTTTGGAAGTCAATGAATCCTTTGAAAATCTTAGGAAATTTGTGGGCACCCTCTGACACACACATAGCAAAATGCACTTATCTACAAAGTAATGAATGCAACTTGAGAAGGTTCCCCACACCTTAAGGGCCCAGGTTTCCTGAGTGAGATTATGTTGTGACTTGCAATTGATGAGGTACAGGGCAGGCTGTCTCAAGATATACCACTCTGGCACACAGAACTGAAATCAAGCAAGACCCAAAGACTCAGGAAGAACCTTTGAACTCCCCCCTAACTGCCTAAAAGAATTTAAGAGAGAAGACCTATTCCTGGAAGGAGCTATCACCATAGGTAACTATAATAAAGTATGAAGTAGGTGTGGCTGACAGGGAGGAACCTAGCAAGGCCTACTGATCAAAGTCCTCTCTGTCCCATTGTCTCTACATGGCCCAGCAAACATTTATTTATCAAATATTATTTTCATCTTCCTGTGAATTACCTTATTTCCCTTTGAAGTAAGGAAAGGGAAGACCCCTACCTCATTCTCCTTCGTCCAGAATGACATACATACCTAATCTTACCTTACTGTCTTTGGAATTCATGTTTATGTGAATTCCCCTTTACGTATGTGATAAGTTTGATTTTCTCCTGTTAATCTGCCTTATGTCATTTTCATTGCCAGCAGAAAGAACTTAGAGGGTAAAGAGGGGAATATTCCTCTCCCCACAGTTTGCATAGCCGGCAGGATTCAGCTTTACTGGACAATATTCACATCAAGACAGCTGTCACCAAGAGATCCTGAGAAAACTGACAAAAGCCAGCAGAAGATAAGAATTCTTACAATGTTAGTCAGTCTCCCAGATCTCTGCCCGCAGGGTCTGTTGGAAGTGAGAGTGGTAAGAATCCTTTCTCTTGTTTCTAAAATTAGATAAGCAGGAGAAAATATTTGTGCAGCAAGTTGCTTGGATTTAAGCAACTCTTGGCAAATTTGATAAACTTTTATTTGATTTGTTCTCCTTTTAATTGTCTCATGTCAATTTAATTCTTAGACAAGCCAGAACTTAGATGGATAGAGGAAAATTTCTTCCTCCCAACACAATTTACAAAAGGCATTTTAAAATCCTGTTTATCACTTATAACTCTGTGAGTGAAGCAGTCTCAGCCCCATCTTACATATAAAGAAATTGGACCTTAGAGGAGTTGACTACTCATCCTTTTCCAGGAAGGTAAAAGGAAGCACTGAGGCTGCTTTTTTCCCCAGAGTGTTGATGGCAAGGGCGGGCGAAATCAAAGCCCAGGTTCTGTCCAAGATGGACTCTAAGGAGAAGCCTCTTCATCTCAAAGAAAATGGGGCCTCAAAGTGTTACACCTCTACCCAACTTCAGGGGCTGTAAGAAAATTGTGTTGTTGCTGAACCCCAGGTCAGGGAGGGAAAAACCTAAAAGTTGTAATAAGTTACACTCAAATTTGCAGCCTACATTCACATCATTGAATTTGGTTGGTCCAAAAAGTTGCAACTTCTAAATTCATTTTATTTTATTTTCAAAATTAATTTATTTATTGAAGTATAGTTGATTTACAATGTTGTTACCTTCAGGTGTACAGCAAAGTGACTCAGTTTTATATATATTCATACACATATATCTATTCTTTTTCAGATTCTTTTCCCATATAGGTTATTACAAAATATTGGGTTCAGTTCCCGTGCTATACAGTAGGTCCTTGTTGTTTATCTATTTACATATAGTAGTGCATATATGTTAATCCCAAGTTCCTAATTTATCCCTCCCCCCCACCCCCGAATTTATTTTTAAATGGTTCCAAATTGTCAATGCCTTTGAGCACCTGGCAAAATCAAATGTATATTATCCCTAGAGGAAAATACCTCCATCCTAGACCACAAGGGATCCCACAAATAATTTGTCAAATGGTGAGCAGCACACAGTCAAATATAATCAAGCACACAAACAAGGCATCATGAGCAAGAACCTTTTAAAACAATAGAACAAATAGACAACATAAAAAGACTTTCACAGATTTCTGATGTCTGAATTATGAGACCCAGGCTATAAAACAATTATGCCTACCATATTGTTGTTGTTGTTTTAATAGCTGAGGTATAGGTATTAAAAAAAAAAAAGAATTCCTGGAGAAAGCTCACTTCCTTTTTTTTTTTTTTAATTAATTTATTTTATTTATTTATTTTTGGCTATGTTGGGTCTTTGTCGCTGCGCACAGGCTTTCTCTAGTTGTGGTAAGCGGGGACTACTCTTTGTTGTGGTACGTGGGCTTTTCATCGTGGTGGCTTCTCTTGTTGTGGAGCATGGGCTCTAGGCATGCGGGCTTCAGTAGTTGTGGCTCACAGGCTCAGTAGTTGTGGTTCACGGGCTTCAGTAGTTGTGGCTCACGGGCTTCAGTAGTTGTGGCTCGCAGGCTCTAGAGCACAGGCTCAGTACTTGTGGCTCACGGGCTTAGTTGCTCCGTGGCATGTGGGATCTTCCCATACCAGGGCTCGAACCTGTGTCCCTTGCATTGGCAGGCAGATTCTTAACCACTGCACCATCAGGGAAGCCTGAGAAAGCTCACTTCTGATTGGAGAAAAGGAAAAATAAGGAACAGGAAACTATAAAAAGGCACCTAATATATTTGAAGAAAAAACAAAAAGAATGTCTATGAATAAAAATTGCAATAACCAAAATTAAGTACTCACTAATAAATTAAATATAATTGAATACAGCATAAATGAACTAGAAATAAGCCAGAAGAAATTACCCGGAATGTCACATGAAAGGTAAAAATATGAAAAATATGAGCATTAAGAGACATGGAGGATAGAAATAAAAGGTCTGATGCATGTTCCATTGAAGCTCCAGAAGAGACAGAATGGTTGATATGCCTCTTATGTCTCTTTATTTTTTATTAGAAAATTATTTAAACATACATGAAAGAAAGAAAATAGAGGGAATAGTACTATAAACCCCATATGCCCATCATCCAGATTCCACAATTATCAAGACTTTAACACATTTCTTCATTTTCTTTCTTTCTCTTTATGTCTCTCTTTGTTGGTACATTTTAAGGCAATTCCCAGAGTTCATATAATTTTACCCCTAGAGGCAGTATTTGAATACTGAGTGGCTGAGAATTTTCCAAAACCAATAAAAGATACCATCCACAGAGATTCAAAAATTTCTACCATTCTGAAGCAGGATAAACAAAAAGAAATCCACATCTGAACACTTTGTACAGAAGTTACAGAAGATAAAGACAAAGACAAACCCTGAAAAGCAACCCAGGGATTACATAACTTTCTCAAAGCCATATAGCCTCCTTTAGTTCTAAATTCAGCATCTTTCCTCAATACTACCTTAAGCTTCTATACTCTAAGTCCCTTGCTCAGTCACCATTCAGAGTTGATACGTTACATCCTCCTTCAGCACTGGGACCAGAAGAACTAATACCCAGTCTTTACTGGTCTGTTTTTATTTAAGGATTAAGACTAGGCAGAGATTTTAGAGCTCAGTGACTTTCTGTTTTCATTTATAGAAGAGAAAAGTGAGTCTACAGTGAAGAAATACACTGAGGATCCCACAGCTAACACATTATGCCTGGATATCCAGGAAGCTTATGCTTGTAATGAAAACTGCTAACCATGTCCAAAACTTCTGGAGAGAGCTTAGCTATGAGGAAGAAGTTTTTAAAAGATGGGAAAAAATTATTCCATCTGTTTGGAGAAAGTTAGGCTGTGTAAATATTTCTTTCTTTAATTTCTTAATGAGAGAAAGGAATTGGATGTCTTTTTTAAAAAACAGTTGACACTGTAGAAAAAAAAGGAACAAGCTTGATTTGATGCAAAAGCCATGAGATAACTGGCCCAAAGAAAGTGTGGAGGAAAGAAAAATCCTGGGAATTAGAAAGTAAATGGGTAACTGGGTACTATTTGGGGTGGAGTGGGTGTGAAACTATGTACCTCAGATTGGGACTCGAACCCGGCCAAAGCCCACGGTCTTCCAACTGAGATCACACACCTGGTTTCAGGACTTAATGAAGCTCAGGTTCTTGATGTCTCATCGAAGAAAGAATTCAGTGAGAGACAAAGTGATAGGTAAGAAGTGGATTTGTTTAGAGAGAAACACACTCCACAAACAGAGTGTGGGCCATCTCAGAAGGTGAGAAAGGCATGAGGGTATGGGGTTGTCAGGTTTTATAGGGATGGGTAATTTCATAGGCTAATGAGTGGGGGTAGTATTCCAGCTATTTCAGGAAGGGGTGGGGATTTCCAGGAATTGGGCCACCGCCCACTTTTTGATCCTTATGGTCGGTCTAAGAACTGTCATGGCACCTGTGGGTGTGTCATTTAGCTTGCCTATGTGTTACAGTGAGCATATACTGAGGCTCAAGGTCTAGTGGAAGTTGACTTGTCCACCATCTTGGACCCGCTTTGTTCTAATCAGTTTATGTCATGTCCTTGGGCTATATCATTCTTTCAGAGGTTGTGCCCTGCCCCCTTCCCGCCTGTTTCATTGGTGGGCACATATTACTTAAATGAGGATTACTATGTATGAAGAAAGCATTTTAGAAAGCATAAATCATTATTTAGCCTTGCAGTAAATAAATAAAATTATAAAAAAATAAAAAGTAGTCAAAGAAGTAAATGAATGCCATCCCCCTGGGAAGGTTAGGAGCAATAAAGAATTGGTAGAATAAAAGCCACTAACAGCTGAGGATTAAAGGAGATGTGAGGGAAGACAACAAAGTGACATTTAATTCCAGCCTAGTACAGATGTTGTTGGAAAGTGTGAGCTGTACAGAACATGTTAATCAAACTTGGTATAAAAGATCAGGATTCAATGACTGATCAGTTGAAGATTCACCAAAAATGTATCAGCATTTTCTAAAGCAACATTTTTTCAACTTTTTGGAAGTTACACATTCTTATTATAGAAATTTCAGAAAATATTGAAATATATGTACAATAAAATAAGAATCACCAATAGTTCAGTAACAAAGAATTAACCATTGGTGACATATTATTGTTTCCTTCTCATCTTTCTCCCATGTACATAAATATGTGTTTTTACAGGTATCACTCTGATAAATGTCCTCACTCATAAATCTTTGAAAACAATTTTGTTTCTTTCATTTGAATGAATCCCTAGAAGAGAGGTTATAAAGGTATAAAATAACAGAGTTGTTAAGAGATTGGGCTTTTAGTCAAACAGATCTGTATTTGAATCCCAGTTTTGCCACTTATGAGCTTGGGCTTGTAACCTTGGGCTACTTGTATAACTTCACTTCTCTAGGTCTCAACTATCGCTTCTGTTAAAAAGGAAAAAGAAAAAGAAAGGAAAGGAAAGAAAAGGAAAGAAAGAAGGAAATTTGAAAAAAAAAGTGAAAAATGAATCTACTGCCTAAATTCATAGTAAGGATTAGAATAATGGAATGAATGTACAGCTCCTGGGATACAGTAAGGGAATCAATAAATGATTGTTATTGTTGTATAACATGACTACAGGGGATTTTATTGCTTTTTGTGTACTTTAAAAATACTTTTGTATATTTTCTAAATTAAAATGCATCTATTGCTGTTATTACAGAAGAACATTACTCTTTTTAAAAGATAGTGCTACTTCTTGAAGTCATATTTCCATGTCTTTGTTTTTCTCTCTCTGCAACACAAAAGTAAGACCCTAGAAATCTTTCTGGTTTCAAAAGACTTGCATGCTGGGACCTCCCTGGTGGTGCAGTGGTTAAGAATCTGCCTGCCAACGCAGGGGACACGGGTTCAATCCCTGGTCTGGGAAGATCCCACAAGCCGTGGAGCAGCTAAGCCCGGGCACCACAACTACTGAGCCTGAGCTCTAGAGCCCACGAGCCACAACTACTGAGCCCGCATGCCACACTACTGAAGCCTGTGCGCCTAGAGCCCATGCTCTGCAACAAGAGAAGCCACCGCAATGAGAAGCCTGCGCACCGCAATGAAGAGTAGCCCTTGCTCGCTGCAAGTATAGAAAGCCCGTGCGCAGCAACGAAGACCCAACGCAGCCAAATAAATAAATAAATAAATAAAAATTTAAAGAAAGTATAATATTGTAAAAAGACTTGCGTGCTAAGTATACACTGGAAACTTTGCAGTGGTGTGCCAAGGGTGGGGCAGGGGGAGTGGCTGGCCCTGTTGCAACAATAGAGCATGCACTGTCTGGAGAGAATTTTAAAAACCACTCAAGCCTAGTCTGTCTGCTTTTTATTATCATCATGTGTTCACAATTTTAAACAATGCTGGTGATAAAATGCTCTTCCCTAAAACATCTCCGGTTGGTCTATCTTCTAAACTGCTGAGTTTTAACAATATGTATATATATTATATAATATGTATATATGTGTATGTATAATAAACATATACTTAGAAATTTATTATATAATATGTATATGTGTCTGTATGTAAACTTCAAATTCTCTTTTTTTTTTTAGACATGAGTAGTTTCTATTTGTATAACCAATATTAGTATCTTGAAGCACTACCATGTAATTTTGTTTATGTTCTATGAATCAAATTCATTTATTCATTCATCATTCAAATTGTCTCTTAATCTGCATTGTACTCTATGTGGAAGATAATTCAGAGAACCCCCAGTTACACAGGCCACCCTGACACGTGGACGCAGCTTCATGGGTTTGCTTCGAGAGTAAGTTCATAATAGCTAGGAATTGTTCAAGCTCACTTAGGGCACTGTTCATGTCTCCAAGCCCTGTGGTACAATATATCCCTACATTTAAACAGTAAATATGAATAAACAATGATAGCACACTGGTTCTAAAGACAAAGAAACAAAACTGGATTAATTTAATTCAATCATTCTGATAATTTGATTTTTAAATTAAAGTTTAAAACTTTAAACAGTAAAATGGTGAACTGCAAAGTGTAATACCTTGTTTAGTAACTGTGTATTTTAGTTCACACAAAACATACATTTTTAGTTCTTAAAAATTATATTTGCTCTTTTTAATTGTAAATTGTTTTGAAACTAAGGAATAAATTAAGAAAGTGAGTATTACTGATAATAATTTTCGCACCTACAAGAGTGAATTAAAAATGATCTGTTGCTGGTGTCAAACATGCCAGGTATACCACTGTAAACTTGCAAAGTTAGATTTTCCTCATTTAATAATCACGATGTGCTGTCACAGACGAGGACATGGGCTCTCAGAGAGCTTATGTAACTTGCACAAGCTTCCATAGCTAGTAATATGCTATGCTGGTTATCAAATCCACATTTGTCCTGACTACAGAGCCCAATATGGCAAGCAGTGTGTCAGGATGTTTGAGCTGCTAACAAGAAAGGGAAAGTAAGAAATAAAAGTTGTTATGCTTCAGCCTCTTTTTGAAAAAGAAACTTGCTTTGGGAAGTTCATTACTTTTGCCATGAACCTTGGAACCAAAAGTTATTAATTATCTCTACCAATACTCTCCTAAACAATCATCCAGGAGCCTGAAAGAGTTAACGTGTCTTTCCGTAGGAAACAATTTACTTTCCTTTCCCAGGAGGAAAGGGCTCAGTAGGTTTCTAAAAAAGACATTTTTCCTAACACCTGGTCGCTTTAATAGATGTTTGTTTAATTCTTTTTTCTAAGTAACATTAAAATAATATAGAGGACCTATTTTCAGAGTTTAGGAGAGGCTACAATGGTGAACCAAATGAGTTTTCTCAGTAGCTTAATACCTGAAGGCATTGGTGCTCACTCTACATTAATACGCCTTGACATTTACTTCCTAGACAGGCTCCAACATTTCCACTGTTTTTAAATGTGAAACTGCTCTCAAGCCACAACTTTTAATTTTACTGTGACATTATCCTTTCCTTTTACCTGAAGTCATGAATGAGTTGTGCTTGGCAACACATGAAGGAAATTGCTGATGTCAGGAAAAGGACTGGTAATAGAATCAGAACTTTAATGCTGGAAGTGTTTTAGATCAGGTTACTGAAGGCTTTCCTCTGGCAAAATTTCAACTACAACTTTCAGCGAAAGCTCTTACTATGGAAGGACTTACATCCTAGGAAGGCACTTGCGTGACAGGAAGAGGGACAAGAAGACCGTTGAGAGAGTGTTACAGGTCACGAAGGTCTCATGCTTTTAACTTCACAGTGATTTAATGAATTTTAGTCGCTTCTATTTCATAGATGGGAAACCTGCTCTTAGCACAGAGGCTAAGGGGCTTGCCCAGGACGTCACAACTAGGAAGTGGCAAAATGGTTAGGCAGACCCACCTGTCACAAGTCCAGGGATCTTTCTACTATGCTATATTTGTTTCCTATGCAATGGCTACTTCTATCCCCCAAATGGCATTATGAAGTGATGAAAATACAATGGTTGAGACTCCCCTGGTGGTACAGTGGGTAAGACTCCACCTCCCAGTGGAGGAGGCCCAGGTTCAATCCCTGGTCGGGGAACTGGATCCTGCATGCATGCTGCAACTAAGAGTCCACATGTCACAATGAAGATCCTGCATGCAGCAACTAAGACCTGGTGTGGCCTAAATAAGTAAATATTAAAAAAAAAAAAGAAAAGAAAAGAAAATACAATGGTTAAGAGCATGGGCTTTGGGGTCAAACAGCTTAGATCTGGATGACAATCCTGCCATCTAATAGCTGTGGGATGGTGGACAAATTATTACCTTATAAAGCAGTGACAGTAGTGCTTACCAAATATTCCATTGCTTCTCCAGTTCCTCCCTCTTACTGTTATGTGAGACATACGACTAGTACTAGTTAATGAAATGCACCCAATGCAATGTATGCCATTTCTGGGCAGAAGCAGTGAAACATTCATGGATAATTATCCAGTTCTTTCTTATCTCTGAGAGATTGAAAGACTTCAAGTTAAACAGGTTGCAGTTACAATATCTTGGAGCCTCTATAAGCCTGGGTACCTGACTGACTATATGGAATAGACGCTACCACTCATCTCTCTCCAGCCAGGCTAATTTTTGTGCCATACAAACTGTGAAGGAGAAATAAACCCTTGTTCTATGAAACCACTTAGATTTGAGGGTAAATTTATTGTAGCAGCATAACCCAGTCTATCAAGACTAATTTTTTCATACCTCATTTTCCTAAACTCTAAAATAGTGATAACAATTTTGACTAAATAGAATTATTGTGAGGATGAAATGAGACTTTTCAGGCTACACCTGAATACATTGTCAAACTAGCAAGAGGCAGGAGGAAAGAATGGGATGTGTGGCAATCTTGGTGAATCACTGTCTCTCTGTTTTTTCCAAAAGTAAAGGAAAATAGACTGCATGATCTCCAGACTTTCCTTGCCACAAACTAGGATGTTCTGCTATTTCTCACATCCAAATTTCTCTCTGACCTCAGAATTCAGTCATTCAATTGTTTGACCCAAATTTGTTGGTGCCTATTCTGTTGTCAGATTCTGTGCTAGGAGCTGGCCTCAGGAGCAGATCTTGAGAAGGGGCAATGTGGATTTTCTCTAAATCCAAACTGAGGACAGGGCATACACTTTCTGGAGATGGTCTGGAGAACCTTAGCAGAGTCTCTCTTTCCTACTTATGAAAAAGCCATAAATGAAACGCTCCAGAAGTGAGCCTGGGGAGACTGTGACAGCTATAAGACGGCGGCCCTTCGGGAGGGGAACTGCATGTCATTTTTGCTTTAGTACTCTCTTTAAATGTCTTTCTACATCCCTGCAACTAGCTGAGGGGGAGTAAGAGAGCAAAGCTGTCAGACCAGCAGCATCTTAATTATGGAGATTAGAAATATTTTATGCAATTGACACAGTCTCTTCTAAATTACATAGTATTAGGGAAAATGACTCTGTCTAATGCCAATGAGAAAAGAGGAAAGGAGCTCTGAGAAAAAGAACAGGTGGATTTTGACAGTTTGTCCAATAAAATAATAATAGTTGGGGGGAAAAAACTTTAAAAACCAGACTAATGGTACAATTTCATTGCCTGACACAAATCTCTTAACAGGACTTGAGGGAAACTGGGAATGATGGTAGCTGAGCTTCCAATTGCTAGTCCAGCCAGACCTCACAGCCTGCCCCCTCCCCTTTTCTTTCATTTTGTTCTTCAGCTCCACACTAGGAGACAAACTACTGGAACACTTGGGAAGTGAGCGAGTCGGTGGTCAAATCAGGCTTCATTCCCAGGTAGTATATGTCCTTTGCTCAGTGGGAGAAATACCAGTTAGTATCCCCGGAGTGGTATCTTGGTATGCTCAAAAAGTTCAATTACTTCCCATGGCCTAGTAATTTCCTGCCAGGCATAGGAAGATCTGGTTCTATAAGAATTGAGGCCCATTGAGAGCATCCTGAAGACTGAAGGCTTTGGTAAGAATATGGAGGACTCCTGTCAATCATACTTAGGCATCATTTTGCTGAATTGAGCGGGGAGTTGATGAGTAGGGGCAACAGCTTTAGCACCCACTGTTTTTATTTAATCTCTCCTTCCTCTAGACCTCCTTGTAAGATATCATCATAGTGATCTTTTTAAAGCAAAAAGCTCCCTTTATTACCTTTTTGCTCCAAACTTCCTGCTCCTTTTGTCTGTAGGAAGTACAAACTCCAAGGCTTATGGATGCCAGTGGGTAAAGTAGATGAGAGAAGCTGACTCCTGTCAGAAGAGACTTGAAAGAGTGTTGGGAACCATAGTAAATTGGAGAGCTCCTGGCGCTGCTTCCCAACTTCCCATCCCACATGCTCTCCTTACAACGTGACACTGACATTTCTTCAGTTGGGGTTAGGGTGGTGGTGGCATCTGTAGTTTCTTCCCTTGAATCTTAATGTTCCTGTGACTACACCAAAAGTCATGCTATCTGCTGTCTGAGGTTAGGTTATAAAAGGTAATGCAGTGTCAGCCTGGTTCTCTTGGGATGCTCACTCTTGGAACCCAGCCACATGCTGCAAGGCAACCCAGGTCACACGGTAAGTATTCTGGCTGACAGCCAACAGCCAGCATCAGCTATGCCAGACATGTGAGTGAGAAGGCTTTGAAATGACTCCTGCCCTGTCCACTGTCTGATTGCAATAACAAGAGCCACCCAAGAGAGAACTGCCTAGCTGAGCCCACTCAGTCCCCAGAACTATGAGAGGTGATCATAAAGAATTGTTGTTTTAAGTCACCAAGTTTTAGTTTGGTTTGTGATGCAACAATGGATAGCTGGAACAGCCAACAGATCTTATTTATTCATTTATTTATTTTTTGGCTGTGCCATGTGACTTGTGGGAATTTAGTTCCCCGACCAGGGATCAAACCCAGACCCTCAGCAGTGACAGCTCAGAGTCCTAACCACTGGACCACCAGGGAATTCCCAGATCTTATTTCTAAACCTGCACTTTCGCTTAAGTCATTTTGTGCCTTTGAACCTACCTACTGTTCAGGGACCAGCTCAATACCTTTCCTAAACATTGATCTGTGATCTGTTCTTTCTCCATACTTTCTCCATGATTAATAGGTCATTTGTGAGGACCCCATCCCCCTGCAGTTATTTTATTAAAAATAACAAACAATACCTGCTTTTGTCAAAACTACAAACAGTAAACAATAATTCAGAAAGTTATTCTGTCTTGCTCTACCTCACTCCAGTTTACCCCCATCCCCTCTCCAAAGGTAACAGCTTTAACAGAGTGGTACATATTCCTCACAACCTCTTCTGCAAACACATACACACACACGTACAAACTATGCACATAAACAGGATTCCATCACAATACTGTTTTATAAACTGCTTTTTCAGTTGATGACATATTTTAGTTATCTTTCTGTCAGTAAATACCAATCTATCTTATGCTTTTTAACAGCTGTGTAGTATTTCCTATTATTTAACCAATTGTTTAACTAATATTCTCTTTGTAGAAATTTAGGTTTTCCCAAACTTTTCCTTATTAAAAACAAGAGTATATTGCTGTTGGATACATTCCTGGGAGAATTGCTGAGATTTAAAAAAAAGCACCTGGGCTTCCCCGGTGGCACAGTGGTTGAGAGTCCGCCTGCCGATGCAGGTGACACGGGTTCGTGCCCCGGTCTGGGAAGATCCCACACGCAGCGGAGCGGCTGGGCCCGTGAGCCATGGCCACTGAGCCTGCGCGTCTGGAGCCTGTGCTCCGCAACGGGAGAGGCCACAACAGTGAGAGGCCCATGTACCACAAAAAAATAAATAAATAAAAAATAAAAGCACCTTTTAAGTTTGGTATAAATTCTTAACTTCTTCTTCAGAAAGAGGTAAGTATATTCCCATGAATAGTATATGAGAGTACTGTGACTTTCTCTGACACTGGATGTTATCAAGCTTTTAAATCTTTGCCAGTGTTTTAGGTAAGGAATAATAGCTCCTAATTTTTTTAACCTACAGTTTTATTATTAGTGAAGTTGAGCAGCATTTCACATTTTATTAGTCCCTGTATTTCTTTCATTGTAGATTTTGTCTGCTATGCCCTTTGCCCATTTTCTTTTTTTTTTTTTGTAGGAGTTGTTTTAGTATTATGGATAATAAATGTCTTAATCCATCCAGGCTGCTCTAACAAAATACCATAGACTGGGTGGCTTATAAAAAATTTCTTTGAGAAACAGAAATTTGTTTCTCACAGTTCTGGAGTGTGCAAGTGCAAAATCAGGGTGCTGGCATATCAAGTTTTGGCAAAGGTTCTCTTCTGTGTTACAGATCATAACTGTGTCCTCACATGGTGGAAGGGCTAGAGAGCTTTCTGGAACCTCTTTTATAAGGCACTAATTCCATTCATGAGGGTTCCATCTTCATGAACCCAAGCACATTCCAAAGGCCTATACCTCCTACTATCATCTTTGGGGTTAGGATTTCAACACATGAATTTTGGGGGACACATTCAGACTACTGCAGTAAACCATTTACATATTGCTTTGCAAGTATTACTTATCTGTTTGTTGGTTGTGTTTATTTACAGAACCTTTTGCATATAGGAATTTTAAAAGGGTTATGTAATTGATCCTATCTGTCTTTTACTAAGGTGTTAGGCTAAAGTGTCTTCCAAAGAAAGACACTTTCATACTTCTAGTGTTATATAAGGAAATATTTTTTATTCCAATTGCTTTATAGAAAAAAAAAGCCAAACATTTTAAAAAAGTAATTGTTTAATGTTTCAGATAAACTTTTCTTTGAGACATTCTAGTAGGCATTTAATTTACAAATCTAAATTTCCAGGAACTCATACTGAGAAAATTCATTCATTCATTGAAGAGATATCTATGACACATTCCTGGGTACCAAGCTCTTTTCTAGGCTTATGGTACACAGTGGGAACTTGTCTAGTGGAGGTAAGAAAAAAAGGGGAATGGGAAAAAACATAATGCAGCAATTTTTTTTTTACAACAAAAATAATCTGTGGCTTCTGAGCTTATATAGCACGTGGACTCATTTTTCTCATTATATTTAAACATAACATACTCTCATTCTTGGCTTAAATATCTTTCCACCTCACTAAAATGTAAAACGACTTAAGGGTGTGAGGAATGTCCTTCATTCATCTTTGAATCCTTGGCATCTAGCTAGTATCTGGCTCATTATAATGGCTCAAGAACTATACTGTTAAATAAATGGATTTCCCTATTTTACAAATTGCCTCTTTCCTTCTCAAATGAATATTCATAATCCTGCCTTCCTTCCCCTCCTTCCTCACCCATCACCCCAAAATAAAAACGAACACTAGTTATATGTTAGGTCAGATCCCTGGGACTCATGTTTGCATACATGATACTTAAACATGCTAAGCTCATAAGAAGGACTCAACAAAAAAATTGAATAAATGAATAACTACAGATTTAAAAGAAATGTCTTTCAGAAAAGTAATAGGGAAGTGCCACACCCCTGTGAACACAAGTTCACAGCAAGTATTTTTAGAGAACTTATATGTTGTCTGATCTTGCAAAGGAAATCCCAGTGAAAATAAATAAAAGCCAGAGTTATTAATTAACACTGGAGAAACATCAACTTACAAGTGTGGGCAGTAGCAAAGTTGCACAGCTAAGGAATTATGATTCTCACTGGAGTCTTTCTGGGAACAATGTTGTCTTTTTCTGCCACATGCCTGAGTTCACGGAAGCTCTTTTCAGGGGTTCCTAACTTCAGGGTTTAACTAGGACGCTGGGATACATTTCAGTCTTCTCAAAGAGAGACCTGATCTTGCATCTCTGGTAATGAATGAACAGTTACAGCCCTTGGTTACAATTAGCTTTCACTTTTGGAGCATTTCCCAGGGGTGATATGCGAATAGCTTGAAGGAGGAGGTTGTGAGGCGGACATGGAAGCTAGGGCTCTGCCGAGGCAAATGTGCTCGTGTGGGATGCGGCTGTGAACACAGTATGTGCTAAAATGTAAATAACACAGCCAAAGCACCAAATGCCATGCTTAAAAATTTTTGTTTTTAATAGAGGACTCTTCTGAGCAGTTATAGACATACACACATATGGATGCATTTATATTTCTTTTACCCCCAAACCTGAAATCATGTGAACGATGAGTCGGGCTTTATTAAAATCTCCGGAAAGACCATTAGTTCAGTGTTTTCCCTCGGTGAGTGACCGGCACCAAACCCCCCATTTGAAGCTGGAAACCCTGGAATTCACATGGCCAATTATGCAATACTAGACCACTGGGAAGCATTTCTGGCTGGCTCAGCTGGTGATCTGATTTTACCCTGCAGCACCAAGATTGATAGACCTTATAATTTTATCCTGGTTAGTGCAGATGCTGTTCTTACACAAGTTTTTTTTTTTAACATCCCTTTTTCTTAAAAGAAAAACAAACCCAAGTCTTTCCCAAGTGGTTTGGCTTGATGACACCTCATGGTGGTTAAGATCAGTACCCTGATCACTAGCTAGTGGAAAAAAATTCCCTTTCAGGATTTCTGAATTTGCTGTAATTTAATTTCATTGAATGCTGTGTGTGCTTGTTTATGAGAAAGAACGAAAAGAAGCAGTAATTTGCCCCCCTCTAAATCATTCCTTTTATGAGGCTTCTTTGGGTAGGGGGAGGGGTGGGAAAGAGACTCATTCTTAGAAGGTACAGAACATCAATTTGGGAGCTGTTAGTTTCTTTCATGTTAATGACAAGGTATAACTTAAAAACATAACATTCATATGCATATATGGTGCATATATACATAATTAGTATATTGACAAAGCACCTAGCAGAACCTTAGAACTTTTAGTTCCATTAACCCTTAAAGGGAAAACTGGGATTCGGATCAGTCAAGCACAATGGAATGTGCTCCCTTTCAATTATATACACCCATCATCCTTGTCGAGGAAAGAGACCTCCCAAAAAAGTGAAATGCATTTTTTTTCTGAAGCACTGTCACAGTCTGTTATGTATTTATCAGTTTTTGCAGTTCTAATTACAAAATAAGCACTAGCTACTACGTAGAATAACTACACTAGCCAAAAAGATTTTTATAATCTGAGAGAAATGCTCCCATATTGACTCTGCTAAGAGAAACAACTGCCCTTTCCTTGATTATAAAGAAGGAAGACAGATGGCTTCTTGTTCAAGACTGTAATTTTACTTTCAGCCTCCTCCCTCAGTTCAAAACAAGATGTACTTTGAGGCTTTGAGGGAAAATCTCAAGGGAAAGTTTTTTATTCCTGGCTGCACTGAATAATTCAACACACATTTGAGAGAGCTGAGAAAGATACAAAGGAGAAAATGTTTTCCCTTGTTCTCAGGGAGTTTACAATCTAATTGTGGGGTTTACAGTCAGAATTGGGACCAGAGCCATTAAAGTTTTATTTTTTTCACTTCTATTTAACGGCCTAATGGTTACTAGTAACACACTTAGGATTCACCAGCCCAGTGGTACGGTGGACCCTCTGATCAAATTTGAAGGGAACATAAGGAGAATGCAGAGGAAGAATAATCTCAAGCAGTACTTATTAAGTCCTTACCATCCTACTAGCTACTTTCAGATAGTATTTAATCTTGACAACAACCCTTCCTGGTCATCCTTATTACCCGTTTTTCACAGACCAGGAGAAAGAGGCAGAAGTGATGCATCCCTGGTCACAGACCTAGGAAATGGTATTGAAACACACCAACTGGGAATTCTTCTTTGGCCTTTTCTTTGGCTGTCCCTAGGTTCCCATCTTGACTTTCCTTTGCTTAGATTCCCTTTCAAGGCATGTGAAGTTAATTTACTTCTGTGCTATTTTTTTCCTCTTTGTCTCTGAATAGTCTTTAAAACTTGCTGTCTTTCATTTGGCAAGTCAGGCCTTCTAGAGTCTCCTTTGCAAATACTCTTTCGTTTTTTCTTCTTTTCTGATTCTGTCTTTAAGACATTCTTTGACAGGATGAAAGGAAACATAAAAAGGTGCCTCATAAGTGGTTCTCTTAATATTAAGCAGGATCTTTAGTTTTATTCCTGCCACATTTTAACTGTTCTCATCTCACACGATTTCTCAAGGACTTGGGTTGTAGACTTCTTGAAGGTGGTGACCGCACCTACTGTAACTTGTTGATACTGCATAGCGTATTCATGTAACAACAGGGACTTGTAAGAGAGCAGAAACTTTGGTTCTTTTGTTCACCTCTTTGTTCCCAGTGCCTGTAAATTACTGGAACTTAGTGTGCCCTCAGTATACATATGTTTTAACATGATAAATTAATACTCGCTTATTGTTTTTTGTGGACTATTCTGTATAAAAAGTTTCGTTTAGATCCAATATGGCTCTGAATTGACAGAACTGTAGAATTTTTTTGCCTTTTCCCTATTTTCGGCCCTTTATAACAATTTCGACCTTGGGTGCATTCCATTAAGCTCTTGGTGCCCTTCAAGGCTCAGTTTCCACATCAGCAAAATGGGGCGAGTAGCAACAGTTGCTTGTTTCTCCTTGTCTTCAATCACCTACTGCTTCTGCAGGGGTTTATTGCGTACGCTTTCCCCTGGATAAAATCAGCCACCTGAGAGGTAAGAAACCAGCGGGGTCCTCGGGTAGCGCGCCTACTGGGGATGGCTAGCATCTCCGCAAGCCTCGCCCGTGCCTCCCAGGTCCGGAAGCAACCCGACCCCATTTCGGCTGCGAGCCTGTCCAGCCCTCCGGCGCCCCAGCCTCAGGCGCCCTCTCGCACCAAGGTAGCGCTCTGCCTCGGTGCCACCGCTAAATTGGCTCGGCACCGCGCAGGTTCCGACGCGCGCCGAAGGGCCCGGCCTCGTTTTGGCCGCATTCGCCCGGCCGCCCGCGCGGCGCTGCACTGGGGGCGGGGAGTCTGATGGGAGAAGCGCGCGGCGCTGAGAAGGCGGCGGCCGGGGAGAGGGAGCCGGAGAGGGACTGGGCGCGGGAGGCCGGAGGCGGGGGACAGGGGGAGGCGCCGCCGCCGCCGCCCGCCCCTTTCTGCTGGGGAGCAGCTGCAGCAGCAGGAGCGGAGCGGGAGCCGCGCAGCCACTACCGCCGCCGCCGGGGGATGTGGTCGGCGCCCGCCCCGAGCCGCGCCGCCTCCTGAGTACCCGCCGCCGCCCGAGCCGCCGCCGCCGCCGAGCCGTGCGGAGCCAGGCCGCGCCCTCCCCGGGCGCCCGCCGGCTCGCATGCCGAGGGGCTCCGGGGCGTAGCTGCGCGCCCGGCGCCGCCTCCGGGCTCCTCCGGCCCCGCCATGGGCTGCTGCAACTCCGCCTCCTCAGCCGCGCAGGTGAGGGGCTCCCGCCTCCCGGCCGCCCGCCCGGATGCCTCCCCGCGCGTGCCGCGGGCGCCCGCAGCCTCCCACTACCTGCGAGCGTCCCCTCAACCCACCGTGCACTCCAGAGACCCCCACTCCCGCCTCCCTCTCCCGCCTCCCCCTGTCCCGAAGATGCCCCCGCGCTGGCTCCCAGGGCTGCCGATTCGCAGGCGCCTCTGCGCGGCCCCCAGGGCGCCGTTACCTCTGCCCAGCCCCTTGCCGACTTGGCCGCCTCCTCCCAGTAACACCTGAGCGGCGCGTCCCGCCAGCCCGCAGGTAGAGGCAATAAGGGCGTCTGCTCTCTGCCCCTGGTGGCACCCCCTTCCCTCGTCTTCCGGGCCTGGTTCCTCTCTTCCTACCTCCTTGGAGTCTTCCCCCTCCCCATCCACAGACTATTTTCTGTGCTCCCTAGAGGAGTACCCCCAGTATGGGCTGTTCACCCCTCTCCTACCTTATTACAGTTTCTCCTCTTAGATATTCTGTCCCTTTTCTCTTGCCCGCCGCCCCCCGTCCGGGTTCAAGTGTTTAAGCGGATCCCGGAGCCCTTCTACGACCCGCTTCCCCGATTCTAGCCGCTCGCTTCCCACCCCATCCCATCCCCCCTTTGTGCCTTGACCCCGGGCACCGCGGCCTCTTCGCACCCCGAGGCCCCTGCGGGAGCGCGGGGATTGGGCTGAGAAGGAGATTGGGCACCTGGTGGGTGACGGGATCGTTACGGAGACTCCCTCTTTGTTGCCAGTGTAACAGGAGGAAGAGGTGCCGAATTTAGTTTTTCTGTGTGCACTGGCTGAGTGTTGTCGCTGAGGGCTGAGATGCAGAGATTTCTCCCAGCTTCTACCCTGCCCCCATCCAGATTTCGCTAACCTCCCTCTCTTTTGCCGATCCGAGCCCTTAACCTGGATAGAAATGTTTAGACAACTGTATAAGGATCAAACGTAATAGGACTTGACTGCTGGCCACTAATAACTAAGAGGACCTGTTTGTAAATTACCTAATTTAGTGGATTAGTGAGTGTATTTACAAATACGATAAAAAGCCATCAGGAATACTGCATCAAACTGTCTGGTGGTGGTGTATGAAAAATAGGC
Source organism: Delphinapterus leucas (assembly GCF_059928025.1). Lineage (NCBI taxonomy): Eukaryota > Metazoa > Chordata > Mammalia > Artiodactyla > Monodontidae > Delphinapterus > Delphinapterus leucas. Next base: position 97,487,050 of record NC_143134.1, read on the forward strand.
TCTGACAACGCCTGGGATGTAATCTCACAGTTTCATTAGTGTAGAATGTAACTGTGGTCTTTGATTTGTTTGTTTTGGGGGGATACAAGGGCTCTTGTTTTTAGAAATAAAGGCTGGTCCGTTCTTGGTGAAGAAAAATGCTAGTTTGGAAAAAAAAATTCCTTCAGAGATCTAGCATCTGTGATAATGCTAGAAGTATTTTGCTGCTTCTAAATGACTATATATAACTCAGTTTTAAATAACCTGCATACTTGTTCTGAAAATCTGAGATCTGTTAGAAAATGACTAGAATTGCAGATGAATGGAGGACATTTATGTTTTATTAAGTACCCATCCTATTTGTCTACTTCTTTTTTGGGTGTTTGCTTACTCTTTTTTTGATTTTTTTTTTTCTTTTCCTATTAGGATCATAGTCAGGCTGACTGGTTTAGTTAGTTAAACCTTCCTGTTCAGTTAGAATAACAGAGAAAAACTATATGTAGTGGTGTTAGGAAGGAGAGGTCGATAGACCACAGTTTTCATATTAACAGATAAAGGTGTGGAATCACACACTACCTTTCAACTGGTCAGAGATTTTGGGGGAGAGGGAGGAATCTACTTGGGTGCTATTCGTCTAATATTTACTTAAATATTATTTTCACCAAAAAGATACCTTTCCTGTCGCCTTTCTTTTAAGAATTGGGTTATTTTGCATCCTCTTTTGGAGATGAAATGCCTTTAAGACAGTATTGGATAGTTTATGGATGGCTTGTTCAGTGTTTAATCAATTAAATTTGGAAGGGATGGATGCTGGACCAAAACTCTGCTTAACAGGTCTTGCATTTGACTAGCTCCACATCTTACTTTTCAGAATGCTGTCCCATATATTTTCCTTTCTTCTTCCTCCTCTTGCGGCCACTGTTTCCTTCATGCTGTGCTCTACAGACAAGATGCATGTCATGCACTCTGAAAGGTGCATTTTTTTTTCTGTGGATTCCTATAACCAATCAACAGCAGCTTTAGGGACTTGTAGTGTAAGTGGAGCATTGAGGTTTCGTGCCAAAGAGCTGGTCATCATTTTTTTTTCCTTATTTGAGATTTTGGCATCATTCTTAATTTGTGAAATGTTACCAATCTGCTGCATTTTAATGCTCCTTTCAGTAGCATCACCAGTTAGGATAATATAGTATCTGTATGAGTTGTGTTGAAACAAAATAGGGATGCAGCTGCACATCTTCTCTAAATGTGAACCTCCACATCACTTTGAACCTCTCTTAGAGGCCTCAATTGTATTTTCAGGCAGAATGTTTCTTTCATCCCTTCTACTGAATTGTAAACTTCTTGAGTATAGGAACTGTTTTTATTTTCCACATGTTTGTATCCATTGCAGTGCCTCACTATACCTTGTACATAATAAGTTGCTCAGCAGTAGTCAATGAACAGAATATAGATACACAGATTGGAACATTTGGCTGGCGAGTAACATTTAATATGAATCCAGCCCCGAACTAGGTGCTGTTTTACTTCCATGAGCTGGTTGAGTAATGCCACCACGCCACCCTCTTCAAAGCTCAAATTTCAACTAAGTTAAAATTCACCTGCTTTTCCCACATTCCTTCCCATTCTGTCAATGGTACCATCAGTTTGCAAAGTTGAGCAGGTTTTTTCTTTTCTCCTGGTGCTCTGCTCAGTGCTTATTATGTTTTAGTTGGAGCAGTGGCTATAACATCTTAAAAGAGCTTGTCTGCAAACTCTAATGATAACCTGCACAGCACATCAAAACAATGCGCTTTGAGGTAATCTGCAGTTCAGTTTAGCTTTTCTCAGTGGTATCATCAGCAACTTTCAAGCCCTGGCAGGTTTTATCAATGTAAATGTAGCGTGTTTCCTCTTTGTAGTAGGAATTCACTTTTGAAATACATATAATTTATTTTCCCTCATAGTCTCTTGCTATGTTGTAGACTCTCATAAAGAGTTTATTGACTTCCAAACTGCTTCATCTCTTGTAGTCTGTTCTGGTATTATTTTCATTTTCTTGGCAGTGTCTGGTTATCATAATTTGCCATCAAAATAATTATCCTGTTTTTGGATTTAGATAAAAGAAAAGCATCACATTCTATACTTACTTGTATTTTACTGTTAAAGGAGGAAATTATTGGCAAAATTATTTGTGCAGCATCAGATATGTGTTTCTAAGAATCTTAATAACTCTTAGATATATTTATAGAACTCTTAATAGAACTCTTATTTTTTTTATTTGTGGCCACTACAAGTTACTTGCTAATATTAGTAATTGCTCAACACAAGCCAATACATGATAGCCTTTGCCTAAAAATCTCTTTGAAGAGAACATAAAAGTGAGATAGTCATGAGTTTCTTTTTACAGCACTAATCCTCCCTAAGATTCTTAAAATTTATTCCCAACTCTCCATAATTCGTTTGTTCTGTTATAACCTGACATAATTTCTATTCTTGCAATGTTAAACTTCAAAGTTCAGTTGTAAATCTTCAGATTTATGAAATGTTCTTTCCCATTGACAAACCAGTTTGAATGAAGGAGGCTTTTGAAGGATTACTTAGCAAATTGTCAAAAGTCTTTGTCGTTAATGGCTAGATCATCATTTCTCACAGCAGCGCTTTGGAGGCCAGGAGATTTCGCAAGTGCTCTGAAGTTCTGTGTCCTTTGGTTCTAACCTTAGAAATTGTGAGAGGGATGGAGGGGAATCTTTCTGACTGAACAAACTGCCCCTCATATCTCTCTGACTTGAGGAGAGATTGGTCTTGTCTCTGGTCTCGTCCCATGTCTTCAAATTGAGAGCTAAGTATTTAACTGTGTTTTTCTAGCTCTCATATCTTGTCTCAGGAGTAATGAAAAACAATCAAGTGGTTCACAAATGCTGGTTAACTTTTGAGAATGTTAACTGCTCTTTAACAGAATTTTATTAGTACTGTAGTCTCCTTCTGCTTTGTGAACTTTGAAGTCAGAGGGTAAAAATGAAATTTGAAGAGTGTCCAGCGAAGTAGACCTGCTCTAACTGGAAAAAAAAAAACACAACATGAAGACAATTTATTTTTTTCTTCTTCTTCTGAATATTATGCTATTAGCATAGAAGATCCATTCCTCCAAATAATGTAAATCAAAGTTAATCTTAAAATTGGCTGGAAAGTAATGTAAAAATGGTGAGACTTTTTGTATACCTATTTTTCACAGCCATTTTCATGTTTTAATTTCTCTAGTAACTCTGAAGTTGACTTTACTTCCGTTTTACAGGGGAGGCAGTTGAGGCTTGGACATTAGTTGAGACTTGGCTGAAGTCTCAGAGCTACTAAGGGATCCATCCAAACTTTACCCCAGGTCTTTTGAATGTGAGTCCTGTGCTTTTCTTTCTGCGTTCACATACATGCTTCCCCTGTCATAAATTGCAGTTCATTTTATCTTTAGAAAAGGTCCACTCAATAACATTTTGAATTAAGGAATGTCCAAGTTAAAGTCATGCCTTTTTGAACTTGCTGCAGTTACTAGCTGGAGAACGACATAATGTGGTACAGCAAAACTAGTCCAGTTAAAAAGTTCCCAGGCTTAACAAATACTACCAAATACTATTTGATGTGTTAATCCTATCATTTAGAAATGTTATTGGCTTGAAGGACATTTATTTATAGAAATATGTTCTCTATTCTATTACAGGTAATTGGTTAGTAGCTATTTTACTGTCTCCTTCCTCCCCAACCCCCCCCCACACCCCCAAAAAGAAGAAGTAAATATTTCAATTTCATAATTTGGCTCAGATTTGGGGGCCTCTAGTTTATCTTTATTAGAGATAAACTAGGCCTACTATCTCTCTTTTCTATTGAGCTAAACTAGAATGTAGAGATAAGAAGTAGTCTAAGGTCAGAGAGATACATTATGAGGTAGCTAGGACTAGAAACCTACTTAGTCACTTAATCTCTTGAGCTTTCTATAGTTAGTATTAATTCTTAATGTCTTAAGTCTTCTTATCTTTGTAACCTTGGCTCCACATAGGAAACACTTAGAGAACGTGTAAAAACACGGATTCCTGGGTCCTCCTTTCAGAGGTTCTGATGTCATTGGTCCAGGGGTATTTTTTAAAGTTCCCCTGGTGATTTTCATGTTCTGCCAAAGGTTAAAACCCACTCTTACACACCCTTTCTTTAGATAATTCCATCTCCTTCTCTGGTTTCAGTTACAATCCATATGCTGACAATTCCCAAACTGAACTACTGAACTGAAACCAATTTTTTCCTGGCCCCTGAGCTATACTTGGCACTTCCACTAGAATGTCTTGTAGGCAACTCAAACTCAGCGTGTCAAAACTGAACTCAAAATGTGTAGGCACATACACACACATCTTTTTCAGTATCTTTGGTTCACTGAATGATGCCAGTATCCTGGTGTGGAAACTGGAAAACCGAGGCACATAGGAAACCTGCCTCTCATTATTCCATACCTGGTCACCATATCTTGCCTCTTTTACCTTCTAAACTCCACTACCAGCCCCCTAGTTTAAGCTTCTGTCATCTCTGGCCAGAACCTTGCTTCCATATCTCCCCATATTCATTCATGCTTCCTTCTAATTTTTCTCCACACCGCAGTCTTAGTGATCTCTTTAAAAAAATCCAAAGCTGTGTGGGGATTGTGTCCCCCACCTACTTGAAACCTTTTAATGGTTTCTGATTGCCCTTAGGGCAAAGACCAGAATCACTGACCCTAGCCGACAGTGCTGCATGGGCTGGTCTCCATCTCTCTTCAGCATCATTGTCTTCTCATACCATGCTTCTCCTTACTCTTTGTGCTCGCTCCAACCTCACAGATTCTTCAGGAGACTGTATTCTTCTTTTAGAGCTTTTGCACATGCTTTTCACTTGTTGGGATGGCTCTTTGCTTTTCTCCCTGGCCTTTGGCTGCCTGATACCCATCCTTTAAGTTTCAGCCTCAGAGTCACTTGTTTGGAAAAGGCTTCCTTGATCCTTCAAACCAGGCCATGTCTCCTCATTAAATTCTCACAGCCTTATGTATTTTCCCTATGAACACCTAAAGCAATATGCAGTTAATGTCTAGACTAGGAGTTGGCAAAACTACAGCCCATGGGCCAAATCTGGCCAGCTACCTGTTTTTGTATGGCTTGCAAGCTAAGAATGCTAAAAATGGCATCTATATATTTAAATGGGGGAAAAAACTCAGAAGAAGAATTTTACATGAGAAATTTATTTCATAAAAATTATATAAATTTGAATTCCATTGTCTGCAAATAAAGCTTTATTGATAAAACCACATGCATTCATTTACACATTGTCTATAGCTGCTTTTATGCTACAGTGGCAGAGTTGAGTGGTTAGTTGTGACAGAGACCTTATGGCCTGCAAGTGTAAATATTTATTCTGTGGCTCTTAGGGAAAATGTTTACTAACCCCTGGTCTAGACTGAGTTGATGAGGAGAGGGACCATGACTGCTTTGTTCATTGCTGTTATTCTCTGTGCTTAGTTGGTACCTGGTACCTGGTATGTGCTCGTGAAATATTGGAACAAATTAGTGAATTTGTTCAAATCTCTTTCCTTTCATGGATGGATGTGGATAAACTCCAACCGTAGTGACTCTGATGTTTTAAAATTCAATATAGGGACTTCCCTGGTGGTTCAGTGGTAAAGAATCCGCCTTCCAATGCAGGGGACATGGGTTCAATCCCTTCAGGGAACTAAGATCCCACATGCTGGGGGGCAACTAAACCCACATGCCACAACTACTGAGCTTGAGCGCCTTAAGGAGAGAGCCCACATGCCTCAAACTACAGAGCCTACGCGCTCTGGAGCCCGTGCGCCACAACTAGAGGGAAGCCCGCACGCTGTAACAAAGACCCTGTGTGCCACAACTAAGACCCGACACAGCCAAAAAAATAAAAGCAAGAAATTTTTTAAAAACAAAAAGTAGTTACTTATAAAAAAATAAAATAAAATTCAATATAAAAAAATTTTAGGGACTTCCCTGGTGGTGCAGTGGTTAAGAATCCGCCTGCCAATGCAGGGGACACGGGTTCGAGCCTTGGTCCCAGAAGATCCCACATGCCACGGAGCAACTAAGCCCATGTGCCACAACTACTGAGCCTGTGCTCTAAAACCCGCGAGCCACAACTACTGAGCCCACGTGCCACAACTACTGAAGCCTGTGCGCTTAGAGACTCTGCTCCGCAACAAAGAGAAGCCACTGCAATGAGAAGCCCACGCACCGCAACAAAGAGTAGCTCCCACTTGCTGCAACTAGAGAAAGCCCGTGTACAGAAACGAAGACCCAACACAGCCAAAAATAAATAAATAAATTAAAAAAAAAAAAAAAGGAAAAAAAAAAAGCCAAGGGCTTCAGTGTAAAAAAAAGTTTTTTAAAGGACAAATACTTTTTTTTTTTTTTGACGGTGCCTGGCGGCTTGCAGGATCCTAGTTCCCCCACCAGGGATTGAACCCAGGCCCAGGCAGTGAAAGCACTGAGTCCTAACCACTGGACCACCAGGGAATTCCATAACAGGACAAATACTTTCGAAGAAGATTCTCAACAGAAGTTTTAGCAGCTGTCTTAAGCAGCTTCTCTGTTGCAGGTATACGTCTCCTGTGTGAAGCAAGTGTACTTGTAGAGGTGTAAGTTAGGGGGTGTTTTTTTTCCCCTGATGGACTCCTCTCTGATTTCATATCAGCTGTATAGTAAGATGTACTTAAAAAAACATTTGGTTGATAAACTACTGGAATTTTTAAAAATAATATTACTTTTTTTTAGCTGCTCTCTATAACATCCTGCAATCAAATATTTAGACATTTATTTAGTAAGGAAACTATTAAAAGCTATTTTTATCCTAATTTTTAAGGTTGCGAGATACGCTGAAGATTGCTGAACAGACATGTTTGATTTCTGGATACATTTGTATAATGTAAAATAAGGAAAACAGCAAAAAGATGGAAAAATTGAAAATATATGTTTACTTCAAGATGTTCAAGTAGCAGGGAAGGTATTAAAGTTTGCTTCTTTTTTTTTTTGGTAGCATTATGATAATGGTAATGATAATGATCTAGTAAGATTTTTCATTATGAATCACTTAAGGATGATTCAGCTTTAAGAAATGAAAAACCTTAAATCTAAATAGCTAATACATTAAGGAAAACTTACTATCTCTTATAAGTTGAGTGGTAGGGTGGCTTCCAGCTTGGTTAATTCAGTGGCTTGATGATGTCAACAAGGACCTGAGTTGTCTCTTTTTGTCATTTAAGGAAGTTAGTTTTTCCCTCACTTAGCTCCCCTTGTGATCCCAAGATGGATGTGACTCTGACAGACTCACGCCGATCTGCCAATCTCCAGTGCTTTTTCTTTCAGTAGGAGTTAGGGAGGGCTGCATACTCATCCCTAAACAATCTCTAGCAAGGGGGAGGCAAGGGCACTCTAATTGGCTTAGACTAACCAGGATTTCCCTCTGAGTCAAGTGGCGGGTGGAGCAATACCAGAGCGAAATTAGGACTCCGCCACTAAGGCTTGGGGGTGTTGGGGAGAGTGGTGACTGAGTAGGCAGCCAATGGTATCTGCTTACATAGTTTTGTCATTTTCTTCTGCCTATAAGATCACACTTGTATGGTGTTTCCTAACATTTTGTTTATAGCTCCATTATAAAACCTCACATTTCATAGTTGAAAGTCACACAGTTACCTTCCTATTTCCCCAGTGCTACTGCTCTAGCCACTGCTGAATCCCCGTCTTTCTCTTTTCCCCACCCCCACTGCTTCTTTCCCATTCTGAGGCAAGCATAGCTTCTGGATAAAGAAGAGCATTTAAGGTTGGAATAATGGTTAAGTAGGTAATCAGTTTTCCCACAACCAGTGGGACCCAAGAGAACCTTGGGGGTTACTATAACCTCTTCCCTTTCAAGCTCTCAATTTCCTTTTCTACCTCTTCTCACTTCTTTGTGTGTTTATCTCTGTCCGATTGGTACTCATTTTTTCTTTCTTTTTCCCTCCTTTCCCCTAAAGTTTTCTTTATCGTCCCTTTTCTTTCTACCCCTACCTGATGCACTTAAGGGACTGTAATACTGAGTGGAATATACTAGCATAGAAGAGGAGAAAGAGAGTGTCTTTTTTCCTCCTGTTTAATTTTGGTTTTTTTTGTTTTTGTTTTTTGGTATAGCAATAGTAAAACTGAAGATTCACATCATTATTTAGAATACCTCTATGATGTAAAGAGCTCTCACAGTATAAAAATTGCTTCTTTACAGAAGGAGAATTAGTAAACTAATATGTAAATATGTTCAGTCTTGCTAATAATCAAATTAAGGGTACATAGACACCACTTTCGTCTGTAACTTTGGTAGTTAACAGAATAATATTAATTGCTCATGTGGTTTCAACTCAAGTATACTTTATTGATTTGCTGAATAAATGGTATGACCCTCTTGGGACACTGTTTGATGACATACATTGAAAGCCATAAAAAAGTTGACACCCTTTAGTAATCCAAAAGTATACTAAATGCTAGATGACATTACATGCGGCATTATTTGTAGTAGCAAAATAGTTTAACTTTAAACATAATATTGCTGATGTAAAATTTTCTTAATATAAAATTCAGTTGAATTTAGTCTGCTATATGTGTCTCACTTCACCATACCCTTAATGGATAAGTAGCCTTCTGCCATCCTTTAAAGAAATCCTTTCCCTACTGCTGCTCTAAAAGGATATTAGAATCTGAGAATTAAACACCATCTTGTACTGGCAGGAGTGTGGGCTGTATAGCCAGACCGTATGGCTCTGTCACCAGCTGGGTTATTTGGGCCAAATTCTTAAGCATTTTGTGTGTGTGTGTGTGTGTGTGTGTGTGTGTGTGTGTGTGTGTGTGTTTACATCTTTATTGGAGTATAATTGCTTTACAATGGTATGTTAGTTTCTGCTTTATAACAAAGTGAATCAGTTATACATATGTTCCCATATCTCTTCCCTCTTGCGTCTCCCTCCCTCCCACCCTCCCTATCCCACCCCTCTAGGTGGTCACAAAGCACCGAGCTGATCTCCCTGTGCTATGCGGCTGCTTCCCACTAGCTATCTATTTTACCTTTGGTAGTGTATATATGTCCATGCCACTCTCTCGCTTTGTCCCAGCTTACCCTTCCCCCTCCCCATATCCTCAAGTACATTCTCTAGTAGGTCTGTGTCTTTATTCCTGTCTTACCCCTAGGTTCTTCATGACATTATTTTTCTCTTAAATTCCATATATATGTGTTAGCATACGGTATTTGTTTTTCTCTTTTTGACTTACTTCACTCTGTATGACAGACTCTAGGTCCATCCACCTCATTACAAATAGCTCAATTTCGTTTCTTTTTATGGCTGAGTAATATTCCGTTGTATATATGTGCCACATCTTTATCCACTCATCCGATGATGGACACTTAGGTTGTTTCCATCTCCTGGCTATTGTAAGTAGAGCTGCAATGAACATTTTGGTACATGACTCTTTTTGAATTATGGTTTTCTCAGGATATATGCCCAGTAGTGGGATTGCTGGGTCATATGGTAGTTCTATTTTTAGTTTTTTAAGGAACCTCCATACTGTTCTCCATAGTGGCTGTACCAATTCACATTCCCACCGGCAGTGCAAGAGTGTTCCCTTTTCTCCACACCCTCTCCAGCATTTATTGTTTCTAGATTTTTTGATGATGGCCATTCTGACTGGTGTGAGATGATATCTCATTGTAGTTTTGATTTGCATTTCTCTAATGATTAATGATGTTGAGCATTCTTTCATGTGTTTGTTGGCAGTCTGTATATCTTCTTTGGAGAAATGTTTATTTAGGTCTTCTGCCCATTTTTGGATTGGGTTGTTTGTTTTTTTGTTATTGAGCTGCATGATCTGCTTGTAAATTTTGGAGATTAATCCTTTTTCAGTTGCTTCATTTGCAAATATTTTCTCCCATTCTGAGGGTTGTCTTTTGGTCTTGTTTATGGTTTCCTTTGCTGTGCAAAAGCTTTGAAGTTTCATTAGGTCCCATTTGTTTATTTTTGTTTTTATTTCCATTACTCTAGGAGGTGGGTCAAAAAGGATCTTGCTGTGATTTATGTCATAGAGTGTTTTGCCTATGTTTTCCTCTAAGAGTTTGATAGTTTCTGGCCTTACATTTAGGTCTTTAATCCATTTTGAGCTTATTTTTGTGTATGGTGTTAGGGAGTGGTCTAATCTCATACTTTTACATGTACCTGTCCAGTTTTCCCAGCACCACTTATTGAAGAGGCTGTCCTTTCTCCACTGTACATTCCTGCCTCCTTTATCAAAGATAAGGTGACCATATGTGTGTGGGTTTATCTCTGGGCTTTCTATCCTGTTCCATTTATCTATATTTCTGTTTCTGTGCCAGTACCATACCGTCTTGATTACTGTAGCTTTGTAGTATAGTCTGAAGTCAGGGAGCCTGATTCCTCCAGCTCCGTTTTTCGTTCTCAAGATTGCTTTGGCTATTCGGGGTCTTTTGTGTTTCCATACAAATTGTGAAATTTTTTGTTCTAGTTCTGTGAAAAATGACAGTGGTAGTTTGATGGGGATTGCATTGAATCTGTCGATTGCTTTGGGTAGTATAGTCATTTTCACAATGTTGATTCTTCCAATCCAAGAACATGGTATATCTCTCCATCTATTTGTATCATCTTTAATTTCTTTCATCAGTGTCTTATAATTTTCTGCCTACAGGTCTTTTGTCTCCTTAGGTAGGTTTGTTCCTAGATATTTTATTCTTTTTGTTGCATTGGTAAATGGGAGTGTTTTCTTGATTTCACTTTCAGGTTTTTCATCATTAGTGTATAGGAATGCCAGAGATTTCTGTGCATTAATTTTGTATCCTGCTGCTTTACCAAATTCATTGATTAGCTCTAGTAGTTTTCTGGTAGCATCTTTAGGTTTCTCTGTGTATAGTATCATATCATCTGCAAACAATGACAGCTTTACTTCTTCTTTTCCGATTTGGATTCCTTTTATTTCCTTTTCTTCTCTGATTGCTGTGGCTAAAACTTCCAAAACTATGTTGAATAAGAGTGGTGAGAGTGGGCAACCTTGTCTTGTTCCTGATCTTAGTGGAAATGCTTTCAGTTTTTCACCATTGAGGACGATGTTGGCTGTGGGTTTCAAATTCTTTAACATTTTGTGCCTCATTTTCCCCAGCTGTGAAATGGGAACAATAATAAAACCTGTCTCACAGGCTTGTAGCAAACTGCACACCCCATGAAAATATCTTAGACATTATGATATTAATGTAGACTAAGGCTCTTAGATGTTCTCCTACCCATTAATACCCCCCTAAAAAAATCCTGTGTTTGGGTTTTGGAAAAGGGACCTCGACTTCCAAAAATTTTAAACTGTGTCTGGAAGATGAGTGTTAAGGGTAAAATGAACAGCAATAAGGAGAGGCTAAATTGGATGGTTAGGAGTTCACTGGAGAAGTTAAGAAAGGATGGACTAGTTGGAGAGTGGGCTTCCTGAAAATCATCCTTGATTTGGCTTTGAAGGATGGGTTTAGAAAATGTGGGAGGATAGACAGATTTTAGTATAAAGCAGGGACAAGAGAGGACGTTCCAGTGAAAGGAACAGCTTGAACAAAGGCAAGGAAGCCTTTAACTGACTGCGTGTCCATTTGGAAAGGAGACCTGGCCAGAGTAAAGAGAAATGTAACATGTAGGGAAGACTACTATTCCAAGGGGAGAGAAATGGGCAGCCATGGAGGGTTTTTCAGAGCTGTGTAAGGAGTAATTGGAGCTTTGCCTGTGCCTGAAGTGAGAGAAAGGGAAACAGGCCACCCTGGAAACCGTTCAGTAACTTGAACCAACAGTGTAAATGGGAAACAGAAGAGACATTATAGAATTGAAATAGGACGGATTCTCCTGACTTAATCTGGATATGTGGGATAACGGAGAGGGATAAAACCGGTTTAGAATACTGTATAATGGAAGAAGGGTATTATAATTGACAGACATGGGAGTTGAGATGGAGACTAGAATATGGGGAGGGGAAGATGAATTTAATTTTGTGTGAACTGAGTTTGAGATGGTATTAATACTCCATGTAGCAATTTCCCATAGGCGGTTGAAGATCCAGAACTGGATTTCAGAAAATGTTCTAAGTCATATGCATAAAGGAGATGCTGTAAGGATTGGTGGTCTCCCAGGGGAAGGAAAGGGCATGGAAGATGAGAGCAGACCACTGGGTTTTTCCCTGCTTTCATTCCCTAGTTGTCTGCCCTCATAGAATAAATTTCATTTGATTCTTGCAACTCTGAGATGGGTATCAGTGTTAGCCCCATTTTACTGATTAAAAAACTGAGGCTTGGGAATTCCCTGGCAGTCCAGTTGTTAGGACTCGGTGCTTCCACCGCCTGGAGCCCGGGTTCAATCCCTGTGGAATCCCTAAGATTCCACAGTGTGGCCAAAAAAGAAAAAAAACAAAAACAAAAAAACCGAGGCTCCATTTGCTGCAACATGGATGGACCTAGAGATTATCATATTAGGTGAAGTAATCAGACAGAGAAAGACAAATATCGTTATATCACTTATATGTGGAATCTAGAAAATAAGTGATACAAATGAACTTATTTACAAACCAGAAATAAACTCACAGACATAGAAAATAAATTTATGGTTACCAAAGGAAAAGGGGGAGGGGATAAATTAGGAGTATGGGATTAACATATACACACGACTATAAATAAGATATATTAACAAGGACCTACTGTATAGCACAGCGAACTATATTTAATATCTTGTAACCTATAATGGAAAAGGATCTGAAAAAGAATATATGTATGTGTTCTGAATCACTTTGCTGTACACCTGAAACTGACATAACATTGTAAATCAACTATACTTCAGTTGAAAAAAAAAGAGAAACTGAGGCGCAGAAGCTTAGGCAGCTTGCCCCAAGGCCCCCAAAGTAGTGTAAAGCCTGGGGTAGTTCAAAATGTGTGTTCCCTGCTGCACTGCATTCCCTTCCTTCTGCTGTACTGAGAGCTATATTTAAATAGTATATTAAATGTAGCTTAGATACCACGTTTCTGTCACTGAAATTCAGAGACTGTGTGTACTATTTACTCTGGCTTTAAAGTGTATGTGTGTTTGGGTGGGGTGGGTGTTGGTTTTCAGTCAGTGCACCCTAAACCAGAGGTAAGAATGTAACAATTTGCAGCAGGGTCTGTATAAGTGGTGGTTATAAACTGAAGACTCCTGGGACCCTTAACTGCTGTGCATTTCCTCCTGGGCCCTTCTGCATTTTCTTCTAAGAACTTAAGTCTGAACAAGTCTATCATGGCAGTAAGTTTACTAAAAGTGACTACAATTGTGTCCTTTCCCCATAACTCAGATTCTCAAGAATACAGTTTTAATAAGGAATATATATTTATATATTTAGTCTTTGGAGACCCATGGCCTCTGAAAGGGCTAATGTAACTGATACTAACATTATTTAATAGTATCAGTAAGGCTCAGGAGAGCAGTAAGAAAGGAAAGGGTGAAGAAAATGGCCATGGCGAAGTTGGAAGACTGTGGCACAAATGATTTGCATGCACATGGGGATCAAATTACAAAGGCAGAGATTTTTACCACTGGAGCAAAGCTGGAGTTTTTTGTTTGTTTGAACCAAACTGCACTTTAAAACCTCAGTTGTTTTCAAACTGATTTTGCATGTGATTTTGTATTTTCATAAATTCTAAAAACTTCAAGTGTTGGAAGATAGTTCTGAAAACATCAAGTTTTAAAGTCTAGCATATTAAATATATTTTGAAACTAGCCCGACTTTTACATCAAGAAAAACATTTCGGAATGGACATTGGTGGTAGAAGTAGATTTCAGTTATGAAGGTATGGAAATAATATTTTAATAAGATACTTCATTTTAAAATTAGATGCAGTTCTAGTTTTGGTTATAATTTTTAAAGGTTTATAGTTTAATCTGAGAAAGTAAACCAAGACCAAGTGTAAACACACGTTTCTGTTGAGGTAGTGACAAGCAGACAGGGTAGGGAGCTTCCTGGGGGGAAGGAACAGTTCCCCATAACCTACTGCTCACTAGGCTCTCTGCTCTGTAGGTGGTGCTCCACATGCCATCCCATTTATATAAGAATACTGTAAGCAGGGTTTCCCCAAGTATGTGCTCCTGTAGCACCAGGGCTACAAGACGGTACTCCAAGAAGGGGATCTGAGGTCAGAAAAGTTTGGGAAGTTCCTGCGCATTCCATACCCACCCCACTCCCCCAATTTGTGGAGCCACAGTGCTTATCAGCCTGTTTAAAAGCTCTACATCCCCACACCTGAAACCAGTTTAACTTGGCTTAATTGACCTTCAGTGAATTTATTTGTCCTTAAAATTTATTGTTTTTCATTGCATCTTGAGGAACTGTTCTCCTACAGGACACACTCTGAGAAACAGTGCTTGAAATATTCCTTCTCAATTTCCTCAAGTGAGAACAAAAGTGAGTGTGGTAGCAAGAATGTTGTTCATCAGGTAACCCTTAGTCGGAAGCGATTAGCAGATTTGAAGCTGAGTTTGAGCACATCACAAACTTCAACATGTTCTTTCCAGTACTGGCAAAATAATGTAGATGAGTATCAAGTCACTCAAGTATATTAGGAAAATGTAAAAGCCTTTTATGTGAATAATTTCTCAGATTTGTAGTTTGAGATTTCCAAGAAGTTGGGAAGGTTAAGGGTTTACAAAAGGATCCTTCAACTTTGGAACTTCAGAATAGAACTGCTGTGAGGCCAGCTGGGCCAACAGCTAGAGAGGGAACCAGCCATCTGCGCTTGGGGTCTTCTTCTCCTTTTGCCTGGGGTCTGCGGTAGAGACTACAGGCGTAGTTGTAGTTATTGCTCAGCATTCCAAATGGACATCTGCAGATGGCACCTGCTCATCGAAGGCTGACTATCTTTTGTTAGAGGAAGAATCCAGGACAGAGGTGATATTACAGGGGCTACGCAAATAATAGATCCCAAATAAATGTTTATTGAATATATGTGGTGGGGGCATGGGGTATTCAGAGACTAGAATTTTAGTTTATGATGCTAATGATTCTTGTCAAAATTACTATTAAAACAAAGGTAACCTGTCAATGGAAGGAAATGGGAATGAACCTGAAAATTAAGCCACTATTTGAAATGTTTTAAGTTAATTCTGGTGATTTTGAACCTGAACTTGTTAGCATGGGTTCCCACATTATAATGAAGTCTTGGTAAGACATTAATACTAGCCAGTCAGGAAAAAAAAGAGCACATCATAAGCTAGAGACCAGTGGGCCTCATCTATTGACCTGGTCAATAGATTTATAAGGACAGAGGCTTACATTTCCTGCTGCCACCTGTGCCCCCCTTCTTTTTTTTTTTTTTTTTTTACTGGCCCACAGTACAGGATGTACAGTGAAAGCTCTTCTGGCCCATCTTCTCATGCCTGCCTGGGAGCAGTGTGGGTAGAGCTACAAATCCTGCTTATTTTGTTCAAAGTGCGGCCAGAAGGGTGAAGAGCAGCCTGCAGCAGTGACCCGTGCCTGTGACTGGTACTCAGGGTGAGGGGAAGGCACTGAAAAGAAAAAAAGAAAATCAAGAATGTTAGTAGAATAAAGAGGAAATTCCAGGCTAGTCACATGCTTTGGTTCGGTTCAGCATTTATTGACCAGTACGCTGCTTAGGGTGCTAAGTACTGGATTCAACCAAGCAGGAGAATTTCCGTCTAGAAGTGTGCAGTCAGTTAACGGAGGGAAGGTGGAGGGGCATCCACAGAGTGTTGGGGCTCACCTGGGTCTGTTTCTTAAGTAGCCAAAAGTCACACAGTTTACGGGGTACACAGTAATACCCCATAATACTGATAATTTCTTAATTAAATTTCTTAATTAAATACTGATAATTTCAGTATTTAATTGATAACTGACAATTTCTTGGTAGATTCCAAACTAAGTTTTAAAACTAAGAACTAGAACTACAAAAGTGTCCTGAGGGAACGTAGACATTTTTTAAAGTATGATCCATGTCAGCTCTTAACTGGTAAGGATGGAGTTTAGTAAACTTTGGGATAAATTTATTGTCTCTGTAGTCATGACAGTATTTTATTAGATAGAGTGAAAGAAAAAATACTGGCCTTGAGTAGAAAATAGCATAAAGCTTCCCTGAAGCCTGTGGACAAGTCACACTCTTGAGGTGGTCCCGTAAAAAACATGGGACCTATAATGTGTTTAATATTTTAATTTCCACGTTGAAATGACCAACGTTGAAGCTGAGGTGTGATTTTTTTTTTTCTTTGATAGCACTAGGTTCTAGGAACTTTATTTAAAGTAGAACAAATCAAGTGTCCCTTTGCTGTTGTTCTCTAATCTCAGGTGGCTCTCTTGCAGCTCGTCTGCATCTAGTGACTGAACCGCAGGTCTCTGCCCTTTCACTCTGCCAGGAAGCCCAGGTGCTCTTGCCATGGCCCTAAGGTCTCTTACCTAACTGGGCACTGTGACCTGTTTAATGTCCCACCACCATCAAACCACAGGACCCAGAGTGGATTCTTCATTTCTTAACACCCATCACACCATGGCTTGTTTCTCTTCCAGCTTTCTCCCACTCAGACATGCATTTTCTCTTCTACTCTTTTTTTTATATCTCATCTGCTCCAAAATATATTTTTAATTAATTAACTTATTTATTATTTATCGTTGGCTGCATTGGGTCTTTGTTGCTGTGTATGGGCTTTCTCCAGTTGTGGCGAGCGGAGACTGTACTTCATTGCGGTGCACGGGCTTCTCATTGCGGTGGGCAGGCTTCTCATTGCGGTGGCTTCTCTTGTTGCGGAGCATGGGCTCTAGGCACGCCGGCTTCAGTAGTTGCAGCATGTGGGCTCAGTAGTTGCGACTGGCGGGCTCTTGAGCACAGGCTCAGTAGTTGTGACGCACGGGCTTAGTTGCTCCATGGCATACGGGATCTTCCCGGATCAGGGCTCGTTCCCCTGTCCCCTGCATTGGCAGGCAGATTCTTAACCACTGCACTACCAGGGAAGTCCCTGATTTGTAATGTGTCCTAAGTACCTCAGCTGCTTCACCTACCAGTGTTTCTAGTCCCACTTCAGAAGGTACTAATTCAAAGGAGATGATAACCTGGAATCCTTTTACAGAATCCCCCAGCTGGTGGGGACTTAGAGGCCTATATTCCAGCCTACGAGGGTATGACGTCCACTGAGTGGTTTTGTTCAGGCTCTGCTTAAATACCTCCGTCAGCAGAGAACTCACTGCTTCCTGAGACAGTTAACTCTACTTTCAGGTAGTTATGAGAAATTTCTTCTTTGCACAGCTGACCTCACTGTTCATGTAACTTTATTGTTGGTTCTGATTCTGCACCCACTAGATATATAGAATAACTGAACAACTGAAGGTAAAACAACTGAAATCAGCCTTAATGTGTGCCAAGTTGCGTGTGTGTGTGTACATTTAAACTTAAAAACCCTTAGTTTATATAACCATTTCTAAGTGTCATGATTCCAGATCCTGTACTATTCTGCCCCTCCCCTTATTTTTCTTCTTAGGCTTTAATTTTTTAAAGTTTATTTAATTTTTATTTTTATCAAAGCTGTACATGCATATATTTTTATTTTTTTAAATTTTATTTATTTTTGGCTGTGTTGCGTCTTTGTTTCTGTGCGAGGGCTTTCTCTAGTTGCGGCAAGCGAGGGCCACTCTTCATTGCGGTGCGCGGGCCTCTCACTATCGCAGCCTTTCTTGTTGCGGAGCACAGACTCCAGATGTGCAGGCTCAGCAATTGTGGCTCACGGGCCCAGTTGCTCTGCGGCATGTGGGATCTTCCCAGACCAGGGCTCGAACCCGTGTACCCTGCATTGGCAGGCAGATTCTCAACCACTGCGCCACCAGGGAAACCCCATGCATATATATATATATATATATATATATTTTTTTTTTTTTTTTTTTTTTTTCTTTTTTTGTCCGGTACGCGGGCCTCTCACTGTTGTGACCTCTCCCGTTGCGGAGCACAGGCTCCGGATGCGCAGGCTCAGCGGCCATGGCTCACGGGCCCAGCCGCTCTGCGGCATGTGGGATCTTCCCGGACCGGGGCACGAACCCGTGTCCCCTGCATCGGCAGGCGGACCCTCAACCATTGCGCCACCAGCGTTGCCCCCCATGCATATATTTTTAAAGAGTCAAACATTAGTAGCAGGATTGTTATTTTTTTTTTAAAGCCTTTCCCCCATTTTCTGCTGTCCTGAGGCTATCACTTTTAACTCTTTGAACTAAATCTTTTGCTATTTCCCTCTGTATCTCTAACATGCTTATATTGCTACCACCTGATTCTTCAGTTTTCAGCATTAATTTTGGCCTCCACTATGGAAGATGAAGATTGTGCTCTCTTCCAAATGATTCTTTGCCCTGATTCCATGTACATGCTTTCAGTCTCCCTTTTCCTACTGCAGAGATAATCACAGTTTTGTTTGGATTGATGTTCAGTCTTTCCATTATGACTATGTAAATGCTCTTCACAGCTGAGTCATGTAGTATTTCATCATTCCTCCATAATCCTGTGTTGCTCTTGGAGATAATTGTCTTGTGTTTCTGTTTACCTAGTTTTCTGTGTACTTATTGAGGACTAATTGACCTCTACATTCTTGCCGGGTTGTGTGAATTTCCTTGAGTCAGCACAGATGCTTTAGATAATCTTTCAATTTCAGTTTCCTGATGAGACCTTTCCTATAGCTCCAATCTGGGCTGGCCACTTCTCAGACCTGCTTCAAAGTTATCAGTTTGAGATCTCTCTTCACATCATACCAAGGATTTCCTTTGTCTTTCTTGTGCTGGTGTCCCGATTATCTGCAACCCATGTACTTAAAAAAACTTTTATTTTTGGCTGCGTTGGGTCTTTGTTGCTGCACGCAGGCTTTCTCGAGTTGCGGCGAGCGGGGGCTACTCTTTGTTGTTGCACGGGCTTCTCATTGCGGTGGCTTCTCTTGCGGAGCCCAGGCTCTAGGTGTGCGGGCTTCAGCAGTAGTGGCACGTGGGCTCAGTAGTTGTGGCATGTGGGCCCTAGAGCGCACAGGCTTCGGTAGTTGTGGCATGTGGGCTCAGTAGTTATGGCTTGCGGGCTCTAGAGTGCAGGCTCAGTAGTTGTGGCGCATGGGCTTAGTTGCTTTGTGGCAGCGGCATGTGGGATCTTCCCAGACCAGGGATCGAACCCATGTCCCCTGCAATGGCAGGC
Source organism: Delphinapterus leucas (assembly GCF_059928025.1). Classification (NCBI taxonomy): domain Eukaryota; kingdom Metazoa; phylum Chordata; class Mammalia; order Artiodactyla; family Monodontidae; genus Delphinapterus; species Delphinapterus leucas. Next base: position 97,506,271 of record NC_143134.1, read on the forward strand.
ACATTCTTAACCACTGTGCCACCAGGGAAGCCCCTAGAAACCTGTTTTTTTAAAAAAATGGCTATGTAGCTTTCTTTATTTTACAACTCTGTGTAAGGAAAATAAAGGAAGGAAAGGAAGGAAGAAAAAACAGTGAAATAGAATTGGAGGAAGAAAACTTGTATTCTGCCTTCAAACTCGAAGGTCTTGCAAGTTCAAAACATGTGTTTGGAATGAGACCAATGAATCTAGTCATCTTGGTGGATTGAACACAGGCACTTATCTCTGCTCCTTCCCCAAACTCCTTGGCAGAGCATAAATACAGACTCAGAACACCAGGAATCTAAGGCCCAGGGATCTCTGAGGGCATGGGTGAGAAGAGAGGCTGAAAAACCGCAGAACTGACTGATAGTCTGTAACTGGAGTAAGCAGACCCTCAGATCACTTCCGCAGCTAAGCAGCAAGGTGACACACTGCCCTACAATATTCTGTTTTCACGTTTGACACTTAGGTATAGAATCCATTATGAGTTCATTTTTGGATAAGGTTTGAGGTATAGGTTGGGATCTTGTTTTTTGTCTGCATATGGTTGTTTAATTATTCCAGTTTCACAGTTTGGTGAAAAGGTTATACTTTTTACATTGAATTGCCTTTGTACCTTTTCTAAATATCAACCATATATGTGTGGGTCTCTCTTTTTTTTTTTGGCTGTGCCGTGTGTCATGTGACCAGGGATTGAACCCGTGCCCCCTACATTGGGATCAAGGAGTCTTAACCACTGGACTGTCAAGGAAGTTCCTATTTCTGAACTTTCATTGATCTGTTTGTCTTAACTAATACCACATGGTCTTGATTATGGTAGCTTTATAGTATATATTGAAATCAGGTGGTGTGAATCTAACTTTTATCTTTTTAAAAAACTATTTTGGCTATTCTAGTTCTTCTGCCTTTCCTTAATACATTTTAAAATCAGTTTATCAATATCTACCCCAAAAAATCCTGCTGGGATTTTGATTTGGCTTGCGTTGAAACTGTAGATCAATTAGGAAAGAATTTGTCAAATAATATTGAGTCTTCTAATCTGTGAATGTGGTGTCCTTCTCCATTTATTTAGCCTTTGATTTCTTTCATCAGTGTTCCTGTCCTGGTGTTTTCTTTCTTGGTTTATTCCCTTAATTTGGTAAAATACCTCCTTTAGTAGGTTCCTGAGAAAGGATACATGTAACTTTTTTTATACCTTGCATATTTTTATTCTTACTTCATACATATGTAATATTTGGCTGGTTTTAGAATTCTAGATTGGAAATTATTTCCTCTTAGAATTTAAAATGAGTTTTTCCTTTGTCTTCTTTCTGCTAGGGTGGCAGTTGAAGTCTGATGCCCTTCTGATTGTTGCCTTTTTTTTTGTATTAAACATGTTTAATTCTCTCTGGAACCATTTAGGATCTTCCTTGTGACCCATGTTCTGACATTTTTCAGTGACGTGCCTTTTGTGGATCTGTTTTAATCCGTTATACTGGACACTGTGGGGTCTTTCAATCTGGAAATTTACGTTTTGCAGTTGGGAAATTTCTTCCTGAATTCTTTTATTCCTTCCGATGTTTCCCCTGTTCCTTAATTTTCTTATCTTTTCTTTCATTTCTGAACTCCTGTCTTCTAATCCATATTCAATCAGATTTCCTCAATTTATCTTCATCCTTCTATTACATTTTTACTTCTGCTGAGTTCTTAATTTCGTATGGTATTTTACATTGTTCTCTTCAATATTCTTTTTTTATTTTGCACCATCTGTTCTTCTCTCTCTGTGCTATATGTGTGCATTTGTTTTAAGTTCTCTTCTCTCCGTGTCTGCATCATCTGTTTCTTCCAACTTAGTTTCTTCTGTTTGTCTCTGCATTCATGTTAAAGATTTTCTTAAATGTCTGGTGATCCTTAGCTATCTGCTCATTATTTAAGTGTTGGGCTCCAAAATGTTGCTAAAAAGCACTGTATTCATTTGGGGATGGGATTGTTGACTATGGGGTTCACTGTAGGGTGGTCTGGCTGGCCAGTTTCCTTGGGAAACACCCAGGGTAGCTATCTTTTGGTCTTTTCTCTTAGACTGGTCAGGTTTCCCCAGAGAAGTCTCATCTAGCCTCCTGGTGGCTATTAGTCTGGCTGCCAGAGTTCTGGGACCCAAGCAGGGAAAGAACACTGGAGTGGAAGTTGGTCTCAGTATTTACTGTGTACACTTGCACTTATTCCTTTTGTTTTCTGCCCCCCTGTCTGCAGCTTTTCTGGGTAGAGGAGGGACAGTTAGTTGCCTACCTGCACAGAGAGTCTCACACTCTTAAACAGCCTTTCATGAATCCTCCCATCTGTAGTTCCACTGTCACCTCTAGTTCCAGAGATATCACATACCACTAATTCCTGAAGTTTGGGGGCGTTTTGTGGCATAAATTGGTTTGCTTCTTGGCTTTTCTCACCTAGGCTCTTTATTTACATATCGTATCAGATATGTGCCAACTTTGCTGCCACCACCCTTTCCGAGTTAGCATCTTGTGCTTGGTGCCTGTAGTCCTTTCTCCACACAGCAGCCTCAGTGATCAAAAAGCAACTCAGATCCCATCTCTCTGAGCTTGGAGCCCTCCAGTAACTTCCAGCACACTTAAATATGATATCCAGACTTCCTCTCTACCTTTATCTGGTTCTGCCTACCTCTTCTCCTCCCTTCTTACCATTGTTTTAATTCATTATGTTTTGGCCCAGTTCCTTGTTTGCAGGCTTGTCCTTGTCAGGCCCTCCCTCTTCTCTGGCTCTACCCTCAGATCTGCCAGACTTGCTCCCTTGGTTCGGAAACAGTCCTTCCAGCCCAGCTGTGTCATTTTTTTTCTTTACTTGGCTCTATTTTTCTTTAAGCTGATCATCACCTGAAATCATTAATGTTTTTTTTTGTTTTTTTGCGGTATGCGGGCCTCTCACTGCTGTGGCCCCTCCTGCCGCGGAGCACAGGCTCCGGACGCGCAGGCCCAGCGCCCATGGCCCACGGGCCCAGCCACTCCGCGGCATGCGGGATCCTCCTGGACCAGGGCACGAACCCGCGTCCCCTGCATCGGCAGGCGGACTCCCAACCACTGCGCCACCAGGGAAGCCCCCATTAATGTATTTTTATTGGCTTTCTCATTCCATAATCTCCATGAGCAGGGATTTGTGTATTTTGTTGATTGCTGTATCCCCAGTGTTATACTTCGGCCTGGCATCTAGGAAATAGATGGTCAGTGTTTGTTGAATGAATGATGCGTTATAGTATCAGTTTACATTGTTTCTTCTACCCTTCCATTTTTAGTTCAGGACCCTTCTATTGAGAACTTCTGATGAGATAAGCCAGTTTCTGGGCAAAGGCATTCTTCCAGACTTAATCAGGTGCCCTCTGGTAAGGGGTTAATCTTTGCAGTGTCTTAAGATTGTAAAAAACTAAATTCTGCTCTTTTTTTCTTTTTTGGCTGCATTGGGTCTTCGTTGCTGTGTGTGGGCTTTCTCTAGTTGCAGTGAGCGGGGGCTACTCTTTGTTGTGGTGCGTGGGCTTCTCATTGCGATGGCTTCTTGTTGCGGAGCACGGGCTCTAGGTGCGTGGGCTTCAGTAGTTGCGGCACGTGGGCTCAGTAGTTGTGGCTCACGTGCTCTAGAGCACAGGCTCAGTTGTCGTGGCTTAGTTGCTCCGCGGCATGTGGGATCTTCCCGGACCAGGGATTGAACCCGTGTCCCCCGCATTGGCAGGTGGATTCTTAACCACTGCGCCACCAGGGAAGTCCTAAATTCTGTTCTTTGATGCCATCCGTGTAACCAATGGTTAACTTTCCATATACTTCTTAGTCCTGTTGGAATAATAGATGAAAATACCAACTGTGGCTTTAAGGCCTTAGGTTTCATAATCCCTAGATACATTTCTCAGATTTCTGCTGCTGGGTTTTTTGTCACTTTTATTATCCCATAACCTTGACAGCTTTCTCTTACCTCTTGGATTCGTCATTCCAGACCTTGTTAGACTTGTTCATTTTCTCTTGTAGCATGGGATGATGTTTTTCTAGAAGATTCTGACGAATTTTTAGTCTTATAGTTACCTTCTAGCTCCTCTGGTACAGATTTTGCATTCCTTTCCTTCTTTCTGTTTGTTTCCTGGTATCATTTGTTGTTGTTTTAGTCACCTCCCTTAATTCCAGCTTGGTGTGAGAAAGGCTTTGTGAAGCAAATGGAATGGAATTTGGTCTTGAGGATGAATAATAACCTCAGTAGGAGTAAAGGAACTCTAGCCTGAAGGAATGGCGTGAGCAAAAGCACAGAAGCACACAATGCTTAATACGTTTGGCAAAAGTGGTTTGGAATGACTGGAGCGTTGTTTATCTATAGTGTGAGATCTGGCTGAAAGGTAGATTGTGACCTTAAATGTTAGGCTCAGGATTATGGAGAGTCTGTACTCTAGTCTCATGATACTTTTGTATTTCTACTGTAGGAATTATTTTTTTTTCTTTTTATGTATTGGTTAGTCGGAGGTAAGGAACTTTTAATTTTTTTCTCCTGTCTTCAATAGCCCCTATATAGTAGCTTGCACATAATAGGTGTTCAATGTTGAGTTGAATTCTGATAAGAGGATTTAATTTTTCCAAGAATCTACATGGCCAGACTTTTTCTTTTTTTCTTTTTGAATTTTATTTTATTTTATTTTTTATACAGCAGGTTCTTATTAGTTATCCATTTTATACATATTAATGTATATATGTCAATCCCAATCAGACTTTTTCTATTCAATTAATCTAAAAAAAAGACTTGTATAATTTTTTTATTGCATACCTTATATGAGTTTGCGCTGTGGATATTCATTTTTTGTCTTCTTTGCATCTCCCACATCATTGTTGCCGTGTGTAATTTGTGATCCCTATACCCGGCAGTGCTGGCATCAAGGAGGGGCCTGTGGAATATTTGGTTTCCTCGGTATCTCTTAAGTCCCCGTTCTTGATAAGACAGCTAATACTTTCATAATTTTCAGTGCAGTACTGTGCAGAGGCATCTTCATGCACCCCCTTCCAGTCAGAGAACTGCCTCTGATTTTTGTGGGGACACTTTGTGTCCTTCAAAGAAGAAAATGAGCCACCATTAACTGTCCTGTGTTAGATATAACTATCCTATTTACAGATGAGAAAACAAATTGATAGAAGTTAAAAGTCTAAAAAGATTTAGCTGGTAAGCAGATTGGGAATTAGAACACAGGTCTTATGTTATTTCCTTTCCTCTATTTTTTAGGTATCTCAAATTCCATTAATGGCCTGTGGGCCAATTGAAAAACAATGCAATTTATGCAGCATTGGCTAGTACGTATGCTGAAAGTATGCCTTCCCCATCTGCTAAGGGATACAGGCAAATTCAAAGCCTCTGGCCTTTCTCGTGACATATGAATGAAAATAGGTAATAAAAAGAAAAATAAACATTATTTTATACCACATTAAATATTATGTTAAAATACAATAATTCCATTCAACATATTTAGTTTTTAATTTTCTTTCTCATATTTTCACCATTAACATGGTAATTCTCAAAAGGGCCTCCTCCATTTGGCATAAATTATTCCTGTTGCCTGGTAATTTTGATTAGAGAAAGAGTTACCCCAAATTTATTTCTAGGACATATAATGTTGATGAATTAGAGGTAGGGGTGTTATTCCTTATTGTCACTGTGGTTAATATGGACTGCAGAGATGAGTGGATTACATTTTTGCTTTATTAATACTTGTCAGGGAATTCCCTGACAAGTCCAGTTGTTAGGACTCTACATTTTCACTGCTGAGGGCACGGGTTCAATCCCTGGTCTGGGACTAAGATCCTTCAAGCTGCACAGTGAGACCAAAAAAAAAAAACACTTGTCAGCTAGGTGTTTTTTGTTTTTTTCAGTTCTGATTGAACAGGTGCCCACTGATTTGAAAAATCCATATGTAAACTCAGGATGCTGGGCTCTTATACCATTTCATGGTGGATGATTTGTGTAAAATTGCAACTGAGTGAATTTCATTCAAGTAATAGGAGTTTTGAAGGTGTGAGTCCATTTTGAAAAAGCCTTATGTTCTGTGTATATTGTCTGATTCCTTACCAGCCATCACAGAGCAGTGATAGTTCATACGATTGTATATATCAATATCATAGTTCATTAAGCAGTTTGGCATTGCTTTGTTTTTCCCTCAACAGAATGTGCCTACATTTTTTGTTCTGAGTAAAATATTAATAATAAAATACTTTTCCTGGTTCTGATGGTCTTCAGAATCAAATAGCATTTTTAACTTGTAAGGAACCCTCAGCCCTATGTCTTCTGCATTTTATCTACACCCTCAGTCACATGGGAACGTATACAATAGTTTTCCAAGTTTTTATTTCTCTGTGCATACAAATACATTTCACACCGCTAAAAGATAAGATTGGATGGGGATACTGACATTGATGTTAGAGTTAAAAGTAGTGAATAAAGCTAATAAAAAACAAAGGATCTATCCACTGGTAAGACTTTGCTTATGCTCATTATAGCAAACTCGTATTCATGCATTCATTAGATAAACCACTAATTCTCATTTTCCTATAAGCAGTATGAAGGTTCTCCTTTCCTGCTTTTATTCTGTTTAGCACAATATCCTTTATACCAGCATTAGATTCATAGTTTTCTCTGGACTCTGCCCTCTGTTTATTCATCTGGCATTTGTCCACTGAGCAAGAACTGTACTGGAGGCATACTTTTTGAATGAGCATCTTTACTCTGGCCTCCCTGCTTTTACTTATGATGGTCTCCTTTTTGGAATTTTTCTCCTTTCTGTCCAAGTCCTATCCTGATGAGCCAGCTCATATTCTTTCCTTTCAAGGAGCCTTTCTTTCTTTCCTTCTTTCTTCCTTTCTTTCCTTCTTTCTTCTTTTCTTTTCTTTCTTTCTTTCTTCTTTCTTTCTTTCTCTCTCTCTTTCTTTCTTTCCTCTCTCCCTCCCTCCCTCCTTCCCTCCTTTCTTTCTTTTAAAGGTTACGAACTACAATGCTAGTTTTTTTTTTTTAATTTAAAAAAATTTTTTTATTTGATTGCACCAGGTCTTAGTTGCGGCACCCGGGATCATCCTTGCTGCATGCAGGAAGTTTAGTTGCAGCATGTGAACTCTTAGTTGCGGCATGTGGGATCTAGTTCCCTGACCAGGGATTGAGCCCGGGCCCCCTGCATTGGGAGTGTGGAGCCTTAGCCACTGGACCACCAGGGAAGTCCCCAAGAAGCCTTCTTTTTGGTCAACACTGATCATTCCCATCCCTGAACACTTAGCACTTAATCATACACCATCCTGGAGCTTGTTATCTGAGTGTTTCATGTCATCTATCTATAGAAATATTGACCCTTTTTAAAGAGGGTCCTGTCATTCTGGGCATGAAACAAGTTCTCATAAGAAACACCTATCAAAAGTTTACCTTGCTATATAGTGTTATGTGTTTTACACATATTATCATTAGTCTCAGTGTTATATATGAGGAATTAAGGACACATTGGTTAAGTGAAGTGCCCCCAAGGTCAGATAGTAGTTTCTTTTTAGTAGAGCCGGGATTTGTAAACAGGTTTGTCGAGCTTCAAAATCTGTGTTCTTTGTATTCTGTGAAATTCTTGGTGTCTATAGTTGAAACGTGTGTGTATGTGAACAACTAGGAGAATTAAGTAGAAGTCTAAGTTTCTCTGAACACGATTTCCTTCTTTGATAGACATTTACTCAGTTCTGCTACCCCATGGCATTATCATGAGTCCAAGTTGTGAAGGATAATAATTTAGCTGTTCCTGTTCTCAAAGCTCTTGAATCTAATGGGTAATTTAGACATGTATATTGTTTCCTACATATAAGGCAGGATGAGATAAGATCTATAAAAGGAAATTAAACAGGCGTGTGGGTCCATGGAAAAGCTTATCACTTCCACCTGGAGGAATTAGGGATGGTAGTAGAAGTTAGCATTTGTTCTGGGACTTGATGGAATGATAGAAGTTGGCAAGAAGATTGTGTTCAGAGTTTGGACTTTGAAACTTAGAGATTGGGGTCCAAGTTCTTACACCACCGCCTGCTAGCCAGGTAACCTTAGGAGAATTAACTAAAGCTCTGACTTTTTTTCATTTAGTAGTAGCACTTACCCCTAGGGGTTGGTGAGAAGACTACAGGGAAAAAATGACATGTAAATCTCTTAGCATTTTGCTTAGCATAAAATAAGCACTCAGCAAATGTTAGTTAAAGTAGGTAATTTTATTAATGAGAAGGGCATGAACAGAGGCTTGGAGGAAGCTTGATGATGGTTATTGAGTTTGTGGAAGGGTTTTTTCTTCTTTAGTCAATAGGTAGAGCCATTAGAGTTTCTGTGGTTTTGTTTCGACAGAGAAGTGATGTGTTGTAACCTGAATTTTAGGAAGATAGCTTAATAAGAATGGAAAAATAGACTGAAGTGCAGTGGAGGAGCATAGGGAGACTGTTGATGCAGTAGACAAGGGGAGAACTGGTCAGAGTCTAAACCATTGCAGGTGAGAGGGGACAAAAGTGGAGCAAGAGTGTGAGAGATTGCAGGATCAGAAATAGCTTCCTGTTATTTTATCTCAGTATCACGTGGACTACTACTAAAATGTATTATGCTTATTGTTCAGATTTTAAATCTTTTTTTTTTTTTTTTTTTTGCGGTATGTGGGCCTCTCACTGTTGTGGCCTCTCCCGTTGCAGAGCACAGGCTCCGGACGCGCAGGCTCAATGGCCATGGCTCACGGGCCCAGCCGCTCCGTGGCATGTGGGATCTTCCCGGACCGGGGCACGAACCCGTGTCCCCTGCATCGGCAGGCGGACTCTCATCCACTGCGCCACCAGGGAAGCCCAGATTTTAAATCTTTATACGGCCATTGTAAAGAAAAGCTTAAAGGATAAGATAATCCTTTATAATTCCAGCACATAGAAACAACCACTATATGCTTTAGTTCCCTTCCAAATTTACAATGCCCTTCATATCCCACGTTAGTTGAAATAATGGTTTATTCTAATCTTCGTTGTCACTTCAAGTCTATATAAATGTGATCATTTTTGTTATTTTGAGGTGGTTTTCTTTTATGTGTCTTTTATATTTTGTTGTGACAGAGCAATGGAAGACTTTTTGTTGTTGTTGTCAAATCTGTTTTTGGCAACTTGCATATTGAGAGTAGCTGAAATTCCAGATTTCTGTAACTTTCCTTGATTCTGTATCAATAACTAAATGAAACCATTTTTGTGGCATTGGCTTTTTTTTTTAATAGATCACCCTAAAATGGATAAAAATTTTTGTTGTGTTTCTAGAGTTTTTAAATCTAGAATTAATTTTAATTTTGAAGTAATTTTATTTATTTATTTATGGCCACACCACACGGCTTGCAGGATCTCAGTCTCTATTCCCCGACCAGGGATTGAACCCGGACCACAGTAGTGAAAGCACAGAATCCTAACCACTAGGCCACCAGGGAACTCCCTTGAAATAATTTTAGATTTACAGAAGAGTTGCAAAGAGTATGAAATGTTCCTGTATTCCCTTCATCCAGCTTCTCCTAATGTTAACATCTTACATGATATAGTACATTTATCAGAACTAAGAAATTAACATTGGTACAATACCACTAACTAAACTACAGCCTTTATTCAGGTTCTCCTAATTTTTCCACAATTGTCCTTTTTTTTTTTTTCTATCCTAGGATTTAATTCCAGATCCCATATTGCATTTAGCCATCATGTTTCGTTAGTTAACTCCTTCAGTCTCTGACAGTTTCTCAGGCAGTCCTTATATTTCATTCCCTTGTCCCTACTGAAAAGTACTGAAAAGTAAGTGCCTATGTTTTTAAAGTAATGAATTACATAATTTGAAATCCATACATGTGTGGGCCCATGTGAAGTTTAAATTCTTAACAGTAATGAAATAAAACAGATCTAAATATGATTTCACAATTAATCAAAGTCAGTTTGAAAAACAATTGAATAAACGTGTTAATCCCAAAAGTACAGTTATAGGCCTGGAGCTACTCGTATAGTGTTCTTGATCTAATAAGAGGAAAGTGACGCTTAAGAAACAACCATATTCTGCAACTCTAGGTGGATAGTGAGGCATATTTCAATTTATTATGACTAGGTTTACATCACAGATGGTAGCTCCAGGGTTGATTTCAACGCTTTCATAAAAAAGAATAGGTTTTCACAGCATCAGGGATAGAAAACCGAGTTGAGCACATGTGAGAAGTTTTAGGATTGTTCTAAGCTTTGCGAATTCATCTTCAGAATGTCATGAATATTGACTTTTTGTTGGTCGGATTTTGCTTTCAGCTCTTGCATTTTGTTCATGAAAATGTGAGCCATGCCAGTGGGACAAATGCGTGATGATTCCAGCCTATCCCCAGGGGATGACCTTCAAAGGCAACCGCAGATACTGACAGCCTGATTTCTTTTTAAAATGTGTGAATTTCTTTTGAAATTGATTTATAAGATTCTTCACTTTTTAAATGCAATGATTTCGTTGGGTGTGGGGCTGATCTGCTGTGGACAGTGAATGCATTCTCCAGCTGCTTGATTCACATGTCCAGTTTTAGTCAGAATGCTCGTATTTCCTTGGTCATGTCAGCAGTGCTTCTGGGTTTTTTTTTCCCCCTGCAGTCTCAGATTTGCTGTGTTCAGAAGTCTTGCCACATTACAGAAGAACAATCTTGTGAGTCGCTGGGGTGTCTGACAAGTCGAACCACTCAAAACCCTTTCAAGTGTCCTTGATCTGAGGAAGGGGCTCAGTAAATCTCTTAAACAAGTTTTCACAACCTAGCCATATGACTGCATTAAAATAAATTTCTGTGAACTGCTCACCTTCTTCCAAGTATTCCTTGAATTTGTGATGGTGAAGGCCATAACCTGGAGCCACCTTTGTCACCTCCTTCCAAGTATTCCTTGAATTTGTGATGGTGAAGGCCATAACCTGGAGCCATCTTTGTCACCTCCTTCATCACACCATGCAGTGAACCTTATTCAGTCACTCCGCAAGTAGTTATTGAGCGAGAACTATTCTAGGTACTGGGGATACCGCAGAGAACATCAAGCTTCTTTTCTAGTGGACAGGGCAGGTACAGAAATAAGTAAAATACATAGTTTAGCAGATGAAGGTGCATTCTGCTATGGAGAAAAGTAAGTTAGGGAAGGGGGATAGGGAGTGTGTGTGTATTTGCAATTTACAATATGGTGGTCAAGAAAAGCCTCTCTGTGGTGATGATGTTTGAGCAAAAACCTAAAGGAAGTGAGGGGGCAAGCCACCTTGATTACCTAGGAGAGGAGCATTCTAGGCAGAGGGAACAGCAAGTGCATAAGTCAGGAGATGGAAGCAGGCCTGAGAGGCTGGAGAGGCTACAGGGCCAGAGTGGTTGGAGCAGTGTGTGGAGGGAAGGGAACAGGTCAGAGGTGGTTGGTGCCAGAGCGAGTTGGGTCTCGTAGGCCATTATAAAATCTTTGGTTTTTGATCTGAGTGAGGTTGGAAGACATTGCGGGCTTTTGAGCAGAGGAATAACGTGATCTGGCTTTCTGAGGAAAAGGGCTTCATCTTATTGAAACTGGTGTTGAGGGGACAAGGATAGAAGCAAAGAGAAATCTATTGCAGTGACTCAGGTGAGAGATAGTGGTGGTAGCCGTAGAGAAGTGAGGACACATGGTCAGATTCTGGACATGGTTGGAAGGTTGAGACAGCAGCATTTCGTGATGAATGGGGCACATGGCATGAGGAAGAAAGGCCATAATAAGGCTTTTAGTCTGAACGCCTGAGAAGGTGGAATTACTGTTTACAGAGAAGGGGAAGGCTGTTGGTGGAGCAGGTTGTACAGGAGAATATCAGGAGTTTGGTGACAGATGTGTATTGTAAATGAGACAGTGGAGCCCGAGTGTGGCCAGCCTCTTCACGTGAATATACTTCAGAAATTTGCACACCCCCTCTCTTCACTGCAGGTACTCCATCTATGAAAAATGATTTAAACTTTTTAATATTTAACTCAATTATCTTAGATTCCTTGATGGCAGGTACTTCGTGTCCGTTAGCTGCCTGGGTTAAAAAAAAAAAAAATCTCAAATCTCAAGTGGGCTGCACTGTGATAAGCAGGTTGCATTAGACCCGATGGTTCTAGGAGGAATGCAGATGTTTCTCTGCCACCCCATACAGGTGAACCTGGAAAATACGAGAAAACAAAAACAGCAAGATTAAAACCTCAACAACAATTTAAAAATAAAATAAACTCATGTTGTGCAAATTCAGGTGCTAAAAACAACAGGGCTGATAGAGAAATAGAGTTGGGACAGAACACTTAAAACTAAGGAATTTTGTAACCAAGTATAGTCCTAAAAGAAGTACAAAGGGAAACAAACAAACAAACAAACAAAAAGCCCAGCACAGTTTACTGGTGTTCGCATCCAGTATCACAGTCAGAAAAATCTTGTAGCCTTCAACCCTGGAGCTTAATGCTCTCTTCTTTGAGAAGTAGGTCTTATAGGATATTTCCTTCTATCAGAGACCTTTTCATCAGAATTAAATATCTGGTCCAGGACAGAGCCTTCTTAATTAATCCATTGTTTTAATACAGGGAGCAATGTCTCTGCAGCTTTTTCAGCTGCATTTGCACCTTTGACAGGTAGCTTAAAAGAAGGAAAGTGTAATGGTTTTTTCAAAGCCACTAAATCAGCCATCATTTAAAAGTAAGTCACTTCTGTAGATTTTTTTAGCTTTTTTCCCCTGCTGAAGGTCTTATATTGCTAAAGCTTTCTCTTAATAATCATGAGGAAACTTGATTCTCACTACTTGGAAACATTAACGTGCTGGGGAAAATTGCATGTGAGCCAAAGTGACTTCTCCATTATACTGACATCATTCATCTATTTGCCTGTTGTGTGTGAGGTAATGCGTGTCAAAGAAACACATTTTTTGCAGAACAGACCGTACTACGGACCTAGGATGCCTTTTAGCTGACATACACACCAGGACCAAACTCAGACCTACCTCCCTATTGGATAGTCTAGAATTTTTCTGTTTCAAATAGGAAGTTGGTAAGAAAAACCCTAAAATTATCTCAGTGGTATACTCAAAACACATGTGAAAGTTCAAAGTCTCCTCCTTTATAAAGCTGTTTTAAAGCTAGAAGGTAAAAACTACATCTTTAATAAGATCCACTGCCTTGAACCAACAGCCAATATTATACTTGACAGTGACACACTAGAGTATTTTCTCTTTACTTTGGGAGCACATAAGCAAGTCTTCTATCACTATTAGCATTGTTCTAGAAGTTCTGACTGATGCAATAAACCACAAAACAAAAATAAGTATAATGATCAGAAAGGAGACAACATACAAAAACCAAGAAAATCAACTAAAAATTATTAGTAAGAGCTATATTTGGTAAGTATACAAAAATCAGTAGCTTTCCCAAGTGTCAACAATAACCAGTTAGAAACATATAATGGGCAAAATATCCCGTTCACCTTAGTAACAACCAATACAAAATACTTTGAAATAATCCTAACAAGAAATATGTGTGATCAAAATGAAGAAAACTATAAAACTTTTCTTGAGATTTATAAGATAAAACTTGAACTGGAGGAATGTACTTTGTTCCTGGAGGCAAAAAATGGAATATTGACATGATGTCATTTTTTTCCCAATTAATTTATAAAGTTAACATGGTCTGGGTTAAAAATACATATATTTTTAGAGGGGCTTGGCAAAGCAGTAAACATAAAGAAGAGACCAATATCAGATAAAAACGCTGTAGCAATCAGTAATGTGTTACAGTTTAGCAGAGTTGCAGTGAGTTTAGGTGTTGGAGGGAAAGTATTTGGATTTTAGGTTTGCAGCTTACAGACATGTGACCATAGCTCAGTGACTTAATCTCTCCAGGTGTGAGTTTCCTCACCTGTAAAGTGTGCGATTAAATGAGATAATGTAATTAAAGAACTGAGCAAATTCTGGTACATGGAAGTACTCAAAAAATGTTAGCTACTATTGTTTAGTTGTTGACACAAGAGCAAAATAGGTCAATGGAAGAGTGTAAATGTAAGACTGTAGTGTAAACAAGAATTTATTATTTGTTAAAGGAGCCATTTTGAATCAACGATTGATTAGCTATGATATTTAGTTAAAAGGTTTTGGATAACTCATACATCAAAGTTAATTTCATGAAACCATAAACAAGTAGAAGAAAACAGTATTTATCAAATAATTGAAGAGTTTAAAAGCAGTGAGAAAAGGTCCAAAGTCAAATTTATTTGGCTATGCAAAAACTTATTTCTATATAAAAGAAAAACTCAAATTAGATGACAAACTGAGGCACAAGTAGTGGTGTACTGGTTAATGTTTAACAATCAGCTCTGCAAGGGAAGAAAGAAAATGCCCAGATTTGTCACATTTGCTGATTTCCACCATATAAATACTCCCACCAGGCTACCAACATGAAGTCGGTGAGCAGGAGTTGGGAAGAGATGTGCTTTGCTGGTGCTCGGGAGCTGGTGCATGCCAGCTGCAGCAGCCTATACACAGACGTGCCAGAGCGTGCTGAGAAACCACCTGGAGATCAACCCTGGGCCAGAGCACATTTCTGCCTGAAGCTGCCTTCCCCAGGAAGCACACAATAGAGACAGTTGGGAATAAACATCCACTGTATTGGACCGTGGAGGGTTTCTTGAGCTGGACTTGCACCAGCATGGGGTGCTGGACCTGCAAAGGATCTCTGGGGTGGAAAGATCCCAGTGGGGTGGTTGGGACCTACTCTAGAAGTAGCCCCTTTGGGGCCAAATCATACAATGGCGGAGGACTAAGGGGAGAGGTGTCACTAGCCAAACGCTTAGCAGAAAAAGAAGAGTTGGAGTAGAGCAGAGGGTGTTTTCCCCTTGATTTCTTCTCCTTCTAAAGCCCATGATATTCTTGGCAGTGGTGCATGTGTTTTTCTGTCTCTGCATATTTTTATTCTCATCTCTGTTTTTTCTTCTCCCTTTGATACTATTCAATTACTATGACAGTTTTCATAAGTGAAAGCACAAAAACTTGTGTCTAGACAGTGATAAGGTGACCTAAGTGATATTTATAGTACACCAGCAGGCCACAGATGGGTGTCATTGTGGCCAAGGAGCCATGGTATTGTCAGGATTGGAAGCGGCAAAGTATGGGGCCTTGGAGTCCTATCTCATGTTGGATGGAGGGATTCTATCAGGGGCTTGCACTTTTATTCCACAATGGATTACTAGCTGGTCATTTTGTAACCCAGTCTTAAATGTACCGTCTTAGAATAGGTTGTTTCTTTGTGATCATATCTGTAGTTCTAATAGAAGATTGGTTTATTATAAGGTCGACTTTGTGTAAAGAAGCAGGATTTAACTGGATTTCAGAGAAGTGGATATCTACTGAAGATGGGAGCAGTGTTGCTAGAAGTTGTATAGTTGTTTGAAGCCTGTGATTGAGAATCATTGTTTTGGGCAGTACAGAAAGAACCAATTGACATAGAGATGGGAATAAAGGTGTGGAGAGAGAGGGAAAAAAAGTAGTTACTCTTAAGGGGTTAATAAATAATTAATCTTAAGAGAAAAGTAGCTTTAACAACCACATAGAGGACTGACTGATGGGAAAGATAGTTTGCCAGAACTGGATACAAACCAGTTAAGATATAAATGACATCTGCCTGAGCTTGAGATTTGGCTTTGGAGGTGGACAAAAATGGTTTCTTCTGAGTGGGCTATTTTAATGACTCATTGGGCATGGAGATTTACAGATGCTCATGTTTTCAGAGCATTTATTTATTCAAGGTTGGTCCATTAACATTCATTATTCTTGGTTGATTTTTTTTTTTTAAACAGCAAGTTTAGTATCTGTCATTTATAGGGCTATTAATTTGATGATTCCGTGTTCCTCCTCACTTATTTGGCGGTTTCTAGTCTTTGTGTGAGTTTTCTTTAATCACTTTACGTCTTTAACTGGTTTTCATTAATTCTGCTTCTCCTGGGAACCTTTGCTGATTGTGAAACCATTGTATCTCAGGATTGGAAGGGACTGCAATAGTTTTCTAATCCAACAGTTAATTTAATGCTTGATTCCCTTGTATTGTTCTTTTCCATTTCAGACTTAAATAACTGATATCTTGATTTTGAGTAGCTGGATTTACCTAGAAGTAGGATTTGGGGGCTTCGTGACAGCATAGCATTAATAGACCCAGTAGTCATTTGGAGATAACCAATTGGCCATACTTTCGGGTGGCTGAGGGCCAGCTGGTTATCTGATGATGAAATATTGGCACCAGCCAGTGGCTACTACTACAGGGTACTCCGACCTTTAATTTTAAACCCCCGGCTGGGGATGGAAATGTAGATGGATTTAGGATCCAGAGTCTAGGGCCAGGCTAAACCTAGGACTCATGCTCCTAGGGCTTTCTTCATGATTCTGATCTATTCATGCACAGGGAGAGGGTGTTGGTTGGTGGTAGGATAGAACCAGCCTCTTTTCTTTCAAGGTTAGTTGGCTAAGGCCAGTTTGCAGTTCAAGGAGCTGCCTATTTGTAAATTATGCTGAAATGCTGGGACACATTCTCTAGAAGGATTCTAAATTATAGCTCTTTAATATTTTCTGCTTATAGAATTTGAATGCAGGGTCCTTGGTGTGGTTCAGGTTTTACCAGGCTGAACCTGGAAGCTTGGCCAAGTATTGTTTTTAGAATTCACCAAGCCCTGGGGCTTTGGAGGTTCAGAAACTTGATTTTGCTAGTATGTTAAGAGTAGATCCTTTCGTTAATAGTAGATTCATGTAAACCAAAGTCTTAAGACACGTGGATCGACTCAGGAGGCTAATTTATTAAACTGACATACAAACCAGAAGATTTTTGTCAGCTTAGCTAGTATTAAGGTAAAGCCAAATTATTATTTAAGAAGTATCATATTTATTCCTAATAGAAAAGTAGTGTGGTTATTAAAAAATCCAATGAACATGTATAAGTAGAGAGTCCTTTCTGACCCCACCTCATGAGATAACAGTTGTTCACAGCTTGGTCTATATATATTCTTCCAGACTCTCTGCATATACAATAACCTCTGTTGCTCCACTGCTTTATTTTGTATAGCTCTGTAGTTATGTTATGCACACTGCTTGTCAACTTGTGGGAAGCCAGAGGACAGTGAGAAGGTCGCCTAACGTCATGGAATCAGATGAAGGGGAGTAGGCTGGATGACTCACGGCACAGCAGCTCAGTATCCTGAATTGTCTATTCAGCATTCTAGAGTCTGCTGCCCTGGTACCCCTTCCCCAAGACAGTTTGGAAGGGCAGTGTCAAAGTGTATCTTTTAGACCGTTATTTCTCAGTGTAACTGGCCAATTACAGATCGTGGCACCTAAGAGGTGCTAAATAAATAGTAGCTGTGTGTGTACCTTCCCTGTCTGGTCCCTTTCTTCTGACAAGTACATTCTTTCTGTAGCTGTGTTTATACCACAGTCTAGTTTTTGCCTTGGTGTGTGTGTTCTTTGGTCTCTTCAAAAGATGACTTTTCTCTTTCTACTTGGTCTATTTTACCTTTTATTTCAGGTTTCTGCAACCTTGTTTCTCTTTTCCCCTTATGCTACCTACAGAGGAATTGAACTATTACATGAAAATCAGCACTTTATCTAGTAATTCTTGTAACTTCTGATTTCTCAGAAAAATGTTTGCTTTCATCAGATTTCATTGTTACCCAACTCTTTACCTTCGTTAAATTGTTCTGCTTTTATCTTGTCTACCTAATGGAACTGTATTAAAAGTGTTCGTATGGAGTCTATAATGAAATCAGTAGAACTCCATATGTGAGTGGCCAGAATGACCCCCTTTTCACATGATTTTTCTTGTACATATAACAACTTTATTGATGTACTTCATATACCATACAATTTACCCATCTAAAGTGTACTATTCAATGGTTTTGAGTATGTTCACCGAGGTTTGATCATGACTACAGTCAATTTTAGAACATTTTCATCATCCCCCAAAGAAACCCCATAGCCATTAGCAGTCATTCCCCATTTCCCCTTAACTCCCATCCAATCCTAGGCAAACACTAATCTATTTTCTGTTTCTACAGATTTACCTATTCTGGACATTTCATATAAATAGAATTATATAATATGTCCAGTTTGGCTTCTTTCACTTATAAAGTTTTCAAGGTTCATCCATGTTGTAGTATTGTATCACTACTTCATTCCTTTTTATTCCAAAATGTATATTCCATGCTATGGATCTACCACATTGTATGTATCTGTTCATCAGTTGATGGGCATTTGTATGTGCTTTCCTAATAGCAAAGTAGCATTTTAAGTACTAATACTCTTGAAATCCAAAAAGTGTTATGCAAAATATAGATGGAAGTTACAGAAGGCTAGGAGGAAACAACAGTTTGTTTCCACCGGTTAAACACCACTGCAGGTGTTTTCTTCAAATATCAACAGTAATATTTGGATATTTGGAAATTATTTTTGAAATCAAAATACAAAATATGTTAATAATATCTTATTCTTGGTTATGTCCTATAATTTTCCTGTAAGAAGAAATATTAACCATGCAAAACATCAGTTTAGATAAAATAAGCCACAGAATTTACTATAGTATTTTTGCTGTGCATTTGACCCTTGAAACAACATGGGTTTGAACTGTGTGGGTCCACTTATTTGCAGATTATTTTCAACAGTAAATACCACAGTTCTACATGATCTGTGGGTGGTTGAATTCTCAGATACAGAACCTCGGATAGGGATCCACATAACCTCAAATATGGATCCACGTAACCACAGATATGGGGGGGCTGACTATAAAGTTATATGCAGATTTTTGACTACATGGGGATGGGTGTCCCTAACCTGTGCATTGTTCAAGGGTCAACAGTAATTCTTATGCCTCTCATTTTCCTCTTTTTCCTCCTCCCTTCCAATACCCATCTATCCACAGTGTCCATACAGGATATGTATTTTTTTAATTTTTAAAAATCTTTAATTTTTTAAATTAACATGTAGTTAATTTACAATGCTGTCTTAATTTCTGCTGTACAGCAAAGTGACTCAGTTATACGTATTCTTTTTTATATTCTTTTCCATTATGGTTTATCACAGGATACTGAATATAGTTCCCTGTGCTCTACAGTAGGACCTTGTTGTTTATCCATTCTACATATGCCAGTTTGCATCTGCTAATCCCGAACTCCCAGTCCATTCCACCCCTCCCCACCCTTGGCAACCACAAAGCTGTTCCATATGTCCACACAAGGTATGTTAACCATAGTAAGCAAGGCCGAGTGGGGTGATCATGGGCCTTAGGGCCCAACTACCTGCTTCACATCCCTGCTTTTTTAGTGCTTATTGGCTGTATGACTTGGGCAATTTACTTAACCCCTCTTTGTCTAGTTTTTTCAGCAGAAAACTGGGAATAATATAATAGGATCGACCTTACTGGCTTGTGAAAATTAAATGAGTTAATATGGATAAAGTGTCTGGCACATGGCTTATGCTCACTGATACTAGCTATAGTCTGCATTTAGTGTTACAGTCATTAAGTACTCCAGATGAAACAGATTATTTTGGTAATCTTCTTAAGGTTGATCCATGACCTTTTTCTACCTTCAATAAACATACATTTTTGTCTGTCATTTCAGCAGCCCTCACATGTGAACTCAAATGAATTGTTTATTTATAGAAGGGAGGAGAGAGAAGGTAAAACCTAGAGATGAGGAAGGTAAATTAGCAAGAGAACAGTAGAAAGGTGAAAGTAAACTAATGGGCTCTCGGAGTCCCAGCCTAGTTCTTCTCAGGTGGAACAATTATTTATTGAATGAATGGACTTTTTTTTTTTATAATTTGGTTAACTGTGGTTTTAGGATTGATGTTTTCTTCAAGTCCCTTAAAAAATTTATGATGTAAGAAGTCATTTCAGTCGCTCTTATTGTGTTATCATTTGAAAGTTACTATTTGTTTCTTATGTTTACCTTGATTATCTATAAAACTGTGCACTCAATTTCTCCCGGTTGTATTTCCTTTACAACATTTTTCACTTTCCAAGCACACATTTTAGAATGTATACAATATGGGAGCAGTTTTAAAATGTTTGAGATGATTGTTTGCGAGAATTCACTTTTTAAGATGATTCCTGGGGAGATTTTTCTCATAGCCCTTTGGGAAAGGATGTTAACAAATGGTTTAGGACCAGCAGCTTTACTTTAATCCTGAAAACAGGATTTTTTACTAGCCAGCAGCTTTACTTTAATCCTGAAAACAACAGTGAATGGTGTAGGGAGAATCATCTTTACCTTAGAATTGGGAAGATCATGTCAGCTGATCATACTCCTATTTGGAAGAGGAGCTATGATTCACACCCAGGTATGCGTTCCTCCCTCCCACTACACTGGTGATTTCCTCTCTAATGTTTATTAGAGTGTATTACCTCTCTGACATTGCCAGTTCTGCATTTTTCAGGAGAAATCTTGCTCTTGCCTAGGTGATTCTCAGCATATGGCTTTCTAGTGAAGTTTGAAATGTTCTGATCTCCTGTCAATAAGTGTCAGATAGAATGACCTGAATATATTCTGGTAGTTTTCATTGTGCATCTATTTATAGCTGACACTATACTGAGGAAGTAGAAAAAGCATGATCTGAAGAAATGGGAGCTAATATTCCTCTTTTTTTGATATTTCTTCCATAATTAAATAGCATTAATAGAAATCAAAATGAGAAAAATGCATTATAAGTCTAACTATTTAAAAATTGCACTATCCTCATCTAATGCTTTTACATTTGCATATACTATTTTATAAATTGTGTCACCGGAGCATGGCATAATTTCATACCATGTTTTTGAACACAGCTTTTTATCATTATCATTTTATATGTTACTGTGCAAAGTCTTCATAATTACCCTTATGATTGCTTAATATTCCATTCTCATTTTTAATTATTTTCTATTATAGATAGTTAATTTCTAATTTTTTCTCATAATATCACTATATTGGACATCTCACGTGCAGCTATTTTAATGTTTTAGATGATTTCTTTGGGTTTTTTAAATGTATCACCAAATTACTTTCCAGAGTGTCAAACCAATGTACATTGTGTTCAGTTTCAGCATAGTTTTTTTTTTAATTGAAGTATAGTTGATGTACAATATTAAATGTTACAGGTGTATAATATAGTGAATCACAATTTTTAAAGGTTGTACTCCATTTATAGTTATTGTAAAATTTTGGCTCTATTCCCTGTGTTGTACAATATATACTTGTAGCTTATTTTATACCTAATGGTTGGTTCCTCTTAATCCCCTACCCCTATATTACCCCTCCCCCATCCCTCTCCCCACGGGTAACCACTAGTTCTCTATATCTGTGAGTCTGCTTCTTTTTTGTTACATTTACTAGTTTGTTGTATTTTTTTAGATTCCACATATAAGTGCTATCAGTATCTGTCTGATTTATTTCACTTAGCATTAATACCCTCCACGTCCATCCATGTTTTTGCAAATGGCAAGGTTTCGTTCTTTTTTATGAGTTTCAGCATAGTCTTAAACAGTGCTACCAGCCTTTACTTCTGAAAGTGTTTTTCAGTGGGAGCATCAATCCTAACCATGAACCCTTATGCTCTGGTTTCCAGAAATGTATTTTGAGAGAGGTTGGCACTGTCTGTATTCACGTCTCCCAGTCAGTGTGTGACCAGATACATTTTGGAGAGTCTCACAGTAAGGTCTCAGAGAAGTCCTGCTCAAAAGACTAGATTTCATTAACTAGCATTTCCAAGACGTAGTTAAATCTGGAATTTATTTTTCTTACAGAACCTACTGACCAACATCTTTGGGAAATGTTATACTTTACAATATCTGTGGGAAAAGGAGCCAGCCTGTGATGCAATAGAATGCTTTTTAAGGAAATGGTCTCATGCAGGAGAGACAGTGAGGATGTTTGCCCTAACATTATGCTACTTGAATGGTAAAAGACCTCACCTTGTTCATTCATCCATTAAATAAATTTGCTGAGAGCCTATTATGGGCCAGACACTGTTCATCTACTGGGGATATAGCAGTGAATAAAACCCAACAAGTCCCTGCCCGAAGTAGGCAGTAAGGTAGGAAGAATGGCCATTATATGTTCAGCCACTTAGGGTAAGATTCTACTTTCATGTGGAATAGGCTTTCACTTGAAGAATATTAAGTACTTACTGATCCCTGATTTAAACAAAAAATAGAAACATTATCCTTACCCTCAAAAAGTTCGTAATCTACTGGGGAAGCAAATAATTATAATGTGAAATAATAATTACGGTGATGGTGGTGTGTACACAGTGTGTATTAGGAACACGAAAGGAATGTAATCTATATTTTTGTAAATTATTTAACTGTGATAAGTATTTGTTCCCTTGAGAGTTCTTAGGCACTGCCACAGAACTGAACATATATTTATTTCTGTGCACAATTGCTATGGACTAAAAACTCTTCATTGGCAAAGATGAGATCTAATTTTGATTTAAGACATAAACTTACTCATTTCCACTCACCTCTTAGCTATGTATATGATCAGTGTAGTCTTCATGTTTCTTCTCCATAAGTCATCATTGTCTTCATAAGTCAGTTCTTAGCCATTCCATCAAGGAAAGGAAGCAAGATTGGAATGACAATCCTCTTTTGAGTACCTATGAATTCCTGCTTTAAAAGAAAGGGTTACAGTATAGCAAGAAAAGTCAGTAAATCCATTAGCTATATGGAAACTGGCTGTACTGTAGCAGGTTGGAGGTGCAAAGTACAATTCTGGTCCTTTCAGTCTGCCCTTGGTGTCCCCAAGTACTGAAGATGTTCTGACACTTGTAGGATGTGATGGGGGGGGGGGGAATGAAGCCCATGAAAACTGTATAATTAGAATAAAACCAAATAGTAATTTTAAATTAAAAACATTGCTTACAGATGATTCAGAAGAAAGGCAAGTTAGAAATACTGTTAGAGGATTACAGACAAGGCTTATCTGTAAAACTTTGATCATGTTTTATTGGTCATGGAGGTAAAAGATGCTATTAGCTATGTTGCAGGACAGGAGGAACGTGGCCTCTGCCCAGTAATTATCATGTGCTTGTGTGCAAGAAAGACAGCCCCTGAGAAGTCTGATGGGAGAAGGACAACTCTAACAGACCCACAGTTATTGTTTTTTAGGGCATTCAGGGAAAGAATGAAGTCATTGGCAACATATCTCCCATGATCTTTCTGTCACTGTGTAAATACATAACTTAGAGCAGCTCTAGTTGCCATTTCCCCCTTTTTCCTTAAATAGATGAATGTTTGTGATTTAGCATAGAGTTCATGAACTAAGAGAAGCAGTTGGACACAGATGCCTGTACCTTTCCACTCAATGTATCTTATTACCTTTAACTGCCTGTTAAAATCACAGCTCTTATTTTTACCTTGCAAATATGAATTGCCATCGCCAAGCTTAGCAAATGAAATGGGCTACTTGTGGCAACTGTAAGGAGTTATGCACTCCAAATCCTTGAGAGAGCTTTCCCAAAGGACAGGCAATGTCTTTCAAAATCCTGTTACAAGATCTTAGTTTCAGGTGCTATGAACAGAAAGTTGAAAGCCTCCATGTTTTATTGCTGCCCAACTTCATCAGGTCTGCTCACTCTTTTCAAGAGTGTGGCAAAAATGATACACATCAGCTCTTTTATTCTTTTGTTACTACTCTGCACAAATAAAAGCATTTTGTGGAATTTAATGAACCAGTATGTCCTTGGAGGGAGCTTTGAAGATTTGGAGTGTATGACTGTTTGTCTTGAATATTGGAGGTTTTTGTGTAAAACAGATGGGCATGAACAAAATGAAGTCCTCACAGATAGCCCAGTGCTTGCGACATATGTACTTAGATCATGAATGTCTGTAGCAGTGACCTTGGAGATGCATTCAGTGACTGCTTTAGAGGCTTTCTAGTTGTGCCACGGAGTAGCTGGGAAATGAAAACTAAAGTAGAGCCGCTGGACAGGGTACTAGGTAAAGACAGTTTTACTAGGTAAATGACAGGGAGCCTGTAGTTCTTTAGCCCATCAGAAATTCCAATTTATAGCAACTCTGGATGTATGCGACAAGATAGTACTTAACTCAGTATTAGTAGGAATCGCACCAATGACATCAACATGAAAATATTATTCTAGTAGCTTAGTTAAATATAGCCCTGCACTAATTGTTCCAGAAAACAAAGGAAGATACGTTTTCTCTTTTCCAAAACTGAAAGGCTCCTTTCTAACTGGAGCAGCCATAAAATGTAGTACAGAGAAATCTAATGGGTACAAAGTGAGGAAAATGGCTGATTTTTGTTTTTTTAAACCAACTTAATGTTCTGTTTGTTTACTACTAAACATTTCTGAGTGGAATAGTTCTTGTTTGGCAGTCAATATTTCCCCATCATAGGTAGCGAGAATTTTTAGTATGTTTTGGGCACAAAAACACATTCTATTTTAGACAACAGAGGATCATTTTTTAGTGTTTGCTTCAGAAGTTTATGAGGTAATTTCAATAAATCTTGCAAATGTTTGCTTAATGGTTCCCTATCTCTATTCCTGCAGTACTTTTTACACATCTCTATTCTGGCATCACTCACATTATCAATCCTTAGTTTGCCTCTCTCACTAAACTAGAGCTCCGTAAGTGTAGGGACTATCGTACATGGCTTTGGATCTCAGGTTCTTTGTGCGGTGCTCAGTATTTATTTGACAAACCAACAGAATGCTTAAGAGTATTACCTGACAAATTAAGTAACTTCTTAGTATAACTGACAATACCATTTTTTTTAGCACATTTTTCATTATTTTCGAACCATGTTTACAAAAATCTGGTGTATCAAGGAAAGACTCATAGCATTAGGTAGTACTGTTACTAGATTACGATAAGAATCTTTTGGGAATCTTTGTACATCTGTCTTAATTAGGAGAGAGTCATATAGACGGTATGCAGAGCATAAAAAGAGGGCAGGGAGCATTTGATCTTTGCCATTAGGTATCACCTGGATCTTCTGACTTCCTAGATTTTGGACCCTACTTGTTTCCATATTTGAGACCTAGCTGACTCTTTCTGTCTTAACTCTGGATTGTTGCTGTTGCTTCTCTGATCCTTTTATATCTTCCTGATCCAACCAGCCCTGCCTATTTCTGTGAACTAGATTCACATCTGCCAGACTTTTTCCTACCTGATTTGTTCGCTGGCTTGGCCCACCCTGCCAGCCCTATTACTGCTGATGCCCTCCAGTGATGCCTGATTTGACTAACTCATTGTAACATATCACTTGTCAAAATCTTTGTGTGTGACTATTATCTAAAAAAACAGTTACTCAACAACTGTGACTTCATTAGGAACAACATGGAAATTTTTAAATTTTATTTATTTATTTATTATTTTATTTTTGGCTGTGTTGGGTCCTTGCCGCTGCGCTGGCTTTCTCCAGCTGCGGTGAGCGGGGCTGCTCTTTGCTGCGGTGCTTGGGCCTCCCATTGTAGCGCCCACCCCCATTGCGGAGCACGGGCTCTAGGCGCCCGGCCTTCTGTAGTTGTGGCATGTGGGCTCAGCAGCCGTGGCTCGCGGGCTCCAGAGCGCAGGCTCAGCAGTTGTGGCGCACAGGCTCAGGTGCTCCGCGGCATGTGGGATCCTCCTGGACCAGGGACCGAACCCGTGCCCCTTGCATTGGCAGGCTGATTCCCAACCACTGCGCCACCTGGGAATTCCCAACATGGAAATTTAAGACAAAACTTTTTTAGGTTTATTTCCTAAAAAAATACACACCCCTATCATATCAAATTCACCAGAAGGCCTTGGTTTTAGCTATTAGGGTTCATAGTGAATGTGAAGTCTAGGATATATATAGTTGCCTGTACTATGACTTCTGTAAGATACTATGGAAAAAAAAAATTATTTTAATCTATGATGTAGAAAATATAGGAAGGAATCTGAAGATGTTAAATATTGTTCCTCCCTAACTTTAAGGATATGAATATAATACAGACATAAGGCATACATCAGCTGTGGTCTGACTTAGATTTATTTTTTATGCTCTAATACTAGCGTTAAAAATTGTAATTCTGCTTTCTAGGTTATTAATCTTGTAGAGTGTGCAAGAAGACTGTAATGAGAATGTTGTTATACACATATATTCACACGCTTATTTTTAAAATACTTTATTATGGAAAATTTCAAAACTTCATTTTATAAGTCTTTATTTCTTTGTGTATATCCAAGTTTGTGTCGTATCATATTCTTTCGGCCTGAAGAGCATTAACATTTTTTGTACTTCAGGTTTGCTGCTGATAAATTCTCTTAGGTTTTCATTGAAAAAGTCTTCATTTCTGAGAGACATTTTCTCTGGGTATAGAATTCTGAGTTAATAATGTTTTTGTTTTTCTTTTTAATTCTTTTAGTAATTTAAAGATGTCATTCCATGTTTTTTTGCTTTGCATAGTTTCTGATAAGAAGTTTGCGTAATCGTTGCTTCTCTGATTATAGTGTGTCTTTTCCTCCCTCTTGCTGCCATCAAGATGATGTCTTTATATTTGGTTTTCAACATTTTGAATATAGTTTGTGTAGGATGTGTTTGTATGCAGGCCTGTGTGTGTTGTATTTATCCTGCTTGGGATTCTCTTAGCTTCTTGGATCTGTGCTTTGATTTCTTTTGTTATTTTTGGAAAATTCTCAGTCATTATTTCTTTATTCATTCCCTGTGCTCCCTTTAATCTTCTTTTGGGATTCCAATTACACATATGTTAGACCATTTGCTATTATCCTGTAGTCCTTGGATGTTCTGTTCTGGGTTTTTAATTTTCATTCTCTTTTTCTTTGTGTTTCATTTTGGGTAATTTCTATTGACCTATCCTTGAATTTATCGATTCTTTCCTTGGCAGTGTCTAGTCTACTGATGAGCCAGACAAAGGCATTCTTCATCTCTGTTACCATGGTTTTTTATTTTTAGCATTTTCTGAACTCTTTCTTATAGTTTCCATCTCTGCTAGAGTTTGGGGACTCAGGTTTCAGTACTGAATTTTCCACTTATTTTCTTTGAACCTTGGTTTTCTCTTTTACAGAGCAGCAAAACTGGGAATATATAATAACAACTAACAGAATTGTTTTGAAGGTCAAAACAATTGATCTTGGGCAAGTCAGGCAAGTCCCTTCCTTTCCTTTCCCTAGGTCACTTAAAGGCTTAGACTGTATGATTACTTTGGTCCTATTTAGTTCCTGAATTGTAAGATTCTGTGAATGGAAAGGGACCTAACATTGATTGACAGCCTTTATTAACCTCATGTAGAATTTGAGAATGGGATAAAAATCACATTTAAAAAGTGCTTTTGCAAAACATTTTACTTTTGCTAGGTCTATGTGGATTTTAACTGGAAGAAACAGACAGCATTAAATCCAGTTACCACTTGGTTAAGTCTGTTAAAGAATCATTAAATTCTTTCAACTGTTGGGTTTCCTGACTTGCTTGAAAAATTTCAGGGCTCATAAAACATCTCTCTTTTTCACTGTGCCTATAGGATTTTAAATTATTGGGTTGGCTTCCAAATTTTGCTGTGTGAGGAAAAACTAATGGAGGTGTTTTTGCTCTTTACTGACTAGTGCAAAATGAATGATATTTTCATCAGATTTGGTTTTGTGGCCACAGACCTGGGTTGAAATCCTGGTTGCACAGTTGTGAAACCTTGGTCTGATTACTTAACTTTTTTTTTTTTTTTTTTTTCTTTTTAAAATTTATTTATTTATTTTTGGCTGTGTTGGGTCTTCGTTTCTGTGCGAGGGCTTTCTCTAGTTGTGGCAAGCGGGGGCCACTCTTCATTGTGGTGCACGGGCCTCTCACTATCGTGGCCTCTCTCGTTGCGGAGCACAGGCTCCAGACGCGCAGGCTCAGTAGTTGTGGCTCACGGGCCTAGTTGCTCTGCAGCATGTGGGATCTTTCCAGACCAGGGCTCGAACCCGTGTCCCCTGCATTAGCAGGCAGACTCTCAACCACTGCGCCACCAGGGAAGCCCCTGATTACTTAACTTTTGAGCCTGAGTTTCCTTAGCTGTGAAATAGGGATGATACATACATCAGAGAGCTATTTTGAAAGTAATGTGTATAAAGCTTTGGGTATAGTGCCTAGTTAATAGTAGTCAATAACTGAAAGCATTAAAAACAGTAGCTAAAATGAAAGATGCCACCATTAAGTCAAAATTTTAGTAATAGAAGGGGAAAAGGTGAATTTAATATTCTTTCTGTCCTTTTAGTGGAAAGGTCCACCTGGTAAAGGGATATTTTTACAATAGCGAGAAGGTTAACTGAAAAGTGAGTATTGATAAATAAGAATTATAACCAAGAATTAGTGCTTACTGTGTGACAGATGCTCACATTTAATCCTCAGAATAGCCTATGAGGTAAGCTGCCCCTCCTGGAGAAGGTTTTCTTTATCTGAGTGAGGTGACTACCTCCTTTTTTTGTATTCTTCTACTCCGTGTTGTACTCTATGTTTTATATGTAACCCCTACCCCTTCTCCACTTCTCATCCCCAGTGAAAGGTTTTCTATGTATTTGGCCCAGAAGTGGCCCACAGTAAGTTGACTGTTGAGATATTGAATCTTTGTGTCTTTTTGGTCAAAATGAAATTCTACCTTCTTTATGTTATAGGTAAAAATTTAAGCATTAAAAGCTGAATGTTGGTCTGAAGTAAAAATACGAAGAAAATAGTTGTGGATAAAGAAAATGCTCAATCAGTCTGAGACTTGCCCCCCGCCCCCCTGCCTTCCCCTAATACATACTGTTTGTTAAGATAAACAAATATAGTATTTCAAAGTAGCCATTGCTCTGGAAATCACCTTAGAGTAAATGTAATGAACTTCAAAGATGTGTCCAAATTCTGTGTTTGTAAGTAATTTTACTATAATGGGTATTATTCAAGCTTGAAATTATTTAATACAAAGAAACATTCTTTATTCATACTATGAACAACTGTCTTCCAAAACACAGACCACAATGTGTGCATTCTTATTTGAATAACACAGGGAGTAATGTCAAATTATTTTTGCAGTTTTTTTGTCATTGCACAAATTTTCACAAAACTGCATTCCTGACCATAGATTTTTAGAGTTGGAAGGAACCTAAGAGATTTAATCTCACTTCTTCCTGCCACCCAGGGAGATGAAGCGTTTTATCCAAAGTCATGTAGCTAACTAATGACAGAGCCAAGGAGAGGACAGAGTCCTTTATCCAGTTGCCATAGTGTTATATTCCTCTGGAAAACACTGCCTACTCACTCTTGGTTTTTAATGCTAGTTAGAGTCTTGGTGTGAGGGTTTTTTCCATGACTGACTAGTGCTCTTTTGTTTTCTTGTGTGGGTGTCTGGGAACAAGCTATCAAGGGTGGTGGTTTTTGTTGTTGTTTGTGAAAAACTAACAGTGTATAAGACACTAAAGAAGGGAAAGGCATTTGTCTGGTTAGCATTTAGGGGTCAGGAAGGAGTGGTTGTAGCTCCAGCGCTTTGCCCTCAATATCCATACGCAGGTATTTTAAAGTTGGGTTTCATAACCTGGGGTCTGAATTCCCTAAACTTTTAAGAAAATTATGCAACTATATGCTTATCTCCTAAGAAAAGAATCTGTAGCTTTCATCAGGTTGTCAAAGTTAAAAACTGTTTTAGAAGGAGAGAAAGCTAAGCAAACCTGATTAAGAACTGGGTCCCCACTCTTGAACTCTATGTACTAATTATACTAGAGAGCTCTCTTATCTCCTTACCACACCTTGTGCTGGTGTCCTTTCCTACTGACAGGCCTTCTCCGGATAGCTTCCTGGATCTTGTCATGGAAGCCACTGGAGGCCCTGGCCTTCTTTTTGCAGGAACTTTTCCCATAAGTTTCCCAAGGCTACCTTCTCTCTCCCTTCTCTGCTTACTGTTTCCAGGAAAAGGTGTGAGACTCAGGGATTTTTGTTCATTAGAAAGCTCGAGTGTTATTTCAGTTACATTCTGGTTAAAGGGAATTTGTGAGCTGATTTGAGAAACTAAGACTATCGCTGTATGAAAAAAAAATGCACTCAATTCCAATCAATACTTTGCAAGTTAACTTTTAGAATGCCTTTAGCTTTTTAGTTAGGGAATCTTTGTGTTTGATCTAAAAACTCTTTACACTTTCTAAAAACAGAATGAAAATCTGTGGATGGTGGTTTAGGAGTTGCCCAGATCTGTCTGTAAAAGTGTTTTAATTTAGTTTTTTGTTCCTGAATTTTATTAGACTTAGAAGAGTCTACCCCTCAATAGGAATTCATAATTAAAGAGCTTCCTTCCTAGATGAGAACATGTAGAAAGCACGTTCTACATTTTTAAGTCTAGCATCTGGACACACAAAGAAAAAGCTACCACCAAGATTGATGTTGGAAGAATTTGTTTGTTTATTAATTTAAAAAAGCCCTTACTAAGTATATACCATGAACCCTCAAGCATCACGTTGGACGCTGGGAAATGAGAAGTGGTCTCTTCCCTTGCAAAGTTCATGCTCTGCTAGGGGCACAGCTCAATCAATAATAATTCAGCATGCTAACTGCTCTAATGGAGGTACCAAAACAGCATTGGAATCAATCCTGGCCAGGAAGAGAGGTGGGTGTTAGGATAAAATTCACAGAAAGGTGACAAATATTTGAGGTTCCTATTGAACTCAAAGGTTCAATAGGAATTTGTCAGGAAAAGAAGGGATCTAGGTATCGATGGCATGTTTGCACCTTCCTAACTTTAACTAAAATTCACATTTACCACTCTCTTTGTGTTTTCAATTAGAGCTCCAAACGAGAATGGAAGCCACTGGAGGACCGTAGTTGCACAGACATACCGTGGCTGCTGCTTTTTATCCTGTTCTGCATTGGGATGGTAAGAAACTCACAGATCCTCAGAACTTGAACTCATGATCAGAGGGGATGACGGGGAGTTAGTTTAAAGAGGGAACTTGTTATTTATTTATTTACTTATATCTGTAAATAAATAAATAACCCCTCTTGAATTGCTTACATCTGGAAGTCCTAGGATACCATTGAAGCAGGTTATTTTTCCCCATACAGTTAAGTGGTATTTGGAACCCCTTGACTTTTTTTTTTTTTTTTGGTTTGCATGAAAACTGTGGTCAAAATTAAGGAATAATTGAAACTCTATCTCTTTGACTAGCCCATTTCAGAAAGCCAGGTAATTTGACCAAAATATCCGTGAACTATGATCTTGATGGGATGGTGAGCAGAGCAATGGTCATGGGGTCAAGTCCTGAGTATTCATCCAACCCAGTCACACAAACCTGATGGTTATTTTTTGTGCCATTCAGTTTCCTTTCAGGGACTTGGTGTTCTTTTGTATAAAATTAGAGGTTTTGCTAGATGATATCTACAACGCTTCCAGTTCTGACATTTTTTAGTTCTTCCTAGAAGGAGGCTGGTTTCTCCCTGCTTCTTCCTCCTTCGACCCATACTAGGCTCCTGCTGCCTGCTGTGTCTACTGTAATAAGTGGCATCTCTCAGTCAGAGGTCACGGGAGCTGGTGATTTTCCAGTGGGTGTGGAGGGTGGAGGAGCAGAGTGCAAAGTGCTGGGGCTGTGCTTACTCAGATTGCATCCCCGCTCTACCCTGCAGGGGTTTCCACACAGGGTTCAGGGACTTTAGTGTCACTGCCACCAGTGTGCTGGGCTGGAAAAAAGGTAGAAAGCAGCTGTTTTAGAGCTAGCCGATATTTCGAGCTAGCAAGCACTTAGAAATCCTCATCTGGTGCATCACCCTCATTATATACGTTAAGAAATCAGACCCCAGAGATGATAATGAACATCCCAAGGCCACACTCATAGTGAATGGCAGAGTTGGGAACAGAGCCCAGGACTCTTTACCTTCCAGGCCAGTGCTCTTTTCTGCCACTTAGTTTCCTCTCCCTCGAGGGGATCAGGGGATCACGCAGACAGTATTGTTCTCTCTTTCCTTAGGCTTTGCAGCTGGAAACACAATCATGCTACCTCAGGCACCCTTTTTTTTTTCACTCAAGTGTGAGTGTATTTAACCTCCTTTTTCCCATACCTTTCTTTTTTTTTTTTTTTTTTTTTAGGAATCTTGTTATTTTTTTATTTATTACTACTTTTTACGTAATCCTATTTTGTGTCTCTCTGCGGCTGCCCACCTCGAAAATGTCATTTGAGAAGCACAGAACAACCCTATTCATGGCTAATGGGCATAAGTATAGGCACCAGTCCAGCTTCTGAATCAAGGAAAAGAAAGCAGTGAACTCTGATGAGATATAATAAATCCAGTAAAATAAAGAGTGTTAGTTTTAAAGATAATAAACAGCTCAGTTTCATCAAATCTAGGATATTTAGAAAACATCAAAATACCCATTTCCTAACTTAGGACTTGTAAGATGTTATTCAAGAGTCTACTTAGTTTAATGGAGTAGCAACTGAAATGCAGCATCAGAGTGTGGAGAACATTCTTTGCTAACAGAACTAGTCCACAACCTCTCCCCACCCCCGAATTTCACCCTGGGATAAATAGCAGCTGACCTTTCAAAATTATGTTTATAAAAATATGTACCTGCCACCCGAGGTGCTTTTGATTTTCTGTGCTAAAATAGCTCAGGAAAGTGCAATCATTAATGTTAATAGGCTGATTTGGGAGTGACCAGAGAGTAGGGAGCCATTTGTTTACTGAAACGTTGTAATGCAATGGTAATTAATATAATGTTAATTTCAGTGTGATGGTAATTAAGACCCACTGTGTGTACTTTTAAATGCAGGCATAGCATTATTTGTTTTGGAATGATTCTTTTTATGGATTACCATCTTGGAGCTGAGCTAACATCAAATTTTGCCATGTGGAAACTGGAGAAATCTCAAAGTTCTGTTGCACACCTTACTGGCACAACAATAGACCAGAGTTTTTTTTTGGTCTTCTGAGTATGTGTTTTGTATGTTTTTTAAAAGTTGTATTTTGTTTTTGCCTTTGGATTTCATTCCATAGTACCTTTCAGAGAAACATTCAACAAATATTTTTTGAGGATTATCATGGGCTTGATGCTTTCATATATGTATTTATCTCACTAAATTCTCCCAGTTACACTATGAAATGGGTTTTATCCCCAGTTTACAGGCAAAGTGTAGTGAGATTAAGTATTAGCTTATCTAAGAATATACTGCTGCCCATGAAAGGCAAAAATAGAATAGGAACCGGAACTTTCTGCCTATATTCTTTTCAGCTAGTGGCCCAGTTGCTTCTGCTTTTATAGTCAATCTTTGCAGCCCATTACTCAAACTATATCTTTACTCACTGCCCTTACTTGCAGTTCTTTGCTCACTCCTTGGTATCTATTCTGTAGTTCTGAAATATTTTAACATCTTGTCATCTTTTACTCATTTTCACCATTAAATCTTTTTATTTATACATGTTCATCTCGTCATAAATACTTGTACTTCTCTTTTATTTCTTCCCTTTTAAGGTTTTTCCATGCTTGTCTAGAACTTAGAGTATTTTTCAAAGTAAATTGCTATCAGCCTTTGTGAGCGCTATCGTCTTCCACATTCGAACTTATTCAATATTTTGAAATTATTGGACATATGCTTACCCTGTTCTAAAAAATTACATGTAGCATTGTACTTCTAAATTTTTATTTTCCATTAAGATAGTAAACAAGTGGTTCTTAACACTAGCTGCATATTGGAATTAGCTGGTATTAGAATAAAAATACTCGTTCCTGGGCCCCACCCCAGTGAATCTGATTTAATCTCTATGGTTCTAATGTTCAGCCAGTGTTGAGACCTACTGTTGTAGGCACGGATAAACTACTGAAGAGTTTTAAGCAAGAAATGATATGGCTGGGTTTAGAAACATGGCCCTGGTAGCCAAAATAAATGTAAAGTCATTGTAAAGAGGGAAGAGATTTCAGGCCACCAGTTCAGAGGCTGATGCAACAGTTCAGATGAGTCTAGATAAGAGGTGAAAAACCTGAAATAAGGAAATAGTAAAGGAGAGGAGAGAGAGTGAAGGAGCGGGATCAATTATATTTGGTGTCACCAGTGTTGCGGGCAAGTGGGAAACAGATAAAGGATGACTAAGAGATTCTTGTGTTATGGGTTCTGCGTAAGCTTTTTCAGCTCAAATCCTACTCCAGCTCCTTGTAGGTTCCAAACCACAGTTTCTGTGCACATGAAGGAATAAGAGTGGGATGGATAAACAAAGTACTACTTTGTTAGTAGCCAAGCAGTCACTTGATTATGCCCAGTTCCTTGGTAAACATGACCTGTGGAATGAAGCTTGGCCCACATGGACTCAAGGTTCTTCCCACCTTGGATAGTCTGACTTCATTCTGTCCCAAGTAGAGGTAGATGTGAGAAGAGGAAAGGAAAGAGATCCACCTGGACCCAATCTGCCCAGATCATCTTACCTCAAAAGTCAGGAAAAAGAGGAGTCTGGATGGTCCTAACAGGAGTACGTACCTTGGAAAATAGAAGACACAGATACCTCCTACAACTTACCCCTGATCATTATTGCTGCTTACTTATGGACTAGGTATTGTCCTCTGCACTCAATACAGATTTAATTTTCACAACTGCCCAGTGAAGTAGATACCACTGTTATCATCATTCCCACTTTACAGATAAGGAGGCACAGTGGTATGTTGAATAACTTGTCTAAGATTACACAGTGGCGGCAGCATTGAACCCAGGGTAGAAGAGTTAGAAGGCAAGACCTCAAGAGATAGTCAGTCCCTTCTTTGTTGCCCGGAATTGGGAACAACGAAAGAAGTTGCTGTTAAGAACATGGACCTGTAGGACACAGTAACCTCACCTGCCAGTTAAATGTGGTCTAGTCAATATTTCAGACTCTGAGCAAAGAGTTTAGCATTCCTGCTTCCTCTAGTGCAGAGTTAGGACGCTAGAGTCCTCTCACTCCATATCCTAGCTGTGCAGTCTAGTCAGGAACGGTGCTGCTAACGGAGATACGGCATATGCAGGAAGGGGAAGTGGTTTGGGGAAATGTGGAAGGAGGTGAGTTGTGGACATGTACAGTGTGTGGGTAGGGATAAGCAGTTGAAAATACAGAGCTGGAATTTTGGAGAATGATCTGGACTAGAGCTGGATTTAGGAGCCATTATAGGTCTGCATAGGTTGTCCCTGCAGACTGCTTTCAAGGACCTTTTTTATTTTATAGCCCGTAGTCTAGTTCTTAGAGCATAGTGTTTCTACCTCATTAACTATTGTGGAGTATGCAGCACAAAGTGAAAGACTCAAAGGCTCACTGCAGTGTTTCGTCACCTGTGTGATGGGCTGTGCCTTGGCAGGATGATAGAATAGGAGGAACAGCATGCCAAAAATCACCTTAAGGTCACCTGATCCAAGTGGCTACCTACTTTCTGTTAAATCTTTTGGTTTTTCTTTTTTTTTTTATCATTGTGGTAAAATATACATAACTTAAAATATATTATTTTAACTATTTTTAAATGTACAGTTCAGTTAAATCCATTTACTTTTAATCTACATCCCCTCCCGCCCCTTCCCCACTCAGTCATTATAGTGGATCAAAAGGGCCTATACTTCTCCCTGGAAGTATACCCTGAAAAAATTTACTCTGTATGTACTTTCCCTTAGAATCATAACATTTTGGAAGTGGAAAGGGCTTTTGAGATTAATCTAGTCCATTCTTAATGACAGGTAAGGAGACTGAGGCTCAGAGAATTTAAAGTGACTTGTCTGGGATCATGAGTATTTGCAAAAGAGCTGGGTTCAGTTCTCAGTACATATTCTTTGTCTGTGTTTTCTTTTTCATTGCTCGAGCTGCCCATGGAACTGAACCTCTCTCTGATTTTGCTCCCTCATGCCCCATTATTTTTCTCTTTTGAGAACACTTCCGTTCTTTCAGGGTGAACTTTACGTATTATAACCCTTTGTACCTTGCATGGCATCTTGCGTTTTTATGTGCTCAATAAATGCTTATTGAGTGGATATTTCCTAGACTTCCAACCATTCTTGTTTTTTTCCTCTTTCTTAGAGTAATGTATCCTATTAAACTTTAAAGAAATCCAGAAATCTGGCAGATTGGCAAAGCTTTTAACTTTGTTTTTGAAATTTGCTTGCATAAGTATTAGTTCTGCATCAGGCATTCTAATTCTATCCCGTCTGCTGGGTCCTAATAGCCCCCTTGTCTCAGGGTTCTCAGAACAGGAGGAAGAGAAGCCAAGTGTTACTCTGAAGTCTGACAAATTAGTTATTAGCAGACTGACTCCAAGTGTTGATTGAGATAAGAGAGGAAGTCTTTGAGAAAAAAGCCTGGATATATTTTCATTAATCCCCGGGAGAAGGCTTGTAAGCCTTAGTCTTTTTCCCCCATCTTTTTATCTTGAAGTATGCTTCATAATGCCATATTCATACCCCATCCCCACCCCTCATGCATGTTTTGTTGACTTTTTTTTTTCTTCAGAGAGAAACTGAGGCCTCTGCCTTGCTCAGTTGCACGGTAAATGCTCCACGTGTGAAATTCAAACATGCTTGTGAAATAAAATATGTCCCTTTTTTTGACTGAGAGTGAATGAAACTAAGCCAAAACTCTTACTTAAGTTGAACTAATAAACCCTGTGATGTGAAGGGGAAATGAGCACAGTTCATTAATTAGCAAATTGTCTTTTCTCTGACGTAGGCAGTAGGTACTTATTAGTTGCCAGATCTTGCCTGTGATCTACCATCCCTGTATCCCTTTATCTGATTTGAGTCACCTCCTGTTTGTTATTAGATTTGTCTGCTCCTTCTCTCTCTCTTCAAATAGCAGTTCTGAAAGCACTTCAATAGCTTAGTCATTTTAAGATTTTAGCCAGGATTCTCTTCCTTACTAATAGACTTACTTTCTCTCTAGTGATTGCTCCCTGCTCTAGGTGTATAAAAGCTTTCCTCGTCCCCCTTATCATTTGCTTAGTTAATGTGATTTCCTTCTGTTGAGTACGGCCCCCATCCGCCTCACGGAGCCATTAAATTATTGAGTGCGTTCTGTAAAATTTCTCTCAGCCTATTTTAATTTCATGTACCACATTTTTTCTCATTTGAAACTGTATTGCTTCCTGCATTTGGATTTCACATTTTTTTAAAAAAGGAGATTGTCTTTTTAATTATATTTGGCCTAGTTCTCCATTGTCACTACTTGTACCATATAGGAAGTCTCTGGAATAACAGTCTTGGTTTCTTTCTATCTTATTAGCTTCCTATTCTCCTTCCTTCTCCGCTGCAGCTTTTTACCCTCTCCACCCTAACGCTTTAGGAAGCTACTAAGAAGTTTAAATGGCCTCTGTGAAAATATGTCAGTGTCCCATTTTACCAATATATATGGAACATTTATAATTTATACTCTGCCTACATCCCAGAGGGATATGAGGTGGCTTATGATTTTTTAAAAAAACAACACAAACACACACACATGCACAAAAACCACATGTTCCACAGTATTGTTAAAAATAGTCATAAAGGGAAATCAGAAACCATTTAAGGCAATCTGTAACACAAAGTACTTATAAACATAAGAAGAATATTTGTATAAAAAGTGAAAGAAGAACATAACCTTTTAATTATGCAGGGGCTTTCCTATTTTAGACTAGTAGTGAAAGAAGATTGTAATTGTGGTCTGAATGTTTCTGTGTCATAACAAAATGACTGACACTAGTTCTCACTTTCCCTGACCCCTTAGAAAGTCTTGTCTAAAGTAGAGAACTGAAGTTTTTGGCTTGTCCCCAATTACTGTTGTCAACCTCTTTAGTCTTTCTCACTAACAGGCACCATACATTGATCACCTGCCATGTACCAGACCAGCTAGAAGTTAGAGATGCATTATCTCATTTAGTCCTCATCATTAGGCTGTGAAACAGTTGATATTACTTTGTGTCAGAGATGAGGAGGAAACATCTAAGTGGGTAACTGGATCAAAGTTATACAGGTAGTAAGTGGTAGAATGAGGGTTTGAATCCAGAACTTTCTGGATTCCCTTTCTATTACTCTGTGATCCTTCTTGTTAAAGAGCTGTATTGGAAAAGTCAGCCATGAAACCTCCAATATTTACCTCCACCTCCAGTTTTGTTTAGTGTAGGGCTTCTTAATTTGAAGTTCAAGGATATGCTTAAAATGGCATGCTGGGAGAGCGGACCCCAGAGAGCCCCGAGCAGCGCCACCGCTTCCGCCGACCTAGTTACCATCACAGCCTGGGAGGAGCCGCAGCTGCTGCAGGGGGCCCCAGTCACCGTCGCCGCAACCAGGAGCAGCGAGGCCGAGACCCGGCAGCCGCCCTCAGCGCTGCCAACACCACGCCCTGCACGACGGGCAGCGGCGGCGCAGGGCGCGGCGGCCCAGGCAGCCTCATATCAGCAGCGCCTGCCGGCGGAGACGACAAGGTCATCGCAACGAAGGTTTTGGGAACAGTAAAATGGTTCATTGTAAGAAACGGGTAGGGCTTCATCAACGGGAGTGACACCAAGGAAGATGTGTTTGCACACCAGACTGCCGTAAAGAAGAACCCCAGGAAGTACCTTCACAGCGTAGGAGATGGAGAGACTGTGGAGTTTGATGTCGTTGAAGGAGAAAGGGACGCGGAGGCAGCAAATGTTACAGGCCCTGGTGGAGTTCCAGCGCAAGGCAGTAAATGTGCAGCAGACCATAACCATTATAGACGCTCTCCACGTCGCAGGGGTCCTCCCCGCAATTACCAGCAGAATTACCAAATCAGTGAGAGCCGGGAAAAGGATGGGGGATCGGAGAGCGCTCCTGAAGGCCAGGCCCAACAGCGGCGGCCCTACCACAGGCGAAGATGCCCACCTTACTGCCTGCGGAGACCCTATGGGTGTCGACCACAGTATTCCAACTCTCCTGTGCAGGGAGAGGTGATGTAGGGTGTTGACAACCAGGGCGCAGGAGAACAAGGTAGACCAGTGAGACAGAATACGTATCGGGGTTATAGACCACGATTCCGCAGGGGCCCTCCTCGCTAGAGACAGCCCGGAGAGGACGGCAATGAAGAAGATAAGGAAAATCAAGGAGATGAGACCCAAGGTCAGCAGCCACCTCAACGTCGGTACCGCCGCAACTTCAATTACAGACGCAGACGCCCAGAAAACCCTAAACCACAAGGCGGCGAAGAGACAAAAGCAGCCGATGATCCACCAGCTGAGAATTCGTCAGCTTGTCTGCTCCCGAGGCTGAGCAGGGCGGGGCTGAGTAAATGCCAGTTTACCATCTCTACCATCATCCGGTTTAGTCATCCAACAAGAAGAAATGAATACGAAATTCCAGCAATAAGCAATGAACAAAAGATTGGAGCTCAAGACCTTAAGTGCTTGCTTTTTGCCTGCTGAGCAGATAACTAGAGCTATCTGCATTATCTATGCAGCATGAGGTTTTTATTATTTTTACCTAAAGACGTATCTTTTTGGTAATGACAAACGTGTTTTTTGTTTTTTTTTTTTTAAAAAGCCTGGTTTTTCTCAATACACCTTTAAAGGTTTTTAAATTGTTTCATATCTGGTCAAGTTGAGATTTTTAAGAACCTCATTTTAATTTGTAATAAAAGTTTACAGGTTGATTTTTTTCAAAAAAGTCAACAAACTGCAAGCACCTGTTAATAAAGGTCTTAAATTTTTAAAAAATGGCATGCTGATTT
Source organism: Delphinapterus leucas (assembly GCF_059928025.1). NCBI lineage: Eukaryota > Metazoa > Chordata > Mammalia > Artiodactyla > Monodontidae > Delphinapterus > Delphinapterus leucas. Next base: position 97,545,945 of record NC_143134.1, read on the forward strand.
GCACATGTATATGTATGTTGGGGAGTATACCTATTTTTCTCATGTCTTAATATTGGCTTGAAGTTCTGAGGTGGAACTAATTGCCCTGCAGTCTCCTTGGAGGAGTCAGGAGAGAGGGAGAGGGAAACCAGAGTGAGGGTGAATGAGTGAATACTGACCAGCCTATGCCTAACTCCAGTGCTAGCAGTTAGCTGTGCTTTGAGGCAGAAGGGTACTAACATGTACTGAGACAGACACTTTACATTATTATCTTAGGTATTTGTCACAGCAGCCTTAGTGGTAAGTGGTTTTAGCCCCAACTTAGAGATGGGTAAAGTGAGGCATGGAGAATTAAGTAAGTTTGTCCAAGGTCACCTGAGTAGAAAATGGACTCATCAGTATTCCACCGATCGGTGCAGGTTTATCTGATTCCAAAGCCCATGGTCTTTCCCTTACAACACGTTCTCATTTCTAGCGACTGTAATAGCCAGCATTTATTGAGCTCTTACTATGTGCCAAACAGGATTCTTACCCCCTTGCTGGATTGTTTCATTTAATCCTTACAGCAGCCTTAAGAGCGACACTCATTATCTTCATTTTACAGGTGAGTAGACTGAGGCACAGAGAAGTAAAATAACTTGGCAAAAGGATCAGAGGGTGAGAGGGTAGTGAATCAGGCATAGTCTCTGCTCCAAGTCCACTTTCTTACAAAGCGTAGTTTCAAGACGTTTTCACTAGGTAGACCTACACTCTCTACGCTTCCCCCTTCATTTTCCTTACCTGCACGATAAACATAGAGGAGCTATTTAGAAAAAAGAGTTTGTTTGCCTTTTTAGGAAAGCAGGTTTAAGGGGGAAATCCTTTGAGGCATTGCATATGAGTACGGTATTTACCAGTGTAGACCTGAGCTCTAGCAGCCTGCTTAGGTAAGCACTACTCATGATACTTGGCTATGATGAGTGAAACAGTGATAATCTCTACCTTTGTTCGTCGCTTTAATAAAGATAACAAAAAACTCAGCCTTTTTAATGACCGTGTTGCAAGAATATTTCTTAACCCCCGTCCTTTCTCCCAATTCAGTCAGTTTATTAGTGGTGACTCACCTTATTTCCTGTTCTTAATGCCCAGTAGCCTGCAGTTGAGTGTAGGGTTTTATTGCTTTGCTTTGGTCAGTGCATCCTCAATTTAGCAAGCATGATGCAGTTCTGAAGGAAGTACCATTTGCCTTTGGCACTGTGGCGAAGCATATTCCCATGAAATGAAGTGACCTTTGCGGCACACGGACCCAGTGCCTCACTCTCTTCAAGTCTCCAATATTCAGAGCGTGGCGGTGCTTCATGGTATAATTCTTTGGCTTGTATACAACTTTACTGCAGGAAGGGAACAGAAGTGTTGTGTGTACTGAAGTGATAGTGATTCAAAACCCACATACCTATTGTTCTTTGAATTTTTGTCTTTCATCTGTGGCTGTTGTTCATTTAACAGAACTCTTTTACAACCAAATAAAACTAAAGAATGAAGAAAGCTGGGTCTGAGTCTATGCTCTGATCTTTACTAGCTTCTATGGCCTTGGGCAACTTATTTATGCTCTCTGGGCCTCAGTTTCCCCATCATCAGGATTAGAGAAAATGTATGGGAAGCATCTGGTACAGATCCAGGCATTGAGCAGATGTTCAATACAGAGAAGCTGCTATTATTATTGTAAAATGCAAAGACAACCTTATGATGTAAAAGCTTGAGATTTGTTATTGTAGCAAATAGTGTTACCCTGTGGACTGCTTTGTATATCGCTTATGTGAAATCCAAGGAAAACAGTGAAATAGTGTTTGCAAAAGGAAAGATAGCTCTTTGTTCCCTTCAAGGGACAAAAGCAGCTCATTATTTTATCAAGTAGTGACTGTTGCTATTGAAATGGTTTATTTGTATGTTTTTTTCTGTTTTTTTTCCCCTAGGGATTTATTTGTGGCTTTTCAGTAGCAACAGGTGCAGCAGCAAGACTAGTGTCAGGATACGACAGCTATGGAAATATCTGTGGGCAGAAAAATGCAAAGTTGGAAGCAATACCAAACAGTGGCATGGACCACACCCACCGGAAGTGAGTAGACTGGCTGAATGGTGAACACTGGAAACTTTGAAGGGGAGGGGGCATCCTGCTTTTCTTACTGTTATAAAGATAATATCTTACGGAATATTATTTTTATATGTTTCCTGTTGATGTTTTTTAATTTTCTTTTTAACTGTCCACTTGAATCATTTCTAGTTTTGGTCTATAAATACATTTTCCAGGAAACAAAATTAGGTGCCATGTTAAAATGGGCTACCTTGAGGTTTTAATGAGTAAATGCGTGATTTGAGAGGGTTACTCTTGTACTCTGTTTTCCGACTCACCTTTAGGCTGTACACTAAGTTTTAACACAGAAAATAATATAATATTTTTCTTCCTAAGAGTGTACTTGATGGAAGGCAGAGGGACAATGGATTTTGACACATTAAAGTTACAATAAAGCATTTTGTGCTGCATCATTTATAAGTACACATTGATTTCCAGTTTTATAAGAGATGTATTTGCTTTGTCAGACTTTGAAATTTCTTTTGGGTTCTCAAGGTTCAGCGTTTGGATTTCACGAAATTCCTGACTTAATCGCCTCTTTTCTTCAAAAGAGCTATTTTTTCATTTTTAATGTCTTTGGGGAAAATATATTTCATCAGACATTTTATGTATGATAGTATGTTTGTTCACACTGTATTTATGCCCCATCAAACTTTATTAGACAGCGCTAATAAATAAATACAGGTCTTCAGAATTAACCGAATTAATTTTAAGGTAACAGGTTAACCAATTCCATTAATGAACTTTATAGGAAAAGGCTAAAGCAGATAAAAACATTTTTTAGACTGTAGTTCTGTTATATTTGGGGGGATATAATAACTATATTTACTGTTAGATAAATCTGTTGGTTAAATCTGGGCCCCTAATTAAGTAGAAGATTCATTTGATAAATGCAAAGACTTGAAAAAAATCCAAATAGTTCATCATATCTTAGAGATATTCCTCCATTTAATGAAGGAATAATGCAGTTCAAATAAATAATTCTAAATAATGATCATGAATACTTGTATAGTATGCCATAGTCAAAAAGTATATAATACCAACCTGTGGGGTAGGTGTAGCAGAGGCCTTAAAGAGATTGAAATGACTTCACCAAAAGTCTGGTGGGCAGTGGATGTCCAAGACAGACCATGGACTTTTCTCTTGATAGGTACCTGCATCCCTTAACAGAAGAAGTGAAAATTGGACTCTCAGAGCATAATTTGGAGAATTGTTTCATTTGTCCTTCTTTTTGATTGCTTCATGAAATTAACACAAATTTTAGACTTTGTGTTATTTGTTGTAGCAAATCTACCCAAACTTCTTATTTTGAAATAATTTTAGACTCATAGAGAAGTTGCAAAAATAGTACAGAGTTCTGCATACATATATATTTTTGAAGGTACTGTCAAATATTTGTAACTTTTTAATGCTGTTGACATGTACCAAACATAAAGTATTACCATTTAGATAATTGAGGAGACAGGAGGAAAAGGCTCTACTTCCTCAGGTCTACTGCTGAGATGAGGTCATGATCTTTCTTATGGCTCCCTTTTTAACTTGCTGGTAACTCCAAGCATATTCTTACCATAAAGTTTGTGTAACTGTCACTTCATCCTTAAGCTTATTAGGTTCATTTGATCAGTTTTTAATTTCAAATCCTCAGATTATTCTATGTATATTTTGGCCTCTTGCAAAGAAAGCCTGCTTATTTTTCTGAAAAAGTGGTTCCCTTTCCTTGAATGCGTAGCACAGTTGAGACACATTCATGGATAGCTTGTAGGGTAGTGTCCCAAGTATAGCTATGCCTTAACTCATGTATATATGTTTAAAATTTATTTTTTAAATTTTTTATTTTATTTTATTTTATTTTTTGCGGTACGCGGGCCTCTCACTGTTGTGGCCTCTCCCGTTGCGGAGCACAGGCTCCGGACGCTCAGGCTCAGCGGCCGTGGCTCACAGGCCCAGCCGCTCCGCGGCATGTGGGATCTTCCTGGACCGGGGCACGAACCCATGTCCCCTGCATCAGCAGGCGGACTCTCAACCACTGCGCCACCAGGGAAGCCCTAAAATTTATTTTTGATCTCTACTTCTTCTCTGCATATGAACATTTTAGCACTGAGCCATCTAAGTATTTCTATCTATAAGTAATTTTTTAAATAAATGAATGGTACTGTTTTGAACGTATCTTTCTCAGGTAAGTCTATACTATTTGGATTTGAGAGGAGGTAGAAAATCTTTGTGTTTGTTACCTATACTCCATCCTTTTTTTTTTTTTTTTTTCCTGCCAAATGCATTGGTTTCCTCCTTTTTCACACATACATCTTTGGCTTTATTATGAATACCATGCCCTTCCATTCCTATAGAAATTTTTATACCTGTTTTGTCTGCTGTTACCTCAACTTGACCTTGATCATTTTCTCCCATCCCTTATCCTCAGCCCCTAGTTCCTGGTACTTACTAGAACCTCCATACATAGTTGTTGAATAAGTTAATGAATGAATCCTCTAAAATCTTGAATACAGCTCTTTCTTGCCTTCATGAATATTGTTTCCTCTATCAGAAAAAAACAAATCCGCTTATTCTTCATGTGGCTAAATTCTATTCATCCTTCAGCTCTCAGTATAAATGTTACCTCCCAGAAAGGTCTTTTTTAAGCTCATAATTTGTCTCATTTTATCCTGTAATATGTGTAATTATACATTTATTTTGTGATTATTTGTTAAATGTTGGTCTCTTCTAAGTTCTGTGAAAGCAGAGGTGAGGTCTCTTTTGTTCACTGCTGTATCCTCAGTACCTGGAATGTAGTAGGCACTCAATTAAACGTTTGTTGAATGAGTAAATAAATTTATTTATTTTTTGGGCTTCCTTGGTGGTGTACTGGTTGAGGGTCCGCCTGCCGATGCAGGGGACGTGGGTTCGTGCCCTGGTCCGGGAAGATCCCACATGCCGCAGAGCGACTAGACCCGTGAGCCATGGCCGCTGAGCCTGCACATCTGGAGCCTGTGCTCCGCAACGGGAGAGGCCACAAGAGTGAGAGGCCCGCGTACCACAAAAAAAAAAAAAAAAAAAAATTATTTATTTTTTTGAATATGTTCTCAAAGTGAATTACTGAGTCTGAATATTTAAAGGTTATTAATGCATATCACTAAGTGCCTTTCCATACAGTCTGTTCCATTTACATTCCCACCAACAAAGTGTCTGAGATTGCTTTATCTTTGCTAGTATTATTAGTTTTTGTACTAATCTGATCAACCACAAAGTGGTGTTTTATAGTTTTAATTTGCATTCCTTTGATTATTCATGAATGTGACCCCCCCCCCCCCCCCCCCCCCCCCCGTCGCTGCCGCCCCAATGTTTGTTGGCCTCTCATGAAGACTGTTGTGCCAGCATATCTATTCTTGGTCTTCTTATCTCTAATCTTCTCCATCCTTTATACTGTGATAGGATTAAGTTCTTTGAAGCACTTTTTACTGTCATTTCCCTGCTCTAGAGCCTTTCCTTTTGTGTGATTATCTACAGTATTGAAAATGAGCCCACTTAGCCCTACCGTGACCTAGACCCAATGTACCTCTTCAGTCTTAGCTCACTGTTTCTCAGTGTAGTGATACTACTGTCCATGGTATTCAGTTTATTCTACCTCTGTGCTGTCCCTCTACCTCTCTGCCAATCTGAATTCTTGAAAAAATGTGGGTCTCATACCCTCTCTATGGAATATTTCAAAACTAACTTTATCCCAAAACTTTATACTTGGATTTCTATTTCCTTTAAGTTGTTCTCTAATTATACTGTGCTTCTTATCTGCTTGTATTAATGATCAGTTGCTAGGAAACAATATTTCCATAAACTTAGTGGCTTAGGACAGAAGACATTTATTATGTCACAGTTCCTGTGGGTCAGGAATCTGGATTTGCCTTAGCTGGACTCCTGCTTCAGAGCCTCTCAGAAGGCTGCAATCAAGGTGTTGGTCAGAGCCGGCGTTCTGCTGGGGAAGTTCCCCTTCCAAGCTCAGGTGGTTGTTGGCAGCACATACCCCTTGAGGATTGTTAGACTGAGAGCCTTAGCTCTTTACTGGCTGTCAGCCAGAGGCCACCTTCATTGCATGCTATGTGGGCCTCTCCACATGGCAGCTTACTTCAAAGCCAACGGGGAGGGAGTCAATACAGAGAGTCTGCTAGCAAGATGGAAGTTACAGTCTTATGTAATGTAACTATGCAAGTAAGATCCCCTCACCTTTGCCATATTCTACTGGTTAGAAACAAGTCACAGGTCCCACCCAAACTTAAGGGGAGGGGTCTGAATTGTAGGAGGTAGGGATAATTAGGGCATCTTAGAGTCTCAGTGCCACACTGCCCAACTCTGTCTCCCTGGAGCACCATGTTTTGTATGACTCCCAAATTTCAAAAACCAAGAGTTGTTTTTTCATAAGGGCTTATTGAATTGCAATAAAATAGGAAGGAGGTAAGTCAAGAGAGTCATGGGAAGGGAAATGTCTTTGACCTGTTCTAACCAGAAAATTTAAGATACCAAGACGACTGTAAGAATTCTATAGTAGTAAAGAAAAGTCTGTGTTTATTTTTTTAATCGTTCTAATTATAATGTGTTCTTTTTCTCCAAATAATATTTACTGTAGTAATAAAGATGTATAGGAACATGGCAGACAATATTTTATGAGATACTGGAAGGCTTCAACTTCAAATGGATTATATTCCCAAAGTTGATTTTTAAGTCAGTTGCTTGAGATGTATAAAACTTTTCTGCCTAGAAACAATGCTATAAATAAAGTTCTGACACTGGGTCAACGTAGAAAAGCTCATTTATCTTAGAACCATAAAGTGCCAGAGATGAAAGGGATCTTTAAGATTATCTAATAGGTAACCTCCTTAAAGCATTGCATCAAATATTTGTGAGTGCCAACTAAGGCCCAGAGAAGAAAATGACTTGTATTTATAGCTGAGCTATGGTATTAATGTTACTGTAGAGCATGGGTGTGGCTTATAGCCATTTTTTTTTGGTAGTGGGGATTGGGATGGTAATAATATATTTTGAACTCTGGTTGGCAATTCCAAAAACATATCTCTTCTGCCACATTCTAGATTGCCTATCATTTTCAAAACCATAAAGCTAGTCTTAGGGCTTCCCTGGTGGCACAGTGGTTAAGAATCTGCCTGCCAATGCAGGGGACATGGGTTTGAGCCCTGGTCCGGGAAGATCCCACATGCCGGGGAGCAACTAAGCCCATGCACAACAATTACTGAGCCTGTGCTCTAGAGCCCGCGAGCCACAACTACTGAACCCGTGTGCCACAACTACTGAAGCCCACGTGCCTAGAGCCCATGCTCCACAGCAAGAGAAGATACTGCAATGAGAAGCCTGCGCACCTCAACGAAGAGTAGGCCCCGCTCACTGCAACTAGAGAAAGCCAGCATGCAGCAATGAAGATCCAACACAGCCAAAAATAAATAAATTTTTAAAAAAACAAAAAAATAAAATAAAGTTAGTCTTAGAGTGTATGTGTCAATTTTTAGACAGAATCATTATTATTATAGAAATTGTTCCCAGAAAGGAAGCCCCATCTATTTTCATCTTATTTAAAATTTATATTTATTTATTTATTTTTACAGTAGGTCCTTGTTGGTTATCTTTTAAATATAGCAGTGTGTACATGTCAATGCCAAACTCCTAATCTATCCCTCCCTCCTTCCTTCCCCCCTGGTAACCATAAGTTCATTCTCTACGTCTGTGAATCTGTTTCTGTTTTGTAAATAAGTTCATTTGTATAAGTTTTTTTTTTAGATTCCGCATATAAGTGATATCATATGACATTTGTCTTTCTCTGTCTGACTTACTTCACTTAGTATGATAATCTCCAAGTCCATCCATGTTGCTGCAAATGGCATTATTTCATTCTTTTTATGGCTGAGTAGTATTCCATTGTATATATATATACCACATCTTCTTTATCCATTCATCTGTTGATGGACGTTTAGGTTGCTTCCATGTCTTGGCTATTGTAAACAGTGCTGCAATGAACATTGGGGTGCATGTATCCTTTCGAACCATGTTTTTCTCTAGATATATGCCCAGGAGTGGGATTGCTGGATCATATGGCAACTCTATTTTTAGTTTTTTGTTTTTTTTTTTTTGCCGTACGCGGGCCTCTCACTGTTGTGGCCTCTCCCATTGCAGAGCACAGTCTCCGGACAGGCAGGCTCAGTGGCCATGGCTCACGGGCCCGGCTGCTCCACGGCATGTGGGATCTTCCCGGACCAGGGCACGCACCCGTGTCCCCTGCATCGGCAGGCGGACTCCCAAACACTGGGCCACTAGGGAAGCCCGTATTTTTAGTTTTTTAAGGAACCTCCATACTGTTCTCCATAGTGACTGTACCAATTTACATTCTCACCAACAGTGTAGAAGGTTACCTTTTCTCCACACCCTCTCCAGCATTTATTGTTTGTAGATTTTTTGATGATGGCCATTCTGACTGGTGTGAGGTGATATCATTATAGTTTTGATTTGCAAATCATCAAATCATCCATCAAATCTCTGCTTTATCCTTATCAATTTGGATAAAGCAGCAATGCTTCTAGTTCTAAGATACCTGAATTAGTGTATATGAGAACTATATGGGGGTAAAGCATCTAACTCTGTTGACCCCTGGTAAGGCGATTGGAGGAGGGGAGGTACTGTGTTTCCTCCATGGATAGTCCCTTTTTCTGGTTGCTTGGGATGGGAGAGGCTAAGGCAAGGTGGCAGTGGCTCTTAGTATACATAGGCTATCATAAAGCTGGGTGAGGGTATGTAGGGAACTGCTTTTAACCATTTTGATATAGGCATTATATTATTAATAGAACTCTGTTCTCCATTCTGCAAACAATCCTAACATACAGCTTAGTGTCCACTTTCTTTGTTGCTCTAAGAAGTTTTCTCAGCTTATCTCACTTATCAATATTGATCTTTCTGCAGAGGTTCTGAAGGTACCTCTAATACACAAATTTTTTGTGTGTACTTTTTTTTTTGCACAAATCTAATGTTCTTCTTTATCTTTTTGGCTTTTCTCTAAGGAAGCCATTAAAGTCCCAATCACTGATAAAAGCTCTGTGGCCCTAAAATGCCTCTCAGATTTCAGATGAATCAGTGTCAACAAGATGTGCAGGAAGTAGAGGTCTGAGGAGGTTGATGGCACGTATGTGTGAGTAAAAATCCATAGGGGGCATTTTATTTGAGACCTTTTTCAGTTACCTTCATAATATTTAGCAGGGTATCTAGTGTGAGTTTTACTTCTTTTCTTTAACTGTCTCATTCCCCAGAAATCCACAGCTTAGAATGTTTGTGCTGGAAGGGCCCTTGAGATCACTGAGCCCCTTCATTTTTTTTTTTATTATTATTATTTTTTGTGGTATGCAGGCCTCTCACTGTTGTGGCCTCTCCCATTGCAGAGCACAGGCTCCGGACGCACAGGCTCAGCGGCCGTGGACCACGGGCCCAGCCGCTCCGCGGCATGTGGGATCTTCCCGGACCGGGGCACAAACCCACGTCCCCTGCATCGGCAGGCAGACTCCCAACCACTGCGCCACCAGGGAAGCCCCGAGCCCCTTCATTTTATAGGTGAAGAAACTGGGGTCTAGGAAACATCAGTGACTTGACAAAGACAGTAATACCAGGACGAGCTCTCCACTCTCCATGTTTAGTATAGTGCTCTTTGCATTATATGCTATACTGTCTCTGGTAAGCTACACAGTGATTCTACTTTCTCACCCTTTTCGCTTTTGGGGCCTCTCCCTTCCAACATTTAAAGATGAAAGAAACTTAGTAGAACATGCAAAGAAGAAAGGGCAGGTTATATAAATCAATAAAGTTATAACTAAAGAAACTTCGTAAGGAACCAAAGCACCTATACAATCTCTGAAGGCTTTGAATAATTTGGAGGCAATCTTGTGTGTTTCTTTCTCTGTAAGATAAAGAATATGAATTTTAATGATGAAATGCATTTTTCTCATTTCACATTTGTATATTTTTGCCATTTGTATGTGTTAAATATTCATTGAAAAACATGTAGCTTAAAATTGGCAATGTTACTTTCTTAGTAAGATCATTGATTGTTTAATAGGCAATAGTCTTATTTTAAAGAAACTGTCTATTTTTATAATCTCTGCATGGATACAGAATAGGACTTCAGGGACTTCCCTGGTGGTCCAGTGGTTAAGACTCCATGCTTGCAGTGCAGGGGCCCCGGTTCGATCACTGGTCAGGGAGCTAGATCCCGCATGCTGCAACTAAGACCTGGCATAGCCAAATAAATAAATAAATAAAATATTAAAAAAAACAAAAATAGAATGGGACTTTAGTGGCCACTGAATCTCAGAATTCTGTAGGTTTAGTGTCTGGTTCAGTCTATCCCATGATTGCTAATTACCTTATTAACTTTTTCCCCCTGGTTTCTTTTTTTTTTAATTGAAGTATAATTGATATACAATACTATATAAAGCTTATTAACTTTTATGATGTCTTATTTATTATTTAGGGGGTTGGTAGTGATATTATACCCATATGAAGAATGTGTTCACATTTTAAACTACTCATGACCAGACTGCCAAGCTTTCTGGGCCTATACTCTGCCATATAACCATATATTTTAGGAAGAACTTAAAAAAAAATTAGTTATCATATAAAACATAGACCTGTTTTGGAGACTTTTTAAAGAGTTATCAAATCTTGTTGACTATGCATATCTGTCTCTGTTTGCAAAAAAGAAAGACTAGAAAAGTAAAGATAAAATTTGCTAGAATATTCACTTTGAGGATCCTTTTATCAGCTATGTACAGTTCTTCATGTTTACGTCGCTAGGGCTTATTTCTCTTCCTCCCAATGACTTAAATCAAATTACTGCCTACTGAATGACTATCCTTCACCATTCTTTAAAATTCTGTTTATTATTTTAGTCGTCAGCAAACATTTATTGAAAATCTACTGTGTGCTAAAAACCTCTATTAAGAATAACAAAATAGGAAACAACCTAAATGGCTGAAAAGAGAGGTTTGCTTTAATTCATTCATTCATTCATGAATTATATTTTTTGGCCATCTTCTTTGGGTTAGGCATTGGAGATTATACTCCTGAGAAAAATAGGCACACTCTTTTATCTCATGGAAATTACAATCTAGTAGAGAAAACAGAACTTAATAATATCATCATATAATCACAAATGTTATTACAGCTGTCAAAAGTGTTATGAAGGGCGAGATATAAGGGCACCAGAGTGGTTATAACAGGAGGACCTGGTGCAGTCTGAATACTATGGAACGGTAAAAATGACAGTATAGAATTATGTCCATTGACGTGGAATATCCACATAACATTATTAAGGGGAAAATAAAGTTATAAATCAGTATATATAGTGTGATTTTTATTTATATATATGAAAAATATATGTACATAATAAAGTATAGAATGACATGAAAATATTAACAGTGTGATTAACTGTTGAATTATGGGTCATTTAAATTTTCTTTTATGCTTCTTTTTTTCCTAAGTTTTCTACCATCAGTGTATATTATTTGGGCAATGAAAAAAAAATTAGAGTTAAAAAAAAGGAATTCACAGTCCCTGTCCTTGAAGAGCTTGCGTTCTAATGAGGAAGACAAAATACACAGATAAACTATGACAGTGCAGTGTGGGGCATCCTATAAAAGTGTTGTATATTGAAAGCTGGGTGACTCCAGTTTCCTGGGTTCCTAACTGCAGGCTGGTGGGGACAGGAAAACAAGGCAATTTGGTGGTAGCACTGGGAGCACTATTGTGTTCAGTTCTACTGCTTCTGTAACAAATTGCCACAAACTAAGTGCCTTAAAACAACAAAGGTTTGTAAATCAGAATTCTCTGCACAGCACGGCTCAGCTGGTTCCCTGCCCCAGGTTTCACAAGGCTGACATCAGAGGGTTGGCAGGGCTGTGTTCCTTACTAGAGGCTCTGGGGAATGAACCTTCTTCCAAGTTCATTCAGGCTGTTGGCAGAGTTCAGTTCCATGTGGCTGTAGGACGAACTTCCATTTCCTTGCTGGCTATCAGCCAGGGGTCATTCTCAGCTTCTAGAGGTAACCTATGTATTCTGTAGCCTATATATTCTGTGGCTTATGGTCCCTTTCCTTCAACAACAGTGGGTCAAATCCTTCTCAGGCTTCAGTGTTTTCGACTTCCCCTTCTTTAGGGTTGCCTCTTAGTTCTAGATTGTCCATGTGGGTTAGAGAATCTCTCAGCCAATGACTCGGGGTTCAGGAACAGAGTCATTCAAAGTAGGGTTTTTTTAGAGCCCCAGTTCGGTGAGTTGGGGGTTCAGAGCAGAACTTGCATTCTAGCAGGGGAAAAATCAAATAAAGTAGATCTGTGGAAGGAGGGCACACGTAGTGATGATGGTGCAGGAGGGAGCTGATGATGGATGGTCATGTGGGTTCTTGGCCCAAGAGGCAGCTCCAAGAGCCCACCTATAGTGAGGATGAGATTCCGATTAGAATGCTAAGCTTGGTTCTTGTTGGCTGAAGAACATCGTCTACAGGTTGGAGTTCTGCAGGCCAGCCTAAAGCCTGATGAAAACTGGTGCACACAGTAAGGAGCTCCCAGCTCTGTCTTGTGGAGTTGTAGAAACTTAGGAGAACAGAGGTAGCACATTTATCCGTTGTGCTGGGTTTTATGGAGTGTCCCGGGTATTCTTCAGAGCAACCCAGTAGATATCTGCTCATTCCCGCACTTAGGGATAAGTTTGAACAAATGGAGATACTTTGAGCCTTTGTTGAGTTTGCCTTTGCTTTGAGGGAAAGCACTGTCCTCTGTGCCCTCCTGTCAAATACTCTCTGACTGCAACATTAACCTACCACCGGTCCTAGTTTGGCTTGACACAAAAAAGAGCAGCCTAGATAGATACTTCACTTGAACTTGCATTTGGGGACTCATTTGCCCACAAATTTACAAGCATTTGGAAACAGTAACATTTATGGTGTTCTATGGAAACTTACTGTATTATTTATGCAATTTTTTCCTAATTTTTCATTTTTTTCTCATGAAAGTTGTAAAAATGATAGTTAAACTTTCAGAAAGCAGATTTATGATGTCATCTTTGGAAAATAGTTTTTGTCATTTCATGATTACACCCTCTTTATCCTGAGTTTTTAAAACACTTTTTACGAAGTAGCGTCTGTATTGCTAGTGAAATTCTTCCTTTAGGAAAATACTTACTCTGGATAATACTGCTAGCAATTTGAAAGAAGAGATCCAACTGCATGCCATAGGAAATTCAGGACTTGAAAGTCAAAATGTTGAGCAGATTCTAAATAAGGAAGTAAAAAGCCACTCAACAGAATTAGATGATAGGCATACACCTAGGCAAAGGAGGGATGATTGCTTTCTCTGTGTTACCTGCCTAGGTTGTATACTTGACATATCTAAGTTAAACAACTGATTGCACATCCTCAACCTAGAGTCTTACTACTTGGGTTGGTTCCAGGTTAACCAGACAGCTGTAAAGTTTCTTTGTTATTTTGTCATTGTACATAAGCTTATGGATATGACCTTTGTAATATACTTTAGGTTATTATGAACCACTTCAACTATGAACTTTATAGTCATCAATTTGCAACCTACTTATGTTTATCTGGATGTGAGAGTTGAGGGCAACTGAGAAGTTAGAGGGTATACAGTCCACACATGACCACACTCACTTCTGACACCAAATGCAAGTTCAGGGGTCCACAAGACCACCCTTAGTTTCAGTAATTTTCCAGAAGCCCTCACAGAACTTACTGAAGTCTGTTACACTCACAGTTACAGTTTATTACAAGGAAAAGCAAACAGATGTAAGGAGATGCTAACAGGAGAAGCTGTACTGTTGTTCTCTCCCCCTGGAGTCAGGGCATGTTACTTGCTTGGCATTGATGTGTGATAATATGCATGGAGTATTGCCACCTGGGAAGCTCAGCCAAGCTTCAGCATTCAGAATTTTTATAGGGCTCCATTATGCAAGCATGATTCATTACCCATGTGGCTGACTCAGTCTCAGCCCCTTCTGGTCAGGCTGATACTATATGATCCAAAACTCCTGGTCTATATGACATTGCTGATCTTTCTAAGAGTGGTCAACTTCCACCCTAAATCCTATCTGGTGAGGCCCACCTCCAGCCTTCACATTGTTGACTACCTGCCTTAACCTAAATCCCCACGCAAATAAAGACACTCCTACAAAGCTTAGAGATTAACTCCCCAAAGCCCAGGGCAAAGACCAGACCTCTTTCTGAGTAGGTTAAATTTGTTACTACCCACTGGGACTCTTTAGATTAAGTTGCATTTTGTAAAATGCATTTTCAAGATGAAATTTAAAATATCTTATAGTCTTATTGAGGTATAACTTACGTATAATAATTTATCCATTTTAAGTGTACAGTTTTGGTAACTATACAGTCATGTGCTCCCCATCATAATCCATACTTCTTTTACCCCCAGAAAATTACCTCATGCTCATTTGCAGTCAATCTATGCCCCATCCTTGTCCGCAAATAACCACCGATCTGCTTTCTGTCAGTATAGTTTTGCCTTTTCTAGAATTTCATATATATACATGGAATCATACAGTGTGTAGTATTTTCTCACTTTTTTTCACATAGCATAATAATGTGAGATTCATCCATGTTGTTAAATATATCAGTAGTTTGTTCCTTTTAAATTCCTGAGTAGTATTTCATTGTGTGGATGTATGACGTTTTGTTTATCTGTTCACCAGTTTTTGGATGTGTGTGTGTGTGTGTGTGTGTGTGTGTGTTTTCCATGCTTAACATTTTTTTCTATTGTGAATAACACTGCTTTGAAAATGTGTGTATATGATGTTGTATGAAGGTCTGTTTCATTACTCTTGGGTAGATACGTAAGATTGGGATTGCCAAGTCATATGGTGAGGCTATGTTTAACTTTATAAGATGTTACCAAACTGTTCTGCATTCCCACTAGGAAAGGAGGAGAGTTACAGCTGCTCCATCTCCTCACTAACATTTCATATTATCAGGCTTTTTAATCTTAACGATTCTAGTACATGTGTAGTGGTATCTTACTGTGGTTTTAATTTTCATATGTCTAGTGACTGATGATGTTGAGCATCTTAAGTGCTAGTTGACCATCCATATATCTTCTTTTGCAAAGTATTTAAGTCATTTACACATTTTAAAATAAATTGGTTTGTTTGTTTTAATAAGTTATGAGTTCTTTATGTATACTAGATAAAAGACCTTTGTCAGGCATGTTCTGTAAACATTTCTCTAATATGAGGTTTTCCTTTTCATTTTCTTGATGGTATCTTTCGACAAATGAAAGTTTTTAATTTTGATGAAGTCTAATTTATCCATGAGATAAATTTTAAAAACATCACACAAAAATGTGTCTTTTTAATGGTTCATGCCTTTTGTTTTCTAAGAAATCATTGCTGTACCCCAAAGTCACAAAGATTTTTTTGTTTTCTTCTGGAAGTTTTTTTATTTAGCATTTATGTTTAATGTTTGTGTACAGTGCGGAGAGGTCAAGGTTTGTTTGTTTTTCCCATATAAAAATCTAGCTATTTCCGCAGCATTTATTGAAAATGTTATCTTCCCCATTGAATTACCTTGGCACTTCTGTCAGAAAACAATTTCATTTTAAGTCTGAGGGCATGAGGGAAGTTTATGGAGTTTATTATAGTAGTGGCAGGTACCAATATTATGGAGAAATAGTCTATTTAAAATTAAACATAATAAGGATGTCACCTTTTTTATAGTATTATTTTAAGTAAATAGTTGCAACAAATCATATAAAAGAGATAAGTGAAATGTGTGTAAATCAATAGAGAGAAAAATAATGCTATTTGTCAATGACAAGGGACTGTATCCTGAATGTTTAGGAGATTCAACAAAAACATGTCTTGCAATGAGATGCTTAAATCATGGGTTATAAAAATATGCCTAACTGAATTCAGTCATTTATTTTGTCAGTAGACAAAATATAATGAAAAAGATAATACTTGTTTTATTAAAAAATCTAACAAGATATAGGGCCAAATACAGAGAATTATAATACTTCAGTAGAAAAAAAGAAAACAAATAGTAAGAGAAATATAGTCTACTCCTGGTTGAGTAGTCTTAATATGATAAAGATGACAATACTAACAAAGTTAATTTATAGATTTAATATAATACCAGTTAAGATACCAATAGGATGTTGAATTGAATTTGAGTGATAGCATAAATCACACAGTAAAGGAGCAGGCAAGAACTTCAGGGGGCAAATGTTTTTAAAAATTGTTCTTGTTCATAAAATTATTTGAGAGGGTTAGAATTAGGTGCATATATTTTAAGATAATTAAATGAAGATAAAGATCAGGAGCCATACCATGGAAGTAGAGAAAAGATTAGACCAGAAATCTAGGTTAGGTGTGGTTACTGAAGTTGATCATCAAATTAACTGTGAACTTTCTGTCTTTGAAGGCAGCAAAGGGAAACTCGTAGGTTTTACCAGAAGTTGCAATTCAAAGGCCTTTAGGCAGACACTGTTCGTCACTTAGGTGGCCTGGGAATAAGACAACAGGGAATGTTGGACACTTTGAACTTTATATGTGTGTGCCCATATGAAGGAGGGGAGGTGGTGGCTGATTGGTTCTATCTGATTCTTGGCATGTGGGTACATGGTCCCAGTGATACTAATTTTTCAAGAGAAGCCAGAAATTTATAGGCACGCTTATGACCTAATCACCTCCCAAAGGCCCCTATACCTCCTAATACCATCACCTTTGGGGGTTAGAATTCAACATGTGAATTTTGGGGAGACACATTCAGACCATAGCACCTATCATCTACTGATTTTTATTTTATTTATTTTACTTAATTTATTTATTTATTTTTGGCTGCATTGGGTTTTTGTTGCTGAGCGTGGGCTTTCTCTAGTTGCAGCAAGCGGGGGCTACCCTTCGTTGCGGTGTGCGGGCTTCTCCTTGCAGTGGCTTCTCTTGTGGAGCACAGGCTCTAGGCGCACGGGCTTCAGTAGGTGTGGCACATGGGCTCAGTAGTTGTGGCTCACGGGCTACAGAGTGCAGGCTCAGTAGTTGTGGCACACGGGCTTAGTTGCTCTGCAGCACGTGGGATCTTCCCGGACCAGGGCTTGAACCCATGTCCCCTGCATTGGCAGGTGGATTCTTAACCACTGCACTGCCAGGGAAGCCCTAGTGATCTTTAAATACTGGCAATTAGTGTACTGGCCAGACAAAATGTGTAGGGGGGAGGGGTACTCATTGTCTAAGTAAGGGTTATGTGTGTATAGTTGTCATTATCTAATTAAGGATTGTGTAGCTTAGAGAGGAACAAAGGGAGTTTGCCATTCAAGACCAAAACCTATTCCAAAGTATATTAACAAGACTACCTGAATGTGTGTTAATAATACTGATGGAAGCAAAATAGAAATATCAGAAATAAACTCATAGTGGTTTAATATATGAGAAAAGCGATCAGTGTTTAATAAAAAACATTGTTGAATGATAATATGAAGAAAACTGCATTTAGCTCTATCTTAATCTCATACCATGTGGAATAAATCCCAGATTAAATTTTTTTTTTTTTTTTTTGCGGTACGTGGGCCTCTCACTGTTGTGGCCTCTCCCGTTGCGGAGCACAGGCTCCGGACACGCAGGCTCAGCGGCCATGGCTCATGGGCCTAGCCACTCCACGGCATGTGGGATTTTCCCGGACCAGGGCACGAACCCATGTCCCCTGCATCAGCAGGCGGACTCTCAACCACTGCGCCACCAGGGAAGCCCCAAGATGAGTTAAATATTTTTAAACAAACATTATGTACTTACCTTTGTTATGGAGAGATCATTTATACATTGTTGAAGCAATAAAGAAATAAAATAGGACCAAGGTAGGCATGTTTGATTATCAAAAACTTTGATTCTCTGATATAAAGAAAAAGGCAATGCAGTGAGAATACTATTTGTTGTTTTTCTCTGATGGGTAAGATTTTCTCTGAAATTGGGATGTATCTATAAGTAGGCAGGTAACCAGTTATGGTTTACGCTGTAACCAAGGATGGTTTGCACTAGAGAGAAAAACATGAATATGTTTGGCTTAAAGATCTTCATTTGTAAAGTGAAGATAATAGTAGTACCTACTTCCTCGGGTGTTTTGGAGGAATGAGTATGATAAATGATGTCTACTCTTTAGCACATTGCCTGGAACCATAAATGTTAACTGCTATTTATTATAATCATCTTCATTATTACCATCTTCTAAAACAAGTTTCAAAGTTACTTATCAAAGCTTTTAACCCAGTTGGGGAAAACACAGCTATTTTAACCAACCTTACATTTGTGTAGTTTACAAAGCACTTTCACATCTTCTGTCTCATTGATTCTCACCCTAGACGTGGGAACTGTTTTAATTTCTTCCCAGTGGGGGTTTTCAGGATTCACTGTTCTGTAGTCCAGCTTCATCTTCATCATCACCCTTAAATCAATTCAACCTGATTCAAGAATTCCCCATTCTGACCACAGCCTTCTCTCTCCTTCCGGCTTGGGTGCTCTTCTTTGCCCACTGGAGTCATTCTTTCACTTCTAGTCCTTTGACTACTGTACTTTCTAAACACTCTTCCTTCACTACTTTTATCCTTATTTTTTCTTCTAATATAATTTTTTTATAATGTGTGATAGTATCTAGTACCTTTCTCTGCCTTACTCTGTCTTTCTCAAAGATTAAAAAGAGATCTGTGATGAGCAAAGGATTTGAATGGATATGTCTCCAAAGAGGAGAGATCAATGATCAATAAGCACATGAAAAGATGCTCAACATCATTTGTCATCAAGGAAATGCAAATCAAAACCACAGTGAGTTACCACTTCACATCCACTAGAATAGTTATAATAAAAAAGACATACAGTTAAATGTTGGCAAGAATGTGGAAAAATTGGATCCCTTTTACATTGCTGGTGGGAACAAAAAAGGTACAGCTACTCTGGGAAATAGTCTGGCAGTTCCTCAAAATATTAAACATGGAGTTACCATATGACCTAGCAGTTCCACTCCTTGGTATCTACCCAAAAGAAATAAAAACATATGTCCACACAAAGACTTGTATACAGATGTCCACAGCAGCATTATTCATAATAGCCAAAAGGGGAAAACAACACAAATGTGCACCAGCTGATGAATGGATAAATAAAATGTGGTATATCCATACAAAGGAATGTTATTTAGCCATCAAAAGGCATGAAGTACAGATATATGCTACAACATGGACAAACCTCAAAAACACTGTGCTAAGTCAAAGAAGCCAATCACAAAAGACCACATATTACATGATTACATTCATATGAAATGTTCAGAATAGGCAAATCTATGGAATGAAAATAGATTAGTGGTTGCCTAGGGCTGGGGGTTAGGGAGTGTGGGGGGATTGGAAGTGACTGCTAATAGATATAAGGTTTCTTTTGGGGGTGACAATGTTCTAAAATTAGATTGTGGTGATGGATGAACAACTTGGTAAAATGCACTTAAAAACATTGAATTGAATTATACAGTTTACAGGTGAATTTTATGGTAAGCAAATTATACCTCAGTAAAGCTTAAAACTAAAAAGAAAAATAAATTTCTGGCCTTTGGCTCTTAGCAGATAGGATTTATTTTGAGTACTGGAACAAGATGATTTTGAGAATCATCCCTTTGTGTAGTGTTGACTGTGAACTTGGGTTTAGGGGTATTCTTCTAGTTAGCTAGATTAAATAGAAAACTTTTTCTTGTAGCTCTTATGAAATATTTTTCAAAGGCTGTTTTAATTTGCTTTCTGTCTTAGTTTAGTATAAGGAACACAATATGTTATCTGACTCTTGTTTACCATTCTTGCAATTGTTTCTCCCTTTGATGGACAAGTGTAAGGAGGAGACAGACACTGTAGCTAAACGGGAGAATCATTTTCTCCCCATGGTTTCCAGTTCCATGCCTTTGTTTTGCAATGTTGGTACCTCTTTTGGCTCTTTGCTCATCTTACTTTACTCTTAGTTTTAATCTCTTTGGGGGCTTTTGACAATCTGTTCAAAGCTATGAACTATGAAGTCTCTCTTCAGAAAGCTACACGTGAATTTGTACCAAATTTTGCTTACAATCTCAGGAGGGTCACAGATTTCACTTAGGATAAGACTCTTTTTTTTTTTTTTGCGGTACGCAGGCCTCTCACTGTTGTGGCCTCTCCCGTTGCAGAGCACAGGCTCCGGACGCGCAGACTCAGTGGCCATGGCTCACGGGCCCAGCTGCTCCGCGGCATGTGGGATCTTCCTGGACCAGGGCACGAACCCGTGTCCCCTGCATCAGCAGGCGGACTCTCAACCACTGCTCCACCAGGGAAGCCCAGGATAAGAATCTTTACCCCATACACTCACTTTAGTGATCTCATGCACTCCTAGGGGTGAGGTTATCATTTATATGCTGATAATTCCAAAATCTCTGTCTCTTGTCCAGATTTCTCTGCTAGAACACTACAGCCAACTGTCTAGGTCCACTTGGACACCCCACAGTCACCCCTGACTCAAATTGTCTGAAGTTGGAACATGGTCTTTATCCCTCCTTACTGTCCTCCTCCTCCTGAGTTCTCTGCCTTATTGAACAGAACAAGAGCCCAAACCAAGGATGCCTTAGCCGACCTGGCCTAAATCAGATGCTAAGTGTCCTTCTTAATTTTTTCATTTCCCTCTCTCTATATAGTCATTGGGTTTTCTTAATTATGCCTATGTGCTCTTGAAATCTCCTTTTCATTCCCTTTCTCACCCTAGTCCAAGTCATCCTTTCTTGGTAGAGATTCAGTAGCCTCCTGACCAGTCTCCTTACTTTCTCTCTTGCTCATCTTTAATTCAGTCTCCCCATGGCAGCTGATGAACTCTCAGTGACTTCCTAGTGTCTTTAGAATGAACTCCAAACTTTCTGACATCTTTAATACCACTTGCAAGGCCCTACGTGATCTAGTTCCAGCTGGGCTGTCCAGCCATCTGTCTCTTGCATCACTGTCCATATCAACCATCCCGACCTTTTCCATTTTCTCAGTAATGCCACGCAGTCTCTCACTTCATAAGGCTTTGTGTGCTCTCTTCCCCCCCCTGCTCCCACCCCTCTTCCTCCACACCTTGCTAACTCTTACTCACTCTTTAGGTTCTGGCTGTAGATTTTCTTTCTTCTGGACTCCTATCCTGACTCTCCATTCATAGGGCCCTTTTGATGCATCCTCTGCTATCCTCCTTTCTCTGTTAAAGCATTTACACACAGTTTTGTCATTGCCTCCCTACTCTCTGGGCTGTAAACGCTGGGAAGGGAGACACTGGCTTGCGTTGGTCTTATTTTTCACCGTATCACTAGTGCTTATTTAGCCCTGCACCTGGCAAAGTGTTCAGTAAATTTCTGTTGAATGAATGAGAGTTGTCTCTTTTTACCTAAAATATCTTCTTCCTTCCCTTCCCTCTACTCTTGCCACACTTGGTAAAATCTTACACACTTACCACCCATTTATTAATTCAACAAATAAGAATGAAGCTCTTATTGGAGGCACTATTTTAGGCAGTGAGGATATGATGAATTAAACAGTTAAATATCTCTGCCTTCTGGGAGCTAATACTCTACCAGTGGAGAAAGGTAATAAACAGATAAATAAGTAAAATATACATTGTCTTATTGAGTGTAAGTGCTGAGGAGAAACAAGGCAAGAAAGATGGATAAGGTGCATCAGAGTAGAGAGATGGCATTTTAGATAGGGTGGTCAGGGAAGGCTTCTTTGAGAAGGTGACTTTTAAGTGAAGGCTTGAAGCAAGTGGAGGAGCTAACGATAGCCATGCTGCTATCTGAGGAAAGAACATTCCAGGCAGACAGAGGTGCAAAGGCCTCATGTGAGAGTGTGCCGGGCTGTTTGAGGACAGACTGGAGACCCAGGGGGAGTGAGGTCAGGGAGGTATTTATTCTCTGAGTATCAGTTATTGCCTCAATCCAATCCCTGGTCTTCCTCCATAGTTTTGAGTTTTTCCCAGCTCTCAATGCTATGAGTTTCCCAGGAAGGACTCTGAAAATTTCTCTTAGCAGTGACCTGTGAATCAAGGGCCGTGGCGGTGCTGGCGTACAAAGCTGCCGTGCTGGTGAGGGTTCAGTTGCTTCTTTGGAGGTTGGTGAGGTGCATGCTTAGGCATGGCTTTAACAAGAACTACCTCTTTCTCAGGACGGTTTCATCATTTTCTCATTGGGATTGGGGGGGCAGTGGGAAAGTGAGACCCCACAGTCATCAGCCTCATGTGTTGGGCTCCCCACAGTTCACCTCAGTCCTTTTCTGTTCTCTAGTCTGTCTTCGTGGAGTCTCGGGGGCTTTATAAAAATTGTACAACTCTGTCAGCCGCTATCGGGAGTTACAAATCTGAAGTCCAGTGGCTGCTCTCAGCTTGTTTCTCTTTCTCCACTTAGCTTTGTCCCAGTAAAGTTGTAGTTAATTATGTTGCATTTAGTTGGGTTAGGTGGGGTTTCACCGACATTAGTGTGCTGGCCCCGTAGCGCTATTCTTGTATAAAGCAGCTCTTCGTGGGGTAATTGGGTCCCACCCCGGCTGGGATGACTGGATTTGCCGTGCTGGCACCCCACACAGGAAGTAAGAAGCCTCCTCTGGGCGGAATTCTTCTGTGAGTGGAGTACAGACCCGGGGTTCTCTGCAGTCTATATTTAGCAGTAGCAGAAGCCTCTGCTAGGCTGTCCTGTTTTCCTTTTGGTGTGACTCACAAATGGCAGCATACTCTGTGGAAAGGGGCTATAAATTGTAAATTGATATGAGGTAATAATTGGGAAAATGATCAGACTCCATTTTTATTCCCCTCTGGGGAAAACACGTGTCAGGAATCACTAAAGCAGAAGGCGGCGGAGGGATTTTTCAGCCGGCTTTCCAGTTTTAGTGCTGCAGGGCTTCCATCCTGATTAGAGAGGACAGAAGCCAAATTTGGCAGGAGGCGGCCAGCAGACCCAGTATTTGCTTGCCACCTTTTGTTCCAAAAAGCCTTGCTGCAGAGAGTTGCCATGGCAGCGAGAGGCAATTTAATGGCAAAGGCTCATCTCTGGGGCAGCGCGCTGCTGGTACTGTAGCCTTCCCCTCTCTGGCCTTCAATCCAAGAGGCTGGTTATACGAGGGCATCACTGTGTCGTGGCCATTTGAAAGCAAGTTGTCTAATGGAGTAGAATTGAAAGATGCTCCCAAGTCTAGGGATGGCTATTTCTTCCAGCGCCTGCCTCTCCTTGGTGCATGGCCCTTTGATGTCCCATCCTGTAATCCACTTTCTCAAGTTATTTGCAATTCCTTAAATATGCTCTTTCATGCTTCTTTGCTTTTCCATATGCAGTTTCTTCTGCCTAGAATGCTCCCTTCCCCATCTGTCTGGAAAATTCCTACTCACTTTCAAAATGTGGCTTAGCTACTGCCTCCTGCTCTGTAATGCTTCCTCTAACCCCATATCCTCTGCGGAATTACACCGTTTCCTCTGCCATCCAAACCCTGCCTCATATCACGTGATTTTGAGATGACTCCGTAGTTTTCTTTTCTTCTTTAGTTACTTGCATTCAAGAATTGTTTTTTGGGTTTTTTTTTGTGTGTGTGTGAATTAAAAAAAAAAGTTTTATTTGTTTATTTATTTTTTGGCTGCATTGGGTCTTCCGGGCTGAGAGCAGGCTTTCTCTAGTTGCAGTGAGTGGGGGCTACTCTTTGTTATGGTGTGCGGGCTTCTTGTTGAGGTGGCTTCGCTTGTTGTGGAGCACAGGCTCTAGGCGTGCGGGCTTCAGTAGTTGTGGCACGGGGGCTCAGTAGTTGTGGTACGCGGGCTCTAGAGCGCAGGCTCAGTAGTTCCGGCACCGGGCTTAGTTGCTCCGCGGCATGTGGGATCTTCCCGTACCAGGGCTTGAACCTGTGTCCCCTGCATTGGCAGGCGGATTCTTAACCACTGCGCCACCAGGGAAGTCCCTGTTTTTTTGTGAATTTCATATCCCCAGGACCTAGCCCAGGAGTGGGCACGTAGTCAACACTTATAATGTTTGTTGAATGAATGAAGTGTTTTCATATCAACCTATTTAATCCTTGTCATGGGGGTGTTGCATACCACATAGCGGGCAACACTGTCATGTCCAAGTAGGGGTTCATCTGTTCTGGGATTCCAGAGGACTGACCCATCTTAATTCACTGATTTGATTGCTCTGTAACTCACTTTCCATTGCATTTATTCTCACTTTCCAATTTTTTTTTTTTTTGCGGTATGCGGGCCTCTCACTGTTGTGGCCTCTCCCGTTGTGGAGCACAGGCTCCGGACGCGCAGACTCAGTGGCCATGGCTCACGGGCCCAGCCACTCTGCGGCATGTGGGATCTTCCCGGACCGGGGCACGAACCCGTGTCCCCTGCATCGGCAGGCGGACTCTCAACCACTGCGCCACCAGGGAAGCCCCTCACTTTCCAATTTGAATTGGAATAGCAGTGGTGGAAAGAGCAACCCTTGGGACTCAGTCTCCCCAGGGCTCGTGTCTGTGTAGCCTTTGGTTAGTTGCCCAGCTTGTAAGTCTCAGTTCTCTCTTGTTGAAATAGGACGTGTGAGGACAGCGCCCACATGCTTTGTGGCCCAAAGTAAGTTCTTGGTAAATCTTACTGTTTTTACCTTGCCCTATCTTCCATGAGGAAAGTGACAGCAAAATAGAAGTTTAATCTAGGTTTGAACCTTCTCTGGCACCTTTATCTGCATCAGATTGTTCACTGTTCATCTTTTTGGCTCTGAGCACGGCTTTGAAAGTCACCCCTTTCTGTGCCTCTGCTCTTGTCACTTTTCTTGAGCTTCCCTGTGTTAGTGCCCCTCCCTTTGCCTCATAGCCCTGTTTTCATCTTTGGTGCATCTGTCCCCTTGAGTTCACTGTGTAGACAGATATTTCATTTAGGTATCTCTCCTTTCCTCCCCTTTTGGGGATACCTTGCTATTGCATTTCAAGAATTTCAGTTTTAACTGAATTCATCTTTTTCTCTCCTTCGATAATTCCCAGAAACCACTTCGACCGTAATATATATTTATCTGTCTTAACTGCTGCCCTCTCTAATGTTTGCATTACAGTTTGGTTTGAACATTTTTCTCCCTTCCCCTAAGTTTTAAGTTCAAAGCTCGCTTCGGCTGCTTTACAATTCTCTTTGCAAATATGTTCTCGGGATCATGCTGTGTGCGTGTTGTATAGGCCAGTGCCTGCAGGTGTCTGGGCTGTTTGATTTGTGGGGTATTTTTCTCTTGGTGCTTCTCTTCTCTCATTCCCACTTTTGCTATTTTAGTCATTCTAGTTCCTCTAAAGAATGGGAAGCTTATATCAAGCTGTTTTTAAGTTATTACTAGGTCTAGTAAAAGATTCACTGAGGATAGCAATGAAAATTTGCTTTTAACTTAGGTTTATAAATTATCTGTGACAGTGGTTCTCTGCCCTGAAAGGTTGGGGCATAGGAACCAAGGCGTGTAATTAGAGTTGCCTAAGATGCTTTCTCAAAATTCATATGCCCCATCCCTTTCCCATCCATTTGCCTGGTGGCAGAGCGGAAGTAGGATGTTTTAAGAAATCTTTCTAGAATATTTTATAGCTTTTTACCCAGTATCTCTTGCCTCCTCTCAGTTAAAAAACACTCATCTGTTGATTTGTTATTAAAATCTGCCAATGCCATGATTATTTGAGAGTTGGTTGTTTCATTTCAAAAAAATAAAATTGCCCCATAAAGTTCGTTTTGTTTGAAGTGAAAACTGAAACTAATCTAAGGATTTATTTACTGGGCTAAGGGCATTTTCAAATCAAAAGGCAAGAAAGTGCAGTTTTAATGAAGCCTAAATTTGTCTGTTTAATAGAAGCACTTTTCCTACTCTGTAAATATTCAGTTAAATACCAATTAGTTAAAATATAATTACTTATAGACATGTTGCCATGGATTGGATGAACTTCAGAATGCTGGAAACAATATTCAGAGTTAATATAGAACAGTTAAAATTATTAATTGTATTTGTGGGAAATATTTTAAGGATAGAGCAGATTGGAAATAGAGTGAAACTCAGAATCAGGAGGACTAGGTTTGATTTCATAACTCTGACACCTACCTACTAGCTTTCTTGGGCCATGTAGTTAGTCCCTACTACAAAACTGAGTTCATCTCTGTTTTGTCCTCTGTGGAAGGTTAAGACCTCCATCTCATAAAGTTGTTGTGAGGATCAAATAAAGTCATTAGCGTGACAGTTCCCAGCACCCAGACGTTCAGTAAATGTTGATAGAATCTAAATCTAAGGCCTACAAATTATTTTAAACATTGTGTGTGTCCACATGTGTTATGGGTATATGCATTTGAATATGGGAAATGTGTAGGGAATTAAGTTTATTGTGTTCTTAGACTGTGGAGTTGGGTGACTTTCGAGTTTAATGACGTGTATGTATATGAGTGTAATTCCTGAGGATACCATTTAAAGTTATTTTTGTAGTTCTGTTGAAGCAGATTCTTCTGAACCATATACACAGGGTAAAAAAATGTGCAGTGTTTTACAGTATTACAGTCATTGTAGAATTCTTCTTTCCCTCTTAATGTTGTTTGCCTTGTGCTAGATCAGTTCTGGAGACCTGCTTAGTTCTTATCAAGGCTAATGCCCTAACAGTCATGACTGCACCTACACAGATTTTTCCTCCAAATGAAAGCTAAATACTAATACTGTAGTCCTGTTTTATGTCCATATCAGAAGGTGTTGAATTTAGTGCCTTACTATGAAATGTAAATTTTGTGAAAGGCAAGTCAGTTTCTTAATGATATGAATCACTGAGTATATACTGCCTGTTAGATGCTTTATGTACGTTGTCAATAGCATTACAACAAATAAAGTAGGTGGTATGCAGTTTTACAGGTAAGGAAACTGGTGCTCAGAAGGATAAATATAGCTATCTGCAAGACCCTGGAAACCTCTGGCTTTCTCTCCTTTTCCCCAAGCATGTTTTTTGTTTTTTTTAAACTGTCAGGAGGTTCTCCAGATATTTCTTAAGGCATTGCTCATCACAGTTAACTCCTGTACCCCATCCCAGTTCTGCTGTCCACACCCTTCGCACCCCAAGTACATACCTAGAAACACACAACAGGATTGTTGTGAGGATAAATGAGTTAATATGTATAAAGGGTTTAATACAGTGTCTGGTACATAGTAAGTACTCAGTAAATGTTGGCTACCATTATTTTCATTGTTAATAGTATTATTATTATTAGTGGTGGTGGTAGTAAATGATTCAGTGGT
Source organism: Delphinapterus leucas (assembly GCF_059928025.1). Classification (NCBI taxonomy): domain Eukaryota; kingdom Metazoa; phylum Chordata; class Mammalia; order Artiodactyla; family Monodontidae; genus Delphinapterus; species Delphinapterus leucas. The sequence continues at coordinate 97,573,340 of NC_143134.1, forward strand.
TCTAGGACACCTTCCTCAAAGACCAGCATGTTCCGTGCCTAGTGGCTGGCTTGAGCAGTTCATTACACAAGGTCCCAGGCATGGGCATGCCCAGTAAGATGCACAGGATAGATGGAGGGAGAGTTAGTAAGGGAATGATTGTTTCCACACAAAGGGTGCCAGAAAGTTTTCTCTGTGCCCTAGATCCTTTGTTATTAGTGAATCCACTTCCAAACCACATCTTCCTGCCTGACTTCTTTCCTTTCCTTTTATCTACGGAGAACATTAATGGCGTTGGAATCACTGACAGAGTTGCAAAAAATTCATTTTTTTTAGTTTGGTGGTTTGTAGCTTATTCTTGGCCTGCATGCTGGGTTCCTGGTCCCCAGCTCCATTTAAGTGTTCAGTGGTTACTCCACCTGCAAAGGCCTTCCTGGTCTGTCATAGCCACCACTCCCAACTTTTTTTTTTCTGTTTAATTTTTTCCCTGATATCCCTTTATATGATCCATCTGAGCACACATATTGACTTTATCTTTTTGCTTTTCAGTTTTCTCACCTAATTCTTGTATTCGATTATATTTCCTGATTTGAATCATATTTTGTAAAGCAACAGAGTTTAACAGCGTGAGAAAGGTATTGGAAGATACGTTATTTTATAAAACTTTCCATGGACCCAGTAGAGTAGAACCCAGGGCTGGAGGTTCTTTAACTCTTATCTTGGGAGAAAGTATCCCTACTTGTACTCTCTCCCTGGATCAATAATATTAGACTTTGTTTATCTCAGTTAAGAGTGTTTGGCTCTTACCTTCTCTTTGGACAAATGATAACATCTGCAATCTTTGTCATCTCTTCTACCTTTATAACATTAAAAAAAATGTTTTAGTGTAATTTCTAATTAATTTTCTCTTTCCTAAAATATAAACGTACAGGAAACCAAACATAATTTAGGATTTGGGGAGTATTGTTTTTTAATTTTATTTATTTATTTTTGGCTGCGTTGGGTCTTCGTTGCTGTGCGTGGGCTTTCTCTAGTTGCGGTGAGCGGGGGCTACTCTTCGTTGCGGTACATGGGCTTCTCACTGCAGTGGCTTCTCTTGTTGTGGAGCACAGGCTCTAGGCGTGCAGGCTTCAGTAGTTGTGGCGCGTGGGCTCAGTAGTTGTGGCTCGTGGGCTCTAGAGCGCAGGCTCAGTAGTTGTGGCACACGGGCTTAGTTGCTCTGCAGCATGTGGGATCTTCCCGGACCAGGGATCGAACCCATGTCCCCTGCATTGGCAGGCGGATTCTTAACCACGGGGCCACCAGGGAAGCCCCTTGGGGAGTATTTTGTTTATATGAAATGGACATTTTTAGAAAACAGCATTTATTATTATAGTCATCTCAACTCAAAAGTAATTGGCACTCATTCTAGAAAATAAGAATTTTTTTTTAACATCTTTATTGGAGTATAATTGCTTTACAGTGTTGTGTTAGTTTCTGCTGTATAACAAAATGAATCAGCTATATGAATACGTATATCCCCATATCCCCTCCCTCTTGCATCTCCCTCCCACCCTCCTTATCCCACCCTCTAGGTGGTCGCAAAGCACAGAGCTGATCTCCCTATGCTATGCAGCTGCTTCCCACTAGCTATCTATTTTACATTTGATACTGTATATGTGTCAGTGCTACTCTCTCACTTCGTCCCAGCTTACCCTTCCCGCTCCCTGTGTCCTCAAGTCCATTCTCTACGTCTGTGTCTTTATTCCTGTCCTGCCCCTAAAAGTAGAAGAAAAAAATTAAAATCACTTTATTCTAATATCCAGAGATGACTGTAGTTGAACTGGTGGTGTATTTTCCTCTAGTCTATATTCAACTTTATATATTAAATTTTATATAATTTTATAATGCATTTTTATAATTATATATTCATTAGCTCAAGTTTATATGTCCTTTAAAAAATTTTTCTTTTTACTAACACCAGAACATTCAGATGAATCAATGAAACAAAATAGAGAACATAAACCCATATCCTCTAGTGTAGAAGAGTGACAACATGCTATGAACAGGAAATAATATTTTAAAAACAGCACTAGGGGGCTTCCCTGGTGGCGCAGTGGTTGAGAGTCCGCCTGCCGATGCAGGGGACTTGGGTTCGTGCCCCGGTCCGGGAAGATCCCACATGCCGCGGAGCGGCTGGGCACGTGAGCCATGGCTGCTGAGCCTGCGTGTCTGGAGCCTGTGCTCCGCAACGGGAGAGGCCACAACAGTGAGAGGCCCGCGTACCGAAAAAAAAAAAAAAGCACTAGGATAATTAGTTAATTACTTAGAAAATTAAAGTAACATATTTTCTCTCTTTTCTGTACACCAAATTGTATCTATGAAACATTTGATATGAGAAAGGGAAGCTACTTTTTGAACCATAAAAAAGTAGTGAACTAATTACAAAAATAAAACAGAAAAGATTTGATGGCAAAAATAGAAAACTATTTCAAAGTGACAGTTGGCAAATCATGAAAATACTTGTATCAGCCTTAACGTAAATTTAATACCCTTAATATACAAAGTTTTTATGATTCAGCAAGTAGCAGAACACCTCAATTTTAAAAACAAGCAAAAGATACAAAAAAAATTGAAAATACAAATGAACAATATATGAAGCAATGTTCAAATTCATCAAAAATGCAACTAAAACAGTAAGATATTTTTTACCCATTAAATTTTTTTTTTTTTTTTTTTTTTTGGCCCTGCTGCATACCTTGTGGGATCTTAGTTCCTCGACCAGGGATTGAACCTGGGCTCTCGGCAGTGAAAGTGAGGTGTCCCAACCACTGGACTACCAGGGAATTCCCTTTCTTTTTCTTTTCTTAATTTAAGTGTAATTGGCATACAACATGATGTTAATTCCAGGTGCACAGCGTAGTGACTTGATATTTCTATATATTACAAAATGAACACCATGATGAGTAGTTACCATCTATCACCTGTACAAAGATATTACAATAATATTAACTCTGTTCCCCATGCTGTACGTTTTGTTCCTGTGACTCATTTATTTTGTAACTGCAAGTTTGTACCTTTTAATCTCCCTCACCTATGTCACCCATCCCCCAGCCCATCTGGAAAGCACCTGTTTGTTCCCTGCATCTATGAGTCTGTTTCTGTTTTGTCATGTTTGTTCAATTGTTTTGTTTCTTAGATTCCACATATGGAATCATATGTGTATTTGTCTTTCACTCTCTGACTTATTTCACTTAGCATAATACTCTCTAGGTCCATCTATGTTGTCACAGCTGGCAAGATTTCATTCTTTTTTATGGTTGAGTAATATTCCATTATACATACATGTATATAACACATCTTCTTTATCCATTTATCCATCAATGGGCACTTAGGTTGCGTCCATATCTTGGCTATTGTGAATAATGCTGCAAATGAACATAGGAGTGCATATACCTTTTCGAATTAAGTGTTTTATTAGTTTTCTTTGGAAAAATACCCAGAAGTGGAATTGCAGGATCGTATGGTAGTTCTATTTTTAATTTTTTTAGGAACATCAGTACTATTTTCCATTGTGGCTGTACCAATTTATATTCCCAGTAACCGTACACGAGGGTTCCCTTTTCTCCACATCCTCGCCAACACTTGCTACTTGTTGTCATTTTGAGGATAGCCATTTTGACAGGTGTGAGGTGATATCTTATGGTTTGGGTTTGCATTTCACTGATGATTAGTGATGTTGAGCATCTTTTCGTATCCCTGTTGGCCATCTGTATGTCTTCTTGGGAAATTGTCTGTTCAGGTCCTCTTCCTATTTTTTAATTGGGTTGTTTGTTTTTCTGATGTTGAGTTATATGAGTTTTTTCTATATTTTGGATATTAGCCCCTTATTGGACATATCATTTGCAAATATCTTCTGCCATTCAGTAGGCAGCCTTTTCATTTTTTTGATAGTTCCTTTGCCATGTAAAAGCTTTTTAGTTTGATGTAGTCCCATTTGTTTATTTTTCTTTTGTTTCCCTTGCTTGAGGAGACAGATCCAAAAAATTTGCTAAGACCAATGTCTAATAGCATTTTTTAAAATATCTTTATTGGAGTATAATTGCTTTACAATGGTGTGTTAGTTTCTGCTTTATAACAGAGTGAATCAGTTATACATATACATATGTTCCCATATCTCTTCCCTCTTGCGTCTCCCTCCCTCCCACCCTCCCTATCCCACCCCTCTAGGTGGTCACAAACCACCGAGCTGATCTCCCTGTGCTATGCAGCTGCTTCCCACTAGCTATCTATTTTACGTTTGGTAGTGTATATATGTCCATGCCACTCTCTCACTTTACCTCTGTTATCTTCTAGGAGTTTTACAGTCGGATCTTACATTTAATCTTTAATCCATTTTGAGTTTATTTTTGTATATGGTATGAGAAAGTAGTCCAGTTTGATTCTTTAGCATGTGGCTGGCTGGTTTTCCTAACACCGTTTATTGAAGAGGCTGTCTTTTCCCCAGTGTATATCCTTGTCTTCTTTGTCATAGATTAACTGATCATAAGTGCATGAGTTAATTTCTGGGCTCTCTGTTTTGTTCCATTTTTCTATTTGTCTGTTTTTGTGCAAGTACCACACTGTTTTGACTACTGTAACTTTGTAGTACAGTTTGCAATGAGGGAGCATGATACCTCCAGCTTGTTCTTCTTTCTCAGATTGTTTTGCCTATTTGTGGCCTTCTGTGTTTCCATACAAATTTTAGAATTATTTGTTGTAATTCTATGAAAAATGCCATTGAAATTTTGATAGGGATTGCATTGACTCTATGGATTGTGTTGGGGAGTATGGTAATTTTAACAGTATTAATTCTTCCAGTCCATGAGTATGGTGTATCTTTCCATTTGTGTCATCTTCAGTTTCTTTCATCAGTGTCTTAGAGTTTTCTGAGTGTAGGTTTCTAACCTCCTTGGGTTAGATTTATTCCTAGGGCTTTTTTTTTTTTTTTTTGGATGCAATTGTAAATGAGATGTTTTCTTAATTTCTCATTGTGATAGTTTGTTGTTAGTATATAGAAACATAACAGATTTCTGTATATTAATTTTCTTATCCTGCAACTTTACTGAATTCATTGATGAGTTCTAATATTGATAGTTTTTGGTGGTGTCTTTAGGATTTTCTGTATATAGTATCGTCATCTGATATCAGTGATAGTTTTACCTCTTCCTTTCCAGTTTAGATTCCTTTTATTTCTTTTTCTTGTCTGATTTCTGTAGCTAGGCCTCCCATGTTGAATAAAGTGTCAAGAGTGGGCACCCTTGTTTTGTTCCTGATTTTAGAGGAAATGCTTTCAGCTTTTCACCTTTGAGTATGATGTTAACTGTGGGCTTGTCATTTATGGCCTTTATTATATTGAGGTATGTTCCTTCTATGCCCACTTTGTTAACAGTTTTTATCGCAAATGGATGGTGAATTTTGCCAAAAGTTTTTTTCCACATCTATTGAGATGACCATGTGATTTTTATTTTTCAGTTTGTTAATGTAGTGTATCATATTGATTGATTGAGAGATGTTAAATCATCCTTGCATCCCTGGGATAAATGCCATTTGATCATAGTGTATGATCCTTTTAACGTCTTGAATTTGGTTTGCTGATATTTTGTTGAGAATTTTTGCATCTATGTTCATCAGTGATATTGGCCTGTAATTTTCTTTTTCTGTGACGTCTTTGTCTAGTTTTGGTATCAGGGTGTTGCTGGCCTCATAGAATGAGTTTGGAAGCATTCCTTCCATTTCAATTTTTTGGTATAGTTTGAGAAGGATAGGTTTTACTTCTCCTTTAAGTGTTTGGTAGAATTCACCTGTGAAGCTCTCTGGTCCTGGACTTTGGTTTGTTGGGAGTTTTTTGATTACTGAATCAATTTCCTTCCTGGTAATCAGTGTATAGATATTTTCTGTTTCTTCCTGATTCAGTCTTGGAAGATCGTATGTTTCTAGGAATTTATTCATTTCTTCTAGGTTGTCCATTTTGTTGTCATATAATTGTTCATAGTAATCTCTTGTGATGCTTTGAATTTCTGTGGTGTTAGTTGCAACTTCTCTTTCATTTCTGATTTTCTTTATTTGGGCCTTCTCTTTTTCTCTTGATGAGTCTGGCTAAAGGCTTACCAATTTTGTTTGTCTTTCCAAAGAACCCACTCTTAGTTTCATTGATCTTTTCTATCATTTTTTAGTCACTATTTCATTTTATTTTTGCTCTGGTCTTTATTATTTCTTTCCTTTTATTAACTTTGGGTTTTGTTTGTTCTTCTTTTCCCAGTTCCTTTAGATGTATGGTTAGGTTTTTTATTTGAGATTTTTCTTGTTTCCTGAGGTAAACTTGATCACTATAAACTTTCCTCCTAGAACTGCTTTTGCTGCGTGTCATAGATTTTGGATTGTTGTATTTCTGTTCTCATTTGTCTCCAGGTATTTTTTGATTTCCTCTGTGATTTCTTTAGTGACCCATTGCTTGTTTAGTAGCATATTGTTTACCCTTCACATGTTTGTGGCTTTTGCAGTTTTGTTTCTTATAGTTGATTTCTACCAACTATGGTCTCATATCATTGAGGCCAGAAAAGATGCTTGATATGATTTCAGTATTCTTAAATTTATTGAGATTTGTTTTGTGGCCTAGCATGTGATCTATCCTGGACAGTGTTCTATGAGCACTTGAAAAGAATGTGTATTCTGCTGCTTTTGGATGGGATGTTCTTTATATATCAGTTAAGTTCATCTGATTTAATGTGTCATTTAAGGCCAGTGTTTCCTTATTGATTTTCTGTCCATTAATGTAAGTGGGCTGTTAAAGTCCCCTACTATTCTTGTGTTAATAATACAATCAGCAATTAACAATTAATAATACAAGAAACTGTGTCAATTTCTCCCTTTGTCTGCTAATATTTGCTTTATGTGTTTAAATGCTCCTGTGTTGGGTACGTATGTATTTACAGTTGTTATATCTGCTTCTTGGATCAATCCCTTGATCATTATATGGTATGCTTCTTTGTTTCTTGTTACAGTCTTTGTTTTAAAGTATAATTTTCTCTGTTCTAAGTATTGCTACCCCAGCTTTCGTTTGGTTTCCACTTGTATGGGATACCTTTTTCCATCCCCCCCACTTTCAATCTGTATCTGTCTTTAGATCTGAAGTGTGTCTCCTGTAGGCAGCATATAGATGGGTTTCATTTTTTTATCAATTCAGCCACTCTATGTCTTTTGATTAGAGAATTTAGTCCATTCACATTTAAACAATTATTAATATGTGTGTACTTATTCCCATTTTGTTAATTGTTTTCTGGTTGTTTTTGTAGTTCTGTTTTGTTCCTTTCTTCTTCGTTTGCTCTCTTCCCTTGTGATTTGATGACTCTCTTTAGTGTTACGTTTGGATTCCTTTCTCTTTTTTGTGTATCTATTATAGATTATTGATTTGTGGTTATTATGAGGTTCATATATAACAACATATTTATGCATGATTATTTTAAGTTGATAATCTCTTAAGTTCAAAGACATTCTAACAAGGAAGGTGCAATTTTAACACCCTCTTCCCCCTGCAGTGTTTAATGTTTTTGGTGGATGGACATGGGTCCTGGTATGGCTGACAGTGGGTTCCAGGGGGTCTGGGGCTAATGTCAGTCTGCTGGTGGGCAGGGCTGTCTGGGGCTAATGTCAGTCTGCTGGTGGGCAGGGCTGGTTCCCAGCATGGGTGGCTGCAAAGTTTGGTGCGTCTTGGGGCGGGTGCTAGCCTGCTGGTGGATAGTCCTGTGTCCCAGCATAGCTTACAGTAGGTCTTGGCCCTCTGGTGGGTGGGAGTAGGTCCTGGGGTAGCTCTCTATGGTGCCTGGGGCTGGTGTTGGCCCATTGGATGGAGAGGTTGGGTCCCTGCATGGCTGGCTGCTTGTCCTGGGTGGGGGGGCGCCCTGGGCCTGGGGTAACCAGCTTGTGGGCAGGTAAGCCCCTGGTGCTGATAGGCTAGAGGGAGGACTCCAAAATGGTGCTTGTCAGTACCAATGTCCTTGTGGTAGAACAAGTTCCCCAAAATGGCTGTGACCAGCAATCATGTCCCCAGGTGGGTTGAAATTGCCTCCTACCTGTCTAGGAGGCTCTCCCAAGATCAGCAAGTGAGTCTGACCTAGACTCATTTCAAATTACTATATCTGTGCTGGGTTTTGGAGCATGTGAGATTTTGTGTGTGTCCTTTAAGAGTGGAGTCTCTGTTTCCTACTGCCCTCTGACTCTCCAGTGTGCAAACCCTGCTGACCTTCAAAGTCAGATGTTCTGGAGGCTTGTTTTCCTGGTTCAGGGTCCCAGGGCTGGGCGCCCATATGAGGCACGGATCCCTCTCTCCCTGGGGAGAACCTCTGCAATTGTGATTATCCTCCCATTTGTGGGTTGCCTACTGAGAGGTGTGGATCTTTCCTGTACCACGTCTCCACCCCACTGTTCATCTAATTGTGATTCCTTCTTTATATCTTTAGTTGTGGGAAATCTTTTCTGCTAGTCTTCAGATCATTCTCATCAATAGTTGCTGTTGTAATTTTGGTGTGCCCATTGGAGGAGATAATCTCAGGGTCTTCCTACTCAGCCTTCTTGGCTATACCTTGTATATATCAATATATGTTCATTTTTATAATGATACACTTTATATATGATTATATATTCATTAAAGTTTATGTTTAAATTATAATTCATGTTATATAACAGTATTTCAGTAATTTGGGGGATACAACTTTGTCAAAAAAAATAAAACTGAAGTTAGTTATTTAAAAAAACTAAAATAGACAATTTTGATTATAAAATACACATTGCAAAATTTTAAATATTAGAAAAATAGATCATGAAAAATATGAGTCCCGTATTTCCTCCATCCCCACTGTTAACAGTATGTTTATAAGCAATTATTTTTTTAAAAATTCATGTTTGATTAGATTTGTGAAGTGTTTGTTCATCTATGATTAAATTTGTGAAGGGGAAATGAGATGTTCTTTGCTCTTAGGTTTATTCAAATATGCAGTGAACCAGACTATATTTTGTGAAATAATATCTCAATATTTTTCTTCATGCTTTAGGTACGTGTTCTTTTTGGATCCATGCAATCTGGACTTGATAAACCGGAAGATCAAGTCTGTAGCACTGTGTGTAGCAGCATGTCCAAGACAAGAACTGAAAACCCTAAGTGATGTTCAGAAGTTTGCAGAGATAAATGGTGAGACAGTAGGCCATCCAAGTCTACAGTCCAGTCACTGTTAAATATTGTGTTTGCCTTTCAATATAAATTTGTCCTAGCATTAAATAAATCATCAAAGAACCTTAGAAAGAAAAAGAGAAGTGAAGGTGCTTTTGGACTTCCTTGATATAAATTATTATAGTCACCTAGAGAGCTTGTTGAAACTCTAGATTCCTAGGCCCCACCCAGGGAAATTCTGACTGTGTAGGTCTTTGGGCTCTGGAAATTTGTATTTTTTACAAATGTTTCAGGTGATTTTGATGTTGCCTTTTTGAGTATTTGGGAATTATTAGACTACTCTATGGGAAATTTGTGGGGTTTTTTCCCCCTCTTCCTAAGTATAGGTTAAAAGTATTTCAATTAGTTTATTTTATTTTTACCCCTGGATGTAATATATGTCTATGATAGGAAATTTGAAAAGTTCAGAAAAAAAAAATGAAGTAAAAAGGAAAATTCCAGCATTTTTCAAATTTTGTGTTTTACTTTTTTAATTACACATTATGTCTTAACCATTTTTCGAAGAAATAAGTTTTGAGAAACTGAGGTTAAACATATGGGAATTCCCTGAGAAAACAAGCATAGTCAATTTCCTGAACTCTAGCTCTCTTTTCTTGGGTTGCTAATCTCCAGGTGCTATCCTCAGCTCCATATGACTCACAGCATTTCTCTTCAGAGAATTTTTTTTTTTTTTAACCTCTCTTCGTGGAGGGCTGCATAGTGATAGTCCTTCAAGCCTGTATTTTTCCATGGGGTTTCCCGTTTGTATTTTGTGTATAAGAATCCTCAGAGCCGCCTCAGTCCTGCCCAAACTCACAGGCTAGTTCTAGCCTTGGAACAAGGGCTGACTCAGGCATCCACCTGGTGTAACTTCTGGCTGGGTGGAGAAGCACCCCGGGGACATAACTATACACATACCAGCATGGCTCCAGAGTGTTTCAGGTGGGGGCGCTAGCCTTCTGAGGGCAGAAGGACTGCAGCCTTCCAGACTGGCAGTATTCCTGTCCCATTGCTACATGCCCTCCACATAAGACAGTAGGAAGAACATGGGATTGATTGGGATCTGGATTCTACTTCTGCTTCTGTCACTGATGGGCTGTATAATGAGGGACAGAAGGTATAGCCTCTCTGAGCCTAGATTTCCTCAACTGAAAAAAGATAGATTTAAAATAATGCCCCTCTCCTAGGTTGGTGTGAGGATTAAATGAGATGATGCATGAAGAATACTGGGCACTCGGTGGGCATTGAATAAAGAGGTGCCAACTATTCTTTAAGATCTCATTTTCTAGTCCCACATGATATCCTCACATGTGTTGATTTGCTGAGTCTAATACCAGAACTATCAGCTCTGTCATTATCAGGTTTCAGGGATGGATGAGTTATTCCTTTAGCGTTTTCCTAAAATATTAGACAATGTGAGCATATGTAGTGTACTCTGAGAAGTGGTATCATGGAGTGGTTAATAGTAGAGACTCTGGAACTAGATTATCTGGGTTCAAATGTTGGTCCTGCTACTTAATATCTGTGAGACCCTGGGCAAGTTACTTAATCTCTCCATGCCTCAATTTCCCCATCTATGAAATAGGGATAATATTTTTACCTAAAGTACCTCATAGAGTTGTTATGAGGAGTTAATACATGAAAAAATCATTAGAACAATGTTTGGCTAATATCAGTTGTTAAAAAAAAAAGTGTTGGCTACTGCTGTTACATCATCATCGTCGTCATCATCATTATTATTATTATTATTATTCTACCAATGAAATGTAATACTCTTCCTGTCTCCAGTCTCTAACTTCTAGTGCCCTTACATACTGCTGCCATATTAATATTCCTAGAGCTTCAATCATGTTAATCTCTTATTCAGAAATCATTGGTAAAAAAAATGAAAGTCTATATGTCTTACCCTGGCATTCAAAACTATGATCTAGTATTGAACTAACGTCTAACAAGTTCTCTTGGATGTACCAGATGTGTCTTGGTCCCTTGAACCTGACATTATCTGGAGGGCCAGAAAAGAGCTAGTTCCTTGTTGGCTGTATTGCCTGCTCTGATGATCCACTGGGGAGAAATGCTCCATGCTGCCCTGCTTTTATGCTTTGTTTCCAGGCCCCTATCCTGGGTGAATATGATACCGAGTATGGCCTTAATAGGCCCTGATAAGAAGCCCCTTCTGGTGAGTTTTGCAGCTTTGTATTACCCATAGTATCTTGCACAAAGTGGGTGTTCAGGAGTATTAATGAATAAACATTATTTCAGAAAACAGACCTCTTAGATTGGTGCCTAGTGATAAAGGCACCCTTAGGCTTTTGAGGCAGCTGTTTGCAAAATAAGTTAACAGATTAGGCATTTTCAAAGGTAATAATAATGGCAGCATCAAAAGGCATGGCGATGGAGGATGGAGAAGATAATAATTTAAAAAAACAAATAGAAAACTATAAAATTGTAATAGAGAGAGAGCCTTTGGTGTAGGGGCCTAAACACTTTAACAGCAACCCTAAGTTGAAATTTCTGAATTTCTCAAAAGAATCTATATTGTTTTTTGGATTGGTGACTTAAAACTGGAGGTACAAATTGATTTGGAAGGAGCAGATAATTTTTATTATTATCTGTGTCCATTTGTTGTTGCAGCTATATTTCTGTTAGAAAATACACAGTTCTTTGACCTCAAATATATAGCTCTCAGTCATTAATTTCAGAGAGGTATATCTTTAAAAGATAATTTAGGTTTAAGTGGGAACTTTCCAAATCTGTAAGAGAATTGTTAAACGTCCATGAAAGAACCCTAATGCATGAGAAAACTGCAAAGCTCCTAAAAGAGAACATAAGGGAAATCTTCCTTATATTGGATTTGGCAATAATTTCTTGGATGTGAACCAAAAGCACAGGCAACAAAAGAAACTGTAGATAAATTGAACTCATCAAAATTTAAAACTTCTGTGAGTCAAACACAATCAACAGAGTAAAAGGCAACCCATGGAATGGGAGAAAATGTTTGCAAATCTTTGTATCTGGTAAGGGGTTAATATCCAGAATATATAAAAAATTCTGCAACTCAACAACAAGTAGAAACCTACAACCTAATTAAAAAATGGGCAGGGCTTCCCTGGTGGCACAGTGGTTGAGAGTCTGCCCATGGAATGTACAGCACCAAGAATGACCTCTAATGTAAACTGTGGACTTCTGGTGATTATCATTGGTCATTGTAGTTTTATCAGTTGTATCAAACATACCACTCCAGGGTGAGAATGTTGATAATGGTGGAGGCTGTGCATATGTGGGGGTATGAGGTATACGGGAAATCTTTTTTTTTTAAATTTATTTTATTAATTTTTTCTGTGTTGGGTCTTTGTTTCTGTGCGAGGGCTTTCTCCAGTTGCAGCGAGCGGGGGCCACTCTTCATCACGGTGCACGGACCTCTCACTGTCACGGCCTCTCCCGTTGCGGAGCACAGGCTCCAGACGCGCAGGCTCAGTAGTTGTGCCTCACGGGCTTAGTTGCTCCACGGCATGTGGGATCCTCCCAGACCAGGGCTGGAACCCGTGTCCCCTGCATTGGCAGGCAGATTCTCAACCACTGTGCCACCAGGGAAGCCCTATATGGGAAATCTTGTACCTTTTTCTCAGTTTTGCTGTGAACCTAAAACTAATCAAAAAAAAAAATTAAGTCTTAGAAAAAAATAGATTGCTATATGACCCAGAAATCCCACTTTTAGAAGAATTGACAATAGGATTTCAAAGAGATATTTGCACACTCATGTTCATTGCAGCATTATTCTGCCAAGAGGTAGAAGCAACCTAAATGTCCATTGACGGATGAATGGATAAAGAAAATGTGGTATATATCAATACACACAATGGAATATTAGTCAGCCTTAAAAAATAAGGAAATCTCAGGCTTCCCTGGTGGCGCAGTGGTTGAGAGTCCACCAGCTGATGCAGGGGACACGAGTTCGTGTCCCGGTCTGGGAAGATCCCACATGCCGCGGAGCGGCTGGGCCCGTGAGCCATGGCCGCTGAGCCTGCGTGTCCAGAGCCTATGCTCCACAACGGGAGAGGCCACAACAGTGAGAGGCCCGCATACCGCAAAAAAAAAAAAAAAAAAAAGGAAATCTTGTCATACACTATAACAGGATGAACCTTGAGGATATTATGCTAGGTGAAGTAAGCCAGTCACAAAAAGACAAACACTGCATGATTACACTATATGAGGTATCTAAAGTAGTCAGATTCTTTAAAGGTAGAATGGTGGTTGCCAGGGGCTGGGGGGGAAGGGGAAATGGGAAGATGGTGTTCAGTGGGTATAGAGTTTCAGTGTTGCAAGGTGAAAAACTTCTGGAGATCTGTTGCACAATAATATACATATAGGTAAGACTGCCATACACTTTAAAAAATGCTTAAGATGGTACATTTTATGTTATGTGTTTTTACCACAATTTTTTTTAAAAAAAGAAGGAAATCCTGACCCATGCTACAATATGGATGGACTTTGAAGATATTATGTTAAATGAAATAAGCCAGACACAGAAGGACAAATGTATGACTCCCCTTATATGAGATACTTAGAGTAGTCAAATTCACAGAGACGGAAAGTGGAATGGTAATTTCCAGGGGCCATGGGGAGAGACGAATGGGAAGTTACTGTTTTACCTATAAAGAGTTTCAATTTTGCAAAATGAAGAGCTCTGGAGATGGATGATGGTTGCACAACAGTGTGAATGTACTTAGTGCAACTGAACTGTACACTTAGAAATGGTTAAGATAGTAACTTTTTTGTTATGTGTATTGTACCACAGTTTAAAAGTTCATGAAAGAGAAGGATCCTGTTTAGGGTAGTAACTTTTTTTTTCTTTAATTAGTTAATTTATTTTTGGCTGCATTGGGTCTTCGCTGCTGTGCGTGGGCTTTCTCTAGTTGCGGTGAGCAGGAGCTACTCTTCGTTGTGGTGGTGTGAGAGCTTCTCATTGCGGTGGCTTCTCTTGTTGCGGAGCACGGGTTCTAGGTGTGCAGGCTTCAGTAGTTGCGGCACGCAGGCCCTAGAGCGCACAGGCTTCAGTAGTTGTGGCATGCGGGCTCAGTAGTTATGGCTTGCAGGCTCTAGAGCGTATGCTCAGTAGTTGTGGCGCATGGGCTTAGTGCTCCGTGGCATGTGGGAACTTCACCGACCAGGGCTCGAACCTGTGTCCCCTGCATTGGCAGGCAGATTCTCAACCACTGCGCCACCAGGGAAGTCCCTGGGGTAGTAACTTTTTTAATGATAATTTTAAACCTTATTTTAAAATGCAAGGTAAAATAACATTTTTCTTGCCAGAATGAAAAGATAATATAAATCCTTTTCAGAGTTTTAAGTTTCCATGACAACGTTTGAAGGTACTTTTTAGCACTTAACCATCCATTCATGTGAACTTCTATTACCTTTACAAACTATTTAAAATCTTTATAAGGAAAAGCTCTTAGTTCCTGTAGTAATATAAGAAATGCATTTATTAGGCAAATAATATTTCCTCAGTTCTTTGTTTCTTTTGGACAAGAAAGAGGAGATGTTTTCTTGGACACTTAAGTTCGTGTAATGCTTCTGTCAAATATGTCTGACTAGAATAGAAAGCTTGGAAGAAATAGCTGGAAATTAGATTAGTTATGTGAAGATGCTGCCATATTACAAGGAGCTTTAAAAGACAGGCAGAAGATTTCAGATGAATATAAAAGTATAAGTTTTAGTACATGAATTGAGTGGTAGGTGTATAAATGTGCATTTTATTATTTTGGTTCATAGTTTATATAGACACAAATCATAAATGTATGATGCTAGAGAATAAAACAATTTAACAATTGCCTTTAAAAAATTAGAGTTGCCAAATACCATAAGGACTCAGTATTAAACTTCTTTGGTTCTTTGTTTATCATCTTGCTACAGTGGTGCATGAGTTTCCTGGGGGCAGGATCATGCTCTATTCATCTCTGAATATCTAAGCCCTAATATAGGACCTCACATAGCAATTATTCATGTTTTTTGAAAGCATAATAGACTGAATTTCCCTCTTCATCTCTATTGCCACTTAATAATTTCTCATTCTCTTAACATACTATCCTTTGCTCAATTCTGTATCCATGTGAGTTGCCACCAACAGGCAAATTGTTTAGCTTCAGTCTAACTAGAATTGCTGTGAAATCAGTTCTTTTTATTCATCTCTAAATAATTCATCTTATTCATTCATTTATCTCTCTTATACGTACTCTCCAAGGATTATTCATGCCTTTTATTCTCTTAAGCTCTCTTGTTCTTCCTCTTTCCTAACCTTATGCCCTACAGAGGAAACTAAAACCATCTGGTGAGAGCTCCCATCTGAGTTCTTATTTTCAGCAGAGCATGAACCCAGCAATGTTTCTTCCCTCTGGTTTCTGATGAAGAAGTTTCTTTCCTCCTTTATTATCATTATTTTGGAAAACTCAATAATGTATACATTGTAGGGGGGAAAAGAATCACCCTCCCTCTGAAACTAACTTCAGCTTTACATGAGACTTTCATCTCAGCCCAGCCAGACCATGACAGGTGGTGAAGGGAAGGGAACATAATGCCTGCTCAGATGTTCTTCCCCTTCCCTAATTCTGGCCCTACCACCACCTCTGGCCTGTAGTTCACCCTTCACTTTATTCCACTGTCCCCGTTGTTCAGCATGGGCATCTGAGTCTGAATAGCTAAATCAGACTTAAGCCCTGCGTTTTGTTTCAACATACCATTTATTGGTACCTACTTTGTGTCATGCACTGTGGCAGATGCTTTACATGTCATTTTATTCTTTCCACATGCAGTCTAAATTCTAAACAAAAGTTTAGAAATGAGAATAACCTGTAGGTTGGGGACTGGCTGCACGTTCTCAGTTGGTGCTAATATTTTACATGGAA
The DNA here is from genome assembly GCF_059928025.1 of Delphinapterus leucas. NCBI lineage: Eukaryota > Metazoa > Chordata > Mammalia > Artiodactyla > Monodontidae > Delphinapterus > Delphinapterus leucas. Next base: position 97,589,444 of record NC_143134.1, read on the forward strand.
TTCCTTATTTTCTTTTGTATTACTCTTATCAAACTATTGTATCAATATTTATTTTGTTTTCCCTAACACAGTAGTAAGATGACAGAATTCTTATTTTCCTTTTGTTTGTGTCCCATTTATAGCACTCCTATTTAAGAGTGCTTCTTCAGTGTACTGTATTTTGTATAAATTCTGAGAGCTTTATGACCTGCCAATTGGACCATGTTCACATTTTGAGTAGAGCCATGCAGCTTGGTGCTTTCTCAGTGATCACTGCTGAAAATCATGAAAGATTATGTGATCCATTCGTATAAGATTTATGAATACTAACAAGCCTTTTGATTATCATTATCTGGTTGGTAAGTGTAGAGTTAGTATGAATGGATGACCAGATTATTACCCTCTTTTTTTACCTGGCAGTAACACTATAACTTAAACCACAGAGAGTATGTATTCTTTTTGGCCACAGTGAATCAAAAGATTGGTCTTGATATAATTTATAAATGAATGAAACATACAACCGTAGCAACTGATTTAATTGCCTCCAAGTCAGAGACCAGCAAGGGAAACTTGATTGTTAAAAAGGGGAGGAAAAAATCCTTAAATTTAGTAATGCAATTTTAACTAATTCCTTTATTCAACAAATAACTAATTATGTGCCAGAGAGACAAAAGCAAGGTACAGTCCTCTCCATGTTTAAGGAGCTTGCATTAGAGTAGGCAGTCAAACTTCTCTTTGTCCTCCACAATACCTAGTAGAAGTCTTGTACATAGATGGCCAAAGTTAATTCACTCAGCAAATATTTCTTGTGTGCCTACTATGTGCCAATAGTGATTGACAGGTGATGTCATATCTACAGCTGGTTAATGGTGCTTCTTGGGAATTGCAAATATGTCCATCCTTTTCACTGGTTACTAGAAATTGAAATTGGAAAATTGTCTTGCTTTCTTCTGGCATATAAATATATAATTCTTTCCTAATTAGAGAGAAAGGGGTTAAATTAATTAAACTTCTCATAGCAATGTAATTTGTTTTTCATAATGCAAACTGTTCTGCATCAAAAGATTTTTATTTTTAATTTGATTGATTGATTGTTGGCTGCATTGGGTCTTTGTTGCTGCATGCAGGCTTTCTCTAGTTGAGGCAAGCGGGGGCTGCCCTTTGTTGCGGTGCATGGGCTTCTCATTGCAGTGGCTTCTCCCGTTGTGGAGCACGGACTCTAAGTGCACGGGCTTCAGTAGTTGTGGCACATGGGCTCAGTAGTTGTGGCGCACAGGCTTAGTTGCTCTGTGGCATGTGGGATCTTCCCGGACCAGGGGTCGAACCCGTGTCCCCTGCATTGGCAGGTGGATTCTTAACCACTGCACCACCAGTGAAGTCCTAAAGCACGTTTTTTAAGGACTATTTTTTTCTCTTTGTATATCCTACAAGTATTATTAAGATAGCAAATCAAACAAAATTTTTAAACAGGAATTAGCCTCCAACTTGCCAATTCTTTGTTTCAAATAATTTGATGTTTTAGACCAGTAGATCTTAACTAAGGGTGATTTTGCACCTGCCACTGCTGCCCACCCCCCACCCCCCCCACCCCCACAAGGACATTTAGTAGTGTCAGGAGACATTTTTGGTTGTCACAGCTGGGTGAGAGGTTACAGGGAGGCTGCTGGCATCTAGTGGATAGAGACCAGGGATGCTGCTAAACATCCTGCAAATGCACATGACAGCCCCATACAACCAAGAATTGCCCAAGAATTGTATTAATACCATGGTTTAGAAATCCTGTTTCAGATTGTACTTTGTAGTCAATGTTGAAAAGCATATATCATTATATATAACATGTAACACCAAACTATAAGAGATTAAAAGTAGTTATTTCTGTCTGTTTTATTTACCAGATGGCTTTTGAGTGCTGTCTGTATGCCAGGAGATAGGAGTTCCAGATATTTTGAAGGCATAAGGTCCCAGTTCTCAAAGAGCTCACATTCTAAAGATAGAGATGATATGTAAACTAAAAAAATTATAAAATAATATGCTAAGTTTTATAATAGAGCTAAGAAGTAAATAGCTTTGTTTGGGTGCATCAGAGAAGACTTGACAGAGGAGGTAAAGCTTGAGTAGTTTGTAGAAATTCTGCTCAAACTTGGAACACTCATTCAGATGCTAGTTAGGAAAGGACAGCCCAAGCAGAGGGAACAGCATGTGGAAAAGCCTGGAAGTTTGTGAAACAGCAAGAATTATAAGTTTATTATGCTTAAATGAGGCTGGAGTTTTAGGAAGAGGCCTGCCTTAAGAGGGCCTTGAAGCCAAGGAGTTTGGAATTTTCCTGAGGGCAGGGATGTAATACAACTAATGCCCAGTTTACAGAAATCATTCTGAAGGTTGTATACAGGATGGAGTTAAGAAACCCTCTGAGAGAATAGTTTAACTGACCCAAGAAGAGATCGTGATGGTCTGAAATAACACAGAAAGGATCTGATTGTTGGGACTTGGTATCTTGAATGTTTTGAATAGTGTGGGAAGACGTAGATGGAAGATGTAGATTAAGAAGATATAGGATGACTTCCACACTTCATCTTGGGGATTTTATTGGTGGTGGAGCCATTAACCAGGGTAGAATTAACACGGGAGGAGACAGCAGATTTTAGAGAGCGGGTGATGGAAAAAAATGTTTTCAAACATGTTATCTTTGCCGTATCTGTGGACCATATGTTTTTTGCCCAGGAGCTTATTGAATACGTGTCTGATTATGATTATTAGAAAAGACACAGAAGAAGCATTGTAGCCTAGGAGTGAAGAACTCTGTTTCTTAGTAGTTTGCCAGTGATTGCTTAAAAGGCCTTGGAAGTATGACTTATTTTTTTCATCTGTAATGTTTGGAGCATGGCGATGGAAATATACCTCTTAGGGGTGTTGTTATAAGTGATAGTGAGCTAAAGAATAAATAATTGACTATTAAAAGGCATTTGATATATTGTAGTAGTTAAACATTCTGGGGACTATAGCAACTGTTTACCAAGATAAATGTTTATATACCCAAGTTAGGTTCCTAAGATCACTCATTCTGATGGCCTTTGAATAACACTGGCTGAATTGCATGGATTGCCTCTGGTGTGGTTTAGATAAGCTTTTGTTTTTTGTTTTAGACTTTTCATTACTCTAGCATGGTTTTTCCCTGCTTTTTGCATTAGAAGAAAAATGTTGTCTTGCTGTTTATAACCAAACATCATATGTTTATACTTCTACTATTAAAAAATAATAAAATAGATACTACCTTAAAAGAGTTCACTAAAAATGCATTAGCTAATAAACATGAAAAGAAAAACAATTGTAAAACATTGGCCATTTCTGGGTTGTTTTAATGTTCTTCATTGAGGCTTCTCTGTCCATGAACCCTTTGAGCAGGAAGCAATATAAGGTTTCTTCTGATTGTTACTACTAACACATTGTAAAGATCTTTTTTCTTTAATCTATTTAGTACAGGATCTATTTAGTACTGGCCTCTGTCCCAGAATACCATCAGAGATAAGGCTATTATCCTTTCATTGAGCATTATCCTGGGAAAGTCTTTATAAAATTGAACTCTGTTGCACCTGCTGACCTCCTTTTTTAAATGAAAAAAGGGTGGGGATGGAGATTATGTTCACTGAATTCAGATGGAGCAGGGTGTTTGACAGCACTGACACAATATGCTTTAGTTAGGGCCTTTTATATTGTGCAAATCGATTCCACCTTGGACTCTGAAAGAAGTAAGTTGACAATTCAGATCAGGAAGTTGATGATCATGTTGGGTGCTCTGCAGTTATTGGCACAGTTGCTATTTTTTCATGAGCAATTCTATCATAGGACTTCCAGTTATTTTAGAATTAATCTAAGATGTTTGCTTGCCATTGCTGTCATATTTTCTCTAAAATTGCTATAAATAGTATCTAGTTGCATTATCTTTAAACACAAAAGCCTAATTTTAGAAGAGTTAGATGCTTAATATTCATGTTTATTAACTTAAAAAAAAGAACTTAACTTAAAAAAAAGAAAGTCATTAAAATGGAAGAGAATGATTGAAAACAATTTTAGAAACTTAGTTTTCTATTGAGTCTATCTTAAGAGCTGAAGAAACTCGAAGAACAGTGCCATGTAACTTTCAAGTGTCTCTTTAAAAATATTTTACACTGTCAAGTTACTTGAATTATTTTTATATAAAATAGATGCTACATGTATTTATGTAAATGTGCTATTAAGGCCCACGTATTCAGACACTTAGCAAGTTGGTTGCTGGTTTAGGGGCAGCATTACTGAATTAAACGCAGGTTTGTGGCTTTCTAAAAGTGCTTTTGATTGAAAGGACCAGATATAAATGAAACAAATCTCCCAATTTTGTTGTCCCAACAAATCTTTTTTTCTATATTCCCTTCTAGTTCCTTCTCACATCCTCACATGATGTTTCCATAATTAATCCAATGTTAAAGTCTGCCTTCACATTATAATTTAAACATTTTCCATGGTGATACAGTGCAAAATCTCATTATTGCTATGATATAAATGCAAAGCTATTCTGTTTGTATTTAATAATGAAGTATTTGACCAAATTAGTAACCTCGTAAGCACTTCAATTAATGAAATACAAACAGTTTACATGATATAATGTAGTAGGTCTCAGCAAAATTAGAACTAAAGCCTAGATCTCCTTATTTAACAGTATCTGTTGTACAATGAATCTTACAGTATTCTAGTTGCTGTGTTATAAAATTAGCAGGTCAGTTAAATAAGACTTATCAAAGATAGGGTATACTATATCCATTTGAATTTTATGTATTATTTAGATATATATTAGCCATATAGTCAGAGAATAACCAATCTAGGACTGAATTTAAGCTGTTTTAAACTATCTGAAAACAGGGAATCCTTTGATCAATTTATTGATTTTATCAATTAATTCAGTTTATTTACAGTTACTGTTTCCTGCCTTTTAAATAAGGAAAAAGTAATATATTATCTGAATGCATATGTGCTGTATGCAATAATTTTAAATATTTAGTAATGGAGAGCATCAGAAGGAGAGATGGCATATGTAGCTGAAGATGGGTTTCGTAGTCAAAGAGATCTAGGGTTTAACCCCAGCATTACTGGCTTAGCAGCTGTGTCACCCTGGACAAGTTATTTACCTTGTCTCTTAGCCTCTATTTTCTCCTCCATCAAGTGGGCTTAAAAAGGCCTGCCTAATGGAGTTATAGTAAATAATATAATTTTTATATATGTTGAGAGGAGAGGCTCACCCCACTGCATAATAGGAGGAAAGGCCAGGTCCTCTATCTATCCCAGCCCTCCTCTTGGCGTGGGGAAGAGAACCAACCTCAGGAATGGGCTGCTTTCAGTCTAACCCTCAGAAGCACTGGGGCTGGCAAAAACTCTTGGTTTCTTCAAGAGGATATTTTTATCATGTTTCTTTGGTTCTGTTGTTTGAAGACATTCCTAAACACAGTTTGGTCAGTTACAATGAAAAGTTGACTCTTTATTAAAAAAAAAATATGTGTGTTTGTATGTCATTTTGTATAGGGCCTGATATATGGCACTCAATAAAAGTAGCTCTAGTACTTATTGTTATTACCCTTAATATTATTAATTAAAATTTATATATGTTACCAGAGAAAAATCTGTTTCAACTGATTGAGAATTGATACTATAGACCAAATCAGACTTTTATTAATTCTATAATGTTTGAAAGTTATATATGTTGAGTTAATATTAACCAATAAAATAAAGTTAAAGTGAATTAATAGAAGAATTTATTCGGACTCTGTTCTGCTAGCTAACATATAGCTTTTCTTTCAACAGGCTCAGCCCTATGCAGCTACAGCCTAAAGCCTTCTGAATATACTACATCATCAAAAGCTTCTGTTCTTTGCCCCAAACTGCCTGTTCCAGCGAGGTAAATTTTATTGTATTTTGTTAACTTGTGACTTCTGTTTTTGTAGGTAGATTTTTAACTGTATGTTTTTCTGAGAAAAGAGTCACTTGATGATACCTGTTGCCCAGTTTCAGTACTTTTACAACAAAATTTTAAAAGTAGTAATAGAAATGACATTGTGAATTTCACATCATTTTAAAACACACACACACACACACACACACACACACACACACACAGGCAAACTACTTTTCTCATTCTCAGCTATTTTAAATTTCTTTTGGGGGCTCACTTTTTTTTTTTTTAATGCCATAGTTTTTAAGTATACAAAGCTGCTGAATCATTATAAAACCCACAACAAAATTGGAAGCCAAGTCTCACACTCTCCGAAGATTCTTTGAAGTTGGCCATACTTACTGGTATTATTTTAAAATTTTCTTTGTAAGTTTAAAAAGTATGCCAATGATTATTCTCCATAGTTTATTTCAAGCTCTATCCTTTAGGTACAGTCTCTATAGTAAGCTGTTTGTCTTAATCAACAAACATTTATTGTTAAGTACCTACTGCGTGTAATGGATGCAAAGATGAAACAAGAAATGTTCTTTGTTTGGAAGGATCTCACAGTAGTTTTAAGTAAAGCAAATTTTAAAATTATAAATTGATTTTTTTAAAAAAGGAAATAAATTCTCAAGCATTGTGGAATATATCCTCAGAATTAGGTATATAGTTTTTGGAGCATGTCTGATCTTGAGAACCTTAACATATATCACTAACCATGTATGACATGAGTATTTCCCGGGAATATTGAATCAAAACCACTTTTTACTGTATCTCAGTATGTTATACCAAGCTATTACTTAAAATTCTTATCTTATGTCTCCTTTCCTTCAACTTGCTTATGGGTGTTACTTGTGCTTTATTAACTTGAATTTGAAATTTTCTGTTGAAAAGACGACAAAGGATATATCAGTTTAATTGATTTCCAGCTCTTTTAGTCAAGTTGCTATTGAAATTAAAATTTAAAGCCTACAGACATAAAAATAATGGGACTGTTTTAAAAGATACTAAGTAGGAGGGACCTACAAATTATGGGCTTAGACCAGTAGGTAGGGAAACTCCATTCATGAAAATTGAGAATATTAGGGAGGCTGAGACAGTAAAGAAAGGAGGTTCTTTGAATAGAGAAAATTATCAATGTAAAAACAAGAAAAGCTCTGTTCTCTATTCAACTGCTAAAGCCTATTTTAAATGCATACTTTGAGTATAGAGTCACTATTTTAAGGCATAAGTATATTATAAAAGGATAACCAGAAAGCCGTGGTATGAGAATGAGGTTGCTCTGCTCTAGTATAATATGGGTGGGCAGTTCACACTTCAAATCCTCTGGCACCTCTGACCTCTGACTCTACCATGTTGAGGACTGCCTGTTCCTGGTTATACTGGGTGATCCAGTCTTGGCTGCACACTCATGGACGTCTCACATACAGCATCCTAAGGGCATTCACTAGGAGACAAAACGTAGTATTAGGGGCTTGGGTTTTAGAGATGGACAGGCTTGGCTTCTAACAAGGTTATCCACTAATGTTTTAGTAATCCAAGATGCAATGATGAACCTAAACCATGTGAAAACCGGCTATGTACTATATTTATATTGTATTTAAAGATCCTCCCATCTTACTTAGTAGTTCACAGTCTATCACTTTTGTCTGAACTCACGTTGTTGGAAGGTAAAAGAGAAGCAACAGTTGATAGAAGGAAGGCAAATCAAGATCTTGTAAATATCATCATCTGGTATTTGGCAAAGTGAAAGGATCAAAAAACAAGAATAAATTTGTTTTCATAAAAAACTTAGGGCACTACCCTGTTTCACACACAGTGTTAGGTTAGATACTAAATCTCCAAAGATGAGTAAGACCTAGTCTCTGTCCTTAAGAAACTCTGTCCTTAAAAAGAGTAGGGACTATGCTTTGATTGACTTTTCTATATGCACCAGAAGACCAGCACTAGGCAAACCTGTGATGCAGGCAAATGGCCCTCAGCATCTTTTATGTCTCCTTTGCTGTCTCCCTGGGAGCACAGCAGTGGGACAGAAAGAACTGAACTTTGAGTCCAGATAGGCCTGGGGCTGAAATCTGTTCGACCACTTTCTATTTGTCAGCTTAAGCAAGTCTGTTAAGCCCTCAGTAAACCAAGTTTTCTCGTATGTAAAATGGGACTATCAATACCTCTCCCATGGAATTGTCATAAGGATTAAGTAAGATAATATGTGTTAAATATTCATTATTGTGCTTGGCATTTGGCTTAGGAACTATTCGAGAGCCTTCCAACCTTCCTGGGTACCCAGGAACCTTCTGCAGCTGAAGGTGCCTGTTTTAAAGAAAAGCAGTTGTAAACTAATTTGCAATAAAACATTAGTGCCACATAATCTCCAAATGGTTACTATTCCTAAGAGCTTTTGAATTTTAAAAGCAAATGCCTAGAAAGGGCCATATTGTATCCAAATTCAGAACTCTACTGGTGACATGCTAAACATAGTAGCAACAGGGAGTCTAGCCAGCCCTTATACTTGCAGTGCTTAAAGGTTTGGGTATAGCTAGAAAAAGTTGCAATACTAGAAACAGATTTCATAAGTTCAGTTTATTCATCAAACATTTATTTTGGTACTTGCAGATGCCAGAAAGGGTACTTGGTGTTGAGGAATTAACATGATATGGAAATAAGAAAATAATAGCCAAGAAAAAAATATTATCTATATTTTTTAAGTGAAGGATTCAAGGTGAATTAACATTTATAAATCATCTATTGGATGCCAAGTACAATATTATGTTTCTCATATGTACAATCTCACTTAACCCTCACAAAAGCCTATAAGGATACTGTCCCTAATTTATAGATGAGGAAATAGAAAATAAGTTAAATGGGTTGCCCAAGGCCACACAACTAATTGTTGGGAATCAGAATTTGAATCTAAGATCTTGTAAAGTCTATACCACAGTTAGTTTGAAGGGGAAAAAGGGAGTATAGGAATGAAAGAGGAGAGAAAAGAAATAAAATGAAATGTGTGAAAATCACTGCACATTGCCATTAGATTCTTGATTACTTATTTCCTGCCTTTGCTGTGCTATAGAGATATTGCCAAAACCCTTTATTTTTATTCTTTCTTAAATAAAACTTTTAATGAGAAGTCTTGTGTAATTGCTTATTTATAACCTGAAGTTTTAAGATAATTGTGTGAAGTGCAAACTCCTATCTTCTCTTACAAAGGCATATGGACAAGATATTAGGCATTGTTTGACATCATACTTTGAGGGAGCTCATTAACTGTGATAGTCTGGACTTAAAGGCAAATGGGCAATATGTTTGCCAAGGTAAGATACAATTTTCCTATGAGTGGCTAATTTAAAAAAAAATCTTTAAAAGACTCATTATAAATTCATTTTGTTCTTGTTGACTAATGTTTCATTAAAGTGAAACAGCATCGGTTCCTAATGAAACAACACTGACTTCTTAAAGATTCAATATTCTGTAGGCTTCAAAAGGTAGAAAAACTTACTGTAAATAGAATACTTTATGCTCGTTCTCTTAATTAAGAAGCACAGAGTGTGTCATTTAGGTTAGACACTAAAGTAGAAGTGATCTCATATACTAGGTTCTCAGAAGGGTTATTTTCTGAGAGGTATATGAAATCAGGTGACATCTTAAATTCATCATATCACATGGGATTTAAATGGTAAAATATAAGACAGACCATTTCAATGCCATGATTACTAAAATTTTTTAAAATAATAAAATAAAATAATTCAAACAAAATAATTCATGACTAGTCAAGTTGTTTCTGTTTGGGAAAGAGTTGAGAAAAAGAATGACAAGGGAATCTAGTACTTTTCACTTTAAAGCTAAGTATTTAATTTCATTTTTGCTGTTGTGTCCAGATACGATCTTCGGCCTTGTTTGCCTTCTGCTTCTGTTATTCCTTTTACCACCAAGAGCAGCTTTTGACCATTTTGACCATCAGCTAAACAGTGTAATCAGCTTGTGCTATTTTTATACCCTTCAATTTAGAGCTGTCAGGGTTTTTAACTGACGTAGATTGAATTATAAGGCAAGGGACTGTTATTTTATTCCAGTTCTTTGAAAGATACTTGTACAAGCACTCTTTCTAACTGGCCAAGTGTTTATATACAGTAGACAAATGACTTGAAAGCGTAAGTTCAAAACTGATATTACTCAGCTTTTCCTCTTAAATACAAATGAAGGATTAGAATTTTAAGACTATAATCCTTCCCTTTTCAAATCAGCTATCCTCATTATAAGTATGAAAAGCAGAAAAATACGAAAGCTACTGGGCATCCTGCTTCTACTAATTTAGAATCATTGATTTATGGGTGGACATTATTATTATTATTATTATTAAGATGTGAAAAGACTTATAGAGGACTTACTTCTACCCTTTCAGCTAACAGAAGGAGGGACTGAGAAAGAGAGATGAAGTGACCTGTGTAATGTTAGGAGAATCACCCAGGGCTTTTGAACCCAAGTCCAGTTTTTCCTTATCACAAGTTCCACTCTCTTTTGGAAATGATGTATATTTCTATTTGAATATAAAAATACATCAACATCCTGTTAGGATATGGGAGATTTAAGTGGAGCCACCTCTGGACAGAGGATAAAGTTTACGGTTATATGACAGGAAAAAGGAAACGGGAGCAGGACCAAAAAAATTAGTGGGTTTTAAAAACAGAACATCAGTATCCTTAAGGTGGATGTATTTTATGTTCAAGGTTGGAGGCAAGTGAGTTAAACTGAGATGACATCAGAGATGTAGGGTAATAAAGCAGATGAAGATGTAGACAGTCATGGAGCAGAGAGGACTTTAGTTTTGAAGGACAGAGAACCAGCCTTTTAGTGAAAATACGGTTAAAAGTCCTTAGACAGGGACATTAACCTGGCAGGGACAGTATCTAGACAGTATCAGGAAAAAAATAGTTGTACGTCACAACACAGTTGTCAAGTTTAGAGGTTTCTGTCCCAAGTTAGCCTCCATTGAGTAGGAACTTCTAGTTAATCTTTTTTCATTCTTTCCTGTAATATTTCTAACTAAATCCATATCACCTAAAAGTATTCTGTAATTTAATGTCTTTTTAAATCATTAGTAAAACAACTTTTGGTCAAAAAATGGTGATTTACATACCTGTAATTCAAGCATTACTCAGAATGCTCTGGCTTTCTGCACTTTGTGACAAAATATCAAATCTTTGGTATTATCTCTCACCAACACCATTTTGGAGGTGTATACAAATACACCCACACATCACAAGAGGCAATTTAAAAAAAATGAACATGCATGTCATCATCATTTTTGGATACATTTTACTTTAGAGCATAACTACGGTAAGGCTAGATCTTTAAAATTATATTATTTTATTGCTCCATGAAGTTTAACATCACGGAAGGTGTTGCTTATTCTTACTCCCCACGGTGCTCATGTACCAACATTTAAGGAAAATCAATATATAGTTCACTTATATTCTTACTTGAAAAGAAATATTCTAATTGTTTTTTGAGGAAGGAAACAAAGGTAGTGTTTTGCTTTGGGTTATACAAAGTTGCTTTGCTGAGATTAGAAACCTTGGGATTTTATTTGGTGTTCAACCATGTAATCTTATTCACTAATTTGACCAAAATACAGTGCCAGTCAAGAATGAGAACACACTTATTTCAGTCCAGTCAAAAGTGTTATGTTACACTGTGACTGATAGCCCTACAAATAATTCTGACAATGTGGGATTCGTGTTAGTAATGACTAAATTTTAACTTAATGCACACGTAAATGTGTGTTTGTGCATAGGTGCATGTATGGGCTCTTTTAGAATCCAAATAAGTCACAACCGAGGGCATGTTCATAGAGCTTTGCTTAAAATCTCTCACTGATTAGTGCATACATGTTCTCAGAAGCTAAAATAGAACCATGTTATAACAATCTATATTTATGTCATGGTTTATACATAGCTATGTTCCTTCACAAGTGAAAGCTGCAGTCGGTATAAACCTGATATAATTGATTCCCTCTTTTTTGGACACAAATAATCTCATAATAATAATAACATACAAAAAGAAAAGAAAATGGCCCAGAATCCCATGACCCTAACAAATCAGAGATTTTTCATTTCTTTATATTTTTTCCTGTTCTCATTCTTATGTATATATCTTTTATACAGAGATGTAATCATCACATTAGATATCAATTTTTGGGTTTTCTCCCTTGTACTGTTAAATCGTAAGTTCTTCCATACATTAGTATTCAAAGTTATTGTTTCAAATAGCTGCATATTATGCTGTATGTTGATGTCTTGGTATGACTACTTTGTATGAGTTATTAAGCTTGTGCCCCAAATACCTTTATTAATCTAAGGTTTTGTATGCTGTTCTGAGAGAAGAAATACTCTATTAATGGTGGCATGTTTCAAGCAAAAGTATGTTTGTTTTTATTTTTAGATAGCTTATGGCAAAAATTCATTTTCAGTTCAATGAAGTATATGTTTGTAAGTTTTGCCATCTGCCCCTTGATTGATAGATGTGTAGGCTGAGGAGTTTAAGTGTTTGGTTTTGCTTTTAGTAGTTGTGTATGTGTGTATGTGTGTGTATATGTGTGTGTGTTTCTTTTCAGAAGGGGAGGGTAATGTCTTCTGTTGGAATATGCACTCCACCCTCTGATAAGGCTTGTGGTAAGATGTGCATCATGCCCCATGACGGTCATCTTCATAGCATTAAGCTCACAGCTCTTAGCTCCCATATGATGTGTGGAGGGTGGACTGTATTGCAGTCATATTCACCTTTCATTTGTGTGTTTGATGTGGCATTTATATTAAGTAGGAGTAATTTTTTTTCTGATTTTTTTTTCTTGTGTCACCAGTGCACCTATTCCATTCTTCCATCGCTGTGCTCCTGTGAACATTTCCTGCTATGCCAAGTTTGCAGAGGCCCTGATCACCTTTGTCAGTGACAATAGTGTCTTACACAGGCTGATTAGTGGAGTAATGACCAGCAAAGAAATTATATTGGGACTTTGCTTGTTATCACTAGGTAATTGTTTTTCTCATTATTAGCTTTTGCATAGTACTGCAGTAGAAGACTGTTCTTTTAACCAAAATATGAATACTGCTGGGGATACTTGTAAATTGTTTAACTTCCCATAGCCAAAATAATTGTTTCAGAATATATATAGTTATAAATAGATACATATTTTTAAAAGAATATAATATATCTGAAACTCATTTCCCTTCTTTTTCTCTCATTGGAGAAAACTGGTGTATTCCCAAACTTTGATTACAAAGGCTATAATAACCTTTAATATGATAATAGGAGGTTTCTATTATCAGCACCCCTTTGTTTTTAGTTTTGATTCCAAAAGGCTTACTTGCTTATAAAAAGAGGCTACATATTCTCTTTTATATTTCCATCAAAGAGCAAGATTTCTGATATATTATGTTTGGATTATGTAATTTTTTTCATTGCTACAATTAATATCTGTATTGCTTGAAAAAGTAGGAAATCTCCACTTGTTAGCCATTTAGTATTTTGGTCAATAAATAGATAATAAAATAAATAAAAGCAAATAAATTTTATTTTCAAGATATAAATTCCCTATATTATCCTAGAACTATATGTAGCCATATCAGAATTTATAGACTTTTTTAGTTGGGAGAAGTAAACTGTAGTAGGAACCAAACAACTATTTTGTTATATAAGTAAAATGAGTGTTTATGCCTGTTAACACCAATTATAGTCATTGAGAAGTTTAGCTATATTTCTGTCTTGTCATTAGAGAGTATTTTCTTTTTGCTTAGGTAGTACTTGACTCAGTTGAAATAATGCTGTCCATATGAAAAGCTATTTCTGTGATATTTGAAACGCTCCCATCTGTTTTTGGTTCCTGTACATTTATTGCAAATGTGAGTACCTTAATAATGTTACCTAGTCACAGATCCCACCCATTTATTTGGCTTTGCAAATGGTCCAAGGAAACTTGATTATTAGTCTAGCTTTATTTAAAAATTTTTTGATTTCTGAAATAGTTGAATACTTGAACCAAGAAAAAAAAATCCAAACCTAAAATAGTGTTAATAATGTTGTTAAGCCATTGGAATTCCATTTTTTATTAGAATGGTTTACTTTTGAGGTTTAAGATCTTTATTCATTTGTTTGTGAAATGGGACTTTAGATAATTAAAGATGAACAAATTATGATTTCAGAAATGAATTTCCCCGTGCAAGGGTTAAATCTTCTCAGTTTCTTTTGAGATTTTCACTCAAGATTTTGGCATGTTGGAATTTAGCTTGGGGTGGGTAGAGGAGTTGGTTAAATAACTCAAACTAAGCTTTGCTCCTTTTTTGAAGAGCTTCTTAGTCAGGACCCCTGACCTCAGTTGAGAAGTAACGTCAGAGGAATTTTGGCTTCAGTAGTTTTCAGGATATTATTCTATAGAGTCAGACCATTTCTTGGAGTTTTAGAGGAGAAACAACTAGAAAAAGATAATATACCATCTGGCTTGTTGACCGAACATCAGAGAAGTTGGTCCTGAAACGCATAGGTGACTCAAGGAAGCGTAGCACCTAATTTAACTGATGTCTGTCTACATGTGGTAATTTTTCCGGTCACCAACACGGCATGTCATTCTCTACACTTTGTGTGTCGGCATCTATGTTTGCATGTGAGTTCTGATATCTTCCTGTGGCAAATCCACAACAGTTCTGTGCTGTTTTTGAGTCACCATATACATTTGCATATATTCTTTTCTGTCATTTATAAACCCAGTTAGGTGCCTTTGGTTTTAAGTGATGCTGTTCAAGTGGTACAAGTACCAAAGTCAAAGTACAAAAGCAGCCAGTTTTCTTTCTTACCTAAATTGGAGTCATGAACTTGTCAATAGCAACAAATTATTTCTCTAGGAGAAAACAATTGAAAGAGTTTCTCTTTATATTTTCTAAAGTTTTCAAATGATATTCTGTGTGTTCTTTATCTTCCCTGCAGTTCTGTCCATGATTTTGATGGTGATAATCAGGTATATATCAAGAATACTTGTGTGGATCTTAACAATTCTGCTCATCCTGGGTTCACTTGGTAAGCTGCTTATTCCTTTGTTTTTTAGTAATTAGAATTGAGAGTTCAAGTTTGCCTTTAACAATCCCTCAATTCAGAACTGTTTTGGTTATTTTAAATAATTTTCCTCTTGTAAGGCCTGTGAATTCATTGATAAAATATAAAGACAGGTAAGTGGATTACATTTAAGTTAGTTCACTGTGAGATCACTAAATCAAATAAAATGGGAAGGTCAGTGGCTTTTGGAATGAGAGCAAGTGATATTTTTAAAAGGGGACTAACGTTTTTCTGTCAATATCAGTTGGAGGGGGAGAGTACAACTGAAAAGAAAGGAATTGAGCCTCTGTTCTGCTCCTGCTTTTGAATTTTCACTTGATTCTTCCAGTGCTCCCTGCCTGGCAAATGAAGGGACCCTTTCTTTTTATCCTGCACTTTTTTAAGGCCTAAATCAGCCATTCTAAGGTGTTGAAATTCTTTCTGGTTGAAAAGTGTTCCTGGCAGGATAACTCTGTCGGGGTGGGGGTGTGTTTAAAATTTTGTTACTCATTTTTCTGTCTATTGACATTCTATTTTGTTTTCATTTTAGTGTTTCTAATGAAACCTTCTGGGTTTTCTGTGTTTATTGTCTTTAAAAAAAAATTTCCGCCTCCCAATTATAAATGTCATACCTACTCATGGTATCTAACTACTTCCATGGTAGAAAATAGAAATATAGGAAAGAAAATAAAAGTTTTATTTCACATGCTACATCTTCTCTTTAAAGAGTATTTACTTTTGCCTTTAAAAATGTCATAATTATAGGGACCCACCTTCAGTTCACCAGTGTTAGCATTTGGAATCCAGACCTTGATATTCATATATATATGTATGCGTGTGTGTGTGTGTGTGTGTGTATGTATATAGTATAAAAACGTTTTAACCCAATATGAAACTCCTTCAGTAGGAGAATTTGCCACCATTACGTTTACCTGGTATGTTTGGTCTTACTGATGTCTGTTTATGTTTTCCTTAAATTTATGCTTCCTTATTTTGTTTTCCCTATCTTTGCTGTATGGAATTGTGTTTTCTTTGGTTATTTTCACCCTGGCTTTGGATGGTATAATTTTATTTTCACTTCTTCAGTTGGTAACCCATACATTTTCAGAAAATATTCTTCAGTCTAGAATTCTATAATTATTAAAGGCTGAAATGAAACAATACTTGTTGAGGTCCCCCCCCTTTAAATTTAGCATAAACTTTCCTTCCTGTCTAATCCTACTCTCTTCTGCCCACTCGCACTTTTTAGCTCTTGTTAAATATTCTGAGTGTTCATTATTCAGGTTATTATTAAACTTAAAATATTATTTGTTCTACTATATCTTTTCAAAGAATTTTGCTTACCTTTGCCTTGAGGAGTTTCATAATTATATTTATTTAAGTTCTCCTGTCCTGATTTTAGTGAGAACTACTGGTCCTGTTTTTATTTATTTATTTTTTTAATTTTTATTTTCTATTGGAGTATAGTTGATTTACAATATTGTGTTAGTTTCAGGTGTACAGCAAAGTGATTCAGTTATACTGGTCCTGTTTTTATAAAAGTTCATTCTTGAGTTCTAAATTTCAGTTCATATTTGTTTTGACTGGAATCTGAGTTCAAGTAACTTATTCATGAAAGACTTATGGGTTGTAATATTCTGAATTCTTGGTTATCCAAGATTGCCTTTGCCTTCACATGTGAATATTGAATTTGTTGCATATAAAAGTCTTAAGATACAGTATGTTGCCTTATGTCTGTACTTCATTTCAGAGAAGAACTTTGAGACCAGTCTAAATTTTGTTCCTGTGCCCATAACCTATCTCACTTACCTAGATGTTTATATAATTTTTAACTTATCCTTACAACTTAAAATTTTTGTCTAGTTCAGAATCTTAACTCAGTTTGCCTATGATCTCTTTTTTTGGGGAATCTTTTTCAACTTTGAAAAGTTTACTTTATTTCTATACTTGTTTCTTGTTTCCATCCTGGCGGTTTTCTCTTTAAGATCCTTCTTACTCTCCTGCTATCATCTTCTAAATTATCATTTTAATCCTTTTATCATTTTCTTTACATTGAGGAAGAACTCTTCAAGTTTATCTACCATATCACTGATTTTGTTTTCCTTGGTGTCAGTCTGTACTTGACTACTTAATTTTGTTATCCCAATTTCATCTTATTTGTAGGTCTTCCTTCTCTCAGCCATCTTCCTTCTCATTTCAGTTTGTAGCCTTCAAATCTAATTCTGTGTTTAGATGATGTCTTAGTCAGTTTGGGCTGCTGTAACAAAGTACCACAAGACTGGATGCCTTATAAACAGCAAACATTTATTTCTCACAGTTCTGGAGGCTGGGGAGTCTAAGATCAAGGCACCAGCAGATTCGGCATCTGGTGAGGGTCATCTTCCTGTTTCCGGCCATCTGATTGCTGTGTCCTCACATAGCAGAAGAGGGAAGGAGCTTTCTGGGGTCTCTTTTATAAGGGCACTAATCCCATTCATGAGGGCTCCACATTTATGGTCTCATCATCTTCTAAAGGCCCCACCTCCAAATATACCATATTGGGGATTAGGATTTCAGTAGATGGGTTTTGGGGAGACACAGCATTCAGTTCATAACAGATGGATAGCTTTTATAATAAAAGTAGATTTGAATCCCAGCTCTCCCACTTACCAAGTATGTGACATTTGGCATGCTGCTGAAATTTCCTAAATTTCAATTTCATCATTTGCAAAGTGGAGCTAATAATACCCACTTAAAAGCATTGTGTTTAAATGTGGTTGCAACTCTTTGTGCTAATTCCTGACACAAGTTTAAATGTTTAATTAATGATATCTACTGTGGATGTTATGAACAATGCCCTTGATGTCATCATTATTATCTCATTCTATTTTCCTTGAACTTCAGGCTTTCTCTCAACTTTTAATTTCTATTTGTAGAGAACGTATTTTATCCCATTTTTTGAGGATATTAAACAGTTTTCCAAACAGTTTTCTTGTACCTTCAAGATTCCAAAATGGAAGTAGCCTTTCCCTTTCTCTGAAATATTCTTCATAGGCTCATGGTTGTTTTGGTTTGTTTAATCATCTTCCATAGAAGAAAAATTCATGCTTAATATTTGCCAACAGGTAGTTGGAATTTCCCTTTGACACTATTCACTCTTGACTTGAGTGCACATGGAGGTCAGGTTGATTTGCATAGATCTCAGCCCAGTTGCTTCTCTCCCAGGCATTCATCTCATCCACCGATACATACACATCACTACTCTGAATCTTCCACTTCCTTACCGTGGCCTACAAGTCCTTGCAGTATGATCTGGTGCCCAGCTCCCTCTCTGCACACATCTCTTACTGCTTTCCCCATTGCTCATTGCTGTAGCTCTAGTGGCCTCCTCTTTTCTTGCCTGCCAGGCATGGCCCATATCAGCATCTTAGAACTTGCTGTTTCCTCTTGCCTGGAACACTCTTAGATAGGTTTGTAGATTGCTTTCTCCCTGTCTTTGATTCTTTTGCTCCAGTATCGTCTCACCCCAGTGAGGCCTTGCTTATATAAAATTGTAATGCTTTCCCAGCGCTAGCACTTTCTATCCCTTACTGGCAGCTTTTTTCTTAGATTTAATATACTCTGTTTTCAGTTGTTTCCTTGTTTTTTTTGTTTCCCCGTTACTATATACGCTGCATGAGAGTTGATGTTGGTTTTTCACCGCTCTGTCCCCAGCCCCTAGAACAGTAGGTGCTGTAGGCACTCAAAGTGTTTGTCGAATGGGTTGAATGAAGGTGTCCAAACCAGCTCTCTTATATGGAGGCAGGTCTGCCTCCCTCTTCAGTCTAGATCTCAGAATCTCTGAACCAGTCATGGAGATAAAAATTCCCATCCCTAGTGCCCACCGCTCTCCAGCTATCAAAGATTTCCTTTTTTTTTTTTTTTTTACATCTTTATTGGGGTATAATTGCTTTACAATGGTATGTTAGTTTCTGCTTTATAACACAGTGAATCAGTTATACATATACATATGTTCCCATATCTTTTCCCTCTTGCGTCTCCCTCCCTCCCACCCTCCCTATCCCACCCCTCCAGGCGGTCACAAAGCACCGAGCTGATCTCCCTGTGCTATGCGGCTGCTTCCCACTAGCTAAAAGATTTCCTATCTTTGTTCCTACCTTTGGTGGGAACCACTCATTTGATCTTCATTTATTCATTGTACAAATATTTCATCAACTGCACGAGTGTATCCTCACTAGGCACTGGGGTTAGTGTACAACAGAGAAGATATTTGCCTTCCTCAGCTTCGTTGCTGATTTCTGTAACCCTTGCTTGCTTCCCACAGGCTCCGTAGTTTAAGCAGGTGCCGAGGCCCTCTTTGTGACCAGTTCCTCTCAGGGGTGTCTGTCCTTGCTGGCTCTCTCTCAGCTTCAGAGTTGATAATAAATACAGTTAAAGGAAGTTTATTTGATACAGTGAGAGATTTGTAAGTGCCTAATGTGGAAGATGTAAATGGAGTCATTGGCGTTCCCCTTATGCTGGCAAAAAGTTACAGCCACGCACCTCCCAGCCAAATGGATTGTTGCTGTGTTAGTCCACGTTGATGTATAGGAAGGGGCCAGAAAATTGAGGATTTATGTTACACATTTTCTTGTGCCAGTTATTGCAAAAACAATTGTTTTTTTTTGTCTCCAGGTGGCACAGGTGTACTATGGTGGCTATATGCAAAGCAAAGAAAGTCTCCCAAAGAAACAGTTATCCCTGAACAGCTTCAGGTAGCTGAAGACAATCTTCGGGCCCTCCTCATCTATGCCATTTCAGCTACAGTGTTCACAGTGAGTACAGGCCTTGGTGTATCTTTCAGGTTTATGTTTTAATTTATAGATCATTAATGAAGCAGAAACTCATGCTTAGCCATTGCATGCCTAACCATGATCCCTATTGGATGAAATCTCTGCTCCACAGTGTATGACATACTCAGAAGGCTTCAGAAGGCTCCCCTAAATGATGAGTGCTATTTTATGTGACATTTTATTCTGTCCTGCCTGCTTTTTGAGAGGGAATTTTCACCTAGAGTATTAATTATCATTTTCTGGTAAGAACATACATCTTATTGTCATGAGATAGTGTAATTATAGAAAAGTCTATTAAGAAATAGGCTACCTAGTGTCATTCCATCTACGTATTCACTAATTATTTCCCATTTTTCCCTTTTAAACTTTTAACAACATTATTTTAAAAAGAGAGGTGAGCTTCACTAACTAGTATAATTATTATAATAACTGCAGGAAAATTATTCATTAACATGTGGTTCAATAATCTATATTCATATCTTTGGTTCATCTCCTTCTCCTCTCTGAAAAAAAGGGAAAAAAATCTCAGTCCACTTCTTGGAGCAATCCCAAGCTTTTCATTGAGCATTAGAAACTAAAAATAAAGCCATCGTAAAACCATTGGTGCCAAAAGATTTTTGTTTGCTATCATTGTACAAATATTTATTAATCATCTTTTAAGTACAGTTCTCTGCGCCAGGTGCCAGGGCAGAGTGGGGAGTGACAAAGGATAAATTTGACATGGACCCTGCTTGTAAGGTGCTTTTGGTCCAACAAGGGAGATGAGGTGTAAGTTCTCTGTGCTTCTGTGGTCATAGCATATCGTCTTTTCCCCTATTTTCAGAGTGGCAAGCATGTATCTATTTAAATAAATTAAGAGTCTCATCCTGATGACAAACAACACGTTTTGATTCATAACGAGTGGAAAAAGGGAAAGTAGAAGAACTAATACATCTAGGATATATTAATAAATTGAGAAACTCTTTTATGTTTAGCTTTAAAAGACATTTTCAATATATAATGAAAAATAAGGGCTGCAAGAGAGATACAGACTGTTAAAGCGTTATTGGGATTCAGAGAATGATACATCCCCATTTTGGAATGAAAGGTTATGTTAAAAATTTCCCACCATTGTTCAGTTTCTGTTTTTACTGCTTAAAACAGTAGCTGGGATCTTTCCATGTGTTCTCTCCTACAGGTTATCTTGTTCCTCATAATGTTAGTCATGCGCAAGCGGGTTGCTCTCACCATCGCCTTGTTCCACGTGGCTGGCAAGGTTTTCATTCACTTGCCACTGCTAGTCTTCCAACCCTTTTGGACTTTCCTTGCTCTTGTTCTGTTTTGGGTGTATTGGATCATGACACTTCTCTTTCTTGGCACTACCGGTAAGAAGACATGTTACTTCTTTCTTTTAGTAATGAAACTGATTTGCATTAAAATATTTTAAAACATCAGAGAGATATAATTCTTAAGACATTTATGGACTAAGGTCTAACAACCATCAGAATTAGCAATGGTTATGGCTCTTCAATAACATATTCCCCGTTCATGATTTTTAGAACATCCCAGCAAAGTGAGTCTAAACCAGGTAGGGCCTGAAATCATATCCAGTTTCAAGATGGTTATGGATTTGAAGTAAGTTCCTGTACTGACTCAGACATTTGGATTCATTCTGAGATGAACTAATGAATGCAGTGCTGCTCTGGAATTGCCTCAAACTCCAGTTATAGCCAAAGATCAACTTGATTCCTTGGGACTTTCTAGTTTGGAAATAACCTGAACCTATGTAGAGCTAGTAGTGATACAGTTCACAGTTAGGCTCTCAAGACTTGCTTGTAACCATACTTAATATCAAAGGTTATGTATGTCTAAATGGAATTAATTATGAGGAGTGGTATAAGGATAGTAAGCTTATATGTAACTTCTTTGGCCATTCAGCACACCATCACCAATTGAAAATAATATTAATTTCTGTACTTTGCTAATAATTTAGGTCTATAATTATTGGACAAGTAATACCTCTGAAAAAAAATTGAAGTGTTTGAAAATTCATGCCTACACTAAATAACTGATAATGTGGTAGGAACTATATTCAGGGACTTCCCTGGTGGTCCAGTGGCTAAGACTCTGAGCTCCCAATGCAGGGGGCCCAGGTTCGATCCCTGGTCAGAGAACTAGATCCCACATACCTCAACTAAAGATCCCACACGCGGCAACGAAGATCCTATGTGCCACAATTAAGACCCAGTGCAGCCAAATAGATAAATAAATAAATATTAAAACAAAAAACTGTATTCAAATAGAACAACTTTTAAAAGCTATATATGATGGCTTTGAGGGTCCCTTAATGTAATAGCACTGTGTTCATGAAGTCAGTGGTTTGGGGATAGGGACATATTGTTGGAAATTAGATTAATCTCTTAGATTTAATAGCTGTACTTATTGGTTTATGCTTTATGTGCTCCTTCTTTCCTTCTTTGGTATTTTCCTAGGCAGCGCTGTTCAGAATGACCAAGGCTTTGTGGAGTTCAAAGTTTCTGGGCCTCTGCAATACATGTGGTGGTACCATGTGGTGGGTCTGATTTGGATCAGTGAATTTATTCTAGCCTGTCAACAGATGACTGTGGCAGGAGCTGTGGTAACATACTATTTTACTAGGTGAGAATTTATACTTGTCAGAAAACTTAACTTGTAACTACATGGATGGACCTAGAGGGTATTATGCTAAGTGAAGTAAGTCAGACAGAGAAAGATAGTAACTTTGTATAGTGACCGATGATAACTAGACTTATTGTGGTGATCATTTTGTAATGTATAGAAATATTGAATCACTATGTTGTACACCCAGAACTAACATAGTGTTGTAGGTTAATTAAAAAAAGAAAGAAAGAAAGAAAACTTAAGATCATCTAAGTGGTTTTGTCTAAAGGAAATGGAACTGAGACCGGTAAGAGCTCCATTTCTTTAAAAAGTAATTGGAAGTGAATATAACAAAATGTGTAGTTGATCATTCTGTAGTTGATCACACTTTAAGTAGTTGATCATTCTGTGAGGTAGGAAAATGGGAGGTTATTATTTTATTCTTTATACTCTTCTGTAGCTTTCTCAAAAAATTAATTAGAACCGCAGGTCATGCTACACTTAAATTACATTTAGCAGAAGAACGAATCTTGTAGTAGTGTCTTATGTACTTTTGCTTTATATAAACATCCATCAAAGGATAACAAGTCTTTTTAATTTGTATGGATCAGAACAAGTATTGTGACTTCCTGTCCTAACTTCATAGCTGAATATACACTACAATAGGCCTTATAGTTTTCTATTATAATGAGGTGCCAGGCCTAACATCTTTTTAAGTTCCATTATCTGATTCTACAATTAACCCCATAACTATTTGCTAATAAGAGCTTTCAAAGCACAGTTTTATTTAACTTAAAGTGTTACAGCATAAGAACCCCATGAAACTACCATAAAGAAATGAAACATTAATTTTACATGGTACATCTGTAGCGTTTATATTACTTTGCCATTTTGTCATAGAGCTAGAATAAGAAAAATGAACTAATTTTTCACTCTTTTGGACTCTAAACCATTTCTGTGTTTCCATCTTGGTCTCTTATACAGGGATAAAAGGAATTTGCCATTTACACCTATTTTGGCATCGGTGAATCGCCTTATTCGTTATCACCTTGGTACTGTGGCGAAAGGATCTTTCATTATCACATTAGTCAAAATTCCACGAATGATCCTTATGTACATTCACAGTCAGCTCAAAGGAAAGGTAAGGAAAAACCCTTTTCTGGACTTTCTGTAGGCAAATTCCAGAACTTCAGTTCTGCATGTAGCAAAGTTCCCAGCGATATTAAGTCCAAGTGCAAATGTTTTTTTCAAAGTCCTTGCCTAGTGGAATCTAATTCTTCCCTTTTGTCTCCCACTCTTGCACTCTGTAGTTTCCCCAAATGTCCTGTGCTTCTCTTCCTCTGTGTGGACTCAACACACTTTCTTCCTTGGAACCTCCTTTCTGTCCTTGACTGCAGAAATACCATGCATTTCTACATAGCTTAGCTCAAATGCCCCCTCTTCCTAGAAGCCTCCCCGGAGTCCTCTCACCTCCCAAGTGATGTCTTCTCCCTCTCTTCTCCACTCTCATAGCACTAGTATCTATATCATATTCTGATTCTAATTGTTGTTATGTTTAGCGCTTTTTTTTTCTCCTACTAGATTATAAGTTCCTTGTTGGTCTCATATACCTTATATCTTGTATGCAATAGGTACTAAGTAAATGTTGAATTGAACTGATTAAAAATAATTCAGCCATTACATTTTGAGGAAAAAAAGGGTGAGTGTGGAGGCTTTGAAGCATAGGTTGTGATTTTTCTTAATTTTTATTTTTCTAAAATTTAGAATATTCTATATGATATGGTTTGATTCTTTGGTCTTTAATTATTTCCATTTTTCATTCTTTCCAGGAAAATGCTTGTGCTCGATGTGTGCTGAAATCTTGCATTTGTTGCCTTTGGTGTCTTGAAAAGTGCCTAAATTATTTAAATCAGGTAAAATGTTTTTTTGGTTTTTTATTTTTTTGTTTGTTTGTTTTTAATTGTCATATCCTTTCTATGTTTCTTTTTTTTTAATTGGGTTATAGTTGTTTTACAATGTTGTGTTAATTTCTACTGTACAGTGGAGTTCCCTGTGCTATACAGCAGGTTCTTATTAGTTATCTGTTTTATACATATTAGTGTATATATGCCAATCCCAGTCTCCCAATTCATCCCCCACCTGGCGCCAAGGTAAAATGTTTTAAAAATACATTTAACATTCACTTTCAAAGATAGGTTCATTGTTTCTTCTTCCAAGATAAAGTTATTGAGCTTAAGTGAAAGATGTTTTGTTTTTCTCATGGTGTTATACATTGTACCTTGATCACGTATAACTGTTTCAGTCATATTCTTGTTTTTAAACGTAATATATGTTCTTACCAAGGCTTATTATTAATTAATTGTAGTACATTGATAAAATATTATTAGTGTCCATCTTTCAGGAAAGACATTTATCTCTTATCCCTTAATTCACATCCTTTCATCTTTGATCTTCTCTGAGAATCTGTCTACTCTAGCCATAGTTCTTTAATTCTTTTAATGCTTTTTGAAAGGTTTAGCGAAAAGCTGTTGTGACACTTGCTCCTTTTTGCAACTGTCTACTATTGTTCAAAACTAGCATGCTCTGTAGGCCGTGGGGTTTTTTTTGTTTTCGTTTTTTGTCTAACTGCGGAAGACTATGATACTGGCCTGGAAAATATTATCAAAGGAAGTGCTATTTCTAAGGTCAAATGGAGGGATTGATACTTATGGGGTAACAGTTCTTAGCGGAGTGGGTCTGTCTTTCTGTACCTGAGCATGTAGGACTCTCGCTGTGAAGTACTCTGTTCATCTGGGTTTGTTTGTTTGTTTGTTTTTTAACCACTTTTCTCCAGTCGCTGAAAATCAATTCCAATGTACTGATGCCCTCATCTAATGGACCAAAGATAAAAATTGACTTTCTCACCATTTACCTTTCAAGTGATTGCAGGGTAGCATTGCACTTTCCATTCACTCACGGGTAGTCAAAGGGTAGGAGTCCTATGGTGATGGTGTTGAGCTTGCCTGGAGTTTGCTTTATTGGAGTTTTATGGTTAATATGATAAAGTAGGTATGACATTTCATTAGCAAAATACATTCTTGTAGCTCATCATACTCTATGGATGTAAAGCATTTGGAAGGTTATTATTAAAATAATTAGTAACAACCACAACATTCTGAAAAATTATGTCCTTTAAAATTTGGTTTGGGACCAAGTCATCTTCATCAAAAAAGTTGAGGATGCACTAAAGATAATCATCATTACTTTTTGTATCTGTCACTAAATAGCTTATTCTCAGAGATATGGGCTAACCTCAGCTCTGTTTTCAGTTCCCACAGGTACCTTTTGCTCTTGCAGTTTCCAAAATGTTCAGGGAATAACTTCCTTCCAATGCTTGACTGACTCTTACTGATCCTTAATGATTCTTCCTGAGCATCACCTCTAAGGAACTTTCCCTCATTACCCCAGCCCCTCCTCTGACTTTCCACAACACCAGTTCATACCTCTGTGAAAACACTAAGAACACTATATGGGAGTTGTCTGTTCACTTCATCTCATCCTTTAGACTTTTACGTCCTTAAAGGCAAGACTTATTTTTGTCTCTCCAGAAACTATCACAGTGCCTGGTATACAGTAGGTGGTCTTTAACTGTTTTCTGAATGAATGATTAGTTAATCAATGAATATTTGGACTAAAAAAGACTGAGACAGTGATATAAAACTCTAAGAATCTCAAAAAGATATGTGCAGTCATACTACAGGAAGAAAACAAATCACATCGTGTCAGGATGGTCAGTAACCAGGTGCAAACATCCAAAGTTTTCAGCTCATTCCAAGCTAAACATTAGTCAGCAGTTTAGTCCCAGCAGTCCTGAGATGTATATACAAATTACAAGTTGGTCTTTCTTTTACAGGTTTTGTCCATTTTGCATCCTCATTAGGTAGGCATGATGTCTGAAGATTCAAGGGAAGCATCAAAATAGTAGTAAATCAAATATGGGAGCAAAAGTTTAGGGAGAGTGATTCTGAACTCATACCTGGTAGCTACTCTTTGGGAATATGAAGCGTTGCGATATGGGAACTGGTTACCACTGGAGCTTCATGTCTCTTGTTTTCATAGGAATTTTATTTGAAATGAGGTCAACATATTGAAGACATTAGAATACTTCCTGCCATGACAGGCTAAGCATAAGTACCAGTTACCAGTGGAATTTTTTAACCCTTGTTCCTGTGAAATGTTTCAGAGCTGGATAGGCACCCATCTGTTTGAAGTGTTTAAGATGATAGGGGTCATGGTGGTACTGAATAAGTGAGCTCCAGAGACTTTTCTGAACTTTTAGAAAACAGGATATAAGAGTATGATCTACTAGTGCAAGAAGGGACATTTTTAGTGCTATCACACACATTCGGCAGTTGTAAGCTTAGTGCTCTGCTAGAGATGAAGCCATAGCTGGCACCAAGATGATGGCGTCGACTCACACCTTTCGTTTTGTCTCCTGTATTTTATTTATCATTGCTTTCTGAAAATGAAGTTCCTTTTCCCATACACATAGGATTGAGCCCACACTTTTATAGCCTTGTTGGAGAAGGTACAGTGGATAATTGGGGGGAGGCCCAATAAAGAGAGCCCAGATGTTGAAGACGTGTTTCAATCCCCAGCAGTGTAACTGTTTGGCAAGCTCCGTGAAAGCTCTGAGTCTCAGTTTTCTTCTTCAGTAAGTGGAGAAAAATATACCTGTCCTCACAGGCTTTAGGTTAGGATGAAATATAATGCAGATAAATCAGCTCTTACAGTGTCTAACTCTTGGTAGATACCTAGTAAGTGTTGTTATCGCTCTCCGTCCACCGCATTTTATTTTTTTATAAAGAACTCCCTATGTTTTACTCTAAGATAACAGAGCTATGACAAAGAAAATTCAAAAGGTAGTTCTACAAATGAATCTATTTTCTGTAAAAATAAATGTAATGTAAGATACTGAAGAGTTTGGAAAACCAAGACAAGAACAAAACATCACCCATGATCTCACCATGCTAACATAACACTTTTGTTACCAGCCAAACGGCAATTCCTCTGTCCTGGACCTCCCGAAGAAGAGAACTCAGTCGAGAGACATAGAGCAGTTTTAAGCAGCAGAAGTTTTATTAAGCAAAGCGAGAATATACTCCCAAGAGAGAGAAGGGGAGCAGGCCATCCGGAAACCAGAAGCAGCCCGCAACGGATGTAGGGCTGCTTTTTCAGTGTGGTGGAAAGTCCCTCCTTCCGTCTTGCGTCATTTGACTGCCGAGGTGATTGACAGCTTTAGGTTATATGACTTTTCTCTTTGTGCGCAGGCGCTTACCCACAAGCACCCAAGCGAAACCCCCGGGGGACATGGGCAAAAACCGCAATGCTAATTTATTATAAATACGGCATAATGAACCCCGGGTTTTACTGTGAGGCACCTTTTAGGTCTTTGTGGGCCTGCGTCAACCTGTGCTGACGGGTTCGTCTTGTTTGGTCTCCATAAGGCTGGAATCCTAGCGGTCCTTGACCGCAAAAAGGGAAGATCTCTAGGCATGTTCTGATCACCTGTGTCCAGGTCGGGGAGGGAAAGATGGCCCCGTCCAGGACAGGGCGAGGAGCCACTCATGTCTAACTACCTACCACTTTCATTAAAATACTTATCATTAGCTTTGAGAAGAAGTTTGCAGTATTTCACTTCAATTAATGTCTGATAAGCGCTAAGCCTCATATGTAAAATGGGGCTAATAAGAGTATCTGTAGTGGGACTTCCCGGGTGGCACAGTGGTTAAGAATCCACCTGCCAATGCAGGGGACACGGGTTTGAGCCCTGGTCTGGGAAGATCCCACAGGCCACGGAACAACTAAGCCCATGCACCACAACTACTGAGCCTGTGCTCTAGAGCCCGCGAGCCACAACTACTGAGCCCACATGCTGCAACTACTGAAGCCCGCACACCTAGAGCCCATGCTCCGCAGCAGGAGAAGCCACGGCAGTGAGAAGCCCGCACACCTCAACGAAGAGTAGCCCCCACTCACCGCAACTACAGAAAGCCTGTGCACAGCAATGAAGACCCAGCGCAGCCCCAGAAATAAATAAATTAAATTAAAAAAACAAAAGAGTATCTGTAGTGCCAGTTACCGTGAGGAGGAAAAGAGTCTACAGTGCTCTAAGCATGTGCTCAGTGAGTGGTGAATCTTATTCTATAGTACTGTCCACAGTTAATTTATTTTACATTTTTATAATGTGCAGCAGTTATATTTTCTATTTTCTCTTGTCAGTTCTGTTCAACTTTTCTTTCATGGTTTCTTACTTGGCTTTTACACTTAGAAAAGTTTTCCCCACCTCAAGATCAAATAATTATTCTAGCATTTTTTCATATAGTCCTTTAGAGATTCCCCCTTTTTAAAAGGGAAAAAAAAAACATTTTAGTTTATCTGGGATTTAATCAGTTGTCCCAGGACCAGTTAGTGATTAATCTATCCTTTCTTCTGCTGTGAAGTGTCAATTTGATCATGTATTAAACTCTTACATATCATACTTGAGTCTGTCTTTGGGCTTTCTTTTCTGATCTGTTCTTCTACTGGCACTGTTTGTTTTTAATTTAAAAATTGTTTTGAAGTATAGTTGATGTGCAATATTATATGTTACAGGTGTACAGTACTGGAGTATTTAATCATACTTCATTATATATCTCAAGTATCCTGTGATGCAGATCTCTCGTTCTTATTTTTCAAAGATTTCTTGTCAAGTCACCTGTTTACTCTCTGAGGTTATCTTCAGAGTATTCAATAGAGTACATTGAAAACGTAATACTAATTATAATGCCAGCTAACATTTACTGAGCACTTACCATGTGCCGTGCACTGTGGCTCACATTTCACGTGCAGAGTCTCTCAGTTGGAGTTCTGTTTTGTGTAGTACTCTCTGGAAATTGTTAACAGTGAGTTAGTTAAGGTCCCTTTGCATCATTTTCCTCCTATCCTTTCTTCTGCTGTCAACTCCTGATGTCAGCATGCAACCCACAGTCAGAATCCTGGAGCAGGACTGGACGACACAAAGCCCTGCAGGGCCAGTTGAAGTCCGTTACGTCACTTCTGTGAGTGAGTGCTGCAGCCAGGGTCTAAAGCAATAGGGAGCAGTAGAGAGTGATCAACTGGATGGTCACTTGCCATCCAAAGAGGGCCATCACTACTTAGCTCTGGGATACTGTTTGCCATGTGAGAACTTACAGACAGTTTCTAACTCTTCCAGTTTTCTAAGAGAAGCCAGAATTCTGGATGTTTGCATTTTATCTCCTGCTATTAAAATGTTGACAACTAATAAAGAAAAGAATAACTCTGAGTGAGCCAAAGCAAACACTGTATTGTCTTTGGACCCCACAATGTCAGTTGCCCATAGGCCACTAGTTTGTTGCCACTGCCTTAGAGAATGTAGAGGATAATGGAGAGGAGTGTTTACATGGAGGCAGGGTAGACCAAAGTCATTGTGCAGCACACTATGAAATTCCATAATCCCAAACCATGCTTCAGTGCTAAACAATGTGGAAAATATAGCTGACTTCAGAAAAAGAGCTTTAGATTTTTAAAATAAGCTATTAAATATTTACAGCATAGGTGCTAGAGTTTTGCAGATAAACAGAGTGAACTGTGAACTGCTCTTTGTTTCTGCAGGTGCTTATCTTAATGTGACAGGAAAGTTATGGAACATCTAATCTAACCTATAAAATTCACTTTAGGTAGAAAGATTGTTACAACCAGAATCTGTTACATTTGGGCATTGGATTACTCAGGCCTTGATTTACTTTGACTCCACTTGAAGATAGTACATTTAACACTGGAGGGTATCTGCTCTCCGGCTGATAAGCTCTTAAGATTATAAAGCTTTTCTCTACATAGTATGAGTGGGAGTTATTTTTTGAGCACCTACTTAAATCCTTGATAGTATACAAAGCACTTCATATATATTATCACTTTCTCTACACAACTCTGAAAGGAAGGCACGTTTCCTCTGTTATACATGAGAAAATTGAGCCTGGGACCTTGTGGCAGATCACATGACCTAGAGGTGGAGGAAGTTTTCTAATCTAAGTTTACCTAGATCTTACCATGGCAATGCACAGTGTCCTACAGTTGACCCTTGAACAACATAGTTTTAAATTGTGTGGGTCCATCACAGATGAACTTCTCACCCACCTGGCGAGAGGGATTTAGTTTTAAAGGGAGGAGGAGTGAGGCTAATGATGGGGAGGCACATGCATTAGTCTACCAAGCAAGGGGCAGGGCTTTTTCGAGGGAGTGGGGTGCCACCCCCTTTTTATCCTGTTTTGGTCCTTAATGTACAGTACTGGCATGGGTAGGTGCGTCGTTTAATATGCTAATGTAGTGAAATCAACATAGAATGAAAAACAAATTGTGCGGGTCCACTTACGCGCAAATTTTTTAAAATAAATACTACAGTACTGCACAATCCACTGTTGGTTGAATTCACGGATGCTGGAATCACAGAAAACATAGAGTATAAAGTTATATGCGGATCTTCGACTGTGAGGGGGAGTTGGCACCCCAGCCCCTGCGTTGATCAAGGGTCAACTGTATATACATATTTGTGAAACTTAAAGAAAACTAAAGTATAGTTTATTATAGAGAATATGCAAACATCTCAAACTTTCATGTTTCATGCTGTAAACTAAAGTAAGTGATGGTTTTAAAGACAATCTATTTAAATTAAGATTTGCAACATACTTTTAATTCTTATGCCCCTTAAAATAATATTTGCAACCAAACTGAATGAAATATATGGTATAGATTGGACTTTGTGCCCCTTCCATTCCCTCACTCAAAATAAGAAAGGGATCATTTTACTTACCATTTCCCTTATTTAATGTGTAATGATCCACAAAGTTGTACATAACTGTTCCCCTTTTCCTACCATTGCAGTCTAGTTTGCCCATATTAAGTGAGTTATTATGTAAAGATTTTAAACTTTAAGAGAATTTCTAGGTCCTTCAGTGAACAAAAGAAAGTGTGTAAAAATGTAGAAGCTGTTCTCTGACCGGTGGCCAGGCAGGCCTGTGTTACCTGCCTGGCGATCCTCTGCCCTAACATATTTTCTTCCACATGACCAGTACTTTTTCACAAAAATGCACACACCAGGGACCACTTGGACTAACAGGCATCCTTTTAAAAAGATTCCTGGATGGTGATCATCTTTTATCTTGCTTCTGAGAATTGAATAGTCTCTAAGCCTGTGCCCTGCCTGAGCAGATGTTGTGCACAGGCTAAATATTAATCATTATGCCTGTCTGTGGGCAGTTTAGCTCAAGATCAGGAAGGCGGTCTGGGAAGCAGGTGGGTGGGCTCTAAAAATCTTAACTAAGTGGTCTGCAGAAGGCTCAGAGAACAGTTAGGGAAAGCTACAAAGGACTCAGAATCTCTTGAGAACCTTAGCATGAATCCTTTAGACTAAGAGGTATAGAAGCAGAGGGAAATTTCAATGGCCTGCTATGATCTTTAGCACATTGTTCTTCCTGAAGAGGTCATCTTGACCTTTGTGTATCACATGCAGCTCATCTTCCTGCCTTGAGAGAGGGAAAACGTTTATAAAATATCCACCTACTTTTTTCAGTTAGGTTGAATATAAAGGAGTTGCATAGATCTGTAGGAATATTGCCAAGAAGGCTAACTTTCTATGAGAATATCCAACCCTGGAACTGAGGAGTGGAGAAAAGAAATCATTATTGCCTCCTTTCATGTCTACAAATAGCCTTTCGCTCTAAAAGTAGATGGAATGGGTGGAGCTGGGTGGGGGAGAGAAGAAAGAAGCAGCAGAGGAAGAATAATAATTGTCAAATGAACTGAAGCTTCTGAAAATTAATGAGAGCAAAAAAAAACTTTTGTAGTTTAGTTTGGAAGTGTTGGGTCTGCTCCTAGACTCAGCTGGTCTGATGATAACAGAGAAGAGAGATTGGAGGTGTGTGGATCCTCTCTTGCTGCTGTCTCTTCTTTCAAGGAAAGTTATGTTCAAACTGGAAAGTGGAGAACAACGTAGTTAAGAGTTGTTCGTCCTCACTGAGGGGGTGGGATTTAAGGCAACACCTAGTTGATTTAAATGGGTCATCCAATACCCTTGATTCTAGACATTATAATGATGCTTTTTTACATCAGCATTAATAATATATATATATATATACGTGTGTGTGTGTGTGTGTGTGTGTGTATACATATATATAGTATGT
Organism: Delphinapterus leucas; assembly: GCF_059928025.1. NCBI lineage: Eukaryota > Metazoa > Chordata > Mammalia > Artiodactyla > Monodontidae > Delphinapterus > Delphinapterus leucas. Next base: position 97,622,107 of record NC_143134.1, read on the forward strand.
ATATAGTTAATATGGTAGGGTATTTCCCTCTGAAAACCTTTTATTAAATAACTGGCTTATTAGCCCCTGGATCATATCTTAGAATAGGGGAAATAAGGTTTTTCTCTTCAGGGAAATTGTATCTCAGATCACCAAGGACATTTGTCAATTGTTGAACTGAAGAATTGTAGTAAAAAATGCTACAAGTCTGGAAGTTGTGGAAAAAGGTACTAATAGACTGGAAATGAGCAAATGTGGTTTGTATTTCAAAAGGGATGAGGAGGTGGGCTCCCTAGACTGTAAGTGAGGTTGGTATTGATTCTTGGCATTACTCTAGAGCCAGGGTCAGCAAAGTTTTTCTGCAAAGGACCAGACAGTGAATATTTTTGGCTTTGTGGGCCATATAGCCCCTGCCACAATTGCTCAGTTCTGCCATCATAACATGGAAACAGCCAAAACAGTTTGTAAACAAATGAATATGGCTGTTTTCCAATAATACTTATGTACAGAAGTACAGATTTAGCCCACAGGTGGTAGTTTGAAAACCTCTGCTCTAGAATAAATTGTTAAATAGGGTTTTTTCTTGAGTACATAGGGAACTGGTGAGAAGTGGGAACTAATCTGGGTTCTTTGAGAATAGATCAGGCTTGGGAAGTTCTTTATCATTTTTCAGCCGAGTTACTGTTATACAAGATCAAAAGTATAGTTTATTTCGATGTCATGAGGCCTTTGGCAGAATGTTTCAAAAGAAGCTTTGTAGAAGATGAAAAAATGTGAGCCACTGCAGTTAGGTGCCTGCTGCCTTTTAACTGATAGGAAACACTGGCAGATGACAGTATAAGTGAGCAAGCAGCAAATGAATGTTACCAGGACAATTTAATAGTATGATTTCCTTAAAATGTTGTATGTATTAGCTTTCAAGGTAAGAAGACCTACAAACATGATATAGTAATATATTGTGATGTTATGCCAATTTGTATGATGGAATTTCATATATCAAAATCATACTATATTTCTTAGAGAGCAACATAATTTCTTGCTGCTCCATTACCGAAAAAAGTTTATGAACCACAAGTAGTGACCTACTCAGTACAGTACTCTCTCCTTGGCCCTGAAAAGTTCTGCATTTTTAACCAATAAAATTAAGCATATAATGGGAAGCTAAATTTTTGATAACTCAAACCTCATCTTCATACCAGGTTCTTAATAACTAACACGCGTACAGTTGGAACATTCATAAATTAAAGACCGTCTCTCCTGCACTCAATGTTGAAAACTTTTCAGACAACACAGTGTAAAGTAAGCCCTTCGTGTCCTGCAGTTTTCCAGCAACTTCCATATTTTGGACTCACCAACAATTTCTTAAGTCAGCACAAAACCAAAAATTTCTCAGGACCGTAAGTTCTTTGTTTTTTGTCAAAAGGAAATTATTATTAGAATGATGAAAAACACCAAATCCATAAATCACTAAATGTGTATATATAAATATATACATCATTGTATTTTTTTTCACATTTTTTTTATTCAAACAAAGTCACAAAAATTATAATCATCCTCATCAGTTCACTCAGACCCATGGAATTTTTTTTTCATGTTGATCTTTTGTTAGCACTTGTATGAATTCATCAGTTTTCCATTAGATTTCTGAAAATGCTAATTCATTCAGTTCAGCAGCACAGTCAGTTACCAGAAACCTGTACTTGTCAGAGTCTTTTCCATGAATTCCTTGAAGATGAAACCCTTTTATAGGAACATTTTTGCAAAACCATCAGAGTACACCCAGAACTGTGTGTAAATGACAAAAGACTTAAAAATGACCACGGTTAAAGGTTTGATGAAAGTTCATAATAATGCATTTGACAGAGAAATTTAGTTATTTCTGAGATATACATTTTAAAGTAATAACTAGAATTATGACTTATAACATTATACCAGAACATATAAGATTTTTAGGAATCTCATGTAATATCTGAAACATTTATATTAACATATTTCCATACAAATAACCCAAAGAAAGTTTAGTATTAGTTTTTGGGGGTTTTTTTGAATTTTTGAATTTTATTTATTTTTTTATACAGCAGGTTTATATTAGTCATCAGTTTTATACACATCAGTGTATACATGTCAATCCCAATCGCCCAATTCAGCACACCACCACCCCCACCCGCCCCGTGGCTTTCCCCGCTTGGTGTCCATACATTTGTTCTCTACATCTGTGTCTCTACTTCTGGCCTGCAAACCGGTTCATCTGTACCATTTTTCTAGGTTCCACATACATGCGTTAATATACGATATTTGTGTTTCTCTTTCTGACTTACTTCACTCTGTATGACAGTCTCTAGATCCATCCACGTCTCTACAAATGACCCAATTTCGTTCCTTTTTATGGCTGAGTAATATTCCATTGTATATATGTACCACAACGTCTTTATCCATTTGTCTGTCTATGGGCATTTAGGTTGCTTCCATGACCTGGCTATTGTAAATAGTGCTGCAATGAACATTGGGGTGCACGTGTCTTTTTGAATTATGGTTTTCTCTGGGTATATGCCCAGTAGTGGGATTCCTGGATCATATGGTAATTCTATTTTTAGTTTTTTAAGGAACCTCCATACTGTTCTCCATAGTGGCTATATCAATTTACATTCCCACCAACAGTGCAAGAGAGTTCACTTTTACCCACACCCTCTCCAGCATTTGTTGTTTGTAGATTTTCTGATGATGCCCATTCTGACTGGTGTGAGGTGATACCTCGTTGTAGTTTTGATTTGCATTTCTCTAATAATTAGTGATGTTAAGCAGCTTTTCATGTGCTTCTTGGCCATCTGTATGTCTTCTTTGGAGAAATGTCTATTTAGGTCTTCTGCCCATTTTTGGATTGGGTTGTTTGTTTCTTTAATATTGAGCTGCATGAGCTGTTTATATATTTTGGAGATTAATCCTTTGTCAGTTGATTCATTTGCAAATATTTTCTTCCATTCTCAGGGTTGTCTTTTCATCTTGTTTATGGTTTCCTTTGCTGTGCAAAAGCTTTGAAGTTTGATTAGGTCCCGTTTGTTTATTTTTGTTTTTATTTCCATTACTCTAGGAGGTGGATCAAAAAAGATCTTGCTGTGATTTATGTCAAAGAGTGTTCTTCCTATGTTTTCCTCTAAGAGTTTTATAGCGTCTGGTCTTACATTTAGGTCTCGAATCCATTTTGAGTTTATTTTTGTGTATGGTGTTAGGGAGTGTTCTAATTTCATTCTTTTACATGTAGCTGTCCAGTTTTCCCAGCACCACTTATTGAAGAGACTGTCTTTGTATATCCTTGCCTCCTTTGTCATAGATTAGTTGACCATAGGTGTGTGGGTTTATCTCTGGGCTTTCTATCTTGTTCCATTGATCTATTTTTCTGTTTTTGTGCCAGTACCATATTGTCTTGATGACTGTAGCTTTGTAGTAGAGTCTGAAGTCAGGGAGTCTGATTCCTCCAGCTCCGTTTTTTCCCCTCAAGACTGCTTTGACTATTCGGAGTCTTTTGTGTCTCCATACAAATTTTAAGATTTTTTGTTCTAGTTCCATAAAAAAATGCCATTGGTAATTTGATAGCGATTGCATTGAACCTGTAGATTGCTTTGGGGAGTATAGTCATTGTCACAATATTGATTCTTCCAATCCAAGAACATGGTATATCTCTCCATCTGTTGGTATCATCTTTAATTTCTTTCATCAGTGTCTTATAGTTTTCTGCATACAGGTATTTTGTCTCCATAGGTAGGTTTATTCCTAGGTATTATATTCTTTTTGTTGCAGTGGTAAATGAGAGTGTTTCCTTAATTTCTCTTTCAGATTTTTCATCATTAGTGTATAAGAATGCCAGAGATTCCTGTGCATTAATTTTGTATCCTGCAACTTTTCCAAATTCATTGATTAGCTCTAGTAGTTTTCTTGTGGCATCTTTAGGATTCTCTATGTATAGTATCATGTCTGCAAACAGTGACAGTTTTACTTCTTCTTTTCCAATTTGTATTCCTTTTATTTCTTTTTCTTCTCTGATTGCCGTGACTAGGACTTCCAAAACTATGTTGAATAATAGTGGTGAGAGTGGACATCCTTGTCTTGTTCCTGATCTTAGAGGAAATACTTTCAGTTTTTCACCATTGAGAATGATGTTTGCTGTGGGTTTGTCGTATATGGCCCTTATTATCTTGAGGTAGGTTCCCTCTATGCCCACTTTCTGGAGAGTTTTTATTATAAATGGGTGTTGAATTTTGTCAAAAGCGTTTTCGGCATCTCTTGAGATGATCGTATGGTTTTTATTCTTCAATTTGTTAATGTGGTGTATCACCTTGATTTGCATATATTGAAGAATCCTTGCATCCCTGGGATAAATCCCACTTGATCATGGTGTATGATCCTTTCAATGTGTTGCTGGATTCTGTTTGCTAGTATTTTGTTGAGGATTTTTGCATCTACATTCATCAGTGATATTGGTCTGTAATTTTCTTTTTTTTTTTTGTAGTATCTTTGTCTGGTTTTGGTGTCAGGGTGATAGTGGCCTCATAGAATGAGTTTGGGAGCATTCCTTCCTCTGTAATTTTTTGGAAGAGTTTGAGAAGGATGGGTGTTAGCTGTTCTCTAAATGTTTGGTAGAATTCACCTATGAAGCCATCTGGTCCTGGATTTTTGTTTGTTGGAAGATTTTTAATCACAGTTTCAATTTCATTACTTGTGATTGGTCTGTTCATATTTCCTATATCTTCCTGGTTCAGTCTTGGAATGTTATACCATTCTAAGAATTTGTCCATTTCTTCTAGGTTGTCCATTTTGTTGGCATAGAGTTGCTTATAGTATTCTCTTAGGATGCTTTGTATTTCTGCCGTGTCTGTTGTAACTTCTCCATTTTCATTTCTAACTTTATTGATTTGAATCCTCTCCCTCTTTTTCTTGATGAGTCTGGCTAATGGTTTATCAATTTTGTTTATCTTCTCAAAGAACCAGCTTTTAGTTTTATTGATCTTTGCTATTGTTTTCTTTGTTTCTGTTTCATTTATTTCTTCTTTATGATTTCTTTCCTTCTGCTAACTTTGGGTTTTGTTTGTTCTTTCTCTAGTTCCTTTAGGTGTAGGGTTCGATTGTTCATTGAGATTTTTCTTGTTTCTTGAGGTAGGCTTGTATAGCTATAAACTTCCCTCTTAGAACTGCTTTTGCTGCATCCCATAGGTTTTGGATCATCGTGTTTTCATTGTCATTTGCCTCTAAGTATTTTTTGATTTCCTTTCTGATTTCTTCAGTGATCTCTTGGTTATTTAGTAACATATTGTTTAGCCTCCATGTGTTTGTGTTTTTTACGTTTTTTTCCCCGTAATTAATTTCTAATCTCATAGCATTGTGGTCAGAAAAGATGCTTGAAATGTTTTCAGTTTTTTTAAATTTACTGAGGCTTGATTTGTGACGCAAGATGTGATCTATCCTGGAGAATGTTCCGTGCGCACTTGAGAAGAAAGTGTAATCTGCTGTTTTCTGATGGAATGTCCTATAAATATCAATTAAATCTTCTGGTCTATTGTGTCATTTAAGGCTTGTGTTTCCTTATTAATTTTCTGTTTGGATGATCTGTCCATTGGTGTAAGTATGGTGTTAAAGTCCTCCACTATTATTGTGTTACTGTCTATTTCCTCTTTTAGAGCACTTACCAGTTGCCTTGTGTATTGAGGTGCTCCTCTGTTGGGTGCATACTTATTTATAATTGTTATGTCTTCTTCTTGGATTGATCCCTTGATCATTATGTAGTGTCCTTCCTTGTCTCTTGTAACATTCTTTATTTTAAAGTCTATTTTATCTGATATGAGTATTGCTACTCTAGCTTTCTTTTGATTTCCATGTGCATGGAATATCTTTTTCCATCCCCTCACTTTCAGTCTGTATGTGTCCCTAGGTCTGAAGTGGGTCTCTTGTAGACAGCATACATATGGGTCTTGTTTTTGTATCCATTCAGCGAGCCTGTGTCTTTTGGTTGGAGCATTTAATCCATTCACATTTAAGGTAATTATCGATATGTATGCTTCTTAATTGTTTTGGGTTTATTTTTGTAGGTCCTTTTTTCTTCTCTTGTGTTTCCCACTTAGAGAAGTTCCTTTGGCATTTATTGTAGAGCTGGTTTGGTGGTGCTGAATTCTCTTAGCTTTTGCTTGTGTGAAGCTTTTGATTTCTCCATCGAATCTGAATGAGATCCTTGCTGGGTAGAGTAATCTTGGTTGTAGTTTCTTCCCTTTCATCACTTTAAGTATATCATGCCACCCGCTTCTGGCTTGTAGAGTTTCTGCTGAGAAATCAGCTGTTAACCTTATGGGAGTTCCCTTGTATGTTATTTGTTGTTTTTCCCTTGCTGCTTTCAATAATTTTTCTTTGTCTTTAATTTTTGCCAGTTTGATTACTATGTGTCTCGGTGTGTTTCTCCTTGGGTTTGTCCTGTATGGGACTCACTGCGCTTCCTGGACTTGGTGGCTATTGCCTTTCCCATGTTAGGGAAATTTTCAACTATAATCTCTTCAAATATTTTCTCTGGTCCTTTCTCTCTCTCTTCTCCTTCTGGGACCCTTATAATGCAGATGTTGTTGCATTTAATGTTGTCCCAGAGGTCTCTTAGGCTGTCTTCATTTCTTTTCATTCTTTTTTCTTTATTCTGTTCCACGGCAGTGAATTCCACCCTTCTGTCTTCCAGGTCACTTATCCGTTCTTCTGCCTCAGTTATTCTGCTATTGATTCCTTGTAGTGTAGTTTTCATTTCAATTATTGTATTGTTCATCTCTGTTTGTTTGTTCTTTAATTCTTCTAGGTCTTTGTTAAACATTTCTTGCATCTTCTCGATCTTTGCCTCCCTTCTTTTTCCAAGGTAGTGGATCATCTTCACTATCATTATCCTGAATTGTTTTTCTGGAAGGTTGCCTATCTCCACTTCATTTAGTTGTCTTTCTGGAGTTTTATCTTGTTCCTTCATCTGGTACATAGCCCTCTGCCTTTTCATCTTGTCTGTCTTTCTGTGAATGTGGTTTTTGTTCCTCAGGCCACAGGATTGTAGTTCTTCTTGCTTCTGCTGTCTGCCCTCTGGTGGATGAGTCTATCTAAGAGGCTTGTGTAAGTTTCCTGATGGGAGGGACCGGTGGTGGGTAGAGCTGACTGTTGCCCTGGTGGGCAGAGCTCAGTAAAACTTTAATCCTCTTGACTGTTGATGGGGGGGGGGGGGCCTGGGTTCCCTCCCTCTTGGTTAGAACGGTAAGTTTTAGTTACAAAGTACGTATACGTTCCCTTCTAAGACTCAGACATATTTCATGTTATGTTACTTCTTCACATTTCCCTGGAAATGCCACTGCTGTTCTAGAATGCAATGTAAAAAAGAAGGAAAAAGTCTGAGTGGTCAAGGAAAACATGAGGCAGCAGAAGCAGGTATGACTTAATAAAAGTATGTCAGCTGGGGACTCAGTACTACAAGGGACAGAAAACCAGCTCATTCTGGCCTAAGAAAGAGCAAGAGTGAGAAGGGGGTGGGGGAGAGAGAAGAAGGGAGAGATTCTTAGCAATTTATTAGCTTCAATAACTAAGAAGTCCAGAATCTGGCTAGTTCCTAATCTTGCAAACATTGTCACCGAATGCGAGTACCTGGTTCCTCTCCCTGTTCTGACTTCCATTATGTTGGCAAAACAGCCATGGCAATTCGTACCCTCACACCTTGCTGTCCAGAAAAATGAGAGAGCTGCTGTCAGGAGCACCTATGGAAGAGAAAGGAAACTTCTTTTTTTCCTCCGGCAGCCCCAGGGAACATCTTTTACTTTCATAGGCTCTGATTAGTTTATGTACGAATCCCTGAATCGTTGTAGGTAGAACATGTTGATTGGCTTACATCAACCAAGGCCCACCCCAAGAGCTGGAGGTAGTGTCAGTCTCACTCAGACTCCAAGAGAATGGGGAAGGTCTGTTTTCTTAAAGGGAATTTAGGATCCTGCCCCAGGAGGGAGGGGTATAAGATCAGCAGCAAACAGCTGTCTATTGCAAGAACTATGAGATAAGACAGCATAGAAGAAAGTACCAAGGAGGAAGGGTTCCAGATAAAGCAGCACAGCAATCTGATGCCTTTATGTGTGTGTGTGTGTGTGTGTGTGTGTGTGTGCAGCTTTTAAAGCATCACTGAAGTGGTAATAATGCATCACTGATATGCATGGTAATGAACCCAAGATATCTAGGAAAGTTTAAATTATGGTTTGATTTACTAATACATGGAAGAAGTTAATGGATATTGGAAAGGTTTATGTGTGTTTTAATAAATATCAATGTTTTTAAAGGACCTAAGCTAGGCTAAATGAGAAGCTCTCGTTACCATATCAGGTTTTTTTTTTTAATGTCAATGTCTCATACTTCCTTGTGCTTAATCTAAATCTGTACCTCACCAAAGCCATGGGTTTAACTGTGAAGTAGTTTTACAAGCTATGCTTTAACTATGTTTGGTTTAAATCTTAAAGGTTACATGTACTGATGAAAAATTGTTTTTGCTTTTGTCCAGAACGCATACACAGCCACAGCTATCAACAGCACCAACTTCTGCACCTCAGCGAAGGACGCCTTTGTCATTCTCGTGGAGAATGCTTTGCGAGTAGCTGCCATCAACACAGTGGGGGATTTCATGTTATTCCTAGGCAAGGTAAGAAGACCAAGTATATTATCTGAGACAGACAGTAAATTTTTGCATATGCGTATAGTTGCTCTTTAATTTCAAAAATATATGTAGCCCACAAAAAGCCTAAAAGTCACATAATATACAGCAAGCACTTACAAAACCCTTAATATATGTCAAGCACTGTTCTAAGTACTTTACATGTATTGTGCTCATTTAATCCTCATAATAAATTTGTAAAGGAAGTACTGTTATTATCTTCATGTTATAGATGGGGAAACTGAGGCACGGAGCAGTTAAGTAATTTGCCCATTACATATTTTGAATTAAGAAACAGTCCATGTAATGGTTAGGGGCACTGCATCTGGAGCCTGACTGCCTGGATTTAAATCCTGGCCTGACTAGCTGTGTGACCTGAGGCAGGGTATATAACCACTCTGTGCCTCGGTTTGTCCATTTGTGAAATTGGGGTAATAATAGTGCCAAACGCCTAGAACTGTGAGGTTAGACTGATTAATACTTGTAGGGTACCTAAGATAGTGCTTGATACATTGCAAGTTCTTGATGAATATTAGCAGTCATCGTTACTATATATAAACCCCTTAAAATAGAGCTGTTAGGGAATGAGACCTAACTGTCCTCAAAAGTGTTTTTCTATTCTGTGCTATTAAAATCTGCAAAATATTAGATAACATTATAATTGAGGACTCACTTTATCTTTGTATCTATATTTCAAACCATAAAATACTCAGAAAATTTGAAAAATTGAGTTAAGAAAACGGCACCACCACTATAACCTAATAACTTATTTTTATATTCCCTCCCAGTGTTTTTTCACAGGCTTATATTTCTATAGTATAACAATCCTAGTATTCATAGCTATTTCTTCTGCTGTTTTCACTTCATATTCTCTCATATACATTTTTTGCATTACTTTGATAATCTTCATAATTACTCATTATCATGATGGCCACTGTTCCATCAAATGCTATTCTCTTACTGCTGAACACTTAAGTTACTCCAACCACTGTGCCTTTAAAATGTTTTTGAAAGGGAATTAAATATTTGATGCAGAAAGGCATTGATTAGCACTGTGTCATGTAGTTTTAAGCTCTCAGGCAATTGTCATCTAAAAAGAATTATAAAACCATACAGATAGTTATTTTGAAAATTTGTAATTAAACGTACATTATGACTCCTGGATTTGTTTTTGTCATGTTTTAACAATAAGAGGAAAATTTTTATAGTAAAAATTGAATGAGTTAATTCATGTTAACGAATGAGTACAGGTCTGACCCTGTCAGTAACCATTGCTATTATTTATGTGCTATATGACTAACTCAGGGAGGCTTCAGATTTTTTTGTTCATTTTTTATGTATTTATAATTGACCCCTACTGCTAAGAAAGATATGAAGCAACTTAAAATAAAAACGTATATAATGCAGAGCAATTAAAATAAAAGAGAAATAAGAAGACATATAGAGAATAAGGGAGAAAATTATACCAAGTGGCAACATTTGATCACAATAATTTTAGTAACTCTGATTGAGACACTTGCTGAGTACCAGGTACTGAGGGCAGTGCTTTATGTGAAGTGTTATATTTGGTCCTCCCCTGTAAGGAGACCTACTACTATTATCTTCATTTTACAGCAAAGGAAACCAAAGTTTAGAGAGCTATAAGTAGGTTGTCCAAATTTAGAAAACTCGAATGTGGCAGAGCTGGAGTTCAGACTCAGATCTGTCTGACTTCAAAGTTTTTAATCACTGTGTGCTATAATTGCCTCAACTGACATTAATTTTGTCCCTGGGCCTGCCTTTTTTTTTTTTTCCCCTAAATCCTTTTGATTCTGATGATTGTAAACTACTGGAGATAATTCTAAATACAGCATTACTTATAGTAGTGACTAATTGTAAACAATCTACTGCCTGACGGTAAAGGTTGGAAATAATAATCAACAGACTATTCACCTCTTAAACCCTGTTTTTTTGTTTTATTTTTTTAAATTTTTTTTGGCCACGCCGTGTGGCTTGTAGGATCTTAGTTCCCCAACCAGGGATTGAACCCAGGCGCATGGCAGTGAAAACGCCAAGTCCTAACCACTGGACCACCAAGGAATTCCCTAAACCATGTTTTTTATTGAGTTTATAATGTGTATAATAAGTGGAAAAGCTGAGTAAAACTACTAGACCATCACAGAACCATTTTAAAATGTGCATAAAAATGTGCGTAAGAAAGAGAAAGAAAATTAATATCTCAAAATAGTTTTAATAACGATTGCTTTGGGATATTGAAAATATGAGTGATTCCAAGCACCTCCCCCCACTTTATCATATAATGGTAAAGTTTCTATGATATGATAGAAACTTTGATAAAGTTGATAAACTTTATATGATAAAGTTTCTGTATTAAGTATGCATTTCTCTTATAATGGAAAAATATATACAGGATAAAATACAGTGTTTTAAAATTGGCTTTGAGTTTTTCAGCAACCTAATGACCTGTCAAAATTTTTTCTTTAGGTTTATCATAACCTTTTAGTCAGTCAACAAACATTTATAGAGTGCCTACTGGTAATGTACTAGGGGCTATTCTGGGTGCTGCTTATATACTAGTCAATAAAGACAATTTAAAATCTGGTAGAAAAGGAAGTTTTGTATCCCTTTTTTCACTTCGTGTTATATTATGAGCATTTCTCATTTTATTAAAAATGTCTATATAGTTGTTGTATCATTTATTTATTAACAAAGCCTCTGGGTTCTTTTGGCTTTTTTACAGTTGAACTTTTCTCAATTTTTTACTATTATAAAGTGAAACTTTTGTATACCAGTTCTTGCCCACATTAATACTTATTTCCTGAGGCCAGAGTCCTAGAAGTGGAATTAATGAGTTCAAATACATAATAGGATTTTTGATACATATTTCCAAGTTGCTTTCCAGAAAAATATAATTTTGAATAACATAATATTTCTAATGTTGTAAAAACAAGACTTTTAAAAGCATGAAAGGTAAACACTTTTTAAATTGAGAAATCAAAAAAGGAGAAAGATAAGAGGAAAAAAAAACTTCTGGGTTTCCAACATACTAAGATAAATTCTTGTTTTGCTTTTCCAAAAATATAGTTCTGATCACAGAATACAATAAATCTTTTAAAGAGTTTCTTTCATTACAATTAATGAAATTAATGGCTACTAGTATGCAGAAATAGTTTTTGATCAGATAGTTCAACTAGGTAGATCATAATAAACATTATGAAAGTGTCAGGAACAAACTACTAGTACATGGAACAACTTGGATGAATCTTGAGGGAATTATGCTGAGTGAAAAATGCCAATCCCAGAAGATTAAGTGCTGTATGATTCCATTTATATAACATTCTTGAAATGACAATATTATATCAATAGGAATGGAGACCATATATGTGGTCACCCAGTTAGTGATAGGGGAGGGGGGAAGTAAGAATATCTATAAAAGTTTAAAGCGAAGGATGCTTGTGGTGATGGAAATGTTCTGTATCTTTGTCGTATCAGTATGAATATCTGGGTTGTGACTTTGTACTATAATTTTGCAAGGTGTTACGATTGAAGGGAACTGGGTAATGGGTACATGGAATCGTTCTGTTACTTTTTATAACTGCACGTGAATTCATAATATCTCAAAATTTTAAATTTAATTTTCTAAACCTTGATTTTAGAAAGAAAACAAAAGACAGTGTCATATATTCCATTTCTATGAAGCCCCAATGATTTTATGGAATGGTAAATTAGATTTGGAAGAGACCTTAGCTCCTCTAGTTTAGTGGCTTGTGACCTATGATCACTGGCCTACAGGGTCCTCTAAGATTAAGAATAGTGATTTAGACGCTTTTTAAACATTTTTAAGTCTAATAGGTATTGCACTTTAAGTCTAATAAATATTGCATACTGCATATTTATTGCCAATAAAACTATACCAAAAAAATCCCCCAAATCTTGTTTCTTTGCTTCTGTTTGAAATTATTTTACCTCTATTTGATAATACTTTTTATGACAATTAGATGTTCTAGCTGACAATTTAATCTGGCTTCAATTATTAAAAAATGAAAATATGAGTTATTTGTTGATGCTATTTTGTTGGTAAACAAAATCTTTCAAAACATGGGTTCCATGGGGGAAAAGGGCATCATAAATGCAAGATTTATGATTACAAAAAAAAAAAAAGAAAGAAAGAAGCTAAGTTTGCCAGTCACTATGTTAAATGCTTTCAGAATGCTTATTTTAACAATTATGGGATGTATGTCCTATTGTGTCTCTCTTAAAGATGGAAAAACAATCTCAGAAAAGTTAAGTGAACTTGCTTAGAGTCACAAAACTAAGAAGTTCTAACTGATTCAGTCCTACATCTTTCTGACTCCAAAACCAGCATCCTTTTCTTCCTGCTTCTCACATCCTACTCTGTGTATGAATCTCTTCTACTGCATCACAAATAATTTATCCTTTATAACAAGAATGTCTAAACCTTTAAAATCAAACATCCTATTACCAAAAAATGATTTGAGCACATTTCCCCAATATATTTACATTTATTTATTAATGACGTATGTATAGCTTTCACTAATATATGCTTTATAAAGTGTAAAATTTTAAATGTATGGGAAATACAAATAGAAGTCCCGGGTGATTCTCTTGAACCTTCTCTGGGCTATGTGTACTCTACCATGGAGATCAGTGATATAGAGCAGTACTCCTTATAGGCTGTGGACTTTCTAAGAATCACCCAAGGGTTCTTTGAAAATGAATATTGCTAAGCTTCATATTAAATCAAACCAATCAGATTCTCTGGGGGCAGGACCCAGGAATCTGCATTATTCACAAACTCCCCAAGGGATTTCCAGCCCCTCTAATAGTTTGAGAACCACTAATGTATCCTCTGCTTGAATGAGTGCATGATACCCTTTCATTATATTGGGGAGTAATTATTAAATTAAATTGGGGAGTAAATTATTAAATTGACTTTTTAAGCTAAATGTCACTAGTTTTTGAAGTTGGTTCTCATGTGACAGTATTCTACCTTAACAGTTTTTGTCTCAGCATCTACTTGTCTGAGCCACATCTTCTGCCTATAATTGACTTTAACATTTCAAATGTGGTTTAACTTTTAGTGCCATAGAGAGAGTGTAAAGCAGCTGAGTTCTCCCACAGGGTGTATGTAAAAACATTGAAGAAGGGTATAAGAAATAACTCATCCTGAAATTGAAACACAAGAGGGAAAATAAATGGACCTAATTAGCTATTGGTGGACATCACCCCAGAAAATAGGTCACTGTGAGAGAAGATTCATAGGTATATTGCCACAAAAAATGATGGGAGGGGAGCAGACCCAGATTTGCTCCCTAAAATCATCTGAGAGAGGGATCACTTTATAGCTTAACCAATACATCCTCTGATGCATTATAATTCCTGGTTAAGATAATGGTGAATGAGAGATGTTTTGGTGTTGATAAATAGTGAGGGAAAGGCAAAAGAAGAATTCTCAGTCTGCCTGTCCTCAGCACTGGGCAAGGAAAGGCTGCTGTGGTTCTAGAGAACTCTTTCTTTTCCTTTGTTATTTAAAGCTTGACGCTAGGCCAGGTAAAGGGCTGGGGAAGAGTGTGGCTAGGATTCAGTGTAATCTGTTACAGTGATATATCAGTATCCAAGTATTTGCTGAATTTTTACCTGGAAAGAGTACTGGTGTTGGCATCATAAGACCATTTTTTTTTTTTAAACATCTTTATTGGGGTATAATTGCTTTACAATGGTGTGTTAGTTTCTGCTTTATAACAAAGTGAATCAGTTATACATATACATATGTTCCCATATGTCTTCCCTCTTGCGTCTCCCTCCCTCCCACTCTCCCTATCCCACCCCTCCAGGCTGTCACAAAGCACCGAGCTAATATCCCTGTGCCTTGCGGCTGCTTCCCCCAGCTATCTACCTTACTACGTTTGTTAGTGTGTATATGTCCATGACTCTCTCTCGCCCTGTCAAAGCTCACCCCTCCCCCTCCCCATATCCTCAAGTCCGTTTTCCAGTAGGCATAAGACCATTTTTTGAATGATATCTGCTCTTTATTCTACTCTGTGGCCTTGGGCAGATCAGCTAGCCCCTCTAAGCATGTTTCCCAATCTATAAAACGAGGGTGATAATGTTTGCCATAAGCCATTCATAGAGTTATTGAAAAACGGAAATAAAAAGTATTAAAAGGAACACAGAAAATTTAAAGTGCTGCGTGTACAGTGTTGAATCATCAGAGTAGGTGGTTCTTGACAGTAGGCAAATGGCTAGTTCTTTTATTTTTACAGCATGAGTGTGTTTGGCAACCTCTTTCTCCACAAATAGTCCAAATCAACACTTCATGGCAAATCATATTAAATTTACCACATATTCTATGTGAAATAAAATATGGAACAAAGAAAAGCTCTTAGAGGTGTTTGTTGCAGCATTATTTATATCTGAAAACAATATGTCTCCAAGTGTAGGAGAATGGTTAAATAAATTTTAAATCACCCATAAAATGTAA
The DNA here is from genome assembly GCF_059928025.1 of Delphinapterus leucas. Classification (NCBI taxonomy): domain Eukaryota; kingdom Metazoa; phylum Chordata; class Mammalia; order Artiodactyla; family Monodontidae; genus Delphinapterus; species Delphinapterus leucas. The sequence continues at coordinate 97,637,277 of NC_143134.1, forward strand.
ATATGTAGCTGAATACATATTTATGAAACATTTATGATATATAAATATTAATGAAGAGCTTTTAATGATATGGTTATATAATACTATTTCATGTATGTAAAAATGCTTAGAAAAAATACATAGCAATACCCTGAAATGTCAATAATTTCCTTCTGAGTGCTAAAAGTGTGTATAATTTTTTTTCTAATATATGTATACATTTATCTTAAAAATTGCCACAGATGCTGAATAAGTGAAGTCTTAGGAAACAAGCATAACATTTGGAAAACTTGATTATTTTTAGTGTCAACAAGGATGATATTTATGTTATATGATATACATGTATATGGGTATTTATGGGTTATGCTTTCTAATTTGCGGTGGCATGGACTCATGCAACCATCATTTATAAATGGAGAAGTCTGCAAATGATGAAGAAATAGTGGTTTTCTGCAAGAGGTTATTAAATGTGATCTTTGTTCTCTCTGCTTTAGGTGCTGATAGTCTGCAGCACAGGTTTGGCTGGGATTATGCTGCTCAACTACCAGCAAGATTACACAGTATGGGTGCTGCCTCTGATCATCGTCTGCCTCTTTGCTTTCCTAGTCGCTCATTGCTTCCTGTCCATTTACGAAATGGTAGTGGATGTATTATTCTTGTGTTTTGCCATTGATACAAAATACAATGATGGGAGCCCAGGCAGAGAATTTTATATGGATAAAGTGCTGATGGTAAGTACCTCAAATGCCCTCTACTGCTTTAAGGATAAAAATACTAATATAAATATTTTGTAGACTATTCTCTGTATTTAATTCCCATTATATGAACCTGCGTAATTCAGAATTAAACCTTCAGCACCCGTGAATGAGGTTAGTCTTGGGGAAATCAGGGAAGAAGATCCTCTTGGCATGAACGAGACCGTTTCAAATCTACCTAGCTAGAGCAGTTTCCCATTAAGAGTCCTGAGTTCACACTATTCCATACTGCTCTCTCCATCTCTCCAGTTAGATACACTTGAATCGACTTTTTTAGCCCTTGAACTGGAACATTGGACAGCTGGTGTTCTAAGTGCCTTTTCCTGAATCAGAACTCAAAGACAAAAGTTTTATTTCCCAGGTTGTAGTGCCTATCTGTATTTCTCCATCCACCACCTTACCAAGTATTATTGCTGTCAGCCCTGCTAAAACTCATTATCCTAAGTATTCCAGGCCAAACTGAAGGAGTTTTGTAATGAATACAGATTATCAGACCCATGACTGGTAGATGGTATTGTTTTCCATTAGTCAAGATCTGAACCTTTACACAGATATTATATTCAGATTCTTCATAGTTACGTAGCCTCTGCAGCTTCCCTATATTAGAACCTCAATTAAATTTTTTAAAAAATTTAGAAACCATTCTAAAATGGTTTAAATACTAGTATCAATGTCAAATGCTGCCCAATTAAAGATGTGTTTTAATAAAGCTATAAAATATTCCTATCTCAAGAGTGGATAATATTTAAGATTAAACATTAGACCTTGAAATAACACACCATCTTCCAGAAACATGGTTTATCTAGTTAAATCTAAAATAAATGTATTAATAAATAAGCTAGATTCTTTTTTTTTTCAATCTCGAAAATTCCAAGTGATTCAACTGACCTATTTGGTACTCATTATCTCTTTTACTAAGAACATTACCAGCTACATTTTGGACATTTTCATAATCTCAATTATAATCCTGACTCAATTATAATCCTATAATGACGCTAACAGAGCGTCATAACTATTATTTTCATAATGGAATTTGACCTAGAAGCATCATCTCTTGTGTGATTAAGGCATTTAGGAGGAGAGGTTTGTTTTTGTTTTTTAAGCCACTGAAGAAAAGCAGAGTAAAATATATAGTTTTTATTATTTTAGTTTTCTCTATAAGAATGATGAGGATATTGAACGAGGAAGTACTCCATAAACTTTGACAGGATAGAAATGTTTCCTTCAGGTCATAATCCCATTTTAACTACTTCTATCCACTGGTTCTGGTTGTTACTCCCTGTCTTCCTGCTTTATGGAGTAATCTCAAGGCCAGATAGACTTTTTTTTTTTTCTAATAGCTTATTTATGGCTTGGTAAAAACAGTATACTATACTTAGTAGTATCAATGCTTTCTTTTACCTCCTAGGGTTATTTTAAAGAGGAGGCTTATAGAGTAAAATGTTGTTGCTTTTCCATTTAACCTTGATACGGAAAAAGTAACACAACAAATAAAACAATATTCTAAGTTTGGAAAAATAGTCTTTTCTAAAAAACGAAAGATATTTTCTCTTTCAGATAGAACTGACATCTCTTTGAGCCTAAGTGAGATTGTCACAAGGAATGGTGGGAAAAAAGATTTTATATCAACAGATTGCATCCCCACAAATTTAGCTGCTCTTACGTGTGGTACCAAATATTACGTATTGCTATGTTTTTAGGCCATCCATTTACCATTACTGAGTCAAAAATGTAAATATTCTTTAGAAATCATCTACCAACTGAAGTCTGAAAGGACCTAAGAATTTATGTAATTTGGTCCCTGTTTTGCAGGAGTTTGTGGAAAACAGCAGGAAAGCAATGAAAGAAGCTGGTAAGGGAGGTGTTGCTGATGCCAGAGAGCTAAAACCGATGGTAGGTGGAGATGAGGAGGTGGCCGCCCTCCAAGAATTTCACTTTCACTTCCTCTCTCTCTCTCTCTTCACTGACTGCACTTCTTCAGGAGAAGCTTTTGTGATCTGTGTCACGCAGGACGTGCTGCTCTTTCTGTTTGTGTGTTTACCCATCACTTGGATGGCAGAATTCTTGTCACAACTGAGACCACCTTCTGTAAAAGTAAGCTGAAAGGAACAGTGTTCATGGTGGGGCAGGGGATATTTTTGTCCCTGAGGTGAACTTGCAGTTTCCATCTTTTTCTTTTTAACTGTCAGTGTTTAGTTTTCATGGGACTGAACATTTGGTTGTGCACTTGAACTGACGGTTTGATACTTATTTTAGAAGTGATGATAGCAATTCCTTTCAACTTGCTGAAATTCATATTCCCCCCTTCTTTTAATATTGGTTTGTTTATGTTGCTGTCTTTTCCCCTTTGCTGACTTTTTTTCTGTTGCCTGGATTGTACTCTTTGTTTCTTAAGCTATTTTTCAGTAGCAAACAAGGCTATTTCCGTCAACACCCACATTCCCACTCAATAAGACAATCTGGTCTTCTCCAGCCTCAGCTTAATTGTGAGAAAGATAAATTACCTCTGGTCAGTGATATATATATAACCACTCTCCTTTCATTTGAAAAAAGCAACTTAAAGTTAACCAGTATAAGAAAATCCTGAGTAGCTTTTCCCATATATATTCTCACCACTGCATAATGACAGATGTCTTTAGCTATATTGGTCTAATTACTGCTTGTATTACAAGTGTATTATTCTTAAATAGCATGTTTATTTCAGAATATTATATAATTGCCTACATCCTTAAGCGCTTAATTTTAAAACAATGTGCCTTCTATTTGCGTATAATGTCCAAAAAAAAGGAGAGGTGAGGACTCTTTTTCTTTCTCCTTTATACTTTAATAAATGGTTTGATTTATAGGTGTCCAACTTAAGAAATATGTAGTATAAAACAAGCCCATTTAAGTATGTAAGAATAAAGGAACTGGCTTCATTGCGGGGGTGGGGGGTGGTATATGTATATGCAAAATAACTGCATATTCAACCTACATTAAAGCCTCAACAGAATGTTTAGATATAAACTCTTCTCTGTAACCCCATCCAGTGCCTATTTTGGTGTTGCTCTTAATAGCATTGATGATGATAAAGTCAAAACTTCAATGTTTATATTCCCAAGGCACAGGTCACCCTAATCATAAGTAGGAGCATGTAGAATGGCCGTGTAACTCTTATTTTTAAGTGTGCGTCAGACAGCACTGGATGAACAGGGAAGGGGTGCTAATCACCAATCCCTCCTGTCAGGTTACTTGCCTCCCCACCCTTTCTTTCTGCATCCCTCTTACTCCATGTGGGCTGAGGGGGACCACAGTGAAAACTCTGCCAACCCTAAGATAGCCTGGGAAAATGAGGAAGGTTTCCTTCTTGCCACTGCTTGGTTGTCCTAATTGTTCAGAAAATAAGGTTTCAAACCTAAAACTTTTAAAAGACATATAAAATCTTAAAATGTAAACCACCCTTCCCCCCCTTTGCTGTCTTTCCAGTGGTTGAAGCGTACATTAAATCACTCTTCAGTAACAAGCATTTAAAGAAAGGGAGAAATAATTAGAGGTTTAGGACTAGCTACTTCGACCGTGAATTGGCATGTATTTCTCTATTATTCTTGAGGGAAAGATAGCTGAATTGTGGTAGACCAGAATGCAAATATACCTTCTTTTACCTAAACCCCTGATTCATAGGTATTAATAGTAGGAGAATTGCCTAGGTTATGTGGCATTCTATCAGAAGCCAAAAATGTAGAAATTTTTTCCCCCTAATATTACTTTCAGCTTTAAATTCATATCCCTTAATTCAAACACCACATTAAAATCTTCATTCCACTTTTACTTTTATTTTATGTTGTTCATTGCTTGCAGATTAATGGCAAAGCCCTCTGCCGTGTCCCAAAATACATCTTCTGTGTGCATTGTTTTTCTGGTCCTTTGGACGTTGTAGCATTTGACCTCTAAGAACAACGTTTTAAGTGGTTCAGAAAGTCCCCATGAGAGATGTGTGAATTGTTGCTCACAGGATAGTTAAATCTTTCAAGCATATCAGTACCTCTAAATCTGCTCTCTTTCGAAGTATGCATGTTAAGAGTTGACCCGTAATACCATCACCATCTTGTGTGTGTCCCTAAAGAAGTACCTGAGAAACTCCCTCCTAAAGTTTGGGGATTGGTAGAATTTACGATTGCTTATTTGTGTTTGCTTGGTTTAATTCACATGTTATTCCCATAGATGAAAGTTCTGTTAACAGAGCGTCATAACTATTTTGCTGCATCTGTAGAAACACTGCTGTTCAAGTTCACTGTCTGTCTCCTTAATGGGATAGTTTAATATGAGTTTTTTTTAAGTCTATAAAATAATGTTCAGAAAAATGAGGTTTAAATTTTTACATTTGACAGGGCATTACTAAACTAAACATAAGTACTTCCAGTTTTCCTCTTAGACTTTTTTTTTTTGAGAGAGCCTCACTAGTTAAGGAAACTTTGAAGGTTTGTAAGGTCTTTCTATAAATCTTTGAAAATTATTTTAGAAAAATTTACCAAATGTGATGTAGAGGTTTAAGAAAGAGACATCTGGCAATCTGCTCGCTATCATACAGGAAAAACTTACAGAGAAAATGGAGGAAAAAACCTGGGCACTATAGCAACATAGACTAGAGATGAATTCTCTGCGTATCTCAAAGATGACCCAGAGGGAAGTGTGACTTTCTACAATCACAGGAATTTCAGACCCTGGAATTTAGGTTTGGGGGAGAAGGATTCTCAATCCATTTTTCTTTATTGCTGTTTGTGACCATCTGTGTATTTGTAACATCATTCATGATCTCCTTTTAATGGTAATTGTCTAAGATTATACTCTGTATGACTTTGTTTTCTAGGCTTCGGGAGCAAGTTCTGCTTGAACCTAGCCGACCGTTATGGAACCCATTGACATTCCAAAACAATATATACACATAACTATGTATTTGTGTGTGTGGGTGTGTGTATATATGTATATGTATGTGTGTATATATATGTATATGTATATACACACACACACATAATCAGCCAAAATCAGAGAACAGGAACAGGGATTTAATACCTTTTTTATGCTTATTTTTGTCAAACATGTACTCCTTTCATACGGGTGGCTTTTACAAGGCAACTGCCGTCATTTAATGTTTTCAATTGTAATTGTCTTAATGGAAATGTTAAGATTCATATCTGATTAACATTTTTAATAACTTAGAGGAGATTTTAACTTTAGTTATTTAAATTAGGTAAAATTATTGTACCGAATTCTCTGTCTAAAGTTTATTCGGGGGTGATTTCCCTGATGTGTGCATAAAATCAAGACCTTATTTTACTGATGCATAAGTCCTAGTGGGATGAGACTAGGCATATGCTTTCAGGTAAATAAGGAGTTACTCCATTCAGTTTTCCCCAATCAAAGAAGCCATGTCATTTTCCTTTTAGAAACATACAAGTGGACCCAATATGGGAATTTTCGTAATAGCTCACGCATTTGTCAGCCAACATTAAAAAGTAACCAACTCCTCAGGTATTTGTAGTTTACCCTAATGCTTCTATAAGAGAGTAGGTAAAAAAGGAAAGGGTAGATAATCTTTCTTATGCAAACTTTTCTCTTATATTTTGTCTTTCTTTCATTTTGACGTTAGTAGCATCCTCCACACATTTGTGTGCCTGATTTGAAAGGAAGCTGGGGTACCCAGCAAGTTTAGCCCTTAAGTTTCTGTGTATAGGTTTGCAGACTAAGTAATGCTGGAAGGAATCAAAAAGGGAGAGAAACATGAAACACAAAGCATTGAAAATTCCGGTACTTGGGCGTCTGCTTCAGAGGAACTTCCAATGGCTTAGGGCTAAATGGCCATTTTATTCAAATGCTTGCTATAAAATCTGAAAACATACTGGCAGGTGCTCCTCTCCTTGGCAATTCATTAAGTATCCAGAATTCTACAATGTTTAACTGAAGAATTGGTTAATGTTTTGATCCTCAAGTGTTGAACGTTCTTTGTGTTTGGGGATGGGTTTTGGGTTTTGGGGGGTTTTTTAATTCCTGAAGCTTACCAGATATGAATGGCTAATATTTCATTGTTCTGCTTATTGTAATGGTGAATGCTTTAAGAAAAAAAAGTGTAATTTGCTAAGAATAATTCATGATCTGTTTATGCGATAACTCCTTTTTGTTACAATTTTTTTAAAAAAAGCTATTTTTGTTAATGTAAAGTAAATATTTCAGAGCAGATTTTTTAAACTTATTGCACTAAATATAGGCTCTGTACAAAAAAAAAAAAAGCCTCAGCATTTTATCATTCCATGGAAGGAGAATCTTTTGAAAGAAAGCATTGCCTCCTACCAGAATTAGACAGTGAATTAGACCGGTATTATGGAAATGTGTACAATTAATGTCACTAGGGCTTAATAAGCAGCTGTTTGCTAATGTGCTTCCTTTCAAAGGGTTGGACCTTTAAATTGCTGCAAAAGGTAAATTGTATTTTTTTTTAAGTATCCGTGTTCTTTACTGTAGCTAGGCTAAAATTTGCTAAATGCCTCAGTTTCTTTTCAAAGCTCATGTAATATTTCTGATTTTTCAGAATATTTGCAATAACAGTCCGGAATTTTATTTTTATTTTTTTTTTAAAGAAACAGGAGCTCACGTCTTGGCAAGATCACAGAAAACAATATTGTGAGAGTAGCTATTTTGAAACAATAATTCTCCAGAAGTTAACATTCTAACATGTGATGTCACTAAACGATATCATTGTACTCTTTTATATCATTTGAAATGGAATAAATATAATTATGTAACTAACAATTATCCAAATAGGTGAGAGAGCAAATCATGTAGGAAAATTCAGTCTACCTTCTGTTTCATAGCCACACAGATTGTGGGCATTAAGAAACATTGGGAACTAAATTTAGGATTGGCAAAAGTACGGAAGATGGGTATCAAAACAGAAGACATTACAGGAGCTACTTATCTTAGGAGGTGTCCCTCCAAAGTGACCTGGTGGGATTCTTGAATTTGGAAATTAGGTTCTACTCACTTGGCCATCCCAGCACCATGGACTCTTGCTGCTCCCTGTTCCATATGCTCGCAATCTCAGCTGTTTGGAAGCCACCAGGAATGCTTTCTAATTATCATTTGCAACTAGAACTGTAATCAGAAAGAAATTTTGTATTTTTGTATAACTTGATTGTGTGCCATTTTATATAACAGGTCCTGTTTTACAAATAAATTTTGTTTTACTAACATTGTGTTTAGAAATTATGCTCTATGTGTAACCATGTCATTTGAGTTCCAAATTAATTGCCAGGCTGTTTCCCCTAAGTGAATATGTGTGCCATATAGGTAGATATATGCAGATATGCATATATATTACACAGACACACACAGAGAGATATTTGACTTATAGACTATCACTCTCTCACGAGCTTCATTTGTTGATGCAATTCAGAGAGCCTCACAGAGGCTTTTAGCGATATTTGAAGGTTTTGAGGCTATGTTTGGATAGACCTGCTGCCGCTGTCATTCTTCGTGATCCGTTCTTCAGCTGGCCCTGGGCTGCCTTATTGCTATTCGCTCACTGCCTCCATCTCTGCCCAAGTGAGAATACATGAAGGACAAAAATCATCTGTGAAATGTGGTTACCTGAATACTTTTATCAACCACTGGCTCTGTGTGGTGGGTTTTGTCTTTTGTCTGCGGTGGATCTTCAAAATTGTGTTCAGGACGCCTACTTCCAGAGTTACAGTTAGCATCCGCGGTTGTCAGTGGTGATCACAGTGAGAAGAGAATCGTGATCGTTGCTGCCATTGGAAAATTAAGGTTCTGGTGCCTGATTTAGACTTTCTAGGCTCCTGCCTCAAGAGTAAGCTCTGCTGTATATGATATGGAAGGGAAAAGGTTATATTTCAGTATAAATCCAAGAGACCCATCTTCTGTGGGAGGCTTACCAGTACGTTAGGTAAACATTAGGAATTTAGCTAGAGCGCTGAGATTGTATTATCTCTGCACGGACTAGCACAGCTCAAAGCAGGCTCTTCCTTTAAACCATTTAATGCAGTGTTTAATGTTTAAGGATCAAAGCTTTTATCCTATCCTATAGCATAATTAAGTCCTAAGTTACTGCAATATAAGTAGCTTAACTGTGTGTTGGTTCCTAAACTTTTTGCATAATGGTTGAGGAGGGGGCATTCACTGAGTCTATTTAAAAATTAAGCTGCAAATAAGTTTTTCCTTTGTAGAGATGCTCCCTTACTCTAATTTTGTCATTTTTTCAGCCAAGGGCGTTAAGCTGCCAGTTCCCAATACCACTGACCTCGGTATCTGCCAAGGGCTCCCTTATCTTCCCAGGGCAGTTTCAGGATTTCACCCCAGTAGGGGGTGGTTAGGAGGTGACCCCTTTTATAGGGGTCCTGAGCCCCTTGAAACCAGAGTAATGTTCCTCCCACCCTCTCCCTTAAAACAGCTACGGAAACTACAGGCACCAAATATTTGTGAGGCCATGTTAGTGCCCTCAAGACCCCAACCATTTCCACCAAGCACCACTAATAGCTAATAAAGGCCATTTCAAGAGGTCTCCTGGCCTTCAAAGTAGAATTCTGGGGTCAGTTCTGAAACCAGAGCTGCCAATTATGGTGACCTGAACATTTTATTTTATTTTTCATCAGTAACCTCTCTTGAATTTTTGGAGTTTCCAATAATAGCCTTTAACACAGCCTCTGAGAAGTTTCCTTCAGAAAGGTCTTTAAAAGTTTTCACCTTTCAATAAGTTCTCTACTGCATTTTAACCGCTACTTAAAAAAACAAAAACAAAATCCTCAGAATCTGGAGGCTTATCAATGCACCTGCCACAGTTAATCTCTGTATTCTTTTCATATATTCCATCTGATAGATAAAAGTGCACTATAATGGCTTGCCTAGAGTTTTTAAGATGTGGTCTGTGAATATATATTGGAAAATTGTGGGTTCGTAAGTAAATGCATAAAGCAGAGCTTTGTGTATTATATAATCACAGTGCAGAATGCCTTTAAATGCATATTCATGTATCTTTGTGTACTAAGGAATACATGTTAGCCCATTTGAAAAGTAGGCACTCTTCATATACAGTGGCTACTTTCAGAATAAGCTTATCTTTTTAATGACACATAGCCCAAATTGTGAAAAAGCAGGATGCTTGAATGTGCCAAGAGAAAATACAAAGCTAGCAAACTTAGAAAACAAAATAAAAAGCTAAACATGTTGTACACACCAAAAAATTTTAAATAGCACACTTTCCCCCATTCACGTTTCATAAATTTGAGTCAAATTCTTATTCTCCAAATTTCAATTTAAGAGGAAATTTTTAATCCAAGATTTAAATCTTTGAAGATATCTTTCTTATAAAAAACTTAAATGCAGCGTTTTTAAACTTGAGAATTTCTGTGGAAAACATTTCTTTTCTATGGAAATACTATAGTACCCTTTCTTCCACCCCATCTCCTTGATTTTTATATGTGTAAAAAAAAGACAAATGATGCTTCCATTTCAGTATCACATGAACAGCTATCACTTTTCTAAATTAAATGAGCAGGATTTAAGTTGGATATTTTTTAAAGAAATTCATTAGTAAACTTGTGGAAAAGACATGCAGTTGTTAGGGACCCAAATATTAGGCTATTTTCTTCAGTTTTGATACCAGTTTTACAATATAAATGATTTCCTGGGGAATAAACGTTCTAGACCAGGGAATTCAGAATAGTAAAGCTTTCAGGTTACTCATGGTCTAGTCAAGATCTAGCTGAACATGAAAACGTTGTAATTTCCAAATGTTTCAGAAATCTTTCACTTTTATTTGCTAAGACCCGAATTTAGTATTTGATATTCAAAAGCAGGTTCTTAATCTTTTGAGGGGACCAAGGGCCCCTCTGAGAAGCTTATGAAAGCAATGAACTACCTTTCTCTCAAAGTCACATAGCCTACTTAGGAACATTTAAAATACTAATAGAATTTCGGGACCCTGAGACTGCCAGCCTCCACCCCGCCCCCATCCCCTCAGGGCCTAAGGAACACAAGTCTGAGGCTGCTCTAAAGTTGGTTTGATAATGTGTTTTGAAATAAAGTAGTGATTAGGCCTCCACTGAAGATTCTTTTAAGATGGTACTTAACCAATTTCAGACCTGGAATCGTTTTCTTTTTTAATTGAAGTATAGTTGATTTACAATGTTGTGTTAATTTCGGCTGTACAGTAAAGTGATTCGGTTATATATATATACTTTTTTTAAATATTCTTTTCCACTTTGGTTTATCATAGGATACTGAATATAGTGCTCTGTGCTGTACAGTAGGACCTTGTTGTCTGGAATCCTTTTTATAACTTGAAAACTTTTAGTACCAGCTTTGAAAATCAAAACCACACTAATCTGAATGAAAAACAGGACGTCAACACTGAATCTTCAAGACAGTAAGATTTCTTTCCTTGGTGGTGTAAGGATGTATGTGTCCTATGATGAATTTTTGGCAAGGTACCAAATTATTTGCAATGGACAAGAAAATCCAAGAAGAAATGAATAGGGAATCCCTGTAAATATCCATCTACCAAAACACTAGATTCTTTATTATTGTCACTCAGCTATGACATCTGTAGCATAGTGTTATCAGTTAGATCACTGTCTAAAAATATATCTCTGTCAACACGGCCAAGAACATTTGAAGATGGCGATAAATTAGCAAACTTACCATAGTCCATAGTTGACAAAAAATTTTTAGTGGAAAGTTGGAGGAGCAGATGCTGGGGGGACAAATTCAAAAGTTATTTTTTTCTCCTTCGTAAATCAGTGAGGTGTTCCCTCCTGTTCTGAGTGTTTTCCGGTCACCACTAGAGCAGCCTTGGACCACTGCCCATGGGACTGTGCCTCACTCCCCCCATCCACATCACCTTCCTTCTTTAGGGAGCATGTGGGTTTCTTCACATTTACACCTTACTATTAGGTAAGCTTGCTGCAACTATATGGAGTGTCTTCTGGGCCCTTGAAAAAGCAGGCAGACATCCTTAAAGGAATTTGAGGGTTTTTAAGATTTGATTCCAGGGGGTCATGACCTATAGTCAGACATCAAACTATTACCTACATTTTCAAGCTGAAGAAAGCAGTGGAAATGTCCTAATTGGCTGGTGAAGAAAATAGAAAAGTCAGCTCTCCTCCCCACCCCACAACCCCAGAAGAGCTCTATTGAACCTTCCACAGTAGCAAAGGAAGAGACCACAGGTGGAAGTTCCCATATTGGGTGGAAAAGGGCCTGAGTCCGGTGTAAGTATCCATATTTGATGTCTTTTTGTCATAGAAGTGTATGACCTAAAGGAAATGTCCTGACTTTCACATAGGAATCTGATCCACCCATCCCATCAGCTAGGAAATTAGTTTTAGTTATTTTTTGAGGAATAATGTGTTAAATCATTCTATGTGAGTAAAGTAAGCATTGAAAAGAAGACTTGAGGGACTTCCCTGGCGGTCCAGTGGTTAAGATTCCACCCTTCCAATGCAGGGGGCGCGTGGGTTCCATCCCTGGTCAGGAAACTAAGATCCCACATGCTGCACAGTGCAGCCAAAAATAAATAAAAAGAAAAAAACAAAAGAAAGAAAAGACTTGAGGAATGAATGGACACAGGACTGGAGTGAACGTCCTACCAGCATCCTGCGGACCATTCTACCTGCCACTAGAAAATGTGAGCACTGCCTTCATTTACCACATGGATCATTAAGCCAGGATTGTTTTCAAAAATTGTATGAGGTGATTCATAGGAATGAAACAATACTAGGACAGCTTTGGGACTGATGATTGGAGACAGAGACTACAGAGTAAATTTTCCCCTTCCTCTGGGTTCTAGCAGTGTTCTCCCAGAATTTTTGGCCCCCTTGTTTTGGCTAGTTTTGATTTTCAAAGACATCACGGGGGGAAGTTACCTTTCTTCTACTATATTGCCTTAGTGCTACTAGATTATGTTGCTGTTGAGGTTCTCTTGATTTTGTCCATCCTATAAAAGGGTACTGGGAGCTCCATAATGAAGTTTCAGTTACACTGTCTCAGAATAGTCTTGACCATTGAATGCACTTCTAAAGATGTGGTACCCAGTGAAATAACTTCAGGAGGTTGTTAGCTGATCTGATTTGCTACAACTAACACAAGAGTGGGGAGAAAAGTGTAGAGGGCACCTAACAACATGACAGGGGCTCTGGGAAAACAACCAAAGACAAAAGCATATCTTCTGAAGACCAAAGGTCCAACTTTAAGTACTTTCTGGCACAGCCTTCCTGCGCTCCTGAGTTTAGAATAGGCTCCTAGAATAAAGCAGCCAAGTTTGAAAGATCAGTCAATGCAGAGGGACCTGCTCTTCATCTCTCAGGCTCTGCGCGTAACATCTCGTCCAGTCAGATCCCATCCAGTGTATGGGGAGATTTGAATAGAAAATGCCCATCAGTGTGTTTCGACATCTCACTGCTGTGAAATCCAGCATGAGAGGTATGTTGCGGTGCCACATATTTCTCAATCTGAGGCCTTTTTTGTCTTTTTGGTTTTGTTTTGTTTTGCTATTTGCATCCTATTCACAGTGTCAAAATGGATTTTTGTATCATGTCCGGTCTTTGTCCATTACAAACTATAGGATCATGGTTAAGTCTTCCATGAATTCCCTGGTTCGGGATCTTTTACCTTAACATTATTTTGAGTTTTTTCCTTATTATTATTTCTTTATTACAGTGTCACTACACTGTATTCAGGTGGGGAAACAAACATGTAGGTGCTTGAACATGCCCCACAGACATGGTCATAGCCCTGTAGTATTTGTGACTGTCATTATTGACACAGTGCAGACTTTACAGAGTGTTGTGCTCTCAGAGGACTTTAAAAATATGTATATTAAGCAATTAACTTTCTGGAGTTATCAAATCTTGCTGGGAAATTAACTTCCAAGAGCTCTGAATTGGATGGAATTCCATCTGGCTTCAGAGTACAATGAGCCTATATGAAATGGAGCTTTGAAATGTTTTCCTTGTGCAGAAATATGAACTAGAAAAAACAGTGCTGATCTAATGCTAAGTTTTCTGTGTACTGACTCAGTTACCAGAACTATAACGAAAACTGTATTTTAGTCTAACAATTGTATAGAATTTTTTTATGTAATAAATAAAATTTTATAGGAAAGAATGTCATTGTCTACTGTGTTGTAGCACTTTCCCATGCCCAGGGTGGTGATGAACAGTGTAGGGGAGGGAAAATAATTGTTCCCCCTACCCTTCTGAGTTCTTAGCTGAGACTCTATAATAGAAGACACATTAACAAGAGAAAAACACACAGAAGTTTATTAACGTGTATACCTCAGGTATACATGTGAGATACCCAGGAAAAATGAGTAACTCCTCTAAGTGGCTTAGAATTCAAATTTAAATACCATCTTAATAGGGAAAGGGGCGAGAGGATGTAGGCCTCTTAGGGGAGAGTAAATAATTTTTAGGAAAGATGAATGGGCCCTTAGAGGAATAGCTGGGCTGCATGATAGCTTATGGCAAAGTGTGTCTGGGTGTGGTGTCGACTTCTAGGCTCTTCTCCTGTGATAAGAGTCAATCTCCCCTGGTTGATGAAACTCCTGAGAAGGGGATTTATGACATTTGAGTTCTTTTTGGAGACTCTGTCTAGGGAGATAAGGAGAGTTCAGAGAATACCTCACCCACATTTGCTGTTTTTCAAGTGCCTTCAGCTCACAGTAATACAACAAAGTGGCATTTTTTGAGGTGGCATGTCCTGAACTCCTGCAGTCATATTTGGGGGTGGCGGATTCTGCTGTGCTGCAATAGAAACTGATTGTGGGCAACATCTTGTTTTCAGATTAGGTCAATATGCTGCAAGGGTGCCCTGGAATTGACCAGCTATTTCTTTCCAGCATCTCTCAGCATGTTCTAGGATCCCTGAAGTATGAAACATAAATGTACTAAATAAAACCTAATTTCTGAAGTACAAAGTTCATCCACTGCCCAGCCAGGCTTCCTAGCTGGAGTCTGAGTCACTCTGTGAATGCTAAGGTTGCAACTGAATTCAATCATCAGGCAGAGAGGAAAAGCCTGTTAGATAACGTTTACCATGGAAATCACTCGTTGTGCTTGGTACAGTGCCCTGCACATAAATTGAAGCCTGGATCTGTGCTAAGTTGGTGAGTTGGTGAAACTGTGGTGTGCCATAATTTAGGCAGTAAATTATGGAAAAATCAAGCTTGTTGATTTTTCAACAAGCTTGAAAAGTTTGGAAAAATCAAGCTTGTTTAAAACTAATCCTATTTTAAATGATATTGGGGACTAAGAAAGGGGTGTTCTTAAGTGGAAGACCTTTTGCAATACCAATAAATCTCTCCCAATTTGTTTTTTAATTTTGGATTTTTCTTGAGAGGCTGCTGTACAGACTGCTCTTCATTAGCAAATGTGAGTAATGCCCAGATCGTAGCCCTAGTTATTTATCTATACCAGCTTGCCAAAAGAAGTTGTTAGAGAACATTTGTGAGGAGTCCTCAGACACTACAGGTGTTTGAGATACTAAAGAATGTTAACCAATCTGGACTGTTAATTCTTTTTGGAGGCGTGGTCCTGATGCAAACGTACACAATTTCTTGTTCCATAGACCACCTAGTGATGAAAGAGCCTGTGAAAAGCCTCACATCTCCTAAAAGGTACCCAGATATTCTTTTGCTGTTTGGCTATGAAAAGTATAATCTGTATTCAATCTCAAATTTTAGACGATAAAGAAAAATCCAGAGGGTCTTTTTTTTTTTTTTTTTTTTTTTTGCGGTACGCGGGCCTCTCACTGCTGCGGCCCCTCCCCTTGCGGAGCACAGGCTTCGGACGCGCAGGCCCAGCGACCATGGCTCACGGGCCCAGCCGCTCCGCCGCACGTGAGACCCTCGCGGACTGGGAACCCGCGTCCCCAGCATCGGCAGGCGGACCCTCAACCACTGCGCCACCAGGAGAGCCCTGGCCTCCTATTTTTGACCAGGTGTTGTGGAAGTAACCCACAAGGCCAGGCCTTTTCACATTATTGGTAATTTTTTTCAGTTGTTGCAAGTAGCAGTGAAGGTAAGGAATACTTTGTGCCTTTAATTTGATATTGTGCCTCCTTTACTGTCCAAATCCTGAGAAAAATAATTTTAGAAGATATCCCTAGGTTACATACAGGAGTCCAGAAAAAGCAAAGCTAAGCTATTAGACCACTTCCTGGGCTTATCAGCAATTTCAGTAGAAGTCTTAGAGCTCTCTAGGTAGTTATAAGCTCCCTGGCCAGTTATGTCAGCAGACCAGAGAGGCGACAGTAAGGAATTGCCTTCAAGGCAAAATAAAAGGGCGTTCAGTCAACCAAACTCATACTATAACCTCACACTTGGAGACAGGATATTAGGGGTTTGTGTTTGGTCTGTTCTCTCTGCCAGAAGGGATTCTCCCAACTTACAACAAGAAACAATTTTAACACAAAAATTAAAAAAAAAAATTTTTTTTAAAGCAGGCATGTGAAAATTGAGAAAAGGAGATTAACTGTATAAGAAACCCTAGGCTGCACATAAAACTAAACTCCAAGTTTTCTGTCAGTCCCACGAAGAGGAAATCAAGAAAGGTACATAGTTTTATTTATTTATTTTTTTAACATCTTTATTGGAGTATAATCACTTTACAATGGTGCGTTAGTTTCTGTTTTATAACAAAGTGAATCAGCTATACATATACATATATCCCCATATCTCTTCCCTCTTGCGTCTCCCTCCCTCCCACCCTCCCTATCCCACCCCTCTAGGTGGTCACAAAGCACTGAGCTGATCTACCTGAGCTATGCGGCTGCTTCCCACTACCTATCGGTTTTACGTTTGGTAGTGTATATATGTTCATGGCACTCTCTCACTTTGTCCCAGCTTCCCCTTCCCCTTCCCCATGTCCTTAAGTCCATGCTCTAGTAGGTCTGCGTCTTTATTCCTGTCTTGCCCCTAGGTTCTTCATGACCTTTTTTTTTTTTTAGATTCCATATATATGTGTTAGCATACGGTATTTCTTTTTCTCTTTCTGACTTACTTCACTCTGTATGACAGGCTCTAGGTCCATCCACCTTACTACAAATAACTCAATTTCGTTCTTTTTTAATGGCTGAGTAATATTCCATTGTATATATGCGCCACATCTTCTTTATCCATTCATCTGTTGATAGACACTTAGGTTGCTTCCATGTCCTGGCTATTGTAAATAGTGCTGCAATGAACATTATGGTACATGACTCTTTTTGAATTATGGTTTTCTCAGGGTATATGAGCAGTAGTGGGATTGCTGGGTCATATGGTAATTCTATTTTTAGTTTTTTCAGGAACCTCCATACTGTTCTCCATAGTGGCTGTATCAATTTACATTCCCAGCAACAGTGCAGTCCCCTTTCTCCACACCCTCTCCAGCATTTATTGTTTCTAGATTTTTTGATGATGGCCATTCTGACTGGTGTGAGATGATATCTCATTGTAGTTTTGATTTGCATTTCTCTAATGATTAATGATGTTGAGCATTCTTTCATGTGTTTGTTGGCAATCTATATATTTTCTTTGGAGAAATGCCTGTTTAGGTCTTCTGCCCATTTTTGGATTGGGTTGTTTATTTTTGGTACATAGTTTTAAATGCCCAATGAAAGGAAACATTAAATAGGACTTCAGCAGGAGGGGCTCGGCAGGCATTAAAAATGTTGTAATCTTTAATGACTTGGAATAATGTCTACAATATAGTCAGTGAAAAAGGGGATAAAGCAGTATTTATAGCATGATCTCATTTATGTAGAAATCAATATCTTTATACATTTTTAAATGACTGAAGGTATAATACATGCTCTCTTAACCAAGTCTGTGGGCACTGGTAGCTGATTGGTTAATTGAAAATTTTGGTTAAGGAGGAGAATCTTTATAAATGAAATGTTTTTTAAAACTACAACAAGTAAATAATCATTGGCCAAACTTTGGCATAGGTATTCTATTTATGACTCTTTGAGTCCTCTGAAGTTGTGTGTTGTCTTTTTTTTTTGGCAGCATTAAACATACCAATAATGTAACCACCAAAAAATGTAAAAATGTGAAATACTGGTTTCTTTAAAATGGATCAAGAATTTAGAGAAGCTAAATAATGAAGCAAGCTGAGTATAGACTCCTAGATTTTTATTTCTTTCCAATGTTTATAATTCTCATGTACACATAATTTGAGTAATATTTTTAGTATCTTATCTTTATAGAGTCTTTCCAAAGCATTCAACTTACTTTTCTTAGAAATTACTCTCTTCATACTCATTGTTTTTATCAATATACATAATTTTTTTTTTTTTCATTACGCGGGCCTCTCACTGTTGTGGCCTCTCCCCTTGCGGAGCACAGGCTCCGGACGCGCAGGCTCAGCGGCCACGGCTCACGGGCCCAGCCGCTCCGCGGCACGTGGGATCTTCCCGGACCGGGGCGCACGAACCCGTGTCCCCTGCATCGGCAGGCGGACTCTCAACCACTGCGCCACCAGGGAAGCCCAACGTACCTAATATTTAAATAATCGTACCATTTGAATAACCACTGCACCTGGCATAACATGTTGGAATAAACGCACCTGACTCTTGCTAAGCACAGTCCGCTGATGCTGGGACCAGTGCCTAGGCCGCCCTCCGGGACCATTCAGCTTGCTGTGGACATCAGCCAGCACATTCTACGGAGGACTAGAGGTGTCAGTTAATCTGGCAAGATGGTTAAGTGGAAGTCAGCTACCACTCTTGTTACATCAAAATGATAATTATAGTTATCTCTGGGACATGGCATTAGGGTAATTTAATTTTTTCTTTGCTTACCTGTATGTTTAAAATATTCCTGTATTGTTCTTTTTTTTTTTTTTTTGAAGTAAGCTCTATAGTTTTTTAACATGACAAAATATAGTTAAGTTAAAAAGCAAATATCCAGGTAAGTATAATAAGATGACAGCAACTAAACCCGAGTGATAATAGGCCAATAGGGTAGAAGAGAAATTCCCCAAAACAAATTCTATTATTTATAAGAATTTAATAAGAGCTAAGGCTACACCTCAAAATGAATAAGAAAGGAAAGAATTCATTTAATAAACACTGTTTAGGACAATTGGCTTTCAGTTTGAAAACAAATCTAAGTCAAATCCAAATGGAATAAGGAATTTTTTTTTTTTTTAATTAGACAGAGGAAGGAGTGGGAAGGACTTAATAAATGTAGAAGAATTGGGGTGGGAGAGGGGGAAACATCAGGCTGGTGGAAGTTGGTGAGGTCCACGTCTCATACCCTGGAAACTGTTATGAGTGAGGCCCGTTTCGTGCACGTTCACTAAGTGTGTCTACAGCAGTGTGCTAAGCGTGTCCACGTCTGATCAACAATCATTTCCTGAGACCTGCTCTGGTCAGTAGGATTTATATTCTGGGGACTCTGGTAACTTCACTCCCTGATCTGAAGTAGCTCACAGCCTAATGAGGGAGACAGACAGCAGTGAAGGTGCTTCAGGAGCACATAGGGAGGTGCTGGGTTATTAGGAGAAGCTGTTTGAGCTGTGTCCTGAAGGGTGAGCGGGAATGAGCCAGATGATGAGAGGGCAGGAGGGAGGAAGGGAGACGATTCTACCCAGAGGAATAGCACGGGCCATCATATAGCGACACGAGGATACCTCAGTCATTTAGAAAATCCAAAGCCAAGAATGCATGGATGGGCAGCAAGAGGTGACCTCGGAGAGGATATGGGAGTTTTGCATGTTCAATCAGACCTAGAGCCTGTGGGAGACTTGGGGGACAGAGGGGGAAGGGGGGAGGGGAAGATCCCAGTGGGAAATTTACAGACCTGGTGACTAATTAGATCTGGGGGGAAGGGAAGAGGAATCGCGGAGGTGTACGCTCTGTGTGGGGTATGCCATTTCTTCATTTAAAGATAGGGACTTGCTCCAGATGGTCAAGTTCATCCAGGCTCTGAGTCTCTAATTCACTGAATATTGGAAATGTTTACCTTTTCTTCTCAGTGCCGTCTGATGCAAAATCTCTGTAATGATAAGAAGGAGCCATTTGGAGAAGAGTTTGAGGGCCTGAAAATATTTCTCTGTGCCAACAAAATTTTTTTCCACTCCCTCATGAAGGAAATCTACCTAATTTCTGGTTTTCATTTAAGAGACCCCAACCTAACAATGGCTTGTACAGCTAAAGTCACTGCAGACAAACTCTTTCTCAATGGCTCTAACTCTGCTCTTCTGCATTGTCACCTTAACAATCTGTGTGCTTCTCTGCTAACAAGAAATACATACAATGTATTTTTAGCATATATATTTACATATTTATGCTCCACTTTTTTCCAAAAAGGCTTATGTACAGTAAGATTATTAAAATAAAAATAGAAAAGCAGAGACATAAACAGGAAGAAACAAATATGCTAGACTCTAGGACTAATATAGTTACAGGACAATGAAGCATTAAATACTTTGAGTGTCCTAGCAACCTAAAGAGAAAGAACACTAAGATTTATACAGAATGTTATCCTTTGATGGAAGAAGGTATATGCATTCTTCAAGTTACTGTGAAGACAAAAATAATCTGCGTATGGCTCTCGAACGGGACTTGGGGAGCTGAGCTGGTAAAGTCCAAGCATATAACTTCCTGATTCTTTAACTGAATTTGTTACCTCATCCTTATGTAGATCCACCTCTGTTAGGACTTACAGGACATGTTCGTAAATATAAATAAAATAGAAAAGTAGTCTTTATTCCAAAGACGTTTATGAAGTCTTATCTTCACTAAGGATCCAGAAATGAGAGACCTAGTCTTTGCCTTCCGAAACCTCATAGTCTGTTTAGGAAGGCAAAGGGGTAAGGAGATGATTGTATTCTAGGGCACCAGCTGCTCTGAGTGTTAACTCAGGAGTAACACAGAGACTGCCCGAAGGCGGGAGGGGCAGGGACACAGGGCTGTGGCAAAGAAGCCTTTTGGAAAAGGGAGGTAGTGTTCCCAGCGGAGGGAACGGCATGTGTGGGGAAATGATGTGTCTGGGACTCTAGGGTGTGGGGACATGAAACTGGAGAAGTCAGCGGGTATCAGACACTCTTGAAGTGGCTTTGGGCCATACTAAGGGACTTGATTTCATGCTGAAGAAAATGGGGACTCACTGTAGGACTTTTAGCAAGGGAGTGCTTTATGATATTTGCATTTTAGGAGGAAAAAAATCACTGTGACAGCAGTGGGGGAAACTTAACCTGATAAAGCGTGTTTACCAAAAACTCACAGCTAACATCGTACTCAGTAGTGAAAGACTGAAAGCTTTTCCCCCAAGATCAATAACAAGACAAGCATGCCTCTCTTGCCATTGCTATTCAGTATTGTACCGAGAGTTCTAGCCAGGATAATTAGGTAAGAAAAAGAAATGAAAGACACCCAAATCAGAAAGAAATAAAATCTCTCTCCTCAGATGACATTACCTTATAGGTAGAAAATCATAAACAATTCATACAGACACACACAAGTAGACTTAATAAACGATTTAAGCATTGTTGTGGGATACAAGATCCACACACAAAAATCAGTTTTATTTCTACGCACTAGCAATGAACAATCCAAAAAGGAAATGAAGAAAACAATTCCATTCACAAGGGCATCAAAAAGAATAAAGTACCAAGAAATAAATTCAACCAAGGAGGTACAAGACCTTTACATTGAAAGCTACAAAATACCATTGAAAGAAATGAGCGAAGACATAAGTAAATGAGAAGACACACATTCATGGATTGGAAGAGCAAATATTGTTAGAATGGTAATACTACCCAAAGTGATCTACAGATTCAGTGCAATCACTTTCAAAATCCTAATCATCTTTTTTTTGTAGAAATGGAAATGGTGATTCAAAAATTCATATGGAATTGCAAGGAAGTCCATAGAGCCAAAACAGTTATGCAAAAGAAGAAAAAATTGGAGAGCTACCATTTCCTGACCTCAAAACTTACTAAAAAGTTATGGCAATCAAAACAATGGGATAATGACATACAGAAAGATATCAAAATCAATATTAGAATAGAAAGAATTAAAAGGACAGAAATAAAAGTGTGTGTCTGTTGTCAACAGATTTTTCAACAAGATTGCCAAGATTCTTTCAACGAGGAAAGAATAGACTTTTCAATAAATGATGCTTGTACAACTTGATATCTACATGCAAAAAAAGACGTTGGACCCCTACCTCACATCATATACAAAAATTAACTAAAAATGGATCAAAGACCTAAATACAAGAGCTAAAACTATAAACTTCTTAGAAGAAAACAGAGGTGAATCTTCATGACCTTGGATTTGGCAATAACTTCTCGGGTATGACACCAAAACACAAGCAACAAAAGAAAATTGGACTTCATCAAAATTAAAAAATTTTTGCTTCAAAGGATACTATTTTTTAAAGTATGAGAAGTCAACCCACAGAATGGGAGAAAATATTTGTGAATCATATATCTGATAAGGGTCTAGTATCCAGAATATATAAAGAACTCTAACACTCAACAGCAAAGATAAACAACCCAAACCCCTTGAACTCTCCTATATACAGCCCTCCATACTGCCATGATGTGTTTGCTGGGCTGCCACACTTGCTCTCCTGTCTTTTAGGTCATATCTCTCATTTTTCTTCAGCATAAGCCTGGTTCTGGGAGCTGATCCTGTTTATCCAAATTACAAAGGACAAGACTCTTAGGAGCTAAGCAGACCTGAGCAGGTATACTGGTGGAATAGTCATTAATTGAAGAACCAAGCCCAAGTCTTGCTAATTAATTTCAACCCAAAGGAGGTTCCAGTAGAGGAGGCCAACTCCAGATGTGAGTAAACAAAAAATCCCAAAACAACAGTTGCCAAAATAAGACAGAAGTTTACATCTCTCACACATTGCCCAAAGGCAATGCATTATAGTGATTAATTAGGAGCATGAGCTCCAATTCAAGCACACTTGTATCCCTTATGAACTGTATGACCTTGGGCTTCAGACTCTCTAGGCCTCTGTTTTCCCACCTATGTATAATATAGTATAATTATACATAATTATACTATATAATTATATAATATATATTATTAATAATATATAATTATTATTAATAATATAATAGTGCCCAACTTCCCCACAAGCATCTGAGTTCAAGGCATGCTCTGTATGAATTGACAGCAGGTTGTTTCAGTTCAGGGGAGTTATAATAGTGCCCAACTTAGGGCTTCCCTGGTGGCGCAGTGGTTGAGAGTCCGCCTGCCGATGCAGGGGACGCGGGTTCGTGCCCCGGTCTGGGAGGATCCCACATGCCGCGGAGCGGCTGGGCCCGTGAGCCATGGCCGCTGAGCCTGCGCATCCGGAGCCTGTGCTCCGCAACGGGAGAGGCCACAACAGTGAGAGGCCCGTGTACCGCAAAAAAAAAAAAAAAATAGTGCCCAACTTAACAATGCTTTCGTGATGATTAACTACATTATTACACGTAAAATGCATAGGGCAGTGGCTGGCACATAGTAAATGCTCAATAAATATTATCTCCTATTATTGTTGGTGTTTTTTGTCTTTGTCTTGGATAGTTTAATGTTTTTACCACTGACGTGGATGAAGAATGGAAGGAGTGGCCAAGACTATAGGTTGTCTCCCAATATCTTTTTACTTAATCTTTGATGACAGCAGTCACCTGGTTTTTAAATGGATATATAACCATCCTGAACAAAGACTGCATTTCCCAGCTCCCCCTTGCAGCTAAATTGTGACCATGTGACTCAGTTCTGGCCAGTGGCATGTAAGTGCAAATGACATGTAACTATCAGGAAATGTCTTTAAAAGGAAGGGCCATTACTCCTTCCTCAATTTCCTTTTCCCTGCCAGCTGGAATTCAGATGTGATGGCCAGAGGTTCAGCAGCCATTCTGGACAGCAAGGTGACCTTGCCACTGGAAGACATGCATGATGGAACAACAAGACAGAAGGTGCCTGCATCCCTGATACTTTGGCACATCATGTCAACTTGGCTAACAACTTCCAGACTTTTGAATTAATTTCTGTCTTATGTTAGCAGCTATTATTTTGGGTTTTTTTTCATTACAGCTGAACACAATCCTAACTAATACCAAAGATAATCATATTTTAAGGTGACTTAGAGCTAAAAATGCTAGATATATAGTCCATGGGGTAATAATCAGAGCTCAGGAGCAGTGGACTAAATCTGATAGCATGGAGGATGGAGGTTAGCAGTGATAATGTAAAGTGCTTCCTTGGGTCCATAAAAGCAGCCTTGCAATGGTTAAATGAGGTTGATATGGCCTGGCGGGGTCTTCTGAATGGATGCCTTATAAAGGAGATGGTGGGGTGCCTGTCACAAGGTAAGTACTCAGTGATGTGTGCCCCCCTTGGCCCTACCCCTTCCCCACAAGCATCTGAGTTCAAGGCGTGCTCTGCATGAATTGACAGCAGGCTGTTTCAGTTCAGGGGATTTTAGGCTCTGTTAATAATAGTATGGTGTACAGCAGGAGGAAGGAGATGACTCTGCATTACTTTTTATAGGTCAGGCCGCACCTGGAATATAAACAAATGGGAGTGTTTTCAGAGACAAGCCTGGAAAAGACATCACTTGGAAAAGAGACATCTTGGGATGGGGAAAAGAAAAAGAAATGATCATTGTGTGCAAACAGCTGAAGGGATGTTACAGAAAAAAAAAAAAGTTTCTATAATCCTGTCCTAAGCCCCTAAAGGGTTCTAATGGTTAGAAAGACAGATTTCATCAGTCAGTTAGCATATTAGTCCCCTGATACTACTCTCAGGCTGTGGCAGTGACTGCTAATCGCCCTACCCCAGATCTGTCCCAACCTTCTTCCTCGTGGATGTAACCCAGATATTGTTCTGGTCACCAGCTAAAATACCCACCGTCCCATACTCCCTTGAAGTTTGAGGTGGCTATGTGACAGAGTCGTGGCCAAGAAGGCCACGGCTTCTCTCACTTGAGCTGTCTTCTGGGCTTCCTGTTACATAAGAAGAATTAAGCCCTGCCTTGTTTAAGGCACTGAATCAGGTTTCTGGTCAATGCAGCCGAGATGCCATCCTAATCCAGGAACCCTGCTCTGTTCTAAGAGGGGAAAGCCTTTCTTGTGGGAAAAAAAAAACAAAAAACAAAACTGGCTTTTTCTGCTTATCAGACAGGATGTGAGGTAGAAAGTGCTAAAAACTGGAACAGTACCAAGATGGGCTGAACTCCAGGGAGGCAGTGACCCTCTTGACCCACAGAGGAATAGAATGCATGCAGAGGCTGTAGGGCACTTCTGCAGCTGCGATGTTATAAAGCAGTATTGAGTGTAGAGTGAAAGGTCGGATTTAATGACCTTTAAAGTCCTTTCTAGAACAAAAACTTTTCTGATGGTCAGAAAGTTAAAAATAGGTGAACTGTTGCATAGTAAGTTTTGGTCACTGAACAGATGGTGTTTTTCAGCTGTAGCCTGAAAAACTATAGTGGGATATGCAACTTTCATTACAGTTTCTAAGAAAGCGCTCTCCCTCAACTCCCCCGGGGTAACCATATCATGGTGATTTAAAATTTCGAATGGAATTTTAGTTTATGTTTTATTTATAGTAATGTAATTTATCCCACTGTTTACTACCAGGATTTTTATTTATCTTGGACTTACAAAGTTAACATGGCAGTGAAACATACTCAGCAGCATTTGGATTTTCAGATACGTGTGGATTTATTATTTTGGTCTGTGCTTTTAAAGCCATGGATTTATTATTTTGGTCTGTGTTTTTAAAGCCATGGATTTATTATTTTTGTCTGTGTTTGAAAGAATGAATCTTGGTAATAAGATTCCTTCCTGACTAAATCATTGGAATGTTGATATCCTGTAAAATAACCATTAGGGATCAATTTAGAGGCAGAATTTCTGTAAACATGGCAGTGTTCTGTATGCGAAAGGGGGGCTTTTTCCCGTATCATGGTGGAAGCCAGGTTCTTTGATGGGGGTGAACATAAGAAAGGATAGGCTAAGTCTTTACTGGATTCTATGATTGATCCCTTGATGGGGATCTCAAGCCTGAGAGAGGAAGATGAGCTGCGTGACTTTGTCAAGGTACCCAGTGGTGACTGGCCGGCTGTAAGGACTCAGTAGGTGTTTGACAAATGAGTGAACAAATGAGTCCCCTTCCAGCCTGTCTCTGAGTTGAGGCTGTGAGATGATATTGTACAGTCTATGTAGGTGCAGATCGGTGTTTCTCGAAGCGCTTCACAATGGGAGGTTGGAGGGAGAAGAAGATGGTGCTTAAGATGAAAATTACCCCCGGGCCCCACTCCAGACCTACTGAATCAGAATCTCCACAGCTGCAGCTCAGGAATCTGCATTTTAGCATCCCCCCCCCCCCCCCGCCGCCGCCCCCAAGTGATTCTCCTGTATAATACACTTTGAGAACTGCAGGTGTGTATACTGGCTGTTCCAGCTGAAGCTTCCACAGAGGGATAGGATCTTAGGAGGCAGCAGGAATTCCACCTGGAGCAGAATTTGGATGATCAGCCTCAAGAAGGCAGCCATAGCAAACGCGCTTGTCTCTGACGACACCTCCTGGTTGAGAGTAACAATTAGCAAAGGCTCAACCCCGCAAACTATTGATACACAGGTGTTTTCTCTTAAGGGGCCCAGATACTGAAGGTGCTGCATTTTAGTGTCTGAATTCTAACAGCGATGTTTAATATACCCAAAGCCCCAGGTATCTAGGGGATATGCATTTATATTTGTATCTTCTTTTCACTAGCTTCAAGTAGAATCAATATATATTTGAATATTATCCTTCAATTATCTTACATGTTTCTTAGAACAAATATTCTTATTTCACATTTACTTGAAACATTACCAACTCTTGGATTTCCTCTGAAAGGATTTACTGAACTCTTTGTCTGGGGAACTTATTCTTTGTGGTTGTTTTAGAGGAAAAGTGAGAAGCCAGTTTTTATCTCTCATTGATGACTCCAGGCAAGATAAAAAAAAAAAAATTGTTTCATGATATCTTGGTTTCTTCTTTTTACTGAGCACCTACTTATGCCAGCCACCCTCTCAGAGAACTCGGGGCTCAGGGATGGAGAGGGTGCAGGCGTGGTCCCTACAGTGGAAGTGTGTGTGATGTGGAGAAGCAGTGAGACGAAGGGGCGGAGTCAAGGAAGAAGGTGAGATGTGGGAAAGATTCGTTCTTCCAGATCCTACATGGACATTACCAGGTCCCAAGCTCCCAGAAGAGAGACTAGTATGTGCTGAAACACAGAGGTGTGAAATGGCATTCGGGGTGAATGTCACAGGAAAGGGGTAACCTCCAAATAATTTGCCCTTATAAAGTGTGAGGCTGGAAGTCAGTGACAGGTAATGGGGCCAAGGAGTCAGGCCAAACCTCCCCCACTTGCCAAGGTTAGATTTCACCCTGTAGGTTGTGACTAACCACTGAAGAGCTTAAATTTAAGATGTGCTTTTTATCAGATTGTTTATTCCATTGGAATAGCAATACACAAAGCAGAGCACCTCCTTTTTATCTGATGGTCGACAAATTTAACTGAGTCCAAATTCCTGATTAAAATTCCCTGGTGGTCCAGTGGTGAAGACTCCGCACTCCCAGTGCAGGGCCCTGGGTTCAATCCCTGGTCAGGGATTGAACTAGATCCCACATGCCACAACTAAGACCCAGTGCAGCCAAATAAATAATTGTTTTTAAAAAAATTTTATCTAGTAGTTGAGAATTTCATGCATATTCAACACAAAAAAATCCCCCGCCCATTTGAAAAGACTTTTAGCATTCTGGTAATTAGATTTGGCTTGTGTGCTATAACAGAGGTTTGGTGGGGGGCGGTTTTTGGTTTGTTTCTTTGTTTGTTTACTGTAGCTATTAGTCAGAGCAGGCTCTCCATGCCTTTTATTTTGGAGCTTCTGCACTGCCTCCTCTTCCTGTGCTAAAAGGGCCACATACGCAGCAGTGCCCATCACACAGACCCCGGGAAACCCCCACAGGTGTCCTTAACAAGGCCAAAAGCTGAGCTCTGGTTTATATTCAGAGCCTGAGGCACGAAATAAACCAATTCATTATTTTGTGCACAATTTTTCACCTTGAACATATAATAAGTGATAATGGATATGTTTGCATGTTGCTTTTGACAACAGGAGGAGGTGCTTACCTTGGGGCCCTGCTACACAATCAAGAAAGATGGACAAACACAATCTCTTTGTTTCTTCCGCCTCCCTTCTGCTTGGTCTTCAGCCACGCCATGCATAGCCTTACCCACTTGGCATAGTCTAGAGGAAAAAAGCATGGAATTTGAAATCCAAAGGACTTGAATTTGAATCTTGTCCTTCCCTGCCCCACCTCCCACCCCATTATGTTGGCAAGTCACTTAACTTTTCCTCTTTCTCTGTCTGGCAAAGGGAGCTAATAATATCTTCTCTTGAGGACTGAGTGAGAAAAAATATGTATAGAATACCTGAGAGCAGTGCCCAACACACAGCAGGACCTTAGTAAATGTTAGCTTTTCCCCCTTTTTTTTCTTTCCTTCCCTTGATACCAGTGAGTCATCAAAAGACCAGGGAGCACACAGCCTTCAGACCGCAACAGTGGTAAGTGACCATTAGTTCCTGCTGTGCTGTGCTGTTCCATGGAGTTTACCTCTGAAATGGGTTAATTAAATTAGAGACCTTTTCTTAGCTTACAGATTTTCTGTCCCAATCTCTCTGTTTAGAGGTTAGGACTCGGCGCGTTCACTGCCATCGCCCGGGTTCAGGGAACTGAGATCCCGCAAGCTGCACGGGGTGGCCAAAATTAAAAACAAAAACAAAACAAAAAGATTTTGAGCTCTTTCAAGTATGGAGTCTGACGGTCATTAACCAGCCACCCACCCTCCTTGCAGTTCCAAGAGGAATCCAGTTCTGTCAATATTTGCTCACCACAGGACATGGACCACAAACCTGAAGTGATGCCCGAAGACAGGCTCTCCTGACCTGTGGGCGGGGCTGCCCCCATCTGCACAGATAAGCAGACTGGTGCCTGACTGGCCCGACCCCAAATCAGGAGAGGGTCTCTTAGCCACTCATGCTGAAGGATGACTTTCCTATTGGTAGATATTACATAACAGACCAAGGTTTCTTACTCATCGGCCAAGTCAACAGCCTAAAGAACATTACCCTGAAAGATCTGGTCCAAAGGTAATCTTTGACTTAAAGTGACAGTATTTCAGGGACAGTTCCCATCGCGCATATTCTGTTCTGTTGTACTCATCTACTCTTAATGTCCTGGAAATGCCAAGAAATTGGCAAATTGTGAATAAACACAGTATGGCAGTGAACATGACAGTCAAGATAGAGCCAAATGACAAAAGATTGAAAAGCTACCAAAGAAAAAGACTCACAAGCTGAAGAACCCTTGTGTTAGCATAGAAACTTTTGGTGAGAAACATGCTAGTTTGCACAGCTTTTGTACTTTGAGTAGCGCTGGTATAAATGTATGTCCAAGGGTGGCTGCAAGACAGTGACTGATGTGGGGAGATAATGATGATGCTGAAACATTACCCTGCTTTATTTGTACTTGAAGGAGTTTTTAAATGTGATTTCTAAAAAAATTTTATTGAAGCATAGTTGATTTATAATGTGTTAATTTCTGCTGTACAGCAAAGCAACTCAGTTATACATATATATGTCCTTCATATTCTTTTCCATTATGGTTTATCACAGGATATCGAATATAGTTACCTGTGCTATACAGTAAGGCCTTGTTGTTTATCCATCCTATACATAATAGTTTGCATCTGTTATCCCAACTCCCAGTCCTTCCCTTCCCTATCTCCTCTTCCCCTTGGCAACCACAAGTATATTCTCTATGTCTGCGAGTCTGTTTCTGTTTCGTAGATATGTTCATTTGTGTCGTATTTTAGATTCCAGTTATAAGTAATATCATATGGTATTTGTCTTTCTCTTTCTGACTTACTTCGTTTAGTATGATGATCTCTAGGTGCATCTACGTTGCTGCAAATGGCACTATTTCTTTTTTATGGCTGAGTAGTATTCCATTGTATATATGTACCACATCTTCTTTATCCATTCCTCTGTTGATGGACATTTAGGTTGTTTCCATGGCTTGGCTATTGTAAATAGTGCTGCTCTGAATATTGGGGTGTGTGTACCTTTTTGAATTATAGTTTTGTCTGGGTATATGGTCAGGAGTGGAACTGCTGAATCATATGGCAACTCTATTTTTAGTTTTTTGACGAACCTCTACACTGTTTTCCAAAATGGCTACACGAATTTATATTCCCACCAACAGAGTAAGAGGGTTCTCTTTTCTCCACACCCTTTCCACCATTTATTATTTGTAGACTTTTTAATGATAGTCATTCTGATCGGTTTGAAGTGGTACCTCATTGTAGTTTTGATTTGCATTTCTCTAATTATTAGTGATGTTGAGCATCTTTTCATGTGCCTGTTGGCCATCTGTATGACTTCTTTGGAGAAATGTCTGTTTAAGTCTTTTGTCCATTTTTCAATTGGGTTGTACTTGAAGGATTTTAAAGTATGTTCAAAGTAATTTTTTTTAACATCTTTATTGGAGTATAATTGCTTTAGAGTGGTGTGTTAGTTTCTGCTTTATAACAAAGTGAATCAGTTATACATATACATATGTTCCCATATCTCTTCCCTCTTGCGTCTCCCTCCCTCCCACCCTCCCTATCCCATCCCTCTAGGTGGTCACAAAGCACCGAGTTGAACTCCCTGTGCTATGCGGCTGCTCCGCACTAGCTATCTATTTTATGTTTGGTAGTGTATATATGTTCATGCCACTCTCTCACTTTGTCACAGCTTACCCTTCCCCCTCCCCATATCCTCAAGTCCATGCTCTAGTAGGTCTGTGTCTTTATTCTCGTCTTGCCTCTAGGTTCTTCATGACCTTTTTTCTTTTTCTTAGACTCCATATATATATGTAAGCATACGGTATTTCTCTTTCTGACTTACTTCACTCTGTATGTCAGACTCTAGGTCCATCCAACTCACTACAAATAACTCAATTTCGTTTCTTTTTATGGCTGAGTAATATTCCACTGTGTATATGTACCACATCTTCTTTATCCATTCATCTGTGGATGGACACTTAGATTGCTTCCATGTCCTGCCTATTGTAAACAGAGCTGCAATGAACATTTTGCTACATGACTCTTTTTGAATTATGGTTTTTTCAGGGTATATGCCCAGTAGTGGGATGGCTGGGTCGTATGGTAGTTTTATTTTTAGTTTTTTAAGAAGCCTCCATACTGTTCTCCATAGTGGCTGTATCAATTTACATTCCCACCAACAGTGCAACAGGGTTCTCTTTTCTCCACACCCTCTCCAGCATTTAGTGTTTCTAGATTTTTTGATCATGGCCATTCTGACTGGTGTGAGATGATATCTCATTGTAGTTTTGATTTGCATTTCTCTAATGATTAATGATATTGAGCATTCTTTCATGTGTTTGTTGGCAATCTGTATATCTTCTTTGGAGAAATGTCTGTTTAGGTCTTCTGCCCATTTTTGGATTGGGTTGGTTTTTTTTTTGATATTGAGCTGCATGAGCTGCTTGTAAATTTTGGAGATTAATCCTTTGTCAGTTGCTTCATTTGCAAATATTGTTTCCCATTCTGAGGGTTGTCTTTTCATCTTGTTTATGGTTTCCTTTGCTGTGCAAAAGCTTTTAAGTTTCATTAGGTCCCATTTGTTTATTTTTGTTTTTCATTTCTCTAGGAGGTGGATCAAAAAGGATCTTGCTGTGATTTATGTCATAGAGTATTCTGCCTATGTTTTCCTCTAAGAGTTTGATAGTATCTGGCCTTACATTTAGGTCTTTAATCCATTTTGAGTTTATTTTTGTGTATGGTGTTAGGGAGTGTTCTAATTTCATACTTTTACATGTACCTGTCCAGTTTTCCCAGCAGCACTTATTGAAGAGGCTGTCTTTTCTCCACTTTATATTCTTGCCTCCTTTATCAAAGATAAGGTGACCATATGTGTGTGGGTTTATCTCTGGGCTTTCTATCCTGTTCC
Organism: Delphinapterus leucas; assembly: GCF_059928025.1. Lineage (NCBI taxonomy): Eukaryota > Metazoa > Chordata > Mammalia > Artiodactyla > Monodontidae > Delphinapterus > Delphinapterus leucas. The sequence continues at coordinate 97,669,060 of NC_143134.1, forward strand.
ATTGATCTATATTTCTGTCTTTGTGCCAGTACCATACCATCTTGATTACTGTAGCTTTGTAGTATAGTCTGAAGTCAGGGAGCCTGATTTCTCCAGCTCCATTTTTCTTTCTCAAGATTGCTTTGGCTATTCGGGGTCTTTTGTGTTTCCATACAAATTGAGAAATTTTTTGTTCTAGTTCTGTGAAAAATGCCAGTGGTAGTTTGATAGGGATTGCATTAAATCTGTAGATTGCTTTGGGTAGTACAGTCATTTTCATAATGTTGATTCTTCCAATCCAATAACATGGTATACCTCTCCATCTATTTATATCATCTTTAATTTCTTTCATCAGTGTCTTATAATTTTCTGCATACAGATCTTTTGTCTCCTTAGGTAGGTTTATTCCTAAATATTTTATTCTTTTTGTTGCAATGGTAAATGGGAGTGTTTTCTTAAGTTCACTGTCAGATTTTTCATCATTAGTGTATAGGAATGCAAGAGATTTCTGTGCATTAATTTTGTATCCTGCTACTTTACCAAATTCATTGATTAGCTCTAGTAGTTTTCTGGTAGCATCTTTTGGATTCTCTATGTATAGTATCATGTCATCTGCAAACAGTGACAACTTTACTTCTTCTTTTCCAATTTGTATTCCTTTTATTTCTTTTTCTTCTCTGATTGCTGTGGCTAAAACTTCCAAAACTATGTTGAAGGTGAGTGGTGAGAGTGGGCAACCTTGTCTTGTTCCTGATCTTAGTGGAAATGCTTTCAGTTTTTCACCATTGAGGACGATGTTGGCTGTGGGTTTGTCATATATGGCCTTTATTATGTTGAGGAAAGTCCCCTCTATGCCTACTTTCTGCAGGGTTTTTATCATAAATGAGTGTTGAATTTTGTGAAAGCTTTCTCTGCACCTATTGAGATGATCATATAGTTTTTCTCCTTCAGTTTGTTAATATGGTGTATCACATTGATTGGTTTGCATATATTGAAGGATGCTTGCATTACTGGAATAAACCCCACTTGATCATAGTGTATGATCCTTTTAATGTGCTGTTGGATTCTGTTTGCTAGTATTTTGTTGAGGATTTTTGCATCTATGTTCATCAGTGATATTGGCCTGTAGTTTTCTTTCTTTATGACATCTTTGTCTGGTTTTGGTGTCAGGGTGATGGTGGCCTTGTAGAATGGGTTTGGAAGTGTTCCTCCCTCTGCTATATTTTGGAAGAGTTTGAGAAGGATAGGTGTTAGCTCTTCTCTAAATGTTTCATAGAATTCGCCTGTGAAGCCATCTGGTCCTGGGTTTTTGTTTGTTGGAAGATATTTAATCACAGTTTCAATTTCAGTGCTTGTGATTGGTCTGTTCATATTTTCTATTTCTTCCTGGTTCAGTCTTGGCAGGTTGTGCATTTCTAAGAATTTGTCCATTTCTTCCAGGTTGTCCATTTTATTGGCATAGTGTTGCTTGTAGTAATCTCTCATGATCCTTTGTATTTCTGCAGTGTCAGTTGTTACTTCTCCTTTTTCATTTCTAATTCTATTGATTTGAGTCTTCTCCCTTTTTTTCTTGATGAGTCTGGCTAATGGTTTATTTTGTTTATCTTCTCAAAGAACCAGCTTTTAATTTTGCTGATCTTTGCTATCATTTCCTTCATTTCTTTTTCATTTATTTCTGATCTGATCTTTATGATTACTTTCCTTCTGCTAACTTTGGGATTTTTTTGTTCTTCTTTCTCTAATTGCTTTAGGTGCAAGGTTAGGTTGTTTATTTGAGATGTTTCCTGTTTCTTAAGGTAGGATTGTACTGCTATAAACTTCCCTGTTAGAACTGCTTTTGCTGCATCCCATAGGTTTTGGGTCGTCGTGTCTCCATTGTCATTTGTTTCTAGGTATTTTTTGATTCCCTCTTTGATCTTCAGTGATCATTTGGTTATTAAGTAGTGTATTGTTTAGCCTCCATGTGTTTCTATTTTTTACAGATCTTTTCCTGTAATTGATATATAGCCTCATAGCATTTTGGTCAGAAAAGATACTTGATACGATTTCAATTTTCTTAAATTTACCAAGGCTTGATTTGTGACCTAAGATATGATCTATCCTGGAGAATGTTCCATGAGCACTTGAGAAGAATGTGTATTCTGTTGTTTTTGGATGGAATGTCCTATAAATATCAATTAAGTCCATCTTGTTTAATGTATCATTTAAAGCTTGTGTTTCCTTATTTATTTTCATTTTGGATGATCTGTCCATTGGTGAAAGTGGGGTGTTAATGTCCCCTACTGTGATTGTGTTACTGTCGATTTCCCCTTTTATGGCTGTTAGTATTTGCCTTATGTATTGAGCTGCTCCTATGTTGGGTGCATAAATATTTATAATTGTTATATCTTCTTCTTGGATTGATCCTGTGATCATTATGTAGTGTCCTTCTTTGTCTCTTGTAATAGTCTTTATTTTAAAGTCTATTTTGTCTGATAGGAGAACTGCTACTGCAGCTTTCTTTTGATATCCATTTGCATGGAATATCTTTTTCCATCCCCTCACTTTCAGTCTGTATGTTTCCCTAGGTCTGAAGTGGGTCTCCTGTAGACAGCATATATATGGCTCTTGTTTTTGTATCCATTCAGCAAGTGGGTGTCTTTTGGTGCATTTAATCCTTTTACATTTAAGGTAATTATCAATATGTATGTTCCTACTCCCATTTTCTTAATTGTTTTGGGCTTGTTATTGTAGGTCTTTTCCTTCTCTAGTGTTTCCTGCCTAGAGAAGTTCCTTTAGCATTTTTTGTAAAGCTGGTTTGGTGGTGCTGAACTCTCTCAGCTTTTGCTTGTCTGTAAAGGTTTTAATTTCTCCATCAAATCTGAATGAGATCCTTGCTGGGTAAAGTAATCTTGGTTGTAGGTTTTTCTCCTTCATCACTTTAAATATGTCCTGCCACTCCCTTCTGGCTTGCAGACTTTCTGTTGAAACATCAGCTGTTAACCTTATGGGGATTCCCTTGTGTGTTATTTGTTGTTTTTCCCTTGCTGCTTTTAATATGTTTTCTTTGTATTTAATTTTTGATAGTTTGATTAATGTGGTGTGTTTCTCCTTGGATTTATCCTGTATGGGACTCTCTGTGCTTCCTGGACTTGATTAACTATTTCCTTTCCCATATTAGGGAAGTTTTCAACTATAATCTGTTCAAATATTTTCTCAGTCCCTTTCTTTTTCTCTTCTTCTTCTGGGACCCCTATAAATCGAATGTTGGTGCATTTAATGTTTCCCCAGAGGTCTCTGAGACTGTCCTCAATTCTTTTCATTCTTTTTTCTTTATCCTGCTCTGCAGTAGTTATTTCCATTATTTTATCTTCCAGGTCACTTATCCGTTCTTCTGCCTCAGTTATTCCGCTATTGATCCCTTCTAGAGAATTTTTAATTTCATTTATTGTGTTGTTCATCATTGTTTGTTTGCTCTTTAGTTCTTCTAGTTCCTTGTTAAACGTTTCTTGTCTTTTCTCTGTTCTATTTCCAAGATTTTGGATCATCTTTGCTATCACTATTCTGAATTCTTTTTCAGGTAGACTGCCTATTTCCTCTTCATTTATTAGGTCTGGTGGGTTTTTACCTTGCTCCTTCATCTTGTGTGTTTTTCTGTCTTTTCATTTTGCTTAACTTACTGTGTTTGGGGTCTGCTTTTCGCAGCCTGCAGGTTTGAAGTTCCCGTTGTTTTTAGTGTCTGTCCCCAGTGGCTAAGGTTGGTTCAGTGGGTTGTGTAGGCTTCCTGTTGGAGGGGACTAATGCCTGTGTTCTGGTGGATGAGGCCTGATCTTGTCTTTCTGGTGGGAAGGTGCACGTGTGGTGGTGTGTTTTGGGGTGTCTGTGTCCTTATTATGATTTTAGGCAGCCTCTCTGCTAATGGATGGGGCTGTGTTCCTGTCTTGCTAGTTGTTTGGCATAGGGTGTCCAGCACTGTAGCTTGCTGGTCGTTGAGTGAAGCTGGGTCTTGGCGTTGAGATGGAGATCTCTGGGAGATTTTCGCCACTTGATATTACGTGGAGCTGGGAGGTCTCTTGTGGACCAATGTCCTGAAATTGGCTCTCCCACCTCAGAGGCACAGCACTGACTCCTGGCTGGAGCACCAAGAGCCTTTCATCCACATGGCTCAGAATAAAAGGGAGAAAAAAATGGAAAGAAAGAGGGTAAAATAAAATAAAATTATTAAAATAAAAAATAATTATTAAGAAAAAAATTTTTTAAGTAAAAACAAACAAACAAAAAAAACGGACGGACAGAACCCTAGGACAAATGGTAAAAGCAAAGCTATACAGACAAAATCACACATAGAAGCATACACATACACACTCACAAAAAGAGAAAAATGGGAAAAAATAATATATCTTTGCTCTCAAAGTCCACCTCCTCAATTTGGGATGATTCGTTGTCTATTCAGGTATCCCACAGATGCAGGGTACATCAAGTTGATTGTGGAGCTTTAATCCGCTGCTCCTGAGGCTGCTGGGAGAGATTTTCCTTTCTCTTCTTTGTTTGCACAGCTCCTGGGGTTCAGCTTTGGATTTGGCCCCGCCTCTGCGTATAGGTCGCCTGAGTGCGTTTGTTCTTCGCTCAGACAGGACAGGGTTAAAGAAGCAGCTGCTTCAGGGGCTCTGGCTCACTCAGGCTTCGGGGAGGGAGGGGTACAGAATGTGGGGCGAGCCTGCGACGGCAGAGGCCAGTGTGACGTTGCACCAGCCTGAGGTGCGCCGTGCGTTCTCCCGGGGAAGTTGTCCCTGGATCACAGGACCCTGGCAGTGGCGGGCTGCACAGGCTCCCCGGAAGGGAGGTGTGGAGAGTGACCTGTGCTTGCACACAGGCTTCTTGGTGGCGGCAGCAGCAGCCTTAGCGTCTCTGGCCCGTCTCTGGGGTGCGCGCTGATATCCGCAGCTCGCGCCCATCTCTGGAGCTCCTTTAAGCGGCGCTTTGAATCCCCTTTCCTCATGCACCAGGAACCAAAGAGGGAAGAAAAAGTCTCCTGTCTCTTCGGCAGCTCCAGACTTTGCCCGGACCCCCTCCCGGCTAGGTGTGGCGCACTAGCCCCCTTCAGGCTGTGTTCACGCCGCTAGCCCCAGTCCTCTCCCTGGGATCCGACCGAAGCCCGAGCCTCAGCCCCCAGCCCCCGCCCGTCCCGCCAGGTGAGCAGACAAGCCTCTCAGGCTGGTGAGTGCTGGTCAGCCCCGATCCTCTGTGCGGGAATCCCTCCGCTTTGCCCTCCGCACGCCTATTGCTGTGCTCTCCTTCGCAGCTCCGAAGCTTTCCCCCTCCGCCACCCGCACTCTCCGCCCACGAAGGGGCTTCCTAGTGTGTGGAAACCTTTCCTCCTTCACAGCTCCCTGCCACTGATGCAGGTCCCCTCCCTATTCTTTGTGTCTGTTTTTTCTTTTTTCTTTTGCCCTACTCAGGTGCGTGGGGAGTTTCTTACCTTTTGGGCGGTCTGAGGTCTTCTGCCAGCGTTCAGTAGGTGTTCTGTAGGAGTTGTTCCACATGTAGATGTATTTCTGATGTATTGGGGGGAGGAAGGTGATCTCCACGTCTTACTCTTCCACCATCTTGAAGCTCTTCCCAAAGTAATTTTTATTTTGCTTTTAATAAGCTCAAAGAGTAGGAAAGAAAATTGTATCTGCATTGTAGTTTTACAAAGGGAATATCAGCAAATGCACAAGTCAGGAGAAAAAGCCTTTGGACAGGTGATCTGTCCCAATCTGGGATTTAGAAGACTTGAACATCCTGTACTGCAGGAAGCTTCCTGATTGCTCTGGATCTCCTAACTTGCAGGTACAGTCAACTGCTAATTATTACTAGAAGTTAATTCCTATCTTCTAACTGGTTCAGAATCCTCTTAGAAGGCATCGTGTTCCCATGCTGGCTGCCCTGATGGTTAGAGAGCAGGGTCTGAACCCTCCACACGCTCCCTGCTCTGTCTTCTGGAACAGCTGGTGCCTGTGTTATTTGACAGCCTGTCTATCATTTTATCAGAGGTCTCTTTTGTCTGCCATTATTTAGGACAAATGCCGCCTTCACCAGAGCCCTTCCCATCCAGGATCCCCTGATCCTGGTGGAATATGCCCTGTTGCCTGCAGTACCTCCAACATTTTGGCACGATGAGAGGGGAAAGACTAAATGCCCTATTTTACTCCTTGTTAGATTCCTAGGAAGAGGGAGGAAGTTAAAGTACTTGGTTAAATAAAAGTCATGGTTGTCTGTAACTTTTATTGTTTAAGAAATGTTGGCCTCCTATTGGGATTCAAAAATTAAAGTTATCACAACATTCTTTAATTTGTCCTGGAGACATGTGTGTACGGTGGCGTATGAGAGAGAGAAGTAGAAAGACTCTTTCCTTCCCCTGAAGAGCACATATTCCTTTTTTAGACATCTCTTTCTTTTCTTCCAAAGTGAGGAAGTCTGCAAAGTGTCAGAATGTTGAGTTGATTACAGTCAGTGCAATGCTTATTTGAGTAGGATGGTCTAGATTGATCTGCTGTTGTATTGCTTCAGTATCCTACTGAGAAAAGAATTGCAAGAGCCCATTCAGAAAGACACAGATATGTAGCATAATTTTGGTAAATAAAAAGTGTTCAGCAAATGTGGAATAAACTAATAAATAATTAGAGTTCCAAAGATTTAACCACATCATATATTTTTAAAAGGCAGTTGTTAATTCTTTTAAAAATCATTTTACTCTATTTTTCATTACAAAACAATACCTGGAAATGGTTCCTCTGGCTTTCAAATAGATGGTCTTAGTAATAAAATGCATTAATATTTTACGACTCAGATGTGGTATGAGGGTGTACACTGTTCCAGAAACAGCCACCACTTACTAAACACTAAACACTTTCACTAAGTGAAAGCTACTATGGGCTTTAGGTGCATTATCTCCTTAAATGCTTACAAGAATCATGAGACTAGAATGTTGTTTCCATTTTAAAGATGTGAACACAGTGACTCAGAGACTTAGGTAGCTTACTAGAGGTCAAAGAGCCTCTAGCAAGTTACTTAAATAAGTAAGTGTTAGAGCTCTGGATTACAGGGATTTTCTAATAGCCCATGTTTAAAAAGAGAACAGTGGTACTCATGATCAAGGTTTGTGTTAGGTTCACAATACTCCAGGAATCTCCTTTTAATTCCTTGGACACATAGGTACACTGTCATTATTTTCCAGCCTTTCAAGAGGCCTAAGTCTCCAATGACTGGTAATAAATATGGTGTTATGTATGCTGAATGAAGTCTTTCACTAAGTGCCCGTTGAGAAAAGATATTGTTGTTGGGTTGGACACTCCTATCTGAATTACAACAATAAGGAAGTCCACCGGTGCCTGTTTTAACTCAAGGTCATAGTTAAATCTAGCCACTCAGGTGTTCAAACCAAGTAGTATGGGATATACTCTCAGATCAAGACATTGGGGGTTGGCCCTAGTGTGCACAAAGAGGCCTCATGCTGGGAACTCCCGCCCTGACCTCTGGTCTCCTCCATCCTTCTCTGTCAGCTCCCAGGAGACAGATCCCTGGCTAGGGCAACCCTGCCTCAAAGCCTGGAGAAGTGATGTGGCCATTGGCTAAAGTGTAAAATTTGCATAATATTTTAAAAGCTCATTGGAAAATGATACCCTCTAAGTTACAGTTCTTTGGGGGAAAGCCTGGTCTCAGTGTCTTATTCGCAGTCTGCTCAAAGGTAAACATTTTTTCTTCCAAATTCTTAGAGTGGCATCACCAGCCTAAATGAAGAAGGAATTTCAACTAATTTGGACTGCTATCCAGAGAGAAAAAAGTTTGTGGGTGGGATATCCAAGTCATCCAATTCAAAACTCTAGCGTCTTCTATAGCTCTTCCTCTCCCAGTCACCTCGCAGCCCCCAACAAGGAACAAAGCTAGATTTATCTCAGGCCCTGTGTGGGATATAGTAGGTACTTGATAAAAGTTTAGTTATTGAATGGACAAAGGAACAGTGGTAAGGAGAAAAGGAAAGGAAAAGTGGTAAGGAGAAAAGGAAAGAAAAAGAGGGAGCATACTGAGAACCTCAGTATTCAAAATATACCCTAATATTAAGTGTGAGGAAACAGTTCTTTTAGAACTTATTTGGCAATGTGTATTAAAAATCTAAAGAATGTGCACATCCTTTAACCCAAAAATTGAGTGTTTAGAAATTAAGGATGTGTGAAAAGATTTTGCCGTAAACCAGAGTACTGTTCCTAGTTATAAGATATTGCAACGAACCTAAATATCCAAATATAGAGAATCAGGTCAACGAATTACGTTACACCTACACCTGTTCTTCCCCGGTCTTTCTCCTCTCAGAAAGTAGCACCACTGTTAAACCAGTTGCTCAAGCTGGAAACCTAGAATCATTTTAAAATTTCCCTCCTTCTCTTTCAACTTGTCATTCCGAGTCCTGCCATTTTCTAAAATATACAGGGTATCGTCTTGTAGATATAGTAACTTAAGCAGGTAATAGATGCCATCAAGCCTAAAAGCCAATATATAAGGAAGGTTGAATGCTTTCAAGGGTTTATTCACCACCGATAGAGAAAGACGTATCCTCTGCACATCCCTGGGAGATGACTAGGAAAAAGAAAGAGCTATGAAAGGCATTGTTTAAGTAGCCAGGTAAGTGGGAGTTGATGACTCTACAAATATCATGGAAGATGAAATTAATTTGAGAGCCACGGAAAAGGAAGAATTAGAAAATAGTGATATAGGATTTTACATATAAAACATATATACGGTACTATATGGATAATTTAAGAGGTTTTTCAAAATTAATTTTGACTGGATGGGATCAGTACCACCTTAAGATCCTGAGCATCAGGGTACTCACCCTTGCCCTCTTCCCTCTGGACCCCTTCCACAGGGCAAGAAGTCAACCCAAAGCCCACTTCCTTCCCCTGAGACCACAAAGGACCTCAGAACTCCCTCCTGAAACAAGGCCTGCATGGCTCTCTTCTCCAGGTAGTTCCTCCTAAGGGTGGATCCTGGCTATGGCAGGTGGTGTGGTTGGAGCTTGGATTAGTGGGTTCAGGTATCCACAAGCAAGTGTTAGGGCAAGCAGTGGGGAGAGAATGGGAGAAGGGTCTTCTTTTGTCCTCTTGTCTCAGCCCTGAAAATGTTAGCAGCTACCCTGGATGCAATATTTACTGCTGACTCTTGGGACTGGATGGGATATTAATTTCATCTTCCAACTCCCCATGCCATTATATCTCCTATCCAACTATTACCTCTACACTACTCCAAGCCCCCAGCATCTCCTGTTGGGGTTCTTGCTGTACTCCCCTAACTAGTCTCCCATCTTCCACTGTTACCCCCGAATCCATTCTTCAACACGGAATGGGCAGAATGAGCTTTCTAAAATAGAAATCAGACCATGTTACTGCCACAGACTGAAAGTACAGTACCTACTCCCTGCCATGGCAGAGAAGCCCTCCAGCTGCATCTGTCCCAGCCTCATTAAGTGCGAGCCACAGTGAGCACCTTTCAGTTTTCAGTGCTTCCTAAGAATTTTTTTCCACCTCAGGGCCTTCAAATACACTGCTCTCTCTGCTTAGAACTTTCTTTCTCAGTTATCACATGACAGATTCTTCGTCCTTCAAGTCCAATTTTTTTCCCTCAGGCAGACCTTCTGCAACCAACTTGTGTACCCCTATTTTTGCCTCCTAGTATCCATTATTTTCCTTCATGGCATTTCATCACAAATCAGGCTTCTATATTTCTTTTTCTTGTTTATTTGTTTAATGCCTGTTTCCCTCTCATCAAATTGTAAGCACCATGTTCATAATGTGTATATCAGAAGTTAGCACTGCAGAGTACATCTACGCAATTAAGTAATCTATCAATATATAATGGAATACTATTTAGTCAACAAAAATAATGTTTTCTATGGGTATTACTGGCATAGAAAATGGCACATGATAGAATTTTAAATGAAAAAAAGGTCATATAGTAATATAATCCCGTTTTTGTTTTTATAAATGTTAATGTATGCTAACGTACGTTTACATACATATTACATGTGTGTGTGTGTTTAAAAGCTCTGCAAGGTGTAACAGTGGTTATCTGGGTTGGAAAATTGTGACTGTAGTTTATTTTCTTAATTTTGCTTAAATTTTAAAATACTAATTGTGTATTACCTTCATAAGAACATATTTTAATTTTTATAAATAAATAAATACCTCATATCTACCTGTAAAGAAACTATCGCAGTAAACTGACGTTTTACCTAGAAGCAGTCTAGATGTCCAGCATTAAGGGAATGTTGAAGCAGGGTATGGCACGTCCGTTCAACAAAATGCTAAGCAGCCATTAAAAATCATTGTGATGAATATCACAGCATGGAAAATCCTAATTATATAATATTAACTTAGAAATGAGTAGAAAATGGGATTAAATAATTTTTAAATGATGTCATTGCTTTCAAGTGACAGAATTCTGATTTTTTGTTTGTTCGCCAAATGTTCTATAACATCACTTTCTACAGTTAACTTTTTTATTTTTAAAGGAAGTATGTGATTGAACAATTTATGTATGATCTCACCTTGTTACATGTTATTTTCTTTTGTAAGAATAGTTGTGTAATTTAGTCTTTCTATACCAACTATGTGAAAAAAAAAAAAAAGACTCAAATTTCCTCGGATGTGTAATGCATCACTAATTCCACAAGGTGGCAATGTCATAGTTATTAAGCAGCTTTAGAGAATTTGCTGGGGTTGCGTCGTGCATTGCATTCTTCCTAACATTATTTTTCCTCATGTTTGATCTTGATTTACATTGACATTTACATTCCTTTAAGGTTCCAGGATTTTAATATCTTTTATGTTTTTTATTTTTAAATTAGAAATTAAATAACTCCCTTGGCCGGGAAAGAATTCCTCTGCCTTCACTACTACCTTGCTTCCTAAATCTTTTCCATTTTAAAAAATAACAATCAAATAATATCAAATGCTATTTCCTGAAAGCCTTTTTATGAGTGACTCATCGTGTTGGGTCTTTATATACATTTCCCCGTTAACTCTTTTTTTTTTTAACATCTTTATTGGAGTATAACTGCTTTACAATGGTGTGTTAGTTTCTGCTTTATAACAAAGTGAATCAGTTATACATATACATATATCCCCATATCTCCTCCCTCTTGCGTCTCCCACCCATCCTCCCTATCCCACCCCTCTAGGTGGTCACAAAGCACCGAGCTGATCTCCCTGTGCTATGCGGCTGCTTCCCACTAGCTGTCTATTTTATATTTGGTAGTGTATATATGTACATGCCACTCTCTCACTTAATCCCAGCTTACCCTTCGCCTTCCCGTGTCCTCAAGTCCATTCTCTACATCTGCGTCTTTATTCCTGTCCCGCCCCTAGGTTCTTCAGAAACTTTTTTTTTTCTTGATTCCATATATATGTGTTAGCATACGGTATTTGTTTTTCTCTTTGTGACCTACTTCACTCTGTATGACTGACTCTAGGTCCATCCACCTCACTACAAATAACTCAATTTTGTTTCTTTTTATGGCTAATATTCCATTGTATGTATATGCCACATCTTCTTTATCCATTCATCTGTCAATGGACACTTAGGTTGCTTCCATGTCCTGGCTATTGTAAATAGAGCTGCAATGAACATTGTGGTACATGACTCTTTTTGAATTATGGTTTTCTCAGGGTATATGCCCAGTCGTGGGATGGCTGGGTCGTATGGTAGTTCTATTTTTATTTTTTTAAGGAACCTCCATACTGTTCTCCATAGTGGCTCTATCAATTTACATTCCCACCAACAGTGCAAGAGGGTTCCCTTTTCTCCACATCCTCTGCAATATTTATTGTTTATAGATATTTTGATGATGGCCATTCTGACTGGTGTGAGGTGATACCTCATTGTAGTTTTGATTTGCGTTTCTCTACTGATTAGTGATGTTGAGCATTCTTTAATGTGTTTGTTGGCAATATGCATATCTTCTTTGGAGAAATGTCTATTTAGGTCTTCTGCCCCTTTTTGGATTGGGTTGTTTGTTTTTTTGATATTGAGCTGCATGAGCTGCTTGTATATTTTGCAGATTAATCCTTTGTCACTTGCTTCATTTGCAAATATTTTCTCCCATTCTAAGGGTTGTCTTTTTGTCTTGTTTATGGTTTCCTTTGCTGTGCAAAAGCTTTTAAGTTTCATTAGGTTCCATTTGTTTATTTTTGTTTTTATTTCCATTTCTCTAGGAGGTGGATCAAAAAAGGATCTTGCTGTGATTTATGTCATAGCGTGTTCTGCCTATGTTTTCCTCTAAGAGTTTGATAGTATCTGGCCTTATATTTGGGTCTTTTATCCATTTTGAGTTTATTTTTGTGTATGGTGTTAGGGAGTGTTCTAGTTTCATTGTTTTACATGTAGCTGTCCAGTTTTCCCAGCACCACTTATTGAAGAGGCTGTCTTTTCTCCATTGTAAATTCTTGCCTCCTTTATGAAAAATAAGGTGACCATATGTCTGTGGGTTTATCTCTGGGCTTTCTATCTTGTTCCACTGATCTATATTTCTGTTTTTCTGCCAGTGCCATACTGTCTTGATTACTGTAGCTTTGTAGTATACTCTGAAGTCAGGGAGCCTGATTCCTCCAGCTCCATTTTTCATTCTCAAGATTGCTTTGGCTATTCGGGGTCTTTTGTGTTTCCATACAAATTGTGAGATTTTTTGTTCTAGTTCTGTGAAAAATGCCATTGGTAGTTTGATAGAGATTGCACTGAATCTCTGGATTGCTTTGGGTAGTATAGGCATTTTCATAATGTTGATTCTTCCAATCCAAGAACATGGTATAAATCTCCATCTGTTTGTATCATATTTAATTTCTTTCATCAGTGTCTTATAATTTTCTGCACATAGGTCTTTTGTCTCCTTAGGTAGGTTTATTCCTAAATATTTTATTCTCTTTGTTGCAATGTAAATGGGAGTGTTTCCTTAATTTCTCTTTCAGATTTTTCATCACTAGTGTATAGGAATGCAAGAGATTTCTGTGCATTAATTTTGTATACTGGTACTTTACCAAATTCATTGATTAAATCTAGTAGTTTTCTGGTAGCATCTTTAGGATTCTCTATGTATAGTATCATGTCATCTGCAAACAGTGACAGCTTTACTTCTTTTCCGATTTGGTTTCCTTTCTTCTCTGATTGCTGTGGCTAAAACTTCCAAAATTATGTTGAATAATAGTGGTGAATGGACAACCTTGTTCTGTTCCTGATCTTAGTGGAAATGCTTTCAGTTTTTCACCATTGAGAAGGATGTTGGCTGTGGGTTTGTCATATATGGCCTTTATTATGTTGAGGTAAGTTCCCTCTATGCCTACTTTCTGGAGGGTTTTTATCATAAATGGGTGTTGAATTGTGTAGAAAGCTTTTTCTGCATCTATTGAGATGATCATATGGCTTTTCTCCTTCAATTTGTTAATATGGTTTATCACATTGATTGATTTGCATATATTGAAGAGTCCTTGCATTCCTGGGATAAACCCCACTTGATCACGGTGTATAATCCTTTTAATGTGCTGTTGGATTCTGTTTGCTAGTATTTTGTTGAGGATTTTTGCATCTATGCTCATCAGTGATATTGGCCTGTAGTTTTCTTTCTTTGTGACATCTTTGTCAGGGCGATTGTGGCCTCGTAGAATGAGTTGGGGAGTGTTCCTCCTTCTGCTATATTTTGGAAGAATTTGAGAAGGATAGGTGTTAGTTCTTCTCTAAATGTTTGATAGAATTTGCCTGTGAAGCCGTCTGGTCCTGGCCTTTTTTTTGTTGGAAGATTTTTACTCACAGTCTCAATTTCAGTGCTTGTGATTGGTCTGTTTATATTTTCTATTTCTACCTGGTTCAGTCTCGGCAGGTTTTGCATTTCTAAGAATTTGTCCATTTCTTCCAGGTTGTCCATTTTATTGGCATATAGTTGCTTGTAGTAATCTCTCATGATCCCTTTTATTTCTGCAGTGTCAGTTGTTACTTCTCCTTTTTCATTTCAAATTCTATTGATATGAGTCTTCTCCCTTTTTTTCTTGATGAGTCTGGCTAATGGTTTGTCAATTTTGTTTATCTTCTCAAAGAACCAGCTTTTGGTTTTATTGGTCTTTGCTATTGTTTCCTTCATTTCTTTTTCATTTATTTCTGATCTGATATTTATGATTTCTTCTCTTAACTTTGGGGCTTTTCTGTTCTTCTTTCTCTAATTGCTTTAGATGTAAGTTTAGGTTGTTTATTTGAGATGTTTCTTGTTTCTCGATGTAGGATTGTATTGCTATAAACTTCCCTCTTAGAACTACTTTTGCTGCATCCCATAGGTTTTGGGTCGTCATGTTTTCATTGTCATTTGTTTCTAGGTATTTTTTGATTTCCTCTTTGATTTCTTCAGGTATCTTCAGTTATAAAGTTCTTCAGTTTTTAAGTTCTTCAGTTATTAAGTAGTGTATTGTTTAGCCTCCCTGTGTTTGTATTTTTTACAGATTTTTTCCTGTAATTGATATCTAGTCTTATAGCATTGTGGTCAGAAAAGATACTTGATAAAATTTCAATTTTCTTAAATTTACCAAGTCTTGATTTGTGACCCAAGATATGATCTACCCTGGAGAATGTTCCATGAGCACTTGAGAAGGAAGTGTATTCTGTTGTTTTATGGATGGAATGTTCTATAAATATCAATTAAGCCCATCTCGTTTAATGTATCATTTAAAACTTGTGTTTCCTTATTCATTTTCATTTTGGATGATTTGTCCATTGGTGAAAGTGGGGTGTTAATGTCCCCTACTATGATTGTGTTACTGTTGATTTCCCCTTTTATGGCTGTTAGCATTTGCCTTATATATTGAGGTGCTCCTATGTTGGGTGCATAAATATTTACAATTGTTATATCTTCTTCTTGGATTGATCCTGTGATCATTATGTAGTGTCCTCTTTGTCTCTTGTAGTAGTCTTTATTTTGATGTCTATTTTATCTGATATGAGAATTGCTACTCCAGCTTTCTTTTTGTTTCCATTTGCATGGAATATCTTTTTCCATCCCCTCATTTTCAGTCTGTATGTGTCCCTAGGTCTGAAGCGGGTCTCTTGTAGACGGCATATATACAGGTCTTGTTTTTGTATCCATTCAGCCTGTCAATGTCTTTTGGTTGGAGTATTTAATCCATTTACATTTACGGTAGTTATCTATATGTATGTTCCTATTACCAATTTCTAAATTGTTTTGGGTTTGTTATTGTAGGTATTTTCCTTCTCCTGTGTTTCCTGCCTAGAGAAGTTCCTGCCTAGAGAAGTTGTAAAGCTGTTTTGGTGGTGCTGAATTCTCTTAGCTTTTGCTTGTCTGTAAAGGTTTTAATTTCTCCATCGAATCTGAATGAGATACTTGCTGGGTAGAGTAATCTTCGGTGTAGGTTCTTCCCTTTCATCACTTTAAATATGTCCTGCCACTCCCTTCTGGCTTGCAGAGTTTCTGCTGAAAGATCAGCTGTTAACCTTATGGGGATTCCCTTGTATGTTATATATTATTTTCCCTTGCTGCTTGTAATATTTTTTCTTTGTATTTAATTTTTCATAGTTTGATTAATGTGTGTGTTGAAATGTTTTCTCCTTGGATTTGTCCTGTATGGGACTCTCTGTGCTTCCTGGACTTGATTGACTCTTTCCTTTCCCATATTAAGGAAGTTTTCAACTATAATCTCTTCAAATATTTTCTCATTCCCTTTCCTTTTATCTTCTTCTTCTGGGACCCCTATAATTTGAATGTTGGTGTGTTTAATGTTTTCCCAGAGGTCTCTGAGACTGTCCTCAATTCTTTCCATTCTTTTTTCTTTATTCTGCTCTACAGTAGTTATTTCCAATATTTTATCTTCCAGGTCACTTATCCGTTCTTCTGCCTCAGTTATTCTGCTATTGATTCCTTGTAGAGAATTTTTAATTTCATTTATTGTGTTGTTCACCATTGTTTGTTTGCTCTTTAGGTCTTCTAGGTCCTTGTGAAACGTTTCTTGTATTTTCTCCATTCTATTTCCAAGATTTTGGATCATCTTTTTTGTCATTACTCTGAATTCTTTTTCAGGTAGACTGCCTATTTCCTCTTCATTTGTTTGGTTGGTGGGTGCTTACCTTGCTCATTCATCTGCCGTGTGTTTCTCTGTCTTCTCATTTTGCTTACCTTATTATGTTTGGGATCTCCTTTTCACGGGCTGCAGTTCCCGTTCTTTTTGGTGTCTGCCCCCAGTGGCTCTAAGCATGCGGGCTTCAGTAGTTGTGCCTCTCAGGCTCAGTAGTTGTGGCTTGCAGGCTCTGGAGCACAGGCTCAGTAGTTGTAGCGCATGGGCTTAGTTGCTCCGCGGCATGTGGAATCTTCCTGGACCAGGGATCAAACCCATGTCCCCTGCATTGGCAGCCAGATTCTTAACCACTGTGCCACCAGGGAAGTCCCTAAATTTTTAGATTACTTATAACCCTTTTATTTTAGAGATATATTTGTCACACTGCTGATTATTTCCTTAGAATAGACTTCTGGAAATAATAGTACTAGATCAAGAGGTGAGGGTACTTCTTTATGAAGGTTGATACATTTTGCCAAATCACTCTCTAGAAAGGTTCTACTACTTTGCATTTGTACTAAAGTGTATGAATGTCCCTGTCTTCCCAAACCTGGCAGATACTCATGACATTATTCTCATTCACCTTTGATCAACATAAAGCAAAAGATGACAGTCCTTGGTTGTTTTTATTTGCCTTTCTTTATTAGCAAATTAAATATTTTGCATTTATTTATCGACCCTTTTATTTCCTCTTCTGTAAATTCTCTATTCATGTCCTTTGCCAATTTTGCTACTGAGATACTACTTTTCTTGCTGTTGGATAAAAGATTTTTATATATTAGGACTTTTTCAGTCAAATTTGTGGAAAATATTTTTCCTTCTTTATAACTTGTCTTTTAATATTGTTAGTGATATTTTTACCTGTAAATGATTTAAATTTCATGGTAAACAAATTGATAATTAATTTTGTGTTATTTTCTCCTTTCCTTAACCCCCTACATCAGTAAAATACTTATCTATCTTTTCAATTTTTTTCTTTTTAAAAATAAGGTAAAATTTATGTTCCATTTTTAATAGTTTTATGTCTTTATCTTTCATATATCTTAATAGCTGTAAATAATTTTAGGATATTTTATGAAGTGAGGACTGTGGATGGGCTCAAAATGGTGGAGTAGAAGGATGTGCATTCCCTCCCTCTTGCGAGAGTACAGGAATCATAACTAACTGCTGAACAATCATAGACAGGAAGACACTGGAACTCAAAAAAGATACCGCACAACCAAAGACAAAGGAGAAGCCTCAGTGAGATTGTAGGAGGGGCGCAATCACAATAAAATCAAATCCCATAACCGCTGGGTGGGTGACTCACAAACTGGAGAACAACTATACCACAGAAGTCCGCCCACTGGAGTGAAGGTTCTGAGCCCCACATCAGGCTTCCCAACCTGGAGATCCAGCAATGGGTGGAGGAATTCCCAGAGAATCAGACTTTGAAAACTAGCAGGCTTTGACTGCAGGACTTTGACAGGACTTGGGGAAACAGAGACTCCACTCTTGGAGGGCACACACAAAGTAGTGTGCACATCAGGACCCAGGAGGAAAGAGCAGAGACCCAACAGGAGACTGAACCAGACCTACCTGCTGGTGTTAGAGGGTCTGCTGCAGAGGCGGAGGGTGGATGTGGTTCACCACAGGGACAAGGACACTGACAGCAGAAGTTCTGGGAAGTACTCCTTGGCATGAGACCTCCCTGAGTCTGCCATTAGCCCCACCAAAATGCCTGGAGCCTCCAGTGCTGGGTTGCCTCAGGCCAAACAACCAACAGGGAGGGAACCCAGCCCCACACGTCAGCAGACAAGTGGAATAAAGTTTTACTGAGCTCTGTCTACCAGAGCAACACCCAGCTCTACCCACCACCAGTCCCTCCCATCAGGAAGCTTGCACAAGCCTCTTAGATAGACTCATCCACCAGAGGACAGACAGCAGAAGCAAGAAGAACTACAATCCTGCAACTTGAGGAACGAAAACCACATTCAGGGAAAGATAAACAAAATGAAAATGCAGAGGATTATGTACCACATGAAGGAAAAAGATAAAACCCCAGAAAAACAACTAAATGAAGTGGAGATAGGCAGTCTTCCAAAAAAGAATTCAGAATAATGATAGTGAAGATGATCCAAGACCTTGGAAAAGCAATGGAGGCAAAGACTGAGAAGATGCAAGAAATGCTTAACAAAGACCTAGAAGAATTAAAGAACAAACACCTAGAAGAATTAAAGAACAAACAAACAGAGATGAACAAAACAATAATTGAAATGAAAAGTACACTAGGAGGAATCAATAGCAGAATAACTGAGGCAGAAGAATGAATAAGTGACCTGGAAGGCAGAATGGTGGAATTCACTGCCACAGAACACAATAAAGAAAAAAGAATGAAAAGAAATGAAGACAGCCTAAGAGACTTCTGGGACAACATGAAACACACCAACATTCGCATTATAGGGGTCCCAGAGGAGAAGAGAGAGAGAAAGGACCCAAGAAAATATTTGAAGAGATTATAGTTGAAAACTCCTCTAACATGGGAAAGGAAATAGCCACCCAAGTCCAAGAAGTGCAGAAAGTCCCAGGCAGGATAAACCCAAGGAGAAACACACCGAGACACATAGTAATCAAGTTGACAAAAATTAAAGACAAAGAAAAATTTTTAAAACAACAAGGCAAAAACAACGAATAATATACAAGGGAACTCCCATAAGGTTAACAGCTGATTTTTCAGCAGAAACGCTGTAAGCCAGAAGGGAGTGGCATGATATATTTAAAGGGATGAAAGGGAAGAATCTATAACCAAGATTACTCTGCCCAGCAAGGATCTCATTCAGATTCGATGGAGAAATCAAAAGCTTTACACAAGCAAAAGCTAAGAGAATTCAGCACCACCAAACCAGCTCTACAAAAAATGCTAAGGGAACTTCACTAAATGGGAAACACAAGAGAAGAAAAGGACCTACAAAAATAAACCCAAAGCAATTAAGAAAATGGTAATAGGAGCATACATATCAATAATTACCTTAAATGTGAATGGATTAAATGCTCCAACCAAAAGACACAGGCTCGCTGAATGGATACAAAAACAAGACCCATATGTATGCTGTCTGCAAGAGACCCACTTCAGACCTAGGGACACATACAGACTGAAAGTGAGGGGATGGAAAAAGATTCCGTGCAAATGGAAATCAAAAGAAAGCTGGAGTAGCAATACTCATATCAGATAAAATAGACTTTAAAATAAAGAATGTTACAAGAGACAAGGAAGGATACTACATAATGATCAAGGGATCACTCCAAGAAGAAGATATAACAATTGTAAATATTTATGCACCCAACATAGGAGCACCTCAATACATAAGGCAAATGCTAACAGCCATAAAAGGGGAAATCGACAGTAACACAATCATAGTAGGGGACTTTAACACCCCACTTTCACCAATGGACAGATCATCCAAAATGAAAATAAATAAGGAAATACAAGTTTTAAATGATACATTAAATGAGGTGGACTTAATTGATATCTATAGAACATTCCATCCAAAAACAGCAGAATACACTTCCTTCTCAAGTGCTCATGGAACATTCTCCAGGGTAGATCATATCTTTGGTCACAAATCAAGACTTGGTAAATTTAAGAAAATTGAAATTTTATCAAGTATCAGTGATAGTTTTGCTTCTTCTTTCCAATTTGTATTCCTTTTATTTCTTTTTCTTCTCTGCCATGGCTAGGACTTCCAAAACTATGTTGAATAATAGTGGCGAGAGTGGACATCCTTGTCTTGTTCCTGATCTTAGAGGGAATGCTTTCAGTTTTTCACCATTGAGAATGATTACTGTGGGTTTGTCATATATGGCCTTTATTATGTTCAGGTAGGTTCCCTCTATGCCTACTTTCTGGAGAGTTTTTATCATAAATGGGTGTTGAATTTTGTCAAAAGCTTTCTCTACATCTATTGAGATGATCATATGGTTTTTATTCTTCAGTTTGTTAATATGGTGTATCACATTGATTGATTTGCGTATATTGAAGAATCCTTGCATCCCTTGGATAAACCCCACTTGATCATGGTGTATGATCCTTTTAATGTGCTGTTGGATTCTGTTTGCTAGTATTTTGTTGAGGATTTTTACATCTATATTCATCAGTGATAGTGGTCTGTAATTTTCTTTTTTTGTAGTATCTTTGTCTGGTTTTGGTATCAGGGTGATGGTGGCCTCATAGAATGAATTTGGGAGTGTTCCTTCCTCTGAAATTTTTTTGGAAGAGTTTGAGAAGGATGGGTGTTAGCTCTTCTCTAAACGTTTGCTAGAATTCACCTGTGAAGCCATCTGGTCCTGGACTTTTGTTTGTTGGAAATTTTTAATCATTTTTCCGTATAATACTTTTTATCCTTTGACATAAAATCACTTACCAGCTGTTTACTATCTGCCAAAAAGGCCTCTGCAATTTTAACTAGAAGACTATTAGGTATATAAATTAATTTGGAGAAAATAATTTTTAAAATAATTCTTCCCATGCAGAACTTTGATTTTATCTCAATTTTGTTTAAATCTTCTTTCGTGTCTCTTTATGTGTCTGTGTTTGTGTGCTTTAACCACAGTTCTTATCATGTGGGGCTAAATAATTTCTTACTAAAGTTTTTTATAGTTCTTTTCTCTTTTTTTATTGAGATATAATTTACATATCATAAAATTCACCATTTTAGTGTACTATTCATGGTTTCAGCATAGTCACAAAGCTGTGCAACCATGTCTATGATCTAACTCCAGAACATTTTTCTCATCCACAAAAGAAACCCCATGCCTTTTAGCAGTCAATACCTCTTCCCCTCACTCAGCACCAGGCAACCACCAATCTACTTTTTTTCTCTATGGATTTGCCTGTTCTGGATATTTCATGTAAATGGAATCATACAATATGTAGACTCTTCTGTCTGGCTACTTTCACTTAGCATAATGTTTTAGAGGTTTAACCAAGTTGTAGCACATACCAGTACTTGACTCCTTTTTATGACTGAATAACATTCCATTGTATAATATACCACGTGTTGTTTATTCATTCGTCAGTTGATGGATAGTTAGGTTGTTCTCACCTTTTAACTCTTATGAATAATGCTGCTATGAACATTTGTGTACGAGTTTTTGTGTGGATATACGTTTTCAATTACCTTAGGTATATACCTTGGAATGGAATTGCTAGGTCATGTGGTAACTGTGTTTAACTTTTTGAGGAACGGCCAAACCATATTACACAACAGCTGCACCATTTTACTTTTCCGGCAGCTATGTACGAAAGTTCCAATTTCTCCATCTTTGCCAATATGTGTTATTTTCCATCTTTTTGATTGTAGCCATCCTAGTGGGTGTGAAGTGGTATCTCATTTTGGTTTTGCTTTGCATTTTCCTAATGACTAATGATTTTAAGCACCTTTCCATATATTTATTGGCTGTTTGTATATCTTCTTAAGAGAAATGTCTATTCAGGTGCTTTGCCCATTTTTTAATTGGTTAGTTTGTCTTTTTGTTGTTGAGCATAAAATTTCTTTCCATACTATTGATACCAGATCCTTATCAGATATCTGATTTGCAAATATTTTCTCCCACTCTGTGGGTTGTTTCCTTCTCTTTCTTATAGTGTCCTTTAAAGCATAAAAGTGTTTAATTTTGATGAAGTCCAATTATGTATTTTTTCTTTGGTTGCTTGTTCTTTTCTTGTCATATATAAGAAACCATTACCTAGGTTGTAAAGATTTAGTTTTCTTTTTCTTCTGAGAATTTTATAGTTTTAGCTTATATATTTAGATCTTTCATCTATTTTTAGTTAATTTTGTGCACGGTGTAGGGTATGTGTTGAACTTTCTTCTTTTGTATGTGGGTATCCAGTTGTCCCGTCACTCTTTGTTGAAAGACGATTCTTTCCCCATGAAATGGTCTTGGCAGCCTTATCAAGGCCAAAATTAATTGACTATGGATGTATGGGTTTCCTGCTGGACTTGCAGTTCTATTCCATTGGAATTTATGTCTGTGCTGAGTTTTCGATGAATACCGGAGTGAAATGAATACATTCTGTTCTCTAACAAGTACCTGGAATATAGTTGAACACTGGCCCATGCTTCTTACCTGTTGCCTGGTGTGGGTAAGAGAATGATATCTCCTCTAAGAATGAGGGTCATAAGAGGGACACGCACCTGAAAAGATGGTGGAACTGTAGTCTGCTTAGAGACAAACTGACAAATTAGGCCCGAATTCCAGCCCATATAGTGTGGTTAAAAGAATTTGAAGCCTTGTCAATTTTAGGCAAATATAACTCCATACACTCATCTCAGCATCCTCAAATTCATCTGGTAAATATTTATTGATCCCCTCCTCTGTACCATGCACGATAAAGCAGCTTTGATTTGAGACCTCTTATTTCTGGCCTACCTCCAACATAAACTATTTGCAAAGTTACCAAAAACAGTACGTTGACTATATGAGATTATCATTTTTTGGTCAAAAACAGTTGAATGGTGGCTCTAGTTTGTGAACAGTTGATTATAGCCCTTCTCTTTGTCAATAATTAGCTAGTAGGCCAACTGCAGTATCTGTTCAGGCCACTCCTTGTTAAAGGTAATAAAATCTTATCGTTTGTGTATAATAAAATGCTTGTCTTTCGGTTCCACTTTGTTGAAGATGGGGGCACAGGAATATTCAGGATTGCATAAAACATCCAAAATGATATCAGATTATTAACAAGTGATGTATAAAGAAAAGGGCAGAGACAATGATTCCCTGGGCCTGGAAGCTTTGTCTATCTTTAGAGATCAAAGCTTTGTTGCAGTATGATCTGTTAGAACAACCAAAGACTGACCCCTCTCTTCCTCTTTGCTGTTGCCAGAGATCCTGTAGTAGCATAATATAGTTTGTGTCTGGTAATGTTTAATCTTGATGACAGCTGGAACAAGAATCATCATCCCGAACCCTGGAGCAAAGATGGTTTTCTGCTCAGCATAAGTTTTATTACAGTACATTAAAGTGAACTCAGAAAGACGGACCAGACTTTTAAATGAAATCATTCCTTTTTAAGTTGTTTAAAATTGAGCCTTCCATTGGACATTATAAAAATGAAAAACTTCTGTTTGTCAAAAGACAGCATTAAAAGAGAGAAAAGGTAAACCACAGACTGGAAAAATATTTGCAAAACGCACTTAAAAATGGACTCACCTAAAATGTATAAGGAACTTCTGCAAATCAGTAAGATAAAGACAGGTAACCCAAATGGGTAAAAGACTTGAATAGGCACATCACAAAAGAGGATAGTCCAATGTCCAACGAGCATATAAAATGATACTGAACATCTTTAGTTATTGGGGACATGCAAATTAAAACCACAATGAGATACGACTACCCACCCACCAGAATGGCTAAAATTCAAGGTGTTGACTAGGTTGTGGAGCAATTGGAACTCTCGTACACTGCTTGTGGGAAAATAAATCAGTACAAGCACACTGGAAACTTGTTTGGCTGTAGGATTAAAGCTAAAAATAGGACTTCCCTGGTGGCACAGTGGTTGAGAGTCCGCCTGCTGATGCAGGGGACGCGGGTTCGTGCCCCGGTCCAGGAAGATCCCACATGCCGCGGAGCGGCTGGGCCCGTGAGCTGTGGCCGCTGAGCCTGCGCATCCGGAGCCTGTGCTCCGCAACGGGAGAGGCCACAACAGTGAGAGGCCCACGTACCGCAAAAAAAAAAAAAAAAAAAAAAAAAAGCTAAAAATAAATATATATCCTAAGATCCGGCAAGTCCACTCCTGGTTATGTACCCGACAGAAATGCATGCACGTGTGCACCAAAAGACGAGTTCAATGATGTTCATGGAAGGATTATTTCTAAGAGCCTCAAACTGGAAACACCTCAAGTTTCCACAACAGTTGAATGGATTAATAGATTGTAGTATATTCATATGATGGCAAACTACACAGAAACGAAAAATAATGAACTACAGCTAACTTGAAACAATATGAATAAATCTCACAGATATAATGTTGATCAGAAAGCTAGACACAAAAGAATACACACAGTGTGATTTAATGGTTAAATCAAGATTAAGAACAGGCAAAACTAATCTATGGTAAAAGATATCAGAATAGTGGTTACTTTAGGGAGTGCTTTGACTGGAAGGGGTCATGAGGGAGTCTTCTTGGGTGCTGGAAATAGTCTATATGTCAATCTAGATGGTGTTACATGGATACATACATGTGTAAAAATTCATTAGTTATGTAAGATTTGTGCACTTTATTGTATTTAAGTTATAATTAAATTTTTAAAGGTATGCTAAAAAAATTAATTTTTCCAGACACCATCCTCTATTCTGTGAAGTCAGACCCCTTTTCATCCCCAGCAGGCAACTAGGGGGGAATCTCTGAAGGGGGTAAAACAGGACGTAGGGTGGCATCAGAAGCAGGGAACCATAGTAAAATTAGGGGGTTAAGTGGAAGTCTACATACTGAAAGTAGAGGACCTGAGGCCTCCTTCCCCCTCTGAGCTCCCAGAAATCTAGTAACCAGGCCTTCACCCACCAAGCATGAGATTGGAAGATTATTCTCTGGGGAATCTGACTAGGCCAAGGGAAAATACCTAAAGATGTTGACACCCAGAGTTCTCCAACTAAATGGCCCAGCGAGATGACCCTGTAGTAGAGCTCTTGAATTCCAAAATCTACCCACAAATAAAAAGCTTCCAATTAGTTTTTAGTGCCCCATTCTTTTTTTTTTTTAATTGAAGTATAGTTGATTTACAATGTTGTGTTAGTTTCTGGTGTACAGCAAGGTGATTCAGTTATATATATATATTGTATATTCTTTTTCAGATTCTTTTCCATTATAGATTATTACAAGATATTGAATATAGTTAGTGCCCCATTCTTAAATAAGAATTACCAGACCCCTGAGGCAAGTCTCTACCATGAAAGGCAGAGACCAAAACAAAGAGAAAACAACAACAACAAAATGACTTGGAGAAAAGGACTGTAAGATGCAAGAACACTTTTTAAAAAATTACTAAATTAAGGTACATGATAGAGAAGATTGTATTCATTAAAAAGTTTGGTTATTTAAAAGAGGAAGATTCAGGGAAAAGAGGTTGGGGGAGGAACAGAGGGCGGGAGAGAGGGAGAGAAAGAGAGAAGGGAAGGGGAGAAACATTATACATCGAAAAAGGATCAAGAATCAGAGCAACACTGGCTTTCTCAAGAGAGCACTTGAGAGCTAAAAGAAAATGAAAAGACAATTTCAAAATTCAGAGGGAAAATGATTTCCACTGTAGAACTCTATAATCTATACAAACTATGAAATAAATGTGAGGGTAGAATAAAAACATTTCAAATACACAAGGGATTTACATGGAATCATACCAATCATCATCAAAGAAAACTGATCACTCAATGTTGTCTACATACAAAAGAGAAAATCATCATAATAAACTGTTTTTATTTCATGGAGGTAGAGTGAGAAAAATTAACAAGTCAAAAGAAGGCATGATGAAATTTGAAAAATAATAATAATATATGAGTAAAAATTTGAAACCATTTGAATTTACTTTTTATTCAACAAATATGTACTGAGTGTCTACTTTTTGCCAGCATTGTTTTAAACACTGAGGGTACAGAGGTGACGAAAACAGAAGTCTTTGCCCTCATAGAGCACATTAGGGAAATGTTTAAATAATAATTATACATCTGCTTAATGAAATGTTATGTAACCGTTGAAAACTTACATGAATACCAGAAACACAGGAAATGTGTATAAAATAATGCAAGGTGAAAGGGACACATGCTGTGGACGAAGACAAAAGGGAAGTAATAAACCTGAAAACAGGTATGTGAGGATGGCAGAATTACAAATTAATTTTTCCTTTTTCAAAATTCCCTTTAATTTTATATTGGTTTTTTTAACAGACAAGGGAAACATCAAAAATCTTTTTTAATAAAAGTGATAAAAATCCTATGTTGCCTATTTAAAATTCTATGCCAAGTATTTCATTTGGAAAGCATTGTTGTTACTTTTCAAATATTTTTGTTATCTGAAATCTTTATAGCTATTAGCCCTTAGCAGGATGCTAAAGGATATTGTACTTAAATTCAGGTTCCATCTAAGAAGTTTTTCTAGGAAGTGGTATTATCTCTCTTCCTTAAGAGAGAGAATGGGAAATTACCCACTCCTGATGGGAAAAACATGGCCACTTGGTTAAATGTTATCATGAAATTTTTCTTTCTACTCCAGCTATGCAGAGAAAGATAAGGGTGTTGGAAAGAATGCAGATCCAGTGTCAAATCGGTGGCTAGAAAGAGCGATTAAACATTGTCTGTTAATTAGCTCCAGAGCTAATGAGCTCTGTGAGTGGGGTAGGTAGACTCCCTATAACTGAATGAGAGAAAAGTCTCTGCCTGTTTAAGGGCAGTTGATACTATAGTTTTCCATACGGGACACTAGTATTCCTGGCCCATGTGAGAATAATACAGTGGTGATGTTTCTGAGGTACTTTCCACAGGTGGTAGTGAAAGCCCATTTTACCACCATGTGTTTGTGTCAAACAAGAGATTTCAGGAATCTCCATGTGAGTTACTGTGTAGAGAATTCCTTTATATTGTATAGGAAGCAAAGCTTTCTTGGACTAGCTAATTTGATGTAGTCTTGGACATGAAATCTGAGAAGACTGTTCTGGGTTCCCAAGGGATCTGACACAAAGAGAAAACTCAGGATAAACGTTCTAATCACGCCTGGGGATGAGTTAGATGCTGTGAGTTTTTTCATGTTCAAGGGTAGTAGGAAAGGTATTGCATCAAAGTGTCATATAAAATCTTATTCAGTTAGACTATACACTTTGTTTACATTTGGCTTTTAAAATAATATTCTAAAATTTAAAAATAGGAGGAAAGCTAACTGTAATGTGGTCTCCTGGATGGAATCATGGAATAGAAAAGGACATTAGGGGAAATTAATGACATGAGAATAAAGTATGGAGTTTAGTTAATAACTATGTACCAGTGTGGCTTCATTAATTGTGACAAATGTACCATAGTGATGTAAGATGTTAAAAATAGGGGAAACTGGGTGTGGAGAATATGGAAACTCTTTATCTTTGCAACTTCTCTGTAAACCTAAATCTATTCTAAAATTTAAGTTTATTTAAATTAAAAAATATATAGGAGGAAAGAACTATTATCTCAATCTCAGACAAATCACAATTTTGGCATAAGCCTAGTGCTCAGGCCACATGACTGCAGCTAAGCATCAACCACTATCGGGTATCAGTTGAATCCCAGTTTCTGTTATTTTCAGCGACAGGGAAAAAAGTTGAAACTGCAAATCAAGATACATAAAAATCAGAAAATATGGAACTGATAAGACAGCAAAGTTTAGATTTGGGCTGTGGGAAACAGGAAGCCACTGTAATTTCCTGAGTGAGGGGGTGACGTAGTGAGAGTGACAGCTGAGGGATTTATTCTATGAGCAGTTTGCAAAATGGGTTGAAGTTGGGGAGAAGTTGAGGCAGGGGGATCAGCAAAGAGGCGACAGCTGGAATGGTAAACAAAAATCTTAAGACTAAAGCCCTAAAATGGAGCTTATGGCAAAGGTTTCAAGCAATGTTATTCTTAGTGCCACATACAACCTCTTTTAGGCACCTGGGGACAAGCAGAGCCTACTGTGGAGACAGCTGTATCAGACGATCTTAGTTTGCCTGTTTCCATTAGATATTTGAGTCATAGAACCACTTTCCTTGTTCCAGGTCCAGGCTCTCCTGGTGTCTTGTCAAGACTGTACCTTGTCACCTCTGCTTGTCCTATAGCGGCCCAGTGCTTGTTTGATAGTCAAACTCGAATCAATGCTTCTTTTTATTTTTAACCCATCCTAATGGGTTTTTAAAAACTTATCTGGAAATGATTTCAAACTTACAGAAAAGCTGCAAGAATAAGAATGGTACACTGGGGCTTCCCTGGTGGTGTAGTGGTTGAGAGTCCGCCTGCCGATGCAGGGGACGCGGGTTCGTGCCCCGGTCCGGGAAGATCCCACATGCCGCGGAGCGACTGGGCCCGTGAGCCATGGCCGCTGAGCCTGCACGTCCGGAGCCTGTGCTCCGCAATGGGAGAGGCCACAACAATGAGAGGCCCGCATACCGCAAAAAAAAAAAAAAAAAAAAGAATGATACACTGAACACCATAGACTCTTGTTACACCTATCCTTAAACATTTCTCCCTCTCTCTCTCTCTGTCTCTCTCTCTCTCTCTCTATACATATATATATGTATGCACATCTAATATTTTTTAACTACTTGAGAACAATTTGCATACAGCATGGCCCTTTACTGCTAACTACTTCATTGTCTATTTCCTAAGAATTAGGATATTCTGTTCCTTGAATTGAACTGAACTACGGGAACACCCATCATCCTGGTCTGACCTCTCCCACCGCTCAGTCATGGGAGTGAAAAATCCAAAGTTTTATTTGAATTTTGGGTTTGGGTCTTCGTACCGCAGGATCCGATTTTTCAGATTAGTTTTGAATTTGATTCATTATGTGTTTGACTCAGTTGTTCAGCTATTCTGAAAACATCTTTGTGAATGAGTAATACTGATACCAAATAATGGCAAACACTAACCTACTATTCATTACAAAGTGTCAGGCACTGTTCTAAGCACTGTCTACTTAGTAAAGCGTTTAATCCTCACAAAAACCTGAAAGAAACTTACCATGATTATCTTCATTTTATAATGCGGAAATGTAGGCATAGAAGTTGAATAACTTGCCCAGAAATGAACAACTGATAAGGGGGCAAAATCAGGATGAACCCAGGCTCTCAGATCTCTTCCTTGTCTGTTAACCTGTGTGTGTGTGTGTGTGTGTGTGTAGCCTTCTTACATTTCACAGTGTCTTCTCTAAAGATGATCCCACACTATTTCTTGTTATTGATTGCTTCTCATTGTGTCGTGTTCCCCTAGGAGAGATGCATTCATTTTCTTGTTGTGTTTATTTTTCAGTTGAGGGGAAGGTGACTGGTCCCATGAGCCCGGGAGAATGAACTCAGAGGAGGCTGTTTACACGAGGTTCTCCCGCTCACCAGCTGTTGAGAGTCTGTGGATGAAGAGCAGGATCTTATTACTTCAATGGAAGCCTGGGACCATGTTCCCAACCACCAACCCACCAAGAGGATTTGGTACAGTGGGGCTGCCTAATAAATGATTCATCAGAAGCATTTGATACAAATGTGTCTTGCAGCAGCCTCTTCAAATTTAGTGTTGCCTTCTTATCTAGCCTTGCGTGTGTTTAATGATCCCACTGCCTCTCACTCCAATGCCAGTACTGACCTGAAGGCTGTATCCACAATGGAATTCTCTTCGTGCAGGCTGGGTCTGTCCTGCTTGACAGCTATTTATAGAGCCAGTGTGGGTTAGTAACTATTTACTGAATGCCAGTTCCATGTCAATTGTTAGGCTGGGCGCTTTACAAACATTTAATCCTCACAAAAACCCTGTGAGGTTGAACCTATTATCTCCATTTTGCCCATGAGCAAATGGAGGCTCAGAGAGGTTGTGCGCTGTGTATAAGGTCACACAGTTGGCAGAGTCAGGGCTCAAATTGAGATGAAATCCAAAGCCCCTCCACTTTAACACGCTGCTTTGCCCATCACTGCTCCAGAGATCACTAGCCCACCATATCATCACTGGCATTCCTCTCATAAATAGAGGTGGGGATGGCAGTGTATGTGATGGGAAGTGTCTGAAAGGGAGGGTCAGGGAGCTTTAGAGGCACTGAAAAATCACAGAATTATTCTCTAAGAAAAATAACACAATGCTCTTTTAGATCAGAAGTTGATAAACTGTGGCCTATGAGTCAAATCAGCCCCCAACCTCTTTCTGTAAGTTAAGTTTTACAGGAGCACAGCCACACCCAATCCTTTATGTACTGCCTAAGGCTGCTTCCTCTCCACAATGGCAGAGTTGCATAGCTGTGACAGAGGCCATATGGCTCTCAAAGCCTAAAATATTGACTCTCTGGGCCTTTCTAGAAAAAGTTTGCTGACACCTGTTTTAGATGACTTAGGAAGAGAACCAATAGTTTTTATTAAGGCCAATTAATTATTTTTTTCATTTGACTGAGAAAACGACTTAAAGATTCGTACTGCTAAGGCCGTCACTGGTGGTGGTGGAGTGGGGCACGGGGGTGGGGCTGTAGGGATCCAACCAGCGGAGGTTAAGGGACAGGGAGGAGAAGGGGGAAGTCTGGGCCTCTGGGTCCCCACTCAGCTCCTCCCCCCAGACGCATCCCACTCATGTCCTTCCGATTTCCCCTGCCAAATCAAGTCTCCTAAAATAACTGCTCATAAACTTGTAAGTGGCTTCCCACTTACAAAATGCTCAGATTCCAACACCGCAGCTGGGAATATAGAGACCAAAACAATCTGACCCCTATGAATCTCTCTCTCCACCCGTCTTATTCTTTTTTTTAATCACGAGGAAGTCACGCCAAGTTTGGGTTTATATTTCAAAGCCAATGTACTTGTCTTTGATTCACTTTTATGTAAGCAGAAAAGAAAACATATAATAGTTGTAGGCGATAATAGGAAACCAGGCTGAGCGTTCTC
Organism: Delphinapterus leucas; assembly: GCF_059928025.1. Taxonomy (NCBI): domain Eukaryota; kingdom Metazoa; phylum Chordata; class Mammalia; order Artiodactyla; family Monodontidae; genus Delphinapterus; species Delphinapterus leucas. The sequence goes on from NC_143134.1 coordinate 97,699,757, forward strand.
ATATATGATGTATTGATTCTTCACCTAAGCTAAGAGTTATATAAACAGGGACTTCCCTGGCGGTCCAGTGGTTAAGACTCCATGTTTCCACTGCAGGGGACCCAGGTTCGATCCCTGGTGGGGGAACTAGGATCCCACATGCCCAGCAGCGCAACAAAAACAAAAAGTTATAAACAAAAGAGAAGTTTATAAATGTTTCAGTTACTTTCCTACAGAAGTCACTCTCCAATTGTGTTTAGAAAAAAACTATTCCAGCTAAGGTTTTTGTTTTGTTTTTAAATTGTGTTATCATAAGCTCTCTCCCACGTTGCTGTGTATTTTTCATAAAGATAATTTTTCATGGCTGAGAATATTTCATCTCCTATATGTTCCAGAATTTTCCTAATATTGCCCGGGTATTTGGACATTAAAGGTTGCTGTTTTCATTTGTTTCAACTCCTATCTCTATTGCCTCTCGTTATTCTTCTCCTTCTTTTTCACCTTTGCTCAGACTGTTTTCTTGGCTTGGGAAGGATCCTGTTGTCCTTTCCCGTCTGCTTAAGTCCTGTCACCTTCCCCCTTCAATCCCCGATTGCTAGGAGAGAGTTCAGATTGACCTTTAGAATGACGGATTTCAAGAGACTCAGTTCCCTAGAAGGTGCTGACATGGTACCATCTGAACTTGACTGCAATGGCACTGCAGTATCAAAGGGCTCAGACACCATTATTTCCTGGTGCTGTACTCAAGAATGGTTTATTTTAGAAAAGAATAATAGATAGCGGACATATACTATGTACTTTCCATATGTCAGGCATTATCGTAAGCACTGTATATACATTGTCATTTATCTTCCCGACAACCCTTTCAAGTGGGTCCTGTTAATACTCTCATTGTACAAATGAGAATATTGAGGTACAGAGAGGTTAAGAAATCACCCAAGGCCACACCACTGATAAGTGGGAGACTTGGCATTTGAATTCAGACAGTCTGGTGTCAGAGTCCTGGAGCTTAGCCAGTGAAATAGAAGTGCCATCAACTCACAACGGCCCTTTCTCTCCCTAGTCTCAACCACGCAGTCTCAATCGGGCCCATACCATCTTCAGAGTATATGCAGAGGGCCTCAGAGGGGCTGCTGAGCAATGTTCTTACTAGGAACAGTGAGCCTCTTCCTCTGTGTTGGAGAGACCTGGCTGGGGGCCAGCATCCTTTCACACAGAGGAGCTCAAGAGGCAGATAAATTTGCTGTGTCCTTGGTCATTCTCTGAACATGATGAATCCAGGGGCATTTCCAGAGCCAAGGTAGGATGTGAGGGAAACACCTGTGTCTTCCAGACCTCACTTATCTCAGTGTCCCAGGGGCCTAGCATAAAAGCAGGCCATCATTCATGGGGAAGGGATTGTGACATAGTAACATCATAATGGCTACAGTTTAGTTAACTGCCCCTCTCATGCTCTCTCCCAGGAAAGAGTGGGACCCCTTGTGATGGATCTTATGAGAGTGAGGGTGGGGAGAAGAGATTCAGAGTGCATTCCAAAGGTGAGTACAATTGCAAAGCTGAGTCAGAAAGGGAATGCATAGTAACTGGCCTCTAGTTTGAAGAATGAGAGAACCTCAGGGTTTGGAAAGATGTTAAAGGTTATCTCTGCCAGTTATTTTCCAGTGCCTGATCCCCCTAAAACAGCTCTGACAAGGAAATGCCCAGCCCTCTGTTTGGATACCTCCACTGATGGGGACCTTCCAACCAAACAAAAATCCATCCCAGCTCGGTACGGTTCTCTTAGAAAATTGGACTTTTTGTTGAGTGGAAATCTATCTTCCTGTAGCTTCCACCAAATCAGGTCTAACTCTATCTGTGGGAGGCTAGAGGACAAGCCAGATTCCTCCTCCACACAACAGCCCTAGAGAGATTTGAAGCCTAAATGACTGTGTCCTCCCTGAGTTTTTCCTCTCCAGGCTAAATACTCACAGGTGCTTTAATTGTCTCTTCTCACATGGTTTCCAGGCCCTTTGTCAGATTTGTGTCCACTGACTGCTTCCCGCTTTGCTTAGAGCTCTCCAAGTATGGAGTTAGAGCACAAGCTCACGTCAGACCAGAACCATCCCTTCCCTCCTATGAGAACTTATAGGATCAGAAATTAGTACTCCAAGTTCCAAGGGGTTCCAGGGATTTTGGGTGAATTTATTTTTGGTCAGAAGGGGGCAGGAAAAAAAAGAATGAGTTAGATTTCTGTGGTTAGGAAGAGATGATAATAGATAATATTTTTTGAATGCTTATTACATGCCAGACACTGTGCTTAACACCTAATATGAATTCTCTCATTTAATCCACTCAACCACCCTTACAGGTGGTACTGTTATGATGCCCATTTCACAGCTGAAGAAACTGAGGCTTAGAGAAGCTCAGGGTTTTCCGAGGCTATGTAGTGTATGTCAAGACTCAGGCCAGATATTAACAGGGAGCAATGGGTGAAGATTTGGCTTCAACAAAGAGCTGCATCTGGCCAGTGATTATGCTTCAGAAAAGCCAGGTATGACAGTGAAAACTGGTTAGGGGTGAGAATAGGACTTCTAAGACCCCAGAGATCAAGGAGCAGAAAGCCATGCCATGGTGGCACAGAAGGATATGATGTACAAGGCAGTAATAACAGTAACCGCTACCATTTGTTACATGTGTCTAAGTCAGGCATTTTGCATACATAATCTCCTTTAATCCTCACAACAGCCCTAACTGGGAATTACTACCACTATGATCGCTATGTTACAGATAAGGAAATTGAGGCTTATTGAGGTTAAATGACTCACTGAAGGCTACACAGCTGGTAAGTAGCAGTGGCAGGATTAAAATTCAGATGGCTGGGGCTTCCCTGGTGGCGCAGTGGTTGGGAGTCTGCCTGCCGATGCAGCGGAGACGGGTTCGTAACCCGGTCCGGGAGGATCCCGCATGCCGTGGAGCGGCTGGGCCCGTGAGCCATGGCCGCTGAGCCTGCGTGTCCGGAGCCTGTGCTCTGCAGCGGGAGAGGCCACGGCAGTGAGAGGCCCACGTACCACAAAAAAAAAAAGAAAGAAAGAAAGAAAAAAATTCAGATGGCTGACTCCAGGCCGATGGCCCTATACCAAAGGGAAAGACTGTTGGCAAGAAATTTAAGGGAAGAAATTTTCTCTCCCAAGAGATGGGGGATCCCAGAACTTACGAGGGAACTCAGGGCTGCAGGCGATGCCTGGCAAGAGAGAACAGGAAACCTGGTTCTGGAAGAGACAATTTTGCCAGACTCTTTAAATCAGCAGTGCCAAGCCTGAGGCTATCCTAAATTGGGATTTAGTCAGAAAGGCAGTCCTGAAGGCCGAGGAACCTCATTCAAATAAATATCTATGACCAGATATGCTATCTCAGAATCAGAAACCTGTGTTGAAAAGTCATCTGTTTCTGTGCTTCTGTAGTTCCCTTTTTTTTCGTTTTTTAAACAATTTGCTTTCTCTCAGTTCAATGGCGATCAAACTTTAGTGTGCGTCAGAATCACCTGGAGGACTTGGTAAAACATTGAATACTGTACCCCCCTCCCACCCCCTGGAGATTCTGATTTAGTAAGTCTGGGGATGAAGCCTGAGAATTTGTACTACTAACAAGTTACCAGGTGCTGCTGATTCAGCTGGTCTGGGGATTACATTTGAGAACAAGGGCTTTGGTTTATTAGAAAAGCTATTTTTGAAAATTTCTAAACTGACTCGGCTGTGAAGAGGCAAAGGACTTGCCCATAGGCCAGAAGCAGCGGGAGTGGGTCAGGCAGCAGACTTAGTGCCCAGCTAGGTGAGTGCCTGCTATATGGGCCGGGGAAGACAGAAGTCACAGCTAGAAGACACTAGCTGTTTACAGATGAGAATGAGGGAAACCAGAAGGCCCGGGAAGCTGGGCAGGGAGCCAGACTGGCCAAAGGAGACAGAGATCTGGCGAGAGCAGAAGTCAAATGGGGTAGCACTCTTGTCAAAAGCTGCAGGTTCTTGGCTGGGCTGCAGGGAAAGAACTAGGGGAGCGGGGAGGCAAGGGGCCAGGAGTGAGCTCCTGGGATGTGGCCTGGGACAGAATCTGGAGATTGCATTTCAGCTGTTGACTCACTGTCTCCAAAGCCTCTTTCTGCCTCCTTCGGGGCTTAAGCCCATCAGTCACAGAGTGCCCAGGAGTTACCCTCTGACAGTAGTGAGGTAGAGTCCTTGCAGCAAGAGAACTGGAGACAGTGCTAAATGCTGTTTCTTCTTCACTGGGTCGTGCAGTGGCAGGCAGGTGCAGGGCTGGGGAGCTCACAGCAGGGTGGTTTGACTTCTGATGTTCTCCAGTCCCGAGGCTGCATTTCTCCCTCAAGGGAAACTGACTCAGCTGCAGTGCGCGTGCACTGCGGAGAATGGCCTGCGTGGCTGCAGCGGCAGGCTAGTCGCTGAGTGCCTGGCTGCTTTCATCTCTCCTCATGGAACTGGGGCAGCTTGGAGAGGAGGCTCCTTTCCCTTGATACCAAGAAAAGGAGCATCTCTCTGCAAGACTGCATGCCACATAGGCCCTGGACCCTGGCCTTCAAAAACAACCCACCCGGCCTGAACTAGTTTTTCCTTTTGTTCCCTTCAACCCCTTTCTTGTACATGTCTGTCCAGTTTAAAAAGGATTTATTGAATGCATACTAGATGGCAGGCCCTGTGCTGGCGATACAGTTATGGGTAAAAGAAATTTCGACCCACAAGTATAGTCGGGGAGATACATCTACAGAGATAATTACAGCCTTGTAGGATAAATGCTGTTTCTTAAACATAGAGACCATGCCCTCTCAGGACCTTTGTATTTGCTGTTTCTTCTGTCTAGAATGCTCTTCTCCAGATGTTTGTATAGTTATTCTCTCACTCTCAGGAGTGACCCGAGAGAGGCCTTCCCTGACTCTCCTACCGAACATGAAGCCCACACAATTCTCTGATTCCATTTATCCCATGTAATTTTTCCCTGTAAAACGTCTAAACTCCTTACATTAGAGATGTAATGTAAGGAGGCATTTTATATACATATATATATGTATATAAAATGCCTTGTCACTGCTGATTCTCAGTCCATGGAATTGGTACCTAATACGTACTCAATATATTTTTCCCTTTTGTTCATTCACAATAAGTGATTGCCCAGTTGAACTTTTCTGAACCTCTGCAGTCATCGAAATGGAAGATGAGGCCTGTCCACTTGGGGAAGAACATTTTGAATCGTACCTTCCCAAGCTTTCTAGTCTCTATTGTCCCCTCAGTCCAGACTGAGCAGGTTCTAGCTTCCCACCAATAACTATAATTACTGAGCATTAACTATGTACTGGGCACTTCCAAAACGTTATTTTTTTCTTTAATTTTTTATTTTTTGCGGTACGCGGGCCTCTCACTGTTGCGGCCTCTCCCATTGCGGAGCACAGGCTCCGGACGCGCAGGCCCAAGCGGTCATGGGTTACGGGCCCAGCCGCTCCGGGGCACGTGGGATCTTCCCGGACCGGGGCGTGAACCCGTGTCCTCTGCATCGGCAGGCGGACCCTCAACCACTACGCCACCAGGGAAGCCCCCAATACGTTATTTAATCTTCATAATGCTCTGCGAAGTCAGAATTATTTATTTTACCAAAGATGAAACAGACTCTGGGAGAGTAGTTGCTCAAAGTCACAGCGAGCAAGGTTCCCAGGGGGCTCTCTGGTAAAGGTCTACCAGACTCCACAGTCTACCCAAGTTTCTGTCACGTTCCTACAGGCTTTCCGCATGTTTCCACTACATCCCCCTCCCAGCCATTTCCTTCCCACTGGACCGCTGGGCCTGTCTTAGCCTGGCTGCTTCTCCAAGGGCTAGCATAAGGAGGTGCTTCAGATGCTTGCAGGATGGAGAAGGGGCTGATCTATCTCCAGGGCCAGAGCTTTCCTTCCCCTGCCCTCCCCACGGACCCGGCTGCTGGATGCCCAGTGGTCCATTCCAAAGCCTGCAGCAATCGCGCGCACTGGAGGAAAAAGGATGGGGGAAGGAGGGCGAGGCTTCTTCAAACGACCGGCGGGACCAAGGGGCGAGCACTCCTCTCTCTCTGCCGCTCCGTCGCTGCACCGGATAACCAGCACCCCCCTTCCACCCCTCCCCATCTCTTCTCGCAGCAGGGCGCGTGCGCAAGGAGCTCCTGGCCCCCTCCCTTCCGCGGGCCGCCCTTTCACCCTGGCAACGGCGGCGCGACTGCGGCGCGCGCGGGGCTGGGCGCGGACGGGGCGCGGCCGGGCGGCGCCGGTGAGGTCTGAGGCTGAGGCAGAGGCGGCGGTGGCTCAGCAGAGCAGCGGCCCCGGGTAGCCGTGTCGTTGTGTCCGACCTCCCTCCGTCTCCTCGCAAGGTTCTTCGACGCGGTTTGGGGTCTAGCGGACACAGCCCCTGGCCATGGACTCCCAGAAAGTAAGCGCGGGCACTGGGCCGCCGAGGCTGGGCAGAGCTCCCCGGCCGGGTGGGCGGTGGGCGAGCGGGGCTGGCCAGGCCAGCCTGAGGCTGGGCTATGGCCGCGGAGGGCGAGGCCGCCAGGCCGCTTTGCTCTTTCCCAGGAGCAAAGCGGCGCCCGCCGGGCTGCGGGGACCGCGCCCCGTGACCCTGGATAGCTTCTGCCCTGTACTTGGTCCTGGGTCCTGGTCCCTGGCTCCTGAGGGGATAGCGGGAGCCGCCCCCAGTTTTTCATCATTTTTTGCAACGGTCTGGGCCCTCTTTGATTCTCGCAGCCTCCCGGTGAGCTAGTGAGAGTTTATCCATCCTTAGCAGAAGAGGAAGCCAAGGCACATGGGGGTCTACCGGCTGACGCCGAAGCTGGCCCCTCTACTCGACCCAGCCTTCTCCTATCTTGGCAAAATCTGTGCCTCTTTAGGTCGGGAACCAGATCTCCTTAGTACCGCCCCCCGCCCCAGCCTTGTCCACCGCCCCAGCCCTCCTCGGGACTAGTTCACTAGCACGTCTTGGTGTTTAGTGTTGGTTGAATTGAGAGAAAAGACTGACAGTTGTCAGAGCAGCGGTCCCACCCTCTGACCAGTTCAGTGTTGCTGGTCAGTTACCTTAATGGTTGTTTTGGCATGTTTTATACTTTCTGAACAAGTTAAAGGGTATACAGAACTAGCCGTTTCTATTAACCAATATATATATATATATATATATATTTAGAGAACATAGCCAACGTTTGAATACAATTAGAAGTGTTATTAATATTTAGTTATAATCTCTATATAAAAATCAACCACGGTGCTCTCTTTGTTAGATTATAGTAATTGAAATATAGTGCAGTATAATAAGAAGGAACACAGTGTTACTAATAATGCAGCAGGGGAAAACAAGGGCATGTCCAAGAGGCCATTCTTTTCTATTATTAGATAGAAAGTACTGGAAAAAACGTTAGAACATTGTTTTCTATAATTTTGCCTGGATTCACTTCCTTGAGCACTGGGGGCATGAGAGAATAGTGTAGTGATGTGTTTAACGTTAACTATTACAGTATTTAACAAACGTCATATGATTTCATTGTATGTGTGCATCTTGAAACTCAGGTATATTCAATTTTTTAATTTTCATGACTATTAGTAAGACATTTTTAAAAAATTACATTTTGTGTGTTTTGAATTTGTAAAACATTTCAAAGCTTATTTAACTTTTTAAATAAAAGTCATGTGATATCTGAGTGGACATTAGTTCAGAGCAAACGGAAGGGCAAAGACTTGGAGTCCAGAGACTTGGGTTCCATGCTGCTATATGTAGCTTTGTGATATGGAGCAAATCACTTAACTGTGATTAATCAATTTCCTGAGAATATTTTATAGTTACTGTGAAAAGGAGGTAATATAATTAAGTATGAATTATGTACTTTAAAGTACAGTGCTTTAAAGTTTACAAAGAATATACTAAAATACTCTGTGTGCTGTAAAATATAATTTTAAAAAGTATTTTAATGTGGATCATCTTATTTTGCCAGGGCATGCATTGTCTCTCATTTTAATGAGGACTCAAGAGTTGGAGTGAGTCCTGCAAGGTCATACCACTAGCCATACATAAGGCTAAGATCTGAACTTGGTTTCATTCCAAATGTTGTATTTGAGTACCTACACATACTGTGTACAGTTTTACCAGAGGTAGAGAAGAATCAGCTGTTCTTTCTTACTGGTACTAATGTATCTTAGATAAGTTAGAGAATCAAGTTCTCAATATTAGAAAATATGTTGAATTTCATTGATAGTATTAAATAATATTTCTAATAAAAAACGCTTTGTTTTGTAGCTTAAAATAAGCATCATGTGTTGATGCTTATAACCAATTCAGTGCTCTGAATTTGAGCATTCTTTTCTCATGAATTACTGCAGATTCAATTATATACCTCAACTAATAATGAACTGAGCTGGTTATGTATTTCTCTTGAAATAAAACAGTAGTAGTACACCCCTGGCATGATTTCTCTTTTCTATTATAGAATGTTACAACAAAAATAATAGCAGGGATGATACCTTAGTCAGCATAAGGAAACATAGTTCCTGCAAGTGGCAGAGGGTGAGAGTGGCTTGAATATATATCCATTTGTAAGGTATTTGGGATTTGGGCTTTAAATTATTAAGAGGATGGCTTCAGAGTCGTCTCCAGTCCTTCTATTTATGAACTGAATGAGGTTGGGCAATTTGCAGTCTCCATTTCCTCATCTTTAAAGTCTCCTTACCTCAAAGGGTTATGAAGATCGTGTTAATTTTTAAAAATCACTTGGTGCCTAGCACACATAAGTACTATCCGTTAGCTATTAGTAATCTCATAATCTCGACTTCAAAGTAACTTTATCCCTTTGTTGATAATTTGTATAACTATTTTTCTAGTCCAGTCTAACCATTTCTTACCTTTGTCCTTAAGTTTAAAGCATGTTTTCTGTGTTTATGTCTGTAATAAATGTTTCAAATGATGGTGCCAAAGAAGAGTTGTTAAATCCTAATTGAAAAAGGATTGGAAATTCTGACTCATGCAATCTGACAACAGAGGTTAAGTTAACTGGACAGTCTTACAGAAGCTTGATGGTGGCTAGTCAGCAAATGGATTAGCTTGACCAGCTGCTTTTTTGTGAAAATAACTTGGACTTGTGTTAGCAACAAATGCTCTGTTTGAGTAGAGGAAGAAAACATAATTACCTTGGGTATGTAAGGTGTACTGTTGGATACAGAAAACCACAGTATTATCTTCTAGAAATAAACAGAGGGATTTTGTTTATATCGAGTTTCTGGGACACTTGTGAACAGGATGTGTTATGGATAGGTGGCTTTATTTGATACTCAAACCTTTTGATTATGTCCTTAAGTGGTTTTAAGATAAAATCCCAAAGGTTTCTTTACCTGATAAAATGTGTATGTTCAAAGAAACCATTGAAACAAATAAGACATTTGCACCTTTCTAGAATCTTGGTGCTTAGAATTTGATAGTTTCAGTTAAATTCTTGTGCAGGAGATCATTCATATTCATAGGGGTTGCTGTTTCTAGGAAGGGTTTGTGCTGTAGGAATAATAAAGGTGGAGAGGAAAGGGGAAGGGATCCCAGAGGGAGGATGTCATCAAGAGCATACATTGTCAGTTGTTTGCTTTTCCTCCCTTTCCCCCGCATATTCTACTTTCTGCTTAGAGAGGAATAGTGACAGTCAGGCAAGGCTTGATGTGCAAGACTGAACAAACCTAGACTGAGGAGATTGAACTGAGTAGGGAGAATTTTAAAGCACAACATGACCTGCAACCAGTAGCAAGTCTAGACTTGGCTTCCTCATCCCAGTTTCTTCCTCTGCCCTGGTATTTGCTATCCTTTGCCTTCTTGTTGTACCCTAACAGTTCGGAGGCCTCCACCATATCCAGGTAACCAACTGTATCTCATGTTCCAAAATTATGCCTTTTTCTCAGTCCTGAGGAAAGGAAAGAGGAATGAAATTTGAGTATTGTTCTGTATCCAGTATTGTATTAGACTGCTTTAAATTCTCACAACAGCTGTTATTCCTGTTGTAAAGATATGGAAGATGGAACTCAGAGAGGTTAAATAACTTGTTCAGAGTCACACAGCTAGCAAGTGGTAGTCTGGATTCATACCAGGTCTTTCTTCCCAGCTCAAGCTTCTTTCATTACCACCCTTCTTGCCTTGCTCCTTTGCCTTTAAATGGTGGCATGATTAATGTCATTAAAACTTAAGATATTAACTTAAGATATAAACTTAAGATATATCTTAAAATATAAACTTAAGATATATCTTTATCTTAAGATATATCTTAGATCTTAAGATAAAACTTAAGATATAAACCCCTATAAAGTAGTTTTTTTTTGTTGTTGTTATTAAGAAACTAGTTTAGTCTAGTAAAAATCGTTGATAGAAAGTATAGAACATGATTTAGATAAAACTCTGGAATTTGGTCTCCCTTGCTGCTACAAATCATTTTTCTGTAGTACATGTATCTCACTTCTCTCCAGCTCTCTTTCTTTTTTTTTTTTTTTTTTTGTTTGTTTGTTTTTGCGTTACGCGGGCCTCTCACTGTTGCGGCCTCTCCCGTTGCGGAGCACAGGCTCCGGACGCGCAGGCTCAGCGACCATGGCTCACGGGCCCAGCCGGTCCGTGGCATGTGGGATCCTCCCGGACCGGGGCACGAACCCGCGTCCCCTGCATCGGCAGGCGGACTCTCAACCACTGCGCCACCAGGGAAGCCCTCTCTTTCTTTTTTGAGGGAAGGTCTTTGCTTTCTAAAATAGAGGTGTGACCAGGAAAGTATAACTGGGGTTTTTATACACCCCAGCCAAGCACAACTGCAGTCATTCCTGTGGAGTGGATCAGAGTAATTTGGGATGTACAAAGTATGAGGTACCCTCTTCAAAGGACCATGCTGATATACTTGTATCACTGTGTTTAAGTACAGACACCTTCATTTTTATTGAACTTGACAGTTTAAAAAGAAACTAGAAATATAGTGAAACAGACCTAACTTAAAAAAATTTTTTTAAGGACAATGGTTCTTTGCAGTGCCTGGCTGAATGTAAGCAGGATTATTCATGCAGCAAACACATATTGAATGCCATAGTGATAGATGTTCCACTCCAATGTAGGGTGGACAATACTTTGAAGTTAGTGGATTTTTTCTACAGCTTTCTTTTTCTATGTTTTATATCCTCAGTTGGCACTTCTTCCCGGCCACAGGGTTCTGATTAATATGGTCTCAGTTATTGATATTTGCTGATGATAGCTAATTATATTTTGAACTAATTTATAATAGTGTTAGCACAGCCAGCCTGTGCACTTCTGTTGCATTATAAATATAAGTAACACAAGTTTATTGTAGGAAATTAGGAAATATAGATAAATGAAAATAAAATAAAAATCACCCATAATCCTGCCACCCAGAGATAACTTCTTTTAGCATTTGTATGTATTACATTCCAGTCTTTTTTAATGCATATAGAAACTTAAAAAAACTATGGTATCACACTATGTATAGTGATTTATAATTTGCTCTCACTTAATATGTAGGGATATCTTTTTCCATGTTAATATCATTCTACAACACTTTTAATGATTTAGCAGAATTCTTTAATATGGATATATATTATGTGATTTTTTTTTTTTTTGGCTGCGTTGGGTCTTTGTTGCTTCACGCACGCTTTCTCTAGTTGTGGTGAGTGGGGGCTACTCTTTGTTGCAGTGCGCGGGCTTCTCACTGCGGTGGCTTCTCTTGTTGCAGAGCACAGGCTCTAGGCATGCGGGCTTCAGTAGTTGTGGCTCGCGGGCTCTAGAGCGCAAGCTTAGTAGTTGTGGCGCACAGGCTGAGTTGCTCCACGGCATGTGGGATCTTCCTGGACCAGGGGTCGAAGCTGTGTCCCCTGCATTGGCAGGAGGATTCTTAACCACTGTGCCACCAGGGAAGCCCTACTTGATTTTTAGTTAGTATCCTTTTGTCATACTTTTATGTTGGTCCTAACCTTTTAATATTATAAATAACAGTAAGATGAAATCTTTGTCGTCAAGTCTCGGCTTATACTCTTTAATTATTTACTTAGAATAAATTAGTACAAATGGAATTACTGAGTCATTGGGTATATGCTTTTAAATATCTTTTGATGTGTATTGCCAAGTCGCCCTTCAGAAAGGTTTTGTCAGTTTATACTGCTACTAGTGGTACCTGAGAGTACCCCCATCTCTACTTCCATTCCACCTCCCTTAATTAGATGATGAGTCCTCTGGTTTCCGTGGCTGAATGTGAGCCTCCTAGACTTCATTGGATGGAACAGACAGCTCAGAGGCTGCAAAAATGGATGAGCCTTCCTCAGCCTCTGATACACTGTATTTCCCCAAATCCTAGTTGGGAAAGAACCTCTTCTTCTGCTCTGATATCTACAACTGGGCTCAGGGTGAAAAGACAGTATTCCCTACCAGGTCTTTTATTAGATTTTTTTTCTGTGGATCACCTCAGTTGCATCTGTGTACAGTGGTAGTAATCCCAGCTGTTTCACTGTTACAGAGGGCGTAGCTTTCTACCAGTTAACTATTTATGATTATCAGATTCCTGAATTCCTCAACAATATATAATTCTCCTTTTCTAGCTCGTTGCATCACTTTTGAGCACAATACTCTTGTTATGTGTTGCCATAACTATGGTCAGCTGGTAAGATTCTGGTTGTCTAACTTACCAGCTGGATAGAGCATTCTGGATTTCTACTCATTACCTGATTCAAAGGAGAGGTCTTTGGTGTGGAGTGATACAAGTGGCGTAATTCCTGGTGGCATTAGGATTTTTCACTGATCCCTTTGCTCTGGTTGCAGGAACCCTATGACTGTTTTGTACAGTCCTCTGCAGTGTATGCAGCCTAGAGTGGTGTAAAAGTACAGACTCTGGGGGCAGCTTCCTGGATTTGAATTGTGACTGCCATTTGACAGCTGTGTGATCAAAGGAAGTTTCATAACTTCTTTAACCTCTCTTTCTTCAACCATAAAATACAAAGACATATTGCTGTCTATTGTGATAATTAAAAAGATAGTTCATGTTAGAAGCTTAGTATAGTGCCTGGCACATAGAAAGTGCTTAATGAATACTAACTGAAATGACTATAGTAATAGTTTGGCCCCTTTAAATTGTAGATTGATTAGTGATATTTGCAGTGGTTCTAGATTCGTGTATCTCAACTGTCTGGAATACTAATGTAGAATTTGAATCAGAAATTTTCTCCTTGTCTGAGTAGACGCTGGTGGGAAACCCATATATCACAGTGTCTAATTATGGCCACTTGGTTATTGATGCCTTTGGATTCAGAGTAGCATATAAACACGGGTATAATGGTTTTTTGCCACTGGTTCTAAGAACAGGAAGTTTCTGCATCATAACTTCAGGCACTTATTGCACTGTATAGTTTCCAGTTAAGTAGCCCAGTTGGTAGAGTTTTTTGTTGAATGCAGAATTAAGACTCACATTTGAATTTGTCATATTCACGTATATTAAGCTAAAGCCAGTAGAACCATGCCATTTCAGATGGTGGCCGTCATCATGTTCTCAGAGTTAATGATCATATGCCTGTGGTAAGAAGAGCTGTTACTGTTGCCCTTGTGTTTGGCAGGGTGGTACATGTTACAGCCTGTTGCTCATTCCTAGTTTTTTCCAGTCTTAAAGAAAATCTTAAGTCCTTTTGATGCTCTTAGATGTTCTGACTTTCTTTTCATGGACCTCTGATCTTTGTTTTCAGGTAGTACAGTGCTAATTGTTAAGAACATAGACTCAGGAGTCAGACTATCTTAATTTGAATTCTGGTTCTGCCACATACTAACTCTGAGGTCCCGGGCAAGTTACTTAACCTCTTTATACCTCAGCTTCCAAATTGGAAAACGGAGATAACCAAGTATCCTACTTCATAGGATTCTTGAGAGGATTAAACAAATTAATGTATGTAAAGAGCTTAAGATAGTGCTTGGTCCTTAAGAGTATAAAAGTGTTAGTTATTATTATTTTGCTTAGAGTCAATTGATTGTGCTTTTACTTCTCATGATTTATAGGGACTATAAGCATAACTTTAAGCTATGCTTCTTTGAAGAGGGTGCCTCATGCCTTGTACATCCCAGATTACTTTGAACCATTCCATAGGAGTGACTGCAGTTGTGCTTGGCTGGGGCGTGTCATTCCCGCCTCCCTCCCCTTTGTTAACATAGCAGTTACCTTAGACGAATTCCATAGTCAAGTAATTGAGAGGCTTAATTTTGATAGTGTAGGTTTTCTTGAGCTCCTGGTGACTGAGGTGCGTGACCAAAGGATAATGGCTGAGATTGCCTATGCATACTGTCTCTGGAGACATATATTCTATATATTTTACTGTGATCTAGCAGAATTCATATTTGTGAAAGCATATCTTCAGACCTGTATCACCTAAAGCTTTTAGTCATGGCCACCTGAAGTCTTGCAAAATCAGTTATATTATCTAGATAAACTTCAGATAATTTATATTGCCTTTATCCATCTATGTTTATCTGTCACTTTATCCATCAGTATTTGGAGGGTAATGGGAGACTTGAGATCTGAGATGAAGTCTGAGAGACCCTGGTAGGCATTCTTTCAGGTTGATAGAGTCCCAGTTCAAAGTTGTCTTTGCCCTTCTTCACCATCAGGCTTTGATAATAAATGAAGCAAGTGTGCATGTGTGCGCGCGCGCATGTGTGTGTATACTTAGATATATAGAATGGGCTCATTCCAAAAAAAGTTTTTGGAACTTGTTTTAACAAAAAATTGTGTATATGTTTTAGAACAGGAAGAATTGATAAATGTGAGGGTTCCCAGGTGGGAAGCAAAGCATATTAGAGAAACTCACAGCAGGCTACTGCAGCTGGAATACAGCAAGAGAGAAGAAGTCTGGTGTGAGTTGAAACAGGTGAGGTAGGCAATGGGAAGGAAGATCATGCAGGGTCTTGCAGATTATGTAATGTCATGTTTAAGGTCATGTTAACAGCTCATGTTAAAAGATTTTCAGTTTTATCCAAGGACTTGTGGCAAGACAAGTAAGCAGGAAGAGTGATGCTAACATATTACTCTAGCTGCAATATAGAGAGCTGATTACTGGGGAGAAAGAATGGATCAGAGGCCTGTTAAGAAGTTTTGCAAGAATATAAGTTGAGATATGATACTGACTTGTGGTAATAGTGATTACAGAGTTATTTAGGAGGTAAAATCTACAGAATTGGTGACTGCGTGTAGAGCACAAATGAAAGGAAAGAATGTAATGATGATGGCCTAGGTTTCTGGGGGTTTTTTCCTTCCAGTTTTATTGACATATATCACTATATAAGTTTAAGGTGTACAGTATAATGATTTGACTTACATACATCATGAAATGATTATCGCAGTAAGATTAGTGAACATCCATCATTTCATGTAGATAAAAAATAAAAGAAAAAGAGAAAAGTATTTTTTCTTTGACAAGAACTCAGGATTTACTCTCAACAACTTTCATATATACTAGGCAACAGTGTTAATTATATATAACATGTAGCAGTGTTAATTATATTTATTATGTTGTGCATTATACCCCTAGTACTTGTATCTTTTGACTACCTTCATCTACTTCTGAGTCCCCCCACCCTCTGCCTCTGGTAATCACAAATCTGATCTCTTTTTCTGTGAGTTTGTTTTTGAAGTATAATTGACCTACTGTGTTAATTCCTGTAGGAATTAACTATGCTAATCACACAACATAGTGATTTAATATTGCTATGCATTACAAATGATCACCCCAATAAATCTAATTACTATCTGTCACCGTACAATGATATTACATTATTATTGACTATTTTTACCACACTGTACATTTTATCTCTGAGACTCATTTATTTTGTAACTGGAAGTTTTTATCTTTTAATCTCCCTCACCTACCTCACCCATCCACCTCCCCCTCTCCCCTCTGGCAACCACCTGTTTGTTCTCTGCAACTATGACTCCTTCTGTTTTAATATGTTTGTTCATTTGTTTTGTGTTTTAGATTTCACGTATAAGGGAAATTATATGGTATTTATCTTTTGCTGTCTGACATATTTCACTTAACATAATACCCTCTAGGTCTATCCATGTTGTTGCAAGTGGCAAGATTTCATTCTTTTTTATGGCTGAGTAATATTCCAGTGTATATAGCTCACATCTTCACTATCCATTCATCTATCAATGGGCACTTAGGTTGCTTTCTTATTTTGGCTATTGTGAATAATGCTGCAGTGAACATAGGAGTGCATTTATCTTTTTGAATTAGTATTTTCAAATTAGTATTTTTGTTTTCAGATAAATACCCAGAAATAGAATTGCTGGATGGTATGGTAGTTCTATTTTCATTTTTAAGGAAACTCCCTACTGTTTTCCATAGTGGCTGCACCAATTTACCTTTCTACCAACAGTGTACAAGGGTTGCTTTTTCTCTGCATCCTCTCAAGAGCTTGTTATTTGTTGTCTTTTTGATAATAGCCATTCTGACAGGTGTGAGGTAATATTTCATTGTGGTTTTGATTTGCATTTCCCTGATGATTAGTGATGTTGAGCATTGTTTCATGTGCCTGTTGGCCATCTGTATGTCGTCTTTGGAAAAATGTCTGTTCAGGTCCTCTGCTGATTTTTTAATTGTTTTTTTGTTGTTGTTGTTTTGTTTTTGATTTTGAGTTGCTAGGTTTCTGGTTTTACAGCTGGTAGTGCCACTGGCAGAGATAGAACACTAGAGGAGGGCTCAGGTTTAGTGGAGGACATTATGACATGTTGAGTTTTGAAGTGCTTTTGAGACATCCGAGTGGAGATTTCAAGTAAGCAGTTGGATTAAAATGGTCTGGAGCTCAGAGAATAGGTGCTGTACACAGCTTACATCACTTTCATTGAGACTTCTGGCTTTGCACTTCCTCCTCAGCTTCTTTATCAATTACTTGTGTCTCCATTATAAAAGCTAGTGATTAAATTTGGAGGCCCTGGAGGGGTAGAGTAGGGTAGAAAACTCCGTGCATTATGGTATCTTTTAGTTCTTTTTGCCTCTTTCTCAAAGTTTCTTATCCTGCCCTGGTATGTTGCTTGCCATATTTAGAAAATACTTTAAAAAAAGTTCTACCGGACTTGCCTCCCCTTGCATACCTCCTATATTAGGAACACATTATCCCTGTATAGATCTCTTCCCTGGGTCTTACCACCTAGAGAAAACTTTAACCTCATGTCACATACACAGGCTAGGGTAAAGTTTCAGAACTCAGCTTATGTAGTCCTGCTTTCAGAACTTTTTTCTTGGAATACCAGAATTTCTATACGTGTTTATATTATGTCAGATTCTTGAATTATTTTTTTAAAATGATACTCCTTTCTTTTTTTTAAACATTTATTTATTTATTTATTTGGCTGCGCTGGGTCTTAGTTGTGGCACACAGGATCTTTTAGTTGTGGCATGTGGGATCTTTTAGTTGTGGCATGTGGGATCTAGTTCCCTGACCAGGGATCGAATCCTGACCCCCTGCACTGGGAGTGCAGAGTCTTACTTAGGCACGGGACCACCAGGGAAGTCCCAGATTCTTGAATTATAATAGTTGTATGTGGATAGAAGTTAAAATGTTACAATCAAGTTCCTTTACCAGAATTTCACTAATTTCAGTGGACAAAGCTTAAGCTCAAGCTGTGATTCTCCAAGAAAATTCCAGTGATTTTATATGTCATTGAAGAGTCTTAGCAAACCAAAATATTAAAACAATATGTAATTTATTGTATGGGTGTTTCATATAACGGGCAAATTGGTTAGGTTTAGAGGCAGTATTCTAAAGTGGTAAAGAGCATGGGCTTTCGAGATAGACTGAGCATAATCATTCCTTTACAAGCAGTGTCACTTTGGGCAACTGATTGAATCTCCGTTTTCTCATCTATATAATATGGATGTAACCCTACCATTGGGAGGGTTAGGAGAGGATGCAGATAGTCAGTCTATTAACCTGAAAAGCCCAATCTTAATTGAAGCTTACTGTACACAGGCCGAGGACTGGCAGAACCATTTTTACTGTTCCATTGTGTTTTTTAAAGTATATAGAGAGTCTGTCTTGGATGAATACTCAAAAGACTCTTAAGTCTTCTACCCTCGTTTTCTACATCTCTGTACTACCACTCTCGTCCCTCCAGCTGTGCCCACCCCTCCCCCAGGTACTGGCTGCATTCTGCGTTGTCTTTGTATTCAAATCTCCATGTACCTGTTTCTGGAGGGAACACCGAGAGGATAAACAGCTAACTCTTTCATAGCATAACTTCATTGTGTTATTATACTAAAAAACAACAGTGGTGAGGATGGGAAGAAATAGTATTGGTAAGTGAAGCAGAGAGCCTTAGTCTGGCCCAGGGATGATAATACCTACTTATCTCCAGGGATTGTTGGGAGAATGAAATGAGGCTGTAATTATTTTAATTTTTTTACTATAATGCTTTATGAGCATTTATATGAAATGTTATCCCTTTATCAGATTATTTCCTGAGCTCTTTATATTTAGCCTTTTTTGTTTTGTTTTGTTTTGTTTTGCGGTACGCGGGCCTCTCACTGTTGTGGCCTCTCCCATTGCGGAGCACACGCTCCGGACGTGCAGGCTTAGTGGCCATAGCTCACGGGCCCAGCCGCTCCGCGGCATGTGGGATCTTCCCGGACCGGGGCGCAAACCCGTGTCCCCTGCATTCGCAGGCAGACTCTCAACCACTATGCCACCAGGGAAGCCCTATATTTAGCCTTTTATCAGTTTTTGATAATATTTTGAGGAGAACCTTTATTACACAAAATCTTATAGGAAATTATTAAAATATCTATGTTTGTAGGCGCTTACGGAAATAAGGCTTGTACTTCTGGGAAAAATTATAAAGTGAAAGTACTTGCTTTTGATTTTTACTGAGAATACAAGTACCTTGTTTGGATTTTGCTTTTACTACCCATGAAGAGTTATTAAACAACTAGACCTGTGATGTACAATATGACAGCACTTGTCACATGTATAATAAAAAGTGAAATTAATTCAAGTTAAAATAAATTTAGTTCCTCAGTTGCTCTATCCACATTTCAAGAGCTCATTAGCTTCATGTGAGTAGTTACTACCATATAGAACAGCACATATATAGGATATTTCCATTATAGCAGGGAATTTTATTGGACAACACTGAAGTAGAGAGTATGAGAAAGTTAAATAATCAAGTGTTTTATTTAAATAGGAAGCATTATCAAAAAGTCTGAGGTATTTGCTACTAAAATTACCTTATTTATTATGGTTCTATAGCATCTGTAAATATTGCAATGAATGTTGTAATTGTAACTGCAAATTTATTATCTACTTTCATATTTCTAAAATATGTTTTTAATTTTTATAAATAAATGCCAAATTTTATAAATAAGTGTCAAATTTCAGTGTCTCTGCTTTTATTCCTCATTTCCTGATGTTGATTAGAAGTTTCCATTTATTTTTGCAACGTTTAAGGATTTGGTTCTGTTCGTTTGCCATGGCCTTATGACCTAAAGTAACAGTCTTTATGTTAAATAATATTGATCATCTTCAGTGTGAAAGATATGGTGGTAATTAAGTTGTACACTAGGAATAAGAGGTTGTAAAACAGTACCAATATATATCCCATCTTTTGTAATTATAGCGTTTGAACAATGAACAGTTTTACGTTGCTCCTGTTTATTATGTAATATACTCTTACAGAGTTTGTTTAGAGAGTTGTTGTTATAAAGTTTATAATTCTCTTTTAATAAAATATCGTAGTGTTAAAAAAATTTTTTTTTTATCCTAGGAAGCTCTACAAAGGATCATTTCAACTCTGGCAAATAAAAATGATGAAATTCAGAACTTTATTGATATACTAAATCAAACACTAAAAGGAGTTCAGGTATGAATCTGTTTTAAAAAAAAATTGTGTGAATATGTCACAATTAATGATTGTTGGGTCGAATCAGAAGTATAAATATACACTGTCAACTATAGATTATAAACTAATGGAGGTGAGAGCAGGGTTTTTAAATGGCAGATAAATAAAAATGCTTTATTTGCTATTCCCACGTTCTCCATGGAAAGATCAAATAGTAAGGGAAAAAGAAAACTCTGGAATATTGCTAGGAATATTATAATCCTCACTTTTCTTCCGTTCCGTTTCATGTTTGTCTTTTCTAATTCCAATTAAGAGCAAATTGTACCTTTCCAAAAGTACTGGGAAGCTAAACATTTCTTTTACTGTAAATAGTAGAAGGAAAATGTAGATGGTAAGAGGTCCACTTGCAGAACTAGATGAAAGTAAGATATAAAAGTGAAAGGTAAAGTGCCCATTGAGGAGAGAGGGGAATACTTAAGGAAATGGTCCCAGGTATAGGTGGATAATCCATACTGTAAATAATCAAATGTTGATTGTGGAAGAGACCTTAAGATAAGCTGGTGATGCTTTCCCATGAATGTGCTTTAATTAATTTAAGGGTCATTTCTTTGTGAAATAAACATAGAAGATTTCCAGGATACTTGTAGACAGTGAATCCTTTCCTGTGGTTTTTGTTTGGTTCAGCCTAGGTAATTGCCTGGCCTGTTAAACCTTATGGTCTTGTATTTTCTTTACTTCTGAATTTGCTGTAATTGAAGTTAGTTAATTATAATCTTCACCAGTTTAACTGTCTTTCTCAAACTATTTTATTGGAAAATTTGGTGACTCCACTAATCCAGTTTCTTTAAATAAGCAAAGCTAGTGGTTCTAAACTCGTGGTCTATGGACAAGAGAATCATCACATTTGAAATCTGTAAAAGGGTACCTTTAGATAGAGCTAGCTCACACTGTTTTTCTGATTGACAGATTATTAGGACTTTACCTTAGCATCCATAAAAAAAATAGAGGGGGAATTAAGCTACACCCTCGTCACTGAAGATGGGAGCATAAGCTGTAGTGGACGAGAGACCATAAGAATGTGCCAGTTGGTTATTGAGGGGAAAGAGCGGTCCAATTCCTTTTTACAGATGAAAAAATTGAGGTCCAGGAATTTAAGTGGCTTGTCCAAGGTCACACTGTTACTGAGTGGTTAATGTGGAATTTGACTTAGGTCTTCTGCCTTCCAGACTGCACATTTCTTCCTCCATGTCATGTTCTTACTACTGTAAAGAAACTAGTAAAATGATTAACACCACTTTTGGCAAGACTCCAGTGAGATGATGTCTGGTTTTTATAAACATTTTAAGCAAAAGTTTGGATTGCAATATTACAGTAGATTTTGTGTATTAGTTTTGTAAACCAGTGCCAATTTCACTTCTCTTAGTTGAATGATTCATCTATGTTGAAAAATGCCTTAAGATGATTTCTTCTATCTCATAATTGTTGCAAGTGTGAATATCACTTATCTAGGGATTTCACAGATATTTTGTTATTTCTTGTTGAAATAGCGTCATCTTGCTTAATGAAGCAGTGAGGAACTCTTGGAGGTCAACAGACTTTATAAACAGATTTTAGTTTATAAAATTTAGAAGTTTGACTACAGATTCTAGTCAGTAGATGATTTCTGAGGTTCCTCCTAGCACCGAAATTCAGTGTTTGATAAATCTCTTAGGACCCAGTAAGGAATTGCTTAGTGTTTTAATTCTGCTTATCTTATGTAAATGCAGTGTTTTAGGCAACCTGAAAGATTTAAAAATTTGCGCAAAATCAGCCCCATCCCTATAATGCTCAGACTATTTCTCAGAGTTACAGAATCAAACTCTCTGGAATATTTTATTAAAATCTGCTTCACTGATGATTCTGATACACACCAAAAGTTGAGAACCACTGGCTTAGGGTCTGCCTTAGAGCCTAAAGGTCTGGACAAAGTTGACAACCTTAAAACAAACTTGCACATTGTCCTGTGGAAACAGTCTTATAAAAGGTGAGGAGAGTGTGGGCTAGTTCATAAAAGGCTACTTAACTCATAGCATTGCTGAAGTAGAACTATCAGCATTAGCAGCCAGCTTCTTGGATTCATCTGTTTTTAAGGTGTATGTCAAATATTAGAATTTTAATTATTTTATGATATGAGGCTGATATTAGATTCATAGTATGAATCTATTCTCTTGATAAGTACTATATCTTTTAGTTTTTTAATGTTTGACAGCTCTTAAGTAAAATCTTTGTTTATTAAACAGGAAAATTCTTCTAACATACTTTCAGAGTTAGATGAAGAATTTGATAGTTTATACTCCATATTGGATGAGGTAAAAGAAAGTATGATTAACAGTATCAAGCAGGAACAAGCTCGTAAATCACAGGAGTTACAGGTGAGATCGTGCAACTATTTAAATATGAATTTTAGTCTGTATAATGCTTGATTTATTGAAAGCAAAAATTAGTGAATTTTTTGTATAACTGTACTGATACCTTGTAGAAGAATGATTCTTAACTTTGTTTTGGTCATAGATATCGTTTTTTTAAAATTGTGATAAAAAACCTAAGATTTACCCTCTTAACCATTTTTAAATGTACAGTAGTATTAACTGTATTCACATTGTTGTGTAACAGTTCTCTAGGACTTTTTCATCTTGCAGGACTGAAACTCTATACTCATTGAACAACGCCCCATTTACCCTTTGCCCCCACTGCCTGGCAACCACCATTGTATTGTCTACTCTAGATATCTCATATGAGTGGAATCATACACTATTTGTCCCTTTGTGACTGGCTTATTTCACTCAGCATAATGTCATCTTGTAGCATGTGTCAGGATTTCCTTCTTTTTTATGACTGAATAATCCGTTGCATGTATTTACCACATTTTCTTTATGTGGTATGTCCATTTATCTGTTTATGGACATTTGGGCTACTTCTGTCTCTTGGCTGTTGTGAGTAATGCTGCAGTATACGTGGGTGTATATTGAAATTTTGATAGTGATTGCATTGAATTTGTAGATTGCTTTTGGTACTATGGTTGTTTTAACAATATTAAGTCTTCCAATCCATGACCATAGGATGTCTTTCCATTTATCTGTGTCTTTAATTTCTTTCAGCAGTGTTATGTAGTGTTCAGTGAATAGGTCTTTTGCCTCCTTGGTTAAATTTACTGCAAAGTATTTCATTCTTTTTGTTGTTGTTGTTGTTTTGGTACGCGGGCCTCTCACTGTTGTGGCCTCTCCCACTGCGGAGCACAGGCTCCGGACGTGCAGGCTCAGCGGCCACGGCTCACGGGCCCAGCCGCTCTGTGGCACGTGGGATCCTCCTGGACCGGGGCACGAACCCGTGTCCCCTGCATCGGCAGGCGGACTCTCAACCACTGCGCCACCAGGGAAGCCCTATTTCATTCTTTTTGATGCTATTGTAAATGGGATTTTAAAAAATTTTTTTTACAAAGGAATAATATTTATTGTTCATATAGAAAATTTAGAAAAATTATAAAATAGAAAATAAAGATATCCATAGTCCTGTCACTCAGAAATAGTCACTATTTTTTCTTTTTTGTAATATACATTTAAATATATATATATAATACACATATGTAGGGACATTTTTAATAGAATTAATATCTTATGTATAATTTTTAACCTGGCCTTTTAATCACTTATTATGCCAGATACATGCCATTGAAAAGTCTTTGAAAACATTCTTCTTAATATTACCTATCAAAATTTGTTTAACCAATTCCCTATAGTTAGGTATCTAGTTATTCTGTTCTTTTTTTTTTTTTTTTTTTCTTTTCTTTTTGCGATACGCGGGCCTATCACTGTTGTGGCCTATCCTGTTGTGGAGCACAGGACTTTTGCTCTCAACCACTGCGCCACCAGGGAAGCCCTCTTCTTGGTACTTTTTACTTTTATACTACATTGACTTACTCTGCCCTAGTGATCCTGTATGGACCATTTATACCTACCATCTTATTCTCAGTGATTTTGCTTTTATAAAGCTCTATTTCAAATGGTGGTTTGTTAATTCTTTGAAACTCATAAGACGCTTACTCATAGGAAGAGCAGTATTTTTATGAAATTGTAGTTAGGTTCTTAGAAGGACACATGAAAACCTATTCTAATCCAAACTATGACTGAACTATTCTACTTTTCCAAAGTAAAACAGGGCACATCAGAAACCAATAAAACCAGATGTAGTTTATCTTTAGTTTGTATCGGAAGGGAAAATTAAGTAGATTTGAATACGGAATAGATATTAATAAATATTCTGAAGAAGAATCTTGGATACATTTAAAAGCTTAGAAATGGGTCCGTTTCTTTGTTTAAAGGTATCACTAACAGTATTTTCACATCACTGGGCTTAGTTTTAAATCTACAAATGATAATGTGAGAGAAGCGGGGAGGGGAGGGGAGAGAAAGAACTGAATAGGAAAGATTGTGTTAGGTGAAATTAACACATCACTATAACAGAGCGTATCACTGTAACAGTTACCATTTTTTGTTCCTGTTTGATTTTTTTGAAATCTAGGTACTTCCTATGTTATCCAGTTTTGGAAACTGTAAATTAGCATTTATAGGAGTATGTATTACTTGAGTAATGTGATAAGTGGAGTACTAAGATTGTGCTCAACTGAATGTACCTGTAACTCGATTCATGAACTTTAGCTTAATTAAATATCTTCAAGAAATTTTGTCTTCATTATAGAGGATGTTGCCTGCAGATGGATTATTTTGATATTTTACTTTAAATTTTCTGACTACCTGATTGAGAAGAATCTTTAAATAAATTTGACCCCAACCATTTATAATTGCTTTGTTTTCTTTTTTGTTTTTAAATGATGAGTATATCTTTATCTGTACGCAATTAAGCTATTCTGGACAAATTATGGACAGTTTAAGATAATTAAAATTTGTTATATATATGACTAGTGATTACCTTGCTTCAGTACCTCTCTAAAATGTTTGTTCAATTATTGCTATTAAGATTGTAACGTTCATTGTAACAGTATATATTTAAGATTCTGATGACAATAGGAAATTCTATTTTAATGATTTTTTGTTATTATTATTTTTAGAGTCAGCTTAGTCAATGTAATAATGCCCTGGAGAACTCGGAAGAACTACTAGAATTTGCAACAAGGTCATTAGATATAAAGGAACCTGAAGAATTTTCAAAGGTACCAAAAAACCAACCAAAAAAATGAGACTAATCCACTTAAAAAGGAAAGTGTTGTTTAAAAGAAAATGGTGTTTTCCCGTTTGATTTTGGATTCATTCAGTCATTTCTGATAGAAATTTTGGATTCATTCAGTC
The DNA here is from genome assembly GCF_059928025.1 of Delphinapterus leucas. Classification (NCBI taxonomy): domain Eukaryota; kingdom Metazoa; phylum Chordata; class Mammalia; order Artiodactyla; family Monodontidae; genus Delphinapterus; species Delphinapterus leucas. The sequence continues at coordinate 97,724,950 of NC_143134.1, forward strand.
ATTTCTGATAGAAAAGGCTTGGCAGTTCTTGTTAAGTAAAATGCTAGCTGTTCATTTATTCCAAAGCATATACTTAGAAGTGTGTGTCATTGGGGTCACGAACAAATTAATTATTTGTTTAATGCTCAATTCAGATGAATGACATTACTCTTTTTTTCAATTACTTCCCCCTTGGTCATTTATTTTAAAGGTACTTATATACTTTAACTGAGTCATACCTTTGTTATAAACATTTTATAACTAAGGAAAGAAGATTGATATTGCTATTAACATTCATAAAAATCTAAGTTGATGTACCTTTCAATGAGCTGATTGGGAAAACATCATGACTTGATGCATATGAAAACATTGTGAAACTTACTAAATTTGTTATTAAATGTCCCAGTGTTCAGCTTAAGTAATTGTTTGAATGCTTTATTAAAATATGAAAATGTAGGTCCCTAAGGGGTATATTTGGTGTGAAGATACAAATAGTAGAGCAAGAAGACTGCTAATGTTTTAACCTAGATCCTGGTGTTTAAGAGATACTGAATTCTAGATTCTTATTCTTATTTTAAGTAGAGTCATTTTTAAATGATTACCAATTTATCAAATCATTTGATATTTGATATAGAATAAGTATGTAGACTATATAGAACATGGCATGAAAGAGTGTGAAATAAAGCTATATAATTAGTAAAATATATACTGTGAAGTAGTCTTATCAAGATAAGATATTTGAGTTTGATATTTTCTTGGTCTTTGTGGACTGTGTAGTGAGCTGCTTGAAAGGTAGCTTTATAATCCATGTGTGCCCACCAGTGATTTTATTTTATGATTTTTCTATGAACTTGAGGGTAGAAGAAACTTCCTTGAGAAGATAACATTTGCTGACTTAAATCCCTGCATCTTGAACATGAACTTTAAAAATTAATTCCTTTTGACTAAATGAATGGAAATTTCTTTTGCTGTAAACGAGTTAACCAATTAATTCTTGAATTTGGATGTCGGTTGTAAGAAAATTCATCTTTGCACTTTGTAAGACTTATTATATAAAGGAATTATGAGGGAATAGTATCATACTTTAAATTATTCTAAAAGTATAGATATGTCACCTATTCAGAGGGCATTTATGTGATAACCTCAAATATCTGGAACATAGCAAAAAAAAAAAACATGCAGAAAGCAAAAGATGTCTGAGTCAGCAGAATCAGTGTCGCACAGTTCGTGAGTGGCAGTTAATATCTTCTGTTCATGATAGTGTCTCAGAATCTGTTGACTATTAATATGTACATGGTACTACTAAGTTTTTAGGTTTTTTTCCTTTTTGTTTCCTGGTTGTCAACAGATTCCCCTTCTAGTGGAGTAGGGCAGCTGTTAATGACAGGCATAATCATAGCAGCAAGAATTAACAGCTGAGCACCTGAGAGCGGAAGAAGACAGGAAAACTATAAAATGTGGACATAGTACTCAAAAATAGCTTGAATCCAGTTGAGTTTAAATAGGACCTGATGCTTGGAAAAACTGATAAAAGTTTGTTTCTCCCAAGTTTCTCTTTCCATTGACATTTTCAGAGTCCTTTCTTCTTCCTCTCAAAAGATTCTGTTCTCTTTCTCTCTCCTTTGTTCTTTCCAGCTTTGTTAAAACATGTTTCCAGTATACTGTAAATTGGAAAGGTTCTGATAAAATAAATCACCTTGTGGTTTAAATATATTTTCTTCATGTGCCGCTTTGCTTCTTATCTTACTATTTTGGTCTTGTCTTCCAGCATTTTGCAGTACTGCCTAGTAGCTTGATCCCTTTGGAGATGTGTTGAAATGAATTATTTGTCAGTGTTTCCTAGCCAGAAATCTGAGTTTATTGTTCAAGAAAAATGCTTAACTGAGAGTTACTTGCAATTGTTTTCTTAGTATATCCAAATAGTATCCAGATTATGGTTTGATTCCAAGTCAAAAACTAAATGTACTTTCCTAACCAGCTGCATGGACTCCAGGCTTGCCTCAGATACCTAACTGCTGACAGAGTAGGGAAAGATGACTTGGAAGATTAATTATTGGACTAGGAGTATGTTGTTAGATATTTGGAAACAATTCTTTTAATGTATATTATTTGCAAATATCTCATATTAAAGTGATTAAAGCAGATTAATATGAATAACTCATGGGGACAAAAAATATTGTAGGCTGAAATCTAGGCCATGAGTCCTTTTAGACTTCATTATCTTCAAAAAGAGTATTTTATATACTAATATTTAAGTGATCATGTTGCAGTACATCAGCATGAGAATTGAACACAAAGCTATGTTAATTATTTACCAGCATTAGACAGTCTGAAAGTGAACAAGTAAAAATAGCACAAATGGAAAAGGATTTTAGAACAAATTTTCACTAATTTTTTTTAACTGTTAGAAGTTTGGTTGATAGTAAATATATGCAGAAAGATCACCAGCAGATGAGTTCTGGATCATTAGCTTTATTTCTGGTTGAACAAGTAGCCAAAGCCCCAGCAGACTTGGTTTTTCTGCTAATAACTGGCTTGCAGAACACTGCATGGATCCCTTAGCAAAATTAATATTCCTACCAACTCCCCCTCTCCTCCGAATTTAGAACTTGAATTTTACCTATGAAAAGAGCTGAATTTATGGGACATTTTCCAAGTCAATATAACTAACCAGCCACTTCATCCCAATCTTGCCACAAGTAACTCAGTTGTCAGACAAGGAGGGAGGGAATGGTTACCTGCCCACAGGTGCTTACACTGGAGAAAAAAGTACAGAATAAGGTGAAAGGGAAACAGTCTTCTAGATTAGATCACAGATGAAAAGGGAGAAAGGATTTTGTGTATTTCCAACTTCTGACTCACAGTAACTCACCATTAGAATATTATTCAGCAGGTGTCAATCTCTGACCACTGGAAGGAGCAAATAAGGAGAGGGGTGGAAGCTCACTCAGTATTTTCAAGGGAGCAGACGTAGTACTGGCAGAAACTCCTTCTGTGGCTGCAGTCAGGAATTCTGGGAGAGGAGAGGACCACCAACAAAAGCATGAAGGGAATTCCCTGGCGGTCCAGTGGTTAGGACTCTGTGCTTCCACTTCACGGGGCACGGGTTCGATCCCTAGTTGGGGAACTAAGATCCTGCAAGCTGCTCGGTGTGGCCAAAAAAAAAAAAAAGCATGAATGTTTCAGTTATGACGGCAGTTTAAAAACAAGTCTAAATATTTAAGAATAGCTCAAACTATAACTTTTCACCTTTACTTCATTTGTAGGTGTTTATGTCTTACAGAAATGCAGTCTCCTATTATATAAATGTACTTAGTCATAGAGTACAGATGTATGTGGTACTGTATTACATGGTTTTTGTTTTTTTTTTTTTTTTTTTGGGGTACGCGGGCTTCTCACTGTTGTGGCCTCTCCCGCTGCGGAGCACAGGCTCCGCAAGTGCAGGCTTAGCGGCCATGGCTCACGGGCCCAGCCGCTCCGCGGCACGTGGGATCTTCCCGGACCGGGGCATGAACCCATGTCCCCTGGATCGGCAGGCGGACTCTCAACCACTGCGCCACCAGGGAAGCCCTGTATTCCATGTTTATTTCAAGTTATTTACTAGGGTTTTGTGAAGAAGACTTTTAAATGATCATGTTTTTGGAAAAATAGTGCTTTTTATAAACAGATAAATATATGTATGGGAAATATAAAACTTCTAATGTTTGGAATCAACCAGTATGCAGTAGTTTTTTTTGAAATCTAGTATTTTTTGCCTAAGGGAAAATTGCACTTTGAACCAGTCTCTTATTTACTCTCTCTGACTGAGTCCCCTTCATTTTCCAAGTTAATCCTTAATATGGTATTTTTGGGGTGAAGGTAGAAGTCTTAGTAATATATTGTAAAAAGTATTAAATATTTACCCCCTAGTCATTTTCAAATTGTCTGAAAGAAACATTGCAAAATTATCTGTCCCAAATCTAATAGGATAATCTGAAGTATGAAACAATGTGAACATATAGACATAACTTGAAAAGTTTCCTCAATGTTGCGTGGCATTCACGTTTTTACTAGGAACTCTATTGGACTTTACTGCAAATCAAAATCAAGATAAATCTTCTCCTGAAAATGTGACATCTAGCCTTTGTTACATTCATTGTTTTGACAATGTTAGTATATTTTTCTCTCAGCAGTTATCATTCAGAAACAGATATGTTCTTATTTTTGTTGCTGTTTCAGTGCTCTGATTTTAACTAACTTTTCCCTTGCTACCTTTCTCTATTTCAGCCTGTATTTTGGAGAATTAGATTGTTAAAATGTTTAATTTATTTTAGATAATTTAAAAAAGTCATTATCTACACATAAGATGGTTTAGGATGGAGTTTAGGGTTCAAAGATATCATTGTGCTCATCATTTTATAGATGAGATAATTGAGTCCTAAAAGAGTTAAGTGACTTGCTGGTTAATGTGATGGGCTGAAACTCAGAGCTCTTAAAACTTGGTCTAATGCTCCTTATTTTTAAAAAGTTAAAAAAATTTCTGCTGGTTGGGAAGAAATTTGGAAATCTCATATTTTGTTCTGTTTGGGTAAATGATTCATTGAGTACAGTAAGCAAGGTCTAAAACTTCTTTATTATTCCTATTTTAATTGTGTTTAGGAAACACTAATTAGCTCCTCCATATATGGAACTATTTCAGAGTACTTTGCTTCTAATGTCTTTCTATAAATGAGAAAAATGAAGATATTAAGAAGAAATATAGAAACAATAAGATCTTAATCTTCAAAGGGCTGAAATAAATTCATGGAGGAAAGTAGTTTCTATATCTACTCATTGCAGATTGGGAAAAGATCTGGTTTAAATACTTTATATTTAATTGGTAGTGATAAAAAACCATTTGTGATTACTCCTCCATTATTATTACAGTTTTATTTAAGGAAGTTTGGTCTCAGGTGACAGATTCACATAACTGGTAAAATAAAGGGTCAGAATTGTAGGATTTATTTTAAATAACATTTGAGAGATGGAGGAAGGGAATCTCAGAGAGAGAGAGAAAGGAGCCATCTCTGATGATAAGAGAGAAATGAGTTGTTGGCAAACAGGATTTCAGTAGAATATTGAAATCGAAATAGTGATTGAAATTGAAAATAGTGATGTTGAGCAAAGTAATATGACTAATGTTTCTTGAAGGCTTTCCAATCGTGTACACTGTCATAACCTAAAAATCTAAGTATTCACTGAGACCTCTTCATAATTCACGAAGTGGTATTATGTAGATACAAATAAATGTATTGGAGACAGAGCAGTGGTAAATCCTGGGATCAGGTGGTACTCATTAAGTAGAGACGTTTAATTGACAAAAATGCATCACTCTTGGAACTGAAACTTAGAGGAATCAAGCAACATATTAATGTATATCTTTTGGACAGCTTTCTGCTTTGGGAGAAGAAATTCCAGGAAAAAATTAAACAATCTATTTTCCAATTTAAGACATTTCTTGAAGTTGGGCCCTTATATTGAAATACCTGCATAATTTGAGACTTTCTATCCTTTTCTCATTGCACAGTATAACTTCTTCAACCTCTCCTGCATTTATACAGTGTATATACTATAAAATTTGAACCTAAATGAAAGAGGAACCATGGAGGGTCTCCAGTTTTACCAACTGGGTGTATTTATATATATAAATACATGGGATACATATATAAATACATGGCAACAATTTTTCCTAGATTATCTGGCTTTTCATCTATTTTCTGGTTTGTCATGAACAGCCTAGTATATTAAACAATAACATGAAAGCTTTACATGCATGTGTACATGTGCACACTTGCACACAGATGCACTGAAAAAATGGCACCTTATTAAATTAATACTAGACACAACATGTGTAAAGAAACATCAAGTGCAGAGTCGAGTCTCCTCTTCCCCTCCTTTCACACTTGTATAAAAATCTTTGGTTATAATTCTAGCTATAATGACAACAATTTTTTAAAAATCAGTGTAATTAACTTTTTAAAGGTAAATTCGACATACAATATTAGTTTCTGATGTATGTGTAATTGACTTTTTTTTAACATTTCTTACTCCTAGTACCAAAGTAGGTACTTTGTACTTTTATGTATGACTCATGGCACGTATTATAGATGCCACAGAATTGGGTTGTTTGCTGTAGTATCTGGAGCTTGGAATGCGTCTTTAGAAGCATTAAGGACCAAATAGAATGATTAGTATACAAGGTCATGGAGTTGATTATGATAGTGATGGGATGTGCTCATTTTCTAAATCTCAGTTCTGTTCTTTTTGTGTAGACAGGTATGCAGACCAGAATATTTTAGGATGGGTATAAAAATGACTAATACCAAGTAAGAACAATATTAGAACTGAAGAAGAGAGACAACAGAAACATTGCTGAATACATGTAATTAATGTTCAATTAAATTTAGTAGTTATTAAATATTACTATGTGCCGAGCTTTATGCTAGACACTGGGGTTAGAATATCAAGCATAGTAGCCATGTTCTATATTAGATGTGTTGTTAATTATGATGGTCAGTGTGGGGAAAAAACCTTTTGTTGGACCTATTATATGGTATGTAAATTTAAAGGGGACAGCAGTTTCTGCATGTATTTTTCATCAATTTTCTGTGACATACAGCACTGAGTAATAGCTGTGCCCTCTTCCTAAACTTGTGCTAGCATTCTCAAAAAAAAAAAAAGATGCCTTAAGTAGCGTAGGTTTAAGTTGGCAGCTTCTCTGAAGTCATCTGAGGGAAAGACCCTATTGCTAGAAGTGTTTCTTTGGTTTCTCCTTGTCTGAATTTTTGCCATTACAACTTCATTTTTTGGGGTAAAGGATTGTAGAACTGCAGCCTAGTTTTATATATTAGCAGGCAAGCTCTCAGAATACAAAGTCCTTGCCCAGTGAAGGCAAGTAGAGAAAACTTGGAAGAACCATTTATGAAGTGGTGAAAGAGATCTCTGAAGAAAAATTGAAGAGCAGATTTGAAATGTATAAGAAAACCATCAGAATGCATAGAAATGTGTGCCCCATGAAGGAGATTGATTGTTCTAGTTGAAGAGTGTCAGACTGAATGAAAGTGGAGGTGTGTGTTGATAATCTTAAGGTAAGAAAAAACATTTATAGTCATCTGGAATTAGTTTGCAGTGTTAAATTTTCCTCCTTATTTTAAGGTGATTTATATCGGGACTGGATTTCCAACTATAGTTCTAACATCACGTTATGCAAGCTGATGTGAACTGTACAGATTTCTTGTAATTTATGTTTTGGTGAATATGAACTAATCTATTTCAGGGTTTTTATCCTAACTTTTCTTGCATGTCACTGCCATTGAAACTTGCATGAAAAGCACTAACTGCCTTCTTTCTCTTCTCCCTGATTTGCTCCAAGGCTGCCAGACAGATCAAGGATAGGTATGGTATAAAACCTACGTTTTTATTTAAGTATCAACAGTGAAGTCAGAAATGAAATTCAAGAAGTTTCTTATTAGAATCTCGTTGGTTAAAATAAATACACCTAATGGCAAAGTGCAAAAAAAAAGAGAAAAAGTCTTCTGCATATATTCCGGAATAAACAGTATATCAGCAAGATTTTTAAAACATAGTTATTGACAATTATGTACTTCCAAAAGAATTTCATTTCTGGTATAATATAGTTTTAGTACAGTTCTTAATTAGCTATGCTAGTAGATGGGGAACCATTTTGAATAATTAAAAACATATATATTCCTGAATGTATTTTTTGTTGTTCTTAAATTTTACCAATATAAGCGTGTCTTATTTTATGAGAAGTTACAGCCTTATTTCGTTCCTCAGGAGCTAAAGCTCTCCTTTTTCGCTCCCTCCTGCAGCTGACGCAGCCCCAATAAAGCCTTGTCTGAATTTCTTGTCTGGCCTCTAGTCAATTTCTGTTGATCGGGGGAAGGCCAAGAACCCTGGTCGGTATCACAACCACAGCAACAAAAGCCAGCCTGATGATAACTCGTTATGTTTGTGATCTGTGTCTCAGATGTACTACTTGGACTCAACCTACTGGACCTACTGGGTCAATAAAGTCCTTAAAAGCCACACACACAAAACAAGAGCTATTGCTCTCCTACTTCACTGCTCTCCTGTTTAACACCTTTGTATTCTCATTCCATCTTGTTCCTGGTGCCATCTCTATTTCTAATGCCACTACTGTCTAGTTTGTGGGAGGAGAAGACTAAAGAAAATGATGATAGGCTTTGGCTTAAAGGTCTTTACCATTGGTAGAGCCAGGATTAGCACAGGTAATTTAGTATTTGCTGTAATGAATGTACGAAAGGGCTAAAAGAGCTGTTGGCAATTTTGGATTGGGTTATCACAGAACGGATGGTTTTGATCTGCTTGGCTAGTCACTGAGCATTGACTGTAGTGAAATTATCACTTAAGGTTTCTTCATTTGAGGAAAATGAAATTCTCTGAAAGGCACAGCTCTTCAAAGCACCACTCTGAGTCCTAGATTAAATTATTCATCAGATAATTCACAAAATTATTCTGTATGTATTATGTGAAAACCAGTGTTGTATTATTAATCTTGGCTGAAGACTTCAACTCTTGTGTTTTTCTAGTGGCCTTTTATTTGACTAGAGGCAAGATTCACATGGCAGTCATAGCATTCTTAGCACAAATATTAATTTTTCTATTTTTTGCATATTTTTTAAAAATCAATTTTTATTGGAGTATAGTTGATTTACACTGTTGTGTTAGTTTCTGGTGTACAGCAGAGTGAATCAGTTATTCATGTACATACATCCACTCTTTTTTAGGTTCTATTCCCATGTAGGTCATTACAGAGTATTGAGTACAGCTCCCTGTGCTCTACAGTATTTTTCGTATATTTTATATCAGGGAGTGTTTAAAGACTTGGATTATTCTTATAAATCCTGGATGTAGAAAGGAGATTATGAGAGTTTGAAAGTGAAAAGTATTGGCTGTATGAGGAATGGATGCTAGGTAGGTCAGTTTTCTGGATAAGGTATATTTGGGTTATGTGTGCTGGAATTTGCTGTAAGTAATCCATCTTCCACCCTGGCTAGAGTATTCTTCTGTTTAGCCACCTACTGCACAAAATCCTGCTCTGGTCCATGATTTTCTGGATTAGAAGTCACTTCCTAATCAGGCTTTGGGCCATCCAAAGACTTTGAAAGAAACCTTGCAGTTATTTTCTCTTTGCAAAAATAAAACTAGGAGGAAGAGATCCTTGTGTTCAGCTTTTACTATTAGAAATGAACCAAATGGTACATATATACAATGGAATATTACTCAGCCATAAAAAGGAACGAAATCTGGTCATTTGTAAAGACGTGGATGGACCTAGAGTCTTTCATACAGAGTGAAGTAAGTCAGAAAGAGAAAAACAAATATCGTATATAACGCATATATGTGGAATCTAGAAAAATGGTAATATGAACGAACCTATTTGCAGGGCAGGAAGAGAAACGCAGATGTAGAGAATGGACGTGTGGACACGGGTGAAGGGTAGGGTGGGATGAATTGGGAGATTAGGTTTGACATAAATACACTACCATCTGTAAAATAGATAGCAAGTGGGAACTTGCTATAAAGCACAAGGAGCTCAGCTTGGTGCTCTGTGATGACCTAGACGGGTGGGATGGTCGGGTGAGGGGGGTCCAAGAGGGAGGGGATATATGTATACATACAGCTGATTCACTTCATTGTACAGCAGAAACTTAACACAACATTGTGAAGCAATTATACTCCAGTAAAAAAAAATGGGCAAGGTGAATTAAAACATTCCTAACCACATGGAACCTGTAATGTAGAGATGTATCTGTGGATTTTAGATTGTTAGTTTGGGCTTTGAGGCACAGTTGTCTAAATATATTCAGTTTAAAAATAAAAAGTTCAGTCTTTTGGAAAATTATAGCATTGTTGTACATCTAACTTGATTTATGGAGACTGAAATTTTCATTGTCTAGAAAATGTCATTATTCTTTTTTTAGGCTTTGATAGGCCTTTCTGATATATCTTTAGGGGATATAATTTTTCTTTGAGGCCATAGTGATATTTTTCCCCCAGATTTATCTTGAGGAGTGTACATACTATGCTTTTATTTGTTGGGTTTTTTTTTAATTGAAGTATAGTTGATTTACAATGTTGTGTTAATTTCTGCTGTGCAGCAAAGTAATTCAGGTATACATAGACGTATACATTTTTAAATATTATTTTCCATTATCGTTTATCACAGGAGAGGCCATAATGGTTAAATCAAGTTTTACAGATAAAGTTTCAGGTTTAAATTCCTTAAAATACTTTCAGATATTTTTCTCAACAGTTCTCAACAAACTTTTAAATCATCAGGTTTAGAAGCAACCAAGTAAGTTCAAACCTGTTCATTGATTCAGTGGGCATTTACCAAGTACCTATCTGAATATAGCTCTTTAAGAAGTCTTTAAATCGAAAGATACTTGGGACTGTCAAGAACAACATATGTAAGATTTAGCCTTTGTTCCTAACTTCTTATTGATGTAATCTGAAATTTTATTATTGAGAACCAAGAGCTTAAAGTAATAATGTGTGAAATGCTCAGCATTATACTTGCCATTCAGTTAAGTGTGAGTTCCCTTCTCCATAAATTGTTTTTTAGTATAGCACTTCCTTTTTTTTTAAATTAAAGTGTTGTTGATTTACAATGTGTTAATTTCTGCCGTACAGCAAAGTGATTCAGTTATACATATATATACATTCTTTTTTTATATTCTTTTCCATTATGGTTTATCACAGGATATTGAAGGTAGTTCCTGTGCTATACAGTAGGACCTTGTTGTTTATCCATTCTATTGATATATATAATAGTTTGTATCTGCTAACTCCGAATTCCCACTCCATCCCTCCACAACCCCTTCTCCCCCCTTGACAACCACAAGTCTGTTCTCTCTGTCTGTGTGTCTATCTCTGTGCTGTAGTTAAGTTCATTTGTGTCATATTTTAGATTCCACATATAAGTGGTATCATATGGTATTTTTTTCTCTCTGACTTCGCTTAGTATGATAATCTCTAGTTCCATCCATGTTGCTGCAAATGGCATTATTTCGTTCTTTTTTTATGTCTGAGTAGTATTCCATTGCATATATGTACCATATCGTCTTTATCCTTTCATTGGTCAATGGACGTTTAGGTTGTTTCTAAGACTTGGCTATTGTGAATAGTGCTGCCATGAACATAGAGGTGCACGTATCTTTTTGAATTATAGTTTTGTCCAGATACATGCCCAGGAGCAAAATTGCTGAATCATATGGCAACTCTGGTTTTTTGAGGAACCTCTATACTGTTCTCCATAGTGGCTGCACCAATTTACATTCCCACCAGCAGTGTAGGAGGGTTCCCTTTTCTCCACACCCTCTCCAGCACTTGTTATTTGTAGACTTTTAATGATGGCTATTCTGACCAGTGTGAGGTGGTGCCTCATTGTAGTTTTGATTTGCATTTCTCTAATTATTAGCGATGATGAGCATTTTTTCATAGCACTTTCTTCTTGATAAATAGATCAGCTGTTGTTCACTCTTTGTTACTACTAAAGTGACTACTTTCCTAGTTTTAAGATGAAAGAAAATGACTGAATACAGCAACAGTGTGACATTTTTCATCCCCAAGTAACTGAATACAGCAATATGTTTGATACCTTTCATACCATTGATCTTTAGGGTAGTTTGGTAGATCTGAATGACTAGGCCTGGTATTCCCTTTGTTCCTGCAGCTCTATTTACTTCCTCTGCCAAATTCTGTACTAGGAGGACAACATTCATGAATAGCATTTTTGTGTCATTTTTTGACCAAAGATAATAAGGAGAGTTACTTTGTGATACATGTGGAAATCTACTGTAATATGAAAAATTGAAATTTGAGATAAAATAACAAACGAATAGAATATGAGAATTTCTTTTAATCTCTAGTTTTAATTGACAGAACAATTTCCCCCTGCTTTGGGTAAAATTATGTCTGGTATGGCTTCTTCCTTTCTTTGTTTTGTATACCACATTCATCTAAAATATATTTATTGAGTTTCTATTATTTCCATGGCATGTGGTTTCACAGGGCTGTTTCTTCTTGTCTCCTTCCATTCAGTTGATGTTGATAGATCAGAGTGATACCTACTAGCATGGTATTCAAAATTGTAATTTTACTTCTCTCCTTTCTCATCCATGGCCTATAGCAACTACCAAGCTATGCAGTATTTGCTCAGTGTACCTCTACTTTTATTTAAGGACACATGGAATGGCTGTGACAACTAGGCAGAATGTTTGAATCAGGGTATATTTACAGTTCATTATTTGGCATATGAAAAGGAGTGAGGCTGGCATCAGGAAATCAGATTGAGTGTACAGAGGTTCAGATGATTGTTGGGTCTGTTAAAGATGATTTATCTTGGATATTTGTCTCTTGAGTTATTTGTAATTTTATGCAATTTTGTAAAACTGGCTGGAGGAAGGTTCTTTAAGGGTTATCTTAAATGTCTTTAAATTTAAAAACATTTTACAGTTTTTTATTAAGTTAATTTTCCAAAGATCTAAAAGCAATAGCTTCTGAAATCACTAGAGTGAAGTATGTTCTATCTGTTCGTTTTATAAGTTAAATATGATACGATACTTCCCATTCTTTTATTTTTAAAAGAATGTTTATGTTTGTGTTTTCTGTAGAGTGACAATGGCTTCAGCTTTTCGCCTTTCTTTGAAACCAAAGGTCAGTGACAGCATGACTCACTTAATGGTGGATTTTTCTCAGGAAAGACAGATATTGCAAACTTTGAAGTTTTTGCCAGGTAAGTTAGTACATATATTACATGTAAAGTTATTTAAAAAACCCTTTTTTTCCTTCAAGATTTTTCTGTAATGAACATTAGAATGTAAATATTAAGGAAGGATAGTGTGTTTTTTTTTTTCTTCATTCAGCTAAGGAATAACTGAATTTGCTAGTCTTTATTTTTAGATATTTTACTGATAGTAAAGATTCCATTTTAAGAACCCAAGAAAGGGATACCTTTTGTTGCTAGTTTGGCAGAGAGAAGCAATATGCCATGGTGGTTCACAGTGAGTCGTGGGGCCAGACATAGATTTGCATCCTGGCTACCGCTTACTTGCTGTGTAGCCTTAACAAGTTATTTAACTCTCCCTCATTTTCTTCATCTTTAAAATGTGATGTTATCCTTCTGGGGTTTTTATAAGGATTAAATGAATTGAGACCTCTAAAGCACTTGAAATAGTACCTGGCACATAGTTAACATGCAGTGAAAGTTAACGGTTATCATTACCATTATTGTGGTGGTTGCTGGTTCAGATGGAATTTTATTTCCAGTAGTAATGTGTTAACATTGGTTTATTAGAGTATTAGTATGAGGGTATTCCAGCAGTCAGAACCATTTGAAATTGAGTCCCAGGTTATTGTCCACAGGTGTGAAAGAGCCAGTTAAGGACCTTTCGGTTATTATTTTCTTTTTACTAACATCAAGTAATGTGGTTAAGTTGATAGCTAAAACAATTTGGACTTGGTGATTTGGGGGATCAGGAAATCTCTTGAAAGCAAAGTGTTTTACTTACAGGTTTATGGTTTTTGGAGGTTAGCTGTTTTTGAGTAGAGAATGTTGATCATATGAAACCATTCTTTTCTTCTCTGAAGATTTAGTCCAGGACTTTAGAATATGATTGGAAAGACAAAGTTAGTAGTCATGAAACTATAATGGAACTAGTAATGGCAGTACAAGTGAAGTATTAACTTGTGTGGTATAGATCAGAAGTTCTAGAGGAGTTTAGAGAAGGAAAAGATGAGAGAAGGAATCATAGTTGTAGAGGAAGGAAGTATACGTACTTGTCAGTGAATACCTATCTATAAATTGGCCCTTCAGAATTCCTAACCATTATATTTTCATTCACACTACTACTCAATTCAGAAGGAGAGTCAGGAGTGGTAGATTGTGAATATACACATGAGTAGTAGTAGTTTGATTTTTAAAAAAAACTACTAAAAAAGAAGTCTTCTCACCATTATTTTCCTTGATTTTCAGTGATGGCTTAACAAACCAAGGCCATGTCTGCCGTACAGTCAAGTAGATTGCATGCACAGTTAGGATTTCCTCTTTTGCAGACTGTTAAGACAGTCTGAAGGAATGAGGTATAATGAAAAGCAAGAAATCCTTTTGTGGAGGAGTTTCATCCTGAAGGAAGGTATAATAGGTTGTTAAAATTTATGAAAGGTGAATTCATATTACTAATTTTTTGTATTCTGCTAGAGCATAAAAGTTTCCTATAAGATCCAATCAGATTAACTTAAAAATGAATACCTTCATCCCTTAATAATTCCTTCTATAAACACTGCAAAAATCAACTCTATACTGAATTATGTATAGTAATGAGTTTTGGACTTATCTGAGCCTGCACATTGTAAGTGATGATGATGGATGATAATAATTACAGTCATTTTCTTCTGCTCTAAGCCATTATTTATACATTGAAACTTAGAGTTTATATCCTTTCTGAGCCTCTGCAGCCAAGAAGAGAAACATGTTTGTGGCAGTGTTGATGTCAGTTGTCCTTTTACATTCACATGCAGAGAAAAACATTAGCAAAATTCTTACACCAATGTCCACACAATTTAACTGTTGCTTTATGGAAGTTGCTGTGAATTGCTTTCCATTCTCATTTCTAAAGAGAGTTCTGTCTTTCCTAATATTTTTATATTACAAGTTTACGAACATTCATCTTCCCCTGAACTTTTATCCCACATTTGTTGAAACTCTTCTCTTACTTCTGTTTAGAATATTGGGTGAACTTCCTACATATCAGATCCAAGTCACTCTTTTTTTTTTTTTTTTTTTTTGCGGTACACGGGCCTCTCACTGTTGTGGAGCACAGGCTCCGGACGCGCAGGCTCAGCGGCCATGGCTCACGGGCCCAGCTGCTCTGCGGCATGTGGGATCTTCCCGGACCGGGGCATGAACCCATGTCCCCTGCATCAGCAGGCAGACTCTCAACCGCTGTGCCACCAGGGAAGCCCCCAAGTCACTCTTAATTTGACCTACCACTCTTTTTTTTTAATTTAATTTTTATTTTATTTTGGAGTATGGTTGATTTACAGTGTTGTGTTAGTTTCAGGTGTAAAGCAAAGTGATTCAGTTATCCATACGCATATATCCGTTTTTTCAGATTCTTTTCCCATATAGGTTATTACAGAATATTTGACTTAAATTATCTAAATTTTCTTTTTCCCTCCCAAGTTTGCTTTCTTCTGGGGCCATTATTCACAAGAAAGAAGAATCTTCTTGCTAGTACATTCTTACTGGAATGGTAGCTGAATTTGGGAGATAGATAGTGGGGAGTTAGCTGGACCCACTTACAAATTAAGTGATTCTGTCTGTATATAAGCCTCTTGGGACATTCAGTACAGGTTTTAACTCAGCAAAACTATAAAATTACTACATGCCATAGGCCGTTACATTTCCTCACATGTAGGCACTGCACAGCATATTAAATTTATGAATGCCTGTATCTCTTCCCATAGCAATGAATAGTAGTCTGTATTGCTTATATTCCGGTAACAAGGGACTAACATCTGTAATGTATTATAGGGATGAAACCCCTACAGACAGATGAAGGAAATTAATCATAATGAGAAATGATAACTATTTCTTTGTTGTCTTACTGATAAGATATATCAGATTCCAAGTATTTATTGTACAATTACACACATGCAGTAGTTCAACTTTGAAGACTATAGCTAATGGAGATCAATTGTCCCACCTCTCTCCTTTCCTCCCTTTCCTACTAGTTAGGCTTGAAGATTTAAAATGTATATCAAATTGCTTTCATCTTGGTCTTGATTATTGTATCTAAGATATTTGGTTTACTTTGTTATTTCTCACATTGCTTTGAATTTTCATGTATAGAATTCCTTTGTTATTAATAGTTTTTTAAAAAATTAATACTCTTTTTAAGAACAAGTTTAGGTTTATGGAAAATTGGACAGGTAATACAGAGTTACCATATACTTCCCCTCCTCCCCCACATACAGTTTCCACGGTTATTAATGTCTTGCATTAGTGTAGTACTTTTGTAGTAATTGATAAATTATTATTAGCTAAAGTCCACAGTTTACATTAGGGTTCACTCTTGTGTTAAACAGTTCTACGACTTTTGATAAATGGATCATGTCATGCATCCACCACTACCTTATCATACAGAATAGTTTCACTGCCCTAAAATTCCCTTGTACTATGCCTGTTCATCCCTTGTATCCTGCAGTCTTGCTATAAGCTTGTTAGTTCCAGGAATTTTTCTGTTGATTCTTTGAGATTTTCTACATAGACAATCATGTCATCAGCAAACAAAGACAGTTTTATTTCTTCCTTCCTAATTTGTATATGTTTTACTTCTTTTCCTTGTCTTATAGCATTTAGCTAGAACTTCCAGTACAGTGTTGAGTAGGAGTGGAGAGAGGGGATGTCATTGCCTTAGGGGAAAATATCTAGTTTCTCAACATTAATGTTAACTGTAGTTTTTTTTGTAGATGTTCTTTATCAAGTAAAGTTCCCTAGTTTACTGAGAGCTTTTGTCATGAGTGAATGTTGGATTTTGTAAAATATTTTTTTCTCCATCTATTGATATGCTCATATAATTTTTCTTCTGATCATCTGATTTTTCTTCTACTGATGTGATAGTTTACATTAACTAGTTTAGAATGTTGAACCAACCTTACATACTTGGAGTAAATCTTTTAAAACTTTTTTTTAGCAACAAAAGGTTTAGATACAGTACTTGCACAGTTTCACACATTTCAGACCCATCTGTATCACTGGAGGACCACATTCTCCAGTTAGCCTGCTATTTAAGTGGAACATCTGTTAATGTTGAGGAGCTATGGAAAACCTCTTTCATGGAAAAGAAATTGATTAATGTTCATTCATGTTAATTGTGATTCATTTACCTCAGTTTGTTTTAATGAATCATAGAACTCTTTGGAGAAACGTTTAAAAATTCTTAAATATTTTGTGGGGTTGCGGAGTTCTTTTTTGTTCAGTGTTGAGAAATTACAGTTATTTTATAAACTAGGTTTTTTAAATACATTGAAAATACCTTGAATTATTTTAATCTTTGGATTCAAAGCAAGTTATTTTATTTTGTCAATAGTGATTTAATTTATATTCTCCAGCTGTTTGAAATAGCAGATTAAAAACGTGTTGAGAAGTAACAAATCATTCTTGATTCTTTATTCTTAGCATGTTTGAATTGCTTTTTGCTAACTAGGGTTTTAGTATACTTTGAATAAGTCTATGAAAAACTTTGAAATATGAATTTTAAAACAGAGCTAGAAAAATGGTTATTTTGCATTTATAAGGTATCCCTTCTCTTAGCCTGATTCAATTGAACAGTTTAAAAGCGACATGAAAAGCATAATTTGAACGACAAACATAAACACTGGATTAGTACTATAGTGAGAAACGAGCTTTTTTTTTTTCTTCAGTCCCCAAAGCTCCAGAGATAGATCCAGTAGAGTGTTTGGTGGCTGACAATTCTGTAACAGTAGCTTGGAGGATGCCAGAAGAAGATAATAAGATTGATCATTTTATACTGGAATATAGGAAAACTAATTTTGATGGACTTCCACGTGTAAAGGATGAGCGATGCTGGGAGATAATTGATAATATTAAGGGTACTGAATATACACTATCAGGTAAGATGACTGCATTTCATGAATCTCATTCTCGGAAGATAGATGTAATTGTGAAAAATATTTTGAATTACATTAAAAGATGAAGTTATTAAGTTTCTTTAGCCAAGCTGACTTTTTATATATTTATTATGGAAATGAATTTCTCTTAAAATATCAAGAAAACCTTCATTTTAATTACTTCTGGATATTTGCAATCTGGTAAAACAGTGTATTTAAAACAAACATGAAAGGATGTTCTGGAAACTGTATTTCAGAGTGACATTTAATTTTTACCTTGGTTTTCTAACAATAAAAAAAGCTGTCAATTTTCTAGATGTATACACTACCCCGCATTTCAGTGATACTGTAAAGACTTGCCTTTACCCTTTTTTGATAACCTTCACGATAATACTTAAAGTTAAGCTGTGACTTGGTATTAGAAATTTGTGTGTTGGCCTTTTGATAGTCTTTAAAAACATATCTGCATGTATAGGGGACTTTGGGTATTTGAAATGGCCAAATGTTGCCTGAGTTGTTCAATATTTTTTTTATGTGAGCAGTAACATTAGTAGCGTTACCATTACTGAGCACTTACCATTTGTCAGGAGCTGGGCTGAAGTGTATTACACAGTACATCTCATTTAATCAGTACAATACATCTCATTTAGTCTTTACGGTGAAGAGGTTGGTTTTCTCTTTTCTATTTTAACAGATACAAAACTGTGGCTCCGTCAAGTTGTTGAAGGTCCCATAGCTAGTAATTTTTGGATTGAGATTTTAACCTAGACCTGACTGACTTCAAAGTTTTGCCCTTAATCCTTATGCTTCACTTTCTCTTCAAATTCATTTTTCACATATGAAACAATGTGTCATAAATATAAAAATTCTATAGTGTCTACTTTCCAGAAATTGAATATGTTATTTTAAACTGTAGTGTGTCTCCATGAATGAAACCTTACTTATGAGGCTTGAGAGTATCTTTTTATTGCTAGGTTTAAAAAGCCCAGTGATAAACTGTATAATTTATTTTGAAGAAAATAATAGATAAATCATGATTTCTCTTATTTCAGGCATTATTACCCTTTTAACGTAAATTTGTACCCTTCCTGAGTAGAAAGATAGTTCCAGGGAGGGAAAAATGTCTGTTTGAAGGTTCATACTCGTACTTTTGGAGTAGATTCCTTTACTTTTCATATCTGAAAGCCATTTTTCATTTTTTCAGGCCTAAAGTTTGATTCAAAGTATATGAACTTCAGAGTGCGGGCTTGTAACAGGGCTGTGGCTGGAGAGTATTCTGATCCAGTGACTCTAGAGACCAAAGGTAAGATCAGTAGCTACTTGTACAGCATGAAACAGAACTTGACATCAGTAATTATTCCAGACTTCGTGACAGGAAACATTTCATGTATAGTTGCCTTCCTTCCCCACCTTGATTCCCCCCAGCTTACCCGCCTCTCCCCGCAAAGGAATTCTCAGCAGGAGGAATTTTAAGATGGGAAAATTAGGACTACAGTAGTGGTTTTCATTAGTTTTTCTTTTGCCATGGTATTCAGATGGGTAAAATAGACTGATGATGGTGTTATGTGCTCTCATGCATACTTACTTTACAAATTTCAGTCTAGTATAAATATATTCGCATGATTGAAGTTTGCCCAGAGTTTTCCCAGAGAATGGATTGTGACTCAATAATGGGAAAGTACGTATTCAGTTTAGTTCAGGTTCTTTTTGTTTTCTAAAATCTTATTGTAGAAATTAACATTTATATAGTTTATTAATGTTTACAAAGCTCACAAGTCTTCATTTGATCATTGAAACCATCTTGAGAGATCAGTAGAATAGATATTATTGATATCCATTTTGCAGGTGAAGAAAGTGAAGTTAAAGTCTGTTCCTAGAACTAGCTTGGAAAGTTGTGAATAAGAATCGATTTACAAGTTCTGTGCCAGACCTTATTGTGGGCCTGGAATGTAAGTGCTTCTAGTCTCTGAGAACAGTTTGGATTTATTGTAGAATAGCATATTTAAACACAGAAGATTTTTCAGGTATTTACTAATTTGAAGGCCACAATGCTAGAGGTCTTTCTAGTCATGAGGTGATAATTGACTCAGTTTACTTCCAGAATCAGATTCTACACATTGTTGTTAGATAGTTGGGCCTTAGAGTGTTCCACTGACCTCTAGTTCGTATAGCATTTAAGTAGGGTTTGAATGCCAGGAGTTTGATATGATTTGGAGGCTGATATAAAAATATCATATTAGAATAAAACAAGATATGAGGTTCATAAGTTATTGACAAGACAAACTCATAAGAATATGTTTGCATCAGAAAGATTAAAAGAAACAAAACTAAGTCGAAGTAATTTAGATGAGCAAATGTTTTTATTTGAGAACTACAGATAACTTAGCCAAGAAATGCAATTACTTAGAATTACTTGTTAACAAACTGAGATGATACTGTGGTTTCTTTAGAGATTTTTACCATTTCACAAATAGTCATATTTACAGGCAGATAATCCTTCCTACATAACTTGAACTGATTTTAGCCCTTGTCAGGTAAAATTGCATTATTATTAATATCCTCCCTCAAGAATATTATATGTTTTTTATTTCTTTTGTACCTTCTCATTTACTTTTTATGTTTAGTTACCAAACTTGGGCCTAAATGTGGTGAATTGTACATTTCCATTCAAATTCCGTAGATTCAGGAAAATGAATAACTGGCTTATAGCTTCCTTGGAGCTGGGCTGTCTGCTCCTGTTAGCAATGTCTAGATTTTACCAGTCAAATTCTTGGTCTTAGGGTTTGTAGGGAAAGACTAAGTCGATTCTAGTCCTTTTGAGCAGTTCTCTCTGCGGGGTAAACACCCTGGGGTTGAGTTAGACTGATACTAAACACTGCGGCCCACTGAATCTTCTGGGACCTTCTGGGAGACTCAGAGTAAAATTATCTCTCAAGAAACTATTGGTCACAGGTTTTCTAGGGTTATTCCATACCACTGGAGTGGCCACTAATGACAACAGGAACTCCAGAGAAAAGTCAGATTTTTTAAATGCTGTGTTAAATAGTTGTTTACTAATTTTTTGACTTGTTGCAGCCCTTTTTGACCAACCAGTAGAAATAAGTATATGAGCAAAGAACTGGAGGGAAAGGGAGGGAGATGGAGATTTAATAGTTGAGGCCTACCAAAACTTCATATCCTGCCACTTGTGGTGCTTGGTGTGGAAAATAGTGAACATTGTTAATATCTGTCTCTCCAGTTGTATGTAACTCTATTTCTTCTGTTATTGGAATTGTCAAAAGTGATGAATAATATTTCTTATGACCAGAATTTTTAAAGTACATTACCCCTTACTTCCTTGTAAAGGTAAATGATGTGATATTAATCACCAATTACTTTCTAGCCTCAAATGTTAGTGTCTATGATATAATTTTACAGTGCCTAGAAAGCAGCCATATCTGTGTCTGTGTTCTAATTTTTTTGGTACTTTGTTTTCACACTTTTAAAGATGTGGAAACTAATATCTGGCTATATTACAGGGCTTATATGAGAGACAGGACTAAAATTTGAGACCTCACTTTTGAGGCCAGTCTTTTATTTGCTTTTAAACTGCATGGTATTAACCCTCTTACCTTAGAGAGCCTCGATGATTTAGTTGAGGCCTCATAAAGGGACAGTGTCCAAAAAAGAAGAGATAAAAGGTTGCACCCCTGGGACTGGAACCCATGTTTTACTGTTTGGGTGCTGTGGTATTTGATAAATTTGGTCTCAAGCGGCTTGGGGGTGATACCTGTTTTTGCTACCCTTGACTCTACTCATCTCTCCATCATCAAACACAGGGAATAGCTTTAGGATTTGTTTCTTCCCTTAGGATTTTAACAGGCAACTGGGAGTGATGGCACCTTACAGTTATATCCAATTTTTCTTTCTCTCAAAAATGCAGATGTCCTCACATATATTAACTAATAACTAATATAGAGGTTAACCCTGTTTTCTTAAGGCAGTTCATTCTTGGTAATACAGGGTCTCAGTTTTGCTTAATCCTAACTTTTTAGTAACCCACCTGTTGAGGAATTCTGTTTCCATTTTTACTGAAAAGCTGCATTATTTCGTCTTTCAGTAAGCTCTTATCTGTTTACGTGCAGATTTTGAAAGCTATTAACTTTTTTGCATATAGTATGACATTTTCTAAAAGTGGTTATGGTCAGTAGATTTGTATTTAGAATATTTAAAATACACTGAGCAATGGGTCAGATGCATAGGTAAAATTAAAGTGCTCTTTACGAAACAGTAGAGTATAAAAGGATTCTTGATTCACTAGGTAAGCACTAGGTTCTCTATATGAATATTTTGTTGTTTGATGATGTATATTTCACAGATACACTGAAACCTTAGCTAAATCACGTATTATCCTTAAGTGAAATGGGGTATTGTAAAGGAATATTTCTTCACTGAGTACTTACCAGAAATTTCAATTTTTGGAGGGAAGTATAACTAATAAGCAGATTTATTGGTAACTATGTAGTAGATAATACCTTGTCTAAGACCCAGTTAGGGTCTTAGGATATTAACTAGGAAGAACTGTGCATTACTCAGCTGTGAATCAATACATTTCAATGATTAACCCTCAGTATCCAAGGGAGAAGGTAATACTGTGATACACTGATTTCCTAAATTAGCAGTTCTGAGTAAGTCTTGGGAATAGTACAGATAGTTCCCCTGATACCAAATAATTTGAAAAGCATAGTTTTGTTCTGGATTTTTAAAATTTGATTTCATTTAAGTAGCCCCTCTCCCCCGTCTGTTCTTTGCCATGTATGTCATCTTTAGCTCTATCAGCTGGGTTAGTTCCCTTGCTTCTGCCATCATGGCCTGTTTCTCTGTGCTTGCCTTATTTTGAAACTACTAAGAGCTTAAATATGAAATTATTAAGTGTTAGGGCATAAGAGAAAATGTGTGTGTGCCAGGCTGTATAATTTTTTACACCACATCACTTTCTCCTCATCCTTAATTCTACCAGTTCTTCTTCCTATTTAGTCATAACAATCAGCTGATGCTCTAATAATAGGAAATTGAGGCTATTGATTCCAGCAGAAGGAATAGCAGAAAGACCAGTGGCCATGAAAGTACGTTGTATTTGGTTGGAGTACAGGATAGATATATAGAGGAGAATAATGGGAAATAGAGTAGGAATTTGTAGATTATGGCTTTATCGTTGTAGACTTTAAATTTTAGGATTAGGAATTGGAACTTTATTCTCTATATACAGTGTTAAATCCATTGAGTAGGAAAACAATGTGATGATGGTTATGCTTCAGAAACTAGAGATATGCTACATTTTAAAAAATTGAAATGTTGTTTTGGTTAGCACTTAACTTCAGTTTGGATAACTCATCCTCCCATTTGAACCTGAGAGTTGAAGATACCTGTGTAGAGTGGGATCCTACTGGAGGAAAAGGTCAAGAAAGCAAAATTAAAGGAAAAGAGAACAAGGGCAGGTAAGCTAGTTTATTAAATCTGTTATCTGAATAAAATGCTTGTACATTGATTCTTACTTGACAATAACTTAAAATGAAATTCTTGGGAAGGGTAAGCTGGGACGAAGTGAGAGAGTGGCATGGACATATATACACTACCAAATGTAAAATAGATAGCTAGTGGGAAGCAGCCACATAGCACAGGGAGATCAGCTCAGTGCTTTGTGACCACCTAGAGGGGTGGGATAGGGAGGGTGGGAGGGAGACGCAAGAGGGAGGAGATATGGGGATATATGTATATGTATAGCTGATTCACTTTGTTATAAAGCAGAAACTAACACACCATTTTAAAGCAATTATACTCCAATAAAGATGTTAAAAAAATTCTTATTAGTAACACCAAAGTGAAGAATATAATATTATCAGTTCTTGAATTTGTCATTAACATTTTTCATTACTTTTTTTTAAGTTTCTTTCCTAATCCTCTTCTTACACCTTTTATTTCAGTATTCCATTACTTTAAAGTTATATCTACAGCACTTTGAACTGCTTAGAGAGAAATCCCTAGCAATAGTTCCTGAATTTTAGACTTATAGATCACCTGTCTTACCCGAAGGTCTGCAGTGAATGACAGCTATTACCATGTACAGTCCCAGTGTCTGGCCCCTGATCAGCAGCCTTATGAACAAAGAGGCAGGCTTGGGACCTTTTATTATTGTAGGACTTATTTAGATAGTCTCAAAGTATGGGGGCCTCTTTAAACAGAGATAAATTTTGCTCAAACTAAAATAAGGTAATCACTGTGAGTTAAACAGTGAATCAAAAGAAATTCCTCAGCAGGCTTTTGATCTAATTTTACTATAAACTGTTAAATTTAAGTTGTAAAGCAGTCTCTTAACAGTTGCCTATTTTTATCTGACAGTGCCCATGTTACTTCACTGAAGAAACATACAAGGTGATGATCTATGTCTGTATAGTTCTAGGACTTAGTATATCTAGCTTGGCTGAATAACTTTTATTTTTCTTTAACCAATAAGCAGAAGCCATTGCAGCAGCCTTCATAAGCTAAAATATTGGTCTGTGTAGACTGTCTGTATTGGTGGCTTATGTTTTGAATTTACAGCATTATAATGTGCTGTATATTATTTGGATTATGTTGTATACGATAACAAAACAATAAGCTCTGCTTTAAAGTCTTTCTTGAATTATTTTCCTTTATCTGATTTTTTTCTGCATTTACTTATACTTGGCACCTTTCTTGTTGTGCTGTATTCAATATATCTAACATTACAGCTTTGCATTTATATATATTTGACATGAGGCAGGTTTGAAGTGTCCTATGTTTTATAATAATCATGCAGTTTCAGAAGCATCAAGGATAAAAAATAAAGGTCATTACTGAAGTTATTAGGACAGTGCCAGAAAGATGAATCACTTCAAATTGCACAAGTAATAATGTGCTAATTTGAAGATACTGCGTATCTTTCCCAGAAACCAGAATGTGTTCTCTTTTCAAAATTATCTTTTCTTTTTTCTAGTTTATTTGCTTATTATTGGTGAAAGTGATTTCATAGTGTATTATAAATTGTAAAGTGCTGCTGGATTTAATAGAATCAGTGAAGTTTCATTTGGTCATTTGGAGATTTTTAGGATACTTATATGTAGAATTTCATCATGTTATTTCTCTTTGTCTCTTCCCTCCTTTTAAGAGTATTTTATTATGTAGGCTACTTCTGGAATGTTACATACATTTATTCTTTCCATAAATATTTGTTCACTGCAGGATGTCAGCTGGATATTTTGGAGTTTATAGGGGTAAACACTGTCCCTGCCTTCAAGGAATTTGCCCTAACTTATGTAGATGAGATATATCTCTACATATAAATAACAATAATACAAGATAGAGATTATGTGTAATAGTATGTGTGAATCAGGGAGTTTAGAGGAAGAAAGATTTCCTGAGCTGCCGCACGTTGAAGTGGTCAGTTAGGACAATAAGCCAAACTGAAAGTAACAATCAAGACTTCGTGCACTTACTGTGATAGTATAAGCTAGAGGCCACAAAGGAAAGGGTGTTAGCTCCCCCCAGGGTTCCACTTTTCACAACAGAATGGCTCAGGGTGAGGGTTAGGTAAATGAGAGCAGATGGCAGATGGTGAGTATCTGAGGGTCATCTCACTGCCCAGGAAGGCCCCAACAAAAGGCTTCTCCTATTGTTTTATGGACCTGAGGCCAAGGAAATGAGAGAGGGGGAAAGGTTAGGAGTAGAAAAGTATTGAGACAGAGTGGAGAAAAGTGTCTTCAGACTGCTCCCTGACCCCTGCCCTTTTTAAGGAGGTCTCTGAAGAGGCAGCTGGAAAGGGTCTCAGCTGGGGGCCCCCTGCTGTAAGGGGGCCTCTGAATACAGGCGCCCAATCTAGGAATGCAGACATTCATATGAGCTTGGGGTTGCAGGGGGTATTGCAACTGCTTCTAGAAACTCCAGTGAACTAGCTCTGTACCAAGTCTGGGGTAGAGAAGCAAGCATTTATAATTGCTTCTT
The DNA here is from genome assembly GCF_059928025.1 of Delphinapterus leucas. Taxonomy (NCBI): domain Eukaryota; kingdom Metazoa; phylum Chordata; class Mammalia; order Artiodactyla; family Monodontidae; genus Delphinapterus; species Delphinapterus leucas. The sequence continues at coordinate 97,750,627 of NC_143134.1, forward strand.
GTTGGGCCTGAAAGATCATACATAGGATTTTGGCCTGGAGCTGGACTCTTCAGAAAAGTCATTTAGCCTGGTAGGATCTGGGAAGCCTTCATTAGTGAAATGGTATTTAGGTTGGTTCTCAAATAAGTAGAAGAATGTGTAGCGTTTGGACTTGCAGTGAGAGAAGGAGCAAGGAAAGGAAAAGGCACTGAAGCAGATTGCCTGAGTTTAAGGGACACTTGAGTGACTATATTTAGCTGGATAGTGCTCTCCAGAGGTGAGAAGGCTGGAAAAGCAGAGTGGGCCCAAATCAAGAAGAACCTGAAAAGCCAAGCCAAGTCATTTGTAGGCAGTAAGAAAGTGCTTGAAGATTTTAAAGTAGGAGAATCAGTTAGGTTTATCTCGTAACAGTGAACAAATGAATTGGGTAGCAGAGAGATCATCTGGGAAGCTGGTAAAACAATCCAGAGTAGAGGTAACAAAGAGGCTTAATTCAGATAGTTGAGTGACTGAGGTGTCTTTAAAGGATGGGATCATGTTTGCTTTAAGACAGGGGGTCCCCAAGCCCCGGGCCTGGCCGTGACCGATAACGGTCGTCTTGGGAGGGGGGGGGTGTACAGCAGGAGGTAAGCGGCAGGTGAACAAGCGAAGCTTCATCTGCCGCTCCCCATCGCTCCCCATCGCTCGCCTTGCCACCTGAACCATCCCTCCCCTGGTCCATGGAAAAATTGTCTTCCACGAAACCGGTCCCTGATGCCAGAAAGGTTGGGGACCGCTGCTTTAAAACAATAACAGCTGTTGTACTTCTTGCAAAAATGTACTTAGGGTTGGAAGTCTAGAATGCTGCAAAGGAAGACATCTCCTTATTTAATTTTTCTCTGAAATTTAAGCTGCCATTCTTAGCAGTTACATCTGTTTTTCTTTTTGCCATGCTTTCCCTTTATTTCTTTACTACTGGTAAGTTATAAATTTTTTTTGTTTTATGAATGCAGTGATTTGATATAATTGAAATCTTATTTTTTTAAACATCTTTGGGATTTGATCTATTTTGAGTTTTGGGGAGTTAGTGAGAGGCCTTAATGCTGTCCAGTTTACCGTGTCATATAATTTGATAAAGGGAGGGCAGGTTGCATCTTGTCCATTTTAGTAGAAGAAGTGCTTTATAATACTTGATATTATCCTGTGCCTGGATTTGGGTAATTGCTGTTTTTCTTTTTAAGAAGAAAAGATACAGAACAAAAACACTGGGTCGGCCAAAAATTTCTTTCAGTGTTTAAGTAAAAATAAAATACCTATTTTTCATGTTCGCCCAGAACTTTATTGAACAGTGTATTCATCATTTTGTTCCACTACCTTCGGCCATTTTTCAGGAAATGTCATAATTCCATCTTCCCAAAACGTTTTATCTTTTTGAGCAGAGAACTGTTCCAGGTGCCTTTTGCAGTCTTCCAAGGAACTGACATTTTTTCCATTAAGAGAATTTTGTAAAGACCGAAATAAATGGAAATCCAAAGGTGCAGTGTCTGGTGAATACAGTGGTTGAATCAGAACTTCCCAGCCAAGCTGTAGCAGTTTTTGCCTGGTCATCAAAGAAACATGTAGTCTTGCGTTATACTTATGGAAGATTATGTGTTTTCTGTTGACAAATTCCGGACGCTTTTCATCGAGTGCTGCTTTCAGTTGGTCTAACTGGGAGCAGTACTTGTTGGAATTAATTGTTTGGTTTTCTGGAAGGAGCTCATCATAGAGAACTCCCTTCCAATCCCACCATATACACAACATCACCATCTTTGGATGAAGACTGGCCTGTGGTGTGGTTGGTGGTGGTTCATTTCACTTGCCCCATGATCTCTTCCCTTCCACAATATTGAACAGTATCCACTTTTAATTGCCTGTCACAATTTGTTTTAAAAACGAAGCATTATCATTATGTTTCAGTAGAGAATCGCACGCAGAAATATGGTCAAGAAGGTTTTTTTCACTTAACTTATGTGGAACCCAAACATCAAAGCGATTAACGTAACCGAGCTCATGCAAATGATTTTCAGTGCTTGATTTGGATATTTTGAGTAGGTTGGCTATCTCCCATGTCGTTGATTGTTCTCAGTTAATGTCTCGATTTGATTGCTATCAACTTCAACTGGCCTACCCAACCGTGGTATGTTATCCAGTGAGAAATCTCTAGCACGAAACTTTGCAAACGACTTTTGACACGTTTGATCAGTCACAGCACCTTCTCCATACACTGCACAAATCTTTTTTTGCATTTCAGTTGCGTTTTTATCTTTCTTGAAATAATAAGGCATAATATGCTGGAAATGTTGCTTTTTTTCTTCCATCTTCAGTATTAAACTGACTACACAAAAATTCACCGATTTTGATGGTTTTTTTTAAATGCACACTAATATGATAGCTGTCACAATATAGTCTAACAAAACTGTTTCGAATGAAGTTAAAGACAACTAAGCGCTAGTAGAGCCATCTTATGGAAAAAAGCTGCACGAACCTTTTGGCCAACCCAATACCTACTGCTTATAAAAAAGGTTATTTAGTTTTGATTCTAATAAGTCTTAAAAAGAAAAATAGCAATTACCCAAATCCATGCACAGGATAATAACGTATTATAAAGCATTTCTCCTACCAAAATAAGTCTTGCTTTTCATCTAAATTTAACTGCAAGAAATGTAAGCTAGAATCCATTATCTTTCTTGAGTTCTTTTTTTTTCCCTTGAGTTCTTTTTTTTCCCTTTTTGTATTGTCTCATATTTCAACTGTATGTTCTTTGTACAAGCCTTGCTCAGTCTGCATGGTATTAGTGTTTTTAGCATGCTTTACGTTGATGACTTCTTACATTTAAGTGTTATAATTGACAAATCTGTTTAATAATAAATAATTCAAATAAAATTAAATGTTGCTATTTGTGCAGCGTGATTAGAAATCTTTAGAAAGATTCATTTCTTGATTTGTAATTTTAGTTTGTGAAACATGTGCGACATAGAATATTTGTTTTTCTTTTTGTTCCTGTTTATCTAGAAGTGGTACACCATCCCCTAAACGGACATCCATAGGCTCCAGGCCACCAGCAGTAAGAGGCAGCAGAGATCGTTTTACTGGGGAATCATATACAGTGCTGGGTAGGATAAACATAATAGTTCTTCATTATCTCAGATTAAAGGCATCATAGTCACATTGGTGGACTTTACACTCAGTGGTGGAGTGGCTGCCTGTGTATTGAATGAATTGTTGCCAAAGTTTCTCCCTCTTGAAGCTTAATTACTTTGGTGGGTTTTCAAATTGTCTTTTTATTGATATGTTTTAAATTCTGCTTCAGTTTACATAGTGCTCCACATTTATAACTCTTGAGAAGATAGTAATGAAGAAAAGTTCTGAAGCCTTTTATATTCAGAAGAGTTAGCAGTAAATGTACAAGTCATTATAGCAGATACTCTGCATTTAGTGTCTGTGTGTTAGCATGATTTTTCTCCTGAATCAGATTTTTTGTGCCATTTTGTGGGACAAGATATAGGTAAAACTCTGTGACTCATAGGGAAGAGGTAAGAGTCAAATTTACCTTCTGATCTTTTGTAGGAGACACTGCTATTGAAAGTGGACAACATTACTGGGAGGTCAAGGCCCAGAAGGATTGTAAATCCTACAGCGTGGGAGTAGCATACAAGACTTTGGGGAAATTTGACCAATTAGGAAAGACAAACACTAGTTGGTGTATCCATGTCAACAACTGGCTACAAAACACATTTGCAGCAAAGCATAATAATAAAGTCAAAGCCTTGGATGTTACAGTTCCTGAAAGAATAGGTGTATTTTGTGATTTTGATGGGGGTAAGTTTACTGATTTTCTCCTAAGTTATTTCATCATCGTTGCTTGTATTTCAGTACTTTTCATTAGTAATCATCTCTACAGAATTTCCATTAGTATTGTGGTAAGGGTATTTTGACCTTCTAGGATTTGATCACAAACATAATTTCAGCTCTGTAATTGACTGAAAGGGCACGCGATGTCTGCTTGCAGGCCTGCAAAAGCACTCATCTATAATATACTAAGTAAGTTTGAAAAAGAGATTTTGCTAATTTTAGTCTTGAGCCTTAAAATTTCTTATGCCCTTTTTAATTCCTCCTTTACCTTGTTTTATTACTTGTTAAGAGTGGTAGAGTCAGATTTTTTGAGTTGGAATAGACCTTAGAAATTACCCAATCCATTTGCCACATAGTATAAAATCCTCATTACATTATATCTGCAAGTAGTTGCCAACTCCTATGCTGGAACTTTTCTGTGTGAAGCTAATTGTCTTAGAAGGCAGCCTGTTTCGCTGTAGGATAACACTTGGTTAGAAGGTTTTTCTTAAATCAACTCACTTTGTCTTCTCAGTAACTTCTGAGACTGTTGCTCTTAAATTTTGACATCTGAAGAAACACAGAATTATGTTCCCTAATTCATACTTACATTACAGTAAGTCCCCTACATATGAACCTTCAAGTTGTGAACTCTCAAAGATGTGAATGTGCGTTCGCATGTCCAATCATGTAAGTTAGTTCAAGAGTCTAGTGTACATTGTCACGTGTATACGTCCTCTACAAGTGGTTGTGCTTTTGTGTACTCTACTGTACAGCACTGTATAGGGTACAGTAGTACGGTATCTTTATTTCAAGCCCAGGATGTCAGGAAGCAAGCCTAAAAGCAGCAGTGATGTAGCTGGTACTACTAAGAAGAGCCAAGCGATAAGGATGGAAACAAAAGTGAAAATAATTGAGAGAGTGGAGCAAGGTGAAAAGATGGTAGACATCGCTCATTCTTATAACGCGAGTTGTTCAACCATCAGCACAATTCTAAAGAACAAGGACAAGATCGGACATATGAAGTCTGCTGTGCCGAAGATGTCGACAGTAATATTGAAAAAGCGTGGAAAAGTGATGGAGGAGATGGAGAAACTTCTCAGTGTGCGGATGCAGGATCCACATCAGTGCTGAGTCCTGCTCAGCTTAATGCTGATTCAAGAGAAAGCTAAAAGCCTTTATGAAGACTTGAAGAAGAAACGTGGCGAAGAATCAGAGGGCACACCTTTTAATGCCAGCCATGGCTGGTTTCATCGGCTCAAGGCTAGAGCCAACCTTCAAAACCTAGAAGTAAGTGGCGAGGCAGCAAGTGCAGATATGATAGCTGCTCGGGAATTTCCTGAAACGCTTCGAGAAATTATTGATGAAGGCACATATTTACCCAAGCAGGTTTTTAATGTGGATGAGACAGAACTGTACTGGAAGAGGATGCCAGACTGAAGTTACATCAGTAAGGAGGAAAAGCTGATGTCAGGCTATAAAGCAGCAAAGAATAGGCTAACTCTGTTGTTTGGTGGCAGTGCTTCCAGCGATATGCAGCTGAAGCCTCTCTTAGTTTTATCACTGAGAGAACCCAAGAATCCTTAAACACATAGCCAAGAGCTCTCTCTTCCTGTTTTGTGGAAGAGTAACCCCAAAGCCTGAGTTACACAGACCATTTTCCAGGACTGGTTTTCCCACCACTTTATCCCGGAGGTAGAGAAATATTGCTTAGCAAAGGACATCCCATTCAACATTCTTTTGCTGCTTGAGAGTGCTCTGGGCCGCTCCCCATTCATGGACAACTTTCATCCCAACCTCAAAGTAGTGCATCTGCCACCAAATACTATGTTGTTCATCCAACCTATGGACCAGGGAGTTATACCAACTTTTAAGAAATATTATTTACATCACACTTTTCATCAGGCAGTAAAGGCAAGTGACGGATCAGGAACAACCTTGCAGCAATTTTGGAAGGACTGTAACATCTACAAGGTCATAAAAAATATGGGCTTTGCTTGGCGTGAGGTTATGGCCATTACCATGAATGAGGTTTGGAAGAACCTTTGCCCACAGTTTGTTCATGATTTTCGTGGATTTGAGAAGGTGGATGAGGAGTCCAAAGAGGTCTTCAGCAACTTAGTGACCCTCAGCGAGTAGCTGGCGCTAGATCTGCAAGAGGACGACTTCAATGAATTCCTTGCTGTGCAACACAAGAAGCTTACTAATGAAGACTTGATTGAACTGGAGGCCCAGAGAAAGGATGACGAGAAAAGAGGAAGAAGAAGTAACTGAAGAACTGAAGAGATTCATGACGCAGGAAATGGCAAGGGGATTTTCTTTATTTGAGGAGGCACTGTTAGTTTTTGAGGCACAGGACCGGAACGTAGAACGGTATACAAAGGTTGCAGCAGAATTCAGAATGCAATCCAGTGCTACCGTGTCATCTATAATGAGAAAAAAAGAGCTACTACCCAGACATCACTGGATCGTTTTTCAAGAGGGTGGATAGAATTAAATCAAGCAAGGAACCAGAACCTCTGCCATCAACGTCAGCCCTGAGTGGAATTGCGGCTTGCCCTCCATCTCCTGTTGCTGACGATCCTTCAGCTCTGTCATCTCCCACCTCCTCTCCCTCTTCCAGTCAGTAACTCTTCTTGCCTGTTCACTTGATGCCAGCCCCTGTATGCCAGCTGTTGTACTGTACAACTGTACTTTTCAAGGTACTGTACTGTAAGATTTTAAATGTTTTCTTTACTTTTGTGTTTGTTTTTTATGTATTATTTGTGTGAAAAGTATTATAAACTGTTACAGTACAGTATTATATAGCCAATTGTGTTAGTTTGGTACCTAGGCTAATTTTGTTGGACTTAGGAACAAATTGGACTTACGAACACGCTCTCAGAGTGGAACTCATTCGTATGTAAGGGACTTACTGTATAATCCTTATTTGTTTAAAAACTACTAACATTGCTTCTCTTGCCCTGTTTTTCCAGACTGTACATTCCCTATACCATTAGCTGTTCCTTTTATAATTTAATTTTTCCAAACCCTTATTATCTCCTGTGGTTGTATGCTATGTCTATATATTTTAAAGATTGGTTCTCAAAGTAGAACACACAACTTCTGACCTTCATAGGTTAGTGATTTGGCCGCATAATTTCTAGTAATATGACTTACCAGCACTGTAGATCAATATTGAGCTTGTAGCCACCTAATCCACTAGATCTTTTTCCATGCAGTTCTGTCAGATTATCTTTTTTTCTCTGATATTGTCAGTGTAGGGGTGTTTTTTTGTTGTTTATAACTCAAATGAAGAATATTATATTTGTCCTTAAGTTTCATCTTAATAGATTTGGCCAATCTTTCCCTCCTGTTAAGATCATCTAAAAATTAACTTGGTGGGGTTATTTTTTGCAAAATTTCTTTAGGCTTTTTGAGTTAGGTATTTGATAAGTATCTTCTCTACTGTCATCTAAATATTTATAAAACTTTTGAAGATGAGGTACTGTTGAACTAGGGAACAAAAGTTCCCTAAATGCTTCTCTCCAAGTTGACACTTAGAGCTAATAAAACGAAGTTTTACCATTTTAGTTAACATTGTGTCCAGATGATTCCATGAGGCATCAACCTGGTTACTCAAACAAAAAAGTAAACAAATTGATTTTGGTTTGATTTATTTTTAGTGATAGTGATGACATGTCAGTTTTGCTGCATCTTTTTTATTTACTCCTTTTGAATCAGATAAATATTTTCCTCAGGATAACTAGTAAATTTATTGGCGTACATTTTTTTTTTCTTTTTCAACTACCAAGATAGCGTTTGCTTATCTTCTCTTTTCCCATACTTGGTGGTTCCTTAAAGATAGTAGTAAGAAGTATAATTGTTAACCTAGAGCATAGGGTATAGGAAGAAATTGTAATATAGGATGGGATCAGATTCTGAGGGCCTTGAAAAATAATAATAGGCTAATCTTCTTTTTAGTAGTTGGTGGGGGGGCTTCTGTTCATTTTAGAAAACTGTAGTCATATGATTGTAATATAGTTTTAGAAATATTAGACAGTAAATAGTTAAATGTAGAAGAGACTGCAAACATTGATAGGGGAAGACTTTTCAAGGAGGTGGTCTTTATATAGACAGGACCATGTCTGTTTTGTTAAGTATTATGTCCTTATTGCCGGACAAGTGCTTCACATCGTGAGCCCTTAATAAGTATTTGTTGAGTGATTAGTGGTAAGAGGGATCTGAGCAGTGAGGAATCAAGAAGAATGAATTGGATGGTGTGAAAGTAGAATTCATAGGACTTGATAACTAAATATGGATTGGAAGAACTGAAGAACTGAAGATGACTGAGGTTTCATCCAGCGTGATCAACAGGGTGATAGTATCATCAACAGGATAGGGAGCATAGAGTCCTGGGGAAAGATGAGATGCCAGCAGGACAGCCATGTGGCATTATTTAGCTGAAGCTAAATATTAGAAAATGGCATCACGAATGGCCAGTGAATATTGCACAGAAGAGTTAAGCATTCTTGCTCTGCTGTGTACTAACTTTGTGACCATATATAGGTTGCTTGATATTTTGAGGTAATGTGTATAAATCACCCAGTTATTTAATAGTAGGCATAAATGTTAGTTTCTTTTCTCTTCTTCTCTGTTTAGTGGCAGCAGTGGGAGCATTGTAGAGAGAAAGAGCCTGGACAAGCATCTACACTTATTTTTTTTTTAATTAACATATGACTATTTTTATAGAATCACTAAGAGTTCCCACTAATAGAAATAGCTGTGCATATTACATGTTGGGTATGGATTTAAGCTCCTTTTGCATATTGTTCTCACTTAATCCTTGTAACTATCCTAAAAGGTCAGAATTATTAATCTCATGTAACAGATGAGGAAACTGAGGCTCAGAGAGGTTAAGTGAGAAGCATCTAGAAAGATGGGTTTGAAAGAGCAATGAGGTGATCTGTTTCCTCCCTGGGAGTCTGACCACTGTTGATGCCCCTGTTTCTGGCTTTAAGCACCTACATTTAGAATAGGAGAAAAAGAGACAGAAGATATCCTCAGGATTAGGAAACAAACCAAGAGAATAGTCATGAGAGAAGAGTTTGAAGAAGTGATAACAGTTGTGAGGATACCATCAGGTTGGACAGTTAGGTGGTCAGAAAGAGTGATTTAGTTGCATGATCATTGTTGAAAGACGGACTGTGAGGAGATTTTAAGAATTAACAAAGTTGAAGCGGTGATAACTATACCATGATTTCAGAAACTCAGGTATAAGCATGGCTTCAAGTAATTAAAAGACAAAGTTTCATAGAGTAAACCTTAAATGGTGATAGGATTTGGGTGGAAAGGCTGATTATATAATAAAAATGAAGAAGAAATAACCATGGCTTTTACTGGGCTAAGAAAGCCATTTGTTAAATAATAATAAAATAAATAGTCTATAGTTGAGTAAGTAGAATAGTGCCAGATTATGCAAGCCCTATGGAGATCTTGAAAACCAGGGAAAGAAAACTGGATTTGCGCTTTTTCTTAAGCATATTTACTACTGATTTGCAAGTGAGAATTACTAAGTCCAGTCCTCATAGTGACAAAAAAATTAATGCCAAAATGTGCATTTGGTTATTACTTTTTATGCATGATTTTATGTTAGACTTAATTAGATATTATGATTTTTTTCAATAATAAATCAGACGTTTTTTTCTCCTTCCTTTTAGGTCAACTTTCTTTCTATGATGCAAACTCAAAACAGTTGTTGTATTCCTTTAAGACAAAATTTACTCAGCCAGTACTACCTGGTTTCATGGTTAGTACATAATTTATATTTTATTTGGTTTGGCAACTTTAAGGAGAACAATCTACGCTGTGTATTTGGGGAAGCACAATACCTTATTTTTTCTTTATATTCCTCTCCCTTTCCCCAGTCCACCTCTCCCAAATCTGTGTTTGTCTGTATATTTTTGGTATATTTTATTGAAATAAGTGTTAAGACACAAAAGTCTGCAAACCATAAGCGTGTAGTTTGATCAATATTCATAGGACCACACTCATTTTTGTAACCAGCATCTAGGTCAAAAAATGGAGCATTGTGCCCATTTCCAGCCCCTAAAGGCCCTCCTCCAAAGTGGTTACTGTCTTGAGTTTTTGTACCATAAATTCATTTGCCTTCTTTTCAACTTTGTATAAATGGAATCATACAGTATCTTTTTGGCTCAATATTATGTTTGTGAGATTTATCCATGTTTTTCTATGTGGTGATAGTTCACATAGTTTTCTGTTGTATGTATATGTATAGTTTTCCATTATATGACTATATCATAATTTATTTACCCATTCTAATTTAGTTGGATACTTGGGTGGTTTCCCATTGGAGACATTTACAAATAGAACTTCTATAAATATTCTTGTTAATGTTTTTTGGTAGATATGTATATGTATTTCCAATGGGTATATAATTAGGATTGAGGTTACTAGATCATATGGTATGTGTGTAACCAACTGTAGTAGAGTTTTCCAAAGACGTTGGTTATACCAATTTACCAGCAGCAGTATATGAGAGTTTGAATTCCTCCACATCTTTATCAACACTTGGTATTGTCTCTTTAAAAATTTTTATCCTTCTAATGGGTATGATATATTACATTGTGGTTTTCATGTGCATTTCCTTGGTGATTAGTGCTGTTGAACACCTTTTAATATGTTTATTGACTGTTTGGATATATTCTTTTGTGAAATGCTTGCTCAAGTCTTTTGCCTGTATTTCTGTTGGATTTTCTTCCTCTTTCTTATTGATTGTTTTGGAGTTATTTCTATAGTCTGAGTCTTTTGCCAGATATATGTATTGCAGTTATCTTTTCCACTCTGGCTTTCCTTTCCCCTCTCTTATTGGTGTCTTTTGAGGAACAAAAGTTGTTAATTTTTATGTTGCTCAGTTTATCAGTTTTTTCATTTATGGTTAGCACTTTTTGTGTTCAGTCTAAAAAATTTTTATTCACTCCCAACGTCATGAAAATACTGTGTTTTCTTCTAAAAGCAAAATTTTCCTTATACATTTAGACATAGACTGCATTTACAATACAAGTACAATATAGAAATGATATGTTTGGTATGATGTTAGGGTTGAAATATGTTCTTTAATTCCATATGGATAGCTGCTTATTCCAGGACCATTTACTGAGATCATCCTTTTTCCACTGCAGTACAATCTTTGTAAAATATTAGATGACTATCTGTGTGTGGTAGACTGAATATATGTATGTCTATATACACGTGTATAATTTCAGGACTACTCAATTTGAGAAAAAGTCATGATTTTCCACACAAAATGAAACTTGGTTTTGAATTTTTATTTTTATTAAGGAAATATTACTGCTTCTCCTAATTCCTTTATCTGTTGCATTTCCCTATAAGATTAGGCCACTGTGGGGAGTTCTGCAATCCAGTTAAGATCATCATTATTCTGGCTAGAACTTTCCTTAATTTGGGGGCTGCTTCTACAGATCAGGATGGTGTATTTCCATTGCAGACTTGGTGGAATGTTTATATGTGTGTTCTTCGACAGTCACCCCCAACTGTAACTCCTAAACTGTAAGGATAAAGTATTCAGGTTATATGTGGGTTTAAAATACAGTACTTTTAAATCTCACAATTGATAATGATTATTTACCCTAGATACCATAAAGTCATAAAATAAGTTTAAAAGAATGCTAATAACGAAGACTCCTAGATTTCCCTTAAAAAATAAAAATGATTAGTGAATAAAGTTATTGTTTGTAGTACCATACTTAGGGATATTGGAAAGGTTATTTTCTTTTTAACCTCTGCATATATTTTTGACTGTTTTTCCAAATTGGTCACTCAAGGACAGTATTTTTACCATGTGGAATTCAAAGTTATTTTTCCCCTAAGTCTCAGATATGCTTTTTTGCGGTATGTGGGCCTCTCACTGTTGTGGCCTCTCCTGTTGCGGAGCACAGGCTCCGGATGCGCAGGCTCAGCGGCCATGGCTCACGGGCCCAGCCGCTCCGCGGCATGTGGGATCTTCCCGGACCGGGGCACGAACCCGTGTCCCCTGCATCAGCAGGCGGACTCTCAACCACTGCGCCACCAGGGAAGCCCTCAGATATGCTTTTTAAAAGGGTAGATTTCATGTTTAATTTGAGTCTATCTCAGGAAAGTAGGTAGTGAGTTTATTCATTGTTTTTTTATTCCAAATGATGAAACTGTAATTACATTAGTGAATGTCATGCTTTTTTCATGTGCTTATTTGCCGTTTGTATAATTTCTTTGGTGAAGTATCTTAAAATATTTTGCTCATTTTTTACAATTGGGTTACTTGTTTTCTTATTATTGAGTTTTAAGATATCTTTATGTATTCTGGATAAATCCTTTATCAAATAAATGTTTTGCAAATATTTTCTCCCAGTCTCTGATTTTTTTCCATTTTCTTGACATTTCAAAGAGAAGTTTTTCATTTTGATTAAATCTAGTTTATCGATTTTTTTTCTTTTATGGATCATGCTTTGCCCAACTCAAGGCCACAAAGATATTTTCTTTTGTTTTCTCCTTGTAGTTTTATAATTTTAGGTTTTACATTTAGGTCTGGGATCCATTTTGAGTTAACTTTTATATATGGTATATAGCATGGTTTGAGATCTATTTTTTTTTAACATCTTTATTGGAGTATAATTGCTTTACAATGGTGTGTTTCTGCTTTATAACAAAGTGAATCAGCTATACATATACATATATCCCCATATCTCCTCCCTCTTGTGTCTCCCTCCCACCCTCCCTATCCCTTTTTGCATATGAATGTCCACATGTTCCAGTGCCACTTACTGAAAAAGACTAACCTTTCTCCATTGATTTTCCCTTCCACCTTTGTGCTAGATATTTTGAGTAAATATTTTTTTAAATCAAATAATTTTCAATAAAATAAGATAGTAGTTTTATAATCAGTTGCTTTTATATTTTTTAATTTATTTTTTATTGAAGTATAGTTGATTTACAATGTTGTATTAATTTCTGCTGTACAGCAAAATGAGTCAGGTATACACATATATACATTCTTTTTTTTTTTTTGGCCACACAGCTTGCGGGATCTTAGTTCACCAACCAGGGATTGAACCCAGGCCTTGGCAGTGAAAGTGCCGAATCCTAACCATTGGACTGTCAGGGAACTCCCCTATACATTCTTTTTTATATTATTTTCCATTATGGCTTATCCCAGGATACTGAATATAGTTCCCTGTGCTATACAGTAGGATCTTGTTGTTTATCCATTCTATATATAATAGTTTGCATCTACTAACCCAAAACTCCCAGTCCATCCCTCCCCTACCCCCCCATCCCTCAGACATAAAGAACAGCAACCACATGTCTGTTCTTTATGTTTGTGAGTCTGTTCCTGTTTCGTAGATAGGTTCATTTGTGCCATATTGTTTTTTGTTTTTTGGCTATGCCACGTGTCATGCGGGATCTTAGTTCCCCGACCAGGGATCGAACCCGTGCCCCCTGCATTGGAAGCACAGAGTCCTAACCACTGGACCGCCAGGGAAGTCCCATGTTTTTGTATTGTTTTTGTATTTTAAGAGTTATCATTACCTTCTGTCATTAATATTTTAGAATGTTAATTATATAGTTATACATTTCACAGGTCAGCAAATTCTTTGTAACTATGCTATAGTTACTTAGTAAATATTTAATACTTTAGGATATAGTTGAAGTTGGGAATACTTAAAAAATTTCTAGACTCTCCCTCGATTTATGCTTATGTCTGCTACATAAATGGCAGTTGATGACAGTTTAACTGATTCATATTTTCACATTTTAATTCTCTTGACTGTATTCCAAATAAGTTATAGTTTACTGAATGTCAGCTGCTCTGTTCACAAGTGAAGCAGTTTTATGTTTCATAAACTCATTCACATTTATGATAATAGAATATGGCAAGTGTATCTGGATATTGTCATTTGCATTTTCCTCTGACGACCTTAAAGAATTATAAAAGAGTTCTTATTGTTAACAAGCTAGGGAAGAAACTCATGGAATTACTCTGTTAACAGAGGGGTGTTAAATTCCTATAGTGTCAGGCCACACCTCGTTATCAAAATCTAAAGCAGTAATTGGGGTAAAGAAGTTGACTCTTTGTGCACTTCTCTTGGTTGTGAACATTAGCATCAATAATGATAATGTCTTTTGCCTAGATTAATCCAATTTAGTCTCTAAATTTCTACAGCCCTTACTTCCCTTTCTTGTGTGCAGCTCCAGTGGGTTCTGCTCTCATAAAGACTTCCTTTGGTCTCTTGGAAAGTCTAAAAGATTTCTTTGGTTCTAGAAGACTCTTGAGTTAGCCTTTCCACTTCCCCTCAGTTCACATACAAAGGTTATCAGTTTGGAATTTGATAATGTTCACTTATGTGGCATTTTGCCTTGCAAATAGAAATATAAGGATCATTTAAGTTTTCATTTGATTTGAAATCTGACTGAAGCTTTGTTTTTGTCCTTTCTTAGGTTTGGTGCGGTGGACTTTCTTTGAATACTGGGATGCAGGTTCCAAGTGCTGTGAGAACACTTCAGAAAAGTGAAAATGGAATGACTGGTTCGGCTAGCAGCCTAAACAATATTACTCAGTAATGCCTATTCAGAATATGTTTACCTTCCCTCACCCCTTCTTGAATGGGTGGCCTTTTCTGTGCAGTTACTAATCACAGAAATTTTTGAGTGGTAGAAATCAGGTTTGCTACATTCTGCTTTAAGGTGTGGAATCTGTTAGCATCAAGCATCTAGTATGAAGCATTCACAGGAACCTGCTGAGCAATATCAGGGAAGCAAGCAGACATCGAGCAAGAAACTGATGTTTTGAAGAGTAAATGGGAGAAAAAGGCAGTGTTTAAGTAGTTACATAGAAACTCATTTTTGTGTTTCTTGGATTACTTTGGTTCTTCTAATACGTTTAGTTACATATGGTAGCCCTAGGACCTGAGGGAAAAGCATTTAAATCTTCTTTCCTCTGTACTTTCTCTTTTTTAATGTCATCACTACCTGTTATTTAGTTCTTACACTGAAGCTTGAAAACTATACAGTCCTCTGTGGTTTTCTAAAAATGGAAATAATTGTTTGGGGGTGCTAGAAAGGTTTTCTTAACAATAGTTTATTTTTCCCCTTTTATAAACAAGCTGAGGTTTGCTAAATTATCCTCTTTTGTTTGACTGGATTGAATATCATTTTCTCTTTTCCAAATATTGTGATATTTCTCTTATGGTTATAACTCAAAAAAGAAAGTGGATAGGAAGTTTCTAGACAAAATAGCTTAAAATCACCCAGATTTCAGTTTTTTACCTGCTGCAAAGGGATATTCTTTATATGTTACCCTGTTTAATCAGACTTTTCTTTCCATCGTTTTGGATGATGGGTAAGATTTTTTAATGCTTTATATTTTCTGATTTTTTGTCTAGTTTAATACTACCTTTAGTAGTTACCATTGGTAAATTCCCACTTGAATTTGGTAATAACTGATTTTTAACATTTCTAGGAAGATGAAAGTTTATTAAAGCTGTATAGTAAGTAGAGAAAGCTACCTATTCAAGTTTTATCTACGAGGAATAGGTTATAAAGGGAGGTGCCTAAAACTATTCTTTACTGAAGTCATTTAATCTGCTTTTTAATAAGATGGAATGGTTTAAACTGTTTTGAAAAACTACAAATCTCGGACTTATTTGGCACATGAGTTTTTCAGATATAACTATTCAGAGGTGGTTTTTCTCTCAATCTTTTTGCTACATGCATTTGCTTTCTAAAGGGTTGTAATTCTTCCAAAAATCAACATAGAGTAATCTTTACCAAACTTAGGGAAAATGTGTTAAACAATGAGTAACACCCATGGTTATTGAGAAGAGTATTTATATTTTTAAAGTTGATTAAAATTTGTAACAAGTCCTTTGAGCCAAACTGAAAGTTGTAATTACAGTATTTAAGAATCCATTGAGCATTTTAAAGAGGTCTGGATTTGTATATTCCTTAATTTTTGAAACTTTTACTTTCTCATGTTGACTTTCTTTCGTTCACGTTTTAAGTATATTGTGTTATGACAACCTCCCTAGAAGTGACCATTGCTGCTTATTACATTTGAATTGCTTTCTACAGAAAGCCCTGTGGAGTAGGAACAGCTCATTCTCTCTTAAAGTTTACTGATAGGATGTTTTGTTCATTGTAAAACAAATCTAAATAAGGAATTTCATTTGAACTGGGTATTATTTTTTCAGAGGACATTCATATCTATACCATTGTCTGATGACATATTTTAAAGACTATAATGAAGTTTAGAGAATGACATTGTCAGTAGATATTCTTTTGATTCTCCAAATAAATATAATTTTGGTTTTTGTTTCTCCTAGAGATTTTGAAAGAAATTTTTGGATGGTCCTACAGCAGGGTCATTCTAGGACCTAAGGAAACAGGAAGTTATAATTCTTTTTCATAGAGTTAAACCTGAAAACAGTAAGTTAGTGGTGGAGCTTTATGTGAACTGCTTTCTGTGAACAGTTATGTATATTTTAACAAAATGACACAGAAAAAGCCAGAAGTTCTTGTATTAAAAACTTTCACTGTTATGTCTATGTAGTTGTATCCTCTCTTTAATTTTAAGTGCCTTCTTCCTCTAAGCATGCTCTTGCTCCATTCCCCATGCAGTGTCAACTGATATTTAAACCAGAGGCCATTATGTTATACTGGTAAGGGGCTTCTGTTGCAGGGGCATGAGGAAAAGGAAATATTAATCAGGGGCTGGAGGAGTGCATATTATTCTTCCTGTGCGCATGTCATCATTTGAAACCCTTCATATAAAGTTTTCTAATATTCATGTGGAAAATTCATTTGAAGTAATACTATTATACCTCAGAATAAGAATCTGAGGTTTTCCTTTTACTGTGCTTCTTCTTAAAAGTCTCTAAAAAAAAAGAACAAAATGTGTGTGAGGTTTTAGCTTAGTTGATTTACGTTTATTTGTGTCAAGTTAAACTGGAGGAAGTTTGCCACCCTTATTTTCAAACTAGAAAATAGTCTAACTGTAGTGCCTATTTACATAGTCTCAAATTAAGGTAACTATTAACTTGACACACAGTATATAACATTCTCTTTGACATTTGAATTAAAAAATATTGAGATTTTTTGCGCTCAATTGAAGACATTATGGAAAGTTGGTATACCTTTTCAAATATTCTTTATTGTTTTTTTTTTTTACTCTTCGTTTTGACAGGTCAAACATGATTGATTTCTGTAAAATAAATGCATGAGAGGTTGACGGTAATGTATGTTATCACAGGTGTAAAAAAAATTATGTTTTATAAAAACATACATTTAGTATTGCCTTTCTCTTTTAGCAGTTGAATCCCAAAGCAGTTTTAGTAAACTGGATAAAGAAATGAAGGAATTGCCTTAAGCACTTTAGAAGAAGAATTCTTTTACAATTCATTTTGACTCTTTGGACTGACTGTCACATACATCTTTAACTTTTCATAAATATGTATATACCAAGCATTTACTAACTGAATATACATACACATTTAATATACAGTAATTCTTTGAATGTTCCAGGTGTAGGTAAACAAATTGAAAGTATTAAAGGCGTGCCTGTCTGTACATGGCTTTAACTGATGGCACCTGTACCATTTTGACAAACCATGAACTGCTGCTGTACAGCTAGACTTGACCGAATTTGTTCTGCAATCATTTTTTCCCCATGTTATCATCTAAAGAGACATACTGGCTTGGCTTTATTTGCTCATTTATGAAATTAAGGTGTGTACAGTATCGTGTATAATTTGAATTTTTGAGACTGATCCTTGGTGGTATAAAGAATAAATAATTTGTAATGAAATCTTTTAATTAGGCTAAGATACTCTATTCCATGACTTACCTAGAATGATTAGTTTTTTTATATATACTTTTCCCATAAAATTATTAAGTTACTTAGATAGTGTCTTTTGGAAACATGGGAAAAAATTGGAAAAGGATATATATGGAAAATGATTGTTTCAGAGTATTAATTTTAAAGAGACAGTGTAGACTTCTATAAAATATGTGAATCTAGGCTAAATAAACTACAGACTATATGTAAAAATCATCATGATAATTCTTTTTTAAAAACCCCATATTTGTAAGGTCAGTGTTCATTCATTGGCTAATTCATACAACAAATATTTAAGTGTCTGGGATATGACAGTCATACTTTGTATTTGGATTTCCCAAATTAGTGAAGTGTGATTTTCTGTGCGTATAGTAGTTTTGCTGCTTTTGCGTGGTAAGACATAGTTTGCATCTTAAAAACAATGTTTTTGCTAATAAGTCAGAAATTTTAAAAAGTAAATGTTAGAGTTTGTAAAAAAAATTCTAATTAACTGCATATAAAATGGTTCACTTATATGTAGTCAGTGTGTCTGGAGAATTTTCTTCCTTGATTTTATTTTTACACCGGATATATTCTCTTAGGGAAGTGTATGGTCAGCATAAATTTACTCAACATCCAAATAACCATAAAGTTATTTGTTATTTTTAATTTACATTTCATAATGCCAGTACTAGAGCACTTATAAGAGATCATGAATGTTTCCTTAATCATTGCAGAAAGATTATTTCATATTCAGCATAGTTTTAGTTTTGTGTATATCTTACAGTATCATATTATGCAAATATTTGTGATCTTGATATGTCACATATGATAGCTTTGTTACCTGGAGTATTTGATTAATGTAAATACTTTAAGTTTTTTGAGTAATTTGGAGGTTAAGTGGATTATATTTGGTATATGTTTTTGTTGAAAAGATATTGTTGGGTATGCCATATAAAGGTTAGTATTGGCTTATAAATATTGAATAGATATCAGAGATTGTCATAGTACTTTTCTCCCCAGACTACTCACTTATTAAATTAAAACAGTATTTGTTAGTTCTGGGTCAATATAAGGTCCTGACTTTTGATTTGTAATCATTTGAGCTATGTTAAATTGATATATTTTCTTTCTTTTTTTTTTTTTTGATATATTTTCTTAATGATACCCGTTCAATGTAAGTTGGTCCTTGGGAAGGGACATATAGAGGATTTCACAGTATGTAGGACAGCAGGTAGGTGAATGTGTTTGCTTTGGCTTGGAGCTTCTTAAGTTTGGGCCAGTTTTAAAATAAGTCAAATTGTAAGTGATTGGTAAAAGGCATTTTTATTAGTATTGGAACTTTTTGGAGAGTCTAAGGGTTATGAATATGCTTTTTTTTTTAAAACATTTCCAGTATCTCTAAGGTACCAAAGCATTGAGTCTAATTTACCTTTTAAGGAAGACTCTTTAAAATCAAATTTATAACTAATTCATACTGTAAGATAATAGTAGCTAAAGTTGGAGTAATTTATATTAAAAACCATTAGTCTAAATTTTCTGGATGTAACAAAAAATATTTTGGCTTAATTTCTTTTAAAGTATTTAAAATGAATCACCTTAGCTCTACCATATACTAGATCTGTTATTTCTACCTAAATCATTTATCATCTTTGGGCTTCCATTGCCTTACATAAAATATTGTAACTTCTTCATCCTACCTCACAGGGCTGTTGTGAGGAATAAAATGAAATGGAGTGTGTGAAATTGCTTCAACAACAGTAAAATGCTATGTAAATGTAAGGTATTACTTTCAATTAATAATGGACTTAAGTGTTTGGATACCTCTAGATGCCATTTACTTTGACAAAGCATGTGTTTAAAGTGGTATCACCAGGACATGAAACATGATTTTTTTTTAAAAGAAGAAAGCCTAATTAAAATATCCTTTAGCATTTTTAGTTTATGCATGACTTGTGGCCTTTTTGTATTTTCTCATCAAGCCTGTTACTCTATTAAGACTTACAGAACTGTAAAAATTTTCCCACAGCATTAAAGTGTGTCAGAGTAGAATAGTAGCATAAATAAATGATTTAAGCTATGTTTCCATCCCGGCATTTGCACTTTCAATTTATGACTGCTCAGTGCCACATGCAAAGACTGAATTTGGCCTAAATAATTCTTTCCAAAACAACAGTTTTGGAATGGTTCAGCAGTTTGCTGTCATCAGATAAATGATATAAGGTGAATATGCCCACTTAAAACATTTGACAACTTTTGTTGCATTGTCATTTTTTTAAAACATGATGAGGCATTTCAAAACTCTCAAACTGGATATCATTTAGTATCTCTCCTAACCTACTTGTTTGCTTTAAATTGAATTAAATGGTTTACAGGTTGTCTTGATCCACAGATTGTTTGGTGTTTCTATCATCTGGACATGGTTTTGCTATGCAGTTCTGATAATAAAAATTCTAATTCCTCAGGTTTAACCTTTAAGTTAAGGATGACGAACATTAATGGACTACTTATAATTAAGCAGTACGCAGTGCTGCAAACTAGTGTTTTATAATAAGCATTTTGCCTCATTTTCCTTGGAAACAAGACAAAGCTTTTAAAATGTTTTTTAAAACTTTAAAATAGAGTATTCAAAGTGGAGTAACTTGTATGTTGAAATGATTGTATGTTGTGTATAGAATGACCAAGTTAAGTTCTTTAAAAAGCACCTGGAATATCTCATCTAAAAATTAAACTTTTTTTCCTGCTATCTTTTGCTTCAGTGCTTGCATTTTTATCCAGTCTCATTAGATACCTACAATGTGCTGTTGAGCATGAGAAGATAAAAGTGTCATAGTACTTTTGACCCCAAAGATTTTTATTTTAGAGTAGTGCTGTTCAACACAATTGTATGCAATGATGGAAGGTTCTGTATCTGGGCTGTCCAACACAGTAGCCACTAGCCATAGGCAGCTGTTGAGCACTTTCCATGTATGTGGCTAGTTCAGCTAAGGAACTAAAATTTTTATTGTAATTTAAATGTAAAGAGCCACATCTTGCTAATAGCTGCTGTTTGGTACAGTGCAGCTATAGATGGAAGATGAGACATGCTATAAGTAACTATAACATAAACCGGGAACTTAGTTTCTGTCTTTGGAGCTTGTCACATCTTGCATTACATTTTGGTAGATGGTAGCTAGGAGAGAACCAGAACCTAAGATTTTTTTAAAATTTATATTCTAACTTGAAACCAGTTTAGGAGAAAAAAGAAAACCAATCTATGACCAGGTGAGGCTGGATCTCCTGTAACTAAGATCATTTTCACCAAGAGAAGAATGAAGAGATACTGGATAGTCTTGAGTCACAGGGAGAGGAATGTGACAAAAGATATTGAGAAGCCAGTACCCTCATATAGAAGGTGGAGTGTGTGAATGGGTGCAACATTTCTGGAGAACAATTAAGTAATATCAAGGTATTAAATATACATACCTTTGAAAAGTTTAATTCCATTTCTAGGTATTTCTCTTACATATATACTCACAAATAAGTACTCATTGCAGCATTTTGATAGCAAAATACAAACAACCTAATTGTTAACTGAACAATGGGCTTACCAAGATTCTGAAGACTCCCCTTTTCTAAGTTGCTACACAAGTTGTTATATACTTGTCTACATATATTCTGCATGCCTCCCTCCCAAAATGTTATAAATATGTAGACCATTATGGGAATTGGCTTCCTCAATTAGAGAACATTTTCTTTGGTATACCAGTCCTACTGTGCCTCACTGGATCTCGGGTGAGAGCTCAGGAAATTTTGTGCCTTCTACTTTTCTGTCCAAGTGCTTCCATTACTACACCTCATTTTACATTTATACTCCATGGTACTAGTAGTATGTTTATGCCCATTTTGCACAAGGTCATGGGATTAGATTGTGGTGCTTCCAGGTAACCCTACACAGCTGATACAGAATATACTATTAATGGAAGGGTTTTCATGATACTATGAAATAGAAAAAGCAAGTTCAACAGTATATATAGCATGATACCATGGGGGCTGGTGTATACTTCGACTTGGGCAAGAGGGGTTCCCTGCCATGATCCTCACTCTCTGGCTGTGCCTCTCCATGGAATGAAAAAGTGAAGGAGCTAAGAAATCACGCCCACTTGCAGTCTGTGTTCCTGGCTACGAGCCAGATAGCTAGTACCCCATAATTCCCTGTCCCACCAGCCCAAGGCTTGCTTACACAGCACATGCAGGCCTCTTCCCCAAATCCATCCTGCACTGCACTACAGGTGTATACCCCTAGACTCAAGGGGAGGCAGTTTGGGAGGAGTGTGGATGGGGCTTGGATGTGCAGACTGGGGTGTCCACCTTCATGCTTACCAGGACCCTTGTGGCAAGCTGCAACTAGACGTTAAAAGGAAAAAGACCCAGGGACTTGTGGGGAGAACAGGCCAACCTGGTTCTCATGTTATCACCTTCCAGCACATGTCTGAGAATTCAGTTTTGAACCTAGATTTCTGTTCCTTGAGAAGAAATATTTGTCAAGATAGAAGTGTGTGTATGTATGTATGTATGTGTATATGATTGACTCTTACCTATTTAGACACTTAAAATATATGTCAAGTTGGGCCTCCATTTCTACTCTTGCCCCGGGCCCCACAGTGTTAGGGTGGGCCAGGATGTGTATGTGCTTCAGCATCTGAATAATTTTTAAAAGATGGATGTTTGCTTATACTAGAGGCTGTTTTTACCAATCCTTGTACCCCTTCTCCAACTGGACTGGCTAACCAGGTTAAAGCATACTGACTAGGATTCACAGTGAGTTGAAGGCTCACAGCTGGGCTCCCCCTTGTATGCTGGAGAAGTACTGCTCCCACCAGTTGCATGGTATGTATACCTCTAGTTAGCTGTTTGTGCCCAAACTTGTTATGCCAGTGGCATTGTTGTAATTATATAATTTAAATATTACATAAACCAATGAAATTCAAGTGGAGGGAACTTTAGCAATGAAGAGCAAGTGGCTGATAATTGTAAATTACGGAGGATTGCAAAAAAGAAAAATACATATCTGGGACTCTGAGTTGAGATTCCTTCACTTGTATCTGTAAGTTCCTGGTCCACTTTAAAGAAACATACCAGAAACTACAGGTGATCTATTATGACTGTGGCTTATGTAAGAAAAACGAATCAGTTGATCCACACTTAAAAAGGCCATAGTTCAAATCAAAAGACTGGCCAATGTTGGGAATTCCCTGGCTGTCCAGCGGTGAGGGCTCTGTGCTTCCACTGCAGGGGGTACAGGTTCTATCTCTAGTCAGGGAACTAAGATCTCGCATGCCACGCAGCGCAGCCAAAAAAAAAAAAAAAAAAAAAGATTGGCTAATGTAATCCTCTGCTATTACTGCATTTTTTAAAGCTTTACATGAAATAAGATTTGTTATGCCCTTTATGAACCTGATAATTTTTCCCTTTTCTTGTTATCATGACAATTTTCAAACATACAGAAGAGTAGAGAGGCTATTTATAATGAACACCTTTATGCTCATCACCTAGATTTATCAGTTGTTAACATTTTGCCATGTTTGTGTCATTTTTTGGTTTTAAAAAGTTTCACTCGTAAGTAGTACTGTAATATGCATCAATGATGACTTTTTCTTTTAAACACAGCCACATTCCATTAACATTCTTAGCAAAATTAATATTGTCTAATGGCCCAGCCCATATTAAAATTTCAGTTGTCTCAAAAATGTCTTTTTATGGTTGCTTTTTTCAAATCAGGATCTAGACAAGGTCCATGCCTTGCATTTGGTTATGTCTCTTACGTCTCTGATTTTGTATTAGTTCCCTCACCACCTTTTAAATGCCATTGATAAAGAAACTGGGGCATCTGTCTTGTAGAATGTCCCACATTCTGATCTATTCTCTATAGCCTTTGTTAAATCTAGAGTTATGGTTAAATGCAGGTTCAATTTTTTTTTTTTTTTTTTTTGTGAGGTATGCGGGCCTCTCACTGTTGTGGCCTCTCCCGTTGCGGAGCACAGGCTCCGGACGCGCAGGCTCAGCGGCCATGGCTCACGGGCCCAGCCGCTCCGCGGCATGTGGGATCTTCCCGGACCGGGGCACGAACCCGTGTCCCTTGCATCGGCAGACGGACTCTCAACCACTGCGCCACCAGGGAAGCCCGCACTTTCAATTTTAAGGCAAGAATCCTTCACAGGTGGTGCTGTGTACTTTCTGTTGCATCACATCCGTAAGTGCATAATGGCAGGTTGTCCCACTTAAAAAGATTGATCAGTGTGTTCAGGTGGTGCCAGCCTAATCCGTCTATTGAAAAGTTCCCCATCAACGTTTCAACTTAATTTTAGCCTCTACTGATGAGGGCTGTCCTTCATACGTCATTAGGAGTAGCAATGATTGTTCTATCATTCATCATTTATTAGCTGGAATTCTCATTAGTATTTTGGTTACACTGAAATCCTGTTCCAATAAGAAAGGCCAGATAAATGCTTGATATTTTTATCGAGTTTCAGGATAGTGAGGTGGTGCCCGGGCAATCTTCAATCATGACTAATGAGTTTCATTTTTAAGGAATCATGAAGTCAAGAATTTTCATATATTTGATGTGTTTGATCAATAGCAGTTATTCATTTTGATGTTCAGAATTTACCATCTTTGGTCCCTCAGGTTAGCACCTGTGTCCAATGATCCTGTTAATCTTTGGTAACTTCCTTCCTCTGGGTGCTACCTACTTTTTTCTTTTCCTTCTTCTATGTCTCTTTTTTTTTTTTAAACATCTTTATTGGTGTATAATTGCTTTACAATGGTGTGTTAGTTTCTGCTTTATAACAAAGTGAATCAGCTATACATATACATATATTCCCATATCTCCTCCCTCTTTCATCTCCCTCCCACTCTCCCTATCCCACCCCTCTAGGTGGTCACAAAGCACCGAGCTGATCTCCCTGTGCTATGCGGCTGCTTCCCACTAGCTATCTATTTTACACTTGGTAGTATATATTAGTCTGTGCCACTCTCTACCTACTTTTTAAATTAACCTACCAACTACCAGTTCTAAGTAATCAGAGGACTCTACATAAAACTGAGTTCCCTAAAACTGAGTTCCTCTGTCGAGTTTATGACTAACCTCTCTATCCCAAACCTTACTTCCTTTCTTGTTCCACACCTCAGGATTGAGGAGTATCAAAGAAAAAGCAGGATTGTAACCAAGCAGGACCCTATGGGGCGTTCCTGGGACAGACACTCCCCCCCACCCCCATGTCCTCCACCTGCCTCTTCATTGTAGAAAAGCTTTAGTCTCCCAGGCCTCCCCTGATTCTCAGAAGGCTGGCTCAAGAGTGAATGATTAGGAAATAGGAAGATGTAGAAACAAAGAATAGCTGTTGAGCTGGGAAACTGGCAACAATTTAGACTATAAACCAGTCACATAGAATCATCAAACTCCCGTTTCCCTGAAAGAGATAAATGAAGGTCTGACACACAGTCCTAAGTTATTTTAACAGGAAGCAGACCCCCACCAGATAAAAACTGCTGACCACGAGCGTAGACAACATACTGGTCGAAACCAGAAGATTGGTGATGCTGGAAACTTCACCTTGATGCCAACCAATCCAAGAACTGTGCACGAGCTGATCACGTGCACTGCCCCCTCCCTCACACTGCCTTTAAAACCTCTGTCTTCTAACTAGCAGTTTGGAGATGGTCTTAGGACATCAGTCCACCGTCTTCCCATGTTGCTGGACTCCTGAATAAAGCAACTTTTCCTTTTCCACTAACACTTGTCTCTGGAGTACTGGCCTCATCTGGTTACATACAGCATAAACTTGTATGTACACAGAAAACTTCTGGAAGGAAAAACAAGAAACTGATAAGGATCGTAACCCCTGGAAAATGAGAAGGAAAAGGACTTTTCATTTTATACTTTTCAAAAAAACAGTTTAGATTCCATGTGCTTTATTGAACATACATAATGGTACGTGGCGTTGTGCTAGAGGGCACAAAAATGTATATGTCATGCTAGTTGGAAACCAAGTTAGCCCACTAAAAATAATTCAGGGTGTAAGAAAATGTATATACAACATATGTACTACTACAATAAATGTATGTTATGTATACCAGCATTCTCTACTATTATGATAAAATGATTTCAAAATGCAAAAAAAAAAAAAGTTTAGAAAACAACTCAAATATATGAGGGGAGTATTATCAGTTTTCACCATGGGCTGGTAATAGTAATTTTTGTAGAAAGAACTTCAAATTACAGTAATTTGTTTAGTGCTTTATAGTTTTCAAGATTATGTCAAAATTGATTCATCTGTGACCCTTAACAATAATTCTTTGGATTACACAGTTAAACAACCAGGTCCGGAATTGAATGTGTATATTTCTAGTCCTTAAAACAGTCCGCGGGAGCTTGCACGTCCCACAGACACCTCAACCTCAAGAGCAATATTAACTCGGCTACTGTTTCCCAATCTATCTCCCATCTCACCCGATGGTACCCAAACCAGAGTTCAGGGAGTTATTCTGAATCCCGCTGCAAAGCACACTCAAAAATTATTCGTTGTTTATCTGAAATTCATATTTAACTGGCATCCTATATTTTATCTGGCAAACTCACACACTTTGGGAAACACAGCTCAGCTGGTGCCTCTCCAATTCTAGGGGCAATTCCTAAAATCTCAGATCGCCTCAGTGCCCTGCTGTAGTTGTTACCTAGGCAACAGATAAAAAGAGCTTTGGCTACGTGTCTAAATCCCCAAAGCCAGGAAATCACCGGGCTCCGTAAACTTCGGTGAGGAAGCAGCGTTGGTAGCATACCAGGCGAAGGCCAGGGTTAACGGCTGCGACACCAAACCAACCGGTACGTAAAGGCTCCGCGCTTGACGGCCCCTTTTGCAGCGGTTGCTGTGAGTGCCGTAAAGCGGCGTTGCCGCTGGTGTTGGCGGAGGTAAGGTGTGAGAGGCGCGGCTTGGCCTCCGGGGATGGGTGGGCGCCTCAGGCGGGTGTCGCCGGTGGCTCGGGTACCGTCACTGGGCATTCCTCCAGCCTAATGGGCACTTGCCTCGGCCCAGGCAGGCCATAGGTCGAGCGCGCTCCGGGCGGGGGATACTCAGTGAGGCAGTACACGAGCACCTCGGGGTGGATGTGCGCTTCGGCGTCCCTCCCACGCTCTTGGGCTTGTCAGCAAGTAAAATCCTCATCCTGGGACAGGTCCGGTGTTGGAGGCCGATCGAGACCCTTGTAGGACCCGGCTGGGGTAGTGACGTTTGAGTAGGGTCCTGAGAGCTGTCTCAGGATTTGCAAGAGGATCTCGGGGGCAGGGGTCGTCGGGAGGGAGGAGAGCATTGCAGGCTGTGGGGCCCGTGTGTGCAAAGGTGCAGAAGCATGAAAGGGACTACCAGGTTTGGGCAGCACTGCGTGTTAGGGTAATGGCTGGAGGAATGGGTGCGGAGACGAGAGGGCCAGAATTGTGGCGGGAGCTACCGTTGGGTCTCAACTGGGACGAACCTTGATGCCCCATGAGGGAGTGTGGAGTGCTTCCTTGGGTAGTGGGGGAGCTACAGCAGTTTTCTAGAGTGAGGGTAATTTAATTAACCATCCCTTTCTTTTATGCTTTCCCCCTGGGTTCAGCTTTCAGTTCAGTTGGAGGAGTATTTACTGAAGCGTCCCTTTTGTGTGCCTAATAATGGAGTGGACACAGCTAGCCATGCTAAATGAAGTTTCATATGAGAGAGAGAGATGACCGAAGCTTTGGATAGGAATCTGGGGAACTGAGTTAAGATTTCATCACCATCACCAGTTTCTCAAGTAACGAGAGAAGTCGCTTCTCTCTGGGCCTCAGTTTTCTCAGATGTAAACGGAGGACCTAGATAACAACAGGTTCTTTCTACTTTTGAAGATAGCAGGTTTCAAAAGAATAAACATCAGTCTATGAACAAATACGAAAGTGAGTGATGGAGCAGTGCATTAGGAATTGGGAAAAGTAAAAAAGGCTGGGATTGAGCTGTACTTTGAGGATGGATAGGGTTTGAGTCATCAGGAGCTATCTCTGCTGAGCACCATAGATAAAGATACAGAAGACAGGAATAGGCATTTTAGAGTATATTTGCGGAGGTAGGCTTTGAGAGGATGGAGGATTTGGGAAGTATGGCACTAGAGATTGAAGGAACCCCAAGTGGAAAGAAAATGCAGTACATTCTGAAAAGGAAGAGAAAAGGAATGAGAGAAATGTCAACAATATACAGTACTTGATTTCTTGGATCTAGGCGATTGTTATTTTGAACCTGTGTTTCTCAAAAGTGAATTTAACTGCTGTTGATAAAAATGAGAATTCTATCAGAATTTTAGCATGTGATAATGTATTGGGAGTAAGGTGATGCAGATTGTAGCTTTGCGTTGCCAATAACTAGCCTCTTGGGCTGTCATTTATTTCTTCCAGATCCTATTCTCCTCTGTAAAATGATGTTCTTGGATTAGGTGGTCTCTCTTCTCTAAAACCTGTAAAACAGGAGTCTGTGAGGATGGAGAACTATTCTCTTTGAAGGGGGCAGGGAGATAGTAGATGGAGAATAAAACTGTTAACTTTGAGGTGTAGGAAATAGAGTTGGTTATATAGACAGATGGGGTTTATAGACTGAAACTTAAGTAGTAAGTTTTCTCTCAGAGGTGGTATTTAAAATCTTGAAAATGAGTTTGCTTTGAGGGAGAGATTGTAAAGAGTAACTATAGGGTGTGCGCATAGATAGGAGACTAGAGAAATGATTGAAGGAGACATGTAGATCTCAGGGCTATGAGCTAGGACTCCTTTTCAAAAAGGATTACATTTTGGGGGCCAGCATTTTTATTAAAATAATTTAACAGTATTTACAGTAAATATTAATATTAAGCAATCATTTTTGGGAACTCTAGCAGAAAATAATTCAAACAGATACAGTCTCCACTGTCGTTCTGATTGTCTATTCAGAAGTAATATCATTTACATGCTTATTTATTCAACAAATACTTGTGTGTTTCAGGCACTGCTGTGTGCTAGGGACGTACAATGAAGAAGGCAGATATTGTTCCTATCGTCCCTGCATGTAAAGGCTGTAGTGTCCAAATCAGTGCTTTTCAAATTTTAATGCAAATATGGATCACCTGAGGATCTTAAAATGTAGATTAAATGTAGATTCTGAATCAGTAGGTCTGCAGTATGGCCTGAAAATTCTGCATTTTGACACGCTCCAACATGATGCTGATGTTGCTCGTCTGAGGACCATACTTTTAAGTAGCAAAGATCTAGATCCTGTCTAGCAGGTATTAAGCCACTACTACTGCTTATCAGCTGTTTTTATTAATAATTTTATTGTCTTTATGAAAGTAATATATGCTCATTATAAAAATTTTGGGACAATATAAAAAAAGCATAAAGAACAATGTGAAAATCATGCCAATCCCCACACCTAGAGATGACCATTATTTTATTTTTATTTTTTTGCGGTATGCGGGCCTCTCACTATTGTGGCCTCTCCCGTTGCGGAGCACAGGCTCCAGACGCGCAGGCTCAGCGGCCATGGCTCACAGGCCCAGCCGCTCCGCGGCATGTGGGATCTTCCCGGACTGGGGCACGAAAGCGTGTCCCGTGCGTCGGCAGGCAGACTCTCAACCACTGCGCCACCAGGGAAGCCCCGAGATGACCATTATTGATATATTGGTGAACATCCATCCAGATTTAATGTATGTACATATATTCACACTTTATATTTTGTGCTAAGTACTTGATGCTTGCTGAGCCCTATGTTTGATTCTGTGTGTTTGATTAGCTTTATAGTTTTACTAAGATCAACACCCAGATATCCTCAACCAAGCAGTTAAGTACTTGCATTCTTGAGGGGAAGACTTTACTCAGTTAAAAATAGCTTGGTTTAACACTATTCTGTTACTCCAAAAATTGGAAGATAGTAAGATAATTAAAGCTTATAATGTGTGTGGGCTGTAGGATTTGTTAATTGAGCCACAGAATGAGAGAATTTTTTTAAAGTTTTTTTGAAACTTAGTACTTTTTTTTTCTCATTACAAAATTAATCAATATTCACATAGGATAAATAAAAAGGAAAAAGAAAAGCACCTACAGTCCTTCCAACCCAAAGACAGCCACTGTTTTTACACTGGTGTGTATGCTACTAAGGTAGCTCTTAAATGACCCATGAAATAATGTATGTAAATAATGTTTAGGTCAAAAGAAATCCTTGGTTCCTCAACTTTCTGCTGCCTTTGAAATAAACATAATCTGTTGTTTCTACTGTAGAGTCTTGTGACAGGGAACAGCTAGCAGGTTGACTGGTGTCTATAGGATGTACATAGGGCTCAGTGATATTTGTGAACTTAATGGAAAAATGAATGAATGAGGGAACAAACCAAACTGACCTGTGTGACATAAACTCTGGCTGTCACTCTTCACCTGCAGTTGCTTGCATTCACCACTTACCTCAAATACTTTTGTATACTCTTCTGGGCACACAGAGCTCTTGGGGCAACAGAGGTCCATCATAAATCTTTTAAAATCTATGTCTGTGCTTGAATTCTACTGTGGAAGACTACAGAATATGGAATACTGGGGAATATGGAAACATATGATAGCCTCCTGTCTCAAGGAACTATAACTAGTTAAGACTGACTGCAAAAATAGTACAAATACACAATGCTGTGTGGATATAAAAGAGGGAGACTTTAGTTGTCTGAGAGCAGAGGGAATTACTAGTAGGCTTTTAAGGTGACAGTTATTAATTATTGCTGGCATTTATTGTATAGTTATCATGTTCTAGGTACTGTTCGGTGCTTTACATGTATTAGTCTGTCAGAACAGCCCTGTGAGTCAAGTACAATTTATAGATCCACTTTAAAGATGGGGCATAGAAAGATTAAGTAACCTGCCTAAGGACGTACATATAGGCTGCAAGTGGCAAAGCAGGGTTTGAACATAGCAGTCTGTCTTCGGAGCCTATGCTCTGAACTACTCAAAAGACAGTGAGGGGGCGGGATATGGGGGAGAAAGCACTGTAGAGAGAAGGAATAGCATAGACAAATGCACCGAGGTGAGCAAGCACTGTATTGATGGGTTCATTTAGGGGATTAGTACTAAATAAGCCATAGAAGTTCTGAAAGCAGGGGAAAGTGACACAAAGTGGTACTATAGAAATGACTGGACTTTGGTCCCTAAGATGGGTATTTTGAGGAAAGCCTGGTGGTAGAGTACAGATCTTCCTCAATTTGATAAACGCATCGTAAGTTGAAAATGCTGTTAATACACCTAACCTACCAAACATCATTAGAGTTTAGCCTAGCTTACCTTAAACGTCTTCAGGACACTTACATTAGCCTACAGGTAGGCAAAATCATCTAACACAAAGCCTACTTTATAATAAAGTATTGAATATCTCATATAATTTATTGAATACTGCAAATTAAAAGAGGAATGGTTATAAGGGCCAGTTGTTTCCTCTTGTGATCACGTGGTTGGCTGGGAGCTGTGCCTCGCTGCCACTGCCCAGCATCATGAGGGGTTATGTGGCATTTATTGCTAGCCCAGGAAAAGATCAAAATTCAAGTGCGGTTTCTACTGAATGCTTGTCACTTTTGCACCATTGCAAAGTCAAAAACCATAAGTCAAACCATCGTAAGTTAGAGACTATCTGTACTCATGTAGGAGGCTTTCTATTTAGGCAGAGTTAATAAGCCTTTAAATTAGGCTAACTATACTGGAAATGGGAAAGAAATAACAGCTTGTAGAGGCACTAAGAAGAATGTAAGTTTGGTGACTCAGATGTGGAATTAGAACCACAAAAACTATTTTGTTTTTAACATAAATATTTAGGGATACCATTAACAGAATAGAGGGGCAAGTCATGAAAGAAATCTGGTTTGAAGGTGGACAGTGATTTGTTTTAGGTGCTGGTGGAATGTTCAAGAGGACATCACCAACAGTCTGGTGAAATATTTATAAGTAGTAAGTAGCCAGTAGATATGGGAGGTATATCTAATAAAGTGATTAGGAGCAAGAGAATATAAAGAGAACATCCATCCAGATTTCATATCAAACACAGAATAGTAGGTATATTAGGCAATGCCACTTCCTTCACCCTTTCACTTTGCCCCTGTAATATCAGTCCCTTCCTATCTTCACTTTCTTTCTTATCTAGGTCTTTCATTTCAGACACTCTCTAAAAACTCAGTACTCCATAGCCATTTCAAAAGGAGTCACTATATATTTATGATTTTTCTGGAGTATCAAATGGAGAGATTAATTTTTTAATCTTCAAGTGTCAGCGTATTGAGAGAGGTTACATTGCAAAGGGTTAAGAAGTGAGTGAGTGGTAAGCAGATAAAGAGACTTTTTAAACCCTTACAGTCTAACCTTTGCTTCCAGGCTACTGACGCTCTTTTGCAAATTTAGCAATGAAAGGAAAGGAAAAGGAGCAGCAGTATTTAAGGAAGATGGATAGCATCTGTTGCTACTGGGCTTTTTTTTTTGGCTTAGAGCAGCTGAAAATGTTGATTTTTTTTTTTCATCTTAACTCTGAATACCTCTTCAGAAGCATTTTCTCTTTATGCTTTCCAGCCTGCTGCCTTATCTCAAAACATGCCTTTGCCTATTTAGACTACCCTCCTTCTTCTCTGTAGTTTAGCCTCCTGTTTTATTTTGCAGTGCAGGGCATATTTGAATCTCAGTTCTGTCTGATTCATACCACCTATACCTTCCTCTCACTCCCCAGTGTTCCTGAATAAATTGGATCTAGCAGCATTGAGGGGACCAGGCTAGCACACATCATCTTATGAGCCAAAGTTCAGTGTCAGGGCTGATTATTTCTTGTCCAAGGGCCTCTGATATCGAGAGGTGATCCAGAAGGCAGTAGTGGGGAGAATTGGGATAAGAAAGTAAGGCCGTTTGACATTCTTTCAAACAGATCCCTACCAAGATGATTCTCAAAAAAGTAGTTGGAGAGGGGATGTCAGGTTAAGCCAGGTGCCAAAGTTTTTTGTGCCTTTATCATCAAAGAACAAATGATAATGTGAAAGGGAAATGGGAAGCTGAAAGAATATGAAATACTGCTCTTGGCTGTAGCAAGAGCCTGAGAGCTATCTTGAACTTCCCATCCTGTATATTTTTCCTTCAAATTTGTATATGGCTTTTATCTACCACTGGTTTTTTCCAACCTTTCTCATGCCTTGACACAAAGCAAAATTGATAATAAAGGGCGAAAGAAAGGGTAAAAGAATGTGTTTGTTCTTGGCTGGAGGTGACAGTCTTGGACTCTAGCTACCCCAGGCTCAAAAGACTGAGAGGATTGGTAGCTCAGACACCCACAACCCGTTAAAGGTTCAGCTGGGAAGCAGATCTGCCCATTCCTGTCTTCTTCATTGCCAGATTCTAGTTCATGCACTAGTTAGAGCCTGTTTCCAAGTCATCTAAGACTAATTCTATGCTGTAATATACCATACTTATATTAACCTTCTCATATTTGCATTAGAACTTGAAGATACTTGGGTACTTAAACCTGGTAACTCCCCTTAGAGTCCCCGTTACATCTCCCCGCCCCCTCATTTAAATTTACATCTCTGCGGTACTCTTTCTTCTTTGCCATTATTACTGTTTTCTTTAGGAAGCTTTACCTAAGTATATGTAAGAAAATACATTACTTGTCTTCTCTAGCATTTTTATTATGATAGCTAAAATGTCACATATAAAGAGAAATGTATACACAAATAATGTTTTTATTTTGGTTCTATGCTATATTTCTCCATATGTTATTTTAAAATGTTTATTGTTCAGGAGTTGGAACCAAGTATAGGCTTTAAGCTCTAAAAAAATCACTTTTTCGTATTTCATATTCTGTTTTATTATGAAAGTTTCTGTAGGACGGAGAACTTTTTAAAATAAAAACTTTTTTTAAATAGTTTTGTTTTCTCTTGAGCATTGTGCGGTGTCTTTGAGTGTAGTTAGCACACTTATTTCTTGATAATAATTCAACCACTTTTAGGCTGGTAGGGGAGATGATTCATGCATTCTAACAGCTATAATTCAAAATAGAAAGTAGTAAAAGCCTTAGGGTTAGCTTCCTCTCCTTGTGCTCCATAGTAACCTGTATTTACTCCATGACCATTACACTTGAAATTGTCTCTATATTTATCTCTGATAGAGTCTATCACAATTTAGAACAGTGGTTCTTAATAGATGTGAGGGTGGTAAGGATTGTGCTTGTGCATTTTGGAAAAAACTTCCCATGCTGTTCTTTAGCACATCATACCCTCTACCACCATTACCATCACCATTCTTCTTTTGAAAACTCTTACATACTCATCTCTAACATCTTAGAAGATACGGAGCTGTATCATTTTCTCTCCAGCTTAGCATTTTATTGGCATCTCTGCCTGTTAAGGTAGACAGTAAATATTTATTCCCTTCAAGAAGGTAAGACTAGGAATTTAGAGCTAGGAGAGTTCACTTCTGACTTTGAAGATCATGAAAGATTTCATAAAAGAAGGGTCACTTGAGAGGAGTGATGAAAAGAGGTGTAGAACTGGTTCTGTGGAAATGGATGAGAACATTTCAGGCAAGAGGGAATGAGTATAAAGCAAAGAGGCAAGAAAGTCGTGTGTATTCCAGGAATACCTGGGCAAAAAACAAAGAGTGTGTGAAGTGGGAGAAAGCCTAGAAAATTTGCGTGTGTTCAGTCAGATTGTGAATACCCTTGAATGCCATTACAGTTGACCCTTGAACAGTGCAGGTGCCAACCCTCTGTCGACTGAAATAAAAACACACAACATGAGAGCTGTGAGTTTCAGTTTTATTTGGGGACTTACTGAGGACTATAGCCTGGGAGACAGTCTCTCAGATAGCTCTGAGTAAGAAGAGGTGGTGGGGGAGGTCAGTAGATACATGATTTTGGCAAAGGGGTACGTGCATTCAGGCACACGTGTCTGTAGAAAGTTGCTGCTAGTCACGAGGAACACATATCTCAGTTAATGATTTTAGTGCTTTTCTAAGTATGGGAAGATGATGGTCCAGGTTCATAAACTGTTTCTCCTGAAATATTTCTAAGTATCTAAGGGCCTGTTTTGCCTGTTTCCCCAGAGCACAGAGTGCCTCATCCTGATCTTCACCCTGAATTCCTTTCAGATGTGTTGTAGGTCAGCAACTGCAGTGGCTAATGACTTGATTCTTGTAGAATTGGATGGTGGGCACCATTCTTTATTTTACACCTCCCTGCAGTCAAAAATCTGCATGTAGCAGAGTCAGCCCTCCGTATCTGCAGTTCCACACCAAAAGATTCAGTCAACAACAGATTGTGTAATACTATTTATTATTGAAAAAATTCTGCATATATGTGGACCTGCGTAGTTCAGACCTGTGTTGTTCAAGGGTCAAATGTATGTGGAATTTGAGCTTTATTTGTAGGTGGTAGAGAGCCACTGAAATATTTTGATTATGGTGTAATTTGATTCATTTATCAGCAACTTGGTATATCTGTCAATGTATAGGTAAGATTATGGGTAGGCAGAAAGTGGAACCTGGGACATCAGTTATAATTAAGACATTTGTACAATTAGAGTTCAAATTAGAATGACAGTGAAGAAAGAAGAGGGAGTTGGTGCCAGAGGGATTTTAGAGGTAAACTCAACAAGCCTTGGCCTCTCTTTTTTAAAGTATCACATTATTCATTTTAAAGTGGTAACTCCATTCCTAATGAAGAGATGGTGCTAGCAAATAGGAATGTTTTGACAGGCTAATATTCTTCCTTTGCAATAACTGCCTTGGCATTTATAGAAAATAAGTAATGAAGTAAAGTTAATTGGATGTCATCTTGATAATAAAAATGTAGTTGTGATTGATATATTCTGGAGGTTTATTTCATTTAAGAATTAACTGTAGTTTAGAGATATATCCAAAGAAAGAACAAGATATTAATTTGGACTTTTATGTTTCTGCAGTGGTTTATATAGGCCTTTCTTTCCACCTGTTAATTCTGGTACAGAAAAGCCTGGGCTATATAGCACACTCCAAATGCTACTTTACATTTCACTAGGAATCAGTGTACAATATGTTGATGCACTATTTACTACCACTACAAGAAACTGAGCTGAAATACTGAAAATGAAGGATATTCTTTTTGTTATCTTGTGAGCTGTCCTTATCAGAGTACATATTTGACTGTTTTATTTTAGCAAGGTTTAGCTGACAGCAAAACTAATACCATCATCAATATTGTTTTATGTTGCTAGTTTTTACAGTTTTAGGAGATAGAACCTGATCATGATTTATTCAGTTATCTTTGCTTTATGCATTATCTGTAAATCAAGTAGATTACTCACGTCACTGGTGATATTTCTCTTAAGTAGTTTGTTGACTTTATATAATATCATGTAGTGTTTGCTTTATATAGGCTTCCACACTGGAAGCTCGTTTGGATTGTTTTAAAACTCTAAGACTTCTGATTTAAAGACGACAGAGTAAAGACATTTGTGCCTTCTTCTATCTGAAATTACCCTGAAACAGCAAGGAGAATGAGAGACAGAGATGTACAGTTGACCCTTGAACAACATGAGTTTGAACTGCTATATGTAGATTTTTTAAAATAGTAAATACTGCAGTACTATATGACCCCTGGGTGGTTGAATCCACAGATGCAAAACCGCATATATGAAGGAACCGCAGATACAGAGGAACCACATCTGTATATGGAGGGCCAACTATACGTTATATGCAGGTTTTTAACTGCAGAGGGTTGGTACCCCAACCCCTGCATTGTTCAACTGTAATTACATCTTTGATGGGACTAGAGTCCTGTATCCCAAATTGAAATATTTGAGAAATATTTGTCAAATGTAAGCAGAAAGAGATTAAAAGAGCATTCTGGCAGAAAGAGATCTCAGGTAGAACTGACAGAGCAACGAGAAATAGATCTTCTGTTTACAGTGGTGTCAGGATGCATAGAAAAGCAGTGGGAGAAGCTTCCTTGGAATGTTTGGCAACATGAACTAGCAGGAAAGGAAGAGCAAATGAGAAAGCATACAGATACACAATCTTTGCAGGAAGCACTCTCTTGGTGAGGCAAGAAGTA
Source organism: Delphinapterus leucas (assembly GCF_059928025.1). NCBI lineage: Eukaryota > Metazoa > Chordata > Mammalia > Artiodactyla > Monodontidae > Delphinapterus > Delphinapterus leucas. The sequence continues at coordinate 97,787,425 of NC_143134.1, forward strand.
ATGGCTAAACAACTTTCTCTTGCTTGTTCTCACATACATTCTCTCTGTCTCTCTCACGCACACACATGCACAGAACACCCTGTATCATAAAGAGCTTTCTTGTATACTAAAGAGACTACCGGGGCTTCCCTGGTGGCGCAGTGGTTGAGAGTCCGCCTGCCGATGCAGGGGACACGGGTTCGTGCCCCGGTCCGGGAAGATCCCACATGCCGCGGAGCGGCTGGGCCCGTGAGCCATGGCCGCTGAGCCTGTGTGTCCGGAGCCTGTGCTCCGCAACAGGAGAGGCCACAACAGTGAGAGGCCCGCATACCGCAAAAAAAAAAAAAGAGAGACTACCTTCTAGTCCACAACACAGCCTTGCTTCTTCCTTCCACAGTCCTCTTGCAAATAGTTGGCCTGAGTGGAGTTCATGTCATTCAAAGATTAATAATAATAAAAAGGAAGTTAGCACAGCATCTACACAAAAATGTTACAAGAAGAAAAGCGAAAAGAAACGGAAAAACAAGTGACAAAGAACCCATGAGAAAACTGTATTGGCCTAACAAATTTAAGGAGACAATCACTTCTTTAAAGTAATAGAGAAAGTTAATTGGCTAGAAAGAAATAGTAAGACAACAGTAAATGGTGAGTAATAATTTGGCAGAAGTCAAGAAAGAAAAGAAAAAAAAATCAGAAATAAAAGGCCAGGACTTCCCTTGTGGCACAGTGGGTTAAGAATCTGCCTGCCAATGCAGGGGACACAGGTTCAAGCCCTGGTCTGGGAAGATCCCACATGCTGTGGAGCAAATAAGACCGTGGACCACAACTACTGAGCCTGCGCTCTAGAGCCCACAAGCCACAACTACTGAGACCCGTGTGCCACAACTACTGAAGCCCACATGCCTAGAGCCTGTGCTCCGCAACAAGAGAAGCCAAGACGATGAGAAGCCCATGCACTGCAATGAAGAGTAGCCCCTGCTCGCTGCAACTAGAGAAAGCCCGCGCTCAGCAACAAAGACCCAACACAGCCAAACATAAAAATAAATAAAGAGTCAATGAGAACATCGAGGAGTGGTCCCTTATAAAAAAATAATAATAAAACGCCACATACGAAGCAAAAAGGAGAATTAACACTTGAAAGCTCAGTAAGGGATATGACGACAGGCTTTTGAAAGTTGAGCAAAGTGAAATGGGAGTGAAAGGAGATGAAACAAATGCTTAATTGTAGTTCTGGAAATAGAGAACAACATTAGAACAGAAAAGTATTCAAACATATAACTTAAGAAAACTTGCCGCAGAGAAAGAAATCTTGATTCTACAGATTGAAAGTACACATAATGAAGAAAAACTAATATATAGTCATTAACATCATTACATAACCTAGTTTTTAAAAAATTGGATTGCAAAGATAAGGAATGTGTTCTTTGCTCATCCCATTAAAAAGATCAGCTTATCTGTAGGGGAGTGCCAGGGGAAGGATCAGATATTGTCAAGGGAGCATTTAGTATTGCAGGACAGTGGTACAAATTCTATAAGTCATCAGAGGAAAGAAAGTGTGACCTCAAAGCCAAACTATTAGTTTACACCCGTTTTTTGTTCTTTCTTTTCATAAATTTATTTATTTATTTATTTTTGGCTGCATTGGGTCTTCATTGCTGTGCACGGGCTTTCTCTAGTTGCGACCAGCGGGGGATACTCTTCCTTGTGGCGTGCGGGCTTCTCATTGCAGTGGCTTCTCTTGTTGCGGAGCACAGGCTCTAGACACACGGGCTCAGTAGTTGTGGCTCAGGGGCTCTAGAGCTCAGGCTCAGTAGTTGTGGCACATGGGCTTAGTTGTTCCACGGCATGTGGAATCTTCCTGGACCAGGGCTCGAACCCGTGTCCCCCGCACTGGCAGGTGGATTCTTAACCACTGTGCCACCAGAGAAGCCTGACACCCATTTTTGAACAATGTAGGAACTCAAGGTAAATAGTCCTAAGGAGAAGATGAATACCAGCCATCCAGTAGCTGAACAGAGATGATACAGCAAAAGGATTGGCAGGGAATATAGTAGGAATAAGACTAAAAAAGCTGTGAGATTTGTATTGCAGAATGCGATAGAACAATAGCAAAGTAAACTAATAAAAGTCAGGATTGAAAGAGGAGAGATGCAGAAGGTAGATTTTCTCTTATTTTTTAGCTGGAGAACTAAAGACATACAAAGTTTAGACATCAAGTAATAGAGGTGTTAGTATATTTAAAGGAATAAAGATAAACATTTGAACTGAATTGAATATGTTTGACCAAAATCAAACAGTGGAGAGGAGGTAAGAAGAAGTAGAACTATATTAAATTTCTTGTTCTAAAGAAATAGTCAGATGGGACCAAAGATGAGAGAACAAAAATTTTTATCGTGGCTTTTTTTACACTTGCAGAAAATGAAAATGTATATGGGATATTTATAAAAACTGACCACATCCTACATAACAAAAGACAAAGAGCTATTATACAGATGATGTTCCTTGACCAAAAACTTAATTTTTTTCTATGGAAGTGGTTCTTAGTATGTTCAGCAGCATCAGCAGTGCCTGGGAACTCATTAGAAATGCAAATTCAGAGGGCTTACCCCAGTTCTATTGAATCAGAAACCCTGGGGGAGAAGCCCCCCAGTCTCTTTTGGTCAGTTTTTATAGATATCCCATTTATGTTTCTTGTTATTTGCAACTGTAAAGAATGCTATGATAAACTTTTTTGTTCTTTCAAGTGTGGTCTCATATCTGATTATTTCTTTAGGATAGGAAATTACCAAATCAAAGAAGGTTCTGTTGAACTTTAGATAACTTTTTCTTGGTTAATAAAGGTGAAAATTAAATACAGGTTTTTGTCTCTTTAGAAATATCTTTTTGTTCACAGAAAACAAGATTATCTTCTTACCCAAAAAGATGAAACCAAGTGGGTTACTTTCAAAAGACAACCAAGTGAGCACCGCAGACTAATGAGTAGGATCAATAAGAACGTGATTTTGGCGCTTTTAACTTTGACAAGTTCTGCATTTCTGCTGTTTCAGTTGTACTACTACAAGCACTATTTATCAGCAAAGGTAATTTTTTTCCTCCTTTCTCATTATTAGACTTCATTTTAGCTGTATATTTTCCTAACATACTTCCCTTTTGCAGTACGTAAAATTAATCACAGTTTTTAAAATCCGTGCAGAAATAGTTCTTTGAGATTCTCATCCTCGTGAGTGTGGCAAGCACTTCAAAATTACAGTTAAATGTTATTAATAACATGCTAAAAGTCAGAGGTACCAAGTTTCAGTGATGTTGAAATTTTCTGATAGAGTTATGTGAAAATTGTTATTTTTCCAAACAGATCATCACTCATTGGAAAGAATTCAATGATAAATAATTTTGATAAAATATTAGAATTAGTTTATTTTAGTACAGAGTATATTTTAATATAGTGTCTAACAGGGAAGTGTAGTGTTATAACTTACCTTTATTATAAATCTATAGGTATAAAGATGTAGAGACAATAATTTGGAATCTGGTAGCTTCTGAAGATCATACAGAAGTCCAGATAAGAAATTCCAAAGTTGAGAAGGTATTCCTGAATTGTGAAAAGTTGTCAAACACTCCCACTGGGGTTAATTATAATAATAGCTACCATTATTGAGAATTGTGCTAGATACTGTCTATGCTTAATTTAACCCTAAAAACATTTTTGGGGGGAAATATGTTTTTGTTTGTATCGTCATTTGATAGTTAGAACTATTCTTCAGAACCATTTACTTCCCTTTCCCTCCCAAAGGGGATGATACTTCCCTGCCCTAGTTAAGCTTGACCATGAGACTTACTTTCGCTTGTGGAATGTTATAGACATTTGCAGAGATTTCAAATGGGCTTGTATGATGTGACTTGCCCTGTGTGCTCCCCTGACCTGCCAGGAGAAGAGTGTGCCCTGGGTAGATGCTGACCTCCAGCCTGAGCCCTGAATTAGATGTATGGAGCAGACCAAACATAGCTGCCCAGCTGACTCATACATCTATGAGGGAGAAAACAAATGCTTAAGCCTTTAAGATTGAGAGAGGTTTATTATGCAGCATTATTACATGAGGTTCCTAGACCTCATTTTACAAATATGAAAACCAAAACTCTGACAGAGATGTTAGATAACCTACCCCAATTACCCAGTTTCTAACATGCAAGCCTGACAGGTGTACCTAACTCCATTCTTTCCAGGCTATATTATTTTAAAAATAATTGACAAGTACTGAGGCTACCAGCTGTCTTGGCTGTTGACCCAGTGAATGTCTTTGTGTTTCATCTTCAACCCTTTGCTGATTATTTTCTTAGGATAAAGTCCTAGAGTGGAATTTCTGGGTCTAGGATGTACATTCTAGATTTTGTTACATATTGCAAAGTCACCTTTCCTAAGGATAAGTAGTGTGCCTGATTTCCTATACCCTTTCCAAATATGGGAATAATAACAACAATAACAATAATTATGGCATCCGTGTCATGCTCTTGAGATGCTTTTGGCTAATAGTAGCTTAAACAAATAGAGGGTTATTTGTCTCTTATACCTTTCAGTCCAGAGCTTCCAAAATTCTCTTGACATTTCCCTGGTGCTACAGTCCAGGCTGGAGGAGGAAATAGTGCATTCTAGGAGGCTTCTTCTTTTGTGACATGGCCAGCAGATTCCCAGCTGTAAGAAAGTCTGGGAAAGCAAGATTTTACTATTAGTGTTAATGCTGTTGTTAGTTAGGTTTTCCAGACTTTATATCAGAGATCGCAAAGGAGAAGGGTTTTGGGAGTGGGTGTTAGGTCAACTTACCTATCGTGTCTGCCATAGCAGTTCACGTTTTTTGGTGTGCTTATAGGCTAGGAACTATGCTAAGCACTTCACATATATTTAATTCTTATAACAACAAATTGAGTAGATCCTGTTGTCCTCATTTTCCCAGCAGAAAAAACTGAGGTTTAGAGAAACTTACGAAATTTGTCCAGTGTCACACAATTATTAAGTGAGGGAGATAGAATTTAAACCTGAGGAGTCTACCCCAAGAGCGCTTGTTCTTTATATTTCTGGTATTTTTGATGTTCAAGAGCCGAGAGATATTAAACTCCGTTAGAGGCCATTTCTTTCTAATGAGGTTAAACATCTTTTCATATGCTTTTTGGTTCTTTTTATTTCTTTATTATAATTTCTTTTTATTCCTATCTGCATATTTTTCTGATGTTGTTGTCTTTTTCTGCAGCTGTTCTTTATAGTTTTAAGGATATTAAGCGTTTACCATATATATTTCAAATATCTTCCCCAGTTTATTAATTTGCCTTTTACCTTTATATTCACGATGTACCCCCTTAATACACTAGTGTTCTATTTAATTTCTAGGTAGACAGGTATCAAGATCTTTCTCCCTTAGGGTATCTGGTTTTTATGTCATAAGTAGCCCAAGATTATGGAAATATTCACCTGTATTTTCATCAGATACTATTTTATGTTTAAATTTTTATATAAAATGTAATTTATTTTAGTATGAGGTATGAGTTAGATATTTAATTTACAGTTTTACCCAAATGGTTAATCAGCTGTCCCAATGTCACTTATTGAATGACTTCATTAATTTAAAAATCCAATCTTAATTATATGTTAAATTCATGTAAATAACTCCTGTCCTGACCTTCTTCCTTGGTAAGTGATGTGGCATAGTTGTTAAGAGCATGAACTCCAGCCTAGGATTAAACCTCATCTATCCTGCTTATTAGCTGTGGGATCTTGGGTAAATTACTTGACTTCTGTTGACCTCTACTTCCTCATCTATGGAATTGGGACAGTAACAGTACCACCTATGAGACTTGTGAAACTTATATGAATTAATATTCATAAAGCGTTTGGAACAGTACAAGTCACATAGAAAGAGATCAGTACATATTAGCTATTATTTTTATTATTATTATCTTCAATTTTATAATGAAAAATAGTATTTGTTGTATTGAGTCCATGACATACAAACTGCTTTAGTAATAAGTGCCATATTCTTTAAACAAAATAGAATATTTTGAACAAAATAAAGCATTAAATTAAGTTCAGTTAACCTTTATATACTATTAAATTTGTGAAATTTGCATTATCTGTACTAGAGTTCTTGTTTTTTATGTTTAATTTTAATAATAGGTGGAAATTACAACATCTAAGTTCTAAATACCAAAGGTTATTTTTATTTTATTGCAGAATATGGAAATTATATTAAACGATTCCTAGCCAAGTAATTTTGCATTCTTTAAGATGGAATTTTAAAACTTATTAATTCAGAAACTTTTATGTAAAAGTCATGTGTTGGGCATTTTGCTAAGGTGATCAACAGTGATTGGGAAGTAGTCTCTTTCCTCTCTATATTTATAATTTAATTGGGGACAGATGTTAATGGGACAATAAATGTTTCCTATATATTATTAACGTGAAGGTAAGATACTTTGTAACAAATACAAGTAGTTTCTCTATACTAACAGGAGAAAAAAAGCTTTATTTAAAAATAGGGTTAGACTAACTGCTGAAGCTACCAACTTTTAAAAATTTTTTAGTTTTGTTGTGGAAAAACTTTTAACTTTTGGCTTTTTATTAAACTTCAAGATTTTACTTACATACAAACTTTAGGGAACTACAGATGCATCCTCCGTAATCTAATACAGATTCTCCTGACATAGGAGGAGAACCCAGAATTTTGTGAACTTTGTTTATTGATCGTATCTGAATTGTCTTCCTCATTTGTTCAGTGAACAATATTTTGGGGGGATAATCTTAGATAAATAAAGAAAGTTCACATGAAAATGATTTTTAGTTCAGTCAAATTTGTTTGATTTGGCAAAAGAGTACATAATAGTAGCCTTGATCAATACTAAATAATAGGTCAGCATCATCAACAGAGAAACCTTGATTCTAGGTCATCCTTGAACTTTGAGGTGATTTAGAGAGACCCTTGAGATTATGTATTAGAACTAGGGCAGGCATGAAAAATGGATTTTATCTTTGGTCCCCAACCCATACCTAGTGTAGTAAATGTTTAGGACTACAGAGTTTTTCAGGCTCTTCAATAGAGAGAAATACAGTATCTATCATTGGTTAGGGAAGAAGGGCTATTTTCTTTCTTGGAGTTAAGGAGGGCTACTTCTGCCTATTTCTTGGGCCTCACCATGGAATTCCTTTTGACCTTAGCTGGTTATGCAAGTTTAGTCTTTCAGTGTCCTCCTAAATGAGGTCTGAATAATCCAGTTATCTGATAGCATTGAAGATAGGAACTAGCAGATTATATCTGTTGGGTCTGGTAAAATTCCACTGATGGATACAGTTCACTCTTCAGATTCCATAACAACCATCCAAGTCTTTGAAATACAAACTCTTCCAGGCCTTCAAAGGGAAGGACTTGTCTCTAGCACCCTCTAGGGAATGTCAGTTGTTCATTGTTTTTTACTGCGTTTAACAGGATAGTGTGATTATGGTTCTGTGTTGCTCATTCAGTCTGTATTTCTTGACTATATGTTACATAAAGGGCACTTGGTAGGAATACAGAGATAAGTAGAACACAGGTCCTAAATCTCAAGGAACTCAAAATTTGATAGAAGTGGTAACAGCAGTAATTCTTGAGTTTTGGGCCTAGATAGTCCTGAGTTTGAACCCTCATTCAGTTGTTTGGCTGAGCCTGCTCTCTAGAGCCCATGAGCCACAACTACTGAGCCCGTGTGCCACAACTACTGAAGCCAGCATGCCTAGAGCCCGTGCTGCACAAGAGAAGCCACCACAGTGAGAAGCCCACGCACTGCAACGAAAGAGTAGCCCCCGCTCGCTGCAACTAGAGAAAGCCCGCGCACAGCAACAAAGACCCAACGTGGCCAAAAATTTTTAAAAAATAAAATAAAAATAAAATAAATGAAAGAATACATTTTTAAAAAAAGATTGCTAAGTTCAGTTCCTAAAGCTTGTGTCTTCACTCATAGGACTATTCCAACATGTAACTACAAGTATGTTCAAACAAAACACTATAACATTGATAAGAAGATATGAAATGAGATAGCTTTAAGGAGTTCTGCATCCCAAATGAAAGTCATAAAATATTGATACCTCAGTGGAAAGAAGACAAAGCCAATGAACCATGTTTGTGTAAAGCACTGAGTGAACCAAACCTTGATGATGTTCTTGACTTACAACCGTAAGCGGCACCGCTGCCTGTAGTAATCAGTTATTCTTATTACCTAGAAGGCCACTTACAGTGTTCTGTGCTGGGATATCGTTCTTTGCATTATATTTAGTAACCTGTGTGTGTTTGGTTAGAAGGCAGGGGAGGGAGTTGAAAGGGGAATTTGGATTTCAAATTTGGCAGTAGTCATTCACAGTGAACAATTTCATAATCCGTTATTAGAAATGGAAATTAATCTTATAACCATTTAGATCATGTGTAACAGGTTTTTGAAGTGTTTTCAGTTGGTCAGTTACTGAAGCATGATTTTTCTTAGATCTTCTTTGGCTTCTGGCTAGTTCCGTTTTGTTCTGAAGGCTAATGTCTAGGTCATTGCTGAGAAAGAATATCATGCTTGATAGTCTCATCTAGTATGGTAAACTTTGATAAATGCTACTGTTCCCCCTTCCCATCCTTCCCCCGCCCCCGCCACTCCTGCCATTATCCAGGAGAAATGTGAAAGAATTTCTTTCATTAGAATTAAAGGATATTTAAAATTTTTTTCCATTTATTCCCAGACTTTAAGCTGTATAAGTTTTTGGCCAAGCAGCTTTGATTATTAATAAACATAGCTTTCCCACCAGTTATTGAAGACTTAAAACAATTTCTTTAAAGTATTACCATTAGGTCCAATAGGCATGATTAGTTATCATGCTGAATTAAGAATTGTTTTTTGGTGTCTGTAAGAAATTGATTGTTGGCTACTATCTTTAAAAAATGACAGGATCATTTAAATCTTTACTTCTGTTTCCTGAATGCTTTTTCTTTGATGGCATATCTTAATTTGATTCATTTATCAGTGGAGTTCAGTAGCCACCAGACTGTTTCTACCAGTCCTGTTTGGGATCTGATTCTATCTCTCCATTCATTTATTCATTTCATTTAAGTTTTCAACACAAATATCTCATAGGTAGTGTTTCAGAATATCTTTAGACGTTTTTAACCTCTTGACTTTTACCTTATGGCTTTTCTTTTAGAACATTCAGTCATTCGTCAAGTATTTGTTGAGAGTTTACTATGTGCTAAGCACAGTACTAGGCTATGAGACAAAATGATGAATCAAGTGCAGTCCTTGCTGCCTAGGAACCCACGAATTGGGGGAGTTTGGGGTTGAAGGGGAAAGGGGAAAAGAAATATGTAGAGACATATAAACAAATGACATCAATATGATATGTTACTTCTTCAAATCACACATCATAAAACACTGTTCTGCCAACTTTACTACTTATAGCTTAAGAACTCTTCTTTACCTCTACCCTTTGTAATGCTCTTCAGGCAAAAATAACAGCCGTCAGAGTTATTCTTCTTAAATACAGATCTGATCAAGTTATTCTCTGCATAAAATACCTATGGAATAAGATCCCAACTTCTTACCATGGTGCGGTGGATAGTCTCTGTTTGCCTCTCCAGGTCCTCTCCTCGCCATACTCTGTGCCTTGGGAGGCTGACCTCTGTGGACTACATTAGCTGAGCTCCCTTGCTCTTTGTTTGCCATTTGGGTTTAGCCAATGGGAAGCATCAGCTGGAGACTGGAGACCAGGAGGAAAGAGGCCAGGTTATTTATTCTCTTGGTTCTCCATTTGTAGGACCATTGGTTGATAGTGACTGCATTCCTCCTGTACAGCAAAGTTGTAGCCACTGCATACCATTAACTGTTCCTACCGAGGTGGATTAACCATTAAGATAATGAAATTTAAACTGCAGCTCCCCTCACTTCCAAGGCTCTCGGAGGAGCCTTAGGAATATGTTACAAAACTGTGTATTTTTGTAAAGTTTGCAATAGATAATTTATTGCAATTTTTTTTCTGAAAAAGGACCACCAAAATTGTATAATCTTCAAGCTCTATAAAAATGGATCCTCTTATGTCCCTATCCTTGACTCTCTGAGCTTAGATAAGTGCAAAGTTTTCAGGGAATGAGGAACTGCTGAGTAACCTATTTGGGAAGGATATGATTAAATATTTCATGGATAAAGTAATAGTTTGGATTGGTCTTACAGGATGAGTAGGAGTTCTCCATGTAAAGAAGGATGGGAGGGCCATTACAATAGAGGAAACAGCCTATGTAAAGGGAATGAGCTATGTGTATGTTTAGAAGAGGAGTACACTAAGTAGAGACCAAAGGAAACACAAAGGTCCTGAGGCAGGAACTTGCCTGGCAGTTTTGAAACAGCAGAGAGATCACTGTGGCTGTAGAGGAGTGAGAGAGGAGAATAGTAGGTAAGGTCAGAGAGTTCTATATTTTTTATGGCCTTGTAAGCCACTATAAAGGCTTTTGCTTTTATTCTGAATGAGATTGGGGACTCTAGGAAGGTTTTGAGCTGAAATATGACACGACCTGACATTTTTTAATAAAAAGAAGTAGTGCGGATGCTCCGTTGAGAACAGATTGTAGGGGCAAGGGCTGAAACAGACCAGTTAGAAGGTGTTCTAGTAATTTACATGAGATGATGATGGCTTGGACACAGGAGCTAGTGGTGGAGTTTGTGAGAAATGGAAAGTAGAGTTATCAGGATTTGTTGATGGGCTAGATGTGGGGTATGAAAGACAGAAAAGAGTCAGGGATAATGCTAGGTTTTTGTGTGTGTGTGTGGCTGTGCTGGGTTTTTGTTGCTGTGCGTGGGCTTTCTCTAGTTGTGGTGAGCGGGGGGCTACTCTTCTTTGCGGTGCACAGGCTTCTCATTGTTGTGGCTTCTCTTGTTGCAGAGCACGGGCTCTAGGCACGCGGGCTTCAGTAGTTGTGGCACGTGGGCTCAGTAACTGTGGCTCGTGGGCTCTAGAGCACAGGCTCAGTAGTTGTGGCGCACGGGCTTAGTTGCTCTGCGGCATGTGGGATCTTCCCGGGCCAGGGATCAAACCCATGTCCTCTGCATTGGCAGGTGGATTCTTAACCACTGCGCCACCAGGGAAGCCCCAAAGCTAGTATTTTTGACCTAGATAATTGGAAGGGAGAAGTTGCTGTTTAACGAGATGGGAAAGGCTAGAGGAAGCAAGTTTGAGGAATGGTGAAGATCAGGAGTTTTTTTGTACATACTAAGTTTGAGATGCCTATCTGACATCCAAATGAAGAAGGTGAATAGACATTTGAATATATAAGTCTGGAGTACAAAGGACTGATGTGGTTGGGAATATAAATTGGGGGTTGTAAGCATATAGATTGTATTTAAAGCTGTGAGTGGATGAGTTACCAAGGAAGTAAACATAGAGTAAAAAGAGGAGGAGAAAAATCTCATGGTCTGAGCTTTGGGACCCTCCAACATGTCAGGGAGCTGAGAAGAAGTAGCAAATGGGACCAAGGAGTAGTTGGAGAGAAATAGCAGGAAACCAGAAGTATGGGGATCCTGAGAGCCAAGTGAATGAAGTGTTTAGGTGAGGCAGAGGTGATAAATAATTCTTGATAGATCAAATAAGACAAGAACTCATAGTTGACCATTGGATTTAGCAATATGGAGGTTACTGGTGAACTTGATGAATACTTGGCAGAGTGAACTTAAGCTCAAGTAAGTACATGACAGGAGAGAAATTGGAGGGAGTGAGAACGGACTACCCATTAAGAGTTTTGCTGTAAAGGGGGACAGAAAATTGTTAGTTGGGAAAAGAGAAGTCAAGACGTGTTTTTTGTTTTAATTATTTAAGATAGGAGAAATAATACCATATTTGTATACTGATGGGAGTGATCCAATAGAGAAAACAAATTAAACAACTCAGAAATTTAGTTTTATCTACTAATGTAGGGCTATGGTGAACAACAAGTGGCTATATTATAGAATTTGCAATCTTTTTTCAAGGATGAGGATCACAAAGCTGCCTCTGATGTTGTTTTGTAAATATCCTTGGTATATTTTCTTTGTAAAAAATTAATTTATTATTCAAATATAGTTGATTTACAGTATTATATTTGTTTCAGGTGTACAACATAGTGATTCAATATTTTTATAGATTATACTCCATTTAAAGTTGTTACAAAATATTGGCAGTATTTCCCTGTGCTGTACAATATATCTTCATAACTCATTTATTTTATACATAGTAGTTTGTGCTTCTTAATCCTCTACCCATATCTTGCCCCTCCCCACTTCCCTCTCCCCACTGCTAACCACTAGTTTGTTCTTTATGAGTCTGTTTATGTTTTGTCATATTCATTCATTATTTTTTAGATTCCACATATAAATGATATCATATAGTATTTGACTTTCTCTGTCTGACTTATTTCACTAAGCATAATATCCTCTAGGTTCATCCATATTGCAAATGGCAGGATTTCCTTTTTATGGCTGAGTAGTATTCCAGTATGTGTGTTTGTGTGTGTGTGTGTGTGTGTGTGTGTGTGTGTGTGTGTGTATGCGCCACATCATCTTTTTCCATTCATCTGTTGATGGGCACTTAGGTTGCTTCCAAATCTTGGCTATTGTAAGTAATGCTGCTATGAACATTGGGATGTATGTATCTTTTCGAATAAGTGTTTTCATTTTCTTCAGACATATAACCAGGAGTGCTCTTGTTGAATCCTAGAGAAATATTCCTTGGTGTTAAAATGTTACTGTTTAAGTTGCAGAGCTTGTGAGGAGAGACCAGTTCTGGTTCTACCTTAATCACTCAGTATACCTTTCTTCCTTCCTTCCCTCCAATTAGCAAACTGTTATTAAGCATTTTACTAGTTGTCAAGCACTATGCTAGATACTGGTGATACAAAGGTGGATTGGATTTGGTCCCTGCCCTTGCGTTTACAGTTTAATGGGGAAATGAGTCTCCTGTTTAGGAACTTGGAGCACACTTCATTTTCAGGGTGATAATATTTTTACTGCTTTTCAAAATCCTTCCATCTAACAGATAAAGAGCACATTCAAGGCATAAGAAACTTCTTTGAGCTTGAAACATTCTTCCTCTTGTCTCTAGACCATCAGACATTCTTTCTCCTGTGACTTTCAAAGTGTTTTGGTGATTAACACATGAAGAACTGATAATACTTTTTTCCTTCTGATTCTCTAGACCTGAATGTTTTAAAAAATATTCTTTAAAAAATAACTCAACATTTGCATGTATGATATATGTTATGAAAAGTGTGGGCATTGGAGCTCTCTGTGGAACAGAAATAATAATGCCTACTTTGCAGGATAGTTATGCGAGATAAATGAGAATACATAATTCATATGTGGAAGTACACTTAGAAGCTGCTCAATAATTATTATACTTTCTTATCACTTTGCCAAGGTCTGCAAACACTAAGTCAGTGTGTGGAGGTAAGCTGAAGTTAGGGATATGGAGCTAAATGGATAAACACTAATTCTAAAGAGATAGCAAAGAGTTTACTATTCATTGATGGACATTAATTGGTTCAGAGATGTTGACCATATTTATTTACTTAAGTGATGACACTTAATTAAATTATAGCAATCTGTCAGTGTTTTCCGTCTTGGGTAGTTGTATTATGTACTTGTAGAATTCTTAGCTCATGACTGTATGAAAATAGGTATTTAGATAATGCTTTTTAATGATTATGAACCAGTTATATAGATTGAATCATACCTACCCTAAATGTAATGTTGCATGCTGGGCTTTGAATTTACTACAATTTTTTTTTTTAATCTTCCTAGAATGGAGCTGGTTTATCAAAATCCAAAGGAAGCCGAATTGGATTTGATGGCACACAGTGGGTATGTATGATAATCAAGAACTTCCTCAATTGCCATGTTCATTTAGTTCATTCATTTATATACTTAATAGGTATTTGTTGAATGATGACAATGATAATAGCTAGCTTTGTGAAAACAGGTAGTAGGTGATAGAAAGGAAGAGGCAGACCCTGTGCCAAGTGCTTTACATGCAGTATCTCATTTAGTCCTTGTGCAAACTTTAAGAAGTCAGTACATATGTTTATCCTCAGTTCATTTAGAAAGATTAAGGTTGGTTGGCTAATAAGTGGCTGAGTCCAGATTCTAACTGCTTGCCTCCAAAATCCTCATTCACTGAGCTGTGGTACTTCCCCAAGTGAATAAATATGTGAATCAGAATTGAACCAAGAATAAAGGTAAATAGGAGTACCTATTTACCTAGTAAATTTACCTAGTAAATAGGAGTTTAGGAGTAAAAATCTATTCAACATGTTTTCTTTTTTTTTTGGCTGTGCTGCAGGGCTTATGGGATCTTAGTTCCCCAACCAGGTATCGAACCCGGGTCCCCCGGCAGTGGAAGCACAGAGTCCTAACCACTGGACCACCAGGGAATCCCATGTTTTCTTTTTAAGATAAGGAAAATTAGCAATATGTACAATAAATCCCTGTTTCACAGCCTGTACATTTATACAATTTATAAAATATATTTTCTTTTTTCTAATCAAATTTAGAATGAAAAACAATGCTAAAAAATTACATTTATCCTGTTAGCATACATATTGGATATGACTAGTTATTTCTTGTGGATACACTTCAATCTTTGGCTTCTCTTTAACCAGAGACATGAGAGGCTTTAGATTAGAAGTGAGTTTTCAAATCACCAAGCAGCTATAAAGTAGTGATAATTTTAGGTCATTGCTGATACCAATTGGATTTGAACTATTGTTTAAAAAGTAAAGCCTGGGATATCCTATATCAGGCTCCTCAACTATCAGGTCTAGAAGTATCAATGTAAACTTTTAATTTATTAAAAGTAGCAGTTCTGCTTTGCGAACTTAGGGTAGTCTGAGGGGAAAGGGAAGCCCTATCTCTTTCATTCAGGGAATGACCCTTGAGGTGGGAGAAAATAACAGATTGTTTTAAAAGGGTTGACTTCCAAGATAAATGAGCAAAACATTACGGAGCAGCTTACTACATTCAGTGAGTTCTCTTTGTTAATTACATTGCATGGTACTGAAAATCACTCTGTATAATATTTGCAAAGTCATAGGGAAGGGAGAAGTAGTACTAAAATACTTTTGTTCTAATATTTTAGAAGGAATGAAAAAGTGAAATGTCATCAATAGATGTGATACTGAACCCTGATAAAATCCTAGAATGAGTTATTAAACAGATAATTTGAGGGGCTTAGAAGAGAAAATATGATGATTATTAGGAACTAGGTGTTCACTAAGAGCATGTCCTGCCAAGCCCTTGTAGAAGAATGGACTGTTACAGTCTCATTGTATCCTTTTTTCAACAAGACGTTTTTCTTTCCTGTAAACAAAATGAATTACTGAAGGTCAGATGATAATAGTCATGTTGATCAAGAATTAATTGGATTTAGAGTCAATTGGACATCTATGTCCAGGGAACCTTGATGATTGCATTGATAACAACCTGGAAGGCATATTTAGAAGGTGAGTTGTAGAATCTCTCCTTGACCCTGCCCTAATCTATATTTATATCAATAATCATAATGAAACTGTGTGTTCATCAAGTTGAAAGAGATTCATTCAACAAACACCAAGCTGAAAGAGATTCATTCAACAGACATTTATTAAGCACCTTATATGTACTAGTATCTGTCATCTCATCATCTTCCTTCCTCTTTTATTCTCCTAGTGTAAAGCACAGAAAGTAATAGCCATGAAAGAAAAAATTTTTGATAAATTAGGCTCTCAAAATTTAAAACTTCTGCTCATCAAAAGCCACCATTAAAAAATGAATAGCTAATGCCACAGATTACAAAATATTTGCAAAACATATATCTGATGAAAGATTGGTATCAAGGATAAATGAAGAACTGCAATTCAGTAATAGACTTTTTTGTTCATAATCTTTATCAAATTCAACAAGTGTTGTATTCCTGATTTGCTAAGAGGTTTTAATCATAAATAGATATTGAATTTTGTCAAATATTTTTTTGTGTTGAAATTATCATAGAGTTTTTCCCCTTTACTCTGTTGATACGGTGAATTTTATTGATTGATTTTCAAATGCTGCCTTTCATTCCTGGGATAAACCCTACTTGGTCATGATATTTCCTTTTTTTTCTTTTTTTGGTCCTTTTTTTAAAAACTACAGGAATTGATTTTTTAGTATCTTGTTAAGTATTATTGCATCTGTGTTCATGAGGGATGGTGGTATATAATTTTCTTTTTTTGTAATGTCTTTGTCAGGTTTTGCTATTAGGATTACACTGGCCTCATAAAATGAGTTTGGAAGGATTTCCTCCTGCTCAGTTTTCTGAAAGAGTTTTTGTACACTGGTATTATTTCTTCTTAAAGCTTTGATAGAATTCACCAGTGAACCATCTGAGTCTAGAGTTTTTTCTTGTTGTTTTGATGGCAGGTTTTTTTTTTTTTAATACATAACAAATTCAATTCTGTTAATAGTTATAGGGCAAGTCAGATTTCCTGTTTCATCTTGTGGTAGTTTTCTTAATCATGTTTTTAAAGAAATTTGTCCATTTCATCTGTTATTGAATTTGGGGGCATAATTGTTTATTCTAACTTTTTACTTAGTTGGCTTTCCCACTAAGAGATGATAAACTCTTCTAGAATAGAGATTATTATATTCTTGGTATTTGCATAATATTCTACATTAAAAACAAAGGATAAGAGACTGATTCCTGCCTTTATCTCATTTTTTAAATTTTTATAATTCTTGATACTCTATTTATTTATCTTGTATATGTTTTTATAAGTTTCCTCAGATTTTTTAAATAAGAATTTATCCTTAATTCCCTGAAACATCTTTTTTTGATGGCATACGTCCCTTTGAAATCATTATTGCTTTCACTAAAGTAGGCTTTTAAGCAATAACGTATTTCAGTTATTCTATTTAACTTGACTACACTTAGGTATTATTTACTCCTAAGTGTGATTGTTGTTTCAATTCTAATTTTGAAATTTATTTTTTCCAGTAGGGTGTTCTGCTTACCGCTCAACAGAATTATATTTTTAAATATTACAGTATTATTAGAAAAACAAACTGTAGATAGGAATGGTCAGGCAGGCGATGTATTTTAGTTTGTCTTTTGACTGGCAAGATTATTAAGCAGTATTTCAAATACGAAGAAAAGTGGCACATACAACTGATTTTTGGTTTCAGAAAGGTTGACATGACTGATTTTTGAAAACTGAAAAGGCTGGTATTTCCTGTCCCACTTTTGCTTGAAAAGATTTAGCTACTACCAAGGGAATAATTTGTAAGCCCAAAGTTCTCATTTCAGATACTACTTCCTCTATGAAGATTTTGTTATCCTTTTGATGTACAGTTAATTAGTAGCTATTTTTCTGTACTTTATAATATGTTGCATATATTTTTACTATAGCATATTTTACGTTGTATTGTAAATATTTGTTCATCTTCCTCAGTAGACTGTGTACTTCTTGAGAACAGGGACAATGTATTATTTATTTGTGGGTTTTATTTTTTTAGCAAAATAATAAACATGCAATCTACTGAGTAAGCAGTCTAGATACCCTTATAAAATTAATGAATAAAAATTTAATAAGATAAATTATTGTATTGGTTTAGAAGAATTAAGGGGATTCTTTTCCTCTCAAACAGCGCACAGTTAAAAAATTTATTATGCTAACATCCAGTCAAAATGTACCTGTGTTCCTTATTGATCCTTTGATTCTGGAATTGATTAATAAAAACTTTGAACAAGTCAAGAATGCTTCTCATGGCTCCGCTTCAGAATGCAAGTTTTTCTGTGTTCCAAGAGACTTTACTGCATTTGCACTACAGTATCACCTATGGAAGAATGAGGTAAGATGATTTGCTTTCAGATAATGGAGTGTCTTTTACAAAACAGTATGGGATTAAACCAATTTAAACTGTAAAACATTTTAAAATTTTCATAAAGACTTTTATAGATTGTATCAGGAATACTTTAAGCAATAAGTAACAATACACAATAGTGGCTTAAGCAAATAGGGGACTTATTTTTCTGATATAACAAGAGGTTAAAATGTTGGTGGCTGTTGGTATTAGTGGAGCTGTCCACTGAAGTCAGCATGTGCATCAGTGAAATTCTTTCTGCATTTCTCTCATCCTCACAAGGTAGCTGTTGTAGCGCCAGGGTATCATAGTGACACTATCTTTTTTTTTTTTTTAATTACTAATACTGGTGTTTATTATCACCACAAACAAGATGAGAGTACCATTTTTTTGTACCTTTTTAAAAACTGACTTTTTCAGCCATTGCATGAAGAGCCATCTTTTATGTCAAGTTATATACATGAATAGGCCAACTGTGTCTCATCCAAACTTTGTCCAAAATTTGGATATCTAATCATTCTTTTTTTAAATTTCTTATAAGTCATCAGTGTTATACACGTCAGTGTATACATGTCAATCCCAATCACCCAATTCATCACACCACCACCCACACCACCCCACCGCTTTCCCCACTTGGTGTCCATACATTCGTTCTCTACATCTGTGTCTCAATTTCTGCCCTGCAAACTGGTTCATCTGTACTGTTTCTCTAGGTTCCACATATATGTGTTAATATACGATATTTGTTTTTCTTTTTCTGACTTACTTCATTTTATATGACAGTCTCTAGATCCATCCACGTCTCAACAAATGACCCAATTTCGTTCCTTTTTATGGCTGAGTAATATTCCACTGTATATATGTACCACATCTTCTTTATCCATTCGTCTGTCGATGGGCATTTAGGTTGCTTCCATGTCCTGGCTATTGTAAATAGTGCTGCAAGGAACATTGGTGTGCATGTGTCTTTTTGAATTATGGTTTTCTCTGGGTATAGGCCCAGTAGTGGGATTGCTGGATCATATGGTAATTCTATTTTTAATTTTTTAAGGAACCTCCATACTGTTCTCCATAGTGTCTGTATCAATTTACATTCTCACACACAGTGCAAGAGGGTTCCCTTTTCTCCATACCCTCTCCAGCATTTGTTGTTTGTAGATTTTCTGATAATTCCCATTCTAACTGGTGTGAGGTGATAGCTCATTGTAGTTTTGATTTGCATTTCTCTAATAATTAGTGATGTTGAGCAGCTTTTCATGTGCTTCTTGGCCATCTGTATGTCTTCTTTGGAGAAATGTCTATTTAGGTCTTCTGCCCATTTTTGGATTGGGTTTTTTTTTTTTTAATATTGAGCTGCATGAGCTGTTTTTATATTTTGGAGATTAATCCTTTGTCCATTGATTTGTTTGCAAATATCTTCTCCCATTCTGAGGGCTGTCCTTTCGTCTTCTTTATGGTTTCCTTTGCTGTGCAAAAGCTTTGAAGTTTGATTAGGTCCCATTTGTTTATTTTTGTTTTTATTTCCATTACTCTAGGAGGTGGATCGAAAAAGATCTTGCTGTGATTTATGTCAAAGAGTGTTCTTCCTATGTTTTCCTCTAAGAGTTTTATAGTGTCTGGCCCTACATTTAGGTCTCTAATCCATTTTGAGTTTATTTTTGTGTATGGTGTTAGGGAGTGTTCTAATTTCATTCTTTTACATATAGCTGTCCAGTTTTCCCAGCACCACTTATTGAAGGACTGTCTTTTCTGCATTGTATATCCTTGCCTCCTTTGTCATAGATTACTTGACCATAGGTGCGTGGGTTTATCTCTGGGCTTTCTATCTTGTTCCATTAATCTGTGTTTCTTTTTTTGTGCCAGTACCATATTGTCTTGATGACTGTAGCTTTATAGTATAGTCTGAAGTCAGGGAGTCTGATTCCTCCAGCTCCTTTTTTTTCCCTCAAGACTGCTTTGGCTATTCGGGGTCTTTTGTGTCTCCATACAAATTTTAAGATCTTTTGTTCTAGTTCCATAAAAAATGCCATTGGTAATTTGATAGGGATTGCATTGAATCTGTAGTTGCTTTGGGTAGTATAGTCATTTTCACAATATTGATTCTTCCAATCCAAGAACATGGTCTATCTCTCCGTCTGTTGGTATCGTCTTTAATTTCTTTCATCAGTGTCTTATAGTTGTCTGCATACAGGTCTTTTGTCTCCCTAGGTAGGTGTATTCCTAGGTATTTTATTCTTTTTGTTGCAATGGTAAATGGGAGTGTTTCCTTAATTTCTATTTCAGATTTTTCATCTTTAGTGTATAGGAATGCAAGAGATTTCTGTGCATTAATTTTGTAACCTGCAACTTTACCAAATTCATTGATTAGCTCTAGTAGTTTTCTTGTGGCATCTTTAGGATTCTCTATGTATAGTCTCATGTCATCTGCAAACAGTGACAGTTTTACTTGTTCATTTCCAATTTGTATTCCTTTTATTTCTTTTTCTTCTCTGATTGCTGTGGCTAGGACTTCCAGAACTATGTTGAATAATAGTGGTGAGAGTGGACATCCTTATCTTGTTCCTGATCTTAGAGGAAATGGTTTCAGTTTTTCACCATTGAGAATGATGTTGGCTGTGGGTTTGTCATATATGGCCTTTATTATGTTGAGGTAGGTTCCCTCTGTGCCCACTTTCTGGAGAGTTTTTATCATAAATGGGTGTTGAATTTTGTCAAAAGCTTTTTCTGCATCTATTGAGATGGTCGTATGGTTTTTATTCTTCAGTTTGTTAATATGGTGTATCATATTGATTGATTTGTGTATATTGAAGAATCCTTGCATCCCTGGGATAAACCCCACTTGATCATGGTGTATGATCCTTTTAATGTGCTGTTGGATTCTGTTTGCTAGTATTTTGTTGAGGATTTTTGCATCTATATTCATAGTGATATTGGTCTGTAATTTTCTTTTTTTTGTAGTATCTTTGTCTGATTTGGTATCAGGGTAATGGTGGCCTCATAGAATGAGTTTGGGAGTGTTCCTTCCTCTGCAATTTTTTGGAAGAGTTTGAGAAGAATGGGTGTTAGCTCTTCTCTAAATGTTTGATAGAATTCACCTGTGAAGGCTTCTGGTCCTGGACTTTTGTTTTTTGGAAGATTTTTAATCACAGTTTCAATTTCATTGCTTGTGATTGGTCTGTTCATATTTTCTACTTCTTCTTGGTTCAGTCTTGGAAGGTTATACCTTTCTAAGAATTTGTCAGTTTCTTCCAGGTTGTCCATTTTATTGGCATAGAGTTGCCTATAGTAGTCTCTTAGGGTGCTTTGTATTTCTGCGGTGTCTGTTGTAACTTCTCCTTTTACATTTCTAATTTTATTGATTTGAGTCCTCTCCCTGTTTTTCTTGATGAGTCTGGCTAATGGTTTATCAATTTTGTTTGTCTTCTCAAAGAACCAGCTTTTAGTTTTATTGATCTTTGCTGTTGTTTTCTTTATTTCTATTTCATTTATTTCTGCTCTGATCTTTATGATTTCTTTCCTTCTGCTAACTTTGGGTTTTGTTTGTTCTTCTTTCTCTAGTTCCTTTAGGAGTAAGGTTCGATTGTTTATTTGAGATTTTTCTTGTTTCTTATTTCTTATAGCTTGTATAGCTATAAACTTCCCTTTTAGAACTGCTTTTGCTGCATCCCATAGGTTTTGGATCGTTGTGTGTTCATTGTCATTTGTCTCTAGGTATATTTTGATTTCCTCTTTGATTTCTTCAGTGATCTCTTGGTTATTTAGTAACGTATTGTTTAGCCTCCATGTGTTTGTGTTTTTTATGTTTTTTTCCCTGTAATTCATTTCTAATTTCTTCGTGTTGTGGTCAGAAAAGATACTTGATATGATTTCAGTTTTCTTAAAGTTACTGAGGCTTGATTTGTGACCCAAGATGTGATCTATCCTGGAGAATGTTCTGTGCACACTTGAGAAGAAAGTGTAATCTGCTGTTTTTGGATGGAATGTCCTATAAATATCAATTAAATCTGTCTAGTCTGTTGTGTCATAAAGCTTCTGTTTCCTTATTTATTTTCATTTTGGATGATCTGTCCATTGGTGTAAGTGTGGTGTTAAAGTCCCCCACTATTATTGTGTTACTGTTGATTTCCTCTTGTATAGCTGTTAACAGTTGCCTTATGCATTGAGGTGCTCCTGTGTTGGGTGCATATATATTTATAATTGTTATATCTTCTTCTTGGAGTGATCTCCTGGTCGTTATGTAGTGTCCTTCCTTGTCTCTTGTAACGTTCTTTATTTTAAAGCCTATTTTATCTGATATGAGTATTGCTACTCCAGCTTTCTTTTCATTTCCATTTGCATGGAATATCTTTTTCCATCCCCTCACTTTCAGTCTGAATGTGTCCCTAGGTCTTAAGTGGGTCTCTTGTAGAGAGCATATATATGGGTCTTGTTTTCATATCCATGTAGCAGGCCTGTGTCTTTTGGTTGGAGCATTTAATCCATTCATGTTTAGGGTAATTATCGATATGTATGTTCCTATTACCATTTTCTTAATTGTTTGGGGTTTGTTTTAGTAGGTCCTTTTCTTCTCTTGTGTTTCTCACTCAGAGCAGTTCCTTTAGCATTTGTTGTAGAGCTGGTTTGGTGGTGCTGAATTCTCTTAGCTTTTGCTTGTGTGAAGCTTTTGATTTCTCCATCGAATCTGAATGAGATCCTTGCTGGGTAGAGTAATCTTGGTTGTAGGTTCTTCCCTTTCATCACTTTAGTTATATCATGCCACCCCCTTCTGGCTTGTAGAGTTTCTGCTGAGAAATCAGCTGTTAACCTTATGGGAGTTCCCTTGTATGTTATTTGTCGTTTTTCCCTTGCTGCTTTTTTTTGTGTGGTACGCGGGCCTCTCACTTTTGTGGCCTCTCCCGTTGCGGAACACAGGCTCTGGACACACAGGCCTAGCGGCCATGGCTCACGGGCCCAGCCGCTCCGCAGCATGTGGGATCTTCCCGGACTGGGGTACAAACCCGTGTCCCCTGCATCAGCAGGTGGACTCTCAACCACTGTGCCACTACGGAAGCCCTCCCTTGCTGATTTTAATAATTTTTCTTTGTCTTTAATTTTTGCCAATTTGATTACTGTGTGTCTCGGCATGTTTCTCCTTGGGTTTATCCTGTATGGGACTCTCTGCGCTTCCTGGACTTGGGTGGCTATTTCCTTTCCCATGTTAGGGAAGTTTTCGACTATAATCTCTTCAAATATTTTCTCTGGTCCTCTCTCTCTCTCTTCTCCTTCTGGCACCCCTATAATGCGAATGTTGTTGCGTTTAATGTTGTCCCAGAGGTCTCTTAGGCTGTCTTCATTTCTTTTCATTCTTTTTTCTTTGTTCTGTTCCACAGCAGTGAATTCCACCATTCTGTCTTCCAGGTCACTTATCCGTTCTTCTGCCTCAGTTATTCTGCTATTGATTCCTTCTAGTGTAGTTTTCATTTCAGTTATTGTATTGTTCATCTCTGTTTGTTTGTTCTTTAATTCTTCTAGCTCTTTGTTAAACATTTCTTGCATCTTGTCGATCTTTGCCTCCATTCTTTTTCCGACGTCATGGATCATCTTCACTATCATTATTCAGAATTGTTTTTCTGGAAGGTTGCCTATCTCCACTTCATTTAGTTGTTTTTCTGGAGTTTTATCTTGTTCCTTCTTCGGGTACATAGCCCTCTGCCTTTTCATCTTGTCTGTCTTTCTGTGAATGTGGTTTTTGTTCCACAGGCTTCAGGATTGTCACAATCTATCTTTTGATGGAAAATTTTTCTCAGGAGCTTCTGGTAAACTGCTTATAGCTCACTGTCTAGAACTATATTCATATGTCTCCGTGTTGTGAAGGTGGCTAAAAAAACAGGTATTTAGCATTTTCATCAGTGTAGGCAGGCAGGTAGGAAGGGATTTGGTGTTGTATTTTCAGTATCTGCCACATAAGGTATACATGAAGGTAGTATTCCTCGTCTATAGCACTATTCTTGACAGTTTGTAAGTGCATAGGACTTGTTTGATACTCGAGTGGAGTGCTTCTTATGTGTATCCAAAAATTCAAACTTATATTTTCATCCTTTTTAAATGGTTACAAAGCAAAGGTTAGATAGTAGTCAAAAAAAAAAAAAAAAAGGTCTCAACCAAACATGTCAAAAATTTGCTTACTCCTTTATTTGGAATACCTCTGACTTTTCAGTTTCACTGTTTTTCATTCTGAGGAGTTATTCAAATAAGAGTAAGAAAATTAGCATCAGATTAAATGAGCTCAACTATTTAGTCAGCCACCCATGATAGATGTGCACTAGCTCTGCAGTGGATCTGTTTTAGTTGCGTTGACCCCTGATAGGTGGGGCTTATGTTCCAGGGTGACGGTATGGTCTGGCAGAGCACTATAAGCTGCATGTTTCCTTGATTACCCAGACTCTTAGACAAGGTCTCAAGAGAGTGAGTTTTGACTTTTTTCTGCCTATGGTTCTTCCCAGGCAGTGATGCAGGTGATGAAACAGATAACATGTTTATATAACATGATGTTTGTTTGCTTGTTTTTTTTTTTTTTTTTTTTGCGTTACGCGGGCCTCTCACTGTTGTGGCCTCTCCCGTTGCGGAGCACAGGCTCCGGATGTGCAGGCTCAGCGGCCATGGCTCACGGGCCTAGCCGCTCTGAGGCATGTGGGATCTTCCTGGACTGGGGCACGAACCCGTGTCCCCTGCATCGGCAGGCGGACTCTAAACCACTGCGCCACCAGGGAAGCCCTGTTTGCTTGTTTTTTCGTTCCTCCCAATTTTATATTGATATTTTGAAAATATTTAAACTTATGGAAAAGTTAGGACATGGCATTTTAATCAAAAGAATACTAGTACTAGGTTTAAAAAGTCAGATAGTAAGGCAAAGCTCATAATGAAAAAGATCAGTATCTGACTCTTCTTTCCTCCCCAGCCCTTATTCCCACTCTTAGAGCCAACCACCTTCAACTCTCTCTACCTTGTTTATCTTCTCCTTTATAAATGAAATGTTTATGCTTCTATTTTTAAAATATTTCATATTTAGATTATGAATTATGAGAATTAGAATTTGTCTCATGTAGACACACGCACACACACACACACACACACACACACACACTCTTCTCCCATTACCATGACTATATCATATTTTGTAGTTAAATCAATAGTCAATGTTTATCTTACTATGAATATATAGATAATCACATGAATGCTACCTAGTTTACTCTGAATATTTTCCTTTTCTTATATGACTCTCTTTCTCTTTTTTTGTTTGCTAGTTTTCTATATATTTATCAATAATCCATGTATGAACTCTGCAGCAGAAACAAAAAACTCTCAGTAGGATCAAATACATCAGATCATTTCTCAGTTCCTTTTTTTTTTTTTCTGGAGACATCCCTCCTAGATCTCGTGGTCTTTCTGCCCTAATACAGTCTGATCTGCTCTGCAGATGCTGTTGTGTAACTCCTCTTCACAACATTTTAGGAGTTCTCTTCGGAGAAAGGTTGAATGGGAGGTTGAAACCTTGCATATCTGAAAATGTTTCTTTTTACCTGCACGTTTGATTTCTAATTTGCTCCTGCTGTGTAACAGTTGTCCCCAAATTTAGTGGCTTAAACAACAACCATTTATGTAGGTTATGATTCTGTGACTTAGCAATTTGCATAGGATTCAGCTGGGCAGTTCTTCTGGTCTCAGCTAAGTTCACTTATACAGCTGCCAGTCAGCTAGGCAGCTCTGCTTCTTCAGGATGGCTGGCTGTCAGATGAGGCTGTGGAGGTGCCTGGGCTATGTGTCTTTCATCATGTAGGTTAGTCTAGGCTAGTCAGAGAAAGCAAAAGCATGCAAGGTCTCTTTACATTGTTAAAATATGAAGAGTTCTTATCCATGAACATGAAATATATCTCCTTTAATTTAGGTGTCCTTTGGTGTTCTTTAATAGAGTATATTTTTCTTACAGATTTTGTGCATCTTTGTAAGATTTATTTCTTGCTACCTTATAGTTTTATGTGCATGGGGGGGTGTTAATGTAGATACTTTTCCTCTTCTTTTGCCAATTCATTATTATGTGTGAATTAGAATGCTGTTGTCTTTTGTGTTTTGATCTTGTTTTCCAGCAACTGTACTGAACTCTGAACTCTATAGGTAAACTCCAATAGCTTCTCTCTCCTCCCTCAATCCCCTACCTCCTTTTCCTCCCTCTCTTTCATTTTCTCTCTCTTTGAGTGTAGGTCATTGTATTCTCTGCACAAAAAGATAATTTTGTCTCTTCCTTTCCAACTCTTATGCCTAATTTCTTTTTCTTGTCTTATTGGTTTAGGTAGGACCCCCAGGATAATGTTGAATAAAAGTGTCTTTCTTTCTGAACTTATTACTTGGATGTTGGACTTCCAAAGTTTCATTTTCTTATCTTTGCTCTCTGATTTTTTTCATCTCTTTTGTTAACTGTTCTACTTTTAAACAAAATCTTTAACAATGCCATTGATTTTTTTCATATTTTGCTTAAAATTTAATATTTTTATTTTCTAAAAGCTCTGTGTACTCTGTTTCTTATAGTAGCATTCTTATTTTATGGGTGCAGTTTTGTCTTTTTCCCTCTTCAGATTTTAAAGGTTTATTGTTTTTCTTTTTTTTAACTTTTTTTTAAAATAAATAAATTTATTTATTTATTTATTTTTGGCTGCGTTGGGTCTTTGTCACTGCACCCAGGCTCTCTCTAGTTGCATCAAGAGGGGGCCAACTCTTCGTTGCAGTGTGCAGGCTTCTCATTGTGGTGGCTTCTCGTTGTGGAGAACAGGCTCTAGGTGCATGGGCTTCAGTAGTTGTGGCACATGGGCTCAGTAGTTGTGGCATGCGGGCCCTTAGAGCACAGGCTCAGTAGTTGTGGTGCACGGGCTTAGTTGCTCCATGGCATGTGGGATCTTCCCGGATCAGGGCTCGAACCCGTGTCCCTTGCATTGGCAGGCGGATTTTCAACCACTGCGCCACCAGGGAAGCCCCAAGGTTTGGTGTTTTTAAAAGAAAGTCTTTTGCTTTCTACCGCATTTTGTTTTTGAAATTCCCTTCTTTGTGGGTGTTTGGGTTTTGGTATGGTTATTTTATTTTGTCTGTTTTTCATGATACAGGTTTTCTATAGTGTTCATTGATCTTTGTTCATATTTAAGAATGAGGCACTGAATACCAATTGGAAGCTTTTTTTTCTGGTTAGGCCTCATTAACTGGTGGACTTCACTATAGGGTAATAAGAGTATGCCAGCTTTTTCACTGCAGAGACTCCTAAATGTCAGTATTTGTAGGTCATTCCTATTGGACTGTTTGAGTTCCTCATAGAAAAAGCCTACAAAACTTATAAACCTTTTTTACAACAAGTATTTTATCATTCCTTTATTTTTCCAAAACGAAGTCTATAGAAATTATAACTTACCTACATACATAATCTCCCAAATCCGGTAATGTCTCTACTATAGTATAAAGTAGAAATGAAAGGAAATGTATATTTCAGTGTGTAAATGCCCAGGCATGACTACACTGGAAGACATAAGGAAGTAATTCAGATGCTTGCACTTATCCTACTTATTTAGTAGGACCACTGAATGTGATAACTTCCAATATAGACTCTATTGTGAATGATATTGTTTTTAGTAATATAGTTTTCCAAAACAGTAAACAAGTTTCCAACAGCAGAAAAGTAAAATTGTCTCTCCTTTAACATGGCGATTGTATTCCTCGGAAATGGAGGCTCACATAATTACAAATACGTTTTTCACTACGTGACTATCTGATAGAACATTTGAAATTATGCAGGACACAGGATAGATTTCCATATTTTGGATTTTAGGATGTCTCGTGTACCTGGCCTAGACCTCTAAATGCCAGTTGTGTCCTCAATCATTATGATAACTGAAAATATCTCCACGAATTTCTAAAATGTCTCTTGGTTACAGTACTACTTGCCTTGAGAACCAGTACTTTAGAAGAAAGAGAATATGCCATAATTGGCAAAACCAGAAAGACCAGAGTCAGAAGCAAAAGGTCAGCAACACCCAGAATAAGCACACAGGGTCATGTTTATCATTTTACATAAATGACATCATACAGAGCCCTTGGGTAGTCCTCCCAACACCTTCTCCCAAGGTAGAGCTAATTTATTAGATCACCAGATCTAATTACTATAGACTTAATTTACCTGTGATTTTTCTTTGTTAATATCATTACCATGAAGTGAGCAAACTACTGCCAAGGCAACTGGGAGTAGATGTGTGCAGTACAGTCTTGAGCTAGGCCTTTGCTCCATTTGATTAGAGCAACTACTTTGTTCTTGACTTTCCTCTGCCATGATTATGAAAAGGCAAAGCCATTTCATAGTTCTGCCTATTTTGTCTGTCAGTCTTTCTTCCCACAACCCAACGTCTGATTCCTCTTCAAGTTCTGTCTGGCCTTTTAAATTTTTCCCAAATTTACCAAATTATAATGCTTTTCTTTCATCCTGTACAGTAGATTCCTTC
This sequence comes from Delphinapterus leucas, assembly GCF_059928025.1. Lineage (NCBI taxonomy): Eukaryota > Metazoa > Chordata > Mammalia > Artiodactyla > Monodontidae > Delphinapterus > Delphinapterus leucas. The sequence continues at coordinate 97,815,795 of NC_143134.1, forward strand.
TCTGAGTTGGCCACTCTTACACTCAATCAGTACTTTCCACCTCTTAGGTTTATGAAAAAGGGGAATCCTACAGTTGATAATTCTAGTATAAGGAGTACCAAGGTGAAATTGTATTAGCCAGACTAAGTTACATTAGTTGCTACTAAAAACAACCCGAAAATCTCATTGGCTTAGGGCAAAAAAGGAGTAATTGTCTCTAGACAAAATCCAGTGTGGTTATTCTTGGTCAGCGATATTCCTGGATGACTTTCCTCTAAGCAGTGACTTAGGGATGCAGGCTGTTTCATTTGTATGGCTTCCCCATCTTGTAGTTCTTTGCTTCCCTACATACAGATGGAGGAGGGAAAGCAGGGAAGGTCTTATGGGACATTGTAAGGCCAGGCCTGGAAGTGGTATCTGATACTTCCATCCACATTCCTTTGACCAAAACACGATTTCACTCTATATCCAGAAAGGAGAAGACAGTTGTTACTGATACTGGTTAGCATTCTTTACCAGAATGGTCACTTTCTCTTGTTTAACAGTATAAACAACAACAACAGGTATCTATTGAGCACCTGCTGGTACTAGCCACTTGGTTGATTCTTAAGGTTGAGGAACTTTCAGTCTATTAATGGAGTTTAAACAACTAAAAAACAGTACAATCAGTACTATGATAACGGTTTGTGTGTATTATAAGAGCATAAATGAGGACACAGCTAATCCAAATGACAACATTCAAAGACAGTAAGTGATGTAAATAAAGTACTCTTGAAAAATGTTTATGAATGCTGTGGCTCGTAAGACTTTCAGATGCACTTCCATCCTTTAATAACTTTAATGTCTGGTATTACCACTTTATTTTCCTTAACTGTAGACTAGGTATAATATCGTCCTTGCTGACCTCACATAATTTCTATGGACATCAGATGAGATAATTAATGTGAATGAGCTTTGTACACATTATATAAATATAGACTTAAAGAAATAGTATTGTAGAGTAGAAAGAACCTTGTATTTGGTTAGATAAGACCTAAATGCTGGCAGTGGCTTTGCCTCATTAATTTTGTTTCTTTGGACTTCTGTGAGTCTGTTTCTTTATCTATAATATCTGTGCTCTATAAGATAGATGTCATATGTAAATGCAGTAATGTTTATAAAAGTTCTTTGGAAACTGTACATTTCTATTCAAACATAAGGTGTTCTTAATAATTAATACTGGTTAATCATCTAAAGCACTGGTGTCCAGATTAGGATTAAAAATCTACCCTATAGATTAATCTTGTTACGTGAGAGTTATACTATAACTAATGCTGTTGGAAAATGCACCTTGTTTTATAGTATATCTCAGTCTATTTTCTAATAATGTGCATTATGATAGGCTTCTATTTTAGTAGCAGTTTAAGGTGTTGGGATATAACTATGAGATGAAAACCCTGCTTTTATGAAGCACTTTTGAAGGTTATTAGAAGTGAAATTGAGAATTAGAGGTTTAATTTTAAGTGCTATCCTTATATTAACGTTTACTTTATAGATACTAACCAAAGAACACTATAATGAGTGGGCATTCTCATTCCAAGGAAGAAATTTGTGTTAATTTTCATAAAGAGAGTCTTTGAACATGTCTTCCATGCTATGTGGTTTCTCTTTTTGGTACTTTCCTTTATTCTCCCACTACCACCTTTCCTTCCCCACCTTCATTTTTTAATCTTCAGGCAAAGAGCAGATTAGGACAAAAATATGTATGACTTAATTCAGTGTAAGAATCATTTTAGTTTCACTACTAGTATTTGGTTTTAAATATTCAAGTTTGATGTTTCTTTGGTTTTAGGAAAGCTGGTTTCGGATAGCTGAAAATATGGGATTTCAGTGCCTAAAGTTCGAGAGCAAGGACCCTCGGCTAGATGGGATAGACTCACTTTCTGGAACTGATATCCCCCTGCACTACGTCTGCACATTGGCCAGTCATGCTGTCCACTTGGTGGTCTTCCATGAAAGGAGCGGCAACTACCTTTGGCATGGCCATCTACGGCTCAAAGGACACATTGACAGGAAGTTTGTTCCTTTTCGAAAGTTACAGTTTGGTCGTTATCCTGGAGCTTTTGACAGGTAATTTCAGGGTCTAAAGGGGAGATGTGAAACCTGTCTTGTTCAGTCATGAATTCTTATTCTTTCTTTTACATTTAGTAATTAAATCTAAAATGTAATTCATGTAAATCAGTTTTGAAATGTAAATATTCAACAGGAAGCAACTCACGCACATGTGCCCCAGGAAATATAATATATATCTGAATGTTCATAGAACATTGTTCTTAATGCCCCACACAAAATGTATGTGCGCATAACGAGAAGAATCGTAGGGCAGGGAAACAAGGAACTCTGAACTCGCGCTCTGTGCAACAACAGAGATGAATCCTACAATGTTGAGTGACAAAAATAAGGCATAAAAGAATACAAATCTTTCTATATATATAAAGAGTTCAAACACAGGGTAAAGTATGTTTGTGGATTTACATACTTAAAAGTAAAAGTGTTCAAAATGTACAAACTTCCAATTATTATGAGATAAATAAGTTCTGGAAATCTGATGTACAGCATGGTGACTATAGTTAACACTGCTGTGTTGTATATTTGATAGTTGCTAAGAGAGTAGATCTTTAAAAATGATACCTGAGGTAATTGAAGAAAATATGCTTGATGTTTAACTATTTGCTTATATTGTATATTTTGAAGAGGCTGCCAATATTCTGAGTTAAATCCTTATAATAAGTCTTAACTTTTGTTTTCAGGCCAGAGTTACAACAAGTTACTATTGATGGATTAGAAGTTCTCATTCCAAAAGATCCAATGCACTTTCTAGAAGAAATACCACACTCTAGATTTATCGAGTGTAGGTATAAAGAAGCTCGAGCATTCTTTCAGGTTAGAGATAACCAAATATTGTACTTTTCAAATTAAAGGAAGTGTATGTATAATATTTCTTGGGGGGGGGGAATGAAGGAACTTATGGAAAGTAAGTAAGAAAACATCTTTTCTGATTTGTCTGTTTTCTTCTAGATGGTTTCAATTTTTTTTAAAGTAGATTAAACATTAACCTTAAGGAACAATTTCTTCCCCAGTTGAATGGTTTGATATCTATGGAGACCTTGTTTCATTTGGAGACTTTGACAGGTTCATCACTGGCCTCCGCTTTTAGTTAGGATAGCCCATGAACTTTATAAAGATGGTATATTCTGTTCTTGAAGCAATCTGAGTAGGATGAAGCCATGTAGAATATGGACCATGCGGATTTAGAGAGGACTTCATAGAAAATACAGTTTTTCTCAGAGGGTTGGCACTGAATATGAATTTTTTGTGTTTTTGAAGGTTTTTGAAGATAAATGCTACACAAAGACCAAGTGCTTTTGAACTCTACTTTATTCTGCTGCTTTAGCTTTCTACTCAATAAACATTTATTAAAAGCCAGCTTCCCAGGAACTCTCCTGATCCTGGGGGATATAAAGATGATTTTAAAGGACATGAAAGTTCAGCTGTAAGAAATGACATGAAAGAGAAATACAGTGAAATCAGTCAAATATATGGTGGGGTTTTGGTACCCTAATTTTTCCACTTGCCCTTTATTTTCTGGGGTTCCCTTCCAAGAAAGCTGTGTACACAAGGATAGGAGTGGAATAGGAAAATGAAGTACCAGCTGTATCATCACTGGCCAAATGCCCAGCACCCACAAATGCAAGGTTTTTTCTGGTAGGCTGTACTGGCACCCAGGGCCTAGACCTGACAGCCTGGGTGGGCCTTCCTAGCCCTGTTCCCTTAAACCTATAGTTATGTGACTGTGAAGCATACCCAGTCAGCCTCGTGGATGAAAAGCTGGAAAACCGCATGTGTGGCTGGGCCAGCAATATTAGGCAAGTGCTGCCCATCATATCCCCACCACAGAGTAGTAGGAAGCAGAAGAGATGCAGACTGGTGCTTGCACTTGACCACGCATTCACTGTTCCTGCCTCAGGGGAGTTTTTTTCTGGTTGCCACCTCTGTCATAGCAATTATCACAATTAATTGTGAATGTCAGTCTTGTCCCCCTACAAGATTATGTGAACTTCTTGATGGCAGGCATCTTATTTTACTCACCTCTATAGCCCCAGTATCTAGCACAGTAGCTGGCGCAAAGAAAAGCTCCTATAGTGATGGAAAAATGCATGAAGAATAAGGTGCTCATCCGAATCAAATGGTTTCTTTCCAGGACACTTATTAGAGCTACTCTATTACCTAGCAAGCATTTGCCCAAACTCATTTTATTGAACTTTGTGAGAAGGCAGTGTAAGATGTTTCAAGATATTGAGAAATCATGAGAATAGTGTTATATTTTTTTAATTGCATATTTTCACTTTTGCTTTTTAGATTTTAAGGGCAACCATTCAGTCAGCATTAGAGTAAAGAATATGGATGACAGATGCTCAGAGGGCTAATCAGCTTATCATAGCCTCATACTATTGGTGCTTAAAGTACCATCACATAGCAAGGCTATAATGCTATTGAGAGGTTTCTCTTCATAACAGGATCAAGTGGAACTTTGTATTCATTCTCTTTTTTTTTATGCTGAATCTTTTTTTTTATTTATTTTTTAATTTTATTTTTGGCTGTATTGGGTGTTCGTTGCTGTGCACAGGCTTTCTCTAGTTGCGGCGAGCAGGGGCTACTCTTGGTTGCGGTGTGCGGTCTTACTGCGGTGGCTTCTCTTGTTACGGAGCACGGGCTGTAGGCTTCAGTAGTTGTGGCATGCAGGCTCAGTCGTTGTGGCACACGGGCTTAGTTTCTCTGCGGCATGTGGGATCTTCCCGGACCAGGGCTTGAACCTGTGTCCCCTGCATTGGCAGGCGGATTCTCAACCACTGCGCCACCAGGGAAGTCCCAAACTTTGTCTTCATTCTTCATCATGTTATTTGTGTCCTTCACTAGTAGCAAGACAGACTCGTGATTACTGATTTATTTTCCTCTTCTGCTAATGTACTGTTATTACTGATATAGAGTACCTAATGGGATTGATAACTTTTTTTAATCCTTACCCTCGTAAATGTTTCATTCTTCATCATTTCTTACATTATAACCACAGGAAGGTCAGTTTTCAAATTAAGGTGAACATACATAACTTTGAACACTTGATGGCGCCAAACAGTCTTAAATACAATGCCTGGTGTTAAAAAAAAAAAAAAATCAATGAATCTACTAGATCTCACAAAGCAGCCTCCTAACTTTCTTTCTTTTTTTTTATAATAATTTTTGGAAACGTTTTCAAACTTTCAGAAAAGTTACAGATGCAATACAAATAATTCTTTTTCCTGAACCATTTGCAAGTAAGTTGTCAACATCTGCCCCACAACTTCAAATAATTTAGTATTTCTTGAAAACAAGAACATTGTCCTACATGTCTTAGTACAAAAATCAGGAAATTAATATAAAGATTATTACCATTTAATCCTCATTCAAGTTTTGCTAATTATCCCAATAATGACTATTATAATAAAAGGATTCTGTTCAGAATCACATGTTGCATTTAATTTTTCTGTCTCTTTAGTTTCCTTCAGTCTGGAACAGTTTCACAATCACTTTTTAACTTTTATGACTTTGATACTTTTGAAGATTACAGGCCAGATATTTTGTACATTGTCCCTTGTTTGGGGTTTGTTTGGTTTTTCCTCAAGTTAGATTTAGGTTATATACCTTTAGTAGGAATAACACAGAAGTGATTCTGTGCTTTCACTTCATCCTGTCGGGCGCTGCATGATTTTGATTTGTCCCATTACTATTGACTTTTACATTGATTACGTGATTAAAGTGCTGTCTGCTGGCTTCGCCCTGGTGAAGTTTCTATTTTTCCCTTTGTAATTAATAGGTATTTGGCATGAAGGTACTTTAAAAGTCTGTAAATATTGTCAATATCTTCCTCAAACTTTCAAGTTTCTTTGTTTATATCAATATGAACTCATGATTTCCTATTTTCTTCAATGAGTTATAGTGCACTATTTTCACGTTTATTTTGATCCTCAAACTGTTCCATATTTGGCCAGTGGAAGCCCCTTCACGTGACTTCTGTGTCTTTTTGACATGTCTCCATCATCTTTTGAGCACCTTCTTGCTTTTTGGCTCAAGATATTCTAGGTTCATCTTGTAATTTCCCTGCTACAATCCTGGAATCAGCCATCTCTCTGGATACTGATTCCTTTTAGAAGCCAAGCCTGGATGCCAGGTTTGCTTGCCTGCAGGGCCTCTCAGTGACAGGAGTAGAGTGTGTGTGTGTGTGTGTGTGTGTGTGTGTGTGTGTGTGTGTGTGTGTGTGTATTTACTTCTGTATCTATCACAATCCATGAATCCACATTGATGTCTTCAGTCTAATTTATATTTCAATTAAACAGCATAGGGTTCATTTCCATATTTGTGACTCCCTTCTCAAACAGTGAGAAACCTGACTTATATTACCCTTAATATATTTACTTATTTGTTCAGTCTCCCATTATTTCTGCTGTTCCCTCTCCCACATGGATGCTATCCTCATCCTGCTTAGGTGTTGCTCTCCCCCACTGGGCTACTCCCATATATAGACACACTTCTCATCTTGCTCAGGCTCTGGCTCCCCACACTGGACTCTTCTCCATGTGGATGCCCTCGACGCCTTCTCAGGCTCCAATACCCATGCCAGGCCACCACTGTGTGCTTTCTTGCTCTGCCTCATCTAATGGCTCTAGCTTAGAAGAGTCCAGGGAGGGAAGGAGAACAGAGGGGAAGTGCTCTCCTGGCTTACTTTATTTACTTTAATTATTTTCTCAATCTACCAAGAAGTTTAGGACTAGGATAATACACATTTTCCTGCACTTGATTTTGTTTCGGCAGTAACCATCCAAAAATAATTGATGAGCTTCAGTTTGTTGAGTTCCAGTAAAAAACTAGAGGGGAGTATGGAAATATCTGGACCCCTGGCCCAGAAATATCTAGAAAGCCACATTCATATCCTCTTTCTTCTACTAAGTTGCTCTGAGACCTGGGGCAAATTTCTGAGCCTTAGTTTCCTCATCTGTGAAATGAGTGGACACCTTCTGTCATTTTATTGTTTTTCATCTATATTTTGGGGAAAGATTTGGGGAAAGGTTGCCTGAACAGGAAAGATCATATGGACTGATATTTAAATTAGGATTTAGTCTTTTTCTAAGAGGCATGGTAATCCCAAGATTTATGTGAGACATTTTTAAATGAAAAAAAGTATGTATAACTATAACTTTTAAAGCCTATAACAGATGTATAAGGTATATAGGTATATACATGTTTATACTTTAATGCATATGAGGGTCAATTCTAAGAAATGGAATTTCTGGGAGTGTCATGTTATTTATTAAAGGTATGTCAGAGCTGGGAGTGTGTCTATGCAGGGGCAGCCTCAGTTGGACATAATTGTCAGAGTAATGTTTTTGTAGAACACAAAGTTTTCATTTCTGTTACTTAATTTGATCCTTTCAGTTACTCTGTGAAATAAGCCAAGGATTCACCATTAACTGATAAGAAAACTGAGGTTTCAAGATGTAAGTTACATAGTCATTATTGGCTGAGCATGGAGTAAATTCTGGGTCTCCAAATTTCTAGCTCCAGGCTTTCTCCCCTACAAAAGGGATATGAACATGCATCTCTCATGCCAATCATATGTTCTAAGAGAATTGTGGCTCTGAGGATGTTTTCATATTGAAAAGATCCCACATACTTTGTGTATTCTGGAGAATGTAACTTATCTTCAGGAATCCGTCTTTTTTCCTAGGGATACTTTTTGCTTGAGATATATGGTCCTTCTAGGAACTATATTTCCTCCTGCTATATTGTAAAAGAATGCCAGGATATTTTAAGATATTGTGGGATGGGAGGGGATTAGGCAGTTATTTACTCATTTACGCATTTATCAATATGTGTTGCTCACATATTATATACCAGGCACCATTTTCAATTTGTACATACAGTGATGGAGAGATTCAGTACTTGCCTTAAAGGATTCATGTTTACAGCCTATTGGAGGAAATATAAATAGAATCAGCAATTAGAATGAAATATGATAAGGGGGATGGGTGAAATAGGTGAAGGGGATTAAGAGATATAAACTTCCAGGTATAAAACGAATATGTCATGGGGATGTAATATACAGACTAGGGAATATAGTCAGTAATATTGTAATAACTCTGTATGATGACAGATGGTAGCTAGAGTTATCATGGTGATCATTTTGTAATGTATAAAAATATTGAACACTATGTTGTACACCTGAAACTAATATGATATTGTATGTCAATTACAATTCAATTTTAAAAAAAGACTTTGATCTTTTGTTCTGGAACAAAAAGAATTAAATATGATAAGAATTATAATAAAAGTATATATAAATGGTAACTGTTATAAGGTCACTGAACAGATTATTTTATTTGTCTCTGTCTATATCTAGTACCAAACGTAATTTCTTGCTCTTTAAATGTTGAGCTGAAGAGGAGCCCTGGGAGAATAAAACATTTGTGTTCCTGGGAAAATCAGGGAATGTTTTTCAGAGGGTGGAACTGAGACCTGAAAGATTTTGTTAGTCAAGGGCATTTCAGACAGAGGAAACATGTTGACACAGAGGCTTGAAAAGTTGTGATATATTTGGGGAGTGAAATATGAGAAGGGTGGAGATAAGGCTGGACCAGTACTCTGGCCCTAAACACAGTGTCCTTGTCTGCCATGCCAAGTTTAGATTTTGTCCCGTAGGTAGTGAAGCATCAATGAAGAATTTTCAGTGCTTTCTTCAGTTCCAGAACACCCTAAAAATGAAGAAAAGCAAAAAGACTATAAGTAAATGACAGTAATATTTGTATAGAATTTCAAAATTTGTGAGACATTTTTCTGTCATTATCTCATTAAATCTTCACAGCAGTCCTGCAAAGTATAATTATTATTCTTTAATTATTGATGAGAAAATTATATCTGAGAGAGGTTTGTTCTTTGATTCTCTCATTCATTCAAGTACTGTTTTAGACATTGGAGATATAGTGCTAAACAAAATGAAGTCACTTTCCTCGTAGAGCTTATGTTCTTCTGAGGTGCTATGCCCAGGGTCATAGCTAAAATGAAGTGAGTTTAGACTTGAACACAATCTGATTCAAAAATCCCACATTCTTTGTACTATACTGTTCTGTCCTAAAGACCATTTGCACCAGTGAATGATGAAAACATCACTGAAGGCCTTGTGCTTCAGATATGCCTGTAGCTCTCTTAATTAACCTTCTTTTCCCCTAACTACCCAATCTGCTAAATTGTGATGTAGAAGAGGGAGTTGGTAAAGGTATAAATCTCATCCTTTGAGAATCCTGGGTATAGTCCTTCCCCTTTAACTTGTCTCTCCTAGAATCCACTCTTATAGTCTTATTTTAATGTGTGACTAACAAGGAATTCTGAAACTTGATTTTTATAATCAAGAAATATATAATATGGGGTTAATTTTCAAGTTTAATTTGGATGTCACAGAAATATTTCTGGCAACTTAGAAATGGCTATTATAGCTGACTATTTATTATATCTGTAGCAATACCTTGATGATAACACTGTGGAAGCTATGGCCTTTCGGAAGAGTGCAAAGGAATTGATGCAACTAGCAGCCAAAACATTAAAGAAATTGGGAGTACGGTTCTGGCTGAGCAGTGGAACTTGTCTAGGTAAAATTCTTGTTACTTTACATTTGTCTTTTTGACATTTCATCCTCTTTGGCTCTAGGGATGACTGCTTGAGATGACAAGACATCAGTGGTATTCGAAGCATCATATTTATAGAAAGAATAAACATAGTGCATGGAGCAAGGATTTATTGATTTTTTTAAAGAAATAACTTCAGAAGCATAAAACAGAATTAAGGCCATGTTGTGTGTCCCAAAATTACAAGTAATTTGTATAAAATTTATATCAGAACATATAGACTACATGTGATTCTCAGATAATCTTTAGATAAGCATTTTATTATTTCTATCCCAAAGGTTGTTATTACCTTAAAAAAAAAAAACTGTATTCTGTTTCTTTACTTACACACAATACAAATAACTTGCATTGCACCAAAAGTTTCTAAGAGGAAAGGGAATGTCATAAGGTCTTCCACGAATCTTTTCCAGATCATGATTGGACATCACTGTCTTACCACATTCTGTTCATTCTGAGATGGGGAAATGTAGAATCCAAGAAAGATTTCTGGATCTCTTTCTATTGTGCATTAGCTCAAACTCCTTTGGATTTTAGAATTATTTAGAATTTAACATTTTTTTGTTTTTATTCCCTCTTGTTTATAACTGTAGTTGATTATATCTGTATTTGTTCTATCTTAATTATAACTATATTTGTACAAAAATAAATTTTGTTCCTGCTTTTATAGGGTTACCATATAATTTATTGTCCAATTCAAGAGACTTTTTGAGAGTGAAAGGAGTGCCATTAGTAATTATGTTGGTACAACAGGTGTAAACAGGGATGTATGGTTATCCTGTCAATTAGGCTTTGAGGAAAATTCCCATGGTTCTTCCTGTCAAGGAGCTTCCAGCTAGAGTAACCCCCACCCCCCAATAAAAGAGTACATCTCATTTATGTGATACATGCTTTAAGGTTTAACTTTCTGGAGTAAGATTGTTTTATAGACTGTCATCAAAAATATTTCATAATCATTTATCATGATATCTTTTGAGTTCTTAGCCCCATGGTTTTCTTAATTTAAGGGCATTTATAAAATGAGGGAGTTGGATTAGATGATACTTAAGGAGTCTTCCATTTTTAGTAGTTCATGATTCTTTGATAGATGTGGATTGTAGATTTTTCTTAAACTAGAGATGAGATCCCATGCTAGGCTTCTAAAGATCTATGTTAAAATGAAGTTAAAGTTTAGAATTCCAAACAGTATTTCTCAAAGATAATCATACACATTTATTTACTTTTTGAATACTTTGAATGGAAGGATTAGAAGGATAATAAGAGAAACTCAGAGCCCTTAGTAATATTAAGGTATAAATTTTGCGTTTTTAGAACATTATTATAGCACCCAATTTAGAAGTAGATACATAGTAAATATGTAGGAATATCTTTTGACAGTATGCTGAAAATTGAGGCTGGTACTGCTCTTCTTTTTTATGTGATCCATCAGACATGAGCTGTTCAGAGCTGTTAAGTTCTACAGATTACTGCTCAGGAAAGGGATATAGCTTAAGCAAAAGAATTAAATTATATTTTTTAGCATATCTTAAAAGCAACCTTCATCATAAGAGATTTATGATTAAACATTTTAAAAAGTAGCTTAATGTTTTAAATGGATGGCCCAGTTAATATTATTAAAGCTAATAGTTTATTCAGAAATTACAGTACATCATGAAAGTTTTTGAGGCTGCTGAGTGCTCAAACCAGTAAAAATGAAGGAAGGAAGGAATAAAAGAAATGTTCTTCAACAAGTGGCTGCTGTAATCACAGATATTAAGTTGGGATCTAATTTTTTTTCAATTTTGGTAAAGCACACTAAGTCTAATCCTGTGAAATAAAATACACTGTTACAAAGACTATCCATTATAATAATGACTAAGTTTTCCAAACTTAAGTTTTTAAAAAAGTTTTCTCATTCCTTTTTTTTTAGGATGGTATCGGCAGTGCGGCATTATTCCTTATAGTAAAGATGTTGACCTAGGAATTTTTATACAAGATTACAAATCTGATATTATTTCAGCATTTCAAGATGCAGGACTCCCACTCAAACACAAATTTGGGAAGGTCAGTAATAAAAATCTGATTTACTTCATTAGTAACATGTCTCAAAAGTAAAGTTTATATTAAGCAAGTCACAGATGTTTAAAAGCACTGTATGTAGCATTTTATCACTCATTATCGACCAGGATGAGTTCAGCAGAAGACTATTACCACTTGTGACTTCCGCACTATTTAAGGAAAACTAGAAAATCTGGCTTTCTACTGACCATGAGAAGGCAAAAAGGAGCTTGGACTCTTGCAGAAGAATTTATTGCCATTATATTAGGCAATAATATAACATAATTAATTAATATATGATTAATAAGTAAGAATCTCATCTACCCTACCTGAAGTTATGTTTTTTCTCGTGAGTCATTTAATTTTATGTTCACGTAGGCATCATATTATTATCAACTTGAAACATTCCATTGATTGCTAAGAATTAGAAATACAGGGACTTCCCTGGTGGTCTGGTGGCTAAGACTTTGCCTTCTAATGCAGGTGGTGTGGGTTTTATCCCTGGTCGGGGAGCTAAGATCCCACATGCCTCTCGGCCAAAAAAAACCAAAACACAAAACAGAAGCAATGTTGTAACAAATTCAGTAAAGACTTTAAAAAATGGTCCCCTTAAAAGAAAAAAAGCTTAAAAAAAATATGGAATCATTTCAAACAGTACTTGGGTTTCTTGTTTATTTCACATGTCCTCGGCCATAGCCGTTTTCTCACAGGTCAACTAGGAATAGGTCATTGTGGCTTAGATGAAATCTCCTTTTAGACAATTTGATTCCTATGCCCTAAGCCTATGATCCCGACAATGACCTTACTCTTAATTTGGTTGTTCCCAGAGAGGTGTTGACCTGGAAAGCAAGTAGAAGTATGTTTAGTTCCTGGAAAATTACTTCTCTCATCATAATCATTCTAGTTTATTTTAAAATTTAATAAAATATCTTCCTGAGGTGAAAGGCAAAGCAATAGAACTCTAGTCATTCAGCAATTGTTTCCTTAACACTCAGTCTCTGCCTGGCACTGAGCTCTGCACCCAGGACACAAAGATGAATAAGGTACAGTCTTTATCCTTGAGGAGTCCACTGTCTAATTGGGAGAAAACAAATTCATAAACAATTAAGTGATTAGTGCTGCCACAGACAGATGCACCAAGTCCAATGGGAACATGATTATTTGTAGGATAAGTTTCTTAGGGAAATGCTCTCACAATTCTTTGTACTTTTTAACTTCTTTTTTCTTTTTTTCATGTATATAATGTATTGATATATGGGTTTCTATGCCACAGTTACATAAGTACTCATTTATTGATTGTGATGAGAGACTTACTTCCTGATAGTTTTACTTGGTTATTAAAGGGAATAATTATTCTTTGATTACTTTCCTTCTTTAGTCAGAAAGGGGCTCAGGAACAGGATGTTTTGCCGAGTGACCATTTAACTACTATAAGTCATTTACTCTGAGTTGTCATCAGTTGTAAAAAGCAACATTATTTTATGTGCATTTAATTAAGAAATCAGTGCTCGCTTCGGCAGCACATATACTAAAATTGGAATGATACAGAGAAGATTAGCATGGCCCTGTGCAAGGATGACATGCAAATTCGTGAAGCGTTCCATATTTTTGCAACCTAAGTGTCCATTGACAGATGAATGGATAAAGAAGATGTGACACATATATACAATGGAATATTACTCAGCCATAAAAAGAAATGAAATTGAGTTATTTGTGGTGAGGTGGTTGGACCTAGGGTCTGTCATACAGAGTGAAGTAAGTCAGAAAGAGAAAAACAAATACCATATGTTAACATATATATATGGAATCTTAAAAAAATTAAAAAGGTTCTGAAGAACCTAGGGGCAGGACAGGAATAAAGACACAGACGTAGAGAATGGACTTGAGGACATGGGGAGGGGGAAGGGTAAGCTGGGACGAAGTGCGAGAGTGGCATGGACATACATACACTACCAAATGTAAAATAGATAGCTAGTGGGAAGCAGCCACATAGCACAGGGAGATCAGTTCAGTGTTTTGTGTCCACCTAAAGGGGTGGGATAGGGAGGGTGAGAGGGAGACTTAAGAATGAGGGGATATGGGGATATATGTATACGTATAGCTGATTCACTTTATTATATAGCAGCAACTAACACAACAATGTATGCAATTATACTCCAATAAAGATGTTAAAAAAAGAAAAAGAAATCAAACAATGGTGTGCTACTGATGCATCCCAATTTCAGAAGTGCTCCAACTTGAAAAACAGTATCTTGAAACCTATACTCTCTCTCTGTATAAAACATAAGAATCTTTTGTTTTTTTAATTTTAAGAAATGTACTTCCTTTGTTTCAGTCTGTGAAGATGTTCATCTTCTCCCTAGGTAGAAGACAGCTTGGAACTATCTTTCCAGGGAAAAGATGATGTAAAACTTGACATTTTTTTCTTCTATGAAGAGACTGACTATATGTGGAATGGAGGCACTCAGGCCAAAACAGGAAAAAAATTTAAGTATGAATCAGATAAGTACTTACAAAAGGGGCTGTAGTAATAACTGCAGAAGGTAGAAATAAGGAAGTAACTGAAAATGGGGGGGAAAAAAGACTGTCAAGTCTCACTGTTAGCTTATACTTTCTCAGCTTTCCCAGAGAGCCCAGTTATGCTTGAGAAGTGAGGACTGCCTATAAGGACAGTCCCTGAGGAGGAAGTGCCCCTGGGTTTGTCAGTCCATAGAGTCATTGTGATTGGAAGCCCTTGAGTCATCAGAAAGGGAAAGCCAAAATAAGGAACAGAAAAATCAGGCCCAGAGCCTGAGCCAAAAAACTGATTGGCTCTTAGAGCTGTAGGAGCTTGATAATTTGATGAGAATGGGTAAGGGTCAGTAAGAAGGAGATTGTTAAGGTCACGTGAAGTTTAAGTGAGGAGATTGGGATTGGCTGGAGCTGAGGTCATGAATGCTGGGCAAGCTCTGGAATGTGCCTTTAACACATAGACTGAGGGCTAATCCTTAAAGGATAGTGATCGGGCTTAACAGCTACCATATTTTGTCAAATGTAAGGTGATACGCATTGTAAGATGTACCATTATTTTATGTGCTACCAAGAAAGGAAAGACACTGCCAATTATAATCTTAAGACACATGATTCAGATAGAAAATTGCAGGGGGAGAGTGTCTCAATTCTGAATTAATTGATGGACTGCAATATGTTAGATTGGCATTTTGAACATTTTTTTTAATACTGCCATAGTCAAACTCCTTGATGACGAAAGACAAAAATGAAGTTAGAGTAACTGAGTGCCCTTTATGATGCAGTTGGCCTGTTCACAGTTCTGAGAGAGAGAGAACGAATGCGAAAGAGAACCCAGAGAAGGGCTCTGGAATCAGGCAGACCCGGGAAGCCTCAGCTTCACCCTAATTGTGACCTTTAGCTTTTCTGAACATTAATCTCCTCATCCATTAAATTTGAGTAGTACTACTGTGTATCAGGCACTACTATGAACATTTTTCACGTATTAACACATCTAATCCTCATAACAACCACAGATAGTGTATGAGGCACTGAGAATTTGAGTCGTTTGTTCAACATCACAGCGAATAAGTCAGACAGCAGCCTGTCTCTAGAGTTCATACTTTTAATCACTACCCCCTACTGCCTCTGTAATACACCTGACAGTTTGAGGCACTTAGCGGAATGCTTAGCACTTATTATCAGTAAGTGGTGGTTACCATTGTTATTATTATTTAATATTATTAATATTATGATTGCTAATGTGATTGCTATCGTTGTTGTCATTCTTATGGTTGTTATATGACCAGTAGCATAAATTTCCCTCACCAACTAGCTGAGATTGGGGCTCCTATCATTGAATAAATTTGAGCCATTGGGAGCATTGGGGAATGTTCTACATAGCATAGAAGAATAATTCCAAACTTGGACTGGTTTCTCCTGGGCACTTAGACATACCCTACTGAGATCACTGAATCTGTTTGAAGGCAGGGAGTCTCCGTGTAAGGTTAAACTGGTTCTGGAGGTTTGAGAGTAATCCAAACCTTTTTCTCAAAGTAATAAAGTATCCCAATTGACCCTGATCCTGGAGCATATTCCCGAAACTCATTTATTATAAAAAATTATTTTGCTTTATGACAACAAACACCTTCATGCTGAGTAAGCTCAGATTATAAGACAGAAATTAGTAAGTTAATGAATTTGTAATTGACACTCTCACTATGGCTAGGTGAATAGGGGGCTAAGTGTTTTTGACATTTAGCTATAGTTTGTTTATTCAAATATGATAAAGATGCCAAATTTAACACATAATTTAGAGGCTTTTTTTTAAACTAGGAGATAGTGTAGCATAGAAATTAAAGGCATGGAGCCAGTCTGCTTGCTTTTGAATCCCAGCTCTCCGTTTTATCAGCTATATTATCTGTACCTAAGTTTCCTCAAATGTAAAATGGGAACAATAATAGAAATTCCTACATAGAATGGTTTTAAGAACTAAGTGAGTCAATACACAAAAAGGGTTTTGAAGATAATTAAGCATGTCCTGAGTGCTAAGTAATTATAAGCTGCTATTATTAATACTCTCTGTAGCAGTAGTATTTCTCTTCTTAGTCTTACAAGGAATTTACGGATCAGAACCTATATAATTATCTCAATATTAAACTGTCACACCTATTCTTAGAGAACTCATATGAGAATGTCACCTTTGTTCTAAGAAAAGTAATTTCTGAAGCTTGTATTTATAATCATGTTAGTCTTAATTTTTCTTCTAAGGCTTTCTTAGAAGGATTTCTTTCTTCTCACTGACATGATCCCATGTCAGACCTCAAAAGAACTCTGCATTTCTAACCACTACATCTCTGGCTAGAAAAGTCTTCTTTCATTGTGCTTTAACTGCTCTTTATGGTAGCAGTGTTTGGGAAGTGGAAAGTGTTCTGATTATTTAACGAGAGAAATGAGCAGTGATAGAACTGCCTGAACAGATGGTGTGAGTCTCAGATTTTCTATCATGTTACCGTAACCTTAAAAGGCAGAGAAGAGAAAAGGGGATGGTTGTGTGGAGTAGTTTCTTTGGAAGATTCCCCCAGCCATATGCCATTTTCATTCTTTTCACTACTATTTACTTTAAGGAACTATAGAATTTTCACCACTATTGTTCCTAGAGGGAAAAATCTTTAAAGCTAGTCTAAGGGTCTTTTTATCTTTATAATATTCTACTTTTTATTCATGTGTAGTTTATTCTGAGAAAAAGCTTAATAATAATATAGGATGCTTACCAGTTTTTGAAAAGGTGAAGAGGAATGAGGAAGGAAGAAAAAAGTTTCCCCTTTCAAAACTATTCTGCATGCCTTCAGAATGATGTTTTTGGTCATAAGATTTAATAATAATTACAATATTGATAGCAGTGTAAAGCTATAGCTACCAGGTATCAGCTATATATCAGGCACTGTGACAGGTAATTTATTATTTAATCGCAGATCATCCTCACATTATCCCTGTGGGTTAGGTGTTCCCACTCCCAGTTAGTTATGAGGAAACTAAAGCCCAGAGAAGGGAAGTAACTTGTCCAAGGTTCTCTGGCCATTAATGGTGGGGTAGATTTAACTTCAGACCTGTTGGATCCTTAAGCCTAAATGCTTCCGTCTAAGAATTAATAGGTTAAATGAGTTAACGTATGTAGTAATGCATTTAGAACAGTACCTGCCACATAGTACTGTGTAAGCATTAGCTACGGCTGCAACTATCATTGCCATATTATTATTCTGTTACTGTTACTACTCATGTGTTGCACTGATACAAAACACTGGACCTTCAACACAGTGGTAACTTGGATTAGTTACTCTTTGGGCAAGCATTTTCTTCCCAGGTCCCATATTTCTTCCATCTTCAATTCTTACTCTAAACCTATACTTTCAACTAAAATCTAAATTCCATTCTTAAATCTTGTCTGGATTTTTAATATTTATTTTTCTTCTCCAAGTTCCAGTTGCCAATAATAAAAAGTGACGAATATATTAACTATGCCTCCAGATGTGAAATTGTCATTCCAGAACTTCAGAGTTCTTACAGATGCTGGCCAGATTCCTTTGGGTTATTTCTTTCCTTCACATCTGAATCAACTGATATAAGTAGAGGCCAGAAGTTTAAGAGGCAATAATAATAAAAATTAACTTTTATTGAATATTTACTTTGTGCTTGGCACTATGCCAAGCTTTTATATGCATCATCTCATTTAACCCTCATCACAAGTTTATAAGGGAGATTTACTGTCATCTCATGATATGGATGAGGAAATTAAGGCAGAGCTAAGCCTCAGACCTAGGGCCATATCACTTCAGAGCTCGTATTCTTACCCATACACAATGTTAGTGTTACCACAATCTCTATCATATTGTTAATACTCCCTCCATGAAAGTAGCCCTTCTATTTATCGACATTGTCAGAATATTAGAGCTACCTCTGTATCCTCTGATAGGAAATCTGCTACCCCTGGGGCTACCTGTGGCTTACTTAGGCCTTCTGATATATGCAGCTTCTGCTTAGTGTATAGACCTTCCAAAAATGTGGGTTTGTCCTCTGTGAGACTAGACTCATCCAAGTGTGACTCCTATATAATTTAACATTTCATTTCTGCAAAATTTATTTACTAACTGCTATGTGCTAAGGATTCTGATGTGAATATAACTTAGTTTCTGCTCTCAAGGATCTCATAATCTAGACCATGAAACAAATATTAAAGTACTCTGCAGGGTGTGATTTAAATAGGTGTCATGTATAGTTGTGATACAAATCAACTATCTAGAAGCAGCGACAAGGAAGTGTGGCATAAAAGATAGAGAAGTTTGTTAGGGAGACTTAGGAGGAATATGGAGAAAGGTCTAATAATAGGTTTATATAACTATTATTCTATTTAGATGATTCTCATTTTTTTATTATTAAAAAATTCTGTGAACATCTTTATATATAAAGTGAAAGCTTTATTAGGGGTTGTTTCTTTGAATAGATTCCCAGAACTGGAATTATTATTATTGTTTGATTGTGCTATTTGAGAAAAAGAGGAGTAATTGGTCAATGTTCTGATAATAGTACAAGATTTTACTGCTCAGTGTCTTGTTTTTCCTTTGACTCCTTAAGTCTCTTTGCAGCTGTACAGGTCTCCTCAGTCATCTTTGTCAGCTTGCTTTATTTTACCTGCCTTTTTTCCCCCTATTTTTTAAAAATAAATTTCTAGTTTTGTGATAATTTTAGATTCACAGAAGATAATACAGATGAGTTTCTGGATACAGTCACCCAGTTTCCCCTAATGTTAACGTACTGTTACTGTGGTACATCTGTCAAAACCAAGAAACCAGCCTCGGTGCATTACAGTTAACTAAACTCTAAATATTATCTGTACTTCACCAGTTTATCTAATGTCCTTTCTCTGCTCTAGGATCAAATCCTAGACACCACAGTGTACTTAGACCCCAGCCTTTCGAAACTTGATTTCAGTCCACGATTTTAAGTGTGTCACTAGTAGTGCCAGGTTATTTATTAGACGTCATCCCATGTCCCAGTTCTGCCATTCGAGGGCATCTGCCATTGAGTTGCCTCCATTTTGAGGTTGCTCCTCAGTACCTCTGAATGGAAATAATCTCCCCTTCCTCTGAATTTCCATAGATTTTTCTTTTCCCTTTACCTCTCTTATGCTGTATTTGGGTACTTCTGCTGATTTTTCTGTCCTTTCTGAGTTATAGGTAGAATCAGTCCTGATAAATCTGTCAGGCTGAGTGAGACCTGAACCCTACTTGAAACTAAAACCAGGTCCTCTTAAGCACAGTTTATAGTGTTTCGTTAAGATGAAAGGGTGACACCAGATTGATGACTTGATCCAACGGAGCACCTTTGGAGAATCAAAGCCATAAAGTTAAGTCACCCCAGTTGTTTTCAGTCACTGCTTCAAAAGAAGTTAAAGACTGGTGTTGGTTGTTGAATCCCCACTCGTAGACTCTCTCAGCTCCATAGATTGATACTATGCTTCCATAGTTCTAGCTCTCAAAAAACACATTTGTCTTTTAAGTACTTACAGCTGTGAAGCTAAAAGGCAAATTTGAATAA
Source organism: Delphinapterus leucas (assembly GCF_059928025.1). Classification (NCBI taxonomy): domain Eukaryota; kingdom Metazoa; phylum Chordata; class Mammalia; order Artiodactyla; family Monodontidae; genus Delphinapterus; species Delphinapterus leucas. Next base: position 97,835,639 of record NC_143134.1, read on the forward strand.
TTTCTTTAAATGAGTGCATTTAAAACATTAGCTTTTCTAAAAATGATGTCATATTTCCTGCTTTGTTTATACCTTCATATTTTACAACATTTAGATTATGTCTTAGGTCTCCTTAGTAACACCTCCAAACCATGGAGGGAAGAACATTGAATGCATGTTATATGGTAATTGTATTCTTATACAATATATAGAAGTGGCAGTTCTTTATATAGTGAGCTTTATTTGTTTTTTTAAGAGAATATTACCTCAGAATGAATAAATAGCGGGCCTTTCACTTATATGAAGTAAATTTGGTTTTTTAAGACTGCGATATGTTTTGTTGTTTGAACATAATTCTGTAAGAGATTCTATATGGTAGTATTCTGAGAGAAATAAAAGCAAATTTTCACTAAATGACTTCTACACAAATGTTCACAGCAGTTTTATTCATGGTAGCCAAAAAATGGAAACAACCCAAATGCCCATCTTTTGGTGACCAAATAAACAAATTATGGTATGTTCAAACAGTGGAATTCTACTTAGCAACAGAGAGGAACCAACTACTAATATATGCAATAACGTGGATAAATCTCCAAAAGTTATGTTACGTGGAAGAGTTCAAATAGGAAGAGTAGGTACTATGTAACTGCATTTATTTGAAATTGTAAAGCAGGCAAAACCAGTCAAGAATGTGAAAAGGTCATTGATCACCAGGGGCCAGGGTGGACTGACTGCATGCCTGCCAAAAAGCACAGGGAGCTTTGGGAAGCAGGGTAGTAGAAATGTTCTGTATCTTGATTTTAGTGGTTACCCAGGTATATGCACCTGTCAAAACTCAAAATGGGTGCATTTCATTATGTGTAAATTGCAGCTTGAGAAACTGATTTAAGAGTTTGAAAGAGAAAAAAATTCTGTGACTTAGAAAATTGACACTAAGAGAAAAGAGCTCAAGATCACAAGTAGAAACAGAAGGATATCTGGGACCAGAAGCCATGAATTTGATCAAGGCAGACCTAATTGCAGTGATAAACTTGGAGCCGTTTGCATCTGCTTGGACAAATTAGATAATCTGAGATCAAAATAAACGAAGCCTTTTGTATTTAGTATGAAATTTGAAATCGTAATTTAATCTCCTTTTTTCATTATCTATTATATCCAAAAAGGAATCCTATAAAAATTGTCTGAGACAAAGCAAGCACAGCTGGAGTCTAATTACTTGTTGATGAGCTATAGATATAGTTTTTGGAAGTTATGCAGTAGAAATAAAAATGCCTTGAGGTTTTTCCCTCTGGCCTTAAAGAAAAGTCTTGTGCATGCTTTAAATGAATAGTCTTTGATATGGTCATTAAGTATGTGCATTCAGGTGTTAAATGATAACTATCCATACAAGCTTTAACTTGTCTACTCATTGGTGATATAAATTTCTTCTACTTCACTAGTTCTGTCCTATGGAGATTGCATAGGAGAGTTTGTCAATAAGATAGATGGAATCACTCAACTTACAGTGGAAGTCAGCAGAAAAACAAGGTTCAATGGGTAGAATTTTATCTTATAAAACATGTATATGCTGTATGTATACTGATTATATGTTAGAAGTTTGGGACAGGATTGGCATATGGGATCTACAAAGACCTCAGAGAGACTATATTCCAGTCCAGTCTCTGAAAAGTGTTAGCCATTCCTCTATTACCCCTTTGCTTCTGTATAATCAGTGGTAGGATTGTGAGAGGTTTAGTGGAAGAGATGGTTAAAAAAATACTAGTCAGCATGCTGTAACTTTGGTTTTCAAGTGTTGGTTTTTAGGGAAGATCCAGTGGTTAGGACTCCACGCTTCCACTGCAGGGGGCCCAGGTTCAATCTCTGGTCCGGCAACTAAGACCCTGCAAGCCACATGGGGCGGCCAAAAAAAAAATCAAAAACAAAAGAAAACAAAGAGGGGCTTCCCTGGTGGCGCAGTGGTTGAGAGTCAGCCTGCGTGTCCGGAGCTGTGCTCCGCAACGGGATAGGCCACAACAGTGAGAGGCCCGCGTACCAAAAAAAAAAAAAAAAAAAAGAGTTGATTTCTTAGAAATGCTTAGAAAACTATGGGCAAAATTGATGCTGATGACATATAATTAATGTGGCACAATAATTCCTCACCTTGCCATATTCCCTTTGCTCCAAACACAAATCACTGATGAATAATGTCTAAAAGACACAGCTGAGCTAAAAGAGAATGAAGTAAATGATGAAGAAGGAGTATATAAAGAGAATTTCCAAATTAAAGACAGGCAAGCAGGATAAATAATAAATCTACATCTAGATACTTCTTAAGGAAACAGTAATACCAAAACCAAAAAAATTTTATAGGCTACCAGAGAAAATAGATTGCTCATAAAGGAATAGCAAATATACCTTGGCTACAATAGAGGACAGAAGATAATGGAGTAACATCTTCCAAAAGCTGAGGAGAAATAACTGTCAACTAAGAATGTTATGTACAATTAAAACTAATACTCAAGAGGGAGGTCAAGATAAAGGCATTTGCATATGTACAAAGACTAAGAAAATTTATGTCTCACAGATCCACACTTAAAACTGTATTAAAGAACACAGAAGGAAGATATATGTGAAAAAATGGTGGACACACAAATGGATAAAATATGTCAGTAAATTTGTTAGCCATTACCTGTTTACCAAAAAAAAAAGACGTGTCAAAAATAAGTTGAGGAGGAGGTGATTTGTTAAGTGTTCAAGGAATAAAGTATACGAAGTCCCATGTTTAGGACGAGGATAGAGGTTCTGTATACCTTAAGTCTTTATTAGAAAATGTTGTAATGAAACATGTTTTTTGAAAAATAAACAGTAAATATTACAAACAGTAATTACTACTGGATAGAAATATTATTTATAACTTCCAAACAAGCAGAACAAAAGATAATTTATAAACCTTTATCATTCTAAATGAAAGTAGGAAAGGTAGAGCAAAGAAAAAGTATGGTAAACTGAAAACATGTAAAAATAATCATAAAACTAGTCAGCATTGTTATAGCACTTACTATGTGTGTTAGATACTATTCTGAGCACTTTACATTTATAATATTTTTCATTCTATGCTAATATCTCTCTGAGGTACTGCTAGTACCCTCATTTTATACGTGAGGTTAAGGCGCAAAAACATTGACCAAGGTCACACACGACAGTAATTGGTGAAGCCAGGATTTGAGCCAGATAGTCTGGCTCTAGAGTTCAAAATATGTCCAAATACATAATTTATTGCAATAAATATTCACAGATTAAGCTAACCTACAAAAAGATAAACAGTATCAAATGAGATAGAAAACATTTAACTATAAAATACTTGGAAGAGGCACACCTGAAGCAAAATCACATGGGAAGGTTGAAACTTACAGGAATAGAAAAAATATACCCCAATATTATTAGCCAAAGAAAATTCTACTGTAATTTTACTATCAGACAAAATAGAATTTTATTGGGTTGTGGTGGGGGAGACTGTTAAAGGATTAAAAGGCCCACTACATAATTTTACAAAGGAACAGTTCACCAAGAAGAAATAATATTCATGACCTTTGACTCTAACAATATAGTCTTGAAATATATAAATCGAAAACTGATGAAATTCTGATGAATATTTGACATGTCACAATTTTGGTGGGAGATTTTGTTATACTTTTATTTTAAAAACTGCTGGGTCGAGCAAAGAAGAAACTAGTAAAATTATGCAAGATATGGACAAAATCAACAGGCTTGATCTATTTGACATATATATATATATATATGTGTGTAAAAGTATTATTTATATATATATATGAAAGTATTCATCCAGCAAATGCTGCATGTACTTTCTTATCCACTATAAATGGAGCATTTATAAAAGTTGATCATGTACTACAACGTGAAGGCAATCTCAGTACATTTGAAAGCATTAATAAAATTCTTGTGAGGTGTGTGTGTATGAGTGTAATTCTCCACATTAACAGATTAAAGGGAAAAAAAAAACTATGATTATTTCAGTAGATGGCATTGTATGACCACAGTGGAATTGAATTAGAAATCAAGAATTAAAAGACATCTTTAAAAAGTGTGGAAGCTTTAAAATGTCCTCTTTAATAATTAATGAATTAAAAAGGAGATCATACTGGAAATTACAAAAGTTTTAGGATTCAAATAGGATGCAGTTAAGAGGATAGAGGTAAACTTGTAACCTTAAAAACAATAAGTATTTCAATGGCTGTTGTGAGGTACCCCGTATGGGGGCCTCGTAATCTAATTCAGACTCACCCACACCCCCAACCCCATCCTCTAAAAAGTAGCGCGGAGGGAAGCCCATCAGTGGGGCACAAGCTGAGTGCATTTAGTCACTCCATCCCATGTCCCTTGGAATGGTCTGAGACTAGGAGGAAAAAAAAACAAGTATGAAAGAATAGGTTTGAAAAAATTAAGCTACCAGCTGAAGAGATGAAAAGAACAGCACAGTCAGTCTAAGGAAAGTGAAGGAAGGAAACCAAGAGAAGAAATTAATAAAATAAAAACCAAACAGTATCATGGGAATTCCCTGGCAGTCCAGTGGTTAGGACTCCGTGCTTTTGCTGCCAAGGGCCTGGGTTCGATCCTGAGTGGGGGAACTTAGATCCTGCAAGACATGTGGCTCTGCCAAAAAAAGAAAAAAAAGAAAGAAAAACTCTCAAAGATGAACAAATCCAAATGCTAGTTCTTAAGATAACAAATTATAAAAGTAGTAAACTAAGTAGACATCTAGCAAGATTGATCCAAAACAACTGTGTTACACTGACTCAAAAGAAAATGCTATGGACAACTAAGACAACAGTCTAAAATGCGATATTAGATAAAATGTGAAAATGACAAAATTTTAACTCAAGAAGTTCTAAATAACTTATTAAAGAAATTGAATTACTAATCAAAAATCCTCCTTTCCCCTTTTTTTCCCTACCAAAAGACCTAGAAAGTTTACAGGAAAGTTTTACCATGCCTTCACAGGATAGATTATTCCCTTATTTTGGGGAAAAAAAAAGAAAACTGCTTTAAGCAATTCATTTTATGACTGATAGCAAAACTGGACTCGGACAGTACCAAAAAAAAAATTTTAAGGGAAATTACTGTCTTAGTGAACACAAATGAAAATATCCTGAATGAAAAACAAATGAATAGAATTTTGTAGTGTGTGTGTGTATTAGTGTAATTCTCAACACTTGAAAGATTAAAGGGAGAAAAAAGTATGTGATTGTTTCAATAGATGACATTAAAAACATTCGATACATTTCATAATTAACAACAACAACAACAAAAGGCCTTTTAGTAAACTTGGACTAAAGGGGATCTGAAATTTTTTTAACCTAATAAAGGGAATATGCCAAAAATCTAGAGTGAGCAATCGTATTTAATGGTAAAACTTTAGAAGCCTTTCTGTTAAAATCAGAAAAAAACATAAGAATGCATGCTGTCCCTGCTTTAATTAAGCAGTGCGCTGGAGGGCTTAGGCACTGGAATAACACAAGAAAAAGAAATTAAGAGTTAAAAGAAGAGACAAAATTGGTAATGAGAATAAACTATTGTGTTGTTTTGCAGGAAATTCTTGTTTAAAAAAGCTCTGCTGTTCCAACTCTAGAGTTTAATGCAAACTTATGTTTAAAAAGGTCAGATTCAGTTGTCATTGATGATGTCTCTCTCTCACTTAGCCTAGCTAACTAATTAACAGTAAAAACAGCGCTTTTCATTTAGCAATTATGTTTTTAGGTGGTACAGTTAAACTGATGAAATTACTTTATCCAACCACCAATAAGTAGTTTTACAGATTTTAAGGATGTCTGTGAGGGAAAAAATGGTCTTCTCCAACTAACTCTTAATTCTAACTACTGCTTTTTGCAAAAACAAAAAGAAGTAAAAGTGGTATGAACTAGAAAATGAATGGAAGGATTTTGTGTGTGTGTGATAAGATCCCTTGAATTTATATTCTGATTTGGGGTTGTTTAGTCTGAATTTAAATCTGTTCACATTTTGGATCCTATCTCAGAGCTTTAAAGTACAAACTACTTAGGAGAACTTAATGTGGGCTTTAAAAGCTAAGGTAACATTGACTCTAATTATAGTCTTAGTCATTATTTACTGGTAACCTGGACAGGGTACATGGCATGTGCTGTTCTGAGTCACTCACCCTCCCTTTTCCTCTCCACAATCCCGTTTTACAATCAGTTTTCACATTTTATTGTTTATCTTCCCTCTTCTCCTAGGAAGCTGGAATTTTCTTTTTGCTGAAAGGCTTGAAAATTATTTGGTGAAAATAAAACCACAAAGATAGCTTAGGGATGTTTTTATTTAGGAACAAAAATTAACATTTGAGTTAAATTGTCTTTGAGTAATTTTAAGATTGCTTATATGTTTTAAATGTTTTGTTTTTGTTCATAAATCTTTCATTGTTCAATGAAAGCTTTGAACGTTTCATTTTATAAAAGCTTTTATAAAATTTGTAGTATTCTCATCCATTGTATCATCCTGGACTTACGGTTTTTCTTTCTTTCATCCCTTTGATGAGACTGTAGAGGATTATATTTAAGAGGGACATTTCTTGGCCTATGTTACTAGATGGACCATGATTTCTGCCTCATTTCAGCTTCAGTGTGTCAACTTGATAGGATGGGACAGGTGGACATTCTGCTGACCAGCATCTTGATCAGGGAGGGTGGAGGCTAATGATGGATGGATATGTCTCACGACAAAATAAGCAAGTCCATGAATATGAGTGTGCGGAGTAAAATTGGGACCAGCAGATGGTGGAGCTGTGCTGTATCCTATTTCTTCCTCAGCTTTGAGCTTTGCTGTGGCCTTCTTTTCACAGAAGCCAGCTGGTATTGTCTGTGAACTGCCAGCACCTATTGGTTTGTGTAGAAGGGACTTGTTGCTTTCTTTAGAAATGTTCAGCCTCTCATTTTCATCTGTGGCTTTATGTTCATCTGGTGGTAAAATAATACTCAAAAGCAAAATATCTGAGAACTGACCTTTCCTTGGAGAACATCCCAGTTAGATCCCATTTCTGTAATCTGATTACACTTTGACATCTGGTTTTTCTCTGTTCCTTTTTTCTTTAATCCTCTGATATTTTAAATTTCTTTAATCTCTGCTATTGCCACTTTAAATCTCATTACTGAAGGTTCTTGCCATGTTGTGAAGAGAAGAAACATTTCTCAGAAAGCAACAACACAGAATATAGCATTAAAATATAAACTTAAATCTAACGAGCCTGCTAGTTTTAACTTTCCTTTGTAATATATAGAATTTCATTTACTGATCCAAAGTACCTTTAAGAAACATGGGGGTTTTTTAGTATAATTTCTGAAACTTACTAATTGAAATAATTCTGCTATAAGTTGAGTTAAATTCATTATAACTAGTGGGCTAGCTTAGAGATATTCTTTTACATTTGAGATGAAAAAAAGAAAGAAAGGCCAAAAAAAAAAAAGTGGGTTCACGTGAGGGATGGAAGCAAGGGAGGAGCCTGGGAGAGCATCTTGGAGTTGTGCTTGCTCTGTTTCCCTGGAAAATCCATGCTGTGAAGGAAAAGAAGATTCACCTTACACATGTGATGCTTATTTTGGTTTTCTTTAGTTAGGTTCTTTTAGTAGCAGTTTGGATTTGGTTGAGATTTAATGATGTGTAACCTATTAAAAATAAGCAAGAAAGAAGTAAGTTTGAGGCTGAGAACAGAAATTAAGAAGGGGAGGTGATAAAATAAAAGGCAGAGCAGGAAGAAGGTGGTTTGTATAACTGTTTCCTTTAAGAGAAGTATTGTTGAAGTACAGTAGATCCAAGCATTAGATCTCTATTCCTGCATCTGAGGAGGGGGTGGGGTGTGAAGCTTTGCTCAAAAAGCCAACATATAGTGGGTCTTACCATGTTCACGTATTGTGGTATGAAATTCTTATTACTGTGCGAGTTAGGAAAGGAGTTTGAGAAATATCCTGACTGATCCTGGGAATTTCTCCTTCAGCTATCTAAGGTCATCAAAAGCCATCTGGGACCACAGTGAAACCCAGGAGACAGGAATTAACATGTCCTCTCACAAACACACAAGCATTTATGATGCTATTGCTGGAGAATGTCATACATTGCCAGGATTGATTCAGGTTCTCTGGCTAACTAGGAGGGTTTTGTTTCCTCTCTCACTGCTACGTGCCTCCCTCCATGTACTACGAATTCCAAGTATTAGAAATGTAGTCAAAAAGAATATTTATCAGTATTTAAGGAATGGCCACAACCAAATCCAAGCACTTCCCCAGGGTTTTCTGACCTCTATCATTTTCCTCCATCTTTTGACAACTTTTTGCTTTGACTTCATTCTCAGACCGGCTGTCCCTGCTAACAGCAAAGATGGCCACTAGCAGTGCTCAGTTTCCATCCTACAGCTTAGAAACCTCAGCAGAAGAACACTTCTTCCCCTGATAGTTCCAAAAGAAATTCTAAGGCTGATTTTCATTTGCCTAATTTGTGTAAATTTCCATCCCTGACCCAATAACTATAATTTTCTGGTTAGGCCTGAGTCTTTTTTACCCATCTCTGGGGCCTAGGGGTCAGGTCAGCCCCTCCTGACCCATATGGACTGGGAATAGGGGAGATAAATTGGGGTGCTATTGCCATTTGAAGAAGAAAGAGATACTGGACAGTCAGAAACAGCAAAAGGTCCCCTGTGTCTATCCCCAAAGCTATTTAGTGGAAGAGGACTGTCCTTTAGCCAAGAGTACACTAGTTGTGGGTTCTTTAGCTAAAACTTCTGCTGTTGGAGCCTAACGCCTCTCCACATTGCCTGTTTTGCCACAGATACCTGTTTCCCAAGTTTACACTGTGCTGGACCGAGTTTGTAGACATGAAGGTTCGTGTGCCCTGTGAAACCATCGAGTACATCGAAGCCAACTATGGTAAGACCTGGAAGGTTCCTGTGAGGACATGGGACTGGAAACGCTCTCCCCACAATGTGCAGCCCAATGGAGTCTGGCCCATTTCTGAGTGGGATGAGGTTATCCAGTTGTACTGACACAGTAGGTTGAAATGGTGGAATTCCCCTCCTGCACAAAAGGGAGATGACTGTTTAAAAGGATACGTGTCTACTTGTCAAACATAAGTAGGAGCCAAAGAAAAATGACAAGTTTGAAGATACAGAGAGAGTCCTAACTCCTGAGCCAACTGATTTAATTCTCTCATTTTACATTTATTAAAGAGTCTCCATGTACCAGGTACAGTGCTAGGTTACAGTGGAGAAGCAGAGATGAGTGAGACAGATGCCTGCCTCTTTTCCCCCTACCTTTGGTAAGCACCCCAATTTTCCTTTGAGGGAAACACCTTCACCCTTTGAAGAGCTTATATAGAATATGAAGTGTTCTGTAAGTGCTTTTAAAATGTTAAATAATTAACATTTTGGAAGATGGGCTTACCAGGTGCAGCTAAGGAAGGATATACTAGTAAAAAAAAATAACCCGTGTAAGCTTGTATGTTAGGGCTACTTTTAAGGTGTGGAGGCTGAGTTAATATTCAAGTGATCAGACTTTAGGTGACATCAAGAAAAGATGCTAGCAGATTCCTGTTACAAGCACCCTGATGTGGAATTGATTTAGAGCACAGAGCATTGTATAAGAGAATGACAGCTTATTTCTAGCCTTGTCAAAGGTACGTAAATTTCCATACACCTTCTATTTTCATATCTGAAGTGAAAAGAAAGCTTATGCCTGTGTGATGCTTAAATTTCCAGCGATTGTGAGAATATTTTCACTGACCTGATAATACTTGTTTGACAAATCACTCAAGTGAGACCATGCTACCAGACATGATATTGAAAGGGTGGTGATTTCATAAAACATATTTTCCTTACTTCATTCTCAATCAATAGGTAAACTATGAGCAATTCATGGTCATTTAATATTTTCTGAGTTTATAACCCTTGTACTCCAATTCTAATGTTAACCCTAAAGTGTTAATAGAAATACCTCCACTTTTCCTAAAGGTACTCCTCAGTGTATTCATTCATCAATCGTAGCTCCATATCTTTCACTTATAGCCTATAAACCAATTTCCATGGTATGTAAACCTGCCTGTTCACTCTCCTCTTCCAGCACTACATCAGGACTCCGAAATACAGATAAGTGGCAAACCTGGCAGCTGTTCCCCACCCCAGATCATAGTATTTGCAAAGTTTGTATTGGTTCCTAGTTGTCCTATCTATTGAATATCAATGGGGCAAGAACTCAGACATCCCTACTTTGTCAAGTAGCGCCCACTCTGAAACCCTCCAGTTTCCTTTTTCCCCTCAAGATATGTCCCTGAGTGGACTGGGATGGCTGTGTCTCCCTATCTCTTCACGAGTCACTTTAATTATATATTGTAAGTGACAGGTAAAGGGATATTAGGCACAGAGCATTGCTATCTTTTTCTTTGCCCAGGATAGGAAGCTAAGTCTTACATTTTATGTAGGTTGCTTAGGACTACTTTCTGGACCAGATTGGAAGATTTTCGTGAAAACTAGAGAATAATAGGGATGTCAGAAATGGAAACCAGAAGGTCTGAGAGAATGGGCTGATAGTTTTCCTAAAACAAAGTTGGGGAAACCTACAAGCTACAACCACCCCACTCCAAATTTTAAAAACAGCAAAAACTTTTTTTTGATAAATGGTAAGCAATGACCTTCCTCTCTTAGGATGAGCTTTCAGTGCATAGTCACTGGGTCTTCTTATAAAAACCTAACATAATTTAGGTTTTCAGATAACCTTTATAGATTACCAGTAAACTTGTCCCCAAATGACAGGCCATTGTAATCAGCTTTCTTTTTGCTAGAAAATCAGCCCATGGAAATCATACCCAAATTCTAAATAGTTGAACCTAATTTTTTTTTTATGGTTGAAAAAATGTAACAGGTAATAATAGTGTTCCCGGGCAAAATCCACCCTGTTTATTGAGGACCATTTGCTCGTACTTAGCGTCTAAAAGTGCATACACTACACATTTCTGCCCATTTCAAATTGGGACGCCCACTGTTTGCCAGGGGGTGTCTTACCCACCCCCTGTTTAGGTTATTTCTTTTTATCTGTCCCCGGAGTTCAAGGTCTTGAAGCATTCAAATATCTAAGCTAACTTGGCCGCATGGACAGAGGTTCCATATACATCCCTCTATAGACCACTGGCTGCTAGAATACCTTTTTTGACTGCCTTCTGGTTTCACAGAGTTCAGATATTGGGGCCTACCCTAACTTGGGAGAATGAAAGCCCTTCCCCAAACTCTGAAAGCCACGCTTGCTCTGTTACAGATTCAGCTACACTTCATCCTATACTTCTTAATTGTTGCACTCTGCTGAGTGTCCAGAGACCTTGGCTCTACCATCAACACCTTATCAGATCACTTTTCTTTCCTCACCTGAGTATTCCAATAATAATTCTCCTAATCTGTCCACTTCCAGGTACAGTTTGCCTGGCTTACCAGGAGAAAACCTCTTATATTAACTTGTTTAGCACCCATGGATGTCCCCAGAGAGGTCCTGAGAGTCAAGACTGACAACCTCTCACTTGACAACCAGGTGACCACTCAGTCCTTCTCTAAGCAGGGAGCACTTGTCCTTCTCTCCTCTGCTGCAGCTGCTGACCTCTGGATCCTGGAATAAAACCTCAGTTCTCCAAACTGAGCATCCCTGAGAAGCTGGGCAGTGGGGCAAACCCTGAAATATGACCACTAGGTGGCAGAATGTGTGCCACCATTCCCCCCAGACAAGTTAACACTCAAGCGAAAATCATCTTGCTCTTGAGCCTTAAGGGCCAGAGGGGCCCTCACTGCGACACTCATTCTAACCCTTTTATTGTATAGCTAAATAAATAAGCACAGAAAGGAGTGATTTGAGCAAGAAAGAGTTGAGGCTCTAAGGGTGCCATGACTCCCAGCACATGCCTGTTTCACTGATCACAGCACAACATCTTTAGCCCTGCTTGACATGCTTGACGGAGAAGTTTTCAGGATGTTTTTGCCATCACCCACTTAATATCTTTCTGCTCAAATTTAGAGTCTGAGGTGACGAAGGAAGAGTGTTTTGTCCAAAATGCTTACACTGTCTTCATAACTTTATCTAAAACATGCCTTATCTCCAAAAGGTGAAATAGTTCATATTTGGAGGCATCAGCCTTTGGTCATTATATTTTTAATATCCAGGAGTACCTGATTCCCTTAGGCTCACGATGTGTCCCATTTCTGCTTACCTCTCTACTTCCCCAGGAAACCATTAGCACCAATCTAGTAAGTGCCCATTTCTGAAGATTCCCTCCTCTTCCTCTTTACTGATAGTCTCTTATGGAGGATCCAAGAAATTGAGAATAGATTATGCTCATTTCTCTTTTTTTTTTTTGTGACCCTAAACCGTTGTTTCTAGCCTTACAGGCTACAAAGCTTCAAATGGCACATAGGACAGCAAGGTGTTACACAGGAAAGCAGGGGTAGACTGGGGACCAGAGCTGCATCTGGGAAACACACTTGGAATGAATTCCCACACGCCAATAAACCCTCACCCAATGTCAAAAGCCTAAGGCTGCAGATGTTTCTAAGTCTCCCCCTAGTTTCACCTTCTGAAAAATGAACAGTTCCTTCATTCTTAGTATTATAAATCCCCTGGGGAAACTTCCCCTCAAAACACGATCAGAGAAAGTGCCACATTCCCACCTTCTAAAACACAGCCATCATTTGTAACAACTTTAAAGCATGGGAAAATCTCTATTTCTTGACCATTCAAAAGGATTTCTCTGAAGAAATGCCCCAGCAGCTACTTCTCTTTCCTCCTCCTCTGTCACTAAGACCCGGGCTAAGTCACCTCTAACATGTCACTTAGGGAAAGTGCCATGTTAGCATAAAAGGGCACAAAGTTTTGAATTAGGCCTGAGTTTGAATCCCAGCTTCATTGTGCGGGATTTATGGTGGGGACCTCTTAGCCTCAATTTCCACATGAGTGAATTGGCAAAATGAAGAATACTTCTAAGGGGTTTTAGTTAGGATTAAATGAAATATAAAGTGCTTAGTATCAGGCCTAGAATTAGGTAATACTCAAGAAATGTTCCATTTCTTGTTTCCAAATCCTTTTTCTAATTATTCTTCAAATGGGATTAAAGAAACTGTGGTAGGACACAAACCTCACTCAGAAGGTTGCATGACTGAATTTGCTTAGGGGAAAAAGAAATCATTTCATTATAACAAGGCATTAAAGGACAAATTGTATGGTTGATGAATTCAGAGACATGACCAAGTTGCCTCCTACTCTAAATAGAACAAATATTTTCATTTTATTGGTGAAGCTGTTGTCCTCTAGGGTCTCCTTATGCTATCCCCATATGCTACCTAGTTCCCGGGTCCCAAGCAGGTCACTCTCCGTACCTCCCTAGATTTGGTGCCTGGTCTGCCCTGGACTTCTGTTTCAGTAATCTAGCTTTTCATGGAGGTGAACCCTCACCTTCTTGTTAGAAAATCTGTGCCAGCCAAAGTCAGATATAAGCCATGATTTGGAGAGGGAAAGAATTTGGAATACTTAGTTTCACTTAATTATCTGTGCTGATGAATGCTTATGTCAGTATTAATAAACGGGAATTGAAAATACTCTTTTCTACCTTCTTCCCCCACATTTGTGTTTCTGTCTCAACTAGGCAAGAATCAACAGGGTATGTGATACTATTTTAAGCTGCTCCACATCAGACTGAAATCCTAATTATAGTTTATAAGTCAAACAGACCAATTCAATAGTGATGCTTTTTGTATGGTACCTGTGCTAAAGTAGACAAGTATACATTTTTCTATGAGAAATCTGTTTCTATATTCTCAGAACTTATATCTTAGAATGCCTTCCTTGCCGTCCTCCAACGCAACCAATGCAGAGATTATGTCGGAACCCGTGAGCCACCCAAGCTGCTGTGTTCTTATGCACAGCTCTCACAGTGGGGTTGAAAGGCAGTATGAGGAGAATTAGAAGTGCTGTATTTTGTTCTATAAAACAATAAACTACTGTCTCATGTACCATTAAGAAAATTACAAGAGTATGCAGACTTATGATGACTCATTCAGAGCATGGGGAATAGTTCATGTGTTTGTTAAATGAAAATCATATGTAGCTATTTATGTATCCCACATCATAACCAGAAAAACGTGTTTGTGAATTTTCTAAACAAAGTGATATTTTAAACATGAGTAAATTTCAGTGTATGCTTACCAGTTTACTTTGACTTTATCTTCAGGTACAGATAGTTTGTGGTACTACTGAAAATGCCTTTAATATTATTATTTTGATCAGAATTTGTAATATATAATCCAGTTTGGGACGATGAATAAAATTTTTCTAATCACTTGAGATATTTTGTGTTTATTTTTGCAGCTTGCAGTAGAAATAATAGCCACTAACATTCATAAGCTATCTAGTAAAATAGTAATCTTGCCACCAGTACAGTACTTCTAAATTAAGGTGAGATAGGTTGTATGGGTGGACCCTAATCCAATATGATTGGTATCCTTATAAGAAGAGATTAAGATACAGACAAACACAGAGGGACGATCAAGTGAAGATTTAGGGAGAAGATGGCCATCTACAAGCCAAGGAAAGAGGCCCTCAGAAGAAACCAGTCCTGCCAACACCTTGATCTTAGACTTCTAGCCTCCAGAACTGTGAGAAAAGAAACTTGTTTTAAGCCATCTGGTCTGTCATACTTTGTTAGGCAGCCTTAGCAAACTAATGCAGTAATCAAGGCAGAATGGTATTGGTAGAGGCATAGACGCATAGATCAATGGAACAGAAAAAAAGAACCTAGAAATTGGCATACAAATATGCTCAACTGATTTTTGACAAAAGTGCAAAAGCAATTCAATGGAGGAAGGATAGTCTTTTGAACAATTGGTACGAGAGCAATTGGACAGCCAAAGGCAAAAAAAAAACACCAAAAAACCTCATACTTTATATAAAAATGAACTCAAAATGTATCATGTACTTAAATGTAAAATATAAAACAATGAAACTCTAAGGGGAAAAAAAGAAAATTTTCATGATCTGGGGCTAGACAAAGAGTTCTTTCTTAGACTTCATACCAAAAGCACAATCAGTAAAAGGAGAAATTGATAAATTGTACTTCATCAAAATTGAAAACTGCTGCTTTGCAAAAGCTTACAAGAAGAGGATGAAAAGTCAAGCTACAGACTAGTAGGAAATATTTGCAAACTACATATCTGAAAGAAGACTAGTATCTAGAATGTATTAAAGAAAACACTCAACAGTTTTTTAAAAATCCTTAGAAAATGAGCAAGAGATATGAACAGACATTTCACTGGAGAGGCTATACAGATGGCAAATAAGCACATTAAAAAGATGTTCAGCATCATTAGCCAAATAGCCAAAAGCAATAGCCAAAGCAATCCTGGGAAAGAAGAAAAAAGCTGGAAGCATCACACTTCCTGATTTCAAGCTATATTATTACCATATACAATGCTGTAGTAATCAAAACAGTATGGTACTGGCATTTAAAAAGACACATAGACCAATGGAATAGAATTGAGAGCCCAGAAATAAACCCATGCATATACAATCAACTAATATTTGACAGGGGAGCCAAGAATACTCAATAGAGAAAATATAGTCTTTAAATAAGTGGGGCTGGGAAAATTTGGATAATCACATGCAAAAGAATGAAACTAGATCCCTACATCACACCAGTCAAAATTAACTCAACATGGATTGAAAACCTAGATATGAGACCTGAAACCAAGAACTCCTAGAAGAACACATAGGGAAAAAGTTCCTTGACATTGGTCTTGTCAGTGATATGACACCAAAAGCATAGTCAACAAAAACAAAAATAAACAAGTGGGACTACATCAAACCAAAAAGCTTCTGAGCAGAAAACAACAAAATGAAAGGCAACCTATGAGTTGGAAATAAATATTTGCAAATCATATGTATAATAAGGGGTTAATATCCGAAATATATAAGGAACTCATACAACTCAATAGCAAAAAAACATCCAATTTTTAAAGTGGGCAAAGGAACTGAAACATTTTTCTAAAGAAGAAATTCTAATGGCTAACAGATACATGAAAAATTGCTCAACATCACTAATCATCAGGAAGATGGAGATCAAAACCACAGGGAGATAGATATCACCTTACACCTGTTAGAATGGCTATTATCAAAGAAGTCAAGAGCTAACAAGGGCATGTGAGGATGTGGAGAAAGGAAAACCTTGTATACTCTTGGTGGGACTGTAAACTGGTACAGCCACTCTGGAAAACAGTTTGGAGTTTCCTCAAAAAATTAAAAATAGAACGATACGATCCAGCAATTCCACTTCTGGGTATATATTCGAAGGGAATGACATTACTATCCTGAAGGAATATCTGCACCCCCTGTTCACTGCAGCTTTATTTACAATAGCCAAGGTATGGAAATAACCTAAGTGTCTATCAACAGATGAATGGATAAGAAGATGTGGTATATATATAGAATGGAATATTATTCAGCCACAAGAAAGAGGAGGTCCTGCCATTTGTGACAACATAGGTGGACCTTGAGGGCATTATGTTAAGGAAAAAAAGTCAGAAAAAGACATGCTGTATGATTGCATATGTAGATTCTAATAAACAAACAAACTCAGAGAACAGATTGGTGGTTGCCAGAAGCAGGGGGTAGGGGCTGGGGTAATTAGTTGAAGGTGGTCAAAAGATACAAACTTCCAGATATAAGTAAGTTCTGGGGATGTAATGTACAGCATGATAACTGTAGTTAGCAATACTATATTGTATATTTGAAAGCTGCTAAGAGAGTAGATCTTAAAAGTTCTCATCACAAGAAAACAAAAATTTCTAACTGAGGTAATGGATGTTGACTTATGGTGGTAATCATTTCACAATATGTACATATATCAAATCATCGTTGTACACCTTAAACTTATACAATGTTATATGTCAGTTATATCTCAATAAAACGGGGAAGGGGAAGAAGTTACAATTTTTCTTTGTCATAATTTCTCCCATGAACACATCATGTGATCTTCCTGAAGTAAATATTAATAAACCAGATCTTGCTCAGCTAATAATTAGAAACCATTTTCTGTGTTGTCACTGGTGTGAGCTTACAGGTGTTCAGCTGGTGTCAGCTCTGCCACATCATACTTTGTGTTTTGGGATCTTATTTTTTTTCCTTGGACACAAAAATACAAAATCTGCTGAATTTCAGCATATTCCTCTTCCTTAATAAATCATTTTCTAGAAATTTTGTGAAAATGTCCACCTTTACTGAAAATTACTACTACTCTTCTTTTTCTTTTCTTTTTTTTTTTTTTTGGCCATGCCATGTGGCTTGTGGGATCTTAGTTCCCCAACCAGGAATTGAACCCGAGCCCCAACAGTGAAAGCACAGAATCTAACCACTGGACTGCCAGGGAATTCCCTACTCCTTTTATTTCTAATCTAAATTGGTATCTTCCCAGTTCCTCTTTAATAAAGTTTCCCTTACTAGTCCCCCTGTAACAAATACCAAAACTATATATCAACTTCTAAGTAAAGGTGGTAAGTGTAAAAACATTTTCTGGAAGGAGTTAAAGTTGTCAATGATAGAGAAGTAAAGATAGAGGACTACAGTACTGATAACTAATAAACTTTAAAAAAATGTTCAACATTGTTAACCATCAGGGAAATGCAAATTACAACCACAACGAGATATCACTGCACAGCTATTAGGATGGCTAAAATTTTAAATAGTGAAAACACCAAATACTGTAGTTGTCTCTCTTATGGTTTCTTTTTAAATGTGTTCTTTGCACCATTGTTTGACTATGATTTTACTAGAGTGTCCTTAAACATTTTATAAACGTTCATAATATGTAACACTCTTCATAATAAAATTAAAAGGAATAATCTTGTCTCAGTCTTTGGAAGACAGATTTTTAGCTTTTTGTTTTGTTTTTCTCTTTTTCTCCTCCAATTCTTTATTGATTTACTCTGCAAATTTAATAATCCTCTTTAAAATTTATTTTCGCATTCTGTTGTGTCCTTTATAGTTGACTTTTCCCCAAGAATATTCATCAGCAAAAGCCCTTTAGCAGCTGGTGTCATTGTTCTTAGGTCTCTAACTTTAACTAATTTCATATTTATCACCAGTTTTTTTTAATTTAAATTCTTTTTTTTTTCTAGTTAGTCTCAATACTTTGGAGAATATTTTCTAGAGAATACTGCAGGAAAGGTGACTGGTTGACTAATTTTCTGAAAATGTATTACCACCAAATGTCTTTCAGGTGTCTTAGAAGAACGATCGTCGCATAGTTGGAGTGTGTATGAGTTTGTTTTGGAGCCTAAACTGTGCAACTGTTTAATCCAGCCAGATCCTGCTTAGAAAAACTGAAGGGTGAGCTCACAAAGCAAAAGGCTTAGCTTTTAAGAAGCTGTCCTCTCCTCATGTCATGTGGTCACAATTTGCTAGGAACCAGGTTTCCCCTATATCCTAGTGGAAGACCAGAGAATATCTACAACAGTGCTGTCAAACAGAGCATTCTCTGATACTAGAAATGACTCTGCCTGCACTGTCCAAGACAGTAACCACGAGCCACATGTGATCTTGAGCACTTGAAATGTGGCAAGTGCAAATGGGGAACTAAATGTTTACTTTGATTTTTTTTAAACATCTTTATTAGAGTATAATTGCTTTACAATGGTGTGTCAGTTTCTGCTTTATAACAAACTGAATCAGTTATACATATACATATGTCCCCATATCTCTTCCCTCTTGCATCTCCCTCCCTCCCTGCCTCCGTATCCCACCCCTATAGGTGGTCACAAAGCACCGAGCTGATCTACGTGTGCTATGCAGCTGCTTCCCGCTAGCTATCTACCTTACGTTTGGTGGTGTATATATGTCCATGCCACTCTCTCGCTTTGTCCCAGCTTACCCTTCCCCCTCCCCATATCCTCAAGTCCATTCTCTAGTAGGTCTGCATCTTTATTCCCATCTTGCCCCTAGGTTCTTCTGACCATTTCTTTCTTTCTTTTTTTTTTTTTAGATTCCATATGTATGTGTTAGCATACGGTATTTGCTTTTCTCTTTCTGACTTACTTCACTCTGTATGACAGTCCATTCACCTCACTACAAATAACTCAGTTTCGTTCCTTTTTATGGCTGAGTAATGTTCCATTGTATATATGTGCCACATCTTCTTTATCCATTCACCTGTTGATGGACACTTAGGTTGCTTCCATGTCCTGGCTGTTGTAAATAGAGCTGCAATGAACATTGTGGTACATGACTCTTTTTGAATTATGGTTTTTGCAGGGTATGTGCCCAGCAGTGGGACTGCTGGGTCCTATGGTAGTTCTATTTTTAGTTTTTTAAGGAACCTCCATACTGTTCTCCATAGTGGCTGTATCAATTGACATTCCCACCAACAGTGCAGGAGGGTTCCCTTTTCTCTACACCCTCTTCAGCATTTACTGCTTATAAAGGTTTTGATAATGGCCATTCTGACCAGTGTGAGGTGATACCTTGCTGGGTTTTTGATTTGCATTTCTCTAATGATTAGTGATGTTGAGCATCCTTTCATGTGTTTGTTGGCAATCTGTATATCTTGTTTGGATAAATGTCAGTTTAGGTCTTCTGCCCATTTTTGGATTGGGTTTTTTGTTTTTTTGATATTGAGCTGCTTGTATATTTTGGAGATTAATCCTTTGTCAGTTGCTTTGTTTGCAAATATTTTCTCCCATTATGAGGGTTGTCTTTTTGTATTGTTTATGGTTTCTTTTGCTGTGTAAAAGATTTTCAGGTTCATTAGGTCCCATTTGTTTTTATTTCTAGTTCTCTAGGAGGGGGGTTAAAAAGGATCTTGCTGTGATTTATGTCATGCGGTGTTCTGCCTATGTTTTCCTCTAAGAGTTTTACAGTGTCTGGCCTTACATTTAGGTCTTTAATCCTTTTTTTTTTTTTTTTTTGCGGTACGAGGGCCTCTCACTGTTGTGGCCTCTCCCATTGTGGAACACAGGCCCCGGACGCGCAGGCTCAGTGGCCATGGCTCACAGGCCCAGCCGCTCCGCAGCATGTGAGATCTTCCTGGACTGGGGCACGAACCCGTATCCCCTGCATCGGCAGGCAGACTCTCAACCACTGCGCCACCAGGGAAGCCCCTTTAATCCATTTTGAGTTTATTTTTGTACATGGTGTTAAGGAGTGTTCGAATTTCATTCTTTTACACGCTTTCCAGTTTTCCCAGCACCACTTATTGAAGAGGCTGTCTTTTCTCCACTGTTTACTTTGATTTTCATTAAATTAAATAGCATCATATAGCTAGTAGCTAGCATACTGGACAATGCAGGGCCAGAGGATTTGATGGGACCAGCAAGAGCTTTGGAGTTGTAGAGATCTAGACTCAGATTCAGGGGTGTCACTTCCTAGCTTCGTGATATCAGGCTGGTTATTTAACTTCTGAGTTCCAATTTTTTTTTCAACTAATGAGGCTAAAATTAATACCTGCCCATAAGAGTTATTATAAGAATTATAGGAACCCTGGTATATTGCTTAGTACAGAGTAGAAGTTCAATAAATGATAGCTATTAATATTATTATCTTTACTTTTATTTCAACCTTTGGCATTAATCCTCTGAACTTGTATTTTCCTAATAATCCCAAGTAATATTTCTGTAAGATAAGAGCCTTTCTGTATTTCAGAGTATTCCTGGTGAGAGGGCCCTGTCCTGAGGACTGGTGATGAGAAGTGAGAGTGGCCTCAAGGGCACAGGTACAAGGCCTGTCCTTTGGGGAGACAGATGGTAGGATTAAAACATAACACTTGGATACGGCTTCAAGACAGCAGAAGAGTAAGACGTGGAGATCACCTTCCTCCCCACAAATACATCAGAATTATATCTACATGTGGAACAACTCCTACTGAACGCTGGAAGAAAACCTCAGACCTCCCAAAAGCCAGGCGTCAGGGCTGTGCCTCTGAGGTGGGAGAGCGAACTTCAGGACACTGGTCCACAAGAGACCTCCCAGCCCCACGTAATACCAAATGGCAAAAATCTCCCAGAGATCTCCATCTCAACACCAAGACCCAGCTCCACTCAATGACCAGCAAGCTACAGTGCTCGAAACCCTATGCCAAACAACTAGCAAGACAGGAACACAACCCCATCCATTAGCAGAGAGGCAGCCTAAAATCATAATAAGGCCACAGACACCCCAAAACACACCACCAGACGTGGACCTGCCCATCAGAAAGACAAGATCTGGCCTCATCCACCAGAACACAGGACCTAGTCCCCTCCACCAGGAAGTCTACACAACCCACTGAACCAACCTTAGCCACTGGGGACAGACACTAAAAACAACGGGAACTTCGAACCTGCAGCCTGTGAAAAGGAGACCCCAAACACAGTAAGTTAAGCAAAATGAGAAGACAGAGAAACACACAGCAGATGAAGGAGCAAAAACCCACCAGACCTAACAAATGAAGAGGAAATAGGCAGTCTACCTGAAAAAGAATTCAGAATAATCATAGTAAAGATGATCCAAAATCTTGGAAAAACAATGGAGAAAATACAAGAAACATTTAACAAGGACCTAGAAGAACTAAAGAGCAAACAAACAGTGATGAACAACACACTAAATGAAATTAAAAATTCTCTAGATGGGATCAATAGAAGAATAACTGAGGCAGAAGAACGGATAAGTGACCTGGAATATAAAATAGTGGAAATAACTACCACAGAGCAGAATAAAGAAAAAAGAATGAAAAGAATTGAGGACAGTCTCAGAGACCTCTGGGACAACATTAAACACACCAACATTCGAATTATAGGGGTCCCAGAAGAAGAAGAGAAAAAGAAAGGGTCTGAGAAAATATTTGAAGAGATTATAGTTGAAAACTTCCCTAATATAGGAAAGGAAATAGTCAATCAGGTCCAGGAAGCGCAGAGAGTCCCATACAGGACAAATCCAAGGAGAAAGACACCAAGATACATATTAATCAAACTATCAAAAATTAAATACAAAGAAAAAATATTAAAAGCAGCAAGGGAAAAACAACAAGTAACACACAAGGGAATCCCCAAAAGGTTAATAGCTGATCTTTCAGCAGAAACTCTGCAAGCCAGAAGGGAGTGGCAGGACATATTTAAAGTGATGAAGGAGAAAAACCTACAACGAAGATTACCCAGCAAGGATCTCATTCAGATTTGATGGAGAAATAAAAGGTTTACAGACAAGCAAAAGCTAAGACAATTCAGTACCACCAAACCAGCTTTACAACAAATGCTAAAGGAACTTCTCTAGGCAGGAAACACAAAAGAAGGAAAAGATCTACAATAACAAACAGGAAACAATTAAGAAAATGGTAATAAGAATATACATATCGATAATTACCTTAAACATAACTGGATTAAATGCTCCAACCAAAAGACATAGACTGGCTGAATGGATACAAAAACAAGATCTGTATATATGCTGTCTACAAGAGACCCACTTCAGACCTAGGGACACATACAGACTGAAAGTGAGGGGATGGAAAAAGATATTCCATGCAAATGGAAATCAAAAGAAAGCTGGAGTAGCAATTCTCATATCAGACAAAATAGACTTTAAAACAAAGACTAGGACTTCCCTGGTGGCACAGTGGTTGAGAGTCCGCCTGCCGATGCAGGGGACACAGATTCGTGTCCCGGTCTGGGAAGATCCCACATGCCATGGAGTGGCTGGGCCCGTGAGCCATGGCCACTGGGCCTGCACGTCCGGAACCTGTGCTTTGCAACGGGAGAGGCCACAACAGTGAGAGGCCCGCGTACCGCAAAAAAAAACCCCAAAAAACGAAAAAACAAAGACTATTACAAGAGAAAAAGAAGGAAACTACATAATGATCAAGGGATCAGTCCAAGAAGAAGGTATAACAATTGTAAATATTTATGCACCCAACACAGGAGCACCTCAATACATAAGGCAAATGCTAACAGCCATAAAAGGGGAAATCGACAGTAACACAATCATAGTAGGGGACTTTAACACCCCACTTTCACCAATGGACAGATCATCCAAAATGAAAATAAATTAGGAAACACAAGCTTTAAATGATACATTAAACAAGATGGACTTAATTGATATTTATAGGACATTCCATCCAAAAACAACAGAATACACACTCTTCTCAAGTGCTCATGGAACATTCTCCAGGATAGATCATAACTTGGGTCACAAATCAAGCCTTGGTAAATTTAAGAAAATTGAAATGTATCAACTATCTTTTCTGACCAAAACGCTATGAGACTAGATATCAATTACAGGAAAAATCCTGTAAAAAAATAAAAACACATGGAGGCTAAACAATACACTACTAAATAACCAAGAGATCACTGAAGAAATCGAAGAGGAAATAAAAAAATACCTAGAAACAAATGACAATGGAGACACGATGACCCAAAACCTATGGGATGCAACAAAAGCACTTCTAAGAGGGAAGTTTATAGCAATACAATCCTACCTTAAGAAACAGGAAACATCTCAAATAAACAAGCTAATCTTACACCTAAAGCAATTATAGAAAGAAGAACAAAAAATCCCCAAAGTTAGCAGAAGGAAAGAAATCATAAAGATAGGAACAGAAATAAATGAAAAATAAATGAGGGAAATGATAGCAAAGATCAATAAAACTAAAAGCTTGTTCTTTGAGAAGATAGACAAAACTGATAAAACATTAGCCAGACTTATCAAGAAAAAAAGGGAGAAGACTCAAATCAATAGAATTAGAAATGAAAAAGGAGAAGTAACAACTGACACTGCAGAAATACAAAGGATCATGAGAGATTACTACAAGCAACTATATGCCAATAAAATGGACAACCTGGAAGAAATGGACAAATTCTTAGAAACGCACAACCTTCCAAGACTGAACCAGGAAGAAATAGAAAATATGAACAGACCAATCACAGGCACAGAAATTGAAACTGTGATTAAAAATCTTCCAACAAACAAAAGCCCAGTTCCAGATGGCTTCACAGGTGAATTCTATCAAACATTTAGAGAAGAGCTAACACCTATCCTTCTCAAACTCTTCCAAAATATAGCAGAGAGAGGAACACTCCCAAACTCATTCTATGAGGACACCATCACCCTGATACCAAAACCAGACAAAGACGCCGCAAAGAAAGAAAACTATAGGCCAATATCACTGATGAACACCGATGCAAAAATCCTCAACAAAATACTAGCAAACAGAATCCAACAGCACATTAAAAGGATCATACACTATGATCAAGTGGGGTTTATCCCAGGAATGCAAAGATTCTCCAATATATGCAAATCAATCAGTGTGATAAACCATATTAACAAATTGAAGGAGAAAAACTATATGATCATCTCAATAGATGCAGAGAAAGCTTTTGACAAAATTCAACACCCATTTATGATAAAACCCCTCCAGAAAGTAGGCATAGGGGAACTTACCTCAATATAATAAAGGCCATATATGATAAACCCGCAGCCAACATCGTTCTCAGTGGTGAAAAACTGAAACCATTTCCACTAAGATCAGGAACAAGACAAGGTTTCCCACTCTCACCACTATTATTCAACATAGTTTTGGAAGTTTTAGCCACAGCAGTCAGAGAAGAAAAAGAAATAAAAGGAATCCAAATCGGAAAAGAAGAAGTAAAGCTGTCACTGTTTGCAGATGACATGATACTATACATACAGAATCCTAAAGATGCTACCAGAAAACTACTAAAGCTAATCAATGAATTTGGTAAAGTAGCAGGATACAAAATTAATGCACAGAAATCCCTTGCATTCTTATACACTAATGATGAAAAATCTGAAAGTGAAAGTGAAATTAAGAAAACACTCCCATTTACCATTGCAACAGAAAGAATAAAATATCTAGGAATAAACCTACCTAAGGAGACAAAGTCCTATATGCAGAAAATTATAAGACACTGATGAAAGAAATTAAAGATGATAAAAAACAGATGGAGAGATATACCATATTATTGGATTGGAAGAATCCACATTGTGAAAATGACTATACTACCCAAAGCAATCTACATATTCAATGCAATCCCTATCAAATTACCACTGTCATTTTTCACAGAGCTAGAACAAATATTTTCACAATTTGTATGGAAACACAAACGACCCCGAATAGCCAAAGCAGTCTTGAAAAAGAAAAACGGAGTTCGAGAAATCAGGCTCCCTGACTTCAGAGTATACTACAAAGCTACAGTAATCAAGACAGTATGCTACTGACACAAAAACAGAAATATAGATCAGTGGAACAGGATAGAAAGCTCAGAGATAAACCCACACACATATGGTCACCTTATCTTTCATAAAGGAGGCAAGAATATACAGTGGAGAAAAGACAGCCTCTTCAAAGTGGTGCTGGGAAAACTGGACAGCTACATGTAAAAGAATGAAATTAGAACACTCCCTAACACCATAAACAAAAATAAAGTCAAACTGGATTAAGACCTAAATGTAAGGCCAGACACTATCAAACTCTTAGAAGAAAACATAGGCAGAACACTCTATGACATAAATCACAGCAAGATCCGTTTTGACCCACCTCCTAGAGAAATGGAAATAAAAACAAAAATAAACAACTGGGACCTAATGAAACTTAAAAGCTTTTGCACTGCAAAGGAAACCATAAACCAGATGGAAAGACAACCCTCAGAATGGGAAAAAATATTTGCAAATGAAGCAACTGACAAAGGATTAATCTTCAACATTTACAAGCAGCTCATGCAGCTCAATAACAAACAAACAAACAACCCAATCCAAAAATGGGCAGAAGACCTAAATAGACATTTCTCCAAAGAAGATATACAGATTGCCAACAAACACATGAAAGAATGCTCAACATCATTAATCATTAGAGAAATGCAAATCAAAACTACAATGAGATATCATCTCACATCAGTCAGAATGGCACTCATCAAAAAATCTATAAACAATAAATGCTGGAAAGGGTGTGGAGAAAAGGGAACCCTCTTGCACTGTTGCAGGGAATGTATATTGATATAGCCACTATGGAAAACAGTATGGAGGTTCCTTAAAAAACTAGAAATAGAACTACCATATGACCCAACAGTCCCACTACTGGGAATATACCCTGTGAAAACCATAATTCAAAAAGAGTCATGTACCACAATGTTCATTGCAGCTCTATTTACAATAGCCAGGACATGGAAGCAACCTAAGTGTCCATCAACAGATGAATGGATAAAGAAGATGTGGCACATATATACAATGGAATATTACTCAGCCATAAAAAGAAACGAAATTGAGTTATTTGTAGTGAGGTGGATGGACCTAGAGTCCTTCATACAGAGTGAAGTAAGTCAGAAAGAGAAAAGCAAATACCGTATGCTAACACATGTATATGGAATCTAAAAAAAAAAAAAAAAAAAATGGTCACGAAGAACCTAGGGGCAAGATGGGAATAAAGACACAGATGTAGTAGAGAATGGACTTGAGGATACGGGGAGGGGGAAGGGTAAGCTGGGACAAAGTGAGAGAGTGGCATGGACATATATACACTACCAAACCTAAAAGAGATACCTAGTGGGAAGCAGCCACATAGCACAGGGAGATCAGCTTGGTGGTTTGTTACCACCTAGAGGGGTGGGAAAGGAGGGTGGAAGGGAGGAGATAGGGGGACATGTGTATATATATAGCTGATTCTTTTTTTTATAAAGCAGAAACTAACACACCATTGTAAAGTAATTATACTCCAATAAAGATGTTAAAAAAACAACAGGGGCTTCCCTGGTGGCGCAGTGGTTGACAGTCCGCTTGCCGATGCAAGGGACACGGGTTTGGGCCCCGGTCCGGTAAGATCCCACATGCTGCGGAGCGGCTGG
The DNA here is from genome assembly GCF_059928025.1 of Delphinapterus leucas. Lineage (NCBI taxonomy): Eukaryota > Metazoa > Chordata > Mammalia > Artiodactyla > Monodontidae > Delphinapterus > Delphinapterus leucas. The sequence continues at coordinate 97,862,508 of NC_143134.1, forward strand.
GCCCGTGAGCCATGGCCACTGAGCCTGCGCGTCTGGAGCCCGTGCTCAGCAACGGGAGAGGCCACAACAGTGAGAGGCCCGCGTATCGCAAAAAACAAACAAACAAACAACGTAACACTTAAAAGAATTGAATTTCAAAGACCAGGCTTAGGTAGGGGAACCAAAGATCCCACACTTTGTAGAAGGTGGTCTGAGGCTACAAAAAGCTCTGGGGAGGAGGACAGGGAGAGGGACAGTGAAGTTCAGCTGGATCCGAAGACTTAATGAACAGAAAATTTGAATAAATGAAGAAAGGGAAGAAAGCATTCTTGAAGAGAAGGAATCAGTACAGTCCCAGAATGGGCTTTATGGAGCAGTGAAAAAGACCATCTGTCTATATATGGATAAGTAGTAAAAAATACAAATAGAAAGGTGGGCAAGGAGCAGACTGTGGGGGCAGTAAATATCGTGCTGTAACATACAGGTGAGAGAAAATGGAGAAGGTTTATTTGAATCAGAGCCTGATGCCTTCAATAAACACTTCTGACTAGATTACTACTCACAGCCACAGTGCTAAGGGCCGAGGTTCATTCATTGACACAACAAACATTCATGAAGCTCTTTCAAGGGTGGAGTAGGGATTTGGGGAAATTTAGGTTCACACAGACTCATCCCCAAAACCCTGGGATCCGTACAGTTGCAGGACAGAGGACAGAGACTTAGCCAGGTGGTCGTAAGCCACTCAGGTGACTCAGGTAAGGTCAATCCTAGGAATTCCCAGCCAGTTCCAGGCATGGACACAGGGAGTCCAGGGGCAGGAAGTGCTTGAGGCTGAGGGGCACTTGGTGTTGCTCTGGGAAGTGGGGCTCAAGATCAGTGCTGCTGGCCTCATAAAAGCACGCTGGGACCAGGGTAGGGTCTTATCCAGGGGGCTTCAGGAATTAGAACAGGCATTTGAGGGCCAAGGCTCAGTTAGATGAATTGGGGCAGGAGAGTCGGTAGTGAGGTCCTAGGCTCTGGGGAAGTCAGCATTAGGCCTGGGCACCACAGTGCAGGCAATGTGAGAGCTGTGGGGAAGAGGCTGGAGCTATTTCTACACCTGCTGCTTCAGTCAGAAGCCAGGACAGGATGGGCTGTCCCTGTGGGGACACCACAAGGCCTAGCTCTGGGATCTGGGGGAACTGAAGCCAGGAGAGGAGATGGGCCCAGTAGAGGTGTTCAGTTCAGTGTCTTAACCTGGTCCTCATTTCCCTATTGTCTGTTCACCTCTGAAGACTCTGGTCTCCAAAGGGTGAAGAATAGGTATTCTAGTTGTACTAGAAGCACAGCTTTGCTCACAACTGACATCACTCTCTCCACCCTACCTCCTAGCCCCCCAGGAAAGCTTGGGACGCCATCTGCTGGGATCGCAGGGGTGGCGAATGGAGGGGAGCCAAGCACAGGTATATCTTGTTAAACAGTCTGCTTCGGCTACAGCGTAAACCTCAAAATCGGGTCTGAAACCTCAGCTGATAAACCCACTTGTTTCAGACAATTTGCAAAGAAACCAAATCTCCACCAGCTAGAAGAGATGGATGTGCTCTTGGGTAGTGCAGAAGTATCTGTGTTATGAAAAACAGAGGTGAGAACTGTGGTGAGAAGTCAGGGTTTCCTCTGAAGGTTTTTTATTGGTTAGATTTAAAGTAACATCCTTTAATCTTCCTAAGATGCCCCAGGGGAGCCTCCTGAAAACATCTGCTGGATTTGAGGGGTCAGGGAGTGCCTCCCTCATCCCCTCAGTATATGTGTTTGGTTTGGGATTTGTCAGTCTGGGAAGCTGAGGGCTCTGGGCAGCTCAGGCCTGGCAGATTTCCCCCCACCTGCCTAAAACTCAGCCCAGGAAGACAGAGGACCCTCCCCAGCCCAATTCTGCACCTTCACTCTCTAGCCCCTGGAGCTGTGGCCTTTATTTCAAGTCCTGGTCCCCCGGGGCTGCATGGGGAATGAGGACAGCTGATAAGCCTGACATTATTGACTTTATGGGGAGTATTCAATGAATTTACTTTCTGCAAGAAGGCTGCACTCGTATCTGCTGCCCGCAGAGCATCTAAATCCTCATCTAGGGGACCCGTTGATGAATCATGTCTCTTATACAAAGAGCAGAGAATGTAAAGTGGAAGAGGGGAGTCGCACCCCACCCCTTTCTCTTCTCCAGTACCTGGTTCTGCCCACCCTCACCACCCTTGCTTTCCCACTGCACTTCGGTTTATTGGCTGGAAATAGAAGCACTCACAGCTCCAGGCCTACAAAGTTGAGGCCAAGCCAGCCTGGTCTTGAGAGTGTCAGCAGCTGGGCACACCCAGGGCTGTGCATCCCGCTGCTTGGTAACTAAGGGAAGAAAAGCCCACTCACTTGAGGCAGTTACATGTCCTGGTTTTTGCTGCGACGGTCAACATTTGCTCTGGACAGAAATACCCGCCTGGCCTCAACACCAGGTGTCTTGGTGGAGAAATGTGTGTGTGTGGTGGGGGGCAGTTACCAAGGGGTACTGGGTCTGGGGAGCTGGAGAGTGAAAATTAACTGGAAGAGAGAGCCTGATGCTCAAGGGAAGCTTTTCTTTCCCCCCTCTCTGACATCTCCTTAATCCATCCAGCCCTGGGATGTTGGCTTCAATTAGTGGAAGGAAATAAATGCTTCTTAGTAGCACAGGACCCAAAGCAACTGGAAGGAGAGAGGTGAGAGCCAGGATACTGAGTTGGACAAATGAAAGAAAAATATCAAAGTACCCTTTGGAGAAAATTAGAGGCATGTGTTCATATTCCCCATCTAGTTTTTGGGTAGAGTTTTCTGGTAATAAAATGATTATTTATTGAGCAACTATGACTTTATTAGATGCCTATTACCACTGTTTTAAAGCATTTACTCCTAGTCACTAACTTCATGTACATTAGTGCACTGAGTCTTTACAATAATCCATGAAGTTGATATTATTTCCAGTTTACAGCTGAGAAAACTGAGACTGGGAGAAGTTAAGTAACCTGCCCAGGATGGCAGCTGGTGTCAGAGCAGGAATTCAAACACCAGTCTGCCTCCAAAGCCTAATGAAAGGCCTCTCAGCTTCTATACAAAGCTGCTTTCCATTTGGTATTTCTCAGTACCTTTTCCCACTTAGTCCACAGCATATCAATGAGTATTTATTACTCCCAGTTTATAGAAAACAGGCTCAGAAGAGTAATTTTTTTTGCAATTTAACCAGCTTTTTATTTCTTAAATAAGTGGCCAGTTTGAGAAAGTTACAATGCAGCAGTGAGCCTCTAGACCAATTAACAAATTCCTCTACTTAAATGCAAACCAGTAGCCTCATCATTGTGCTTATCCCAGGCAAGGCACTGGGTTAGCAGACAAAAGAGGGGAGACAGGAAGAAAGGGCATCAACGGGGCAGATGAACAACAGTACAGGGAACCTTTGCAAATCTGATTCCGGATTGTGGTTGGATCACTCTCCTCACCTCCACCTTCTTTATTCAAACAGGGCTCCTTACATGTGGATCCAGTTGAGGAGCATCCCTGAGATTCAACGTTCGTTCACTCCTTAGATGGAGGATGTTTGGTAACAGGCTGTGGCAAGCTTCCAAGTAAGGATAACTTATTTACAGAGTAATATTGTTTCTCCTCTTTTGTCACTGAAAGTCACAGTGTGCTGCAGGGGGGAAAAACCCAGTGGACAGCAGGTGTGCTTCCTCCTAAATCGGTATAATTTTTTTCCTTTGTTGTTCCTATCTATGAGTGTGTCCAGGGCCACAAAACCTGTGTGCCTCAGGGACTCTGGTCTAAAGATTCTAGCAGCTTTACTTTTCTGTCATGACTAGGGAATGACCTCAGGGAAGTCCCCAAATGATGATGAAACAGCCAGATCTCTCTTTCCTTAGGAGAGAAGATCAAAGCTCTCATCCCTCCCAATGCTCGGGTAAAGATGTGGGCCACATCAGTGTATTTCTTCCTTCCACGTACCCTGGTTTCCCACATCACCCGCTTTCATCATAGACCAGCTACTTGTTCTGTTATTTTTTTCATTCAGGGGAGGTTAGAGTAGGGGAGGCGGGAAGAGGAGGTTAGCTAATCAGTTTGCCCTGTGAGTCCTGTGAATGGAGTGACATTAACGTCCACGAGAATTTATAGCCCCTGCTGGCTCTGAAAAGATGTTTGTGTAAAAATTGCCAGTAAAACAGTCAGCTGTGTTTGAAAGCTTGTTTCTTTGGGCATACATTTTAGAATTTAGGTAAATACTCAATTTATTTGGGAGCTAAATTGTAGGGGAGTGGTATTTTGTTTTGTCTAGGATAACACCTTGTTATGTAACTTTATAATGAAAATATATAATTTCTCATATTAAATGAGAAAATTGGGTGAAATGCCTAGTGTGACACCTAGTACTTAGTGCTACATAATAGCGGTAGAGAATTCAGTGTGTGGCCCAGAGTTGGTGCTCGATGCCACCCCCTAGGTCAAGCCATCATCCTCTCTCGTCTGTATTCCTGACACAGCTTCCTAGTCTCCCCATATCATTTCTTGGCCCCCTCCATACAGCAGCCAGAATGTTCTTCTCATCTCCTTAAAAAACAAATTAAGCAATCACCAGAAACTCCTTCCATGGCCTTAGAAGCATTCATTTCACAGAAACAAGCTATGTGACTTCTGACGGAAAGCAGGGCAAGCTGAAGGCAGCTGTTTGGAGAAATGAGTCAGTGCTGTCTTGCATTCATTCATCAAAAGCAAGTAAACTAGAATGAGACTTGCTTTAAAGAATTCAAAATGGAGATGGGGGCGCTTTTAAAAAAGAGGAGGGCTTCCCTGGTGGCGCAGTGGTTGAGAGTCCCCCTGCCGATGCAGGGGACACGGGTTCGTGCCCCGGTCCGGGAAGATCCCACGTGCCGCAGAGCGGCTGGGCCCGTGAGCCATGGCCGCTGAGCCTGCGCGTCCAGAGCCTGTGCTCCACAACGGGAGAGGCCACAACAGTGAGTGACCCGCGTACCACAAAAAAACAAAAAACAAAAGAAACCCCAGAGGATTCAAAGGAGTTTAAATTTCCCAAATAAAATATCACAGAAAGATAAAACCTATGACCAAAAGTAACACCCGCATACTGACAAATTTAGTTGTAAAAGAATTGGCACAGTTTTATTTGGAAAAAGCAAATTTATAAACAGGAGTTGTAATATCACAAAACAAAATGGAATTCATGAGAAGAAGCAAGGCAAAGAAGATCATTTTGTTGACACAGGGCACAATTCTCTTAAGTCAATAAAACTTCCAGGAGTCTTTATGTGCAAAATGCATTGTATCTCAAGATATAAATATTTAAAGCAAACACTCTTGGAAAAACCAAAAGGAAGGAACAGACACAAAACAGTAGAGGGAGATTTTCACATAACTCTCTCTAACAGATCAAATAGACCCAAACTCCCATGAATATAGAGGATCAATTTAATGGATGTATATAAAAATTTTTTTATTTTTCAAACAAAGGATATATCTCCTTTTCTATTACCTACGGATGATTTATAGAAGTTTTACCTAGAGAAACTCTTTATAAATATCCCAAGGCAAAAACAATATGGAGCATACCTTTGACTACACTGCAATAAAATTAGAAGTTAATAGCACATGGTTACCAAAAAATACAACGATAAGGAAATTTTTTAAAAGTTTCAAAAAGAAAAAATAAACAACAGATGTTAGAGGCTAATGGCAAAGATACTGCAAATGGAAGTGAAGGATGACACCAAAGCTATATCAGAAGAAAATTCATAGCCTGAAATGCTTTTCTTATTAAACAAGAAAGAATGAAAATTAATAAACAATCTAAGAATGGGAGATGGAGAAAGAACAAAATAAACATAGGCAAATGAAAAAGCAGATTTAATAAAGGTATGGTAGAAAGTGAAATAAGTCAGACAGAGAAAGACAAATACAGTATGATTTCACTCATATGTGAAATATTAAACAAGCAAAAACTAAAACTTAGATGAAGAAAATGGAATAGTGGTTACCAGAGGGGAAGGGGAGGGGGCGATATGGCTAAAAGGGGGTCAACTCTATGGTGACGATGGAAACTAAACTTTCGGTGGTAAGCACGCTGTAGTGTATACAGAAGTTGAAATAGAATGTTGTACACAGGAAACTTATATAGTGTTATAAACCAGTTACCTCAATTAAAAAAGATGAAACCTAGAAAGTCAAAAAAATAAATAAATAAAGATGTAGTAGAAATTAATACATTAGAAAATCAGAAAAATGGTGAACCACAGAGGTAGTTTTTTAAGAGAAAAATAAAATGGACAAGCTCTGCAAAGCTAATAAAGGAGAGAGAAGTCCTAGACACATAACATGAGGAATGAGAAAGTTGATAATGTAAATACAGAGATATTTTTGAAAGCATTTGTTACCGAACAGCGTTCTTGGCCTTCCCCAATCAATGAAAATTGACTAGAGGCCATAGAAGGAATTCAGGCAAGGCTTTATTGGGGCCCCTGTTGCAGCAGTGGGGAGCGAGAACAAACCACAGGTTCCTTTGTTTGCTTGCTCCCTGAGGGGGCGGTGAGCTTGTTCCTTATATGGGGCGAGGGCAGGGGTGTGTCCAGGGGTCTCGCCGGAGGGGTGGCTGGGGTGGCTTAGGTGCTTTGCCCACCCCTTAGGTGGTGGGGTTTTCTTTATTTTTTTTATTATTTTTTTAATTTATTTATTTTTTATTGGGGTATAGTTGTTAGTTTCTACTGTACAGCAAAGTGGAGTTCCCTGTGCTATACAGCAGGTTCTCAATAGTTATCTGTTTTATACATATTAGTGTGCAGAGGGCATAGGCAGTACCCTGCTTTTACTCCAGGCTCTTCAAAAGTGGCAGTTGGGTTTTTTGGTCTCTTTGTATCTTTTGTCCAGAATTTGTCCCAACTGCGCATGCACACAGTTATTTTTAGTCCCAGACAGTTTCTTTGTATTTTGCTGCTGGAGGAGAGGTGTGCCCAGGTGCAAGCATTGCAGCACTGCAGCAAAGGGGCCCAGGTCCCAGCCTGTCTCACTCTGAATAACTGTATATAACACTTTATTAATGAATGTGAAAATGTCAAAGTTCATATGTCAAAATACCAAAATTGACTTGCAAGGTAGCACACCTGAAAGAACAAAATCTATCTAGGATTTACTAGTAAATTTTATTAACTATCAAGAACCAGCTAATTCATGTGATGAATAAATTGATGGAAGCTTAACAATAGATGGATGGAAGGGGGGCTGAATGTATGACTGGATAAATGGAGAAATAGATGGATGCTTTGGGGCCTGGATATGCAGAATTGGGGATTGGGAAGGGGGTTGAGAATGAGCGGGGAAGAAAGGAGTTTTAAGACTGGATGGAGCTGACGCTTGACCTCCAGCCAAAATGACTTTGGTCCACAACCACCTGGGCTCACAGGAGTCCCTTCTGAAAACCTCAGGTTCGTGTTTTCTGAAGCTAACAGCCCCAGCACACAGGACTAGAGATCCAGCATTCACAGGCTAATCCAGACAGATCAATTAAGACAGCAGAACCAGAGAGGCTGACAATGCCCCAGCCCTCCTAGGGACCTGCTCTTCTCTCCCCAACCCTCTCGTCCCTCCCCAGGAGCCCGCAGGTGCAGTCTCTCCAGGGGGCAGTGAGAGCCATGAATAGTAAGGGTTTTAGCTCAAGCACACAGAGGCGTTTAGCTGCCCAAATCTAATCCCCCAATAATCGGATTATGTAAATTCCTACTTCAACCCCTTCCCCTGCAAGACCTCGCCCCTAAACTCTCCACACTGGGAGACCAGGATGGGAGAGGGCCCATCACGCTGAAGCATCACTGCTAGTGGAATGCTGCACCAAGACGGTTTCCCCCATTTCAAAAATTATAAAACCAACAATAACATGGAAGAAACTTCAGAGAAGAAAACAAATGTCGACCCTGGTTGCACTGTGCCAACACATCTGTGCTCCCTTCTCCACAGTCCTCATCTTTTCCCTCGTCCTGTCCCTCGTCCACTTGTACACAGGTCCTATTTTACACTTACTGTTGCTTACCTTAGCCTCACACATTTCCAGTCTTGCTTCCTAGTTGCTACACTTCATTTTTACAACTGTAGAACGTGCCATTAAGAATATATTACCTCGCAGGCTTTTGGCCGAGAGGAAGGGTAATGTAGGCTCTTGGTTTAAATTCCAACATGCCCTCTATCAGGATTGAGGTACAACAGGTCGGGTGGGAGACCTGGGCACCATGAGGCACCATGAGGCAGCAGTTCCCCTCAGTGGCACACAGAGACAGATGGCAGAAAGGACAAATCAGGGCTGCTCACTGCAAATATTAGAGTATGTTCCCAAAGGCCCCTTTTGTGCCTATGCATAATTGACCCATTCATTCTCTCCAACCCACCCTCTAATCCATCCGCTGACTGCCACCAGAATGAGGCTTTTAACTGTAAATCAAAACAGATCACTCCAATGTTCAAGGCACACAGTTGCCTTCATATGGACTGCCCTCTCCTGCACTCATACGTGTGTAGTTCCTATCCAGCATTTCCCACTTTTGCACCCAGGTGATCGGGGACCCTGCCTTGGATTCTGTGCTTTAGATGGACCTGCTCTGGTCCTCCTCCAATGCCCACCAGGTGCCCATTTCCCACATTCTAGACCACACCCAGGGTATCAGGGACCCCTGAATTTATACCACACTCTGTATATCCAGAACCCCTGCATTTCTGCTCAAGTGGCCCTGAGTCTATTTTCAGAACCTTCACAGGGCTCTTCCTTAGGTCCGTGTGGGCTGGGATTCCACGTCATGTACACAAGACCCTTCACAGAGAAGGGGGTGGGAAAAGAATGGGAATGTGGATAGGTCAGGAGTCTCCATTTGTACCCTTGTCCTGAGCCCCACGTATGTCAGAGGCAGCCCTGCCTCAAGGCCTAGTTTAAATGGCATCCCTCCCACGAGCAATTCCTCCAGCTAGAATCTTTGCCTCCTTAACTCCAATTTCATACTCTCTGGCACTCAGGACTGTCTGTCTTGTATTTAGTCATTTTTGTCATGTCCTCTTCCTCCCAAAGACTGTGAACTCCTTAAAGGCAGATACAGAATTTTCTTCACTTTCCTGTCCTCTGAGAACTAGCAGTTTATGCAACAACTTTTTTATTTATAATAAGAACTGTATGCATTTTTTTTTTGAGGAGGAGGACAAACAACCCCCAAATCTCAGTGGCTTACAACAGCAAAGATTTATTCCTTACTCATGTGATGTGAAGGCTGTGGTTGGCTATGGGTTTGCTTTATGGCTTCCAGGCTGAGAAAGCAACCCCAAACATTACTTTCTCATGACGAAGCCCAACCAGCAATCACTCTTTTTTTTTAAACATCTTTATTAGAGTATAATTGCTTTACAATGTTGTATTAGTTTCTGCTGTATAACAAAGTGAATCAGCTCTATGTATACATATATCCCCATATCCCCTCCCTCTTGCATCTCCCTCCCTCCCACCCTCCCTATCCCACCCCTCTAGGTGGTCACAAAGCACTGAGCTGATCTCCCTTTGCTATGCGGTTGTGGCTGCTTCCCACTAGCTATCTATTTTACATTTGGCTGTTAGAGCTTCTGTTCTATCACCACCATGTCAAGTTTGCTCACATTCCATTGGCTGATGCAAGTCACATGGCCAAGCCTGGAAGGGAGTGAGGAATTGCTCTCCCTTCACCTACAGGGAGGCATTGCCAGTCACATGACAATGGGAGGGGCTATGTAATCCTCTCACAAGGAAGGGAGCCAGTAGTTTTAACAATAATACAATTTACCACAGTAAAATTAATAGTAGTCTGACTGTGTACTAGGTACAGTGCTAAATTTTACAGATGAGGAAATTGAGGTAGGGAGAAGTTACATGATTTACCTAGGGTCACATAAATGGGTACATCAGGGATTTCAACCTGGGTAATGCAAATCCAGAGTCCTTTGCTCTTATCCACTAAGCTTTAATGCATTTGTGAATTTATTGTGCCAAATCCTATGCTGGTACCTTCAGAGAGTGTGATGCCTAGAATTTTGTTACTTACCCATTCATTTATCAACCAACATTTGAAGAATGCCTGTTCACTGGGTTTGAGGAGGAGACAGACAAGATAAATGGGTAAAATATTACTAAATGGGGGTGAGTGCTAAGGAGAAGAATAAAGCAGGGCAGGAGGATGGAGAGTCCTGTGTGTGTGAACGTGCAATTTTAGATACTGTGGTCAGAGAATCCTCATGGAGAAGGTGACATTTGAGCAAAGACCTGAAGAATGTCAGCTCCTTGAGGGCAGAATTTGTGTCTGTTTTGTTTGAAGTTGTATCCCCAGTGCCTATAACAGGCACTGGCCCATAGCAGACACTCAACAATAATTTCTGAATGAATGAAAGGAGGTGAGGGAAGGAACTATTTGGATAACTTGAGGGGGAAGAGTGGCCGTAGAAACAGACAGTGCAAAGGCCCTGAGGCAGGAGGTGCCTGGAGTGTTCCAGAGCTGAGTACACCCCAAGGAGAGAAGGAACACATGGGGTCAGGTAAAATCTAGGAGCCATTGTTAAGACTTCAACTTAACTCTGAGTGAAATGGGGAGCCAGGGGAAGGCTCTGAGTGAGAAGTGACAGGAACCTGACTTGGGTTTTCATAGGATCATTCTGGGTGATGTTGGAGAATGGACGGAAAGAGGAAAGTACAGAATCAGGAAGACCAATGAGGAGGCCCTGAAATACCAAGTCCCCGGGGCACTCTGGAAGCTGGGATGAATAAATCTGGGGATCTGTCCAGTGCAGTGATTGTTAAATTTCTTTGTGCGTCTTCATCTGCTGGGATACTTAGTAAAAACGCAGATTTCGGACCCCATCCCCAGAAAACCAGATATGGTGGTCTGGGTTGTGGATATTGAGATCTGCCTCCCCTCACCCATGATTCTGAAGCAAGTGGTTCTTGAACTACAGTTGGAGACTTACTGGGCCTTAAATGATTGACATCTGATGAGTTCACCACGTGGCATGGACTTTCCGAGGTTTGTAGACGTGGAAGAGGGTGGGTAGGTCACACGCCCGGCTTTGCCGTGGCCGGGTAGGTGGCACGACCCCTTCCGTCCCCAAGCCTTAGGCAAAGCAGGGTTTTCCTTCCGCCTCTGCTCCGTTTCTAGAACACAGGGAGGCTGGTCCTGGGAAGCGGGCGCGCCGTGGGGGGAGGGGGGAGGGAGGGACCTGCGGAGTCCGGGTCAGAAAGGGGCCCCCTGGGTCCCCGAGACAAAGGGCGGTGTCCTATAAAGGCGGCAGCGGAGGCGCGGCGCCCAGGCGAGGGCGACAACTACGGCGCGCGCGGGCTCCTGGATCTTGGAGAGGAGGTGCGTGGACTCCGAGAGGGACGTGGGCACTGCCGTGGCTGGTGGGCCAGCGGGTCTCCGGCGCAGCTCCCCGAGTCCGAGCCGCACTCGCTGCGGAGGGCAGGGGTGTGGAGTTGACTTGGTGGCAGCCACCAAGGCGACTCGGTGAGAGAACCTGGGGGCTTTTCGCGGAGCAGGGGCGGTGGTGCGGCTCCGGGGGAGCCTGGCGGGTCCTCTAGCGCGTGTTGGCGGGGCTGCTGCGCCTTGGTGTCCGATGCCCGGCCACCCCTTGATGTGTCTCCGAGGGCCGCTTAGGCAGCTTCTGCGTCGGGATGAGCGACTCCTGGACACCTGGCAGGTGCGAAACTTTAGCCGAGATGCTTTCCCGGACGCCTGAACTTCATCGCAAGGCAGGTGCTGCCGGCGAAGGGGAGCACAAGTTATACAAAGAAAAAGGGAAAAGCCGGGAATGAAGCGGTCAAGGGCAGCAGGTTGGGCGGGGTGGGCGGCGAGGCGCGGGTGTTGAGTGCGTTTTGGAACAGGTGGCGCTCCCAGTGCGCCGGGAGCGCACCCAAAGACCCGCATTCATAGCAAATGTACTTATTTAGAAGAGTTGTCTACTGAGAAAAGTAATTGCATAATAGTATGTATTCTGATTTTTAAAGGATACATATATTTTATATAAAATATATATATGTGTGTATGTATATATATACACACATATATTATATATACACACACCAAACTGGCTACTGCTGGGGAATGAGTTTGAATAGGTAGATGGATAAGGATGGTCTTTTATTTTTTGCTTTATCACTTGTGTACTGCTTGAATTTTTTTTTCTAAAGTTATCATGTGTTATTTCTATAGTAACTTCAAAAGGCAAAGCTGTGCCTAGTGTTGGAGGTTAGGCACCTTCCCCTAACGAAATTGTATAAACCACTCCTCACTGCCCTCTTTCTGGACAGTGTTTCCGCTTACTTTTAAAAGAAAGATGAAAGAGACAAATACACAGGACCAAAGGCCAGAAAGAGAAATTTAAAGTTTTATGAAAAAAGAGCAGTGTGAGTCTGAATGCCTGGGACAGGCCACCATAGAAATGTTAGCTGTACTTCTGTGCTGCAACCTTTCTAGCTGACCTGGGCTCTGTGTCCAGGAAACACCCACACGAAAAAGCAGCACCTTTTCTGGGGGCATAATTGTTCTTTTCTCCAGTAACCTGTTACCTTCTGTGGTGACAGTATAAGTAGAAGTTTGTGGACACCTATATTCCTATTCAGTTTCCTGTGACATTCCTCCTGTCCAGGCATTCTTAGCCTGGGGCCTATGACACACACCCACTCGGGTGTATGGATAGAATTCAGGCGTTCTATATATTTAGGTGGGAAAAAATTACATCTTTATGTCTACTGACCTTTAGTTTAAATTTAGCTTTTCCTTTATTTATGAATGTGAGTAATAAACTACTTTGGCACTAGTCGTGCTGATGACTTTGTCACCAATAAAAAATCATACTTTCAACTCATGTTGCAGATCTTCTGAACAAATCATTTAAGTATCACTACTTAGAAATGATGGTAACAAATCTGTTTAATGTGTTAAGAGTGAAGCACAGGTATTACTGTCTTGCTTTTTAGAATTATTTTAATACCTATGAAGTATAATTGGTTATTTTATGTGTCTATTTTAATTCATACATTTAAAACTCTTATTCTGAGAAGGGAACCAAAGGCTTTTTCCTTCATGTATTTGAAATCATTGTTCTGAGATGAAATCCGTCCCTAGGCTTCCCCAGACTGCCAAAAAGGTCCATGGCACAAAAAAGGTTATGGACCCTGACTCAGCAGGAGTCAGTGGTGACATAGATGCATAAATACTCAGGCTTGGGACACAGGCTCTGCCACACAGGGATGTGTGACTTGGGACAAAAAAACTTCACGCCTGTTTCAACATCTGTCAGATGTTCTCTGATTCTGTGGCATCTGGGGTACTTTTTAAGTTCTTAAATTACTCTGAATCAAGATTAGCAGCCATCAGTCCTTGCAACAGGAAAAACACTAAATGCCACTTTCCTTTGATTTAATAAGTCCTTAGCAATTTTCCAGTGACCTCTACTTTGAGTTTTTCCAGCTTGTTAAATCACTGATTTCTGTTTCCCCCATGGAGAAGGAGAGTAACACACTTGAGGATAAGTCAACAGGTAATTATTAAGCACGTCCTGGGATGGCAAGGCTACGTTTCAGAAGCCTTCTCTTCTCCCCATTTCCTCTGTCTGCTTCTCACAATAGGATGGAGCCCTCTCAGAAGAGAACACCAGTTAGTTTATCCTGCCTAATCTTTTCTTCCCAGCTTGAAAAAGAGCCCCCGTGGGACTAGTGAATGAGCTAAAGCCTCTTTTGACAAGAGAAGCTTAAAAGTGACTTTGCTTCCACAGTCCTGGCTGCAAAGCAACCAGCCTTGGTGTGAGCAAAACTGAATAGTTTTTTAAATCCCCTTGATTTAGGTTCAAACCTTCATATTTTAGGTATAGTTGGATACAGGTCTGACAAAGCTCATATTTTCATTGTAGATCCAAAGGCTAGGTTATTTAGAAATAACTTAGGTAGATAAAAGGCAAGGGCAGGGCATTGTGGCATTTCAGCATAGAAAGAGGCCTTGGGAATCACCCCGTTCAGTTTGAAAGCCCCCTAGAATGCCTGAGTTAGGTGCTGTTTCTCTGCTCCTATAGCCCCTGTGCTTCCCTCTCTGTGTCCCAGGGCAGTGGGCTCCTCAGTGTCCAGCAGTGAGCACAGTGTCTGGCACGTAGGGTCAGTAAGTGTTGATAGTGAAGCTTAGAGCGCATGTGACTGTCATGGGTCCAACTAGGAGTGTCTCCACAGAGAGAGGAAATAGACTTAAGTGGCTTATGGAGGGAGCCTGAGGCCAGCTGGTGAACTTGAGCCGCTATGATTCTGCTCACCACTGGCTTCTCAGCACAGCACTGGCCTCTCCAACCCAGGCAGAAGCAGGAAAGGCATCAAGAACCTGCATGGGGAAATGTCCTGGGGGGCATATATCCTTGTAGCTTATTTTATACATAATAGTTTGTACCTCTTAATCCCCTAGATACTGCTCCCTTCTCAAACACAGTTTTGCTAGGTCTCAGGGCTCCTGTTTGGAGAGTAGAGCAGTGCTCTCAGCATTGGGTACACGCGGAGATCACACAGGGGTGCGCCGCCTGGATCTCACTTCAGGAAGAAACTTGCAGTTCAGCTGCAGGCAGTGCAGTTAGCTGACAGCCTTCAGTGGCAGTGCCCTCAGGATGGGGCCTCCGTTCTTCCGGCAGCCCCCGGCCTACGAGTGAGCGTGGCAGCGCTGCCAGGATCTGGTGATTTCTGCCCAGTGGGGTCTCCTCTACAGTCACTCTTTGCCCTAGAGCTCCCTGTTGGGTTGACTGCCATTTTTCCAGGTCTGCGTCACAGCCCACCCTTTTGTACCACATGTGCCAATTTTTAACCCTCCAACTCCTTCCTGCAACGTGGGCTGTTAACACAAACAACAGGTGTGGAAGGAAACTGGCACTCTGAGCGGCACCTACCAAGTGCCTGACATTCTACGTGGCGCTTTATATAACTTTTCTCAGATATTTGGGATGTTTACCAACAAACTCATGTCCTCAGGAAAGCCCAAATAAAACTAGGAGATTGGGATTGACATATATCCACTAATATGTATAAAATAGATAACTAATAAGAACCTGCTGTATAAAAACATACATAAAATAAAATTCAAAAAAAGAAATAGAAAAAAGGTAGAACTTAGGGAAAAGCTCAATGGCATTGACCCAATCATTTTGGTCTTGACATGGTTCTTTTACACCTTTCTCTAGTCAGCAAGTGTAGCTCTGGACTTAGCCCTTGGTGTGTGGGACCTTCTGCTGTAATTTTTAAGTGCTTATGTATGTGTTGCCTCCTCCACCAGACCATCCAATAAGCTCCTTGAGCACCAGTACCCAGTCCAACCATGTCCACAAACCCATGGAACAGAACAGGTCTACAGGAAGGGTTAAAATAAAGCAGCAAAGGCAGCAAGAGCCAAGAGATTACAGTAGAGGCTTGGTTACAGGAAAACAAGATATCACCCCCCAGGAATATTCAGTACCTCACAAGTCATTTTTATTTATAAATATATTTATTATTTTGTTGTATTTATTCCCCAACACTTTTATAGCCATTACTATGTGTCAGGCACTGTTATAGTGATTTACAAATATTAACTTATTTAATTCTCCTAATAGCCTTTGTCTTCCACCAGTGGCTGTGGGCATGGGGGGCTCTGCGATGGCCTGGAAGCCTTTATAGGAATGAAAAGGAGGATTGGATCTGCTCTTTAAAGAATGTGTAGACATAGGCAAGAAGACAGCGAGGAGGGAATTCAAGGGACAGAAGATGGCATGTGTGAAGGTGTGGAGTTAGGAATATTTACTACGCTGTGTGGGCACAGGAAGGGGCCCTCTGCCCAGGTTGCTGAGACTGGAGCAGGTGGCAAACTGATAGCCATAAACCAAGAGCACCAAACGTTGGGTGCTGGGCTGTGGCTCGTTTGCTGACGCGTCATAAAGGTTCCCATTAACGTAGATTAATCCAAGCCACCTGAACAAAGCGGCCTATGCCTCTAAATGTTAAAAAGGGCACAATTAAGAATTGGCAATATGCGATAATAATCACCTCTCCCAGGGTTGGAAAGGTCATCCAAATTCAACCTTGGAAAGCCTGGGTATCTTCCTCAGCATCCACGCCAAATCGTCACACACACACACACCCCCGCCCCTTTTCTTCTTTTGTCACGCTAAACAACCCCGCTTCTGCTCCTCACGCAGCCGGGTTTCAAGGCTCTTCATCACCCTGTTCATCCCCCTCTAAATGTGGTCCAGTCTAGATATTTTAGCTCTTACACAGCGGGCCCAATCCTGCAGACGAGGTCGGCCAGCTAAGAGGAGAGTTGTGCTGTCACCTTCTTCACTCCAAATAGTATCTCGTTAATGAAACCTAGGATCTCAGCACCCCGCTTTTTAAAGAATCTATATTCAAATCTCTGTTAGCAAATATATGTTTTATTCACACACGTACCCAATCCTACACTGTGCCTGATTCTGAACAATTAGGAAGAGTTGGTTATAAAAGTAGTAATAGGGGTATTAAGATAAAACCACATTTTAACTGGAGGCTTCAAAACACACAGGGAGAGAAACGCTGAAGGAAGGTGTTCTTATCCTGCCCTTTCTTCTGCCATGTTTTCTTCCCTTGTCAAAGGAAGATTCAAAGCACCTGGAAATGAGGCAGTGCATTTCCTAAGATCTGAGTGGAGAAGACTAACATCTCAAGTTCCTGGCAGGACATGTGCTACCCAGCAGGCCTCTGACAAGGTATTGGCCCTCAGGGCCCTTTCTCTTTCTCGTCTCAGGAGCTCCAACATGACCAGAAAGATCTTCACAAACACCAGGGAGCGGTGGAGGCAGCAGAACGTCAACAGTGCCTTTGCCAAGCTGAGGAAGCTCATCCCCACTCACCCTCCCGACAAGAAGCTGAGCAAAAACGAAACGCTTCGCCTGGCGATGAGGTACATCAACTTCCTGGTGAAGGTCTTGGGGGAGCAAAGCCTACAGCAAACGGGAGTGGCTACTCCAGGAAATATTCTGGGCCTCTTCCCCCAAGGACCCCACCTGCCGGACAGGACTCTCCTTGGTGATTACCAGGTTCCATCATCCGGCCCAAGCCACCACATTCCATAGTGGGGCTCTGGCTGTCGTCACCCCAGGCAGCACTGGTTCAGAAGTAACTAGCTTATCGACAGCCTTTTGCATGTTCCAGAGTCAACCTGATGAATAATTTGTGAGGCATGAATTTAAGCTTCATAGGAGGTGGCTCAGGGTCGGCTTCAGGATGCTGAAAGGGACCATGAGGAACGTGGCTTGGGCATCTGTCACCCCCCACCCCCAGGGCTTCAGTCAGATCACCCTGTCTCTGTCTATGTTATAAATCTGGGTTCTGCATAAGATGTTGTTTGAAAAAAAAAAAAAAAAAAGACCCTTAGGTTAAAAACTGGTTTGAAAATCACTGTTTTACTCCGTATGTTTTCAGTTATAAGAAAGTTTTCTCAAAATGGATCTCAGATGGATGAGTAGAAAATGCTTCCCTCCGAACATATTTTAAAGTTTGTTTTGAAAAATGAGGCATATTTGATCAAGGGTGAACAATGTAAGACAAATGAAAAGATAGCCCTTGCAGAAACCAACCTGGAGACTTGCAGGAACACCTGTGAAGAAAAGACCCTCCTGACATGTGAGGACCACAGGAAGGCAGCAGATACCTGTGGAAGAGCTCTGCATCCTTTATCTCTATGGACATGTGAGGTGTCACTTGCATAGGGCTGTGTATGTATATGTTATCTCTAAAGCCAAATGGTGGATTATACCTGTGAGAGGAAAGGACTCGATAATTTACGAGAGTTCATAGTTTTCTTATGAAAACCAGCTAGCTAAAATAGGTTTTCTAACCCCTTAGTTTCCCATGTCAGGTATCAAAACTTTTAATTTAGCCTGAGTTTCTGCTGACTTAAGACCTGTAAAATTCAAATATAATGATGAAAATCTAAATATTACCATTTAATAGAGAGCTTAACAAAAGATTTAGAGTAGACAGTAGGAATGTTAATACCAGACTCTAATGAGTTAATGAACATGTGATTTGTTTTCCCTGCTATGGAGCATTAGCTCAATCTTACGCTGGGAGAGGTGGTACCCACAATGAGTGAAACAGCGTGGATCTGGCAGAACTCACCCCCTTGTGCCACCCTGATGATGCTTAGATTCAAAAATGAATCCCATAGTTGAGCCCAGAATACAAGTAATGTCATTTGATTGTCTATGGGACATTTTATTTCCCCAGTCTTCTTGGTGGTACATTGGTTTTAAAACCGTCTGAACTACAGGTAGGAAATAGATGGATTTGAGATCATGTATACACAGTAGAGAAATTTAAATGTTCTGCCACTCTAGAAAGAAGGTATTTGATTTATGAAAGGCTGAAATGAGCCTCTTTGGTTTGGTGCTTAGAAGAAATCTGGATGAGATGCCCTCAAAATCTCATTCTCCCAAAATAGCAAGGTCATAATGTCTTTAAACTCTACACAGCGTTGACACTTGTAGAACAACACATTTATCAGAAACAATGCATTTTCCATGTAGGTCCTTTCTTTAAACTGCATTCAATAAATGTCCCCACAGACCCAGAATAGTCCTGGGAAACACATAAGCACACAGACCAGGGGATTTCCCCTGAATTTGCATTTCTTTCTCATGAACTTATGTGGACTTAAATTTGTCCCCAAACTACCAGGTGATAGTACATCTCAAAGCTTTGATGACAGTTTGTCAATTGAGTAATGTTGCTTACTCTCTCATCTGTCATTAACTCAAAGTAACATTTTTGACAGCATTTTTATATTAGCCTCATGTTGCTGAGGAAGGCAGAGAAGACTCTTTGCCTGAACACGGGATTTTACTGCTCTTCTCAGAATGAGTGCACTTCTCTGCTGCTGGGGCCATGTCTGTTGTGCACAGAAGGCCTTTCCACTGAAAAGTAACCGAGTACCGCCAAAAAGTCGTGAGGAGATTGAGTATCATTAAACTAAATGAGGGAACAGTTATTTAAAGAAACCCTATAGGAAATTCCTACGATAAATGAATAAGCATTTAAAATATTACTTAAGGTAATTCATCTCTTAAATGATTTCTTTTGCAAGTTGGATTTTGGCCTATCAAGTTGTGTTAGGTTAAAGTGACTGTCAAAAGGAATTGTAGTTATATGGACCAAAACCTTGCCAAGGTATCTGTGAGACTGGAAGCTAATTCTAAAATCACTCCACAGCCTTCCTTGGTGTCCTGTACTTACGGCTTGGTGATTGCAGTAGTAAGACTTTATGGTTCAAATGAATTCTAGTTCACTGATGGTACATCTCTTTATGGGCCATTTGCACCCAAAAGAAAACTTTAGACAGATTATATCATTTATGCTACTCTGTTACTTGAAAACAAGTGTTTGTTCCACTATGGGCACCACTGGAAACTTCCGGAAGCCAAGTATAAACAGGCCCATTTATTATACAGATCATTAGATTGGCTAATTCTACTCCTCCTTTTACAGAGGAGAAAACAGTCCAGAGGGTTTTGAAGTAACTTTCCAGAGGTCACATGGACAGTTAGTGCAGCCCAGACATAGTGTGAGATCTTCTGAGCCAGCACGTCCAGCCTGTCTACAGCCCTGTTCAGCCACTAAGGATTTTAGGATTGAAAATGGCCAAGCACCTCATTATTAGACTCATCTCTTTTCAATAGTGTTCAGTGATCTTCATATGCCTTTTAATTGAAATTGAATTATTGTGCTTTGTAGAATGTGATTAGAGGTACCAACCAAAGATTTTATTTGGTGATGTGTTTTGTGAGTTTGTAATCATTGATTCTAAATTGCTATTTAACTATTAACTTATTGAAAATAAATTATTTAAGAAAAGAAATTGTTTTTTTTTTTAGAAAGTATTTCACAAATTTACTAAGCACATCCACCCATTCTGTCCATCCTTTGAACCCCACTCCCCCTGTTATCTTGAGTCTAAAAAGAAAATCTAGGGCTTCCCTGGTGGTGCAGTGGTTAAGAATCTGCCTGCCAATGCAAGGGACACGGGTTCGAGCCCTGGCCCGGGAAGATCCCACATGCCGCGGAGCAACTAAGCCCGTGCACCACAACTACTGAGCCTGAGCTCTAGAGCCCGCAAGCCACAACTACTGAGTCCACATGCCACAACTACTGAAGCCTGTGCACTGCAACAAGAGAAGCCACCACAGTGAGAAGCCTGCACACTGCAACGGAGAGTAGCCCCCACTCATTGCAACTAGAGAAAGCCCACGCACAGCAATGAAGACCCAACACAGCCAAAAATAAATACATTTATTATTTTTAAAAAATATCTAGCATCCCCTAATTAGTCCCTCCCTTCACTTCATCTTTCACACAGCTTCCTAACTGTCCTTCTCAAATCACAGCTATGGTCAGGTCGTCCCCTGCTATCAAACCTTTAGTGTCTTGTCCACCAGACTGAGACAGATGCCATACCCCAGCAAACCAAGCCCTCTGCAGCCTGGCTCAATGTACTATTCCCTTTACTTTCCACAATTGCCTAAATATTTTATACCTGCTAATGAAACCACTTCACTTGGTGGTCCAACAGGCCAAACTCTAATACCTCTGACTTTACTCTTGTGAGTCCATCTGCTTGCACTAAATTCCACTTGCTAAAATCCTTCATGACTGATCTTAAATACCACTCCTTCAGGAAGCTTGACTCATCTTAAACACCACCTTACACGAAGTCCTCCTAGATTTCCACCACTCAGTCTAATTTCTCCTTTTGTAGAATCCTCTTATATGCTTCAAGACCCTTACTTCCTCTCCCCTGTGTTATATACATCTTGTGCATATTCTGTCCCCAGCAACAAGTTAAGATCTCCTTGAGGGCAGTGACAGTTTATAACATTGAGTCTTCACAACAGCCCTGCCAGTGACCTCACTTTTAAAATGAGAAAACTATACCGAGACTAGCTCCATTAAGAATACTCCTCTAGCCTCCCCTGAAAGACCACACTGAAATGCAACTTGAACAGGCTGAATTTTCGTGAGAAATCCCAAGTCTAAAGCTCTTCTTTTTTTTTTTCTTAATTTTTATTGGAGTATAGTTGATTTACAATGTTGTGTTAGTTTCAGGTGTACAGCAAAGTGAATCAGTTATACGTATACATATATCCACTCTTTTAGATTCTTTTCCCATCTGGGCCATTACAGAGCATTGAGTAGAGTTTCCTGTGCTATACAGTAGGTCCTCATCAGTTATTTATTTTATATATAGTAGTGTGTATGTGTCTATCCCTAAAGCTCTTCTTAAAAGTTTGTTTCTCAAAATATCCATTCACCAAGTCTCTTGCAGCACCTGCCTGATGAGGTTTCACCAGCTAAGAATGGCTTGAGATGACCCAAATGTGTATAAGTTACGCACAACAGGCTTTGTCCTTAAAAGGCCAAAGGATGAAAGGGGTCAGGAGAATGGACAGCTTAACTGCTGACCTGCAGGCCAAAGATTAGCTAAAAGTCATATCCTTAAATAAAAAGGTCAAAGATAAGGAGGGAATCTAAAAGCTTAATGGCAATGCAAAGTGGGGGATTTAAAGTGGCAGGTGTTAGGAAGGAATGCCAAGGGGAGAGTGTGGTTCACGATTATAAGAAGCCAGGGCATGGGCTCCTAAACACACCCTCCCTTCTATGACTATTGGAGTTTACTATAAACAGGGAAATTTCTGTTCTATTTTCTCTTTATTGCTAATGACCTATCATTAGCATTAAAAATCACTAGGTTTAAAAGATTTTTAATCTAGATTTTAAAAAGCACTAGATTTTTACATAAACCTTAGTTAGGTTTGTAATCTACCAAATAATGTTTACTCTAAGAATTTAATTTCCAGAGCTCAAGGGGGTAGTCGAATGAGACAAGCTGTAGACTTGCCTTTTCTGGATAATTTTAAAAATCAGGGTTATCCAATATGTTCATACACTTGGACCTTAGTAACTCTCCTTCGAGGAAGCTATCATAAAGAAATAATCAGAATTATGGTCAAAGGATTATATATATGGGTATCTATTTCAGAATTGTTTACAATACAATGTAAGTAAAAATAAAGTAAATTTATGGTAATAAAAGTCAGAGCCAAGATTTGCTGAGTGCTTACGATATGTCAGGCACTGTGACAAGAGCTTCCTGCATATCAGCTCACCTAATCTTCATAACAATATTATATTACTAATATAATATCAATTATATGTATTATTCTCACTTCACAGATGATGAAACTGAAATTTAGGAGATTTTTTTTTTAATGGGTGAATTAAAAAAATTTTTTTTAATTTTATATTGGAGTATATTTGATTAATAATGTTCTGTTAGTTTCAGGTGTACAGCAAAGTGATTCAGTTATACATGGACATGTATCTATTCTTTTTCAAATTCTTCTCCCATTTAGGTTATTTCAGAGAACTGAGTAGAGTTCCCTGTGCTATACAGTAGGTCCTTGTTGGTTATCTATTTTAAATATAGCAGTGTGTACATGTCAATCCCAAACTCCCAATCCATCCCTTCTCGCTCCCCCCTTCCCCCTGGTAACCATAAGTTCGTTCTCCAAGTCTGTGAGTCTGTTTCTGTTTTGTAAATAAGTTCATTTGTATCATTTTTTTTTAAGATTCCACATATAAGCAATATCATATGATATTTGTCTTTGTCTGGCTTACTTCACTTAATATGATCATCTCTATGTCCATCCATGTTGCTGCAAATGGCATTGTTTTATTCTTTTTAATGGCTGAGTAATATTCCATTGTATATATGTACCACATCTCCTTTATCCATTTATCTGTTGATGGACATTTAGGTTGCTTCCATGTCTTGGTTATTGTAAACAGTGCTGCAACGAACATTGGGGTGCATGTATCCTCTCAAACTGTGTTTTTCTCAGAATATATGCCCAGGAGTGGGATTGTTGGATCATATGGTAGCTCTATTTTTAGTTTCTTAAGGAACCTCCATGTTGTTCTCCATAGTGGCTATACCAATTTACATTCCCATCAACAGGGTAGGAGTGTTCCCTTTTCTCCACACCCTCTCCAGCACTTATTTTTTTGTAGATTTTTTGATGATGGCCATTCTGACTGGTGTGAGGTGATATCTCATTGCAATCTTGATTTGCATTTCTCTAAAAATTAGCAATGTGGAGCATTTTTTCATGTGCCTGTTGGCCGTCTATATGCCTTCTTTGGAGAAATGTCTATTTAGGTCTTCTGCCCATTTTTTGATTGGGTTGTTTGCTTTTTTGATTTTGAGCTACATGAGCTGTTTGTAAATTTTGGAGATTAATCTCTTGTCGGTCACATTGTTTGCAAATATTTTGTCCCATACTGTGGGTTGTCATTTTGTTTTGTTTATGGTTTCCTTTGCTGTGCTTTTGAGTTTAATTAGTTGCCATTTGTTTACTTTTGTTTTTATTTCCATTACTCTAGGAGATGGCTCGGAAAAGATATTGCTGAGATTTATGTCAAAGAGTGTTCTGCCTATGTTTTCCTCTAAGAGTTTTATAGTATCTGGTCTTACATTTAGGTCTTTAACCTATTTTGAGTTTATTTTTGTGTATAGTGTTAAAGAATGTTCTAATTTCATTTGTTTTACATGTAGCTGTCCAGTTTTCCCAGCAGCATTTATTGAAGAGACTGTCTTTGTCTTTTCTCCATTGTATAACCTTGCCTCCTTTGTAGTAAATTAATTGACCATAGGCACATGTCTGGGCTTTCTATCCTGTTCCATTGATCTATATTTCTGTTTTTGTGCCAGTGCCATACTGTTTTGATTACTGTAGCTTTGTAGTATAGTCTGAAGTCAGGGAGCCTGATTCCTACAGCTATGTTTTTCTTTCTCAAGATTGCTTTGGCTATTCAGGGTCTTTTGTGTCTCCATATAAATTTTAAGATTTTTTGTTCTGGTTCTGTGAAAAATACCATTGGTAGTTTGACAGGGATTGCATTGAATCTGTAGACTGCCTTGGGTAGTATAGTCATTTTGACAATATTGAGTCTCCCAATCCAAGAACATGGTATATCTTTCCATCTGTTTGTGTAATCTTCGATTTCTTTCATCAGCGTCTTATGGTTTTTATAGTACAGGTCTTTTGTCTCCTTAGGTAGCTTTATTCCTAGGTGTTTTATTCTCTTTGATGCGATGGTAAATGGGATTGTTTCTTTAATTTCTCTTTAGGAGATTATTTAACTTGCCCAAGTTTCCACTGTTGGAGCCAGAATTCAACCCTTGTCATTTTTACTCAAAATCACTGCTTTACACAGACATTTTTTTTTTTTCCATCAGAGTTCTTGATTCTTTTTGAGCCTAACTACCTTAATAGACCCTCACAGACCAGGCATATTATCCAATAACATTATTGGGTAAACAAACACAACTCCAAAAAAACCAAGCTTCCTGTTCAGAAGCACCAGGCTGGGGGTAATACAATAAGTCCCCGGCAGGTAGACTGTTCTATAGAGGCAGGATTGAATGTGAGCCCACAGTGCCACTGGACTGTGCCACAGTCTGGACTTGATGGGGTGCCAACATGAGCTGGCTTCATCTTTTCTCAGTCACTGTGGCAAACTAAAGAATGTCGCTCACCATCTAGTTCTACAAGAATGAAGTCACTAGCCATGGCAGTCACTGACCTTTAATACACCCTGAAAGGAGTTCAGCGTGGAGATCAGGAATGAGGCACTGTGTGCTTTGGTAAGAACTGGGAGAACAGGCCTTCAGATAGTTCGATATTTTCAGGAGAAAATTTTATGGACCCAATTTCTTTCATTTTCTTTTACCTAGAAAAGCACTAAAATCATTAATGGAGACATATGCTTAGCCCAGCAGCAACCTTCTACTGAGATGTGTGCTTGATTGCACGTACCCGCTTCACCAAAATCACATATATATTGACCTCCCCCGACCCTTCTCTTTGGAGAAGTCCCTCAGAGCTATCTGAGAGGCTGTTTCCGGGCTATAGTCTTCATTAAGCTGCCCAATAAAACTGAAGTCACAGCTCTCACAGTGTGCATTTTTTGGTTTTTTCTCAGCTGACACTGCCTTCAGCCATGCTCTGCCTGATCTTCCTTTTCCATGCTATAATGGCGTTTGGGCAGAGCCCATGCCTTTCCAGTCTTTCAGGAATAAAAAGACCAGTTCAGGCCAATTCAAAAGCCCATCTCATCTCCTTCCCACCTCCACCATATATTGTAAAATACTTGGGTGTAAAAATTAGTTTTTAGAAGACAGTCACATATATACTTGCAAAGAGAACTTTCTAAGCAAAAGTTTAAAAATACACATCTTCTTTCTTTTCCTAAGCACTTTGATTTAAAGAATAAATGTGTAAGTGTTACATGGTCAGATAAAATGTTTAAGTGAATATGCTAAATGTGTATAAATTTTAAAAGCTATACATTTTATCATTTGTGGTTATAAGTATACTAAATTTAAATGGACTCAGTTCAGCTGCCATGCTTTTATAAATTGATAAAGTATTCTAAAATCTATAGTTTTTGTATTCCAGAAGTAATGCTTTTAAAGATATTATTGATATAATGGGGGGATATGGTAATATTCTCAGAAAATTGTTATCAAAAAGTTATTTTCCAAAGCTATTTTTAATGAAAAAAATGGAGAGTGGAAGTGGGGTTAGTAACAGTAGTATTTATTCTTTTAAAAATATTTTTGAGCTCTGCAAAAGACAGTGTCAGGAGTAGGAGAAAGCAAGCCACAGGCTGGGAGAAAATATTTGCAAAAGACACATCTGATATAGGACTGTTATCCAAAATATACAAAGAACTCTTAACACGCAACAAGAAGAAAACAAACAACCTGATTAAAAAATAGGCCAAAGACTTTAACAGATACCTCACCAAAGAAGATATGCAGATGGAAAATACACCTATGAAAAGATGCTCCGCATCATATGG
The DNA here is from genome assembly GCF_059928025.1 of Delphinapterus leucas. Taxonomy (NCBI): domain Eukaryota; kingdom Metazoa; phylum Chordata; class Mammalia; order Artiodactyla; family Monodontidae; genus Delphinapterus; species Delphinapterus leucas. The sequence continues at coordinate 97,888,480 of NC_143134.1, forward strand.
CATCAGGTAAATGGAACTTGAAACAATGAAATATCACAACACACCTATTAGAATGGCTGATATCTGGAACACTGACAACACTAAATGCTGGAGAGGAAGGGGAGCAACAAGAACTCTCATCTGTTGCTGTTGGAAGTGCAAAGTGGTGCAGCCACTTTGGAAGGCAGTTTGGCAGCGTCTAACAAAACTAAATATATTCTTCCATATGATCCAGCAATTGTGCTTTTTAGCATTTACCCAGAGGAGATGAAAACTTATGTCCACATGAAGACCTTTACGTGGATGTTCACAGCAGCTTTATTAGTAATTGCCAAAATCTGAAAGTAACCAAGATGTCCTTTCAGTAGGTGAATGGGTAAATAAATTGTGGTACATCCGGACTATGGAATATTATTCAGCACTAAAAAGAAATGAGTTATCAAGCCATGAAAAGATATAGAGGAACCTTAAATGCATATTACTAAGTGAAAGAAACCAATCTGAAAAGGCTACATACTGTATGATTCCAACAATATGACATTCTGGAAAAAGGCAAAACTATGGAGACAATAGAAAGATCAGCATTGCCAGGGGTGGGAGGGGGAGGGATGAATAGGCAGAGCACAGAGAACAGTGAAAATACCCTGTGTGATGCTATGATGATGGATACATGTCACTATACATTTATAGAAACCCTTAAAATGTACACCACCAAGAGTAAATTCTAATTGTTTTTCAATGGGTCTTTGTGCAAATATATTCTTATTTCCTCTTTTCTTATATCACCTTGCTTTTTTCTCTTAACACTATATTCTGGAGTTCTTCCCACACCAGAGAACTTTCTCATTCTTTTTTTTCGGTACGCGGGCCTCTCACTGTTGTGGCCTCTCCCGTTGCAGAGCACAGGCTCCGGACGCACAGGCTCAGAGGCCATGGCTCACGGGCCCAGCCGTTCCGCGACATGTGGGATCCTCCCGGACCAGGGCACGAACCCGTGACCCCTGCATCGGCAGGCGGACTCTCAACCACTGCACCACCAGGGAAGCCCTTTCTCATTCTTTTTAATATCTGCATGTATTATATCATATGGATATACCTTAGTTAACCAGTACCTTATGAGGGACACAGGTTTTTTCCAGTCTTTTGCTGATACTAACAATCCCATGATGAATAGCCTTCACCATACATGATTTCCCAATTTTGCAGGTATATCTGTAGGATAAATGCATTCTCAGCAGCAATGTATGGGAATTCTTTTTTTTTTAATTTAATTTTATTTTTTTATACAGCAGGTTCTTATTAGTTATCCATTTTATACGTATTAGTGTATATATGTCAATCGCAATCTGTATGGGAATCCTTGTTTCCCCATGGATTCACCTGCAGAGTATGCTGACAATTGCTGGGATATTTGCCAGTCTGATAGGTGAAAATGCTATTTCAATGTGGTTTTAATTTGCATTTTTCTTTATTTATTTAATGTATTTATTTTTGGCTGCGTTGGGTCTTCGTTGCTGTGCACAGGCTTTCTCTAGCTGCAGTGAGCAGGGGCTACTCTTTGTTGCAGTGCGTGGGCTTCTCATTGCAGTGTCTTCTCTTGTTGCAGAGCACGGGCTCTAGGTACACAGACTTCAGTAGCTGTGGCACGTGGGCTCAGTAGTTGTGGCTCATGGGCTATAGAGCGCAGGCTCAGTAGTTGTGGCGCACCGGCTTAGTTGCTCCGCGGCATGTGGGATGTTCCTGGACCAGGTATCAAACCCGTATCCCCTGCATTGGCAGGCAGATTCTTAACCACTGTGTCACCAGGGATGTCCTTGTGTTTTTCTTTTATGAGTGAGGCTGACATCACATGTTTATGGGTCATTTGTATTTCTGTTTCTGTGAACTGTCTGTAGATTTTCTTTTTTTCCATTGGGTTGTTAGGCTTTTTTCTTCCCAATTTTCAAAAGTTCTTTTTATATACAGGAGCTCAACCTTTTGTCTATGATGTGAATTACAAGTATTTCCCCCAAAATTTTCATTTGTCTTATGACTTTATTTATGGTGCTTATTTGCCATGTAATAAGAATTTTAATTTTATGCTGTACAGTTTATCAATTTTATGGTTCTGGGTTTTTGAGTCACAGCTAGAAAAGCCTCCTTGACTCTGAGGTTTTATCCTTCTAGGTTCTCTTTAAAATCTTGCCATGAGACCTCATCTCTGAAGTTTCTGGGGTAAGAAATGGGAGGGGTGCTGAATATTCCCTCCTTTTTAATAAGAAGGACTTATTAAGAAGTTTAATATTACATATTTCAAATAAATTCAAATTGGATAAAAATCGCTCCTTCACCAAACTCTAAATTTTCCTCTAATAAAGAGAAATTTCAAAAACTCACTCCCTGGAATAAGAGGATGGGAGGAACTCAGGGCCCACCAGGTCTGAGACAGATTAGCACCCACTATCCTGACCTGGCAGAGCTAAGAGGACACACACTCTTGGGCTGGAAGAAAAACATCCAAAAGGCAGGAAGGAAAAAACACATAATAGAAGTTCAGAAGGGCAACTTTCTCAAAAGTGGACGCCCCAGGGCTTCCCTGGTGGCGCAGTGGTTAAGAATCCGCCTGCCAATGCAGGGGACACGGGTTCGAGCCCTGGTCCAGGAAGATCCCACATGCCATGGAGCAACTAAGCCCGTGTGCCACAACTGCTGAAGCCTGCGCGCCTAGGGCCTGTGCTTCGCAACAAGAGAAGCCACTGCAATGAGAAGCCCTCGCACTGCAACGAGGAGTCATCATCTCCTGTGACCCCTGGTCTCCCCAGTGTAACTGGAACCCAGCTCAGATGTGGCCATACAGAGGGGATGCCTGACAGGCCAGAGTGGTAAAGGCCGAGATGTGTGCTTCCTGGGGCACAGAGCAGGGCAAAACCTCTACTGCCCCCTCCCCCAAAGAAGGACCAGGCAATACATTTTAATAAAAGGTTTTGGGGTTTTTTTTGGGGTTTTTTGCGGTACGCAGGCCTCTCACTGCTGCAGCCTCTCCTGTTGTGGAGCACAGGCTCCGGACGCGCAGGCTCAGCGGCCATGGCTCACGGGCCCAGCCGTTCCACGGCATGTGGGATCCTCCCGGACTGAGGCATGAACCCGTGTCCCCTGCATCGGCAGGCGGACTCTCAACCACTGTGCCACCAGGGAAGCCCTAATGAAAGGCTTTTTGAAATCTATTGAGATTGATATGAGATATATAATATTAATACATTGCCTTGCCTTGCTGGAATAAATCTTTACGTGGTCATGGTATAATTGTATTTTCATATACTGTCAAATTGTGTGCCCCATCTATATCTTGACCGTGATATAAGGCATCTCTGAAGAAGTCAGACTTTTTCAAAAGGAGCCTTTACTAAAACCTAAGTGCGTATGCAGAGCACCTTGTCTAAGGACACCTTGTGCCATTGCCTTTTCTGCCACCCCATCACTCTATGTAAGAGGATGTGTGAAATGCAACTGTTTCAACCCACAGCCCCAGAGAGACAGGGGCTGTCAGAGCTAATCAGTTTCTCAGGCCTTCCTTGATCTGCTTCTCACCCCTTTCTCTGGATATCAGGCCTCCAGATCCCCAGATCACACTTAAGGTATTTTGCATGTTCACTTTGGCTTCTGGCAGATAGAAATTCTTTTCTTACCTGCCTCCCTAGACTAAATTTCTTCCCTAAGCTCCAGAGCTTCTGAAAACAGCCTTGCACTGTCTCCTTTGTCCTTCTCTGAGAGGCTGTATGACTCTAGGCTCCAGGAGGAAAGATGCTCCATCACAGAAACTGAGAAGGATGGATGTACTGGTGAAGAGACAGAGGAGATAAAGCAGAGAAAAGACAGCTCTTGGGAATAGAAAACTACACTGTGCTTGGGTATCAGGATACATCTACTTGGACATATAAAAAGAACTGAATACAGCAAGTTGGGGATGGGATGGGAAATATAAACGCCTCAAGGAAGGGTTATTAATATTCACTGAGTGCCTATTGTGTGCCAGCCATTTTATAAATGCCATCTTTGATACTTCTAACCTTTTAATGGAGGTATTTGCTTTAGTTTACAGTCGGGGCAATTGTGGCTTAGAAGAGTCTAGGAGACCAACTTGAGATTAATGCAATGAGCAAGCAGCAAGGCTAGGCTCTGAATTCAGCACAGGCCAAATTTCTCTGTGTTCTTCTACCTTGAAGAATAGAAACCTCCCATGAAGGAAATGCTCACTGCATGTAGGCAATGATTGAAATGGATATTTTCTTTTTCTTTTTTTTTTTTTTTTTTTTTTGCGGTACGCGGGCCTCTCACTATTGTGGCCTCTCCCGTTGCAGAACACAGGCTCCGGACGTGCAGGCTCAGCGGCCATGGCTCACGGGCCCAGCCGCTCTGCGGCATGTGGGATTTTCCCGGACCGGGACACGAACCCGTGTCCCCTGCATCGGCAGGCGGACTCTCAACCACTGCGCCACCAGGGAAGCCCATGGATTTTTTCTTTTTAAAACACAGAGTAATTTGATTGGTGATCTAGGTTTTCTATCCAGAAGAATTCTTTGATAGACCATAAATTATCCAAAGGAAGTGATGGGGGTTCCATTCCTCTCAGCATTTAAATTATGTTGAACAGCACTGCAGAAGATGTATCAATAGAAATGAGCCTTCACTAATTGGCCTTCGATGTTCATCACGTTGTAAGTCAGGCTTAAACGAGGTTTCCTTTTACTTCCATAGAATCAGACGCATTTAGATGTTCTCTGAGCATCGCGTAAACTGGTGCAGATGCTGGTTGGTCCCCAGCAAGCACATGGACGTCGTTTCAGGACTCCTTCATCTTTAAGGGTAAAAAAATCTTTCTTCCAGGTAAGAAGGATAGAAGTAATCACTTGCTTGAAACTCAACATCTACCGCACACGTAGATTAGAGTCCTTCGTAGTTTTCAAAATAATGAAAATTTCAGTTATACCCATCAACTCTCTATAGCAGAGAAAGGTGCACTCAGTCAGAAAATTCCCTGGCTTCCCCTATTTTAACAAGTTGATACTTGAGTTTTTCTCTTGTGGTTTCTAAGCACACATCACCCACAGGCCTAAAGCAACTACCACCTCCCAGCTTTTTTGTTTGTTTGTTTGTTTTCTTTTCTGGAAATAAAGGAAAGAAACAGAGGTCCAATTCAGAAAGTACTGAAATCAGACATCCAGTGAACTTTGTTCCCTGCAAGTAAACCCCTTATCAGTCTCTTGCAGAGATTCTAAAACGCTTATCTCAATAGACCTGATTATGGGGCTGACCCACTCAGCAATGCTGAGTAGGAATCAAACGGGCTTTCTCTTCTGTCAGCAAGCCCCGCTTTGCGATCCAGATAAATCAATTAATGGATGCAGAGCCGCTGTCTTGCCTTTCTCTTCCCCATGCTTACCTCCCCAAGCTCCCCCGGACTCCTCAGTCCCCTGTTTAATACCATCTAAGAGTCCTTATTTATAAGAGGGCTGGTGCAGGTGCAAGCTTTCAGGCCAGCAGCCCAGGAGCAATTGTCGCCCCTCCCCTTCCAAGCTCCAGGCTCCCCTCTTTGTGAGACACTTTTCTTTTCTCTGCTTTTCAGACCCAAAAAAAAAAAGCCCGCCCCTCAGCAGCTCATCTAATCGGATTATGCTAATTTGTACTTCATGAACCTAAACAGCATGACTAGATCCGCAGAGAGCTAGGGCCAGGAAGAGAGGGACAACAACTTTGTCAGTAAACCTATCCCCCAAAAGTACCAAAAGAAAGTACGTCCTGTGTTCAGCTACACAAAGCTGCTAGTCCGGGAAAGCCCACCAAGCTCTTGACAACTTAGAGTGTCCAGAAGCCGGCTGCGTTCAGAATAAAAAAGGCAGCACATTGAAGGCACAATAAGGACCACAACAAGGCTGTTTTCCCCATTGTAAAGTAGGGCTTCTCTTTGCCCTCCTTCCCTACTTGCTCACATTTACCCTCTTGGCTTCTCAATATATAAGGCTGGAAGCTGAAGCCAGGTGGTGCAGTTCAACAAACGTTCATTGGCGCCTACTACCCATTAAGGATGACAGTTGGGGGTACGGGTGGTGCAAAAGTGTCTAAAACTTAATTCTTGCCCTTCAGAATTTGCACTCTGGTAGGGAAAGATATTCTAGGTACAGAAATTAGAAAACACCTCAATGAGGCGATTGCAGTTCCTCTATTTGTTCTCTGCCTCGTGTTTGCTGACCCTGCTAGGGGGCATCTTCCAAAATCTTCCACACATGATTTTTTAAATAATTCATGTTCATATAAAGCTTTATGTTTACTCAGAATATGTAAGGTATAACTTAATCTTCATAATGGACAGTGAGATCAACCAAACTGGTATTTTCAAGCCCATTTTCATGTGTCAAAACTGAGGCTTAAGAAATGTTAAAGGGCTCATCCAAGAAGAATCCTCCAGTTAATGACTGAGCTTCTGATTGCAAATCCAGCGTTCCCTGCCCCCACCCACTGCATGCTGCCTCACACTGAGTGGACAGGACCTTAGGAGGCCAACTTCTCCATTCTGTGAGGAAGACCGTACACAAAATGTTCACATTTCACGCTAATAGCTTCAAAAAAGCCTTCATGCAGAACACTCTATGACATAAATCACGGCAAGATCCTTTTTGACCCACCTCCTAGAGAAATGGAAATAAAACCAAAAATAAACAAATGGGACCTAATGAAACTTAAAATCTTCTTCACAACAAAGGAAACCATAAACAAGACAAAAAGACAACCCTCAGAATGGGAGAAAATATTTGCAAACGAAGCAACTGACAAAGGATTAATCTCCAAAATTTACAAGCAGCTCACACAGCTCAATATCAAAAAAAAAAACCAACTCAATCCAAAAATGAGCAGAAGACCTAAATAGACATTTCTCCAAAGAAGATATACAGATTGCCAACAAACACATAAAAGGATGCTCAACATCACTAATCATTAGAGAAATGCAAATCAAAACTACAATGACATCTGACACGGCTCAGAATGGCATCATCAAAAAATCTAGAAACAATAAATGCTGGAGAGGGTGTGGAGAAAAGGGAACCCTCTTGCACTGTTGGTGGGAATGTAAATTGATACAGCCACTATGGAGAACAGTATGGAGGTTCCTTAAAAAACTAAAAATAGAACTACCATATGACCCAGCAATCCCACTACTGGGCATATACCCTGAGAAAACCATAATTCATAAAGAGTCATGTACCAAAATGTTCATTGCAGCTCTATTTACAATAGCCAGGACATGGAAGCAACCTAAGTGTCCATCAACAGATGAATGGATAAAGAAGATGTGGCACATATATACAATGGAATATTACTCAGCCATAAAAAGAAATGAAATTGAGTTATCTGTAGTGAGGTGGATGGACCTAGAGACTGTCATACAGAGTGAAGTAAGTCAGAAAGAGAAAAACAAATACTGTATGCTAACACATATATATGGAATCTAAGGAAAAAATGGTTCTGAAGAACCTAGGGGCAGGACAGGAATAAAGACGCAGATGTAGAGAATGGACTTGAGGACGTGGGGAGAGGGAAGTGTAAGCTGGGACGAAGTGAGAGAGTGGCATGGACATACATACACTACCAAATGTAAAATAGATAGCTAGTGGGAAGCAGCCGCATAGCACAGGGAGATCAGCTGGGTGCTTTGTGACCACCTAGAGTGGTGGGATAGGGAGGGTGGGAGGGAGATGCAAGAGGGAGGAGATACGGGGATAGATGTATATGTATAGCTGATTCACTTTGTTATAAAGCAGAAACTAACACACCATTGTAAAGCAATTATACTCCAATAAAGATGTTTTAAAAAAAAAGGTTTCATGCATTGTGAAATTGGAAAAGCCAATTTGAATTTTCAAATAGGTAAGTGAAATTGTTCTAGAATAATGTAGACAAGTGTTTTCGGTAAACTTCAGCTCATTTTTAGCCCTTAAATTTCCTGCCACTGTTCTTGTATATTTATGCCATTGACTTTCCACCTTTCTTGGTCAAGACATAGACAAATGCTCCCTGAATTGGTCTCTTCCATCCATTCTGGAGTCTGACCCTTTCACTCATCAGGTTCTTGCTGCCCTAGGTGGTTAGCACTCAGCTCTTGTGCTAGTTAGTTCCTAAACTGGTTACACCCTTGGGTGATGAAGCCCCAGCAGTTGCAGATATCTTCCCTGGAGATTGCCACATACCTGTCTCTGTCACAACTTTCTCTTATTCCAAAGCCCTCATTCCCTCTGGGATCTCACATTGAATTCCTGTATCTTATCTGAGAAGTGCTTGGGGTTTTGTTTTTATTTTTTTAATCTGCGTCAGGTCATAGTTGCAGCATGTGGGATCTTCCTTGAGGCATGCGGGATCTTTTGTTGTGGCGCATGGACTTCTCTCTAGTTCTGTGGGTTTTCTCTCTCTAGTTGTGGTGCGGGGACTCCAGAGCATGTGGGCTCTGTAGTTGTGGCGCACGGGCTCCAGGGCACATGGGCTCTGTAGTTTGTGGCATGCGGGCTCTCTCATTGAGGCGCGTGAGCTCAGTAGTTGTGGCACTGGGGCTTAGTTGCTCGGCGGCATGTAGGATCTTAGTTCCCCGACCAGGGATTGAACAATGCAGGGATCCCCTGCACTGGAAGGCGGATTTTTTACCACTGGACCACCAGGGAAGTCCCCGAGAAATGCTTGTAATTCACATTCATTTACAGAGATGAAAAGATGGACTGTCCTGAAATTAATGAATGATTGAGGCCTTCTCAGTTCACATACTCACTTAACACCTCCATCTCCATCACCCCTAAGATAGCCTAAATATGCAGCAGTAATGTTTCTGTCAAGAGAAGAAAAGCAAGACATATTTCATCTCTGCTGTCCCCTCCCTCCTTCCCTCCGCCCCCACTCTTTGCTGTTTTTTATTTTTTTAATAAATTTATTTATTATTTTATATTTATTTTTGGTTGCTTTGGGTCTTCATTGATGCACGCGGGTTTTCTCTAGTTGCGGTGAACGGGGGCAACTCTTCGTTGTGGTGCGCGGTCTTCTCATTGCAGTGGCTTCTCTTGTTGCGGAGCACGGGCTCTAGGCACACGGGTTTCAGTAGTTATGGCACACAGGCTCAGTAGTTGTGGCTTGTGGGCTCTAGAGCACAGGCTCAGTCGTTGTGGTGCACGGGCTTAGTTGCTCCACGGCATGTGGGATCTTCCCGGACCAGGGCTCGAACCCGTGTCTCCTGCATTGGCAGGTGGATTCTTAACCACTGTGCCACCAGGGAAGTCTCTCTTTGCTGTTTTTTAAAAGCTAAAAGATTTTTCTTATGATCTCATAGCCTCAGATCCTGGTTAGGATGGAATGTGGAAGGGCAGAGGGTTAGAGGTGGAAAATTTCAGGTGTGTTTGAATAAATCATTTCTTACCCCCAAAATGTTTTTCTTACTCAACTTACAATTGATTTAAGATCTTTTTTGTCTGAAAAGTGTCCACCAGTAGTTTTGAATTAATTTTCTTATGCAGTTGAATATTATAGGCCAATTTCAGACTTCCTTTTGCTAGCAGTCCAATAGTCAGCAACCTAAACAGTAATGAGTATTTAAACATCTTAACCTTGGTGTTAAGTTAGCTGCAAATGGCCTTCTTTTGCCACTGTAATAATGCCCTATTGGGTTTTTAGTGCTCCATCCATATTCTTTCATCAAATTCTTATAATGAACTAAAGGTTAGGGGTTAGGGTAGATGTGGGCTGAAGTCTTGGGACTTTGCCAAGCCAACTGCCTTGATCTCATTCAAATCAAGTATCACAGACATAGCTTTGTGAAAAAGATGACTTCTTTATAAACACTGTAGGGCTAATAGATTTTTTTTTAAACCTAGAAGATGAAAAAATTTGGCTAACATTAAGAAAACAATGAATAGGAAACGCTTGAAGTTGGATATTTCACAAGATATACTAATATACATTATTATTATTATTATGGTAGAAGATTATTTCTGAATTCATGCTGGCAGTTTTGTGTAGCCCTCAGGAGTTCCTAAAGCCAGAACCCAGCAAATCTCTGAGTGTAGAATACCATGTGAATGAGCCTCTCCACTCCAGTTACATGGCAGAGTGCACTCTCTAAGAGATGCTAAAAATGGGAAAAATGGGAAAGGAGTTTTATATCAGGTTAGAATACACAGGATACCAAAACAAAATCCAAATACCTTTAAGTGTTTTGCCTAGGATCCAAGTTTCTAAGGTCACAATGGAAATTACCAAATGCAAATGCAACATAAGAATCAAAGTCCATTGTCACATCTGGGATTAAAGCCAGAGAAAGTTAACAAATAGGAAAGATCAGAGGAGTAACATCAGCAAGAGGGTAGACAGGAGGTTCCAGACCTTGTCCTCCTCCCCAACAGAAACATCAATTTACAACCATCGGTGAATACCTTTATCAGAGCTGTGGAATCCAGTGAGAGGTCACAGCATCCCAGTGGAACACAGACAATAGAAAAGATGCAGTGAAAGGGTAAGAATAACAGTTTCACTTCATGCATGCCACCCCTCCCCCAGGCCAGCACAGCACAACAATGAAAGAGATCCCTTGTCCACCATGAGGGAAAGAGAGGGCAAAGTGAGAGCCTGGTTTCCCCTGCCTTTCAGGCTTCTACTTGGGAGGCCCTCTTCTGTCGCACCTCACCCAGAACCCTGAGAGAACTGGCAAGGCTAGACCTCTGGGAAGTAGCTAAGAACAAAGAAAAGGGGTGGAAGGGGCTCATCAACCAGTGCACAGATCTCAACAGCTGGCTTGCAACCCCCAGTAGCAGACCACACTTGATCCCTGGGACCAGGCCCATCTGCCTGTGGAGCCCGCCAGCTGGGCCACCTGCAGACACCACTAGCCAGCCCACACAGAATCTCTGGGTGGGCTAACCGGTGGAGGGCTTTCCCTGACAAAGCCAGTCTGGTAAAATTTGGAAAAGGTGACGGTTTCTTTATATGTGCAGACACCAATGGAAGACTACAAGGATCATGAACAAACACCACCAAAGGAACAAAATAAAGCTCCGGTAACTGACCCTAAAGAAGAGGAGATCTATGAATGATCTGACAAAGAATTCAAAACAATCATCTTAAAGAAGCTCAGTGAGCACAAGAGGACACAGATAGACAACTAAACGAAATCTGGAAATCAATACATGAACAAAACAAAAAGTTAAACTAAGAGAAATCATAAAAAAGAACCAAACAGAAATCCTAGAGCTGAAGAATACGACTGAACTGAACATTTCAACAGAGAGCTTCAACAGTAGATTCAATAAGAATCAGAAAACTCCAAGACATGTCATTTGAAATTATCCAGTTAGAGAAACAGCAAGAAAAAAGAAAGGAAAAGAGTGAGGAGAGCCTACAGGGCTTATGGCATATCTTTTAAAGAACTAATGTATGCATGGTGAAAGTCTCAGAAGGAGAAGAAAAAGAAAGGGGTAGAAAACTTACTTAAAGAATAATGTCTGAGAATCCATTGATGAATGGATAAAGAAGAGGTGGTGTATATATGTACAACGGAATATTATTCAGCTTTAAAAAAGAAAGAAATCCCGCCATTTCCTGCAACAACATGGATGAACATTGAGGACATTATGCCATGTAAAATAAGCCAGACATAGAGGACAAATACTACATAATATTGCTAACATAAGGAGGCTAAAATAATCACTCATCGAAGCAGAGAGTAGAATGGTGGTTTCTGGGGGATGGGGGGGTGGGGAGGGGGAAACGGAGGTATTAGTCAAAGAGTACAAAGTTTCATTTATACAAGATGAATAACTCCTAGAGATCTACTGTACAATTTAGAGCCTATAATAATAATACTTATTGTACTATACTTAAAAATTTGCTAAGAGCGTAAATGTTAAGGGTTCTTATCTCTCACACACACAAATATTAATAAATAGGATGGGAGGAAACTTTTGGAGGTGATGGATGTATTTATGGCATAGACTGTGGTGATGGTTTCATGGATGTATAGTTACCTCCAAGCTCATCAAGTTTTATTCATTACATATGCACAGCTTTTGTATGTCAATCATACCTTATATTTTTTTAAATAGGAAAGATCCAATAGTTGTCAGATCTAGTGGTTCGGTGTATTTGGGCTTCTTATAAAGATATGAAGTCCCAGCCCTGTGACTGTCTTTTACTGTGCGTAAGACCCAACTCTCTGGACTGGTATGTGACACTGGCTTCCGACCATGGTGTTCTTTCCTGCAGCTCTATGCCAGTTCTTCAGCCTAAGTAGTGGCTAGGCTTTGGACTTGTGGGAAGGTGGTAGTAGAAGAATCTCATACATTTGAGGTATTGTAGAAGTTGGCAGCAAATTTTCAGTTTCACTCTTTGGCCATTTTCCAACTCCCAATTCCCATCTACTAAATACTGCAATTGCTCTGCTACTAGTGGGAGTCCTTGAGCTCTTCACTATTCTGTAGGATGTAAAAGATACCTGCTTTCTGAGCCTAGTCTTTGGTAGATGACTATGTCATGGAACAAGGGCCATATGCGGTACCAATAGACATAGCAGTGGACCTTACAGAGCTCTTAATATGAGGCTGGGGATAGGTGGGGGGAGCATGTGTGGAGTGCTTGGCCCATGGACGTATAAACAGGAGCATGAGAATTAGATTGCTCTACAACAAAACAGGCATTAAATAATGGTGACTTGCCTGCAAGACGACTGTTCTTCCACCTACTTTAAACAGAAACTGTTGCATCAGTTCATGGACTTGCACTTGGGTTTCTAGGAGACAGCTGTTACAAATAGCTTGTAGCCCAGAGTCCTGATCAAGTTCCAAATCTCTTCTTTTAGTTGGAAGCTAGATCTGGGAGAATATCTACTGTTAAGATCTGGGAATTAAGATCTGGGAGAATATCTACTATTCAGTGGCCTAATTTGCTGCCATGTGATTGGCTAGGAGCCTCCTGAAAGGAATCCTCTGCTTCATAGCCAGGGATGGCAGGCAAAACACTGTGGTGTACAAGATGGGGTTAGGACTCTAGTGCATTTGCTAAACAGCTATTTCCCAGACTTTCTCAACCTTCTGAGTCTGGACTAGAGGCTCATCCTCCAAGAACTCTCATTGTACCTTGTGCTTCCTGCTGTTTACTTACCAAGCCATGTAAGCTTTGTTCATTGGTCCGTGTGCCATTAGAGCAAAGCTCCTGAGAGCCTGGAGGTGTTCTTCATCTACACATAAAGGAGTTCACCTACATATAAAGATGCATGAACCAGCCTGTTGGAGTTTCCTCACAAATATCTCACAAGAGCCCAATGTAGAGAGTGGTGATGATGGTCATTTTTCATATAACTATTGAACCATTCACCATTCCCCTTCTGAATGGCAACCTTCGGGCAAGTTGCTGTTTTCTCATCCCCACCCTCACTGGCTCTCATGACCTAGCAGCCTGGTGGAGAATAACCGTTTAATGAATTTTGAGCCTGACTTCAGGTTCCCTCGCCACCCAGCCCTGAATTGGAAGTACCCAACAAAATGTGCATGCCTGGAGCCCAAATTACATTTTTTCAAGCAACAAGACAAGACTCTTACCCCTACTTAGCTAAAATTACTTCCATTTCAGGGAGGAGAAGAGATCCCTTATAACATGCAGAGGCACACAGTTGAGGGGCCCCACAGCAGACTTGGTGTCTGGCGACCATCCCCATCCCTCACCCCAACTCCCACTTTTTAAGCAGCTCTGTCCCCAGTGTAAAAAAAAAAAAAAGTAAATGATTCAAGGAGCCGGTCATTCTCTTTCTTTTCTTCTTTCTTTCTTTCCTTCTTTCTTTCTTCCTTCCTTCCTTCCTTCCTTTCTTGGGTCTTCGTTGCTGCACATGGGTTTTCTGTAGTTGCAGCGAGCTGGGGCTACTCTTTGTTGCGGTGCGCAGGCCTCTCATTGCAGTGGCTTCTCTTATTGCGGAGCATGGGCTCTAGGTGCGCGGGCTTCAGTAGGTGTGGTACGTGGGCTCAGTAGTTGTGGCCCGCAGGCGTTAGAGCACAGGCTCAGTAGTTGTGGCGCACGGACTTAGTTGCTCCGCAGCATGTGGGATCTTCCCGGACCAGGGCTTGAACCCGTGTCCCCTGCATTGACAGGCGGATTTTTAACCATCTGAGCCACCAGGGAAGCCCCCGATCATTCTTAAGGCCTGAAATTACTGGCACCTAATGATTAACTCCAGGATGATTGTTATTAACCTCATCTGCTCTGGAAGGAATTCTTTAGAAAAAGAAGAGTATGGAACTAAGAGAATTGCATACAGCTTAACTTTTGTGTCTCAGGATTCCAGAAGAAACCTCTGATGGAGCTGATGACATAACAATGCCTTTGACTGGACTCCAAAAACTTAACATGAATTAGGATAGGCTTTTATACCTTGGCTTACCATGCTACTCCCACAGAGATTGGGCTTCTTCTGGAGAGACAGAAAACCTAGTGAGGGCCAGACTGCCTACCAAGCCCTAAGCTACCTAGTAAATTTGTTAGAAGATGTCATTACTCCTCTTTAACTGAAATTTTTTGAAGTATAAAACATGTATAAAAAGTGCACAAATCATACCAGTGCAACTCTATGTATTTTCACGGTGAACACACCAACATCGTAAAACAGAACCAAAACTCCAGAAGCCCTCTCCCCCGCCTCGAAGAGCATCCACAGTCCTGACTTCTAGCTCTGTAGATTAGTTTTACCTGTTTTTAAACACCATATACATGGAATCATGCAGAATGTCTTCTTTTTTTTAATCTCTGGTTTCTTTCTCTCAACATTATATTTGAGATTCGTTGATATTGATGCAGGTAGCAGTATTTCATACTTCTCATTGCAAATATATTATTATATATGTATATATATTGTAAGTATATAAAACAATTTATTAATTGTATTCATTAATATTACTTCTGATGAACATTTGGGTTATTTTCAGTTTGGGCTATTTTAAATAATGCCTCTATGAACATTTCTGTACATGTCTTTTGGTAAACATATGATCTCTTAGGAATGGAATTGCTGGGTCTGAGGCTATCTGTGTTCACTTTTAGCACATACCACCAGCTGTCCAAAGGGGTTGTGTCAATTTATACTCTTACCAACAGTGTAAGAGAGTTCAAGCTGCTTAACATCTTCAGCAGCAGTTGGTATTATTTCTTTTTTTTCATTTTAGCCATTTTAATGAGCAGATGGTGGTATCTTGTTGTACTTGTAATTTGCATTTCTGTGATGACTATTGAAGTTGAGCGCTCTGCATATGTTTATTGGTTATTTGGATATCCTCTTTTGTAAATTACCTGTTCAAGTTTTTGCTCAGTTTTGTACTGAACTTAAAAAATACTAGTTGTCTTTTACTTATCAATTTATACGAGTTTTTTATATTTTCTGGGTAAGATTCCTGTGTTGGAGATAAACACAAATAGCAAGTATCTTCCACTTTGTGCTTGCCTTTTTATTCTCTTAATAGTGCCTTTGATAATTGGAAGTTCTTAATTTTAGTGTGATCCTATTTATCTATTTTTTTCTTTTATAGTTAGAGCTTTTTCCGAGAAGGTGTCTTTTGAATAGCAAGTCCTTTTTGGCGCAACTCTTCACCCATCTGGGAGAAATTTTTGTTTGGCTCCTGCCAAGTGTTAACACTTGGTTAACACCAAGTGTTAGTCAGCCATACCTTGTCACCCAGGTGTTCCTTGCTTCATTGGCTTGACTTTTTTCTCCTGACATTTTTGCTCTGGTAATGTTTGACTTTGTTCCTGCTTAAGCCTGCTGACTAAACCTCATCCAGTCCTCAGGTTGGATTTCTTAGTCTCAGTTACAATCTGACTGACCAAACTTGCCAATTACTCTAATTAGCTAGTCTCAATATCCCTGCATCTAATTTTATCCTCAGCCTCTCTCCTGGTTATGGATTTGCAACAACTGTTGGCCCAGTTGTCCTAACCTCCGTCTGGTAGGGAGTGTTCCCAGCTCTTCTTTAGAATATGTCCTGGCTAACCCTTCTTCTTCTTTTTTTTTTTTTTTTTTTTTTTTTTCACTTTGGGATGTCAAAGGTGAATTTAGAGGATTGGAGGCCCTGCCAAAGACTTTTCTGAACTGAACTAGTAGATTTCAATGTAGATGATTTCTGGCTGAGAGAATGTGATAAGGGGTCTCCTAGAAGACCTCAAGAACACACTTTTGGTCAAAGCAATAGCATCACCTTCATGTATTCAGGGAAGCATTATTGTTATTTTTATTTGGGCACACATTATTACCAGGTATAGTGCTAAAGAGAAGGAAATAAGAAGAAAAAACAGAGCACAAAACCAAAAGGGAGAAAAATAAAGGAGAAATGCCTATAACTGGAATAGGCAGTTGGAATGCTAAAGACAATTTTAGTGAACTTTAGTAAGTCTTCATCCTTTTTTTTTAAATAGATCTTTATTGGAGTATAATTGCTTCACAGTACTGTGTTAGATTCTGTTGTACAGCAAAGTGAAACAGCCATATGCATACACATGTCCCCATATCCCCTCCCTCTTGAGCCTCCCTCCCATCCTCCCTATCCCAGCCCTCTAGGTCATCACAAAGCACTGAGCTGATCTCCCTGTGCGATGCTGCTGCTTCCCACTAGCTATCTATTTTACATTCAGTAGTGTATATATGTCGATGCTACTCTCACTTCGCCCCAGCTTACCCCTCCCATCTCATGTCCTCAAGTCCATTCTCTATGTCTACATCTTTATCCCTGCCCTGCAACTAGGTTCATCAGCACATCTTTTTTTTTTTTAGATTCCATATACATGCGTTAGCATACGGTATTTGTTTTTCTCTTTCTGACTTACTTCACTCTGTATGAAGGACTCTAGGTCCATCCACCTCACTACAAATAACTCAGTTTCGTTTCTTTCTATGACTGAGTAATATTCCATTGTATATATGTGCCACATCTTCTTTATCCATTCATCCGATGATGGACACTTAGGTTGCTTCCATGTCCTGGCTATTGTAAATAGAGCTGCAATGAACATTGTGGTACATGTCTCTTTTTGAATTATGGCTTTCTCAGGGTATATGCCCAGTAGTGGGATTGCTGGGTCATATGGTAGTTCTATTTTTAGTTTTTTTTAGTTTTTTTTTTTTTTTTTTTTTTTTGCGGTACGCAGGCCTCTCACTGCTGTGGCCTCTCCCACTGCGGAGCACAGGCTCCGGATGCGCAGGCTCAGCGGCCATGGCTCATGGGCCCAGCCGCTCCACGGCATGTGGGATCTTCCCAGACCAGGGCACGAACCCGTGTCCCCTGCATCAGCAGGCAGACTCCCAACCACTGCGCCACCAGGGAAACCCTATTTTTAGTTTTTTAAGGAACCTCCATACTGTTCTCCATAGTGGCTGTATCAATTTACGTTCCCACCAACAGTGCAGGAGGGTTCTCTTTTCACCACACACTTTCCAGCATAGTTTCTAGATTTTTTGACAATAGCCATTCTGACCAGCGTGAGGGTGATACCTCATTGTAGTTTTGATTTGCATTTCTCTAATAAATAGTGATGTTGAGCATCTTTCATGTGCCTCTTGCCCATCTATATGTCTTCCTTGGTGAAATGTCTATTTAGGTCTTCCGCCTATTTTTTAATTGGATTGTTTGTTTTTTTGATATTGAGCTCCATGAGCTGTTTGTATATTTTGGAGATTAATCCTTTGTCTGCTGTTTCATTTGCAAATATTTCTCCCATTCTGAGGGTTGTCTTTTTGTCTTGTTTGTGGTTTCCTTTGCTGTGCAAAAGCTTTTAAGTCCCATTTGTTTATTTTTGTTTTTATTTCCGTTACTCTAGGAGGTGGATCAAAAAAGATCTTGCTGTGGTTTATGTCAAAGAGTTTTATAGTGTTTGGTCTTACATTTAGGTTTTTAATCCAGTTGGAGTTTATTTTTGTGTATGGTGTCAGGTAGTGTCCTAATCTCATTCTTTTACATGGAGCGGCCCAGCCGCTCCACGGCATGTGGGATCCTCCCGGACCGGGGCACGAACCCGCGTCCCCTGCACCGGCAGGCGGACTCCCAACCACTGCGCCACCAGGGAAGCCCTGGAGAGTTTTTATCATAAATCGGTGTTGAATTTTGTCAAAAGTTTTTTCTGCATCTATTGAGATG
The DNA here is from genome assembly GCF_059928025.1 of Delphinapterus leucas. NCBI lineage: Eukaryota > Metazoa > Chordata > Mammalia > Artiodactyla > Monodontidae > Delphinapterus > Delphinapterus leucas. The sequence continues at coordinate 97,906,623 of NC_143134.1, forward strand.
ATCATACGGATTTAATTCCTTAATATGTTAATGTGGTGTATCACATTGATTTGCCTACCTTGAAGAATCCTTGCATCCCTGGGATAAATCCCACTTGATCATGGTGTATGATCCTTTTAATGTGTTGTTGGATTCTGTTTGCTAGTATTTTGTTCAGGATTTTTGTATCTACGTTCATCAGTGATATTGGTCTATAATTTTCTTTTTTTGTGATATCTTTTTCTGGTTTTGGTGTCAGGGTGATGGTGGCTTTGTAGAATGAATTTGGGAGTGTTTCTCCCTCTGCAGTTGTTTGGAAGAGTTTGAGAAGGATCAGTGTTAGCTCTTCTCTACATGTTTGATAGAATTCGCCTGTGAAGCCACCTGGTCCTGGACTTTTGTTTGTCGGAAGATTTTTCATTACGGTTTCAATTTCATTACTTGTGATAGGTCTGTTTATATTTTCTAATTCTTCCTGGTTCAGTCTTGGAAAATTGTACCTTTCCAAGAATTGGTCCATTTCTTCATGGTTGTCCATTTTACTGGCATATAGTTATTTGTAGTAGTCTCCTGTAATCTTTTGTATTTCTGCAGTGTCAGTTGTGATTTCTCCTTTTTCATTTCTAATTTTATTGATTTGCATCCTCTCCTCTTTCTCTTAATGAGTCTGGCTAAGGGTTTATCAATTTTGTTTATCTTCTCAAAGAATGAGCTTTTAGTTTTATTGATCTTTGCTATTGTTTTCTTCGTTACTATTTCATTTATTTCTGCTCTGATTTTTATGATTTCTTTCCTTCTACTGACTTTGGGTTTTTTGTTCTTCTTTCTCTAGTTGTTTTAAGTGTAGGGTTAGATTCTTTATTTGAGATTTTTCTTGTTTCTTGAGGTGAGATCGAATTGCTATAAACTTCCCTCTTAGAACCGCTTTTGCTGCATCCCATAGGTTTTGGGTCGTCGTGTTTTTGTTGTCATTTGTTTCTATGTATTTTTTCTTTGATTTCTTCAGTGATCTCTTGGCTGTTTAGTAGTGCACTGTTTAGCCTCCATGTATCTGTGTTTTTTACAGTTTTTTTTTCCTGTAATTGATTTCCAATCTCATAGCATTGTGGTCGGAAAAGATGCTTGATACAATTTCAATTTTCTTAAGTTTTCTGAGGCTTCATTTGTGACCCAAGATGTGATCTATCCTGGAGAATGTTCCATGTGCACTTGAGAAGAAAGTGTATTCTGCCACTTTTGGGTGGAATGTTCTACAAATATCAATTAAATCTATCTGGCTTATTGTGTCATTTAAAGTTTATGTTTCCTTACTTATTTTCTGTTTGGATGATCTGTCTATTGGTGTAAGTGGCATGTTAAAAGTCTGCTACTATTATTGTGTTACTGTTGATTTGTCCTTTCATGGTTGTTAGCATTTGCCTTATGTATTGAGGTGCTCCTACGTTGGGTGTATAAACATTTATAATTGTTATATCTTCTTGGATTGATCCTTTGATCATTAGGTAGTGTCCTTCCTTGTATCTTGTAACAGTCTTTATTTTAAAGTCTATTTTATCGGATACGAGTATTGCTATCCCAGCTTTCTTTTGATTTCCATTTGCATGGAATATCTTTTTCCATCCCTTCACCTTCAGTCTGTATGTGTCCCTAGGTCTGAAGTTGGTCTCTTGTAGACAGCATATATATATGGGTCTTGTTTTTGTATCCATTCAGCCAGTCTCTGTCTTTTGGTTGGGGCATTTAATCCACTTACATTCAAGGTTATTATCCATATGTATGTTCCTATTACCATTTTCTTAATTGTTTTGGGTTTGTTTTTCTAGGTCTTTTTCTTCTCTTGTGTTTCCCGTCTAGAGAAGTTTCTTTAGCATTTGTTGGAAAGCTGGCTTGGTGGTGCTGAATTCTTTTAGCTTTTGCTTGTCTGTAAAGGTTTTAATTTCTCCATTGAATCTGAATGAGATCCTTGCTGGGTACAGTAATCTTGGTTGTAGGTTTTTCTCTTTCATCACTTTAAGTATACCCTGCCACTCCCTTCTGGCCTGCAGAGTTTCTGCTGAAAAATCAGCTGATAACCTCATGGGGATTTCTTTGTATGTTATTTTTTGTTTTTCCCTTGCTGCTTTTAATATTTTTTCTTTGAATTTAATTTTTGTTAGTTTGATAAATATATGTCTTGGTGTGTTTTTCCTTGGGTTTATCTTTCATGGGACTCTCTGTGCTTCCTGGACTTGGGTGACTATTTCCTTTCCCATGTTAGGGAAGTTTTCAACTATAATCTCTTCAAATATTTCCTCAGACCCTTTCTTTTTCTCTTCTTCTTCTGGGACCCCTATAATTTGAATGTTGGTGTGTTTAGTGTTGTCCCAGAGGTCTCTGAGATTGTCTTCAATTCTTTTCATTCTTTTCTCTTTATCCTGCTCCTTGGCATTTATTTCCACCATTTTGTCTTCCAGCTCACTTATTCGTTTTTCTGCCTCAGTTATTCTGTTATTGATTGCTTCTAGTGAATTTTTCATTTCAGTTATTCTGTTGTTCATCTCTGTTTGTTTGTTCTTTAGTTCTTCTAGATCTTTGTTAAACATTTTTTGTATTTTCTCAATCCGTGCCTCCATTCTATTTCCAAGATTCTGGATCATCTTTACTATCATTATTCTGAATTCTTTTTCAGGTAGATTGCCTATTTCCTCTCCATTTATTTGGTCTTGTAGGTTTTTACCTTGCTCCTTCATCTGTGACATATTTTTTTTGCCATCTCATTTTTTTTTTTTTTTAATGAGTGGGGTTGTGTTCCTGTCTTACTGCTTGTTTGGCCTGAGGCTTCCAACACTGGAGTTTGTAGGCTGTTGGGTAGAGCTGGCTCTTGGTGCTGAGATGTGGACCTCTGTGAGAACTCACTCTGATAAATATTCCCTGGGGTCTGAGGTTCTCTGTTAGTCCAGTGGTTCTGATACAGAGCTCCCACCACAGTAGCTTTGGCTCAACCCTCCGCTTGTGAACCAAGATCTCACAAGCCACCTGTGGTGACAAAAAGAAAAAAAGAGAATAACAAAGTAAAAAATAAAATTAGACAAGGAAACTAACAGATATGTTAGAAAGAATATAAAAATAAAAATATAGATGAATCAACAACCTGAAGGTACAACAGTACCACAATAGTAAAATGAAGATGGGGGGAAAGGCCTTGGCTGTGGAGGGCAGGGCCTAAGCAAGGGTGAGGTTTGGGCTGTGGGTGGGGCCAATGCTTAAGACCCACAGGACTGCAAAACGTCCTTGGGGCCCTGGGGGGTGGGGCTTAGGCTCAAGGAAAAGAAGGGGCCCAGGCGTGCCCCCCACCCCTGGTCGCCCAGCCGGCTTCCTGAGCTCATGTGGGTGGGGCAAACGCCCTCCTCTCCTCTCCTGCTACTGTGGTCTGGAGGGCTCCTCTCGCCTGCCTCTCCTGAACTCCCCTCAGCCTCCTTCCTATGCCCCCAGGACCCATGTGTGTGTGGGGGGTGACCTTGGAGGGCAGGGGACTGGCCTGGGAGCTCAGCAGGCTCCCCAGGCCCGAGTGGGTGGGGCAAATGCCCTCCTCTTCTCTCCCACTCCTCCCAGTTGGCTCCTCCCTCCTGCCTCTCCTGATCTCCCTGGCCTCCCTCCTATTCCTCCAAGGACCCACAAGGCCTGGAGGGGGCTTTGGAGGGCAGAGCACCAGCCTGGGAGCTCAGCAGGCTCCCCGTGCCAGAGTGGGCGGAGCAATCGTCCGCCTCTTCTCTCCCGCTCCTCCCGGAGAGCCCCTCCCGCCTGCCTCTCCTGAACTCCCCTTGGCCTCCTTCCTATGCCCCCAGGACCAATGCGACCAGGGGGAGGGGGAGCCTTGGAGGGCAGGCCACTGGCCTGGGAGCTCAGCAGGCTCCCTGGGCCGGAGTCGTGGGAGCAAACTTCCTCCGCTCCTCTCCTCCCAGAGGGCCCCTCCTGCCTTCCTCTCATGATCTCCCCGGCCTCAGGGGCGCTGATCCTGTCTGGCCTCCACTTCTCCCTCCTGTGTCCCCCCACGTCCTACCGGTTCACTTGGGGGTTCCTCCCGTCTCTTTGGGTGTCAGGGTCCCCCACCAGCGGCCAGCAGGTGCCCTAGTGGTGGGGAGACGCTAACTCAGTGTCTTCCCACAGCGCCATCTTCTGCATCCTTTTTCTATTGCACACTGATCATTCTGTTCATTATTTAGGTCAATGCACTAGAACACAAATTTGAATGCTTTTATGTGGTAGGTATTTTCCATGAAATTAGGTCCAGGTTGAATTCTATTCATAAGAGAAAATTAAAGAACTTACGTTGGGTAAGTAAATTCTGAGTAATAATAACTGACATTGATGGGATTTCTATGTGCTAGGCACTGTTCTTTACATATCTTAACATATTTAATCCTCACAAAACTCCATGAGGTCCAGTGTATTATTTTCACCCTTTTAGAGACGAGAAAACTGAGGCATGGAGAAACTTGCAGAAGGTAATTCATGGAGCAAGGGCCAGAGCCAGGATTTGAGGCAGGACATCTGGCTTTAGCAACGGCACTCTTAACCACTATGTCTCTAAAATTAGTGTAATCTCTAAACTTTAGAAGTTAAGAAAGCAGTAGGAAAGGAACTTCTAAGTTCCTCTTAAGAGATCTGAATATCACAGGAGAAGAGTCATAACTAAAATTTATCAAGCAGGCACCATGTGTCAGGTACTGTGCTAAGCAATTCATATGTGTGCTCTCTGAATTGTTTTTTCCTCAGGTCCTGCTTATCTGTCAGGTCAGGTTTTTTTGTTTTTTTCCCTTAAAATTTTTTTTACCATTTTTAAACGTTACACTCCACTTATAGTTATCACAAAATATTGGTCATATTCCCTGTGTTGTACAGTATATCCTAGCAGCCTATCTTACACCCAGTAGTTTGTACCTCCCACTTCCTCACTCTTATATTGCCCCTCCCCCAACTGGTAACCACTAGTTTGTTCTCTATATCTGTGATACGCTCTTTTAACTTTGAAAACGACACTGTGAAATAAGTACTATTCTTCCTAGGTTAAAGAGGAAGACACAGGCTTATAGAGATCGAGCAGCTGCTTTCTATAAGGTTACACAATAAGTAGAATGTCTGACTAAAGACTGTGCATTCTGTGTTACCACTAGTGTACACCACCTCCCAAGACGAGAAAGTTTCTCAAATGAACTCCTTGGTGTAAAGTCAAGAATATAATTTGATATGTTGCTCTGGCTGGCTAAGCCTAACAGAGAGGTAGCTGAAGAGGTGGAGGGAAAGACTTTGCTGCTATGACCCGATGGGCCCCATCTGAAAGATGAGATGCATATTTATTGAGTGAATGAACACTATAAATAACCTGATGGTGTGGCTGATTATAGTGGAGCAGGAAAAGCTTTCTACAGGGCTCTCAAGCTGCATTTCCAGTTTGCTGAACTGTTTGGAGGGGAAAAGTTAGATTTCCATGGTTAAGCACTTTGAGAAATTATCCCATTCTAAAATAATTATAATGCCTATAAGAAGTTGGACTAATATTAAAAATATTCTCTTTAGCTTTTTTTTTTTTGTGGTACGCGGGCCTCTCACTGTTGTGGCCTCTCCCGTTGCAGAGCACAGGCTCTGGACGTGCAGGCTCAGCGGCCATGGCTCACGGGCCCAGCTGCCCCGCGGCATGCGGGATCCTCCCGGACCGGGGCACGAACCCGTGTCCCCTGCATCGGTAGGCGGACTCTCAACCACTGCGCCACCAGGGAAGTCCATGAATTTTCTTTTAAACCTCACTCATCGACCTTGTTTTTAAAATTTCTTTCCTTTGCCTGTCTTTTGGTGTAACAAGATGTTAGTTGGGATTATCTTGGAATTCCAGGTAGAGCTCCAAAGACAAAAGATGTTACCTTCACACTGTAAAGAGAGGAGCTAGGCTGTCTAAGTGGGACTTAATTAAAGATAACAACTAGTCCAGAGAACCTCACTCCCAACAGCCCAAGAAATTAAAAATTTTAAAGGAAATTCACAGGAGGGAATTCAAAAGGTTAGAGTGCTTTTTCTACTCCTCTCTGTATGAGGAAAGCGGTGCTTCTCTTCCCCGAGCCAATTCAGACTCTATTTGAATAGATAAAAGATTATTTTTTTTTCACGTAGCAGTAAGTCTGAGAGAGCTGATACCTTCAGTTATCTGCTGTTTTCTTGACCCCTCTCCCATGGTCACAGGGCATGCCCCAGCTCAAGGCAGAAAAAAAGAAGGGCCCATCTCAAGGGCATAGTCACTTTAATAAGAGAAGCCACATTGTTTTCATCCTTCTGTTTGTCTATTCTTTTACCAATACCACACTGTCTTCATTACTGTAGATGTACAGTAAGTCTTAAGACTGAGTAGCATCAGTCCTTCAACTTTGCTCTTCTTCATTTAGTTTTCAGAAGCATGTCAAACAGATTTCTTCATTATCATTTGCCCATATTCTAACACATGGCCAACCGCTTGCTGAGTGGCTGGAAAAAAACATATTTAATGTTTTAACTCAACATGCAGAGTTGGATATACCTTTTTAGTTAGCCATCTGATGGTATCCGCAGTTCCTGACAACTGCAGGTGTCAGGAAACCTTGCTATGCAGAGGTCCATGGCATCATTGTGGAGCCCACAAATGTACCCCATGAATGAGTCAGCACTGGGAGCCTACTATAAAGAAGAATATCGATAGCAAAAAGAAAAACAAAAGCCATAACAAACCCCTGCGAACTAGAAGGACTTTTGTTCCTTTTCTATAATTCCCCTACCTACTACCTTGACCCTGGAGGACATAGATGGTGGAAGGGGCAGAAGAGGAGGAAAGGTTGAAAGACCACCCCATGCCTCTTTCCCCCACTGCAAGGCTCTGAGCCAGGCAGACCTGAGCTGATGGAGTGGGAAAAGCTCTGAATTAGATGCAACACTGACATTTTAATTGGATTGGACTCTTAATATTTTAGTATCTTAAATGATGAGGAAGTAATGGGATCTGCTGAGATAAAGTTAAAGGATGGGAAGGGGAGATCTGACATAGGATCATAGTTGGGGGCTTTGTCTGGTGGATGTTAGATCCACTTCCTGACTGTGCCCCACTGATTTCAGCCTCTTCAACAAACTGGTTATGCTGGAAACTACAAACTCCTTTAATCCTAGCTGTTGACCCACAGTCCTTACTCCTAATAGGTCTTTCTGGCTCTCATCCAGTAGCCTTTTCATTGCTGTGGGGATGCTGGATCTGTCAGTAAAAGGCAACTTTAGGAGAACATTTTGGGTTATGTGGGACCAGAGAAAGCCCAGTAGGGAGACTGTAACAGGATAATAACAAATCCTGGTCTGTCACTGCCTGCCTTTGTGATCTCTCTCTAGCTCTGAGTTTCCTACTCTGAAATAAATGGTCTAAAGAAAATGATTGTAATAGATACTTCTTGTGATGGCTGCGTGGCTCCCTCCATTCTCAGACATTGCCTCTGATACCTAGGGATGTGACCTAGCATCCCTCCAGAGCTGATCAACAAGAAGAGGACATCTGTCCCAGGCCAGGGCAGGCTCTTTCCTGGCAGTACCGAATAGGGGGACACAGAGACTGAACAATATTAACATTGACTATCATTAGTAACTGAGGGTATCCCACACCTACCTACTGCTGCTGGCCTCAGAAATGCCCAACTTCTTGCTCTTTTTGGGGATTGATGGCTGATTCCCTGGTAGCCTTTCAGTAAATCCGTCACTTTGCTTAAGCTGTCCTGAACTGTTTTATATGACTTGCAATCCATGTTACTTTTTTTAAAGGGGCAATTCAACTTCCAGAATTCTTTTATTCTTTGATTTAATGGTACCTGTTACTCTTGAACAGAGATGAATTATAACTTTGAGTGCTAGTAACCATAGACACCTGGCAACTATGGCACCAGTGGGTGACTGCAGTTTTGGAAGTCTTTATACTGATGAACACTAGAGATATTCCTTTTCATAACATCAGATATTTTAAGTAGGTAAATTTGTACTTGTTACACATGGAGAATATTTTTAGTTTAATAGTTCATATTAGAGGTATAAGTGATGTTTACAGAAAAAGATTTTAGTTTCAAGTACAAGTAATAAGTGAGCCAAGTTATATTTTTCAAGTCACCATATCAGTGTGTATTATTAGATACACAGAGTCTAAAGAGTTGAGTTTATAATTGAATTGGTTTATCACTTAAATCTCATGTGCCAGGATCTCACGGTACTGACTGAATTCAGGACAATTTGTGCTCTTTAGTTAATCCTCCTTGATCATGCTGACCATTAAAAAAATAGAAATTAAATTTAACATTTTGTCTTAAACGTCATATTTTACTACACTGTAACTGGAAAGGGCATAGTTATCAAATCCCTATGAGAATAACTTCAGAATGAAAATCCCTAACCAGAATACTAAAGTATAGAAGTGTAGTTGGCTCCTCTAATATGAAACTTCCTCATCATGGACTCTTCATGGTTTTTAAAACGTTTTTGACTTCCCAAAGTGAAAGGCATGCCAATCAGTGGATAGAAAGCAGTATTGCAGAGAAGAAATAGCTAGGATTACCTTTGTGGTACTGGGTTTTGGGATGTTGCCAACTCGATCCGGGGGATGGATGATCAAGCTGAGACCAAGAAGGGTTATGTAGAATTAACTTGATGATTAATATTAGATGCATAACCATAATGTTTGTACAAATAGAGGAACATGCTGCCAAAAAATTTATAAAGTAGTTCTGAACTAGAGGCGATTCCCGCCTCCCCTAGACAAAAGTGTCTAGAGACATTTTTGGTTGTCACAATTGGTGTGTGCATGCGTGCTACTGGCATCTAGCGGGTAGAGGCCAGGGATGCTGTTAAACATCCCATAACACACTCCATAAGACAACTAAGAATTGTTCAGCCCAAAATGTCAATAGCATTGAGGTTGAAAAACCTGGTTTATAACAATTAGTTTCACATGTTTTTGTACTCAAAATGCTTCAAATATGTTTAGTCAAAATTCTTTTCCATTTCCGGAAGGGGGGCTAACGGTAAGTATTTTCACCTCGGCCCGCGGCCTAGAAAAGCCTAGAAAAACCTCCTCTTTTCTTCCGCCTACCGGTCCGCGAGTCAGAGCCCTGAGCAGAGCCCAGGAAACGAACCGTGGCGCGCGCTGGTGCAGCCGCCCCCTTTCGCGGGGAGGGGCCGGGGGCGAGGGCGCTGGGAGGTCTTTTCTCGAGTTCACGTGGCCGGAGGGTCAGACTTCGGATCTCCCTTTTGTGGCGGCGGCCAAAGAGCAACAGTACGAACTGCGGCAACCAGAGTCATGGCAGGACAGGCATTTAGAAAGTTTCTTCCCGTATTTGACCGAGTATTAGTTGAAAGAAGTGCAGCCGAAACTGTAACCAAAGGAGGCATTATGCTTCCAGAAAAATCACAAGGAAAAGTATTGCAAGCAACGGTAGTAGCTGTTAGATCAGGCTCTAAAGGAAAGGGTGGAGAGATTCAACCAGATAGTGAAAGTTCTTTTCCCAGAATATGGAGGCATCGAAGTAGTTCTAGACGACAAGGATTATTTCTTACTTACAGATGGTGACATTCTTGGAAACTACGTCGACCAAAATAAGTCACTATTGAAATGGCATCACGTGAAGCTGCCACTGAAGTTCTGAAATCTTTCATCATGTAAATAATTTCCGTTTCTTTTATAATAAAGTAACGATATCCAGACGAAAAACGAAAAACCCTCTTTTCCAGATATTCATTCAGTTAGACCACTTTTGCTTGCTAATAGATAAGCAGTACTTCATAATTTGATTTGTTTTATCTGCAATAATTATGTAACTTTGTAAACCGCTCCCAAAAGTCAGGGCAGGTTTTAATTTTCGCACATAATTTCCCCAAATCTTGCCTCTCCCTGTTACCAATTCAAAGCCTTCCCTCATTTTATTGCCCACTTGCTTCTGTTTGGCCCATTTCATTAAATAACTGAAGCACTGACCAGAAGCAAATATAGTGAGCACAGTTAACGTTTAGATAGAACTTGTCTTTTTGTGAGGTGATATCATTTCCCTTAGATTAAAAAAAAAGTATTCTTTAGGCTCTAGGCAGATGGGGATCCAGCTTATTTTCACAGTTTGGAAATGAAACAAATTTCAGATTACTCGTAGAGTCTGAGATGATTAATTCTCTTCTGTTGGAATTAATATGTTTAGGGAAAGCAAAATATTTGATTTATCTTTTTAAAAAAAATTCTGATGCTTTTCACTATTGCCATATTGGTGTTAATAATGAACTTAATTATATCCCAGAATGATACTGGCATAGACATATGATTTAGAGATGTTATAGTATTTTTTTTTAAGTTCAAGGACAAAACACATATTTTGTGGAGTCTAATTAAAGACTTTTAAAACTGTAAAATCTTTTGAGAAATAACATCCAAGTTCTGCCCCTAAATTCACAAAGCTAAAGAAATGTATAAAAATTATGAAAGAACAAACTGAAACATCAAAGTATAAATATTCACAGCGGTTGCTTTTTTTTCTTTAGTTTGGCTAGAGGTCTAAAAGCCTTTCTCTAACAAGAGGTGCTTGCTTAGAAAACCACATATGAAAAGTATCTTAGCAACTCTATTCTTTCTTGATAAGTAGTGAAATGTAGAGATTTACTACAATTTCCCCCACATTTTGAACACTTAGTATTTAGGGCAGGGCCTCTGACATCCAGCAAAATGCCTGGTACATAGCAAAAAGCCCTTGTTAAACGAATTAAAACGAACAGACAAATATTCAGATAAAAAAAATCAATGCAAGTCTGTAGTTCTTACTCCCATGCGGCTCTTACTTACCTAGAAGCTCATTATGTTATTTCCAGTTTCCTGGTGTCCACATGATCTGTTGACACATCAAATAAAAAATGTGCCAAACTAAACTTGTTTTTTTCTACCCAAGTCTGCTCCTCATTCTTGTTTCCTATTTCTCTGAATGTAACCATAATTCTCCTACTCACCCATTCCCCACATCCTTTTTTGACAGGTTGAGGTGACACCCAGCCTGTTCTGGTTCTACTGCATCTTTCCCCATCCAGTTCCCTGCTCCTAGTGTCCTCAGCCTCCACTACATTTTGTTTGGAACTGTGAATATCCTCCATTTTCGCCTGTCTTTAGTCTCTTTTTACCAAACTTTCCTAATCTTGTTGCTTGATTGCAACCCTCCCTCCCACCTCACCACCCCCACCCCCCCACCCCCGCAAAAAAAAACAAAGAAAAACGCAGTTTAGCATAATGGTTGAGAGACTGGAGTCTGGCTCGGATTTGTCTGAGCATAAAATGTAGTGATCAAGAGCTTAGGCTCTGGGGCCAAACCACTTGGTTTATGGTCTGCCATTCAAGGACTTCTTTTCTGAGCTAATTTCTCACTTCGTAGTCCAGCCAAAGTACTTCCCTCCATCTTTCCCTTGGCTTTTAGAGGCTAGTTTGCCTTACCACTAACCTGAAATAGCCTTCCTCTCCTTGGAACTTGCCCTATCATGGCACCTATACTTATTATTACCCGCTTTGTAATCTCCCTTGGGAAAACACGTTTATTGAGGGCAGGATATTATCATATTATTTTTTATATCTCCAATAAGTCATGGTGTGATTTGCATACTGTGGTTCCTCGAGAAATGTTAGGTGAATGAAATCAATTCACAGAAATAAATCCGATTCTGAGCGTCTCCCCTTGTGGACTGCGTTTATCCAAAATCATAAAACTTTACACTAAAAACGGTGAATAAAATGTATTTAAATTAAACCTTTAAAAAGGCCGACTTAAAAATTTTTCTTGAGGATCCCAAAAAGTCCTGAAGACGTTTATGGGTTTCATGTATCAATACTTAGCATATTAGAAATAACTGAGAAACATTTAAAATAGATCTTTATGTATTCGTTCTAAAAATAATAAATGCACTAAATGTTAAGAGAAATAATGCATATTCATTATTTATGTTGTATTCATCTGACCATTCTCCGCGTCTTACACAACTCCCAGCACGCAGAAGACGCTGGACTCTTATTAGGAGAACAAGGTCCGGCCCTCCTCACCCCGCCCAGCGGCCAACCGCCAGCGCATCCGAGGCTCCTGGGACACGCGGCCCGCCCCCTCCGCGCGCCGGCGCCGGGTGTCAAGGCGCACGCGCAGAGCTCCGAGAGGCCCAGCCGAAGAGAGGGCGGCCGCGGCCGTAACTTACCCCTCCCCTCGTCGCGCACGCCGGGAACCCGTCGCCGCGGCTGCTTCGGCTGCGGCGGTCGGTTGTCGTGATGGACTGTCCGTGGAATGAGCTGTCCCTTGCCTTTTCTCGTACTTCCATGTTTCCCTTTTTTGACATCGCCCACTACCTGGTGTCGGTGATGGCACTGAAGCATCAGCCGGGTGAGTGCGGGGCGCCGAGGACCGGCCCCCTCGGAATCCCCCTCACAGCGAGTACGACCTGAGCGGGGTAGCGGCCGAGCTGCCCCCCTCGCCCGGAGTCCTATAGTCGAGCTAGAGGGGCGCCAAGAGGTGCCCGTCCGACCCCTCGAGTACAGGTGGGGAAAATGAGGCCCGGGCGGTCCTCGCCAAAGGAGGCGCTGGGTTGGGGGGAGCGCGGGGGCGCCCCACCGCCGCGGGCGGGACTCCCGGGACAGGTGACAGGGCGGCCGCAGCCGCTGTTGGGAGCCCAGGACTGCCCGCGTCCGCCCAGGGGTTGCGCCGTCTCCCGGCGGTGCCACCAGTTCCTTGGAAAGTATTTTAAAATGACCTGGGAACAAAGCTCCCGGAGACAGCACGTCTGACTTCGTCGCTTGGGGTAGTGAATGGTTCTGGACGGCTCTTCGGTTTTGAAAGTTGGGTAAACACTGAAATAAAGAGCCTTAAGTAGGCACCCCCAGGTTCCCCTTAACGTAGAGGTCTCCCACCTTGTTTAGCATGTTAGACAATGATTGCTGAGAGGAGTGGCTTCCCATTTTGGGTCACATGAGTGACGTTGTAGAAGAAAAGCCATTTGCCGTAGCTTCCCTTCTCTGCACAGTGGGGATGTGGTCTTAATACAGAGTTTTGAGCTCTTTCAAGTATGCACACAAGGAGCAATATTTGTTTTTTCTTGTATTTTACATTCAGGATATATTTGCTTCTGTATTGCTTTACTTTTGCCCTTATTCTACGTGCCTTTTCATTTTATGCTTTCTTCTTTTTTTGAGATCAGGCATTTTCTTTGCCTTACTTTCTCTGTGTTCATGCTGCTTTTAATCTGCCTTGTCCTACAGTCAGTGAGTGAGGGATTGAGGATGATGCTGTACCTCTTATGGTCTGTTTTTTGCGGGTTTTTTTGTTTTCTTTAAAACCCTTGGACCTCAGAAATATTTTTCATTTAAATTGAAATTTGTAGTTCAGCCTAAATCATTGTTTGGTAGCAGTTTTGACCTGGATAAGGGGAATATTAGTGTATTAAATCGGGACAGATAATCTGCATAAGAGACTGCTTCCTTGATTCGAAAATAAGTACATTTTATTATTATGCCATATTCAGTATTTGGTATTTTCTTTTTTTTTTTTGTGGTACGCGGGCCTCTCACTGTTGTGGCCTCTCCCGTTGTGGAGCACAGGCTCCGGACGCGCAGGCTCAGCGGCCGTGGCTCACGGGCCCAGCCGCTCCGCGGCATGTGGGATCTTCCTGGACCGGGGCACGAACCCGTGTCCCCTGCATAGGCAGGCGGACTCTCAACCACTGCGCCACCAGGGAAGCCCTGGTATTTTCTTGTATAGCTTAAATCAGAGGTTCTCAAAGTGTGGTCCAGGAGCCCCTGGGGTTCCTGACACTTCCAACTCAAAATTATTTTCATAATAATATGCAGATGTCATCTTTTTCACACTCATTTTCTCACAAATATACAATGGAGTTTTCCAGAGGCCACATGACCTGCCGTACTGTAACAGGTTGAATGCAGAAGCAGATATGAGAATCCATCTGTTTTCAATTTGAAGCAGACATGAAAGAGATTTACTAAAAAAGTGTGAGTTTTCTCACCAAATATTTTTTGCTTTGGAAAATAGTTATTTTTCATGAAAAATATATTATTTTTTAACATTTAGTGCATTTATTATTTAAAAAATGAATACTTAAAGAACTATTCAAAAATTGTCTCATTTATGATTTCTAATAAGCTAATAAATATTGATAACCCACATAAAGAAAAGCTTTTTAGGGGGTCTTCAAGAATTTTGTTTTGGAGTCAGCCTTTTTAAAGGTTTAATTTACCTGTATTATATTCACCCTTTTAAATATAAAGTTCTATGATTTTGGACAAACACATACAGTCATGTAACTACCACCACAATCAAGATAGAGAACAGTTTCATCACCCACCCCAGATTCCCTCCTGCCCCTTTGTAGTCAGCCCTCCCCAAGCCCCTGGCAACCATTCATCTGCTCACTAATTTTGGGGGGGTGCAGAGGAGTCCTGAGACCAAAAACCTTGAGAACCATTGGACTAATTGGATGCTAGTACAGTGTTACACATGGTGTAAAAATATATTCCAGTACCAGTACTTGTAAACATGTAAAAATTATAGAATTCACACAAAAGAGTGAACCTGCTTTTACTAGAATTGTGTTAGACTGTCCTTTCACAGTATTGGCAGTTATCAGTCCTAAATATCTTGTTATTCTGATGATCAGAAAACATAGTTTTCATTTGCATCTGTCATAGTTACTAATGTTTGCTGGCCATTTGTATTTATACTTATATAAATCTATTGAGTTGATCATATTGTTTTTCCTGTTTAAAATGTAATACATTTAAAAAAATGAATTATCCTTACATTTTTGGAATAAACTGTTTGATGTATTAGTTTAATTCATTAGGGATTTTCATTTGCCAATACTTATATAAAACTACTTAACTGGCAACTTTTTTCTGTTCCCCAGGGACTGATTCTTTAGAACACAGACCTGTAGTACAATAAAACCACGATTCATCTATGTACTGCTACCCGGGTTCTTCTTATCCTTATCTCCTCAGGCATGTTACTCCTTGAGACTCTTGACTTTTGGAATGTACTCTATCACTGCCAGTACCTCACTCCCCACTTTCTATAGTTTACATCTTATGGCTTACAGACTATGCCTAGATCTAGACTACTGAGGGCAAGTGGGTAAAGGGGATTAACTCTTTCTATCTGTGGTGTTGATAAGGATGGCATCTTTTTTTTTGTTTGGTTTAGGTTGTAGGCCTTCAAATCCAAGGAAAGATGATTGTCCCCCCTACCCCCTTCCTTTTCCATGTGACTTGCACTTCATAAGTGAAACCATCAGGGGGTGTTTTTAAAATTTTTTATTTATTTTAAAATTTTTATTGGAGTATGGTTGCTTTATAATGTTGTGTTAGCCTCCACTGCACAACAAAGTGAATCAGCCATACACATACAGATATCCCCTCCCATTTAGATTACCACAGCATCAGGGGGTATTTAATATGTTGGATTCTTTTTTATTTCTTAGTTTACTTCCATTTGCCTCATACTTAACCTTAGTTCCTCTTGAACTCTGGCATCTGATTGTCTATAGCTTTTAGTTTTGGCTAGTAGTGTAGGGGTTTTTTTGGTTTGTTTTTTCTATTTTCCTGGGCATTTTATTAGGAAGTTGGAAAATGCTGCTTTGGGAATTGTTGGTCAGAAACCATTTTAACGGAATGTTTATGTCATCAGCTGTAATCTCTCTTACATTTTTAATCTGTGTTCTCTGTTTTTTTCCTATTAAAATAAACACATTAATCCTACATTCATATCCGATTGCTATTTTCTGTAAGACATCCTGAAAATTTAATCTACAATGACCTCCACTTGATTTTTACACACAAAATCTATTATTTTACTCTTAATTCTCTGACCACTATTTTGCTAACTTCCCTCAAATCATATGTAGTTCAATTAAGCAAATTTTCACTGTAGTAGGTACTAGATTAGATGTTGAGGATACCAAGATGAAAGTTACTGTTATAGCTCTGAAAGAATTCAACTGTGCTGTTGTCACTGTAATGTCCTCTGCCTCCCCCTCCTCCTCCTTCTCTTTCCTTGCAGTGTCACATAAGGTTGCATTACCTTTCTTATACGTTAATAATATTCATTCATTTCAGATACGTGGAAAACATTTCAGTGTCTTCATTCTAATCCTCATACATCTCTTTAGGTAGGTATTACTGAACACATTTTACAGATGAGGACTCTTACAGGAATAAAATAACCTTACTTAAGTCACATAGTTTAGTAAATTATGGAGCTAGTTCTTGGGCTAATTTCAAAGTTCTCAACTATTCTGTGCTCTCTCTTTGCAGATACATTTAATGTTCCAGGTTTCTCAATATTTAGCAATTTCTCAATAAGTTGTCATTTGACATCGTTATTTTCTCCCATGATTTCGGTCATTTCCACATCACCATTCAGTTTCTCATTTGTTTTCAGGAATTAAATCCAGGAATAAAGTTTGTCATTGTTCCTTCCTCTAATCTGTGGGAGATGAAAAGATTAATAAAACAAGAATTTATCAGTTCTGGGGATTCTGGGAAGATGGCAGCATACTTTTGCTATCTTTATGAATTCCGACGTAAGCACATACAGAAAAGTGCAAAAGTAATCGTAAATGTATAGTTCAGTGAATTTTCAGAATGAGCACAACTATGTTAATCAACATCCAGGTAAAAATAGAACAACTATGATCCCCCCCAAAGGCCTCTTTGTTATAGCATGCTTTTAAAAGAGCAGATTCGGCCCAGTGTGGGGTGGAAAAGGATGTCTCAGAAATGACAGTCCATAATTTACTTATGTGAGTACAGAGAATCTTACTTAAATATCTTTAATATATATTTTTTAACATCTTTATTGGAGTATAATTGCTTTACAATGTTGTGTTAGTTTCTGCTGTATAACAAAGTGAATCAGCTATACATATACATATATTATACATGTATCCGCATATGCCCTCCTTCTTGAGTCTCCCTCTCATCCTCCCTATCTCACCTCTCTAGGTGGTCACAAAGCACCAAGCTGAGCTCCCTGTGCTATGTGGCTGCTTCCCACTAGCTACCTATTTTACATTTGGTAGTGTATGTATGTCCATGCCACTCTCTCACTTCGTCCCAGTCTACCCTTCCGCCTGCCCATGTCCTCAAGTCCATTCTCTACGTCTGCATCTTTATTCCTGTCCTGCCCCTAGGTTCTTCAGAACCATTTATTTTATTTTAGATTCCATATATATGTGTTAGTGTACGATATTTGTTTTTATCTTTCTGACATACTTCACTCTGGATGACAGTCTCTAGGTCCATCCACCTCACTATAAATACCTCAATTTCGTTTCTTTTTATGGCTGAGTAATATTCCATTGTATATATATATATATATATATATATATATATATACCCACATCTTCTTTATCCATTTGTCTGCCAATGGGCATGTAGGTTGTTTCCATGCCCTGGCTATTGTAAATAGTGCTGCAATGAACATTGTGGTACATGTGTCTTTTTGAATTATGGTTCCCTCTGGGTATATGCCCAGTAGTGGGATTGCTGGGTCATATGGTAATTCGATTTTTAGTTTTTTAAGGAACCTCCATACTGTTCTCCATAGAGGCTGTATCAATTTACATTCCCACCAACAGTGCAGGAGGGTTCCCTTTCTCCACACCCTCTCCAGCATTTACTGTTTGTAGATTTTTTGATGATGGCCATTCTGACAGGTGTGAAGTGATACCTCATTGTAGTTTTGATTTGCATCTCTCTAATGATTAGTGATGTTGAGCATCATTTCATGTGTTTGTTGGCAGTCTGTATATCATCTTTGGAGAAATGTCTGTGTAGGTCTTCTTTTCATTTTTGGATTGGGTTGTTTGTTTTTTTGATACTGAGCTGCATGAGCTGCTTGTATATTTTGGAGATTAATCCTTTGTCAGTTGCTTCATTTGCAAATACTTTCTCCTATTCTGAGGGTTGTCTTTTCGTCTTGTTTATGGTTTCCTTTGCAGTGCAAAAGCTTTTAAGTTTCATTAGGTCCCATTTGTTTATTTTTGTTTTTATTTCCATTTCTCTAGGAGGTGGGTCAAAAAGGATCTTGCTATGATTTATGTCAAAGAGTGTTCTACCTATGTTTTCCTCTAAGAGTTTGACAGTGTCTGGCCTTACATTTAGGTCTTTAATCCATTTAGAGTTTATTTTTGTGTATGGTGTTAGGGAGTGTTCTAATTTTATTCTTGCACATGCAGCTGTCCAGTTTTCCCAGCGCCATGTATTGAAGAGGCTGTCTTTTCTCCATTGTATATTCTTGCCTCCTTTATCAAAGACAAGGTGACCATATGTGTGTGGGTTTATCTCTGGGCTTTCTGTCCTGTTCCATTGATCTATATTTCTGTTTTGGTGCCAGTACCATACTGTCTTGATTACTGTAGCTTTGTGGTGTAGTGTGAAGTCAGGGAGCCCAGTTCCTCCAGCTTTGTTTATCTTTCTCAAGATTGCTTTGGCTATTCAGGGTCTTTTTGTTTCCATACAAATTGTGAAATTTTTTGTTCTGGTTCGGTGAAAAATGCCACAGGTAGTTTGATAGGGATTGCATTGAATCTATAGATTGCTTTGGGTAGTATGGTCATTTTCACAGTGTTCTTCCAATCCAAGAATATGGTATATCTGTCCTGTTTTTATCATCTTTAATTCCTTTCATCAGTGTCATATAGTTTTCTGCATACAGGTCTTTTGTCTGCTTAGGTAGGTTTATTCTTAGGTATTTTACTCTTTTTGTTGCAGTGGTAAATGGGAGTGTTTCCTTAATTTCTCTCTCAGATTTTTCATCATTAGTGTATAGGAATGCAAGAGATTTGTGTGCATTAATTTTGTATCCTGCTACTTTAACAAATTCATTGGTTAGCTCTAGTAGTTTTCTGGTAGCATCTTTAGGATTCTCTATGTATAGTATCTTGTCAGCTGCAAACAGTGACAGTTTTACTTCTTCTTTTCCAATTTGTATTCCTTTTCTTTCTTTTTCTTCTCTGATTGCTGTGGCTAAAACTTCCAGAGAGTGGGCATCCTTGTCTTGTTCCTGATCTTAGTGGAAATGGTTTTAGTTTTTCACCACTGAGAATGATGTTGGCTGTGGGTTTGTCATATATAGCCTTTATTTTGTTGAGGTAAGTTCCCTCTATGCCTACTTTCTGGATGGTTTTTATCATAAATGGGTGTTGAATTTTGTTGAAAGCTTTTTCTGCATCTATTGAGAAGATCATTTGATTTTCTCCTTCAGTTTGTTAATATGGTGTATCACATTGATTGATTTGCCTATATTGAAGAATCTGTGCATTCCTGGGATAAACCCCACTAGATCATGGTGTATGATCCTTTTAATGTGCTGTTGAATTCTGTTTGCTAGTATTTTGTTGAGGATTTTTGCATCTATGTTAATCAATGATATTGGCCTGTAGTTTTCTTTCTTTGTGACATCTTTGTCTGGTTTTGGTATCAGATAATGGTGGCCTTGTAGAATGCATTTGGGAGTGTTCCTCCATCTGCTATATTTTGGAAGAGTTTGAGAAGGATAGGTGTTAGCTCTTCTCTAAATGTTGATAGAATTCATCTGTGAAGCCATCTAGTCCTGTGCTTTTGTTTGTTGGAAGATTTTTAATCACAGTTTCAATTTCAGTGCTTGTGATTGGTCTGTTTATATTTTCTGTTTCTTCCTGATTCAGTCTCAGAAGGTTGTGCTTTTCTTAGAGTTTGTCCATTTCTTCCAGATTGTCCATTTTATTGGCATATAGTTGCTTGTAGTAATCTCTCATGGTCGTTTGTATTTCTGCAGTGTCAGTTGGTACTTCTCCTTTTTCATTTGTAATTCTGTTGATTTGAGCCTTTTCCCTTTTTTTCTTGATGAGTCTGGCTAATGGTTTATCAATTTTGCTTATCTTCTCAAAAAACCAGCTTTTAGTCTTATTGGTCTTTGCTATTGTGTCCTTCATTTCTTTTTCATTTATATCTGATCTGGTTTTTATGATTTCTTTCCTTCTGCTAATATTTTTTTTTGTTGTTCTTCTTCTTTCTCTGATTGCTTTAGGTGTAAGGTTTGATTGTTCATTTGAGATATTTCTTGTTTCTTGAGGTAAGATTGTTTTGCTATAATCTTTCCTTTTAGAACTGCTTTTGCTGCATCCCATAGGCCTTGGGTCATTGTATTTTCATTGTCATTTGTTTCTAGGTATTTTTTGATTTCCTCTTTGGTTTCTTCATTGGTCTCTTGGTTATTAAGTAGTGTATTGTTTAGCTTCCATGTGTTTGTATTTTTTACAGGTTTTTTCCTGTAATTGGTATCTAGTCTCATAGCGTTGCGGTCGCAAAACATACTTGATACGATTTCAGTTTTCTTAAATTTACCAAGGCTTGATTTGTGACCCAAGATATGATCTATTCTGCAGAATGTTCCATGTCCACTTGAGAAGAAAGTGTATTTTGTTGTTTTTGGACGGAATGTCCTATAAATATCAATTAAGTCCATATCGTTTAATGTGTCATTTAAAGCTTGCATTTCCTTATTTATTTTCATTTTGGATGATCTGTCCATTGGTGAAAGTGGGGTGTTAAAGTCCCCTGCTATTATTTTGTTACTGTTGATTTCCCCTTTTATGGTTGTTAATATTTGCCTTATGTATTGAGGTGCTCCTATGTTGGGTGCATAAGCATTTACAATTGTTACATTTTCTTCTTGGATTGATCCCTTGGTCATTATGTAGTGTCTTTCTTTGTTTGTTGTAGTAGTCTTTATTTTAAAGTCTATTTTATCTGATATGAGTATTGCTACTCCAGCTTTCTTTTGATTTCCATTTGTATTGAATAAATTTCTTCATCCTCTCACTTTCAGTCTGTATGTGTCCCTAGGTCTGAAGTGAGTCTCTTGTAAACATCATATATATAGGTCTTGTTTTTGTATCCATTCAGCCAGTCTGTGTCTTTTGGTTGGAGTTTTTAATCCGTTTACATTTAAGGTAATTATCAATACGTATGTTCCTATTACTGTTTTCTTAATTGTTTCAGGTTTGTTATTTTAGGTCTTTTCCTTCCCTTGTGTTTCCTGCCTAGAGAACTTACTTAAGCATTTGTTGTAAAGCTGGTTTGGTAGTGCTGAATTCTCTTAGCTTTTGCTTGTCTGTAAAGGTTTTAATTTCTCCGTCGAATCTGAATGAGATCCTTGCTGGGTAGAGTAATCTTGGTTTTAGGTTTTTCCCTTTCATCACTTTAAATATGTCTTGCCACTCCCTTCTGGCTTGCAGAGTTTCTGCTGAAAGATCAGCTGTTAACCTTGTGGGGATTCCCTTGTATGTTATTTGTTGCTTTTCCCTTGCTGCTTTTAATATTTGTTCTTTGTATGTAATTTTTGATAGTTTGATTAATATGTGTCTTGGCATGTTTCTCCTTGGATTTGTCCTCTAGGGGACTCTATGCTTCCTGGACTTGATTGACTATTTCCTTTCCTATATTAGGGAAGTTTTCAACTATAATCTCTTCAAATATTTTCTCAGACTCTTTTTCTCTTCTTCTTCTGGGAGCCCTATAATTAAAATGTTGGTGCGTTTAATGTCCTAGAGGTCTCTGAGACTGTCCTCAATTATTTTCATTCTTTTTTCTTTATTCTGCTCTCTGGTAGTTATTTCCACTATTTTATCTTCCAGGTCACTTATCCGTTCTTCTGCCTCAGTTATTCTGCTATTGATTCCTTCTAGAGCAGTTTAAATTTCATTTATTGTGTTGTTCATCATTGTGTGTTTGCTCTTTAGTTCATCTAGTTCTTTGTCAAACGTATCTTGTGTTTTCTCCATTCTATTTCCAAGATTTTGGATCATCTTTACTACCGTTACTCTGAATTCTTTTTCAGGTAGACTGCCTATGTCGTCTTCATTTGTTTGGTCTGGTTGGTTTTTACTTTGCTCCTTCACCTGCTGAGTATTTCTCTGTCTTCTCAGTTTGCTTAACTTACTGTGTTTGGAGTCTCCCTTTTGCAGGCTGCAGGTTTGTAGTTCCCGTTGTTTTTGGTGTCTGCCCCCAGTGGGTAAGGTTGGTTCAGTGGGTTGTGTAGGTTTCCTGGTGGAGGGCACTGGTGCCTGTGTTCTGGTGGATGAGGCTGGATCTTGTCTTTCTGGTGGGCAGGACCGTGTCCAGTGTTGTGTTTTGGGGTGTCTGTGAACTTATGAGTTTAGGCAGCCTCTCTGCTAATGAGTGGGGCTGTGTTCTTGTTAGTTGTTTGGCATGGGATGTCCAGCACTGGAGCTTGCTGGTCGTGAGAGGAGCAGGGTCTTAGTGTTGAGATGGAGATCTCTTGGAGAGCTCTCGCTGATTGATATTACATGGGGCCAGGAGGTCTTGTTGGTCTAATGTCCTGAACTCTCCCACCTCAGAGGCTCAGGCCTGACACCTGGCTGGAGCACCAAGACCCTGTGTGCTACCCGGCTCAGAAGAGAAGGGAGAAAAAAAAAGAAAGAAAAATAAATTAAATGTAGTTATTAAAATAAAAAATAAGAATAAATAATAAAATAAAAGAAAGCAAGCAAACCAGTAAACGAATCCACCAATGATAAGAATCACTGAAAACTATACTATGATAAACATAGAAATCAGTAACCAGGGTGTTGCATTCAGCAAACCCCAAGTCTACAGTTGCTCCCAAAGCCCACTGCCTCAATGTTGGGATGATTCGTTGTCTATTCAGGTATCCCACAATGCAGGGTACATCTAGTTGACTGTGGAGATCTAATCTGCTGCTCCTGAGGCTGCTGGGAGAAATTTCCCTTTCTCTTCTTTGTTCCCACAGCTCCCGGGGTTCAGCTTTGGATTTGGCCCTGCCTCTGTGTGTAGGTCGCCCTCTGGCGTCTGTTCTTCGCCCAGACAGGACAGGGTTAAAGGAGCCGCTGATTAGGGGGCTCTGGCTCACTCGGGCGGTGGTCGGGAGGGGTACAGAATGCGGGGTGAGCCTGCGGCAGCAGAGGCTGGCATGACGTTGTAACAGCCTGAGGCGCCATGCGTTCTCCCGGGGAAGTTGCCTCTGGATCACTGGACCCTGGCAGTGGCGGGCTGCACAGGCTTCCCAGAGGGGAGGTGTGGATAGTGACCTGTGCTTGCACAAAGACTTCTTGGTGGCTGCAGAAGCAGGCTTAGCATTTCATGCCTGTCTCTGGGGTCCGTGCTGATAGCTGCGGCTTGTGCCTGTTTCTGAAGCTTGTTTAGGTGGTGTTCTGAATCTCCTCTCCTCGCACACCCCGAAACAATGGTCTCTTGCCTCTTAGGCAGTTCCAGACTTTTTCCCGGACTCCCTCCTGGTTAGCTGTGGAGCATTAGCCCCCTTGAGGCTGTGTTCACTCAGCCAACCCCAGTCGTCTCCCTGGGATCTCACCTCCGAAGCCCGATCCTCAGCTCCCAGCCCCCATCCACCCTGGTGGGTGAGCAGACAAGCCTCTCACGCTGTTGAGTGCTGGTCAGCACTGACCTCTGTGTGGGAGTCTCTCCGCTTTGCCCTCCGCACCCCTGTTGCTGCGCTCTCCTCCATGGCTCTGAGGCTTCCCTCTCCCACCTACTCCTCATCTCTGCCAGTGAAGGGGCTTCCTAGTGTGTGGAAACGTTTCCTCCTTTACAGCTCCCTCCCCAAGTTGCAGGTCCTATCTCTATTCTTTTGTCTCTGTTTTTTCTTTTTTCCTTTCCCCTACCCAGGCAGGTGGGGAGTTTCTTGCCTTTTGGGAAGTCTGAGGTCTTCTGCCAGCGTTCAGTAGGTGTTCTGTAGGAGTTGTTCCACACGTACATGTATTTTTAATGTATTTGTTGGGAGGAATGTGATCTCCACGTCTTACTCCTTCGCCATCATGAAGGTCCTCTCTTTAATATTTTTTAAGCTAAAGGAAAGTTAGAATATTTGAGTGACCTGACAAAACATTGATCAGGGAGTGTGCTGTAGTAGAAAGCATTCATAAAGTCAGAAGTCGGAAGACCAGTGTTTAGTTCAAACTCTACCACTAACTAGGTAGCTTGGGATAAGAACTTAAAACTCAGTATTTAAAACTCAGAACTTAAAACTCAGTGAGTGAGGTGGACCAGAGCACCAGCTGAGCAGTGTCCCCTCTCCAGGAGTCTTCAGTTTTGAGTCTAAAGAGCTCTTCCTCCAAGCTTCTAAGTTTTAATAATTTCAGCCTATCTTTTGTTCCCCCAGGAGTGGTAACAGCTTTCTATAGTTGATACTTCTGTGACACCATAGTATTTACTTTTTACTTTTTCAATAATCTAGTTAACAATTTTATACCTACTTACTTATTTACATTAAATCCTTTCTGTTAATAAAACTTTGTATTTTCTGTTTCCTGACTGGACTCTGGTACAGAAACCTAGGAGTGGGGTTTAACTACATGCTTTCTGGTTTCCATATGTAATATTAAGATATCTAAAGTGCTGGCTATTTCCTGTCCATAGATCTAGTCAGTATAATGCCTTCAGTGTGGCAGGCCAGTGTGATGTTTTGTGGACTGTCAATATGATCATAATTTCTGTGGACTTATTTAGAGAGCAGGAGAGTTGACATAGATCTGAGGCAAGACTGTGATAGTGTACTGTTAAACCTGTCAGGTAAAAGCAAAGTGTTTCTGGGATTCTTTGCAAATTAATATGGAGAAAAAAGCATTTCTTTACTAGGTTACAGAGGTTAATGCTGATTTGTTCTAGTAAAAATACTGTATTTTGAATACCAGCTGCAGTTGGAGTCATTACCAGTCTGTATTTAAGATAGTTCATAATTATTTTTCAAGATCCATCTGCTTTACATATAGCCCAAGCAAGCAAGTTAAGTGGAATGTGATAGCTATCATCATCTTTCATCTTTCATGTTTTTGGTTATGGTACTCATCTCTGTAATACTGCTTTGTAAAAATATCTTGGTGAGGAGAAGAAACTCTAGGGGCTTCTACCTGATCATTCCTATCATAATGATTCTTATTCCAAGGATCAGAGAATCAATATGCAGAGTGTGCCAGTTGCTAAGTATGTCTAGTCTAGTTATACATTAAGGAACTGGGGAAATAACCACAGCCGTGGATTTACCTGGCCCACTATGATTCATACTTGATATAAAACTCCTTGAATTGTGTCACAGGTAATCTCTAAGCCATTGTTGCCTACATGATTATTTTAAAGTATTTTGATGAAAAAGCATACTTGAGGCATATGAGCTAGATTATGTTGTTAATT
This sequence comes from Delphinapterus leucas, assembly GCF_059928025.1. NCBI lineage: Eukaryota > Metazoa > Chordata > Mammalia > Artiodactyla > Monodontidae > Delphinapterus > Delphinapterus leucas. Next base: position 97,931,866 of record NC_143134.1, read on the forward strand.
TTTCTTTTTAAAGAGATAAATCTATAAATGGGAAAGACTAGGGCAAAAGTTTACTAATATGCAATTTAAAAATACTTAACCTCTGGAGATGAGGCTTTAAGAAGGCTAGAGCATTCCCCTGCTTCTTTCCGGAAGTCATATTAACCACCAGCAAGCCGAATGCTAACTGTTTGGAAATAGCTACAGTGTAACTATTTCTTAAAAACGGAGACACACTGCGGAACTAAAGTAGACTGAGTATATCAAAATAAAGAAGTCATGTGTGCAGTACATTAAAGAATATCTTTCTAGTCTTTGTTTTAACTAAGTTAGTAAAAGTATGTTAAACATAGTCTAATAGGGCTTCCCTGGTGGTGCAGTGGTTGAGAGCCCGCCTGCCGATGCAGGGGACGCGGGTTCGTGCCCCGGCCTGGGAGGATCCCACATGCCGTAGAGCGGCTGGGCCCATGAGCCATGGACGCTGAGCCTGCACCTCCGGAGCCTGTTGCTCCGCAGCGGGAGAGGCCACAGCAGTGAGAGGCCCGCGTACCACAAAAAACAAAAACAAAAACATAGTCTAATAATACTTCATTTGGCCAGAGAATGGGATTATTTTGTGGATGTGATTTTAAATGAATTTAAGGGAGTAGAATGTGACTTTATTTCTCAGCTTTCATTTCATAATGAAAATATTTTGATGTTAAAGTCCCCAGGTGATTATATGTACTTCAGATATCTTATACTTTTTTTTTTTTGTACGCGGGCCTCTCACGTTTGTTTAAAACTGAGAAGAAATTAAAGATATCATATTAACTATTTTTTCTACTGAAAATTATTTATATGCCCTAAAGATATACAGCTGTTTCTGGTTAACTTTCTGTATTTTTTTTTAATATAAATTTTGAAAGCATCATACTTTTATTTATTTGGCCCTGTCTCATGGCATGCCGGATCTTAGTTCCCTGACCAGGGATTAAACCCGCACCCCCTGCGGTAGAAGCACAGGGTCGTAACCACTGGACTGCCAGGGGAGTCCTGTGTTTTCATAATTTAACTTCACATTAAACTGACTGGTGCCAGTACGATATATACAAAGGAACATCATACCCAAAGAACTTTGTCATAAGATTGCCCCATGCTGAAAAATGTGTTATGGTGGTGTGTGTACTGAAGAAAGCTTTAAAGAAAGGTCTGTTTGAGTTAGAGAAATATTTCTGGCTGACATAATTTTGAAAATCAGGCAAAAAAGACTGGTATGAGAGAGACCCTCCCTTTAACTGTGTTCTTTTCCTTTTTTTTTGGTCTAATAAGATCTTAGTTTCATTGATTTAAGACTGTTGGGGTTATGAGTACCTTTTCAGTGCCATAATGTGTCATTCTCATCCCAGTTTTGCAGTAAGAACTCAAAAGTATTATATCTTGGGCTCAGATAATTGAGTCAGAAGCAGCCCAAGGATTGCATTCTCCTTGCCTCTTTTCTCTCTTGTCAGTGATCAATCCATTCAGCACACAAATCAACAGAGTGTCTGACATGTACTAGGTAGTAAATATGTATTTTTATGTATATTCTCTTATTTTAAGTTCTTATAAGTTATGTATTATTCTCATTTTATGAAACTTGAAGTTTAAGCCAAGAGAGGTTAGAGGTCCTACAAAGAGTCACAAAACTGGTACGTAATCACAGTTATCTCTGTGACTTGTGATAAAACTAAGGGAAATTAATGGTAGTAAAATGATCATGCTTACACTCTTGAAATATTGCACATATATTTTTCTGTTGTACAATAAACATTTGTTGAGCATCTACTTTATACTAAAGTTTCTTAGAGTCTCAAGGGGTATCAGTCTTATAGTGGAGCTAACACTTGTGAACAAAAACTAGAACATGATATATTTTAAGAGGAAAGGATAAAATACCGTGAAAGTTGAGGGAAAAGGAAAGTTATTTTGACAGACTTAATCGGAAATGCATATTACATGAGTGAATACTTTGTGTGAAAGCATCAAATTTAGTAAATTTGATTTGGATTGTTTTAGTGGTCAAAGGAAAACTTTTTTGGTATATTTGAATTTGCCTAAGCCTGATTGTTGTGTCAGATGGATGATAGTAATGCTAAATCTTCCATTAGAACAACGCTAAGGGATACAGAGGATACAGACATATTCCCTAATTGTATATTTACCAGAAGTAATCAGTTACTTTGGAATGTGTCTTCATAGTAACTGTGTAATGATGGGCCCATTGTAACTCTCATTCACTTAGAGCTCCCATTTCCAGAATGTGTGTGCAGAGCTAACCAGGGTATGGCCTGAGAGAGAGAGAGGGACACACCCACACCCACACAGACAAACACACACAAAGACAAGGTTGGGGGAGAAGAAGGTCTTGAGGGGGAAAAAGCGTGTGCATGTGTAAATAAGCACAGAAAAAGAAGTCTGGAAGTTGCCACCCTACAGAAAATGAGTGTGACTGAAGGGTAGAAGTAGAGAGGAAAGGGTAATTTTCTTTTCTTTTCTATTTACTTCTATAATAATAGTGATAGCTAATAGTTGTTGCTTACTGTTTTGTTTTGTTTTTTTTTAAGATGTGGGAAAGCAGTTACCTTGTTCACTTCACACAGAGAGTAAGTGCTGGAGCCAGGATTTATACCTCGGCAATTAAGCTCCAGAGTCTGGATTCTTAAGCACTCTGTATTGCCTCTCAATGTGAGAATGGCTTAGTAAGGCAGCTAGTGTCCACTGACTAAAAGAAAAGATCATGTTCATATATTATGCTGACTAGCCAATGTTCTAAACAGTCATCATCGTACAGGGCAATACTGAACAGTGCCCGTATACATATTTTGATGGATAGCAATATATATGTGTAGAGAGACATAGTGGTGTCACATCTTACATAGGGGTTTGGCTCTATAAAGACAGCATGGCCATGTATCATCAAAATAACTCTTGAATAATTCTTAAGTTTAGGGGAAATTGCTGCACTGGAGATAGACATCCTGTTTTTTAGTAAGTTTTTCAAAACTAGTTTTCCTTCCATATTGATACAAGTCACCATTTCTTGAGTTATCACCAGATGCATATCATTAAACCTTGGCATCACTTCATTTGACGATATATACACACCATCGAAAATTTACGTCTTCCAACTCATGTTCACTCCTGGGCACATTTTATTGTGTGGAATGGTGGGTTGTGCAGTATTTAAATTTTTATCTCCCTCTTTTTTTTTTTCCCATGAGCACATAGAGATGAATTCCCATGTTAGTACAAGTATGACGATATTACCCTACTGAATTCACACATACATTTGTATAGTTTGTTTTGTTGTTTCTTTTTGCATAAAAGGGCCTCTCCCTAAGAGGTAATAACAGTTAACAGTTTGGTTGGGTATTCTTGCAGACCTTCTTTTATGCATTAGCTGCATGTGTACATACCTATAGAAATGTATAGTTTTCTGTTTTCCCCCTGTAAATGATTTCTTACTGTACATATTCATATAAATATGGTTTTCTTCTTGTCACGTCAGTGCATGTAAAGCTGCTACATTGTTTTGAATCGATGCATTATATTCCTCAGATTGGTTATGACATAATTTGCTAAATTTTAATTTAATTATACAATTAACAAACACTTTATTTTAAAGAATTCAGATATAATTAAATAATATAATCAATATAATTAAATAAATTTAAAGCCCCTTTGACCATCTTCCCTACTCCTAAGCTTCTCTCAGGAAATAATAACAGTTAACATTTTGGTGTATTGCAGACCCTTTTCTGTGCATTCCATGTAAATGTATGTACCTATAGAAATGAATAGTGTTTGCATTTTTGCCCATAAATAATTACATGCTGTAATTTTTTTCAACATGATTGTGTTTGGTTTCTTGTTTTTACTCAACAGCATGTCTTGGGGATCTTCCCATGTTGACGTTGATCTACCACACTCTTGAATTGCTCTTGTATAGTATTCCATAGTGCAAATGATCATGGTTTAACTCTTCCTCTGATGATGGTCATTTAGATTGTTTTCATTTTTTTCACAGCATTATGAACAACACTGCTTTCATATTCTTGTATGACACTCCTTGGGCACTTGAGTCAATTTTAAATTTAAAATTTTAATTGATAACTGCCAAATTGTTTTTCAAAATGGCTTTACTTGTTTTTATTCTCACAAGAGTATGTGAATTTCTTCACACCTTAGATAATTTGTTAATATTAAGCTGTAAATTTTTTTGCCAATTGAAGTTGTATGAAATAACATATTTTTAAAATTTCTTTTTCCTTGATTACTGATGAGTTGAGGACTTTCCTTTGTTTAGTTTTTTGGTATATTTATTAGTCATTTATAGTTTCTGCTTTGTGACTTGCCCATTTTTCTGTTGTGTTTGTTGTCTTTTTCTATTGATTTGTTGGAATTTGCCTTATTGGTTAAAAAAATTTTATCCCAGTCTTTTGTTATGTAGAAGTTTTAAATTTTGATGATGTCACACTTGTAAATCTTTTCCTTTATGGCTTTTTTCTGTTCTTAGATTGCTAGATTTTTTAAAGGGGAATGTTGAATTTTTATCAAATGACCTTTTACTTTCTGTCTAAAGGAGTGATCATAATAATTTGTTAGTATAGTACATAATTTTTTTTTTAAAGGTAGCAAATTGTATTCCGAGGTAGGCACTTTTTTTTTTTAACGTGACTTTATTTGGAAAAAATGTCTTTTTTAAAAAAATGTATTTATTTAATTTATTTATTTTTGGCTGTGTTGGGTCCTCATTGCTGCATGGGCTTTCTCCAGTTGCCGTGAGCGGGGACCACTCTTCGTTGTGGTGTGCAGGCTTCTCATTGTGGTGGCTTCTCTTGTGGAGCATGGGCTCTAGGAGCGTGGGCTTAATTGTTGTGGCTCACAGGCTCTAGAGCGCAGGCTCAGTAGTTGTGGCGCACGGGCTTAGTTGCTCTGCGGCATGTGGGATCTTCCCGGACCAGGGCTTGAACCCATGTCCCCTACACTGGCAGGCAGACCCTTAACCACTGTGCCACCAGGGAAGCCCTATAATGAATGATTTTAATGAATTTCTAACTATTGAAACTTCCTTAAATTCTTTGGATAAAATCTACTTGGTTATGATATATTATTCTTTTGAAAAACTAGGTTTCAATTTATTATTGATGTATTTGTGCACTATACTCATAAGTTAGAATGATAATATATCTTCTTCCTCTCTTTTTTCTTCCCTCCCTCCTTTCCCTCCTCCTTTCCTCCCTGACTCTTTCCCTTCCTCCTTCCCCTCTCCTTCTCTCTTCTTTCTTTTCTCTATAATTTTTTATGCTGCAGTTATGTTGTTTATAGACTGATTAAAGTTTTTCTAAACTCTATAATGGTTATATAACATAAAAATGAGTAATCAAAAATTATTTGGTAAATGTTTTGCATAAATTTATCTGGGTCTAGCACCTTTCTTAGGATAGATAGATCTTGGATTACCCTCTAACTTTTTTCCGTGGTTATTTGTATGTTCAAGTTTCTACCTGTTCGTAAGGGAATTTTGCTAATATATCGTTTTTTAGGAAAATTGTCCATTTCAACTATATCTTCACATTTATTAGATTAAATGCATGTTTTCTTATAATAAAAAAACTCTCTAAAATTATTTCCTTTTTTTTTTTGCTTCTAATATTATGTATTATTTTCATTCCTTCCCCTCTCCCCTCCATTTTTCAGACTTGCTGAACAATGTTCTGTTTTATTGGTCTTTTCCAAGAAAAGCTTTGGGTTGGCTTTATTGATTGCCTATCTCTATCTGCCTGTTTTAGCATCTAATTAGTTTCTACTTTCATTTTTACAGTTTGCTTCTATTTCTCTGGCTGGGTTAAAAAAAATTTTTTTTTGTACTTTTTCCTTTAATAATTTCACTTACAGAAGAGTTGCCAGACTAGGTCAAGGAACTTCTATATACTTTACCCAGAATCACCAACTACTGACATTTTGCCCCATTTATTTTATTTTTTTCCCAGCTTTATTGACATATAGTTGACAAAATTATATATATTTAAAGTGTGCAATGTAATGATTTGATATACAAATACATTGTGATTACCACAATCAAGTTAATTAGCACATTCATCACCTCACAGTTACCTTGTGTGTGTGTGCACGTGTGTGTGTGTGTATGTGTGGTGACAACACTTAAAAATCTACTCTCAGCAAATTTTAAGTATATAAGATATTATTATACAGTATTATTATTTTTTTGTTTGTTTTGGGGTTTTTTTTGCGGTACTCGGGCCTCTCACTGTTGTGGCCTCTCCCGTTGCGGAGCACAGGCTCCGGACGCGCAGGCTCAGCGGCCATGGCTCACGGGCCCAGCCGCTTCGCGGCATGTGGGGTCCTCCCGGACCAGGGCACGAACCCGTGTCCCCTGCATCGGCAGGCGGACTCTCAACCATTGCGCCACCAGGGAAGCCCTATACAGTATTATTAACTGCAGTCATTATGCTGTACATCAGATCCCAAGAACTTATTCATCTTATAACTAGAAGTTTGTACTTTACCATTTCTCTGGATGTTTTTGTCTATGCATAGTAGTTTTTCAGAACCACTTGAGTGTGAATTGGAGACATTTTGCCCAGTTACTTCTGATTACTTAAGTGTGTTAATTTTAAGAACCACATTATAGTTATCAAAATCAGGAAGTTTAACAGTGATACAATACTGTAATCAAAGCCACAATCCATATTTAGATTTCATCAGTTGTCCAAAAAGGTCTCTTATAGATGCTCTTTCTCACTTGGGGATATGATTTAGGAAATGCATTGCATTTAGTTGTCTCTTTAATGTCATTTAATCTGGAACATTCCATCAGCCTTTTTTGTGTGTATTCCTTGACCTTGACATTGTTAAAATATAGGCTAGGTGTTTGTTGTTGTTGTTGTTGTTGTTTTATGCTGTACGCGGGCCACTCACTGTTGTGGCCTCTCCCGTTGCGGAGCACTGGCTCCGGACGCGCAGGCTCAGCGGCCATGGCTCACGGGCCCAGCCCCTCCGCGGCACGTGGGATCTTCCTGGACCGGGGCACGAACCCATGTCCCCGGCTTCGGCAGGTGGACTCTCAACCACTGCGCCACCAGGGAAGCCCTGTTGTTGTTTTTTTTCAGAATAATGCTCAATTTGAGTGTGTATAATTAAATTAGTTCAGGTTATACATTTTTGGTAGAAATACTATGGAAGTGATGATGTGGTCTTAGTGCATAATATCAGGAATCACCTGATATTGTTATTTTACAGTGATGTCTGCAAGGTTTGTCCACTGTAAAGTTATTACTTCCCTCTGTAATTAATAAATAATTTGTTAGGAGACATTTGAGATGATGTAAATACCTGTTCCTCATCAGCCTTTCACCTCTGGGTTTATTTTGTTATTCTATTTCAAGCCTGTCATATTGAAATTTTAGTTTATTTATTTCAGGCTTTATTTTCTTACGTACTTAAGATTATAAATTTTTCTTAATGTATCACTTTGACATATTAACCGGCATACTTACAGTAGGGTTGGGAATGAAAGGAGACAGTGGTTGGGGAGATTGTCTTTAATAATGTACTACTAGGAAACTGGCCATAAGATCCTGAACAGAGTATTTTAAAGTTGCCCAAGTCACCCATGTCTTAACAAAATATTTCCAGTGTTGATTTAAAGAACAAAAGATATGTTTTATGATGATCATGATTGTCACACTTATGAGTATGTTCTAGAAAATTATGAAATTAAGTGTGTTTAGTGCCACTGGTACCTCAGGACTTGTTTAATATACAGTATCTCAGATGACATATGTACTTTATCATTTCAGGAGCAGCAGCGATGGCATGGAAGAATCCTCTGTCAAGCTGGTTTACTGCTATGCTCCACTGCTTTGGTGGAGGAATTTTATCTTGTGTACTCCTTGGGGAGCCTCCACTGAGGTTTCTTGCAAACAGCACTAATATATTACTGGCATCTTCAATCTGGTAAGCTGCCATTGTGGTGAATGAACTATGAGACATTTAAAAAAATCTGTAAATTGTTAGTAAATGGAATTTTTTTCTTTAAAAAATATTTTATATTCTTAAAAGTTAATGCATGTGCAAAGGAAGGAACCCAAATAATGCCAAAGGTTTTAAGTGCAAAGTATGTCTCTTTCTCACCCTTCTCCCTTATCCTCTCCCAGAGGTAGGTATTGTTGTCTTATGTATCTTTAGTGGAAGCATTTCAAATATGAAAGGGCATCAAATATTTGACCCCCAACAGTTGATCTTGTGAACCTAACCTATACACATAGTTATACAACGTGATAATCAAGAATGTGACCAACTACACAAAAAGTCCAAGTGATTATGATATTTATGGTAATTGTTTTTGGTATTTGTCATACTCTTTGTTCGATTTTTCAGAGCCTTATGAAATTTAACATTAATTTTATTTTGAATTTAGTTTTGAAGTGAAGAAAAAAATGTTAGTAGGAATTGCTTTGGATTCTTGCAAATTCAGCTTCAGTTATCTTTAAGAGGAATGATACATCAAGTTAAAAAAAAAAAGTGTAATACAAATCAGAGAGCTTTGTTATACCTAAAGCAAAAACCGTGCTTTTGATTAGAAACCATAGCAATGAAATACGTAACATTAGGAGCACTTGAAGTTAATTTTTATTGTGATGATTTTAAATGAATATGTAACCAGTCATAAAAGGGAATATTATAAATAGTAGTAGCAATGGGACACATAGTGGGAACTAGTGGCAGTAGAAACTATTAAGAGTAGAACAATAAATTTGATAGCTAATATTTATTGAGTTATTACCATATGTCAGCTAAATTCTTTATATTCGTTGTCATGTTTAATCACCAGAGTCCAATGAAGTAGCTATTATTATTTCCATTTGAAAAATGAGAAATCTGAGGCATAGAGGAACTTTGCTGAAATTTTCGTATTTAGTAAGTGATTGAGCTAGGACCCAAAACCAGGAAGTTTGACTTTAGAGCCTTGCCACTTAACAGCCACTGTCTCTCATTGATTTGTTTAACCATCTCTTAAAGTATATTCTTCCAGTTGCTATGTGTTTTAAAACATTTTCTCAAGGACTTTTATTTCTATAGCAATATTTTAAAAGGATATTAACATTTTGGAGAATTCTGTTTATGTGTGTAGATGCTTAAACTATATGAAAAGTGGGATATCCAGAATCTGACACTTTTCATCACTTCCACTTCTGCTCCTGTATACTAACTACCACTATTGCTTGGACAGTTGCAGTAGCTTCCTAAGTGTTCTAGCTGCTTCTTTCATTATCCCCCTGAGTCTTTTCTTCACATAGTAGATAAAGTGATTATTTTAAAATGTTAGAACATATTACTCCTATGCTCAATAGTTTCTTATCTTACTATGAGGAAAATTCAAAATTCTTAACGTAGCCTATAAGACCCTATAAAATCTTCCCCTTCCACTCTCTTTGTTGTAATGTCTTTCTCCTGTACGCCTGCTCAGTCTGCGCTAGCCACGTTGGCTTTGCCATTTCTTGAACACAAAGATGTTCTGCCTCAGCGCCTTTGTGCTTGCTCTCTTTTCTCTGTGATGTTCTTTTCCCAGAAGGCTCAGATTTTCTTTTCTTGGAGAGATCTTCTCTGAAAAAAACACCTCCTCTCCCATGACTATCACATCATACTTCTTTTTTTTCCCCTAGATTTATTACTGTATGATGTGTTGTCTGTTTATTTCTTCTCATGTTGGTTTGTCTCACTCCACTAGAATAACAGCCTGTCAGAGAAGGGACTTTGTTTTGTTAACTGTGTGCCAAGTATTGTTCTAAGTTCAGTAAGTACATTGCTAAAGGAACGGACAGCTTGTGTTCTGTTATATGGGAGTTCTATAATTAGTAGCAAGAAATTACAGATCTTGGTTAGTGATACACTAAATGAAATAAAAGTGCTTGTCTGTAAATATATACTTCCTTGGCTGAAACAAAAAGATATGTTAGAAATGGAAAATAAGAAATGCATTTTTATGTAGTGAATTAATAGTATAGTATTTAATTATTTGTTAACTTGAGATCTTTTATTATGCCCATTTTACATAAGAGGAAATTGAGGCCTGAAGAGTTGGTAAATGACAGGGTCTGGATTTCAACTTAGCATGATCTTAACCAAGAAGAGTTTTCATTATGAACAATATGTGTTTTTTAAAAGTTTTAATTAATATTGAGTAGGTACAAAGGAACATTTATAAAAATATGCAGAGTATAAAGAATTATGATATAATAAAAACTTGTATATCCATCATTTAGATTAAGAAAAGAATTGCCACTTACAAAAATATTTTATTAAAAGATGATGACCTGCTTTCTGAGATTTCCTGGGTCTTTTCCCCTTCCCCAGTTTGGTCTGGACCTTCCCCTTCTTTTGTTCTATCCTGCTCGGTTTTGATTCTACATCAGCAGTTTCTTCTTATTATTGGACTTGTTCTAGAAGGGAGCCTGGGTGGATCAGTTTTCAAAGTTCACAGGGACTACATTGGTCCAACCCCTTCAGACGTTATCATGGACCCTTTGTCTCACCTGGTATTGGAAATGTAAGAATCCTTCCAGTTTCAGCTGTTGTTGTTTTCCAGATTGGCCTGCTGTGCCTTCTAGTGAATTCCCATTAGCTATTTTGAAGCTGTTTTGTTCTTAGGTCCATTAGTTGCCACCTTGCTGCTTTCTTCTTCCTGCCAAGCAGTTTAGTTCTATGTATGCTGGTGATTTGCCTTTACCCATTTGCATTTTGGGATTTAAAGGGATACCTTGTCACATAGTTTTGTTGTAAGTGCTATGGATGGGATTTTGGCTTTGCTATCTAGTTGCCCTGTTTTTATGAGGGGATTTGAAGAGATCAAAATCTAGGCAACTACTGCTGCCACCATCTTCCCAGAACAGTTGCCGTTAGTTTTGATGTCCCCATGTGACCCTCCACCCTCAGCCCGATCCCATGTTCTCTCTTCCTTACTCATAGGTAACAATTACCCTTAATTTTGTACCTTTCATTCCTTTAGTTTTCTATGCAGTTCTGACATATATTTTTCTAAATAATATAGTTTTTGAAAATTTTATAAATGGAATCGTATGTATGTATTTTTCAGTGACTTGCTGTTTTTGTTCAGCCTCTGTTCCTGAGATTCAGTCTATTGTGTATGCTTGTAATTTATTACTTTTCACTTCTGTATAGCTTATCAGAATGAATTGTCATCGTATATTCATCCATTTCTCTGTTGACATAGAGTTGTTTCTAGTATCTTGTCTGTTACAGTATTGCTAGGAACATGATGTACATGGGTAAGATTTTCTCTTGATATAGCTTAAGAGTAGATTTACTGAGTTATAGGGAAAGTGATTTATTTTATTTTATTTTATTTTTTATTTTTTTTGCGGTACGCGGGCCTCTCACTGCTGTGGCCTCTCCTGTTGCGGAGCACAGGCTCCAGACGCGCAGGCTCAGCGGCCATGGCTCATGGGCCCAGCTGCTCCGCGGCACGTGGGATCTTCCCGGACCGGGGCACGAACCCGTGTCCCCTGCATCGGCAGGCGGACTCTCAACCACTGTGCAACCAGGGAAGCCCCAGGGAAAGTGATTTGTAAGCTCTACTAGATAATGAGAAATCATTTCCCAAAATGGTTATAATAATTTACATCTCCACTGTATTGCACTTAATCTAAGAACTGGACTTTACCAATAACTTATATATATACTTATATTTCTCTCCCAAATCCCATCTGTCTGCACTTTTTCCACAGTTAACCTCTACCCTGTGTTTATCTTTGTGTTTGTATTTTTTAAAAAGGTGTATATTTTATATATGAATATATAAACAATAGATTTTTTTAGTTTTATTTGTTTTTGGCCCTATTTTAAAATGGGGTATTATGCTCTGTATAGTTCTCTAGGACTTTTTTTCATTCAGCATTATGTTACTAAGATTCATCTGTGTTTTGCTAGTAGCTATAGTACATTCCTTCTCACTGTTGTATAATCTATTAATATTAATAACTGTATTTTATTTATTCTTCTGATGAGCATTTTTATTGATTCTAGTTGTTGGGCATTACAAAACAGCAAGAGCAGCCACTGATGTAGTACAGACACTTTTCCAAGTGCTTTACATTTATTATCTCATTTAACCTCACAAGAAACTGGTGAGGTAGGCTCTCTATTATTTTCATTTAATAAATGAGGAATCTGAGGCAAGATGGGTTAAATAACTTGCCCAAGGAATCACAGATATCTAGTAGCTGGAGCCAGCATTCAAACCTAGGCTACCTAGTCCTTTAGTCTGCACTTATACAGTGTATTGTTTTGGACTTGGGAAATACTGGCATTGTCTTTGTGCTCACAGACCCTTAAATATAAAAAATGATGCTTGCTTAAAGGCATAGTATATTTACTGTTTTCTTTTTCAAGGTTTTAATGTTGAGAACAAATGTGTAATCTTTGCTTCATTTGATTTTAATTTGGGAAATTAAAATGATGTTTGTAATGTACTTTAAACTCTAGCAAGCTAAAAAGTAAGGGAGTATGTGAATGTACTTATTGGCAAGGTCATCTTTAGTACAGTAGCTCATAGTGCTCACATTTGGAGATTAGCACCATCTACTGGCAAAGGGAAACAATAACTTGGTATGTTTAATAGTTTGGAAGACAGTGTACCCTTTCATAGGATTTTTCTTTTTGAAAACTGTTTCTGGGGGGGAATAAATATTTTATAATTTCTCTGTGTATTGATTTTTATGCCCCATTTTGTTTTCCTTTAACTTCCAAGTATCAGTTATATATTGCACATTTGCCTGAGACTGCATTTTTATGAGGAAGAGTACAACAAAAGGTATAGTTTTATAGGTCTGTCATTCTGTAATAGTCTTTTTCAAAGCATATACATAAAATTATTAATTTGTTAGAGTAGTAAGAGCAAGAGCAAAGCTCTTGTATTGGACTAATATGAACTGTATTTAACTTACTGTTCTGTTTTGGCCGAGTTAAGTCATACTGTTTTGGTAGTCAGAGGAGGGAAATTAAGGAAGGGTGAAAACAGTTCTCAGAGACTAACCGTGGGAAGCTCAGCTCTTGGTATTAACCTAAATTCTAATTTCGTCTTTCCTACTTAAACTGGGTTAGCTTTCATTTGTCAGTGAACTCGCATCCTGCTTGGATCCTGTTTTATTTTATTTTATTTTTAACATCTTTATTGGAGTATAATTGATTTACAATGTTGTGTTAGTTGCTGCTGTATGACAAAGTGAATCAGCTGTACGTATACATATGTCCCCATATCTCCTCACTCTTGCCTCTGCCTCCCACCCTCCCTATCGGACCCGTCTAGGTGGTCACAAAGCACCAAGCTGATCTCCCTGTGCTATGCAGCTGCTTCCCACAGGCTATCTCTTGTACGTTTGGTAGTGCATATATGTCAGTGCTACTCTCTCACTTCGTCCCAGCTTACCCTTACCACTCGCCATGTCCTCAAGTCCATTCTCTATGTCTGCGTCTTTATTCCTGTCCTGCCCCCAGGTTCTTCAGAACCATTTTTTTTTAGATTCCATATATATGCGTTAGCATATGGTATTTGTTTTTCTCTTTCTGACTTACTTCACTCTGTATGACAGACTCTAGGTCCATCCACCTCACTACAAATAACTCAATTTCGCTTCTTTTTATGGCTGAGTAATATTCCATTTATATATTGCCACATATTCTTTATCCATTTATCTGTTGATAGGCACATAGATTGCTTCCATGTCCTGGCTGTTGTAAAAAGTGCTGCAGTGAACGTTGTGGTACGTGTCTCTTTTTGAATTATGGTTTTCTCAAGGTATATGCCCAGTAGTAGGATTACTGGGTTGTATGGTAGTTCTATTTTTAGTTTCTTAAGGAACCTGCATACTGTTCTCCATAGTGGCTGTATCAGTTGACATTCCCACCAACAGTGCAAGAGGGTTCCCTTTTCTCCACACCCTCTCCAGCATTTATTGTTTGTAGATTTTTTGATGATAGCCATTCTGACAGGTGTGAGGTGATACCTCATTGTAGTTTTGATTTGCATTTCTCTAATGATTAGTGATGTTGAGCATCATTTCATGTGTTTGTTGGCAATCTGTATATCATCTTTGGAGAAATGTCTATTTATGTCTTCTGCCCATTTTGGGGTTGGGTTACTTGTTGTATTTTTTTTAATTATTATTATTTTTTTGTGGTACGCGGGCCTCTCACTGCTGTGGCCTCTCCCATTGCAGAGCACAGGCTCCGGACGCGCAGGCTCAGCAGCCATGGCTCATGGGCCCAGCCGCTCTGCGACATGTGAGATCTTCCCGGACCAGGGCACGAACCCATGTCCCCTGCGTCGGCAGGTGGACTCTCAACCACTGCACCACCAGGGAAGCCCCGGGTTGCTTGTTTTTTTTGATATTGAGCTGCATGAGCTGCTTGTATATTTTGGAGATTAATCCCTTGTCAGTTGCTTCGTTTGCAAATATTTTTTCCCATTCTGAGGGTTGTCTTTTCATCTTGTTTATGTTTTCCTTTTCTGTGCAAAAGCTTTTAAGTTTCATTAGGTCCCATTTGTTTATTTTTGTTTTTATTTCCATTTCTCTAGGAGGTGGGCCAAAAAAGGATCTTGCTGTGATTTATGTCATAGAGTGTTCTGCCTATGTTTTCCTCTCAGAGTTTTATAGTGTCTGGCCTTACATTTAGGTCTTGAATCCATTTTGAGTTTATTTTTGTGTATGGTGTTAGGGAGTGTTCTAATTTCATTCTCTTACATATAGCTGTCCAGTTTTCCCAGCACCACTTATTGAAGAGGCTGTCTTTTTTCCATTGTATATTCTTGCCTCCTGTATCAAAGATAAGGTAACCGTATGTGCATGGGTTTATCTCTGGGCTTTCTATCCTGTTCCATTGATCTATATTTTTGTTTTTCTGCCAGTACCATTACTGAAGGTACTGTAGGTTTGTAGTATACTCTGAAGTCAGGGAGCCTGATTCCTCCAGCTGCGTTTTTCTTTCTCAACACTGCTTTGGCTATTCAGGGTCTTTTGTGTTTCCATACAAATTGTGAAGTTTTTTGTTATAGTTCTGTAAAAAATGCCATTAGTAGTTTGATAGGGATTGCATTGAATCTGTAGATTGCTTGGGTAGTAGAGTCATTTTCACAATGTTGATTCTTCCATTCCAAGAACATGGTATGTCTCTCCATCTGTTTCTTTCATCAGTGTCTTATAGTTTTCTATATACAGGTTTTTTGTCTCCTTAGGTAGGTTTATTCCTAGGCATTTTATTCTTTTTATTGCAGCAGTAAATGGGAGTGTTTCCTTAATTTCAATTTCAGATTTTTTGTTATTAGTGTATAGGAATGCAAGAGATTTCTGTGCATTAATTTTGTATCCTGCTACTTTATGAACTTCATTGGTTAGCTCTAGTAGTTTTCTGGTGGTATCATTATGATTCTGTATGTATAGTATCATGTCATCTGCAAACAGTGACAGTTTTACTTCTTCTTTTCCAATTTGTATTCCTTTTCTTTCTTTTTCTTCTCTGATTGCTGTGGCTAAAACTTCCAAAACTATGTTGAATAATAGTGGTGAGAGTGGGCAATGTTGTCTTGTTCCTGGTCTTAGTGGAAATGGTTTTAGTTTTTCACCATTGAGATCGATGTTGGCTGTAGGTTTGTCATATATGGCCTTTATTATGTTGAGGTAAGTTCCCTCTATGCCTACCTTCTGGAGGGTTTTTATCATAAATGGGTGTTGAATTTTGTTGAAAGCTTTTTCTGCATCTGTTGAGATGATCATATGGTTTTTCTCCTGCAGTTTGCTAATATGGTGTATCATGTTGATTGATTTGCATATATTGAAGAATCCTTGCATTCCTGGGATAAACCCCACTTGATCATGGTGTATGATCCTTTTAATGTGCTGTTGGATTCTGATTGCTAGTTTTTTGTTGAGGATTTTTGCATCTATGTTCATCAGTGATATTGGCCTGTAGTTTTCTTTTTTTGTGACATCTTTGGTTTTGGTATCAGGTGATGGTGGCCTTGTAGAATGAGTTTGGGAGTGTTCCTGCATCTGCAATATTTTGGAAGAGTTTGAGCAGGATAGGTGTTAGCTCTTCTCTCAATGTTTGATAGAATTTGCATGTGAAGCCTTCTGGTCCTGGGCTTTTGTTTGTTGGAAGATTTTTAATCACAGTTTCAATTTCAGTGCTTGTGACTGGTCTGTTTATATTTTCTATTTCTTCCTGGTTCAGTCTCGGAAGGTTGTGCTTTTCCAAGAGTCTGTCCATTTCTTCCAGGTTGTCCATTTTATTGGCATACAGTTGCTTGTAGTAATCTCTCATGGTCCTTTGTATTTCTGCAGTGTCAGTTGTTACTTCTCCTTTTTCATGTGTAATTTTGTTGATTTGAGTCTTTTCCCTTTTTTCTTGAAGAGTCTGGCTAATGGTTTATCAATTTTATCTTCTCAAAGAACCAGCTTTCAGTTTTACTGATCTTTGCTCTTATGTCCTTCATTTCTTTTTTATTTCTGATCTCATTTTTATGATTTCTTTCCTTCTGCTAACTTTATTTTTTTGTTCTTCTTGCTCTAATTGCTTTAGGTGTAAGGTTAGGTTGTTTATTTAAGATGTTTCTTGCTTCTTGAGGTAGGATTGTATTGCTCTAAGCTCCCTCTTAGAACTGCATTTGCTGCATCCCATAGGTTTTGGGTTGTTGTGTTTTCACTGTCATTTGTTTTTAGGTTTTTTTTGACTTCCTCTGATTTCCTCAGTGATCTCTTGGTTATTTAGTAGTGTATTGTTTAGCCTCCATGTGTTTTTATTTTTTTACAGGATTTTTCCTGTAATTGATATCTAGTCTCATAGCGTTGTGGTCAGAAAAGATACTTGATATGATTTCAGTTTTCTTAAGTTTACCAAGGCTTAATTTGTGAACCAAGATATGATCTATCCTGGAGAATGTTCCATGAGCACTTGAGAAGAAAGCGTATTCTGTTGTTTTTGGATGGAATGTCCTTTAAATATCAATTAAGTCCATCTTGTTTAATGTGTAATTTAAAGCTTGCATTTCCTTATTTATTTTCATTTTGGATGATCTCTCCATTGGTGAAAGTGGGGTGTTAAAGTCCCCTACTATTATTGTGCTACTGTCGATTTCCCCTTTTGTGGCTGTTAGCATTTCCCTTATGTATTGAGGTGCTCCTGTTCTGGGTTCATACGCATTTACAATTGTTATATCTTCTTCTTGGATTGATCCCTTGATCGTTATGTAGTGTCCTTCTTTGTCTGTTTTAATAGTCTTTATTTTAAAGTCTATTTTATCTGATATGAATATCGTTACTCCAGCTTTCTTTTGATTTCCATTTGCATGGAATATCTTTTTCCATCCCCTCACTTTCAGTCTGTATGTGTCCCTAGGTGTGAAGTGGGTCTTTTGTAGACAGCATATATATGCGTCTTGTTTTAGTATCCATTCAGCCAGTCTGTGTCTTGTTTGGAGCATTTAATCCATGTACATTTAAGGTAATTATCTATGTGTGTTCCTATTACCATTTTCTTAAATGTTTTGGGTTTGTTGTTGTAGGTCTTTTCCGTCTCTTGTGTTTTCTGCCTAGAGAAGTTCCTTTAGCATTTGCTGTAAAGCTGGTTTGGTGGTACTTAATTCTGTTAGCTTTTGCTTGTCTGTAAAGTTTTTAATTTCTCCGTTGAATCTGAATGAGATTCTTGCCTGGTAGAGTAATCTTGGTTTTAGGTTTTTCCCTTTCATCACTTTAAATATGTCCTGCCGCTCCCTTCTGGCTTGCAGAGTTTCTGCTGAAAGATCAGCTGTTAACCTTATGGGGATTCCCTTGTATGGTTTTTGTTGCTTTTCCCTTGCTGCTTTTAATATTTTTTCTTTGTATTTAATTTTTGATAGTTTGATTAATATGTGTTTTGGCGTCTTTCTCCTTGGATTTATCCTTTCTGCACTTCCTGGACTTGATTGACTATTTCCTTTCCTATATTAGGGAAGTTTTCAACTATAATCTCTTGAAATATTTTCTCAGACCCTTTCTTTTTCTCTTCTTCTTCTGGGAGCCCTGTAATTCGAATGTTGGTGCGTTTAATGTTGTCCCAGAGGTCTCTGAGACTGTCCTCAATTCTTTTCATTCTTTTTTCTTTATTCTGCTCTGTAGTAGTTATTTCCACTATTTTATCTTCTAGGTCACTTATCCGTTCTTCTCCCTCAGTTATTCTGCTATTGATTCCTTCTAGAGAATTTTAAATTTCATTTATTGTGTTGTTCATCCCTGTTTGTTTGCTCTTTAGTTCTTCTAGGTTCTTGTTAAATGTTTCTTGTATTTTTTCCATTCTATTTCCAAGATTTTGGATCATCTTTACTACCGTTACTCTGAATTCTTTTTCAGGTAGACTGCCTATTTCCTCTTCATTTGTTTGGTCTGGTGGGTTTTTACTTTGCTCCTTCATCTGCTGAGTATTTCTCTGTCTTCTCATTTTGCTTAACTTACTGTGTTTAGGGTCTCCGTTTAGCAGGCTGCGCGTTTGTAGTTGCTGTTGTTTTTGGTGTCTGCCTCCAGTGGGTAAGGTTGGTTCAGTGGGTTGTGTAGGCTTCCTGGTGGAGGGGACTTGTGCCTGTGTTCTGGAGGATGAGGCTGGATTTTGTGTTTCTTGTGTGCAAGACCATGTCCAGTGTTGTGTTTTGGGGTGTCTGTGAACTTATTATGATTTTTGGCAGCCTCTGTGCTGATGGGTGGGGTTGTGTTCCTGTCTTACTAGTTGTTTGGCATAGGGTGTCCAGCACTGGAGCTTGCTGATCTTTGAGTGTAGCCAGGTCTTTGCGTTGAGGTGGAGATCTCTTGGAGAGCTTTTGCTGATTGTTATTACATGGGGCTGGGAGGTCTCTGGTGGTCCAGTGTCCTAAGCTTGGCTCTTCCACCTAAGAGGCTTAGGCCTCACACATGGCCGGAGCACCAAGACCCTAATGCAAGCCTCCCACAGACCTTCCCGAGGGTACCTTGTTTACAAGAAAACGGCAGGAGGAAGGGGCATAGCTGGGACTGCGCATTCTGTGTCAAATCACCAAGCTGAATTCCTGTATCCTGTTTTAGACTAACTTCTGTTATTTAGCACTCTTCTTTGTCATTTTTTTCTCTATGTTAATTACTTAGATTAAGTCACTTAGACTTAAAAATGTATGAGAAATAAATTGCCTTTTCGTTCCATTTCATGTCTGATATGTTCTAGTCCTTCATTTTTTTTTTTTCACCTCCTATGGCATTTGACCCTTTTGAAAGCCCCTCCTGTTTTTTTTGTTTGTTTGTTTTGTTTGGGGTTTTTTGCCGTACGTGGGCCTCTCACTGTTGTGGCCTCTCCCGCTGCGGAGCACAGGCTCTGGAAGCGCCGGCTTAGCGGCCATGGCCCACGGGCCCAGCCGCTCTGCGGCATGTGGGATCTTCCCAGACTGGGGCACGAACCCATGTCCCCTGCATCGGCAGGCGGACTCTCAACCACTGTGCCACCAGGGAAGCCCTAGTCCTTCATTTTTGATATGTTTTCTTTAAGCACTTTTCAAGTTAAAAGTTCCATAGATGTTACAATTTTAGTTAAAGGTGAAATTGTAATCTTTACAGAAGGAGGGACATGATGATTTCTTAATGAGTGTTTGTTGAGTGAGTCATTGATGGAATTTTTAAAAGGTGACTTGTGTTATAGAGCAGGAATGGCTACTTAGAGCACCACTGGTCTGATCTGCTTACTTGTAAGTCTACTGAGCACAATAAACAGTTGTTCTTTTGCCCTGTGGCTATTTAACAATTGAAACAAGAACTGTTTTCTGTTTAAAATATTAGCATATTGTAGATATACTTTAGAAATACAGTAAGTCCCCTACATACAAACGAGTTCAGTTCTGAGAGCTCGTTCTTAAGTGCAACTTGTTTGTAAGTCCAGCAAAGTTAGCCTAGGTACCTAACTAACAATTGGCTATGTAGTACGGTACTGTAATAGGTGTATAATACTTTTCCACAAATAATACATAAAAAACAAACACAAAAGTAAAGAAAACATTTAAAATCTTACAGCACAGTACCTTGAAAAGTACAGTTGTACAGTACAACAGCTGGCATACAGGGGCTGGCATCAATGAACAGGCAAGAAGCATTACTGACTGGAAGAGGGAGAGGAGGTGGGAGATGGCAGAGCTGAAGGATCGTCAGCAACAGGAGACAGAGGGCAAGCCGCAATTCCACTCACGCCTGACGTTGATGGCACAGGTTCTGGTTCCTTGCTGGATTTAATTCTATCTACCCTCTTGAAAAAACGATCCAGTGGTGTCTGGGTAGTCACTCTTTTTTTTTTCTTATCGTAGATGACAGTGTAGCCCTGGATTGCATTCTGAATGGCTGCTGCAACCTTTGCGTACCGTTCTATATTCGGGTCCTGTGCCTCAAAAACTAACAGTGCCTCCTCAAATAAAGAAAATCCCCTTGCCATTTCCTGTATCATGAATCTCTTCAGTTCTTCGGTTACTTCTTCTTCCTCTTGTCCCTTCGTCTTTTCTCTGGGCCTCCAATTGCATCAGGTCTTCAATACTAAGCTCCTCGTGTTGCACAGCAAAGGAGTACATTGAAGTCGTCCTCTTGCAGATCTAGCGCCAGCTATTCGCTGAGGGTCACTAAGTTGCTGAAGACTTCTTTGGACTCCTCATCCACCTTCTCAAATCCACGAAAATCATGAACAAACTGTGGGCAAAGGTTCTTCCAAACCCCAGTCGTGGTGATGGCCATAACCTCATGCCAAACAAAGTTGATATTTTTTATGACCTTGTAGATGTTACAGTCCTTCCAAAAATGTTGCAGGGTTGTTCCTGATCCGTCACTCGCCTTTACTGCCTGATGAAAAGTGTGATGTAAATAATATTTCCTGAAAGTTGGTATAACTCCCTGGTCCATAGGTTGGATGAGCAACATAGTATTTGGTGACAGATGCACTACTTTGAGGTTGGGATGAAAATCATCCATGAATGGGGGGTGGCCCGGAGTACCAAAAGAATGTTGAATGGGATGTCCTTTGCCAAGCAATATTTCTCTACCTCTGGGATAAGGTGCTAGAAAAACCAGTCCTGGAAAATGGCCTGTGTAACTCAGGCTTGGGGTTATTACTCTTCCATACAACAGGAAGAGAGCCTTTGGCTATGTGTTTAAGGATTCTTGGGTTCTCTGAATGATAAACTAAGAGAGGCTTCAGCTGCATATCGCCGGAAGCATTGCCGCCAAACAACAGAGTTAGCCTATACTTTGCTGCTTTATAGCCTGACATCAGCTTTTCCTCCTTACTGATGTAACTTCAGTCTGGCATCCTCTTCCAGTACAGTTCTGTCTCATCCACATTAAACACCTGCTTGGGTAAATATGCACCTTCATCAATAATTTCTTGAAGTGTTTCAGGAGAAATTCTCAAGCGGCTACCGTATCTGCACTTGCTGCCTCGCCACTTAGTTTTACGTTGTGAAGGTTGGCTCTGCCTTAAACTGATGAAACCAGCCATGGCTGGCATTAAAAGGTGTGCCCTCTGGTTCTTTGCCATGTTTCTTCTTCAAGTCTTCATAAAGGCTTTTAGCTTTCTCTTGAATCAGCATTAAGCTGAGCAGGACTCAGCGCTGATGCTGATCCTGCATCCACACACTGAGAAGTTTCTCCATCTCCTCCATCACTTTTCCACGCTTCTTCAATATTATTGTTGACATCACCGGCATAGCAGACTTCGTGTTAACATGATCTTGTCCTTGCTCTTTAGAATCGTGCCGATGGTTGAATGATTCGTGTTAGAAGAACGAGCGACATCTACCATCTTTTCGCCTCACTCCACTCAATTATTTTACTTTTGTTTCCGTCCTTATCGCTTGGCTCTTCTTAGCAGTACCAGCTACATCACTGCTGCTTTTAACACTTGCTCCCGGATATCCGGGGCTTGAAATAAAGATACTGTACTACTGTACTCTATACAGTCCTGTGCAGTAAAGTACACAGAACACAACCACTTGTAGAGGACGTATGCGTGTGACAGTGTATGCCAGACACGTGAACTAACTTATGTGATTGGACATGGGAACGCATGTTCACATCTTTGAAGGTTCACAACTTGAAGGTTCAGATATAGGGGACTTATGTATCTGATTGATGCAATAAAGACTTATTTATTAGAAATAGCAGTAATTATAAATTTTAGACCATATGCCATAATGTCACATAGTTGAATATAAAAAGTCCAGGATTGGGACTTCCCTGGTGGTCCAGTGGTTAAGACTCCGTGCTTCCACTGCAGGGGGCACGGGTTTTATCCCTAGTTGGAGAACTAAGATCCCGCATGCCCCGTGACACAGCCAAAAAAAAAAAAGAAGTCCAAGATTGCTCTTGTGATAGTGTAGCCTTTTAACTCATGTTGAAGATAGTCTTGGTGTAGAGAATGAAAATGGGGTCGTGTGTATTATTTTTGTTTTGTTGTTTTTTTGTTTGAGTATTTTGAGCATTCATTACTGCTAAAGTGAAACCAAATCTCCCTGTCTTAATCTAATCTAGAGTGGATACCAAAATATTTTTATTTTATTAAAAAATACATTTAAAAATTACTTAGGTGTAACTCTTTTTTTTCCCCCTGGCACCTAGCCAACTTCCTGGAAATTTGTTCTATATTTAAAGAGAGACTTGTATAGAGGCTTTCAAAATGTTATATGAACATTAAAGATTTTATATAATACCAGTCATTTTTTAAAAGCTTTTTACTACTTTTAGATAATTTATTCCTTTGTCTCAAACTCTTTAATTATCAGATGATTCTTTGATTTGATATATTTTGTGGTTTGCCTCCTGCTAATTTTTTAACTGTTAATAAATGATTTAACTCAGGCCTACTGTTTTTTTGTTAATAAACTTATTTATTTATTTATTTTTGGCTGCATTGGGTCTTCATTGCTGTGCACGGGCTTTCTCTAGTTGTGGCGAGCAGTGGCTACTCTTCGTTGTGGTACGTGGGCTTCTCATTGTGGTGGCTTCTCTTGTTGCGGAGCACAGCCTCTAGGCCCGCAGGCTTCAGTAGTTGCAGCATGTGGGCTCAGTAGTTGTGGCTCATGGGCTCTAGAGTGCAGGCTCAGTAGTTGTGGCACACAGGCTTAGTTTCTCCGTGGCGTGTGGGATCTTCCCGGACCAGGGCTCGAACCTGTGTCCCCTGCATTGGCAGGCGGATTCTTAACCACTGTGCCACCAGGGAAGTCCAGGGCTACTTTTTATTATGCTGAGTTTCAGGGGGTAACAAGATGAATGATTCCTGCCATCTAAGGACTGTTATAATTTGAATATTATAGCCTTTATATATTATAAAGAAAAATGTCTAAAGAGCTATGTTGAAGTATAGGAACCAGTTGTTTTAGTTGTACAGAACCATCAGAATTTAGTCTGAACTGAGAATATTAAATAAAACAAAACTCCCAAAGTCAATGTATATGGTAGTATTTAAGTGCATCTTGAAGAATAGGAAGGAATTGGTAAGTGGAGTTGAAGAAGAGAGGGTGCTTCAGGCTGAACAAACCATTTCATCTTACATTGGGTCCCTGAAGCAGTGTTTTGGCAAACAGGATTTCATATTCCATGAATACTGTTAGGAATTCAGACTTTATGAGCCATGAATTACAATAAGGTTAACAACTTCTTTTAGAAGAGATAGAGTACTTCTTTCTTGCAGTGCATTCTGTATCAAGATAAATGTTCTGCTTTAAGCACAAAATTGTCTGCCAGAGAGTATTTTAGGAATGGGGGGAAAAAGTGCTGTGTTTTCCAATCAACACTACTGTTAAATTGTTGAACAGGTGTTTAGAACAAATGAGGCTTCAAAAAATAATTCACCTGAGGAGGAGTGAATTATTCTTAAACTAACGTCACAATTTAATTGGTTAAAACTTAAACTTACTCAACTAAATTGAAGAACAAGCTTCATATTCTTTTAGCCGTATGAAAATAAGTTTTTCCTTAACACTAGTGAATCTGTCTCCTTGAGAGCAATGACCTTTCTCTGTATAGGTTGCAGTTTATGCACAAAGGGGCACAGGTGAAGATGTAAGTGGGATTGAAATGGTGTCCCTTGCTCAGCTACTAAGGTCCCTTTTCTAATTCCTTTTCCAAAGACAAAGGCACCCTACCTAGAGAAGCCCAAAACCAGAAGTGATTATACACTTGCTTAATTTTGTTGGTGGATTCAGCACTTAGCTTCTAGACTAGTGTAGTCACAAATTAGGAACTCAGTGAATACTTTTTGCATTTATAGAGTACTTAGAAGTACAAAATTTATATTCCCCTTTGATTATGACTTTTTGGCAGATTATTTTATGTGCTTCATGTGATTTTAAAAAATTGACTTTGGGACTTCCCTGGTGGTCTATTGGTTAAGATTCTGTGCTTCCACTGCAGGGGGCACGGGTTTGATCCGTGGTCAGAGAACTAAGATCCCACATGCTGCACGGAGTAGCCAAAAAAAAAAATTGACTTTACCCAATCTGTGGTCTTCTTGCAGTCAAATTCCATGTTTATATGGATAATTCCATTTGTTGTGTTTTATCAAATTGTTATTGCTGATATTCTGGATTTTTATTTTTGTTCTTCTGATTCCACTCATGTATTAAAATATTTAAATTTTAATTTCAGGTATATTGTATTTTTTTGCCCCCGTGACCTTGTTTCCCAGGGATATTCATTCCTACCTGTTCAACTCTTGGCTGTGGGAATGAAGGAAGTGACCAGAACTTGGAAAATAGTAGGTGGAGTCACCCATGCTAATAGCTATTACAAAAATGGCTGGATAGTCATGATAGCTATTGGATGGGCCCGAGGTAATATTAACAATATGTTCATAAATATTCTGTTATTGGTGTACTACAACTACTGAACAATTCTCTAGTTAAATTAATGGGGACCACATACTTTAATAACAGTCTTTTTTGGCAGATGGAAGCCTTGTTTCTGTTGGCTGGTAAAGTTAATTCAAAACTGGCACTATTCACTAGTACTAGTCATCAGCCATTCTTTTGAGCCTGATTGTCTTAAAAATAGAATATTTATTATTGGTTTGATTAGAAGCCATAACCAGAGGGATTTGTAGTTAATGTGTAGCCACCACCATAAATAAAACAAGTTTACATAAGAAATTATGTGGCACGTGTAATTCAAAAACTTTGCTCTGTTTTTTTTTTTTTTCTCGCTTTTTTCATCCTGAATAACCTGAAATAGTAAATGTGATTGATTATGGGTTCATGTTCACTCTGCATTACCTACCTTTATTGTATGTTGGAACTGAATAAATTTCTCAATCTGTTGTTATAGTGTACTGCACCTAAAACTAAAATTAGGAAAGGAAGTGATAAAGCAGAGAAGTTTATTTTTTCAGGTCAGAAACAAATCTCTAGCCACATCTCTGTCTGAGGCCCCAATTTTAACCTTATTTGTAGTACAATAGACAGTTGCCATGAAAGAATTGTAATTGTCTCTGTATCATAAATGTACAAGACAACTTTTTTCTCCCTCCCAAGAATCATATTTTGGAGTTGATTTTGGAATTTTAAGTCAAAAGATAGAATTATGGCTTTATTTCATATATTTTCTCAAGAAAATTGGTTAAGTATTCTTGTTTTATCTTGTTCTTTTTAGGTGCAGGTGGTAGCATTATCACGAATTTTGAGCACTTGGTAAAAGGCTGTTGGAAACCAGAAGCTGATGAATGGCTGAAGATGTCCTAGTGAGTTGGTATAGACTGTACTGAGACTTAGCCTTTTATCCTTAGATCTTACCAGTTTATTTAAAAACACATTTTGGGATCTCTAAATGTGGATGAAACAAACAAACAAATAGAAGGATAATGGGAAGAAAACCAGGAAACCTAAGTTTTTCAAGAAGTCTGCTCTCTTAAATGTAGCTTTTAAAATAAATATTGATTCCTTTTTCTGTGGGTTCCTCCTCTTAGAAAATAAAACCAAACAAAAACTCTTGGATTATTGTAGAACTGTGGGAAGAGTGTGTATTTATGGAGCAAGAACTACATAGGAAGAGAATTCTCTGGAATCAGTTGCAGGCTCTTGGCATTTTCATTAATTTTCACCCAGATTTCAAATTATTCATAGTTCCTGGTAGTAAAATGTCAAGCTTATGGTAACAGTCAATACATTATCGTAAAGCCCTGTTAGTTGCTTTAAAAGTGAGAGGTGAATTTAACTATTGGGTTGGC
This sequence comes from Delphinapterus leucas, assembly GCF_059928025.1. Lineage (NCBI taxonomy): Eukaryota > Metazoa > Chordata > Mammalia > Artiodactyla > Monodontidae > Delphinapterus > Delphinapterus leucas. The sequence goes on from NC_143134.1 coordinate 97,958,149, forward strand.
CAAAAAGTGCCTTCAGTTTTTAAGTAAAAAAAAAGACACTTTTTTCATTTTTACCAAGAACTTTATTGAACAATGTACTCACCCTTTTGTTCCACTACCTTCTGCCATTTTTCAGGCAACTTCATAATTACATCTTCCCAAAACTTTTTATGTTTTTGAGCAAAGAACTGTTCCAGGTGCCTTTTACAGTCTTCCAGGGAATTGAATTTTTTTTCCATTAAAAGAATTTTGTAAAGACCGAAGTAAATGGAAATGTGAAGGTGCAATGTCTGGTGAACATGGCAGATGAATCAGAACTTCCCAGCCAAGCTGTAACAGTTTTTGCCTGGTCATCAAAGAAACATGCAGTCTTGTGTTATCCTGATGGAAGATTATGCATTTTCTGTTGATTAATTCTGGACACTTTTCATCTAGTGCTGCTTTCATTTGGTCTAATTGGGAGCAGTACTTCTTGGAATTAATCTTTTGGTTTTCCGGAAGGAGCTCATAATAGAGGACTCCCTTCCAATCCCACCATATACGCAACATCAGCCTCTTTGGATGAAGACTGGCCTGTGGTGTGGTTGGTGGTGGTTTATTTCACTTGCCCCACGATCTCTTCCATTCCACATTATTGTACAGTATCCACTTTAAATCGCCCATCACAATATGTTTTAAAAATGGAACATTTTCATTAAGTTTAGTAGAGAATTGCATGCGGAAATACGGACAAAAAGATTTTTTTCACTTAACTTATGTGGAACCCAAACACCAAAGCAATTAACATAACCAAGCTGGTGCAAATGATTTTCAACACTTGATTTGGATATTTTGAGTATGTCGGCTATCTCCGGCATGGTATAATGTTGATTGTTCTCAGTTAATATTTCGATTTGGTCTCTATCAACTTCGACTGGCCTGCCCAACCGTGGAGCATCATCCAGCGAGAAATCTCCAGCATGAAACTTCACGGTCCACTTTTGACATGTTCAATCAGTCACAGCACCTTCTCCATATACTGCACAAATCTTTTTTTGTGTTTCAGTTGTGTTTTACCTTTCTTGAAATAATAAAGCATAATATGCCAAAAACGTTGCTTTTTTTCTTCCACCTTCACTGTTAAAATGGCCACACAAAAATTCACTAATTTTGATAAGTCTTTTTTTAACTGCACACTGATGTGACAGCTGTCACATACAATCTAACAAAATTGTTTCGAATAAAGTTAAAGACAATTAAGTGCTGCTAGAGCCATCTGCGGAAGAAACTGAACAAACCTTTTGGCCAACGCAATACATATAAAAATAAGAAAAAGATTAGAGGAAATAACCCATTCTATGCTTGTACGATGCAGACTACCTTTTGCACCTATTTAAGAGAATCTAATCATTAGGTGTTCTCTAAAGACACTGACCCAATCTTAAATAAGTCACAAATATATCCCTGATGCACCTGAAAATGAAATAGAGAAATACAGTTACTATTCCCACAATTCAATAAGGAAAACCTTAGGGTTTAGTGGCCATAATAAGCAAGGTGAGGAAGTCTTCATGTGAAAATAAGCTCATTAGAATGGATTAAAAATGAAGGTTGAGAAGCAGTATGAATGATGAAGTATATGTTTGAGTGAACCAGTAGATTTCAGGATGTTTACCTTGGAATGTACCCCTTAAAGCTTGAATGAGGTAGTTTAGAAATAGAACAAAGGAGCTTTGATTGATAATAAGTTATAAATAAAGCATTAGTGTTATTCAGGGGAAATTTTTCTCATTTTGAGTATGTGCTTTGAAACGTCTTCCATGAAACATTTCTTGGGACTGTAAAACTGAAATCAAATTGTGATTCTCCTGTGTTCAGAACCTTGCAGTGACTCCCCAGATGGCCTGTGAGACCCTCCAAGATCTGTGTCTCTCCCGCACCTAATTTGCTCTGACTTCAGCTCTTACTGTTCTCTGCCTTGCTCACTGCACTGTGTCCTTGAGCAAGCCAGGTGTTGTCTGGCTTAAAACTAACTTCTCTCTGCCTAGAACCTTCTTCCTCAGGTGGCCACCTCCCTTATCCGCTTTGCTCAGAGGATTTTCTCAGAGCTTACCTTCTCAATGAGGACTACCCTGCTTAAAACTGCAACACTTCCCTCTGTTTCTCCCACAGCATTTATCATATTTTATAATTTACTTATTCATTATGTTTATTTTTCTCTCCCTTTGGCTTTCCTCCATGCTTCAAAGAATACAAGAGGTGAAGTATAGGGATTTTGTCTTTTTTGATTGCTCTTATATCCTAAACACCTATCACATAGTAGACAGTAAATATTATGTGAATGAATGAATGATTAACAATTTGTCAAGTGAGATCATTGGGATCCATTATGATATTTTGTGTATGCATATATATATGTTTTCATATATTTATTACCAAATACTTTTGCATAGTGGAAAAAGCCTGTATGGTCTTAGAGAATACATACATTGTAATAAACAGGATGTTGGTAAAAATATGAATGTTAGAGGTGCTGGTGAGGTCTTAGAGGAATTGAGGAACATGATACTGGAAACTGGAAGAAAGGTGATTTAGTTATATGGCTGCAGTTGTGTCGAAAGCATCATTGTAAGCATTGAACTTGGATATTTAGTTGAGTTTCAGAAGCAAAGTGTTGGCAGTCTGAGCTGGTTTCTTCTTGCTTCTTACAGTGAAGTGTGAGAGGAAAGAGTTGAATTGAGGGAATAACTGCTAAACAAAGAAACCAAGACTTGATGATTTGGGAAATTCTCAGCCTATACAGATTGCAAAAGATGATAAAATTAGGAGAGTCATTCTTAGGAAAAGCCTGCTGTGGAGAGAAAGTTAAGGGTGTGGCTGGACAACTTTTGCTAGTGTTAAAAGAGATTAGGCGTGTGATTCATGGATCCATTCAGCTATCATAGCAGAAGCCTGGAATAGAGATGAGATTATCCAGGAAAGATCTGTGAAAGACCATCTTGACTGATGGCGTGGATCCCCTGTGCCATGCATAGGAAACCCAAAAGATTTTTGAAAGTGTTGTATCAGCAGAAACACTGCCAGGTTGGACTGAAAGGGACAGAGACAAGATGAAATAAAAGAAGCCAGACTCCCAAAATTCTACAGGTAGAAACAGGCTGATAAAATTTTTAGCTGTCGATATGTGCTACCATTCAGGGAAAAGGAAGAATGGCTTTAAGGTGGGACCTGCGGGCCTAGAAACCTGAGGCCAGACCCATAGGCTGGAGTCACAGGTGCAAAAGCCAGAGCCATGAATGCAGAGATTAGAGCTGTAAACTCAGAGGATGGAGCCTCAGGCCACAGAAGATTATTCCTGGGGCTTGAAACCTAATGGAATTTGCCCTGCTGGATTTTGAAATTGCATAGGACTGTGATCACTTTCTTCCTTCCATTTTCTCTCTTTTGGCATGGGAATGCTTATAGCTGTTACCTATGCTTATTCCACCATTGTATTTTGGAAGCAGATAGCTTATTTACTAGGTTCACAGGAAACTAATATAATAAGTATAAGAATTTTCTGAATGCATTCTGATCTTTGTAACCAATCTCATCATTGACTTTTTCCTAAATCCCAGCCCTGCTCCAATCCCCTGCTTCAATTTATTGTTTACAGAATCCTTGCTCCTCAGATTCATCGCTTCTGAATTTATGCTCTAAGAGAACACAATCCAGAGTAGAATATGTGTATGCTAAGATGCCCATGATGAGGCACTATGGTTCAGAAACCAAACTATTAGAAACAGAGTAGCAAAAGGACATTAAGACAATGTCTTAATGGAATTAACTATTTATTTTTTATCTCATTCTTTTAAAAGTCAGTTTGGTGTACCTTGTATGATACAGTTGTACATAATTTATAAATTAATTGATATATATTAAGGAGTGTCTTGAAACACTTTTACCACTAGAGATGCACACTCAAAAAGCTTGTGGACCGCTGTTCTAAAACAGGAATGCTGCCCAGTTATTGGTAGCCAAACCCCTGTTACCCAAACCTAACTGTTTTGAACTCAATCCTTAGCCTGTACTGATTAAACAAACTACTTATTTTTCATAAAGTGGTTTATAGGGGCTTTTAAATTTGTCATATTTTATGCTGTGGCATTCTAAGAGTTTATTATTTATCTTTTTCTAGTTTTAAGCATAAAGAGCTAGAAAATGATCTGTTACTGAGATATACTTTATGTGGCAAGTATATGACATGAAAGTAGTGCTTGTTATATGTTAATAGACTTTAAGTTTTAATGTGTTGGGTAATGTATTGGCTAACGCTAATACTTTGTGCTGGAGTTAGCTAAGTGATGTGCTGGAGCTGGCTCATACTGTTTTATGAGAGCCATTCCACACAGCAGCCTGAAGTGGGCTGTGGGAGTACAGTTGGGCCTCTGTATCCATGGTTTCTGCATCAGTGGATTAACCAACTGTGGATCAAAACTATTAGAAAAAAAATTCCAGAAAGTTCCAGAAAGCAAACCTTGAATTTACCATGTACCGATAACTGTTTACATAGTACTTATACTGTAATTACAACTGTTTACATAGCATTTACATTATATTAGGTATTGTAAATAATCTAGAGATGGTTTAAAGTATGTGGGAGGATGTGCATAGGTTATATGCAAATACTACATCATCTTATATCACGGACTTGGGCATCAGTGGATTTTGGTAAATGTGGGGGCTCCTGGAACAAATTCCCTGCAAATACCACGGGGCGACTGTATTTACACTGTGGAAATGAGGAAATGCTGCAAATCAGGACTTTCTTTTCCATCCCCCATCCCACCCAAGGAACTTGGTTAGCACTATAAAGTTTTTCAGGGCTAACATACTTTTCCCAAATCATGCTGTGGAACGTGGGACTTTCAAATCCTTTGTGAAAAAGTGTTATGTGGTCAATTCAGAAATATTACATATAGAAATGTACTCTCTTTATCAGAAAGTCACAGTATGTATGGACATTCTAAACTTTGATACTTTATGCTGTGAAGAAAGGTATTTAACTTTATGTAACTCAGCATTTCCAAAACTTTATATTTACAGAACTCATTTTTGTGTTACATCTATTAATAACTCATTAAATTAATATTTTGAGAATACTGTTTGAGAAATATAAAGATAAATAATATTTATTACTTATTGAGTTAAAATGTGTTTTATTTTCAGCCCTGCCAAGGTAACCCTGCTGGGGTCAGTTATCTTCACATTCCAGCAAACCAATCATCTGGCAATATCAAGGCATAATCTTATGTTCCTCTATACTATGTTTCTTGTGGCCACAAAGGTAAGAGTTCAAAGTAGCAATAAAGCAGTATTACAAATTCTGTGTAACCAAAATTCTGCATAAGGCAAGTAACGGAAAAATTTATTTTTTATTATAGTCTAAAAATATCCATTTTGGGGAGTTATTCAGCACATCCATGACTTACTGAAACATAGCTCTTCTATGATTCCTCATTTGATTTATGCTGAGGCTATCAGGAAGGATCTGCAGATAACCTTGTAGTATTTACATTGGAGGCCAGAGAGTAGTGGAAATAGCCAAGGCTGATCAGAGACTGCAAAGTGTTGTGTCATTTGTAAAATGAGGTTCTTGGAGTAGATGTTCTCTGAGGTTCCTTTAAACTTTAAAACTTTTATATTTTTATATTAGGACATATTTGTGGTCAGTCTCTTTAATTACTGTTGTCTGGTTGGATGCTTTACCCCTTCTTGAAGTTAGGAAATAGTATAAGATGGTATAAGACCATAGGTTTCAGAGACAGGCAGTCTTAAATTCAAACCCTAGCTTCGCTGTCTAATCCCTGAATAGGCAAGTTACTTAATGTCTCTGAATCCTGATTTCCTCGTCTTCATTGTACCGATTGTTGATATGGTTCGAGATAACATATACCATTCTGTGACTGTGTCCGACACATCTTATTTATTTATTTATTTATTTTTATTTATTTATTTTTGGCTGTGTTGGGTCTTCGTTGCAGCACGTGGGCTTTCTGTAGTTGCGGTGAGCGGGGGCTGCACTTCGTTGTGGTGCACGGGCTTCTCATTGGGGTGGCTTCTCTTGTTGTGGAGCGCGGGCTTCAGTAGTGTGGCTCGCGGGCTGTAGAGCACAGGCTCAGTAGTTGTGGCACGCAGGCTCAGTAGTTGTGGTGCAGAGGCTTAGTTGCTCTGCGGCATGTGGGATCTTCCTGGACCAGGGCTCCCTTGCATTGGCAGGCGGATTCTTAACCACTGAGCCACCAGGGAAGCCCTCTGACACATCTTATGAATTTTTATTTCAGCTGTATGATGAGACTAATTCTGATTATTCTTCTTCTTAAAATTTTTATATATTCACTATTCACGAGTAGACAATTGATTTTAAAATATTATTATTTAAGCCTAGAGAAATTTTATAGATATCTGTATCTCAGCCTAGATGTTTCTGGCTAAAAACTTACCTATGAGATGCTTAGAAGGAAAACAGTATGTATTATATAAATTTATATCTTAGAAAGAACCAAATCACTGTAGGGATCATTTATTTTTATTCCAGTAGCCTCTGCAGTGGAGGTGATCTGTGGTTGTTGTACTTCAGATATCTGAGGCAAAATCTCTTCATATGTGCCTTCTTCTAACAGTCATCAGATTTTTTGTTTTGTTTTGTTTCGTTTTGTTTTTTTGCGGTACGCGGGCCTCTCACTGTTGTGGCCTCTCCCGTTGCGGAGCACAGGCTCCGGACACGCAGGCTCAGCGGCCACGGCTCACGGGCCCAGCTGCTCTGCGGCATGTGGGATCTTCCCAGACCGGGACACGAACCCGTGTCCCCTGCATCGGCAGGCGGACTCTCAACCACTGCGCCTCCAGGGAAGCCCAGTCATCAAATTTTGAGCTGCATTTTTTGGTAATGTTTTTACTGAGATATATTTTACATACCATACAGTTCATCCATTGAAAGTATACAATTCAGTGGTCTTTAGTATATTCACAGAGATGTGCAGCTGTTACCACAATTGATATTAGAACATTTTCATCACCCCAAAATAAACCTCATACCTGTTAGCAGTCACTTCACATTTTCCCTCAATCCCCTCAACTGTAGACGACCCCTGATCTACTTTCTGTCTATAAATTTGCCTATTCTGACATTTCATGTAAGTGGAATCATGCAATATGTGGCTTGTGACTGGTTTCTTTCACTTGCATGATGTTTTTGATGTTCATCCATGTTGTAGTACGTATCAGTACGTTATTCCTTTTAATTGCCAAATAATATTCCATTGTGTGGGTATACCACATTTTATTTCTCTATCAGTTGATGGATTTGGGGCTGTTTTACCTTTTGGGTAATATGAATAATGAGCTATGAACATTCATGTACACGTTTTTGTGTGGACATATATTACATTCCTCTTGGGTGTATCATATAGGAATTGAATTATTAGATCATATAGTAATTCAACGTTTAATCTTTTGAGGAACTAATGGACTGTTTTCCAAAGTGGCTTCATCATTTTACGTTCCCACCAGCAATGTATGTGAGAGTTCTAATTTCACCACATCCTTAACCAATGCATATCTTTTTTATAGCCATCCTAGTGGGTGTGAAGAAGCAATTCATTGTGATTTTGATTTATATTTCCCTGATGACTAATGATGTTGAGCATTTTTTATGTGCTTGTTGGCCATTTGTATATTTTCTTTGGAAAAATATCTATTCAGATCATTTGCCCTTTTTTAATCATGGCATTTGTCTTTTTAATGTTGAGTTGTAAGATTTCTTTATGTATTCTGGATACTGGACCCTTATTAGATTTCTGGTTTGTAAATGTTTTCTCCTATTCTGTGAGTTGTCTTTTCACTTTCTTCATAGTGTCCTTGGAAGCACAAAATTTTTAAATTTTGATAAAGTCCAATTTGCATATTTTCTCTTTTGTTGTGTATGCTTCTGGTGTCATATCTAAGAACCCATTGACAAATCTAAGGTCAAAAAGATTTACCTCTATGTTTTTTTCTAAGAGATTTATAGTTTTAGCTCTTATATTTAGTTCTGTGATCTGTTTTGAGTTAATTTTTGTGTATGGGATATCTAGTTGTTCAAGCACCATTTATTGAAAAGACTGTTCTTTCCCTCATTGAATTGTCTTGGCACCCTTGTAGAAAATCAGTTGACTGTAAATGTAAGAGTTTATTTCTGGACTCTCACTTTTATCCCATTCATCTCTATGCCTATTTTTATATTTGTACCATGCTATCTTAATTATTTCAGCTTTGCAGTAAGTTTTGAAATTGGGAACTGTGAGTCTTCCAGGTTTGTTCTTCTTTCTCAGGATTGTTTTGACCACTCTAGGTCACTTGAATTTCCATATGAATTTTAGAATTAACTTGACAATTTCTGCAAAGAAGGCCAGCTTATGTCTTCATAGGGATTACATTGAATCTGCAAATCAGTTTGGGGAGTACTGTCATCTTAACAATGTTAAGTCTTATAATCCATCAACATAGATTTTAAAATTTTATTTAGGTCTTCTTTAATTTTTTTCAATGATGTTTTCAGTATATAAGCCTTACACTTCAGTTGTTAACTTTATTCCTAAGTATTTTGTTCTTTTTGATGCTATAGTAAATGAGATTGTTTTTTAAATGTTTTATTTTCAGATTGTACCTTGAAAATGTGTAGAAATAAAATTGATTTTTTATATAATCTTGTATATTGTAACCTAGCTGAATTTATTTATTAGCTCTAATAGTTTTTTTTTTTAATGGATTCCTTAGGGTTTTCTACAAGATCATGTCATTTGCATAGAAATAATTTTCCTTCTTCCTTTTCAATCTCCATGTCTTCTTATCTCATTTTCTTGCCCAGTTGCCCTGTCTAGAACTTCCAGTACAATGTTGAATAGAAATAGAGAGAATGAACATCTTTATCTTCTTTTTGATCCTAGGAGAAAGCATTCAGTCTTTCACTAACAAATATGATATTAGCTGAGGGTGTTTTATAGGTGCCCTTTATCAGATTATGTTAGTTCCCTTCTCCTCCTCGTTTGTTGAGTGTTTTTATCATGAAGGGAGCTATATAAATTTTGAGAGTTTCTAACTTTAATCTTTAAAGAAAATGAATGTGTGTTGTGGGTTTAGTTAGATTAACTGGTACTGGTATCTGTTAAATTTTTTGAATTGCAAGGATCAGTTTTTGTTGAAGGCCTAATTTGTAGCATAAAAATGATAGCTTTTCTTACAATTACTGCCAGACATACAGTTATTTATTATAGCACCTAAATTTAAATACCATATCGCAAAGTGATAATAAAAAGGTATTTTAAAGTAGAATAACATACAGTATTGAACTTTTCTCATAGTATTCCTCAAATCTTCCTAATTAGAATATTATTCCCCTAACATTTTAGAATAATATTCTAATAATATTCTAATAATTTAGAATAATATTCCCCAACATTTTACTAAATATCCACCAACTTCTAAGCAGAATATTCATTTTTAGCTCATCCTTTTGCCCAGATTCCCTTCAGATTTATACTGATTTTTAAATAGCTTGTGATTTGTTTGAGTAGCTACTATAGTTTTTCATTTCTTAGGTATAAAATAATGAATTGACAGAATATACAGAGAAAAAATCGGCACTAATTATTTTTCTTTACCTTGCTTTTCTTGTATTATTTATATAGTTAGGAAATTTGCATTGTGTGTTTGTTTTGGATAATAATCCAGTGTTTTGACATATACAAAGATACTAATAAATATGATTCCTCTTTTCAAAGAGAATATCTCCCACAAGTAAGACAAGGGCACAGGTATCTATAATACAAGTATAAAAAGAGTAACAGAAAGTAAGTGCCACCAGTATTGCTCGACCTCTAGAATCTCTGTTGTCATCTCACCCACTAGAAGCTGCTCTGTGGTAAAACTCAGGTATTCTCACCCTTGAAATGTGCAGCCTAGCTATGGACTTGTGGCACCATCCCATGTAGACATGAAGTCTCCTCCCTGCCCCACGCCTGCCTATCTTCCTCTTGACACCCTGCCTGAGGATTCCAGTTAGTTTAGCTGCACCTAATGTCAGTCTCTCCCATTGGAGATGATTTGAGAAAAGTTTCAGAAGCATGGAATATCTTTTGGCTCCTCAGTGTAAGAAGTTATTGTGAAATAGATAAAGCAAAGGGAGATTTGAGTGGTCAAGAATGATGAAAACCGAAAAGAGGCTGTTGGATTTTGAAATTGAGGTATTTAGTGACCTTGGTAAAAGTAGTTTCAAATGGACTGTTAGAGCATAGAAAAAAGTTTTTGATAGACTGAGGTGAATAAGAGGAAGTAAAGACGAGGAGTATAAACTACTTTAAAGGGATTTAGAGTCTAAACAAAAACAACTTGGGAGGGGAGTTTGGCAGTATCCGATAAAGTTGAAGATTTATGTATCTTGGACTTCCCTGGTGTCTCAGTGGTTAAGAATCCACCTGCCAGTGCAGGGGACACGGGTTCGAGCCCTGGTCCAGGAAGATTCCACATGCCGTGGAGCAACTAAGCCCATGTGCCACAACTACTGAGCCTGCGCTCTAGAGCCGGTGTGCCACAGCTACTGAAGCCCACACGCCTAGAGCCCGTGCTCCACAAGAAGAGAAGCCACCACAGTGAAAAGCCCGCGTACCGCAACGAAAGTGTAGCCCCTGCTCTCCATAACTAGAGAAAGCTTGTGCACAGCAACGAAGACCCAACTCAGCCAAAAATAAATAAATAAAATAAATTTATATTAAAAAAAGATTTATGTATCTTGTGAACTAGTAATTCCATTTCTAGGTATAACCTACATCAGTCTCCCAAGGTGTAATACAGAACCCAGCTTCATCAGGATCTCTTAAAAAATGTTTTAGCATTTAAGTAGTGTTTAATATTCATTTACTAAAAACTTAGGAATGAGCTCCTTTAAAATTAACCAAAAAATCAACTTTACTGAAGTATAATTTGCACATAATAAAATATAGCCTTTCTAGAGTTTCAGTAAATTTGTGTACCTATGTAACCACCACTACAACCAAGGTATGGAATATTTCCATTACTTGAAAAAGTCCCTTGTGCTCTAATCAAGTACATCCCAACCACCACCCATGGCCCCAGGGTGGAACACCCATTTCCATGTAAGTGGGATCATATAGTATATATTTTTTCTGTCTGGCTTCTTTTGCTCAGCATGTTTTTGAGATTTATCCATGTTGTCGCATATTCCTTTTTATTGCTAAGTAGCATTATATACCACAATTTGTTTATGTAATTACCTGTTGATGGATTTTGGACTATTACCAGCTTTTGATTATTTGAATACGGTTATTATGCATAAAGTTGCTATAAACATGTTTACTTTGTGTGCACATATATTTTCATTTCTCTTGGATATATAGGAGTGGAATTGTTGGGTCACGTGGAAAGCTTATGTTACATGATACAAGCTTAATATATAGAAATCTATTGCTTTTCTATACACTAATAATGAACTATCAGGAAGAGAAAGTAAGAAATCAATCCCATTTAAAATCTCATCAAAAAGAATAAAATACCTAAGAATAACTTAACCAAGCAGGTGAAAGACTCATATAACAATGATGAAGAAATTTGAAAATGATACAAAGAAGTGGGTCTGTTTCTGTTTTGTATATAAGTTCATTTGTATCATTTTTTTTTAGATTCCACATATAAGCGATGTCACGTGATATTTGTCTTTCTCTTGTTTCACTTAATTTATTAATCTCTAGGTCCATCCATGTTGCTGCAAATGGCACTATTTCATTCTTTTTTATGGCTGAATAATATTACATTGTGTGTGTGTGTGTATGCACACACACATACAACATCTTCTTTATAGATTCATCTGTTGACGGACATTTAGGTTGCTTCCATGTCTTGGCTATTGTAAATAGTGCTGCAGTGAACATTGGGGTGCATGTATCTTTTCAAATTATGGTTTCTCTGGATGTATGCCTTGGAGTGGGATTGCAGGATCAGATGGTAGCTCTATTTTTAGTTTTTTTTTTTTTAAACATCTTTATTAGAGTATAATTGCTTTACAATGGTGTGCCAGTTTCTGCTTTATAACAAAGTGAATCAGTTATACATATGTCCCCATATCTCTTCCCTCTTGCATCTCCCTCCCTCCCACCCTCCCTATCCCACCCCTCTAGGTGGTCACAAAGCACCGAGCTGATCTCCCTGTGCTATGTGGCTGCTTCCCACTAGCTATCTGTTTTACGTTTGGTAGTGTATATATGTCCATGCCACTCTGTCACTTTGTCCCAGCTTACCCTTGCCCCACTCCCCGTATCCTTAAGTCCTTTCTCTAGTAGGTCTGCATCTTTATTCCCGTCTTGCCCCTAGGTTCTTCTGACCATTTTCTATTTTCTTTTTTTTTTTTTAGATTCCATATATATGTGTTAGCATATGGTATTTGTTTTTCTCTTTCTGACTTACTTCACTCTGTATGGCAGTCTCTAGGTCCATCCACCTCACTACAGATAACTCAGTTTCCTTCCTTTTTATGGCTGAGTAATATTCCATTGTATATATGTGCCACATCTTCTTTATCCATTCATCTGTCGATGGACACTTAGGTTGCTTCCATGTCCTGGCTATTGTAAATAGAGCTGCAATGAACATTTTGGTATATGACTCTTTTTGAATTATGGTTTTCTCAGGGTATATGCCCAGTAGTGGGATTGCTGGGTCGTATGGTAGTTCTATTTTTAGTTTTTTAAGGAACCTCCGTACTGTTCTCCATAGTGGCTGTATCAATTTACATTCCCACCAACAGTGCAACAGTGCATTCCCTTTTCTCCACACCCTCTCCAGCATTTATTGTTTGTAGATTTTTTGATGATGGCCATTCTGACTGGTGTGAGATGATATCTCATTGTAGTTTAGATTAGCATATCTCTAATGATTAATGATGTTGAGCATTCTTTCATGTGTTTGTTGGCAATCTGTATATCTTCTTTGGAGAAACGTCTATTTGGGTCTTCTGCCCATTTTTGCATTGGGTTGTTTGTTTTTTTCATATTGGGCTGCATGATTTGCTTGTATGTTTTGGACATTAATCCTTTGTCAGTTGCTTCATTTGCAAATATTTTCTCCCATTCTGAGGGTTGTCTTTTCATCTTGTTTATGGTTTCCTTTGCTGTGCACAAGCTTTTAAGTTTCATTAGGTCCCATTTATTTATTTTTGTTTTTATTTCCATTTCTCTAGGAAGCGGGTCAAAAAGGATCTTGCTGTGATTTATGTCATAGAGTGTTCTGCCTATGTTTTCCTCTCAGAGTTTGATGGTGTCTGGACTTACGTTTAGGTCTTGAATCCATTTTGAGTGTTTTTTGTGTATGGTGTTAGGGAGTGTTCTAATTTCATTCTTTTACATGTAGCTGTCCAGTCTTCCCAGCACCACTTATTGAAGAGGCTGTCTTTTCACCACAGTATATTCTTGCCTCCTTTGTCAAAGATAAGGTGACCATATGTGCGTGGGTTTAGCTCTGGGCTTTCTATCCTATTCCATTGATCTGTGTATCTGTTTTTGTGTCAGTACCATACTGTCTTGATTACTGTAGCTTTGTAGTATAGTCTGAGGTCAGGGAGCCTGATTCCTCCAGCTCCGTTTTTCTTTCTCAAGATTGCTTTGGCTATTCGGGGTCTTTTGTGTTTCCATACAAATTGTGAAAATTTTTTTCTAGTTCTGTGAAAAATGCCAGTGGTAGTTTGAGAGGGATTGCATTGAATCTGTAGATTGCTTTGGGTAGTAGAGTCATTTTTACAATGTTGATTCTTCCAATCCAAGAACATGGTATATCTCTCCATCTATTTGTATCATCTTTAATTTCTTTCATCAGTGTCTTATAATTTTCTGCATACAGGTCTTTTGTCTCCTTAGGTAGGTTTATGCCTAGATATTTTATTCTTTTTGTTGCAGTGGTAAATGGGAGTGTTTTCTTAATTTCACTTTCAGATTTTTCATCATTTGTGTATAGGAAAGCAAGAGATTTTTGTGCGTTAATTTTGTATCCTGCTACTTTACCAAATTCATTGATTAGCTCTAGTAGTTTTCTGGTAGCATCTTTAGGATCCTCTATGTACAGTATCATGTCATCTGCAAACAGTGACAGCTTTACTTCTTCTTTTCTGATTTGGATTCCTTTTATTTCTTTTTCTTCTCTGACTGCTGTGGCTAAAACTTCCAAAACTATGTTGAATAATAGTGGTGAGAGTGGGCAACGTTGTCTTGTTCCTGATCTTAGTGGAAATGGTTTCAGTTTTTCACCATGGAGGATGATGTTGGCTCTGGGTTTGGCATATATGGCCTTTATTATGTTGAGGAAAGTTCCCTCTATGCCTACTTTCTGGAGGGGTTTTATCATGAATGGGTGTTGAATTTTGTCAAAAGCTCTCTCTGCATCTGTTGAGATGATCATATGGTTTTCCTCCTCAATTTGTTAATATGGTGTATCACGTTGATTGATTTGCATATATTGAAGAATCTTTGCATTCCTGGGATAAACCCCACTTGATCATGGTGCATGATCCTTTTAATGTGCTGTTGGATTCTGTTTGCTAGTATTTTGTTGAGGATTTTTGCATCTATGTTCATCAGTGATATTGGCCTGTAGTTTTCTTTCTTTGTGACGTCTTTGTCTGGTTTTGGTATCAGGGTGATGGTGGCCTCGTAGAATGAGTTTGGGAGTGTTCCTCCCTCTGCTATATTTTGGAAGGGTTTGAACAGGTTAGGTGTTAGCTCTTCTCTAAATGTTTGGTAGAATTTGCTTGTGAAGCCATCTGGTCCTGGGCTTTTGTTTGTTGGAAGACTTTTAATCACAGTTTCAGTTTCAATGTTTGTGATTCGTCTGTTCATATTTTCTATTTCTTCCTGGTTCAGTCTCGGAAGGTTGTGCTTTTCTAAGATTTTGTCCATTTCTTCCAGAGTGTCCATTTTATTGGCATATAGTTGCTTGTAGTAATCTCTCATGATGCTTTGTATTTCTGCAGTGTTAGTTGTTACATCTCCTTTTTCATTTCTAGTTCTATTGATTTGAGTCTTTTCCCTTTTTTTCTTGATGAGTCTGGCTAATGGTTTATCAATTTTGTCTATCTCCTCAAAGAACCAGCGTTTAGTTTTATTGATCTTTGCTATCATTTCCTTCATTTCTTTTTCATTTATTTCTGATCTGTATGATTTATTTCCTTCTGCTAACTTTGGGTTTTCTTTGTTCTTCCTTCTCTAATTGCATTAGGTGTAAGATTAGGTTGTTTATTTTAGATGTTTCTTGTTTCTTAAGGTGGGCTTTTATAGCTGTAAAGTTCCCTCTTAGAACTGCTTTTGCTGCATCCCATAGGTTTTGGGTCGTTGTGTTTTCATTGTCGTTTGTTTCTAGGTATTTTTTGATTTCCTCTTTTATTTCTTCAGTGATCTCTTGGTTACTAAGAAGTGTGTTGTTTAGCCTCCATGTGTTTGTATTCCTTACAGATTTTTTTCCTGTAATTGATATCTAGTCTCATAGCGTCGTGGTTGGAAAAGATACTTGATAAAATTTCAATTTTCTTAAATTTACCAAGGCTTGATTTGTGACCCAAGATATGCTCTATCCTGGAGAATCTTCCAGGAGCACTTGAGAAGAATGTGTATTCTGTTGTTTTTGGATGGAATGTCCTATAAATATCAATTAAGTCCATCTTGTTTAATGTATCATTTAAAGCTTGTGTTTCCTTATTTATTTTCATTTTGGATGATCTGTGCATTGGTGAAAGTGGGGTGTTAAAGTCCCCTACTATGATTGTGTTACTGTCGATTTCCCCTTTTATGGCTGTTAGTATTTGCCTTATGTATTGAGGTGCTCCTATGTTGTGTGCATAAATATTTACAATTGTTATATCTTCTTGGACTGATCCCTTAATCATTCTGTAGTGTCCTTCTTTGTCTCTTGTAATAGTCTTTGTTTTAAAGTCTATTTTGTCTGATATGAGAATTGCTATTCCCGCTTTCTTTTGATTTCCATTTGCATGGAATAGCTTTTTCCATCCCCTCACTTTCAGTCTGTATGTGTCCCTAGGTCTGAAGTGGGTTTCTTGTAGACAGTATATATACGGATCTTGTTTCTGTATCCATTCAGCTAGTTTGTGTCTTCTGGTTGGAGCATTTAATCCACTTACATTTAAGGTAATTATCAATATGTATGTTCCTATTCCCATTTTCGTAATTGTTTTGGGCTTGTTATTGTAGGTCTTTTCCTTCTCTTGTGTTTCCTGCCTAGAGAAGTTCCTTTAGCATTTGTTGTAAAGCTGGTTTGGTGGTGCTGAATTCTCTTAGCTTTTGCTTGTCTGTAAAGCTTTCAGTTTTTCCGTCCAATCTGAATGAGATCCTTGCTGGGTAGAGTAATCTTGGTTGTAGGTTTTTCTCCTTCATCACTTTAAATATGTCCTGCCACTCCCTTCTGGCTTGGAGAGTTTCTGCTGAAAGATCAGCTGTAAGCCTTATGGGGATTCCCTTATGTATTACTTGTTGTTTTTCCCTTGCTGCTTTTAATATTTGTCCTTTGTATTTAATTTTCAATAGTTTGATTGATAGGTTTCTTGGCGTGTTTTTCCTTGGATTTATCCTGTATGGGACTCTCTGTGCTTCCTGGACTTGATTAACTATTTCCTTTCCCACATTAGGGAAGTTATCAACTATAACCTCTTGAGATATTTTCTCCGTCCCTTTCTTTTTCTCTTCTTCTTGTGGGACCCCTATAATTCGAATGTTGGTGCGTTTATTGTTGTCCCAGAGGTCTCTGAGACTGTCCTTAGTTCTTTTCATTCTTTTTTCTTTATTTTGCTCTGCAGTAGTTGTTTCCAGTATTTCATCTTACAGGTCTCTTATCCGTTCTTCTGCCTCAGTTATTCTGCTATTGATCCCGTCTAGAGAAGTTTTAATTTCATTTATTGTGTTGTTCATCTCTGTTTGTTTGCTCTTTAGTTCTTTTAGATCCTTGTTAAACGTTTCTTGTATTTTCTCCATTCCATTTACAAGATTTTGGATCATCTTTACTATCATTATTCTGAATTCTTTTTCAGGTAGACTGCCTATATCCTCTTCATTTGTTAGGTCTGCTGGGTTTTTATCTTGCTCTTTCATCTGCTCTGTGTTTCTCTGTCTTCTCAGTTTGCTTAACTTACTGTGTTTGGGGGTCTCCTTTTCGCAGGCTGCTGGTTCATAGATTCCGTTGTTTTTGGTGTCTGTCCCCAGTGGCTAAGGTTGGTTCAGTGGGTTGTGTAGGCTTCCTGGTGGAGGGGACTAGTGCCTGTGTTCTGGTGGATGAGGCTGGAGCTTGTCTTTCTGTTGGGCAGGTCCACATCTGGTGTTGTGTTTTGGGGTGTCTGTGACCTTATTATGATTTTACGCAGCCTCTGTGCTAATGGATGGGGTTGTGTACCTGTCTTGCCAGTTGTTTGGCATAGGTTGTCCTGCACTGTAGCTTGCTGGTCGTTGAGTGGAGCTGGGTCTTGGCGTTGAGATGGAGATCTCTGGGAGATTTTCGCCATTTGATATTACGTGCAGCTGGGAGGTCTCTTGTGGACCAGTGTCCTGAAGTTGGCTCTCCCACCTCAGTGGCACAGCCCTGATGCCTGGCTGGAGCACCAAGAGCCTGTCCTCCACAAGGCTCAGAATAAAAGGGAGAAAAGAAAGAAAGAAGATAAAATAAAATGAAATGAAATAAAGTTATTACAATAAAAAATAATTATGAAGAATAGAAATTTTTTGGGCCTCCCTGGTGGCGCAGTGGTTGAGAGTCCGCCTGCCAATGTAGGGGACACGGGTTAGTGCCCCGGTCCGGGAAGATCCCACATGCCGCAAGTGGCTGGGCCCCTGAGCCGTGGCCGCTGAGCCTGCGCGTCTGGAGCCTGTGCTCCGCAACGGGAGAGGCCACAACAGTGAGAGGCCCGCATACCACAAAAAAAAAAAAAAAAAAAAAGGATAGAAAATTTTTTAAGTAATAAAAAAAAAAAATACCCGACAGACAGAACCCTAGGACAAATGGTAAAAGCAAAGCTATACAGACAGAATCACACAGAGAAGCATACACACACTCACAAAAAGAGAAAAAGGGAAAAAAAATATATATATCATTGCTCCCAAAGTCCACCTCCTCAGTTTGGGATGATTCATTGTCTATTCAGGTATTCCAGAGATGCAGGGTACATTAGGTTGATTGTGGAGATTTAATCCGCTGCTCCTGAGGTTGCTGGGAGAGATTTCCCTTACTTTTCTTTTTTCGCACAGCTCCTGGGGTTCAGCTTTCGATTTGGACCCGTCTCTGTGTGTAGGTTGCCTGAGGGCGTCTGTTCTTCACTCAGACAGGACGGGGTTAAAGGAGCAGCTGATTCGGGGGCTCTGGCTCACTCAGGCGGTGTGCGGGGGGTTAGTAACGGTGCGGTATGTGTGGTGAGCCTGTGGCGGCAGAGGCCAGCAGGATGTTGCAGCAGCCTGAGGTGCGCCGTGCATTCTCCCGGGGAAGTTGTCCCTGGATGCCGGGACCCTGGCAGTGGCGGGCTGCGCAGGCTCCCAGGGTGGGGGAGGTTGTGTGGATAGTGACCTGTGCTCGCACACAGGCTTCTTGGTGGCTGCAGCAGCAGCCTTAGCGTCTCATGCCCGTCTCTGGGGTCCGTGCTGATAGCTGTGGCTCGCGCCCATCTCTGGAGCTCCTTTAAGCAGCGCTCTTAATCCCCTCTCCTCACGCACCAGGAAACAAAAGATGCAAGAAAAAGTCTCTTGCCTCTTCGGCAGCTCCAGACTTTTTCCTGGACTCCCTCCCCCTCTCGGCTAGCTGTGGCGCACTAGCCCCCTTCAGGCTGTGTTCACGCGGGCAACCCCAGTGCTCTCCCTGGGATCCGACCTCCGAAGCCCGAGCCTCAGCTCCCAGCCCCCACCCGTCCCGGCGGGTGAGCAGACAAGCCTCTCGGGCTGGTGAGTGCTGGTCTGCCCCGATCTTCTATGCAGGAATCTCTCCGCTTTGCCCTCCGCAGCCCTGTTGCTGCGCTCTCCTCCGTGGCAGCGAAGCTCCCCCCTCCGCCACTGGCAGTCTCCGCCCGCGAAGGCGCTTCCTAGTGTGTGGAAACCTTTCCTCCTTCACAGCTCCCTCCCACTGGTGCAGGTCCTGTCCCTATTGTCTCTTTTTTTTCTTTTTTCTTTTACCCTACCCAGGTATGTGGGAAGTTTCTTGCCTTTTGGGAGGTCTGAGGTCTTCTGCCAGCGTTTAGTAGGTGTTCTGTAGGAGTTGTTCCACATGTAGATATATTTCTGATGTATTTGTGGGGAGGAAGGTGATCTCCGTGTCTTACTCTTCTGCCATCTTGAAGCTCCTCTCTATTTTTAGTTTTTAAGGCACCTCCATACTGCTCTCCATTGTGGCTGTACCAATTTACATTCCCACCAGCAGTGTAGGACGGTTCCTTTTTTGCCACACCCTCTCTAGCCTTTATTATTTGTAGACTTTTTGATGATGGCCGTTCTGAATGGTGTGAGATGATACCTCATTGTAGTTTTGATTTGCATTTCTCTGATAATTAGCAATATGGAGCATTTTTTCATATGCCTGTTGGCCATCTGTATGTTTCCTTTGGAGAAATGTCTTTGTAGACTTCTGCCCATTTTTTGATTGGTTTGTTTGTTTTTCTGATATTGAGCTGTATGAGGTGTTTGTATATTTTGGAGATGAATCCCTTGTTAGTGCCTCATTTGCAAATAGTTTCTCTCAAGTCCTTAGGTTGTTTTTTTGTTTTGTTTATGGTTTCCTTTGCTGCACAAAAGCTTTTACGTTTAACATATACACACTGCTATATATAAAAAAGATAACCATGAAGGACCTACTGTATGGAACAGGGAACTATACTCAATACTTTGTAATACCTGTTAGAGAAAAGAATCTGAAAAAGAATACACACACACACACACACACACATATATATATAAAAATATGAGAAACTGAATCACTGTGCTGTACACCTGAAGCTAACACGACATAATAAATCAACTATACTTCAATAAAAAAAATGGAAAAAAACTCCTCTATTCCAAATACCTTTTATCACTAAGAAATATTTCATAATAAGATTTTAGCCTTAAAAAGTAAAAAATATCTCTAGTAGAACCCTGAATATTCATTCAGCAGTTCATAAACATTCTTGAACTGTTAAGAAAAATTAAGGGATAAAGGATTAAAAACCTAATAAAAAATTGAAAGAAATTTATCAACAGACAATTCACACAACAAAGATATGATGTCCCTTAAACATAAGAAAACATGTGATGCTCATTTGGGAATATATTAATGAAAATTACACTCAGATATCATTTCTCATCAGAGTGGCAAAAATTAAAGTCTGGCTGCATATCCTGTATGGAGAGAGAACTGGGCACTTTTTCAGTCTTATCTGGATATTCTGGCATGTTTGTTTATTTTCAGTTTTTTCCCCAGCTTTTTTTGCATATTGATATGAACTTTATTGGCAGTTTGTCTAACTCCATAATAAAATTTGTTGGTATTTTTATTGAGATTGTATTCAGTTTATAAATTAACTTAGGGTGGCAGTTGTATTACATAGGGACAAAAGCATAGAGTGAGACAGGAGAGAGTACAGAGTCATGAGATTTTCTAATATTTAGATAGGGGAGATCCAGAATGAGAAATGGGAAAGAAGCTACTAAAAACCAGGAGATGGTATTAAGAAGGATGGACTGGTCAGTTATGCTGCATGCTGTTGAGAGGTGTATTCAGATAGTATTTTGTTGAATACATGAATGAGGGACAATGGTATTAGGCCCTTTCGGGGGATACAGTTGGACATGTAAACTTTGAATAAGACACAGACTCTGTCTTCAATATGTTATTGTCTAGGCCTTCCCTGGTGGCGCAGTGGTTGGGAGTCCGCCTGCCGATGCAGGGGACATGGGTTCGTGCCCCGGTCTGGGAGGATCCGCATGCCGTGGAGCGGCTGGGCCCGTGAACCATGGCCACTGAGCCTGCGTGTCTGGAGCCTGTGCTCCGCAACGGGAGAGGCCACAACGGTGAGAGGCCCACGTACCGCAAAAAAAAAAAAAGTTATTGTCTAAAAGGAAATATGAGGCATTGTACTTTTAAACTTTATGAGGATACGGACTAAGTTTGTTTTATTCAGCAGTGTATCCCTAGCATTCTGTCTGGTGCATGTAGTAGATTTTTAATATATATTTGTTGACTAACTGATAAATGACTAAAATCCTCTTTCATAGGTCTCTCTGTATTTAATTCTCTCATACTTATTTATCTAAGACTATACTACCAGATGAACAGTTTATTTAACCAACTTATTGAAAACATTTATAAAAATGAGGATCAGAAGATTTGTTTGACAGTCATTTAGGTTAATAATTATTAATGTCTGAGTGAGTGATATCACCAATGAAGAAAGCATAGAGTAACCAGAAAACCAGGCTGAATATGCCATGTACCAGAAGTTAATTATTGGAGGGCATTGGGGGAGGCTTAATGGAGTAGACACTTCACAGTTGCCCTGAAAAGGATTGTTTGGATTTAGGCAGATGGAGGCAGGAAGAAGTATGTTCTGGGTGGAGAGAAAGATTAATTATGCAAATTTTGCTTATATAGATACATTGTAATAGTCTTTGAATTATTCATATGAGGTAGAAGTTATGTTCATTCATTATACTTTCATTGCTATGCACTACAGAGGATATAAAAGTACATGAGTACTGTTTGTGCCTTGAGGAACTTATAGTTTAGGTCACATTTTTCTGGGAATATTCTGAAATGATATAACGTGAGATATTATAAAAATAATGTGCCAAAGCAATCTTGAGAAAGAAAAACGGAGCTGGAGGAATCAGGCTCCCTGACTTCAGACTATACTACAAAGCTACAGTAATCAAGACAGTATGGTACTGGCACAAAAACAGAAATATAGATCAATGGAACAGGATAGAAAGCCCAGAGATAAACCTGGGCTTAAACCTAAATGTAAGGCCAGACACTATAAAACTCTTAGAGGAAAACATAGGCAGAACACTCTATGACATAAATCACAGCAAGATCCTTTTTTGACTCACCTCCTAAAGAAATGGAAATAAAACCAAAAATAAACAAATGGGACCTAATGAAACTTAAAAGATTTTTGCACAGCAAAGGAAACCATAAACAAGATGCAAAGACAACCCTCAGAATGAGAGAAAATATTTGCAAATGAAGCAACTGACAAAGGATTAATCTCCAAAATATACAAGCAGCTCATGCAGCTCAATATCAAAAAAACAAACAACCCAATCCAAAAATGGACAGAAGACCTAAATAGACATTTCTCCAAAGAAGGTATACAGATTGCCAGCAAACACATGAAAGGATGCTCAACATCACTAATCATTAGAGAAATGCTAATCAAAACTACAATGAGGTTTCACCTCACATGGGTCAGAATGGCCATCATCAAAAAATGTACAAACAATAAATGCTGGAGAGGGTGTGGAGAAAAAGGAACCCTCTTGCACTGTTGGTGGGAATGTCAATTGATACAGCCACTATGGAGAACAGTATGGAGGTTCCTTAAAAAACTAAGGCTAGAACTGTCATATGACCCAGCAATCCCACTACTGGGCATATACCCTGAGAAAACCATAATTCAAAAAGAGACATGTACCACAATGTTCACTGGAGCTCTATTTACAATAGCCAGGACGTGGAAGCAACCTAAGTGTCCATCGACAGATGAATGGATAAAGAAGATGTGGCACACATATACAATGGAATATTACTCAGCCATAAAAAGAAATGAAATTGAGTTATTTGTAGTGAGGTGGATGGACCTAGAGTCTGTCATATAGAGTGAAGTAAGTCAGGAAGAGAAAAACAAATACCGTATGCTAACACATATATATGGAATCTAAAAAAAAATGGTTCTGAAGAACCTAGGGGCAGGACAGGAATAAAGACCCAGACATAGAGAATGGACTTAAGGACACAGGGTTGGGGAGGGGTAAGCTGGGACGAAGTGAGAGAGTGGCATGGACATATATACACTACCAAATGTAAAATCGATAGCTAGTGGGAAGCAGCCGCATAGCACAGGGAGATCAGCTCGGTGCTTTGTGACCACCTAGAGAGGTGGGATAGGGAGGATGGGAGGGAGACGCAAGAGGGAGGGGATATGGGGATATAAGTATATGTATAGCTGATTCACTTTGTTATACAGCAGAAACTAACACAACAATGTAAAGGAATTATACTGCAAGATGTTAAAAAAAAATGTGGCAGAGCTCAAACAATTTCTTTTCTGGAATTAATTTTTATTTTAGGATATGTTTAAATGTCAGATTAGGGCTTCTACATTCTTTGGTTTACTTCCCTTTTTAAGCAAGAGACTATGAAGTCAAATGCTGTTTAATTTAGGTAATATGCTTTTTCTTTTAATAGTTTGCTGAATAGGGAGACAGTTTTATATTTTATTTATAGAAGAATAAGGGTTCATTCCATTTGTCGCCATTATATTTGTGTCACCTTATTGAATAAACCCTAAGAAGAGGCTGAATTCACAGAAATCCATCCATGGACCTCATAAGTCTGTCTCAGCAGTAATTTATGATGCCAGCCGTACTCCTTAGCTGAGTGATGAGTCTACTGGGAGTGGAGATTCTATTAAAACTCGACTTGAAAAATACTTAGTATAGTTCATGTTCTCAGGAAGTACTTTAGATCCTGACACTCATCTCTTTTGGATTTTGTAAAAAGACATTGCTGTTTTCCTGACAGTGGACCATTGTTTGACCTGAATTCTTTTGATTTTTGTTGGCCGTCCATGAAGTCAAGCTATGACCAGGATAATTATGCTAATACATCTCATTGTGACTATTTATTCTAAAGAATAATTTAATCTAAAGAAATTCTTCTTAGATATTAACCAGTAATGGTATAAACTTGGAGTTTAACATTATATTTGGACTCTTCTCACTCTATATTCTCTCCAGGTGATTACATTCTAAGCCATGCCTTTACGTTTTACTTGTATGGTAATGACTTCTAAATCCATATCCCTTACTTAACGTTTCTGGGCAAACCTCCATTACTGCACTTACTCTTTACGGTTTTGTAATTACAGATTTACTTGCCTGTCTCTGGCCAGTCTGTAAGATTTTTGAGGGCAGGGATCACATTCAACATTCTTTTGGCAGCCAGGTGTAACGCACAAGCAGATTATTTTAATCCTGTGGATTTTAGGCTTTGTTAGTGCTGTTCTGTTTCAGATTTGCCCTTCTAGAATGTGACCCTTTTGGGGCCTCACTTTAAGCCCGAGGTGTACCTCTGGGCAGGTCCACCTTGCCTGGCTTTGAACTCCAACCTGTCTTCCCAGAACCAAGCAGTGGGCTGCTCAGCTTTGGCCTCCCAGCTGTTGTTCTCTGCCAGGTTTTTGAAATCTGTTTCTGTGTTTGCACAGTTTAGCGTTGGTAAACTCCTCCAGCACAGACTACGCATGGACTTGGGGGCTTACTTAATGTGGTTCACTCCTCTTTGAGCTGTTATTGCTCTCAAGTGCTAGACGCTTTGGCCTTCTCAGACTCCAGCCTCTGTCCCTTTAACCCATTTGGGACTTCTGCATTTCATTTCCCTATGCTGTGAATTGACACATGTCCTTAAAAGAAAAAGCCAGGATAAATGTGGAGTTCACTTTGTTCAACTTCCTTTCTTTTAGGGATCATAACCCCACCACGTTATACCTGTATTGGTTGTTCTCCAGTGTCTTTTTACTGTTGTTTTATGTATTTGTGTCTTTTATGTTGATTTTGTTGAGATACTGAGTCTGATGTAAGCTATTTAGTCATGGCTGGCCTGTAGTTTATGTGCATGCATTAAAAAAAGGTTTATTTGTTATTTGTTTATTTTTATTGTGGTCAAATTGGCATAACAAAATCAGCTGTTTATACAATTCAGTGGTGTTTAGTACATTCACAATGCTGTGTGCATACATTTTTAAATTTAAATAAATGATAGTACATTATAGCTTTTGTTCTTTGTCTCATTTTCACCTAACAGTATATTTTAAGAATTTTTCCGTATAACTTTACGATTTATTATTTTTAACAATTACACAGTATACATTTCACTTATCCATTCCTCTTGTGATGGACACCCACTTTGTCTCCAACTCCCCACTACCTAGACTATATTGCAGATAATAAGAATTTACTCTTGTTTCCATTGTCCTCAGGAAAGCTGATTATGTAGGGACCTCTTATGAAATATAATTCCAAAAATATCTAGTTTGATTCATTATCTGAGATCTGCTGGAGGAATTGCCTCTTGGAAATTCATGGGCTTTTGGGAACCATTCTAGTCCATAACATTGTCCCAGATTCATTTTGGCACCAGTATAATTTCTTTGAGCAAATCTAAACATCTCTGAACACTATACATTTTGCCAGATAAAAGATTGGTAGCACTCCATTCTATCTCTCAGTGTCTCAGTTGCTTATATATATAAATATATATGGAAAAAATTGGATGGCTAGAGACTTACTACAGTCCCTCAGACTGGCAGGATTCTACAATTTACTGGAAGTCTGTGACTTTAGATAATGATAGACTGCAGTGTATTTAGTGATCAGACTCAAAATCTGAGTGTTCCTAAGTGCTTAACCACTTATTAGCTCTGTGACTTTGAGCAAGTTACTTAACCTGTCAGAACCTCAGTTCCCCACCTCTATGATGAGAGTAATAATAGAGTAGTTTTTGGATGACATTTAAAGAGAATAAGGTAATGCAAAACACTTATCCCAGTTCTGGCACATGTTAAGTGCGTAGTATTAATAGGTGTTCTTGGTCATTTGGTGTAGACTGTAAATGATATTTTATCTTCTTATTTCCTTTCAATACTAAATGTATTTCTTTGCTTATGCTGCTCATTTGGCACTCAAAAATGTGGTATTTTGTATTATTGTTAATGAGTTATGTTCTTTTCCATTAATTAAGTGTAAACTTATAGAGAACAGATTTTTTTTCCAGAACCTAACTTAATTTGCTTCTGCTGAAGATTAAATTAAGAATGCATACTGAACACAGTGAGAACTCCAACAAAGAAAATAGGAAATATAAGAAAGTACTAGATAGAAGTCACAGAGCTGAAGAATATAATAACTGAACTAAAAAATTTACTAGGGGGGTTCAACAGCAGACTAGAAGCAGCAAAAAGGATCAGTGAACTTGAAGACCAGGCAGTGGAACTCACCCAATCAGAGCTGCAAAAAGGAAAAAGAATGAAAGAAAGTGAAGATAGCTTAAGGAACTTATGGGACAACATCAGGAGGACTGACAGTCACATAACAGGGCTCCCAGAAGGAAAGAAGAGAGAGAAAGGGGCAGAAAAATTGTTTGAAGAAAGAATGGCTGAAAACTTCCCTAATCTGGGGGAAGGAAACAAACATGCAGATCCAGGAAGCCCAGAGAGTTCCACATACAGGGACCGCCAAAGAGGTCCCACCAAGACACATTATAGTTAAAATGTCAAAAGTTTAAGACAAAGAGAGATTCTTAAAAGTAGCAATGGAAAAACAGTGTGTTATGTATAAAGGAACCCCCATAAGACTATGAGCAGATATTTCCAGTAGAAACTTTGCAGGCCAGAATGGAGTGGCATGATATATGCAAAGCACTGAAGGAAAAAAACTCCCAACCTAAGTTACTCCACCCGGCAGTTACATCCAGAATTAGAGGAGAGATAAAGAATTTTTCCAGACAAGCAAAAGCTAGAGCTTATCACCACTAAATTGACCTTACACAAAATGTTAAAGGGACTTCTTTAGGCTGAAAGGAAAGGATGCTAATTAGTAACAAGAAAACATATGAAAATATAAATCTCACTGGTAAGGGTTAATATATAGTAAAGGTAGTGGATTAATCACTTATAAAGTTCGTATGAATGGTAAAAGACAAAAGTAGTAAAAATAACTGTAACTACAATAATTAAGGGATACACACAAGATAAAAAGATGTAAAATGTAACATCAAAAACAAAAAAACATTGAGGGGGAGAGTAAAAATGTAGAACATTAAAATGCATTTATACTTAAGTTATTATCAACTTAAAATACACTGTCACTAACATAAGTTGTTATATGAAAATATGATAACTACAGAGCAAAAACCTGAGTATATACACAAAAGATAACAAGAAAGTAATCTAAGCATTGCACTAGAGAAAGTCATCAAGCCATAATGGAAGTGAGCAAGGGAAGAAGAAAGGACCAGAGAAGAACTACAAAACAGCCAGAAAACAATTAACAAAATGAAAATAAGTGCATACTTATTAATTACTTTAAATGTAAATTGACTGAATTCTCTATTCAGAAGAGTAGCTGAATGGATAAAAAAAAAATAAGACCCATCTATATGCTGCCTGCAAGAGACTCACTGCAGATGTGAAGAGAGAAATAGACTGAAAGTGAAGGGATGGAAAAATATATTCCATGCAAATGGAAGACCAAAGAAAGTTGGGATAGCTATACTTATATCAAACAAAACAGACTTTAAAACAAAGACTAATTAGAAGGGCGTTACATAATGATAAAGCGGTCATTTCTAATAAGAGGATATATGACATTTGCGAATATTTATGTACCAACATACATATATAAAGCAAATATTAACAGACATAAAGAGAGAAATAGAGAGCAAAACAATAACAGTAGGGGACTTATTGAAGCCCCCTCACTTACAACAACGGATAGATCACTAGACAGAGAATCAAGAAGAAAACATTGCCCCAAAGGACATATTAGACTAGATAGACTTAACTAAAGATATAGACAGGACATTCCATCCAAAAGCAACAGAATACATATTCTTCTCAAGCACACATGGAATATTCTCCAGGATTCATCATATGTTAGGTCATAAAACAAGTCTTAATAAATTTAAGAAGATGAAAATCGTATCAAGAATCTTTTCCAGCTAGGATAGTATGAAACTGGAAATTGTTTACTAGGAAGAAAACTGGAAAAATCACAAACATGTGGGGATTAAACATAATGCTATAGAACAACCAGTGGGTCAGTGAAGAAATAACAGAGAAATCAAAAAAATACCTTGAGACAAAAATGGAAATACAACATTCCAATCTTATGAGATGCAGCATACGTAGTTTTAAGAGGGAAGTTCATAGCAATAAATGCCTACCTCAAGAAATGAGAAAAATCTCAAATAACTTAACTTTATACCTTAAAGAACTAGAAAACGAACAAGTGAAGCCCAAAGTTAATGGAAGGAAGGAAATAACATAGAGCAGAAATAAATGAAATACAGACTAAAAGGACAATAGAAAAGACCAAACTAAGAGTTGGTTCTTTGAAAAGATAAACAAAATTAACAAACCTTCAGTTAGACTCACCAAGAAAGAAAACAAGAGAACTCAGGTGGATAAAATCAGAAATGAAAGAAGAGACGTTACAACTGATACCACGAAAATACAAGGGATTGAGACTGTTATGAACACTTATATGCCAACAATGTGGACAACCTAGAAGAAACGGACATACTTCTAGAAGCATACAACCTGTCAAGACTGAATCACAAAGAAATAGAAAATCTGAACAGACCAGTTACCAGTAAGGAGATTGTATCAGTGATCAGAAACCTCCCAACAAATAAAAATCCAGGACCAGACAGTTTTGCTGGTGAATTCTACCAAACATTACAAGAATTAATACCAATCCTTCTCAAACTCTTTCAAAAATAAAAGATGAGGGAATGCTTCCAAACTCATTTTACAAGGCCAACATTACCATGAAACCAAAACCAGACAAGGATGCCACACAAGAAAAGAAAATTATAGGGCAATATCCCTGATGGGCATAGATGCAAAAACCCCCAACAAAATATTAGCAAACTAAATTCAACAATACATTAAAAAGATTATACATCGTGATCAAGTGGGGTTGATTCCAGGGATGCAAGGATGGTTCATCGTCTGCAAATCAGTCAGTGTCATATCTCACGTTAACAAAATGAAGGATAAAAACCATGTAATCTCAATAGATGCAGAAAAAGCATTGGACAGAATTCAGCATCCATTTACAATAAAAACTCTTAACAAAGTGGGTGTAGAGGGAATGTACCTCAACATAATAGAGGCTATATATGACAAGCCCACAGCTAACATCAAAACCAGGGCATTATGCCTGGTGAAAAAAATGAGACAAAGACAAATACAGTATGATCTCATTTATGTGTGGAATCTAAAATTTGAAAAAACGCAAGCTCATAGATACAGAGAACAGATTAATGGTTGCCAGAAGTGGATTGGGGGGGTGGTGACGAGGCTTGGTGAAATGGGTTAAAAGGAGTCAAAAAGTTCAAACTTCCAGTTATAAACAAGTCATCAGTGTGTAACGTATAGCATGGTAACTATTGTAATACTGTATTGCATATTTGAAAGTTGCTAAGAGAGTAGATCTTAAAAATTCTCATCACATAAAAAAATTTTTGTGTGCTGTGTATGGTGATGGATGTTAACTAGACTTATTGTGGTGGTTATTTCATAATATATGCAGATACCGAATCATTTTGTACACCTGAGACTAGTATAATGTTATATGTCAATTATACCTCAATAAATAAAAAAGCGTTTTGAATATTTTCTTCTTTTTCACTTTCCCCTCTCATTTTTAGGAAACAGAAAATATTTGTATTTAAATTCAAAATTGAACTTTTTTTTTCAGATAACCATGATGCTTACAGAGACTGCTGTTATGCCTTTTGCTTTTTTTGAGGATACATTGAGTTGGATGCTGTTTGGCTGGCAGCAGCTGTTTTCATCATGTGAAAAGAGAAGTGAAACAAACTCGTCTCTCAGTGGTACTGGTTCATCGACCTCAAAACCTGCAGCTGATGCTTCAGATAAAGTTCATAAGAAGCATACTAAGAAGGCTAAATTTACTTGATGAACTTCAGAAGGCAAAAAATTTTCTTTGTCTTATCTACCTGTCAGATTGTGATAAATATTTCTATGTAAATGATGTAAAATAAAGATTATATATAAGGATTGGAGGTGACAAAAAGAAAGAACTTCTTTCTGTTTCAGGGAGACTCTCCCTTTCTGGATTGTAATTTCCTGAGTGTTATGAGTGTATCATGTGAAATGGTTTTTCTAAGTTATATATAAAAGATTCTGTTGTGATTTTTAAAATAGTTTTATACTGATAAAAGCCTAGTGTTTTTGAATGTTAGAAAAAGTAAACCTACTGTTATTGCAAAATAACAAAAATTAAAGTTTTATTGTTTAATCTAGATATTTTCATACATGTTTTTTATTTGAATCTGAGCTTTAGTTTAGCAAAATTAAACTTTTATTACACATTACCATTATAATTCTTAGATATGAAAAACAATTCCTGTTTAATTTTGAGTACTAAGAAAAGTAAACTTTACCTAAATCACTTTATATTATGAATGAAAATAAATTATTAGCTTATATTTCAGAAATAAACATTGTATATTTTGCCCACATTAAATGGAAATATCTGAAATTTTATTTAATTTTTTTCTAGTAGTATTTTTCAGTGAGAGCAGAGTATTATTAGTCTTAATCTTAAGTGTGTTTCATGCCCTTGTTTAAACTATTTCTTTTTTCTCAAAAGAAAATCAGGGGTATAGTTTTTAATAAGTTACTAAGTCTATGTTTTGCTTTGCAAGTTTTGAGGAGCTTATTTTTTTCTCTCTCCTTAAAACACATTTGTTTTAACTGTAGGAGAAATTATTCTTCTCAGCATTTCATATATTCTTAAGTATTATTTCAATTTAAAAATTTCACCTTTGTCTTCTTTTTAATGGGTACTTTTCAGTTTTCTGGTTGAATGTCTCTGACTAGTTTACATAGGTTATATTTTAATGTACATGTACATATATTTTTAGTTTTATTTTAAATTAAAACTAGTTACCCTTATGTAAAAATGCTCAGCTCTAATGAGAATTGTCTTCGGGCATTTGATAACAACCACCTAATTAAGAAGAAACAAACTAAAATCTTGTATGGTAGTAGTCTATTTGAATGAAGAATGATGAAGTGAAATTTGATACCTTATTGGCAAAAATAATTAAAAGAAGAAGAAAAGGTACTAAATCATGTTAGATTTTCTTATTTTATTTTGTAGTTTAAAAGCCCAGTTATAATTTTGAAACTTTATGACTGACATGATTTCTTCTACTGAGACCATGCGCCTGCAAAAAGTTAGTATGTATCAGGCATCTTTGGATGGTATAGAACTACTCAAACCATATTCAAGTTAGAAGTCTTGATTTTTAAAAATTTTAACAAATATAAACACCAGCAGGGATTATACTTTTGTTAAAAAAAATTTTGGGGGGGGGGAGGACCTTTGATAGCCTTGGGATGCTAAGAAGTTTATTTTTAATATTCTGACAGAAGGCATTAAATATTTAAGAGTCCTGTATTGCATTTGACACTCTTGTAGTTAAAAACTTTTCACAGTTAACATGTTGCTAATTACTGACTTAGTTTTGAAGTTTGGGTTTAACTGTAGTTGAAATGTTAGGAATCTTATTCTACACTTGTATTAAAGACAGATTTATTAAACTAAGTTATTTAGCACCAATGGAATATTTTATCATTTTTATGTTTTTTCTGTTTTTCTTGATTTAGGAGTTTATAACTCCTTTGGCCTTTCGACTGATATATGGTATATATTCAGTGATTACTGTCCGAATGAGATGTACGACCTTTATGGAACAAACTTTTATTAATCTGTGCAAGTATCCTGTAACCTTTAATTCAAGGTTTTTAGGAAAAAGCTGTACTGGAGGACATGGCTTAGGTTTGAAACCTCCCACCCTTAATATATTCATGCTGCCTGCAGAGACTTGACTGGATTTGCGAAGCAGATTGTTAGACTCCTTACCCAACAGTGTAGCATGAATGAAGCCTGTGGGCCTGCTTCACACAGTCATAGGTGGCACTGAGAAAGTCAAGATCTGGTAGGTCTCGTTAAATACTAGAGAATGGACTTGATATAGGGAGGGGGAAGGGTAAGCTGTGACAAAGCGAGAGAGAGGCATGGACATATATACACTACCAAACGTAAGGTAGATAGCTAGTGGGAAGCAGCCGCATAGCACAGGGAGATCAGCTCGCTGCTGTGTGACCACCTAGAGGGGTGGGATAGGGAGGGTGGGAGGGAGGGAGACGCAAGAGGGAGGAGATATGGGAACATATGTATATGTATAACTGATTCACTTTGTTATAAAGCAGAAGCTAACACACCATTGTAAAGCAATTGTACTCCAATAAAGATGTAAAAAATAAATAAATAAAAGGAGACAAGAAGGTGGCAAGAACATGGGCTGGCTAACTCAGTGATCTCACCCTCAAGTAAAATATGGCCAAATTAATATCAAACTCTGATTTATCAGATTAGTCACACTTCCTTGCTGAGTGTGCAAGGGCTGGAGAGGGACCAGATAATGTAGAGTGAGTGGATTTCAGTGGAAATTCCAGGTTTCTTGTAGGCAGAGACCAAAAAGTGGAGACAATAGGGGAGACGTTCCCTCTGTAGTGTATTTTTTGGTCTTATTCCTGTAAGGCCTACATCATTCCATTAAAATCTACCTCAGATCACAAGCTGATTGCAATTGAGTGATATGTTAGAAATGGAATAACATATACAAGAATACCCTCTTTCCCCCACTGCTTTCTTGGTGTTTACATTTTACTGGTGGTGAGACATACAATAAGCAAACAGATGTGTTCTTGTGGTAATACTACAGGCTATGCATATATATTAAGCAGCACACAAGGATAGAAAGTGAGAATTGGGGGTACTTGTTAATTAGCAGTTAGAAAAGGCCTTTCTGTTAAAATTGTATTTTACCAGAGACCTGAAGGAAGTGGGTGGAGCAGGCCGGGCAGACATCTGTGTTAAGTGCAAGGGTCATTCTGTTTCTTCATATACTTGACTTAGATTATGTACTTTTTTCCAAAAATTACTTAATTTATTTTTCTTATTTAGTACAGTTTCACACTTGTAGTTTTTAACAGACATATTTCTTTGATAGAATTTATTTTTGTTTCCACAGTTTGTTCTTTTTTTAAGGTAAAATTCACATACAATGAAATGCATAAGTTGTAAGTGTATATTTAAAGAGTTGGCAAATACATACAACTGTACAGCCTAAAATCCTATCAAGAGATAGAAGATTGCCAGTGCCTCAGGAAATTCCTTTCTAGTTAATTCACACCCTCCCCCCCAACTGAATAGAAATAAAATCATGCAGTATATTCTCTTCGGTGTAAGACTTCTTTCAAACGACATAATGTTTTTGAAATTTATCTTGTTGTATTTATCATGAGTTCATTCCTTTTTAATTCCTTGGTAGCATTGTACTATATGAATATGTTGCAGTGTGTTTATCCTATTGATGCACATCAGGGCTGTTTCTAGTTTGGGATATTGTGAATAAGCTACTATGAACATTTTTGTACAGTTCTTTTGGGGAACATGTTTTTTTATTTCTCTTGAGCAAATACCTAGGAGTAGAATTATGTTTAGTTGTAAAAAAACCACTAGACCTCTTTTCCAAAGTGGTTGTACCATTTTATACTTCACAACAATGTATGAGAGTTCCAGTTGCTCTACATTCTTATCAAGGATTATTGTTGTCAAACATTTTAATTTTGTCCATTTCCAATGGGTGGTTTGTAGTTTTTAAGGTTTTAATTTGCATTTCCCTAATGATTAGTGGTGTAGAGCACTTTTTTGAGTGTGTTCTTATTGGCCATTTGTGTATCTCCCTCAGTAAAGTGTCTCTTCAGACCATTGCCCATATTATATTGGATTTGTCTTTTTATTATTAAGTAGTAGTAGTTCTTCATGTATCTTGGATATCCATTCTTTGTTAAATAGGTGTTTTGTACATATTTTCCTTCTGGGCTGTGGATTACCTCTTCATTTTTATAATGATGTCGTTTAATGAACACACATTTTTAATTTCAAAGAAGTCTTAATTTCCCAGGATTTTATTTTACAATTATTGTTTTCTGTGTCTTAAGAACCTTTTTCCTACCTCCAAGTCATAAATATATTTGCCCATCAAGGAACCCCAAATAATATAGGAGTGCCTAGTTTTATTCTGAGAAACACTTAAAAGAGAAACACCTTATGCTACTATGTAGTGATTATGTTACTCAGCAAGTCGCTCAGGCCTAATTTTTTGTTCTGCTTCTCAAAAAATCACTGCACATCTTATATATGTGGTCACTTTTTCTGTGCTTGTGCTAAAGGTAATACATTATAGGAATTGAAGACTTTTTTTTCTGTATGTCTATTTAGGGAGTTTCTGTATGTAGGCTTGTCCTTGGTTTATCACAACTCTGATGTTTAAAAGAGATGGTGAATAAGAATGTGACAACAAAATATATTTAGAACGAAATAAAATGTCTTCTAAGCTCAGTCTAGGTGTGGGATTGGTTGGGAAGGTAGTGGTCCATATTGAAATATATAATCCAAGTGCATCTTTGTGGTGACAAAATGTGGACCAGTGATCGGGTATGAAAATGAGTACAGCTTAATTTACATGGCTGACCATCTGATATTCCATGACAATACAAAGTGGCACACTGAATTGAAGTTGAAAACGATTGCGTTCTTCCTACATTTGATAAAGAGAATTAAGATTTAATTGGGATAAAAAAAATAAGCAATTTGTATGGTGGGATTATGGTTTGCTATGGGGAAGAGGAAATGGGGGAGACTCCTGCCAGACAAAGTAACTTCAGATGTATTTTTACCCCTGTAGAGTTGTATTAGTAAAGAGAATAAAGTTGATAATGAATATTTGTATTTTTATAAATATTTTATGTAATGTAAAGTTTGACTTAAAAATTCAGTCTAATCTCAGTAAAAGTAGACTGTAGACTGAAACCTTTCTTGAGAATAATATGAAGTGAAAGGAATAGGGTACAGTGGCTGATAAGCAGCGTTGTTATATTGACATCTTAATGAGATGTGAGAAGAAGTACATAATATCTTGATTAAATTTGCAAAGGACATTCGGTATAATGAAAGCCTGTGTAAGTGACAGGAAGAATTCAAAGGACTAATGGTATGCTTGGAAAATGATTCAACTTATTCAGTTAAAAAATGTTGAATTATACAGCTGGGGAGAATTATATAAGGCCCAAACCTAAGGAAAAATGCATGCATTTCGTAAAAATATGAATAACAAAACTTAATGAAACATTAGCATGTTATAGTCTTTATTTTGAGCAGCTGATGTTTTGGGGGTTATATTACTGAGGAAAGAGCAATTCATGTTAGAGGACACATTGCTGTCTTTGCCATGACCTTAAAGGACTGTTTTGAAAATAAGATAATGTATATGAAAATGTGTTTGAAACATTATTTTACAGAGAAGAGTCTAGTTAATTTACAGATAAAACCAGAGTTCTGCAGTTTGGAGTGAAGAATAATGTGCCCTAGCCATTTTTTATGTATAATATTTAAATACCACAAGCCAGTAAGACAGGAAGTTCAGAAGTCTACTCTCCTCATTACACTGTTACTGTGTTTTATTTTATTGTTATGCTGTGGTGGTATAATGGTATTGTTATGGAGGAGCTGAGTCGCTCTGTATGGCATTCTGACTCATGCGCTTAAGTAATTGTATCATTGCTATCACCGCAGTACTACGCCGATGAGCGCATTCACCTTCTGTGTCTGATCTTTCATGTTCTCAGTTGAATACAAGTTTTCAGAAGCTCACATTATATTTCCCTCTGATTGAGAGTATGTATTATGATAAGTTTTGTGGTAATTAAATCCATTTGAACGCCATCTTTTAAAACCCTTCTCTCTCCCTCTAAAGTGGTTATGTGTTCAAGAGGCTTCAGGTTTGGTCCTGCCTCCTTATCTTGAGCAATGTGTTGCTCTTTGTAAAGGAGACTTGAAGCCAAAACTGTCCAGAATCTTTCATGTCCAATCCCTGTCCAAACCAAATCCATGGGATTCTAGACCAGCCCAGGGCAGTGGCAATGGCACAAGTTGAGTTGATGGTCGCACCTCGGAGGTGGCCATGATCTGAGTGAACGGGTGGTAGGTTGGGGCAAAACGCTGGGGCAGCAGGAATAAGGCTGAGTATTTCCTTGGAAGATGAGACTCCTCAAAAAAGTCTCCAGGGGGAACAAGTGCTTTTTGTGCTGGCACAGTTACCCCCAAGAATCAGGTCTGAAGTAAGGTGGCAAAGGCCAAATCTTTAGCTGCCAGCAAGACTGCTAATGTGAAGTTCTTTCACGGCAGTTGTTTAGAGAGGGACAATCATCCTGTTTCATATGCCACTGAGGTGTTTTAATTTCTAACAGACCTCTTAGCAATCGATTCTCTTTGTTTCACTTAATACTACCTTGTAGCACACAAACCTGGAACCCCTTATTCCTGCTTCCTTCTTGGTGACTGACTACCTCCACAAGAGCTCATATTTAATGTCATTCAAAATACTGGTAGTTTTGCTAAGCCTCTATCCAAGGACAGGAGCCCACTGAAGGGATTCCTTGCAGAAAGAGGAAGATTTGCTTCAAGGTGACTTTTAGTCCTTGACTGTATCAAAATGCAGCTGACGCCCACTGTAGAAGAGAAATGAATACACACATTTAAACTCTGACTGGATACTTCCCTCAGAAGGAGCTCCATTACCTAAAGGAGACAGAAGTTCAGTCAGGGATGGAAGCGAACTAGCAAGGCAAGTAACCTTCGTTAGAAACTAATATTTCTTGAAAATAACCTCAGGTTTGCATTTAAATTTTTTAATTGATATATTCCATTTAGAAAAGTGCACAAAGCATGTGTTTGTCTTGTTAAATGATCACAAAGAGAACATAGCCATGCAACCACAACCCAGCCCAAGAAATGAAACATTAGCATTTTTCCTTTTCTAATCACTATTCTTCCCTTCCCAAAGGTAACCAGTATCCTGACTTCTAATACTAGTTGTTGGTTTTGACTGTTTTTGAATTTTATATAATTGGAATTAGACTGTTTATCCTGGTGTCTGGCTTGTTTTGTACATATTATGTTTGCGAGATTCATCCAAGGTACTTTGTATAACTTATAATTCACTCATTTTCATTGCCAATATTGCATTGTATGACTATATATACTCAATTTGTGTAACCAATCCATTGTGTTGATAAAAATTTAGATTTTTCTTAGTTTGAGGCTATGAAAATATTCTTTTGCATGTCTTGGTGCCCAGGTACACATATTTTTGTTCCTTACATTCTTAGGAGTTAAAGTGCTGGGTCATGGGGTATGAACACATTCACCTTTTGTAGATCCAAAAAGTTTTCCAAGATAGTTGGCTTAATTTGCACTCCCACCAGCAGTGTGTGAGAGTTCCAGTTCCCCCACTTCCTTACCAATGTGAGGTATTCTCTATCTTTTACATTTAACAATTCTGGTGAGGGTATAATAGTATCTTGTGTTTTAAAATTTGTTTTTCCCTGATAACTAATGAAGTTGAACACTTTTTGAATAAGCTTATTGGCCATTTGGATATACTCTTTTGCAAAGTGTCTGTTCCAGTTTCTTGCCCATTTTTTTCTGTTGGGTTGTCTGTCCTTGTGTTTGGGTATAGGGTCGTGTGTATGTGCTTGTGTGTGTGTGTAAATGGGTACTTTGGATATGAACTCCTCGGCGGTTCCTTGGATTGCAAATATGTTCTTCCACTCTGTCAGCTTGCATTTTTCCTCTCTTAATAGTTTAGTACCACGAACATAAATTATGAATTTTAATGTAGTCCAACTTAACAATGTTCCCTTTATGATTGATTAATGCCTTTTTTATCTTATTTAAGAAACCTTTCCCTATCCCAAGGTCATAAAGATATTTTCCTATATTCTAGAAGCTGTATTTAGCTTATTCTAAGATCTGTATTCCACCTGAAAATTTATTTTTTTGTATGATGTGAGCAAGGGGTCAATTTTTCTTTTTTTTTTTCTTTTTTCTTTTTCTCTATGGATATCAAGTTGGTCCACCATCATTTATTGAAAAGTGCCGCTTTGTCATAAATCAGAGATCCATATGTGCATTAAAATGCTTTGGACCCTGTTTGTTATATTATTCTATCTGCATATGTGCTATACATGCATTGGCTTAACTACAGTAGCTGTATAAATCTTAATATCCAGTAGAGTAAATCCTTCCACTTTGATCTTTTTTCACAGTTTTCTTGTCTATCCTTGGCCCCATTTGCTTCCATATAAATTTTGGCATTATCTTGTCAATTTCTACAAAAATAACTAGCTGGAGTCTTTATTGAAATTTTAAAAACTAGGATTTAAACAAATTTATTGAGATTTAAATTTTACTTTCACCTATTCCTTCTTGAATGCTCTTCCTTTCTTTATATGGATTGAGTTTCTGACCTGTATTATTTCCTTCTCCCTAGAGAAGTTATCTTAACATTTCTTGCAAGGCAGATCTACTGACAACAAATTTCCTCAATTTTTGTTTATCTGAGAAATTATTTTCCTTTACTTCTGAAGGAAATTTTTCAGGGTACAGAAGTCCAGGTTGGTGTTTTGGTTTTTTTTCCTCTCTCAACATTTAGATATCTCACTCCATCTCTCTTGCATACATGGTTTCTAAGAAGTCAGATGTATTTCTTATCTTTATTCCTCTATAGTTACGGTGTTTTTTCCCACTGGCCTTTTTGAGGATTCTTTCTTTATCTTTGATTGTCTTTATTTTGAAAATGATAGGCCTAACTCTGCAGATTTTTTTGTTTGTTTTTTTGAGGGCTTTTTTTTTTTTTTCCTGCATTTAACTGGTATTCTCTGAGCTTCCTGAGTCTATGGGTTGGTGTCTGACATTAAGCTGGGTAAATTCTCAGTAATTATTACTTCAAGTATTTCTTCTGTCCCTTTTTCTCTTTCTTCTCCTTCTGGTATTCCCATTACATGTATGTTATAGCTTTTGTTGTTTTCCCACAGTCCTTGGATATTCTGATCCTTTTTTTCAGTCTTTATTCTCTTTGCTTTTTGGTGTTTGAGGATTCTATTGATATATCCACTAACTCAGAGATTCCTTCCTCAGCCATGCCCAGTCTTCTAAATAGGCTCTTCAAAGGCAGTCTTCATTTCTGTTATAGTGTTTTTGATCTGTAGCATTTTTTGTTGTTCTTTCTTAGGATTTTTATATCTCTGCTTACATTGCTTGCCCATCAGTTATGGCATTTTGTCAACTTTATTCATTATAGCCCTTAGTATGTTAATCATAGTTATTTTAAATTCCAAGTCTAATAATTCCTGCATCCCTTCCATGTCTCGTTTTTATGCTGGCTCTGTTTCTTCAAACTGTATTTTTTGACTTTTGGTATGCCTTCTAATTTTTTCTTGAGAGCCAGACATCATGTATTGAGTAAAAGGAACTGCTGTAAATTGGCTTTTAGGAATGTGGTGGTGAGGCGGGGGGGAAGCATTTTGTAGATTTATGATTAGGTCTCAGTCTTTTAGTGAGCCTGTGCCTCAGGACTGTGAACTTCATAAGTGTTTCTCAGTTTGATAGGATGGCTAGAGGGGGCTGAAATTGGGT
Organism: Delphinapterus leucas; assembly: GCF_059928025.1. Classification (NCBI taxonomy): domain Eukaryota; kingdom Metazoa; phylum Chordata; class Mammalia; order Artiodactyla; family Monodontidae; genus Delphinapterus; species Delphinapterus leucas. The sequence continues at coordinate 97,997,778 of NC_143134.1, forward strand.
ATTTCCCTTCCCCAGGTCAGTTAGGCTCTGATGATACCCTATAAGTTTAGGCTCTGGTTATATTCCTCTTAGGGCAGATCTTGTTAAGGAAAGAGTGTTCTTATTTCAAAATGGTTCCTCCCCCCACCCTCCCAGCCCCTTGCTGTAAGCCCAAGGGGATTTTTCTCCAATATTTACTATGGGAACCTAATCGAGGTTCTGCAGGTTAAGTCTCACAATATTGTGGGGGACAACTTATGACTAGGTCCCTCTGCAGTTTTTAACTCTCAGGGTTGTCTGCACTTCAGCCTTCGGCAATTCATCAGTTACGGTTCAGGATTTCCCAACTGGCACTGGTTTAATTGGTGTTTTCCTCTGGTGAGTCTCTGCTCCTGTATACTGCAAGTCCCTCCATTCGCCTGTTCGTCTCTGCATTCTTGGGGGCAGTGGTTTACCCTGTGCCTTCCCTTCTCATGGATCCAAGAAGAGTTTTTGATTTTTCAGCCTATTCACCTTTTTACTTGTTGTTAGGACAGAGTGGTGACTTTCAAGCTCCTTACGTGTGGAACTGGAAATTGGAATTCCCTCATTTTTAAAAATTATGACAAAGTACACAAAACAATATTTACCATCTTAGTCATTTTTAATTGTACAGTTCAGTGGTATTAAATACATTAATAATGTGCAATTATCACCACCATCCATCTTCATAACTTGTAAAACTGAAATTCTATACCCGTTAAACAATAACTCCCTATTCCCCTCTTTCCTAGCCCCTGGAAGCCATGACTCTACTTTCTGTCTCTATGATTTTGATTACTTTAAGTACCTTATATAAATGGAATCATACAGTATTTGTCTTTTTGTGACCGGCTTCTTTCACTTAGCGTAATGTCCTCAACGTTCATCTATGTTGAAGCACATGTCAGAATTTCCTGTCTTTCTAAGGCTGAATAATATTCCATTGTGTGTATATACCACAGTTTGCTTATCCGTTCGTCTCTCAGTGGGTACTTGGGTTTCTTCCACATCTTAGCTATTGTGAAGAGTGCTGCTATGAACATGGATGCACAAATTATCTCTTTGAGATCCTGCTGTCAGTTCTTTTGGGTATATACCCAGAAGTGGAATTTCTGGGTCATATGGTAATTCTATTTTTAATTTTTTGAGGATCTGCTGTAATGTTTTCCACACTGCCTGTACCACCTTACACTCCCAACAATGGTCCATAAGTGTTCCAATTTCTCCACACCCTCATCAACAGATTATTTATTTATTTTTTTGATAGTAGCCATCCTAATCAGTGTGATGTAGCATCTCATTGTAGTTTTGTTTTTTGTTTGGTTTTTTTTGCGGTACGCGGGCCTCTCACTGTTGTGGCCTCTCCCGTTGTGGAGCACAGGCTCTGGACGCACAGGCTCCGGACGCGCAGGCTCAGCGGCCATGGCTCCCGGGCCCAGCCGCTCCACGGCATGTGGGATCTTCCCGGACCGGGGCACGAACCGGTGTCCCCTGCATCGGCAGGCAGACTCTCAACCACTGCGCCACTAGGGAAGCCCCTCATTGTGGTTTTGATTTGCATTTCCCAAATGATTAGTGATGTTGAACATCTTTTTCCTGAGCTTATTGGCCATTTGTATGTCGTCTTTGCAGAAATATTTATTCAAGGCATTTGTTCATGTTTTAATTTGGTGGTTCTTTTTTTTTTTTTCTATCATTGAGTTTTTAGGAGTTCTCTATATATTCGGTGTATTAATCCTTTATCAGATATATGACTTGCAAGTATTTTATCACATTCTGTGGGTTGCCTTTTTACTCTGTTCATATTTTGATGCACACATTTAAAAAATATCATGAAGTCCAGTTTGTTTATTTTTTCTTTTGTTGCCTTTGCCTTTGGTGTCCTATTAAAGAAATAATTGCCAAATTCAATGTCATGAAGTTTTTGCCCTATGTTTTCTTTTAAGAATTTTATAGTTTTAGGTGTTACATTTAGGCCTTGGATCCACTTTGAGTTAATATTTGTATATAGGGTTAGGAGGCTCCAGCTTTTTTCTATTGCATGTGGCCATTCAGTTTTCCCAGAACCGTTTGTTGGGAAGACTGTTCCTTCACCATTGAATGGTCTTGGCACCCTTGTCCAAAATCATTTGACCATATATGTAAGTTTTAATTTCTAGGCTCTCGTTTCTATCCAGTTGGTGTATATGCCTGTCTTTCTGCTAGTATCACACTCTTGATTACTGTAGCTTTGTAGTAAGTTTTGAAATCAGTAAGTGTGAGTACTCCAGCTTTGTTCTTTTTCAAAATTGTTTTGGCTATTTGGGGTTGCTTGAGATTCCATATAAATTTTAGGATGAGTTTTTCTTTTTTCTTTTTAATATTTATTTGTTTGGTTGTGCCAGGTCTTAGTTGTGGCAGGCGGGCTCCTTAGTTGCGGCTCACCAGCTTCTTAGTTACAGCACGTGGGCTCCTTAGTTTTGGCATGTGAACTCTTAGTTGCATCATGCATGTGGGATATAGTTCCCTGACCAGGGATCAAACCCGGGCCCCCTGCATTGGGAGCGTGGAGTCTTAACCACTGTGCCACCAGGGAAGTCCTGAGTTTTTCTATTTTTTCAAAAAAAAAAATCAAGATTTTGGCAGGGATTGCATTGAATTTGCAGATCACTGGGTAGTATTGACATCAATACTAAAACTTCTAATCCATGAACAGGAGATTGCGTTTCCATTTATTTATGTCTTCTTTAACTCCTTTCAGCAATATATTATAGTTTTTGTTGTGCACGTCTTTCACCTTCCTGGTTAAGCTGACTCCTAAACATTAACTATAGTAAATGAAGTTGTTTTCATGATTTCCTTTTCAGATTGTTCCTTTTTAGTGTATAGAAATGCTACTGATTTTTGTGTGTTTACATTTTATCCTGCTATTTTTATGAATTCATTGATGATTTTTCACTTTTTTGTTGTAATACTTAGGGTTTTCTACATATAACACCATCAGCAAACAAAGAAAATTTTACTTCTTTCCATTATGAATACCTTTTATTTCTTTTTCTTTCCTAATTGCTTTGGCTAGGACTTCTAGTACTACGTTTGAAAGAAGTGTCAAAAGCAAACATCTTTGTCTTGTTTCTGATCTTTGGTGGAAAAACTTTCAGTCTTTCACCATTGAGTATGATGTTCTCTGTATGTTTTTCATATATGGCTTTTATTATTTTGAGGTAGTTTCCTCCTATTCCTAGTTTATTGAATTTTTTATCATGAAAGTGTGTTGAATTTTGTCACATGCTTTTTCTGCATCAGTTGAGGTAATCATGTGGGTATTTTTTCCCTTCGTTCTGTTAATATGGTATATTACATTGATCAGTTACATATGTTCGACCACCTTGCATTCCAAGAATAAATCTCACTTGGTCATGGTATATAATCATTTTAATATGCTGTTGAATTTGGTTTGGGAGTATTTTATTGAAGATTTTTGCATTAGTGTTCATAAGGGATATTGGTCTGTAGTTTTGTTTTGTTTTTTCCTTGTAGTGTTGCCTAGCATTGGTATCAGGATAATGCTGGCCTCAGAGAATGAGTTAGGAAGTGTTCCCTCCTCTTTAGTTTTTTGGAAAAGTGTGAAAAGGATTAGTAATAGTTCTTTTTTAATGTTTGGTAGAATTCACCAATGAAGTCATTGGATCTAGGGCTTTCTTTGTTGGGAGATATTTTTTTCTTTTTACTTCTAGTTACAGGTGTTCTCAGAAAATGTCCTATGTGCACTTGAGAAGAATGTGTATGCTATTTTTGGGTAGAGTATTCTGTATTGTCTGTTAGATCTAGTTGGTTTATTACGCTGTTTAAGTCTTCTATTTCCTTACTTACCTTCTTTTTGGTTATTCTATCTATTATTATGAGTGGGGTATTGAAGTCTCCAACAATTATTGAAGAACTGTCTATTTCTCCCTTCAATTTTGTCAGTTTTTACTTTATGTATTTTGATGGCCTGTTATTAGGTGTGTAAGTATAATGAACACAATAATGATTGTTTTATCTTCATGCTATATTGAACCTTGCATCACTGTGTAATTATTAATGTATAATGCCCTTCTTTGTCTCTTGTAACCTTTTTGATTTAAAGTTATTTTGTCGGGCTCTGTTTTGATTATTATTTGCATTACATATATTTTTCCATCCTTTCACTTTGAATCTGTTTGTGTCTTTGGATCTAAAGTGATTCTATTGTAGAGAGCATATGGTTGGATCATTTTTTAAATCCATTCTACCAATCTCTGTCTTTTGATTGGGAAACTTAATCCATTTACATTTAAAGTACAGGCATACTTCAGAGATATTGTGGGTTCAATTCCAAAGTACCACAATAAAGTGAATATCACAATAATGTGAGTCATAGGAAGTTTTTTTTTTCCCAGTGCACGTAAAAGCTATGTTTACATTATACTGTAGTCTATTAAGTACAGCAGCATTATATCTAAAAAATAATGAACATACTTTAATTAAAAAATACTTTATTGCTAAAAAATGCTAACCATCATCTGAACCTTCAGGAAATTGTAATATTTTTGCAATAGTAACATCATAGATCACTGATCACAGATTGCCATAACATAAAAATGAAAAAGTTTGAAATATTGTGAGAATTACCAAAATGTGACACAGACACACAAAGTGAGCAAATGCTCTTGGAAAAATGTGCTGACAGACTTGTTTATGCAGAGTTACCACCAAACTTCAATTTGTAAAAAAATACAATATCTGTGAAGTGCAATGAAATGAGGTATGCTTGTATTTAGTGATATAAAGAGACTTACTCTTGTCACTTTCTGTTTCCTCTATGCCACATAGCTTTTTGTCCCTCATTTCCTGCATTACTGTCTTCTTTTGTGTTTAGTTGATTTTTTATAGTGAAGCATTTAAATTCCTTTCTCATTTCCTCTGTATATATTCTACAGCTGTTTTCTTTCTGGATATCATGAGTATTCCATTTAACATCCTGAAGTTATAACACTCTAATTTGAATTTATACCATCTAAACTTCAATGACATAAAAATTCTGCTCTTTTAACAGTTCTGTTCCCACCCCTTTTGGTTGTTGATGTCACAAGATTATATCTTTATACATTGTGTGCCCCCAAACGTAAACTAATAATTATTTTAAATGCATTAGCTTCTTAAGTTATGTAAGAAAACAAAATGTGGAGTTACAAACCATAGTTACAGTAATACTAGCTTTTAAACTAATAATTGTTTTTTAAAAATGTATTAGTCTCTTAAATCATGTGGAAAACAAAATGTGGAGTTATCAACCATTGTTACAATAATACCAGGTTTTATCATTGTACATGTATTTACCTTTATTAAATCTTTATTTCTTTATATTGCTTCAGGTTACTGTCTAGTGTCCTTTCATTTCACACAGCAACTCCCTTGAGATTTCTTTTAAGGAAGATTTAGTGGTGTTGAACTCTCTCAACTTATGTTTATTTGAGAATGTCTTAATTTCTCCCTCACTTTTTTTTTTTTTAAGATTCTTTTTTTTGATGTGGAACATTTTTAAAGTCTTTATTGAATTTGTTACAATATTGCTTCTGTTTTATGTTTTGGGGTCTTTTTTTGACCACAAGGCATGTGGGGTCCTAGCTCCCTGACAAGGGATTGAACCTGCACCCCCTGCTTTGGAAGATGAGGTTTCAACCACTGGACCACCCAGGAAGTCCCTCTCCCTCACTTTTTTTCTTTTTTTAACATCTGTATTGGAGTATAATTGCTTTACAATGGTGTGTTCGTTTCTGCTTTATAACAAGGTGAATCAGTTATACATATACATATGTTCCCATATCTCTTCCCTCTTCCGTCTCCCTCCCACCCACCCTATCCCACCCCTCTAGGTGGTCACAAACCACCAAGCTGATCTCCCTGTGCTATGCGGCTGCTTTGCACTAGCTATCTGTTTTACGTTTGGTAGTGTATATGTGTCCATGCCACTCTCTCAGTTTGTCACAGCTTACCCTTCCCCCTCCCCATATCCTCAAGTACATTCTCTAGTAGGTCTGTGTCTTTATTCCCATCTTACCCCTAGGTTCTTCATGACCTTTTTTTTTTTAGATTCCATATACATGTGTTAGCATACGATATTTGTTTTTCTCTTTCTGACTTACTTCACTCTGTATGACAGACTCTAGGTCCATCCACCTCATTACAAATATCTCAATTTCATTTCTTTTTATGGCTGAGTAATATTCCATTGTATATATGTCCCACATCTTCTTTATCCATTCATCCGATGATGGACACTTAGGTTGCTTCCATGTCCTGGCTATTGTAAATAGAGCTGCAATGAACATTGTGGTACATGACTCTTTTTGAATTATGGTTTTCTCAGGGTATATGCCCAGTAGTGGGATTGCTGGGTCGTATGGTAGTTCTATTTTTAGTTTTTTAAGGAACCTCCATACTGTTCTCCATAGTAAGTTCTCCAACTTACATTCCCACCAACAGTGCAACAGTGCATTCCCTTTTCTCCACACCCTCTCCAGCATTTATTGTTTGTAGATTTTTTTTTTTTTTTTTTTGTGGTATGCGGGCCTCTGACTGTTGTGGCCTCTCCCGTTGCGGAGCACAGGCTCTGGACGCGCAGGCTCAGTGGCCATGGCTCACGGGCCTAGCCGCTCTGCAGCATGTGGGATCTTCCCAGACCAGGGCACAAACCCATGTACCCTGCATCGGCAGGCGGACTCTCAACCACTGCACCACCAGGGAAGCCCTGTTTATAGGTTTTTTGATGATGGCCATTCTGACCAGTGTGAGATGATATCTCATTGTAATTTTGATTTGCATTTCTCTAATGATTAATGATGTTGAGCATTCTTTCATGTGTTTGTTGGCAATCTGTATATCTTCTTCGGAGAAATATCTATTTAGGTCTTCTGCCCATATTTGGATTGGGTTGTTTGTTTTTTTGTTATTGAGCTGCATGAGCTGCTTGTAAATCTTGGAGATTACGCCTTTGTCAGTTGCTTCATTTGCAAATATTTTCTCCCACTCTAAGGGTTGTCTTTTGGTCTTGTTTATGGTTTCCTTTGCTGTGCAAAAGCTTTTAAGTTTCATTAGGTCCCATTTGTTTATTTTTGTTTTTATTTCCATTTTTCTAGGATGTGGGTCAAAAAGGATCTTGCTGTGATTTATGTCATAGAGTGTTCTGCCTATGTTTTCCTCTAAGAGTTTTATAGTGTCTGGCCTTACATTTAGGTCTTTAATCCATTTTGAGCTTATTTTTGTGTATGGTGTTAGGGAGTGTTCTAATTTCATACTTTTACATATACCTGTCCAGTTTTCCCAGCACCACTTATTGAAGAGGCTGTCTTTTCTCCACTGTATATTCTTGCCTCCTTTATCAAAGATAAGTTGATCATACGTGCGTGGGTTTATCTCTGGGCTTTCTATCCTGTTCCATTGATATATATTTCTGTTTTTGTGCCAGTACCATACTGTCTTGATTACTGTAGCTTTGTAGTATAGTCTGAAGTCAGGGAGCCTGATTCCTCCAGCTCCGTTTTTCTTTCTCAAGATTGCTTTGGCTATTCGGGGTCTTTTGTGTTTCCATACAAATTGTGAAATTTTTTGTTCTAGTTCTGTGAAAAATGCCAGTGGCTCCCTCACTTTTGAAGGACAGTTTTGCTGGGTGTAAGATTCTTGGTTGACAGTTTTTTCTTTTATTACTTGGAATATGTTGGCCTACTTCCTTCTGGCCTCCAAAATTTCTGATGAGAAATCTGCTGATAATATAATTGAGTATCCCTTATATGTGATGAGTTACTTCTCTCTTGCTGCTTTCAAGATTATCTTTGTCTTTTGAAAGTTTGATTATAATGTGTCTTGGTATGAGTCTCTTTGAGTTAATCTTACTTGGAGTTCTTCAAGCTTCTTGGATGTTTATATTTATGTCCTTCCTCAAACTTGGGAAGTTTTCAGCCATTTTTTCCTCAAATATTCTCTCTTCTTCTTTCTTGCTCTCTTTTCCTTCAGGGACTCCTACAGTGTGGATGGTGTTCTGCTACATGATAGTCTTCAGATCCCTTAGGCTCTGTTAACTTTTCTTCAGTCTTTTTTCTTTCTGTTCCTCTGACTTAATAATTTCATTGCCCTATCTTCAATTTTCCTGATTATTTCTTCTGCCTGCTCAAATTTGTCTTTGAATCTCTCTAGTAAATTAATTAATTATTTGAGCATATATTTTATGTTATTTAAAAATTTTTTATTAGAGTATAGTTGATCTTCAATGCTCTGTTAGTTTTTGCTGCACAGTAAAGTGAATCAGTTATACATATACATATATCCACTCTTTTTTAGATTCTTTTCCCATGTAGGTCATTACAGAGTACTGAGTAGAGTTCCCTGTGCTATACAGTAGGTCCCTATTAGTTATCTATTTTATATATAGTAGTGTGTATATGTCAATCCCAATGTCCCAATTTATCTCCCCCCCGACTTTCCCCCCAGTAACCATAAGATTGTTTTCTATATCTGTGACTCTCTGTTTTGTAAATAAGTTCATTTGTACCATTTTTTTAGATTCCACGTATAAGTGATATCATACAATATTTGTCCTTCTCTGTCTGACTTACTTCACTTGGTATAACAATCTCTAAGTCCATCCATGTTGCTGCAAGTGGCATTATTTCATTCTTTTTTATGGGTGAGTAATATTCCATTGTATTGTGTATATGTACCACATGTTCTTTATCCATTCCTCTGTCAATGGACCTTTAGGTTGCTTCCATGTCCTGGCTATTGTAAATAGAGCTGCAATGAACATTGGGGTCCATGTATCTTTTTGAATTATGGTTTTCTGCAGGTATATGCCCAGGAGTGGAATTGCTGGACCATATAGCAGCTCTATTTTTAGGTTTTTAAGGAAGCTCTATACTGTTCTCCATAGTGACTGTACTAATTTACATTCCCACCAACAGTTTAGAAGGGTCCCCTTTTCTTCATACCTTCTCCATCATTTACTGTGTGTAGATTTTTGATGATGACCATTCTGACTGGTGCAAGGTGACACCTCATTGTAGTTTTGATTTACATTTATCTAATAATTAGTGATGTTGAGCATCTTTTCATGTGCTTCTTGTCCATCTGTATATCTTCTTCGGAGAAGTGTCTATTCAGATATTCTGCCCATTTTTTGATTGGGTTGTTTGTTTTTTTGATATTGAGCTGCATGAGCTGTTTGTATATTTTGGAGATTAATCCCTTGTCAGTCACTTCACTTGCAAATATTTTCTCCCATTCTGTAGGTTGTCTTTTTACTTTGTTTATGGTTTCCTTTGCTGTTCAAAGGGTTTTAAGTTTAATTAGGTCCCATTTGTTTATTTTTGTTTTTATTTTCATTCCTCTAGAAGATGGATCAGAAATGATATTGCTGTGATTTATGTCAGAGAGTGTTCTACCTATATTTTTCTCTAGGAGTTTTATAGTATCAGCCTTACATTTAGGTCTTTAATCCATTTTGAGTTTATTTTTGTGTATGGTGTTAGAAAGTGTTCTAATTTCATTCTTTTACATGTAGCTATCCAGTTTTCCCAGCACCACTTATTTCAGAGACTGTCTTTTCTCCATTATATATTCTTGCCTTCTTCATCATAGATTAGCTGACCATAGGTGTGTGGGTTTATCTCTGGACTTTCTGTCTTGTTCCATTGATCCATATTTCTGTTTTTGTGCCAGTACCAAACTGTTTTGATTACTGTAGCTTTGTAGTATAGTCTGAAGTCAAGGAGCCCAATTCCTCCAGCTCCGTTTTTCTTTACAAGATTGCTTTGGCTATTTGGTGGTCTTTTGTGTTTCCCTACAAGTTGTAAAATTTTTTTGTTCATATTCTGTGAGAAATGCCGTTGTAATTTAATAGGTATTGCATTGAATTTGTAGATTGCTTTGGGTAGTATAGTCATTTTCACAGTATTGATTCTTCCAATCCAAGAATATGGTATATCTCTCCATCTGTTGTGTCATCTTTGATTTCTTTCTTCAGCACCTTATAGTTTTCTGAGTGCAGATCTTTTGCCTCCTTAGGTACGTTTATTCCTAGGTATTTTATTCTTTTTGATGTGATGGTAAATGGGATTGTTTCGTTTTCTTTCTAACTTTTGTTGTTAGTGTATAGGAATGCAAGAGATTTTTGTGTATTAATTTTGTATCCTGCAACTGTACCAAATTCATTGATGAGCTCTAGTAATTTTCTGGTAGCGTCTTTAGGATTTTCTATGTATAGTATCATGTCATCTGCAAACAGTGACAGTTTTACTTCTTCTTTTCCAATTTGCATTCCTTTTATTTCTTTTTCTTCTCTGATTGCCGTGGCTAGAACTTGCAAAACTATGTTGAATAAAAGTGGTGAGATTGGACATCCTTGTCTTGTTCCTGATCTTAGAGGAAATGCTTTCAGTTTTTCACTGTTGAGAATGATGTTAGCTGTGGGTTTGTCATATATGGCCTTTATTATGTTGAGGTAGGCTTCCTCTATGCCCACTTTCTGGAGAGTTTTTTTTTTCCTTTGGTCATAAGCGGGTGTTGAATTTTTTCAAAAGCTTTTTTTGCATCTACTGAGATGATCATATGTTTTTTGTTCCTCAGTTTGTTGATGTGTATCACACTGATTGATTTGCACATATTGAAGAATTCTTGCATCGCTGGGATAAATCCCACTTGATCATGGTGTATGATCCTTTTAATGTGTTGTTGGATTCGGTTTGGTAGTATTCTGTTGAGGATTTTTGCGTCTATGTTCATCAGTGATACTGACCTGTAAGTTTCCTTTTTTATGATATCTTTCTCTGGTTTTGGTATCAGGGTGATGGTGGTCTCAGAATGAGCTTGGGAGTGTTCCTTCCTCTGCAGTTTTTTGGGAGAGTTTTTTTTGTTTTTGTTTTTTTATTTGTTTGTTTTGGCTGTGTTGGGTCTTCGTTGCTGTGTGCGGGCTTTCTCTAGTTATGGTGAGCAGGGGCTACTGTTCGTTGTGGTACGTGGGCTTCTCATTGCAGGAGAAGCAGTTGGCTCAGCAGTTGCGGTACGCAGGCCCTAGAGCATGCGGGCTCAGTAGTTGTGGTTCGTGGGCTCTAGAGGTCAGGCTCAGTAGTTGTGGCACACGGGCTTAGTTGCTCCGTGGCAAATGGGATCTCTCCGGACCAGGGATTGAACCCGTGTCCCCTGCATTGGCAGGAAGATTCTTAACCACTTCACCAGAGGGAAGTCCCTGGAAGAGTTTCAGAAGGATAGGTGGTAACTCTTCTCTAACTGTTTGATAGAATTTGCCTGTGAGGCCATCTGGTTCTGGACTTTTGTTTGTTGGAAGTTTTAAAATCACAGTTTCAATTTCAGTACTTGCGATCAGTCTGTTCATATTTTCTATTTCTTCCTGGATCATTCTTGGAAGATTGTACTTTTCTAAGTATTTGTCCATTTCTTCTAGGTTGTACATTCTGTTGGCGTATAGTTGCTTGTAGTAGTCTCTTATGATCCTTTGTATATCTGTGGTGTGAGTTCTAACTTCTTTTTCATTTCTAGTTTTATTGATTTGAGCCCTCTCCCATTTTTTCCTGATGAGTCTAGCTAAAGGTTTATCAATTTTCTTTATCTTTTCAATGAACTAGCTTTTAATTTCATTGATCTTTTCTGTTCTTTTCTTTGTCTCTATTTCATTTATTTCTGCTCTGATCTTTATGATTTCTTTCCTTCTACTAACTTTGGGTTTTGTTTGTTCTTCTTTCTCTAGTTGCTTTCGTTGTAAGGTTAGGTTTTTATTTGAGATTTTTCTTGTTTCCTGAAGTTAGTGTTCACTTTTCTTCAATCTTTTTTCTTTTTGTTCCTCTGGTTTAATAATTTCAGTGTCCTATCTTCAGTTTTGCTGATTATGTCTTCTGCCTGCTCAAATTTGTCTTTGACCCTCTATAGTAAATTTTAAACTTCATTTATTGTACTTTTCTGCTCCAGTATTTCTTTTCTGTTTTTTAGGTTTTCCATCTCTTTATTGATATTTCCATTTTTTTCACACATTGTTGACTTGGCTTTCTCCACATCTTCTTTTAGTTTTTTGAGCATCTTTAAGACTGTTGTTTTAAAGTTTTCATCCAGTAGATCTGCCACCAGGTCTTTTTCAGGGACAGTTTCTGTTTATTTATTTTTTCCTTTGAATGAGTCATACTTTTCTTTTTCTTTTGTGAATTTTGTTGACAGCTGGACATTTGAATCTAATAACGTTGTAAATGCAAATCAGGTTCTCCCCCTTCCCTAGGGTTTGCTGGTTTAAAAAAAAATGTTTTTATTACTTTGCTTTTTCTTTTGTTTGTTGCAGATTATTTTTGTGTCAAGGATTAGCCTGAGGAATAAATGTAATGTCTTCTAATGTCTATTTTCAGCCTGTGCCCTTTCCTGGGCATGCACAGTCATTTTCTCATTTCCTCCACAGATGCAGTTGTTTTTGAATGTCCTAGAAAAAAGGGCACTGGACCTTCCTATCCCCTAGAAGTCATTTAATCCATAGGGGGAGGGACTTCCAACAATGGGGGGTGGTGCAACAAAAATGGCTCCCTACCTCTTTGTCTGCACCTTTGTGATCAAAAGCATCAATCAGCAATCAAAGCACAGATCCCTGATAATTGGAGGACAGGGTCTCTCTCTCTCTCTCTCCCCCCATTTTTTTTTTTTTTTTTTTGGCCAACCCTGGCTCCTGCAAGTTATGTACAGGTTGTTCCTGCAATACATGCACAGCTGTTTGCTAGAGGGCTAGGGGTGGGGGAATAGGTAGCTACTACTGTGCTAAGAGCTGAAACTGACCAAAATTAACCATAAAAAGAAACTATCTGTGAATTATTGGAGTTCCAAAAGAAGAAGAAAGGCAGAAGAAGGAAGAAAGTTTATTTAAGGAGATAATGGATGAGAATGTCCCAAATCTGGGGAGAAATATAGATATTCAAGTTCATGAAGCTCATAGGTCATCAAATGATCTCAAATTAAAATTGATTATTCTCCAAGACACATTATAATAAAACTGTCAAAAATTAAAGACAAAAAGAGAATCTTAAAAGCAGCAAGAGGGAAGAAACTTGTAACTTACAAGGGAACTCCCATAAGCCTGCCAGGAGAATTCTCAGCAGAAACCTTGCAGGCTAGGAGAGAGTAGAATGATATATTCAAAGTGAAATATACACAACTGAAAGAAAAAACTTCCAACCAATCGTGTCTAACTGGCAAAGCTGTCTTTCACAAATCAAAGAGATATAAACATTTTCCCAGACAAACAAAAGCTGGATGGAGTTGATCACCCCTAGACCTGCCTTGTAAGAAATGCTGAAAGAAGTTATTCAAGCTGAAATGAAAATATGCTAATGAATAACATGAAAACATGAAAGGATGTTAATTAGTAGCATGAAAACATGAACATATACAGGAAAAGGTAAGTACATAGTCGGAGTCAGGTTGCTCTAATACTGTAATATAGTGGTGTGCTAACCACTTAACTCTAGTATAAATGTTAAAGGGCAAAAGCATTAAAAATAATTGTAGCTATAATAATTTATGAATACACAATATAAAAAGGGATAAATTGTGATATCAGAAACAAAAGGGGGGAAGTAAAAGGGTGGAATTTTTGTATGTGATTGAAGATAAGTCATTATCAGTGTAAAATAGACTGCTATATCTATAAAATGTTTTATGTGAACCTCATGGTAACCATAAAACAGAAACCTACAGTAGATACACAAAAGGTAAAGAGAAGAGAAAGCATATCAAAATGAAAAATCATCAGTTCACAAAGGAAGGTAGTAAGAGAAGAGCAAGGGAATAAGGGAACTACAAAACAGCCGGAAAACAATAAGATGTCATTAGTAAGTCCTCACTTGATTAGTAAGTCATCAAAAATTACTCTACTTGTAAATGGATTAAATTATCCAATGGGAAGTCATAGAGTGGCTAGGTGGATAAGAAAACAAGACCCATCTATATCTGCCTACAAGAGATTCACTTAAACTTTAAGGATACACATATGCTGAAAGTGAAGAGATAGGAAAAAATATTTCATGTGAGTGGAAACCAAGAGAGCAGGGGTAACTATACTTATATCAGACAAAATAGACTTTAAGCTTTAAGTCAAAAACAGCAACAAGAGACAAAGAAGGCCATTAACTAATGATAAAGGGGTCACTTCATTAAGAGGATATAGCAGTTGTAAATATATATGCACCCAACATCAGAGCACCTAGATATATGAAGCAAATACTAACAGATCTGAAGGGAGTAAGAAACACTACAGTAATAGTAGGAACTTCAATCCTGTACTTTCAACAATGCATAGATCATCCAGACAGAAAATCAATAAGAAAACAGTGGATTTGGACAACATTATAGACAAAATGGGCCTAACAGATGTATACAGACTATTCCATCTAACAGCAGCAGACCATCCTTCTCAAAGGCATATGGAACATTCTCCATCATAGATCATATGGTAGGCCACAAAACAAGTCTCAACAAGTTTAAGAAGATACAAAACATTGCTGAAAGAAATTAAAGGAGACCCAAATAAATGGAAAGATATCATGCATTAGAAGACTTAATGTTAAGATGGCAGTATGTCCCAAAGCAATCTACAAATTCAGTGCAATCCCTATGGAAGTTCCAATAATCTTTTTATGCAAAAAATGGAAAGGCTGGTCCTAAATTCATATGGAGGTTATGTGTGAGCTCAACAACATGGACTTCTCAGCAAGGCCAACTTGGCTATACTGCTGCTGAATGCCCAATCTGCCAGCAGTAGAGAGCGATACTGAGCCTCCAGTATGGCACTGGTTTGATTACACTGGACTGCTTCCATCATGGGAGGGGCAGCACTTTGTTCTTATTGGAATAGACACTTTGGACATGGATTTAATTTCCCTGAATGCAATGCTTCTGCTAAACTATCATCCTTGGGTTTACAGAATGCCTTATATACCATCATAGTATTCCACATAGCATTTCTTCTGATAAAGGAATTCCCTTCACAGCAAATAAAGTTCAACAGTTGGCCCATGCTCATGATAATTCACTGGTCTTACTATGTTCCCCAAGCCTCTCTCTTGTGTCTCATCTCTGCCCTCTGCTGGTTCAAGGGCTCAGGTTCTAAGCCTCGTTTAAGCATTGCAAGAAAAGCACATCAGATAGGGACCCAGAACACCCCTAACATTGTTTATAAACTGGGTTAACGGAAGTTCCACTTGGTTTCAGAAGTTCTTAATTACCCCAAAGAAGGCAATTTCCACATCTACTATCACAAGAACAAATGAAAAAAAAATCTACTCTAGAAGAGCAAGGAAAGTGAGTAATACATTGATTGGCATTCTTTTGGATCCTGTCATCTCTTCACAGTGACACTGAAGTTATAGGCTTACATTCCCTCACTGAGGGGTGCCATTCAAGCCACCCTTGGATGAGCAGACTGAGAGAAACAGGCTCAGGGCTGTGCGTGTGTACACTCCCACATCTCCTTGCCGTAAATCCAGCTTCTTCCATCCCTGAGTTTATAGAGTGCCGTGCTTATTTAGATGGAATTGGAAGATAAGAAGCTGGGATCTCAGCCATGCAGGGTGGGAGAAACCAGCAAGCTAAGACTGATTACAGGGCCAAGGAGGTTAACTCACCAATGAGGAGGGTCCTCGTGGATGATTCTCTAAAGGGTGTTGTGGATTGGGGCTTGGCTCCACTTGTATTAGTTGGATAGGCCAACTGTAGTAACCAAAGTCTCCATAATGTATAATGGCTCAAATACATTCAAGTTTATTTTCACTCACAAGAAGAGTTCAAGACATTTCAAGTTGGTGGGGAACTATGCCCTGCACAGGCATTCAGGGAGCCAGGCTGAAAGGCTTTGCAATTAAAAAAAATTGAAGTATAGTTGATTTACAATATTTTGTTAGTTTCAGGTGTACAGCAAAGTGATTCAGTTATTTTTTTCAGATTATATTCCATTATAGGTTATTAAAAAATGGAATGCTTCACGAATTTGCATGGCACCTTTGTGCAGGGGTCCATGCTAATCTTCTCTGTATTGGTCCAATTTTAGTATATGTGCTGCTGAAGTGAGCACGACTTTGCCTTTTTTTTAAATTAATTTATTTTATTTTATTATTCATTTTTGGCCACATTGGGTCTTCGCTGCTGCACGCGGGCGTTCTCCAGTTGCAGCGAGCGGGGGTTACTCTTCGTTGTGGTGCACGGGCTTCTCATTGCGGAGGCTTCTCTTGTTGTGGAGCATGGGCTCTAGGCGTGTGGGCTCAGTAGTTGTGGCTCACAGGCTCTAGAGCGCAGGCTCAGTAGTTGTGGCGCATGGGCTTAGTTGCTCCGCGGCATGTGGGATCTTCCCGGACCAGGGCTCGAACCCGTGTCCCCTGTGTTGGCAGGTGGATTCTTAACCACTGCACCACCAGGGAAGCCCCACTTTGCCATTTTTAATAAACGACTTTCAAGGTTGCCCTGGAAGGGGAAAGAGGCACATACGAGGTTTTTATGGACTAAACTTGGAATACCATTTCTTACTTCCCTTTGGTAAAACTAAATCATAGAGTCACATCTAACTGCAAGAGAGACTGGAAGAAGAGGAGATAAATTTGGTGAGGACTAGCAATGTTGGACACAGCGTCTGTATCCAGGGGACAGTGTTGTGGTGTCTGGAGCAGGGCAGCAGGGGCTAAAGCCGAGATTTTGCTGGAATTTAGACAGCAGCTAGCATTCTGTTTGCACTGTTCTGCCCAGTTTGAAGTAAGATGTTAGCCAGCTGCAGGTGTGGAGATGGTTTTGGTGTTGGGACGGTTATGCATGCGAGTGTCCAGGCCCTGGAAAAAGGGGGCTCCAGGAATCAAGTAGGGTGAGATTCCCAGGCCTGAACCGCAAGAACTGAGATTCAATTCCAGGCTCTAGTGGTGATATTAGAGTCCAGTAATATGGACAGAGATTTGGGAGAAGGCTTACGTGTGAGGGCTTACCTTGCAGATTCTTTGCCTATGACAGCAAAACTTAATTCCAGGTACCCCCTGCTATTGGGCTTTGGACTGTTTGGGTCAGGCTTGGTTCTGGGATAGTTTGGGGAGAGTCCTCCTCCTGATTTTCTTTAGCACCGTCTTTTCCAGAAGGGCACTCAAATATGCCCTTCAAAGGGCTTCATATCCCCAGAAGAAAGGTGTCCTGGTACATGTGGCTTCCTCAAGCAGCCATACTCGTACTCCCCAGCTTTTAGGAATTTACATTAAAATAACCCTGGGACACAGGTCATAAATTTCTGATGTCCTGTGGTCTCACAGGACACATTCTGTCTCACAGTTTAGGCATGTAACCTAGGGGCTAAATAACTACTAGATACTAAATGATTGTATATAGAGAGCTGGAACATGAATTGCTTGCTTTGTTTGCTATCCTCTTTGGAGGTGGGCAGAAAATCTTAACATTTGCTCAGGGCTTTCCGAACACTGTCTTTTAAGGATGATACTGCATGTACTGTCTAGAGATGTTGTTGGAACAGATGTTGTGAGAGGCTCTTACACTCTAATATGCTGAGAATACCCACGTATCCCCCAGGCATCATCACAGAAAATCCTCAAACACATTCATAGCACTACAGGGCGTTGCCTTCCACTTGACCCTTCTGTTCTCTTGATTGTTCAATGCACAAGGGTTATTAAGAAGCTGAAAGATGATTATTATACTCCATCGTGGTTGCCAGCTATGTGCTGGCAGATTTTTGAAAACAGATTCAGGAAACCACTGTAGACTAATGACATAATAGGATGTGGAAAATTCTGGTCTTGTTCTATGAAATAGCTGGCCTACAAAATATTGGATGGTAAAGGATGCTGTATACTGAGTATTGAGCGTAGATTCTAGTAAATCTGCCACTTAATGGCAACTTGACCTTGGGCTAATTTAAACTACTTCAGTGCCTAAGTATCCTCACTTGAGAAATGAGAATTCTAATGGTACTGACTTCCACAGGGTTATTGATAGGACTAAGTAAATGAGACAGTGTATGGAAAAGTGCTTAGCGTGACGCCTGGCATAGAGTTGGCCTTCAAAAATTATGTTCCTTCAAAAAATATATTATAGGCTAAGGTTTTTAAAAAACCTGTCATTTGAGTAAGAAAAAAATGGGAGATAAATCAGCCACCAAATACAAACACTTGTTTTTAATGGTTAGAACTGAATCCTTGAAATTCTGCTGGTAAAAGGGAACATTTTTTTATCATCTCCACCTGTATCAGTCCTTTTAGTTACCCACTCAGAGAAAATCTCAGATCAAGTGGGGAAAACAGCCCAAACCAAAGTCTAGAGCAGAGGTTTTCGTGGTGTGAGCTCCAGGTCAGTCACATCAACATCACAGGAAATTTGCTAGAAATACAAATTCTTGGGCTGGGGACGCCAGACCTACTAACTCTGAAACTCGGGGGCGGGGCCCAGAAATCTGTGTTTTAACAAGCCCTCTAGGGGATTTGTAAGCTCAGGTTTGTGGACCCGGGCGTAGAGCCGCCAGGGATAAATTTGTTGATAAAATGCAGCTGACGGTGCTTGCAGAGAACTTACCAGAGTTAATGAGCCCAGATCTGCATTCGCAGCTGCCTTCTGTGGTCACTGCCTTAGCCCTTCACCCCCTGCCCTGCCTCCTCCTGTGGCATCCTGGTTAATAGTCCCATCATCCACCCAGTTGCCCACTCTTCTCAATTCTTTTACTCTCACTTTTCATCCGACCAGGCACTAGGAACCTGTTGATTTCCCTTCCCGAATGCTCATATCTCTCTGCTCCTCTCTCCCACTACCTCTTTTTGGGTTTAGAATGATCGTGCCGTATTTTTGTTTCTGACCTTTGCTCTTCAGTTTCCCCACTCTCCTCTCCCCGCTGCCACAGTGTGACTTTACTAAAAAACGGATGGACCGGTTGTTCCAAGGTTTCAAAATCTTCAAACACTGCAGACACATCCTTACCATGATATTCCAGGCTCTTCACAGTCTGACCAGAGACTACGTTTCCAGCCTCCTCCACTTCCTACCCCTCTTGTACCATCTACTTTTGCCGCTCTGCCTTCTATTCTGTCGATTCCTAGCTCTTTCCTACCCCCTTGCTCTGCATCTGTGTTTGTCCCCTGCTTTGCATGTTCTTCTTCCTTATCTGCTTATTGAGGTTCTGTTTAACAGCTCAGTTCCCACATTGCCGACCCTGAAAATCATCCTTGACTCTTCTAAGGAGATCTGGAATCTTTCTTTTCGGTTCTCCAGCTATACTCCATTTTAAAAGCCGTTTACCACTCATGCTGATGGTTTTCCTACTAGACTGTGAGCTTCCTCAGGGCCAGAGAATTTATTGTCTTATTCATCTTTGCACTCCAGCACTCCGCACCATGCTTAGCACTTACTAAGTAGCTGCTTAATAAATGTTTGGCAAAGGAATGGAGGAATGAGAGTAAGTGTGTCGTTATAAGAGGATTTTCCTTTTAAGGAACAAAACCTCAGCTGCCCAGGCATAGACTACTGCCTTTGAGAGAGTATTTATGTTCTGGATCACTGCAGCCGTGGAAGAGGAATACGCCTCTCGGGGGAAGCCATGGGGGAGTTTGGGCAGGTGAAATGTAATTATCCAAGTTGGCCCTGTGCCAAGGCTTCTCAGCGCTGCAGCCGAGGCCAGGGCTAAACACAAATGGGTACGACCTTCATCTCACATCCCTTCTGAAAAGCTGCTCCTCTGGCAGCCCCGAGCCCCCTAACAGCTTGCCGGGGCCTGGGGTCAGATTCACTCACAGGGATGGGGCAGCCGAGCCCCGTGACCCCGCTGAACTGGCTGCTTGGCTCTCCGCTGCCTTTGGTCTAAGCACAGAGCCTGGTGTGGAAACGGAAGCTGGCCTGTGATCACTCATTCATTCCTTTCGGCCGCACTGCTGCATTCCTTCCAGCTTAAGTTAGAACATGCACTTGGCTTTAAGGACACAAACCCCGGCACATAACAATAAATTGACCTCAAGTTACTGGCAGCTGAGTTCCTCACTGTGTGTGTGTGTGTGTGTGTGTGTGTGTGTGTGTGTGTGTGTGTGTGTGTGTGTGTGTGTGTGTGTGTGTGTGTGTGTGTGTGTGTGTGTGTGTGTGTGTGTGTGTTTATAGTTATTTCTAAAAGCAAATTCCCCTACCCAAATCACCAGGCAACACATGCACAAATGCACAGAATTGAAAAGCCTTGGGCTTCCCTGGTGGCGCAGTGGTTGAGAGTCTGCCTGCCGACGTAGGGGATACGGGTTCGTGCCCTGGTCCGGGAAGATCCCACATGCCGCAGAGCGGCTGGGCCCGTGAGCCACGGCCGCTGGGCCTGCGCGTCCGGAGCCTGTGCTCCGCAACGGGAGAGGCCACAACAGTGAGAGGCCCACGTACTGCAAAAAAAAAAAAAAAAAAAAGCCTTTTTGCAGGTGACCTTAAATCCTTTATGGAAGAAAGTGCAGGTTAAACAAAAAGTGGCCGAGCCGGAATTTAAACTCAGGAAATCTGACTCCATGGTCTGAGCTCTGAGACTCCCATAACTTTGTGGCAGGTGGGCCTCTCAGAAGATCTACTTGGTACACCTGAAACTAATGTAATATTGTAAATCAACTATACCTCACTTAAGAAAAAGATCTACCTGGGAAGGTGTGGGTAGCAGGGGCCAACAAGCACAGCCAGGACTCCTGCGCCCTTGCTTGTTTAATATAGTAAAAACCATAGAGCCTTGGTTCTTCCACAAGTAAATGACCTTGAGGGTGGCCACAGGGGACAGGCAGAAGAATGCAGAGTAAAGAACGAGGCCCGTCCTTTATACAAAGCAATCTCACATTCAGTCAGTATTGCGCCTCTCAACCATTCTCCAGACAAGACTTTTATGCCCAGAGCAGAGACTTTCCCCTAAACAGCAATATTCCTGTATGTTCTACTTTTCATTTCCTTGATTCTCCCTCCAAAGGTCTCCAAGCAATTTACAAACTGTAGGTTGTGTTTGCAGTTTGGACCCTTAAAGTTTATCTTTCTCTCCCCTCTCACTTTTCCTTTGTCTTTTATGATTGTGATTGAGAAAGAGGAAGAGCTGGGAGACCAAAGCTCATGAATGTATATGAAGCCATTATATCTGCCAGGTGAGGTGCGTGCACAGGCACTGTTTTTTAAATGTTTGTCTCCGCATTGCCAGAACTGCTTTAGAGCTTTTTCCTCCAATTGCACAAATTCATTACTTAGTCTTTTGCTGTATCTATTTATAAGTCCACATGGACCCTCTGGGAGGCCCACTTCGGGCCTCAGAGCTCCGGTAATGAAGCCTGGCTCACTCTACTTTGATATATCTCCCTGCTATTGCTGCTTGGGGGATAGAGAGTGTGCCCACCTGTTTTTTGGAAGGTCAGCCTGACAGAGGACAAAGGATTTTAAATTGTGCTCTGTGGAATCCTGGAATCCTGAGTAGGCTGCCTAGAGCTCTAGGAAATAACAATAATAAAGTCAGCTATGGACGTTGTTTTATTTTTCAAGGCACGATGATTTTGGTTTGGTTGTTAAACTTTTTCTAGGGTTAAAAGAAATATCTAGTGTAAGCAGTTTGTTGTAAGAGTTAACCACAGGCATGGACCGAGCGTGTATGGGGGAGCCAGCTGAGTGGTTACTGGGGACATTCTGTGGTTGTGACTTGTCCCAAATAGAGATTTGTCACTTGACTAGGATGTCAGCCCCAAGAGTACCTGGCAATGGTAGGCACTCAATAAATATTTGTGGGAGGAATGAATGAATGAATTTTCTGACTACTCTGTGTCCTCTGATGGCCCCACTTGCAGGCTTCATTCTGCTCCAGATCTTGTGCTCATTTCTACCAAGGACGGCTTTGCTGTAGGGGCCTCATGTGCTTAGAGGCAGGACACTCAGGCCAGATTGGGACCAAGTGACCCCATCATGACTCATTGACTGATCCCAGTATTGCTCCCCTGATCTCCTTTCCTGCGTAAGACTTGCTCCCAAGGGAATTCCTGGGTGCTTGGCTCACCTTCGGTCCTAGCTCTTCCCTCTCCCTTCTGGTGATGGCTCAGGTGGTAATTCTGGCCCGCGTTCTTTAGTTCCCCTGATTCAAGGACAGAAGCTCTGGGGTCCTGTCACTCTTGGGTTTTTCTCCAAATAAGTGCCTTTTCTCTTAACTCTAGAGTCTTGGCCACCAACTGCGATAACCAGGTCCCTGGAACTGAGAGCTTTGTAGCCTGGGTGTCCTTGGAATATGCTTCTCTAGGTAGCCAGACTTTCCTAGCAGAGAGCTGAGCACATGAGTATGGGGGCAGGGCTGTCAGGGCTTGACTCAGTTTCTCTTCTAGAGTGACCCCTGGTGCTCCAGTCCCCCAGCCTCCAAGCTCTCCAGAACAGTCAAGATTCTCAGACTAGAGTTCAGAGGGAAGGGAAGTCTCTAACTTCTACCCCACTGGTCATAGGTAAGTTAACAGCATTACAAGTGCCTCAACTAACAAACACATATAGTGACTCCTTGAGAAAATTTTGGGGTCCCTGGCCTGTTTGCTCTCTGAGGTTGCATTTGTAACAAATCATCACCAAAAAAACTTCTTTATTACAATTACCTTGGGAAGAGCACTCAGAGTGAGGGAACCTTGCTTCTTAGAGGACTTGGTCCACTTCTCCATAGGCAGTCATCCTAGTGTGCCTCAGAGGTGGTGGAAGCAAAAGTCCTGGAAGTGAGTCCTGGTGAGGATGTGGGCGAATTGGCCCATGAGGAAGGAAAATAAAGAACCTACATGGACAGGACACTTGGGGAAGTTTCAGGGAGAGATGTGGAAGTGAAGGTTTTAGAGGAAACAGCTGCTGGAATGTAAGAATTAAGGGTGGAAAGGAAAATTTTAAGACATTTTGCTTGGATTATGACTGCAATCTTCTTTAGAGTTTTTTAAGACCACAGTAAAAGGTTCAAATTATTTTTGGCTGCTGTATTATCTTACTTGAATGAGATACCACGCTGGAATCAAACTACTTGGGAACCAGGGATTTCATTCCATAAATATTGAGTGCTGACTACTGGGGATACAGCAATGGATGAAATGGACCCAAAACCCCTCCTCATGGAGCTTATTAGAAGACATAGAAAGTAAATACAATATGTAAATTACATCATCTATTGTAAAGCTGGAAAGGGAGATAGGGAATTCCATGTTGAAAATTTTAAATATGGTGGTCAGGGAAACCCTCCATGAGAAAATGTCATGGGAGCAAAGAGTGGAAGGCTGTGAGGGGGTGAGCCAGGCAGGTGTCTGGGGCAAGGTCCCAGAAGAGTTGGAGCTAGGGCTTGTTTGCGGGACACCAAGGAGGCCAGTGTGGCTGGAGTGGAGTGATGGAGGCAAAGTGTGGTGCATGAGATCAGAGGCCCTGACCATACAGGAGTTTGTAAACCATTATAAAACTCTGGCTTCACTCCAGAGAGCTCCGAGGAGAGGAGTGATAAATACTATGTCTTAAGTTTTAAAAGGAGGAAAGATGGAAGAGGAGGCGGATATAAGGAAAACAGTTAAGAATTATCACAAAAATCCAGATAATAGAGATGGTGGCAGGGAATACAGTGAGAAGTGTGTGCATTTGTTAGCATTGCACATCCATTTGTTCATTAATTAATTTAAGAAATCATTTAATAAAAGGCTTAATAAATATTTATTGAGTCTTCACAGAGATTGCATCTGAAATGGAAGACAAATAATTATCATAAGCCCATCCAGCTCCAGAGTTCCAGGAGCCTAAGGAACCTAAGGAACAATAGAATTGTCTTGTAACCTGTAACTGGGTGTTAAAAAAGCCCTCTACGAATCTTCATCGCTTTGTGAGTTGTATTTGCAACTTCAGCAGATACCAGCTAAATTAAAAAATTGCCCCTGCAATAGACACGTGTGGCCACCAGGTGGCAGGAGAAACCTGTGATGCAATCAAGGAGGAAAAACATTCCAAGAGATAGAATGAAATACATTGTGATTGTTAAGAGCAGCCAACTCTTTAGTGATAATTAAATAAACAAAAAAGCTTATTTATAAATCACAGTGTCCCTGAATAAACCAAATATAAAGCTTACAAAACTGTGTTTCAAACAGTTTTTTAGGCAACGGCGATCATTTTTCAGATGAAATCTTATACAAAACCTCAAATACATGAAATAAATGAGAGTGACAGAAAGAGTGGTAGTCTTTCTGAAGTAGAGCAGGGACACTGGGCATCTGTTCCCTCATCCTCCTCTTTCATCCTTGAGCCACCTCTGCTGAACCTCAGGGCTTCATGGGACAGATTTTCATTTTTTTATATTATTATTTAAAACATTTATTATCACTTTTTTTTACCAAATGGTTCTTTATAAGAAAATAGCTTCATTTAAATTTCATCAGTCAATATCTCAGGTTATTTGCATAAATTACAGGTTATATCTATTAAATGTATTCTATAATAACCCTTTTTTTACCCCACCCCTATATTGCCCCTCCCCCCCTCCCCTCTCCCCGCTGGTAACCACTGGTTTGTTTTCCATATCTTTGAGTCTGCTTCTTTTGTGTTATATTCACTAGTTCATTGTATTATTTTAGATTCTACATGTAAGTGATATTACAGTATTTGTGTTTCTCTGTCTGACATAAAAATTTATTTTTTATTGAGGTTTCATTGACATACAACATTATATTAGTTTCAAGTGTACAACACAATGATTCAGTATTTGTATATATCATGAAATGATCATGATAAGTCCAATTGACATCTGTCACCATACATAGTTACAGAATTTTGGGGACAGAGTTTTAAATCACTATTCTGATAAGTATATTTTCCTAACACACTCTTAAAACATTCTTTTATCATTATGAAAAAATATATGGTACTTTAAAAAATATAGACTTTTAAATAGTTTACATAAATATAAATTATAAATGTATAAAATGTATAAATTATAAAACTTATAGAATTTATAGAGCAAGCATATAGAATTGTATAGACTAGGATTATGACACATAAATATAAATTTTTAAATTTTAGGATAAAATATATTTATATAATTTTAAGGCACTTAAGGAAAGTATCTTAAAAAAAGATTCATTTTTTTAAAAACTTTATTTTATTGAAGTTGATTTACCATGTTGTGTTAATTTCTGCTGTACAGCAAAGTGATTCAATTATACATATATATATTCTTTTTCATATTCTTTTCCATTATAGTTTATTACAGGTATTGAATATAGTTCCCTGTACTATACAGTAGGACCTTGTTGGTTATCCATTCTATATATAATAGTTTGCATCTGCTAATCCCAGACTCCCAACCCATTCCTCCACCACCCCACCTCCCCCTTGGCAACCACAAGTCTGTTCTCTATGTGAATCTGTTTCTGGTTTGTGGATAAGTTCATTTGTGTCATATTTTAGATTCCACATATAAGTGATATCATATGGTATTTGTCTCTCTCTTTCGAACTTACTTCACTTAGTATGATAATCTCTAGGTCCATCCATGTTGCTGCAAATGGCATTATTTCATTCTTTTTTGTGGCTGAGTAGTATTCCATTGTAAATATGTACCACATCTTCTTTATCCATTCCTCTGTCGATGGACATTTAGGTTGTTTCTCTGTCTTGGCTACCGTGATTAGTGCTGCCATGAACATAGGGGTGGATGTATCGTTTTGAATTATAGTTTTTTTTAGATATATGCCCAGGAGTGGGATTGCTGGATCATATGGCAACTCTACTATTTTTAGTTCTCTGAGGAACCTCCATACTGTTCTCCATAGTGGCTGCACCAAGTTACATTAAAATAATATTCTTAATATTCTCTGTAGCTCTCCACCTCTTACGTTAATTGTTGGAAATTTTCTACCTAGCTTTCAGTTCAAGACGGCAGACTGAGCACAAGCATTCAACCTCTTTCACCCTTAAGAGTATCAACATGAATAAGTTAGTTCAGTGTAAAGAAGTAATAAAATAAATCGATTCGTTACAATGAGAAAGTGGTGTGGCACATTAGAACATCAACTATTTTGAAGAATTTCTAGAATATAGAAGGCAGATTGAGTTTAAACTCGTGGGCAAGCCAGAGTGGAGAGGGCCAGGACTCAGTCTTGCCCTGGAGAAAGCAGCAGAGCAGAGGATAGGCAAGTTTCATTGGAAGGGGAGCCTCCCCATCTCCCAACGTCAACAGTATGGAGATAATGAACAAACTGCCTGTGGGATGGCTGCCCTGCTTAACTTTTCAAGCTTCCCTCATTATTCTCCTCCTCAAATTCCCCTGAAGAGTGGGTGTCCTTTCCATCTAAAGCTGAAGAGAGAGGAATATTTTCTAAAGAAATCAAGAAATCTCGATGCAAGAGGTCAGGCCCCACAAAAGGACTTTTGTAACCCAGAATACAGTCTTCTTTATATAGACATTGGGGTAAGCGGGCACTGGGGATGGTGCCGCCTGCCTGTCCCCATTCTCACACCCTAAAGAGATGCTTCCTAGTGAACACACTCCACCTGCAGACTGAGAGCCCACATTCACTCCTCTCACTCAGGGGCGATGCTGGTCATAGCTGAGCAAACATACACCCATCTCTCCATTAATCAACCTAGTCTTTTCTTCAGCAATATGAATGGACAACTACTGATTGCCAGACTCATGAAGACTAGAAGCAAAAAATGAGAACGAACTAACAGAACTGACCCCAGAGAAAACAGGGATACTTCAGGGGAAAGAAGAAAAGCTGAGTTTGGAGGTCAGGCACCTAGATTCAAGTGTAGACTATGTCACAGCTGGGGAGATGGCTTGACTTCTCTGGATCTTAGTTTCCTTCTGGTTCTGAAATATTGTGGGATCAGGAATGTACCTAATGAGGGCACAGCATGAGGTCTTTTCCTGTCTTTGATGTTACAGATGTTAATTCCACAGGTGGCCCTGTTTAATCTCTAGGTTGTTTAATGTCTGCATTTATAACCTGTTGCAACTTTTTTCTCCTTTGGATTTGAACCTGGGAAAGTGAAGGAGTTGGAAGGGCACCCTCTTTTACTACTCATTACCCAAACTCTGACTAGTCCCGAAGCAATTCTTTCTTGGTAATGCTTCAATCCTGGACAAGTGTATGCCTCCTTCATAAAGATGAGAACAGAGGAAAAATCAATATAAGGTTTATGGAAAAATTCTCAGAACAAGAGAAGCATGGTAATGTACTGTGACTAAGCAAATTCACTTTTCTCTGAAATAGATTTTGTACAAGAAGCTGAAAATACATTTCAAAAATATCAATTCCTAACAAGATACACAAGGTACTTGCTTCTATTTAACTGACCAGGCTGTTATGGGGAAGGAAAGGAGTAAGAAGACAAAAGGATGCCTACAGATGAACAAATAAAGTAGCTAAAATAATATCCATATAGGACTCAAGAAAGTGGAGTATACTATAAAGAAAAAGCAATTAAGTGAGGTGGAAGATAAACTTTAGATGTTCTTAGAATGCAGAGGAAAGGGACAAAGATATTAAAACAGTATCAAAGAAGATGACAGCTATAAGCAAAAAAAGCAGAAATTAACTTCATGATTAATAGGTGTTCTAGAAAATGAATCCAGATTAAATGGAGTAGACGAGGTTAAGGAAAATATGAAAAAAAGGATTTCTGGATTTAAAAAACTTAAAAAATTTAAAAAATTGGATTTCAAAGAAAAAGAAATAATCCTGCAAGCATCCTGATAAGAAAGGAAAAAACCCAATTCTGACAAATGAGCAAAAAGTAGGTTGATGCTAGAATTATTGGCAACACTAAATGCCAGAAGACAACGTAGTAGTATATATAGAACTTACTGGGAAACGTTGTGCCTCCCATATGAAGGGAATAGGAAGACAACTTCAGGTATGTTTGGTACCTGGAGAAATATACCACCCACATAATATTGCTTAACAAATTAGTAACAAGGTGTTCTAGATCATTGAGACAGGTATTTCACTGTGGTGAACATTGAATATATTAATTTAAATAATAGTGATAAAAGTAGTTGCACAGAAGGCAAAGGACTGTATATTAAATTATACCTATTACATATATTTAAAAGAGAAAATAATACTATCTGAATTTAAAATAAAGCAGAAAAGAAAGAATAGAGGCCAAAGGAAAATGCAACTGCTAATTTTCATGTTTTTAATAGATTACAGTAAAAATTACAGTCTTTGTGTCTGATAAATAAATACAGATTTGAGAATGCTTTTGGAAGCTTTACATGCTAGAAGTTTTACTACTAGAATTTCAAATATTTTTAGAAGAGTAAAATAAGGTTTAACCTATAGAAAACTAGAACAGAAAGGAAATATTAAAGAAATAAAAACCAGAAAGCATAAAATGGCATTAGATAGACCAAACATAGTAAGTATGAGAATAAATGTAAATAGTTTAACCTTTCCTGTTTAAAAAAAGTTAAAACTTCTGAAATTTGATCACAAAATAAAATTCAATGGTTTGCTATGTTCAACAATAAAATAAAAGGCAAAAATATGTCAGGAAAACAGAAACAAAAAAGAAAGCAGAGTGGTTATAGTAATCATTAACTGAGTCATTTGGAATCATCTTATACTGCTAGAAGAGCTGATATAGATCAGGGTTTCTCTGCCTAAGGTGCATCAGAATCACCTGGAGGGTCTGTTAATAAACAGATCCCTGGGCTGCACCCACAGAGTTTCTGATTCATTAAGTTTGGGTTGGGGCATGAGGATTTGCATTTCTGACAAATTCCCAGGTGAGACTGGTGCTGCCAGTCGATGAGAAACACTGACTGGGAGTGGAGATTCAATAGTAATGAGAATGTATGTGCTAAGGAAGCATCAAAATATACAGAGCAAAAAACATTGCAAATATAAGAAAAAATAACAACTTTCAACACATTATTAATTTTAAACAGAAGTAATTTAAAAAGGGATGAGATTATCTAAATATTTTAATTAACATTATTATATTAATGCTATACAAATAAAAAACATGTCCTTTCAAGGATCCACGGAATATTAGATTTAACCACAAATTAATGTACCCTTATAGAGCTTTATAAATAATCCATTTATAAAGATTGAGGTACAAAAAATATATAATTAAAGTTTTTGGAAAAATTATTAATTAAAAAAATTATTTTATTTATTTATTTTTGGTTGTGTTGGGTCTTTGTTGCTGTGCCTGGGCTTTCTCTAGTTGCGGTGAGCGGGGGCTACTCTTTGCTGTGGTGCACAGGCTTCTCATTGCGGTGGCTTCTCTTGTTGCGGAGCATGGGCTCTAGGCGCACTGGCTTCAGTAGCTGTGGCACGTGGGCTCAGTAGTTGTGGCTTGCGGGCTCTAGAGTGCAAGCTCAGTAGTTGTGGCACACGGGCTTAGTTGCTCTGCAGCATGTGGGATCTTCCTGGATCAGGGCTCGAACCCGTGTCCCCTGCATTGACAGGTGGATTCTTAACCACTGTGCCACCAGGGAAGCCCGAGGATTAATTTTTTAATTAATAGAAGCTAGAAAAAGGACAAAAACTACTTTAAAAAAAAGCGTAAATAGGGCAATTATAAAGAAATACACTTAAAAGTAGAAGACAGTGGAATTTGTCGATAATTATCAGAACTGGTTCTTTAAAAAAAGACAAACTTCTCAAAATTTTAATCACAATAGAAGAAATAGAGAAAATATGTAAATAAAAGTATAGCTCAGGACTTCCCTGGTGGCGCAGTGTTTAAGAATCCGCCTGCCAATGCAGGGGACACGGGTTCAAGCCCTGGTCTGGGAAGATCCCACATGCCGTGGAGCAACTAAGCCCGTGCTCTACAACTACCGAGCCTGCACTCTAGATCCCGTGACCCACAACTACTAGCCCACACGCCACAACTACTAAAGCCCGTGCGCCTAGAGCCCGTGCTCCGCAACAAGAGCAGCCACCGCAGTGAGAAGCCCGCACACCACAACGAAGAATATCCCCCGCTCGTCGGAACTAGAGAAAGCCCACGCGCAGCAACGAAGACCCAACGCAGCCAAAAAAAAAAAAAAAAAAAGTATAGCTCAGAACAGTAATATAATAACAGATATGCAGAATATTAAGAACTTAAAAGTCAATAATATGGACATTTGGAACAGAGTAACTTAGAAATGGATGGTTTCCTGGGGAGGGGTAAATGATCAAAATTGATTCTAAGAAATAGAAAGCCTGAATGCATGATAATCAAGGAAAAAAATAGAAATAAAATTATTAAATCTCAAAAGAAAACACACCCTAGGTTATAGGTAATTGTGGATAATTCCTCCCCAGTTGACAAGAATTGGAAAACTTCCATATCATCTGTACTGTTCTAGAATATGGAACCTGATGAGTTTAAAGCCAATCAAAAAGTAGCATAATCTAGTCTCAACAGAGGTGGATTAAAAGGAAATCTGTAGACCATTCTTAAGAATCTGAAATCTTACAAAGAAAAAGTGAGTGGAAAATGACATAAAAGAACCAAATAGGGTTTATTCCATCACGGAAAGGATTACTTTTAGGACTTTATTGTAATAAGACATCATATCCACAGAGTCACAGTGAGATCCCTAAAAAAAGATAAAATGTTACACCTATTTACTAGACAATTTAGCATTATTAAGAGTATCTGTCTAAGCCAAAATCATCCTTGGTGTGATCAGTTGTAGTGATCAAGTTGTAGTGATTAATCTCACAATACTAGTGGGAGCATATACGTTTCCCAAAATAGAGTATTTGTTGGGTTCAGTTTGCCCTCACGCATGTGGAATATACCTCTAAAGCAGTGTCTGTATCAAGCCATCTTAAAAGTTCGTGGCCTTCTTCATACCTTTGCAACTGCTCCCTGGTGCCATCAGCTATGGCTGGAGTGGCAAGGTTGTATATGTGACACATATGGTTCCAGCCAGGGTATGCTTGTGGGAGAAACCTGTTTGGGATCCCTTTACTCAGGAGGAAAGTGAACTGCAAGGCATTCTTTGGATTTCTTTTGCAATGTGTGCAGTTCATGGGCGTTTACTTTCTGAGCCATACAGCATCTATGATAGAAAAAACCCAGGAGCAAGAGTTTAGAAAGAGAGATGATGAAGCATGACACATTTCTCCGTGCAGGAATCCTTAAAAATAGTGGTGATAGTACTGAACTTCCTGCAGCTGTATGGGTTGAGGTTTTGAGTTATTTCTCTTGGCTATTAAAGAACACAGTGACTCAAAAGACTAGAAGTGGTGCTGGGACAACTTGATATCCAAATGCGAAATAATGAAGCTGACCCCTGTTGCACTCAATATAGGAAAATTAACTCAAAGTGTATTAATGACCCAAATGTAAGAGGAACTACTATAGGATTCTTAAAGAAAACATAGGCATAAATCTTCGTGATTTCAGATGTGGTAATAGTTTCTTATATATGGAAACAGAAGCACAAGCATCAAAAGAAAAAATAGTAAATTGGACTTCATCAAAATTAAAAACTTTTGTCCTTCAAAAGTTTTCAAAGAACACCATCAATAAAATGAAAAGATAATCCACAGAGTCAAAGAAAATATTTGCAAATCATATATTTTATAAAGGATTTATATCTAAAATATTTAAAGAATTCTTACAATTCAATAATAAAAAGACAACATAATCAACAATGGACAAAGGAGCTGAATAGGTATTTCTCCAAACAATATATACCAGTGGCCAATAAGCACAGGAAAAGATGCTCAACATCATTAGTTGATTAAAGAAAATGCAAATCAAAATCACAATGCGACACCACTTTATACCCACTAGGATGGCTATAATTAAAAAAACAGATAATAACAAGTGTTGGCAGGGATGTAAAGAAATTAGAACACTCATATACTGCTAGTAGGAACGTAAAATGGTGCAGTTGCCTTGGAAAACAGCCTGTCAATTCCTCAAAATTTAAACATATGGTTATCATGTGACCCAGCAATTCTGCCAAAAACAGACAAAAAAAAACCCAAAGTTGTACATGACTGTTCATAGCAGCATTATTCATAATAGCCAAAAGGTGAAACAATCCAAATGTCCATTATTGCGTCGTGAAAAGTATTGAATGAAATGAATCTCAAAAATATGCTATATGAAAGAAGCCAGCCACAAATGCCACATATTTTATGATTCCTTTTTTATAAAATATCCAAATAGGCAAATCCATAGAGACAGAAAGTGTATTATTAGTTGCCTGTACTAGTGGCTGGTGGAGAATGAGGAGCTTAGGGATTCCTAAGGGGTATGGTGCTTCTTTTTGGGTTGATGAAGTAGTCTAAAATTGATTGTGATAATGGCTGCACATCTCTGTACCTATACTAAAAACCACTGAGTTGTGCACTTTAATTGGTGAATTACATGGTAGGTGAATTATATCTCAATAAAGTTGTTATAAAGGTTAGAATATTGCAGACATTAGGATCATACATAGTCTGAATCTCCTCAGTATATCCTCCATGTCTTCTTATGTTTAAAAAAAAGTTTATTTTTCTACTTTCCTCTTCCACTTCGGCAATCTGAGTTTCTGCAGTATCTATTTGCTTCCATTACAGCTTTAATTCCACAGTTTTGTTTTTATCTCTATCCAGTCTTTCTTGGTGTCAAATTATTACTTCTTCATAACTCTTTGCTTTAGTTTCATAGATGCAATACATTCTTGAATCTTGCTGAGAGTATGACATAAATGCTTAAAAATTTCTCCTGCTACTTGGAGTAAATCTCTTTCACAAAAGGATTTTTTTTAAAAAAGATGTTTTCTTCCTCTGACCTTCAGTATTATTTATTTCATAGATGTGATTTTACTGTTTCCACTTGGAGCATCCTGTTTCCAAAACTCAGCGCTGCCTGTCCTTCCACAATTAACACTAATTAGCTGTTCGCTAAATGTCGTACATCCCCTGGGGTAATGCCAGTCTTAGTGGTCTTTGCTGGGGTCAGTCTACAGATTGCTAATGGAGTGTTAACTAAAGTTTGTTGCCATTTTCATGGAAATTTGGGAGTGGGGATATCAAATACCTGCTATATTAGCCAGTTCCCTTTCTGGTCAAATTTATCTGCTAAAAAGTTTGATATTGAGTTACCTCTACATAATTTAGAGAGATTGAGAGTCATGGATGTATTGGTAGGAATTCAAATAATTGGAAGAGCATTTGGAAAACTTCAACGTTGAGAGAAGAATGCCTTATCTTGTGATAGTAATTGCGGGAAGAAGCAATAAGAAGACTTTTGTCAGAAATAGGGCTAGATAGACCAGTAGATCTAAAATTTGATTACTACCATACTCAAAATGAATTCCAGATGGATTCAAGAGTTTTAAGAATGTATAGTAAGAAAACAGACTAAAGTAAAATACAGTTGTTATCAATTTTTTCCCTGCAGCAGAATACCTTTCCAAGCATTGAGGTCACAGAAAAATAATCATAAAAGAAAGAGTTTCAAGTTTGGGTCCACAAAATGAAAACTTCTGTCCATCAACAAAAATAACCAAAATTTCAAAGGCAAACATACTTTGAATGTATTTGTGTTGATAATGACAAAGTCATGATCGTAGCTTTTCATATTTGCATGGAACCTTTGGAATTACTTTGGTCACCTTCCTCCCTAGGCGCAATGTGGGATAGTAGATCCATTCCGGACTTGTGGCTAACTTGCTGCAGGAAGGCCATCAAGTAAGTGTACTGGTTAAGAGCATGGCCTTTGGAGTCTGTAGGCCTGAGTGTGATTTTCAGCTTGACTACCTACTAGCTGTGTTACCTTGGGGAACTCGTTTCCCTCTGAGCCTCAGTCTCTTCATCTGTAACATGGAGTATAATGATCATCTCTACCTCACAAGGTCGTAGTGAGAATGAGATGAGATAAAGGATTTAAAATACCTGACAATGCCTAGCACATAGAAAGGGCTCAATAAATAGTACTGTTTTATTTATCGTCACTGACATGCTCTTATCATTACCATGACCCCCATCCTCATCAATCTTCTTTGTCATCATCATGACCTGTGTTTGAAACCTCAGTCAGCTTTTCTGAGGGTCAGAAGCTTAGGTGGGTGAGATGAAATGAGGTCAGATTGGGCAGAACATCACATGTCCCTGCTGCTGTCCTGCCCTGGTTCCTCTCTTCCCTCTGCTGGTTTCCTGCTTGGGATTACTTCCCCTAACTCAGACGCTCCATCCCCTGGCCAGTCCTGATGTGTCAGGGCCCTGTGTGACATTGGGAACGTTACGACACTTTTCTTTCTTCCAGTGTCCTCACTTGGAAGTTGGGAATAACAATTTTACATTCCAGTTGTAGTGAGGATTTTAAAAAGCGCATGATTACAAAATTTAGCATAGTAGCAGACGTATTGTAGGTCCTCCAAAACTCTTAATTAATTTTGAGAGAGTGTGATTGCTCAATGTCACATATCTTATTGAACCAAGGAATGCCCTTGGGCACCACGTCTAACGGTTGTTAGATTTATGGCCTAGTCTCATGTTAAATACGGAAAGACAGGCTGTTGCTTGGATGTGCTATGCTTGACCCAGTTCTCTCTGAGCTCCATATTCATCCACTTCTGAAATTTCTACAGTGGCTTTTCCTCACTCAGTAGTAATAGCCTTTTGGCTTTCTGTGATAGCTTACTTTTCCTTTTTTCTTTTCAAATTACTTATGACCACTTGTTTTTTTATACATAATTTAAAGAACCGAAGCTAACACCCCTCCCCCATGTAACAGTTGGCAAAGAC
This sequence comes from Delphinapterus leucas, assembly GCF_059928025.1. Taxonomy (NCBI): domain Eukaryota; kingdom Metazoa; phylum Chordata; class Mammalia; order Artiodactyla; family Monodontidae; genus Delphinapterus; species Delphinapterus leucas. Next base: position 98,032,526 of record NC_143134.1, read on the forward strand.
ACTAAAAATATGCCAAACCTTAATTTTATGTGTGTACTTTTTTTACCCCCTAAGAAATAATAAAAAAAAATTATACTTGCAAAACATGTAGTGTGGGTCTTGAATCAAGTAATCAAGTTACTCCTGCCAGATGCCTCTGACAGCACCCAAGAAGGTCTAGATTTCTGGGAATTGCATTCCCCGTGTGCACCCGTCCACATGTCTGTACTTTTTGAGTGTGTAAGGTGTAGGCTGGATGCAGCCCCCATCCACCAGGACACAATTCCTGGTGTTAAAAGGCAATACTAAGGACATTTGGGGGGGGTTCAAACAGCATATTTTTGTCTCAACAGTCAGATGCTGAAGCAGACCTCCTCTGGAAAAGCAAGTCTGTTTCTCGTGCAATTTATCCCCAGCCCCCTCCCACCCTAGCCATATGCTTTTTCTATCTAACTCCCATCTCTTGGATGCCATAAGGTTTGGCAGAATCTTGGCATGGCGCTCAGAGATCTGAAATTATGTTGGGTGTGATGTCTGACCATCCTCTCCCTGTCTGTCCAGCTTTACTCCCCGTGGTAATATGGACATGCATGGTGATATGGGTTTTGATGTGTCCCTCTGGCAGTTGGAACCAATTGCATCTCATTGATATTGATATGCTATCTCTGATTTAAATACTGCCTTTTAATTTAAAGAATTTTATTGGGAAGGTGTTCTTAGCATATGTTCCCAAATGACATTATTCTTCTGTAGCTGTAATTCAGTGGGAACTAGATTCAGTAGGAGCTGGATCATTGCCCCTTGGATGTGATTCCTCTACCTACAAGATGTAGTGCCACCGTGCAGGGCATCAGTGACGAATGGTGGTCCTTGTGTTATTTAATACAGAAGATATACTCACGTTGTTATGGCCCCTATGCTGTTAACACTTCAGGGTCAGTTGTGAAGCACTCTAGAAAGACCGCGATATTAGGTGCCATCTTGCTTCCCTGACCTCTGCCTTCCTCAACAATTTCCCACTGGGTTCCCTGACATCTTCCACCTACAGGATTCCCCTTCCACAAGTCCTGAGCTCACCATGCTCGAGAAAGCTCCTGTATTCCTTTCCCTTAACACCATGGTCCTTAAAAGGAATTCAGCCTCTACCCCAGATCCAGGCTCCAGCAGCTATCCACCGCTCTCAGTTTCTTCTTTGACCCATCCCCTAACCCACCTACTAAAGTCTCTTTGGTAACCAAATTTCAGACCTATGCACCACCAGGAGCTAGTTCAAGGTACCTATGAAGGTAGCTCTTTATTCATTCACTCATTCACTTATGAAACATTTGCTGGATTCCTGCTCTAGATAGACTCTCTCCCAGGCCCTGTGAAGGAGACAGAAAGGTTAAGGGACATTTCCACAACAGTATGATAAAGGCTAAATTAGAGGGAAGCACAGAATGCTATGAAGCAAAGAAGAGATTTTTAACCCAGTCAGGGGCTGAGCAGAGAGCAGAGAGGGGGCTGTACGGAGACATTTCCCTGGAAGCAAATTCGTGGAACCATCTGCACGATGGAGCCCTTCTGCCTCCAACCATGGGACTCTTTTCTGCCTCAGTTCTCTCTCTGTCTTGTAGTTTACTGGTTGCCCTTTCTAGTTCTCCAGTCCCACCTCTGGCTGGAAGTCCCTCCTTGAACCTCAGTGAATTTGGTTAGAGCCCAGGTACCATGCTTAGTTCCCACTGGCACTCCTCGCCCCTCCAGGTGATGGAACATGCCTGCCCCACCTATTGCCTGGGACCTTCCAGAGCCAGGTTCGCTACCTCCTGAGTGTTTGACCTCTGAGCCTTGGGCTCCCATTGCTGCCTCATCTTCCCGAGCAGTCAGACTGCCCAACACAGTTATGTGAAGAACCAGACTTTGGGAGCTGGGCTGGGGCCCACCTACCAGTCCACACCAGCCTGGTCCTGAGCCAGGTTAGCTTCCCCAGACCCCTTCTCTTTGGCCCCATCTTCTGGATTCTCCTCCCCGCTCATAGTCTACACTTAACCCCCATCTCTTGCAGGATTCTAGCATGCCTTACATCTGAGCACAACCGAACTACAAGTATAACTTGCCTATATGTTGAATGGGCTGGATGTGGTAGAGTAAAATCCCCACATCATTTTTTTCCCAGCCAGTACTCTTTAAACCAGCTCTATTAGGAGCCCCTTTCCTATCTGTGGATAATGTGTCAAAAAGAGATATTAGCTTTTATGGCAATTTCAGGTATCAGAACAGACTCATTTTTAGAGTATTAAAAAGTTCACTTTGATTTAGATTAAAATTTCACTCTCTTACCCAGTTCTCTCTGTCCTCCAATCCCCAGCTCAGGGCAGACTCAGGCTCAGCCTCCTGCCTTGGAGAAGAGAGGGGAGGTCTGTTCTTTCACCCTGACTCCCAGCTCCTGCTCTCTCCTCTCCATTCACCTACTGCTTCTGGGCAGGAGTAAGTAGAGGGAAATATCATTTCTTGTTTGACAGCTGCTGGCCCGATTGGGTCTTGATGTTCTCAGTGTGGCAGATGCCCAAATGCTCAAGGAGAGATTCTGTGAGTCCCTGAAGCCCCAGCCCTGACCCCCCAACCTCCAGGGGTTTCTGGCATGGAGGATGTAGTCTCTGGCTCAGAGGGGACACCTCCAGACTCTTCCTGCGGGCCTCTCTTCAGCCTGCAGGCAGTCCTCCTGCGGAGGTCCTTCCAAGATGGCCCCTGCTTACGTACTCTTGGTGGAGTCCACATAACCCACGGGAAAACTACACTCACCCGTGCCTCACCTTCCGAGGAGGGGGCTCTCCCTCTACTCTGCAGCCACAGGCCTCTCCCTGGGGGTTGAGGTGGGGTGAGCACACCCCCCGCTTCTTCCTTCACGCAGAGGGGATGGGCAGCTTCCTGCCAGATGGGCAACTCTCGTCCAAAAAACCCTTTTACTCTGACTCTCCCAAGCTCATCTAGGCTGAAGGTGCGTGATGAACAAAGGGACCCCGCACCCATTTGTGGCCACCTGTGAGCTTCAGGCTTCAAAGAAAATTCTGAGACACTAGCAAAATTCCCGTTTAACAGAGACGCGCTGTGGACTGTTTCATTTGAGAAAACGTACCAGACAGGAATAGGCCCATCTGTGTGAACTTGAACTGTTTGGATTCATGAACCGAGGCTCCCTCACTCCTCGGGGAAGCTCCTGTCGCTGCAGCTGGTATGTCCTGGGCTACTTCCTGCAGCTGCGATGAGTCTCTATCAGCACATTTTGAGCCATAGGATCTGGAGGGAAACCAGTGGAGAGCAGGGATCGAATGGAAAGGTTGTGGGGTGGATTAAATGATGCCCGCTGTCCACTGTGGTCCATAAACCCACGATAAAGAGGAAACCGGCTCCTGACGAAAGCTGGTCGTGGTGACTGGCAACGCGTGTGCCACCTGGAGACGGGACAGCGGTGGGACTGGCCTCACCTCCTGCCGGAACCTCAGCCTGTGATGGCCGCGAGCCTGTGGAGGGGAGGGATGGAGAGAGAGTGCGTGCTGAGACCTAGAGTGCTTCAGAGAAACCCCACTGGAAGAGATCTGAGTCAGGAGGGGAGGGGAGAGGGGAGGGAGAGAGGAGGGGCTGGGAGTGGGGGAGAGAGAAAGCACGTGGGAGTGGGGGAGGGGAGGGGAGAGGGGAGGGATAGAGGAGGGGGTGGGAGTGGGGGAGAGAGAAAGAGAATGCAAACCAGAGCGAGCAATCCAGAAAGTAGGTAAAGACCACCTGTGCTCTGGCCGCCTCACGGGGCTGAGTGGGCCTCGCCCCGGGTGTCAAGAGAGCGTGCTGCCACTTCATTGACTGCTCGGTCCTGAGCTGCAGGGCTGTACCTGGCCTCCCGCCCACCCTCATGGGACTCGTAGTCTAATTGGCAGAGAACATCAGTATGAGGGGTTCAATGCCAACGACTCCAAGGGAAGTGCAGACAGGGGCTTCCTGGAGGGGCAGGCATTCGGCCTGGGGTATGAAGAAAAACGGGGAAAGGTGGTGACTGGGGAAGGAGGCTTTCAGGAGGAGGGGGCAGCAGCTGCGGTGGGGAGCAGGTGGTGGGAAACAGACACCCTCACACCCAGCAGGAGCGTAGACCGGACAGAAGCCAAGAGTTTGGTCGAGGGGTCGGGGGTCACCAATACTCTGGCTGACCTCTGTGAACTTGATTGCTTGCCTTCTTCGACCTTTAATAATTTCTAAGCCACCCTGTGTGGTTGGAGTCCAGGCCCCAGCCCCTCCCGATCAGCGGCCGGTGTCACAGTCTCCGGTAGCTTCTGGCCAGCCTCCCGGCCACCACCCCAGCTGCATCTTTGTCCTCCCCTCTCCTACCCCCGCCCCGTCCCCGCCCCAGGAGGATGGGAAGTCGGCGAAGAACCTTCACCGCTGCTTTAGACAGCGTGGCCTGCCTTCCCATCCTTTCCGTAGTCTCTACCCAGTGCACCGCTGGGAGACAGAAGGCCTTTGATGAAGATTCACTGAATGAAGGAATGCAGGAGAACGAGGGGGCAAGAGCACGGCTGACTCTGGAGTCCGAAAGCCTGGCTTTGTCATCAACTTCACCATTTTCTCCTGGACGAGTTTAAGTAAGTCACTTACCTTCTTTGCTTCCAATGTCCACTTAACCCCCCTGGTGATTAAAGGAGTCAAATGAAATCACTGCTAAGTAATGCACAAGTATCAGCAGTTTAACAAACTCTAAGGCAATGGCGTTAAACGCTACATAGAATTGTGTTTTCCAGCTGAGGAGCTTTCAGAAATTATTTATCATGGCCTTATGTGTTCTATCAGAGTTTTTCAACGTTTCCCGAAGGTAAGACTTACCTGGAACTCTGCTTAGAAATACAGATTGCTGGGCCTCTTCCCAGAACTAGCATTTCCAGGGGGGAGGCCTGGTAATCGTATATTTAGCAAGCACTCCAGATGATTCATGTCAGCAGTCAGGTTTGGGAAATTGGGCTCTGTGGTGTTATATAACCCTCAGGTGCTGGGAATCCACAGAGGAGATAAGAGTGAGCAATGGAAGCTGGGGGTGGGAAAAGAGAGGCAGTCAGTAATTTATTAGAGGTGAGTACCGAAGCCTTATTTTGTAAGTGTTGGGCATTATAGTTATTGCTATTAGTCCTGGCTGTGAATCAGAGTCAGGAACCTTTGTACCGAGGCTGAGCTTCTGCCTGTTACTCCCATCCTGAAGATTAACAGCCCTGTTCTGTAGCAGCTACCACTGTGGAAGGAAGGCCAGGGCACTGAAAGCATGAGGACGAGGAGGGACACAGAACCTTCCACTTTAGTAGTTGCTCGGCTCCTGCCTGCGGGAGAGCAGTCTGATGACGGGCAGAAGCCTTTGGGCAAAGGCGGGCTTCTGCTTGAAGCTGAGCTTGTCCAGCCTTCCCTCTCCCTTGTGGGTAGAGAACTGCACTGCTTGGAAATGCAGGACTGACCACTGAAGAGAGAAATGCCACCCCTGCTTCTCCCAGACACCTGGGCTGGAGGGAACTGTCCTCCTCTATATCTTTTAATCACACCCTACTCACCTCTTAGGAAGCAACACCTTCTACTTTTCCAGTTACTTCTCTAGCAGGGCCTGGCTGCATGGTTACCATTGCATGTGCTCTTCCTAGGAGCCCTATGGTTGGAAATGACATTGCCACATCCAGGCCTGGCCATTACAATTTCTCTGTAATGTTCTTGGCTCTCTTTCTCCTGTGGAGACAAGGAACCCTTTACGCTGTTGATGGAAGTGTAAATTGGTACAGCCATTATGGAAAACAGTACGGAGATTCCTCAAAAAATTAAAAATAAAACTACCACATCATCCAGCAGTGCATTTCAGGATCCAGCAGTGCATTTCAGGATCCAGCAATGCATATATCCAAAGGAAATAAAATCAGAACCTTGAAGAGATATCCACAATCCCATGTTCTTTGCAGCATTATTCACAACAGCCAAGATATGATAACAACCTAATTGTCTGTTGATAGACGAATGGATAAAGAAATTGTGATACATACACACATACACACAACACACACAATGGAATACTATTTACCCTTAAACAAGAAGGAATCTTGCCATTTGCAACAACATGGATGAACCTAGAAGACGTTATGCTAAAGGAAATACGCAGTGAAAGAAAAATACCACATGATCTCACTTATATGTGGAATCCAAAAAAGTCAAATCCATAGAAGCAGAGAGTAGAATGGCGGTTACCAGAGTGGGGAAGGGTGGAGAAAGAGAGGAGATGTCGGTCAAAGGGCACGCAAAATTTCAGTTGTGCGGGATGAATAAGCTATAGAGATCTAAGGTACAGCACGGTAACTATGGTTAAGATACTGGATGATACACTTGAAATCTAACAGAGTAGATCTTAACTGTCCTCACTACAGAAAAAGGGTAACTGTGAGGTGATGTGTCAGCTAGCTTGACTGTAGTAGTCATTTTACAATGTGTGTGTGTATCAAGACATCATGTTGCACACTTTAAATATGTGCAATTTTTATAGAAAAACAAAAATAAAAACTAGAGATTCCCTAGCACTGACAACAGTTTCGGGCTCCTAGTAGGCCCTTAAAAATGACTGGTTGATGGAGGCCCAGAGTCATTTCGTGGTGGCCAGGAGTTGATTCTGTACTGGGACAATTGCTAGCTAAGGATGTGCTGGGCAAACAATCCAGATATATCTTCCTGGGGTTACTGTTTTTTGTTTTTTTTTTGCGGTACGCGGGCCTCTCACTGCTGTGGCCTCTCCACTGCTGTGGCCTCTCCCGTTGCGGAGCACAGGCTCTGGACACGCAGGCTCAGCAGCCATGGCTCACAGGCCCAGCCGCTCCGCGGCACGTGGGATCTTCCCGGACCGGGGCACAAACCCCTGTCCCCTGCATCGGCAGGCAGACTCTCAACCACTGTGCCACCAGGGAAGCCCGGGGTTACTGTTTTTGATGGTAGTAATGACAGCCTCCATTTACTGATCACGTACCACTTACCAGGCATTGTGCAAAGTGCTTCACTACAGGCCGTGAGGCAGGTACTACTGGTATCCCCATTATCCCCTTTTCACAGAGGAAGCTCAGAGAGGATAAGTAAATTCTTAAGGATCCACGGCTAGTGAGAGGGGACCTGGGATTTGAATCCAGGCCATCTGACGACTCTAGTGCTAGAGTTATTAACTGCAACACTTAACCATATCTCAGGCATCATGCGAGTGACTGGATGTCTTTTACTGGAGGAATCCGGTTGAGTCCTCAGGTTGCAGTTTGAAATGATACTGATACCTCGCAGACAGCGTGAGAGGCTGGAGGCAGGGAGACCAGTCAAGAGACCAGGGCAGAGTTGAGGAGGACTGGGTCAGGACAGTGGCCAGGGGGCTGGAGCAGAGACCCTGGAGGGGACCTTCCAGCCCCACAGCCCTGCACGTCTGTCTCTGATTTACGGTCTTCAGGTCCAGGGCACCACATTCAGAGTGATGACCCTTCGGTGACCCTCTAGGTCAGCTGCACCCCTTGTGCTCTTGGGGCTGGCACCTGGTGAGAATAATGGGAATATTCTCCCTCTTGCTGAGGACCTTTCAGTGTCGGGTCTGCCCTGACAAGCTTTCACCCTAGCACAGCTTCAACATTTATGAGGTTGACTTGCAGTCACTGGTCACTTTTGCTTTCTGAATCCTCTAATGCCCTCTCTCTTGATGTCTGCTAAAAACTCCTCAACCTTTTCTTCTACTTATATTTTATTCTGCTTGATTCATGCCAGTTGCCCTCTTCATTGCATTCCTTCCTAGCAATCCCTTCCCTCTAGTCCAATATTGTCTGTCAAAGCAGCTCCAAGTGTTGAAAGAGCCAGGAAACTAGAATCTGAAGAACCGAGTGTCCAGGGACAATTTGATCATTAGCTTGAGCCTTGATTTCTTTGACTGTAGAAAGAAAACAAGAAACCTTGTTCTAAAGGTTAAATGAGAAGATGCTTGTAAAAAGGGCTCCGTAAATCCTAGGATATTATGTGAATCCTCATTAACTTCATTTAGTTCAGTTGTTCATAATTTCTTCCCCTCAGTCATCTCCTTCTGCCCTCTTGTGATACTTTCTTTCCGGCTCGATGACAAGAGTTACTAATGTTGCAAAACACTTACCTGGGTGGCAGGTAGGACCTGATTGAAACCACCTGGTCAAAGAGACGCACTGGATCACTTTCTCTGCTCGAAGTGGGCTTCTCCACTCCAACGCGGTCAGAAGATTTTCTTCACCGCTCAGAGAGACAAGACAGTTTTCATTTTGTACTTTCTTTTCTGAAATTAATCATAGCAGTACTTTTCTTTATTAGAAGTTAATTGTTAGTCACATTAGGGAATTGTTTAGTGATTTGGTAGCTGCATTGCCGAAAATACTTGAGGACAAAATTAGTAGACTCATGGGGGAGGTGATACATCTTGAAACTCGCAAGTTGGGTTTGAATAGTATTTTCCTAACTTGCCTGGTTTTAAGAATAATCTGGAGTGCTCGTGAAAGCACGGATTTCTTGCTCCCACACTAGAGGGAATGAGTCAGCTCTCCAGGTGATGCTTAGCATCAGGCAACGCTGGAAAGCACTGATTTTGGACATCTGGGAGATATTTTTGATACCTGTATTAGGATTCCTGTCTTCATCCCAAATAATAGTCAATTTTAAAAGCTAACAATTCAACATAGATATTATTTTAACAAATCCAGTGTGTGCATGTTTTTGTTTTTTTTTTTTTTTTGGATATCCCCTACATACTCACACACAGCAAAAGTGAAGCACATTCCCTGGTAGGTAAAAATAAGAAATTTATAATATTGGGTTATGAACTTAGTTTAGTTTCTACTGTTTATTCCTTCTGTTTATTCTTAACTTGGAAAAGGAAAGATGAACTCCCTTACTTTCTTAATTCCCCAAAAGAATTTGTTCAAGGAATCATTTTGTTTACAGCTACAAAAGTAACCGTGGCTATTAGAAGTTAGGTTATCATTTTAATCGTATCTCACTGTAAGGGATTTGCAAACAGAAAGACCCGAATGAACTTTTTGGCCAGCCCAATATTTCAGTAGGACTGATTTGAAGACTTAGATTAAAAAACAGGCACTGGGACTTCCCTGGCGGTGCACTGTTTAAGAATCCTCCTGCCAATGCAGGGGACACGGGTTCGAGTGCTGGTCTGGCAAGATCCCACGTGCCATGGAGCAACTAAACCCATGCACCACAACTACTGAGCCTGCGCTCTAGAGCCCACAAGCCACAACTGCGGAGCCTGCATGCCACAACTACTGAAGCCCACATGCCTAGAGCCTATGCTCCGCAACAAGAGAAGCCACTGCAATGAGAAGCCCGTGCACCACAACGAAGAGTAGCTCACGCACACCACAACTAGAGAAAGCCCACACGCAGCAACGAAGACCCAAGGCAGCCAAAAATAAATAAATAAATTTATTTATTTTTAAAAAAACCAGGCACTATGCTGGGTGCTTTCCCATATCCCAGTATAATCTCATTTAATCTACATAGCAACTTTGCAAAGTATTATGATCACCATTTTGCAGGTGAACAAATAAAGGCTCTGAGAGTTTAGGGAATTCACCCCCAAGTTACATTGCTAGTAAGGGCTATGATTTTCTTGAAAACCTCATTACCAAGAATCACACTTATCCTTGAAATGAATTGCTCTTGAGCCTAGAGAGTTGACTTTGGATGTGTTTTTTGAGAGATTAATGATTAACCTTAGTATTGAGAACAACAGCAAGAATATTGGTAACATACAGGAACATATTAGCTGTAATGGAAAGAGAACAGGTTTTAGCAGTCAGAAAAAAAAATACCATTTAGGAGTTTTGTGACCTTGAACAAGTTACTGAACTTTCCTGAAACTTAGCCTCTGAAAAATGAAGACAATAAGTGCCTAATTCACTCTTCAGAGAGAGTTGTGAGCAATGAATGAGACTACGGATTTAAAGGGTCTAAGAGTGTCTGTCACATGGTTAGTGCTTAATAAAGTTGAATTCTTCCTTCCTCCTTCTGTCACAATTTGAATATCTGCAATTAAATCATGTCATTATACATTTTCTTCTCAAACTTTCTACGAACCCTTTTCTAACTGTAATAGGATTCTTAAGAATAGTGTTTATTTATTTATAATTTATTTTATTTTATTTATTTATTTTTGGCTGCGTTGCATCTTCATTGCTGTGTGCGGGCTTTCTCTAGTTGTGGAGAGCGGGGGCTACTCTTCGTTGCGGTGCACGGGCTTCTCATTGCGGTGGCTTCTCTTGTTGTGGAGCACCAGCTCTAGGCACGCGGGCTTCAGTAGTTGTGGCTCATGGGCTCAGTAGTTGTGGCTCACGGGCTCTAGAGCGCAGGCTCAGTAGTTGTGGTGCATGGGCTTAGTTGTTCCACGGCATGTGGGATCTTCCTGGACCAGGGCTCAAACCCGTGTCCCCTGCATTGGCAGGCGGATTCTTAACCACTCTGCCACCAGGGAAGCCCAAGAATAGTATTTAAATGTATCCATAATAACTAATATTTATTGAGTGTTTTACATGCATTATCTTTGAATTCTTACCACAGCTTTTTGAGGGAGATAGTATTGTTATTATCATTTTCAATTTACAGATGAGGAAGTAGGCTGAGAGAGGGAAGTGATTGTCCAAGGACATACACGTAGTAAATGGCAGAGATGAGATGGAACCAGATCTGCCTTGTATTATTAACCTCCATGTTCTATTGCTTCAGTAAAGGTAACCACTTGCCAATTTTTCCTAGTCTGGAGAGAGAGGTCCCTGGGGGGTCAATGTCGGTTCTCTGGTTTTCCTGAGCCCAGGACTGTCAGCTTCGGCTCTGAAGGATGGGTTGACTTGTTTGTGTCTTTCTTTGGGAACTGGCATCTTGTGATGATTAACCTTGTGTGTCAACTGGACTAGACCATGGGGCGTCCAGAATAGATGCTAATTTCTGGGTGTGTCTCGTGAGAGTGTTCCTGGATGTGATGAGCATTTGAATTAGTGGACTCAGTAAGGCAGATTGCCCTCCCCAGTTTAGGCGGGCATCATCCAGTCCATTGAGAGCCTGAACAGAGCAAAGAGGTGGAAGAAGGGGGAAATTCTCTCCCTCTGCCTGACTACTTGAGCTGGGACATCAGTGTTTTGCCTACAGGCTGGGACTTGTACCATCTGTGTTCTTAGTTCTCAGACCTTTGGAATTGGATTGGAACTTACACCATTGGCTTTGCTAGGTTGGTCTTCAGTTTGCGGATGGCAGGTTGTGGGGCTTCTTAGCCTCCATAATCACATGAACCAATTCCTCATCACCTCCCTCTCCCTCTCCCTCTCCCTCTCCCTCTCCCTCTCCCTCCCCCTCCCCCTCCCCCTCCCCCTCCCCTCCCCCTCTCCCTCCCCCTCTCCCTCTCTCTCCCCCGCCCCCATTGGCTCTGTGTCTCTGGAAGACCTGAACTAATATGCATCTAATCAGACTAGTTTCTAGTATGATGCTTAATCTCCTATCATGATTTTCCCCGAGTTTTCTTGTAAAGTGGCAGCAGGTGCAATGGCAGCAGAACCAGCAACAAAGTGCTTCTGATCAAGTATGTACAGGTTCCACAACTTTCTCCAAAGATTCTAGAGCACCAAAAGGACCTCTCAGATGAAGGCTACATCTCTATTACTAATGCCAATGTTTGTGACCGATTTCCTTTAATCTCTCATAAGTTTATTTTCCCTGACAAAGCTACCTCCCAGATTCTTCAGCTTTCTTTACCATTTGTTCCAGTAGCTTTGCTCCCTCTTCTGTTTGGCTTCTTGGTGAGTAAGAGCAACTGGTGTGAGTGGAGCCCTTTCTGCTTTATAAAGCACTCTTGACCATATAATATCATCTTGTCCTCACACTGTCATTGCCCCTACTCTGCTTCTGTCTGGAACACACTACCGCTTTTAGGTCTGGCAAACTCCTGTTCATTCTGTAAGCCCTAGATCAAATATCCTCTGTTTGAGGCTTCTGAACTTCCCAACATTCTGCCACTCTGACAGCTTTGAACATGCCAAGCATACCCAGCTCAGAACCTTTGCATTGGCTGTTCTCTCAGGTTGGAACGTTCTTTCCCCAGATTTCTGCGTGACTTATCATTTCATTTCAGACTTTGCTAAAAAATCACCTCCTCTGAGAGGCCTTCATGACCATGTGTTTAAAAAGAAATCCTTCGTAGACATTAGACTGTTACTAATGTTCACAAATATTGAATAATTTAGCTCAATGATGCTAGGGGAAAGAAAAGAATATTGGTTTCTCCTCAAGTTCTGTGGGCTCAAAGGATCACGTTTCTCTGAGTTCTGGAATTTCGGTGTGGCGGCTAGCTAGCTCTGGCCAGTGAACCTGGAGCAGAAGCGCCACATGTGACACTGGGCTGTGGGTGCTTGCCTCTTGGGTTCTCGCCTCACCTGCCCTGGTGGGCCCTGGATCCTCGCGCTGAGGCTGGCAGCACTGGAAATTGGTGGGCCCTGAGTGGGACTGTGGGGCAGCACACAGCGGGAGCTTCCAACCCAGATGGTGGAGCAGGGAAGGTCAGAGGAAGCAAGTCCAGGAGGCTGAGCAGGAACCCAGCATTCGAGCCTCCTCGTCCACACCCACAGCAGACCCCATGAGAACAAAATATAAACTTATGTCACGCAAAGCCCCTGCGATGTTGGCATTGTTTGTTTCTGCAGTGCAAACTCAATGTATCCTGATTGGTCCAACCACCTCCACTCCTGCCATTCTCTGATTCCTTATCCTGATCTATTTTTCTTCATAGCACAATACTACCTGGTAGAAAGTTATGCATTGATTTACTTATTTGGTTATCATCCATCTAGCTCCAGTGGAATGAAAACCGCATCAGGGCAAAGATTCCATGGGTCTTTGTTTTGTCCACTCCTGTCTTCCTATGGTCTAGTTTAGTATAGTGACTGGCACAGAGTAGATGCTCAGTAAATAATTTTGAACCATTGACTGAGTAAATGAAAGACTATCTATGCTGGCATACACTTACCACACAGCCTTATGGCGTTTTTATTTACATTTATCCATTTGGAAAATATTTCTTGTGCATACCTGTTATGTACCAAACAGGCCCTGGGGAGATAGAGCAGGAAATTTCTCAGCAGATTATATGTCTGTCTCCCCTGCAATGAGCTCTGGAAAGCCAGAGGCTATATTTTTCGTGTTTATGACCCCAGTTCCTCCACATAGCAGACATCCAGTCATGTCTGTTGAAAAAAGGAATGACTGAACAAGCTTGTGAGGAAGGCATTATTAGCACCTGTAAAAGAGGAAATGGACTCTTGCCCCTGCATCACCCTGAAACCTGTGTTCTTGCAAGGAGACGTTGCTCTCTTCAGCTGTGACTCAGATGCAGCATGTGGGTCGTGATGGGCATCCATCAGACTGTAAGCCCCTTGAGGGCAGGGCCATGTCTGTTTCTTTCATCAGCGTTTCATCCCTAGTACCTGCCCAATGCCTGGCTGGTGGCAAGAGAAACTCAATACACATATGGAATTAATGAGTGAATTCAATTTAGCAACTTTTGTTAATGTGTCCATTTCTTTTTTTTGCCTTTGTATTTTATTTATTTATCTATTTATTTATTTAATTTTTTATTTTATATTAAAATTTTATTTATTTTATATTTATTGTATATAAAAATTTTTAAATATTTTATAGTTGATTTACAATGTTGTGTTAGTTTCAGGTATACAGCAATATGATTTAGTTATACATATACATATATCTATTCTTTTCCAGATTCTATTCCCAAATAGGTTATTACAGAGTATTGAGCAGAGTTCCCTGTGCTATACAGTAGGTCCTTGTTAATTATCTTTTTTATATATAGTAGTGTGTAAATGTTAACCCCAACCTCCTAATTTATCCCTCCCCCCACCTTTCTCCTTTGGTAATCATAAGTTTGTTTTCGAAGACTGTGAGTCTGTTTCTGTTTTGTAAATAAGTTTATTTGTATCGTTTTTTTAGCTTCCACATGTAAGTGATATCATATGATATTTGTCTTTGTCTGACTTACTTCACTTAGTATGATAATCTCTAGGTCCATCTATGTTGCTGCAAATGGCATTATTTCATCCTTTTTAATGGCTGAGTAATATTCCATTGTATATGTACGTACCACATCTTCTTTATCCATTCAGCTGTCGACGGACATTTAGGTTGCTTTCATGTCTTGGCTATTGTTAAAGTGCTACAATGAACATTGGGGTGCATGTATCTTTTTGAATTATAATTTTGTCCAGATGTATGCCTAGGAATGGGATTGCTGGGTCATATGGCAACTCTGTTTTTAGTTTTTTAAGGAATCTCCACACCGTTCTCCATAGTGGCTGCACCAACTTACATTCCCACCAACAGTGTAGGAGGGTTCTCTTCTCCACACCCTCTCCAGCATTTGTTATTTGTAGACTTTTTAATGACGGCCATTCTGACTGGTGTGAGGTGGTAGCTCATTGTAGTTTTGGTTTGCATTTCTCTAATAATTAGTGATGTTGAACATCTTTTCACATGCCTGTTAGCCATCTGTATGTCTTCTTTGGAGAAATGTTTATTTACGTCTTCTACCCATTTTTCGATTGGGTTGTTTGTTTTTTGTTGTTGCTGTTGAGTTTTATGAGCTGTTTGTATATTTCGGAAATTAAGCCCTTGTCAGTTGCTTCATTTGCAAATATTTCTCCCAGTCTGTAGGTTATCTTCTCATTTTGTTTATGGTTTCCTTTGCTGTACAAAAGCTTGTACATTTGACTAGGTCCCACTTGCTTATTTTTGCTTTTATTTCTATTGCCTTGGGAGAAAGAAGGCATTGGTACAATTTATGCCAGAGAATGTTTTGCCTATGCTCTCTTTTAGGAGTTTTAGGGTGTCATGTCTTGTATTTAAGTCTTTAAGCCATTTTGAGTTTATTTTTGTGTATGGTGTGAGGTTGTGTTCTAACTTCATTGATTTACATGAGGCTGTCCAACTTTCCCAGCACCACTTGCTGAAGAGACTGTCTTTTCTCCAGTGTACATTCTTGCCCCTTTTCTCCATTGTATACTCTTGCTCCCTTTGTGGAAGATTAATTGACCATAAGTGTGTGGGTTTATTTCTGGGCTCTCCATTCTGTTCCATTGATCCATATGTCTGGTTTTGTGCCAATATCACACTGTTTTGATTACTGTAGCTTTCTAGTATTGTCTGAAGTCTGGGAGGGTTATGCCTCCTGCTTTGTTCTTTTTCCTCAGGTCTGCTTTGGCAATTCTGGGTCTTTTATGGTTCCTTATAAATTTTAGGATTATTTGTTCTAGTTCTGTGAAAAATGTCATGGGTATAATTTGATAGGGATTGCATTAAATCTGTAGATTGCTTTGGGTAGTAGGGCCAACAACTCCCCATTTTTAAAGTGGGGACTGCACATAATGACTTCCTTCCAAAAAGTAAAGTAGGGAAGTGTTTGAAAAAGAGTAGCTTTACAGTGGAGAAAATTGAAAAACACTACCTCTGTCAGGTGATCAAAGTCATTATCAACAGTGATAAGTCATGTTGACTGTATGCACTCTGGATATGATGTGATGAGAAGGGCACTTTACCTCTGTGGTTTCCCTCCCCACATCTGTAGCCGCAGTCTAATCATGAGAAAAACATCAGATACATTCCCGTAGAGGGGCAACCTACAAAACACCTGACCAGCTCTCCTCACAACTGTCAAGGTCATCAAAACCAGGAAAATCTAAGAAATCATCACAGCCAAGAGGAGGCTAAGGAGACATGATGACTAAATGTGATGTGCTATCCTGATGGAATTCTGGAACAGAAAGAGACACTAGGTAAAAATTGAGGAAATCTGAATAAACTTTGGCCTTTGGTAAATAAAAATGTTATCAACATTGGTTCATAAATTTTAATAAATGTATTATGGGAACATAAGATGTTAATGATAGAGGAAACTGGGGCCCAATTTTTCTGTAAATTTAAAACTGTTCCAAAAAATAAAGTCTATTTTTAAAAAATGCAGGTCCTGGATTAAGTCGATGGGAGTGAGGCCCAGGAAGCCGCAAATTTGTAGATCCAGGTACTTACTATCAGTCAATGTTTAAAAAATCACGGGCTGATCATACACTTGATTGCTTGGCTGCTCCCCAGTTGGACATGATTTAATCAAAGTCATGGAGCCTGTCTCCTAGTCTCTGAGACCCTGGGCTAATACAGAGCCTGGCTCAGGGAAGTGCTCCATAGAAGTGGACTAAATAATTAATATTAATGACCAGTTCTGTGTCTGTGATAGCACCCATGGAGAGTAACAGTTAAAACAATAACCCCCTAGGTTCAATTTCAACTAATCTTAATGACAGAGCACTTGCTTGCAGTCATTTCTCTCTCGATGCCATCAGGAGGCATCAGACATTTACCCTGGGCAACCCTGCAATTGTAAATGATTCCTGGCCCCCATTGACTGGTCTTTGCAAGGCAGGAGTTGCTGCTTCTGGGCTTCAGGGGTCTGTTCTCTGCTCCCATGGGTGCTGGGGGAATGGGTGGGGGGGACACAGGAGGGGGTGAGGGCCATCCCTCTGCATATGTCCAGGGTGCATGATGAGGGAGGTACTAACTGAGCAGAGCTGGGAACCAGCCAGGCCAAGCCCTTGTGGGGAGCTGGCTCCCTGCTGCCTGGCTGGATGCTTGGGCCAGAGAAGCTCAGCAGCCTGGGGAACCTCTGATGTAAACTCCATGTGAAGCGCTGGTATCTCCTCCCTCCTCTCCTGGCTTCCCTGTGGCCTGGTCTCTTTTCCTGTCATTTTCTTCTGAGATTGGCTGCCATTTCCTGGCTTTGATCTTTGGCCCTGGCGTTTGGTCCCAGTTTCTTTTTGACTCTGGGGCAGCAGCATCTAAGCAGATTGAGCCTCTGCTGATAACATTCTTTGGCGCTGGTCTGGGACAGCCTATTGTGTTCTGTCTTTGGAGGGACCAGTCCTGGAGACTCTGTGGACTACCAAAGGAAATTCAAGAGCAGCTTTTGAAAAGGGCTTCTAGGAGTGAACCAAGAATGGCAGCCGGCTCACTCTGGGCCAGGCAGTGTGCTGGGTGCTTTGCATGTATCATCCCATGTACCCTTAAAAACAGCCCCCACGAGGAAGTAGCATACATAGACCCATTTCCCAGAAGGAGAAACTGGGGGCCAGAGAAGTTCAGTCCCTTGCGTCTAATAAGTGGCAGAGGTGGGCTTTGAATGCAGGTGGTCTCGTGCTATTGTGTAAAGTAGGTTGTTGATTAACAGAGGTGTATGCGTTAACAGAAACTAAATAATGGTGACTTAAGAAAATAGTTTTATTTCTCTCTTTCCTAAAATTCCAAGCGAAGACAAAGGGATGGAGAGGTGGGTGAGTGTAGCAGACACATCTGTACGGTGAGGTAGCCAAGTCCCCTCAAGACTTACCATTTCTGTCCACTCAGATCATCTACCTTCTAATACCTGTGCCTGCCTGAGGGCTCTCTCTGTCCCCAGAGCACTCTGCCTGGAGTGAGACAGCTCAAGGTACCAGGGGATGAATGCTCCCTTCCTCCAGTATCCCTCAATCAATTTCCACAAGTGTTGGTATATAAATACCCCAGCTCCCTCGCTCCTTGGGCAGGATGACTCTGAGTCACATTCCTCATTCTCGCAGTATTCCCCTTTGTGGCTGAGCTCCAGAGGCCCGTATGGTAATGAGCACACTTCATTGGTTTCTTTCCCTTCTCTGTTTCACTTCCCCATTCCCTAGTGGTGTTTCTTGGAATCACCTCTGAAATAAATGCAGTGGAATCCTTATCTCCAGGGAAGCCCAAACCAAGCACAATGGTGGTATGCCCTGCTGACCCTCAGGGACCCAAGTTCCTTCTGTCTTATTGCTGCGTCAACCCCCAGGGTATTGTCCTCATCTACACGGTCAGAGCTGGTTTATTACCAATACATACATTTTCTCACCCCTGAGAACAAATAAAAAGTGAAGAGCAAGAATCTTCTTTTTAATGACATAACCCAGAAGTAGCACACATCACTTTCCCTTACATCCGGTTGGTCACAGCCTGGTCACTTGGTCACAGCTATCTGCAAGGGAGACCTTGTACTAGTGAAAACTCAAGGGTTCCATTACTAAAAGGAAAAAGTAGAGAATGGATTAGCATTAGCTATAGATACAATACTATATTGCTTCACTAAGCAATTGAGTGGGAAGGGTTGTTGGTGTTAGATGAAACTGGTGAGGTTAGAGAGGCAGCCTGGGTCAGAGTATAAAGGAGGCTCTTTTTCAGGTTAAGGAATAATGGCTTTCCTTGGTGATGATGGGGGTGTCATTGTTTTCATCAGACATGTGACTTGATGGAGTTAATATTTTTATTAGAGAAATGCAAATCAAAACTACAATGAGGTATCACCTCACACCAGTTAGAATGGGCATCATCAGAAAATCTACAAACGACAAATGCTGGAGAGGGTGTGGAGAAAAGGGAAGCCTCTTGCACTGTTGGTGGGAATGCAAATTGATACAGCCACTATGGAGAACAGTATGGAGGTTCCTTAAAGAACTAAAAATAGAATTACCATATGACCCAGCAATCCCACTACTGGGCATATACCCAGAGAAAACCAGAATTCAAAAAGACACATGCACCCCAATATTCATTGCAACACTATTTACAATAGCCAGGTCATGGAAGCAACCTAAATGCCCATCGACAGATGAATGGATAAAGAAGATGTGGTACATATATACAATGGAATATTACTCAGCCATAAAAAGGAACGAAACTGGGTCATTTGTTGAGGATGGATGGATCTAGAGACTGTCATACAGAGTGCAGTAAGTCAGAAAAAGAAAAGCAAATATCATATATCATATATTAACGCATATATGTGGAACCTAGAAAAATGATACAGATGAACTGGTTTGCAGGGCAGAAATAGAGACACAGATGTAGAGAACAAACGTATGGACACCAATCAGGGAAAGC
This sequence comes from Delphinapterus leucas, assembly GCF_059928025.1. Classification (NCBI taxonomy): domain Eukaryota; kingdom Metazoa; phylum Chordata; class Mammalia; order Artiodactyla; family Monodontidae; genus Delphinapterus; species Delphinapterus leucas. The sequence continues at coordinate 98,051,525 of NC_143134.1, forward strand.
GGCGGGGTGGCGATGGTGGTGGTGTGATGAATTGGGACATTGGGATTGACATGTATACACTGATGTGTATAAAATTGATGACTAATAAGAACCTGCTATATAAAATATATATATATAATTTTTAAAAAATTATTTATCTTTGGCTGCATTGGGTCTTTGTTGCTGCACGTGGGCTTTCTCTAGTTGTGGCGAGTGGGGGCTTCTCACTGCGGTGGCTTCTCTTGTTGTGGAGCACAGGCTCTAGGCACACAGGCTCAGCAGTTATGGCTCGCGGGCTCTAGAGTACAGGCTCAGTATTTGTGGTGCACGGGCTTAGTTGTTCCGCGGCATGTGGGATCCTCCCGGGCCAGGGCTCGAACCCATGTCCCCTGAATTGGCAGGCAGATTCTTAACCACTGCGCCACCAGGGAAACCTGGAGTTAATTTTTTAAAGAGTCCTCTTTGACAGTGAGGAGTTGGGTTGACCAGGGAGGATTGGAGGTTAGATCAGCAGGTGGCGGACTTGTGCAGGGATCCAGATGAGAGCCTGACATGGGGCACTGGCAGTGGAGACAGAGACTAATTCAAGATATGTTTAATTGGTATTGAGATGAGGGTTCAGAAAAGCGTTAAGGATGACACTCCAGTTTCAAGCTAGACTCCTGGATTCTGTATTCAGAGGTCCGGGACACTGTGGAGCTCTTCCAGCTCAGCCTAGAGGCAGTTTTCTACATGAGAGAAAGTTGTTTTCCTATGGTTCCAGGCATGCCAACTGAGTGGCCTTAGATGGTTAAGTCACTCCTAGCCTCAGTTTCTTTGCTTGTGAAACAGGCTATTCTTATCTTTTGTGCGGCATTGTTACAGAGAATAAAGAGGGTAAGATCATTTGAGATGGGTTAAATGGGAAAATTTTTAACAAGGAAAACTCAAGAAAGACTTAGAATTGAGATGGTTGAGATCTAAAAAGGGGCACATCACACAGGGACGTTTGGAAGTGGAAGCTTTCAGAGAGACTTTTATCGTATTTGGTGTGTACTTGTTGGAAAAACTCAGACTTTTGTGTCTAGCACCTAAAAGCTCTAGACCTGGTTTTCCCATACACTTAACTGTGTGACCTCAGGCAAGTTACTCAACCTCTCTGAAGCTCAGGTGCCACACCAGGAAAGCAGAGACAAGCATTTCTTCCTTACAGGGTTGTGAGTGTTATGTGGCAGTGTTAGTGACATGCCTATCACAGAGCCTGGCACACAGCAGGTGCTTAACAAATGTGAATTTCCCCTTCCTTCTGTCTAAGAGGAACCAAAAGATCTATTTGATTCTGTTGGTTTAGTTTAAAATAAAATGAATTCAGACAAGAAAAATCGCCCTATCAAATAATTGGAATTCAGTCAAGGGAACCCGGTTGTTTGACTGAAGTCTTCTTTTTCCACCAGTTGCGTTGGCAGGGTCTAGGCTTAACCTTTGTCAGAGCCATTTGCTAGAATACTAAAAGAGGAGGCTCTGTGGAAATACAAGGCAGAATTGATATGGTGATTTTGGAAACATAAGATAGGGTGACATGAAATCGATTAAATAGCATTTTCCCCCTCCCAGCTCGGGGTAACGACTACAGGATTGAGGGGAATGGCTCCAACAGAAGGAGAGGGAGCCCTAGTTGCGGTCCATATGCCTGCTTCATTTTGCAGTTACTCCGAGCTGCCCATCTGTTTGTGACTGCCTGGTCTAGCCAGGGGGCTTATAAAACGGTGTCCACATCCATGGATGCCTTCACTCAGCAGCTGTGAGGATGAGGGACGTCCACGTCTAACACCAAGTGTGTTTGCCATCCCTTCATGCCTCTCTCCACTCTGTTTTCTCCTGTTTGCCTTTCAATGTCACTTAAATATATTTCTCAATTATTGTTATTTGTAACAGAATGGGAAAAGGAAAGGATTCTAAAATTTATGGAGTTCCAATTCTGTGCTCGGTACTCACTGGACACTGTGTCTAATATCTCATATAATCATCACCATCAGGTAGGTATGATGAAGGAACTTAGGCTCCGAGAAATTAAGTCAGTTGCCCAAGTCCATACGCTAAGAAATGGTGGCCCTGGGATTTTGAACTCTAGTCTGTCTAACTGCACAGATTTTACTCTTGGACTAATGATGAATAATGATTAGAATACACACACACACCCCGCCACCACCACCAAGCCAAGCAACCCTCTCCAGGTTTTTGTCTCCCCTAACGGATGATCTCTATTTTGAGTTTAAGCTGAATGACTTCTTTGATGCTAAAGGATGAGCTCCCTCTAGTGGCAGAGTGTGGTTTGGAACAACCTCATTTGCTTGGGGAAACAGGTAAATATAGAAAGACTGGCACTTTGTTTCATGTAGTACAGTTTTGTCAAAAGACACGTTATTGAGACTCTCTTCATACGATGCAAAAATGAAATCCAAATCTGGGTGGATCCTCATTGCAAAGTTAATGCCAAGGGGAATGATAACCTCTTTATCCCAGTGTAGCAAGAGGGCAGTGGTATTAGCATTTTCACAGAGCTCTGTGATTTCCCAAGAGCTTTCACATCTGTGTCTCAGGATGGTCACAACATCCCTGGGAGGGAGGTGTTCCTTCTTTATAGTTGAGCAAGCCAGGAATCAGTGTTGTTAAGTGGCTTTTTCAAGGTTACACAGCTGGTTGGTAAAGGAGCCATAATTCTAATCCGGGGCTTCTGTTTCCAGCCCTTATACTCTTTCAGCTACACCAGGGAATCTTTCCAGTACAGAATCAGATCTGCATCACAGTGGGTTATCTGTCAGATGAGGGACAGGTAATCATGGTGATGATACCAGAATTAAATGAGACAGATTAAATTATAAGAGATGGTTATAATTTCCTGTCACTTGTCCCTCTTGCCTCTGGTCCATCCTCTCACTATGCCAGAAAGATGAAAATAAAAAACACAAATTCCAATGGATCCTTGCTTGAAAACCCCCATGGATCCCCGTGACTTTCAGGATAAAACCCAAACTCTTAGGCTTGGCACGAACAACCATTCACAATCAGAACTCTCCTTACCTCTCCAGGAGACCTCTCTTTTCAATTTAACCTCCTGACACATTAGTAAACTCACCTCTTTCATCTTTCCCTACAAATGTCAGCTCCTGTCACATCCTGTGTCACCTTCTCCATCTGGAGCAATTCTGACTTTCCTTTTCAAGGTGAGATATCACCTATTTCTGAAGGATTGTGGAATCCCACAGATTATGCTCTGTGCTTCATTCTTGGCTCTTCTCACATTTGATACGTAATTTTACTTTGAGCACCTTTCTCTCTCTCTCTCTCTGTCTCTCAATTGTTGCTTGGTTCATCTCTGCGTCCTCAGTGCCTGACACAGTTCCTGGCACACGATGAGTTTACTAAATGTTTGCCGAATGGCTCCAGGAAAGGTACAAAGTATTATCTTTGGGAATTATGGGCAGAATCCAAGCCCACTTGGTGTGCTAAATGGTATTTAGGGCTACTTGACAATTTGTAATGAAAGTCTGTTGCACACCTGCATTCAAATGCCTTTGGCCATGAGGTTAAATTCAGTGTAAAAATAAAAAGTACTTTTAGGCCAAAAAAAAGATTGAAATAAGGGTCACTTGGTTAGCTGTGGGACTTTTTTCACCATACTTCTAGAAAGGCTTTCTGAGCACGAGGAAGTGATGGGAGTTTGTGGCTTCTTGAATGACTGACTCAGCCTTGAAAGGCGTGGGCTCTTTTACAGCCCAAATGCGGATGAGCGGGTCACCACAAGAGGGCGCTGGCGGAGAAAGCACTCCACCCCCTTTCTCCGTGGGCTACTGGGGACCTCTGTCCCTCCAGGAACCTACAAAGATCCGACCTAGCTGTTCCCTACCCCGCTTCCCCCGAGTTAAGTATTGAATTATTTAAATCACCATCTATAAAATCTTCTGATTGAACAAATCAAGCCAGCATCGTTGACACGCTAAACGCTTCTATGGCATTCTTGACCAGTGATCTTTCAGCGTCTGAAGCTAGTGACCTCACCACTCTGGAAACAGCCCATCAGTTGCTATTACAAACACTTTCCTTAAATATTGATCTAAACTCTGCTTCCTTTAACATCCCACTTCCAAGCTGTTGGGTGAGGGAGGCACGAAACCCTCTTTTCTTCCCTCCTAAAAATATTTTTCTCATTGCCAACTTTTGAACCCCTTTTGCTCAGAGGCATTGCTGGTGGCTGCCCGTGAGCAGTCTCCTCGTGGGCTTGGAGGTCTGCCTGAGTGTGGGCTGCGCACAGCTGTCACTGCGAGTGTGAAATGCAAGAGAGTCTGCCGGCCGCCCGCCAACATGAACGCATCCGCAGCTTCCTCTGCGGGAGACGGTCAAGGCTGGAAAAAAGTATTTATTACAAACTATGATAACAGGAATTAAAAACCATCCATGCTCCCTCAGTCAGAAAAATCAATGGTTTCATTTGCTGTGTTTGCTGCCAACGTCTGTCCATATGCAGAGCTCATTTTTATAGTTACAGTGGTAAGGTGGATATTTCATGAGCTTTTCTCTGCCCAGTGAATCCTATTTTTCCTGTCAATTGAAAGTTGCTGGAATTATTTCAGTGGCTATAGGACAGGTCTTTGAGTGGAAGCATGATGCTTGACTCATCTATTTCCTACTGTTGGACAGGCAGTTGCTCCCAGGTTTCTGGTGATTGTGGATTGAGTGCAACTGAGTGCCACCCCCCTCCCAGGCCCACGGGCCAGCAGCGGCTGCCAAGGGCTTGGAACACTCCCTTTGCAGGGGGTCTGCAAAGAGGCTTGCTGCCTTCAGCCTGCTACCCACAGAATTTGAGGAAGGCTCTGCTGCTTCATGCCCACAAGACCCTCGCTGAGTGGCTCTATCTTACACCTGGGCTTTTGTACTGGTTTCCAGTCCCCTGACGGGGAGCCTGGCCCCAGTCACTGTGATCACCCTCGCTAATGCTGCTGTGGTGGATATGCTGGGAGGGCCACTCGGACCCCTTTAAGAAATGCAGCACATAGTCCCCCAGCTGCCAGGAGCGTTACCTGCAGACCTTGCAGGAACTGCAATGCTCCACTGCAGACCGCGGCCTTGCCAAAGCCACCGGCCCTTCCCTGGTCCTCCTCCATGATTGGGGCAGGGAACTATAAAGGCCTTGTCGGCTCCCTGCAACCCCGGCAACTCTGAAGGGCCATCCAGCCTCAGAGCTGAGGCCTCCATCGGGACTCCATCATAGCCCAACTTCTGCCGGGTTCTGCTTCCTTCCCTCCCCTTCCTTCCATGGGTGGTGGTCCCAAGAACACACCCTAGTAAACCTTATGCTAATCTCTGTCTCAGAGACAGCTTCCTAAAGAATCCACCCTGTGACACCTCCTGGTCCCTACTGCCTGGGCTCCACCCTTCCCACAGCAGCTGGCCCCTGTCAGGGACGCTGATGTAGGTGGGATGTCTCCCCTTCCCTGAGCCGCTGCCTGGGATCTGAGCTACACTCAGATCATCATCACTGACCCCTGATAAGGTCAGTTTCCAGCTCTTCCTCTAAGATTGTTTTCAACTCTTCTCTCCCCTCTTGAACCTCTGCAAAGAATTATAGAATTCTGGTGACTGGGTGATTAGAATATGCAGCAAGGCTCCCAACCTTCCTTCTCTCCCATCCATGTCTCCCTCTCCTCCCCCACTGCTATTCTGTAGGAGCCTCCATTGTCTGTTGCCTGCTTAGACTGTGGCCACATTCCCCTAACTGACCTCCCTGTCTGCTCTCATCCCTCTGATGTGCTTTTCCACACCCCAGCCTGAGGGAGCATTCCAAAACTCATATATATGCGTGTCATTCCCTTGCTTAAAGCCTTCAGTGCCCCTTTGTAACCTTATAGGACAAAGCATAGACTCTCAGGTGAACCCCGGAGGCTCTGTGACGTGGACCCACCTGCCTCCGAGCACCTGTAGCCCTGGCTTCCCTCCTGCAAGCTTCCAAGTTTTGCTCAGTCTGTTCCCTCTGCCTGGAGCGCTGTTTACAGCCTTCTTCACCTGGTTAACTGTTGCTCATCCTTCTGGATTCAGCTCAGTTGTGAACCTTTTTCTGAACCTCCGGGTAGGGCCAAGAGGTCCTCCATGGAAGGTCTTGTGACCCCCGTTGCTTACCACTTATCTTTAGTATTGAAATGAGTGTTCACTTCTCTGTCTCATTCAATGAACAGAGAGTCCTTGGAAAGCAGCGACCAAGTCTTTTCTTTTTTTTTTAGATAAATTTATTTTATTTAATTTTTTTTGGCTGTGTTGGTCTTCGTTGCTGCACACGGGCTTTCTCTAGTTGCGGTGAGTGGGGGCTACTCTTCGTTGCGCTGCATGGGCTTCTCATTGCGGTGGCTTCCCTTGTTGTGGAGCACAGGCTCTAGGCACGTGAGCTTTAGTAGTTGTGGCGCACAGGCTCAGTAGTTGTGGCTCGCGGGATCTAGGGGCAGGCTCAGTAGTTGTGGCGCACGTGCTTAGCTGCTCCGCAGCATGTAGGGATCCTCCCGGCCCAGGGCTCGAACCCGTGTGTCCCCTGCATTGGCAGGCGGGTTCTTAACCACTGCACCACCAGGGAAGTCCCAGTGAGCAAGTCTTATTCACACCTGTATTTCCAACACCTGAGTGCCTGGCACGACGTAGGCACTCAGTAAAGGACTGAGCCTGACACTCTTGATTGATTGTGCTGCATTGGTTTGCAAAGTATTATATCAATTTAAATTGTTACAAGCAATGTGCAAATGAACCAAATAAATTCACCAGAATTGCGTATTATTGGTTTTAAATTTAATGGCTGTAAAACACCTTACGCTGTTTTGATTGCAGTTTGAAAAATAGATACTAGGATTAAAATTGTTGATTAATAGCATCTCTTCTTGTACGGATTATATTTTCCTATCTTTTACCCTTTGCATTATAACCTACACACTCATGTCAGTTTTTTAGAATCATCAACACTGAAGTGGGCTTGTCCAAAGGTGAATATGAGTATGGCTGTATGATTTTGAGACAGTAGTTCCCTGTCTTTAAAATGTGAGGTTTCTTTACCTTCCTCCTGACTGGAATCACTTGGTAGCTTTTAAAAAAAGGCTTACGTCCACTGATTTGGGCTCTCCCAATGGAACTGGAATTTTTTAAAGGCTCTGGGTGATGTTTGTGCAGCCAGAATCCACAGGCTGACTTTGGAAATCCCTGGCCTCCCAGCTCTGCAGTCTGCAAGCTTCTGCCGGGCCTATGTATCTGTTGGGCCCAGGGGAAAAGAAGAAAGGGGGGATCTAGTGCTACGTTCTGATACTGAAGGCACCTCAGAGAGTGAAGAGCATTCTTACTCCATGCGGCTGCAAAGGGAGAACCAGCATGAAGGGGTGGAAGCTCCACAGCCGCAGAGTTGGCTCAGCACACGCGGAAACTCGCTACAGCCCCACGCGGTGCAACGCAGGAGCAGGCTGCCTCACAGGCTGTGAGAGGGTCAGTGCGATGATGCCGGATGCTGGACCCAGACGCTCCCGCAGAGCAAGCCCTCCATATGTGGAAGCTTCCCTCTAGAGGCAGGGGAGTGGTGTTCATGCCCTGGGGTCTGGGAGACGGTGTCTCGGCCCAGCTTCCTGTTGGCTGTGCGACTTCAGGCAAGTTACTGCACCTGTCTAAGCCTCGGGCACTTCATCTGTAAAATGGGAATGCTACCAGTTCCTGTCTCACTAAGGTTTTTTTTTCCCCTAAATAACAGCTTTACTGAGACACAGATTACATACCACACAATTCAACTATTCAGGGCAAACCGTTCCATGGTTTTAGTGTGTTCACAGAATTGTACCGTCACCACCTCACTGACTGATTGAAGATAAAAGGAGACCCTGCAGGGGCAACATTTAACACCGTGCCCGGTATGTAGTTTGTGCTTGATAAACACTGTGTATTAGTGTACTTGATTGGTTCCTTATCCGTGGTGACAGATCCGGGCTGACAACCTCATGGGCCTATTGTAGGGGACACGCGGGCACCAGGGGGGGAGGAGAGGGCCCGACTGAGGGAGCTTCCAGTCTCTTCTACCTTGTGGATTGGCGTGTCTGTAATGATAATTGCTAAGGTACAAGCGTGTGCAAGTCATGTAAAATTCCTTAATCTCCACATTACCTCTGTGAGCTAGGCTTTTAATCCTCATTTATTCCCATTCTTCAGAGGTGAAAAGTGAGGCTTACAGAGGCCCTGACTTCTCCAAAATCAAGATTTCATGATCTCTTTAATACTGGGCAGGTAAATAAGTCTGACTATTTGCCCCCCACTTTTTTGTTTTTTTGGACACCATGTAAGTTTGGAAACCATGGCAGCTTCCCAGAAAAGATAAGACCAGGTAGAAACAAATCCAAAACGAACAGAATTGGACTTTATGTGATGAACGGTGAGCAGCCATCTCCCCTCTCTCTGCACTTTCTCCTTACTCCCCTTCTCCTTGATTTTCTCACATACGGCACAGGGCGAGGAGACACACTGAACAGTGATCAGAGACCCAGAGGGGCCTCCTTGATGAGAGAACGGCAGGTCCAGGAAATGAGGGGCTGGCACTCCAACTCACTGTGCGCTTGGACCCTTTGGTGTGCGTTCGCTTTGTGGGCTTTAAAATCCCAATGCTTGGGACTTCCCTGGTGGTTCAGTGGTTAAGACTCCACGCTCCCAGTGCAGGGGGCCTGGGTTCGATCCCTGGTCAGGGAACTAGATCCTGCATGCTGCAACTAAAGATCTTGCATGCGGCAACGAGGATCCCATGTGCCACAACTAAGACCCAGGGCAGCCAAATAAATAAATAAATAGTTTTTAAAAATCCCAGTGCTCATGGAAGTCCCTGCGACCCAGTTTTCCCCAGGTGGGTTTGAATCCGTTCCCACCTCACGGGATGCACTGATGTCCCTCTACATGTCCTCCCTGCCCCACACCCATCCCAGCTGAAGCAGGGAATGGGCCTCTCCTCCTGGTAGGGGAGTGGGCTCAGCGTTGCGTCAGCTTCCTTGTTAGAGTAGGGAAGGGGCACCCAGCCTGGGTCCCTGCGACCCCCTACTGTTCCCTGAGATGTGCCTCTGCCCCACTAAACCTTGATGGATTCCCTATAATTGGCCTGTGTTCTGGTTCTCCTGCTAAGTTCCTGTGCGGAGGCCTCCCTGCTTGTAAGGCTGCCTTCCTGTTTCCCGGCTCCAGTCCCCTTGGCTTGAACTCCAGGGCCAACAGTGGACCCACCTTCTGGTTGGGCATTGTCCTTTTTGTTTATGATTAAATCCCCGAGACCCAGCCTTATGCCTGGCACATAGTAGGAGCTGAATACATATTTATTAAACAGATAAATTGTAAACATTCAAGGGAAAGGATGTTACAGGAATGGGTGGTGATCAGTTCATTGTTTTCAAAACCAGGATGATTTAAATAGCTTGTATTGTTTATTTTTACCAAAACCTAACCTGTTAGAGCAACATAAGACTGATTTCCTTAGATTTTAAAAGGTGCCAGAGGACTTAATTTAACATGCTGAAACTCTTGAGATTTCAGAGCAGTTACCTTGGATGCTTTTGCTATATAATCCCAAATCCTGTTCACAATTGTGCCATTTGGATTTGATGTGTATTCCTGTCCACTTGGGGATAAACTGCTTTTTAAATAATTCTTTGATAAAATGACTCCAGCCATCTTTGCTGTTCAAAACCCAAATCCACCCAGATATTTATTTATAAACACACTCTCTCATACAGTGTGAAGGGATTCAGATTCTCTTTGGAGGTACTTCAACTCTAAGAATTCCCTTTTTGAAAATGAAATCTTGTGGTTGTTGCCTATGGGGAGACCAGCCACTTCACTAATAAAGCAAAGGGGAATAATAATGGTATACACTGCACATGAGGCCAACTTGAGAAGGTGGTCGAGGGTAGGAGGTTTTCCTCTTGGCCCTCCCTTTGCTGCTACCTGTTCTTGGGCCATCACTGAGGAAAGCCTTGGGGCCCCGTTCCGGGAAATTGCCTTGCGTTCCAGAGCGCCTCCACTTGCTGTGAAGGAGCCGTACCTACATGCTCTGGGTGTTCACACGTTGTTCACATAGCCTCTGTTATGGACTGAATTGTGTTTGCCCCAAATTCATATGTTAACGCTCCAACCCCCAATGTGACTGTATTTTGAGAGAGGGCCTATATGGAGGTAATGAAGGCTAAATGAGGCCAGAAAGGTGGGCTGTAATCTGATAGAACTGGTGTCCTTATGAGAAGAGGAAGACACACCAGAGTTCTCTCTGTGTAAGCACAGAGGAAAGGCCATGCGAGGACCCAGTGGCGGCGGGTGTCTACAGGCCAGGAAGAGAGTCCTCACCAGAAAGCGAATTTGCTGGCACCTTGATTATGGACTTCTAGCCTCCAGAACTGTGAGAAATAAACGTCTACTGTTTAAGCCACTCAGTCTGTGGTATTTTGTTATGGCAGCTCAAGCAAACTAATGCAGCCTCCTCCTGGGGTTTCTTTCTTTTCTCTCCCCAGGGACAGTGTATTAGTTAGTTTCCTAGGGCTACCGTAACAAATTACCATGCACTTGCTGGCTTAAAGCAACAGAAATTTATTCTCTTACAGTTTCAGGAACTAGAAGTCGGAAATCAAGGTGTTGGCAGGGTCACACTCCCTCGGATGTTTCTGGTGGGGAATCCTCCTTGCTGCTTCCTGCTTCTTGTGGCTCCAGGGATTCCTTGGCTGTGGCAGCATAACTCAAATCTCTACTTCTTCTCTCTGAGTCTTTGCCTGCCACTTGTCATTGGATTTAGAGCCCACCCAGATAATCCAGGATAGTCTCAGCTTGAAATCCATAACTTAATTACATCTGCAAAGACCCTTTTTCCAATAAAGGATGTGCTCACATGTTCTGGGGGTCAGGATTGAGACATGTGGTTTTCTTTTTTAATTTAATTTTTATTTTATATTGGAGTATAGTTGATTTAGAATGTTGTGTTAGTTTCAGGTGTACAGCAAAGTGTTTCAGTTATACATATACATATATCCATTCTTTTTTAGATTCTTTTCCCACATAGGTTATTACAGAATACTGAGTAGCGCTCCTGGTACTATACAGTAGACCCTCGTTGATTATCTATTTTATATACAATAGTGTGTATATGTTAATACCAAACTCCTAATTTATCTCTCCTTAATCCCAAACTCCTAATTTATCTCTCCCCCTACCTTTCCCCTTTAGTAACCATAAGTTTGTTTTCAAAGCCTGTGAGTCTGTTTCTGTTTTGTAAATAAGTTCATTTGTATCATTTTTTTAGCTTCTACATATAAGTGATATTGTGTGATATTTGTCTTTCTCTGTCTGACTTACATCACTTGGTATGATAATCTCTAGGTCCACCCATGTGGCTGCAAATGGCATTATTTCATTCTTTTTTATGGCTGAGTAATATTCCATTGTGTATATGTACCACATCTTCTTTATCCATTCCTCTGTCGATGGGCATTTAGGTTGCTTCCATGACCTGGCTATTGTAAATAGTGCCGCAATGAACATTGGGGTGCACGTGTCTTTTTGAATTATGGTTTTCTCTGGGTATATGCCCAGTAGTGGGATTGCTGGGTCATATGGTAATTCTATTTTTAGTTTTTTAAGGAACCTCCATACTGTTCTCCATAATGGTTGTACCAATTTACATTCCCACCAACAATGTAGGAAATTTCCCTTTCTCCACACCCTCTTCAGCATTTAATGTTTGTAAACTTCTTTTTTTTTGGTTAATTTTTAAAAAAATAAATACACTTTCCTTGTTGGTTTTATTTATTTTTAAAAGTTAATTAATTAATTAATTTATTTATTTTTGCCTGTGTTGGGTCTTCATTGCTGTGCGTGGGCTTTCTCTAGTTGCGGTGAGCAGGGGCTACTCTTTGTTGCGCTGCGCGGGCTTCTCCTTGAGGTAAGCTTACACTCTATTCTGTCTGCTTTTTGAGTCTGGAGAAGTAACACAAACAACAGTTAAAGACACGGCTTCTGGAGCAGTCTGTCTGGGTCTGAATCCTTGTTCTGCCAATTACTGTCTATGTGACATTGAGCAAGTAACTTCATCCTCTGGTCTCAGTTTCCCCATTAGTAACATGGGAGTGACCGTCATAGTACCTACTTTATAGGGTGACTGTGTGGATTTAATGAGTTATTATCTGTAAAGATTTTAGGACAGTGCCTGGTACATGGTGAGTGCTGTATGAGTGTTAAATTAAAACGAAAACAAAACCCATCATGATTCCTAGAGTTTCAAGACAGGGATAAGACATACCTTAGGGAACTCATGTTAAATGTAAAAGCTCCCAATGCAGTGCTTGGTTCAGCGTAGTGGTTCACCAACAAATGGTGACTATTATTTTTACTATATGTGGGGAGTTGAAGGTTGCCTTGATCTCTTCTCTGGCCCTTCTTTGGCAAAAATGTTGCAGCTCAGGGCTCCAGGAAAGGAAGCCCTCAAATTTCTCACCCCAGTTTGCACGGAGAGGCAGAGTTGTCTTGGGTGATATTAAAGGAGGCAACTTTGCCTCACTCACACTTCCTGTTAAAGGAGGGTAGTGTGCTGGCATGGGACTGCAGAGGACCTCACGGGGGACACCTGTCTCTCCAAAGACGCTCACCTCCTTGTAGCACCAGGGCTAGCTCTCTTCAGCCAGATTTTCTTTAACTTCTTCCTCCAAAATGCACCCAGGATTTTGCAGACTGTCAGTAAAGTAATTTACAGGGCACTGTGCGCGAGACCATCCCCCGGTCACGTGCGCCTTGACACCTCACTGTGTGTCCCTGAGACTCTGGGACCTGGAACGGAGCCCATGCATCTTGCGTGGCTTCAGGGGAGTAGAGATACACCCAGTTATCTTCTCAGCTATGCACTGATTGCTCTTCCATCACTGGGCTCTAAGCTTTGTAAGGGCTGGGCTCGGGTGGGGTGTTTGGTGAATGAATGTTTCCAGAACTGACTTGTGTGTGGGAAATTCCAGTGTGAAGGAGCAGGGCCAGCTTCGTGGGTGGGTGACCTTGTAGTTGCCCAGTTTAGAAAGGCCCTGAGGTTGGCTTAATTCTCCGCTGTCCCTGTCTTGAAATTCGTAATCATTTTTGAATAAGGGCCCCCATGAATTGTGTGAATCCCTGTGAAGGAGGCTTGTTTACTTCAGAGTTCTCCAACCACAAGCCCTCAGGAGCTCCAAAAGCCTGGTTTGTCCTTTGGATGGTGAATATCTAAAAAGATGTACAGAAGTTGAACATTTTTACTTGGTCGCTGTTTTCTTCATTGTGTATGCTCTTGGCCTCATGATTAGAAAACTTCCCCCTGCCTTCCCAAGACGATGTGTCTGCTGGTCTTTCTCATCAATTACTGGGTTTAGTTTCATTTATCCACCAACCAGAGACTGCAGGTAAGCACTGCCTTTTGCCAGTCAGACAGTTATTATTTTGCTCAAGAAGGGCAATAGTGGACTTCCCTGGTGGCGCAGTGGTTAAGAATCCGCCTGCCAATGCAGGGGACACGGGTTCGAGCCCTGGTCTGGGAAGATCCCACATGCTGTGGAGCCACAACTACTGAGCCTGCGCTCTAGAGCCTGTGAGCCACAACTACTGAGCCTGTGTGCTTCAACTACTGAAGCCCGTGCACCTAGAGCCCGTGCTCCGCAATAAGAGAAGCCACTGCAATAGGAAGCCTGCGCACTGCAATGAAGAGTAGCCCCCGCTCACCGCAACTAGAGAAAGCCCGTGTGCAGCAAAGAAGACCCAACGCAGCCAAAAATAAATAAATTAAATAAATTTAAAAAAAAAAAGAAAGGTAATAGAGCAGGCGGCTTGCCCAGGTAGAAATAAGTGCACAGTCTGGCCTGCTGAGTGCCGGGGCTAGTGGAAGGATGGGCTGCATTGGATCATTCAAAGCAGGGACTCACCTAGAAGGTCGAGTCCCAGGATCCAGAAGGGAGTAGTCCTTCTTCCTGGCACTGCCCTCTGGGACACAGAGAGACTCGTTGAATTAGGGGATGGTGTTTGGAGGCAGAGGGGCCTGTTTTGAATACAACATCTCCAGGATGTACACTTTCTAGGAACGTGAGCCTCAAAGAGTAAGTAAGAGGCAAGGTCTCTATCGTCACAGAGCTGGGAGCCCAGGGGATGGAGCAGATGGAGGGAAACCACATAAAAGCACAGACAGGTAATTACCAGCACTGCTGTGTCTTATGATGGGACACTGCAGGGAGTTATGAGTGTTTAACAGGGAGAGAGGATCAGGGGGCAAAGAGGCGTCCAGGAGGAATTGCTGTTTGAAGAAGGAGTTTATCGGGCCAGGAGATGGGAATGGGACAGGGGAGGGAAGAGCACGTGCAAAGCCCCTGAGGTGGGAGGAAGAACGGGGCGCTGGAGAAATTGACAACAACCGTGTGGAATGGAGGAAATCAGGGGTGAGAAGTGATCAGTGAGACTGGACAGGTAGGTGAGGGTGCAAAGCAGAGATTAAGATTTTGGTCTCAGTCCTTAGAACAAGAAGTCATCGAAGCCATTAAGAGAATTTAACTTCATGTTGTTAAAAACCGGTCAGTCTGACTTATGGAAGCAGGCTGGATGGGACAGAGCGGGGAAGGGGCCCAGTAAGGAGGCTGTGCTTCTGGCTCAGGCAAGAGCTAAGGGAAGCCTGGACTTGTTGGTGCATCAGTGAAAACAATCTGAGGGATATTTAAGAAGGAAAAGAATGGGCCTTGGTGATGGCTTGTTATGCGGGGACCTGTGAAGACTAGTAACGCTCCTCACCTCTGGGGAAGTAAGGATGGAGCCAGACGACGTGGGGACCCGTGTCTGCGTACAGCAGGCGCTCAGTGAACATTTGTTTCCTTCCTCCTCCTTGAACCTGGGTTTCTGAGGCTCTGTCAGCCCTGGATCCCCCCGACCCCTGGCCCAGCCTCAGGGATGTCTGCCTACAGCCTCAGCTTCTCGGAGAGTTCAAGAGCCTCAGCTCCCACCTTCTAGACCCCATCCCCGGGCTGCTGTTGCCTACCTCGTGATGGGACCCAGTGGGCAGCCGCCCTCCATACGGAGATTACTGTCGCCCTTGAGTCTTTGCCGGGGAGGCACACCTCTGCCGCCACGTACTTGCTGTCCAGACCCACAGGCCACAGGTGAGGAGAGGCTGTGTGCAGGCAGGGGAGTCCTGTGCTGCGGTGGGGCTGAGTTCCTGAGGGGGCCCCGGGGCACCTAAACCATGGAGTGAGCACTGCCTGCCCGCGGAGAGCAGCAGAGCAGAGGGGCGGAAGTCATGCCAGCCAGCGTCTTTCCCCAGGTGATGGCTGGGAGGGAGGAGGGAGGGAGTTGCAAAAGGGGCCACGGGGGAGGGGGAGCTCAGTCACGGGCCACGCTCACGTGTATGCACACCTGTGTGCGTGCACCTGCGTGCCTGTGGAGGTGTGCAAGTGCCTGCTTAGGAGCACACGCGTGAATGTGTTCCGTCTCTGTGCTTGCACGCCTGGGCTCAGGTCTGTAAGTACACGTCTGTGCATGCATGGCTCTGTGTGTGCACATCCTTGCTTGGGCTACATGTGGGATGTAGATTCCTGTGCGGGTGCAGGGGCTGTGCACACGATGGACTGGGGTGCCTCTGTGTGTGTGTGTGTCCCTGCGGGACGGAGCCCTGGGCCTGAGCAGCCCCGCCCCCAGTCACACATGCCCCCAGCTGCCAGCAGGGGGCCCCTGAGCACCGCGCGCTGGGCTCTGGGGAAGGGCCCCCCTGCCCCGCAGAGTTTGTCGGGCCTTCTCCTTCCTGAATCACTGTGGTGAGGACTGCAAGGGCCCTCCTCCCTGCTCTGGTCCCTCCCGGCTTTAGCCCTAGCTTCTACCCTCAGCCCACACAGAAGCAGAGGCCAAAGGAGACTTCGGGCCCAGGAAGATGATTCTGACCTGTGGCAGGGGCTTACCTTTCTGTAGGGTTACTGAATACCTGCCACACTCCTGGTTCTGTGTTGGGCCCTTGCTGAGAGATGCTGGCCCTGGACCTACGCAGGCAGCAGGCTCATAGGCAAGCCCCCTGGCCTGGGCAGAGGCTGGGGAGGGGTGTGGTCTGAGGACAAGGGCTGCCCTCTAGGCCACAGAAGGGGCAGAAAACAATGCCCTGAGATGGCTGCCAACCCCTTCTTGAAGTGGCATTGAAGCCGAGCAAGGCAGACAGATGTTGGTTCCCTTTCTTGGAAGTGGGCCGTAGCATCATCTGTATCTCATGAAGGCAGCAACCGCGTGCACAGAGAGCCAGTCCTGAGTGTGTGGCCTCAGGACAATCAGGAAGGCTCGAGAAAGAGCTAGGGACCCAGTTGGACTTGACATGTGCCAGTGAGAGCCACCAGAATGCCAGGGTCTCTGCTGGAATTGACTCTGGCCTGGCTTACCGTCCACGTGCTGCTTCTGCAGGATAGGGCCCCAGTCTGCTTGTCTCTGGACCCACTGTGCCCAGTACAGG
Source organism: Delphinapterus leucas (assembly GCF_059928025.1). Lineage (NCBI taxonomy): Eukaryota > Metazoa > Chordata > Mammalia > Artiodactyla > Monodontidae > Delphinapterus > Delphinapterus leucas. Next base: position 98,067,990 of record NC_143134.1, read on the forward strand.
GCTGGGCACTTGCTGGTGACTCCCTGAGCAGGAGTGGTGGAGAGGGAATGGATGCTGCCTGGGTGGGGCAGTACGGATGGTGAAGGTGATGTGGAAAGAGATAGGTAGAGCTTAAAGCTCAGTCTGGACCTGATCAGCTCTGGTCGTGTTGGCTAGAACCTGGGGGAAGCAGGCTTCCTGAGAAGAAGGGCTCAGGTCCGACCCTTGCAGATTATCTGCGTTTCACATTGTTTCCTGCCAGGCCCTGGATGTACCTTAGGGCAGTCAGTGGTTGGGGGAAGGGAGTGGAGAGTAGCAGTGACAGGACTCTGGACCCCTGGCTTCAGTTCAGTTGAAGCAGCTCAGCTTTTTATCCTGAGGACAACTTGGAGTTCATTTTTAATCAAGGGAGTATTTATTGAGTGCCTACTGTATGCAACTCACTGCTCTAGATTCTAGAGATATTTGGAGAACAAGACATTCACCCTCCCTGCTCTCTTGACCATTATATTCTAGTAGGGAAGACAAGTAAACAAATAGACAAGTCAATTTGGGGTTAGAAGTGCTGTCAATAAAATAGGGTGTTCAAGAGTTGGACTTGGGGGAAGGATGGGTGGAGCTACCTGAGATCCTGTGGTGAAGGATGGCCTCTCCAAGGAGGTGATATGTGAGCTGAGGCCTGAATGATGACAGTGGGACGAACATTCTGGATAAGATTTTGTTTGAAGAAGCAGCTCTGTGGAAAAATTTGAAAATCCCTCAGTCAGTCTTTTATTTGTATTCATTTATTTAAATTTCAAAGGTAATACATATTCATTGTAACAATTTCAAACCTTATTGATGTATATAAAGTCAAATGTAGAAGTAGCTTCTTTCCTCTTCATCTACCCTCCCCCACCCCCAATTCCACTTTCTGGAGAGAATCCCTTTATCGGTTAGGTGGATAACCTCCCAGATTTTTCTCTGTGCAACTGCAAATATATATGTTAATTTCCAACTTCATCTCTGCTTGCCTGTCTCATAGGACAGCGGTCCCCAACCTTTTTGGTACCAGGGACAGGTTTCGTGGAAGACAGTTTTTCCATGGACGGGGTTGCGGGGGGATGGTTCAGGCGGTAACGCGAGCGATGGTTCAGGTGGTAATGTGAGCGATGGGGAGTGATGCGGGGCGGCAGATGAAGCTTTGCTGCCTCGCCTGGCGCTCACCTCCTGCCCCGTGGCCCGGTTACTAACAGGCTACGGACCGGTACTGGTCCACAGCCCGGGGGTTGGGGACCCCTGTCATAGGACATGCGAGCTTAACAAGGCCAAAATGGACTTGGACTTTCTCCACTAAACTTCTTTCTCCCAGGCTTTCTCCTCTTTGTAAATAACACCACCATCCCACCCAGCTGTTCAGGCCCCGAGGCTGGGAGACATCCTTGATTCCCGCTTCCCTGTAGGACCCCAGCTCCAGTCTGCTAGCAAATCCTATAGGCTCTACCTACAAAACATGCCCCTGTCTGGACACTTGTCACACTCCACTGTCAGCAACCTGGTCTAAGCCACCAGTACACCTCGCTAGGACCTTCTAACTGCTCTTCATCCTCCCATTGTCATTTCCTACAATTTGTTCTTCACGCAGCAGCCAGAGAGATCTTTTAAAACTGGTAAACCTGGTCATGTCACTCCTTGCTTATACCCCAGTGGCTTCCCAGACTCTTCATCTGAGGCTGAGGTTCAAGGACTAAATGATATCGGGCTGTGGTCCTCCTCTCCAATCTCACTATGTCCCTTTCACCTCCTTATTCATTATCCTTCATCTCCCTCCTGTTGTGCGTCTCAGGGCTTGCATTTGCTGGACTAGTTCTTTGTCATCATTCTGATCTTAACTTAGTGTCACCCTCCAGGGAGGCATCTCCTATGGCTCCATGTACAATAGTTTCCCTTCTGCTCTGACCCTCTCTACACCCCCAAACACACTCTATCCCATCGCCTTGTTTTATTTCCTTTATGGTACTCACGTTATTGGAAGGCATCGTGCTTGTTTCTTTCCTTGTTTATCGTGTCTCCTCTGCCCCTGACTGAATGCAGGCTCTATCAGGGCAGAGATCGTGACTCATGTTCTTGTTCACATCTCCACTGATTGATAAATAAAATTGTTCCCAGATTGTTGCTAATGAGCAAGGCTCTAGTGAACATTCTTGTACATTCATCTTTATGTAACTGTGGGAGGGATTCTGTGGGACACATTTTTAGAAGTGGGATTTCTAGGTCCAAGGTGATGTATTTTAAAATTTGATAGGTATGTCAAATCACTGCCCAAACTACTGTACCAATTTACACTCCCACCGACTTTATCAAAGAATGCCTTCTTCCAAGCCCTTGTCAACACTGGATCATAGAAATCTTTTTCTTCTTTTTGGCCTATGTTATGAGCAAAAATCAAGTGTTTTATTTTGTTTCGGTTTGTTTTTCCCTGATTAGGTGAGCTTGAATATCTTTTCGCATGCTTTTTTGTCATTTCCACTTTTCTTTTGGGTGATAAACACAGTGCTGGCCCCTCTCCCTAATATAGTTCTGCTTGTCATAGCCAACAGGTAGATGATTACCACTGTTGGCCACATATCATTTGGCTATTTACTATTACTTTTTCTGGCTGTTTATCTCTATCTTATTGATTAGTAATGCTCTTTATGTTTTGTGGAGTTAACTTTGTTAAGTATGTTGCAAATATTCTCTCTTTGTCTTTCCTTTATCTTTCAAGATTCTTTAAGGTATTAACATCTTTTTAAAAAAACAGAGGTGGATCCTTAACTTTTTCTGTTACTGTGAAAATAGCATGTATATCTGTAATCATTTAAAAACAATCTATAGAAAGATATTAACTGAAAGGTGATTTTCCCTCCCATTACACTGAGTTAACCTTGCATATTTTCGCATAAATTTTTCATGTTTACATACACATTCACTTATTCATCCGTAGTTCACTCTTCTAGCAAATATTTACAAGTCACTTATTCTTCCAATATTTATTGAGTATTTACTATATTTCTGGCATTGTACTAGGTATATTAAAAAGAGGATATATACATATTATCTTTTATTAAAAATGTTTTTGGAAGATGTGCTTTCCTTTATTCATTTTTTACATTGCAGATGCTCCTGTAACAACACCTATGTCTACCTCATTTTCTTTTTTTAACATCTTCATTGGAGTATAATTTCTTTACAATGTTCTGTTAGTTTCTGCTATATAACAAAGTGAATCAGCTATATGTAGACATATATCCCCATATCCCCTCCCTCTTGCATCTCCCTCCCACCCTCCCTATTGCACCCCTCTAGGTGGTCACAAAGCACCGAGCTGATCTCCCTGTGCTATGCGGCTGTTTCCCAGTAGCTATCTATTTGACGTTTGGTAGTGTATATATGTCAGTGCCACTCTCTCACGTTGTCCCAGCTTACCTCATTGTTTTCTAATGTTTGCTCACTATTCTATTTTATGCCTATACCAGAATATCTTTAATCTGGTCCTTATTGATAGACATTTACATTGGTTCCTGTGTGTTTGCAATTACAAACAATGTTGTAGTGAATATCTCTGTAGCTATATCTTTGCAGCCATGTGCAAATATATCTGTAGGGCAGACTCCTAAAATAGAATTGCATTTTAAGTTGATAGACATTGCCAAATTGTCCTCCAAAACTGTGTTCCAATTCACACTCCGTGAAATGTGTGAGAGGGCCCATTTCTCTACTTTATTTGCAACCCCGGATATTATGTCTTTAGCATTTTTGCAAACATCTAGTGCTGAGAGTGGTGTTTCATTGTTTTATTTTGCACTTCCCTAATTAGGAGTAAAGCTGAGAATCTTTTCATATATTCCTTGGTCACCTGTGTTTCTTCTATGAATTGTCTGTCCATATTCTTTCCTCATTTTTTATGTTGAGTTGTCTCTTTAAGCTGATTTCTAAATTGCAAATATTTTCAACCAGGCCGTCTTTAGTCTTTTAATATTGGTTATGGTATAACCCCACCTTTTTTTTTTTTTTTTTGCGGTACGCGGGCCTCTCACTGCTGTGGCCTCTCCCGTTGTGGAGCACAGGCTCCAGACGCGCAGGCTCAGTGGCCATGGCTCACGGGCCCAGCCACTCGGCGGCATGTGGGATCTTCCCGGACCGGGACACGAACCCGGGTCCCCTGCATCGGCAGGCGGACTCTCAACCACTGCGCCACCAGGGAAGCCCTAGCCCCACCTTTTTGATGGAGGAGAACACTGCAATTCCTGTGGAGACCAAATTTCTCTGATGTTTTCCTGCAGCAGTATCAACCTATATTTAGGTAGTTTTTCCCCTTTTCAGCCAGGATTCTCAGGTGATCCCACTCTGGGGCACCACAGTTGAATCCTGACCTAGAGGTGAGGAAGAATCTTTCACTGGCCTTGCGTTGCTGTTTCTCCTGTATTGCTGGGGTACTTCATCACTGATCTGCATGTTTTCCTGCAAACAAAAGCACTTTTGTTGGTTCGTTTAAACTTTTAGGACTTCGTGTTACTTAAAAAGCTCTATTGCCCAAAACATGGCCTGGCCCCTCAGCCTTGTTTAGATGGTCATTTCTAAAACTACTCCAGGGCATCCTAGGGATTCAGTGGAAATGACTCAGGAGCTGTCAGTGGGTGTGGGCTGCGTGGGCGGAGTAGAGGCTCCTGTCCCTCTTCAACCTGAAGTACTTCTGCATGAGGTTCCCTCTGATGAAAGCAGTGGTTTCTGTGTTTAAGCAACCTTGGAAGCGGCTCCTGTACAGGGAGGTTTTTATTTCCTAAAAGCCGTGAAACTCCAGGGGCTTCACAGAGCGCATCCTTTTTATATTCTAATCGCTCCCTCCCCTTTTTCTATGAGGCCGTCTTGAAGTTCTGCAGTAGCATGCTGGCTGCGTGCTCATGGGCGCGTACAGGGCAGACTTTGGTTCATAGGCCATAGTGGAGTTATTCTTTCTTGGTGAAGATACTGAGTGGTAAGATTCATTTGTCTCTCTTATTTTTAGATAACATCAGTCCGTGTCTGCTCGAATAGATGAATGTTCCCATTTCAGCCCAGAAGTTCATCTGGGGCAAGGGAATAGCAAGACAGGAAGTGAGTGGAGGGTCATTTCTCAATCAATTTATCAGGACTGATCGTTACCTAGTTACCTGCAGAAGTTAGGGTGCTTTGGACTGTAGTGCCGGGAATTCCTATCTCTTTTAAAATAGGAAGTCCAGGGCTTCCCTGGTGGCACAGTGGTTGAGAGTCCGCCTGCCGATGCAGGGGACACGGGTTTGTGCCCCGGTCCGGGAAGATCCCACATGCCGCGGAGCGGCTGGGCCCGTGAGCCATGGCCGCTGAGCCTGCGCGTCCGGAGCCTGTGCTCTGCAACGGGAGAGGCCACAACAGTGAGTGGTCCGCGTACTGCAAAAAAAAAAAAAAGGAAGTCCAAGGTAGGGCTACTTCGGGGTTGGTTAAGTCAGCAGCTTAACAAGGGTCAAGATGGTTGCATCTTGCCCAATACGGCTACTGGGGTTCAGGGGTCATGTGCAGATCCAACATTGAACAATGTTTTTACTACTGGCGAACTCTCCATCAAATCTCTTTTCAAGAGTGAGGAAACCTTTTCCCGAAGGCCCCTGCCTGACTCATGTCAGTTTGTCAGAACTGAAGCACAAGCCTGCTCCTGGACCAGTCGCTGTCAAGGTAAGTTCAATCAATTACTACCTGTTCACTAATTGACTGAACCTGAGCTGGGGAGAGGGTCGCCTTCTCTTGAGTGGTGGTTACCTGGTCAAAATCAGGGAGGGTATCATTAAGAAGGAGGGAGGAATGAGGAGGCAATCAAGAGTGGTTGCTATGATACTGCCTTTATTTTAATCAGTTAATTAATTAATTAATTCAATTTTTCCAAAACATTAGCACTATTATTGTTAGAACAATCTGATCCACTCTTTTGAGGTTTTCTTCAGTTCACTTCAACTGATTATTCAAATACATAAGAAAGACAGTACATATGTGCATGTCTTTAATCTGGTTCCACTTCTGGAAGGGGCACTTGGTCGGGAGGCAAATAGAACATTTTTGCTGTGAACACAACTGGGCATTTAAGAGACTGAATGATTGGTGTCAAGAAATAAAGTCAAAAAAAAAAGAAAAAGGAAATAAAGTTGGAAATTTATTGGAGGCAGAGAATTACATGTATGGTTCCTTTATAATGCCCTCACTCTCTCTTCTTTGAATATTTATTGAACATACACTATCCAATTTCAGAATTTTATCTGTTTGAGTTTGCATCAGTCTAGTTTGGCAACAAAGCTGCCATTTATTAAGAAGAATTGCAAGGAATTAGTTAATTATTATTATTTTTTCGATTGGTTGAAAGGGGTTTGGACATGAGGATGGTGGCTAAATAGTGCTCAGCTGGTTCCGGATATTTTCTCTCTGTGAAACAAAGCCCCGGCTTTCATTTTTTCAGTGAGAATGTGCAGGTTCCACATGTTGGTTAAAGAGAAAAATGGGGCTGTGCAACTTGGGTTGCGCTCAAGGGGTATTACGGGCGTCTGTGAAAGTTGGTTCTGTTATAGGTTAAGGTTGCAATGTATAGATTCCCATCGACAGAAATGAGATTGTATGTGTTCTGACTGGAGCGGCTGCTGGGCTCGGAAGACACTGGAAATCTAGTTAAGTCACACACAGTGAGTGTCTTTCGGAGCGTGCGAGGGTAACGAGAAGCACCGTGCACTTGGTCAGGATGTGTGTGGTACCCAGGCAATGCCACAGGAAGCAGAGAACATGAATTATGCCATAGGTGCCTCCAAGCTATTTGAGCTAAAATTGACCCTCCAGGTCTGGAACCCAGTCCAAATTTCCTCCTGCTGTTATGCTGGGCAACGCAGGAAAGGGAGGAGAAGGCTCACCCCTTGCGATGCTTTTAGGTACTCTCAAACATCAGAACCAAAGTAATGTGTCTTCATGCATTCAGACATCTGAACGGGGCAACAAAGTCGAGTGTTGAGCTTTCATAGCAAGTTATCTTGAAATTAAACACCGTTCTCAGCTTTGGCAAATATATTTTTCACGACCTCAGGGAGAAACCTGGGGGTCCTGTCCTCTTGGGGGTGGTGGTGCTGGAGGTGCATCGTGATCACGGTGGTCTCGGCAGGGGGATGAGTATCAAACAAAGGAGGAGGAGGAGGATGAGAGAGAGAATGTGCCTGTTTCTGAGAGAAGCTCTGGTAACAGGTTTCTGGGTAAATGAAAGTTGTATTGTCTTCCATCAGAGATGACTTGAAAATAAAGTGCTTTAAAGCTAATACTGCAGATGTCTGCAGGATACTCAGCACCACACCAAACACTGTAGTTAGATAGCTGTGCAAAAAAGTACATGAAGGAAGGGGCTAATGTGCAATACTTCTATTTAAGATAGAAGGAGGAAATAGAAATTGTGATAGCATGCTATTTCAAGTAATAATAGAAAGTACTTGATGTTTACACGGTGAATGGATCAATACTAATTCTGTAGTCAGCGCACATACAGTAGTTTGGATTATACAAGTGATAGATGCACTCAGTATAGCTGAAATTTCCACCCTGCAACATTCATTTCTTGCTGCGTGTTAGATGGAATTTTCCACCCAACTATCTGGAAGGATTTGCATAAGAATGGTGATAGAGCAGTATTCTTTAATGATGTGCTTTTCTTTGTTAAACTTCAAAAATGTCTATCGTGCATGATGAGGTTTGGGTGAATTGCCAAGCTAATGCTTTTCTATTTTCTTTAAAGAGCTTATCTTCAGTGTGTTGTGCGAGTTACTTTACATTGTGGTTATAAAGGCAGTGGCAGCAAAGCTGAATTTGTAGCAATCCCCAATAAATGCCTCCTTCTCCTCTAGGGCTTGGTCTTGCTAAGAAGGGAATTTGGGGAAGGCTGCCTCTGGGTCCACTGCAGTGAGTCCCTTGGATTTGTTTTATGTTCTCATACCTGGTTTTGCTCACCAAGAAGTGAAGAGGTCATTCTCCTGCTCAAACAATGACCTCCTGTTAGCCTAAATCAGCACTGTCCTTGTCAAATGGGCTTGAGATCAGCCCAACTGGAGCTCTCACGGAGGACGAGTTGAATTATTCAGATCAGAGCCTGGGAGCAACTGCAGTTTGGAGAGTGACCTTTTTGTCCTCCCCACCAGAACCTAATGTTTACAATGTGAGGAGGAAAAGGGACTGGAATCTTGGGAATTCCAGGAATGCATCCTCCAGGCAAAAGAAGCTTTCCTTCCTGGGTTGTGCCCTCGGAGACTCTCCAGAATCTGCTCCACAGCAAGGATTTGAAAGTACAAAGGTGGAAAAACAAAAGCCCCAAAGCTGGAGCCCGCAAGGGTAATGCAGTAGAGGACTTCACATTAACCTCAGTTTCAATGAGACAAAGAATTTGAAAGCCAAGAATGGAAGGAAATTTAAGGTCACCTAATCCTACCCTTTGTCTAAAGCATGAGTCTCTTTCCCAACATAGCGTTGCTGCTTGAATACCTCTGAGGACAAAGAACTCAGTTCCTCTAAACAGCAAGGACAGTGAAACCGAGAAGGACCCCGTGGGGCTTCTGGTCACGGAAGCCTTTTTGTCTCCCGTTTCTTGTAGGCAAGACTCCAGTCTCCAAGACCCTCGCTGAGTTCCAAAGGGCAGATTCGAACAGTTGCTAATCAAGGGGGGGAACAGGCAAGAAACCACCTGAGGCCAGATTAAAGGGACTAGAGAAGCTCATCAAGATTAGAAGACCAACCACCTGAGACCAGATCAAGGGAGTGCAAGCCCTGCACACACCCGAGTCTCATCAACAACTCCATCCTTGAACTATTACTATAACACTCTTCATTGAATCCTCCCGGGTTGGGGCACATAGCTTTCAAGGGCAGGAGCCCACTGTGTCCCCCTTTGCCTGGCAAAGCAAAAAATCTGTTCTTTTCTACTTCACCTAAAACTCTGTCTCTGAGATTTGATTCTGCACTGGTGCAGAGAGGCCGAGATTTTGGCACCAACAGCAGTGACATTATAGGGAGGACTTACTGTGTGTCAGGCTTGTGATACACCCTGAAGAGTCATGATCTTATTTAATGCTCACAACACCCTTATGAGAACTAATTGCGTCACCTCTTTACAGATGGGGGAACTGAGGCTTTGTGTGTTGCAGAGGAAGGAATTAAGAGTGTGTGCTCTTAACCCCTGCACCCCTCGGCCCAGGCTGTCCCATCAGCAGCAGCCCCAATTGTTATTTTCTTTCCCTTGGGGACACTTGGAATCCACCTTGCCAATCCTGCACACACTAGCCCTTCCAGCATTTGAGGCAGCCTTCCTGTCCCTCAACCTGCCTCCCAGCTTTCCTTTTTTTCTATTCCATGCAAAACATTGCCCTTTGTCTCAGTTTGGCGAGTTCCTCTGGACCCATTCCTGCTTACCAATGCTCTTCTCAAAACATGTGTCATTTCCCTTTGGAACATTTTGAAGAGACCTTATCATTGTTGCCGCCTTCTATGAGGAGACAGTGGGCTTTGTTGGCGGCAGGGATCCACGAAGGCATCTATTCTGGGTGCAGAGGGAGGCTTTCCAAAGAGCACAAGGTGAACTTTTTCCATAGCTCTTTTCAGGGAGAAGGCATTTAAAAAATCCAGAGTATTAAAATAAGCCAGGGCTGAGCTTCGATGTCATTGCTGGTGGGAAAGGCAATGTCAGAGTGAAGGACTTGGAGCCTTCGTGCAGGGTGCTCGCAGTGGTCCTCCCGGGTCCTGGGGGAGGCAGCTGCTCTTGGGTCTAACTCAGCCTCTGACCTGGACTCTCCGCAGCTCACTGGCAGGTCCCCGTGACCCTCTGCATTAGCCTCCCGGCTTCTGAAAGGTGATCGTGTTGTTGACACTCTGGAGTTGAATTTCTCATGGAGTGAGTTCTGACTCTGAATCAGGCAATCTCCGGCTTGCTGTGTGCCCTGGGGCAAATCCCTCTTCCTCTTTGGGCTTTAGTAAAGTAGAGATCAGTGTCTTCTTAACAGTGTTAAATTAATTAAGCAAGGAGAACATGAGACTGAGGCAGTTCGGATACCACGGTGCCTACATCAGCAAACCAAAATCTAAGCCTGTAAATGCCTCAGAGCCACGAAATCAAAACACCGAGGACAACCAATCACAAAGGCCAGCCAGGCCCTAAGCTCCAGCCAATCAATAATTTCCTTACTTTGCTTCTGTGTCTTCTCCAGGAAAGTCTCTCCCCAGTTCCCATTGGTGGGGTTTGGTGCTGCCTGATTGGGATCAATTTTTACTGAAGTAAACTCTTAAAATTTTCAGTATGCTGCAGTTTATGTGGTTTTTTTTTTTTTTTTTTTTTTTTGCGGTACGCGGGCCTCTCATCGCCGTGGCCTCTCCCGTTGCGGAGCACAGGCTCCGGACGCGCAGGCCCAGCGGCCACGGCTCACGGGCCCAGCCGCTCCGCGGCACGTGGGATCCTCCCGGACCAGGGCACAAACCGGCGCCCCCTGCATCGGCAGGCGGATCCCCAACCACTGCGGCACCAGGGAAGCCCTGCAGTTTATCTTTTAACAGTGCTGGTGTCAGAAGAGGAACCGAAGGAGGCCCCCGAGAGCCCCCAGGAGCAACAAGCAACCAGGTGCGGGTACTATTATAGCCCCTCCAGGTGGCTGCCTTCCTGTGTCTTCAGGAGGTGGTGGGTGCGTCCCTCTCCGGTCCTGGATCCCAGGTCCACAGCTTTCAGACTTCATTTGAGCATTCCTTTTTCCAGACTGGGTCTGGAACCTGGCCGGTGTTGGACTGGGTCCAATGTAGAAATTGGTCCGAGTGCGTGGTCCGAGTCCGGGTTCTGACTTATGCTGGACTGGGGCCAGCGTGAGGCCTCAGGTGAATAAAAGTTTATTTTGAGGTTGAACAAGTAGGTTAACCTTACCAGAGATCATCTTGAATTACGGTGGCCGCAGTGGAGAACTTTTAACCTAGATAAGCTTATCCATTTAGGAAGTGCCCTAGAGAAAAAGGGGTCTCAGCCAGGTACTCACTATAAACTGCAGACTGAAAATTATTTTTCGTTCTTTATGGTTTCTGGTGACCAGGATACGACCCGCTGGGATACCCCACTCACTCTGGAGCCTCTAGACAGCATCCCGGGAAAACAGCAAAGGGTGAGAATTCTTACTAAAGTTGGCTCTCTTCGATCTCTATCTGTGGTGCTTGGTCAAGAGAGGAAGGTAAAATTTCATGTTGTTCCTTCCTTTCTAAATTCTGATTGGCAGGAAAAGAACACTGGGTATTGATCCAGTGTTTCTCTCCCAGGGATGGATACAGCCTCTTGTTTGTCTCATGTGTCCTAAGAACGTGGTTGGCAACCATCAGGTTGGGGGCCCCCAAAACAAGGCTGGACAGAAATGTGGGTTGCACCCTGTTTGCAGCTGGGTTCCTACTGACTATAGCCAGCTCTTAGGGGAAGTGTCTCTTTCTTTTGGTTATCTTTGAGACTGGCTTTGGATCTCGAGAGGGTAAGATCTTTTGCATACTCTTAGGTGTTTATGGAGTTACTCAGTACTGGTAGGAATATTTATTGTGTGTCCAGGCTGAAACCTGATAAGATATTTGAAATGATTTTTTAAGTATCTCTATGGTCCGAAGTTGGCCAAATTGGAGGCTGATATTCAGAGCCAGATAGGAAAAAAAATTTTTTTAAGCCTTCTCCCCTAAGCTAAAATGAAACTGTGTACCCAGAGGGAAAGAAAAACATTGGGAAGCCATTGTGGAAATATTTACTAAAACATTCTAAAGCAACACAGCTCTGAATCTAGAACATGGGACTCTTTGGATTTCCATCTTAGCTGGAGATCTTCTCCTTAATATAAAAGTGAGTTGAGGATACTGTAGTTGGATGGCTGGGTCAGCAGCTGGATAGCATTCAGGTGGCAACCCAATTATTTGAGGAATTAAAAACAACTGTACTTGACTTGCAACTCAAGTCTTTGTAAGAACAGAGGTGAGGCTCTAGAAACAGTTCAAAGCCCACTATCCTTTTCCCCAATCCCCAGACCTCCCCTATTCAAACTAAAGAGACATTCAAAGTGCCTCCCCAGCCACGATGAGGGTCTTCTGATGGCCAGGCTGCGTCACTGCAGGCCCCCAGAACCCCCATTACGGTGCAACTCTGCATAAATCAGTATCAGCACAAGCTCGGTTGCCATTGCACTAACAAACAAAATTGATGACAGACGACCACGTTGAACTGATTGTAAGTTGAAGACACAGACTTGCTAAATCAAGGTTATTTTGAGTTAAAAAATGCTTAACACTAGTAAATTGAAAAAAAAAAAAGAAAATCATTTTTTAAGGAGCAATTTACATGAATAGCAATTTTCTATAATCCTTGTGCTTTTCTCCAAACACACATTTCTGAAGAAATAGTTTTCTTTCCTTACCCACCCATCTTTCTTTCCATCTGATTCTGTAGCAAAGTTAGGAGAGGGGAAGGGAGTGTAATGCCTCTTTATTGGTTTAAAAGTATTTATTATTTTATACTTAATATTTTTAATTTTAAGTGTTCATTTAGTGAAGTGGGAAGAGCACTGGGCTGTGTAGGGAGATCTGGCTTCTGGCCCTGGTTCTGTGTGACCTTGAGAAAACCACATTCCCTCTTTGGGTCTCCCATTCTTCTTCTGTTCAAGTTAGTGAAGGTGATTTGTAAGGTTGTCCCCAAGTCTGGATTTCATGTGTGAAAGCAGCTTCAGGCTGGGCAAGACACTTCAATTTGGTCAATGCTACTGGAGTTCCTATTAATTTCTAGACCTTGTGCTGGACATGGGATACATGGGGTTCCTATTAATTTCCACACCTTGTGCAAGCTGGGCAAGACACGTCAATTTGGTCAATGCTACTGGAGTTCCTATTAATTTCTAGACCTTGTGCTGGACGTGGGATACAGTCGGTGAAAACAGACGTGGAGCCGTTCCAGCTGCAGGCTGCCTGGGATTATATCCCAATACCACCTCTTCCTTGCTAGAGAATCTTAGTGCAGTTGTTTCTCTTCTGTACCTCATTTTCCTCACAGGACTGTTGTACTAGTAGAATAAATGAATACGTGTCAAGAGATTCCTATAGTGCCTGGCACATAGTGAACACTCAAATAAGGTTGGCTTTTATTATAATTATTATGGTGGGTAGGTAGATGTTAATTCAATAATCACAGAAAGAAATATAACATTTCCGTTGTGCTTAGTGCTCTGAGAGCATATATCAGGAGGATTTCCTCAGCCTGGGAAGTGGTGATTAAGGTTAAGATCTGAAGGATAAGTTCACTAGTTGAAGGAGAATGGAATAGACTCCAGGGAATGGCATATGCAAAGTTCCTATGGTGGCAAGAAGCGCAGATTTCTGGGAATTTAGAGTAGGCCAAGGTGGAGCAGAACAAGAAAAAGGAAGAGAGTGGAAGTTGGAGGTGGGGCAGGGACCAGGCTGTGCTGGGCTCTGCCTGAGCCTAAGATTTGGAAAAACTGGTTTTGTATGTGCCTCTTGGAAGTCAGAGTTCTCTGTTAGACCCATGGCTCTTATACTCTGAAGGGCTGTCCACAAGGATTTGCCTTTCTCCAGACTGGAACCCAGCAAAAACAGCTTGTAAGGGACACTGGGAAAGTGCATATGATGAGTCGTGGCTCAAAATTGTTGACATCACCTGAGCCATCTTGCACTTAGATCATGCTCTGGGGACCAGAGTCCCAGATGGTGTTCTGATGATTTCAATGTCCTGTTCAGGTTGTCTTATGGCTGGTCAAATTTGAATAGGGTTGAAAAACAAAACTAAATTCTTCTCTGTCTACAGGGAAATGAGCCTTCATGGGTCTTCAGCTTTTGGGATCATAGTCACCATTTGAGAATCTGATGAAATCTGTGGATTTTCTACTTGAGAGATGCATTTACACACTTAAACCCAAATTTGGGTGTATTTTTTAGGTTGGGTTTGTGGGTGCCTCTGAAGCCCATCCATTGTTCCAGGTTAAATGTCCTTCCAGTGCAAGGCAATGTCCAACATTATGGACATTCAATATCCCTTTCATTATCTACCCCCCTTCCTTCTTGCCCCACCGTCTATCCCCTCTTTCCTTCTATATTGTTGCTACCTCCGTTTTGAACCCTTGATTTCCCCCAGACTATTTTAATTTTCTCTGCCTTTAGTTTCTTACCCCTCCAATCAGCTTTCCACATATTCTATGGAAAAAAAAATTATTGGGGGGTTAAAGTGAAATAAAATGAATAAAATTGTAAATATTTATTTTCAGAATAAAGTAAATTGGGCTCAATATAGATACTTTGGAAAATACATGCAAGTTAAAAAAAATCCATGGTATCAGCACCTAGAGGCAACCAAAGATATATTTTTTTCTAGTACTGATATTTTTCTATGGAAAATTTCTTTTGTATAGTTGTGACCAGGCTGTATACGTGTATCAATATATTTAAATTAAATCCTTTACTTAACATTTATTTGTCCTTTAGCCCAAATGAATATATGTATTAAAACTTCTTTTATTATGGAAAGTATGAAATATTCAGAAAGCAAAGACAGTATTATAATGAACCTACCCACTCATCCTGTGTACCTAACACCTAGTTTCAAACATTATCAGCATTGTATCAGTGAACTTCTGATATGTAACAAATGGCCTCAAAATTTAGTAGTTTAAAACAGTAACATTGATTTCATTCATAATTCTCTGGAGGAGTGATTTGGGCTGGGCTCAGCTATGCAGTTCTTTCACTAGTCTTGGCTGGCTTCAGTCATGCATCTGTGTTTTGCTGCCACTTAGCTAGATGGCTCTGCTTCTGGGATTGGCTGGCTGACACATGAGGCCACAAGAGGGATTGGGTCCCTGTCTGTCTCATCATCCAGCTGGTTATCCCTGGGCTTCTTCACACGGTGATGGAAGGCATCCAACTGCAGCAAGAGGCAAGTGCCAATGCATAAGTGCTTTATCAAGCTTCTGGTTGCAGCTTACTAATATTTCTGTTGGCCAAAGCAAGCCACAGGGTCAATCCACACTCAAGGGGTGGAGAAATAGATTCTACCTCTTGACAAAGGAACTGCAGCATCGTTTTGTAAGGGCGTGGATATAAGCAGCAGAGGAACTTGTGGCCATTCTTAGTAAGGGTATGGATATAGGTGGGAGAAGAATCTGTGGCCATTTTTAGAATCTACCACACATGTGTTGCTAATATTAACATTGGTAAATCATCATTTCTGATGTTATTGGTAGCTTGTCATGAATCTAATTTAGATGGCTGAGTAATGTGTCACCCAGTGGAAGTGCTGCACCTTGCATGACCATGCCCCTACTGTTGGGGAGCGAGGTCTTTGCCATTTTTCTGCCATTATGAATCATGCTACAATAGATGCTTTGTGCATAAAGCTTTTTCTAGTTTTAGGATTACTTCCTCTGAGTAGTCGCAAAAGTGATATTACTGTGTCAAACATTTTAGAGCTCTTAGTACACTTTGTCAAATTGCTTTCCAAAAGGATTGTATCAATTTACACTCCCACCAGTGTGTGTGAGAGTACCCCACAGGGGATCCTTCTAAAATGCAAATCTGATTATCTCATGCCCAGTTTAAAAGTGATCTCTGCTGTCTTCATAAAAAGACTAAACTATGTAAGACAAAACTGTGTCTGCGACATGACTTTTGAATAACTGAAAGTCTATTTTAGCTTGATAAGACGTTGTGTCCAAGGGTCATAGAATCTAGTGAGGAAACAAGACACGGCAGGCTCAGAAACAAATGAAGCCATCACTCTCATGTTGTCCTGGAATGTAGATATCACTATTATAGAAGAGGAAACTGAGGGTCAAAGACTTCAGTATTTAAAGTGGAAACCTATTCAGCTTTCTGCCTATGGCATCATCTATTTTAGCATCATAACCTTTGCAAAGGAATACATACACAAGTTTAAATACATATTTAATCAATGCAACGAAATTGTAATACGTTTCTTTTGTTGGTTAGAATTCTTTTTTTTTTTTTTTTTTTTGCGGTACATGGGCCTCTCCCTGTTGTGACCTCTCCCGTTGCGGAGCACAGGCTCCGGACGCGCAGGCTCAGCGGCCATGGCTCACGGGCGCAGCCGCTCCTCGGCATGTGGGATCTTCCCGGACCAGGGCACGAACCCGCGTCCCCTGCATCGGCAGGCGGACTCTCAACCACTGCGCCACCAGGGAAGCCCGGTTAGAATTCTTTGGTTCTAGAAACTGAAGACTATGAGATTTGGAATGAGGTGGGTCTGAGTGTGAATTCACATTCTGCCATTTACTAGAATTTGAGCAGGATTTAACATCTCTAAGCCTCCTCCATTTTATTTTCTATAAGAAGTGGATGATAATGCCTACGTTCTAGGGATTTGGTGATGATTCAACATATACACCAAATGTGTAGCAGAACCATTCAATAGAAACTGTTATTATTACTGTTAAGTGAGATGAATACATAAGTGGAAGGGAAACATAAATGTAACCAGAATGAGGAGGCTTTGATAATCTAGGACTATAAATAAAGCTTTGTGACTTTATACCCAAGTTACCATGGTTTGGAACCCGGCTCAGTCTATTAGCTAGAATTCTTGCCTTTATAGAGGTTTCCTTTTTCTCAATATTCTTGAGAATTCCCAGGTTCATGAATCAATGGTTCCCCTTGATGCTCACCTTCTATTCCCTGCCTGCAAAGGGAGAGCACAGACTAGGGTGCATTCCTCAAGGTACAGTTCCTCAGCCGTGGCTCTCCCGGCTGCCCTGTCTGTGCCCCAGATGCCTCTAGCACGTGGCTGGTGGAGGAGGGCAGCTGTTGACAAGAGCTGGGCCCCAGCCTTGGCACTTCTCCACAGGAGCATCTGATAAAGCTCCTCCAGGGCACCAAGAATCCCAGGACTTGCTTGTTATCCATTGCAAGTATATATCTACAGATTTGCTCAAGCCACCCTGATTTTCTGATGCTCTTTTTATTTTTAAACTTGTTATTTTATATCAGAGTATAGGTGATTAACGATGTTGTGTTAGTTTCAGGGGTACAGCAAAGTGATTCAGTTATACATACACATGTATCTATTCTTTTTAAAATTCTTTTCCCATTTAGGTTGTTACATAATAATGAGCAGAGTTCCCTGTGCTATACAGTAGGTCCTTGTTGGTTATCCATTTTAAATACATTGGTGTGTACAATCCCAAACTCCCTAACTGTCCCTCTCCCCAACCCCTGCCCGCTGGTAACCATAAGTTTGTTCTGTAAGAGTGTGAGGCTGTTTCTGTTTTGTAAGTTTATTTGTATCATTTTTTTTTAGATTTTGCGTATAAGGGATATCATACGATATTTGTCTTTCTCTGTCTGACTTAACTTCACTCAGTATGACAATCTCTGGGTCCATCCATGTAGCTGCAAATGGCATTATTTCATTCTTTTAAATGGCTGAGCAATATTCCATTGTATATATGTACCACATCTTCTTTATCCATTCATCTGTTGATGGACATTTAGGCTGCTTCCATGTCTTGGCTATTGTAAACAGTGGTGCATTGAACACTGGGGTGCATGTATCCTTTAGGACTGAGCCAACCTGGTTTTCTGATGCTCTTTTTCTTAGAGACATTTTAGTGTGGCACTGTCCAAGAGAAATATATTGTGAGCCACATGTATAATTTTACATTTTCTAGCAGCCATATTAAAATATATATAAAGAAATAGATGAAGTTAATTTCTTTTTTTAAAAAAAATACATTTATTTATTATTTATTTATTTATTTTTGGCTGCGTTGGGTCTTCGTTGCTGCCCGTGGGCTTTCGCTAGTTGCGGCGAGCGGGGGCTACTCTTTGTTGCAGTGCGCGGGCTTCTCATTGCAGTGGCTTCTCTTGTGGAGCACGGGCTCTAGGCGCGCGGGCTTCAGTAGTTGTGGCACATGGGCTCAGTAGTTGTGGTGCACGGGCTTCATTGCTCCACGCATGTGGGATCTTCCCAGACCAGGGCTCGAACCCGTGTCCCCTGCCTTGGCAGGCGGATTGTTAACCACTGTGCCACCAGGGAAGTCCGAAATTAATTTCCATAATATGTGTTATTTAACCCAGTATATCTATTATTTGAACCTATAAAACATATAAAATTATTAATGAAATAATTTATATGATTTTTTATCATATGAAGTCTTAAAACGTGGTGTATATTTTATGCTTACAGCACATCTGAAGTTGGACTAGACCACCTTTTAAGTGCTCAGTAACCACATGTGGCTAGTGGCTACTACATGGAAGAGCACGGTTCCAGAACAAAGCCACCTGGGCTCCAAGTGGTACAACTCTTCAGGAGCATTGGTCTTGATACCCACGTGCAACTATTTTTCCTAAAACCTGCTTCTGGCTCCAGCTTGGGTGGGTCTGTGGGGATTCAGTATACTACAAGTGCCTAGAATTATTCTTTTTAACCTAGTATTGTGTCTGGTTTACCAATTTGGACTCTGTTTCCCTTACAATGAATTCCGTTTCAGGAGTCTCTCTTATTTTCCCACTTTGCTGCCACCCTAAACTATCAGAGAAAAATGTTTTTAATTCTTGAACATCAATAAGAAGGGGGCAAGAGATTCAGAGTTTTATTTTCATCCTTCCATGAGGTTCCTCTTCTCCTGTGTGGACTTATGGATACAAAGAATGTGTGGGAATCTGTAACCCAAGTGCACAAGGGTATGATGGGGAATGGATATTGCCTCGCAGTGGCCAGTAGCATCTAAGCCTCAGGCAGTAGCCCAGCTCAAATGTACAGACTTCCTGGGAAGAATTCTCAATTCGTGGCAATAGATTTATTGAGGTCTTACTGTGTGTAAGATCTTCACATGCCTTGTTTCCTGAGGTAGACATTATTATCCTTGTTTTATAGGTGAAATAGTGACACTCAGAGAGGTTATAGGAAAGAACCCACGTCTAGGGTCTCCAATGGCCTTACCCTTTCCATTGTCTCACGGCCGCCCTTGAATACTCGGTGGCTAAGGATTGGCTCAGGGGACCAGCTGGCGTGTACCTGGAGACTTTGTTAGAGAGCAAGAGGTCTTTGCAGCAAATATTTGTGATTGCTTACAAAAGATAATGGTTATAGTGTATCAGCGTTCCAGTCACTATCGCTGTGAAACGAGTTACCTCAAAATGGCATAACACAACCCCTTAATATGCTCACAATTCCATGGGTCAGGAATTTGGACAGGGCAGAGTGGAGTTGGCTTATCTCTGCTCCACGACATGTGCAGCCTCAGCTGGAAGACTTGAAGGCTAAAGGCTGGAAAGAACCAAAGACTTGCTTATTCGAAGACCTGCTGGTTGAGGTTGGCTGTCAACTAGATGCCTCAAACCTCTCCACGCGGCCTTTCCACATTGTCTCGCTGTGTGGATTGGTTCTGCCTTCCTCACAGCGTGGTGGCTGGGTTCTAAAGGCTAGAACCAGCCAAGAGCCACACTGCTTCTCATTGCCTCGCCCCAGGAAGTCACGCAGCACGCATTTCATGCATCTTATTCAACAAGGTAGTCACAGAGTCCTGTATCAAGGGGAGGTGAAATAGACTCTACCTCTTGATGGGACGTGGCAAGGTTCCAGCAGGGCGAGTGGACCCACAGATATTGCTGTGGCCATTTTTGGAAAATACAGCCTGCCACTGTCATTATCAGTGTTGTAAGGAAGGAAGGAAGGTGGACAGGTAACTGGGAAGGAAATGTTTTACGGAAGTGTCAGGGTCTCTAGTAAATGTCAAAATTGTGAAGGGGAATTAGGAAAATGACGGAAAGGCAAAGAAGTTCATATGCAAATGGGCAGTATTTGAAAACACTTCCTCCATCTGAAGACCCTTCTAAAAAAGAGTGATCGCTGCCCTTGACTTAGCACACTGGCCTGACTTACGGTCTTTTTTGCAGCCTCAGGTGACATCCACTGGCCAGAGCTGTGTGTCCTGAGTAACCTTCGTCAGCCCAGTCCCAGGCAGGGCCATGCCAGCTTGCCTTCAGCCTGCCCTCCTTTCTTCATGGCTTAACCCCAAACCTCCTTTTACTAGAGATTTGGAATTTCATTAAATCAGGGCTTGAGCTAAGAAATAACGACTGCCTTTATATGCACTGACTCTTTACTGGCAAGCTATTAGAGGGAAGATAAGGTTCTATAACACTGCAGGAATAAAACCCAGAAAATTATGCGAAAAGCTCCACCATCCAGGATAAATGTTATAGGAGGCATTAACCTTCCATAAAAATCCCTTTGCTAGGCAGGAATTTAAATGACAGCCACTGTGAGAGGAGATATTTAGCCTTAGAAACATATTCTATTCCCACCTTTTCTTAGAATAGCAAGTTCTTTGGTTATCAGCAGTTGAGTATTCCTCTTTTTCATAGGAATGCTCAGTAGAATAGAAAATACATAGATGAAGATTTTCTGGGTACACCCTGTATTGTACTACATACTTCCCAAGAAATTGTATGCATATTCTCTGCCTTTATTTAGGAAAATTGAATGAGAAATTGATATCCAAGGAAAGCTGAAACAAACCCTTATGATAGCCTCCAAATTACTTATCTTGAGGGAAAAATAATTTTTCTCCCTAAGGTGTAATTGTGATTCTCCAATGAATGTGTTAGGCTAGAAATCACAGTAATTATCCTCTCTTTTTATATAAATTTGGCTATTCCAGCAAACAAGCCAACAAAATCTCAGGGCAGAGACTTTGTATAGAAGTTTATGCATGTTTCACCTACATATTTATATGTGTTGGGAGAAAATCTTAGGTGATAGTGTGAAAGTGATTATTCTGCTTTAAATAGTCAATCTCTGTGTCTCAACATTGAAAGCATTTGTAACAGGATGAGAAGCAGGACTCTTCCCCATTGTGTTGGAGTCTTAGCTGAAGCCCCAGAGCTGCTTCTTGCCCTTCCAGAGTTTGGTGTGGAAAAGATGCCTAATTTCCCAGTGAGCTAAGTGGATGCAAGTTGTAATACCTACCCTCTTGAGCTCCATTCTGCCTCCTAAGTGACTTCTCCCCAGGAATCCACAAATGGAGCATTATTTTCCTGTCTGTTAACTGAGCAGCTCTGCAAACATTGTTCGGAGGACCCAGAATAGAAACTTATCGTAATGGGTGGTTGAGAAATGCACAGTTGCTCCTTAGTTCGCTTAATCAAGTTGACCTACTTATGGAGCAACAAATTTAAGAATTTTAAGACTTTATCTCGACTAAATCACAATAAAACCAAACAGATTAACTTTGTAAGTCAGAAACAATTCCAAAGAAATGAAAGTAGATCTTCTAAAAGGCTTTATGTTTTTTTCCTAATGATAAAACAGTGATGTACCTAACTAATTTGTATTAGGAAATATTTACTTAGAATATTAAAAAGCTCTGTGCTTTAAAGTGGACTAAATTTTAAAAAAAAGTCTTTACAGGACTGTATCTGATCCCAAATGAGATTTGTTGTTGTTAAGAAGCGTGAAACTAATTATTTATCAAGGGCCGAGGTGTGCCGGGTATTGTACTCATTAAATCCCTTTGATCACTGGACAATGTAGGTATTATTATCCCATTTTTTTTACATATAAGAAAACCAAGGCCTACAGAGGTCTGCCAACTTGCTCAGACTTCAGATTGCCTGGACTAAACCAGGGTTTGTTACTCATCACCTCAGAATCCTTCTAGGTCTTTAGAATTTCTCTAAATTCCAACATGGCCAGCCAGTTTCGTAAGTGACAAAGCTAGGTAAATTATCTGATTCTCCCTTCCGGTTAAATTGAATCCATTGACAAATCCTCTCAGTTGTACTCCTAAACTGACCACAAGTGCATGTATTTCTTTCTGTTGTCACTTCAGTCATCACCAGAGCCCCGGACACCAGCATCTCTCATCTGACCCCGTCCGTGGTTCCTGGACGTGGCTCCCTGCTTCCATGCTTGTTCCCCTGTCATCATCATTCAGAGCAGCCAGACCATCTTCCAAGAAATTAAGATAAAATGTGTCTCTTCTCTGTTTGGAACTCTGCAGATTTCCTACTGTACCTAGAATAACATTTGAATTTCTTACCTTAGCTTGTAAGAGCTGCTGGAATCTGGCCCCAGCCTTTCTCTCTCCTCTCATCTCCTGAACTCTCTGCTTTGCTCTCCAAGCTCCACTCCCCCATATACACATTTGACGATTTCTGGAAAGGAACAAGCTCTTTCCTGCTTCTTGCTCTTTTTCTCTCCTTAGAATATTCTTCTCCTGGCTCTTCATATGACTGGAGTCGTGCCCTTCAGGTCTTGGTTTAATGGCCAGTTCCTCTGTGAGAACTTCTTTCACCACCCTATTAAAGAAGCTCCCTCCACCATGTTCTTTGCCATCACAGTGCCTTGCTTGCTTTCTTCATGGTGCTTGTCACTAACATATTTGGTGTATTTACTTACTTGTTTGTTATCCTTCCCTGCTACTCACTCAGCTCAAACTATGTCACATACGACCAGGAACCCATCTATCACATGCTTTGCTGTTACCTCAGTTCCTGACCCATGGTAGGCACTCAACAAACCTTTGATGCAGAAATTAATCCATACTTGAGTGGTCCTTCTGCTCTTAAAACCCCTCCCTACCCCAAATCACAAAGTCTATTCAATAATCCATCATCTTTTCAGCGTCACTGGGCAGAAAAATTGGAGTCGACTCTAAGAACCCTGGTCTGTACTCCCATTGCAGCCATTAATTTGCTGTATGACCTTAAGCAAGTCATTATCCTTCTCCAGGTGATCTTTAAATCCTCTCTGAGCCCTGACCCCAGATCGTTTCCAATTTTGCTACTACTGTCCCCCTGAAGCAAGCTTAATAGAAGCAACTTGGTTTTAACTAAGTCGTCATGTTGAGATGCAGCCTGCAATTTATTTAGGTGGACCCAGTGTTTCCCCTCTGTTTGGAGATTCTTGGGTGGTGTTAACGGGGGGTGTCAGGTGATGATGTCCGGGGAAAAGGGATCCTTCCGGCAGCATTGCACTAGAGAGGCAGATGGGATTTATTGCTGGCAGCCATTGCAAAGATGGGGAGAAACATTGTGTTTTGTAACACCTCAACCTGGCTGAACAAGCCAGAGAAACTGGTATTAATAGTATCTAGTGTCTGTGGTGTCTCAACCTCATCGTCTCAAGAGCTTGAGGTCCTCACCAGGAATCCCGGTCTGTAAAGGTGGCTTGAGGCCAGAGAGAGTTCCTGCATGTGAACTGGATCTGCACTGGGTTGGCTGCCTGTCCTGCGTCTCCTGCTTGTGGGAACCTGCGTTCTCCTGCGGTGTTTATCTGGGGATGGAGGGAGAGAGCAAGATGGGTGCTGTTTGCTGTGCTAAGTGCTCTACATTCATTGCCTCACCAAACGCTGTGAGGCAGTTATTATTTCCACACTATTCTCATTTTCCAGGTGGGGACACTGAGGTACAGAGAGAGATTGAGTAACTTGCTTGAAGCCTCAGTGTTAGGAAGTGGCAGTGTTCTGGAGTGCTCTTTGTGATCTCTACTCCTCTCTCAGGTCATTGGTCAGTTTCTGGTGTCACAGAGAACCCTGAACTCCACAGAAGGAGCCGTTTTCAGGGACTGTTTGAAAAGCCACCGTGGTAGATCAAGTGTGTGGGGTTAGATCTGGCAAACAAAGTCCCAGCGACTGAGCTTCATAACTTGAAAAATAAAATTAGGCAAATTGCATCAGCTGTCCATGTGGAGACAAATAATTGTGGAGACGAATCCTCTGCTTAAGAGGGAAAAAAATTAAAGCATTGACGTGAACTTCTTAAAGGGTGTCTTTTTCTTTATGTGCCTATTGGCATCATGGCTTTTGAGTACTTCAGGAAAGCTAAATTTTTCTTGAGCCAGCAAATCAACCTTCTATAAAGTTATTTGGGGTTGAAAGAGAAGTTATTCAACAGTGTTTATAGAATGGTGAAATTGGGCCAGGCTCTGCTGCTCGCTGAAGATAAAAAAGGGAAGAAGGTGCAGCACTGCCCTTGAGAGATCAGGCTAGGGTGCAGGTCGGGGACAGACAGGTTAGTGGACAATTAAATACGCTGTGATTCAGGCTGTTGCAGAGCTGAGAACAGGAGTCTTTGGGAACAGGGGAGAGAAAGATCCTTAGAGGAGGCAAATTTTGAAATGAGGCTTGAAGGATAAGCCAGTAAAATGGGGGAGACAGTGTGGGCAAAACCACAGAACCATGGGACACATGGAGTGTCGGGGGCAGTAGGAAAGAGGCTGGAGCGAGCCATTCATCCTGACTGTGAAGGGCCCTCCATGTACAACTTTGGAGTGTAGATGTCATCCTGTTCTGACAACTAGAAAGATCCCTCTGAGGGGCCATCTGAGACTATATTATAGAGAGAACAGGCTAGAGGAAGGTTGTCCTGGTAGTTCAGGTGAGACTGATGCAGTCTTGAACTAGGGCAGTGGCAGTGTAGGCAAGAAGAGGAGACTCAATCATGTAAGGAATTCCACTCTTGGCAGATTTTTTTTTTTTTTTTTTTTTTTTTTTTTTTGCGGTACGCTGACCTCTCACTGTTGTGGCCTCTCCCGTTGCGGAGCACAGGCTCCGGACACGCAGGCTCAGCGGCCATGGCTCACGGGCCCAGCCGCTCGGCGGCATGTGGGAACATCCCGGACCGGGGCATGAACCTGTGTCCCCTGCATCGGCAGGCGGACTCTCAACCACTGCGTCACCAGGGAAGCCCTCTTGGCAGATTTTTTATGTTAAGATGGTATAATGTGGTATGTTTATATCCACAATGGAATACTACTTAGCCCTAAAAAAGAATGAAATAATGCCATTTGCAGCAACATGGATGAACTTATAGATTATCATACTAAATAAAGTGAGTCAGACAGAGAAGTACAAATACCGTATGATATCACTTTTATGTGGAATCTAAAAGAATGATACAAATGAACTTATTTACAACACAGAAATAGACCCACAGACATAGAAAACAAACGTATGGTTACCAAAGGGGAAAGGGGCAGGTGGAGGGATAAATTAGGAATTTGGGATTAACAGATATACACTATTATCTATAAAATAGATAAATGACCAGGTTCTACTGTCTAGCACAGGGAACTATATTCAATATCTTGTAACAACCTGTAATGGAAAAGGACTTGAAAAAATGTTTATATATATCTGAATCACTTTTCTGTACACCTGAAACATTGCAAGTCAGCTACACTTCAATTAAAAAATAAGATGGTGTCAGGAAACGTCCTGGTACAAAGTAGATGCTTAATGTGTGAATGAAAGCTGAGTATACAGATGAATTGTATTACGTATATAGTTAGATATTTATATATAGATGCACGCTTAACCTATACCAGCTATGTAATTTTTCTAATAAATACGCACACCTGGAAATTTTAAGTTAAAGTATTTACTTTCATTACAGAAAGTAAATGCGAATTATGGCAGTTTCGAAGCATCTGATGTTCTCTGTGTTAAGATCACAGATTGTTCTTTCCAGATATTCAT
The DNA here is from genome assembly GCF_059928025.1 of Delphinapterus leucas. Taxonomy (NCBI): domain Eukaryota; kingdom Metazoa; phylum Chordata; class Mammalia; order Artiodactyla; family Monodontidae; genus Delphinapterus; species Delphinapterus leucas. Next base: position 98,093,510 of record NC_143134.1, read on the forward strand.
ATTTAGTAACAAAGTTTTCTACTCGATTGCTTATTATTTTGTTGTACTATTACAGATGTTGTATTTGAGTTTAGAGTGGAATTTGCTGTTCCATATCATTAAACAAATTCTCAGGGATATAATTGATTTCACTCCTCAGAGAATAGAAGGAATTCAGTAGTTTTGAAACATGTGCCTGTCTTCCAGGGAGTTAGAGAAACACAAAGCACCCTACTGAATTTTTTTTACCGCATGTAAAGATAGCTTTCGTTTTTGGGGTGGGAGGGGGAAGATAATGTTGAAGATGGGATGTATTTGTTGTGTGTTGAATATGGGCTTCCCTTTAGAGCTTATACCTACTTATCCTTCAGAGCTGGAGAGGGCCCAGAGCTGCTTGCTCACCCAATCTAAATTAGGTTTCCCCCTTCAGTCCCCTTCATGGCACCCTGTTCTCATCCTTCACAGTATTCTTCACAATTGTGAATTATATATTTGTGGTAGATTAACTACAGCTGCAGATTCTTTCTTCTTCCATCAGGAAGAGGTGGGATCATGTGTCCTTTTGTTGAATCTGGGCAGGCTCCCTGACAATGAGGCCAATAGGACATGGCAGACATTATGATGAGAGAGTTTCTAGACTCAGACCTTAATAAACTGGGAGCTTCTGTTTCCTGTCTCTTGGAGCACTTTCTGGGAACCACAAGTCACTAAGAAAGATGCCTGGTTACTCTGACACTGCCAGGCCAGAGGGTCCCCATAGAGGCACTTGGTCAACTGTCCTAGCTGAACCCAGTTTTCCAGCCGTTCCTGCCAAGGCATCTGACATGTGAGTGAACTGCTTTGGACCCTGCAGACTGTACCATGTGTGCCTGTTGAATACTGTCATGTGACCTCCATTGATACCATGTGGAATGTACTGCCTAGTTGAACCCTGCCTGAATTCCTGACCCTCAGTATTGTGAGATATAATACAGTGGTTGATGCTTTAAGCCATTACACTTTGGATTAGCTTGTTTTGCAGTAATAGACGACTGGAATAATACTGATTAAAGTTTACTTATTAATATCTATTTTCTCCTTTAGACTGTAAGCATCGTGAGGACCACAGGGGCCATGCCTGTTCTTCACACTGTGTACTCACTTAGCCCAGTACAGAGACAGAGTGGGCACTTAATAAATATTTATTTAAATAATGAACGGTCCGTGACTGAAGGTGAACAGAGGACAGTTAGCCTAAAGCAAATGTGGATCTTCTACTCAGACTCCTGAATGATTTGTGAACTCTCTTGTTCACGCCTTCATTTTCCTCCAACATGTGTCTGTGTCCTGATAATAAAATTCTTCTGCTTGTTTGCATGCAATGCATTTTGAGGATGAAGATTCTATTTGCCTTAAGTTAGGGATATATATTTTTACTAGAACCCATCCCATGCCCAATTTTCTCATAGAGGTGATGGCAAAAGGCTGAGCATCATCTCGGTCTGAAATGAACTAAGAAACAGTACCTCTCTCTCTCTTTTTCTTTCTTTTTCTCCCTCCCTCCCTATCTATCTGTTTATCTATCTATCTGTCCATCTATCCCATCCAGCATAAGTTTGGCTGTAATACAAAACTGGAACAATAATCCTTGGACTTATTAGCATTTGATACCACACTGTACACAGGGAAACAGGTATGTTTATAATAGGAAGAACAGCTTCTTTGCCTTCTTTGCGTGATTTGCTTTGATAGCCAAGCTTCTGCTTTCTTAGTGTCCACAAATCACAACTGTTAGTAAGGCTTTCATTAAAAAAGTGGTATGCTGGCACTGGGAGCTTTGTCTTTTCAACACACAGTTCTGTTTCTGTACCAGCAATTCTAATTATTATTATTACTTTTATAATTATTATTTTGTTTGGTTGCAATTTCACTTTCCGCACCACAGTATATGGTAAACATAAGGTGACTTTTTAAAAAAAAATTATTTATTTGGCTTTGTTGGGTCTTCGTTGCTGTGCGTGGGCTTTCTCTAGTTGCGGCAAGCAGGGCTACTCTTCATTGCGGTGCGCGGGCTTCTCCTTGCGGCGGCTTCTGTTGTTGCGGAGCACGGGCTCCAGGCATGCAGGATCAGTAGTTGTGGCGTGTGGGCTTAGTTGCTCTGCGGCATGTGGGATCTTCCCAGACCAGGGCTCAAACCCGTGTCCCCTGCAATGGCAGGCGGATTCTTAACCACTGCGCCACCAGGGAAGCCCCATAAGGTGACTCTTAAAGCACCTTTATTAGCTTTCTCTGAGAATCTTTTCCATCACCTAGAAGATAGGTCTTTTGGAAAGGGCCAAGGTGATGTGACTGCCAAGGTGGTTTTACTAATAGCATATTGCTTTCTTCAGAGAAGCTCTTTATAGTGAATAAAAAGAAATGCTGTCATGACTTTTTAGCAGGCTTTTAAAAATATTTTATATTATATTGGACTATAGTTGATTTACAATGTTGTGGTAGTTTCAGGTGCACAGCAAAGTGATTCAGTTATACATCTATCTTTCTATCTATCTATATATCTATATCCATTCTTTTTCAACTTCTTTTCCCATTTAGGTTCTTAGAAAATATTGAGCAGAGTTCCCTGTGGCAGGCTTTGTTTTAAACGGGTTGTCCCGTCTGAATGCCCATCATTGATACCCTTTGGCTGGGAGGTGGCTGTGTACCAAGACAATTGGACGGTGCACTGGATGCTTATCACTCTCTCACAATGGGGCCATTTTCTATTAGGTAAACCAGAGTCCTAAAAGCCCACTTGCTCCATTTATGTTTATTTTTTCCGGATGGGAATCTGAAAGAATTTAATGGCAGCATAGTCAGCAATAATGCAAAAAGTAGTGCCTAGTAGTAATTCATTAATGTGATTAGTACTATGGGAGACTCGGGGAGCAATTCCATTTAGCGCGTCTATTGCGTATAGGTGTGTAAGCAGGTAGGGGAAGGGGTGCTCATGCTGTCAGTGATCATATTAAAAGCTGTGTTGCACCAAAGGAGTCTTCAAATTTCATTCGTGATTGAAACTAATGGAGAAAAGTTGGTGTGTTAGTCAGGATTCATTTGCTTACAAATGACAACACAACTCAGACTGTCTTTACAAAAAACGGTAAAATATATTGACCCGTACTTGAAAAGTCTAGGTCTTCAGACATGGTTGAACCCAGAAGCTCAAGTAATGTTACTGTGTTGGATTTATTCTAAGGAAGGCTTTTTTGAGTTAGTGGCAAAGACGGCCTCTGGCAACTCAAGGCTTTTATAGTCCTTACAACTTACAATCCCGGAGAACATAGATTCTTTTCAAAAAGCTCTAGCAAAAATCCTGTGGATGATTCTCCTTGGTCCTATTTAGGTTGTATAATTATCCCTGAACCGATAACTGTGGCCACAAGGAGGGTGTGTTCTAAAATATCCAGGTCTGGGCCATGTGCTTTTCCCTGGAACTGGGAAGTAAGGTCAACCCCTGGTGAGTCATGTTGACTAGAAACGGTGGCAGTGTGGTTTCTTAGAGGATAGCCTCAAGATATATTCCTTTACAGTTGCTTATTAGTCTTCTGGGATCCTAGGAGCAAAGAGTGAGATGCTTCCTGAACTGAGATTCAGGTGGGAGAGAGGCCTGAGTCTAGACTCAGTCTGTCATTCACTCACTAAATGACCGTGGGCTGGTCACTTTCCCTCATGGGGGTCTCAGATTCCTCATTTGTAAGGGGAGGACTTTGGATCCAGTGATTCTGATGATCCCATCCAGCTCAAACGTTCTACAGTTTCCTTTTCCCGAGCTGGAAGGATTAATGGAAGCATCCAGAGAGCTGAACTATGGTATTGTGCTACATAAATACCAGGGGTTTCTGATTCTGATGTCAATGGTGATGATAAAGGCAGTCTTGCTGTCTATTAGAAACAGCCCCCAGTCCTCTGCTCTCACAGACACTGCTTCAGAGCTCTCCCATCATTCCTGTCCACCACCGCCACCCCCAGCTCAGCAGCGATGCTGGTGAGAGGCTCTCTGGCTGCTCTAAGGTCACTGGGATAAATGCGAAGGTTGGCCCGTTGCCTGAAAATGAGTTTGGCTTAAAAGTTCCTTGCCCAAGAAAAGGAAACAAAAACCTGCTGGGATAGCCAAGGGGAAAGAGAAGAGCGAGTGATCTCTTTAGAAAGAACTGCAGCCCTGGAAATCTGACTAATGGCTGGAGAGGGTACGTGATGAACTCACAGCGGCCACTTGGATTTAATTATAGCAACATTTGCAGACAATAAGTGGGTCTTGAGTGAAGCCGGCCTGATGATATGGCAGTGGCAAAAGGTAATCCAGATTTCTGGCCAAAAGGATGGATGAGAAATGACAAATGACTTAGGAATGTTTCCTCCAGGAGATATGTGTGTGTGTGTCTGTGTGTGTGTATAAATATGCATACTTTAAAAAAAAATTATTTATTTATTTTGGCTGTGTTGGGTCTTCGTTGCTGCTCGCAGGCTTTCTGTAGTTGCGGTGAGCAGGGGCTACTCTTCATTGCAGTGTGCGGAGTTCTCATTGTGGTGGCTTCTCTTGCTGCGGAGCACAGGCTCTAGGTGCACGGGCTTCAGTAGTTGTGTCACGTGGGCTCAGTAGTTGTGGCTTGTGGGCTCTAGAGCACAGGCTCAGTGATTGTGGCGCACGGGCTTAGTTGCTCTGAGGCATGTGGGGTCTTCCCGGACCAGGGCTCGAACCCATGTTCCCTGCATTGGCAGACGGATTCTTAACCACTGCACCAACAGAGAAGTCCCTAAATATATATACTTTTTGCTATTACCATGGTCAACTATTTGTAAAGTTTCCTGTGGTAAAGATAGTAATGTTCTGAACTGTGGCAAGAGAAGTGGACTTGGAGTTAGGAAACCTGGGTTTATTTCTAGAGTTTCCACTTATTCACTGAACCTCATTCTCATTATTTGCAAAATGAGGAGCTTTGTTCTTTGCAGTCTTGAAAATTAGTAGTTTTGAGACTAGAGGTTTATACTAAGGTACATTCTATTTCTTTTTCTTCTTTTTTCACATTCTGTACTTTTTTAATTTGGTGGCTTACATATAATAAAAAAAAGTTTCCTGAGTTCTAGGTACTCTCAATAAAAAGGACTCATTAGAGTAGCAGAAAATTCAAGAATTCTCAATAATAAGCTGTCAGTAGGATTCTAGCAGAAAAAATATGGTCTGAACAGCAAAGTCAAATATTTTTCTCAGCTGAGCGGTTCTTCTGGTATTGCATGGCCTTCGTCTTGCATCAACTTCCAGTTAGCTAGATGGCTGTCTTTTGGGGAGTTGGTGTGGGAGATGGGAGCAACTAGGTCTCATGTCTTTCATTATCCAGCAGGATAACCTGGGCTTGTTCACTTGATGGCTGGATGGGATTCCAAGAGAGAGGGGGGAACTTCTCAAGTTCTCTTGAATCTCAGAACTGTTGTAACTTCTGCTGCATTCTATTTATTCAAACAAGTAGCAAAACCCACCCAGATTCAAGGAATAGGGAAATAGCTTCCACCTTTTGATGAAACTCTCTGCAGAGTCACATTGCAAAGTTGCATTCACACAGGGAAGGAAACCATTGTGTCAATTTTTGTGAACAGTCTACCACAGCCATTCCTGTTGGCCCTGAGCTGATGAATGACCATGGAGATTGTCACAGTTGCTATGGAATCATAGCACCCTGCAATAAGAAAACAGGGCATTGTCTTTAGCAACTGAATGGAGCTTTGATTGCAGGTTTTTGTTCTTTTTCACGTCAGAAGGAATTTGAGTGGGGCGGCTTTTAGAGTTACAAGTAACAAGGTAAAAGAGAAAATGGAAAGTATGGGGAAAATCAAAATACTAGAAAAAGATGAAGCCAGGGGCACAGTTAGTGTAAGAATGCATGCTTAGAAGTCCTGTATAGTTGCTAGAGGTGGGCATGTTGGAATCTGGGTTCCTAGTAGCAAAGGTACAGAGGTGAACATGATCAGTTTTGTGAACCATGGTGCCCATAAGAGAGAAGGAAGCTAGTGTCTGACGTTGGGTCTGATAGGTCAGATTTGGTATGTGTATAGTTCAGGGAGGGAACTTTTTAAACATTTCTCATGGGAAGACTAAGGGGGTAGAGTGTACTAAGAAAAATTTGAAAAGACGCTAAGAGTAATTGAAGTCAATACCTATGTATTGCGAATATTTGATGATAACTAAGGCTAACAGTCACATTTTACAGGTTGCAGGTGCTTTATAGATTATGAAGTACTGTACGTCATCATCTATTTGTTGTCTCCCACAGTAGTGTGAAATAAGTAGAGGAAATATGGTAATTTGACTCTTATTTATCAGACAGGGAAACTCAGAGAGTTCAAGTGAGTTGTTCAAGGTCATATAGTAAATAAGGCATGTCTTCTGACTTTCAAGTCAGTGTGCTCTATGGGAAATATTGGGTGAGATGCCTTGGAAGATACAGAGTAGTGCCTTGGTAGCAGAAAACTATGAACTCTTTGGGGGAGAAAAGATTTAATAATGGTAACAATAGTAATAAAGGTTATTTTTCTTTCGGCTTCTTTTTTTTTGCGTATTATTTCTTTTGATCTTTGCTGCACAGTCCCTTTGAGCTATTATCCCCATTTTGCAGATGGTAAACAGGCTAAAAGAGCACAAATAACTTGACTGGGATATCCCAGATGGCAGTAGCAATGTTGGTTTGCACCTCTAGGTCTCTCTCTTTTTTAAAACTCTAGGACTTTCCACTAATTGATGCTGGCTGAGACTCAGGTAGACTTGATATTAATAGAGGACACTGTATGATACTGTGTAACCATATACAAATAGAGCCTTAGGAAATCAGAAGCAGGGACTAGCCAGATTAGGAGGGGAAAGTTAATGGAGGGACACAGAGTTAACTGGAACCTGAAGGGCTGGCAAAGATGTGAATGGGAAGTGAAGGCCAGAGAGCTAGACTAGGCGGGGGGAATGGTACAAAGCCAGGTGCAGAGGCAGATGTGAGTGGGGCATGTTCAGGGCAAAAGTGAAAAAAATTAGTCTGATTATATTGGACAATTAGCTTTTAAAAAAAATTATTTATTTATTTGGCTGCACCAGGTCTTAGTTGTGGCACTCGGGATCTTTGTTGTGGCATGTGAGATACTTTAGTTGAGGCATGAGGGCTCTTTTAGTTGCGGTATGCGTGCGGGGCCTAGTTCCCCGACCAGGGATCGAACCTGGGCCCCCTGCATTGGGAGCGCAGAGTCTTAACCGTTGGACTACCAGGGGAGTCCCTGGACAATTACTTTAAAAATTTAATTCAACATAGTGAGGACTTAGGTGCAGAAGGTGACTTAGGTGCAGAAGGTGAAAAGATGAATTAGATACAACTTGGTCCTCAGAAAACTCAACAGACAAACAACCACAAGGAAAGTAGTGGAATCTGAGATTGGGGCAGTACTGGTGGACCAAATATTAGGAGAATTGTCAGGGTGAGGATCCTGGGCTTGATTCTATTGGGGGTAAAGAAAGAACCATGGATATAACAACGCAAGGATTCCATGAGCCAGGTCACAGATGTAGAGAGGAGAGAGTCCTAATGTCAACTATTAAATAGAAACTCTGGCACAAAGACCTCTGGCCTGTGTGTCCTGCGGAGGGTTTAAATCAGATCCTCAGCACCATCCTGTACCCTGGCCTACAGAGGGTAATCAGAGTTAAAATGCATTTATGTGACTTTCTTTAAAAAAGTCACATTGTGGGCTTCCCTGGTGGCGCAGTGGTTGAGAGTCCGCCTGCCGATGCAGGGGACACGGGTTTGTGCCCCGATCCGGGAAGATCCCACATGCTGTAGAGCGGGTGGACCTGTGTGCCATGGCCGCTGAGCCTGCGCATCTGGAGCCTGTGCTCCGCAACGGGAGAGGCCACAACAATGAGAGGCCCGCGTACCGCAAAAAAAAAAAAGTCACATTGTTTTCTCTAATAATAAATGTAATATGTGTTCATTGTAGGAAATTTTAAAAATATAGAAAAGAATTTTTAAAAGATAATATACTACCCATAGAAAAGCATTGTGAACCCTTTGAAGAACTTCCTCTAGATCTTTTTTCCTAGTTATGTGTCTTACATAGATGTATTCATCCAGTTCCTCTTACATGTGGAACAGAAGATAGCTCAGTCCTTGCCTTCATCCCTGATAATTTTTTTTTAGGAGTCTTAGAAATGAGATCACTTTGTTGTATTAAAGATCATCATATTATTAAAATTTTTTCTAGGAAAGGTGTAGCAATTTTTACTCTCACAATATGAGAATGCTTCTCTTAATGCACCTTTGTCAGTCTTGAGCGTAATCATTAAAAATAAATGTTATTCTAAACCCATAAACCCAGTATAATCATTCATTAGGCCGATTCCAGTAGAAGGACATTTTACAAAATACCTGACCAGTACTTCTGAAAACTGTCAAAGTCATCAAAAACAAGGAAAGCCCGAGAAACTGTCATGGCCAAGAGGAGACTAAGGAGACATGATGATTAAATGTAGTGTAGTGTCCTGCATGGGACCCTGGAAAAGGAAAAAGCCATTAAAGAAAACTAAGGAAATGTGACTGAGGTATGAACTTTAGTTAATAATAATGTATCAGTAGTAACCAGTTGTATCAAATTTGCCATATTAGTGGTGTGTGGTATATCTTCACAATTTTCTCTAAATTCGAAGCTGTTCTAAAATAAGTTTATTAAGAAGTAAAAAATAAGTGAAGCACACACACAACACAAATACAACAAATGAAGTGTTAAAAAGGTAACTATTAATACATTTTTAAAAATTTGGTCATTACTGGTCTGTACCAAATAGCATGACTCGTTTGTGGTCTCTAACGTTTTCTTGAAATAACCAGAGATCACAGATGAAGTTGCTGAAAAGGATCACATGTTGATTATATTGGATTGAAAGTACAGTGCTGAAGAGTGTACAGACTGGAATCAGAATGCCTCAGCTTAAACCCTGATTCTATTATTTACCAGCTGGATGACCCTGGTTAGTTATTTCATGTATCTGTGTCATAGTTTCTTAGTCTGTAAACTGGTGATGAAAATAGACTTCAGTAAAGTTGGTCTTAGAATGATGTGTTGACATTTGTATAGCACTTAGAACTATGCCAGGCAATTAGCGTTACAAGTGTTTATTAATAAATAAATAATGGGAAAAAAATCTGTTAATTTACTTATTGAATAAACATTCACTGGGTACAGCTGCATGCCAGACATTGGGTTTGGTGCTAAGGACACAATTGTAAAAAGACAGACAGGGGGCTTCCCTGGTGGTGCAGTGGTTGAGAGTCCGCCTGCCGATGCAGGGGACGTGGGTTCGTGCCCCGGTCCGGGAAGATCCCACATGCCGCGGAGCGGCTGGGCCCGTGAGCCATGGCCTCTGAGCCTGCGCGTCCGGAGCCTGTGCTCCGCAACGGGAGAGGCCACAACAGTGAGAGGCCCACGTACCGCAAACAAAACAAAACAAAACAAAACAGGCAGGCAGTGCCCTCAAGGAGTTGACTCTAGTAGGCAGAGAGACGATAAACCAACAAGTCATCATAGATTGCAATAAGGGCTAGGAAGGAATTAATAAAGCAAAATGATGATTTTAAAAAAGGTGTTTTATTGTTTTTAATTTATATTTTCCTCTCTTCTCTGTCCTTTACTTTTCAAATTTGTTTTTATGCCATGAATTTGATTTTCTACAGTATCTACCATTATATTTTCTGATTCTAATGTAGATTTTAGCTCTGTTATTTCATTTTTAGTTTCCTTCACCTCCCAGCCAGTGTATTTTTATGTTTCTGCCTGTATTTCATTCACCTGTTTTTTTCTTTATTGCACCTAACACCTGATATTCTCAACTATTATTTGCCTAATGGTGTCCTTAATTTCTTCAATCTAATTGAAAACTAAGATGGATGTTTTCTACATTTCTTTAGTCTTCTATATAAATAATTTTCAGAAAGCAGCTGTTTGAATCAGTCAGGCTTCTTAGTTTGATGTAAAAGAACCTGACTTTGGCTGATTTAAGTAGAAAACAATTTATTAAAGAGATACTGGGTAGTTTATGGAATTGCTGGGATGGAGGGTGTGCGCTGGAGAATTGGACCTGGAGGTGACATGGCCAGAGTCTTGTCAAAATCACACCACAGAACTGATCCGGGGACATTCCCTGCTGTCTTAGCCAAACACTGGTGCCATAGCTTCCACCTCTGTCATTATTGCCTCCAGAAACTGGATAGTACTTACTGGTTTTAATTTGGATTTCCCTGATTACTTGTGACTTGAGCAATTTTTTCCCCCATGTGTGTATTTGTTTATATTCTTTTGTGAAGTGTCTATTCAAGTCTTTTATCCACAGTTTAATTTTGTCATTTTCTTCTTATTATTGCATTGTTATAGTTCTTTACATATTTCAAATACTAGTCCTTTATCAGATTGCAAATATTTTCTCCCATTTTGTGGCTTATCTTTTCATATTCTTAAAGCTGCCTGTTGGTGAGCAGAAGTTTGACATTTTGATGAGACCCAATGTGCCAGTTTCTTGTAACAGTTTGTGGTTTTTGCGTTCTATCTAAGAAACTATTCCTAACCCCAGGGCTGCACATATTGTCTTCTTTTTCTTTTGTTTGCATCACATTTAGGTGTATGGACAATTTTGATTAGTTTTTGTTTATGGTGTAAGGTAAGGGTCAATGTTCTTTTCCCCACTTAGGCATAATTAGTTGTTTCAGCACAATTTAGATTATTTTAATATTTTAATTTCCATTTTAGTATACTTATTGGTTTAAAGTTATACTCCTGTTCATTTTAAGTTTTCTCTATCCATTCTTAACTTTTCACAGCCTATGTAGTATTAAATAATAAAAAGAAGAAATATTGTAATGTGTAGGTCCATTTACCCTCCATCTTACCATACTTTAAGTTATAGTTGTTATATGTATTATACCTACCTACATTATAAAACCCACAAGACAGTGTTAAACTTTTTGCTGTGAATAGTCACATGTATTATACAGAAATAAAAATAAAAGGTATTTTATATTTACCCATATATTTATCATTTATATATGATACTCTTCAGTCATTCCTGAAAGTCTAAGATTCCCTTTGATATCATTTTTCTCAATCTGATGTACTTTTATTTATTTATGAAAAAAAATTTTTTTGTGATGTACTTTTAGTACAAATCTGGTGGTGACAAATTTCCTGGTTTTTCATGATCTGAAACTGTCTTTATTTCACTTTTATTCTTGAAGGATATTTTGATGAATTTGAAATTCCGTGTTGGCAGCTATTTTCTTTAACACTTAAAGATGTTCCACTGTTTCCTAGCCTCCATGGTTTCTGGTGAAAAGCCTATGATAATTTCTCTCTTGGTCTCATATATATCATGCGGTGTTTTTCTCTGATTGCTTTCAAAATTTTGTCTTTATCTCTGCTGGTCAACAGTTTGACTATAATATATTGAGGCATGGGTTTCTTCAAATTAATCTTGTTTGAAATTTTTTGAGCTTCCCGAATCTATGAATTTATATCTTTCAAAAAATTTAAGGTGGTTTCTGGTACTTTTCTCCTTCAAAATGTTTTCCCTGCCCCATTCTCTCTCTCAGTGAGGCATTTTGAAGTTATTTCACAAGTCCCTGAGATTTTGTTAATTCTTTTCAATTTTTTTCATCTCTCTTAATCCAATTGTGTGATTTCTATTGAACCATTTTCAAATTCACTTTTGCCTTTCATCTTTGTTTTGCCATTAGGCCCATCAATTGAATTTTAAATTTCAGATGTTCTATTTTTTAGTTCGAAAATTTCCATTTGTTACATTTTTATATTTTCTGTTTCTCTGCTGAAGTCTCTATCGTTCGTTATGAGTGTATTTTCCTTGACCTCACTGACTGTACTTATAATAGCTATTATAAAACACTTTTCTCATAAACCAAAATAGGAACCATCTTGAGGTTGGCATCTATTATTTACATTCTCCTTTTAGACTGAGTCATATGTTGCGTATTTTTACATTATATCCTGGACATTGTGAATGTTATCTTTTAGAGACTCTGGATTTTGTTATATTGCTCTAAAGAGTGTTGATGTTTTATCTTAGCAGGCAACTAACTTGGTTTGACTTAAACTGAAAACTGTAATGCCTATGGTGAGTGGAATTTCAGGCCTGAGATCAGTTCTTCAAGCCTTAACTGCTAGCTGATTTCCATTTGACCCACTAATACATGTTTCAGGGGTCAGGCAGAGACTTAGGCTGAATTTAAGCACAAAATTTAGTATTCTTCTTTCCTGGCTTTCTTCTCCCCTCACTCATTGGTTGTCCAGTTTCCCTGGGCTTTTTTTTTCAGCTTCTTTTCAGGTTCTTTTCAGGCTTTTATTCAGGTTCTTCTAGCCAGAATAATAGCAGACTTTTGTGATGTTGTTGTTGTTGTTTAAATTTCAGACATGCTATCTTGGCCATGATTCTAGCTGCCTTCAGAACATACCTGACAAAACTGGAATTCACTTCATGTTGGTTTCTTGCTACAAGTTTTGACTGCCTTCCAAAATATACCTGCTTTTTTTGAGTTCCTGGAGCCCTCTAGGGTTTATTTTTTCCTTCCAGCATTTATAAATGTTATTTATGGGAGGATAAGTCATTAGACACTCACTCCTTCTTGTTAAAAGCAAAACTCTGTACTTTGGTTTCTATCCTTGGTCTATGATTTGCTTAGTACTTCCTTCATTAATTCCTACTTTACTTGAGTCAGCTTGACTGGATTTCTCTTTCTTTCAAAACCATAACCGAAGCCATTAATTATGGAGTGCGGAACTGCTATAGACTTGGCAGAGTGGGGCAATGGCAAGGACATAGGTTTGGGAAACAGAGATAGCACTATAATTTCAGCTATAGAACTTAAGCAAGTATTTGTATTCGTTATCTATTGTCGTATAACAAATTACCCGAACACTTAGTAACTTAAAACCAGAAACATTTATTATCTCACACAAATTCTGAGGGTCAGGAATTTGGGAGCTACTTAGATGGATGGCTCTGGCTCAGAGTCTCCTGTGGGGTTGCAATCAAGTTGTCAGACAAGGCTGCAGTGGTACAGACTTGACTGGGGCTGGAAAATCTATTTCTAAGCTCACTCAGTGTTGGCAGGAGGCATTTGGCAGGAGGCTTCTGTTCTTTGCCACATGGGCCTCTAAAGGGCTGCTGACGACATGACTCCTCCTAGAGCAAGTGGAGAGAGAGGGAGAAAAAGAGGGAGGAAGTAGAAAAGGGAGGGAGAGGGAGGAGAGGGAGAGGGAGGAGAGGGAGAGGGAGAGGGAGAGGGAGAGAAGAAAGTGGTTAGCACTTCATCCACATAAATAAGCCTCCTTTCTTAGTCTGCCCTTAGCAATTGGCTTTGAACTGCCTGGAATCTAAACTGCTAGGTGGCTGGTTTGCTTATCATGGCTTTCACAGCTCTTGGTCATATTGAAGCTGTAGAGGTGCCTCAGTGACATTACCAAAACCTTTAACCTGGGGCAGTCTTATAATTCTGAGATGAATTTGGAGATACACAAGAATCCCAGGTATCAAACTTTGACTCACTGATGTCCTGAGAGTCCACTTTGAACTTTTGAACACCACAGAGGGCATGGGAGCATGCAGAGTTGAGAATAACCAGGCTGATTCTGGTCCTTCTGTCGTTTAATAGAACCCCTTTCCCTCCTTCAAACCCCCTTCCTGAGTAATTCCCATCAGTACTGCAGTAGGAAGGCATGTATCCTGGGTTTTCCCACACTGTAGCTAACACTATTCCATCATTCTATTCTTATTCCTGGGCAGGAAGAGTTGAACCTTAATAGTTAACTCCTGTAAGGTTCCCCTGGCTGTCCCCAGCTGTGGGACATTTCTTTTGTGCCACCTCTGGAGTTTCCCCTTCTCAATCTCTTTGTGCTTTTTAAATCCATATTATTTGTACCATAGAAATGGGACAGAACCTAATATTTTGGTTGTAGTTGTGAACCTTAGAGTGTATTTAAATTCTGTGGGGCTTTTTAGTTTGGGAGATTGTTGAACACATGGAAATATGCTTGCTTTTCACCTCCTACACCTGTAACGTCAACAACAAATCCTCTCTGGGAGGGAACCTTGGAGAACCTGACATCTGAACCAAGTCTCCCTCTTGGTTTTGGCCAGTGTGTCTGCCTATATTTCCACCCTCAAGGATTAGACAATGAAGGTGCCTTCACCTGTCACTTCCATACATCTTCAGTATTCAAAGGTACAACTCAAGCAATAAGAACACTCAACCATATGTCTAATTGATTTTAAAGACAAAAGAGAACATGGAAGGGAAGGCAAGAACCAATGTGCTGCTAAGCTTCCTCACTTTCCCTAATGGTTTGGAATTGGTTGGTCTGAAAAGACACAGGTGGCAGCATGCACAAGCTTACTTGGACACCTTTTTGAACTAGTGGATGTGCCAACACAGCCCTTTCTGAATTCTTCATGTCAGAGTATTTTTAAGCCCTTTGGATACCTGTTTTATATTCAGAATTACATCCTGGTGCCTCTGGGAAAAAAAGGAGTGCCTACGGCTTAAAGCTGTCTGATGTCTTTTGTTGAGTAGGTTCCATTTGCTTCTTTGGGTCCTAGAGCTATAGTCACTAGTGCACACCCTGGAGCCATTCTGTCTGGGTTTGCATCCTGGCTCTGGCACTTACTAGCCGTGTAGCCTTGAGCAAATCACATACTCCTTGCTCCGTGTCTCATTTCTCTGATCTGTACAATGGGGATAATTATGGTACCACCCTACAGAGTTGCTGTGAATACAAAATGAGTTAATAAATATGAACAGCTTAGAACAATTCCTGGTACTCTGTAAGCATCAGTTACTGCTGTTGATTCTCCCTCTCTTCTCCTTTTATTTGTCCTTCTCTTTCTTCTTCTTATGTCTTTTGGATCCTGGCCTTTCCTGTGGTTCCTGAGATGGCCAAAAGATGTGCCAACGTCGGGAGGAGCAGACAGCAAGGCTGGAGGAATTACAGTTCAGGCCCATATAACTTGTATTTCCAGAAAAAAATTATCTATTGAATCCTTAATGTATGTTAAATACTTAACAAGCATTTCTCTAATTCTTACCGCTATACTGGAAGGTAGCGATCATTATCACTGTTTTACAGGTGAAGAAACAAGAGTCGTAACTTGCCCAGAGTCCTACAGTTAGTAAGGGCAGCACTGAAAAGCATACTTGACCCTATCTTACTTTAAAACCCATGCAATTTTCTCTAGGCTATTGGGACTTTTGTGATTTCTTAGCAGCTTCCACTAAAATCTCAACCCTAGTCCTGGGGAAGTGGGTGGACGGGAGAGGCTGTATGTATTTGGAAGATGCCAGGAGCTCTTCTTGCAGAAAAAGTGCAGAGAAGGGCTATGGGTTTTGTGGCTAATTGAGTGTGCATCTCCTAGGTTGACTGGGTGTAGGCTGCACCAGCAGCATGACCAATGAATCTGTGGCATTTCACCCTTTACAAACTTGATCTTGGCCTTGGTATATTTCCGACTAACTACACTAAGTGCCTTGGGGTATTTGTCTAGGTCTGTACAGGGCAGTACAGCGGATGGGAGCTTCTTTATTCTGAATGACGTTGGTATAGTTTTGCCCCAATATGTGGAATATTCCCACCTCCACTGATTGCTTTCCTGGTAACAAAATCATGGGTCATAAATGGGCTCACCTATGTACCTTTTTCTTGAAAGACATAGAGTATGGCGGTGTGTTTTTGTGCCAATAGGCAGAGAATCATCAGCTTTTCTTTTCCTTCTTGTTTTTCTCAGAGTTGTCACTTGGCATTCTGGGTAACGTGCATATAGATTGGTGCATATTGATTGGGCGTTGCAGCCATCCTAACAAAATGTACAAGTGAGATGTAGAGTTTTTCTTTTATCAGACAAATTTGGAGGAAGATGCTGAATTAAGGGAAAGATGCCTTGGTATAAAATAAAGTGAGTTAGGCTGCCAGCAGAGGTACTAAGGGGGGAGGCATTTTATAATTTATCAAGTTTTAAGTCATTGTCTCTGTCTCAGCAATAAACAGCAGTGTTATTCATTTGGATTAGCTAAAAAGCCTTCTCACAGACAGGGATCTGAGTCTGAATTTGGGGATTCCTTGCTGTTTATAAGTGAAGACTCCTGAATGGGTTTCCTTGTCATCTCTCCTTTTTAACTCCGGTATTGTTTTTGTGTCTCTTGAGACCTCTCAGCGTGGCTGAGCACCATGAAGTCTGAGCAGTGATTTCTGGACCTGGAGTGAGGCTGTAGAAGAGGAAGCTTGAGGGGTGACTTGTAACATAAGGAATCGTTTTGGTGGGAGTGAGTGTCTGCAAGTGAGCATTCACTAATGAGGCTGAGAGCTTATTTACAGCAAATAATAACAGTTATTATTCTTTACTTGCTATAACTCACCCCAGCACTGGGTCATGTGCAACATGCCAAGGTTTTTGCTGAATGTTTCCTCTTTAAGTCACAGGGACAAGACAATTTAAACATTGTGATGAGTCATTCAGTTAGAGGAGTGGAGAGTTTTCTTGATCTTCTGTGTCACTAAGTCAATAAATAAAGATAAGCAACTAATGCATATATATGAGAAATAATAAATCTACAATCAGCATAGTCAAGGAACGGTGGGTAGAGTCCATTGAGAGAGAGTGACAGTGCGTGAAAGAGAATAATAAACAGTTAAATGTTATTTGCTGTAAGTCTGTTGAGCTCTTGCTTGGTGTCAGGTGGTTCTAGGTACTGCCTGTTTTTGTAAGTAGAGTTATACTGACACAGTCATGCCCATTTGTTCATGTATCATCACTGCTGTTTTCACACGGTAATAGCAGAGTAAAGTGGTTGCCACAGGACTACGTGGGCCACTATGCCTACAATGTTTACTATCTGGCCCTTTGTAGGAAAAGTTAGCTGACCTCTGTATTAACTCATTTGGGATCTCCAAATATCCTTAGGTGACTATAATTATCCCCATTTTACAGATGAAGAACCTGAAGTCCAGATAGGTCAAACAACTTGCAAGGTTATACAGTTAGGGAGTGGCTGACTCAAGGTTCAAACACAAGCAATCAGACTCCAGAATCTGTGCTCTTAACTGCTACACTGTAACTGCCCTTCCTGTTGTATAAGACATGATTCTAGGCTTCTAGTTGCCTTGCAAATAGAAAACAATTTGGGCTTCCCTGGTGGCGCAGTGGTTGAGAGTCCGCCTGCCGATGCAGGGGACGCGGGTTCGTGCCCCGGTCCGGGAAGATCCCACATGCCGCGGAGCGGCTGGGCCCGTGAGCCATGGCCGCTGAGCCTGTGCGTCCGGAGCCCGTGCTCCGCAATGGGAGAGGCCACAGCAGTGAGAGGCCCGTGTACCGCAAAAAAAAAAAAGAAAACAATTTGAACTCACCACTCTGCTGTACCTTTCAACAGCCTGGCGCAGGCTCTGGACAGAAGAGCATTTTGGGGGAGTTAGAGGCTAAAATGGGGAAGCGGCTGAAGATTGGGTCCAGATACGCTAGACTGAATTCTGCTTAGCCATTGGTTTTTCCTTTATTAAAATTTACCTCTTCCCTGAAATTGGCACACAATAGGAATTCAAAGGGTATTTGTAGAATAAAGGATTGGATGTCATTGTGGGGTTTCTGCCCAGATTTTGTTAAGTCTCTTTCATGATAAGAGCACCTTGAATTTCCTTTAAGAAAGTACCTTTCCACCAGTCATTCATGTGGACTCAGTGGGATTGACCTCACCCCTGACTCGAGTGGTGGGCTCTGATTAGCCGAAACTAACCAAAGTATCCCTTCCTTCTGCCTATTACGGTTGGTTCAGGGACGGACACGACTTAAGCTAGTCCAATCCGAGTGGAGGTGACCAGCCTATGGAACTGCAGAGACAGTTCCCAGGGAGGATGGTGCCATGAGGATTTGAGGAATGGAACTGCCTCTTCGATGGGAAGAGAACTTGTAGCTGTTAGGGCACCACACTATGTGGAGGGGGCTAACTCAGACTTTAACCTGAGATCTGAAACCAGACTTAGCCCTGAACTATTTAGTTATTGAAACAAACAAACAAAAAGACAAAGAAGAGGGAGAGAGAGAGAAGAAAAAATTCACCTTTTTGTCTAAGAAGATTTGGATTGGATATTCTGCTATTGCCATCAAAAGATTTCCAATTGATGCAGGCAATAATATACTTTGGTATAGTTCAAAGAACATGGGGCTGGAGTGAGGAAATCTGTGTTTAAGACATAGTTTTCCAACTAAGAAGTTGTGTGTTTCTGCATACGATGCCCTATTTGTGATTCTTCAGTTTTCCCGATTGAAGAAAGGACACTGCCTCATCTTCATCACAGGATTGCTTTGAGGAGGATACATCATTTATAAGATCAGAGTTGCATTTGAGGGAAAGAGAGTAGCCCAGCAAGGGATGATACCTTGCAGACCGAAGTCAGCTCTCTTCTGTCCACTGGGGTATAGCAAAGCCTTCCAGAGCTTTCTCAGGCTTGCTTCTCTAGCCATCACACATGGTCAGATGATGCCATTTATGTGCCAGGATTGATAGACATCTCACTTTATTGGTTTCCAAAGGGAAAGATTCTTTCATGAGTCTCTCCTGGATTTTCTACTTTGGGTCAGGAGTGGAGGACACAGAAGTAAGTAGATGACTAAGGAGAGTGCCGTGCTGACTCAGATGGTAAGAGTCAGGTGGAGTATAGATGACTACACATTAGGATGCGGAGAGCAGAAAGGGCTCAACTGCACCTGACCTGTGTGAGTTCCATGCTTGTTTCCAGGTGGAAATGTTTAAGTAGTTGGCTCAGTGTACCATGGGGACAGGAAGCAGACAACCAGGCTTTTGGTCTAAGTACCACCTCTCTGTGCAACACTGAGCTAGTAACTAAATGACTAAAACCTCCTGAGGCCTCGGGTTTTCTCATCTGTTAAATGGGTATCTTGTACTTGCCCCGGCAACCTCACATTGCTGGTATGGGGATAAAATGAGAGAATATCAGTGAAAACGCTTTGCATTTGCAGAAAGCCCAAGTAAGATGATATATTTGCAAAAATTCAGAAGCTCCTCATGTTTTCAAGACTTAATTCTTGCTCATTGAAATGCTTCGCAAAGGGAATTCTTGCTCTGTGAGTTATACTTTCCAATGGCGTATCTCACAGGGCATGGTAACTTCTAAGCTACTTGTGACCTTCGGGACTCAGTGCGTATGTATAGGTACTTTCTAGAAAAGGCCTGTGGCTCATCATGAGCATTATCATCATCATCACTAGCATCATCTCAGACATCTACACCCTCATCATCGTTACTGCTATTTATTTATTAAATGCCAAAGCTATATCAGGTATATGGTTGGTGCTTTGCATAAAATCTCTAACTTAAACCTTACGATAACCCTGTGAGATGTTATCCCCTTCTCATATAAGAGAAAATCAAGATTCAGAGAGATTGAGTTTCCCAAGGTCACAGAGTTAGGGGAGAGCTGTGCTGTAACCCAAGCCCTTGCTCTTTTTACTGCAGCGTTATTGCCTCTACCAAAGGGAGCATTGGAATCAGACCTGGAAGTTCTGATCTCATTCCATTGCTTCAGCAATTCAACACAAAGGCTCTGGTCCAACTCCTTTCCTTTTGTGTCTCAATAAGTCATATTTCATCCCTCTCCCCTCTGATCCCACCCTCATTGCCAGATTCTGGAACCGTCTGCGTGTTTCTGGTCTGTAGTTCAGCCTCTCTCCCCAGGCATTCGAGAAAGGCATTCTCCACACAGAGGGAAACCACATTTTATTAAAGCAAACATGCCGTCCTCAGCACTTTTACTTATCTTATTTATACACTGCAGTGCCACTTTCTATGACCTAGTGATTATCATTTCCCAGAGCTATCACCATTTTAAAGCTACCTGTTCATCCCGCTTCAGCAGATGGCTCTACCCTAGGAGCACTGTAAGAGCTTTAAAAAAAGAAAACAAACAAACCAAAGAAAGATGTGTGGTTGGGTCAGCTAGAGGAAGAACTCACTTGCATTGGCTCCTGACACTGTTCCACTTCAGCTGGGGCTGAGAGGTGGGACGTTTCTCTTTGAGGTCTCCAGCCACCGGGCAAATTTAGGTGGTGAGATTCTATTTTTTTTTTTTTTTCCTCTTTTCCCCCCACCAGTAGGTGATGTGGAACAGGCAGTCTGCATACATTTGGTTTCAAAAATTCTTGTACCTGATCTTTCCAATGAAATCTCTTTTATTAAAGTCATTTTTCCCTTCCCTTATTTGTATGACAAAACACCATTTGGGCGCCTACCCCATGCAGGGTGCTGTTCTGAGTTCAGACTGCTACAAACAGTATGATGTCCTCCGGCAAGCCTTTTGCTTCTCTGGACCTCAGGTTTTCCTTCTGCAAAATGAGGGGTCTGGCTCTAGTTGCCAAGTCTCCTCTCAGAAGCAGAGAGATTGTTGCTCATAAAAGCCTTTTATGGAGAGCAAATCCCCGGGTTGCAAACAAGCCAGGCTTATTCTCCAAGGAGAGCTCCCCACAGTAACAATTCAAGTTAAGTAGGCTGCTCAAGCTGAATGAGGACTAAGCTCTTCCTCTTTTCTGTTGCAGATTCTCTGAAATTCTTAATACCATAGAGCAATATTTCTCAACCTTTTTTTCATTATCTCCTCCACTTTTTTTTTTTTTTTTTTTGCAGTACACGGGCCTCTCACTGTTGTGGCCCCTCCCGCTGCGGAGCACAGGCTCTGGACCCGCAGGCTCAGCGGCCATGGCTCACGGGCCCAGCCGCTCCGCGGCATGTGGGATCCTCCCAGACTGGGGCACGAACCCGTGTCCCCTGCATTGGCAGGCGGACTCTCAACCACTTGCGCCACCGGGGAAGCCCCATAAAGCACTTTTGAGACTTTTTTCCTAGTCCCCTTCCCCCCATGAAATTTTAATACCGCAAAAATATTGGATGCTTGTTTATGTACTATGATCCTTGGGAAGGTGGGGAAAACGATTGCAGTAGCTAAGATTTTGGGCCCTCAAGAAAGAAGTTTTATCCCCTTGGGAGTTATATTGCCATCCCCTCCTTGAGAATGCATACCCTAGAGCTGGAATTTTCAAAACTGTTTTTTTTTTTAGCCTATACAAATTCTATGCAAATTCAATATATGAAATTGATAAAAGCATCATTTTAGTAGTATATGTGTACTTTAAATGTTAAATTATATAAACATGTTCTATCGTAAAGTCAGCTAGTGATTAAACGAGTTAATATCCTGGTAGTCTCCAGAAGGTTATCATTGAGTATATAATACTTGAATGTACCGCTTGTTTTATTTTTTAATCATAGTTTTAAGATATTTCAAAAGATATTTAAAAATTCAAATCAGACATTCGAGGAACACCTAAAATACCGGGACACAGTTTGAAAACCATTGCTCTAGAGTCTTCTGGAACATAGGCTTTGGAATCAGATGGGATGGGGTCTGAGTTTATTCTCAGTTCCACAATCTCCCAGCTATAAGATTGTGAGTAAGACTTAATGCTTCCATTATATCATTTGTAAAGTGGGTATTGGGATATTTACCTCATAGGGTAACTCCGAGGATTGAAAGAGATAATCAGTTGTGCCTGGCACATAGTAAGCACTCAGTAAACATTGGTTATCTTTTGCTTCACTCTGTGTCTTCATGTCTTCCACTGACCATAGCATCTGGTGCCTGAACACACAGCAAACTATAGCTGCAGAGGAATTTGTGGCCAAATCAAACAAGGAGGGGTTCCAGTATCACTCTCAGGGACTCTGTTTTTCTCCTCCTGGACCTGGAACAGGGAAGGGTATTATTACTCTGCCTGAGATCATGTTCAACTGGCATGAATCCCAGCTTGTTTTTTTTTTTTTTTTTTTTTTTTTAATATGTGAAACTGGTGGGCCCAGCTATGAACTCTTCATATTTGGAGTAATGTAAATCTTGTCTTGAAAATACAATCACTATCATTAAATGGAGACCACCCAGTTTTATAGGTGGAAACACCACATGCTGTTTTATAACAAACTTTCTTATAAACTGTGCTCCATCCTAATAGAATTTAGCAGTGCATGCCATTTTTCTTTCCCTTTGGCCACATGAGTAGTCTGTTTATGTACATTTATGGATCAGGTGCATCTTGAATGTAATGACAACCATGAAGTATCACTGACCAAATCTTTTTCAAAGCTCTAGTTGGGCTTGCTCTCCATAAAGATGAGAAATGACTTCGTGGGCTTTGGGACCAATGTAATTAAGAATACTACCCGATATAGATGTTATAAGGACAATTCAGAGATTCAGGCTGTGGTCTAGTCCCATCTGAATTGCTTCCGGGATTTGCTGTGGTCATCTATACAAGAGGCATTGTGAGTTCATGCAATGTGCATTCCTTCAGATCCATCAATGTGAAAACCAGATATGATGATTGCAGTAACCCCCTTCTTCACCCTCACCTGTTTGAAGAGGAAAAAATGATGTGGGCTGGGTGGGCGGGGGGAGGTGAGGGATGAGGAAAACATGCACAAGTGGTTCTCTGGGTTAATTTTAACATTTCTGCTAGGGAGAAAAATATGTCTTTCTCCCTTTGTATGTGTGTTGAAGCCTTTGGTTGATAAAACTGAAGTTCTACATCATAAGTTCCCATTTGGACTTTCAGTTCTGAGAACCTGCATCCAGTCAGCCTTATCACTTTGAAGGGAAATCACAATCACTAATGGAATCTGCTAGCTTTTCACATGCTGAAATTAGCTTTGATTCTTTCCCCTAAACATATGTTGAAAAGCAACATGCACATACTGTACACTGACCCATCAAAGCAATCAGTGCTGTGGAGGAAGTTTGTGGACTCACCTACTGGGGTTGGGAGAAATAAATGTATTTCTTTCAGGAGTAGAAACAGGATTTCTGAGCCCTCTTCTGGCCCCAAAGAAGGGAGAGACTCCTCCTTCCCTCCCTATGAAGAAAGAGAAAGTAAATGTCATGTTGCTTTGCGACTGTGAATAATAACATTTATGCTCTGAGATCGGTTTGCTTCTTTAATATGAAAAACGATATCCTGTTTGGATGAGACATTTCCTTGAATGCTTAGCATAAATTGAGCCCTTAAGCTTTTAACAAGAAATGCTGGGCTGTCTTGCCCGAAAACTCAGAGTGGATCTTGGAAACACTGCAGGTTCCTTGATTTGCAAAAACTTGCCTTTTCCATGAGATTACTAACAGCACTCGGTGTTTGATATTCAGGAAGAGTCATCTGAAATAATCCTTGTTTGGTTATCATTTTTTTTCTCTTTGTCTCATTATCTCTCTCTGATCCAAGTGCTCTCTTGTCCCTTTCTCTCTCTCTCTCTGTCTCTGTCTCTCTCTTCCCACTTCCTCTATCTCTCATGTGTTCACACACATACTTCTTTTCCTTTTTTTTTTTTTTAAATCACACTTTCAAGTGACACGGGCCCAGTTAAGGCATTACAAAGCTGAGCGGTAAGGATGCAGGAGCAGGAAATGCATTTTTCGTCACTCCCAGTGACAATTAAAATGACAACAACAAGGCCAGACTCTTCCATCATTGTTTTTTAATGCTGTCAGCACCAACTTTGCCAGAATTATCCTGTCTGATGCATGAGTGGACTTAAGTCATTTTTCATATTGTGCCACCCAGGGCCTCCATATCATTTAAGAGAGTAAATTAGCTTCCATCTCGTTTAAAGGAGCCCTGTAAAAACCCTTCTCAGCAACATGCTCCCTTAGCCAGAGAAGGTTAATTTGGTGGGCTGAGATGTGTCTTTGGATATAAAATCTCTCTCTCTGTAGCACAGATGATGGTTTGAATTCTGCTGTCAAGAGAGCAAAGGCATTTTGGTGAACTACTTTTGGGTCTCTAAGAGGACACCGCGGGTAATTTGGAATGAGTGAAATTGGGATTTTAGTGTGTGTATATATATATGTATATATGTATAAAAATATTCAAATATATTCATATATTCTATTCTAATACATAGTAACTATATCCATATATTCTATTCTAATATATATATAATATATTCATTATATATATACATACATACGTGTGTGTGTGTGTGTATTTATTTATCTATCTATTTATTTATTAGAGGTATCTAATATGTACCTTGATCATCATTCGGTTCTGGAGAACACACATAGGATGACAGAAACACTTGGCGTCCTTCCAAGGGAATATAAATTGCTAGTTGTTTCACAGTGTGGTTTGCACTTTTGTACCAGGCAACATGTAGCTCCCCGCGAGGAAAAGACTTTGCTGAACCTCTTTGAGAAAGGGTCCTTGCCCTGCTTCTCTCTTCTCATTTATACCCTACAATTGATAGTCTACTGATGGGCTCAGTGAGGTCCACAGAGGACCCGTATCATGTCTGCAGCTGCCAGAGACCTCAGAGAATTGGATTCTTTCAGTGGTTTTCTGAGGAGGGAATGAACTGAAGAGTTGACTGCTGGGCAGAGGCCAGGGCCACAAACATATCGCTCGGAGAGACTGAAGTCTGACCATTCTCACAACGTGTCAACTTCTAAAGTAGACCCTTGGGTGACATAAATCAATTCTTGATCAATAGGGAGCATGGGTAGTAGAAGCCCAACAAATCTAATTTGGCAAAGTCAACATATTTTTGTCTTCCTGGAGGTATAGGTGTATTTATTTGCCTGTCTAGAGACTGGGGCCTCACCAGGCCTCTTTTGCTTTTGTCCTTGTCTCCAACGGTTCATACAATATCTTTAAGCCTCCACTCGAGTGACTTAAAACAATTTGTTTTTTTTCTCTCTGAGGGCAAGGGCCCGGTTGTGCTGATCTCTGTGGCCCAGGACCTAGTGTAGCACCTGCACATTCTAGGTGCTTGGTGAATGTTGAAATGAATTCCGCTGACCGATTTATGAAAACGTTTTGAGAAAAAGAAGTATGATTTCGTGCCCTTGTGCCAAGCCTTTCCCAGCCTTAGTTCAGGTACATGCTTGGAGAAAGTGCAGAAACCATGGCATGGAGAAGGGTTATAAATCACTCAAGTAAAGTCAAAGGAAGTTGAACGTCCCTGGGAACTCATCAATCCTAATTTACTAGGAGTGGGAGGTGTTTCACATTTCAAATTCTGGCTTTCTGGTTTTCGAGGGTAATGCTGTATTGACCAATTGTTCATGCCCAGTGTTTCCTCCCCGACTTTTCATCTGTGAATAGCAATCTCATTGATGTTGGGAGATGTTCATGGATGTTGAAAGCATTTCACTTTGTTGTTTAAAGAAGCCTTTGTCCTGAAGGCATGAGATTATTCTTTCACGTGAGGTGGAAAGGAAAATAAGAAAGCCTCCCTCTGTCCTTGGGTTCACATGGTAGAAACTCTTTCTGGCAGCAATAAAAGCCTTTGGAGGAGACCTTTCATTGTGAGTGTTTCATGTTAAGTATAGCACATGGGGTCGATGCTAAATCCCAATTTACTCAGCTGTATTTTCCAAGATTTGTTCCCTGGCAGCACAGAAGCTCTGTGCAAGCTCCATCAGGCCACTGCAGACCCAGCCAGAGGATTTGAATATTAATGCCATTCGAGTTTCCTTTTAGAAGAAGCCCTCTTAGTCACAATAGTGAGACATTGCCTGCAAGTCTATGACGGAACGTGAGAATAAAGAGTTCAGAGTGTATCACTAAAAGGAGGGATCAAGAAAATGCACACAAGTCATGTCCAACTGTCCACCCTGTCCACCCTTCTCTCTATCATTGTGTGGAGAATGCTTTCACCGGGGAGGTACTCATTGCATAATGAAGTCTTGTCATTTGGGAGCCAAAATAAAATCAGTTTTCCATGTAGTCAGATACATTCTTGATGGGATTTTGAGCCTCACAAAAGAATGTTGCAGATTCCTTCCACTCACATCAAGCATCTAAACATTGATCTGGAGAAACAAAGAAATGGAAAAAGAAAAATGAGTTTGTTGTCAAATTGCAATACCACATTTTTGTATTGCTGGCTGATATATCTGTAATTCTTATCTGCCATTCCTCCATCGAGTGTGTGTGTGTGTGTGTGTGTGTGTGTGGTGTGTATAATTTTTCCCTCCAAACCTGCAAAACATTGCAAAACTGGATTTAAATATTTCAGGCGGACTGCGCCCAGCATTTGCATTCCTCTGACTCATTCAGAGAAGAGACATCTGAGCAGAAATACAGCAGATAAAAGAGAAACCATTAATCCAAGGAAGATTACTGGCACAGAATCTTTATCCTGTATCCTTCCTGAAATGAGACAAAAATCTCACTATGTACATCCCTCTGGCTTAGCTTCAGGTAGTAAGCAATATAGAGGTATAGACATGGTCCTTTTTAAAGGCACACCGCATTTGTATGCACTCTGAAACGTCATCCTTCTGTTAGATTCCTGTTTTCTTCCCCAGCATCGTTTGCGCTTGCTCTCATTCCTTCCACTGTAGCTTTCTAATTGGGACTCTTCCTTCCCCAGGATGTTAGAGTTGACTTTTAAAAGACCATTACGTAAAGTCCAGGGTAGTACTAAGTGCTCTGGGCCATGAGGAGAAGAGACAGGGTCTCAGCTTAACTCATTAACTATAGGACTATAGGTATAACGTTAATTTCTTCATCTGTTAAATGGGCAGATAATGAACCTTATGCCATACTTTACACACAGCGATGTTGAGTTCATTTGAAGAAGCTTTGAGAGTAGAAGCAATGTGAAAATACAAGCTGTAATATTTTTAAGCATAATATTCAGAGCAAGTTGAGTACAGAACTATGTCATTTGGGGAGTATTAGTCCTATTTACTAAGAACATTGAAATAAGCCTTTCTTAGGAACTTTCCTGCCTTCTTAATTGAAGCCAAATACTGTAATAGTCATTACCTTTGCCATTTCTTGAGCATTTACTGGCTGTGCCAGACATTATTCAGGAATTATCGCGTTCCATTCTTACAACAATGCTGAGAAGTGTTATCTATTAACACTTTTATTTTGAAGATGAAGAAATTGAAGCTCAGAGAGGGTGAGCTCAAAGATAGACAGCTAATGGGGGTCTGGATTTGAACTCAGGTTTGAGTTTAAACTCTATAGCTTAAACTCTAAATTATTTCTAGTATATCATCCTGCTGCTGCAATTTCCAACAGTCCAATCAGGTTTAGGTTCTCAACTTTTTAATTTTTTTTTGACTGCGTTGGGTCTTTGTTGCAGCACGCGGCTTTCTCTACTTGCCCT
Source organism: Delphinapterus leucas (assembly GCF_059928025.1). Taxonomy (NCBI): domain Eukaryota; kingdom Metazoa; phylum Chordata; class Mammalia; order Artiodactyla; family Monodontidae; genus Delphinapterus; species Delphinapterus leucas. The sequence goes on from NC_143134.1 coordinate 98,120,761, forward strand.
GAGCGAGGGCTACTCTTTGTTGCAGTGTGCGGGCTTCTCATTGCGGTGGCTTCTCTTGTTGTGGAGCATGGGCTCTAGGCACGTGAGCTTCAGTAGTTGTGGCACACGGGCTTAGTTGCTCCGTGGCATGTGGGATCTTCCTGGACCAGGGCTTGAACCTGTGTCCACTGCATTGGCAGGTGGATTCTTAACCACTGCACCACCAGGGAAGCCCTATGTTCTCAACTTTTATGTTTCTCCATTTACGTATTTCCACTTTAGATGGATGAGAATATGTACAGTTATAAGTGTATTAATACATGGTGGCTTAATAAGCAACTTCCAAGTTTAACAAACCTCGCTGTCCTTTCACGATGAACCGCCCCAGTCTATGGGTCAGGCCCAGTGCCTCTCTCATTCCTGATGAAAACCAGGAGTACTGGCCCTCACTCTCACACATAAAGTGGCATTCTTACCCCAAGTGTCCCATGATGAGGGCAGTGCCAAGCCTGAATCTCCCACGGAGAGGTGAAACTGGTCTGAGATGTCTCTGGTCACTGCACTTGTCTCCATCTTTATGTATAGGAAAGGTGTTATCGAATGAAGTGCTCTAGAACCCCCCAACAGCCCTGCTCTCTGCAGATGGAAGCGATGATGATGCTTTAAAGCAGGGGTTGGCAAAGTGAGGGGCCAGCTAGTAAATACTGTAAGCTTTGTAGGCCACAGGGTTCTGTCATTAAGTACTGAACTTTGTCATTATAGTGCCAATGCAGCCATAGGTGATATTGATATATCAGTGAATGAGTGTGGCTGGGTTCCAATAAAGCTTTATTTACAAATACAGGCAGTGATCTAGATTTGGACTGTGGGTATAATTTGCCAACCCCTGACTACAAGGAAGGTGACTCCAATATTTTGAGTAGAGGTGATAGTCAAGAGTTGTTCATCCTGTTTTCATTTCAGTGGGCCGCCTTAACCTAAGGTCAAAAGAGCATGGACGATAGTTTTCCTCTCTAGACGTTGTCCTTTTTTAAGATTACTAGACAAATATAAGGCAGGATGACAAGGATGATGGCAGTTATGAAATAATGAAGCTACTCACAACCATCTGAAATTGGCATAAGCAGTTGTTTCCATCTCAAACAATAATTGGAAGTCAAATTTTTTTCTGACCGCTGTGCTGCTGATGGCCATACTTGTCATTGGCCGTTTTTAACATAATGTATTTCCACGTTGCAACAATAGCAAAACCTACTGTGTCCAATTAAATCGCCGCTTTCAGCAGCCCAGGTAGCGTGATCGCTTTCTGGAGAAATATCTATGTCCTTGTGACCTTATCTTCTTATACTTTGCATTCAGCTCTGAAATTAAATTGCAGGAAATGATTCAGTTTTGAACCATTCCATTCAACAAGGCAGAAGCCAAAAGTTCTCCTAGGAGTGACAGACACGTGGACTGCTTTTTTAGATGGGAAACGTCTTTAAGCAGCCTCTGTAAACTGGGCCAGAGGTTCAAACATCTCCAGGCCTGGTGGGGCTTCAGCTTTCAGATTTGCTCCAGCTAGTTTTTATTTCTGACAAAGACACTTATTCAGATAAAGGGAGTTTGCCTTCCTCGTTTCCTAGGAAACTTTTTTTTTTTTTTTTAAGTTCCCTGGAAAAGCCTCTTCTAGAGGCATTCTCAATCTAACTTCCTCTTCTGGTTAAGAACCTGAAGGTGTACAACATTAAAACTTGAGGTAATGGAGAGTAATGCCAACTGGGACTAAGCTGTGATTATTTTGTTGATTTAAACTGACAGGTGAGGTCAGAATAAAATCTTCTTTCTGCTGTAATTTAGGGGCTAGGAACCATAATGCCTTTTTTCCCCCTAATAATACTCAAATTATCCATTCATAGTGACTTGATTTCAGGTTTGAAGCTGGAGATCGCAGTAATAATCTTTCTCAGTATGAAGCACTTATGGAGTAGTCTTTGCCATTTTTAATTGCACTTTCCCCTCATGCCCTTATTAATTATCTCTCTAGTTCCTCTTAGGTCTTGTCACGATGCCAGATACTGAAATAGAAAGGTTTAGTTATTTCCAAAGACATCCAGAAGGGACAGGTTTTACAACTTGCTGTTTTTGACTCTTAAAGGTTCATACTTTCAGAGAGTATGCTTCATGAAAATTGGGGTGCTTTATGCAAACTGAGTGCCCCCCGCCCGGATTTCCTGTTCATAACAGACCCTTGGGAGTGTTACTTGCTTGGAGCATTCTTGGCCTTCTCACAAAGCAAGGTGTTTTGTGAGCCTAGTGAAGGTCATTGGCTCCCAAATGCTCCTGGGATCACATACCACCTCCTCTAATATGACTTCCATCTAAATTTCCCTGTACTTTTTTGTTGTTGTTGTTTTTTGTTTCTTGCGGTACGCGGGCCTCTCACTGTTGCAGCCTCTCCCATTGCGGAGCACAGGCTCCGGACGCGCAGGCTCAGCGGCCATGGCTCACGGGCCCAGCCGCTCCGCGGCATGTGGGATCTTCCCGGACCGGGGCACGAACCCGTGTCCCCTGCATCGGCAGGCGGACTCTCAACCACTGCGCCACCAGGGAAGCCCTAAATTTCCCTGTACTTTTGCCTTCTCAGACAGGCAATTCCCTTCAGTGTGCCCAAACTAGTCACAGCATTTTTCTGCATCAGTGCTCGCGTCTTTTCCTGCATTTGGAATATCCTCGTCCATGCCCCAGTCTGTTGAAATCTTACATATGACTCTTCAAGCCTCATCAAACTTTCCATTTTTGCAAAGAGCCTTTTATAAACCCTCCTTTGACTCTGCTTGGGTACTTGGATTATGCTTCTTTTTGTGGCGTTATGCTGTCTGGCTGGATGTCGTAACCATTAGTAATCTGGTCTTAACTGTCCCAGCTCGATTGTGAACTCCTTGAACAAGAAGGTGCTGATTCATTTTTGTAGTCTACCCCCCACCCCGAGTGCTTTGCAGGGTGTTGTGTGTAGTAGTTTCCTACTTAGGCTCATCGAACTCAATTGCAACAAAATATTCCAGTTCAGTTCTGGAGGATCTACTCCAGAGAAGGTTGGTAACAAAGATGGTCCTCTGAAAGAACAGGGCTGTACTACCAGGGCTTTGAACACTCCAGGGAAGTAGGCGAGGCCTGAAACAAACTTGATCCTAAAACTTATTGGAAGTAGCAATACCACAAAATTCCCTTCCTCCACTCTTTGTGACAGAGACGTGAGAAAATGAGACAGTGAGACAATCCTTTGGCAGTAAAACAAAAAAATCTCTGTGACTGAGAGGTGATATGAGCTGAATATATATAAAGGGCTTAATTTTTTGGATTAGAAATATCTATAAATTGTAGAAGGAACATTTTGGAGTTATAGTGGGATCTTTTTGAGGTTGACTACAACCTTTTCGTACAAAAATATTCTTTGTGATGAGTGTTAGAGATGAGTCTTGCCCAGAGAGGCATCTTTTATGTTTTACTCTTAAAGAATAATTCCAGTTCTCAAACTTACCCTCTTCTAACTTGTAGGGCAGTTGGGTGTCTTCTAACTGAATGATCTTGGCAGGACGTCCTGGGCTTCTGAGGAGGTTAGCATTCCAGCAAACGTTTGGCTTAGAGAATTCCTAAAACAGAAACATGTACTCTGAACGGCAGTTAAAATTCAAGAAGTCAGTGGAAGCTGTGTGTGTGTGTGTGTGTGTGTGTGTGTGAGTGTGAGAGAGAGCGCGTGCGCACGTGTTGCACTCTCTGGAATGTGAGAGCTAGTGTTCTCCCTCACAATTTGTTTTTTTTCCTCTCACCCTGATTACACACTCAGATCCCATATGTAACAGAGTGTATATTATGTTATTCTCAGACTATTTTAAAGGAAACTAAACATTCCTTCCTTCATGAGTCAGTCTCCTAGTTGTGGTGTAGAAAAAGGCAACCTGGCAGAGAAGCTGATGAAATGACAGATTATTTTTTTGTTAATGGGCTTAAACGTTCTGTGATATTCTAAGTCTGAAGCATCAGCTGAGTAGCATTCCTTTTTGTGTGTATGTTTTAAAAGTGCTCGTTGTGGTTGAATGTTAATAGTCCGGCCATTGATCTCTGAAGACACAGAGTATCTTTCCAAATGTGCTGACTATGACGTTTCATACAATTTTATGTTCTTGGTGTGGAGAGGAAAGAGAGGACAAATATATACTGATGCGATTTGTTTGTCTTTGACATTTTGACGTTTGGGAGTCTTTCCTTATACATCTATTCCTTCATCCCCCATCCCTCCATCCAGCAAACATTTAATGTGTATCCCTACTCAGTGCCAAGCCCTGAGCTAGGAGCTGGGAAGTGTTTGTCAAAAAGCAAAGCCCCCATAGAAGACAACGAAAGAACAGTTTCCAAGAAAAAAAGCTTCAGACGGTTCCCCGATCACTGCCCTTTCAGAGCCTCTGTTGTCTGCTACTGGCCTGATACAAACCCTCTTCCCTCCTTTTCTAACCCCACAGCCCTGAAGACCTTTGTGTGCTTTAGAGGTCAGCTCACAGATGTGGCCCTGGGACACCCTCCTCTTTATCTATATTGTACTTACAAGAGATGGAGACACATGGGTCTTTTCTAATTTTTTTCCTTTTTCTTTTTTGATTAGCATCTGCAAAATGGCCTCAGTCCATTGCTTTAAACTAACTAATCCGGCTTGTTAAGATGGAGATTGTCATCCACAAGTTGTTATTAGCAGGCTTCTAAAGGAAGAGGGTTTCAGGCAGAGCAGGGCGGGCTTGGAGAAAGGTTATATAATATAATATGTTCTTCAGGCGCCATATGAGGGGGAGACAATGCTGCCTTACAGGACCTGTTCTCAAGTGCTGCTTAGAGGCTTACATAGTCCTGCCTATTCTACCTCATGAAAAGGGAGATCCAATCATTGCTTTCTGGAAACTATTCTCCTCATCTCTTTGGCTGTCATATGTATTTAACAGTAGTGCCCTCAAGGACAATGGGGTGGGGAAGTGTGCTAGGGGGCTCCAGCCTCCAGCCTGTAGTTTTTCATTTCACATTGCAGGCTTTGCTAAGAATGGTCTTCTTTGTTTCCATTTTGAGTCATGGCTGAATTCTTATATGTTGTCTGATCTTCAAGCTCAAATACCCAAGGGACCAGGCAGCTGTGAATCAACCCTGTGTGTGTGTGTGTGTGTGTGTGTGTGTGTGTGTGTGTGTGTGTGTGAGCTAGCAGGTACTATAGCAAAGAAGACAGTATACTTTTCCTTATTTCTTTAAATCGATAGGGATTTGGAGGAAAAGACTTTAATAAAATAGAATTGTGACTGATTATTTTCCCCTTTCCGAGCACTGCTGTAAAATCAGAGGGTTATGAATAGCATGAGGGAAAAAATAATAAAAAACCCATTTCTAATGTAGTCCTGTGGTTTTAAACCCAAACCTTCGATTTATAATGAAAGCTCAGTGTCTATACACTAACCTCCACCTTATGAGATGGATCTCCTTTCTGATTGCAGAGCGTAAGGAAATCTTCCACATGCTTTCACTTATTGGGAAGGTACACGGTTGCTTATCTGTTGTTTTTCTTCCACAAAGTCTATGATTTGGAAGTTCGACATCATGTATTTTTTTGCCCCAGGCCAGATGTTTTATCCTGGTACGTTAAGTCATCATGACATGCTGCCACGAAGTGGAAACAACTGCTAGTCTTAATATCACTCCATGTCTTTATTGCAAGGTATATCCCATGCATCTTAATTCCTCATATTCTCCCTCTCTGTTGTTCTCTGATCTTCTTCCTCCCAACCCCGCCCCCCCCTTGCTCCTGAAGCAGGCATATTGTAATTGCATGACAGTCATGTCCCAGTACCTAAAGAGGTTCTAGATAGCGTGATGAATATGCAGCGCATTATCTCCCAGGATGTGTGCCTGTCTCTTTAATCACAGCTGGAATGCAAAATCGGGCTCCACCTTTCAACTCTATCTCCATCATGCTGAGAGAGTGAGAGAGAGCGAGACGGAGACTGCTAGACAGCTGGAAAGAGATTGCAGCTCAGATGTCCTGAAAAACAGCAAATCCCTCAGACCTGGCAGATTCTGTTACCATGAGAACTGCAGATATTTCCATTGTGATGGTTCGCTCCAGCAGCCATCTGTTACACCCATTTGATTAGGAAGTACAGTTCAGCTTGTATGGGGTTTTCATCACACCTTATCCCAGGGCTGTATACAGAGGCTCTTGCTTTTTTATATGCTAAACTCCAAGGCTTCGAAGTACTGTAATTTACCGAGGCGGAGGGCATTTAATGAAATGGTATGAGAAGGTCACCGAAGCCGAAGACCGAAGCTCCAAGAAGAAATGCACACAGGAGATGTAAAAGAGGATTAGACTCCACAGCAGAAGTGCAACCAACTCAGAAAATTAACCATACTTAGCAATCCCTCTTCTCTTGGTGGAGGGGAGTGAAATGAAGACCTAGGTTCTGAGACCTGGGTGGAGGGAGGTGTTTTGTGTAGTCATGGCATGAAGACTTCCAGAGCGGTAATTCTGTCTTAGGACTCCAGGACGGTCAAAAGAAAGGGGGAGAAGGGTAGTGCCTCAAACCCATCTCATCAGTTCAGTTGCAACCACTGTGTAAAGATTCCATTAGCTCTAAAAATTTTATGATGCCATCTAACTTTTCTGTAGACACAAAACGACCTTAAAAGTTCCTTGAAGCAGTGCTGTAATTTACAGGTTTAAACCAGTTATTTGGACTAGTTGCCCCTCTGTGTATTTTTGTACAGGAGGAAATGCTGATGGTACATCAAATAGAAATAAAAATAGGAATTCCCTTCAATTAAGACTCTCCAAATGCCCTTCCCGGGCGGTAGGCATTCTAGGTCCAAGCTTCCAGGAGGGTTGGTGGAGTCTGGAAGGAGCTGCCTAGAGTGTCTTAAATTGACTGGAGTTCCTGTAAATCCGGGAAACTAATTAAATGCTTACACAGCAACGTGAATTTGTGATTGCTGCACTGGGGCCCTTGGTGTGGCCTCCCTTTGTTTCCCAGCCTGCATTTTCTAGAACGGACTCTGGTAATATATCACTCAGGTTGGGCAAGAGCTGCCCAATTTTCTGAACTTGGTAAGTTTGCAAGTCCCATTACATCCCATTCTCTCTGTTGGTTGGGTTGCTGGGTGACTCTTTCTGAACAAGGGAGAAACTTCCCCGATCTGATTGCGCTGCAGGCTAGAGAACTCCTCCCCACTCTCCTTTCCTGGTCTGGTGTTGGCTTGCCATCCAGGGAGGATGGGATGTCTGGAGGAACCAGAAAACTCATTCCCAGCTTTGATGCCAAAGATACATTTCTGGCAAAATAAAATCAGTGACTAGGACCTTGGAGATGAAAAATTGGGACAAGATGTCATTGTTGTTTTGTTGTTTTTTTTTCTGAAAAGTGGATTTTTTAAACCTTTGCAGTGGAAAGGCTCAAACTTCATGGATGAGGACCTGTGTTTTCTTTGAGTGAGGAGACAGCTGGCTTAGCCAGCAGCTGAAGGTCCAAATGAATCATGGTGCCTCCTTTGACAATGGGTTGTTAGAAGGCTCTCTTCCATCCCAGCAACAAATGCCTGGCACTGTGATCTTCCAGTGGTGTTGACTTTCCCATTAAACCTCAATCCTACACCCTGGAGATCACCCTTTCTCCAAGGTTTTTGAGGGCCCTGGTTTTATGAACACTGGGTCTGTCTCTGAAAGACAACAGATGCAATGAGGGCCCGAATGGAAACAATAAATACCATTCAGATTTCCCTTACAGAACTTCTTATAGCGGTGCCTTTGTTGAAGGAAACACGGACTAAAATGCCTTCCCCCTCCCTCCCTTCTCCCCCCAGCCCCCTTTCACTGCTAAGATCTCCACCACCTTTGGAAAGCAAAGGTTAAGTGTCTGAGGCAAAATCAGTTGACACACAAAAGAGACTAAAGCGAATGTATCACTCACTCGCCAACAATTCGGTGGGGCGGAGAGCTTCTGGGGAGGGGAATGAATTTTACTTGAAGCCAGAAGAAAAGCAGTCCTTGGAGGGGAGTGCTCGCTAGAAATATTCTCCTTTGAGCTGGGATGTTAACAGTGGCACCTTCTGACTTAATGTGGCATCTTTCTTCATCGTTATCAATCTCATGAGAGCTTTCCTGCCATCTGTACCATTCGTGCTTCAGGCTCCCATATGAAAGTCCAATCTGGCAGCATAAATACTGGCTAATGAAGAGTAGGTGTCTGACTGACTGGAGAGAAGGGATCCTGTGTCAACGATGGGGCAGAATTCATTCATTTAAAAAGAATATTCCGCATTTCTACAGCCATTCAGGAAGAAATCCTCTCTCCTTCTCTCTTTTTTTCCCCTCCCTCCCTCTCTTATCCTCCTTTCTCATTTTCTTCCTGTGTCATCCTATGTTAATGGAGTTCATGCAAAAGTCAGCATAAAAATGGTCTTTGCCTAAAATGTTATACCTCGGAGATTAAAAATAGGAATGTAATGTGGACTTGCCGACATGTGGTGGGTTATTTCTTTCTCTTCAGTGGGAAAGCTATAACTACATAGATTAGCAAAACTTGTGCAAGAATGGATGTAAAACAGATTTATCTCTGTGTCAGCTTTATCTGATCCATTTGGCCTTGCAGAGTTTGGATGGCTTCCTTTGTTACGATAACCAGCTTTCAAACATCTATATCCTTAGGGTATTAAATGTCAGCTTCCTGATGTACCAGTCAAGGAGAGAGGGTGGGCAATCTGTGGCTGGGGAAGTACTCTTTGTGTGCAAGGCAGAGGGGTTGCTTGTGTACCGAGGCTGGCCGCTGGGATGACCTCCAGAAACTCCTACCACTTACCCGTGTCACCGTGTAGGGGTGCTGAAGCACCACTGCCATTAATATCTTTCTACAAAGAATTCAGAAGGATTTCCTGTCACTGACAAGGACAGATTTGTTAGAGGTCTCTCAAGGAAATGGACAATAACTAATTAATTGACTCTCCAGGACTTTCCGTGCTGTCGTTCTTCATTTATCTGTTCTTGTTTCTCAACAGGCAGGTCTAGCTCTCCTTTTTTATTCTTTCCTTCCTTTCTTTCCCCCTTTCATTATATCTGTCACTCCCGTATTTCCCTCTTGCTTCATTCTCTCCCAGCTCTTTTTCTCTCTCTTTTTTAATTGAAGTTTTGAATTTTATTTATTTTTTTATACAGCAGGTTCTTATTAGTTATCTATTTTATACATATTTAGTGTATATATATATATCACTCCCAATCTCCCAATTCATCCCACCACCGCCCCCCCCGACCCCCCACCCCGCCACTTTCCCCCCATGGTGTCCATACGTTTGTTCTCTACATCTGTGTCTCAATTTCTGCCCTGCAAACCGGTTCATCTGTACCATTTTTCTAGGTTCCACATATATGCGTTAATATATGATATTTGTTTTTCTCTTTCTGACTTACTGCACTCTGTATGACAGTCTCTAGATGAATCCACGTCTCAATGAATGACCCAATTTCGTTCCTTTTTATGGCTGAATAATATTCCATTGTATATATGTACCACATCTTCTTTATCCATTTGTCTGTCGATGGGCATTTAGGTTGCTTCCATGTCCTGGCTATTGTAAATAGTGCTGCAATGAACATTAGGTGCATGTGTCTTTTTGAATTCTGGTTTTCTCTGGGTATATGCCCAGTAGTGGGATTGCTGGGTCATATGGTAATTCTATTTTTAGTTTTTTAAGGAACCTCCATACTGTTCTCCATAGTGGCTGTATCAATTTACATTCCCACCAACAGTGCAAGAGGGTTCCCTTTTCTCCACACCCTCTCCAGCATTTGTTGTTTGTAGATTTTCTGATGATGCCCATTCTAACTGGTGTGAGGTGATACCTCATTGTAGTTTTGATTTGCATTTCTCTAATAATTAGTGATGTTGAGCAGCTTTTCATGTGCTTCTTGGCCATCTGTATGTCTTCTTTGGAGAAATGTCTATTTAGGTCTTCTGCCCATTTTTGGATTGGGTTGTCTGTTTCTTTAATATTGAGCTGCATGAGCTGTTTATATATTTTGGAGATTAATCCTTTGTCTGTGGATTCATTTGCAAATATTTTCTCCCATTCTGAGGGTTGTCTTTTCGTCTTGTTTATGGTTTCCTTTGCTGTGCGAAAGCTTTTAAGTTTCATTAGGTCCCATTTGTTTATTTTTGTTTTTATTTCCATTTCTCTAGGAGGTGAGTCAAAAAGGATCTTGCTGTGATTTATGTCAAAGAGTGTTCTTCCTATGTTTTCCTCTAAGAGTTTTATAGTGTCTGCTCTTACATTTAGGTCTCTAATCCATTTTGAATTTATTTTTGTGTATGGTGTTAGGGAGTGATCTAACTTTATTCTTTTACATGTAGCTGTCCAGTTTTCCCAGCACCACTTATTGAAGAGACTGTCTTTTCTCCATTGTATATCCTTTCCTCCTTTGTCATAGATTAGTTGACGATAGGTGCGTGGGTTGATCTCTGGACTTTTATCTTGTTCCATTGATCTATATTTCTGTTTTTGTGCCAGTACCATATTGTCTTTATTACTGTAGCTTTGTAGTATACTCTGAAGTCAGGGAGCCTGATTCCTCCGGCTCCGTTTTTTTCCCTCAAGACTCCTGTGGCTTTTCGGGGTCTTTTGTGTCTCCATACAAATTTTAAGATTTTTTGTTCTAGTTCCATAAAAAATGCCATTGGTAATTTGTTAGGGATTGCACTGAATCTGTAGACTGCTTTGGCTAGTATAGTCATTTTCACAATATTGATTCTTCCAATCCAAGAACATAGTATATCTCTCTATCTGTTGGTATCATCTTTAATTTCTTTCATCAGTGTCTTAGAGTTTTCTGCATACACGTCTTTTGTCTCCCTAAGTAGGTTTATTCCTAGGTATTTTATTCTTTTTGTTGCAATGGTAAATGGAGTGTTTCCTTAATTTCTCTTTCAGATTTTTCATCATCAGTGTATAGGAATGCAAGAGATTTCTGTGCATTAATTTTGTATCCTGCAACTTTACCAAATTCATTGATTAGCTCTAGTAGTTTTCTGGTGGCATCTTTAGCACTCTCTATGTATAGTATCATGTCGTCTGCAAACAGTGAGAGTTTTACTTCTTCTTTTCCAATTTGTATTACTTTTATTCTTTTTTCTTCTCTGATTGCCATGGCTAAGACTTCCAAAACTATGTTGAATAATAGTGGTGAGAGTGGACATCCTTGTCTTGTTCCTGATCTTAGAGGAAATGCTTTCTCTTTTTCACCATTGAGAATGATGTTTGCTGTGGGTTTGTCATATATGATCTTTATTATGTTGAGGTAGGTTCGCTCTATGCCCACTTTCTAGAGAGTTTTTATCATAAATGGGTGTTGAGTTTTGTCAAGAGCTTTTCCTGCATCTATTGAGATGATCATATGGTTTTTATTCTTCAATTTGTTAATATGGTGTATCACATTGGTTGATTTGCATATATTGAAGAATCCTTGCATCCCTGGGATCAATCCCACTAGATCATGGTGTATGATCCTTTTAATGTGTTGTTGGGTTCTGTTTGGTAGTATTTTGTTGAGGATTTTTGCCTCTATATTAATCAGTGATATTGGTCTGTAATTTTCTTTTTTTGTAGTATCTTTCTCTGGTTTTGGTATCAAGGTGATGGTGGCCTCGTAGAATGAGTTTGGGTGTGTTCCTTCCTCTGCAATTTTTTGGAAGAGTTTGAGAAGGATGGGTGTAGCTCTTCTCTAAATGTTTGATAGAATTCACCTGTGAAGCCATCTGGTCCTGGGCTTTTGTTTGTTGGAAGATTTTTAATCACAGTTTCAATTTCATTACTTGTGGTTGGTCTGTTCATATTTTCTGTTTTTTCCTGGTTCAGTCTTGGAAGGTTATACCTTTCTAAGAATTTGTCCATTTCTTCCAGGTTGTCCATTTTATTGGCATAGGGTTGCTTGTAGTAGTCTCTTAGGATGCTTTGTATTTCTGTGGTGTCTGTTGTAACTTCTCCTTTTTCATTTCTAAATTTATTGATTTGAGTCCTCTCCCTCTTTTTCTTGATGAGTCTGGCTAATGGTTTGTCAATTTTGTTTATCTTCTGAAAGAACCAGCTTTTAGTTTTATTGATCTTTGCTATTGTTTTCTTTGTTTCTATTTCATTTATTTTTGCTCTGATCTTTATGATTTGTTTCCTTCTGTTAATTCTGGGTTTTGTTTGTTCTTCTTTCTCTAGTTCCTTTAGGTGTAAGGTTAGATTGTTTATTTGAGATTTTTCTTATTTCTTGAGGTAGGCTTGTGTAGCTATAATCTTCCCTCTTAGAACTGTTTTTGCCACATCCCATAGGTTTTGGATCGTTGTGTTTTCATTGTCATTTGTCTCTAGGTATTTTTTGATTTCCTCTTTGATTTCTTCAGTGATCGCTTGGTTATTTAGTAATGTATTATTTAGCCTCCATGTGTTTGTGTTTTTATGTTTCTTTTCCCTGTAATTGATTTCTAATCTCATAGTATTGTGGTTAGAAAAGATGCTTGATATGATTTCAGTTTTCTTAAATTTACTGAGGCTTGATTTGTGACCCAAGATGTGATCTATCCTGGAGAATGTTCCGTGCACACTTGAGAAGAAAGTGTAATCTGCTGTTTTTGGATGGAATGTCGTATAAATATCAATTAAATCTATCTGGCCTATTGTGTCATTTAAAGCTTCTGTTTACTTATTAATTTTCTGTTTAGATGATCTGTCCATTGGTGTAAGTGAGGTGTTAAAGTCCCCCACTATTATTGTGTTACTGTCGATTTCCTCTTTTAGAGCTGTTAGCAGTTGCCTTATGTATTGAGGTGCTCCTACGTTTGGTGCATATATATTTATAATTGTTATATCTTCTTCTTGGACTGATTTCTTGATCATTATGTAGTGTCCTTCCTGTCTCTTGCAACATTCTTTATTTTAAAGTCTGTTTTATGTGATATGAGTATTGTTACTCCAGCTTTCTTTTGATTTCCATTTTAATGGAATATCTTTTTCCATCCCCTCACTTTCAGTCTGTATGTGTCCCTAGGTGTGAAGTGGGTCTCTTGTAGACAGCATATATATATATAGGTCTTGTTTTTGTATCCATTCAGCAAGCCTGTGTCTTTTGGCTGGAGCATATGATCCATTCACGTTTAAGGTAATTATCGATATGTATGTTCCTATGACCATTTTCTTAATTGTTTTGGGTTAGTTTTTGTAGGTCCTTTTCTTCTCTTGTGTTTCCCACTTAGAGAAGTTCCTTTAGCATTTGTTGTAGAGCTGGTTTGGTGGTGCTGAATTCTCTTATCTTTTGCTTGTCTGTAAAGCTTTTGATTTCTCCATCGAATCTGAATGAGATCCTTGCTGGGTAGAGTAATCTTGGCTGTAGGTTCTTCCCTTTCATCACTTTAAGTATATCATGGCACTCCCTTCTGGCTTGTAGAGTCTCTGCTGAGAAATCAGCTGTTAACCTTATGGGAGTTCCCTTGTATGTTGTCATTTTTCCCTTGCTGCTTTCAATAATCTCTCTGTCTTTAATTTTTGCCAATTTGATTACTGTGTGTCTCGGCATGTTTTTCTCTCTCTTTTATAGACTCTGTGCATAAAAAAACAAAAAACCAAACCAAACGAAACCCTAGAAGGGCACGTGTATTCAAAGGTTTTTCTAGGAATAGGGGTCATTTCTTCAGAGTCTGAAAAGTGTCATCTTCCAGGGTTGGAAGGGGCCTCAGAAGTTTCTACTTTGTACTGGATATGTAAATAATCTTTAGTATCTTTGGTAAGGAATTGCAAAGGTTTTGTTAAAAGCCTATAGTGATTGTGTACCTATATGTGTATCTGTATCTACATCTATAATTTCCTATGTAATTAAATGGAAATTTCATCATAACCTGAAAACAGTTCCATGAGACCTTGAATACACCATGTAGATGTTACTTCATCTTTCTCCTCATAATTGGGCTGCCTGGCTCATTGGGTTGGAGCAGGGCATCAATAAACTCAAGGTTGGCTGTTCTCTTTTCAGTCACTGTGCACAGAGAGCCTGAATTCCCAGTATGCCTGCTCCACTGCCTTTGTTTTTGTGCCCATCTATGTCTAGAAGTACAAGGCATGTAGTGGGGTCATTGGAGGTGGCTCTAGATCAAAGCAGACAGGTCTGGGATTGAATCCTGGCCCTGCCACTTTCTTTATGTATGTGAGCTTCAGCAGTCATTGGACCTCTTGGTGCCTCAGTTTTACCTTCTGGAAAGTGGGGATACCAACTTCTTGAATCTCAGTAGTTTATTGTATGAATCAGATGAAGTAAGCCCGTGAGCATGTTGGAAACTTAGTGCTATCTCAAGGGTGACCAGCTGTCCCAGTTCACCTAAGAGTGGAGGGTTGCTTGGGGCACAGGACTTTCAGTGCTAAAACTGGGAAAAACTGGGATGGTTGGTCATCCTACTCAGAGTCCAGCTTAAACAGTGATTCCAGAGGGTAATGGAACTTTCTCCATGGTTGAAGGAAGTCTTGTTTTTGTTTGTTTGTTTGTTTTACGTGGACTAGCTGCATGCTCTATTTTGGATCAGTGGGCGGATCGCTGGTTTGGAGAAGGCTTACTCACTGTCTCTCCCGTCAGTGTCTCAAGGGGTGGTGTGAAACTTTAAAACAAAAGTTTGCAAATGTTTAAAATGAAGCGAGCACAGATTCCTTCGTCTGAGTTGGAGCGTATTCATTCTTCAAGACCCAGTACCTTTGTTACCCCATTCATGAGCCCTTACTCATGAGATCCCTCTCCTCAGCACGAGCTGTGCTTTTAGGGGATAATGTGTTAGGTTATTGTTTTACCTCCAAGTATATTTTTAAACTCCTTGAAGCCAGACAGCCTGCCTTATATTTTCTGAGTATTCACTGAATGAATGAATAAATGAGAGAATGAATGATTTATAAGTGGGGAAATGAGTCAGAGGGAATAAATGGGGCATGAGGGAGCAAATAAATGCATGAATAAATTAATGATTTTTCTGTGTTAATTAAAAGCATACGTGCCTTTTTAGTCTGGCTCTGTTGTGTATCTCATGTCAAGAATTTTTAAACTTCAAATCCTGGACCCCAAGTCCTTTTTCTTAGCCTTAGCTGCCATAACAAATTCCTAATACTAAAAATGACCCAGCTCACCTTGGGGGTACCACTCATTGTTTGATAAACTGGGAGAATATAACTTATTTTTTCTTAAAAATTTTAAAGATGAATTTTAAAATGAAAAGTAAAACCTACATATGGCAAATAGAAAACAAATCATTCAAACTACACATGATCTAAAATGAAAAGCATCTGTCTTGTCAATGTCCTCCCATATCCCCATTTCATTCCTCTGAAATTAAAGTTTCTGCGTTTAGTTTTTTCGGTGGCTACAATTGAAATTCTAAATAAAAGAACTTTATGTTTTTGGTATATCAGAATTTGAGGGTGTATTTTGACATCCTGTTATGGAAGTTGAAATATTGGTCATTTTCAGCATTGTCCATCTCCATCTTCCTTTCCTTCTCTACCTCCTGAGACACAGTAATTCTAATGGTCAGCTTTATGCCTTTACAAATTCTCCCTTCTCTATTTGTTGATTTATATTTAGTCATTATCTATGGAATATTCCCACTATACACTCCACTTACATTTATCTCTACAACTCTCCTCTGCTCCTGATTTTTGTTATATTTATTTATTTTAAATTTATTTATGTATTTATAGTTTTGGTCTTCATTTCTGTTAGAGGGCTTTCTCTAGTTGTGGCAAGCGGGGGCCACTCTTCATCGTGGTGCGCGGGCCTCTCACTATCGCGGCCTCTCATGTTGTGGAGCACAAGCTCCAGACGCGCAGGCTCAGTAGTTGTGGCTCACGGGCCTAGTTGCTCCGCGGCATGTGGGATCTTCCCAGACCAGGGCTCGAACCCATGTCCCCTGCATTGGCGGCAGATTCTCAACCATTGTGCCACCAGGGAAGCCCCTGTTATATTTATTTTTATGTTGTCAAATTTTACAGCATTTACTCTCTGTCACTCTATTTGTATTTAGTAGTGCTTTTTCACAGGTTTATTCTAAATATTAACCAAAGAATGATAGAACTCAACCAAGTGAGGGGACTGGATCCAAAGAGAAGGAAAGTAATCATAAGTTACTCACAAGAGATGTTGGGTCACAGGGCCCAGGGATTTCTCTCTTGATTTCTTTGGCACTCTCTTTCCTCCTGGGTCATGCTTAGCTATAATTTTTATTCACGTATTTCTCTTATTTTGTTTTCTTCTTGTATTGCGTTGTTGTTTTACTGGAGCACTTCACCCGAACTTTTTTTTTCATGTGGAGTTTAAAGGGTAGCATTTAAATATCTTTGTATGTCTGAGAATGTCTTTATTTTGATTTCACTTTTGATGGATAGTTTGGCTGGGTATAGATTTCTAATTTCAAACATTTCCCTGAGAACTTTGAAGGAATTGCTATTGAGACGTATGCTGTCATTCTGATCTTGTTACTTTGTAGGTAACCTCCCTTCCCTAGGATGATTTTTAGGATTTTTGTCTTTGCCTTTGGAGTTCTGAGATTTCACCAAAATTTGTTTAGATGTGTTCTGTTTCTATTCACTTTGCTTTTATCTTGGTAGGTCTTTTCATTATAAAGAGTTATCTTTTTATTTACCTCTGGGACTTCCTCTCCCCCCCTCATTCGCATTATTTCTTTGATTATTTTCTTCTCTCTATTGTCTCATTTTTTGTTTCTAGGGGTCATATTAGATATACACTGACTTTCTGGCTCTGTCTTCTGTAATCTCGTATTTTCTGTCTCTTTTAATATTTGCTCTTTTTAATGGGAAATTTTCTTTATCTATCCAGCCTTTAACCTTATCCATTGTAATTATTTATTCCATACATTGCTTTTTAAAATATTTTGGTAATGATAATTAATTAATTTCCAGGCATTTTTTCTTATATTCTGATTGCTCTTATATCACAGCAACAATTACACTTCATTAGTTAATTAATTTTTGATTTAGTTTAGTTTTTTTTTAAAGAGGTACAAACCTCCAGTTATAATCACTAATTTATTTTGATGTATATTCAACATCCACTAAAATATCTCCAAAGATATTTTCATTCTAATTTTAAATATTAGAATATTTAAAAACTTTTCATTTTCTTTAATCATTTCTATTTCTTTTGGGGTTATATTGGGTTCATCCTTTGAATGAAAATTGATTTCCTCAGATGTCTTGTGATCCTGATTATAAATGGAGGAGTGGTTTGATTCATATGGGTACCTTATATGCAGTTTTCTCTGCAGGTTTTAAAAGCCTGTGTCCTCAATAGGCTTCTCTCTTGATTGGGATGTCTTACTTAGGGCTCCTGTAAAAGTAAATGTGTGGACAGATTTTTCCCATGGGGCCCATAAGCAAGGAAGGTGCATGTTCCCACAGTCTCCAGAGTAACAGAACTTTACTCCAGGGTTAGAGAACTTTAAATTATTTTGCACCTAAATGGGACTAAGACCTCCAATACCTCTTTCCACCTTGTCTAATGTGGAAGTAGACAGTGATTTTTTTCAAACTCACTCAGGCCCTGTTTCCTATACTAACTCCGTTTCCCAGCCGCATCCCCATTATTCCTAGTTTATCCTGGGGGCATAACATTCTGTTGCCAGTCTCAAGCTCTGTAAGCCTGGGGACAGAGCAAAGGTATGATTAACACTGTGATTCCTATTACAGTTTTCTAGTTTATTGCCCTGATGATGCACCCTCTGCTCATTCAGGCTATGTTGCACCCTTAAGAAGGACTACTTTGATTGTTTGTCTTTGGGCTGTGATTTTCCCAACTCTTATCCTTTATTGATCTTATCCTAACAGCTGTACAATTTGCAGGAGTTCCTCAATATTTCTGTGACAGCTGGCTCACTTTCTTGTATTTGGTTTGATCAAGAAAAAAGTTTTTCTATCATATCAATATATCAGTATGAGCCCATAGATGGAGAGGTGTTGTGTGTGGTCTACCAGCTAGAAATGGAAGGTGGAATAGAGTTTCTGAGAAAGCTTGTATAGAGTGCTAAAAGTCCACTGAGTTTCTCTGTATTACCTTTTTCCTTTGGCCAAACACACAGTTTCTTCATTTCTCTGTAGACCTGTCCTCCTTTGCCATCTACCTCACAAGCCCAGATGCCTTAGCATTTTCTCTTGAAGCTTCCTTTGACTTCTCCAGCTCTCCTAGAGTCTTTGTTTCTGGAACTCTAGAAGCACCTCAAGTGATGGCCAGAGAGGTAAATGCATAAGACATTTTTACAGCTTTTGTCTGTTTGTTTTCGACCCCTAAACTGATGGTAAAATCCCTTCAGGACTTGACCATGTGTCTTCATTCTTGTATATTTATAAGAGTGTGTGTGCACTGGTAGTGGGGTAGGGTTTAGTGAGTGAAAGGGTGTGGTCTGCTAGCCCCACAGAAGCATGGCTACCAAACACTTACTGATGAGGTTTAAAAAAAAAAGAAAAGAGAAAATCTCTTCTCTTAAGAAGCTTGCCTAGGCATTGCTTCTCTTCCATAATGTTGCTTAGGAATGTGCTAGAACTGTGCTACTGAAACCTTGATAAAAACAAAGTTTTTTAGTTTCAATGATATTTTTAACACTTAAAAATAGCCCATTAATGCCCGAGGGGTTAGGTTTGTAATACATATTTAGGGGGTCCCTCTCCTTTCCCATTTCCCCTTTCCCCCATTCCCTCACAAATCTGATTTCACATATTCATGGAGTCCAACATCTCTGTAATCTTATATTTTTCTTTCTTGTGCAAGGAAGGTTGAAATATTAATTGCTGTATCAGGCACTTTCAGATTTAATGTTTTTCCCCATTCTACGGGCTGCCTACCTCCTGCATGACTTCTGTCTATTCTCACAGCTGTCTGAGAGATAAATAACTGTAAAGTCTCTGTAAGTAATCTATAAATTATCTTCAAATTCAGGTGTCCAAATGATCTTTTCTTTAATCTCTAAAATGACTCTACTAGAGGCTTGTTAGTGAACGTCAACTGGAAACGTTATGTTTTACACCCACTCCTATTCCTGTTAAAATAGAACTGGTAAAATAGGCCTTCAGACCCTCTGCCAGCTAGAGAGGCTGCATGGGTACAGTAGGGCACCCTGGTTCAAGGTAGTAAACCTTGGCTATTGAAAGAAAACCAGAAAAATGAGAATGAAATTGTTCGGTTGATGCTCGAAGAGGCACCTTTTGTGAACTCTATTTGGCATGACATTGCTCTCAGACAGTGAGAAAAATTCTGGATTCCAATCATTGTTTAATGTTCTTAACATAGGCCAAATAGAGGGTGTGAGGCCTGGGTTATTGTATTAGCATCACAAGCCATCCATTTCTTATCATTTGGCTGAGTGGTATCTCAAGTTTCATACTCTCTGGTTCATTCTACTCATCCAGCCTTGTCGCCAGCCTCCAATCCCAGTGGGTCAGAGACCTCACCGTCCTCAGCAAGCCACGTTCTGCTCATTTTCACCTCCATGCCTTTCCTCCTACCTGGCACGCTTTTCTTCTTTTCTGTCTTTAAAGATTTTCCGATGAGCAAGTAACCTCTCCATGCTATCCCTCAAAATCAAAGAACTAAATGATTTCTTACTGAGATCCTACTATGTTCCTAATATTCTGTTAGCTGTGTAGGATATAGAAAAAGATTCATAATTAACCTTTATTTAGCACCCACTCTATGCCAGGCACTGGACAGGGCCATTTGCATGGAGCATTATCTGAGTCAACTCTTACATCTTACACAATTTCTAGTTTGTAGATAAAGGAACAGACTTGGAAGTTATCCGCCTAGTCAGTGGAAGAACTGAACCCGTGTCTAATTGACTCCAAATTCCATATTCTTTTCATTACGCCATGATGTGCGTGCCAATAGATTTATAATTTACTTGCAGTGCAAGATAGGGATATATAGAATCATGAAATATTACAATCTTGAAGTTAGAAGGGTTTTTTGACATCATATAGTTCAACCCTCTCCTGGATACTGAATATTCTGTATAATATTTTAAGAATGAAAAAAACAGCTTCTATTAGAAAACCTTCAGTGACAGAGATTCCCTACCTGTCATGTTGGATGAATGGACCTGGGTAAAGCACCTTAAATTTGTCTCTATCGTGTGCCTTATTGCCAGTGTTGGCTCTTTTTCCAACACTCGTTCAGAAAATGTTATAACTAGTTCAGAAAATGTTATAACTTTATTTTGTCATTTAATATTTTTTTATCCAAGTTATATATTTTTATCAGAGTACTATAATTATTACAATCCTGCCATTAACAAAAATGTCCTAAGGATGGACCTGTGAGCACACTAGTGGAGCTCTCTTTGTGAGGTGACAACTATGCGATGATTGGCATCCTTTAGGTGCGGTCATTGGATTATCTAGAAAGTTCATCAAGCTTATTATTGCTCTTGAATTTGTGGCATGGAGAGACTTTGTTAAATACTTAATGCAATGCAGAAGCATTGCATTTATTCCATTTGACCTTTGTAAGATTTCCAAACAGAAGGAAATAAGTCGTCTGATGTGACTTGTTCTTGCTGAGCTCAGGTTGGCATCATGACATCTTTCAATTTCTTTCCAAGTCTGCAAAAGCTACCTATTTTGCTAATTTGTTCTAGAATTTGTCCCCAAATGATACAGATGACTGGTGACATCCAAATTCTTGCAATTTTGAAAAATTGGGACACTTTATGAAAGAACATGTGACAGTGACCTGGTTGCAAACAGTCTATAATGAGGCACCTTGTTTGCCATAGAGCATATGTACTTATGGGAGAGCAGAAGGGCATGAAGTAATCAAGAAAGTCTTCATTAAGGAGTTGGACTTTGGAGGATGGTTAGACTTGAGTCACAATGGGAGAAGATGAAAGAGAATTCCAAATGATGGGAATAGTATGAGCAAAGGTATGAGGTCTAAGCTATGAACAAATTTGGTGTGTTTGTGGGCCCAGAAAGCATTGGTTTGGCTGCAGTGGGTGAGTACATGCTGGGGATTAGCAAGATTGCAGTGGGACAGGCAGGGTTGGGGCTTGCTTGTAGGACAGTCTTGAAGGTGATGGAGAGAATGTTGGCTCTGAGTGCTGTGGTAGGATAAAAGGCATCGGAGAGTTTTGAGCAGAGGAGTGATCTGGCAATAGCAGCATGGAAAGAGGATGATCCTGTGTTCAGGAATGCATAATACGGAAGAGCTGCTGGAATCCGGGAGGTTTAACTGGAATTGACACAGTCATCCCAGGATGAGGATGGAAGAGTCTTGCTTACTGTAGGGTTATTGGAACTGGATAGGAATGGACATTAGAGCCATTTCAATGGGAAATAAGTCAGACTGAATGTGTGATGGTTAATTTTAAGTGTCAACTTAATTGGGCCATCAGATGCCTAAATACCTAGTTAAACATTATTTCTGGATGTGTCTATGAGGGTGTTTATAGAAGATTAGCATTTGAATCTGTGGACCCAGTTCAGATTGCCCTCCCCAATGTGGGTGGGCATCATCCAGTCCACTGAGGGCCTGAATAGAACCAAAACGGCAGAGAAGGGGGGAATCCTCTCTCTGCTTGACCAATTGAGCTGGAACGTCAGTCTTCTGCCTTTGGACCACTGGCCCTCCTGGATCTCAGGCCTTCAGACTTGGACTGGAACCTACACCATGGGCTTTCTTGGGTCGGTCTCTAGCTTGCAGATGGCAAATTTCAGAATTTCTCAGCATCCATAATCACATGAGCTAATTCCTCATAATAAGTCTCTCTGTTTCTCTGTCTGTCTCTGCCTCTGTCTGTCTCTGCCTCTGTCTCTGTCCCTCTGCCTCTGTCTCTCTCTGTCTGTCTGTCTCTCTCTCTATATATATACACACACATATGATAATTATATATATATATGATGTGTCCTATTGTTTCTGTTTCTGTGGAGAGCCCTAATACAGGATCCTTGACTAGCTCAGGGATGGATTGATTGAATGAGATGATATGAGGCATGAAGGAGAGTAGTGAGTCAAAGACAAGTGTAACTTCTCCAGTCTTGGTGCCTGAGAGGAATCTGTTGTTATTAAAAAAAAAAATTAGTGTAGGGGGATCATGGTGGGCAGATATACTTTGGCTGCAAAACTGGATTAATTAGAAATGAAATCCTTTATGGAAACATGACTTTGAGAGGCATTCTAAATACCCCTCTGCCAAAGCTTACGTTTGGAGCTGAATTCATTGTAGGCATCTCTTTAAATATAGAATGGAGGGGCAGCAAAATAACCTCCCAGCCCACATCTTTGGAGGAAATAAGAGGCCCTGTAACTATTAAGGAAAAATACATTCACCTTCAAATTATATTGTTTTAGAGGTTAAAAGTATATAATTTCCGAAGGAGCACATTGCGATTCAGCCCGCTGAGAGGCTATTGCTCAGTTACTCCCGGCAGTGACGAAGGTGCCTATAATTCCTCAAGCTGTGCTTAAGCTGGTGGGAGCAGAGGCCATGCCCAGGCTGTGGGCTGACAGGGTAGATTCGGGCCTGACTGGGCACACGGGCCTGCCCCTTGTGACATGGTCCCTCTGCTCTGATGTGTCAGGAGCCTGCCTAATGGCAGGTTGCCCACACAGGTGGCCACGGCCTTTGCTCTCCCTGCCTGTTAGTTAATTTGTCTGGCTGGCATGTCTCCGAGCACGTTTGTGTTGCAGGCTCCATCCCCAGGGTGTGACCAAGTGGAAAGATCCATGTAGTTTCTTGTCTCCATGGAAAGAGGCCACGTGTGAGCTCAGCCAATTGGAGGGACCAGGGTGACCGCTGGAGGTGACCCTGCCCTTGCAGTTGTAGACTCTGTCACCTTCAAGCTGCAGAGGCCTCGCTGAGCAGGATAGGCTGCTGAGAGCTCAGCAGGTTCAAGGCCTGATGCCTGAGGATGTATCTTATTAGAGATGCAGGTGTTTGTCCTCAGTCATTGCCAAGGGCTGTGGCCACCTTGAGTTTCTGTTACTTTAATAATTTAGCATCTGATGTCATCAGTGGTTTCCGATGAGACACGAGGGGTCATCGGACGTGTATACATCAACGTGTATTGATCTTCTATAGAAATCATTTGCTTTTCTGTATTTTTTTCCATGTGCACAGTGTCTTGACGTTCTGGTAATTTGAGAAAACGTAATTGTCAAAACTCACTTAAGGATTTTCAGCCTGTCTTTCTTCCCACTGCTCTTCCTTAATGCTGCCACTTGGCATGAGGAGAAACAGTACTTGGCCTGGGCAGAGGATGGAGACGAGAGTGAACTGGTAGCTTCAAAAAGTAGCAGGAAGAAGGAAATAATCCAAACAGGAAAGTGGGCGTGGGTGCGGGGGTCTGGGAAGCCATTATTCCCTCTCACCCTCCCTCTCCTGACATGCCTCCTCCCAGGGGCAACCCTTGAAAGGTCGCTCATTAAAACTCCCGAGAAGGTGCAACCAAAACAAATCCACTGTAATCAATTCGGAGGTTGATTCTGCTCTGCAGGTGGAGGTTTTGGAAAACGATCACTGGCTCACGTTAAAGATTTATAAACAGGCCCTGATGTCAGTCAAAGGCAGAGCATCAAGAAAGGGAAATGCAAGAGAGTCTATAGCTTTTCTAGCTTTCTTTCCTTTCTGTCTCAGCATCTCTTCTGGTAACAAGGAGAGTTTAGAAATTGTTTTTTAGCAAATGCATTAGAGGGAAGGTTGAAGGGAAGTGACACATTGACAAGTGACTGAGGGAACAAGCCTGGGGAAGGATGGTAAAAAAAAAAAGGCTGCTGAAATGAGGGCTCCCCAGGTCCCTTCAAGATGTAATTGCAGGTGTGCCGGTGACCCACGTAAACTGGGAGCTGGAAGGGATGTGGCAGCATAACTTCTTCCCTTTGCGAACCCGACAGACCTTCGCATAGCTCCATAGCAGAAGAAATAGCCCTCGCCCAGATCATTCAGGGCTGGCGCTGACTGTATCGCCTGGTGCACTCCATGTGCAGTTTGCTTTATACATCTCTATCCCCCACCTTTGTGCAGGTTTCCTACAGCCTATCCTCACTATTGTCACCTTCATCGTGGTAGCAGCTAACATGTGGTGATGCTCACTCTGTGCCAGGCACGATATGCAGGGATCGTTTTTTCCCACAAAGCAAGCCTATGAGGTCATCACTATTATTATTTCCATTTTACAGAAGGGGGAAATTGAGACTTAAGGAATTAAGTGCTTTGTTTAAGTCACACAACAGTAAGTCATGGAGTTAGGGTTCCACGCAGGAAGCCTGTCTCTCAGAGCCTCTGTGCTGTGGCTGGATGAACGGAGGGAAAGATAAACAGATGAAGACATGACTTTCCAGTAGGCTCTCCAGCAGTGTTCCCTTTGCCCTGACTTCAAAATTCTCAGAACCCAGGGGTGGGCTGTGGCAAACATCCTCTGAGAGGCCCCAGAAATTCTAGACAAAAGAGTGTCCTCACCTCATGGACCAAAGGCCCCCCCCATCTCTTGGCAGCACCCAAATTCAGAGGACCCAGATCAAGCCTCCTCTCTGTGCGTGGAGATGGGGACAGGAAGGGAGGGGTAGGACCAAGTGCCAAAGTCTGATCCCCCAAATCACCACACTCTGCTCTAACTTTGTTTATTTTATTTTTAAAATTTGTATCTTATTTTATTTTTCTGCTTAACTTTGAAGACACCCTCTGTAATGAGTTGAATTGTGTCCCCCAAAGATATGTTCAAGTCCTAACATTACCCTGGTACCTGTGAATGTGACTTTATTTGGAAACAGGGTCTTTGCATATGTAATTAGTTAAGATGAGGGTATATTGGATTAGGGTGGGACCTAAATCCAGTGACTGATGTCCTTATGGGAAGAAGAGAGGACACACAGGGAAGAAAACCATGTGAAGATGGAGGCAGAGGTTGGAGTGATGCTTCCACAAGCCCGGGGACCCCACCGCAGCTCCCAGAAGCTTGAAGAACCAAGGAAAGATTCTCCCCTAATGCCTTCAGAGGGAACATGGCCCTCCTCATACCTTGATTTTGGACTTCTATCCTTGAGAACTACGAGGGAATGCGTTCTGTTGTTTTAAGTCACCCAGTTTGTGGTAATTTGTTATGGCAGCACTTGGAAACTAACATACCCCCTTCTAGTTTCTCCTCCCCAACTTGCTTTTTATCTTAGGATGTCACTTCTTCTGGTACTTTTACCCACGTCTGTACCACCCTGTAAAGTCCTCACTGGATCTAGCCTTTGATAATCTGGGTGAGAAATAAGCTGGAGAGAAAAGGAGTTTGATATTTCAAGCTGTTGCCACAAAGAAATATATCACATCACCATGTTACACCTTGACGCTTAGTAAGTGCTCATTAACGTCTATTGAGTCAAAGAAAGAGACTGATTCAACTTACAGGGCGTAGCTTTCTATCTCCCCCTCTGCCCCTGAGTATTCTGTGGAGTGAATTTTCATGAAATAAAAGATTGATGCTTTGTTTCAGATCTTCTACTTCAAAGTATAGACTCACTTCTTTCAGAGTTCAAGCCAAGAAGCAATTACTCAGGGCATTGGTATTAATTGCCTCCATTGATAAAAAGCCTAGTGTGCGCCAGGCACCATACTAGGTCCTTACACGCATCATCTCATTTATTTACTATAACCCAGTGGGGTACCTACTTTTTTACTATTTAATTGATGAAGGATCTAACATCCAGAGATAATTAATTATAATATTAATAATAATAGCAAACATGTTTTGAATACTTATTATATGCCATGCTGAGGCTTTTCTGTACATCATTTCATGTAATGTTCTCCGGGACCTTCTGAGGTTGGTTCTATTATTTCCCCCAGTTTTACAGAGAGGCTAAGTGACTCTCCCCACATTGCACAGCACACACAAGAAGTCTGAAGATGTGGTTCCTGCCCCTTTGGAGCTCACGGTCCATAAGGAGAAAGAAGCCTCTAACTCATGGAACAAGTCAGTTTGTGTTTACAGATGGGCATAAGGGTGGGCTGAGGCAAAGGCTGGCTTTGAGAAAGGACCTCACTCTGGGAAAATGAGAAGGAATGGGAGGAAGCTCCAGAGATTGTTGGTAAAATGCCTCATTTTAATTGTGTTGAAGGGGGTGTAGGACATGATGGTAGGAGGTCCTCAAAATTTGTAAAAAGGTCCCCTTCTGAGGGGAACAGTTATACGCAACTCGGTGCAGAATGGCTGAGCTTGGCTGTCTTCATAAGAAAAGAGCTTGAGGGACGGTCCTGAGATCTGTTCACTTAATGATCATTAGAGATGTTCAAATTGAATTAAGATCAGCGTGCATCCTTAAGCGTGTTGAGAATGCTCTCTCCTGTGACCTTCCTGTTTGGGATGATGTTGTACTTCGTGGGGCTTTGGCTACGAGCTGGAGAACTCACTCTTAGGACCTTAAATTCTGTGGGCTTGGAGCTGGTGTCCTCTAGGCATCTGATTGTACCTGACTGGGGAGTCTGGGTGAGCAGAGGACTCTTGATAGAGGCTATTTTGACATTACGCATTGCTCCCACTGCCTGCAATGGTCCAGTCTCCCCGTTGCTAAGCTAGCGAAGGTCATGAAGCCTGGAACTCAGGCATATTGCCCTGAGATGTAGCACAGCACATCCAGATGTTCCAGTGGGTAGGGCAGAAAGGGGCGACAAGAGAAGCAGCATAGAGGCAGAAACTGAATCAAAGTTTGGAAACCATCCAATGGGTCATCGATCTGAGAGGGCTGAAAAGAGGTTGAATTTACAATGGAAACAGGAGAAAAAGGAAGAAAGTAAAAAATTAGGGCAGAACTTTATTTTATATATATATTTAAAATTTTATTGGAGTTTAGTTGGTTTACAGTGTTGTGTTAGTTTCAAGTGTACAACATAGTGATTCATATGAATAGCATATAGTCGTTCTTTTTCAGATTCTTTTCCCGTATAGCTTCTTACAGAATATTGAGTAGAGTTCCCTGTGCTATACAGTAGGTCCTTGTTGGTTATCTATTTTATATATAGTAGTATGTGTATGTTAATTCCAAACGCCTAAGGGGCAGAACTTTAAAGAAGGACGTGGAGGACTTCCTGGATTCAGAGAAGGTAAATGCAGGGACTTTTTGTTAAGGTTCCTTTGGCCTTGAGCTTGGGCAAGTGGTGTTCATAACGACATCAGGCATCAATGAGTGTCCCATGGGCTGCTCACTCACCTGGAAAACTCCTATGCATTCTTCAAAACCCAACACAGGCATTACATCTCCCCGATAACTTCCCTGATCCCTCAGCGTGCTCTAGGAGCCTGTCTTCTGTGTTACTGTAACATTGTCTGCTCACCTTTGTCTTAATGCTTATTACCCTGTCTTGTAGTCATCTGTTTATCTTCCCTTTCACCCACTGTGAGCAACTTGGTGTCGGGGCAGTGCAATCATATTTGCTACATTTCCAAATAGCACATGACTCATAGTAGAAACTCAAAGCATGTTTATTGATCCCAGTTATAAATTTTAAAATAGCCATTTTTTTCCACTCAATTTTGCTGTGAACCTAAAACTGCCCTAAAAATAGGCCACTGGGAAAAAAAAAGCCATTTTGCTTTGTACATCAGTCTCATGAGATTAGGTGGAATATGAGGGTTATTTTTAAAAAATTAATTAATTTAAGCTTTGGCTGCGTTGGGTCTTCGTTGCTGCGTGCGGGCTTTCTCTGGTTGCGGCGAGCGGGGGCTACTCTTCATCGTGGTGGGCGGACTTCTCACTGTGGTGGCTTCTCTTGTTGCAGAGCACAGGCTCTAGGCGCGTGGGCTTCAGTAGTTGCAGCACCCGGCTCAGGAGTTGTGGCTCGTGGGCTCTAGAGCGCAGGCTCAGTAGTTGTGGCACACGAGCTTAGCTGCTCCGCGACGTGCGGCATCTTCCCGGATCAGGGCTCAAACCTGTGTCCCCTGCCTTGGCAGGTGGATTCTTAACCACTGCGCCACCAGGGAAGTCCCAGAACATGAGTTCTTAAGAGCTTGATCTGCTCAAGGTACCTGGGCAGAATCATATTTTTGGATCTCCCTCTGACAGCCCCACTCTTTAGATTCAGTGGGGTTTGAGGCTGCCTGTGTCCCCTCGGTCTGTGGAATCTGCAGATGGTGCTGGCAGATGCTCAACTTGGTGCCTCTCAGTGCTTCTTGTTCCTCTGCTGGCGTTAACTGCGCGGTGGGCCTGGTGCTGGCAGAACGGGTAGGGAGTCCAGGGGAGGGGACCTGGGAAATCTGACTTTCATGCTTGGAATGGCAACTCACCCGTGTGGCCTGGAGAAAGCTCTCTGACCCGTTTTGCATGGTTTGCACTGAAATGGCCACGGAGCTACAAGGCACTGCGGACCCTGGGAAAGGTTTGGGGGCACAGGCTTTCCCGCCGTCCTCAATTTCCATCTCCAGGATGGAAACATGTCCTGCTTCCGCCTTCAGAGAGCCTTTCTCTGTGCTTCTTTGTGAGATATTTCCGAGAAGCGCCTGCATTCCGTTTCTGGTGGTGAATTGATTTAGAAGATCCTTTGTTGATAGCCCAGCTTCAAAAGCGCTCAGAAACTGCTGTTTATCTTCCTTCTCCCTTCCAAGCCAGGAGACACTCTTACAAAGGAGAAGAGGAAAAAATAAAAATGCCCTTTTATTGGTTTATACATTCATCGAGCCCTTTGGGGGAGGGGCATAGTGTAACTATTCTGTGGGTAAATAGTGTGATTTCCACATGTTTTAGACTCAGTTAAGTGGGGGGTGGGGGTGGGTAACGCTAAATCAAACCATCCTGTGTCTGTGAAGAGTGTGTGAGTTTTATATTACATGTTTCATAGTTTTCTTTTGTTCCAGATGTTTATTTAATTTTTTTAACATCTTTATTGGAGTATAATTACTTTACAATGGTGTGTTAGTTTCTTCTTTATAACAAAGTGAATCAGCTATACCTATACATATGTCCCCATATCTCCTCCCTCTTGCATCTCCCTCCCACCCTCCCTATCCTACCCTTCTAGGTGGACACAAAGCACTGAGCTGATCTCCCTGTGCTACGCGGTTGCTTTCCACTAGCTATCTATTTTACATTTGGTAGTGTGTATATGTCCATGCCACTCTCTCACTTTGTCCCAGCTTACCCTTCCCCCTCCCCGTGTCCTCAAGTCCATTCTCTAGTAGGTCTGTGTCTTTATTCCCATCTTGCCCCTAGGTTCTTCAGAACCATTGTTTTTTTTAGATTCCATATATATGTGTTAGGATACGGTATTTGTTTTTCTCTTTCTGTCTTCACTCTGTATGACAGACTCTAGGTCCATCCACCTCACTACAAATAACTCAATTTCGTTTCTTTTTATGGCTGAGTAATATTCCATTGTATATGTGTGCCACATCTTCTTTATCCATTCCAGATGTTTATTTAATTTTATTTCAGCAAACATTCATTGAGCCCTTAGCATGTGGTAAATGTAGATAAAATGAGATCCACAATTTTGAGGAGCTCCTGGGCTACTGGAAGAGAAACAGTTAAGCAAACAGCTGAAGTTTTCAGGGCAACTAGGGTGCCAAACACTTTCAGATACTTTCTGTAGAGGTCATATTGCTTTGAAGGCAGGTCTAAATTATCTTTATGTATTCCAGGGCACGGGCAGGTCCTAGGCCATATTTTTTTAGCTTGGACTCCAGGGTAGAAAAGACTCTCTCATCTTAGTTGCAGTTTGGGAAATCCTGGGGAAGGACTTTGATTAGCCAGGCTGGGTCATGCGTTCCCTTGTGTGGCCTGTAGTGTGATGGGAAGTACGACTGGCCAACTCCCTTGAGTAGTTGGTTGGAGAAAGGAGAGGCACCATACTTATTAGAAAGGGGAGTGCTGTTCTCAGAAAGAAAGAGGTGTGCCTGGCAGACAAGGAGTAGCTCTGCTACAGCTAAGGAGCATTGATCAACACGGCTTCCTGTCTGATGAGAAAGCCAAGTCTTAGACTCATCCACTTGAGATGCTTTCATCCTCAGCCACGCCTTCGGTTTAGGGACATCATAGGCTTTCTTCCTCCTCCTCCTCTTCATACTTATTTTTTAATTGAAGTATAGTTGATTTACAGAGTTGTGTCAATCTCTGCTGTGCAGCAAAGTGACTTGGTTATACACGTAGAGACATTCTTTTTTTAATATTCTTTTCCATTACGGTTTATCCCAGGAGATTGAATATAGTTCCCTGTGCTATACAGTAGGACCTTGTTGCTTATCCATTCTAAATGTAATAGTTTGCATCTACCAACCCCAAACTCCCAGTCCATCCCTCTCCCCCACACCCTCCCTCCCCCTTGGCAATCCCAAGTCTGATCTCTACTCATCATACTCATTTAGTGAGCACCTGCTACGTGCAAGGCACCAGACCATCTTTATTCACACCATCTCACTGATTTCTACAACAATCCCTTGAGGCAGAAATTACTTTGCTACTTTATTGAGGCCCAGACACATTAAGTGACTTCCCCAAAGTCTCACACCTAGTGAGTGGGGGAGTGGGGATTTGATTTCCAGTCTCTCTGGCTTCCGTGCCTGTCTTCTGCTACCCTACTGCTGCCTGAGACCTGTGCATCTCTAGGATGAAAGAAAGTCTCTAATGACAATCTGTCACTAAACTCAAAAGACTTTGACCTTCAGTCATGGCTTCCAACACCTCCCTGGAAATTCTGTCTGTGATGATTTGTGGTCATGTTTTATGGGGGCTTCAGGCACAAGGAAGGGTGTTCAGAACAGGCTTGGGGCAACCCACTCTTGTAGCATGTCTCATAGGGCAAAATGTAGGTGGTCACGGTCAGCCAACTGGCAAAGCAGAGAATGGGTGATGGAACACATGGGTTACTGGTTGTTGATGGAAACAATTATGGTATCCATTGATTATTGTTATTATTCATTTTGGAGTGTTTGGAAAAACAAACTGAAGGAATGCCATAAAAATGGGTTATGTTCCCAGGAGAATGTCCTGTGTTTAGCCCTAGGCCATCACAGAGTCTCAATTTTGGTTGACTAATACAAGAGTAATAACAATAATGGCAGTACTAAATGTCCACAGTCTGCCACTAGTTCTTATTTTCCTCAAGTAGTGAAATACATGAAAACAAGGTAAAGGAAGTCTTATTTTGTTTATTTTTATAATTTATTTTTATGTTCTGGTAAAATACATATAACATACAACTTACTGTGGCCGTTTCTAAGTGCGCAGTTCAGTCGTGTTAAGTGTCATCGTTTTGTTATGTAGCCATCACGACCATCCATCTCCAGAACTCTTTTCACCTTGTAAAACTGAAACTCTGAACCCCTTAAATAATAACTCCCATGGCCGCTCCTCCCAGCCCCTGGCAACTGCAGTTTGGCTGTTTAAAAAAATATTCCACATATAAGTGAGATCATGCAATATTTGTCTTTCTGTGTTTGGCTTGTTTCACTTACCATAATGTCCTCCGGGCTCATCCATGTTGTCACAAATGGCAGGTTTCCTTCTTTTTAAAGACTGAATAATATTCTATTGAGTGTGTGTGTGTGTGTGTGTGTGTGTGTGTGTATTATGTATATATACCATGTTTTCTTTATTCACTCATCAGTCAATCTTATTTTTAATAAAAGTATCAAGTTACCTCGAAAGCTCTTAACATGGTGTATAGGGTTAGCTTAGCATTCTTGTTTCAGAATAAATGAAGTTGATTCCTGTTATAACACTGATGGTAAAGATGAGGCCAACGTTCATCCTTTAACATTTTCTGCTCCTGTGAGGAAAAGATACGCCCCACCATATACGGAGAAAACCTGCGGGAAGGATGGCTGGGAATGTTATTTGTTAAGGCCTTAGAACAGAGTCTGGCCCACAGTAGGGCCTAAGTAAGAGCTGGTTAAATTCAACCGTACAGGACTTTGCAGCTTTTAAGCCCTTTCATATGCATTGCCTCTTTTGACAACGATCTCTCTTGCAGCAACCTTGGAGCTTGGTAGGACAGGGATTATTACTCCCACTTTACAGATGAAGAAAATGTCATCCAGACAGGTTAATGAATTTGCTTAGGTCATCCAGCTAATAACTAGAAGGGATTAATCTAGAATCCAGGAATCTGTTTTTCTTTTGGGTGCTCAGGCCACTAGATCAGGGATGGCCAAGATTTAGTTTTCATGGACTAGTTAAAAAATTGAAGGGAATGGATACATGAACCCCTATGTTCATAGCAGCACTATTCACAATAGCCAAGACGTGGAAGCAACCTAAATGTTCATCGACAGATGAATGGATGCAGAAGATGTGATACATGTATACAATGGAATGTTAGCCACAAAAAAGAATGAAATAATGCCGTTTGCAGCAACATGGATGCACCTAGAGATTATCATACTAAGCAAAGTAGGTCAGAAAGAGAACGACAAATGCCATATGATATCACTTAAATGTGGAATCTAAACTACGACACAAATGAACCTATCTACAAAACAGAAACAGACTCACAGACATAGAGAATAGACTTGTGGTTGTCAAGGGGGAGGGGGGTGGGGAGGGATGGATTGGGAGTTTGGGATTAGCAGATGCAAACTATTATGTATAGAATGGATACACAACAAGGTCCTACCGTACAGCACAGGGAACTATATTCAACACCCTGTGATGAACCATCATGGAAAGGAATGTGAAAAAGAATATGTATGTGTAACCGAATCGCTTTGCTGTACAGCAGAACTTAACACAACGCTGTTAATCAACTATACTTCAATAAAATTTTTTTTTAAATGGAGGGGAACAATGCAGGTTATTACTAATTTCTCTCCTTCCCCCAATCCATTCTGTGCCCAACTCTGACCTTCTCTGTGCCCAGGAGGCTGACCCTAATGGGCTCTGCCCTTTGACCGCCTTTGCTGGCTGGCTTCCAGTTGGGTGTGGCCAATGGGAGTCCCTGGTAGAAGACTGAGGGGTGACCGGAGAGAAATGTTGCTTCAGTTCTGCATGTCAGGAGTAGTGATGTCCACTCAAAGCTATGGCTTCTGCTGGGTGGCCTTTTTTCCAGGGCTCTAGCTCCCACCAGGCTCCTGTGACACTGTCTCCTCCCCTTGACCCTTCTGGGCCTCTCACCCCCATTGTTTATTCTCCCAAATCTCCCAGCTCTGTGAGTGGTCCCTTCCTTAAAGTCTCCTTATTTGAACCATCTGGTGTGAATTCTGTTTCCTGCTGAGACCCTGACTGTTACAAAGACCAATATTGACTTGCTTCTTTTTAGATTGCCAAGTAAAGGCATAAACAAATAAGCAAAATCTGAACAAAACTGCTGTTTACTACTGCTTCACTTATCTCACTAAAATAAAGGTCTCTTAACACCAGAAACATTAGGAGGAAAGGAATAATTGTAGAAAATCTCACTATGTTACTTTATTCTTATTTTATTGTGACCTAGTAAAAACTTTATCCGAGATTGGATGTGGTCTCTAGGCCAATGTTTGGAAGCAGACAAGTGAGATCACTTTACCACTCCAGCGATTTGTTCACCTGGTATTAACATAGTTGGAAAGAGATCCCTATACATTACACATGCATTTTCCAATACATTTTACA
The DNA here is from genome assembly GCF_059928025.1 of Delphinapterus leucas. Lineage (NCBI taxonomy): Eukaryota > Metazoa > Chordata > Mammalia > Artiodactyla > Monodontidae > Delphinapterus > Delphinapterus leucas. The sequence continues at coordinate 98,154,371 of NC_143134.1, forward strand.
GTGTACTTAGGAAGTTCCATAAATGCTCCGTGGGCTTTTTTCAGCAGACCTGCACTGAACATCTATTCTGTATTCCTCACAAAACCGGGAATGTACAGGTGTGTAAGACACCATCCCTGTCACCACAGTTTAGTTGGGGTAACAGATTAAAAAAGAGGCAGTTGTAACATATGGAGGATAATGCAGAATGAAGGTCAGCATGGGGGCTGTAGGAGCACGTTGCAGACAGCAGCTGATTTTCTTGGGGATGGAGGTGGAGTGGTCTAGACCCGGTGGCATTTGAGCTGAAGCTTTGGAGCATTGTAAGAGTTTGCCTAATGGACAAAGGGAAAGGGCATTTCAAGCAAAAAGTCTGGCTTCAATATAAGCATGGGGCATGAGATAATATCGTACCCATGGGAATATGGCCTGAAATTAACCTGGCATGGCAAAACGTGGGATTGAGGGTAAGACACAGAATGGGGCCAAAGGATGAGGAACTTTAGATTCAGCACTGAGGGATTCAGCCTCTATCCTGAAGGCAGCTGTGATTTATTGGAGGTGTTTTTTTGTTTTTTTAAATATACATGAAGAGGTGTGACATAGTCAGATGGGCATTTTACTAAGATCACTCTGGTTATCATTTAAGAGATGGATTGGAGAGAACTGAGATTAGGGGCTCAGATTCCAGTTAGGATGTGACTATAATGGTTTAGGAAATCAAAAAGTGAGATTCTTGATTAAAGTGACAGAGTAGATGCTATATTCCCAGTGCAAATCTCCTCAAATCTCCCCATGGATCAAGGGGAAGTCAGCAAGTGTCTTCCTTTGCATGTTCCTCTTAGCTGCAGCTTCCAGCACACCACCCTGTCACCGTAGACCTCATCAGTTTATGAAAGGTGGCAGCTGAGAGGTTCCCACCCTCTTGTGGGCTTTTGGACTCATAGGGTTAGGAATATCATGAATGCTGTAATTTTACACAGCGGTGTATTGGTGAAATAAAAGGCAGGCTGCATATCCCAGGAAATATCTCCAGAAGGCACTTCCTTTCATTGGTGTGCTTGTACAATTAGGGCCTGAAGGTTTGGTGGGTGGCTTCCCTGGGTGTTTGTGTGTGTGTGTGTGTGTGTGTGTGTATCCTGTTCTCCCGGTGTCCACTTGGCCGCTGTGACTTTGGAGAGTGAAACCTTGTTTGTCATCTGCCTGGGAGTAAACTTCCTGATTGCAGAGTTGGACTCAGTGAGTTTTCAGATACTGCTGTTTGACTCGGGCCACATTTCTCTGGTTTTTCGTTCTAAAGCAATGAAGATTTTACTTACAGACACTAATCATTTTCATGAGCCATGTAGCATGGAGGGTTTCAGTTTTATTTATCACATGCATTGGTTTGTCTATGCATTTATATATGTGTTTCAGAAATTTTCTTACTAATTCCATGGGAAACTAGGAAGTCTAGTTTACCCAAATCTAACCTCAGCATCCCTGGCTTATTGGACTGTGGAGCATTAGGCAAATAACTTAACTTCTCTGAGACTCAGTATCATCACGAGTAAAACACAAGTGTTTTATAAACTCTAAAGTGCATCGTGAATACTATTATTGCTATTTTTTTAATTAATAACACAATTTGGATATATTTCAAATGTCAGTGTAACCTTTGTAAAACTATCCTTCTGACAGTGGTTGTGGTGAGTCTTGATGGCTCTTACAGATTTCAGATCTGGTATCTTCGATAGGTGAATACAAGAAAACCTACTCTTGTCTGAGTAGAATAGATTACTTGTTTATTTATATGTTTAAGATCTAGAGAAATTTCAACTATAATTCCTGCTCTGTAGTTGCCTACTATTATTAATAATTTACTATAAAAGTAAAATAAATAGATAATTGAGCTAGTGATAGTGCTGAGGCAAGAGGTGAGGGGTCACGGGGTGAAGATTAAAGAGTGTTCACTGGGTTGTATGATGTGGAGCTCACAGGTATTCTTGGTGAGAGCATTTAGGGGGTTGAATTGAGAAGTGAATGATGGAGTCCAAATACACTGAAAGTGGACAACTTTCTAGGTACTTGGCTTTGAAAAGAGGGAAATGAGGGGAGTAGCTACTAGATAAGGTATAGAAATGGGAGAGGACATTAAGGTTAGGAGACACTTGTTCACGTTTCTCAGTGGTGGGGGAAGGATTCAGTAGAGAGGGAGGATTTGGATCATCCAAATTTAAAGGACAATTGACGGGAAAGGATAAGACAAGAACAATAAAGAGGACTGTGCTTAGAGCAGAAGGAGGAACATTTCTTCCTTGGATATTGGAGGCAGAAGGTCAGGATAACATGGTATAGGATGGTTGTTGGTATAGAGGGCAGGGGATAAGGGAATCCAGGCTGGGTCACCTATTTTGTCTGTGAAATAATTTTCTGTGAGATCATCTAAGGGAGAGGGATACAGGGAAGACATGGGGGACCTGAAGTGAGTGGTGAGGTTCGGAGCAGTCACTGAAGGGCATAGAGAGAGAACTGGTCCCAGACAACTAAAAGCAATGCTAGTTAAAGCACAGCCGAGGGCTCAGCTGTTATCAAAGAGCCTGAAGCTCTCCTGGCACCAATCTGAAGAGCAGTGCCACCTTCTTGAACTTCGATGATGTCCAAGGATACCTAGGCTGAAACAGCAAGTTGATCCTTGAATAATGCAGGTGTTAGTTGTGCTGACCTTGTGTGGTCGAAAGTAAAGGTGGTAGGATGTTGTGAATCTAGAACTTTCAGTTCCATATTACTAGCTTGAGGCTCCCAGAGGGCTCCCTCCCTTCCTAGCTTCTCTTCCCTGTCACAGAGGGGACACCTTCTACCACACACCTTTCAGGAGAATAGCTACAGCCGGTTCTATATCTTGATGTTACATCCAGGGAGAGAAGACCTTTTCTTAGGGCTCAGTCAGGCAACAATGACAACCTATAGCAGAGTAACCTCCACAGTTATAGAACAAGATTCATGGATGAGGAACTTGTTTCCTTAGAGCAAACGTGATGGAGATGTGGTAGCAGGAGCGGCAATAACACCAAATTATTTTTAATTCCATGTATTAGGTGGCTATTATGTGTTCTATGATCTACATGGATTATCCCTAATCCTTATATAAACCTTGTTGAGAGGAATCTTGTCATCCCATTGCACAGATGTTAAAAAAAAATGAGGCTCTGAGAGATAAAGTAACTTATCTAAGGTCACAGAGCAAGGGGAAGAATTGGGAGTCTAGTTGGATCTGCCTGGTCCCATGGGGTCTCACGCTTAAGCTCTACACCTGTAGGAGGAATGAGAAGTTTAGAGGTGTATCTGTGGTTACAGGGGGGGAGAAGCCAGAGACATTAGGCACTGCTCAGGGGAAAGTTCAGGGAGAGAAAGCCCTAGGGGTGGCCTGGTCCAGAAGAGACATGGAGGAGACAAGAATTTAATCTGAATTCTTACGTGCTTTGCATGGGGAGGAAATTGTCAGTCTCCTCCTCCATCTTCTCTAAAAAACTTCAGTCAAGGTGACCTTGCTCATTGGTTGTCATTGGAAGGACCTCGAAGAGGGTTCAGCTCTGCATTTGGGTTGATTTGGGTTGATAGAGATAGCATGCATGGGAGTGAGGAACTGGAGGTGCAGGGGACAGAGTACCTTGGGGACACTTGTGTGTTAGGAAGGTTATTCTTTTTTTGGTTTTTTTGGTATAAATTCTTTTATTTTTAAATTTTTGGCTGTGTTGGGTCTTTGTTGCTGTGCGTGGGCTTTCTCTAGTTGCGGCGAGCGGGGGCTGCTCTTCTTAGCGGTGCACAGGCTTCTTATTGCGGTGGCTTCTCTTGTTTTGGAGCATGGGCTTTAGGTGCGTGGGCTTCAGTAGTTGTGGCCCGCGGGCTCAGTAGTTGTGGCGCACAGGCTTAGTCGCTCGGCGGCATGTGGGATCTTCCCGGACCAGGGCTCGAATCCATGTCCCCTGCCTTGGCAGGCAGATTCTTAAGCACTGCGCCACCAGGAAAGTCCAGGAAGGTTATTCTTGAGAGAGAGAGAAGGAGAGAGACCCAGTGGAAGAGTGTAAGGTATAAGAGCTTTCTTGAGAGATGATGAACTCCAAGCCAAAACAAGGCAGGGGGAATATTGAAGCGGAGCCAGATGTAAGGATCTTTTCTGAGGTAGAACCAAGAATTCTGGGTGATTTAGGATGAGAAAAAGGGTGGAGTCCAGGCCAACTCCAAAGGTTAGGGACTGCATGTATGTTGGGAATGCTGAGGAAAAGAAGACTAGAGCCCAAAAAGAAAACAGAGGCAAGTGTTGTATTATAAAAAGTAAGAGCAGAGGAAGTCTCCAACACAGTCCAGCGGGTGGAGCAGTGACTTTCGTACTGCCGGAAGCTTCAGACTCAGAATCCTTTCTTCACGTGGTGGTTTAGCCAAAGCCCAGTAAGTGCCAGATGCAGTGGTTTCGCTTGGAGCTTGGGGGAGGGGGCGCCCTGCCTGCTGCCCCCTCTGTGCCCCCTGCTGGGCTTCTCAGGCGTTCCCACTGATCCTCAGAGAACCGTCTGAAAAATCAGTGAATAGAAGCTAAGGAGGCTAAACTGTGAGAGGGTGCAGAAAAGAACAGAATAGGAACAAAAGAGATAGTTATCAGAATATTATGCATTTCAGACTGCCGGTGAAAGACAGAAAGTTCCTGGCTTCTTCATGCCCCATAGCAAAAGGCTTTAGAGCCAGAGGGCTAATTATGAGGCAGAAAGAAAAAAGAGTGGCTAGTTATTGTCACAAAGAGAGCTTGTGGAATTTTATTAGAAAGAAAGGGGAAGAAGAACAAAGGCCCCTAAGTGGAAGATATGAACTCTCTAGGACATCAGAGAAACCTATAAATGTGTAAAAATGTGGCCCAAATGAAGCTTATTGTGGACGAGAGGAAGAAAGGAGAGGTAAGGAAAACATGGAGATTTTAAAGTAGGGAGTTTGTACAAATTGACACAGAAATTATGTAGATCTTTTTTCGTTTGGGGGTGGGAAAATAATTTGAAAATCTGTATTTTTATGGCAAAACATTTGACTTTATAAAACCCTCTGAGGGTGAAACAAGAAAATTTGTGAACATGTTTTTAAAATGCTGAAGATATCCACTTCTGTGGCATATAAGCATTATTATTGCTTATTTTTTTCTGCTCTTTTCTGTTCCTGGTCGTTCATTCAGTCCACAATATTAATTGGCAACTAATACCTTGTAGACATATTCCGTTAGAAGATGCTGTCTCTCTTCAAGGAAGTCAGGGTCTAGTTGTGGAAACAGTCAAGGAACTTGGTCCTGTGTTTTATTTATCAGTGGATACAGTGGATGTGCATTAGGCATACTGTGAGGGGCAAGAAGGATGGGAAGGAGGAGTAGATGGAACTAACTGGGTTTGGTTGAGTTGAGGTTTCCCAGACGCGTAAGCTGCAGTGTGTAGACAAGGAGTGGTTATGGAAAGTATATATGTGGATTAAGAAAGAGTGAAAAGTTATAATAGCCAGGATGGAAGCAACCTAAATGTCTGTCAACAGAGGAATGGATAAAGAAGATGTGGTACATATATACAATGGAATATTACTCAGCCATAAAAAGGAATGAAATAGTGCCATCTGCAGAGACATGGATGGACCTAGAGACTGTCATACAGAGTGAAGTAAGAAAGAGAAAAACAAATATTGTAAAATATCGCTTATATGTGGAATCTAGAAAAACGGTACGGATGAACTTATTTGCAAAGCAGAAATAGAGACACAGATGTAGAGGAAAAACTTATGGACACCAAGGGGGGAAGGGAGTGAATTGGGAGATAGGGATTGACATATATACACTACTATGTATAAAATAGATAACTAATGAGAGCCTGCTGTATAGCCCAGGGAACTCTATTCAACGCTCTGTGGTGACAGTGAGAAGGAGGTCTAAAAAAGAGGGGATATATGTATATTTATAGCTGATTCACTTTGCTGTCCAGCAAGAAATTAACACAATATTGTAAAGCAACTACACTCCAGTGAAAACAAAAAAAGGAAAGAGTGAAGAGCAAGGCATGACACCTAAAGGAGCTGCAGAGAGGTGAGTATGGCTGGAGTATGTGAGGACATGGCAGGATGGATATGAAGGTGGCGGGGTCGTCCAAGGCCAGCCCATGGAGGGCCTCATGGGTATTGCTAAAGGGCTTGAACTTTATCCTGAAGGCAAAGTAGAAACACTGAACGACGTGTCTGTCACCTGCATTGCCAACACTCTACCCCCACTGATTCTAGACCGCATGCTCAAATTAACCAGAATTCCGCCACACTGTCATTTACTAGCTATGAGACTCTGGGCGTATGTCATTCACATGCCTTGGGCCTCAATTTCCTCATCTGTACAGTGGGGTTTTAATGGTACATACCTCATAGGACTAGAGTGAGGGTTAAGTGAGTTACTTCCTAACGTGGAAAAGGGTTCATAAGTTTTCTCTTATTATTGGGGACGTTAATTTGTTTCTGTCCTGTTTTCCTTTCTGCTCCTTAAACCACCATGTTCCCATTGGAAGAAACCTGCAGGAAACACTACGGATTTCGTTTTAGATGTGAGCGTTTTGGTCTAGAGACATATTTTAATCATGGAGGGAAGAGTCATCTCTTTAACTTTCACTTTGCCCTTTTAAAGAGCTTGAATACACTCAGAGGGTAAACAGAAATCTCTGAGGCAGTGTTTCTTTTCTTTTTTTTTTTTTTTTGAGCAGAGAAAGGTTGATTACAGGGCCATGCAAGGAGAACCCTGAAATCCTGAGGTTGATTTTTTTGGAAGCAAATGCCACAGTCAAACAATGAGGATGATATGGGGGCTGACCCTCCCCTTGAGCCAGGACACAAGGTGGCCATAACCAACACACCGAGAGCTTTCCCATTTACCTGGTGTGTTTTACATCCATATGTAAATCCATCCACTTAATAATGCTTATAGATTTTTAGTTATTATTCTGATTTTAAGGGCAAGAAAACTGAGACTTAATCCATATCCCTAAATGGCCAGGACTTGATCCAGGTCCCCTGATTCCACATCTTGTATTCTTTTCGCTCTCCCACATCAGGTAGAAATTAAGTGGAAAAGCTAATTTTTCCTTTGAGGTCATGGAGGTCCAGGCTGTCTACTCACTGCATTCCTTGTTTGAGGGTTAAGGGAAACTCTGGCCAGCGTGAAGCTCCTTCCTATAGATTTTCCTAAACCTGAGTGGGAAGATGGGTGAAACACAGCCTAATTTACTGTCTAGTGTCCAACAAGCTTCCAGTAAACACCATAAGCTTCCTTGAATTTTCCAAATGTGTGGACTCCTAGTGGGTTGGAAAAAGTGGACTTAAAATTTTTTTCTCCTCTCCTTCAATTCCTCATCCTTTACTCTAAGTTTTACAAAAGTATTGTTTTCATGTTTAAGCCTCCTGAATTTGTTTTGAATATAACCACATCTCATAATTTTAAATACTTTGGACATAAACTCCTGGGATGCTGACTAAAGAAAGGGGGGAGTCTCAGTGTAAGAAAGGAGACTGTGCTAAGGGAAGCTTGTCAGCCATCATGGGGAGGCTTAAAAATTCTGCAGGCGCCCCGCTTACTTTGCATCCAGAAAAAAATAGTTGGGAAGAACCAGCTGCAATGTCCTGCTGAGCTGATTCTTCCAAGACAAAGCATCATCATCTCTTTAACTTCCTACTTCCCATCCATCTCCTCTCTCTCTTCTTTGCAACACTCTTCCCTTTGCTTTTCTTCCAGTCCTTTACCCCTCTCCTTAGTCCTCCACCACCTTGGATACTGTGTTTCTTTTCCATGAGTCCCCACTGGAACAAAAGAAACCAAGACCTAACAAGCAGCTGTGAAAGAAAATGGCTTAAGAAGAAAAAGGACTGTCTTTTCTTAGGAGAAACAGGGATTCGTTTCCTAGGGAGAATTGAAAAAAAAAAAGAAGCTCACTCCCACCTCTTTGCAGGATTGCAGGTCAAGGTTGTGTTACTGCTTACAGATAGATACTGTGGAAGCAACACGTGGGCTTGAAAAATGAACCCTTCCTTCCTGGGTGAAACTTAGCCTATCCCCTTCTATCATAATTATGGACAGATTTAGATTGAAGTGATTGTGGAATGCATTGTCCTTAAAGATATTCAGGGACGTGACCACGAGCAACTCTGATGGAAAAGACTGAAAGCAGTGCAGTTCATCTCAGCCCCTGAAATGGCTGAGATATGCAAAAGTGCTGGTTTGATCCAAAAGGTATAAATAGCACGCGAGGGGGGAGGGTGAGCCGGGCTTGCAGGCTGCTGTGTTGGAGGAACAATTTGACAGAGACAGAGCAAGATGATGATAACTTGGAAAAAGGATAATTTGTCATGATTACCTCTTTCCCCCTCCCGCCTAGGGAGAAGAGTTTGCACCAAGTGGAATTCACGTGTGGGTTAAAAAAATATGCAAATTGGCATTGTACCAAAGAAAACATATCATTTTATCTTTTTCCTTTCTGGGTCGACACTTTGGGTGCACAATGGCATCAGATTGTAAAGGTTCTGCTAAAAAGATATGGCATGTGGATAGGGTTCTTCTAACATTTTAGACATTTTTGGACCAGTAGCTTCTTCATCAGTAAGCGGCACTCCTTCTGGCTTATGACCGTTTATGCAGTCATCAGACAGCCTTGTCTCTTCCACCGATTTTGCTACAAATGCATCCGCCCCATGAACTCAAAGGGCGCTAACTGCTATCAAAGGTCTGAGGATAAATCCTAAAACTTTCATGGCAAAAATTTCACATAGCCTGTCTACTTTTCCATTTAAAAATGACGTTCACTGAGTTTTAAAAATCTGATTCAAAAGTAGCACATAGTCAATGTAGCACTTTTGAAAATTGGGAAAACTATGAATATTGAGGAATAAAATAGTAATTCCATCGCCCATGTGTGTACGTGGTAAGACTCCTCGGGGACTTGGAGTCTCGGGTCTGAACCATGATAGAGGTGGTTTCCTTTGTCCTGCCCCTCTTCCTCTTCTCATATTTGCCCTTTCTCTTCTCCTGCCCCTCTTTGTGTCTGTGATCTTGTTTCATTAGCTTTGCTTTATGGCTAATCCCTGGGTTCTTTCAGATACGACTCTGGTGGAGGATGGTGGTAATTTCTTTATGCCGAAACTTGATGAGCCACAGGAGTACATTACAGAAAAACGACCCCATTTATTTGCCAAGAGAGGAGCAATCTAGAACAGCGTTTGCAGACTCCTGCCCTGCAGGGAAATAACGCTTCCTCAAATTCCCACTCTGGGCCATGGGGAGGGTCACAGCGGGGATCCCTGGGTGAACATGTGGGCTGAAACTAGGGTCATTAGATTTAGCAAATAAAAATACAGGATGGGGCTTCCCTGGTTGCGCAGTGGTTGAGAGTCCGCCTGCCGATGCAGGGGACGCGGGTTCGTGCCCCGGTCCGGGAAGATCCCACATGCCCACATGCCGCGGAGCGGCTGGGCCCGTGAGCCATGGCCGCTGAGCCTGCGCGTCCGGAGCCTGTGCTCCGCGGGGGGAGAGGCCACGGCGGTGAGGGGCCCGCGTACCGCAAAAGAAAAAAAAAAAAAAAAAAATACAGGATGCCCAGATGTTTCATGGGACATACTTAGATTAAAAAAAAGAAATTATTGTTTTTCTGAAATTCAAGTTTAACTGGGCGTTCTGTATTTTATCCGGCAAGGCCTCACTGAGACAGTAGCTGAACCTCTAGAAAGGCAAGAGATTGAAAAATAAAAGAAGAGACCAGGGAATATGGACTAATTCTGATTCAGTGGATTCGTGGGAGCCCTGTTTGTTTCCAGTACTGGATGGTTCCACCCCCAAGACCTAAGTCAGACCCTTTCCCTCCTCTCTCTACCCTCAAACTGTTACCCAATCCTGGTGATTCTGTCACCTAAAAACTCTTTACCACTATCCCCCCATCACTGTTCGTTCAGGCCTTCATCGTTGATCACCTTGGCCATTGTGATGTCTCCTTAGACCAGACTCTCTTCTGACCCATCTTTTGCGATGCTGCTGAGAGATCTTTCCTACTACCACGCTAGTCAAGTTCACTCCTCTGCTTACAATTCTTCACAAAGTTCCCGTTGCCCTTAGGATAAAGACTAAACTCTAGAAAGTTCTGGTCAGACCTTCCTGTGACGGCCTCTGCCCACCTCTCCACCCTCTGTCAGGCTCCTCCTTTACATTCATCCTGATCTTTTCCCCCCAACTCCCTGAAAAAACATACGCTCTTTCTTGCATTGTAGCCATTGTACACATTTTTAATTCATTCAAAAAACATTTATTTCTCCTCTACTAAGTGCCAGGCACTGTGCGTGGTACCGAATCCACAGAGGTGAAGAAGACATGGTTCCTACCCTCATGTAGACCTAGACCGGGGTCTCAATATTCAAATGTGAACCGGGCTGGGCCAACCATACTACTGAGGGCAGAGAGCGGGGTGATACACGGTTTCCTTGCTCTATCCTATCTTGTCCATTTTGGTAGAAACACGGATGTAAGAAACATTTTGCTTTTTCTTGAACTCTCCTATTAGAAAGACAACATCACAAGCTCCACGATGAATGGCGACTGACCTAAGCCTCATTGCTAGGGGCACAAGAAGGAGTGGTGGGCACTGGGGCAAATCGGGCCCTGTTTAAAGGGGCCAGTCACTACTCAATTCCAGCCGATCTTCACTATGAGGGAATTTCAAGAGAAATCAGAAATCTGAATGCTCATGTGAAACCTTCATTGTTGGCCAGTAATGAACAGCAACAGCAATAACAGCAACAAGGTCAAATCCGCAAAACTGGGGGCCGCACAAAATATATCCGTGGGTTTGCTTTTTCTCTTGGTCCTGTAGCGTCAGAACTCTGATCGTTCCAACTGCTTGATTCACTCATCACCTCCTCTTTGCCTGGAAAACTCTTACTCATCCTTTAGGCCTCAGCTTAAAAGTTACTTCTGACAGTACCTTTCCTGTCCCTCTCCAGGGTATTTCCATGACAGGGACCCTCCAGGGAAGCCTTCTTTCCCTACCATAGCTCTTCCCTTCCACAGTATTGTTATTGCCTCGGTGATTGTTTCTCTTGTAGTTGATAGTAACCTCCACGAGGGCAGCAGCTCTGTTGATGGTGTGACTTCCGTTCCCACAGTGCAGTATACCCGGAGCATAAGGGTACCTAAAAATGTATGGTCAAATGAACGAGTGACGTCTGTATTCTCCAACATGCGTGGCTGTGAGCCCACTTTTTCGCTACTCCCTTAGGGCTTGGGCTGTTCATTTATTTGCAGGATTCTGCCCCCTCTGCCTTTTCCTCATCTTTATGCTTCAGGCTTCGGTCAGCCATTACTGTGCTCAGCCCTTGCTACAGAGATGGCAGAGGGGTTTAATCCTGCTTGCTTCTGCCAGAAAGATCGGAGTATGAATAAATAAAAAACAGATCCCTTCTTGGGCAGAAACACGGATGCTCAAAGACTGTGTAACACCATCCAACATCCCTCCCTCCCCTATCAACTCAGTGGGTGTCAGTGTTTAACCCTTCTGTACCCGGCATCATCTGGCTCCAGGAGCGCTCCTTGATATGAGCAAAATGCGCCAGACACTTGATGAGTAAGGATGATGCACACAGAGAGAAATTTTATTATAGTAACTACTTTAGGTGAGACCTTGATATTATTCTAAGTCAACTCTTCAGAGTAAATATTCTATTGTATTTGTTAAGAGGCTGAGTTTTTTTCTCCCTGAAAGTTTGCCTTTGACTTACCTGTTTAGTTTCTGAAGCTCTATGTGAGGTCTAAGGGGTACTTTATACACATGTAAGGGGAGCAGATGGAGTTGTGTGTGTGTGCGTGTGTGTGCGTGTGTGTGCGTGTGCCAGTGCTAGCTTGGTGGGAGACCTTATGCTGGTTCCATCTAGTCTCACCTTGGACAAGTGTGGGGATACCCCCCACCCCCAATCCCAACACCTGTGTCTGCAGGGCACTATTTTCTACTTAGTGCAGGTGTGTGTTGTGTGTGTGGTGTGTGTGTTTGTGTGTAGAGGGGGCCCTTCAAGTGCCCTGGACCGTTTTTGACATGGAGTGGGTTGGATGAGGAACTGGGCAAACTCTTGCGACAGAGATGAGATGAACACCTCCTCTCCTGGGTGAAGTGAGGGTTGCTATTGATCGGTTGTCATGAGCAGATGACAGTGAGGGAGCCCGGTTTCGACTCAGCTCCCGGGTTGACCATGGTGATGGATGGCACCTGCTCAGGCAGATGCCAGGGGTCATTCCATCTCACTCTGTTTCTGTCCATGGGGTCCCCCCCTCTTTTCCTCTCTCAACCCGAGTCTTTAGTCCAGTCTAGTGGAAAGAAGAACCCACTCTGAGAGTATGCTCTAGGTCTTTCCATCTTACACCTGGACCAGTGGTGTTGAACTCATTATCTAAGAATATGCCCTCTTGGTTTTCTGGTTCCTTGGTGTCCCCCTTACCTCCACGTATTAGGCGACTCACATATGAGGACGCAGACGTCCTTGGAGGAGCAGTGAAGAAAATCAGTCATGAAGGAAAAACACACTGATTGCTCCTCCAAAATATTATTTTGTACCACATAGGTGTGTCTTATATCCTACTTGCTTGTAAATATATGTTCAAGATTTTAATGGGAGAACATTTCTAGGGGTTAGACTTTTAAAGAATTTAGGCGCAATTGCTGAGCTGACCAGACGGTAGACCCTTGAAAAAGTCAAATAAGGACGATAGCTTGTCACCCTTGGTTGGCAGAGTGCTCTTACATGTGATGTTATCCTCATGCCCAGATTATGAAACAGGCAGGATGGGTGGTATTATCCTAATTAACAGATGGAGGCGTAGATAGGTCATGTGACTTCTGCAGAGTCCAAAGCAAGTAAGTGGCAGAGGATCCACACCTTTGCACTTCAGTCCATGTCTTGTTCTGCACCCTCAGGCTGCCGCTCCAGGATATGAAGGGCTAACCGTGGCACTGAGGTATCTCTGCCCAGGAGGTACCTACAGGGCTGGGACAAGATGTTTTCCCCACCCAGTGTCTTACATGCCATCCCTCCATCCTATGGAAAGTCAGCCTTAGACAGACAAGCTGACCTAGGGGAGATTTCATGAAAGACCTCTTGGCCTCTTTTCCTACCATGGCTGCCAGGACTGCAGAATCCTCTGACTTGTTTCTTAGATGTTTAATGAATTAGTTAATCCACCCATCAGTTTTTATTTATTGATGGCTTGTCCTGGGCTAGGCTGAGGGGAGAGAGGTAAGTGAGTTGTTTCCTGTCTGGCTAGGATGCAGAAGGTTGAGGAAGGGGGAACGAGTCTTAGTGCCAACGAGTGGCCGACAGCAGTGCTGTGGGGCAGGAGAGAGGCGGCCCTTAACCAAAACCAGGGTCAGGGAAAGCTTTCACGTAGTGGGCAGAGATGCTGGCCAGGTTGCGGTGGGGCAAGGACACTGGGCGGAGAGGTCAGCTTGAAGAAAGTCATGGACACCTGAGAGTTGGTAGGTGATGTGACTGGTGTTGAGCTTGGGGGTGAGTGATGGGAGAAGAGGCTGTGGAGGTGGGCAGAGATGAGATGGTGAGGGGCCCTAGAGCCCAGACCAGCTCGGGACTTTATGCTGAGGCAGGTGAGAATCACTGGGGGATGGTGATGAAGGTGATCAGAATAGTAATAATAATAATAATAAAACCCAACACACTTTCGTGCTGCAGCATGGAGGAGGAATTAGAGGGAAATGAGACTTGAGGCTGTAACATCAGTTAGGAATGAAGAAGGCCTACACCCAGGCACCATCAGAGGCTGGGAAAGAGGGTGTGGATACATTTGAGAGGTAGTTGACAGACCCTCTGGGCGGACAACCCTTCCTAGACAAGGATGACATTGCCGCTCGTGAGAATGAGGGGTAGGGGATGAATCTGGTCCGGCCAGGTGAGTGACAGGGCCCCGTGGCAGTGTTTGCCAGGCAGGAGGGGATGCCAGTGCAGTGTTGCAGAGCGAGGTGTGAGCAAAGGTGCGCCTTTCCAGCCCTGAAGGAACTCTGGCAGAGAAGCTCTCGTTGACTGTCTTCCCCTCCTGCAGCATCACCTGCAGTGCTGAGAATGGTCCATTCCCCTCCTGCAGCATCCCCTGCAGTGCTGAGGATGGGTCTGGACCAGCCCCGAGGGAGGAGGTGTCCTCAGCTGCGCTCCAAATGTGTGTCCTCATGCCGCCGAACCCTCATCTCGCGGGTTAAGGTGTGCTCAGGCAACGAGGGGAGACAAACGAGGGCAGACGCTTGCAGTGCAGCTGCAATTAAAATCAGGAATTAAAGAATCAGGCCCTTGCCAGGACTGTCAGCGGGGAAGAGGAGTAAGTTCAAATTAAACCTCACTTGATCTGGGTCCGAAATAGATTGAAAGCAGCTCCACGAAGCCAGGGCAGGTCTTTAAATCAAAACCCAGCCTTCGGGGGTTCCTTTTGTTAAAGAAATGCCCTTACTTGATGGAACACCAAAACCTCATTAAATTGCAAACACTGGACTATAAAAGATGGAGAATGAGCAATTCCACTTAAACGCTGCAGCTCTCCACACGTTGCCCCAGAAGGACAATGCGTTCTAAAGGTCAGGGTTACATATGGCATGGTAAGTGTTTTTCTCCTTCTGACACTAAACAGGCTTGGAAAAGGGCCAATGCGAGAAAGAGAGAGAGAGAGAGAGAGAGAGAGAGACTGTCGTCAGCCTCCTTCAAGAATGAAAAATACACTTTTTCCCCCCTGCAGAAAAAAAAATTTTAAAAACCCCTGAAGAAAAGCAGACAGCTGCTAACTAGTTGTCTAGCTGTCTATTTGTGGGTACTTTTCCTTTCATCTCGTCCTATCTTTTGTGCTGTTTGAAATGTTTGGAGCTTACAAGTGGAAGAACGCTCAGTGGAATCCAAACTTTTATTAAAAGAATGGGAAATGGAGACAGCAAAGTTCTGACAACAAGTGTGTGTTTGGATGTCTGGGCCATGTTCTGCCCAAATACCAAGCAGAGGAGCGATTTATTTTTAGCTAAATGAAGCCCCCAAACACACTTCTGTTAAAAAATACACAAGAAGATAACATGTAGGAAGCCAGCCTATTTTGCGGGGAGGCTGCAGAGAGATACAAATGGACCTTAAGAAGGGTCCAGGACGAGAGGGGCCTCCTTCCCAGGCTTGGCCAGGGTCCCTTTGTGCTGGCTCATTGGAATGCTAATTTCTGCCCCATTGTCCCTCAGAAGCCACTCTGCTTTCTCTCACTGGAAGCCCTTTCTCACTCTCTTGTCTTTGGTGGTCTTCACCAGCTGCTCTTATTAGCTGAGAACCTCAGGAGATTTTATTTCTCTGAATGTCATTGTGCTCAGGCCTCATTTTTGTTTTTTGATCGATTCCTCAATTTGATTTTCATTTTTTTCTCCTTGCATTCTTTGTCAGGGCTTAGACCACCAGATTATGGTTTCCTTGTCAAAATTAGAAACCCAAAGTGGACTGTCACAAGGACCCCGGGGTTTTTGCCTTTGACATCCATTTTGGAGGAAATGGAGATTGAAATCTTAGCAGGAGAATCTCTTCAGGGACTCTTTGATTTTTCCTTTAAAGGAACCAAGTCCTGAATTAAAATAAATACCTAGACATCAGATGAGACGACATTGAATCAACAGAAGGCCCAAGCCTTTGTTTCTCTGGCTGTCTGCGTGCACCATAATTAGGGGGAGAGAGCTCAGGGAGTTATCTGCAGCTCAGCTCTCACAGCCAGGTTTCTTTTCAAACTGAAGCTTTACCACAACACTCAGAAAATGTATTTGAAGGACTTGTCTGGGTGCCGGTGGTATGCCGCGGCAGTGACAGAGGGGCAGGGGCAGGAGAGATGGGCTTTGCTCATTCATGTCCTGAAATACCAAAAGCAGACAGCTTTTGGTCTGCACACCTCTGTGGTACTGACTGCTTTTTACCCGGCATAAACCTGAGTTGTCTCTTCTTTCATTTTTTTCTACCATATCAGGAGGCAGCTGGTGCAGGGTGACAGGGTGGTGTGATGGGAAAAGCCAGGGCAGGGGTCAGCCAGATCTGGCTTCTGCCACACCTTCTAGCTCTGGGCCTCAGTTTCCTTGCCTGTAGAATGGGGATAGTCTACTCTCTGGTTGTGTGGATGATATGAGATCACGTATGTAGAGTTCCAGGGATTTGGAAGGCATTCAAGACATATTAGTCATGCCCTTCTAATGCTAGTCCTTTACTCCTGCCCCCATGGGAGATTGAAGTATGATTCTAAACCTAATACATAGCTTGATTCTGCCCCTTGAATGTGCTCTGCTTCTTCATGGCTCAGTGATTTATTTGACCCCGCTGCTCTTCTGACCGCAATGGTCTTTCCCCAGATCTTCCCACGGCTCGTTCCTATGCATCATTCAAGCCTTAGCTCAAATTTCAAAGCCCTGTCTTGACCTGACTAAGATAGCCCTCAGTTGGTCCCTTTCTAATAATCCTGTTTATTTTTTCATAGCACTTGCCACTATCTGAAATGTTCCTGTTCTTTTGCTTTGACTTGTTGTGTGTTATCGACTTCCCTCTACCACAATATAAGACTGCAGGGATAGGACCTTTGTCTGTCTTGTTCACTAGCATACTGGCTGGCATCAAAGTTTATATGCTTTGGTCTGGTGCTGGCTGGGGATACGGCATGAATGAGACCCAGATCCTGCTCTCCAGGAGTTTGCAGACATGTAAACAAATAATGACGATGTGCACAGGATTCTTGCGATGATTCGATTGACTTTTGGCTTCCAGAGAGGAAACAGACATATACACACAATTACACAGTACTCTGAGGTCAATGCATCAATAAAAGTGTTCTAGGTATAGTTGTGACACCAAAGAAAGATTTGACAATTCTGCCTGGATGTCCCAGGTAAGGCTTCCAAGAGGAGAAGATAATTCAGGTGGGATTTGCAGGATGAAGAGCAGATTCTGGGTAGGTAGGCTAGGGTGGAAGGCATTCTAGGCGGGGAACCAGCATGAAATGTGGAGACACAAAGCAGCACTCAGCTGCGTCGAGGCATACCTTGTTCAAGTTTTTATATTAAACCTGTAAAATTTCATCATATTGGTTTCTGCTCTGCATTCCAACCTGTTAGGGTTGTTTTCAGTTCTTCGCCCAACATCTGTGATATTAATCATCTCTCCTGGCTTAGAATCATCTGAAATGTGTCCATAAAGCCCTATAAAATTGGTCAGCAGCTGGGACTGAAGAGGAAGAATGGCGATGGACATAGGAAGGGAGAGATTGGCCCAGGAAAGTGATGAAATTGAGCCAATCACAGCAGGGTCGGAATGTGGGGTGGAAAGAATCCTGGACCTGAAGGTGGAAGACTTGGAACTTCAGCTCCTTTCTGTCACTTCTTGTGTAGTCTTAGGTGGATCATTTAATCTCTCTAAACCTCAGTTTCTTCATCTGTAAAAAAAAAAAAAAAAAAAAAAAAGAAACCCAAAACTATTAGTTTAGTAATGGTAAGGGATGGGAATCATAGGAAAAAGTTTGAGGTTCCAAGGACTCTACCATCATTGAAGTGGTGCTAATGGCTACGAGAGCACCAAGAGGTGCTAGGATTCCATGGGCTTGAAATGCCCCTTCTTATTCATTTGCTTTTTTCCCAAAGCATTTCCAGGTTTAGATTTATAAAGCATTTTCACTTCTATTTTTCCAATCTCCCCTACATTCATTTTTAACCCAGAGTATTGGTGTTTCTTCCACTTTATCAGTCAAGAGTTCAGCACTGGAGAGATTTCTATCCCAGATCCTTCTCCAAGTAGTATATCAAATAATACCCAATTTTGGTGTATCTCTTCAAAGAGATGTTAGTGAAGATTGGAGAGAGTCACTAGGCATCTCACCTTATGTCAGCATGTTAAATCCATTTTTCAGATTGCTTAGGGTATGGGCCTCTCTGTTGCTATGGCATGAGTTGGAGTTCTGCCCTCCACTGGCTGTGCCATCAGGGTGTATAGTGTGAGATAGTTAAGGAACCCCAGGCATCGTCTAATTCAGCTCTTTCATCCTGCAGAAGAGGAAACTGAGGCCCTGAAAGGGGAAGGGATTTGTTGAAGCCTTTGCAGTCAGTAAGTGAGCCAAAACAAAGCAGCAAAAGATAGACAACAAGAGAAAGAAAAAATCGCCCCGGTACAACCTTCACTATTCTATTCATATTTAAAATCTGTGTAAAAACTATCAATATACTAATTTGTCCCCAAAAGGATCAGGGTGACTTTTAAAAATATACTCTACAAAAAGATTTATATAAAGTAATTGAGAATGAGGAGACAAGCCACAGATTGGGAGAAAATATATGCAAAAGACATATCATTAAAAGACTGTTAGCCAAAAATATACAAAGAACTCTTAAAACTAAAACAACCCAATTAAAAAATGGGCAAGCGATCTGAACAGACACCTCACCAGAGAAGCTACACAGACGGCAAGCACTGTATGAAAAGATGCTCAGCATCACATGTCATTAGGGAAATGCAAATTAAAACAACGATGTGATACCACTACACACCCATTAGAATGGCTAAAATCCAAACGACTGACAACATCAAAAGCTGGATAAGACGTAGAGCAACAGGAACTCTCGTTTATTGCTGGTGGGAATGCCAAATGGTACAGTCCTTTTAGAAGACAGTTTGGAGATTTCTTACAAAACTAAATAGTCTCTTACCATACAGTCCAGCAATTGCACTCCTTGGTGTTTACCCAAAGGAGTTGAAACCTCGCGTCCACAAAAAACCTGCACACAGATAGGAGCTTTATTCATAATTTCCAAAACTTGGAAGCAACCAAGATATCCTTCAGTAGGTGAACGGATAAACTGTGGTACACCCAGGCAATGAAATATTATTCAGTGCTAAAAAGAAATGCGCTTATCAGGCCATGAAAAGGCCTTAAATGCCTATTACTAAGTGAAAGAAGCCAACCAGAAAGGCTACATACTGTATGACTCCAACCACATGACATTCTGGAAAAGGCAAAACTATGAGCACAGTAAAAATATCAGTGGTTACTAAGGGCTGGGACTGGGGGAAGGGATTAAAAGATGGAACACAAGTGGAGCACAGGTCACTGAAACTCTTCTGTATGATGCTATAATGGTGGATATATGGCATTACACATTTATCCACACTCGTACAATATACGACACTAAGAGTGAACCCTAAGGTAAAACTGTGGATTTTGGGTGATGCTGAGGTCAACTGGTGTCAATGTAGGTTCATAGATGATAACAGTAGCAGTCTGGTGAGTGATGCTTATAATGGGGGAGATCGTGCATGAGCCGGGGCAGGGAGTGTATAGGCATCCTCTACGTTCTGCTTAGTTTTGCTGTGAACCTAAAACTGCTCTAGAAGATAAAGTTGATTAAAAAGTGTAATTGAGGAAATTAAAGCAAAAGGAAAATAATGACAGGGAAATAAATGTGAAACCTGGGTGAGGTCAATGGCTAAAATGTGTGCCTTGAATTTTTGCACGCTTTCTAGATGTGGGGCACATATTTAACTTCTGAGCAGGTGATTCCAAAAGAGGAATCATATTAGTACGCATTAGTATTCGTAAGTGACAAACAACTTAGCACAGTTAATCCTGGGACTGAGACCAGAGAAGAATTTCTCTCGTGTCTCTCTCTACTGGGGACAGGATGAAGTAGTGAACAGTGTCCTCCACGACATTTGCTATGTAATTAAAGCAAAGGGTTTCACAGGCAGAGGCCTTGGCCTTATAATGCAGTTTCCCCCAAGGGGTCCTCTAGTCTCAGTGATCACCTGGGGCGTTCTGGCCTGGCAATGTGGCAATATTTTTACTGTGCTCATAGCTTTGCCTTTTCTACCTGAATAACAGGTTGGTAGGCCTCCTGAAAGAAACGGTCACCGTAGGTGCTGAGGCCAGCTGCTACCTGTTGGGGGAGAAGAGGATGTCCTCAGTGTCTCAGGCAGCGGACTGGACACTGGTGAGGGTTGGCATTCACCCCCCATTAATTAAATGCCAGGACGGTGGAGTGATTTCAGATATAGCACTATAATTTTTGTCGGCCTCCTTCCCTCTCAGGAACTTGTTTCGTTTTCTGAAAGAATATTGCACTGGACTGAAAGAATGAGGAAATTAAAAAAAAAATCAACTTCATTGAGGCGTAATTTGCATCCAATAAAATTTATGCATTCTAGTGTACAGGCTACTGACCCGTGAAACCCCCACCCCAGTGAAGACAGAACTTTTCCATCTCCTCCGACGGTTCTCTTAATGTCTCTCTCTTTTCAGTTAATCTCTGCCTCCTGTCTCCCCTCCCTGTCCCCCACGCCAGGAAGATGCTGACTTGACTTATATCACTGCCGATTAGTTGTGTGGCTAGTGTTTCATGTGAATGGCATTATATAATGTGGGTTCTTCTTTTGTGTCTCGTTTCTTTCACTTTACATAATGTCTGTGAGATTCATCGGTATCCTTGTGGATATCAGTAGCGCATTCCTTCTTACTGTTGACTACTATTCCATTTCACAAATATACCACAATTTCTTTATCCATTCACCTGTTGATGAACATTATGGTTGTTTCCAGTGCTGGGACATTATGAATGAAGCTTCTATGAACATCCACGTACAAGTGTTTGTGTGGACACATGTCATTTCTGCTACTACCGTGACTAGTGGGTGGTGTCATGTGTTGAAGATTACTTACTGCTCATGTGCTGTATCTCTTCCTGCCTACTTCCTGCTTCCTTTTACCTTTCAATAACTTAGCAGAGCTAAGAGGGTTCCTCTTGTATTTCTTATTCCCAGGTGGTAACACATTCTCAGGGAGTGTCTCTCCTTTATGGCAATGCTCGTCTCCCTCTCTGTTTGACCTACGATGGACTTTTTCATTGAAGCTCCAGAGTGTTCTCTGGAGGTATGCCTGAACTTGCAAGTCCTCAATTTTGGCCTTAGGGCAAGCCTGGTTCTAAAACACAGCTTTTCCCAGAGAGAACAACACGGGGGTGTGGGGGGTGTGGGTGGGGTAACGTAGAGCTTACACTGTTTAATAACCCCCGCCATCCTGTTATTTTCTCTTATAAAATCCAGTTACTTGCCTTCATTATATTTATCACGGTTGTTCATTATATACAGTTTATTTGTAGTTTATTGATTAATGCTTGTCTCTTCCACTACATTACTATTTTGTTAGCCACTGTGTACCCGGCACTGCACATGGTGCTTGGTTTGAGGAGGTGCTCAAAAATATTTGTTGAATGAATACAGAGGTTCCAGCCATCACCCTGATCAGACTTTGAGAACTGTCACTATGATCCAATCTCCATTATTGCATATTTCAGACTAGGATGGCTAAAGTACATATATGTCACTGTAAGTAGGTGTCAGCTTGCTGGCCCTGTGACAAAGTTTACCCAAGTTGCTAAGGGCATTCCGAGTTCCCTTCCCCTGCTTAATGTATGTACAATGCCGAAAGCTGCCAAGCACCACTGGCTGAAGTGATGTAGCTTCATCCTCATATTGATGGGGACTTGAGACCCAAAGGGCTTTTTCTAAGACATCAAGTCCTGTCCATTTCAAGCATAATGATTTTTGGATTTAGAATGGTAAGACTAGAGTTTGATTCTCAGCTCTACCACCAAGTCATTGTGATTTGGATCCAGGAACTGAACATCCTTGAGCCTCAGTTTCTAGTCTAACAGGCCTTTTGATATTGATCACAGCTCTTATGTCACTGCCAGTCACCTCCAAGCCAGTTGGTTTCTTTGACAGGTCCTCTCGTGCCGTGAGTTTGAGTCCACTTATCTCATGGATGCTTTCAACTGAACACATCTGAGTTTTCTATTCTCTTCTTACGGTGTAGGGTCCAGAGCTGAGTGCAGCCACCACTCACACTCAAGGTGTGGCCTGACTAGTGCAGAGAGGGACAGGGCTGTTTTTCCCTTCTTCTGGGTGCACGTGTGTCTGTGCACCTGAGGGTCACGTCAGCTCTCGTGGTGGACACATTACTCTGCCGATTCAGGTCCAGCTCCTCATTGATTAATAACCCCACCTCCTCTCTTTATGTCAGTCATTATTATCCTTGTTATTATTTTAAGTTTTTAAATTCAGTTTTAAGCACCCTTGCCATCTTGGTCACTCTAGAAAGTCAAACCCTCTTGAATATTGTCCTGTTGGTTCTCAATTTATCCTGTTACCTTTAGGTAAAAGCAGAAACCCCAGTCTTGCCATGATTTCTAGGAGAAATAAGGCCCAAAACAGCAAATTGTATTATTCTCTTTTTTTTGCCCATTCATCTCTGTGGGTAAATCCTCAGGGCAGGGTCACTTAACATTCGTGAGTTTTTATTATGTGCCGGGTGGTGTGTCCTGTTCCGTAGGGAAGATAGAAAAGAGGAAGAGTACACTGCAGGGTAATAAGTGCTTGGATGGGGGGAAGTACAGGGGCTCAAACAGCAGGGAGGGACCCCAAACCACGGAACTGGAGCAGCAAGCCCGCAGCTCATGGTACAGGCTAGAGGAATATTTAGGGTTGATCCTTGGGGGATTAGTGTCTAGTTCTTCAAATTCTTTGCATTTTGAGGCCTATGCTTCTCCCAGTCTTGCCATGCCATTAGCCAGCACCATATGAAAGAGGACCACTACATCCTGATGATTCATCCATTTCTTCATTCAATGAATACTGGAGGGTTTTCCAAGCGCAGGATCATAGCACGGAACAAAAGAAACAAAATCTCTGTCCTCAGGGAGATGGCGTTCATCGTCTTTGGCCCAAACTGCTTTAGGTCATTTTGTACCTTCCTGACGGGTCCCCAGGATTCCTGGTTTCTGACTTCCTTGTTATTTGCCTATTTGTTTCTTCAGTGTAACCTTATAGCAGAAACCTAACGCTGCTTCTCTGGAGTTTCCTCACTGATATGACCCAGACTCTTTCTGGCTGTATAAATGACCTGTAAAAAAATATTCTCAGCTTGGTCAGAGCCCTGAGACCTGTTACCTTCACACACATGCCTCTGGGTGCCAGCGGGTGGCCCACCACATGGGGTTTGTTTTAGCTACACGAGTCAAAACTAGAGAGCTGAGAAGCTGAGTGGGTCCAATGAAGGGTGATTCTTGATATCAGAGTGTGTTGTGTGTGGTTCATAGCAGAACTCCATGCTGGGCTGAGAATAAAGAGAACAAGTTGCACTTTACTGGGAAAGGGAGCCAGCAAGAGCTTTGCCATGTCAGGACCGTGTCAGATGGGCTGAGATTTTGGGCAAGGATCTGGGCTCAGGAGGGAAACCAAGCCAGAAACCCCTCTTATAGCCTGTGACGAGCAAAGATTGTGATGGGAAGGAAAAAAAAAAAAGTAATAATAATGACAAACACTGACAGTGTTTACAATGGACTAAACACAGTTCTAAACACTTAGCATATATTTACTAATTTAATTTAGTTTGGGACTTTTCGGGGGGGGTCTTGAAAGGATGCCATTTAAAAGAGGCTAAGATCCCTAGAGGGTCCCACTGAGGACAGACATCTCTGCAAAGGGCTCTCAGTGTTCTTCCTGTTTCTCCTAAGAATGTACCTTTATCATGCACGACTGTTATGATGCTGAAGGAGGGTAAGGGAAAAATTTTGTCCTCACGGTGCAGTGTGGTGGGGAGGGGGTTTTAACTTCTGTAAACCTCTGCAACAGCTGCTCCTTGCATCCAGGTGGGAGGGCAGACATGACCTGCTGCTATCAGGCTGAAGCGGATAATGAAACCAATAAAAATTACGAAGAGTCCATGAACCAGACCAGTCTTTGCTCTCCTCTTTGTTGTGCTGGAACCCCAGGGAAGCCGTTGCATCAGTGGAGGTGCTGATAGTGGAAATGCTATAGGGAAGGCAGAAACTGAGCAGATAGGGCTCCTTTCACACATGTGCAAGTGGTCCTGCATTTACTCGCTGCAGCCTCATAAGTCTCCTGGAGAATAGGCCACGCCTTCTGCTTCTTGGAATTTTCCATGGCATTTGACTGTAGGAGAAATCTGTTGACTTGAGTTCAAGGGTGGGCTTCTTTTCCCAGTGGGAGTTGGGTAAGATGCCCTGAGGGGCTCTGTGGGTTTCTCTGAGACTGAGTTCCAGTGGATGAGTGAAAGAAACTTAACTCTCGGCACACAGGAGGGGCTCATTAAATATGTGTTAAATAAAAGCCCTCTTCCTGACTGGACGCTGAATTATAAAATCAGGGTCAAAAGGGCATCTGAGAGTTACCTTGCTCAAGCAGTGTTACTTACTTTCAGCCTTTTCTAGGCAAAGAGGAGAGAGAGTCCGAAATCCCTCTAGCAGGCAATTCACACAGTCTGAGGAACTGGGCTCCTGGCCTGAAGGACGTCGGTAGTGTTGTCCTTGTAAGCAGGGATACTTGTAAGCACGGGGAAGACCTTCTGAAGAATATTTGGATCCACCAGTGCATCAGCAAGGTTCCCGCTGCAGAGAAAGGAAGACACAGAAAGATACTGCCCCCAAAGGCTTACTTTTCTTCCTTCCCTCCTGGTTGTGTTACTGACCAGGGTTCTTGGCTTTCCCCAATCAGTAGAAATTGACCAGAGGCCAGACAAGAAATTCAGGCAAGGCTTTATTGGGGCCCCTGTTGCAGCAGCAGCCAGCGAGAACAAACAATAGGTTCCCTTGCTTGCTCGCTCCCTGAGGGGGGCAAGATTATTCCTTATATGGGGTGAGGGTAGGGGTGTGTCCAGGGGTCAGGCCCGAGGGGTGGCTTAGGTGTTTTGCCCACCCCTTAGGTGTTGTTGTGTGCAGGGGGCATGCGCAGTACCCTGCTTTTGCCCCTGACACCTTGTTTTTGCTGCAGGCTCTTCAAAAGTGGCGGTTGGGTTTTTTTGGTCTCTTTGTATCTTTTGGGTCCAGAATTTGCCCCACCTGTGCATGCATACAGTTATTTTTAGTCCCATACAGTTTCTTTCTATTTTGTTGCTCAAGGAGAGGTGTGTCCAGGGGAAAGCATTGCAGCACTGCAGCAAAGGGACCCAGGTCCCAGCCTGTCTCAGTTGGGCTGTGGATCCTCGAGGCTTCCTGACTTGCGAGAAGCATAAACTGAATCCACGATCAGCTCTTAATTCACAGGTCTACAATTATTGTCCTTGCTGATCTCCTGAAAACTCTTTCTCAAGCTCTTTCATTAATGGACATTAGCCTTAAAGTTTTGTACTCTCTAGAAAGCAGCCTTGCTCTGTTCAAGAGATCTGGTTATAACGTTGGACATATCTGCCTTTGAATCCAGTCCCGTGTGACTTTGAGCAAATTCTCCTTTGTGAGCCTTAGTTTTATTATCTCTAAATGTGGAATGAATACCACCTTCTTGGACTGCTGGGAAGGAAAAAGAGATGATATTCAGTACGGGGCACCTAGTAGGCATTCAGTAAATATTTGTATTAATAAATATTCAATATTTGTGATAAATATCCAATAAATATTTCCTTCCTTGTTGCCGCCTTAAGTTTCGTTTCCCACTCTGGCATTCTGTGTCTTTGTCATTTTTAGGCAGAGCTGAGCATAATGAGCCTGTTGAAAGCTCAGTAGCCTGTCTCTGGCTCTAGATTGCTTTTGCCTTTCCCGCTAAAAAAGAAGCCTCCCCTCCTGGTTCCTTGTTGATTTTCAGAGGCATGACTGTTTGACAAACCATTTCAGGTGCTGTCTGCAGGCTGCCTAATGAGTTCTCATCTTTCACATCACTGACTGTTCAACTGATTTAGGGAAAAGTGCCCCCCGCTGATGTGTAAGAAACAGATGCTGCATAATTGTTCCATATCTTTTTTTCCTTTTCTTTTCCTCTATCTCCAGTTCTGTGTAAGCTTTCCCAGGAGATCTGATGGTTTCCCTTACCATTTCTCTATTGGGAATATATTCTAATGATGCAATTTACTGCTAATTAAGGTATTATCTTAGTTAATATTTATGGGTATTTTTTCTTAGTGTTTGTTGCTGTTTCATCTAATGTTTATAATTTAATGGGATGGTTTCCTATTTCCAGATTACTTTAAACCTTGAAATGCTATTAGCTTGTCCTTAAACATCACCTCTATTTCTCCCTGGTTTGATAGCTCTTCCTTCTTGCCCTTCCTTCGTAAGGTGGTAAATAGAAGTGCCTGTGGAGCTGTGGTTGACCTGGTCCATAAGTGCCTTCAGCAAACTTCTCTAGCTCTGTGATTCAAAATGGCAGCACTTCAATAGAACCTGTGCGTTTTGTAATCAATCCAGTTTTCTCCACGGACTCATATGGTTTATATCTTGGGACAGCAAAATACGCATTTGAATCCTGGGCTCCCAGGGCTGTATGGGACCTGAAAGGAGGTCCAGGCCGAATCCCTATCTGATGCTCTGCTTGACTTCCTTAGGCAACATAGAGATATCAGAACCTCTCACCTGCTTGTGTGCTCTGGACAGGCTAGAAAAAGAGAGGAGTGTGGTGCTGAATTCAAGAGACAGATTTCATTTTGGCGAATAAGTCTGCTGTTGTGCTAATTTCAGAAGAGCAGACTTTGTTGTTGTTTTTGTTAGATTAGAATGTGTTGACTATTGCCAGTCAGTGAGACTTGGTGGTCCCTTGGTGATTTGTGGATAAAGCCTTAAATACTCTGTTACAGATGTATTGCGTGTCTACGCGTGTCTCTGGTCTTCCCCAGAGTTGCAAGAGGAACTCGGTCATAGTGATTCAATTAATCCTGTTTTGTAACTAGGATGGAAAAGTTCAAGGGAAACTCAGCTGCCTCTGCCAAAACCCAGAAACTTGATGCTAAGGAGCTGCATAATTGTGGCAGTTATTTTAGGTGTAATTATTTAAACCAAGGATTCCTGTCTTCTCTAGAAATGCATTTCTATCCTGATCTATTCCACAAAGGATTTGAGACAGCTCAAATATTTCTTTTCATTACACAACAGCCCTTTTCCTCAAGGAGCTGAATGGAATATATTTATTTTTCAAATTAGCATAAATTAAATTGTGTTTTGAACATTTTTTAAAAATTAGAAGGGACATGCAGTAGGAAAAGCTCTGGAATTAGAATCAGATAACCTGGCCTCTTCTCTCAGTTTCACTGACTAATAAGAGCCGTATGGCTTTGGATAAGTCATTCTGATTTTACATCTGTAAAATGGGGAAAGTCATCCAGATGATATAATAGTAACAGCTTCCACTTATTAATTATTACAGGTTTCATGTATGTATTATAGCTCTAAATCCGTCTGTGTCCCTGCAAAATGTGTTATGATGTCCCCTGGTTTAAAGATTAGAAAAACGTAGGCTGAGGGAGGTGATGTGACATGTCCAAATAAGTCCAAATAAGAAAATAAGTGATAAAAATTAGGGCATTATGGCTCTTTCCATGATGCCAGGGTGTCTGTAGGTAGAGGGAGGAGGTGATGAATGAGATTCTGTTCATCATGTTTTTCTCATTCTCATGGAGAGATGGTCAATGATGTAGGTGCTGCCTCAGTGCAGGGACAGTCACCTCACTGGGGCCACTGAGCCCCTGCCTCACTTAAATTCACAGTTTATAAGCTTGTTCTAGCTATACAACTTGTTTCTTACTTGTGCAACTGAAGAAATAAAGGTTTGTGTTAAGATAACCTGGGTTCAGACCCAGCTCTACTTGTGTTAGTTATCTAAACTTAATGGCTTAAAACAGTACACATTTATCATCTCATAGTTTCTGTAGCTCAGAAGTCCAGGCATGGCTGAGTTGGGGCCTGTACTCAGAGTCTCAGAGGGTGCAATCAAGGTACCTGCCAAGGTATATTATCATATGGATGTTTGGCTGGAGAAGAAGACACCTCCAAGCTCATTCAGATTGTTGGCAGAATTCATTCCTTTGTGGTTTATGGAAGCCTTGGCTTCTCACTGGTTATTGGCTAGAGGTCACCCGAAGGTCCTAGGGGTTGGTTGCCTGCCGTTCCCTGCCAAGTGGCCCTTTCCATAGGCCATTCACAACACAGCCGCTTACTTCCTTGAAGCCAGCAGGAGAGCTGGAGTGAGCTGGCTGGTGAAGTGGAGTCTTACACAAAGTAATATAATCTCAAGGTTGACATCCCATCTCCTTTGAGGTATTCTATGGGTTAGAAGCAGGTCACAGTTCCTGTCCACATTCAGGGAACTCCCCAAGTTGGTTTGGAGTTTTCTGTGGGAGCTGTGGCTATTTTTCCTTTTACTAAAGGGCGGTCTTTGAGCTGGGAAGGTTTGGTCATTCGTGGAGCTTCAAAAGAGTGCAGAGTTAGGGGAAGGTGATACCCGCCTGGGTGATCACGTTAGCCAAATCAATTTGGTGCATCAGTGTTGATGTTAAATCTTGTAACACTGAACTGATGTTTGGAAAGTCCTTTACGTTTTTTGAATTTTCTTACTTGTTAAATTGGGATCTTAATTCCTTACCTTATGGGGTTATGGTAAGATAATGGATGTCAAAAGGGCTATTTGTGAACACTAACATAATACACGTAGTAAGTCACCTTCCTGCCCAGATTCTAGATTCCCACCCGCATCAGCTTCTGAGAGATGGCATGGCGCCAGCTTCTTTTCCAGGAATTCATCTGCCCCTGCCCCACGAAAATAAAAATGCAAACACTTTCTGGTGTGATGAAAAGTAATGCAATGATTTGCACATTTGCGATGCTTAAAAATCAACAGGAGCCATTGTAAAGAGTCTTCCAAGCGTCTTTTAAAAGGACTGACATATCATCATTTTGCTAGGAGTTTTCATCTCTTTTTCATTCTATCTTGTAATTTTCCTTCTGAACCATTTAGTGAAAAAAAAAGTTTAAAAAGCAGCAGGAAAAGAAAGCCTTAAGAAAACACTCCCATGCTCCACAGTTAGGCAGAGGTTTCTGAAATGGTCACTTCCTGCCTAATTCGGGCCTTGCATCCTTATTCAGGTGCCTGGGTTAGGAATCCTTGGTTAAGAAAAGAGGGCCATAATGATATCTTCTGTAAACATATGCTCACTTCTAAAGGGATTCTTATGATTACCAGAATATTTATAATTTTCATCTCAAGGATTGGCTGAATTGGATGGTTTAGCTCTTGAAGGTTCCAAAACTCAACATGTTCGCTCTGACAAATGGTGGATGGACTTGCCTTTAGTTGTTACTCCTTATGCTTGTGAAATTAGATGGTTTGGCTTATTTTTGACTATTACAGTTTTCCAAATTCCTCCTGGGGCTCCCATGAACAATGATTAGCAATTTTTATTGTACTTTTATGTATAATAGTAGCTAACCTTCACTGTCACGTTCAAATTACACATTTTTGAGGAAGACATTGATACCTACACTTGCCTTCACCAATTCCTCTATATTTCATAGATTTAGTGGTCTCATTTATCTATGCATGGATCACCCTTAATGCCCATTCGAGTTATCCAATTGCTGGGTTTGATTTCTTTAGAAGAATCTTAATGTAGTCACTAAATCAGAATCCCCAAACAAACACAACAATATTTTAACTGAATCTCTTAAATTTTATTTTACATTTTGGAAAGCATTCTCTCACAAAACTTCTTCTAAGAGCCAGTTGTGTGCAGGCATTCTGCTTGATGCTAGAGTACAAGGAGAACTATAATCACATAGTACTGGCTATAAGTTCCCTGGGGCAATGGCTTTGTTTTACTCATCTTTGGGTACACCAAATACAAGCACTTACAACACACGAATAATAATGAAAGGAGTAGGTGATATTTTATAGAATTATTGATAAAATGCTCTGGAACCAGATGGTTTTAGTGCTGAGTTATTTCAGAATTAAAATGGACAGATATGTAAATTATTTTCTATTGCATAGAAGTGCATAGGAAGCATTTTTTGTTGTAAGGGAGGAGGCCCATCCTCCAAACTCCTTCCATATGTTTGTGTGAGTTCTCATACGAGGCATGACCCACATCCCATAATATAAACTGAAATGGACATATAATTGCCTTCCTTGGACCCAGAAACTGGGCCTTGTACAGGCAGCCATACCAGAGTTTTGAATCTGAATCAGTGGAGCAAAGAAGCAGGGGCAGTTTAGAATAAGTAGTCTGCAATGCTGGGAGTGGCACCTGGGGTCCAATGATAGCAGTGTCAGTGACCATGGCAAGGCACTGGCTATAGTCTGGTATACCCAGCTTCCCTTGGTTTACAGGATTGGTCTTCTAGCTTTATTATTAATCCTATGGACTGTCCACTACCTTACTTACAGAGGCTTACAAATGGAAGCCCCTGGAATTCTCCCATTCTGTTAAGAAAATTCATCCAAAACAATACTCCATCTTTGGAGGGAATTTGCAGTGATTCGTTTTTTTCATCAAAGGAGTGAAAATATGGAGGTGAAATTCCTATGATATTACATTTAATTCTCTAAAATAAACAATGCACAATATGAATAGATCTTGTGAAATTTTTAGAGCAATGTAATACTTATAGTATACAAAAGAAAACTGTAGCCATTCTCACTAATGAATTGATACAAAAATCCTAAATAAAATGGTAGCAAACTGAATACAATAATACATCAAAAGAATCATTCATAATGACTAAGTATGGCTTATTCTGGGAAAATGAAGGTCGTTCTTTTATTAATTCCAGGATGGAAAGAAATTGATTAATATAATAAATCATAACTCTAGGTAAAAGAACAAAGAGCTGTATGATAATTTTAGTAGATAGTGAAAAGACATTTAATAACATGCTATTCTAGATTTAAAAATATAAATATTAAGAAACTAAGAATAATTTTTTTCAATGTGGCAAAAATGAACTATTCAAAAATAAACAATATGATACTTAATAATGAAACATTAGGCTCATTGCCACCAAAATCAGTAACAAGATATATTTATATAACATTTTTCTGGAAGTTCTGGGCCATACAATAAGACATTGAACAGAAATAAAAGATTATTGCAAAGGAAGACACAAAGACATCACTATTTGTACATGTTTATATTCCTAGAAAGCCTGAAAATATCAACTATAAAAAACTCCTAGAAGTAATGAGTTAAGTAAAATATCTATATACGAGATAAATATATAAAATCAATAGATTTTCTCTATATAATAAACAAAATATTGGGCAATATGATAGAGAAAAATATCTAACGTACAACTATAACAAAAACAATACAAGTAGTAGCAATTTTAAAAAGCATGAAGGAACTATTTAACAAATTATAGGAGTAATATAAAGAATATTTGGATAAATGAAAAGACATAGCATGTTCTGTATTTTTTTTTTTTTTTTGCATGTTCTGTATTCTTGAATGAGAACACCAACTAGTACGAAAATGTCTTATCTTCTCATAGACACTGTGCTCAGTTCTTCCTAAGTCTTGTCAAGTAGGAGATACATAGTGAGGCCTGATCATAGACTAGTCATCATTACCTTGTTGCAATACAAGTACCGTAATATAACTTATGGACAGTATAGCACTGTGAGTCTGCAGGCAGAATAGGAATCTGTACTCAGGACCCAGACATCAGATTCAGATGTGGCTTACTAACAACAGTTTTTGAAACCACATAAAGTCTCAGAATGACGTAGGGAGAGATAAGAGACTTGATGACCTCCCACTTGGGTGTTTCTACTCCCTGTCTGTACCTCACCAAGGACAGGCAGACAACCACTGCTTGTACTCAAGGAAACTGGTAGAGACTCAGGAAACCCCAATCAGGTTGATATCCTTGAGTAAACAGGGTAATGGTTTATGGGCGTGTCACCTTTACAGGTGTACAGGGATCCATACTCAAAAGGATCCTGCGCTTTGTTTAATGCTATGCTGTCATGATTGCGAAATTCTTAATAATTTTTGAACAAGGGGACCTGCATTTTCATTTTTCACTGCATATCATTGTAAAACTTAACTTGTATGAGATGTCAGATTCATCTTTGTCTGTTCTCAAACTCAGCTGCTGCAGGACAAATTCAAATTTAATGCTATCTCAGTTAAAATTCCCCTTTTGGGCCCCCACCCACCCCACATACCTTGGAGAGAAACCACATGTCCTTTACGGACATGTATTCTGTAAGATTCTGGCTTTTGCTAGAGACAGAGATGAAGGACACAGTCACTGTTCCCAAGATGCCCACTCATGTTGGAGTGAAGTGGTAGGAACACAAACACATATGGTATAAGGGGAATGTGTGCCCTAAGAGAAGTGTAAACCAAGAATTCTGGGAGAAGTAGAGGAGCAATTAACTGCTTTTCATGGAGATATAGTGTTTATTCTGGTCTCCAAGGATGAATAGCAATAAACAGGTAGAAAAGCTTGGAGAGGGCAATTCCAGGCAAGGGAAGAGTATAAATGGAAGGTCAAAGAAGAGTGCATTTCAAGAACAGCTGGAGTTCATGGTGACTAGAAGAGGGAAATGGGGTGAGAATAACGGGTAGAAGATGCTACTGAAGAGGTAGGTTGGGGTAGATTGAGGAGGTTTGCATGTCTCTTTGCAGGCAATTTGGATTCTATCTCATAGACAATTAGGATGATTTGAAATATTTTTCTTTTTTTTTTAATTATAAAAATAAAAATTCCAAACATACAGTAAAGTTGGAAGTATTTGACAGTGAACACTTCAGTACTCACCACCTAGATTCTATCATTAGCATATCATCACACTTTTTAAAATCACATAGCTCTGAAAGGTTTTTAGTGAGGAAGAAGAACCAATACAAAGGGTATGGAAGATAGACTGGAGGTAGAGAAATGTGTGGGAAGGGATCAATTAGGAGTCACTTCCTAAGTTACACACAACACAGCGTAAGAATCTCAAATGAAGAATGGTTTCCCTGGGTTCAAAAATACTCATATTACAGTATTTCCCCTCAAATCTTTATAGACATTGCTTTATTATCATCTGACATTTTGGTGTTTCAGAGTAAAAATCTGAGGCCAGTTTGAATTTTGTTCCTTTAGAGATAACTACTTTTTTTTTTCTGCTGGATGTTTTTAGGACTTTCTCCATTAACTATATAATCAAAAACATTTCAGATATCTGGGTTTAGGATTGTTTTTCTTGATTTTGCTGGACCAAATATTCAAAATATAGTCAAAAATTTCTTTTAGCTCTGGGAAGCTTTCTTCAGTTATGTCTTTGATTATTTTTTTCTTACTCAAGATTCCTGGAAGCATCCAATATTCCTAGATTACATTGTTATTTTCTTCTGTTTTTTATTTCCCTAATAAGTTAGAACTTTTTGCTCTTCTCCTTTGAGTTCTTAGGGACCTCAGGTTTCCCTTCATATGTGTGTCTTGATTTTTCAGCGTCAATCCTTTTTCTAACAGAGATATCATTTCTGTTATTACTTTCTAATTTTGCCTGACTCCTGCTTTAATCTCAGCTAATTGCCTTGTACCTCATACTATTATCCTTTTACTTTTCCCTTCTGTCCTTTCCTTTTAGTTTTTAAATTTCTTTATTATAATAATAGGTTTTTTTTGGCCACACTGCGAGGCATGTGGAACTTCCTCGACCAGGGATTGGACCCGTGCCCCCTGCAGTGGAAGCATGGAGTCTTAACCACTGGACCACCAGGGAAGTCCGTTATTTTTGTTTTATAGAAGTTTTGTGTTTAAAAAATCTTCCACAGTTCCCCATTTCCTAGAGGACACAGTGCAATTTTTGTAATATGTCACTTATGGTTTTTTGTAGTTGGGCCCCACTCATTGTTTCCCTATACACACATGCTGTGCTTTAGGCACTCTAGGTATTCTTTTACACCTCTATACCTTTGTTCATGCTGCCCCTTCTGATTGGAATGCCTTCTTTTCTCACCTCCATCAGGAAAATCGCTACTCACCCTGAGTCAACGAATAGTGACTCCAATGCCATTGTTTTAGCAAAGGCTTCCATTATTTCTCTGCTTCATTATTTGCTCTTCTATGCTTCCATGATATAATGATCAGAGGACTCAGTTACAGTTGTGTGGATACATTGTCTTCTCTAATAAATTGTTAGAAGAATGTCATTTTGAAGGTATACAGTATATAGTATAATAGCTGATATTAATTCAGTCAATAAATATTTATTAAACAACCAGTCTATGACAAACACTGTGCTAGGCACTTGGGATATATGGGTGAACAAGACAAAGTTTCTGACTTCTTGAAACTCACAGTTCAGTGAAGGGATGATAAATGACTAGTAAACAAATAAATAATTTCAGATGGTGACCCAAGGCAGCCACTTATAAAATGTTGGACGAACTAAATTTCTTGAAGGAATGTTTGGTGCTAGTACAGAAGAAAGAAATACAATCTTTGTAGCCATTATCTTTGGCTTCAGAGCATTTAATAATCAGAAAAATTTCAGCACTATACCATTAGCATTTTTTAAAGCTCATGTGTCTGTGGGTCAACTCAGTTCTAGGCTGGGCTCAGTTAGGTGTTTGAACTGGGTTCACTCATGTGTCTGTGACTGGCTGGGGTTAGCTGATCTAGGCTGGGCTTGGTTGGGGAAGCTCATCTTTCCTTTGCAACAAGCATGATAGTTCTGGCAAACCCGAATAAGCAACCCTGTTTCAAGTCTTTGCTTGTGTCATATCTGCTACCATCCCGTTTACCAAGCCTAGTCACATGGTTAAGCCCAGAGTCAAAGCGTAAGGAGGTATACCCCACCCAAAGCAGGAGACACTGCCAAGTTACATGGCAAAGGGTGGAGATTTATAATCCCATTACTGGCTAGGTAATGAAAAGTTGGAACAATAATCTAGTCTGCCTCAGGTCTCTTGATGTACATGACATCATGTGACAAGGATTAGAGCCTGATAAATCCTCAAGCCAGTACTTGGGTAAATTTTTTGACCTTTCCTTACCCTTTGTCTTTCCTTTATGCAGCCTGCCTACCCCTGACACCCCATTCCTGCACCTCACCACCAACATATTCACTTGGTCTTGGTTCATTTATTTACTCAGTGATGTTGTGACTTCAAACATCTGCATCTTTTGCTCGGGAGGTATTTTGTTTTGTTTTCTTCTTTTCTGTGTGTGTGTGTGTGTGTGTGTGTGTGTGTGTGGTGTCTTGGGCTGCTCTGCTGTACAGCAGGCAGAAGTACCAAAACATTAATGCCAGACAGGAGTTTGTGTGTAAATATCCCAATTCCCTCACTCAAAGGAGAGCGATATCTGAAGTGTATCTTCCACCACATCCCCAGAG
This sequence comes from Delphinapterus leucas, assembly GCF_059928025.1. Taxonomy (NCBI): domain Eukaryota; kingdom Metazoa; phylum Chordata; class Mammalia; order Artiodactyla; family Monodontidae; genus Delphinapterus; species Delphinapterus leucas. Next base: position 98,189,558 of record NC_143134.1, read on the forward strand.
TTTCCAATGGAATCAAACTCCTTGTTTGGCAATAAACCCTTCAGTGACTATCTCATGTCTCCCCACCCCTGCTGGTGTTTCCTGGGATCATTCTCAGATAACCTACTTGCACACAAATCCTTGTCTCAGGATCTGCTTCCCTGGGACGCCAAGTAAGGAAACATTTATTGTAAGTCTACCATGAGCAGAAAGCAGCCTGGAAGTCCACTCTTAGGCTAATAAGTGAATCCTGAGAAGTTGTATTATTGCCGATATCCGTGTATAGAAAGAAATCAAATGGGTAGTGGAAAGAACATGGGGCTTTGTTTGCAATCAGACAAACCTGGGCTCCAGAATTTTCTCCACAACTTACTTTCCTACCCTTCCTGAGTCTTGTCAACTGTAAAATGGAGATAATGCCCATCTCACAGTGTGAGACGATGCAGTAACACATTTAAGTGCTTTCCGCTGTGCCTTGCACATAATGGGTATTCAGTGAGTAGTAGCTAGAGGAATTTGAAGGCAAGGTACCCGGCAGTTTCCATGAGGAAGTAGCTCTGAGAGAGAGAGAGGCTGCTGCTCTCCCACATTCCAAGGTTCTTCTTTCCTCCTTTTCCTATCATTCCATTCTCCCTATAATTCTCCACCCATCAAAAGGACTAACTAGCATTATGGATCTGAGGTTGTTCCAGAAACTCCTGTTTAGAATTGGGCCAAGTAATTTGCCTCTCTGTCCTTCGATTTCCTTATTTCTATAATAGGGATTATAACACCAGATTTAAAAGTTGTCGTAAGGATTAATTGTAACGATATATTTAAGAGGTTCAGCCCACAGCCTGGCAGAGAAAATGCTCAGTATGTGGCATCAATTAACATTTCCTTTAAAATAACGGCAGCATTTATACAGCATTGTGAGTAGGCGGTATCTCTTTTAATCCTCACTACAAGTGCCTGGGGCAGGTATTATTATTATTATTATCAGACCCGTTTTACAGAAAAAGAAGCTAAAGCTCAGGGAAGCCAAGAGACTCACCCAGGATCACTCAGCCAGTACTGGGCGTCAGAAACAAATCTTCCCTTTCAACAACCATATTCTTTCCCTTTCACTTTATCTTCCTCCCGCTATCTTGGTTATTTATTCTCTGTGTTGCCTAGTACAAGTTCCCCAAAGACAGGAATAGATTTATTTTCCCCATGGATTCTGGGGCTCCACTCAGGGAACTTGGTTATTGAGAAAGGAATTAAATAATTGTCAGGGGAAAAGACAGCTTGTAGGAGAATGTGATAAATTCAACTGAGAATGTGCCGAGGGTGAAGACACATGTGAAGTTGGCACCAGAGCACAGGCCTTTAGGCTGTTGCTTAATAATATTAACAACTAATATTTGTCTAGCATTTTACAGTTGTCAAAGTACTTCCTGATGTTTAGTCTCACTTGATTCTCACAACAGCCCTGTGCTCTGTGGTAACTTCCTTTTTCACAATATTTTTACTGAGCCTCGGATACGATAAGGGATTGGTTAAAACAACCCAGCCAGTAAATGTTAGAAGCAGAGAAGCTGGGAGGGTATGGAAACCAGATCTTCTGCTGTCTAATAACAACTAGAATTTGCAACGTGCTAAGCAGTTAAAGCACGTTCACAAAGAGCATCCCAATTTCTACAGTTACAAAGGCATTATCCCCGTTTTATGGAGGAAGACACAGTTTCAAAGAGGTAAAAGGACTTGCCCAAGGGTACTGTTGGCAATTGCCGGAGTCGGGTTTCAAGCAGGGGTCCTTCGACTACAAAATCTCTCCACCACTCGACCCTGCCGGACCCTAATGCCGCCTCCCTAATCAAATTGAAGAAATCACTTTTCTTGATCTGTTCCCAGCTTCTCAGGGAAAACCTTCCTTTTTGCCCCTTTCCCCTCTTTAGACCTTAGTCACGATGGGAACAGTCCTCATAAGGAGCGGGAGAGAGGCCAGGTGGAAGGCCTTAGCCTGAGCCGAGCTCATCCAATTTGCTAATGAAGGTCAGCTGACCTTGAGTTTTCCTCCCTCTAACAGGAGCAGGGAGGCGTCTCCCTGAGTTCAAAATGAGGCTTCAGTAGCAGATACTTCTCACAAACCAGGAACCCATGTGGCTTCCTGCGCAGGATGGAGTCTCCCAGGGTGAGCATCTATTCACCTGATGTCCATCCACCTCTCTCCAGCCCCAGGGAAATGTGGGAATGAAGACAGGGAGGAGGTGGGAATGGAGGCTATGCCTCACCTCTTCCCAATGAGAAACAGCTCCCTGCTTGTAAATAGCAGAGAACCTGGGGGAAGACCAGGCTTTGGTGCCACATCAAGTCAGGGAACTTCTATATCAGTTGCAGAATCTGTTTATTTTTCTTTACTTGTATTGCAAACTTATAACAAGCTGAGAAAAAAGCAGACCTCTCCTCTTTGTTTTTTTCAGCTGGCCTCTCACTCTCTTCCCAACAATGTCTGGGTTTCCCTCAAAGCTACCAAGTGCTAATTTGAAAAATATGTTACTGACAAGGGGGAGAAAAGCAGGCATCCGATGTGAAATGCCCTCTAGGGAGTGGAGGAACTCCCAGAGAGAGAGAGAGAGAGAGAGAGAGCGCACGCGCACGCCCGTGCGCTGGGGCTGCGTGCTCTCTGAGCAGCAGGAAGAAATGGGAGCGACTAAGACAAGAAGCTCACTTATAGCTTGGTGACATCTTGGGCGGCTGGATGAAACCCTCCGTTGCATTTAAGGTACTACACAAATCTCATTGTTGATATTATTCGTTGCATTTCTCAGAGTCGCTTGTAGGATACCTTTTTTTTTAAACATCTTTATTGGAGTATAATTACTTTACAATGGTGTGTTAGTTTCTGCTTTATAACAAAGTGAATCAGCTATACACATATCCCCATATCCCCTCCCTCTTGTGTCTCCCTCCCACCCTCCCTATCCCACCCCTCTATGTGGACACAAAGCACCGAGCTGATCTCCCTGTGCCATGCGGGCTGCTTCCCACTAGCTATCTATTTTACATTTGATAGTGTATATATGTCCATGCTACTCTCTCACTTCGTCCCAGCTTACCCTTCCCACTCCCCGTGTCCTCAAGTCCGTTCTCTACGTCTACGTCTTTATTCCTGTCCTGCCCCTAGGTTCTTCATGACCTTTTTTTTTCTTTCTCTTAGATTCCATATATATGTGTTAGCATACGGTATTTGTTTTTCTCTTTCTGACTTACTTCACTCTGTATGACAGTCTCTAGGTCCATCCATCTCACTACAAATAACTCAATTTCGTTTCTTTTTATGGCTGAGTAATATTCCCTTGTATATACATGCCACATCTTTTTTATCCATTCATCTGTCAATGGACACTTAGGTTGATATTATTCACTGCATTTCTCAGAGTCACCTGTAGGATACTTCTTAAGAAAAATTTATTTTAGAGTTAATTACTAAAAAATACTTGCTTCTGCTAAAGAGTTTGTATGTTTCCTCCTCATGGATGAAAAGACCTGTGTCACACGTTACGTTTCCGGGCTTGCTTTGTCTGCCAGGAAGCTTAGAACAAAAATTACAGCTCAAACAGAGCTTTGGTAGAGATCGCATCACCAGCTTAACCGTAGTTTTTTTACCTCATGACTTGTCTCTCATATTCTGATGCAATTCCTTTCTTTCTTTTCCCTTTCTTTCTTTCTCTCTCTCCCTTCCTCTCTCCGTTTCCCTCTTTCTTTATGATTTAAAAATGAATATTTTACCATTCTATGTATGTTATATGAATGGCCTCAAATTCTTTGTGGAATAAGGCAATATATAAGTAAAGAAGTAAATATACACATAAAAAAACCTTCCTGGAACAAACTTTGGATGAGAAAAATTAAGTGGATGAAGGAGCAAGGGGAGGAGATCCTGAAATTGACTTCAGGTTTTTTCCTCATCTACATCAAATTCCATCACCTCATTCCCAGCTGCTAACAGTTTTGAGAGAGGCACCATGGATATGGAGAGAACCTTCAGGATGCGGCTAACAGGAGTGGCTTCTGGTGGGTGGCTGCTCTGCAGATCACCAAACCCTAAGGGCATACAATTCAATTTGAACATTTCAGAGAGAACTTCCTCTGGGTTCTCCCATGGTGGTCCGATTTTTTTAAAAATTGAAGTATAGTTGATTTACGATAGTATATTAGTTTCAGGTGTACAACATAGTGTTTCAATAATTTAATAGAGTATACTCCATTTAAAGTATACTCCATCATAAAATAATGGCTGTAATTCCTTGTGCCGTACAATATATCCTTGTTGCTTATTTATTTTGTACATAGTAGTTTGTATCTCTTCATCCCCTACCCCTATCTTGCCCCTCCCCACTTCCTTCTCCCCATTGGTAACCACTAGTTCTCTGTATCTGTGAATCTGTTTCCATTTTGTTTTAGTTTTTAGATTCCACATATAAGTGATAACATAGAGTATTTGTCTTTCTCTGACTTACTTCACTAAGCATAATACCCTCTAGGTTCATCCATGTTGTTGCAAGTGGCAGAATTTCATTCTTTTTTATGGCTGAGTAATATTCCATTGTGTGTGTGTGTGTGTGTGTGTGTGTGTGTGTATCACATCATCTTTATCCATTCATTTGTTGGTGGACACTTAGTTTGCTTCTATATCTTGGCTACTGTAAATAATACTGCTATGAACATTGGGGTGCATGTCATCTTTGTGAATGAGTGTTTTCATTTTCTTTGATATAGACCCAGGAGTGGAATTGCTGGGTCATATGGTAGTTCTATTATTAGTTTTTTGAGGAAACTCCATATTGTTTTGCATAGCGGCTGCACCAATTTACATTCCCACCACAGTGCACGAGGTTTCCTTTTTCTGCACATCCTCACCAACATTTGTTATCTGTAGGGCAGTCTGGTTTTTTGCAGTACTAGAAAGAGTATGGGATTTAGAGGCCAAAGACTATAACATTTCTGGATCCAACTGTGAGGACTTGAGCCTAACCTCTCATTTTCTGCAGAGGGGAAAATAATAACAACTCTACAGAGTTAAGTTAATTATCAAGTGAAAATGAAGATGAAAGTGCTATGTAGAGTATGAGGAATTACACAAATCTCATTATCTTCATGAATTAGGGTTCTTTGCAGTCGTCTCCCCACCACCATTTGATATCTTATTTCACAGCACTGTAACTAGCAGCTCCTGTGCTCCAGTCATTCCTTGACCATTCCTGGGATGCCCTTCTCCTCCCCTTGGGTCCATGGTAGACTCCTACACAACCTTTAAAACCCAGCTCAAATAGCACCACCTTGATGAAGTCATAGCCCTACCAATTACAACGAATACATTACTTTTTCCTTACTCTTGGTCATCAAAACATTTACTTCATACCATTAATGTTGGATATGTTATATTGAACTTGGTTGCTTCCTGCCTGTTACCTCTCTTTTGTTTAGTTTTAAATCTCTAGCACATTGTAGGTACATCTAGCTTCAAGACGTTAAATCACAAAGTAAATGGAAGGTGAATTTCGAGACCTGTGAGCGGAGAACAAAATTTTCTCAGAATCCATATGTATCTTAAACATATTTCGTGCTACAAAAGGCCAGGTTGATAAAAATGAAATACCAAGCAATAGCACTGAAATGGGCTGTTTATTTTGTGACCATCAAATGTGATGGGTGGATACTCCCAGTTTCCTCTGAGAACTCCTGTTTCCCAAGCCTAAGGCTACATTGACTCTAGACTGGGATGTTAGGGAACTCTTAAGAGCTATCTGAAAGGAGAAGAAACAAGGCAGATTGGGCAGTGATCGGAACAGTAAAGCAGAGAGATTTGGAGCCCAGGCTGTGGCATCAGCTACCTGGGTAAGCAGTTTAATCTTTGTGTTCCCTTGTGATGGTTAATTTTGTGTGTCAACTTGACTGGGCTAAGAGATGCCCACGTAGCTGGTGAAACATTCCTGGGTGTGTCTGTGAGGGGGTCTCTGGAAGAGATTAGCTTTTGAATATGTAGACTGAGTGAAGGAGATAGCCCTCACCAATGCCAGTAGGCATCGTCCAATCCACCGTGAGCCTGAATAGGACAAAAAAGCGGAGGAAAGGCAAATTGGCTCTGTTGGTTGAGTTGGCACATCTGTCTTCTCCTGTCCTCAGACATTGGTGCTTCTGGTTCTTGGGCCTTCGGTTATGATACCATTGGCTCTCCTGGTTCTCAGGCTTTTGGGTTTGGACTGAAACTACAACACCAACTTTCCTGGGCCTCCAGTTTGCAGATGGCAGACTATGGGACTGCTCAGCCTGCATGATTGTGTGAGCCAGTCGTTCATAATAAGTCTCATACCCTATTGGTTCTGTTTCTCTGGAGAACCCTAATATATTCTTCACCTGAAAAACTGGGATAATAATAGCAGCTACCACGTTGGTTTGTTTTGAGAGTTAAATGAGATAATACATGGAAAGCAATAAGTATAGTGCCTGGTACATGGTAAATGCTCAACAAATGTCATCTCTTCTCATAAAGTGCAACCTCTTTCACATAGGAGGCCTATGTATCTCCTTAGCTTTCAGAGTTATGGCAGCTCTCTGTTGCTGGTTGTTGCCTTTCTTTCTCCTAAATAGATGTGTGCTTACGTGTTGTGGGCAAGAGCAGAACATCCACTGCACTTCAGTGGCTGACACAGGAGTGACTGGGACCGGCATGTGCTCCAACAGAAGGCACATGGCCTTGCTCTGCTCTGCTTATGTAAAAAGCATTGATTCATCTGGGTGCAGCGTTTAGGGAGGATCGTAGCCAAAAAGGACTATGTTTAAAAACTTATTTCCCTATCTGTACGACGAAGACGACAATCTTACTTAATTTCTGTAAAGAATAAATGATACATTATGTATGTCAAAGTGCCTTATAAACCGAAAAGAAATGTCTATATCTTTGTTATTATTACGATGGGCCAATGTGAGGATGAAGTCAGTGTGAACAGCAACATCAAAACAAATTCACGTGTGCTTGAATGGCTTACCACATTGTATGATTAGCCATCTAGCCCAGGTGTGGGGTTTTGACCTAGGCATGGAAGAATCACGAGAGAAGATAGATTTCAATGATGCCTTTCAGTGCTTTGTGCTGGGTGTGGATTTTATTTTTAAAAAATAAATAAATAAAAAGGGAAGACATTCTTCCCACCTATGAAGGACAACCTGGAGTGATCTCTCCTGGTTGACAGGAAACCATAATCACCTCTGCTGACCTAAGAGAGCTCTACCTTGGGTTATGGAAAGTTGTCACAGAAATATTGTGTTCACTTAGCCAAGGGAGCTGCATCAGCGTTTTAGAAGATTGCTGAACTCAACTATTTAGAGAGCCCTACATCTCCTCCCTGACAGGACACCACAGCAGTGATGAGGACGAGAGGGAACGAGAGTATTCTGGCAGGGACAGGGTGATTTAAACTCAGCCCCTGCTCACTTGGATAATGGGCATCAAAGCAAGGGAAATCCTGTTCTAACTGTGAGTGTTCCTCATTTGGGCAAGAGCTGTGCTCCTCGAGCTTTGTGTGCAAGGCAGTTTTCTGTAATCAGATCATTATTTGATGGAATTCACTGGGAAGTCTGAGAAAATTTTTTGTGGTGAAAGTTTTAGACATTTTGTACATTTGAAGTTTTGTAAGTTGCATTGTTTTTGAAACGCGGGCAATACTTGTAACTGACAAAAAGGTGCTTGTTTTAAGATTTACTACGTTTTAAGTTTTATTTACTATTCTTAAATATTACAGCTTGCTCACATTACCTTGTATTTGTATAGAATTGTCAAATAAGGCAGAGTTCTGGATTTCATTGGAAATTAATTCAATTAAAGTAACCGGGACACTGCTCTGCTTGGAGCATTGTGTGAACCTAATTCTTTGGCATTTTATGAAGCAAAGCTGTTGGCTATTCATGAATGTTCCTTATGTCTACAACTTATATCTCTCAAATATTCTTTTTTAAAAAATTTATTTATTTTTATTTATTTATTTTTGGCTGCGTTGGGTCTTCGTTGCTGCACGCAGGCTTTCTCTAGTTGCGGCGAGTGGGCGCTACTCGTCGTTGCGGTGCTCGGTCTTCTCATTGCGGTGGCTTCTCTTGTTGCAGAGCATGGGCTCTAGGCACGTGGGCTTCAGTAGTTGTGGCTCGTGGGCTCTAGAGTGCAGCTCAGTAATTGTGGCACACAGGATTTGTTGCTCCGCGGCATGTGGGATCTTCCCGGACCAGGGCTCGAACCCGTGTCCCCTGCATTGGCAGGCGATTCTTAACCACTGCGCCACCAGAAAAGTCCCTCTCAAGTATCTTCTTGAAGAGGGGAGCTGGCTCTTAAATATTCACAAAACGTTTCTACAAGATAGCTAAAGAATATGGGGTGTTGTGTTTATATAATGCTACTTAATTTTATATGTCGGGAAACGGGGCTGCCTACCAGCTTACCCTGTGCCATCATAAACTGAGCATCTATGCTGTGCCTGCCATAGGCACTTACATGTACATTAGATCATTTAATCATTACAATTGATATCTTTAACCTACTTTACAGCTGAGGAATCTGAGGCTCAGAGTTTTTTTTTCTTTTCAATTACTTATTTGCTTTATTTTTTTGGATGCGTCGGGTCTTTGTTGCTGCACACAGGCTTTCTCTAGTTGCGGTGAACGGGGGCTACTCTTCCTTGTGGTGCACGGGCTTCTCATTGCAGTGGCTTCTCTTGTTGCAGAGCACAGGCTCTAAGCGCGTGGGCTCAGTAGTTGTGGTGCACAGGCTTAGCTGCTCCGCGGCATGTGGGGTTTACCCAGACCAGGGCTCGAATCTGTGTCCCCTGCGTTGGCAGGCGGATTCTTAACCACTGTACCACCAGGGATGTCCCGAGGCTCAGAAAATTTTAAGTGACTTGCCAGAAGTCAAGTAGGTTGCAGGTCTGGGATGTAAACTAGAGGTTTTGTTCTACATTATCATATAACCAGGCAGCAAAATTGACTAATGATGTGATTCAAGACTGAAGGATGGGGGGTAGAGGAGAGAATTTCAAACTAGTGACTGAAGACAGAGTTGCAAAGGATGGAAAGGCTTCTTAATATGGATATCGAAACCATATGACTACCATTTATCAAGTGCTTATCATGAACTTGTCATTATGCTAAGTGTTTCTCATGAAAACCATCAGAATTCCCATGAAGTACTGTCTTATTTTCCAGTTGTACAGATGAAGAAATTGAGGTACGGAGATTTAAATGGACACAAGTCAGGCCATAGAACTTAATAAGCGGGGGCATTTGGACTTGGACTCAGTGCTGTCTCCCTCTAAAGCTTGTACTCTTTCTGTAATACTCTGCCGCTCACCACCCAAACTCCTGAAATGTAAATGCTTTTGCCCATTAATGACAGCTGGAATTTAGGCCTCAGCCCAAGACTTGTTCAATAATATACAAGGCCTTGAAGCCATACAGGTGTACTTTGAAACTTAAAGACCAGCATTTTCTTACTAGAACAACAAAAACAAAATCTTCTTGGACGCTGTGAAAGTAGTAAAAATATAGAACTTATCTTCCCTAAGATGCTGCAGAAGCTTAGAACGTGGCAAGATAGCTTTTTAAAGATATATGTTTGTAAAAGTTGCAAGGACACAGTGTTTAAAAATCAAGTAGTTTTCCATGGTTTATAATGGACAACAGCAGTCTCCTCCCACTCTATCCCTATTCCCACTTCCCAGAGGCCACCACTTAACATTTACGGTTGCCTCCATGTTTAGGATATCATGGATATACTGCCATTTCTTGCTTACTTACTTACTTACTTATTTACTTACCTACCTACCAACCTACCTGCATACCTTCCTACCTATTGCATTAGCCTCCTAGGGCTGCCATAAAAAAGTGCCACAGATTTGTGGCTTAAATATCAGAAATTTATTGTCCTGCAGTCTTGAGGCTAGAAGTCTGAGATCAAGGTGTCAGCAGTGTCGGTTCCTTCTGAGGGCTATGAGGGAGCATCTGTCCCAGGGCTCTTTTGATTTATGGTGGATTGCTGGACATCTTCGGTGTTCCTTGGCTTGTAAGGTACCTCCCCCGATCTCTGCCTTCATCTTCACATGACATTCTCTCTGTGCATGTTTGTCTCTGTGTCCAAATTCCCCCCTTCTATGAGGACACTCAACATATTGGATTAGAGCACAACTTAATGACCTCTTTTTTACTTGAATACTTTTTTAAAGACTCTATTTTCAAATAAGGTCACATTCTGAGGTACGAGGGGTTAGGACTTCAACATATTATTTTTTGGGGGGGTGGGCACAATTCAACCCATAAGAATTATCTGTTGTCTTCCTAACATAAAAGATGAGATTTGGCTCTCAGCTTCACATCTTCTTTCCACTCACTTTTTTTTTTTTTTTTTTAATTTTTGGCTGCGTTGGGTCTTTGTTGCTCCGTGTGGGCTTTCTCTAGTTGTGGAGAGCAGGGGCTACTCTTTGTTGCGGTGCATGGGCCTCTCATTGCGGTGGCTTCTTTTGTTGTGGAGCATGGGTTCTAGGCACACAGGCTCAGTAGTTGTGGCACGCAGGTCCTAGAGGGCGTGGGCTTCTGTGGTTGTGGTGTGTGGGCTCAGTAGCTGCAGCGCACCGACTCTAGGGCATGCAAGCTTCAGTAGCTGTGGCTCGTGGGCTTTAGAGCACAGGCTCAGTAGTTGTGGCACATGGGCTTAGTTGCTCCGCGGCATGTGGGATCTTCCTGGACCAGGGATTGAACCCGTGTCCCCTGCATTGGCAGGCAGATTCTTAACCCCTGCGCCACCAGGGAAGTTCTCCACTCACTTTTAGTCCTTCCATCTTTATGGTAATGATTTTTTGTTAGATTCAGCGTTTACATTGTTATGACTGTGAAAATATTATTTACATCTGGGTCATGTAATGAATATGATTAAATTTTCTTTCTTTGGTTTTCATGGAATTATTAATGGTCTTGTGTTCTTGTTTGCTTAGTTTTCTAAGTTAAAAGAGACCAAGTTCTAAACTGTAGAGGAATTTCTGCAAGTCAAAAAAGATAAGAAATTAGTAAAAACATGAGGAAAGGTATGAAGAGTTAATTTAAAAAAGAAAAAAAAAAAACCCATGTGGTTAACAAGCCTATCAAGAGATGCTCAAACCCACTGGTGATTAGAAAAATGGAAACGTCAAAATATTACTTCTCTCTTACCGGATTGGCTATCATTGGAAAGCTGGATGGTGCTAAGGGTTGGCAGTTCTGTGGCAATACAAGAACTGCAAAGTACCAGTGGTGGAAGTGTGGACCAGGGCAGCAGTTCTGGAGAGGATTCTGCCACCTACGCCACTGCTTAGGCAGCTCTGTCACACTCCAAGATGTACATCCTACAGAAATTCCCCATCATTTGTGATAGCAGGAAGTCGGAGACAATCTAGCTGTTGATCAATAAGGGGCCAGATAACTACATATGGTGGATGTGTTTTAAGGAATACTTGTGAGTTGGAAGCAATGAGTTAGATGTACACACAGCAATATGCATAGACCTAAAACACAGTGCTGAGTGAAAGAGGTAAGAAAAAGACTAAGATATTTAGCAAATTAAACTTGTGTAAATTGAAAATATATGCATGTAATTTAATATACATTTTTAAAGAACTCATATAAATGAAATGATACATTTCAGTCATAACAGGGTGGTTGCATATGGGGAAATGGAAATAAGGGGAATGCATAAATAAGGGGGGCTTTGGTGAGACCAGTGCTGGTGAGGAGTACGATTGATTCAACCATCTGCACTTGAGATCTAAAAACAGACTCAGTGTTTACACGATTAAGACTAAATAAACATTATTTACACCTGAGTCATGGAGTGTATCATGATTACATTTCCCTTTTCGGGGCTAGGAGGAGGTATAGTTTATTTTATGTTCCTGAAATTAAAAAATTATCCAAAAATTTTTTGTTTAGTTTTCTGTGCATATATCACTAATTCATCCCTGAACTCTTTGCCAAATGAATGTATTTCTTCCCTTTATATTCAAATTCCTCAGATAATCTATCAGTTTTACATTTTCTTTTTTTGGTGGCATCCCTCTTGGAGGTTTTTGTCCTCTGCTGTGGACTGAACTGTGCCCCCTCCCCACCAATTCATGTTAAAGCCCTAACCCCCAATGTGAGTGTATTTGGAGATAGAGTCTTTAGGAGGTAACTAAGGTTAAATGAGCTCCTAAGAGTGGAGCCCTAATCCAATAGGACCATTGACCTTATAAGGAGAGGAAGAGCGCTCGCTCGCGCACGTGCGCACGCTCTCTCTCTCTCTCTCTCTCTCTCTCTCTCTCTCTGCCATGTGAAGACACAGTGAGAAGGTGGCCATCTGCAGCCAGCAAGAGAGGTCTTACCAGAAGCCAGCTCTGTCAGATTGGAGACTTCTAGTCTCAAGAACTGTGACAAAATAAATTTCTGTTGGTTAAGCCATCCAACAGTCTGTGGTATTTACTTATGTCAGCCTAAGCTAAGATTTTGGAATCAAGAGTTGGGTGCTGCTGTAACAAATACCTAAAAATGTGGAAGCAGCTTTGAAACCGGGTGATGGGTAGAGGCTGGAAGAGTTTTGAGGTGCATGCTTGAAAAAGTCTAGATTGCTATAAAGGGACTGTTGGTGGAAATATGGACATTAAAGGTGATTCTTGTAAGGACTCAGAAAAGAGGAGAGCTGGAGAGAAAGTCTCCATTTTCTTGGAGAATGCACAAATAATCATGAACAGAATGTTGGTAGAAATACAGATGTTAAAGGTCATTCTAGTGAAGTCTCAGATGGAAATGAGGAACGCATTATTGGAAACTAGGGAAAAGGTGATCCTTGTTATAAAGTGGCAAAAAACTTGTGTTCTAGTATATTTTGGAAGGTGGAGTTTATGAGAAATGAAATGAGATATTTGAGAAGATTTCTAAGCAAAATGTTGAAGATACATTCTGGGTCCTCTTGAGTGCTATGACAAAATGTGAGAGGAGAAAAATGAATTGAAGAAGAAATCGTTAAATGAAAGGAAACAGAGCTTGAAGATTTAGAAAATTCTCAGCCTCTCATTGCAAAAAATGAGAAAGTTTGTTCTGAAGGGTATGGTTGAATAACCATTTGATAAGGGGATTAGTATGGATGTGAACCATGAATTCAGCCACTTCAGCAGAAGCCAGAAATGGAGATAGGATTATACCCACAGAAACACTGCCAATTTTAACTGAAGGGCATGGAGATGGGATGAAATGAAGAAACGCTGTCAGGATTTCTTAGATTCTCCGGAACAGGACAGTGGAGATATTTGACTGCAATCTTGTGCTATAGTCTTCAAGAAAAGGGAAGAATGACCCTGAATTTTCTTCTCTGCTCTGGTTTCTCTTTTCTCGTCTAGAAATTCCAAAGTGTGGCTCTAATTTCCTTCTCTTTCCCCCCTAGTTTCCATCTCTTTTTCTTTATTTTATACTTTCTGAGAGATTTTAATTTTATCTTCCAACCTATTGATTTTATTTCTACTCACTTAGTTTTAATTTCAAAAGATCTCATTTTGTAGATTGATTCTTTTCATTTAATAGATGCATACTCTTGCTTTATCCTTACAATATTCCTTCTTATTTCTGTGAAGAGGTCAGTTTTTTGGAGATATTTTCTTCTGGTTCTTGCATTATTTTCCTTTCCTCTGAGATCCTTTTACTTTTTGTTGTTTTGGTTTCTTTCACCTCAGAAGCTTTCCCTCAAGTATCTGGTGATGTGGGGCTGTTTGCTCAAAGAGCAAGACACTAAAAACTTAGGGAACTGAACATTCTGGGAGCAGGGACAGAACTTGTTAAATGGTGGGTTTTTGTACAATGATCTGGCAGAGTTGTACAAGGATGAAAGCAATTATGAGTATCTTTACCTCTTTTTTATTTATTGGGTTGATCACTTTCCCCAGAGATGAATCTTCCAAATCTCCTTCCTGGGGAAGGCATGCTTGGCTTCCAGCATTCCTGCTGCTGAACTGGGTAAGGAGACTGATGTTCTTAGTGTTCAGTAAGTAGACCTCCATTTACCCCTCCAGCTTTCAGTTTGACATCAGACTTCAGTTCTGATTAATGACCCCAAGACCATAATCTCTGGTTCAACCTCTTTATAAAGCATACATCTAGTCTTCTGCTGGGATGGGAGGAGAGAGGTTCCCCAGCTTCAGATTCTGACCTAGACTTCCAACTAAGTCCCCTGTTTCAGTCCCATTGGTACCCCAACTTTCAAAAGTACATTGAGCCGTGAATTCCTGAGCCTCTTAGAGTTCTTGAACTTGCATAGGCTTGTTTCTGGGATACCTTCATTATCATGCCTTCATCATCAGTTTAGGATTCAACTTTCATGGATCTAATAAATAAGTTACTGTCTTTCCATCTGCTTTCCAAAATTTTGTTCGTGTCAACTTCTTTTCCATTGTCTTGTCATCGGGTGTTATATCTTTTTGTACCTTTGTATCATTGCAATTTTGTTTTGGAAGGGAGAAATGGCAAAAGACTTCTGTTGAGTCTTCAGTTTGATCAGAAGTCCTATAGAAAGTTTTTGAGAGAAATAGTTAGGGACATTTGGGAGACATTTATTATTTATTGAAATGGAGGATTTCAGAGCCAAAAACTTGAATTTTAAATCCTGGTTCAGAGTGGCCTTGGGCATGTTACTGAACCTCTCTTGGTCTCATAGGTTTAAAAAAAAAAAAAGGATAATAACACCTACCCTACAGAGCTGTTAAAATTAGAAGCATGTGTGTAAAGCATGTAGTTCAGAAACTGATATATAATAAGTACTGAATAAGTGGCAACTTTTATTATTTTATTATTGAAGGAAAGAGGTGCCATTTATTATTTACTGGGGATGGGGGAAGAGAAACAAAAAGGCAACTCAACTGTCGGTTTTATTAGGGAAATGTCAAGTAAATCTCTCTCCACGCTTCCAAATGCAAGACTCTCTAACAACAACTGGATTAGAGAATGGTGTAGGGTCTCCTATTTTCCGACTAGAATGGAGAGCGGTTGCATATGTCCAGTGAAAGCAACTTAACTTACCCCCCTTATTGCAAGCAGGTGGAGAAGCTAGGAAATAGTTAACTTCCTCCATGCTCTATAGAGTCTCTGCCCAGGAATCTTTATCCTCTCTGGAGTCTGAAAGTGCAGTTAGAGCACAGTCCATCCAAACGCAGGCAAGTCCAAGAAGAAACAGGAGAGAAGAGACATCTCAGACAGTGGTGGCCTCTGAATGCATTGACCTACCCTCTGGTAGAACTGTGGCCCATTGGATGACAGACTCTCACCAACCAACTTAGTGCTACACTGAGTTAAATGATTAAAAGAGAAACTGGAAGAATTTACTCCAGGTTCACTTCTTAGGCCTGTCCTATAGGGAGGGAAGTGGAAATCCCCTTCAATGATAAGGACAAAGGAAGAAAGGTTCCCTCCTGAAAGAATTATTGACATTACAATGGCTAAATCCCATGCTCTGCCATACTTTACGTTCCTGTCACGTTCAGAACATTGTTGAATATTTCTGTATATACATTTTTGTCTGATTCTCATTTCTTTGTAATTTATATTGCCCATAGCCTAAAATATATCTCTTTGTCTTCTCTAACTTCTTGAGGGAGAGAATGCAGGAACTGTTTTTCCCCCAAAGTAATTCATTCATAACAAGTTAGCCAAGAGGGAGAATTTTAGACAAATCAAGAACTGCTCTTTAAATTGCTGCTTCCTTGATGGGAGTGTGGTCCACAGAGGTCCACTTTGGTAATAGAAATCAAACATCCAGTCTTCTCCCTCTCCCCATATAGATGTGAGACTTCTTTCCTTGGGCTGTAGTACACAGTTGGATGGGTCCATCTCTGGGTTCTTACAACTTCTCATGCCTTGGGCTTCTAATCGGAGATGAAGGGATGCTTTCCCTATGGGACTGGAATGCAAAATAATCTTCCCCAGTGACTTCCTTTCTTTGGAGGGTGATTATTAAGTCTGGATTTTTGGCCAAATTTAGCTTTTGTAAAAGTGAAATTCCTGTACGAGAACGATCCCCGTTGTGAGAATAATGAATATAAAACAAACAGACAAAAGCCCTACTGGAATGGAGAGGTTTCTACTCATTGCCATGAAAGAATTTCACAACTCCTACTCCTCCTTCATTTCTTTTTTTGAGGGGGTACACGGGCCTCTCACCATTGTGGCCTCTCCCGTTGCGGAGCACAGGATCCGGATGCTCAGGCTCAGCGGCCATGGCTCACGGGCCCAGCCACTCCGCAGCATGTGGGATCTTCCCGGACCGGGGCACGAACCCGTGTCCCCTGCATCGGCAGGCGGACTCTCAACCACTGCGCCACCAGGGAAGCCCCCTCCTTCATTTCTTTCTCCTACCTCTTCCTTTCTCTTTTCTTTTTTGTTTCTCCTTTTATTCTTTACTTTTTCTGCCTCTTTTCATCTTTATTTCTCCCCTACTTTTTTTTCTTATTTAGTTTATTTTCATTCTCCTGCTCCTCTTTGTCCTCCTCTCCCTTTTTTTCCCCTTATTCACCTTCATCATTCTTGGATTGTCACCACTCACCTGCATAAGCAGGACACTGAGTAAAGGTTTTTCAGTTACTAAAAAAAAGAAAAAAAGAGACTTCTATTTCTTATGGAGCTTAACGTTTGAGAACATACACCTGTTAACATAAGGATGTGTAAGACCAACTTACGAATCTAAGGCCAAATCTACGGGCTTCTGTTGGAATGGTTATTCCCCGAAGAGCCCATGGGTGTCAACTATGTGGTGGTGACTATAAAGCAGTGACCTCGTCTGGGACCTCCAACTCATTTCTCAGAGGGCACTGAGAACCCAGCGACCACCACAACTTTGTGCAACTTTCAACCTCAGACAAATCTGAATTGATGATCTGAGGGTGAGAGGCTCTGTATAACTTGATTACATTTTTTAAAAATTCCATTTTTCTCATGAAAAGACACGTTCAGAACACAATGTCAGTTTATCTCTGCAATTTTAGACATCAAATAGCTTATTTTTTTAGTTCTCTCTGGATCAAATAATGTTATTAAGAAGAAAAATGTAAAATAAATATTGGTTTTGTAACAATTCGGAATCCAAACTGAAGCCTCTCATAAACTCACAGAAATGTTCTTGCTTTGAAATTCTTCATAGTAGAAAGGAAGATAAAAATATTATACAGGGCAAGAGTGTCCTAAAATATATATTAAAAAATGAAACCAAGGAAATAAAATGGTCAACAGATTTTGAAGGTTAATATGCCCAAACACCCTTTTGGTGAGAATTGTCATGTAGGTTCTAGATGTTATGAATATGTGATATTACTACTACTGTGGGAGATCACTTTAGAATCCAGAGTGTAGATTTTTGCATGAACAGGAAAGGAGGAAATGAGAATTGCTCTTAACCTTCTCTCTTCCTGTAAGGATCTGTCAACTGAGATATTTGTCCCATTTCTCAGGGCAGGCAAAAGACACTGGGTCTTATTTCAGGATCCCCAGGTTAGAACTTCATCTCCAGATATTGTGAGGTTGCTTCATCAAAATAGGCACTAAGAAATTAAAACAACGAGCACAATGGAATGAAAATGAACAAGCCGTTCTTTCTTATTTTTACGTGTATGAGGAAAACATCAGTACTTTGTCTTCAAGTGCTTACACCTACACCTATGCAGGAAAAGGAGGTGGAAAAACGAATTGTTCCATCTGTAAATTTCAAGCAGGGAAAATGAGTTACAAGCATATCAGCAAAATACAGACAGAGGTGGACCTGGTGAAGCAGAAGGAAAATGACTAACTACCGTTTCCCCTTATTCCCATAACTGATTGGATGTAAACAAAACATTCTCCCCCAAATGAGAGGCAGAAGTCTGACGCTGAGCAGTGGCTACTTCTCAAGATATCTTTGTCAGCAAGATGGGTTCAAGTTATGATTTCACCATTTCTATGATTGACATTGTTACGGTTCTTAGAGCAGTTACCATGGAAACAGAAGGGCCTTGCATGTATTTAAAGTAATTCACCTGACCTAGTGCTCAAAATGAGGGAGGGCTGAGCGCTAGTATTTCACCCAAGTATTCCCCATGATATGGCTGATGCAGGCTGCAGTCTTGGTTCTGATCTGAAGAGTCTGTCAAGCAGGGCATGTGAGGAAGGATGAGGAAAATGGCAAAGTCCTGCATCTGCTTAGACAAATTCTAGCCTGAGATTTTCCCCTAGGGAGGTATGATGCTGTCAGTAGCCTCTGCTGCTTTCTGCTACCTAAATATGGACTTAATTTCTGTCCTTTCCCTCCTGGTATCTGCTGGGGAGGCCTACAGGAAGGATGCTTCAATCAATTTGTAGCTGGACATTTGTGTCACCTCTGGGCCAGAGGAAAATGGGGAGAGAGACTGAGATTGAGAGAGAGATTAAGCGAGTTTAAGGTGGTTCTCTGCCTTGGGGCGGATGCATCACATTCCTCCCGAAATAGTATCTGGATTATGTTAAAATTCAGCCTGTGGTTCCCCATCCCTTTTAGAGCAGAGGGCAAAACTCAGGGAGTCTGACCATCACACCATCACTGCATCTCTTCAACCTTGACATTGGTCAGATCTATCCAAGACTGAAACACTCTCCACATTCTGCCTGCCCCCTTCACTAATATATTCCTCTGGGCTATCCAACTCCTCCTCCCTATTTCAGAATGCTCCCATTTCTTTTAACTCATGGGACCAAGAAGGAGTGCTGGCACATTTTCCCACTGCTCCTTGCTGCTTTGGATGATTTTTCTGTCAACACTCTTCAGTCTTCTTTCTGAGAAACTCAGGTTACCACTTGGACCATTTCTTTCCCATCTTCATTGCTGTCATGAACTGACCTTTGGGATTTTCTTCTACTCTTCTCAGTGACCTTAGCACCTGGCTTGGCATTTTACTTCCTGACCTCCCTCTCCTGATGCACAGGGAATTCAATTTCACAGTGACTCTTCTAGTACACTGGTCCTCTCCCTTTCTTGGCCTCTCAACTCTGATCACCCTCATCTGTCCTATAACCATGGTCACTGGGGTAGAAATAACTACTTTTTGATCTCACCTTCACCCCAAACTGAGATGCTTCCTTTACTCCCATGTCTTCCTATCCTTTCACCTGATCCACTCTCACCCTCAGTGAGCCTCCTACTGATTCTTACGATGCCTTTAATCTTGGGAACCACTCTGCTATCTGCCTCTCAGACCCTTCTTGGCTTCTCAGACATTCTTACCTAGCTGGGTCTCTATGGTTAATGAGTTCAGCTTTCTTCTCAACAACAGTTTGGACTCTCTCAGACCCTACACACTGAATTGCACGTGATATTAACTCATTCATTCATTTCTCCATTCATCAAGTACTGATTAAGCCGCTGACACTTTTGTACTGGGGATATGGACCAGTTCTCTGCCCATCTGGAGCTTATGAAATAGTGGGTGAACCATACAATTAACGTGAAACACAGAATTACAAACTAAAGTATCAGAGAGAAGTGACAAGGTGCTGGGATGTTAACAAATGTGTACCGGGCATTTGTAAGGACCGGGGACTCATAAGTTTCTTATGATTATAGAAATAACTCTGAATAACTACTTTATATTATTCCCATTTTATACTGGAGAACAATTAAAGTTTCTTGCCTGGGGTCACACAAGTGATGGAGCTGGGACTTGAAATCGGGCAGTTTCCTTACTCCACTGTCTTAACTGCTAAATCCCTGCTGTAGGGCCGTAGTTAGGGGATTTTCTTAGACAAGCTGGTCACTGAGGGCCTTTTTGAGAAGAA
Source organism: Delphinapterus leucas (assembly GCF_059928025.1). Classification (NCBI taxonomy): domain Eukaryota; kingdom Metazoa; phylum Chordata; class Mammalia; order Artiodactyla; family Monodontidae; genus Delphinapterus; species Delphinapterus leucas. The sequence goes on from NC_143134.1 coordinate 98,209,364, forward strand.
AGCATTTAGCCTGAGGCTTCAGGAAAGAGAAGGAGTCCTTCACACCGTCATAAATGTATGAAAGAGCTAGGAAAGAGCATTTCAGTGAGAGCAAGTAGCATGGAGAAAGCCCTGAGTAATAAGGAGCATGGTTTATTTGAAAAATGGAAAGAATATCAATATGACTGGACTACAGACAGGGGGAGAGACTGGCCTAGGATTGGGCTGGAGAGGACAGCTGGGCCAGGTGATCCGAGACAGTTTTGGCAGAGTAAGGGATTTTTATTGTATTCAAAGAGCCAGTTTTTACTTCTGGAATCTCTTTCTGGCAATTGTATGGAGAATGGATTGGGAGCTAATAGAGAAAGTGGGGAGAACAGCTGGAAAGCTCTCTCGGGGAACAGGCTAGAGATAGCTGTGACTCAGGCTGTAGAGGTGGCTCTGGAGATGGAGAGGCAGAGCTCTGTGGCAGATACTCTTTGGAGGTAGGATCAGCAGGCCCAGGCGATGGGTGTTCATGGGAAGTGAGGGGAGGGATAGAAATGAGGATGAGTCTCAGGTTTCTGATTCACACCAGTGTACTTTACCTTCATTCTACCAGGCAGATGAGGCCATCAGGAAGTCTAGTCTTCAGCTCTCTTTCTTGTACCTCTGAATTTACCATGTATCTTCTTTCTTGCCCCCAATATCAGGGGAGGTTATCTCCTTACTCCATTCCCCTGTATCATCTTCACTCACCGAGTTCGAGCCACCCTTCCTGTCTTCTCTATGGTGTTGCTCAATTTCTTATTCTCCTTTTGTCATGTATCTTCAAGTTTTCCTCTCCTGGTGTCTCCTTTAGCTTAAACAACAAATTCAAGTTTTATCTACTGTGAAACAAAGTAGATAGCTGTGACCTTGGACAAGTGACAGGACTTGCCTGTGCTTCAGTTTCCTGAGAGGCAAAATGGGAATAAAATCCTAGTAACTATTTCACAGTGTTTTGTGATACTTAATGAGTTGGCATCTGTAAGGTATTTAAAACATTGTGTGGTGTGTAATAAGCACTCAGTAAATGTTGGCTAGTATTTTTCTCTAGGTAGAATTACTCATTCCTTCTTCTGAACTCTTCTTCTGAACTTCTGAACCCTTATAGTACGTTCTTTACAGTAATGATTATCACAATGTGGTGACTATTTGTTTATACACCTATAGGCTGTGGGATTATAAAAAAGAAGAAACCAGAAACAACAACAGTGTTCTTGCCACGTCCCATAATATTCCGTGTGATACATGGCCTATAGGGCAAATTCAACAAATGTTTATTGAATTAATGAATGAACTGTGACAAATTTTGTGGTTAATTTAAAGATGAATTAATAGGGGGACCCAAAGTGAAGTTATTGCTGATGAAATCTGCTATGGTGATTAACCAAATTACATAGTCATTTGTAATTTTAATCTTTGAAAATATTATAATCAGATCTCTATATATGTACTGAGATGAAAGAATCAAAGATAATAGAGCACAACCTATGTGCTATGAGCTTTCTATATTATAATTACTACCCTCTTTTAAGTTACTAATACCATTTGAGAGTTGAAAAAATTTATTCAGAGAAGTTCAGTGACTCATCTAAGGTCACAAAACTAATGTGTGGCCGATCTAGGTTTCCAACCCATAGACCCAAACTGTAAACTCTGTCTAATCTTTTTACCCTCCTGTATTTTACTTCTCCCCTTCCGTTGTTGGTAACTTTCTACCATCACCTCTAGCTCCACTTGCATCAAAGGTTTTATAATTTAGCCATAAACGCCTTTGGGTCACGGATGCTTATGCTTTACTTCTCATTGGTAGCTTTCTTCCATAGAAAGAAAAACGTTGTACTTGCTTTGCCAGTTACTGGTAGTCTAAAAATGGTTTTGTGACCAGATAAAAGAATTCTGGGTATGAAGGGGGAGTTGAGGTATTCAGTTCAGCCTGATAAGAATATCAGACTTCAACTGTCAGCTCTGTTTAGCTTCACAGTCCTCCACTGGCATGGTATAACCTCAGCCACAAAAGACAGCTCTCCCTGATGGCTCTCCTAGTCATGGAGGAAACGAGTAATTTTTCCCTCCTAGTTTCTCCAGGCTTACCCCCAGTTCAGATTTGGACTACCCTCAACAAGCCGCCATGCTCTTCAGTAGTGAAATTCCCTTGGTTTCCCATACAGAGAAACTTCATGATTGAATCTTTCCCTTTCTTGGGCATTCCTACTTAAACGATTTCCCAACAATGACTGTCCTCTGCTCCCAGGTTCTTTCCAACTGTTAAGTTCGTTCCTGAATGCATCTGCATGTTGATTGGTCCGGAGGTCTTTCAACCTGGAAAAAGTTCTGCTCTCTCTGAGACATGATTTCTCTAAACTAAGATTTCTTTCGCCCTGTATCCCTCCTGCCCGGCGGGATAGTTTCGCTATTCAGGCTGCCCAAGCTTCTCCCAGTGATGAATTTGGCTCCTGCATTCTCTGTTTTTACATTTGAGAACTTAGTCAACTGGAAAGCAGATCAGATTGCCCCATTGTTGGAGATGGTTTGTTTTTTCTTTTCTTTTTAGTTACAGTGATGTATGAAAACCATTGTACAATGCTTGATAGCAAAAACTTGATGGTAAATTTCTACTCTTACAAAGGTGTATCTATTTCAAAAGATCTGGTAGGTTAAATAGATTATGTCCTTTTGGGTAACATATATATGATATCTCGGGGCAAACAGCAACCTAGCAATGAAATGATGGACTTTTGTGCACTGCTCCCTCCCTCTCCCCACCGTGTTTTGAATGATGGTGTTTTAGGTGATGATATCAATTTAGGGAATTATTCCAAAGCAGGTCTTCTTCACGAATTCCTCCATAGACTGTGTTGTAATAGTAGGCAAATAAATCATTCCTATGCTCCAACTTTCCTATCAGTGGCAAATGGTAATGGATTCCTGATTTATCTTCTGGTTTCTGCCCTTGTCATCCTCCTAAACACAGCAACCAGAGTGGTCCTGTTAAGTTAGATAATTCTACTCCTGTGCTCAAAACCCTCCAATGACTTCCCACTTCTTACCAAGTGAAAGCAAAACCCCTTATGAAGGCCCACAAGATCACCCATGATCTGACCCCCTGTCTGACCTTACTTCTTCTTCTCTTCTCTTTGATTCCTCTACTCCAGCCATACTGGGTGTCTTGCTATTTCTTGGACTCAGCAGACATTCTCTTGCCTTAGGGTCTCTGCAGGCTCTTCTTGCATCTCTCTCTCCAATATCCTTTTGGCTCAATTTATTTCAGACCTTCACATATTCTATGGGAGCTTTCCTGGTGACCCTATTTAAAAATCACAAACCCCAACTTTTCCCAATCCTTTTCTACTTTGTTTTTCTCCATTATAGTATTTCCTGTGCTCATTTAAATATTTTGTCTGTATTTCCCCACTGAAACATAAGCTTATCTTGGGCAGGAACTTACCATTTGTTCACTGCTTTATTCTCAGCTTCAGGGACAGTGGCTGGTAGGTATTCAATAAATATTTGTTAATTGACTGAGTGGTACAGCCTATGATTTTGGCATTCTTTCCATTGATTTCTCTTGAATTCTCTGGTAAGCCTACATATAAGGCATGGTTATGGCTCCTTGAGGAGATCGCCAGGGATTTGAACCTGTCACAGATATCTGGACCCTGGTGGGCTCTGTGGGTAGGGCCTTGTTCTTTAAATTCCTTGTTTCTTACATTTTCTTTTTTCTTCTTCTTGTAACATCCCACATGTGAATGGGACCCCAATCCATCCCCCATAATCGCATTCAATCTTCACATTAACCATGTGAGGCAGATGAAAAAGGAAGGAATGAAACCAGCAATAACTGAGCATCACTTTTTGCCTGGGACTAAGCCAGGGACTTTCACAATGGTCCTTTCAGGTATGCATCAACCCTAGGAGAGAGGTATCTTTATTCCTATTTTACAGATGTGGCTCAGAGAATTGGTGACAGTTAACCTGCACAGTCACTCATACCAAAGCCTCTTTTCTGTCTTCAGTCCTCTTTCCTCCATGCTCCCCAAATCTCTTTTGCATGGGCGTGGTTTCACTGAAGTCATGTATTCGGTTTGCTTCTTCTCTAAAGCCTCTTTGGCTTTGGTAAAAACAAATTGTTGTAGGTTCTTCATTTTGGCCACTACATGTCCAGGGTCCATAGCAGTCAGACACAATTTAATGAACTGCAAACAATAAATGAACTGCTTAGGGTTTTAACTCATCGGAAGAAAGTTACCCCATCGGTTCAGGCTCTGTAGATTGCAGAAATGAGATTGTCTTCAACATTTGGCTTGGCATCTTGACAATGCACACTGGGGATTTTATTCGGGAACAACACTGAAGGTGCTTCATCCTATAAAGGAAAGATTTAAACTCTTCCACGGCAGCATCTGAGTTTGTTTTCTGAGAAGAGAAAGTTGATCTGAAGGGAGCAAATCTGTCCCTAGCAAAAGTGCACACAACTTAAAAAATAAAACATCTAATTCAGCCAAGTTTTCTCTGTTGGCAGAGATCAAGACATACCCTCGTCTTATAATCAGTCCAGTTCTGGGAGAACTTCTCACAGTTAAAAAGAAGAAAAGAAAAAAGTCCCCAAATTATCCAAATAGTGAAGCTTGCAAAGCAGCCAAGGAGAATTGCATCTTTCCTATTACTACCACATGTGCTGCCCTGCATACCCCATTTCACAAAGGGCTGAATAATGGTACACTGCCTCTACCAGGAGTGCCGCCCCACATCATCCCCTTGGCATGATGGCATTCTAGAGCGGAAAACCACAAGCCTGTGGTTTTCCTTGCACGGGGTTCTCATTCTCACTCACTGCCTGCTTCGTTCTCAGCTGGCTCACGCGCTTTGAATTTAAGGTTTTATTCCCACGTAGGCTACATGCGTGGCGTTTACACACAGTGAAGGGATTTTATTTTTCATCTGAGTGATCCTGCTGTAGTGCTTTCAGGATACATGCAAACAAATAAAATGATTTACCACCCAAAAGAACATTTTAAAAAGTGTTGAAGTACAAGCCTATCTGGAAGAACCTTTTAGGGGGAGGCAAAGCTGGCTACTGGGTATGAAAAAAGATTTGGGTTGGGCTTGCAAAGTGTAGAAGGCATGGGGCCTGGTGCAATGTGCTTAGTGACTAGTCATCTTATTTAGGTCACGATTGCTATGATTGTGGATTCTCTGTATAGTCAAAAAAGAAAAAGAAAGAAAAGAAAAGAAGAAGAGCAATGCTATCTGATATTAGATCCAGAAATATCTGGGTTAAAAATGTTAGCTTGTCTTCTATTTGCTATGTGGTCTTGGCTATGCCATTTCGTGTCTCTGAGTCACATTTGCCTGATCTATAAAACAGGAGTGATAATCTCTCCCTTACAGAGCTTTACAGGAAATAAATAATATCTATATAATCACAATATATGTAGCATATTCCCTTCCTTCACAATTTCACCCTACATTAATGGCTTATTGGTCCTCTGGGTATAACTGGGTGGGTTTTCTCCTCTATCCCACTTTATAATCAAGTTTGATCATTCCCTCCTCACTTTTCCTCCTTGAAGACGTGCTTTCAGCTATGATTTCTGTAGCGGATGTACTACAGGTTAAATCCTGAGGGGACCCCAGCACTGAACCTCACATAATAACCCACTCTTAAATATGAAAACTAATATTTACATAGCACTTTAGCATTTAAGAAACACTTTCAAATATGTCATCCTGTTTAATTCTTAAAATTATTTTCTGAACTAGTTATTAGTATCTGTTGTTACTCCATTTTCTACGTGAGGAAATTAGGGCTCTGAAATGTTCAGGGACTCAGCCATAGTCACACAGCTGGAAATCTGGAGCGAGCATGGCTTTCTCCAGTGGACCTTACAGTAATAAATAGTAGTTTTCAGGTACTGACCCTACCTCTCTCTTCTGTATCATATCCCTACTTCCTTGCTGTTATTATCTCTTGGTTCCTTGTATTTCTGGGAGTCCCTGGGGGCTCTTTCATAGGTCCTCACAAACACATCCTCATAGCTACTGCTTTGGTGTTGGCCATTTTCCTCCTTTTCAGGTTGGATTTACTTTGGTGAGGTCTGCCGCCTGAAAAGAAGCATTGTGAAGGTGCCTCGCTGTTGCCATGGCTACTGGTGCCTGCCATCAAAGGAGCTTAAAGTGAGGACCCAGTCTCATTGTGTTCCCAAAGTCACTGGTGTTTTTTCTCACAGCTGACATTGCCTAAGTTTAGTGACCTTGTTTTCTGGTACCTCTGTGGTAAGAACATCTATGTGGGGAGGAACCCTCTCCCTGTTTTGACACAAATGGGGCTCCATTCCTCAAGCCCCAAAGCAGTACTCTCTTGCCCCTACCCCAGTGCTTATGAAGTTTAGTGAAAACAGCACTTTTAGTTTTATTACAGTCCTCTCAAAAGTCCCAGTGAGGCCTTTTATTAGTCAGGGTTCTCCAGAGAAATAGAACCAATAGGGTAGATAGGTAGGTAGGTAGATAGGTAGGTAGGTAGCTAGCTAGCTAGCTAGATTTATTATGAGAGATAGGTTCATGCTATTATGGAGACTGAGAAGTCCCATGATCTGCCATCTACAGTCTGGAGGCCCAGGAAAGCAGGTGGTGTAGATCCAATCCGAGCTCAAAGGCCTGAGAACTGGAGAAGCCAATGATACAAGTTTGAGTCCAAGTCAAAATGTCCAAGAACCAGGAGTGCAGATGTCTGAGGGCAGAAGATGAATGTCCCAACTCCAGCCAAGAGGATGGATTCATTCTTCCTCTTTTTTTTTTTGTTCTATTTGGGCTCTCAACTGATTGAATGTTGCCCACCTGCCTTGGTGAAGGTGATCTTCTTTCCTCAGCCTATAGATTCAAATGCTAATCTCTTCTGGAAACACCCTCACAGACACATCCAGAAATAATGTTTTACCAGCCTTTTGCATATCCCTCTGTCCAGTGAAGTTCACATATAAAATTAACCTCATAAGTGTTATTGAGATATAAATTATAAAAGATAAGTTCAAGGGACAGGTAACATGCTGACCTTAAAATCATCTTCTGACTCCACTGATCGTTAACTGCTGTGTCTGAGGGACTATTTCTTATCTTTCAATATGTTTTTTCCTCTGAGTTTCCTTTGTTCGTTAAGCAAATAAGCTACCCTCTGGTGGTCCCTATTTGTCTCCAAACACAACTGATTCTTTTGGTGACCATAGCTCAGGCCCATGTAGGGTCTTCTGCCATTCACGTATTATTTTAGTGGTACTCTGACTTTTGGATTTCAAAGATCAGTAACAGTTCAGAAACAACGTGCAGAAATAACATTGAATTGTCTACTGTTTGTTTTGCCAACTGAGGAAAATAACCAAACAGAACAAAAACCAAAACAATAGACATTTACTAAAACCGTACAGAGAGAAAGATCTGGACCTTTGCCAGCTCTTTAGTTTAATAATAGAAAGATGATTTTACCACCAAAAAAGGGAGGAAAGATGTAATATCTAAATAAAGCCTAGGCATGTTATAGAATACATAGGTTTATCAAAAATCCATACATTCTTCTCCCATTTTACTACAGATTGTAAAATAATTGTCAAACTCTGGCACTTTGGAACTATTAGATTGCTTCATTTGCTATTCACAACATTACTGTGAGGTAAGTGTTATCGTTATCCCATTTTACAACTGTAGAAATTCAGGACCAGAGAAGCTGGGCATCTTGCCAAAAGTCGCAGAGAAAATATGGAGAGTAGCTGAGACTTAAATTCAAGCCCTCCACTGCCAATCATGCCTTTGCTTGGCTGAGCAACTGAAGGTGATGGGGTATTCATATGGAATTAAGTCTGCTTATATATTTCGAATGTTTTGAGTTTTTAAAATGAATTTCTTTAAAATAGATCATTGTTTACAATTTTCCCCAGTGTGTTATTTTGGCCATGTGATATTTATTAATAAACATTCATACATATCTATAGAACGTATCACTCTGAATAATTGGCATTATAATTTGTGTGCAAATTCTTTTGTCTCTATAGTCCCAAAGAATCTACTATCAAAAAAAAAATATGGGATTGTTATTATCATTCTAATTGTTGCGGAGGTCCAGCACTTCTCTCTGTATGCTCACACAAAAAAATGGACAATCATGAAATCTTTCTGGATTTCATTTTGCTCACCTTTCCCTTTTCTCCTCTACCTCATTCTTCACCTATCTGTCTCTTCCCTTGACTATTTCTGTATTTTTCTTCTTTGAGATTGTGGCTGTCTGGCCATTGCAAACATCTCCAGGTAATCAGTTCTTGATTAATCAGGTCAGGATTTCCTCATGTTGGGATAGCTTCTTTGTCCAGATTAATCTTCAGTTTACATCAACCATAAACATGTACAAAATGGTTTATTTTTGATGGAGGTGGGCTGGAGGGATGGAGAAAATCATGAGGTAGATTCGTGGTGTGCATGGCTCTAACATTTGATATTTCTGCTTTTCAAGAATGAGCCTGGAGGCTAATGCTCTGTAGTCACCTGTAATTTTGCCGGGACATCAGTTTCAATCAAGTGTGTGAACTCTAAGGACTGCCCAGAACCTGTATTTTAATATGGCTTTTATTATTTATATTTACTACATGGTCTTATTTAGTTCTTATAAAAAGTCAGTGATGTGGATCTCAGAATCCCCATTTTGTAGATAAAGAGAATTTGGCAAACTATATGCAATAGACTTAGGCGTAGCAAAAAAAAATCACAGTAATCAGAAAAGTCTTGCCTCTTTACCTTTAGTGAACCCACCACTTACCAGTCAAACGCCACCCAGCAAGAGAGGACACCCACGTGCCAGCCATGTTTCCAGAAAGAGTTCTGGACCACTCCCTGCCTCCCCTCCTGTTTCTTGCCCCCTTTCCATTCGTATGTTGTTACTCATTCTTTTAGCACACATTTGCTGAGCATGGAAACACTTCCAGGCCTGGTGTCAGGCACTGGGAATGTGATAATGGAAGACAGGTGTAGTTCCCCTCATGGTGACCACTGGCTGGTGGGAAGTGAAGACAATTAAAATGCAGTGGATATGGGCTCTGGTAGAGACAGTGCAGGGCAGTGGGAGGTGAATAACTTGGACTGGGGTGAGGGACAGTGCAGAGGAAACTCAAGATGAAAGGGAAAGGGGGTGTGAAGAGTATTCCAGGCAGAAAGAATGGCATATACAAAAGGAGTAAGAAAAAGCAGAGTTTTCCAGTGAACTGAATCAAGTTAAGAGAGATGGAGTAAAGATGTGAAAGGACAGAAAATTGGACAAGGTAATGCAGGACTTTTGAAGGTCATGTTAATTAGTTTGCCTTAACTCAGCATCTGATATCTAGACATCTTCTCTTGGTTTGACCCTCATGCCCTTCTTGTTTTATTTATTTTTTTTTTTGAGAACGCTGCTGGCTTGACTATACCTCAGTCCCTGGAACCCAACTCTATTATCTGTACACTTTTTTGGTATTCTTGAATGCGTCTACCCTGGGAAAAGGGACTGGATAATAGCGGCTTAGAGCCATGGAAACCTTTAAAATACCCGTGGACTTAAGATGTGGTTTTGACTGTTTTTATGAGATAACTGTACTGAGCATGAAAAAGGATGAAGAGTTGGTCTTACCTGGACTAGGGTAATAAGTCATTGGAGTGTAGTCCTGGAGATGACAGGACTTCCAAAGACGGGTGGCCAGGAAGCCCATGTTCACTCACATGCATATTTGTTTTATTTCTGCCTCTTGCTTCTGAAGATTAAACAGCTTGGGAAAACTGAGGCTTCTCAAAGTATGAATGTTGGTGAATTTGCTTCCTTAATCTCCCTAAATCCCCCATCCTTGAGGAGTAACTAAAGTTACAAGGGATTTCATTGAGGTCAGTAGTCTTCCATCTGAGATGCTTGGAACCAGATATATTTCGCACATCAAATGTGTATGATTTGCTTTGACAGAAGTAAAATGGGGCATACATTTTATATTTTGTGACACCCCTAGAGGGTCTGGAGTGGCACCTCGTAATCATCAGAGTAATGTTTCTGTAGCAAAGCGTATGCATATCCACACAAAGTTAGATAAACCGAGATTTTAAAAAGTTTCTAGTGAGTTCAGGTCCGGTTTTACCCCCAAATGAGTTAAGTTCACAACAGGTTTGGCTGCTAGATGAGTTACGTAAAGATCTTTAGATTTCAGAGCTTTTGGATTTCAGAATTGCAGATTAAAGAGTATGTGGATCTGTAGCATATCAATTTGTTAGGCGTGATGGAAAAAATTATTCACCATAGGAATTGAGAAACTCTAGAAGTTGCTTAACCAGGGGTGTGTGCAGATCTGGTTGGAGATCTACTAAATCAGGCCATCTGGGAGTGGACTGGGTAAAGATACTTTTAACAAGCTCCCCCCCAGGTGGCTCTGATCCACATCAAAATTTAAGAACCTCTGCTCTAGAAGAAATTTCCAAGGGAGATTGTGAATCTTCTTCTCTATACATTTAAGAAAATGTTGATTTTCTTTCTATCTCTGTGAACTGATAAATGTATCAACGTTGCATCAGACAGGCTCCTGCTGGAGCTCAGATCACAATGCAGGTAGTTTCTCTTTTGGGGCTTCCTTGTCCCTCTAGAGATAAAGACTCTACCCTGTGGAAAGTCCGGCTGGTGATATGCTTGAACTTTGACTCTGCAGACCCTACTGCAGCCTCCCCAATTACTCAAGTGCTTTGACACAGTTTCTGTATGACCAGCCCTCTACTGGACACCGTGGAAAGAATGGTTGACTCCTGCTCTCGAAGAGCTCACTGTTGCCATAAAGAGAAAATACCTGAACGTGTTAATGGTAATTAATGCCAGTGTTTTAACTTGGTCACAGTTCAACGCACTACTGGTACAGCTTCAGAGCTGCACTGACACTTGTTCTTTTAAAACTTATAATTAACGTTTACTGTTAACTTTTGGGGGAAATAATAAACTCAGAAGGCAGACATACTAGAGAGAGAGGGAACCTATCGAGAAGAGGAGGGGAGAGACATTTTGCACTGGATCAAGGTATGAATATGAGTATTTTATAAACGGGGTTAATTGGGAGTAGAGTGAAAGAACAAGGACCTTGGTGTCAAACCAGCCTTATCAGCTGTATGTCCTTGGGCATATTAACTAAATCTCTGCATCTCAGTTTGCCCATGTATACTATGGAGGCAATAACATGTACTTCATGGGGTTGCTGGGTGGATGAGGTCAGCTTCTCACTATGGAATCACCTGGAACAGCGAACATTGGTTTCTTCATTCTCTCTGCCCCACAGCACTTAGGTTGTTTGTGTTTCTGCACTTGTTCCTCTGTCCTGTGCCATTGATCTGTTACCTGTTGGTCTCATACTGGATTGTGAGCTCTTGGAGAACATGGACCTCGTCTTTCTAACTCTTTTATCCTTTGTGTCTGGCATGTGGTAAGCACTCAACAAAGGTTTGTTGAGAAGCAAGAGCAGCATGGATTACAGATGTTGTGAAGAAGTGGACTTTGAGCAGTATACCACTGCTAATAAAAATGTATGCGTGTGGTATTGTTATTATACATTTTACTGATATGAAGGATGTATAGCACACATTTACAAATCATAATAAAATATACAGTACCCTTCATTCTCAACTTCATATAGCTAATTGATTCCCTCAGAATGCTTTCCTAAGTCTAGATCAGGGGTGAGCAAACAGTGGTCAAATCTGACCCCCCACCTACTTTTATAAATAAAATTTTACTGAAGCATAGCCATACCCAATGATGGCTGTGTGCTACAATGGCAGAGTTGAGGAGTTGTAACAGGGACCATATAGGCCTCAAAGCATATTGATTATTTAGTTCTTTAGAGAAAGGGGAGTCTCTGTCTCTTTTCCTTCTCCCCTTCTCCTCTTCCTCCTCCTTCTCCTCTTTCTTCTTTATAACCCTTTAAAGGTATAAGAAACACTTTTAACTTGTGGACCATACAAAAATAAGCTAAGGGCTAGATTTGTCCATTGAGCCATAGATCACTGAGCCCCAGTCTAGCCAATCCACAGAACAATAAATCAAGCCCTGATTTGTAGTATTTGCCAATTACTGTGGTGTAAATACTCCCAATATGGTTGATTTCCAGCTACCAACATGATATCACTGGACATGGAATTAGAACAGATGCACGATAGCACACCCTTGTATAGTATTTCAACCATACAGAATCAACAGATTTAAATAACCATAAGAGCATAGATAACAGTAAAATGTAGTGAAATAATTAAGAAGTGTTGAGTTTTAAATATTTCTTAGCTTTGTTTATAATATAACATGTAATAATACGTTTATATAATTTAATTTAAAAAATATTTTTATTTTATTGAAGTACAGTTAATGTACAATGTTGTGCTAGTTTCTGGTGTACAACAAAGGGATTCAGTTATGTATATATATGTATTGTTTTTCATATTCTTTTCTATTATAGTTTATTATAAGATATGGCATATAGTTCCCTGTGCTATACAGTAGGACCTTGTTGTTTATCTACATATAGTAGTTTGTACCTGCCAATCCTAAGCTCCTAATTTATCCCTTACCCCCCTTCCATTCCCCTTTGGCAACCCTAAGTTTGTTTTCTATGTCTGTGAATCTGTTTCTATTTTGTAAATAACTTCATTTGTGTATAATTTAAGTTTTAATAATAACTGTGATTGACAACTGGATTGCAGAATTCCTGAAAATTTAAGAGTCTGCTCTTGCAAGTTGATAGTATCTGGGTCTATCACATTTCTGGATGTTTGAGTTAGTTCCTAATGGGTCTTGATAAGTGTAGGAAGAGAAAGGCAGGAGTTTGATCTTTGCACTTCATTTCTTTGTCCCCCAGCTTTCATCTAGTTAAAATTCTAGTGACACTGATGCAGAATCTGATCCAAGTTAGCCTTTCTCCCTGAAAATGTCTAAAGTGAACTAGCAGAGGTGAGCATGTGGGTGAAACCCAATGAAGGGGCCACATAGAGGTTCAAATTGCTAAAACAGTGCTTTTTACCATTGGACCCCTAGTCAGTCCTGCCAGCTCTAATGATCATTCTCATGACCCTATTCTTATGAATAGGCTTCACCTGATAGTGTAAATGGAGTTTTGTAGGGAAGGAGATGAATTTTTGGAATTGTACCACTTCATTTATTGTTAGGTACATATTAGTAACTGGACATTTGGCTTCTATACTTGGGAGGCTTATCCTCTTCTCTAATGGCAAGGTGCTGCCCTATTACTTGCAATATTACACTTTTAGGGACAAGCAAGGAAGAGGCAGAGCCAGCTGATGTAGTCATTATCATGAACGAACAACAGGGCAAAGCAACCATCATATCATACCTCTCATGCCGAGCTCTTTAATGGGTGTAATTTTGTTAGTCTTGCAGGAAGGATTCTTTAGGTCGTTCACACTGTGAGAGGCAAGAAGGAAAAGCTAATTTAACAAGGTTGTCACCTTCTTGAAAGCCTATTCAAAAGCTTGCTAGCTGAAGACATTTGCATAAAAGGGAGGGGTCAGTGCTGAGAGCTCTCCCTTCTCCCCATTTCACTTTTCTTCATTCAACAGGGACTTGTGGAAATAAAATATGTCTAAGGAATGGAGAAAGAAAGGAAAAGAGACAAAAGCTACATTTCCTTTGAAATCTGTACATGAAGGATCTGTGTCTTGTGTAGAGCGGGTGAGGTGCTCTGTAGCTCTCAGTGACATTACCAGGGGGAATCTGGGGCCAGAGGTGTACAGGTGGGGTTGTCAGTCAGAGACAACATCAAGGGCTCTTACAAAAACAAAAGGAAAGAAAATGGATGTTTAATCAATACAGTTGCTCTCTGCTTAACCTTTGGTTCTAAGCAACATTCACTGGAGCCCAGCACCAGAGTCCAATATTTAACACATAAAAGGTACTCAAAAAGGTGAAGCCTTGGAGAGCAGCTAGAAAGTGAAGATGGAACTGAGGGATAAGAAATGGAAAGAAAAAGACTTGAAGGAGAAGGAGGTCAAATGGATGTTTAAAGGCTGGGATCCATTAAGAATAGGCTGGGTGCCACTAGAGGGACAGATGGACAACCCACTGGTAGACTGCATGGATGCTGGGTGGCTGGTGATCCTGTGCTGTATTCAGTTTACCTTTCCTTACTCCTGGAGGGTATCAGAACAGCTCAAGCTTTGGCTGAATAAGAGAGGAAGAAGCAGCCACAGTGGGCTGAACTTATCGCTTGGTCTACTGTTGCCTCTGATGATACCTGGTCAGCTCACTATCTCTACCCTTCCTTCGGGTACATGATTAACGATGGTGGAGGAAGTGGCGGGCTCTAGAGCGCAGGCTCAGTAGTTGTGGCACATGGGCTCAGTAGTTGTGGGTTGCGGGCCCTAGAGCGCAGGCTCAGTAGCTGTGGCGTGTGGGCTTAGTTGCTCCGTGGCATGTGGGATCTTCCTGGACCAGGGCTCGAACCAACGTCCCCTGCATTGGCAGGTGGATTTTTAACCATGGCAGCACCAGGGAAGTCCCCAAAACACATATTTTAAAATCTACCGTTGGCTATTTATTTAGGCTCTCTGGTACAAAGTGTTGAGTTAATTGTACTCCTCAATTCATGGAACATCATCAATGATCCTTGCAAGGTTTTCTCTTACCTTTCGCTCAGTACTGTGTTTTTAGATCTACCCATGTTGTTTTGTGTATATATACCTAGTAGCTTCTAAATAATGCTTAGCATTCTACGTCCAATACGTTTTACTCATCTCTTGGTAAGGTGATGGACAGCTAGATTGTTTCCAACTCACCACTATTAATAACTCAATGAAATATCCTTGAACGTGTTCCCTTTTCTACCTGTGTGATTCTTTTTATGAGATATAAACCCAGGAGTGGAATTGCTGGACCCAAAGATATATGTACATTTAATTGAAGTATTGCCAAATTGCACACAAGAACGGTTGTACTTGTCAACATCACCAGTACCATTGTAGGAGGTGTCCAGTATTGCTTCATCCGTTCTAATACTTGGTACTAGCCAGCTTTCTAATTTTTGAAAGTTTTTTTGGTCATATTAATGACTAACTTAAAAAAAAATTAAGACTGTTTTTTAGAACGTTTTATGGCTCTCATCAAAAATGAAGTGAAGGCACAGAGATTTCCCATATTCCTCCTGCCCACACACATAATAGCCTCCCCCATTATCAACATCCCCCACTAAAGTGGTACGTTTGTTACAGCTGATGAACCTACACTGACACGCCGTAAGCGCTCAAAGGCTATAGTTTACCTTAAGGTTAACTGTTGGTATCATACATTTTATGGGTTTGGACAAAGGTATTGATATAAGGACATACTCTTCTTGTGTGAGTTTTGGCAAATTGTGTTTTTCAAGGAATTGGTCTATTTCATCTATAGGTTATCAAATTTATAGGCCTGGTACTGTTCACAGCATTCCTTATGATCCTTTTAATACCCATGGGATCTGTAGTGATTTCCCCTTTTTTCATATCCCTCATTGTTGTTTTAATATGCATTTCTATAAATACAAATGAGCGCAAGCATGTTTTCATATGTTTGTTAGCCTGTTGAAATTCCTCTTCTGTGTATTACTAGTTTATATCTTTGTCCCGTTTTCTGGCTAGATTTCCTGTTCTTTCATTATTGATTTTAGGAATTCCTTGCATATCCTACGAATTCTAGATATTAGTCTCTTGTTGTTTTTAGATAATGAAAATAGTTTCTTCCATCTGTCAGTTGTCTGCTAACATTGTCGAAGGTGTTCTCCATGAAATGGATGTCCATAATTTTTGTGTAATAAATCTATCATTTTTTTGCTTTATGGATTAAGCTTTCAGAGTTTTGTTTTAGAAGTTCTTCCCTACCCTGGGGATATAGATATTCTCCTACATTATTTTATATCAACCTCATTGTTGTCTTTCTCATCTACATTTTTAATCCATCTGCAACCAATGTTGTGTATGGTGTAAAGTAAGGGTCTAGGTTTAGTTGCTCTTCATACTGGGCCAGTTATTTCTAATACCATCTATAAAGAATCAGCCTTTTCTGTACTGCTCTGTAGTGCTACCTTTATTATATATCAGGTTACTGTAAATTCATGGATCTGTTTCAGAACCGTCTACTCTCCTCCACTGACTTGTTTGTTCTTGTTACATATTGATTTTATTGCAATGGGTTTGTACAGATCTTAATATCTGGAAAACAAGTCTCCACTCTTTATTAATTTTATTGGAGTATAGTTGATTTACAATGTTGTGTTAGTTTCAGGTGTACAGCAAAGTGATTCAGTTATACATATATATATTCATTCCTTTTTACATTCTTTTCTCATATAGGTTATTACAGAATATTGAGTAGAGGTCTCCACTCTTTCTTTACTCAACTTTTTCAAACCTGACTTAACTAGTCATAAGCATTTTTTCTTCCATATAAATTTTGGAATAAATTGAGTTCCTTAAAGACCTAACTGAAATACAGTATGAGATTTAATTTTTAGGTTAATTTTGGGAGGAAATTAATAATTTTATGATATAAACTATTATTATCTAAGACGATGAGTTTTCTCTCCATTTACATGGATCTTAAGTATTATTTCTTTCCTTACAGTCTTCACATCTGTTATTTTTTTTCTTACTGTATTGGGCATGACCTAGTATTATGGTAAATGGTAAAAACCGTCTTTGTCTTGTTTATGTACTTAAACGTTCTCTAATAAGAGAAATATATATAGTGAATTTTCAGATATAATATTTTCCATTTTAATGAAGTTCCCTTCAATCCCTGGTTTGCTAGGAGTTTTGTCATAAATAGGAGATAAACTTTATAGTTTTTGCTGTATCTAGGATTTTTCTCATTTAGTTTTCTCACTATTCATGTGTTGCATTTCCTTGGAATATTTTTTGTTATTGAACCATCTTTGCATTCTTGAGATACACCTTACCTGATCATGATGTATTTTGTTTTATACTATTAGATGTTGTTACCTAATATTTTTGCATCTATAAAATTAATTTGGCCTCTGAGTTCTTTTTTTAGGACAAGTATGGTATAAAGCTTAAGAATGCAGACTCTGGAACCAGACTGCCTAGATTTCAATTCCAGCTTGGCCACTTACTAGATGTGTAATCTGAGGAAGCAGATTTCTTCTTTCTGGTTTCGTTTTCCCCATCTATAAAATGGAATTAATGTTTATGATACCTAACTTATAATTTGTATTTATGAATAAATGAGTTAAAATAGAGAAAACACTTAGAATACCTGGCACATAGTAAGCTCTGTCTAAATGCTAACTTTGATTATGGCACCAGATTTATTTTATTTGGGGGCAACGTGACACTAGTCTTAGAAAATAATCTAAAGCTTTCTCACTTTTCCTATTTTCTAGAACAATTTATATAAAATAGGGATTATCTGTTCCTTGAAAATTTGGTAGGGGTCAACAAAAAAGCTTTGTGGGCCTAGAGATTTTTCCAGTGGAGACGTCTTTTTAACTTCCCTGTTATTTTAACATCTTTATGCTTATTGGTCTGGTCAACTATTCTATTTCTTCTTGTACCAATTTTAACATTTTATGATTTTTTTTTGCAGGAATGTATTCATTTAGTCTAGATTTCAAATGACTTAATGGACAGTTGTTCATAATATTATTTTATATAGTTTTTTTTTGTATCTATAGTTATTCTTTTAAATTCTATATTTAATTATTTATATCCTCTTCTCCCTGTTTTGCTCAGTCTGGCTAAAGGACTATCTTATTAAGTTTTTTCAAAGAACCAGATTTAGTTTAGTTAAACTCATTTCCTCCTCTTCTTTTCTTGTCTATTTTATTGAGTTATGTACTTATCTTTTATTATTTAACTGCCTTTGTGTTTCTTGGAATACATGTTCTCTTGGGACTTTTTTATCCAACTTCTTGCCCTAAAAGCTTAGCTTTTTTTCCTTAAATTATTTTGTCTTTGCTGATAAAATATATCTCAACCCATATACTTATAAATACTTCTTTGGCTGTGTAATGTAGATATTGGCATATTATATTTCATTGCATTCAGTTCTAAGTATTTCTAATTTCTATTCTAATATCCTTCAAACTCAAGGGCTATTTAATACTATATTGTTAACTTTCAGATATATGGGATTTTTTGAATGAAGGCTTTATTTTGTAATTGAGACAAGTTTTATACTTAGGACATTTGGTATGTACATTGGATACACAAAATATAAACAAGTCAAAATAAACCTCAAACCAAAAAACAAAAGTGGAAGAAGGTTACCGTTGCCTAGGCTACTCACAAAAAAATTTAGAAAATTGATTCTGATAACTGTGAAATTCCAGTTTTTTTGAAAAGAAATAATTGACCTCTTGATCTTATTAAGAAATATTTGCAAAAGAAACTTGTGGTTTTAGTATTTATAACTGTAAGACAGTGAGGAAGTTTTCAAACCGTGTGCTCATAATCCATGAATGAATCCGTGAATCCATGAATCTGTTTTTTTCTGGTCTAACAGGTAGTAGCAAAAGTGACCACCTCTGGAGAGCTTCCTTTCTGGGGACATAAAGTTGTAGCTCTTGCCCCAACCCCATCTACTTTGGAGGGAGAGACTTCAGAGGCTCCAGTCTTGGTGGAGGCCCAGAGTTGCCAATCTCCAGCTGCATTCTCTCAAACTTCTAAGCTGTGCTTGAGGGTAAGATTTGGATAAATAGGAGAAACACTTAGTTTCTAATTTCCTACAGCTCCTGTGGGGACATTCTCCCTTCTATCCCTGCACATAATCTTCAAGTGGAGGTAGCCAAAAATGCTGTATAGTGGGATATGCGCTACTAACTTTAAAGGCATCTTTGTAGGAGGTGACAGCTTCAGATGCAGCAGAAATTATGGTGGCATGAGCTGCAAAGTTCAGCACATAATAGGAACCCTGACACTCTGAGGGGGTACAGGGAGGCCCAGAGACTATAACATTACGAGTTGGATCCAGGGAGCAAAAGGTTGGGCATGGCTGAGACTAGTATACGGCATTAATATTTCCTAGAAAGCTTGAAGTCTCGTAGGTTTTACCGTCAGAGTTTAGGTCTCACTTGAACTGGTTGATTATGGAAGTCTTCCCTGAGCCTATGGAACTGCTTTGTCAGGTAGCTCTCTCATTCTTGCCATCTTTGGATATACTGGTTAATGATGCAATCGTTTCTTTCTTTGAAGGCCTCTCTGGGAGAAGATACAAATCCTTTGTTTCTATCATCTTTCAGCATTGTCTTAACGCTAGTTATTGATCCAAAAAACAAAAAACCTCCTTAAGTTTTCCTCATAAACATCATCATCCTGCTTTATAACAGAATGTCTAAAGGCTGTGAAAATCAGATTCAGAGAGATCACATCTTTATTTAATCAAAATCTTCCGACAGAACCTCAATAATAGATGTAGTCTGGACTGGGGATTTGTAGTTTAGTCATTCTTATTTAAATTATCAAATTATGAAAGAAATTTAGCCAGGAAATTTCCTTCAAGTTTGCAAAAATTCTTTAAGGAGAAATCAAATGCCATCCGCAGAGGCTTTCCAGCCACCATTTCTCTAACTAGAGTGATTAGGAAGGTTTCCAGTCTCTTAGGAACATCCTGGATTATTTCTGCGATCCTGGCTTCTCATCTGGAAGTGTCTTGGTTTGGCTAACAAATTATATGATCATCATATCTATAACTATAGGTTTTACATCCTTGGCAGTTTGAATATTAGTTGGTTGCCACTCTCTAGGGCCTCAGATGGTCTTTGAATCAGGTCCACTTCACATGCCAGGCTCCAAGGGTGCATGAGGAAAACAGGAACGTGGTGGGATAAAGGGCAGACAAGACAAATAGGAGCATGCAAGCTTCTAGATGCAGGCTTCTGCAAAAATGGGTAAAGTTAGAGGGACAAAGTCTGCTGTGTAGCATGTGAGGTCACAAGAGGGAAGTGCATATGATTCAAGCAGAAATGTGTTGAATCATGACACAGAGAAGTTCTTTGGACAAAAAACACTATGTGCAGGCAGAAAACAGGTGAACGTGTACAGGTCACCATGAGACAAACTACAGTGTCAGTTCAGGAGGGGAAAATTCCCTAACTGTTCTCTAGGAGGAATACATTGTTTTTTTCTTTTTTCTCAATTTTTGAAAATCCTTTTTCCCTTTAGTCTATGGATCCTGAAAGCAGTAGAGGCAGTGGTGATTGGGGTGATGTGGAATTTTGTATATTTTGTATTGATTTCAATTTTTTTTTTTGCTATTGGTCTCTATGGTATTAATTATATGGAATTTATTGACTTTTTTTTTTTTGGTAGCCCAGAACATGGTTAATCTGTAAATGTTGACCATATGTTTGAAAAGAAAGGATATCCTTTATAATGTGAAAAGATCTCTATGTATCTAATAATATAAACTTTTGAATTATTTATGTCTTCAGTATATCTGATTACTTTTTGGCTTTTTGATCTACCAGCTTTTGAAGGCATGTATTACAGTCTCCCAAATTTTCCACCACAATTACCAATTTATCTGCTTCCCTCTGTAGGTCTATTAGTTGTTGCATTATATAGTTTGAGACTATGCTGTTAGATCCATATAGCTTCATGATTGTTAGATCTTATTGCTCTACTCTTATGTTTCACAAGAGTATGACATCTCTTTTTGTTACCTATTGTGTTTTTGTCTTTATATTTTGAGAGATTTTATACATTCTAGATTTCTTTGGTTTCATCTATTTGAAGATTTTCCTGTCCCAAAACTTGGAGAAAATCATCTAAAGGTATTTGAATAGGATTTTTCAACCTTGGTACTATTAAAGTCTTAGTCCAAATAATTTGCTGTGTGTGGGTGGTGGTGGTGGTGGTGGTGGGGATTGTCCTGTGTATTGTAGGATATTTAGTAGCATCTGTGGTGTCTCATCACTAAACACTAGCAGTACCTTTTCCCAGTTGTGAAAACCAAAACTGTTTTCAGGTATTGCCAGATGTTCCCTGAGGTGGTGGGGGATTGCCTCCAGCTGAGAATACTAGATTAGAGGGAATAATCTCTAGAGCTCAGCCAAGACCAGGAATAATTTGTGCTTCCACAAGTCCAGTGGAAAAAAACCTCATGATTCATGAACAGGAAGTAGAGAACTCAGAGGGGTATTACTTCAATAGTGGAGTATAATTAGCCCTCAACTAAAGGTTGCTCTGCTGTTACTTCTCAAAGCTTAAAATAAAACCTCAAAAATATCACACTCTTTCCAAAGACTTAACTGCATCCCAGAGAAAAGCTCAAAAATATTTGTAATATTACAGAAATATCCAGGACTTAACAAAAATTCAGAATGTCTGATATTCGATTAAAAAATTACCAGGTATGCAAAGAAGCAGAAAAATACTATTCATAAAGAAGAGAAAAATCAGTCAATAGGAAACAACCCAGAAATGACACAGATGATAGTGTTAGTAGAAAAGGACATGAAAACACAGATGGGGAAGACTCAAGATTCCTGGGGCATTGGGTAGACTACACAGAAGGCTCTTGCCTCAGTGGTAGAGAATAAGTATCTCTAGACTAAGCATTGGTTCTGGCCTGCCCAACAAACCACAAAAGCAAGACCAGATTTTGCCTTGATCTAAGCAAGATGTTCAGATCCACAAAGTTCAATAAACTTGAAGTACAAGGAATGAAGAAAACTACACCAATGAACATAATAACCAAATTAGTCAAAATCAGTTATAAAGATAAAATTTTAAAAACAACAAGAGAAAAAGGACACATATATACAGAGGGAAAAAGGTGAGAGTGATAGCAGATTTCTCTTTGGAAAGAATGCAAACAAGAAGGCAGTGGAGCAGCATCTTAATAGATTTGAATTAGTTTCCTAGGACAGATGTAACAAAGTACCACAAGTTGAGTGGTTGAAACGATGGAAATTTATTGTCTTATAGTTTTGTAGGCTAAAAGTCCAAAATCTAGGTGTTGGCAGGATCCCCTGAAACCTGTAGGGGAGAATCCTTCCTTGTCTCTTTCTAGCTTCTGATGCTTTGTTAGTGATCTTTGGCAATCCTTGGCTTGAGGCTATAGCGCTTCAATTTCTCCCTCCGGCACCACATTGCTTTTTCCTCTTGTGTCTCTGTCTTTACATGGCACATTCTCCTTCTTTTGAGGACATCAGTCATGATGCATTAGGATCCACTGTAATGGCTTGATTATATTTGCAAAGACCCTATTTCCAAATAACATCGCATTAACAGGCACTGAAGGTTAGGACTTCAACATATCTTTTTGGAGGTGACACCATTCAACATATAACAGTAATGAAAGAAAAAATTGTTAACTTAGATTTCTAAACCCAATGAAAATATTGTTAAAAACAAAGGCAAAGTAAAGACTTTTGAATAAATAGAGAGTGAGGTTTGGTAGTTTGTGCCTTTCAAGGTATTTTACTGTTTCATCTAAGGTGTCATATTTACTGGCATAATCTGTTCTCAGTATTTTGCTTATTATCCTTTTAATATCTGTAGGATTTGTAGTGATGTATCCTCATCATTCCTGATGTTGAAAATTCTTTTTTTCTCTTTCTCTCTTGCTGGTTAGTCTGTTTGGAGGTATATCTATTTTATTGTATTCCAGTGTTTGAAAACTCATGTTTCATATATTTTCTCTAGTTTTTTAGTTTAAGTTGAGAGGGTGAATCTTGCTCCTGTTACTCTGTCATGGCCAGAAGCTAACTTCTGCACCTTCACCTTTAAATGATCATTTTGCTGGACAAAGTTTGGTCAGAATTTTTTCTTCCCATGATAAGAAAATAACCACTGCCTTCTTGCATCCAGTGCTTGCTCTGGAGAAGTGTGAAGTTATGATTCTTTGTCTTCTGCAGGTTATCTGCAGCCCCTTTTTGGAATTCTTTAAAAAAAGTTTATTAATGTATCTAATATTCTCTTTGGTCTAAAATTTGTTTTGATATGTATCAGTGAGGGTTTTTTTAATATTCTGAGTGGCACTGTGTTGAGCCTTTAGGTTAAACATGTTTCATCTTTTTCATCTTTTTTTTTTTTTCAGTCTGAAAGTTATTATCTTCTTTATTTCTTCCCTTATTTTTTTCCATATCTTTCTGGGACTTCTATTATCTGGAAGTTAGTGTTTCCAGTTCTCATCTCCATGTGACTTAGCTTTTCTTTCATATTTTTTTATGTCATTATAATTCTTTGCTGCTCTTGGAAGAGCTCCTTACTCATATCTTACAGCCCACTAATTCATTCATTAACAACATCCACTTTATAATTTATTTCATTTATATACATTCTTTAACTGTTATATTTTTCATAGTTAATATTTCATTTGGTTCTTTTTATGAACTCTTGTTTCTGTTTCATTTAATCAATATCTTCCCTTATTCTTTTGAAAATATTTATTATGCTTAACGTAAAATATTTATGTTCCTATAATTATGCTTCCTGTGGCATATGATGCTCAGTTTGCTTGTTTTTTTAAAATAGTCATTGTTTACCTTAACTGTCTACTTATTTTTTCTTTGGATCATTAACTACCATCTACTGATGTATATTGGGCAAGAGGCCAGTACTCAACCAGTACTCAACCTCTGTGTTACATTCTTCCAGGTGAATATAGGAAGGAGGAGAGAGAAATTGTTGACTGTCCTTTTTTTGCCACTACTCTACCAGGCCGCATCTCTGGTTAGGGATTCTTCTCTAAACTATCTGGTAGAAATAGCACTGAGCAGAGTTAATCTCAGACAAGTGGTTTTCAAGGTAAATGTTTAGTAGAGTACAACCACTGTTTTAAAAATGAAGTAGAATTGAATATAGCGGAAAATATCAGAGTACCTCACAGTTGATAAATATAAGTACTGTTTAGTGAAACTTTTGTTTCAGCTCTATCGCTATCTCTGTATCTATATCTCTAATGCACACAAAGATATGTACGGGGAAAAAAAAGTATTCTTTACTGTGGACCCAAATCAAACATTTTGAAAGCCATTGTCCTGGATTATAATCCATCAGTCCTTAGGTCAGAGTGGTGAGAGCTGCTGATCCACCTCTACCTTTTTTCTCTGGCCCTTCACCCGGACAGGGCTTTGGGTCTTCCTTGTTATTGTCCTGCTGACACCATGGTTTTTATCTCACAGGGGTAATGGTCAGCCATTATCCTTTCAAGACAATATTAGAGTGAGTCAGGAGCAGAATGTAAAAGCTGTCTTTCAATTCATCTTCTGCTATACCTGGAGCATCTAATATAATATGTCGGTGTACTCCCGCTTCCTTCCTTCCTGGGATTACTACATCCTTCAGACTCTTCAGGGAGCTCTCACAGTATTAGGTAGTTCCCAGATGTTTGCTTTCCTCTCCCTTATTTACTGTTAGTGTGATTGATCTTTGGGGGCTGAGAGAGAACCAGTCACACTAGTCACTTTTCCACTTTCTCAGGACCTAGAAATACAAACATTTTGAATATTTGGTATTAAGTCCTCTATTAAATTCAGAATCCTGCATTTTTGACTTAATATTATAGCATGCATTTTCCTTTATTGCCAAAAGTCTAAAGGAACACCATTTGAATGGCTATATAATATTTCATCAAATGATTTTACCATACATTTTTCAGTCATTTCTCTATTGTTGGACATTTAGATTGCTTCCACTTTTTTCCACAATGAAATATAACTCTGGGTTGGGAATTTTTATGCTTAAATCTTTGCCCAGGGTTTAGATTAGAATGATCTTTTAAATGTGTGCTCCCCAGTTCACAAAGAGCTCATTTTTCCCCACTGATGAATTGTTGTAGCTGAAAGGAAAAATTGCTATTAAACAACAACAATAAAACAACTGGAACCCCTTCTACATTCTAAGGTTGGTGAGGAATTATTCTTAAGGAGAAACCTGGTATTTTATTTAGAAGACATATTAATGGAACTTTGCTGTGAAGTTAAGATGATGTGAGATGATATGATGAAGTGTCGATTAAGGATGCTAAGCTTTTCTGCATTATAATAAAATGAGGGTTAGAAGATCTTAGGCTGTGCAGTCACATTTGGCTTCATCAGAGTACATCTCTGATCAGGAGTTTGTAAGGAGTCTTGGCATTGGGAAGAGGAGAAGAGATGGAAAGAAGGACCTGGTTCTGAGTAAACACAGATCCTAGGAAGATGGCAGGAGATGAAAGACTAATGAAAGAGGAGGGTTCCAGCAGGAGATTCCTTTGACAAGGTGTGTGGATGTGTAGCTGATGCAAACATGTCTGATACCCAATGCTTAGTGTTTTAATTTTCCTCTTTCTCCTTCCTTCTCTTCGTTCATTGTAAAATTTTTAATAGATCCATATTAGTGGCTAATTTAGCTAGCCTTGTACTGTAAACGCTGCCTTGAAGAATAAAGCGCCCCTCTTGTCGTTACTGCGAAATCAACCAGAGAGAGCTGGAGCAGCATTAGGAGAGCTGATGAGGAGGCCCAAGGGGATACAGAGGAGACTGGGGCTGGCAGGAGACAACCATGACTTGTAAGCACCTGCCGCAGGGCTTCTTGGGAATATTCATGCAGAGGCAGGATTTTCAGCCTAATGCACAAAGGAGCTTGAGTTGTTTTATTCAGATGGTAAAGGACACAGGTCCTTATAACGCCTTTAAGGACCTTTTTCATGTTATCAATCCCAGTTGTTGTCCAGTAAGTATATATTTAGTTGTTCAATGTCTGCTTTCCCTTTAGAATATGAGGTACGTAAGGCCAGGGAGAGGTTTGCTTTGTTTGCCAGCACCTAACACGGTCTCTGGCACAAGATAAATGCTTGGTAAATGTTTGTGAAATAAAGGATTGTAATCAATTATTGTTATTTCTATTGTTATTCAAAAGAAGCACCCAGGGCTTCCCTGGTGGCACAGTGGTTGAGAGTCCGCCTGCCGATGCAGGGGACACGGGTTCGTGCCCCGGTCCGGGAAGATCCCACATGCCGCGGAGCGGCTGGGCCCGTGAGCCATGGCCGCTGAGCCTGTGCGTCCGGAGCCTGTGCTCCGCAACGGGAGAGGCTGCAACGGTGAGAGGCCCGCGTACTGCAAAAAAAAAAAAAAAAAAAAGAAGCACCCAAATACAACAATTATAATGCTGAAATATTGAGATTATGGGCAGTATTCTCTTCTATTTTTCATGCTTCCTATACACTTTTATATTATTTTCACTGAGAGAGAAAGAATTGACTCTTGCTTGGTAAGACCTCTTTAAACTGGGTCTTATATTCTTTAGAGTTTGCCTCTGTTTCTGTGCTCTTTCTGATAACTGAGATTGATTGGTGAACTCTGCTAAGATGCCCAGATTTACCCACCAGAGAACTAATTACAATCGTTCAATGGCACTTCTCTACCTTTTGGATCTCCAAGTTTTGTCCTTCAGTCTACCAGTGTGGAAATTTATGTTTAGATTCTGATTCTCCTTATGTATGTCTTGATAAATGATGAAAATATCGCTTAGATGAAAAATATTATGAATCTAAGATTTTTATATTCATAGGCACATGCTGTGTCCTTAGAGGAAAGGGAAGGTTTTCATAAATCAAATAAACGCATACTTCCCTCTTTTTTGGTTGCCTTCATTAATAATTAGTTGACCTTCACTTACCTTGAAAAATGCTATGAATTTGTGACCACCTAATCCCTCTGAGAATTGAGAGGGGATTTGTTCCATTGAATGTAATGGGCAGGCTGATAAATCCAGATTCTCTCGGTTACTGGCATTCTGTCTTGAAGTTGACATCCTGTGTTTGTTCTAGGTCTTCTCCTTGCCCCTTTAAATCGTCTTCATTTTGATAACATTATCTGGTAGAAGCAGTTGCGAAAACCAAAAGGAGATTTTTTGAGACTAGATTGAGAATAAAAAAGAATCCTGAAAGCACAGCCCTAATGGGCTGGAATTATATGGATCCTGCTTCACTTTCTCACCTCATAATAGTAGTACTCAATCTCTTTGCGGTTCTTCATTTTGAAACTTTTCGTGAATGTGGTCTACCTTTGTATTCACTCCCTCACCTCTCTTTCACCCCTTAAGTTACTGCAGCTGGATTCCATCCTACATCACCTTACTGAAACGTTTATGTGATTAATAATCTCCTAATTGACAAATGTGAAGTATAACTTTCGGTCTGCCTCTAATTTAATGTCTCTGCATATTTTTTTTTTGCCTCTGTTGGTTCTCTCTCCTTGAAAATCTCTCCTTCTGTGTGTTTCATGACCCTGAAATCTCTTAAAAGTCTTCCTCCTCTTTTAGATTCTCCTTTTCACTGATTTTAATGTCTCTTCTTTCTCCACTACCCTTTATATGTTGGTATCCCCAAAGGTCCCATTCTTGGCTGCCTTTTCTACATTGTAATCTCTTTAGATGATCTCCTTCAGTACCATGAGTTTAACTAGCACAGTTATACTGAATGCCAGTATTTCCAAAGTTTATATTTCCAGCTGGGACTTCTCTCTTGGAATTTGGGTTGCACATTTCTTATCACCTATGTGGTGCATCTTTCAACAATGTAACTAAAGGCATTGCAAACTCAATATGGCTAAAACTGAAGTTATTTCATTCTTTTCCCCATAAAACACCTGGATCCTCTTCCTGTATTTCCTGTCTTAGTTAATGAGATCATCACATGCCTTCCAGAAATCTAGAAGTTATTCCCAGTCTTTTTTTCTGCATGTGTAATCAGTCACTAGGCCCTGTCAATTCTAATAAACACCTCTCAATTATATTTTATCCTTTCCATTCCACATGCCATTGCTCACATAGCCTCCACCAACTCCATCCTCTCTACTGCCCTCAAAATTGTCTTTCTAAATTACAGATCTGAATCTTGGCAAATACCTGCTTAAAAACCTTTATTGCAGAGAAGATGAGGTCCAAACTCCTTAGCAGGGCAACAAGGTCACTCTCACAAGAAAACCATCTCATCTGTGTTACCATGCACTTTGTACATACCTCTATTATGGCCCTTGGCATATTGTATGTGATTATTATTATTTTGTTATTATTTTGTGGTACGTGGGCCTCTCACTGTTGTGGCCTCTCCTGTTGCGGAGCACAGGCTCCGGCTGCGCAGGCTCAGCGACCATGGCTTACGGCCCCGGCTGCTCCGCGGCATGTGGGAGCTTCCCGGATCGGGGCACGAACCCGGCTCACGGCCCCGGCCGCTCCGCGGCATGTGGGATCTTCCCGGATCGGGGCACGAACCCGTGTCCCCTGCATCGGCAGGCGGACTCTCAACCACTGCGCCACCAGGGAAGCCCTGTATGTGATTATTATGTGGACTACATATGTGATTATCGAGTGGATGGCAAACTACTTGACAGCAAGTGTCGTGTCTTTTTCCCTTTTTGTGTTTCCAGTGCTAAGCACATGGAATAGAATGATATTTAAATGAAGTGGAGGAATGGACAAACTGGGTAAGAAATGTTGACAGATTCTCTCCACAAAATGACAAAGACCAAAGGATCAAAGTATAAGAAATAGATGGAGTGATGTGAAAATTGCAAAAATGAGAGGTCACCAGGTTATAGAAGTCCATTAACTGGGACACTGGAAAACTTGTCATTCCAGAATCTTCCCTATGCTTTCCTGTGGGCTGCCTCTCTAGTGGTTTTAAAATATGTCTGCAAATTCTTGATACTCCTCCCTTCAAAAGGTAGAGCCTAGTTCTTCCTCTCTTGAATGTGAGTCAGACTTAATGACTTGCCTCTAACAATAGAATGTGGCAGAAGAGATGCTGTATGACTTTCAAGGGTAGGTCATCAAAAAATAGCTTCTGCCTAGATCTCTCTCTTTCTCTTTTGGATCACTCACTCTGTGGAAAGCTTGTCACCGTATTGCTGAAGACACTCAAGCAGCCTGTGGAGAGGCCCTTGTGGGGAGAAACTGAGGCCTCCACCAACAACTAGCTCCAACTTTCCAGCCATGTGTTTCTCACCTTGAAAGAGAATCTTCTTATCAGTCAAGTCTTCAAATGACTGCAGCCCCAGCCAACATCTTAATGGCAACCTCAGGAGAGGTCCCGAGTTGAAATCACCCAGTGAGGCTGCTCCTGAATGCCAAACCCACAGAAACCATAGGGATAGTAAATGTTTATTTTTGTTTTAATCTACTACGTTTGTTATGTGGCAGTAGATGACCAATACGCTCTCCACTAAGAATGGCTGTCCTCTCAATCTTTTAGAATCCTACATATTCTTGATTGAAATATTTCAGTTGTTCTGGGTTGTTCTCAGTTTCCTCCAATTAGAATTCATGTTTCTCTCATAGCTTTAACTCTTTTTATTGCGTAGTATCATTCTTTTATTAGCCCAAATGTATTCATTACCCACTCTGGACTATAGTCTATGGTAGTCACTAGGGACCAAAAGATGAGAGATTCAGAGCTTTTGAAATTTTTTTTTTTTAACCTCCTTCAATATATCCAAGTTTCTTTGAGAAAACACATTTCTTCTGATTGTTCTTCAATCTTTAGGTCATCATCGAGCTTAAGAGTATGAGCTCTGGGGTGATGGTGTCTGGGTGAGGATCCAGGCTTTGTCTGCTTACTGTCTTGGCTGACTGTCTGCCTGACTTTGGACAAGTTACCTCTAGAGGTTTCAGTTTCTCTGTCTGTAAGGTGGGCATAACAATAATCCCTGCCTCATATTGTTACTATGAGGATTAAATGAGGTCATGCATGTGAAGTGCTTAGTATGGCATCTGGCACCAAGCAAGTGCTCAATAAACACTTGTTAGTTTGTTGTTGTTGCTGATTGTCCCACTCAGAATCTAGCATAATGACTTAATGCAGTAGGTATCCAGGGAATGTTTGTTGAATTGAACTACAAAATGGATAGTTCAGTGCTGCAGATGTTAGGGGAAGAGGCAGTCGGATAAGAGTGTCAGATGTGGATGTCAGTCCTTGTGCATTGAGCATTGAGTACAATCGATTCAATTATTAATTGGTTAGTTAATTTGTCAGACATTTGTTTATTTCCTATCAGATGCTATTAACTAGGGACATAAGACGTTGAGTGAAAGGCATTTAGATGGGCGAGTGCTTGGACACTGGAGAAAATATTTGTAAACTCAGGGGCTTCCACAGGAAGGCAATAGATTCAACAGTTATTAAGCAGCTCTTATATGCCAGACACTGTTACAGGAGCTAAGAATAAAGTGAATTATTTATTTTTATTCATTTGATAAATATTTATTGAACACCTGCTATGATCCAGTTATTCTTCCAGGTTTCAGACAATGATTTCAGCCCCCATGGACCTTTCATTCTCACAGGGGTGGGGGAGCTAAACAAATGATATTTACCATGGTTAATTACATAATATGTTAGGAGATGAAAGAAGCAGTTTAAAAAAACAGAAAAGGAAATCAAGGTAAGGGATCAGGAATGCCAGAGATAGTGTATGTAGGGGACTTTGCAGTTTAATGTATTTCTCACTGAGGAAGTGAGGGGCAGGGGAGAGACTGGAAGGAGGTGAGGGAGTTCATTTTAGTGATGAGCAAAGCACCTCTTTTACCATCTAGTGGAAGTGACAGGCAATAAGTAAATAAATCATTTAATTTCAAATAGTGGTAAATGCCTTGTAGAAAATAGGATAGCATGAGAAACTCAAGGTCCTGGCCCTGGATATCTGGGCTCTTCCATGAGGCCGCTGACAGTCACGGCCATCTGGCTGATCAGTGTCTCTATTGCCAACACACACCTGCTAGGAGGTGGTCACAACTTACGTGTCTACTATGTGTCATAGCAGGTATCATTTTCCAGCCAATTAGTCAACAGAAGAGGAAACATTTATAATCTATTAGTCATACTTCGGGTGGCGTAAATGGGTGATGATGGATTGTCTGACTCACATGCAGACTCTAGCCTCTCTGCACGGGACAGGAGAAACTATGTGACGCTTGCCACTGCCCAGAGAGTGGGATGTTGTCATCGAGTGGGAAAAATCCTATTAGCACATTTGCTTATCATGCAAACACAATTTTTCATGGGTCTAAATTTATCTTTCAAGGAGGACTATTAAAAGGAGCTGGTTCTTTCAGTTTTTTAACATAAATTTTAACACCATTGCTAATACATGAGATATGTTTACTTCTCATATTCAGGAAGGAGTAATCTGGGTTGTAAAATGTTTGTCTCTTTCAGTTCATTTGAAGACAGGAGGAGTGAGAGTTTGTACCCCCTTAAAAGGATGTAGAGAGTCGGGGTATGCAGAGCAGAGCCGCAAAAGTGATTAAAGGGCCCAGGGAGGAAGGGAAATCAAAATTATTAGGCCTGCAGAAAGACGTGTGTGTGGCCAGGGTGAGGGGAGGAGGGGGAAGAGAGCTGACTTAATAAGTGTTCTCCCTCACTAGGGGTAGAACAAGAGGAAACAGGCTTAAATGAAAACAGGATGATTTAAGATAAGAAAGTTAAGTTTCTTCCCTGGGCTCTACAGGCTGGAGTCTCTTCTGTAAGATCTCCAGGGAAGATACACATCAGTCTGGTCTGGTTTGTCTTAACTTTGGTAACCATTTTACTCCAGGTGTAAGGCTCTGTCCATTCTATTCAGTGCTTCCAGCTGGTAAACAATACAGACCAAGTCTGAAAGCTGCTCTAGGCTGAAGAAATCTGATCTTAGTGTCGGGTATAGAACTTCCAATTAAAATGTTCATTTGTCCTCTATGCCACATACTTTGGGCCCTGGGCTAATTTAAGTGGATTATTTTCAGTGAAGTCCTGCCTAGAGACAGGAGAATGAGCTAGGGGACAACTTCTGCTTTCTGTACATTCTATGGGAAAAACTGTGGAAGCTCAGATTAAACTAGTATTTTTTTATTTAAATAATGTTTCTTGACACTTTTGCATATCAATATTCTCCACTTAGAAAGAGCCAGTATGTATGAAATAAGCCCATTTATATGAAATGTTAAATCATATATATACACACACACCTATGTAGTGAGTCACAGAAAGATACGTGAAAGGTAGCCAAGAAGATGTTAATGGTGCTTACATCAAGAAGGTGGAATTCATGTGAACTTTACATGTTTTATAGTACTGTGTAGTGTTTGGATTTTTCATAATGAGAATATATCATCTATATAGTCAGAAGAAAAACAAGGAAGTTATAATAAAGCTATTGAGGAAAAACACTACCAGCCGCATTCTGAGGTTATTATGATGTCGCAAAGAGGAAAAATAATTTGCTCAGGATTCAAATCCAAACCTCACCTAAAGGCATGTGACTGGTTTATTAGGTAATCTGGGGGATACAATAGAGCCACCAGGGAAGTAACAATCTGATTGGAGAAAAAAGTCACATAGGCCAGAGATGGGAAATAATAGATAAAGCCATTGGCAGAGACAGGGAATGCCTTAGGCGTTCTGTGAGGAGGTCAAGCAGGGCTTCCTGGATGATAGAGGGGGATGGCAAAGCTTGGATAGCTTGGGGAGAAGGGGAAGAAGGTTCCTGGTGGGAAGGCACAGCAGAAACAAAGCCCCAGCGGCAGGCGTATACAAGGCAAGTGTGGCAGAATAATTTGCTAAGATAGTAATTGTGTCTTGTGATCTGTTTTCTGCAGAGGTTTAGCTGCAGGGCTGAAAGCAGAAGTTGCTTGCAGACAACAGACTTCGCTAGCTTTTGTTTTCAGAAGCCTCAGCTTTTTGGGGGAGTTGTAGGAAGGAGAGAGGGAGTGACGAGGATCTTTGTGGGGATGTGGAATAGTGAGAACAGAAGAGAAGCCATTTTCCCTAAGACTACACGTGGGCTGCAGGTTAGGTTTGCAGGGGCAGCTGCACCTGCTCCTACACGTTCACAGAGCCCCAGGCAGGTTGACCATGGTAAGGAAGAACTCCATGGTACTTCCAGTGCCCAGTCTTGGCAAATACCCGATGCTAAATGTGAGATTCTCAGCATACATGCAAAAAGAAAAAAAAAAAAAAAAAAAGGAGAAGAAGAATTTTAGAGTGCTAAGAAAACACTTAAATATACATATATAGCCACTTGTGAGAATATGTCATCTTGACAGAGTCAATTACCTTCTAAGACCTCAGTTTCTCCAGTTACCAAAAAAATGGATATATCAGTCCCTCCCAGTTCTAAACTTCACTGAATCTATGAAATTGGAGCATCTGTCTCTGGAATCACTTCATTTCCACCGGAAATGCAGGGAGGATGGAGTGCAAACTTCATTTTCAAAGAGCAACCACCAGAATCTGCACATATGCATAATGCTTTTCAGCGGGAAGGAGGTGTACACTGCGTGGTAATCGAAACTGCCTTTTGAATCTTCCAAGCCAGCAGGATCTGATACCTGATCAGATGTGCATTGTTTTCTCCTTCCTGTAAAATCAGCTAAATCAGGAAGAGTCAAGTGCAAATTCCATCATGACTGGAGAAACCTTCCCTCTACTCATCCACCCAACTCTCTCTCTTCACCTGTGCCCTTTATTTGTATAGATTCTTGCTTTCAACCAAAGGGGCTCAGCTCCAGGGAGAGACAAATCATGCACAAAGAGAAAAGAAAATCGCTTCCTAGACCTGAATATTTAGTGATGAACTAAACCTTCCGAGAGGGGGAAGAAATATGATTCTGTTGCGAAGGGAAAATAAATGTCCTCCAAATCAACGTGAAAGTGGAGACCCAGGGAAGTGAGGGGCGCATCTGTCGTCAACGCATCTTCAGAAGGATGGAGGCAGAGGCAATAAATGATGTATCAGACATGGCGCTCTGCTTAGAAATTGCAATTCTAAATGTCATATGTGGTGCGCCTCTCTCGCTCCCCCCATAATTCAAGACAATTCACAAGAGATAACTTCTTTTCTCTGCCATAATAATATTCTCTCGGTTGTATCCCAAATAAGCAACATTGGTTACTGCTTTAAGCAGTACCTCCTCCATCCTCCCACATCACTTAAATCAACAACCCCTGTCTCTGTGTGATCTGAATCTCAAGCCCCCAGCCTCGTACTTAGCTACAGATATGCTCCCCATTCTGAGTCCCTGTTCCTTATCAGCAGTGTTACTAAAGAGGAGGTCAGCATTGCCCCACTTGTACTGTAGTTTTTCACCATTCTAGATAAAATGGGAATATTTTATATCTTCCTTTTTTTTCTTCTTAATCTTTATCGTGATCTACATTTTTCCCCCAAGCCGGTGTTTTTTTCTGAGTGTGGACTCTCTTTCTTTTTATTAATCTTCGCAGACTCCAATCCAGCCATCTCCTTACTGAAATGAGAAACCTGGTATTCACTTCACTCAACACGGCTGGTTTGGGAGCTTGGCGAAGATTAAAAACACAGGGAGACTTGCAAGCAACCTAGAGGGAATAGAGAGGTTGCTGTTAATGTGTTTCTTCATTGAACAGGGCTTGGGCTTGTGCGGGTATTTGGAAAGAAAGAGAAAGTGACTGTTCAAAGACACTGGGGAAAGTGCTATCTGGGACATTTTATCCTGAGATTTATAGTAAATTAAGAATGGCCCGGAGTAAAATGTGACATCACTGTAGCTGATCCCACTAACATCGCATTAATGCCGGCTGCTTGACTAATAGTAGCAAGGAGAAGAAATTGTCCCTGGAGAGTGGGGCTGGTCTCAGGGAAGAATAAAATGTTCTGGGCAGAAAAGTAGAAACGACTGCACTTTATGAGATCCAGAGCTGCTTGTCGTTGGCAGAATATTCAGTCCTTTGCATTCCTTTGGGCCTTCAGAATTCCTCTTCTTTTCCCTGCACACGTTAGCTACAGTTAGATGTCCCCAGAAGTAGGTAATGAGGTCACCCTCTGAAGGTGAAGTATCCACAGATCAGCAAAGAATCAGTGAATTGAGCCATCTTCAGACATGGTCAGCCCGTGAGATGTTCTATACTTGTGTGTGTGGAAGTGGACACAGGACAGTTGTACATTCAAACAGTGTGCTTAGGATTTGTCTTTAGGAGCAGAATCACAGAAATTGAAGAAAGAGTTGGTTTAATAGAATTAAAAAAGTGGTAGCTACTATAACAATAATCATACCAGTACTGTGCTGAGTATTTATGTACATTCTTGCTAAGCCTCACCACAGTCTATGAAATGGGCTATTGGCACTACTTTATGGATCAGCAAACTGAGGTTCAGAGAGCTTGAGTGATGTTACCAAAGTCACACAGCTCGTCAGTGGTGGAGCAGGTTTATTTTACTTTAAAACCTTTGCTTTATCAAAGGAAGTGTTCTCTGTGGATCTGGGGCAAAGGGGAGTAAGACTTCAGCTCCGTACATTGGAAGGAGACATCATATGTGGTAGCATCGTATCGTAATGACCAAGAGCATACAGATCTGGACAGGAATCCAGCTGCCCTGCTTAGATTCATGTGGCAACCTCTCTGAGCCTCTGTTTCCAGTAAAAGAGAAGTATCTAAATGTCATGTACTTGACGTGAATGTCAAGTATTCAGATCACTTAGGAGGTGGAGTCTGCTGTGGGAGAGAGTCTGTTTAGCTTTGACATACCTGGATAAATACCCCACTGGACCTTCCAATTTCTATGATCTCATGCTCACCAAGTCATCTTCCAGTTGCTAATTTGGTTTCCTGTGTCCTTGATATGGCGTGGTTACTAGAAATGGAAATCTGAATCTATAAGTGAATGTGTTTGTGTCTGGTTTCTGTATCAGTGTCTCCTGAGTTCAGGAAGTTTGTCCAGCCTGACACAATTCCTTTAAAGACACCGTAGACCCACCCATACTCAGCATACTCTTGACCAGATTATGGAACATATAGGGAAGACCCTTCATCTGATCAGCTGCCTGACCCGCTCCTTTCCCCTCACACTAGCCTGGCTTTGCTACACAGTCTTCCTTTGAACAGTTGAAATCAAAATATTAGCAGCACAGTAACTACGATGATGACTGCTGTCATTACCTGAGGGCTTTACATGCGTCATTTGCTGCGCTTGGCCACATCATGGACTCTATTTCCTTTAATCTTTACAAGTCCCCTCAGAGATACCTCCTGTTTTACTGGAAACAGGCTCAGAGAGGTTGCCACACGAGTCTAAGCAGGGCAGCTGGATTCCTGTCCAGACCTGTATGCTCTCGGCCATTGTGATGTGATGCTAGTTTTGTCTTAACTTCACCTCTCCTATCTGGGCCAGTCTTTTGCCTTTGGTGTAAAACTGTGTCTCCGAGAATAGACAACTTTGTATCAGGCTGCCACAAGGAAGCACTCCATCCAACTTGTCTGGTTCTCTGAGACTTTCCTACAGGGGAGTATCTCCAAGAGTCTCTTGGGCTCTGGGTGTATGGACATGTTTGTGTTCCCGGGCTTGAGAAGTAGAAGACCAGAACCCAGGCTTTGGTGTTCCCACCCGAGGGGATTTGGTGTGAGAGATGTGGAGGGTGGGGGCAGGAGGGCATGGAAGGGAAGACCCTCTCGGAATGGCCAGCTCAAATGCCTTTCTGATTTCTCTGTCCCCTCACTATCCCCTCTTTCATATTTCCATAGATTCAGAGCCTCAAGCACCAGTTGCCGCTGTGTCATTGAAGGAGGCCTTCATAGGCTTCCCTTGAGGAGTCATGCATGATGAGTTATGAGTTCCCCAATACCAAGTTTATGATGATGCTGATCATTAATAGCAACCCCTTAGACTTAGAAAGCATCTTTCTGCTGACAGTCTCTCTCCTAAAGATTGTCTCATTTATCCTCACAGATCCCGAGTGATGAAGAGGAGGCCATATTATCATTTTTACATTATGGATGGCTATGACCAAGCAGTTTTTATTGCAGTACCTATTTTTATGTGGGACTGTGTTAGGTACTACATAAAGAGATTCCACTGATTCATCAAGTGACTTTTATGTGCCCAAATAACTTTGTGATGTTAATATCATATTATCCCATTCTACAGATGAAGATATGAAGTCTCAGAGAGGTTAAGTGACTTACTT
Organism: Delphinapterus leucas; assembly: GCF_059928025.1. NCBI lineage: Eukaryota > Metazoa > Chordata > Mammalia > Artiodactyla > Monodontidae > Delphinapterus > Delphinapterus leucas. The sequence goes on from NC_143134.1 coordinate 98,246,297, forward strand.
ATCAGCAAATATGGTTAAATGAATAAAATGCTGTCCCTGTTCTCACCAAGGAGACAGTACTATAAATAATACATAGTCTTTGTTGAGCATTTACTATGTGCCAGGCGCTGTGCTAAGAAGAACACAGGAGTTATCTTTGTTAATCTTTTTAACAACCCTACAAGTTTGTAACGTTCAGTGATCTATGATTATCTCCATTTAGCAAGTGAGGCATAGAGAGGCTGAGTACCTTGCCCAAAGCCACACAGCTGGTAAGTGGTTGACCTTGCGAGGAAAGAGCAGAGTGGAGCCAGGTTGTCTGCGTTGGATTCTAGCTCCAATATTTTCTTTGTGATCCTGGGCAACTTGCTCAACTTTTCTATGCCTCAGTTTCCTCACTTGTAAAATGGGAATAATACAAGTATCTACTTCATACATAGAGTTATGAGGATCCTGTGCATTTTTATATGTGTATCTATATAAAATGTTTATTTTTTGTATATGTATAGTATTATATATATCTTAGAATTCTGCCTTGCATATGTCCGCTACGAGTGGCTGGGATTCAAATACAGGCACTCTGACCATAGAACTATTATGCTACTCTAATCCAAAAATAATTCTTCCAGGGGCAAAGGCAGTAACCTTTGAGCTGAGTTTGCAAAGAACACATAGTCAAAGGCTTGGCGCTTGGCAGTCTAGTTCTAGTTCAGTCGATGGAGAGCCTCGTGTAATGCTTCAGATGTCAAGAGGTAGACTAGTGTTCTTTAACCCTTTGTAATTCCTCCAGGAATTGGGGCTTTGGGGCCTAAGCGTGTTTGCATTTCCTCTGTCCGGAGGTCATTTAATTTATTTCCTTAGAAAGATACATGAAAATTCTGCCAGTCATCTACCCTCTAGTTATTGAAAGATTTTTTTTTCCTTGAGATTCCAAAATTGTACTTGACCATGTGTTGACAAACCAACTTTTCCTTGAAGGTTCACCATTATGAACATGGGCCAGTCTCTTCATTACAAACAAAAAAGTCCCAGCAAATGCTGCATTACCTTCAGAGAATATAGCAGAGCTATTTACACATGGAAAGCTTAAACTTTGCCTCCAACTAAAGTTTTGGAACTAAAGGCACTAAATCCTTAAGAATTCCTTTTAAAAGATATTTATCAAATATTTTATCTTTCTTCTGAATCCTTGAAACCTCTTTGAATAAAAAACTCCTGTTGTTTTCCAAAACAATTCAACAGAAGTTTACTAGTGTCAAGTGTACAGTGAACTCTACCTACTTGAAGCGGAAATACAATCTATGTTGATTATTTAGGGTAGGCAAATTTAGAAGCACTTATCAAATTAGTACCAATACCAAAAATAAGAAATAAGGATGATGTCCAGTCAATATTTCTTTTTCTTTTGGGGCTTTTTTTATTCAAACAGAAAGTCACAAAAATTATAGTCATCCTCATCAGTTCACTCAGTCCCACGGAATTCATTTTTTTTTCATCTTGGTCTTTTGTTAGCACCTTTATGAATGCATCAGTTTTCCGTTAGAGTTCTGAAAATGCTTATTCATTCAGTTCAGCAGTATGGTCAGTTACCAGAAACCTGTGCTTGTCAGAGTCTTGTCCATGAATTCCCTGAAGATGAAACCCTGTTATAGGAACATTATTGCAAAAGCATCACGGTACACCCAGAACTGTCTGTAAATGACAAAAGACTTAAAAATGACCACGGTTAAAGATTTGATGAAAGTTCATAATAATGCAATTGACAAGGACATTTAGTTATTTCTGAGATATACATTTTAAAGTAATAACTAGAATTATGACTTATAACATTATACCAGAACATATAAGATTTTTAGAAATTTCATGTAATGTGTGAAACATTTATATTAACATATTTCCTTAAAAATAACCCAAAGAAAGTTTAATATTAGTTGGTTTTTTGTTGTTGTTTGTTTATTCTGCAGGTTCTTATTAGTCGTCAGATTTATACACATCAGTGTGTACATTGTCAGTCCCAATTGCCCAGTTCAGCACACCACCATCCCCACTCCACCACGGTTTTCCCCGCTTGGTGTCCATACGTTTGTTCTCTACATCTGTGTCTCAACTTCTGCCCTGCAAACCAGTTCATCTGTACCATTTTTCTAGGTTCCACATACATGCGTTAATATACAATATTTGTTTTTCTCATTCTGACTTACTTCACTCTGGATGACAGTCTCTAGATCCATTCATGTCTCAACAAATGACTCAATTTCGTTCCTTTTTATGGCCGAGTAATATTCCATTGTATATATGTACCACATCTTCTTTATCCATTTGTTTGTCGATGGGCATTTAGGTTGCTTCCATGACCTGGCTATTGTAAATAGTGCTGCAATGAACGTTGGGGTGCACGTGTCTTTTTGAATTATGGTTTTCTCTGGGTATATGCCCAGAAGTGGGATTGCTGGATCATACGGTAATTCTATTTTTAGCTTTTTAAGGAACCTCCATATTGTTCTCCATAGTGGCTGTATCAATTTACATTCCCACCAAAAGTGCAAGAGGGTTCCCTTTTCTCCACACCCTCTCCAGCATTTATTGTTTGTAGATTTTCTGATGATGCCCATTCTAACTGGTGTGAGGTGATACCTTGTTGTAGTTTTGATTTGCATTTCTCTAATAATTAGTGATGTTGAGCAGCTTTTCATGTGCTTCTTGGCCATCTGTATGCCTTCTTTGGAGAAATGTCTATTTAGGTCTTCGGCGCATTTTTGTATTGGGTTGTTTGTTTCTTTAATATTGAGCTGCATGAGCTGTTTATACATTTTGGAGATAAATCCTTTGTCCGTTGATTCATTTGTGAATATTTTCTCCCATTCTGAGGGTTGTCTTTTCATCTTGTTTATGGTCTCCTTTGCTGTGGAAAAGCTTTAAATTTTCAGTAGGTTCCATTTGTTTATTTTTGTTTTTATTTCCATTACTCTAGGAGGTGGATCAAAAAAGATCTTGCTGTGATTTATGTCAAAGAGTGTTCTTCCTATGTTTTCCTCTAAGAGTTTTACAGTGTCCGGTCTTACATTTAGGTCACAAATTCATTTTGAGTTTATTTTTGTGTATGGTGTTAGGGAGTGTTCTAATTTCATTCTTTTACATGTAGCTGTCCAGCTTTCCCAACACCATTTATTGAACAGACTGTCTTTTCTCCATTGTATATCTTTGCCTCCTTTGTCATAGATTAGTTGACCATAGGTACGTGGGTTTATCTCTGGGCTTTCTGTCTTGTTCCATTGATCTGTATTTCTGTTTTTGTGCCAGTACTGTATTGTCTTGATTACTGTAGGTTTGTAGTATAGTCTGAAGTCAGGGAGTCTGATTCCTCCAGCTCCGTTTATTTCCTTGAAGACTGCTTTGCCTATTCGGGGTCTTTTGTGTCTCCATACAAATTTTAAGATGATTTGTCCTAATTCTGTAAAAAGTGCCATTGGTAAGTTGATAGGGATTGCATTGAATCTGTAGATTGCTTTGTGTAGTATAGTCATTTTCACGATATTGATTCTTCCAATCCAGGAACATGGTGTATCTCTCCATCTGTTGGTATCACCTTTAATTTCTTTCATCAGTGTCTTAGAGTTTTCTGCATACAGGTCTGTTGTCTCCCTAGGTAGGTTTATTCCTAAGTATTTTATTCTTTTTGTTGCAATGGTAAATGGGAGTGTTTCCATAATTTCTCTTTCAGATTTTTCATCATTAGTGTGTAGGAATGCAAGAGATTTCTGTGCATTAATTTTGTATCCTGCAACTTTACCAAATTCATTGATTAGCTCTGGTAGTTTTCTGGTGGCATCTTTAGGATTCTCTATGTATAGTATCATGTCATCTGCGAACAGTGACAGTTTTACTTCCTCTTTTCCAATTTGTATTCCTTTTCTTTCTTTTTCTTCTCTGATTGCCGTGGCTAGGACTTCCAAAACTATGTTGAATAATAGTGGTGAGAGTGGACATCCTTGTCTCATTCCTGATCTTAGAGGAAATGCTTTCAGTTTTTCACCATTGAGAATGATGTTTGCTGTGGGTTTGTCATATATGACCTTTATTATGTTAAGGTAGGTTCCCTCTGTGCCCACTTTCTGGAGAATTTTTATCATAACTGTGTTGAATTTTGTCAAAAACTCTTTCTGCATCTATTGAGATGATCATATGGTTTTTCTTCTTCAATTTGTTAATATGGTGTGTCACATTGATTGATTTGCATATATTGAAGAATCCTTGCATCCCTGGGACAAATCCCTCTTGATCATGGTGTATGACCCTTTTAATGTGTTGTTGGGTTCTATTTGGTAGTATTTTGTTGAGGATTTTTGCCTCTATATTAATCAGTGATATTGGCCTGTAATTTTCTATTTTTGTAGTATCTTTGTCTGGTTTTGGTATCAGGGTGATGGTGGCCTCATAGAATGAGTTTGGGAGTATTCCTTCTTCAACAGTTTTTTGAAGAGTTTGAGAAGGATGGGTATTAGCTCTTCTCTAAATGTTTGATAGAATTCACCTGTGAAGCCATCTGGTCCTGGACTTTTGTTTGTTGGAAGATTTTTAATCACAGTTTCGATTTCATTCCTTGTGATTGGTCTGTTCATATTTTCTGTTTCTTCCAGGTTCAGTCTCGGAAGTTTATACCTTTCTAAGAATTTGTCCATTTCTTCCAGGTTGTCCATTTTATTGGCATAGAGTTACTTGTAGTAGTCTCTTAGGATGCTTTGTATTTCTGTGGTGTCTGTTGTAACTTCTCCTTTTTCACTTGTAATTTTATTGATTTGAGTCCTTTCCCTCTTTTTTCTTGATGAGTCTGGCTAATGGTTTATCAATTTTGTTTATCTTCTCAAAGAACCAGCTTTTAGTTTTATTGATCTTTGCTATTGTTTTCTTTGTTTCTATTTCTTTATTTCTGCTCTGGTCTTTATGATTTCTATCCTTCTGCTAACTTTGGGTTTTGTTGTTTATCTTTCTCTAGTTCCTTTAGGTGTAAGGTTAGATTGTTTACTTGAGGTTTTTCTTGTTTCTTGAGGTAGGCTTGTATAGCTATAAACTTGCCTCTTAGAACTGGTTTTGCTGCATCCCATAGGTTTTGAATCGTCGTGTTTTCCTTGTCATTTGTCTCTAGGTATTTTTTGATTTTCTCCCTTTTTTTCTTCATCGATCTCTTGGTTATTTAGTAACGTATTGTTTAGCCTCCATGTGTTTGTGTTTTTTATGTTTTTTTCCCTGTAATTTATTTTTCATCTCATAGCGTTGTGTTCAGAAAGATGCTGGATATGATTTCAGTTTTCTTAAATTTACTGAGTCTTGATTTGTGACCCAAGATGTGATCTATCCTGGAGAATGTTCCGTGTGCACTTGAGAAGAAACTGTAATCTGCTGTTTTGAGGTGGAATGTCCTATAAATATCAATTAAATCTATCTGTTCTATTGTGTCATTTAAAGCTTCTGTTTCCTTATTAATTTTCATTTTGGATGATCTGTCCATTGGTGTAAGTGAGGTGTTAAAGTCCCCCACTATTATTATGTTACTGTCGATGTCCTCTTTTATAGCTGTTAGCAGTTGCCTTATGTATTGAGGTGCTCCTATGTTGGGTGCTTATATATTTATAATTGTTATATCTTCTTCTTGGATTGTTCCCTTCATCATTACGTAGTTTCCTTCCTTGTCTCTTGTAACATTCTTAATTTTAAAATCTATTTTATCTGATACGAGTATAGCTATTCCAGCTTTCTTTTGATTTCCATTTGCATGGGATATCTTTTTCCATACCCTCACTTTTCATCTGTATGTGTCCCTAGGTCTGAAGTGGGTCTCTTGTAGACAGCATATATATATAGGTCTTGTTTTTGTATCCATTCAGCAAGCCTGTGTCTTTTAGTTGGAGCATTTAATCCATTCATGTTTAAGGTAATTATCGATATGTATGTTCCTATGACCATTTTCTTAATTGTTTTGGGTTTGTTTTTGTAGTTCCTTTTCTTCTCTTGTGTTTCCCACTTAGAGAAGTTCCTTTAGCATTTGTTGTAGAGCTGGTTTTGTGGTGCTTAATTCTCTTAGCTTTTGCTTGTCTGTAAAGCTTTTGATTTCTCCATCGAATCTGAATGAGATCCTTGCCAGGTAGAGTAGTCTTGGTTGTAGGTTCTTCCCTTTCATCACTTTAAATATATCATGCTACTCCCTTCTGGCTTGTAGAGTTTCTGCTGAGAAATCAGCTGTTAACCTTATGGGAGTTCCCTTGTATGTTACATTTTGTTTTTCCCTTTCTGCTTTCAATAATTTTTCTTTGTCTTTAATTTTTGCCAATTTGATTACTATGTTTCTCAGCGTGTTTCTCCTTGGGTTTATCCTGTATGGGACTCGCTGCACTTCCTGCACTTGGGTGGCTGTTTTCTTTCCCATGTTAGGGAAGTTATTGACTATAATCTCTTCAATATTTTCTCTGTTCCTTTCTCTCTCTCTTCTTCTTCTGGGACCTCTATAATGCGAATGTTTTTGTGTTTAATGTTGTCCCAGAGGTCTCTTAGGCTGTCTTCAATTCTTTTCATTCTTTTTTCTTTATTCTGTTCTGCTGCAGTGAATTCCACCATTCTGTCTTCCAGGTCACTTATCAGTTCTTCTGCCTCATTTATTCTGCTATTGATTCCTTCTAGTAGTTTTCATTTCAGTTATTGTATTGTTCATCTCTTTTTGTTTGTTCTTTAATTCTTCTAGGTCTTTGTTAAACATTTCTTGCATCTTCTCGATCTTTGCCTCCATTCTTTTTCCGAGGTCCTGGATCATCTTCACTCTCATTATTCTGAATCATTTTTCTGGAAGGTTGCCTATCTCCACTTCATTTAGTTGTTTTTCTGGGGTTTTATCTTGTTCCTTCTTCTGGTATATAGCCCTCTGCCTTTTCATCTTGTCTGTCTTTCTGTGAATGTGGTTTTTGTTCCACAGGCTGCAGGATTGTAGTTCTTCTTGCTTCTGCTATCTGCCCTCTGGTGGATGGGCCCATCTAAGAGGCTTGATCGGAGGGACTGGTGGTGGGTAGAGCTGACTGTTCTTCTGGTAGGCAGAGCTCAGTAAAACTTTAATCCACTTGACTGTTGATTGGTGGGGCTGAATTCCCTCCCAGTTGGTTGTTTGGCCTGAGGCAACCCAACACCGGAGCCTACCTGGGCTCTTTGGTGGGGATAATGACAGACTCTGGGAGGGCTCACGCCAAGGCATACTTCCCAGAACTTCTGCTGCCAGTGTCCTTGTCCCCATGGTGAGCCACAACTCCCCCCTCTCCGCCGCCTCGGCAGGAGACCCTCCAACACTAGCAGGTAGGTCTGCTTCAGTCTCCCCTGGGGTCACTGCTCCTTCCCCTGGGTGCCAGTGCGCACACTACTTTGTGTGTGCCCTCCAAGAGTGGAGTCTCTGTTTCCCCCAGTCCTGTTGAAATCCTGCAATCAGTTCCCACTAGGCTTCAAAGTCTGATTCTCTAGGAATTCCTCCTTCTGTTGCCGGACCCCCAGGTTGGGAAGCCTGACGTGGGGATCAGAACCTTCACTCCAGTGGGTGGACTTCTGTGGTATAAGTGTTCTTCAGTCTGTGAGTCACCCACCCATGAGTTATGGGATTTGATTTTACTGTGATTGCGCCCCTCCTACTGTCTCATTGTGACTTCTCCTTTGTGTTTGGATGTGGGGTATCTTTTTTGGTGAGTTCCAATGTCTTCCTGTCAATGATTGTCCAGCATCTTGTTGTGATTCTGTTGTTCTCGCTAGAGGGAATGAGAGCACGTCCTACTCCGCCATCTTGGTTCCTCCCAATCAGTGTTTCTGTTGGAAGAAACCTTACATGGTACAGCTGGGCTGTTTAAGTCCCATTTAGGCAAAAGATATAATAAAATGTATTTCCATTGAAGAATAGATATTTCTTAATAATAATAGTTACCATTTGTTAAGCATATCCCTCAAGTCAAACATAGTTATCCCCACTTTACAGATGGCGGAATTTGAAGTCTTGAGGGGTTCAGTATAATTTTCCTAAAGTTGTAGGGCTAGGATTTGAACCTGGATGTCTTTGAACCCCAATTCTACTTATTCATGTTACACTAAGTGGTGGAGACTGAATTTGAACCCAGCTTCCCTGATTTGACAGCCTACATCATTGTACAGGATCTCATTGCTTTTCCGAAAGTGTATCTCTTCTGGCTCTCTGATTCTTTGGAGACAGTCAATTGCCATATTTCTTTTATGTGGAAGGCAAGCATCCAAGAGATGTAATTTGAGGTCAAGACTTTCATGCTTGATTTAGATCAAGTTTCTCTAATCCACACCATTATTGCATAGATCTCTGTAAACTAAACAAAAATAATTCTAAGTTTCTACTCTTGATCCACTAGCTTAAGCAATAGGTGATTCATTCATATTCCAATATAGCTGAAGAAGAGGGACATTCCGTTGGCTTTTTAAGTGTTTGGTAGTAAAACTTTTGTACGCAACCCCCGACTGCTATGTAGAAATAAAAATCCTCGTTTGATATATTTCTGTATTTTGAAAGGTACAAGAGAGGCAGCAGGATATGTTCAAAAGAGTGCTGGAGCTCTACCCTCTGCCCCTGCATGGCTCAAGGGGATTTTGACAATGGCCTGCTGTTGACCGAGTAGGAGTCCAAAAAACAAGGGTTTCACTGGCCCTTGGTCTGCCACCCACTCGATAAGTCTCTCAGTTTCTCAGAGCCTCATCCCTTCTCTGGTAAAATGACTGGTTCTCTCTTCCCTGTCTGCCTCTCAGAAAGATAATGAGGACCAAATGAGAGAGCGCACACACTTGTTTAGAAAACTACAAACAGCAACATAAACTTAAAATGTAATTATGCTTATGCCAGGTGGGGGATGCACCTAACCCGAGAAGGTGTGCCAGCCCTTCCCTCTCGCACCTTCCTCCCTCACACTTTGTACAGTCGTCTCCCTTTGTCTCCCTCCCTTTTATCCTCTGCCTCCTCTTCTCCCTCCTGCTGGAGTTTATGACTTAGGCTAATGAGACAAATATGGCTCCTCACATCAAGGGTGGGGAATTAAGGTCTGGTTATAGCCCAATTTAATTTTCATGATCTCTTGAACAAGTGAAGGAATGCTTGGGAAACAGGCTGCTCTTGGCCTGATGCTGGCCCAGCCCTAGCCGGGGCAGCCGTTACCCACACGAGCTCATCGCACTCCCGGTAGACTTTTCAATTACAAGTCATTACGCTTCCTTCCAGGCCTTCCTCGGCAGTGTGGCACCAGCCCTGGGGCTTGGTCCCAGTTCTGTCACTTAGCATGCAACCTGGAGTGCGTCATTTAACTTCTATAAGCCTTAGTTTCCTTACTTATAAAATGGGGATATTAATGATATCTGCCCTACCTTTCACACAGGACTATTTTAAGAATGGTGTTAAAGCAGAGAAGTGAACGTGGTTCAAACTGACAAGTTCTATATGTATTTATATCTTTTATGTAGCAAGCCTGGCCATTCACATTTTTTATGAATTAACCCCAGTAAATATATTCATGGATATTTTTGGATAGCATATTTGTTTTTTCAAGGTCGCCTGTGATTCTCTGAGATATGGAGAAGGCACTCTTACAAGACTCTTAATAGGCGTTTAATAGACATACAATATTATATATCCCATATAGGGTGTGTTAGGTCTGCAGACTTGTTAGAATTCTGTACAAACTCACTATTTGCCTACTCTGCAACCAGGGACTCTGTCCGTTTTTCTGATAACTGTGAGAGACTTGGGGATATACCCTTATTCCTATCTTTGGCCTCCCAACTTCATCGGGATTTCCCTGTGCTAACATCAAGGATCACTGATCACAGGTCACCAAAACAAATATGATAATAAGGAAAAGTTTGAAATATTGCTAGAATTTCCAAAATGTGTCACAGAGAGACATGAAGTGAGCAAATGCTATTGGAAAAATGGCACAGATAGACTTGCTTTGACTCAGGGTTGCCACAAACCTTCAATTTGTAAAAAATTCAGTATTTGTGAAGTGCAATTAAATGAGGCATGCCAGTATTCACTGAGTGTTGCAAGTGGCTAGATTGCCTTTCCAGCACCCATCTCATCTCTTGTCTGTATGGACACAGGCTCTGTCTCCCAAGTTGCTTGGCCAATGTACCCTTCACTTCTTGAATTCATAAGCTAATTCCTTTGCAACTTGTTTTTCTCTGCCAAGGGAAGGTAGCTGAATTAATTTCACTGATCATTGCCGTTTTGTTTCTCCTCTTTTCTGTCTTGTACCGTCTAAGGTTGATGAGTCACTTACTGTCCTAATTGGATCCTCCAAGGGCCTCTTTGCTAACACAATTCTCAGTACTACCCCTCTATATTTCAGGAAAAAAAAATTTTTTTTTAAAGAGCAATTTTAGCTTCACAGCAAAATTGAGAGGAAAGAGAGTTCCTACATACCTCCTGCCCCTGCACACGTGTAGCCTCCTCCACTAGAGTGGTACATTTGTTATAATTGATGAACCTACCTTGACACATTGTAATCATCCAAAATCTATAGTTTACTTCAAATTGAACTACTGGTGTTACATATTCTATGGGTTTGGACAAATGTATAATGACATGTATGTATAGTATCATACAGAGTATTTTCACTGCCCTAAAAATCCTTTGTGTTCTACTTATTCATTCCTCCCTCCACTCCCAACCCCTGGACCCACTGATATTTTTACTGTCCCCATAGTTTTGCCTTTCGCAAAATATCAAATACTTGGTGTCATACAGTATATAGCCTTTTCAGGCTTCTTTCACTAAGTAATGTGCATTTAAGGTTCCTTTGCATCTTTTCATGGCTGGACAGCTCAATTCTTTTTAGTCCTAAATAGTATTCCATTGTATTTGTCCATTCAGCTACTGAAGGACATCTTGGTTCCTTCCAAGTTTTGGCAATAAACTTGCTATAAACATCCATGTTCAGGTTTCTGTGTAGACCTGGCTTTCAACTCCTTTGGGTAAATAACAAGGAGCATAACTGCTAAATCATATGGTAAGAGTATATTTAATTTTGTAAGAAACCACCAAACTGTATTCCAAATTGGCTGTACCATTTTGCATTTCTACCAGCTATGAGTGAGAGTTCCTGTTGCTCCACATCTTATACAGCAGTTGCTGTTGTCAGTGTTACAGATTTTGACCATTCTAATAGGTGTATAGTGATAGCTCATTGCTTTAATTTGCATTTCCTTGATGACATGCTGTTGAGAATCTTTTCATTTCTTAATTTGGCATCTGTGTATCTTCTTTGGTGAGGTATCTGTTAAGGTCTTTGACCCATTTTTTAACTGGATTGTTTGTTTTCTTATTGTTGAACTTTAAGAGTTTTTTGTATATTTTGGATAACAGTCCTTATCAGATATATCTTTTGCAAACATTTTCTCCTAGTCTGTGAGTTGTCCTTTCATTATCTTGACATTAGTTTTTTTGCACCACAGAAGTTTTTCATTTTAATTAAGCCCAGCTTATCAATTATTTCAATCATTGTGCGTTTGGTGTTGTATCTAAAAAGTCAACACCATACCCAAGGTAATCTAGGTTTTCTTCTATGTTATCTTCTAGGAGTTTTATAGTTTTGCATCTTACATTTAAATCTGTAATCCATTTTGAGTTAATTTTTTGAAGGATATAAGGTCTGTGTCTAGATTCTTTTTTATTTGTCCATGTGGATATCTAGTTGTTTCAGCATCATTTGTTAAAAAGACAGCCTTTGTTCCTTTGTCAAAGATCAGTTGACTGTATTTGTCTATTTCTGGATGCTGTATTCTGTTCCATTGCTCTGTTTGCCTGTTCCTCCACCAATACCACATTGTTCTGATAACTCTAAATTTATAGTAAGTTGTGATATCGAGTGGTGTCAGTACTTCAACTATGGTCTTCTCCTTCAATATTGTGTTGGCTATTCTGTGTCTTTAGCCTTTCCCTAGAAACTTTAGGATCAGTTTGTCAATATCCACAAAATAACTAGCTGAGATTTTGATTGAAATTGCTTTGAATCTATAGTTCAAGTTGGGAAGAACTGATATCTTGACATTATAACTCTTCCTACCTGTGAATATGGAATATCTCTCCACTTATTTAATTCTTCTTTGATTTCTTTTTTTTAATTAATTAATTTTATTTTATTATTTATTTTTGGTCACATTGGGTCTTCGTTGCTGTGCAGGGACTTTCTCTAGTTGTGGTGAGCGGGGGCTACTCTTCATTGTGGTGTGCAGGCTTCTCATTGCAGTGGCTTCTCTTGTTGTGGAGCACGGGCTCTAGGCACTCAGGCTTCAGTAGTTGTGGCACACGGGCTCAGCAATTGTGGCTCACGGACTCGAGCACAGGCTCAGTAGTTGTGGCACATGGGCTTAGTTGCTCCACGGCATGTGGGATCTTCCTGGACCAGGGCTTGAACCCATGTCCCCTGCATTGGCAGGTGGATTCTTAACCACTGTGCGACCAGGGAAGCCCCTTTTTTGATTTCTTTCATCAGGGTTTTATAGTTTTCCTTATGTGGATCTTGTATGTATTTTGTTAGATTTATACATTAGTATTTAATTTTTTAGGGGGTGCTAATGTAAATGATATCATATTTTTAATTTTAAGTTCCATTTGTTCATTGCTGGTATATAAGAAAGCAAATGACTTTTGTGTATTAACCTTGTATGCTGCACTAAAGTTCCAGGAGATTTTTTTTGTATTATTTTTTTTGGATTTTCTACAGAGATGATCATGTCATCTGTGAATGTCATAAGTTTTATGTTTTCCTTCCTGATCTGTGTACCTTTTATTTCTTTTTCTTGTCATATTATTTTTTCTTGTCTCATCTTCCAGGACGATATTGAAAAGGAGTGGTGATAGGGGAGTTCATTGCCTCATACCTGATCTTAGTGGGAAAGCTTAGAGTTTCTTACCATTAAGTGGGATGTTAGCTGTAGGTTTTTTGTAGATTTTTTTTAATCAAGTTGAGGAAGTTCTTTATTACTAGTTTACTGAAAATTTTCTTAAAAATCATGAATGGGTGTTAGATTTTGTCAAATACTTTTTCTACTTTTATTGATATGATCATGTGCTTTTTCTCTTTTAGCTTTGATGTGATGGCTACCCCTTTACATTCTTATTAATAAAACACAATTTTATTAGAAATACTTTATTTAAAAGTTTATTTAAATTATATTGTTGATAAGTTCTCCTCTCTCTGTCCTCTAAATGTTTTCATGTCCAGAACCCTGTCCTCAGCCCTCTTTTTTAATGTATTCACTTCCTAGATGATCTCAAATAGTCCCAAGGCTTACTTATCATCCATAACTGAGAGAAGGGGGTAGTAGGAACATGGTGACCTGAAAATAACTCCAGTTCCTTCTCCTCCAGTTCCAAGGAAACTTACTTCTGCGTCAACTAGGTATCAAGATCTCTCAGTGACTGGGTGTGGATAAGGCCTCGGGCTTTGCTGAGGTCCCTGAGAGAGAACTGGATGAGACTTTTTCTAATTGCTGGGCAATCACCTGGAGAGAGCATCGGAGACCAAGGATCAGGAAAGAATAGTGTTGGTTCTGGGGAGAGACTGGTTTTCAGAGATCTTTGGATGTTAGAAGAAATCCCGTGCCAACTCTTGGGAGTATGCTCATTTTCCATCATACAAAAAGGCAGGAGGGAGTTGAAAGAGTATGCCAAGTCTTTTCTTCTCTTCAGGGTGGAAGAGTTCAGGTAGAACTGAAAGTAGGCGGTCTTCCCTCTGTAGCCTCAGTGGGGGCTGGTATCCCACTCTTAAACCACAGACCCACAGGGGTTTTACCTTCTTTCAGATTCCCATAATTAAGGGTATAATGGCATTTAGGCTTGAAAGACCCCAACAGCCAGAAAAGAATCAGATTGAACAATTAGGACACAAAAATGGTGAAATAGTTCTACTGGATGTCCATCTGAATGAGAGAGAGAGAGCACACACATGAGAGAGGGGACCAAATAAAATATAGCTTTCTTGGAGCTTAATAACTTAATTTTTGAGCTAAAAATTTGAGTTAAAGGAAAGGATGGTTAATGTTGAGACCCAGATTAATGATCTGGAGAAGTAAATACAGGAGTCTCTTAAACTGTTTTCTTGGTTTGTCTCCCCCTACCCCACCTCCGTCACTGAAAACCAGAAACTGAGACAAGGATTTGGGTGCAGACAGTGTGTTTTGGAGGTGATTTCTGTAAGCAGGACTTAGAGGATGGAGAACGAGAGAGGGAACGAGTAAAATCCATTGTAAAGAAGCATTCTTGAAACCACTGCTATGTGCAACAAGGCTCAGTTTCACTGGGCCCTCCTGAGAAGCATCCAGAATGCTCCCTGGAATTGAGCCCCTGAAGGATAGGATATTGGAGCATTTATCTACTGTCTCCCATTCCTCATTGATTGAGGGATGCCCCTGGGAACATTAACTCTACTGTATTTCAGGATGCGGGCAGTGGTTGAAGTGGACAGCTGTCAGCACAAGGCAAGTCTGAGAGTACGTGGAACCGTACACTGCAGCTGTAATTGATGTCAGAGATTGGTCAAGTGGATGTGAAGCAGGGCACCAGTCATATCTGCTACAAATACTTCAGCAGAAAGATAAAAATAAGGAAATCTTGAGAAAAAAAAGTTACTGGGGCAGAGATTAAAGAGACCCAACATACAAATATATGACGTTGCAGAAGGAAAAGTATAGATGGAGAAGAAACAATAAGTAAAAACAACCCTTGATAACCAACTTTCTCTTTTATGTTTTTAAGATTTCGGCTACTTTAGCTACTTCATATAAGTGAGATCATACAGTGTTTGTCCTTTTGTGCCTGGCTTATTTTGCTTAGCATAATATCCTTGAGGTTGTAACATGTGACAGGATTTCCTTCTTTTCAAAGGCTGCATAACATTTCTTTGTATGTATGTACCACAGTTTCTTTATAATTCATCTGTTGATGGAAATTTGGGTTGCTTCCTACTCTTGACTATTGTGAATAATGCTGCAGCGAATATGGGGGTGCAAATATCTGTCTTGTTTTGAATTTCTTTTGCATATATGCCCAGAAGTGGGGTTACTCAATCATATGGTAATTCCATTTTCAATTTTTTGAGGAACCTCCATGCTGTTTTTCACAGTGGCTGCACCATTTTACATTCTATACATCCTCGCCAACACTTACTTTGTGTTCTTTTGATTGTGGCCATCCTGATGGGTGTTATGTAATATTCCATGATTTTGACTTGCATTTCCCTAGTGATTAGTGACGTTGAGAAATATAAATTTTTGTTGAATGCATGAACGAATATTGATACTGCACGAAGCCCGCTAAGAAGGCTACTGCCATTTCTTTTTCCTGCCTCATCTTGGACGAACTCAGCCTTCTGGGAGTTGGTATCAGACCAGTCAGAGAGGTAAAAGGGCATCCAGGCTGAGCTCAGTATCTAAGGGCTCTAGTCTAGGGTGTGTGGGGCAACGGGCATCTCCAGGCACAATATACTGAATTATGTGCCAGTATTTTATTTCTGTGTGCTCTTTTCAGCCTGGAATAAGAGATCAGACAGCGGTTGCTAGACTAGAGGGAAGAATTCGGCTGCCTCCAGGAAAGGATTTTGACTGGGCAGGGTCATACAGGATATCAAACTCTACCCGTTCCTGTTGGAGACCGGGATGGCTTCTAGGCCCAGTGTGTGTGTCTAGATTGCAAGCCAGGAAGTCTTTGGTAAGGCAGGGCTTGCTAGGTTAGTGTGATCCTAGGGATGATTGATTTCCAAGCTAGGATGTATTTTTTTTTTTTTCCTTTCTGACATTTCTCTCTTCTTCCTTGTGCTCAAAGTAGGATTTATGGAAAATTATTTCTATGACTGGTAAAGCTAGAGCTGGGGGAAGGTCATGTCACCAGAGTTGGATGAAGTGGTCAAACTAAAAAATAGCTTCAGCCTAGAAACGGAAGCGGAAAAAATTCTCAATGGCCTGAAAGTCAGAAGGTTTATGTTCCATACGAGTTCTAACACTAAATTGTTGGTCATTTCAAGGTTTCTTCTTCTTCTTCTTTTTTCATCTATGAAATGTGGAGGAAGTACAGTTTAATCCTAAAAGATCCTCTCAATTCTGGAAAAAAATCAACAATTCAGTATTTGATGATTCTTTTCAATTCAGTATTTGTCAAGAGTCCTCCATGTGGACTGTGCTAGGTACTGGGTAAGCAGAAGTTTAATATATACACATATATATATATATATATATATATATGTATAATTTTATATATATAAAATCTCTGCCCTTAGGAAGATTTTGGTCTAGTGAGGGAGGCAGGCAAGTCAACTGGCGGGTAAATGAGCAGCTAAGGACTGAGCTAGAGGTTCTTACGAGGCTCTCTGGAATATAGTTGAAGGAACCACTTACTTCTGCCCACTGGAGTCGGGGAAATACAAGAAGAAGTACCATTTGAATTGAGATTTCTAAGGAAGACTTCGATGGAGAGGGGAGGAAGAAAAATCCTGGGAGAGGGATGAACATTTGCATATCGAAGAAGCATGATGGTCCAGCATGATAAATCAGGGAACAGATTTTAATTCATTATGGGATATGGATTCATGAGATGTAGATAGTAGCTGGAGGTAAGGCTGAAAGGATAGGTTGGGGTCAGATTGATGAAGACCTTGAAGGCCAACATCTTTTTTCCTTTGGATATTTGTAGTTTATTAATCAGGAATGTTTTAGGCCACAAGTAACAGACTATCCAGCTCACAGTGGTTTAAATATAAAGACATTTAATTTTCTCATAGAGAACCGGAAGTCCAGAGATCATTGCAGTTTGATGCAGCATTTCAACAATGTCTTCAAAGGCTCAGGATCTTCCTATTATTTCTTTTGCATCCTCAGCATGCTGACTTTCCATTCTTGGGCTATTGGCCTCGTGGTCATGTATAGTCAACATAACGTTAGCTGTTTTAATAGAAAACTCCCCCAGTTTTAAGTGTCTTAATACAACAAAAGTTTATATCTTCCTTCTATAAAATCCAAAACAGGTTTCATAATAAGCAGGTGGCTTTTATTCAAATAGTTTTCATCTTCTTCACCAGCTTCAGTGTATCTTCAAAGACTAATGTACTGATTTGCATCAAGCTGGGAAAGGGAAAGAATATGAAGGACCACTTTTTTTTTTTAACATCTTTATTGGAGAGTAATTGCTTTACAATGGTGTGTTTGTTTCTGCTTTATAACAAAATGACTCAGCTATACATATACATACACATATACACATATCCCCATGAAGGACCACTTTTTAATGTGCCAGCCCTGGAAGTGTTGTACAGTATTTTGCCCTATGTTCTATTTTTTTTAATCAGAGTATATTTGCTTTACAACGTTGTGTTTCTGCTGTACAGCAAGGTGAATCAGTTACACGTATGTATACATATATCCACTTTTTAAGATTTCCTTCCCCTTTAGGTCAGCACAGATCATTGAGTAGAGTTCCCTGTGCTATACAGTAGGTTCTCATTACTTACCTGTTTTATACATAGTAGTGTATATATGTTAATCCCAATGTACCAATTTTTCCTACTCACCCTTCCCCCTTGGTAACCATAAGTTTGTTCTCTACATTTGTGACTCTATTTCCCCTTTGCAAATAAATTCATCTGTACCATTTTTCTAGATTCCACATATAAGTCATACCATATGATATTTGCCTTTTACTGGCTGACAATTCATTCTGTATGACAGTCTCTAGGTCCATCCACATCTCTGCAAATGGCATTATTTCATTCTTTTTATGGCTGAGTAATATTCCATTGTATGTATGTACCAAATCTTCTTTTCTTTTTTTATAACTTAATTTATTTTATTTTTGGCTGCGTTGGGTCTTCGTTGCTATGCATGGGCTTTCTCTAGTTGTGGTGAGCGGGGGCTACTCTTCGTTCCAGTGCAAAGGCTTCTCATTGCAGTGGCTTTTCCTGTTGCAGAGCATGGGCCCTAGGCATGCAGGCTGCAGTAGTTGTGGCACGTGGGCTCACTAGTTTTGGCACACGGGCTTAGTTGCTCCGCGGCATGTGGGATCTTCCTGGACCAGCGCTCGAACCCGTGTCCCCTGCATTGGCAGGCGGATTCTTTTTTTCTTTGGTGGGGGATGAAGTAGAAAAGAAGAGCTTTACTGCTTTGCCAAGCAACGGGGGACACAGCAGGCTCATGCCTCTCAAAATTCTGTGTCTCCCCACTGCCCCCGGGAGGATTTTTTTTTTCCTCTCTATAAAACACCCACTTTATTTTTTTATACAGCAGGTTCTTATTAGTTATCCATTTTATACATATAAGTGTATATATGTCAACCCCAGTCTCCCAATTCATCACACACACACACCCGCCACTTTCCCCTGCTTGGTGTCCATACGTTTGTTCTCTACATCTGTGTCTCTATTTCGGCCCTGCAAACTGGTTCATCTGCACCATTTTTCTAGGTTCCACATATATGCGTTAATATATGATATTTGCTTTTCTCTCTCTGACTTACTTCACTGTGTATGACAGTCTCTAGATCCATCCATGTCTCTACAAATGACCCAGTTTCATTCCTTTTTATGGCAGAGTAATATTCCATTGTGTGTATGTACCACATCTTCTTTATCCATTCGTCTATCGATGGGCACTTAGGGTTGCTTCCACGACCTGGCTATTGTAAATAGTGCTGCAATGAACGTTGGGGTGCATGTGTCTTTTTGAATTCTGGTTTTCTCTGGGTATATGCCCAGTAGTGGGATTGCTGGGTCATATGGTAGTTCTATTTTTAATTTTTTAAGGAACCTCCATACTGTTCTCCACAGTGGCTGTATCAGTTTACATTCCCACCAACAGTGTATGAGGGTTCGCTTTTCTCCACACCCTCTCCAGCATTGATTGTTTGTAGATTTTTTGATGATGGCCACTCTGACCAGTGTGAGATGATATTTCATTTTAGTTTTGATTTGCAGTTCTCTAATGATTAATGATGTTGAGCATTCCTTCATGCGTTCGTTGGCAATCTGTATATCTTCTTTGGAGAAATGTCTATTTAGGTCTTCTGCCCATTTTTGGATTGCGTTGTTTGTTTTTTGGATATTGAGCTGCATGAGCTGCTTGTAAATTTTAGAGATTAATCCTTTGTCAGTTGCTTCATTTGCAAATATTTTCTCTCATTCTGAGGGTTGTCTTTTCATCTTGTATATGAAGAATGTATATTCTGTTGTTTTGGGATGGAATGTCCTATAAATATCAATTAAGTCCATCTTGTTTAATGTATCATTTAAAGCTTGTGTTGCCTTATTTATTTTGTTTTTGGATGATCTGTCCATTGGTGAAAGTGGGGTGTTAAAGGCCCCTACTATGATTATGCTACTGTCGATTTCCCCTTTTATGGCTGTTAGTATTTGCCATATGTATTAAGTTGCTCCTATGCTGGGTGCATAAATATTTACAATTGTTATATCTTCTTCTTGGATTGTTCCATTGATCATTTTGTAGTGTCCTTCTTTGTCTCTTGTAATAGGCTGTGTTTAAAGTCTATTTTGTCTGATATGAGAATTGCTACTCCAGCTTTCTTTTGATTTCCTTTTGCATGGAATATCTTTTTCCATCCCCTTACTTTCAGTCTGTATATGTCCGTAGGTCTGAAGTGGGTCTCTTGTAGACAGCATATATACGGGTCTTGTTTTTGTATCCATTCAGCGAGCCTGTGTCTTTTGGTTGGAGCATTTAATCCATTTACATTTAAGGTAATTATCAATATGTATGTTCCTATTCCCATTTTCTTAATTGTTTTGGGTTTGTTATTGTAGGTCTTTTCCTTGTCTTTCCTGTCTAGAGAAGTTCCTTTAACATTTGTTGTAAAGCTGGTTTGGTTGTGCTGAAATGTCTTAGCTTTTGCTTGTTGGTGAAGGTTTTAATTTCTCCATCAATTCTGAATGAGATCCTTGCTGGCTAGAGTAATCTTGGTTGTAGGTTTTTCCCTTTCATCACTTAAAATATGTGCTTCCACTCCCTTCTGGCTTGCAGAGTTTCTGCTGAAAGAACAGCTGTTAACCTTAGGGGGATTCCCTTTTATGTTATTCGTTGTTTTTCCCTTGCTGCTTTTAATATTTTTTCTTTGTATTTAATTTTCGATAGTTTGATTAATATGTGTCTTGCTGTGCTTCTCCTTGGATTTTTCCTGTATGGTACTCTGTGCTTCCTGGACTTGATTAACTATTTCCTTAGCCATATTAGGGAAGTTTTCAGCACTAGTCTCTTCAAATATTTTCTCAGTCCCTTTCTTTTTCTCTTCTTCTTCTGGGAACCCTATAATTCGAATGTTGGTACATTTAATATTGTCCCAGAGGTCTCTGAGACTGTCCTCAATTGTTTTCATTCTTTTTTCTATATTCTGCTCTGCAGTAGTTATTTCCACTATTTTATCTTCCAGGTCACTTATCCATTCTTCTGCCACAGTTATTCTGCTCTTGATTCCTTCTATCATTTTTTAAATTTCATTTATTGTGTTACTCATGATTGTTTGTTTGTTCTTTAGTTCTTCTAGGTCCTTGTTAATCGTTTTTTTTATTTTCTCCATTCTATTTCCAAGATTTTGGATCATCTTTACTGTCATTCTGAATTCTTTTTCAGATAGACCGCCTAGTTCCTCTTCGTTTGTTTCGTCTGGTGGGTTTTTATCTTGCTCCTTCATCTGCTGTGTATTTCTCTGTCTTCTCATTTTGCCTAATTTACTGTGTTTGGGGTCTCCTTTTCGCAGGCTGCAGGTTCGTAATTCCCATTGTTTTTTGTGTCTTCCCCCAGTGTCTAAAGTTGGTTCACTGGGTTGTGTAGGCTTCCTGGTGGAGGGGACTAGTGCCTGTGTTCTGGTGGATGAGGCTGGATCTCGTCTTTCTAGTGAGCAGGTCCATGTCTGGTCGTGTGTTTTGGGGGTGTCTGTGACCTTATGATTTTAGGCAACCTCTCTTCTAATGGGTAGCGTTGTGTTCCTGTCTTGCTAGTTGTCTGGCACAGGGTGTCGAGCACTGTAGCTTGCTGGTCCTTGAGTGGAGCTGGGTCTTGGCGTTGAGACGGAGATCTCTGGGCGATTTTCGCCGTTTGATATTTCGTGGAGCTGGGAGATCTCTGGTGGACCAATGTCCTGAACTTGGCTCTCCCACCTCGGAGGCACAACCCTGATGCCTGGTTGGAGCACCAAGAGCCTGTCATCCACACGGCTCAGAATAAAAGGGAGAAAAAAAGAAATAAAAAGATAAAATAAAATAAAATTAAAAAGTTATTAAAATAAACAACAAAAATAATTATTAAAAATTTTTTTGAATAAAGAAAGGAGAGAACAACAAAACCAAAGAAGAAACCCACTAATCATAACAAGCGCTGAAAAGTATACCAGAAACAAAACAAAACAAAAAAACGGACAGACGGAACCCTAAGACAAATGGTAAACGCAAAGCTATACGGAGGAAATCCCACACAGAAGCATACGCATACACACTCACAAAAAGAGAAAAAGGTGAAAAATATATATATTATTGCTCCCAAAGTCCACCTCCTCAAGTTGGGATGATTCATTGTCTATTCAGGTATCCCACAGATGCAGGGTACATCCAGTTGACTGTGGAGATTTAATCCGCTGCTCCTGAGGCTGCTGGGAGAGACTTTCCTTTCTCTTCTTTGTTCGCACAGCTCCTGGGGTTCAGCTTTGGATTTGGCCCTGCCTCTGCATGTAGCTTGCCTGAGGGCGTCTGTTCTTCATTCAGACAGGACGGGGTTAGAGGAGCAGCTCATTCGGGGGTCTTTCTCACTCAGGCCGGGGGCAGGGAGGGTTGCAGATGCGGGGTGAGCCTGCGGCGGCAGAAGCCAGGGTGACGTTGCAACAGCCTGAGGCGCATCGTGCGTTCTCCCGGGGAAGTTGTCCCTGGATCCTGGGACCCTGGCAGTGGCGGGCTGCATAGGCTCCCGGGAGGGGAGGTGTAGATAGTGACCTGTGCTGCACACAGGCTTCTTGGTGGCGGCAGCAGCAGCCTTAGCGTCTCATGCCCGTCTCTGGGGTCCGCGCTTTTAGCCGCGGCTCGCGCCCGTCTCTGGAGCTCCTTTAAGCGGCGCTCTTAACCCCCTCTCCTCGCGCACCAGAAAACAAAAGAGGCAAGAAAAAGTCTCTTGCCTCTTCGGCAGGTCCAGACTTTTTCCCGGACTCCCTCCCAGCTAGCTGTGGCGCACTAGCCCCCTTCAGGCTGTGTTCAAGCTGCCAACCCCAGTCCTTTCCCTGGGATCTCACCTCCTAAGTCCGAGCCTCAGCTCCCAGCCCCGCCCGTCCCGGCGGGTGAGCAGACAAGCCTTTCGGGCTAGTGAGTGCCGGTCTGCCCCGATCTTCTGTGCGGGAATCTCTCCACTTTGCTCTCCGCACCCCTGTTGATGCGCTCTCCTCCGTGGCTCCGAAGCTCCCCCCTCCGCCACCTGCAGTCTCCACCCGCGAAGGGGCTTCCTAGTGTGTGGAAACCTTTCCTCCTTCACAGCTGCCTCCCACTCGTGAAGGTTACGTCCCTATTCTTTTGTCTCCGTTCTTTCTTTTTTCTTTTGCCCTACCCAGGTACGTGGGGAGTTTCTTGCCTTTTGGGAGGTCTGAGGTCTTCTGCCAGCGTTCAGTAGGTGTTCTGTAGGAGTTGTTCCACATGTAGATGTATTTCTGATGTATTTGTGGGGAGGAAGGTGATTTCCATGTCTTATTCTTCCACCATCTTGACCCCCAATCCGCTTCTATCCATTTGTTGATTGTGTTGTTTGTTTTTTTGATATTGAGCTGCTTGAGCTGTTGTTATATATTTTGGAAATTAATCCCTTGTCATTTGCTTCATTTGCAAATATTTTCTCCCATTTTAAGGGTTGTCTTTTTATTTTGTTTATGGTTTCTTTTGTTGTGCAAATGCTTTCAATGTTGATTAGGTCCCATTTGTTTGCCCTATATTCTATTGTCTAGAACTCAGTTATACCTAACTGCAAGGGGCGATGGGAAATGAAGAGATCAGTGAGCCTTGGAAGAAGAGGAGATATGTTGGCTGTTCAACTAGCAGACTCTGCCATGTGTTACAGTATGGATAATGCAGTTTTAAATATCACGTCTTACAAAACTACTTTCAAGTAGGAAGAAAGGGGAAGGGGTGGTGCCAGAAACCTCTCCTTTTTGGTTTATACCAGTTTTTCTGGAAATTTTCTAGATGACTTCCCCTTACATCTCCCTGATGAAAGCTATGCCATATGCTCACCCTTAGTTGGCTGTAGTGAGGTTAGAAGAGTAACCATCTGAATGGGGAGTGATTGACGTAGGTTATTTTTTTTAATTTTTTTTTTTTGACGTAGGTTATTTTGAATCATATCGTGGAATTTGGGAGAGATGTGCTCATTAGACGTATCTGATGTAAGATCTGTCTGATGCTTGAATAAAATCTGGGTTTGGTTAGCCAGGAAGGAATGGAATAGTCAACCAAAAGTATCCAGCAAGGAAGGTAAGGAGATTTTTAAGCAGAGGAATGACATGGTCTGATTTGTGGTTTAGGATGGTCTTTCTGGAAAATAGATTGAGAGAGCCTTCCTATTTTGAGACATGGGCACCAATTTATCTCACAGAGTGTTAAATTCTAATAAGGTCAGAGAAAAGCTTACAGATCACTCAACGAAGTGGATGCCTCAAAAATTTTACCTTGTGAAGAAAGATCCAAATCTTTGATTCCAGAAATAAAATTTCTTTTTGAATAATTAAAGCCTATGTCATTGTGACTGATGGGCCAGGAAAATGTTTTAACATTTTTTTTCATGAAAAAAATGTTTCCTTCCCTTTGAAATCTTGGATATTTTTATTTCTCACACATACTGGGGTCTTCATTTATAAATGTTCTTTGATATCCACAAACAAATGGTACCATATTTAGACCATAATATGACCTCCTTTGAGCTCATAACAATGGTTTCTAACCACTACATGTGTGAGCTTGAGTAAGAATGACATTATCAGTGGTGTTGACCAGCAGTTTGGTTTTCCGATGAATAGAGATTTTTAAGACAGAAGGTAATCTGAGTCAAAAAGAATTTGAGATATACATAAGTACAGAACATAGAAAAATAATTAGGAAAATAGTAACTCATTATTACATGACCTTGCATGTGTTGTTTAAACTCCCAGAGCCTCAATGTTGCCCTAAGTACCATATAGGCCAATAGGTTAGTGCTAAATACCCATGTCTTCCTCTACATTCAACACCCCCTTGCACATAGGTTCTGACCATATGACTAATTATGGCCAATGAAATGTGAGCAGAACTGATATTGGTCCCTTTCGGTCAAGGCCATTAAGAACCTACATACCTTCTCTATGTCTGTTTTCTCCTACTGTGCTGACGTTGGATGCCATGTGTTTCATATGGCATAGCTACAGGATGGAGGAAGGCTACTGACCCAACTTTGCACAGGCAAGAAAGAATCCTAACAGAGAGTACAGGAAGAAAATAATCATCCTATCTAGAAAAACACAGGACAAAACAAACAGAAGCTTTGAAAATCATAGTTACTACTACTGCTTAGTTATAATTATAAAAACAGGTAATGCTTTCACTGCTACCTTAGCTCATAGGGGTTAATCCTCAACTTAGATACTTGTAGTTTATTAATTAGGAACAAATTAATTAATACTTGTTTAGGTTCCACTTTGGTCAAGGAGCAAGGCTTTCCTTTCAAGACCTACCCCCATACAAGGTGTCCAAGGCCTCTACCATCTATTCAGGGAGCTTACAAATATCTTGGACAATGGATCCCGGAGTGTTCATACTGGAAAAGAAATCAGTGCTGAGTCCCACCTGGCCCTCAAGTCGATGGGTCCTTCTTTTCCTTGATATTTCACTGCTTCTACTCCTCCCTCTCCAGTTTCAGCCTCTCTTCTGCCCCCTCATTCTTTTCTCCATCTTCAGATAAATATGGTCCTTAGAGGTATGAAAGAATGCATGCAAACACTTCTGTCTTGTATTTAGATCAGGGATTGCTTTGCACCTTTATCTGCTCTTTGGTGAGGGCAGAGTAGGAGAAAAAATGATTCTCAGTTATAAATATATAATATAAAATATGTAAAATATCCTAAAATACATATATTTTGAATTATAATCTTTTATTATCTTTGTTGACATGATTATTAATATAAATAGATGGAACGTGGGCTGCTGTGAGATGATGTCATATCAAGAAGGGAATTAACAGAAACAACTTCTGAGAAAGTTATTATATGGCTTGCAAACATCCTGAGCCATGGAAACACTTCTTATCTTCTTCTATCAGAAGTGAACAATAAGGCATGTTTGGGTGCTCATAGGTGCTGATACAAATGAAGAAGTAGAGGAACCAACAGTTTCTAGAAAAGATTTCTGAAGCTACCTATACTTGATCACCATCTCTTAATGTCATTTGTAGTAGGCGTCTCTGACATGGTCCCAATGATCCTTGCTTCTTAGGACTCATGCCCTCATGTAATCCCCTCTTCTTGAGTATGACCTAGTTCTAGTGACTTCCTTCTAATCAGTAGACTGTGACAAAAAGGGCAATATGTCATTTTCAATATTAGGTTATAAAATATTGTGACTTTCATCTTGTTAACACACTCTCCCTGGCCCTCTCATTTGCTCCCCTTGGTGAAGTCAGGTACTACAAGGAGAGGCCCCAGTATGGCACTGGAGATGCATACATGGGGAAGATTAATTCTCTTCTTTTGAGAAGTTCATAGTCTATAGAAACAATATAGTGTATGGGTTTTTTTTAACATCTTTATTGGAGTATAATTGCTTTACAATGTTGTGTTAAGTTTCTGCTATATAACAAAGTGAATCAGCTATATGTATACATATATCCCCATATCCCTTCCCTCTTGTGTCTCTCTCCTACCCTCCTGATCCCACCCCTCTATGTGGTCACAAAGCACCGAGCTGACCTCCCTGTGCCATGGGGCTGCTTCCCACTAGCTATCTGTTTTACATTTGGTAGTGTATGTATGTCCATGCCACTGTCTCACTTCGTCCCAGCTTACCCTTCCCCCTCCCCGTATCCTCAAGTCCATTCTCTACGTCTGCGTCTTTATTCCTGTCCTGCCCCTAGGTTCTTCAGAACCTTTTTAATTTTTTTAAGATTCCATGTATATGTGTTAGCATATGGTATTTGTTTTTCTCTTTCTGACTTACTTCACTCTGTATGACAGACTCTGGGTCCATCCACCTCACTACAAATAACTCAATTTTGTTTCTTTTAACGGCTGAGTAATATTTCATAGTATATATGTGCCACATCTTTATCCATTCATGTGTCGATGGACACCTAGGTTGCTTCCATGTCCTGGCTATTGTAAATAGAGCTGCAGTGAACATTGTGATACATGTCTCTTTTTGAATTATGGTTTTTCTCAGTGTATATGCCCAGTAGTGGGATTGCTGGGTCATATGGTAGTTCTATTTTTAGTTTTTTTAGGAAAATAGAGGTGTATACAAAGGGCTGTGGCAGCACAGGTAAGGAGTAATTAATTGAAATGATCAATAAATAATGTCAATAACTACAGTAATCAATGCAAGTTGTCTGAAAATGATATAGTGCAAAGCAGACTATCTGTATAGCCTAGAGGTGGAGCATCAGGGAATTGTAGATAGACTGAAGCCTGATAATGTGTCAGTTCTGGTCTAAGGAAGTGACAGGCTAGATGGGTCACCTTGGGGAATGCAAATGACACAGAAGATGACACAGAACATAAAAGAAGCAAAGAAGGGGTCTGAGTAGGATCTAGATGGAAACCCTGATCTAAGCTACTCTTGGCTGAGAATTTCCCTAGAGGTTATCAAGGAAGGTTTGGAACTCAACAAGATGAAGAAATCCCTGCATGTTATTTTCTATTACCATGTATTTTACAGCTGAATTCTCCTCAAACCATATTTATAAACTCTATGATCTCCTTTTAAAAACTTTTTGCTAAAGCAAAACAAACACACAGAAAAATATGCAAATCATAAATGTATAGCTTGATGAATTTTCACAAACCGACTACACCTATGTGACCAGCACCTGGATAAAATATAAAACATTACCAGGTCTCCAGAAACTATCTTCATGCTCCCTTCAATTTCTTTTTAATCTTAAAAAATTTTAAATAGTTTTAGACTTATAGAAAATTTGCAAAAAATAATACAGAGAGTTCCTGTATACCCCTCACTCTGTTTCTCCTAATGTTAACATCTGAGCTAACCATAATACATTATCAAAGAGAAAGAGGAACCAACTCGAACGTGCTCCTAAGGGCCAACACTTGGATGATTTGAGCAACAATAACAACAACTACAAATAAACAAAACAATAGCCTTTAACCCAAAGGATAAAAGAAATATCCATGAGTTGTATTTATAGACATAATTGAATAAATAAATAGGAGAGGGCTCCCCTGTTGGCACAGTGGTTGAGAGTCAGCCTGCCGATGCAGGGGACACGGGTTCGTGCCCCGGTCCGGGAAGATCCCACATGCCGCGGAGCAGCTGGGCCCGTGAGCCATGGCCGCTGAGCCTGCGCATCCGGAGACTGTGCTCCGCAACGGGAGAGGCCACAACAGTGAGAGGCCCGCGTACGGCAAAATAAATAAATAAATAAAATAAATAGGAGAGAAAGGGCAGCTCTTAAAGTAGAATTCCAGTTAATAGATATAGTAGAAATGATGGATGTAGAAGATCATCAGTAGGCAAGCACCACATTGATAATTGTGGAAAGCAAGAATCATTGCTATTAAAAGTATGGTGAGCAAAGCAGAAGTATGATGGGCAAAAGTATGATGAGAAACAGGACATTTGCATAGCCTCAAAGTATTTCCTTCAAAGATACTTATTAATTACATGGAGAAAAAATAGTAGCTTTCCCAAGCAGAGAAACTTGATAGGAACCACCTTAATCTAGTAGCAAAATTGAACACTTCTGGTAATAAGACATATTGAAGTCATGTACCTCCTGGTATGTTGTACTGAGAAGGGCACGGCGTTACTTTTGCAATATTCTTGCCCCAAGTACACAACCTCAATTTAATCATCAAAACAGAACAAACCAAAATTGAGAGGCATTCTGCAAAATGACTGGCCAGTTCCCTTAAAAAGTGCCAGGGTTCTGAAAGACGAAGACTGAGGAATTGTTACTGATCTGGAGAAGTGTAAGAAACATGATGATTCAATGTAATACGGGATCCTAAACCAGAGGAAAAGAACAATAGTGGAAAAATTGGTGACATTCAAGTAACATCTGTACATTAGGTAATATTCACATGAATTTCCCTTTTAGTCTTCGGAAGAACAACACATATCTGCTGCTTACTTTGTGCCTGATCCCATTTCCATTTTACACAGACAGGCACAGACAGATTTAACTGTATTTGGCCAGAGTCTCACACCTGGTGAGCTGCAGAGCAGGGATCAAACCCCGACTGTCTGTTTCCTGGAGTCCGTGTTTAACTCCCCTGCTTTGTCTCTGTACCAGAGTTCTTTGAGGGATTGTCCAGGGCACACTTCTGGGCCCTGGACCCTTGAGCCGGCTGACCCAAACAAGCATCATTCCTCCCCCCACCCCGTCTTCAGAGTGGGTCTGCCTTCCTGGCTGGGATGCCCCTCACCAAAGCATTTCTCCTGAGATTCTAAAATAGAAGCTCGGGGCTCTGTCTTCCCACAGAAAATATCGACATCTATATTTATCCCTTTTCCAGAAGCTGAGGAGACCCAGTTCATGCTAATTGCAGTTTACCAAACAAGCTGATTCTTAACCCCATGAATATTTTTGCCATTGAAAGCGCCTACAACTTGTGAAAATGAACACATGGCAAACTGCTCTGCTCTTTTTGCTTCCCACACATGATTATATTTCATTGCCCATTAACTCTGCAGTTGTATCACGGGCATCACAGAGACGTGACCAAGGATCCCAGTGACCCTTCAGTCTGAGCGCAGCATGGCCTTCGGGTTGGTTTTTATACACAAAATTCGGGCTTGGGGGGAACCTGGCCGGACACTGCTGGAAATGAGGTCCTCCACTGAGTCTTAGGCCAGTAACCCAGGATTTAATTACTTACTTTTTTAACCTTTTAAAAACTTTGTTTTTAAAGCCTTTTTATAATATCAAAGAGCAAAAAGAAGAGAATAATGAATGCACATATGTCCATCATTTAGATTCAACAATTATCAATATTTTGCCACATATGCTTTACACACACATATGCTCGTCACACACACACATACGCATTTATTTGCTGGATGATTTCAAAGGAAACTACAGATTCTGTGTATCAAGGTTTAAATGGGGCAGCATGTTGCAGGATCTACTGTCTAGAACCGACCTTGGGTACACCCCGCCTTTTTTTTTTTTTTTTTTGGCAGGGTCGGGAAGATATTCAGGAATGAGTGGCATTGATTAGCCAACAGGGTGGAGTAAAGACTGTGGGTTTAACATTCCATCGTGGAATCATAGAAAGTAAAACCTGGAATTCTGTTCCATTCCCTGGCTCCAGCCTCCCTCTGCTCTTTTTTCTCTCCTCTCCTCTAGGCTTTAGTTGAGTTGTTGACTTGGCCATCAGAACGTGTCCCGTGCTTCCCTACCCTTGTCTTTGTTCAGGATTTCTCCTTCATTTTATCTTTCCTTTTCGTCTCCCACTCTTCACCACCACCTTCCTCCTATCTCTGCTTATCCAAAGCTTACTCATTTTTCAAGACTTGACCCAATGCCACCTCCTTCCAGAATGCACCTCCTCCTTTTTAAATGTATCTCTCCTCTCCCCCCCAATATAGAAGTATTATTCCCCCCCCAGCCCCCATTCATTTTATCAGTGGTGCTTCTGTGTCCCCTACCTCTTTTCATTTTACCTTTTTTACTTAGTTGTGTGTATAACCTATTTTTTCCTCTAGTTTATAAGCTTCTAAAGAGTAGCTGCCACAGCTTACTGATTTATATTTCTCAGCAAGCCTTGCACCTAGTGGTGCTTAATCACTGCTTGTATGTGAATGAACAAAGTCCCCATAACGTTGGCCTAGCTCATTAATGTTCAGAAACTGGTGTGGTCACTCGGGGCTGGCCTTTCCAATGTATCAGTCTCTGGCTTGAATGGCTAGAGAGAACCAGAGAGTATCAAGATCCATTTCAGGGCTGTGGTCTTTTGGGACAGTTTTAGTGGGTACCATTGTCCCTTAGTGCAATGGAGGTCCTTTGCGATGCTGCTGTCCGGCCCACTGGAGCAAGGGTAAGCATACCAGGGTTTACTTTAAGGGCCTGGAGGGCTGGCAGATGACAGGGGTCTTTAGTCTTCTTTGGCCAGCTGGATTCTCAATGCAATTAGGAATAAAAAAGAGCAAAGAGACCAGTTCATGAAATACATCCTTCTTTATTCAGATAAGATACAGTTTATACACTTTAAGAGGTTAATGTCCCTTGCTCCTGATTATAAAACTCTGATTGGCATATTAATCAGGTTATAAAAGTGAGAGAAGGAAGAACCGCAAAAGAGGCAGCAGCTGTTCTTTTGCTGCCGAATCCATTCAGGATATAAAATTTCTGCTGAGATATTTATTGTAAAATAGGGTTTTTTTCTTCCTTCTTCTTGCTTTTATTTTTAGCCAGCGTTACCCCAGCATCTGTTCCACCTCGTGTGAGAAATGTGTTGGAATAGGGGGTGAGAGGAATGCACTTACAAAAATCGGGAAGGCTTCTACAGAGTGCGAGAAGAGAGGGAAGATGTCTTGCTCTCATCAAAGACTGAGAATCTTGGGAGGAGCTTGCTTCCCTCCACTTGACACTCATACTTTCAGATCCCAGAGCTTTGAGAGATATCTGGGAAAGACTTAGCTTTTGTCAGCAACATCCCCACCAAGTAAATGTCTCATTTTTCGTTTGATTAGTTTCAGTGATGAGGAACACATTACCTCTTAGAGCAGCTTTTTAAAAAAAATTTTAATTTAATTTTTATTGGAGTATAGTTGATTTACAATGTTGTGTTAATTTCAGGTATACAGCAAAGTGACTCAGATGTGTATACATACATATACACACACACACACACACACACACACACACACACACACATTCTTTTTCAGATTCTTTTCTTATATAGGTTATTAAAGAATATCGAGTAGAGTTCCCTGTGCTATACAGGAGGTCCTTGTTGGTTATCTATTTTATATACAGTAGCGTGTATATGTTAATCCCAGTCTTCTAACTTATCTCTTCCTCCTACTTTTCCCCTTTGGTAACCATAAGTTTGATTTCAAGATCTGTGAGTCTGTTTCTCTTTTGTAAAGAAGTTCATTTGTATCATTTTTTTAAAACTAGATTCCACATATAAGTGATACCATACGATATTTGTCTTTGTCTGACTTACTTCAGTTGGCATGATAATCTCCAGGTCCATCCATGTTGCTGCAAATGGCATTATTTCAAAGAGGAAAATAAAACAGAGTGGTTTCCTGGATCTTGTTGCAAGGAACTAAAAGCTAGCATAGGAGCCCATCTTTGTCGCAGGGAACAGCATGACCGCATCTATTAAGAAAGTTCTTCCACCTTCATGGTTGAAGCTTCCATCCATTATTCTACCCTTGGTCCACTGAGGCCATGTATTACAAATCTGTTGCCTCTTCAGATATTTGAAGACTCGATTTCTCTGCTGAGTGTTCTCTTCTCCAAGTTAAATTTCCACAATTGTTCCATCAGTTCCTTCCAAGGTGTTGTTTTGAGGGTCTCCACCATTCTGACTGCTCTTTCTCTGGTCACCTGAGGCTCCTCAAGGTATGGGTCCCAGACATGAATTCATTGCTTTCCCTGAAGAGATACTTACTTTGCAGGTATAGGGAAGGAAAGAGATGTTGCCGTTTTATTTTGCCTTCCATGACTTCTCACCTCAAGTCTGCATTAATACACTGAGAACCTTGGGTTTACAGGTTATCAGAACTTGCTGTTAAAACTGAATTGATAGGTTTTTATAAGGAAAACACTATACAACATAGGGGCTGTAATTTCAGGGCTTCCAGCAAAGCAGTTATTTATTAAGATAGGTATTCTGACTCTTGCAGAAAACAATTTATGATGGACTACAAGCTTAAACCATACAAACTAGGCTAGTCCAGAAAAATATCCAAAACGGTTTGGAAAAAAAGAAGAGGTAATTGTACGAAGAGTCAGAGATGAGTTATTGGACTTGAACATTAAGCACTGTCCAAGTGTCCCAATAATAAAGACAAAAATGAAGACATACTAAGTCATTTGGACTTTTTTTTCCTGATAGAAGAAAGGGTGTCCATTTGGTGGACAAATTTTGTTCTATGAAATAGTTACCACATAATAAAATCTTTATTTATATTCCACCTCATTCCCTCTGAAAGCAAGCTCTGTGGTGCTAGGGACCATGCCTGTCTTGTTCACTGTCCTATTGCTCTTTCTGAATATAGTGTTGGCATTTGTAGACATGCAAAACATTTGTTGACTGAATTCCACAAAAAATTTGAGGCAGTTGATTATAAGGTCATTTGCAATAAAACATTATCAAATAGAAATAAAGAATTAGAATGAGGAAAGCAGAAAAATAAAAAGAAGTAAAACATGAAGTTTGGTGACAGAAAGAATGCTAGCTGAGTTCCTGTGAGAGTCCAAGGATTTCGACTGTAGGCGAACTTCATATTTGATACTGAGCTCTTGGTGACAAGAGTGAAAAAGAAGACATAATCGGCCTCGTGGATCTTATGACTGAAATAGAAAAGTATTTCGCTCACTCTCAAGAAGCAAAACTTTTCCTGACGCTATTTTGGAAGAGCAGTTCACAGGTGTGGAACCCTATAGGGCATGGAGGGTGTGCTGAGCAATGCTTTTAGCAAGATACCCATTGAAAATTCCTAATGGCTGTCCCTGTAGCACCCTGGGATGACAGCAGAGGGACCACAGCAACCTCTAACTCAGTCTGCGAAGGTGAAGGCATGTATCCTGTGGCTCCCGACAGAGCGACACTCGGAGATGTAGGAGATGTGCTCTTGAGCCTTGCTTTTGTACCTACTTCTACCTGGTCACTAAGAATTCAAAACGAAGTCAGGTTTAGCCCCTAGAGGAAGGAAAGTGATCAGGGACCAGCATCGGGCCGCTGTCTGTGCTGGGGATGGTCACCCTGAATCTTGTAATGCAGGTGAACTTGGTTTAATGGCTGCTCAAGGCCCGGCCCGTTAACTTGAGTTAACTGTAAATTATGTCCCCAAGGAACCGAATGAATCAACCTGATTGATGTCATCTTAGTTTGGATTCCCTTGAAAGCAGAGTCCCAAGACAAGCCCTTGAGTGCGGGTAGTTTATTTTATTTGGGAGGTGATCCCAGGGAACTCAGATGAGGGGATGGGGAAGGTAAGACAGGGAAAGAGGAAAAACAAAAGGTGTTTGGTAATGATTGGTTTGCCCGCCATTTGGAGAACAGCTACTTAATTTTTACCTTTTGGGAAGTTTTCTTTGCTTCTCCAGCCAATTACGATTTTTACCTTTGTTTGCTCCCATTACATTTTGTGCTTAGCCCTTGTATATCACTAATCAGGTCACGTGCTGCTGTGGCATTTGTAATACATCTGTTTTTTCTACTGGACTGTATAAAATAAACAACAATATTTTGATGTCTTTGGTCTAGCACATAAGCGTTCAAAAATATTTGTTGATTGGATTAATGTCGAACCCTCACAGTCAAGTGGAGCAATCACACCTTTGAGAGTCCATTGCACAGTTGTCTTCTGTGTGGCTAGACCTGTCCGGAAGAAACAAATTCTTTGATAAAGGGTCAGCAGGAACGGCTCTCTTCTTTTGTAAGTAATACCATCAGAGGTGATTTTAGATTTTTGTTGCTATGGAAACCTCGGAAAGTACATTAACTTCAATGCAAAGGCATCTTATTCCTTCAAAATTTCATGTTTGACTGATTTAAATGCAGGTCCCAGCTGGGTGATTAAATACACTTCCTATGGGGGAAGGAGTAGAATGTGGTGGTTACACATGTAGGCTTTAGATCCAGGCTGCCGGGGTTCAACAGTTGGCTCCATCCCATAATACCCACGTGACCTTGAACAAGTCAGAAGAAGAAATTGAGGCTTAGCAATTTTATGAATCTTTCCCAAGGATTCACAGCTCCACCACTTACAACTTTTCACGGTAGTTAATATTAGCTTCAGAAACCTGTCCAAGGACATGCTCTTCACAAGTGATAGAGTTGGAATTTGAACATGAAAAAAATTTCCCTTTTCTTTTCCTTTTTTTCTTTCCCCTCTCTTATGCTTTCCTCCCTTTCCTTTCCTTTTCCTATTCTTTTCTAGAAGGAAAATTCACTTTAACCCCTACTGGAATGGGGTTCAATTACATTCCTATATGAAGATAGGAAGAGTGTATTTCTAGAAGCAGGCAAGGCTTGTTGTGTCACTGTCCCTCACAGATGTTCCAATCACTCTTGAATGAAACATGTTTATTTCAATGGCCACTATTTTACTGGGCACCTACTACATACCAAGTTCTTTCCCTACATGATTTCTTACACTCAGTATAATTCTGTAATGCAAATTCCATTGTCATAATTTGGTTTTCTTAGAAGCAGGCCCTAAGGCGAGGTTCCCACGCAAGTAGTTAACTTGGGAGGTGATCCAGGAGACATTGGTGACAGACTGGAGATGTGAGTGGGGAAGGGAAGCAGCCAGTAAAGGGCGTGTTGTCATGCAAGTTAGCACTGTGGGCACCTGGGCTTATTTCTCTGGGGCAACTCTGGAAACCACAGTGGACAAGTGTCTTGGAGTTGTCTCAGCCAAGATGGGAGGGAGCTGGGGTGTCTTATGCACCGTTCCAATCGTTCACTTGTTGAGGTCTGCGCTCTGGAGCATGTTAATTTCCAGCGCTGCTGGCCTCCCGTGGATGAGCTGCACGGGCGCCTGAAGACAGAGAAATCCTTAGGCAAAGAAGTGCAGATGCTGGCAGGCGGAAGACGTGAGGGAGTGGATGGTCGGGGAACCTACAGTGTTTGCTGCAATTAGTTACTATTCACATTTTAAGGACCAGGAAACTGAGGCTGAGAGAAGTGAACTGACCTTCCCCGAATCCCTGGTATGTAAAATGTTGGATCCGCCATTAGAATGCAGGTTGCTCTGACTCCAAAATCTGAACTTTCCCTACTCCTTGCATCCTTGGGCTGGGGTGGAACTAGTGAGTCTGTGTGAACTCAGACTAGTCTGAGGATGAGGACTGATGTGGAGGAATGTGCTTTTGAGGATGCTTGGGAGTTTGGTGTAGTTTAATTGTTCTGTGGTATAGTCTCGGGTATCCAACTGTGTCCTCCAAAAAAGATATGTTGAAGCCCTAACTCCTAGTAGCTCAGAATGTGACCTTACTTGGAAATAGGATTATTGTGGATGTAATTAGTCAAGATGAGGAAATTCTAGGGTAGGGTGGGTCCCTAATCCAGTATGACTGGTGTCCTTATAAGAAGATGGCTATGTGAAGACACAGACACACAGGGAGAGAATATCGTGTGATGACGAAGGCAGAAGTTTGAAGTGATGTAGCCACAAGCCCGGGAATGCCAAAGATTGACAGCAAACCATCAGAAGCTAGGAGGAGGCAAGAAAGGATTCCCCTAAGGTTTTAGAAGGAGCATGGCCTGGCTGACACCTTGATTTCAAACTTCTAGTCTCCAGACCAGTGAGACAATAAATTCCTTTTTTTTTAAGCCACTCAGTTTGTGGTATTTTGTTATGACAGCCCTAGGAAACTAATACACACCCATTGATGTTTTTTTTTTCTTTAATAAAACTTTTACTGACACTAGTGATTGTACAAGAGGGGCATTTGGCGCCAGCTTGCAGAATTGTTTGAGTTGGGAGCTCCAGCTGTAGCTCGCATGACTTGCTTTCAGAATGATGTGCGTATCCTGAGCAATCAGTGCCTCTGACACAAAGAATGTAAAACAACCAGGTTTGGATAAAAAGAATTTCCTTCTTTAGTACTTAGTAGGCTCTACTCTGATTGATGTACCTATAGCACTGCTTCCAGCTAAGGTAAAATCGATCCTATTTCATAGGCAGGGAAACAGGAAAATAGAACAGTTAAGGAATCCAGCACGAGGCCCCAGGACTCTGCTCATCTCTGCCACCTGAGGTAGCCTTGTGCAAAGCTTTTCTTCTCTGACCCCCTACCCCTCCACCCCAGACCCCAGGAGCAGCTTTGCTACTTTTCTGCACTGCCAGGATCCGAGCGACTTGCCTGGGACGAAGCAAGACTCTAAAAGAAGACTCGTCCTTAGAAAGTATAGTCCTCAGACTTAGAGGGAGAACTGAGCATGCTCTCCAGGGGAGGAAAGTAAGGAACTGATACCTAAATGTGTTAAGAGCACCCAGAGGTGGTGGGTGAGATGTTCCATGTGCTGACGTGAAGCACAACCCGCTTTCTGCTTCTGTCATCTTGCGACAAAAATCACTTGAGGGTGGCTTCTGTCCCCATCACCTTGTACAGCTGACATGGAAAACGACCTCAAGCTCTGATGAGTCCGGTTGCAGAGTATTGGGGGTTGCTAGGGCCCTCGGTACCGTTACTTAGGCATCCGTTAATGGTATGGAAAGCTTTGCTTACCGTTCCTTTGCGTCCACTCTGGCTACTCTGGGGCCACGCCAGCTAGTGGGAAGAGTGCAGGAATCGGAGGCAGGGAGGTCTGGATTTGAATTTAAGAGCTGCTTATGATTTATTTGCTCCTTCCTTGTGTATCTGTAACCATAATGTGGGCATAAAAATACGCGTGTCACAGTGTTGAAGGAGAAAATGAGGGTAAAAGAGAATCTGTGTCACAGGCTCTTAAGAGGGTCAGATGTGTAAACCATGAGACCCGCGTCTGTGAGCACTCAATGCCTGTTAGCTCTTGTTATTATTATTGTTACAGTTATCACTATCACAAGAGATAATGTAAGCGGTATATCTGGAAATACATGCTTTTTCCCTAGGCTGCTGATTTGACTACTGTGCATTGCGTCCAACAGAAGGGGAAAGTACTCTATCTATCTATCTGTCTATCTATCTGTCTGTCATCTGTCTATCTTATAACAGTATCCAAATACGTTCTTCTCTGGGCATTTATGAAGACAAGAAAAAAGAGTAGTGGTGGCAGACGGAGTTCACTCATTAGAGTGACAGGTAAAAATGAACAGGCATCACCACAGGGTAGCCTAGAGGTAACCACCAGTTCCACCGCTCTATGATGGTAATGACCCTTAGTCGCGTGTGCCTTTAGTATTGCTTATCCCAGTTATGGTCTAGATCAGTGTTTTTCCTACTTTAACAGGCTTACCAATCACTTGGGAACCTCATTAAAATGTAAGCTCAGATTGAGGGGCCTGGGATAAAGCTTCCAGGCGATGCCCGTGCTGCTCAGCCACCACACTTTGAGTAACAAGGCAATGGATGCTCTTTTTATCGTCCTTCTCTTGTTCTGTTGCATCTGCAGATCTAATTCTATGTGGATCCCCTTGCCCTTCGTCAGTTCACATTAGACGGATACTTTTTATGCTCATTCATTCTTTCGACATTCATTGAGTCATTACTATGTGTCAGGGGCTGTGTTAAGCATTATATGTCACAGGTGACATTCTGGGTTAGGTCATGGGCATGGATTTCAATGTCATTTACATGAGTTCCAGCACTCCCTATAGAGACAGATCTCTCTGGTCATCAGGTCTACATTTGATATTTCCCTGCGTCTTTCTACCTATCAGAGCAGTGGACTGGGTCGGGAACAAGTGGTAGGGAGAGAAATTATTCTTTCCAAATTCAAGCCAGATGGTCTCAGTCCCTGACATCTGCATGGCTTGACTCTTTTTTGATTCCCTACCCATTTTGACATAGTATTCTACTCTTTTGTCAGATTCTACTTGAAATAGAATCATGGGGCTATACTGAACTGTGCACAGCAGATAACTCAGGTAAAGTCTCAAATCCATTCTCTCAAATCTTTCCATATTTATTATCAGAGAGGTTTCTTCCAGCCCACTTTTCCCCCCATCTCATTGTCTCCTTTCTTCCCTTTCCCATATATTCTCTCTCCCTCACGTTCACCCCTCTTATGCTAACCAGTTTCGTTCTGTCCTAGCTCTCTAATGTTTGTGTATCAGGTTTGGCAACTAATGGGTCCTCCATTTGTCAGAGCCCACCCTCCATAGACGGTAGAAGGATATTAAAAATGATAAACATTTCTTTCTTATAAAACATAAAATCTCAGAAATGACCAATGAAAGAGTTTATTTCATCTAATGTCCTATAGAGAGAATTATTCTAAAGGAAGAGATATAAGTGATAATGAAAAATAATGCATCACCAGCGCCTCTTGCCACACTCATGCTGTAGATGGCTGAGCCAATCTTGCCGTTGCATCAGCTTTGTTTCTGTTTTCAGTTTCCGTGGAGAAACAGAAGCTGCTTGGCAGATTCTCAATACGATTTCACAGTTTTTAATCCTTATGAATGAAATTGCTTAAGTTCAATCTCTATAGTAAAGATTTCTTCTTGTATTTCTATTTGTCCAATGATTTCTGGTTTTATTTGCTATTGAACAAGTCTATGAAAATGCTAGAGGCAGAATATCCTTTCAGGAAAACTTGTTTTGTAAAATTCTTGTTACAAAATGCCTCCTTCTCTGCACTGTTGTGATGGGAGGGTTTTTACAGCTCTCTCTGGCTTTCGGTGGATGAAACAGTTTCTGGGCTGAGTGTTGGCTAAAATAATTTTTTCCCCTCAGATTAAAAAAAATAATTTGTTCTATGATTGCTTCATGGGTCCCACTATCAAGTGTGTTCTCTCTGGCCAATCTCCCCACTCCCTGTCTCTGCCTATAGCAGCTGGTCTTAAACACTATGTACTTGCTTTATATCTGGTTTTATGCTCAGCTGATTCATGTCCCCTTACATGTGGACTACAGAAGTCAAGAAAGGAAATCATCTTTACATACTACATGTTTAATGAGTGTTGTGTCTTTTCTTCTTTGACCCAAACTCTGGCTTGCTGGTGTGTGAGCTTGTTTACTCTGGGTAAAACACAACTTCCATTTTGGCAGTGATATGGCTTAACAAGTCTCATAAAAAGAATTGGAAAGATCGCTGAACATCAAAGAGCTCTTATGCGCCACCATTTTGTAGAATGTAAAAGAATCTGGAATATATGGATTAAATTCCTCTTAAAATATACACATCCCTCTTAAAAATTGCTTGAGACAGGTCACATTTTAGATTTCCTCAACTGCTCTATTTTCTCCCCTCTGGCTAGGGTCCTATCCCACTTTGGGGACTTTATTTGAACGGCCAGAGGTAATACCTTGATGAGCCCGCAATTATCCATCCTAAAGAGGCTTCAGAGACCCGCTTTTTAATTTTCAATCACTTTCAGCCTTTCTGACAGATGTTTCTAATAGTCCAAGTATGGGCTCTAGAGAAGACCATTTGGGTAATGTCACATCTTGAACACACATAGATTTATCTTTCTGAGTTTCAGGTCAGAAAGGTAGACTGTAAGTTTCCTTTTGAAACTTCTTATGAAGTCTTGATTATTACAGCATCCTGGTTTTCTCTCTGCCCCTCTGGCTGCTCTTTCTCAGACTCTGCTGAGAGCTGCAGGAGACTGGGACTGTGTTAACTGGTGTGTCTCTAGGACCTTGAATAGCGCTTGGCATGTAGTTGGTGTTCCACAGATACTTATTGACTGGTTGACTAAATCTTCTGAATGGAGTTCTGCTTCAATGCTTTATCCTTAAGCTTACTCTTTAAATTCTTTCTCTACCCTGACTTCCCTAGAAATCTCAGTCACTCTTACTCTCTCAACTGCTACCCACTGACCCATCTGTCTTCCCACTTCCTATGTCACAACTCCAATTATTTGCAGACATAGCAATTAGCTATCTTCTCATCACCTTAGGAAAAATAGTTTAAAAGCAACTCACAATCCTTACCCCAGCCTCAAAGTCAATCTGTCTCCACTTTTGCTTTCTCCCCTATTATCTAGACACTTAGAGCATCTTTTACATTCCTCCATTCATTCTAATTCTGCTACCAATTCTCTAGTTTTCCGTCACAACACAATATTTTCTCTGAGCTGGTCTCCCTACCTTTCTTATCTATCTTTACATTACTGGTAGATATTTTACATTCTGTCTTACATTCTAATATTTTATATTCTACGACCTTGCTGTGCATATATCATTTTTGTGCTCAGAAACTTTCAGTATAATAGGACCCTCCAGAATAGGAAGATAAGTTTTAACTAAATTCTCAAGGGCCTCCACCACTTTGCTCCAGTCTATCTCCTTAACCTTATCAAAATTGAAATGGTATGCTAAGGTGATTTATTTGGAAATAATATATAGGATGACTTGGTGAGGAGAGGTATGTGTGACTTGGATCTGGAGCACTATCACTGAGGCTAGCCTTAGAAATAAAGCCCATGATTCATAAAACGAAAGGGGCTGGAGGCCAAGAGACAATTCAGAAAGTCCTTAAATGCTGATTGCTCTTGTTTTGGTACTTATATATATCTAGACTAAGAATTACTTAAAACTTGAAACTATATCTCATTAAGATAGAAATTATTCCTGAAATGGATAGTATCACAGGTTCTGAAAATAGATGTGGGTTCAAACTGTGATTTCCATTTCCGAAGCTGTAACTTCGGGCAAGTTATTTAACTTCTCCAAGACTCAGTTTCTTCATTTATAAAAAGGAGGTAAAAATACCTAACATACAGAATTTTTGCAAGATTAAACTGAGATAATCCACATACTATTGCAGGTAGAGTCTTGAGACATCATAGTACTCAGTAAGTGGTAGGGGTTTTTTTCTCATTATTGTTCTTTTTCTTTTTAGATCCTGTAGATTTCTTTTGGTTCAGAAAACATGACTACTTTAACATCTTTGTATATATCTAGGACCCATCATAGAGATGAGTATTTTACAAC
Source organism: Delphinapterus leucas (assembly GCF_059928025.1). Lineage (NCBI taxonomy): Eukaryota > Metazoa > Chordata > Mammalia > Artiodactyla > Monodontidae > Delphinapterus > Delphinapterus leucas. The sequence goes on from NC_143134.1 coordinate 98,287,307, forward strand.
CTCCATGTTTTTTGAAGGGTGATACAATGTTATTGACATTTATTAAAATGGCTATCTTGATTGTTGGATACTTTCATTTTTATTATGAAAATGATAAACCAAAAATTCTAGCATTGGCCAACATTCCACAGTTGCTGACATCATTGCTTTTTGAGTTTTATGATTCTATTATCGAAAGCTTTCTATGTGGATAACTGAGACTAATCTTTATTGAGTATTTACTAGGTACTTGGTCATACTAGCTGCCAAAAATGCTGAGTCAACTCCTGCTTCGGGAACAACTTATTTAGGAACATTCCACCGAGTATAAAGTGACATGAGAGTGACTGAATCTGCCTGGAGTGTCCTAAGAGGCTTCTTAGAGGGGGTGATGTTGGAGTTGAGTCTAGAAATGATAAACAGGCCTTGTGGTTGATGCTGGGGGTGGAATCCCAGGGAAAGGAAATCGCTGGGACAAATGATAGGGAGATCTGAGAGGAAGTGGCTTGTTTGGTTTTGTTTTGGTTTTTATTTTACTTATTTTTTTATACAGCAGGTTCTTATTAGTTATCCATTTTATACATATTAGTGTATATGTCAATCCCAATCGCCCATTTCTTCACACACACCACCACCACTTTCCCCCTTGGTGTCCATAGGTTTGTTCTCTACATATGTGTCTCTATTTCTACCCTGCAAACCAGTTCATCTGTACCATTTTTCTGTGTTCCACATATATGCATTAATATACGATATTTGTTTTTCTCTTTCTGACTTACTTTGTATGACAGTCTCTAGATCCATCCACATCTCTACAAATGACCCAATTTTGTTCCTTTTATGGCTGAGTAATATTCCATTGTATATATATACCACACCTTCTTTATCCATTTGTCTGTTGATGGGCATTTAGGTTGCTTCCATGACCTGGCTGTTGTAAATAGTACTGCAAGGAACATTGGGGTGCATGTGTCTTTTTGAATTATGGTTTTCTCTGGGTATATGCCCAGTAGTGGGATTGCTGGGTCATAGGGTAATTCTATTTTTAGCTTTTTAAGGAACCTCCATATTGTTCTCCATAGTGGCTGTATCAATTTACGTTCCCACCAACAGTGCAAGAGGGTTCCCTTTTCTCCACACCCTCTACAGCATTTGTCGTTTGTAGATTTTCTGATGATGCCCATTCTAACTGGTGTGAGGTGATACCTCATTGTAGTTTTGATTTGCATTTCTCTAATAATTAGTGATGGTGAGCAGCTTTTCATGTGCTTCTTGGCCATCTGTATGTCTTCTTTGGAGAAATGTCTATTTAGGTCTTCTGCCCATTTTATGATTGGGTTGTTTGTTTTTTTAATATTGAGCTGCATGAGCTGTTTATATATTTTGGAGATTAATCCTTTGTCCGTGGATTTGTTTGCAAATATTTTCTCCCATTTTGAGGGTTGTCTTTTTGACTTGTTCGTAGTTTCCTTCGCTTTGCAAAAGCTTTTAAGTTTCACTAGGTCCCATTTGTTTACTTTTGTTTTTATTTCCATTACTCTAGGAGGTGGATCAAAAAAGATCTTGCTATAATTTACGTCAAAGAGTGTTCTTCCTATGTTTTCCTCTAAGAGTTTTATAGTGTCCGGTCTTACATTTAGGCCTCTAATCCATTTTGAGTTTATTTTTGTGTATGGTGTTAGGGAGTGTTCTAATTTCATTCTTTTACATGTAGCTGTCCAGTTTTCCCAACACCACTTATTGAACAGACTGTCTTTTCTGCATTGTATATCCTTGCATCCTTTGTCATAGATTAGTTGACCATAGGTGCGTGGATTTATCTCTGGGCTTTCTATCTTGTTCCATTGATTTATATTTCTGTTTTTGTGCCAGTACCATATTGTCTTGATTACTGTAGATTTGTAGTATAGTCTGAAGTCAGGGAGTCTGATTCCTCCAGCTCCGTATTTTCCCCTCAAGATTGCTTTGGCACTTCAGGGTCTTTTGTGTCTCCATACAGATTTTCAGATTTTTTGTTCTAGTTCTGTAAAAAAATGCCATTGGTAATTTGGTAGGGATTGCATTGAATCTGTAGATTGCTTTGTGTAGTATAGTCATTTTCACAATATTGATTCTTCCAATCCAAGAACATGGTGTATCTTTCCATCTGTTGGTATCATCTTTAATTTCTTTCGTCAGTGTCTTATAGTTTTCTGCATACAGGTCTTTTGTCTCCTTAGGTAGGTTTATTCCTAGGTATTTTATTCTTTTTGTTGAAATGGTAAATGGAAGTGTTTCCTTAATTTCTCCTTCAGATTTTTCATCATTAGTGTATAGGAATGTAAGAGATTTCTGTGCATTAATTTTGTATCCTGCAACTTTATCAAATTCATTGATTAGCTCTAGTAGTTTTCTGGTGGCATCTTTAGGATTCTCTATGTATAGTGTCATGTCATCTGCAAAGAGCGGCAGTTTTACTTCTTTTCCGATTTGGATTCTTTTTATTTCCTTTTCTTCTCTCATTGCCATGACTAGGACTTCCAAAACTATGTTGAATAATAGTGGTGAGAGTGGACATCCTTGTCTTGTTCCTGAACTTAGAGGAAATGCTTTCAGTATTTTACCATTGAGAATGATGTTTGCTGTGGGTTTGTTGTATATGGCCTTTATTATGTTGAGGTAGGTTCCCTCCATGCCCACTTTCTGGAGAGTTTTTATAATAAATGGGTGTTGAATTTTATTGAAAGCTTTTTCTGCATATTGAGATTATCATATGGTTTTTATTCTTCAGTTTCTTAATATGGTGTATCACATTGATTAATTTGTGTATATTGAACAATCCTTGCATCCCTGAGATAAATCCCACTTGATCATAGTGTATGATCCTTTTAATGTGTTGTTAGATTCTGTTCGCTAGTATTTTGTTGAGGATTTTTGCATCTATATTCATCAGTGATATTGGTCTGTAATTTTCTTTTTTTCTAGGATCTTTCTCTGGTTTTGGTATCAGGGTGATGGTGACCTCATAGAATGAGTCTGGGAATGTTCCTTCCTCTGCAAATGTTTGGAAGAGTTTGAGAAGGATGGATGTTAGTTCCTCTCTAAGTGTTTGATAGAATTCATCTGTGAAGCCATCTGGTCCTGGGCTTTTGTTTGTTGGAAGATTTGTAATCACAGTTTCAATTTCATTACTTGTGATTGGTCTGTTTCTTGGTTCAGTCTTGGAAGGTTATACCTTTCTGATAAATTGTCCTTTTCTTTGTGGTTGTCCATTTTATTGCCATATCGTTGTTTGTAGTAGTCTCTTAGGATGCTTTGTATTTCTGCAGTATCAGTTGTGACTTCTCCTTTTTCATTTCTAATTTTATTGATTTGCGTCCTCTCCCTTTTCTTCTAAATGAGTCTGGCTAATGGTTTATCAATTTTGTTTATCTTCTCAGACAACCAGCTTTTAGTCTTATTGATCTTTGCTATTGTTTTCTTTGTTTCTATTTCATTTATTTCTGCTCTGATTTTTATGATTTCTTTCCTTCTACTAACTTTGGGTTTTGTTTGTTCTTTCTCTGGTTCCTTTAGGTGTAAGGTTAGATTGTTTATTTGAGATTTTTTTTGTTTGTTGAGGCAGGATTGTATTGCTGTAAAGTTCCTTCTTAGAACTGCTTTTGCTGCATCCCATAGGTTTTTTTTTTTTTTTTTGCGGTACGCGGGCCTCACATTGCTGTGGCCTCACCCGTTGCGGAGCACAGGCTCCAGACGCGCAGGCCCAGCAGCCATGGCTCATGGGCCCAGCCACTCCACAGCATGTGGGATCCTCCCAGACCGGGGCACGAACCCGCGTCCCCTGCATCGGCAGGCGGACTCTCAACCACTGTGCCACCAGGGAAGCCCCCCATAGGTTTTTGATCATCGTGTTTTCATTGTCATTTGTCTCTAGGTATTTTTTGATTTCCTCTTTGATTTCTTCAGTGATCTCTTGGTTATTTAGTAATGTATTGTTTAGCCTCCATGTGTTTGTGTTTTTTATGGTTTTTTCCCTGTAATTGATTTCTAATCTCATAGCGTGTGGTCAGAAAAGATGCTTGATATGATTTCAGTTTTCTTAAACTTACTGAGGCTTGATTTGTGACCCAAGATGTGATCTATCCTGGAGAATGTTCCATGAGCACTTGAGAAGAAAGTGTAATCTGCTGTTTTTGGATGGAATGTCCTATAAATACCAGTTAAATCTATCTGTTCTATTGTGTCATTTAAAGCTTCTGTTTCCTTATTAATTTTCATTTTGGATGATCTGTCCATTGGTGTAAGTGAGGTGTTAAAGTCCCCCACTATTATTGTGTTACTGTCGATTTCCTCTTTTAGAGCTGTTAGCAGTTGCCTTATGTATTGAGGTGCTCCTGCGTTTGGTGCATATATATTTATAATTGTTATATCTTCTTCTTGGACTGATTTCTTGATCATTATGTAGTGTCCTTCCTGTCTCTTGCAACATTCTTTATTTTAAAGTCTATTTTATGTGATATGAGTATTGTTACTCCAGCTTTCCTTTGATTTCCATTTTCATGGAATATCTTTTTCCATCCCCTCACTTTCAGTCTGTATGTGTCCCTAGGTGTGAAGTGGGTCTCTTGTAGACAGCATATCTGTATAGGTCTTGTTTCTGTATCCATTCAGCAAGCCTGTGTCTTTTGGCTGGAGCATATAATCCATTCACGTTTAAGGTAGTTATCGATATGCATGTTCCTATGACCATTTCCTTAGTTGTTTTGGGTTTGTTTTTGTAGGTCCTTTTCTTCTCTTGTGTTTCCCACTTAGAGAAGTTCCTTTAGCATTTGTTGTAGAGCTGGTTTTGTGGTGCTGAATTCTCTTAGCTTTTGCTTGTCTGTAAAGCTTTTGATTTCTCCATCAAATCTGAATGAGATCCTTGCTGGGTAGAGTAATCTTGGTTGTAGGTTCTTCCCTTTCATCACTTTAAGTATATCATGCCACTCCCTTCTGGCTTGTATAGTTTCTGCTGAGAAATCAGCTGTTAACCTTATGGGAGTTCCCTTGTATGTTATTTGTCATTTTTCCCTTGCTGCTTTCAATAATTTTTCTTTGTCTTTAATTTTTGTCAAGTTGATTACTGTGTGTCTCGGCATGTTTCTCCTTAGGTGTATCCTGCCTGGGACTCTCCGCGCTTCCTGGACTTGGGTGGCTATTTCCTTTCCCACGTTAGGGATGTTTTCAACTATAATCTCTTCAAATATTTTCTCGGGTCGTTTCTCTCTCTCTTCCCCTCTGGGACCCCTATAATGCGAATGTTATTGCATTTAATGTTTTCCTAGAGGTCTCTTAGGCTGTCTTCATTTCTTTTCATCCTTTTCTCTTTATTCTGTTCCATGGCAGGGAATTCCACCATTCTGTCTTCCAGGTCACTCCTCCGCTCTTCTTCCTCAGTTATTCTGCTATTGATTCCTTCTAGTGTATTTTTCATTTCAGTTATTGTATTGTTCATCTCTGTTTGTTTGTTCTTTAATTCTTCTGGGTGTTTGTTCAGCATTTCTTGCATCTTCTCGATATTTGCCTCCATTCTTTTTCCGAGGTCCTGGATCATCTTCATTATCATTATTCTGAATTCTTTTTCTGGCAGGTTGCGTATCTCCACTTCATTTAGTTGTTTTTCTGGGGTATTATCTTGTTTCTTCACCTGGTATATAGCCCTCTGCCTTTTCATTTTGTCTGTCTTTCTGTGAATGTGGTTTTTTTCCCCACAGGCTGCAGGGTTGTAGTTCTTCTTGCTTCTGCTGTCTGCCCTCTGGTGGATGAGGGTATCTAAGAGGCTTGTGCAAGTTTCCTTATGGGAAGGCCTGGTGGTGGGTAGAGCTGGGTGTTACTCTGGTGGGCAAAGCTCAGTAAAACTTTAATCTGCTTCTCTGCTAATGGATGGTGCTGGCTTACCTCCCTGATGGTTGTTTGGCCTGAGGTGACCCAACACTGCAGCCTACCCGGCTCTCTGTTGGGGCTAATGGTGGATTCTGGGAGAGCTCACATCAAGGGGTACTATCCCAGAACTTCTGCTGCCAGTGTCCCTGTCCTCCAGGTGATCCACAGCTACCCCTTGCTTCTGCAAGAGACCCTCCAACACTAGCAGGTAGGTCTGGTTCAGTCTCCTTTGGGGTCACTGCTCCTTCCCCTGGGTCCTGATGCGCACACTACTTTGTGTGTGCCCCCCAAGAGTTGAGTCTCTGTTTCCTCCAGTCCTGTCGAAGTCCTGCAATCAAATCCTGCTAGCCTTCAAAGTCTGATTCTCTAGGAATTCCTCCTCTCATTGCTGGACCCCCAGGTTGGGAAGCCTGATGTGGGGCTGAGAACCTTCACTCCAGTGGGTGGACTTCTGTGGTATAAGTGTTCTCCAGTTTGTGAGTCACTCACCCAGCAGTTATGGGATTTGATCTTATTGTGATTGCACCCGTCCTACCGTCTCATTGTGGCTTCTCCTTTGTCTTTGGATGTGGGGTATCTTTTTTGGTGAGTTCCAGTGTCTTCCTGTCAACGATTGTTCAGCAGTTAGTTGTGATTCCAGTGCTCTCGCAAGAGAGCGTGAGCACGCGTCCTTCTACTCCCCCATCTTGAATGAATCTGGAAATGGCTTGTTTTGAGTGGGCAGGCAATTAATTAGCACTTCAGAATTCCTACATAAGAGAGATTTGGGGGAAGTGATCTGGTTGCAAGAAATAACTAGGAAACTTGCACTGAAGCTGAATTTTCATTGCCTCTCAACACAAAATTGATAAGCTATCCGTTGCCTATATTAAAAATGAAGATGTGTGGCTCCTGGAGTTTATTGGAGAGGTCGGGTTAATCTCTCCCAAGTCATCTCCATGGCTCTGCAGCCAGGACAGTCAGGAGAATCAACTGAGACGAGTTGCAGAATTGCAGCCATAGAGGAAGGTGAAGCCAGGTGATAGAAACCATAAAGCATGTTAAGGATCCATTGCAGGTTTCAGCATGATCAGCTTGATGCCTTAGAAAGTTGACTGGCTGGAGTGTGGAGGGAGCATTGAGAGAGGACAAGAATGGAAGCAGAGAGGTGAATTAGGAGCAGCAGTGGGATGGAGTCAAAGAATAAATAATTGACTACGTGCTTGACTACAAAACTGTTTTTTCTTGATTCACATGAAAAACTGTTTCTGAGGTAGTTATACCAAAACTGTTGTTACACATTTATTGAACTATTTCCACGTGACGAGAATTGTTTGGGCTCTTTCCATGGATTAATTTGCTTAATCTTTTTGTCAACCCTGTATTTGAGGATCTACTATTTTCCTCACTTTATAGATAAGAAAATGAAGGCACAGACAGTTTAAGTAACTTGCCCAGGATCACAGAGTTCTAAAGAATTGGAATTAGGCTTAGAGTCTAGGTGATCTGATTCCAGAGCCAATGTTCCTAATCACTACATTATATTGTTTATTCACAACAACAATGTTTTTATATTTCTATAATAAATTATTTAGAAGATGAGTGAGGTGTTATATCTATTACAGTGTTTTGCACATAATGTGTGCTTAATTCGTAACTGCTGTGTTAATAAGTAAACCTTAATAATAATAATCACTTTCATTAATTAAGCATTTATGTGCCAGGCACTGGGCTAGGTATTTCCATAAATTAGTCATGAAAATAACACTCCTAGATAAACACAGAACACTAATACTTAACATTTATTTAATCAATTAAGATTACAAAACAGTTTTACCTATAGTAAACCTGTCCCTTTTGATCTACATAAAAATCACGTAAGGTAATAATTTACCCTAGTTCTGAGGTTAAAAGGTCATACAGTTATTATAATACAATTATTATAATAAATTGTGACACTAGTACATGAACCCAGGTCTTCTGATTCTGAATTGTGCTACCACCATACTGCACTGCCTTTCAGAGATCTTTATACATGATAAAATATTATTCCCTTGAAAGGGTTAAAATAACCAGGGACTATGCCACAGGGAAGGAGATTTTAAGCTTGCCCTTGAAAGATGGGAGCACAGATGTTGTGGGAGAACATTCCAGGTAATAGGAATGGTTGTCAGAGAAGAAAAGAAGGTCGGAAAATGTGAGGTATTTTTGATGATTAGCAGTTCAGGTGTGTGACAGGTACTTAGCAAACTGTAAAGGCAGTGTGTAAACATTAGTAGTTGTTATTATGGGGTTCATGATTATTTTCTATTGGAGTGTGCCAGTTTGGATTCCCGACACATGTTGTGTTTTGTTTGCATGAAAGGAGAAATCTTAAACTGTTCAAGCAACTGGAACACATGTTATACACACATATACTTCGGAGACTGGACCCCTGCCATTCCTATTTTTATATGTTGAAATCTCTAACTGTCTAATCGTGGTGGTACAAAGTTCACTGCCTTAGCAGCCAAGATTGATTTTTCCTTTGAGTAGACATGCTTCACAGAAGTATCCTTTCCCGTTACGTTTTGAAAGTCATCAGACATGCTGTTATAAATGATCACGGAAGATTACTGGAGATGCTGCAAAATAATAGTGAACCAAGTAGCACCTGTAATTTCCAAGGATGGCTTGCAATCATCACTCAGAATGAACCCTGTCTGAGTGCAGGGCTAACCTTTTTCTTTTCCTCTCTCTGTCTTCCTTTCACTGCTTTATAACATAGCTGAAATGGATACTGCTTCTCATGAATTTTTATGCAAAATATTAAGTTGCCAACCACTGCTGTGCAGACAAGGTCTGCTTGGGAAGATGAGAGTTAGCCTGCACAGTTCAGTGGCTGACATCCTTAGGTGAAAAGGCTCCGTGTCAAACTGGCCAACTGAGAGTAAGAGTTCATGCTGGTTGCTGACCCCAAAAGGGTTTGGGATGCCTCTTCGTTCAGACTCTCATCTAGGCTCAAAGGAAAAATGATTCCGTATTTATTGACAGAATTGCCAACTGCTCCAGGTATCTGTTTTCTTAAGACATTTTATGTATCTCAGTCTTTCGTATGGATAAACCATGAGAAAACAAAGTTCACCAAACCGGCAGCTGCCAAGCCACCCTGCCCAATTCCTTCCGGGCTCAGATGCAATTGCTCCCAAGACCTATTGGTTCTGTTTCATGACTATCTGTCCACACTGCTACCGCCCAGTTCATCCTCTCTGCTTTTCTCATCTAGACCACTGTAGCTGCTTCTTGATTCCCCTCCTGTTTTCTCTTCCCCTTCCTTCTAGCTCTTTCAGAATGCTTTTTCCACCTTCTAGACCTTGTTGTGTGGCTCTTTTGTTGTAAAATCTCTGATGGCTCCCACGTTGTCTAAGGGAGAAAGTCCAAGCACGGCAACGATGGCTGTTCTCGACCTTGACACAACCAGCTTCTACCCATCAACCTTCCAGTTACTTCCCTGCCGTGCTACTTCTGAATTACCATTGTTTCTCGGATATGGCATGTAGTTTCCTGCTCCCTTCTTATACACTTTCTGAAGCTTTTCCTGATTTCAACACCTCTGCCCTTCCTAGGAGAAAAAGGGTTTTGGTTTTCCTTCCTCTGTGTCTCCAAAGTTAGAGAAAGTGCTTCCTTTAAAAAAAATTTAATCCAGCCAAAAAATTATTGAGGGCTTCATAGATACCAGACACTGTGTTTTGTACTTGAGGCTGAGATATGTTATACTTCAGTTGGGCAGTTGGGAGATGAATGTAGGAACAGATAATCATAACCCAATGATATAAAGATTACAGTACAGAAGTGCTCAAATAGAGACCAGAAGGAGACCTTTCTAGGCACCTTATCTAAGGTTACCCACCTTTACATAGCCAGTTATTCTCTGTCACATTACGCAGTGTCATTTCCCCCGTAGCATTTGCTCTCTGAGCTTATTTATTCTGTTATTTCCTTGTTTATTTTGTCTCCACTGGGATGCAAGCTCTGTGAGAGCAGATCCCTTGGCTCATCACTCTTATAATGCTATGTTTAGAACAGAGCTTGGCATAGGGCAGGTGCTTAAGAAATGTTTATTGACTGAATGAATGTGGTTGGAGAAGGCTTCTTGCTCCCTTTTCCCTATCCTCTTTCTTTATATCTTTTAGATTAAGTAAGAATGGCCTGAACCCATTTTAACTGCAGCCATTGAGTCATTGTAACTGTGATGTGCTTGATGTGAAGTTTAAGTTTCATTTCATTCTGAGGACTTTTCTGACCATCTGTTACTCATAGTCATGTATTCATTTGTATGTCTGTTTACTACCTTTACCACAAATGTGCTAACCACAAGGCTAGATGTAGGAAAAGGAAGATGAATAAGATCAAGTCCCTCAATTAACTCATTACATGGGATTAAACAGATACTATACTACATTGAAAGAGTGTTTTTAATGTCAGTAAGCAGGAAGGTTTTGATGAAGGCATAAATTTCTTTCATTGCACCTCAGACAATATCATTGCTAATCACACCCTAAGCTCTATCTTTTGGGTGTCTTTTGTTTTCTTAAATTCTCTCAAATATGCAAATCACTAGATATTTATGAACAGCTACTTGGTGCTCTATGGTTAGACGTGAGGGTACAAATAGGAATGACAGCCACGTTGCTTCTACGAAACGGACAGTCAAGTAGACTCTTTCCAGAATGAATTCGAAACATTCTAGAGCAGGGTATCAAAACCCTGGTATTAACGAGGTGAAATGAATATGTTCAACATGTTCAATCCAATACAGGCTGTCATCCCATTTGGGTTTGAGATTATTTTCTGCAAATGAAAAGTGGGAACCAGATTAGATTACAGAGCTTTTCAATGTGAGAATGCTGTGATTCTTAGTGGATACTCTATTTTCTTTAGGTTGAATTCTTAAGAAAAATTTTCATGGAAGACCCAACATCAGAGACGTCAGATGGTTTAATATACAGTGTCCTACACAATAGTTTTTATAAGCATGATTAAATCTAATAACTTGCATTTCTTGAACCAGGAGCTGCTGTAAATATGCATATGTTCATCTCGTTTAATTCTCACTTTATGTGATGGGTGCTCTTATTATCCCCACTTTACAGGTGGAGGAATGGAAACCTAAGAAATTAAATAGCTTGTCAAGACACACAGCCATTGTGGAAGAGCCAGTAATAACACCCAGCCAGCCTGACTAGGGAGCCCGTGCCCTTAACCCTTCTTCTGACAAATACAGCAAGAAATAGAATATTCCTGATATGATCCCTCCATGAAAACAGTGGTCATGTCATTAAAGGGCAACTCAGGACAAATCTGTGATTGTTTGACTGTAGAGCCATGGCTGGTTTCATGGCCTTATGTTAAAATGCCTAAAAGAATGGTTTTGTGGTGTGAATATCTTCCCTAAATACTTAGGAGCTTCTGTCAGAGGCCAGACTACAAGCCATATGAGACTGATACTGTCGATAAGGCTTCGTGTATTTGACTGAAGACAGATCTTTATATTTGGGAAGCCAAAGGAATAGACAGTAGGGCTGATGTTTCTGATATGAAGGCCAAGAACCCCAACACGCATTTCTCCCTTGATGACACACCACTTCCTTTCCACATGGAAAGAGGCCATGGGGGAACCTGTAGAAAAAAACATAGTTTTTCCCAGAATCAGCTTTTGATCAATGATAGCACTTGGATTCAAGTTTTGACTGGCTAAAACCCCTGGAAAGATTTCTCTTTCTGCCTCTTGGAAAAAAATTGTCAAGGTGGCACCTCTTGGTTTCGTCTACCAAATTGAAGAGAATATGGCTGAAAGAATATACTGAAAAAATACAATTGCTTTTTTAAAAAACCAGTCTGGGCTCCATTTTATACATTTTCTGGCCTTTTAAAAAATATTACATTACGATGAATGCTTTGAGCTAACAAGTCCTTTAAATGACTCTATAATGAGAAAACTCTTTTGTATGAATTTGTAAGGTTCACTGTCAATTGAGATCAATAAATCTTGCACCAGTTGAATTTTCTTTAAATGCAGTTTATTGGAGGGGGGAAAGACTGTATGGACTGAATTGCTTGTTTCAGCTTCGAAAGATAAAAAACAGCTTCAATAGCGATGAGACTAAAGTGTCTCTCCATGTCGCCTAACCCCCTCCCTTCCCTCACCAACTCCCACTCCTGGTTTTCTTTTTTTAGTGCTCTATCTGCAATCACCCTGGCTGGGGCTGCTGCAGAATCATCAAGAAGTGATGCTTTGAAAAAATTCAGAAAAGAGATAGGATACTGCCTGGGCAGTGGACGTAGAATCCCAGCAGCTTTGCCCATGAATTTCTTTCATACTTTCTATTAGATCTATAACCCAGGACAACACCATTCTCAGGTGCTTGTGGGCTCCATCCTCAGCTCAAGGGTCCTTTACGTCTGAGGCAGGACTGGCCTATCATCCCTTGGAAATATTCTGGAAACTTTTTTTTAGGCGTTGTCGCCTTCCACTAGATGGATTTAGCATTTGAGTACCTGATTTCAAATCCTAGCTATATTTACTTAGACCTTGGGAAGATTCCTTAATGGGCCTTCCATTCTCCATCTATAAAATAGGGATAATAACAGTGCCTACCTTCATGGGGTTAATTAACATGTAAAGTGCTTATATGTAAATTATAGTGCTCTGATCATGTGAATTACTCTATTTTTTATAAATGTGTGTGTGTGTGTGTGAGTGTGTGAAAGAGATTGTAATTGTCTTCAAAATAAGAATTGCATCTTTTCCTTCTCTGAATCCCAGAATTTAGTATAGGCTCTAGCACATGGTAGGTGCTCAGTAAATGTTAATCAAATTAATGACAGTAATGAAACCTAGTAATGATGATTCCATGGATTTTTTTCGAGTCAACTCCTAAATTAATTGTCTCCTTTTCAATTTGGTATTTGTTCTGCTATGAATTCAGTGTGATGTCAGGAGAGGGATGGTTTTCTTATCCAGAACAGGGAATTGGCATGTCGAGGTCTTCGGAGCTCTGAAATTCCTTGCTCCCTTCCCTTTCTCTCCTCTTTGCTCTGGTTCGTATGAATAACCACAGGTCAAGTGCTGTCAGCATACAAGCCATTGGTCTGTATACTTTCTATGAGGCCATAAGACCCAGAAGTCCTGGGCCAAGCAGTTGGCTGATTCTGAGTGGAGAAGCTCAGTTAGGAGTTAAGAGATATTACCAGGGGTTATAAGATCTTCACTCTAGTCCTTGTTTTGTCTTTTTTGTGGCTCTGTGACCTTGGGTAAGTCACCTAACCTCTCTAGGCCTGCTTTCTTTTTTTTTTTTCCGGTACGCGGGCCTCTCACTGTTGTGGCCTCTCCCGTTGTGGAGCACAGGCTCCGGACGCGCAGGCTCAGCAGCCATGGCTCACAGGCCCAGCCGCTCCGAGGCATGTGGGATCTTCCCCGACTGGGGCAAGAACCCACGACCCCTGCATTGACAGGCGGACCCTCAACCACTGCGCCACCAGGGAAGCCCTCTAGGCCTGCTTTCTAAGTAGGTATGGTGACATTTGCTCTGTCTCTCACTCAGAGTGGTGGTGAGGTTCCAAGAAGATAGAGTGCTTTGTCAGCTGTAACATAAACACAGTTGTCATCATGCTGCTGTGGTTTGGGGGTTAGGATTCATTGGTTCCCTTGCTTTGAGATTTTACAGAGATGGGGGTACAGAGAACTTTCAGACAGAGTCAATAGACGTTTCCTCAGAGAGGTCAGGTCATGTTTAACTTGTGGATGGAAAAAGGGTTGTGAATTATAGGCCATTATGAGCACTGGACTCCAACTACCTGTCCGATGACAGGTGGGTATTACTCACCTTTTCCCATGAGAAAACTGAGAGCCAAAGATGTTACGTGACTTGTCCAAGGTCACACCGCTTTTAAGAAAATGTTATTGAGATTCAAATCCAGGTCTATCTTAACCATGTCCCTTGATTGCTTCCCCAAATAGAGATGATGGTAGCATAAATACCATTAAATTTATGTAACATCTGATAATCTTTTAACTGTTGCTGAAGCATTGTTTAAAACATAAAAGAAAACAAATACTTTTGCACTTTTGTGTTCTGTCATTGTTGGCAACTGTCACCCTCCTACACAGAGTCTTATTCTGGCTGTTTGTCAATTATGTGAATACACTGATAGCAACACGTCATCTTCAGAGGGCAGAGGGCAGAGGGCAGAGTTCTCACTTCCCGCCTGAGTATTTTTCCTCCCTGCCAAGGAGAAGCATCTGACCTGTTGCTGACAGAATGAGCAAACAGTAGTCAGGGGGTACTGGAGCCCAAGAGAAGTGAGGAGATGGTGCAGAAGCAAAGTGAATGCCAGGCTCTTAGCCCAATCAAAAACATACTAAAGCTCTGTGGGACTATCAGACAGTCTCACAGAGAATGAAACCAGGTATCATTCACCAAGTTCTGTCCATTCCATCTCCTAATTCTTGAATTCTGTCAACCTCTATCTGTCTCATTGCTATTTTCCTTCTATGGGCTCCCATTATCTGGAACCCTAATTACTGCAAGAGCCTCCTGAAGGTCTCCCTTAATTATTTCTTACTTCCCACCCCATCCAATCCATTCTCCACACTGTGGTCAAGATGGTCTTCATAAAATGTATATCTAGCCGCTCCCTGGCTTGACACAGGTCACTGTTCCTTGATGTTCTTAGGGCAAAATCCAAACTGCTTAAGAGTCTCTACAAGTGCCTTCATATTCCTATGTCTCTAGGCTCATTCCTTGCCCTTTCTTCCCAAAGATCTTCCAGAACTAGTACTCCTGCGACATTAAGTGTCTTTCAGCCCTTGGAATTTGCCCTGCTTTTTCTTGCTTCTGGGCAAAAACGTGTGCTCTTCCCTTTGCCTCCTTCAAGATTCCTCCCTTCTTCATGTGACTTACTATTACTTATTTTATAAAATATCTGCTTAGAGGTGCCTTTCTCTGAGAAGATCCAGTTGACTCCTCTGGCACTCCTAACAACTGGCCTTCAGGGAAGGATTAGTGATTGTGGTGTCAGGGATTAGAGGTAGGGATATAGTACAAAAAGCTGTCAAGCACAGACTTTAGCTAAATTCAAGGAAGACATTTCCAACAGTTTAGCTGTCCAGAGATTGAGTGGGAGAGCAACTTCCCAATCACTGGGAGTGAGCGGTAGAGGATGGACAGCCTCTTGGAAGGGAGAGTGCAGAACATTCTGAACTGGGACAGGGGTTTGTGGGGAAGGAGAGGAAAACGAGATGATTTTTCACTGTCTCTCCTGAGGCTTTATGAGTTTAATCTCTATAATCACATTGAGTAAACAAGCAATTGTCTCTTTGGTTCATGTTTGGGATTAAACAAAATTGATGTTTTTCTTTTCCTTCCTTCTTCTTCTTCTTGTTTTTGAATCCAAACAACTTCATTGAGAACTAGTCCTAGCCTTACTGCAGACGAGGAAGGAACAGAGAATTTAATATTCACCAGCATAAATAGTAATAATAATAGTAAAACAGGCTCAAAGCAAAGATACCATGCCCTCTGCCCCTTGTGGTATCTGTGTGTCCCTATATATAAAAAAAAGAGCCCCGTCCCACTTTTTTCTTAAAGCAGGAGGAGAGCTTAGCTAAGTAAAAATGAGGATCTTGGGTAGAAGGACCCTCTCAGGTGTGAGAGCTACACATTCTGCTGTTCATGTAGATCAGAGTGGGATGGGGATTTTCTCTTGGCTGCCCCTTGTCAGGGCTGAATTTTTCCAGATATACCCCTCTGTTATCACCTGGATGGGGCAGGAGACTAGGGATGGAAGGATGCTGATTCTTAAACAGGGAAGCTCTTGGGTCAGCATTCTCAATACACTCTTTCCCTTGAGAGAGACATAGCAGCTCCAGAACACCTACACACACAGGTTGAAGCCACCAGCACTAGTTATCCTAAAGCACAAAGCTTCATTAACAATTCTATAAATATTTGTTGAGCACCTACAGGTATTATTATAGGTGAGAGCAATATACTGAACAACACAGACAGCGTCCCTATGCCCAGTGTTCCAGTGGGAGACATTGAACAAGTAATCAAATAAAAAGCATATTATATTTTCAGGTGATGAGAAATGCTATGGAGGGTAAAGGGCTAATTATGCTGCAGTAGCAAACAAGCTCTAAATCTCAGTGGCTTACAATAAGCAAGCTTATTCCTTGCTATCCAAGGCATTCCTTGCTTATTCCTTGCCGTACCATGTCTATCATAAGTTAGCTGCAGCTCTGAGCCATGGTTTGGGATCCAGATTGACAGAGCAGGCTCCATCTGGAGCACTTCCAGTCATGGTGGCAGAGAGGAAAGAGAGATAATAAACCACAGCTGCAGGCTGTGGAAGCTCCTTCCTGGAAGTGGCACGTATCACCTGTGTCCACATTTTATTAATCAAAGTAAATTTTATGGCCACGCCTGATTTATGTTATCCTCCCACTGAGTGAGGCACTGCGGGGAGGGAAACAGGGGTGTTTGGTGGACAGTGATACAATCTAACAGAGAGTACACGTTCAGTCGGGCCAGGGATGGGAATCTAGAAAGTATTCTCTGAATGAAGTGAGGCAGTAATCCATGTGAAGATATGGGCAGAGCCTGTTCTAGGCAAAGGGAAAGCAAGCACAAAGGGTGTGAGGGAGGCAGGAGGGTGGTTGTGTTTGAGGAACAGCAAGAAGGCAAGTGTGGCTGGAGCGCAGAGAACATCAGAGGAGTGATAGGGATATGAGGCCAGGGAACTAGGCAGGAGGACAGTCACCAGGGCAAGATAGAGCTGTCATCACCATCTGTTACTGACTAGGGTTCTTGGCCTTCCCCAATCAATAGAAATTGACTAGAGGCCAGACAGGAAATTCAGGCAAGGCTTTACTGGGGCCCCTGTTGCAGCAGCGGGGAGCGAGAACATACAACAGGTTCCCTTGCTTGCTCGCTCTCTGAGGGGGGCAAGATTATTCCTTATATGGGGTGAGGGTAGGGGTGTGTCCAGGGATCAGGCCAGAGGCGTGGCTTAAGTGTTTTGCCCACCCCTTAGATGGTGTTGTGTGCAGGGGGCATGTGTAGCACCCTGCTTTTGCTCCTGACACCCTGTTTTTGCCCCAGGCTCTTCAAAAGTGGCAGTTGGGTTTTTTGGTCTCTTTGTATCTTTTGGGTCCAGAATTTGCCCCACCTGCACATGCGCGCAGCTCTTTTTAGTCCCATACAGTTTCTTTGTATTTTGTTGCTCAAGGAGAGGTGTTTCCAGGTACAAACATTGCAGCACTGCAGCAAAGGGTCCCAGGTCTCAGCCAGTCTCACATCCAGTGGGTGTCTGTTGAGTGCCCACCATATTCCAGGCACTCATCTAGGCTCTCGGGAGAAGTCGGTGAATAAGACAGACAAAAATATAGGACTTTCCATTTTAGTGGAGAACAAGAGACCATTAACAGTAACTGTAATAAGTAAATTATATAACGTCTTAGATGGTGACAAATGCTATAAAAAGAAAAGAGACCAGAGTAAGATCAGAAAAAATAGACCTGAAGTAGAGGGCTACAATTTAAAACATGGTGGTTGTTGTAAGCATCATTTAAAAAGTGACTTTTGGGCTTCCCTGGTGGCGCAGTGGTTGAGAGTCCGCCTGCCGATGCAGGGGACACGGGTTCGTGCCGCGGTTCAGGAGGATCCCACATGCCGCGGAGCGGCTGGGCCCGTGAGCCATGGCCGCTGAGCCTGCGCGTCCGGAGCCTGTGCTCCACAACAGGAGAGGCCACAACAGTGAGAGGCCCGCGTACCGGAAAAAAAAGAAAAAAAAAAAGTGACTTTTGAGCAAAAACTTAAAGGTAGTGACAACATTAGTTATGTAGATTTTATGGTCAAGAAGACCAAAAATTTGGAGTGTAGTCTAAGTGAGATGGGAAGGCTTTGAAGTGCTTTTCGTCATGGGAATATCATGATCTGACATACGTTTGAAAACCATCACTCTGGCTGCCATGTGGGGAACAATTGGACGGTATAGCAATGGTGAGGGTGGACCAAAGATGTCAGCTGTTGCCTCCTATTTATTCACATGAGAGATGAAGACTAGAACTAGGGTGTTAGGTGTGGATTTGTGAGAAGTGGTCAGTGTTCTGATATTTTTTAAAGTTGAGTAAATACAAGTCGGCCTATGGATTGGAGGGTCTGAGCAATGTTCTCATTTACTGAGTTGGGAAAGACTGAAGAGGAGCAGATAAGGGGCAGCTTGCAAGGTACAGGGTGCAGGACTGAATGGGAATCAAAAGTTCTCCTTTGGACACATTAATTTTGAGAAGTCTCTTAGATATCCAGGTAGGAATTTTGAGAAGCTTATTAGTCAACGCGTGGAACCAAGGGAGAGTTTGGGGCTGGACAGTCACTTTTAGACACCGTGACAGAATAGATGATATTTAATCATGAAATTGGATGTGTGTGCCTTGGACATGCATATAAAAAGAGAAGAAATAAGAGCTGAGGACTGAGTGCCTGGGTATTCCAACATGTGGAGAGTAGAATGAGGAAGAGTCAGCAAAGAAATCTTAGAAGGAACAGTCAGTAAAGTAGGAGAAAAGTCTAATAAACCAATGAACAAGCCATCAACAAAAATGAAACAAAACAGGATGTGTACTGTTCCAGAAGACAAGAGAGATAAGTATTTCAAGAGGGAGAAGGAAATTAACTCTGCCAGATGTTACTGAGAAGTCAAGTATGCTTGAAACTAAAAGTCACCTATTGTGTTCATCAAGGTGGAGGGCACTGGTGGCCCTTATAGGACAATTTGGGTGGAGTGGTGGAGATGAGGGCTTGATGGGAGTATTTTCATTAAAGAACAGAGGGTAGGGAAATAGAAACAGTGAGAACAGCCAGTCCTCCTTAGAATGATGTGGGAGTGACCAGAAAGAGCTGTGGGGCAAGGGAGGTTTTCTCTTCTTTATGTCTGTTTTGTTTTCATTTGGTTTTATCTTTGTTACTTTAAGGGGGAGATGTTACATCATTGTTGTGTGCTAATGGAAAGGCCCTTTCAAGTTCTGGACCTGTCATCCAAGTCAGAGCCTTCACATCCTGCAGCCCTTTATACATTAACTTAACCATTTTGGCTTGGTTTTGTTCCTTCCTGAAAACCATGAAGTCGTGCAAAAATAGAGGCAGAAGTTGCACTTAGAGTCCATCTCTCTCAGATCATTCTGGCTCATCCAGTCTTCTCTGGTACCAGCAGTATGAGAGCCCTCCTCTTGAGTAACGTTATTTGGCACTCCTCAGTCCTCTCAGTATTTGGTGGCACTGACTTATGAATTCTAATTCCTTCCTGGTTTACATCAGTTTACTTAGGTCTGCATTCTGTTATACTAGGAGTCAACATTAGGTCTTAGGGACCAATGGTCAGCATGAATGAACTATGTCTTCCTTTGCATCAGACCTGCCTGAAGATTGTTTTCTAGGGCTATCAAACTATCACTTTCCTTAAGAAGTGCAACCAGTTATCAAGGTAGTTTTTGAAAGCAGAACTGAAGGGGATTTCATTTTAGTTTCATGATTTTGCTTTGCTCCGGCTTCTCCCAGTTTGGGGCCACCTGCAATTATGCAACACATCCCTAGGTCTATAAAATTAGCATACAAGCCCAGCCTACAGCCAATTAGCCAGCGTGAGCCTGGCACCCGTTTCTCTGGTTACTCTGCCTATTAGGTCTGTCTTCTCATCTTAACAGTGGAATCTGTGGATTCCCGGTGGTGTGTACTTGGAAATTAGTTTTCACACGGCAACTTTGTATTTCAATTTCTGTCTTTTTGAGCCAAGCCTAGTATTTTTATCAGCTTTTTAGAAAACAAGGAATTGTATCCCTTCTCTAGGCCTGTTCTGAGGACTTCGGTGACTATTCAGAGTATTCCGGCTGTCTGTATTAGGAGGACTGCTCTTCCTGAAAGCCTCTGTGTGCCTCTGGCATATGTCCACCGTCTCCACCACTCCCAAAGTTCATCTGGTCTTTCTTCTTGGGAAAACGATCAAGGCCTTGCTTCCTTTTGTTCTAAGTAAAATGTTAAGTGCCAAAATTATTTAGAGTACGCTTTAGTTGAGAAGTTTTGTATTTGTCCACCTAGCAGAGGTTCTTGGCCTCTGGGGAGACCATGTGATTTTATTGGAACATGAAGGAAGAGGAAACAATAGAGTTCTGGAAACTTCATCTGGAATTTTCTTTTGCTGACTGTCCCAAGGATGCTCCACTCTTCCTTTGTCTCTCCAAAAATATATTGGGACAAAGTGAAAACAGCTTAAGACTTGCGTGTAGTCAAATAGGCTTGGATTAAGATAAAAGTTTACAGCATTATTTATTGACTCTGTGACTTTGGACACAACTTCAGACTCAGTCTTTTCTTCTGTAAAGGAAGGATGATAAGACTTATGCCATTGAATTTTAGTGAGCGTTAGTAATAATGCATCACATGCTCAGTATAAATGGTAGCTGTAAAATTGATATCATTAATATAGGTAACAACGATAATAGACCAGAGCACATGCCGCATACTGTGCTCGGCAGTAAACAACAGTGAATAAGAAATAATCTTTTACTCTCAAATATTCCCTGATCTAGTGGAATACATAAAGGAATGATTTTAATACAACACGGCAAATGGAATGGTAGATCAAGTGCAAAGTCTTAAGGAAGCCTCAAAGAAAAAAAATAATTGATTCTGCCTATGAAGTATAGGAGAGGTGCCACCGGAGTTAGGGTTTTAGAAAGAATAAAGGACATTTTGTTCTGGTCGCCTCCCCTAACTGGCTGTCCCCACCCTCCACAGCCTCTTTGTCTTCTGCTGAGGATGGTATTTAAGGTGAGGATCACTCAGGTTTCCTGGGTCTCTCCCATGTCGATGGGTTAGAAATTTTGTTTGGTTTTCTTCTCTTCATCTGTCTCATGTCAATTTAATTCTTAGATCAGCCAGAGGAGCATGGAGGGTAGAGGACAATGTCTTCCTCCTCGACAGCCCCTCCCCCAAAGCTGTCGGGCTTCCCTAGGCCTGCTTGGGCCTTGTGGTCCTGGGCAAGTCCATGCCTCTTTTCTATGCCCCTCAATTTCCCCATGTGTTGAGAATATAGAATCCATATGTCTCCTTGTTCACTGAAAAAAAATTACACAGCCTAACAGTTGGAAAAAAAAGAATAAAGGACATTTTGATCAGTAAGTACGCTACAAACAAAGGAATGAAGATATGAAAAATATTCTGGCATTTGAAATGATTTTCAAATCATTTCATTTTCTAGTAGGGTAATGGTAGTTGCCTAAAGCCAAACTTCGGCATATCCCCTCCAACAACCATACATATCAATAAGGGCAAATAAAATCACCCATAATCCATACCTACAGCATACTGAAAGGCATAGAATACTACAAACTCCATTTTTGTGCAAGTAGAGCATGGTAGGCAGAATAATTATCCCTCCCACCTCCACCCCTGCCCAAGATCTCCACATCCTAATCTCTGGAAACTGTGAATATGTTACTTACATGGCAAAGGGGAATTAAAATTACAGAGAAAATTAAAGTTGCTAGTCAGATGATCTTGAGATGGGGAGATTATCCTAGGTTATTCAGATGAGCTCGATGTGATCACAAGGGTCCCCATAAGTGGCAGAAGGAGGAAGAAGGGAAAGAATCAGAGAGATGAGAATATGAGAAGACCTTGCTGGCTTTGAAGATGGAGGAATGTGGCCACCCGTCAAGGAATGTGGATGACCTCTAGAATCTGGAATAAGCAAGAAAATATATTGTCTCCTAGAGCCTCCAGAAGTAACTCTGTCCTGTCAGCACCTTGAATTTAGCCTGCTGAGAAGCATTTTGGACTTCTAACCTCAAGAACTGTGAGATAATAAAGTCGTGTTGTTTTAAGCCACTAAGTTTCTGGTTATTTGTTCCAGAAGCCCTAGGAAACTAATACATAGGGAAATAAACATTCCAATTCCTAGGGACACTCTGAAGTCTGGGCTGGAGAAGAGTTATGTAGAGATTTCCTCAAAAAGAAGGAAGAATGGGGTGGGGGGTAATCCTAACATCGGTGGAATCAAATAAAATCACCCCTTACAAAGAAGGAGACCTACATTTAATGGAGAAATACTGAAAGTGGTTCTGAGACATATGCATTGGAGCACTGCTTACTAGAGAATCAAAACATAGAGAATTTAAAGTATATAAGACTAAAGGAAGCAGTTTGAGAAGCCACTGCTTTTGGGGAAGAGGAGGCTGATTTGGAGGGAGAAGATGTCTTTTGGAGGCTTGGCGGTAAATGGAAAGAAGAAAGCAAGCTGTGCAAATAAAGCATATTTCAGAAACAAAAGATAATCATAAGATTAGAAGTCACACCAGCTCTTATCTCCAGCCTCCATCCAGATAAAAGAAACCTTTGTTTAAGGGGCTGATTAAAGCAGTTGACTTCGCTATAGCAATAGAAGAGAGTATTCTTGAACTAGGAAATCTGATAAGCCATTTAAACCCATCACTTCTGCCTATATAACCAGTTATTGCAGGTCAGGAAAATATAAGACATTGAAGGATGAATAGATAATGACATCTACTAGAGGAGAAGAAAACAACACAAAAATTCTTCTGCTACCATAGAGGCATGGCAGATGAATACAAACCTTTTAGAAAGCAATATGGCAAAAGTGAATGAATAATTAGAAAATGTTGATATTTTTAATTTTGTTTCTGTGAATTTACCCTAGGGGAAAAATATGATAAAAGGATAAAGGAAGATGTACACTACAGTGTCACTTATAGGGGAGAGAGTTTGGAAACAGTCTAAGTTTTCAACAATAGAGAACTTGATATGAAAATTATAATAAACTTAGTAGACTATTATGTGATAATTAAAGTACAGAGCAATATATAAACATTCTCAATGTATTAAAAAAATTCAAAATTACATGCATCCTGGGGAAAGCAACTTGAACACAGATAGAGGCAAGAAGGGAACGAGGGAATACAAATGCTTTGTTTAGTTGAAAATGTACGATTTTGCAATGTCTGTTCTACTTCCCATTTTCTACTGTGATTATACTATCATTGTACAATACATTATGTAATAATCATCACTGCATTCTTCCTTTGGGCTCCACAGCTTAGTTCCATTTCTGTTGCAGAAATGTGCTTCTCATACTTTATTTGCCCCTTTCCTCCATTAGAGTGTGAACTTCCTGAAGTCCTCTCTAATACTAGTATAATGCCTAGTACACAGTAAGTACTCATTTACTATTCAGTGAATGAGTGGTTATAGTTAATAGTATTCTGAAGTCTGGAATGATGGAAGGAAGGAATCCCACTAAAATGAGGCAAGAGATGACCGTAACATCCCAATCCAATCTTACGTCTGTTTCTTGTGTGATACAATGAAATATTTTTTGTCCTGTTGTGTGTCTTGGGGGTGTGTCTGTGTGTAAGGGGGGCAACTGGAGAGGACTAAAGCAGCAAAGGAAAAAAGGAATCTTGGTTAATATGAATTTACTTGTGAACCATTTGAATGAAATTGTTTTGGATTCTCAGCTTTCAAAGCTTGATCACAGTTCTTCTATCCACTAATTTGGCATCTAAAACAAATGGATCTTTCTTCCATCAGCAACACAGAAAACCCTGTTTATGGGTCTGAGTCAGGACTATGACCTCAATTAAGCCAGGCTGTGAGATGGAGTATCTGGGGAAAATAGGATAAAGGGACACATTTTCTATCCACTGCTCTATATTTTATCTTTGGGTCAAATTAGCTCCTCCAAAATGCTATGTCCTTGGGCTGTGTTAGCTTAGGAACTTACCAAGAGATTTGACTGAAATCCACTTATCATTAGTCCCTGGATGTTGTAGAGAATTGAATATTTTTATTTTGAGAATTGTTATTTGAAAATAACAGCATTGTTATTGAGAAAAGACATAGCCCCATCTGTGTTTGTTGTAGAACTCTAAGCTCCATGAGACCGAGAACCCTTGTTTGCCATTGTATCCTGGAGAACTTCAGCACTGGCCTGATGCCAGACATATAGGACACTCAGTATAAATAAATGAATAAATTTGTTGACAGCCACATTTTTTCCCATTACGTTTTATCTAAAGTCTCGTGAGAAACTTTACCTTTGAGAAATTGAGATGCTTTCTCTTTTTCTGATACAGAAGTTAGGAAAGTTCGTTTCCTCTTTCTTCTCTTCCCCCCTCCTCGCCCGCCCCCTGTTTACCTCCTCCTCTTTCTCCCCCCCCCACATTGTTCTCTTCCTTCTTCTTCTCCTTCTCTTCTTCCTCATTCTTCTTTTTGATGCTTTAGCCACTAGAAATTTTGAAACCAAAAGCATTTTTAGCCAATATAATGCAGTTGTAGGAACTCTAGTAGTCATTATTATTATCATATTTTCTTCCTGTTTTCTTTTTTCCAGGGCTCTACTTAAGTCCATAGCCCTGTAATAAGACATGATTTGACTGCTGGTCTCTCCACTTGTCTTGCCTGAGCCTGTTTCCTCATTTGTATAAGAGACATAACCTCCTTCCCTCTCAGGTCCACTGTTGAAGAGTAAATCAAAGGGCTATGCAACAGGCCTTGATCAATAAATCCTTGTTTCCATCTTCCTTTATCGTTAACTATCTCAAATCATTTTTCTAGAAAGGAATAAGTTTTAAATGAGTATTAAAATACCCCAGTGTTGAGGGCCCTCAGGTTGCATGGCACTGTACCAAATGTGTGTTATGTCTTTGGGGATGGGAACCATTATCAAAACCGTACTGCCTACCTTCAAAGTACTTCCAGGCTTGCAGTGGAGAGAGGGTGAGGTGACTTTGTTTTTAATGAAATGAGGTGCCCTGGGCTTCCCTGGTGGCGCAGTGGTTGAGAGTCCGCCTGCCGATGCAGGGGACACGGGTTCGTGCCCCGGTCCGGGAAGATCCCACATGCCGCAGAGCGGCTGGGCCCATGAGCCATGGCCGCTGAGCCTGCGCGTCCGGAGCCTGTGCTCCGCAACGGGAGAGGCCACAGCAGTGAGAGGCCCGCATACCGCAAAAAAAAAAAAAAAAAAAGAGATGCCCTGTGTTTAGAGGCAGTGCTAGGAGGAACTGTGATGTTTTTACTTTGGCCCAGAGAACGTGAAGTAAACAAAGGTTTTCCAGCTACGGTTTGGCATTATCAGATATTTGTAAGCTTTTGGATGTTTAGGAGTGATTTGTCCTCCCACTTCCTGCATACAACCTGCCACTTAGCAGGAACTCTCACCCTCTGCCACACCAACATGGGAGACAGAAGACTCATCTCTAGACAGGGAGCATAGGTATGGTGTGTGTGAAGGGCAGAAAGGGAGTTATGTCATTTGAGACTGGTAAAAAATAGGCACTGGTTCGTGGACCACAATTTGAATAGCATTGATGTAAACAATGAACAAACAGATATATAATATGTAAGGTGATGCTAATGGAAGAGGCACATAGGTACTCACATGCACTAGGAGGGAGACACATACCAGTGTAGCCCAAGGACTCTCCCCAAGAAAGCTGTCTGGGACCACTTATTTCCTGCTTATCACACACTTGCACTGTTGGTTTTATCTTCAGGTACGCAGATATAAAAACTTGTAACTCATGAGTGGTATGTACCTTGTCTGTGCTGTTGGACTTTCACACACTACTGCTGTTTGTTTATACATGTTTCTCTCCTCCACTGAACTGTGAGTTCCAAGAGGGCATTGTCTATGTCCAATTCAAGTTTAAGTCCCAGAGACCAGTACAGAGCTAGGGACATAGTGGGTGTTTAGTAAACATTCGATAAAAATAACCCTGTCCGGGGGGAAGTAAACCAGTGCTTTTTGGATAATCTTTGGTGAAAGGCCAGATTTTTTTCCCCTTAAAAATTTTTTCCATGGGACTTCCCTGGTGGCATAGTGGTTAAGAATCTGCCTGCCAAGGCAGGGGACACGGGTTCGAGCCCTGGTCCGGGAAGATCCCACATTGCCACGGAGCAACTAAGCCTGTGCGCCACGACTACTAAGCCTGCGCTCTTAGAGCCCACGGGACACAACTACTGAGCCCGCATGCTGCAACTACTGAAGCCTGCGCACCTAGGGCCCATGCTCCACAACAAGAGAAGCCACTGCAATGAGAAGCCCGCACACCACAGTAAAGAGTAGCCCCCACTCACCCAACTAGAGAAAGCCTGCATGCAGCAACGAAGACTCAACGCAGCCTAAAATAAATAAATAATTTATTAAATAAATTAAAAAAATTTTTTTAATTAAAATTTTTTTCCAATCTCTTGCAGACTGATATTTTGGAAATTTTTGAAAAAATTGAAAGGGCCTATAAAACACAAGCCCTAATTTGTTTATTATTAGATTCTACAGACATGAACTTCCTCTGTCAAGTTGCTAAAGAAGTTTCAAAGCATTTTTTCTCTGTTTCTTGTTGCAGACTGGTAATCTTGCAGACTGGCAGCAATCTGTGGACCACACATACCACTTGAAGTATTATGTACAAATACACATATAATGTGCAAGCGTCGTTAAAATGCTATAGGCACCTAGTCCAGCAGTGGAATAGAGAATGACAGAGCTGGAGGATGGTGGTGCCACTTTATTGAAGGGAGTCAGAGGGGCTTTTCTAGTGACATGAAGTTTGAACAGAGAATGGGATGAAGTAAGAGTGTGAACCTTGCAGATATCAAAGGGGGGAGATTGAGGGAATGGAAATCATCAGCACAAAGGTCCTGGATCAAGATTTGTGCTATGTGCTAGGAGTGGGGGGCGTGGGAGGAATGGGTCAGATTACTAGGATCTATAGATATTAAAATAAGTTTGGACTTTATTCTGATCCTTTGGAGGGTGTTGAGCAAAGGAGTGACGTGAATTACAAGCGTAACGTGGCCATACTGGCCACTCCTTGGGGAATAGATTACAGGAAAGAAAGTTAGGAGGCGCTTGTACTATCTATAGGACAAATGATGGTGGTTCAGCCATGGCGGGTAGCAGGAGAGATGATGAGAAGTGATTGGAGTAAGAAATGACCTGGAACGGAGGACGGCCAGTGTTGGCTGATAGATTGAATACTGGGCGTGAAAGAGAGGAATGAAGGCTGACTGCAAGGGTTTTGATCGGAGCCCATAGCCAACTGGTGCTGCCGTTTCTTGAGATTAGGCAGTCTGAGAGTGGAGCAGGTTTTTTAGTCGGGACGTGGGTAAGAATCAAGAATCATTCTGGATATGTTAAATGTGACATACTTACTTGACATACAAAGGTGTTGAGTAGGTAGAAGATGAAGAAGCAGTAGAGTGGCCACATGAGGATAAGACCATAAACTTAACTCTGCAAATTTACTCAGTAAGTAATTATTAAGTCCTAGATTCATGTTCAGTGTGCTCTGTAACAGAGGCTATATTTTGGAAAGCATTCTATACCTACAGAGTGGTTAATATTTTAGAAAAAAACGTTTCCATGTTCAAAGGAATAAATTCCAACCTGTGTTTCAAACCCAGCTATCCAGAATCATTTACCCTTTAGGAGTCCAGATAACTAAATGGCTGCCTTCAAATGTTGCAGTTAAAAAACATTACGGTATACAAAATGTTTTCCCATAGGCTGTCTCTACAGCCCTCCTTGGTAAGCAGAGCATTATTTTGAATCTTCATTTTATTGATAGAGAACCTAAGGAAGCAGATGACAATATTAGTCAGTGATGAACCTGGGTCTGGGTCCTAAGGCTTCTTCCCATGTGACCAAGGCTTTTCCCTCCACATTGCCCTCCCTCCCACAGAAATAATACCATACTCTGTGCCCACTGGGGAATAAATAGGCTTTAGGCTCAATCAGGGTCTATAGTGTTGCTTCTTTCGGGAAAATACATTGTAATTTCTAAGCAATTGACTTGTAAACACTTGGAATCTAGCCTGGTGCTGAGTTAGAGACCATTTCTATTCCTTAGTGTTTCCACAGCACAGAACTTTCCAAAAAAGGGCTGTTTGTGATGAACATAATAATTTTCTTCTCTCCCAGCCTGGTTCTCCCTCCCATATTCCCGCTTTTCAGTCACTGGCATCACCAAAGCTAGAAACATCTGTCATTTAAGGCTATACCTTCTTCTTTATCTCTAACATCTCATGAGTTACCAAATCTAGCCCATCCTACCTCCTAAAAGTCTCTGGCTGTCCCCTTGTCTATGGCAGTGCCCTAGTTTCAGCCCTCTCCACCCCTCACCTGCACTGCTGCAGTAGCCTTCTCGCTGGCCTCTCTGCCACCTGGCTTCTTGCCTCTAATCTACTTTCTACAATCCAGCCAAAGGACTTTCTAAATGCAAATCTAGTCCTATTAAAAACTGACCTTATTTAAAAGCCTCTAATGCTTCCAATTGCTCTTGGGATAAGATCCAAGCTCTTTAGAACAGCGTACCAGGACCTTCGGAATTTGCACATGGGATATGAAACTGAAAAAAATGTACAGTCCCCTCTTTGATGAGCTCACAGTTTGATTAGGGAGGCCAGTGCATACACAAATCATTTTAATGCACTATGCAGAATGTTCTCATATGAAATTGTAAACAAATAACTGTAATAAAGTGTAATCTTTGTTATATTTCTATGATTATGTAAGATGTAGCACTGCAAGAGAGAAGTTCAGCTTGTTAAGAGAACATTCTCAGAAATCATCTGTTTACCCACTCTGTGAGGCAAAATTTAACAGATACTGTCTGGAAGGTTCCTACCAGTGTAGACATTCATACCTTACACAATACTTAGGAGGGCTCTTTCATTTGGAACTTTGAGGAAAAAAACCCAGAAGGATTTGAAAATGTCATCTTGTATGAGAATTATGTGTATTTTACTACACAGTCCTATTCAGGGATCATTCTGAGTACTATTCTGTAGGCTCTGATATTTGTCTCCAGTTCTTCTTCATGAAAGGACTCTAAACCCGTGGGGCAGGAAATGTTTCTTTGCTGCTTGCATTGTTCTGGTACTTCTTTTCCTCCCCTGTATGTCATTCCGGACTGAGATGCCCCTTTCTCAATTCAGGATCCTTAACTAAATAGTTTCAAAGCGCTTAAATTTTGCTTATGCATTAAGTCATTATGTTTGTTTTTTGTTTTCAATTCATTTTTGTGTTTCTGAGCTTCATACCATATAAGGCCATCACTCAGTGTTTCTATGAGTGATCGTGGTGCTATAATATTAGCTTGTGTGCATTAAACAACTATACATGTGAAAAATAAATTCCTGTTTAGACTATGAGCTGAAAAAAGAATCCCCACGTACGGTACCCATGACACTACCTGTGTAACCCCACGACATTTCTGCAGCGCAGCAGTAGTTCTGGGGAATTAATCGTTAATCTAGCATTTCTCGCTGTCTGTTCCTTAGAACATGAATGCTGAGAAATGCCTTATAGGGAAAAAATGTCTTACAGTCAAATATGCCTGGAAAATTCTACACATTTGATCTGAAAGAGTCCTATGGCATAGAGCACCTTGGAGATATCAATAAATGAAGCAGTAAAGAACGTGTTTACTATTGTTTAACCCAGTGTTTTCCAAACTTACTTGACCACAGACCTCTATTTATGTTGCACCCTTTAACAATTGTTAGAAAAGCGATAGCCTCCTCACTTTGGATTAAGTGTCAGTAAGCACTTGTCATGTCGTATGGTAATTTTATTTTTTCATCATTTTATTGTAAAGGCTTTCAAACTTATAGAAAAATTGAAAGCAATGTGCATCAAAAGCAAACATTCCCACCTTCTAGATTCTACAATTAACATTTTGCTATGTCTGCTTTATCTATTACTGTTTCTCTTCTCCCGCTAGACTGGGGTGCCTTCATGATAATTAATCTAATTTACCTTTATTTCATCAGTACTTAGCAGAGTACCAGGCCCATAGTTGGTAACCAATAGATGTTTGTCCAAATAATGAATGGATGAAATGAATGAATGAATGAATAGATGGATTTTGTTATCCCTTCAGACATCTTCCTAGCACATCACAGAGGTTGAGCATCCAGGGAGATGCTAGGCAGAGCTGTTCCACAGCCTTTCTAAGTCTGAGCAAATATTAACTACAGATAAGGCACAGATCCTGAGACAGGTCTTCTCCTGGGATAGAGGAGGGATCCTGCAACCTTAGCACTGTGAGCTAATGAGGAGCCCCTGGGTCTCTGTTATCATCTCTGTCCCTACAAGTCATTTTGAAAGGAGGCAGCTTTTGCCAGGCCTAGTGAGCTGTGATGAATGAATTCAAGGACTGGCCTGCCAAGTCTTGCCCACGTGTTGGATTCTCCTCCCTTCATGGGTTTCATGCTTTTGTGAGATCCTTGTGTCTTCTTAATTTCCAAAGACTTTTCATTTCCACTCTGATTTTTATCTGCCCCTCATCTTTCATTCCTGGAAACCTGATCCTTGGTTTGTCTGATGATCCACTTTCTTCGATTGTAACTGCAGGTGGAAAACAGTTATTTAATATGTCTTTTGCCCTTTTATCCTCTAGTGTCTGGTTACCTACCTACCAACCATGGGTCCTAAGGAAGCATCTGCCCTTCTCCTTGTATTTCTTTTCTGTTTCTGTATCAACAACATCAAAATCAACAAAATCTTTATTCTTCTCAATTTTTAAATTCGCTTCACTTTCCTTTCCAGTAAACTCCGTTTTAACTTTTCTCAGATTCTTTATCTTGACGTTTGTTCTTCTTTACTCCTCCCTTTTCCCTTCTGTTCTATTTTTTACCCCATCCCCTTTGATTTTCTATCCCTGATAGAAAGGAGTCAGTGGTGTAAGTTTACAAGAAACGAGGTTGAGGATTATAACCAAATCAGTGAAGTATGTTGAATGAGCCTTCAGAAGTCAGGCTAAGGCTCCCATTTACTTTTTCAAACGTGTCTTCCTCAGTCCCCTGTTCCCAAACATGTCCCACATTTGTCAAGGCCCTGTATTTGCCACGTCTCTTCTTTTATTTAGATACTGCCTCTGACTCACTTTGTTTTATTCCTGTCAAAATATGACTCTTGCTTCAAAAATCCATTACACATCCTCCCTCCAATCTGACCTTCCTTGGTTTCTCATCAGTGTATAAACTCATCCCTTTCTCTCTGAAAATCCATGGTACCACTTAGCTCTAACCTCTCCTTTGACATTTATTCAGTATTGTTTCTAAAAACGATGTAAGTGCATTGTCTTGTAACATGTATTTTTTTTAAAAAAACATAGTTAAATAATTTGTTACTTTAAAAAATAGAGTGCATATGCACAGCGATATACAATTCAAGAGATAAAAGGATAAATATTAAAAAATAAGTCCTTCCTACTCCAAGTCCCTCAGTCATCCAGTTCCTTGGAGACAAGGGTTACTAACCTCTTTTGTATCCTTCTAGATATTTTCTGTGTTTTTTTTAAAAATACACATGGTAGCATATTATAAGCACAGTTCTGTACCTTGCTTTTTAAACTTAGCACTTTATATATTGAAGCTCATTCTTTATCAATTGTGGTGCATCATTTTTTTTCCATTGTGGATGTTGGTGGATGTTTAGAATGTTTCCAGTGCATTGCAACGAACACTATGCTTTATCTTTAGGATAAATTCTGAGAAATAGAATTGCAAGATCAAAGTGTATGTATTTTTTTTCCTTAATTGTTTTTTAATTGAGGTAAAATTTATATACAGTGAAATTCATCTGTATTAAGTGTACAGTTTGATGGGTTACGATAAATGTATATACCCACGTAAGTCACCATTCTAATCAAGGTATAGAGCATTTCCATCACCTCAAAAGTTCCTTGTGCTTTTCCTAGTCAATTCCTCTTTTCTCAAAAGACAATCAATGTCTTACTTCTAATGGTAGTTGAGTGTCACATGCTCTTGAACTTTATATAAATGGAATCATACAGAATGCACATTTTTGCTCACCATAATATTTTTGAGGTTCATTCCATGTTCGGTATTTCAGTAATTTGTTTTTTTATTGCTGGGTAGTATTCAGTTTTATGACTATATCACAAATTTTTACCCATTCTCTTTTTATAAGCATCTTTATTGGAGTATAGTAGCTTAACATTGTTGTGTTAGTTTCTGCTGTATAACAAAGTGAATCAGCTATACATATACATATATCCCCATATCTCCACCCTCTTGTGTCTCCCTCTCACCCTCCCTATCCCACCCCTCTAGGTGGTCACAAAGCACCGAGTTTATCTCCCTGTGGTATGCGGCTGCTTCCCACTAGCAACCTGATTTACACTTGGAAGTGTATATATGTCCATGCCACTCTCTCACTTACCCTTCCCCCTCCCCATGTCCTCAACTCCATTCTCTATGTCTACATCTTTATTCTTGTCCTGCCCATAGGTTCTTCAGAACCCTTTTGTTTTTTAGATTCCATATATATGTGTTAGCATACAGTATTTGTTTTTCTCTTTCTGACTTCACTCTGTATGACAGACTCTAGGTCCATCCACCTCACTACAAATAACTCAATTTCATTTCTTTTTGTGTCTGAGTAATATTCCATTGTATATGTGTGCCACATCTTCTTTATCATTCATCTGTCGATGGACACTTAGGTTGCTTCCATGTCCTGGTATTGTAAATAGAGCTGCAGTGAACATTGTGGTACATGACTCTTTTTGAATTATGGTTTTCTCAGGGTATATGCCCAGTAGTGGGATTGCTGGGTCATATGGTAGTTCTATTTTTAGTTTTTTAAGGAACCTCCATACTGTTCTCTATAGTGGCTGTATCAATTTACATTCCCACCAACAGTGCAAGAAGATTCCCTTTTCTGCACATCCTCTCTACCATTTATTGTTTGTACATTTTTTGACGATGGCCATACTGACTAGTGCGAAGTGATACCTCATTGTACTTTTGATTTGCACTTCTCTAATGATTAGTGATGTTGAGCATCCTTTCATGTGTTTGTTGGCCATCTGTATATCTTCTTTGGAGAGATGTCTATTTAAGTCTTCCATCCATTTTTGGATTGGGTTGTTTGTTTTTTTGATATTGAGATACATGAGCTGCTTGTATATTTTAGAGATTAATCCTTTGTCAGTTGCTTCATTGGCAAATATTTTCTCCCATTCTGAGGGTTGTCTTTTGTTCTTGTTTATGGTTTCCTTTGCTGTGCAAAAGCTTTGAAGTTTCATTAGGTCCCATTTGTTTATTTTTGTTTTTATTTTCATTTCTCTAGGAGGTGGGTCAAAAAGGATCTTGCTGTGATTTATGTCATAGAGTGTTTTCCTCTAAGAGTTTTGTAGTGCCTGCCCTTGCATTTAGGTCTTTAATCCATTGTGAGTTTATTTTTGTGTATGGTGTGAGGGAGTGTTCTAATTTCATTCTTTTACATGTAGCTGTCCAGCTTTCCCAGCACCACTTATTGAAGAGGTTGTCTTTTCTCCATTGTATATTCTTGCCTCCTTTATCAAAAATAAGGTGACCATATGTGCATGGGTTTATCTCTGGGCTTTCTATCCTGTTCCATTGATCTATATTTCTGTTTTTGTGCCAGTACCACACTGTCTTGACTACTGTAGCATTGTAGTATAGTCTGAAGTCCAGGAGCCTGATTCCTCCAGCTCTGTTTTACTTTCTCAAGATCGCTTTTGCTCTTCAGAGTCTTTTGTGTTTCCATACAAATTGTGCAACTTTTTGTTCTAGTTCTGTGAAATATGCCATTGGTAGTTTGATAGGGATTGTATTGAATCTGTAGATTGCTTTGGGTAGTATAGTCATTTTCACAGTATTGATTGTTCCAATCCAAGAACATGGTATATCTCTCCATCTGTTCGTATTATCTTTAATTTCTTTCATCAGTGTCTTATATTTTTCTGCATACAGGTCTTTTTTCTGCATATATTTTTCTGCATACAGGTCTTTTGTCTCCTTAGGTAGGTTTATTCCTAGTATTCCTAGGTATTTTATTCTTTTTGTTGCAATGGTAAATGGAAGTGTTTCCTTAATTTCTCCTTCAGATTTTTCATCATTAGTGTGTAAGAATGTAAGAGAGTTCTGTGCATTAATTTTGTATCCTGCTACTTTATCAAATTCATTGATTAGCTCTAGTAGTTTTCTGGTGGCATCTTTAGGATTCTCTGTGTATAGTGTCATGTCATCTGGAAAGAGTGACAGTTTTACTTCTTCTTTTCTGATTTGTATGCCTTTTATTTCCTTTTCTTCTCTGATTGCTGTGGCTAAAACTTCCAAAGCTATTTTGAATAATACTGGTGAGAGTGGGCAACCTTGTCTTGTTCCTGATCTTTCTTTGTCGTATATGGCCTTTATTATGTTGAAGTAGGTTCCCTCTATGCCTACTTTCTGTAGAGTTTTTTATCTTAAATGGGTCTTGAATTTTGTCAAAAGCTTTTTCTGCATCTATTGAGATGATCATATGGTTTTTATTCTTCAATTTGTTAATATGGTGTATCACATTGATTGATTTGCATATATTGAAGAATCCTTGCATTCCTGGGATAAACCCCAGTTGATCATGGTGTATGATCCTTTTAATGTGCTGTTGGATTCTGTTTGCTAGGATTTTGTTGAGGAGTTTTGCATCTATGTTCATCAGTGATATTGGTCTGTAGTTTTCTTTTTTTGTGACATCTTTGTCTGGTTTTGGTATCAGGGTGATGGTGGCCTCGTAGTTTGGGAGTGTTCCTCCCTCTGCTATATTTTGGAAGAGTTTGAGATGGATAAGTGTTAGCTCTTCTCTAAATGTTTGATAGAATTCACCTATTAAGCCATCTGGTCCTGGGCTGTTGTTTGTTGGAAGACTTTTAATCACAGTTTCAATTTCAGTGCTTGTGATTGGTCTATTCATATTTTCCATTTCTTCCTGGTTCAGTCTTGGAAGGTTGTGCTTTTCTAAGTATTTGTCCATTTCTTCCAGGTTGTCCATCTTATTGGCATATGGTTGCTTGTAGTAATCTCTCATGATCCTTTGTATTTCTGCAGTGTCAGTTGTTACTTCTCCTCTTTCTTTTCTAATTTTATTTGATCTTCTCCCTTTTTTTCTTGATGAGTCTGGCTAATGGTTTATCAATTTTGTTTATCTTCTCAAAGAACCAGCTTTTAGTTTTATTGATCTTTGCTATTGTTTCCTTCATTTATTTTGGATCTGATCTTTATGATATCTTTCCTTCAGCTAACTTTGTAGGTTTTTTTGTTCTTCTTTCTCTAATTGCTTTATGTGTAAGGTTAGGTTGTTTAATTGAGATGTTTCTTGTTTCTTGAGGTTGGCTTGTATTGCTATAAACTTCCCTTTAGAACTGCTTTTGCTGTATCGCATAGGTTTTGGGTCATCATGTTTTCATTGTCATTTGTTTCTAGGTATTTTTTCATTTCCTCTTTGACTTCTTCAGTGATCTCTCTGTTATTTAGTCGTGTATTGTTTAGCCTCCATGTGTTTGTATTTTTTACAGATTTTTTCCTGTAATTGATATCTAGTCTCATAGCATTGTTGTCAAAGAAGATACTTGATACGATTTCAATTTTCTTAAATATACCAAGGCTTGATTTGTGACCCAAGGTATGATCTATGCTGGAGAATGTTCCATGAGCACTTGAGAAGAAAGTGTATTCTGTTGTTTTTGGATGGAATGTCCTATAAATATCAATTAAGTCCCTCTTGTTTAATGTATCATTTAATAAGCTTGTGTTTCCTTATTAATTTTCATTTTGATTGATCTGTCCATTGGTGGAAGTGGGGTGTTAAAGTCCCCTACTATGATTGTGTTCTGGATGAATTCCCATTATGGCTGTTAGCATTTGCCTTATGTATTGAGGTGCTCCTATGTTGGGTGCATATATATTTATAATTTTTATATCTTCTCGGATTGATCCCTTGATCATTACGTAGTGTCTTTCTTTGTCTCTTGTAATAGTCTTTATTTTACAGTCTATTTTATCTGGTATGAAAATTGCTACTCCAGCTTTCTTTTGATTTCCTTTTGCATGGAATATCTTTTTCCATCCCCTCACTTTCAGTTTGTATGTGTCCCTCGGTCTGAAGTGGGTCACTTGTAGACAGCATATATACAGGTCTTGTTTTTGTATCCATTCAAACAAGTCTATGTCTTTTGGTTGGAGCATTTAATCCATTTACATTTAAGGTAATTGTCTATATGTATGTTCCTATTACCATTTTCTTAATTGTCTTGGGTTTGTTATTGTAGGTCTTTTCCTTCTCTTCTGTTTCCTGCCTAGAGAAGTTCCTTTAGCATTTGTTGTAAAGCTGGTTTGGTTGTGCTGAATTCTGTTAGCTTTTGCTTGTCTGTAAAGGTTTTAATTTCTCCATCGAATCTGAATGAGATCCTTGTTGGGTCGAGTAATCTTGGTTGTAGTGTTTTCCCTTTCATCACTTTAAATATATCCTGCCACTCCCTTCTGGATTGCAGAGTTTCTGCTGAAAGATCAGCTGTTAACCTTATGGGGATTCCCTTGTATGTTATTTGTTGCTTTCCCCTTGCTGCTTTTAATATTTTTTTCTTTGTCTTTAATTTTTGATAGTTTGATTAATATGTGTCTTGGCGTGTTTCTCCTTGAATTTATGCTGTATAGGGCTCTCTACACTTTCTGGACTTGATTGACTATTTCCTTACCCATATTAGGGAAGTTTTCAACTATAATCTCTTCAAAAATTTTCTCAGTCCCTTTCTTTTTCTCTTCTTCTTCTGGGACCCCTATAATTCAAATGTTGGTGTGTTTAATGTTGTCCCAGAGGTCTCTGAGGCTGTCCTCAATTCTTTTCATTCTCTTTTCTTTATACTGCTCTGTGGTAGTTATTTCCATTATTTTATATTCCAGGTCACTTATCTGTTCTTCTGCCTCAGTTGTTCTGCTATTGATTCTTTCTAGAGAATTTTTCATTTCATTTATTGTGTTTGTTTGCTCTTTAGTTCTTCTAGGTACTTGTTAAGTGTTTCTTGTTTTTTGTCCATTCTATTTCCAAGATTTTGGATCATCTTTACTCTCATACTCTGATTTCTTTTTTCAGGTAATCTGCCTATTTTCTCTTCTTTTGTTTGGTCTGGTGGGTTTTTACTTTGCTCCTTCATCTGCTGAGTATTTCTCTGTCTTCTCATTTCACTTAACTTACTGTGTTTGGGGTCTCCTTTTCACAGGCTGCAGGTTCGTAGTTCCTGTTGTTTTTGGTGTCTGCCCCCAGTGAGTAAGGTTGGTTCAGTGGGTTGTTTATGCTTCCTGGTGGAGGGGACTGGTGCCTATGTTCTCTTGGATGAGGCTGGATCTTGTCTTTCTGGTGGACAGGACTGTGTCCGGTGGTTTTTTGGGGGATATCTGTGAACTTACTATGATTTTAGGCATCCTCTCTGCTAATGGGTGGTGTTGTGTTCCTGTCTTGCTAGTTGTTTGGCATGGGGTGTCCAGCACTGCAGCTGCTTGTCCTGAGTGGAGCTGGGTCTTAGCATTGAGACAGAGATCTCTGGGAGAGCTCCGGCTGATTGATATTATGTGGGGCCGGGAGGTCTCTGGTGTTCCAATGTCCTGACCTTGGCTCTCCCACCTCCGAGGCTCAGGCCTGACACCTGGCCAGAGCACCGAGACCCTGTCAGCCACACGGCCAGGTACTTGGGGAGTTTCTTGCCTTTTGGGAAGTCTGAGGTCTTCTGCCAGCATTCAGTAAGTGTTCTGTAGGAGTTGTTCCACATGTAGATGTATTTTTTTTTTTATGTATTTGTGGGGAGGAAGGTGATCTCCACATCTTACTCCTCTGCCATCTTGAAGGTCCTCTCTATCCATTCTCTTTTGATAGACATATGAGTCATTTATAATTTGAGACTATTATGAATAAAGTTGCTAAGAACATTCTGTAACAATTTTTTAGTGGATATATGTTTTCATTTCTCTTGGGTAAATATGTAGGATAGAAGTTTTAGGTATAGGGTAGATGTATGTTGAACTTTGTTAGAAACTGCCACATAGTTTCTATATTCCCATTAGCAATGTATGAGAGTTCAAATTTTTCCACATCTCCACCAATATTTGTTGCTGTCATTTAAAAATATTATTTATTTGACGGAGTATGAAATAGTATCTCATTGTTTTTTTATTTTTATTTTATTTTATTTAATTTTTGCGGTACGCAGGCCTCTCACTGCTGTGGCGTCTCCCGTTGCGGAGCACAGGCTCTGGACGCGCAGGCCCAGCGGCCATGGCTCACGAGACCAGCCGCTCCGCGGCATATGGAATCATCCCAGACTGGGGCACAAACCCGTGTCCCCTGCATTGGCAGGCAGACTCTCAACCACTGCGCCACCAGGGAAGCCCTCATTGTTTTTTTTTTAAATTTGTTTCCTTGGTGGCTAATGGCATTGAGTACCTTTTTATGTGCTTATTGGCCATTCATATATTTTTGTTTTTGCAAAGTGTTTAAGTCTTTTGCCATTAAAAAAATTGGGATTGTTTATCCTTTGCTACTGATTTGTATGCAATTTAAAATATAGTCTATAGTCTAGAAACAAGTCCTTTGTCAGATATTTTTTTTTGTGAATATTTTCTCCCAGTCTGTGGCTTGTCTTTTTATTTTCTTATCAATGTCTTTTGATGAACAGATGATTTTATTTTCATGAAGTTTAGTCTATCAGTATTTTTTCTTTTATAATTATTGCCTGTTGTATTCTTTCCAAGAAGTGTTTTCATACCCTAAATTTGCAACCATATTATCCTGTTTTTTCCTAGATATCTTATAGTTTGCTATACATTTAGGACTATGTTTCATCTCAAATAAATTTTTCTGTATGATATGAGGTAGATTTTGAAGTACTTTTTTATCCCCACATCTTTTAAAAGTTGTTGCAGCATAATTTGTTGAAAGCCATTCCTTTCCTCATTGAATTGCTTTGGCATCATTGTTGAAATCATTGATTGTCCATTTATGAGTGGGTCTATATCTCGATACTCCAGTCTGTTCCATTTCTCTTTAACTCTCATTATGCCAGTACTACAGTGTCTTGATTATAATCCCCCAACTTTATTCTTTATCTTCAAGATTGTTTTGGCTAACCTGGGTTCTTTCCTTTTCCATATAAATATTTGAATTAAAAAATAAGATAAAGCCTGCTGCATTAAAGTTATAGATCAATTTAGGTAGGATTAACATCTTCCAATTTATTAACAGGGTATATCTCGTCATTCATTTAGGTCTTCTTTAGTTTCTTTCAGCAATGTTTAGCAGTTTTCAGTTTTGAAATTTATTGTTCAGTATTGTGTCTTTTTAATTGTATCTTTTTTTTTTTTTTTTTTGCGCGGTGTGTGGGCCTCTCACTGTTGTGGCCTCTCCCGTTGCAGGGCAGGCTCAGCAGCCACGGCTCACGGGCCCAGCCGCTCTGAGGCATGTGGGATCTTCCCGGACCGGGGCATGAACCTGTGTCCCCTGCATCAGCAGGCGGACTCTCAACCACTGCGCCACCAGGGAAGCCCTAATTGTATCTTTTTAATATCTATTTTTTAAGTGTCCTGGTGCTAACTTAAATTCCTACCAACAAAATAGGAGAGTTTCCCTGTTTCCCATCCCCTGAAAAATACAGAATTTTAGAATGGGTTTTGGCTTTGCCAGTTG
This sequence comes from Delphinapterus leucas, assembly GCF_059928025.1. Lineage (NCBI taxonomy): Eukaryota > Metazoa > Chordata > Mammalia > Artiodactyla > Monodontidae > Delphinapterus > Delphinapterus leucas. Next base: position 98,326,772 of record NC_143134.1, read on the forward strand.
AATGTTATCTCATTTTTAGTTTTCATTTTCATTTATTCTATTGTGAATGAGTTTGAGCATTTTTTCATGTCTAAAAGTTTTTTATTTCTTTTTCTTTGAACATGTTCATGTTCTTTGCCACTTTTTCTCTAAGGCTATAGGTCATTTTTTTGTTGATCTTCACAAGCTCTCTTTATACACACAAAAAAATAGCCTTGCTATGTGTTATTTATTTCCCCCCAATTTTTGACTTTTAACTTTAATTTACCATGCATAAAAATTTGGAATATAGAACAATCTTTTATAATTACTGGGTTTCATATCATACTGAGATTTATCTTTAAGATTATAAAAAAACTTCATGTTTTCTTTGTGGAATTTTGTGGTTTCAGTTTTTACATTTAAGCCATTTATCCATCTGTAATTTATGTATGGTAAAGATCCATGAAAATATTTATGTGGCAAGGATCTTTATGTTTTCTAGAAGGTTACTCATTTATTGAACAAATCATCATTTTCCCACATGACCATATCATCATATACTAAATTCCTGTACGTGGTTTTTCTATTTCTCTAGACTCTCTATTCACACACAAGTACCACATTGATTTAATTACGCTGGCTTAAAATATATTCTAATATCTTTTAGGAGGAGTTCTCCCTCATTACTTTTTCTTTTCAGAATTTTCTTGTATATTCTGTCATGTTTTTCCCCCCACATGAAATTTAGAATTTGTCTAATTCTAAAAATAAAAGTCCTGTTAATATTTTTATTAGGTCAAATTTATAGGTGTTTAGAAATAATATACATATTTGAAATATTGTCTCTTTCTATCTAAGAATAGGGTATTCCTTCCATTTATCTGAGCCTTCTTCTGGATTTTTCAGTAAGTTTTAAAGTTGCTTAGGTTTTGGATATATCTTATTAGGCTTATTTCTATATATTTTATGTTTGTGGGGTTTTTTTTTGCTGTTGTAAACAAGATCTTTTCTTCTATTATGATGTGATATTAATTTTGTATGTATCCAACTGATTGCATTCTATAATCCTTGTCTCATTTTCTGTCTTGAATATGATAATATTTCCTAATGTTGGACTGTCTTTGGTATGACCCCAACTTGGTTGTGGTTTATTTTGCATTTGTGTTTCTGGATTCTTCTTGTTTATATTTTTTTTAGAATATTTTTCATGAAGTCTTATAAGTGAGATTGGGGCTATCATTGTCAGATTTGATATTAATATTTTCCTGACTTCATTAAAAAATTGGGAGTGTTTATATTTTCTTTACTCTGGAACAGTTTAAACAGTATTTGAGAGATATATTTCTTAAAGGTTTGGTTCTGATCCTCTGGTGGAGAGGGGGTGAGTAGTTTTTTGACAACTTTGTGTCTCATGTGATAATTTATTTTTTATTTTCTAACATTTCTTGGGTCTTTTTTTGGTAATTAATATTTTCCTAGAAAATCATCCAGTTAATTCAGGTTTTCTAGTTAATTTCTATAGTCAAAGCAAAATAGTCTTTTGTAATCTTTAAAATTCTTCTATATTTGATCAATTCCCCATTCTAATATCCCATTTACATACTTGTGCTTTTCCCTGCCCTCTTTTATAACCTAAATTAACTAACAGTTTATTTTTTAGTGGCTTTATTAAGGTATAACCAACACATCATATAATCTGCCTATTTAAAATATACAATCAAATAGTTTTTAGTGTGTTCAGATAGTTGTGCAACCCTCACCACAATTTTAAGACATTTCATCCTCTCAAAAAGAAACTACATACTCATTAGCATCACTCCCCATTTATCCACAGCCTCTCCCCACCCCACACCCCAGCACTAGGTAACCACTAATCTACTCTCTGTCTCCATGAAAATTGGCCCATTCTTGACATTTCATGTAAATAGAATAATGCACTACATGGTTTTTTGTGACTGACTTTTTTCAGTTAGCATTATGTTTTCAAGTTTCATCCATGTCATACCGTGTCACTACCTCATTCCTTCTTGTTGCCAAATAATATTCATTTTATGGATATACCATATACTATTTGTCGATTCTTTAGTTGATGGGAATTTGTGTTTTTTCTACTTGTTAGGTATTATAAATAATGCTCCTATGAACATTTGTGTATAAGTCTTTTTGTGGACATATGTTTTCATTTCTCTTGGATAGTAGATACCTAGGAGTGGAATTGGTTGATCATATGTTAATTCTATATTTAGCATCTTGAGGAACTACTAAACGGTTTTCCAAAGTGACTGTACCAGATTAAATTCTCACGAGCAATATATGAGGGTTCCAATATCTTCACATACTTGTCAACATTTGCTAGTGTCTCTTTTTTGATTATAACCATGATAGTGAGTGTGAAGTTAAGACCTGATCGTGCTTTTGATTTGTATTTCCCCTTAATGGCTAATGATGTTAGGCACTTTCCAGTATTTACTGGCCATTTGTGTATCTTCTTTGGAGAAATGCATTTCAGATCATTTGCCCATTTTCATTTGGGTTGTTTATTATTAAGTTGTAAGATTATATATGAGAATATATATGTTCATATATACATATATAATTAGCACATAATATCTTTTTTGTGTGTGGTATGTAGTCGGATTTTCTTTCTGACTTAGTTTTAGTATTTTTTCCACTTAATACGTGAGTTTATCCTGTTTTTATTAATGGCTTTAATAGATAGGCTAGTCTTAATTTTGCAATAACATCTTGTAATACACGTTCTTTTTTATTGATTCTTTTTAAAAATCGTTTTTACAAATGATCTCTTTTCTTTTTGATAAGTGTTTAAGTTTATATATATATATATTTTGTTTGTTTGTTTTTTGCGGTACATTGGCCTCTCACTGTTGTGGCCTCTCCCGTTGCAGAGCACAGGCTCCAGATGCGCAGGCTTAGCGGCCATGACTCACGGGCCCAGCCGCTCCACGGCATGTGAGATCTTCCCGGACCGGGGCACGAACCCGTGTCCCCTGCATCAGCAGGCGGACTCTCAACCACTGTGCCACCAGGGAAGCCCTTATATTTTGTTTTAAGTTCTATTGTTACCTTCATTACTGTAACTTTATATGACACACTCAATTATCTATTTTTTAAAGACAGTATATTAAGCAATGACGAAAGTAGCATTCTTCATTTTTTTTCTACCCTTATTTCTTCTTTTCTTTTCTTGTTCTTCTGGTACTTTATATGTATGCTTTTCATATTATGTGCTTAAATATATATATTTTTTATACTATTCTTACATTATGTGATTTATAAAATTTGTATACTTAGGATTCCCACAGTCATTTTAGACTTAGGCTTGTGGCTACCTCACATGGCTACCTCAATTGAGTGGTCACTGCCAGATTTTTTTCTTTTAATAGTTATTCAATTCAGTTCTTAATTTACTTAGGTTTTGCCTTTATATAATTTATATTTTCTGGGTTTTGCAAGTTCAAAGTGATTTTCTCCTGTCTTTATACTTGAATTATTAAAAATCTTCCTCTAGGATTTTTTAAACATAGTGTTTACTATAACTTTATTGTATCCTTGAAGATTGCCCTTGAGAAACCCATGATTAGCTTGGTTTGTTTTATTGTTATAGGTAATCTTTTTGTTTGAAATGTGATAGCGTTATTGAGATATGTTTTTAGGTGGTTGTCCTATAATATATTCATTTTCTCAGACAGAATGGACCATTTTAATCTTTGTATCAAGTATTACTTTCTTTCTGGAAGTTTTCCTGAAATATATCTTAAATTTTTTCCTTGTGTTTTGTTCTCTTTAAGAATATTGATCATATGCATGAAAGATCTCCTTAGTCTGTTTTTTATTAATATAATTTTTCTCTAACCTACTTTAATGAATTGTTTGTTTTGATTTAATTTTGTTTACTTTTTGCAATTTTATCATCCTTTACTCTTTACTATGTTTTCATAAGACTCCTTTCTTTTTTGTGTGTGTGCACTGCTTATAATATGGTATTCATTATTTAATGCTTTTACTCTTTACTCTCCATCTTTTCTTAGATCTGACCTCTTATATTTTACTTTCTTCTATCATTCAACCACATATTCTCTAAACTCTTGTATTTTTACTTTGGGTTCTTTGATTTTTTTTAATGCTTTTTGATTCATCACAATAACTTTTGTCATGATTTTCCTCTGCCTGTTAACATTTCCCAGTGAACAACATTACTTCTATATATGCATTTATGTGCATGTATGTGTAGGTGTGTGAGAGAAAGCAATTTTGTCAATTTCTTCCTTTTTTCTTAAAAATCTTTGGTTCTTTTTGAATATTGTTTACTTTTGAATAAAGTGAATTATCGAGTTCTTGGATTGCGTGTGTAGGAACTTTATGGGAAAAGAACCAAGAGATATTACAGGCTAGTAGGAGTCTCCCTATTTCACAATGAAGTGAAAGTTCTCTCTCTGTCTCTCTTCCTCCCCATCCCCAACTCCCCTGTGTATATGTGTGTTTATGTGTATGTGATAGTTAAGTCTTTGGACATTTATTTTTATTTCTTTAACCTTTGACTTTTTTTTCCATCATGATTCATCAATGAACTGTTTCTTACAAAAAAGGGGTGTCTGTTTCCTTGCTTAATTCCTGGTACTCTTCATTGCCTGGGCATCATGTTCCTTTTTTTTTTTTTCCAAAGATGTGATTATTGTGTTTTGCTTCTTATAATGCACCATCTGTTTTGGTGATTGTGCTCTCTTGACATGTTTAAGATCTGCTCCTGCAGGCTTTTTTTCTTGCATTAATCTCATATCTTGACATCTTTTAATCATATACAGTGGTTTGGGATTATAGATGTTTCTAAATTTTGTCCAAAAAAGACTTTGAATTCTGTTGTTCATGTTTCTTGTTGCTTTGGGAGTGGTATCTGAAAGAAGAGGGCATCTTAACACCAGAAGCCTTTTTGTTATGTTGATTTTAATAGTTTAATCCTTAAATAGAGATACAAAATAGAGAGTGATTAAGAAATTAAGTGGAAGCAAATGTTAAAGATAATTACATTAATAAAAGACAATAAAAAGAACAAAAGGCTATTTAGTGTTGCCATTCTGGATCTATACATTGGTCTATTTTGAAACTTACAGAATAGTTTAGAAAAAAATGAATATAGGACACAACATTGGAATACTTGAGCTTAATGCATGTCTTTGTTAATTATTACCTTCATCATAAGTGCCTTAACAGTCTAAATCTCAGTTTTCTCATCTGTAGAATGGAGATAGTAATGAATTTTTTACAATTATCAGTCACCTAGCAGGCATTCAATAAATGACTGTGTTTGAATACAGTATACTATATGTTCCTTCCAAGTGCCTTTAAAAAACTTTTCTTTTTTATTAATAGCTTTTTAATGATTGAAGACATCAAGGAGGCTGAGTTTATAAATGTGTGAAAACCATAGATGATCATGTTTTAAGAGGATTATGCCTGGCTAAATCTTTGATTTTCAGAATGGACTGAATCCCTAAAAATTCTCCATGCCTACAACATTTGACTGTCCTTTCAAACATCAAACTCCAAACTTTAAACCTGTTTTTGTAATAGAGTCTAATATAACAATGTTATTACCAATTATAATTGTCTTTGAATTTGTGTGTCCACGATATATAATAACACACTTTTTTGTGTGCTGGCCGGGTAATTCTTTCTTTCTTTCTATTATAAAAGAAGTCCTTTACTTTACTGGCTTCTATATTTATAAGAGAAATACATCTCACTGATAACAGCTAATATTAACACAGTGCTTTTCAGTTTCTGTATATTCTCATTTGACCTCATTTAATTATGGAAATCTAGGCCATGAGGTAATGGGTGTTTGACAAAAACAACTGATCCAGACATATGGATCACTCAAAAAATCTGGATTTAAATTCTTCAGGGGTTCTATTCTGGAAACCAAAATTAATCAAATCCAGGTTTTCTGACTAAGATGGAGAGGCATCTTAATGGAAAAATACCGAATTTTGATGTATATCATATGGTCTACTCTTACTCCTAGCTAGCAATATGGAGTTAGATAATTTCTAAAAGATTCATGAATAAGTAAAAGATCTTAATGACATATAAAAGCTTATATTTGAAACTAGGCAAGTCACTTACCTTTACTGAGCCTCCATTGTTTCGTGTGTTTAAAAAGGATAACAATTCTTAACTCTGTTCAATTGTTTTCATTGCAACCACATTTATTGAAAGCCTACCATGGGCCAGATGATGGGATTTAAATGTTTTATAATCAGATAATCAAATGAGCTTTCTGTGTGACATATTTTGTAACCTGCAAAAATACACATAAGTCTCAATGACCATTATTCTTACCTGCTGAGCTATTGGTTAACAAAGAAATTACTTTATTGCTCCTTCTCAGGTAAAATTGCATATATTTTATAGCAACTGTGCTTTACAGAGTGTCTGTGAAAGTCCTGACTGGCCTGCTGGTCTCATTCAGTAAACGAGTTCTACTTACCCAACTTTCTACCCATTTGCAAGGAGTTCTAAGCACAAGAGCTCATTGACTCTACGTGTCTGTTCGTAACTTAATCCTCAAAGACATCACTTCCAAGAATGACACTGGGTAAATTGCATGCAGGACATAATTATTTGAAGCTATCCTGGCAGTAGACATTCATAGGCATGGCCAAGTGCTTTCAGAATGAGCCACCAGTTTCTTCTTCCTCTAGGTACAAACTTGACTATATGGAATCCGCTGAGAGAGTTTTGTCTATATTTGCTCATTCTACTTTCACGTTTAAGGTTAGTGAATTAGAACACTTTTGTGATCAAAACTAGGCATTTCCAATAGAAAGTTCTGTTAAGATCTGTTTGTACTTTCTTCATCATAGTATTCACTTTTTAATTTAATTTAATTTAATTTAATTTAATTTAATTTTTTTTTGCGATACGCGGGCCTTTCACTGTTGTGGCCACTCCCGTCGTGGAGCACAGGCTCCGGACGCGCAGGCTCAGCGGCCATGGCTCATGGGCCCAGCCGCTCCACGGCATGTGAGATCTTCCCAGACCGGGGCACGAACCCGTGTCCCCTGCATCAGCAGGCGGACTCTCAACCACTGCGCCACCAGGGAAGCCCTGTAGTATTCACTTTAAATTATGGGGTGTGTGTGTGTGTGTGTGTGTGTGTGTAATATGTAATTATATCAGTGTCTCACAGATTTGGGTTTGAATCACTTCTAACACTGACTAACTTCAGCTTCTTTCAAGTCATTATTTAGACATCTATGAAATGGGTCTACGTCCTGGTTTTCAGGGTTGTGGTGAGGATTAGGACTCATGTATGTAAAATGCCTAGCAGATTACCATAAACTGGGTGCACAATAATGTTAATTCCCATTTCCTAAACTCTGAGGTAGTAAATAGAACACATTTTTGGAATCAGAAGAATAAGGCTCAAAGGCTCTGAGCTTTGTGACCTATGAAGAATTATTGAGTCTCCTGGAGTTTCTGTTTTTCCATTGTGCAGTGGTAACATCATTCTCTACTAGGCCTTGTGCGCTGTCACTAGGATCAAATGAGATAATGTCCTTAGTAAAAGTGTATTGTGCTATAAGATGTAGTGGGTTGTTAGTATTGATTGAATATTATATAATACTTAAGTAGCATTAATTATAGAGAGCGGTAGAGTAGAAAGAGCATGGGATTTGCTGTCAGAAACTCCTGGCTTCACTTCTCTGCTCTGTGACACATTACCCAATCTCTTAGAACTTTGGTTTTCTCAACTGTGAAACAGGATTGAAAATACTTACCTGATAGGATTATTCTGAAAGTTAAATGAGATAACATATGAGAAAGCACTAAGATTTTGGAACACAGTAGGTTTTCAGTAAATGTTGGTTGATTTTAGTTGAATACAGGAAGATTTAAGTCTCCTAATAGAATTTGAAAGGTACATTTAAACTGGCAGTATTTACAAATCCTTCTTGTTCTCTCTCGTGCCCATATAATTTGCCACTTGAAAATACTTCCATATGCTAGGAGTTGGTCTTCACATTTCTCTGTAGAGTTAAACACATTCATAGGAAAACATAGCAGGGAGGCTAGCTTGCATATAAATACAGGGTACACCATGTGTAAATGTTTTAATTCCATCTCCTTGGAGACACCTGTAAACAATTTTTCAGTCCTATGACCTTATTGCTGTAACTGAGCAAGAGATTCTGCACACAAACATTTGTATTAGTATGAGTTCAATTTTGATTTATGTAGTTTTGATGCCTAGGATATGATGATATGCTAATGTAGCTTTAAAACATTATATATTTTTAATTGTCTCAGTATATTCCCAATCTCAGCTCTTTTGTGGCCGTCAAGTTCACCAGGCCAAAAATGAGTTTCCAACTTCCTTCCTACTTTACAACTTTTTAGACTTCAGTAATAGCTCTTATAGGAATAACTGGGTGTTTCACTATACTCAAAGCCTAGGCTCTATGAGCACAGGAGCATGTATCAAAATATAGATCAGTGGTCCTCTAACTATATAGTTCCCACTAATGCAGTGATTCTACTTAAGGGTTTGGAGTGGGCCCCAAGGATTTCATTTTAACAAACACCCCAAGTGATTTTGAAGAGGGTGTTGTGTAGGATATATTTTGATACACTGGTCTACATCCATGCCTCCAACCTGAGAGTACCATTAATGGGAAGGCACATAAGCAGCTTTCAATATTGAAAGTAACCAGTGGAGTCTGTGCTGAGACTTCCTGAGTTCAGCAAAATGACAGGTTTCTAAGCTTTTGTCTGGATTTCTGTCCACCAAGTTGATGGTAAAACTAGTTACCATTCCACAGTCCTAGAGCAGCTCCAGGCTACTTAGCACGAAAAGGGATTCCCGGATTTAATAACTAGATGCCTTAAAGAGCTTAGTTTCCAAATCTGATGTGGTAGATGCTACAGATTATTTACCTTTTCCTCATACTTTCTTATCTCCATGAAAATCTATATTCTCAGCAATTATCACGCAGCTAAGAATTTCCTGGATTACCTAGATTCTACTAAATTGATACAGTTGTTGGAGACTTGGAGAGCACGTGTGAGATCAGACCTCATTGCAGGAGTATTTGGATCCTGTGGTGCAGCTGTGGTGAAAGTTTTACTTTCTGGTACCTTTTGGCATGACTGCTAAGCAGCAGGTGACAACAGCAATAGGGTACCTGCTACAGAGATTCAATGGTGTGGTTGGACATTCCTCCCGACAATGTAATTCCAGGCTGCGTAGCATTCAGTCTTATTGCCCTGGCCATCCAGTAAGTTCTGTGAGCTATCTGCTACCCTCTAATAATAGACCTTTCCGCTTGAGCCGGATATAATGGCTTCTGTTGTCTGCACCTAAGCAGCCTTTAAGTTAGCTAGGCTTGACACATTTAATGAGTTTAAAGCCAGAATATTCTTCCACCTACCTACACAGACTCGTCTTCTCTCTCCTTCCTTGATGAAAGCACGAAACTCTAGGTCATTATGTAGCCCACGTCTACCTCCTTTGATGTGTGGCACGATCCCAGTCCAGGCATGAAACTGTTTTAGGTTACTTGTATGTAAAAATTGCTGACTTTCCCAAGCATTCATTCTAAGGGTGTAGACTATACCTTTCTAGGCATTTTTTCCTATATACCTTTTGTTAGGAAGGAAGGTTCTCTTCCTTCATTTTCCCAATTCATCCCTAGGAAATTAGCCCCTATAATATAGGGATAATTTTAGAACTATTGATATGTAATGGCCTCAGAAATTATATAGAACAGTAGTCTTTTTTTTTTTTTTTTTTTTTTTGCTGTACACGGGCCTCTCACTGTTGTGGCCTCTCCCGTCGCGGAGCACAGGCTCCGGACGCGCAGGCCCAGCGGCCATGGATCATGGGCCCAGCCGCTCCGTGGCATGTGGGATCCTCCCGGACCAGGGCACGAACCCACGTCCCCTGCATCGGCAGGCGGACTCTCAACCACTGTGCCACCAGGGAATCCCTAGAACAGTAGTCTTAATAAGTATAACACCAGCAGTAATAACATTGATAACATTTGTTATTAAAATACCAATAGCTGTGATATCTTGAGTAATTACTCTTCTCCATGTAACATGCTAAGGTTTTGCATAAAGTATCTCATTTAATAATCGATGAAGTCTCAGGCTGTCTCATGACCCCTAATCCAGTTTCAGTTTTGCTTCACATTTCTGTTGCTACTAGAAACCTCAAGTCATGGAGAGGTAATTCTGTATTATCCATAAATGTTATTCACTAATTTCAATGTTTCTCATAGACAGTGTGTGAATATACTTCAGGGAGTTAAAAAAAATAAGCAACAGTGTAATGTGAAAGTAACTGGCAGGCAACCTGCCCAAACATGCCTTGAAAAAGCAATATTCTTTAAGTGCTGGTCTGCCTTGGGACTCCGTCTCAGTTGCTTTTGTTGGTTGGCCTCTATCAGAATAGCCTGCAAAGAGAATTGTCACTGCTGTGGTCCAGGATGGATTGATGATTTTATTGCACAGTGCCTGGTACACAGTAGGTGTTCAACATGAATGAGTTATCCTGGTTCTTCTGGCTGTGGCCCCAAGGGACATGAGGGTGAGTGCAGGCCCTTATCAAGGATATTGTGTGTCCTCATTTGTGCAGTAGTTGCCCCAAATAGGTCTGCTCTGAGATGTCACTTCCTTCTAGGAGGCATTTATCTCTATTTGCAAGAACTTGCCGCTCTCTGTGTCTGTTATTGCCCAAAGGTCACCTAAAATGGAGAGCTTTTATTAGCTGCAGTGAGAAGATGTACTTTCCCTTGAATGCTCTCGGCCAAGTGCCTTTCCCGTTCTCTTATTAGCAAAGGAATGGATGACTTCTTCACTTGCCTAGCTCTGTGGATCTCCCCCCACCCCTAATCCTCTTTATACTTAATAATCCTCCTCCTGGGTTCTGTCTTTTCCCCAGAAGGGAATGATGGAAGATCTGTTTTCCTTACTTTCTGAGGGTGGGGTCACCAATTTACCTATGAAAATGTAAACTCATGAAGGATTTCCCCCACTGTTGAAACCATGGCTGCCATCCTTCTTCTGCATGGTACAGTTAACTTACTCCAGGTGTGTGTGAGGGTTGTACTTAACCACTTCCTTTGCCCTGTCATATGGATGACACAAGCAGGGAATGATTGACAACACGAAGAAGTGGAGCCAGTGGAACAAGACTTGTATTTGGCTCCCACTCTGCAAGCTCCAGATTCCTGTTGAAAAGAGATAGACCCATGGCTGACATGAAGCTCTTGTGATAAGAAATTTTCAGCTTCTGGTTGGTTCATCATTCATGGCCTAAGAGCAGGGGAAATGTACTTTTTTTGAGAATCTGAAAACGCCACAAACTCTAAATCCCATTCATTTGTATTTCTCTTCAGAAAAGGAGGTGGAGCATGGGGGAGGCCTCCGTTGATGAGGATTAAACTCACAAAACAGGATAATTCCTAGAGTTGTGCCAACATTACCAGCTACTAATATGGAGTATCTATCGCTGGCACCAGCTTGCCAATGGGCTCAGGAACCTTCTGGGCTGCATTCAGTTGGCATTGGCAAATTACCTGCAGAGCAATTCATGCTGTCAGGATCATTTTATAGCACCTTAAACAGAAGAAAAAAGAAAAATGCAAAAAGAAAAAAAAAATCATTGTTTCTTTTTCTACCCTCTTCTAAGCAATGGATGTTATACTTAGAATTATATCTGGGTTTCAGCAAATCACTCGTATCAGTGATCCCTCCAAGCATATCTACCAAAGGAAAAATTTCAAAACCCATAAACTTGGGAGTGGTGGCTTAATATCCAAGGACAGAATCAAGGTTCCAAGTGATAGAATAAGAGGCTGAAAACCAAGGTGAGGTATAGCATAGTTGGACATCAAGTCCCTCAATTAAATAAAAAAGTCAATTATCTAAGTTTTGAATAGCATGACTTAATTGTTGTTCTTGTGAAAAATATATACAAGGGTTGAACTGACTGTAAGGTCGTTATGAATCAGTTGTCTAATGTGGCACTAGACTCTAAGCTCCTTAAGGTTAAAAATCATGTCCTCTTTGAGTTATTGCCAATGCTGAGATAGTGTTTGGAAAATATCAGTAATAAATACATATTTGTGGGAGGTGGATTGCTAAATGTGATCCTAGAGGTATAGAAAAAGATTCTAAAGTGATGAGAAAAACATTGGTAAAAAGAGGAGAGGAATGTGATGAGGTTGTGGAAGTTTGCAGAAACCACATTACAGAGAAAGCAAAGAATGAGGGCTGGCTTCCCTTGGCAAAGTGAGATTCAGTAAGGCGACGTTCCATGACAGTTGCATTTAATTTTTTTTTTAATTTTATTTTATTATTATTTTTTTATACAGCAGGTTCTTCTTAGTTATCTCTTTTATACATATTAGTGTATATATGTCAATCCCAATCTCCCCCCCGAACCCACCTACCCCGCTTTCCCCCCTTGATGTCCATACGTTTGTTCTCTACAGCCGTGTCGCTATTTCTGCCTTGCCAACAGGTTCATCTATACCATTTTTCTAGGTTCCACATATATGCGTTAATATACAATATTTGTTTTTCTCTTTCTTACTTACTTCACTCTGTATGACAGTCTCTAGGTCCATCCACGTGTCTACAAATGACCCAATTCCATTCCTTTTTATGGCTGAGTAATATTCCATTGTATATATGTACCATATCTTCTTTATCCATTCGTCTGTCGATGGGCACTTAGGTTGCTTCCATGTCCTGACTATTGTAAATAGTGCTGCAGTGAACATTGTGGTACATGGCTCTTTGAATTATGGTTTTCTCAGGATATATGCCCAGTAATGGGATTGCTGGGTCATATGGTAGTTCTATTTTTAGTTTTTTAAGGAACCTCCATACTGTTCTCCATAGTGGCTGTATCAATTTACATTCCCACCAACAGTGTAAGAGGGTTCCCTTTTCTCCACACCCTCTCCAGCATTTGTTGTTTGTAGATTTTCTGATGATGCCTGTTCTAATTGGTGTCAGGTGATACCTCATTGTAGTTTTGATTTGCATTTCTCTAATGATTAGTGATGTTGAGCATCCTTTCATGTGTTTGTTGGCCATCTGTATATCTTCTTTGGAGAGATGTCTATTTACGTCTTCCATCCATTTTTGAATTGGATTGTTTGTTTTTTTGATACTGAACTACATGAGCTGCTTGTATATTTTGGAGATTAATCCTTTGTCAGTTGCTTCATTTGCAAATATTTTCTCCCATTCTGAGGGTTGTCTTTTGGTCTTGTTTATGGTTTCCTTTGCTGTGCAAAAGCTTTGAAGTTTCATTAGGTCCCATTTGTTTATTTTTGTTTTTATTTCCATTTCTCTCGGAGGTGGGTCAAAAAGGCTCTTGCTGTGATTTATGTCATAGAGTATTCTGCCTATGTTTTCCTCTAAGAGTTTGATAGTGTCTGGCGTTACATTTAGGTCTCTAATCCATTTCGAGTTTTTTTTGTGAATGGTGTGAGGGAGTGTTCTAATTTCATTCTTTTACATGTAGCTGTCCAGCTTTCCCAACACCACTTATTGAAGAGGTTGTCTTTTCTCCGTTGTATATTCTTGCCTCCTATATCAAAAATAAGGTGACCATATGTGCGTGCGTTTATCTCTGGGCTTTCTATCCTGTTCCATTAATCTGTATTTCTGTTTTTGTGCCAGTACCATACTGTCTTGACTACTGTGGCGTTGTAGTATAGTCTGAAGTCCAGGAGCCTGATTCCTCCAGCTCTGTTTCACTTTCTCAAGATTGCTTTGGCTCTTCAGAGTCTTTTGTGTTTCCATTCAAATTGTGCAATTTTTTGTTCTAGTTCTGTGAAATATGCCATTGGTAGTTTGATAGGGATTGCATTGAATCTGTAGATTGCTCTGGGTAGTATAGTCATTTTCACAATATTGATTCTTCCAATCCAAGAACATGGTATATCTCTCCATCTGTTTGTATCATCTTTAATTTCTTTCATCAGTGTCTTATAGTTTTCTGCATACAGGTCTTTTGTCTCCTTAGGTAGGTTTATTCCTAGGTATTTTATTCTTTATGTTGCAATGATAAATAGAAGTGTTTCCTTAATTTCTCCTTCAGATTTTTCATCATTAGTGTGTAGGAACGTAAGAGATTTCTGTGCATTAATTATGTATCCTGCTACTTTATCAAATTCATTAATTAGCTCTAGTAGTTTTCTGGTGGCATCTTTAGGATTCTCTATGTATAGTGTCATGTCATCTGAAAAGAGCAATAGTTTTACTTCTTCTTTTCCAATTTGGATTCCTTTTATTTCCTTTTCTTCTCTGATTGCTGTGGCTAAAACTTGCAAAACTATGTTGAATAATAGTGTTGAGAGTGGGTAACTTTGTCTTGTTCCTGATATTAGTGAAAATGGTTTCAGTTTTTCACCATTGAGAACGATGTTGGCTGTGGATTTGTCATATATGGCCTTTATTATGTTGAGGTAGGGTCCCTCTATGCCTACTTTCTGGAGAGTTTTTGTCATAAATGGGTGTTGAATTCTGTCAAAAGCTTATTCTGCATCTATTGAGATGATCATATGGTTTTTATTCTTCAATTTGTTAATATGGTGTGTCACATTGATTGATTTGCATATATTGAAGAATCCTTTTATTCCTGGGGAAAATCCCACTTGATCATGGCGTATGATCCTTTTAATATGTTGTTGGATTCTGTTTGCTAGTATTTTGTTGAGGATTTTTGCATCTATATTCATCAGTGATATTGGTCTGTAATTTTCTTTTTTTGTAGCATCTCTGTTTGATTTTGTAATCAGGGTGATAATGGGCTCATAGAATGAGTTTGGGAGTGTTCCTTCCTCTGCGATTTTTTTGAAGAGTTTGAGAAGGATAGGTGTTAGCTCTTCTCTAAATGTTTGATAGAATTCACCTGTGAAACCATCTGGTCCTGGACTTCTGATTGTTGGAAGATTTTTAATCACAGTTTCGATTTCATTCCTTGTGATTGGTCTGTTTATATTGTCTGTTTCTTCCAGGTTCCGTCTCGGAAGTTTATACCTTTCTAAGAATTTGTCCATTTCTTCCAGGTTGTCCATTTTATTGGCATGGAGTTACTTGTAGTAGTCTCTTAGGATGCTTTGTATTTCTGTGGTGTCTGTTGTAACTTCTCCTTTTTCATTTCTAATTTTATTGATTTGAGTCCTCTCCCTCTTTTTTTGATGAGTCTGGCTAAAGATTCAATAATTTTGTTTATCTTCTCAAAGAACCAGCTTTTAGTTTTATCGATCTTTGCTATTGTTTTCTTTGTTTCTATTTCATTTATTTCTGCTCTGATCTTTATGATCTCTTTCCTTCTGCTAACTTTGGGTTTTGTTTGTTCTTCTTTCTCTAGTTCCTTTAGGTATAAGGTTAGATTGTTTACTTGAGATTTTTCTTTTTTCTTGAGGTAGGCTAGTATAGCTATAAAGTTCCCTCTTAGAACTGCTTTTGCTGCATCCCATAGGTTTTGGATCATTGTGTTTTCATTGTCATTTGTCTCTAGGTATTTTTTGATTTCCTCTTTGATTTCTTCAGTGATCTCTTGGTTATTTAGTAATGTACTGTTTAGCCTCCATTCGTTTGTATTTTTTAAAAATTTTTTCCTGGTAATTGATTTCTAATCTCATAGCGTTGTGGTCGGAAATGATGCTTGATATGATTTTAATATTCTCAAATGTACCGAGGCTTGATTTGTGACCCAAATGTGATCTATCCTGGAGAATGTTCCGTGTGCACTTGAGAAGAAAGTGTAATCTGCTGTTTTCGATGGAATGTCCTATAAATATCAGTGAAATCTATCTGGTCTATTGTGTCATTTAAAGCTGTTGTTTCCTTATTAATTTTCTGTCTGGATGATCTGTCCATTGATGTGAGTGAGGTGTTAAAAGTCCCCCATTATCATTGTGTTACTGTCAGTTTCCTCTTTTATAGCTGTTAGCAGTTGCCTTATGTATTGAGGTGCTCCTACGTTGGGTGCATATATATTTATAATTGTTACATCTTCTTTTTGGATTGATCCCTTCATCATTATGTAGCGTCCTTCCTTGTCTCTTGTAACATTCTTTATTTTAAAGTCTATAATATATGATATGAGTATTGCTACTCCAGCTTTCTTTTGATTTCCATTTGCATGGAATATCTTTTTCCATCCCCTCACTTTCAGTCTGTATGTGTCCCTAGGTGTGAAGTGGGTCTCTTGTAGACAGCATATGTATGGGTCTTATTTTTGAATCCATTCATGAGCTTGTGTCTTCTGGTTAGAGCATTTAATCCATTCACATTTAAGGTCATTAATGATGTGTGTGTTCCTATTACCATTTTCTTAATTGTTTTGTGTTTGTTTTTGTAGGCCCTTTTCTTCTCTTGAGTTTCCCACTTAGAGAAGTTCCTTTAGCATTTGTTGTAGAGCTGGTTTTGTGATGCTGAATTCTCTTAGCTTTTGCTTGTCTGTAAAGGTTTTAGTTTCTCCATTGAATCTGATTGAGATCTTTGCCGAGTAGAGTAATCTTGGTTGTAGGTTCTTCCCTTTCATTACTTTAAATATATCGTGCCACTCCCTTCTGGCTTGTAGAAATCAGCTATTAACCTTATGGGAGTTCCCTTGTTGCTTTTAATAATTTTTCTTTGTCTTTAATTTTTGTAAGTTTGATTACTATGTGTCTCGGTGTGTTTCTACTTGGGTTCATCCTGCCTTGGACTCTCTGCGCTTCCTGGACTTGGGTGGCTATTTCCTTTCCCATGTTAAGGAAGTTTTTGAGTATAATCTCTTCAAATACTTTCTCGGGTCCTTTGTCTCTCTCTTCTCCTTCTGGGACCCCTGTAATGCGAATGTTCGTGTGTTACTTGTTGTCCCAGAAGTCTCTTTAGCTGTCTTCATTGCTTTTCAATTTTTTTTGTTTATTCTGTTCCATGGCAGTGAATTCCACCATTCTGTCTTCCAGGTCACTTATCCATTCTTCTGCCTCAGTTATTCTGCCATTCATGCCATCTAGTGTATTTTTTATTTCAGTTACTGTATTGTTCATCTCTGTTGTTTTGTTCTTTAATTTCTAGGTCTTTGTTAAACATTTCTTGCATCTTCTCGATCTTTGCCTCCATTCTTTTTCCGAGGTCCTGGATCATCTTCACTATCATTATTCTGAATTCTTGTTCTGGAAAGTTACCTATCTCCACTTCATTTAGTTGTTTTTCTGGGGTTTTATCTTGTTCCTTCATCTGGTACATAGTCCTCTGCCTTTTCATTTTGTCTGTCTTTCTGTGAATATGGTTTTTGTTCCATAGGCTGCAGGATTGTAGTTCTTCTTGCTTCTGCTGTCTGCCTTCTGGTTGATAAGGCTATCTAAGAGGTTTGTGAAAGCTTCCTGGTGGGAGGGACTGGTGGTGGGTAGAGCTGGGTGTTGCTCTGGTGGGCAGATCTCAGTAAAACTTTAATCCATTTGTATGCTGATGGATGGGGCTGAGTTTCCTCTTGTTTGTTGTTTGGCCTGAGGTGACCTAGCACTGCAGCCTACCTGGCTCTTTGGTGGGGCTAATGGCGGACTCCAGGAGGGCTCATGTCAAGGAGCGCTTCCCAGAATTTCCACTGTCAGTGTCCTCATCCCTGTGGTGAGCCACCGCCACCCCCCGCCTCTGCAGGAGACCCTCCAACACTAGTTGGTAGGTCTGGTTCAGTCTCCTATGGGGTCACTGCTCCTTTCCCCAGGGTCCTCATGTGCACACTACTTTGTGTGTGCCCTCCAAGAGTGAGTCTCTATTTCCCCCAGTCCTAAGTCCTGTAGTCAAATCCTGCTAGTCTTCAAAGTCTGATTCTCTGGGAATTCCTCCTCCCATTGCTGGACCCCCAGGTTGGGAAGCCTGACGTGGGCCTCAGAACCTTCACTCCAGTGGGTGGACTTCTGTGGTATAATTGTTCTCCAGTTTGTGAGTCACCCACCCAGCGGTTATGGGATTTGATTTTGTTGTGATTGTGCCCCTCCTACCATCTCCTTGAGGCTTCTCCTTTGTCTTTGGATGTGGGGTATCTTTTTTGGTGAGTTCCAGTGTCTCCCTGTCGATGATTGTTCAACAGTTAGTTGTGATTCTGGGGCTCTGGCGAGAGGGAGTGAGCGTACGTCCTTCTGTTCTGCCATCTTGAAGCAGTCTATTTAATTTTTTGACGAGTATAATTTTGCTTATTTTATCTCCAGAGAACAAATTATTTTCAGTTACAAAAACAACAGAGAGGCAATTTTCCCTAAATATTAGGGAGATTTTTGAACCTTGTATGGCAGAAACTGCTAGTTCTTCTCCAATATCCCTTGTTCTTTTTTTGTTATTTTAGTAGAATCTTGATTTTTGGATAAGCCTACGGGGGTCTGGGATAAAGAATTCCTTTTAGCCATGCATGGAATGTAACTGAGCCCTGGTCAACTGGAATTGGGGAAGAATGATGTATATATGACTTCGGGTCTGGTTGGATCCTCAAAAGGAAGTCTGTGCCTCTCCCCTTCCTCCTTTCTCTTTCTTGCTCATGGAAATGTAATCTCATGTGAGAATAGGAGCTGGAAAAGCCGCTTTGGGCCCTGGAATGGAAGCTGCATTTTGAAGATAGCAGAATGGAAGAGAGATATAACCAGGATCCCTAACGATTGTAGAGCTGCCATAGCAGACTTTGCCCAGAACCCAGAAGTGGCCCATTCCTCCTCCTTAGTAAAGCTAAAACTTAATGAATTATATTTTAGATGGAAATTCTCACTCTCTTTTGTGAATCAACTGTAGGTTTTTCCTTGATGGTTGCCATGAGGCTTTCTTTCTGGGAGATATTGGTGAGCTGTAGTGAGACAGAGGGACAGTGCAAACATGGCATCCCCTGGCTTACCTTCCTTGAGAGCACCTGTTTCTTTCACATAGTGTCTGGGCACTTTTCAAGGGGCTACTTCTGTGTTGGACCCTGGGGCAGGTGAGTCTACACATGGGTGCTTTAAGAGCCATTCCTCAATTCCCCACAGCCCTGTGAGTCTCGTGGGCATAAGCCCCATCGGTCCTGAAAGCCAGGTGTTTTAGGGCCTTGTCTCTCAGGTGCTGGTGTTAAAACTTGGGGCGCCCTGTGTGACATATGAATCCTTTGCTCCTCAGGGAGAAGCTCTGGCCTTTGAGTTCCCTCCTGATTGTGAGTCACTGTGCCAAGAGTGGGGTTCATGGTGAGCTTGTGTCTCAGCCTTTCCTACCTGCTTCAATGTGGTTTCCCTCTTGTTTGCCTCATGTGAAGGGGTCGCTCTGCCAGTGTTCAGGTTTCCTTAGAGGAAATTGTTCCATATATAGCTGTAGATTTGGTGTGTACATTCAGGATCTTCCTATGTTGCCATCTTGAACTGAAACCTTGGAGGGAAATTCTAAACGTTGTTATGAGACAGTCGTGAGAGTATAATCACCATCTCTCCTGTTAATGGCTCCAATCTAGAGTGTCATGGATATCTCGTTAGGTTTAGGAGGTGTCACACCCTGGAAAGTCTGAGAGTGGTCCACATACTGATCATATTTTAGGCATACATCTTTCAAGAACTAGATGCAGAGTATTATACTAATGAGCTTTGTCAACCATTTTTTAAAAAAATCTGACATTAACACAGTAACTGGAACAAGAAACTGGCAGGTCCCCATTTCCCTCTTTACAGCCAGGTTTCTGGTCTTTATGTGGGGTTTAGACTGTGGGAAAATCTTCCTGTTGCTTTCGTTTACTGCTGCCATTTTCCTGGAGCCCATGATGGGATGGATTTTCCTCTCCCTCCTCTAGGCTTCTACAGGTCATGGAATTGACAGGTATGACTCTCCAGTTTTCATAGACTTACATTTCATTAGGCCCTACCTGCTGGGATAGTTCAAGGAGAGGTAACTTTGGTTCTTTCTTTCACTCTCACCATTGACTTTCTCTGCATTTTCTGTCCCCATTCCTGTGTCTCTTCAGGGACACTTCCATCCAGCTCCTTTTGCAAGTTTCTTCTTCTATTATGAGCTCTTCTTTTATTCAACTACCCATTCATCCAACAAACATTTGCTGAGCACCTATTAGCAATTCACATCCTCAGCAATGCACTTCACACACAGAGATGAATAAGACCCGTTTACACATTCAACAAATGATTTTTATGCTAGGCAGAGTGTATACAACAGTGAGCAAGATAGATTCTCAAAGAGCTTTAAGCTAGTGAGGGAGCTGAACCCGAGGGGAGGAATACAGACGCACCAGCAAATGGTAGTTAACTTAATCCCTGTTACTGTTCCAGGTGCTTTACATGAATCATCTCATGTAATCATCACACAAACTAACCAGGCAGATAGCTTTCTTGTTTCCATTTTACAGAGGCAGGAATTGAGGAACAGAAAGATAAGTCATGTGCCCAAGGCCACACGACGTGATGCTGTAAAATGATGGAGCTAAGTGTTTTCACTGCAGACCCTGAATTATTAGCCAGGGGTGGAGATAGACTGCCTTTGTAAGAAAGAGTATTTTATCACTGAGATTGTTTAGAATTGCAGGTACATAAAACTTTTAGTGCATTTTTTCCTTTTTTCTTTTTTTTTTTTTTTACATATTCTACATATAACGCACCCTTTATTGCCTGCATCCTAGCAGACCACTCCTACCACTCCCCTTAGTACTTCCTCTGTTTTTAACCACTGTATTCTACTGCTTCCCTGATCACTGTAACACAAGTGGGAGAAATGAAAAAGGACTATGGGAGCCTGAAGGAAATGAATTAATCCAGAGGGTTGGAAGAAGCTAGCGGAGTTGATGCTTTAGCTAAGCCTTAAACCATAAGTGGAAGTTTGCTAAGCAAAGTGGGTGAGAGGTGAGGGGTGCAGGAAAGGGTACTCCAAGCAGAAGAAACTGCTTGAGTGAGGGCGTGGAGACAAAAACCATATGTGCAGAAACTGACAAAGTAGTTTGGTGTTACCAGATCCAAAAGTCAGAGACAAAACTTGCTGGTAGACAAGTAAGCAGCGGCCAGATATTATACAGGCACACGTACTAGTCTAAGAAGCTTGAACTTCATCCTGAGTATAATAGGGATCATTAAGGGATTTCAGCGAGGGTGACGTGGTCAGATCGGAGTTTTAGCAAAACACGCTTGAGGATGGATGGAAGGGAGACAAGACCAGAGACAGAAGTCTGTCTTTTCCAACTGCCTCTGAATTGTATTCCTCTCCAACTTAACCTCCTGTACCATCCTCATGAAACAGCTAAGACAGGAAAATCAGGAACTGTTTGCACAGCAGATAGGGGACCCTCTTCAAAAATGCAACAGCTCTGGCCAAGGAGCTACTGCTCAGAACATATGTCGCCGAGACCCGGGACAGTCGTGGTTAATTTGGGGAAGGCTGTGCATCTCAATAAAAGCATCTCTGTGAGCTAACTGTGTCAGCTTCTCACTCCAGCCAGTAACAAATTACTCCATCTCTGGCAGAAGTGTACTTGCTGACTATTTCATGTGGTAACACTGGATTTGCAACATGAAACACTAGTGTTAGCTAAGGGTATAGCTAGCAATTTGAAATTGGTACACACAGCAGTCAGTGTATTTCTCCCTGTTCCCATCGTCCCCCAAAGTAGGCTTGCCATTAAACCCAGTGTGAGATGCTGCCCAGTGGGGACACTCCCACTCACAGCCAGCTGCAAGCCCTCACCCTCTCCCCATTCCTCTCTCTCTGCTTCTCTGTCTCTCTTGTACAGACACAGAAGAAATAATACAAACCAGCATTAGGTTAGGGCTTTTGAGTTTACTTTTTCATCCAGCCTCTTGCTTTCTCATCCCTTCACAGTCCATGGAGGAGAAGAGAGGATACAGAGAGAGAGAAAGAGAGGCAGGGAGGAAAGCAGTAAAGAACAACACAGTTTCTGTACATGGATGGGCAGTTTATTACCTTGACTGGGGACTAGCAAGGAAGAAACAGGGAAGCCAGCTAAATTTATTTTGACAATCACTTACTGAACCCTTATGCTAGGCTCTGAGGACCCAAAGATGATTAAGACAGGGTCTCTACCTTCGGGTTGTATCAGTTAGGTTGTGGGGACATATGCACCACGCAAAATGACAGAGGGGTATGATTAGTACAAAAGCAGCCTGAGGAAGGACTGGAAATCCTAGGGTAATGGGAAAGAGAGGGAATCTTCAGGACGGGGTATCCTGGCTGCAGAGTTCCCCAGACATACACAAGGGAGAGGAAATATTCCAGCTAGAGAGAGCATTGTGAGCATACATACAGAGGCAGGAAACAGCATTGCTTAATCCCAGAACTGGAAGTGGTCCGGGTGGCAGGAGCAGAATCTGTGCAGGATGGTGGAGAAGCAGCAAGGGACTAGACCCAAGAGGTGGTCACATGGCAGAGTGGAGGCTGGGAACATGGTGCTAGAATCCATGTGCATTTTACTAAAGAAAATAGAGAGCTAGTGAGTTTTCACTGGGGGAAGTAACATGGTCAGATCCATGTTTCTAAAGGATTCCTCCTGTGGCAATGTGGGACAACAGGAGGGAAAGATTGAAGACAGGAACATAAGAGGCTGTCTGTGGGAGACACGATGGCCCTGAATTAAGGTGTTTTCAGTGGAGATGGTGACAGGGATGGGTCTAAGGAACAGATAGCTGATAATTGTCATGGGTCATGATGGTAACACCTTTCAGTGCTCTACTCTTCTATAAATTACAAAGAGAAGCTAGTCCTATGTTTTTCGGTCTTCTCTTTATCTTCCATCTAAGGCAGCACCTGTAGAATTGTGGTTAATTCCACCAACTGCGGGGTCAGACAACCTGAATGCCAATTTCAGCTCCACTGCTTAATGGTTATGGATCCTTTGAACAAGGAAGTAGCTTCTTATTGCCTTGTTTATGCAATGGAGACATATCTAATGATGTCACCTACTTCATTGGATTGTTGTAAAGTGGTTTTAATTGTAGTTGCTGAAGACCAATTGCTGGAATTTCTATTTCTGCTTCACCATTTCCCAGGTTTGTGACTTTGGACAACTCACTTAACATTTAAAACAGACTTTAGAAAAGGCAATCATTTCTTCAATGAGTAACTGAATAGCCTACATTTGTAATATTTTCCAGAGGTCATCTTTGAACATCTTTGAACATCTTTGAACATACTAATAAGTATGGTTTTGGGAACTGAGCAAAGAGAATCTGTTCTTAAAATGATAATAATTACTTTCACTTGCATATCACTTTACAGTTTTAACCTACTTTAATAATCATTTCCTCATTGACATTGGCCTATCCTTCTGACTCTTTCTGTAAAATTACTGATGGATTACTGGTCACTCAAATATCCCAGCAGCTGGAATTGACAAATTAATGGTCAGTGTTTATCTTGCGTCTCCTCTTGTAGGCACATGTTATAGAGGCAGCTGTTATGCAGCGGAAATTGCTTAGAATGAAGCGTTGGAAGACCTGGGTTTAAATCTCAATCCTGTCATTTATCATTCAGGTGCCTTGAAAACATTGCTTAAATCCTTTGACCCTGTAGAGTTTCATGTATGTATAAGCACATGTGAAAATGCATATACAAATGGCTCAAGTGGAGCCTCGGAGGGCAGGGAAAAATCCAGAAAAAAAGGGAGATGAGAAGGGAAGGTTTTCTAGGAAAGAACAGTGGTCCTATGGGCTTTTGTTAATTATTCAGGCCATTCTCCATAAGTCCAACTCAGAGACTAGGAATCTGTGATGTTGGCCACTTCCAAACCCTCAACCTTTTTTTTTTTTTTTTTTTTTTTTAAATCTAATAGGGACTCAGGAAGCCTTCTCCAAGGCACTTTCCAATAGTACTTCCTCCTTCCCCTTTTTCAGGGGGTAAAAGATTCTAGTGAAAGCATATTAATTTCAGAGTCATTGAATCTGAGTTCAAATTCCCACTCTGCTGCATCCTAATTATGTGACCTTGGGCCAGTTAATTAACCCCAGGACCTCCAACTTCTCCACACATCGTGTTGTTGAGAGACTTCGTCAGAAAATGAATGTGGAACTCCCTGCACAGACCCTGGCATATAGCAGAAGTTCAATGTTCCTTTTGTTCTGAATTTCCTTCTTTCTTTTCTTCCCTCCACCACTTGGTCTTTCCTTCCTCTCTCCCTCCCTTCTGCTGGCTCCTCTGACCCTCTTCTCCTTTGACTAAGTGGATGCAGTTCTGGAGACAGAATGGCTTACAGTTCATTTCAGGACACGGATATTTTGAGCTGTTTGTTTTCCAGCTTACACTCATGTTTTCCAATTCAGGTTATGTTTCCTGCTGGAAAACTGGGCCCTCACAAGAGCTTTTGGCAGCCACAGACTGATTTGGTTGAGAACCATCTCTTCCTTGGCAGGCAGTCGCGGAGAGCCACTCTGTGTGTGCGGGCGGTAATTCACACTCGCTCTCTGAGGTTGGACTGCTCGCCAAAGTCACTACCCACACAGCTCCATCTCCCCTGAGATGGAGACATCCTTTTCCAGCTTAATGGTTATATGCCTCCTTGGAAGTAGAATGCAGAAGCACTGGAATAGACAAAGCCGAGCTTTGCTCGTATCCTCCCTCAGAAGCTGCGTATGGACTACTGTGTCTTTAAGACCCTGTCAAGGGGATGAATTGGAGGAAAGCCCAGGCCAATAGTGTGGAAATTAGTCCTCACCTACTGGGATGTTCCCTCCTTCCTAGGCCTTGCCTTATTCATCCTTGCTGGCGTTGATAGTGGAACTTAGGTAGCCATATTTGGTGCTGCCTGTACTTTATGTCTTGTCTCCCATTCAATCTATTTAGATTGTTATCCCATCCAGAAGATGACCAGTATTTTATGTTGGCTTTTTCATTTTTTAGTTTTGCCTTCAATATTCCACATTGAGCCTAACTTAACATGTCTAAAACCAAACATAGTAATTGTACCCCTGCTTTTCCTGGGCTCCTCGGTTCAGGGAAGACCTTCAATAGCTCAGTAGTACAAGCTGGAGACCTGGGGGTCATCTCAGACTCTTCCAAATCCCCGTGTGTCCTCTCTCTACTCAGTCACTTCGGACTGGCTATCTTCTAAATGTTCCTTGAATTTGTTCTTACTATTCCTAATTACCCAATCCTAGTACTCTAATACAGAGTTTATCATTTCTCATTTTGATTATTACAAAATCCCCGTACCCCCCCTTTTTCTGATCTAATATATTTGAAACTCAAATGTGATTGTGTATCTCCTTTGCTTAAAATCTGTCACTAGTTCTCCAACCATTAGCCATCGGATTAAGTTGAAATGTAGGAAATGAGTTCATCCTACACCATTCCCTCTCCCTCTCCCTCTCCTACACTTTGGCTCCTATAATTCCAGAAAACCCTGGACAACGTCATGACTCCTATATCTTTGATCCTATAATTTCTTCTACTTGAAAAGTCCTCCATCACATATTCTGCCTTGTTCATTCAAAAAATTACTACCAGTTGCGGGCTTCCCTGGTGGCGCAGTGGTTGAGAGTCCGCCTGCCAATGCAGGGGACACGGGTTCGTGCCCTGGTCCGGGAAGATCCCACATGCCGCGGAGCGGCTGGGCCCGTGAGCCATGGCCGCTGAGCCTGTGCGTCCGGAGCCTGTGCTCCGCAACGGGAGAGGCCACAACAGTGAGAGGCCTGCGTACTGCAAAAAAAAAAAAAAAAAAAAAAATTACTACCAGTTGCAACATCTAGTGTAAACAGCTCCTGTGTTTAAAACAGAGTTTGAAAACACTGAACTCAGTAATCTCTACTGTGCTTTCCAGCTTGAAAATCCATGATTCTGTGAAATCTTGCATTTCACATTCAGAGTCACCTGCTTTCTTTCATCTTTATTTTTTTCCTGGATGCCAGAACAATACCTGCTTTAGAAACTGTGTTGCAGGCTGACAACGCCCTTTAAAAGAAGTCAGAAATTGAAGATCAAATCCATAGACATATCACCAGCACTGTTAGTGGAAATGAGACGCAGAGCAGAAATGGTAGGGGAAAAAAATGCCCCAATTCTAGTAGAAAGAGAATGTGAGTTCAGAGATCTCATGGGACTTGACATTTCCATCGATCATGGCCGGCAAGCATGGAAGGGGAATGTCTTGGTTTAATGCAAATCCTCTGGATCTAGTTAACCATTTGGAAATCATGAATAACAATCACCTTCTTCATTAAGACACAGTTCTTGTCACCAGCCATAATAAATACATATCATATTGCCCATGCGTCAATGTTACAGTGTTCTTCTGGAACAGTCCCCTGGGATATGCATCCATGTACGCGTGCACTTGCATGCACGCACACACTCACACACAAACTTACTTAATAAACCTCTTGTCCTCTGAAACACAAAATAAGGCTGATTGATAAACAGATGGATAAGTGCTATTGCTCTCTGTCTCAATTTAAAGCACCCTATCCAAACCATGTCTTTAACCTTCCCACCAGCATATAGCCATCCCAGAGGGAGTTTCCACATCTAGGCCCTGCACATTTCTATGCCTTCTTGTTTCTTTACCATCTGTGCTCCTCATGCCTTGCTATGCTCCCCCATTTACCAGCATCCTGCATTTTCCTCTCCCGACACCAGCTCTACAGTCCCCCTTATCCTAGCATGCAGTCTGGCTTCCCACTTTGTGGTCCTGCATACTCCCTTGGACTCAGTCACCCTTTTCTAGGAAAGCCTTCTCTCCAATTCCTATGTCAAATTCCCTGCTTAGGGAACCCACCCCAGCAGTCACTTTTAGACTTGCCATAGCCCAGCTGAGTCAGGTATTACGCTATTGTCTTTTGGCTCCAAACTCACCCTTCCACACTCAGATTTGTGATGCTGGGACTGGAGCCTTTATACCTCATTTCTGCTTTGTCCCCGGTTCCATCATAGGTTTTGTCAACGGCGGGGAGCCAGAGACAGACTAGGAAGGAGGAGGAGGGAGAAGGGAGTTCCTCCTTCCTCTCAGTTTTCTGTGGGCTTCTCTTGGGTCACCTCAGGCTTCCTTCTTTACCTAGGCAGCGGGGTGTTTCTGCAGCTGAAGCCAAAATTTCTAGCTGCATAGGGATCTTAGGCCACTCATGGGACCTTCATCCACGCTTCTAGAGTTTAATGTCTATGTTTTCTCTTTGTTCCCCCAGTCCTAGGGGTAGTAGCTCTTTCTGCATTAGCTATCTCTGTGATAACTTAGTACATCTTTTTGTCTTTTCAGATATCTGGTTAACAATTCTTTTACTTGCATTACAATTTTTATGTTAAATTCTTCCTGTTAAAATAACTGGTGTAATTTGTTTCTGTGAGATACCAACCACAGAGGAGATGATTTTGCTGGTCTAAATCTCTCTCTCAAATGCTTATGGGAGTAATGAACATTAATGCTGGATTCTACAGGGTTCGGTTGGCCACTTCCCTATCCCTGTGGTATTGTCCATTCTATTTTGGACCCCACAGGTTCCTGAAAATGCCACCCTCGGTTCAGGCATGGTATCAGTGGGTACTGGGTTTGGCACAGGAACCATGGTCATAATGCTTACTAGGCACTGTAGCCAGCTGCATGGACAGTGGATATGTGGTGTTTAAGAGACATGCAGCTCTTTCCTTCTCTTTACCAGCATTGATGGTGCCTGTATTTGCAGGGCAGGAGAGAGAGCTGATGTTCACAGATATTTGGTTTTCCACTATCTTAGCACATGGTTGGGTTGCACTTTTGTACTCACCTTAAAGTTAGGTGTGGTCATGAGATTTGCTTTGCTCTATTTGGATTGGATTTAAAATTCGTCTTTTGTGTATAGCATATTGTTGATTTTTTAATACAATCTAACAATTTCTGCCTTTTATTTGAGGGTTTAGTCCATTTATATTACTATAATGATTGATATTGTTGTATTAGATCAATCATGTTACTACTGGTTCCAACTATTTTTTCATTCCTCTATTCCACCTTTCTTGCCTTATTTTGAGTTAATCAAGCACTTTCTAATATTCACTTTTACCCCAACTACAGTGATGGCTTTTTAACCGTACCTCTTTTCATTTCTTTAACTGACTGTTCAGCTTCTAACTGATGATTACCATATACACCTTTAACTCTTAACAGTGTTACTTTTTACTGCTTCATATGACATTTAGGAAACTTGAAATGATAAGGTTCTATTGACATGATCAACCTTTGTGTTATTATAAACATACATGTACATTTTACAATCTATATATACTATAAACACCACAACAAACAACAAACTATTACAGTTGTTTTTGTTCAAATAGTCATATGTTTTTGAAGAAAAGGAAAGAGGAAAGGAAAACTCTCTTTCGAGTTTATATAATACTTATTATGTTTCATGCCACTCATTCTTTTTTGTTAATCTGTCTGAATTTCTATCTGGTGTTATTGCCCCTCAGCCAGAAGAACTTCTTTCAGAATATTTTGCACAGTAAATATCCAGGCTACAAATTCTCTCATTTTTTGTTCACTTGAAAATGTCTTTATTTTGCCTTTGTATGTTAAGAATAATTTTACTGGATATAGTATTCTTGGTTGTCAGTCTTATACTTTCATTATTTTGAAGACATCATTCCATTGCGTATGGCCTTCATGATTTCGCATAAGAAGTCAGCTGTATTTGTGGCATTATGTTTCTGTACATAATATATGATTTTTTGTGGCTGCTTTTTATATTCTCTTTTTAACTCTGGACTCATGCATTTGATATGATGTTATACAGTACTGATTATATTTATTCTGCTTGGTGTTTACTGGGCTTCCTGCATCTATAAATTGAACTTTCTAAGTAATTTGGGAAATGTTTGATCATTATACTTTTCTCTGCTCCGTTCTCTCTTTGACTTACTTTTGGAGTTCCAATTATATGTATATTACATTGCTTGATATTGTCTCAAAGGTCACTAAAGCTTTGTTAATTTTGATTTAAAAATCTTCCTCTCTGTTCTTTAGTTTGGATAATTTCCATTCATCTTTCTTTGAGTTTACTGTTTCTTTCCTCTGACATTTTTATTTTTTATTTATTTATTAGTTTAACATTTTTATTGGAGTATAATTGCTTTAAAATGGTGTGTTAGTTTCTGCTTTATAACAAAGTGAATCAGTTATACATATACATATATCCCCTTATCTCTTCCCTCTTGCATCTCCCTCCCTCTCACCCTCCCTGTCCCACACTTCTAGCTGGTCACAGAGCACTGAGCTGATCTCCCTGTGCTATGCGACTGTTTCCAACTAGCTATCTATTTTACATTTGGTAGTGTATATATGTCCATATATACACTACCATTCTCTCACTTTGTCCCAGCTTACCCTTCCCCCTCACCGTGTCCTCAAGTCCATTCTCCAGTAGGTCTGCATCTTTATTCCCGTCTTACCCCTAGGTTCTTCATGACTTTTTTGTTTTTAGATTCCATATATATGTGTTAGCATACGGTACTTGATTTTCTCTTTCTGACTTACTTCACTCTGTATGGCAGACTCTAGGTCCATCCACCTCACCACAAATAACTCAATTTCATTTCTTTTTATGGCTGAGTAATATTCCATTGTATATATGTGCCACATCTTCTTTATCCATTCATCTGTCGATGGACACTTAGGTTGCTTCCATGTCCTGGCTATTGTAAATAGAGCTTCATTGAACATTGTGGTACATGACTCTTTTTGATTTATGGTTTTCTCAGGGTATATGCCCAGTAGTGGGATTGCTGGGTCGTATGATATTTCTATTTTTAGTTTTGTAAGGAACCTCCATACTGTTCTTCATAGTGGCTGTCTCAATTTACATTCCTACCAACAGTGTATGAGGGTTCCCTTTTATCCACACCCTCTCCAGCATTTATTGTTTGTAGATTTTTTGATGATGGCCATTCTGACCGGTGTGAGGTGATACCTCATTGTAGTTTTGATTTGCATTTCTCTAATGATTAGTAATGTTGAGCATTCTTTCATGTGTTTGCTGACAATCTGTATATATTCTCCAGAGAAATGTCTATTTAGGTCTTCTGCCCAGTTTTGGATTGGGTTGTTTGTTTTTTTGTTATTGAGCTACATGAGCTGCTTGTATATTTTGGAGATTAATCCTTTGTCAGTTGCTTCATTGGCAAATATTTTTGCCCATTCTGAGGGTTGTCTTTTCGTCTTGTTTATGGTTTCCTTTGCTGTGCAAAAGCTTTTAAGTTTCATTAGGTCCCATTTGTTTATTTTTGTTTCTATTTCCATTTCTCCAGGAGGTGAATCAAAAAGGTTCTTGCTGTGAATTATGTCATACATTGTTCTGCCTATGTTTTCCTCTAAGAGTTTTATACTGTCTGGCCTTACATTTAGATCTTTAATCCATTTTGAGTTTATTTTTGTGTATGGTGTTAAGGAGTGTTCTAGTTTCACTCTATTACATGTGGCTGTCCAGTTGTCCCAGCACCACTTATTGAAGAGGTTGTCTTTTCTCCATTGTATATTCTTGCCTCCTTTATCAAAGATAAGGTGACCATATGTGCGTGGGTTTATCTCTGGGCTTTCTATCCTATTCCATTGATCTGTATTTCTGTTTTTTGTGACAGTACCATACTGTCTTGATTACTGTAGCTTTGTTGTACAGTCTGAAGTCTGGAAGCCTGATTCCTCCAGCTCCGTTTTTCTTTGTCAAGATTCCTTTGGCTATTCAGGGTCTTTTGTGTTTCCATACAAATTGTGAAATTTTTTGTTCTAGTTCTGTGAAAATAGCCAGTGGTAGTTTGATAGGGATTGCATTGAATCTGTAGATTGCTTTGGATAATATAGTCATTTTCACAGTGTTGATTCTTCCAATTCAAGAATATGGTATATCTCTCCATCTATTTGTATCATCTTTAATTTCTTTCATCAGTGTCTTATACTTTACTGCATACAGGTCTTTTGTCTCTTTAGGTAGGTTTATTCCTAGGTATTTTATTCTTTTTGTTGCAGTGGTAAATGGGAGTGTTTTCTTAATTTCACTTTCAGATTTTTCATCATTAGTGCATAAGAATGCCAGAGATTTCTGTGCATTAATTTTGTATCCTGCTACTTTACCAAATTCATTGATTAGCTCTAGTAGTTTTCTGGTGGCGTCTTTAGGGTTCTCTATGTATAGTATCATGTCATCTGCAAACAGTGACAGCTTTACCCTTCTTTTCTGATTTGGATTCCTTTTATTTCCTTTTCTTCTCTGATTGCTGTGGCTAAATTTCCAAAACTATGTAGAATAATAGGGGTGAGAGTGGGCAACCTTGTCTTGTTCCTGATCTTAGTGGAAATGGTTTCAGTTTTTCACCATTGAGGATGATGTTGGCTGTGGGTTTGTCATATATGGCCTTTTTTTGTTGAGGTAAGTTCCCTCTATGCCTACTTTCTGGAGGGTTTTTATCATAAATGGGTGTTGAAAACTTTCTCTTCATTTACTGAGATGATCATATGGTTTTTCTCTTTTAATTTGTTAATATGGTGTATCACATTGATTGATTTGCGTATATTGAAGAATCCTTGCATTCCTGGGATAAACCCCACTTAATCATGGTGTATGATCCTTTTAATGTGCTGTTGGATTCTGTTTGCTAGTATTTTGTTGAGGATTTTTGCATCTATGTTCATCAGTGATATTAGCCTGTAGTTTTCTTTCTTTGTGACATCTTTGTCTGGTTTGGTATCAGAGTGATGGTGGCCTCGTAGAATGAGTTTGGGAGTGTTCCTCCCTCTGCTATATTTTGGAAGAGTTTGAGAAGGACAGGTGTTAGCTCTTCTCTAAATGTTTGATAGAATTTGCCTGTGAAGCCATATGGTCCTGAGCTTTTGTTTGTTGGAAGATTTTTAATCACAGTTTCAATTTCAGTGCTTGTGATTGGTCTGTTCATATTTTCTATTTCTTCCTGGATCAGTCTCAGAAGGTTGTGCATTTCTAAGAATTTGTCCATTTCTTCCAGGTTGTCCATTTTATTGGCCTAGAGTTGCTTGTAGTAATCTCTCATGATCCTTTGTATTTCTGCAGTGTCAGTTGTTACTTCCCCTTTTTCATTTCTATTTCTATTGATTTGAGTCTTCTCCCTTTTTTTCTTGATGCGTCTGGCTAATGGTTTATCAATTTTGTTTATCTTTTCAAAGAACCTGCTTTTAGTTTTATTGAGCTTTGCTATCGTTTCCTTCATTTCTTTTTCATTTCTTTTGGATCTGATCTTTTTGATTTCTTTCCTTCAGCTAACTTTGTAGGTTCTTTTGTTCTTCTTTCTCTAATTGCTTTATGTGTAAGGTTAGGTTGTTTATTTGAGATGTTTCTGTTTCTTAAGATAGGATTGTATTGCTATAAACTTCCCTCTTAGAACTGCTTTTGCTGCATCCCATAGGTTTTGGGCCGTCGTGTTTTCATTGTCATTTGTTACTAGGTATTTTTTTATTTCCTCTTTGATATCTTCAGTGATCTCTGAGTTATTAAGTAGTGTATTGTTTAGCCTTCATGTGTTTGTATTTTTTATAGATTTTTTCCTGTAATTGATATGTAGTCTCATATCTCATAGCGTTGTGGTCAGGAAAGATACTTGATATGATTGCAGTTTTTAAAAATTTACCAAGACTTGACTTGTGACCCACGATATGATCTATCCTGGAGAATGTTCCATAAGCACTTGAGAAGAAAGTGTGTTCTGTTTTTTTATAGGATGGAATGTCCTATAAATATCAATTAAGTCCATCTTGTTTAATGTATCATTTAAAGCTTGTGATCCCTTATTTATTTTCTTTTTGGATGGTCTGTCCATTGGTGAAAGTGGGGTGTTAAAGTCCCCTACTATGATTGTGTTACTGTCAATTTCCCCTTTTATGGCTGTTCGTATTTGCCATATGTATTGAGTTGCTCCTATGTTGGTTGCTTGAATACTTACAATTGTTATATCTTCTTCTTGGATTGATCCGTTAGTCATTTTGTAGTGTCCTTCTTTGTCTCTAGTAATAGTCTGTGTTTTAAAGTCCATTTTGTCTTTTATGAGAATTGCTACTCCAGCTTTCTTTTGATTTCCTTTTGCATGGAATATCTTTTTCCATCCCCTCACTTTCAGTCTGTATGTGTCCCTAGGTCTGAAGTGGGTGTCTTGTAGACATCATATTTATGGGTCTTGTTTTTGTATCCATTTAGCCAGTCTATGTCTTTTGGTTGGAGAATTTAATCTATTTACATTTAAGGTAATTATCGATATGTATGTTCCTATTACCATTTTCTTAATTGTTTTGGGTTTGGTATTGTAGGTCTTTTCCTTATTTTGTGTTTCCTGCCTAGAGAAGTTCCTTTAGCATTTATTGTAAAGCTGGCTTGGTTGTGCTTAATTCTCTTAGCTTTTGTTTGTAGAGATTTTAATTTCTCCATCAAATCTGAATGATATCCTTGCTGGATAGAGTAATCTTGGCTGTAGGTTTTTCCCTTTCATCACTTTAAATATGTCCTGCCACTCCCTTCTGGCTTGCAGAGTTTCTGCTGAAAGATCAGCTGTTAACCTCATGGGGATTCCCTTGTATGTTATTTGTTATTTTTCCCTTGCCGCTTTTAATAGTTTTTCTTTGTATTTAATTTTTGATAGTTTGATTAATATGTGTCTTGGTGTGTTTCTCGTTGGATTTATTGTCTGTGGGAGTCTCTGTGCTTCCTGAACTTGATGAACTATTTCCTTTCCCATATTAGGGAAGTTTTCAACTATAATCTCTTCAAATATTTTCTCAGTCCCTTTCTTTTTCTCTTCTTCCTGGACCCCTATAATTCAAATGTTGGTACGTTTAATTTTGTCCCAGTGGTCTCTGAGACTGTCCTCGATTCTTTCCATTCTTTTTTCTTTATTCTGCTCTGCAGTAGTTACTTCCACTATTTTATCTTCCAGGTCACTTATCCGTTCTTCTCTCTCAGTTATTCTGCTATTGATCCCTTCTAGAGAATTTTTAATTTCATTTATTGTGTTGTTCATGACTTTTTGTTTGCTCTTTAGTTCTTATCGGTCCTTGTTAAATGTTCTTGTATTTTCTCCATTCTATTTCCAAGATTTTGGATCATCTTTACTATCATTATTCTGAATTCTTTTTCCGGTAGACTGCCTATATCCTCTTCATTTGTTAGGTCTGCTGGGTTTTTGCCTTGCTCCTTCATCTGCTGTGTGTTTCTCTGTCTTCTCATTTTGCTTAACGTACTGTGTTTGGGTCTCCTTTTCACAGCCTGCATGGTTTAGGTCCTGTTGTTTTTGGTGTCTTCCCACAGTGGCTTAGGTTGGTTCAGTGGTTTGTTTAGGCTTCCTGGTGGAGGGGACTAGTGCCTGTGTTCTGGTGGATGGATGAAGCTGGAGCTTGTCTTTCTGGTGGGCAGGTCCACATCTGGCCGTGTGTTTTGGGGTGCCTGTGGCCTTATTATGATTTTAGGCAGCCTCTCTTCTAATGGGTGGGGTTGTGTTCCTGTCTTGCTAGTTGTTTGGCATAGGGTGTCCAGCACTGTAGCTTGCTGGTCGTTGAGTGGAGCTGTGTCTTGGCGTTGAGATGGAGATCTCTGGGAGCTTTTTGCCATTTGATATTACATGGAGCTGGGAAGTCTCTGTTGGACCAATGTCCTGAACTTGGCTCTCCCACCTCAGAGGTACTGCCCTGATGCCTGGCTGGAGCACCAAAAGCCTGTCATCCACACGGCTCAGAATAAAGGGGAGAAAAGAAACAAAGAAAGAAAAAGATTTTTTTTAAGTTATTAAAATAAAAATCATAAAATAATTATTAAAAATATTTTTAAGTAATTGAATAAAAAAGAAAAAGAGAACAACCAAACCAAAAAACAAATTCACCAATGATAATAAGCACTGAAAACTATACTAAAAAACCAAACAAACAAAAGAAAAAACCAACAGACAGAACCCTAGGACAAATGGTAAAAGCAAAGCTATACAGACAGGATCACACACAGAAGCATACACATACACACTCACAATAGAGAAAAAGGGGAAAACATATATATATATCATTGCTCCCAAAGTCCACCTCCTCAGTTTGGGATGATTCATTGTCTATTCAGGTATCCCACAGATGCAGGGTACATCCAGTTGACTGTGGAGATTTAATCCGCTGCTCCTGAGGCTGCTGGGAGAGATTTTCCTTTCTCTTCTTTGTTCGCACAGCTCCTGGGGTTCAGCTTTGGATTTGGCCCCGCCTCTGCGTGTAGGTCGCCCTCTGGCGTCTGTTCTTCGCTCAGACAGGACGGGGTTAAAGGAGCAGCTGATTAGGGGGCTCTGGCTCACTCGGGCTGTGAGGGGGCGGGGGTGAGGGAGGGGTACGGAGTGTGGGGCGAGCTTGCGTCAGGAGAGGCCAGCGTGATATTGCACCAGCCTGAGGCTCACCGTGCGTTCTCCCAGGGAAGTTGTCCCTGGATCATGGGACCCTGGCAGGGGCGGGCTGCACAGGCTCCCGGAGGGGAGGTGTGGATATGACCTGTGCTTGCACACAGGCTTCTGGGTGGCTGCAGCAGCAGCAGCCTTGGCATCTCATGCCCGTCTCTGGGGTCCGCGCTGATAGCCGCAGCTCACGCCCGTCTCTGAAGCTCCTTTAAGCAGCGCTCTTAATCCCCTCTCCTCGCGCACCAGGAAACAAAGAAGCAAGAAAAAGTCTCTTGCCTCTTTGCATTTCCAGACCTTTTCCCGGACTCCCTCCTGGCTAGCCGTGGCGCACTAGTCCCTTTCAGGCTGTGTTCATGCAGCCAACCCCAGGTCTCTCCCTGGGATCCGACCTCCGAAGCCTGAGCCTCAGCTCCCAGCCCCACCCATCCTGGTTGGAGAGCAGACAAGCCTCTCGGGCTGGTGAGTGCTGGTCGGCACAGATCCTCTGTGTGGGGATCTCTCCGCTTTGCCCTCTGCACCCCTGTTTCTGCGCTCTCCTCCATGGCTCCGAAGCTTTCCCCCTCTGCCCTGAGAAGGGGCTTCCTAGTGTGTGGAAACCTTTCCTCCTTCACAGCCCCCTCCCACTGGTGCAGGTCCTGTCCCTATTCTTTTGTCTCCATTTTTTCTTTTTTCTTTTGCCCGACCCAGGTGCATGGGGAATTTCTTGCCTTTGGGGAGGTCTTAGGTCTTCTGCCAGCGTTCAGTAGGTGTTCTGTAGGAGTTGTTCCACATATAGATGTATTTCTGATGTATTTGTGGGAAGGAAGGTGATCTCTGTGTCTTACTCTTCCGCCATCTTGAAACTCCTGACATTTTTAATATTCTGTTTTGTGCTTTAAATTTGCTTTTTTAAATCTCTAAAATTTGCTTTTTAAAAAATAGTTGCTATTATTTGCTGATATCTCTTGTTCTTAACTCACTGACATATTTTCTTAGAAGTTATTGAACATACTGCTTATCTGTGAAATACAGGTTATAGATTCTTATTTCTTCGAATGTCTAGTAATTTTTTAATTATATGTGGACAGTTTGGAAGGTATATTGTAGAGACTGTGGATTTTGTTATCTTCTTTGGAAGAGTGTTTACATTTGTTTAATTAACTGGCTGAAATTAAACTCCAAACTGTGTCTTCTCTGGGGAGGAAATAATCAGTGCAGTTATTTCAGCTTTCAGGCTCTGTATTCTTCCTTCTTCAGCAGTCAACCAATACTTTTAGCAGAATCTATTTGCAGATTTTTGCTCTCACTGCCTCTGTTGCTGCCTCCTTTCCAGGATCTTTCCCCCACCCTAAACGTGCATACACACACACACACACACACACACACACTTTTCAGTAGTTTTGCCAGCTCAAAACTCCATTCTTTGACACCTCAAGATAGCAGGGCTGTAGTTTTCTACCATTCTGAGTTACAGGGATTGGAATATGCCCTCAGGTAAAAAGCTGCTAATTCACAAATCTCACCAGTGCATTTCCTTTCTAACAAAGATTGATCTCCCATTCAGTTTCTGCCACTTTGTGGTACTATCCAATGCTCTTAAAAAATATTTTGTACACATTTTATTATTGTTATCTGTAGAAGAGTTAGTCTGGCCAAGCTACTTTGCCATTTACTGAAATCTGGAACTTCCTTAAATTCACTTTGCCTTTTAAAATTTTAACAGACTCTTTGAGAAGTCAGTTATAAATAACTATAATATATAACATTATATTGCACTTCAGTTTATGAAGAATTTTTAAATATATTTTCTTTTTTAGACCTTGACTCAATCTAGTTAGAAAGATATGTTTACTATTCCCATTTTACAGATAAAAAAGTGGAAATTCAGAGACACTATCTTAAGCAAGGTCGTGCATCTAATAAATGGAATTGAGTTTTGAACTCAGTTCTGCTGATTCTAAGCTCTGTGTTTTTCTCACAATAGCAAAGCTGTCTCCAAAGGGAATCTTTGCCTATAGCTGAGGCCTGGATAGCTTTGATGAACTGCTCATAGGATATTTGTGGCTGGATGTGACTGACTGGAGACTGGAGAGGGCAAGTCTTCTCTGAGGGCTGGGCATGCAACACTGAGCAGGTTCTGCCAATTCCCACCGATATTCAGCATATGGAATTCTCAGGATCTGCATGTTTGTTCCCCTGCCATGAACTGCTCCCCTAAATGCTGATGGACCAATGCCAGATTAATGCAGTCTCCCCAGAACATCACTCTAAGGGTCTTATCTGCAGATTTAGACTCAGAGAAGGCATGAAAGTGGGATGGGCCTGGCGTGAGATAAAGAACATTGAGGAAACTGTCCTGGCTACAGAGCTGGGCTCTGGAGGTACAGCCAAGCATGAAGGCACAGAGCCCAGAGAGTTTGGCAATCTCAACATGTACCAGGCCTGGCTGAGCACAAGGGTATGGGGCACAGGGATGAAAGGCACTAGGAGTCCCATAGTCTTGGGAAAAGGAGCTTTAACCCAGGCGGGACCCCAGGAGGAGCAAGACCTTGCCATAAAGACCCCACTGACAACCTTGGGGGGGTTGGAATGCCTGGCAGAGTTAGGTATGGTGCTTCCATTCAACTCATTGCTCAATGCCAATCACTATGCCAGGCGTATGTCGATACTTTTTTTTTTATTATTATTAAGCAGGAACACATCCCTAATAATGGAGCCAACTCAGGGAATGAGCCCAGCATAGAGGAGACACTTGCGGGTTTCCCCAGGGGCCCTGGGCAACCAAGTGGGGACTAATATTGGAGCTTAATCATAACACATGAAAAGCCTGCCAAAGTTCCTATCCTAGGCATTCAGTGACCATATGTAACTGAAGCCCAGATATATGTCCATTTGAATGATTCTCTTCTTCTCTGGCCTCTTTGCTTACGCATGTCCCAAGAGCTGATTTTTTGGCTCTTCTGGGTTATTGGCACCTGGAGAAAGCGTGGGCCACTCTTCTGCTTGACAGGCGCTGTCTGTGCGGAGCTGGATCAAAGCTCTCATAGACTGCCAGTGTGACTTAGAGGGGGCTTGATGAATTCACCATCCAGAGAGTGCCCCTAGCGAGCTTGTTCCTGGAGACTGGGGTTTGCTCCAGAGCAGCAATTCTGACAAATCGGCAGGGCAACGGGAGACCATTAGACTGCCAAGAGCCTCCGCAGGCAGACAGGAGGACACTAGACCCATTTACCACCTTTCCATAGAGGTCCTGGGTGTAACATTCATGTCCAAATGGACCCACTGGGACCCAGTTGCCACATTACTCTGCACAGATGGCCAGATCACTAAAATCTGGACACGGGAACTCCTGTGAGTGGCTCATCACTGAATGTCTATTTGTTCCCACATGCGCTCTGAATGGCTCAGAAAGCCTTATACCATGTATTTTGTGTGCTAAACTCACTCCTGATTTCATTTTTTTTCTCTATTACTAATAAAATTTCTCTTTGTCCCACTTTTCTCATCTACTCATTTTAAATTCAATTTTATCTCTTTTTATATTGAATGTATTTAAGTAATCCACCTTAAATCCTTTATTGAAAAAAAGAAGGTATAAATAAATAAACAGACAAATAAGCAAACATAATCTCTGTGAGAGATAGACTTGAGATCCTTATGATGGTAAGAATTTTTCTCCACAGCTCTAGGTAGCAGAGAAAACTACAAGTAAATTTTAATCATGGATTAAAATTGGATTTTAATGGTTGGATTTTCTTGAGTTCCTACTGTGGTTCAGTTTGAGGGATGATGGTTCATTTTGAGGGACAGAAATTCCAGTCATGTGTTTTGTCCCAGCTCATGAGAGAGAATTTTGTCAAATATAAAGGAATTTTGCCAGTTGGTTGGTTTCACTTGGGTAGTTTAAAATCAGCCATGGTGGAAAGATTTATCCAGAAATTGTCCAAAGTTATAAATTCAATTTTTTTTTTTTTTGAGAATTGGTTTACCAGCACACCCCTCGGGTGCTGCCCTCCTTACTCTTCCAAAAATTTGGTCTTGAGGTCATAAAATTGTCTTTTGAGACGTAAAGCATAGATTATTAGATTATGGAGCCCCAAAAGAGGATGGTAAAATTCTCCTGCTTCCAAGTGCCTCTTGGAGAGAGATGTAGAGAACATAATCCGTCCTCCGGAAGGCCAAGGTTTCCGATGCCAGCTTTAGCGAGTGCATGTATGATGCTGCTCAACCAATGATATTGAATGGTTCATTTGCTGTTGAGATGACCCTGCTATTATTGCAGGGTGTGTGTGTGAGTGTGCTTGTGTGTGAGTGTTGCCTTGGCCTGTGGTCACCAGAAATCACATGATCCCTAAGTTCCTGATGGTTCCTGATGGTTCCCAGAGGGGGAATGACCTCATTTACTTACTGTTAAACTTAGAGGAGGATGCTTCATTCCATGTGTGGCCTGACTTTTCAGCAGGCCACGCTTTAGATTCCCTTGTACGGTAACTTCCCTAGGAGCCCTGTCTCCCTCCGGAGGTCTGGGGAGGACCAGTTCTGGGATCTGCCTCACCTAAGTCCATGACCATTTCCTACTGAAGAATGATTGACACTTTTTCTCCAGGTAACAGAGATCCAAAGCAACAGTGTATTCATTGGAGCAGGGCATGATCAGTCATGGAAGTGTAGGTAAAGGGGTCACAGAGGCGGATGTGGGCAGTGCCTGTCAGAGTTCTCCCCAGGGAATGGCCACTGGACTTGGAGACTTATTGTACGTTCCAGGAGGGTAGGAGCTGTCTATCCTGTTGAAATGAATTTCCTGATAAATGACATTGGCAGATTGTCAAGGCCGTCTCTGTTGTGGCAGTGGATACTGTGGGCTCTCAGAGCCTGGCTATTCAACATTTAAACACATGAGGTCTTCCGTCTCTAGTCCTTCCAAATTTCCCTCTGATTCTATCAGGCTTCTGTATGAAGGACTGTGTGAGTCCTGCTGACAAGATTGTTCTGGTCCATGTGGCAGTTCCATTTCTCATCAGAATTTTTAAATGGACATTATGATTTATTTTTTTTAATCTTGCTAGTTTAGAATCAGTGAGTCTACTTCCTAGAGTTTAAATCAGCTCAGGACCACAGATAAGGATGAATTTCTGGACCAACTTGACCATAGACCAACCCTAGAGTGTGTTGCTGCCTCCAGGGTGCCGCTGCTCTGTGAGACCCCTCTGAACTCATCAACCCCGCCCTGGGTGCAGCCAACTCTCAATGTGGCTCCATCAGCTAGAGTCCACCCAGGAAGGAAAGCATTCTAGGCATTAAAAACAGAGGGAAATTAATGTAGCGAATTGCTTACATAGGTAAAAGAAAAGCTGCAAAGCCAAACTGGGGACAGCAAATCAACCCACCTAACATCAAAGGAAATGTCTTCCATCTGTAGACGGAAGTGACAAAGGATGGAAGCCAGAGTTCAGGGTGTGGGGTCACCAGGTGGCAGGTGGAGCCATGGAAAGGACATCAATGATTTCAGAGATTCCTCCCTGAGCAGAGAGAGAAATGGGGAAGTACCGTGGTGTGTCCGTTCCTCCTCTTTCATTTCCTGCCGGGGCCTCCCACTGGCCCACTGGTGCTGGGGAAATGCAGGCTCCAGGGCCAGCCCCCCCACCACAGCCCTGCCTTAGGGAGCAGAGCAGGTAAGTCAAGGGGCAGATCCCGCTGGCCCACTTGGCCCCTCTCTCAGCAAGATTGCTGGGGATGTATACAGTCTAGATGAAATCAGTGTTACTTTGAACAGTCCCTGAGTTCCCCTTAGGGCTGTGGTTCTCAATCAGTGTTAAGGGAACTCCTGGTGAGCTAATAAGATGTCTGAGTAGGAGTCAAGGATTACAGAGCAAGAAAGTGCTCGCCCTCAATTCTTAGGTTGACTGTTGCAGAGATTGCGCATCTGAGACCTTCTGCTGCTTTAGGAGCAACTGTGGAGAACCTGGACTTTCCCCCCGAGCCAGTGTCTTTAATGTGCTGCTCCTCATTGGGATTATTGCAGTGTTCAACTTCTAACGGAATTCTTATTTTTAATTTTCTTTTTAAAGTAACAGGAACAGTATTTTCTTCCATTTTAACACCCTTAAATGGTAAAGGGCCTCATGAACATTTCCTGCCTGTCTTTTCTCTAAATCTCACAATAACACTATGGCATAGATATGAATGTCCCCAATTTACAGATGATGTTCTGAGCCTCAGAGGGGGGAAAATAATGAGTTCAAAGTCTTATGGTTATTACTATACGTTTGTGTATTTGTACCCTGGCTTATTCTACACCACAACCAGTAAGAGATGGAATTGAAATTAAAACATGGGTCTGGGGCTTCCCTGGTGGCGCAGTGGTTGAGAGTCCGCCTGCCGATGCAGGGGACACGGGTTCGTGCCCCGGTCTGGGAAGATCCCACATGCCGCGGAGCGGCTGGGCCCGTGAGCCATGGCCGCTGAGCCTGCACATCCGGAGCCTGTGCTCCGTAACAGGAGAGGCCACAACAGTGAGAGGCCCGCATACCGCAAAAAAAGAAAAGAAATGAAAAAACATGGGTCTGTGCTCTTATCCCTGCAATGGATGCTTTCCTGCTCTATAATATCAAAATACGAGGCCACATAAAATCCCAAACATTGAAGACCCCTGATTTCTCCTCCTTTGTCTGTGAGCCTATTTACTGAATATACTTGAGGCCTTTATTTCAGGTGTAGAACTGTGGGTCCTATAATCAAAAGGCCTTGAAGAGATCAGATGATCTCTTGGAAACTAAACAATCCTCCGTTCCTCCATTTGCAATCTGAGACCTAGAAAGTTTAAGGGGCACATCCCAAACCACACCTGGTGCCATCATTGCTGTGGGATATTTTCTAGTTGTAAGTTGAACGGAATTCTTGGCTTGTCTCTAACCAGGCTAATGTACAAAAATTTGGGACCCAAATTTTCTCTGTTGGTGTACCTCCAATCTGGTTTTGACCCATGAAGAAAGCATGGAAAGCAAGATGGAAATTTTTTTTATGCAAAGCACCCACTTCACAGTCAAGCTGGATTTGGATGATTGTGTGATGATGTGTATCCCAGCTCACATTTCCCGTGTTCTTCTGAGTGGGCTTCCTTCGGGTGGGCACATCTGATGGGAACGTCTGGCTCAGGATGAATTTTACAACTGAAGCCATAGGAGAAGACTGCCCATTATTCTCAGACTCCTGGCTCTCCATTTCAACAGCTTCCCAGCCCTATCAATTCTAAAAGCAGAATGCCTTCATCTTATTGCGTAGCCTGAGTTTTCACAGTGATCACCAAAGCTGCCCGTGAGATGCTTGTACTCCACACCTCTGACCTCAGCTCCCACCACTCACACCTTTGTTCATTTCCTCCAGCCATTCCAGCCTCTGCACTTTACTGAGAATGCACTTCCCTTTCTGCTGTCTGCCAGGAAGGCGTCACCCCAAGATACATGCTTGATTCTTTTCTTCTCTTCTTTCAGATCTGTGCTCAAATACCTCCTTCTCAGAGAGACCTTCCCCAACGTCCCATTGAAATAGTCCTCTGTGCACATCTGTCACTCTCTAGGCATCTTTCCCCACTCCACTTTTTTCCAGAGATCTTATCACTCCTAACACATTATATACTTATTTCTTTATTGCCTCCCTATACCCATTAGACTATAAGTCCTGAAGGAGGGTTAGAATGTCAGCCATGGGCTTGCCCATATCCCTGACACCTACAGCAGTGCCTGGTGCATAGCAGACACTCAAAAATAATTTCTTGAATGAACAAATGAATGAATGACTGCTCTTATCTCTTCTCATTACACTGCTCTCCCTGAGGCCTCATCACTTCTTGCCTAAACCATTCCAGCAGCTTCCTAACTGATTTTCCTGACCTGCTCCCTGTAATTTCTCCTTCACACAACTGCCACAATGGTCATTCTTACATGCAGATCTGATCCTGTAACTCTCTTCTCTAAAAACTTCAGTGGCGCCCTATTGCCCTTCATGGCTAGACTTTTGCCTGCCTGCCAAGCCTCATCTCCCACTTTCTCCTTTGTGGACGTTGTGTCATAAAAAATACAATCAAACTTCCACCCTTCTACCATGTGATTTCTCCTGTATTAGTTTTCCATTTGCTGCTGTGACAAAACACCACCAACTCAGTGGCTTCAGACAGCACACATTTATTATCCTTCAGTTCTAGAGGTCAGAAGTCTGATATAGGTCTCCCTGGGCTAATCAAAACATTGGCATGGCTGTGTTTCTTCCTGGAGGCTCTAGGAGAGAATCTAGTCCTTGCCTTTTATAGCTTTTAGAGGCTACCCTCATTCCTTGACTCATGACCATATCCCTTCCATCCTCAAAGCCATAAATATAGCATCTCTACAACTTTGCTTCTATTATCACATCGCCTCTGATTCTCTCTTTCTGCCTCCCTCTTCCACCTTTAAGAAGGACCTTACTGGGCCCACCCAGATATCTAACCCAGGATCATCTCCCTACTTTAAAGTCACTCTATTAGCAGCCTGAATTCCATCCTCAACCTTAATTCCACTCTGCCGTGTAACCTAACATTGTCATAGGTTCTGGGGCATTAAAAGGCTGTGGACATCCTTGGGTGGGGGGCATTATTCTGCAGAGCACAGAACTTTTGGCAGGTTCCTTTCCCCTTTGTTTTATATGCCTATATCCTATCCATTCATTTCATCCATCCTTGAAGGCTCATCTTCAGTTAAAAGTAACCTGATCCTTCATTTTACCCCCACTACATATTTTTCCAAACTTCTCCTAAGACCAGTAATGCCTTTCATCTTGTATTATATATTTTTATGTACACGTCTTATTACACAAATCAGAGTGCTAGTTCATGGATGGCAATAATTGACCACAATTCATCTCTGTAAGTAGAATGCTTCCACATGTATGTGATGTTTGAATGAATTAGAGGAAAAGTAAATAAGCAAAGAAAAAAGAACAGAGGAAATCAAGAAAGGAAAAGGAAATGAGAGGAGAGAAAGGAAGAAAGGAAAGGAAGAATGGAGAATGTGTGCAGATAATGTACTTTCTCTGCAGACAGGCAAAAGAGAGGATGGCTAAACCTTCGGGCTACATTGTATCTATTCTATAGTTACTGCTTGGGCAGACAAGTCTGCTTTGATTTAATCACTTAGGTGCCATTTTGTATGCATCTCAGATGCTGTTGAGGTGATCTGGGTGAAGACCT
Source organism: Delphinapterus leucas (assembly GCF_059928025.1). Lineage (NCBI taxonomy): Eukaryota > Metazoa > Chordata > Mammalia > Artiodactyla > Monodontidae > Delphinapterus > Delphinapterus leucas. Next base: position 98,371,323 of record NC_143134.1, read on the forward strand.
GGAATAACTGAGGCATATGTATGCCCACAAACTCCTGCCCCTTCTGCATTTACTGTCTCATAAATTGTACCACCACCCAGAAATCCAACAACTGGAGAACCTGAGTCCTCCGTACCCTAAAGATCCAAAGGCTTTACCCAGCAGCTCCCTAAAGTTTCTACGATCCAAATATATTAACCATCCCTAAATTAAATTACGGGAAAACACAAGTTTGGCATCAGTTTCAAACCCAAGTCATCACATAGTAGCTGTATGACTCTGGGCAAGTTATTTCAGATTCTCAGATATCACTTTTCTAATAGGGAGCTGATATCATTGACCTCACAAGGTTGTTGTGAGGGTCAAAGGAAATTATACATATAAAGTGTCCGTAGTACCCATACAGTAGGTGTTCAGAACAGGTTTCTTATTTGAGCTTCTGCCCACAAATAAGGAGATGTCACCATATATGGGACACCTCTTCAGACCTGACAGTGGAGTAAAATTGCATTTCAGAATCACGTATATTCCTGAGTGGCATTGACTCCATGCAGTAATCAAAACCTCCAGATTAGGAAGGTATAAACACCCTCCAGTCACAAGGCATTACTGATGGATCAAAGGCAACACCTGATAGAGGAGGAACAGCTGTGGCTCAAAACTGCCGCTGCACCTGGCTAATGACGGTGGCCAAGGGCAGGACATGGAACTTTACCAGCTGAGTGAGTTACAAAGATCAGCACAGGGGTTTCCCTGGTGGCGCAGTGGTTGAGAGTCCGCCTGCCGATGCAGGGGACGCGGGTTCGTGCCCTGGTCCGGGAAGATCCCACATGCTGCGGAGCGGCTGGGCCCATGAGCCATGGCCGCTGAGCCTGCGCGTCCGGAGCCTGTGCTCCGCAACGGGAGAGGCCATAACAGTGAGAGGCCCACGTAGCGCAAAAAAAAAAAAAAAAAAGAAAATCACAATAACACAAGAGAAGTTCCTTTACCTGGACCCAGCTCCTGCATCTTCTCATAGATAAATCCCAGCCATCCAAAGGATGGCTGTCATTGTCATTTCTCTCTCAACTGTAAGTTAAGAAGAATCTAAACCCAAGCTAACAATGAATGTATTAACCAACAGATAACCACCCTCTACTTTGAAGTGTCAGGCACCATAGAAACATAGAGTTTTATTTTAACTGGTCTTACACCAGGTGTGCTCAGCCACCAAGAGTTATATTATCATGATGGAAGCCGGAGGTGGGGATGCAGTTAGGGAAAAGAGGACAGCCATCATTCCTTGAGGCCTTTTTAAAGGCTTGCCTCATTTACACTAAGTGAAGCCAAGGCCAGGAATGGAGAAATTATTGAGCCCCTCACTTGAAAAAGTGAGGAACTGTGAGACATAGTGCCGGGCAACAGAGCATATTTGAAGAAAAGATTCTATAAAGGTTTATGATGAATTGTAGCAACTCAAATCTTCCCTTAATAAGGAAAAGTATTGCTCAGGGCTGGATATGAGTTGTCTTGTGAGCAGTCACTCTCTCCTGGTTCTTTTACATCTTTGGGGCAGTAGCTTTTCAGTAGGAGACACATCCTCTCTGAGAGTATCACTTGTTTAGATTCTGGACACGGTAGCATATGCGTATATTCTGGCCAACAGTCACGGGCTTGCAGATCTAGAACAGTGACATGGTTCACAGGCACAAAAAGCCAACTGATCTATAAGAAGAAATAGCAGCTTTTGAGAACTAGGAATGAAACGCTACTCCTTGCTTTGCTCTTTTGGGCATGCCTGAGTGCACCTGCTCTGCTAAATCCTGCGTGGCTAAATCTCCCCTTTGCACAGGGTTTTCACTTGCAAAGTTGCTAGCTAATGAGCATTTGCAATAAGGCAGAGCCACTAGCTGAACTTTTGGACATGCCCTTGCTGATTTAAGTATGATGACTGGTGAGGGTTTTAAAGGCTAAGTAGGAATTAGTTATGAGGGTGAAGGTATTCTACGTAGATGTACTGTGTACCCTCCGTTCTCCACCCCTACATCTTTCACAAAAAAAAAAAGAAAAGAAAAAAAACTTGCAGAGTAGCTGGAATTTAAGTTGCTTGGAAAGGGATTGGTGGAAGATGAAGTAAGAAAGGCTAAAAGTGCCTTGGTACCAAGTTAGGGATGTACTCCTCTTTCAGAGGGGAGACATGGATGCTTTTTGGACAGGTGACTTTCATTATCATATGTCTGTTTCAAAGAGTAAAGCCTGGCCACAGGGTTTTGGCTGGTGGGTGTTGCCTAGTGGTGGGGAAGGCAGTCAGCATCAGGTTGCCAATGTTGCAATCCAGACTGGAGACCAGGGCCACGTCCAGTTGTAGTATTGTAGGCTGTTTACTAACCTGGGGACTCAAATACAGAGTTCAAAGCAGAAGCCCAAATATCTGACCTCAGGCATGAAGTAACAGCAGATTAGCAGCCAGGATATCTGTATCTCAGGCTTGGAGTTGGTTGATCCTGTGGTCTTTTTATCCTTCATGACTATGGTGAAATATACAAGTGAATGACTCAGATCTGAAAAATTATAGTCTGGCTATAATTATGTTATTAAGTTATGGTGACTGCTTAAAAAGAAGGTCAGACAAAAACTCCAAGACCTATGGAAGGGAGTGAGCACATTGTACTTGGGTATTTGGGAAAGATTCATGGAAAAGAGGACCCTTGTTTATTTGAATTTGAAAGCTTAATGGAGGAGGGGAAAGAACAGGGAGGCCAAAGCCCAAAATAGGATTGGGAGGGGAATCCATGGCAAGGACCACATAGTCTAGTTAGGTCACTGTCAGAAGGAAAATTACAAAAGGAATAATCTTCTTGGTTTTTTTAAATTTATTTTTATACAATTTTTAAAGGTTGAAATAACTTTCCATTTACAGTTACAGTTATTACAAAATATTGGCTATATTCCTCATGCTGTACGATACGTCCTTGAGCCTATCTTACACCCAGTAGACAAAAGGAATAATCTTAGAATTCTTAGTGATTGTGACTTCTCGATTCATTGAGTCTTTAAATAATCTAGGAAGATCTTGTTTATTCAACATGTTTTAAGTATTGACTAAGATATAAACATTCTATTAATTGCTGGGGATATAGATAATAATAATAACAATAATAGAAAACATTTGTATAGTGATTCCTATGTATTGGACATTGTTCTAAGATTTTTTACATAGTATTTCACATAATATCTGCAACAATTCTCTGAAACAGGTAGTTTATATTTTCCTCATTCGGTATATGAGGAAACTGAGGTGCTGAAAGGCTAAGGCACCTGCCCAAGTAGTTGACTGTGGAGCTGAGATTCAGATTCAGGCATTTGGCTTTAGAGTTTGGGTTCTGGATCGCTGTGCTCTACTGTCCCTTCAGAATGAGTCATGGGTCTTGCCCTCATGGAGCATCACCTAGAGACATTAACACATGAACCCAATTATACCACAATAAAGTTGATTTAAAAATAACCAGCCCGGGCTTCCGTGGTGGCGCTGTGGTTGAGAGTCTGCCTGCCGATGCAGGGGACACGGGTTCGTGCCCCGGTCCGGGAAGATCCCACATGCCGCGGAGCGGCTGGGCCCGTGAGCCATGGCCGCTGAGCCTGCACGTCCGGAGCCTGTGCTCTGCAACGGGAGAGGCCACAACAGTGAGAGGCCTGCGTACCACAAAAAAAAAAAATTAAAAAAATAAAAATAAAAATAACCAGCCCCACCAAATGAAAGTGAAATAAAGGCATTTTCAGATAGACAAAAGCTGAGAGAATGTGTTGCCAACAGACTTGTTCAATAAGAAATGCTAAAAAGACTTCTTCAGACTGAGGATAAATGACAACTCATGAAAATTCAGATTTATAGGAAGAAACGAGGAACATTAGAAATGCTGAATTTGTGGGCAAATATGAAGAATTTTCCCCCCTTCTGGATGGCGTGATTGTATGGCTCTGCAATATTCCTAAATGATAAAAATGAAACAGTGTGTCATAAATCCAAGTTTCTCTAGGGAAAGACAACCTGAATATGTCATGTGTCCATGTTTCACATACAATTTGCCAGTGGAGACTTTCCCTGTGAAAAACTGGGAAAGATTTGGTCCAGTTAAGTTTGTAAAGGTACTTGGGATTTTCTCTGATAGCATCCCAAAGCTCCAGTTATGACTAGAAAGTCTAGATGGGCAGCGTGCCAGTCCCACCTGCTCTGAACTTCCTTGTAAGATGGCAGAGTTGAGTGGTGAAAGGATTAGTATGCAGTCTGGGAATTCATCACAGTTGGAAGAGGACTCAGGACCTGTGTAAGTTCTCTCCAATCACACAGATGTGCTGGGACATGGTGTGTAATTTAATGACAGTACCTGATCATATCATTATGTTAAGGGCCAGTCAAGGATGCTCATGATTTTGGAAAGTGCCTCAAGCTTACACGAACCACTTGAATATGGGGGAGATCCTACATGCATAGTCTTGGAAAATGACTGTAATAAGTTGCTTATGATCCAATGAATACTAGGTGCAATTATAGGATCAGAACATTTTGAATGACTCATAGATGCTATATCTTCATTTGGGACTCATCTTAGATCAGGTTCCCTAAGAGACAGAACCTAAGACAGAAGTTTGCGTACCCAAGATTTATCATGTTCAGTATTTGCATATACATATTTTTTCATGTTTTTACTTTAAACATATCTGTGTCTTAGCACTGATAGCTTGTTTCTTGTAAACAGTATATTCTTATATCTTACATTTTTATCCAGTCTGACAAACTCTGCCTTTTAATTGAAATGTTTTATCCATTTATAGTTAATGAAATTACTGAAATGTTTATGTTTAGGCCTATCACTTGTGATTTTTTTTCTATTTGCTCACTGTTTTGTGGGTTTTCCTCTTGTTTTCCTGCCTTATTTTGGTTAATTGTATTTTTTCTAACATATCACTTTAATTCCTCTAATAAATTTTTAGCCATACTTCTTTGTATTATGTTTTTAGTGGTAACCCTAGGGTTTTCATTATGTATCCTTAACTTATCACAGTGTACTTTAAGTTAATATTGTGCCACCCACATAAAATATAAGAACCATTTAAAATAATTCCACTTACGACTACAAATTGTGCTGTTTTGTCATCTATTTCAGTTATGTATGTTATAAACCTGACAATACAATGTTACATTGTTACTTTAAATAATCAGTTGTCTTTTAAGGAAATTAAGAAAAAAGTATAATATTTTATATTTAGTCACATATTTAGCATTTCTAATGCTCTCCATTCCTTCTTCTACATCTAAGTTTCATCTGATATCTTTTACCTTCAGTCTTCCTTCAGGAAATTCTTTTATTAATTCTTTTAGTGCAGATTTCTTGGTGACATAATCTCTTCATTTTTGCTTGTTTGAAACTACCTGTATTTCACCTTCATCTATTTAGTAGTGTTAGCTTTTTAAAAAAACAACTTACTGAAATACAATTTATTTACATTAAAATGCACCCATTTTAGGGAGTGAATAAGGACCACACCCTAACATCATCACATCAAACATGTTTAATGTGAAACATAGATCAGGGACAAGGCAAAGATGTCTACTGTCACTTCTATTCAACATTATACTGAAGGTCCTCGTCAATTCAGAAAGACCAGAGAGAGAAATAAAAGACATGCAGGCTTGAAAGGAAGACATAAAGCTGCCTTTATCTGCAAATGACATAATTGTGCACGTAGAAAATCATTTAAAAATCTCCAAACTCTAATAATGAATATGATCACAGAGAGCAGTAGTGAGGGACAGAGAGGATGAAACATGGAAGAAGAAAGACCCCATAGTAGGATGTGTTATGGTTTTGACCACCACTATAAGTAACTGATTTATTGATGCTGCAGATTTTTCTGATAAATCTTATTGAATCCCTCAAGAACCATCTATGCAGGGGAAGAAAGGGAGGAACACTTATCCATCATTCCCATCCCTATTGGTTGAGGATTGCCCATACTTCTGGTTTGTACATTCATGAGTGCCAAGTTGGTTCTCGTGAGTCTCAGAACACTGCAAGGCAGTAAGTAAGAGGGGCAAGGTGCTGTCAGGTTCCACCTGGGGGAAGCTGGTTGATAAAGTAGTTGCTGGAAATAGAGGTGAGGCACAGAGAATCTCAAGTGCTGCATCGGAGGGATCCAATACAGTACATTTGCTCACTGCATCTCCAGCCAGGTTTCTGAGGGCAGAAAGAGCAGCTGTTGACTAAGATTAAAGTTCCCCTAGTTAAAAAAATCATAAGTCAAACAGGCCATAAAAACTACAAGCAATGGGAACAACGCCTAGTTCAAAAATAGCTTCCCCCTCCCCTTCCTCACACAAGTACTGGATCAAGGGCAACCAGTTCATCAACCCAGGACTACCTCCCTAAAATGAGAGTGGCAGAGTTAACATATAAGTATCTAGGCATGTTACCTATACAAGTGATGGTAAATCAATACTTCCATCAGGTCAATGGAGAATTGCCAAAAGAGAAAATTAGACACTACAGATTGTGATCCTTTTTCTACTAGGCATTAAAAATACTTTGTTCTATTATAAAAATAACATATACTGTTACAGGCAATTTTAAATATACAAAAAAGTGAAAAGGAAATATTGCAACCATAATTCATCAGCTGGAAACAATCATTTTAAAGATTTTGGTATTCAAAAAAGTTATATATATGTCAAAAATCATCTTTTTCAGTGGTTGCATACTATTCCATGCGGTTTATTTAAATAGTCTAACCAGGGCAGAGTCAAGATGCCATACTAGGAGAACGTGGAATTCGCATTTCCTCACAACTAGGGCACCTACCAGGCACTGGAGGGGGACCACAGACACCTAAGGAGATGGGAGGAACCCCCATAGACCGGGAAGGAAGGGGGAGGAGAAGTGGAGGCGGGATGGGACTGGTGCCCCTGAGGGGTGGTTGGGGGAGGGAAGGAGTTCCTACACCCAGCAGGACCACCCACGGTTAGGAGTCCAGCGGGGACTGAGGAGACCCTGGGGAGATGGTGGGGGAGGGGCACTAAGGAACGGAAGGGAACGGAGCCAGTGCTTTCCCTGTCCATTTAGGCACTGGGGAGCCTGTTGGGCTCCCGGGCCTAAACCTCTGCCCTCGGAGCCTCCCTCCCGCTGTGCAGGGCCCAAGCCTCACCCTTACACCCCCACCCAGGGCCCCACCTCTACACTCCGAGACCACCTCTGAGACCCCCTCCAACTCGCTGGGCCTAAATCCCACCCACACACCCTCCTTCACTCAGGGCCCTACCTCCAGATTCTGGAACCCCACACACCGGAGGCCCCCCTTTCCATGTGTGGCATCTCCACTTCGGCACAGGTCCTAAGCAGAGGCCCCGCCCCACACTTGAACTCGCCCTGCCTGGGTCCCACCCCATGCTCAAACATCACCCCCCTACCACGCTAGGTCCTGCCCCCCAAAAACCCAACCCTGCCTAAGTTCCAGCCCCACCTAAACTCTACCCCCATAGCCAAGGCTTGATTTTTTTTTCTTTTTTCCTCTTTTATTTTTATGTTTTGTCTTTTTAATTAATTTTTTTAACATCTTTATTGGAGTATAATTGCTTTACAATGGTGTGTTAGTTTCTGCTTTACAACAAAGTGAATCAGTTATACATATACATATGTTCCCATATCTCTTCTCTCTTCTGTCACCCTCCCTCCCACCCCTCTAGGTGGTCACAAACCACCTAGCTGATCTCCCTGTGCCATGCGGCTGCTTCCCGCTAGCTATCCACCCTAGGTTTGGTAGTGTATATATGTCCATGCCACTCTCTCACTTCGTCACAGCTTACCCTTCCCCCTCCCCATATGCTCAAGTCCATGCTCTAGTAGGTCTGTGTCTTTATTGCCATCTTACCCCTAGGCACTTCATGACAATTTTTTTCTTAGATTCCGTATATATGTGTTAGCATACGGTATTTGTTTTTCTCCTTCTGACTTACTTCACTTTGTATGATAGACTCCAGGTCCATCCACCTCACTACAAATAACTGAATTTCGTTTCTTTTTATGGCTGTGTAATATTCCATTGTATATATAATGTGCCACATCTTCTTTATCCATTAATCCGATGATGGACACTTAGGCTGTTTCCATCTCTGGGCTATTGTAAATAGAGCTGCAATGAACATTTTGGTACATGACTCTTTTTGAATTATGGTTTTCTCAGAGTATATGCCCAGTAGTGGGATTGCTGGGTCGTATGGTAGTTCTGTTTGTAGTTTTTTAAGGAACCTCTGTACTGTTCTCCATAGTGGCTGTATCAATTTACATTCCCACCAACAGTGCAAAAGTGTTCCCTTTTCTCCACACCCTCTCCAGCATTTATTCTTTCTAGATTTTTTGATGATGGCCATTCTGACCGGTGTGAGATGATATCTCATTGTAGTTTTGATTTGCATTTCTCTAATGATTAATGATGTTGAGCATTCTTTCATGTGTTTGTTGGCAATCTGTATATCTTCTTTGGAGAAATGTCTATTTAGGTCTTCTGCCCATTATTGGATTGGGTTGTTTGTTTTTTTTGTTATTGAGCTGCATGAGCTGCTTATAAATTTTGGAGATTACTCCTTTGTCAGTTGCTTCATTTGAAAATATATTCTCCCATTCTGAGGGTTGTCTTTTGGTCTTGTTTATGGTTTCCTTTGCTGTGCAAAAGCTTTTAAGTTTCATTAGGTCCCACTTGTTTATTTTTGTTTCCATTTCCATTTCTCTAGGAGGTGGGTCAAAAAGGATCTTGCTGTGATTTATGTCATAGAGTATTCGGCCTGTGTTTTCCTTTAACAGTTTTATAGTGTCTGGCCTTACATTTAGGTCTTTAATCCATTTTGAGTTTATTTCTGTGTATGGTGTTAGGGAGTGTTCTAATTTCATACTTTTACATGTACCTGTCCAGTTTTCCCAGCACCACTTATTGAAGAGGCTGCCTTTTCTCCACTGTATATTCTTGCCTCCTTTATCAGAGATAAGGTGACCGTATGTGTGTGGGTTTCTCTCTGGGCTTTCTATCCTGTTCCATTGATCTATATTTCTGTTTTTGTGCCAGTACCATACTGTCCTGATTACTGTAGCTTTGTAGTATAGTGAAGTCAGGGAACCTGATTCCTCTAGCTCCATTTTTCATTCTCACGATTGCTTTGGCTATTCAGGGTCTTTTGTGTTTCCATACAAATTGTGAAATTTTATGTTCTAGTTCTGTAAAAAATGCCAGTGGTAGTTTGATAGGGATTGCATTGAATCTGTAGATTGCTTTGTGTAGTAGAGTCATTTTCACAATGTTGATTCTTCCAATCCAAGAACATGGTATATCTCTCCATCTATTTGTATCATCTTTAATTTCTTTCATCAGTGTCTTATAATTTTCTGCATAAAGGTCTTTTGTCTCCTTAGGTAGGTTTATTCCTAGATGTTTTATTCTTTTGTTTGCAATGGTAAATGGGAGTGTTTTCTTAATTTCTCCTTCAGATTTTTCATCATTAGTGTATAAGAACGCCAGAGATTTCTGTGCATTAATTTTATATCCTGCTACTTTACTAAATTCATTGATTAGCTCTAGTAGTTTTCTGGTAGCATCTTTAGGATTCTCTATGTATAGTATCATGTCATCTGCCAACAGTGACAGCTTTACTTCTTCTTTTCTGATTTGGATTCTTTTTATTACCTTTTCTTCGCTGATTGCTGTGGCTAGAACTTCCAAGACTATGTTGAATAAGAGTGGTGAGAGTGGGAAACCTTGTCTTGTTCCTGATCTAAGTGGAAATGCTTTCAGTTTTTCACCATTGAGGACGATGTTGGCTGTGGGTTTGCCATATATGGCCTTTATTATGTTGAGGAAAGTTCTCTCTATGCCTACTTTCTGCAGGGTTTTTATCATAGATGGGTGTTGAATTTTCTTGAAAGCTTTCTCTGCATCTATTGAGATGATCATATGGTTTTTCTCCTTCAGTTTGTTAATATGGTGTATCACGTTTGATTTGCATATATTGAAGAATCCTTGCATTCCTGGAATAAACCCCACTTGATCATGGTGTATGATCCTTTTAATGTGCCGTTAGATTCTGTTTGCTAGTATTATGTTGAGGATTTTTGCATCTATGTTCATCAGTGATATTGGCCTGTAGTTTTCTTTCTTTGTGACATCTTTGTCTGGTTTTGGTATCAGGGTGATGGTGGCCTCATAGTTTGGGAGTGTTCCTCCCTCTGCTATATTTTGGAAGAGTTTGAGAAGGATAGGTGTTAGCTCTTCTCTAAGTGTTTGATAGAATTCGCCTGTGAAGCCATCTGTTCCTGGGCTTTTGTTTGTTGTAAGATTTTTAATCACAGTCTCACTTTCAGTGCTTGTGACTGGGCTCTTCATATTTTCTATTTCTTCCTGATTCAGTCTCGGCAGGTTGTGCAATTCTAAGAATTTGATCATTTTTTCCAGGTTGTCCATTTTATTGGCATAGAGCTTCTTGTAGTAATCTCTCATGATCTTTTGTATTTCTGCAGTGTCAGTTGTTACTTCTTCTTCATTTCTAATTCTATTGATTTGAGTCTTCTCCCTTTTTTTCTTGATGAGTCTGGCTAATGGTTTATCAATTTTGTTTGTCTTCTCAAAGAACAGCTTTTAGTTTTATTGATTTTTGTTGTCATTTCCTTCATTTCTTTTTCATTTATTTCTGCTCTGATCTTTATGGTTTCTTTCCTACTGCTAAATTCGGGGGTTTTTTGTTCTTCTTTCTCTAATTGCTTTACATGCAAGGTTAGGTTGTTTATTTGAAATGTTTCCTGTTTCTTAAGGTAGGATTATATTGCTATAAACTTCCCTCTTAGAACTGCTTTTGCTGCATCCCATAGGTTTTGGGTCATCGTGTCTCCATTGTCATTTGTTTCTAGGTATATTTTGATTTCTTCACTGATCACTTTGTATTAAGTAGTGTATTGTTTAGCCTCCATGTGTTTGTATTTTTTAAAGATCTTTTCCTGTAATTGCTATCTAGTCTCATAGTGTTGTGGTCAGAAAAGATACTTGCTACGATTTCAATTTTCTTAAATTTATCAAAGCTAGATTTCTGACCCAAGATATGATCTATCCTGGAGAATATTCCATAAGCACTTGAGAAAAATGTGTATTCTGGTTTTTTTGGATGGAATGTCCATAAATATCATTTAAGTCCCTCTTGTTTAATGTATTATTTAAAGCTTGTGTTTCCTTATTTATTTTCCTTTTGGATGATCTGTCCATTGGTGAAAGTGGGGTGTTAAAGTCCCCTGATATGATTGTGTTACTGTCGATTTCCACTTTTATGGCTGTTAGTATTTGCCATATGTATTGAGATGCTCCTATGTTGGGTGCATAAATATTTACAATTGTTATATCTTCTTGGATTGATCCATTGATCATTTTGTAGTGTCCTTCTTTGTCTCTTGTCATAGGCTGTGTTTTAAAGTCTATTTTGTCTGATATGAGAATTGCTACTCCAGCTTTCTTCTGATTTCCATTTGCGTGGAATATCTTTTTCCATCCCCTCACTTTCAGTCTGTACGTGTCCCTAGGTCTGAAGTCGGTCTCTTGTAGACAGCATATATACGGGTCTTGTTTTTGTATCCATTCAGCCTGTCTTTGTCTTTTGGTGGGAGCATTTAATCATTTACATTTAATGTAATTATTGATATGTATGTTCCTATTCCCATTTACTTAATTGTTTTGGGTTTGTTATTGTAGGTCTCTTCCTTCTCTTGTGTTTCTTGCCTAGAGAATTTCCTTTAGCATTTGTTGTAAAGCTGGTTTGGTGGTGCTGAACTCCCTCAGCTTTTGCTTGTCTGTAAAGGTTTTTATTTCTCCATCAAATCTGAATGAGATCCTTGCTGGGTAGAGTACTCTTGGTTGTAGGTTTTTCTCCTTCATCACTTTAAATATGTCCTGCCACTCCCTTCTGGCTTGCAGAGCTTCTGCTGAAATATCAGCTGTTAATCTTATGTGGATTCCCTTGTGTGTTATTTGTTGTTTTTCCCTTGCTGCTTTTAATATGTTTTCTTTGTATTTAAATTTTCTTTCTTTTTTTTTTTTTTTTTTGCTGTGTTGGGTCTTCGTTTCTGTGTGAGGGCTTTCTCTAGTTGTGGCATGTGGGGACCACTCTTCATCGTGGTGCATGAGCCTCTCTTGTTGCGGAGCACAGGCTCCAGACACGCAGGCTCACTAGTTGTGGCTCACGGGTTTAGTTGCTCCATGGCATGTGGGATCCTCCCAGACCAGGGCTCAAACCCGTGTCCCCTGCATTAGCAGGCAGATTCTCAATCACTACGCCACCAGGGAAGCCCCTGTGTTTAATTTTTGATAGTTTGTTTAATATGTTTCTTGGCGTGTTTCTTCTTGGATTTATCCTGTATAGGACTCTCTGTGCTTCCTGGACTTGATTAACTATTTCCTTTCCCATATTAAGGAAGTTTTCAACTATAATCTCTTCAGATATTTTCTCAGTCCCATTCTTTTTTGCTTTGTGTTTTGTGGTTTTTTTTGTGGTACGTGGGCCTCTCACTGTTGTGGCCTCTCCCGTTGCAGAGCAGAGGCTCCGAACGCGCAGGCTCAGCGGCCATGGCTCACGGGCCCAGCCGCTCTGCAGCATGTTGGATCCTCCTGGACCGGGGAACGAACCCGTATCCCCTGCACTGGCAGGTGGACCCTCAACCATCGCGCCACCAGGGAAGCCCTCTCAGTCCCTTTCTTTTTCTCTTCTACTTCTGGGAACCCTATAATATGAATGTTGGTGCGTTTAATATTGTCCTAGAGGTCTCTGAGACTGTCCTCAGTTCTTTTCATTCTTTTTTCTTTATTCTGCTCTGCAGTAGTTATTTCCAGTATTTTATCTTCCAGGTCACTTATCCATTCTTCTGGCTCAGTTATTCTGCTATTGATTACTTCTAGAGTATTTTTAATTTCATTTATTGTGTTGTGCATCATTGTTTGTTTCCTCTTTAGTTCTTCTATGTCCTTGTTAAATGTTTCTTGCATTTTTTTCTATCCTATTTCCAAGATTTTGGATCATCTTTACTATCATTATTTTGAATTCTTTTTCAGGGAGACTGCCTATTTCCTCTTCATTTGTTAGGTCTGGTGGGTTTTTACCTTGCTCCTTCATCTGCTGTGTGTTTTTCTGTCTTTTCATTTTGCTTATCTTACTGTGTTTGGGGTCTGCTTATCGCAGGCTGCAGGTTCATAGTTCCCGTTCTTTTTAGTGTCTGTCCCCAGTGGCTAAGGTTGGTTCAGTGGGTTGTGTAGGTTTCCTGGTGGAGGGGACTAGTGCCTGTGTTCTGCTGGATGAGGCTGGATCTTGTCTTTCTGGTGGGCAGGTCCATGTCTGGTGGTGTGTTTTGAGGTGCCTGTGGCCTTATTAAGATTTTAGGCAGCCTCTCTGCTAATGGGTGGGACTGTGTTCTTGTCTTGCTAGTTGTTTGGCATAGGGTGTCCAGCACTGTAGCTTGCTCGTCGTTGAGTGAAGCTGGGTGCTGGTGTTGAGATGGAGATCTCTGGGAGATTTTCGCCATTTGATATGACGTGGAGCTGGGAAGTCTCTTGTGGACCAGTGTCCTGAAGTTGGCTCTCCCACCTCAGAGGCACAGCACTGGCTCCTGGCTGGAGCACCAAGAGCCTTTCATCCACATGGCTCAGAATAAAAGGGAGAAAAAATAGAAAGAAAGAAAGAGGATGAAATAAAGTAGGATAAAATAAAAGTTATTAAAATAAAAAATAATTATTAGGAAAAAAATTTTTTAAGTAAAAAAAAAAAAGAAAAGAAAAAAAACGGACAGTCAGAACCCTAGGACAAATGGTGAAAGCAAAGCTATACAGACAAAATCTCACACAGAAGCATACACATACACACTCAGAAAAACAGGAAAAGGGGAAAAAATTATATATCTTGCTCCCAAAGTCCACCTCCTCAATTTGGGATGATTTGTTGTCTATTCTGGTATTTTATAGATGCAGGGTACATCACGTTGATTGTGGAGCTTTAATCCGCTGCTCCTGAGGCTGCTTGGAGAAATTTCCCTTTCTCTTCTTTGCTCCCACAGCTCCTGGAGTTCAGCTTTGGAGTTGGACCCGCCTCTGTGTGTAGGTCGCCTGAGGGTATCTGTTCTTCGCTCAGATAGGACGGGATTAAAGGAGCATCTGATTCGGGGGCTCTGGCTCTCAGGCCGGTGGGAGGGATGGGTACTGATGCGGGGCGAGCCTGTGGTGGCAGAGGCTGGCGTGAAGTTGCACCAGCCAGAGGCGCGCCGTGTGTTCTCCCGGGGAAGTTGTCCCTGGATCCCGGGACTCTGGAAGTGGCAGGCTGCACAGGCTCCTGGGAGGGGAGGTGTGGATAGTGACCTGTGCTCGCACACAGGCTTCTTGGTGGCTGCAGCAGCAGCCTTCGTGTCTCATGCCCGTGTCTGGGGTCTGCTCTGATAGCCGCGGCTCGCGCCCATCTCTGGAGCTCCTTTAAGCAGCGCTCTTAATCCCCTCTCCTCGCACACCAGGAAACAAAGAGGGAAGAAAAAGTCTCTTGCCTCTTCGGCAGCTCCAGACTTTTTCCTGGACTCCCTCCCGGCTAGCCATGGTGCACTAACCCCCTGCAGGCTGTGATCAGGCAGCCAACCCCAGTCCTCTCCCTGTGCTCCGCCTGAAGCGAGCCTCAGCTCCCAGGCCCGCCCACCCCGGCGGGTGAGCAGACAAGCCTCTCGGGCTGGTGAGTGCGGGTTGGCACTGATCCTCTGTGCGGGACTCTCTCCACTTTGCCCTCCGCACCCCTGTTGCTGTGCTCTCCTCCGCGGCTCGGAAGCTTTCCTCCTCTGCCACCCGCAGTCTCCACCCGCGAAGGGGCTTCCTAGTGTGTGGAAACCTTTCCTCCTTCACAGCTCCGTCCTACTGGTGCAGGTCCCGTCCCTATTCTTTGGTCTGTTTTTTCTGTTTTTCTTTTGCCCTACCCAGGTACGTGGGGAGTTCCTTGCCTTTTGGGAGGTCTGAGGTCTTCTGCCAGCGATCAGTGGGTGTTATATAGGAGCAGTTCCACATGTAGATGTATTTCTGATGTATCTGTGTGGAGGAAGGTGAACTCCATGTCTTAATCTTCCGCCATCTTCTCCAGAATCCCTTTTCCTCTTTTAGATTGGGTTTCTGTTTTACCTTGTTGATTCATTGTTGTTGATTCTTCCTTTTATATTTTTATTTTTCCTAAAAAATATTTCATTTTTCTAATTTTATTTTATTCCTTAGAATTTGGTATTATTCTCTCCTTTTGGCTTGTCCCCCACCCCCCTTTTTTTTCTTTTTTTCTGTTCTGCTTTTATTTTACCTTGTTGCAGTTGTTTCAGTTATAGTTTTATTTTTGCTAATATAATTTTTATCTTTCTAATTCTATTTTGTTTTTTATTGTTTGATATTGTACTGCTCCTTTTTTTCTCTTTTTTTTCTTTTTTTTTTTTTGCGCCACAAAGCTTGTGGGATCTTGGTTCCCAGGCCGGAAGTTGGGCCCGAGCTCCTGTGGTGGGATCTCCAATTCCAAACTGCTGGACTACGGGAGAACCTCATACCCCAAGGAATATCAGTTGGAGTGAGGCCTCCTGTAGGCCCTCATCTCAGCACCAAGACCCAGCTCTATCCAACTGCTTGCAAACTCCAGTACTGGACTTCTCAGGCCAAACAACCAGTAAGACAGGAATACAGCACTACCCATCAAAAAAAAAAATTAAAAAACAAAAAATATGTTACAGACAAAGGAGCAAGGTAAAAGCCTACAACACCAAATAAATGAAGATGAAATAGGCAACATACCTGAAAAAGAATTCCGAATAATGATACTAAATATGATCCAAAATCTTGGAAATATAATGGAGAAAATGCAAGAAATATTTAACAAGGATCTAGAAGAACTAAAGAGCAAACAAACAGTGATGAACAACACAATAAATGAAATTAAAAATACTCTAGAAGGAATCAATAACAGAATAACTGAGGCAGAAGAACGGATAAGGGACCTGGAAGGTAAAATGGTGGGAAAAACTGCCAGGGAGAAGAATAAAGAAAAAAGAATGAAAAGAATTGAGGACAGTCTCAGAGACCTCTGGAACAATATTAAACACACCAACATTCGAATTATAGGGGTCTGAGAAAAGAAGAGAAAAAGAGTCGGAAAAAATATTTGAAGAGATTATATTCACAAACTTACCTAATATGGGAAAGGAAATAGTCAGTCAATTCCAAGAACCACAGGGAGTACTATACAGGATAAACCCACAGAGAAACATGCCAAGATACATATTAATCAAACTATCAAAATATAATACAAAGAAAAAATATTAAAAGCAGAAAGAGAAAAGAAACAAATAACATATAATGTAATCCCCATAAGTTTAACAGCTGATTTTTCAGCAGAAGCTCTGGAGGCCAGAAGGGAGTGGCAGGACATATTTAAAGTAATGAAAGGGAAAAACTTACAACCAAGATTACTCTAGCCAGCAAGGATCACATTCAGATTCGATGGAGAAATTAAACACTTCACAGATAAGAAAAAGCTAAGAGGATTCAGCACCACCATACCAGCTTTACAACAAATGCTAAAGGAACTGCTCTAGGCAGGAAACACAAGGGAAGGAAAAGACTTACAATAACAAACCCAAGACAATTAAGAAAAATGATAATAGGAACATACATATCGGTAATTACCTTAAATGTAAACGGATTAAATGCTCCAACCAATTTTGACATAGATTCGCTTAATGGATACAAAAACAAGACCTGTATATATACTGTCTACAAGGGACCCACTTCAGATCTAGGGACACATACAGACTGAAAGTGAGGGGATGGAAAAAGATATTCCATGCAAATGGAAATCAGAAGAAAGCTGGAGTAGCAATTCTCATACCAGACAAAATAGACTTTAAAATAAAGACTATTATAAGAGACAAAGAAGGGCACTACATAATGGTCAAGGTATCAATCCAAGGAGAAGATATAACAATTGGAAGTATTTATGCACCCAGCATAGGAGCACCTCAATACACAAGGCAAATGCTAACAGCCAAAAAACGGGAAATCAATAGTAATGTAGTAATAGTAGGGGACTTTAACACCCCACTTTCACCAACTGACAGATCATCCAAAATGAAAATAAATAAGGAAACACAAGCTTTAAATGACACATTAAACAAGATGGTCTTGATTGATATTTATAGGATATTCTATCCAAAAACAGCAGAATACACTTTCTTCTCAAGTGCTAATGGAGCATTCTCCAGGATAGATCATACCTTGGGTCACAAACCTAGCCTTGGTAAACTTAAGGTAATTGAAATCATATCAAGTATCTTTTCCGACATCAATGCTATGAGACTAGATATCAGTCACAGGAAAAAAAAATTTTAAAAACACAGACACGTGGCGGCTAAACAATACACTACTAAATAACTAAGAGGACACTGAAGAAATCAAAGAGGAAATAAAAAAATACCTAGAGGGGCTTCCCTGGTGGTGCAGTGGTTGAGAATCCACCTGCCGATGCAGGGGACTCGGGTTCGTGCCCCGGTCCGGGAAGATCCCACATGCGGTGGAGTGGCTGGGCCCGTGAGCCATGGCCGCTGAGCCTGCGCATCCGGAGCCTGTGCTCCGCAATGGGAGAGGCCACAACAATGAGAGGCCTGCGTACCGCAAAAAAAAAAAACAAAAACCTAGAAATAAATGACAATGAAAACTCGACGACCCAAAACCTATGGGATGCAGCAAAAGCATTTCTAAGAGGGAAGTTTATAGCAATACAATCCTACCTCAAGAAACAAGAAACATCTCAAATAAACAACCTAACCTTACACCTAAAGCAGTTAGAGAAAGAAGAACAAAAAACCCCAAAATTAGCTGAAGGAAAGAAATCATAAAGATCAGATCAGAAATAAGTGAAAACGTAATGAAGGAAACAGTAACAAAGATCAATAAAACTAAAAGCTGGTTCTTTGAGAAGATAAAAAAATTGATAAACCATTAGCCACACTCATTCAAGGAAAAAAGGGAGAAGGCTCAAATCAACAGAATTACAAATGAAAAAGAGAAGAAACAATTGACATTGCAGAAATACAAAGGATCATGAGAGATTACTACAAGCGACCATATGCCAATAAAATGGACAACCTGGAAGAAATGGACAAATTGTTAGAAAAGTACAACCCTCCAAGGCTGAACCAGGAAGAAATAGAAGATATGAACGGCCCAGTCACAAGCACTGAAATTGAAATTGTGATTAAAAATCTTCCAACAAACAAAAGCCCAGGACCAGATGGCTTCACAGGTGAATTCTATCAAACATTTAGAGAAGAGCTAACACCTATGCTTCTCAAACTCTTCCAAAATATAACAGAGGGAGGAACACACCCAAACTCATTCTACAAGGCCCCCATTACCCTGATACCAAAACCAGACAAAATGTCACAAAAAGAAAACTACAGGCCAATAACACTGATGAACATAGATGCAAAAATCCTTCACAAAATACTAGCAAACAGAATCCAACAACACATTAAAAGGATCATACACCATGATCAGGTGGCGTTTATCCCAGGAATGCAAGGATTCTTCAATATATGCAAATCAATCAGTGTGATGTAGCATATTAACAAATTGACGGAGTAAAAGCATATGATCATCTCAATAGATGCAGAAAAAGGTTTTGACAAATTCACTACCCATTTATGATAAAAACTCTACAGAAAGTAGGCATAGAGGGAACTTACCTCCACATAATAAAGGCCATATATGACAAACCCACAGCCAACATCGTTCTCAATGGTGAGAGAGTGAAAGCATTTCCTCTAAGATCAGGAACAATACAGGGTTGCCCATTCTCACCACTCTTATTCAACGTAGTTTTAAAAGTTTTAGCCACAGCAATCAGAGAAGAAAAAGAAATAAAAGGAAACCAAATCATAAAAGAAGAAATAAAAGTGTCACTGTTTGCAGATGACATGACAATATACATAGATAATCCTAAAGATGCTACCAGAACACTACTAGAGCTAATCAATGAATTTGGTAAAGTAGCAGGATATAAAATTAATGCACAGAAATCTCTGGCATCCCTATACACTAATGATGAAAAATCTTAAAGAGAAATTGAGGAAACACTCCCATTTACCACTGCAACATAAAGAATGAAATTCCTAGGAATAAACCTACCTAAGGAGACAAAATACCTGTATGCAGAAAACTAGAAGACACTGATGAAAGAAATTAAATGCGATACAAACAGATGGAGAGATATATTATGTTCTTGGATTGGAAGAATCAACATTGTGAAAATGACTATACTACCCAAAGCAATCTACAGATTCAGTGAAATCCCTATCAAATTGCCAATGGCATTTTTCACAGAACTAGAGCAAAAAATTTCACAATTTGTATGGAAACACAAAAGACCCCGAATAGCCAAAGCAGCCTTGAGAACAAAAAATGGAGCTGGAGGAATCAGGCTCCCTGACTTCAGACTATACTACAAAGCTACAGTAATCAAGACAGTATGGTACTGGCACAAAAACAGACATATAGATCAATGGAACAGTATAGAAAGCCCAGAGATAAACCCATACACGTATGGTCACCTTATCTTTGATAAAGGAGGCCAGAAAATACAATGGAGAAAAGACAGCCTCTTCAATAAGTGGTGCCGGGACAACTGGAGAGCTATATGTAAAAGGATGAAATTAGAACACTTCCTAGCCCCATACACAAAAATAAAATGGATTAAAGACCTAAATGTAAGGAAGACACTATAAAACTCTTAGAGGAAAACAGGAAGAACACTGTATGACATAAATCACAGCAAGATCCTTTTTGACCCACCTCCTAGTGAAATGGAAACAATAACAAAATAAACAAATGGGACCTAATGAAACTTCAAAGCTTATGCACAGCAAAGGAAACCATAAAAAAGACAAAAAGACAACCCTCAGAGAAAATATTTGCAAACAAAGCAACTGACAAAGGATTAATCTCCAAAATATACAAGTAGCTCAGGCAGCTCAATATCAGAAAAGCAAACAGCCCAATCCATAATGGGCAGAAGACCTAAATAGACATTTCTCCAAAGAAGATACCCAGATTGCCAACAAACACATGAAAAGACGCTAAACATCCCTAATCATTAGAGAAATGCAAATGAAAACTACAATGAGTTTATCACCTCACACCAGTCAGAATGGCCATCATCAAAACAATCTGCAAACAATAAATGCTGGAGAGTGTGTGGAGAAAAGGGAACCTTCTTGTACTGTTGGTGGGAATGTAAATTGATACAGCCACTATGGAGAACAGTATGGAGTTTCCTTATAAAATGAAAAATATAGTTACCATCTGATCCTGCACTCCCACTCCTGAGCATATACGCTGAGAAATCCATAATTCAAAAAGAGTCATATACCACCGTGTTCATTGCAGCACTTTTTACAATAGCCAGGACATGGAAGCAACCTAAGTGTCCATCTACAGATGAATGGATAAAGAAGATGTGGCACATATATACAATGGAATATTACTCAGCCACAAAAAGAAACGAAATTGAGTTATTTGTGGTGAGTTGGATGGACCTAGAGTCTGTCATACAGAGTGAAGTAAGTCAGAAGGAGAAAAAGAAATACTGTATGCTAACACATATATATGGAATCAAAAAAAAAGGTTCTGATGAACCTAAGGGCAGGACAGTAATAAAGACACAGATGTAGAGAATGGACTTAAGGACACGGGGAGGGGGAATGTAAGGTGGGACGAAGTGAGAGAGTGGCATGGACATATATACACTACCAAATGTAAAATAGATAGCTAGTGGGAAGAAGCTGCATAGCACGGGGAGATCAGCTTGGTGCTTTGCAACCACCTAGAGGGGTGGGATAAGGAGGGTGGGAGGGAGACACAAGAGAGAGGGGATATGGTTATATACGTATGCATATAGCTGATTCACTTTGTTATACAGCAGAAACTAACGGAACACTGTAAAGCAAGTATACTCCAATAAAGATGTTTAAAAAAAGTCTAACCAGTTGCTGGCACTTCTCTTTTGCTATTATAAATAATACTGCTATATTATTTATCCACATGTCTTTTTCTATATTTAGATGGTCAATTATGCAACATTGAAAAGGGTTGAGTTTGTGGAAATACTTATATTTTATGTTTCAAGCAAAGAAATGAAATGGCTTAGGGACAAACCATTAATTAGAAGACCGTCATAAGTAAGTGGATTCCGATGAAAGCCAGGTGATGGAATTCCAGGGAGATATTGGGAGTGAATATATTTTAACATAGTTGAGAATAGCGGGGAAATATTCATACACAAGAGAACATTAAAGCTGAACATCGAAAGATATATTTATTTTACAAGGCAGAGAGGACAAGAAAGAACACTTTAAGAATAGAAAGGCATGGAGTTGTAAACGAGTTTGACTCATTAAGAAAATGGGCTGTTTAATGGAATATATGGTGCATGGAGGGGTGAAAAAGACAGATGTTGAATTAGGATAAAGATAGCTGCGATCGGATAGGTTAAGGCTTTGATTTCCTGCTGTGTCATTTGAACTTTATTGCATAAATTATGGGGAGTCATGGAAGCTCTTTGAGCAGGGGCCATTGATGTATACCCATCCTATCCTATCCTTTAAGATGGAAACATAGTTTTTATTCAGTCCCCGTGGGGGCATGACTCAAAGCCAGTCTCACCCAAGCACCCTTGTCTCAGATGCCCCTCCAGAACTGCTTGACTGCGCATTTGTCTTATTCACTGCTTTCTGTCCTCAAATCCATGGTTTTCTGAACTCTCTGGAATGTGTTGTAGCCCTTTGATTCTTCAAACACATTTGGATACCCTTTCCTCACTCAGCGACTTCAGTTTCCTGCTTAGCTATCAGTTGCTAGATTTTAGTGTCATCTGCAGGTTGAAATAACAAATACTTCCTCTCCAAGCCTCATCACCATGGACTCCTCCCCATTTTGTTCATTCCTTTAGCAATCCCAGCCAGAAAGCAGCTGTCAAGAAGGGCCCTACATGGCAGAGTTGAATCATTGTGACAGACCATGTGACCCTCAAAGCCTAAAATATTTACTGTCTTGCCTCTTACAGAAAACATTTACTGATGTCTGCCCTAGATCAAAGCAAATGAATGGTTATCAGGCAGTTAATGAAAAGCAACTAATCTGTAGGCACATTCTTGAAATGTTTTAAAATTTCAAGTAAAGAAAAAAATGCCACAAATATTTATGCAAAATAAAAGGTCATCCAAAAAGGAATAAATTCCAGGTTGTCTTAGCACTTTATGTCTTATAACAATAGAGGAACATCTATATAACTATGGAAGAAAAGTTTGTGGCCTAGCCAGTTTATGACACTGATGTGAAAGCTGTAGAAAGACATTATCAAATAGGCAAGGACATGAGATATATTTTTTCCATTTATCTTTCTTGAAAAATTACTTGGAGACCTATCCCTCATATCTCTGAGATGAATCAAAATAAAGAAGTTATTAAAAGAGAAGTCACAGAATGAATGAATGAACTGGTAGCTTAAATGAAAATAATTTAAACCTAAAATTATATTAAATCACAGCTAGACATATGGTGGAAAGGAAAACTCTAAGGTAAATATCTTAAATGATTCTTGGAAAGGGTAAATACACAGAGTAAAAATAATAACATAATGATAGTAAGATAACAATAGTAGTCTAAGAGAAAACTTCTGTATACTACCTAAAAATAGGATTTGATAAGTAAGAAAATATCATGCTGATTTCTTCATCATTTACAGAGTACGTATGCCTGTGTACATGTGCGTAATATGTATTTTATTCTTTCTTTTATTAAGGTATAGTTAATTTACAATGTTGTGTTACTTTCAAGTGTACAGCAAAGTGATCCAGTTATACATGAATATATATCTATTCTCTTTCAGATTCTTTTCCATTATAGGTTATTACAAGATATTGAGTATAGTTTGCTCTGCTATACAGTAGATCCTTATTGTTTATCTATTTTATGTATAGTAGTGTATATATGTTAATCCCAAACTCCTAATTTATCTCCCCCACCCACCCGCCGCTGTCCCCTTTGGTTTCTATGTCTGTGAGTTTATTTCTGTTTTGTAAATAAGTTCATTTGTATCTTTTTTTATCTTTTATCTTTTATCTTTTTTTTCCCACAAACAAGTGATATCATATGATATTTGTCTTTCTCTGTCTGAATTACTTCACTTAATATAATCTCTGAGTCCATCCATGTTGCTACAGATGGCATTATCTCATTCTTTTTATGGTTGAGTAATATTCCATTGTATATATATATACACACCACATCTTTATCCATTCATCTGTCAATGGAAATTTAGGTTCCTTCCATGTCTTGGCTATTGTAAATAGAGCTGCAGTGAACATTGGGGTGCATGTATCTTTTCAAATTAAAGTTTTCTCTGGGTATATGCCCAGGAGTGGGATTGCAGGATCAGATGGTAACTCTATCTTTAGTTTTTTAAGGAACCTCCATACTGTTCCCCATAGTGGCTGCACCAATTTACCTTCCCACCAACAGTGTAGGAGGGTCCCCTTTTCTCACACTCTCTCCAGCATTTAGTATTTGTAGACTTTTTAATGATGGCCATTCTGACCGATATAATACCTCATTATAGTTTTGATTTGCCTTTCTCTAATAATTAGTGATGTTGAGCATCTTTTCATGTGCCTGTTGGCCATCTGTATGTATTCTTTGGAGAAATGTCTATTTAAGTCTTCTACCCATCTTTTTATCAGGTTTTTTGTTTCCTTTTGTTTTGTTTTGTTTTGATATTGAACTGTATGAACTGTTTATGTATTTTGGAGTTTAATTCCTTGTCAGTAGCATTGTTTAAAAATATTTTCTCCCAGTCCATAGGTTGTCTTTTTTTATGGTTTCCTTTGCTGTGCAAAAGCTTTTAAGTTTAGTTAGGTCCCATTTGTTTATTTTTGTTTTTATTTCCATTACTCAGGAGATGGATTCAAAAAAATATTGCTGCGATTTAGGTCAAAAAGTGTTCTGCCTATGTTTTCGGTCTTATAGTGTCCGGTCTTACATTTAGGTCTTTAATCCATTTTGAGTTTATTTTCATATCTGGTGTTAGAGAATATTCTAATTTCATTCTTTTACATGTAGCTGTCCAGTTTTCCCAGCACCATTATTGAAGAGACTGTCTTTTCTCCATTGTATCTTCTTGCCTCCTTTGTCATAGATTGACGTAAGTGCATGGATTTATTTCTTGGCTTTCTATCCTGTTCCATTGATCTATATGTCTGTTTTTGTGCCAGTACCATACTGTTTTTATTACTGTAGCTTTGTATTATAGTCTGAAGTCAAGGAGCGTGATTCCTCCAGCTTCGTTCTTCTTTCACAAGATTGCTTTGGCTATTCAGGGTCTTCTGTATTTTCCATACAAATTTTTTGTTCTAGTTCTGTGAAAAATGTCATTGGTATTTTTTTTTTTTTTTTTTTTTTTTTTGCGGTACGTGGGCCTCTCACTGTTGTGGCCTCTCCCGTTGCGGAGTACAGGCTCTGGACGCGCAGGCTCAGCAGCCATGGCTCACGGGCCAAGCCACTCCGCGGCATGTGGGATCTTCCCGGGCCGGGGCACGAACCCGTGTCCCCTGCATCGGCAGGCGGACTCTTAACCACTGCGCCACCAGGGAAGTCCTGTCATTGGTAATTTGATAGGGATTGCATTGAATCTGTAGATTGCCTTGAGTAGTATGGTAATTTTGATGATATTGAGTCTTCCAATCCAAGAATGCAGTACATCTTTCCATCTGTGCCATATTCAATTTCTTTCATCAGAGTCTTGTAGTTTTTGGAGTACAGGTCTTTTGCCTCCTTAGGTAGGTTTATTCCTAGATATTTTATTCTTTTTGATGCAGTGCAAAATGTATTTTATTCTTAATACTTAAAATTAGAGCAATAGCAGTAAAACATATTTTTATGAAAGTTAAAAATAACCACTGGTATAGCTTAAAATTCAATGTTCATCTTCCAAGTAATAGGAGAAAAAAAGAAAATACAACAAAGTATATGGCAAAAAAACTTGTGAGAAAGGTTACTGTTTTTTTGTTGCTGTCTGACTGCAGCATTATAAGGGAAACTTTGAGAAACTAGGGGGTATGCTTTCAAGGAAAAGCAACCTGGGTCAGTATTTTATGGAGAAATGGCAAAATGTGATTGTTAAGAGCCATTGAATATTGTATTTATTCATTCATTAACAAGTATTTATTGAATATCTTACTATGTGCCAGGCACTATTCTAGGAACAAGGGATAAAGTGCTAAACAAGACAAGTAATATTCCTGCTCTTATTTAACGTACATCCTAGTTGGGAAGAGGGAAAGGAAAGTTAAAAAAACAAAGCAAAACTAAGTAAATGAATGAACAAGATCATTCGAAAGATTATTAACTTTTACATAGGCAATTGAGAGTGACTGTGAGCACTTTCTGTAGAGTGTGTTGTATAGAGTTTCAGTGACCTCCCTGAAGAGACACTTGAACTAAGACTTGAATGATCTGAAGGATCCAGCAATGCAAATATCTGGGGACAGAGTATTTCAGGTAGAGAGAAGGCCAACCAGTGCCAAGGCTGTGCTTGTTGTATTTGAGGAACAGAGAGAAGGTGTGTGTGCTATAGTGTAGTGAACCTGGGGGAGAGGAATTCCAGATGAGGTTGGAGAGAAAGACAGGAAGAGATTCTGTAGTGCCTCACTGACCTTTGTAATACATTTGGATTTAAAGTTTAATGGAAAGTCCTTGAGGTCGTTAACCATGGCAGTGATATGATTCAATCATTCATGGCAGGGAAAGGTCACCCACGCTATTGTGTAGAGAGAAGATGCAGGGGGCAAAATGAATGTATGGAGGTCCAGTTAGGAGGTTACTGCAGTTGTATAAGAGACAGTGGAGGGGGCTTCCCTGGTGGTGCAGTGGTTAAGAATCTGCCTGCCAATGCAGGGGACACGGGTTCGAGCCCTGGTCTGGGAAGATCCCACATGCTGCGGAACAACTGGGCCCGTGAGCCACACTACTGAGCCTGTACGTCTGTAGCCTCTGCTCTGCAACAAGAGAGGCCGCGATAGTGAGCGGCCCGCGCACCGCGATAAAGAGTGGCCCCCGCTCGCCGCAACTAGAGAAAGCCCTCGCACAGAAACGAAGACCCAACACAGCCAAAAATAAATAAATAAATATATAAATTTATTTAAAAAAAAAAAAAAAAAGAGACAGTGGAAACTTCAGTCCCGATTGTAGCAGATTGAAGCTTCAGATCAAAAAAAAAAAAAAGCAAACAGATTTTGGGTATATTTTTGAGGTAAAGGAGAAGAGATTTGCTTATAGACTGGATGTGGTGTGGGGAGGCAAGTAAAGGGATATCTCTAGGATTTAGTCTTGAGGAATTGGGTAGAGAGGCATGTTTTGTGGAGGGAATCAAGAATGTTGTGTAAGCCATGTTAATTTAAATTCAAGAAGTACATTCTAGACCAAAATGGACTTGGCAAGCAGGCAATTGAACATAAGTGTCTGGGACTCAGTGGCAAGGTATTGCTAGATGCTTAGGCTTGAGTTCTAGCTGGATTACTTAATGGCTGTGTGACCTTCAATAAGACTTACCTGTCTACACTTTGGCCTCCAAATCTGAAGAAAATGTGGACAATAATGGTACTACTTCATATGGATGTAAAATGCTGAAAATATATACTATAAATAACTGTTTATTATGGTGGCTGCCACATGGTAAGTTTATGTGGTCTGCTACTTATGCTATGAGTTAGATTACTTTTGTCTGCAAGTTACAAAACCTCAACTGCTTAAAAAAATAAACTAATTGATATAATAGGAAACCATTAAGTAAGATGGTTCTAAAATTGGTCAATTCAGTGGCTCAAGAAGTCCAGGACTCATTTTTTCGTTTTGTTTTGTTCGTTTGTTTTTAGCTGTTCTCTTCTCAATTTATCAGTATATCCTCCTGATTATGGCAACTAAGGAATAACATATAGTGGAAGAAGTAGGACTGTTTGTTCTCATTCATCTCTCTTTTCTTTCATATAGTTTTTCTTTTGAAAATTTTCAAGCATATAGGAAAATTGAAAGAACAGTCCTTCTGGCCAAACCTTTTGAAATTAAGTTGCAGATATCATAACACTTCATTCTAAATTCTTCAGCATGCATCTCCTAAGAATAAGGATAATATCCTGTTTAAGAATAGTATAATCGTCAGACTTAAGGTTTACAAAAATTCCATAATATTATTTCAAATCGAATGCATATTCAAATTCTCCATTGGCTCCCAAATATCCTTTATATCTGTTTCCACCCCCCCACCCCCAATCTAGGACCAATGATTATGTGCCCATTGCATTTGTTTATGAGTCTTTAGTCTTTCTTAATCTACGACAGTCCCCATACCTTTTAATTTTTTGTGACACTGATGTTTTGAAAAGTTCAGGTCTTGTAATAAGTACCACATTCTAGATTTTTGTGATTGTTTCCTAATGGTATCATTTAAATTTTTCTCAGTTAACTGTACACACAGACATCAGGTCTAGAGCCTTGAGTAGATTTAGGTTACTTTAGGCAAGACAACTTCATGGATGATGCCATGTACAACACATTGCAGCATAACAGGCACAATGTCAGGATGTCCTACTATTGGTGATATTAAGTTTGATTACCTGGTTAAAGTGGTGACAGTCATATCTCTCCATAACAAAGGTATATATTCCCTGCAGAGTTCAGCAGTTAATCTGGGGTCAGGGGTGATACTTTGCCATCTTGTCCTTTCTCAGCTAATGATTTCAGGATCCATTGAATTGCTTACTACATCGCAGGTTATAAAATAGCAATATTCTATCATTCCTTTCACATTTATCAGTTTGTATTTTTTCTGTAGAGAAAAGCACCCCTTCTTTTACTTAAATTTGCTATGGAGTCATACATTTATTTTTAATGTTATAATCAATTACAGTGATTACTATCTCTGATGCTTAAATTGTCCCAAATTTTGCCAGTTGGAACCCCTTCAAGTTGGCTCCTCTGTGCTTTTGACATTATCCCTTTAGTCTTCGAATGTTCCTTTGCTTTCTGGCACAACAAGGTATCTAATATTAACCTTGTACTTTTCTGTCCCAGACATAGATTAGCCATTTCTATAAGCTGTTGTTACCTTAGGTGGGGACTGGCATTTAGAAACCAAGATATGTTGTCGGGGTATTTATTGATGGTGGTTTATTATTCCTTCTGTCTTCTTGTAGTGGAAAGAGCTAGGAGAAACATATATATATATATATATATATATATATATATATATATATTCACACACATACATATATAATCTGTATAATCATAAGTTTATATTGATATCTGCAATTCAAATTTAACATTACACTGTCTTATTTTACTTTATGTTTGCCTTTTTTCCCCTTAAAGTGCATATCTTTATTTCTAATAACAGATTATATATCTATATCTATCTGTATAATATAACAGTTAATATATAATATATAAACATAATAGATTATTATAATTATTATATATATTACAATACAAATAAAATCACAGAATTATAACACTGACATCACTATGATAAAAAAAACCTACTGAGTAAATTTTAAGATTTCTTTGTAGTTCTTTTTGTTTTTAGAGCATATGCCACTAAGGATACATAGTCAGAGAAGTATATTCAAAGTTACATGGTATAATGATTGTGGTTATGCTATCATTTTGTTATAGAGTATCCAGTTGTGTTTCATCTGCCTTT
The DNA here is from genome assembly GCF_059928025.1 of Delphinapterus leucas. Lineage (NCBI taxonomy): Eukaryota > Metazoa > Chordata > Mammalia > Artiodactyla > Monodontidae > Delphinapterus > Delphinapterus leucas. The sequence continues at coordinate 98,400,151 of NC_143134.1, forward strand.
TTTAGGAGCAAAGAAACCCTTCCTAGAAGCTCTGGGGGCCCCTTCCTGAGTCTCATTGGCAATGAAATGAGGTTTTCAAGATTGTCTTTGACTAATAAGTGTTTATTTCTGAGTGACATGGAGGAAAGATGGAAATGAGGACAAAATCGGGGCTTTTTACAAGGAAGAGAGGGAAGGGCTATTTGACTGGCACCATCACTGTCTGTTACACTTATTATTATAACAATTGTTACACATTTCTAGTGTAACATTACACTAAATGCGTGCACATGTGCCACTCTCTACCTTTTACATTAATGTTTAAAAAATGCAAATCCCTGGTGTTGGCATGGCTGTGGTGATGATGATATTTTCATATGTTACCGATGAACGTGTAAATGGGAACTATCGTTGCGAAAATCAGTTTGACAAGATGTAAAGAACCATACTTATATAGTCTGGTTTAAAAATTTAACTCCTTTGAACTTGTCATGTGGAAATAACCCAAATAATTCAAACAACTTAAATGTCTGTGTAGCGAAACGGTTAATTAAATCATAATGCAGTTACTTAATGGAGGTGTGGCTTCATCATAAATGATAATTATGAAAACCATGTGGTAACTGTGTAGTAGGAAAAGTGTTTATAAAGCTGAATGGGGGAAAAACCCAGAATGCAAGAGTATGCCTATGCAGTAATTGTAATTTTTAAAATTATGTCTTTATATGAGCAAAGGCTAGAAAAGAACCTGGTAAAAGGAAGTCAGTTTGATAGGGATGAATGGATGGTGGACTGTAGATAAATTCTTAATTTTATTTAGAATTTTGTTAGTGTTTTTCAACTAAAACAAAAACAAAGGCAACTGAGGGGAAAAATCCCTCCCATGTTCTGAAGTCAACCAGAGATTTAGCTGAGCTCTTAAGCAGATTTAAATCTTCTTTTAAAGAAAATTTTGATTGTATCTGCAAGCACTTTCATACCCTGCCTTGCCCCTTCAACTGGAAAAGTATGTCAGATTCCACAATTACCCTAACAGAATGTCAATTGTGCCAGTGGAATGTCTCATATCAAAAGCCGATGGAATTTGCTTCGTTCAGCCACACAGAGGAACTGCACCTTCAGTGCTGCCAGAAAGCTCAGTCTGGAATTGATTGCTTGAGTTCTCTCCCAGAGCACAGTTGAAGTGATTGCTTTTTGAGAAATTCTCGAAGGGATTTGCTGACCAGGTGCCTACTGGGCTGCCTGTGTCCCTGGCTAAAGCAGAACCTGAAGAAGGAAGATCCTGGGCTCATCAAGTGGAAGGGTGTTTGGGGAGGAGATCCATTCTGAGAAATGCAGTGCCAAGAGTTGAAATTGTGAGCTTGGAAAATATGATAAAGAGAAGGAGCTGGAAGGAACCATGTGGACATCCAAACTAAAAGGCCAGGTAATGGAAACATAAAACCCAGCTGAAAATGAGATTCTGAAAGCATGTATGTGAGGACATTTCTTTTATATAATCTGGCCAGAGCAGGGTTAGCCTCTCCAAAGTTCTAACTGTCTGGGCCAGTAAAGAAGCCCATTCCTCACTTTTTCTGGGCTCTGTTCTTATGTGAATGCTTGCAAATTACACTGGCTTTGCTGATTTTAGAATTGCCTTCACTGAGTAGCAATTTAGTATTTTCCCCTTTGCTTTAATAAAGAATCTCTACAAGAAATAGCTGTGGGAAGACTGTTGTTTTATCTGCTGTAAAGCCACTTTGAAGGCATCATCTGTTGTTTTACTCAACATCTAAGTGATGATTTCTTCTTACAGCTATGTGATAAATGCTTTTGAGAATTCTTTTTAGAATGCAGTGCCAGGAAAACATTTCTCTCTTCTCAGGAACTGGTTAGTTTCCTTTCATCCTATGGCAAGAGCTTTGAAACTGTAGTTTTACTTCTCTTTTTGCCTTGAGTGCCAGGAAGCTCACGGCTAAATGAAATACTTGAACATAAGGTAAAACTTCTCTTGCAGTTGTTGTCAGGCATAATTATCTTCCTTCCTTGAAAATATTCTGGTTTTGACTCATAGATACAGAGAACAAGCCAGAGGTTGTCAGAGGGGAGGCGGGTGGGAAGTTGGTTGAAACAGGTGAAAGGGACCAAGAGGTACAAACTTCCAGTTATAAATAAATAAGTCATGAGGATGTAATATAAAGCATAGGGAATATAGTCAATAACAGTGCAATAACTTTGTACGGTAACAGATGGTTATTAGACTTATTGTGCTGATCAGTTCGTGGTGTATATAAATGTCGAATCACTGTGTTGTACACCTGAAACTAATACAATATTGTATGTCAACTTCAATAAATTTTTTTTAAAATATGCTGTTCTTGTCATCCTTTTATTGAAATATATTTATTTTTCACTAACCAATTTACTTTAGCGTGCTCCTTTGCATCACTTAAAAATTTAGAAGGGGAAAGAGGTTATCTGTAAATAAATGTCCAATGGGAAAGTGAAAGCAGCAATTTGTGATAGAAAGAATAGGGGTTTGGGTAGCACGCAGGACTGAGTTCAAATTCTTGCTTCTCTGCTTGTGAGCCTTATGAGCTTGGGCTTTGCTGACCTTGATTAACACTCAATGTCTTCATTTACAAAGTGGATATAATAGGCCAGATAAAAATATACAGTAAATTTACTGTGTGGATGCTAGCCTGGAAAAGAAAAGACCGAAGGGAGATACAAAGGTTGTCAGAAAATATAGGAAGAGCTTGCTACCTCAGGTAGTGAGCAGACTCTAGTTGAACAGATTTGAGGTTCCTGATGGAACCAACCCTGGATGGAACATTGTCCTAAGTGCCATAGAAAGTTCTGCGCAGCTCTTATTGATCTTATTATACCACCCTTACCCTCTGTAAGCTTGTTCTTACCAGCCAAACTGATCATATCACACCACAGTCTGACCAGGCATCCCCCCACAACCCTTAGAAAGTAAGTTCATGGCTATTTTTCATTTTTCAGTGTTGCCTTTATCTGATATCCTGCAGGCACTGTGGAACCCACGAAGACCCTAACCAGATACAGTCAGCTCTCCGTGTCAGAGAGTTCCACATCGTGGATTCAACCAACTGTGGATAGAAAATATTCAGAAAAAAAATTCCAGCAAGTTCTGAAAAGCAAAACTTGAATTTGCTGCAAGCCAGCACCTACTTACATAGCATTTACATTGTATTAGGTGTTATAAGTAATCTAGAGATTAGTTAAAGTAGGCAGGAGTTTGTGCATAGGTTATATGCAAATACTATGCCATTTTATATAAGGGACTTGAGCGTCCTCTTTGGTATCTCTGGGGGTCCTGCAACCAATCCCCTGCAGAAACCAAGGGATGATATACAGTCGACCCTTGAACAACCGGGGCTCCACTTATGTGCGTATTTTTTCACTGAATGTATCACAGTACCACGCCGTCTGCGGTTGGTTGAATCTGTGGATGTGGAACCACAGATATTGAGGGCCGACTGTAAAGTTATTTATGGATTTTTGTGTGCAGAGTCTGTGTCCCTAACCCCTGCATGGTTCAGGGGTCAGCTATATAAGGAACCCAGAGTTAGAGATAAGAGTTTCTCACTAAACTAACTTAGTAGGTCTATAAATAAATTGCTTTCTGATTAAAAGCATACCCAATTCACACTTCTAGTATTCCTCCCAAACATTCTGTTTCAAAATTTGAGGGTAAATTTTGACCCCTCCTTTACTGAGGTCTACCGTGTCAAATCAGTAACCAAAGACCTATCTAGTCCTCTTTGAAATGCTTTTACAGCCACCTCTTCTTTTCCATCTTAGTTCAGTGGAAAAAGGGAGACATTGGGACAACACACTTCTTGATTCAAACCTCAATTCTAATCCTTTCTAGCTAGATGACTGGGCAAGCTATTTCACCTCCATGAGCCTCTTCTGATTCATCTGTAAAATGGGCTTGCTAATAGGGTTGTTGTAAGGAATAAATAAAATAACGTATACAATTCACATAGCATCGGGCTAGATGCATAATAGTTACTCAATAAATCTTGGTTCTCTTTCTTCTCCCTTACCTTCTCTAAGGGTTTCTCTGATGACATTAGTTAGAATGCTAATATCTGTCATCTGGCAATCAATTACAGATTGTCCTGAAGTATTCCATAGAAGCATTTTATTATTTTTAGCTTCTGATAACTCTTCTCTCCAACTAAACTTTAAGCCCTATTCATTTAGTCATTTACCTAATACCCACTTATTTAAAAGTGACTAAGTACCAATCACTGACTGACACTTTAAATGGATATGGGAATTCTGTTCTTAAGGGGTGTACTTCCTGGTACCTGGCACATATGCTTATACATATTGAATGAATGACTGAATGAATACTTCAAGCATCACAATTTAATCCTGTGGCTCAAGGTAAAATGGATAGAAAGAGAGAAAGACTGGAAAGAAATGAGATCGATTAGGTGATTATCACAATAGGCCATGTGAGATAAAACCAGTATTTGGGTAGGGAAGTGACAATAGAAAGGAAAATCCTGGGAGACAATTTAGGTAGGGTGTAAAGATTTTGGATAGAAGAGTGATTCTGGAGGTAAACTCATCAGGAATGATTTAATGACTGGCTATCAAGGAGTTAGAAGGGAAACAAAATCAGTGTTTTGAGTGTTAGTGTCCTTATGGTCTGTAGGTACCATTAATTGGCATCAGGGATTACAAAGTGGAGGATGTCTAAAGGGAAAGATGAGTTAAGCCCTAAATGTGTTTGGTTTGAGGTGTTGGTGCGATTTTCAAGGAGAGATATAGAAGTATTAGTGAGAAATTTGGGACAATATCCCAAGAGATAGGAATGTAGGCAGAATTTTTCCTAGAAAGACAGTGTGGAGAAGAGAATTTTAGGTCGAGGTGGCAAATTTGCAAAAGCCTAGAGGTTAAAAGGGTCAGCACCCTTAAGCCTGTTACAAGTAGTGTGATAAGAGGAATGGGGGGTGAAGGGGGGAAAAACAGGAGCCACGACTGGATCTGTAAGGCAGGGTCAGGTCATAAAGGACCATGTATGAAAGATAAAGGATTCTAGACTATGTCTTGTAGGTGATGGGAAGCCATTCAACATGTACGTGGCCGGATTATTAGATCAGAAAATACAGAATGGAAGAAACCTACAAGTTGTCCTTAAAGTAGATGACACAGGCCCCAAGACTGGAGTCAAAATGGTCCTTTTCCAGTGAGCCTAATCCTTGAAACTCTACCACCAAGACAAGTTTTTCCCTCTTATTAGGCTCAGTTAAGCTTTCTGCTCTGGATAAAAGGTAGCTTTTCTTCTTCTTCCTCTCCTCTTCTTCCTTCATCTGCTAACAGAGGAAGAGAAAGAAGATGAACTTCCTTGCTCTCCAACTTCAGCAAATTCCTACTGTGGATTCTGAAGGAGGTGAATCATTTTCAAAGTCATTTAGGGGAGAATCTATGGATTGTGTTGCCAGCAGAGTCAAGCCACCCCCTACATTGTTTTTGAGCATCTCTGGGGGATGTAGTGGAGGGTTTCTGCAGGAAGAGGCAGTCATTGATTTCTCTTCAGGCAAGAATTCTCTGGCACAAATTCTGGAGTTCCCATTTCCTAGGGCCACCCCCTCTTTGACTGTGGTCACACCTGATCTAATGATTCTGTAATGAGAAGCAGCATGACATTACCATCTTATATCTCTGACCTGACTGTGAATGTGCTACCAACAGAAAGGAAACTCGGGAAATCAAAACAGGAAGGATTCTATTATCAGGCCAACGTGCCCACTATTGCTGTGCTACGAACACCTTATTGGCATTCCTATTCATGTCCAACCCCAGCGTAATTAATCACTGGTGCATTTGCTATCCCAGGCTACACAGATATGTCTTGAAGCCTTTTCAAGTTTCTTCCAAGCTTCTTGCCTTGGCATTTTCCCAAGCTGCTTCTTGAAGAACAGCAAGCTGGTATTTGGAGCATATGGCCATGGTCTGTTTGTGTGTTCATTAAATCAAGATACCAATGAAAAGAAAGCAGAAAGCTTTCTGTCCTTTAAATGAAATTGTCAACCCAGATATCTGCTGCCTTTCCCAGACCCTGGCCTGAAATGCCTGGCAAGCGGGGCTGTGTTATAATGACAAATTAATTCATAGCGGACTTTGATCGTGGCCTGAAAACTTTTTTGACATCAGTTTTTAGGAGTTGCACTTAGAAAATCAGAATTCACTTTAGCGTCTCCAGTTCTTAACAACAGCAGGGACATCTTGCCATATCTGGAGTGTCAACCTCGGAGATGAGGATGGGAGGGGAAACTTCAGGGCTGTCACAGCTGTGTGTAAAAGGAAGGCAAGGGTGGGAGCTCTTCAGCTGCATGGTCAAAACCCACCGGAAGGGGGCTGTCTTGCCGACTCGAGGCCTGTGCACAAACAGTGCTGTAAACTGCCTCTCTCTCCCTCATTTTCCGTTGCTCTCTCCTGCCATGTAACGTGTCAAAAGCAAATGAAAATTGAGAGGATTCGGCTGAAAATAGAATTGAATTCTATTAGCCTAATAGTGAGGTTGCATTTGGAAATACAGTGCAGTATAGCTAATGTTTACCACTTGACTACTCATGCCCCAGGCTCAAAATGCATAATGATGCAAATTAAAACCCAGCAAATGGAGGAGCTGGAATCTCAAAGATAACCATACCTAACGTGGGGCATGACAGAACATCTGCTCTTTAATTAATCTTACGTAAAGACGGAAGCACTGCATTAAGATGCACAGTGTTTATGCAACTGTTTTTTTTGTGGTTAACATGCTCCTGGACGCCCTCATGTAATTGTTGCTGCTTTGTAACTCACACAAAGCCCAGCTGAACAACCCCCATCAGCCAGAAAGGAAAATATGGGCAGGAAGGGGACTGAGAAGAAAATATGATGATTTCAGAATATAAATCAGGCCAGGCACCAGTCACAACTTTCATTCGTTACTTATGGGGTTGGCCTGGGTGGTAGAAACTTAACCAGAATATTTCCTTTTTTAACACGAGAAATCAACTTTGTGTGTGTGTGTGTGTCTCGATACACACACACATATGTACATATTAATGTGCGTCATATTTTATAAAGAGCTTTTACATATAGTACAATGGTTAAAATTAGAGGCTTCAGGGCCAGACTGTCTGTTTGAATTGTTTCACTGTTTCCTAATCTGTACTATTGGGTAAGTCCCTTAATATCTCTGTGCCTCAGTTTCCTCATCTGTGTAAAAGGCCTAATATCAATTCCATTTTTAGAAGGTTCTGAGGATTACATTATTATCACGGTAATCACTATTTATAGTGCATTAACCATGTACCAGGCAGAAGTGTATTACTTCATTTACATGAAATAGCTCATTTAATCTTCCCAATAACCCTATCTCATAGTTAATAAGCTAGTATGTGTAAGACTCTTAAAACAGTGATACATTTTAAAGTATGCAATAAATGTTAGTTGTGATAATTACCATGACTTTTTATGTCATCTATAATATATGTTATTATTGAGTCCTCACCACTACCCTGTGAGAATGGGTCTGTTGCTTTCCCCACTTTATAGATGTCAGTTGAAGCTGAAGTTCACTCAGGTACCCAAAGCTAAACATTTGGAGAGTGACAGAACAAGGATTCTAGCCCCAAATCACCTCACTCAAAATTCTGTGCTTTAATACCCTTCTTATTCTAAAACTGGGGTGATGGGAGATTGTCAAAATTGAAGGGGTTAAAAAAAGAGGTGAGCAGTTTGAAATGCATTGTAATAACGTGTTTGTTCAAATCCGTGTTACCAAATCAGGCGTGCTCAGCTCTCTGAAGGAAAATGGAGGTTATCTCAGATGTCAAAACACTTCCCCATGGATATTACTATTTTGGACACTGGCCATTTTATAAACTTCAATATTCATTTTTGCTCCACCACTGTTTGGTACTCCTGTGGTATTTATTCACCAAGCACGAGGGTAATATTATGGAAATGAGGAGGCATCAAGATCTTTATTTTGCTCTGACATGGAATCTATTCCTATTTCATATACAGGTTGGCTGTTATTTTCTAGCAGATGCTTTAAGGTTGATCCATATAAAATTCACACACTGTTGAGAATTAGGCGGGGGGTGGGGGGCAGTGATGGTGGGTAAGGGGAAAAACAAGAGAAAAGTACGAAGGGGGAAGTGAGATGCTTATGTTTTGTTGACACTGAAATGGAATCTTTAAGTGTAAGTATTTCAGAGCCCTGGCAACGAAGTCAGGTCCTGATTGCTGGGTGAGCTTCATTTAATGGTGTTATTTCCCCATGGATATTAAGAGTCTTCCTGAGCTAAGCTAATCACAAACAAAGACAGCAGTGCTTATTCCCGACCACCTTGTTCCCTCCACTGGAGGGGGCTCTCTCAAGCCCTTCTCTTAGGATGTGAAAACAGACCAGATGGGTGTGCTATCTCCATCTTTTGGCCTTTAGCAGAATCTTTGGAACAAAGCAGGGCAGCAGGGCTTCTTGAAGACTTGCTTGGAGGTAGAGAGAGAGAGAGAGGCTGGATGGAATCTCGAATAAAAATTATAGGTTCTGCTTTAAGCTGAATAAAAATAAGCTATCTGAAGAACATATAGAAGAGGCATGCATGCTGCCTCTGGATAGAATTCATTTTTATTTGTCTATCTACGGATAAAGGAGGAAGATAGATAAATGGAAAGGAAAGTGCCATTTCTGTAATGCTCACCCTGGCAGAGAGTGTGAAACAATATAAAACATAGCGGCTCTTCCAAAACGACGGCTTCAATTGAAGTTCATCCACCTCTCTCCCCATTCCTCGCCACCACCACAAAAAAAATATTCAGACCTAGCCTAGTCACTGTGGGGAAAAGGCAGCGATCTTTTGTACGTTGTTATAATTAACCAGGCCCGTTTCGTCATCAGATTATAGAATGGGAGGCAGTGTTAAAAAAAAGAACTAAAGGAAGAAACCAAGAGAAATGACCATTTTAATTGCATGTTTATTCTCTCTTCGCTTTCCCAAATTGGTTTCGTTTCCTCTGAGTGGGGTAAGTGCCAGGGTATTCATAGGAGCAGGGGGCCAGGGTGGATTCCACCATCTACCAGCATTTGAATTACCTCCGGACGGATTGGCGGCCTCTAAATTTATACCCTTGAAGGCACAGCAACAAGCCTTCATCTCCTATGGAAGAGACTTGAAAGCATGCCAGAACAGGACCTCCGTCCTGCCTTCTTAGAGTCCTGGCACGTAGAATCACACAAGAAAACAAAAGGCATTTGTGAGGAGCCGTCCAGGAAGAAAGATTAACAATATAAACTGAGGGGGGGAAAGAGAAAGAAAAGAAAAAGCCCTTTAAGATGGTTTTGTGCTTATTTTAATAGAACTTGCACAGTCCCTGAATATCCTCTAATCAAAACCAAATGCTTGTTGCCGTACAGAGCTCTTCCTTTGTTCGCTGGTAATGCCCACTCTGCTCTGATGGGGCTGGGGCCAGGGCTGCTGGCTTATCTCTCCCCCAGGAATAAACATCATCCTCAAGGTTAGAGCATGCGGCCTGACTTGAAAAACCCCAGGAAAAACACCCGTTGGCAGCTGGACCTTGTGGTCCCGTCACCCCCAATGCCTGATGAAAAACTTGAAGATGTTTTCTTATGCCTTTTGATCCTGAAATATGTAAGGAACAGGAATAGCAAAAGGAACTCCCTGTTTTCCCCTCCATCTCTGTCTCTCGTTCACTCTGTCAGTCCATCTGTTCACCTCGATGGGGGGCTTTTCTCCTCCTTTCTTCCCTCTTCCCCCCTCATCCTTCCTCCATCCACCACTGCTTCTCTGTCAGTCTCTGACTTACTTGCGAAAAGAAAAACTCGGTCAGCTTTCAGCTTGATTGGTTCATGTTGTCTGACCTTGACTTTATGTGGGCTGGAAGGATTTCAGTCTTGGTTTTATCAGAATTAGCTTTTATCTGCACAGAAGTACCAGAGGAAGTCACTCATCTCCTCGTCTTTCACCTTAGGCTGGCTGCTTTCTCCTCTAATTTCTATAACAACACGAAGAAAAGAAACAGGATGATTGTGATGGTTATGGAGATAGGACTTTTACTACAGGGCAGAGGGGATGAAGCTGTAATCGAGTCCTGGGCTCAGGATCAAGGTCTTTGGGTGACGCTGGGTGAGGTTATTAAGGGAATCAGGCAGCCTGTTTTGTCTTACCGCCAGACACTTCTTTTCAAAGGCTTGTGGGGTGTCCTGCAGGAGGGGAATGGGAAGGAAGAAGAGGACCCTGGAAACCCAGATACACAGGATCTGCACCTTTTCATGTCGCCCCAGCTCCGTGCAGCGCAAATTGACTTTGTAATATTGGCTGTGAAAATGAATACGCAGGACATTGCTCTGTGTTACTTTCCTGTGAAATTACTTTTCTGAATGAAAATATTGAATTCCTTTGAAAGCAAGTAGTATAATATCTCTGGAAATGAAAATCCTGTGGAAATCACAAAGGAAAGAAGACTGAAGGATATGAAAGCTTTATATCTCTAAATGTTAGTCAGTCCTGGATTTTTTTTCCTTGACAACAATCATAACTGCTCTTTCTGATGTTGATACACTGGGAGTTGGAATCGTCTGGATGCTTCTATTACAGATTTAGGTTTTTATCTACAATAAACAGCTAATATCATTATCTTAATTTACTACAGCATTTGTATGCACTCGGCGCTTTTTGTAGTCTACTTGCCTAGTGAGTCTGACCTGTGGAATTTTCCTTGTCTCAAGGGGAACATATTGACTTACCGCCAGGCTTCTGGCTGTCAGAGACAGAGCTTCTGCTGAACTGACAGATGAACAGGGCAGATCCCTCGGAGGAGGTAGAGGCGTGGACGACAGGCCGCCTCACAGTGCATCAGCTACCTGGTTGCTCACCATTATTCCTCAAATCATCTTGAGAGGGACGGCCTCCACCCTTCTTGTTATACTGACAGGCTCACCATCTGTAGAGGGAATTTCCCACAAATAAAAGCACTCCCTCTAGAAACATGTTCCCCTTTCCATCTTCTCACTCATATCAGTTCTTTTAGGCTCGATTAGTTGAAGCACCTTTGATTTTTAGGTACATTATGTTTGGTCACATGTATTCTTTTGTTTTTGTTTTTTTTTTTTTTATTTTTTTTTATTTTTTTTTTGGGTTTTTTTTTTTTGTTTGTTTTTGTTTTTGTTTTTAAAGAGCAAGGTGTCAATTGTAAACCGAATAAGTTATAAAACGCCTCTCTTAAGTCCTCCCCAGATCAGTAGTCAAAAAAGTCAGGAAAGAGAGGAACAATCATTAAGGGGAGGATGTGGAAGACCAATCAAGATAAAGTGATTCCAAAGGAGTATTACCTTTCTGTAAAGGAAATGGAGCCCTCTGACCAGATGGAATTGCAGGCCTGCCTGATGCTGAGCTGGGCAGACACGCAGATGAGCTTGTTGAGATGCTGTCAGCCATGTTTGCAGTACGAGGGGAGCCAAGAGGTACTAGGTGACTGAGCCAATATCTTGATTTCCAAAAGCTTTAGAAAACTTGAAGATGCTTCTGATTTTTAAATAGATTAAGTGACAAATTTTGAGCAACTACAAAAGACATAGAGATCCCTGGGACTTAGCAGTAATCCCTAAGAATAAATTATTCCCTCACATCTTCATTTCATTTTGTGGATCAAATCTTGCCCATTTATAAAATCCTGTAGTCACAAGAGTAGGATATTTGAGCTGGGTGCTTTATAAAACCTTAAAGTGAAGATGAAAACAGAGCTTGATGGTTTTCAATTTGGTGGATATGTAATTGGTAGAGTGTCGCAGTGGCTGTCAGAAGGGAGATCCCTGGAGAAACGGAGAAACTTCAGGTCATTGATCTGGCCCAGGCCAACGTCTTTTTATTGAGATAGGTGAAGACTTATTTGTTGAAGTGGCAAATGATATGGAGCCAGAAGGAGTCATAAAGAACATGTCTTATATCAAAATTAGATGTCAAAAAACAAACTAGAGGGATGACATTTAACATAGAGAATGGAAAGTTTCCTACTTCAACATAAGTGTGGCTTCATGTGAAAATTCAGCCTTTGCAAAAACAGACAGATGATTTGGGTAAATGCAGTCAATGTGAAAGCCTCCTGATTCTTCCGGCCCCACCCAAAATATTCCTGCAAGATGTTGAGCCAAGTCAGTCTCTTCAAAGAGGTGGTCAGGCATTCCTTTGGCTCTCCCATACCTTCTAAGTCATGCTAAAAGAGCTCATAATTATACCCTATATTTATATATGCTACTATATGATTTTATATATGCACATGTTCCAGCGTATAATGGGTGCTCAACATATATTCATGGATTGAGGTTCTGAATGGTTTAAATTCTGTTGCTCCCTTGAGTGCTCCATGCTACCTTCCTCGTCTGCACTTCTGCCCTGGGACATACCTTGTCTGTGTCTCCTTTTGCAGAAACCTTTCAGTGTCTTAGTAAAATACTAGTGAGAATTAATATCTTAAGTCAAACTTCTGATATTAATTTTTTATACCAGTCTTCTTTAAGTCATTTGGCAAGGTGAGACTCGTCATCGATTAATGTTTCTCAAACATACAAATATAATTCCAATGTCCCAAGTATTGGAGATCAAAACCTCAGGTGTACAGACACCCCTTGACATGACCAGTGGCTAAATTCCTTACAAAGGATGCCAGGCAAAACTGATATGCCCAAAGCAATTTTCCAGTAGAGTAACGGCACAGAAGAGATTTAGGATATTTCAGCCACTCTAGGGGGATACCACTATTTCTCTTTAATCCATAGTTACTTAAGCTGGACTCATTTAATAAGTATACAGGGTGAGAGGTGGTGTAAACAGAGAAGGAGTTGGAGGTGATAAATCAGCTTCCTTGTACTGCCACAGGTTTGATGGCGTTGGGTCATATCATGTCTTAGGGTTTTTCCTTCTATGCTTAAATAAATTAAAAATTGTGAACAGTGAAGCATGTGCCACGTTGCTCTGTGTAGCTGTGGAATCACAAGCAGTTAATGTGAGAAAGAAACCCACAGTGCAGAGAAGCACAAACACGGCACAAATGCATCTCACTTGACAGGCAATGGAGAATTGAACGGGGTAAAGGATGGATACTAGAATGTTGGCATTCACCAGAAATTACGGTCTCAGGTACTGCGGTGCCCACCTACCATGGTATTTGCCACACGTTACATCGCATCACTATTATTTCACTAAAAGGCCTAAATAAAATTATGTATATATCAAATATGTAAAACACAAATGTATCTAGACCAAGAAGTGCCTGTGTAAGCTTTTATAAAAATAGTCGTAGATCCAAGAAATGTTTATTTTCATTTGTCCAGGTTTGAGATGTAATGTGAGCAGAGTATATGAGCATCATAGATTTTCAGTCTCAAATTAGAACATTCTTTTCTGGTGTCATCACAAACCAGCAGTGTGCATGGAATCCTAGTATTGACACCCAAGCTATTTCTCTTCAAGTTACTCTTAACTAAGTAGCAGCCAAGACATTCTTTGCCAGATCGTGTGTCTTGAGTTAGTTTGGAAAACATGTACATTGAACATTTCCTTCCTCCCTCCCATCTTTGATAACTTCCTTCTTTCTTCCCCAGTGTGGTAGGTGCTGTGAACCTGGTGGGAAAGAAGAGACATGTAGAGCAATTATCACAACACAGTACGGTCTGTGCCGTCATCCTAAAGGTATGTATGGAATTTCAAGGGCACAAAGATTTGGGGAGTGGGGTTTGTTCCCCGAGGGTTTCCTGAAACAGCTAGCCATTAGGTGGAGTCTTGAGGCTAGTTTGTTATTTCCAAGATTCAAGTGAAACATCAAGCTCTGGAAGGATTTTTTCAAATTTTCTAGTCTTTCTTTAAGATACAAGCAAAGAGCTAAAATTTACTTTTGTGGCTAAGTTGGCTCATTCTCTCTGGCTCATTCTCTCTTGCTCTCTGTCAACTCTGCTTTTCATTAGAAATAAATTTGAAAAATCCAAAAGCGTGTTAATCTGGTTGCTAAGCTCAATTATTGAAAAAGAACAAGTCAAGATCTTCTCGTAAGGAGTATTGAGCAAATAAATGGAAACAAAACTTCTTAATGGTGTGGTAGTGGTGGGTGGAGGGAATTCCTTTTTTTTTTTTTTTTTTTTGTCCTGCAGAGAAGTAAGCAGGGGTGGAAGATGCCATAGTTGAGTATTTGGAAGGCCTTGCCTACAGCTGTGCAGCTAAGTCACGGTTGACAGTGTGAAGGAGTTGTAAGGAGGTAGATTGCACTCAGCTGGGGGAGGAATAGCAGATGAGTCATTAATATCATCTGTGTATTACAATAGGCCAGCTCAAGATCTGGATTTGAAGCACTAAATGTGTCACCCTCACCTTCCTTTGGTACAGTAATGGAAAAGCCGGATAGAGCTGAGTAGAGAAACGTGGTAGGAAAATAATGGGACATTAGTCCGATCCTTGATTTATCAGTTATTAATAACGTGACCTCTCACTGCCTAGTAAACCTTTAGGACTCATACTCCTTGTCAGTGCAATGTTGGAGGGTGAGGAAAGGGTTTATAATAAATTATCTCTAATAGTGAATCTAATTTAAAACTTTTCACCAGATTACCAAAGGAGAGTTCAATTTAATTCCTGTATGTTCACTGCATGTACTGTTCCCCTATGAAATCTTCATATACAGATGCAAACATACATATCTGGAAATGATGTAGAAGGCATATTATACCCCAGAGCTAATAAGGGTTCACTAATTGTCTTGCCTCTGTGTACCTCAAACATGTAATTTCAAACCTTTTGTCCAAACCCATTTCCAATTACTCACCTTCAGGCATTTCCCATCTCAGGCAATTCTCACAATTGTCTGAAAATATCAGGCATATTTTCACCTCTGTCTCTTGACTTGTTTTCTTAGAAAGTTCTGTAGCTCAGTGACGCCCATATTCAAATCCAGCCCATCCTTCAAGGTCCATCATATCAGAATTATTTCCACGAGCCAAACCTGACTGCTTCCTCTCTGAAGCTGAGAGGGGTCTCAGCTCTCCTGCAGGCCACCCAGCTCTCTTAACAGCACTTGCCTATTTGCTGCCTTGCATTAGATTCATCTGTCTAAATATCTTTCCTTATTAAAGAGGGACTGGATCTTATTTATGTGTACATTCCCGGAGCTTATCAGAGTGCTTGGAACATGATGGACAACCAGCGTGCTGGTGGAATAGAATCAGGGAAAGGTTGTCTTTTTAAGTAGACACTCGTTTAGAGTGAAAGTGTGAGCCCTCTCACCGGCACGAGCCTGTCCATGATCTCTCCCGCCTTCTGCTCCAACCATACTGGCCACCTTGCTTTCTGCTGCTGAAGCTGGTCCAAGCCTTTTCCTGCCTTAGGGCATTTGCTTCAGTTGTTTCCCCTGCCTCCAGGCTCTTCCCCAGATAACAGCATATCCCTCTTCTCTCTTCCATCAGCTCATTGCTCCGGGAGGCCTTCTCTGACCACCCTATATAAAATGACAATTTATAGAACTCTCCATTCCTTATCTCTTTCATTTGTCTCCATAGCACTCATGACTGTTTTTCATAATATGTATTTATTTATTTGTTCCATCAGAATGGAAGGTCAGGAGGGCAGGATTTGTGTTCACTGCTTTCCCCCCCAGTGCCTAAAACTATGCCTGGTGCATATTAAACCCTGTGGGTCCTTCCTCCAGAATCTGCTTATTCTCATCAGCGTGTCTGAGGTTTCTCTAGACTCAAATGCCTGCTTGAAGTCAATGCTGCTTTCTTGTTTCTGGGCCCTTACCTCTACTTCCACAGTCTCTCTTCTATACCGTAGACCTCAAGTTAAGAACCGCTGATCTAGTGGAACAGGAAGGTATGAGCTACAGCGGTAGCCATAAGATTCATAGTATATATTAAAAGAATGGGGAGAGAGAAATAACTGAAGGAAAAATAAGTAAAGGTATATGGTTTTTATAGAGAACCCCATAATCAGAAATAGAGTGTAATGAAGCCTATTCGTTATTGATAATACATTTTAGTTTAAAAGAGGGCTAATAGCTGATGTTTAGCTTGGGCACAGTGACTCAAGTGAGATTCAAGGATACATGGAAGCTTTAGTAAGTGGTTTCCATGTTCAAAGCATACTAGTGACTTCAGAGGGGCTTTATGGATTCTGCTCTTAAGAAGTTTATGTTAGGGCTTCCCTGGTGGCGCAGTGGTTGAGAGTCCGCCTGCCGATGCAGGGGACGTGGGTTCGTGCCCCGGTCCGGGAAGATCCCACGTGCCGCGGAGCGGCTGGGCCCGTGAGCCATGGCCGCTGAGCCTGCGCGTCCGGAGCCTGTGCTCCGCAACGGGAGAGGCCACAACAGTGAGAGGCCCGCGTACCGCAAAACAACAACAACAACAACAAAAAGATGTTTATGTTAATGATATGGTACATACTTATTTTTTAGTAAGAAATCCTTTGGGATGATCCATTAAACTTTACCTTGGTCTTATAAAGTAATTTAATATGTAAGATTAAAATTGTTCATAGATTCAGTGACAGTTACGCCGGGTCCACTTCTTTTAGAATGACCCTAATCTGCACTCAGACCCATAATTACTTGGAACCACTGGCCTCTTAGTTTCTATTTCTGGCTGATTTTATATGTTTTTGTTTTTTGTTTTTTCCATAAAAATCTGAAACAGGTTGCATCCTGATCAGATGGGCCGTATTTGGTTGTTGGGTACTCATATTGTAAAACACAAGTGATAAAGGCTTTGAAGAGATAAGATGCAGCATGGGTGAAGGAGAGAGAAAAGGAGAAGATGACTTTTAAATCTATTTATTGAACAAGCTATTGAGCATCTTCTGTGTACCAGCACTGCCTGGGTACTAAGCATATAAAGATAATTAAGGCATATTTCCTGTCCCTGTCTAGATTTTGAGCCTATGTGATGGGGAAACAAAGAAGAAAGCAAAGGACACCGAGCAGAGAAAACATTACAGGTTAAGACTTGTGCTTGTTGAATTTGAGATGAAAGCAATACATCCAAATGGTCTTTACCGTGCTTTTGATATGAGTCGAAAAGTCTAAGTTCTGTGGGGAAAATGCAGTGAATTAAAAGACAGAGCAGCATGACCTGGATGTGAAAAGTCTGTTTTCTATTGGGAAGTATACATTTGATACTTTATGGATGAGAGAAGGGTTTTTTTTCTTTTTTCCTTTTTCCTAATTTAAGTTAGGACTTCTTGCCAAGTTTCTGCTTAGGAATTCTGAACTGAACTTCAAATGTTTAGGGGCTTCTGTTTTAAACACATTTGGAGTTGTGGCTTCTTGTTCAGGGAAGAAACCCCTTCAAGTACATCAAAGAGCTGTGAAAAAAAGATACAGTGTGTTGACAATTTTTGCAAGGGCATCGAAACCAGAAAAATTTCTCTGCTGTACACACATATTTCAAAGTTAGGGGGGACGGTTTCTGGTGAGAGTCTTCTGTTGCTGTATTAAACCCCAAATACTTGGGAAATAACACATTCATTGTACTTAAAATATGACTTGGCTCACCTAGCAATTTCAAGCCAAGGTCTAGAAGACGTTTTCTCTGGTGGGTAACCTTTAAATAAATTGTGAGGCTTCTCATTGCTCGGCCCAAGTCAGAAGAGTCAGGAAACAGAATCAGGGGGAGGAATCTTCCCAAAACATCACAAGCCATTTGACCCAGAGCCTTGGAGAAACTGCTTACAAATTCAATTTAAATCATAGTGGGCAGGGTCTTGTGAGGGGATGATGGAAGAAGATTGCCTGTGTTGATTCAAGACCCATTTTACTCCTTCATCCTTGATGACCTGGTCAAAGCAGGTACAGAATAAAATCCACACCTGCAAGGGATAAACCACTATTAAATTCTTGGTAGAGGAGCCTGGGCATCATGTTCACAAAGATGGGGTCTGGAGCCCCAGCTCCATCACTTGGTATCTGGGAAGCCTCTGTTTTCTCATTTGGAAAATGGAAGCAATAATGCCAACATTTCCAGGTTGTTGCTTGAATGAATGAATGTTGGATGTAAAGTGCCTAGCAGATTACTTGATGCTTAGAAAGAGCTCAATAAATGCCACCCCACTCCCACCTCCCTTTGTTCTTTCCCTTGAGGGGATAAAATTAGGCCTAGTTTAGGTTAAAATGAGGATGTCAAATTAAGAAATCAAGGAGGCAATGATTTTGTAAGGCCTGTTCCAGCTCTGCGACCACTAGCGATGTGACCTGAGGCAAGTCACTTACCCTCTCTCACCTCCGTTTTCTCCCCTACAAATGAAGTTAACAAATGCTTGTAAATTAGAATAAGAGATCAGGTTAAACTCCTAGGCAGGAAAGCAAATGGTCAAGAAGGTTGGCTCTAGAGTTAGGCTTCCTAAAGGCCAGCCTGGGCTCCAAAACTTACTTGCTCTATGACTTCGGCCTAGTTACCAAAGATCATTGTGTCTCAGTTTCCTTATCTGCTAAATAGGGATAATAACAATAGTTTATGCCCCATAGATATGAAGAGTAAATCAGAGAATGCATGTAAAACACTTAGCATATGCCTGGCACATAGTAAGTGCTCAATGTGTATCTTTATTATCTCAAGAGAACTCTGGTGGAAAGCTTGTGGCTTGTGACCAAAGAATAAAGATAGAATTAGTAGGGAAAGCTTAAAGTGTGATTTCGAACGACTCCAGCCTAGAAAGCCTGAACAGACCTTTCAGATTTCGGTTCTCTAGTGGAGTATAGCCTACTGGGTTGTGCAAGTGTTTGGAAACCATTTGGGGAACAGCAACGACTTATATTGTTAACAGAACAGCTCATTCCTCTCAGCCTCTCTCTAAGGAGCTGACCTTCTTGAAGCAGATGGGCCTCCAATCAGGATCCCTTGGAAGAGTGTTGGGATTGCTCCAGTTTGGAGTAGTTTATCTACAGCTTAAGAAACCTGCCCTACAATAATCACCAAGACTTTCAAGCCCTGACAGTATAGAGGATCTCAATTTAATACTGTTGTCGAGTAACCGAAGTATGAAATACTCTGGTTCCAGTTCTGTTGCCCAAATAAACTTACATGAGTTCAAACCTGAACAGTTAAGCAATAAGAGTTGCTAGCCATGTCCCCTTGTGTATAGCCTTACTAAGGGCGGTGGTGATGTCCTCGGCATTGCTGTGAATGATGAATCCAATTCATTGCAGTTTCCTTCTTGCTGCTGTCTAGACTCTCTCTATAAAGGAGTTCCAAGGAAGGAAGTGGCTATGGCCACCTGCAGTGCGACCAGAGAAAAGAGGGCATAATCAGGGCCAGACCGAGTCCTTTAGAAGACTTCTGTGCTAAAAATAGGTGTCCCACCTCCACCGCCACCACTATTCCCCACATTATATGCAATGGAAAACAAAGGTAAATTATAAAATAAGTGTATCCAAATCCAACAAAGTTGATTTTTCCATGATGATTTTAAAATGTGTCTACACGTACTTTTTAAAAACTCCCTGCTTTTTTGGTGCTCAGAGCACATGTTAGTTTGCCATTCATCCTCAAGCCCTAGCTGATTATCCTGGTGAGCCTGGTCTTGGGATCACCATCCAGAGAGTGTGTGACGTATCTGGGAAGCGATTATCCCTCTGATAAAAGACTATAATTAACTAAGTGGGTGGATCATTTGTTAAGTGTGTGCTTTTCCCAGAGGAAGGGCAGAGATGGTATGAAATAGGGGTGACATCTCCCTATGAGTACAAGTCCTTGGCAGAAACACAAGACTTTGGAGTGAGCACACGTTAGTTCAGGACTCTGGACTTTGGAATTAACCTCTTAACTGGTTTCCTTTACACTAGCCTTTCTTATTTCCAATAGACTACATTGTTGCCGGAGTGATCTCTTTAAAAAAATGTGACCACGATAGTCCTCTGTTTAGAACACTTTATGTGAAGTCTCACCATTGCCTACAGAATAAAGATAAACTCCTTTGTACCTCAAGGCTCTTTACAACACACTTCTTCCTACCTATGGAGTTCCATCTCTCCCTATGGCCCCAACTGACTCTGTGCTGTAGCCACGCACAGACATCCTTCCTAATCTCTACGTTGTTTCCACTGTTTGCTCCTCTGTTCCACTTCATCCAACTGGTACACGACCAGTCATCTCTCAGAACCCAGCCCCTATGTCCCTTCCTGTGGCCTGGGTTCCCTGATTCTCCAGACAGACTCACTGTCTCACTTCTTTGTGCCCCACACACTTGGTTCAATCTCTGTGGTCACACTTCCGCTATAACCTTTCAGACATGGTGAGTTACATGTCTGCAAGCTCGTTTTGCAACTGTGAGCTCCTTGAGGGCTGGGACCAGGCTTGGTTCGTTTGGGTATCTTCATTGACTTTACAATGCCCAGCACACAGTAGAGGCACAATAATATTTGGTGAATAAATAAAATAACTGGTCATAAACTGGCACTAATACAATAACACCAACCTCCATGAAGGCAGAAACCGTGTAGCTGGCACTCGGTTGAATGAATGAGTGAGGGAATGAAAAGCTCATAGAGCTGTCGTGAAAATCAAAATGAACACTGTGGAAGCTTTGTGAAGCATGTATGGCTGGGCCTGGGCAAGAGGCTGTTACTCTGATTGCAATGAGCAAATCCCCCTGGCTTTCATAGCAGTGTGGCCAGGTACAAAGGGCCATAGGAGCCAGCACTTAGCTGCCTGACCATCACCCCAGGTAAGGATTGGGGTTTGGAGGGAGGGGCACAGGCACATATAGTAAGTGGGACCCCTTAGGCGCTCCCACCCCGTTTGGGGAAAGAAGGGGTACACTCGTGAGGGCAGGGAGAGGGCTGGGAATGGGTGGCTGGCTATTCTCCCCCATGGGATTCTCTTTTTAACTTGACCCAGATTGTCTAGGGCTCCCCTCACTGTCAACGGTCTGCCCCCCTCAGCCAGGCTGTGTGGCGCTTCCCACCCTCAGGCACAGGGTGCAGACTGGCCGGAGTGCGGTATCCTGCTGCCATGGTCAAGGCCAAAAGGCAGCGTTCCATTGACTGTACGTGTAATGGGGTGAAAGTGAACCTGCTGCTATTTCTTTCACAGCTTGTGAAGGCTGTAATGAAAAGATCTGAGAAACTCTTTTGCCCTAGTCCTGGAAGAAGGGTGTCATAAATGTCCAATTTGCCACTGATTGCCACATTGGCACAGGGACTCCACAGCAACAAGTCACTGAAACATAGCTAACCAGAAGCACACCTGTTGAAAAAGCAACTTAGCCTCTCTTATTTCTCTAATTGAGTAGCAAATTAGAATAACAAAAGCCACCATTAATGGCACATCTTCTCTGTCATACATGGTGCAAGAATCTCATTTGATGTCCACCCAAACATAAAAGTGAGTGTATTGTCATCATTTTAGGGAAAATAGTGCTCAGTCAGGTTAAGAGCTTTTCCCAAAATCACTCTGTGTGTCAGTCAGCTTTCACTATATTATACTGAGGTAACAAACACCCCCAATGTCTCAATGTCTTGGAACAACAAGCCTTTAATTCTCAATCATATTACATTCCTAGTGCAGTGTCCGAGGGCAACTCTGGCTCTGCCCTATGGGTCTTCTTTATTCCAGAACCCAGACTAAAAAACAATCCTGATTTGGGGTATATTATTACCATGACAGAGAGAAAAGAGCAATGGCTCCCCTCCCAAAGGCTCTTAAAGTTCCTTTGAATTGTGGCATACATTACTTCAACTCACATTCCATTGGCCAAAGCAAGTCATATGGCCAAGCTTGAAGTCCAGGTGATAGGAGTGAGGGCTTCTCCCATAGATAGACATCCCAAGTCCCATGGCAATGGACAGGAAGGAATAATTGGGAAGGAATCATTAGGGTCAATAAGAAAACCATCTAGTAAGTGACAGAGCTGGGTTTAAAGCTAAAGTTCTCCCTTATCCACATTCCAAGTTCTTTCCACCATACCAAGTGATCTCTAATGGGAACCCCAGTGCAGAGTTATTGACCTTGATGACAGGAGCCCTGAGTAAAACTCCAAGGCTTGATTCCTGCAAGTGCAGGAGAAGGAAGAACTAAGGACCCCATCTTGTCACTTAACGGAACAGGATTGCAAGTGTGTGTCAGGGAAGTCTTGCACTGTTGTCTGTCAGTGTAATTGGGATGAAAAACCTACTCTCTCTCTGCAGCCCTTATTGCTCCAGTAAATCTCCCACTGTACCTCCCATTACCCCTCGCTTAAAGCACCGATTATTCCTTTATTAGAGCTCAGCCACAAGTAGGCCATGAATTTTTATGGCTTTTCCGGATCTCATAAGGCAATGAGACTCATCCATTTAAACACAGTCACTAAACTCTACCGCAGGTTTATGACCTGATGTAGCATTTCACCGCTGTTTAAAAAGCAGCCGCACCCACTCATCCCTTCTTGGAACTTTTCATTTCCTCCTTGGAAGAAAGAAAATTTCAGTTTCCCACTTTCACCCCCCCCCCCCAATGGTTCCCTTGAGATGTGGCCAGGGTGAAATGCCACCATTGACTAAAATCTGAATGTACCCACTTTGGGCATCACTTCTACCTGGGGGGCGGGGGGGAATCCAAACTTCTTCCAGCCTCCTCCAGTTCCATTGGAATGTTTATTCTATTTGATTAACATGTACCTACCGTCCGCAGTTTATTCACGAAGCATTAACTGCATAACTATTGTATGTCAGATAACGTGCCAGGCATGGTCGTATCGCTGTGGGCTGCCCCTCTGTGAGGAAACGAGGAAAGAGAGAAGACACTGCTGTTTCTTGAGGGACTTAAAGCAATTTCATGTACACTGTCTCATTTGACTATGTCTATTACCTTCACCATTGTCCAGGGTTATCTCACCTTGGACATGGCACAGCTGAAAAGTCCTTGAGTTTTGTTTAGAGCCTCAAGAATATGGTTGAGCACTGTTGGTTGTGTGGCTCTGAACCCAGAGCTGGGCTCATGGAGAAAGAAACACAATCCTCCAAGCAGTTCAATTTCTGAAAATAACCACTGTATTTGCTATTAGCAGACTTCTTCTAAGAACCTCCTGCCATCAAGTAACTACTCTTAGCTTCCACATCATGAGATTGTTTTCCCGAGTTTTTCCCCCCATAAATTAGAGATGTTCATTTCCATAGTTACTGGACTTTCCCTTCTGGATTTTCACAGGTAGTTTTCAACTCAACATGTCTCAAAGCAAATTCACGATCTTCCACATCAGCTTACTCTTAAATTTGCTCATCTTCTTTTCTCTCTCTCCGTCAGTGTGCAAATCATTTACTTATTCACCTGCATTTGTAAGCTGGGAGACAGCCTTGATTTCTTATTCCCCTTTATCTGCCGCAACCAATCAATTACTGAGTCCTGCCTTTCTTGCCTTCTTAGCATCTTTCATATAAGTAATGTCCACTCCATCACTGCTGCGTCTGTCTCTCCTTACCAGGATTCCTGCAACACTCCCTCCAGCTGCGGCCTTCGTGCCTCCTGTCTCACTCTGCTCCTGTCCGTCTTAATCAGCATTTCCGGAGTGACCTTTCTACACCCAAATCTATTCATGTCACTCTCCTTTATAAAGCCTCCATTGGTCCTTCAGTGTGTTCAACAGAAAGGCCTTCCCTTTCAGCACAAAGCAACAAAAGCCTAATTAGAGGCTCCCTACCTCCTACTTCTGTAATTCCTATCCCTCAAAATGCACCTTATGAACCAGTCATGTCAACTGACATGGCTATATCCAGAAATAAGCATCCATTTTTTTCCCCTCACCTGTGCTATACTGCCTCCCTTTGTCCTCCTAGAAGACTCCCACCCACCCCTAAAGATTCAGTTCGAATCTTCTTTGTGAAGAAAAGTGCCTTACAATCTCTAGGCCAGATAGGTCCCTTCCACATTTGGGCTTTCGCAATAACTTGAATTTCACTTACTTTTCCAATTTATCATCATCTCCTCTCCGAAACTTCCAGCTCAGTAGAATACATGCCATGTCTTATAATACACCCCTTGTGCTTACTGCTTACTTAGACCTTTCATGTCCTTTGTCTGATTGATCCTCCAACCCTGTCAGATAGGCCCCTATTATCCCAATTTACAGATGACGATCAGGTTCAGCTAACGTTTCAAGGTTGTGCAGTTAGTAAATGGAAGGCCCAGAGGTCCGAGCCAAGTGTCCCCACTGCCATACACTCTTTGCTAATTCGCTTCTTTACTGTTTACAACAGCAGTGGCAGCTTTTCCCATGTAGACGGAAGGGGTTTAGCAGAGGGCACCTGGTTGGAAAAGAAGTCTAACCGACTTGCCTTCAAGCTGCATTTGCAAGGCAAGGACAGAGGTTGTGTTTGGACTGTGTTCTACATCATTGTAAATATTGTAATGTTTTCTGAAGCTATTTTTATCTCATACATCGTATATGATTGAGAAAATCCAAGTTGCCTATATTGAAAAATCCTATCATCATTGTACTCTTTTTCTTTTGGAAGGAGGTTTCAGCCACCAGATGAGAATGTGGGGTGGGGGTGGGGGTGGGTTTGGCCTCTTTGTTGAGGCTGCTCTTAGCCTCAGTGGGTTGCCAGGCATAGATTAGAAGCTCAGCCTGAACCTCATCAGTATAGCCAGGGCTGAAACGCTTTTACCAGGGAAATGCCTAGGGTTCTGGCCTGAGGTTGATCGCAGGCGGGTATAAGATGTGTCCACATGAACGTTTCTGCATCTGAGGAATAAAACTGCTGTTAGCTTTACTTGTTCCGCTGATCAGTAAGCCCTGGATAAAGACACACATGTGGCAAATTCCTTCTGGAGTTTAAAACTAAGAAATTGTTTCTTCTGAAGATATGCTAATCTTCCTTTTATCACAACAAGAGTTATGGAAACCAGTAGGGCCCAAACCTGGGCTATGAATCAGAATTACCTGGGAACATAATAAATACATTGATTCCTCTACCCCGTCCCTGGAAATTCTGATGGAGAGGCGTGGAGAGGGGCTGAGGCATCCATCTTCTGTAGATCAGCTGGATTCCCAAGCCCTCTATGCTGATAAAGCCACTATTCCCAGCAGTAGCCTCTCACATTTTTTTAAAAACTTTGCATAGAATTTTATTTCGTTTTTTTATCTTTTCTTTTTTTTAAGTTTTTATTTTATAGTGAAGTATAGTTGATTAACAATGTCGTGTCAGTTTCAGGTGTACAGCAAAGTGATTCCGTTATATATATACATGTATCTATTCTTTTTCAAATTCTTTTCCCATTTAGGTTATTACAGAATATTGAGCAGAGGGAGGAATGTATTGGGAGTTTGGGGTTGACATGCACACACTGCTTTATTTAAAATAGATAACCAACAAGGACCTACTCTATAGCACAGGGAACTCTACTCTAGCCTCTCACATTTTAACCTGAAGTGTGGCTGCTTCCACAGGTGGGATGTCACCCTGACTGCAAAAGAGCTCAGCTTGGTGCAGAAGACAATATACACCTCTAAGTCTTGGCGTCTTTCTCCCTCTGGTCTGACGGTGCTCAGTCCTGGCGAAAGGTGAGTACCGAAGCTGAAGGAACTCAGGCACCCGAACACTCCACCCAGTTGCTTCTGTGTCTGGGGGCTTGGAAAGGGGGAGACTCTAGACCCATAGAGAACAGCATCATCTCAGCTTCCAGGCAGGCATTTACGGGGCAGCAGAGCACTGACTGTGAACTTGAAGTTCTCAGATGTGGACTTGCTGACAGTTAGTGGCAGAACCCAGCTAGGAATCCTGCGGCTGCCTTGGGCACTGGAAGGGTGTCCCTGCCCCAGCCTGCAGGAAGGGACACAAAACATGGGATTAGAGTGACTGCTGCATATTCAAAAATCAGCCCTTTGTCTGTCTTTGAACAGATCCAGTCCTCATGCTCCCATTATTAGGACAGGAACTTCCCAGGAGACAGGCAAGAGGAGAATGAGGATTCAAGGAAGCTGTACGTGGGGGACAATTTTTGTTTTCTTTTTAAATTTCGAGTTAATATGAAACTACTTATTTCTCCTCTGCATCCTTAGTGACTACCAAACACAACTGATTTATGTCATTTTCTCGAACTGGCATTTTAATGGGTCCACAAGAGAAAAATAAAGTATTTAATAAAATAAAACGTGACAAATGAACTCCTTGAGTGAAACAAGCCATATTAGTGAGAGCTGCAGATACAGCAGAAGGAGGAAGGAGGTTCCGGGAGCTGGAAAGAGGCCCAAGTGAAAATTGTGATGGGTTTTGGAATTTTTAAAAAAATTTTAAATTGGAAGGATTTGACCATATTATACATAATCTGATGTATACATGTATACATTTCATCTTCACTTGCCATTCTTTTGTCGCTCCTCGTTCGCTGCAGTCGGAGCAGGGTTCCCTATTATGTAAATAAGGGAATGAGACAGATGGTGCCACAAAGCAATGAATTCATCTGGGGGGAGGGCTTTAATTATGGATGGGTGGGCCCGGCTGTGTTTTGGGTTCAGCAAACGTCCCAAACGTTATGGGATTGGCAAAACCCCAGATGCAGTTTTCCAGGCACATTTAAAAATCCTGTCATATTTGCAGGGGAATTGAAGTTGGGATTTGTTTCTTGTTCTGTATTAAATTCCTCAAGTTGCTGGCCCTGATTTTTAGCCTCTGAAACTGTGGAGGAATTTGAGCAGTGTTTTAAAGAGCTGGTCTCCAATTCTTGTAAGACTAAGGTACTTCATAGGTACTACTGAGCTGTTGAATAGTCTTTTTTAGGGACTGTAAAGAAATTGAAGATCTGAGGTACTATAAATGGACAATTTAAATTATTCACATACCCAGATATGATTACTATTTGTTGGTATATTGAAATTTAGTATTTTTAGGATACTTTTTTTACACCATTGAAATTTCACTATACTTGTCATTTTGTATCTTGTTTTGTCACTTAATACTACATCACAATCATTTCCCTATATCACTATTTATTCATAATTTCCGTGAATATATAGTAGTTCATTGAATTTGTGACTCACTTGAAAAAATTCAAAATGTTTATTTTAGTGAGCATTTGTTTCACCCAGAGTAATATAACCTAGGTCCTTAGGCAATCTAGGTTTTTCTTTATATCTTCTGTCAGATAAAATCTGTTTGGTAGAAACAGATGAACAGAATAATCAGAAATGGCTATGGGGACTTTTGGGGTGCTAAATAAGGTCGGTGTCAATGATGAATAGACTAAAGTCATGTGGCAAGTTCACCGTCAAAGGCAGAAGCTCAAAGAGAGACCCAGAGCAGACTGAGTATACACAAAGGACTTAGGACTTTGGATATTATTACATAAAAAGCAAAACACAAGTTAGGTGAAAACTTACGGGAACAGAGGAGGCCATTAGCATTTGTGAATTTGGTATCCATGAATTCAGCTATTCACAAGGGACCTCGCAGGGCCAGGATATGGCGTGATTTATCATTTTGCTGCAACAGCACGTTAAATCACATGGGCTTTCAAAGCTCGCGTTTCGACCACGCCACTCTGTCTCCGAACCTAGCCAACCGTCCAGCTTTTGTGTCTTAACCAGTTCTGCGGTTTCGCACTCCTTGACGAGGATTTAGCAATTCTCATAATGTGATAAATTGTATTTCTTTGTGAAAAAACTAAACAAGAGAAGAACATCAATTGCAAGAGCTGGTGCTGAGAGGGGATAGAAAATAAGAAGCCTAAGAAAGTGATAGTCCCTTGCCAGAAAGCTGAACCCTTGGATTCATTAAGGAATGGAATGTCACATTTGGCAGCGCTCGGGTTCCATGACATAAACGAGTCCCCCACACGCTCTGTACAGCATCGAGAAAAAGATATTTCTGATTCCACTTCAGGCAGTACTCTACCCCGGGCAAATACTGCTCATTAAGTAAATCATCAAGGCACAACTTAACTGTTTCAGTATTTCCTTATTTCTTTTTCTGGGAAAAATTATATTAGAGCGATATTCGTGAATGTGCTGATTCATTAAGATCTTGAATGCATCGAGGATTTATTTGAACGAAATCTCTTCGAGTGAGAAGTTGCAGTGAGTCAGTGTCAACTCTGACAAATTCTGAGTTTCCTATAAATTCCAGAGAAGTGAGGTAGGATGAGAATAACCTGTTGAGGATAGAGCAATGAATTTACTAAGCAAAATGTAACTGGCGTGGACAAGTGATTCACATCTCAGAGGAGCCAAAGGAAAGCTGACTGCATTTGAGTCCTGAATGTACCTGTGACTGGTGGGGTGACAGAAGGAGATCATTTTAAGACAACCATGTAAACCTGCTTTGATCCCAGATTAGAGATTCCACAAAGAGGCTGGGTCTAAAGGAAATCACGTTGAGGTCAATTTTAAAAAACAATAAAAATGGAAACTATTGCCCACAGAATGAGTATACATAGCCCTGACTGGTCACAGGTAAATCATGGAGGAGACAAAGTTGGCTTCTAAAGTCTCACCACAGGATGGGGTCCAATAGACAAAAGTTGAAATCCTGTCTGTTGATTACAGCGTAAACTACCTTGTTGACTTCTCCTCTCTGTGTCTTAGTTTCGTCATCTGCACATTAGGGCCAGTACAGTTGACTTTGCAAGATACGTGATAAGCCAGTGCTTCACATTTTCCATCCATGTACCCTTCAGTATCAGGGGAGAAGGTCCTCTGGAAGGACCAGAAAATTAACTGCAAAGCAGCGTGAAGCAGGTATTCACCTTTGTTGTTTTGTACACCTAACGTACTCACAAGATAGGCCCTGTCTTGCCCCAGCAGTATCTCCAGCCTGGTCCACCACCCTCCCCCTTATCCTATGAGCTTCAGTCTCACTGGCCTTCTTTTCCATTTCTTCAGTGTGTCCTAATCCCCATACATTTCAAGGCCATCTGTACCCACCTCCCTGCTACCGTCACTCGCCGCCTTTCACCATCTTTGCTGCTCTCATCCTTCAGATTATCCTTCACTTGCCTCTGTTCTTGGCTTTTTAAGAATTGTGATGTCTTCCTGTCTGCTCTGCTTAGAATCCCTTGTTTCCTGAAAGAGTCTTCAGAGGTAATGATCCAGGCAAACTTGAGATTCAAGTCCAAGTCTGACCATTCTAGGACAGATAATAAAAGTAGAATTTGTGGTGCAAGAGTTGGAAACTCCTAGGAACAGAAAAGGTGAAACCCCTTTCTCACTTACTTATCTAACTTTATTCAGTCATTGATACCTTATTCAGTCCCTTCCGAAGAGCTACTGCTGAGAAAAGAAGGTGATAATCTTGCTTTTATATAATGCTGCAGGAAATATCTGAGGATTGACATTTTTCTTCTTTATACAAATATTTTTTCCTAATTTATTAGAGGAAAATATTACCTTGTTTTAAGGTTTTGAAAAGTTTGATATCATCTTGGCTGGATAATATGCATGTGCTAAAACGATCATTATGAAGACATAGCAAAATGAAGTTTATATCTTAATGATTCATTCAAAAACCACTTGTGGAGCTCCCATTCTATATCAGGTCCTGGGCTAGATCCTGTGGCTATAGACATGAAATGCAGCCCCTGGTAAAAGCAGTTTACATAGAATGGGGGAGACAGGCAATTAGACAGTCAAATAATGTAACTTAATAAATGCTATCATAGAAATGAGTATGGGGGTGGGAAGACTCAGAGAATATGTTCCTGAGGACAGTGAGGGTTGAGATCTTCTTGTGGGCAAAGTACCGTTTGCCAAGCCAACGTATAGAAGAAGTCAGTTTGCAAGAAGGCATGAAACATGGATAACAGCATTGTGTTTGAGAAAATACAAATCGTTGGGCAACAGGGAGAAAGATGAGGATGGAGAGTTGGGCAGACAAAGTCATAGAGGGAAGGATGCCGTGCTAAGGAATTAGAGTTTTCTAGTGAGGGTCATAAGAAGCCACTGAAGGGTTTTCATTAAGGAAACAATAAGGACTGACTTAGAGTCTTGAAGTCAAGGAGGGAGGGAGAAGAGGAAAGGACTGAGAGTGGAGTTATGGAATCCATAAGGTAATTGATGCAATCCTGGCAAGAAGGAGCAAAGGCCTCAGCTATCATACATAATACAGTGTTTTCTTCTCTTCCCTAATGCAAAAGAAGTAGCCCATTTTTGATAAATTTATTCTTCAGCTACATTATTGCCCTTCTATCCACTCTGCAAAGGAAAGAGGGGAGGAAATTATTTAAAGAGTATTTCTTAGAAATTAAGCACCATGTCAATTGCTTTCACATATTGAGAGGTTATGCTTTCACATAACATTAAGAGGTAGGCATTATTTCTAACCATTTCCAGCTGAAGAATCTCTGAATTACACTTGTTGTGAATATACTACTTCCTCCTCTGTAAAGATTTTCTGAAAGTGGAAACTGCATTGACTTCAGAACTTTAAACTAATTAGAACAGTGATAATTCTGCCCCATTCTATTCTTATTTCCTGCCCTCCATCCCTCATACTATACATTTGTGCTATTCATCATATATACGAGTTCTCTCCTGTTTGGGGCAAACAGTAGAATTGCACTTCCTGGCTCCTTTGGCTTGGGTGGGACCGTGTGATTAGATTCAGAATTGCACTTCCTGGCTCCTTTGGCTTGGGTGGGGCCGTGTGATTGGTTCTGGCCAATGAGTTTGAGCAGTAGTGATGCATGGCATTTCAGAGCTGGATGATCTAATTGCCACTGTGAGAATCACCGAAGCTCTCTCTTCTCTCAGCCATGTTACTCTGTTAGCCTGAATCCTGGACTGAGGATGAGGCTGATCCCAGAGCAGAGTTCTAAGTTCCTCCATGGTGGACATGTTGTAGGAGTGAGCAATGCTCCTTTGTTATTTTAATCTGGAGTTTCTCTGACTCAGTGCTAGTGACATTGTGGCTGAGTAATTCTTTCTTGGGGGTGGAGAGGAGAGCTCTCAGGTGCACTAAAGGGTATTGAGCGGTATCCCTGATCTCTACTTACCAGCTATCAGTTTCACCCCTCCCCAAGTTGTGACAACCAAAACTGTGGCCAGACATCATTAGATGTCCCCTCTGGAGAAACTTGCTCCTGGTTGAGAGCTGTTGTCTTAAACCACTGAGATTTGTATTCTTTACTGCTTTATAAGCTAGCTAGGACTTGTATACCCCAGTCCCTTGTCTTCATCTGTTACTCCTTCCCTTGTAAGGTTAATTCTCCAGGTATACTTTTGATCTGTGAAACATTGTGTTTCATATCCTAACAATTTTCAAACTTTTTAATGTATTTACAGCTATCATCCAGTTCATGTGCTATTAAACCTTGTCCTTTTGTGGTCCCCTTTCAACCTAGTCAAAATGATTTCTAATAATATCTGTGTCCCTTGGCAACAGCTGTCATTAAAACAGGTAGGAAAGTTTTTATTGTATTCCAGTTTAGTTTATAATTCCCAGGTTGCTGCCATAAACTGGTTCATTTTGGTTTAACTGAGGACATATATAATGTAAGCAAAACACTGAGAAGGAAGGCTCTTGTTCTCAAAGAGTTTGCATACCAGCTGGGCAAGTAATATGTATTCATAAGAAAATATAAATCATATTACACTGTGCATTTTTTAACCATATGTGTAAAGTGCTTATAAGTGTCTGGCACATAGTAAGTACTCAATAAATGTTAGCCGTTATTGTTATAAGCATCATTATTTTTGTACCATTTAAAAGAGTTCCCTATGCCCTGTACTGCACAGTGAACTCTTCAAAAGCAAGGACCATCTCTTACTCAACTTTGAATTCCCAATGCTTGGCACTTTGGTACAAGAAAGACGCTCAAAGCACAGTGGATGAATGAACATGAGTTAAAGTCAAAGAGGGTGTACAATACATTGGTTTTAGAAGAAGAGACAGAACTTCAGACTCAAGTATTCTAGGGAGATTTCATGGTGTTCCTTTTTTTAAGCCAAGGGTGAAGAATTCAGGAGGAACTTTTTGTACGTAATAATATTTTCCATGGTGCGTTTTTTTTGTCCTTTTTGGGAAGGAGTAGCACAAGTAATACAGTGTGAGGTAAATAAAGTGAGGCTGTGGGTCTGAAGACCCGCATTGGGGTCTTAACCCCACCACATACAATCTGTCCAGGCAAACAATCTTCCAGAACCTTGGTTCCTACATCTTTAGAATGATAATTATTAATAATATCTCTCTTCTGCATACATCGTGGAAGTGTCATAAGGATCTTCATGAAGTATATAAAATATTTAATAACAGCTCATCCGCGTGATGCGTGTTATTGCTACCAGTTTACAAATACTAATGAGAAATCCTAGCAGACTAGGCCAATGTCTTGCTGCATATCTGAAACCAGGTCCGCGGAGACTTATGGAAATGACTGATATTTTATTCATTGAATGAGTGACTGAGTAACGAACAGTGAGATGAAAAAGTAAGCATAGATGCGCCGGCTTAAATGTAACAGGAAGCCATAGTCTACTTATAAGTAGCAGTTAGTTAGAAGTACCTGGAGTTAGACAGCAGAATTGTGGTTCACTGCAGAATCCGACCATAGCCTTCCCGTCCTCGAGAGGCATGGAAGTTGAGAGGTTCTGCTGTCCCCTTATAATTTTCTTCCTGCCTGAGGCCATCCTGACTAGGTGTATATTCCATGCCGTTTTGTCACCCTGTTTGAGGAAAAGGTAAAATGGTTTGGGAACCTCTCAAATGGCTTATTAGAAAGGAAGGAAGAAATTATACAGTGAGAAAATGAGGAAGGAGAAGGGATTGGAGATGAATACCAAAAGGTTGACAAAAAGACACTTGAGCCTGAGAGGGGAAAAAATGAGATGGAATCATAATCCCTGTAGCTATGCAATATGTAAGAGGTTGTTTCCCACATAAAGCATGTCTTTTACCAAAGTGCTACTTAATATGCTATAGAAAATGAGAGGAGTCCAAAAGTATGACTAAGATCAAGAGAATTTCAAGAGAAGGGGCAGATTTGGGTGGTTTAGTGACATCCTGTGGCTTCTTTGGATCTGATGTGGCCAATCAAGATATAGACTGTGGTTAAAGAGGGTTTGCCCAACCCTGTCTGAGATGCTCCTCAAACCCACTGACCACCCTTCCCTCAAGCTCCCTTGTGTGCTGACAAATAACATGCTCCAAAGATGAAAAGCTTGACCTCTTTCTCTAAATATTTGACAGCCTCACATTGAAGATGCAAGAGGCTGGTTTTGATGGCTCCAGAGGAGAGAATGTGGCCCAAGGAGAGGTAGAATTTAATGCAATCTAAAGAGCTTTCTAAAAATGAAGGTGCCCTGAAACTCAAATGGCTAGAAATGCTTGAGCAGAAGCAGATAAATATCCACTTGCTGTGGTAAGCACTGGAATATAAACCCTTTCCAATTCAACATTCCTATCGCTTTAGTCCTGTCTTCCACCCAACACAGGCATTTCCTCTATAGCATCCTTGGAAAGTGGAGTCCTCTAGCCAATTTTTTTCAAGCACTGATTTGTTAACTGTGCAAACTACTAGCTACAGTTTGATCTTATAGAGGCGGCAGTTCATTGGCTGATAGAGCAAATTTCCTGGAAAGGGTAGAGGGAATGATTTCAAGAATGCAGGTTGAGAGACCTCATTTAACCAACACATCAATAGGAGGAATATCCTTCAGTTTGAGAACTTAGTGGGAAAACTTCAAGCTCTAGCACTTAATGTTTGTTTTGTTTTTAATCGAAGATACCTAAATTAGCTCTTCTCTATTGAAGATGTTAATCAACATTCATTTAGCACTTTTTAATTTGAAAAGTCTTTTCACATCTAAAAATTTCATTTAGACTTCAGGAAAACTGCATTATTATCCCATTTCACAGGGGAGGACACTTAGAAGATAATAAATACTGGAACTTGAATTTGTGTCTATGTGCTGGGACTGTGCTGAAGCCTTTACATGAATTACTGCTAAATCACATAATACCTGTACAAAGTGGTTATCATTCCCATTTTATTTCCAGGGACCAGAGGCTGAGGGTCGTAACATAGCCCGAAAGATGAAGGAAGAAGTCTTAATAAATTGGGCTACCACTAGCAGAACAAACGTCAAATATTCAGATCAAGGAGTATAAGAAACGAGAGTTCAGGGTTTGTTCAACACTCAACAAACGTTGAGTCTGACACTCTTCCCCGTCTCAAGGAGCCCACAGTCTAGGAGGATCTGGGCCACATGTCTGTTTTCTGTGCTGCGGGCCTCAGCAACAGGCCTGGAATTTCACCTAATGTTATCTAATGTAATTGCCACAGTAACCTCAGCAGAAAGGTATGGCGATATTAAAGACTTGCCAAAACCACACATTTGCTATGTAGCAAATCTTGAGTTTGCAGCAATTCTACTGGAATTCAAAGCTTCATATTCTTCCAAAGTCTCCAAACTTAGTCAAAACTGCAGCTCAATAAATTTTATTAATCTCATACTCTCTGCTACAAAGACTTTTTCCACCTTTTCCGATGCCACTCAAAACCCACATTTTCAACAGAAAAACTAACCACCACTTAAGAAATCTTTCTGGCCATTGTCCACCTTCCAGATCAGAATTTCTGGACTCCTGTCTCTTTCCCCCCCTTGCAGAGGAAGAAGCCATATGCGTCTTCATCCGAAGGAACTTTCCCACTGGGTTCACTGCAGACTAGTCTGATGGAGAGAACTCTATAACTAGAACAACTAACTTGTCCAGGCTTAACTATTGACTTATGGGTGATACTGGATCACTTTCCCATGCAGGGCATGTTTCATTTTGTTTTCTTTTTTAAGAGAATTCGCTGCATTGAATGTAACCATAATAAGAACCCTTGGGGTCAATACTATTATTACCTTCATCAAACAAACGATGAAACTAAAGCTTGGTGAGCAACTAAGAAATATAGCCAGTGGCACACAGAAGATAAGTGATGGAGTCAGCATTTAAGCCCAAATCTGTCAGAACCTAGAGACCATGATCTGAAGTATGGTGCTCATTGCTTCCTTGGTTGTAATCTCTTTTCTGTAAAATGGAGTTGAAGAAATCAGCTCTGCTTCATTTCTAGCAGTATTTCTTTTCAACAAAATGACATGAAGAACCCGAATGTATAATAAGAGAAAAAGCAATATTTAGTATAATTTTCTTAGTTTCAGTATGTATTCACTTATATATATTTATATATACACATATTTATTTAATGCATGCTTATTATTTATTGTAAAGGCAACTGAAATATTTCAGAATTATGTGTCATTAAACATAATTTTGAAATCAGGAGTTATGGATAATAACTAGTGTCAGAATCCAATTATTCCAGTGATTTGTTTTGGTTTTATGGGACAAAAATGCTGATTCACTTAGAGAAGATTTTTACAAAAGATAACAGGTTTTCAATGGTTAAGCTTATTCTTCCATTAACCATCAGAGAAGACTGAAAGAGAAGCAATAGGATATTTTTATTTCAAGGCTGAATCACTAACATTATCTCATAGCCGCTCGCTTAGGTTACTTGGTAAGTGTTTCATTTGGGGAGGGTAGGTAAACTCACTCCTATCTAGCTGGTTGAAATGTCTCTGGCAGGAAATATTTTTCAAATATATCTGATAACAACGTAGGATTTCTCAGTGATTTCATTTTTTAAAAATCTCACATGTCTTAGCACACCTCTGTCATTTTCCAAGGCTATAAAAATCTACTTTGTTTTCCGTTCAGTAGAAATTTGAAGTTTCATTTCCCTTTCTGACACCTCATTTGCAATTATAAGCATGAAAATACTGGATTTCTGAAAAGCTGTTGTATTTTTGTTAGCTACTTAATAAATGGAATTCCTTCACTGACAAGCACAATTTTTTTCCTCCCTTAGAATCTTTGAAATATTTGTACTAGCTCCTTGCCTTCAGTTCATCATGTAAGTCTCCTGTAAAGAAAAGGCTATTCTGTAATATACTGCCAATATAATTACCAATAACTCTGAAAAATTGCAGTTTTAAGGCTGTATCTTAATGTAATTCATTATTTGTATGGTTTGATCCAACAATATTTAGAAAGATGCTTGCATGTTTGTAAGAAGTTAACACCTAATGTTTGACTCTACAGTTCTGTTAAAGAGTCTTTAGATTGCTTGAACACACTGTGCTGAACTTTAAGAGGATCGTTACATCTGTGTTCTTCTCAGGTATTACTTTCACATCATCTGTATAGATGTTAACTACACATTGGCCAATGTAAGGTACATTTTTTTTGGTTTTCATCTGCATGAACCCAACATAGAAAAATAAGAAATATGCTGAAATCCACAGTATTATTAGTAAAATTCATGATAGAGTTCATAAAACTGACAGCCTGCACTAATCCATCATGTATTTTGGGTGTTAAAAATTTCACTCCTTTATCCATAAAGATGTGGTACATATATACAATGGGATATTACTCAGCCATAAAAAAGAAAAAATAATGCCATCCGCAGCAACATGATGGACCTAGAGATTGTCATACTGAGCGAAGTAAGTCAGACAGAGAAAGACAAATATATGATATCACTTATATGTGAAATCTAAAAAAAATGGTACGAATGAACCTATTTACAAAACAGAAATAGAGTCACAGATGTAGAAAATAAACTTATGATTACCAAGGGGGGAAAGGGAGGGGAAGGGATGAATTGGGAGATTGGGATTGACATATACATGCTACTATATATAAAATAGATAACTAATAAGGACCTACTGTATAGCACAGGGAACTCTACTCGGTACTCTGTAATGATGTATATGGGAATAGAATGTAAAAAATGAGTGGATATATGTATAACTGATTCACTTTGCTGTTCAGCAGAAACTAATACAACATTGTAAATCAACTATACTCCAATAAAAATCAATTAAAAAAAATTTCACTCCTGGGCTTCCCTGGTGGCGCAGTGGTTGAGAGTCCGCCTGCCGATGCAGGGGATGCGGGTTTGTGCCCCAGTCTGGGAAGATCCCACATGCTGCAGAGCGGCTGGGCCCGTGACCCATGGCCGCTGAGCCTGTGCGTCTAGAGCCTGTGCTCCGCAACGGGAGAGGCCACAACAGTGAGAGGCCCACATACCACAAAAAAAAAAAAAAAAAAAAATTTCACTCCTCTCTAGACATATCATCAGAAAATGGAAACAGTTGTATATATATTTATAATAGTTTCATTCTCTTACATTTGAGTAGGATTGTTTAAAAGTACTGGGTTTTAAAACTTTCCCTTCATAGAATCTGATTCTCTGCCATGGGAGAAAGTGCATGTTCACTAACAAGCAATTTGCATCAAATTTGATAGCATTCAAACTGTTCAATTAACATTGAAAAAAGCAAGTAGAAAGACTTAACTTTATTGCTCATTGTCTGATGTTTAGATAGGACTAACCTGTCAGGGACCATAACGCTATTTTGAAGTAGTTGGTTGCCTAAAACCTGCTGCAGATGGGGACGATGTTATGATCATAAACATAGCTTCCTCCAGTTTTTCCTTCCGTCATGTAGTTTCTTGATCTTGTGTGAATTTTAAGTGCGTTTGTGTGAGAGTTGTCAGCACTTGCTTTCATTCCTTACATGATTCTCAATGGGTTAACGTTAGTGGATACACCAATACATGCTAATATGACATATCTGGCTTCCCCTTTTAATATTCTCTTTCTCACCAGATAACTCTTTCTTGCTTCAAGAGTATTTTTTACATCTCGTGAAAAAAAGAGAACGTTTATAAATACAAAAATGAAATAATAACTCAATATTTGCAGAAAGTTTATCAATAAAAAGTCAAACCAGAAGCCTCTAAGATTTAAAATGAGCTTTAAAGCTATCTATATAACGTATTATTTTGACCGTATATATTGACATTTCCTTCGTATTGCACTATTGACTATTCATTGAAGATGGGAGCATGTGTCAAGCAGATGTAGCAGAGACCTGCCTTGCATGGGTATTGTGTGCATGAGCTAAGGTAGCATGCTTGCTTTTGGTCACAGTTATAAGTGTTGACATATTGTCTTGAATTGTTTAAAAAAACTTCCACATAGAGCTATAACCTTCCTACCCAATGACATACTTTCCATAAGTTTGTCCTCTCTCTCTCTCTCTCTATCTCTAACACACACACACACACACACACAACAGAAAACTTTTCAGGTCTGCCCCAAAACAAGTTAAAATGGTAAAACAAGTTAAAATTCCAATGGCCTATGATGTGCTGAAATTTGAGTCTATGTTTTTATTTACAACCTTAAATTACATTGAAACATATCTTAAAATGTATAGATCTGTGCATCTGTACAGAATTCCTGGACTTCACAAAATAGAATTTGAAAACTATGGGATCAGATCATCTCCAAGTTTCCTTTCAGTACTAGCTGTCTATGTTTATGGCTATTTTTCTGTAATCATATTACTTTCTCCATCTTCCCTTTAGTTTCTAATTATCACTTTATTCTCTTTTATCTTCAGTCTCTACTGTCTCCTTTCTATCAGAGAACATACACATTTGAAATGTGGCTAGTGCAACTGAGGAATTAAATATTTAACTTTAATTTTAATTAATTTACATTCAAATAGCCACGTGGCTAGTCTCTACCATATTGGACACTGCAGATGTAAACTATATATGTGCCTATAAATTAATAATATAAACGAATAGAAGAAATTCTAAAGGTCAGTAAACATATGAAAAGATGCTGAAGCAACCAAAAGTCAGGTACCAGTTTTCACTCTTCAGATTGACAAGAAACATAAATATTGGCAGTGTATGTTTTAGTGTGGGTGGAAGAAAATGAGTTCTCTCTTATACTTTTGGTGGGAGAATAATGGTAGGGCCTTTCTGGAATCACTCTGGCAGTGTCTATCACCATTTAAATCATCCATACTCTTTTCTTTACAATTCCAATTTTGGGTATCTGGCTTGTGGGGATACTGGCACAGACCTGGAGAAAAAAGTCTATTCCAACACCATTTGTATTATTGAAAAAAGTGGAAATACTTTAATGCGGGACCACTTGGGCAATGCACTGCACATGTCCAGTAGATGCCTTTCACTTTGTATTTTCTATGAATGGTGTTCTCTGGGTGATGCTCTTTGGAAACCCTAATACAATGTCAGAGTAGTTAAATTAGTTATGGTACATCTCATCCACACTATGAAATATCGTATCAGTAAAAAGAATGAAGTAGAGATATATGTCCTAGTGAGGACATATGCCAGGTAGACTGTTAAGGAAAAATATCACTTGTAGATATTGCTACATGTGCAGTAAAATCCACCTTATGCTTAACAAAAACAACAACCTTAAAAACAATCAAGAAAATTAAAATTATATGTGAGGAAATTTAGTATAAATTTGAAGAGTATAGGCGTTGAAGCCAGACGGCCTAAGATTGAGTCGTGTCTCCAACACTTGCTAGCTCTCTGTCCTTGGAAAATTTACTAAGCCCATCTGTGCGTCAGTTTCCTCATCTGTAAAATGGGGATAACAGTAGTGTTTATCTCATAGGGTTGTCATGAGGATTAAATCAATTAATATACGAAAAGCCATTAGAACAGTACACAACATAGTAAGCAATATTGCTTACAATATTATTGTTAGCATAATATTACTACATACTTATAGGTACCCACCTGAATATCCATATAAATATAGAGCGAAATATCCAGAAGAATACATACCAAATTGTTAACATTTCCCTCACCACAGAAAATTCTACTAGGCAGCACTGTTCTAGATCTTAATCTTTGGTTTTATACTCTGCATATACTTTTCCAAGACTGTTACTTGCCTTTTATGACTATTTTGTGATATAAATATTTAAAATTTTATGTAGTCTAACATGTTAATTTTTTCCTTATTTGTGCTTTGCTAAGAAAAGCTGTCTTACACCATGATCATAAAAATATTATTTTAAGTTTAGTTTATCTCTTTAAACCATCTGAAATTTAGCTTTGTGAAAAGTATAAAGTAGGGATCCGACAGTATAATTTTTTTGTAAATATATAGATCTACATTTTTTTATAAAAGAGAATTTTTCTTTAAAAAATTGAGATGATGAGGTTACACTGGGAGTTTAATTCTGCACGTTAGCCTTTGGCTGTAGCTCAAAGGCAAATGCCCCATTTAATGGGGGCCCATGGCCACTAGTTCTCATGGTCCCTTTTGCTCCCTGTCACCTCAGCGTGCCAGAGGGTGATTTAACTATGAGTGCCCATTTGTTTCTCTTGTAGGAGAGAACTGCTTCTAAGTCTCATATTTCTATTAAAACTGAGAATACCAAAATAGACCAAAACATATGCATGCCTGGTCCTTCTTAAACCAAGCCTACTTTTCTCATTTAGATTGCTGCATGGCTCTTGAAAGCATCTAAATTTGTGATCCACTGATTTGTGTATCTGTGATCTGTGTTCATGTGCCTAGATTACACCCTTAAATTAACACAATGTTATAGTATATTTTCTATACTCTGGAATAATTGATGTAATTTCTCTGTAAATATAATCTATTAAAATTTTTTTCAACCCACTTAAATATCACGTGCTTGAAGTCCCATTTAAAGAATAATATCAGTGTTCATTGATAGCTTAGTACCTACCCGAGCCTCACAGTAATCTAGTGAGTAGCTGTAAATTAAGAAGCTGAATCACAGAGAGGTGGAATAATTTGGCACAACTAGTAGGGTGGAGTCAGGCTTTGAATCCTGGTACTGATATCCCAGAGCACAGCCCAAACTCCAGAGTGATTATTTCATTTTTAAGGAAGGCAAATAAAAGAAAAAATTTTGAGTAAGGATAAATAACTTTCCTAGGTTTAATAATGACTGTTTTCCTAGATTTTCATCAGTTTTCTATATTTTCCTTTTTTTTTTTTTTTTTTTTTTTTTTTGCAGTACGCAGGCCTCTCACTGTTATGGCCTCTCCCGTTGCGGAGCACAGGCTCCGGACGCGCAGGCTCAGTGGCCATGGCTCACAGGCCCAGCCGCTCCGCGGCATGTGGGATCTTCCCGGACCGGGGCACGAACCCGTGTCCCCTGCACCGGCAGGAGGACTCTCAACCACTGTGCCACCAGGGAAGCCCATATATTTTCCAATTTTTTGGTTGAAATTGTTATGTATGTTCTCTTAAGATGTTTGCTAGCTCCTCAGCATCTATATTTATGTCTCCTATATTGTTTATAACATTGTTCATAGTAATCCATTCTTTATTCCCTATAATCCTACTGGCCCAAAATCTTTCTACTTTATCAATCTTTACAAAGAACACATTTTAAATTTTTACTAATATGATGTACTTTTAAAATATTTTTTATTTCATCATTTAAAAAATCTTCAATAATTCCTAATCACATTTCTTTTGTGTTATTGTGGTGTTTCTTTAAGATTTCTTTTAACTGAGATATAATTGACATATTATTGAATAGTTTCAGGTGTACAACATAATGATTCAATATTTGTATATATTGTGAAATGATCACCACAGTAGTCTACTTCATAGTTGACATTGGTCCCCATAGATAGTCATAAGTGTTTTTTTCTTTTGATGAGGACTTTAAAGATCTCTTCCCTTAGCAGCTTTCAACTATGCAATACAGTATTATTAACCATAGTCACCACGCTGTATATTACGTCCTCATGACTCGTTTATTTTGTAACTGGAAGTTTGTACTTTTTGACCCCCTTCACCCACTTTGCCTACCCCCACCCCCTACCTCTGGCAACCCCCAATCTGTTCTCTGTATCTATGAGCTTGGTTTTGTTTGTTTTTTTGTTTTAGATTTCACATATAAATGAGATCATATGATATTTGTCTTTCTCTGTATGACTTATTTCACTTAATATGCCCTTATGGTCCATCCATGTAGTCGTAAATGGCAAGATTTCATTTTTTATGACTGAATAGTATTCCACTGTGTGTGGGTATGTGTGTGTGTGTATATATATATACCACATCACTTCTTCATTCATTCACTCATCAGTGGACACTTAGGTTGTTTCCATATCTTGGCTGTTGTAAATAATGCTGCAGTGAATACAGGGATGCATATATATTTTCAAATTAGTGTTTTTGTTTTCTTCACGTAAATACCCAGACGTGAAATCACTGGATCATATAGTAGTTCTATTTTTAATTTCTTGAGGAACCCCCATACTGCTTTCCATAGTGGCTGCGCCAATTTACATTCCCACCAATGGTGCACAAGTGTTCCCTTTTTCCACATCCTCGCCAACACTTGTTATTTCTTGTCTTTAAGACTCTTGAGTGAAAGTATGGGTCATTTATTTTCAGTCTACCTTTCCTCTTATAAGGAGTTTCATGGCTTTGCATTTCCTTATGAACACCACTTCAGCTTATATGTTTTATCTTGAAAGTTTCTGACTCATTTGTACATTTAATTTTGTGTACTTCTTTAAAATAGCATTATATCAAGAGGTATTCTAAGTTTCCAAATGGATAGATTATTTTTTATTCTTCTTTGTTTTTGGCCTCTGTGATAGAAAAAATGCCACAGATTCACCCAACCCTATTTCATCTCTCCTCTTTCCTGAGTGAATGGGAGCCTGTGCTCCCTGGGACCACATGACTAATTCTGGCCAAAGAAATGTGAGCAGAAGCGACATGTGGCACATCCGGGCTGATGCAGTGAAAAGCCCTATTTCACTGCATAGTTCTTGGTCTTCTTGTCCTCTTGAGTGGTAAAGGTGGAGGCCTTTGTTGAGATGGCAGAATCACAGGATGAAAGAATCTTTATCAGTGAGAAGGAGAAACGACCTAGAATGAATTTTGTGTAAGAAATAAACTTTTGTTGTTTAGGGCCACTGAGATTTTGGGATTTCTACCTCACCATAGACCTGGCCTAACCTGATGAGTACAAACTATTATTATTGTTTCTGTCAACAGCCTCATAATCGTTAGTATTTCCTCCTACTCGTTAACTTGCGTGTGGTAGCAACACAGTCAAACAAAATATTCAGTATTGGGGAAACCCAACAGGAACTTCTCAGTACCATCAATTTACTGAAGTGGCTGTATTTGTGTCTTAGCCCTCTATGTGCGAATATGGTGTCCCCCATTCATTCATTCATTCACATTTCCCAAGCCCCCTATTAGTATAACATTTTGTGCTGAGGTCTCTCGATAGCTTCCATGAATAAGAATGTACAATGGAAGGAAATGACAAGTGTTCCTGAAAGTTTTAAATAAGAACAACTAGGGATGGCTCCAGGCAGATGCTCTTTCCAATATCTAGGGCCTTTGGTTCCCAAAACTGCTTCATCACTCGTCTCCCTCCCTTCCCCCATGATCATGGCTCATTATTGAATTTTCCTCATTTTGATCATTTCCATAATTAGCTCGTGTTTTGTGGGTTTCATTTTTAGATAGCAGCCCGACTGCCGCTTCTGATTTGTGCAGTTTTCACACATGCTATTGTTTGCAGATACATTTTGGCCAGGACCTCATCTGATGAGCCATTTGTTAGTTCTGATTGAGTAGGTCACTTGTGGGCTCAATTAACCACTTGCCCTTCATCTGATGGTGCAAGTGGCCAATTGCACCTACAATTAGCTAATTAAGGGTTCGGTCATTTCCATAGGCAATTTTGCCTTTATCTAATTGTGGGGCTGCACCAGATTCCTTTCATCATTTGAGCATAGACCAGCCAGTGTAGGCAGAAGACGATGACTCTTGATGAAGGTAAAGTAGCAACAAAGGAAATTAAAATTTTTTTTGTTTTGTTTTTAATTTTGTCCTATGGGTTTTAAAAAATTTTTATCATGGTAAAATACACATAACATAAAATTTATCACCTGAACTATTTTTAAGTGTACAATTCAGTTGTAATAAATATATTCATAGTGTTGCGCAAACATCACCACCATCTAGCTCCATAAAACTTCGTCTTGTAAAACTGAAACTTTCCCCCATTAAACAATAGCTCACTAGTTTCCATTCCCCTTTCCGCCAGCCCCTGGCAACCACCATTCTACTTTCTGTCCCTATGATTCTGACCCTTCTAAGTATCTCATATAAGTGGAATCATACAGTATTTATCTCTTTGTGACTGGCTTAGGCAATTTTGAAATTTTATTCTTTAATGTGGTTGTCCAAGGTAGGCAAAATGCACAGATTAGAAGCCTAGAATTTTTTCTGTTCAGACTAGAAAGATCTTTATGTGAATGTTTTCAAAATATTTTGCTTAGTGGGTATTTATTAGTCTGAATCAACGTGTTTAACAACACAGGCTTCGCCAATTCCTGGGTTGTGTGTGTGTGCACATTCACATGGTGAGGGTTTATGTACATGAACTCATTCCAAGAATTTGGAGTCCTGACCTGAAAGAGCTGAAGGTACAGCAGAACCTCGATCAGGCTCTCTACAGAGAAATTGTAGGGAAAAAGAGAGCTCTGAACTCAAGAAGAGAAGGGGGAATTTATCACTTCTATCTTTTTGATAAATGCTTTACAAATGACTTTTAGCGGGTTGCATTGTTCATGCAAGAACCAGGAAGCAGAACTGGGAGGTACTTTTTTTTTCTTCTTCTTTTTTATTTAATGCCAGGACAAAAGAACTGCAAGCATCTCAGAACCCCTCCTCTCTCTGTAATACAAATTGAAAACAGTTGAGTTCTTCCCTTCTAGAAAATGACCAGGACATAGGCAACAATCACAGAAAGCACTTATTGCCCAGGTTTCTCATCGTATATAATCTGTTGGAATCATAGCCACCCAGTCAATTTCTATGGCCCATCTGTCAGGACATTGAAATTGCTTTATTATACAGAACCTGCTCACAGATTCTGTGGATTCAGTGAGAAATATTTACCGAGTGTCATCTGAGCTCTCAGAGGTTCCATAAAACACTTAATTAACATACAAAATCCACTTCAGCTAAGCCTGTACCTACTTCCTGAATATCAGTTACTGATTTGATTACTCCTGA
Organism: Delphinapterus leucas; assembly: GCF_059928025.1. Lineage (NCBI taxonomy): Eukaryota > Metazoa > Chordata > Mammalia > Artiodactyla > Monodontidae > Delphinapterus > Delphinapterus leucas. The sequence goes on from NC_143134.1 coordinate 98,445,053, forward strand.
GGCTCAGGTTGGTAAGGGGAGAAATCGTGGAAGCTACTAGAGAGCAAGCAAGAGGCAAAGCAAGGTGGGCAGCCTCTGACGGCTGCTGTTTTCTCCCGGGGGTGTTAGAGCTGGTGATATGTTCCACCAAAGAATCACAGAAAAAAGGTCTGTGACACTTCTTTTGTTTGTTTCTTCATCTTTTTGCTTTGTTAGTAATAAGCAGGAACTCTGCCTTGCCTTGATGATCAGTTGTTTGTGTCATCATATCTGACTTGCCTTCCCTCTACCACTTAAAAGCTGTGTTACCTTCAGCAAGTTACTTAACCTCTCTGGGCCCTCCTTTTAAATTTTTAAAATTTTTACTTTTTTGGCCATGTTAGGTCTTTGTTGCTGCACGCGGGCTTTCTCTAGTTGCAGCGAGCGGGGGCTGCTCTTCGTTGCGGTGCGCGGGATTCTCATTGCAGTGGCTTCTCTTGTTAAAGAGCGTGGGCTCTAGATGCATGGGCTTCAGTAGTTGTGGCACTCGGGCTCAGTAGTTGTGGCTCGCGGGCTCTAGAGCTCAGGTTCAGTAGTTGTGGCACACGGGCTTAGTTGCTCCATGGCATGTGGAATCTTCCTGAATCAGGACTCAAACCCATGTCCCCTGCATTGGCAGGCAGATTCTTAACCACTGCTCCACCAGGGAAACCAGGCCCTTGTTGATAAAGATGATAAAATCTCCCTCATGGAGTCACTGTGATGATTAAATGAGATAATGTGTGATTAGATCGAGTTTCTTCCAGCATTGTCAGGCCACGGAGGGCTAGACACTAGCCCCTTAAGATCAAGGATTATTGCTCAGCATGTAACAAAGTAATTTGCATAGAGTAGGTGCTGGAAACATAATTGTTGATTGATATTAATGGGGTTATATCAGCAATAGTAATTATGGTTCTATAGCTTTGGGCCTTTTCTGTGCACATGACCTCATCTCTGTGTAATTACTTTTCAAGGGTTTATGGCAATTTCCACGTGTATCTCCTCCCTGGTGCCATATTTGCTGCCCTGTCTCCAGCAGGGCATTTGCTCTGTGCCACTAGCAATAAGCCAAGAACTCCTAACACTGAATAGGTCCTGGAGCCTGTGAGATATCTTAGGACAAGGTAGAGAAGAAGGCCCCTGTCCCTGCTCTGTGTCACATTCCATTCCGGGGGTCCCCGTGCAGGGCTGCGTGAGACGTGATGTTTCACAGACTTTTATGAAGGCAATTCATTAGGTGTTTCCTTCAGTCTCTTTGGGCCATGGGACTCAGATATGATGAACCCTGTGCTTGGAAATGACTCCAGAAGCCATCACACCAGTCTCAGAATGATGGTACCCATCGGGCAGCTCCTCCTTTCCTGAGTTCTCTCGCTCAGACCGTGGTGCAAAAAGGCATGTAGCTGGCCGGCCTCGTACTCATCAGACACATCCGGACATGTCTGAATCCACATTTAGGCTCAGGCTGAGACCCTGTTATCGATCATCTGTCTGTCTGTCTGTCTGTCTGTCTGTCTGTCTGTCTGTCTAAAGCTCCCACAGTGTTTGGTGCACAGTGGAAACGTTAAAATGTAGATCTTTCCTTGTCCTGGAAACCACATCATACACTGAGATCACGGATTGTTTTTCAGATGTTCAAATCATTTCTTTCTCTCAGATATAGGGGAATCCTCAAACTAAAGTGTTTTGGATCGTGATGAAGGAGTCAGTTTTTCAGGCTCCATTACTCTAATTCCTAGTTCTGTGAAGGCCTAGGACGAGCTCGGACTTAAGAGTGTATTGTTTAAAAACATTTCTTCCTGAAGACACGATCGGTCCTCAGTAGTTTCCCTGTTGTCATTTGATGTCTCAAAAAGGATGACCATAGTCACAGTTTCACGCAGTTTAGGCTAAGTTTGGCTGAAGTAATGCTTGAAGCCTTGGCGGTTGACAACAGAAAAGGCTGTTTCTTGTAGGCTTGTCCATCGTGGGTTGGCTTTGACTTCACGTCCTCCTCATGCCCAGATGCAGGATGATGGAGTAGGGCCCACCAAGTGTAGAGATCCGTCCTGTCATTGATCAAAAGCCATCCAGTTTTTTTAAGCAGGAGAATAACATTGTGAAGCCCTGAGCTTGAAGTGATCACTCTCATGCCAGGATGGAAAGAATATGAATGGAAGAGGAAGAAACTGGTTGCAGTGGAACCAATCACAAGGCATGTGCCAAGGGTGACGGACAGGATATGTAAGAAAAGTACCTACTGAAAGTTGTTTCCAGCGTGATGGAGCCACTGGGCTCAGAGAGGAGAGAACTTGCACCCTTACTTCCAGACAGTCTATTAAAAAGAGAGAAAAGGCCGGCCAGATCAGTGACCAGTTGCCGTAGTGACGGGCTGGCTCCTGGAATGCACAGTGAATGCAGGGCACAACACAGAAACCCAACAAAGCCTTCTGGCTTGTGGAAAATGACCCGCCACCCCAGAAATACCTTCGGGTTCTTGGAGAGAGCGCATTGTTGCCAGCCTGGGGCCTGTAGCAGGGCTTTAGAATCTTAGCAAATTAATGTTTGTCTCCTTGCACCTGTCAGTGGCCCAATAATGTCCTGCTAATCTCCCAGGCTCATTTGTCCCAGGGCTTGCTCTCCATCGGATGAACAACTGGTAGCTTGGGCAAATTATGGTGGAGAGGCACCCTCTTCGAAATATGTACAAGGGCCTTATTTTCAGGAAGCTGCCGGGGTCATCGCCTGAGGGGATATTTTTGGCCAGCCATCTCCCTGAGGTCACTGTTTGTAGATACATCCATTGAAATTGTAAGAGCAAGGCCATGACTTAGGAGGGGGGAGCTGAGGGGACTTCGGTATTTAAATGGGCTCTTTGTAATCTCTCTCTCTCTCTCTCTCTCTCTCTCTCTCTCTCTCTCTCTCTCTCGTTCTCTCTCTCTCTCTCTCTCTCTCTCTCTCGTTCTCTCTCTCTCTCTCTCTCTCTCTCTCTCTCTCTCTCTCTCTCTCTCTCTCGCGTTCACTGAGCAAACTAGGCTTGTCACACTGCCTTGAACATTCTCCTCACAGCCCCGTGGAGAAGAATGAGTGAGCTGTGAGAGATTTATCTCCAGGCTGGACTCTCCTCCACTGTGAGTGACACAGTCAAAGAAAGGCTGTCAGTGCAGCCCCTGAGGTGGGGCAAGGGAGATGTACCCTCTATCAGGCAGTGCTAGAGGGGAGAGATCCCTCTTGGTTGCCAAAACCTCTCCCCACAAAGAAAAAGAAGGTGGCCTGGAATAGAAGGGGACCTTGAGAGGGGCAGAGCAGAGAGAAAGCATCATCTAAATAATTTACTGTGGGTCTTCCCATTCCGGGAGGCAGGCTGCAGCCACATCTGTGAGCTTTCAGCTCAGCTCAACATGTCTCTGGTGAGAAGACTTCTCAGATTTCAGGAGCCCTGCAAGGCTTTGGAATGCTTGCCCGTGAGGAATTTGAACATCAAAAGGTTCAAAGGTGGTTGGAAAATCCAATCCTCAAATTGTCGGAAGCGAAACATGTCTTCTCTGTCCTATTTTTATGACTTTAATAGTGACGACCTGTGGTTCTAAGAATCCGGGGGAGTCTCAGCATTTACCTAGCAAGTCTCTTCTTCTAAGGATGTCAGTCCTCTGCAGCATTATATTAATTTTTACGAGCTGGGGAAGAAGGGCAAGTGGTTATTTTATTTGGAGACACAGAGCAGTTTTAAGTGATATTCATAATGGAACATTGTAAATCTGGGGAGTCAAGGTTCAAATATGGGTCTCTTTGCATTTGACATATTTTTATTTTGGGTCCAGATGAAGTATATTTTTAATAGGCAGGACAACACTTCCTGCCTTCAATCAGAGATAATACCAGAGACAGCAAGTTACATTTCAACTTCAGATAAATATGCCCTCAGTAAAATTTCACCCATTCTGGCTTTAAATCATGTTATGTCCAAGGTCAATTAATTTTCCTTGCCACTTTAAGCCAATCAGGAGGATAAGCTAACATCAAGGATTTTTTCAAAATGAAAATTTATCCTTAATCAGTGTTTTTTTCTATGCTGTTTCTCAAAAAATAGTACATGCATTATTCAAAAATTAGAAAGAAAAGAAAGAATGGATTAGCAGTGGGACATGACAATGCACCAAGACATTTGAAATAAGTTATTCCTAAACAGATATGTACCAACCGAAGATGCTTTCCACAGCATCTGTGACCTTGAAATTTAATCTGAGATTCTGCTTCTGAGAAAAATGTCTGAATGAGCAGGTCTTAAACGAATGTATTTCACTCAATAGTTATTTTCTGAGGACACTTTGGGAAGGCATATAAGAAAAATAAGATACAGATCCTGGCCTCAAGAAGATTATAGCCCAGGGGGCCTTTGAGCCTAAAGTGGATGACTGTGTATAGTTTTCTAAGCTTTGTCAGAGATTCAGTTTGATTATTTATAAAATTAAAATGAAAACGTCTTTTTTGTCTTCCTCACTGACTACTTTGAGAACTGAGAGAGAGAGGAAGGGGGAGCGTTGGTTAGGAAGAATTTTGAATAATGGTAAATCATCAAAAGTCTCTCTACAGTCACTCATAGTTATATCCTACTTTTAAAACCTGACGAGTCTTTCTGTGAAGTAGCCAGTGTAGCACCCTTATGAGAAATGCCTTTATATTATTCTTTTTCTGTGGTTGCTTAGAAACGATAATAATCTTATTTTCCTTGCCGTCACTCTTTTCTCTTCTCCTCTGTCTGTCGAGGGTCTGATTCAGAACTGCTGTATCTCATGATGTGTCTGTGGTCCGCTCATGTGGCACTTTGGGTGTGACACATTCCCTGTGCAGACTTTGAGCTAGACATTATCATATTCATCAGCTCATTTAGTTCTCACAGATACCCTATGAGGTTCACTGCTATTCTTTCATGTACAAGGAAACTGAGTCTCAGAGAAGTTAAGGCATGGTCTCGAGATTACAAGGCTAGTAAAAAGCAGAACTGGGTCTCAAATGGTCCACTTTGGCTTTGATTTTCTTGGGGGTAAGTAGACATAAAAGCATGTTCCAGTCCTGGGTTCTCCCTGTGACTCTCTGAGCTTCTCACCTGTTTTTATCCCTTGACTATTTTAGCAATCCATGTCTGATGCCCAGACTCTGACCAAGCTCTGTTCACAAATCTGGGATACCTTGGGATGGTGCAAAGTCAGGTGACCTGAGTTTGAGTCACAACTCCATTGCTTACTAAGCTGGGCTCTAATTTCCTTATTTGCAAAATGGTGATAATAACACAGATCTCTTGTGAGAATTCAGTAAGACTGTGTATGTTAGAATGCAGTCAGGGCACCTGGCCTATGGTAGTAGGCGCCCAGAAATCTGAATGTGAATTCTGATTCTAGTCTCTTTTGGGACCTGCCCAGAACCACTGTGTCCTGTGAACTGAAGGTACTCTAGGGGTGTTTTATGATATATTTGGCAGCACATAATCCCAGTTTAATCCCAGTTTCCCCAGGACTTCTTATGTAGACAAGCTCCCAGAAGATAACATAGATTCAAACCAAAGACTTCACTGGAAAATACCTTAGAGTCCATCTAGTTCAGTGGGTTTCTAAATTGTTTTTATTAGTGGATGCCAATTTTTAAAACACATTTGAGGAAGAACAATGTTACGCAAAGCTGACATAAAAAAGCTTTTCTGCATGAAGAGATACTGGGGGGCCCAAAGCAGGCCAGCTCAGACTTGCATCGCAAACCTTCCCCTCCAAAACCCTGAGGTTTTTCAGAGCAGGGTTTGAAAACCACTGATACTTCTAACAATGTTATTTTGTAAATGAAGAAACGGAGGTCCAGGAAGAGTTACTTACTAGAAAGAATCCATCCATTTTAACATATGAAAGCATCACCTGCAACAACTTGCCTTGGTCTTTCTTATATTCAACTGTATAGCAAGAAAAAAATGGGTGTGTTCTATTTCTCTTTTAAGAGGGATTTAAAAATTTTTTTCTCTCTTTATCTTTCTTGGAGATTATATAACAGTGACTCTGTTCACCTTGGCTACAGAGGAGGAAAGAGTGGAATATCTGGAAGAGCTTCCATAATGCTTTTTCAAGACAAAAAGTTACTCAGTATGCATCACGAACCTGAAACTGTTTCATGCCCTTTGACGTAGTAACTTCTCCTCTGGAAGTGTACGTAAACTAATTTTAAATACAAAAAATGCGTGCACAAATCACCAATCACCATATTAATTGTATTACAATAAACACTGTAAACAACCTATTCAGTAAAAAACTAGGTAGAATGGCTGAGCTCAGTGGACTATCATATAGCAATTAAAATGGATTTTATACATGAAATACTTAAGGATAAAACTGACAGAGTATGTCCAAGATCTACATACTGAGACCTACAAAACGTTTCTGAGACAAGACAAATAAAGGAGTGTTATACTATAGTATATATACACTTCTCAGTATCAGAAGATTAAATATTATTATTATGTAAATTCCTCCAAGTTGATCAGTAGATTCAATGAAATCCCAGTCAAAACCCTAGGAGACTTTTTAAAAAGTAGATTAGTAAGATGATTTTAAATTTACATGGAAATGGATAAAACAGAATAGCCAAAGCAATTCTGAACCTTGATCCCTACATTATATCACATACCAAATTAACTGCAAGTGGATCTAAAACCTGTACCTTAAAATGAAAACTATATAACTTCCAGAAGAAAACATAGGAGAAAAATCTGTACAGTTTTGAAGCAAAGATGACATAGGATGCAAAATGTACTAACTATAAAAGACAAAAATGATAAATAGGACTCTATCAAGATGGAAAAGTTCTGCTCTTTGAAACTCATTATTAAGATTATGAAAAGGCAAGCCACAGATTCAACGAAAACATTCACAATGCATATATGTGACAAAGAACTTATGATATATGAAAAGCTCCTACAAATCATAGGAAGATAAACAACCCAATTTTTTTTTTTTTTTTTTTTTGTGGTACACGGGCCTCTCACTGTTGTGGCCTCTCCCGTTGCGGAGCACAGGCTCCAGACGCGCAGGCTCAGTGGCCATGGCTCACGGGCCCAGCCGCTCCGCAGCATGTGGGATCTTCCCAGACCGGGGCACAAACCTGTGTCCCCTGCATCGGCAGGCGGACTCTGAACCACTGCACCACCAGGGAGGCCCCAATTTTTTATTTAAAAAAAAAGTAAAATATTTGATCACACACACACACAAGATATATAAATGTCCACAAAGCATGCAAAAATATGCTTAACATCAGAGTCATCAAGGAATGTAAATAAAACCACAATAGCATATCACTACACATCCCCCAGAAAGACTAAAATTAAAGGACTGACAATACCAAATGTTGGCTAGAATATGAAGCAGTTAAACTGTCACATGTTGCTGAAGGGAATGCAAAATAGTACTGTCACTTTAAAAAAACAATTTGAGAGTTTCGAAAAAGTTAAATATTCGCTTATCTTACCACCCAGCAATTCCACTCCTAGTTATTTACCCAAGAAAAATGAAAACGTATGTCCACAAAATAATGTGTACAAGAAGGTTCATAACAGCTTTATTAATGATAGCTACAGACTGGATACAACCCAAATGATTATCAATAGGTGAATGAATAAATAAATGGTTGAATAATTATACAGTGGAATACTACCTAGCAATAAAAAGTAGCAAACCTGTGATACACACAATGATAAGGAGAAATCTTAAAACCCATATGCTGAAAGAGGCCAAACACCAAAGTCAGCCGTGTGCATACTGTATGATTCCATTCATGTGAAACTCTAGAAAAGGCAAAAATATATACTTATAAAGAAAGCATAGTAGTGGTTATTTGAGGCTGGGAACAGAAAAGATTGCCTATAAAGAAACAAAGGATAATTTTGAGGGTCAATGAAATGTTGAATATCTTGACTTGAATGATGGTTGTGTGAGTGTATAAATAGTGATGAGTCATTGAGTATAAGTTATACTTAGTATAAGGACTTAGTAAAATATTTTCTTATGATTTTAATGTGAAAGATTTCAATCACTTTAAGCAATAGAATCAAGAGACAAAAGTTGTGGGCACAGCGTGATTACAGCTTTTAAAATATGCATAGAGTAACGAAAATACAACAAAAATCTATTGAGTGTGGTGATTATATGACTTTTTTTATACCCAAATATTTTTCACTGAGCTTTCATTTGAAATTTTCACCATTTCACTGAGGTCACACAAGGAAAAAAAGTATCTGCTGAATACACATCAAAGACATGAATCTGCAAATATTCAGAACCATTTTTGGTGAAAATAATACCACAATAGTAGCTGCCAAATGAAAGGAAAGAGGAAATAGATTTTTATTCAGCAAAATTGGATTCTGAAAGGCAATTTTTCAAAAAGTATTACTGAGGAAGAGGTCTTGGAGTCCTGTATATAAACCGGATGCTAATGAATTGTCATTATAAATGTGTGCTCTCGACTCAGTTTGAGAGCTTATGTATTCCAGTCTTGTCTTTGGAAACCCAAATAGCCTAGGGACATCCAAAAGTTAAGGAAAAAGAGCTACCAGTTATAAAATAAGTCACAGGGATGTCATGTACAGCACAGGAAATATAGTCAATAATAACTTTGTATGGTGCATAATCTATGAAAATATCAAATCACTATGTTGTACACCCCAAACTATTATAATAGTGTAAGTCAATATACTTAAATTTTTAAAAAATGAAAAAGAAAAAAAATATCCCTCTGTATTGCACAGGTAGGATTAAATGAGGAAATTTGTTTTCCCATGAACTTTATATTTCATATTATATCTCATCTCAGGGCAATTTATTCAAATCCTCCCAATCCAAGGACTGTTACTTAATGTCTCCTAGGAACAAGCACTTCAAAGTTTTACAGAAGAGCAATATGAAAACGTTATTATAAAGGGATATATGTGTGTGTGTGTATATATATATATTTCCAGTAAAGAATGTAATTTTGAGAGAAGGGAGTCACACCAGAGGAAAACCCGCAGCCAAAAAAAAAAAAAAAAAAGAAAAAAAAAGAATGTAATTTTAAGTAGCCCATTTTAAGTTTTAAAGTTTTTGGTATGTAAAAATCTCAGCTGCATAGCAAAGTGTAATCTTTGGGCTATGTAACTTCCTTCAATTCACTCTATTTATATAACTACCTAGGGTTAACATCAAGCATATTTTTTGAAAACGTCTTCTAATTCCAAGTTTGCAATTCAACTGAAAAAAAAAAAATCAAAGACAACTAAGACCATTTCATGACTTAGAAAGTTTTCTTTTCTTGAAATAAAAACTACTGCTGAAGATCTCTCCTCCCCTATCTTATCAGCTCAGCTAACTAGTGTGATTTGAATCACCCAAACCTCACTTTTTAAAAAAACTGGGGGAGAGAGAGAGAGAGGAGAAGAAAAACTTTGGTAAAGTGGGTTCCTTTGATCCTTTTCTGCTACTTATGAAAACTCACACTATACGTTTAACACATTCCCAACAAAGCAGGATAATGAAGCACATGGGACATCAAGACTTAATTCCATGTCTGTTTCTTTCTTTAAAAAAAAAAAAACACGTGTGCTGTGGGCCGAGGGGAGAATAGAGTAAACCAGCTAGGAGTGAGCAGTAAGAAGCAGCTGTGATTGCCGAGTTGGGAGATATCATTAAAAAGCAAACTGGGGAGCACCCGTTTAGGATCTGAGGAGATTATTGATTCAAATCCGTTAAGGCATTCTTCAAAGGACTTCCTAAAAAGTTGTACTGTCTGAGGAGTTTGGGGCGAGTGTGTGTGTGTGTGTATGTGTGTGTGTTGCACAAGGGGGGAGATGACTGGTTGGGAGGACTGTGTCTGTGTGCGGTACAGGGTGATGAGTTGTGTGCGTGGATTGTGATTGCTCTGAGAGTCGGCCTGAGTAAATACAGGTTTTCTGGGTACTGACTGAGGTTTCTGGCTCCCTGGTAATTCAGCCTCATGGCTATAACCAAGGTCCTCCATGAGTTGGCCTTTCCTCTCCTTCTTTACCGACTCCTTCCACTCCCGGGCCTGCAGTGATGAGCATTTGCTGTCAAATCAGACTGTCTGGGCTCAAATACATGCTCACTTACCAGCCAAGTGACACTGGGTACCTTACTTAACCTCATCAAGCCTCAGTTTCCTCATCAATAAAACAGGAATAATAATATCTACATCAGAGAGTTGTGGATTAAATTAGATCAGTGCTCAGTATAGGTCAGCCGTGTTAACTGTCAGGCATTTTAATTCGGTAAATATTTTTTGAAAGCTTTCTGTACACTAGGTATATACTGTTCTCCTTCCAAACTGAACAGGAGGCATATGTATTAGTTTCGTAGGGCTGCTGTAACAAAATACCATAGACTGGGTAGAAATTTATTTTCTTACAGTTCTAGAGGCTGGAAATCCAAGATCAAGGTGCCAGCAGGTTTGGCTGGTTGCTTTCTCCTGAGGCCTCTCTCCTTGACTTTCAGACGGCCGCCTTGTCACCATGCCTTCACATGGCCTTTTCCCTGTGCCAAGCTTCCCTGGCATCTCTTTCTCTTCTATAAGGACACAAGTCACATATAACTAGGCCCCTACCTATGGTCTAATTTTAACTTAATTACTTCTTTAAAGATCTTATTTCCAGATACAGTTACATTCTGAGGTACTGGGAGGTTAGGACTTTCACACAGGAGTTTGAGGAGACAAAATTCAGCTTAGGTACTAAGTCAAACTCTGCTTTTTCAAACAAAGAGTAGTAGAACCTGGGATACCTTCTTCTAGTTTTCCACTTGGTGAGCTCTCATATTCAGCCCAGTTTAAATATCTTTTCCTCTGCAGAACTGTTGAATGCATCTACACAGCTAGTCACAATTCCTTAGATATAATCTGTTTTAACAAGTAGTATACTATATCCACCCCCTCTAATACATACACATATATACAAACACATACAATATGTGTATATATATATGTGTGTGTCCATATATACATGTATATTTGGATACATGTATACATATATACATGAGAAAGCAAGAGAGCGAGAAATGGGTTTTTAATGGTCCATGTCCCATGTCACAGTGGAAGCTCCATGGGGAAAAGGGCTATTTTGATCACCACTGCATCCCCAGAGCCTAGAATGGTGCCTTGACGTGATAAGTGCTGACTGTCTTATTCTTATCAGATCAAAGTTCTGAAAATTCCCTCCTAATACCAGCTCCTAAGAGCAGGGAGTATGTCTGCTTTCTCTTCCTACTCTCCATAACTTTCTCAGTAAATTTGTTTAACAAAATAATGAAGGATTTCACAGGCTGACATTCAATTTTTTGAAATTATTTGTGTGGACTCTAATCGGAGAAGTAAACATGCTTGTTTTGATCCAGAGGAGGGACATACATATATCCTTTTGATTATAAAGACATAATTAAAGGGAAGAAAGGCTTCTAAGTAAAAACAGTGAACAGAGTTTGGGACCAATTGCTAACAGTGTATTCTCTCTTTGAGATTTTCTTTCTGCACACAAACTTGGTTTGATGGTTTTGACTGACTTGACCATGCCTTTAGGCAAAGAAATATGATAACTATGTACCTAGGGGTGGATTAAGACAAAATAAAGGGCCATCACAGGGCTCTATCCAATTCTGGCTCTCCACAACTCCCTCTGGGTAAATCCTATCGCTTACACCTGTCCGAGGCAGCAGAAACCTAGACTGTCACATCTGTCAATGGCTGCCCTAATAATTAAAGCCATCTGTGCCCAGCGTCCCAACACTTCTCTGATTCAATACACAGCTCCACAATTTTGCCAATGAGAAATAACTCCATAATCATTACACTTAAATAATTTTTTTTCAATGAAAGAAAAAGAAACCAAAAAGGTAAATTCTCTTTGATCCCACTTGACCCCATCAACAAAAGGCCCCATTAAATACAGTAGCTGAGATGTTAGGGAAGTCTTCAAGATGGAGATGGTAAATCTTCAAATCAAGTGAGAGGTCAGCGCCTGTATTGGCCTGAATTGTTGTGTTCAGCACAGGGAATCCAACCTACCTGCTCCCTTTGTGCATCTAGTGATGAACGTGTTGACTGACTGGAATGCAGCCAAATGCTATTTCATGTCGAGTCTTCTCCTCGGGGTATTATGAGGCCTCGAAGGGCAGTGCGAGACAGAACAATGCACGGTTAAGAGCTCAGGCTCCCAAGTCAAACACAGCCAAGTGGGAGTCCAAGTCTTGTCACTCGCTTGACCTTGGGCAAATTACTTGGCCTCGCTACATCTGTTTCTTCATCTGAAACGAAGAAATGATAACAATAATATCGATTTTGTTAGTTATGGGAAAGATTGCCTGAGAAAATGTATGTTAAGCACTTAGCAGACTACTTGGTACGTGGTCGGCCTGCAATAAATGTTAGTTACTGCAGTTTTTGTTATTGTGGTTGTTGTGACTCCTGGGTCACACAGTCCCCTGGCTTTCCGTAGACTTACAAAGGACAACTTGAAATGGGCTTGCAATCCTATTTCATATTTGATAGGAATGCTATATTCTTCAGTTGGACTTGCTGACTGATAAAGTCTCTGGGATGAGGTGATTGATACAAGTAGTTCAGAACTACCTCTGCCTTTGATTAATCGATTACGAAACAAACTTTATAAGATACTTTGTATCTGCCAGATGCTGTGGTAGGCATTTTCTCTCTAGCTATTGTTTACGCTTCAAGAGAACCCTATGAGGTCTCCCCTCTTTCCACAGGTTAGCCCACTGGCTTTCCAGTGGTCACATAAACGTAATACTGTCAAAGCTGCGACTGAATTGTGGTCATATGTTCTTTGTCTGACCAGAATCCCTTTGGTTAACCTTTCTTGACCTATTTTGTAATAATCCAATTCAATCCCTTTGGTGTGAGTGGGGTTGAATCCGTTTTTCTGGGCCTAAAGAGATGGTAATAAAGACCCAGGGCTGACCAATCCCAGTAGCTGCAGAGATTATTATGGTATGAAAGATTTATTCCTTGGGGACCCACACTGAGGGAAAGAGAATCTCTTTTCTTCTTGAGGTTGCAAGAAAGTATATCCATGGAAACTTGGAGAACTTGAAAGTTATATATATGACCACTTGCCTAGAGTATACTGAAATATAAAGACAACACAGGGAAGAGGAGAGAGAGGGAGAGAGCAAGAGAGGAGGATGAGCAAGAGGTGGGGGAAGGGAGAGAGAGAGAGAGATCTAATAACATCTTTTGAACCCCTGGATGCAAATATGCCTGCAACTAGTTCTGTAAGGCAATAAATTCTCATCGTCTTAGGCTTGTTTGAGTTGGGATCCTGCTAATACGGTTCTAGCTAACAGCTGATTCTGTGGAACTCCATGCTGCTGTATCGCACTGAGTGAGAATATTACGTCTGAACAAAGGATTTTTCCTTTCTGTGCAAATGGCTTTTCTACACACCAGGCTTATTTGGGACCAGTAATATTGTTCTCTTAAATAGGTTGTTTTAACTCCTATATTTAAATGCATATATGTCCATAAAATGTCTGTATATTTTTAAAGCTTGTTTATCACTTTCTTAGATTTCAAATTTATTTAGCAGTGAAGCAGCTTTATCATTTGTTTAAAAAAATGGTAGCTTTATAGTTTGTTTTCAAAAAAAAGTAGCATATAACATTGGCATTGAGATAGCTCTCATATGGTGGGAAAAGTATTAACTTTGGTATCCAAAGACATATATTGAGCTATCAGCTCTGTGACTCTAGTTGTGTGAACTTGGACAAATTGCCTAGTTTCTTGGAAACTCAATTTCCTTATCTATCAACAGAGATAATAATATCTATTTCATAGGGTTAATTTAAGAATTAAATGAGATAATGCTTGCGAAACTGGGCAAGAACATTTTTTCTGAACATGTTTAGCTTGGTATCTTGTGCTATAACCTGAGGTTTTATGAGTATCACTGAATAACGATGATCATTTTTCTCTTTGGAAAACTTTTTTTTTAATTATAGGGATGTATAAAGGAGAAAAAATAATCAACCATACTCCTTCCTCATTCCCCCCAAAATAAATCACTGTCAACATTTTCAGAATATTTGTACCATATCTTTCTTCAATATTTGTATTTTGTATACAAACATTGTATACAATATTTGTATCTTTCTTCATATTTATTTTTAAATTTACACAAGCAATAAATATACCAGTTATAACTTAAATTACAGATTAAACCATAGTCTCTTGATAACTCACATCTCCATACTGATGTCCTCCCATCAATACTAAGAGCATAGTGTATGATGAATTTGTCTGATGAAATAATTTCTCTTTGTATTTTTCATACATATCTATATATTGGGAGAAATATGAAATATTGGGTTCTGGGTTTTGTTTGTGAGTGCTCCTTGTTGATATGTATAATCTACTTTATTCTTTGAACATTTTATAGGAATTCTTTGTGTTTATGGAATTGTATTCATCCTTTCCTCTGTGGTTAAATATTTAAACATTTTTTTCATATTATATACAATACTGCATCAGATATTTTATGTATGTATGTATGTCTTTATCCAGGACAGATAATGTAGAAAGAAATTGCTGGGGCCTAGGGTGAGTAATTTAATATATACATCATTTTGCCCTTCAGATTGATTGTACTAATTTCAAGGTCCTGAGCAGCTGTGTTTAATTTAACTCTCCATTCCCCCACATCCATCCCTTGCTTGTCTCTACTTGATACTATCAAACTTTTAAATCTTTGTCAAACTGGTAGCAGAATAGTAGTTCATTGTTACTTTAATTTACATTTTCTGATTAATAATGAGCCAGAGCCATTTTTCATAGGGCAGTTCTGATTTCATCTTCTGTGATTGCCTGTTCACATCCTTTAAGTCATATTTTCATTGACTTCTGACTTTTTTAATAGATATCTAAGAATTATTTGAAAGCTTCAGGTACTTATCTCTGGTCTGTTCTGTATCTCAGTATTTTACAACTGTGACTATTTTCTCTCAGGTTATCTCTTCTCTTTTTCCTTAGTTAGTGTTCAGATTTCTATATTTTCCCCCCTTTCTATTTTTGCTACATAACTAATTTTAAGAAAGTCTTCCCAACTCTAGGGTCTTATTATTGTCCTTTATTAACTTGGCACAAAATTAGTTTTATTTTCCCAAATCTGGGTCTTTAACTCAACTTGAATTTATTTCTGCCTATGAATAAGACAATTTTGGGGAATTCTCAATCTATACCATTGATCTATGTGCCTATTCTTGAAAGAATACCACACTGTTTTAAGTACTGTGGCTCTGTTGTATGCCTCGATTTCTAGAATGACAGAATGATAAAAATGCCTCATATCATATTTGTAATTTTTTTATGAGGCCTAAAGAAAAGAGACTTCTAATTAATGAGCTCAGCTCTGTGCTAAGCAGGGGGGCTTTTCATATTTGATCTCATTTTATCCTCATGTCAGCCATGTGAAGGAAGTGGTACTGGCTGACTCTTACTGATGGGAAAACAAGCTCGGTGGAGATACCTCACTCTTGGGGTCACATAGCTTGTAAGCAGTGGAGCGAATATTTGAGTTCATGTCTGTTTGACTCTAAAGTTCAGTTCTTTCCCTGACATCTCCCACATTCCCAGGTCCAGACCATCCTTGAAGAAAACAGTAATATCTGCTGATTCCTTTCATTTTTTAAAGTTGTATTATTCTGCAGATAAGATCCTTAATATTGCAGGAAGCTGAAAGCTGAGGCTGTACTTTAATCAGCTATGTTTAAGTTATGTGGAGGACAAGAAAGATAAGGAGAAGCAGAGCCCTTGGTGAAGTTGATCAGCTATTTCTTATTTTAAGGAATAATGCAACCCTGATCCCACTCCCACCTCCTAGCCTCAAGTTTCCTTATTCCTGCTAATTAGTTCCAAATGTTCTTCAGTTTTCTGCTATCTTCTCCTCCTCTAGACAGAAACCTAATGCCAGCAATGGGCACCAAGCCTTCCCTTTGGCCTTTGCTCTTTATGGCGAGGTCACTGCCTTCAGCAATTTGTAAATGATGGACAATTTCAGTTGTCACACACTCTTGGATTTGACTGTGACCCCTCTCCGGAATCTGAAGTCTCTTGCACCAATCTGCCATTTTCCCACATGGGCCCCCTTCCTGGCGCTGCAGTGGAGAGGAATTCAAAAAAGACTCTGGACTGGTGCTACAGAGGTCCTGGCTACAGATTGCCCACTTGGGCTTTGAAATAGTTCATTTTTACCTGAGAAGCAGGTAGTTAAATGTATCTGGTTGTTCACTTTGCCATGGAATAGGAGAAGTCTAGACTTCCCCCCGTCTCTTTGAAAGAAGAATGAAGACCTGTCTCTGTTGATTTATGATCTTGGAAAGAGGAGAAGGGCACAAGATAAAAAGAGAGATGAGGAATGCTATGATAAAGTAGGTAACACCTGAGGAATCTCTCCCACCCTGGGGACAAGAGAGATCTTACAGACTACTGAAGACAGGCAGGGTTTTGTTGTGTGTGTGTGTGTGTGTGTGTGTGTGTGTGTGTGTGTGTTTGTGTGTGTGTGTGTGTGTGTGTGTTTTCCCCAACTCTTATAATGTGAAGCTACATCTACTCTTACTTTTGCACGCTGAGGACTTTGCTGTCCCACCAGATTTGCCTGAGCTGGTAGCTAGGTCTCAAGGAGGGATTTCTGAACATGGAGAAGCTTTTTCTTCAAACTGAATGGCTCGTTTCCATGTTCCTGTAGCGTAAGTGAGGAAGGCTGATGAGTAAGAACATGTTCTTGTGTTGTTAGGTAACGAGTGAATAATTGAAATTATTACATATGAAGAACCAAACACTTCACAGGAAAAGAAGTTTATCATTCAGACTTGACCTAACTTTGGCCTGGCCAGTTCTTTTTGCTATTTGACTTATATCTTGAGTCGTCCTTTTGCAACTGAATTCTATGAAACATGCATGGAGGGAGAGCACGGGGCCACAGAGCTGATAACGGGAAGGAGGGAGGTGGGGAAGTGAGAAGAGCAGAATTACAAGAGAGACGACATGCCCTTACTTGTCTACCTGATTTTCGAGAACAACCAACCATTAAATGCAGTGGTCACACTCATATTGCTGAATTCAAGAGATTGTGATCACATCACTGAGCAGACTATTTTCTTCCTCTCAGAACACTTTTGAGTCTAACCTTAAGAAAGGTGAGGGACACGCCATATAGCAGTGTCTCTGAAACACTGATTGTGTAGCTGAGAGTTGCAAGAATGAGAGTTGGCTCAACTGCATTCTAATTGCAGCTCTGCCCCTTCCTATGTGATCTTGGGTGGGTCTTTCCTATTTTGGACAGTGCGTTTCTGATAATTAAAATGACGGGTTAAAATAGGTAAATTCTAACATCCTTTTAAGATGAAAAGGAACATAGGGATCTTAACAAGTACCTTGTAGCTGCAAAGTATCGTATTTCCTTGTACCAGGGAGTCATAGATGAGCGATTGTTGCTAAGCATGAGGTAATGCAAACACAAAAGCCATCCAGGGCTCATATTAGATTAGTCCTCCTAGTCATTGATCCTTGTTCAAATTCAAGAAGAGAGTGTGGGACCAGCATCAAATTCACTGTGGTCAGAGCCTCTGTTTATGGTCTCCATTAGCCAGTTGAAGAAAATCCCTTCCTTACCCCTGCCTTAATTGGTTTCTGGGCACTATAGTCCCCCAGTGCCATTGTTATCTTGTTCAATATGAGCTCAGGTGCAGTTTTCTGTGTATGCTTGGAGCTAACTAGACAGCTCTAGTTACCAGGAGCAACTTTTGTAGGAAACATTCCCCAAATATGTTCAAAGAAAAGGACTGGAATTCTGAGAAACTTATCTTCCTTGAGGTGTGCTTGGGAATTACATCTTTAAAAAAAAAAAAAACTTTGTGGAAGTGAAAATTAATTATCTATAATCCCAGGGGTTTTCTTCCCAGTAGTAATCAAATAAGCTCACATCAAACTAACTCTTCTGCAGATAACAACTGTAAACTTCAAAATCAAATATAAAAAATAAAAATATAAAGGCTTAAGAGTGAGCAGGCACAGGCACATTTTGAAGGCAAGTCCGTATTTGGAAAAAGGGAATAGCACTTGGTGATTTTTCTCCCATGTGTGTTTGTGTGTGTGTGTGTCTATTTGTATGTGTGATTTTTTAGAATACATTTTTATTTTTTATTTTTTGCATTTAATTTATTTTTTTAAACAGCACGTTCTTATTAGTTATCCATTTTATACATATTAGTGTATATATGTGAATCCCAATCTCCCAATTCATCACACCACCACCTGTGTGTGTGATTTTTAGCCAGAAGGCAGGCCCTAGACTGTACCATTCAGGTTCGCTAAAACACAGATACAAAATCTGGAATTGATCTTTCCTAGAGAAGCAGTAAACAGAGCTCAGGGCAACCATGGGTGCTAAAAAGTGAGGGATAGGGTGGGTATTGGAAAGGAGAGAACCAGAGAGGGAAGCCCTGTATTATGTGCATAACTCTATCCAGATATCTGGTTGACCCTCGAACCATGCATACACAAAACAGATTAGAAGCAGAATAGTTAAAGCTTAATAACTGAATTGAGATTTGAGTTACTATCCAAGAGACAGAGTTTGCATTTTGAGGCCAAGTTAATTGCCTACTTAAGGAAGTCAATAGTCTTTAAAGGAATATAAAAGAATCCAAAGTCTCTACAATATAACATCAGATTATCCATGATATAATGCAAAATTCCTTAGCATGAGAAGAAACAGTAGAGAAAATAGAGATGACAGCAACAATATAAAAAGTTCATCTCCACTGGCATTAAAAATAAGACTAAATGAATAATTAATTAATTTTAACTCATCAAATTAGCAAACGTTTTAAAAATATTCTATGTTAGCAAGGGATAGAATATTTGGACCCTCATGTGAGGCTGTTTGAAGTATTAATAAATTTCTTAAAAATCAATCAGGCTTGATATATATGCCTAAAACAGTTTATATACCCTTTGACCCAATAATGTCACTTGTAAAAATGTATTCCAAAGAATTACCAGCTGTGCAAAGAATTTTATACAAGGATATTCCTAAAATATTTATAATAGAATGAAAAAAATAATCTAAATATCTAAGAATAAAGGGATGGTTATAACAAATATAATGGAATAATTTACAAGCATTAAATCATGGGAGTTTTTTTGTTTTTTTTTTAAATCTTTATTGGAGTATAATTGCTTTACAATGGTGTGTTAGTTTCTGCTTTATAACAAAGTAAATCAGTTATACATATGTTCCCATATCTTTTCCCCCTTGTGTCTCCCTCCCTCCCACCCTCCCTATCCCACTCATCTAGGTGGTCGCAGAGCACCAAGCTGATCTCCCTGTGCTATGCAGCTGCTTCCAACTAACTATCTATTTTACGTTTGGTAGTGTATATATGTCCATGCCACTCTCTCACTTTGTCACAGTTTACCCTTCCCCCTCCCCATACCCTCAAGTCCATTCTCTAGTAGGTCTGTGTCTTTATTCCTGTCTTATCCCTAGGTTCTTCATGACATTTTTTTTCTTAAATTCCATATATATGTGTTAGATTATGGTATTTGTCTTTCTCTTTCTGACTTACTTCACTCTATATGACAGACTCTAGGTCCATCCACCTCACTACAAATAACTCAATTTTGTTGCTTTTAATGGCTAAATAATATTCCATTGTATAAACGTGCCACATCTTCTTTATCCATTCATCCGATGATGGACATTTATGTTGTTTCCATCTCCTGGCTATTGTAAATAGAGCTGCAGTGAACATTTTGTTGCATGATTCTTTTTGAATTATGGTTTTCTCAGGGTATATGCCCAGTAGTGGGACTGCTGGGTCATATGGTAGTTCTATTTGTACTTTTTCAAGGAACCTCCATACTGTTCTCCATAGTGGCTGTACCAATTCACATTCCCACCAGCAGTGCAAGAGTGTTCCCTTTTCTCCACACCCTCTCCAGCATTTATTGTTTCTAGATTTTTTGATGATGGCCATTCTGACTGGTGTGAGATGATATCTCATTGTAGTTTTGATTAGCATTTCTCTAATGATTAATGATGTTGAGCATTCTTTCATGTGTTTGTTGGCAATCTGTATATCTTCTTTGGAGAAATGTCTGTTTAGGTCTTCTGCCCATTTTTGGATTGGGTTGTTTTTTTTGTTGTTATTATTGAGCTGCATGAGCTGCTTATAAATTTTGGAGATTAACCCTTTGTCAGTTGCTTCATTTGCAAATATTCTCTCCCATTCTGAGAGTTGTCTTTTGGTCTTGTTTATGGTTTCCTTTGCTGTGCAAAAGCTTTTAAGTTTCATTAGGTCTGATTTGTTTATTTTCATTTTTATTTCCATTTCTCTAGGAGGTGGATCAAAAAGGATCTTGCTGTGATTTATGTCATAGTGTTCTGCCTATGTTTTCCTCTAAGAGTTTGATAGTGTCCGGTCTTACATTTAGGTCTTTAATCCATTTTGAGCTTATTTTTCTGTATGGTGTTAGGGAGTGTTCTAATCTCATACTTTTACATGTACCTGTCCAGTTTTCCCAGCACCACTTATTGAAGACGGTGTCATTTCTCCACTGTACATTCCTGACTCCTTTATCAAACACAAGGTGACCATATGTGCGTGGGTTTATCTCTGGGCTTTCTATCCTGTTCCATTGATCTATATTTCTGTTTTTGTGCCAGCACCATACTGTCTTGATTACTGTAGTTTGTAGTGTAGTCTGAAGTCAGAGAGCCTGATTCCTCCAGCTCCGTTTTTCGTTCTGAAGATTGCTTTGGCTATTCGGGGTCTTTTGTGTTTCCATACAAATTGTGAAATTTTTTGTTCTAGCTCTGTGAAAAATGCCAGTGATAGTTTGATAGGGATTGCATTGAATCTGTAGATTGCTTTGGGTAGTAGAGTCATTTTCACAATGTTGATACTTCCAATCCAAAAACATAGTATATCTCTCCATCTATTTGTATCATCTTTAATTTCTTTCATCAGTGTCTTATAGTTTTCTGCATACAGGTGTTTTGTCTCCTTAGGTAGGTTTATTCCTAGATATTTTATTCTTTTTGTTGCCATGGTAAATAGGAGTGTTTTCTTGATTTCACTTTCAGATTTTTCATCATTAGTGTATAGGAATGCCAGAGATTTCTGTGCATTAATTTTGTATCCTGCTACTTTACCAAATTCATTGATTAGCTCTAGTAGTTTTCTGGTAGAATCTTTAGGATTCTCTATGTATAGTATCATGTCATCTGCAAACAGTGACAGCTTTACTTCTTCTTGTCCGATTTGGATTCCTTTTATTTCCTTTTCTTCTCTGCTTGCTGTGGCTAAAACTTCCAAAACTATGTTAAATAAGACTGGTGAGAGTGGACAACCTTGTCTTGTTCCTGATCTTAGTGGAAAAGCTTTCAGTTTTTCACCACTGAGGACGATGTAGGCTGTAGGTTTGTCATATATGGCCTTTATTTTGTTGAGGAAAGTTCCCTCTGTGCCTACTTTCTGCAGGGTTTTTATCATAAATGGGTGTTGAATTCTGGCGAAAGCTTTCTCTGCATCTATTGAGATGACCATATGGTTTTTCTCCTTCCATTTGTTAATATGGTGTATCACATTGATTGATTTGCGTATATTGAAGAATCTTTGCATTCCTGGAATAAACCCCACTTGATCATGGTGTATGATCCTTTTAATGTGCTGTTGGATTCTGTTTGCTAGTATTTGGTTGAGGATTTTTGCATCTATGTTCATCGGTGATATTGGCCTGTAGTTTTCTTTCTTTGTGACATCCTTGTCTGGTTTTGGTATTAGGGTAATGGGGGACTTGTAGAATTAGTTTGGGTGTGTTCCTCCCTCTGCTAGATTTTGGAAGAATTTGAGAAGGATATGTGTTAGCTCTTCTCTAAATGTTTCATAGAATTCACCTGTGCAGCCTTCTGGTCCTGGGCTTTTGTTTGTTGGAAGATTTTTAATCACAGTTTCAATTTCCGTGCTTGTGATTGGTCTGTTCATATTTTCTATTTCTTCCTGATTCAGTCTTGGCAGGTTGTGCGTTTCTAACAATTTGTCCATTTCTTCCAGGTTGTCCATTTTATTGGCATAGAGTTGCTTGTAGTAATCTCTCATTATCTTTTGTATTTCTGCACTGTCAGTTATTAATTCTCCTTTTTCATTTCTAATTCTATTGATTTGAGTCTTCTCCCTTTTTTTCTTGATGAGTCAGGCTAATGTTTTATCAATTTTCTTTATCTTCTCAAAGAGAACCAGCTTTTAGTTTTATTGTTCTTTGCTATCGTTTCCTTCATTTCTTTTTCATTTATTTCTGATCTGATCTTTATGATTTCTTTCCTTCTGCTAACTTTGGGGTTTTTTTGTTCTTCTTTCTCTAATTGCTTTAGGTGCAAGATTAGGTTGTTTATTCGAGATGTTTCCTGTTTCTTAAGGTAGGATTGTATTGCTATAAACTTCCCTCTTAGAACTGCTTTTGCTGCATCCCATAGGTTTTGGGTCATCGTGTCTCCATTGTCATTTGTTTCTAGGTATGTTTTGATTTCATCTTTGATTTTGTCACTGATCACTTCGTTATTAAGTAGTGTATTGTTTAGCCTCCATGTGTTTGTATTTTTTACAGATCTTTTCCTGTAATTGATATCGAGTCTCATAGCGTTGTGGTTGGAAAAGATACTTGATACAATTTCAATTTTCTGAAATTTACCAAGGCTTGATTTGTGACCCAAGATATGAGCTATCCTTGAGAATGTTCCATGAGCACTTGAGAAAAATGTGTATTCTGTGGTATTTGGATGGAATGTCCTATAAATATCAATTAAGTCCATCTTGTTTAATGTATCATTTAAAGCTTGTGTTTCCTTTTTTATTTTCATTTACGATGATCTGTGTATTGGTGAAAGTGGGGTGTTAAAGTCCCCTAATATGAATGTGTGACTGTTCATTTCCCCTTTTATGGCTGTTAGTATTTGCCTTATGTATTGAGGTGCTCCTATATAGGGTGCATAAATATTTACAATTGTTATATCATCTTCTCGGATCGATCCCTTGATCATTATGTTTTGTCCTTCTTTGTCTCTTGTAATAATCTTTAGTTTAAAGTCTATTTTGTCTGATATGAGAATTGCTACTCCAGCTTTCTTTTGGTTTCCATTTGCATGGAATATCTTTTTCCATCCCCTTACTTTCAGTCTGTATGTGTCTCTAGGTCTGAAGTGGGTCTATTGTAGACAGCATATATATGGGTCTTGTTTTTGTATCCATTCAGCCAGTCTGTATCTTTTGGTGGGAGCATTTAATCCATTTACATTTAAGGTAATTATCAATATGTATGTTCCTATTCCCATTTTCTTAATTGTCTTGGGTTTGTTATTGTAGGTCTTTTCCTTCTCTTGTGTTTCTTGCCTAGAGAAGGTCCTTTAGCATTCGCTGTAAAGCTGGTTTGGTGGTGCTGAACTCTCTCAGCTTTTGCTTGTTTGCAAAGGTTTTAATTTCTCCATCAAATCTGAATGAGATCCTTGCTGGGTAGGGTAATCTTGATTGTAGGTTTTTTTCCTTCATCACTTTAAATATGTCCTGCCAGTCCCTTGTGGCTTGCAGAGTTTCTGCTGAAATATCAGCTGTTAACCTTATGGGGATTCCCTTTTGTGTTATTTCTTGTTTTTCCCTTGCTACTTTTAATATGTTTTCTTTGTATTTAATTTTTGACAGTTTGATTAATATGTGTCTTGGCATGTTTCTCCTTGGATTTATCCTGTATGGGACTCTCTGTGCTTCCTGGACTTGATTAACTATTTCCTTTCCCATATTAGGGAAGTTTTCAACTATAATCTCTTCAAATATTTTCTCAGTCCCTTTCATTTTCTCTTCTTCTGGGACCCCTATACTTCGAATGTTGGTGCGTTTAATGTTGTCCCAGAAGTCTCTGACACTGTCCTCCGTTCTTTTCATTCTTTTTTCTTTTTTCTGCTCCGCCGTAGTTATTTCCACTATTTTATCTTCCAGGTCACTTATCCGTTTTTCTGCCTCAGTTATTCTGCCATTGATCCCTTCTAGAGTATTTTTAATTTCATTTATTGTGTTGTTCATCGTTGCTTGTTTCATCTTTAGTTCTTCTAGGTCCTTGTTAAATGTTTCTTGCATTTTCTCTATTCTATTTCCAAGATTTTGGATCATCTTTACTATCATTATTCTGAATTCTCTTTCAGGTAGACTGCCTATTTCCTCTTCATTTGTTAGGTCTGGTGGGTTTTTATCTTGCTCCTTCCTCTGCTGTGTGTTTTTCTGTCTTCTCATTTTGCTTATCTTACTCTGTTTGGGGTTCTCCTTTTGCAGGCTGCAGGTTCGTAGTTCCCGTTGTTTTTTGGTGTCTGTCCCCAGTGGCTAAAGTTGGTTCAGTAGGTTTTGTAGGCTTCCTGGTGGAGGGGACTAGTGCCTGTGTTCTGCTGCATGAGGCTGCATCTTGTCTTTCTGGTGGGCAGGTCCACGTCTGGTGGTGTGTTTTGGGGTGTCTGTGGACTAATTATGATTTTAGGCAGCCTCTCTGCTAATGGGTGGGGTTGTGTTCCTGTCTTGCTAGTTGTTTGGCATAGGGTGTCCAGCAGTGTAGCTTGCTGGTCGTTGAGTGAAGTTGGGTGTTGGTGTTGAGATGGAGATATCTGGGAGATTTTTGCCGTTTGATATTACATGGAGCTGGGAGTTCTCTTGTGGACCAGTGTCCTGAAGTTGGCTCTCCCACCTCAGAGGCTCAGCAGCGACTTCTGGCTGGAGCACCAAGAGCCTTTCATCCACACAGCTCAGAATAAAAGGGAGAAAAAGTTGAAAGAAAGAAAGAAGGAATGCTGGAACGATGGAAGGGAGGGAGGGATGGAGGGAAGAAAGAAAGAAAGGAAGGAAGGAAGAAAGAAAATAAAATAATGTAAGATAAAATAAAGTTATTAAAATAAAAAATAATTATTAAGAAAAAAAATTTTTTTTAAAAGAAGAAAAGACTAACAAAAAAACGGAAGGATAGAACCTTAGGACACATGGTGAAAGCAAAGCTATACAAACAAAATCTCACACAGAAGCATACACATACACACTCACAAGAAGAGGAAAAGGGGAAAAAATAATAAATCTTGCTCTCAGAGTTCACCTCCTTAATTTGGGATGATTCGTTGTCTATTCAGGTATTCTACAGATGCAGGTACATCAAGTTGATTGTGGAAATTTAATACGCTGCTCCTGAGGCTGCTGGGAGGGCTTTGTTCGCACAGCTCCTGGGATTCAGCTTTGGATTTGGCCCCGCCTCTGCGTGTAGGTCGCCGGAGGGCGTCTGTTCTTCGCTCAGACAGGAGGGGGTTAAAGGAACCGCTGATTCAGGGGCCCTGGCTCACTCAGGCCGGGGGCAGGGAGGGGCACGATGCGGGGCGGGCCTGCGGTGGCAGATGCCGGCGGGACGTTGCACCAGCCTGAGGCGCGCTGTGCGTTCTCCCAGTGAAGTTGTCCATGGATCCCGGGACCCTGGCAGTGGCGGGCTGCACAGGCTACCCAGAAGGGAGGTGTGGAGAGTGACCTGTGCTCGCACACAGGCTTCTTGGTGGCGGCAGCAGCAGCCTTAGCACCCATGCCCATCTCTGGGGTCCGCTCTATTATCCGCGGCTCGCAGCCGTCTCTGGAGCTTCTTTAAGCAGAGCTCTTAATCCCCTCTCCTCGCACACCAGGAAAGAAAGAGGGAAGAAAAAGTCTCCTGTCTCTTCGGCAGCTCCAGACATTTTCCCGGACTCCCTCCCGGCTAGCTGTGGTGCACTAGCCCCCTTCAGGCTGTGTTCATGCCGCCAACCCCAGTCCTCTCCCTGCGATCCGACCGAAGCCCGAGCCTCAGCTCCCAGCCCCGCCCACCTCGGCGGGTGAGCAGACAGGCCTCTCGGGCTGGTGAGTGCTGGTCAGCCCCGATCCTCTGTGCGGGAATCTCCCCGCTTTGCCCTCCGCACCCCTGTTGCTGTGCTCTCCTCCGAAGCTTCCCCCCTCCGCCACCCGCAGCCTCTGCCCGGGAAGGGGCTTTCTAGTGTGTGGAAACCTTTCCTCCTTCACAGCTCCCTCCCACTGGTGCAGGTCCCGTCCCTATTCTTTTGTCTCTGTTTATTCTTTTTTCTTTTGCCCCACCCAGGTACGTGGGGAGTTTCTTGCCTTTTGGGAGGTCTGAGGTCTTCTGCCAGCGTTCAGTAGGTGTTCTGTAGGAGTTGTTCCACGTGTAGATGTATTTCTGATGTATCTGTGGGGAGGAAGGTGATCTCCACGTCTTACTCTTCCACCATCTTCCCCCTCTCCTCCTAAATCATGTTTTAAGTGACTATTAAAGACATAGGGAAATTCTCAGGGTATAATATTGAGAGAAAATGGGAGAGTATAAAGGGGACATACAGGTAATTTTAATTTTCTTTTTTATATTTTCTTATATTTCCCAAATTATCTACACAGAATATGAATGCCTTTTATATTATTAAAGAAATAAGATTTTTTAAAAAACCATGTATATCTGCTATAGGTATAACAAAGCAAATTTTCAAAGTTGCTCATCTGGCTGACCTGTTGGTACTTTGCTTTAGCTTCCTCTCCTGCTCCTCTCCCAACCCCACACTCTTTATGTTCACTTACTGTCACCCTTTTCCCTCACAGAGGATATCTATTCCTGTTCAAGACCGGCCATTCTGTCTGGGCTTCAGCTCCTTCCTGGCTTGCATTCATGGGGACTTCAGTTCCTTAGTTATCTGTTTTGTTTCTTTGTTTTATGGCCATGCCACTCGGCATGCGGGATCTTAGTTCCCCAACCAAGGATCTAACCCTAACCCTAACCCTAACCCACAACCCCTGCAGTAGAAGAAATGGAGTCTTAACCACTGAACCACCAGGGAAGTCCCAATTCCTTGGTTATCTGGATCTCTTCTGCTATCTTCAGCCTCTCCCTCTGTTCATTGCAAAATTGTCAATGGAATCAAGATGGTCTGAGTCACTGGCCTTGCGAAAACAGTTTTAAAAATACCCATTGTGTTTTGTTTTATTTTGTAAAGTGGAAATAAGTTTTTGAGAGGATTCCAAACATGATATATTTTTCACTGTAAAAAGAAAAATTAAGACAATGCAGAAGTTAGAAAACAGAAAGCAAATATCTCTACTTTATCTCTACTCAGACATCATCCCACACTCTTTATCTACTTTTAGAATGGGGATAGGTTGGTACAACCTATCTATATTAGCATGGATGGATGGATGGATTGCTGGATCAATGGACAGCTAGTTTGGGGTTGGATGGGCTCGCGCATTACAGCTTGGGACCATGACAAAAATAATTCTAACGTTATTCTTTTGAATAAACAGAATAGTTAGGAAAAACTCTTAAAAGAACATATAATGGAGGAGGAAGGTGCCTTCCAGAAACTAAAATGAACTATAATAAATTTTAATATTGAGGTATTGCTTACCCACATTTTTCATATAATTTCTTATATTACCAACATCTTTCCATGATAATGTGAATCTACATCATTTTAATTGTGCATGGTTTCTTTTTTATTAATATTCTACTTAGTTTTAAAAATGTTCTATAAAATGAATATTTAGCTTGTTTCAGGTATTTTAATAAATATGCTTTAATAAATGTCTTTCTGTACATATTTTTGAGAAGTTTTCTCATGATTTCCTTAGAAGTAGATTTGTTGGATCAGAGTCATGTTTCAAATTTTGATGTGAGCTGCCATTTTTCTCTTCAGGAGAAGTGGGCTAATTTATATATTTCAACTAGCATTTTGTGAGAGTCCTCATTTTTCTGCCTCTTTATGAACTCTTGATATTATAAATTTTGTAAATTGTTGCCAATTTAATAGGTGAAAAATATCTTTTTGTTTAAATTTGAATCCTTGATTCTTTATTGAAGTTTTGCATCTTTTCCGATGCTTATTATTAATCTTTCAAATTTATTTTGATTTTTCCAGTTCATATCGTTTGACTCTTTTTTATCAATGTTTTTTTATTGAAGTATAGTTGATTTATCATGTGTTAATTTCTGCTATACAGCAAAGTGATTCAGTTATAAATATATATACATTCTTTTTTAATATTTTTTTCTATTATGGATTATAACAGGATAATGAATATAATTCCCTGTGCTGTACAGTAGGACCTTGTTGTTTATCCATTCTCTATATAATAGCTTACATCTGCTCACCCCAACCTCCCACTCCATCCCTCCCCCAATCCTCTCTATCTTGGCAACCACCAGTCTGTTCTCTATGTCCATGATTCTGTTTCTGTTTCATAGATAGGTTCAGTAGTGTCATATTTTAGATTCCACATATAAGTGATATCATATGGTATTGGTCTTTCTATTTCTGACTTACTTCACTTAGTATGATAATCTCTAGTTGCATTCATGTTGCTTGCAAATGGCATTATTTCGTTTTTTCTTTTTAACATCTTTATTGGAGTATAATTGCTTTACAATGGTGTGTTAGTTTCTGCTTTATAACAAAGTGAATCAGTTATACATATACATATGTCCCTATATCTCTTCCCTCTTGCATCTCCCTCCCTCTCACCCTCCCAATCCCAGCCCTCTACGTGGTCACAAAGCACCAAGCTGATCTCCCTGTGCTATGTGGCTGCTTCCCACTAGCTATCTATTTTACATTTGGTAGTGTATATATGTCCATGTCAATCTCTCACTTTGTCCCAGCTTACCCTTCCCACTCCCTGTATCCTCAAGTCCATTCTCTAGTAGGTCTGCATCTTTATTCCTGTTTTGCCCCTAGGTTCTTCATGACCTTTTTTTTTTTTTTTTTTTTTTTTTAGATTCCATATATATGTGTTAGCATATGGTATTTGTTTTTCTCTTTCTGACTTACTTCACTCAGAATGACAGTCTCTAGGTCCATCCACCTTACTACAAATAACTAAGTTTTGTTCCTTTTTATAGCTGAGTAATATTCCATTGTATATATGTGCCACATCTTCTTTACCCATTCATCTGTTGATGGACATTTAGGTAGTTTTCATGTCTTAGCTATTGTGAATAGTGCTGCTGTGAATATAGGGATACATGTATCTTTTTGGATTATAGTTTTGTCTGGATATCTGCCCAGGAGTGGGACTGCTGGATCATGTGGTAATTCTATTTTTAGTTTTCTGAGGAACCTCCATACTGTTTTCCACAGTGGCTGCACTAACTTATATTCCTAGCAACAGTGTAGGAGGGTACCCTTTTCTCCATGCATTCTCCAGCATTTGTTATTTGTAGACTTTTAATGATGGCCATTCTGACCAGTGTGAGGTGGTACCTCACTGTAATTTTGATTTGCATTTTTCTAATATTTAGCAATGGTGAGCATCTTTTCATGTGCCTATTGGCCATCTGTATTTCTTCATCATATCTTTTGACTCTTTATTTTACTTTTTAGCAAAATAATACATATGCATAGTTTAAAAGTTCCACTAGAACGGAAGGATTACTAGCAAAAATTAGCATTTGTCTGTCCCATATTTCTTACCCTCCCAATTCTGCTACCCAGAGGTAACCATGCTCAACTCTTGTAATGGTTTCTTCTGATATTTAATTTCATGTTTCTAAATTATTTGCTTCTGTGTTCCTTTTTTATTTTTAAATTTCAGATATTAATTGTTGATTTCCTACTAGGTAAAAGGAAGATTTAGCTTTCTTTCAATGTTCTCCCCATCCCACCCTGTCCATACAGACATATTCAGTTCTCTTTGACCATCCTTTCAATGCAGATACATCATAATTTGGGGCTAAATTTATAATTCACTATTTACATCATTATTACATGAATATAATTCATAGCTCAGTAAGTATAGTACATAGTTTAGGTTTTCTTTCTGGTTCAGCTTTTTGTTTTGCCTGGAGTTAATAATTATCTCATTTGGGGGCTTGCACTTTATCTTCCATGTACACAAATCTCTATCACCAAAATTTCTGTGAGAGTGCTAAAACTCTTAATAAGTTAAACTTTATAGGTGATCTATAATTTCCTTTTAAAAAATGTGTCCATCATTGTGTTCCAATCTCAGCTAGGTGATATCTGGGCCCATTGCAAAAATATGCTCCTAGGACCTCCTCTCCCCATTATTGAAATCCCCTTACAGCAGCCTTGTGTTTCAGCTTCTGTTCTCCTGGACCTCATTTCCTCCTTTTCCCTAATTTTGTTAGAGGATGTAACTACAGTATAATACTGAGAAAGGGTACATGGAACCATTTTATTTTTGAAAACTTATATGTCTAAAAGTATGTTTTTCTACCCTCACACTTGATTTGATAATTTGCTTGTATATGTAACTCTAGGTTGGACACTACTTTTTCCCTCAGAATTTTAAAGGCATTTTTCTCCACTGTTTGCAGCATCCATGGTGTTGTTAACAAGCCCAACGCTGTTTTGATTCTTGATCTCTTGTGTTTTTGTCTTTCTTTCTGGACGTTTTCAGAATCTTTTCTCTATTCTTTTTTTTGGCTGCTTAGGTCTTGGTTGCTGCGTGCGGGCTTTTCTCTAGTTGTGATGAGCAGGGGCTACTCTTCATTGCAGTGCATGGGCTTCTCATTGTGGTGGCTTCTCTTATTGTAGAGCACGGGCTCCAGGCACGCAGGCTTCAGAAGTTGTGGCTTACGGGCTCTAGAGAACAGGCTCAGTAGTTGTGGCACACAGGCTTAGTTGCTCTGTGGCATGTGGGATCTTCCTGGACCAGGGGTCGAACCCATGTCCCCTGCATTGGCAGGCATATTCTTAGCCACTGTGCCACCAGGGAAGCCCTCTTTTCTCTATTCTTAAAGCACTAAAATTTCATGATGTACTTGCAGGTTCTTTTTTATTACTTGGGCTGATTGGTAGGAGAAGACTTTAGGTAAATTTGTGTCTGTTTGTTTTAGGAAATTTTTGTATTATTTCTTTGATAATTTCTCCATGTTTTCTGTCTTTCAGACATACACATGTACTCATTCTTTCTGGAACTCCTATTGGTTAGACCTCTTGAATTAATTCTCTAATTTCTCATATTTTAGCTCCCATTTTCTCTCATTGGCTGATTGTTCTGTTTTCTAGAAAAATTTCTAGACTTTCTAGACTCTAAGACCTTCCAGTTTCTACTGGATATTTTATGTTAGCAATCATATTGTCATGTTGTGGTGGTTTTTTTTATTCTCTGCATGCTCTCTTTTCATAATGTCTTTTTCTTTTTTCTTCATGAATTCCATGTCTTCTCTTATTGTTATGAAGGTATTATATTTTTAACCTTTCTTCTCCTTGTATTATAGCTTTACTTCTCTGTTAATTTTGGTTTCTGTCTTTCATACTGGAGTCTTTCCACATAAATCTTGTGACCCTTGTCAATCTATATTTTGGAATCAGACATTGGAATGCTAATTAAAAGCTATGAGTAGAGGCACAGGGTTGGTATGCTTATGGAGCAGAATGCCATTACCAAAGCATCAGAGTCACTCACCTTTCTGTTCTCTGTACTAAGATTTTTTAAAATGTTATTGACATCTCCCATTTGTGTTGTCTCTTCTGTTGTATTTTTTGTCTTCAGGTCCATACTTTGTCATTCCTTTATTGTCATTATACTGGATTTCTTGGAGGGAACCAAGATAAGTGTATGTGTTCAAGCTGTGATGCTTAACTGGAAATCTATACCCACTTTTTTTCCATTGAGATGTTTGTCTGTGTCCTGTCATTTTAATAATTCTATATATAGTAACAATATTTATTTAAATATGTTTTATTTCATTTTTCATTTGCTCCCAATTATTTGACATTCTGTACAAAAAATTTTAATCCTTATATAGTCAAATTTCTCAAGTGTATCATCATGTCTAGAAAAAATTCCTCATACTAAAATTTTCTGCCATATGTTTTTCTATTTTTTTTAAAAAAAGCTGGGCTTTTAATTTTTAAAAAAATTTTATTTATTTACTTTTGGCTGTGTTGGGTCTTCATTGTTGCGCATGGGCTTTCTCTAGTTCTGGTGAGTGGAGGCTACTCTTCGTTTTGGTGTGTGGGCTTCTCATTGTGATGGCTTGTCTTTGTTGCAGAGCACGGGCTCTAGGTGCACGGGATTTAGTAGCTAAGGCATGCGGGCTCAGTAGTTGTGGATCACGGGCTTAGTTGCTCTGCGGCATGTGGGATCTTCCCAGACCAGGGCTCTAACCCGTGTCCCCAGCATTGGCAGGCAGATTCTTAACCACTGTGCCACCAGGGAAGTCCCTCTATTTATTTTATAATTTTCCTAATTAAATTTTTTACTTTGAATGTAATTTTGTCTATGTTGTGTATGGATATCAGTTTATTTTGTAATAACTGGAAATTAAAGCAACATCTGACAATTTGTTCTCACCATTCTTATAATATATCTATATTATATTTTATATTCTCATAAATCTTGGATCCATTTCTAGGTTCTCTATTTTATATCTCTAATAGCCACACCCATTGCCGGATCTGTATTACAGTTTAAAAATACTCGTTTTGTAGTGCATTTTGATATCTTCAATGACAAATGTCCCCACTCCTTGTTCTCTATTATGTATTCTTCTTATGGCTCCCAACTATATTTTTTGAAATGAAATTTGGGTCAGTTTACCACTTTGAAAAAACTTCATTGTAATTTTTAATAGTCTGTATAAAATTTTAGATTAATTTAAGAGAGAATTCACACTCTTACTTGTTTGAGTCTTATCTAGAAACATGAGTGTCTCAGGGATATTCAACGGACGCCAGAGGGCGACCTACACACAGAGGCGGGGCCAAATCCAAAGCTGAACCCCGGGAGCTGTGGGAACAAAGAAGAGAAAGGGAAATTTCTCCCAGCAGCCTCAGGAGCAGCGGATTAAATCTCCACAATCAACTTGATGTACCTGCATCTGTGGAATACCTGAACAGACAAGGAGTCATCCCACAACTGAGGCGGTGGACTTTCGAAGCAATTGTAGACTTGGGATTTGCTTTCTGCATCTAATTTGTTTCTGCTTTTATGTTTATCTTAGTTTAGTTTTTAGAGCTTATTATCATTGGTAGATTTGTTTGATTTGGTTACTCTCTTCCTTTTTTTAAATATATACATTTTTTTTTTCCTTTTCTCTTTTTGTGAGAGTGTATGTGTATGCTTCTTTGTGTGATTTTGTCTGTATAGCTTTGTTTTATCATTTCTCCTAGGGTTCTGTCTGTCTGGGTTTTTCTGGTTTTTTTTTTATTACTATAGTTTTTAGTGCTTGTTATCATTGGTGGATTTGTTATTTGATTTGGTTGCTCACTTCTTTCTTTTTCTTTTACTTTTTAATTTTATTTTTAATAATATTTTCTTATTTTTTAGTTTAATAACTTTATTTTATTTTATTTATTTATTTTTCTTTCTCACTTTTCTTCTGAGCCGTGTGGCTGACAGGGTCTTGGTGCTCCGGCCGGGTGTCAGGCCTGAGCCTCTGAGGTGGGAGAGCTGAGTTCAGGACAATGGTCCACCAGAGACCTCCCAGCCCCATGTAATATCAAACGGTGAAAGGTCTCCCAGAGATCGCCATCTCAATGCTAAGACCCAGCTCCACTCAGTGACCAGCAAGCTACAGTGCTGGACACCCCATGCCAAACAACATGGCATAAAATCATAATAAGTTCACAGACACCCCAAAACACACCACCAGGCGCAGTCCTGCCCATCAGAAAGACGATATCTAGCCTCATCCACCAGAGCACAAGCACCAGTACCCTCCACCAGGAAGCCTCCACAACCCACTGAACCAAAGTTAGCCACTGGGCGCAGACACCATAAACAATGGGAACTATGAAATTGCAGCCTGTGAAAAGGAGACCCCAAACACAGTAAGTTAAGCAAAATGAGAAGACAGAAAAACACACAGAAGATGAAGTAGCAAAATAAAAACCCACCACATGAAACAAATGAAGAGGAAATAGGCAGTCTACCTGGAAAAGAATTCAGAGTAATGATAGTAAGGATGACCCAAAATCTTGGAAATAGAATGGAGAAAATACAAGACACGTTTAACAGGGACCTAGAAGAACTAAAGAGCAAACAAACAGTGATGAACAACACAATAAATGAAATTAAAAATACTCTAGAAGGAATCAATAACAGAAAAACTGAGGCAGAAGAACGGATAAGTGAGCTGGAAGATAAAATGGTGGAAATAACTTCCAGGGAGCAGAATAAAGAAAAAGGAATGAAAAGAATTGAGGACAGTCTCAGAGACTTCTGGAACAACATTAAACACACCAACATTTGAATTATAGGGATCCTAGAGAAGAAGAGCAAAAGAAAGGGTCTGAGAAAATATTTGAAGAGATTATAGTCGTAAACTTCTCTAACATGGGAAAGGAAATAGTCAATCAAGTCCAGGAAGCACAGAGAGTACTATACAGGATAAACCCAAAGAGAAACATGCCAAGACATATTAATCAAACTATCAAAATATAATACAAAGAAAAAATATTAAAAGCAGAAAGAGAAAAGCAACAAATAACATACAAGGGCATCCCCATAAGGTTAACAGCTGATTTTTGAGCAGAAGCTCTGGAAGCCAGAAGGGAGTGGCAGGACATATTTAAAGTGATGAAAGGGAAAAACCTACAACCAAGATTACACTAGCCAGCAAGGATCTCATTCAGATTCAATGGAGAAATTAAACACTTTACAGATAAGCAAAAGCTAAGAGAATTCAGCACCACCAAACCAGCTTTACAACAAATGCTAAAGGAACTTCTCTAGGCAGGAAACACAAGGGAAGGAAAAGACCTACAATAACAAACACAAAACAATTAAGAAAATGGGAATAAGAACATACATATCAATAATTGACCTTAAAGGTAAATGGATTAAATGCTCCAACCAGAAGACATAGACTGGCTGAATGGATACAAAAACAAGACCCATATATATGCTGTCTACAAGGGCCCACTTCAGACCTAGGGACACATACAGACTGAAAGTGAGGGGATGGAAAAAGATATTCCATGCAAATGGAAATCAGAAGAAAGCTGGAGTAGCAATTCTCATACCAGACAAAATAGACTTTAAAATAAAGACTATTACAAGAGACAGAGAAGGACAAAACATAATGATCAAGGGATCAATTCAAGAAGAAGATATAACAATTGTAAATATTTATGCACCCAACATAGGAGCACCTCAATATATAAGGCAAACGCTAACAGCCATTAAAGGGGAAATTGACCACAACACAATAATAGTAGGGGACTATAAAACCCCACTGTGGCCAATGGACAGATCATCCAAAATGAAAATAAATAAGTGTGGGATTTCCGTATGTATGAAATTAAATTCGATTTTCTCCTTTAAAAAAAAAGGAAAATAAAAAAGGAAACAAAGGTTTAAATGATACATTAAACAAGATGGACTTAACTGATATTTATAGGACATTCCATCCAAAAACAACAGAATACACTTTCTTCTCAAGTGCTCATGGAACATTCTCCAGCATAGATCATATCTTGGGTCACAAATCAAGCCTTGGTAAATTTAAGAAAATTGAAATTGTATCAGGTATCTTTTCTGACCACAATGCTATGAGACTAGATATCAATTAAAGGAAAAAAATCTGTAAAAAATACTAACATATGGAGGCTATTCAATACACTACTAAATAACCAAGAGGTCACTGAAGAAATCAAAGAGGAAATCAAAAAATACCTAGCAACAAATGACAATGAAAACATGACAACCCAAAACCTATGGGATGCAGCAATAGCAGTTCTAAGAGGGAAGTTTATAGCAATACAATCCTACCTCAAGAAACAAGAAACATCTCAAATAAGCAACCTAACCTTACACCTAAAGCAATTAGAGAAAGCACAAAAAAAACCCGAAGATAGCAGAAGGAAATATGTCATAAAGATCAGATGAGAAATAAATGAAAAAGAAATGAAGGAAATGATAGCAAAGATCAATAAAACTAAAAGCTGGTTCTTTACAGAGATAAACAAAATTGCCAAACCATTAGCCAGACTCATCAAGAAGAAAAGGGAGAAGACTCAAATCAATAGAATTAGAAATGAAAAAGGAGACGTAACAACTGACACTGCAGAAATACAAAGGATTATGAGAGATTACTACAAGCAACTATATGCCAATAAAATGGACAACCTGGAAGAAATGGACAAATTCTTAGAAAAGCACAATCTTCCAAGACTGAACCAGGAAGAAATAGAAAATATAAACAGACCAATCACAAGCACTGAAATTGAAAATGTGATTAAAATTTTTCAACTAACAAAAGCCTAGGACCAGATTGCTTCACAGGCAAATTCTTTCAAACATTCAGAGAAGAGCTAACACCTATCCTTCTCAAACTCTTCCACAATATAGCAGAGGGAGGAACACTCCCAAACTCATTCTATGACACCCCCATCACCCTGATACCAAAACCAGACAAAGATGTCACAAAGAAAGAAAACTACAGGCCAATATCACTGATGAATATAGGTGCAAAAATCCTCAACAAAATACTAGCAAACAGAATCCAGCAGCTCATTAGAAGAATCATACACCATGATCAAGTGGGGTTATCCCAGGAATGCAAGGATTCTCCATATACACAAATCAATCAATGTGACACACTGTATTGACAAACTGAAGGAGAAAAACCATATGATCTTCTCAATGGATGCATAAAAAACTTTTGACAAAATTCAACACCTATTTATGATAAAAAACCCTACAGAAAGTAGGCATAGAGAGAACTTACATCAACATAATAAAGGCCGTATATGACAGACCCACAGGCAGCATCTTTCTCAATGGTGAAAAACTGAAACCATTTACACTAAGATCAGCAACAAGACAAGGTTGCCCATTCTCACCATTATTATTCAACATAATTTTGGAAGTTTTAGCCACAGCCATCAGAGAAGAAAAAGAAAGAAAAGGAATCCAAATCGGAAAAGAAGTAAAACTGTCACTGTTTGCAGATGACATGATACTATACATAGAGAATCCTAAAGATTCTACCAGAAAACTACTAGAGCTAATCAATGAATTTGGTAAAGTAGCAGGATACAAAATGAATGCACAGAAATCTCTTGCATTCCCATAGACTAATGATGAAAAATCTGACGGAGAAATTCAGGAAACACTCCCATTTACTATTGCAACAACAAAAAAATAAAATCTCTAGGACTAAACCTACCTAAGGAGACAACAGACCTGTATGCAGAAAACTATAAGACACTGATGAAAGAAATTAAAGATGATACAAACTGATGGAGAGATATACCATGTTCTTGGATCGGAAGAATCAACATTGTGAAAATGAGTATACTATCCAAAGCAATCTACAGATTCAGATCTTTC
Organism: Delphinapterus leucas; assembly: GCF_059928025.1. Lineage (NCBI taxonomy): Eukaryota > Metazoa > Chordata > Mammalia > Artiodactyla > Monodontidae > Delphinapterus > Delphinapterus leucas. Next base: position 98,482,462 of record NC_143134.1, read on the forward strand.
CCTATCAAACTACCAATGGCATTTTTCACAGAAGTAGAACAAAACATTGTACAATTTTTATGGAAACACAAAAGACCCCGAATAGCCAAAGCAATCTTGCAAAAGAAAACAGAGCTGGAGGAATCAGGCTCCGTGACTTCAGACTATACTACAAAGGTACAGTAATCAAAACAGTACGGTACTGGCACAAAAACAGAAATGTGGATCAATGGAACAGATAGAAGTCCCAGAGATGAACCCATACACATATGGTCACCTTATCTTTGACAAAGGAGGCAAGACTATGCAATCGAGAAAAGACATCCTCTTCAATAAGTGAGAGAGTGGCATGGACAGATATACACTACCAAATGTAAAATAGATAGGTAGTGGGAAGCAGCCTCATAGCACAGGGAGATCACCTCAGTGTTTAGTGTCCACCTAGAGGGGTGGGATAGGGAGGGTGGGAGGGAGGTGCAGGAGGGAGAGCATATAGGGATATATGTATATATATAGCTGATTCACTTTGTTATACAGCAGAAAGTAACACAATATTGTAATGCAGTTATACTACAATAGAGATGTTAAAAAAAAAAGAAGAGACATGGTTCTTGCCCTTGGATAGATAATTATATCGTTTTGAAATGATTACATTTTCCTTTCCAATTATTTTTCTTATTTTTATTATTCTATCGATTGACTTAGATCTCCAATCCAATATAGAAAAACAATAAGGATAAGCTTCATCTTTCTTTTATTTATAACATTTGAACAAATATGTCTAATATTTCTCATTAGGTGTGATGTTTGCTGCTAGAGTCTGATTTTTGAAAACTCTATTATGTTAAGGAATTTTCCTTCTGCATTCTGTTTATAAAAGGTTTATAATCACGAATGTTGAATTTCATTAAAGCCCATTTAATTGTTAATGTAATTAACATGTTAAACCATCCTTGAATTCCTGGAATAAACTACACTTGGTAATTTCAGAGTGTTCTATTTTTATCCTGCTTGACAGAATCTAATAATGTTTTATTTAGGATTCTTGTATCTTTAGGAATAAAAAGATTGATCTATAGTTTTCTTTTACTGTGATCTTTTTTAGGTTTGATATTAAAATTATGCTAACCTCAAAGTGAATGGGAAAGTTTCCCAGAGCTCTGTTTTTAAAGACATATTTATTTAATAAATATTTTCAAAAGCAGAGTAATTTTCTTGCCTTTGAAAGTTTGAAAGAGTTCACAGACATAATTAGCCATATTTATTCTTTAATGATGTCCCTTTGATACCTATTCAATTTTATCTTTGGTTATTGATCTGCTCATTACTTGTTTTCTTAAGAACCAACTTGGGAACATACTTTTCCCTTGAAAATCATCCATCTATTTTATTAAATGTATTGGAATAAAGCAGCATTTATTATTCATTTGTGAGTTTTAAAATGTCTTCCGGACCTGTGATTTTCATCACCCTCTCAATCCTCGTTTATTTGTGTTTTCACTCCTTGAACCTTTGTTAAATTTCTCAGAAGGCTGTTTATTGGGGTTATGCTTTTCAGTGGTATAAATACATTTTTCACTGTCTATAATTCTTTGATCGTTGATATTTATTGTAGAGAAGAGGAAGACACCTGGGTTTAATTTTTTACCTTAAAAGTAAAAGCTAAGATGTAACTATTTGAACAGATAACAGAGTAAACAGGAATGGAATAGGGAGCTGTAAAGGTGTATCTGAGGGAGTTGATCAGAAATAACTAATTTGGGGGCCAAATGTAGACCCATTGTATCTGTGCAGAGAGGATAGGATTTACCAGAGCCCATGTCTGGTAAATTATGTGGATAGTTTCTATGTAAGATCATAGACACTCATAGCATGCAGGAATTGGCTAGAAAATTACTCCCATCTCCTCATTATCTAGATGCAGAAACTAAGCTACAAAGAGTTGAAGTGACTTAAAGTTACACAGCATGCTAATTAGATGATTGAGGACTACTTAATACAATAGAGTTATTTGCACTATACAACACTTTTTTTGTTTTAAAAGAAAATATATATTTAGGTTAATAGGAAGAAATGCAGGGACACTTCTGTAAATGTTTTATAAATATTGTTTTGATACGATGCCAGACTTTGTCTTCATTTCCTAGGTGAAGAACTAGAGACATAGAGGATTGAAGAAGAGCAAGTCATGACCCAAATCAAGTCTGAAACCTCTTTCTGTTGATTGCCTTACCTGTCAGTAACTCAATAAGCAACATTGCCTCTTTCAACAATCAATGAACGGAAATGCTATGAGGAAACAAATTGAGAGAAATCTTCATTCTTGTAAGTATTCACAGAAAAGACTTTAATTGTTGCTATTCTTTTACTTATTGAAATAGGGAAAATTAAAAGAATGATAATACTCAGTGCTTGCAAGAATCCAGGGAAATTGAGGCCCATATATTATTGTAAAATAACAATCTTTGGAAAGACAAACTAGCCAACTAAGGAAAAATACTATATGAATGAAGGTACTTGTTGTGGCAGTGTCTAATGACAAAAGACTTGAAGCAACAGAATTAGGCAGAGGGGAAGGTCTAAGTAAATTGTGGTACACATGAGAATATTGTATAGCTAATGAAAATATCCTTGTCATCAGGAATACAAGCATGAAACAATGCCCATACCTCCGTGTACTCACTTCTCTACACTTGGCTCAGTCAGCTCCATGCACACTGAAATTAAGGTAAAGGCCAGCTGGACTCCTTTTTTATTTTTATTTTATTGAGGTATCATTGATGTACAATATTGTATAAGTTTCAAGTGTAGAACATAGTTGTTCATGATTTTTAAAGGGTTTATTCCATTTGTATTTATTATGAAATATTGGCTATATTCCCTGTGTTGTATAACCAGCTAGACTCTTATCCCGGGACTTTGGGAAGAATGTGCTTCCAGGCTCATTCATGTTGTTGGTAGAATTCAGTATCTTGCATTTGCAGGACTGAGATTTTCATCTTTCTGGCTGTTTGCTGGGGCGTTCACTGTCATCTCTAGAGGCTTCTCCGAGGTCCTTCCATGTGGCCCCCTCCATCTGAGCATTAGAGAACCTCCCTTATGTTGTTCCTCACTTTCTCTTTTGCTACCAACTGGAGAAAACTCTGCTTTTATTGGGCTCATGTGATTAGGTTAGGCCCATATGCGTAATCTTTCTGTCTTAGGGTCAATGTCTGCAAAATTCCTCTTGCCACATAACATAACATAATCATGGAAATCAAACCAAGGAGCAAAGGGTACCATGGGGTCATATTAAAATTCTACCTGCCATGCCACAGATTGGGCTCGTTCTCTCACTTCCTTTAGGTCTTTTCTCAGTTGTTAACTTTTCAGCAAAGTGTCTCCTGGAATCTATCTAAAATTTCAACTGCTCCTCTTATCCCCACCCAAACTTCTACCCCCTTTGCCTGTTTGTCTTTTTTTTTTTAATTTCTTCTTTAGCACTTATCATCTAATGTACAATATGTCTTACTTATTTATATTGTTTGTTATCTGTCTTCTCCAGCACATGTAATCTCAAAGAGATCAGGGACTGTGCTGTTCTCTGCCATATGTAGTTCTCACTGGTAGAATGGTGCCTGGAACATAACAAATACTCAGTAAATATGCGTTTAGTGAGTGAATAAATGATACAAAATTATATGGAGTATGATTACAATTATTTAAAAATATGAATGCATGTAAACACAATTAAAATAGTATTGTTAAGATGGTAAGATTTTAATAGCTTAAAATCTATTTCCCAAGCTTTGCACTAGTTTTATATTGACATAACAAAGAAAAGACCCCATAGAAGGGGCTGTTCTCTGGATAGTGGGAATTAGCCAAGTATGACATACCTTGTGAGCAGGTACTTTTGAGGTAATGCTAAGGACTCAGCAGCTCACCATAGGCAGAAAAACATGTCAGAGGCGATGTGGAAGAGGAGAAAGAGCATGGGAGATGGAATTGCAAAGACCTGGATTTGAGTCTCTCTTCAAGTATTTATGAGTTGGGTGACTTGAAGAGTCACGTAACCCCTCTAAGCCTATTTTCTCACTACATAAATGAGAACACGTAACTACTTTCATCATTGGGTTGCCATAAGGATCATGTAAGATGCTCAGTATTACTTTGATTCATGTCATCCAGCCTATTCACCCTTGTGATGGCCAAGGGAAAGGCTTCTCATGCTTTACCAACTTCTCTTCTTCATCTAACTTGTGTGCAGTTGCAGAAAAGGACTTTCTTATTAGGGTAGGTTGATTTTCCCATGAAAGGAATATCACCGATATTTTTTTAAAGCAATATTGGTTTCCAATAATTGTAACTAGCTTAAAATAACAGAAACAGAAATTCCTATGTGGATAACAAAATTTCCCTTTGAGTTCCAAAGGATCTCCTGGCACTCTCAAATTATTGTACCTTGAAATTGTTTCAATAACTGCATTCTTTACGACAGGAGTTTGAATATCAAATATTGGTCACTACAAGAATATTAAATTTTTAATCAGAAATAGGGAAAAATGACTTTAAGTTCTGATACTATCAGTTTCTCATTATTTGACCTTGAACCATTCACCTTACTTCTCTTTGCCTTCTGGTACATTTTGAGAATCCTTGCATGCATAAACAAATGACTCTTTGTGGAAAGATAATTCCCATAGCAATAAAAGTGATTACATTTTAAGCATCTAGGATATTCCAGGCGCAGTGCTGTATTCTTTACATGCATTATCTTAAAAGCTCAAAACAAGTCAACCAGCTGATATCATTGTCTCCATTTTATCCACAAGAAAGCTGAGGCTTAGAGAGATCAAATAAATTCTTGAGAGTAGCACAACAAAATGCTAGAATTGATCTCCTGCTATAATCTCTTAACATCATTTTGCATTTGGATTATTCTTTTCAATGCATTTACTCTCTGGCCCAATTTTGTGTCAAAGAGGATTTGGTTCAACATTCTATGCCTTTATCTAAGTCTTCAATTAAAAAAGAAATTAACACAAGTTTGTTTATTCCTTGCTACACCCCAGGTACCTAGCACACCTATTAGGTAGTAGGTGTTCAATAAATGACTTTTGAATGAATGAATGAATAATGTGGTGCAAAGACAAAGCTCTGTGCCATGTCTCCCTTGACATACAGTAGTATTGGCCCTTTCAGTTACAAATCTATTAGATTTTGTTGTTAAGATATCCTCATTTTTGTACTTTTATCTGTAATTACTAAAGGGAGACATTGTGAAATGTTTTGGTGTGGTCGGGTACACTATGTCTATAGTTTCCCCCAAATTATACTATATCTACAGTTTCCCCAAAATCTACCATTCCGATAATCTTATTTTACAAAAAGGAAAGCTTAGGATGTATCTCGTTTTTCATGAACATATTATTTTTCTCATCTTTCTTCTCTTAGAGTTCACAAATATTCAATTTTATCATTTGACCCAGAAAACTACTTGGGATAGACATTAAGCACAATATATATTTTTGCAGCATGTTCCTTTTGGTGAGGCAAGATTGTATTTTCTATCTTAATTCTTATAAGATTTCTGGCAGAATTTTGAGGCTACATTTGGGAAGTTCTCTTAATGACAAAAACAGCAATAACCGTATATTCCAAAAGTTGTGTGTATAAACACTGCATAGACACCTGACCTACATTATCTAATTTAATTTCCCCCAAATCTATGAAGTAGGCATGAATATCTGAAATTTACAGATCAGGAATCCAAGACCCAAAGAGCTAACTATTTGCCCAAAGTCACCCATATGGTAAGTAGTAATCAGGATTCAAAGCCAGGTCTCAAACTCCAAAGATTGTGTTTTTAATGAGTATATATGTTGCCCTTTATAACTTTTCAAGGCCAGGAAACACATTAAAAACATCCTAATTTTTTCTTGTGATCACTTCACCTGTGTTTGGCTTCAATTTTCTTGTTTTATTTGGATTAGGCTAGGTTATGCTGCAGTGACAAATAGCATCAATTATATTTTACTGTTGCATTTATGTATCAAAATGGGTTTACACGATTGCAATGACTGGAAGATCATGCTGGAAAGTCATGCACAGGCAATTAACTATTTTAAACTCAAAATGATACATATCACTTCTAGTGACATATCATGGCCAAAGCAAATCACATAGCCAAGCCAAACTTCAAGCGGTAGGGAATCACATCCCTCCATTGTATCAGGAAGGAGAGAACAAGCTATCAGTGAACACTGGTAGTGTCTCCACATATCCACGTATTTTCTGCCCTTTTCAGAGTTGAAAATATTCTCTCTTCTTTTAACATTTTTCTTGGGGTATAGTCGGTTTACAATGTTGTGTTAGTTTCAGGTGTAGAGCAAAGTGAATCTGCTATAAATATACGTATACCCACTCTTTTTTAGACTCTTTTCCCATATAGGCCATTACAGAGTATTGAGTAGAATTCCCTGTGCTGTACAGTAAGTCCTTATTAGTTATCTATTTTATATATAGTAGTGTGTATTTGTCAATCCCAATCTTCCAGTTTATCCCTCCCCCACCTTAACCCCTGGTAACCATAAGCTTGTCTTCTACATCTGTAACTCTATTTCTGTTTTGTAGATAAGTTCATTTGTAGTCTTGTTTTTTTTTTTTTGACTCCACATATAAGTGATATCATATGATATTTGTCTTTCTCTGTCTGACTTACTTCACTCAGTATGACAATCTCTAGGTCCATCCATGTTGCTGCAAATGGCATTATTTCATCCTTTTTTATGGCTGAGTAGTAGACATTTCTCCAAAGAAGACATACAGATGGTTAAAAAGCACATCAAAAGATGCTCAACATCACTAACTACCAGAGAAATGCAAATCAAAACTTCAGTGAGGTATCACCTCACACCAATCAGAATGGCCATTGTCAAAAAATCTACAAAAAGTAAATGCTGGAGAGGGTGTGGAGAAAAGGGAACCCTCCAACACTGTTGGTGGCAATGTAAACTGGCAGAGCCACTAGGCAGAACAGTATGGAGGTTCCTTAAAAAACTAAAAATAGAGCTACCATATGATCCAGTAATCCCACTCTTGGGCATATATCCGGAGAAAACCATAATTTGAAAAGATACATTAACCCCCAATGTTCACTGCAACACTGTTTACAATAGCCAGGACACGGAAGCAACCTAAATGTCCATCGACAGAGGAATGGATAAAGAAGATGTGGTACATACATAGAAAATATTCTCTTTTTTAAGAGAATCGGTAATGAAGTTCAGTTTTCATTAAAAATTACACATGATCTATTTTCTTATAATTATACCATTATATATTTTCACATAAAAATTATGCCATTAGTTCCAATACTTCCTTCTTGAATCTTACACAACTAAGTAAGCCCTTTTGGTTGTCCCTCACACTTATTGTAAGAATCATGTAAATCTAATTATTATTTTCTGACCAGCTGGGCACCTTCATTATTTCCCCACTCTGTACATATCCTTTAAAACTCTGCACTCACTAGAGCTCCCTGTACAGTTATACTGACCTCACGAAACCATCCCCACTCTTCTTCAGCATTATGAAAACTTGATGTTGCAAAGTCATAATTTCAATTTTGTGTGCCTGTTGTCCCCAGAGATCTTTTGGAGATTCAAGATGCTTTGAAAAGAAGGACTTAGAATGTTTATTCCTCCCCCACCTTTATTAACAAGCTATTAGAGATGTGCAAAATAAAGGAGTTTTTTGTTGTTGTTGTTTTTTTAAGAAAAAAGCATTCAGGAAAGAGGAACCCAACAAAGGGTGAAAGTGGCGAAGTGAAGTCATAAGATGACAGCTTTTTTCTAGGGAAAAGCCAGTTCAGACTGCAGGAGGAGGATGGAAGATAGAAACTTCTGGGAGGGAAGCCCTCCTGGCAGTCTGTTAACATTTGAAAAGTGAACACACAATTGATCTGATGGAAAAAAAACTAGGGATAGGTACACTGAAGACCACTCACGTCAAAAGCAAACATAAAAACAAAATAATCATTAACTCTAGGAAAAGTAAATATGTTGTGCAAAATGGAACTATACCTGTAGAATCTGTCTCTGCCTTATTCAATATTTAAACAATAACTTAAATACTGCTATTAATTAGAGTTAGATATAGCTGTGGTAACTTATTTCCAAATATCTCCTATCCCGTATGCCTTATGCAATGAGACTTTGTCACTCTTCCCATCAAGTTGTGGAGCTGATTTCTCCTCCCTCAGAGTTTAGGCTTGCCCTGTCCCTTACATGGACCCATACACTGCGGTAGAAGCGAATGCTGAAGCCTTGTGAAGCTGGACTTTAAGAGATCTTGTAGTTTCTGTTTTCAAGCTTTAGGAATGCTTCCTCTTGGAATGCTGCCTTGAGACTGCCATGTTCTGAGGAAGCCCAAGTGAGGCATGTGGAAGGAGGACTAAGGAGCCCTGAATGAAAGCTCAGCTGAGTCCAGCTCCTGGCCAGTCCACCAGCTGAATGCAGTACATAAGTGAAGCCACATAAGTTACATAAGAACACCCAACTGATGCAGAGCATCACAAGAAATAATAAATTGTTATTTCCTTAAGCCACTTATTTTGGGGTGATTTGTTATCCCCAAATAGACAACTGAAACAATGTCTATATTGGATGGAAAGGAGAGGTGAGGTGATATAAGAGAGCTAAATCATCAACTAAAATGCCAGGAAATTAACAAATAATATCTTCAAAAGAAAAAGAGCACTAGGAATGTATTATGAGAGATGCGGCGATAGATGCCAGAGGAAACAATTCAAGTGTTTTAAGTTGTTGCCTGGGGCCAGACCGTGGCGTGGGCCAGGAGAATGCAGTTTTTCATTATAGACCTCTTAGTTGTATTTGATTTTTAAAATGTGAACATGAATTGCTTTGATAAAAGTAAAATTTATATATTTTTTAATTATCCCTGGGATATGCAGTCATGTGAAGCTAGGGCATGCGGAGGCCTCAGGGCCTGGCAAATGAACGAGGAGACAGCTCTAATTTGGTAAGTTGCTTTCTGTGGACATCCTGCCCCTAAAGGCTTGTCTTCCCTCTTAGGCCTCCCTTTTCAGTTTCAGTTCTTAGCAACCAGTTAAAAATGAGGATGTATTTTAATGTACAGGCAAAGGCTTACAAGTAACTTAGAAGAAGAAAAGAAAAACAAAAACAAACAAATAAAACAAAAGGCAGCAATGAACTGTCCCTTTGTCTCCAGCTAATTTCTATCCTGGCCCCCTTTCTTCTTAGAAGAAAAGGTAGAGAAAAAAAGCCCAGAAGCCCTTGAATTACTAACACCTAAGGTAAAAGAATAATATCTTTAAATCACTGGCTCTGAGAACCTCTCAATAGCCCCAACTCTGTGCAATCTGATTTCTGGAAAAATACTCGTAATTGTGTTATCTTTGGGGTCCCTCCTTGTTTGTGACTATGCGTGTCATCTTTACGTAAATCTTAAAGAATTTGGTGTTCCTCCACTAATACACTATAGGCAGAAATAGCTTTGGAAAATCTGCTCATTTGTATTTCCTCCATCTTTCCCTTTAGAGTTCTTAATGCCATTCTTTGGCCTATTAAACATGCCTGCTCAAGCCATCCTTTATTTCTTAGAGCAACATAGTCTGTGGCTTTGGCTACACAGTTCTGACAGCTGGACAACTTGGTTGGTTCATGCTTTAAAAAAAAAAAAAATCAAAGCAGCTGTTTGGCAAAGTATATTGAATGATTTTCTCATTTTTCAGCAAGCTGTTGGGGAATTACACCACTTCAACTCAATGGTCTCTCATTCTCCCAAATATCTCTACTCTTTAACTGGCTTTCCTTTTTCTGTCCTATCCTTGCCTCAGCCCCCAGCTTACCTTACCTTCAAAGGAAGTACCACAGGATTGTGTTTTCTGGTTGGGTGATGCCAGTAATGAAGGTGGAGCTATTCTTGGAGAATGGATCACAGAATATGTGTGTGGTCAGTTTGTATGCAAACAAATGTTAAGATGGGAGGGCTGAGCAGAGCCCCTGCCTCTGCCTTCTCCATCCTTGCCAGCATTAGTTACTGGGTCCAACCTTGGCCAGTCCAGCATCATCCCAGGTTGTGCCAGGCCCACCATCCCTAGGACTTGGAATTGAATCTTATGCTCACAGGCTGCTCTCTAACCTGCCAAGTATAAGAATAAAAAGAACAAGAATAAATGCCCATTGCTGAGCATCTGCTATGGGTCCAAATTAGACTGGCTACTTACTGCTAATCCTTCCACCAGTCCCAAATGTTAGGTATGCTTATTCCCATTTTACAGAAAAGTTTACATCCCAGCCCAGGGTCACATAACTAGCCACATGTGGAGGCAGGATTTTGATATGTATTTTTCTGACCACAAAACCTCAGTCTACTCTGGACATTACTGGCCTCCTGGGCCCTGCAAATACATACTATTGTGTTGACTTGAAATAAATAGGTCCAAAATAGCTTAGTTCTATCTTACATTGAGTCTCCCTTTCTGAAGAAGCGAGTCTCCCACCACCTCTCTCTTTCTAATGAATTAGGCCCCCTTGATAGTGACATTTGTCTGAACTTGGCCAATGCATTTAACTCTGTTCCTTGAACCCCTGGCAGCTTTGGCAGAGGCTGATATAGAGAATGGCCAGTTCCTTCATCCCTGGTCTTGCCTGCCTCCCCTCCCTGCTGCCCAAGAACTCTACCCTTAAAATACAAACATCTAAGAAAACGAATGAATGTTATATTCATTACTTATGCGTGTCATTGTGTCCTAAGCACTGTGCTATAGTTTGTGGGGGACAAAACAAATCAAGCACAGATCCTGGCCACCAGGAGCTACTATCTGTTAGAGGCGGTTGAGTAGTATAGATTTAAACCACTTGTAATAGTAATTGTAACGGTAAGCACCTATATAGCTCTTCCCAGGGGAAGGGCACTTTAAGAAAGTCATTTCACTTCGTCCTCACAATAGCCCGGTGAAGTAGATTCTGTTATCCTATTTTACAAATAATGAAACGGGAACAGGTAGGTTAAGATTATGAACCCAGGCAGTCTGGCTCCACATCTGAGCTCTTAAACACTACTGGGTTTAAAGATGCCGCATGGGTTGCAGGAGAAACACACAGGTCACGGGAACTGAGAGGAGAGAGAAATGTCACTTGGCTGCATAAAGCCAGGAAGGCTTCCTGCAGGAGGTAGCACTTGAGCTAAACCGTGAAGGATGGGTAATATCGGGCCATAAGGGATGAGTACGCAGGAAGGGAATTTCAGAGGGAGAGAACAGCAATCAGCTGGTTGTTCGAAGGCTCTTGTTGCTGAGGCCTCAACTGCCTCCTGTCTGAGTTGTGACATGAGTCATCAGCCCAGCCCTGCATGCCTGCAGTGTGCAAGGCTGGGTGATCCTTTTGTCCATCAGTCTAAATATGTCTTTGGAAAAATACCTTTATCCCCCTTTTGCACGACTCCTGGTTTCTCTCCTGCTTTATGTGTATCTCTGGGATGTACAGTCCTTCCTTTAAGAATGTCAGTGTAAAAGAACCTTGAGTGAGGATTTGACCCAGGCAGGAGAGCAGCTATTCACCACGTCAGATGAGTGAATTCACTGCCCAGCCTAGGGAAATACTTTTGGTGTTTCTCCACCCCAAGGGGGACAGATGGCAGCAGGCTATTTAACCTCTGTGCATTTCCTGAATGTGACATGTCTGCTCATCTTGTTGTTGGCTGAACTGAGAGGGACACCACACTGAGAAGGTTGGGAAGAAACCTGAGCGTGGAATCCTCATTCCCGACACCCTTCACCATGCCCGGTCTGTGCCAAGAAAATGGTCATGGTAATGATGAATTTGTACCCTGTGCCTCCCACTGAGGGTGCAGCTCGGAGAGAAACTTGGGGGTGAGCCTACTCCCCACCACACTGAGCGATGCCTCTGACCACAGCACAAACTGCTATGGCGGTTCCTAGGTTTTCTTAATCCTCTAACTTTAAATCCTTCCTTTTCAAATACAAACTCATTGACCGTTCAGCATCATCCTGAGTGAACTTTTTATTCACATCATCTGACTTCTCCTCTCCAGATGTGTCATCATGGGTAGCCTCTGCTAATTGTAGCCATTATGGTTTCTCGTTGTTTTTGGTTTTTGCTGAGTTACTTGCCTGCTCCTGACATTAGACATGTACCGATCTCCTCTCTTTCCTAAGTCTGAACTCCAGCTTTACTGTTTATATTCATTGTGTTCCAAAATAATTAGTCACTTGCCTTGGCGGATGAGTTTTGGATGTGACTTTTCTAAAGAGATACTTCCAGAATCCTCAAAACAGGAAGACTCAAAGTCCTTTAATGTCATCAGTGGATTTTTACTCCTGTTGGGGGGTGGGGCAGGGCGTGCACGTGTTTTACCTTCTGTATGCCATTTCTTTTGTACCTCCCAGTGGTTAAGGAAAGACCTGGTACATGAGTAGCCTCCCCCTGAAAGCTCTGGGCATCCATCGCAGGCGCACAGACAGAAGATGTTCCCAGGGTTCTGAGGCGAACAGTGCCCTTGCTTCTGTGGAGTCGTGATGAATGGAGCAGATGTTCTCAATAAGTCCCGATGTGAACAGAAAGAGAAAACTGACTGGATGAAGAAAGAGGGGGTGAGAGATATCCTGTAACACATTATTCCCCTAGGAGAATAACACATGCAGAACTTCTCCAATAGTTTTGAAGAGTCAACTTACTGGAGAGCTCAATAAGGTGGTATGAAATCATCATTACTTACCCTGGACGATTTATGTTTCCATAACTTGTGTTAGTTCAGGTGTGTTTTTCCCTCCGGTAAGATCTTCACCTTTCACTTGCCTTGTTATATTTATAGGGTTGCTCTTATGTATCTTGTTCCTAAAGCCTCCTAAGCCATTTTCCCCCAATGCACCGGACTCTAGGCAAAGAGCATCTTTGAACTCCTGGTAGTGTCACCGGATATCTGTCTGTGCGCTCGTTGAATTCCTGTGCAGCTTTGAATTCTCTTTCCAGAGAAGTAAGGCTTTATGGCTCTTGCAGATTCGCTTAATCTTTTGCAGCGCATGAATGATCCCTTCATTCTAAAGGCCCCATGGTTGATTTGGTAATTTCTATAGATCTGTCTCTCATGGGTTTGCTTTTGTCTGCTCCTTCCTTTTCTGTTACTTCATTATTTCCTGAGATTTTACTCCACCTTATTTACCATCCCCAATTCAGGCCACTCCTTATTCTTCTCCTTAACTTTAGAGCTTTTTTACAGCTCAGCCTCCAAGAGCCCAGGGTTTCATCTCTACATTCTGCCCATCGTTCCCCCTCCTGTTAACTGAAGCGTAGACTAGGAATTACGTGCTTCCATACTCCATTGGTCATTTGTACCTTTGGCTTTATGGAAGACCTCATTCCATGAGATCTGTGGTGTCCTAAAAGATGGAGAGCAGAGTTGCCGGTCCCTGGCTGGAGTGAGAACTTGTCTGCTTTAAGTTCTTCACGTTCATTAGTTTGGTTGGAAAAATGTGTCTTTTAGAATTCTGTGCAGGAAGACATTTTGTGTATGTGTGTGTTTTTTTTAATTATATGAACAACTCTGTATTTTGATAATAGCGTACTGGGTTTTTTTAAAAAATATTTCAGGGTGGTTTTATCTTAAAGGCTGTGAGTTTTAATCATATTTAGAATTTGATATTTTTATTGAACCTATATTTTTTGTTTAAAAACTGCAGCTTTAGGGAGGAGATATGGGGATATATGTTTATGTATAGCTGATTCACTTTGTTATACAGCAGAAACTAACATACCATTGTAAAGCAATTATACTCCAATAAAGATGTTAAAAAATAAAAAAATAGAAAAGTAAAGGACCAGATGGTAAAGAAAAAAAACCATACTGCAGCTTTTAAATCCACAATTTTGATTCAGATTTAAATATAATCAGTTAAGGTAATACGTTTTGCCAGCTCGGGGCTTATAAAACACTCAGGAAAGAGAAAAATTCAAGATATCTTTTGAGCCCCTATGTTCAAAACAGTTTGCTGATTGAGTGTTGGAAACTTTACCCAGAGTATCAAAATTAAAGAGAAAAGAAACAACTGTATGAGAAGTTCTAAAAATCTCAAACCTCCATATTTCCAGTCTTTTCACCTCCCAGTTCATCTTTTTTGTATTGCTGCTATAATGGTCTTTCTGAAATATAATCCGAATCAAGTAGCTTCCCTGATCAGAAGTCATATCAGTACGTGCATTTAATTTCATAAATGAAGTCCAAATTCCAAGAATTGACAACGCAAAATCTCTACAGTGTGGTTTCAACTTCCCTTATCGTCATATTTTTACCATTTCCTTCCTCCCTCTCTTCCTCTCCCCATCCCTGCCTTCCCATCTCTCACCCTTTCTCCCTTCCTCCCAGGATATTAAACAGCCCCAATATACCAAAGTCTTGAGACACAAAGGGGAATGAGTCATCCCTCAAAGATCCCCAGTCTCCATTCTTCTGCAGAGGTTCACAGTACCTTCTACATACTCTGTACCTATCGTCTTTGCTCCACCATGTTCCCACCACTCACTCCATCCCACCTTTCCGTCACCTCAAACGCCATCTCCACTACCATCTCTCCCCATCTAGACTCTCTCAATCCAAACTCCGCTCCTTCCTTAATGCTTCACAACCTGGGGTGTCCACCTTCTACGTGCTTCCTGTGGTATATTTTTCCTTCGTTACATTTTTTTCTGATCATGAAAGTAATACATGCTCATCCTATAAGACTTTGAGAATGGAGGTAAGTTTAAAAGGAAAACATGATACATGGTAGTGTACAAGGCATTCACTGAGAATCTGGATGTCCAGATTCTAGTCCTATCTCTGCCCTTTAGGAGGTGAGGGACATTGAGCATGGCGTTTATCCACTTTAGGCCTTATATTTTTCTCCTCTAAAAGATGGGAACTGAGCTCCTGATCTGTAAGGACTATTCTGGTCGCAGAACTCAATGCCTAATTTACTTGTCTACAAGTGTATACTGTGCATCTTGGCTCCTCTGTGGGGAAGTGATGTGCTCTTCATTGCCACACCTTGTACTTGGCCCAGAGTGCATCTTCCCGCCATCTTGGAAGAACAAAGGCATGCTTTGAGAGTCTCATAATTTTATCCACAAAAGACTCAAATTTTCATAATTTTCAGCCATTATATCAGATGTACCTAGCTTACTTAATGGTGAAACATGCTGGACTTGAATTTTATTATTAGGTTCAGGGTTTATTATCCTGTGTCTTTCTGTACTTTCTTGCTTTCCTTTTATTCCCTTCTAACTTCAAATGATAGCACCAAGCAAAACATTAAAATTCTATCCACTCAGACAACACCATAAACATTATATAAAATGATTTTGTTCAAAATCATTGCAAACCCATGTGACGCATGAGTCTATATTTAATGCTATCCTCTCTTCTGAAATTTGAGAAGTTTTTTTTTTCAGTCTAGAACTCTGTGATTTGGAGAATTGGAAAAAAACTCTGAGAGTAGCAACTTTATCATAAGATTCATGCCAACAGTAACTGGATAAGGGTGTAGATTTATAAATCCCTATAGCTCTTTAGAGTTTCTACATATTTTGAGGGGGAAGTTTTTCCATAACATTATCTCCTCTTTCCTAAATGTGATATCCAGGAAGCCCTTCATTTATGTTTGCTACATAATTACCCTTCACAGTAGTTCCTGAGTCTTATATAAGCAACCAATAGATATATTGTTTCCTCTGTGCTTTCCTGTGTAGGGGGTGGGGTGGGATGAAGGCTTGTCCTGGGACTGCCACTTGTCTGGGTGAAGTGGGCAAATGGCAACCTCCCTGTGCCTCAGTTTCCATCTCTTTAAATTGAATTGCCTTTCTTTCCAAATTGTGGTGAAGAACAAATAAGACGGCATGATAAAACCTTTTGAAAACTACAAAGCCCCATAGGAGGTGGCAGGGGTAATTCTCCTTTACACCTGTCCCCAGGGTTCATGGGACACCTGTCTCATGCCCCATCTCCTGTAAAACCTCTGTTCTTTGCTAGGGATGAAGAGAGCTGAGGGATCGGTTTACTTTATATTTTGCTTTAACACTATGGTAATATTAATGTGTAAACAGAACTTCTGCATTGATATATTAATTGTTTTCATCTATTATTTCCTATTATTGGAAGTATTTCTCTATACTCCCTAGAAATGTATTAAAACTATTTGATTATAATTCTATACGAATGGTAATTAGCACTCTTAAGAGTGTAAACATGTAGGCACCCCATATCATGAAGTCCCTCTTTAACCTGCCAGGATAATATCCTGTTATTCCAGAGGGATGAAACAAAAAAAGAAGTTTGTTATCGTCAAAATGTGAGAGAGCACAAAACAAGATACCACAGGAAATCAATTGCATAAGTTGTGAAAAATAACCCACCCTCTTATTTGCTCTCTTAGAGTATAAAAATACATCACACATAATTCCGCCCCCCCCGCATCAAAATAGAGTCAAGCTAGTCAAAAGGAGAAACTCTGAGCGTTATATATTTTTTCTCCCCAGTTTTATTGAGATATAATTGACATGTAACATTGTATTAGCTTAAGGTGTACAACATAATGACTTGATACATGTACCCATTACAAAATGATCGCCACAATAAGTTTAGTTAACACCCATCACCTCACGTAGTTACAAATTTTATTTTTCTTGTGATGGAAACGTTTAAAATCTATTCTCTTCGCAATTTTCAAATATACAATACAGTATTGTTAACTAGGGCTGAGTGTTATCTTCTGAACCGGTCTACCAATATCTTGTTAGATTATGCCACCTGCTCCCTTCTAACTGTTTTTTAACCAGAACCTTCTGAGACAGGACAACTGTTTGCTGCTAATGTAGCAGGTCCTTGCCATAAATTCTGTGTTTTGAAATAGCAGTTTACTTAGGCCAAATAGGCTATGTTTGAGTTGCTGAATTTTTATTAGATTTTTAAATATATGTATAAGAGTTCACATAAATGTTTTTCCATAGGTATTATCCTATTCGTTTTTACAGAACGGGATTCCAAAACCAAGCTCCAGGGAGGTCAAGCAATTTGCTCAAGGTTATGTAACTGTTGGAGAATTGAGTTGTACCTTATCTCAAGCCCCAAATCCCACACTTTTTCTTCATGGCATTCCCGATCATTTTTCCTCATCTCTTAGCAGTAGCAACTTTTCTCTCATCAATTCTCCTATAATTCTTCTTCCTGGACCATGTTGCTTCTCACTTTGAAGGATGCAGTTCTATCGGTGATTTGGCGGAATCAGTCAG
Organism: Delphinapterus leucas; assembly: GCF_059928025.1. Classification (NCBI taxonomy): domain Eukaryota; kingdom Metazoa; phylum Chordata; class Mammalia; order Artiodactyla; family Monodontidae; genus Delphinapterus; species Delphinapterus leucas. The sequence continues at coordinate 98,499,750 of NC_143134.1, forward strand.
TGTCATGCTACCTGGGCATGCAGGGTGCTCTTTCACAGAAATAACAGGAGAAACAGTCTTAAAATGAGGCACAGTGGCTGTTTATTTAAACGGTCCCACTGAGGCCATTTTCACCAACTAGGTTTCAAAGTTCCCTGCTTATTTCCTTGTACAAGGAACACGTCTTTGGGAATGACGCTGTCCTTCATGACGCTTAACGGGAAACAGACAGACATTTCAAATCTCATTACCTGATCGATCCAGGCCTCCTAAGAGAGAGAGAACAAAGGCAATTTATGTGGGAGGAAAACGTGAGTCAGTTAGCTCTATGACTAAAAGATGAGAGGACGCCGAACCATAAATCCCAAGTAGACCTGTTTCTTCTCAGTTCAGAGGCTGCCTCCTGACTCACTCTGTAGTAGGAGCAAATACTTTATGGAGGGCAATTGTAACAGACCGTTCCTACTGGACACGGCAGGCGTTTTCCTTCAGCTCTTTCTTGACGATGTGATCCCAAAGTGGGTTAGAGCAGAAGACACACATAACTTTCTGGACCCTCTCATGACTCTACCATGGATGCAGGCTTCCTGGTTTCTACCTTTCCAGACAATCAAATAGCTGTGATTTTATGGGAATCAATGTGGTATCAACATGGCATCTAAAAGATAGGACAGGGCAAATATATGCAGTTCTGTGTGAGCGACTGTATCTGAATGTCAGTGAGATTAAAGGACTATGTAGTAAGCTTCAGCCATGGGTCAGGCACAGAGCTGTGTACTTTTTTACCCATGGCCTTTCTTTTAATTGTCACAGTCACTCTCCTAAGGGGGTGGTAGAATAGAGACTAACCTAGATCTGGCTTAACTCACACCAGAACTGAACTGCTTTACTGCCATCTGTAACTTAGCCTCCTAATCAGCCTGAACCAGTTCCTATGTGAACCAGTTTTAAAGACAACGGATCCTCATGGAACATTTTTCACTGGCAGGTCCACTAATCTCTATTGTCTTTACATTGGCTGTCAGCAAAGTGATGGGGGGTTATTTGCTTATTTCTTCTTGAGACTGGAATCGTCTATGTATCTGAAATATAACGAGCCACCTGATACAACGTGGCGGGCTAGATAAAAAGAGTAGATCATTTGGAGTCAGACAGACCAGGGTTGGAATCCCAACCATACCTCATCATTGCTGTGTTGCGTTGAGCAAGTTGCTTTACTTCTCTGGGGCTCAGTTTACTTATCTGTAACATGAAGATGAGAAAACCTATCTCACTGGCTGGTTGTGGGAGTTAACTCAGATAATGTCTGGTTTGTTGGTGTGTGTGATGTGCCCTTTGTATTTATGCCAAGTGTATGCAAATAATAATGATATTGATGAGTCTAAAAGATATCAGCCAGAATTTCAGGAATATTAGTTTTCATATTTGGGAAATGAATATAATTTTTTAAATTTATTTTTTATTGCAGTATAGTTGAACCACAGTGTTGTCTTAATTACTGTTGTACAGCAAAGTGACTCAGTTATACACATATATCCATTTTTTTTCATATTCTTTTCCATTATGGTTTATCACAGGTTACTGAATATAGTTCCCTGAGCTATACAGGAGGACCTTGCTGTTTATCCATTCTATATATAGCAGTTTGCCTCTGCTAATTCCAAACTCCCAATCCAACCCTCTCCCCGCCCCTCCCCCTTCGCAACCACCAGTCTGTTCTCTATGTCCCTGATTCTGTTTCTGTTTTGTAGATAGGTTCATTTGTGCCATATTTTAGATTCCATATATAAGTGATATCATATGGTATTTTTCTTTCTCTTTCTGACTTCACTTAGTGTGATAATCTCTAGTCGCAAGGATAGTGTCTGGTAAGGGCACTGGAGATATTGGATGGTCAGCAAGAGGGAGAAAGCGAGAGTTGGGGAGGAGAGCTCTGTGAGCCGTGGCCCATTAAGACGAAGGAAAGGGTGAGTGGTCAAGATGTTTCCAGGCATTATGACCCCTAAATAAAGGCTCTGATGAGGGGAAAACGCTAACTACAACTGGAGACAACAGCTTTTCCAAGATGGCCTCATTAAATGTTTAATTGGGTGAGAATATTTTGTGGGTTTCCACACACAGCCAGGAACCTCATGCAGTATTTTATTCTTTCTCTAAATGCCTTTCTCACTGTGCAGAGACACAGACTCAAGGCTTGCTGGAAAATCTACCTGCTTGCTCTGACAGACAACACAAACTGATGATTGTGGTTAAAATATTTTCATGCTTTGAGGTGCCTCTTTTAGGACACCTCTCCTGCCCTCCCTGAAAGGGTGGTGGGGACAGTGAGTGAAATGATTTACTGGGGAGTAAGTGAAAGAGGCTTCAGGTGATCAACAAGCTCTGCGAAGTCGGAGGTCACTGAAAGGTCAGACTGGAAGGCTGCATTCTAGAAAGCTAATATGGGGTGACTTGGGTTGTTCTTATTTCACCCCAGAGGTAATTGTTCCCCAAAATGCATTGCCTGCAATATCTCAGGTTGTCTTGATTATATACAAACTCACATATATTGCACTCTCTCCTCTGAGTGGCCCTGGCCTAGTTAAGTCCTGTGCAGAATGCAGAGAAATCACAAGATGTGGTCTCTGTTCTCGAGAACGTTATTTAGCTAAAACAAGAGGATGGAAGACTAAGAAATAATATCAGATGTGTTCAGTATGCTCTTCATCCTGAATATCAGTGGAATAGAGACCAAATTCTTCTGTTCTGGCTGGTGCTTATCAATGACGAAATATTCATCAAACCATCTCAAAATAGAGAGAAAATGAGAACGATATTTTAACATCAGTATAGAGATGTGTGTTATAGAACATATATAATCTGATCATTATACTATAATTTCCATGTTATATATATATATATCTATTACATAGTATGTATCTATCTTTCCTTTTTTTTTTTTTAGATTCCATATATATGTGTTAGCATATGGTATTCGTTTTTCTCTTTCTGACTTACTTCACGCTATATGACAGACTCTAGGTCCATCCACCTCACTACAAATAACTCAATTTCATTTCTTTTTATGGCTGAGTAATATTCCATTGTATATATGTGCCACATCTTCTTTATCCATTCATCTATCGACGGACACTTAGGTTGCTTCCACGTCCTGGCTATTGTAAATAGGGCTGCAGTGACCATTGTGGTGCATGACTCTTTTTGAATTATGGTTTTCTCAGGGTATATGCCCAGTAGTGGGATTGCTGGGTCAAATGGTAGTTCTATTTGTAGTTTTTTAAGGAACCTCCATACTGTGCTCCATAGTGGCTGTATCAATTCACATTCCCACCAACAGTGCAAGAGGTTTCCCCTTTCTCCACACCCTCTCCAGCATTTATTGTTTCTAGATTTTTTGATGATGGCCATTCTGACCGGTGTGAGATGATATCTCATTGTAGTTTGGATTTGCATTTCTCTAATGATTAATGATGTTGAGCATTCTTTCATGTGTTTGTTGGCAATCTGGATATCTTCTTTGCAGAAATGTCTGTTTAAGTCTTCTGCCCATTTTTGGATTGGGTTGTTTGTTTTTTGATATTGAGCTGAATGACCTGCTTGTAAATTTTGGAGATTAATCCTTTGTCAGTTGCTTCATTGGCAAACATTTTCTCCCATTCTGAGGGTTGTCTTTTCGTCTTGTTTATGGTATCCCTTGCTGTGCAAAAGCTTTTAAGTTTCATTAGGTCCCATTTGTTTATTTTTGTTTTTATGTCCATTTCTCTAGGAGGTGGGTCAAAAAGGATCTTGCTGTGATTTATGTCATAGAGTGTTCTGCCTATGTTTTCCTCTAAGAGTTTTATAGTGTCTGGCCTTACATTCAGGTCTTTAATCCATTTTGAGTTTATTTTTGTGTATGGAGTTAGGGAGTGTTCTAATTTCATTCTTTTACATGTAGCTGTCCAGTTTTCCCAGCACCACTTATTGAAGAGGCTGTCTTTTCTCCACTGTATATTCTTGCCTCATTTATCAAAGATAAGGTGACTATATGTGTGTGGGTTTCTCTCTGGGCTTCCTATCCTGTTCCATTGATCTATCTTTCTGTTTTTGTGCCAGTACCATACTGTCTTGATTACTGTAGCTTTGTAGTATAGTCTGAAGTCTAGGAGCCTGATTCCTCCAGCTCCGTTTTTCGTTCTCAAGATTGCTTTGGCTGTTCAGGGTCTTTTGTGTTTCCATACAAATTGTGAAATTTTTTGTTCTAGTTCTGTGAAAAATGCCAGTGATAGTTTGATAGGGATTGCATTGAATCTGTAGATTGCTTTGGGTAGTAGAGTCATTTTCAAAATATTGATTTTTCCAATCCAAGAACATGGTATATCTCTCCATCTACTTGTGTCATCTTTAATTTCTTTCATCAGTGTCTTATAATTTTCTGCATACAGGTCTTTGTCTCCTTAGGTAGGTTTATTCCTAGGTATTTGATTCTTTTTGTTGCAATGGTAAATGGGAGTGTTTTCTTAATTTAACTTTTAGATTTTTCATCATTAGTGTATAGGAATGCCAGAGATTTCTGTGCATTAATTTTGTATCCTGCTACTTTACCAAATTCATTGATTAGCCCTAGTAGTTTTCTGGTAGCATCTTTAGGATACTCTATGTATAGTTTCATGTCATCTGCAAGCAGTGACAGCTTTACTTCTTCTTTTCCGATTTCTATGCCTTTTTTTTCTTCTCTGATTACTGTGGCTAAAACTTCCAAAACTATGTTGAATAATGGTGGTGAGAGTGGGAAACTTTGTCTTATTCCTGATCTTAGTGGAAATGGTTTCAGTTTTTCACCACTGAGGACGATGTTGGCTGTGGGTTTGTCATATGTGGCCTTTATTAGGTTAAGTTCCCTCTATGCCTACTTTCTGCAGGGTTTTTATCATAAATAGGTGATGAATTTTGTCAAAAGCTTTCTCTGCATCTATTGAGATGATCTTATGGTTTTTTCTCTTTCAATTTGTTAATATAGTGTATCACATTGATTGATTTGCATATATTGAAGGATCCTTGCATTTCTGGGATAAACCCCACTTGATCATGGTGTATGAACCTTTAAATGTGCTGTTGGATTCTGTTTGCTAGTATTTTGTTGAGGATTTTTGCATCTATGTCCATCAGTGCTATTGGCCTGTAGTTTTCTTTCTTTGTGACATCCTTGTCTGGTTTTGGTATCAGGGTGAGGGTGGCCTCATAGAATGAGTTTGGGAGTGTTCCTCCCTCTGCTATATTTTGGAAGAGTTTGAGAAGGATAGGTGTTAGCCCTTCTCTAAATTTTTGTTAGAATTCGCCTGTGAAGCTATCTGGTCCTGGGCTTAATTTGTTGGAAGATTTTTAATCACATTTTCAATTTCAGTGCTTGTGGTTGGTCTGTTCATATTTTCTGTTTCCTCCTGGATCCATCTTAGAAGGTTGTGCATTTCTTACAATTTGTCCATTTCTTCCAGGTTGTCCATTTTATTGGCCTATAGTTGCTTGTAGTAATCTCTCATGATCCTTTGTATTTCTGCAGTGTCAGTTGTTACTTCCCCTTTTTCATTTCTAATTCTATTGATTTGAGTCTTCTCCCTTTTTTTACTTGATGAGTCTGGCTAATGGTTTATCAATTTATCTTTGCTGTCATTTCCTTCATTTCTTTTTCATTTATTTCTGATCTGACCTTTATGATTTCTTTCCTTCTGCTAACTTTGGGGGATTTTTGTTCTTCTTTCTCCAATTGCTGTAGGTGTGAGGTTAGGTTGTTTATTTGAGATGTTTCTTGTTTCTTAGGATTGTATTGCTATAAACTTCCCTCTTAGAAATGCTTTTGCTGCATTCCATATGTTTTGGGTAGTCGTGTTTTCATTGTCATTTGTTTCTAGGTATTTTTTGATTTCCTCTTTGATTTCTTCAGTGATCTCTTGGTTATTAAGTAGTGTATTGTTTAGCCTCCATATGTTTGTATTTTTTACAGATTTTTTTTCTGTAATTGATAGCTAGTCTCATAGCGTTGTGGTTGGAAACGATACTTGATATGATTTCAGTTTTCTTAAATTTACCAAGGCTTGATTTGTGACCCAAGATATGGTGTATCCTGGAGAATGTTCCACAAACACTTGAGAAGAATGTGTATTCTGTTGTTTTTGGATGGAATGTCCTATAAATATCAGTTAAGTCCATCTTGTTTCATGTATCATTTAAAGCTTGTGTTTCCTTATTTATTTTCATTTTGGATGATCTGTCCATTGGCAAAAGTGGGGTGTTAAAGTCCCCTACTATGATTGTGTTACTGTCAATTTCCGCTTTTATGGCTGTTAGTATTTGCCTTATGTATTGAGCTGCTCCTATATTGGGTGCATAAATATTTACAATTGTTATATCTTCTTCTTGGATTGATCCCTTGATAATTATGTAGTGTCTTTCTTTGTCTCTTGTAATAGTCTTTGTTTTAAAGGCTATTTTGTCTGATATGAGAATTGCTACTCCAGCTTTCTTTTGATTTCCATTTGCATGGAATATCTTTTTCCATCCCCTCGCTTTCATTTGTATGTGTCCCTAGGTCTGAAATGGGTCTCCAGTAGACATCATATATACGGGTCTTGTTTTTGTATCCATTAAGCCAGTCTAGGTCTTTTGGTTGGAACATTTAATCCATTTACGTTTAAGGTAATTATCGATATGTATGTTCCTATTACTATTTTCTTAATTGTTTTGAGCTTGTTATTGTAGGTCTTTTCCTTCCCTTGTGTTTCCTGCCTAGAGAAGTTCCTTTAGCATTTGTTGTAAAGCTGGTTTGGTGGTGCTGAATTCTCTTGGCTTTTGCTTTCTGTAAAGGTTTTAATTTCTCCATAAAATCTGAATGAGATCCTTGCTGGGTAGAGTGATCTTGGTTGTTAGATTTTCCCCTTCATCACTTTAAATATGTCCTGCCACTCCCTCTGGCTTGCAGAGTTTCTGCTGAAAGATCAGCTGTTAACCTTATAGGGATTCCCTTGTGTGTTGTTTTTCCCTTGCTGCTTTTAATATGTTTTCTTTGTATTTAATTTTTGATAGTTTGATCGATATGTGTCTTGGCATGTTTCTCCTTGGATTTTTCCTGTATGGGACTCTCTGTGCTTCCTGGACTTGATTAAATATTTCCTTTCCCATATTAGGGAAGTTTTCAACTATAATCTCTTCAAATATTTTCTCAGTCCCTTTCTTTTACTCTTCCTTTTCTGGGACCCCTATAATTCGAATTTTGGGGTGTTTAATGTTGTCCCAAAGGTCTGTGACACTGTCCTCAATCCTTTTCTTTCTTTTTTTTTATTTTGCTCTGCAGTAGTTATTTCCACTATTTTATCTTCCAGGTCACTTATCCGTTTTTCTGCCTCAGTTATTCTGCTATTGATCCCTTCTAGAGAATTTTTAATTTCATTTATTGTGTTGTTCACTGTTTGTTTGCTCTTTAGTTCTTCTAGTTCCCTGTTAAACGTGTTTTGTATTTTGTCAATTCTATTTCCAAGATTTTGGATCATCTTTACTGTCATTATTCTGAATTCTTTTTCAGGGAGACTGCCTATTTCCTCTTCATTTTTTAGGTCTGGTGGGTTTTTACCTTGCTCCTTCATCTGCTGTGTGTTTCTCTGTCATCTCATTTTGCTTAACTTGCTGTGTTTGGGGTCTCCTTTTCGCAGGCTGCAGGTTCGTAGTTCCCGTTGTTTTTGGTGTCTGTCCCCAGTGGCTAAGGTTTGTTCAGTGGGTTGTGTAGGCTTCCTGGTGGAGGGGACTAGTGCCTGTGTTCTGGTGGATGAGGCTGGATCATGTCTTTCTGGTGGGGAGGTCCACGTCTGGTGGTGTGTTTTGTGGTGTCTGTGGCCTTATTATGGTTTTAGGCAGCCTCTCTGCTAATGGATGGGGCTGTGTTCCTGTCTTGCTAGTTGTTTGGCATAGGGTGTCCAGCACTGTAGCTTACTGGTCGTTGAGTGGAGCTGTGTCTTGGCATTGAGATGGAGATCTCTGGGAGATTTTCGCCATTTGATATGACGTGGAGCTGGGAGGTCTCTTGTGGACCAGTGTCCTGAACTTGGCTCTCCCACCTCAGAGGCACAGCCCTGATGCCTGGCTGGACCACCAAGAGCCTGTCATCCACACGGCTCAGAATAAAAGGGAGAAAAAAAAAAGAAAGAAAGAAAGAAGAAGATAAAATAAAATAAAGTTATTAAAATAAAAAATAATTTTTTAAAAAGAATTTTTAAGTAATAAAAAAAAAGGAAAGTAGAGAGCAGCCAAACCAAAAAAACAAAACTCCACCAATGATAACAAGTGCTAAAAACTATACTAAAAAAAAGAAACAGAAAAACGGACAGACAGAACCCTAGGACAAATGGTAAAAGCAAAGCTATACAGACAAAATCACACACAGAAGCATACACACTCACAAAAAGAGAAAAAGGGGGAAAAAAGAAATATATATATATATATCGTTGCTCCCAAAGTTCACCTCCTCAATGTGGGATGATTTGTTGTCTATTCAGGTATTCCACAGATGCAGGGTACATCAAATTGATTGTGGAGCTTTAATCCGCTGCTCCTGAGGCTGCTGGGAGGGATTTCCCTTTCTCTTCTTTGTTCGCACAGCTCGCGGGGTTCAGCTTTGGATTTGGCACCGCCTCTGCGTGTAGGTTGCCTGAGGGCATCTATTCTTCGCTCAAACAGGACAGGGTTAAAGGGGCAGCTGATTCGGGGGCTCTGGCTCTCTCAGGCCGGGGGGAGGGAGGGGTACGGATGCGGGGCGAGCCTGCGGCGGCAGAGGCCAGCAGGACGTTGCAGCAGTCTTAGGCGCGCCGTGTGTTCTCCCGGGGAAGTTGTCCCTGGATCCCGGGACCCTGGCTCTGGCGGGCTGCACAGGCTTCCGGGAGGGGAGGTGTGGGTAGTGACATGTGCTCGCACACGGGCTTCTTGGTGGCGGCAGCAGCAGCCTTGGCGTCTCATGCCCGTCTCTGGGGTCCGCGCTTTTAGCTGCGGCTCGCGCCCGTCTCTGGAGCTCCTTTAAGAGGCGCTCTGAATCCCCTCTCCTCGCGCACCAGGAAACGAAGGGGCAAGAAAAAGTCTCTTGCCTCTTCGGCAGCTCCAAAGTTTTTCCCGGACTCCTTCCCGGCTAGCCGTGGCGCACTAGCCCCCTTCAGGCTGTGTTCACGCCACCAACCCCAGTCCTCTCCCTGCGATCCGACTGAAGCCCGAGCCTCAGCTCCCAGCCCCGCCCGCCCCAGAGGGTGAGCAGACAAGCCTCTCGGACTGGTGAGTGCCGGTCAGCCCCAATTCTCTGTGCGGGAATCTCTCTGCTTTGCCCTCGGCACCCCTGTTGCTGCGCTCTCCTCCGCGGCTCCAAAGTTTCCCCCTCCGCCACCCGCAGTCTCCTCCCACGAAGGGGCTTCTAAGTGTGTGGAAACCTTTCCTCCTTCCCAGCTCCCTCCCACTGGTGCAGGTCCCGTCCCTATCCTTTTGTCTCTGTTTATTCTTTTTTCTTTTGCCCTACCCAGGTATGTGGGGAGTTTCTTGCCTTTTGGGAGGTCTGAGGTCTTCTGCCAGCGTTCAGTAGGTGTTCTGTAGGAGTTGTTCCACGTGTAGATGTATTTCTGATGTATTTCTGGGGAGGAAGGTGATCTCCACGTTTTATTCTTCTGCCATCTTGAAGCTCCTCCTCTCTTTCCTTTTGGCAGTTCTTTATTTTGATCCTATTACTTGTCCTTTAGTGTTTTTCTTTAATTTTTTCTTTATTTTGTGAAATGATCGTGAGACCATAAAGCCACTGTTTCTTCCAGTTCCATACTTTGAAAAAATAAGTGTTTGCTTTGCCAAAACTTTTTTTTTTTTTTTTTTTATTGCTGATGGTCCCTGAGAGTCACTGGTTTAAGGCAGGAAGAGGCAGTAAGAGAAGACTTCTTAGGGGAAGGAGGAGCTCGCTGATGAAGAGGGGGTGTGATGGGAACAGGTGGATGATACATTGAGACGGTTAGGTAAAGCCAGGTAAGGATCTTGGATTTCACATAGGAAGGAATACGGAGCCATTCATTGTCTTGAACTAGAAAGTGACATAGTGAAAACTGTATTTAGGAAGGTGAGTTTGTCATCATAAGATGTATTAGAGGAGTGTGAAGTTAGCCATTTATTTTTAAGAAAAATCACTTAGAGCAATTCCACCCAGAGTTACCAAAGAAAGTTTCAAATGCAAGATTCAAGTAAGAGGAGAAAAATCAAGGAGTGCAGTACCTAAGATAAATCCACAGATTTCCAGACTTCTCCTGCTTGTAGAGTCAGGACGTGAGAGTTGGAATCTTTCTTTTCTTAGGCTACTACTGCACCATACTGGGCAGCAGAGCAAAGTGGGCGAAAGGGCAGGCTCTGGTCTGAGTGTTCATCTTGGCCTCATCTCTTAGCAGTTGTGCAAACTTGAGAAATTTAAGCTTCATTTTTCTCCTAGGAAGTATGTTAAACATGCTGTTACCTACGTCATAAGGCCACTGCGAAGATTAAAAAGGATAACGTAAGTGATGTGCTTCTCAGAGCGTATGGCGCAGAGCAGGCTCTGAATAAGCAAAGTTACTATTTTCATCTGTGTCTTCTTTGGCAAGATACTTTGTCTCTCTGAGACTCGGTCCACTCAGATGTGAAAGGGGGTGAATCAGAACTACCTTGAAGAGTCATTGCGAGAATTAGAAGCGATGGATGTGAAAGCACTTTGAAAACTATAATTTGCTCTATGGAAGCTCAATTTTATGAGGATGGTTGTTCATAATAACTGGTATCATGTAAAAGCCATGTGTCTAGAACCTGAGCTGAAATAGCTTTTTGTACCTTTAAATGGTCTATTGGATTTACCAGGGATGGGATCACCTGTGCAATGTTCTCAGGTTGAGGGCCTGGCCCTGGGCAGTACGTGCTGAGTTGGCCGAGGGGAGGTGACAGGTTGATGTTAGTTGGACCCCCAGACCATGTCATGAAGGCTTTTCAGGTTAGCTGGGTGTCCAGATTCCCAGGCTGCTCTAGTGCAACCTGAAGAGGCCTGTCCTGAGCCCAATGTAGGGGTTCAGTAATCCTTGTCTTCTGATGAGTAAGTCAGGTCGTGTTCATTCCGTCAATCTGCAAACAATTCTCAAGCATTTACCATGTGCCATACCCAGTGCGAGGTGCTGTGAGTACAGAGAGGAATCATTCAGAGATGCTACTTGGAGGTGCTTATACTCTGGGAAATAAACCAAACCACAAGCAGAGCCGCCTTGTGAGGCTTCTGGATGGTTCTAGCTCCTACACTGACGACTCTGTAGTGTAGTGGACACAGCTCAGGGCACAGTATAGGGAGCCTAGGCTCAGCCAATTACTGTCTGTATGTGATATTGGTTGAGGGACTTAATCACTCTGGCCCTTGGTTTCTGCATCTAGACAGTAGTAACTATATACACCTCCTACACTTGTTAAAGATATCAGAAGAGAGAATCAACATCTGGTCGAGGGTAAGCGCTCAGCTGTTTTTACTGTAGAGGGAGGGTATAACATGCACACACAGGGCAAGCCCTCTTCCAGGTGACCATACTTCCCTTCGGTTGTTGTCTATAGATGAAGAAAAAATAGGATCAGGACAAGACATTTGGTTAGTGAAAATTAACTTCTGTTGTTTTCCATCAGTAAACTCTGGGATACATCCTTTCACATGTGTTATCTCTGTAATCCCTGAAACACCCCAAGAAGGGGAATATCATACTCCCATCCTCTAAATGAAAAAGCTGAGGCTCTAAGAATCTAAAATTTCCTGCCCAAGGAACACAGCCAATCAGAGAGGGAGGCTGAGGGTTGAACCCACGTATTTTCCTTCTTACCATGTAATATGAAAATTACCCATAAGTTTTTTCCTCTCATTCTCAGTAAAGTCTAGATATTTGAACTTTTTATTTATTATTTGTCACTGCTAGCACTCATGCAGGCTGGATTACCTATAAATTGATCAAATGTCTTATTGTTTTGACCAAAGAGTATATCTGGACGGCCTTTGATTCTATAAATAATGCCATGTAAATCACTCATCTATGATTAAGACAAATTCCTTTGGGAATTTTTTTATGTTTCCATAGTGATATGCCATTGTAAACAATCACTATGGCAGATATTGTAGTCAGTGTGAGAGGGGATGAGGATAGAAATTAATATTTTTTTGAACACTTACCATTTGCCATGTATGCTACATACATTCTTCCATTCAGTCCTCAGAGGGTTCATTTATTCATTAAGGGGCTATTGGGTGCCTCGTCTGTTTCAAGTGTTCTGGGTGTTGAGCGTACAGAATCAAACAAAACACACATAACCCATGCCTTTGTGGAAAATAACATTCTCTTGGGAGTTATAAACAATAAATAGAATATATATGCCAGATGGAGAGAAGTTCTATGAAAAAAAAAAAAAGCATAGAAAGGGGAGTGTTTGTAGGATAATGGGCATTTGTCCCCATCCAATAGGAAGGGTCTCACCAAGGCAGAGGCTTTGAGTAAAGACATAAAAGAGATGAGGGAGTGAGCCTTGCTGACCTCTGGGGAAGAGTATTTCTGGAAGAAATAAATAGTAAGTGCAAAGGCCCTGAGGTAGGAGTATGGCTGGTGTGTTTGACGAACAACAAGGGGCAGAGTGTCTGGAGTGGAATGAATGAGCAAGAGACAAGGAGGACATGAGATCAAAGAGATTATAGGGGCCTGAACATATAGGGCCATGTTGACCATTGTAAAGATGTTGGCTTTTATTCTGAGTGGGATAGAAGCCACTGGAGGATTTTAAGAAGAGTGACATGATCTGACTTGTGCTTGAAAAAGATCACTGTGTCTGCTAAGAGCATGGAGACTGTGTACCAGCCTTTTGCAATAATCCAGGTAAGACAGGATGGTTGCTTAGGCTTAAGTGGCAGCTAAGAGAGAAAAAAATGGTTGGATTTGTGACATATTTGAAAGGTAGAGCTGATAGCATTTCCAGATGGATGAGATAAGGAGTATCAGAAAAAGAGAGGAACCAAGGATGACTCCAAGGCTTTTGGAACCGGAACTGGAAGAATAGAGTTACCTTTAATGGGGACAGAGATGACACCCACACATCAAGGCTTTCCCCCACATGACCCTGCCTCCTTCCAGCTGGGCAAAATCCACAAAATGATGAAATCTTCTCTCAAGTCCATAAGCAGGCATGGTGTGGATGAAAGACTCACCAAGGGCTGTGAAAAAGGACTGTCTTCCTCCCATTCAGATTAATTAGGAAGCAAATTCTTGTCGTGAAAGTAGAGTGCTCTAGTAAACCCAAGGCAAACGCTTGGTCAACTTGTTGATTATGGAAAATGGGGTTTTCTTGGCAATTTTTCCATATGTTTCCGCTGCTTTTTCCCTATCCAAGGGATGGACCTAGGTGCCAAATTATTTCTTTTTCTCCAAGTTATGTCTCCTTGGATAGCCTCTCCGATGGGTGTGGAACCACCACAGTGGTTATTCATGGTTGCCCTTTAGATTAAAAAGCATCAGCCGGGGGAAAACGAGTAACAAAAGAATGTAACCAGTTCATTGGACTCACAAATGGATAACTTCGGTGAAATGATAAGACATGGCACTGTGGCAGGCATGGATTTCACTCCGCCTTCTATGAGGAAGAAGTTTATGTGGTTAGCCACCTCTGGGACCCAGAGTAGCCAAGGCAAGGCGTAAACCTCCCAAACCGGATGTCTCTCTATCCCTCTGTCTGCAGACATTTTCTAATTCAGAGTTTTACAACAGGCAACAAAGGGATTCAATGTGATTAAATCCTCATCCTGGATTGAGAACTATATGGCTAATTCACAGTTGACTTGGGCATACTTATATATAAGATATACCGTAAGTAACATAGTGAGTTCTGGTGTCAACTCCCAATTTTCTTTCTCCGAGTAACAAGTGAAAATACGAAGCCAGTGTAGCTAACGTAAGTTTACTCATGTTTGTGTATTCATTCACTCATTCATTTAATTAACATTTTAGCAACCCTTGTGTGCCAGGCATTGTGCTAAAGTCACTAGGGTGGCTTCAAGAAACTCAGGATCTATCATGGGAAGGGTCAGAGGGGAAAGCACTTATACCTACAATATTCCAGGCATTAGGCCCTGCGGATACAGCAGTGACAAGACAGATAAGGTCCTTGCTCACATAGATGGTAACGAAAATTAAATAGGGAAACATACAAATGTGATTAGAAATATGATTTCAGAGAATGGTGTTATATAGACAAAAATGATGATAGTTGAATAGAGGCTGAATGGAGTAGAGGGTTGAGGTATTTTAGAAAGGGTAGTTAGGACAGGGATACAATGATGAGAAGGAAAATTATGCCAGAAAGAAGGAACACAAATGCGAAGGCAGTTGAGGTAGGAAGGTATGGGAAGAGAGGGGAAAGGAACAGAGAGAATGCTAGTGTGGTTAGAGCTTAGCAAATGTGGAAACTAGTGCAGGGAAATGAGGTCAAGGACAGAGGAAGGGTCCAGACCACTGGGGCTGTACAGGTCATGATTAAGGAGTTTGGTTTTTATTCTAAGTACAGTTAGAAGCTATTGGAGGGTATTATGCACGGGTTTTTTGTTTTTCTTTGTGTGTGTGTGGTACGTGGGCCTCTCACTCTTGTGGCCTCTCCCGTTGCGGAGCGTAGGCTCAGCGGCCATGGCTCACGGGCCCAGCCGCTCCGCAGCACGTGGGATCGTCCCGGACTGGGGCACGAACCCGTGTCCCCTGCATCGGCAGGCGGACTCTCAACCACTGCGCCACCAGGGAAGCCCTATGCAAGGGTTTTAATTTTAACTTTATGCAAGGCGGAGAATGGACAGCAGGGGCCAAGATGGAAACAAGGAGACAGGTAGGAGGCCATTGCAGATAAGAGAAGATGGCGACCAGGACTGGTATGTAGCAGTGGAGATAATGCGTAGTGGTCAGATTTAAGATATATTTGGAGAGAAGAGTAAGAGAAGTGGAATGTCCAATGACAGCCGCTAGGTTTGGGGCTGAGCCATTAACTTAGATAGGCAAGACTGGAGAAGGAGATTATGAATCAAGAGTGCTTTTAGGAACTTGTTAAGTTTGAGATGGCGATTAAATATCCAGGTCTGAAGCTCAGGGGAGAGGTCGACACAGGAGATATAGATGTAAGAGTCAGTAAATGTACTTGGTATCTAAATGTTGTGAATGATATTGCTGAAAAACAGCTTGAGATATAGAAGAGAAGAGGGCTCAAGATTGAGCTCTGAGGCATTCCAACATGCATACTGGAGACCATAAGGAGCGACTTACAAAAGAAACTGAGCAGCATAAGTCAAGGGAAAAACAAAACACTGATGTTTCAAAAGCCAAGAGAAGAATGTATCTCAAAAAAAGGAAAAATGGGGGCTTCCCTGGTGGCGCAGTGGTTGAGAGTCTGCCTGCCGATGCAGGGGACACGGGTTCGTGCCCCGGTCCGGGAAGATCCCACATGCCGTGGAGCAGCTGGGCCCGTGAGCCACGGCCGCTGAGCCTGCGCGTCCGGAGCCTGTGCTTCGCAATGGGAGAGGCCACAACAGTGAGAGGCCCGTGTACCGCAAAAAAAAAAAAAGGAAAAATAGTCATTTTCTTTCAAAGGCTGCAGAGTTTAATGAACATGATAATGAGTAATTGATTGCTGGATTTGGCAAAATAGAGTTGTCTTGACCATGGCCATTTTAGTGGAGGTATGTGTAGGATATATGAAAACACAACAGATAAATCATCTTGGAAATTCATTCTGAGGGAAGTAATATAGAATTTGGAATTAAAAGTTTGAAAGTAAGTTAGGCAAAGACAAGTGCTGGGGAGGAGCATTTCAGCAGAGAGCTCAGTACAATTAAAGAATCAAAGTTAGAAATATAACACTGTGGAGGGGGAGCTATAAGCAATTTGGTGGTGTTGAATCAAAAGTACTAAGCTGGAAATGGGGGAAAATTCTCTTCGAGGGCTAGATCATGGAGGATATCTGTAGGAACCACTGAAGAGTTTAATCACGGAAATGGCATTATCACACCTGCATTTTCAGCAAGATTACTCTGCAGTATGGACTGTAGCAGGCAAGACTAGAGACACAGAAACCAAAGATGGGTTGTTGAAGTGTTATAGGTGAAAGACAATGAGGATACAAACTTGAATAGCTATTTGAGGTAGAAAAGAGAGAGCATATCATGGAAATAATTGAGGATGGCAAATTGGCGTCTTGATTGTGGGTTAGTCAAAGTGCCTCCTAGGTTTTAGTCTTCAGTGACTGTGAATGGCAGTGCCGGCATCTGTGATGGGCAAAGCTGAAGGAGGATGTGGCTCAAACAGAGAACTGATAAGTTCACTTTTGCACCTGTTGACATTGAGGTGCTTGTGGGACATGCTGAAGGACTTTTCCAGTACTGAATATTAACTTGGAGTTTTGTGAAGAGGTGTGGAGATACACACACACATATTCTGGAATTATTGAGAAATATACAATGTATTTAACAATTCAAAGATATTGATAACTAGCCCTTGCTAGTTTTAGTAGCATCGTGGCAGTGTCTTGAAGAGTGAGTGGAAAGTGAGGAAGTAGAAGTTGGGTCTTTTTTTTTTTTTTTTTTGAGGCGTTTCAGCGGTTTGGATTTAGAAGAGGAGGAGCCAGATTGGACAGTCATTAAAAGGATCTGTAAGATTGAAGAGGTAATCTCACTTTTTTTTGGATGGGGAAAACTTGAAAATGTTTATTGGCTGGGGAGAAGGAATGAAAGTAATTCAGGAGGGAAGTGGGACGATTGAAAAAGTCAAGTGCAAGTTGAACTAGAGGAGGATGTACTCAGGACTCAGATGAGTGGCTGGCTGTGATCAAGAGGAAGGACAACTCAGTCTTTTACATGGCAGGAGGGCAGTTGGTGTGAGTGTAGATAAGGCAGGTAGAGGGGTTGAGAAGACTCCGTTTTCTAGAACTCTTGAAAGGCACAAGACCATTGCTAAGAATGAAGAAGGTGGGTGTTGGGTGGGGCACTTGAGATGAGTGGAGGTTTAAAAGAGCATCAGTGAGAAACAGAAAGGGGAGATGACCAAGAGCTGATGAGACTGATGAACCACTCGGGTCAATTTGGAGAGCATGAATTTGTAGAGTTCTCAGTCTGCATCGTTGCCTGCTTTTTCTAGAAGCACTAAACAATTAAAGTATAGAAGTGGAGAAAAAAATGAAAAAATACTAAATAGAAAAGAACTGAGAAAGTAGTTGATGGTCCATTATGGGACCTGGGTTGGGTAGAAAAAGATGAGAGATTAGAACACAATTGATAGAATGGGAAGATATGAATGATTTAAGGTACCAAATAGATTGAAGGACATTTGAGATCAGAATAAGATATTGAGGGACCTGGAAGATGATTTATGTGAGAAATTGAAGCTTTATATTTCTTTATATTTCACGAGGAGGAGCATTCCACGTGATGGCAAGGTCTGAGGAATGGCCACAAAAGTGAATGACTAGGTTGAAGTGAGATGGAGTGGAATTGAAGGCCACAGGGCTAATGGTATGAGGTGCTGGGTGGCTCATCAACATGGAAATTAAAGACACTCTCATGACATAGAAATTTATGTGGGTCCAGAATCCACAATGAATGAAGGGGAGGGCCCATGAAGCCAAAAGAAGACAGTGATGGGTGAGGACAGAGGTTGTAGGGATAGGAGTTTTTACAATAGGTGAACAGAAATCTGGAAGTAGCATTGAGAATCAAAGAAGACATCAAACCTACCTCCTGACACCAAACAAGGTGAAATGTGGAAGAATGAGCAGCTCTCATTTCCAAGGGCTAACAGGAAAACCGTATTTTCAGCGGGGAAGGTGGAAGGATTAATAGATTATAAGCTGAATATGGGAGAATTTGTTTATAATGGAGGATTCCAGAGGTCTTACTGGGAACGTTTGAAAGGCAGAGGAGCAGTAAGGCTGAAACCAGGAGTGAGAAAATCAGAGCAGTAAGGGGATGCAAACATGAGTAAGCAGAGATAACTATGGGGCTTTATATTTTTGACAGTAACCACTGAAGGGAAGCTGATAGAATGTGCTGGCTACAAAGATTTACAGAGAACATTGGCATAAGGTAGTAGTCTTTGAGATCTAGCAATGCTGGCATTTTGGCAGTCTGCTCTAGTGACTGATGCAGGAACAACCCTTCAAGGTCAGAGACTGGGCTATGGGCCAGATGAAGCCTCCCACTGACACAGAGACAGAGGCTTTTATCTGTGGGCACTGAATTCTCTTCCCCTGGTACGGTCAACTTTCTTCTCCTTTTCTTCCATGTGTCCCTTCCTGTTCTTCTCCCTTGCCATTCAACCGTGAATTCAATCATCTCTTTATCAATCTTTGCTTAAGCCCTTGTTCAGTGCTCACTTTGGATATAGACTTTATCAGTTGATTTCTGTGTATGCATGTTACCTACGATGTATGTATTCAGATGTCTCCTCTTCACTCTTTAGCAGGTTTACCTTGTGTCTCTCTTTGAGGGGTTTTGATGCTTTCAGTAGGAAGAATAATTCCTCATTGGCACTCAGAATGAAAAATTGACACCTTCTTCATTCCCCTCATTGGCAACAACTGAAATCTGGACACTTGCTGTGTAATTCCATTTAATTTCTTCCCATGCTGTCCCACGTCCAAAGTGTTCTTGTTTTACCACTTCACACTCTCATTTGGGCTGTGCAATAATTGTTGATAACACACAAAAGGGTACATGCTCTGCTCTGTGTCTATCTTCTCAGGTATAATTTCCGCAGCCTTGGAGTCATCTAGGCTGCTCTGTGTAAGTATGAATACTGTAAGAACCACCCAGAAGACCTGATAACTCTATACCTTTCTTAATAAAAGGCAAAGTGCAATTTAGAAATTCTGACTGCAGACATATTCCCCAGAACCTTGTCCTTACCATGCAGATCTGGGAGCATAACAGAGGGCAGAGGGCAAAGAGTGAACAGCTTTTGCTCTAGGATCGGAGGTTACTTTTGTATGACTTGCTCTCAAACATCATTATCTCTGATGCCCTGACCTGTCCAAATGCTGGAATTTCCATGCCCAGACCTACCACTGGGACCTACCTGGCTCAAACCACCTCTGCTTACTATTTAAGCTTAACCTGAACAGCATTCATCCAGTCTTGCCGGTTGCTCTGGGCTCAACCTATTGCCCTGCATTTCTAAACATGGAGAAATTGGGCTTTGGTGAGAGACGAAACTGGTCAAAAGGGCTTGAAACTGAATCTAGAGGGAAAGTGAGAACAAAAACAGCATGACAGATATCCCTACCTTTTGTTCTGTCCCTGCCAAACCATTACCCATTAACACAGATCTGGTCGTATCATCACCCTATTCCAAAGTCTTCTAGGGTTTCCTAATAACCATGGGAACAAAATTCAAAATCCTCAGCAGGACCTTCAGGGTAGTTTATTACCAAGTTTTAATCTATCACTTCAGTCCCATTTCTTGCCACTTTTCATCTTGCTCTATGTTTCAGCCACAGCGTAGTGACTTTTCCCTGAACAAAGAGGTTTTTTTCCACACTCTTTCTTCTGTCTTGCACACGTACGTACTTAGTTGCAAATTGCCTTTCTACCATCTTCTGCCGAAGAGCATCTCTACAACCTTCAAATCCCTTTAAATCTCAATGTAACCTTTCCTGGACACTTTCCTACAGCCAAAGATAAGGGCTCCCTTCCATATGTTCTTTATACACATGTCTATTTAATGTTAATATATTTCTAGGGTAGGCTGGCTGGCTAGAAAATCTTGAGCAGGAGATGAACCTGCAGTCCACAGGTGGGATTTCTTTTTCTTTAGTGAAACTTCAGTTTTACTCTTAATGCTTTCGGCCAATTAATGAGTCCCACCAAAATTATCGAAGATAATTTACATCAGTTAAATTCACCTAATTGTAGATGTTAGCCATATCTACAAAATATCTTTACAGCATCACCTAGATTAGTGTTTAACTGAATAACTGAGTATTATATCCTAGCCAAGTTGACACACAAAACTAGTGAACACAGAAAAATATATTTATTGGTATCCCATTAGAAGCAAGTTTTCAGATATTTGGCTTTTTTGTTTGTTTACAGACTTCATTGAAGTATAGTTGCTGTACAATATTATATGTCACAGGTATACAATGTAGTGATTCACAATTTTTAAAGGTTATCCTCCATTTGTAGTTATTATAAAATATTGGCTCTATATTACACATGTTGTACAATATATCCTTATAGTTTCTTTTATACCTAATAGTTTGTACTTCTTACCCCCCTACCCCTATATTGCCCCTCCTCCCTTCCCTCTCCCCACTGGTAACCACTAGTTTGTTCTCTATATCTGTGAGTCTGCTTCTTTCTTTTTCATTATATTCACTAGTTTGTTGTATGTTTTTAATTCCACATATAAGTGATATCATACAATCTTTCTCTGTCTTATTGCACTTAGCATAATGCCCACCAAGTCCATCCATGTTGCTGCAAATGGCAAAATTTTCATTATTTTTTGTGGCTGAGTAGTATTCCAGTGTGTGTGTGTGTGTGTGTGTGTGTGTGTGTGTTTGTATTTTACATCTTCCTTATACATTCATCTGTTGTTGGACACTTAGGTTGCTTTCATACCTTGGCAATTGTAAATAATGCTGCTATGAACACTGGGATGCATGTATTTTTTCAAATTGGTGTTTTTGTTTTTTTCAGTATATACCCAGGAGTGGAACTGCTGGGTCATATGGTAGTTCTGTTTTTAGTTTTTTGCGAAACGTCCATACTGTTTTCCAGAGTGGCTGCACCAATTTACTTCCCACCAACACTGTATGAGGGTTCCCTTTTCTCCACATTCTCGCCAACATTTGTTATTTGTGTTCTTTTTGATGATACCCATTCTGACAGGTGTGAGGTGCTGTCTTGTGGTTTTGATTTGCATTTCCCTGATAATTAGTGATGTTCAGTATCTTTTCATATGCCTGTTGGCTATCTGCATGTTCTCTTTGGAAAAATTTCTATTCAGTTCTTCTTTTTAGTTCTTTTCTATTCAGTTCTTTTTAGTCAAGTTGTTTGTTTTTTTGATGTTGTATGAACTGTTTACGTATGTTGGATATTAATCCCTTATTGGTCACGTCGTTTGCAAATATTTTCTCCCATTCAGTTGGTTGTCTTTTTATTTTTTCAGTGGTTTCCTTTGTTGTGCAAAAGCTTTCAAATATAATTAGGTCCCATTTGCTTATTTTTGGTTTTATTTCCTTTACATTAGGAGATGGATGAAAAAAAATATTGCTGTGATTTATGCAAAAGGGTGTTCTGCCTGTGTTTTCCTCTAGGAGTTTTATAGGATCTGGTCTTACAGTTAGGTCTTTAATCCATTTTGAGTTTTTTTGTGGTGTTTGTTAGAGAATGGTTTAATTTCATTCTTTTACATATAGCTGTCCACTTTGCCCAGCAGCACTTATTGAAGAGACTGTCTTTTCTCCATTGCATATTCTTGCCTCCTTTGTCATAGGTTGACCATAAGTGTATGGGTTTCTCTCTGGGCTTTCTATCCTGTTTCATTGATCTATATTTCTGTTTTTGTGCCAGTACCATACTGTCTTGATTACTGTAGCTTTGTAGTATAGTCTTAAGATGGGTGCATGATTTCTCCAGCTCTGTTCTTCTTTCACAAGATTCTTTTGGCTATTCAGGGTCTTTTGTGTTTCCATACAATTTTTAAAATTATTTGTTCTAGTTCTGTGAAAAATGCCATTGGTATATTGACAAGAGATTGCATTGAATCTCTAGATTGCCTTAGGTAGAATGGTGATTTTAACAGTACTAACGCTTCCGATCCAAGAACACAGTCTATCTTTCCATCTGTTTGTGTTGTCTTCAGTTTCTTTCATCAGTGTCTTATGGTTTTCCGAGTACACATCTTTTGCCTCCTTAGGTAGCTTTATTCCTAGGTATTTTATTCTTTTTGATGCAATGGTAAATGGGATTGTCTCCTTAATTTCTCTTTCTGATAGTTCTGACTGCCCTGGGATGACTATGTGAGCAGTCTGGTAGGCTTGGTTGGCCCAGTTGGTTGCAAGGCACTGCCTTGTGGAGATGCTGCTGGCTGGGGTCTAGTTATGAGGTGGCTGGCTGCAGAACTCTAGGGGACCCCAGGGCTATGGTGGCTCACTGGTGGGCAGACTCAGGGTCCAGAAGACCCCAGGGCTGTTGCCCACCCTCTGGCAGGTGAAGGCAGGTCCTGTGGTTAGTGCTGGACTACTGATAGGCAGAGCCAGGTCCTAGAGTCTGGCTGTAGGGCCCAGGGATCCTGGAGCTGGTGTCAGATCACTGGTGGGGTGGCGGGGGGCTGATTGCTGACACAGTTGGGTATGGAGTCCAGGGTGTCCCAAAGCTTGTGTTGGCCTGCTAGTAGGCAGGGCCCAGCTGGTTCCAGGGTAGGGTCTGACCTACTGTGGGTGGGATGGGTCTACATTCTGAGGGACTGTAGTTTTCTCGTGTCTAGTGTCTGCCTGCCTCGTAGTGGGTGAGGGTGATCTAGAAGCTAGTTCAGACTTCCTGGAGAGCAGGGCTGGTGCCTGCCCACTGGTGGGTAGAGCTCAGTCTTGGTCATCTGGTGGGCAAGGCTGTGTCTAGAGGCAGCCTGTCTGTTGACACATAGGCTCTGTCCCCACCCAGTTAGTTGTTTGGCCTGAGGTGTCCCCAGTACTAGTGTCTACAGGCTTTTGGGTGGGAACAGCTCTTGATGCTAATGAGCTAGAAGGAGGATCTCACAATGCGAACAACAGTGTCCACAAGGTAGAACACTCCCAAATATGACTGCCACCAGAGTCTATGTCCCCAGGGTGAGCCACAGCTGCTGTGCCCCCCCCCCCAATCTCCCCCACAGATCAGCAGTTCGGTCTGGCCCAGGTTCCTATCAAATTACGCCTTTTGCCCTGGGTCCCAGTGCATGTGAGATTTTGTGTGCACTTCACCCTAGTGAAGTTTCTATTTCTCCCAGTCCTACAGGGCTGTCAAAAAGTAAGCCCCACTTGTCTTCAAACCGCATGCTCTGGGGGCTCATCTTCCCAGTCCAGGACCCCTGGGCTGAGGAGCTTGATTTGGGGCTCATAACTCTCACTCTTATGGGAGGTACCTCTGCGATATAATTATTCTCCGGTCTGTGGTCGCCAACCCAGGGTTATAGGATTTGATGATAGCGCAAGTCCGCCCCTCCTACACATTTCATTGTGGTTCCTTCTTTATGTCTTTAGTTGTAGAAGATCTTTTCTGGTAGGCTCCAGTCTTTTTCACTGATGGCTCTTCTGCAGATCGTTGTGATTTTGATGTGCTCATGAAAGGAGGTGAGCTCAGGGTCTTTTTACTCTGCCATCTTGGACAATCTTCTCAGATATTTGGAAGCAGCTGTAGCAGAAGGATCTAACTGTGGGATATGGAGCCAGTCATTAAATTTCTTTTCTTATTATTCACATATATAGTAGCTATTAAATATCTAGAAATAATTTTAGGGATATATTCATTGCTTTTTATACTACAGGCCTTTAGGCATTTGCTTTCAAAACTAAATAGATGAAATTTCTGTTTTGTTGGAGAGTGAACAAAAACAGCTGCAAAAACTTGAAAGTAGGATTTTATGACTGAAATAAATGAGGTAAAGAAAAGTATGCTTGTAACAAATGAAAAGATTGGAAATGTCAGTGGAGAAAGAGAGATACTATTATGAAGAACCGACAGGAAATTCTAATGTAATACTAGACATAAAAATATATATTTATTCACCAAAGAAATATACAGATGGCAAATAGACATATGAAAAGATGCTCCACTGTATACATCATCAGGGAAATGCAAATTAAAACAACCGTGAGATAGATAGTACTACACATCTCTTAAAAGAGCCAAAATCTAGAACACTGACAACACCAGATGCTGGCAAGGATGTGGAGAACAAGAACTCTCACTCATTGTTGATAGGAATGCAAAATAGCATGGAAAATAATATGGAAACTTAGGAGAAAGTTTGGCAATTTCTTACAAACCTAAACATACTCTTAACCTTATGATTCAGCAGTCATGATCCTTAATATTAACCCAGATGAACTGAAAACTTACGTCCACAAAAAACACGAACATGGATATTTATAGCAGTTTTATTCAAATGGCCAAAACTTGGAAGTAGCCAAAATGTCCTTCAGTGGGTGAAGGGATAAATAACCTATCTAGGCAATGGAATAGTATTCTTTGCTAAAAAGAAATGAATGAGCTATCAAGCTATGGAAAGACATGGAGGAACCTAAATGCATATTACTAAGCAAAAGAGGCCCATCTGAAAAGGCTACATACTGTATGATTCCAATTATATGATATTTTGAAAAAGGTAAAACTAGGGGGAGAGTAAAAAGATCAGTAGTTGCCAGGGTTTGGTGGGAGAGATGGATAAGCAGAGCTCAGATGATTTTTGGGGCACAGCGAAAATATTCTGTATAATACTGGAGGACATTATGCTGAGTAAAGTAAGCCAGACACAGAAAGATACTTGTTGTACTATCTCACTTACATATGGAATCTAAGAAAAAAAAAAAAAAAGCTGAACTCACAGTAACAGAAGAATGATGGTTACCAAAGGCTTAGGGGTGGGGGAAAAGGAGAGATACTTATCAAAGGGCACAAATGTTCAGTTATTAGATGAATAAGTTCTAGAGATCTAATGCATAACACGATGACTAACGTTAATAATAATGTGTTGTAAACTTGAATTTTATAAAGAGGTAGATCTCAAGTATCCTCACCACACAGAGATATACAAACATGGGAACTATGTGCAATGATGGATATGTTAATTAGCTTGATTGTGGTAATAATTTCACAATGTATATGAATAGCAAACATATACTTTAAACATATATAATTCTCAATCATACTTCAATAAATCTGGAAAAAATAGAATTCTGTATCCAGAAAAAATAATCTTCAAAGTAAAAGTAAATATATTTTTAGAGAAAATGAAATTGAGTTCATCAGCTTCAGACTTGCACTACAAGGAGTGCAAAAGGAAGTTCTTCAGCTGATAGAAAATGATGCAAGATGATACTTGGCTCCCCGAAAAGAAGTGAAAATTATTGAGAATGATAACTATAGGGGTAAATATAAAAGTTCTTTCTCTTTCCTCTTAATCTCTTTAAAATATATATGAATAGTTAAAGGAAAACATATTGTTTTGCAGGTTGTATAATGTGTGTAGATGTAATGTTTATGAAAACTATAGGCTTAGGAATCAAAGGGACTAAATGCACTTTTACAGTTGCAAATTTTCTAAAGTAGACTTTGAAAAACAATGAATATTGTCAACCGTAAAGCAATGACCAAAAAAATGACTTACAGCCAAGACCCAGCAATCCCAGTCCTAGTTATTTACCCGAAATAAATTAAAAGAAACATAACAGCACAGTCTGGAGAGCCCAGGTGTCAATCCATAGGAGAATGGATAAGCAAATTGATATTCGCACAATAGCATACTACTCAACAATAAAGTGGACAGACTTACTACTTGTGCATGCATGACTTGGCTAATCCACAACACTATGCTAAGTGAAAGAGTCTTATACAAAGGATACATACTGCATGATTCTGTTTATATGCTATTCTAGAACAAGCAAATCTAATTTTTGTCAGAAAAAAATATCAGAACAAAGTTTATCTCCAGAGTAGTAGGGATAGTGATTGACTGGAAAGGGGGAAAAAGATAACTATCTGGGGTTATGGTAATATTCTATATCTTGATAGGAGCTTGGGTTACAACAGATGTATGCATTATCAAAACTCAACAAAAGTAAAGATTTGTGTATTTCATTGTATGTAAATTTTACATCCAAAGAAAATAACTATCAAACAACTGTTGAACTCTATTAATGATGTGCATGGTGAAGTATTTAGAGGGAAATAATAAGGGTCTGCAATTTGCTTTAAAATGCCTTAAAAATAGATAGGATGATATATGTAGTAGAGAGGGATGGATAGCTAGGGATGTAATGAATGCAGGTCTAGTAAAGGTTAATGATAGAATTTAGGTGATTTGTATACAGATGTTGATTGTATGGTTCTTTCAGTTTGCTGCCTGACTGAAAATTTTTATAATAAATGGTGGGGGGAAATGAATGGATGAGCAAGCAATCACATTTTTAGGGTTTGATTATTTGGCTATAGTTTCAGAAATGTAAGTGCTCTATTATTTATTTTTAAATATGGTACTGGGCCAAAGCAATCCTGAGAAAGAAAAATGGAGCTGGAGGAATAGACTCCCTGACTTCAGACTATGTTTCAAAGCTACAGTAACGTATGGTACTGGCACAAAAACAGAAATATAGATCAATGGAACAAGATAGAAAGCCCACAAATAACCCATGCACCTCTGATCAATTTAATCTACGACGAAGGCGGCAAGACTACACAATGGAGAAAAGATAGTTTCTTCAATAAGTGGTCCTGGGAAAACTGGATAGCTACATGTAAAAGAATGAAATTAGAACATTCTCTAACACCATACACAAAAATAAACTCAAAATGGATTAAAGACCTAAATGTAAGGCCAAATACTATAAAACTCTTAGAGGAAAACACAGGCCGAACACTCTCTGACATAAATAGCAGCAAGATCTTTTTGGACCCACCTCCTAGAGCAATAAAAATAACAACAAAAATAAACAAATGGAACCTAATTAAACTTAAAAGCTTCTGCACAGCAAAGGAAACCATAAATAAAATGAAAAAACCCACAGGATGGGAGAAAATATTTGCAAATGAAGCAACCGACAAGGGATTAATCTCCAAAATATACAAACAGCTCATGCAGCTCTATATCAAAAGAAACAACCCAATCAAAAAATGGGCAGAAGACCTAAACAGACATTTCTCCAAGGAAGACATACAGATGGCCAAAAAGCAAATGAAAAGATACTGAACATCACTAATTATTAGAGAAATGCAAATCAAAACTACAATGAGGCATCACCTCACACCAGTTAGAATGGCCATCAGTAGATCAGTAGAGAATTACATTTTTATATTGTCTTCCTTTTAATATGATACACCTCTGTATTTACTTAAGTATTCTTTAATGATTGTAATAAGGTTTTTTTCCATAAAAGTTTTATATAGCTTCTGTCAGATTTACTCCTTAGGACTTTATCTCCACTATTATAATGGTATCTTTAAGAATTATGTTTTCTAACTATTGATATACAGAAATAAAACTGATTTCTATTTTAAAAAAAAGTAAACAAACAATAAATGCTGGAGAAAGGGTGGAGAAAAGGGAACCCTCCTACACTGTTGGTGGGAACGTAAATTGGTGCAGCCACTATGGAGAACAGTGTGGAGGTTCCTTAAAAAACTAAAAATAGAGCTACCATATGATCCTGTAATCCCACTCCTGGGCATATATCTGGAGAAAACCATAATTCTAAAAGATACACGCAGCACTCATGTTCATTGCAGCACTATTTACAATAGCCAAGACGTGGAAGCAACCTAAATGTCCATCGACAGAGGAATGGATAAAGAAGATGTGGTACATATTTACAATGGAATATTTTTCAGCCATAAAAAAGAATGAAATAATGCCATTTGCAGCAACATGGATGGGCCTAGAGATTATTATGCTACCTGAAGTCAGACAGAAAGACAAATATCATATTATCACTTACATGTGGAATCTAAAAAAAATGATACAAATGAACTTACAAAATAGAAACAGACTTCGAAAACAAATGTATGGTTACCAAGGGGAAACGTGCGGGGAGGGATAAATTAGGAGTTTGGGATTAACATATACACGCTACTATGTATAAAATAGATCATCAACAAGGACTTACTGTATAGCACAGGGAACTCTACTCAATATTCCGTAATAACCTATATGGGAAAAGAATCTGAAAAAGAATGGATATATATGTGTATAACCGAATTGCTTTGCTGTACACCTGAAACTAATACAGCATTGTAAATCAACTGTACCCCAAAATAAAAATTAAATATGGTAGTAGGTACCATATTTTTCTACCAATAGTCATCCTACAATGAAGAGATAAAGAAATCCAGAAGTGTTTTCGGACATACCTGAAGAATCAGCTTCTGCTTGGATGAAAGAACTCCTAAAGTCTGGCTTTGAGAACCAAATGTTTCTTTTAGTATGGAAGTAGATTAGGTTAACTTCTCTTTTTTTCAAAACCCCAGGGCTTGGAGCAGGTGGAGTGTGACTTTCAGTCTGAAACGGAGATGTGCCTTCTTTATTCACCAGCCGTATCTGGAAGAATCAGTAACTTGATTGACGGAGCCCTTAATGACCTGGTGCTTTACGTTGCATAATAGTGCTGCAGGTGTCTTTCAAAAGGATGTTTCAGATAGGACAGTGAGCCCCCTTCCTTGGTAAATCATACTTCACCATACACAAATAAGTTCTTTGTTTGGCCTGGGGAGTGTGTTTAAAAATCTACCAACTCCACTTGGACTTACAGCTGTCTCAGACAGTTCTATTTTTCTTTCTGATGACAGACACATTTATACCTGTTCTTCACCCAAAATCTTTCTTTTGCCTGAAATAAGGTAGTAGTTCTATAGTTCAAGAATTTCACTTTATTCTAAGAGATAAAGCTTATTTTCTAGCTTCTGTACTGTTGATTTGAAAATTAGGCGATGGTGTTTCACAAGTCCTGGATTTGATTTGGCTTGGAGAAAGGTTGTGGTCTCCTGGAAATAGTGGTGATTGTCTGGGAGGTATCTGAACTGAGCCCCTCTCTCTGTAGAATAAGAACAGAATATTCATGAACAGACTCATATGGTGGACAGGAACCAATAGAAGAACATTGATGGGCCGAGGTGAATATACTGTACTGATGGTAATAATTTTAGACTCTTACTTGGGAACGAAAATTGAAAAAAGTTTGAAATGGATATTATAACTCCTAGGAAGAAGGTAATTTCCTCCTTCACATCTACCTTCTCCTCCCTTTCTTACCTCGTTTCTTCCTTCTTTTCTTCCATCCCTTTCTCCTAGTGCCAACAAACTATAGGATATGTATTGCTATATATAATATGTATTATATATAATATTCATATTACATCTTTTTATAGGTAGGCAGATGTCAATCTTGCTGATTTTCGAATAATGAATCATGAACACAGGAGGCTGGAACCATCACCATGAACACTGCTTGGGTACAGAATTAAAGAGGCATGTTGCAGAAAGATGAATGAGAGTCTTCACCCCAGAGGCAATACAGTTATGGACAAATTCTTTTTTGAAAATTGTATTGGCTTGTTTGTTTAGATCCTGTCTTCTTCCCCCAAATTGGATGTATCTTAAAATATACATATACCATAATATTCTCAAGAATAAATAAAAATCATGGAGAGAGAAGTAAATACAGGTATAAAAATACTAGTAAAATATAATTATAATAAAATATTACAGTTAATTGTGCATTTCTATAAGCTAATGTAAAAAAATCATGAGTCATATAGTCCTTTTTAACAGGATAAAGCAAAATGGTTCTTTAGTAAAGAAAACCTTTGCCTGTGCTAAATTTTAAAGAAATTTAATCATTCATACTATGCATGAATATTTATGGTACTCTTTAGTTGAAAAAGCTCTCTTCTTTTTTTCCCACTAATACAAGTTTATAAGTATTTTTGTCTCATTTTACAGAAGAATAGATTGAAGGTCAGAGAAATATGGTTTGGTAACCAGTAAATTACAGAGTGGGAGTTCCAGCCTATATCTTTTAACTCCAAATCTTGTGCTCTTTTCACATCACCATGTCAGAGACATTGGCCACAATAATGGATGCTGTTTTCAACAGTACATTTATTGAAGATGCAGGAATGGAGATAGCATATGACCATTTCCTGTATTGGCCCTTGGTTAAAAGCTGAGGGCATAGAGGTTAAAGCAAAATTCATTGAGTGACTTGCTGTTTTGGATAATTTACTGAGGTCTAGGTATTCTGCTTTTCAATTCAAATTTATGTGAGTTTAGGACTTCAGAATAACTGAAGGAATTGAGGCAAGATGTGCTCCCCAGACTAAAAATCTCATTATTATTTTCTTGATTGGAAATTGTATCAATCAGGATCCCTGCAGGAAAGAGATGGCACCACTCAAACTGGGTAATTGGAGTTGAATAAAAGGACTCTTTACAAAGAAGCAGGCAGAATTTAGGGAAACCAACATGGACCAGTGCAGGACTTCCAGAGAGGAACCAGTCAAGGAATAGCACCCCTACAGGAAGGGAGCTAGAGGAACAAATTCTTTGATCAATTCACCAGTCTCCTGCTGGGACTCCCATTGAATGACCTCAACAGAAAGCTAGAGGACATGGGAGCCCTTTGATACATTCCATATAGGTCAGTGTTCAGAGGCAAAGAGCAGGGTGGAGAACGGTGGTGGGTGAACCTGGAGGCGCACACAAGCACGAAAATGGGTGGACGTTGGTATAGGAATGAGTTCTCTGGAAGAAGCAAACAGAACAGAAGTTTGGTAAATGCTGATCAGAGAAAGACCTATCTGCTCTCAATCACAGCTGGGATGGTTTTCATATAGATTAAGTTAAAGAAGGGAAAAAAGAAAAACTTTTCTTGAACACCAGTATATTCCAGGTACTGTGTAGGTCATTTCTATAGGTCTGCTTATTTACTTCTTGCAATAATAACTGGATATAATAATCACCATTACATATGTGGGAAAGTAAGGCTCAGAGAGGCTAAGAAATTTATACTATAAAACAGCCAGTAAATAACAAATCTGAGATTCCAATGCAGCATTTTCTAACATCGAATCTTGGACTTTCTTCAGTTTTGCAATTTTCCTGCCCACTTTATATGTCACCACAGGAAAGCAGTAACACTTCTGCACTGAAGCAGAAGCTTAATGTTTCTGAAGAAGCAGTTTTAGATTACTTATATATACAAACCAGGGTTCAATCAAGACCAAAATTACCACTCAAGACTATGGTAGAGCGTATTTAAATTTGGAAACTTCAAAGACAATAATGAGTCATATGCCTTCCCCATAATGATAGCTGCCATTTACTGAATATTTAAAATATAGACCATTCACTTTCTATGCATTAAATTAATTCATCCTCATATCAATCATATAAAGAGAAAATTTGAAAGTGAAGGATAGAAGGAGAATGAACAAAGTAAAAGGGTTAGGGACAGAAGCTAGACTTCTCTGAATAAACCTTGTCCCTACAATCACAAAGCAAAATAAAATAATGAAAAAAACATTTAAATTCCCCCAAAACAGAAGAAAAAAACTTTTAATTTGATATAAATTTGTGGGCACAGCCCAATAGAGAGGAACATTTTCAAGTGATTTAAAACAGAGTAGTTTATCTGTACATCTTTAGAGAGATGTACCCCAAGGACAAAACCGCCCAAAACTGGAAAAAGAAATTCTGAAAATGGTGTAATAAAATTATGAGTAATAATATTGATATTGTTATTCTGAAACTATTATACAATGTATTTTGTATACATAATTAATATGATATAATATAGTAAAGTAATATCACTTTAACATAATCACTGTCATTAGGACCTAAGATTTTTAGTATAGTAGAAAAAGAAATATACAGGGGGACCTTGAAGATGGCGGAAGAGTAAGACGCAGAGATCACCTTCCTCCCCACAGATACACCAGAAATACATCTACACGTGGAACAACTCCTACAGAACACCTACTGAAGGCTGGCAGAAGACCTCAGACTTCCCAAAAGGCAAGAAACTCCCCACGTACCTGGGTAGGGCAAAAGAAAAAAAGAAAAAACAGAGACAAAAGAATAGGGACAGCTCCTGCACCAGTGGGAGGGAGCTGTGAAGGAGGAAAGGTTTCCACACACTAGGAAGCCCCTTCGCGGGCGGAGACTGCAGTTGGGGGAGGGGGGAGCTTCGGGACCGCGGAGGAGTGCACAGCGACGGGTGCGGAGGGCAAAGCGGGGAGATTCCCGCACAGAGGATCGGTGCTGACCGGCACTCACCAGCCCAAGAGGCTTGTCTGCTTACCCGCCGGGGCGGGCGGGGCTGCGAGCTGAGGCTTGGGTTTCGGTCAGAGCACAGGGAGAGGACTGGGGTTGGCGGCTTGAACATACCCTGAAGGGGTTAGTGCACCACGGCTAGCCGGGAGGGAGTCCGGGGAAACGTCTGGAGCTGCCGAAGAGGCAAGAGACTTTTTCTTCCCTCTTTGTTTCCTGGTGTGCAAGGAGAGGGGTTTAAGAGCACTGCTTAAAGGAACTCCAGAGACGGACGCGAGCCGTGGCTAAAAGCGCGAACCCCAGAGACGGGCGCAAGCCACGGCTAAAAGCGCAGACCCCAGAGACGGGCGCGAGCCGCGGCTAAAAGCCACAGACCCCAGGGACGGGCGGGAGACGCTAAGGCTGCTGCTGCCGCCACCAAGGGGCCTGTGTGCGAGCACAGGTCACTATCCACACCCCTCTTCCGGGGAGCCTGTGCAGCCCGCCACTGCCAGGTTCCCGGGATCCAGGGACAACTTCCCCGGGAGAACGCACGGCGGGCCTAAGGCTGGTGCAACATCACGCCGGCCTCTGCCACCGCAGGCCCGCCCCGCACGCAGTGCCCCTCCCTCCCCCCCGGCCTGAGTGCGCCAGAGCCCCCGAATAAGCAGCTCCTTTAACCCCGTCCTGTCTGAGCAAAAAACAGACGCCCTCCAGCGACCTACACGCAGACGCGGGGCCAAATCCAAAGCTGAGCCCCTGTGAGCTGTGAGAACAAAGAAGAGAAAGGGAAATCTCTCCCAGCAGCCTCAGAAACAGCGGATTAAAGCTCCACAATCAACTTGATGTACCCTGCATCTGTGGAATACATGAATAGACAACGAATCATCCCAAATTGAGGAGGTGGGCTTCGAGAGCAAGATCTATGATTTTTTCCCCTTTTCCTCTTTTTGTGAATGTGTATGTGTATGCTCCTGTGTGAGATCCTGTCTATATAGCTTTGCTTCCACCATTTGTCCTAGGGTTCTATCCGTCCATGGTTTTTTTAAAAATATTTTTTCTTAATAATTTTAATTTTAGTAACTTTATTATACTTTACCTTCTTTCTTTCTTTCTTTCTTTCTTTCCTTCCTTCCTTCCTTCCTTCCTTCCCTCCTTTAGACAACGAATCATCCCAAATTGAGGAGGTGGTCTCTGAGAGCAAGATTTATGATTTTTTCCCCTTTACCTCATTTTGTGAGGGTGTATGTGTATGCTTCTGTGTAAGATTTTGTCTGTATAGCTTTGCTTCCAACATTTGTCCTAAGGTTCTATCCGTCCCTTTTTTTTTCCTAAATAATTATTTTTTAATTCAATAACTTTATTATACTTTATTTTATTTTACTGTATCTTCTTTCTTTCTGTCTTTTTTCCTTCCTTCCCTCCTTCGTTCCTTCCTCCCTCCCTCCCTCTCTCCTTTCTTTCCTTCTTTCCTTCTTGCCTTCTTTCCTTCCTTGCTTCTTTCTTTCTTTCTTCCTTCCTTCCTTCCCTCCTTTCTTTCTTTCTTTCTTCATACTTCTACTAATTCTCTCTACTTTTTCTCCCTTTTATTCTGAGCCGTGTGGATGAAAGGCTCTTGGTGCTCCAGCCAGGAGTCAGGGCTCTGCCTCTGAGATGGGAGAGCCACCTTCAGGACACTGGTCAACAAGAGACCTCCCAGCTCCACATAATATCAAACGGTGAAAATCTCCCAGAGACCTCCATCTTAACACGAGCATCCAGCTTCACTTAACGACCAGCAAGCTACAGTGCTGGACAACCTATGCCAAGCAACTAGCAAAACAGCAACACAACACCACCCACTAGCAGAGAGGTTGCCTAAAATCATAATAACGCCCCAGACACCCCAAAACACACCACCTGACGTGAACCTGCCCACTACAGAGACAAGATCCAGCCTCATCCACCACAACACAGGCACTAGTCCCCTCCACGAGGAAGCCTACACAACACACTGAACCAACCTGAGCCACTGAAGACAGACATCAAAAACAGCGGGAACTACGAACCTACAGCCTGCAAAAAGGAGACCCCAAACACAGTAAGATAAGCAAAATGAGAACACAGAAAAACACACAGCAGATAAAGGAGCAAGATAAAAACGCACCAGACCTAACAAATGAAGAGGAAATAGGCAGTCTACCTGAAAAAGAATTCAGAATAATGATAGTAAAGATGATCCAAAATCTTGAAAATAGAATGGAGAAAATGCAAGAAACAGTTAACAAGGACTTAGAAGAAATGAAGATGAGACAAGCAATGATGAACAAACAATAAATGAAATTAAAAGTACTCTAGATGGGATCAATAGCAGAATAACTGAGGCAGAAGAACGGATAAGTGACCTGGAAGATAAAGTAGTGGAAATAACTACTGCACAGCAGAATAAAGAAAAAAGAATGAAAAGAACTGAGGACAGTCTCAGAGACCTCTGGGAAAACATTAAACACACCAACATTCGAATTATAGGGGTTCCAGAAGAAGAAGAGAAAAAGAAAGGGACTGAGAAAATATTTGAAGAGATTATAGTTGAAAACTTCCCTAATATGGGAAAGGAAATAGTTAATCAAGTCCAGGAAGCACAGAGAGTCCCATACAGGATAAATCCAAGGAGAAATATGCCAAGACACATATTAATCAAACTGTCAAAAATTAAATACAAAGAAAGCATATTAAAAGCAGCAAGGGAAAAACAACAAATAACACACAAGGGAATCCCCATAAGGTTAACAGCTGATCTCTCAGCAGAAACCCTGCAACCCAGAAGGGAGTGGCACGACATACTGAACATGATGAAGGAGAACAACCTGCAACCAAGACTACTCTACCCAGCAAGGATCTCATTCAGATTTGATGGAGAAATTAAAACCTTTACAGACAAGCAAAAGCTGAGGAAGTTCAGCACCACCAAACCAGCTTTACAACAAATGCCAAAGGAACTTCTCTAGACAAGAAACACAAGAGAAGGAAAAGACCTATAATAACGAACCCAAAACAATTTAGAAAATGGGAATAGGAACATACATATTGATAATTACCTTAAATGTAAATGGACTAAATGCTCCCACCAAAAGACACAGATTGGCTGAATGGATACAAAAACAAGACCCTTATATATGCTGTCTACAAGAGACCCACTTCAGACCTAGAGACACATACAGACTGAAAGTAAGGGGATAGAAAAAGATATTCCATGCAAATGGAAACCAAAAGAAAGCTGGAGTAGCAACTCTCATATCAGACAAAATAGACTTTAAATTAAAGACTATTAGAAGAGACAAAGAAGGACACTATATAATGATCAAGGGATCCATCCAAGAAGATGATATAACAATTGTAAATATTTATGCACCCAACATTGGAGCACCTCAATACATAAGGCAAATACTAACAGCCATAAAAGGGGAAATCGACAGTAACACATTCATAGTACGGGACTTTAACACCCCACTTTCACCAGTACACAGATCATCATAAATGAAAATAAATAAGGAAACACAAGCTTTAAATGATACATTAAACAAGATGGACTTAATTGATATTTATAGGACACTCCATCAAAAACAACAGAATACACATTTTTCTCAAGTGCTCATGGAACATTCTCCAGGATAGATCATATCTTGGGTCACAAATCAAGCCTTGGTAAATTTCAGAAAACTGAAATTGTATCAAGTATCTTTTCTGACCACAATGCCATGAGACTAGATATCAATTACAGGTAAAGATCTGTAAAAAATACAAACACATGGAGGCTAAACAATACACTACTTAATAATGAAGTGATCACTGAAGAAATCAAAGAGGAAATCAAAAAATAACTACAAATAAATGACAATGGAGACACGACTCAAAACCTATGGGATGCAGAAAAAGCAGTTCTAAGGGGGAAGTTTATAGCAATATAAGCCCACCTTAAGAAGCAGGAAACATCTCGAATAAACAACCTAACCTTGCACCTCAAGCAATTAGAGAAAGAAGAACAAAAAAACCCCAAAGCTAGCAGAAGGAAAGAAATCATAAAAATCAGATCAGAAATAAATGAAAAAGAAATGAAGGAAACAATAGCAAAGATCAATAAAACTAAAAGCTGGTTCGTTGAGAAGATAAACAGAATAGATAAACCACTAGCCAGACTCATCAAGAAAAAAAGGGAGAAGACTCAAATCAATAGAATTAGAAATGAAAAAGGAGAAGTAACAACTGACACTACAGAAATACAAAAGATCATGAGAGATTACTACAAGCAACTCTATGCCAATAAAATGGACAATCTGGAAGAAATGGACAAATTCTTAGAAATGCACAAGCTGCCAAGACTGAATCAGGAAGAAATAGAAAATATGAACAGACCAATCACAAGCACTGAAATTGAAACTGTGATTAAAAATCTTCCAACAAACAAAAGCCCAGGACCAGATGGCTTCACAGGCGAATTCTATCAAACATTTAGAGAAGAGCTAACATGTATCCTTCTCAAACTCTTCCAAAATATAGCAGAGGGAGGAACACTCCCAAATTCCTTTTACGAGGCCACCATCACCTTGATACCAAAACCAGACAAGTATGTCACAAAGAAAGAAAACTACAGGCCAATATCACTGATGAACATAGATGCAAAAATCCTCAACAAAATACTAGCAAACAGAATCCAACAGCACATTAAAAGGATCACACACCATGATCAAGTGGGGTTTATTCCAGGAACGCAAGGATTCTTCAATATAAGCAAATCTATCAATGTGATAAACCATATTAACAAATTGAAGGAGAAAAACCATATGATCATCTCAATAGATGCAGAGAAAGCTTTTGACAAAATTCAACACCCATTTATGATAAAAACTCTCTGGAAAGTAGGCATAGAGGGAACTTACCTCCACATAATAAAGGCCATATATGACAAACCCACAGCCAACATCGTTCTCAATGGTGAGAGAGTGAAAGCATTTCCTCTAAGATCAGGAACAAGATAGGGTTGCCCATTCTCACCAGTCTTATTCAACATAGTTTTGGAAGTTTTAGCCACATCAATCAGAGAAGAAAAGGAAATAAAAGGAATCCAAATCGGAAAAGAAAAAGTAAAGCTGTCACTGTTTGCAGATGACATGATACTATACATAGAGAATCCTAAAGATTCTACCAGAAAACTACTAGAGCTAATCAATGAATTTGGTAAAGTAGCAGGATACAAAATTAATGCACAGAAATCTCTGGCATTCCTATATACTAATGATGAAAAATCTGAAAGTGAAATCAAGAAAACACTCCCATTTACCATTGCAACAAAAAGAATAAAATATCCAGGAATAAACCTACCTAAGGAGACAAAATACCTGTATGCAGAAAATTGTAAGACACTGATGAAAGAAATTAAAGATGATACAAATAGATGGAGAGATATACCATGTTCTTGGATTGGAAGAATCAACATTGTGAAAATGACTTTACTACCCAAAGCAATCTACAGATTCAATGCAATCCCTATCAAACTACCACTGGCATTTTTCACAGAACTAGAACAAAAAATTTCACAATTTGTATGGAAACACAAAAGACCCAGAATAGCCAAAGCAATCTTCAGAACGAAAAACGGAGCTGGAGGAATCAGGCTCCCTGACTTCAGACTATACTACAAAGCTACAGTAATCCAGACAGTATGGTACTGGCACAAAAACAGAAAGATAGATCAATGGAACAGGATAGAAAGCCCAGAGATATACCCACGCACATATGGACACCTTATCTTTGATAAAGGAGTCAGGA
The DNA here is from genome assembly GCF_059928025.1 of Delphinapterus leucas. NCBI lineage: Eukaryota > Metazoa > Chordata > Mammalia > Artiodactyla > Monodontidae > Delphinapterus > Delphinapterus leucas. The sequence continues at coordinate 98,537,579 of NC_143134.1, forward strand.
ATGTACAGTGGAGAAAGGACAGCCTCTTCAATAAGTGGTGCTGGGAAAACTGGGCAGGTACATGTAAAAGTATGAGATTAGAACACTCCCTAACACCAAACCCAAAAAAAAACTCAAAATGGATTAAAGACCTAAATGTAAGGCCAGAAACTATCAAACTCTTAGAGGAAAACATAGGCAGAACACTCTGTGACATAAATCACAGCAAGATCCTTTCTGACCCACCTCCTAGAGAAATGGACATAAAAACAAAAATAAACAAATGGGACCTAATGAAACTTCAAAGCTTTTGCACAGCCAAGGAAACCATAAACAAGACCAAAAGACAACCCTCAGAATGGGAGAAAATATTTTCAAATAAACGAACTGACAAAGGATTAATCTCCGAAATTTACAAGCAGCTCATGCAGCTCAATAACAAAAAAACAAACAACCGAATCTAAAAATGGGCAGAAGACCTAAATAGACATTTCTCCAAAGAAGATATACAGACTGCCAACAAACACATGAAAGAATGCTCAACATCATTAATCATTAGAGAAATGCAAATCAAAACTACAATGAGATATCATCTCACACCAGTCAGAATGGCCATCATCAAAAAATCTAGAAACAATAAATGCTGGAGAGGGTGTGGAGAAAAGGGAACACTCTTGCACTGCTGGTGGGAATGTGAATTGGTACAGCCACTATGGAGAACAGTATGGAGGTTCCTTAAAAAACTACAAATAGAATTACCATATGACCCAGCAATCCCACTACTGGGCATATACCCTGAGAAAACCATAATTCAAAAAGAGTCATGTACCAAAATGTTCATTGCAGCTCTATTTACAATAGCCCGGAGATGGAAACAACCTAAGTGCCCATCATCGGATGAATAGATAAAGAAGATGTGGCACATATATACAATGGAATATTACTCAGCCATAGAAAGAAACGAAATTGAGCTATTTGTAATGGGGTGAATAGACCTAGAGTCTGTCATACAGAGTGAAGTAAGTCAGAAAAAGACAAATACCATATGCTAACACATATATATGGAATTTAAGGGGAAAAAAATGTCATGAAGAACCTAGGGGTAAGACAGGAATAAAGACACAGACCTACTGGAGATTGGACTTGAGGATATGGGGAGGGAGAAGGGTGAACTGTGACAGGGCGAGAGAGAGTCATGGACATACATACACTAACAAACGTAAGGTAGATAGCTAGTGGGAAGCAGCCACATGGCACAGGGATATTGGCTCGGTGCTTTTTGACCACGTGGAGGGGTGGGATAGGGAGGGTGGGAGGGAAGGAGATGCAAGAGGGCAGAGAGACAGGAACGTATGTATATGTATAACTGATTCACTTTGTTATAAAGCAGAAACTAACACACCATTGTAAACAATTATACCCCAATAAAGATGTTAAAATATATATACATATAAAATCAAAGAATTTAAATAAAACCTCTATATCATCACTGGAAATGGAAATATCAGTACATATTTATAACATATAGCATTGTACACTTAAAAGACTTAAAAATAATATAACAGACTTGGTACCAAGAAACACCACCAGCATACAAAATTGTTATCTGAATATCTTTTCCTACTGGAGGAGACAGATCGGAGAAGTGACAGATTCTACCTGTGACAGAAAATGTACAAGATGAGCTTAAAACACTTTATTATACCAGAAAGTAAAGAAGCTACCAGAAACTATTGGAGCCATGCCAAAAGGATTCAGGAGGCAATGTAAAGAGACTCCCACTGGACCAAGATGAAGCATTTTATGCATCTAAAAACATAATGAAATTTATGGGTTAAAACACATCAAAAATGTGAAAAATCAATGATAACATGTGCCATTTAAAAAGGAAAAAACACAAATGGGACCTAATTAAATTTAAAGGCAAAGGAAATGATGGACAAAGCAAAAAAGACAATCTACAGAATGAAAGAAGATATCTGCAAATGATATGACCGATAAGAGGTTAATAGCCAAAATATGTAAATAGCTCCTACAACTCACTATCCAAAAAAAAAAAACCCAATTAAAAAATGGGCAGAAGACCTGAATAGACAGTTTTCCAAAGAAGACATACAATGACCAACAGGCACACGAAAAGATGCTCAACACTGCTAATCATCAGAGAAAGGCAAATCAGAACCACAATGAGATATCACCTCACACCTGTCAAGAGTGGCAATCATCAAAAAGACCACAATTAACAAATGTTGATGAGAATGTAGAGAAAAGGTAACCCTCATATTATGTTGGTGGGTATGTAAACTGGTGGAATCACTATGGAAAACAGTATGAAGTTTCCTCAAAAGACTAAAAATAGAACTACCATATGATTCAGCAATTCTACTCGTGGGTATATATCAGAAGAAAATGAAAACACTAATTCGAAAAGTTACATGCATCCCAATGTTCATAGCAGCATTATTTATAATAGCCAAGATATGGAAGCAACCTAAGTGTCCATCAACAGATAAATGGGTAAAGAAGATGTGAGATATATATATTTATACACACACACACACACACACACACACACACACACACACACACTGGAATATTACTCAGCCATAAAAAAGAATGAAGCACTGCCATTTGCAACAACATGGATGGACCTAGAGAGCATTACACTTAGTGAAATAAGTCAGAGAAAGACAAATACTCTGTTATCACTTATACATGGAATCTAAAAAATAAAAACAAATGTATATAACAAAATAGAAACAGACTCACAAATACAGGAACAAACTACTGGTTGCCAGTAGGGAGAAGGAAGGGGGAGTATGGGATTAAGAGGTACAAACTACTGTGTATAAAATAGATAAACAACAAGGATATATTGTACAGCACAGGGAAATACAGCGATTATTTTGTAATAAATTTAAATGGAGTATAATCTATAAAAGCATTGAACCAGTATGTTGTACACCTAAAACTAATATTTAAAACCAACTATACTTCAATTTAAAAAAAGGGGGGAAAAGTCAGTGACAAACGAAGTATGCTAAAGAACGAATTCTCAATATTTTTCTGAAAGCTGGTAATTAGAGAAAGAATCAAGTGTCATACCTGCTTTTCCTATACAACCTCAGGATAACCAAATACCTGAGGTTTATTTTTATAAAAGTATCCCAGCTAATAAATAACAGAGAAAGAATTAGAAGATTACCATTTTGCAAACCTCGAATACAATAGTGGATTTAGGTAACTATAATCAATGGCTACTAACATCACACAAAGAGAGAAAAGCGGACATCACGTACGTCCTGTTGGAATTATGAAATACATTCTAGGAAGTATTTTTTTGCCAAACCATTGACATAAGTCATATCAAGCTCTGGATATAACTATCAGTTTATGGGAAATACAGTGGTAGAAGAACATGTTAAATATTACCATAGAGTTGGTAATCAACAAAATCCAGAATGTGAGAAATACTACAAAACATCACTAATAACTCGATTTCTTCACAAATAAATTGTAAGGAAAGCAAAAGAGGGAGGAGAAGCTATAGTTTAAAAAAGATCTGAGAAATCCATAAAAATGTAATGTGTGAATATTGTTTGAATCTTGATTCAAAAAAAAAGCAACCTTTAAAAACAAATTTATGAGATAATTAGGAATATTTGACACTGGATTTTTGATATTAAGAAATTACTACAAATATTTGAGTAGATTAATGATATTATAGTTATGTTCTTCAAAAGAATTCTTACTTTTAGAGATACTTACTTAACTAAAGAAATGAGATGTCTGTGATTTGGTTCAAAATACTAAAGGGGTTTGGGGGTTGGAGTTATGTGGGAGGGTTGACAGAACAGAAGTTACTCTTGTTTCTTTTTTTTTTTACATCTTTATTGGAGTATAATTGCTTTACAATGGTGTGTTAGTTTCTGCTTTATAACAAAGTGAATCAGTTATACATATACATACGTTCCCATATCTCTTCTCTCTTGCGTCTCCCTCCCTCCCACCGTCCCTATCCCACCCATCCAGGTGGTCACAAAGCACCGAGCTGATCTCCATGTACTATGCAGCTGCTTCCCACCAGTTATCTATTTTACGCTTGGTAGTGTATATATGTCCATGCCACTCTCTCACTTTCTCACAGCTAACCCTTCCCCCTCCCCATATCCTCAAGTCCATTCTCTAGTAGGTCTGTGTCTTTATTCCCGTCTTACCCCTAGGTTCTTCATGATATTTTTTTCCTTATATTCCATATATGTATGTTAACATACGGTATTTGTCTTTCTCTTTCTGACTTACTTCACTCTGTATGACAGACTCTAGGTCCATCCACCTCACTACAAATCACTCAATTTCGTTTCTTTTTATGGCTGAGTAATATTCCATTGTATATATGTGCCACATCTTCTTTATCCATTCATCCGATGATGGACACTTATGTAGTTTCCATCTCCTGGCTATTGTAAATAGAGCTGCAATGAACATTTTGGTACATGACTCTTTTTGAATTATGGTTTTCTCAGGCTATATGCCCAGTAGTGGGATTGTTGGGTCATATGGTAGTTCTATTTGTACTTTTTCAAGGAACCTCCATACTGTTCTCCATAGTGGCTGTACCAATTCACATTCCCACCAGCAGTGCAAGAGTGTTCCCTTTTCTCCACACCCTCTCCAGCATTTATTGTTTCTAGATTTTTAGATGATGGCCATTCTAACCAGTGTGAGATAATGTCTCATTGTAGTTTTGATTTGCATTTCTTTAATGATTAATGATGTTGAGCATTCTTTCATGTGTTTGTTGGCAATCTGTATATCTTATTTAGAGAAATGTCTTCTGCCCATTTTTAGATTCGGTTGTTTGTTTTTTTGTTATTGAGCTGCATGAGCTGCTTGTAAATTTCGGAGATTAATCCTTTGTCAGTTCGTTTATTTGAAAATATTTTCTCCCATTCTGAGGGTTGTCTTTTGGTCTTGTTTATGGTTTCCTTGGCTGTGCAAAAGCTTTTAAGTTTCATTAGGTCCTCTTTGTTTATTTTTGTTTTTATTTCCATTTCTCTAGGAGGTGGGTCAAAAAGGATCTTGCTGTGATTTATGTCACAGAGTGTTCTGCCTATGTTTTCCTCTAAGAGTTTGATAGTTTCTGGCCTTACATTTAGGTCTTTAATCCATTTTGAGTTTTTTTTTTGGGTTTGGTGTTAGGGAGTGTTCTAATCTCATACTTTTACATGTACCTGTCCAGTTTTCCCAGCACCACTTATTGAAGATGGTGTCATTTCTCCACTGTACATTCCTGGCTCCTTTATCAAAGATAAGGTGACCATATGTGCGTGGGTTTCTGTCTCTGCTTTCTATCCTGTTCCATTGATCTATCTTTCTGTTTTTGTGCCAGTACCATACTGTCTTGATTATTGTAGCTTTGTAGTATAGTCTGAAGTCAGGGAGCCTGATTCCTCCAGCTCCGTTTTTCGTTCTGAAGATTGCTTTGGCTATTCTGGGTCTTTTGTGTTTCCATACAATTGTGAAATTTTTTGTTCTAGTTCTGTGAAAAATGCCAGTGATAGTTTGATAGGGATTGCATTGAATCTGTAGATTGCTTTGGGTAGTAGAGTCATTTTCACAATGTTGACTCGTCAAATCCAAGAACATGGTATATCTCTCCATCTATTTGTATCATCTTTAATTTCTTTCATCAGTGTCTTATAATTTTCTGCATACAGGTCTTTTGTCTCCTTAGGTAGGTTTATTCCTGGATATTTTATTCTTTTTGTTGCAATGGTAAATGGGAGTGTTTTCTTGATTTCACTTTCAGATTTTTCATCATTAGTATATAGGAATGCCAGAGATTTCTGTGCATTAATTTTGTATCCTGCTACTTTACCAAATTCATTGATTAGCTCTAGTAGTTTTCTGGTAGCATCTTTAGCATTTCCTATGTATAGTATCATGTCATCTGCAAACAGTGACAGCTTTACTTCTTCTTGTCCGATTTGGATTCCTTTTATTTCCTTTTATTCTCTGATCACTATGGCTGAAACTTCCAAAACTATGTTGAATAAGACTGGTGAGAGTGGACAACCTTGTCTTGTTCCTGATCTTAGTGGAAATGGTTTCAGTTTTTCACCACTGAGGATGATATTGGCTGTGGGTTTGTCATATATGGCCTTTATTATGTTGAGGTAAGTTCCCTCTATGCCTACTTTCTGCAGGGTTTTTATCATAAATGGGTGTTGAATTTTGTCGGAAGCTTTCTCTGCATCTATTGAGATGATCATGTGGTTTTTCTCCTTCAATTTGTTAATATGGTGTATCACGTTGATTAATTTGCATATATTGAAGAATCCTTGCATTCCTGGAATAAACCCCACTTGATCATGGTGTATGATCTGTTTGATGTTGGATTCTGTTTGCTAGTATTTAATGTGCTGTTGGATTCTGTTTGCTAGTATTTTGTTGAGGATTATTGCATCTATGTTCATCAGTGATCAATATCACTGTAGTTTTCTTTCTTTGTGACATCCTTGTCTTGTTTTGGTATCAGGGTGATGGTGGCCTCGTAGAATGAAATTGGGAGTGTTCCTCCCTCTGCTATATTTTGGAAGAGTTTGAGAAGGATACATGTTAGCTCTTCTCTAAATGTTTGATAGAATTCACCTGTGAAGCCATCTGGTCCTGGGCTTTTGTTTGTTGGAAGATTTTTAATCACAGTTTCAATTTCAGTGCTTGTGATTGGTCTGTTCATACTTTCTATTTCTTCCTGATTTAGTCTTGGCAGGTTGTGCATTTCTATGAATTTGTCCGTTTCTTTCAGGTTGTCCATTTTATTGGCATAGAGTTGCTTGTAGTAATCTCTCATGATCTTTTGTATTTCTGTAGTGTCAGTTGTTACTTCTCCTTTTTCATTTCTAATTCTATTGATTTGAGTCTACTCCCTTATTTTCTTGATGAGTCGGGCTAATGGTTTATCAATTATGTTTATCTTCTCAAAGAACCAGCTTTTAGTTTTATTGATCTTTGTTGTCATTTCCTTCATTTCTTTTTCATTTATTTCTGATCCGATTTTTATGATTTCTTTCCTTCTGCTAACTTTGGGGGGTTTTTGTTCTTCTTTCTCTAATTCTTTAGGTGCAAGGTTAAGTTGTTTATTCGAGATGTTTCCTGTTTCTTAAGCTAGGATTTTATTGCTATAAACTTCCCTCTTAGAACTGCTTTTGCTGCATCCCATAGGTTTTGAGTCATTGTGTCTCCATTGTCATTTGTTTCTAGGTATTTTTTGATTTCCTCTTTGATTTCTTCAGTGATCACTTCGTTATTAAGTAGTGTATTGTTTAGCCTCCATGTGTTGTATTTTTTACAGATCTTTACCTGTAATTGATATCTAGTCTCATAGCGTTGTGGTCAGAAAAGATACTTGATACAATTTCAGTTTTCTTAAATTTACCAAGGCTTGATTTGTGACCCAAGATATGATCTATCCTGGAGAATGTTCCGTGAGCGCTTGAGAAAAATGTGTATTCTGTTGTTTTTGGATGGAGTGTCCTATAAATATCAATTAAGTCCATCTTGTTTAATGTATCATTTAAAGCTTGTGTTTCCTTATTTATTTTCCTTTTGGATGATCTGTCCATGTGTGAAAGTGGGGTGTTAAAGTCCCGTACTATGCATGTGTTACTGTTGATTTCCCCTTTTATGGCTGTTAGTATTTGCCTTATGTATTGAGGCGCTCCTATGTTGGGTACATAAATATTTACAATTGTTATATCCTCTTCTTGGACTGATCCCTTGATCATTATGTAGTGTCCTTCTTTGTCTCTTCTAATAGTCCTTATTTTAAAGTCTATTTTGTCTGATATGAGAATTGCTACTCCAGCTTTCTTTTGGTTTCCATTTGCATGGAATATCTTTTTCCATCCCCTTACTTTCAGTCTGTATGTGTCTCTAGGTCTGAACTGGGTCTCTTGTAGACAGCATATATAAGGGTCTTGTTTTTGCATCCATTCAGCCAATCTGTGTATTTTGGTGGGAGCATTTAGTCCATTTACATTTAAGGTAATTATCGATATGTATGTTCTTATTCCCATTTTCTTAATTGTTTTGGGTTTGTTATTGTAGGTCTTTTCCTTCTCTTGTGTTTCTTGCCTAGAGAATTTCCTTTAGCATTTGTTGTAAAGCTGGTTTGGTGGTGCTGAACTCCCTCAGCTTTTGCTTGTCTGTAAAGGTTTTAATTTCTCTGTCAAATCTGAATGAGATCCTTGCTGGGTAGAGTAGTCTTGGTTGCAGGTTTTTCTCCTTCATCACTTTAAATATGTCCTGCCAGTCCCTTCTGGCTTGCAGAGTTTCTGCTGAAAGATCAGCTGTTAACCTTATGGGGATTCCCTTGTGTGTTATTTGTTGTTTTTCCCTTGCTGCTTTTAATATGTTTTCTTTGTATTTAATTTTTGACAGTTTGATGAGTATGTGTCTTGGCATGTTTCTCCTTGCATTTATCCTGTATGGGACTCTCTGTGCTTCCTGGACTTGATTAACTATTTCCTTTCCCATATTAGGGAAGTTTTCAACTATTGTCTCTTCAAATATTTTCTCAGTCCCTTTCTTTTTCTCTTCTTCTTCTGGAACCCCTATAATTCGAATGTTGGTGTGTTTAATGTCTTCCCAGAGGTCTCTGAGACTGTCCTCAGTTCTTTTCATTCTTTTTTCTTTATTCTGCTCTGCAGTAGTTATTTCCACTATTTTATCTTCCAGGTCACTTATCCGTTCTTCTGCCTCAGTTATTCTGCTATTGATCCCATCCAGAGTACTTTTAATTTCATTTATTGTGTTGTTCATCGTTGCTTGTTTCATCTTTAGTTCTTCTAGGTCCTTGTTAAATGTTTCTTGCATTTTCTCTATTCTATTTCCAAGATTTTGGATCATCTTTACTATCATTATTCTGAATTCTCTTTCAGGTAGACTGCCTATTTCCTCTTCATTTGTTAGGTCTGGTGGGTTTTTATCTTGCCTCTTCTTCTGCTGTGTGTTTTTCTGTCTTCTCATTTTGCTTATCTTACTGTGTTTGGGATCTCCTTTTTGCAGGCTGCAGGTTCGTAGTTCCTGATGTTTTTGGTGTCTGTCCCCAGTGGCTAAAGTTGCTTCAGTGGGTTGTGTAGACTTCCTGGTGGAGGGGACTAGTGCCTGTTTTCTGGTGGATGAGGCTGGATCTTGTCTTTCTGGTGGGCAGTTCCACGTCTGGTGGTGTATTTTGGGGTGTCTGTGGACTTACTATGATTTTAGGCAGCCTCTCTGCTAATGGGTGGGGTTGTGTTCCTGCCTTACTATTTGTTTGGCATAGGGTGTCCAGCACTGTAGCTTGCTGGTCGTTGAGTGAAGCTGGGTGCTGGTGTTGAGATGGAGATCTCTGGGAGATTTTCACCGTTTGATATTATGTGGAGCTGGGAGGTCTCTTGTGGACCAGTGTTCTGAAGTTGGCTCTCCCAGAAGTTACTCTTAATTGTTACTTGTTGAAGATGGGAGATGGGTATGTGCGGGGTAGATTTCATTATATTTCTGTTTACATATATATTTGGACTGTTACACAATAAGGTTTTAAAAATGTGTTTCTATAGATGGGATTGCCAAATTCCACATGTGAAGGGTTCAGAGATTTATATATTTAAGAAAATTGTTTTAAATTAAAAACAAAGAGCTCATCCAGTCATCAGTTTAAAACTGTTCTTCCACAAATCCTTTTACATGTAATGGGTATGAAGCTTGGTCTAGAAACTCCAGTATGTAAGAGAAAGAACTTCTTCAAAAATTTTCCTGAAACTCAATGTAGGTTCTATTTAAGGATCCAAAGAGTGGAAATATATGGAAATTTAATTTCAGTCAATTGAGGATTACCCCCTATTTTTCCCTGGGGTGCATCCAAATTCAGGGGACTTACCATATTGCTATGGTCTGGGATTAAGGGGCATCTGGTCCTCAGTGTCATTTGGCCATGCTGACGTCTGTGGAAACATCTATCATGCCATCTGATCCTTGATCTTCAGTACATGCAGATCACCAGGAATCATCCCTTTTCCAATCCTCAAAGCTCCTTCAAGCCTGGCTTTTTCTAGTTGATAATTTGGTCTCCCTCTCAGATGCAAAGGAATCATTGTGACTACACCAGGATGTGTATAGAGAATTTTTGCGAGGTTCTCCCGGCCCTGTCTGCCTGGATACACAGCTACTCCTTCTTTGGGGTCTTGCCTCTCCCAAGGACTCTACCCTAAATGGAAGCACGCATCTCCTGTGCTCTTGCATTCCACGGATTTTCTGGGGTTTCGTATCATTCCTTCCACCATTGGCCCTCAGTCCCACACATGGTCAGTGAAGTCAGTGGGCAGGATGTCTTCCAGGCACCTACTAATGTCGACTGCACCTACCTTTCCCTTCACTTTCTTCTCTTTCCCATCTCAAGAACACCATTCTAGTCTCAGAAGCAGGAAGCATTGTTTGTATTTTTTAATCTGCTCTGTCATTTCTATTTCCCTGAGAGCTAGGCATTTGAAATTCAAAGGCCAAAATGAGACTCTTATCTCCTTTCTGAAACAACCCCTTCCCAATGGGAATGAATGGGCTGCCTAAGTGTAGAGCTAGGCAAGGGAAGGGAAGGTAATGATAATAATACTAACATATTTTTGAAAATACTAACAGCAACAAACATTAAGTGGCAAGCACTATTCTCGTATTCTAGTAATTCTAAGTATTAATTCATTGGATCCTCATAACAACCCTATGAATTACTATTACCTCCATAACGTAGATCATGAAACCGAGGCACAGAGAGGTTAACTTACCTGACCAAGGTTGCAAAGGTAGTAAGTGGTAGCATTGGAATTCCAATCCAGGCAGTCTGGCTCCAGATCTGTGCTCTCTAAACCATTCAGAAAGATAGGCTGGGAAAAAAAAAAAAAAGCCCAATACATTTGAAAATGCTAGTTGAGGTCTTTTTTGCATGTATATTCCATTTTTGTAAATCATCCAAAATATAAAACCAGCTGCCTCTTTATCATTTTCTTTTCTTCATCCACATACAGTGTAGATAATGTGGAAAAAGAAGGAAACTTCATATTTACTGGAGTCGCACAGATACATCTCACTAGAGCCCTGGAATTTACATGCTTAAGTTTCCATTTTATTTTAGACGAGGACTCTAACCTTTAGTTTAACTAATGTTCTGATGGACCCACAGTGAGGACGTGGGAGTGCTGTGATGCAAACCCAAGCCCACCCAATTGACCAAGGTCATGCTTATTCTCTGACCACACCAAAGAGCTGAGCTGCGTCTTGACCTGAAATTGAAGGTGGACAGTTGCAAGGCCCCTACGAGCATCTGACCCTGCCAGGGGAGAGGAGATTCAGGCCGTGGGCCTGTCAAACAGATACCTTTTCACCAGCTGGGACTCTGCTTGCCTTTACACAGCATTAATGAAAAGGCTAGGGGAGTAACAGATGGAACACACTTGAACCTTCCAATCAGGGTTCTTCGATCCCCTTCGGCTCCTCTCCGCAGCCGTACCTCATCTGCATTAAAAAGCCCTGTGGCTGTTTCTCAGCTGCTTCCCGTCAGCCCACATAACGTCCTTTCCGGCACTCCTCTGGGAGAGCCCTGTGGCCTCCTGTAATAGCAGACTGAGGAGGGTGCGAATAATTAGAACTTAAATTGTCAACTCAGACTCTCAAGTCAGTCACACAGAAAATGCACCAGCTTGACATACGATGCAGTCTCATTTTATGGAAATAAATGATCTAAACTGCTTAGTTTGGGGCAAAAGTTGATAGCGTACTTTATGTGTCCCAATCACTCATTTTTATGGGAACAGAAGCAACCTCATTGATTAAGATGAATTCTTCAGAGCCAACATCAGCAAACTCGACTTGCGTTGTTCGTGGAGTCCCGTTCATTTAACTTTGGCTTTTCTTCTCTTCCCCTCACACACCATCAGAAATGATACATTTAAGTCAAAAAGGTGTTTGTAGATGTAAATGTATTTAGGAATAAAGTTGCTCAGGTATATAAACGACTAATTGTTATTGAGACACGACTGTATATGGCAAACTTGTTATTGGAATTCTAAATTGATGCACAGAAAACACACACACACAGATACACACACCTTGACTAAGGTTAAACTGCTCTCCTCCCCTTCTTGTCATAATAACGTAATGATAGTACTGTCATTATAAATATTTGGAGGTTTTCTGCATCTTGATAATTGACGGATTCTGAATGTTGGAGAATAATTTTTAAATCAGCGCAAGTGTCATGTTCAAAGTGTTTCCTTGGATTTTGAGAATGAAAACCGGAACCATCTTGTATGTCTTAGGAAATGAGCGGGAAGCAGGAGAGAGGCAAATACACCCAGGGCTCTGTTATTTCCTAGGTCTTCCGCCGGTAAATTGAAAATGGTACCTCCCCTCTGTGAATCTACCACCCTCCACATGCTTGGCCCGAATGCCATACACCTGCTCAGCATCAGCCGGAACCCAACGGAGCGTATGGCAGCTCACATATTGCCTCGTCCCAGGATGGATTGGGAATGCTGGTCACCTAGGCTCTGTTTTCAAGTGGTGTGAAAGCAGCTGTGGGAAGCCCAGAGAATGACAGGCTCTCACTGCTCTTCTTACCAGTGGGAAAGAGGAGCGAGGGGAACAGAAGGGAAATGTTTTCAGATACCCAGCAGCTCTGACTTGACTGTTCTGTAAAAGAACACACCGCACACTGGCTTTCCCCTCTGTGAGCAGATGCATTAGCAGGGAAACCTTGATTTTTTTTTTTTTTTTAAAACTGCTAGTCGATGGTAGTAGGCAGAATTATGGCCCCGAAAGAGATCCAACTTCGAATCCCCTGAGCCTGTGACTATGTTATCTTACGTGGCAAAGCAGAATTAGATATAGCAGATGGACTTAAGGTTGCTAATCGTCTGCCTTGCAAATAGGGAGATTATTCTGGATAAACTGGGTGGGCCCAGTGTAATCACAGGGGTCCTGAAATGAGGAAAAGGAGGCGGGAAATGTCAGAGTAATAGTATGTGAGGACTTGACCAGCTGTTGCTGGTTTTGAAGATGGAGGAACAACAGGTCCTCTAGACAAGGAATGTGGGCAGCCTCTGGAAGCTGCAAAGGGCAAAAAACAGATCTCCCCTAGAAGCTCCAGAGAGGAACAAAGCCCAGCCCACACCTTGATTTTAGCCCAGTGCGACCCAGGTTGGAACTCTGAACTACAGATGCTAATAGAACAATGTGCCTTGTTTGGAGCCACAGGTTGTGCTCATTTGTCATAGCAGCAGTAAGAAACTGGTAAGTGGAGTTCTGGCTTGAGCTGTGGTTCTTAGCTTTAGAGTGCATTAAAATCAGCTGGGGAGCTTTTAAAAGTCCTCATGCTGGGGCCATGCCCCAGAGAAGTCATGTCAGAATCTCTAGGAGTGGGACCCCAAAATCAGAATTTTATAAACTCCCTGGTGATTTCAATGCACAAGCAAAGTTGAGAAGCAATGATTTAGTGGATAGAACCCCCAACAGTGTTTGGAGTCAAGAAAGCTGGGTTCAAATTCCACTTCTATCATTTCAAGATTGAGCTCAGTTTATTTCACCCACATATTAAGTGCACATGTACACATATATTTGTGTCTATAAAATATAAACGTATACATGTATGTATATGTATGCACACACAAACAGCCCTTCTGTGAAATGGGAAGTTATTTGTGAGGTTTTACATGTAAAAGCGTCTAGCAGAGAATAAATGCATGTAATGAAAGTTATTTTAGTACGAGTAGTTGAGAGCTACTGAAGGTATTTTTTACAATCCTTCTCTGGCAACATCAAAAAATGTGTTTACAATGAAATACTACTCAGCCATAAAAAAGAATGAATTAATTCCATTTGCAGCAACATGAATGGACCTAGAGATTATCATATTAAATGAAGTAAGTCAGATGGAGAAAGACAAATGTCATATATTATGGCTTGTATGTGGAATCTAAGAAAAATGATACAAATGAACTTATTTACAAAACAGAAATAGACTCACAGACAGAAAACAAACTTAAGGTTACCAAAGGGGAAAGGGGAAGAAGGATAAATTAGGAGTTTGGGATTAAAATATACACACTACTATATACAAAATAGACAACCAACAAGGACCTACTGTATGGCACAGGGAACTCTGCTCAATATCTTATAATAACCTATAGCAGAAAAGAATCTAACATGTATATATGTATAGATATATAATTGAATCACTTGGCTGTATATCTGAAACTAACACAACATTGTAAATCAACTGTATTTCAATTTAAAAAATTTTAAATGTGTTTATTTTCCTATTTTATATGTTTCTGGGCCTGTGTGCCTCAAAGTATGCCTTCTAATGTGGGAGCCATACTTAAATGTATGTCAGATCACTGACATCTTGGGAAAAGCAAGATTGTTTTGTAAAAGTCTTTTTCATGATATTAAAACACTTAATCGGTCCTCACCAATTAAGCTCTCAGGCTCAGGGTGCCTGCTGTGACCTCAGGCCATTTCCTTAACCTTGTTCCAGCCTCCGTTGCCATGTTTATAAAATAGGGACCCCAAGTCTCCTCCTTCCCATAGTTGCTGTGGGGATTAGAGGCAGCAAATAGAAAGTATCTCGCACAATGCCTGGCCTGCAGTCATGACTTTATAAATGAAAAGTTTATAGTACTACAGGTCAAGTCCAAATCTAAAGAAGGGAATGGAAGAATGAAGTGGAAATGCAGTGGGGGTGGGAACAGGACAGTGAGTGGCTAGGCAGGGGGTCAGCGAAGACACTCAGGGCTGCGGCTGGGCCAGAGGTCCATCGTTTCGCACCTGCCCGGCAGGTGTGGCAGAGGTGGCTACAGCTGTGTACAGGGGCTCTGGCCTGCTGAACACCGCGCTCTGAGCCAAGCCTCAGGAGATGTGGAGACTTAGGAAACCTGGTCGGCTTCACAGACACTTAAGAGTGCAATGGGCCAGCCCGTGCCCAGATAACGCAGGTGTTTTCAGCCACACCTCCCAGCTCCAACATTCATCCCCTTGTTCATCCCTTGAGGGCAGGGGCTGTACGGCTCATGGTTCTCTGTCATCTGACTCCCCAGCTCAGTTCTGGGCACACAGCAAACACACAGTAAAGCCTGGCTGTTTCATTTGCCCGTAAGAGTCACATAAAAAAAAAAAGAAAAGAAATGTCACACATTCTGTCCCCCTTTTGATTGCAGTAAGTGGAAAACAATGTGGCTGCTGAAACCAAGGCCCTGAGGCCGGAGTTGGGACCACAGAACTAGTGCCTGGTGAGCTCGGGCTCATGGTTCACTCTTGGCTAGTTTGCCGGTCTTTCTTAATGTCAGTTCATCTGTTTAGGGGCGATGGAGTGAGAGAAGTATCTGCTGTGTCAATCTCCCAGGACGAGTGCCCCAGTCAAGTACAATGAGTATGAAAGTTTTCCAAGAATTTGAAATCAAGTAATAATTTGGGATTCAAGGGAGGGAAAAGCTCAGGTCTGGCTGGGGAGAAAAAACTTTTTGAAGAAGCTATCTAAGGGTAGTAGCTAAAGAAATTTTCTTTAAGTTGTTCAGGATTCAGACTCTTGCAACTGGTAGAAATGCGTTAATGGTGAACATGGATTGGATAGGGCATGGGCTGTGAAGTTACTGACACCTAGACTCAAATCCCAAATGTATTCACTCACTCTATGTGGAACCTCAGCCAAGACACAACTTCTCTGACACTAGGTGTCCTTTTCTACAAACAGGAGTGATGATCTGGATAATGCAGGTCTGACAGTTAATGAACTTTCACTGTTTGCTTCTAACAGTGCCTGCAAAGTGGAATGTGAAAACTTGGCATCCTCCCCTGTTTCATGGGGCTCTCTCAAGAAGCCCAGTTGTCTAGAGGCCAGATTACACTTGGAAGTCTCCTCCTCCTAAAAGGCAATAATTATTTATTTTGGTTATAATTTTTAAAGACTTATTATAATTACATATAATTTTATATATGTTATACGTATATGTGTTTGTACATATGCATATATACATATATATAGACACTCTTACATAAAACAAAACCAATAAAGCAAAAGCTCTATTAATCCCCTTTTGAAAGAATAGGTTTCCTTTTTAAAAAATCCGTTTTCACCAGTGAAACATGAAGCCAAACTATTGTCCTATCTGACTTCAAGGATCAGACAGCTGGAATTTGTTCCCTTGAGGCACAGTCAAATCGAAAGCCATCCTCAACAGGCTCTAGAGAAATGCACTTAGCAGCTCTAGTGATTTGTGGGTTGGCAGCCTCTTCCTGGGTCCTAACTGGGGCCAGATCAGCTGCCTCCAGCCACTCCTAATATGCCCTCTTTATGCCACTCTACTGTGGTGTAGAGTCTAAGAAAGAACATGGGGCCAGGAATCAAAGGATGGCAATGCAAGGCTTCCCTGGTGGCGCAGTGGTTGAGAGTCCGCCTGCCGATGCAGGGGCACGGGTTCGTGCCCCGGTCTGGGAAGATCCCACATGCCGCGGAGCGGCTGGGCCCGTGAGCCATGGCCGCTGAGCCTGCGCGTCCGGAGCCTGTGCTCCGCAATGGGAGAGGCCACAGCAGTGAGAGGCCCGCGTACCGCAAAAAAAAAAAAAAAAAAAAAAAAAGATGGCAATGCTCACAGCCTAGTGCCTCCTGCTCCTAGCCGGTAGTACAAGGCAGGTTATGGAAACTCTGCTTCTCAACTCCCTCATCTGTGAAATGGGAATGGTATTAGTTATAATTATGTGACAGGATTGCTATGAATACTGAATGACATCATGCTTTAAAATCTTGAAGTATTTCTAAAATATGAAACATTATTAAGACATACACATAATGAAAAATGGAAGAGCATTTAGAAGATACAAGAATGGAAAATAAAAGATTTAATTACTTCCTTCTAACCACATTCCTAAGACTAATTTCATAAAATCCCCTAGGTTTCATCCTTTGCTGTTGTACAATATCTACTCAGACTGCAATTTATAGCTCTGAACGGTCTGTAATGAAGGGCTTTCATTCAACAAATATTTATCAAGCACCTACTAAGTGCCGGCCCTGATCACACCAGTGAACAAAACAGGCAGAAAGATGATGCTTCTCTGACTTTTAGAAATCGCAGGGATGGTGACTTGTGAGAGTCCTCTGACACAGTGAGGTCCCAGGCTCTTGTTTTCCTCATCTTCTGCCCAATATAATCGTGGGGCCCAGATCTCTCAAAAATCCACTACTTGGCTATAGTCCAGGGACAGGCATTTGGTATGTAAGCCAGGCCAATGTTTGGTGCTCAGAAGTTGGACAGGAACTGTGTGCTGAGTGCCAGCAATGCTGTTTGAGCACCGGTATCTGGGTTTAATTTCCACTGTCTGTCAGAGGGAAGCTTTGATCAGACCCTGCATTTTTTCACTTCTCCTAAGTGACTAGAGGCTACTACCAGCCCATTACCACTGCCTCCGTGTGAGCTCTGGGTTGGCCGTGACATCGGAGATTTATTTATATGAATTTCCCTGGAATCGCCCTGCACATGCTTCTCTCTCCCCGCTCCAGTCATGGTACAGTGAATGCTGAGGACTCAACACGGGAGTGAATGTGCGTCCAGGAAGGTAAGGGATGGGAAATGGGGCAGGGGACCCACACTACTGCAGAAGGAAGCGCAGCACAAGTAAGTGACTGCAGCTGGCTCTTAATGGCTTTTCTTCTCTGCCGTCATTTTCCTTTAAGCCCAAAAGAATCTCTTTGTAATACGTGTTAAAATTATGGTTCAGATTTCTGATGATCAAGTTACATAGATTAAAGTAATGGATACCAGACTCCGCATCAATTCAGGTATAAATATGGATGAAATGAATGTACATTATCCACTGTTATAAATCCGTGTGTTCAAGGAAAGACATAAATCTCCCAAACCTTTCCTACCTCAGGGTATGAAGGGGTTTTTTGTTGTTGTTTTTCCCAGTGCTTTCAATGAAATTATGATTTGGAGTAATTTGCTGGTTTTGTAGAAACCTCTGCATTTTTTTTTTTTTACAAGAAAGGGTAGAGTGTATTATTTATAATGGCAAGTCATTAAAATTCTCCAGGAAGTCATCATTGCGGAGGGGGCTGGAGAGGGAGGTATATGGCCTTCCAGATGTGCGTGTGTGGGGAAGGGCCGTGCATTTAGAGAAATTTATAGCACCTGGCTCCATTGTAAAGGGTTCTTGGCCTGGGGGAGTTTTTCTTTGTGCCCCTACCCACCCTGGCCCTATCAACACTTGTACAGGGAGGGGCTCAAAGGCATCAGTGCGTGATGGACACATGGCCACAGGATGTTGTGGTCTGGACGGGAAGACGGAGTTCTCACTCCTGCTAAGCCACAGGGCTGATGAAAGTGTCTGAGCTCCTGGTAGCCTGGGGCCCTCACAGGAGCAAGAAGAAGCCTCATGGTGAGCGGGAAGGAACAGAGGCAAACACTGCAGACATGCCTACCCCAGCATGTGGCTCAAGAGCTGGACATTTGGTCACCCCCGTTTTCCCCTCTGAGTTTTACAGTCTATAAAACGAAGGTGATAATATGTATTCCATAAGGCTGGGGTGAGGGCTGAATGAGACTGTGTATGTGAAGACACCTAGCTCTTCCCGCTGAAACTCCTAACCGGCAGCTTCATGGATCCACGAGCACCACTGTCCCAAATGGAACTGCATCATGGACCCCTATCCTCCTCTAGCTCTCCTCTGCTAAGGCCCCTGCTGACCCCACATGGAGGTTCAGCTGTTGCTAAAGTCCTGGGTCGTGAATGTAGAACTTAACAAGGAGGCCAGGTTCTCTCTGTGGTATTGCTCCACGCTCCCTGCTGTGCGGCGTCCAAATTAGCCAACAACCACTTTGTCCTCATTCCAGCCAGCAGAAGGGAAAATGGGAAAAATAGGGCATGCCCCTTCCCTTTAAGGACCAACCTGGAAATGACCTGCATCCTTTCCTTCATATTCTGGTCAGAACTTCGTCAGGTAGCCCTACCTACTCATGAAAGGGACTGGGAAAAGTGTCCTTTAGCTGGGTAGCCATGGACCTAGTTAAATTCCCTTACCATGGAGGAAGGGGACATAGATATTGGGGAATAATTAGCTGTCCATTCTAAAGGAGGCGGGGGGATCATAGGGAATTGTGCCAGAAACTCAAATAGAACCACATGCTTGAAGAGAGATTTAGGTTCTGTAGCGGTGGAGAAAGGAAGATTGTTACCCCATGGATCATGAAATGTGTTTATGTCCAATAATCAGATTAATTAGGATGTAGCTCTCTGGCTCAGTTTGTTAATGTAAAGATTCCAGGGGCCAAGGTACCTGGGCCTGTTCTATTACAGGTCAAGTGAGGTTGGCTTTCTTCTGCAGCCACAGGCAGTCACCCTGTGTCTACCATGCTCAGCATGGTTTTTACTTTGATACTTCCATCCCATTTCCCACGGCCTGCCACGTAGCTATTCATTCACAATTGTTGAATGAATGGACGAGTGAATGAATACACGAGTTAAAGAGTGAAGTAAAGGATGTAGAAACCGGGCAATGGGATGGAAGTGGGCACTTTCAAAAACAAAGCCAAATCAGAAGATCTAAATAGACATTTCTGCAAAGAAGGCATACAAATGGCCAACAGGCACATGAAAAAATTCTCAACAGCGCTAATTATTAGAGAAATGCAAATCACAACTACAATGAGCTATCACTCACACCGGTCCAAATGGCCATCATCAAAAAGTCTAGAGACAATAAAGGCTGGAGAGGGTGTGGAGAAAAAGGGAATCCTCCTACACTGTTGGTGGGAATGTAAATTGGTGCAGCCATTATGGAAAACAGTATGGAGTTTTCTTAAAAAAACTAAAAATAGAACTACATATGATCCAACAGTCCCATTCCTGGGCATATATATTCAGAGAGAACTCTAATTCTAAAAGATACGTGCACCCCAATGTTCATCACAGCACTATTTACGATAGCCAAGACATGGAAGCAACCTAAATGTCTATCAACAGAGGAATGAATAAAGAAGATGTGGTACATATATACGATGAAATATTACTCAGCCATAAAAAAGAATGAAATAATGCCATTTGCAGCCACATGGCTGGAGCTAGAGATTATCACACCAAGTGAAGTCAGAGAAGGAAAATATCATGTGATATCGCTTATATGAGGAATCGAAAAAAATAAACTTATTTACAAAACAGAAATAGACCCACAGACATAGAAAACTTATGGTTACCAAAGGGGAAAGGGGAAGAAGGATAAATTAGGAGTTTGGGATTAACAGATATACACTACTATATATAAAATGGATAACCAACAAGGTCCTATTGTATAGCACAGGAAACTCCACTCAATATTTTATAATAATCTATAAGGGAAAAGAATCTGTAAAAGAATATATATATGTGTGTGTGTTTGTAACTGAATCGCTGTGCTGTACACCTGAAACTAACACAGCATTGTAAATCAACTATACTTCAATAGGAAATAAATAAAACATATTGAAGCTGAAAAAATAAACAACCAAAAAACAAAACCAAATCATCTCTACTTGCCTGAGCCATCACCTCCGTTACTCTTAAGGGATGTCCTTGCTTCTCATTTATACAGAAAGAAAAAAGCAGAAACTCCCTAGTGCCCACAGCAGCCCAGCAGACTTACCAGCCTACGTGTCCCCCATTTGTTCCTTCCTTTCTGTTAAATTGAGATATTCCACCGGGATCTACAGTTCCTCCCTTCTGCCCTTCAGGGCCTTGTTCCACCATTACGCCCTCTCCCAGGCGTCTTCACATCCCTCCTTCTCTTCCAGCTCCTTCAGACCTTAAATAAGTTCATATATCCCCCATTTTTACAAAATTAAATATTCATTCAACCCCCATCCAGAGCTGTACTGTCTCCTCCTCCCCTTTCACAGCCACACTTCTTGGCTGAATTCACTGTTCCTCCTTCTTGAACCCACTCCCTTTCCATCCATCCCACTGATGTTTGGCTTCCCCACCCCTCCCACTACCCTGACACTGCTGGTCAAAGTCACTGATGATCTTCCTGCTGCAGCTGCCAAGGGCATCCTGCAGTTCTTACCTCACTTGGCCTCTTGAAAGCATTTGACCCTGTTGATCACTCCCTTTTTGAGAAGCTCCCTCCCATGGTTTCTGTAAGCCCTCACTCATCCTGGTACCTCTTGGATGCCTCTTCTATGTCTCCTATGGACTCTGTTCCCCCACTCATCATTAAATGTTAGTGTTTCTCAGGCATCTCTTCTGGGCTATCGTCTCTTCTCACTCTGCACACAGATCCCTGGATATCTCATCCACTGCCACTGTTTCTATGTATGTATAATCTATATGCACGTGATGTCCAAATATGAAATACTTCCTCTCTCTAGACTGCAGAAATAACTGTCTCCTGGACTTCTCCATTTAATTATTCTAGAGGCAACTGGAATACTTCATGTCTAAAGTTAGATTCAGGCTCTGTCATTTCCTATCCTTGTACCTTGCTTGTGTCTCATTTGTAAATTGAGGGTCATCATAATTCAGGATTATAATCTATATGCACGTGATGTCCAAATATGAAATACTTCCTCTCTCTAGACTGTTTTCCTACCTCTAGTTTCTAATAAAAATTTCTTCAGGCAGATGCTGCACATTAATTACTTTAATAATAACAGTCCTAGCGTTTTGCTTTTATAGTTGTTTACCACTTACAAAGGGATTTCACATACATGATCCCATTTGAGTCTCACGATAATTCTGTGTGGCTCAGAGTGGGTAAGTGAATTATTTAGTTACACACCAGTGTTGGGACATAAATCAGGGTCCCCTGAGTTAGCCCAGTTCCAAGGCAGGTTAAAAGTACAAAAGTTCAATCAGTGCATACTCCGACCTAGGCCTGGAACAGACGTGTGTGTGCAGATACCTCTTGGAATATTGCAAAGACTCTTAAGTCATTCTTGTTTCTTTTTGTATTCCAATGCCCAAATTCAGCTCAGTTCTCCAGTATTTTCTGATTTCTTTTTATGTGTTAGCTTTGAGCGAGGCCCTGATTTTTTTGTGAATGGACTCACAGAGTCTGAAACATCTGGATTAGAGCAGGTAGACAATCAAGCCTGACCTGTTAAAACATCAAGTGTAACTTTCAAGAGGTCTTCTTTACAGTGATAGGGGTTGTGTTACCCAGGGACAGTAGTCAGTTGTTTTGTGGAACCTTTCCGTCTATTCAGCTCCGACATCTGGCTCCCAGGACACCTGATATAGAGGATGCTGAAAGCAAAGTAGCATGGTAACTCAAGGCTTCTGCTACTCAGAGCAAGAGCTCTCATGTAATCTCATAAAACTTGCAAAAGCTGCTAGCTCATTCCCGAGACAGCCATCCTCTCTCCCATCTACTTGGAGAGGGGGAGGAAATCCAGTGTTGGTCACCCCTTCCAAAGAGGGAGCCAAGGAGATGCTCCCAAATATCCCCCAGTCTCAGGAGAGCAGAGACCTTCCTGGGAGAATAGGGGAGCTCTTCACAGGGCACTCTGAGGGCAGGCTTGGGCTAATGGGATGCCCACCAGCAGGTCCCCACTCTCCACTCTCCTCTCACAGCAGTTCCCCCCGCCCCTCTTCCCTTGCAAATGCAGAGATTGAGGGCAGGTTACATGAAAGAAAAGGGGTTCGGGGTGATGGTTAGACTAGAAAGTGAGCCTAGTGGACAGAAGGACACCATCCTACCAATCACACCCCCACCAGCATTTCTGCCTTCGCCCAGGTTCCCACAGGTAGAAAGAGAAAACTGTAGACAGCAAGTCCCTGATGAAATCAGCATAAAACTTGGCCGCAAACACGTAGGCTTTAATCTAATCCCCTGACTGATCATTGGCTGCCTTTTCAAGAAATAAGTTAGACTTGGGTACAATAGTTGAGACCTCTCGACTTTAAAGAAGTGGAAAGAGGAACTATCAGGCATGGAATGGCCCTTCAAGCCTCCTTTGTGTGTGGGAAGCTCAGAGCAGACCTCCAGATCCTGGAGGCGCCAACATGTGGGCCCATCTCCTCTCAGGGAAAGCTCCGACCTCCCTCTTCCCAGGCCCATTAGCTGAGGATGAGCTGCTCAGAAATACCCGCTCATGTGAGCCCTAGGGCTCGAGAGGGGCAGCGCCTTAGGGGGCAGGGTGCTTGCTACCGTGCCACATATTTAGTTAGAGCAGAGGTCACTCTTGCCCAGCAGTGCCTCAAATCCAACCCCTTCCGAGTCAAGCTTCTTGGGAGGGGCCTTACACAGCTGCATGCTGCTTATAATCCCAGGTGGGCTACAATCTAATTCATTTGGCTCTCAGAGGCCCCTTCCTTTCTACTTGGAGGTCCAAAATACCGATAGCACCTCCTTAGCCCAAAGGAACCAGAAGCTTACAACCCCCTCCATTAGTTAAGTACAATCAGACCTCAGGGAACATGGCACTGTCCCGAGGAGGTGCAATGTGTCACCTAACCCCAGGAAAGACAACTAGGGTCCTAGAAAGAGGCAAGTGTGAACCATCCTCTGAGAGACACTGGATGGATATGGGTGAGTTTCGTGTGGCCAAGGCCTATAACTCAAGGAAGAGAAAATGAATCTTCCAAAGGACCTATCGTTTGCCCCATTGTCTACCCCCAAAATGGTAACCTTGAAAACCCATCTTTCATCCAGTGTTATCTAAAAGGAATCCCATTTTCTTCTGTGGCTTCCTTTGCTGTTTCTAAGATGCATTAACTCAACTATCATTTCATGAATTCGTAGAATATTCAGGTGTCTGGACTACATACACCCTGGAGAGGTGAGGGTTCCATATTGCATTGCCCTTACTCTGCTAGGGAGACAAATGAATCAACTGACAATTACAATTCAGAGTGATGGGGAAAACACAGGGGATACTGGTCCAGTTGGTCTGGTAGGCAGGGTGTGAGAAGGCTTTCTCTGAGGTCTAGCACAGCACAAGTATCCCAGAAGAGTCACAGCCAAGGACAATGGTTTGGAGGAGAAATGTCATTTAGATCACTAGGGGAATTAATAGCTGACCCTCACATAGTGTTTTTAAGAAGGCACTGTTCTGAGCACTTAGTATGTACTAACTCATTTTATCCTCACAGTAACCCCATGAGGTAGTATATAATTATCATTCTCGCTTTATAGCTAAAGAAACCAAGACTCAGAGATGTTAAGGAGTTTGCCTAAGGCCATGAGAATGGCATGCCTCAGATTTTCACCCAGACGGTTTGGTTCTGCAGACCATGTTCTTAGCCTGTTCCCTCCATGGCCTCTACTACAATGATAAAAATCTCAAATCTGGAGCCAGAAAGCAGAGAATGAACAATGAATTATGAAAGGAGGAGCAGGGACTTTGTATACTATACTGAGTCCTTATTTCTCAAATAGGGGTAAAGATATTGCCAAGGGTATGTGATGACTGGTCAGGGGACATGACAAGCCATCATCCATTATTTTGTAAGTATAAATGTATAGAAAAATATCTTAAGTTTGTACTCTCAAATTATTTTGTTGACACACCACACAAAAGCAACAACAGTCAGCTACTTGATCCTACAAGCTGCATTCGATCCAATGTTTTATTACACAGGGTTTACAAAACAAAATATGCTTAATTCTATTCCTTACTAATGAATTCCCTGGTAATGCAAAAGTACAGAAAATTGTTCTCTGTGTGTATGTGTATGTGATTTGGGGCTTATTATTTTCATTTATTTTAAAGTGAATGATCTTGAATTTGAGAATATTTATCAGCGATTAAAAACGGGAAGTTTTAAGCATTAACTTGAAAGTGGTGAAAACTGCAAAATGAGCAAAATCTAGAAATAACCTGAAATCGCTGACCAAGAAAGCCATGGCCTTGCCTCACTACATACTTTAGAGGAGGAAAATGGTAGCACTAACCAATGGCACTTAGTGAACAGATAGTTCATTTCAGAAGACAGCTTTAAAAGTCTGTGCTTAAATGCTTCTTAAAATATGTACCTTGCTGTTGCGTGATTTTCTCGCTTCAAGGGGCTTAAACTTTGATGTATCTTGTGTTAAGAAGACTTTGAGCCATAAAAGCATAACTACGTATGTATTCGGCATTAACTTTTTTTTATTCCTGCAAATTTTGTAGGATAGCTATCTGAACTTTTTGAACCCCAAAGCATATTTCAGATGGGACCGATATGATGAAAAAATCAAGCAAACAAAATATGCTTAACATTTCTTTGGAGTTCAATATCAAAAATCATCTTGGGGGACTTCTCTGGTGGCGCAGTGGTTAAGAATCCGCCTGCCAATGCAGGCGACACAGGTTCGATCCCTGGTCCGGGAAGATCCCACATGCTGCAGAGCAACTAAGCCCGTGCACCACAACTACTGAGCCCGCGTGCCTAGCGCCCGTGCTCCACAACAAGAGAAGCCACCGCAATGAGAAGCCTGCGCACCACAATGAAAAGTAGCCCCCACTCGCTGCAACTAGAGAACGCCCACGCAGCAACGAAGACCAACGCAGCCAAAAATAAATAAATAAATGAAGAAATTAATTAATTTTTTAAAAAAGAAAATCAACTGACCAAAAAGAAAAAAGAAATCATCTTGAAAGGTGAAACGCAAGTAACAGGGGAAAAGATACGGCCAAATCAAGTTAAGGTCAAAAAGAGGCAACCATGCTGAAAAAGTGTCACTATTGAATGATACTATCACACACTGTTTTTTAATGTGCTCAGAAACATATTCTTGAACAAGTGGCTGAAAAACTGAAATTAATTTGATTCTTTAATATCTAGCTATATAAGACACTGAAGCTGGTTTTGTGGTCATTTTATTTGCTTTTCCTATATTATTTTTAGATGGAAAATATTTGGATTAAAATATTTGTTTGCAAAGAGTGACATGATATAAACATTTTCAAAATAATATATAAATTTAAAAATAAGTTTGTATACATATAAAATATATACATACACACATACACATATGAGTTGTGTGCTCGGATCAAAACCACCATGCACCCTCGAATACATTAGTCACCTTTGTATTATTCTCTGAGAACGCATCACCCAAAAAATACATCTCTTGAATTTCTCAGTATGTTCAATGGAGTAGAAAACTGATAAATCTTATTTAATAAAGAAAGTGGTGTGAATATTCATCTCAAGATAAAGCCAAAATGAAATGAGATGTAGCTTTGAAAACCTACTCTACTCTGCAAAATGTATATTTGTTTAACCCGAGAAATAATTGAGGCGTGATTTTCTAATGAAGGACTAAATGGATCTTTTTGTCATAGAAGGGGAGAAACATAACAGAGAGTGGGAACCTGTATAAAGTGAAGGATTTCATTGTTTTCCTCCATGATTAGATAGTGGTCCACAAATTTTGGTTCTCTGGATGTACAAACATGTTCAAACATTCTATGAACAAATGAAAAACAAAATTGAATATTTATTGACGTTTGGCAATTGAACAATGAGGATTCATTTGGGAATTTTGTTTTTGAGAATCTTATTCCACTTACATGCGATGAAAGTTACAAAAGTAATAGGAAAATGAAGAACACTCGCAGTCATGCTTCTCTGGAGAGACCATATACTTTATCATCCAAATCAGTAATGGAAATGGGTCCTATTACTTGAGAACGAAAGGTGGCCCTATTGGGCTTCCCTGGTGGCACAGTGGTTGAGAGTCCGCCTGCTGATGCAGAGGACGCGGGTTCGTGCCCAGTCCGGGAAGATCCCACATGCCGTGGAGCGGCTGGGCCCGTGAGCCATGGCCGCTGAGCCTGCGCGTCCGGAGCCTGTGCTCCGCAAAGGGAGAGGCCACAACAGTGAGAGGCCCGTGTACAACAACAACAACAACAACAAAAAAAAAAAGTTGGCCCTATTTAGTAACATGCCAGGACAATGTCATAGACCATGACTTTTGAAGTACTCCAATAAATTCTGCCACTACATATTTTGCCCTATACCCCCAGACATCTCACCCCCAAAAACAACACCAAAAAAGAATAACAAGGAAAAAAGAAAAAGAAAATATAATACAGCACCATTTCCCTGTGTGATGGTTAATTTTATGCGTCAACTTGACCAGGACATGGGTGCCCAGATATTTGGCTAAACGTTATTTATGGGTGTGTCTGTGAGGGTGTTTCTGGATGAGATTAGCATCTGAATCGGCAGATGGAGTAAAGCAAGTTGCCCTCCCCAATGTGAGTGAACCTCATCCAAGTTGTGGAGGGTCTGAATAGCACAGAAGGGTGGAGGAAGGAAGAACTGGCTCTCTGCCTGTTTGAGCTGGGACATCAGTCTTTTCCTGCACTTGGACTAGGAATTATACCCTTTGGCTCCCCTGGTTCTCAGGCCTAGGGGCTCGGACTGGAACTATATCACTGGCTTTCCTGGGCTTCCAGGTTACAGACTGCAGACTGTGGGGCTTCTCAGCCTCAGTAATCTCATTAGGCATTTTCTTATCATCAGTCAATATCTTTCTCTCTCTCTCTCCCCACCCCCATATATATATATATACACGCACACACATATAGAGAGAGAATATATATATTCTACATAGAATATATATATTCTCTCTCTCTATATATATATACACATATACATACACATATATATATAGAATATATATATTCTATTTCTCTGGAGAATCTTAATACACACTGAGATAGTGAAAGATATTGACAAGTGGACAATTCAGATGGGTCCCTTCCCTTCCATCTCTGATCTTGTACCACATGGTTGTATTTTTTTTTTTTTTTTTGCGGTACGCGGGCCTCTCACTGCTGTGGCCTCTCCCGTTGTGGAGCACAGGCTCTAGACGCACAGGCTCAGTGGCCATGGCTCACGGGCCCAGCCACTCCGCGGCATGTGGGATCATCCCGGACCGGGGCACGAACCCATGTCCCCTGCATCGGCAGGCGGACTCTCAACCACTGCGCCACCAGGGAAGCCCCACATGGTTGTATTTACCTGCTTCAATCCTTGTGAGTATTTCTCTGGAAGAGTTTGAAAAGAATGCCGCAGGCAAATGGGAATCACTGAAGGAGTACAGACCAGAGAGAGGCCTCACAAGATTTGATTCTAGAACAGTCACTCATTCTTGCTGCAGGGAAGCTGATGGAGAGAGGCGGGGTAAAAATTGAGACATGGATTCAACTGATGTGGTCAGTTGTCCAGGTGAGAAATGAGAGCCAGAGCTCAGAACCTGAATATGAGTGGAAAATATATTAAAGGTACGAAGACACTTTAACGTTTCAGGTTGTAAGTGGCTTTGGTCAACCATGGAAACTCTTTCTAACCTGGTTCTATATAACTTGATGTCTAAGCTACTCCTAGTCAATTGACTCAGTGTTTCAAGGCTCCAGTTCCAAATTTCTATTGGCAAGGAACTGAAATGGCAAAGAATACCTGCTTTATTTATTTGAGGGCAGAAGATGGGTTCACCAGATATGAATGTGGCAATCCAGACCTATTTCCAGGTAATGGGGTATTCAGAAAATGGAAGTATGGCATGTTTTCTTTAATAAACATCTGAATATGAAATAGGAATTGGGTTCTAAGCATAGCATAGGAGGAAGAAGAAAAATGAAATAGAAGGAAATTAACATTTGTTAAAAGGTGGCAATGTGCAAGGCACTTTGCACATCTGTTGCTTTTGTTCTTTCCCCTGAGGTAGAACAATTCTTCCTGCTTTATAGATGGAGTGAGGTAAATTTCCCACAGTTATGTGGCTGTTAACAAGATTCCAAACAGGTATATCTGTCTTGAAAATACAAGCTTGTCCCGGCCTCTGCTAGACGCTGTTCGACCTAGCATGCACGGATGACTAGCTTTGGGACCACCCTTCTTGGAATAACATTTTGCTTCCTGGCAAGAAAACAGGAAGCCCCCAATATAATCTCTTAACTAGCCTCTTTCTGGAACAAGTAGGTCTTCCTCAAGTTCTTTTCATGATTAAATTGTATCCCTAAAGGCCCCAAATTAGGTCACTTGTATCTGTGAGTTCCAGTTCCACTTCACCTATTTAATTAACAAACTTTAATCCAGCGCCTTCCATATGCCAAGCCCTAGGCCATGCTACAGGCTATATCAAGGCTGACCCTGCCCTCAAGGAGCTCTCAGCATAGAAGAGAGGAGACATGGGTATAAATAATCACAATGCAAGGCAAACATAGTATCCTGTTAAAGATACATTTGGAGTGATATGGAAATTTTAGAAGAGATATCCAAGGAAAACTCCGTAGGTAAAAAGACATTTGGGCTGGGCTGGAAGGATACGCTGAAATTCAATGTATGGCATTGGTGTAAGGTGTCCCAGGTGGGGAAAAGTATAGATGGAGGCCCAGAGGCTGGTAATCAGAAGGATGGGTGGGCAGGGAACGGCAAGTAGCAGTGTAGGGATGATGAGGCCCCATCCAAAGGCGGTGAGGAACAGCCGCTGGAGTTTCTCCCCATTCTGGCACTGACATTCGAGAATTTGATTGGGTTCCCGGCTACTCTCAGGAACGGCTGTGGCAGTCTTCAAGGCTGGCGCAAGGCTCAGTCTTTCTATCTCTGTGCAGACTTCTTCCTTTTGATGAGCCCCTGGCCATGTGAAATCCACCTCATCTCCTGGTACTGTTATCAAACCTCATACTTGCATTTAAAATGGGGTCAAGAAAGAAGAGAAGAAAAGGGCAATTGATTTGTATGTTTCCGTCATTTCCTCAGGAACACACTGAGCTTTCACTCTGGGGTGACTGCGAAAGAGACCCTGCCTGTGATTAGATCTGTCAGGCAGTGGCTGTGTTACGCCGGGTACCTGGGGAAATGAAACCACGGGCAATTGCCACTGTCTGCGTGCCGGGGAGCTGTCTGCTTGCAGCACAATAATGGGCCAGTTTGTTTGCGTGTGTACAGGAGCCACGGGGCAGGGGGATGTTTGATTTGAATCAGGGTTGGACAGATGCTAAGGCCCCTTCTTAAATCTCAGATTATATGACTCTGTATATATGGACAGATGCACACCATGAAATGATGCTTAAGTGTATGTAGAGTCAAGAGGAAGGTCCTCATTTTACCCCTTGTCTTGATTATACACATTCCAAATACCACACAGCTACCAGAGTGGCACTTCCAAAACATAAATCTGACCACATCACCCTCCCTTTCTTGCTTAGAAACCTTCAATGCCCCCCCAGTTATCTAGAGGATGAAGCCCAAGCCACCCAAGACTTGCCATGACCTGGCCTCAGATCACTTCTCCAGCTTTTGACATTCCCCGTCACACTTTATGGTCCAGCCACAGTGGGCTGTTTGCAGCTCCTGCACACATCCTCCCGTTCACATTGCTTCGCTGAACCCTGCCCCCTTTCCCGCACCCCTCCCTCCGCCTCTCCTCTCTTTCTCTCTCTCACAGGTCTGTAATGTCTTTCTCAATCTTCTTGCCCAGGTAACAGCCCCCCTCCCATTTTTTTTTTTTAAGACTCAGCTAAGTTCTTATTTCCTTCAGAAACCTTCCCTGACTGCACTAGTCTCAGAGTGGTGCCCATATGTCTATCTCATCCTTAGACCATTGTATTCTAAACTACCTGCTTATACGAATCTGTCTGTGTAAACTGTAACCTCCTCAAGGTCAGGTACTTGATTGTTTGTATCTGTGACTCTCTAATGTTGAGCACAATGCCTGGCACAGTTCTGCACACAGTGACTGTTAGTTGCAAAAGTATCAGGTAAGATGGATGGATGGATGGACAGAAGATGGAAATGTGTCTACAAAGTAGATACGTTCCAGGATTCTCTTTCCAACCTTGATGGGATGATTAATTTTGTGTGTCAACTTGACTGGACCAACAGCTGCTGAGATAGCTGGCTAAAAATGATTTCCAAGTGTGTCTGTGAGAGCGTTTCTGGAAGAGATGAGCATTTGAATTGGTGGCCTGAGTCAAGTAGATGACCC
The DNA here is from genome assembly GCF_059928025.1 of Delphinapterus leucas. Classification (NCBI taxonomy): domain Eukaryota; kingdom Metazoa; phylum Chordata; class Mammalia; order Artiodactyla; family Monodontidae; genus Delphinapterus; species Delphinapterus leucas. The sequence goes on from NC_143134.1 coordinate 98,568,543, forward strand.
CCTCCAATGGAGGCGGGCATCATCCAATCCACTGAGGGGCTCGATAGAACAAAGAGGTGGAGGAAGGTTGAATTCTTTCTCTGCCGGGCTGCATGAGCTGAGTCAAAGGTCTACTCCTGCCTTCACACTTCTGCCTCTCAGGCCTTCAGATTCAGACTGGAACCTCACCATTGTCTCTCCAGCTCTCAGCTTCTGAACTGCATCACCACCTCTCCTGGGTCTCTAGCTTGCAGACAACAGATTGTGAGAGTCTTTGCCTCCATAATCACAAGGAATCAATACCTTATAATAACTCTAGTATAAATAAGTAGGGTGTATGTATCCGATCGGTTCTGTTTTTCTGGAGAACCTTGACTAATACACTTGGCAAGGTGTTATTTTCTTTAATTTTACAGAAGGAGCTACCGTGACACAGAAAGGCAAGTATCACACAGCTAACGCTAACCTTTAAAACTGCATTTGGAATCCCCTTTTCCTACCCTAGTGCTCATTCCTGTCCTTTGGCACCTCTCAGTGACAAAGTACCCATTGCTTCTCAAATCCTGAATTGCCTAGATTTAGAATTCTACAGCTCAAGCAAACCTGAAAGAAGATTCATCCTACCCGATCCTCCTATTTTCTCTTCTTAGTGGATTATTAAGAGCTAGAAGTGGTCAAGTGACTTGACACCTCATTCATCCTTCAACATCCTGCTCAGTCATAACCACGATTATCATCCTAAGTAAATGTAGAATTACGGCCGTGATCTACGCTGCCGAGAAGAAGGTAGACACAAGAGCCTGCGACGCAATAAAGGAAACTAACCAAATCAGCACTCTGATGAGGAGCTAATTAATCATTAAACAAATACTCATTGACTAAATACTATGTGCCAGCGACTCTCCTAAGCGCTGAGTACATAACAGTAAGTAAACAGTCTAAGTCCCTGCTGTGGGGACCTTACATGTTAATGGGAGGGAAGAGACAATAAATACATGACGAACTAGACGCTATCTTGGAGAGGGATAATAGACATTAACTGGCAAAGAGAATGGAGTAGTCCAAGAAGCACGAAGAGCATAGACAAGAACAAAGGAGGAGCATAGAAGGTTTGAGGACCTAAAAGATTTCTATGATTGGAACATGGAGATGAGAGTGTCCCCAGAAGAGACCAGAGCTGGTTAGTCAGGTCTCCGATGATGCTGAGCCTGGGTCATGTTGAATTTGTATTACGTCCTCAGGGCAAGAAAAATCACTGATGTGTTTTAAATAGGAAGTGGCGTGATTAGAAGGATATGTGTGTGTTTTAAATATCTGGTTGCTGTGTAGAAGATTGTTGGGAAGGGAACAGTAGTAACTCTGAAGAGATAAATTAGGAAGCTATCCCAGTGGTTCAGGTGAGAGACAATGGTGGCCTACACTTGGGTGGGGCAAGGAACAATGTAGAGATGTCAGGGTTGACACCTACATTGCTGTCTTGCATTTGGGTAGTTGATTATGCCACTCAATGAGAGCAATGGCACCAGGAGATGAACATATTTGGAATCGGAAGAGTCAGCAGTTCAAGAATAAAATTTTGGACATGTCATGGTTGAGATGCTCATGAGGCATCACAGTGGAGGTATCAGGTAATCAGTTCGGTTTCATGAATCTACAGTTTACAACAGATTGGAGCTGGAAATGTAAGTCTAGGAATCTTGAAATATGGAGAGGGTATGTGAAGCTATGGGAATGGATGAGTTCACCTAGGGAAAGACAGGAGAAGATGAGAAAAGTCCCAAAGAACTCCAACATGAAGAGGAGTCAGCAAAGGAGACAGAAGCAGAAGCAAAGGGGTAAAAGAGGAGATTGTAATGTTCCAGAGGCTAAGGAAGGAGAAAGTTTCAGGGAGGAAGGAGAGCGTTGAGTGCTGCTGAGATTTCAAATACGGTGCTGGCTAAAGACCGTCCATTGGATTTGCAACAAGGTGGTTATTGATCACCTTACCAAAGGCAATTCTAAAGGAGCAAGCTGGATAGAATGGGTTGAAGAGTGGATGGTAGGTGAGCATGTCCAGATACCACGTTACCATTTTTTTGAAGAGCTGGCTGTGAAAGAAAGTAGACATTTTAGATAGTAAAGTAGATAGACATTTCTATCATAAATGTGCTTAAGTGGTGAATTTTGGTTTTTTATTCAATATCTATCTACATTGCTGGGCTGTAAACTTCTTAAGATCAGGCAATAACATCTTTTTTGTTTACTTCTGCATATTCAAGAACTTTCACACTTCTCAATTCATGGTTAATCTTAGTAATATTTGATAAGTAAATGAATAAAAATGAGTAAATAAGGATTTAGGGAATAACTTGAACAATTATTTTTGGGAAATGATAAAGTTGCATTTAGAATATATTCATGTCATTGGAAGTTAATTTGTTGGAAGCAACTATATTGCCATGCTCTGTCACTATCAGGGAGAGACTTTGGGCTGAAGAAACCATAGTCCCTGGTCTGCCATTTTGGGGAAGAGAATTCCACTCTGACTGTTGTTTCCTTGAAACTTGCCCTTTTTGTCTCTCAAGCTGTTGCCTTAATTCCAGCCTTTATTATTCCTCACCTACTCTAATGCAATTTTTAAGGGCTCTATGCACCATAATCCCTTTGCTGCTATCTGTAAATCAAAAACAAAACAACACCAAACAGTAAAACCAAAGCTTATGCATATACTGATATTAAAAGAACTTGTCTCTGTATCTCACTGCTTGCAAAATTCTGGATAAATCATGTAGCAGACACAGGATCATTCACCCATGCATTAGTGGCACCCTAAGCTTGAGCTTAACCCACCTACTGAGGAATTTATTATTCCTCCAGGCTTGCTTCTCTCCAGTTCACCCTCTTCCAGAGTGATACTAACATACAGATGCGATCTTTTCACATGAAATCCTTCATTGGCTCTTCATGACCTATAGGACAAAGTTCATTCTCCTTAGCCTGGCTTACAAGGTTTTCCATTTTATGATCCCTGGAAACTTCCTGGTCTCATCCTTTGCCACAATACAGATGTAGTCCAGCCATTCTGTATTGTTCATAGTTCCCTGAATACCTCTTGGGATCTCACAGATTCCTACATTTGCATGACCTGATCTCTCTGCCTGGAATCTCTCTCCAACTTCACTCACATTCCTCCATCTCTCCAGACTCAGATAAAAATCACCTGCTCTCTTAGGCCTTCACAGAGTCTTGGTTAGGTGCCCCTCTGTGCCATTGCAGCACATTCCGGTTTTGCCTAATCTACCTACTATATTGAAACTGACCTCATCTCTTTCCCACATGACTCCTCCTAATAGTGACAGCCAGCATTCATTGACCCTTTAATGAGCTTTACGTGTGTCATCTCATATAATTCTCACAACAACCCTACGAAGAAGGTACTATCAATATTGTATTTCACATGTGACAAAGTTAAGGCCTAGTGACTTGTCCAAGGTCACACAAATAGCAAGAGATAGACCAGGAATTTGAACCAAACTACCTGACATTGAAATCCCTACTCTTAACCATTGCACCAGACTGTGAGCTTCTTGAGGGCAAGGAGTGAACCTCATTCATCTATATGTTCCCAGATCTTTGCACTAGATTTGGAACAACGAGAAGTTGGTGGATGTTTGTTGTATGAAAAGAATGAATGAATAAATTTACTTCATTATGGTTTATTTCTCTTATCTCCTAGATGTTGTTAGGAAAATCAGATTTGTGCATTTTTTTCTAATGAGAGAGTTCAAAATAGAAAGGAGTCTAGCATAAATCAGAAGGGTGAAAGCACTGGAAGCCTTTCCACATGGATGAGGAATTAGATTTGTTTGGTCTTGTGTCAAGAACTTGAATTAGGGCCAAAGGAAGAAAGTATCAGGGAAATAGTTTTTACTCACCGGGAATTAAAACATTTCACTTCCAGAGCTGTATAAAGATGGCATGGGCTGCCCAGTAAGGGGATGAGGTCCCCATTCCTGGGGGTGTGCAAGCAGAGGCTGAAGGGCCACTGGATGAGATGTTGCAGAGAAATTTTAATGATCTAATGAGGCATTTTATTGGATGACCTTGGAGCTCTTTTCCATCCAGAAATCATATGAGTCTATGAAGTAGAAAAAGGAAGGGGAAAGGGAAAGAAGTAAAATTGGAACAGATGAAGCAATATTTTTTAATTTTCCTGTTGGTGTAACTGAAAGTCTAAGTTTATGGAAGAGCAACGTTTGTGAGGATTTATCTATTAAACCAAAGAGAATAGGCAGATGGAAATAAGCTAATCGGAAGAACTTACTAGGAGGACCTTTCTCTTTAAGGGACTGATTCTGCCCCAGTTTTCTTCCACCCTTGAGGCTCCTCATTTCCACCACCTACACTGGAGGTGACTTTCCTGGGAGTGGTGGGCTTCTGTGAAATGTGAACAGGGAGAAATAGAAATGGGTACCCCTACAGTGGGCCTGTTTTGAGGGGAGACAGGCAGGAGAGATGGAAGAAATGAAGGGGAATCCCACGCTGGCTGATGGGATTAAACTTTGTGAGGAAATTCTGCGCTTCTGTAGAGGTATCAGAATTAAGGATGATGGCTCTAACCCCAGAGGCAAGGGAGAGCACCTCCACCTATTTCTAGGATCTCAGGCTTTCCCGGGCTTGTGCGAGAAAAAGAAAAGAACAAAGAGAGACCGAAGAGTGAGAAACAGCATCTGGTGGGGCAATGGCAGTCTTGGCTTGTTAGAGAGGCAAAGCCCTGGAGTGTGGGCTAGGCGGTGGCGATGGGAAGGGAAGGCAGTATCAGAGGACGCAGGGGTGCCCTGCAGGGGTGCGCAGGCCTCAGTGCCAGGAAGGGTGAGTCTGGCCTGAATGTGGTCATCTAGGCTGTGTCTGGGAGGCCTTCTAATACCAGAGAGCAGCAGGCATTAGGGGATGGAAGCTGGCATTCTAGTAACTTGACTGGTATGGCCAGAAAGGTCCCCTTTGTTACTATCTCTTTCCTGAAACCGTAACTTCTTAGTAACACCTTTAGATTTTACTTAAGCAACTTGAGGAGAAAAATCCTACCTTGTTTATGTTTGTTTCCCCAGAGTGTAGCACAGTGCCTGGGACACCATGCACTAACTAAATGTTTCTTAAATGACTGAATGAATGAATAAATGAGTGAGGAGTAATCACTACTTTTGTATTAGACACTGGATGGAGTAGGAGATGGAATCTACAAATGAGGAAGACAGCACCCATGTTCCTAAAAAGACTGATGTCAAGTGGGGAAGCTGAATACGCATACAATGGAACAAAGGCTGATGAAGGAGGAGACAGTGCTGAGTTCAGGCTGCATCTAGAAGTTACTGGACTCAAATTCCATATGAGCACATTGGGACTTGGACACCAAAGAGTCTTGCCTTTTCTCTTTTTTTTTTTTTTAAATTTATGATTGTTGATGTAGTAGACTGGCATTCTGAATAATTTAGAAAATGTTAAAAGGCAGGACAAATATAAATCATAAGCTCACCACTCAGCAGCAACCTATTATTACAATTTACGCACATTGCTTTCCAGGACCTTTTCTTTGCACTTTTTCCTTCATAATGGAGATCATATTGCACCTAGGATGTGATGTTACTTTTTCCCTTCCCCCATTTCATGTTGTTAAAATGTTCTTCCTAAGCATGACATATGACTATCGTAGTCTATCATACTTCTGTACAACTCATTAACAATTTGCTTTCTACCGGACACTTGAGTTCTTCAAATATTTAATATTATAAAAATTAAATTAGACTCCTAGAAAACTAATTCCCAATAAAGGCAGAAATCATTTTTACAGTTCTTGATGCACCTTTCCAAACTGACCTCATCTTAGTCCATTTGGACTCTGCTATAACAAATTACCACAGCTTATAAACAACAGAAATTTATTTCTCGCAGTTGTGGAGCCTGGGGAGTTCAACATCAAGGCACTGGCAGGTTTGGTGTCTGGTGAGTGCCCACTTCCTGGCTCATAGACGGCTATCTTTCTTCGCTTGGCAGAAAGAGGTGAAGGAACTCTTTGGGGCCTTTTTTATAAGGATACACATGCCTTTCATGAGGGCTCCACCCTCATGCCCTAATTGCCTCAAAGTCTCCACCTCCAAATACCATCACACTGGGGATTAGGTTTTAACATATGAACGTTCAACATATAGGGGAATGTTTAATTGAATTATGGCATATATGCTCAATGAACTGGTGATGCACGCATTTTAAAATATAATGAAATTTTTGTGGAAATATGAGAAAACAATAAGATGCTATCTATGTTTAATTATAATCATATAAATATGGTATCAATACATATGCAGGATGGAAAAGGTCAAAAGGAGAAAAGTTGCTTTAGTTGTATATAGAGGTAGACACTGCATTTATAATATAATTTTTCTTTTCTTTTTTTAGTTGCAGGTAACATTTATTGAACATATCATATTTCAGATATTATCTCTGCCACACAGAAAGCACTTTTCATGTACTATTTAGAATATTTTTCATGGCAACTCTATTATATTGTTGCTATTATTGTATCTATTTAAAAGAGGATGTAATTGAGGCTCAGAAAGGCAAAGTAACTTGTCTAAGGTCACTTGGCTAGTAAAAGGCAAAACATATACTCAAATTCAATTCTCTCTAATAGTACAACCTGGTGCTCTTAACCACCATACTATGTTGCTTGAATTCCTTTTATATTTTAAGCTGACAATTATTCATTTATTTTGTATTGTGGTAAGACATTTAACTTGAGACCTACCTTCTTAATAAAGTCTAAATATACAATACAGTGTTGTGAATCTAATTTTTCTTAAGTTTATCTTGATTTGTTTCCTCTTAATTTTCAGCCCTATGAGACAGCTATTTCCCCCTTCATCCCCAAGCAGAATGGCATATAAATGGTTCCCTAACTAAAAGGCATAGAGTAGATGTTTTCAGGGTAAGGTCAAGGTCACAAGTAATATGAGATCTTCACATATGACCTCAACCTGGGAGAGCCAAGGAAATCAGACAGCAGTTTGTTTTTCAAGTTTCAGGGAAAAAAAAAACAAAACACCTTTCTAGTCAGTTGAAGGAGGAATCCTACAGGCCTGGAGGAGCTTCACAAAGATTGGAAAGAATGTATTTGGCCAGAGAGTCCCTGGCCTGAGTAGCTGATTTTTAGGGAGAGGAAAGGAAATCCCAGATAAAACTGCAAAAGCAGATGTCACAGAGGACAATAGATATGAGAAAAAGAAGCAACGTGGTATGAAGTATCACAGGAACACTCAGATAAAAATATGTTCAGAAATACGTCTTATAGCTACCTTGTGGACATGCCAACATATTCAGGACAAAGATCAATCAAGAGAAGGAATAAAGCACAAAACTGTCAAATAAAATTTCAGAGGTATCAGTGCAGCTTGATGGGGTAGGTATCAAGGACGAAAAATGACAATTGAAAGTTAAGTGTATTTAAAAGAAATAGAAATATAGAAAAAATAGAAGAGGAAATGAAGTAGGAGAGTATGTCTGGACAGCAATGAGTAGTAAGTTAATTGAGAACCTAAAGTGGGATAAAATGAAAGAGCAAAGGAGAGAGGAACTGATGTGATACTGCCATAGAACTAGCACCTACCACCTGGTGAGAGGGAGGAAATTTATCATGCTCTCCTGCAAAGCTGGCCCAGGACTTGGAAGCCTGGGGGATTCCAATATTTCTCATCTCTTCTGGGAATCTCCATTTTTGAAAAGCAGACCATCATACTTACTTAACTTTCTTGGACATCATCTCCCGAAAGGCCAAGGAAGTAATGAAGGAAATAATGACATCAGACTCAATTGGGAGCAAGAAGGGAAACATTAATATCAAAGTGGATAACAAATTGGGAAAAGTGAGTTTTTACGGACACTTGATATAGTCATAACCTCTAGGCTTGAAATTGGCTTTTCGAAAAAGTTTAAAAAGTAGAACCTGTCATGCTAACGCATATATATGGAATTTAAGGGGAAAAAAAAATGTCATGAAGAACCTAGGGGTAAGACAGGAATAAAGACGCAGACCTACTGGAGAACGGACTTGAGGATATGGGGAGGGGGAAGGGTGAGCTTTGACAGGGTGAGAGAGAGTCATGGACATATACACACTAACAAACGTAGTAAGGTAGATAGCTAGGGGGAAGCAGCCGCAAGGCACAGGGATATTAGCTCGGTGCTTTGTGACAGCCTGGAGGGGTGGGATAGGGAGAGTGGGAGGGAGGGAGACGCAAGAGGGAAGACATATGGGAACATATGTATATGTATAACTGATTCACTTTGTTATAAAGCAGAAACTAACACACAATTGTAAAGCAATTATACCCCAATAAAGATGTTTAAAAAAAAAAAAAAAAAAAAAAAAAAAGTAGAACCTGTCATCTGAAAAATGAAAGAGGCAAAAATGAAATTCTGTTCTACAAATTAATATGGAAACTGGCTGTAAGTCTTGTCCCAGCCTGTCCCAAGTTTCTACCAAAATCCCCATGAAAATACTCACAACATGAAAACTCACAACAAAACAAAAATGGCAAGAAAATCTATTTCTACAACCTGGTAGAAATTTCACTTGTACAACAGCTTTTGGATCTGGATTAGGATGGGAAAAGTCATGGGCTGCCTGTGTGTGATCTCACAAAAAGGCAGAACAAAGGTAGGAAGACACATGTGTCTACTGCACAGCTGCCTCCTGGCCCAGAGATGTGGGCATGAGATGTGGGCATCAGATAGAGGTTAAAAGCTTGTACTGAGGGACAAATGGCTATGAATTGAACTCCATGCTGTTGACTTAGTATTTGGCCAAGTCATTAACTTTCCTGAGCCTTGGTTTCATCACCTGCAAAATGGTATTCATATAGTACTTTCCCTAAAGAGTAGCCATGAGGGTTAAATTAGAAGAACGCATTCATGCAAAGCACTAAGCACAGTGTTTGGAACACAGTAAACATTCAACAAATACTTATTATTTTTACTCCATCCTTTTGGAAGCTTGACCTCCCAGAGAACAGGAAGTTTCCCAAAGTGGTGAAAAGGAAGTGGAAGGAGGAAGGGCAATCACACATAAGACCCTAGGATATGGAGTCCCCTCCAACACTGTAGAGAGGGGAGGAAAGAGGAACAGCAGGTCTTCCGGAGTAGTGCAGCATTTGCAGAGAACCAGTGGGCAGAATAGGAAAAGAACTTCCCTCGGTAGATCTTCATCAGATTAAAAACCTGCCACACGGAGGAAACTGATCTGGGTTTGAATGCCTGTCAGCCAAGTCAAGGGTTGTCAGATGAAACAGGGAGCCAAATTAAATTTGAATATTGGATGATTTTTAAATTATTTTATAAGTATATCCCATACAATATTTTGGAATGTATTGATAGTAAAAACTTTTCATCATTTACCTAAAGTTCAGATTTAACTGGGCATCCTGTATTTTTATTTGTTAAATCTAAAGACTCAAGTTTACCCTCTGGCTGCAGTTATTAGGAAGAGGCTTGACTTGCAACGAAATGGAGAGTGAATGAAGCCACAGGAAATGCACACACTCTGACACTTGGTGAATGCTAATTGAGTATGGGTCTCTCCTCCTCTTAAAATGAATAAATAGAAAATACAAAACAGCAGCAATAAAGGGCCAATGAATGGAGGAGAAGGGAAGAAAGTAATTCTGAAGATTCTTGCAATAGAACTTTGAAAATATTAACTACAAAAGGCAGTAGAAAGGTTTAGAAATTGTTCAGTATCTCCCAGAAGGCTTGCTTTTTTTTTTTTTTTTTTTGCGGTACGCGGGCCTCTCACTGTTGTGGCCTCTCCCGTTGCGGAGCACAGGCTCCGGACGCGCAGGCTCAGCGGCCACGGCTCATGGGCCCAGCCGCTCTGCGGCATGTGGGATCTTCCCGGACCGAGGCATGAACCCGCGTCCCCTGCATCAGCAGGCGGACTCTCAACCACTGCGCCACCAGCTGGGGAAGCCCTCAGGAGGCTTGCATTTTTGATGAGGAACAGAAAATTTTAAAGGAGAGAAGTTTACAGATAACATTAACAAAGTGAAATGCAATAGATAATAGAAAAGATAGCAAGGCAGAATTCCAAAGAAGGTAAAATGTGAAGAACGAAATTTAAACAATCAGTTTTGGGGGCAGTAAGGAGCAGAATTGATGTTGCAGTAAAACAAATCAGGAAATGGGGTTGCGACTAGAGAAGCATCTCCATCCTTAGAGGAAGAGCATGGAGGTGAAATTAGGAAAAGAAAAAGATAGGTATGAGACACAGAGAATAGAGATCAAATCTCAAACCATATGAAATCAGAATAATTACAGTACAAGCAAAAGAAAACACTCAATGAAAACATTCTCAACTCCAGACCAAGATGGTGACATTGGAGCCTCCTGAATTTCCCTCCTCCGATGGCTGAACCAACTATTCAGCCACATATGTAAAAATTCCCTTTGAGAGATATCCAGAAACTAGAGGAATGACTGCACGCATAAGACAACTGAGAAAATATGGTAATAAAAGCAGGAAAGGCTGAGACACACTCTCACCATAACCACCCCCCTTCCACCGGCACAGAGCCATACAATTGGGAGGGAACCCCCAATGCCCAGCTTCTCCTTGAGAAGTGTTGGGCTTGAGCCATACATTTAGTGCACCAAATTTTAAGACTACCACACAAGAGATAGGCCCCCAAATCAACTGGCTCTGAAAGCAACTGGGACTTGCGTTCACAATCCCACAGAACTATAGCAAACAAAGAATCAGTTGTTACTGGGCACACAAGAACTCACTGAGGCTATTCCCCCAGAGGTCAGTGCAAAGGAAGTAGGCAAAATTGCCTATCTTCCAGTCTTTCCTGGAAAGGGTTTGACTGTATACTTTACAAGCTGCTTCTTGAGGGTCTGGCTCCTAATTAGCAGGCATCTAGGTGCTTCCTGTGATCCTCCTTGGAGCCCAAAAGAGCTGGTGGGCACATCCCCTGCCTTCTCCTCTGGCTCATCCCAACAATAAAAGCAAGTTATTGGTATCTCCTTGGAAGAAGCTGTCCAAATAGCTAGTACCTAAAATTTTATGGCTGCCACCTAAGGGACAGGCCCCAAATCAAATGATAGCCAATGAAGATTGCATTCCAGAATCCCACAGGACTGTAGCAAATAGGTGCAGGAATACTCCCCACCTCCGTGGATATACATGAAGACTTGACAGGGGGAGCAAGCAAAAATGCCCATCTACCAGTTTCTTCCTCGAAGAGTTTTAACTGCATACTTTCCTAGCTGCTGCCTGAGGGTCTGGCTTCTAATCATCCTGCAACTAGGTGTTGACTGCAATCCTCCTATTTGGGACACTGATGGGTTTTGACACGGCTTCAATTACTGGGAGCCACTAAGAACAAATACAGCAGTTTGGACAATCACAAAGGTTTGAGAGAATATCAAGAACTGGTCCAGGCTGATTAATAAGGTTGACCTCCTACATGAGACCAATGTGTCAAAACTGGGAGAGGTGGCTGTTTTATCTAGTGCATGGAAACCAACACAGAGAGTTAAGGAAAGTGAGGGAACAGGGTACTATGTTCAAAACAAAAGAACAAAATAAATCTCCAGACACTGATCTTAATGAAATGGAGATAAGTGATTTACCCAATGGAGAGTTCGAAAAAACAGTCATAAAGATGCTCACCTAGGTCAGAAAAGCAATGCATGAACAAAGAGAGAATTTTAACAGAAATATAGAAAATATGAAATAGCACCATACATAAATCATAGAACCGAAGAATACAGTAACTGAAAATTTTAATAGAGGAGTACGACAGCACACTAGATCAAGTGGAAGAGAGAATTAGCAACTTGAAGACAGGGCAGTGGAATTCATCCAATTAGAGGAGTAAAAAGAATGAAAATGAATGAAGATAGATTAAGGGACTTATGGAACATCATCAAATGTATAAATATGTGCGTTATAAGGGTCCCAGGAGGAAGAGAGTGAGAGAAAGGGCCAGAAAGCTTATTCAAAGAAATAATGGCTAAAAATTTCCCTAACCTGGGGAAAGAAACAGATATCCATATTCAGGAAGCCCCAAAAGTACTAAATAAGATGATGCCAAGAGTCCCACACTGAGACACATTAATGGATACACAATATACAAAGACATAAATTTTGACACAAAAAACATAAATGTTGAGGGGGGTATAAAAATATAGAGCTTTTGTATACATTCAAAGTTATCAGCTTAAAACAGACTGTTATAATGTATTTTATGTAAGCCTCATGGTAGCCAGAAAGCAAATCCTACAGTAGATACACAAAAGATAAAAAGAAAGAAACCAAAGCATACTGCTACAGAAAATCACAAAGGAAGAGGGAAAGAGAGGAAGAAAGGAACAAAAGAACCGCAAAACAGAACACAATTAAGGAAATGGCAATAGTAAGTCCATATCCATCAATAATTACTTTAAAAATAAATGGATTACCTTCTCCAATCAAAAGACACAGTGGCTGAATGGATTTTTTTTTAAAAGAGACCCAAATATATATGCTGCCTACAGGAGGCTCACTCCAGCTCTAAGGACACATACAGATTGAAAGTGAAGGGATGGAGAAAGATATTCCATGCAAATGCAGACAAAAAGTAAGCAGAAGTAACTATGTTTATAGCAGACAAAATAGCCTTAAAGCCAAAACTGTAATAAGAAACACAGAAGGGTATTATATCATGATAAAGGGGTCAATTCATCAAAAGAATATAACAACTGTAAATATTTATGCACACAACACTGGAGCACCTAATTATATAAAGCAAATACTAACAGATCTGAAGGGAGAAATAGACAACAATGCAATAGTAGTAGGGGACTTCAATCCCCCACTTTCATCAAGGGACAGATCATCAATAAGAAAACATTGGACTTAAATGACATGTTAAACCAGATGGGCCTGACAGACATATCCAAAAAATTTCATACAACAGCAGCAGAACACACATTCTTCTCAAGCACATATGGAAGATTCTCCAGGACAGACCGTATATTAGGCCACAAAGCAAATCTTAATAAATTTAACAAGATTGAAGTCATATCAAGCATCTTTTCTGAATACAATGGTATGAAACTAGACATCAGTTACAAAAGAAAACTTCAAAATTTACAAATATATTGAGACCAAACAACACACATCTGCATAAACAATGAGTAAAGAAAGAAATCAAAAGGGAAATAAAGGGGATTCCCTGGTGGCACAGTGGTTGAGAGTCCACCTGCCGATGCAGGGAACACGGGTTCGTGCCCCGGTCCGGGAAGATCCCACATGCCACGGAGCGGCTAGGCCCATGAGCCATGGCCGCTGAGCCTGCGCGTCTGGAGCCTGTGCTCCACAACGGGAGAGGCCACAACAGTGAGAGGCCCACGTACTGCAAAAAAAAAAAAAAGAAAAATAAGAAAAAGAAAAGGGAAATAAAAAAATAATCTTGAGACAAATGAAAATGGAAACACAGCCCACCACAAATTATGAGATGCAGCAAAAGCAGTCCTAAAAGAAAAGTATATAGCAATAAATGCCTACATTTGGAAAAAGAAATTGTTTATCTCAAATAAACAGCCCAACTCTAAACCTCAAGGACCTAGGAAAAGAAGAAAAAACTAAGCCTAGAGTTCGTAGAGGGAAGGAAATAACAAAGATCACATAGGAAATAAAATAGAGACTATAAAGACAATACATAAAATTAATGAAACTAAAATCTAGGTTAAAAAAGAGAAACAAGATGACAAACCTGTAGCTAGACCAACTAAGAAATAAAAGAGAAGACTCAAATATAATCAGAAATGAAAAATGGGACGTTACAAACTGAAAACAGAAAAACTAAGGATCACAGGAAACTACTATAAACAATGATATGCCAACAAATTAGATAACCTAGAAAAAATGGATAAATTCCTAGAAACATATAACCTACCAAGACTGGATCATGAAGTAATAGAAAATCTGAACAGAGCAATGACTAGTAAGGAGACTGAATCAGTGATCAAAAATCTCCCAACAAAGAAGTGTCCAGAATTACATGGCTTCACAGCTGAATTCTACCAAACATTTAAAGAAGAATTAATACCAACTTTTCTCAAACTCTTCCAAAGGGTAGAAGAGCAACAAACACTTCCAAACTCATTTTATGAGGCCAGCATTACCCTGATACCAAAGCCAGACAACGACACTACAAGTAAAGATAATTATAGGCAATTATCCCTGGTGAATATAGATGCAAATTTCCTCAACAAAATATTAGTAAACCAGTCAGCAGTACATTAAAAAGGATTATACACCATGATCAAATGGGATTTATCCCTGGGATGCAAGGATGGTTTGACATAGGCAAATCAATAACTGTGATACACCACATTAACAAAATGAATAAAAATCACATTATCATCCGAAAAGATGCAGAAAAAGCATCTGACAAAATTCAACAGACTTTCATGATAAAAACTCTCAACAAATTAGGCATAGATAGAACGTACCTCAACACAATAAATTCCATAATAAATGCCACAGCTAACCTCGTACTCAATGGTGAAATGTTGAAAGCTTTTCCTATAAAATCAGGAATAAGACAACAATGCCCACTCTCATCTCTTTTATTCAACATAGTACACGAAGTCCTAGCCAGAACAATTAGGCAAGGAAAAGAAATAAGAAGCATACAAATTGGAAAGGATGAAGTAAATTTTTCTGTTTCTAGTTGACATGATATTACATGTTGAAAACCCAAAAGACTCCACCAAAAAAACTGTTAGAATAAAAAAATTCAATAAAGTTGCAAAATATAAAATCACACAAAAGTCAGTTATGTTTCTATATACTAATGAACTGTCAGAAAGAGAAATTAAGAAATAATCCCAGTTACAACTGCATTAAAAAGAATACAATATGTAGAAATAAATTTATACAAAGAAGTGGAAGATCAGTACACTGAAAATTACAAAAAATTGATGAAAGAAATTGAAGAAGACATAAATAAATGGAAAGACATTCCATGTCCATGGATTGGAAGAACACTGTTAAAATGTTCATACTACCCATACTACCCAAAGCAATATACATATTCAATGCAATACTTATCAAAATTGCAATGGCATTTTTCATGGAAAAAGAAAAAAACAATCCTAAACTTTATTGAAACAACAAAAGGTCCCAAATAGCCAAAGCAATCTTTAGAAAGAAGAACAAAGCTAGAAGCATCACACTCCCTGATTTTAAACTATATATTACAAAGTTATAAGAATCAAAACAATTATGTTTGTGGTCTAAAAATAGACACACATATCAATGGAACAGAATAGAGACCCTAGAAATAAGCCCATGCATACATAGTCAATTAATTTTTAGCAAAGGAGCCAATAATATACACTGGGGAAAGAAGAGTCTCTTCAGTAAATGGTGTTGGGAGTGCTCACTTCAGCAGCACATACACTAAATTTGGAATGATACAGAGAAGATTAGCATGTCCCCTGTGCAAGGATGGCACCCAAATTCATGAAGCATTCCATATTTTTAGATGAACTTATTTGCAAAGCAGAAATAGAGACACAGATGTAGAGAACAAACCTATGGATACCAAGGGGGGAAGGGGTGGTGGGATGAATTTGGAAATTGGGATTGACATATATACACTACTATGTATAAAATAGATAACTAATGAGAACCTACTGTAGAGCACAGGGAACTCTACTCAGTACTCTGTGGTGACGTAATGGGAAGGAAATCTAAAAAAAAAGGGGATATCTGTATACGTATAACCGATTCACTTTGTTGTACAGCAGAAAATCACACATTGTAAAGCAACTATACTCCAATAAAAATTAATTTTATAAATAAATGGTGTCAGGAAAACTGGGTATCCACATGCAAAACAGAATGAAATTGGACCCTATATCTTACATCACACACAAAAAACAACTCAAAGTGATTAAAGACTTGAAGATAAGTTTTAACTTCTAGGAAAAAAACGTAGGGAAAAAGCTCCTTGACGTTAACATTGGTCTTGGTAATGATTTGAGGGGTTTTTGTTTGTTTGTTTGGCCATGCCACACAGCTTGTGGAATCTTAGTTCCCAGACCAGGGATTGAACTCGGGCCCACGGCAGTGAAAGTGCTGAGTCCTAAACACTGGACCACCGGGGAATTCCCTTGGTAATATTTGTTTTGGATTTGACACCTAAAGCAAAAGCAACGAAAGCAAAAATAAACACGTGGGACTACATCAAATGAAAAGCTTCTGCACACAAAGGAGACCATCAACAAAATGAAAAGGCAATCTATGGAATGGGAGAAGACATTTACAAACCACGTATCTGATATAAGGTTAGTATCTAAAATGTATAAAGAACTGAACTCAATAGCAACCCCCCAAAATATGCAATTAAAAATGTGCAAAGGGGGGCTTCCCTGGTGGCGCAGTGGTTGAGAGTCCGCCTGCCGATGCAGGGGACACGGGTTCGTGCCCCTGTCCGGGAAGATCCCACATGCCGCAGAGCGGCTGGGCCCGTGAGCCATGGCCGCTGAGCCTGTGAGTCCGGAGCCTGTGCTCCACAATGGGAGAGGCCACAACAGTGAGAGGCCCGCGTACCGCAAAAAAAGAAAAGAAAAAAAAAAAAATTCTGCTATTTGTGACAACATAGATGAACCTGGAAGACATTATGACAAATCAAATAAGCCAGACAGAGAAAGACAAATACTGCATGGTATCACCTATATGTGGAATCTGAAAAAGTCAAATTCTTAAGGAATAGAATGGTGGCTGTCAGGGGGAAATAGGGAGAGGTTGGTAAAATTGTACACACTTTCAGTTATAAGATGAATAAGCCCTGAAGATCTAATGTATAATGTGGTGATTATAATTGATAATGCTGTATTATATAATTAAAATTAGCTAAGAGAGTAGAACTTAAATGTTCTCACACAAAAAAAGATAAATATGTGAGGTTATGGTTGTGTTAATTAACTTGATGGTGGGAATCCTTTCACAATATATACATATATAAAATCATCCTATTGAATACTTTAAATATATTACATTTTTATTTGTCAATTATACCTCAGTAAAGCTTAAAAACCTAATACACAGGCACAAAATAGATATCAATGATGACTGAAAAAAATAATTCACACCTGTGCTGGAATACTAGAAATTTTTAATGTTTTATATATTATATATTGTCTCATTTAATTCTCATTTAGTTCTTACAGACACCTTGTGAATTTATATAACCATGTTAAGCTAAACCTTTGGGATTATTAATTATGGCAACAGAATTAGTCAAAAATTTTATTGTTATACTTTTCAGTTCAGCAACTTAAAATACCTAATAAAAAGTAAATAGACATTTTCAAAAAGAAAAAAAAACTTTCTGAAGCTTAAAAACAGAGAGAGAAAGGAACAAAAAGACAGTGGTCTAGCAGGTACTTGCAAAACACTCAGGATGGGCTAAATGACCTTCTAGATGCTTTACCAATGTTAACTTTTTTTTTTTTAACCTGAAACAATGGAAATTTATCATCTCACAGTTATGGAGCCTAGAAATTCACAACCAAGGTGCTGGCGGGGCCCTGGTCCCTCTGAATGCTCTAGGGGAGGACCTTTCCTTGCTTCTTCCTAGCTTCTGGTGGTTGCTGACAATCCTTGCTATTCCATGGCTTGTAGTTGCATCACTCCAACCTCTGCCTCTGTCTCCACATGGCCGCCTCCTCTGTCTGCCACTGTGTCTGGGCCTCTTGCCCTTTTCTTATAGTGATACCATTCTGGACTTAGGGCCCAGTCTACCCTCACAACTACCCTCTAAGATAGGTACTATATCAGCCCCATTTTACAAATAGGGAAACTGAAACAGAGAGAAGTTTTAAATTTGGGGCTTTCTTTTAATTTTGTTCAAAGTCATAGACCTAGTGAAGGACAAAGCTGGCCCTTGAACCCAGCCAGCCTGTCTCTATAGTGAATGCTCTTAATTCCAAAGCCTCATGGGATTTATCTAGAGAAAGAACCCCTCAAAATTTGTAGATGCAAATTTTTAGACTTTACTTGATTACATCGAGGCCACATCAATGAAAAGACAACCACACCCAAAAAATTTCCTGAAAATATTTGAACAGACCAACAATGATTTTACAAACATTTAACCTGAAAACAAAACAGAACAAAAGAGTTACTTTTGGAGGAGCAATAATCAAGCCAATCTGAGACCTCTCCTCTGGAATGCTAAATGCCAAACAACAATGAAATCATCCTACGGAGGTTTGAGGAAAGCTGGTTACGGACCAAGAATTTTATAACCAGCCAGATTGTTGCTCATCTGTGAAGTCAAAGACATTCCATGAAAGAGCAGGTTCAGAAAATATATGCCACCACAAACCCTTCTTGAAAGAGTAAGTGGAAGACACACCCCTGTTCTAAATGACCAGAAGATTAATCAAAGTTAAAAGCTTGAGGGCTTCCCTGGTGGCGCAGTGGTTGAGAGTCCGCCTGCCGATGCAGGGGACATGGGTTCGTGCCCCGGTCCAGGAGGACCCCACGTGCCGCGGAGCGGCTGGGCTTGTGAGCCATGGCCGCTGAGCCTGCGCGTCCAGATCTTGTGTTCCACAACGGGAGAGGCCACGGCAGTGAGAGGCACGCGTACCGCAAAAAAAAAAAAAGTTAAAAGCTTGAGCATGGGGAATTTGTGACAAAAGGAGGCTAATGATAAGTAGGAAAGCAGGTAAACATAGAGTCTTGGAGTTTAACCTAAACTGACTGTTGAAAATATTGTTTCAAAACTGAACGCAAATGTCAATTAAAATTTTTGACATGGAAGATATATGATACACAAAAGAATAATTTAATAAACACAGTCTGGTGTGCCAAATCCAAAATTATGTTTCAAGACTGAGAAGTATTGAGGAGGAAGAAAAACTCTCACTTGATTCCTCATCTAAACTGCTTGGTTGTGGAGGAATCAGAATGTCTAGCTAATTTCTAACTTCGAGATTTAAAGAGACAGGAATTGATGAATGCTGATCAAATTCCTATAAATTCCTGATGAATGCTGATGAAATTCCTATAAATCTCATATCACACCAAGATCTTGATAGCTCTCTAAGCTCCAGGTACAGTGTAAATTTTTTTAAATGTTGCTGTTGGGTTGTTTTTAGGATTTTTAATGGCTTCCTTCTATCACTGGTCCTTTTCATTTATTCCCTCTGGATGGAATGTTTCCACCTTGGTCACCACCCTCCCTTTCACAAGTTACCTCCTACTTATTCTTCATGTTTTAGGTCATATTTAATTTCTCAAGGAATTTTCCAAGACCTTCAGGCCTAAGTCAACTCCCTTTGTCATGGCCTCTCATAGAACTGCATTCCTTTCTTTTGGTGGATCTATCAGTATAATCATGATTTGTAACGCAATTATTTGCATCTATTAATTAATGCAATTCTTTTATTTATATCTATGTCACCCACTGCTGCCTCACCCCATCAGGGACTGGAGTTGTGTCTTTTCCTCTTTATTTTTGTGCCTAAAGCCTGGTAAAATGCCTGCCACATAGGAGGAAGTTCATGTTTGTTGAGTAAATTAATAGGAAATATAAAACAAATAAAACACAGCCCAAACAATAGAAGATGTAAAATAAACTTCAAAGCAGCATAAAACCAGAAGGCACAAATGCACATGATTGAAGAATGAGTATATATTTCAGTCATGACATTCTGTATATGTAGGTTAAGCTGCCTCATTTAAGTCAAACATTCCTAATGTAAACCTACACAATGTCAAGGGACAACTTGAAAGGTATGAAAATAAGAATAAAATCATTGGGTGGTAAAGATATAGAATGTAAAAAAAAAAAAAAAAGGAGAGCTAGTGATAATTTCAGACAATATAGAATTCAAGTTTTTTTAGAGCATCTTATATAAGAAAGAAGATAAATGGAATGATTTGATTGTTTTAGGATACTTTAACCCGTCTCCCAGTCATAGATCTATTATGGAGGAAAAAAGATAGTGATGATTTAAATAGGATAAGTATTAAGATTAATTATACATATGTACATATAGTCAGTTACACAGTTCATAAATATATCAAGGTTGTGTCTACCAAGAGAAAATACACTTGCTTTGAATGCCTAATGGAATAATTAGAAAATATGATTATTAACTAGGCTATGAACACATATATATAAATGAATATTCCAATAGCCAGACATTGAAGAGGCCACATATTCTGTCCATGATGACAAATAACTAGAAATGCTTTTATAAATATGAATTTTAAATATTCCTCAAGATTGAAAATTTAAGTAACATTGCTCTAAGTTACTATTAGGACAAAGATAAATCTGACAAACCATAAACTATTTTTAAAGTGTTTAAAATGAGATTATCTAAATAAAAATCTTAAGTACAGCCAAAGCTATTCTCAAAGAGAAATGTAAAGTTCTAAATGCTTTTTTTCATAAATATTAAAGAATTAATACTAAGGTGAACTGAAGGAAATAAATAACAATGAAAGCAGAAAACATTTATTTTATGAAATATTTAAAATTATATATAAATCAAAGCCCTATTCTTTTGAAAAACATTTAAATGGAGAAGTCTTTGAAAAATCTAACCAGTAAATAGAGAAAAACAAAATAATTAATATTAGAAATAATAAAAATCCTATTAAAGTCCCTATGGTAGAGATTTTGGTTTGTTTTTTTTTTAAAAAAAGAATATATGAATACATTCTACTCTAATAAAATTCGAGGTTATCAGTGAAATGGAAGGATTTGGAGGAAAATACCAAACTGGTTAAAGACGTAAAAAGGTGGATTAAGCAATAAATAAACAATGTAGAGATTGAAAATTTTAATAAGGAACAAAATTATCTCCACAACTGAAAGAAGTTTGATGAATTCTTTGATCCTTTTAAAGATGACAACTCTCATCTCATGTAAATTATTCTAGAACAAAGAATAAATTTAAGAATAAAGAGAATAATTTGCCTTCTCCAAGTACGGTTGGTTTAAAATTTGGAATACTCATTAATATAATAGCTAGCTTAAGAGTTGACTCTTTTACATGAAAAAGTGAAATGAACCAAGTCTAGATCCCAATCCATCCTCTTCTTAGGACTCATAAACCAGGAGGGACATTAGCAATGAACGTAATGAGAAAAATAAGAGAGGAGGGAGAAGTGGAAGGGGCATGATCATTTAAATTCTTCTAAGAAAATCTGGGAAGCTGGCCACAGCAAGAAGGAGGTAACATTTCAGCATCCACTCCAGGATAGGAAATCAAGCCACAAGATTTATATGTATTGTCTTTAAAGTCTTCCCAAACCACCATGAATTAGATCTTTTCATCTCCATTTGGGCAGATGAGAAGTTAGACTCACACACTTCAGGTAACTTGCTCAAAGATCACAACAGTAGTTAATGGTGGAACCTGATTTTGGAGACACACTTGCCTACCCTCAAACATTTTCAAAAGGTCACAAAGGCATCAAAGTTGGGCAAAGGACAGATTGGGAAAAGAGGTCACTAATTCAGAAACACCACTCTGTGAGAAGAAAAAATGACAACTCTGGAGACACATATTCACGGGAACATCATTCTTTGCATGTGGGCATCTTTTGAAATTTCACACTCTCTCTCCCAAGGCTAAGTCGGCTTCCTGTAAGTCTGTCAAGTTGTTGTGTTTAAATAGCTAATGCCTGGTACCCAACTGTCTCCCTGTGATAGTGCTCAGTCAGTATCAGTAATGAAAGATAAAGGTTTAAATTCTGGTTCCCTATAAAAGCTGTGCATGGCCTATTTTTCCAGATCCCCATGCCAAGAATCAATCTCCACTGTGCATTTTCTGAGTCTCAGTGAGATAACAAAGCTTTTTAAGTCGTACCCATCCTTGAGAAATCTAACAATCCTACATTCTAAGCCCCTGACTACAGACTCCCAGGGAAGAATAGTAGGAACCTCAAGGGCTCATCCACAGTGTTGGAAAAAGCTAGAAAAATGCCATGCCATTACACAAACTACGTATTTATAAGTATTATAGCTATGATTTATTGAACATGTTCAATAATTTAATATTGTACTAAGCACCTCATGTTCTTTATCCCACTCAATCCTCATAGCAACCCTATGCGGTGGGTAGGTTAGTCATTAGGACTGTTTGTAAATAATCCAGTTCTTTCCTTCCAGGCATGTGGTAGAATTGCCCTTCCTTATCTTCTTTGAAGTTGAGGCTCAGCCTTGTGACTTTTTTGTCAATATACTGTGAGATGAATTGACAAGTATCACTTTGGGATAGAAGCTTTATGAGACAAATTACATTCTTATTTCCTGTCTCACCAATTGTGGTAACATACATCAAAATGGAATCTCCATCAGTCTGGATCCCCAAGTGACTAAGGTGACTAGGGTTCCCATGCTGACTTTCAGTGGCAATATAGTGAGGATAAAAATTCAACTTTTGTTGTTTCAAACCTGAGGCAGATTGTTCTATAGATGGCGACATCAAATATTCCACTACCCATGCTCTTCTTACATTGTGACATTGACACTCTTCCACTGACAAGTAGGGTCTATGTTCCCCTCAACCTGGGTCAGCCTGAGAACATGGCAGATGTGACACTATTACAACTTCTAAGTCATAAATTGCAGTACAGCTTTTGTCTGTTCCTCTTGAGATACTTGCCCATGGAATACAGCTCCATGCTGTGAGAAAACTAAGCAGACACATGAAACGGCCACATTCCCAGCTGAGGTCCGAACCAACAGCCAGCCTGAACCACCAGACACATGAGTGTATGAACTTTCATATGATCCAGTCCCCACTGGATGCTGGCTGGTGCAGAGATAAGTTGTTTCCACCAAGCTCTGCCCAAAGTACAGATTTGTGGGCAAATTAAATGTAGTTGTTTTAAGCCACTAAGTGTTTTTTTACTTTGTTTTGTTTTGTTTTTTGATGGGGGTGGGTGGGTTCATCACAAGGCAATAGATAACTGGAACAACTCTATTTAAGTTTTGAAGTTGTTATTGCCAGCATAAGTTATACATTCTAATGGATGCAGTAAAAGTCTTATTGCTTTCCCCATTTTGTAAGTGGAGAAACAGAATTGCAGTGAGGTAAGATAACTGGTTCAAAGCACACAGCCAAGGAAAGATTGGCAGTGTAGAAGAGATAGGAAAAGGGAAATAACACTGACACTTAACATATGGACAAATTGCACTATACTCATTTAAATAGTAGCACATTAATTCTCAAAACAAAAAAATAACTGTGAGAAGAGTGTGGTATTTCCATTTTATAGCACCTTGAGGATTGAGACTATTTTTTCATACTTTTTATCTCCAGGATTAAGTGCAATTATTTTTAATGCCCTCAAGATCCTCAGTTAATGTTTGATGGATTAAATTAAGTTGAACTGAATGGACAGAAGGTCAAGAGGGGCTTGGAGGAAACCCAGGCTTGCATAGCTGCCGAGTGGTCAATCTCATAGTTAAACTCAGATAGGACTCACTCCAAAGCCTGTGCCTTTTCTGTATGTAACTGTTGATAGTAAGGGGATAGACATCTCATCTCAAGGGTATTGGTAAAGTCCTAGCAGTATTCCCTCTGGGTGAGAGACCTTTTTAAAAGTCAGGGAAGCATGGACAAATTACTCTCAGATAAAAGAAGCAGAGATCTGGCCACTTCTGAGTGGCAGGTTCTTGACAGAGCCCTTCTGAGTGGCAGGTTCTTGACAGAGCCCTGGTGCAATATCCAGCCTATCTCAAGAGAGTAAACTTTGAGGAATAAAGCTCTATTTCACTAACACCCTGTTTTCAAATAAGATCACATTCACAGGTTCCAGTGTTTAAGACTTCAGCATATCTTTCCAAGGGACACAATTCAATTCACAACACTAATTATGTGGAGTGATTTATGCTATAATTATTGACCATTTGGACATCTCCTTTTGTGGAGTACCCATTTCAAATTTTGAGTCATTTAAAAAGTTAGACTGTCTCTCTTTTTTCTATTGATGTCTTGATATTTATGGATACAAATCCATTGCTTATCATGAAATTGTATTGAATTTTATCAAATGCTTCTTATCTTTTTAGTTGAAAAGTTTTTCCTTATTTATGCAGCTAATGAGTTTTTTTCCTTCTCTGTTTTTTTTCTATCACAGTTACTAAGAAGTATGTTAATTATCACTTTATATCTTTTGACCTAATGTTATTAGATGCATATAAATTTAGAATTGTTATATCTTCCATTTGAATCAAAAATTTTTAGTGAAATATCCAACTTTATCTCTATAACACTTCTTGCTTTCAAAAGTACTTTATTTGCTGTTAGTATAGGTATATTAAATTTCTGTGTGTTTATATTTAAGGCTTGTCTCATAATTTGCATCTAGTTGACTTATTTTCTCTATGTAGTAAGACAAATCTTGGTGTTTAATTGTAATATTTAGTACACTTATATGTAGCATAACTACTGATATATTTGAGTTTAAATATACTATCTTCTATTTGTCCCCTTTAGTTTGTGTTCCTTTAGTTTCCTTTAAAATAATTTCCTATGGGGCTTCCCCAGTGGCGCATTGGTTAAGAATCCACCTGCCAATGCAGGGGACACGGGTTCGAGCCCTGGTCCAGGAAGATCCCACATGCCGCAGAGCAACTGAGCCTGTGTGCCACAACTACTGAGCCTGCGCTCTAGAGCCCGCGAGCCACAACTACTGAAGCCTGTGCACCTAGAGCCCATGCTCCACAACAAGAGAAGCCACTGCAATGAGAAGCCTGTGCGCCGCAACGAAGAGTAGCCCCTGCTCGCCGCAACTAGAGAAATCCCACACGTAGCAACAAAGACCCAATGCAGCCAAAAATATATAAATAAAAACAAATAAATTTATTAAAAAAAAATTCCTATGTACTAATTATTTTAAAAATTATTTTCTCTTATTTTTGCATACATATACTTTCTTTTATTCATTTTTACTGGTTAACTCCAGATTTCAATATGCATCATTAACTTTTGTAACTTCCTGAACAATGGAAAAATTGTACAAAATTTTAGCTCCATTTATTCCATTCTGATCCTTGTACTATGCTCATATATGTATGTTTATTTTCATTTTTCCTGAGTTACCTGCTTCTATCTGGAATAACATTTCTTTTTCCTGAGGAACTCTTTTTAGTATTTCTTTTAGTACAGTTTGGCTGGCAATGAATTCTTCCAATATTTTCATCTGAAACCGTCTTCATTTCACCTTAATTTTTGAGAGATATTTTTATTGGACATAAAATTTTAGGAAGTTATTTTTCAGTCTATTAAAATTTTTGTTCCATTGCCTTCTGCCTTCCATCATTTCTACTGAAAAGTCAGCTATAAATCTAATCTATAGCTAGATTACCTGTAAATTTCTTATTATTGTCTATTTTTTTCTTTGAGTCATTTGATTCTGTTTCCTGGCCCACCTCAAAATTTTGGATTGAATGTTAGACATTTTATTTGAAATATTAAGGAGGCATTGGATGATTTTATTTTCCTCCAGAAATTATTTTTCTTCTTTGACCATTGACAGGTTATCTCAGTCCAATCAGGGAATATGATGATTTGAGGATATGGCTGGTCTACCAAGACCCCTTTCTCCTTGAAGTTAATTTTTATTTCACCAGGCTCATGAGACTCATAAAATCTCCACTTAGCTTTCTAGCTCCTTAGAAGCTGTTTCAAATGTGTATACACTACTTTGGCATTGGCAAATACCTCTAGAAGAAATTGTGCTCAGAATGTTGTGTTCAGTTTTCTCTTTCCACTAGAATCTTGTCCCATCAACTGCTGGCTGCATTGGTAGGCTCGAACTTCAGTTTTATTTCTCTAACTCATTAATACTGCCATAATACTTACTCTTCCAGTTTCTTTTTTAATGCTATGTCCTCACTGCAAATTGGCAAATGGTCCAAGGGGGAAAAGTAGTGACATGTAGTACATATAGTTTACCTCAATTCTTTTCCTTTCTCTTTGGAATCTTGGTCTCTCAAGTGCTGGGTGCTTTTGTTGCTCTTCTTCAAACAGCTGCTTTTTGTATGTCATATAGCATTTATAGTTGTTCATCATGGGAGGGTTAGTCTGATACAAGCTACTCCTTCATAGCCAGAAGTACAAATCTTGTATTTAATTTTATAATATACACTTACCACCAAAGTATGTGTCAGGAACATTTTTCTATGTTATTGAAAATTTTTTAAATATAACTTTCAGGGGCTACATGATATGCCACTATAATGCATGTATCACTGTTGACTACACCAGTTATCTACTATTACGCACCTTCAGGCTACTTGCAATTTCTCACTATTTCAGGTTTTTACTAGGGAGACTTTTGATGTTTCCCTAGACATGATGTTAATGTTTTCCGTGTATAAGATTGCTTCTGGTATATGATATAATGTGTATACATGAGCAACTGCTAAAAATTGTGTGACAAGGAAATAAATAGGAAGGCTATGTGAGATAAGCAAATTTTACATGATCTTACTTGAAAGATTAATCTCTTATTCAGAAAAAATTAGTGAATTCACTATGAGTGAAACAGTTATGAGTTTAAATCTGAGTTTTATCACTTTACTAGCTAGATCACCCTGGGCAAACTTACTTAGCCTTGCTGAGTCTGTTTCCTCACTTTTTGAAGACAGATAATATTATCCACCAGACAGTTGTAATTTTTTAAAAGAAATAGTTATCTATGTATGTGTATATATACACCAGAAGCTCCCTCAAGAACAAGGTTTAGACTCTCATTTTATTCACTCATTCAAAAATATTTACTGAGCATTTATGGCATGGGGCAATGGGGCTACAACTGTGGACAAGTCAAATAAATCTATGCTCACATGAAGTTTGCATTGTACAGGGGTTGAGACTGACAATAAGTAAATAACTACCTTTGGGTAGTTACTAGTACTGTGAAGAAAAGTAAAGAAGGATAAAAGCTAGAAAGGCATGGTTGTGATGGTGTTAATTTGAAATGCTTGCAGGAAAATTCTCTGTAAGTAGATAATGTTGAGCTCAAATGTATGAAATGAGAAAGCAAGATATTTGGAAATGTGGGGATGAGATTTCCAGATAGAGAAAATAGTAGTGCAAATGTGTAGATTGGAGGAGCTCAATGAGTTTATTAAGCATGTAGAAAGTCAGTGTGATGGGAATGGAATGAATGAGAATGCCAGGAGTGAGGACACAGAGGTAGGCAGGAGCCAATTCAAGTAGGACCATTCTGACCATGATTGATGGAAAACCATTGGAGAGTTTGATCAGGGGGACATGTGATTATATTTTTTCATTCAAACATTCATTTTGGCTTCTGTATGGAGAGTAGTCAATAGGGACCAGTGTGGAAACAAGGGCTATTGCAGTCTTTATCTTAAATCCCCTATACTCAACACACTGTCTGGTGCATAATTGCGAACAATTGTCATTTAAAAAAAAAAAAGAACATTTGGATTAGGGAATGTGCAACAGTCTCAAAATGTCTGCTTTGGAATTATGAATTCACCAATCAGTATAGCACAAAGCAGAGACAAACTACTTTTACAGTTAATCTAGTTTCATTCAAAAGCATTTTGAGTTCACAGGTAGACAGTGCAGTGTCAGGATTTTCAAACGATTTTGAAAAAAGAGCATCAATCAATATCCATCCATTATGGCCTTAAAATTGACTGCCTGGAGAACCAACTGCAATACACAGCCACAGTTTCTTCATCCGTGTGTCTAAGCAAGAAGACCAGGGTTGGTAGTAAAACCCTGATCCAATTTCTAGCTAAGAAATACTAGAACATTTTTTGTTATTTCAAATTTTCAAACTCTCATGACATTAAGCACTTTTGTGAACTAAAACAAGGAAGCTTTTCTGTTTTAAATCTGGAAAACATGGGAGATAGCAAACTTGAAAGTCTCTTTTAAGTTTTGGCATGTCTGTGACATTAAACATTGAGTATCTTTGATCTCCAGAGGGATTAGGTTGGATACCATGTGTGGCTGTTCTTAAGTGGCCTCTGTAAAATGTCAGAAGGTTGAGAAACAGGTATTCAGGTGTTTGGTAATAGATAATCCATACTGAGAGGTACTAGAAATTATCCTCCTACTAGACTTGATGATTCTTATCAATGGAATGGTTGCTGGCTTCTCTAGTATCTGCCACAGTCAGTGCATAATAAATATTGAATGAATAAAATCCTGATCTGATAATAGAGCAGAAAGGCACTAGGATCGCAGAATATTTATTTGTTCACAAAAATATCATCAAACAATTTATATAATCTATAAATATATTCGACCCTGTGTTAAGATAGTGGGAAAATAAACATGAGAACAATTTAGTGAGGGAATCAACCATTTTTTTTTAATTGTTAAAACAATGGGAAAGGTGCTGGAATGAAACAATCCATTATAATAGAGAGTGTGGAGGTACAATTAAATGGAGATTCTGGAATTGGCTTTGGGTACTTTTCAAGATGGGCAGTATTGATCACTGATGGAGAGAGTAGATACCCGCGTTGTATAAAGAGAGCTTATATTAACCTAACCTCTCTGAGTTCGCCTTGGGCCACAGACTCTGCTCCTACCCTCTCATCCTTCCTTACCCACTTACTAGTTATTCTCATATATATATTTTTAATTGAAGTATAGTTGCTATACAATATTATATAAGTTACAGGTGTACAATATAGTGATTCACAATTTTTAAAGGATACACTCCATTTATAGTTATTAGAAAATATTGGCTATATTCCCTGTGTCCCTTATAGCTTATTTATACATAATAAAATAATGTATAAAATAAGTTTGTACCTCTTAATCCCCTACAATTATATTGCCCCTCCTCCCTTCCCTCTCCTCACTGGTAATCACTAGTTTGGTTCTCTATATTCATGAAATCTGTTTCTTTTTTTAAAATTCACTAGTTTGTTGTATTTTTTAGATTCCACATATAAGTGATATCATACAATATTTGTCTTTCTCTGACTTATTTCACTTAGCATAATACCTTCCAAGTCCATCCATGTTGTTCCAAATGGCAAAATTTTCATTCTTTTTTATGGCTGAGAAGTATTCCATTGTATATATATATATACCACATCTTCTTTATCCATTCATCTGTTGATGGACACTTAGGTTGCTTCCATATTGTGGTAACTGTAAATAATGCTGCTCAGGACATTGGAATGTGTGTATCTTTTCAAAATAGTGTTTTTGTTTTTTCAGATATATACCCCGGAGTGGAATTGCTGGCTCATATGGTAGTTCTATTTTCAGTTTTTTGAGAAACTATGTTTTTCGTAGTGGCTGCACCAATTTACATTTCCATCAGCAGTGTACAAGGGTTCCCTTTTCTCCACATGCTCACCAACATTTATTATTTGTGTTCTTTTTGATGATAGCCACTCTGACAGGTGTGAGGTGGTACCTCATTGTAGTTTTGATTTGCATTTCCCTCATGATTAGTGATGTTGAGCATCTTTTCATGTGCCTGTGGCCATCTGCATATCCTCTCTGGAAAAATGTCTATTCAGGTCTTCTGTCCATTTTTCAATAAGGTTGTTTTTTTTGATGTTGAGTTGTATGAACTGTTTATATATTTTGGATATTAATCCCTTATTGGTCATATCATTAGCAAACATTTTCTCCCATTCAGTAGGTTGTCTTTTCATTTTGTCGATGGTTTCCTTTGCTGGGCTCACACATATATTCTTCAAAATAAACTTTTGAATGATTTCATCAAGTTCCAAAAGAAAATTCCACTGTAATTTTTTTTTTTTTTTTTTTTGCAGTACGCGGGCCTCTCACTGTTGTGGCCTCTCCCATTGCGGAGCACAGGCTCCGGACGCGCAGGCTCAGCAGCCATGGCTCACGGGCCCAGCCGCTCCGCGGCATGTGGGATCTTCCCAGACCGGGGCACAAACCCGTGTCCCCTGCATCGGCAGGCGGACTCTCAACCACTGCGCCACCAGGGAAGCCCTCCACTGTAATTCTGATTGACATCTTCTTAGTCCCATGCACTAACTTGGAAGAATTTATAGTCTTAAAATACTTGACTTTCTCATAGAGGAACACAATCTGCCTCCCCATTTATTCAAATATTAATTTGTATTTCTCAGTATAGTTTTACAGTTTTTCTTTATTTTTATCCTAAACATTTCTGATTCAGATAATTCTTTTTTGTTTTGGCTTATGATGAATTGAGTACTTTGTGTATTTATATTTTTAATTGATGCTGTTTTGGTATGTAAGAAGGCAATCGCATTTTTAAAAAATCTTATATTCAGCAACTTTGTTAAACTTTCTAATGTATCTTAATTTTTTTCAGTTAATGCTCAGACTGTAGCAGAAATAAAACATAATTTCCCTCCCTCATTGTTCTGTTTCATGTCATGTTGTGGAAATTCTGGCTGATGAAATATATCTTGTCCATGGAGGAGAGGTACTTTTGTCTTGGTATTCCTCAGAGCTGGCCCCAGAGCTGACTAAATTCCTTTTCTTTTCTACTACTGACCTTGACCGGCCTTACTGGTCTTTCTCAATTGAGAATGACTGGACCACCAGTCATGCAAGGTCTAGTGTGTGCTGGGACTACGGCTGCTGTCCTGACCGACAAATTCTAGTCAAGTGCTCTTCCCTTTACTCCCTTTCTCCTAAACTTCTAGATGTAAAACACATTTTCTAAGCCCCTACACCTATAAAGGGGTAAATCCTGAGGCTTTATAAATGGTGGATCCTGCCTTGAAGATACTAACATCTAAGGACAACCAATGATATTTCTCCTGCGAGCTCTATACAGCATATCCATTCAACCATCTGATCAGCATCTTCTCTCGGATTTCTCACTGAAGTATCAAATTTTATAAGCCTGAAATTGACATCTTGATTCTCTCATCCAACCACTGCCCATCTTAACCAATGCCACCAACTTTCACTATGTTACTCAAGCAAGAAACCTGGAAATTGTTGATTTTTTCCATCCCACTCACAAATCTCTTATCCCATCCGTCTGCAAGTACCATTGAGTTTATATCCAACATGCCTTTAAAATCCGTTTACCTCTCTCTATCTATATGGTTACCACATTAGTTCAGGCCACCATAAGCTCTTGCTTGTATTACTATGACAGCCTCCTAACTGGCTGCTTCACTTCCGTGCCTGCCCAGCATGATTCCAGCATCCAAAAACAGCTAAAGCAATTTTCTTAAAACTTATACCGTATTTCATCATTCCACGGCTTTAAACACTTACAGGTCATGGTAATTTCACTAGAATAAAATATAAACTCTTTTTACCATGGTCTCCAGGGTCCTCCATGACCTTGTCCTTGCCTCTTTCTCATATTGCTTTTTCTTCTCCACAGTTTACACTCCAGCTACACTGGCCTTTCCTCAGTTTTCCAAACAGGACTTTGCAGATACTACTCCAACTGCCTGAATTGTTTATTTCCCTACATGGCTAATTACTTCTCATCCCTTATATCCATGGTCTTCAAATGTTTCTGTTACTCTATCATGGGGGAAAAACACTAAACCCTCAATATAGGTATATTTATTTATTTATAAATTATATACAAGTAGTACTTATACTATATATACCTGTATATAATTTATACTCTATTATGTACATTATGAAATATATACAAATATAGATCTATAAGGGAAATGTTAAAGATAAAAGATATTTTAAATAATCATGTCATTTTATGAATATGGCATTTTCTCTCCCCGCCAGCCTTACTGAGATATAATTGACATATAATATTATGTAAGTTTAAAGTGTGAAACATATTGATTTGATACACGTATATATTGCAAAATGATTACGACCATAGCATTAGCTAACACCTCCATCCCAGCACATAATTACCATTTCTTTTTTGTGGTGAGAACGTTTACCCTCTAAGCAATATTCAAGTATACAACACAGTATTATTAGCTATAATCACCATGTTGTACAACAGATCCTTAGAACTTGTTGATCTTACAACTGGAAGTTTATACACTGTGACCAATATCTCCCCACCTCCCAACTACTGAATAGGGCATTTTAAAAGATAATTGATATAACTCTATATTTCAAGTCATCTTAATAATTTCTACTTTGGGGAGAATTTTTGTTATGTTTGTTTCTTCATTATGATTATATTTAACTCCATAATGACACGAACAAAGGTTCTGCACAAGGAATAGATGGATCAGTTGCTGTTTTCTTAATGTTGCCTGCATTTACTTTATTACTATTATTTTCTATCCATGGTTTCTTGGCAGAAAGCTTCTAAAGCCACTTGTCAATTGTGTCAGTGTTCATTTATTTAAAACTAGATAATATAACCTGAAAATCCACTTAAGCCGGCACTGGTGGACTGTAATGCACTACTACCCATGGGAAGGGAAAGAGCAAGTGAGGTGCCACTGTCTGCCCCTCAACATTGTAGGATTCCATTTTCCCTCTCAAGAAATCAAACCTACTGTGTGTGACATGTGGTTATCTGACAAATTGGGTGGGGTGGGCGGAGAGAGCAGGAGGGGTGGAGAGGGTGAGGGAACCAGTAGATATAAATAGAATATAACTTCTTGTCTTTAGGTTTAAAAAATATCAATAGAGGTTAATATTTTTTCTATATCTGAATAGATCTCTGGCACAGCATTTTGGCTGTGGTCCTCATCCTAGAGACCACTACTTTATTTATCACCTCTTCTAAGTGCCTTCCGCGACCACCTACCTAAAGAAGGTCCCATTACCCCTGCCTGCCCCACGAGCTTCCTTTATAATTACTACGAAAGTTATACATACATATTGTATAAATATTATATATTTATAATTATTTATGCATTTCCAATTATTTATTAATATGTTAATTTGGGTTTTGTTTAAAGCCTCCACAATGACAGAAACCCTTGTCCATCTTGTTTCAACATTTGTCCCCAGTCATCTATACAGCTCTGGGCTCTGCAAATATGTATGAAAGTTCAGCAATTCTCAACTTCAATTTTATGCTACCTTGACGTGAGTAACTGTAAGGTGAGTGGCAAATCATTTGTTATTAATAAATTAAAATGAATATTTTATTTACATGGCTTTGAATTTAAATTAAGAGGAACTAAGTGTATCCTTATAACAAATATTACTTTGGGTTGTATTCATTTATAATTTTTATTTTATTTTTTATTTATTTATTTTTGGGGGCACGCTGCAC
Organism: Delphinapterus leucas; assembly: GCF_059928025.1. Classification (NCBI taxonomy): domain Eukaryota; kingdom Metazoa; phylum Chordata; class Mammalia; order Artiodactyla; family Monodontidae; genus Delphinapterus; species Delphinapterus leucas. The sequence continues at coordinate 98,601,775 of NC_143134.1, forward strand.
AGCTTGCGGGACCTTAGTTCCCCGACCAGGGATTGAACACGGGCCCTTGGCAGTGAAAGCACAGAGTCCTAACCACTTGACCTCCAGGGGATTCCCTTATAATTTTTAAAATGGAGTAAAATAGGTGAAATTTCACCTGGTGCCGGGAGAATTGTGCATAATCGACAACTTAGCTTGTGTATGTCCCATCTTATCCTTACTCATCAACATGAACTTCACCTTTCCTGCACATCATGGGACACTGCAGGTTAAGAACTGATGGCCTGACACAGCAATCCCACTACTGGGCATAGACCCAGAGAAAACCATAATTCAAAAAGACACATGCACCCCAATGTTCATAGCAGCACTATTTACAATAGCCAAGACATGGAAACAACCTAAATGTCCATCGACAGAGGAGTGGATAAAGAAGATGTGGTACATATATACAATATTACTCAGCCATAAAAAAGAATGAAATTGGGTCATTTGTAGACATGTGGATGGACCTAGAGAGTTCATACAATGTAGTCAGAAAGATAAAGCAAATATCGTATAATAACACACGTATGTAGAATCTAGAAAAATGGTATAGATGATCTTATCTGCAAAGCAGAAATAGAGACACAGATGTAGAGAACAAATGTATGGATACCAAGGGGGAAAGGGGTGGGGTGAGAGGAATTGGGAGACTGGGATTGACACATATACACTATTGATACTATGTATAAAATAGACAACTGATGGGAACATACTGTATAGCACAGAGAACTCTACCTAATGCACTGTGGTAACCTAAATGGGAAGAAGTCCAAAAGGGAGGGGATAACGGTATGTGTATGGCTGATTCATTTTGTTGTGCAGTGGAGGCTAACACAACATTGTAAAGCAACCATACTCCAATAAAAATTAAAAAAAAAAAAAAAGAACTTATGGCCTACTGGGGGAGAGACACGAAGATGCTCAGCATGGTGCATGACCTGATAGAGGAATGGACCAAGAGCTACGGAAAAGGCAGTAGCGTGACCTGATTGCTATTCGGGTCAATAAATCTCGGTGGAGGAAAACGCCTTAGAAATACACCTTAATTCTAGTCCTGCCCGTGCAATTTACTAGTGGTATGACCCTGCACATAGCTTTTGCACCAGGAGCCTCAGCCCCTTCAACTCCAAAAGTGACAATAATACCTCAAGCCTTCCTGATCTCAGAGGCTTGTTGTGAGAATTAAATGAAGCAGTCGATGAAGATTTTGTTCAGCTGAAAATATTCTATGAATGTTTTCATCGAAACCATTCTCTTCTCAGTTGCTCCACTGAGCTGAATTCACTTCAATTTAATAAATGTTCCATGAGCACTTCCTACGTTTCAGACAATATGCAAAGAATCTGGGATACAGAATAGATATAGACCCCACCCTCAGGCTCTTCACCATCCAGCGGGAGAGACAGACACGCGCACGGGTAAGTACACACAGTGTGGTTCATGCAGTAATAGACAGACATTGTCACTGTCCAGAAGAAAGAGCACGCAACAGGACGGGTGAACTCTGTTGTATCAGGGGAGGGTACTGCTTGCCTCAAGGAAAACTCATGGGGAGGAAGTCTGAGAGGTGTTTCGGTGTTTCAAAGGCATGCTGGAATAGGAGAGGGCTTGCCAGGCAGAGGAAAGAGTATACGTGAAGGCATAGAGCCCCTGCAAACTTGGACCAGCATCTTCTCTGTGTGTGTGTGTGTGTGTCCGTGTCCGTGTCCCTGTCCCTGTATGTGTTGACCAGAGAACGGGGCAGGCAATCCTGAGCAGTTCTCTGTGGTTCAAGAAGAAAGTAAGGGCAAGAGAGGTAGATGGGCAGGAGGGGTAAGGAGAGTTTGGCTGAGAGGTTGGGAAAAATATTACTAGCTCATACATAATGAGTATTTACTATGTAACAGGCTTTTCCCTGCATTGTCTCACAAAACATGGTCCCTTTTATTATTAGCTCCTTTTACAGATGAAGAAACAGGTCAACTGAGGTTAAATGACTAGCCCAAGATCACAGCACTAATAAATTGAGGAGCCTGGGATTCATACCTGGCTCTAGAATTACAGATGCTGACGCTCCAGAAAGGACCAGGTCAAACTAGGGCTGTGCTTCAGTATGTAGTGAAAGTCATGTGACCCTCAGATAATTGTAAACAAAGCAGCAGAGTTCATTTTCACCTCCACCAGGCCAGCTTCCGGAAGTATTTTTCTACCTCGATCGATCTCCGATCGTGAGCCTCTTAACCCTGCATTATAAGGTCGTGTTTCTTTGTGCCCTTCCAAGAGGAGCTGGAGCCTTTCAGCCAAAGAGGAGACAACCAGGTTTCTTTTCTGCAACAGCAACTTCCCAAGAGATCTTTTCTCCATCCCATTGCTAAATTTGACTGACCAGACGGTCTATGGAGACGGAGTTTATAAACCTCACTTCCTGCGACATTCCCCACCCCTCCCCCACTCCCTCGCAGGCATCAGCTTGGAGCTTGAAGCCCCCTCCCCTTGGAATCCGGGCCCTGGGAGCTTCAGAAGCCTATAGGGCGCCTTCTGAATCTGGTCTTTGCATAATAGCAACCTCATTGGGTTGCAGCCCTGCCTGCAAAGGTCACAGTATGATGAACCCATGATTAACCCTGTTCTCCAATCAGAATTTTGATCTAATCTCTGGGACTGCACGGTTTTAACACACATGGTCCTTTTGTTTCTGTAGAACTGGAGACCTAAAATGTGACAGCTTCAACTATGCCAAGCACCAGAGGAAACCATGGAGTTCATATTACATATATTAGGCTTTTTTTTCTTCCCGAGCTTCAATTCTCAACAGGCTGAAGCAGACCTTGGGTGATGGAATAGCTTCCTCCAAAGGAGGCTCTCCCCTTCTGCGGCCTTGCCATGCAAAGGACACTGACACCAGCAGTGTGTATTTTACTTGGCTGTGATGTAGCACAATTGCATTTTGTCGGCAGGCTGGAAGTGGCCACCCCAGAGCTGCAAGCTATGGAGAACGTTCATTTCTGCCACCAGAGACGGCTCAGTCACAGACATGGGTGATGAAATGGAAATTGGCATTGACCTTGTTGCTTTGCAAGGAGCAGATGGGACCTGGAGTCTGGTTAGCAAAGAAAAATGAATCAAGCCTCCTCGGTAGTGTTTGAAGAACAAGAGCTGGACCCAGCAGAATCTTCAGTCTCCTTCCTCACTGCTGTGTGTGTGTGTGTGTGTGTGTGTGTGTGTGTGTGTGTGTGTGTGTGTGTATGCACGCATGCTTTTGCATGTGCATATACACGCACACATGCTGTGTCTGACATGCCCTGGAGTGCCCTTGTTCGTGCCCTGTCGCATATTTGGCATTTGACTGACATGTAAAACTCCCACAGACATCAATAGGACAGTAGCTCAGAATGCATGAGATTTTTGCTGTTGATAAGAAGACAGAGAGGAAAATGTTACTGAGACTACTTTCCAATCCCTCCAGGAGCCCTTCAGAGAAGGGAAAGTCCCTCTTTGAAAAGTCAAGCAAAAAAAAAAAAAAAAAAAGAAAGTCACGCAAGAGGTGAGGAAGAAAGCTAATGCAGCCAAGCGTAAAAATGCACCCACCCCAAATCAGCTGCGCGCGCCCTCATCCTTTTGGTTTTGCTCCTGGTGGCTCCTCCCACCAGGAATGTCCTTACCCTCCCATTTCACATTTCTGGTGAAATCCTTTTCATTTTCCCAGTCCCAACTGAATTTTCACTTCCTTCAAAAATCCTTCTAGGATTTTTCCCCACTCAGCACAAGTCATTCCGTCCTCTGACCTGTAAGTTTTTTGAGAGAAGGGAGGCTATGCCCGACTATACCTATATGCCAGGTGCTCAATGATGATACAGAAGGACCACCAACCGGAAGCAGTGGGGCCTGAGTCCAAATCAGGCTCTCCCACACTGGAACTGTGAGACTTTGGAGGTAGCCTCCCCAAGCCTCAGTTTTCTCATCTGTAAACATGTAATAACCCCTTCATGAGATGAATGGGAGTATTTAATGAGATAATGTATGTAAAGAGCCTCGCACATAGTAGGTAATTGAGTTCATAGGGCTTCCTTGGCCCAGAACCTGAGTCTGATCCCTCTTTGTATTGTATTTTGTACAACTGCTCACCCATTTTAGGCATGAGATGAATCTTAATTAACTAAAGTAAATAGAACATATTTTCTACTTCGTCATTCTGAGGCATTGATATCAAATAATAAAATTAATAATGCTAAGGGAAACAGTAGCAAGCACTAGTGCACAGAGGCTTTATCTTATCACAGAGGCATGTATTATTTTATCTTCATTAAAAACGCTGAAGGTAGACACAATTACCCCCTTTTACAGATGAGGAAGTTGAGGTACACAGCTGGCAGTGAGCAAATAAGATTTCAGACATAATCCTAGTGCTTAGCTGTCACTCAGACAGTGGTTCTCAACTGTGGCTGCACAGGAGTACCACCTGTGGAGCTTGTAAAAATGTCAATGCCCGGACCCCATCCTCAGATTTAGGCTCAGTCTGAAGTGGGACCCAGTGGTTGTTTTTAAAAGCCTCAAGTGATGCCATGTGCAACCAGGGATGAGAACTCCTGACTTCAGGCAATGTGGCAGTGCAGGTAGAATTTTATATCTTAACATAGCTCATGTGTTCCAGGTTTATCTTGCCCAGATTTGGGGACAGAACATCCCAACTTCATGAAATTGCTCTGATGAGGTAATTGTGTCAACCCTCCCCAGCAGGTCTGGGTTGGGTACTTCTGATACACCATTTATTTCCATGCCTAACTCTCATTCATTCATTTAGTTGGCCATTGCTTCAATCAGCAAGCCCTCTGAGCTCCTATCAAGAGCAAGGGGGAATTACAAGCAGGTAATTCAGAGGAGCAGTGCTGACCTCCAAGGTGCTCAAAATCTAATGAAAGAGGGAGGCACGAAAGCAAAGGACGAGGGTTCAATATAGTTAGTATCGGGAGGGAGATATGGTAGCTGCAGAAATCTGTAAGGCACTCCTAAAAGCTCCCTCACCATCCTCATCTCCTCTCTTACCCTGGTGCCATAAATCCTGCCCACAAAGAGTTTGTAGCTAGTCATTATTGCCTCAGAGGAGTAGGTATCCCAGATATTCCACAGAAGGAGCAGAGCTGGTTGTGGGCCTGAGTCCCTTTCTAGGGTCCCACCATGAAGGAAGCCACAGGGATGCAGCTCCTAACCCCACTGGGGGATTGGGGATGGGAGGAAGGGAAATAACCTTCTGGAGCGCTGGAGGCTTATGGGTAAACACTTTGGGACGGTCACTCTCTCCTGGGCCTGGTGCAGGGGCTTCAGCAGCCCAGGGCTGGAATGCTGTTCTGCAGCCCAGGGCTGGAATGCCTTTCGTTACCTTGAAAAGGCAAACGTGAATGAATGGACAGAGGGCTAGGGAAAGCCGTGGCACAAAAAGAGGGCATAGAGGTCAAAACCAGAGATGCTGCATCCCTCACTGGCTGCAAATATGGCTTGGGGTAGAGGTGAAGCCAAGGTTAGGAGCCAGGACCAAGGAGAAATGGAACCAGGTGCTAGGAGCAAAGCAGAAACGAAGAACTTTTGCCAAAGGGCAGACTGCAATGTCCTAAGCTCATCTGGGGGGGGGGGGGTGTCACTGTCTCTGTCCTGAGTGGAGCAATCCAAGCAGAAGGAACAGCATGAACTCAGTCTAGGATTTACTATCAAAGTGTCAATAGGGTGTCAAGGTATTTCACTGTCAAGGATCTGGGCTTCATCAGCTTTATCTCTGTCTTAGAACATGAGGCCCAAAACTGGTAACCACACCCCCAGGTGTGTCTGAGTCAAGCACAGATGTGCAGGACTGTCCCTTCCTTCCACATTCTAGACTTAGCACCCAGACGATGCCCTTTCATCAATTACCGTTCAGCAGCATTTACAAGATTAGACTATCCTATGGCCAGATAAGTCCTGAGCCCCAGCTAATTTTCATGTTGTTATATTTTGCAAAAATACCATTGTGTCTCTGGACTTCTTTACATGCAACTTCTTCTGGATCCTCACGACATTCATGTGTAATTTGTAGGACAGGTATATGTCCCCAGAGAGGCTCAGAGAGGTCATGACTTGTCCAAAGCCACAAAGCCAGAACTAGGTCTCAGATCTCTGGACTTATGTTCTAGTGCCCTTTTCATTACTGTTTTGACCTTGTTCTAGAGAGTTAGCCTGTTAGCTCTAGAATCCATTCTTTGATTTCTGGAGTGGCTGGTCCAGGTGGGTGGGGTGTGGAGTTTCCCACGAGGGCAAACAGGGTGCATTTGAAGCCCACAGGGTGCACTATGTGACTTGGGTGTGTAGGGGAGTAAGAGTGGATCCTGATGGAGGAGCAGAGATGCGATGGGCTGTAATGTGCTGAGTACCAGGGAACACTCAGACAGTGGTGGAATCTAGCCAGAGATGCTGCAGCCGGAACCACACTTCCCATAGGAAGCCTGACCTGGAGGGATCTCAGGAGATCTATGGGGCAACAGGGGAGTCCTGGGATGAGAAACACCCAGGTGCCCTGGTGGCAAAGGTCCCTCCTTCCAGACTCATCTGTAAGGAGTTTGGTTTACACCACCGATCATGCAATCCCCAGTGTCTGAGGACTCCTCCATCCCTCCACAGTCAGAGTCACAGTGCAGGTGCCTCATCCCAGCTGCCTGGTCAGATGTCGGGGCATTCACTCTGGCCCAAGTGCTGTGCATGGGATGGACCACTGCAAGCCAGAAGCAGAGAGCGAACTCTGGCTTCTGGGAGCCCACAGGGTCTGGGGCAGCGACTCAGGCTTCTGACCTGGGGTGATGTGTGGATAGTTACCTTTGATGGCTCCAAGCTTTCTCACACATTTTCTGATCATGGGTGGCTTGAATGAGGTAGAAGGGTCTTTGTGCAGCCTGCCTGAGTAGCCATGCTGGCGTAAGTGAGAAAGCAAGGCTGTGTTATGGCATGAGTTTGGTGGCTATCCAGGTAATTCCCAGGGCAGCAATGAGGGCACTCAGATTAGAACCAGCAGACTTGCACTTGAGTCCTAATTCTGCTGCATTAGTGGTGGGACCTTGGGCAAGTCATGTAACTTCCCTAAATCGCACTTGTCTTGACTATAAAATAGAATAAGATCTCTTAAGTTTAACTTATGAAGTTAGTGTGCTGGAAAGGACTGTAAAGCTTTTGAGAAGTATACAAATGTGAAGAGTTTTAATGCAGACTCTAAAGCCAGTCCATCTGGGTTGGAATCCTGACCTAGCTCGGGCAAGTTCCTTAATCCCGCTCTGATTCAGTTTTTTCATCTGTGACATGAAGATGATAATGCACAATTCATAATCACAGACTCGAAATCTTTGGATTGGAATATGATTTAGAATGTAGAACTTTTCATATCTTATAACAGTAACAAAATGTGTATACTGTCTACTTCATGAAACCCTCAGAAGGTTCTGGAACAACACTTTATCATCAAACACATTCATGTTGTTTCAGTGAAACTTGACTGCTCATAAGTGGGATAAATAAAGGCTATGAAAAGCCTCATGTTAGATCAGATACGGTTTTGCTGCCCAAGGAGTTTGTATCAAACTTGCCCGAAATTCCCATTTTCATTGCTTTTCGGACTGTGGAATTGTAGGTAAGGGATTATGGACCTGTAGTACCTGCCATTTAGGGTAGTCATGAAGATAAAATAAGTTAATGTGTATAAAGGGCTTAGACCAATGCCTGGCATATAGTAAGCACTGAATAAATATTAGCTATTATTACTTTTATTACCTTAAAGAGTAAAACCAAGAGAGAATGAGGCTTCACAGGTCCTCACTGACATTTCTCAGATTTCTATTAATTAATGAACTAATAGATTTGCTGGGGAACTAATCTCCTATCCCTTTGCCTATTGAGAAAATATATTTCCAGGTCTGAGCTGTAGTCTGCACTTAAAGGGACAGTACTATTTTGAGGACACACAAGCATATGTGCAAGTCAGAGAAAAAGGCTTCAGGCCCAGCAAAATGCTAACAGGTTGCAAATATGAAGTATTTTAATTTTCTTCTTGCTATTTTCATGCATTTTCTAAATTTTATCTTTTGAGCTTACCTGACTTTTATAATGAGTAAAGCAAGTACATTCTCTTCTAAGCTCTCTCCCGTTTCCTCTTCCTTAGAAACTGGTTCCCATACTCAGGCTCCCATTTATAAGGTAACCACTAAGCAACAAACTTTTACTGATTTCCAACTATATGCCAGACTGCAGAAAGTGGTAGGAAACAAAAGAAGAACCCAGACACATTATTTGAAAACTCTTCAGCAAAATCACTTCCTATTTGTATAGCAATTTATAGTTCACACGGTGCATTGATATAAATTCTCTCAAGTGGTCCCTCTCCCTACATGAGGGAAAGTGTATATTTCAGTCGACATTTTATGAAGAAACTTGCCCGAGTTCACTCAGCTTATTAGGAATGAGGTTAGACTCAAACTTCAGAATCATGTGAGTGGTTTAACAAGATGAAAGCAGCATTCCTAAGACCTTGGAAATCAGTGACACTTTCAGAGGTAAATATTAGGACATCAAGCTGTAAATGACCATGATCAACTATATGTACAATCTCTACCTTGGCAACAAAGGGCAATGGAAGCTAAAGAGATTTGGGGGCACCACATGAGATCCTTAAAGATTGTCCTCAAGATAGTCCAACTTTCTAAAGCTGGGCATCATTGAATCTAAGGAAAAAAGCTTCAACCAAAGACAGATGTTTGGAAGACAGTACTGGAAAGAGAAAGTACGAAAGAGGATATGGTCTTTCTATATTCAACACAATCAAAGGGGCAGTGCTGCAAAAAATGCAACTTCTCAGATTAGGGACATCAATAGGAACAAAGTTCCTTTGTTCAGAATCTACTCACAGGTAACCTTTGGAATATCTTTTGACTTCCAAAAGAATCGGGGTATGGGCTGATATGCTGCTAGCAACATTCTTAACATGAAAAATTTTGTTTTGTTTCCTTTGACTTTTGTTAGAAGGGATCAGTCCCTAAGTGTCTGACTGGGGTTAACTGTACTGTCCAAGACAGATTTGGGAACCCAGAAAGCAAACGTCAGACCCTATCCAAACAAGGTCCTATGAGCTTAGACTCTGTCCAGACATCCTGCCCACCTTCTAAATGACATCGTGACGTCTCCGCGTTCTAACCACCCAGAATCCAAGTCAATGCTCCATCTCTCCTTCAAACTTGGTCTTCTAATCTCATACAGCTTTTTCTGGGCAAAGGGGGTGGGCCTGCCTGCCTTAATTAAAAGGAAGGGAATCACTCAACATTTTGTTCCGCATTCTTCTACCCCAGATAACCCTCTCTAATTCGATGTTGGCTGGCAATCTGGAAATCCTTATTCTTATCAGGAGAATTTCCATTGCTAAAGGGGAGGGTGCACTAGGCCACATCCTGTGTTCTGGGAGAGGCTCACAAGAGTCAGTTGCAATGCTTTGGACTCAAACAAAGTCAGGGACTTTCTTAAGTGGATTCGAAAAACAAGCCAGGACAACAGGCTCACTGTAATTTTTCTAGTTCCTTCCTCCTTTGCTTGCAGAAGTCCCATAGCCCCAGGCACCACAGTAGACAAATTTTGCATTTGCAAAGTTCTTCCCGTGGACTAGCGGAACTTCTTGCCTGGCTCCTGACTTGAAAGTGTTTGGAGCCTCAGGTGATCAAACTAATACTTTATAGACCCGGAGTCCTCAGTGTCTACAGAGCACAGCCACGGGGCCCTGGAAGATACTTGCTTGTGTTTCGGAATTGTGGAATTGTGTAGAGGTAGACTGCACTCAGGGGATTTGTTCATTTTAGCAACCTTGGCAGAACTTCCCTGCGTGACCTAAATAGAATATCTTCCTCTACATAAAGCATGCATCAGGGTGTTTCCTGATTTATTCATGAAAGATTTGCTTTACAGAGGCCTCAGGAACTGTGCAATCTCAAAATACCGGATACATAGAGCTGGATGCTAGAGTGGCATTTGCACAAATTGCTGTGATAGATGGGCTGTGCAGGATGGCGGCAGAAGTGGATTCCTTTAAATACTCGCTGTTGGGGGTTGCTCTTTTAGAGGAGGAAGTAAGACCCAACACAGAGACTGTTAGCAACAACCTGGCAAAATGTTATTTCTCTCAACAGAGAGTAATTGATCAAGGAATAGAAACAGGGCTTCCCAGGTGGCGCAGTGGTTGAGAGTCCGCCTGCCGATGCAGGGGACGCGGGTTCGTGCCCCGGTCCGGGAAGATCCCACATGCCATGGAGCGGCTGGGCCCATGAGCCATGGCCGCTGAGCCTGTGCGTCTGGAGCCTGTGTTCCGCAAAGGGAGAGGCCACAACAGTGAGAGGCGCGCGTACCGCAAAAAAAAAAAAAAAAAAGGAATAGAAACAGACATGAATAAAATGTATGTGCACTAAATGGGGATACAGAACCTTTACCTGCTAATCACTCATTGGTTCATTCACTCATTCCCAACTAGAGAATCAACCTATCAGCAGCTGATAGGCTGAGTTCCTTTTAGGGTCCATAGTAACAGCTACACATGGGATCATAATGACAATAGCATGCAATGTTTGAAATCTGATCAGTCTTAGGAATTTGGGGTTCTTTTGTTACCATGGGAGTCAGGGTGGGGGGAATCAATCTCCCACCCAAGGGAGAAAGGGAGACTGATTTCTCCCAATCAAAGGCAGGCATTTTCAGGTGGATCCACCGTAATAGCTCTGAGCATGGATTTATCTAATGCTTGAGTATTTTCATGCTAGGGTATTTTTACCAGTGCAGCAGATGGACCTCGGTTGTTTGCAAAGAAGTTTTATTTTGGAGCTTGTGAAGAGATTGGGGTTAATGTACAATAAAGTGAAAGTGACATTTGTAAAGATGGTGCGAGCAGAATGCCAGGATCCATTACCCTGATAACCCCCCAAAAAGGCCGGCAGCCTCCACTGGTGAACTGCTACTCAAATCCCATCAGCGTTACTTGCAGGTCACATCTCCACTTTGTGGCAAATTTCCAGGGTTTTTCACCTGCCAAGCAACTCGTCCCAACTAAGACAAGGAGACACTGTTTCACAAACTTTGCTTTAGGGCCTAGAACTTTGGGGAGAGCCAGACCTGGATCCTTCTCCGGCAATGATGAGGAGGAAAACTCAGGTGCAGGCCTTGAATCTGATGCCCTGGAGCTAAAGTGTCAGAACGAGGTCTGATGACAGTGTGGTGAGTATAGACTGAGCTACAGGGGCTGATGCTTCTCTTTACAGGGTGATGGGTATTAGTAACCCAGAACTGTTTGTATCCCTGGCGAGAAAATAAAGAAGACTTCCTGGAAAGGATCTTCCAGGAAGGGAAGCCAACTGGAGGACAGTATTTGAATGAATTAACCTTCAGAGATTTCTCATGACCCACAAGATCAAGTCTAAATTCTTAGTACAGCCTCCAGTTCCTCCACCATCTGGTCCTGGACTAACCTTGGGTCTTTCCATTGTCCCCAAACAACATGTGTTCTGACCATTCCAAACTGTCCTTTGTTTCCTGATGCTAATGATAGCCAACATGTAACCAGGCATCTAAAATACCAGGAACTAGGCTAAGTGCTGGAAGAATTTCATCGTTTACTCTTCAGAGCAGTCTCTGAGGAAGACACTATTAGGGTCCCCAGTTTAAAGATGAGGAAACAAAAGCAGAGGTTATAAAACTGGGTCAAAAGCTGTCAGGAAGGTTGGGATTGGAAGGCAATGTGACTCCAGGGCCAGCTTTTAACCACTTCAGCATCCCTGCCTCCTTTTCTGCATGAGGAAAGACCTCCAGACCCGACACACATTTCTTTCTCAGCATCAGAGGCATAGAATTGGCCTCTCTCTTTATTTGCCTGATTTTGAAAACATCCCTTTTGTTCATCGAGACCTTCAAGATCATATATCCCCTTCTCTGAATGCTGCTCCCGGCACCCCAGGCGGAGTTAGAGGCTCTCTCCTTGGAAAGAGAAACACCACACCCCTTGCACAAACTCACAGCACACGCTGTATTGCAACACAGAGCCATCCCCCCATGCATTCGTTTTGTGCCTGGTGTGTGCAGACTCCTTAGTCCTTTCTCTCAGATGAATCAAAGCTCCAAGAGAGTGAGCAGCAAGTGGGGAGCAGCCAGTTGCATGAGTCCAGAGGTAGCCTAGGCTTCCAGCAATGAGCGCACTGAATGCCCTGTGGAATTTCACCAGCAGCTCCTCAGACAGGTCCAGACGAGTGCCCGCCTGCCACATTCCTGCCTTTATCATTAACCGCACTCCATGGTGACTTCCTTCAACATGTGAGGCAGCGCCTGCCTGTCTGATAACCCAGCTTCCTTCTGGAAAGGATTTCCTTTGGCCTGGGTGCATACCTGGTCCTGCAAGAGTTAACCACCAGGCGGGCCAGAGCAGGAGAACATGAGGTTTCCATTAACTGGTGGTATGCGAACAAGTGGCACAAGCATGGATTATGCGGTAATAAAAACACACTGTGCAGTATGTATGTCAGAGGCCTCACTTCTCTCCTTCCCTGCCTTTCACTCCAGCACAGAGAGAGCCTGCCCTTGCTGCTCAGGTGCTAGATTGTGGCCAAAGTGGGTATCAGACTCTTCTCCCAACTTGCTTTAATCCTGCTGGGCGTGCTCATCGTGTTCTCAAAAGACACAGATGGAAAGACAGAGTGCCAGAGGAACTCACACCTTTTCCCCGGAAGAAATCCTGAGCGAACCAGACAGAGTAAGAAAGTGAGAAGGAGGCAGAAAAAAGGAAAAGTGTCAGAGGAGAGACAAAGAGGGAGGGAAAGAGAGAGGGAAGATGGGAGGGATGGTGAGAAAGATAGCAGAGACTGAACTTAAGAAGGGACAGTAGGATGGAACATACCTGAAACCACATCTTCTGGAAAAAAAAGGAATTCACACATATGGAGAATTTACTATATGACAGGTATGATGGTTAATTTTATGTGTCAATTGGACGGGTGCACAAGGTGCCTAGACATTTGGTCAAACAATTCTCTGTGTGTCTGTGAGGGTATTTTGAATGAGATTAACATTTGAGTCAAAGACTGAGTAAAGCAGATTGCCCTCCCTAATGTGGGTGAGCCTCATCCAATCAACTGAAGACCTGAACAGAACAAAAAAGGCTTAGCACAGGAAACTCTTTTCAGTCCTCTGTAATGGCCTATCTGGGAAAAGAATCTAAAAAAGAGTGGATATATGTATATGTATAACTGATTCACTTTCCTGTACACCTGAAACTAACACAACATTGTAAATCAACTACACTCCAATAAAAATTTTTTAAAAAGAAGAAAAAAAGAAAAGGCTGAGTAAGTAGGATCTCCTTCCACCTGACTGTATGAGCTGGGACATAATTCTTTTCCTACTTTTAAACCCAAACTGAAACATCAGTGCTTCTTGAGTCTCAAGCCTGCTTGCTTTCAGACTGGAACTGACACCACTGGCTTTTCTGGGTGTCCAGTTTGCTAACTGCAGATCTTGAGACTTCTCAGCCTCTGTAATCACGTGAGCCAATTCCTTTTTAAAAATCTATATCTATCAATCAATCTATCAACCAGTCTATCTTCTGGTTCTCTAGAGAACCCTAAAACAGCAGGCAGTGAACTGAGCTCTTAATATATTATTTCATAGAGGCTTAGACACTTTCTGTAACTTGTCATACAGTTAGTAAGGGGAATACATTTCCAACCAAGGTCTCTCTGTGTCTAAATAATCTCATCTTCCTTTTTTTTTAGTTTTAGGGTTGCCCAGCCACATAAAGGTGAGAGAACCCTTCCATTTTTAGTAGCAAGTGAGTAGAAGTTCTTTGATTATTTCCCTTCCTTGGAGACAGAAGATGTAAAAGACCAATTGCTGGGACACAGCACCCTGGAGATCTTCAGAAACTCTGCCCCATGAGACTCAACACCCTAGGAATGTGGGTGGCTTTCTGAACAGAGGTCATTCTGGGGTTCAGAAACTCTTATTCAGACCACAATTGTTTACTAAGCACCTACTATGTGTCAGGTGCTGTAATTTTGATAAGGAAGAAACAGATAAATAGAACAGCATCTTCCTTGTGGAGTCCACAGTATCCTTAGGGTGCATGAAAGACACAAAAGGAATATAAATGCTGTGGTGGTGATGTGCACAGTGTGTGCAAAGGTCCATAGCAAAAGGAGAGATCTACCTTGGTGGTTTAGTGGGAAAGCCAGGCGAAGAAGTGGGGACAAGGCAGAGTAAGGAATCCTTGCCTGAAGCCTCAGAGATGGCAAGGCAGATTTGGACAACAGAAAGTAACTAGCTTGGGTGAACAGTGGTTCTCCATTCTGGCTGCTCACGGGTTGATTGAAATCATACAGATGCCTTGGGGCCCACTCCCCAATCTCTGGAGGTACATATGGTCTGAACCACAGTATTTTTAAAAAAATCTCCCCAGGTGATGGTAAAATGTTGCCAGGCTTGAGGACCATTGGTGTGCTGCCCAGAGTGCCTCTGGGCTAGAGTGAGAGATAAGGCTGGAGAGTAAGGAAGGACACAAAGATGAAAGGCCTCGGATGCCCCTCTAAGCAATCGGAACTTCCCCTGTGGGCATGCAAGGTTTTCAAACAGGGAAGTGACCCTACTTATAGGAAATGAGTCAGCATAATGGTGAAGCCTTGGTAGGCTGAGTCTCCGGGGAAATTCTGGCTTCCTCGTCTCTGAAAGACTGACAACCTGTGCTTAGGAAGATACAATTGGTTTAACTCTTCCTCTGGTGCACGTGACCAGAAGTCCTGCATCACTCTGGGGAAACCAGTTGCCTGACAGCCAGGCCCAGGTTCTGATCCCGCTGCAGGTACAATACTAACTTACTGAGGAACCTCAGCCAGAGCCTCCCCTCTCTCTGGTCCTCAGCTCCCCACACCAAACGCCGAGGAGATTAAACAAGTCAGTGCTTCTCTATGAGGTTGGCAGTATCTGGTCACTTGGATTTGTCTTTAGCCAAAATGCTACATGAATTTTTACATTTAACATGGCAATGAAGGAGATATCATGGTTCCTGTTGATCAATCAGGTCTAGGTTAGGAGAGGTTGGGGAAGGGTGAGTCAGGGAATTTCAAATGGTTAGTGCTTTCTTGTTTCCTTTGGTCTCTGACCGGATGTCAGTTGAGTTACTGCTATTGATATATTCAATCTGCAGGGTTATTGCTTAGGTCAATGTGCCCCCCAAATAATCTACTTCTCCCTCATCAGGGCCTCCATGAGTCAATGACTCAACCTAGTCTGTTAAGATGGAGAAGAACCCAGATTTGGAGATGCCCTGTTCATTCCTGTGGGCTTTGAGCCAAGAGTAGCACCAGCTTGGAGAAGGCCGTCTCACCAGCCTCCCTACCCAGGGCAGATGCCCCAACCCACCCACAGCAAGCCCAGAAGAATCTTTCAGAAGTTGTTTTCATGCACATTTAATGGTTCCTCGTTGCCACAAACCAAGCCCAAGTTCTCAGTCTTGAAGACTGTCTACAATGCTCCTTCTATCTGATTCGCCAACCTCTTCTCCTAACAGGTCTCTACAGAGCCCTGCAGGCCAGGCACATAGAACTGCTTGTTTATTTCCAAGGACGGCCAGTCTCTTTCATGCATTCGGGTCTCAACCCATATAGTTTCCTCTGTTTGGAACGCTCTTCCCTTACCTTCTCTACCTGGGAAACGTTTACTCATCCTATAGGCCCAGGTAACATGTCACTTCATTCATTTATTGAGGACCTAATCTGTATTCCAGGAAAAATGCCAGATACTTGAAGGATGAACAAAACAAAATCCTTTGGTAATAACTCTGGTCTTTGTAACCCTCTTCCCTTTGCTCCTGACTCTGTCACTTTATGGTGATTATCTGCTTATACTTCTGGATCTCTCTCTAAATTATAATCTCCTTAAGAGTCAAAGTGTCTCCTACTTACTTCTGTATCCATAGCTCTGAGCTCACGGCCTGGCACAGAGTAGGGGCTAGTGGTATTCGCTGAATGAATGATTTATTTAATAAGTGAATGAGAGAGAGAGAGAGAGAGACAGAGAATGTTCCCAGTGAGGATTGCTTTAGCTCTTGAGACTGCCACAGGTTGTAACGATGAAGAGACCCCTTGCATCCCTTAGTCCAGATTAGGAGAGCTTGGAAGAGACCTTCCTTGATCACTGACCCCTTACAGATGAGAAAATGAGACCAGACCAAGGAAGGCGCTTGTCTAGATGGCCAAATGACCAGCAGCTGGTCCTCTGCTTTTCCCACACCAGATGAACTGGCAGCCCAGCTGGCTGTAACTCTATCATCCTCCCTCTGTGGGACCCCTTAGTTCTGTCTAGCTCCACTCTCACAAGCCGCATGCAGCCCTGGCATCATTGCCTTGGAATATGATCACTGGTTTGGTTGCTTTCTTCCTCTGTCTATTTGATATGGGCGGCCAGGAAGACAGTGCTGACGAGGCAGTCTTAAGCCCTGCACTGACAGAAATCAGGTGTCCTCGCTTCATAAAAGAAACATTAACCGAGCCGATGGGAGCTGGAAGCAGAAGTGCTGACAAAGATGTAAATCCCAAGGATTACATGGGGCAAGGAGAAAGCATCGTTCTCTCCTTATTTAGAGGCATTCTGGGGCTTGCAGACAAGACAGAGAAGAATGAGAGATGCCAGGGATGAAGGCCACCAGGGAGGAGGTCTCAGCTGCTCAGCTGAGGGGATCAAGAGAGAAGCAACGATTAGGAAGGCCAGCATCCCCTCCTCTCTATCCCCACGGCACCATCCAAGCCCTTACCAGCTCTCTCCTGGACTCAAGCCTCCCTGCTGGTTCCTTCCTGGCTTTGCTGTCTTCAGCCTCAATCTGTCCCCAGCCTGGTCCCCACACGGCCATCTGGTGGTCTTTCTAAATTACCTGACTGTAATTTAGATACCCTTGATTGAAATCCTTCAGTGGGCCCCTGTTTCTCAAATGGCATACAAGACCTCCCTAAACCCCTTCCTGATGCCCAAAGGTAGCCATTTCCCCCAGAAGAGGGGTTCTGTTTTCACCCATCCTGTGGGTCAGAGAACCTCTGGCAAAGAAAAGATTCAGGAGACAAAGGTGGATGCTTTGCTGGCAGGAGTGAGCCCTCTTTCTAGAAGAACCGCCTTCCTTCCTAACCTACAAATGCACCTCCCATTCCTCTCAAGGTAAAGTCAGTTCCAGGGACCACTCAGTGACTGAGGCACTGTGCTCTCTGCCCAGACTCTTGTGAGGCTCCGGGAACTTAGACATGACCGGATGCAGTTCCCACCTTCAAGGAACTGAAAGTCTGGTGGAGGAAAAAGTAGTAAAAACAAATAATTATGACAAGGAATTAAATGCTATTCTAGAAGTCTGTTCAAAGTGGTCTGGAGGGGGAAGGGGGCCAGAGACCAACTCTATGAGGAGGAATTGGGAATATTTGGGCTTTGTCGAGGATTAGATATTTCCCAGGAACAAAAGAAGAGAAGGAGCTGAAAAGGCTTTCCCCATATTATAAACCATGTGGTTCAAAGACTCACAGAAGGCAGCTGTGGAATGTTTGGGAAGTAAGGTATAATTAAATAGAGAGTGGGTGGGGAGGGAGGGGTCCAGGTAAGAGATTTGAGTGGATGTAGGACCTCACATAGTGTCATCAGACCTCTCTTTCTCCCCCTCCCACTGCCCCTTCCCCTTTCCATCCCTATCTATCGCCCCTCTCTCATCTCTTCTTCCCTGACACTGGCCTCATTTTTTGTTTTAAATGTGGAGGAGCATCATGGGAAGGAAGGTGGTGTGTACTGAGGCAGCTTCAGGCTTCCATCATCCCAGCTGAAGGAACTCTGAAGGCAGATCTTCTTTCTCACTGCTTTGTTAATCCCCAGGAAGAACTCAGACTGACCAGTATGAGTCATGTGATCACCTCCAGGACCAATCCCTGGTCCCCACTATGGAGGATATATTTGAGCAAGCCTGGGTAGCATAACTATGGCAAAAGTTAGGATTGCTGGTTTCTCCAAAACCACACAGTCAGGGAGGAGCAGTTCCCCAAAGGGAGAAGGGTTGCTGTAACCAGAAGAGGGGGAGAGGCTTTTCAACAGATAACGCTAAAGATTCCGCTTCATTTGTGGATTCCCCTCCTCCAGGGATACTGTGGTGACTCTCTGGGAATACCAGGGATTTCCTGACCTCTTTATCTCGGGGGATTTGTACATAACATCTCCTCAATGAACGTTTACTGGTGGCTATTTTGGCGTATCAAAGAAAGGAAAATAAAAAATCAAGATAGAGATTAAAGGAAAAGATTAATAACGTGGCAAGCTGAAGTTCTGACACCGTGTCAGCTTTGAAACAACTCATTTGGAAGAAATGTCTTGCTGCCCTTGGTGAGTCTGAAGAAAGAATAAGAAGACACTCAAAGAACATGTGGAGTGTGTGCAGCTGCATCTACACCAGGAAGCAGAGCTCAGCTGAAGAGCTGCAGTCAGCATCTGAGATAGGAGGAGCCTGTCCTGGCTTTGATGCTGCAGGGATAATGGAGCCACAGTGCAAGCACAGGGCCTTTTATTGACAGGGTAAAAAGAAGCCAGCTGGGGTTTGTCTATAGCTGAGCTTCTGATTCTATCCCATCCTTCTGAAGAATACCCTCTTTGTTCCTTTGCTGCAGGTGGCACCTGTCATTACAGGACGTGGAAATAGGATAAACAGCCCTGAGCTCCTTAAGTGATGCCCCTTCCTCAAATGAGTTGCAAACAGCTCTCCAAGTTATCTTTCTTTCTCTCTCTCTCCCTCTGTCTCTTTCTCTCAATCGGAGAATTCAACTGAACAAGGAGGATGGTGATGGCCACAGAAGTCTGTGTTCTAATAAAGTGCCACTCATTTTGGTTACAAGATGACAGTCTTAACTTTGCTACCACCTCCCCTCCCATAGCAGATCCCTAAAAATTATAGAAAAAATATAAAAGAAAAAAATCAATTCAAAACAAGGCCCCAAAGCAAGAGGTGAAGCCCTCAGTGGGTCCAGAAGCAATGAAGGATCCTTTGAAAGCAGGAAGTAGGTGGGACTGGTGTAAAAATGGACACTATAATCCAAAAGGCACAGGTGAAGTCCTACTGACAATTTTCTACTTGTGCAGAAGGGGTAGAAACAGAGAGGAGAAGACCAGGGTGACTGACGGACCTGGTGTGTCCGGCATATCATTCTGACACCCATTCCCTCCCCCAGGGCAGCTGGCCACTACAGGGTCGTCTGCCTCCATGAAGAAGTGATGTTGTGGGAATTTGGATTGGAAAATTAGGCAGGACCACAGGTGGCTGACAGCACCTGGGAGGAAGGAGGGTTTCCACGCCCAGAAGACGATCACACAAAGTGTTCCAGAGACGGGTCTCACCACTCCCCAAACCTCACTGCAAAGGGCAAGATCAATCCAGGAAGAGTGTCCTACTCCTCCTCTCAGACAGTCTGTGTGAACACACAGAGCAGAGCCAAACAGAGAAATTCAGCTGCAAAGAGGGATGCACGATCCACTCTCACCAATAATCGAGGAACGTCATCACCATGATAGAAAAACAGCAAACTTATGGTACAGACACTATGGAAAACAGTATGGAGGTTCCTCAGAAAACTAAAAATAGAATTACCATATGATCCAGCAAAACCACTCCTGGGAGTATTACCTGGACAAAACTATAATTCAAAAAGATACATGCACCCCTATGTTCATAGCAGCACTATTCACAATAGCCAAAACATGGAAACAACCTAAATGTCTATCAACAGATGAATGGATAAAGAAGATGTGGTACATATATACGATGGAATACTACTCAGCCATAAAAAGAATGAAATAATGCCATTTGCAGCAACATGGATGGACCTTGAGATTATCATACTAAGCGAAGTAAGTCAGAAAGGGAAAGGCAAATACCGTATGATATCACTTATATGTGGAATCTAAAATATGGCACAAATGAAGCTATCTGCTAAACAGAAATAGACCCATAGCCATAGAGAACAGACATTTGTTTGCCAAGCAGGGGGAGGGGGAGGGAGGGACTGGGAGTTTGGGGTTGGTAGATGCAAACTATTACATGTAGAATGGGTAAACAACAAGGTCCTACTGGATAGCACAGGAAACTATATTCAGTATCCTGTGATAAACCATGATGGAAAAGAATATGAAAAAGAGTGTACATATGTGGGTAACTGAGTCACTTTGCTGTACAGCAAATATCGGGACAACATTGTAAATCAACTATACATCAATTAAAAAAAAAACCAGCAAATTTAAATCCAGAGCCTATACCCAGCAACTCGGAGGGATAGGAGTAAGCTAAACGGTACTATAGAATAAGGAAAATTAAAATCACAGTCAGAAGTGAAAGGACTTATATCCATAAAACACCAGCTAGAGATCATGAAAATTAGAAATTTAGACAGTGGACAAAAAGGAAGAAACCAGCATATCAGATGAATGGTAAAATGGACACATTTGAAAAGGGAAGTAGTGAGCTGGAAGGCTGAGCCCAGGAATTCTCTTAGAATGCAGCAAAAAGGAATAAGGAAGTGAAATAGGTGAGACAGAGAAAGACAAATGATGTATGATCTCATTGATAACGTGGAATTAAAAAGAGAGGTCAGATTGGTGATTGCCAGAGCAGGGGGTAAAAGGTGGGGGAAATGGGTGAAGGTGGTCAAAACCGGTACTTATTTCCAGTTATAAGATAAATTAAGTTCTGAGGATGTAATTTACAGCATGGTGACTAGTTAACAATAGGGTATTGTATATTTGAAAGTTGCTTAGAGAGTAGATCTTAGAAGTTTTCATCACAAGAAAAGAAATTTGTGTTACTATGTGAGATGATGGATTTTTAAAAAATTTTTATTGAAATACAGTTGATTTACAGTGTTGTATTAGTTTCAGGTGTACAGCAAAGTGATCCAGATACACACACACACACACACACACACACACGATCTCTTTTTTTACATTCCCTTCCATTATAGGTTATTACAAGATGTTAAGTATAGTTTCCTGTGCTATACAGTAGGTCTTTGTTGGATAGAGATGATGGATGTTAATGAAACTTATTGTGGTGATCAGTTTGCAATATATACATATATCAAATCATTATGTTGTATGCCTTAAAACTAACAGAATCTTATGTATCAATTATATCTTAATAAAACTGGGAAAAAATGCAAAAACAGGAATACAGAGTTTAGGATAGTTAGAGAAAGATTAAGAATCATGAGAATTTAAAAATTTCTAACATCCATTTAAAAGTGTTCCAGAAGAAATGAATATTTAAAGAAATTACAGAAGACCCCAGAACTAAAGGTAAGACTCCACAGATTTAAAATGCTCAGTAAGAACCCAATAACACCATCCATACAAATTGTAGGACATCAAGGGGGAAAGAAAACCAGAAAAAAAATCCAGAAAAAGGACAGGAAATTCACCTATAAAGGAAAAGAAGTCAAATTGCCATTAGCCATTGCTTTAGCTACAAAAAAGTAAAAAATTAGAAGTTCTAGTTGAAAATTACTTCAAGTCTAGAATTCTATGGCCAGCCAAAATTTCCCTCTAGAGCCAAGGCAAAATGATACTTTCAATGATATATGGCCTCAGAAAAACTTATGGTCCACATTCTCAAAAAAAAATAAAAGGGTTACTAGAGGCTGTTTTACAGGAAGGAGAAAAACTAATTCAGGAGAGAGAGGTGAGCTGCATGAAGCAATGATGAGTAAAAGAAAGAAATAAAACCTCCTGCTAAACCTAATGTGTTGATTATTTCAATGTAGATTGTAGACTGGCACATGGGTAAAGAGAGCACAGGAAGAAAAATCACATTAATACTCTTGTTTTCAAAAGGGCAGGATATAAATGTTCATATAGTAGTTTATAGAAAATATATTGAAATATGTGTAAAAATATCTTAAAATATTTTAATGCCTAACACCAAAACTAGCTAGAGACATCACCAAAAATCTACAGACCAATATCCCTCATGAATATACATGCAAAATTTCCCTCTCTCTCTCTCTCTCTCTATATATATATATATACACACACACACACACACACAAACACACACACACTAGCATACTTACTGCAGCACCATTTAAAAAGGATCATACACCTCGACCAAGTGAGATTTACCCCAACAATGCAAGACTGGTTTAACACGCCCAAATCAATCAATGGAATACACTATATTAATAAAATAAAGGACACACATTATGTAATAATATCCAAAAGTGCAGAAAAAAAGCATTTGTAAAAAATCTAACACCCTTTCATGATGAAAACGCTCAAAAAACTAAGAATAGAAAAGGACCTCCTCAATCTAACAGAGTATCTGTGAAAAGCCAGCAGCTAACACCATACTTAATGGTAAGAGACTCCATCCTTTATCCCTCAGATCAGGAATGAGACAAGGGTGGCCGCTCTTGCCATTTCTATTCAACATTATACTGGATATTTATTATATTAAATACTCAGAATAGGCAAATCTACAGAGAAAGAAGGTAGATTAATGGTTGCCTAGGGCTAGGAAAGGGGAGAGAATGATTGCTCTTGGGAACAAGGTTTCTTTCTGTGGTAGTAAAAATATTCTACAATTAAATTATCAGGTGACGGCTGCATAACTTTACATATATAGTAAAAACCATTGAATTGTACACATTAAATGGATAAAATTTAGGGTATATAAATTAGATATCAATAATGCTATTAGGAATCTAATGTTAACTACCAGAAGACAAGTAAATGAACATATTCAAACAAATAGAACATACTTTTTAAAAAACAGGAGTAAAGAACACTTGATAAAGACAAAGGAAGGCAAAAATTGGAGAGAGGGCAAAGCAGTTAGAAATAATGGTGAATTGAGAGCATAAAGTACGAAACAGAAACAAATCCATACTTAATAAGCACCACGGATACGAATGGGTTGAACTCATCTATAAGAGACAGACTCTGACACTATATTTGAAAAATCTAGCCACTTGTTTTCAAGAAACAGACAAAACAAAATTTCCCCTGAAAATAAAGCGGTGGAAAATACTAGTTTAGAAATGGTTACCAAACATAAAGCAGATATAATTGCATTCATATCATATAAAATAAAACTCAAGGTAAAAATCATTGAAAGAAACAGATGTTCACTTCATACTGATAAATTCAGCCAAGAAAAAATAACTGTTATGCACCTAAAATGTAGCTACAAAACAGTTGAGGCCCAAATTGGAAGCATTATGAGGCAACTGAAAGATATGAAATTGCTATTGAAAACTTGAACAAACCCCTAAACTAAATCCAGTAGACAAAAAACTACAGATATGATGAATTTTAGTAGTAATACATCAATAGCTTGATATAATATTTAGAAAACTTTGTAACTTATAAAGAGATACTCTGCATTATTTTGAAACACACGTGCTACAGTCATAAAATTCGTCCATCAACAAAGCCATAAATGAAATTTCAATGAATTCCAAAAAGTTAACTTTATAAGAAAAATTCACTATTATGCAATAAAATTAGAAGTTAACAACTAAGAGGTAGGTGTACAAAAATAAACAAAAACAAAAGTGTCCAAATATAAATATACATGTGCACACTCATATTTCTAATATAATTTTTGTTTAAAGAGAAACCAAAATGGAAACTTTTTAATTTAAGCAGTGTGGAAAGAACAATAAAACACATTCAAATAAAAAAGTTTTCAAATATGTGTAATAAATGAATTAAAAAGGATAAAAGCAGAAATTAATAAAACAGAAAACTCAGTTAATGCCACTGGTAGTTCCTCTGGCTGGTTTTCCCAAGTGGAGTCTGGGGCTCAGAGGAATCTGGGTACCTTTGTGGTTTCATGTTGGAAAAATGGCAACTTTTACATGAACACTGCCCTTGATCAGCTCAACCAGAGGCCCCAGACTTCTAAGGGGATCTCAAACAGGTCAGACTTTGGCCATAATCCCTAAAGCACAGGAAGTGTCTCTCATTTTTGGCAATTCTGTAGACTGTCTTCTGACCTTGAGATGACCTTCCCCTCACAATAGACATCAGCATCTCTCTCATTTGGAATGTACTATCTGGCTTTTCTTTCGTTTAAATTGCCTTTGTGGAATGAGATATTTCATGATTTTCTCCACCACTAGTGATAGATGAAAATGATTTGAAAGTGTTAGAAATGGGATATGTTCAAAGAAGTGGCCCCTCCCTTTTTTAAAGCATACTGGGAGTTTAAATGGGTTTTCAGAATAGAGTTATGTGCAGTGTATTAGAATGTGTAGATTGTTTAAGTACATTTTGCTCATATTAGTTATAAAAGGAGGATAAGCCAATTCTTCCTGGGAGGCCGTGTTAAAATCATTGGGAGTGCATGAAATTATATGACAAATATTGAGTACCCACGACTTGTCTGGCATTGTGCTAGGTCTGTAAGACATACGCAGCCTCTATCTTCTGGAGCTTCCAGTCCTGCTTCCTGCAGCATGCTTACCACAGAAAAGTACTGTTTCATTGTGGATTGGAGAGCTTAGAGATTACACTAGGATTAAAGCATGGCCTATTGAAGTCTAAATGCAATGAGGGGCATAGCATGAGATGAAGCAGAAGCAATGGTCCCAAGGCAAGGCTGGCAATGAACCCCCAGAGGAGCATCATTTTGACAAATTCATCATGGTCTAGGGTCTTGGAAGTCCAGAAAATGATCTTATCAGAACCTAGAGAGGAGAGATTTTCAGTGGCATGCTGATACTAATTTTACACAAAATTGATTTTAAAATGCCAATTTACCACTTTCCGGTGGCCAGAGTCCTGTTCTCCATCATACCACTCTCTCAATACTAAGAAATTTGAATTAGTCCCCGGAAGATGGCTTGGAGGACATAGAAACTCAGTGAAGGGAGATGGCTAGTTTTGACATTTTCATCTGTGGAGAAATTGCCACGCCACAATGAATTCTCTTAGGCAGAAGAAAGTTTAGTTTGTATCTGATATGAGCTATATAATTTTTTCCGTATTATCAGTGTACAAATGTTTTATTTTCACTCCTATCTCTACATCTTCTTTTACTAGTACTACTATACTACTATAGCTAGCAGATATAGGAGTTACTACCATTCAGGTACTTTACTAATAACTTTCCATGTATGAACTCACTTAATCCTCAAAACCTCCTTGTGAGGAGTAGACTTTGATTGTCTCCTTTGGTTTTCAGTTGAGGAAAACAAGGCAGGAAAAGTTCACGTAAATTGCTCAAAGTCACTAAGCTGTTAAGTGACAGAACCAGAATTCAAACCCGGGTTTCCTGACTCCAGATTTTGATGCCTCTGTCTCGGGTCATGGTTGCTCTCATAGTCATTGCTCAGAGCCAATTTAATCAATAATTATTTATATGAGCTATTAGATTTATTAGATAAGAGCCAACTAGGAACAGTTGGTTGATGAAAAAAGTCCAACTTTCTTTAAGCGGCTGTTCTTTCCTCTTTAATCCCTAGAACCTCAAATGGGGGAGGGGAAGTAAAACAATTCTTGAACCAAAATCAAAAGTGGAACTGAGGGGCTTCCCTGGTGGCGCAGTGGTTGAGAGTCCGCCTGCCGATGCAGAGGACGCGGGTTCATGCCCAGTCCGGGAAGATCCCACATGCCGCGGAGCGGCTGGGCCCGTGAGCCATGGCCGCTGAGCCTGCGCGTCCGGAGCCTGTGCTCCGCAACTGGAGAGGCCACAACAGTGAGAGGCCCGCGTACCGCCAAAAAAAAAAAAAAAAAAAAAATGTGAAACCGAAACACTTTCTGAAGGTCAGTGTCTAATATAAAGGGTGATTCATGGTATGCACAGGTTTAGTACAAAGGGAAAGTTTAGGGCTCAGAAAAGATCTGAAGAACTTTCCAAAAGCTTGGCCACTTGTGAATAAGGGAAATCAGGAACCTAAGCATCTACTAGTGCCAGGAGAAGACACCACAGGTACAAAGGCCCTGAAGAACTCCCAGCAGCAGGGGTTCTACCGCGGCTTAATAAATGCTTGTTGAATGAATGACACAATGTCATCAAGCCCCTTGGGTACCCTTATGTTCAGTGACCTTCTCTAGGTGATTGTTCAAAAGTTCAAAGGGCTTCTGCTTCAGACAACTCTACATGTATTCTATGTTTGCGGATTTAGGAAGCAAAGAAAAATGTTGAAGACATGAAGATGATAAAGTCAGTCTGTGCCAGTGGCACTCAGCATATTTCAACTCTGTAGCAAGTCAGACTGACTTATCATCATGCATTTACTTTATTCAAAATTAACTACTGAGCCTCCAATGCCTTTTGAATTCAAAGTTCTAAACTGAAATATAAAGAGAGGTGGGAGTCCTAATACCTGATTAGAGGAGAAGAGAATGAAGTGCAGAACCACCTATGAAAGGGCAAGGCCCCTGGGAGGCTAGTGTGGTTGCCTATTAATTAAGGAGCCATGGTGAAAAGATATAATAGCTCCATTCAGATGGGCAGACATTGAGTTGCTGCTATGTGGCAGGTCAATGGTAGATTCTGAAGATGCAAATGAAACCCATGTTTCACCCACCTCTAGTTGCCAAAGATTCTGCCATGATTCCTTCTGGACAACTCAGATAGGGTCTCACAGGGGCTCATGAATGTGTCTTATTTTGGCCCAGATCAGTGAAATGCCTTGACAAGGCCTCCTCCACCTGCTACCTTGTGAAAGAAGTATCTTTTCTTCTAGTGGCAACCACTGAGTGACCCCACAAGACTTGGACATAACCACTCCTGAATAGCACCATCTCCTTTGTAACCTAGGACCAACAGGAGTCCCATGAAGTTCTAACTGAAAATAGCTCCATCTCCTGCTTGTGGTGGGCTCTAGCAATCGTCCATGAGGAAGTGTTGGAGGACCAACCTCTGGGACAGAATTTATGCTCTCCTAACAGCCTTTCTCATCCATGCTTATTTTTCTCTGTCCTTCCTTCAAAGTGCTTGTGCAAATTGTTACCAGCCCATTACAAATGCCTTGACCCGCCCAAATTCTTCTGGTAGAGACCACTGGGGTTCCACTAGAATTCCACAATACAAAGATAAATAAGACCTGGTCCCATCTCTCAAGGCATGCATTTCTAGATGAATTTCTGTCTTGTCACAATTTGGCTAAGGGTTGGGGCTGCTGACCAAAAAGAGGCAGTTTTCAGTGCAATCACACCAGGCATCCCCTCTGCATTCCTTGGATCTGCTCCTCACCAGCCTCATGGACTTTAGGAAGTCACTTTTCTTTTCATGTGCAGGGAAACTTACGAGAGGAAACTCACAAAACCTCTTCTCTACCTGATCAGGAGATGATGCATGTGAAAGGGTTTTGTAAACAGTGGACTCCACCTGCTTCTCACCCAGCCAGTCAGTTCCTCCTCCTCCCCTCCCAAAGCACTTGGAGCTTCCCTCTAATATAACATTTATCACACTGCAGGGTATTTGTTCATATGACCAATTCCCTCATTATACTGTCAGCCACTAGAAGGCAAGGGTCTCTTCCTATTCTTTTTTGGATTATCTTCCCATGGCATGGTGCCAGTCATATAACAGACACTCCCAAAATACATGCTGACTGATCACATGAACGAATGAATTGCGTGCAGAAATTTAAATTATCCTCCCTCCAGTGTTCTGAACAATTTTGGAATAGTCACACCACTTTCAGAACTTGTTTTCCTAATCACTAGTAGGAATAACACATTAGAGTAGTAAACATACAGTGAGGGTTAGATATATGACTTTACACATGATGTAATTTCAACCCAGAGAGTCCCTATACTGTTTGAGTCCAAATTCTTCCCCTGTACAGATGAGATTAAGTCCAAGAAAATATGTGTGACGTGCCTGAGGGGATGTGGGTGGCCATCTGAACCAGAATCCAGATCTTTTGACCTCCAGTTCAGTGTTCTTTATGCCACATTTTCAGATCCTCAAATGAAATTGACACAGTTAACACAGGATGATTTTATCATCTAGAGCACACTGTGGTGTTCCAGATAATAGATCTGCTCCTGGCAGAAAATAGACACTGTGGTCAATGGGGAGATAATCCTTGGTGAGAAGGAGCCATGAATCGAGAACAAAACTACACAGTATTGGTCAAGATGGAGATTAGTTACTCTGAATGCATCAAACGCAAATAACAACCAATGGATTCCCATGTGCCCCAGCCTCACACCGAAATTAAATGGCTTTGCTCAGCAAGACAAACACTTAGGAAACTTAGCAAAGCTGGGTGGCCTGTAAAGCATGGCATTGCAAAGAGAAGGGGTTGAATGAATTAAAGAAATGCCCTGATGTAGGTGTTGATTCCATAACCAGTCATCCACTCAGGCTCTTACTGTGAGCCCTGATTGGTGCTAGACTGTCCAGGGGGTAAGGTGCGGCTCCTGTACCCTGCCCTCCCCAACCCAGGATGCACCACCTGGTTAAGAAGAGGTAAGATGCTTGAACAGAAGAGCACACCGAAGGGGTTGGCTGGCCGATAGACTGTGGGCAGAAGGCTGTGAAGGATATGGAGGAAGGTGTGGCTGGTCATACCTGTGGGGTGCGTGGGGAGAGAGTAAGAAGTTGGTCAGGAAAAGAACAGACTTTTAAGAGGGGTCTGCAAAAATGAAAAGCTGTTTGCCTGTCAAGCCATGAGAGTGGAGGGAGGGAACTATTCTAGCAGATGAACAACATGGAAGCCAAAGTCGGCTTGGCACATTGGGGCAACTAAAAAGAGTTTGATGTGGCAGAGGGCATGATGGGTGTTAAGAAGGATACTATGAAGAGGTAGGCAAAATCCTTATCATTTCAGATGAAGGAATTTGTATTTACCTTTGTGACCAAAATGTCTTACACTAGAGTCCACAGACGAGCTTCAAGGCATCCACAAGTCTGTTAATTACATGTAAGTTTCTGTGTGTCTATGCATATACAAATGTTACTGAGACAGGTATCTTCATATTTACATATTCTTCGGTGCATCCCTGACACCATGCCCTCCCTAAATACAGACAACATTAAAAACCAGCAGTCCAGAAGATGATAAATTAGTGAAGGATTTTAAGAAGGTTGTGGTGAGATCAGAAACATGTTCAAGGCTGATCTTTCTGGTACCGGTGTGGACAGTACACACGGGGGTGAGGCTGGAGGAAGGAGATGGGGGCTGGGGAGGAGAGTGCTGTAATCGTCCAGGCGAGAGAGAGTGAAGCCACAACTATGACAGTGCCAGTGAGCTGGAGGACAGGCCCCCAAAAGAACTGACTTTTAAAATAGCTGATTCATTATGACTTCCAGGCTTGAAGATGGTACATGAGTTTTCTATTGCGGCTGTAACACATTATCACAAACTTAGTGGTTTAAAACAATACAAATGTATTCAGAAGTCCAACATGAGTGTCAATGGGCTAATATAAAGATGTTGACAGGGCTGCATTCCTTACCAGAGGCTCTAGAGAATTATCTACTTGTGTTTTCCAGCTTCTAGAGGCCATTCACCTTTCTTGGCCTGTGGCTCCCTTCCTCTTTCAAAGCCAGCAATACCACATCTCTTTGACCGTTCTTCCATAGTCACAGATCCCTCTGACCACAGCCAGGAAAGGTTCTCTGGTTTTTTGTTTGCTTGCTTATTTTTGTTTTGTTTTATAAAATTGAAGTATAGTTGATTTACAATATTGTGTTAGTTTCAGGTGTACAACACAGTGATTCAGTTATATATATATTTTTCAGATTATTTTCCATTACTGGTTAATACAAGATATTGGGTATAGTTCCCTGTGCTATACAGTAAATCCTTGTTGCTTATCTATTTTATGTATAGTAGTTTGTATCTGTTAATCCCATGCTCCTAATTTATCCCTTCCCCACTTTCCCCTTTGGTAACTATAAGTTTTGTTTTCTATGTCTGTGAGTCTGTTTCTGTTTTGTATATAGATTCATTTGTGTCATTTTTTAGGTTCCACATGTAAGTGATATCATATGATATTTGTCTTTCTCTGACTTACTTCACTTAGTATGATATTCTCTAGGTTCATCCATGTTGCTGCAAATGGCATTATTTCATTCATTTTTATGGCTGAGTAATATTCCATCATATATATACCACATCTTCTTAAGCCAATTATCTGTTAATGGGCACTTGGGTTGTTTCCATGTCTTGGCTATTGTAAATAGTGCTGCTATGGACATTGGGGTGCATATATCTTTTTGACTTAGAGTTTTCATCTTTTCAGGATATATGCCCAGGAGTGGGATTGCAGGATAATATGGTACCTCTATTTTTAGTTTAAGGAAACTCCATACTGCTTTTCATAGTGGCGGCACCAATTGACATTCCCAGCAACAGTGTATGTGGGCTCTCTTTCCTCCACACCCTCTCCAGCATTTATTATTTGTAGACATTTTGATGATGGTCATTCTGAAGGTTTTCCGTTTTCAAGGGTCCATATGCTTATATCAGGTCCAGCTGTATATCTCCAATCACTTAATCACATCTGCAAAATTCCTTTTGTTGGATAAGATAACTATTCACAGATTCTGGTGATTAGGATGTGGACACCTTGTGGGGGGCGGGGGGCGGGCAGTGGGCTTTTTTCTGCCTACGTCAGATGGAGACTCTGAGAACCCGAAAAGAGAAGTGTATTGCCTGAGGCCTCAAAGCATGTAAGTAGCAGAGTTGAGATGAGGACTCAGGACTCTTGAGCCTCAGTCCTGGGCAGATTCCAACTCCTGGTGCAACGGGACCATGCATAGATGTTATCATCACACGCTGTCAAGCATGTGACCGAATGGATGGAACCTGCCTATGTCCTCTCCACTGTATGGTGCCTAAGGGATGCGTTGATCCCCATTCGTTGGCCAGGGTGGCTGTGATATGGCTCATACACGTGAAGTAGGCACCAGTTCTGTGCTGGCTGGTCTTAGCTAGCACTGACCAGATCTGCCAACCTCCTTCTTGGGGCATCTTAACTTTGCCATATATGCTTCACATTTTGGGGATAAGAACTCATCAGGGTGAGGCTGTTAGGTACATGTCATGGTGCAATGGAAGAGTTCCAGAGGTGGAGTTTGGAGCCCAGGGTGCTGTCCCCCTTCCATTTTCATATCAGGTGACCTGAAGTATGTCATTTCCCCTCGTTTGAGACTCATTATCCTCCTTGTGAAAAGAGACGGTTGGGTTAGATATAGAGGTTCCTCTAACATCTCATAAGTGTAGAATATGGAGATGATTTCTGCACTGATTGGCAAGTCAAGTGGCATGGATGTGTGGCAATCCTAGTAGAAAAGCCTTCCTTCTTTGATTCTCAGTCCTTGATGCAGCCTTGGAGCTTGGTATTCAACAGTCCAACTGCACTGCACTGCAGCAGCCAGAAATACCAGATTTCTGTAGAGAAGAAGGTCTGTGCAATCTCTTTAGAAGCATAGCAACCACAGGGTGTGATGGATTCTACACGTCATGCATGTCAGCTCGCCAAAGACTCTCTGGATAAGCTAAGAGTTTTCTAGAGCCTCTACACTACTAGCACAGATCCACTCAGGTCTCTGTGTCTGTATATGGGTGGCAACCATAAACACAATTTCAAAAATCTAAAAATAGCTGTTGTAGCTTCTCAAACAGTAGCTCACCAATCTCAAGAACTAACCAAAAGGGAAGTAGAAGGAACAGGAAGGGACTAGAATAAACTCTTTGGGCTTACTTTGGCCTTGAACTAGCAGACGGGACAATCAAGAAGCTGGAAAAGTAGAGAGTAGCAGAAGGAGAAAAGGATGAAAGAGAGAGAGCTTTAAATGTCTGTCAAAAACCTATAGTTGCAAGATGAGTGAGCCCCAAACAAGATAAAACCAAAGAAATGCATCCCAACATTCATCACCATCATCAAATTTCTGAAAACTAAAGTCAAAGAAAAAAATCTTTCAAGCAACAAGAGAAAAATAGCGCCATAACTTTAAGTAAAAAAAAAAATTGCATAAGGGCAGATTTATGATCAGAAATCATGGTGGCCAGAGGAAATGGTACGTGGACTGAGAGATAGGGACTTTCAATCCAGGATCCTATACCTAAAAGAAAGTATCTTCCAGGAATGAAGAGAAATCAACACATTCTCAGATAAAGGAAAACTAAGGAAATTTGAACATTATTCTCTTAATAAGAAGAAACTAAAGTTCAAAGAGTTAATTTTTATGAAGGAAACACAGCTAGAAAGCAGTGAAGTTTGAACCCAAACTTCTTTGATATCAGAATTCACATTCTTTTTAATACACTGTTTTTCATAAAGTCCATATGTGAAAATAGTCTTTGTTAAATTTGAAGGTTAGCCTCTCATTTTAACACTGATCATGAGTTTATTTTTCTTATTTGTTTCATGACAAAGTGTAGAAGATTCACTCATTCATTCTTAGGGACTGTCTCTGTGCTTTTCATCTGCTAGAGGTG
This sequence comes from Delphinapterus leucas, assembly GCF_059928025.1. NCBI lineage: Eukaryota > Metazoa > Chordata > Mammalia > Artiodactyla > Monodontidae > Delphinapterus > Delphinapterus leucas. The sequence goes on from NC_143134.1 coordinate 98,634,264, forward strand.
AATCAGACAAAGCATAGAGCCATGATGTATATGGTACATGTCCTATCACCTTCCCAATACACACTAGTGGCAGACAACACTAATCAGTCCTCATCCTTCTCAACTTTGATCCCTAAGCAGAAAATTACAATCGGTCAGAGTTGTTGTGTCAGGTGATATTATTTGCCATTCCTGACATAATCCCACCTTCTAGGAGCCTATGGTCCAGGAAAAGGGACAAATACACAATGTTCCTACCTTTCAATTCCAGGATTCTTTATAATAGAGCGCAAGCAAAAGGTATGAAGGTAAACATTGAATAATAGAGAAATAATAAAAGTTTATTGCATATTCACTCTTTATCAATACTATGTTAGGTACTTACCTTATTTAATTGTCACAACTACTACCCTATGATGTAAACTATTTTTAACAGCTAAGGACACTGAGAAGTTCAGAGAAGTGCCATAAAGACAGTCCATGGCAGAAAAGCAATTCGGATCAAGATCTGCCTGAATTTAAAAATGTATGTTTTTTCTTTTATATGCTGCTTCTCTTTGAAAGCATCGAATTCATAAACTAGTTATATTTAAACTATTTCCATACTATTAAGAATGTATCAAATTATAAATCTAGAAACCTCAAGAACATATCCTGAAACACGAAACGAAAAAGAGTTTAGAATCAAGATAATTATTCAAAATCAACAGTTTTTCCTGACAGCCAGTGAAAAGTTATAATAGATAAAAAGATGATATGTATAAGAACATCATAAAATATAAAATGCTTAGAAGTTATCTTAAGGAGAAATTTGTAGGGTCTCCATAATGAAAAATGACAAAATATTACCAAGAGATAGCATCTATATCAATATCATCTATCTATCTATCTATCCAGGGAAAAGGGTACATGTTTCCCAATACTGTTCAGATTTTAGTTCTTGCACATTAAGTTGTAAGGTTAATACCATCCTTCTCAAAATCCCAAAGATGATGAGTGTATATGTATATGTATGTGTGTGTGTGTGTGTTATACCAAGATTGACAAGAAAATTCTAAACTTAGGGAAATATTTAACAGAGAAAAAGTTATAAGGGGACATTTTGATCATTAAACAACCAGAAAAACTATAAAGGAAGAGAAGTGATACCAAAGAACTTAATTTTTTTTCTGTATATAATACCGCAAGTTCAAACTCACAAATAAGAAAAATAAATCCCATCTATTTAGCAACTAATATCCTTAATGTATAAAGAATATTACAAATGGAAATAAGCTTTCTACACTTCAAAGTGATAAAATGATACCAGCAGTTTTTGATAACTTACATATGTAAATTCCAATTTCAATACCTACATGAGAAAATGTTACAAAATGATATATTCAAATTATATGAATAAATCAAGATAGAATCATAAAAAAATGTTTAAGTAACCCACAGAAACAAGGGAACCAGAAAGAAGAAACAAACAGAAAATACACAATAAAATGGCATACTTAAGCCCTAATATACCAATAGTTACCTTAAATATAAATGGTCTAAATACACAAATTAAAATACCAAGATTGGTGCAGTAAATTAAAACAAAAAAACAAACCAAAAAAAAAGAACCATGATCCAACCATGTGGTTCCTAAAAGAAACTCACTTCAAATACAATGACATAAGTTGAATGAAAATAGAAGGGTAGAAAACATTATATCATGCAAACATTAATTTTAAAAAACACATGAAGTGCCATATTAACATCAGGTAGAGTATACTTCAGAACAATAACATTGCTAGAGACAAATAGGGACATTACATCGTGATAAAAAAGTCAGTTCACTAGGAAGAAAACAATCCTAAACCTGTGCGCATCAAGCAACTGAGCCTCAAACACGTGAAGCAAAAACTGATGGAGCCAAAGAACAAATCCTCAGTTAAAGTTGGGGACTTCAACCCCACTCTCAGAAGTTGATAGAACTAACAGTAAATCAGCAAGGATATAGAACTGAACAACACAATCAACAACAAGGTCTAACTGACATACATAAAACATTCAACTGACAACAGTACAGAACATATTTTCTTCAAGCACACATGGACCATTCACCAAGATAGCCCATGTCCTGGGGCATAAAACAAACCCCAACAAATTTTAAAGAACTGAAATTATACAGAGTGTGTTCCCTGAATACATTGGAATCAAATAAGAAATCAATAGAAACTTAAGAGAAAATATCCAAGCACTTGAAAACTAAACAACACACTTCTAAATAACCCATAGGTCAAAGAGGAAGTCTCAAGGAAAATAAAATACATTGAACTGCATGAAAATGAAACTATGACATATTAAAATTTATGTAACACAGATAAAGCAGTGCTGAGAGGAAAATTTATAGCACTAAACACTTACATTAGGAAAGAAAAAAAATGTCTTAAACCAATTAGTTAAGCTCCTACTTCAATAACCAAGGAAAAGAAGAACAAAATAAACACAGAGCAAGCAGAAGGAAGGGAATAATAAAGGTAAGAGCAGATATGAATGAAAACAAAAACAGAAAAATAGAAAAAACAGTGAAACAAATAGCTGATTTTTTTAAGAAAGATCAATAAAATCGACAAACCTCTAGCAAGATTAAACAAAGGAAAAAAGAAGACACAAATTACCAATATAGGAAATGAAACAGTGTACATCACTATAGGCCCTGCACCTATCCAAGAATAAGGGACTACCAGGAAAAAGCTACATTTATACATTTGACATCTGAGATGAAATGGACCAATTCCTCAAAATACATAAACTACCACAACTCACTCAATAGGAAATAAGTAATTTGAATAGCTCAGTAGCTATCAAAAAATTTGATAGTTGGTGTCACTGGGGGATTCTACCAAAGTTTTAGGGAAGAATTACTATGAGTTCTACACAATCTCTTCCAGAAAGCAGAAGGAATACTTCCCAATGCATTTTATGAAGCTAGTATTACCTTGAGACAAAAACCAGACAGCAATCATACCAAAAAAGAAAACTACAGACCAATGACCCTCCTGAATGTAGATGTAAAAATCTTTAGAAAGTATTAGTAATTAGAATTCAGCAATATAAATGTTTCCTCCATACCTAATTGCTATTTTATATTATTTTTTATATTTGATTATTTCTGGTGGATCAGAATGAGATTTTTTTATATTGATCTTTTATCCAGATACATTTGCTAAATCTTTTATTAGTTCTAAAAATTTATATGTAGATTCCTTGTATTTTCTAAAGATGAGACTATCATTTTCAAGTAATGAACATTTTGTGTTCTTCTCCCTCTCCTTGTTTTATGTTACTCATAGTTCAATCTAATCCTGACATAGCAGTCTTCAATCCATAAATCTAAAAGGAAAGGTAGATTTGTGTTGTATATTCTGTCATGAACAGTGCTAGGGATCATTACAGACAGAATAGACAGGGAAAAGACATAGAATTTGATTCAGGGACCTGGGTTTGAATCCCGTTCCTGCCACTTACTAAATGGGTGTATTCATTTGCTAGGGCTGCCATAACAAAATACCACAGACTAGGTGACACACAACAGAAATTTATTTTCCCACAGTTCTGGAGGCTAGCGAGTCCAAAGTCAAGATGTCAACAGGTTTGGTAACTCCTGAAGCCTCTCTTCTTGCAGTGTCCTCACATGGTCTTTCCTTCGAAAGGACCACCAGTCAGATTGGATTAGGGCCCATCCTCAAGGCTGCATTTTAAATTAATTACCTCTTGAAAGACCTTATCTCCAAATATAACCATATTCTGGCTGTATCTGGAGGTAAGGTCTTGCTGTTAGTTCGTGAACACATGAATTGTGGGAGGACACTATTCAGCCCATAACACCGGGGGATCAAACATTCTGCCCAGCTCTCTGGGTCCCTCTGTGCTCTCATTTAAAGTGAGTGGGTAGCCCGCCTCGGGGTCTCTTCCCTCCGCCGTCACGGAACTGTCCCAGAGCCTGAGGGGAGGGCGGCCTCACTGAGGCTGCCGGCTCTGGAGGGGCGCCGGCAGCCGAAGCCACGACAGTCGTGCGGATGGCGGGCCAGTTGTTTCAACAAGTAACTAAAAGACAAAATGGAAAAACAAGGAGGTTTGTGCCTGAGATCATGTTGATGTGAAACCAGGGATGGCCACCTTGTGCCAGATACACCAGAAATACATCTACACGTGGAACAACCCCTACAGAACACCTACTGAACGCTGGCAGAAGACCTCAGACCTCCCAAAAGGCAAGAAACTCCCCACGAACCTGGGTAGGGCAAAAGAAAAAAGAATAAACAGAGACAAAAGGATAGGGACGGGACCTGCACCAGTGGGAGGGAGCTGTGAGGGAGGAAAGGTTTCCACACACTAGGAAGCCCCTTCGCGGGTGGAGACGGCGGGTGGCGGAGGGGGGAAGCTTCGGAGCCGCGGAGGAGAGCACAGCAACAGGTGTGCGGAGGGCAAAGCGGCGAGATTCCCGCACGGATGATCGGTGCCGACCAGCACTCACCAGCCCGAGAGGCTTGTCTGCTCACCCACCAGGATGGGCGGGGCTGGGAGCTGAGGCTCAGGCTTCAGTCGGAGTGCAGGGAGAGGACTGGGGTTGGCGGCGTGAACACAGCCTGAAGGGGGCTAGTGCGCCACAGCTAGCCGGGAGGGAGTCTGGGGAAAAGTCTGGACCTGCCGAAGAGGCAAGAGACTTTTTCTTCCCTCTTTGTTTCCTGGTGCATGAGGAGAGGGGATTAAGAGTGCTGCTTAAAGGAGCCCCAGAGACGGGCGCGAGCCGCGGCTAAAAACACGGACCCCAGAGACGGGCAGGAGACGCTAAGGCTGCTGCTGCTGCCGCCAAGAAGCCTGTGTGTGAGCACAGGACACTAACCCCACCTCCCCTCCCGGGAGCCTGTGCAGCCTGCCACTGCCAGGGTCCCGGGATCCAGGGACAACTCCCCTGGGAGAATGCATGGCGCGCCTCAGGCTGCTGCAACGTCACGCTGGTCTCTGCCGCCGCAGCCCCTCCCCCCGCACTCCGTGCCCCTCCCTCCCCCCAGCCTGAGTGAGCCAGAGCCCCTGAATCAGCTGCTCCTTTAACCCCGTCCTGTCTGAGCGAAGAACAGATGCTCTCTGGCGACCTACACGCTGAGGCGGGGCCAAATCCAAGGCTGAGACCCGGGAGCTGTGCGAACAAAGAAGAGAAAGGGAAATCCCTCCCAGCAGCATCAGAAGCAGTGGATTGAAGCTGCACAATCAACTTGATGTACCCTGCATCTGTGGAATACCTGAATAGACAACGAATCATCCCAAATTGAGGAGGTGGACTTTGAGAGCAAGATTTATCATTTTTTCTCCTTTTCCTCTTTTTGTGAGTGTGTATGTTTATGCTTCTGTATGAGATTTTGTCTGTATAGCTTTGCTTTCACCATTTGTCCTAGGGTTCCATCTGTCCGTATTTTTTTTCTTTTAAAAAAATTTTTTTTCTTAATTATTTTTTATTTTAATAAATTTATTTTATTTTATCTTATTTTATTTTATCTTCTTTCCTTCTTTCCTCCCTCCCTCCCTCCCCACTCCCTCCCTCCCCCTCCCTTCTTTCTTTCTTTCATTCATTCTTTCTTTCCTTCCTTCTTTCCTTCTTTCTATTTTTTCTCCCTTTTACTCTGTGCCATGTGGATGAAAGGCTCTTGATGCTGCAGCCAGGAGTCAGTGCTGTGCCTCTGAGGTGGGAGAGCCAACTTCAGGACACTAGTCCACAAGAGACCTTCCAGCTCCACATAATATCAAATGGCGAAAATCTCCCAGAGATCTCCATCTCAACACCAGCACCCAGCTTCACTCAACGACCAGCAAGCTACAGTGCGGGACACCCTATGCCAAACACCTAGCAAGACAGGAACACAACCCCACCCATTAGCAGAGAGGCTGCCTAAAATCATAATAAGTCCACAGAGACCCCAAAACACACCACCAGACGTGGACCTGCCCACAAGAAAAACAGGATCCAGCCTCATCCACCAGAACACAGGCACTAGTCCCCTCCACCAGGAAGCCAACACAAGCCACTGAACCAACATTAGTCACTGGGGACAGACACCAAAAACAACGGGAACTACGAACCTGCAGCCTGCAAAAAGGTGACCCCAAACACAGTAAGAGAAGCAAAATGAGAAGACAGAAAAACACACAGCAGAGGAAGAGGCAAGATAAAAACCCACCAGATGTAACAAATGAAGATGAAATAGGCAGTCTACCTGAAAAAGAATTCAAAATAATGATAGTAAAGATGATACAAAATCTTGGAAATAGAATAGAGAAAATGCAAGAAACATTTAACAAGGACCTAGAAGAACTAAAGAGCAAACAAGCAACGATGAACAACACAATAAATGAAATTAAAAAAACTCTAGATGGGATTAATAGAATAACTGAGGCAGAAGAACGGATAAGTGACCTGGAAGATAAAATAGTGGAAATAACTACTACAGAGCAGAATAAAGAAAAAAGAATGAAAAGAACTGAGGACAGTCTCAGAGACCTCTGGGACAACATTAACACACCAACATTCGAATTATAGGGGTTCCAGAAGAAGAAGAGAAAAAGAAAGGGACTGAGAAAATATTTGAAGAGATTATAGTTCAAAACTTCCCTAATATGGGAAAGGAAATAGTTAATCAAGTCCAGGAAGCACAGAGAGTCCCATACAGGATAAACCCAAGGAGAAACACGCCAAGACACATACTCATCAAACTGTCAAAAATTAAATACAAAGAAAACATATTAAAAGCAGCAAGGGAAAAACAACAAATAACACACAAGGGAATTCCCATAAGGGTAACAGCTTATCTTTCAGCAGAAACTCTGCAAGCCAGAAGGGACTGGCAGGACATATTTAAAGTGATGAAGGAGAAAAACCTGCAACCAAGATTACTCTACCCAGCAAGGATCTCATTCAGATTTGATGGAGAAATTAAAATCTTTACAGACAAGCAAAAGCTGAGGGAGTTCAGCACCACAAAACCAGCTTTACAACAAATGCTAAAGGAAATTCTCTAGGCAAGAGAAGGAAAAGACCTACAATAACGAACCCAAAACAATTAAGAAAATGGGAATAAGAACATACATATCGATAATTACCTTAAATGTAAATGGACTAAATGCTCCCACCAAAAGGCACAGATTGGCTGAATGGATGCAAAAACAAGACCCATATATATGCTGTCTACAAGGGACCCACTTCAGACCTAGAGACACATACAGACTGAAAGTAAGGGGATGGAAAAAGATATTCCATGCAAATGGAAACCAAAAGAAAGCTGGAGTAGCAATTCTCATATCAGACAAAATAGACTTTAAAATAAGGACTATTAGAAGAGACAAAGAAGGACACTACATAATGATCAAGGGATCGATTCAAGAAGAGGATATAACAATTGTAAATATTTATGCACCCAACATAGGAGCGCCTCAATACATAAGGCAAATACTAACAGCCATAAAAGGGGAAATCAACAGTAACACATTCATAGTAGGGGACTTTAACACCCCACTTTCACCAAAGGACAGATCATCCAAAATGAAAATAAATAAGGAAACACAAGCTTTAAATGATACATTAAACAAGATGGACTTAATTGATATTTATAGGACATTCCATCCAAATACCACAGAATACACATTTTTCTCAAGTGCTCATGGAACATTCTCAAGGATAGCTCATATCTTGGGTCACAAATCAAGCCTTGGTAAATTTCAGAAAATTGAAATTGTATCAAGTATCTTTTCCAACCACAACGCTATGAGACTCGATATCAATTACAGAAAAAGATCTGTAAAAAATACAAACACATGGAGGCTAAACAATACACTACTTAATAACGAAGTGATCACTGAAGAAATCAAAGAGGAAATCAAAAAATACCTAGAAACAAATGACAATGGAGACACGATGACTCAAGACCTATGGGATGCAGCAAAAGCAGTTCTAAGGGGGAAGTTTATAGCAATACAATCCTACCTTAAGAAACAGGAAACATCTAGAATAAACAACCTAACCTTGCACCTCAAGCAATTAGAGAAAGAAGAACAAAAAAACCCCAAAATTAGCAGAAGGAAAGAAATCATAAAAATCAGATCAGAAATAAATGAAAAAGAAATGAAGGAAACAATAGCAAAGATCAATAAAACTAAAAGCTGGTTCTTTGAGAAGATAAACAAAATTGATAAACCATTAGCCCGACTCATCAAGAAAATAAGGGAGAAGACTCAAATCAACAGAATTAGAAATGAAAAAGGGGAAGTAACAACTGACACTGCAGAAATACAAAAGATCATGAGAGATTACTACAAGCAACTCTATGCCAATAAAATGGACAACCTGGAAGAAACAGACAAATTCATAGAAATGCACAACGTGCAAAGACTGAATCAGGAAGAAATAGAAAATATGAACAGACCAATCACAAGCACTGAAATTGAAACTGTGATTGAAAATCTTCCAACAAACAAAGCCCAGGACCAGATGACTGCACAGGCGAATTCTATCAAACATTTAGAGAAGAGCTAACACCTATCCTTCTCAAACTCTTCCAAAATATAGCAGAGGGAGGAATACTCCCAAACTCATTCTACGAGGCCACCATCACCCTGATACCAAAACCAGACAAGGATGTCACAAAGAAAGAAAACTACAGGCCAGTATCACTAATGAACATAAATGCAAAAATCCTCAACAAAATACTAGCAAACAGAATCCAACAGCACATTAAAAGGATCATACACCATGATCAAGTGGGGTTTATTCTAGGAATGCAATGATTCTTCAGTATATGCAAATCAATCAGTATGATACACCATATTAACAAATTGAAGGAGAAAAACCATATGATCATCTCAATAGATACAGAGAAAGCTTTCGACAAAATTCAACACCCATTTATGATAAAAGCCCTGCAGAAAGGAGGCATAGAGGTAACTTTCCTCAACATAATAAAGGCCATATATGACAAACCCACAGCCAACATCGTCCTCAATGGTGAAAAACTGAAACCATTTCCACTAAGATCAGGAACAAGACAAGGTTGCCCACTCTCACCACTCTTATTTAACACAGTTTTGGATGTTTTAGCCACAGCAATCAGAGAAGAAAAGGAAATAAAAGGAATCCAAATCGGAAAAGAAGAAGTCAAGCTGTCACTGTTTCCAGATGACATGATGCTGTACATAGAGAATCCTAAAGAAGCTACCAGAAAACTACTAGAGCTAATCAATGAATTTGGTTAAGTAGCAGGATACAAAATTAATGCACAGAAATCTCCTGCATTCCTAAACACTAATGATGAAAAATCTGAAAGTGAAATCAAGAAAACACTCCCATTTACCATTGCAACAAAAAGAATAAAATATGTAGGAATAAACCTACCTAAGGAGAGGAAACACCTGTATGCAGAAAATTATAAGACACTGATGAATGAAATTAAAGATGATACAAATAGATGGAGAGATATACCATGTTCTTGGATTGGAAGAATCAACATGGTGAAAATGACTCTATTACCCAAAGCAATCTACAGATTCAATGCAATCCCTATCAAACTACCACTGGCATTTTTCACTGAACTAGAACAAAAAATTTCACAATTTGTATGGAAACACAAAAGACCCTGAATAGCCAAAGCAATATTGAGAACGAAAAATGGAGCTGGAGGAATCAGGCTCCTGGACTTCAGACTATACTACAAAGCTACAATAATCAAGACAGTATGGTACTGGCACAAAAACAGAAATATAGATCAATGGAACAGGATAGAAAGCCCAGAGATAAACCCACACACATATGGTCACCTTATCTTTGATAAAGGAGTCAGGAATGTACACTGGAGAAAGGACGGCCTCTTCAATAAGTGGTGCTGGGAAAACTGGACAGGTACATGTAAAAGTATAAGATTAGAACACTCCCTAATACCATACACAAAAATAAGCTCAAAATGGATTAAAGACCTAAATGTAAGGCCAGAAACTATCAAACTCTTAGAGGAAAACATACACAGAACACTCTATGACATAAATCACAGAAAGATCATTTTTGACCCACCTCCTAGAGAAATGGACATAAAAGCAAAAATAAACAAATGGGACCTAATGAAACTTCAAAGCTTTTGCACAGCCAAGGAAACCATAAACAAGACTAAAAGACAACCCTCAGAATGGGAGAAAATATTTGCAAATGTAGAAACTGACAAAGGATTAATCTCCAAAATTTATGAGCAGCTCATGCAGCTCAATAACAAAAAAACAAACAACCCAATCCGAAAATGGGCAGAAGACATAAACAAACATTTCTCCAAAGAAGATACACAGACTGCCAACAAACACATGAAAGAGTGCTCAACATCATTAATCATTAAAGAAATGCAAATCAAAACTACAATGAGACATCATCTCACACCAGTCAGAATGGCCATCATCAAAAACTCTAGAAACAATAAATGCTGGAGAGGGTGTGGAGAAAAGGGAACACTCTTGCACTGCTGGTGGGAATGTGAATTGGTACAGCCACTATGGAGAACAATATGGAGGTTCCTTAAAAACCTACAAATAGAACTACCGTATAACCCAGCAATCCCACTACTGGGCATATACCCTGAGAAAACCATAATTCAAAAAGAGTCATGTGCCAAAATATTCATTGGAGCTCTATTTACAATAGCCAGGACATGGAAACAACCTAAGTGTCCATCATCGGATGAATGGATAAAGAAGATGTGGCACATATATACAATGGAATATTACTCAGCCATAAAAAGAAACGAAATTGAGCTATTTGTAATGAGGTGGATGGACCTAGAGTCTGTCATACAGAGTGAAGTAAGCCAGAAAGAGAAAGACAAATTCCGTATGCTAACATATATATGGAATTTAAGAAAAAAAATGTCATGAAAAACCTAGGGGTAAGACAGGAATAAAGACACAGACCTACTAGAGAATGGACTTGAGGAAATGGGGAGGGGGAAGGGTAATCTGTGACAAAGCGAGAGAGAGGCATGGACATATATACACTATCAAATGTAAAATAGATAGCTAGTGGGAAGAGCCGCAAAGCACAGGGAGATCAGCTCTTTGCTTTGTGACCACCTAGAGGAGTGGGATAGGGAGGGTGGGAGGGAGGGAGACGCAAGAGAGAAGAGATATGGGAACATATGTATATGTATAACTGATTCACTTTGTTATAAAGCAGAAACTAACACACCATTGTAAAGCAATTATACTCCAATAAAGATGTAAAAAAACAAATAAATAAAAAATAAAGTGAGTGGGTAGGTTATATGACCTCTCTGCTTCAAGTTCCATCTTTCCAAGGTTTCAGCATTTTCAGCTGGCTTATAATACCCTCTGTGCACAAACCTCTTCATTTTCCCATGGATTTACATATAAAACCACGTGGTATATAGGTAAGTGAACAGCTACATTTTCCTGGTTCAAAGGTAGAAATCAGTTTATAGACACGAAGCTACTTTTCTGGAAATTCTGGGACTAGAACTGGTTAATTTGACTGAAACTGTTCACTGAGAGACAACAAATAATAGATGTTGCAGAGAAAGTAAAACCAAAGGGATGGGGGAATTTGTTAGAGAGGGACTTAAAGGCAAAAAGGGAGACAGGTGTAGAAGCACCTCGAAGGTAAAAAAAAGAAGAAAAACCTGCTCCAAGGTGCCCACAACCACTGCCCAGTGAGTGACGTAAGCCAGTTCTCCTCTTTCACACATTTCTTTTTTATGCAAAAGATATGGTCTTGGTGTTCAGGGACCATCCTGATTCCATGTAACCTGATTCTTTTCAATAAAGAAGGTGATTCATTAAATGTGTAACTAAATGTGATTTCTTTTTCATAACCTTGCTAGGCTTCTCATGTAAAAATAGTCACAGCTCAGAAAAAAAAATCTTATCAGCTCGAGTGTATAAATTCTTGGTTCATAAACCATAATCGGCTGTAGAAAGGCCTATGGAGAGACATCTGAGGACAGCAGAAAGATTGGAGAATTTGCTCCTAGGAGCCTAGGTTTATGTCTCTGCTCTGATATTTCCTAGCAAGCAGCTGAACCTTTATACACATCACCTGAAATGAGTTTAAAAGGAACTCAACGTGACCAGTGGGGCATCCTTCCTTATGGAACTGCACTAGAAGGGAATTTCAAAATAAAAACTCAGCTCATTCTTCTAGAAACAAAATCGGGGTCATTGGGAAGGTGAACAGTGGCCAGAGCATACAGTAATAGAGACCAACACGTGGTGTAAAGCTAACACTCTCCCTCCCTCACAACCAGTGCTCACAGCAGACATCATTCATCAAGCCAGGCACGCTCTACCTCTCCATGTAAATGTTCCCCACAGTCCTGCTGCCATCGTGCTCCAGGTAGCCGCTATCAGCTGACTGGAGAGAACATCAGAAGTAAAAACAGTTTGCTATCATTGGCCTAGAGCTTAGTCTTAATAATGGAATCAGATGAACTACATTTTATTGAAATAAATGTCATAAAAATTAACAGGACGGACTCAGGAAAGATAGCAGTCTACTGAAAAGCAGGGAAAGGTCAGGTTGTATGTAAAGATTGCTGGCAATATAGCCCCATAGTAGGAGGAAACAACTGATGGAAGTGGGATGAGGTAAAGCTCCAGGTACCAAGAAACCTCATAAAGAACCTGGACCAAGAGTCGGAGGGTGGGGGAGCTTGGAATTATGACCCAGTCCCAGGAACTTATGTTTGACTCTTGTTGCCTAAAAGAAGAAGCTCTTGGACCTGCCAGCTGGGCACATGCAATGTCCACGAGACCCAGGTGCCACTGCACTGTCACTAAGGCAGCACTGCCTGTGGTATACATAAGGCCAGCTAGAAACTAACAAAAATTGCGGGCACAATGGACGCACACAGGCTCTACAGACACAAATGAGTCACATCTGATTTCTATCATTTACTAGTTCTGTGACCTTGGGCAAGTTACTTAACTCTGAGACTCAGTTTTCTTAATAGATAATTGGGATTATAATGTTATCTCTTTCACAGTGTAGGAGTAAGAATGACACATAGCAAATGCTTAATAAACGGTAGGTATCACTGTGGTTATTTTTCTCACCACACTTCTGCCTCTGGAGAAAGCAGAGCTGCAGGGATCCAGGAAAAGGAATAATAAGTGTCTAAACTAATATTAGGTAGGCTACTGGGAATGCACTTTACTGCAATCAGACATTAAGCTGATTCGATGCTGGTTTCAGTCATTGAGAGGGTGGATTTATTTCTGGTTTACTCTTATGCCTCTAGCCCTTCAGCAGTCCCAGGTGAAAATCCACATTGTTTGCGAGGCCCCAAACTTACACTGTCTGTCTCCTCAGCCTGAGAGACTGTGGAAAGTTCTGATCGGCTTCTCACTCTCACACCTGCCACCTGTGAATTGGTATGTCCCTCAAGGAGAAAATCATCACAGAATGTCTCCATGTTCCTCTTTTCTTTAGGATCCTGGACCTTCAAGGGCTGATTTGAAATATTTTTATCCAGGTTACTAGTTATTTTCAACAGGAGAATCAGTCCATAAAAGCTAGTTTGTCATAATCTAAAATGGAGACAATCTCTTACTTATTTAATGTGTATTTGAAAAAATAACTAGCACCTAAAAATTTTGATGGACAACCCCCTTTATTTGAAAAGGAAGCTATTTAAGGAAAATAGTATTGAGTAAAAATGTTACAGATGATATGAGAATAACTGATGCTTTCAGATCACTGGTTTAGTACGTAGTAGGTTTTCGGTGTGTGGGTTCAGCTCTCTGTCACTTTCACTCTGATTCTTACAAGCTTCCTTACTGGTCTCCCTGTCCCCTGCCTCTCACTCTGACATTCAAAACACACTTTATACCTTAGCCTGGTCATATTCACCTTTTGATTGAAACCCTTCAATAGATCTCATGTCAGTAAAGCTTCTTTCAGAATACGAGTGGCTTAAAGAATATATATATTTTCACACAAACAATAGATCCAGAGTGTGGAGCTCAGTGATTTTCATAAAGTGAACAGCAGTAAAAAGATCAGGAAGCAGAACAGCAGAAGTACCCCAGAAACCCCTCTCAAACTCCTTTCCAGGGCTTCCCTGGTGGCGCAGTGGTTGAGAGTACGCCTGCCGATGCAGGGGACACGGGTTCGTGCCCCGGTCCGGGAAGATCCCACGTGCCGTGGAGCGGCTGGGCCCGTGAGCCATGGCCGCTGAGCCTGCGCGTCCGGAGCCTGTGCTCCGCAACGGGAGAGGCCACAACAGTGAGAGGCCCGCGTACTGCAAAACAAACAAACAAACAAAAAACTCCTTTCCAGTCACTAAATACTATCCTGGTTCCTACAGCCTGGATTCATTTTTCCTACTTTTCAACCTTTGAAATCATACAATACGTATTCTTCCTTATGTAGCTCCTGTTGCTCAACCTTATGATCATAAGATGTGTCCGTACTGTCGCCTCTAGTTGTAGTTTCTTCATTCTCATTGCTCTGTATTATTCCATTGTGCTCACATTCCAGAATGTATTGGTCCACTGTCGTAGTGACAGTAGTTTCCACTTTGGGGCTATTATTAATAGAGCTATTCTGCACATTCTGGAACAGAGAGAATTTTGGTGGGCATCTGTACTCATTTGGTTTGTGTGTGCACTCAACGAGTTGAAATGCTGGGTCAAAGAATGCGTGTGTTTTCCAAAGTGGTTTTCCAAAGAGTTTATACAATTTACATTCCCACCAGCCATCTATGAGAATTTCAATTTCCCCCCATCTTTGACATTTTTCTCTTTTTCATTTTAACCTCTCTGGTGGCCATACAGTCAGCCTAATGACTTTTAACAAATAGACTCTGATGTCTTCAGATTAGGCCCTCTTCAGGGTTCATAGTCCCCCATCAATCCTGATAATCTTATGTGAGGCCACCTCACATATTTATACCACCTGCCATGTTCCTAAAGGCACCTGAGTTTGAAAGCCCTAACATGCACTGTCTCTCCAAATTCTAAAAGGACATATGTTATTATTCCCATTTTACTGAAGCAGAAACTTGAATAACTGGACCAAGGTCACACAGCAAGAAAGTAACAAGACCACATGCGGTCAAAGACTGTACTTGTGCCTCTGTGTGCCTCTCTTAAGCATGATAATTAACTGGAGGCAAAGCAGGGTGGTAATAAAAAGCATCCCACTGTATCAGAAAAAATGGGCTCTACTTCCTACTGGGTTCAGTTCTAAATAGCTGTACAAACAGATTAACATGCCCTTCTGAGCCTCACTTTACTTGCCTGCAAAATGGGGTTGATGATAAAACACCTTAAAGGGATATCTGGTGGATTAAATAAGACCACGTAAGTGAGAAAGTACCTGGCACAATCCTGCCCCCCCAGAAAATAAATATTAAAGATGTCAATGGAAGATGGTGAGTTGGGCACAGGTCTCTGAAAGGCCCTTCCCAAATCCCGTTGACATGACCAAAGGAATATAAAAATACCAACAATTCTGCACTGGCACTGAGAACTTAGTAACATTATTGGCTATATTCCTCAACCTTCGAGGGATTTCTCATAGGAAGTGTAGAGCTGGGCCAGAGCAAGGGAAGTTACGAGGCTCAATGGGAAAGTCTGGCCGAAGCTCTCTGGATTAGAGGGAGGAGGCTTGAGGGCACAGTCAGGCGATAGCATAGCGAGGAAACACTGCACCAGGAGCCCCGTCTACAGCTGCAGACTGACTGCATTCCACAGTGGGTTTGCAGAGGTGCTACCAAGGAGAACAGTAAGATAGTGAGGCTTCCTCATGGTCATGGGCAATGGCACAAAGCAGGAGGCAGGACCAGCACATGTGCCTCTGTAACGGCTAAGAGAGGGAAAGAGGGAGACAAACATTGAGTCGTGGTGTGGCAGAAGCATCAAACACAGAGACGAGTCCCTTAAGGGGTGGCCCAGGCCAACATCCCCACCTCCCCACCACCTCCCCACCTCCCCTGCTCAGGAAGCCATACAGAGAACTAGAAAAATAGCCAGCCCTCTAGTCAAGGATCTGAGACAGTGTTTCTGAAAGTCAAGCGATGAAGGGGAAAATAGATGAGGGAAAATCAAGAAGGACCCACCCATCCTGTTAATGAGAAAACATCAGTCTTGTGTACAATGTGTCCTCTTTCTACTTGACTGAACAGAGAGAGAACCAAAATGAAAGCAGTGAAAAGATGCTGCAAAATAAAAGGAGGAAAACATACCAGTCAAGCTTCAGGAGAAGAACTTACTTTTGGAAAAACATTACTAAAGCAAACAGAAAAAAAGTTAGGGAGAACCTGCTTGGAATTTAAAATGGTGACTAACATAGCTTCTGCCAATATACTCATAAAGACAAAAAACAAAAACGAAACTCCAAACAGCCTTAAAAGCTGAAGCATAATGTCTCAAAATATGAAAGATATTGAATGTGTAAGACACAAAGAGATGGATTAAGGAAAACATATCCAGGTTTAAGTGTATGGCACAGACCAGATTGCTTTTAGCAAAAAAAAAAAGAAAAAAAATAGTCTAAAAGTAGGAAGATAATTTGTGTCTCCTCCGTAGTCTTATTTGGAATGAGAAAGTCAGAATCTCCAGCAAAACAGGAAATAGCTTCTCTTTCCTCTGTACTAAGAATCAGGCAACGTTATATTTCTTCCTCTGTGTTCCTTCAACCTCCAGTCTTGGCCATCTCTGTTCATCCAAGGAAGCAGGAATGTGTCAGGAACAGGGCAGGAAAGGAGAGGTGGGCAGGAGTGATAGCAGCACTGCGTGCCGGGAAATGCAATCCCTACAAGTAAAGCGCTAAAGTCAGAAGTGGGAACAGGAAGAGCCCAACAATGCAGGTGGGAACCATGGTCTAGGTGTGAGGCAGGTAGAGAGGGAACTCAATGGGGTGCTTAGGAGAGTGGCCTCAAACTAAACCACCCATGTTCGAATCCTGAATCCGCCACAAACTGAGTCCCTCTGTGCCTTAATTCTTCCATCTGTAAAATGGGGATAATAATAGTACCTACCTAGTTAGCAGAGGTATTACATAGATTAAAGAAGTTCATATACATCAAGTGTTTAGATAGTAATAATAATAATATGCCAGGACCTATTATATCTACCAATCCATCTATCTTTGCAAGGAGGAAGATGGTTGGGGAAG
The DNA here is from genome assembly GCF_059928025.1 of Delphinapterus leucas. Taxonomy (NCBI): domain Eukaryota; kingdom Metazoa; phylum Chordata; class Mammalia; order Artiodactyla; family Monodontidae; genus Delphinapterus; species Delphinapterus leucas. Next base: position 98,651,431 of record NC_143134.1, read on the forward strand.
GAAAAGCTAACACTGCTAGAACAGAGGGTACTGTGTCTGGACTTCTGGATTTCATACATTAATAAAATTTCAAATAAAATTTTTTGAATCATATTGGGTTGCAATTTGCTTTATTTTATAAGTTAAAACATTAAAAAAGTAAGAACAAAAGGAGTTTAATTCCCAAAGCATGGAAAAATAATTTCAAATAAAGGATTGTCCCTTAAGTAAATTTATTCTCAATACAATGCTGGCATTTTTCTCCATTCACAGTAGGCCAGTGAACACTTCATCTCAAGTGTGCATTGGTCTAATGGCTATAGTTGGGAATCATTGCAATAGGTGAAAAACTGTTAATAACTGAGAAATAGACAGGGAATCGTACCCATCAACTTGCCCACCAGTGACAGACATGGGGAAGGACTGTACCCATACAAAAAGGCAGAAGGGGAACCAAAGGCAAGCCATTATTCCTGATCTCTAGACCCATCCATACCAGATTCCTAAGAGCTGGGAAAAGTAAACATATACCCTAGGGAAGAGATGGACACAAACCAAAGCGAGGTGATTAGTCTGAGTGTACATGTAAAGTGAAAGAAGAGAAACATTAAAAAAAAAAACGCTGAGTAAAACAACTGAGATGAGTCAGAGAAGAATATTTCTGAAAATAAACCCTCAAAAATAGCCAAGAATTATTTTAGCATTACAAGCCTACCAATAGTTTATATATATATGTGTGTGTATATATATATATATATATATATATATCATATATATACAGACACACACAGTCAACCCTCATTATTTGCAGATCCTCTATTTACAAATTCCCCTGCTCACTAAAATTATTAGTAACCCCCAAATTAATACTTTTCACAGTGCTTTCACAGTCACTCAGAGGGTGGCAAAAAATTTGAGTCGTCTGACTTGCATGTCCCCAGCTGAGGTCAAACAAGGCAACACTCTGCCTTCTTTTTTCAGTTCTCATACTGTAAACGTGTCCTTTTGCAGTACATTTAGTGCCACATTTTCATTTTTCTGTGTGCTTTTTGTTGGTGAGTTCACTGTTTAAAATGGCCCCCAAGTGTAGTGTTGAGGTGTTGTCTGGTGTTCCCCAGCACAAGTGTGTGTGTGTGTGTGTGTGTGTGTGAAAAGTGTGTGTGTGTATGCCTTTAAACAGAAATACACATAAAGCAAGGTTATGTATTGATCAGCTGATGAAAATGTTGTGACCAGAGGCTCACAGGGACCTAGTTTTAGTATAATTTAGTATTATTTAGTTAACTTTACTGTGATATAGTGCAATATAATATTTAGGCAAAGGAAAACACATATAAAATATACATGATAAAGGTGATGACCCAAATTGATCAATGTTATATAAACTAACTAAATGGGAAAACATTTAAATTTGATTCCTATCTCACACCAGTATGACAAAATTATTACCCCTTCTTTATATTTTTAAAAAAGAGAAATTAAGGATGTTTATCTGTATTGTCTAACTTTAACCATAAAGGTACCATAAATTGTTTGCGTAGTAAATAAGAATTAGAAACTTTGAATAATTGTTAAAAATCATATCTGAATTAGAATAATAATCTGGGTCCAAAATTCCAGGTTATATCAATTAAACTGAAAAAATATGGCAGGGGGGAGGGAGAAGTTAAAGTGTGTTAATTTCCTTATTTGAGAGAGTAGAAAGTTAAGAAATACTATTTTATTTTTGACTTTGAAAATTAGATAATATAGCTTCAGTCATCAAAAGTAATTTTAAAAAATGGACACAGATGTTCAAGTGTTTCTACGTAAGTATCCCTAACATTAGAGAAGTGAACTTACACCCCAGCAATCTGTGAACATAACCCAGAATGGCCCAATCCCAGACAGAAATTTCAGAAGTGTCATGTGAATTTTGCTCTAAAACTTCTAAATTACTAGATAAAAATAGAGTAAAAGATATTCTACATATATGCATAGTATAGAAAAAAATTATTAGAATATAAAATATAAATCAAGATAACAGAAGTAAGACAAAACAGGACAATTATGAATATAACTGTAAATGGGATAATTTCCTTAGCAAGAGAAAACTCTTCAACATGGGCAGGAAAACCAATTCCAACTAAAACCATTGGATATGCATAAAGAAAAGTGTTTTTTAACCAGTTGGGGAGAGGGAGGAGATAAATTGGGAGATTGGGATTGACATATACACACTGCTATATGTAAAATAGGTAACTAATAAGAACCTGCTGTATAGCACAGGGAATTCTACTCAAAACCTTGTAATGGCCTATATGGGAAAAGTATCTAAAAAAAAAAAAAAGAGAGTGGATATATGTATATGTATAACTGATTCACTTTGCCGTACACCTGAAACTAACACAACATTGTAAATCAACTATATTCCAATACAATTTTTTAAAAAACTGAATAGCCTATACGTCTATTAAAAAATTGAATGTGTAAAAAAGTCCTTCCTATAGGGACTTCTCCAGACCCAAGTGACTTCATTTGTGCATTTTTACAAATATTTAAGGAAGAACACAATCTTATATTTTAAAAATTCAGAGACTAGAAAATAGAGGAAATACTTCTAAGTCATTATGAGTCCAGCATAATTCTGACACAAAATCTGATAAAAACACTTTAAGAAAGTAAAATTACAGACCTATTTCTCTTATGAGCATATATGCAAAAACACCAAACAAAAGATTAGCAAATTTATATATAAAGACTAGTGCATCATGATCAAACTGGGTTTGTTTCGGGAATGGAAGGTCGGTATAATTTTTTTTTTTTTTTTTTGCGGTACGTGGGCCTCTCACTGTTGTGGCCTCTCCCCTTGCAGAGCACAGGCTCCAGACGTGCAAGCTCAGCGGCCATGGCTCTCGGACCCAGCCACTCCGCGGCATGTGGGATCTTCCCGGACCGGGTCACGAACCCGTGTCCCCTGCATCGGCAGGCGGACTCTCAACCACTGCGCCACCAGGGAAGCCCCCGGTATAATTTTCAAACACAAATATGTACGTTCACTGTCAGGATAATAACCATATCATTATCTCAATATAATGCATAAGAAACATTTGCTAAAATTCAAAACGTGCTCATGAGTTTTAAAGAAAAAAACAAAAGCAAACTAGTTTTTAGTGAAGTCCCAGCAAGTCTTGAAGAAATTGACAAAATCAATCTAAAGTTTCATTGGAAATGGAGATAGCTGGGACTAGCAAAAATAATCTTGAAGAAAAACTTTAAAGGATTTATTCTACTAGATATCAAGACTTCCTTATAGAGCTATAAGACAATATATTATTAGTATTAAGGGTAGAAAGATAGATGAAGGGAATAGAGTAAAAAGTTTAGAAACAGTACCACACATATACAGTCTCTTGATCTATGACACAAAGGTGCCATAGCCAAGGAAAAAATACGGTCTGCTCCATAAATGGTGCTGGATCAACTGGACATTCATAAGGATAACGAAACTTGACTTCTACCTTGTACCATAATGATCAATTCTAGACAGATCATAGGCTTAATATGAAAGCTGAAGCAAAACTTTTAGACAATAATGTAGACTATTTTCATGGGATAGGTAAATTTTTAAAACTGGACACATAAAAAAATTGATAAATTGGACTACAGTACAATTTGAAACTTCTGCTCATGAAAAGACAAGTTTCAGAATGGGAAACATATTTACAATCAATCTCAATATACATGATATATAAATCTTGTCATATACCTATGATAAAGGACTCATATCTAGAATATATAAAGAATTTTTACCAAATAATAAGAAAAACAAAGGACCCTATTTAAAAAAAAAAAAAGACAATCAGGCAAGACAATCAGGAACTTCTCAAAAGAAGATCTCAAATGGTGAAAAAGCATATGAAAAACTCACCATCATAAATCATAAGGGAAATGGAAACTAAAAGTCCAATTCTGTACCACTAATCAACCAGCATGGTGAAGTTAACTGACATTACCAACAATTAGTGAGGATGTAGAATAACCTGAACCCTCATATACCGTCGGTAAGAGTGTAAAGTGGTACAACGGCTGCGGAAAACTCTTTGACAGGGATTTCCCAACCCTGAACATACAAACTTTATGACCAGCAATGCCAGAAAAACTCAGGTGGACTTATCCTACCAGATACAGGTTTGTCAGTATGCGGTGTACACACGAGCACAAAAGACAAAAACAAGAATGTTCCTGGCAAGAATCCTATAATATCCCAAATGCCCATCAATCATAAGATCGGTTCATGATCTGTGGTGTATTTATACAACAGGAGGAAAATGAAAGCACAAGTATTTCACATAACTACATAGATCTTCACGGAATGTAAGGAAAAAATGCCAAAAAAGGGAAAACGACATAAAATGATTCTCTTTATAGAAAGCTCAAAAATAGGCCACATCTAGTAATTATTACCTTTGGTAGGAGAGGCATGGGAGAGGGTTCTAGGGTACTGGCAATGTTACACATCATGATCTGGATGGTGGATACATGAGTATGTTCACTTTCTAAAATTACATCACTTGTGCACTTTTGTTTGTATTTCTTTGATAAAAATATAGGTATGTCAAAAAAACATAGGTATGTCAAAATGTTTACAGTATTTATCACTGAGTTGTAACATCACAAGTGATACTTAATTGTCTTTATACTTTCCTATACCTTCAAATATGTAATACTTAAGCTTCGGGGAATGATTTGCATTTTCTGATCACTTTGATCAATCTTCTCTTCGTTCGCACTGTCCTTTCCCTAGTCCATGCCTTAAAACTGTCTTGCCTCAGCTATTTCGGTGATCTCTTGACCAGTCTTCTTGCCTCTAGTTTCATAAAAAGGAGGCAAGATTATCTGCCAAATATCGGTCAGTTTTGTGGATGCCAAGAGAATCCCTGAACTTTGGAGCAGTTGTTCTTGGTAGCTTTTTAGACCACTGGTTCTCATTTTTTTTAAACCAGAATACATATGAGTAATGATGTTCCTGTGAGCCCCACACTCCCATGGAAATGAGAACGTTACACTGAGTGAAAGAAGCCAGACATAAAAGGTCACATATATGATTTCATTTATATGAAATATTCAGAATACGTTAAATCTGAGAGACAGAATGCAGATTATTGGTTGCCAGGGCCTGGGGGTTGGGAGGGGCAGGGCATGGTACAGAGAGAGACTGCATAATGGGTATAGAGTTGTTACGGGGTGAATTGCGACCCCCTCAAATTCATATATTGAAGTCCGAGCCTCCAGTAGGGCAGAATGTAACTGTATTTGGAGAAAGGGTCTATAAAGAGGTAATTAAGTTAAAATGACATTATTAAGGTGGACCCTAATCCGATATGCCAGGTGTCATTATGGGAAAAGGAAATTTGGACACAGATACGGACAGAGGGAAAGAGCATATGAGAAGACACAGGAAGAACACGGCCATTTACAGCTAAGGAGAGAGGCCCGGAGCAGACTCTTCCCTCACAGCCCTCAGCAGAAACCAAGCCTGCTGACACCTTCATCTCAGACTTCTAGCTTCCAGAACCTTGAGAAAGTAACTTTTTGTTGTTTAAGACTCCTGATACTTTGTGACGGCAGCCCAAGGAAACAAATACGAGGGTTATATTTTGGGGTGACTGAAATGTTTTGGGACTAGATAGAGGTCGTGGTTGCGCAACCTTGTGAACATACTAAATGTCACTGAATCGTTCACTTTAAAATGGCTCATTTTACGTTACGTGAATTTTACCTCAATAAATAAAAAAATAAAAAAAAAATCCAATCCCCAGATCCCCTACAATACACCAATCAGTCAGGCAATGTTTCTTCTCAAATGAAAGCATGAGACTGGAGAGTTATTCTCCAGAGAAGATAAAACAGAGAAGCTCTTTAAAAAAAAAAATAAAAAAATCAGGAATTTTGTGAGCCAGTTGTTAAACTGAGCCATTATTAAAAATTAAATTATATAAAATTATAAGGAAATAAATTATATTAAAAACAAAGATAGTAAGTACTCAAAATTCCTCACTTCCTGATTACTATTTCTCTCTGCTTTTGAGGTTATTTGTATCTCATGTATCAATGGTGAAAATACCACATAATGATGAGCTACCGAGCATCTTTTTTCAACTTTACCTTCAGCGGGATCCTGTTGATACCTTAACACTTCCTGTGGTGGAAGGTTTTATACCTTGGGAAAGAGCTTTCCTCTTCTTCCCTCCCTCCCTCCTTCCCTCTCTCTCGCACTCTCTCCCCCTTCCTTCCTTCCTTCCTCCCTCCCTGCCTCTCTCCTTTCTACCTCCAGAGAGCTGACTGTTCAACCTCTACTAGCACCCAACTGCTAACAAATGCTAATGATCACAGAGGTGAGTCTCAGTCCCGGACACACAAGAACCCCCAGGAGGATCTGCCTTTGGAAATATCCTGCCATGTTTCCTCACTCTGTCGCAGCTTCCCCCTGGTTCACAGGGGCACTGTCACCCCTGGAAGCCACCTGACATCAGCCAGGAACCGAGAGACAGTCCCGCTCCTTCAAGACTTCAGTTGAACTCCCGGGAGAAGCTGCAGCCGAGCTGAGAGGCTGACAGCGGAGGAGACTCCCCGCAGCTAGAAGCAACCCTCACCCTTGCTCGGGGCCTCTGCAGCTCCTGCCTGCCACGCTGGTAGCACATGCTCTTGGCTACCACTCGCAGGCCCGGCTCTCAGTTTCCTGTGTGTCAGAGCAGAAGCAAGAGGCACTGAGCCACTGTAAATGTTTGCTGGAGATGGAGCGACCTGCAGCCCCGTTCACTGCCAGAGCCTCACAGAGGCTCTGGAGTCAGTGGGTTCATTGCGGACATGGGAAGAGCAGCCCGCGAAAGGGCCTCCCCAGCTGAGCCTGGCTCTGCCAGCCAAGCAAGGAATATCTGTGCTCCTTACCTGGGAAGGTGAACATAGAGGTCCAAGGGTGGGCTGAGTCAAAGCCACATCGTTATTCCCTGCCGGGAGCCACCAAATCTGCCTCTATTCCCGGGATAACATATCCACTTCTTTCTGAGTAGAAGTTGCGCTCCAAAGCCACTGCAGCCTCTCTACCACAGATATCATCACTGCCAACCCCTGATGCTAGCCAGTGCCACGTGCTCACTACATCATCTTTAATCTTCTCATCCCTCCTCAAAGGTAAATGTCATGATCTTGTTTTATAGATGAAAAGAATGAGGCTGAGGAAGTTACTTGGAGAAATTCTGAATGAGAGTTCACAATATAGCCTGGATTCAAGTCCAAGTTCCTTGGGCTCCAAAGACAGAGCTCTTCTTGCTACGCTGCACAGTCCTCATGTTCACGCCTTCCCATCCGGACTAGTGCAGGGCCTTCTCACTTGAATGTCTGATGCTTACTCACCAGCCCCATCTCACCTCCTCTGCTTCAAACCATTCTACACACCACCATCGGGTTAATCTCTCCATAGCTATAGATCTGGTTACAGACGCAGACTGAGATGGATGGAGATATAGTCACAGGTGTAAGAGCAGGTATAGACATACATAGATATAGTTTAATGGGAGATTCAAGAGGTCAGGAAACATGCCTGATTCATGTTGTGTCTTTAGATCCTATCAAAATACCTGGTACAGAGCAAAAGCTCAGAAAATATTGGTGGAATTAAACTGAATGGGCTTTCATCTCCCCAAATCAAACTTTTGGTGACTCCTACCATATAACAGAATTAGGCCCCAGCCCTCTCATCAACACTGGGAGCTCTCGGGCTTCCCTGGTGGCGCAGTGGTTGAGAGTCCGCCTGCCGATGCAGGGGACACGGGTTCGTGCCCCGGTCCGGGAAGATCCCACATGGCGCGGAGCAGCTGGGCCCGTGAACCATGGCCGCTGAGCCTGCGCATCCGGAGCCTGTGCTCCGCAACGGGAGAGGTCACAACAGTGAGAGGCCCAAGTACTGAAAAAAAAAAAAAAGAAAAAGAAAAAGAAACACTATGCGCTCTCCATCATCCAACTGCACCTGACCTTTCCAGTCTTAACTACACCCAGCCTACATTCTAAGCATACTTGAGCTCTCCATGCTCCCTAAACACCCCCGTGAACTTTCCCACTTCCACACCATTGTTCATGCTATTCCCGCTACTGGAAATGCTCTCGGTAGCCCCCTCCGTGCCTTCTGAAACGTCATGGCCCATTTTAAATACCACTTCTTCCTTGAAGTGTCTCTTTTGTCCCCTTTATGAAATGCTATGTTTCCCTTCTCTGAACCCCTTAAAGCTTTATACCTTTCTATGGCCTGACCTTCCTCTGAAGTAATAATTCATCTGCCGGGAAGGCCCTTCATCTCTTTTCTTTCTCGTGTTTGTGGTTCAGTCTAACATCACCTCCTCTGTGAGGCCTTCCCAGCTCTCCCAGCAGGCTGAATTGGTCATTCCGCCCCAATGCTTCTGGAGCAACTGAACTTCTTCATTAAAAAATTGGCTATCGGTGTTATTAACCACCGTCCCCACAACTGGCAAGTCCCTTGAAGGTACAGATGATATCTCTCTGAGCTTTCTTTTAGCTCCTACACAGCACCAGCCACCTAGCAGGTACTTGGTGATTGTTGAATGAATAATTGGGAAATGAGAAAGACGCTGTCCTCGCTCTCTGTGTTTCTCACAAGAAGTCTCTACCATTCTACCTGCTTTGACTTCTGTAATCAGTGTGCCATTTGTAGGATCGCAGATGTAGTCATAGGAGACCAGAGAAGAAAAACTAACCAGCACTCCAAAATGTAGGAAAACACAGCAATAAATTGTCTGATCTAAGAACCCAGATCTCACCAATTAGGATGAGAAAATTGTTTCCACCAAATGAGTCAATGATGAGATTGACTGAAGGAATAGTTTCAATTTAGCTGAAGGTATAGTTTCAATGTTGCTCTTAAAAAAAAAAAAAAAAAACCAACAAATTAGAATGCTATACTGGCTTATAATAAACAATGAGGATATTTGGAACCCATCTTCTGGATCAGAAGTGTGTTCATTATGAGAAACAACATAGCTGACTTAGGACATATGGCCAAAGAAGTGTTTATCTTTACCAGGAATTCACCCCTGGGCAGCAACTGGTAAGAAACAGTCAGATGAATAGAGAACATCAGTCAGAAGAGAAACACAAAGGCCTTCCTTGCAGACATTTCTGCACCTTCCCTCCCACCACTGGGGGCAGCATGTTTCTTGACCCGTTTTAGAGATAAGCAATTAAAAATCCAGACAGTTAAGTCACCAATTCAAGGTCACTAAACAAACGGCAAATTTGCAGTTACCGCCTCTTGTTCTCTATAGAAGAACCCCAAGTTTTAGGCAAACTGGCCTTACCACCAGTCTCCAAATATTTTTCTTCCTATGTTCCTTCTTTGCCCTAGACCATCGCCTCTACTAGGATTCCCTGCTTAATATAACTTAATAAGCACTTGGCAAACATAAGCTAAATCCTCCCCAAAATCTTTGAGGTTGGTGTCCCCATCCCCATTTTACAGATGAGGCTAATCATTAACACCTCAGTCATAACTGTTGAGCCAAGATTGAAAGCTTTGGCGCATCCCTCTTCCAAAGCTGTCTTCACCACCTTCTTTGTGAAACCCATTCCCACGCCACAACTCAAGAACCTCCTGAAAACATCTCCATCACCCCCGAAAGGAAGAGACCCCTCTCTCCTCAAAATGTCCCTGGTCTGTGGTTACAGTGCTCTAATCACAAGGATTAATAATTGGCTTATTGTTCTTTGTCCCACATGTCTAGGAGATAGCAGCTTCCTGAGCACAGGGCTAGAGTACCTTTCTATCCTTTACCCACTAATTCAATGATATTTCTCCCTGAGAACCTCATTTCAAGTATTCAAGGAAGTCAGAGAAACCTAGGGTCATCTTCAGCATTTAAATCCCTGGTCATAATTTGATTACTTAAAACTACATGAAAGCAAAAAAAAGACACTAAAAGTACTTTATCTATGTAATGCACTAATTATTGCCCACCCCCCAAAAAAATCTAGCTTTCATACAAAGTTACAGTTGATATTAAACTCATGGAGGAAATTTAAAGACCTCAAACTAAGTAAATTTGTGGCCCACATTAGGCTGGAGGCCCAAGTCAAAAGGTTTTTCTACTCCTATAATTTAACTTAGCTCAGGCCCTGATGCAGAGTCATGCTTAATAAACATGAACTTGATGGGTGGATGGGTTGATAAATGGAGATATTCACACATGAAGAATAGATAAACGAGCACGTGAACAAGTGAAACAATAATGCTTTTTAGTAATGACTTTTGAGGAATATTAGTAATAAATTGTCCAACCAAACAAAATAATCCAAACAATATCATCCCTGGTAAACTGTCTACAAACAAAGCATGACTCTCATGATCTCTATAGTTCTGTTTTGACAGTATGGCTGCTGTGTCTGACGTATCTACGATCCTTTTGTTTGTAACAGCAGCACCTTAACTGGATGACTTAAATGAGAGGAGATTGCTTGAAAATTTTTCTACAATTATTGAAATGCACATTTCAATTTTCCTGAATTGTGCAAAAGTAATTTGGAAGATTAATTTCTGAGAACACCTAGTGGAATTTTTTTTAATCATAATTATTTTTGATATTTGCACAGTTCTCCCTGCCCACATGCATATGCACTATTACCAACGGCTATACAACATATGAAATTATTGAAGAAGTTGCCATCAGTACAATATGGATTCATCACTAAATGTTCAGCCTCATGCTCGCTTCGGCAGCACATATACTAAAATTGGAACGATACAGAGAAGATTAGCACGGCCCCTGCGCAAGGATGACACGCAAATTCGTGAAGCGTTCCATATTTTAAAAAATAATAATAAATAAATGTTCAGCCTCACAAAAGTAAAACAAATTTCCATGTTCAGTTCCAGAAGTGTGGTGTTCCATTTTATTTATTTATCTGGGGCAAAATCTGCAAAGATAAATCCATACCAAAAGAATGTGGCAGTCTTTTGCAATAAAGATTAATGTTATTGCAAAGAATCCCTGAGATTCAAGAGAGATGGAAAGCACCGTTGCAAAAGCTAGAAAAGTGAGAGGGATTGGAGAATGTTGGTGGGGAAAAGAAAGTAAATACATCTATGCTACAGACGGGTGGGGTATTAGAATGTACTCAGAGGGCTCCACCACACATGGTTAGGAAGAAAATCAACAGAAATTTGGACAGTGGAGATCACAAATGCTTGATTAACGTGTGAGAAGTTAACTAAGTGCTTAGAGGAGGTTTTATGAAGTAATGTGAAGCCATGTTTCTTTCCTTTGATCTACTTGGATGACAAAACCAATTGGAAAGAAATATTGAAAGAAATTACACAGGAGAAAAATAGTAGCAAATACTTATATAACACCAGTTATGGTTTGGGCACTCTTTAAGGGCTTTATACATATTAACTTATGTAATTTTGACAATAATCATTCATTCATTTAGCTCACCAACACCTGTTGAAGCCTTTCTTGTATTTGGTATATTATAAGGGATGGTGAGAGACTACACAGCTATACAAATCCAGTCCTTACCCTTAAGGAGCTCACAGTCTATGGCATGAAACAGACACATCAAATGTATTTTTAAATTTTTACTGGAGTATAGTTGATTTACAATGTTGTGTTAGTTTCAGGTGTACAGCAAAGTGAATCAGTTATATACATATATCCACTTTTTTTTTAGATTCTTTTCCCATATAGGCCATTACAGAGTATTGAGTAGAGTTCCCTGTGCTATACAACAGGTTCTTATTAGTTATCTATTTTATATATAGTAGTGTGTATATATCAGATCCCAATCTCCCAGTTTATCCCTCCCCCCCCCTCATGCCCTGGTAACCCATAAGTTTATAACAGTGTTAAACAGGTATGTATTTGGTATATTGTAGACATAGGGGAAATAACACCTCTGCTGGGGTCTGGAGGGGAGTTCTTAGAGGAGACAAGAACAAGGTTTGGATGGATAAATAGGTGGTTTCTAGATCAGTAAGAAAGAAAGAATATGGGTATATTGGGAGTGAAAAACACAGCACTGGAAAGTGGCAGGGCTTGCTTGTATCTCCATAAATATCTCATTGTAGCTGACAGTGAGAGAAAAGGAAAAGACACAGGTGACCAAGACTTTGAGTGCCATACAGGCAATATGGAGCCACTGACAGATTTTAAACAATGAAATGACATTGTCCAGAGACTCTACAGAGAATAGTTTTGCAGGGTTAATTCTAAAACAAGATAAATTAAAATTAATAAAATGTGACCAGGGATTGAAATAACATATTAGGAGTGAGGACTAAGAAGGTGGAATAGATTCACCAGTGTTGAATATATGTAACTAATAAATATACTATCAAATAATAGAACACAGACTTTTTATAAGTGGGACCAGGTGGTCAAGAAAACCATACATCACAAAAATATTGTCTCCATGTTTTAGGCAATGCTTTGGTATTGAATATACTTTTAATCTTGATTTCCATGAATCTATCATAAAATTAGTAGTTTCCAAACTTTTTTAGTTTTTTAAAAAATTTTTAATTGCAGTATAGTTGATTTACAATATTTTATTAGTTTCAGGTGTACAGCAAAGTGATTTGGTTATACATATATGTGTATACATCTATATTCTTTTTTAAAATTATTTTCCATTGTAGTTTATTACATGATATCGAATATAGTTCCCTGTGTTATACACTAAATCCTTGTTGTTTATCTATTTTATGTATGGTAGTATGCATCTGTTAATCCCATACTCCCAATTCCCAAACTTTTTTTTATCATTCATCTGTATCAGTAAAGAAATTTGAATGCACCTCCAATAACTATATACTTACTAATTTATTTGTATATTAGATATGTGTGCAACTGTCACTGGCATCTCAAGGGAAGATTCATCACTAATGATAATGACATAAATTCATATTTCAAAAGATATCTTTGATCAACATTTGATTTCTATGGGCTTTACAACCTGTCCAGAAAAGAGCTCACCATCTTTTTCCTCCACCCTCCTATGCTTCTCCTCTGAGTAGAAGTCATAGCCAAACACAAGGTCCTCCAAACTAGACACCAAAGACCCTTCACTGACACCTCATTCTCCTTTCTTCCCTAGAAAATCTAGTCAGTATCATTTTCAGTTATTTCCACCTTCTAAATACCTTGGGTATCAGTCAGCTTTTTCTTCCTAAATGGCAGCCCTAATTTCAGGGGCTATTTCTTCCTTGGGCTCTGAACTAAGACAGCTCTGATTAAGATGTTAGCCACACCCTTAGTGCAATGTGACCTTATACAAGTTATTTAACCTCAGTTTCCCCATCTGTTAAATGGGATAATACATTTTTCACAGAGTTGTTATGGAAACTGAATGAGTAATGCATGTAATGCTGTACAAAATGCATTTGTACAGTGCAGTCACATAGCAAGCAGTTAGTTTATGTAAGCTATTATTACGCTTTAGTCTCCCTACTGCTAGCCTCAGATCTCACCTTCCAACTCACCTCAGGTTGTGTAAAAGTGATTTTCTAAAACACAAATTTGACCAGGTCACTGTCATGCTTAAAACAGATTTTCCATGCCTCTCCATCAACTACAAGACCAATAGAAACATTTTGTTAGATAAGGCTCTTCAATGAGACAGCCTGTATCTATAATTCCAATCCTATTTCTGCCACTCCTTAACACGTCTCTTATGCTACAGATGTACTGAAATATTTGCACCCCTTCACATGGACCACATTCTCTCCATCCTCTGAGCCTTTGTTCTTATGCACAAAATACCTTTGCCCTCTGTTGTCACCATGCTTCCAACTATCATGTTGTAGCTCAGCCTTCAGCACTCGATTCCAGTGATGATTCGGATATGGATCCTTTCCTGGTCCTCATGCTGAAGGATGGAGTCGATTATTCTCATCAGCTGTGCTCCTAAGATGCTCTCTGTATTCCCTGGTCACAGCACCCTGCATACTGTTCTGTAGTCACCTCCTCCGCCCCAGCTCACAGTGCCCTGTAGCATGATTACCCTAGGAGGTGTTTCCCCAACTAGATGGTGTGCTCCCTGAAGGAAGGGCCTTAGGATCTCGAAGAGCAATGTCACACCTAGTAAGGGTTCAAGGCAGGCTTGGAATGTCTCCTCGGTGACTATATTTTCACTGTGTGGGTGGGAGGGGGAGACATTTTCCCAGCAAACCTGCCAACATCCCAATTCCCCACATTTATGGAAAGTCTTTGCTTTACATTTGGAAGCCTTCTGTAATTAGCTGTCCACTGGCAGTGGGGGAAATCCTAAGCTTTCCTCTAAGCACGACTATGTGGTTAGAAGACTAGCTGTCTAGTGGCAAGAGCATGGACATGGGACCCTGACCCCTGCACTGGACTCCCTGCTCTGCTAATTTTCAGTTGTTTGATTTTGAGCAAGTTACATAACTTTTCTGAGTTTCAGTTTGCCCTTCTGTAAAACAGAAATAACAGCAAACCACACAGGGTTGTCTTAAAGATTCAGTGAGATGATTTGTGTTAAATATTTAGTACACAGTATGAATTTAATAAATGATCAACATGGCAGTTCTCGTTTTTATCACCCTCAAAGTTCAATGAACATACACCACACACCCACTAGGATAGCTACTATAAAAAACAAGACAGGCTGTAATGGTACAGCTGCTGTGGAAAACCTCATGGCAACTCCTCAAAAAAGTAAACATAAAATTACCATATGCCCCAGCAATTCCACTTCTAGGTATATACCCAAAAGAACTGAAGGTAGTTGACCTGAACAGATAATTGTACACAAATGGTCTTTGCAACATTATTCACAATAGCCAAAAGGTGAAAACAACCCAAATGTCTATCAGTGGGTGACTGGATAAACAATACGTGCACACCTGTACAATGGAATAGTAGTCAACAAATGCTGTATGATTCCGCTTATATAACTCAAGTAATCAAATTCATAGGACAGAAGGTAGAATTGCGATTCTTCTGGGGCTGGAGGAGTGGGGAATGGGGAGTTAATGCTTAATGGGTACAGAGTTTCCGTTTGGGAAGGTGGAAGAGTTCTGGAGACAGATGGAGGTGATGACCGCACAACGTGAAGGTACTTAACGACACTGAACTGTCCACTTAAAAATGACTAAAATTTATGTACAGTTTACTACAATAAAAATTCCATCAACAAGACTTACTCGGATCTGCAAGAATAATTAAACAGCTCTCGCAAAGCTGTTAGAGTGAGGCCAAGAAGACTCCAGGTTCCTTCAACTCTAGTCTGATTCCTTTATCCCAGAACAATCCTGAGATCTGAAAGTCCTTATTTTCCATGACCAAGTGAGCGTGTGTGCGCACGCACACGCGGAGTCTCTGGGGCCCGTGGAGACACAACCTGGAAACGGGGCTTGCCAGGATTAGGGAGCCAGGGCCAGCCCATGTATCACTCACCCAGAAGACAGCCCTCCCTGGAGAGAAAGAACCTCATAGTCTCCTCACAAAGAGGATAATAAATTCCGATTAGCCAAGGAAGCTCGGAGTCTAAATACCAGCAAAGCTCAGCCCCTGCAAGTGGGGACGAATCGTCTGAAAGGTCATCCCAGAGACACTGAACAAAGGGCCTCGAGCAGCTGGGTCTCTTAATTTGAGGAAACACTGAAGCTTTTAAAGACACCAGAGGCAAAGCTGGAGAGATGGGCAGGTGGAGCGGCCTTCTGAGCACAGAGAGGATTTAATAGGAAGGGAAACACAAGCCCCACAGGAGGCTCCAGGGCCCTGCAGCCACCACTTCTCTAGGCCAGGCTGAGGGCCTCTGGAAGGAGCTGCCATCACCTGCACTAGGCTGGCATGGCCCTTCTTGGCACTGCATTGAAACAGAGTGGCTCTGATCTCAGCAATTAAAGCTTTAAAACCACAAGCCTCAGGGAGGGAGAGAGGCTCAAAGGAACGGCCTGCCATATACCTCTGTTCACTCTGTTCCAGGCTGTGGGCTGCTGACACAGCCCCGTCTGTCTCCAGAAAATTCCAGAGGCCTCTCAGGAATCTAAGGCCAGGCCTAAGCCAGTGGCCTTTTGCCTGGGCCCAGAGGTTGTAAGATAGAAAGCTCTGTGGGAGGGCCAGGTGGTCGGCAGGAAGTGGCCTACTGACCTGCAGCCATTCCCAGCTTCCAATAACCCTCTGGAAAAAAAATCGAAGGAAGGAGAATGAAAGGGGCGTCTTAACTTGAGCAAAAAACTGAGCAAACGGCCTCCTCCCGCATAGAGGGCACTGTAAGTGTAGGACTGAGTCGAATCGCTCAGTCCCTCAGTCTGGAGCAAGGGACCAGAACTGGTATGTACTGAGCCAAGGACTGTCTGACCAAAGAAAGGAACTCACATCACGGACCAGCCGCTTAACAGAGATTTTCTCACTGACTTTAATCGTTACAACTTTGTGCAGGAGGTACTGCTGTCCCCATTCTAGACAAAAGAAAATGGCAGAGGCCAAATCTGAACCTACACCTGGATGGTTCTAAGATCTTCTCTACAATATTATGCTGCTCCTAAATTGGACCTTCCACAAATATTGGCTCCCTAGGCCTTGCAGATTGATTCTAAGAGGCTTACTAGCTTGTCAAGTATCACACCGTCCATGAGTTACAGAACTGAGACTGGAATTCATTTCTGACTGATTCCAAAGTTGATGTGCTTTCCTCCATGCCTCATATATCTTTAGTTAAAATAAAATAATCCTGTGGCTTATTGCCAATCAGGAAACATTTTGCTCCTTCACTCTTGAAGGCTAAGCCCTTTAAAGAGTAGCTCAGTAATTGCGCTGCCCCTGTGCCCCAGAAGTCACAATTTACTGCAGAATGAGGTGACATGAAACAAAACAGACACATCTCCCAGGCCAAAGAGGGGCTGTCTGGATCGTACAGACCTGATGACTTTTATTGAGAAGATCTGAAGCTCATTTCGGTATAAAAAGTGGTGGAGGGAGGTGGCAGTGTGTGTTTGAACTGATATGTGTTTACTTCCACTCAGGGAAATTATTCTAATTTTTTGGTTTTGGTGAGGTAAGACCTAGTCGGCTTGAGCTATGGAGATGACCAATCATTTCTTGAAGGGAAATTAGTTGTCGTTACCCAAAGCAGTAAGAGTGGGTCTCCCTTTCACGGTTCATGTGGCCCAGAAAATGCAGGTCTCTCTCTGCTCTTTGGATTTCAATACTGTAAAGGTTTCATAGGAAATACATGCACATATAATCAGATACTTCTTATTGTCTTGGGGGAAATGTTGCCAAGAGCAGGAACATACAAATTGAGAGGAATGGAAATCATCTAGGATATTGCTTAATACCTTATAGTTTCAGTCAAAATGACAAAGACCACTTTAAAGATTACTCATGCCTAATGGGCAGGAAACAGTTAACCCACAGAGGCTTGAAAGAGAGCCCTCAAGTTGTTAAAAAACAATCCCAGGGCCAGGCAGCTCCCATGAGCACCAGCTTTGTAGTAGAGACATTCACAGTAAAGAAAGCATTAAGGATGGGATGTCTCGAACAATGGGAGAAATTCTTCCATTACGAGACTTGCGGTTCCAACATTATGCACACTAGATATTCTGAAAAAATTCCTTCCACAAATGTTTATAAATGCTAGATACAATGAACAAACATTCACTTAGATGCATGATTTGAGATCATAAGAAAGAGAAATCCTCAGAGGTCAGAAACGAAGAAGAAACTCGAAAGCAAGGATGTAGGCATGTGTGCTGATACCGCAGCTACCCTGAAGTGACCAGGGTCAGGCAAGGTCGCTCTCAGTAATCTCAAGGCTTTAGTTTTAATGCCCATGCTGTAAGAAGACATGAGATCTTGTGCTTATGCAAGGTGGGGAGAGTCAGAACTTAGTCACTTGTAGAACAACAGGGTCTATGAAGAATAACACATACAATAAAAGGATAAACCAAAAATAATCAGCCTACCCCCAAAGAGATGACAAGAAACCTTGTCCCCCTCAAACAGTTGGCAGTTAGAAAAAGTCTGTAACCACCAACTTGCACCACATGTATATCTAAAGCCCTAATTGATTTCACTCATATGATCCTGAAACCACCGAGCTGGAATATTACACAGAATAGGTTCTAGACTTCCAATGCCCCTGAAGCATCTATAAGAAGAAAATATCACCACTCTTATGGGCAAATATATGCAATTAAAAATGAACATGATTTCCACAGATAAAGACCTCCTCAAGAGAACTCTCAATCCAAAGTAGAAACATATCCAAAAATTGATCTATCGTGAGTGTTGGCACAAACAAAAATGGTAGAATTAAGCCCTAAAGAACTCAGATAATCCATTTCATAGATACTATAAAACCAGTATATTAAATAGTTTAAAGGAATACCAAATAGCTCCCCCCAGAATGAGACACCCAGAAAAAATAGCTACTTTTAAAAGAATGAACTAGAACTTCTAGAAATGAAAAATATAGTCATTGAAATAAAAAATCCAGTAGACAGTCTGTACCTGAAGAGAGATCTTGTGAACCAGCTGATAGGTCTGAGGGCATAAGCTGAAGCCATTTGATACAGTAGAAAGAGTATGGACCAGTATGGTCAGATGGGCTGGGCTGAATTTTGCAAAAGGGGTGCCACATAAAGTTACAAAATAGAAACTAGTACTTACGAAGTGTTTATTATGCACAAGGCACTATGATAAACACATTATACATTATTTCATGGAATACAATTACAATGCCTATGAGACAGGCATTATTGTCTCCATTTTACAGATGATAAAACTGAGACTTAGGAAGACAACATCTTGCCCCCCACATTATGCCAATAATTCAAAGAGCTAGGATTCAAACCCAGGTCTGTCACACTCCAAAGTCCATTGTCCTAACCACTAAGGTTTACTGCCTGCCCCATTAGCTTCCAATTCAATTTAAATCAGCTGTGTAGGCTTCTGTTGCCTGAGCATAGGAAAAATATTTTATTATGAACTTTCCTCCTCTTGAAGACCTAGTAGAGCCTTTCAAGAATACAGTTCACAGCTCCCTCCTCACTGGTAACAGCAGAATTTGATTTACAGCTCACACCGTAGGCAGGAGGATTGTGGGAGACTTGAGGGTTAGGCAGGTATCCGGTGTCAGCACAGGCAAAGGGCAAGTTCAGAAGTCCGCCAAGTCTGCAAGGCTCAGGCAGATAAAAGTGATCAGCGCCTGGATGGAAGAGTCCGAGAAGTCTGTAAAATGCTGGAAGATCGGGATGACTTTGAAAGTCAAGGCTAGCAAAAGGCTCCAAAATGTGGTAGTTCAGGTGATTACAGAGATCAGTATTATCGAGGGGCAATTGTGATTTGGATAAGGAATGAAAGTTATTTTCCTGTTGTTTTATTCTCTCATATTTCCAACTAAGGGCTGGCAGCTGAGCCCCCAGAAGAAGCTTGAAAAGCAGAAATCACCCTTGCCTCTGACTATGCCAGAGACAGAGGCCATATAAAATCAGACTCTTTGCCTGGTGTGCCCCAGCCCAGGGTTGTATCTCCAGAAGGTGATGACCCCCTAGTAACACTTTGCACAGGTGACCGTATTACTGAAGTTTTATGCAAATACTAAAGCTCACTAGAAGTACTTCTAGGGATAGGTATTTTAGATTCCATTGCTGGTTTCTCAGTAAACAATTACTAAACATTTCTAAGAAATAAAGCAAATTGCTGGAGACCCTGCAGAAAATGGTAACATTAACATAATGCATATGAACAAAAGTCAAAGCTAAGAAAGTGTACGTTGTCATAATTTGTTTTCTCCACTTTTAGATAGGCTCTTGGATAGTTAGCAAGGCTTGAAATGAGATAGACTGGGGCCTGGGGCCTTCTACCAGAGTGTTTGCACCCGGACAGACTTCTCCTCCAGCAACAGAATACAAAGAAACTATGAGGGACCGAAAAGAACTACATGCTTGAGCCGTCAGGGCAATTATGAACAATAAGATACAAAAGGGCCACAAGTGAACTGACATTTTGGAGGTTCTGCGTGCAAAAGTAAGGTACTCCACTTTTGATGCACACAGCATCACCAAGGGAGCAGTCAGACCACCCAAGCCTTCCCTCCAGCCCAACCCATCAACCTACGGATCCACTCCTCTCCTCCCCTTTAAGGAACCAGCCCCCTCCTCCCTCCCGGAGCAAGCGAATCACCTGTTTCTTGTTCTCACTCCCTCAAGCTGCAGCACCTGTCCCAGTAAAGCCTTGCCTAAATTTCTCTCCTGGCCTCATCAATTTCTATGGATTAAAGAGTCCAAGGACCTGGGCTGGTAACATACTTTGCCTAGTTAAGAGGTAGGATATCTGGTGTAGTTATACCTCCGGAAAGGGGGGTGGGGGGCGATCCCGGGGCATGTGAAGCAAGTGCTGTTTTGTGCAGTTTAGTTTAGTGTACCCCACGCCTCGGGCCCAGTTGTATGGGGAATTCAGGTTGAGGCACTGGAAAAGCCCTCTGGAAGGCACAAGGGCCACTCGCAGAGGTTGAGCAGGTGGCAAGAGTCCCTGACCTAGATTATTAATCAACACAGGGATGATCCTAGATTAGAAATTTCTCCTCAAATGCCCATCTGAAATTCCTTTAAGGGAGTAGCCTCTTTCCTCAGTGTGGTATAAGACGTGTCTAATAAACCCAAACAGCTTCAGTTTCTCCTAAGGCAAAAGTAGGTAAACTTAAAGCTGTTTGGCAATTAATGTCCCAGTATTTTATCTTACTTGAAATAGTCAATAAATTGACAATATTGACTTACTGAATAGTCAATAAATTCCTATCATTTCATTTAATGTAGCAAAACTAAAAGTTTCAAGTAACCAAAATCTGGAGAGACTACTTTGATAGACGTTCCCCAAACATAATTATTCCTATAGTGTTTACCTGAAAGATCTTATCTCAGTTACATTTACTTAAAAGTTTCATCATGTCATTTTCGCTGTTGATAAACAACAGAAACAATGTACACTTACTGACTTGCAGTAACCCTAGGTACAATAAGAGTATGATATCGAATACTGATGACTCCAGAGGCATGTCTGTATTAATCCAACTCACAAGTTCAAGCTAGCTTTAATAGCAGATATTAATTTAATACATTCATTTGGCCAATTTCTTCTATATTTCTGAGAATTTATACAAGTGCTTAATTTCCTTTAAGCCAGTTAAATAGAGCTCATTTGCAAATTAATTTTTTACATAAAGACAGACAGAGCCAGAGATCTCATAGTTTTCCTGCTGTAGTTTAAAAAGGCCTCCTCTTTTTTCCCTCAGCTGCAGGGACTACAGTGATCAGATAAGTTCCTGAGAGCCCAGGCAGAACAGTTACATTTTAAAGGCACAGGGAGAGAAATGCAAGCTCCTCTTCTTTTCTCTCTCTTCTTTAAAGCCCTAGTAAGTAACCCAAGGCCAGAGTCTCAGGCAGTGTGGGCTGTGTTTGCATTTCAAGGCTTCCGTGCTCGACCCATGCCCACGATTGCAGCAGACTTGCAGGAGAAGTTGGATAGACAAAACCACATAAAACATAGATCCTTTTAAATTCGCTGACCGAGACTCAACATGTACCAACTACAGAAACTTAAACTAAAGTCACAAACGAGAAACAAAGAGATGGTCTTACCATGAGGCGGTCTCCGGAGGGACCTGGTTCAGCCCAGCTCCTCTCTCAACTGGCCCTTCTACCAGCCGGAGGTGGGAACACAAAACAGAAAAGTACTGGGGGGTCATGAAAAGGTGACCCAACAGGGAGTCTCCAGGATGAAAGGGGACAAGAGCAAAAGCAAGGTACTACGCATGATTCCTGCACACGGCACCACCGAGGGGGTGGGCAGACTATCTCAGGCACCCCTCCCTCTCAGCCACCAATCAGCCCCTACCCTCACCCTATTTAAGGAACCAGCCCCACCCTCCTCGGAGAGCAAGCAAGGGCACCTGTTTCTTGTTCTTGCTTCCCTCATGCTGTAGCGTGAGTCCCAATAAAGACTTGCCTGAATTTCTCATCTGGCCTCTTATCAGTTTCTACTGATTAAAGAGTCCAAGGAGGCAGGTCGGTAACCGAAATATTTATGAATGTCATGATAATAGGATTATAGTTTTAAAAGTCCTTCTCTCAATGAGTTCCCCAGTTCTCTAGAGTCAATACCATTAGCTCTAATTTACAGGTGGGAAAACTGAGGCAAGAGTAGTTAATGGGAATTACCCAAGGTCAAATAACTCGTAAGTCACAAGCTAGACTCTGATTTCAAGGTTCTCTGATTCTAAATCCTATGCCCTTGCAAAATCTCTTGGTGCCAAACTGGTAGCTGACTTGAAGAAAGCACTTGCAAACACGGGTTAAATGAATCTTATAGCGTGAAATGTATCAAGGATAAATTTAAGGGACTTCCTGAACTTATTCCCAAATTATCCATCAAAGAAGCATAGGAGAATGTGCCAGCAGCTCACTGCAAGAAAGATTCAGGAGATATCTAGTAGGAAGAATAGCATAAATTAATATATGTGACATGGCCACAAAAACTGACCCATTAGGGAATTATGCTACAGCAGATGCCTCCTAGGATATCTTACTCCGTTTGGGGTTTCTTGCTGTTAAGAGGAAGACCCATGAAGTGGAGGATGTTCCCCAAAGAGCAAACGAGATGGTAAACTGTCAATATGATGGCAGCATGTCAAAGAATGAAACAACTCAACATGTTTAATTTAGAGAATCCATGATAAGAATGCAAGATATTCTCACCCCCAGGCAAATGTGGAAACTCCAGGACTTTTAGAAAGAAGAGAATTACCTCTGGGATACAATACTAGACTCTGCAATGATACCTGTCTGGATTTAAATTCTAATTCTACTACTTACCAGCTATATGACCTTGAGTAAGTTACCTAACCTCTGTGTGTCTCATCAATAGAATAATAGTATTAATAATAGTACCTTCCACGTAGGATTACTCTGAAGATAAATTTAACACGTTATTACCATAGCAGAGCATAAATCTCACTATATATTAAATATTTGCTGCTTCTTCTCCAATATGAGACTCATGAACTTCCTAAGAAGAGAATCAATCTCTCCAGCCAGGAGGGCAGCTTGGAGATTGCTTCCCACTTCCTGAGCTTTTGGGGAGCCCACGTCTACCTCAGGTGAGTCTTCCATTTGTATGGAGCGCTCTCAATGCCTGCAACATTTGGACCACAATCCAAACCAGCCCAGAGAACAGAAATGCCTTTAAAACACAGCCCCCTAGATTTGCCATCTCCTACTTACTAGCTGTGTAGTCTAGTCTCTCAGAGCCTGAATTGTGTTACCAGCAAAAATGCCTTTTGGAGTAAAGATGATGGAGAAAATGTATGTGGCTATTTCCAGCATCATGCCTGGTACAAGACAAAATGCTCAGAACCTGTTATTTCTTTCCATAACTCAAGAAGAAAAGCTGTGACAATGTGATAGTTCTGGAATAAGCTCCTTGAGTCAAACAGGTCCTGAACACCATGATGCTATGAACACAGAGATGAATAAAGCATGACAGCCCCCAATTCTGAAAGTGCTCATGGTCTGGAAGAAGAGACAGTAAAGAAACAAACAAGACAATAGCATGGCAGGTGCTAGTGACCTCAGCCAGGATGGGATCACAGACGGGGGTGAAAGGCAGCACTCATACTCCATGACTTGAGGAGTAAGTGGGAGGTGGATTTGGAGAGAAAGGAAGTAGACAGCAGTCTTAAGACACTTAGAAGAAGAGAGGGAAGGAAACAGAGAGGGAGATCCAGAGTCATCCGGAGGAGTGAGTGTGTGTGTGTGTGTTTGGCCAAGGCCATATTTATAAATTCAAAGAAACAAACAACCAGTGAAGACGTAGTAATTTAATATCAATATGAAAAGGGCAAGCATCAAGTAAGCCCAGTTGAAACTCCTGGGGTGTGTCGTCAGAGTTGACTGATTGGAGTACAGATAAGCTGGCCCTGTCTCTTGCATCTGGGTGGAAAGTCACAGCGGATACAGGGACAAAGGGACAGTTCCAGAAGTTCCTATTCTAGAGATGTGGCCAGACTCTTAGCACCCCCAGAGGGATGAATCATTTACTGAGCCCTCGGAGCCCCGTGGTCACCCATGAAGACAGCAGGAATTTCCCAAACTCTTCCCCTTTGGGGTAGAGGGTCTGGGTGGCAAACTGACAAATCACCACATTTGTTCCTCACTTTGTTTTTTTGTTTTTCCTTGGGAATCAGCACATTTTGCATTGAGGTTTGCACAAAGCAAAACAGCTCCAGTGTCAAATGGAAATCCAGCAGGCTCTTCCCGAGATGTGCTGTTCCCTTTGTACACGCTGCCGACTTGGGAGCGGGGGCCTGGGACATAAAGCCTGCGCCTCTTGGGAAGCACATCCAGACAATGGTCTGTGTATGAAAAGGGGAACAGATTAACCAGGACTAGGGTGTCTCCCAATTGCTTTTCTTAAAGAAAGACTCTATTGCCAGGAAGCAAAGCACACACAAAAACAATATTAAAGCATACTGGCTTTAATATACGTAGAAATAACAGAACATGGGCAGGCTACAACTTTCCAAATCCCCTGGAAAATCCTTTGCAAGAGCATAGATGGTTTGTCAAATCTATACTCTTTGTCTAATACATTTGTTCTTTTGTTTGATCAAGGGGGGGGAGGGAGCCGTCTAACTCATTATATTGGGGGAGCTGCATTCATTCCTTTGTGCTTCTTTTTCTTCTTCTAATCTTTATTAAAATCAAAAGAAGAAGCACTCTAATCCTTCAAATGATAATTTATTTCTCAACCTACAAAGTCAGAGTCTTCGCTCTTATTTTAAAAACAAATCAATGCAACGATTTTAATTAAAAAATGAAACAGGATGAACCGAAAAAAATAAATCGGCATTTGTTAGATCAACACACAAACTTGTTTACAATTAATGGGCAACTGAGCTCCTGGTGGTAAAGAATGTTTCACTGTAGTTGGTAAATTCTCTGGACTCTCACTGAAGTCTTTAGAGGGAAAAACACATCCAGAAGTCTCCTAATGAAATGCTCTAATCCTGGGAAATTTTATGCTTCAAAATGTGCTCACCTCCCCAACTCTGCCAGCCGGCCGCCTCCTTGGCTGGAAGACTCAGTGGGTTCTATTTTAGCAGGGGTTATTCATCTCAGATAGCAGAGGAGGTTTGGTTTTCTCACAAGGAGAAAAAAGGGCTCTGTGTTACACAGGAGACAAGCTTTGGCCTGCCTGCTGGTGGGTGGGGCTGGTAAAGTCGACTACAATCTTCAGGAAGGCTCAGGTTTCTTGGGCAGGAGAGAAAACCACATGGAATAGGAGGTGGACATCCTCGCAAAGACCACTGGGATAAAAAATAGTGATTTCCTGAAGGGAGACCTAATGGAAATGGAACAGGAATATTTAAATGTCTTCAGTGTGTATTTATTTATTGAGAAGCTACTGAGTTCCAGCAGTGGGGCTTAGGGATTGCATTTCAAGAAGTGATCTTTCAATGAGTTCATCATGGCTCAGCGGTCACCCAGCACCCCCTGAGTCAGGCCCTGAGCTCAGCAAAGCAACGCTAAGAGGAGTCACACAGAGTCCAAGTTCACGGTTCAGTGGAAGAGCAAAACATATGATGGAAGTCGTGGCTGTCGTTATGCTAAGTTTTGTGGGACGTTACACGGAGCAATAGAAAGCCTCCTTTGGGGTTACCTCCGCCTCTAGACTGGGACAGGGAAGCTAGAGAGAAGTGAATTTCACCTGTGCTTTGAAGAGTAAGTAAGACTTGAGCGAGCGGATAGGGATGAAGAGCTTCCAAGGCAGGGAACGGTCTGAGCAAACTCTGGGCATAAAAGTGTGAGCAGCTCAGTGTGACTCAAGTATTGGGAGAAGGTGCAGAGGTGGAGGGACCAGGGGAGATGGTGATAATGGCAGAGGGGATGACTCCTTTCTGTTGACCTGATACACTCTTATTCATCCTTCCAATGTCAGCCTAAGCTTTATCTCTGGGAAGCAATCTCTGAGCTCCCCACCTGGGTCCTGGGAACTCCCCTGCCCCATACCCCATACTGTGTGTCCCTTGTTGGTCTCCCCCACTGATCTGTGTACCCCTACCCTGCTCCTTCCTTCTTCCCTTAGTGCCCAGCATAGTGCTTGGACAGTGGACTGAGAGCAGGACGCCAGGGTAAGATGATCAGATTTCCAGGGCCAGGGTGCAATGAGAAGTAAGGCTCCTCAGGACATCCAGCACTGACCCGTCACAGTCATGCTTAGGATTCCCAACTTAGGTTTGGCTGTAAAAACAGGGCATCTTGAGGGGAAACACAAAGAGTTAATAAGCCTTGGACCCATGGCTATGTGCACAAGCCATGAGGCAAAGAATTAGCAAATTAAAAATAAATAAATAACATCCAAGCCTGGCAGTTCTGTAAGGATATGTTCTAAGGGCAATAAATTAGTACAGGCCTTCTGGAGAGAAATTTGGTAATACGTATCAAGAATGGGCAATCTAAAAAATAAAACAAACTAGTGAATATAACAAAAGAAGAAACAGACTAGGACTTCCCTGGCAGTCCAGTGGTTAAGACTTCGCCCTCCCATGCAGGGGGTACGGGTTTGATCCCTGGTCAGGGAGCTAACGTCCCACATGCCTGGTGGCCAAAAAACCAAAACAGAAAACAGAAGCAATATTGTAACAAACTCAATAAAGACTTTAAAAAATGGTCCGCATCAAAAAAAGTCTTAAAGAAAAAGAAAAGAAAAGAAACAGCCTCACAGATCTAGAGAACAAACTAGTGGTTACCAGTGGGGAGAGGGAAGGGCGGAGGAGCAAGATGGGGCAGGGAAGTAAGAGATATAAACTTCTATGCATAAAATAAATAAGCTGCAAGGATATATTGTACACTCAGAGAATAGAGCCAACATGTTATAATAACTATAAATGGAATAGAACCTTTGAAAATTGTGAATCACTATGTCGTGCATGAGAAACTTATATACTATTGCACACCAACTATGCCTCAATTAAAAAATTAATAAAGAAAAAAAGACCTATGAATCACTCTAAACTAGGTAGGAATTTATCCCCCAAAAATCATTTAAAAGAATAAAATGCATGGATGGAGGATACTACTCTTTGCAGCACTGACCTGAATGAGGAAAAAAAAGTGAAACAACCTAACGGTCCAACAAGAGGGGACAGGAATACTATGGAGCAGTCTACGGTGATCGCCATGAAGGCTATGAGAAGATACGAAAGGCATGATATAAGTGTAGGTGAGGGCTTCCCTGGTGGCGCAGTGGTTGAGCGTCCGCCTGCCGATGCAGGGGACGCGGGTTCGTGCCCTGATCCGGGAGGATCCCACATGCCGCGGAGCGGCTGGGCCCGTGAGCCATGGCTGCTGAGCCTGCGCGTCCGGAGCCTGTGCTCCGCAACGGGAGAGGCCACAACAGTGAGAGGCCCGTGTACCGCAAAAACAAAACAAAAAATTGTAGGTGAAAGAAGCAAACATTTTAAAAGTCCATAATGATCATGACTCGTTTTCTTTTTCCAAATCTTATTTAGTATCATTATATTTTTCCTTTCTAAAAACTGCAAGTAACAGGTAATTTGGTACTAGGTCCCCCTGCAGGAGCAAAACGGAATTATTATGAAAAAGCAGAAAAGCAGACCTCAATAACATTGGCCTAGAACATGATGTGACCTTCCCCTGCCTGCAACCTGCTGAGACAGATCAGTGTTTTCAAGTGGATGGGTATCATTTGATAGCTGCTCTTTGAGCCTTACTTCAAGAAAAGAATGAGGTCATAAGGCTCAAGGGGCATCGTGGTTTATGAAAAGAAGCTCTTGTTCCCAGTCTCTTAGGGCTAAAGCAAACCATCCTGTCATACACCATCTCCTGAAAGCAAGACCCAGTCCATTTCCTTTGTGGTAGAAGCCTTCTCAAGGGGATCCCCTTGGGAATCCCTTCATGCCATGCCTCCTGGGCTCCTGACTCCCCCTTGTTTCATGGTACCAGGCCTATAGGGTTGTATGTTTCTTGAGCTTCCCCTTGGCTTTGATGCCCCAGGTAACAATACACAACATCACCATAGCTTCCAGTTACTGGATGTTTCTCTATGCCAGACACCATGCTAAGCTTCTTATCCACATTTTCTCATTTCATCCTTATAACAACCCTAGGACTAGGTATTATTATTCCCACTTGAAAGATGAGGAAGCCAAGGCTCAGAGAAGTTTAAAAATCAGCTCAAGTTCAGAAGACGAGGAAAGTATAAGACCAAGATTCAAACCAGGTTAGAAACTATACAAACCATGTTCTTACCACCACTCCACCAGGCTGTGCCGATTCAGGGAAAAGTTGACATTCTTCGCTTCCCAGTGAAGAGCATTTTGGGAAATTCCCTTCTCTTGTTTGCCTGAAAAACTCCATCATTCTTGAGAGACATAACTACCGCTTTGCAAGGCATTCATATTAAATATGCATTACACCGTTTAGCTGGTCCTGGAGATGAGCAATTCACCTTTCTTTCCCTTCTCCACTCTGCATCTTTTTATACAAGGAAATCGGTGACCCTGGCATGTGTATGACAGAGGGCAGGGGAGAGGACAAGCTGAGAAAGGAAAGAAATATGAGGAGATGAACTTAGCTCATGTCCAGGGACCCAAAGGGGAAAGCCCTGCGGAAATGAACTGTGAAGGTCGAGCCAACAGGGCTATCTGTCTGGTCCCTTCTGCCCACCGAATAGCTTCAGAATATAATTATTATAGGTTAATCGGGTCAACAAACTTGCTGGGCACTCTGACAAGCCGGGCAGCCTCAGGTTTCCACCTCAGGGTGAAACCAAAAGGGCTCTCTGGCTGCTCAGGAAAGATAATCAACTGGGAAAACTGGTCTGCTGAGAAATCTAACAGCCGCCCCACATAGGGATCCAAGTCACTAGGATCTCTGGGTGAAGGCTGCTGGCCGTTCCAATGGTCTAACCCACTGTGATCAGTCTGCTCTAGTCCCTACATCTCAGGACTGTTATCACTAATCTGGAGCTTGTTTCTGTTCTAAAGCCCTGGCAATTAAAACATGCTCGATGGGCTTTGTTATAACAGAAGACCCGGTACAGGACGGTTAACAAAGAAAGTGTTGTAATTACAAAAATTCCAGTGCCCTTCGGAATGGTTACATAGGGGTCTTTTCCCAAGGTAAGCTGTGTGTGTGTGTGTCATTTTCATCTACTGCATGTAATGTAAAGAGACCAGGACTTGAATTGAGGACAGGAATTTAACCCCCTGGTGGCCACTGAGCAGCTGTGTGACCATGGGCAAGGAACTTAACCCCCGTGAGGCACTTCTGTGCAATGGGAATAATTATCTCCAACTCTGGCGGGGGGTGGGGGGCGGCGGGTCGTGAGAATAAATTAAAATAATGTAAAAGCACCCAGCGTTGGTGCACTCGATCAATATTCATTCCTCTTTCCTTTCATTATTATCATGATCATCATCGTCACCCCTCACCCTTTTTTCATCGTTGTCAGTAACGACAGCATCCGCCAGTGCCCCTGACTTTCCAGGCAACCATGAAAACACCCCAAGTGCTGCTAAATTACTGGCAACAAGGAACTGGTGAGTAAGTTATTTTGGGAAGTCAGGTCTTGTCAGCATGTGCTGAGCTTCTTGCAGACCTCTCTGTCAGTCATTCTCAAGCCCCTCAGATACCCAGAACCTGTCTACTGAAAAGAACTGAACTATTAATGTCCCTCATAGAAGAAGAAGAAAGGGGAACCAGCTCCTGTGAATGTGGGTCAGGAATCACCAGGGTGGTAATGACTTGGTCTGTTCTGTGTTCTCTGGCCCTCCTTGGTCCTTCCATAAAAGCTCTCTGTCAGGAGCCCTGCTTGGCCATGGCGTGATCGCCCTTTTGTTCTACAAATTCCTGGATATGACTCACAGAAGCGTTTAAGCACGTCTCTCTTCATGTTCCTAGGAATTTTCCTGACAAGAGCAGTCCCTATCCTGAGGCAATCATATTTCTCCTCAACTTCTTTCCAGTATCAGCTTGTTGCCTGACACCCTTGCGTAGCCAATTTCATAACATCGGTGAGCCTGGCTGCGTTTTCCTCAGATGCAAGCCTGGCTGCCCAGGACTGAGGCAGCATCACGCCCACAGTGAATCATTTATCCTCCAAGCCTTCATCTTCAGCCCTCACTGAGGCAGAGTCCTTGGAAATAGCACCTCCATGCAGAGGAAATCAGTGCAAAAATGTGGGGGCTGTTATACGTAGAATGAGAATAAGAGGTACTCTTTCCTGTGTCTCTGTAATTCTATTTCTGGGAATCTGTTCTAAGGAAATAATCTGGAAGAATTTGGTTATAGAGGCTGGTGGTTATCGAGCACTTACTGTGTGCCAACACTGTTCTAACTGTTGCATGTATATTGACTTATTAGCCACCATCACAACTCCACAAGGATGTATTAATATGACCTTCATTTTGCAGACGAGGAAACCAAGAAACAGAGAGGTAATCGTGTTTATGTTCATGTTCCTTGAGTGTATAAAAGCTGAACTGAGCCCAGGCACTCTGATTCCACAGGCTCTACTCTTGACTTCTATATTAATGCTACCGCAGTGTGCAAAGCTTGCTAATAAAAGGAAGAAGAAGAAAGAAGAGGAGGAAGAGAAACACATGGAAAAGGAAGAAACTGAGATGGAGGAAGCTTTAGAAAAAAACGTTAAATGTATCGTCATCTATGATAGTGAACATCAGGCCCAGGGTCATTCTGGCAGGGACTCTGGCATCCCAGGTGCCCAGAGCTTGATCCAGGAGAGGGCTATGGGCTCCATGCCCGGCAGATTCCTCATCCTGTAGGGAAGGGCACAGCACTATAGTAGGACAAAAGTTTACAAAGTTCGTATGGAAATTAATAGGCCCCTACATTCCTAGAAGTCAATAAACAGAGAGAGTGAGGCTTATTTGTTTGATTATTAGAATAGGGAAGGAAAAAAATTCCAGTCTTAATAACTTGAATTTTAAATGACTCTAATCCTCTCTTCCTCCTACACCCTCTTATTTATCTATATTACTATGTGAACTTTCTGGTGCTCTCAAATGAGTTACTTGCCGTGTGGATTTTTTAAAACTTGTGTTGTATATTAAAAAAAAATTTTAATAAAAAGATGTCATTTTACACTCTTGTCACCTAGAGTCACCCTTCTAGAAAGCAATCAGGGACTTTCATCCTGTACAAAAATTTCTTCAGAATAGTTGACCAAGGAAGTCTCTTCCTGAAAATTTCCTATACTGAATTTATTGAAGAGAAGCAAACAATTTTACCCAGGAAGATTAATCCAGCGTTACTTATAACAACAAATATTAGAAACAACTCTAATGTCCAACAGAGAAATAGTTAAGTATCTTAAGGTAATATCCCCTCCTTGGAATAATAAGCACAAATGAAAGTGATAACTTCAAAGATAAGGTAGCAAGCTGGGAAAATACTTATCATTTAATGAAGTGCGGAAAATAAAACACCAAAATTATATTTATACATATATATAGAATCATTACCCTCAAGTGAAATGCACTTTTGCACATGGACAGAGGCTAGAAGGGCATACAAAAGTTGTCAGGTTTTATGATGATAGGATAAGGGATAGTTTTACTTTCACTTGCTCCTTTCCACACTAACTATTAAACTCAGTGATAAAAGGGCAAGGCTTTGTAACAGTTGCAGCACAGAAGGAAGTCTGGAGACAAGCGAGAAGACACGGGCTTTCCCCACTATCCGAAAATACGGCATTCCTATGAATCGATTCGTAAGCTGAAATGGCGTAAAGCAAAGAAACAATTACCATGGAACACATCTTGGTCACGGATGCACAAAATGAATGCAGATAAAGCACAGATGCTCGCGCAGTTCAAAGCTCTGGAGGCTGGATGCTGAGATGGTGAGCGCAGTTCCCGGGGAAGGCGCTTGGCGGCGCCACCCCCACTGAGCGGGCGTGCACTGCATCTATAAAGGCTCACTGCAAGACAGACGCGGAAGGCAATTTCCAATTTTCACCTTTTCGGTTAGCGAAAACAGGTGCTAATGTAGGTCTTCAGTAAAAGTGAAGTGGTGTAAAGTGAACTTTTGGAAAGCAATGAATACCTGTAGGTAGAAGGCTTCTGCCGATCAGATGTGAGATCCTAGTAGTGAACTTGGACAGTGGCAGTTGGGGGAATCCTAGAGATAAGATACAGTGAGTGAGGGGCTTCCCTGGTGGCGCACTGGTTAAGAATCCACCTGCCAATGCAGGGGACACGGGTTTGAGCCCTGGTCCGGGCAGATCCCACATGCTGCGGAGCAACTAAACCCGTGCAGCACAACTACTGAGCCTGCACTCTAGAGCCCACGAGTCACAACTACTGACGCTCTCGTGCCTATAGCCCGTGTTCCACAACAAGAGAAGCCACCGCAATGAGAAGCCCGTGCATCACAACGAAGAGCGCTAGCCCCAAACAGAGAGAGCCCACGCGCAGCAACGGAGAACCAACGCTGCCAAAAAAAAAAAAAAAAAAAAAA
Source organism: Delphinapterus leucas (assembly GCF_059928025.1). NCBI lineage: Eukaryota > Metazoa > Chordata > Mammalia > Artiodactyla > Monodontidae > Delphinapterus > Delphinapterus leucas. The sequence goes on from NC_143134.1 coordinate 98,683,985, forward strand.
AAAGATACAGTGAGTGAGGGCAAAGGGGGAATCACTGATGATCCTAAAATTTAGGGCTTGAACAGAAAATAGGGAACAGTAGAGAAGAATTTCAGACATGTTATATAGGAGGTGCCAGTGGTACATCCTTTTGACAATATCCAGTAGAAAGTTGGAATACAAGTTTGGAGCTAGGATAAAGTGTGACCCTGGTCCCCAAGTGCCTATATGTGCAGAGGATGTTTCTGTGGCCATATCGAGATCTGAGCCCGTGGTTCTTACTGTATAGAATGTGAAACTTGGACCTGCATGCTACTCATGTAGGCTGGCCTTTGTGATTGCCAGACTTAGAGTTCTGTATTAGTTATCTATTGCAACATAATATATTGCCCTAAAACTTTGCAGCTTAAAGCAACAGTTATTATCTCACAGTTTCTGTGGGTCAAGAATCCAGGTTCAGCTTATCTAGGTGTCTTTGCCTTAGGATCTCCCCAAATGCTACAATCAAGGTGTCTGCAGAAGCTGCAGTCATCTCAAGACTCATCTCAGAAAAACAAAAAAAGACTCATCTCAGGAAGGATCCATTTCCAAGCTCACTGATATGGCAGTTGGCAGATTCAGGTCCACCTTGGCTGTTTGCTGGAGACATGAGTTCCCTGCCACAGGGACCTCTTCTTTGAGTGGCTCACAACATGACAGCTGGTTTCCAAGATAGAAAGAGAGAGAGGTGGGTTGGGGGGAGTGGGGGGGAGAGAGAGAGAGAGAATGAATGACCCAAGGGAGAAGCACAGTCTTTTTATAACTTAATCTCAGAAATGGCATCACACCACTTCTACTTTATTTGTTGGAAGCAAAACAAGTCTAACCCACACTCAAGGGGAGGTAATGACCTACCAGGGGGTGGGGATCACTGGGTGCCATCTTGGAGGCTGAATACCAAAAGTTCCACAGAGATAAACTGAAGCGGTTCCACACCATCACCAGCATCGCCAGCATCTTTGCCACTCACTACTTACCGTTAAGAAAAATATGGAGTTGGCTTTTGCCGAACCATAGAATGCCAGACCTTGAAGTTCTCTTCAAAGTAATCCAGCTCAAAAACTCTCAGTGCAGTGTGGCCAGCTGTTTCCATTCTCCCCTCTCACACCCATGTCCATGTAAACAGTCATCTGATTCCCTTCCCATACCCGTGCTAGACAGCACTTATCACTCAGGCACATTCTCACTCACATTCCCACTCAAGCAGGATCTGCCCTGAGAAGCCTTCTCACCAAAGCCCTCCAGTAACGTAAGCTCAATCAGGGAAATGTATTTTCTGTCACTGATCCAGTCCAAGCCTCTCATTTTACAGAGGAAAACTGAATCTCAGAGGGGTGAAGTGTTACTTCTGATCTGATGCCATTGTCTATCCTCTTCCCATCACTCACTGTCTACTTTACAGCTCCCCTCCCGGCAAGTTATTTTCCCATGAAGTACAGCTCTCCACTTCTCACATTTGAGGGGTTGTGTGTGGGTGAGTGTGCATAGACCCCAGACATATTCCACCGATTAGAAACAAAACAGTAAATCCAGCCCACACACATATGTATATTTACAGGTGTATGTGTTTACATTTTTCTGTTTCTACTTCCACCCAATCCGGTCACCCCACGTCAATGTGGATATTAACAAATTGTTCTCAGCGTCCTGCAGAGTGTCCAGGAAGAGTCTAAAATTTAAAGGACACGGGGACCAAGGCCCAAACCACTCACCATCTACATACCCCTTACACAGGACAGGGCCTGGCAAGTGATGTGCCATAAACATCTGATGTCTGAATACACAGATGAACGCTTAAATGAATAAAACACATTAGTCATTTAGGCACCACTTCACTACTTTTGCCATATGTCACTTTATATACATTTTAATATTTCTCTTTAAATTGATTCACTTTTTAAACCTAAATGATTTTTTAGACAGAAACAGTGTCGTTTGTTATCATAAATGTGAAAGGAGTTCCTCCTAAATCATATATAAATAAATTCACAGCATCCGCAGACAACCTAGAAATCATATTGCAGACCACTAGCAGCGAGTGCCCTGCAATCAACAAATGAATGTGAAATCCCATAGCATGTGTTCACATTAGGGACCTCATAGGTGGCTCAAGAGGCCCCTTAGAGAGCCAGGGGCAGTGCCTGCCAGAAGGAGCCTTGCAAGAGTAATTGGTCTCTCTAACTCTGGGGAGAGATTATCGTAAAGTCTGTGAAATATAAGTGGGATTGAAAGAGGCGTGGTCAAGGAGGCGGCAGATAAGAATCCATTAAAATATTCTTTGGGGAGAAGAGAAAACAACAGAGCACCACGCCAAATCTTTGGATTACAGGTTAGAGCAGGGATGGAGAAGTCAGAAAAATACTAAGGTAAGCAGTTCTCACTCCTTGCCAGCATGCTAGACACTTTCACTCGTTCACTCATTCATCCAGCACGTTCTCAGTTACTGTCCTATCACCACACCCTGATAAATGCTAGGGTCAAGGATACGATACTCAAGATCCTGGAGAAGCAAATGACACTGCCTAAGAAAGGTCTCACGGGATGCTCGGCAGTGGAAACACCTGCTTCCTTTAACAAACAACAGGTATATAAGGTTGTGCAGAGCAGAGACGGCACGGGCAAAGGCCTGGAGAGGTGAAAGATGGTGAGCATGACACATGTGGCTGAAGCATGCAAAGCCGCTGGGCGATAGCAGTGAGTCTATGAAAGGGAGTGGAAGGGGATGCGGTTAATGATGAAAGCATGGTCTGTGAAGGGCTGGGGAGCCCGGTTACAGAGACTGGAATTTACCCTAAGGGCAAAGGGGGCCATGCAAAGATTTTAAGCAGATGAATGATACAGCCAGTTTTATATTTTAGAAAAGTCACTCTGATGTGAGTAATATACACAGGAGATAACATATGCAGTTTTCTCATCTGTGCACTGGTTTCTGTAAGTTGCTTCAGAAGGCTAGCATGGAGGACTGAATTAACACCTGGGTGAGGCACTTTGATCTCACAGAGAAATGCCAAATATTGGGTTGGCCCAAAAGTTTGTTCGGGTTATTCCATAACATCTTATGGAAAAATCCAAATGAACTTCTGGGCCAACCCAATACTTCTAAGTAATTAAAATATCATCACCCCTGCATTCCCATCCTCTTTTCTCTACCCCAGCTCACCCAGTGGAGCCAACTGCCCCGGAAAAGAATACGTCAAAAGAATTCAGAAGCATGTTATTCTGGTGGACAAACTGCATTGTGGTTTAAAACTAATCACAGTGGGTTTGGAGCCAAAAAAATGAGAATGCCATACACAGAGTAATTAGCTCATCCAACAAAATTTAAAGGAAAGCATTGGTCAAGAGAGGCGGTCTCAGCTTGGTCACTTACTGTGTGGATTTGAGCAGCTCTCAATCTTTCTAGGCTTCACTTTTCTCAGCTGGAAAATGCAGGGATGGGTTTTGAAAATCCCTTAGACTCTCCTAACTCTGATATTCTGTGCTTTTAAGATGCTCTATACGCCGCAATGGCAGGAGATCTGCAAATATCTGGACTGAGAGCATTCTCAGTTCAGGGATTAAGAAGTGCAAAGGCCCTGGGGCAGTAATGAGTTTAGTGTGTTAAAGGAAAGCCAGCATAAATATAGCACAATTGACCAACGGAAAAAGTGGTAGAAAATAAGGTCAGAAAGGTAAGCAGTGGCTAGATCAAGTAATGCCTGATAGGCCATTAAGTAGTCTGAATTTTATTCTCAGCAAAATGAAAAGTAATTGAAGTACTTTTAGGAGCACAAAACACAACTGATTTTAAAAAAATAACACTTACTGTTGGGGAGAGAACAGGCAATGAGATTGATCTGTAGGCTTCTGTAGTCCAAGCAAGAGACAATAGTGGGTTAGACTAGGTGGCGTTGGAGGGAAGTGATAATATTAAGGTAAAGCCAGCAAAATTTGCTGATGTTTTGGATATAGGAAGCAAGGGGAAAGGAGAAATCAAGAATGATTTCTAAATTTTGATAAAGACTTAGAAGGCTCAGATTATTTCAAGGGGGAAAGAGAGAATCAAGAGGTTTTTTTCGGTCATGTTAATTATAACATCCATCTTAGACACTCTAAATATTCAATGCGTAGTTTGCTATCTCAGATCTCATGGAAGATGTTAGGACAAGAGATCGAAATTTGGGAGTTATCAGATTATAAGGGATCATTCAGAAGTAAATGCAGGTGGAGAAGAGAAAACAACAGAGCACCACACCAAATCTTTGGATTACAGGTTAGAGCAGGGATGGAGAAGTCAGAAAAATACTAAGAAGGGGTGACCAGTGAAGGAAAAGGAAATCCAGAACACACTACCCTAGAAGCCAAGAGAACAGAGTGTTTGAAGAAGGAAGAAGTAAACGACTTTCTCAGAGCTCCTAAGAGTTTAAAAGTAGTGCTGAGAATTCATCATTGAATTTGACAACATGTTGTTTTTTGGTGACATTGACAAGCATGGTTTTTCGAAATTGCTTTTGAAGGACTGGGAGCCAAAGCCTGATTAGCACAGGTTAAAAAGGGAATTAGAAGTGAGGAAGTGGAGACAGCAAGTATGGGTGGACAGTCCTTTACAGGAGTTTTGCTTTAAAAGACACAGGAAAACACATGGTGAGAGTTGGCAGGGAATGTTGGTGGAAGGTGAGTTTTGTTTTCATAAGATAGGCGATGGTGGAGCATGTTTGCCTGCTAATGGCAATGATCAGTAGTGAGGGGAAAAAGTGGTCATGAGGACAGAGGAAAGACCACTGCAGGAACAAGGTAGGAGGGGAGGAAAGGGATGAGGTTCTGTACACAAGTGGAGGTGTTGGTCTTAGTAGGAGCATGAACAATTCTTATGAGTAAATATATAAATAGCAGGAAAGCAGAGTCTCTAAGTTAAGACGCAGATACATTGGTTAAATTTGGTCACAAGAATAGGTATATTCATCTTCAGATTGTGACTACTTCTTCAGTCGAACAAGAAGCAAAGTCTTCATCAGAAGGTAAGGAGAAGGGGACAAGGGTAGGAAATTTGAGAAATGAGAAGACTCGAGACCATGGTTGTCTTGAATAAATGAAAGAGCAATTGACTAAACAAATGTGGCAAGGTTGCCAGACAAGGTCACAGATTGAAGGTAAGAGCAGTCAGCATGGTTGAGTGTTTTTCTCCAGCCCATCATCACTGACTCTGGTATAAGAACAAACTGGGCAGGCTGGGATTTCTGGGCTGCGTTTTGCTGGTTGAGGATGACGGGAGGTGTGAGGGGCTAGGAATGTGAGAGTATGCAAGAACCTGATTAGAGCTGCAAATTCTGGAATCGAAGCTGAGTGCAGAGTGAAAGGAAGAGGCATAAAGGGGATGGGGACACTGGGAAAGAATGGGATCACCGGGTCCAGATGTGGTCAAATAACGTTTGGAATGGGGATTGGGAGGGTTCTGCCACTTCCTACTTTGACAAACTTGGGGACGTTTCTTAGTTTCTCACTCTCATTTTCCTCATTTCTGAAACAAGGATAATAATACCTACCTATAAGGTTGATACCATAAGAATATGTTGTTAAATTGTTAATATTTACAATGAGATAAAGTCCTGGTACATGATATTTGCTCAAAATCTTCTTCTAAGATTTCACCCTTTGTATGGTCAAGGCATTTATATGACTTTAACTGTATCTACCCAATGCCAAATAGCTTTATAAAAAGGGGAAATTCAGGCAATAACTAGAGTTTTCCTATACCCAGTTTGGAAGAGATCTGGATTATGCCAATACTTACAAATTTATGGAAGCATCTAGCATTGTATAAACGTACCCTAGATCATTGTGAATTCCTGTCTTTGTCTCTGAGACTATGGAGGGGTGGGAGGGCTGGAAATAGGAGCTGAGGTCATGCCCCTCAATTTTAGGTATATACCCAAGCTTTATTAAAAACAATCCTTTATGTGTTTGAAGTATAAATCTCAAATCAGCATGTTCTCCCTGACTTGCCTGGTATGTCAATGAGTTAAATTACACTTCCTGATGCAAGTTCTAAGCTTCATAGAGAAAATAGCAATGATAATTGCAAATCAAAGAGCAATCAATACCAATACCAATACTAAATGGATTACTCCCCACCCACCCTCCCCACCAAGTTTATACCCTCACTTATATTTCCTCTCTTGGTGAATTAATCTTTCCTCTCTATCACCTTCCATCTGATTGATTGTCAATTCCAGTTACCATTCCTAGCTGCTAACCAGCCATTATATCGGCTGGATTCATCCCCATGGCCACTACCTCAGCTCATCCTCATCTCTTGACTATCTTCTTCACCAACTTTCACATACTTTCCTCTAACTTTTCTTCCTCTAAGTCATCTCAAATGGTATTTGATCTTAATCATTCTGTGTCACTTACTCTCTGAGAATAAAGCTATGGACACTCTCCTCAGGAAAAAACTCATATGCACATAAACCACAACTTTCAGCTGCAAGTTTAGGGTATTCATCTCATCACATCTATGAACCTCTTGGCATCACCAAGTGACAAACTTTAGCAACATCACTGGTCCAAAGTGAGTTTTAGAAATTGCAGCACTTACAGCATTCCCCTCCTAAATAGCTCCATGTGTAAGGGTGTTGCCCAAGTCAAGACTTCTCAGTGTAGATTCAAAGCTCATCCAAATCTTGCCTCAGATCGTCTTGCCACATCCAATGTATTGCACCTATAATTCAAACATATCAAATATAAAAATTTTCCCTGAATGGTGGGTGGGGCCAGGTCTCGGTGCCATGGACCCAAAATATATGTCTCTGCCTCCAGCCAGAGTTGATGTAGGTCCCTGCTTCCGCCACCAGCTTTTATGACCCCAAGAGAGCCACAGTCGCCCCCACCCCCTGGCCTCTCCAGGAGACCCTCCAAGACCAGCAGGCAATGTGAGAAAATTGAAAAAAATTCAATAACTTGGGGTAAACAAGATTGGTAACTAATTCCCAACTCAGAGGCAGGCCTGCACAGCTTGCAGTTTACTCATGAGCCGTGTGGCTGACAGGGCCTTGGTGCTCCAGCCTGGTGTCAGGCCTGAGCCTCTGAGGTGGGAGAGCTGAGTTCAGGACGTTGAACCACCAGAGACCTCCCAGCCCCACATAAGATCAATGGGCAAGAGCTCTCCCAGAGATCTCCATCTCAATGCTAAGACCCAGCTCCAGTCAACGACCAGCAAGCTACAGTGCTGGACACCCCATGCCAAACAACTAGCAAGACAGGAACACAGCCCCAGCCATTAGCAGAGGGGCTGCCTAAAATCATACTAAGTTCACAGACACCCCAAAATGCACCAACGGACGCAGCCCTGCCCACCAGAAAGACAAGATCCAGCCCCAACCACCAGAACACAGGCACCACCAGTTCCCTCCACCAGGAAACTTACACAACCCACTGAACCAACCTTAGCCACTGGGGGCAGACACCAAAAACAATGGGAAATATGAACCAGCAGCCTGCAAAAAGGAGACCCCAAACACAGTAAGTTAAACAAAATGAGAAGACAGAGAAACACACAGCAGATGAAGGAGCAAGGTAAAAACCCACCAGGCCAAACAAATGAAGAGGAAACAGGCAGCCTACCCAAAAAACAATTCACAGTAATGAGAGCAAAGATGATTCAAAATCTTGGAAACAGAATGGAGGAAATATAAGAAACATTTAACAAGGACCTAGAAGAACTAAAGAGCAAACAAACAATGATTAACAACACAATAAATGAAATTTAAAATTCCCTAGAAGGAATCAATAGCAGAATAACTGAGGCAGAAGGATGGATAAGGGATGTGGAAGATAAAATAGTGGAAATAACTACCTCAGAGCAGAATAAAGAAAAAAGAATGAAAAGATTTGAGGACAGTCTCAGAGACTTCTGGGACATTAAATGCACCAACATTTGAATTTTAGGGGTCCCAGAAAAAGACGTGAAAAACAAAGGGTCTGAGAAAATATTTGAAGAGGTTAGAGTTGAAAACTTCCCTAATATGGGAAAGGAAATAGTCAGTCAAGTCCAGGAAACACAGAGAGTCCCATACAGGATAAATCCAAGGAGAAACATGCCAAGACACATATTAATCAAACTGTCAAAAATTAAATACAAAGAAAAAATATTAAAAGCAGCAAAGGAAAAGCAACAAATAACATACAAGGGAATCCCCATAAGGTTAACAGTTGATCTTTCAGCAGAAACTCTGCAAGCCAGAAGGGAGTGGCAGGACATATTTAAAGTGATGAAAGGGAAAAACCTACAACCAAGATTACCCTATCCAGCAGGGATCTCATTCAGATTCAATGGAGAAATTAAAACCTTTACAGAAAAACAAAATTTAAGAGAATTCAACACCACCAAACCAGCTTTATGACAAATGCTAAAGGAACTTCTCTAGGCAGGAAACACAAGAGAAGGAAAAGACCTATAAAAACAAACCCAAAACAATTAAGAAAATGGTAATAGGAATATAAATATTGATAATTGCCTTAAATGTAAATGGATTAAATGCTCCAAACAAAAGACATAGAGTGGCTGAATGGATACCAAAACGAGACCCGTATATATGCTGTCTACAAGAGACCCACTTCAGACCTAGGGACACATACAGACTGAAAGTGAGGGGATGGAAAAAGATATTCCAAGCAAATGGAAATCAAAAGAAAGCTGGAATAGCAATTTTCATATCAGACAAAATAGACTTTAAAATAAAGTCTATTACAAGAGACAAAGAAGGATACTACATAATGATCAAGGGATCAATCCAAGAAGAAGATATAACAATTGTAAATATTTATGCACCCAACATAGGAGCACCTCAATACATAAGGCAAATGCTAACAGCCATAAAAGGGAAAATCAACAGTAACAGCATCATAGTAGGGGACTTTAACACCCCACTTTCACCAATGGACAGATCATCCAAAATGAAAATAAATAAGGAAACACAAGCTTTAAATGACACATTAAACAAGAAGGACTTAATTGATATTTATAGGACATTCCATCCAAAACAACAGAATACACTCCCTTCTCAAGTGCTCATGGAACATTCTCCAGGATAGATCATGTCTTGGGTCACAAATCAAGCCTTGGAAATTTAAGAAAACTGAAATCGTATCAAGTATCTTTTCTGACCACAACGCTATGAGACTAGATATCAATTACAGGGAAGAAAAACTGTAAAAAATACAAACACATGGAGCCTAAACGATACACTGCTAAATAACCAAGAGATCACTGAGGAAATCAAAAAATAACTAGAAACAAATGACAAAGAAAACACAATGACCCAAAACCTATGGGATGCAGCAAAAGCAGTTCTAAGAGGGAAGTTTCTAGCGAAACAATCCTACCTCAAGAAACAAGAAAAATCTCAAATAAACAACCTACCCTTACACCTAAAGCAATTAGAGAAAGAAGAACAAAAAAACCCCAAAGTTAGCAGAAGGAAAGAAATCATAAAGATCAGATTCGAAATAAATGAAAAAGAAATGAAGGAAACAGTAGCAAAGATCAATAAAACTAAAATCTGGTTCTTTGAGAAGATAAACAAAATTGAAAAACCATTAGACTCATCAAGAAAGAAAGGGAGAAGACTCAAATCAACAGAATTAGGAATGAAAAAGGAGAAGTAACAACTGACACTGCAGAAATACAAAGAATCATGAGGGATTACTACAAGCAACTCTATGCCAATAAAATGGACAACCTGGAAGAAATGGGCAAATTCCTAGAAAAGTACAACCTTCCGAGACTGAACTAGGAAGAAATAGAAAATATGAACAGACCAATCACAACCACTGAAATTGAAACTGGGATTAAAAATCTTCCAACAAACAAAAGCCCAGGACCAGATGGCTGCACAGGTGAATTCTATCAAACATTTAGAAAAGAGCTAACACCTAACCTTCTCAAACTCTTCCGAAATGTAGCAGAGGGAGGAACACTCCCAAACTCATTCTATGAGGCCACCATTACCCTGATACCAAAACCAGACAAAGATGTCACAAAGAAAGAAAATTATAGGCCAATATCACTGATGAACATAGATGCAAAAATCATCCACAAAATACTAGCACACAGAATCCAACAGCACATTAAAAGGATCATACACCACGATCAAGTGGGGTTTATCCCAGGAATGCAAGGTTTCTTCAATATACACAAATCAATCAATGTGATAAACCATACTAACAAACTGAAGTATAAAAACCATACGACAGGGCTTCCCTGGTGGCGCAGTGGTTGAGAGTCCGCCTGCTGATGCAGGTGACATGGGTTTGTGCCCCGGTCTGGGAAGATCCCACATGCTGTGGAGTGGCTAGGCCTGTGAGCCATGGCCACTGAGCCTGTGCATCTGGAGCCTGTGCTCCGCAACGGGAGAGGCCACAACAGTGAGAGGCCCACGTACCGCAAAAAAAAAAAAAAAAAAAAAAAAAAATATGATAATCTCAATAGAAGCAGAACAAGCTTTTGACAAATTTCAATAGCGATTTACAATAAAAACTCTCCAGAAAGTAGGGATAGAGGAAACTTACCTCAACATAATAAAGGCCATATATGACAAACCCACAGCCAACATCGATCTCAATGGTGAAAAACTGAAAGCATTTCCTCTAAAATCAGGAACAAGACAAGGATGCCCACTCTCACCACTGTTATTCAACATAGTTTTGGAAGTTTTAGCCACAGCAATCAGAGAAGAAAAAGAAATAAAAGGCATACAAATCAGAAAAGAAGTAAATCTGTCACTGTTTGTAGATGACATGATACTATACATAGATAATCCTAAAGATGCTACCAGAAAACTACTGGAGCTAATCAGTGAATTTGGTAAAGTAGCAGGATACAAAATTGATGCACAGAAATCTCTTGCTTTCCTATACACTAATGATGAAAAATCTGAAAGATAAATCAAGGAAACACTTCCATTTACCATTGCAAAAAAAGAATAAAATACCTAGGATTAAACCTACCTAAGGAGACAAAAGACCTGTATGCAGAAAACTATAAGACACTGATGAAAGAAATTAAAGATGATACAAACAGATGGAGAGATATATCATGCTCTCGGATTTGAAGAATCAACAATGTGAATATGACTCTACTACCCAGAGCAATCTACAGATTCAACGAAATCCCTATCAAACTACCACTGGCATTTTTCACAGAACTAGAACAAAAATTTTCACAATTTGTATAGAAAAACAAAAGACCCCGCATAGCCAAACAATCTTGAGAAGGAAAAACAGAGCTGGAGGAATCAGGCTCTCTGACCTCAGACTATACTACAAAGCTACAGTAATCAAGACAGTATGGTACTGGCAGAAAAACAGAAATATAGATCAATGGAATAGGATAGAAAGCCCAGAGATAAACCCACGCACATATGGTCACCTTATCTTTGATAAAGGAGGCAAGAATATACAACGGAGAACAGACAGCCTCTTCAATAAGTGGTGCTGGGAAAACAGGTCAGCTACCTGTAAAAGAATGAAATTAGAACACTTGCTAACATCATACAAACTCAAAATGGATTAAAGACCTAAATGTAAGGCCAGACACTTTATAAAACTCTGAGACGAAAACATAGGCAGACCACTCTTTGACATAAATCACAGCTAGATCCTTTTTGACTCACCTCCTAGAGAAATGGAAATAAAAACAAAAATAAACAATTGGGACCTAATGAAACTTCAAAGCTTTTGCACAGCAAAGGAAACTATACACAAGATGAAAAGACAACCCTCAAAATGGGAGAACCTATTTGCAAACGAAGCAGCTGACAAAGGATTAATCTCCAAAATATACAAGCAGCAGCACATGCAGCTCAATATCAAAAAAGCAAACAACCCAATCATAAAATGGGCAGAAGACCTAAATAGACATTTCTCCAAAGAAGATATACAGATTGCCAACAAACACATGAAAGGATGCTCAACATCACTAATCATTAGAGAAATGCAAATCAAAACTGCAGTGAGGTATCACTTGACACCAGTCAGAATGGCCATCATCAAAAAAATCTAGAAACAATAAATGCTGAAGAGGGTGTGGAGAAAAGGGAACCCTCTTGCACTGTTGGTGGGAATGTAAATTGATACAGCCACTATGGAGAACAGTATGGAGGTTCCTCAAAAACTAAAAATAGAACTAACATATGACCCAGCAATCCCATTACTGGGCATATACCCTGAGAAAACCATAATTCAAAAAGAGTCATGTACCACAGTGTTCATTGCAGCTCTATTTACAATAGCCAGGACATGGAAGCAACATAAGTGTCCATCAACAGATGAATGGATAAAGAAGGTGTGGCACATATATACAATGGAATATTACTCAGTCATAAAAAGAAACGAAACTGAGTTATTTGTAGTGAGGCGGATGGACCAGAGTGAAGTAAGTCAGAAATATGCTAACACATATATATGAAAAAAAAAAAAGGTTCTGATCAACCTAGTGGCAGGACAGGAATAAAGATGCATGCGTAGAGAATGGACTTGAGGACATGGGGAGGAGGAAGGGTAAACTGGGACGAAGTGAGAGAGTAGCATTGACATATATACACTACCAAATGTAAAATAGATAGCTAGTGGGAAGCAGCCGTATCACACAGGGAGTTGAGTTTGGTTTTTTGTGACCACCTAGAGGGGTGGGATAGGGAGGTTGGGAGGGAGATGCAAGAGGGAGGGGATATGGGGATATATGTATACATATAGCTGATTCACTTTATTATACAGCAGAACCTAACACAATATTATAAAGCAATTTTACTCCAATAAAGAGGTTAAAAAAAGAAAATCTTGCCCCATTTTCCATACCTCTGTACTCTCAGTACCTAATATGGCACCCAATGCTGAAAAGATTGAGTAAGAAGGAAAGAAGAATGGGGTTTTTTGTGTGTGTGTGTGATCTTGTTTGCCAGAAATATATTCAAAAGGCAACATTTCCAAGAAGAACATGGGAGATGGCAAACATCTTTGGCAAATACTAATAACAACTTTACAAATCCTACTAATTTCCTTCTCCTTAGCCCAGCTCACTAGATCGATACTGGAATCTATTATTTTAGTGCTTTTCCACCTCTACTCTCCAGCCTCTATTTCCCCAGGGACTCTACAGTTCACTGGATTTTTTTTTTCTTTTTTAGCTTATTAAAGTCATACCACTGATTTCTCATTCTAAAATGTCCTTACAACAAAGTGATTGAGAGAATGGGTTCTGAACTGAGAAAGTTTAAGATGTGAATCTTGGTTTATTAGTGATTAGCTGTATAATGTAAGGAAAGTCATTTAATCCCTCTGAGCCTGACTTTCGTTATTTGAAAAATAAGTATAAAACTTGTATCTAGGTAAATAAAATATTACTTTCAAATTGCTTGTCACATTACCTTGCATATAGTTAGTGGTTAATAAATATTAGCTGTTTTATCCTTAGAGTGAAACTACATTCCAGTGACTAGACATCTTATGGGCCCTTAGGGAAAAAACACATGTTTATTGAGCATTTACTATGTGCTAAGCTATTTACAATCCACTGTCTCACTTCATCTTCAAAGCAACTCCAAATTAATTTATTAGAAATCCCTTTGAAACATGAGTCTACTGTGGCCCACAAAATTTATGTCTTGTACCTAAGTTACAGAGAGAGTGACTGGCAGAGTTGGGACAAGCAATATCCCTTTGCTAGAATCTGACCTCCACAGAAGCCTTGGGCTGTCCTTACTCAGTCTCCACACTGATTATGAGTAAACTCTAGCATAATGTTTTTTGTTAGAGATACCACTTCTCTGTTGCTTCTCCTGATGCCAAGATGGTATTTCATACGGCTGCTCAAACCAGGATTAGAGACTAAATGTCAATACAGAGCCCACAAAAGCCTAAACAAAAGTACATTCTGAAGGCCCATCTCTCCTTGGTACTCTGTCACTTTTCCATTTCTAGTAATCAATATGGAAATGTTTCTAGAAAAATGTAAATATTCCACCGAGTCTTGGACCAATGATTTGGCTTTAGTTATCTAAACTCATGGGATTAGAAGGCACCTTAGCATCCTACCCAGAATCTCCTGAAATGATTAAAGGCCGAACATCTGGAAAGGCTTGATTTTGTAGAAGGTTTCATTTCTTAGAAGATAAAGGACTAACATGGGGAGTTGACATTTTGGAATAATTTCTCACCAGCAAACAAGAATTGGTTGATAAAATTGAAATAATCAGAACCCTCAGAGGAAGATTTCAACTCTTCCAATCATCAGGGAAGACAAGGCTGGCCTAGACATACGGGAGACAGACCCCAAACATTCAGAACACAGGTCTGGAAAAGAAAGAGGGTGCAGAAAGTCTAGGGTGATTTCAATCATGCTGTGAGTTTTTAATGATTAATGATTCCAAGGTGGATCATGGAGGGGAGTAAGCTAGGGAGAAGAGCGAGGATGCATGGGAAGCTGTCTGAAGTGCTCAGCTTTCAAGATCATGAAGGTGGGATGGAAGGACATGTAACCACAGGATCAAGTAGCAGAACACTAGAGAGCTGCTTAGGGACTTAATAGGGCAAAGACCTAAGGGGATCACTCTTGCCTGGTTTATTTCTTCATCCCACTGTTAAGCAACATTGATTGAGTATCTGGCCTTGCCAGTCAATGAACAAAGACTTTCCCTCAAGTTGGAGCTCGAGCATTACATGCTTCAGTTCTTTCTGATTCCTTTGGATCCAGCCCATGCTTATCGTCTTCATTTTTGAGTCATGCATCTATGGTCTCCTTTCCTCTCTGATAGCAAGGCCACTTGAGTTGTTCTTTCCTGAATGAAGCCAATGTCTGTGCCAGTCAATGCACAATTGTCGTTTGTGACCTTCCTGAGGTTTCCTGTTTCCTCCTAATGCATTAGAAGAACAAATCAATAAAGTCTGTGTCCCAGTACCTTGGGTAACTGCCATGCTCGTGGTTACATCACTACCCAGGGAGACTGTGGAACACGGTGGGGTGCTTAACCCCAGGAGTGGGAGGACTGGATGGGACTCATCACAGCCTTACACAGAGACAGTGAAGTTGCTCCAGGCTCCCATGGAGGCACAAAGCCTCCCCACCACGTGGTGATTTGTATTCAGCGGCAGCGCCCTCCCTTGGCACTGGGTGGATGGGGCCCCAGGAGAGAACTAAGGAAGAAGGAAGGGGCTGTTGTCCTTGACAAGGAAACGATTGATGTCTCTGCTTTCTCACCCTCTTTAAATTGAGATGGGGACAAGATTAAAAGTTCAGGCAGGAAGCCAGCTGGTGACTTACAACACTGAACAACCAGCCTAGTGCCTGAAGAAACCTGTGGCCCATCTATCAGTAAATGAGCTGCCTGAATATTTAAGAATTTCTCCATTCTTGCCAGAATTTAGGCATTAGGACCTTATCATGGCTATAATAAAAATAATAATAATAAACCCTACTTATTAAACACCATATGCAACATTCTGTATTTTATGTACACTACCTCTTTAATTTCTCACAATGACAGTATAAAGTAGGTATTCTCATTTTATAGATGAAAACACGGAGGCTTGGAGAAGTTAAGATGCTTAATTGAGAGGACACAGTGAGCAAAGAGTAGAATCGGGATTCAAACCCAAGTCTGCCTGACTCCAAAACACTTGATATTCTATTGTATCACATTGGGTGATGCACGGTGACATAGTTGGTTTTTCTCAAGACACAGACACATTGAGGTACAGTCTGAAATGGGTGCAACTACCTCTTTAGTTAAGAGTTCTCTGGATATATGAAACTGCACTACCCCTTTTGTGGCTTGGGTGCAAGGATGATGGAGTATGTTCCCTCAGGCTCACAACGCTTCAGACTTCATCTGTGGGAGCCTTTTCAGTCCCCTGTCCTGCCTTTGGCTTTGCACCGTGGAGTGAGATGTCTGGGAGTTACCGGTGTTTTCGTAAAAAGAGCAAAGCCAAAAATGGGGCAGGGGATGGAATCAAGAAGAGATACTGACAAATGTGTCTGATGCTGACACCCACCTCTAGTACAAGTAGGGAAAGTGGAGTCAGGGTAAGTCAAGGTCAGGTATCAAATCGACAAGACTGGGTGTCATTTCCAGGATGAGAGGGTGAATATAATAAAAATAAATGGAAGGCAGATCTGAGATCAGAGTTGTCAAGATGAGACAGGTGGTGATGAGACAAGGGAAGGGAACTAGAAAGTAGCTAGTACTAGAAACATGATAACTTACATGAATAGTTTATGACCATGCAGGGCTTCTCTTTAGAAGGTCCCACACGCAGCTTTGAAAGCAAACCTCCACTCATCCTAAAGGTACAGTGCCTGAAACCTCATACCTGAGAATGCCATCTTCCCCTTTATGGACTGGCTGAGACTTATTTGGAAGGGGAGACACACCCAGTTAACTGAAACGCTTAGAACACTGTAGTGAAGAGTCAGGCATGAGATTGATCCCCATAAGAGCCAGTTAGGTTAGCTCTGTCTCAATGTCATATCTCTGCCTTCAGCCTCAGGCAGCTCTCTGGGGAATAAATGCCATTAATCAGCAGGGGCACCAGGCAAGTTCATGCGGACTGTGCAACAAAAACCCATTCTTTCTCTTGGAAAAGATCTCAAAGCTCATGGTGGATCAGCAGCATGCTCCTTTTATGCGGACAGCACAGACTTTGGGGGTTTATCAAAGAGCATGACTATCTCATTCCTCTCCAAAGGGTTAGCAGACTTAAGATATAACATGATTATTTAACTGATACTTATTCAATTCATAATATATTTAATGATGGGTTGGTCTTTGCAGTCCTGTAATTAAATAACTTTGAGTTGCTCTTCTTACACTCAAGTACAAATAACTAGACATAAACACAGGCAGGTTATTCTACATTGCCCAATCAATCTCATTCTATTAAAAAAAAAAAGAAAGAAGGAAAGAATAAAGCTCTCTTTTCTGCGCTAACTCAAAGCATGCTTTGGCAAAAGTATAACCTCTGGGATCCCAGATGAACTTGCCTTCATTGAACCTGGAGAGACTACATCTGGGGCATTTTCACTGTCACCATGTCTTTCTTCTTTCCATTTGCTCACCCATGTTTAGTGAAGTGAGCTTCATCTGGTATTTTATGATTCGAGTGGGTAACTCTTCTGATTCTGAACAAAGGACCATACTTCATTCTGACAATTTGTCCCCTCCAGGCTTTCCTCATGAGTGGTTCCTTCCCAACCTCTTTGGAGAATGATGGCGAAAGTCTATTTATTCAGTACTCCTCATGGGTGAAGTCTCTTCCAACCTAGAAATAAAACAAATTTAACTTTTACAGAGTTACTAACGCCATGGAGAGATAAACAAGTGGGCTGGCTGCCTGCTGGCTGCAGGGATCGGCCCAACGATTTTCACAAAATAGCCCATTGTGATAAGAACTTAACCAACTAAAAATAATAATAATTTTCTCTTTGTTTTAGACATCCTTACTAAAAATAACGAAAGCTGAAATTGATCATACCCTGAGAATATGATGGCTGAAGGATTTTTGGTCATTTACCACATTTGAAATTGGGGAAAAACCTCCCAAGAGTAAGAACTCTAGTGAAAGTTCTATATGCTCATTGAAGGTTATTTAATTGAACATTTACCACATCCTTAATGGTATGTTTAAATTGTTAAACCAGAACATTTAAGGTGATATAAGAAAAAATAAAATACTATCCCTATCCTTTAATATAATTCATTAATGGAACCAATCATGTTTTTATTTTTTAATATTTCATAGATGTTAAAATGTAATTATCACTATAATTGCGTAGAAAATGGAAGGCAAGGCAGAGTGAAATGAAAAGCACATCTGGAATCAGATAGATGTGGGTTGGAATTTTTGCTCTGGTCCTCACTAGCTGAATGACCTTGGGAAAGTTCTGCTGAAAAATGAAGATAATAACTACTTTATAAGGTTGTAAAAAATATATGATGCAAGTATCAACATTCAATAGAGTGCTCAAAAACGCAGTTCCCTTTCCCCTTCCTATCAAATAAAGTCTTATAATAATGCAGGGGAAGCAAAAGTTTAAATTTGGGGGATTCTGGAAGGGTTATGGGAAGAGGTAGCATTTTATTTGGGGAATGGGTAGATCCAAGAAATCAGATAAATTTCTTACAAAGAAAAAAATAAGACAATGGATAATTTGATGAGAAGAGTTTCCATGATCAGAGACAAATAGTGGTGAATCTCAATAGTAAGTTAGGAATTGAGGATACAGTTTTAGAAAGCAGTATGGCTTCAGCAAAGGCCAGGATGTTAGGTAACAACTGGTTGCATTTATGAAGAAGATATATGAAAAAAGGTAGAAGGAAGTGGCAGAAATAGGGAGAAGGGGGTAAAATAATACTTACTGTGTACCTCTTATGTGCCTGGTATTCTATCACCTACTACATACACCTTATCTCAATTAACGCTTACAACAACCCTGAGATATGAATAGTAACAGACTTAGTTTCAATTATGTGCTTAAGGTTGTACAGTTAGTAAAGGACAGACACAAATTCAGATCTAAGCCTATGTTGCTCTACATCCTATTCATTCACTCAGCCTTTCAGTAAAATAAATATACTGGATCTTATAATCATGTAAGCAAAAGATGATAGAAGACTGAAATGGGATTGTAACCCAAAAAGAAAAGGAGATGAATGGATGGACAAATAAATGCAAAGTCAGATGGAAGGATGGACATATGGGTAGAGAATGGATGAGTGGATGGTGGCTAGAAGTATTGTGGAGGTAATGTCAATATAGTGAAAGAACTGGAAAGAATAAGGCATTAAATATAACTCTTGGTTCCAGAACATCTAGTAAAATCTGACAGCATTAATGAAGACAAAACACAGGAAGAAAGAAAAGTTACTAAAAAAGGGGGAAACATTCAGTGCTGTGACTCGAAATAGAGCTTTATGGGAATTGTCTGCTAAACCATTGCTAAATGTGAATATTCTCATTAGATGCCCAGAGCTACACGGACAGATCAGCCACCTTGTCCCAGGAGTGGGTTTGCCTGCTGGGGATGGCCAGGCAGACTGATCCTCATTCTGCAAGGGATGCGGGAGTTCGGGGTGGGGACTTGAGTCAAGTCTGTGAGCATTTACTGCTCACATCTGGATTCTGATGGAAATGGTTAATCAGTGAAAAATTAGGAAAATAAATTTTTCAAATGTTTAGCAGGCAAAAAACAGGTTGTTTCTTTTTCCTTTTGAGCTCTGTGTTGGGGTCACTTGAGAACAGATCACTCACAAAACACACTGTCTGAGGATTCCACAGATGCCCTCTGCCTGGAAAATCCTCACCCATGCTTAACATCCGCTTTCAGTGTTAACTCTTCTGAAATGTTCTCATCTGTGTGGACTTGACTGAATCACTTAGCTAGACAAGAATGATGTGGCGGAATTTCCTTCCCTACATTGTTCCAAGTTACAGTGGGTCCTAAGTGTCATTTTTCATGAGTTTTGGATGGTTGAATTGAAGCAGAAGCCATATGCATTTTACACTCAGAAGGTCAACCAACTTAAGAGCACCAGGCACTATTGTTATTTATCTGCTGACTTACCTTGTTGTCATGGGGCAGCAGCCAAACCAGCAGCAACTCCAGTTCCCAATGAACCTTCTATCAGTTTTTCCAATTCCTGGGTCACGTGTAGGTTTAGCTCCAGGATGAAAGGCACCACTTCTCCTGCAAGACACATACATCACTGAAGCTGAAGAGTTGAAGGCAATGAGAGACTGACACAAGTCCCAGGTCAATGGGCTCCAGTTTGCCCTGCTCTCCTCCCCTTCACATCCATCTTCCTTCCCCAGTGTCCATCCTACTGGCTCTGGCCTCCAAACCCAGTCTCAAAGACCAGGGGTTGGCAAACTGTGGCCCACAGGACAAATCCGGCCCCTTTCTTGTTTATGCATATAAAGTTTTATTGGAACATAGCTATGCCTATTTGTTTATGAATTGTTAAGGGCTACTTCTGTGTTACACTGGCAGAGCTGAATAGTTGCTACAGAGACCATATATCTTGCAAAGCCTAAAGTATTTACTATCTGGCAGAAAAAGTTTCCCAAACCCTGGTACAGACAACAGCCATGTATAGACTGTTAAACCAACTCCCACAATCGTATAAGGCCAAATCTCTACGAATATAGGCATATGTATAATGCATATGTGTGTATGTCTGTAGAAATGTGTGCATATAGACATTTATTTATCAGCTGTTTTATTTCTAGGATCCAACCCTGATTATTACACAATCTCTACTTCCACTAGTATTTGTAAAGCAGGAAAACTGAACGCCTCCCTCTCCTGTGCGGCCACAGTATTTCGCTATTATAACACTCGCCATATTGTATTGTAATTGGTTTGTATCTCTATCCATGTAATCTTTCACTAAATAGTGAAATCGTAGAAGCCTTGTTTCAATAAAGAA
This sequence comes from Delphinapterus leucas, assembly GCF_059928025.1. Taxonomy (NCBI): domain Eukaryota; kingdom Metazoa; phylum Chordata; class Mammalia; order Artiodactyla; family Monodontidae; genus Delphinapterus; species Delphinapterus leucas. The sequence continues at coordinate 98,704,462 of NC_143134.1, forward strand.
TAACTAAATGAATGAATAGGAAAATGAGTAAGCAAGTGAGCGAATGAATACGTGTAGAACAGAACAAATGGATGTTTCTCTTCCCCTGATTTGGCCTCTCTAGCTTCTGGAAATGCCCATGGTCACATACCAGCACACAGAGCCAGAGCCTGGCAGACCAATATTTGACTCTCAGTCTTGGTACTGGCCCAGGCTGCTCAGTGTGCTGGGCCACGGATATCCTTCCCAAGGCTGTGCTGTCTTCCATGGCCCATAACTTGACAGGGACACAATCCAGTTCTGGGCAGGCAATGCTCTGTTGGACAGTGGTGCCATTGGTGGCAGACAGCTCTGCAGTCACTGCAGTGATGATGGCCTTCTGCCAGGGCTGCGGTAGGAAAGCTGGCAGGTGCTGGGGAAGGGGGCACTGGCAGGTGGAAAGCACCTGACTGCTGCCAAGCATTTTCATGCTCAGGGCCTCCGTTGAACCTTATGATGGTGAAGGACATAGGGGAGGACTCCATGAGAACTGAGGTTCCTCTATGACCTTGGTCAAGTCACGTAATCTCTTTGTGTTTCAGTTTCTCACCTGCCAAGCTCTGAAGTGCTACGATTTTGTGATCAAGAACTCAGCATCATATTGATGGCTCTTGACCCCTACTTACACAGATTTTCTCTGCACCAAGTTGCCTCTTAAGAAGAGGCCTTTTCAGAGAAGAGAATGGGCAAGGGGTACATGATAAGTTGGGAACCCACACCAAAAGATATTGTTGTAAATAAAAATAAATGTAATTAGTACTTACTGAGCACTTATTTGCCAAAATCTCTAATAAGCATTTGAAATAAGTATTGGTTGCTACTGCCTTTATAAACTGAATTTCATATGTGTGTATTCATGCGTGCACATATGTGGTATGTTGTGCGTGTCTATACATGTGTCTAGATTCTCCACACGGAGCAAGAAAAATCAATTCAAATAAAGTGTTAATTTCTGACTACATTAAATCATACGTGCCATTTCTGCATATATGCATGAATGTCTCCATTATTAATTTTAATAGCAATAATAAAAATAACACTAATATTTGCTGAGTACCTACCATGTATCAGGCACATATATTTCATATATTTCAGTTAATCTTGTAACAACCTTTCATAGCGAGTATCATCCCAGTATTACTGTGGAAGAAACTCAGGATCAGAGAACCTAAGTGACTCGCCTGCGGTCACACAGCCAGGAAGTGACAGAGCCGAAATTCAAACTCAAGTCTAGCTGATTCCAAAGGCAATGCTATTTCTGCTGTGTTGAGCTGCCCCATTGCAGTGTGTCTGGAAGGAATCACGCTGTCTCACTGCTGCATGACCAAGCCCATATTCCTTGCTGCTAGTCTATGAGCATCATAGGTCTTTGTTAGCATCTCAGTAGGTAGATCTGGGGCTACAACCACAGCCAAACATTTCCAGATGATGTCTATTGCTTATAACACATGAGAAAGATCATTTACTGAGTCAGCATCTAAGCTGTGAGGGATGTAGGGATCGGTACCCACATTTTCCGGATATGGACCCTGAGCCCAGAGGAGAGAGCTGCTGGTCCAAGTTCACACATAGGTGGAGCTTAAACTAGTTCTCCTTTTCCATCAGGTCATCTTTTTATTTCACTGTAACTGCCTCCGATGCACTTCTGTCCTCCTCAGAAATTTTAACTGAGTGTGAGTGTAAGCATGTATCCATGTGAGCGCTTGTGCGTGTGCGTGTGCGTGTGTGTGCATCTCTGTGAAATTGAAAGAAAGAGATCACAGGACAGCGCTGGCAGGGAGGAGACCAAGTTGGGGAAGCATGGCAGAAAGACTAGTGTCTTTTTAAGGCAGAGAAAGCATTTTAAATGACAGGACCAGAGATCTTCCAGGATTTTAAATGACAGGACCAGGATCTTCCTGGTGCCTTTCCATCCTTGACTGGAGCAGAAGCAGACCTTTGAGGGCTTTTCCGAGGCTTTCTGCCACCGCTGTGCAAACCCTAGAATTGAGAAAAACCCCGAATGAATGCCCTGGTGCTTTGGAGGTTGCAAAGACAAAGCAATTGTGTCATTGGGAGCTGGAGCTGGGGCCGCCACTTCCTTTCCTTTCCCATGGGAAATGGGAGCGTCACCAGCTTTGAGCAGCCTCTGTGATCCTCCGTGTCTGTCTCTCTGCCCCTCTTCTAAATGCATTCAGAATCTAATGATTCTTCTCCTGCCATGAATTAAAGTCATCCCTCCACACACCCCCAGTCCAATCAGCAAGGATTTGTCAGTGTGAACCCTGCAAAGGGTAGGCAGAAAAAGCATCTGAAACAGGAAGATCCCAGGGTGCTCTAGAATCTCACCCTCCAATATAATAAATAACATGTGCGATGGGGCTGAGGGTGGGCAGGGAAAAGATGCATCATTCACTTTCATGGAGGTCACACTGCCCTTCTGTGCTCTTTTCAGAGAAAAGCTTTTTTTTTTTTTATACATGCATGCCTCACTCACTCACGCATGCACGCTCCCTGCAAGAAGCCGACAAAGCATTTTGGTCATCTATAGGCCACTCAGCTTCTTCAAAGTTGAGTAAGATTTTAAAAAGCCTGACATCTCCAATATTCCTCAGCAAAGGTTTATGTACCTGCACAGACAGATGAAAAAGGGGCTTGGGATGTATTAAAAAACATGTATGTATATGATGCATAGGAGAGAGAGAGAATATGATACAGATTATTGTCTCTCTGTCTTTTCCAAGTCTTTTTGTTTCAGGCCAGAGTGGTGGTGCATTGGAAGGGTTCTGGAATTTCAGAACACAAAGTAGCAGTTTTAAATAATGAGAGAAGATTCCACATGGAACGCTCATCTGGCTGTGGCAGCCTGTGACTGAGTGAGAGAAAAGTGCCCTAGAAGCTATTCATTACGAATTCACTGGAAGCTCTCAAACGAGGCTGGCAGAAGCTGAAATTGAAGTGGTCTCTGACCTAATTTTCTTCTGCATGAAACATCTGCATCAAGGCTCTCTTTGATGTATTCCACTTGGCTCTGTCTACGGGATTGTATCACATGGCCTCCGTGTTGCCTCCTTATTGAAAGACATTTCCAGCCTGTGCAAGGTAATGCGATGTTACTGTTACCCAAGCTAATCACTCAATGTGCTCCTAAAATAGAAACAATAGCAGTTCAGAGACAATGTTGTCTGCTGGCTGTTCTGCAGCCTGGGCTCCTGGTTTTCCAACTCAGATCTGTGGCGTTCGCCTACTGTGATTCCAAAACAAAGGAAAGGGAGATGACAGGTGAAGCCAAGCAAGATAATGTTGAAGGACCAGCAGCTTTCTGTGTGAGAAGCTCCATCTTATTTGGTCCTTAGAACCATTGGCTAGGATTCTGGCACCATTTAAAACCAGGGAGAGCAGTACTGAGAGGTGTCTGTCTGAAGAAAGGAAGGGTCTCTTGATGGGGGTGTTGGATTTTTTTCTAAAAGCAGATTGACATCCTCAACTCTGAGAGGAGAATGGGGTTGGGGGTGGGGGGAGATGTGTACTGAATGTTGAGTGTTTTGTGACTCTTTAGTGATCTATGAACTACTTTTAAAAATTGGCTTTTCTCCTCTTAAGCTTTCCCAACCTAGGTAGGATGCAGTAGCGCATTTTAAAAAGCAATAACGATAATAATCTTTTCTTAAAGCAACTGTAATGAGGCATCTTCTTTATCCTGGCAGAATAGCTCTTGCCTTTCTCCATAAAGGTTTGCTGCACAGACTTCGTTAATGGTGTGTGGCTGTTCCCCACCATCCCAGCATTATGTGAATAATGGTGGTGTCTTTTGTGGCCCACCCCCTGAAGAATAAACCTTTGAAATTCTAAATGACTGTGCTGCAGGTTTTAACGTCTGCTTCAGAGAAAGAATTGAGAAATGCGCACTCACCGAGCAAGATGCAGCATGCCTCAGAAAAGCCTTTCCGCCTGACTCCTCTGTCCCACATATTTAGATGAATATACATTCTTGAAAATGCCCTCGAGTTCTCTTGATGCCAGCAAAGAATGACAGATGTGACCAACAGCCTTTTTTGCCCAAATATTGATACCCCCGTGGACAAATATGTAGTCACTCCTTCCCCTTCTAGGACTTCCTAATCAAACAAAGCAATAGGAATGGAGCAACTGGGAGCTGGTGGCATCTCTGAGGTCAGGTGGTGATCTGGTCTTCCGATGGGGAAGGCACAGTGGAAAACAGTCGGCCACGTGGGTGCACATCAGTCTACCTGTTAATGAAATCTCTGCAGAGAGCCCAGAAAGACATTGGAGTTGAGGCAGCAAGGTAGACATCTTTAGTCAGCTTCAAGAATTAAAGCCAAATATATCTAGACAAAACTATAATTCAAAAAGATACATGCACCCCTATGTTCATAGCAGCACTATTCACAATAGCCGAGATATGGAAACAACATAAATGTCCAATAGCAGATGAATGGACAAAGAAGATGTGGTACATATATACAATGGAATACTACTCAGCCATAAAAAGGAATGAGATAATGCCATTTGTAGTAACATGGATGCAACTAGAGATTATCATACTAAGCGAAGTAAGCCAGAAAGAGAAAGACAAATAACATATGATATCACTTATATGTGGAATCTAAACTATGACACAAATGAACCTGTCTACAAAACAGAAACAGACTCATGGACATAGAGGACAGACTGGTGGTTGCCAAAGGGGAGGGGGTTGGGGGAGGGATGGACTGGGAGGTTGGGGTGAGCAGATGTAAGCTATTACATATAGAATGGATAAACAACAAGGTCCTACTGTATAGCACAGGGAACTATATTCAGTATCCTATGATAAACCATGATGGAAAAGAGTTTTTACAAAAGAATATATATATGTATAACTGAATCATTTTGCTCTACAGCAGAAGTTAACACAACATTGTAAATCAGCTACACTTCAATTTAAAAAAAGAGAGGGAAAAAAAAAGAATTAAAGCCCAGGTCCTCCCTCATTGCCCTCACTGCACTGAGGCCTTGCAAGTGTATGACTTGCCAAAGCACCTGTGTTCTTTTCCATCAAAGCACTCAGAGCTCTGTATTATCTGTTTTCTCTCCCAGGCTGTGACATCTTGAAGGCAGGCACTGTGTTTTTGGTTTTGTTTTTGAATTTTATTTTATTTATTTTTTATACAGCAGGTTCTTATTAGTTATCCATTTTATACATATTAGTGTATATATGGCACTGTGTTTTTATAGTCACAATGTCCACCCCAAGCCGACCACGATTGACCTGGGACTTTGCTGGTTTTAGCATGAAAAGTGCGGTGTCCTGGGAATCCCCTCATTCCTGGGCAAACCACTGGTTACACAGTACATGCTCAATAAAGGAGTTAGATGCATTAAGAAGAAAAATGGTGTAGCACCTTGATTTGGTGAATAGTAAAGTCTAGGACTCGCGTGGATTACCCTGATGACTACTGTTTATTACCCACAGTATCTCTCTGCCAGAAGGTGAAAATGTCAACCAAGCATGACTCTCCCAGTTGTTATTCTTACAAAGACATGAGTTGTTATAAGGCACAGGGCTGTGAGGGAGAAAGAGAATGAGGGAAAGTTTGAGAGGAAAAGAGGAAAGGGAAGGTGAAGACAAATCTCCAAATCGCTGGCACTCAGCCCTCAAGGAGATCCGAGGTCTAGCATGACTTGCGAGGCCCTGTGTGATCTGGTCCAGCCTTCCACTCGAATTTCATCCCCAGTCATTCCTCATGCACCCATTCCCACCAGAAAGGCCTCACAAGCATCCTACCTGTTGGACTTGGAATGTTCTACCCCCCAGCCGCCCATGGGGTCTGAGTCGTCTCCATTCAGGCCCTTGTTCAGAGATCTTCCCTTCCTACCCCGTATGAATGAGCACTTCCTTGCCCATCTCTGTTTGTCCCCTAACGCTGCTTTAATCAGCTCCACAGCCCTCGCCACCACCAGACACATTACTGTATGTATTGATATCTGTTTATTGTCTGTCTGTTGTCCCTCAGATGGTGGCACTACCTAATAGAACTTTCTGCAGCATTCTATAACTGTGCCCTCCCGTACCTGGGCCCCTAGTCGTATGTAGCAACTAATACTTGACTTAAAACGCAAGTATTTGAGAACTTGAAATCTGCTAGTGAAAATGATGAACTGAATTTTTAATTTTTTAAACATGCATTAATTTAATTCAAATTCAAATAGCCACATATGGCTAGTGACTATCATTTTGGACAGTGAGTTACCAGAAAAGTCTTTGAGAGCATGAATTTTGTTCTATTTTGTTTCCTTTCAGATTTCCCAGTTCCCAGAGCAATGCCAGCCACATAAAAGGACTTCAATAAGTATTTTTTTTAATAAATTATTAAATCTGGGTATGAAACAGGCATCTCTGATCAGGAAACAACCTAACCAGTGAGGTTAATTCTAAGTTTGAATTATCCCAGGTCAAGATTCAAAATGACAACATGCCCGAGACGACCCTTCAGAGGCAGAAGTTGTCAAAGGGACTTTCTCTGGACTAATCATGTCACTGCCCTGCACCTCAGTTTCCTTATCTGTTCAATGGAGTATTGTATTTGCTTCTTAGTATTTAAAGGAACTGTCACTGAATAGATGCCTGAGTTCTCTGGTGATGCGAAAAGCCTATGTGTAAATATATGTGTATGTATGTAGCAAAGCACTTTGAAGAATGCTAATCTGTGATGTTCTTTCCAGTGATTACTATTTTGGAGGAGGGGGATGATTTATTTTCATTACAAAACGTGTCTTTGCTTAACAAAAGACTCCACAACAGAATTGACTTAAAATAACTAACTCCTTGATGCTTTTTAAATAAGATTATATCCTGAAAAATCCAGGGGCCATGAAATTTATCACACAAAACAAGGTTTACCTGTACTTTCGAGGATGCATTAGGATATTCCTTTGACTTGGTCACATCCTTATAACACCTTTTTTTTTTTTCTAGGACTTTGCTTTGATTGTTAGTTGTTGCAATCTTGGAAGAGTCTAGCATTCATTCCTTCTACTGGTTCGAGAAGTATTTATTAAATTCCAAATGTGCCAACCACTCTTCTTGACACTGGGAATACAGTTTCATAAAACGAAAAGTTGAATAAGATAATACATGGGAAGCTTTTGAAATAGTACCTGACACACACTAAACATTCCATAAATATTAATCGTTGTTGTTGCTGTCTTTACATTGGAACTTAGAGTCCAGTGGGAGAAAGAGACAAGAAACAAACATGTATGATCAGAATTCTTTTCAATGCAAAGTGCAATGGCAAATATAAAACAGGGTATAACCTGTTACTTTAGGGACAGCACCTGAGGCTCGACCCAAAGTGTTCCAGTGTCCAGCCATTAGGTAGTAGGATTTCTCATCTCAACTATAGAGGTAATAAGATCCTGCTTCTGGAATATTGTTGAGTTTGCCTCAAGTGGATTATGAAAAGTGTGGTCAGACCGCTTAAAAGGACAGAGAGCTATGATTTCATTTTGTTAGATGAACTTCTTTTTGCCTGCTGGCCAATAAATGATGTTTAGTAAATGTCTACAGACATGCCGCGCCCCCAATTAAAAACTCCAGCAGAATGAAGTGATAAAGAATTTCTGGGACAGGAGCCTCTTCACATTAGTTAGTCAATGGAGCTGCTGCTGGGAGGAGATATTCTGTGAATGACAAGGATGAACCCGATCCAAAGATCTGGGGGCACAGAGTTAATGCCATTTAGTAGACATTCACTGGGAACCTGCTTGGAGCCAATATAAGAGTGAAGGCAATGGAAAGGCAAGAAGGAGGATAAGGGAAGCGTCTCCCTTCAAGGACTTCAGTTTGTAGGGAGGCTGCAGTGTTTCCAGTGAAGCTGAGGATGGTGAAGGCTGATGGAGCAAACCTAAAAGACCTGACCTGGAATGGACACGGGATCTCACTTCACCTCCCTCAGCTGCCTCCTCTTTTTCATCCTGCTGCCCCTCCCCCCTCCCCGTCCCCCTCCCCTCCCCCGTCCAACACCACCCGCATTCACCCGAGCCTCCCCAAGGACAATAGGGAAGCAGCCCTTGATGAGGCTGGGGGGAATCTCCTGTCTGCCTCCCAAGCCACATTTGCCTGGCTATGACTTTGCTCGATGGAAAATAAATCACAGCCGCTCCGTTCCCGGTCACTGTCCCCAGGGAGCTGAGACCTCCTCACCTCCTCCCTTGGAGCCTGCCTGCAACATGGGATTGTCAGGTACAAAGAGAAAAACCTTCAGAGACCCACACCCCATTTGGAGAGCGAAGAGGGTCAGTGGGAAGAATTGCTAGCAGTTGAATGTGAGTGGTTGGAGAGGGATTGGAAGGAAAAGGTTTCAGAAGGAGAAGAAAGAAAATCGGGGAAAAAAGCCCTTACTCCCCAGCCCCGCCTCCAACCTCCATAGTCTGTGGACAGAGAACCGCATGGTGGTCCGGGTCCTTGTAGAACATTTGTGTGCCGGACAATAGCACAGCCTGGCTTCGGATCATCAGCTGTTGTTTTCTGGTTAGCTCCCCCTTTATGTGAGTGTACAATGCAAGCCTTCAGTCACGGTGACTCTTGAGGAATACATCTGGTTTTTTCTTTCAGATGCTCTGAAAAGGTCAGCCTGTTCGTTTCTTAGACGCGAGACACCACATCTTTTTTTTCTCCCTCTGAACTGGAAAGACAGACCTACACCTTTTCTTGCCTCCTGGTACATAATTAGACATGGTGCACTTCTAGAAACCAGCCAGCCAGCCAGCGCATCCTCTGCACTCTCTCAGAAACGCACAGCCCAAACTTCCTCGCTCCCAAACTCCCAGGCTACTCACAAAGCTCTGGAGGGTCCTCCTTCCCCAGCCCCACACCCTGGGGTTCTCTGCTTGCTGTTTTGTTCATTATGACAAGGATCCCCCCCTCGCTCTGCTCCCTCGACACAGTCTACGACCGATGCTGTCTCTGGCAGAGGGAAGGTTTGAAAATTTCTGCCAAAAAAAAAAGTTTAATAATTTTCACTCGAGAGATGGTAAAGATTCTTCATGCGCGTTGTAACATCATAATAAATGTGCCCATGAGGAAAGCATGATCAGCAGCTGGTGTCTGACAAATTATCTCATTCCAGACAGGCAAACAGTCCACTGTGGGGAGAGACCAGAGCCTGAAGAGGCAACTTGGCACACGATTGGGGTTTCACCTCTCAGATGATGGAGGTCCAAATGGCCCACCGCGTCTGCGCCTGGGTCTGGGAGTTTTTCTCCGGCTCTTCTGTCCTCTCATCACCTTCCGGAGCTCCTGACAGCCATGGAAAAGGGGATTACTCTCTGGGCTCAGCCAGCCCATCTCTCGCCCCTCCTCCAGGGCACTCGTACTCCAACCATAAGAAGCAATCACAGTCTACCCTCCACCACGAGCCATGCTCTTTCATGTGTGGGGCGTGCTACTTCCTCATGTCATCACAGCCAGGTCCCACCTCACGCTCCTATTTCATGTTCGAAACCCATCTAGGCTCCCGCACACTCTGCTACAGTCAATCTCTCTTCTGGAAGCTAGGACCTTTGCCCAGGAATTTTAGGACACCATTATATGGTTATTCGTCTTCTAGGTACTTTTTGACAGCAGCTACCATGTGGTTTTTTGTTTTTTTTTAATAAGCCTGTTCAAGTTCTACATTTCTTTTTTTTTTTTTGACATCTTTATTGGAGTATAATTGCTTTACAATGATGTGTCAGTTTGTGCTTTATAACAAAGCGAATCAGCTATAAATATACATACATCCCCATATCCCCTCCCTCTTGCATCTCCTATCCCACCCCTCTAGGTGGTAACAAAGCACAGAGCTGATCTCCCTGTGCTATGCAGCTGCTTCCCACTAGCTATCTATTTTACATTTGATAGTGTATATATGTCCATGGCACTCTCTCACTTTGTCACAGCTTACCCTTCCCCCTCCCCATATCCTCAAGTCCATTCTCTAGTAGGTCTGTGTCTTTATTCCCGTCTTGCCCCTAGGTTCTTCATGATTTTTTTTTTTTTAGATTCCATATATATGTGTTACCATACAGAATTTTTTTTTCTCTTTCTGACTTACTTCACTCTGTATGACAGACTCTAGGTCCATCCACCTCACTATAAATCACTCAATTTTGTTTCTTTTTATGGCTGAGTAATGTCCCATTGTATACAGGTGCCACATCTTCTTTATCCATTCATCTGTCGATGGGCACTTAGGTTGCTTCCACGTCCTGGCTATTGTAAATAGAGCTGCAGTGAACATTGTGGTACATGACTGTTTTTGAATTATGATTTTCTCAGGGTATATGCCCAGTAGTGAGATTGCTGGGTCATATGGTAGTTTCTATTTTTAGTTTTTTGAGGAACGTCCATACTGTTCTCCATAGTGGCTGTATCAATTTACATTCCAACCAACAGTGAAAGAGGGTTCCCTTTTCTCCACACCCTCTCCAGCATTTATTGCTTGTAGATTTTTTGATGATGGCCATTCTGACTGGTGTGAGGTGATGCCTCATTGCAGTTTTCATTTCCATTTCTTTAATAATTAGTGATGTTGAGCATCCTTTCATGTGTTTGTTGGCAATCTGTATATCTTCTTTGGAGAAATGTTTATTTAGGTCTTCTGGCCATTTTTGCTTTTTTTTTTTTTTTTTTTTGCGGTACGCGGGCCTCTCACTGTTGTGGCCTCTCCCATTGAGGAGCACAGGCTCCGGACACGCAGGCTCAGCGGCCATGGCTCATGGGCACAGCCGCTCCATGGCACGTGGGATCTTCCCAGACCGGGGCACGAATCCGTGTCCCCTGCATCAGCAGGCAGACTCTCAACCACTGCGCCACCAGGGAAGCCCTTCTGCCCATTTTTGGATTGGGTTGTTTGTTTTCTTGATATTGAGCTGCTTGTAAACTTTGGAGATTAATCCTTTGTCAGTTGCTTCATTTGCAAATATTTTGTTCCATTCTGAGGGTTGTCTTTTGGTCTTGTTTATGTTTGCCTTTGCTGTGCAAAAGCTTTTAAGTTTCATTAGGTCCCAATTGTTTATTTTTGTTTTTATTTCCATTTCTCTAGGAGGTGGGTCAAAAAGGATCTTGCTGTGATTTATGTCATGGAGTGTTCTGCCTATGCTTTCCTCTCAGAGTTTTAGAGTGTATGGCCTTACATTTAGGTCTCTAATCCATTTTGAGTTTATTTTTGTGTGTGGTGTTAGGGAGTGTTCTAATTTCATTCTTTTACATGTAGCTGACCTGTTTTCCCAGCACCACTTATTGAAGAGGCTATCTGTTCTCCACTGTGTATTCTTGCCTCCTTTATCAAAGATAAGGTGACCATATGTGCGTGGGTTTATCTCTGGGCTTTCTATCCTGTTCCATTGATCTATATTTCTGTTTTTGTGCCAGTACGATACTGTCTTGATTATTGTAGCTTTGTAGTATAGTCTGAAGTCTAGGAGCCTGATTCCTCCAGCTCCATTTTTCTTTCTCAAGATTGCTTTGGCTATTCTGGGTCTTTTGTGTTTCCATACAAATTGTGAAATTTTTTGTTCTAGTTCTGTGAAAAATGCCATTGGTAGTTGATAGGGATTGCATTGAATCTGTAGATTGCTTTGGGTAGTATAGTCATTTTCACAATATTGATTCTTCCAATGAAAGAAATGGCATATCCCTCCATCTGTCTGTATCACTTTTCATTTCTTTCATCAGTGTCTTATAGTTTTCTGCATACAGGTCTTTTTTCTCCTTAGTAGGTTTATTCCTAGGTATGTTATTCTTTTTGTTGCAATGATAAATGGAAGTGTTTCCTTAATTTCTCTTTCAGGTTTTTCATCATTAGTGTATAGGAATGCAGGAGATTTCTGTGCATTAATTTTGTATCTTGCTACTTTACCAAATTCATTGATTAGCTCTAGTAGTTTTATGGTGGCATTTTTAGGATTCTCTATGTATAGTGCCATGTCATCTGCAAAGAGTGACAGTTTTACTTCTTCTTTTCTGGTTTGGATTCCTTTTATTTCCTTTTCTTCTCTGATTGCTGGGGCTGAAACTTCCAAAACTATGTTGAATAATAGTGGAGAGAGTGGACAACCTTGTCTTGTTCCTGATCTTAGTGGAAATGGCTTCAGTTTTTCACCATTGAGAACGATGTTGGCTGTGGGTCTGTAATATATGGCCTTTATTATGTTGAGGTAAGTTCCCTCTATGCCTAATTTTTGGAGGGTTTTTATCATAAATAGATGTTGAATTTTTTCAAAAGCTTTTTCTGCATCTACTGAGATGATCATATGGTTTTTCTCCTTCAGTTTGTTAATATGGTGTATCACATTGATTGATTTGCATATACTGAAGAATCCTTGCATTCCTGGGATAAACCCCACTTGATCATGGTGTATGATCCTTTTAATGTGCTGCTGGATTCTGTTTGCTAGGATTTTGCTGAGGATTTTTGCATCTACGTTCATCAGCGATACTGGCCTGTAGTTTTCTTTTTTTGTGACATCTTTGTCTGGTTTTCGTATCACGGTGATGGTGACCTCGTAGAATGAGTTTGGGAATGTTCCTCCCTCTGCTATATTTTGGAAGAGTTTGAGAAGGATAGGTGTTAGCTGTTCTCTAAATGTTTGATAGAATTCACCTGTGAAGCCATCTGGTCCTGGGCTTTTGTTTGTTGGAAGATTTTTAGTCACAGTCTCAATTTCAGTACCTGTGATTGGTCTGTTTATATTTTTTATTTTTTCCTGGTTCAGACTCAGAAGGTTGAGCTTTTCTAAGAATTTGTCCATTTCTTCCAGGCTGTCCATTTTATTGGCATAGAGTTGTTTGTAGTAGTCTCTTATGATGCTTTGTATTTCTGCAGTGTCAGTTGTTACTTCTCCTTTTTCATTTCTAATTCTGTTGATTTGAGTCTTCTCCCTTTTTTTCTTGATGAGTCTGGCTAATGGTTTAACAATTTTCTTTATTTTCTCAAAGAACCAGCTTTTAGTTTTATTGATCTTTGTTACTATTTCTTTCATTTCTTTTTCATTTATTTCTGATCTGAACTTATGATTTTTTCCTTCTGCTAACTTTGGGGTTTTTTTGTTCTTCTTTCTCTAATTGTTTTAGGTGTAAGGTTAGGTTGTTTATTTGAGATTTTTCTTGTTTCCTGAGGTAGGATTGTTTTGTTATAAACTTCCCTCTTAGAACTGCTTTTGCTGCATCCCATAGGTTTTGGGTCATCGTGTCTTCATTGTCATTTGTTTCTAGTTATTTTTTTATTTCCTCAGTGATCTATTGGTTATTTAGTACTGTATTGTTTAGGCTCCATGTGTTTGTACTTTTACAGTTTTTTTCCTGTAACTGATATCTAGTCTCATAACGTTGTGTTCAGAAAAGATACTTGATACGATTTCAATTTTCTTAAATTTACCAAGGCTTGATTTGTGACCCAAGACATAATCTATCCTGGAGAATGTTCCATGAGCACTTGAGAATAAAGTGTATTCTGTTGTTTTTGGATGGAATGTCCTATAAATATCAATTAAATCCTTCTTGTTTAATGTGTCATTTAAAGCTTGTGTTTCCTTATTTATTTTCATTTTGGATGATCTGTCCTTTGGTGAAAGTGGGGTGTTAAAGTCCCCTACTATGATTGTGTTACATTGATTTTCCCTTTTATGGCTGTTAGCATTTGCCTTATGTATTGAGGCGCTCCTATGTTGGGTGCATAAATATTTACAATTGTTATATCTTCTTCTTGGATTGATCCCTTGATCATTATGTAGTATCCTTCTTTGTCTCTTGTAATAGACTTTATTTTAAAGTCTATTTTGTCTGATATGAGAATTGCTACTCCAGCTTTCTTTTGATTTCCATTTTCTTGGAATATCTTTTTCCATCCCCTCACTTTCAGTCTGTATGTGTCCCTAGGTCTGAAGTGGGTCTCTTGTAGACAGCATATATACGGGTCTCGTTTTGGTATCCATTCAGCCACTCTATGTCTTTTGTTTGGAGCATTTAATCCATTTACATTTAAGGCAATTATCAATATTTATATTCCTATTACCATTTTCTTAATTGTTTGGGGTTTGTTTTTATAGGTCTTTCCCTTCTCTTTTATTTCCTGCCTAGAGAAGTTCCTTTAGCATTTGTTGTAAAGCTGGTTTGGTGGTGCTGAATTCTCTTAACTTTCGTTTGTCTGTAATGGTTGTAATTTCTCCATCAAATCTGAATGAGGTCCTTGCCAGGTAGAGTAATCTTGATTGTTGTGCTTTCCCTTTCATCACTTTAAATATGTCCTGCCACTCCCTTCTGGCTTGCAGCTTCTGCTGAAAGATCAGCTGTTAACCTTATGGGGATTCCCTTGTATGTTATTTGTTGCTTTTCCCTTGCTGCTTTAATATTTTTTCTTTGTATTTAATTTTTGACAGCTTGATTAATATGTGTCTTGGCATGTTTCTCCTTGGATTTATCCTGTATGGGACTCTCTGTGTTTCCTGGACTATTTCCTTTCCCATATTAGGGAAGTTTTCAACTCTAATCTCTTCAAATATTTTCTCAGTCCCTTTCTTTTACTCTTCTTCTGGGACCCCTATAATTCGAATGTTGGTGTGTTTAATGTTGTCCCAGAGGCCTCTGAGACTGTCCTCAATATAGTTATTTCCACTATTTTATCTTCCAGGTCACTTATCTGTCTTCTGCCTCAGTTATTCTGCTATTGATTCCTTCTAGAGAATTTTTAATATCATTTATTGTGTTGTTGATCATTTTTTGTTTGTCCTCTAGTTCTTTTAGGTCCTTGTTAAACGTTTCTTGTATTTTCTCCATCCTATTTCCAAGATTTTGGATCATCTTTACGATCATTACTCTGAATTCTTTTTCAGGTAGACTGCCTATTTCCTCTTCATTTGTTTGGTCTGATGGGCTTTTACCTTGCTCCTTCATCTGCTGTGTGTTTCTCTGTCTTCTCATTTTGCTTAGCTTACTGTGTTTGGGGTCTCCTTTTCGCAGGCTGAAGGTTCGTAGTTCCCATTGTTTTTGGTTGCTGCCCCCAGTGTCTAAGCTTGGCTCAGTGGGTTGTGGAGGCTTCCTGGTGGAGGGGACTGGTGCCTGTGCTCTGGTGGATGAGGCTGGATCTTGTCTTTTTGGTGGGCAGGGCCACATTCAGTGGCGTGTTTTGGGGTGTCTGTGACCTTACTAAGATTTTTTGGCAGCCTCTCTGCTTATGGGTGGGGTTGCAATCCAGTCTTGCTAGTTGTTTGGCATAGGGTGTCTAGCACTGTAGCTTGCTGGTCGTTGAGTGGAGTTGGGTCTTAGTGTTGCAATGGAGATCTCTGGGAGAGATTTTGCCATTTGATATTATGTGGAGTCAGTTGGTCTCTGGTGGACCAATGTCCTGAACTCAGCTCTCCCACCTCAGAGGCACAGGCCTGACACCCGGCCGGAGCAACAAGACCCTGTCAACCATACAGTTCAGAAGAAAAAGGAGAAGAAAAGAAAGAAAGAAAGAAAGAAAAATAAATAAATAAGTAAAATAAAGGTATTAAAATAAAATATAAAAATTATTAAAAATTTAAAAAGTAAAAAGTAATAAAAAAGAAAGAAGAGAGAAACCAAACCTAAAAAGCAATCTTTCAGTGATAACAAGTGCTAAAATCTATACTAAGAAAAACAAACAAACAAACAAAAAAAACGGACAGACAGAACGCTAGGAGAAATTGTAAAAGCAAAGCTATACAGACAAAATCACACAAAGAAGCATACACATACACACTCACAAAAAGAGAAAAAGGAAAACAATATACATATCTATATATGGAAAAAAGGAAGAGAGCAACCAAATCAATAAACAAATATACCAATGACAATAAACTCTAAATATTAAACTAAGATAAGCATAAAACCAGAAACAAATTAGATGCAGAAAGCAAACCCCAAGTCCACAGTTGCTCCCAAAGTCCACCACCTCAATTTTGGAATGATTCATTGTCTATTTCGGTATTCCAGAGATGCAGGTACATGAAGTTGATTGTCAAGATTTAATCCGCTGCTCCTGAGGCTGCTGGGAGAGATTTCCCTTTCTCTTCTTTGTTCTCACAGCTCCTGGGGTTCAGCTCTGGATTTGGAACCGCCTCTGCGTGTAGGTTACCTGAGGGTGTCTGTTCTTCACTCAGACAGGACAGGGTTAAAGAAGCACCTGATTCGGGAGCTCTAGCTCACTCAGGTCAGGGGGAGGGAGGGGTATGGAATGAGGCATGAGCCTGTGGTGGCAGAGGCCGACATGATGTTGCAACAGCCTGAGGTGCGTCATGTGTTCTCCCGGGGAAGTTGTCCCTGGATCACGGGACCCTGGCAGTGGTGGGTTGCACAGGCTCTTGATAGGGGAGGTGTGGATAGTGACCTGTGCTTGCACACAGGCTTCTTGGTGGCTGAAGCCGCAGCCTTAGCATCTCATGCCCGTCTCTGGTGTCCATGCTGATAGCCGCAGCTCGCGCCCATCTCTGGAGCTCGTTTAGGGGGTCCTCTTAATCCTTTCTCCTTGCACACCCTGAAACAATGGTCTCTTGCCTCTTAGGCAGTTCCAGACTTTTTCCTGGACTCCCTCCTGGCTAGCCATGGCACACTAGACCCCTCAGGCTGTGTTCACGCCACCAACCCCAGTCCTCTCCCTGGGATCTGACCTCCAAAGCTGGAGCCTCAGCTCCCAGCCCCTGCCCGCCCCGGCGGGTGAGCACATAAGCCTCTCAGGCTGGTGAGTGCTGGTCGGCACTGACCCTCTGTGCAGGAATCTCTCCACTTTGCCCTCTACACCCCTGTTGCTGTGCTCCCCTCCGTGGCTCCAAAGCTTCTCCCCCACCCACCCCCCCATCTCCACCAGTGAAGGGTCTTCCTAGTATATGGAAATTTTCCTCCTTCACAGCTCCCTCCCAGAGGTGCAGGTCCCGCCCCTATTCTTTTGTCTCTGTTTTTTCTTTTTTCTTTTGCCCTACCCAGGTACATGGGGAGTTTCTTGCCTTTTGGGAAGTCTGAGGTCTTCTGCCAGCATTCAGTAGGTGTTCTATAGGAGTTGTTGCACATGTAGATGTATTTGTGGGGAGGAAGGTGATCTCCACGTCTTACTCCTCCACCATCTTGAAGGTAGTTACCATGTGTTTTTAAATGAAACCTGAGTGTCAGGTATTGTTCTAAGCACTTTTCTTCTATAGCTGCTTTAATTCTTACCATTCCAAGAGTGAGGAATCCTCCCCTTTTTACAATGAGGAAACTGAAGATTTATTTATTTTGCATCCTCGGCCCCAGCATGCTCCCTGTAGTGGATGGTGGAGCCGGAAAAGCCCAGCCTCACCTCTGCTCCTGGCTCCCCGGGGCCTTGCGGGCTCATTTCCATATAACATGATGTGATCTGTGCTGCCATGGTGGGTTACTGTTATGAAGTTCCAAGGCAGTATGCTTTCTGTGTTGTTCTTAACATAGATCCTCTCTGTGAATTTATTTTTGGTGATTTTTTAAAATGCCAGTTTCCTTCCAGAGTGGACGCTCTGTGGGGGCCAGGACACTGCCTACTTGGCTTACACCTGTATTTCCAATAACTAGAACAGTACTTGTCACCTGTTAGGAGCACAATACATTTTTTGATGAGTGGATGAGGAATGAATTGAGCAATATCAAGATATGGTAACATGATCTGCGTTTAACCTGGATCACAATGGTAGCCAACATCTTGTGAAATGAGGTTCTGGGGTAAGACCACACCCATTGAGAACTGGGAACTTTTCAACAATTATTCTTTGATTATTAACTTAAATGGAAGAGCCCCAAACCTCCTTCAGCTTCTTTCCCTGCCCCAAGTGTTTCCATCTCTTCCTGCTGTAATGATTGGCAGTAACAGAATTGCATTGTTGATCACCACGCATCATTGTGGGAGAAATTTGAGGTTGCTTGCAGCTGTCTCTTAAGATAGCCTTTTAGAACCACGTTTAAGAAGCAGCTATTCAGCAACCACGACTTGCCTCCCTACTATGTGACACAGAGAGCATAGCTGTTGTAGATCACATCTCACTCAATGTTGTAGATCACATCTCACTCAATGTTGTAGATCACATCTCACTCAATCTCCAGATGAGAGAAAAATCATTATCCTTATTTTATAGATGAGGAAAACTAAGTCTCAGACTGATTATATAACCTGCCCAAGATCTTATAACTTTTAAGGGACAGAACGGGAGCTTGATTGTCCATGATACAATTAGAATCTTGAATACTAAGGTCAGAACATGATATTGATTCTGTGAAAAACTACCAAATGGAAAAGTTTATAAAGCTTGGCCACCTATGTTGATGACAGTAATCAAGAAACTATATACTGGTACCTGTACTGTTGAAAAACAGAACAAAGAAGAGAAACAGTAAGTTGCAGATGTCCTTAATGGTCAACCCAGGAGGCAAGGCTGTTGATAAGCCTGAAGCAGGCAGCTGTAAGACACGTGCTTATGGCGAGTGTTTAAAGATGGGACTAGCTTCTCCCTTGAGTATTTCTAAACCTAGAAGGAATAGAGAAGACTTCTTTACTGGGGTGTCTCTAAAGAGAATGCAAAAAACTTCAGTCTTTTTTGTTGTATCTCCCGCTAGAGGGTTAAAATCTGGCTTTTGGGTTTCATCCTGCAGTGGCTTCCCTTTCATTTGTGTTTATGTTAGACAAGCAAAGACTCTCAGTTACCTATTATCTCTCACGTTTAAAAACAGCCACCTCTTCTATTCTTATGTTGCAATTTAGAGCCAAAGAAGACTAAACACAAATGAAAAAGAAATAGTTTCTGGTATTAGATTTCTTGATTGTTTCAAAAACCAATATTATATTTTTAACAGAAAACCCAAAGGGACCAAGCTTGGTCCACAGCCACAGTCGCTGGGAAGAGTGGCCTTAGGATACAGAAGGAACAGTTGAAATCGTCATTAAATTCCCCCTGTGGAAGTGACCCACACATACATGGTTACACTGATGGCTTGATGGGTGTGTTTCCTCTTGGATCACTGGGTTTACAAAGATCTTAAGTTAGGACTCCTTTTCACAGTGGGTTTTGAAAAACTGGATTTCAGTGAACAGGAATGTTAATAGCAGGACTTGAAGCATCTCCTGCTAAGATGGGCCTGGTTGAAGTCACATTCATTATGAAGGATCACTTGCTTTTTTTTTTTGGATCCTCTGTTCGCTGGAATTTTGTCTGAGGTAGTTCCAAATTGAGATGGAAGGACCTCCCTGGCAGTCCAGTGGTTAAGAATCCACACTTCCACTGCAGGGTCCACAGGTTTGATCCCTGGTTGGGGAACTAAGATCCTGCATGCCAAAAAGAACAAATTGAGATGGAGAGCCACAAGAATACCTAAAGCAGTTCCTAAAATGGACCTCAACAAAGCCCACAAAAGGATTTATTGGGCATTATAAAATTCACGCTCCATGCAGAACTAAGTGCAATTTGACATTAAGTGTAACCAGTTGTATGCACAATGTCTTATATAATAATATGTAGGTAACAATATGTTCCTCCTAAGAACTTTCCATTCTTCCTCACTAAAACCAAAAACAACTTCAGGGAAATATAGTGAAAACGAAAAGTCTGGCTGATCTGGCCTGGCTTCCCCTCCTGGAGGGATTCTAACTCCACTCGCTCCATGCACTGCCTTCTCCAAGAAGTTGTTTCTGTTACCACACGCTGCCAACATCGGCCTGTTTTTTCTAGTTCTACCCACAGTTGTTCAAAGTTCACTTGGAGTACCTAGATTTTATCAACAACACTCTTAAGACAATCTTCTGCCTCACATACTCTCCAGTGTTGCCTAGACTGGGCATACTGATCATTATTCTGGAAAGGATTTCTCTTTCTGTTTGTTCCTAATTGCAACTCTGGAACTCTAATCCAGGGCCGTCGTATAGAAACAGAATGAGGCGGACAAATATGAATCATATATGTATTCTCAAATTTTCTAGCAGCCACATTAAAAGGAGTA
Organism: Delphinapterus leucas; assembly: GCF_059928025.1. Lineage (NCBI taxonomy): Eukaryota > Metazoa > Chordata > Mammalia > Artiodactyla > Monodontidae > Delphinapterus > Delphinapterus leucas. Next base: position 98,724,458 of record NC_143134.1, read on the forward strand.
AAAAATTAATTTTACATATATATTAAAAATCATCAAACATTATTTCAGCATGTAATCAAGTTTCAAAAATCATTAATGAGGTCTTTCACATTCCTTTTTATTTTTCTCTGTTATACTATGTTTTGAAAATCTGGTGTGTGTTTCAGCCTTGTAGAACATCTGGATCTGGCCTCGTCCATTTGCATGTGTTCAAAGGGCACATGTGGCTAGTGGCTACCACATTGGACAGCCCAGCACAAATCTACTCTAGAGGCTTTGAGTTCTGGCCAGCTGGCTATAGTAAGAGAGATTTGCACCCTGCTCACATTTTGTTGGGATATATAACTTTCTGATTCAGATCAACCGGAAAATAACTTCCAACTCCCACTGAGGAGTTGTACCATGATAATCCCTCTGTATTAAACTCCACTGCCTCATCCACCCCAATCCCTTGTATTATTATTGTTGAATTCTTGCATTCATAGTTACCACGTTGAACACAATAACACAAAGAGTGCTTCCATTCCATAGCCTTCACTTCATAATGTTTTCCTGATGGTGGTTTTTTCCTAGGTAGGATGAGAATGTCAAGATAAAAAGATTCTTTTCCTTTACTCTTTCACTTGCTTCTTTTCCTTTCCTCCTCCTTTGTCTCCTGTGCCTTGAAGAGGTTGTCAAATTCCTGCTTCTGTGGTTTATGGGGTTTCATGCCCCTCCTCTTCCTGGAGATCCTTGTGTGCAGAACATCTAATAGGTCACCTCTGAGTGGCCTCTGTTCCAACTCCACTTGCACCAGCTTCAGGTCTCCAAGTAGAGGAGGAGAAGAGAGAACAAACAGGGACTCGGGACTGAAGGCAGTGGGCGTGAGGGGTGCCAGGAGGTAGGAAGCAGGGGCAGGAAACATCTTAAGGATGAAATAGGAGAAGAGAAAGAACTGAGAGCAGAGAAGCAGTTGAGTATGTGGGGAGCATAGACAATGGCTGACAGTTACAGGGGGAATGGTATTCTAAAGCTGGTGGGACCATCAAAATATACAAATTGTAAAGGTTAAGTGAAATGTTTATTTTTCTCTTTTCTCCTTAGTCAGCCTGACTGAATACGATGAACAGGAACACGGCACTAGCTGCAAACTAAAATTAGATGTTAGTTCGACTTCTCACTCACCGCATTAATGCACAGATGCCTCTTCCACATAAATTCCTTTCTCACCAGCCTCAGTCACCTTACACATCCTTCTCCAGAGCTGCATGTTAGAAAGGAAACACAGAACTTTCGTTCAGCTGGCTTGCCTCTGCAAGTCAGCACCTCATGGTGGAGGAGAAAACATCCCAGATTAGAACCGTCAGACCTGAGGTCAAGTCCGGGCTCCCCACCATCCTAGCACTACAACTTTGGGCAAGTCCATTTACCTCACCTGGGTAATAGTTTCCTTGTCTACCAAGGGGACGTGCACTTCTCTTTCTTACCTATGTCTCAGGAATTGGGGAGGAAAATAAAAAAGATGATGAATAAGGAAGAACTTAAGCTGTCTAAAGGCTTACACACAAGGATTAATATAACTATGTCTATGTTGGCCATTGCATCTGAACATTTGACAAGTTACTCCCAGTTTACAGTTAGGGAATGGAAGGCCCAGACAGGTAACACTGGCTCATCCAGAATCTCCCAGAGACCAATGACTTGAGATGAGAACCTAGTCCACCTCCGCTCAACCCCAGCCTGTATCCCCCAACCATGCTGTCTTTCTGGAGAAAACATTCCGCACCTAAACTACTCCAACATAAAGCCCATTCAGCCATCAAGAGAGAAAAAAACAAAGGTACTTTTCAGAATTTTTTTAAAAATCTGCCTTCAAACAATAACTCTTTGAAAGATTGATACCAAAATAATTTTCTCCCAAAATTTCTTTTTCTTCCCCACTACTTAGATATATTACTTGGTTACCACTTGTAAAAGCTGAGATACTTGGAATGTTTAGCCTGAAAAAGAATGACTGAAACAGGTGTCCTTGGGGTTTTTTCCTTTATTAAGTACACTCATAGCAAGAATATATGGATTTTTCACTTGCTAAATACTTCCACAAATATTTCTTTAATGAACTGATCTTCAGTGAAATAATCCGCTGAATGAAATAATTGGTTTTCAGTTCTCAGTTATGATTACATATACAAAGCCAGTGACTAAGTTTACATGCACGTTCACTGTGTACAAATACTACTTAAATTTTGTTCCTTGACCCTACTTGACAACATACAATAATGACAACATTGCTGAGCTTCAGAGCTGGTTCAAGCCTCAGAAATGCTTCCAGCACTGAGACCCTGGGCATATTACATTCCTCCTTGAACCTTAGTTTCATCATTCGTAAAGTGGAAATAATATCATCCGTGTCACATCATTCTTGAGAGAAATTAGATAAACAATTTATTTATGTAAGAGCTTTAGGAAATTCAAAGTCTTATAGAAAATAATTTTTTTTCATTACAATTCTTTCAAGCTACAGCTGTATTAGGCAAGGATCATTTTTTCCTTGTGTCGATCACTGATAAGGCAGGAAAAAGGCCTATGATATTAAAAAGGGTTGGACTCTGAAAGGGTGGAAGAGTCATCCTAAGAAATATAGCCTATAATTCTCAGAATTAAAGGACCTTGGGGATCATCTAGTCTATCTCTTCATTTCTCAGCTAAGGAAACAGGGTGGGTGGTGTGGGGAAGGAGGGGCCTGGCTTTCAGCAGTGCAGGAATAAAAACCAAACCCAAAACAGAGAAGACGCTCCATGTTCTGCCTCTAGATGTTTCACCACATTCTGCTGCCTTATTTTATGAGGATCAAATACACATCCTCTGGGTGATGGAAGGTCACCTGTGGACGTATAACATCAGAGAGGTCACTCGGGGATGCTCAGAGACAGAAGGTTTACAATGGGCTCTGTAGTCAGACCTGCAATGTGGCTTCTCCTCTCCCAAATTCCCACCAGGTGTCAACTATCCTCTTCACAACCTCTGGTGATGGTACACGCAATGCCTGTCTATGCCATCCCGACCTACTTTTCAAACATATATTCTTCTTCTGAGTAGGATGTGCATCTACTGTAAGCCTCTGTCTACCCTCTCTCCTTTGTGGCTGAGACCCAAGCTGCTGGGGTAGAGCCACATCCAATCAATGTATTCATGACCATCAAACAAGTCATTACCAAATTAGTTACATCATTGAAGGTGTAATAGGAGTTCTGGAAGAAAAGTACTGGATGCCATGAATGAGTGTGATGGGGTGACTGAACACAGGCTGGTGGTTAGGATAGATTTCCTCAAGGCCATGGTGATAATCCGAGACCTGGAGGATCGGTAGACTTTGGACCAGTGAAGTTAGACAAATGTGAGGAGGAGGGTACCAGGCCAAGGCAATAGCTCTTGTGAAGGCCCTGAAAACAAAGGGCCCAGAGAAATCTGGAAAAGAAAGGAAGCCCATTGTTGGGGGAGCAAAGTGTAGAAGAGTGAGAGGGGAGAGAGAGATCAGGAAGGCCACCCCACACCAATGCAAATACTTTACAAGGTCTTCATCCTGTGTCTTTCAAGTTTATCTATAACTGCCCTGAAGTGGGTTGCCCAAAGAGAACTCAGGGGTTATAAACTTTAATTCTATGTCAGACTGCGCAGGTACAAATTCTGGATCTTCAAGTTACTAGTTGTGAGATCTTAGAGTAGTTTATGTATTTTTCTGAGAATCCCCATCTATAAGTGATAATAATAGTAGTCCTCACTCACAGTGTCTTGAGGATTAAGTGTATTATTTGTGTAAATAGACATAGGGGTTCTAGGACAGTGCCTGGCACATAATAAGTGCTATATAAAACTTTGTTATTAATATCATGGTCCAAGCCAGCAGCCTGACTCCTAGTTTCCCTCTACTTTTTGCTTCTGCGTCAGTTCAGGTCTTCTGGGAAGCAGATGGATTGGGCAGGGAGAGCTTTAGACTTCAGTGACCATCTAACAAAGTCTTAGAGAATCCACTGAGAGGCTCCAGAGCAAAGAATGCCTGCTTGAGGAATCTCGCCCTGGGCAGAAGTGGTCAGGCCCTAGTATGACTACTGTGTTTGGTAACCAGCCAGAGAAGAATGTCCAGGAAGAGTGTGGCTCCAAGGCTCTATACCTCACGGCTCACGGCCCAGCTCGTTCTTTAGGGGTGGTCCGAGGAGTGCACATATGGCTGCCACAGCTTTGGACTCACTGAATAGGTTCCCCCCACTCTCAGACTCTCCTTTGCATCTTCCAGACGCTCGGTTGCATTCCTCTGCTAACCCCTGGCTTTCCAGGTCTATTTGCCTCACCTAACTTCCTCACTGATGGGGCTCCTAACTCCACTGTTTCCATTGATGCTGCTTCAACTGAACCCTTTCTACCCTCAGCTGCACATGCTGCCTTAGTCTGTTATGGGAACCTAGGAAGCTTATCTTTTTGACTCTTGACAACCCTTTGGAGATCTGAAAATAATTATCTTGTGAAAATGGTGTCATAGAAGAGCACCAACACCAAGTAAAATTAAGTTTGAAAGCTGGTTCTACCATTTATTAACTGTGCAAACAATTAAATCTTACCCAACTGCAATTTCTCCATCTATAAAATGGAACTAATGCCTACCTTTCAGGGTTGTGGTAAGGATCGGATGAGATAATATATGTGACAGTTCCTAACACAGTGACTACCATATAACAAACGCTCAATAAATACTATTTTTCTTTCCTTTCTTCTTCTTGGCATCTTGTCTTCTCCAGATTAATCACCACTAGCTTCCTCCTGGCTTTCAGGGGCTCTTCTCATCTGCAACACTGGTTTTTAAAAGTTATAATCTATCTATAATAACATTAACTTTGCAAAATAGAATAAAGAGTCTACTCCACACTGCGGTGGTATAACCACCGTGAAAGAGATGATGCCTATCCACTAAAACCCAGCTTCAACGATTGCCCATTAAACCTACGATAATATTCAGCTCCTTAACCTGGCCTTTGTCATCTGGTTCCTTCTGCCTGGAATCCTCTTCCTCTCACACATCTCCTGGCTCTGCCCTTCAATTCTCATTCACTTCCCCAGAGAGGCTACTCTCACCTCCTAATCTAAATTAGCTCTCCATTATACCTGCACTCTGTTCTTCTCCCTTACAGAATTTATCACAATTTATAATTTTATACTCATTTCTACGGATACAATTGTTTAATGTATATTTTCCCTATAGACATTAAACTTCAAAAAGGCAGGAACTGTATCACATCTGGAACATCCAGCATAGAAAATCAATAATACTGTTAGATGAATGTATGATTTACCTCCCTCCATTCAAACCAAGATAGCATGCACATTTTTTTTGACAAATTCATCTCACTATCGATTCATATTCAGCTTCTTGTTCACCATAACTTCAAAGGCTTTTACACACCTGTTAGAGCTAACTCATCATGATCCATGTCGCTGTATATGTGCATGCATGAGCACACGCATGCATGTTTAACATGAACAAAGGCATGCATTTGAGTAAATAATGGGTGCTCAGGTCAACTGAATGGTGCAATATGTGTGTTTATGTGTGTGTAAAGATAAATCGGATATTGACAAAATCACCTGTGTCAAATGACAGCAGTATGACTTGAGAACATTGGAGAATATTTCATATGCAAAGATGGAGTGAAGGGGCAATGGTTTTATTCATAATCCGAGAAGTAGGGTCAAGCAACCAGGACCAGAGTAGGGAGATCATAAAGAAAATCCCAAAGCCATCATCCACGATGGGGCCTGGAACCCTGGGAACCAAGAAACTTGGTCTAAAGACCCAGAAACAGAAATGAAGCCTTATAGTCAGGCTTGAACTTGTGAATGACGGGGAGTCATTAAAGGTATTAGAGAGTGATGGAGAAAGATGTCACGGAGAATGTACCTAGTGAATGCAGAAGGGAGAAGCTGAGTGTGAGAGACTAGTTTGGCATTTATAGCAGCTGTCTATGCTGGAGGATGATGATAATTTTTGAGAAAAAGAATTAGTTCATTATTGGACAAATTATACAAAGCTCTTAGAGTGTGAGTGAACTGCAGGGCATGCTGATGACACAAACAGATGGAGAGATATACCATGCTCCTGGATTGGAAGAATCAATACTGTGAAAATAATTACACTACCCAAAGCAATCTACAGGTTCAATGCAATCCTATCAAATTACCAATTGCATTTTTCACAGAATTAGAACAAAAAAATTACACAATTTGTATGGAAACACAAAAGACCCTGAATAGCCAAAACAATCTTGAGAAAGAAAAACAGAGCTGGAGGAATCAGACTCCCCAACTTCAGACTATACTACAAAGCTACAGTGATCAAGACAGTATGGTACTGGCACAAAAACAGAAATATAGATCAATGGAAGAGGATAGAAAGCCCAGAGATAAACCCACATACCTATGGCCACCTAATCTATGACAAAGGAGGCAAGAATATACAATGGAGACAAGATAGTCTCTTCAATAAATGGTGCTGGGGAAACTGGACAGCTACATGTAAAAGAATGAAATTAGAACACTACCTAACACCATACACAAAAATAAACTCAAAAATGGATTAAAGATCTAAATGTAAGACCGGACACTTTAAAACTCTTAGAGGAAAACACAGGAAAAACACTCACTGACATAAATTACAGCAAGATCTTTTTTGACCCACCTCCTAGAGTAATGAAAATAAAAACAAAAATAAGCAAATGGGACCTAATTAAACTTAAAAGCTGGGCTTCCCTGGTGGCGCAGTGGTTGAGAGTCCGCCTGCCAACGCAGGGGACACGGGTTCGTGCCCCGGTCCGGGAAGATCCCACGCGCCGCGGAGCGGCTGGGCCCATGAGCCATGGCCGCTGAGCCTGCGCATCAGGAGCCTGCGCTCTGCAACGGGAGAGGCCACAACAGTGAGAGGCCCGCATACTGCCAAAAAATAAAAAAATAAAAAAAACAAATAAACCTAAAAGCTTTTGCACAGCAAAGGAAACCATAAACAAGACGAAAAGACAACCCAGAGAATGGGAGAAAACATTTGCAAACAAAGTAACAGACAAAGGATTAATCTCTAAAATATACAAACAGCTCATGCAGATCAATATCAAAAAAACAAACAACCCAATCAAAAAATGGGTGAGGACTTCCCTGGTGGCACAGTGGTTAAGAATCTGCCTGCCAATGCAGGCACCCCGGGTTCAATCCCTGGTCCAGGAAGATCACACATGCCGCGGAGCAACTAAGCCCATGCACCACAACTACTGAGCCTGCGCTCTAGAGCCTGCAAGCCACAACTACTGAGCCCACGTGCCACAACTACTGAAGCCCGTGCACCTTGAGCCTGTGCTCCACAACAAGAGAAGCCACCACAGTGAGAAGCCCACGCTCCGCAACGAAGAGTATCCCCTGCTCGCCACAATTAGAGAAAGCTCACGCAGAGCAACGAAGACCCAACATAGTCAAAAATTAATTATTCTAAAATGGGCAGAAGACCTAAATAGACATTTCAGCAAAGAAGACAAACAGATGGCCAAGAGGCACATGAAAAGATGCTCAACAGCATTAATTATTAGAGAAATGCAAATCAAAACTACAATGAGGTATCACCTCACACCAGTCAGAACGGCCATCATCAAAAAATCTACAAACAATAAATGCTGGAGAGGGTGTGGAGAAAAGGGAACCCTCTTGCACTGTTGGTGGGAACGTAAATTGATACAGCCACTGTGGAGAACAGTATGGAGGTTCCTTAAAAAACTAAAAATAGAACTATTGTATGATTCAGCAATCCCACTCCTGGGCATATACCCAGAGAAAACCATAATTCAAAAAGACACATTTACCCAGTGCTCCTGGCAGCACTATTTACAATAGCCAGGACATGGAAACAACCTAAATGTCCATTGACAGGTGAATGGATAAAGGAGATGTGGTACATATATATAATAGAATATTACTCAGCCATAAAAAGAAATGAAATTGGGTCATTTGTAGAGATATGGATGGACCAAGAGTATGTCATACAGAGTGAAGTAAGTGAGAAAGAGAAAAAGAAGTATCATATATTAACACATATATGTGGAATCTAGAAAAATGGTACAGATGAACCTATTTGCAGGGCAGGAATAGAAAGGCAGATGTAGAGAACAAACATGTGGACACGGCAGGGAAGGGGAGGGTGGGCTGAATTGGGAGATTAAGTTTAACATAAATACAGTACCATGTGTAAAATAGATAGTTAGTGGGAACCTACTGTATACCACAGGGAGCTCAGCTCAGTGCTCTGTGATGACCTAGATGGGTGGAATGGGGGTGGAGACAGGTCCAAGAGGGAGGGGATATAAGTATACATATAGCTGATTCACTTCACTGTACAGCAGAAACTAACACATCATAAAACAATTATACTCCAATAAAAAAAGACTGGTAGATGGAAATAAACTAGAAATTAGGAAAGGAGGAGGAGAGCGAAGGGTCAAGAGAGGAGAGAATATCAAAAAGGAAGAACTGTTTGAGCTCTGCAATACTTTAGAGAAGATGAGCAGAAGATGGTGAACACTAAAAGATGCCTATAAGGTTTAGAATTTAAGTGGTCCCTGGTAATATTGGATAGAAAAATTTTAGAGAAGGTGGAGGGGCCAGAACCATATGGTTGATGAATGATGCATAAGTGGGAGGTAAAGATGTAAAAGAAAATACATGATATGAAACATAATGGAAACCATGGCTGGGCTTTGATTCCCTCTAACCATGTTTGATTCACCTTTTCTAGTGCCCTCATACATTCCAAGAGTTTTGATACATCCTAACTTTTCTCTACCATGCCTTCTCCTACTGTCTTCTGTTACATGCTGTTTTTCCTTTCTTCCTTTGTTACAGCTGTCTTTGCTCTTAGAATCTCTCCCACTTGGGCTGCCCCATAGATTTACAGTCAGAACTGCCTGTTTAAGATTTGCTTCACTTTCTCTTCCCACCTTCCACACTCTGAGAGGCAGTTTGTGGAATTATGGCTAGTCTTCATTTGAAATCAGCTTTTCCAAAGTTCAACAGCAACATGTGCATGTCTTAAGCTATCGTCAGCCACACACACACAAACTTCGCACTTCCAGAAGGCTGCTTCCAGCAGTCCCAGGAATGTCTGTTAGGCAGAACAAGTGGAGTCTTGCCCATACCCCCTTGATAGTTAATCTTTGGACAAGAATATAGAAAGATAGATAATTAATTTAAAAAGGGTATGTTAGGGCAGACAGCAGAAGCAAGAAGAACTACAGTCCTGCAGCCTGTGGAATGACAACCACCTTCATAGACAGACAAAATGAAAAGGCAGAGGACTATGAACCAGATGAAGGAACCAGATAAAACTCCACAAAAAAACCTAAATGAAGTGGAGATAGGGAACCTCCCAGAAAAAGAATTCAGAATAATGATAGTGAAGATGATCCAGGACCTCAGAAAAAGAATGGAGGCAAAGATCAAGAAGATGTAAGAAATGTTTAGCAAAGACCTAGAAGAATTAAAGAACAAACAAACAGAGATGAACAATACAATAACTGATATGAAAAATACACTAGAAGGAATCAATAGCAGAATAACTGAGGCAGAAGAACGGAAGACAGAATGGTGGAAATCACTGCTGTGGAACAAAATAAAGAAAAAAGAATGAAAAGAAATGAAGACAGGCAAAGAGACCTCTGGGACAACATTAAACGCACCAACATTTGCATTATAGGGGTCCCAGAAGGAGAAGAGAGAGAGAAAGGACCCGAAAAAATATTTAAAGAGATTATCATTGAAAACTTCCCTAACATGGGAAAGGAAATAGCCACCCAAGTCCAGGAAGTGCAGAGAGTGCAAGGCAGGATAAATCCAAGGAGAAACACACCAAGACACATAGTAATCAAACTAACAGAAATTAAAGACAAAGAAAACTTATGAAAAGCAACAAGGGAAAAACGCCAAATAACATACAAGGGAACTCCCATAAGGTTAAAAGCTGATTACTCAGCAGACACTCTACAAGCCATAAGGCAGTGGCATGATATATTTAAAGTGATGAAAACGAAGGACCTACAACCAAGATTACTCTACCCGGCAAGGATCTCATTCAGATTCAACTGAGAAATCAAAAGCTTTACAGACAAGCAAAAGCAAAGAGAATTCAGCATCACAAAACCAGCTCTACAACAAATGCTAAAGGCACTTCCCTAAGTGGGAAACACAAGAGAAGAAAAGGACCTACAAAAACAAACCCAAAACAATTAAGAAAATGGTAATAGGAACATACATATTGAAAATTACCTTAACTATGGATGGATTAAATGCTCCAACCAAAAGACACAAGCTCGCTGAATGGATACAAAAACAAGACCCATCTATATGCTGTCTACAAGAAACCCACTTCAGACCTAGGGATATATACAGACTGAAAGTGAGGGGATGGAAAAAGATATTCCATGCAAACGGAAACCAAAAGAAAGCTGGGGTAGCAATACTCATATCAGATAAAATAGACTTTAAAATAAAGAATGTTATAAGAGACAAACAAGGAAGGACACTACATAATGATCAAAGGATCAATCCAAGAAGAAGATATAACAATTATAAACATATATGAACCCAACATAGGAGCACCTCAATATATAAGGCAAATGCTAACAGCTATAAAAGAGAAAATCGACGGTAACACAATAATAGTAGGGGAATTTAACACCTCACTTATATAAAAGGACAAATCATCTGGACAGAAAATTAATAAGGAAACACTAGCTTTAAATGACACAATAGACCAGATAGATTTAATTGATATTTATAGGACATTCCATCCAAAAACAGCATATTAAACTTTCTTCTCAAGTGCACGCGGAACATTCTCCAGGATAGATCACATCTTGGGTCACAAATCAAGCCTCGGTAAATTTACGAAAACTGAAATCACCAAACATCTTTTCCAAGCACAACCCTATGGCATTAGAAATCAATTACAGGGGAAAAAACATAAAAAACACAAACACGTGGAGGCTAAACAATACGTTACTAAATAACCAAGAGATCACTGAAGAAATCAAAGAGGAAATAAAAAAATACCTAGAGGCAAATGATAACAAAAACACAATGATCCAAAACATATGGGATGCTGCAAAAGCAGTTCTAAGAGGGAATTTTATGGCAATACAATCCTACCTCAAGAAACAAGAAAAGTCTCAAATAAACAAGCTAACCTTACACCTAAAGGAACTAGAGAAAGAAAAACAAACAAAACCCAAAGTTAATAGAAGGAAAGAAATTATAAAGATCAGAGTAGAAATAAATGAAAGAGAAACAAAGAAAGCAATAGCAAAGATCAATAAAACCAAAAGCTGGTTCTTTGAGAAGATAAACAAAATTGATAAACCTTTAGCCAGACTCATCAAGAAAAAGAGAGAGAGGACTCAAATCAATAAAGTTAGAAATGAAAAAGGAGAAGTAACAACTGACACTGCAGAAATACAAAGCATCGTAAGAGACCACTACAAGCAACTCTATGCCAATAAAATGGACAACCTGGTAGAAATGGACAAATTCTTAGAAAGGCACAACCTTCTGAGACTGAACCAGGAAGAAATAGAAAATATAAACAGACCAATCACAAGCACTGAAATTGAGTCTGTGATTAAAAATCATCCAACAAACAAAATTCCAGGACCAGATGGCTTCACGGGTGAATTCTATCAAACATTTAGAGAAGAGATAACACCCATCCTTCTCAAACTCTTCCAAAGAACTGCAGATGAAGGAACACTCCCAAACTCATTCTATGAGGCCATCATCACCCTGATACCAAAATCAGACAAAGATACTACAAAAAAAGAAAACTACAGACCAATATCACTGATGAATATAGATGCAAAAATCCTCCACAAAATACTAGCAAAGAGAATCCAACAACATATGAAAAGAACCATACAACATGATCAAGTGGGATTTATCCCAGGGATGCAAGGATTCTTCACTATATGCAAATCAATCAATGCGATATACCATATTAACAAATTGAAGGATAAAAACCATATGATCATCTCAGTAGATGCAGAAAAAGCTTTTGACAAAATTCAACACCCATTTATAATTAAAAAAAAAAAACTCTCCAGAAAGCAGGCATAGAGGGAACCGACCTCAATATAATAAAGGCAATATACAACAAAGCCACAGCAAACATCATTCTCAATGTTGAAAAACTGAAAGCATTTCCTCTAAGATCAGGAACAAGACAAGGATGTCCACTCTTGCCACTATCATTCAACATAGTTTTGGAAGTTCTAGCCATGGCAATCAGAGATGAAAAAGAAATAAAAGGAATACAAATTGGAAAAGAAGAAGTAAAGCTGTCACTGTTTTCAGATTACATGATATACATACAGAATCCTAAAGATGCCACCAGAAAGCTACTAAAGCTAATCAATGAATTTGGTAGTTTCAGGATAAAGAATTAATGCACAGAAATCTCTTGCATTCCTATACACTAACAATGAAAGATCCAAAAGAGAAGTTAAGGAAACAATCCCATTCACCATTGCAACAAAAAGAATAAAATACCTAGGAATAAACCTACCTGTAAAAGACCTGTACTCAGAAAACTATAAGACACTGATGAAAGAAATTAAAGATGATACAAACAGATGGAGAGATATACCATGTTCTTGAATTGCAAGAATCAATATTGTGAAAATGACTATACTACCCGAAGCAAGGTACAGTGCAATCCCTATCAAACTACCAATGGCAATTTGTTTTACAGAAGTATAACAAAATATCTTAAAATTTGTATAGAGACACAAAAGACCTGGAATACCAAAAGCAAACCTGAGGGGAAAAAATGGAGCTGGAGGAATCAGACTCCCTCACTTCAAACTATACTACAAAGCTAAAGTAATCAATACAGTATGGTACTGGCACAAAAACAGAAATATAGATCAATGGAACAGGATAGAAAGTCAGAAATAAATACACAAACCTATGGTCAATTAATCTACAACAAAGGAGACAAGAACATATGATGGAGAAAAGGCAGTCTCTTCAATAAGTGGTGCTGGGAAAACTGGACAGCTACATGTAAAAGAATGAAATTAGAACACTCCCTAACACCATACACAAAAATAAACTCAAAATGGATTAAAGACCTAAATGTAAGGCCAGACACTATAAAACTCTTAGAGGAAAACATAGGAAGAACACTCTTTGACATAAATCACAGCAAGATTTTTTTTGACCCACCTCCTAGAGTAATGAAAATAAAAACAAAAATAAACAAATGGGACCTAATGAAATGTAAAAGCTTTTGCAAAGCAAAGGAAACTATACACAAGACGAAAAGACAACTCTCAGAATGGGAGAAAATATTTGCAAATGAATCAATGGACAAAGGATTAATCTCCAAAATATATAAACAGCTCATCCAGCTCAATATCAAAAAAACAAACAATCCAATCCAAAAATGGACAGAAGACCTAAATAGACATTTCTCCACAGAAGACATCCAGATAGCCAAGAGGCACATGAAAAGATGCTCAACATTACTAATTATTAGAGAAATGCAAATCAAAACTACAATGAGGTGCCAGCTCACACCGGTTAGAATGGGCATCATCAGAAAATCTACAAGCAACAAATGTTGAAGAGGGTGTGGAGAAAAGGGAACCCACCTGCACTGTTGGTGGGAATGTAAATTGATTCAGCCACTATGGAGAACAGTATGGAGGTTCCTTAAAAAACTAAAATAGAATTAGCATATGACCCAGCAATCCCACTACTGGGCATATACCCAGAGAAAACCGTAATTCAAAAAGACACATGCACCTCAATGTTCATTGTTCAATGCAATGTTCAATGCAATGTTCATTGCAGAACTGTTTACAATAGCCAGATCATGGAAGCAACCTAAATGCCCATCGACAGATGAATGGATAAAGAAGATGTGGTACATATATACAATGGAATGTTACTCAGCCATAAAAGAGAATGAAACTGGGTCATTTGTAGAGACGTGGATGGACCTAGAGACTGTCATACAGAGCGAAGTAAGTCAGAAAGAGAAAAACAAGTATCGTATTTTAACGCATATATGTGGAATCTCGAAAAATTGTACAGATGAACTGGTTTGCAAGGCAGAAATAGAGACCCAGATGTAGAGAACAAACGTATGGACACCAAGGGGGGAAAGCGGGGTGTGGGGGGTGGGTGTGGTGGTGTGATGAATAGGGAGATTGGGATTGACATGTATACACTGATGTGTATAAAATAGATAATAAGAACCTGCTGTATAAAAATAAATAAATTAAATTAAATTAAAATCAAAAAAAATTTTTTTCAGAGTAAAAAGTAAAAAACAATGACAAAAAATTAAACAGAGATAAATATATCAATGAAATGAAAAGAATTAAAGTACTTATAAAAGGTACCAAATGAGAAATTCCAAGACTCATATTTTCTTTGACCAAAGGAGTTAGTATTTTTAGGTTTCCTCCTATATTAAAAAACTACACATTTCTTTCAACAAAACTAATTTTTAAAAAGGTTTTTTGCATTGTATTGCATGTTTTTCAAAGTACTACTTAAATTAATTATGTTTAAGAACTAGGTCGTTTACATAAGATGCAAAATATATTTCTTTTAGCACGTAAAGGTGCCCAATCATTAACCATAACCCTAAATCAAACGTAAATGTAAAAGTAGGTATCAAAGTCATGTTTTGGGGATGAGCACTCTTGAGCAATATTCTTTACCATTGCTCTACTCTATTGAGGGAGAACTAATTTTTCATATTACAGTCCCTCACCAGTAGTGTGTGACCAGAAAAGTAAAATCACACAAAGAATATGAAATAATTCTCATTCCTTTTATAATGTAGAATTATCTAAAAATGTTAATGTAGCAGTTTTATTTTTGGCAAAGATATTTCTTTTTGTTAAAATAAGAAATTATAATCTTACCTTCCTTAATCATCTTTTCAAGAATAAACTATGGCTGAAAAAACCCCCAAAAAATGAAGGATATGTTTGCTGTAATCATCATGCCTAATAAACATGTCAAATAAACATATATAAATATGTAAAAAAACAAAACAAAAAGCATTATGCCTGTGAATTACATACGGATGCTAGGCCATCTGAGTCTATGAATGCCCATATTGTCCACCCATGGATGCTGACGGAGAGAGAGAGGTTTCCTTCCTTCCTGTGTCCTTATTCAATGCCTCTGAAATGTGTACTGCTCCCAGATTTGCACATACACCCCCCAAAAAAACTCCAAGCATTCTTTCTAATGAGAAACATTAACTCTGTATATTGCTATCAGATCTCTAAGATCTTTGCCAATCTCTAGCCTGTAGCACACACTTAGTATTAGTAGAGAAGGATAGGAAAAACAATTGGACTCATGTAATATTGCCATATTTTCTTTTGCTTATTACTCCTGGATTAATCATTTTTCCTCCAATCTTACAGCAACACACAATTATCAGGGTTATCTAGATGCCTAGACTTCTTTTATTCCCTTGTCTAGAATAATGTGGTAGTTTTCTCTCAAGTCTCCACTGTGGATGTCTTGTACTGATCAAGAAGTGAAGTGAATTTTTGACAAAGGTTCAAAGACCATTCAATGGGGAGACAGTAGTCTTTTCAACAAATGATGTTGGGACATTTGGATATCCACAGGCAGAAAATGAAGTTGGCCTCTACCCCAGGCCATATACAAAAATCAACTCAAAATGGATCAGAGACCTAAATGTAGAAGCTTAAAACTATAAAACTCTTAGGAGAGAACATTAAAGTAAATCTTGGTGTCCTTGGGTTAAGCAAAGCCTTTTTTTTAGGTATACCACCAAAAGCACAGTGACTAAAGCAAAAAATAGAAAAACTGGACTTCATTGAAAGTAAAAACATTAGTGCTTCCAAGGACATCAAGGAAGTGAAAAGACAACACAAAGAATGGAAGAAAATATTTACAAATGATATATTTGATAAGAAACTTTTATCTGGAATATATTGAGAATTCTTATCACTCAATAATCAAAAGAGGGCAAAGAACTTTTCTCCAAATAAGATATACAAATGGCCGATAAGCTCATGAAAGATTACTCAGTATCATTAGCCATTAGGGAAATGCAAACAAAACCCACAATGAGATACCACGTCATACCCACTAGGGTGGCTATAATCTAAATGACGAACAAGAGCACATGTTGACCAGGACGAACAGAAATTATAACTTACACATATGGCTGGTGGGAATGGAAAATGGTGTAGCTGTTTTGGGAAACAATCTGACAGTTCCTCAAAATGTTAAACACAGACTTGCCGTACGACCTAGTAATTCCACTCTTATGTATATGACAAAGAGAAATGAAAACGTTATGTCCACAGGAAAACCTGTCTACAAATATTTATAGTAGCATTATTCATAATAACCTGAAGTGGAAACGACCCAAATGTCAATCAATTGATGAATGGATAACCAAAATGTGGTATATTCATACAAAGGAATATTACTCAACCATACAAAGGATACGTGTTACGACATGGATGAACACTGAAAACATTATGCTAAATGAAAGGAGGCAGCATAAAAGACCACATATTGTACGATTCCATTTACATGAAATATCTGGAGAAGGCAAACCCATAGAGACAAAGGTTTCTAGTGGTTTCTTAGGACTGGGGTTAGGGAAGCACAAAGAGGAGTTTGTGGGAGGCAGGGAAGTCATGGCTGAGAGTTATGGGGTTTCTTTCAGAGGGTGAAGGATTTAGACAGTGGTGATGGTTGTACAACTTTAAGAATATACTAAAAACCAGTGAGTTGTACACTTCAAATGGTGAATGGTGATATTTGAATTATATCTCAATTTAAAGATGTAAAGAAGGAGGAGGGGGAGAAAAAGGAAGAAGAGGAGAAGAAGAAAGAGAATAAAGAGGAGGGAATGGAGGAGGAGAGAGAGAAGTAAGGTAGCAAATGTTAAACGTCGAGTTACCACATGGAAGTAAAGAAGGACAATGATGTCCAAGAATGCAGAAAAAATGACCCGAAGGTAAGCTGGCCACCTCTTCAATGAAGAATAGATTTATTGAAATGCCAGATTCACATGGCCCTTTCAACCCATCACTTAATGTCAGGGGTCATCTTAAACTGTACCCACCAATTACAACTTCATTCCTAACATACTGAACATTGAGCTTTGGTACATCATGCTATGGGTGCCATACATTTGGTAGATAACTTGATGTGCCCTACAGCAGGTGATGTGTGCTGCCCAGATTTTTAAAACATTATGCTTTAAATCTGGAAAGGATTTTTAAAAGATTATATAATAATAATATTAATAATAGAGTACTAATAACTGGTTTTGATATAGTACAAAATAAATATCTTTTCAGCTGGGATGACCAGTCTCTCCTCTGAACTCCTCTAACCTTGAATTTCATCTCTCTCTCTGGGGTCTTAATGGCACCCTATCTTCTATTATGCTACTTTCAGGTCTGGATTGTTTCTTTGATAGATTATAAATCCTTCAGTGAAGAATCCTCTCTGTATCCTGGGGGCCTAGCACAGGACCAGCTAACAGTATCCTGGGTTCTGCTGACGTTTATTGGTGAACAAATCAATGAACCTCCAATTCCATCTGGAAATGGACAGAGTACACATATAAAGAATTAAAAAAACAAACAAAACAATGTAAGAATGTTGGTGATCTCAGAAGCAAAGGGAATTTGTAGCCTATGCTGCCTCTGCCCTTCCCCAAACCAGCCTCGGTTCCCCCAGTGGCACAGCCCCAATCCTCTGCTACGTTGGAGCGGCTTCGCTTATTGTTTTTGAACAGCCATAGCGTGATGCACAACCGAACACTGTTCCCTTTACAACACTAGGTAGATTTTGGAGATTGTAGAAAACTCTGACTGGCCTTAATGTTTAACTATCCGGAAGCAGTTGCCTTCCTCTGTAGATGTTCTTTGAAATACAGATGAATCCAGAATTCAGAATGCAGATGACTCTTGTTCTTTCTGGATCTCCCGTGGCCTCCTTGAGAGTACTTCTTACGAGGCGTCTACAAACCCCAGTGCCAGAGCTCTCCAAGGCTCCTGCAGAGAGGCGCGTTCAAGGGAGTCCTGCGGTGAGTGAGCTGTTCAAGGGGAAAGCAAAGCTTCGTACAAGATTTAAAGAGCCCCGGAAATCTCTGAAGCTCTTCTGCTGCTGTTGCCTATGTTCGTAGACTTTGGTACTGTCTGCTTTCTCACCTCATAGCAGATGGGAAATATTTTCAGAAATTTTGTTTCCACACAAAAATTTGATGTAGATTGTGTTTTTGGAGAGGTGAATTCAGAATTCTGTGGGAGAATTAAAAGGCATCCAATACACTTTTAGGTATCTTTAGAAATCTAATGTCTATTAGGTTACAGGAAGATGCGTGGCTTTTCCAGGATTTTGTTTGCTCATAACTTAACACATTTGATGTTTTTTCTTTCATTCCAATAACATGTGCAAACCACTTTTAAGCTTACAAAGTACTTTTGCAGGCTGCCCTCAACTACTGCTTGCAAGATGACTATGGACTTCACCTTAGAGATGAAGAAAGAGGCTGAGAGAGGTGTCATGATCTCCTGAGTGCACACACAGGTAACAGCAGAACTGGGACCCCAAAATCAGTAATCAGGCTTTGGATTTTATAATCTCTCCTTAGCATCTCACCTTATCCCATTATACTTAGACATATGAAGACCAGATCCCAGAGTAAGACAAACATAACAATTTGAGGACATATCTTCCAAAATTAACATTGACAGGAAAAAATTTGCCTCAAGATGTGAAGAAGAGGCATATTGTGGGTTTTATTCTCTCTCTCTTTTTTTTTATTTGGTTCATAATCACATTTCCCTTCTTATCACAGAGCAGAGGCTACCTCTGTCCCAGACTGAATGTACAGATAATAGGAACCCTAGGTCTTGGGTCTAGGATTCAACAAACATTCTACCATGACGAAGGTTCACTGCTTTCCATGCTGGCATAAAATGGAAATGCTCTAACATTCCCATATGCAAACAACTTGCCAAAATAGTGTAGTGTTTCAAAAGCCATGTTCTGAATGGAGACAAGATCTCAGTACAAGCAGTGGGAGCAGGGTGAATTTATGGAGCAGAAAGTATGGGCTGAGGAAGAGATCAGCTCAGTAACAGTTTACTGGCCTTGCTATTCTCTTAAGGGGCACTAATGGTAGTGGACTGGTGCAATGGAAGTAAACCCAGCTTCACTTAAAGCAGCAGCATGAAATTGGTTGCAATAAAATTATGCATTAAGTGTGCATTATGTTTAATAAGACTGGATTGCACTTCCCATGTTTACTCTGTGACTATTGAGGCTGATCCAATTTTCTAAAGTTCTCCAATTGGTTCACGATCGAGTTTCTGGCCAGAAGGTCAAATTTCCCTTGATGTTATTATATGTCTCTATTACTTTACTATGGCATTTACACTTTATATTCATTACTTTTTTTTCTGTCTCTTGAACCTTCCCTATTCCAAAATGTTCCCTGTAGATGGCCCGTTTGACACAAATTAGAACAACCTTGATAACTGTCAACTGGAGACTATCTGAGAACAAAAGGACATTATTGCAAACCGGCACT
This sequence comes from Delphinapterus leucas, assembly GCF_059928025.1. NCBI lineage: Eukaryota > Metazoa > Chordata > Mammalia > Artiodactyla > Monodontidae > Delphinapterus > Delphinapterus leucas. The sequence goes on from NC_143134.1 coordinate 98,744,112, forward strand.
GGCGGTAATTTTTCGTGCTTTCTCTGAAGGCTTCTTAATGGTCTTTGAGAAATGATACAATTCAGATCTGCACCCGGAGACAAAAGAGTGAATGTTGGACAGCTTGGGAAGCACGTGACTTGGTCTTTAGATCCTACTGTCCAGGGGTTAGGAGTATTATCATTAGAAAGTAGCAACATCTATTTTCATTTCACCATATGTATATTTACTAATTCATCTAATTAGCAAACATTCATGGAGAATCTACTGTGTTCCAGGTACTGCGAATGTGATGGGAATGTACACCAATTAATAAGACATGATCCGACTCTATTTTATGGTCTAATGGGGATGGGATGTAGGGAGATGGATACATAAAGATATAATTTCAAGACACTGAGATAAATGACATATTAGAGGAAAGAATTTAAAGCTATGGCAGCAATAAGGAAGGATAATTAGTTTTTCTGGTGGAAAATAAACAGCCTTTGAAGAAAAGGGGAAACAGTTATCTTTAAAAAAAAAAAAAAAGAGGAGAAATGAAGGACATACCAAGCAGAGACAATGGCATATGCAAGGCATGGAGGTGTGAAAGAGTATGATATATTTAGGAAATCACAAGTAGATTTCTAGGGGCCTTAAATGGTACAGGGGTTGGGATGGGATATGAAATAACAGGAAATGAGGGCAGAGGGTGAGGAAGGCTTAACTACAATGCCACTGGGGGTTTAGATGTTATCCATAGTCCTGGAGGCCTCACTGACAAATTCTCCCAAATTGGTAAGTTGGTCTTTTATTTCTACAAACTGGTTTAACTTGAGTGAAGAATAAATAGGACCCTTTTAAAACATCTTTCTGAAAGAATGCATTGAGGGAAATGTAAAATAACACATGGTATATACATATATTTTTTGTATATATCACTCTATATAGATATTTATTGATATGCAGTGATACAGTGACATGCATATAATATGTATGTATATATATTTTAGATATATACATATCTTCTCTGTACCTTATAACATGGGCTTGACAGTACTCTCCTGTGACCTTTTAAATAGTCATGGAGTTCAACCATGATGAATTAATGGCTGTCATTCTCACTGTCCCACTGTAAGCAACTCTAAAGTGGGACAAATACATGAAGCAGCTGTTTTCAGGCGTTGCACAGCAGAGTACAGAACTCTAATTCTGAGAGCAGGGAAACACATAAGGTGAGCTCCACATTCATCCTAGGTTTCTGCATGGGGGTATTTTTTAAACTTCTGCTCACAGAAGTGGAGCCAAACAGAAAGCATCAGTCTCCCTGGGCAACAGGAAACGTAGATCAGAATTCAGGGCTGCTATGGCAGCTAGAATTTGCCAGGCAAGGTACTAGAAAGAAGAGAGCTATATAGAGAAGGACCTCTAGAAATTCTCACTAAGTCTTATGTTTTCTGTGAAATGGTACAAGAACCAAAACTTTTTAATAGGTATAAATTAAAAGTCTGTAGATAAATTCAAATGGAGTTCTAAAAAAGAAGTGCATTTGATTTGTCCCTTGCTTTCTCCTATTAACTAACTCAAATTCAACTTTCTCAAACTTTCCTTGCCAGAGTTGGATATTCCCTTCTTTAATATCCTAAAGCACTTTTTATAGCCTTTCCTAATCCCCCTATAATGTTGCATTGTGATTATTCATGCAAATGCTTGTTTTTCACACTATGCAGTGGGCTTCTCCATCTCCGTATCCCTAGAACTCAGTGACTAGAATAAATGAATGATGGATAAATGGATGGAGGGATGTATGAAAAATTTCTGCCCACCCTCGTTACAATGGTCAGAACCCAAAAGAGAAAAAAATAAAAGTGAGACAGATCTACATTCTTCTCCAAAAGAGGGAGCAATAGTTATTATCACCTGGTTAGTTCTCAGTATTAGCAAATTCAAGAAGTTCAAGTTAGTGCCAGATAAACCCTTAGCTTCCTGAATGTATTTTTATTTAAATAATTTATGAAATTGCTTAGAGTATATAATAAACTGTTTACATTTTATCTATATTTTATTTTTAGCATTCCATGTTCATATAAAAATATACAAAAACTTTTCTTCCATGCTATGGATAGTGTGCTGAGATTCTGTTGCTAAATTTGCTGCTTTTGATTAAGTCAGTTTGGCTGTCGTCATCTTACTAAGTAATTTCTTTTCCATTTCTCTTCTGAATATTTATTATCAAATTTTTGAGCACACAGAAAAGTTGAAAGAATTGTATGAGCACTAATATACGCACCATCTAGACTCAATAACTAACATCTTGCTGTATTTATTTTATACCTCTATCTATATATATATATATGTGTTTATTTTTTGCTGAAAATAATTCATAAACACTATGACTCTTTACCCCTAAATATTCCAACCTGCATCCCCTAAAAGTAAAAGCATTAGTCTACATAACCTCAATACCACCATTTCATCCAGAAAATAATCTTCATTTAATGACTAGTCTATATTAAAAATTTTCCAAACTGATCCCAAATTATATTTTATGGATTTTTTAAAAATTAGGATCCATGAGGGCTCCTACATTTTGTTTGATTGTTACGTCACTTTTGTCTCTTCTACTCTACAAAAGTCCCCACACAAACTTTGTATCATGACACTTTTTGGAGATACCATGTCAGTTGTCATTAAAATATCCACATTCTGAATTTGTCTCATGGTTTCTTTGTGGTGTCATTTAACTGCTTCCTCAATTACCTGTGTTTCCTCTAACCTAGAAGCGAAGACTAGAAACTTGATTCGATTCAAGCTAAATATGGTATTTTGCAAGAATGTTTCAATGGTGATGCCGAGTATTCCATATTCCTTCAGAAACACATGTCAGGCTGTTCTGTGATTAGTGATGCTAAATTTGATCACTCCATTATAAAGCTAAGATTTTCACTTTATTGTGAGCAATTAATCTCAACATGAGCATTTAGTAGAGCTGCCATCTATGAAACACCTATGTGTCGGGTGCTGTGTTAATTTTCTAATTCTCATAACAATCTCATAAGGTAAAGATAATTCTCTCCATTTAAAGATGAAGAAACCAAGACTCTGGTAGGTTGACACTTTGCCCAAGAAGAGAATCTCTCCCTAAGGTGCATTCCCTACAACACTGACGGATGTATAAGGATAGGGATGGGGACGGGCAATTGTTCCTGGTTCTTAATCTATTTCTTTAGATTAGCCAAGGATAATCATGGTCAGAGAAAAAGAATAACAATCTTTTTCCAAAATCAAATAGTTGAAGCTTCATAACTAAATAATCTTTAAAAGTAGCTTTAAATTTTTTATTTATTAAAGAACTTTCTTACAAATAGTTGTTCACTTCTTAAACATAAATATGATTGTTTTTGATAGAAGCAGAAGTCAACTTTTTATTTTACATAGTTACTAACATTAAATTATAATTTTGGAAACCTATTTTCCCACTTGAATTTGGTAGATGAGGAAGCAGGAACATGAGTGATAATATCTTTCCCTCATAGCTATGAGGATTGTAGGAATGACAGGTAAATCTACCTCAGGTTTTAATGACAACAAACGTATTTCATTGCTACTATTATAGAAGCATGCTCCATTTTCTTCCATCTTGGGGGAGAGGGGCAGAAAACATTCAACCTTTTAGAGACAACCTTTCTTACACTTTCCCCTCACATGGACTCTTCCTTCAAAGAGCTCCCAGGAGTTGAAGCCTCTGAGCTGGGAATATCTGGGGTCCTGGTGGAACAGACAGAGAACTTGCAAGGGGCAACTGTTGGCTGAAAAAGGAATAGTTACTATCGTGTGGGAATTTACATACTTATTTTGTATTTAATAAATGTCCTTAGACTCAAGTTGGAGAATAGTCTACACTCCCTGTCTGCACCTCATACTTAACTCCCTATCGTCTGGCTTCGATCGTCATCAACTTCACTTAAAATTATTTAGTCCTTATATGACTTGCCTTCTCCGTAGCATCTAATTCTGTTGCACATGCCTTCCTTGGCTCTCTCACTTCCCTTGCATTACATTACACTCCACTTCCGTGGCCTTTCTGCTCTTTCTCTGATCATTCCTCTATATCTAATTCGCCAGAATTCTCCTTCTCTGCCCATACTGCACACACTGATATTCCCCAGGGTCATGTCCTTGGCTATCTTCTCAATTTGCTTGCTCTTTCTGAATGATCTCACTACCCCTGTGGCTTCAACCATGGCTCGTGCTTGGATGAGTCCCAACTCAATCCGGGGAATACAAATCCCACACCTCTCTCCTGGGCAACAGACTCATACGCATGACGTCCCATGGCATGTCTTCACTGGATGTCCCCAAGGAATCTCAGATTGGGGGATGTACCCCAGTCTAAACTTAGCATATCCCTTCTTCTAATCCCCAACCTGCTCCTCCTCCTTTATTCCTCATTTGCTTGAATGTACCACCCTCTCATGCTCCCAGAAATAAGGGCTTCATCCTTGACTTCTATTCTCCCTCCCCACCCCACATCCTGTAAATTACCAAGTTCTATGGGACTATTACTTAAAGATGCTTTTGTCCTTTTCCTTATTCCTTACCCATAACCTCCTGCCTTGCTCCATTTGGGGGCTGGATTTCTGCAAGTTTCCAACTGATCTTTCCGTCCCAATCTCTGTCCCCCTCCTTTGCCTCCAACAATCTGTTTTCTATGGCCACGGTGTCTACCTAAACTACAGATCTGCTTATGGTATTCCTCTATTTAAAACACTTCGTGGACTCTTCTTGCCCTTGGATAAGGTTGGAATTCTTTAGCATAGCATGAAAGGTCCTTCGTGATGTGGTTCCTGTCTCCTTTTCAGGGTCATATCTCAGTGCTACTTCTTTTAACCACGCTGAAATACATATTCTTGGAATGGGGAGTACCTTCTTTTTGTTTCTCTGCTTTTGCACATACCACTCACTTTTACTGAAGTGTCCTTCCCGACCTTTCAGAGCTAACTCACATATGTCCTTCAAGACTAAGCTCAGACGTCACCATATCCAAGAAGCTTAGCAGGTCATTTATTTTGGCCATTGTCCCATCTACAGAGTTGTAATCCCAAGTAATTAAACATTCCGCCTATCTCTAGCAATGATTGATCGACTTTGAAATGTTGGGTCCTTATATTACATGTGTTTACTTAGTGTGTATGAAGACATTTGGATTCTCTTTGCTAACTAGCACTTTCTTACTTGTTGGTAATGGAGTCCAGCTCTCAGCCCAGCAGGCCTGGCTGGGTCCTGGATTCCATGCTAACTCTTGGCCTACACCCATCTATGGAAAGCTAAGTGCTGTCCACATTTCTAAACCTTTCGTCCAGGAAACAGTGCCATATACAGCTGTGCAAATTGTGTACAGCATACATTCACAATAGAAATATGTTCCAACACCCTCCTCCGTGGCAAATGATCAGCTGCATCCAGAATGCTACCATATACCTATGCTCCGACCACAGCCAGTGGATTGTACCACCTTGCATGATGGGGTTGCCCAGTTTTAGCCCTTGTTGGCATTTCTCTAGGGAATTACAATTTGGTTAAATCATTAGCTAGTCCTCTCAGGTATGAGCCCTATGGTCAGCAAGAGGAAGCAATTCATGTTTAAAAAAAAAAAAAAGCTTGCATCTGAGAGTCAGCCAGATCTGGGTTTGAATTTTTGCTCTGCCAATTGTGTATTCCTAAGAAAGCTCTTAAATCTCTTTGATCCTTGTTTCCCTTCCTCACTGGATAGTAACACTTAACTTGCAGGGATTGCATAGTATTAAATAAGTTAATATATGTAAGACCACCAAGCATTGATCCTGATCAGTTTATGTTTTCTCCTTCTTCCCATCAACCTATTGGGCTCTGTGGCATAAGGGGCCATAAGTCAAGGTGTAGCAAGTACGCACATCATCTACCGACTTGACAATTCTGTCTATATGTTCATTTTATCTAGATGTCTTTAACATCCAGGGCACAAAAGAGTAAAAAGGATATTGGTTCAAAACTCTCCAGTTATATACACTGGGTTCAGAGAAGAGAAACTTCAGTCAAAAATTATCACCATTTACATTTTTTGGTTTTGCTGAGATTCCTTCTTACTACTGCTTACCTGATTATTTATTATTTTTGTTGTGTGAATTCTTAATAAATATCTCATTTCTCTCTTTTAGCTGATACTGTTTCTCTCACTTCTGATGCCGCTATGAATGTTAGGATTAATTTATTGGAGAAATGAGGGACTCTAGGATCCTCTTGTCTGCAGTAGTTCAAGTTATTTGAAAAAACTCAACACATAGTAGTCTAGGCTAGAGATTCTTGAAGACACAGTGTCCACAGGATCAAAGATGACATTTGGGAACAATAAGTAACAATGTTTCTGGGATTACTTCCTCCACTGTCTCCCCCCGCCAATAATTTTATGTATTTATGAATTTTTATGTATGTATGTATATACGTATGTATGTATGTCTTGAGAAGGCTGGTGGTAGAGCTGGAAGCATGTTTTAATGGTAGATGAAATGTGTTTCCTCTATGGAGAGAATAGCTATCATTCCTTTGGACTTGTGTTCCAGGTAAATCTTTGAACAATTCACTTAAGAAAACATAACAAGGTTTATAACAGTTAAATTTTGAGGAGCCTAGTCCAATGTCTCCCAGCCAGACCACACTGTCACATGGAAGGAGGAACCTGACATATGTTAACATCCAAAAGGCTGTGGTCTAGGGGAAAAAAAAGAAACCAAGAGACAAAACTGAGAAGCAAGCAAGTAATGGATTTTTCCAGCTAGTTTTCCAGCTAGGACTGCTTATGTCAACCTCAGTCTTGATTCCACACTTAGCGTGAAGAGACAATGAGTTCAGAGAAAAGGAAATGGATTTGCTGGGATGGAGGAAATGAATTGGAATCCCACCCCTAGCATTTTGGCAGTCACTAGGGCCGTTTACAAATAGTCCAGTTCCTCTCCCAGGCTGGACTGAATTTTCCACCCACTTAAAGTTAGCTGTGGTCTAAGTCTGACCAATGAAACATGAGCACAAGTCGGGTGAGCCACTTCTCAATGGCAGATTTAAGAATTGGTGAATTCTCGTTTCTTGTTGTCATGGTGATGGCCAATGCACCAATTACAGCTGCCCTGTCAGTCTGCGTCCCAGAGTGAGGACCATGATGATGCAGAGCAGGCCTCCTAGTGGACCCTCAGTTCCACACTTCGCATGAGAGGGTATTAAACTTGTATTATTTGATATCCCACAGATTTGGGGGTTGCCTGTTACTGCCATGTAACCCATTCTATTCAGACGGATGCAAGTCCTTTCTGTAGATGATTGAACAAAACTCTTGCTTCTGTGAGCATCAGGTTTCTCACCTCTAAAATGGAGACAACTATAATAATAGCTGCTCTCGTCAGCTCTTCCAAGGGTCTAAAATTAGCACACAAACACTAAGTCCTGCTAACAGCGTCCCTGCCAGATTATCCATTACGAAGGACGGAGGAATTTACCTTCTCAGAGTGACTTCACAACACATTTCTTTCAAGGTTTGGCTTTAGGTGAAGAGCAGTCTCAGGGATAACAAAAATCTTCGATGAACCTTATCACCAGACTTTCATTCAGGATCAGAATCCACTGCTTAAACATTGCCTAATAGAATCCGAGACTTAAAACTAAAAAATTTTATAGTTGAAAGATTCCAGATCCAAGAGATTTGCCTCCCACTGACCACTTGGCTAGGAGCTAATAGAGCAGCACAGTGTCGCACCAGACAATTTTTCTGTTCCCAAACCTGAGAGGACATCCTTTTACCTACCAGAGCTCTGAGATGGCACGTTGAATAATGAAGTACCTACCACCAGTGATTCAGGGTACAACCAGGAAGCCTGAGCCTTCCGTGTTGCCCAACTAACCATTTCTCTTCACCACCTCATTTCACCTCCCCACTCTTGGGTTTACTTCTTCTACATTATATGCGTACATTTGGTCCCTTAGGAAGCTGAAAACTCTCAGCTCATCTTCTGGACCTGGAAGCAGTATCTATACTGGATGCTCACTAGATCAAACTTGAAGCATTTCCTGTGAAAGGGAACCTTACTGTATCCCAAAACTCTTCTACCGTGAAAACAGTCTTCTTGCTTATTTTTTACCAGAACAGACCTCTTCAGAACTCTTATCCCCTGCTTCAACTCCCACCTCCTGAAATACAACAGAATACTCCTGCACCCTCTCCTGCGGAGAACAGAAAGACAATCACCGTGTTGACCTTTAATGTTCAACTCTCTATGGGCTCTGATGTCTAGATTCTTTATCATTTTTGTAAGGCCCAGACTCTAGTTTTCACTGTCCCTCTTAAAATATGGTGCCTAGACCTATTCTGTCAAGTAGAATATAATTCCCTTGGTGGTGGAAACAGCATCTATCATGGTAATGGTTGATTCTTCACTGCCTAACAAGGTTTCTAGGGGCTCAGTAAATATGACTGAATAAATGCATGAATATAAACAGCACCCCCAGGCATGGTCTCTACCAGTTCATCTGAGACCGCATCTTTTTATCATGACCACAGGTTTCCTCTGTCCCACCAGTTTTCACTGCCACTTCCTGTCCTGTGTGTGACCATACAGGAAGACATCTGACTGTTCTCTGTGTCTTATCAGAGCCCTAGACTCTGTCTGTGGGGCTACACTCAGGCTCATCTTCCCGAGCACTTTGGGAAGCTGCTGCAATACCCCAGAAACTATCTCAGGAACACACCATCTCCCTGGGCAACCACGTGGAAAGTAGGGCCTTACCGCAGCCTACAAAGTTCTATGAGGTCTGTTCCTGCTTCCTCCAGACTCACCTCATGTCACCCACCACCCACCTCCACCCTGCATCTGTACTCCAATCTCCTGGTTCCTTGAAGACACCATATTTCTTCTTGCCTCAAGACCTTTGCACATGCTCTTTCCTCTGCCCCAAAGGTTCTTTCTCTATCCTTTTGCTCTCCTTCATCTAGTTAACCCTTCACTCAAATATCATTTCCTGAGAGGAGTCGTTCCTGACCCCAGAATAGAATCAGGTGTTGTTTGATTTTCCTAGCATTGCACCTCTTTGCTTCAGAGAAGGAATTATAGTTTATAATGAAAATTTTATTTATGTCTGTTTCTAAGTTTCATAAGGGCAGGGCAGGGACTTTATTTATTTTGATCACTGCTGTGTCCCAGTGTCTAAAATAGCACCAAATATACAGTAGATACTCAAGAACTATTTGTTGAAAGAATGAGTCAGCACCTCTCTTTCACTAAACTCGAAAGCTCCATGAGGACATATACTGTTATTTTTGCAGATCATTGTATGCCTAAGGACCCACACAGTAGCTGGCACAAAATACATACTCAACAGTCATGTGAATACATAAGGAAGCAAGATGAAAAGGAGGAAGAACAGGCAGAAGAGACATAACTAGCAATATAGTCCCCGTTACTCTCCAAAGGGTCTCAGTTTGGCCAATAAATTATATGGTCACCATAGCTATGTCTCATAGATATTTTTAGGTCAAAGAGCAAAGGATGTGAGGGAGATTAGGACCTGGAAATTTGCCATGTCTCTAGAGAAGTCACAAGGCAGTCAGAAAACCAGATAGGACAATTCAAATTCTGGTAGTTCCAGAAGACTCTCAAGGAGCCTCAGGGGTATCCTGAGTCTCTGATGGGCTGCATCTATCCAACTCCTTGAGGGAGGCTCAGATCTGGACTTGGTTTCTTTGTTACATTAGTGGAAAAAATCAAACTATCTCTTAAACATTTCCTACCCCATTATACACATGCTTACGTGCACGCACATACACACAAACACACAGACACAGAGTTGGTTAGTGATGAGGGAAGCAGAGAAGTATGTGACTTTTTCTATTTTCTCTAATCTCCAAAAGTCAAGGCTTCTGACTTAAACTTCCCATCTTGTTCATATTCCCCAGGTTGAACATGATGGAAATCTTGAAAGAGAGAGATATATTTGAGCCCAGATCTAAAGCAGTAAAAGCTGTTCTGCCTTGTTCCTCTAGCTCACCTTATGGCAAAGTTTTCAAAGTTGAAATTCTGTGTTAGTTATTAAGCTTAACAGAAGACAGAGCTAAATGCATAACCTTTAGGTTCTAAGAACTAACATAGTTCTCGTAGTCCAAAATCTGTGTCCCAGTGTCCAGTAAGTTTCTTTTCCAAAACTTCTTATCACCCTGAACTTATCTCTCTATGGATTGTAATGATAGGTTCCTGTAGCTGGGCTCACAGAGAGTCATGAGATTCAACTCCTTCCACACCCTAATGTGAATTTTGCTGAGCACAGTTAACAGGAGCAAATACTTTCAGTACACACACACCCACATACACACACATATACACACCCCTTACCAATGTGTCTCAGTTTCTTTGAACATACACAATACATACACAATAAAATTGGGTTACAATTTTAAACAGAGTGATAGAGTGTTATGTAGATTTCATTGAGAAGCTGATGTTTGAACAAAGACTTATAGAAAGTGAGAAAATAGTCTATGTGATAGCTGCTGGCTAGGGTTTTCCAGTTGCCATCAGTGCAAAGACCCTGAGGTGAGAACGTGACCTGACATTATGGAACAGCAAGGAGTATCTTGGAATGTTAAGGATGGAGGGAGAGTATTATAGGGAATATAGTCAGAGAGATGCTGGGGACCAGATCATATAAAGCATATGGGTACAATACAATGATGCTATGCATGTATGTGGAATACACACAGAGACATGTTTATGTTTTTAGTCTTAAATGCATTTAGCCTTATGTGTATTTTTATTGTCTAAATATGTTATATACATATAGAGAAATAGAAATAGTATGTATATATTTGTGTGACACAGTTCATTTGATTATGTCTAGATATGCTATACCTATGATAATGGTATAATGGTTCATTCATGTACCTATCGTGCAATTGAATGTACATGTGAGTTTATGGACTACAGTGGCACCCCATATGCATGAGTGTGTGTGTGTGTGTGTGTGTGTGTGTGTGTGTTTATGTACTACACTAGCGTACATGTCTACAGATAGCCATGTGTCACTGTAAATGATAGGAAAATCTCACAGTTATATGAACTGTCTGCAAATTCATGGGCTTTCTCTGCAGGCACCTGGCAGAAGGCAGGTACCCATGTCATGTCATTCCCCCTCACAAGAGAACCCCACCCTAAAGCAGAAAGCAGCCATGCTGAAGGGACAAGCAGACAGGTCTTAAAGACTATGAGTCTTGAGTCATGAGACTGAAGAACACAGCAAAGCCATGAGCATCTGAGAAAAATGCAAGGTTCTCTGACATCAATAAATCATTGACCTGATTTTGGTACTCAGTCATTTATCGTGGGAATCAGAAGTGCCAGCCTGTTCAGTCAGATCCTACTAGAAAATTGCTTTTCTTTCCTTTCTTATTCTTTTTCTTCCACTTATTGCTGGCAAATAAATTGCTGATACACATGAATTTTAATTTGAGATTTTATTCTTAAAAAGCTTGGTGTATAGGGTGAGATGTAAGGTTGGGTTTTTTTTTTTCTATTTTCCATACTTGCCAGAGTTGTAAACCTAAGGCCAAGTTAATTAAAGTCAATGGAGAATGTATTTTTTTTATTAAACTTTCTCTTTCTATTGATTTTTCCATCTCATACAAATAGTACAGACTTAGTCCTCAAAATCAAAAATACTGTAGAGCAAAGAAAAGGAATAATCAAGTTCCCAAGATGATTTACAAACTCTGACACAGGATTTCAGAGGTGGCTAGGATTTCAGAGGTGGCTGAACTGGCAAGATGTTGAGAAACTAGGTCAGCTAAGGACAGACAGACCCAGCTGTGCGCCAGCTAAAGTCTGTAAGGCCAAACTCCCAGGTACATTTGGCTCATAAAAGCTGTGGTTTCTTCATGGTACAAACATCTGGACCATTGCAACAGCCTCCTAATTTGTATTCCCACTTTCAATCTATTCCCTCTAATCCATTTTCCATCCAGGACCTGGATGCATCTTCCCAAGGCATAGTTCTGATGATATCATTTGTACGCTCAAAACTTTAGATGGCTTTTCCTCTAATCACATATCTATAAACTACAGCCCACAGGCCAGATCCAGACCACCACCTATTTTCAGAAATAAAGTTTTACTGGAACACAGACATGTTTTTTTTCTATGTATTGTCTATGGCTGCTTTCACGCTACAACAGCAGAGATGAGTAGTTGTGGTAGAGACGATATCACCTTTGCAGCCTAAAACATTTTCCATCTGTTTTTTATAGAAAGAGCTTGCTAATCCCTGCTCTAACCCATCAAATAAGAGCCATGGGGCTTCCCTGGTGGCACAGTGGTTAAGAATCCGCCTGCCAATGCAGGGGACACGGGTTCGAGCCCTGGTCTGGGAAGATCCCACATGCCGTGGAGCAACTAAGCCCATGAGCCCCAACTACTGAAGCCTGCGCTCTAGAGCCCGCGAGCCACAACTACTGAAGCCCGTGCGCCCTAGAGCCCGTGCTCCGCAACAAGAGAAGCCACTGCAATCAGAAGCCCGCGCACTGCAACGAAGAGTAGTCCCCGCTCGCCACAACCAGAGAAAAACCCACGCGCAGCAATGAAGACCCAACACAGCCAAAAAATAAAATAAAATAAAATAATAAAATACATTTATTTAAAAAAATACGTTAAATAAAAATAAGAACCATGGTCTCAGTCTAGCATTTAAGACATTCCAAACAATTGCTTCCCACTTTAATTACTATTCTTCTTTTAACATGGCCCATGTTAGAGTCAGTTTGGACCAGTCAGTGCTCCCCAAACACTCAATGGTGGAATTAGATTGCTCCATGCCCATTTTTTCTTTTTCTGGTTACAGCACTTGAGTTTTCCTTTAGAAAACTGCTACTCTTCAACTCTCAGTCTTGTGGTTCTTCAGGGCTAACCCCACCCCAACCCCAGTAAAGAATAATGGCAAGACCTGGCAATTAGAGTATTCCATTCTTTTTATCGTGATTGATTCTGAAATAGGCCTGAGACTGAAGCTACACCAACGGGGCATAATTGGTGTATAATTCTTTCCCAAACTCTTGGGAAAGAAAAACTCTTTTTTCCACCAAGATTCTTGCGCCTTTCCACTGCAACTAGTACTAGGGAGAGGTGACTTGAGAATTAGATCAATACAGAGGGAAGCAGAGCCACTCTAGATGGAGAATCTGGTCCCGATGGCATATTGTAGGCACCTGGTTCAAACTATACCTGACGCTAGACTACTTATATACTTTTCATTTGTAGGAAACAATAAGGTCTCTTTTTGTTCTTGAGAAGTTTGAATAGGTTTCTGCCCCTTATAATCCAAATAGTACTGATGTTAGCACTCCTCTTTCCCTAACTATATGTCATTGTCTGTCTCCTTCCTCTGCTTTGAATGCCTTCTTCCTGGTTCTCCCTGACCACATTTTAACCCGCTTTAAAGACGTATCTCAAACCTCATTTCTATGAAATCTCGTCTGTCCTCCCAATGAAATACAATCTCTTACTTTTGAGCTCCATAGCTTAATTCTACCTTTCTTATCATCTACTACCATACTTTGTACCTTGTACTAAGTACATGAAAATGTTTGTTGAATAAATAAACAAATTCTTGGTGTGGGGAGAATGATTCTTTTAATGACTATATTTGCGATTAGGGTGTGGGGACATGGGAAAGGCTTCAGACTGAAGCATACTTTCATCTGAACTCACAAAACTAGCTCTGATTGTTTAGTAGTATTAAATGTTTAGAAATGTTGCAAGAGCACACTGTGGAAAGCAGTATGGAGGTTTCTCAAAAAACTAAAATTAGAACTACCATATGATCCAACAATTCCACTCCTGAGTATATATCCAAAAAAGCCAAAAACACTAATTTGAAAAGATACATGCAGCCCAATGTTCATAGCAGCAGTTTTTATAATTGCCAAGATATGAAAGCAACCTAAGAGCCCATTAACAGATGAATGGATAAAGAAGATGTGGTGTCTACATACAATGGAATACTACTCAGCCATTAAAAAGAATGAAACTTTGCTATTTGCAGCAACATGGATGGGCTTGGAGGGCATTATGCTAAGTGAAATAAGTCAGACAGAAAAAGACAAATACTGTATATCACTTGTATGTGAAATCTAAAAAATACAGCAATCTACCGAATATAACTTAAAAAAGAAGCAGATGACAAATCTAAAGAACAAACTAGTAGTGACTACCAATGGGGAGAGGAAGGTGGAGGGGAAATACAGGGGTAGAGGAGTAAGAGGTGCAAATTATTAGGTATAAAATAAGCTACAAGGATATATTTTATAATAACTATAAATGGGATATAACCTTTAAAAGTTGTGAATCACTATATTGTACACCTGTAACTTATATAATACTATACAGTTACTATACTTCAATTTAAAAACTAAATAAAATAGATATGATAATAAATTTAAAAATTAAAAAAATTAAAAAGAAATGTTGCAAGAGCAGTACAAAGAGATCTTATATCTTCTTCACCCAGATTTCTCAGTTGTCAGCCTTGGGCTGTATTTTTGCTCCCCACCCTACACACACACATACACACACACACATTAAATTTTCTTCTTCTTTTTTTAATCTGTTGAGATCAATATGTATATCCCCAAAACAGAGACAGACCCTTTCCAACAAAATCCAGTGTCCCCATTCAACTCAGGTAATCAACATCAATATAGCACCATCATCTACAGGTCCCATTCAGCTGTTTCTCTCTCTAAACAGTGTCCCTTTTTCACTTTATGGTCTAGAATCCAATTCAGTGTCATGAATTGCACTTAGTTGCTATGTCTCTTGAGTTCCTCCATCTTTTCCAGTCTTTCTTGAACTAGACAGGATGATAAGCCTTTCATTCCATAGGATGTCTCTCAATCTGGGTTCATCCAATGTCTCCTCATGAACAGACCCAGAGCATGTACTTTTGGCAAAAATATCATAGACTTGCTGCTCTGTTCCTCATAATGCATTCCATGGGGAGGTACCTAATGTCACTCTAACCAGCCTCAATGGGTCAACCAGGTGGTCCAAATTGCTTTCTGCCAGGTTTCTCCACTCTGGAATCCCCACATTTATCTTTGTGACTAATAAATATTTTATAGCAAGATATTCCAAACTAACCAATATCTTGTACTTCAACAAGCCTCCACTCACCTGCTTTGGCATTCATTAATAATTCCTGCCTGAAACAGCCACTGCCCTGATAAGCACTTTCTATTTTCCTCATCCTTACTACATTTATCATTTATTAGTTGGAATTTTACTACAAGGAAGAGCTTTCTCTTCTCTCCCTCTCTTCCTCTTTCTCTCTCTCTTCACGACAGACCCAGTAATTCCTGTTTTCTGCAACAGGAGGCAATATGCTACAACCATTTCTTTTGATTCTTAAATTGTCCTAGATTTGGTCAGCAGGAACCCCGATTCCTTTTGACTTGTCCCCATATTCTTCCAGCACTTTCCTACTTTCTGTTGCCAAAAATTGGGAAGCTCATGTTACACTTTTCATGCCCCAACTCTGGAGTCAACCCTTTTTTCCAAGGGGCCTTGACTCCTTTTAGTGGAAAATTCTACTTGAAAAGCAAGATGTGGGGGCGTGGTGTGCTCATTGCTATGGGAATGGCATTGCTTCTAGGCCCTTTCAGCAGACAGAGGTAAGAAACTTGTGCACATATATACATACATTAACACACATACATATACATACATGTATACACATCTATGTGTATTTCTATATCTAGATAGATAGATAGACATTTCAAAGCAAAGCTATGAATTTATTCCATCTTCAATTACAAACTAACACCTCAGGTTTCTTTCTAGACTTCCCTTTTCCATATTTATAAATTTTTTCTCTGATTATGCTCAACATTGACTCTGATATTTAAAAAAACAAAACAAAACAAACAAAACTTGAGAGCAAGGACTTTCCTTGCCTTTGCATTTCACCAGAGAACAGGGACTCAATAAATAAGCACTGTCCTTTAGTGCTTGGGTCATGTAAAACCTTGACTTTGGCAATGAAAAGACTCACTGGAGAAGTTTTCAGGAAATCAGGAGGCTAGTTGTCTGCCTCACTGTCTAACTCTCTACCTGGCAAAAGACCCTCTTTAACCAGCCTCACAGTCTTCTTAAAATGAGAAATGAAAAAATATTCTCAAGGTCTCTCTGAGGCTCTCCAGAAATGGGTGCTGTTTAAATTCAATGTGTAATCATTGCTTCTGTGTGGAAAAAAATGTTTTCCAGGATCCCTGCTCTTCTCAGGCTGCTAAAGCAGCTACAGATGGCATTAGTTGCAAAGGCATAAATCAAAATGAATTGTAAACAACCCTCAACTCTCATATATTTTTAATTGTTTCTATTTTAATTAAAAAAATATAGCACAGCACAAGGAATACATGTGAACCTGTGTTGTTACTTAAAGGGGGTAAAGCTTTTGATTCTGGGGTCAAGTGAGGCATGCTGTCTGGGCTAAAACAAACAACAACCAGAAAAGGCCAGGTGGCCTCGACCCAAGATCTGCTCTGTCTTTTCTTCAGCTTTCCCACCACAGAAAATGATGCTCTCTCTTGCTACGTCCCTTCGTTTGGAAGGAGGAAACTGACTGGGTCCTGGAAGTTTCCATAAATGGATAAAGAGATTTTTCTCAGCCTCATACGTGTAGAATCAGATCTCAGCCGAAGAATGCTGTTCTCTCCGTTTATCTAGCAGCTGCCCTGTGGCCCCCAGATGTAGGTTTCACAGACCATGATTATCCATTGCTGGCTATATTTCAGGCCATTAAACCTACAGACAGACATACATGGACATGATCTCTATTTCTAGTCCTTCCTAGGATCACACAGAATAGCCAAAACGGAAGAACCATCTAATTTCGTCATTTTACAGATGAGGACACAAAGGTAAGGTTTGTCCAAAATGAGTTCTACTCTACTGTGCTTTACTTACTTCCTCTTCCTTGTATTTGTTCTCCTGCATTTAAAAGCTATAGCTTGGTTAGGGGTCAGCTCTGGATTTAGTTACCTTTCCAGATATCACATTTCCTCCAAATTTTTATGATAAAAGGAAATGCTATCCTAACCCTTTCTTCTCAGTCTCACACCGCATGCATAGTGCATGCATGCACCGTGGCATAGTACAAAGCGCACTAAAATGACTCTCATCCTGGCTCTGCCACTAACCAGCTGGGTGACGTTGGGGAGGTCCTTTGACCTCTCTGAGCCTCAGTTTCCTCATCTGTGAAATGAAGGTGTTGAATTAAAATATCTATTCATTCCACAAACAAATATAGAACAAAATAGAAATGCCCCTCTTCCACCACCTAATTTATTTGAACTTAGGCAGGACCTTAGGCGAGTTACCAAATCTACCATGAACTCAGTTTTCTCAGCTGTATAGTGGGAATAACAGAAGTACCTACTTCATTGCTTTGTTGTGAAGATTAAGAGATGACCATGTAAAGCACTTATAAAAGTAACTGGTACATATGGCAAGCTCTCAAAAATTGCTTGCTGCTTTACTATTATAACTATCATCATAATTATTGCTATTATCTCCCTGCTCCCAGGCTAGTGCTTTTTCCTCTGTCTGACTTGATTCCTCTCATCTGTTAATCCAAATCCTACCTGGCTTTCAGGACCCTGTTCAAATATTCTTCCACAAAGCTCTGCCTAATTCTCTCCAACTTCTTCCCTGGAACACTCACCCATGGTGCTCTGACATCCCAACATTTGAACATGTGTTATCTCCCCCTCTAGGCTCCTTGAGGGCAGGGTTTCCATCTGACTCATCTTTGAATCCAAGAGTCTAGCACAGAACCCAGCAACTCGTAGGGAAGTAGTAAATATTTGTTGACCGAGTGGGTTATAGCATTGCTTAAATAGCAGGTCTACATTGGTTGTATAAACAGTTGTGTTGATTTTACATCAATACACCTAACAGAGGTTTTTTTTCCTAAGTGTTGTTAATAAAATAACAGATGATGTAGACCAAAAAATCTATATTAGTAATGCCAAATGCTGGTCCTTAGATCAGTTCAATCCAAAATTATCTTTGCAGATCTTTAAATATATAAAATCTGACACCCACCTACCAAACATTCTGACTCAGTAGATCTTGGTGTGAGCGGAGGAAACCCCAAAATCTTTCTTTTTGAAAAGTTTCACAAATGATTGTGATGTGTACCCAAAATGGAGATGCTCAAATGAATATTATGTCTTAACAACGTTCCCAGTTTTTCTCCCCCAAATGACCGTTTCATTTAAATACACAACCATATAGCCTGAAAAGTTTTTGCTCTTTTTATGTTCATCGCAATCAACACTTTCTTTCCACATTGAGGATCCTCAATGAATGATACCAGCCATTAAGAGCGAGCATCTTGGAAAGATGCAATGTTTGTTCTAATTGGCAAAAGACATAGATTCTAGAATACACCTAGCCAAACATGTATGAATTTGAATAAACTTTTCCTCTCTGGGTTTTAATTTCCCCATCTTTAAAATCAAAGCAGTTATAACAGCAGCATGAAGCTAGTTTAGAGATCTTGAGGTCAGCTTAGCTCTTCAGCATCGTCCCATTGCAGTGCTGTTTGATTTTGCTGGATACAACCTTGTCATAAGTGAAAGAATTTTGAGGGCATCATGGAAGCAGGTCGGGAAAACACTGGTTTGGGCAGAGTCTTTAGAAGGTCAGGAGGTTTTCTTCACTGTTTGGAGGCAGAATCAGCAGCTCTGTGTATAAACTGTGCTCTGAGCCACAGAATTCCAAAAGCCCACTCTGGTGCCCCTTTATGGTTTAGGAGTTGGGGAGATGATAATGCTATTCAACTCAAACCATCTCTATTAACTCCAGCCCTTTTGATTGCAAGTGACAGAACACAATTCAAATTATTTTAGGCTAAAAGGATTAAGCAGATTTGCAGCTGAGCTCTGAGAACAGCTGAAATTAAAAACTCACTTATTACAAGAGCTATCTCATCTCTTGTCTCTGCTGCTCTCTGCATATTACCTGTATGTGCTCAGCCAAGCTTTGTCGACACAGCAGACAATATGGCTGATACTTATATTTGCTTCTTTACCACCAGAGAGGGACTGGCTTTTGCCTTTTCCGATTTGGAACTTCCTGGGGAAGGACTCGGGCCTGGCTTGGATCATGTGTCCACACTCTGAAGCAATCACCCAAGACTGTGGAGGACAAGTTCTCTGATTGTTAACTCCTATTCATATTACAAAGTTTAAGTAAGAGGGGGAGCAATTTTGCCCCCAAAGGGGGTGCTACTTCCAGAAAAAGGATGAGTTCTGAGAAAGCCAGTGTCCTCTGCACTGTCCTATAGGCATTTACAGGTAGACATGTGTAAGAAAGAGTTGTCAGCTAGCCAACTACATGGAATATAGCATGATGAAATACATCTTAGCTCTGCCACCAGCTAGCTATGTGACCTTGGGCCATATTCATCATTCATTTGTCTACATTATGATTGTTTACATGAATGACTATCTCCTCCACATGATTAAGGTTTTTGAGATCAAATAGCAATTATTACTCACATTAACATATGCAGGATACAGTACAAAGTCTGGCCCTTAATAATTACTTAATCTTGTGTTGTTCTTTTTTTAAATCATATAAAAGCAAAGTTTTTGATATGGCTTACTGAGATACTTATAACAATTTGATTTTTTTAAATAAACAAAAGAAGGTGAAGGGAACACAAACAAATGGGAAGGAAAGATAAAGTTAAGTGCATACCATAAAGTCCTATTAGGAGGCAATGGTGATACATGAAATGACACTATGATTAGGGTTGCTAAAAAAATAACAATAGGGGCTTTCCTGGTGGCGCAGTGGTTGAGAGTCCGCCTGCCGATGCAGGGTACACGGGTTCGTGCCCCGGTCCGGGAGGATCCCGTGTGCCACAGAGCGGCTGGACCCATGAGCCATGGCTGCTGGGCCTGCGTGTCTGGAGCCTGTGCTCCGCAATGGGAGAGGCCACAGCAGTGAGAGGCCCGCATACCGCAAAATAATAATAATAATAGTAATAATAATAATTTGATGCCAAGTTAAATTTGAATTTGTTTTTAAAAAAATGAATAACTTTAGTGTAAGTTGTCCCATATGATATTTGAGACATATTTATACAAAATAAATATTTATTGTTCACCAGAAATTCAACTTTATCTGGGCTTCCTGCATCTTACCTGGTAATACTAACGGTAATTATGTTTTCCATGCCCAAAAGACAAGGAACAAACCAATTGCTCAGGCAAAATAAGCTTTTTTCCAACACCAGGTTTCCACTAATAAAGTTCCTAATAAAGGGGATTAAAGAGGTGCTTAATGATGCTTGATTAGCTGAGCCCCCCTAGAATCTCCCAGTCCTGGTTTCTCCTCTGTGCAATGTGGGAATTTGACTCAATGATCTACAAGGTTCCTTCTTGTACTGGTGCCCTATGATTCTTCTAGTCTGTGATTTTCCATGCCTGGGTGTGCCTTTTGAGTAGAATGGCCCTGTTGGAGCCAAAGGCTACTGACTGGAGAACTTTGATTTTCTAAATCCTTTACTTCACCCAGGAAGCTGGTGGTAGCCATGCTCTAATTCCCCCAAAGCTTTCACTGCAACTCCAGCTGGTGGCTCTGGCATCCACCCCTGAAGAGACTGGAGTCCACTCTCTTTCCCTCTCATTGTATGTGTACTTTTACTATGGAACCCCTGAGTCCACAGTGGCTGCAGCTTTCCCAAGAAAAGGTTAATCAAAGGCTAGCATATGAGGACTTCTAAGGAAGCAAAGAAGGCTGAGAGAAACACAGAAACTTAATAGGATGTAAAGCTGGTGCATCACTGGGCAACAACTAACATACAAATTCTACAGCTTTTCCACCATGTAATGCTGTCTTACACAAAAGTTAACAGCAGAGCCTTTAAGAAGGTTACTCAGATCTTGAGAAAGACAAACGGAGCTGGAGGAATCAGGCTCCCTGACTTCAGACTATACTACAAAGCTACAGTAATCAAGACAGTATGGTACTGGCACAAAAACAGAAAAATAGATCAATGGAACACGATAGAAAGCCCAGAGATAAACCCATGCACATATGGTCACCTTATCTTTGATAAAAGAGGCAAGAGTATACAATGGAGAAAAGACAGCCTCTTCAATAAGTGGTGTTGGGAAAACTGGACAGCTACATGTAAAAGATGCTATCCCTAACATGTTATCCCTAACACCATAAAAAAACTAAACTCAAAATGGATTAGAGACCTAAATGTAAGACCAGACACTCTAAAACTCTTAGAGGAAAACATAGGAAGAACACTCCACGACATAAACCACAGCAAGATCCTTTTTGACCCACCTCCTAGAGAAATGGAAATAAAAGCAAAAACAAACAAATGGGACGTAATGAGACTTAAGAGCTTCTGCACAGCAAAGGAAACCATAAACAAGACAAAAAGACAACCCTCAGAATGGGACAAAATATTTGCAAATGAAGCAACTGACAAAGGATTAATCTCCAAAATATACAAGCAGCTCATGCAGCTCAATATCAAAAAACCAAACAACCCAATCCAAAAATGGACAGAAGACCTAAATAGACATTTCTCCAAAGATATACAGATTGCCAACAAACACATGAAAGGATGCTCAACATCACTAATCATTAGAGTAATGCAAATCAAAACTACAATGAGGTATCACCTCACACCAGTCAGAATGGCCATCAAAAAATCTACAAACAGGGCTTCCCTGGTGGCGCAGTGGTTGAGAGTCCACCTTCCAATACAGGGGACACGGGTCTGTGCCCCAGTCTGGGAAGATCCCACATGCCACGGAGCAGCTGGACCCGTGAGCCATGGCCTCTGAGCCTGCGCATCTGGAGCCTGTGCTCTGCAACGGGAGAGGCCACAACAGTGAGAGGCCTGCATACTGCAAAAAAAAAAAAAAAAAAAAATCTACAAACAATTAATGCTAGAGAGGGTGTGGAGAAAAGGGAACCCTCTTGCACAGTTAGTGGGAATGTAAATTGATACAGCCACTATAGAGAACAGCATGGAGGTTCCTTAAAAAACTAAAAATAGAACTACCATACAACCCAGCAATCCCACTACTGGGCATATACCCTGAGAAAACCATAATTCAAAAAGAGTCATGTGCCACAACGTTCACTGCAGCTCTATTTACAATAGCCAGGACATGGAGGCAACCTAAGTGTCCATCGACAGATGAATGGATAAATAAGATGTGGCACATATATACAATGGAATATTACTCAGCCATAAAAAGAAACGAAATTGAGTTATTTGTAGTGAGGTGGATGGACCTAGAGACTGTCATACAGAGTGAAGTAAGTCAGAAAGAGAAAAACAAATACCATATGCTAACACATATATATGGAATCTAAAAAAATATGGTTCTGATGAGCCTAGGGGCAGGACAGGAATAAAGACTCAGACATAGAGAATGGAGGACATGGGGAGGGGGAAGGGTAAGCTGGGATGAAGTGAGAGAGTAGCACTGACATATATACACTACCAAATGTAAAATAGACAGCTAGTGGGAAGCAGCTGCATAGCACAGGGAGATCAGCTCGATGCTTTGTGTCCACCTAGAGAGGTGGGATAAGAAGGGTGGGAGGGAGACGCAAGAGGGAGGGGATATGGGGATATACGTATGCATATAGCTGATTCACTTTGTTATACAGCAGAAGCTAACACAACATTGTAAAGCAATTATATTCCAATAAAGATGTTAACAACAAAAAAAGTTTTCTGGTGTCAGCAATCCCACTCCTGGGCATATATCCAGAGAAAACTCTAATTCAGGAAGATACATGCACCCCAAGGTTCATAGCAGCACTATTCACAATAGCTAAGACATGGAAACAACCTAAATGTTCACTGACAGATGAATGGATAAAGTAGATGTGGTACATACATACAATGGAATATTACTCAGCCATAAAAAAGAATGAAATAATGCCATTTGCAGCAACATGGATGCACCTAGGGATTATCATACTAAGTGAAGTAAGTCTAACAGAGAAAGACAAATACCATATGATGTCACTTATACGTGGACTCTAAAACATGATACAAATGAACTTATTTACGAACCTGACCTATAGACATAGACAACAAACTTCTGATTACCAAGGGGGGAAGGGAGGGGTATAAATTAGGAGTTTAGGATTAGCAGATACAAACTACTGTGTATAAAATAAACAACAAGGACCTACTGTAGAGCACAGGGAACTATATTCAGTATCTTGCGCTAAACTATACTGGAAAAGAATATGAAAAGGAATATATATATATACATATATATGTGCATAACTGAATCACTTTGCTGTACATCAGAAACTAACACAACATTGTAAACCAACTTATACTCCAAGCAAAATAAAAAAGTTTTCTGGTGCCATGGTGTTGTCCACACTGGTCATTTCAGGGGCAAAATCTTAGGCTTGCAAGCTCAGACCTCTAGGCTGTCCTTCCAGCCACTTCACGTGGCTTCTGTCTGCCCTGAGATGGCCTCAATCAGCAGTCACACAACTGTGCACATTTCCTTGAAGATACCACCCTCTCCCACACTTTGAGCCCTTCCCTATTGCCTTCAAGATCTAGCTCGAGTCACCATTTCTGGGAAGTCTTTCCTAGTTCCTTCAATCACAGCAGGCATTGCCAAGCAGCTCACAGTGCCTACAGCTCTTACTACACTAGACTGTGATTCTGGGTTTATACGTCTCTCCTCCAGTAAATCATAAGTTCCTCTGACAAAGCTTTGTTTGTTCTCTGTGTACCGCAGCACTTAATGTAGCACCCCACATGAAGTTGGAGCTCAGGAATTATTTGTTGAAAGGAAGAAAGAGGGAAAGAGGGAAAGAAGGAAAGGATGAAGGGAGAAAGGGAAGAAGAATGTTCTTTGCTGTCTCCAGAAGGAAGTCCAATGACGTTTTCTTTATTCTCTTGGTAGCTTCTTTTAACAGTTTCATCTGTTTGTAGGCTTTATACATAATCAATTTTAATAAGTTCCAATTGTTCTTTAATACTGAAGCATTAGGATTATGACTTCCAAGTGTCTGGAGTGTGCCATGATGTCTGAATCAGGGCTGGAGTCTTCGGGAGGAAGCGCATGATTGTCTGTATCAGATTCTTCTTTGACTTGTCTTGTTTATTTGTACTTTCAGGCATAGGCTTCTTTAGTCCCACATAATATTAATTTAAAGACAAATGCAATTAAAGCGATTTGGCAGTGCCACTCACTCACACATCTGGTCAAGTCCCTGAGTCCCACCAATGTTCCCTCCTGAATTTTTTCATACTGTTTCGTCTCCTCCAACCTTCAGCCACTGCCTTGGGCCAAGCTCTCAGCCCTCCCGTCTGGACTACTGCCACAGCTGTTTTGTAGTCAACCATTCCCCATGCTTCTCCACGCCTGACCCCTCCCCTGCCCAGCCACCAGAATGGGTTTTCTCCAATTCAGTCTTAAATTGCTTAATTGTCTTCACTGCTCTCATCGCTGACAAAATAAATTTCCAAACTTCAACTGGAAAAGGGAACCTCAGCGTGTCACGTGAGACTTCCCGTAATTGTTCTTAACTCTGCCCATTCTTACCGTCTTCAAACCCAAAGAAGTTACCATCTGTATTAGTTTACTAAAGCCTCTGTAACAAGGGACCACAGACTGGATGGCTAAACAACAGAAATGTATTGTCTTACAAATTCTGGAGGCTAGAAGTTCGAGATCAAGGTACTGATTCCTTCTGAGGGCCATGAGGGATGAATCTGTTCCAGGCCTCTCTCCTTGGCTTGTAGATGATTGTATTCTCCCTGTGCCTTTACACTGTTATCCCTCTCTATGTGTCTGTGTCCAATTGTCCTCTTCTTAGAAGGACA
The DNA here is from genome assembly GCF_059928025.1 of Delphinapterus leucas. Lineage (NCBI taxonomy): Eukaryota > Metazoa > Chordata > Mammalia > Artiodactyla > Monodontidae > Delphinapterus > Delphinapterus leucas. Next base: position 98,769,048 of record NC_143134.1, read on the forward strand.
CCGGTCAATATGGATTAGGGTCTACTCTAGCGACCTCAGTTTAACTTGGTCACCTCTGTAAAGATCCTGTTTCCAAATAAGGTCACATTCTGAGGTGCTGGGGATTTGGACCTCAACATATGAATTTTGGGGGACACAATTCAACCCATAACATCACCCCTCCAGTCCCTTTCAAGTTTTTGCATAACTGTTTCAAAATAAAATCATTTTTTAAAAAAGAAAAAAAAAAGTTTTTGCACATATTGGCCCATTTGCTTGGAATTTTTTACCACCAAGCCCTCAATTTCTACAGGTAGAGTTGATAAACTAAACGTTGTATTTCTCCTTTTTCCTGTTCACCATTTCCTTGCATTCTTCATAGTTCTTCTTTCAGTGAATGAATGATGCTTATTTGTTTCCATGTCTGTCTCCTCACTTGTCTGTTCCCTCCTCTCTTGAGGGCAGAGATGATCTAATCTGCCATTTTGGTCCCAGTGCCTAACACAGTTCCTGGCACACAGTAGGATAATTAAGTGTTTGAGGAAAACTGAATTATAAATGGTGAGCCAGAGGAAGTGACACATAAGCTGAGTCCCAAAGGAAGTCTAAAAGTTATCCAAATGATGAAAATGAGGAAGAGCTTTCCAGGCCTGTCCAGAGAAGTGAAGCAATATGGTGTGTTTGTGAAACTACTAGTATGTAAAGCAGTGGGTTAGAGGTTACAGGAAATATGGCTAGAAATGGCGGCAGAGGCAGTTCATGAAGCGTCCTGTAAGTTAAGGAGTTCTGTCAGTATCTTTTATTCATTCACTCCTTCACACACACACGTGCATGTTATGTACTGATTTCCTAGCATTATATGTTAAATCATTGAAAAAGTTTAAGCAAGGAAGTGACACGGTCACCTTTGTTTATTACAATATTAATTTCAGCAGCAAAGCAAAGATACATTGAAAGGAGTCAAGGCTTGGAAACAGGGAGGCCACTGAAGAAGCTGTTGGCCTGGCCCAGGCCAGAGACGGTAAGGGAATAACCCAGAGCAGACATTACAGAGGTTGAGAGGAGGGGGTGAATCACAGGGATACTCGGCAGTTAAAAGTGGGTAAATTGATGATGGCTTGAACATAAGAGGGAGGAAGGAGAGAAGGATAAATCCCTAGTCTGGCTGGGTGACTGGGTGGATGATAGAGCCATTCATGGAAACTTCAAAGATAGGGAAGAAGCACTTGCAATGAAGTTAAGGGTATGATGGGGCAGCAGATGAGATACGAAGGAGGAGAAAAAGTTTAGTTGAATTACAGGTGCTCAAGGATATCCAATTGGAGAAGCGGGTACATGGGCATCCCTACAAGTCTGGAACTTGAGAGAGGTCTTAGCTGGAGATGGGGACGCTGGAGTCACTTATATAGAGAGTATAACTGAAGTTATGGCAGTAGATTTCATAATCCAGGGAAAATGTACACTCCTTTCTCTGTAGGGACTAAGGATGGACCCCCGGGCCTGGTAGCTGCAATTCAGCAGCTATGGCTGTGCCTTATTTCTTTGTAACCATATACTTGGAGGACTACCCACTTTCTAGCTTTGTACTGAATGCTGCCATCAGGGAAAACTTTAGTTTATAAAGACAAATGTAATCAAAGGCAAAAAAACCCCCCAAAAACCTAGCTTTTGGTGATCCCATTCTATTCTCTTCATTTATTCTGCTAATTTTGTCCTGTTTATTATTTGCTATTCCAAAATATTAAAACTTTAGTCATTATTCATAAACCAAAAATTCCCTGGGAACTCATGCATAATTATAATTGCAATAATTAAGTTAAATAAAATCCAATAGGTGAAGGTTAAAATCTGTCCCCCATCTCTGCCTCCTTGAAAGGAACAATGGAAGTCAATCTTTACCTAGCAGAAATCCCATGCAACCATCACGTGAAATGGGAGCGCTGGGATCCCCCACTTTTAGAGATAAAAACCTGGGGATCATTAATGGACATGCCACAATTAATCTTCATTAAGAGTCAGCCGGTTGCAAATTCTGTTCCATCAAGCCACCACCTGTGTTCCCTCCTCTCTCACACTTTGGTCCCGCCCCCACTGCTATGGTATAGCCGTCCAGCTCAGAACATGCAAGAATATTGTTGACCAACCTACTTGTCCTCAACAACATCATAGTACGTGAAGGCCTTTACTCTATTTCTTGACTGTTTTATGTGTCTGTTCTTAAATATCCTCTCCAAATTTTCAGGGTTTTTTCACCTATAAAATGGAAACTGTACTGATTTTCTATCTAATACTCTTGCATTGCAAACTAACTTTGGCTTTGACTGTTATTCCCCTAATAAGACTATTGTTATGGTTTCCCTGCCAGGTTAAGCCTTTCTACTTCCAGTGCCTATGGTATCACAATACCTTTGACCCCAAAACCCCACTTCACATTATATTGAGAAAATAATCCAAAAGGAAGAACAATCCTTGTAGCAGAGACATTGACTGAAATATCTATCATAGAAAGATAATATCTCACAACAGGAGATGAATTAAATAAATACCCATTTAACAGAATTTTATGCAGCTCTTACAATGGCATATTTATGAAGAAAGAACTAGGGGGAAAAATTAAAGGAGATACCAGTGATATTTCTGTAATAATCATAGCTGTATAGAAATGATATAGTTATATGGATAAAAACTTTAAGAGAACTCACATAAATAATTTCTAAAGGGAAATTCTGTACTTATTTGTTGAGTTCCATCTATTTCTTCTTATTCTTTTATATATATATATTTAAATTCCTCGAAAAAGCCCTATGTGGAAGATGTTGTCGTCACTGCCACCTCCGTTTAACAGAAGAGGAAACTGGGCTCAAGAATTACCCAAGACCAGTCTTAATATGTTGCAATAAAAAGATTATGAATGGATTGTCTTCTTTGTACTGTGTTTTTCATGAATGATATTGAATCATTTAATGCAATTTTTGTTTCAATATTTGCTAGAAAGAAGAATAACGAGCTTCATCTTGCAATAAATAACAGAACCAGTTCATTTTCAATTCTGTGGTTAGAAATGTAACCTTTAGAAATGGGCAGATTCCTTCCTTCTTCCTTTGCGGAAGGCCATTGCGGAAAAATGCCTTCCAACTCATTTTGGAGGTGAACGTCTCCACTCTCTGCCCCAGGATCAGACGGACTGGTCCAGTCACCTTCCCGCTCATTACTTTTCCCATAGTCACTCATGACAGTGGCTGAGAATCTCTGTGGATCGTTAACTGGATACAAGAAACTGGGTGGAGCCGTGTCTGACTGAAAAGGTACCACTATGGGTTATAAAGTACAAGAAGGAAGGAGCTCCGCAGCCCTCTCTGTCTTGGTTGGCCCCAGCCCCTTTAAGACTGCTAATGCAAGCTGGCTCAGTGCATCACCAAGAGAAAAACTTGGAAGACTCACTTAAATGATTGACCTATTTCTGGGCTCTCTGTTGTTGCAAATTACAAGAATATACTGTGTGCATTTTCAGGTAATTTGATACTATTACCTTAAAATTCACTGGTTCCGCCTCCCCCTTCCCTCCCCTGTTCAAATGGAATATCTGACCATTTCCCTTGGCACCTGCTTCTCTTTTCCAGGTAACTGATGAGGATTTTATACTCTGTATGATAATCAATATATTGAAACTGCCTTTATTGATTTGGATAAAACCACCAATCATAGCTACTTTGAGCACAGCTCAATGAGATTAGATGTGATTATACTGCAGTGGGGTGTGAGCCTGCTGGCAACCAGGCTGCCGTGAAGCTATTTAATTGTTACACGTGAAAGGCAAATGGGGACCTATAACATAGTGCCCCCTCGGTGGGCACTATGTCCACACTTTATAGAGCAGAACCTTCAGGCTGGACCACCTGGCCATGCATGCTTCAGACAACAAACACTTAGGACCACCATGAACCTGGCTCAGAGACAGTAAAGACAGAATGGTTCAAAGAGAAGCAGTGGCCTTCATGAAACCTGTCTACTCTAGTATCCGCTGTGTCATCTACCCAGAAATCAGAGGCAGCAACATTTCTGAGAATATATGGGTTTCAGACAGATCAGTAAGAGAGTCAGGAGGCAGGAAGGAAGAACACAGCAGGCTATAGCTCAGACAGATATCCTTGGCTTGGAAGGCCTTTCCCACAGTCCCCTCACATTGTGATAGTCCTAGATTGGCTCTCTCCTCCTTGTAAGACTCTTTTTTTTTTTTCTTCAACAACTGATACATTTTTTTTGAATTTTATTTCTTTTTTTATACAGCAGTTTCTTATTACTTATCTATTTTATACATATTAGTGTATATATGTCAATCCCAATCTCCCAATTAATCCCACCACCCCCAGCTTTCCCCCCTTGGTGCCCATATGTTTGTTCTCTACATCTGTGTCTCTATTTCTGCCTTGCAAACCGATTCATCTGTACCATTTTTCTAGATTCCACATACATGATACGATACTTGCTTTTCTCTTTCTAACTTACTTCGCTCTGTATGACCGTTTCTAGGTCCATCCACGTCTCTACAAAAGACCCAATTTTGTTCCTATTTTTGGCTGAGTAATATTCCATTGTATATATATACCACATCTTCTTGATCCATTCCTCTGTCAATGGGCATTTAGGTTGCTTCCATGACCTGGCTATTGTAAATAGTGCTGCAAAGAACATTGGGGTGCATGTGTCTTTTGGAATTATAGTTTTCTCTGGGTATATGCCCAGTAGTGAGATTGCTGGGTCATATGCTAATTCTATTTTTGGTTTTTTAAGGAGCCTCCATACTGTTCTCCATAGTGGCTGTATCAATTTACTTTCTCACCAACAGTGCAAGAGGGTTCCCTTTTCTCCACACCCTCTCCAGCATTTGTTGCTTGTAGATTTTCTGATGATGCCCATTCTAACCAGTGTGAGGAGATACCTCATTGTACTTTTGATTTGCATTTCTCTAATAATTAGTGATGTTGACGATCTTTTCATGTGCCTCTTGGCCATCTGGATGTCTTCTGTGGAGAAATGTCTATTTAGGTCTTCTGCCCGTTTTTGGATTGGGTTGTTTGTTTTTTTAATATTGAGCTGCATGTGCTGTTTGTATATTTTCAAGATTAATCCATTGTCCATTGATTCATTTGCAAATATTTTCTCCCATTCTGAGGGTTATCTTTTTGTCTTGTGTATAGTTTCCTTTGCTTTGCAATAGCTTTTACATTTCATTAGGTCCCATTTGTTTATTTTTGTTTTTACTTTCATTACTCTAGGAGGTGGGTCAAAAAAGATCTTGCTGTGATTCATGTCAAAAAGTGTTCTTCCTACGTTTTCCTCTAAGAGTTTTATAGTACCTGGTCTTACATTTAGGTCTTTAATCCATTTTGAGTTTATTTTTATGTACAGTGTTTGGGAGTGTTCTAATTTCATTCTTTTACATGTAGCTGTCCAGTTTTCCCAGCACCACTTATTGAAGAGACTGTCTTTTCTCCATCATATGTTCTTGTCTCCTTTGTTGTAGATTAATTGACCATAGGTGTGTGTGTTTATTTCTGAGCTTTCTATCCTGTTCCATTGATCTATATTTCTGTATTTGTGCCAATACCATATTGTCTTGATTACTGTAGCTTTGTAGTATAGTCTGAAGTCAGGAAGTCTGATTCCTCCAGCTCCATTTTGTTCCCCTCAGGACTGCTTTGGGTATTCGGGGTATTTTGTGTCTCCTTACAAATTTTAAGATTTTTTGTTCTAGTTCTGTAAAAAATGCCATTGGTAATTTGATAGGGATTGCACTGAATCTGTAGCTTGCTTTGGGTAATATAGTAATTTTTACAATATTGATTCTTCCAATCCAAGAACATGGTATATTTCTCCATCTGTTTGTGTCATCTTTGATTTCTTTCATCAGTGTCTTATAGTTTTCTGAGTACAGGTGTTTTACCTCCTTAGGTAGGTTTATTCCTAGGTGTTTTATTCTTTTTGTTGCAATGGTAAATGGGAGTGTTTCCTTAACTTCTCTTTCAGACATTTTGTTGTTAGTGTATAGGAATGCAAGAGATTTCTGTGCATTAATTTTGTATCCTGCTACTTTACAAGATACACTGATTATCTCTAGCAGTTTTCTGGTATATCTTTAGGATTCTCTATGTATAGTATCATGTCATCTGCAAACAGTGACAGTATTACTCTTCTTTTACAATTTGTATTCCTTTGTTTCTTTTTCTTCTCTGATTGCCATGGCTAGGACTTCCAGAACTACGTTTAAATAATAGTGGCAAGAGTGGACATCCTTGTCTTGTTCCCTATCTTAGAGGAAATGCTTTCTAGTTTCCACCATTGAGAGTGATGTTTCCTGTGGGTTTGTCGTATATGGCCTTTATTCTGTTGAAGTAGGTTCCCTCTATTCCCACTTTCTGGAGAGTTTTTATCATAAATGCGTGTTGAACTTTGTCAAAAGCTTTTTCTGCATCTATTGAGAGGATCACATGGTTTTTATTCTTCAATTTGTTAATATGGTATATCACACTGACTGATTTACGTATGCTGAAGAATCCTTGCATCTCTGGGATAAATCCCACTTGATTATGTTGTATGATCCTTTTAATGTATTGGTGGATTCTGTTTGCTAGTATTTTGTTGAGGATTTTTGCATCTATATTCATCAGTGATATTGGTCTGTAATTTTGTTTTTGTAGTATCTCTGTCTGGTTTGGGTATAAGGGTGATGGTGGCCTCAGAGAATGAGTTTGGGAGTGCTCCTTACTCTGCAATTATTTTCGAAGAGTTTGAGAAGGATGGGTGTTAGCTCTTTTCTAAATGTTTGATACAATTCAACTGTGAAGCCATCTGGTCCTCGACTTTTTTTTTTTTTTTTTTCGGTATGCAGGCCTCTCACTGTTGTGGCCTGTCCTGTTGCGGAGCACAGGCTCAGTGGCCATGGCTCAAGGGCCCAGCGGCTCCGCGGCATGTGGGATCTTCCCGGACTGGGGCATGAACCCGTGTCCCCTGCATCACCAGGCGGACTCTCAACCACTGCGCCACCAGGGATGCCTGTTCCTGGACTTTTTTGTTGGAAGATTTTTAATCACACTTTCAATTTCATTACTTGTGATTGGTCTGTTCATGTTTTCTATTTCTTCCTGGTTCAGTCTCAGAAGGTTATACCTTTCTAAGAACTTGTCCATTTCTTCCAGGTTCTCCATTTTATTGGCATAGAGTTGCTTGTAGTAGTCTCTTACAATGCTTTGTATTTCTGCAGTGTCAGTTGTTACTTCTCCTTTTTCATTTCTAACTTTATTGATTTGAGTCCTCTCTCTCTTTTTCTTGATGAGTCTGGCTAAAGGTTTATCAATTTTGTTTATCTTCTCAAAGAACCAGCTTTTAGTTTGATTGATCTTTGTTTCTAATTCATTTATTTCTGCTCTGATCTTTATCATTTCTTTCCTTCTACTGACTCTCGGTTTTGTTTGTTCTTCTTTCTCTAGTTCCTTTAGGTGTAAGGTTAGGTTGTTTGAGATTTTTCTTGTTTCTTGAGGTAGGATTGTATTGCTATAAACTTCCCTCTTAGAACTGCTTTTGCTGCGTCCCATAGGTTTTGGATTGTCATGTATTCGTTGTCATCTGTCTCTAGGTATTTTTGATTTCCTCTTTGATTTCTTCAGTGATCTCTTGGCTATTTAGTAACATATTGTTTAGCCTCCATGTGTTTGTGTTTTTTAAGGTTTTCTCCCTGTAAATGATTTCTAATCTCACAGTGTTGTGGTAGGAAAAGATGCTTGATATGATTTCAATTTTCTTAAATATACTGAGGCTTGATTTGTGACCCAAGATGTGATCTATCCTGGAGAAAGTTCCAAGTGTAGTTGAGAAGAAAGTGTAATCTGCTGTTTTCGGATGGAATGTCCTATAAATATAAGTAAACCTATCTGCTCTATTTTGTCATTTAAAGCTTATGTTTTGTTAATAATTTTCTGTCTGGTTGATCTGTCCATTTGTAGAAGTGAGGTGTTAAAGTCCCCCACTATTATTGTGTTACTGTCGATATTCTATTACAGCTGTTAGCATTTGCCTTATGTATTGAGGTGCTCCTATGTTGGGTTCATATATATTTATAATTATTATATCTTCTTGGATTGATCCCTTGATCATTATGTAGTGTCCTTCCTTGTCTCTTGCAACATTCTTTATTTTAAAGTCTATTTTACCTGATATGAGTATTGCTACTCCAGCTTTCTTCTGATTTCCATTTGCATGGAATATCTTTTTCCATCCCCTCACTTTCAGTCTGTATGTGTCCCTAGGTCTGAAGTGGGTCTCTTGTAGACAGCATATAGATTGGTCTTGTTTTTATACCCATTCAGTGAGCCTGTGGCCTTTGGTTGGAGCATTTAATCCATTCACATTTAACGTAATTATCAATATGTATGTTCCTATTACTATTTTCTTAATTGTTCTGGGTTTGTTTTTTCAGGTCCTTTTCTTCTCTTCTGTTTCCCACTTAGGGAAGTGCCTTTAGCATTTGTTGTAGAGCTGGTTTTGTGCTGCTGAATTCTCTTTGCTTTTACTTGTCTGTAAAGCTTTTGATTTCTCAGTTGAATCTGATTGAGATCATTGCCGGGTAGAGTAATCTTGGTTGTAGGTTCTTCCCTTTCATCACTTTAAATATATCATGCCACTCCCTTCTGGCATGTAGATTTTCTGCTGAGAAATCAGCTTTTAACCTTATGGGAGTTCCCTTGTACGTTATTTGTCATTTTTCCCTTGTTGCTTTTAATAATTTTTCTTTGTCTTTAATTTTTGTTAATTTAATTACTATGTGTCTTGGTGTGTTTCTCCTTGGATTTATCCTGCCTGGGACTCTCTGAGCTTCCTGCACTTGGTTGGCTATCTCCTTTCCCATGTTAGGGAAGTTTTTGACCATAATCTCTTCAAATTTTTTCTCAGGTCCTTTCTCTCTCTCTTCTCCTTCTGGGACCCCTGTAATGCAAATGTTGGTGTGTTTAATGTTGTCCCAGAGCTCTCTTAGGCTGTCTTCATTTCTTTTCATTCTTTTTTGTTTATTCTGTTCCATGGCAGTGAATTCCACTATTCTGTCTTCCAGGTCACTTATCAGTTCTTCTGCCTCAGTTATTCTGCTATTGATTCCTTCCAGTGTATTTTTCATTTCAGTTATTGTATTGTTCATCTCTGTTTGTTTGTTCTTTAATTCTTCTAGGTGTTTGTTCTTTAATTCTTCTAGGTCTTTGTTAAACATTTCTTGCATCTTCTCGATCTTTGCCTCCATTCTTTTCCCGAGGTCCTGCATCATCTTCACTATCATTATTCTGAATTCTTTTTCTGGAAGGCTGCCTATCTCCACTTCATTTAGGTTTTTTTCTGGGGTTCTATCTTGTTCCTTCATCTGGTACATAGTCCTCTGCCTTTTCGTTTGGTCTGTCTTTTTGTGAATGTGGTTTTTGTTCCACAGGCTGCAGGATTGTAGTTCTTCTTGCTTCTGCTATCTGCCCTCTGGTGGATGAGGCTACCTAAGAGGCTTGTGCAAGCTTCCTGGTGGGAGGGACTGGTGGTGGGTAGAGCTAGGTGTTGCTCTGTTTGGCAGAACTCACTAAAACTTCAATCCGCTTCTCTACTGATGGGTGAGGCTGAGTTCCCTCCCTGTTGGTTGTTTGGCCTGAGGCAACCCAGCACTGGTGCCTACAGGCTCTTTGGTGGGGCTAATGGGGGACTCCAGGAGGGCTCACACCAAGGAGTACTCCCCAGAACTTCTGGTGCCGGTGTCCTGGTCCCCACAGTGAGCCACAGCCACCCCCTGCCTCTGCAGGAGACCCTCCAACACTAGCAGGTAGGTCTGGTTCAGTCTCCCCTGGGGTCACTGCTCCTTCCCCCGGGCCCTGTTGTGCACACTACTTTGTGTGTGCCCTCCAAGAGTGGAGTCTCTGTTTCCCCCAGTCCTGTTGAAGTCCTGCAATCAAATCCCACTTGCCTTCAAAGTCTGATTCTCTGGGAATTCCTCCTCCTGTTGCTGGACCCCCAGATTGCGAAGCCTGACGTGGGGCTCAGAACCTTCACTCCAGTGGGTGGACTTCTGCGGTATAATTGTTCTCCAGTTTGTGAGTCACCCACCCAGTGGTTATGGGATTTGATTTTATTGTGATTGCGCTCCCGTTACCAGCTCACTGAGGTTTCTCCTTTGTGTCTGGATGTGGGGTATCTTTTTTGGTGAGTTCCAGCGTCTTCCTGTTGACGACTGTTCAGCAGCTAGTTGTGATTTCAGTGCTCTCGCAAAAGGGGGTCAGAAGAAGATTCTTCTTCATCTGATCTGGAAGACGTCGTTATATTCCAGTGATTAGGAGCATGGATTTTGGAGCTAACTTCTACTTTTTAGCTAAACAACTTTATGCCAATTACCAAAACTTTCTGTGCCCAATTTGCAAAATAAGGTCAATAACAGAATACTTAGAACTCTACTTGGCCCTTTGTTTGCATGGAAAAAGCATTGGAACCAGAGACCTGAGTAAATACCTCTGCTCTCTACACTTACTGCCTAGGTAGCCTATGCCTACATTTCTTCACCTGCAGCAGCTACATGACTTAGCATGTGTGATGACATTAGCCCACAAAAGATGCCGTACCTGATTATTCTTTGCTTCCTCTCAATCAGTTCCTGAGTAGATCGTCTGGGCCTTAGCCATCTGGGAACACACATTTCCTCCCACCATCAAGGGCTTAGTAGCACAAAAAAGTTATAATCATGGTAATGACACAGCTATATTCTACTCATTGATTCATTCACTCATTCATTAATTCAAGAGGTAGTTCTTGAGAATTCACTAAATTAGTCACGGTTCTGTGTGCTAGAGTACAGCCTTGAGTGAAGCAGATGAGGTCTCTGAAAGAGTGGAGCCTACATTCCAAGGAAGGGGGAGAGATACTTAACATATGTAAACAGACAAATGGAACAAGATGATTTAGGTGCTGTGTGAAGAGAAATCAGGGTAATGTGGCTGAGAGTGACAAGTGCATGGGCTTTGGGAAAAGGCTGCTGATTTGATGACACAGTGCCACCCTAAAGAGGTGACCTCAAAACTAAGATGGGAAGACCAAGAAGGAGCTCTCCAGGTGGAGTTCTGGGCAAAGCTGAAGCATGTTCATGAGGTAGGAACAGGCTGGTAGGTTTAAGGAACACAAAAGCCCATCTGGAGAGTCTGTGCCAAGCAAGGGCAAGGAGTTTCCTGGAGCAAAATCTCCAGTATCCCAGCCCCCACTCAAGTCATTACCTCCTATTTTGGGGTTCCTGCAGTGACTCAGAACAGTCATGACTCACTTCTGTCTCTTTTATGGTGAGTCTCTCCAGAGTCACGCTGAATGTGGAGCCAACCTTATTGTTCCTGCAGCTCCTGCTACATTGTACAATATCACCTGTGCTGGCAGAGTTCTAGCTACTTCCCTTTCTCATTCATAGTAACCAAGATAAAAAGCAAGAACAGGCATGCATGTCTGGGTGGCAGAATATCCCCCTCTCTGTGTTGCACTCAACTGTCAGTCTAGAGAGTTGTCTTGGTTGTCAGTTTCCTTGCCAGCCCATCTACCTGATGACATCTTCAGTACAACAGGCTGTCTCAGGAGCGGCACCTAGAACTCTCTCACCAAGCCTGGACCCCAGGCTGTTTTAAAAGGGTGCAATCAGAGAGCAGCCAAGATGGTGGAGAAGAAAGACCCTGAGCTCACCTCCCCTCACAAGCACACCAAAACCACAGCTATCTCAGAACAACCATCGATGAAGAAGACCAGGAACTACCAGAAAGGATCTCCTACAACTAAAGACATAAAGAAGGAACCACAAGGAGATGGATAGGAGGGGAAGTTTCATGATATAATCAAATCCCATACCCCCCGGGTGAGCAACCCACAAACTGGAGAATAATTATATTGCAGAGGTTCATCCACAGGAGAGTTCTGAGCCCCAAGTCAAGCCTCCAGCCCAGTGGTGTGGGCCTGGGAAGATGAGCCTCCAGAGCATTTGGCTTTGAAGGCAAGCAGTGCTTAATTTCAGGAGCCCCAAAGGACTGGGGGAAATAAAGACTTCGCTCTTAAAGGGTGCACATAAAATCTCACATGCACTGGGACCCAGGGAAAAGCAATAATATGATAGGAGCCTGGGCCAGACCTACCTACTGGTCTTGAAGGGTCTCCTGGAGAGGCAGTGGGTGGCTGACGCTCACCCTGGGGGCATGGACATTGGTGGCAGCCATATCTTAAATGCTCCTCTACCATGGAAGCCAATGCTGGAGGTACCACTGGCTCATTAGTGCCAAGACGTGACCCCACCCAACAACCTGTAGGCACCAGTACTGGGATGCCTCAGGCCAAACAACAAACTGGGTAGGGACATGGCCCCATCTATCAGCAAACAGGTTGCCTAGAATCTTCCTGAGCCCACAGCCACCTCTAGACATGCCCCTGAACTGGGCCCTGCCCACCAGAAGGCCAAGACCCAGCTCCACCCACCAGTGGGCAGGCAATGGCCATGCCCTCCAGGAAGCCTGCACTAGCCTCTAGACCAGCATCACCCACCAGGGGGCAGACACCAAACACAAGAAAACCACAACCCCACAGCATGTGGACCCAGCCCATTTACAGAAAGCCAGACCCTACCCTGTGACTAGCTGGTCCCTGACCCTGCCCACTATCAGGCCAACGCAAGTTTCAGGACACCCCAGGTCTCATACCTAATTGTGTCAGGAACCCCCCCACCCCACCCAGCGATCTGACACCAGCTCGGGATCCCTGGGCCCTGCAGACAGCCTCCAGGACCTGGCTCTGCCTGCCATTAATCTGGCACTAACTGCAGGATGTGGCTTCATCCACCAGTGGGTGGGCAACAGCCCTGGAGTCTTCTGGACCCGGACTCCTACATCAGTGAGCCAGCACTAACCTTGGGGCTCCCTAAGGTTCTGCAGCTGGATGCCTCATGACCAGGCCCTGCTGATCAGCAGCTAGCAGCATCTGCACAAGCCAGGACCTGGCAACCAACTGGACTAGGGGCCAACCAAGCCTACCAGACTGCCCACATAGTCAGCCCACCATAAAGGAAGGACCCATGCAGCCCTCTTAGGGGGCACACCTAGAGCATAAAATTTGGGTGACAAGAGAGGAGTGTGCTGCTGGAACATATTGGACGTCTCCTACAGAAGGCCACTTCTTCAAGGTCAAGAAACGTTAACTAACCTATCACACATATAAAAATACAGATAGCAACTTAGACAAAATGAAGCGGCAGAAGAACAGGTTCCAGACGAGGGAAGAAGATAAAACCCCAGGGCAAGAACTAAGTGAACTCGAGATAGGCAATCTACCCAAGAAAGAGCTCAGAGAAATGATCGTAATGATGATCAAAGAACTCAAGAGAAGAATGAATGTACGGAGTGAGAAGTTAGAAGTTTTTAACAAGTTATAAAATATAAAGAAAACCAAACAGAGATGAAGAATACAATGACTGAAATAAAAAATAAACTAGAAGGAATCAACAACAGGCAAAATGATACAGAAGGATAGATCAGTGAGCTAGAAGACAGAGTAGTGGAAACCACTGCCGCTGAACGGAAAAAAAAAAAAGAAAGAAGAATGAAAAGAAATGAGGACAGTTTAAGAGACCTCGGGGACAAAATCAAGCACACTAATATTTGCATTATAGGGGTCCCAGAAGGAGAAGAGAGAGAGAAAGGGCCTGAGGACATACTGAAGACATAATAGCTGAAAACTTCCCTAACTTGGGAAAGGAAACAGTTACCCAAGTCCAGGACAGAGAGTCCCACACAGGATTAGCTCAAAGAGGAACACACCAAGACACATCATAATTAAAATGACAAATATTAAAGAGAGAATATTAAAAGCAGCAAGGAAAAAGCAATAAATAATATACAAGGGAACTCCCATGAGGCTATCAGCTGACTTTTCAGCAGAAACTCCGCAGACCAGAAGGGAGTGGCATGATATTTAAAGTGATGAAAGGGAAAAACCTACAACCAAGAATACTCTACCCAGCAAGGTTCTCCTTCAAACTTTATGGAGAAATCAAAAGCTTTACAGACAAGCGAAAGCCAAAAGAGTTCAGCACCATCAAACCAGCTTTACAACAAATGTTAAAGGGACTTCTCTAGACAAAAAAAAGAAAAGGCCACAAGGAGAAATAAGAAAATTACAAAATTAAAGAGCTCACTGGTAAAGGCAAACATACAGTAAAGGTAGGAAATTATCCACACACAAAGCTAGTAGGGAGGTTAAAAGACAAAAGTAGTAAAATCATCTATATCCACAATAAGCAGTTAAGGGATACACAAAACAATTAGATGCAAAATATGACGTCAAAAACAGTAATAATAAACAATATGTGGTGTATACTTATACAATGGAGTGTTACTCAGCCATTAAAAAAATGAAGTAACGCCATTTGCAGCAACATGGATGGACCTAGAGAATATCATATTAAGTGACGTAAGTCACACAAGAAAGACAAGTATCACATGATATCACTTATATGTGGAATCTTTAAAAATGATACAGGGTTTCCCTGGTGGCTCAGTGGTTAAGAATCTGTCTGCCAATGCAGGGGACACGGGTTCGAGCCCTGGTCCAGGAAGATCCCACATGCTGCGGAGCAACTAAGCCCATGTGCCGCAACTACTGAGCCCACGTGACACAGCTACTGAAGCCCACACACCTAGAGCCCGTGCTCCGTAACAAGAGAAGCCACCGCAATGAGAAGCCTGTGTACCACAACAAAGAGTAGGCCCCACTCACCACAACTAGAAAACGCCCACACGCAGCAACGAAGACCCAATGCAGCCAATAAATTAATTAATTAATTTTTTTAAAATGATACAAATGAACTTACTTACAAGACAGAAATACACTCACAGACATAGAAAACAAATTTATGGTTACCAAAGGGCATAGTGGGTGGTGGGGGGGTGGTGGCTGGGGGAGAGATAAATTAGGAGTTTGGGACTAACATATACACACTGCTATATATAAAATAGGTAAACAGTAAGGACCGACTGTATAGCACAAGAACTATACTCAATATCTTGTTTTTTTAATTAATTATTTATTAGAGTATAGTTGATTTTAAATGTTGTGTTAGTTTCTTCTGTACAGCAAAATGGATCCGTTTTACATATACATATATCACCCCTTTTTCGATTATTTTCTTATATAGGTAATTATAGAGTACTGAGTAGAGTTCCCTGTACTGTACACTAGGTCGTTATTAGTTATCTATTTCATGTGTAGTAGTGTGCATATGTCAATCCTAATCTCCCAATTTATCCCTCCCCACCTTCCCCCCCTGGTAACCATAAGTTTGTTTTTTACATCTGTGACTCTATTTCTGTTTTGTAAATAAGTTCATTTGTATCATTTTTTTTTAGATTCCACATATAAATGATACCATATGTTTGTCTTTCTCTGTCTGACTTACTTCACTCAGCCATATGAAGCCATATGACAATCTCTAGGTCCATCCTTGTTGCTGCAAATGGCATTATTTCATTCTTTTCTATGGCTGAGTAATATTCCATTGTATATATGGGCCACATCTTCTTTATCTGTTCCTCTGGATGGACACTTAGGTTGCTTCCATGCCCTGGCTATTGTAAACAGTGCTGCAATGAACACTGGGGTGCATGTATCTTTTTACTCAATATCTTGTAATAATCTATAATGGAAAAGAATCTGAAAAAGAATATATGTGTGTGTGTGTGTACAACTAAATCACTTTGCTGTACACTTGAAACTAACACAACATTGTAAATTAACTATAATTCAATAAAAAAAGAGGAAAATAACAGTAATTATGAAGGAAGGAGAGTACAAATGCAGGGGGTTTTTAAAATGAATTTCAAATTAAGATATCAGCAACTTAAAACAATCATGTATTTCTATAGACTGCTATAAAAAAACAAAACCTATAATAGATATACACACAAACCAAAAATCTATAATAGATATACACACACACAACAAAAGGACTCCAAACATAACACTAAAGACAGTCATCAAATCACAAGAGAAGAGGACAAAAGAAGAAGAAAGGGAGAAAAAAAGATCTACAAAAACAAATCCAAAACAATTAACATAATGGCAATAAGAACATACATATCGACAATTACTTTAAATGTATCTGGGCTAAATGCTCAAATCAAAAGACATAGAGTGGCTGAATGGGTACAAAAACAAGTCCTGTATATATACTGCCTCCAAGAGACTCACCTCAGATCTAGAGACACACACAGACTGAAAGGGAGGGGATGAAAAAGGTATTCCATACACATGGAAATCAAAAGAAAGCCCGAGTAGCAATACTTATAGGGTAAAATCATGCTCTGTTCTGCATCACCTTTCTCTTTTCTAGTATAAAATGAGGGTAGGACAACAGGCTATGGAGTCAGGTGGACCTGGGTTTAAGTCCCTTCCTGTCCACTGATTAGATGTGAACTTGAGCAAGTGACATAATCTCCCTGTGCCTCATCTTCCTCATCTGTAAAATTGGAAGAAGAATAATACCCGCATCATAGTTTATAAAGCACCAGCCCAGGGCCTATAATATAAAGAGACACAATTTTTCATCATTGTTTTTCTTCTGGACCAAGATGTACACCTTGACTTTCTTCTTTTAATGATAGTTCCCTCCTCACCTCCTGTGATTAAGATGGAATTTTTATTCCTCATGGCTTGGATGAGACTCGGCCTGGGAACTGGCCATCAGCTCAATTTTGGGGTTACTGGTTCCTCCAGTGAAGATCCCCAGACTCTCTCAAGTTCTCAGGTAGAACTCTGAGCACCTGCCCAGCAGTGCCTGAGATACACAGCCTCGTTCCTTTCTCTGAGCCCCTTACTACTGCAGAAAAGTTAGAGCTTAAACTATGCTAGCCACTCTGATTTGTGCACACACCTGGATAAGCATTAAATTCATGGCGTCAGAAAACAAGCATGAAACACCCACTGAAGCCTCCTTACTTTTTTATACTCTTGCTTTTCATGTGCTTTGAGTTGCCAAAGGACATTTTTGTGAAGTTAAAAAAAAAAAAAGTAACGCTAGCATAGTTTGCTCTTGGAAAGAGCTTCTTATGAAAGCTGCAAGCTTTTTGGGGGCTGAAAGACAGAGCAATTGGAAACTCCAAGTGTGACCTCTGGCCCCATCATTTAAGGCTGAATTCTCCTCTCTGAAACACAGTGATGGTCTCCATTGCATAATTTAGACTCCTGGCATGCACTTAAGTCCTATTCATGTGAACAGTAGCTCAGCTTACAGCAAAGGTACAATATGCAGTAGGCTCTGTGGTGTTGTTAGAACAGGGTTGATGAGAGAGAATTTTTCTGTAAATCCTCTATCCACTATGACACCAGCCTGGCACTTGGGAGTGGGAGGACGACGGTGATTAGGACTACATAGGGTGAGCAGAGATGCGTTAACAGTCTATGCAAGTCTCATTTCCCAGATATATGACTGAGAAATGGATCACATCTTACACTAAAAATTTTTACTGCTCTTGAGCAACTTGCCAGGAGCTATTCAAAAGACAGTGACTGTATTAGGATTAAGGGTCTCCAAGACTGAGGAGAACGGGCCCAGCCACGGATTACGTCAGCAATTCTGAGAAAATGATTTTCACTTTTTGTGGCCATGTTTGTGTTTATGTCATCGCTGACGCAGGAAACCAACCTTCTCTCTCTCTCTCTCTCTCTCTCTCTCTCTCAAACTAGTTTTGGTTGTTTGCCCATCAGATCATACACTCACTGAGACTCTACATGCTACAACTTAACTTGGCTGCAAAGATAGCAAAATACAGCATCTTTAAAAATCTGCTGATCTTGAATTGCATAATGTCTGTGGCTTCCCAAAGTCTTTTCCCATCTTCAGCCTGACACAACCAGACCACTGAGTCCTCAGTAGGTGAAATATATATATGGTCACTGAGAAAGAAAACAAGGCCCATCCCATGGCTACTTCTCTCTTCCCTCTGCTTTTGCTCCATGGATGACTTCCTTCCTTTATTTATTTATTCAGTTGTTTCAAATTTCATTTCAACAAATAAATTCATTCCAATATTCCCATGGTTTCAGCTATGCTAATGGCAGCCTGGCTCCCTCTTCTAACCTCCAAAAGTGTATCGCTATCTGCTGAACGCACACCTCTACTTGGTTGTCTTACAAGCACCCCAAGGTTAATACTTAACTCATCCTCTTCCCTCCTCCTCTTCCTGAATTTCCAACTGATGGAATGCTATCAGCACATTTTGCCCAAGCCAGAAAAACAGAGGTAATGATTGATTCTCCAGCTCCATCACTCAACTTATACAACTGCTTAATAAATCTTACTCATTCTGCCTGTTAATATCTCTTAATCCTATTTGTTTTTTCCTATTGTCACCTTAGCTCAAGCCAGTATCGTGTCTTAACCTGGATCACTGTATCAGCCTCCGATCAGTTCTCCCTGCCTTGATTCTTGTCCACTTCCAATGATTTCATGCAAGTAAGAGTGATCTTTCTGAAATGTGACTGTGTCTGACTGTGTCACTCACTGTGAAAATCCTTCAGTGGCTCTCCATGGCCCTCAGTCCAAGCTCCTTTGGCTTAAAAAGCTTTCCATAATCTGACCCTTTTATACGTATGTAGCTCCATCTTTCATCACCGTCTGCCTACTTTCACCCTCTAACTCACTCTCTCGCTCCATGCGTACGTGCATGGCACTCTCGCTTCTGAAACTACCCTCCTCTTCTCCACCTATTTCTCTTTATCCAGCACTGAGCTGGTGGAATATCCTCCAGGGAGACTTCTAGGATTACTCTCCTCCCTCATTAGACTGTGGCCTCCTTAAAGACAGGGCCCATGTCTTCCTCATTTTGGAATCTGCAGTTCCTAGCAGAGGGCCTCTCACACGGTTCTCAATCAAAGTTCAAAGATTGAATGAGAAACTTGATCTCAATGTACTACAGTTGGAAGGGCAGCCCTAAGGGCTGCTCACCAACTTGCTCAAAGTCTTCATGAAAAAATAACTGCTTGTGTCCTCCTGGGTTCTCCCAGCATCCAGAAGAGGGTATGCAATTAGATCCCTATCGATTATAGGCTGTGAGCCACGCAAACCCCCTTCACCCTTCCGAAAACTCTCAATAGCTCTGTTTCACTTTGCAGGTGGGATAATCGAGGCAAGAAGGTTGGTAGCAAGACAAAACTACCACTGAGTCTTGAGCAAGTCTGTCTTCATATGTTATCAACTGAAACCTAATGGGAATACAGGAACCAGCACTTGATTTATTTTGAAAGAGAAAATGCCAGAATATTTTTATCAGAATTCGGGAAGGACAGATAAGCAAAATGCAGAAAGCTAACGCCAATCCCAAATGAGAATAGAAATTCAAAGAATCATAATAAAGTTACTATTAATAAAAACATCTCACATTTATCTCATTTAATACTCACACTAACCCTATCAGGTAAGTACTACATCGATCTCCATTTGTCATAGGAAGAAACTGAAGCTCAGAGATACTCAACACCTTGCCCAGGGCCACACACACGAGCAGCAGGGTCAACATTTGAACAAAGGTCTTCCTGATTTCACAGTCTGTATTCTCCATCATTGACCTCTGTCGCCTCTCCAAAAAAATATTTTATATGTTCATTATCCTGTGATAAACCATAATGGAAAAGAATATTAAAAGGAATATGTATAGGGCTTCCCTGGTGGCGCAGTGGATGAAAGTCCGCCTGCCGATGCAGGGGACACGGGTTCGTGCCCCAGTCCGGGAAGATCCCACGTGCTGCAGAGCGGCTGGGCCCGTGAGCCATGGCCGCTGAGCCTGCGTGTCCGGAGCCTGTGCTCCGCAGCAGGAGATGCCACAACAGTGAGAGGCCCGCGTAACGCAAAAAAAAAAAAAAAAGAATATGTATATATGTATGTGTATATATATATATATATATATAACTGAATCACTTTGCTGTACACCTGAAACTAATACAACATTGTAAATCAACTATATACGTCAATTAAAAATTTTTTTTAATTCAGGATGATTTTTCCTTTACATGTAGCCAGTGCAATACATAACAACTATCTAATGAATGAAAATGAGAGAGTGAAAAATCCATCTAGAATTCTCTGCTGATTCATGTTCAGATTTCTTTTGTTCACAGAACAGATTCCCCAGGGATCCCCGGGCCAAACTGAACAGCATCTCTTGAAATTTTTTTAAGAAAAACCTAACCTTTGCCCATATTGGACACGAACATGATGCAAATACATTGTATTTCTTGGTTCTGCAAACCTCTGAGGCAGTGCAGTTCAACAGAACGCTCTGTGATTATGGAAAAGCTATATAACTGCACCGTCCAGTACAGAATAGCCACATGTGGTTGTCCAGGACATGAAATGTCACTAGTGTGATTGAGGAACTTAATTCTAAATTTTATTTAATTTTAATTAATTTACATTTAAACAGCCATATGGGACCATTAGATAGCAAAGAAGTTTCATTCAACAGTTATTTATTGAGCATCCACGAGTTAAATGTTAGTGATAAAGCAAGATGAAAAACAAAGCAATCCCTTGTTTTCATGGAGCTTATAGTCTAATAAAGATGATATCAATCATAAAGAAGATGTGGTACATATACACAATGGAATACTACTCAGCCATAAAAAAGAATGAGGTAGTGCCATTTGAGGCAACATGGATGCAGCTAGAGATTATCATACTAAGTGAAGTAAGTCAGAAAGAGAAAGACAAATACCATATGGTATCACTTATATGTGGAATCTAAAACATGGCACAAATGAACCTGTCTACAAAACAGAAACAGACGCATGGACACGGAGAACAGACTGGTGGTTGCCAAGGGGGAGGGGGTTGGGGGAGGGATGGAGTTTGAGGTTGGGGTGAGCAGATGTAAGCTATTACATATAGAATGGATAAACAACAAGATCCTACTGTATAGCACAGGGAACTATATTTAATATCCTATTATAAACCATAATGGAAAAGAATATAAAGAAAGAATGTATATATATGTATAACTGAATCATTTTGCTGTACAGCAGAAATTAACACAACATTGTAGATCAACTATACTTCTATAAAAAACTTTTTTAAAAGATAGATATCAAACAAGTAATTATACCAATAAAGATAAAATGACATTGGTGGTTATAAAGCCAAGTGTTATAGAGCAAAGCTATAGAGTCTACTGAGACCTGGTCTGAGTGGCTTAGGGAAGTTTCCTGAAGGAGGAATGTTCAGGTTGAGATCTGAGGGATGGGTACATGTTGACCAGGTGAGACCCTTCCAGGTAGAGGGAATTTTGTGGCAGAAGTTCTGAGACAGGTGGCAGCATGAGCCGTCAGGGGAACTGAGAGGGGGCAGCGGTCTGGAGTGCCAGAGCCTGGTGGGTGGGTGCAGGGAGTAGTGGTGGGGTGGTCCAGGTCACACGCCACCAGGTCTCATGAAGCTGCACTGAAGCTTTTGGTCTTTGTACCAAGAACCGTGTGAATATATGGAATTATCTTTGGCTGGGAGCGGGGAGAGGTGGGAGGAGATGACATCGTCAGGTAACATAATACTGTCTGAGGTGCGGCGATGTGGGAAAGGCTATGCAGATGCAGGGAGGCCTGGAAGGAGTCAGTAGATCAGGGATGGACTCAGTGAACACGGGAGCTCAAGATCCAACGCGCGGGCATCTATGTCTCTGGATTCACCATGTCACTGCATTCACTGCCTTCTGTATTTTGCAGCCAGGATGAGGCTGAGAGCCCACAGAGTGGACTCCCAGGGTCAATCCTGCCCCTACTTACTAGCTCTGTGATTTTCCCAAGCTGCTAACCCTCTCTGAGAATATAGTTCCCTCGTGTATAAAGTATATCCTGGTGAAGTTGCTGAGAACTGAGGCATAGGGTGTGCGGAAAGTACTCTACAAATTCTCATCCTCACACCTGTCAGTGTGATTTTTATATCACTCGCCCAGGGATAGGTTCATTGGATATTATGGATGATGGGTTGTCCTTTTCTAGAAAGCCTAGAAGTATCTGAAATGCAAGATAAGCTCTCTCCTATCCAAATTATCATAAGAACTTAATTAGCTGAAGATACAATGGAATGTAAATCAAACATTGAGCATGAGCTATGTAGCAACACTGAGAACTTGTGGGTTGCCCTGGACTTTGAATGCCATTCACCTTGGCCTCAATCACCAACTCTGTTCCTTCCACCCTCCTGCCCGCTCCCACTGAATCTATTTGTGTGTGTGTGTGTGTTCTCGTGCACAAGCATGCACACTCAAGCACATGATTCAGACCACCAGCTGCCCACTCATTTTAACATGTGTTATTAATGTGATATATGTATATATATCCTTCACTATTAGTTAAAAACAATGATTTTTTAAAAAACCAATGCAGCATATAGACGTCCAATGTTTTGTGCCTACCTTCATGAGCAATATGGTTTTACCTTAAGTGAAACTAAAACCATGAAATAATGCTTTTACATTGGGAAATAATGCTTTACAATGGGAAACAAAACAGAACAAAATAAAACAAGCAAACAAAAAAACCTCTGTGGAAGGGGCTGCCTCCAGTCTTGGGTGAACATATAACATACCACCCTTCCCAAGATACTTTTGAGAGTGAAGGGGGGATGCTGTTAATAACTAAGATGGTCCCCCTTCTCATCCTTCACCCAGGGCCAGCCTTCCTGTGGCTACGCACATGTTGGATCACAGGCCTGGGCAGGAACCCTCCACTGCTTGACCATGCTGAACCACTTTTATCCTTTGCCACGGCTGGCACATCTTACCAGTTCTCACTCGGACATCCCCTCTGCAATCAACTAAAGGTCTGTGTCCCGCCCCCCCCCCATTCATATCTTAAAATCCTAACCCTAATGTGATGGCATTGGGAGGCAGGGCTTTGGGAGATCATTAGATCATGATAGTGAAGCCCTCGTGCTTGGGATTAGTGTCCTTATAAAAGGGACCCCAGAGAGCTTTGTAGCCCTCTTTCTGCCATTTGAAGACACAACAAGAAGTCTGCAACCTCACCAGAGCCCAACCAAGTCCTCACCAGAACCCAACCATGCCAGTATCCTGATCTTGGGCTTCCAGCCTCCACAATTGTGAGAAAGAAATTTTTGTTGTTTATAAGCCATCCAGTCTATGATACTTTGTTAGAGCAATCCAAACCAAGACACCCTCCTTTACCCTATGCTAAGAATCCACCTGCTATGCAAGGGGTGCTGCTTGGCTAAACTGCTTATGGACCACAACTCCTTGGGGTGAACCTTTCATTTTTGTATGATTTTTTTAAATTATTTACTTATTTATTTTATTTTTGGCTGCGTTGGGTCTTCGTTGCTGCACGCAGGCTTTCTCTAGTTGCGGCGAACGGGGCTACTCTTTGTTGCAGTGCGCGGGCTTCTCATTGTGGAGCACGGGCTCTAGGTGCACAGGCTTCAGTAGTTGTGGCACGTGGGCTCAGTAGACGTGGCTCGCGGGCTCTAAAGCGCAGGCTCAGTAGTTGTGGTGCACGGGCTTAGTTGCTCCACAGCATGTGGGATCTTCCCAGACCAGGGCTCGAACCCATGTCCCCTGAATTGGCAGGAGGATTCTTAACCACTGCACCACCAGGGAAGTCCCTGGGGTGAACCTTTTAAAGGTTGCAAGAAAATTTAATAAGCTTACTGAGCCTCTTCTTTTTGCTTTCCTCTCCCTTCCCAAATATCCTTACCCTCTCAGTTTTCCTTTCCCTTGGGAGAGTCATTTCCAGTTTCCCTTCGTGGCTACTCTTTCCAACCAGCCTCTGACAACTCTCCTTTACAATGCTCTCCACCCAGGGGCAGTCACAGCCTCAGGGGTGGTGGGAAACAAGCTGCACACACACAGCATAATTCAAGATGGTGAGTGTTCAGTACCACCTTCGTGAAATAAACAATAATAAGCATAGAGGCAAAAATAAATCTAGGAAGACTTCATGAAGGATGTGAGACTGAACCAGACCTTTAAGGATATGTACAGATGGGAGTGGGGAGGACTCTCCAAGACATATAAATGTACAGGCAAAGGCCAGGAGCAGGAACAGGCAAGAATCACAACTAGAATTACTTGGTTAGAGCCTCTGAGGGTGGTGAGTCCAAACCCCAGCATCAGCTTCAGAGCCTATGTTTTCACCCTCAGTAACTTACACCTCCTTTCAGGGGTTCTCCACTGATTTCTGGACTCTTAACCTTCCACCTCTGCTTCATGTCCAGAACAACAAGAGAGGCTGAGACACTTTGCAAGTCCAGTTTCCTCCAGACAAACCCACAGAAGAATTTCTAGGCGAGGAGGTTCCCCTCCATACCATCTCTGTGATACATGTGGTCATTGTTGGCAAAGAGAGGCCATCCAGAGATGCTCTGTGAGATGTGAGGAGACAGGAAGGGGCTCTAGGAAGAGAAGTATCAATAGAAGAAATGCAGGTGACAAGGGAAGGTAGCGGGAACCTAAAACTAAGTCAAGGGGCTACTCCGTGCTGGGCAGGAGAAAAGGAATTTTAGACTCTCTCAGCCTTCATAACCTGTGCAGTAGGTATTGTTAGTCTCGTGTGATTTGTGAGAAAGTCTCAGAGAAGACAAAAAAAAACTGCTCTGAGTCTCACGGTTGAGATGAGGCAGGGGAGGTTTGTGTGAACCTTTTGCATCTTACCCATCTGCTTCTATAATGATGGGTGAAGCTCGGCATGGGGACGGTGTGGAGATCTGGAAGAGGGAAGGGAAGAGGCATCTGTGCACCTCACCAACTAATGAGAAAGCAGACTGTTGGAGAAGAATCATTTACTCAGATGGGCGTCATCTTCAGGTTCTGTCAGGAAGTAAAGGTTGTTTTGCTTTTGTTCTGCTTTTTTTGTTTGTTTGTTTTTTGTCTTTTTGGAATGAAAACCAAAAGCACCACATATTTTATCAAAATCATACAGCTATTCCTTGTGATAAGAAAACCTATCACACAAAACATTGCTTTATCAAAATGCATTAAAGTAGCAAATTATTTTTATTTTGCCTGAGTATATAAATTACTAAATGTTTCTAGTTTCTCTATCAAGTGTCATGTGAATGCTATTATCTTGCCCCAGTTCCCTGAGCCTTATATTAGATATTATCTAGCATTCAGAGTGGAAAATCTAAAACAAAAATCTGGGGTCAAACAATATTGCGCTGAAAACCAGCACCTGGCCTGAATGCCCACAATCTCAGGGTTGTTCAGTGATTCTCTTGATGTCTACGTTTTTTAAAACAGTTCTGTGGATTTTTATTTGAATTCTGAAATAGCAATAGGAGAGAGGTAAATCTCAAAGGTCTGATGTTGTCTTGGATCCATAGTTTTTCATATTTTCCTTCAACTCTTCAGGTGGATAAAACAATAACAAACATCTTTTTAAAATCTCACTAAGAGATAATCCCATTGAGTTGGCCACACAGGTGGCTATGGGCAGCATACACACAAGTCATGCAGCGGTGCTCCCTCTTAATAGGGAGCAACAACTACCAGCCCTCGTGATGAATCTCAAGCCCTCCTCTTCTGATTCCAAGTGGAGGCATCACATTTCGACCATCCAACCCCTGTCTCACTCCTTCTTATAACTAGAAGAGCCTGCAGAGACCATTGCTGGCCTCCTTCGGAGGTATGGGCTGATGCCCAAGGATGCAGAGACTATGGGTTCTTTCCAGCAGCCCCTGGACTTAGTGGACCAAGCTGTGGACTCATGATTCAAGGGCTTATTCACAGGAGCTGTGCAAAATAAAGAGAGGTCCAGTTCATCCAAAGCTGCCTTAAAGAGCCTACAAAATATAAAAATGAAGTCCTCCTGGCCCCCAGGGAGGGGGATAGAAACTGTGTTTGGGGAACAGGGGGCTCTCGATAGGGTACAAGAGCATCTCCTGGGGGTAGAGTGATTTTTATTTGATTCAGACTGGAAATAACAGTTCCTGGCATCATGCAAATGAAAGTACCAAGGAGTCTTTCTTACATGAAAATGTGGCAAGTTGGCTTCTTTTCAGAGTAGCTAAGTAGGAAAATATACAAATTAGGTTAGAGAATGATTGGCTAAATAGAAGAAAAACTATTTGGGTTTCCAAAATTACATGTTTTGAAAAATATTCAGTGTGTCTAAAAAATAATAGAGGACCAAAAGTAATGATTTAGCCCTAAATCACCTTAGAGATAAAAGTAAGTAAAGATACTTCTGGCTAGTGAGTTTGCATGTGAATATAAGTGTGTGTATCCGTGTGAACATGTATAAACTTTGTCTCCCAACTAGATAGTAAATCTTTTGAAGACAGAGGCTCTTATATCTGGGCTGAGTTGGAATCAAATAAATTTGTATTGATTCATTAAGATCTACTTCTCTCCCAGTCTTTCTTTTCTTTAAAACGGTACTATTTTCCCCGTCTACATATTAGAAACTCTGATGAAATACAAACTACTAGAGTACAGAGACCACTTACTTATTCATCTCTTTTGGTTCCCTAATTCCATAACACTAAGCACACCCTCAAATAATCCAGACCTCTCTGTTCTCTCTCTCTCATGCACACATACACATACATTCAAATCTTTTATAAGGAAGGCTTAGCACAGCTAATCAATACATATTTACAGAAACACTTTTGAATACAGACTACATCCATGAAAGTAATGAGAACTCAAAGAATTCCCACCAAGAAGTGGAATGGTTTGAGTTTCTGATTGTGGATTCCTACATCACGAAAAGTAGTCACGAAAATTGTAATGCAACCGGTCCATTGGAATAAAAAGGGAAATATAATCCATGTTGGCTGTTTTTCTACCTCTAAGTGTATCTATATATTTTCTTTCTTCCTTTCATATAAACAAACATGCATTGAGCACTTATATATATAAGACACTACTATGTAACAGTGGCTAACAGAAAAGAT
Source organism: Delphinapterus leucas (assembly GCF_059928025.1). Lineage (NCBI taxonomy): Eukaryota > Metazoa > Chordata > Mammalia > Artiodactyla > Monodontidae > Delphinapterus > Delphinapterus leucas. Next base: position 98,796,007 of record NC_143134.1, read on the forward strand.
TTATACAGGTGTCTACACTTAACATGTCCAGGAGGAGAGGGATAAAGTAATATGGCTGGCAGAAAGGGCTGGGAGTGTCAAGACTTTAGAACACGTCCAGGTTCTGCCACTTCCGTGCTGTGTGACCTTAGGTAAGTCACTTAACAACAATCCTGAGCTTCAGTTTCCTTCTGTGTAAAATAGGAATAACAGGACCCTACAGCATTTTCACAAGACTCATAGAAAATCATGAAAGTGACTTGCAACCATTAAAGCACGTAAAATGTTAACTAAAATATGATTTTGCAGACAATGGCATATCTACTGCATTCACTGAATGGTTAATATTGGAACACTGGCCATCCTGGGCTCAGATTTGGCCTGCACTGTGTCTTTAGAACTTTGAAAGCATCACCAAGATTTAAAACTCAAATTCAGTTTCCATTAAAAAAAATTTGGAAAATCTAATGGACTAAAATTGAGCAGCTGTGCCACTATCAGATGGAAGAGCTACCAGGTGGTTAGCCACAGTCCCCACTATTCCCTTTTGCTTACACAAGTTACAAATCACTATAAGAAAAGAGAGACAGAGGTAAACACAACAAAAGAGGGGATGCTAGTGGCAGATGCTGGGTATTAAGGAGAGAACATTTGCAGCTGAGAGGGCTAGGAGAGCTGCCTGGAAGAAGTGATATTTGAGCCATACTTTGAAGATCATGTAGAAATGAGAGAAGAAAACATGAATTCCAGGCAGAGGAAATGGTGTGAAAGAAAGTATGATGGCAAGCAACCATGGCACGGGAATTGGGAAATGGGAACCACCATCTGAATTAAGAGAAAGGTTTGTGCAGGATATCCATTTATCTATCAAATATTTATTGAGAATCTGTGTGTCAAGTTCTGGAGATACAGAAATGAGTAAGACAGACACTTGAACCTGCCTTCTCAGAGCTTACCATCTAGTGAGGGAGACAAAGAAGTGGGGAAAATGTAGTTGGACTGATTCCTGCCGCATTCTGGAAGGCCTTTGATATCAACCAGGAAAGTCACAGAATCCCTTAATCTCTGCAGAATGGACTTGGTACTCAAGAGTTAGGATCATGAGTTGCAGCTGTGAGTCCTGCTTTGCTACAAATCCCCTGTGTGTCCATCAACTGTTGACCATACTCATTCACATAGAGATAAGATCAATGTTAGCTACTTCCCAGCATCTTCAGAATGATGACAGTAGAAAAGAGAAGTAAAAGTGTGTTGAAATGCAAAATAAGGTATGCAAATGCACGTTAGTATCACTATTTCTCTGGTCTCCAGGGATCATGTTATAGGCTGTACTGATAACCTCACATCAGAGAGACAGCAGAAATGATTGCTCAGAACTATTTGTGGATAATGGAAGATGCGGTAGAACTAGTGTGAGCGTGGGCCTTGTAACAACACAGACCTAAATTCAAATTTCATCTTCACCGTTTGCTACCTGTGTAACTTTGGATATGACATAACCTCTTTAGGCTTTTCTCACCTATAAATTATATCTATAATATCTTTTTCCTAAGGCTGTCATGAGACTAAAATGAAAGAATTTATGACAGTGCCTGGTACACAGTAACTATTCAATAAATGGCAATAAAGGTTATTTTCATTACAGCTCACCTAACTTTCCTAAGATGATAGGAGTTGATTGTAGAATCAGGGAATCACAGAACTAGAAGTGATCTCAAAAAGTGTTTTTCTCTTCCTGAGAGTATGGTCTTGCACATCTTATTCCAGTATTTCTCACTCCAAAGCTGTGATCCTACTTATATATTACCAAGTTTCCTCTTAAATTTAAACCCATTTTATCTTTTTTAACTTCTCTGTAGACTAACAAGACTAGAGAAAGAATAAGTTGGACAAGACTAAGGTCTAGCGTGACCAATTTTCCTAGTTTGCCTGACACTGAGGGGCGTCCCAGGACACTGGAGGTTCAGCACTAAAACGAGGACAGTCCTGGGTAAACAGGGTGAATTGGTCTCTCTACTTCACCTAATGTAGAATTTTTATCTCTGGTTAAGCCGGAAAAGCCAACAGCCATACAACACACTACATTCTATTTCTTACTATAAACAAATAGACAACCAAGAGTCATAAGCAACTATAGGCAAACATCCCTTATAGACTAGTATGCACACTACCACCTTTCCCCCTTAAATAAACATTTTTTTTTGTCAATCAGCTAGGACTCTGATGGCATAGATGTGCACTGCCAGGACCCTACCCTCTGTTTTGGTGGTGCTTGTGACCTTGGAAGAAAGGTAGTCTTCCCTTCCTTATATCTCTGATGCTGTTTCAGATGGTGAATCTGACCGCTCCATGCCAGATGGTTTTCAAATGAACAGCCCATCCTCAAAGTCCATAGTGAGGGGTTTGTTTTTGTGTCTTGTCTTATCAAATCTGGATCAGAATAAAATCGTGCACCTCTCTTACCTCGGTGACTGTGTATGATCTTTGTCTCCACTGGTTCAGGCTGAAGTCAAGTTCTTCTGTCGATATTTCTGCCTGGTTAATGGAAGTCCTCTCTTCTTTGGCTGGGACACTCTAAGCACTTCACTGTGTGGCCTGCAAACCAAATCATGATGGCTGAAGGCACTGAGCTTCTCCAATAAGTCTTCTGGATCTTCCTTCCAAAATTCCTGCTTCCATTGATGAACACTTTTTTATAAACTCAAAATAACTTGGGCAACTTTTCTTGCATTGGGATTTTCCTTAATTTTTCACACAGAGACAAAGCCTTGAAGTCAGTCAGGATAATGACTGGTTACAGAGGGAATGAGAAACATTCCCTCTAGAATGCCCTCGATTCCTTAGAGAATTATGGGAAATGTTCCAATAGTATCCAGTGGTCATTTAGTTTTTCCAGTAATTGAATGACTCACAGTGGCAGAAACCAGGTCCTCAAGAAGTGTTACATCATCCCCTTGTGATAAACAAAGAGAAGCTTCTTAGTGAAGCTGTGCAAACCCAATTCTCAGCAGCATCAGCCACATAATCAGAGTAATATTGAGGAATAATCTTGATTTTTAAACCACTGAAAAACAGACCTTTAAAAAGATGTATGTAGAAGATATTATGACAAATGACAAACAGCAGAAAAAACTGCAACATCTGTGACATACAAGTAGTATGGTTTCCTTAATATATGAAGAGCTCTTATAATTCAATAAGAAAGAAAATTAACAACCCAATAGAAAACTGGATAATGATCACAAGTGAGCTTCTTCACAGGATACACAAATGTCTAGAAAGCATTTGAAAATCTGTTCAACTTCACTAAAAGCAAGTATGCAAATAAAAACAGAATATTTTCACCTCTCAGTGGACAAAAATCAAAGCTTTATAAGACAGCACATTAGTAAAAATGTGCCAGTACTTTCTCAAAATGTTCCTTAAAGTATTAAGGGTGCAGTCTTTTTAAAGAGCAATGTAAATGTTCAAAACCTATAATAAAGCAATAGTAGAAATTTATTTTAAGATGAACTTGTATACAATGATATACACAAAAATGTACATTGAAACATTTTGAAACAGCGAAGGAGTAGGCATATACTAAATGTTCATCAATTAGAAATTATTAAATAAATATTATGGACTGAATATTTTTGTGTGCTCAAATTCATATGTTGAAATCCTAACCTATGATGATTTCAGGAGGTGGGGCCTATGGGAGGTAATTCGGTCATGAAGGTGAGGCCCTGATAAATGGGATTAGTGCCCTTATAAAAAGAGACACAAGAGAGCTTGCTTCCTCTTCCTCTCTGCTTTCTGCCATGTGAGGATACATGGAAGAGACAGCTCCCTCTGTAAACCAGGAAGAGGACCTTCCTCAAGAAACCGACACTGCTGGCATCCTGATCTTGGACTTTATAGTCTCTAGGACTGTGAAAAACAAAAGTTGTTTAAGCCACCAAGTCTATGAGGATTTGTTATAGAAGACATAACTGACTAAGACAGGCACATAAAGAGATGCAGTGATGGTGGGACTTCCCTGGTGGTCCAGTGGTTAAGACTCCACGCTTCCACTGTAGGGGGTGCGGGTTCGATCCCTGGTCGGGAAACTAAGATCCCACATGGTGCGGCCAAAAAAAGAGAGAGAGAGAGAGAGAGAGAAGAGAGAGATGTAATGATGGAATACTATACAGCTACTATTAAGAATGAGATAGATCTATATGTACTAAATTTTTAACTAAGAAGAGCAAGTAGAGAAGGATGTGTGTAGCATGCTCCTATTTGTGAAAAACAGGGAATATAAAACTAGATACAGACACAAATAGAGATAGACATATACACCACACTAAAATGTACTTCTATAAATCTAGGAAATTCTGAGAAGGCACACAAAAATCTATGATAAGCTACCTTTTGGAAAGTAGAATTTGAGGTCAGAGTGAGAGGGAGACTCCTTTCTATCTTATATCCTTTTATACTAACAGTTTTTAATTCTTTCTGAAAGGTATTAAGATAATAGCACAAATTGAGCCAGCTTCTGTGCTACATCTACTTATAACCACTAATAGAAAGAGTTAATAATTACTAAATACCTCAATGCCTTGCTGTGTGTCTTCTTTATGTATCATTCTCCATGCATCTCTCATTAGTAGCGCATATCACCCTGTAGAGCTATTGCATGTCGGAGGGCTGCTTCCCCCAATTGCCTGTGATCTCTAAAGGATAAGCTGGTGACGTTTCATGGGATGGGGTGGGGTGCTGATCTGGCCTCCAGCTCTGCCACTTAACATATCACAGTTCCTGTTTTACAGATGAGGAACCTAAAGTTCAGGGAGAGGACAAAGGAATTGTTGCCTCAAGTCACACAGCCAGTTAGCAGTTGAATCATGATCAGGATATAAGGCTCCTTCCCCCAGTCCTACTTCTACTTTGAAGTGACTGGGGAATGCCTGAAGCTTTAGAAGAAATATTGACCTGGCATCAACGTGGTACAAGAACAGAGATTCAGATTTTCCTTCTGAAAGACTGATCATCTCATAACCTTTCCTAATTCCAAGGACAGAATTGCACAGGTCAATGGTTGGAGTGGTGATGTTTCCTCTTATTGACCCCCAGAAATACAGTTACAAAGGTCTTGTGTGATGGGACAAGGCAGTATAGTTGGCAGAAGTGCCAGGGAGTTCAAGACTACAGAATGGATCTAGGTTCTGCCACTTTCTTGCTCTGGACCTGTGAACAAGTCACTCAACATTCCAGAACTTAAGATTCCCCTTCTGTAAAACAGGGTAACAGCAGTGCGCAAAGTTTTCACGGGACTCAGATAAAATCATGCAAACGACTTGCAAATTGTAAAGCACTATAAAAAGTGAATTTAAAGAATTATTTCACAGACAATAAGCACATCTACTTGTATTCACTGAATTGTTGATACTGCAAGACTTTGGAGACCGTCCAAGGCCAGCCTAGGATCAAATCTGGCCTTCACTGGGTCTTCAACATTTGAAACGAGTTGTCAACATTTAAAACTCAAATTTCAGATATTTTTTAAAATCTGGAAGAACTTTAGACCTACATTCTAGCATGATAATAATGAACTAAAAGTGAATAGATGCGCCTCATTCAACATGACATATAGAGGGCTTCCCTGGTGACGCAGTGGTTAAGAATCCGCCTGCCAATGCAGGAGAAACAGGTTCAATCCCTGCTCCAGGAAGATCCCACATGCCGCAGAGCAACTAAGTCCGTGCACCACAACTACTGAGCCTGCGCTCTAGATCCCATGTTCCACAAGAGAAGCCACCGCAGTGAGAAGCCCACGCACTGCAACAAAGAGTAGCCCCCACTCGCCGCAACTACAGAAAAGCCTGCACACAGCAACGAAGACCCAACACAGCCAAGTAAATAAATAAATTTATTAAAAAAAAAAAAACAGGACATGTAGCGTCGTCCCTAGGTATCCACGGGGGATTGATTCCAGGACTCCCACGAATATCAAAATTCACAGATGCTCAAGTTCCATATATAAAATGGTATAGCATTTGCATATAACCTGTGCATATCCTCAGGTATACTTTAAATAATCTCTATATAGTAGTTTTGTGGGTTTTTTGTTTTTGTTTTTTTTTATAGAGTTTTTATTACCACATGTTCACTGGCCCAATCAGTTTATCAGAAACTTGACTTCAGTAGGGTGGTAACATCACATGGCAATAAATCTTGCAGGAGCCGTCCCGCTGTCAGTAGAACCTGGTTAAGGTTCTGACAGGACTCTCTGGAAGATAACCCCGAACTGGACTTCTCTATCCCACAGAAGCCAACAGGCCCACAAAATAAGACACTTCTGTGTGTGTGTGTGTGTGTGTGTGTGTGTGTGTGTGTGTTTTATGAGTAGATAAGTGTATTAGAATTACACAATAAGTAAGAAAATGAGATAAAAATGTATCCCCACAATTCCTCTACTCAAAGAGTATAATATAGAGATAAATGGGTTGACTCAGCTCTAAAAATGGAAGTTTGTGATTTATGGATGCATTCATATACTCATTTATTCATTCATTCAACAACTATTTACTGAGTGCCTAATATATTCCTGGCACTTGCCAAGACTCCTGGAAAAAAACATAAACTCAGCTCCTGTCCCAACAAGCTTACTTAACTCTTCCATTAACTACCTGTACAACTAAACAACGGGACTCAATCTCTCTTTCCATCTCAATGCCTTCACCTTAAAGTACACGTTTCTGCGATTTTGGTTAGCCTAAGTGAGTTTTGTATGGGTGGAAACGTATTAAACTATGTCAGTGAGCAACAGATATTCAATCAACATTGGCCCGAGCTGAGTCCATCACTGTACAGAGAAGGCCCTGAGGCCCAGCTGGTTAGGAAACTTGCTCAGATGGGCAGCTAGCTGTTGGCCGCGCCAATTCCCAACAGCACTGCTGTCACCACCATCAGCAGAGCCCAGTAGACCTTCAGACCCCTCAGCCACACCAGGATACCTTCTTTGGTTTCAGCCCAATTATTTTATAGTCCTTCTTCTGCTGTCTTTGAGTTCTGCATTTGTAAGATGGAGTGCTTAGGTTATGCCTGTAAAATGCGTGCTTTCCTGGATTTAAAGATTCTCTCTGCACTCGTGGTTTGCTCATAATTGATCGACTGCCAAAGCTTCACCTTCACTTCAGGCACTCTGATTTGAATTTGGGGTTATTAATTAAATATCACAAAAAGAACTTCAACTTACATGGTTTCTTTCCTTCACGCTTTAGAAAAGGGAATTCTGTATTCAGTACCGCTGAATTCAGGTGCTCTGTGGACATGGACAAGAAAAAGTTACATCTTCGTTTCCATCAACTGCTAACTGAAATTTAACATTACCTTCAGATATAAACGTAGGGAACAGGCTGTAGTAGTCTTAGAATTTTGTCACAATTCAAGTCACAGGTATGTTTATATCTACATAATGGTTGTTGCAGGTTTCTTGAAATAGCTTATGAGCTCACCACTGCTTTGAAAGTAAGGTACTTGTTTGGGTCCAGCTTCAGGTATTTTTATTTAATATGTTAATAGAAGCACATAAATTACCATAGCACAAATTTGATTTTTTAATACTTTGATAACTTTAAAATAAATGTTTTCCTTTGTTATTCTGTGTATTTTATTTTATACATTTAGAAACACTAATCTAAAAAAAAGAGTCTATCATCTCCTCCAGATTACCAAAAGGATCCATTGCCACAGAATGTTTAAGAATTCTTGCTTTTAGAGCAATGGTTCTCAGTCGGAGATGATTTTGTCCCTGTCCCCTGGGTACATGTCTGGAAACAGTTGCTACTAGCATTGAATGGGTAGAGTACAGGGATACAGCTAAACGTTCTACAGTGCACAGCACAGCAACCATGCACAAAGAATTATGCCCAAATGTCAATCGTGCTGAGTTTGAGAAACCCTATTTGGGAGCAACATACAACAAAAGGCCAAAAAGTTGCTAGTCTCTCCATTCCCACTGAATTCCCACTTAGAGTCATCTGTTTTGATATTCTTGCCCTCCATTTGAGTAATCACATAGAGGAAGTAGGTTTGTTTTTGTTTTTAATTCTTGTACCCACCCCATCTCCAAGTATTACAAGTTGCCCTAGATCTGTGAGCAAGAAGCTCTGAACAGGATGAGTTATGAGTATTGAAGAATTTATTGGACCAACTTCTTACAAATGTAAGCAAGGAGTCAGTGAACCACAAACAAAAGCACGATGGTCCATAAGCCCTTTGTCTAGATACCAAGGCCTTGTATTGACTGTATGGTTAATTTAGTGCTTTCCTCAAGGGTGACCTCTTTTAAAAGGGCTCCCTTCAAGGCTAGGAGGGCAGCAGGAGGGAAGGAGGAGGGAAGGAGACCAAGTATCTTCTCTATCCAGGCACTAGTAATAACAACATGGGACACAAGTGAACCAGCCATCTGCCATGTTTTCCCCCTCTCCCCTTAGTAATATATTCATCTTCAAAGGAAAATCTTTCATACGTCAATTTTTAAAAATAAATTTCTCCAATGAAAGAGCAGAGATTGAATACTACAGGATAATAAAAAATAAAAAGTACAAAGGGTAGAAGTCAGAATAGCATTTTTAAAACTTTTGTAGGAGAAGCCTTGACAAGTAGCTGCTTTTCGCCTGGGCATATTTTACATTACCCATCCAGGCTGTGAGTAACACTCCTCTCTGCTTGGAGGTTCTGAAAAACATCTGGCTTGGTCTGGCAGAGACCAGCCTTACTGGTGAATCTCTCTTGCTATGTAATACCAAAACATAGGACCAGAAACTGATGTCCCAGGACAGTATAAAGGCAAAAGGTAGATCAGGAACTTCTCGTGAGTAAACAATACAACTCCAAGTGTGCTGGTGTGATGGTTAATTTTACGTGTCAGCCTGGCTGGATCACGGGGTGCCCATATATTTGGCTAAATATTATTTCTAGATGTGTCTGTGAGGGTGTTTCCAGATGAAATTAGCATTTGAATCAATGGACTCAGTAAAGCAACTTGCCCTCCTCAATGTGGTGGGTATCATCCAATCCACTGAGGGCTCAAACAGAACAAAAAGGCAGGCGAAGGAAGAATTTGGCCCTTCCTGCCTGAGCTGGGAAATTGATCTTCTCTTGCCTCACAGCTTCAGATTCTCAGGCCTTTGGACTCGGGCTGAATTACACCACTGGCTTTCCTGGGTCTCCAGCTTGCAGTTGGCATATCTCAGCCTCCGTAACTGCACGAGCCAATTCCTTATAATATATATCTATGATTGGTTCCCTATCTATCTATCTATCTATCTCCTATTGATTCTGTTTCTCTAGAGAACGCTGATTGACTAATAGAGCTGGCTAACTTCTGAATCCCCAGTCCACGGCACAATACTTGGCATGGAGAAGATATTCAATAAATATTTGTTCAGTGAATACATTCACTAATGAATAAATAAATCACAATCACCTTTTAAAAAAATATTCCTTTTTCCATTTTACAAATGAAGGAACTCAAGGAATTTAAGTATGCTTCCCCAAAATTACAGAATTTCTAATAGACTAAGCCAGTTCATGAGCTCCAGGTCATCTGACTGGAAACACCTTACCCTAGACATTATTTTTTTCTCTTAGGGATTTATTTAAGGCATATTTGGTCTCAACACACATTGAATGGGCTAAAGAATGACCTGGCTGGGGCATGATTCACGCAACTGATTATCAGCACACACGACAATAGATAGTTTGGGAAGTGCTATGTTCAGCAAAATCAAACATGTTTCTTTACTGTAGGACTTAGAGCTTTTCATATGCCAATACATGGCAGAAATAGAATGCAAGATTTCCCAAACCTAACTGAGGAGCACGTTTTGGGAACAACGTAAAGCAACCTTTTGCCGTAATTTTTTTGAGAACTATGGTGTAGGCATCTTGCCTCTCTTGTCCTCACTACCTGATTGAATGGTGGCCAGAATGGAGAAATCATCTCACCTCATCTTCAGAACAACCAGCCTGAAGTGAGGCAGCTGTTCACCACCATCTGGGGATGAGAGATACCAAGAGAGCATTTTCAGAATGAGGACCCAGCTCCACTGTTACTCAACCAATCAATAGCAAAAAAAAAAAAAAAGCACATTGCCTGTGGTTGTTTCAACCCTACTCAGGAACAGAGCCACTTTCTGGAAGGCTGTGCAGTGCCGGATTGCATGTTCGTCATCACTCTCACATCCACAGTCAGAAAGCTTGATCGGATACATATGCACAAAGAAAGCTGGACTTATCGCTCTCCTGTCTGCCCTCGATGAAGAAATGTGACATGAAGTACATTCAGTGCTGCCAAGATGATCACCCACAGGATCTTAATCAGGGGATACATGGAGACTGTTTGTGGCCTAAGTCTTTCACCTTTGTTATGTGCACGGATCATCGTTAACAGGAAAATGAAACTGATATAATGTTTACATGCCTGCCTTCCTACTTGGCCCTAAGAATTTCAAGAAAATAAGAAGTCACATCCCATGACGTACGTATTAACTTTAAACTTAGAACAGAAAAGAAAAATGGTTTCCAATAAATAAATAAATACAGACCAAATTATTTCACAGGTTCTTTCTTTTCTTTTTGAATTTTGATTGGCTTGAAAGGTATGTCACTTCAACAAAAGAGTTCTAGTCTCTTGTCGGATGTCACATCATGATGCTGTAGAGTCTCTGGAGGAAAACATTTGAGGAATGGGCATCTAAATGGGCTACCTAAAGCAAAACTGCAAATGGCCTAGATACACAAATCCATTGGAGGGGAAGAGTATCAGCAGAAGTAGCATTGAGGAAGCATTTCAGAATAGTAAAGAGGCTGTGACAGTCAGAGTCCTAATTCAGTCATTCTCAGTGTAGCATGGTGGTTGAGGACACAAATAGCTAGATTTGCAGCCCAGTTTTGTTACTTATAGACATAGTAACAGTGATAGCTATACAACCTTGAACAAGTTATTTAAACATTCTATGCCTCAGTTTCCCTCTGCAAAAATGGGGAAAAAGTAATATCTACCTTAGATGATTATGAAGACTCAGCATATGTAAAGTACCTAGAAGAACACTTGGTACAAAGTTAGTTTTCAATGCATGTTGACAATAACTAGTTTTACCAGCTGCATGACCATGAAACGTCACTTCACTCCCACAAGTCTCGTTTTCTCCATCTATAAAATTGAACTAATCATAATGCTATCACAATATTATAATGAAGAACAAATAAGGCAAGGGACAGAACTTAAAGCGTAAAAACATCACGTCACAAAGGTAAGGTGATTATTCTCCTGCTATGATATGGTGGTTCTTTTTTCCCCTCAGTTGAAGGTATTTCCGCTTCGTTCCAGGACCTCAGATCTCCTCTCTGGGCACCGACCTTTCCAGTATACAAAGAGGTACAAACTTGCTCTGTGTGTCAAGGGAGGAACCCGTGGTCCATCATCAGTCCTTTCCATCCGTCACCATCAAGTGTCCAGAGCCAGAAAGCAGGGTGCCAGCCGTGACTGCTCTGTCTCACCACCTCATCAACTTAGTGGGTCAGCACTTCCTCTTGTGTCCACCTCCAACATAGAGACCTAATCCTCCACTTCTCCGTGTCCATAGCTACCATCCTAAGTCACGTCACCATCATTTCTTGCCAGTGATAGCTTTCTGTACTCCCACTTCCACACTTGTATGATCCAATCCATTTCATGCTCCCCAGTACAGATGGAGAAATCTTTTAAAAATGTAATTCCAATCACATCTCTTCCCAGCTCTAAATCCAACAGTGGCTTCCCATTCTTATAAGGCTTTCCAGGACACAGTCCTCACAAGGGCCCTGACTACTTCCCCAAGTTTATCCCACACCACACCAGTCTCCTCAATTCCTACTCCAGTCACCGTCTTACTTCTACACCCTATCCCATAGGTCTTTCTCAATGACTTGAATACACATAAGCTCTTCTCTACCTCAGGACCTTTGTCCTTGCTATTCCCTCCCCTTGACTGCCTAAACAGCTGACTCCTTTGTATCCTCCATATCTCAGCTCAGATTTCATCTCCTTAGAGAGGCCTTCCTGACCACCCCCAAATGCCTATTTGCATAATATTCACCCCATAGAGTTATTATGAGGTTTAAGTGAGCAATGCCTTCAGAGCAGTGCTTAACATATAAGAAGTACTCATTAAAAACTGTGAATCACCATCATCATTATCGTTACAATCATCATTCTCTACCATGGCAGCCTATTAAGTTGCATGGAAAACACTGCCAAAAGGGTGTGATTGTGATATGTGTTTGCTTACTTGCACTTTGTCTACCCAGCTGTTAGTTGCATGAGGTACAGACCTTATCTGTTTTGTTTCCTGGTGTATCCTCAGCCCCCAGCAAACCACCAGTCGCAGAGCAAGCTCTAAATATTTGTTGAAGGAATGAAAGCAAATGTGTCTCTCTTGGCTGTCAAATGGGTTCAAATTGCCGAAACCCCAGCAGGACCCAAGGCAGTGTCACCTGCCGGGCAGCCCGACATCAAGCCGCCGGGAACAGCACTGCGCATGCTCCAAGTGCACAGTCTCTCCCTCCCCCGTCCTCCCCCCCGCCCCCTCCCCAGGTCCCTGTTTGTATTCAACGCGTCCCTGCTTGTGCGAGAGAAGCAAAAGATCCCACAGAACTCTTTTCTTTATCCTCTTTCCAGAAAAATGGGCCAATTCACAGCTGCAAACGTTAGGCGAATTTCCTGTCTGGGAGTCTGGGAAGTGCCAAGAGTGGAAAGCAGCAGCCAGCCAGCGAGGCCTCTGTTGTCATTGGCCCAAACAACAACAAAAACAGCCACAACCGCCGCCACCACCACAACAAAACATGCCACGTGGGCACGGGCACACACAAACACGCCCACAGAACCAAACCAAACGGACGCGGCTTCGAGGAGGAGCTTCTGGGCTGCGCATTCCGGCGGGAGGCACATCCCTTGGCCCGGCGCCAAGGCAGCCCCACTCCCAGCCCCCCACCATCTGTCAGCAGCGTTCTGCCTACTGTAAATGCGCCGGCACGGGACACGGGCTAACAGGGAGCAAATGCAGGGGAAGGGAAAACAAAGCCCTGCAGGCAGTGGAAGAAGGTGGCTAGGGCTCTGACAGAAACTGACAAAAAGCCGGGAAATTCAAACGGAAAGTTTGCCCTGAAGACCTTCGGCATGAGGGCTGGGCTGGGGGCGGATGTCGGGGGGGGGACGGAGGGGATGGGAGATGCGGGGATGCAGGGAGGGAGGTTGGCAGTCTGCGGAGAGGCTGGTGTGGTGTGCAGCTAAGGAGGCCGGCTTTTTTCAGACTCTATGACCAGGAGCCATTATTTATAATCCATTCCCGCTGTGCATGGATTGCCCAATAAGGCGTTCTCTTACAAGAAAAGGGGAAAAAACATTTTTTTAACACAAAACTTTGTTCCAATGAAACTTCTGAAGGAAACATTTCATCAAGACATCACATGTAATGGAATGGAGATTGCTAAATTCTCTATCAAATAACCATTCAAATTAATAATTCTCAAATTATGAAATTTAGTAATTAATTATAATCTACTATAATTATTAATAATCTATTCATTGGAATAAGCTGCCCTTACTTTGCTACCGAGAAGTTGGGTTGTTAGTTTTCTGTTCTCATTTGAGAAACCTTGGGGGAAAATAATCAGGGTATTTGTCATTTCTCACTGTGGATAATAAAAATATTTTTATGAGCCCATTTGTCAACCAAACACTGCAGCAGCAAAAGAACCCAAACTATCTAAGAGTCCTGCTAAAATGTCTCTACATTTTTGCTTGAGTGCTGGGGATTCTGTCTGCACTGGGTGGCTGTCTTAGAGTTTTCATTCCTTGCCTTTGAATGCAGGGACTCTCTTACAATCTTCAAAATATGGACCCACGTTACCAGGCATTTGATGACAATTCCACAAGCTTGACTTTATTTTCCCTATGTTAAGAGATAAAGAAACTGAGGCTAAGAGAGTTTTAAAATCACCCAAAGTTGAAATGGCAGAACTTCAAGATTTGGGGGCTTGAGGCCCTATCATTCTTTTGTTTTAAACAGTGAGATTCTGCTAAGATGTTATTATTTTACTTTGCTCTTTTAGTTCTTGCCACAAAGCCACAAATACTATAAATTCTAATTACCACTTTTCAAAAAAAAATATGAATTAAGCAGGTAAAACAGGAGTAAGTTTTAACCAAGATGGCCAGAAACAAACCAGCCTTCATTCTCTTCACTCATCAGTTAAATATTATTATTTGATCCCTCTTTAAGAGTTGATTACTAAAAAATAAAGCCGGGAAAGGAAGTTTCAACCCCAAAACACCTCTGATTGACAGCATGATAGCTTGGCTCATTATCCCTAATCGACAGAGTATACATATATTTACAAATAAAAACACACACCAGATGTATTTTCATCCACAAGGTGATGCTGTCAACTAAAATAGGGAATGTGCACCAATGTACAGCATCCATCATTTTTAAGACAGATTCACCACAAAATCTCCCATGTCGTGATTCATGGATGAAAGCCTGTACGTGTGCAGGGGGCTGTGATATTGCCATGTGTACAAAGAAGGGTGAGATGCTTGAAAAAGCACCAGCCCTAAAGTCAGGAGAGTTCGCTTTGAGTGCAGGCCCTGACATTTCCTAGCTTATACGTTTACGCCTCAGTGTCATCATCTGTAAAATGGGAATAATGGGGCTTCTCTGGTGGCGCAGTGGTTGAGAGTCTGCCTGCCGATGCAGGGGACACGGGTTCGTGCCCCGGTCTGGGAAGATCCCACATGCCGCGGAGCGGCTGGGCCCGTGAGCCATGGCCGCTGAGCCTGCGCGTCCGGAGCCTGTGCTCCGCAACGGGAGAGGCCACAACAGTGAGAGGCCCGCGTACCACACACACACACAAAAAATTTTCAATTTCACCTGTGGAGAAACTACACAGAAATAGCTTTCATTTCCCTTTCCTGTGGAATGTAACAGAATTTTCAAAAATCCTACACAAAGCTCCTCTAGGGGCATCATGGATGAATTTCCAAACTGTGCTTCATACGTGTCTATGAACAATCAATGTAAGTTAATACTTTACATTAATGTCCATAACAGTCATTCATTCGTTCATTTGTAACAAGTGTATTGAGTGCCTGCTTTGTACAAGGCAGTTTGCCAAGTCCTAGGGTGAGAGCAGGAAACAAATAGGCTCATTGGGGGCAAATGATGTGGTCCTTTCCGTAGATTTTCCTTTTGTATAAAGGAATGACTCAAGTTTTTAGGAATGTTTTTGAATTTTTAGAACATTTCATTCTTGTAAAAGAGTAACAAAATAAGAGCCTAGGAATCTGGTTCTCTTCCTGGCTCTACCAATATTTGAGGTCTTGAACAAGTCACTTTCCTGCTGTGAGCAGTTTCCATACTTTCCTGACATTTAAGGCTTTTCAAACTCCTCTCGCTTTGCTTTCTGAATTAGTAGAGCTGCTTCTCCAAGAACTATTTGACCAAGGGTTAAATTTGGGGAAAGTGTTTCACTCTTCCGAAGTGTGTTTTATCTAATAGAATGTCACGGCAGGGAGCTGGACAAGGATATAGTCTACAGGGGACTTTGGATAGGAACAATGAAGCGGGACTTTAAAAATAGCTTTCCAGATCCTTTACTAGGCTGAAGGCTCCATAAGAACAAGGATTGAGGTTGCCTTATTCATCACCATTAAACCCTCTGGTACCTAAAATGGTGCTGATCGTCATTCACAAGTGCTTGTGGGATGCACTTTTTGAATGAATCACCTTTTGATGATAAATAATATCATAGCATAAAATAGAGGCTATAAGATGAACTATCCGCTTATAAGATACATATTATATATACAAAATATATAAGGTGAAATAAAGCTTCCCACTGCTTCATCAAACCTTTTGAAACTCCCCTAAAAAAAAAAAAAGAAAAAGACCACGATTCTACATGGCTGTAGTTGCCTACCAAGACAAAGCCATGGTCTGTGCTGGAGCAAAGCTGATTGCTCCCTGATGCTAAAGCAATCTCTAAAAATCCCTCAGTGGCATCCATTCATAAATTAAAAGATTGGAATAGGGTTAAAACAGCACTTTCTGGAAGCCTGAGGTCTTGGACTCGGATCCTGCCTTTTCCCTTAATAACCATGTAACCTTGAACAAACCCTCTCCTTCTCCTGACCTAAGTTTTCTTGTCTGTAAACAAGAGGTTGTGATTTCTAAGGCTCCTTCCAGGCATGGGAATTTAGGAAGCAAGTGTAAAATTATACACATGTGGCCATTTTTTCAGCAGCGCTTCACCATCCAAAATGCCTCCATTACTTTATTAACTCTATTCCCATCTTAAGTTTGGAAAATTGGCAAAATGAGCACAACTGTTTCAGAAGTTCATGTTGTATTAGATCAACATAGCAAATAGACACTTGCCTAGAAAGTAATACCTCTTGCCAGAAATAGGCTGGCTGTGAAAAACATTGCCCTGCAAAGCCCTACCCAGCATGCAACTCTGACTCCCCACACATGCAACTCTGCCTCCCCACACCTCTTCCTCCCCACAGCTCAACCTGCCCCGAAAGACCAACCAGAACCGGGGTTAGAGATGCAAAGTAGCCTCTCATAGGACTCAGCGCTGAGTCACCTCTGTGGACAGTATGTCAGTTTGAATCGTCAGCCTTAATCCTTCATCCTGAGTCCGGGAAAAACTGGAAAGAATGGTTTCCTCATGTAGTCATTCCCAAGTACTTACTGAGTCCCCAGCAAGGGCCATGTCCCCAACTCATTCCTGGCTCGTGCACTAGACTCCTCCCCCCTCACCCCCATGCCACTATGCTGTCCAACTCTCTCACCTATAGCTCAGCTCACTCCCCTCAGTGACAACACTTCTACGGGCTGTTTCACAAGAGGAAACCTTGACTGCATGGAGGTGACCTGGCCCAGAAAGCCTGAAAATATCACAACTTCTAAGACCTGGTTTAAAATGGACCGGGTGAGTTAAGCTTTTATTTGGACCAGGTGAGATAGACTTGCCACCTGCAGTGAAAGGCAAGGTAAAAGGAGCAGAGCCCCAGTAGGTACCAAGCAACAGACTAACGGTCACCAGTGCATTTCTTCAGAGACTGCAGACTGTAGAATACCTCACCGTGGCTAGAATTCCTTACCTGGAACATAACTATTATGGTCCAGTAAGTGAAAATGCTGATGTGTTCAGGTTTTCTAATAGGTATCACTATTATAGGCCTGTAGGATCCCTGGAGCCATGAGAATCTTGATCCTGTTTGAACCCTCACCATCATAATCACCAGGAACTAGAACCCAAACTCTGAACTCTAGTCCAGTAGCTGGGTCCCTACTATCCAGCCTTGATTCCCATTATACATCTTGGATGTGGAGGATCACCTGCTCTGTGCTCTCTGCTGATCCATCAGAAACCCTGTTAAAATCTTCTGAGACCCTTGACTCTAACCGTTTGCACTTCTCTCACCTATTATCTATGACCATGTTCAACAGCTGCACAAGGAAGTCGGCTAAAACTGGTGAGTGTCGTACCCATGGTGACAGAGCTCACACGGGGAGAGACCAAGGCCAGGTTCAACCAAGGAGGCCTAAAGCAGAGTATCTGGGTGAAATAAAGTCTTACAGAAGGAAGTTCAGCTGGAACCATAATATTCACCATCAAGTTCAAAGGGTGAAGCAAGTACAGAAACAAAAGAATAAGTACCAAGGTTAGTAGCTGGATGGGTCCACAACAAAATGGCATCACTGAACAATTCAGAGTAAGTGCTTGAGAGCTAAAACTGTGGACATGCATGGAAGCTGTCCTCTTAATGAACTATCTAGTACATGGGGCAAGCAAAGAAGCTTTTGAGAGGCCATTAGAGCCAGACATGCATATGCTGTGGCCTTGCATTTATGCTGGACTGAACTTCCTTGCAGCATCTGTGGATGTGGCCCAGCCTCAGACTAAGACTCATCCAGGCTGCCCCATCTCACTGCAGTTTACTTAGCTTGACTTCTTTCACGTGAGGTACATTTGGTCTGAATTTATTTCACTTTCTACAAAACAAAATTTAAGAGCATGATTAGAAACCTCAGTTAAGTTTTGATAAGACTCTATGTATTTATTTGTTTTTCAGGAGGTGGGGAAAATGTTTTCATCTGCTTGTAATGCATCTTCCAGAAAATAAGACTTGGTTTCTTAGGCTCTTTCTAAGTGAGCAACAAGGGAACTTAGAGATCATTTGCCTCCCCCATCCTGTTATAAATAAGAGATTTGGGAGCAAAAATCTTACAACGTGCCCTAGATCACATGGGTGGCTAGTGCTGGAATTAAGAAAATTCATTTCTTATGACTCCAAGATAGGCAAAAATGGCCTTACAAATAACTTCACTTGGGCAAACTGGTGGGTGGTCTTTGTTTCCAGGGGTGTTTGTGCAAAGTGTATCCTCCCATCCCAGCACAGCCAGAGTCTGAAAGACCAAAGGTGGAGTCAGAGGGGGATGTGCCACACAGAAAACAAAGTCAGCCCAGAACACTTTATCTCCGGAGAGACTCATCACAGCCCCAGCTGCCTCTGGGTCAACCAGAGACCTCGGACCTCACTGACTGTCCAGAGGCCACATCCCGAGGGGACAGCAACTCTGCTGCATGTGTCCGGCCCCGTGACTTAACGAGGGTGAAATAATACTAGCTGAGTGGCTTTGCCAGTTTGTGCCTTAACTTTCTCTGCACTTGGGTTTCTTCTTCCAGCCGCTCAGCTGCATAGAACCATAAGGCGATTTTGTAAAAACTAAGCAGAAAGGAATACATTAGTCTAGTCTAGTCGCCTGGAGCTGCTGCCAAAGGAACAGTCTCTTCAACTGATTGCCAGCCAAGTCCCTTATGAGATTGTGTAGACTCTTACAATATTGCTCAGGGAGCGAAACAAAGAGGAAGAGAAGGAGAAGGGTCGTGCTTATTATAATTTATAGTACATGGTTATGGGAAGCTTCTCATGTTACCAGAAAGCTGGTGTCTGGGGTTTTCCTCTTCCCCAGAGGAACTGAAAATGGGAAGGGGGAAGGGAAGGTTATCTTACCACCATTTTGCAGCCAAACTCATCAGGGCCAAAATTCCTTCCTAGAAATGTCAGTGGCAGTATTCGGACAATTACCACCAGTTCAACAACTCCCAGCCCTGGGTCATTAACATCATCCCTGCTGTTCAACCATAATGTCACTCCACCCATTCCCGAGGAGCAGGAAAATCACAGAGCCTCTTGCCTCAAATCCATTCTGATGAGAGGCATCAAGGAAAGAAACCCAAGTTTAAATACCTACCTAGTGCCTTAGAGCTGCTGTGGCTGCAGACTGGTTTTACACTCCTCGTTCTTCATCTTAGAGAATGATGGGGTTTCAAGTATTCCAGTTAAAAGTCTGCCTGTGGGGAAGGAAAGCAAATGCTATAGTATTAACCAACTCTCTCCAAGGGCTGTGACTTCTACTCACCTCCATTGATTACGTTCTCTCATTAAATCAGTGTCTTAGCGAAACAAAATGCGATGCCAGGAGTCATGCTTCTCATCACCGGCGGCTTCATTCCCTCTGTCCTCTCTGCCTGGTTTCCACCACACAGAAGCCTTGATGCAAGCTAATAGCTATTCCTGAATGGATTGCTTTGATGGCAGGAACCCTGTCTTATTCATCCTCAACTCCCTTTTCCACAGCCTAGTTCATGGTACAAAGACAATTTTGCATGAATGTCACTGTGAAATACAAGAGAAAGGAAGGCTAACCACTTCTCTTTGCTTGTTAGCTCAAAAACTCGCAAACTGTTGGTTTGCGACTGTTGGTGGGAATGTAAATTGATACAACCACTATGGAGAACAGTATGGAGGTTCCTCAAAAAACTAAAAGTAGAACTACCATACAACCCAGCAATCCCACTACTGGGCATATATCCTGAGAAAACCATAATTCAAAAAGAGTCATGTACCACAATGTTCATTGCAGCTCTATTTATAATAGCCAGGATGTGGAAGCAACCTAAGTGTCCATCAACAGATGAATGGATAAAGAAGATGTGGCACATATATACAATGGAATATTACTCAGCCATAAAAGGAAATGAAATTGAGTTATTTGTAGTGGGGTGGATGGACCTAGAGACTGTCATACAGAGTGAAGTAAGTCAGAAAGAGAAAAACAAATACCGTATGCTAACACATACATGTGGAATCTAAAAAAAAAAAAAAAAAAGGTTCTGAAGAACCTAGGGGCAGGACAGGGATAAAGATGCAGACGTAGAGAATGGACTTGAGGATACGGGGAGGGGGAAGGGTAAGCTGGGATGAAGGGAGAGAGTGGCATGGACGTATATACACTACCAAATGTAAAATAGATAGCTAGTGGGAAGCAGCCTCATAGCACAGGGAGATCAGCTCGGTGCTTTGTGACCACCTAGAGGGGTGGGATAGGGAGGGTGGGAGGGAGATGCAAGAGGGAGGAGATATGGGGATATATGTATACTATAGCTGAGTCACTTTGTTATACAGCGGTAACTAACACAACACTGTAAAGCAATTATACTCCAATAAAGATGTTAAAAAAACAAATTCGCAAACTGGAAGTGGAGAGAGGAATGGGGGAAGGGCACAATAGGGGGAGGGGATTAAGAGGTATAAACTACTAGGCACAAAATAAATAAGATACAAAGATGTAATATACAGTATAAGGGAACATAGCCAATATCTCATAATAATTTTAAATGGAGTATAAGCTATAAAAATATTGAATCACTATGTTGTACACGTGAAACTAATATACTGTAAATCAACTATACTTCAATTAAAACAATTTAATTTTAAAATAATAATAAGGGAAGGGCAAAGTATTTTTAAAAACTCACAAACTGGGGCTTCCCTGGTGGTGCAGTGGTTAAGAATCCTCCTGCCAATTCAGGGGACATGGGCTCGAGCCCTGGTCCGGGAAGATCCCACATACCACGGAGCAACTAAGCCTGTGCGCCACAACTACTGAACCTGCACTCTAGAGCCCAAGAGCCACAACTACTGAAGCCCGTGCTCTGCAACAAGAGAAGCCACTGCAATGAGAAGCCCGCACAGTGCAGCAAAGAGTAGCCCCCGCTCGCCGCAACTAGAGAAAGCCCACGCGCAGCGACGAAGACCCAATGCAGCCAAAAATAAATTAATTAAATAAATAAATTTTTAAAAAACCTCACAAACTGGAAAGCAGGCTGTTGGCTAGCCCATACTCCATCATGTAAACATACAGGTTGTTTCTATCGAAGTAATCGGTAGAAGTGAGCACCCTTACCTGACAAAATTGCTCTGGAGGAAAAAGTAAAGCAGAAAAGGTGCTGACTCTCTGCACAGGCAAATATTCTCACAATGAAGATGCACCAATGAGCATATCTTCATACTAAGCTCTGGACCTCCAAGGGGCCTGACCGACTCACCCGGTTGTCTACTCCCCAGCGATGACCTTGCCAGTCAGACCCATCTATGGGATCTTCGCTGAGAGCCAGGCCTTAACTCTCAAACCGGTGGCTCTCATTTACCCACGTGAAGCACGTCCAAGAGCAAATACAAGTTCATCCCGATTCTCCACCCACTAGCTTTGGCCCAAGAAATTAAAAGGGACTACCAGTGATATAATTATCTTATTATCATAAAGATCTCTTTGAAGCCATTCGTAGATTCATTTGTAAATTTCTGAATGTTAACTATTGTTAATATCCAATTTTTAGTGCATTTTTTCGCTCATTCATTGGATACACCTGTGGCAAGCCTGGGAGTCTCAAAGGTCCCATAAGTAAGAATCCTGCTCTTAACATCCTCCCTTTTCATCTTCCTTCTACCCAGCCTGGGAGCCTTGGCTCTGCTTTCCAGTTCTGTCATGGTTTCTACCCCTTGTAATATTTAATAGATTATCATCATTTCCCTCACTCAAATTTCAGCACTTCCTAGAAATTTGGCTCGAACTCCCTCTCTGGTCCATTTACTCCTGTTGTTTTCAACGTGATTCTTTTCTTTCCCATCACCCCTCCCCCATCCGGACACCACCAGATCTATACACTAAGGTCCCAAAACTAATCACCAGTGGTGGTGGGGGAGGGGGGAAGGGCGGTAGGGGAGATGCCCAAAGGGCCTCAGGTGATCTAAATGAAGCTGGGTGTGGGTACTAAAGATGTCACAGGACAACGGATATTTCATCCTGCTGCCAGCGTACACTCAAGTCTCAGGAGTGAAAGGGACTTAAAAGCTCATCCATGCCTCCACCTCTGATTACATCAAAATATTAGCCATTAAGGAAAGATCAGCATTCCACGGCGCCCTCGGAGATCTCTGAAGTGGATTCCATTGCTTCCCTTAGTAATGCATTCCAGAGGCTCATCATACTCAGAGAGATTTTCCTCCTGCAGAACCTAAATCCTGCTGGAAGCAATTTAAACCATTCCCCTTTGGCCTGTCTTTGTGTGGAAAAAGAGGAAAGCTCTTTGCCACTGCCCATGCGGGTCCCTTCACAGATTCCTTGGCTCCCACAGACACTTCATTTACTGATTGCAACGAGAGCACAGCAGGGGCAGAGACAACAGGAGAAGGAGAGAGAGGTCACGGAGAAACCCTCGCCTTTTCCTTTCTGGCCAACTTTGTGTAGAGGAAGCACCCAGGACTCTAGGGCCTGGGTTTAACCCAGCTCTCGCATCTCATTATCCTCGGTCAAGTCTCCTGCCCCTTTCACCGCCTGGTGACCTACTTTCATCTCCAGCGAGGTTCTCCCCTGGAAGCATGTAGATAACGCGCAGCTCAGCAACAGGGTGATGCAGCCGAGCCACACAGCTGATCTGACCTTTCCCTTCCTCTCCAGAGTTACTCGAAGGAAGGAATAGAGACGACCAGGTTTTCTGCTGGCCAAACCTGCTTTTCTTTCCTGGCAAAATGACACTAGGAGACAAAGTATATTCTTCCACCCAAGACTGTAAATAAAAGAAAGAATGTTGTGGGTGTATAGGACGTTTGGAACATTTCATTTTTGTAATTGTGCCTTGTGAGCTAAGAGCCACCACAAAAGACCAGTCTTTGGAAACTGATGGGGGTTTGTGGTTGTATTTTGGGGCTGGCTGGCCAGCTGGGATTCTGTTTCCATTTTTCCCATTAGTCCTCAAGTTCTAGATGAGGCCCCCAAGATCCTCAGATCAGAGGATCAGACCAGAGGCCTGATCAGGCATCAGACCAGAGGCAGACCAGACCAGACCAGATGCCAGATCAGACCAGACCAGATGCCTGATCAGGCATCAGACCAGAGGCAACTGCCAACACTTTCCCAGGATGAGCCCTGGAATGTGTGTTGGCCGGACACATTGATTTGCAAGGTGTTTATAAAATTTCTTGATCCTTTTTTTCCACCTGGTCTGCTTCCTGGATCCAGAGGTTTATAGACTGCAGTGTGCCACCGGGAACCAAGGCGTGGAATAAACACTCCACGCTCTTCCCTGGGACCTTCTTTTGTGTAACTTTCTCTTTTTAAAATTCTCTTGCACTCTTCACTTTTGTTTCCTTTTTCTCTCTGTCCCCCCACCCCCTCTGGTGTCTCTGTTTACACAGTTTAGAGCTGGGGAAGATTTTGGTAGTTTTCCAGCTGCCTATGCACAAGTGTAATTGAGTCATTTATTTTTAGTGATGTCAAGACTTGGAGAACAGAAATAAAAGGAACATTGCACACTGACTGACTAAAATGGAAGAGAGTGCTCATTTGGAGGATGAAGATACAGAGGATGTGATTATTTTCAAACTGGAGGCTCTTCACTTCTCATTTCAAAATCAGATTTGGAACATAATTTGTTTTATTTTCAGCTGGTGGGGTCTCCGGTCTCAAGCCAAATTATTCTATGTCCTTCTGGGGTAGATGTCTAACTGGCAGCTCCTTTATGAATAAACCTGTCATTTTCTTCCCCTTTAGCAAGAGAGCCCTACTTGCATTATTTCCTGGATGGAAAAGATGAGGCTTAAATTAAAGACCTGTGGGACGTCCTGAGATCCTCACAGGAAAAGGTCACTGGAACATCATCTGTCATTTAAAACAAAACAATTAAACAGATGCAAAAGCCTATGTGTTTGATGACCAGCACATTCCAAGTCTATCGAGTTACCTTTTTCTATGCACCTACATATATTTTGGGTGGAAATCAAACCTGGAATTGGAGAAGTATCGTTTGTTCTTTACAAAACTGTCACAGAGTGCTAATGGAATTGACTCAAGCATTTTTCTTCCTTCCTTTGATTCTCCCACCCTCCTCATCCCTCCATCCCCACAAAAAAAGATGAAAGACAACTATGAAATCAGTACAATATAAAACACAGTATTTGAAAATAAATTTGTGATTGATAAAACTAGTTAGTGTTAACTGACTGCACATTATATGCCAGGCACCGCTCCAAGTATTGACATATCAGAGAGATAGCACTATTATCCCCATTTAGAGACAGGAAAGAGATGAACAGAGATATTAAGTAATTTCTGAGTTGTGCTCTGAACCCAGAGAGTTCAGCTCTGGTGTCTTTATTTGTACGCCCTGCACTATATGCCTCTCACAGCAGTGGACAAGCAACTGACAAATGGGAGAAACATATGCAAGACAGATGGCAAAAGGATATGATTCTTAATATACAAAGAACTTTTGCCAAACAATGAGGAAAAAAGCCAATACCTCAACAGAAAAATAGACAAAGGACAACAATAGACAATTCACACATATAGAAACCTCCAAATAGTTGACAAAATGTTTTAAAATATCAAATCATACTAAAATCAAAGATACGTAAGCTCAAACAATCATATATCTTTTTTTTCTATTAGATGAATTAATAATTGATGAATTCTAATTTTTCTTATAATCGAAAAAAATCCTGCTCAGTGTTGACAATGGTGTGAGGGAACAGCTACCCTCAAACACTGCTGGTGTGAAGTGTAAGTTGCTGCAATGTTAATGGAAAGAAAAATTTCAATATTAATGAAAATCTTTACAATAAGTTCAGTAATTCCACTTCTGGATATTTATTCTAAGTAAATAAAAAGGAGAACAAACATTTATGCATAAAGATGTCAACCTTAGAATTATTTAAAATAATAGTAGATCTTTATTATAGAACATCATACTATCATCAAAACTCATGCTCTGAAAGAAAATAGGGGGCTTCCCTGGTGGCGCAGTGGTTAAGAATCCACCTGCTGATGCAGGGGACACGGGTTCGAGCCCTGGTCTGGGAAGATCCCACATGCCGCGGAGCAACTAAGCCCGTGCACTACAATTACTGAAGCCCGTGCACCTAGAGCCCATGCTCCGCAACAGGAGAGGCCACTGCAATGAGAAGCCCACACACCGCAACGAAGAGTAGCCCCTGCTCGCCACAACTAGAGAAAGCCCGCGCACAGCAACGAAGACCCAATGCAGCCAAAAATAAAATAAATTACATTAATTAAAAAGAAGATGTGGCACATATATACAATGGAATATTACTCAGCCATAAAAAGAAACAAAATTGAGTTATTTGTACTGAGGTGGATGGACCTAGAGTCTGTCATACAGAGTGAAGTAAGTCAGAAAGAGAAAAACAAATACCATATGCTAACACACATATATGGAATCTAAAAATAAAATGGTTCTGAAGAACCTAGGGGCAGGACAGGAATAAAGATGCAGACATAGAGAATGGACTTGAGGACATGGGGAGGGGGAAGGGTAAGTTGGGACGAAGTGCGAGAGTGGCATGGACATATATACACTACCAAATGTAAAACAGATAGCTAGTGGGAAGCAGCCACATAGCACAGGGAGATCAGCTCGGTGCTTTGTGACCACCTAGAGGGGTGGGATAGGGAGGGTGGAGGGAGATGCAAGAGGGAGGGGATATGGGGTTATATGTATACATATAACTGATTCACTTTGTTATAAAGCAGAAACTAAGACACCATTGTAAAGCAATTAGAGCCCAATAAAGATGTCAAAAAAAAAAAGAATTAAAATAATTAATTAATTTCAAAAAAAGAAAATAGGAATGGAAAACGCTCATAGTATATTAATATTATAAATATTAATATAATAAAAAGGGAGTTTATATAACAGTATGTATACAATTCACAGCATTATGTAAAGGGTACCTATGCATAAAAGAAACACTGGAAGCCAGAAAGTTAACACGTGTTTTTCCTAATGATGAGAGTACTCATGATTCTTACTTTCTTCTGTACAATCTTTTTCAATGAAAACTTATTATTTTATAATCCACAAAAATTGTAAATTATAATAGTGGAGTGAATATAGGAAGATAGAGGCATGCAAATACCTATAATGAATAAACTCCTGTAAATTACACTTGAGCATGGACGAGCTCTGAGAGTGCTGGCAGGTAAAGCCAAAAGGGAAATAAACTGCATACGTCACCTTTTAATAGAAAGATTACAAATTCATTTTTCAAAGACCTTTTCCCCAAGGATATTATTGACTATATTTATATAGGAGGGGTTTTTATATAGGAGACGTTGGGTAACACCGAACAATGCCTTCATTCTGCTTCTACGGAAGACACAGATTCTTTGTTCAAATGCACAGCCTTATAGTGACCATCTAAAAATGTAAACACTGAGGAAATAAGAGTAAACGACTCAGAAAAGACATTCTGTCAGGAAAGTAAAGTAAGATAGTGAATAAATGTTTCCCCTGGAATACCTAACTTCTTAATTCAGGGATAGATCGCAGACAACCCTGGGGAAGACTCTTGGGTCAAAAGAGCAATGTTTTCTCCCCAGAGTCATTTAGAGTAGCCAGTGTTAATAATGCAATAAAAAACACTGTTGGCATATAAACAACTCCAAGGTTAACAGAACAAAAATTATAAGATTTTGGTATGCATAGAATTCTCTAGTAAAATATATTCCTCCATGATATGAAATTAGCCTCAGATTAAAGTGAAGAAAGTGTGATTTAAAGGGATTTCTGCCAGTCCTCTCCCTGTAAAAATATTTACTCTATAAGTCTTACTACAAAGATAGAAAATCAAAGAAGGATAACATTTGCAAACTTAGAAAGCCTTTAGAATTTCTATCATCCAGAAGTGATTAACTTTGGGGGAGTCATGAACTTCTCTCGAAATCTAATGAAAGCTATAGAGTCTCTCTCCAGAAATATACACATGTACACCAAATTTTGCATAAAACTGAAAAGGTTCAGGACTGACCTCACGTTCATCCACAATTCCCTATGATAAGAACACCTGAGCTAGTTCAACCTTGTGTTTTTGAGAGGGTTTTAGAGAAAGATGCAGCATTCTGCCTAATTGAACAACATTTCTTATTTTCACAAAATTAATCCCTCCAAGTGAGTGAAGTAACTTGCCCAAGATCATAAGGCAAATTAAATGGCAGATGAAGGATATAAACCAGGTCTTCTAACTCCCAGCATAGTCTTCTTTCTCTCAGATCCTTTGTCCACTTAGATTTAAAAACCTCCCTTGGTTTCCCACAACCTGGGTTAAGAGAGAAATCTCTAAAACACACATCTAGGGAAACCTACGGAAGATTGAGGTATCCCCTGGGAATACAACACCGAGAAAATACTTGGAGTAAAGTTGGACTCAAAGGCTTTTCTGAAGTCACCAACACCATGGTTTTTCAATGGACCAGAGTTCATGACAGCATCCTATCCATTTTAGACAGTTCTTCTTTCATAAATCTTGGGCTATCTTCTGATTATTGTCAAAACATCTGAAAATCAAACATAACATCTTGCCCTGGTTTTAGAACCAGCAGTGAATCAAAGTTCTCCAGCAACCGAGGTAATAAGAGTGATGACATGCCTGAAAATAGGAGGGACGAGGCATAACCATCAGCGGTATCAAAGCTGTACAATTTATCTTCATGATAGGAAGTGACTATTATTTTCTTTACTCACCAGGAGAAATTTGTGACTCATGAGCAAAGGAGTATTGTAGGATGCTTTGCTGTCTGAAGACTACAGACAGAAAATGTAGACCTTTCCTTTTATTTAATCAAACAACTGGATTGAATATTCCTATCAATCAACTGCATGGGTATGACCGTGCACTGGGTTTGACTGGAAAGTCCCTCCTCAGTATCCTGTTTATTGGAGTCCTACTCAACCTCCTAGGTCCATTCACATCTCACCCAACCCAGAGAGACCTCCCTGATTACCCTAGCCCACACTCATCTCATCCTTCTTAGCGGTGGCTACAGCGCTTTTCTGTAGGACATAATTCAACACCACTTACATACTGCTTAATGGATCACACTAACTGCTTCATGAGTCTTGTTTCTCTAACCAGATAATAAGTTATTCAAAGGCAGGAATCATGTTTTCCCTGCTGCTTGATACTGGGCACAAGTATTCAAAACTTGTGTGTTGACTAACAGATTAAAATGAGAAAAACAGTCACCCACCCACCTGAATCCAGCCCAGCGGCATTCAGCTCAGAGCAGAGTTAAGCTTTCCTGCCTGATGAGCCTCTGATGATGCTTCAACATCTAGCTCTCAGCACCAACTCCTCTGCAACAATCCTAGTAACAGAAAAATGCTGAGAACTCCTGTTCAAACCAAATAGCATGGTACTTCTGTGGAGATGAGTAACGCTAGGAGAACTGGGAGGACAATTACCCCTTCCACTAGCAGGATGGTTTTAACTCAAAAGTATATTTTGAATGATTATCCATATTATCTTCTATCTTTACTTGAGATCTAAGAAAGTCAGTGGAAATTTCCAGAGTTGCAGCCCCCCCGCCCCAGATGATGGACTACCATACAGCCATTCAAAATAATAAGACAGAAATAAATGGACTGATGTGGAATGATGTCTAAAAATCTAATTTTACATGGACAATAAAGCAAACTGTACATAAATATTGATTCCATTTTTGGAAAAATGTGTTTTTGAATGCACACATACTGCACCCATATGGGTCATAGATGCATAGAAAATCTATGGATGCATTCATTAAAAATATTGTCAATCACGGTTCTCTCTGGGAGTGGGATCTGGAGCCTGGCAGGGGAGGAAAAACAGAACTTTACCATTTCACTTCAGGCAATTTTGCAGTATTTTTTTAGATTTTGCAGTAAACAAGACTTTGATTACTTACGTCACTTTAGAGTCCTATTTCTTAACTTTCCAAAAAGTCACCTGTTGAGGTTTTCAACAGTGTGACCTTGAGACAGACTGGGAACTGGGACCTGGGACCCTTTGCTGCACTGCTTGCACCAGGACAAATGTTTCCTCGAGTAACGCAATACATAGAAACTATGGGGGACTAAAAATAACTGCGTGCATGGGCATTTGCGGCAAATTATGGACAAGACAGAAAATTACCAGAAACTCAACTGCCACTTCTGAAGAGCCAGGAGCAAAAACAGGGTGTCGGGGGCAAAAGCAGGGTACTGCACATGCCCCCTGCACTCAACACCACCAAAGGGGTGGGCAAACCATCTAAGCCCCCCCCTCGGCCCAACCGCTGGACACACCCCCACCCTCACCCTGTATAAGGAAGCAGCTCACCCCACCCTCAGGGACAGAGCGAGGGAACCTGTTACTTGTTTGCGCTCCCCCCCTTCTGCACTGGGGCCCCAGTAAAGCTGTGACTGAATTTCTTGTCTGGCCTCTCATCGGTTCCTAAGAGGAAGGCCTTTCTTGGGGAAGCCCAAGAGCCCTGGTCAGTAACAACCGCACCCTTCGCTCACCACTCCGCCACGTTCTCTGGGCTCCGACCACCCACCTGGTGGATGTCTCCGCTCCATGCTCCTTCAGCCAGTGTTCTTTTCTCTCTCAGGTATGACACCCCTCTCTTATTCCTCTGGTCAGCCCCCACCTGTCCTTCAAGAGCCACCCAAAGTCCCACCTTCTCTGTGATGCTCCGGGATGAATAATTACTCCTATTTCTGTGCCTCATAGCAGTTTCCACACATCCTGCTAGAACATGGATACAACTACATTTTTAAAAATTAACGTTTTTCTCCTCCATGAGGGTGAGCTCCTTCAAGCCAGAATATGACTGTATTTTGTTCATCTCTGGGTCCCTAGCACCTCACACATCGCCTGGCACACAGTGAGTGCTTACAGAGGTATTTGATGAAAGCAAAAACTGCAAATCGGAAGCCCGTCTAGACAGCCCTGGACGCTCCAAATAGCCAAACAATTCTAGATAACAACCTTGTTGCAGGTATTCTCAATAAAATGTTTCTGCTCCTTAAGTCAAAAGACAAAACCCCATTTGTATTCTGTGTATTAGCTCCAGACAATGATTTGATGTCACAATCTACTACAGGTCAGCCCAAGGCAACCCCTTTGATTGAATTAAAGGAATATAATCAGAATACAATCTCTGATATAATGCATCACACAGACAATTCCAGACATACTCCCAGGAGCAGCTTCGTGGATCAGCTTGACGTAAATTAGGGCGTACTTTCCGTTAAGTCCATATGTAACAAATTTTCTTTCCATGTTGATATTCAATAACTGACCTGATTTGAGTAACCTCCCTGTTCTTGGTTACGTGTCACCTCTGAGAGCTTCATGACCACCAATCTTCACTGTTTATCAGACAGAAAACTAGATTTCAGGAGCCTCACCACTGAGCCTGTGAACCAACATAAAATAGTCTGAAATAAGAATAACTATAATACACTATAGTGGGCTTCCCTGGTGGCACAGTGGTTGAGAATCTGCCTGCCAATGCAGGGGTCATGGGTTTGAGCCCTGGTCTGGGAAGATCCCACATGCCGCGGAGCAACTAGGCCCGTGAGCCACAACTACTGAGCCTGCTCTTCTGGAGCCTGTGCCCCGCAACAAGAGAGGCCGCGACAGTGAGAGGCCCGCACACCGCGATGAAGAGTGGCCACTGCTTGCCGCAACTAGAGAAAGCCCTCGCACAGAAACGAAGACCCAACACAGCCAAATAAATAAATAAATACATACATACATACATACATACACTATAGTAAGTGATCTACACACCTGATCATATTTAGTTCCATGGTCAGCAGGCAGGCTTCAGCTAAAGTGTTGTCCTCTTTTCTGTAAAGTTCTGTAACAGTTCCTAAGTTTCTGCAGAGCATGGACATTGCGCTTGCCCTGAGGAATAAACCAATGGTATTTTAACAAATCTTTGAAATAAAGACTGTGCACACAAAACAAAAAACAAAGTGAGACAACAATAACAGCAATAAGATAACAGCTCCAAGAGGTGCGGAATGTTAACCTTATCTTACAGAGGACCAGAGCAGTTAGGTGACTTGTCTGAAGTCACATAGCTACTAAGTGGCACAGCCCAGTTTAGAGCCAAATCACTTGACTCCATCCCCTTGCCTCTTCCCATTAAGCCATGTGGCCTCCCCCTAAAAGATGGGATATGTCCAATTTCAAACCAGAGAACTTCCATAGTCATTGAGACACCAAAAACGAGGCACTATGTTTGTTACAGCAGCTACAAATTTCTCCCCTTTTTATGTCTACAACAGATCCATATTTTTATCTACTCATTGAACATGTAATGAGCACCCACTATTTACCAGACATTGTGGCAAACACTTGGAATGAACTCCAAGTGATAAATAATGTGCGTTTGTGTCCCCAAGGCAAACTTATTGATTATCTGGTGATTAGAACTCATTGACCAGGAAGGCTATGTTTATCTCAACAGAGCAATTTTTCTATGAAAAGAATAATTGCTATGAAATGTGAATATTAGTAACAGCCAACGTTTACTGAGGATTTACAATCCTCTAGGCATTGTTCTGAGAACTTTACATGTATTAACGCATTTAATAGTCACTTCGTAAGTTTAGAAGCTTTGATGAATCCCATTTTACAAATAAAGAAACTGAGATACAGATAAGTGTGTTATCAAAGTCAGACAGCTAAGAAATGGCAAAGCCAAGATGAAAACCCAGGTAGTCTGAATACAGAACTAAACCACTATTTTATCTAATCTCTCAATTTAATATATGAAATTAACATATTTAATTTCATATATTAAATCTAGGGTCACCAAGATGAATAAGGCAATATTCCTGTCCTCAAGGAATTAGTGGAAAAAGCAGACAAGTAAGCAGGTAGTACAATACAGAGTGACAGGACTGTGTACAGGGGCCTGGAGGAGCACAGGGAAGGGGTCCCAACATTTGCAATAACCCACATGCTTTCCTCATACAGACATAGACCAGGCGCCCTCTCCTAGGTCCTACGATTCATTCAGTGCCCAGAGAACCTGGTAAGGAGAAAGACGGGAGAGGAAGTGACAAGGGAAAGGATGACAGAACGAGGAAAAGAAGGAGAAAGGGATTGATAAAGGAAATACATGAAAACATGCCTGCCTAACCATCAGCCTTTCTCCCTGTAAGACGTTTCTGTCCCTTGGAAATGCACAAAAGCTTAGAAGACAACCTGTAAATCTGGCCTTAATTGTTTCCCTACTCTCCAGGGCAGAACAAGAAGATGAAAAGTTCCCCTCTCTTTGGACCCCTCGGGTACCTTGATCAGTGATCGGATGACAATTAGGGACCCCAGGAAAGGAAATGGACAGGGCTCCATTACTCCCATATGTGAGTACACTCCATTAAGCCATTTGCCAACCTTTTATAGTAGACGTTCAGATTGTTTTCAGTTTTACTGAAATTATAAAGAATGTTGGAATGAACTTTTTTTTTTTTTGGCCGCACCATGCGGCATGCAGAACTTCCCCGACCAGGGATCGAACCCATGCCTCCTGCAGTGGAAGTGCGGAATCTTAACCACTGCACCACCAGGGAAGTCCGGCATGAACATTTTTATAGTTGCACTTTTGTATACTTTTGACTATTTCCTATAAAAGATCCCAGAGTGGAATTACTAATTCTAAGAGTATATTTCCTTTTTAAACTCTTAATCCATATGGCAAAAACACTTTCCAAAAAGTGGTAATAAATTATATTCCACTGGAAATATTTGAGAGTGATTATTCACACTCTACCCAGCATTGTTATACTTTTTTAAACTTCATTATTTTGTTAGAAAAAAACTGTAAGTTATTATTTTAATTGTCCTTTTTAAAACACTGGTGAGGTTGAATTTGTTTGGCAAGTTTATTAATCATCTATATTAACTGAGATTATACATATAAACCTTGTAAGTCCTCAGAAGAGATTACTTTATCATTATTTTAGAAATGAGTTGGAAAATTATTTCATGGTTACTGGCTATGTATAAAATTTTTAAAAAATTTTTAAGTTCGCTTATTTTTTTTCCCATTTCTCTATTGAAGTTTCAGTGGTTTCTTATTAGTGAGTTGCGTGAGCTTTTTATGCATTAAGTACATGACCTCTTTGTTTTGGAGAAATGTTCCTGTTTTGAAGGATTGCTGTCCCTAACAGAACAATGCTACCTACAGGCATTATGCTTTACAAATATGGCTCCAGGCTTTGGTTTCATTGATGAAGAAAGAGAAGCTTAAAATTCAGTGTTTTCTCTTTTCTTTTCAAGGTCAAATTTTTTAGTTAATTAAATTTTTTGAAGTAACATTGGTTTATAAAATTATATAAGCATCTTGTGCACGACATTATATTTCTAATTCTGTATACACTATAGCATGCTTCCCACCAAAAGTTTAGTTTCCATCCATCACCATATAGTTGGCTCCCTTTACATATTTCACACCCTCCCTCCACCCCCAACCCCTCTGGTAACCACCACTCTGTTCTCTGTATCTACATGTTTGTTTTGGTTTGGTTTGTTCATTGACTTTGTTTGGTTGTTTCTTTATATTCCACATGAGTGAAATCATACAGTATGTGTCTTCTCCACCTTATCTCACTTAGCATAATACCCTCAAGGTCCATCCATGTTGTTGCAAATGGCAAGATTTCTCTTTTTTTTACTGCTGAGTAGTATTTTAGTGTGTGTGTGTGTGTGTGTGTGTGTGCGTGTATACATACACATCACATCTTCTTTATCCACTCATGCACTGATAGGCACTTAGATTATTTCTATATCTTGGCTGTCGTAAATCACGCTGTGATGATTTGTCCAAACCCACGGTACGTGAAATACCAAGAGTGAACTCTAATGTACTAAACTATGGCCTTTGGGTGATAATGATGTGCCGCTGTAGGCTCATGGACTGTAGCAAATGTACCACTCTGGTGAGGGATGTTGGTAATGGGGGAGGCTGGGCACATATGGGTAAATGGGAATCTTTGCACTTTCTGCTCAATTTTGCTGTTAATATAAAACTTCCATAAAAATAGAGTTTATTAATTTTTGAAAATGTTAAAAAATATAATGTTGTGATGAACATAGGGGTTCATATATCTTTATGAATTGGTGTTCTGGGAAAAGAGAATGACAGTTCTCCAGAAACCAAACTTTCAGTTATGGCATATTGCTAAAACTTATAGAGCATTCAAAACAGCTGTCATGAAGAAACTCAACAAGCTACAAGAAACCTCAGAAAGATGTACCATGAGCTCAGGGAGAAAATTAATTAACAGAAGGAATACTTTACCAAAGAGATTGAAACTCTGAAAAAGAACCAAACAGAAATTTTAGAGCTAAAGAACTCAGATGAAGAATACATTAGAAAGCATTGGAAATGAGGTGAAATTTCTATACAGTGACATGTACGAATCTTAGGTGTATCATTTGATGAATTTTGACAAATATATATACCTATGTCATGAACCACACACAATACTTGAGTTTGTTGTAGGTAGAAGGATTTCCCTTCTTCTGCCCTTATTTATTCTCCATGTTTGCAAAGCACTTTGTAATGTAATCTTTTTTTACCTTGTATTCTAGAGCTTTTGCCTACTCCATAAGCATGTTACTCATATTACTCTGAGGCAAGAACATAATAGGTGCCCAATATGTTTGTGGAAAGACTGGGCACCTCATGGAAAGTGTATTTCACATGGCCAGGTCTAAAACACAATCATATCATTAATACCTATAATGGGGGAAATTTAAGAGGCACTGTAATGTTTGTGCAAAGCATGAAAAATCCCCAGTTACACATGGCATTGGAATGCAACTAACTCCCCACTGGAGGCACACGGGAGCCTATTTAAACTTGATGAACTATTTGGAAGCCATTCTCAATGTGATTCTTATCTTCAAACAGAAACTCAGATTACGAGGAGAAACTTTTCCCTCAACCAGCAGTATCAAAAAAATTTTAAGTAGAATATATAGCATTTATCAAATAAAAAAAAAGAAGTCCCACTTCTAGAATACTTATTTTATGTGTCACATCTTTACGAGGAAGTTTATACATAATATCTCATTGATTCTTCACCAAAACTCTGCAAAGCAGGTATCCATTTCACAAGTTGGAAGCTGTCACCTGGTATAGTCAATTTGCCCCAATCCATATACCTTGTAAGAAACAGAGTTAGGATCTGAGTTCAGGTCTAATGAAGTCAAATTTCCCAAGACAGATGCAGCTCAGATGAGTTCTAATCGGTGCAATATTAGAAGCAAAGCACCCAAAAAGTTCAAGTTGCAGCCTGCAAAGGCAATATTCTTCGGGGATTACTTAGAAACATCAACTAATTACTAGATCACAGAGATGTTCGACCTGCATACCTGTCTCAGTGGAAGTGTGAGCTCAAGCAACGAAACCATTTGTCTACCATAGCAGTTGATACTTTTTATGAGGCTGCCCACGTGTAGGGTGTCCAGGGAACACATGCAGAGATTCCAAGGTTTACTTTTACATGGAACTCTGTAAAATCGAAAATTTCCTAAAAAGAAATATTGTGGTAATAAGAATGTAGACTCTGGAGTCAGGATTCTAGCTTTGAAAAAAAAAGAAAAAAGAATTCTAGCTTTGCTTCTGATTAACAATACATCCTGATATGTACAATGGAATACTATTCAGCTGTAAAAAAAGAATGAAATAATGCCACTTGCAGCAACATGGATGCAACTAGAGATTATCATACTAATTGAAGTAAGTCAGAAAGGGAAAGATAAATATCATATGATATCACTTATATGTGGAATCTAAAATATGACACAAGTGAACCTATCTACAAAACAGAAACAGGCTCACAGGCATTGAGAACAGACTTGCGGTTGCCAAGGGGAAAGGAGGGTGGGGGAGGGATGGACTGGGAGTTTGGGATTAGCAGATGCAAACTATTATACGTAGAATGGATAAACAACAAGGTCCTACTGTATAGCACAGCAAACGATATTCAATATCCTGTAATAAACCATAATGGGAAAGAATATTAAAAAAGAATATATGTATATATATAAAGCTGAGTCGCTTTGCTGTACACCAGAAACTAACACAACATTGTAAATCAACTATACTTCAATAAAATAAATTTTTTTAAAGAAACAGTATATCCTGGGACAAATTGTTTAACCTCCCTATGGCTTAGTTTCTTTATCTGTAGAAATGGAAATAATAATTGTAGCTACTTCATGTCGTTGCTATGAAGATTAAGAGAGTAAATTCATGTCAGTGAATGAATGCATGCTTAAAACCATAACCAGCACATGGTAAGCACTTTCAACCAAGCTAAGCTGCTGTTTTTATTATTACTTTTTCTCTAGTACCTGTCGTTCACATGTTCAGGACAGTGTGATTCATTCAGGCTAATTTTTTTTAAATGCTTGCATTAGTGAAAATTCTGTGTTACAGTATTTTTTTAATCCTTAATGTTACTTTCAAAAAGACATAGGCATTTAAACTAAAGTAACTAAAAAGTATTAACACAGAAAGTTTCATAGGGAACCTACTTCAGAAAGTGGATGTTAACAGTTTGCTTATAAATGAATTAAGTCCTTTGAAAAGTGTCTTCTATTAAATAGTATTTTATCACATTATACTATTTGCTTGACTAACCATCACTTTCCCTACGAAAAGCAATTTCATAGATTAAAAAAGCATTGAAAAGCATCTTCAAGATAACTGATGCCAGTCTTACTCTTACCAGGAAACCCAAGCTACCCAGCACTTAATGTCACATGGATTCCATGAAGAAAGCTTATACTCTCATTTTAGTCTAGCCCATCTTTAGAAAGTGGTTCCTTAGATTGGGCTAAATTCTTTGTCCTTAAAATGTTCATTCTATGGCACTGCTCCCTGGAATCACACTGAAGGAGTATCATTCATTTTCTTGCTGATAGCAGTTTGAGAACTTGAAGTCAGCTGTTATATCCTTCCCTGAAATGTTTTCCCTGAAAGAACACCCTCAGTTCTTTGGACTACTTTTTACTGGCATGACTTTGGATGCGTCATCTGCCTTGGTTGTTTCCTTTTGGACTTCCTCCTGCTTGACCTTTTTCCTCCTATACTGGGATTACCAGGACTGAACATGATACTCTATAATCTGATCAGAGTAATAAGTAAGATATTGCCTTGCTTGTTCTAGACCAAAGATGTGCTCTAGTCATTGACTCTCTTGACTTATACAAAGTTTAGCATCCTCCACCTCTCCACCTGTCTTTTTTTGTGTGTGTGAAGGAGGGAGCTGTTATTAGTCAGGGTGGAGGGAAAGAGCTGATGGCATAGTTCTAGTGTAAATTCAAAGGCCTGAGAAACAGGAGAGCCATCGGTCTAAGTTCCAGTCTGAATCCGAGTCTGAAGGCAGAAGACTGACGTCCCAGCTCAAAGACAGCCAAGCAGAGGGGGAGAATTCTTTCTTACTCAGCTTTTTATTCTATTCAGGCCTTTAATGAATTGGATGCGGCCCACCCTCACTGGGGAGGGTAATCTGCTTTTCTCAGTCTACTGACTTAAATGTTAATCTCAACCAGAAGCTCCTTCACAGACACACCTAGAAATAATGTTTAACTAAATATGGGGTCACCCCATTGCCCAGTCAAGTTGATAAAATGAGCCATCACACTGCTGTCTGCTATGTCAGCCATTTCTTTCCCACCTTCTACCTTCAATATTTTCCCCAGCACTTTACATCTATCCCTATTACATTTCTTTCAATATTTCCCCCATGGTTTCAGACTTGGGGAAATCTCAGATACTGATTCCTTTATCACCTTATGGGATACCAACCCCTAATTGCCACGTATAATACTGCTCAACAAATCTTCTAATATAAAATGTTAAACTGGAAACTACCAAGAAAAGCATCATATAGAGTGCCAGGTTTCCATCCATGCATTAATCGGTTCTGAGAGTGGTCATTATCTATTGTCCAGTTTAATTGTAGCGTCAGCTACCATCATCTTCATAAGATCAGAAAAGTTTGGGATGACATTATGCCTATCATTCCTTCCGTCTGTAGGACTCTGTAGTCTTCAGTGAAGTACAGACACATCGGAAAAACTGAAATGCAGACACATTATGTCTATAGCATTTCCCCTGTTAACCTGTTTTGAAAAAGAAGTTAGTCTAGCACGACCAGGTCTCAGTGGACCCATTCTGGCCCTTAAGCTTTACAATCTATCTTTTTCATGAACTGTCTGAGACTTTTGCCTAGGAAGAAACTTTTAAGGCTATAATCACTAAAATTTTCCCTCTTTTTCCATAAATATGTGTCCACTTCCTATTCAAGTCATAAGTGGATTAATTAGTGTATAATCTGACTTTCCACAGTAAAATCATGCAGTATATTAGAACCTTGATCATTGATCAAAGGACATACTGCTTTACGTCTTTGTGTTAGTTAACTTCTCTGTTCACAGCTTCAGACTTGAGACTTCTTGGATACTGAATCAATCATCTAATACATTTGATATCACTCCCAAATTTAAAAAAAAAACATAGGGGAAGAGGTAAAAATGCCTTACTTACCTTAAGGCAATTAACTAAACTAAGTAATCCTGATTCCCTTCTTGTGCAAGGTCTATAGTTAAAGAGTCTTCATCTTGGGTGGACTTCAACACACTTGTCTAGGGTTGTTTCAAATTTGCTCCTCCTGCTGTGTGATTTTTTATCATGATAGACTTAAACATCACTAATAATCCTGTGTGTAAATCTAATGTTTCAGGCTAGTAAGATTTGAAAGATATACTGCATCGGTAAATTAGAAAACTGAGTTTCGCAAACACATAAAATTTCTTCCATCAAGAAGATTCTGAAACTATTAGAAACCAAAAATGAAGCGCATGAAAGAGCTTTAAAATATGGCTATCACCACAGGTTTATGTGCAGGAGCGACTTGCCTTTGGGGACCCTCTGGCCAACTCTTTTGCCTGCAACTCTCTTCTTGCTTTGGACTCGAGACTCCCCAACTTTCCAGCCCTTGCTCGATTAAAGATTCCAGGCACCCTGTGCCATTTCCTTTATTTCCTGGTTGGCTGGCTGGTTGGTTAGTTCTCTGGTTGGTGACGTATGCTTTCCTAAATTGGATTCTGGTTAAATGAGCTTTTTTCCTCCAATCTTTGGAGGCCATATTCCACTATGAAGGAAAGCATTTCCCCTGAAGGCTCAGAACTCTCAATAATACTCCTTCCCAGCAAAAGAATGTCAGCAATGACTGTCCTACTGGCCCCTGCTGAAAGCTCCCATCCTTTATTAATCCATCCCACCCTTCAAGCCCTCATTCGACAAATGAATTGACAAAAATCAAGTCAGTTTAAATAAAAATGAGAACTTCGGTAAAACTCAGCCTTACTCTGATCACAGCCCATTGAATCCATCTAGATGTGCTACAACAGAACTGACTGGGTAATGATTTAGAATAACCATGTTGACTAAATGTCAGGACTCTGGAATGAATCCCAGTTCTACTCTCTGCGTCCTTGGCAAGCCATTTCTTCTCTCCAAGCCTCAGCTTTATAATCTGTATAAAAAGATGGTTTGACTAGAAGGTCCCCAAGGTCCTCCTTTAGCTCTCAAGTTCTGTGGATCTGCAGATCTATTGTAAAGTTGCCCACTATTAACCCATAACAGTTGTATGTCATAGCCTGACCCAGCTATAAGCAGTATAATCACAACTTTGGAGACAATGAAAGACTGTCAGTACTTAAAGAAATCACACTTTCCCTTCTTCTCTCCCTACTTTTCCTGTTTGTTCTTCAAGTTCCCCAAATTTTAATGTGTTATGGTGAAGGAGATGCCCCTCTCCAGCCTGAATGGCACTGTGGAGTACTGGAAATGTCATGACAACGCCTGTCCTCAGTTGATCCAGCCCAAATTTGCAGATGCGAGAGCTTCAGATAGTCATCCCAACTTCTGGGTGTTCATCCAAACCAAACCTCGGAGTCCTTGGACTCAGTCCCTTTTTTAAAGCAGGAATAAATTGAGAATTGCATTTTCTTTCTGCCTCAAAAGATCTTGGAAACTTTGGGGTAAAACTAACCCATACATGAAAAGAGCCATGCTTTCACGTATAATATACCCTTGTACAGATGTCCATACGTGTCCCAGTGACTACTGGAGCTGCATTGTAGGACCCTGCACTCTTCCAAAACATCAGGAGGAGGCCAGTTTTCTAGAATGTGGGGATGTCAATGTAAAAGCAGCAAAAAGGATAAGGTTCCAGGAGACTGCTGACTTGTTTCAGTGATGGCTTTGGCTAGAGTGACCCACTGCATGGTTTTGCCCATTATCTGATCACAAAGAGTCATCTTTATTTACAGGCTGTGTTTGAATAGTTGAGACAGTTTGGCAGAGTTATGGAGAAGGGATTTAATTGCCACAAATCTTTAAATGCCAACAGCTTTTAAATTTTTTTGTATATAGCACGTTGTATTTCTGAGATGGTGAAGGGGTAAGGGTCCAAGGAAATGAAAATGAGGAAGGATTAAGCAAGAGAACAGTAGGGAGCTCTGGCCTTGATGAGACTAGAAAGATTTAAAATTCTCAATTCTATTGCACACTGAAAATATCAGTTCATTTTGCAAACGTTTCCATTCACTATATTTCAGGGTATGATGCAGTCCAAAGTCTAAACAGTGTAAATAGATTCTGTCTCTATTTACACATTCATTCATTCATTCAGTAAATATACCTATTGACAGTGTATTCTGTATAAGTTATTATGTTTGTTTTGGTTTTGTTTGTTTGTTTTTGGCTGTGCCACGGTGGCATGCAAGATCTTAGTTCCCCGACCAGGGATGGAACCCATGATAAGGCATTATGTTAAGCATTGTGGAGAGTGTAAAGATATATAAGGCATAGCTCTGTCCTTTATGATCTCATTGTCCAGTGGGGAGACAAAAAAGATATGCATATGACTATGATACATCATTCTGCGTTGACTTTTTAAAATTTATTTATTTATTTATGGCTGTGTTGGGTCTTCATTGCTGCTCACGGGCTTTCTCTAGTTGCAGTGAGCGGGGGCTGCTCTTTGTTTCGGTGAGCGGGCTTCTCATTGTGGTGGCTTCTCTTGTTGCAGACCACGGGCTCTAGGCGTGTGGGCTTCAGTAGTTGTGGCATGTGGGCTCAGTAGTTGTGGCTTGCAGGCTCTAGAGCACAGGCTCAGTAGTTGTGGCACATGGGCTTAGTTGCTGCGTGGCATGCGGGATCTTCCCAGACCAGGGCTCCAACCCATGTCCCCTGCATCGGCAGGTGGATTCTTAACCACTGCGCCACCAGGGAAGTCCAGTCTGCGTTGACTATTAAAGAATTAAAAAGAGGCACTCAAAAGTACACATTAGGATGTAAAGGTATGGAAGGCCAGAAAGAGGTAACAGAATGGGCATAGAGGTGGAGACAAAAAGTAGAAAGCTATTTTAAGGGATGACTGAATCAGTGCAGCTGGATGTTAAAGGGAATGGAGGGGAAAAGTCCTGGAAAGATCTGAGTAGGTTGGGGTAGGTTACAAATGACTTTAAATCTCACATGGCCTTTATTTACTATAAATGAGCAGGCAGTGATGGTTTGGAGCAGGGAATGGTATGTTGCTTTCAGAACACTGATCTCAAAATTGGATCCAGGACTGACTGAAGTCAAGTGAGCTTGGGGCCATGGTGATCAGTTACAAGCCCTTTCAGGTGACTCAAAGCAAGATAATAGTGATCACACCTAGGTAGGTAGAAATTAGAAGGCAAAAATAATTAAGAACTACAAAAACACAGGTAGAAGAATTAGATACCATATATGCAGAATGAGAAAGAAAGAGTCATAGAAAATTCCGGAACTTTCAACTGGGCTGACAGAAACAATATGGCTCCCCTGAGGAACAAACAGTGTATGAGGGATAATATTAACTCAAATTTAAACATTTAAGGAGTTAAAAAATATTTCTCACTGTGCCTATGAG
Source organism: Delphinapterus leucas (assembly GCF_059928025.1). Lineage (NCBI taxonomy): Eukaryota > Metazoa > Chordata > Mammalia > Artiodactyla > Monodontidae > Delphinapterus > Delphinapterus leucas. The sequence goes on from NC_143134.1 coordinate 98,838,232, forward strand.
AAATCTCACTTTTCAAATTTAGATTTGAATTGGGAAGCGGTAAAGTCTAGTGACTCCCTCTCATTGTTTGTTTATAAATCCATTCCGAATTCCAAACAAGAAGGAAAATAGAAGCACTTCATGTTTTCTTTGTCTGTTCATGAATAGGATTATCCAACACCCATTCACTTCTACTGCTTTATCCACCTTGCTGACAATAATCAAAACAGAGCACAGAATGGATCCACGAAGCATATTCCGTCCTTGCTTCCACAAGGCTGCGGTGATAGCTCGAGAATAACCAACAATTGGAGAAAACGCACCCAGTCTGGATTGAGAAGTCATTAGCATCAAGCCCAGAAAAGGACTTTCTATTATCAGTGATCATGGGAATAAATGACTCCCCAAGGAAACAGTGTGTTCTCTTAATAGCTCACGCATCATCCAGGTTAGCTTGATGGAGTGGAGCACAGCTAGCAGCTAGCAGGGATAAAAACTGCTGAAATGATAGCAAAGACAAAGCTTCTATGGAAAAGAAAACTCGAGGTACAAAGGAGATTAAAGGTTAACTTTTTAAATAGAAATAAGGAGGGGGCTTACATCTTGGAATATGTCTGCTTCTGTTCTTTTTCCATTCTGATGCCCAATTTCCTAAAAATGAGGAATTGGAGGGTGCGGATTTGGTCAAACGCTGTCTCCACTTCCTAAACTTGTATTCTTGTAGACTTTGTGGCAGAGTTCTTCACCCATATGTCTGCCAAGAGAAAGGGGTGTTAGAACAAACCCCAGGGGGATGACAGCTCCTCCTCATTTTCTGGCTACCCTTCAGCAAGTAGGGTTCTGTAAAGGGTCAGAAGCATCCATTTCATCTCCCATTTGGAGGTAACTGTAGAAAAGAATCAGAACACACAGGCAAACTGCAACTCAGCGCACAGCTCTGGTTTGGCTTCAGTGAAGTCAGTTGTCCCTTATCCTCTGATTGAACACATTGTGCGGGAGAATATCAAAGCTCTTCACTCAGATGCTTTCAGCCAGTGGTGATTCCAAAATAACCATGGGGGGCCCCAAAGTTCGAATGGAATCCACATGGCCTTCCAACAGCACTCAGGGAGGTTTTCCTCCAGTTTCGATGGGTGACATACCTGAGCAAGGACCCAAGCCACTTCCAGTTAATTACTATTCATGATTATTAACACCATAATCAGAAAGTCGGCTGTTTGTTCCACTCCTTCAACGTTGATGAGGACACAGGTGACTAATTACATGAATCACAGCTCACACTTGCATCCCGGGTGATGGTGGACAGTGCATTTCCACAGTCATTGCCAGCATATACTCACCAACCAATACTTGAGCTCTCTGTTGATGTTATCTCCATTGACAGAGGAGGAAACTGGGGCTCCAAGAAATTAAATGATTGGTCCAAGTAGGAGGCAGAACTAGGATTTAACCCAAATCTTCTGAGTCTATAACCCTTGGATTTTTTTCTCACTATCCCACACAGTAATTAGAGGTCATGTGCATTAACTGGGCCATGTACCAAATCTAAAATCCCACATAATCTCTAATTGTCCCAGATACACACTCAACACCGGGCCAGTTCCATTGGGGGATAAAAAAATCAGTGAGGCTGGTTTTTTTTGGTATGATGTGAACAATATGCCTACTTGAGCCACTGAGGTTTTCCACTTTGAGTAAATGTCTTGGCAGTAAGCCTTTTACTTATTCATCCCATATAAAACCAATATTTTCTAAGTACCTACACTGTTCTAGGCATGATACTAATTACATGAATCACAGCTCACATATGCATGCCAGTTGATGGTGGACAGGTTTTCTTTTATCTCTGTAACTTAGGTTAAATAATTCATCCAGGTTGTAGGTGTATTGAGAATTGTACTCCACAATGGAAAATGGAAACAGGCTAATAATTAACGGCCCTGAGGACTCTACTTGAAGGCTGCCCTTGAAGGTGGACTGTGGATTTCCAGCACATCTAATTCATGATTCTTCAGTCTACATGGAGCCTTATGGAAAGAGAAGTAGTTATTGTCTTTAGACATGGCACAAGGACCCACAGACTCTGCCAGGAGCTCAATAGTGAGATTTCACTGAGGACTTGTTGGGTGGAGGAGAGAAGATGGGTGCAGGTGGCAATATGGAACTTTTCCAAGTTGGAGTTGGAAGATCTGCGTTCCGGCCTTGGTTTTGTCCCTTATCAGTAAAGTAACCTTGGACAAGTTACTTAACCTGTCTGAGCCTCAGTTTTCTCCTCTGTAAAATGGGGATAGTAATGGTACCCATGCAACATAGAGATTACATAAGATAGTCAAAAATTCTTTATAGGGCTTCCCTGGCGGCGCAGTGGTTGAGAGTCCACCTGCCGATGCAGGGAACACGGGTTCGTGCCCCGGTCCGGGAAGATCCCACGTGCCGCGGAGCGGCTGGGCCCGTGAGCCATGGCCGCTGAGCCTGCGTGTCCGGAGGCTGTGCTCCGCAACGGGAGAGGCCACAGCAGTGAGAGGCCCGCGTACCACACACACACAAAAAATTCTTTATATTCCGGGAAGTGCTAAGGGGAAACTGTCTGGATAGGTGTAAATCATGCTCCAGCTTTCACTCCCAGTCTCCCCTTTGCATGTGGACCAGGAGTCTGGTGAGGGCAGGCCCGCCTCATTTATAATGGTCTCTCTATCCCTTAGCACAGGGACCGGCACAGCGCAGGTGATGAATAGTCCGCATCTTCCCTTCTCTTTCTTCTATTTGCTTGTCACTTTGCCTCCTCTCGATGATACCCAGAACTCACGGTTGCTTTATTAGGAAGAAGCAGGAAGGGCTGCTTGGGAAGGAATCATTATTATACCCCCCTTTTTCTGCCTTGCCTGTTCTCTAGGCCGGTCAGCGGGCTATCCTGAGCTACTTGGATGAGATCACTGAGTACAGAGCATTGACTACCCACCACGCAGCCAAATCTCAATCCCCGGGCTTAAGGGTGGCGACTTCAATTCCTTAAATAAGTGAAAAGCCCGACCAAAGGAGAGCAAAAAGTTTAGCCTGGCTGAATTTTGAACTCACTGTAAGCTAGAAAAAGAAGGAGCAGGAAGCCTCAGCACTAACCTGTATCAATAGCCCCAGTGTGAGGAGAGGCTCAAAGAGTCTGGCCTAAAGCTGAAGCTGCCGCAGCGGTGAAGCTGCTTCTAATTTTAGAAATATTAAATAACTGATAATGACACGACCTTGTTAAAGAACGATGTTGGGAAGAAAAAAAAAAAAGGGACACTGTTAAAAATAGCATAGTCTCCCGGCTGAAGATTCCAGGTGAAATATAGGTTCGCATCCATAGGGTAGGCTCAGAATACTGAGACTCCCCACAGAGCTGCCAAATGTGTCAAGTCCAAGGCTCACACGTGTTCTGGAAGACATCCATGTTAAGCAGCCAGCAGGGTGCCTCTTAGCATCCCTTAAGGTTGAGAGCATATATAAGCACTGGAAAAAAAAGAGAAAAAGCACAGTGTTCTTGTTCTCAAGGGGCTTCAAGTCTAGTCAGCAGCCTAGTGGTGACTCCAAAACATCATCATTTTAATATGTGAGACCAGTGGGCTTCCCTGGTGGCGCAGTGGTTGAGAGTCCGCCTGCCGATGCAGGGGACACGGGTTCGTGCCCCGGTCTGGGAAGATCCCACATGCCGCGGAGCGGCTGGGCCCGTGAGCCTTGGCCGCTGAGCCTGTACGTCCGGAGCCTGTGCTCCGCAATGGGAGAGGCCACAACAGTGAGAGGCCCGCGTACCGCAAAAAAAAAAAAAAAAAAAAAAGATGTTAATATGTGAGACCGAACTACAGCACACAAAACCTAGCTGGGGAAAAGCAGCCTCCCGTATTGCCTGGGAAACGTCGCTGCTGGCATTATATCAAACAGAAATCTGAAAGGCAAAACCTAAATAAAGCCAGCGGGCCCCACTTGGGGAGGAATGGTAGATGTGGCAGCCCTCGAAGATGGACAGAACCCCAGACGGCGTCCCCATTCTGCCCATCCCTGCAGATATGCACCTCTATGGCCTGGCTACCTCTCTGATCATTAAATGCTTTTAGCAAAGCTGTCTCCTAGGAGTAACCAGCTTTGAAAGCCAAATTGAAAAAGGTCCATCTGATCATGTAATTGGAGAGAAAGTAGGATCTGTGCCACAATAACACATTAAAGGCATTTGGCGATGAAAGAAAGAGGTGGTCTAATAATTGGCAGGGGCCTGAGACTGGGGAGATGTGCTTCTGGGGACAATGCAGAATTCATTTAACATCAGCTGTCACCAAGGTCTTTCCTGATGTGACTCTAAACATGGGAAGAATTTGCCGAGCATACCTTGGCTAAATCTCATCTGAATTTCTACCTATCTACAAAACTTTCAACTGTACAGTTTAGAAGAATGATTCTCAGCAGGGGGTGGGGGGTTGCCCTTCAGGGGACATTTGGCAATAGCTAGAGACATTCTTTCTATGTTTTTAAAGTGTCCATCGATGGATGAATGGACAACGAAAAAGTGGTCCATGTACACAGTGAAATTTTTTTAAATTGAGGTAACACTGATTTATAATATTATGTAAGTTACATGTGTACAGCATTCTATTGCTACTTTGTGCACCATGCAGCGCGCCCACCACCAAAAATTTCGTTTCCATCTGTCACCACACAGTTGATCCTCTTCACACATTTCAGCCTCCCACTCACCCCGCCCCCTCTGGTAACCACTGCTGTGTTCTCTGTATCTATGTGTTTGGTTTGGTTCCTTTATTTGTTTTATTTATTTTTGTTTGTTTACTAGTTTTTATATTCCACATATTAGTGAAACTATACAGTATTTGTTATTCTTCATCTGATTTATTTCACTTAGCATTTAATACCCTCAAGGTCCATCCACGTCACAAATGGCAAGTTTTCATCTTTTTATGGCCAAGTAGTATTCCACTGTATATATATATATACACCACATCTTCTTTATCAATTCATCCATCAATGGGCACTTAGGTTGTTTCCATATCTTGGTTGTTGTAAACAGTGCTGCAATGAACATAGGGGTACATATGTCTTTTTGAATTAGTGTTTTCATATTCTTTGGACAAATACCCAGAAGTGGGATTGCAGGATCGTATGGTAATTCTATTCTTAATTTCTTGAGGAACATTCATACTGTTTTCCATAGTGGCTGCACCAATTTACATTTCCAACAACAGTGTATAAGATTTTTCTCCACATCCTGGCCAACACTTATTTCTTGTCTCTTTGATAATAGCCATTCTGACAAGTGTGAGGTGATATCTCATTGTGGTTTTGATTTGCATTTTCCTAATAATTAGTGATGATGAACATCTTTCCATGTTTCCGTATGTCTTCTTTGGAAAAATATCTATTCAGCTCCTCTGCACATTTTTTAACATGGTTGTTTTCATTTTTGTTGTATGAGTTCTTTATATATTTTGGATATTAACCCCTTATTGGATATATCATTTGCAAATCTCTTCTCCCATTTATAGGTTGTCTTTTTGTTTTATTGATGGTTTACTTTGCTGTGCAGAAGCTTTTTAGTTTGATGTAGTCCCATTTGTTTATTGTTGCTTTTGTTTCCCTAGCCTGAGGAGACATATCTAGAAAGATATTGCTAAGACCAATGTCAAATAGCATACTGCCTATATTTTCTTCTAGAAGTTTTATGGTTTCAGGTCTTACATTCACATCTTTAATCCATTTTCAGTTAATGTTTGTGTATGGTGTGAGACAACGGTCATTGCATTTTTTTTGCATGTGGCTGTCCAGTTTTCCCAGCACCAATTATTGAAGAGACTGTCCTTTTTCCACTGTATGTTCTTTGCCCCTTTGTGGTAAATTAATTGTCCATATATGCACAGGTTTATTTCTGGGGTACTGATTTTGTTGTCTAGAGACATTTTTGCTTGTCAGGGCTACATCCAATGGGTAGAGAACAGGGATGCTGTTCAACATCCCATAATGCAAGACACAAGAAAAAATCATTTAGCCCAAATGTCAATAGTGCTGAGGTTGAAAAACCCTGGTTTTGAATCCTGGATGTTTTCTGACCTTCATCCTTTATAGGCTTATTTTATTTCTTTTATGTTTATATTGATACCTTGAAAGCCAACACCCATTTAAAACAAAAGGAAATGGTTTACCTTATATCATAACAATAATGAAAAAGTCCAAGCAGTTAAGAAGATGTTCCAATAGTGTTTACTCATCTCCACTGGGGGTGGGGGGGGCGGGTCATGTAGAATGGAGAGCTTGGAGATGGGGAAGGAGATACTGCAACACAGTCAAGAGTCTAATCGCTTGAGATTTCATTTTGTTCCTGAATGTGAGGCTACCTAAGGATTTGCCAGACACATCCAGAGCCTCACAGTCTGAAACAATGTTTTGGAAAAGTCAAATGTGAGGATGTGTGATATCCTGTTTGCTAGGAGTGAGTAGGACCCCCCTACAGCCTGAAAAGATCTTGGTGGACTGGATTATGTGATTCTCTTCTTGCAACCTTCAGCGACTCTCCACTGCACCCAGGACAAAATACTATACCATGCTCCTCCACCTGGCTCCTACCCATCTCTCCAACCATCTCATCTCCTGGATTTTACCCCAGTCATACTGAACTTCTTGTCTTCCCCAGGATATAACACTCCTATCATGCTTCCTCTCTTGTTTTGTAAACACGGGAACTTTCTTCTGCCTGCAATGTCCTCCACTCTGCTTTTCATCTAACCCCTAGCATTCTCCAAGACTTATCTCAAGTATCAACCGCTTTCTCACCCTTTGTCCAACCCCCCAGCTGGAGTCTGGTGGCCCTCTTGTGACCTCCCAGAAGCCCCTGTATTTACTGCCAATATAACACCTGCCCCTGTGGTCCTGAATTTCAACTAGTTGCCCATTGTCTCTGAGAACTTTTTTTTTAATAGTTATTTAGTTGGCTGCACCGGGTCTTAGTTGCATCATGCAGGCTCTTAGTTGCATCGTCAGATCTAGTTCCCTGACCAGGGCTGGAATCCGGGGCCTCCTGCATTGGGAGCGTGGAGTCTTAACCACTGGACCACCAGAGAAGTCCCTGTCTCTGAGCACTCTGAACAGTTAGTTCCCTGTTCAACCCCTCTACTGCCTACCAGACCCAGGGCAGGGCTTGGGTCCCTAACTAGCTTTCAAGGACGATTGGGGAAAAGAATAGAAGAAAAGTAGAGAAGAAAGGTGACAAAAAGAGAGCGAAGAAAAGAAACAGAAAAGAACAATGGAAGGAAGGTAGCGGGGAGGGAGGGAAGGAGGGCAAAGGGATGGAGGACAGAAAGAGAATGAAGGAGGGAAGAAAGCAGATTGGGAGGGGAAAAGGAGGAGATGGGAGAGGAGGGAGAGAGGAAGGAGAAAAGAAAGGAGAAGGAAAGGGAGAAGGAGGAGCTGTGCTCTTGTTCCCTGCTCAGAAAAGACTTCTCAGATCTTGCAGATTTAAGACCAAACCCTGCATTAACACTTTTTAGGAATCACATAACTCTTTCACAGCACTCACTACATTTGTAATTTTAGATGTATTTGCATGATTATTTACTACGATTTGCAAGCTCCATGGGGTCAGCATCTGTGTTTTCACACACTATTGTGGTTTCAGTACACAGTGTGTCCATAAAAATTATTTGCTAAATAAATGAAAGGGCGGGCAGACTAATGAGCAGTGCCAGCAGCTAATCTTATTAATAAGAAGGCAGCCTCTCTGTTGTTTAGAAATAGATCTGCGAGTTTGGATTTGGTTGTTTTACCTCCACCTAAATTTGTCCATATTAAAAAAACTTCCTCTGGTTCTGGGTAGAACTCTTCTAAAGCATTCAAGACAGTGGCATATACATTCTCACTTTAAAAATTAATCCCAGGAGCAATTTATTACAGGGAAATTTCCTGGACTCCAAGAAGCACCTTGAAGTCAGGAGATGATTAATTTGATGTAAACTAAAGTGCTGCAAACATCTGTTCCCTGCTGACACCTGCCTCTCACTAGATTACAGCCCCCACCCGCCCACCACCCCCACCACCCGCATCTGGGTGGTGGGAGCTGGGGGGAGCTGGCTTCTGTGTTGATCTGGTGACCGTAATTATAGGGTAAGCTCGGTGCTCAAGGCCCTGGCGCCAGCCACCTGGTGGGGGATCAATATAAAACTTGCTCTATTGCCTTATGTTCCAGATCCACCCTGAGCACTCTGTAAGTCCTCCGTCATTCCTTACGTAATAGAAATAAAAAGTAGAAATGAGTTTGGCGAGCACGTTTTCATCTTGTAGCCCTGGGGAAGCCTGCGTGTGGATGAACCCAAACCCTCGGTTGATTCAAAGAAGCAAATCAATTCCATGAAAAATCTTCTGAATCTATTATTTTGGCATCGGGTTTTGTAAACGCTCTTTAATTGATATCTCTTACTCCATTATCCTTCTCCCACCGGTTCCACCTTCAATGCAATTGTCCTAAAACCTGTCTCTGACACTGAGCCACCCTATTCAGAAACCTCAGAGGCTCTGCCTCGTCCAGGAGCACATACCACCTTCCTAACCTTGACGTCTAAGCCCTCCACTGCTGCAATAACCTAACTTCCATCCCAGGACTCTACTTCAAACAGCCTTGTCTTTTGTCATCCAGTGTGACTCTTGCTTTCCAATTCTGCTCGTGCTTTTTCACCTTTACACCTTAGCTTATCAATTCCATGTAAAGCCCAGATGCCATATAACACCATCTTAATACAGTGCTGTGTTGAAGCAACATCAACCCAGACCCAAAAATGTAAAATTAATTAAACCCCTGGCAGTGTTTCATAAAAACACCAAAAGGGAGAACATGCTCACAACACACAGAAAAACGTCCTAAAACCTGTCTTTCCCCATTCTTTTCTCTTATTTTTTCCCATGCATCAAGGCTGACACAAAGTCTCTCTCCTCCCCAACTCCTACTACAAGGTTGCCTTCGAGCCCACATCAGGCTCTTTTGTCTCCTTGCTAGACTAAGCTCTTCATATCTATAACATGTCAGCCTCGCTGGCTTCTTTGAATTTTCCTGTGAAAGCCCCAGAGCTAATCCAGCAAGCAAAAATTCTTCCTCATTAGAAGACAGTGTAAGTGGAAAAGACTGAAAAAAAATGTTCTACACTTTGTCTTATTTCTGTCATACTGACAATGCACACTCTGCCTGGAATGCCCTTTGCCCATTTCTAATCATTACTACCCCACTCGACCACCACAGCCCAGAACAAAAGATCCTTCCTCCTTGAAGACTGCACGATGCCCCCTTAGAGAACTTTGCACATGATGTCTTGACTTTTAGCTTTTGGTGTAAATATCTTATTTCTACTTTTGAAAATTAGGACTCAAGATCATCTGGCAAACCCCTATTTGCCTTTCAATACTCACCTAAGTATCCCTTCCTTGGAAATGACTTCCTCACTTTCTTCCCATCCTTGGTTTGGCCATCTCTTTGATGCCATAGAAACCAGCAATAACTTGAAATATCACAATGAACTTCAGTGGGTATCTTCATCTATTCAGGCTGCTATAACACATTACCATGAACTAGCGAGCTTCTAAACAACAGAAATGTATTCTTCACAGTTCTGGAGTCTGGGAAGTCTAAGATCAAGGCTCTGGCAGCTTCAGTGTCTGGTGGGAGCCCTCTTCCTGGTTCATAGGTAGTTATCTTCTCATTGTGTCCTCACATGGTGGAAGGAGCAAGCGAGCTCTCTGGGGTCTCTGTTATAATGGCACTAACCTTGTTCATGAGGGCTTCACCCTCACAATCTAATCACCTCCCAAAGGCCCCACATCCAAATACCAACACACTGGGGATTAGGTTTCAACATGTGGATTTGAACAGGACACAAATATTCAGTCTATAGCAGTGAATTTTTTACTTATCTGTATTGTCTAACTCCAAACACATGTACACCTTGGAAACAGAGAAAGCTCTCATGCCTCTTACACCCCCAAACTTATCCAAGTACTTGGCCAAAGGTAGGTTCTCAGAAAATGTGTATCTGGTGACATGTTTGCTAGTTTGTGAGTTCTCCACAATATCTAGTGCTGTGCTTTACTCATAGTAGGGGCTCAAAAAGTATCTCTGGAATTGAATTAAGTGTCTCTGGAACATTCAGCTTGATTGAATTTCTTTTTTTTGACATAATTTTGTCTGCGTGGCAGTCTAATGTTTTCAAAGATAAAAAATGGTGAAGGGAAAACAAAAGATTAAAAAAATAAACTGGTTTGACCAGTTTCTTTCCCTCTGGATACAAAGCCAAGCTTGGAGCTTTGTCTGAGGAAATCACAGTCTCAGGCAAAAGCTAATAGGCTGAGTGTGGGTCCTTCTTCTGTAACCTGCAAAGCTGCAAGACCTTTTATTTCTGTATTAGAATATTCTATTAGGCTCATGTGGCTCCTTTGGTTAATGGTAACAGAAAATGTGACTCCAGGGCCACATAATTGCAAATACTATTGGCCTAGAAGCTGGAACAGATTGATACAATTGGCAAACCCCACCTATGCTGCTCTTTGTAAGAGGGGGGAGAAAATACAGTGATTAAACGTAATCACTCTTATGCATTGTGCAATTAATCTCCAGCACCCCTGGACTGCTCTCCAGACTCTGTAACTTACACCCAACCCACAGAGATGGGCCCATTGACTATGCTTCCAGTGTATAATGGAGTCTACACACAAAAATTCATTAATTCTTTTGAAATTCAGTCCTTCTCCTACAGTGGAGTGGGAGCTTGGGGGAAAGAGGATACATTTTCTTTGGCAAAGCTTTTGAGTCAGAAGTTCAGGATAGAGTAAGCCTGAGGAAAACAGATACCATTGGTTGCCTATGCATGCCCTTAGTTCCAGCCCCAGGGATGGGTCATGAACCTATTCCCCTTGACAACAACTGGTTTAGATGATGGCATGGATGTAATTCAAGCCAATGAAGTGTGAGAGAAAATCTGCTGGAGAATTTTAGGAAAATCTTTCCTTAAAAAAAAAAAAAAAAGAAAGATACATAGGAAAACCTGATCTCTCTTTTTCCGCTGGACCTTGCCGTGCCTAGCTGTGATATCTACAACTGCGACAGCCATCTTGCAACCAAGAGAGAATTTAGCCTGAGGACAAGGACAAAGATGGCAGAGGCGAAAGAAACAAGGCCCCAAATTCTTGATATTATGCTGCTGAGTAACCAACACTGGTCCCCGTTATCTCCAAATTTCTTATAATATGAAATAATATATTTCTTTATTGGGTAAGCCACTCAGAATTAGTTTCCTTTGCTACTTGAGGCCAAAATAATCTTAATACATTTGGTTTATTAAATTGACTGAAACTTTTGAAGATTTTTTTTAAAGCATAGCCCCTCTACCTGCTACATCATAACCAAGAAGGGAGGCCCCATACCTGCTTTGGCCATTCCCCCTCATATCCCTGGTCCCATAGTCCTGCTGTGGGTGGTGTTGCTGGCCTTCATCCTCAGCTGGGCGACCCATTGATTAAATGGTCTACACTGAACTATCAAGTCTATATGGCCCCTTAATTGCATGCCCAAATCACACACCACCCTTTTCTCCTCCCTTACACTTACAGAACACTCACTTGCTAAGCCAGTCCCCTGACATCTCTTACCAGAAAGAGAATCTAGACCATATGCAGGTAGAGGCAAACTTCATGATCGTTACCATGTCCACCTATTCCGTTTACTAAGTTCCTGAACACAACCAGCACTTAGTTAAGCTCTTAGTGAATTAAAGGGACAAGTTGCTGGACCTCCAAGTGACTTCAGGCTCCAAAGAGCCATCCTTCAGACAACTACCTAGGTATTCCTATAGAATGCATCCATTTATCTATTTCATTTATTCAGCATTTAGTGAACAGTTAATCTATTCCATTCATCCTGCTTGGCCTTGGGGATACAGCAATGAACGAGCCTTTTACTCATTCAACAAATGAGTGTCTACTTTGTGCCAGTCAAACACTAGGAATAAAATTGTGATGGAAAAAATACGTGAAATTTGCCCAAAAGGATCACCTATGGTAGAGATAGACATTTACCATATATTCACCAAAACACTGGGTGAAGGGGAGAAATATGGCAAGAGAGAACATTCTAGGCAAAGGGAACTGCAAGTTCAAAGGCACTGATGCTGAAGGGGGAATGGTGCAATTCAGAATATCAAAGCCACTGTGACTGGAGCACAGTGAGCAAGGGGGTAACTGTTTCAAGATGTGGCTGGACACAAGTGACAATAATCAAGACATGGAAGCAACCTAAATGTCCACTGACAGAGAAATGGATAAAGAAGATGTGGTGTATATATATACAATGGAATACTACTCAGCCATAAAAAAGAGTGAAATAATGCCATTGGCAGCAACATGGATGGACCTAGAGATTATCATACTAAGCAAAGTAAGTCAGAGAAAGACAAATATCATAGGATATCACTTATATGTGGAATTTTTAAAATGATACAAATGAACTTATTTACAAAACAGAAACAGACTTGTAGACATAGAAAACAAACTTGTTTCCAAAGGGGAAAGGTCAGGGGGAGGGATAAATTAGGAGGTTGGGATTAACATACACACTACTATATATAAAATACATAAACAACAAGGACCTACTGTATAGTACAGGGAACTCTACTCAATACTCTGTAATAACCTATATGGGAAAAGAATCTGAAAGAGGGTAGGTATATGTATAACTGAATCACTTTGCTCTACACCTGAAACTAACACAACATTGTAAATCAATTATACTCCAATATAAAATAAAATTTCAATTAAAAACTTTTTAAATTAAAAAAAAAAGATGTGGCTGGAGAGGAAGGAGGTAAGGATTATGTCACAAAGTGCCCTTTATACCGTATTAAGGAGTTTGGACTTTTTCCTAAAGGTCCTGATGTGAAATTCAGGTCCTGGAAAATTTTAAGCAGGATAGTAAACTGATCAGACTTTTGCTGGAAGGGCCAAGCCTGGAATCATGAAGACTAGTAGAAAAATAAACATAAAGTGAGGAATGACTTAACAAAGGTCATGGCAAGGGGAATGGAGGAGAGAGGATGGGCAAGAGACACCGGGTAGGTGGGATCAGCAGAAGATAACAGCTAAGATGCTATTGGAGGAAGAGGTGAGGAAGAAGGATGAGGAGGCAGAGGTGATTCCCAGGTTTCAGTGGAGTCGATTTGAGTAGGAGCGGAATTAGGGTGCATTTAGTTAGTGATATATTGTGTCCAAGGTGGAGGATCCAAGGTAGATGTTAAGATATACATGTCTGTGGCATTTTTCACAGAACTAGAACAAAAAATTTCACAATTTGTATGGAAACACAAAAGACCCAGAATAGCCAAAACAATCTTGAGAAAGAAAAAGGAGCTGGAGGAATCAGGCTCCCTGACTTCAGACTATACTACAAAGCTACAGTAATCAAGACAGTATGGTACTGGCACAAAAACAGAAATATAGATCAACGAAACAGGATAGAAAGCCCAAAGATAAACCCATGCACATATGGTCACCTTATCTTTGATAAAGGAGGCAAGAACTTACAGTGGAGAAAAGACAACCTCTTCAATAAGTGGTGCTGGGAAAACTGAACAGCTACATGTAAAACAATGAAATTAGAACACTCCCTAACACCATACACAAAAATAAACTCAAAATGCATTCAAAACCTAAATGTAAGGCCAGACATTATAAAATACTTAGAGGAAAACACAGGAAGAACACTCTTTGACATAAATCACAGCAAGATCCTTTTTGACCCACCTCCTAGAGAAATGGAAACAAAAACAAAAACAAACAAATGGGACCTAATGAAACTTCAAAGCTTTTGCACAGCAAAGGAAACCATAAACAAGACGAAAAGACAACCCTCAGAATGGGAGAAAATATTTGCAAACGAAGCAACTGACAAAAGATTAATCTCCAAAATATACAAGCAACACATGCAGCTCAATATCAAAAAAACAAACAACCCAATCCAAAAATGGGCAGAAGACCTAAATAGACATTTCTCCAAAGAAGATATACAGATTGCCAACAAACACGTGAAAGGATGCTCAACATCACTAATCATTAGAGAAATGCAAATCAAAACTGCAGTGAGGTATCACCTGACACCAGTCAGAATGGCCATCATCAAAAAATCTACAAATAATAAATGCTGGAGAGGGTGTGGAGAAAAGGGAACCCTCTTGCACTGTTGGTGGGAATGTAAATTGATACAGCCACTATGGAGAATCGTATGGATGTTCCCAAAAAAACTACAAATAGAACTACCATATGACTCAGCAATCCCACTCCTGGGCATATACCCTGAGAAAATCATAATTCAAAAAGAGTCATGTACCCCAATGTTCACTGCAGCATTATTTACAACAGCCAGGACATGGAAACAACCTAAGTATCCACCGACAGATGAATGGATAAAGAAGATGTGGCATATATACATAATGGAATATTACTCAGCCATAAAAAGAAATGAAATTGAGTTATTTGTAGTGAGGCGGATGGACCTAGAGTCTGTCACACAGATGAAGTAAGTCAGAAAGAGAAAAACAAATACCGTATGTTAACACATATATATGGAATCTAAAAAAAAAAAAAAAGAAAAGAAACGGTTTTGATGAACCTAGGGGCAGGACAGGAAAAGAGACGCAGACATAGAGAATGGACTTGAGGATACGGGGAGGGGGAAGGGTAAGCTGGGACGAAGGGAGAGAGTGGCATGGACATATACACACTACCAAATGTAAAACAGATAGCTAGTGGGAAGCAGCTGCATAGCACAGGGAGATCAGCTCGGTGCTTTGTGACCACCTAGAGGGGTGGGATAGGGAGGGTGGGAGAGAGACACAAGAGGGAGGGGATATGAGGATATATGTATATGTATAGCTGATTCACTTTGCTATACAGCAGAAACTAAAACAACATAGTAAAACAATTATATTCCAATAAAGATGTTAAAATAAAAAGATATACACATCTGAAGCTCAAGAGAAAAATCTCGATAGGAAAAAGAAAATTGAGTTCCACAGCAAATAGGTGGTACAAAGAGATAGAAATGGATATCACCCAGAGAAAGGATATAAAGTGAAAAAAGAGGCATCCTCATGAACATCCCTGAGGACAGTCTACATTTATGGGGTCTTGGGCAAGAGTACCAATGGAAGTCCCACACATATGGTTAAATACTTGAAAGTGAACATCAAATTAACAGGCTGTGAAAATGTTTGATCCTGCTACTTTTAAAATTATATCTTTGTGGGACTTCCCTGGTGGCGCAGTGGTTAAGAATCCGCCTGCCAGTGCAGGGGACACGGGTTTGAGCCCTGGTCCGGGAGGATCCCACGTGCTGTGAAGCAACTATGCCTATGCACCACAACTATTGAGCCTGTGCTCTAGAGCCCATGAACCACAACTACTGAGCCCGCGTGCTGCAACTACTGAAGACCGTGTGTCTAGAGCCCATGTTCTGCCACGAGAGAAGCCATTGCAATGAGACGCCCACGCACTGCAACGAAGAGCAGCCCCCGCTCCCCGCAACTAGAGAAAGCCCTCGCACAGCAACAAAGACCCAATGCAGCCAAAAATAAATAAATTTATTTTAGAAATAAATAAGATTATATCTTTGTAATAATACAGTTTTAAATGTGTAAAATAATGATTTTAGATGACTAAAATTTGGCAAAATATTAATAAGATGACTGAGTTCAATTATTATTTTAAAGGTCTGCATGTTCTGTTGGTAGGCCAGCAGTGTGCAAATAAGGGATAAAAAAAATTCATACACACTTCATGAGTTATTATCAATTTGTTCCCTGAAATTTATTTTCTTGTCTTCATTTCAAAAAAATCACAAATTACGTTGTTATAATCAAGATTCTCATATAATTCATGTTCTTTTCACAGTAGTGTCAAAATAGAAAACTGAGGCAGTAGCAATTGGAAATGTCCAAAAAATTGTTAAAGTAATGCTTCAATTCAGAAATGAATTGTTAATTTTACATGTTATGTTCAAACACTGTAATATACAGAATATATAAACAATATTCCAGAATATTTTAACTTCCTTATCTCTTAGAGTAGTATCTAGATCTATAGAGCAATATAAAAATTCAGTGTCATACTTCACCCTTATTACACCTAAACCTTCATATATACAAATTTAAGAGAAATATGAGCTAACAGTACAAAATGTTTCTCTGCTTCTATGTGACGCTACTGTAAATTTCACATTCATTCAAGAATATTTCTAGAACTCTGAATCAGAAAGTGAAGAAAAGCAAGAAAATGGACACTTGGTACTTTGTAGAAATGATACTTCATTATATAAGAATGTATTGCATTCATGTTATCTGAGAGGAAAGGTTAGACACATTAATTAATTTGTCTTTCCTTTTATCTAAGCACTTTTGCCACTCAGATCCTCCCTATACTCCAAAGCAGTGCCCATCTCTGGCTTCCTCAGCAGCATAACCCACACACCATTATGGGACTTGAACTTAGAGGTCTTTTGCTTAGAAGTCATGGTTGAAAGATGTAGGGAAGGATTTCCCTGGGGCTTGAACAGTGTTAGTCATGAGAGTAATTGGTTAAGGTTATGAGACATGGTATGCCCCTGCTGAGCACTGGATACCAAACGGTAGAGGTGTCCTTGTGTCCTTCAATAAACATATTGGGAAGGTATGATACATGGGACTTTCTAAAGGATGTTGTTCAGGCCAGGGCTCCCTGTTGCTGAGTCTGAAGAGTGGACCTGTCCAAGGAGGATCAATGGCTAAAAAGTGAGTGGAAAGAGGGGATCCCATGAAGGAGTTTGAGGTGAAAGGGCTAGAGGAATACGAGGAAAATCAAAAGTGGTATTGCAGAAATCAAGGGAAGAAGGATTTCCAAGGAATCACCAACGGAGGCAAGGGTTGCAAAGAGGTAATAGATAAATAAATAAAAGTAGGACTTTACAGAGAAAGGTAAATATCATATGTCATTTATATGTGGAATCTTAAAAAATGATACAAATGAACTTATTTACAAAACAGAATAGACTCACAGACATAGAAAACAATCTTATGGTTACCTAAGGAGAAAGAGGGGGGAGGGATAAATTAGAAGTTTGGGATTAACAGATGCAAACTACTGTATACAAAATGGATAAGCAACAAGGACCTACTGTATAGCGCAGGGAGTTATATTCATTATCTTGTAATAACCTGTAATGGAATAGAATCTGACATTCTGAAATATTTTTTCTGAATACATATTCAGAAAGCATATTTCTGAAAATATTCTGAATATATATTATGAAGGAATATATACAACTGAATCACTTTGTTGTACACCTGAAACTAACACAACACTATAAGTCAACTATACTTCAATTTTTTAAAAAGTAGGACTTTGGATAAACAAAATGTGGCATATCCATACAATCAAATATTATTCAGCAATGGAAGGGAATAAAGTACTGATACATGTTTCAACACAGATGGACCTCAAAAAACGTTATGCTAAGTAAAAGAGGTCAATCACAAAAGACCATGTACGTTGTATGATACACTTTATATGTATTGTCCACTATAGACAAATCTATAGAGACAGAAAGTTTAGTGGTTGAAAGGGGCTGGCAGAGTTGGAGGGAATGTGAGTGACTACTAATGGGATTTCTTTTTGAGGTGATGAAAATGTCCTAAATTTAGACTATGACAATGGCTGCATGACTCTGTAAATATACTAAAGGCCGCTGAATTATACTTTCAACGTTGAACTTTGCGTATATAAGTTATATCTCAACAAAGCTGTTTTTTAAAAAGGGAAAAAAATAGAAAGAGATATCCACTACATTTAAGATCACATTATCCTGTGTCCAAGCCACAAAACATTGTCCACCTGCGAAAAATCAAACCTTGGGAGCTGCCAGATGTTTAAGACTGAAGAGTCTACCGTGGTGATCTGTCCATTGTCTCTGACAAAAAACTAAATCGATCTTCTATTCTTTGAAAAACAAGAGATGAGCTAGAGGGACCGCTTCATAATAAAGGTCTTTCACACTAAGGTAAACTTGAAAACAGAGAACATTTATGCAAAAATCCATTTACTGTGTCAGTAATTTTCAGCATTTCCCCTGCTGTTATTGTAGATAATTGAGTAAAAGCTTTTCCTTCCCTACATCAAGCATCAGTTTCCAACTGATCCTCTTAGAAATTCAGTTTTGAGATTTCACTTCAAGACCATGACTACAGAATTTATGGGAAATGCATATGTTTTTGGCTAAATGGAACTATTTTCTTTCCTTGAGCCAAACACTTAAAACGATTGGAAGAAAACAGAAGAGCGGAGAAAAAAGTAAAACCTCCCACCAACTGTATCAATAAAGGGTCATAGCTATATTTTTTTGGTAAACTCCCAACTGACTCTATGTCTAGGTATAAATCCCTATCTTTCCCACCCAATCAATTATTCAGCATTTTTGTGAATTCAAGGTACTAAATGCTAATATAGTTCTATTGTTCATGTATTTCATGAACAAATTAGTTGCAAAGTCCTTAAGCTGCCTAATGTCCAAGTCTGCCTAATGTGTAGGTTTGAATATACACCCGCTAAGAATTTATTTCTTAAAGCCACACATTGGGGGTATGGTGCCTACAGAGAAGTAATATGGAATGGGAAGATTAATAACTGACGGGGACCTTATCAATCTCACAATAACAATTCCAGATAATAGGATAATTCACATTTACATTTTTACATTTTACATGATACAATCATACACAATACTTTGGTTTTTATGAAATGAGGAGAGCAGTACCATCTCCATTCTTTAGTTAGGTAATCTAAGGTTGGTCAAACTACTCAGTGACTAGAGGAGGTCTCCTTGCTGGATGTTTCCAGAGTACCTGTCTTTAACACCCACTCATATCTGATTACTCAACACCTATCTTCCCTCTAAGCTTCATGGAAGCAGGGACCTAATTCCGCATCTGGCGCACAGTGTGTGTTCAATAACCATCACTTGAACTAAACTGATCAAGTTCCCATAGTTATTAAGACACAGAGACTAGATGTCAGACTCTGTATCACATGTCCTTTTAAAGCCCTAATAGTGTTTTTTTTACCTCCTGTTACTGACAGCTCATGGAAGGAAGGAAGGAAGGAAGGAAGGAAGGAAGGAAGGAAAAGATGCAAAGTGAAACAGTTAGATCAGGAATATGTTTACTCCTGTACCTCAAACCACCTGTGTGGAGCAGCATTTTGGCATATAGCTCAGGGGTCATATAGCTCAGTGGTCAGATACCTCAGTAGCTATATAGCTTAGTGGGTCAGAGGGCTGTGGAGTCAGATCTTTACCCAAAACTTTGCTCTACTCTCTCTAGCTCTGTATTCTGTAATATATCATTGAACTTTCCCAAGCCTCAGTTTCCTCATTTGCAAAATGGAGATAAAAATTTCTCAATCTCTCAGAATTGCTGTGATGAGTAAATGAAATCAAATCTGTAAACCATGCGGCACAGTGCCTTAGCGTTCAATATCCATCATCACTACCACCGCCTTGATCACACCATTATTATCATTTTGTGTCCCTAACAAGACAAGCAAAAGCCTCTTGGGTTAAACACAGAATTGTCAACAGCAGAAAAGGCAATCTGCTGATAACTCATGCATGATTTGAAATGGAAAAGCTTTTACTCAATTTTCTACAATAATAGGTGAGTAAATGTTAGCTCTGTCATGTCTTTTATAGGACATTGAAGCCACGAGGGGCAAGTATGGCATCTCCAGCATTCTGAGAAGTTGATTGACTTGCAAGTTGAAGACTCTGGGGAGGGGACTTCCCTGGTAGCACAGCGCAGTGGATAAGAATCCGCCTGCCAATGTAGGGGACACGGGTTCAAGCCCTGGTCCGGGAAGATCCCACATGCCACGGAGCAACTAAGCCCGTGCGCCACAACTACTGAAGCCCACGTGCCTAGAGCCCGTGCTCCGCAACAGGAGAAGCCACTGCAATGAGAAGCCCGTGCACCACAACGAAGAGTAGCCCCCACTCACCACAACTAGAGAAAGTCCACGCACAGTAATGAAGACCCAAACGCAGCCAAAAAAAATTTTTTTTTTTTAAATCTGGGGAGACCTGGAATATTCTCCTCTAATTCTCTTTTACCAGCCTTCGGACATTTAATTTCCTCATCCCACTTCCATTGCTGTGTGCAATATTTTATCCAGACACCTACAACCCTACTTGATCATTTTAGGAAAGGGAATTCTTAAATCTCGTTGTAGCTCAGAGCCTGCGAGCCACAACTATTGAAGCCTGCGTGATACAACTACTGAAGCCCGCATGCCTAGAGCCCGTGCTCCACAGCAAGAGAAGCCACCACAATGAGAAGCCCGCACACCGCAGTGAAGAGTAGCCCCCGCTCGCCGCAACTAGAGTAAGCCCACACGCAGCAACAAAGACCCAGTGCAGCCAAAAAATAAATAAATAAAAAATTTTTAAAAAAAGAAAGAAAAACAGAGCATTAGGAGACAGACCGTTGAATGTGAATCCTGATTTAATCATAAATTAGGTGGCTTAGTTTTTGGCAAGCTATTTCATATCTCCATACCTTGGCTTACACATTTATGAAATGGTAATAATAATACCTACCTCAGTAACTTGTGATAAGATCACATAAAAATGCTTTGCAAAATATGACATTCTTCAAAAAATACTTTCATTACCCTGAATGACAGTAGAGAAAAAGAAAGAGGATGGAAAATCAATATGAATTTAGGGTCCACTGGGGGATGGGTAATTTGTAACTTTTAAAATGCTACTTTGTTAATTTCTGGGTTAATGCATTATTCCAGGCTGCTTCCCTATTCCTTTTTGTTCAGGAATGCTTATTCTGTTCCACCAGAGTGAATGTGATGGTCACTGCTCTGTCTCTATTCCTCTTCTCCCTTTACACTTTCTCTTGTCAAGCTCAGCTTCGCCATTATTTCAACTATCAACTGTAGACAAATCTTTCACAAATCTACCCTGCAGGCTAGGGAGTCATGAGACCATTAAAATCCCTTCACTTTTACCCCATAATGTAACCTAATCATAGAAGTGACATCCATCATATTAATAGGTATATAACGTCCATCATATTAGCAGTTCCCACGCATACTCAAGTGGAGGAGATTATATAGGCATGGACACCAGGGGGCAGGATTCTTGGGGACCAACTTAGAATTCTGCCTACCGCAAGCATCCATCATTTGCCAAGCAAGTGCTTGGCAAAAGGGATACAAGAGAATTTCACATGTTCTTTACCTTCAAAGACTTGTAAATTGGATGATAATCATCCCTACCTCATAGGGCTAGGTGGAAAGGATTATATGGAAAAGATATACGTAAAGTGTTTATCATCGTGCCTGACACATGAAAATTAAGTGTTCGGAAATGTTAGTTGTTATTATCAGATAATTGGAACACAATCTGTTCAGAGATGGGTGGAAGCTCTGGAGAAGGCAGAGGCTGAGAGGAGGAATGCTTGGGTGTTGAGGAGATCAGAAAGGGCTTCAAAGAATAGAAACCAATTGACCTCAACCTTCTCAAAAATCTCATCACACTGGCTGCATTAAGACCATTTTTTGAAAACCGAGGCTCGGTTAAGGAACTCACACAAAGCCATTCAGCTAGTAAGAGATGAAAGCAAATTTCACGGCCAGGTCTTCTGACTGGAACGCCAGAGCTTCACTGTGTGTGTGTACATGTATCCAAAATTCCATTTTAGCCGTCATGAGGCACGTGCAGGGGCTAGTGGAAAATAAGCTTATGCAGATGCCATGGGTTTCCACCACTGAAACTCAGGGAAAGGGTCTAAAATTAAGCAAAATAAAAAAGCAGGTGCCTTTGACAGTAGAATTACCTAATATCTAATCAGAATTTTATTTTAGGAAGATTGTCCTGGTCTTCATGGGCAAGATGCTTCATAAGAGAAAAATTAAATACATGATGGGGATAAGTCACGGAAGTTGCACTGGTGCTTTAGATGGGAAGCAACTGCAACTAGAAAGTGAGCAGTGGAGAGCAGTTAGGAGAAATGCTGGAAATGGAAGTGAGCAGTTAACAGGAGTTGGAAGAAAGGCCTGATGAATTTGAACCCCTCAGATGTTGGGTGGCCAACATCTCATCTTGGATTGTCACCAGAAGAATATTCTTTCCACAGCTGAGAGAAAGAAGGTTTCTTTTCATTTGAGAAGAAACAGCTTTTTGCCCTGACTCTGCAAGGGCCATGCGAGTCCTGAGGAAGGGATTCATTATTTCCAACTGCAATCTTCCACATTCCCAACACAAGCGCCATTCCACACCCAGACACATTCAGACCAACTTCAGAGCAGTTGAGCACATACATGTTCTTAGGTTGCAACTATTCATCACAGACGACTTTATTTTTCTTAAGAAAAATAAAGTCTGCTGGGAAAAGAAGGAAAATGAAGCAGGCCAAATAAGGAGTTTAGCAGGCTTGAGATGTGAATTTTCAGAAACTCCCTCTTCCCCCATTAATCCTTCTTTTTTGTCCTTTATCCATTATGTGGGATTAGTTCTTTGTAAATTTGGATTTGTACTGATGAATTAAATTCTTGGCAACCGCTGTTCCTGCCGACTGGGTGCTTCTTTGTGTCCTTTGTAAGATCTATAACTCACTGCACCTGTTGCATCTGAATAGTCCTCTGCAGTCAGGAGGGTGTGTGTGTGTATGTGTGTGTGTGTATGTGGGGGGGGGATTCTTTAAAGCATTCTACAACGTTCAGTGTAAAAGGAAGAACTCCAGTAGATGGGAGGGGGTGCTAAACAGTGGACTGAGTTACGAAGGCAACTTGCAGAATCTCTTTCCTTGGCCATGGTTTAAGAAAAGCACCAGAAAAAGCTCTAAGCAGCGCAGTGGGCATTCGGTGCTCATTTGGGGCAACAGGTCATAAAAAATGAATTCTGAAGAGCTTCCAGCCCTCGGGGACTACTATATGTTTTCACCAGAGACCAAGAAGGGAAGCTGATGATCCTCTAAGTCAAGCACAGTTTTCGGATGGGGTCAGTCTAGGTCAGAGGAGTTTAGTAGTCACTTACCCAAGGTAACACAACCAGTTAGTGACAGACAGGGAACTAGAATCCACACCTCCTGACTCCAGCCCACCCCGAATGTACACAATCTCACTTTACATCCTCTTTTGTTCTTTCAGATAAATATTAACCAGCTGGTTTGCAAGGCCTTGGTGGAGAAGTTCTCTATTTTCATCATTTCACATTTCTGAAAAATTACATCAGAACTTATGTCAGAAGGATGTTGTATCTTTTCAATGAAATAGATTTTTTAATGGGAAAAAGAGAAAGTGGTCCTGGATATAGATCTTAGCAGCTGAATAAACAGATCTAGAGAACAAGCATTTTTGTCTTTATATGTTATATATTATTTATAAGGCAATCATTCACTTTATTAAAGATTGGACCATTAGTTTCATAAAATCTGAAACGGAAGTCAGCCCAATGGAGTCTGAGCATCTTTCTTGGAGATTCTGCTAGGTTTCCTCTCTTATTTTTCCCTATTTCCCACTGCTACCCACTACCACCACCATCATGTGTGAGCCTTTTCCCACACATGCTTGAACTTATTCATTGGTTATCTGGGCATCCAGAAACGTGGAATGGGTCTAGTCCTAGAGGTGAGGATATTCCCACATATTCCTGAAACAGGTGGTCGTTTATGGGATGTGGCATAGCTGCAAATGGACCAATCTCTACGTCATCAGAACATCAACATAGGGTTGGACACTGACATCCCCATCAACAACCTTCAGCTGAGAGGTTACGTGTCTAAACGTTTCATGGTCCCGACTAGTCTGCTATGTCTTGCTAAAGGGTTACTGTCACCCGGGAAGACTCTGAGATGGTAACTAGAACATATTCATCTGAAAAACCATTTACCACAAACTATCACACCATTGCAGAAATTAAGCAGGATCTTGAAAGACTGAGGACACAGACAGTCAGCTTTGATTGAGACAAGTAAGAGCTTTAGGTAAGCAAAGGGCAAGAGACAGGGTTTGCAAAGACAAACTTCGACCTCTCTACTACTGGACCCAGTGCTGTCTCTGTCTGGATGCTACCCCCACGTGTCGTCAGCACGGCCCAGCTTGAGTGCATTCATCAATAGTGCCCAGAGGAAATGGAGCCCATGTCCCATTCCCAGGTTCTGTTTCAGCTTCCACTCACCTGTCTAGATGGGATTCCTTTTCTGTAGACTGGAGCAATAGGTATTTGCCCTGCTCAAAGTAGAAATTTATGGTAAACTTAACCTCTGACTTCATAGATTGCTCTATCCCAAATCCTGTTGCATCTCCATGACTCACAGTAAATCCAAAGGAGTAGAAAATCATTGAACATTTTATGGCTTCCAATTCATAGGCTGCAATCAAGATGCTAACAACACCAACTTTGATGTTTGATGAGGACTCCCTGTGTGTCAAGCCCTTCTATTATCACTATATATGCTACACACTATATCTATATATAGCTATACAAATGTATATATACACTATATATTAGCCACTTATATACATCATATATACCACTCTATGAGGCTGCTAGATAATATCAGTATTAAACAGAAATATGTACGTACACGTCATCAATCAATCCTAGAAGGCTGGTGCACTTTACAAATGAGGAAACCAAGGCACAGTAAGGTTGCGTTGACCTGCACACCTAGTGAGTGGCAAAGCTCGAGCTGGAACTCAGGCAGCCTGACCCCAGAGCCCATGCTGGCTCACTGCACATCTGCTGCATCCACACTGGGCTGAGCACTGTGCTGCATGTTATAGCCTCTGAGCTGAATAAGCCACTGCTCTTGAGGAGTTCACAGTCTGATGGCTGCGGCAGACGCGTAATTACAGTAAGGCAGGACAGGGCTGGCTGAGCTGAGTTTCGATAATGATTAGCATTGCATCCCTTGGTTGGATACCAGAATAAAGTATTGCACCTCCAGGAGTGTTGTGTACAAAGGCAAGAAACAGCAGTGACCATCATGGGGCTTCCATCAGGGTGAGCCACTGCTGGGGGAGGGGAGCAACACAAAGCCAGAAGGGCTGGCAAAGGCAAAGGGTGAAGAGCCTTGAATGCCAGCATACACGGCTTGTACTTTCATCCTGTGAGATATGCAGAGCTAGTGATGGTTTGTAGGCAGGCGACTGAGATGCCAGAATGTGGTGCAGAAATATCACTGTGAGGTGGACTGGAGAGGGAAATTGTGTAGGGAGGAGACCAGTTAAGACACTCCTGTAGGACCCCATGCCAGAGAGATTCTGCTAGAAAAGACACATCTTTCCATTGTCTTTTCGTAATAAACATTTATTTATTTATTTTGGCTGCGTTGGGTCTTAGCTGCGGCACGCAGGATCTTTGTTGCCACATGCAGGATCTTTAGCTGTGGCATGTGGGATCTAGTTCCCCGACCAGGGAGCATTCCCCGACCAGGGATCGTTCCCCAACCAGGGATTGAACCCTGACCAGGGACTGTTCCCTGACCAGGGATCGAACCCCGACCCCCCTGCATTGGGAGCGTGGAGTCTTAACCGCTGGACCACCAGGGAAGTCCCCCCCTCTCCATTTTCTTAAAGCATCTTAAAATCTTCAATGGTCTCCATTGCCCTTGGGATTAAATGCAAATTCCATGAGATCTTGAATAAACTGGCATGCACCTTCTAAAGTAGGTCCTCAAGTCCCAGCACTCCAGCTCCCCGCCCTACATTCCAGCCACATAAAGGGAATCAGTTGCATTTATTTACATTTGCTAGTTTTACTTCCTCACATTCTGTGTTTCCTGAAGTTAAGAGCATCCAGAGAGAGAGGTATCGTAATGCCCATCTTACTGATAAAGAAATTGAAGCTCAGAGAACAGCAACTTACTCCAAATCATATTTGTAAGTAGAGATAGAGACAAGATGGAAATCCAGGAGCTATGAACCACCCAAGAGCATTACAATGGAAGTCACAAAATCTAGGTTTAAGTTTCTTCTGTGCCACTTGCTTCTTTTAGACGACTACTATACAGCTGATTTACTTCATTGTACAGCAGAAACTAACACAACATTGTAACGCAACTATACTCCAATTAAAAAAAAAAAAGAAAAAAATTACTGAACATCTCTGCACTTCAGAGTCCTCATCCATAAAATGGGTCTATTAAGTCCCCCATCCCAGGCTGCTGGGGACACACAGGAAGATGGCAAATGTAGAAGTATCCTGCTACTATGAGGAGGTATCTTTCAACACAACCTGCTTTTGCCTATGCAGGCAGATGAAAAATAAGATTAACTGGACAGATAAAAATCATGACTAATACAAATCTTTTTAGCAAAGGATGTCAACCTTAACACAGTAGCATAATTTTTTTTAATTAGGGATTTTTAAATTCAATGGAGTCATTTCTCATCTATGTCTTCTAAACCCATTTCCACATCTCTTACAGGCAAATATAAAATATTAGTGGATGAAAAGGATAAGAACTTGAAAGACTTCATTATCAATTAAGTCACCTGTGGGTCAGTTGAGGTCTAAGAAAATGTTTGTTGAAAGCTTCTAGCTTTTCATTTCTTCTCTGAACATAGTTTGACTCAAGAACTTCAAATCCCTCTAAAAGGTACTGTCTTAAACATAAAAGTTCAAAACACAGGAGGTCAGATCCACCACACGTAAGTCAGAAGATTACATCTGAAGCCATGAGGGATTAAAATAGTAGGTCCGTGTTTGGTAGTGGTGGTGATGGTGGTGAAGGGGAGTCTTTCTCAAGGCTTATCTCCTCCAAGAAGCTGTCCTTGATACAGGACGAACTCTCCCATAGTGACTGCCTAAAGCACGTGATGTTGCAACCAACACTTTGGTATTCATCAGACTTAAACACTTTATTGCATTCCAGTTGGCCTCCATGGTACTGCATTTGGAAATCATCATGTCTTCACTATCTACGTAAACATGTGTCACTCCCCCTGTGTATGCAGTGTAGAGTTGTCCACATGAGAAGCAGTTCTGTTTCTTTTCTGCACCTGCATTTCGAAGCATCTTCCCTTATGATTTTTATCTGGGGTATATATTTAAAATCACTGGTATTTTCTCTATCTCAGCAAATTTCTCTGTCCTACATAGGCTGTAATTTAATTCAAACCATCTCAAATGGACCCTCAAGTTGGTGACCATCTATCTACACATTTTGCCTCCCAAGACAACAGATAAACAATAAACAACTTTTATTTAAGTGAATTCAATAATTTATTCATTAAATCAGAAAACACTATTGAACACATTCTGTGCTAGGCCCGATGCTAGAACCTGGAAGCAGGTGAGATACAGTGAAAATGCTCAGTCACAGCCTCCTTGAAGAGTCAGGCAAATAATTAACCCCCCTCAATACAATACAAGAGCTGTAATGCAAGTGTGTGCAGAGGCTTGGAGAAACAGAGCAGAGAGGATGATGGGTTTTGCCTGGAGAAGTATGACGCAGGGCTTCATGAAGAAGCTGTGCTAAAAGGATGAGCAAAAGCTTCCTGAGCTGGTACACAGAAGATGGGCCTTCCAGGCAGAGGGAACACTGTAAGAAAAAGGCAGGGAGACGTGGAGCAGCTACTGTGAATTGTTCAATGTGCCAGGAGTACATCATGCCTGGGTGGGCAGCACTGTTAGACAAGAACCTGATGAGGGGGACTTCCCTGGTGGCACAGTGGTTAAGAATCCGCCTGCCAATGCAGGGGACACGGGTTCGAGCCCTGGTCCAGGAAGATCCCACATGCTGTGGAGCAACTAAGCCTGTGTGCCACAACTACTGAGCCTGCGCTCTAAAGCCCACGAGCTGCAACTACTGAGCCCACGTGCCACAACTACTGAAGCCCACGCGCCTAGAGCCGTGCTCCGCAACAAGAGAAGCCACCGCAATGAGAAGCCCGTGCACCGCAACCAAGAGTAGCCCCCGCTCACTGCGACTAGAGAAAGCCCGCGCACAGCAACGAAGACCCAATGCAGCCAAAAATAAATAAATAAATAATTTTTTAAAAAAAAAGAACCTGACAAGGGAGGTTGGGCTCAGATTATAAAAGGCCTTGAATGTGTCCTCCCAAGATGTTTGAGTTTGTCCGGTTAGCAACGGAACCATGGAAAGATTTCCTTGAAAATTGATGCTGGTGGCAGGGTTGATAAAAAAAGGTTCAAGGAGAGAAGCAGTTAATAAAATGGGACAACCAGTTAGATACTTACAAAGATCCAGAAAAGATGTCTGCACTCGAGGGAGGGAAATAGAGTCAAGAGATATTTGGGGATTAAGATTGCCAGCACTTATGGACAGGATATATACTTCTTTGTGTTCACCATACACGTTTTGAGTTTACAGAAGTCCGTAAGTTCCTTAACTGCTTGAGTAAAGATCCATAATTCGATAAATAGACCCTCCAAGATGACAAATAAACAACATTAATGTACTAGGGGAAAACAGCTCTTCTGAACTCTGAGTCAGCAGTGCTTGGGATGATGTTCTGGCCCTGTCCCTTAGGAGCTGGCCAGACGGTAAAGTCCTTTCATCTCTTTGAGACTCTCTTGTGTCCCAAAACGAGAAGCTTACTGGGATGATTTCTCTCCAAGGCCTCCTCTTGCTCTCACACTCTGTGAGTCAAACCCTTGTGATAAGGACCACCAGTCCCGGCCTTTCCAAGATGAATCACCTCTGAAACAAAGATTATTCTGGGCTTGACCAGGAAATGAGAGTTCAGTCACTGCAGTAATATCCCAAGGTCAATTCTTAGGACCAGCATGTCTGGTCCCAGGCTGGGCCAGATGTCAGAGGCAGCTCCTTGATCACACAAGCCTCTCCAAGCTTCTCCCCTTCCAAGGTACAACCGAACTAAGTCCAAGAGACCTGCTGGGACTTCCACAGAAGAAAGAGTCCTCTGTTTCAGGTCTCTGGATTTCTCCCAGTCGGTTTTTCCTGCCTGTGTCAATTCCCACAGCCAATTATCCTGTTTACATTGTTCTAAAGATGCTCACAGGACTTCGCCACAAGAATGCAGGGTTCTCAGGTGCCCTTCACCGACTTCCTCATCCCTAGCACAGCTGGGAATCCACTTCCCTAGGACAACAGCAAGCCCTGCTTCTCAAAGCCCTAACCAGTAGAGGGCTCCACCTCTGCCTATTTGCAGTTGTCTGACTCAGTGAGCACCTGCTGTATGCCCCAAGCACTTCCGCAAGTCAGCGATTCCATACAGCAACCCCACAAGGTGGATGTGACGACCCTATTTTAACGTGAGGTTTGGTAAAGAAAAGGTGACCCATCAGAGACTGAGCTTCCAGGACATGCCAAACCCAGATTCAACCTGAGGTCAGTCTGATTTCCAGTCGGCTGCATCCTCCTTCCTGTGACCAGAGTTAAGCTCTAACTAACATTACACCCAAGCGCGAACCATCTGCAGAGTCACTAAGCACGTCTACATCTGTGTCTTTGTTACCCAAGGAAGGCACAGTCAAGAGTACTTCAGGCCAAGGTACAAAAAGAGGTAAAAGGTCATAATTCACCTAAACAAGAGCACTCACGTTAGACGTTCAGGTTCCTTCCAATTTTTCCCAATAAATTTGTGATTTACTGCTATCAGTCAGTATTGCAGCGTCATGAAAATGAAGAAACCCTGTGAATCAGGCTGCCTGGCTCTGAATCCCTTTTATCACATCATAGCCAAGTAACCTTGGCCAAATGATTGAGGCGCTCTAAGCCTCAGCTTCCCGTGTTTAAATGGAGATGAGAATAATACTCACCTCACAACATTGTTGTAAGGAGTAAATAAGATGATGCATGTAAAGCACTTAACACAGAGTCTGGCATATGGCGTGAGCTGGATAAATCCCAGCCATTATTATTATCATAATATCTTTGTGCATAAATCTATCTGCACTCTGATTGTTTTCTTCGGACCGGTTCCAATGGGTAAAATCCCTGTATCAAAGGGTGGCTCTTCATACATAGTACTTAATTATCTTCCAGAAATTTTAGAGTAATTTATACACCCAACAGAAGTAAATGCAGCACCCATAGCAGTGGACTCAAAAGATGTATCAAATGCAGATGACTATGGTACAATAAAAGATGTCTGAACATCCTTCAGTTCTCACATATAAGGACAGTAACTTTCTTTTTTTTTTTTTTCATGCCTCTACCGTCATGGGAATAACCAAGGCCCAGGCTGATCACCCCAAAGGCCTTTGATTTAAGAGTTAGAGAAAATGGGCTTAATTCCAAGCTCTGCCACTTACTGGCTGTGAGATTTTAAACTAGTTTATTTCCTTCTCGGTCCCTCAGCTTCTTCAACAGTTTGTTTGTTTGTTTTTTTAATAGAAATTATATCCAGGCAGTATCTTTCATTCATATTTGTTGTAACTTCAAATGCAGAGTAAATGTGGCTATGCCTGGTGATAACAGCTGTTAATATTTTTTGTACATTTTTCTATAAGTGCATCGCATTTACAAACAAATTTTCACTTTAATATTATATAGATACCTCGTGTGTCAGTATCAAATGGAATGTAGATCCAGCTCTACCAAAATTTTGCTGTGCAATCAAGCCTAAGTGACTTCACCATTCTGGGCCTCTTTTTCCCGTCTGTAACAATAAGGACCTTGGTCCAGATTATCTCCACTCGCTATGTTTCTATCATCTTGCCTTCCCAAATATCAGGATCTCTCAATCTTGGCACTACTGACACAGTGGGCCAGATAATTTTTTGTTGTGCTGAGGAGGGGTGACTGGCCTGAACACTGAAGGATGTTTAGGGGCATCCTTGACCTCTACTACCCATGGGCACCCCCAGCCCAGTTGGGAGCACGAAAAATATCTCTAGACATTGCCAAACATCCCCTGAGGGTCAAAATCATCACCCCCGATTGAGAACTACTTCTATATACTTAAGGATTTCAGGCATTGGATGTTAAAGAGCTGGCTTCAATGTCTTTTAATACTCTTCCGAATCATAAAATTCCAAAGGCCAAAGATGCTGTGACTGATTTGAACTTAAACCCATCTATAGGGCTTCCCTGGTGGTGCAGTGGTTGAGAGTCCGCCTGCCGATGCAGGCGACACGGGTTCGTGCCCCGGTCCAGGAAGATCCCACATGCCGCGGAGCGGCTGGGCCCGTGAGCCATGGCCG
Organism: Delphinapterus leucas; assembly: GCF_059928025.1. NCBI lineage: Eukaryota > Metazoa > Chordata > Mammalia > Artiodactyla > Monodontidae > Delphinapterus > Delphinapterus leucas. The sequence goes on from NC_143134.1 coordinate 98,869,442, forward strand.
CTGAGCCTGTGCTCCGCAACGGGAGAGGCCACAACAGTGAGAGGCCACAACAGTGAGAGGCCCGCAAAAAAAACCATCTATAAGCCACATATTTGAGAGAGGACCTAGTCATCTACCATGTCTCTTCTACCTGCTGGATTCCATGGAGGAGACTGACTCAGTCCTCAGCATTTTGCTGGAAGTGACAGCTAAAACATCCCAACCACAGGCTTGGGGTCCATCTGACCCAATCACCAGTCAGGTATCCCTGGGCAAATTCTTTAGGTTTTCTGTGTTTTCCCACGTGTCAAATGTGGATGACATCTCAGAGCAATTTGGAGCAAATATACCTGGTACCAAGAAAGAGAAGGAGGAACTCCAAATGGGAAGCTTTTGCTTTCATTTTTCCCTACGGAAACTGATCACCACGTGATCATTTCCCCGCCGTAGCCTTGGGGTTTGAACCGGGTTTCCTTTTTTTAAAATAAATTTATTTATTTATTTATTTTTGGCTGCGTTGGGTCTTCGTTGCTGCACACGGGCTTCCTCTAGTTGCAGCGAGCAGGGGCTACTCTTCATTGCAGTGCGCGGGCTTCTCATTGCGGTGGCTTCTCTTGTCGTGGGACACAGGCTCTAGGAGCACGGGCTTCAGCAGTTGTGCCTCACGGGCTCTAGAGCGCAGGCTCAGTAGTTGCTCTAGAGCGCAGGCTCAGTAGTTGTGGCGCACAGGCTTAGATGCTCCGCGGCATGTGGGATCTTCCCGGACCAGGGCTCCCCTGCATTGGCAGATGGATTCTTAACCACTGCGCCACCAGGGAAGTCCCAGAACCAGGTTTCCTTTTGATTTAGGTGTTTCCAGCCAGAGTCAAGGAGCAGCTCTTGAGAAAAGGAGTGGACAGATGATCCAGTTAGCAGTCAAAGGAATGCTATGGACCAAGAGAGGGACTTTGGTTCCAGCTGAAAATGTCAGCAGAGTGCTGGGAGAAAGGAATCTGTTTAGCAGGTGTGTTTGAAATCTGTCAGAGAGCTCTGGGCCAGGGCCAGGACCACTGAGCTGCTCTGAATGCCTTCTATGTTGACTCCCTGGGACTCAGACCCAGGATTTAAAGGGGAGAACGTCTAGGGTAAACACACAACGGCCAGACAGCGGCTAGAATTTTTCCTCAGGCCTTCCGCGTCTCTTGCAGAGCACCAAGAGGCCAGCAACAGGCATGTGGCCTGAGTCGGCGGCCTTTGCCCACCCTCTTCTACATCACCTGATCCAAAAGGAGCTCCGAAAATAGCTCAGAATCTGGGCCTGCCTGGGAGAGACAGAAAGATCCATTTACATGGGAAGGTGACTGCTCTGAATACCCACAGCAGACCAATCTATGCTAATGGCTCAGTCTCCCTCCAATCTGGGATTTATATAACTGGCTCCTACACGCTGTCGTTGCCAGCAGAAATGCCTGAATTATCTTAATTCCAGAATGTAAATTATTCCAATTTTGAGGCCATCATTTTAAAGCTGTCAAAGTCAATATTTTTAACAGCCTAGAAAAAAATTACAACTGGAAAATGTCTAAACAAGTTGTGCTTGAGGTCTCAAGACAACTTCTGGCAAAATCTGTGCTGAGATGGAGAAATATCCCACACTGATTCCACAACAAGGGAAAAGCATCAGTTCGTCCCGTCCCCAATTTGTCTGCAGGAGAAACAATGAGACAGTCTCCTCGCACTGATCACTTTCAATCTGCTACCTTCCACTTACGGATTAATCATTTATATTTTGGTCCTACATTTTGTGGGGTTTTGTTTTTTGTTCTGTTTTGTTTTTAAGAAATTAATTCCTAAAAGAATAACATTCAATACTTGGTCATGAGGGGAAGGGAAAAAATCCTGCCCTAACCTCCCCTCTTTCAAAGTTTTCACTTCATTTTTGTTTTAATTCACTTCCTGCATTATTCTCTAAGAGCTACTCTATGCTGGGCACAGCTCTGGGGTGCTGGGATGAGGGAGAACTTCCTCGGGGTGAGAGAAGAAGCTTTTAATCGAGCTACCTTGCACTTGGTCAGGAAAGAAAAGGCAATTCCTTTTCATATTTGTGTGTCTTTTTCCATCCAGGTAAATCATCATCTCTACCTTATTAACCCTCCCAGACAGAAACCGGGAATTGAAGGAAGTGAGCGGGTGAGGAAAGGAGTGTGCAAAGCAGAATCATAGTCACGGTTCACCTTTGGGGCAGAGGCGATTCATGAGTACCTGGGGAGCCAGACAGGTTCCTGGAACATGGCATCGCCCAACTGGGCACCTCCGCTCACCACTGCCCCAGACACCAGACTCAGGATGGTCCTCGTGGGTAGCGCTAGGAGATCTCTGTTATGGGCCCATCTTTTATTCAGGGGCTGGAAAACACCCCATTCCTGCAGCTCTGAAGCAGGATTAATTGATTGGTCTCGTATGAACCTAAAAGCTGTTAAGAGCAAGGAGGATGAAAAGCAATTTAAATTGCTTTATTACCATTTTCTAGTGAAGTACCAGTTTAGTTCTCAGCCCTACTGTGAAGCAGCAGGTTTCCAGATGCTGACTGTGCTGGCATGTGCTCCTAGAAGAGAGGAAATGCCTGGGTCTGAAAAGCAGAAACACCTGCTCAGATCTCCAGCGGGCCTGTTGCTAAAGCCAAGGTGGGGAGGGAGGCGTGTGCCCTCCAGGTGGTGTCACCACAGGCAGGAGATGGGGAAGTACTCCCAACAGGGGAATTTCAGTTCGTGGGTGGAGGCTCTTTTTTTTTTTTTTTTAAGACCTCATTCACTTAATGTGGGGGGAGGATGGGGAGAGAGATTATAAATGGTTTTATAAGGCATTCTACAGGCTCTGACAGAGGGCAGCCAAGGTGATTATAGTAGTTATAATGATCATAACAATGGCCATCATGTAGTGCTTCTATATGCCAGGCCCTGAGCCCTTAAATCATTTAATCCTCAGACAACGCTACAAGGTAGGCACTATTATGATCTCCTTTTTACAGATGAGGAAACTGAAGTGCATGGGCTTAAGTAACTTGCCCAAGTTCACCAGTGGGTAAGTGCAAGAGCCAAGCTTTAAGCCTGGCAAGTCCAGTTGCAGAGTCCCTGGTCTTCATCACTCCCTATGGTAATAATTACCCCCCTGTGCTGGATTCGGTCATGCGAACATTTTCCTTTGCTCCTTACAGGAATACTGTGAGTTGGACATTACTGTCCCCAATTTTCAAATGGGCAAACTGCAGCTGAGAGCTACGAAGTGGTTTGTTCAAGGTCACGGGGATAAGAAATGTCAGAGCCTGGATTAACCCACTTTTTGCGATAGCCTGATCCCTCATTGTGATCTGAAAGTTTGGACTTGGGTTACGCTTTCTCAGTGGGGATCAAGCCCAGAATGTCAATAACAAATCAATCAATAATAATAAGATTATTAATAGCTACCATTTACTGAACACTTGCATTTTGAGAAGCCCTCTCCTAGACATGAGTTCAATCCTCGCAAATCCCTGCAAGTCAGGTTTTTCTTTATTTTCCCCATGAATCAAAAAGGGAAACGGGGGCTCAGAGAAATGAAGTGACTTGACCAGGGTCAACTACACTTAAATGTGAGCTAAGTTGTTCTGGTTCCTAAGTACAAGTGCTTACTGATTGTCCTTTTTTCTTAAAAGCAAAAGAAAAAGAAATAAGGGGAAAAAGAAAAGAAAAGCAAGAGAAACTGAAATGTTAATATTTGGGGGGACTGATGTATATACACTACTATGTATAGAATAGATAACTAATGAGAACCTACTGTATAGCACAGGGAACTCTACTCAATGCTCTGTGGTAACCTAACTGGGAGGGAAATCTAAAAAAGAGTGGATATATGTATACATAGGACTGATTCACTTTGCTATACAGCAAGAAACTAACACAACATTGTAAAGCAACTATACTCCAATAAAATTTAATTAAAAAAAGAAATGTTAATATTTGAAATCCTTTCAGTGCCCTAGAGAAAGTCAAATGTAACAAAATCTTTGCCACACATCTGTAGAACATAAAGCCCACATGAATAGGGATTTTTGGCGTTTTCATCCTCTCCTGTATCCCCAGCACCTCTAACAATACTGGTAGATACTTGTTGAATGAATGAATGGCTGAATTTACTTTAGGTTGTAAAAGAAACATCTTAGGAAGCTTGAGTAGTTTGCAGGAGGAGAGTCTCATGACACTTCTAAGACAAATCCAATAGTGGGGCTACAACTAATCCAAAGTAATGAGGTAGCTTTCCCAGTAATGAGTACCACAAATATGTCCATCTGACCTAAATATTTATTTACAAGAACAGAACTCAATGGGCCACCATCTCTCCAGTTGCTCAAACCAAAACCAGAAACCCTATCCCCACACCTTGACCAAGCTACCATCATCTCTCCCCTGAACTAACACAGGTTCTTCCCATCTTAACTCCTTGCTTCTACTTTTGACTTCTACAATACATCCTTCATCCAACAGTGAGGGCATGCCTCCTAAACTATAAATCAGATCATGTCATACACCCTACTTCCCTGGCTCCCCACTGAACTTTGAGTGAAATCCAAACTTCTTCCATTGGCCTCTGCCTTCCACTACCACCATTTTGAACCACCTCCCCATAACTTAGCATCTAACAAACTATGTCCTTTCCCACCTTGGACCTTGTATATATGATCTTCTCTGGCTGGCTTCTCCTTCTCCCACTCCTCCCATTCCTGGCTCCTTCTCCCTTTTTTGGCCTCAGCTTTATGTCACCTCTGACCAAGGTTTTTCTCTGATCTTCCAGTCAATTTGTCTGTTTTTATTACTCACCCTCTCATAGCATTCTATTAGTTCCATAGCACTTACCAAGCACAATTCAAAATTATGTATTTCCTTTTTTATTTATTCTCTATATCCCCCACTAGGTTGTAAGCTCATGAAGGCAAAAGACTGTGTCTGTTTTGTGTGTGTTTGTTGGGGAAAAGGGAGGGAGTCACCACTGACTATTAGCACCTAACTTTGTGCTTAGCTCTGCGTCTGGTCTATAGTAGACATACAAAGTATTTATTGTTAGTGAATGAGAAAAGGTTATTGGAACAGGAAAGGAGCACAGAGACCCATAAACTGTAAGCATATTGAGAGCAAGTTCTATGTGTTGGTCAGCTCTATATTCCCAACAACTTGCCCAGAGGTAGGGGTTAGATGAATGCTTGTTGAATGACAAAATGGGGTGGACAAGTGAATTAACAGTTATTAAATTGCTATGTGTTCTGTGCAATTGACATATTTCATTTCATGTAATATTTCCAATAACCATGTGTACTGGACACTATTATCTCCATTTTACAAATGAGAAATCAAGACTCAAAAAGTTTAAGTATCAAAGGTCACCTAATGATACACTTCCATGTTTATCATGCTGAATGAGTCACCTTATTCAACCTGCTATTTTTGCAGATAAAAACCTGAAGCCAATAGAAACACTCAAGAGGGCTTCCGTGGTGGCGCAGTGGTTGAGGGTCCACCTGCCGATGCAGGGGACGCGGGTTCGTGCCCCGGTCCAGGAGGATCCCACATGCCGTGAAGCGGCTGGGCCCGTGAGCCGTGGCCGCTGAGTCTGTGCGTCCGGAGCCTGTGCTCCGCAACGGGAGAGGCCACAACAGTGAGAGGCCCGCGTACTGCAAAAAAAAAAAAAAAAAAAAAAAACCAAAACACTCAAGAAACTAGGCATATAAAGCAACTACCTCAATATAATAAAGGCCATATATGAAAACCCCACAGCTAACTTTATCCTCAACAGCGAAAGACCGTAGATCGGTACAGCAGCAACAGAAAACAATATGGCAATGAGTCAAAAACTCAACATATAATTACCATCTGATCCAGCAATTCCACTTCTGTATATATACCCAAAAGAACTGAAGGCAAGGACCCAAACAGATACTTGTACACCCATGTTCATAGCAACATTATTCACAATAGTCAAAAGATGGAAACAACCCTAAAGTCCATCAACAGATGAACAGATAAACAAAATGTGGTATACCTACAATGGAAGTTTACTCAGACTTAAAATGGAATGGAGTTTTGATACATACTACAACATGGATGAACCTTGAAGACATTATACTAAGTGAAATAAGCCAGACACAAAAGGATAAATATTGTATGATTCTACTTATATGAGATACCTAGTATAGTCAAATTTATAAAGACAGAAAGTATAATGGGGTTGTCAGGGGTTGAGGGGAGAGGGGAACGGGAAGTTGTTGCTTAACGGGGACAGAGTTTCAGTCTGGGATGATGAAAACGTTGCAGAGATGGATAATGGTGATGGTGGTACAGCACTGTGAATGTACTTACAGCCACTGAACCGTACGCTTAAAAAGGGCCAAAATGGTAAGTTTTATGTTATATATATGTTACCACACACAAAAAAGCTCGAAACCAAGATGAGAAGACTTGCCCAAGATCATACAGTGAGCGCAACCTACACTGGAATTCCCAGCTTCCTGAAGCCCAGGCTTGGGCTATTCTTATCTTTGCTTTAAACTAAAATAGGACTTACAGTTACACAGCATTTGCAAACACAGGTAAACATCAAGTGGCTTGAACAAAATGAACCAAACTCCTCACTTATTGTTTTCCCCAGACTCTCCAAATAAAAGAAGAAACTGACAACCAGAACGTGTAACTGGTGGTGATGGTGGTGATAACAAACCCTCCACGCCCTGATGCCTGGGCCAATGTGCATTTAACTCAACTCCCTGAACCCTATACTCTAACTATAAAAACATCCCAAGCCCCTTTCTCAACAAACTTAGACTTCGTTTTTATTTTTACCTTGATAAGTTGGGACTAAGCAGAAACTCAATGAATCAGAAACTCACTAATCTCCCAGTTAATTGTGGTTTTACTCTTAAGGTCCCTTTATGGAGGGAAGCCACTGGCGGTCCAGTGGTTAAGACTCTGCGCTCTCACTGCCGAAGACCCAGGTTCAATATCTGGTCGGGGAACTAAAATCCCATAAGCTGAGTGCCGAGGCCAAAAAGAAAAAAACAAAACAAAACAGAGCTTCCCTGGTGGCACAGTGGTTAAGAATCCGCCTGCCAATGCAGGGGACACAGGCTCGAGCCCTCGTCCAGGAAGATCCCACATGCCGCGGAGCGGCTAAGCCCGTGTGCCACAACTATGGAGCCTGAGCTTTAGAGCCCGCAAGCCACAACTGCTGAGCCCACACAACACAACTACTGAAGCCCACGCATCTAGAGCCTGCCCACTGCCACAGAGAGTAGCTCCCGCTCACCGCAACTAGAGAAAGTGCACACGCAGCAATGAAGACCCAACGTAGCCAAAAATAAATAAAATTTTTTTAAAAAGAAAGAAAGAAAATGAAACAAAAAGCAAACAAATGAAAAAAAAACCTTTATGGAAATGTCTTTCTAACACAGGAAAATCAAAAAACTACCTGAGAACATTTAAAATTTTCAAACTGAAGCTGGGTTGGCCTCCTTTTTCTTCTCTCCTTTTTTCTTCCCACTGTCAGGTTGCCCCTTGTTAGGCAACTGAAGAAACTGTTGGCGTCACACTACAACCTGTCTTCCCAAGGCCAGTAAGACTCTTCTGGATGTCATCTGTCACAGCTCTTTGACTACTCAACCAGTGTCTACTTCTCTCAGTCAAGGGTTAGGAAAGAGAAAAGAGCAAAAAAAAACTGAAGATTTGTCGAACAAGATTACAGTGAAAACTAGATCACTACATCCAATCAGATCATTTTACATGAACATGTATTCTTCTGTCCCACGCCATCAAGTAGCACTTTCAACAACACCCTTGCTGTTATAACTGATCTGCCTCCTTATTAATGTCCAAAGTTATCAGAAATCCCAGCAGTGACAGACTCACTTTCAATAAATTTAAATATTAAATTCCCAACTACATTTCCCTTTCAACCTCAAAAAAAAAAAAAATCAAATGTAGCCTCATGAGTAAAGTGAATTTCAATTGTGCCATTTTTCCACAACAACCTGAATATGGTTATTGATTTTTCTTCCACTGGGTTTAAGTGTTCCGAGTGATACACCTCCCCTTCCCACTAAGTCTCTTCATCCTTCTTGTCCATTAAGAATCCATGTTAACTATGAAGAACATTTATGCTATCAAAGTTCAAACTTTTAAAAAGAAAAAAAACCTTGATTTCATTTTTTTAAGTTCAAGGCTTTTTGATTGGAATTGAAAAGGAAAAGAAACTTTTATATGTCACATAATTCCAACCAGCTATTAATCACCTTCATCCTAAAGATGTGTGCTTTTCTGCCCTTTTAAAACATTGAAGTTCAAGGACTTGAAAATCCCTCGTTGGACCTAGAGATTATCATACTAAGTATAAAGTAAGTCAGACAGAAAAAGACAAATATCATATGATATCACTCATATGCGGAATCTAATTTTTTAAAAATGACACAAATGAACTTACTTACAAAACAGACTTACAGGTAGCGAAAACAAACTTATGGTTACCAAAGGGCAAACATCGGGGGTGGGGAGGGGAGATAAATCAGGAGCTTGGGATTAACATATACGCACTACTATATATAAGATAGACAACCAACAAGGACCTACTGTATAGCACAGGGAACTCTACTCAATACTCTGTAATAACCTATACGAGAAAAGAATCTGAAAAAGAATGAATATATGATAGCTAGTGGGAAGCAGCCGCATAGCACAGGGAGATCAGCTCCATGCTTTGTGACCACCTAGAGGGGTGGGATAAGGAGGGTGGGAGGGAAACGCAAGAGGGAGGAGATATGGGGATATATGTATATGTATAGCTGATTCACTTTGTTATAAAGCAGAAACTAACACACCATTGTAAAGCAATTATACTCCAATAAAGATGTTTAAAAAAAAAGAATGAATATATGTATATACATATCACTGAATCACTTTGCTGTACACCTGAAACTAACACAACATTGTAAATCAACTATACGCCAATTTAATTTTTTTTTAAAAAGGAAGAAAATCCCTCCTGACTTTAGGGACATTTCAACCCCCTACTCTGTTTATATCCAAGAGAAACATCAGCTCTTAACTTAAGCTCTCCTCATTCAGATCTGTATGCTGTTGTTGCTTCTATTGCTGTTGAACAACTAGGTTGCCTGGATTTGTGCTGCTCACAGATGGGAGAAACACCATCTGAACAAGGTACCTTATTGATTCTACTGCCTATATTCCTTGAGAGCACAGTCCTTCTTTTCGGCTCCAAAGATGAAGCGGCTCGTGAACATTTAACTGGCCGCTCATCTCACAGAGACTTAGGATAATTTTCCTCCAGTTCCCAGTTTCTCCAAAGGGAAACAAGTGGTAAATTTCTACTTGGGATTCCAGATGGTCCGACTATCACTCTCAACCCCATCTCCCGGCCAAGCTTTGAACCACCCTCCCCTAGCAAAATCCCTCTCCTCCTGTCAATTTCCAGTAAGGTACATGTTGATTTAAAAAATATATTAAGTAATGTTTGGCAAGCACTTTACAGTTTACTGTATACTTTTTTAAGTTAGATGTATGTTTTATGTTTTTCTAAAATATATTAGTTTTTTCAATACAAAGTCAATTTTGAAAAATTCTTCACAATCTCACAAACCACATAACCCCTCTTATCATTTCTGAAACAAAAATAATACATTTATAATCTATAGTGACAGAAAGCAGACCAGTGCTTGTCCAGGGCTAGGAGTAGGGGGACTGACTATAAGGGGCAAGAAGGAATTTTCTGGGGTACTAACAGCATATTTTTTCCAGCTTTATTGAGATATAAGTGACATATAACATTGTGCGAGTTTAATGTGTACAGTGTGATGATTTGATATGTGTGTATATTGTGAAATGATTACCACAAGTTTAGCTGACACATCTATCACTAACACAGTTACCATTTTGTGTGTGGGGTAAGAACTTTTAAGTATACAATACAACGTTGTTAACTTAGTCATCATGCTGTACATTAGATCCCCAGAATTTATTCATCTTATCACTTGTACCCTTTGACCACTTTCACCCATTTCTCCCACCCTCCCAGCCCCTGGAAACCACTGATCTACTCTGTTTCCATGAATTCGAAGATTTTTTTTAGATTCTACATATAAATAAAATTATACAGTATTTATGTTTCTCTGTCTGACTTATTTCACTTAGCATAACGCCCTCAAGTTTCACCCATATTTTCGCAAATGGCAGTATTTCTTTCAACAAAAGTATATCTTGATTGGGGTGGTTACATGGCTATATTTATTTGTCCAAAGTCATTACCCTATACACTTAAACTGGGTACATTTTACTGTATGTAAATTACATCTCAATAAAGTTTAAATAATGATATATTCATTATGAAATTCAAATAAGTCTCCCAGTTAAAGACGCTGGATTTATTTTACTTTTCCCTTTCTCATAACCTCACTAAAATGGTAGTAAAGGAAGGGATATAAGACATCCAAGGACAAGGAGAACAGAAATAAAAAGTCTTCAGAAGATGAAAATTCAACAGCTTTTAGAACTTAGCTGAGCAGAGTAAGTTACAAACTCAGTGCCTACAGATGGATGAATAAAATCATGAGAAGTTACTGGGCATTTTTCTCTGTAGGATCCCTGGAGGGAAAGAGAGGGAAGCTTAGAACTTGAGGGAGGGGGTTGAAATATAAAAATAAAAGAGGGATTAGCTGAAGGTCTGTATGGAGAGGAATGGGACCCCCCCCCACAACCCCTCCTTCACTATAGGCAGCTAGATCATTACCCCTTCCTCAGGCTCCATGGTGGTAGGACAGAGGTGTATTTCAGACAGACCCCAGACTCAGAGGCACCAAGCACAATGGAAAGCAGGGGCTGGGGGACAAGACTGAAACAAGCCATTTACAAGTAAGTTGACCTATGAACTGCAGCCTCCACAGGTCAGTAATCTAAACAGTTCAAAGCAGATATTTTGAAGTTCTATCTCTGGAAAAATTAAACAGTTCTAGAGAAACGACCACGCACAAACCTTCCAGGGTTTTACCCATGGTGAGACAGTTTCCATCCTTGATCTGCCGAGACTGAAGCCTACCAGTTCATAAACATTCAATCAACACACACCCATACACACACACACACACACACACACACACACACACACACACACAGCTTCCAGATAATGGCTCAGTTTTAAATAAGAACAGAGTGGAGAGCATAATTAGACATTTAAGAAATGCCATCAACGTGATTTTTTTTTAAGAGTTGAAATAAGTATTTTTTTAAAAAAAGAAACTTGGAGGGAACAGAGACAACACAGGGAGCTTAAGAGAGCTTTTGAAAAAGAAACATATCTTTAAAGTGATAAGAGACACTGTTGCATCCATAAAACAAGAAATGGGTGCTATAAAAAGGAAATAATCAGAGAAGAGAGAGCTCTCAGATATTTAAAATATGTTAATCTAAGTAAAAGTTCATAAGAAGTATTGAAGTAGAGAAAATCTTATGTAAAACAGAACAAAAAGACACAGAGATGAGGAAGGGGATCAACCAGGAGGAGCTACATCCCAATAATGAAAATTAAAGAAAAATAGAACCCAGAAAAAGGAAAAGAAATCATCAAAGAAATAAAGGATACAAATCTTTAATTGAAGGGGCCCGTGTGTATGTACACAAAAATGAACATACATAAATGCAAATCATCATGAAATTTTAAGATGTCAGAGATAAATAGAAAATGCAAAAAGCTTCCAGAAACAACATATAGGTCACAGACAAGGAATACATAAAAGAGGGCATTAGACTTCTCAGCATCAACATTGATTTTTAGTTAGTGAAGTATGGCCTTTAAGTTTGTGAGACATTTCTTAACTTAGAATTTTATATCAAGCTAAACTATCATTCAGGTTAGAAGGAAAAATAGGGCAATGTTTATATATGCCAAGCCTCAAGAATGTTTACCTCTTAGACCTTTCCTCAGAAATTACTAAAGGATGTACTTCAGCAGAAGAAGGACTGGGTTGAGAAAATGGAAGTTCAAAGATTAAGGAATAAAGAAGAGTGGCAAACAGAATTTTATGATGTGCACCAAACCTAGAGAAAAACCCATCCAGTTTAGATGAGGGGTATTGAGAACTATAGGAAAGAACTTCCCAGGAAAAAAATATAGAATTGATAGCTTTTACTTTATGTATTTAAGCATTTGGAAAAATTGCTGCTGGGTGTTTGACATGTCTGTTGCTGTGCTTAGGGAAAAAAAATAGTGTGATAAGTAAACAGAAAATTAAATAAGTGGAAAAAATTCAGGTATTTATTAAATGCATAAAAAACAAAAATTATATGATAAAGAATCCATACTATTTAGCTAGGTAGTGAACTATTTAAGTAGTTGTGACAATATTGCCCTATCTATAAATTAGTTCAAAAATATTATATAATTATATTGGGAAGCTGGAGAATTGGAAAGGGAAGAAATGGGTTTATAAGGGAGATAAATCCTCAAGGAACATAATAGGAATCTAATATATATCAAAAAAAACAATTTTAAGTATATTATTCATATATTTGAAGATAAATATCAAAAGAAACAGTTAAACGAGTTTAAAGTAGCTCCCTCTGAAATACGGACCAGAGATAGAAAAAGTTGGGGCAAGGAATTATTATATTTTATGTAAGATTTTAGTACTACTTTATGTTCAAACTACATGTATCACACATGTGATTTTTAATACAAAAGAAAAGCAGTCTCATGTTTTTACTATTACAAGTAATATTACAAAGTACTTTTGCATCCACTGTCTCATTTGGTTTTCACAAGAGTCCACTGGGATAGAATTTACTGTTCACCCTATTTTATAGATGAAGAAGTTGAGAATCAGACAAATGAGGTGAGTTGTGACAAGTCTACCGATTCTAAGTCCTTACCTTTTCCTCCATCCAAAAGTTAAAGAACAATATTGTAATATGAGTGTATTTATTGTTCTGCCTGACTCCAAAAAGGTACTTAAGGTAACTTATAAAGATGCATATAGCACTGTCAGATAAACTGAACTAAAAATAAATCATTTGAGAAGCACATAAAAGAAATAAGGATAGTAGTCTCAAGGGTAAAACTAGTTTATCGAATGCAAGCCAGTAAATCCTGTACATCACCATAGAAATAAAGCCAAACTTTGGCTCTGAGCTTCCTAGCAACCAATGCTAAAAAGGAAACAAGATTAACAAGTTAGAAGATTCACTTTGTCTACAAAGCAGGATCAAATCAGATATACCCCAAAATAAATAAATAAGGAAACTCATCTATTCTTGCTGCTGGAACCAGGGAGAGCTTTCACCCACTAGTCTTCCTAAAGAAGAAACTACGTAATGTAATGAGCAATATCCTCAAGAATATTCCTAAAATAGGTCAGTTACAAGTAGAATCTGTGTCCTTCAATGTGGACCAATTTCATCACACCACTACCAATTTGAATGAAAATAACTTAACAGGGACAGGAGGAGAGGCCTCAAAATAATGAGACCTAAGTATAAGAAAATATTCAAAGCAGATGTAATGCTCCGATTAGCCATGTATACATATATGCATATACAAGACACACATATACACACAGGTATATATGAAATCTATAGAGTTTTTAAACAACTCAATTTCCTGGCACATTCACCAAGAGAAACTAACTGCAAAATGTACACAACCTAACGATTGATGCCACTTTTTAAATAGGATTATTCACTATAAATGAGTTTAAAATTGATTTATCTATCTAAAACGGTGACATTGGTTTTGGAAGGATCGATCGGCAGCTATTCTTTCCCTAAGAGGCAACTGTCTCCTAAATCCACTCTTGATCCACGAGAACAAAACCATCTCAACTGTTAAATGTTTTGTTTTGTTTTGTTTAAGACTTTTTTTTTTATGCAGACCATTTGTTTTTAAGTCTTTATTGAATTTGTTACAATATTGCTTCTGTATTATGTTTTGGTGTTTCAGCCACGAAACCTGTGGGATCTTAGCTCCCGGACCAGGGATGGAACCTGCACCCCTGCATTGGAAGGTGAAGTCTTAACCACTGGCCCGCCGGGGAAGTCCTTCATCTGTTAAATGTTGACTCTAGATGAGAGATGTTGAAATTGCCTTTCCCTGTATCCACCTCCATTTTTGTCTCAAGAAGAGTTGTCCAAATTCTATGACATTTCATTGGGCCACAGCACCAGGGATGCTGATTTGACTGAGCCACGCTGGAGAGTGTGCAAAAGATGGAAACTCTGGAGCTGTCCCTGGGCATCAGGTCCCTCCAGTACTTGCCTGCTGTTCTCTGGATGAATAATGGGCATTCCAATGTGCTGACACCAAAGGATGACACCCAAAGCTGTTCTTCCTCAGAGGTGCCAAAAATTCTCCTTTAGTCTTTAATGCATTAAGACCCTGCTGAGTTCTATGCACAAATGGAAACAACAGACCTCTCTTATAGAGTCCAGACCTGGTGCACATGGACCTACTGATAAGAAGACCCAATGCTGTCTCTCTTATTTTGAACTGTCTACTCAAAACTTCCTCCTCGCATGTATCCTTTTCTTTATGCCACTCACTCCTGCAAATAAATTCAGGCTCAATGGGATTATCAGGCTCCTAGTACCAATGTAGCCTGTGTGGTCCCAGGACAAACCAGCCTGTGGGATAGAAATGGATTCTCATTAAAACAGTATTTCAGTAGGTCTGACTCTATTCACTCCTCTGACCCTCGGAGGACTCGGGCATCCTCCTCATCATTTTGCCCATTGATTCCCAGGAGGCCTGTAAGGGCTGTCTCACGCATGCTCACTTCCTCACTCTGTCTGCTCTCACCACATACCATGTCTTCCCTTCCTGGCCCAGAACGCCTCCCCGATGTCCATCACCTTCACAGCTGTGTAAAGGCACCCCAACAATGTTGCTAGGGCACACCATCAAAACACCTCCCATGCACCCACCAAAAATGCAGCTGATGTACGGTAGTTCTGAAGATGCCAAAGCAGCACTTTGTTTCCATCAGTCTTTAGGGTACTTAAGTCAACTTATCTTTGTGCAGAAGTGGAGGGAGAGTCTCACAAGCTCCATTGTAAGTGGAAGTATTACGACAACTGTAGTGATGTATTTATGCTTACTTGAAGCTCGCTCTTTCTCTGGAGTCCATATAAGAATCTACAGAGGGCTGGACCAGGGGAGAATTCTGAATGGCAGACACCATGGCTGAAGGTGGGTGACCCATCCTTACCTATAAATTCTAAAGTTTTGATACGGGAATAATCGTGTCTAACTTTAGAATGAAGTCTCTTCTGCTGGCACATAAAACAGAGATAAGCCCATCCCATCAGACTTCTGAACAAACCCAGCCATGTCTTTTTTTTTTTTTCCCAGCCATGTCTTGATCTTAGGGGAAACCAAATTTGACGCAAACTGTCGTAACAATATTCACCGCTTAACAAGCACCTCCATGCACTTGTGCTGGTTCCCTCGTTTAATACAAGAATCCTGGGAGTGGAACAGTATTTTGTCCACTTTGAAGGTAATAACTGAAGCATGTCCGTTCACGATCTTCTCCAGAGCTCCTCTCTGAGGCTACGGAGGCCTGGACTGTGCAGGGTCTACCCCAAGCCAGTACTGGACACCATGTTGGGCCATATTGGCAGGATCCAACTGTACCCTTTTAGAAACTGCAACCGTAGAAAGAGAAATGAAACCTAGACACGAATCAAACTATTAAAAGGTCACATAATAGATACAGGGTGCTGTAGATATGCTGGGGGTGGGGAGGACTGGAAATTATGTCACACCAAGTGCTCATGCTTTAAACGGCCAAGTGATACTCATTCATTCACTCAACAAGCAAAAACTGAATGTCTACTCTGGGCTAGGAACTGTACTGGGCACTGAAGTCACAACCATATAAGGAAACTCATAGTCTAATAGAGAAAGAATTAAATACTCCCACCGTGCTATTAATTTCCTAGAGCTGCCGTAACAAATTACCACAAACTGGAAAGCTTAAGACAAGAGAAATGTATTCTCTCTTAGTTCTGGGGTCTAGACATCCACAATCAAGGTGTTGGTGGGGTCATGCTCTCTCTGAAGGCTCTAAAGAAAGAATCCTTCCTTGCTTTTTCCTAGCTTCCAGTGGCTGCCAGCAATCCTTGGCATTCCTTGTAGCTGCATCACTTCCATCTCTGCCTCTGTCGTCGCCTGGCCTTCTTCCCTGTGCGTCTTTACATCATCTTCTTCTCTCTCTGTCTTCCTCTGGCTTTCATATAAGGACACGAGTCGTTGGATTTAGGGCCCATCCTAATCCAGTATGACCTTAATTACATCTGCAAAACCCTATTTCCACATAAAGTCATATTCTGAGGATCCAAGTGGACATGAATCTTGAAGGAACATTATTCAGTCCAGTACACCCACAATCAGTAAAACTCAACAAGTGCCGGATAGGGAAGTACAGGGGGCTATGGGGGCACGTAGATTGGCACTGAATTCAGACTCGAGAGAGTCAAGAGATCAGAATCCAGGAAGAGAGTGAGTTGCTGAATGCGCAAACCCAGAGTTCACTTGTATGGAGACAACTTGACTGCTTCTCCCCAAACGCACCCACCAACTCTCCATATCTCTAACTCCTCCTTTGTCAAAGTCAAGGCCCAAACCTACCTCCTCCATCAAATCTTTTCTGATTTCGCTCTCTTGGAATGAATCACTCCTTTCTCTGCACTTCCACAGCTTGACCTTGTTCATAGGAATGAATACTAGCATACATCGAGGGTCTTCTATGAACCAGGAATGTGCTAGTCACTTTCACGCACCAGCAATTCCCCTAAAGTGGAATCCTAATTTTAGAGGTAGAAAAACCGAGACTCAGAGCACACAGTGTCTTGTCAGTATGGCCCCAAATGTCGTGCATGATGCTTCGACGCACATGCTTCCTATATTCAGGGGCTCAGTACCGTCCTAGGCCCCTTCTGCTTCCCCAGGACAACGTGAGCCAGCTCAGAACATAGACTGTATCTTATGCCTGTGGCGTGGAGGAAACACCCCTAGGACACAGCTGAATGTCGCGCCACGTTGAATGCCCACAGAGGTCATGAAGGTCCATGAGCTACTCATTGCTCTCTGCATCTTCGCTGCACTCTGTCCAATCCTTCTTTCCTCCCAGGAGAAAATCAGACGGGTTGGGAGTGTTTGCACCAAGAGAAACCCACCTCATAGCAAACATTCCTCCAGTCCCCAAGGATTCCTCATAAGAGCGCTCCACAGCCCCCGCTCCCAGGTCAGACAACGCGCTAAAGCAGCTGTTTAACACAAGAGGCTCCAGGTCCCTGGAGACCTGAGACAAGCTCCTGAGACATGTAATATGTCTCCATTAGCCAAGCGACTGGCTTGGGGTATGTTTTCTAATTCCATATTCCTGAGTTCATTAGCTGCAAGCAAGCCTGCCAGGAACTCAGGGCTCACCAGCTTTTCCAAACAGAGGAGAGAGAAATGTATCACATGGATTGCCCTACAGATCTCTTTTTCCTGGAACCCAATGCCAGAGAGGCTTGTTACCACCACAACCTGGGCAGGCTGAGCTGCAGGGCATGCTGGGATGTCCATGCTGAGTCAGCAGGGCCAGGTGAGTAAGCAGGAACAGTCATGGAGGACAGAGTAAACTCGGCTCTGAGAGACAGGGCAGCCTTCCAAGTCCCAGTGTCCAAGAGGGCGAGAGGAAAGGGGATACAGCACAGCAGGTAACAGCTCAAACTCCAGAGTTCGACAGTATTGGTTTTGAATCCTGGCACTGCCACTTAGCAACTCTTTGACCTTAGGCAACTTACATAACCTCTTATGCACCAGAGGTAATAAAAGAACCTCCAGATTGTCCTGAGGATAGAATGAGATAATGCTTGCAAAGCTCTTAGCACATGGCTTGGCCCAGGGTAAACTATAATTAATGTCCTTTGCAGGTTGATTTCAGTCTCCAGGGAAAGCTGGGGGCTGAGCTGGTGGACAGCGACCTCCCATCAGAAATGGCCTCACAGAGGGACTTCCCTGGCGGCCCAGTGGTTAAGACTCCACGCTCCCAATGCATACGGCATGAGTTTGACCCCTGGTCGGGGAACCAAGATCCCACATCCCGCATGGCATGGCCAAAAAAGAAAGAAAAAAGAAATGCCCTCACAGAGAATAGCAGCTCACCAACTCCAGGTTCTCCTTCCAGGCTGCAACAATGTCCGAATTAACCAGTGTGGGATTGGGGCATGTATCGTCCAACAAGATAGTCACAGCTACATGTAGCTATTGAGCACGTGAAGTGTGGCTAATACATCAAGATGTACCATAAGTGTAAAATTCACATTGGATTTGAAAGGCTTAGTATGAAAAAAATTAGTAAAATAGCTCATGAATACTCTTTCTTATATTGCCTTCATGTTGACATGACAATATTTTGTTTATGTTGGGTTAAATAAAATATACCATTAATATTACTTTCACCTATTTCTTTTTACCTTTTTCTTTGTGTTGTTTCGGTGTTGTTTTTCTTTCTTGTTTTGTTTTAGTTTTTATTTATTTATTTATTTTTTGGCCACGCCACACAGCATGCAGGATCCAAGTTCCCCGCCAAGGGATCGAACCCGTGCACCCTACAGTGGAAGCTCGGAGTCCTAACCACTGGACCGCCAGGGGTAATTCCCATCTTTTTACCTTTTGCAATGCGGCTATAAGAAAATGTTAAATTACACATGTAGCTTGCATGCATGGCTCACATTACCTTTCCATTGGACAAGTGTTCCAGCCAATGCATTGGACTCAGGGCTTCAATTCCGGTGTCAAGAAAAGTGGAGCATAAGGCAGGCAAGGTTCTGAGCTAATATGCGGGCCAGGCCCAGCTCCCCTGGAAATAGAGATGATGATGGCAGCAAGACACATATCAGACCCACCTCCTGGTGGGAAGAAGCCCCTGACAAAGGGCCAAGCCTGTACAGGGCTGGCTCTGTGACTGGGTAGGGCCAAGCTGTGAGCTTTAGGACCTGCACTGGGCATGGCTGAGGGCTCCAGGGACAGACAGTTACCATATCTGGGATTGTTGATAAACCTGGTAACAGGTAGGCACCTCATAACACCATGCGTTCCTCCCTCACATGTCATTGGCAGAGATAAGGCATCATGACACCTCCCTCAAATGAATTCACACCCAGCTCAGAATCCTGGGCTGGAAGAGAAAGCCAGACAGAGCAGGGAGAAGAAGCAGGGAGGTTTTGGAGGAAAGCTTTCAAAGTATTGAGTGTGTCCTCAAGCCAAGCTAGCCACAGCCAATTCCCAGTCTGGACATAAGAAGAGTTCTTGGAGAGCTCTATCTCCTAGGCCCTTGAGAACATGATTATAGTCAGAACCATATGTAGGGCCTAACACGTTTGAGGAAACTCTCTCAGTCCCAAACAGCCTCTGAAATGAGATGAGGTACAATCTAAACCCAAGACTCCTCTCAGGCATGACATCAAAACCTATTTATTAACTCCTGAAGTTAAAGTTTCCCAAGAATATGTGCTGTCCTTACATGAATGAGGGTGAGCAGCTCTGTCAAATAATTTCTCCAGTTTAAAAACTGAGAAATTTAGCGTCTGATCTTGCCTCCATGAAGTACAAACCAACAAGCTCATATAAAGGAGGCACATGGAAAGCACTGGAGAGCGAAGGAAAATAAGACAGTTTTGCAGCTGAGGAAGGAGACCTCTGTGATGTGCTGTGCTCTGGACTTAGATTATTTTTAGGCTTTGGCATGAAAATCAGGGTTAGTATTTCACTCCTTGGCCTTCTGAAGACACTCACATGACTTGGTCTTTCTGGACAAAGCATGTGTTCTGGTACAGGTTAGGTGAAGACCACCGCCAGATTCAGTGAGGCAGCCCCATTCTTGAATATAATGTGCAAAAGGCAAGTCTGATCCCCGTGTCCAATGTGGGTTTTAAAGGGCCATGTGGCATGAAAAAAAGAAAACAACTTCTGTTACTTCTCCAAGACATGAAGAAACCTTGAATAACCTCTGGAAACTATTGGAAGCCACTCCAGTGGTATACCTCCAACATGTCTTATGAAAAATCCATTACATTTAACTGCATTCAGCATTTTGGGGGTTGCCTGTTTATCTCAGCAGCATGGATGACTCACCTCTATCGCCACATGTCACATGATAAGCCCAGTTCTAACAAACAGATGGGGACTCAGGTGAGGTGGGGACGTTTCCTCTGTACTCCCTGAGACCCCTGAACTCACCCCTCGTACTGTGTCACACACCATGTGTTGAGACTGTCCGCTAACTCAACCCACTAGGGCCACTCTTGTTTGTATCTGCTCCATTTAACAGATCCTAACAGATCCTGGTCTGTGCTGAGCACTTCATAAATGTGTGTTAAATAAGAATTACTGCCTAAAACTCTGAGCTTCATCTTTCTCAGTGCACCCTCTGCACTCTGTTTAACACAAGGAGTACTAAGTCACCGAGCAGTTCACTGGGTTGTAAAGTTAACTCCTACTAGGGAGAAGGACTAGGGGGAGGCCATGGAGAAATGGGACAAGGCCAAGGTCTTCCATGGGGGCAGTGTTGGTTAGGTAAACCAGAGATGACCAAGTTCAGGGTGAGCTTCAAAGAGGTAGACATAATCCAACCTTCCCCAGAAAAACTTTCATTATCATAGTACTGATGATGCTAAAACTAAGAACAATAAGAATATTCACTTAACGTTTTTCATGCTCGTGTCTTGAATCTCTACAATGTTCCAGACAGTGTTCTGAGTGTTAAGGACACGGCAGGAAATAGAACAGTCCAAGTCCTCACACTCGTAGATGCAGGGAGACAACATAAGGAAGTAAATGTCATAGCATACAAGAGAGGGGGTGTCAGGAGAGGAAGGGCTGCGATTTTATTCAAGGTGGCCAGGAAGACCTCAGCGACACATGGATACCTGCAAGGAACGTTGCAGAGGAAGCAAATACAACAATGGTCAGCACGGTCAGGGAGATGCAAGGCAGCCAGAGGAGTGGCGCTCAGAAGGTTTTTCACTGCAGGATGTACCAGTACGTTGCTTCCCACGTGAAATTGGATAATATAGAGTCCAATGGCTGTGTCATAAAATTCAAAAACAACCACCAGCACAATGACAAAACTTCTCACCAA
Source organism: Delphinapterus leucas (assembly GCF_059928025.1). Taxonomy (NCBI): domain Eukaryota; kingdom Metazoa; phylum Chordata; class Mammalia; order Artiodactyla; family Monodontidae; genus Delphinapterus; species Delphinapterus leucas. The sequence goes on from NC_143134.1 coordinate 98,890,608, forward strand.
AACCAAGACCAGTAGATGTCTCCCACACCAAGCCCCAGACGAGGGGACAAGTGATAATGTTTATTTTTGACTCTTGGTAATAAATGTACAACTGCCAGAAATGTCTCTCTGAAAAACAAGACACCACCTTCTACCGCCCAGTCCATGTAGCTTTACCACGAAGCTTTACCACGGGGCCCGGGTTTTGTTGGACGGTCCTGGACTTTCAGGCTTTTAACTCCACTTTCCCTATCTGCCTGCAAAGAAAAGAACAGCAGAAGGTTCCCTGTACCCATTTGGATGTGACTGTGTTCCTTTGGTTATCCCCAAACCTCTACTAAAGTCTTATTTGTGAATCATCCTCTTCTCAGCTGCTTGAATCACTGTTGCAACAGATATGAGTTACATTTATTGAGTCCCCACCTGTTTCCCACAAGAGCTTGACGAGATACTATTTGTATTAGTCTGCTCAGGCTACCATAACAAAATACCACAGACTGGGTGGCTTCAACAACAGGCACTTATTTTTCCACACTTCTGGAGACCAGAAGTCCATGATCAAGGCTTGGGCAAATTCGGTTTCTGGTGAAGGTTCTCTTCCTGGCTTATAGACAGCTGCCTTCTCATGTGTCCGCATGTGTCCCTTCCTCTGTTCTTGTGCAGAGGGAGGGAGAGGGAGAGAGAGAGAGAGAGAGAGAGAGAAGGCTGGTGTCTCCTCCTCTTCTTATAAGGACACCAATCCTATCAAATTAAGGCCCTGAACTTATGACCTCATTTAACCTTAATTACATCCCTAAAGGTGCTATCTCCAAATACAGTTAAGGTTAGGAATTTAGGGGAGACACAATTCAATCGGTAATGCTATTACTTTCCCCATTTTGCGCTTAAGAAAACTGAGGCTTAGAGAAGTGAAGTAGCTTTGTCATAGCCAAAAAGCCAAGTCTTGGATGCCCAATGGCAGAAACACACCTTTATCCACTTCACTATACCACTGTAGTGAATTAATGTGTGTGGACACTTTGGCCAACATATTCCTGGGGGAGCAGGCTGGGTGGTGGCAGAGAAATCTACAGGAGAAGGGAAATCTTAGCAAGGATGGAGTCATGGCAACCAGGGTCAGCCAGCTAAACTCACCAGGGCTTTACCCTGTCGCCACACTTGGAGGTTCTAGGTCTGAGGTTTATTAAGAGAGATGACAATTTCACTTACATGATTCTGATAAAGAAGAAACACTATAGTCCGGACACTGGAGTCCCCAAGGGTTTGGCATGTCTGGTGGCAAAGCAGGGAGCCTGTGGTTCAAAATCACCCTGTTTCTTTCAACGCAGAGAATATCAGGTAAGCCGTGGGGATCACAGAATTCCTTTTTATTACCACAAACAGACTTACCCATCCTGGATGACCCCGTGCTCCCAGCCTTTCCTCCTTTCCCCTAACATCTCAATGTATTTGTCCGGCATCCTATTCCCTCTACCTGGCATGCTAAGGGAAAATAATGATTTTTTAAATGCCCAGTGGTCATAATGGCTAAAATGTCTTCTATTGGTATTTCACGGATTCATTCAACAAATACTTGTTGTCTCCCTATTATAGATCAGATAACATTCTAGGCACCAGCATTATAAGATTGAATAAGTCAAAAAAGATCCTTGTCCTCAAAGCACACATGTTCTAGGAAGGAACTTATATTTTTATGAGGTTCTTAACCTTTATCTTAAGGAGAACATCTCTACTGCTAAGTCAGTCACGAGCAGTGTGAAAAAATCAAACATGATTTGCAGTCATGATTATAAGACCCGATTTCAAGCTCCAGCTTCACGTCTTTTATTTATTCATGTAACATCCACTATGTACCAGGAATTGTGCTTGGTGTTAGTGATATAGAAATGACCAGGGGGGAGAGACAGACCATCACAATGCAATATGCTAAGTACTATGAAAGAATCACCGTCAAAGTGCTTTGGAATTAGAGAGGCGGGAGCAGTGTGATCTCTTTCAGTAAAATATAGACCACTTCACAGAAGAAATTAGATATTTGAGCTAAGTAATTAAGGAGCAAGAATCTTCTAGGTAAAGAAAGGGAGGTTGGTCTATGCCTCGATATGCACAAAAGTATACAGCACTTGGGAAAAATGGGGGGGGCGATCAGCATAGCTTATGATGACTTTAGGCAGGTGGGAGAAAGTATAAAGAACTCAAACTGGCCAGATTTGTCTCCATTTCTATGATTATTTCAGAAACCCAATTCTAACAGTTCCCACACCCTCATATTTTAATGGCACAATTGGAGAACCATAAATAAAATCTACCTCTACAAATATGCTTCTATTCTCAGAGTGTACATGCAGGCAGACATGTACACAGATGTATACTTTAGCCTGTAAACATATCATAATGAGATATAATAGAACTGAGATGCTTCATACTCAACACTTGGATGATCTGACTTTACCAACAGTTATTCAAATTCGACTTGGAATATAAAGTATCTTTATCTCTTATGGAGACAGAAGAATTAGCCTCAGATGCCATAAAATTGAGCACATCAGAACTTGCATCAGGAAATCCTGCACTTGCACTGTCTAAATCTTTGACTCAATTAAATGATGTTTAAAATCTACTGCTTCAAAATCATTATGATACATTGAAAGCAATCCTCTGCTGTTAACCAGAGGGTAATTGATCCTGAGAGGGTACAATAAGCCAAGGAAACTTCCTGCCACTCCCAGAAAGTAGCTGCCCAACGGCCCCATGCCTCAGCCTTCAGGAAGAGACTGGAGAAACAGTAAAGCATAACATATTGTTGTGTCAGCCTTAGTGCTATTTGCTACATAATTGCAGCTTTCTGCTTTGCAGGCACTTGGGAATGTTACAGTCTCTTCAAAAGTTTATTGTATTCCTTAAAAAAAAAAAAAGAAAACTAAAAATAGAGCTACCATATGATCCAGCAATCCCACTCCCCAGCATGTATACAGAGAAAACCATACTTCAAAAAGATACACGCACCCCTATGTTCATTGCAGCACTATTTACAATAGCCCAGACAGGGGAGCAACCTAAATGTCCAACAGCAGAGGAGCGGATAAAGAGGTGGTACATTATATACAATGGAATATTACTCAGCCATAAAAAGAACGAAACAATGCCATTTGCAGCAACATGGATGGACCTAGAGATTATCACACTAAGTAGGTCAGAAAGGCAAATATCACGTGATATTGCTTATATGTGGAATCTAAGAAAATGATACAAATGAACTTATTTACAAAACAGAAACAGACCCACAGACTTCGAAAACAAATTTATGATTATCAAAGGAGAAAGTTTGAGGGGAAGGGATAAATTAGGAGGTTGGGATTAACATATACACACTACTATATATAAAATAGATAATCAACAAGGACCTACTGTACAGCACAAGGAACTCTACTCAATATTCTGTAAGAACCTAAATGTGAAAAGAATCTGAAAAAAGATTATATATAGATAGATAGATAGATATAGATATATAACTGAATTGCTTTGCTGTACACCTGAAACTAATACAACATTGTAAATCAACTATACTCCAATATAAAATTTTAAAAGAAGTTTTTAAAGAGTTTATTGTAGATTTTCCAAGCTTTTCTCCTCTCTCTCATGATGGCCAATGATAATAGCTGCTTCATCGTCCTGGTTCCGGAATGGAATACCCAGAAGCAGATATCCAGCCATTTTGTGATATGTGTACACAGCAAGTGAGAAATAAACCTCATTGTTAAAAACCAATAAAAATCGTGGATTGTTTGTTACTAGGTATAATCTAGCCTTGCTAGTGCATGAGTGTCACAGATTTGAAAGTTGAATCAACTCTATTTTAAAGTGGGACCAACTATTCACATATCAAGCACACACCATATGCTAGTATGTGTTCCATATTTTATCCTCATTTTCATACCTTTTGGGTAGGTAGGTATCTTTTGCAAATGATGAAACTGAGGCCCCAAACAGTAAGTCACAGAGTCAAATTACAAACCCTGTCGTCCTATTCCAAGTTTGGCCTCCTTTCACTATAGTACTTCATCACTTCTATTATTTCTAGGGCAAGATGTAATCTTGCCAAATGTAACCCAGCTATCACCTGAGACTTGGCCCTCAAGATCTAGACTCTGGACTTGAATCCTAATTCAATGCTTTGTAAAAAGTCAAATCCTTCTCCAAGAGTTTTGCAAATTCCCAGAGGGCTTCTGACCCCAAGCCTGTGTCCACTTCCTGCAATCCTGATTCCTTGTTCCACAGTTACAAAATGTGAAACCGAGCCCCTTTGCCAATTTCTACAGAGACAAAAGCAACAAACCAACAACACCACCACCGCGCGTGCGCGCGCACACACACACACACACACACACACACACAGGGCTGAGTAAAGGGGTCTAACAGCACACTTAGATCAGACAAGTGAATATCTCATTTTAGACATTTCTGGTCTTTAAAAGTCCTTTCGGGCCACCCCGCCTCTAGGAGAGTTCCTTTTGTGACCTGTGCCCCCCAGGACACCTAAATTCCCAGCTGCTCCTGGCTCCTTTTTCCACCCCCTCCTCCTACCTTCTTCCCAGATTTCCCCTGGAAATCCAAATTCCTCTCTGCCATTCAGAACAAGTCAGCTCTCCCTAGTTCTCATGGTCAAATTCAGCAAGGTTCTCAGCCTTCCATTTGACAGAAACTCACCTCTCAAACAGTTCACTGTGTTTTTTGTTTGTTTGTTTGTTTTTTGCGGTACACAGGCCTCTCACCGCCGCGGCCTCCCCCGCTGCGGAGCACAGGCTCCGGACGCGCAGGCTCAGCGGCCATGGCTCACGGGCCCAGCCGCTCCACAGCACACGGGATCCTCCCGGACTGGGGCACGAACCCACGTCCCCTGCATAGGCAGGCGGACCCCCAACCACTGCACCACCAGGGAAGCCCTGTGGTTATTTTTAAAAGCACTTTTCTGTTATACAAACTTTAAAAATGTTTCTTTTCTATCTTCCTTGATGGATAGCCCTTTCAGACACCAGAGTAGAACAGCTTTAAGGCAACACAAATTCAATTCCCTCACTCAACACCATCCACCATCAGACATGTCTTGAGATCTGTGCCAGGCAAGGTAACAGTCAAAAAAGATCCAGCCCCGACCTCCAGATGTTTACCTTCGAGCTGAGGATCCATGGTAATTACAAAAAGAACATCTTGAAAACCTCCCAGGTTCTTATTGGCCTGGCAGCCTTTGTGAAGGCTGTGTGAGCTCAGTGAGGACCTGACATGGGCAATCAAGGTCTCATGAGAAGCTATGACTTGAGAAAGGACTGAATGGATGTGTGGGATTTGAAAGATACACAAGCTGGGAAGCTTCAATCAGGCAGTGGGGAGAGTATAAGTGATAGAGTGTAAATCAAGACAAGTTGGTGGGAGATGTCTTGGTGTGCACTAGTGACACTTCACCTCATTCTCCAACCTCTTTCTAGTTCACCATGCCCAGAACCATAGAGCAGCCCAGAAGTAAAAATGTATAAGACCCTGTGTTTCTATCTCAAGCCCAAGGTTCTTTTTCATACCCCAGTAGTTCTCAAATGGTGATCCCACAAAACAATAGTTTATCATGAGTTGGACTAATGAGTTCTGCAACCAAAATCTGGTCTTTTACTATTTGTTAAGGGAAAATATTAATGAATAACATTTTGCTCCATTTTGAGTTTTTCTTCTCTACATTTTTTAGTCCTTTTACTCAAGTTTCCACTCAAATTAACAACAAAATAATAACAAGTTGCAAGCAAGTGTTAATGGAGAAAGTGAGCGATAGTCTGCACTCAGTTTTTCTTTGTTTATTTGTGTCTGTTCTTTCATGAACAAGTACTCAGGGAAGTAGGAACTCAGGCTTTGGAGCCATTCCACTTGGGTTCACACCTCTGCCTCACCACTTATGAACTGTGCTTCCTTCCTTGGGAAAGTTATTCAACCTCTCAGTATCTCAGTTTTCCCACCTGTAAAACTGGGATGCTTATAACACGATTTCACAGTGTTGATTTGAGAATTAAATGAATATATATACACAAATATACATATTGTATAGTATAAGCATTAGGAATAGCTCTACCATCAGGAACATTTATGATAATGAAATAATAATAGCTAACATTGATTAAGAACTTAGTATGTGTCAGACATTGCCAGGCACTAATGAATTTATCAATAAATGTTAGCTATTACTATTATTACCATTATTATTGTTGTTGTTGTTGTTTTATCATAGAGTTGTTACCAATGTGTGTAATGGAAAGAAAGGAATCATTATTCTGCAGTGTTCTGTCATGTTCTCTGCCACCTGAAAAACATTTGAGGAGCCCTGCATTGCTCATCAAGGAGGTTGATGTCATTCTTCTTTCCTGTACACTTCCATACCAATAACTTTTCATCCACAGTTCAAAATAGAACATTTGCTTCTAGTTGGATGAAAATCCCTGTTCTGAAGCCAACAAGGCGTCCAGAACTCATTGACTGTTCTGGTGTATGTTAGATAAGGGGGAGAAACCCTAGGGGGAAATGCTTAAAATTTCCTACTATTGTTGCTCTTGGGGGATTTCTTTATGCATATGTTACAGACAGGGTGCAATTACGTAGGTGTGCAGTTCTCCAATGTGATATATTTCAGTGTTGCGATCATGGTCAAAGCTTCTTTCTATGGCTTCAAATCCTGTCACTCCTAGTAAGATGAGTTCTTATTTAAATGGAGAAAATGGAACAAGATGCACTGCAATTCCATTTTAAGATTCTCTCAGTAAGCAAATTAATCCTGACATCACCCCGAAACTGAGTACATTCTGTGCTTAAATGGTTACCCTGGACGATACTTAAGAGTCCTTAACCATCATGCTTCTTCACAGAACTCATGTGTTAGGAGGCTTTCATTCAATCCCCCACCAACCAGATGGTAAGAATTCTCACAGATTCTCCTTTACCTAAGGGGAGGATATGAAATTAAATGACCAAAGTATTAAAGCAGCGCTTATCTTCTAATCATTAGCCATTGTTTAGAGATTGACATTTTACAAATCCAGTCAGCACCCCACTGAGCGCATAGCTATTTGCACCACAGAGGTATCTTTTGTCTCAAGACGGCAGATTTTAGAATTTACTAATGTATGTATTTCAAGATTCTCCTGTTAGAAAAGACCACAGTGAACCAATTCCTGTAAGGTCGCACTGAATTGAAACAGTGTGGTCATTTTTAATGGCCCAAGGAAAAACCTCTACATCATCAACAAGGCTGCATGATTAAATATTTCAGAAAGCAAGGGCATAGCTTCCAAATCAGTACTTTCTACAAAGCACAGACAAAAATCTTTAAACAACTGACTTACCAGATCAAGAAAATTACTGGGACCAGAATCTCCATAATTCATTTCAGATATAGCAAACCCAACCAAGCTGCAGAGACTCACATTAAAATTCTACTTACCCGGGGCTTCCCTGGTGGCGCAGTGGTTGAGAGTCCGCCTGCCGATGCAGGGGACACGGGTTCATGCCCCGGTCCGGGAGGATCCCACAGGCCGCGGAGCGGTTGGGCCCATGAGTCATGGCTGCTGAGCCTGCGCATCTGGAGCCTATGCCCCACAATGGGAGAGGCCACAGCAGTGAGAGGCCCGCGTACTAAAAAAAAAAAAAAAATCTACTTACAAAATTAGCAATGTGAAGCGCAAGTTCTCCAAAAGAAAGGATAACGTTAGCCGAGCATGCTCTTCAGAATCCATTAGACTGGAATCTAGGAAAATTGTTAGCAGTGCCCATACCTGTCATCAAGAGTTCTTGATTATTCAGATACAGTGAATGTGAATGGTTGGAGCATACTCAGGGAATATAGGTCAAGTTGCTTTTGATAAATACTTAAAAATAGAGGTTACTAATTCTAAAGGCTTCATATCAGGCATTTTCTTAACAAATATTATTTCCAACCCTCATAATAACTTTGCAAAGTGAGTGCCATTATCCCCATTTTACAAATGGAACAAGTAAGGGTCAGGAGTGTTGGGTCATCTTCTGAAGGCCTCAGACACAGCAACTGGCAGAGCCAGGAAAACACAGGTGTGCTCTACGACAAACCATGCTCACTTTCCTACACACTGAACTGCTTCCCCAATGTCTACATGGTGCTTTTCTGTATAGTAATTGCCTCCTTGGCTTCAGTCAACAGTTCTCTGATGTAGGTATTACTATTCTTGTTCAAAAGAGAGGGAAACTGAGATTCAAGAAGATAAGTGACAGCTAAATGTCACACAGGGAATAAGTGGCAATTCTCTTCCAATGGTACCACAGTGCACCTGTGCTAGAATTGAAAACAGAACTCCAACACCAACCAGGAGAGTAAGATTCAAATTGAACTCAGTTGTGGTAGATCCTTAATCAGACACATTCCATTTAAATTTTTGCAAAGTCTGTTGCCATGGTTGTTAAGACCAGCATGCATTCCTTGAGATTACAACAATCTCACAGCTGACGATGCTAGAAATTGCATTGTGAGGTATCATTTTAAGGGGAGTGGAACCAAAAAACAAACAAAAAAAAGAAAAGTGTTTACAGCAATAAGCTTAAGCACCCAAGGCCACTGTTCCATTTGGAATTGTATTTAAATATTTTTACCTTTTGTAATAACCCATATGGAAAAAGAATATGTATATATATATATATATATATATATAATGGAATCACTTAGCTGTATGCCTGAAATTAACACATTGTAAATCAACTACACTTCAATAAAAAAATTCTTATAATAAATAAATATTTTTACCAATGTTTACTACTACTACTACTATTATTCTTATTAAAGAAGTACATGGTCTTTATAAAAGAAATGTTAAATATAGAAAAGTAGAAAGAAGATGCAGGAAACCCATAGCATCAGCTCCTAAGTCAACTAGAACTATCAGTTTAGGGTTGGGGTTTTTTTCTCATTTTTTTTTTTTTTAAACATCTTTATTGGAGTATAATTGCTTTAAAATGTTGTGTTAGTTTCTGCTGCATGACAAAGTGAATCAGCTACACGTATACATATATCCCCATATCCCCTCCCTCTTGCGTCTCCCTCCCACCCCTCTAGGTGGTCACAAAGCACCGAGCTGATCTCCCTGTGCTATGTAGCTGCTTTCCACTAGCTATCTATTTTACACCTAGTAGTGTATATATGTCAATGCCACTCTCTCACTTTGTCCCAGCCACTCACTGTGTCCTCAGGCCATTCTCTACGTCTGTGTCTTTATTCCCATCCTGTCCCTAGGTTCTTCAGAACCATTTTTTTTTTTTAGATTCCATATATATATGTGTTAGCATACGGTATTTGTTTTTCTCTTTCTGACTTACTTCACTCTGTATGACAAACTCTAGGTCCATCCACCTCACTACGAATAACTAAGTTTCGTTTCTTTTTATGACTGAGTAATATTCCATTGTATATATGTGCCACATCTTCTTTATCCATTCATCTGTTGGTGGACACTTAGGTTGCTTCCATGTCCTGGCTATTGTAAATAGAGCTGCAATGAACATTGTGGTACATGACTCCTTTTTATTTTTTCTTTAACGTTTTTATTGGCGTATAATTGCTTTACAGTGGTGTGTTAGTTTCTGCTTTATAACAAAGTGAATCAGTTATACATATATATGTATCCCCATATCTCTTCCTTCTTGCGTCTCCCACCCTCCCACCCTCCCTATCCCACCCTTCTAGATGCTCACAAAGCACCGAGTTGATCTCCCTGTGCTATGTAGCTGCTTTCCACTAGCTATCTATTTCACATCTGGTAGTGTATATATGTTAATGCCACTCTCTGTGTCCCAGCTTACCCTTCCCCCTTCCCGTGTTCTCAAGTCCATTCTCTAGTAGGTCTGCGTCTTTATTCCCGTCTTGCCACTAGGTACTTCATGACCATTTTTCTTTTTTTTTTCTTTAGATTCCATATATATGTGTTAGCATACAGTATTTGTTTTTCTCTTTCTGACTTACTTCACTCTGTATGACAGATTCTAGGTCCATCCACTTCACTACAAATAACTCAATTTCGTTTCTTTTCATGGCTGAGTAATATTCCATTGTATATATGTGCCACATCTTCTTTATCCATTCACCTGTCAATGGACACTTATGTTGCTTCCATGTCCTGGCTATTGTAAATAGAGCTACAATGAACATTGTGGTACATGACTCTTTTTGAATTATGTTTTTCTCAGGGTATATGCCCAGGAGTGGGATTGCTGGGTCATATGGTAGTTCTATTTTTAGGTTTTTAAGGAACCTCCATACTGTTCTCCATAGTGGTTGTATCAATTTAAATCCCCACCAACAGTGCAAGAGGGTTCCCTTTTCTCCACACCCTCTCCAGCATTTATTGTTTGTAGATGTTTTGATGATGGCCATTCTGACCGGTATGAGGTTCTACCTCATTGTAGTTTTGATTTCCATTTCTCTAATGATTAGTGATGTTGAGCATCCTCTCATGTGTTTGTTGGCAATCTGTATATCTTCTTTGGAGAAATGTCTATTTAGATCTTCTGCCCATTTTTGGATTGCTCATACAAGCTGCATGAGTTGCTTGTATATTTTGGAGATTAATCCTTTGTCAGTTGCTTCGTTTGCAAATATTTTCTCCCATTCTGAGGGTTGTCTTTTCATCTTATTTATGGTTTCCTTTGTTGTGCAAAAGCTTTTATGTTTCATTAGGTCCCATTTGTTTATCTTTGCTTTTACTTCCATTTCTCTAGGAGGTGGGTCAAAAAGGATCTTGCTGTGATTTATGTCATAGAGTGTTCTGCCTGTTTTCCTCTAAGAGTTTGATGGTGTCTGGCCTTACATTTAGGTCTTTAATTCATTTTGAGTTTATTTTTGTGTATGGTGTTAGGGAGTGTTCTAATTTCATTCTTCTACATGTAGCTGTCCAGTTTCCCCTGCACCACTTATTGAAGAGGCTGTCTTTTCTCCATTGTATATTCTTGCCTCCTTTATCAAAGATAAGGTGATAATATGTGCATGGTTTTATCTCTGGGCTTTCTACCCTGTTCCATTGATCTATATGTCTGTTTTTGTGCCAGTACCATTCTGTCTTGCCTACTGTAACTTTGTAGTATAGTCTGAAGTCAGGGAGCCTGATTCCTCCAGCTCCGTTTTTCTTTGTCAAGATTCCTTTGGCAATTCGGGGTCTTTTGTGTTTCCATACAAATTATGAAATTTTTGTTCTACTTCTATGAAAAATGCCATTGGTAGTTTGATAGGGATTGCATTGAATCTGTAGATTGCTTTGGGTAGTAGAGTCATTTTCACAATGTTGATTCTTCCAATCCAAGAACATGGTATATCTCTTCATCCGTTTGTATCATCCTTAATTTCTTTCATCAGTGTCTTATAGTTTTCTGGATACAGGTCTTTTGTCTCCTTAGGTAAGTTTATTCCTAGGTATTTTATTCTTTTTGTTGCAATGGTAAATGGGAGTGTTTCCTTAACTTTCCCTTCAGATTTCTCATCATTAGTGTATAGGAATGGAAGAGATTTCTGTGCGTTAATTTTGTATCCTGCTACTTTACCAGATTCATTGATTAGCTCTAGTAGTTTTCTGGTAGCATCTCTACAATTCTCTATGTATAGTATCATGTCATCTGCAAACAGTGATTGTTTTACTTCTTCTTTTCTGATTTGGATTCCTTTTATTTCTTTTTCTTCTCTGATTGCTGTGGCTAAAACATCCAAAACAATATTGAATAATAGTGGTGAGAGTGGGCAACCCTGTCTTACTCCTGATCTTAGTGGAAATTCTTTCAGTTTTTCACCATTGAGAATGATGTTGGCTGTGGCTTTGTCATATATGGCCTTTATTATGTTGAGGTAAGTTCCCTCTATGCCCACTTTCTGGAGGGTTTTTACCATAAATGGGTGTTGAATTTCGTCAAAAGCTTTCTCTGCATCTATTGAGATGATCATACGGTTTTTAACCTTCGATTTGTTAATATGGTATATCACATTGAATGATTTGCATATATTGAAAAATCCTTGATTCCTGGGATAAACCCCACTTGATCATGGTGTATGATCCTTCTAATGTGCTGTTGGATTCTGTTTGCTAGTATTTTGTTGAGGATTTTTGCATCTATGTTCATCAGTGATATTGGCCTATAGTTTTCTTTCTTTGTGACATCTTTGTCTGGTTTTGGTATCAGGTTGATGTTAGCCTCGTAGAATGACTTTTGGAGTATTCCTCCCTCTGCTATATTTTGGAAGAGTTTGAAAAGGATAGGTGTTAGCTCTTCTCTAAATGTTTGATAGAATTCACCCATGAAGCCATCTGGTCCTGGGCTTTTGTTTGTTGGAAGACTTTTAATCACAGTTTCAACTTCAGTGCTTGTGATTGGTCTGTTTATATTTTCTATTTCTTCCTGGTTCAGTCTCAGAAGGTCTCAGTCTAAGAATCTGTCCATTTCTTCCAGGTTGTCCATTTTATTGGCATAGAGTCGCTTGTAGTAATCTCGCTTGATCATTTGTATTTCTGCAGTGTCTGGTGTTACTTGGTGTTACTTCTCCTTTTTCATTTCTAATTCTATTGATTTGAGTCTTCTCCCTTTTTTTCTTGATGAGTCTGGCTAATGGTTTATCTATTTTGTTTATCTTCTCAAAGAACCAGCTTTTAGTTTTATTGATCTTTGCTACTGTTTCCTTCATTTCTTTTTCATTTATTTCTGATCTGATCTTTATGATTTCTTTCTTTCTGCTAACTTTGGGGGGGTTTTTGTTCTCCTTTCTCTAATTGCTTTCGGTGTAAGGTTAGGTTGTTTATTTGAGATTTTTCTTGTTTCTTGAGGTAGGATTGTGTTGCTATAAGCTTCCCTCTTAGAACTGCTTTTGCACCATCCCATAGGTTTTGGGAGGTCATGTTTTCATTGTCATTTGTTTCTAGGTATTTTTTGATTTCCTCCTTGATTTCTTCAGTGATCTCTTGGTTATTTAGTAGTGTACTGTTTAGCCTCCATGTGTTTGTATTTTTTACAGTTTTTTTCCTGTAATTGATATCTAGCCTCATAGCGTTGTGGTCCAAAAAGATACTTGATACGATTTCAATTTTCTTAAATTTACCAAGGCTTGATTTATGACCCAAGATATGATCTATCCTGGAGCATGTTCCATGAGCACTTGAGAAGAAAGTGTATTCTGTTGTTTTTGGATGGAACGTCCTATAAATATCAATTAAGTCCATCTTATTTAATGTATCATTTAAAGCTTGTGTTTCCTTATTCATTTTCATTTTGGATGATCTGTCCATTGGTGAAAGTGGGGTGTGAAAGTCCCATACTATTACTGTGCTACCGTCAATTTCCCCTTTTATGGTTGTTAGCATTTGCCTTATGTATTGAGGTGCTCCTATGTTGGGTGCATAAATATTTACAATTGTTATGTCTTCCTCTTGGATTGATCCCTTGATCATTATGTAGTGTCCTTCCTTGTCTCTTATAATAGTCTTTATTTTAAAGTCTATCTTGTCTGATATGAGAATTGCTACTCCAGCTTTCTTTTGATTTCCATTTGCTTGGAATATCTTTTTCCATGCCCTCACTTTCAGTCTGTATGTGTTCCTAGGTCTGAAGTGGGTCTCTTGTAGACAGCATATATATGGGTCTTTTTAATACATATATACATTATATATAGTTTTGTATATCTCTTACGAACTTGTAATTATTTATGACTTTACATCTTACACTGAATATTATAACATGGCCATAAACAGTACCAGGTTACTGGCCACTTAATTATCCATTGAGCATGTTTACCATGATTTGTACAATATTTTTCTCAACAGAATAGTCCTTTTAGCTTTTACCAATTGATCTCTATTACGAAGAACATTGCAGGCAATTTCTGTTGCTGACATTGTCTATGACTCTGGAGTGGTTTTAAAATATATTCCAACCTAAACAAACTTACAAGCTTTTGTACAGCAAAGGAAACCATAAACAAAACGAAAAGACAACCTACAGAATACGAGAAAATATTTGCAAATGATGCAACTGACAAGGGCTTAATTTCCAAAATATACAAACAGCTCATACAACTCAACAACAAAAATACAAAAACCCAATCGAAAAATGGGCAGAAGACCTGAATAGACATTTCTCCAAAGAAGAAATACAAACAGCCAATAGGCACATGAAAAGATACTCAACATCGCTAATTATTAGAGAAATACAAATCAAAACTACAATTAGGTGCCACCTCACACCGGTCAGAATGGCCATCATTAAAAACTCTACAAATAACAAATGCTGTAGAGGGTGTGGAGAAAAGGGAACCCTCTTACACTGTTGGAGGGAATGTAAGATGGTGCAGCCACTGTGGAAAACAGTATGGAAGTTCCTCAGAAAACTAAAAATTGAATTACCATATGATCAGCAATCCCACTCCTGGGCATATATCCAGACAACACTATAATTCAAAAAGATACACGTACCCCTATATTTATAGCAGCACTATTCACAGTAGCCAAGACATGGAAACAACCTAAATGTCCATCGACAGATGAATGGATAAAGAAGATGTGGTACATATATACTACTCAGCCATAAAAAAAAATCAAAATAATGCCATTTGCTGCAGCATGCATGCAACTAGAGATAATCATACTAAGTGAAGTGAGTCAGAAAGAGAAAGACAAATACCATATGATATCACTTATATGTGGAATCTAAAATATGACAGAAATGAACAAAAACAGAATCACAGACTCAGAGAACAGACTGGTGATTGCCAAGGTGGAGGGGCTTGAGGGGGCCATGGAGTGGAAGGTTGAGGTTAACAGATGTAAGCTTTTATATACAGAACGGATAAACAAGAAAGGCCTACTGTATAGCACAGAGAACTACATTCAATATCCTATGACAAACCATAATGGAAAAGAATATTTAAAAAAAGAAAGAATATAGATGTATACCTGAATCACTTTGCTGTACAGTAGAATTTAACACAACATTGTAAATCAACTATACTTCAATAAAAAACATTAAAACTGAAAAATAAAAAAAGAACATTGCAATAGGCATCTTTATTCATAAAGTCTTCATTTTTTCAGACATTTCATTGGAGAGATACTCAGAAATGGAATTAATGATCATTTTTAAGACACTTGGTAGATGTTGTCAAATTATTTCTCTAAATGTATTTCCCACTTTTAATATCATCAATATCATTTGAATATCCCAATTTCAACAAGTTGGCAGAAATTTTCCCAAAATATTCTCTGAAAAACTGTATGAGCCTACCTCATTCATTCTGAATTTAGCCATTGCACCAATTTATTCTGATGCTAGAAATCATCTTTGGCTCCAAAGGAAAAAACTGAAGATTTTTCAACAAATAATTAGTGTCCTCAAACCAGCACTGCCCTTTTAGCCATGTCCTCCCCTTCATTATTGCCTAATAGTTGGCACTGTGGAGAATGCAGCTGTAACCACAAACTCTTAAGCAGCAACCCATATATACAATATCTTTGGACAATCTGGTTCTGGATGTTCTTGCCAGTGGCAGGGACTTTGCAAAGCCTAGCCTTGTCCAACTTGGTCAATAGCTGATCTTCCATGAAACAACTGTCGCTTGGGAAGGATCAAGTTATATGCCTTCCCTTTGGAAATTCTTTTCCCCATAAAATGTTCCAATGTCAGGATAGTTTGGAAGAAATATACCTTAAAAGAGATGAAGTTAGGGCTTCACTGAGTCTTCAAAAAGGAGGGCTGATCTCTGCAAGGAGAGAGAGAACTTTATTCACCAGAATCCTGCTCTGGACTGGGGAGTCGGAGGAGTCGTCCCAGGATAGAAAAAGAGGAAAGGAATGATGGAGGGGCAAGGAACACAGAGTTAGGGTCAGAGACTGAGAATCAGAGATTGAATTGGAAATGGAAAGAGGGGAAATTTTTTATGTCTTTGGACAGATGGATGAATGAAGAAAACATTTCATATATTTTGCTGAATGAAATAAGGTGTAAACCCCTGGAGCAGTCCTTCAAGAAAAGATAGCAAATATCCACATCATTTTCCAGTCTTTAGAGTTAAATTGATAGTGGTTTGGGGTGGTGGCAGTGATCTGCACTTATTGGGCTGTTGTTAATGTGTCACCTGGCAAGAGCAGGTCTCCAGGTGCTTCACCCGTACTTTAGTTATATGACTATTCCTCAAGGAAACCACTCTGTCCGAACTGGGCCTTCACCAAAGTTCACATACTTTATAAGCCGATATGCTCCTGTCAACTTTCACCTCTCTCATCAAATCGCCAACCCCCAGGTGATGAATTTCACTTGTGAAACAAAGAATCTCTTTTGCTCTTCCGATACCGACTTAAGCCCTGACCACATCTCCCAACTATCACCCCCATTTTCACATTTCTTCCTAGTATGGGCTTTGCTATCCTATCTGCCCCACATGCATTCCCACAGCATTTCCCCCTGACCTGATTGCTAGTACTTATAGCTTTAGTTGGCCTAGGCAGCTAGCAACAGTCTACGCAGCAGAAACAGCATATACCAATCACGCAAAAAAGGGAAGATAAATTCATAAAAAGACTTTTGATTGCCGTACATCATTCTGACAAATTACAAATCAGAAGCCTAGAGGTCAAGTTAGAATTTCAATATCATCTTCTTAAGCTTTTACATTAATATTCTGTCCACCACTCAATAGCAGAGTCACATCTTATTCGAAGGTTAGTTTCCAGTGTTTGTTTCAGGTATAAATTCAATATAGAAAAAAATAGAGGGCTTCCCTGGTGGTGCAGTGATTAAGAATCCGCCTGCCAATGCAGGGGACGCGGGTTCGAGCCCTGGTCAGGGGAGATCCCACATGCCGCGGAGCAACTAAGCCCATGAGCCACAACTACTGAGCCTGCGCTCTAGAGCCCGTGAGCCACAACTACTGAGCCCACGTGCCACAACTACTGAAACCCGCGTGCCTAGAGCCCGTGCTCTGCAACAAGAGAAGCCACCTCAATGAGAAGCCCACGCACTGCAACGAAGAGTAGCCCCCACTCGCCTCAACTAGAGAAAGCCCAAGGGCAGCAATGTAGACCCAATGCAGCCAAAAATAAAATAAATAAAATAAGTAAATAATTTTTTAAAAAAGAAAGAAATACTACTCTTGAAATTCCTTAAGTCATCCATTTTTTCCATTGTTCTATATAATTCTTTAAGATTTATTTGTTAGTTATTTTATTTATTTTTGGCTGTGTCAGGTCTTAGGTGCAGCACACAGGATCTTTCGTTGCAGCACGCAGGCTCCTCGTTGCAGTATGTGGGCTTCTCTCTAGTTGTGGTGTGCTGGTTTTCTCTTCTCTAGTTATGGCACGTGGGCTTAGTTGCCCTGCGGCATGTGGGATCTTAGTTCCCTGACCAGGGATCAAACTCACATACCCTGCATTGGAAGGCGGATTCTTTACCACTGGACCACCAGGGAAGTCCCTATAAAATATAATTCTTCAACAACTGCAGAAGCCAAAAATACCCAGTTTTTCTTCTAGGATTAGAATGGATCACCAGTATTTCAGTTGAGCACCAGAGAAAATCATTAGCATGTGTTTAGAGGCCAGGTTACAGACAAAAATATAAACTGTGTCTTAAACTCTAGACATAGAATTAGCATGGCAAGATGCTCCCACTAGAAGAGGCACAGAGCAGCTTGGAGAGACACTTAGGAACACCAGAATTGCAGCTTACAATTCACAGTCACTCTGAGGTATAAGCTCACTGAGTGCAAACGTAAGCAGAAATATTATGCATCAGAATAGTTACATCTACTCCTAGACTAAAGCAAAGGTGTTAAGTCCATTCATTCATTTATTCCAGAAACGCACACCATATGCCTACTCTGGACCAACTATCATGTTGGGTACCACGGCAGTTAAAAGAGGAAAGAGATATTTTCTTGATTCTCTAGGAGCTCATTGTCTGGTGAGAGACAAACACTTGAGCCAATATTGATAATATTTGATAAATTTTTATCAGAACTCACCATTTATCAATTCTGATAAAAACAGAAGTATGAATTTATGGGAGCACAGGGGGAGGGCCTATGAACCCTACCTGGAATGGATTATGGTGGTAATCACAGGAGCTTCAGAGAAGAGGCTTGATGATAAATTTACAATTCTCAGTGCAAAAAAAGGGCTGGTAGCTCCTACTCTAAAGATAAAGAATATATAATTCATGCCATGTTTTCTCCAAAAACAAAGCTCGCAATCTTCCTAGTACTATTGGTTCATCCTTTCGTATATTCGATCACTTAATTTTTCAAGCACTACGCTGTAGAGATTAGAGTATGGGCTCCAGAGTCCTTCAGCCTGGATACCGTGTGTAAATTTGGCAATTACCCAAGCTCTCTAAATCTCATTACCTCCTCTTTAAAATGTGAATAATACCCACATCTTGGGATTGTTTTAAAAGTTGAGATGGTACATGCCAAGCCCTTAACATAGTCCCTAGATCGGAATAAAGGGTCAATTAATATGCCTGTTATCAGTGACTGTGCTGTTTTTAAAGATGACTAGGGACTCTGGGAAAAAGTAGAGGGGATTCCAAGCCAAGGGGAAAGCTTATGCAAACAAACACAATGAGGAAAACACACCATGTGTTAAGGGAACGAGACAGTTCGGTTTGGTGACTGTGAAGTGTGTGTGATTGAGGGGAGTGGCAAGTGATGAGATTGAAAAGATAAGTCAGGTCCAGATTGTGAAAGACCTTGTAAACCATATGAAGGAGTTTGAACTTTATGCTGCTGCCAAGGAGAAGACAATGGAGATCTTTAAGCAAGGAAGCAACGCGATGGCATTGTTTTTAGGATGAAAACTCTCACAGCAAATCATGTAAGAGACTGGAGAGAGGAGAGGCGGAGGCAGGGATATTGGTAGGGAATGTCTGTAATAATCCTGGAAAGAGAAGTGGGAATGAGTGGTAAATGAAGTAGAATTGAATTTGAGGAATACTATTAAGGTAGGATTAACATAACACAGGGATTCATCAAATGTAGGGAACAAGAGAAAAGAACAATTCTAGAATGACTCTAGCTACAGTTAAGAAAGACAAGAAAACAGAGGCACAGTGATTCTGTTGGTCAAAGAAGTAATACATGTATGCAAAACATGTTGGTGGAACTATTGAACAGGCAGTTGAAAATTGGGTCTGGAGTTCATTGCAAAGCCCTGAGCTAAAGATATAAATTTGGGAATCATCAGAGAAGAGTAAGCAGTGAAAGCTCTGGGAATCATTCCAGGAAGAGGAGTTCAACATGCAATCTTCTTAGTCTATTGCATTACCTTCCCTGGTATTCACTCTTCTGGAATGAAGTGAAGCATAATCTATGTCACATGGTCTCCAAAAACAAGGTCCTTAAGCCATCCTAGAGGTATTCAATTTTCACCACATTTTTCTTCCACAAAATGCAACCATGGTTAGATCACCTCGCTTTCTAATGCAGAGGAAGTGTCCGATGGCATTGAATTAATCAAAAGAAACATGTGTCTTGGACTTTTGAGGCTTTGTTACCATTTGATGATGGACAGAAACCGTGGCTTCTAACTGCAAGTAATTCACTTCAACTTTGCTCAGCCACAAAATGTTTGGAAAACTAAATTGCTCAGTTTTTTTTTTTAACAAGGCAAGAATAAACTCATCTTCAGAAATTAACTGCATACACGTTGACCAGAAAGCTCATCTTTTTATTACAGAAATCAAGGTTGCTGCCCCCTTACCTTCATCTTCCTCTTAAGACTTTGGAGATAGATTCTTCTCTAGAGAGAAGTTTAAATTTTTTATTGTATCCCAGGTCCAGATGACTTTGTATGACTCTTCTAGGACTAGAAATATTGACTGTAGATGTCTCTAAAAGGCTTGTGAACTAGAGTGGTGCCTAGTTCCACCTTAGGCATCAGCCCTAGGTCAGTTATTTGAAGCAAATGAATGACCAAACACCATCATTTTTTAAAAATAGTTCACCATTAATCTTGGTTGAGTGTAAAGAATTTATGGGCAGGAGCATTATTGGAGAACCATCATGCCTCGTCACCCTCAAGCTAAATGTTGGGCAAAAAAGAGGGTGCAGACTACCAACAATGCCTGCAAGGTGACTGATGGGCAAGATTAACCAGCATGGGTTGGTGGTTTCCTCCTTGCTCAACAGACCATATCTTGTTAACAACAGGAGCCTGTTATACCAAATCACCAATGAAAGAAATAGAATTAAAAGTTAGAAACCCTGGGTTCACATCCCAGCTCCTACCCCGAACAAATCAATTAAATTTTCTAGGAGGTCAGTGTCTCTATTTGTAAAACAACCGAACCACCTTTAGAGTATTTTTTAAGCATTAACAGGATAATAAATAATAATAAATATAAAAAATACAGCATGGTGTCAAGTAAATAAAGATTTGCCCCAAATATCAATACTGGATCTGGATAAGAGCTTGGGGTAAATAAGATTATGGTCTGCTTATATCAGGTGTTGAGTCCCTGTCCAAGACTCAGTGGGGTGGATCCACTGAAGTCACATATCTTGGGTAACATTAGATAGAGGGTGTACAAGACCCATCTTCATGTTAACCATCAGCAAATACATTCCCATTTGGGTGACTAGACGATTCAAGACTTTTAAGTAGTTTCTCTTCTGACTGATTTTTCAGGTACTCCACAGGAAAACGTACCTTTACCACAATACACACACAAAAGCTATAATCAGTCAGTCACACAACTACTGAAGTGAAGAAAAAAATTGGTTTTTCTATACTTGCAGAACTTGTGACAGAAAAGGTAGAGCATACTCCAGATTTAGTAAAGTTTTGTGTAGACAGCTAGCTGCCTCTGAGACTCCAAGCTAGAGTTGTCTTAATATTTATTATAATAATAGTATGCATGACTAATATCTTGCGTAAGTTGTAAACCTATTTCATTCCCTAGGGAATTAGACTCTGTATATCTCCCTCTCTGGTGTAAAATTTTGTTGGAGGAAAATCCCAGAGAAGTTCCACCGAATACAAAGAAATGAAGAGAGCAAACTTGACAAATAAACCAGCTTGTAAAAAGTCAAAGGACATTTAAGGGAGGTTGCCAAGATAAACAGCATAGGTTCAAAGAAAAAAACAAAAAACAATTAAAATGAATTAGTATTTTAGAGCTCAATCTCATACCCTAGTATATATCACTCTCCTTATATATTATAATGAAATCAGCATATATTTAGCAGATACTTACCAATAGGAAATTGACTTCTGGGGCCCACCTGCCATTCACCCCACAGCTTGCTACTGATACAAAGGAAGATTAATGTACCTGTTCACACAGAACCAGTGGAGGAGGTTTGAGGTTGCATCTTATTCATGACCAAATTCTCTCCAGCCAACCATGCGACTTCCTGGAACCATCTGTGAGAAGCTGTGGACTTTGTCATCCTGGGCCATTTATCCAGGCATAATGTTTAATTAGTGCACACAAAGTTGATGTGAAAGGCTTGGCAGCTCATCCCCTCACCCCTGTTGGGTTCATTGCCTCATTAGAAAAGCCCTGGATGGCTGACCAGCCAGACAAAACTAACAAGCACATTTTTCTAACTATTCACAATAGCAGTAACTAACATTTTCATAAAGATTTAAGGTTTACAAAATGCTTTTATGTATGCAATGTTCTCCGTGGCAGTATAGCTGACAGAGCACTAGACCTTGGATTAGGAAGTCCCAAGTCTAAATTCTGATTCTGCCATTAGGTGACATTGGGAAAAGTATTCTGTCCTCTTCATGTGTCAGTTTTCTCCTCTGTGAAATGCCTGAATGGCAGGGAGTTGTTTGGATTGACTGAGATAGTACATGTGGAAATAAATATGCCTTTACAGGTGTTCAATGATTATTATTCTAACTCAATCTACTGCCTTCCAGCTTCTCCATCCATTTAGCTTAAATGATCTGCTGTGCATCTGAAGAGATGGACCCCAAACAGACCTCTGTGTATATTTGACAGCCAATGACTATAGAGGTCAAATGAAAAGTCTGTAATAGGAGACTCAGGTGGGAAAAGTGGAGTGGAAGAGAGTGTCAGGTAGATTTACCTGTCTTCAGATAAGATCTCATTGGCAATCCAGGCCTCCTAGAAATTATTTTCTAGCTAAACAAGGTTCTTATTGGTTGCTAAGCCAACATGGTTAGGCTATGTCCACATGGCCAAAGGAAACGCTTTGGACGAAACACGGGAGACTGTTCAAGTCTGACTCTAGAATAGAGATCTTGCCCCTTGCATCTTTTCTTTCCCCATGTTCTGTTTCCAAACTCCACCGAGTCCTGAGCTCCCTCAAGAAAAGGGAGATGGAACTCCGCCAGGAACTGTATTTGCAGGAAAGAAGTGATTGCCTCTCCGATCTTTCACGGCCAAATAAATATTTATTAAGTAACGACACACAGTGTACATTAAAATTAATGCTTCACACAGCTTTGGAAATATCTGTCATATCTGTCAATGTTTCAATAGCTCCATGACCGTGGATGGCTCTGCTGTCTCTCCATGAGAGCTGCCATTTTCCTGACTATGCCCAGCTGGAGAGCAGGCCTGATGACACACTCAGAGCTGGAGGACGGGCAGCTAAGCAGGGGAAAGCTCAAGGGAGAGAGGACAAGCTTATAAAGTTTATGTTCAGTGAGGTCTGCGGCTGTGCTACAGTATTTGGGGAGAGTAATTTAATGGCGATTTCAAATAAAGAAAAGGACCTGCACCTACTAGCGACATCCGTGTTTACAGACTATTAATAAAAGAACGCTGGAGAAAACTGACAATCATCTTCCTTTGGTTAAATAGCCTATGCAGAGTGACGCCTTCTGTGTGTCAAGTTGTCACCAGCCCAAGGGTTTAAGAAGGGACAGTGTGCACTTAAAAGATATTGATGCACCGCCAAGTGTCATTCACACCCAACGCCTGTGCAGCATGGAGATATTTAGACCGAGGGAACTTTATTTCAGCGCTTTCCCCTCCTCTAGGAACAGTGTCAACTCCTGACAATAATCTGGCTGCTGAAGAGATGGCTTCCAGTTTCATTAATGGTATATTTATGATCCCTTTAAAATGCCAGTGATCTATTCTTCTTGGAAATATACACACAACCATTAAGAAAGCCAGAGTTTTCAGCCATTACTCTTTCCGTTGGCACCTGGGGTCCTACTGCGGTGACTCACCAGGAGATGGAAGGAAATTTGACCAGCTAGGTGGGGATAGTGAGAGAAACAGATCTGGAGAGCTGTAGAAAAGGAGACACGAAGAGGTGCAATGGGAAATAGCAAACAGAGAGGTATGTGTTACACGGTTGACTACATTTCCCTCCCCCCATTCAGAAATGAATTGGTGACATTCCTGAATGTGCTGGAATGCCTTGCTTCATTCCAGCTGTGTTTTCTCTGTGACTCATACATTAGGGTCTCATCTCTTCAGCTCTAATACGTGAGTGGTCCAGTTTAACATCAGTGCTTGCTTCCTGGTTTTTTTCCTTAGAAACACACACTTCTTTTTGTGAGGAAGAAAGCCAGTCCTCTCTAGCAATAGGTTTATCAAGGGCTATACTTCCCCATGAAAGGTATGTTGCATCATAAAACATGGTATTGGAAATTATTTCAGGAGGTCTATCTCAAATACTTCTTGAAATTACCTGAGTGTTTGAAATATGCTTATTATTTCCGTATAAATTGCAGAGAAACTTGCATGTATAATTCCAACATTCAGAATTAGCATAGGTCTTAGTTTGGCTTTCCCCAAAGCAAAACCTGAGGTAAGGATTCCTTCAGGGGAGACCTATTGAAGAAGTGTTCTCAGGAGAAACTGGGAAGGGCAGAGAAATCAGGACAGACAGAGAAAGAAGCCAAACATGGCGTGAGCTCAGGGGAAGTTCCAGCATCGATCTGAATTTGCGACAAGCTCTGGAGGATAAATAATGCTGCAGAGTTTTTTTCAACTTTGAGGAAAGGGAGCTGGGATTTCATACTCCTGACCCAGTAAACCACCAGCTCCAGGATGCCCCTGAGGAATGTAAACTACCGAGCACTATGGATCTTGGAAGGTCAGGGCACAGAGTGTCCAATGGCCCAAGGCTAGTCCTCTCCAGAAGGTTGATGGTGTGAACTGTTAGAAGCAAACCATACAGGAGCTTGGGGAGGGTATCTGAGGGCATCTGTGTAGAGCATCGACAGCATCCACTGTGACACAGGACCATAGGACCATTTATTCTCAAAGCAATCATTGAGTGCCCGCTATGTGCCAGGTACTGAACTTAGAAAAATAAACAAGAAACGATTTCCTGAAAAAGCTCAACAGCTAGAGGAAGAGACAGGGGAAGAGGTCAC
Organism: Delphinapterus leucas; assembly: GCF_059928025.1. Lineage (NCBI taxonomy): Eukaryota > Metazoa > Chordata > Mammalia > Artiodactyla > Monodontidae > Delphinapterus > Delphinapterus leucas. The sequence goes on from NC_143134.1 coordinate 98,914,973, forward strand.
AAAGTATCATGTGTTTGGTGCTTTGAGGGATAAAAGTGCTATGAAATCACAATGAATCAGTGCCTAACAGTCAAGGGGGATGTCACTGCAAAACTTCAGAGAGGATGTAATTTTAAACACTGGACACTTCTGAACAAATAGAAGAACTCTAAATCATTGCAAAAGGATGAAGTTCTACACACTCCGCTTTGCTGAGCTCTGCTCAAACCCTGCATTACTGTTGTTTTCTCTGAGACATTCATTAAATATTCACCCAGAAAACATTTACGGAGAACTTGATATGTTCCAGGAACAAAAATAGGCACTGGGGAGAAAAAAGGAACAGCCCAAACCCCTAGAGGAGCTCACATCCTGAGCTCATCATTTCCTATCGTGGAAATCCAGATCTCCCATCTGAAAAATAAGGGTTATAAACCCTGGATACCTGTCTATACCCAAAACTGATACAAGAAAGATATGAGCTCAGTGGAAGGGCTTCAAATAGTTAAGATCTCAGAAGTGCCCAGAAAAGAAACCAACAAGCAACGTTTCTTTCTCTCATCTTGGTGAGAGATACGGGCACAGTTTGCCACAGACTTAATCTCAGCTCTTAGAATGAGTGACTTATCCCCAGTGAAATATCCCAAATGTCTTCATATATGCCCAACAAATAAAAATAAAAAGTAAATGAATCTTAAGTTCCCTGGGATAGTCGCTAGCACAGGCAGTCAAGGGAAACCACATAAAAGAAAGCGTCAGAATGAAGGATGGTGACACCCAGGGCCCAGATGTGGATGTGACTGTCAACAGAAAATGAAGAAGGAAAGCAAATAATGTAGAGGAAAGTCAAGTCCTAAGTGATTCTCGTCCGCATGTCATCTACCCTAGTCCACCAACTGTGTTGCTGTCCTTTGGCCAATCCAAATCTTGCCCAAACTTCCTCAGACAGCCAGGTTCTACCTCTTTAATGAAATAATCTAAACGCTTCTCTTAATTCTAATTGTTCTTAGGTCTACAGCACTCATGGACCCAATCCTTGTTAATCATCTGGTCTTATTTCGTGCCTCATCTCCAGCAAGTATGTAAACTCCTTGAAGGTAAAAATTCTTACTTTTCAATCTCTCCAAGCTGAGTGCAAGGCAAATAGAAGAAGTCAAAACTCACGCTTGGGGCTTCCCTGGTGGCACAGTGGTTGAGAGTCCGCCTGCCAATGCAGGGGACACGGGTTCGTGCCCCGGTCCGGGAAGATCCCACATGCCGCGGAGCGGCTGGGCCCGTGAGCCATGGCCGCTGAGCCTGCGTGTCCGGAGCCTGTGCTCCGCAACGGGAGAGGCCACAACAGTGACAGGCCTGCGTACCGCAAAAAAAAAAACAACTCATGCTTGTTAATGGAGGACTAAGCAGAGTCTCCTCAGACTCCAAGTATGCCCTCAAATTCTGAAGGGCAAGGCAAAATCTGGGCGCAGGGAGATTGCATATTGGCAACGATGCAGGTGAGTCATCAAATTTAGCAAGATTAGCATAGGAACGAAACAGAACAGGCTGAAATCAGGAGCTGACTCCAATGAAAAAGATGACTTTGATTGTCAGCCCTAATCAAAGGGTTGACAAAAAGCAACGGGCAAGAGTCAATTTGAGGAGTAAGTCAAGATCAGAGCTGGCAGGGACGGAAAGGCAAAAAGTTAGAGAAAAAAATCTGAAAGTTAGATCGGCCTCTCTAAAAAAATTTATTTTCGGGATTTCCCTTGTGGCGCAATGGTTGAGAACCATCTGCCAGTGCAGGGGACACGGGTTTGATACCTGGTCCAGGAAGATTCCACATGCCGCGGAGCAACAAAGCCTGTGCACCACAACTACTGAGCCTGTACTCTAGAGCCCATGCGCCACAACTACTGAGCCTGTGCGCCCTAGAGCCTGCACACCACAACTACTGAGCCCACATGCCACAACTACTGAAGCCCGCGCACCTAGAGCCTGTGCTCCGCAACGAGAGAAGCCACCGCAATGAGAAGCCCACGCACCACAACGAAGAGTAGCCCCTGCTCGCCACAACTAGAGAAAGCCCACACACAGCAATGAAGACCCGATGCAGCCAAAAATAAATAAATAATAAAATAGAATAAAATTTTTTTGACATACAAAAACTATACATAATTAATGTATACAACTCGATGAATTTGGAGATAAGTTTGGTGAAACTATCACCACAACCTATGCTTTAAACCTACCCATCACTTCCAAATTTCCTCCTGCCCTCTTATTTATTATCATTATTATTATGTTTATTATTATTTTGTGATAAGAACACTTAACATAAGACCTACCGTTTTAGCAAATTTTTAAGTGCACAATACCGTATTGTGAATGCTATGCTGCATAGTAGGTATCTAGGACTTACTCATCTTGTATAATCAAAACTTTGTACCCTTTGACTAACACCTCCTAGTTTCCCCCCTTCTCCCAGCCTCTGGCAGCCATATTCCACTCTCTGCTTCTATGAGTTTGACTATCTTAGATTTATCATGTAAGTGGTATCACATAGTATTTGTCCTTCTGTGTCTGGTTTATTTCACTTATCATAATGTCCTACAGATTCATCCATATTATTGCAAATGACAGGCTTTCCTTATTCATTAAGGTTGAATAATATTGCACCGTGTGTGTGTGTGAGTGTGTGTGTGTGTGTGTGTGTGTGTGTGTGTCTTGGCTATTGTGAGAAGTGCTACAATGGACATTGAAGTGCGGATATCTCTTCTAGATCCTGATTTCAATTCCTCTGGGTATATACTCAGAAGGGGGATTGCTAGATTATACAGTAGTTCCATTTTTAGTTTTTTGAGGAGGCTTCGCATTGTTTTCTATAGTGGCTGCACCAACTTACATTCCCACCAAAAGTACACAACATATCTCCACATTCTCACCAACATTTGTTACATTTTTGTTTTTTGATAAAAGCCATCCTAACAGGTGTGAAGGAAGCTACTGTCCTTTTTTGATGACAAAGTTTCCACTCAGTAATCACTGTTGAATTGTGTTGATGGCCGCCTCAAAGAATGAGGGATTACATGTCTTCATAGCTCATATGAAATTCTGTCTTTGAGAATAAAAATCTTAAAGACTACAACAACTGTCTGATCTCCAATTTAATCTGCTGAAAAGGTTACAGAAACTAGAAAATGGCTATGCCCAAGACAAAGAACATTTGTGCCACGTATGTGAACAATTTATCAAGGTATTTCTTTTGTTTCAAATGAGTATCTTTGACTTTTTTATAGGAATAAGGGTAAAAATTGGTAGAAATTAGCTGAAAGTAGGGGGGGAAAGCACTACAGGAAGTAGAAAAATTGAATACCTAGATCAGTAGTACCTGCAGGATCTTCTGTGATAATGAAGATCTTTTGTATCTGCACTGTCCGGTCAATACAGTGGCCACTGGCCACATGTGGTTATTAAGGACTTGAAATGGGACTAATGCAACTGAAGAGAAACTGAATTTTTTATATTTTCTTTAATTCTAATTTATACTAAAATAGACACATGTGGCTAATGGCTCCCACAACGGACAGTGCTAATCTAGATCATCAGCTTAGAAGGATGAAGAGAAAACAATAAAAGAATGAGGTGGAAAGAAGAAAATAGAAAAGAAAAATAATGACGAAGGTTGAGAAAGTGATGTGAAAGGGTAACACAGTTGGTCAATAGAAGGAAAGAGTGAATGAGACCATCTGGGAGATCTGTTTTTATTTAGGAGAAGATGTGTTGCTAGGAGATACATCAGCCTAAGACCAGAGTTAAAATAGCTTAGCTAGGAGAGGTTAGATTGGCAAGAGGCCTTGTCAGGAAATATCAACCAGTTTCTACAATCTGCAAGGATGTTGAGTTAAGAACTCCTTCCATGTTCAACTTCCAGGCTCCTAAATAAAGCCATGTGCAGTATCTGTTTCAGTTTAGATTAGGCCAAGGAATATCCCTAAAAGTCACTTTATTTGATACTACTTCCCGAGAAATGATAGTTCTCATTATCTGAAAGACAGTTCTGATCATTTCAGTCTTAAACCCCAGGAAAGAACACTTTAGAGACCGACACTTATCCTTGAGTGGGTTTCATTGATTTACCAAACGTGTAAATGTTTATAGCACTTTGTCCATCAATCCAGAAAAGCAGATGACTTTGCTTCTCATTGGTGAAATGTGGAACTCTCCACCTAGACCATAGGTCCAAACATAGACCAAACAAACCAACCCACCTTGTTCCTGTTCAGTCAGAGACATTTTCTGAACACTGGGAGAGTCTCCCAATGGAGTCTCAATGGAGTCCCATTGAGGTCACTAAAAATATCAACGGTGGGGAAGTTCCTGAAGAAGAACAGGAAGAAACATGCTTTCTTTTTTCTTTAAACATAGGAAGCTGCTCCCAGATCAAGTCATTTGCATTGTTTATTTTCTACCTTCCCCTTGAGTAGGCTATGCCCATCTGACTATTACGTTTATATGGTACACAAAAAAGCTATCAAGTGGAGGAAAAATAACTAGTATCTTCATAGAGCTAAATTATTTAGGAAACCTTTCTAAACCCTTATTTCCTTGATCAGCAGATCATCCTTATTCTGCAGAAGAGACAACTGAGCCTCCCAGGAAAGGGTAGTCTGCACAAGATTACCCAGCTGGTGAGTGGGAGAGATAGGGTAGCCCAGGTCTGCTTCAGCCAAATCTTATATGAAAGCACCTAATCCAGGGTCTGACTCTTAGTCTTAGGAATTGCTTCCTGCCTTCCTCAAGAACACACACAGAACAAAATCCAAACTCCTCAGGCCAAAAGAGAGTTTTCAGACTACAATACCTAAAAATCACTGGCGGGTGAGCAAAGAGGCACCAGGACATTAAGGTGCTCACGGTTACGTCCACTGTATGTGAGACACAGCCCTGGCAAATTTTGATGAGAGGTGAGAAGAGGGATTTAGGCAAAAAAAATGACTTCTAAGTAAAAGAAAGAAGAAAAGGGCAAGAAATGTTACTACAAATCCAAAATTTGAGTTGGTCATTTTAGGTCTGAATTTGTGGCTGGTTGGTAAGTAGAGCTACCCTCTTACCATGTTCCAAACAATGAGCTAAGAATTTAGCAAACAGTTTCCTTTAAAAAAAAAAAAAAAAAAAAGGAATTCCCTGGCAGTCCAGTGGTTAGGACTCCACTCTTTCACTGCCAGGCACCTGGGTTTGAGCCCTGGTTGGGGAACTAAAATCCCACAATCCAGGTGGCATGGCCAAAAAAAAAAGGTTGATTTTGTAGTGGTTGTGATGGACTCTCCAGCATTTATTTGTCCTGAGATGATTGGTCTATACCAGTTATGATAATTCCATCCTTGCTACCAGTCATTAATTTGGGAATAAGCCGCTAATCCGGTGGTCTTCAGATAAAATTTCCCTTGCTCCTAAGCCACAGACACTGGAATGTGTGGCCTCTACTTCCCTTCAGAAAGTAGTGAACCCTGAAGATGATAATGCCGAAAGATGGAAAGAACATTAGAGTCATTGAATCTCACAATGGAATCCACTGTGCCTTTGAATTTCCAGCAATGTGAAATAGCCAGTTATCTTACTGTTGGAATGTCTGTTACTTGTAGGCAAAATTATCCCAACCGATGTAGTCTATTAGCCTCATTTAAAGACAAGAAAAGTGGGGCTTGGAGACATTAAGCAACCAAATCACACAGGTAATAAGCAGCCAAGTTGGGGTTTGAGCACACATCCATCTGATGTAAAAGCACAAGATCTTTTGTTCATTTGGTTTTGGCCGCACCATGTGGCTTGTGGGATCTTAGTTCCCCGACCAGGGACTGAACCTGGGTCCACAGCAGTGAAAACCCACGTCCTAGTCACTGGACCACTAGGGACTTCCCAAAGCTCGAGATCTTAACAAAACAAACTGGACTCATTTGCTCAAGTGACTTGGTCACTGACAATCACTTTACCAAAAATCTCTTTACTTCACATTAGAAAATGACACACTTAACAGTCACCAGTAAATTACTTGACCAATTCCCCTTTTAGACCTACCAGTCCTGTTTCTTATGTATTACTCTTTTTTAAAAATTTATTTATTTAATTTATTTATTTTTGGCTGTGTTGCGTCTTCATTGCTGTGCACAGGCTTTCTCTAGTTGCTGCGAGAGGGGGCTACTGTTCGTTGCGGTGCACGGGTTTCTCATTGCGGCGGCTTCTCTCGTTGCAGAGAACTGGCTCTAGGCGCGCTTGTGTATTACTCTTATATTTTTCATTCAAATACAAATTCACGCCCTCAAGGAACTCAACATTGAGTCCAGTGGTGCCCCATTCTTTTTGTACTTGTGATACACTTTTTTTTTCTTTCTTTTTTTGCCACACTGCGCAGCTTGTGGAATCTTAGTTCCCTGACCAGGGGTTGAACCTGAGGCCGTGGCATTGGAAGCACCGAGTCCTAAGCAATAGACCGCCAAGTAATTCCCTGTGATACACTCTTAAATACTAGAAATTTGGGTGTGCATTTGAAGGGTTTAAGTTTCCTTCATCAATCACAAAGCACTGTCTCATTGTTGGGGTAGAACTGTGGACTGGCTTCACATAAATTTCTGATCTCTATTCATTCCTGGCCTTCTGTTGACAATTCTTACCTTTCCCTGAAGCAAATAACACCCTGTTTTATACCACACTGCACAACTTGCTCAGCTCATCTGACAGAAGTCACTATAATAAATGTGTATACTCGGTTGTAGCAAAATAAGCTTCACACTTGGAGCCGATGTTGGGAGTGTATCAGGGGAAGATTCATTATCTATCTGCCAACCTTAACACAACAGCCAAGAATCACTGATCAGTTTAAAGAGACATTTGTAAACAACTAATTACAACATAGTCTAAGGGATTCTAGAAAGAGAGGTTAATGCAGAGGATGGAACAACTTATTCTTCCTAAGGGGTTACCAGAGAAGGCTTCACAGAAATGTGAAATTTTGAGCTGGACCTTGAAAGATGAATAGAGTTATGCCTACCTGAGAAGGCAAGTTGGATGGAATGTGGAGGAGAGGATTCCAGATGAAGGGAATAACCTGGGCAGAGTCAGAGTGGCATGACATTTCCTGTTGTAGTCACAGAAGAGGGGGTTGACCAGTGAAGCTGAGCACTGCTTGGATCAATACTAGGAGAGGGACTTCCCTGATGGTCCAGCAGTTATGACTCTGTGCTCCCAATGCAGGGGGCCCAGGTTCAATCCCTGGTCAGGGAACTAGATCCTGTATGCCACAACTAAGAACCCACATGCATCAACTAAAGATCCCACCCACCGCAATGAAGATCTCACATGTCACAACTAAGACCCGGTGTGGTCTAAACAAATAAATAAATAAATATTTTTAAAAAATACTAAGAGAGAGTGTCAGTCCATGATAAATAAATATTTTAAAAAAAAATACTAAGAGAGAGTGTCAGTCAGTCCATGCCCAACAATAAGGAGAAGAGAGCCTTGTAAGGATACCTATGAACTTTAAAATAGAAATAATAATTATTATCCCTAGATATATAATACACCCCACACTTAAAAAGAAGTTTTGCATGTATTATCTAAGTTGGCATTTACAATGACTCATTATCATTTGCACTATTCTTCAGAAAGGTTGGATGTCTTGCTGATAACCACACAGCAAATACTCAGCTTAAACTTTAAGTAAAATATTGATTCCATCTCCCCTTCAGCAAGAGCTGAGCATCTCCCCTTGAGCACCTCACAAACTAACCATCATGGGGAAATTAACATGCACATTTATACTGATGCCAATGAACAGAAGACAACTGCTGAGTAAATCAAGAAATTGGGACAATAGTACATTGCTTATATTCTCCAAAATCGCACTCTTCTAATAAAAAAAAAAAGAAACATTGTGAGTGTATCTAAGATGGAAATGGTAATATTTCTCTAAATTTCAAAATTTTTCATTTCATATTGCATTTAGTATTGCTTTCTAGATTACAAAGTAATTTACACCCATTTTATAGAATTTGAGGAAGCAAAGCTCACTTTAATCTAATCATCTGTTTATATTTGGATGCAGTTTTGGTTTCTGTGTATCAATGTTATGTACATACATATGTACCTCACTGGCCACCAATTTCTTTCTCAGATTGCTCATCCACAGAGGTGGAAGAGAAGACAAGCAGACTATCCGAATTAGGTAAAACACTGCATGCTGAACAAGCCACAAAATAGGATTGCTAGGATTGCGACTTTGAGAAAAGTCTCACTATTGGAGCAAGCAGAGTATAGGGAGGAGAGCTTGACCCAGTTCAACTGAAGAGAGCTGAACACTGAAAGCATATTTAAGCTGCTGGTCCTTCTCAAACCCAGAAATCCCAGTTGGACATACCACAGTGAATAAAAAGGATGTCACTTGGAGGTATGTTCTAATAGGAAGTCACAGCTCTGTGGTCCCAGTAAGGATGGACTCACTTCATGAATGTAAGACCCCCAAGGCATTGCTACCACTTGTTGGTCCCCATGACCTAATTTGAACGTTACGTCTACATTGCCAAAAACATAGGGTCAGAACGTGTTAAGATACAAATATGAACAATGAGATCTAAAACCATGAAGATGGTTGTCAGCACTAAAATAGTGGTCAGTAGGGAAGTCAGAGACCAGGAGGACATTCTTAGGATCAGAAAAGAGAAAAGGCTAAGTTGCCTTCTCATCCATGCTTCCTATGAAGGATAAAATCTTAGCCTAGGATCACCCAAAATGATGTTCTGAAAAGAACGTGATTACCACTTGAAATAAACAAGTTAATCCATGAATCATCTCAGTCACCCCAACTGGAAATACCACGCCCCCCATCATTCCTGGATGGGAAGGACTGCTACATATGCCCCATCTCTGTGCTTGTGCCACCACTAAGCATCACTTCTGTAGTTAATGAAGCTTCCAGCTTCAGGATCTGGTTCCCATTCGTAATGAGTAAAGGATCTAATCTCTACACTTCACAGCTAAAATTGTCTCTCACCAGTGGTTATAATATCAAACTCTTTTCATGGGACTTGTCTGTGTTGGGAATGGTCATCACTTTTGTAGATGACAGCTTTGGAAACCTCTGAGGATTGTCATTCTTCCCTGCATGATATTTTCAATCACTTAAGGAATATTCAGAAACGTATTGATCACATATATGCCAAGCTTCATGTGAAGTGCCAGGAGGAATGACAAACTAAAAGAAAGTTTACTCTTTCTGCTCTCAACAAGCTTGCAGCCCGTTAAGATAGAATGAATAACACAAGAGCCAAATATATATCAGAGGAATATACAACTAAATACTACATGGTGAGGTGGCCACTCTGATGTACTAGAGGAGGGTAAGACCCTGTGGGCTATAGACAGAGCTGTCTAGTGGAAAATATACTGAAGTCAGAACCTAAGTTCAAGTCCTGGCAGCACTACTTACGAGTTGAGTGACCTTGGGGAACGTCGTTGAGACTTTGAACTACATGGCTTTGTCCTCTTCCTGCCATAAAACTCTGTTAACTCTCCATGACTCATCTTGAGTTACAATGAAGGTGAAATAAACATTGTATAAGTAGAGAGGAACAAAAGGGCATTCAAGATAAGAACAATGTGAACCCAGAGAGCGATGGCCTGTGTGTGGCAGGGAAGACACTAAGGCAATGACAGTAATGCCTTCTGGATTGAGAGTTAACAAAAATAGACTATTGTCAGGCCAGGGCTCCCATTTGCTCTCCTCTCCCAACCAAGGGCCCTCCCTTAATACAAGCAGGTTCAGACATCAGAACCCAGCCATACCTAGACAGCCATCCAGACACGTAAAATGTAGAGTTCAGAAGAGTTCTGTTCTGAGTAGTTTAGCTTTGTCAGGAACCATTTGGTTGCTTATAACAGCAACGCATTCCAACTACTTTAAGTAGGGAAGGATTTATTGAAATAATACAGGAAGATGCCATGGGATCTAATTGTAGAACCTAACACTCAGGCATCGCGTGATCTATAATGCCATCAGGCACCTACTCGTTCCGTCTCACTCTCTGAGCCACATGGTTTCTTTCTCATTCTTTGCTGTGCGTCGACTTCACTCTCCTCTTCCTGCACACCAGCTTGGTCATTCTTGCCCCATCCATCCCAGGACCATAGCATGGATTCTGTCTCTAACTCTTCATCAGTGTAGCATCTCAGTGTCCAACACAGTTAGGCTACGGCTTTGGGAACTCATTTCAAATTTTAAGGAGAGCATCTGATTGCCCAGTGGCCAGCTGATGGATTTATAAGTTCTTGAAAACTCCTCTAATTATCAGAGGTCGATAGAACATGGAGTATCCAGTTCTGGCTCTTCCATGGCTTTGAGTGGAATAAGTTAAGCCAGAAGGAGAATTTGGCTATGACAAACAAATCCATTACTGTCTTTGCTACCAGCTATTATAACTTAGATATCTTGTGGGTTAAAGAAGATTGTATGAACTAGCCTAATTACCTATCATTTATAACATATAATTTTTAGAAGAAAATATGCTTCAAGTTTCAAATTGCAACAATCTTTTTGGGGAAATCTATTTTTAATTCGGGGGCCATTTCCGTACAGTGTCTACCAGCTAAACATGGCGTATGAAATGAAGGCATTGGCCAGATTTTGCCTTAACCTGATTCCACAAGGATATTCCTCCATACCACGAATTCTCTAACACTCTTGAGCAGAAACCTATGCCTTTATGTGGAGAACAAAAACCAATCATTTAGAAAAGAATTCAGTGGCAGTCCAGTGGTTAAGACTCCGCCCTTCCACTGCAGGAGGTACGGGTTTGCTCCCTGGTCAGGGAACTAAGATCCCACATGCTGTGTGGCATGGCCAAAAAAAAAAAAAAAAATCACTTTTGGAATGGCGGATGAGTGGCTGAGAAGGTAAGATGGCCATCCTTCCTCCAAGACATTAATGAGAACTTCAAAAGAAGGAAACTAACCTTTGTTTGGTGTCAATCATATGCCAGAAACTGTACCAAGGGCTGAACAGGCATTTCCTTATTTAATCTCATAGAATCCTAACAGGAGGCTATTATTAACCTCACTATCCAGACAAAGGAACTAAGACTCAGTGAGGACAACTAACTTGCACAAAGTCACAAAAGTTGTGTAGAGTCAATACAGAAAACAGGGTCCATCTGACTTGAAAGGACGTGCTCACTCATTTCCCTCCCTCCCTCAAATCAGCACAGTGGTAATGGACATGGGCTCTGAAACTAAACTACTGGATTCCTACCCACCTCCATCCATCCTTGACCTGTCTTATGACGGGGGCAAGTGAAACTGTGCCTCAGATCCCTCAGTAAAATGAGAGTTATTTAGAACCTATTCCAAAAAGCTGTTAGGAGGATTGAATTTAAATCTGTGAAGTGCTTAGAAAAATTCCTAATACAACTTAAGCACTACACCATTCCCTTTGGTATATTCCACTGGCATTCCTGGGCTTGAGAAGTACCAGAAACTGAGATATGTTCTCAAGGTCCAGATGTCTTCAGTTGGAACTGAATCAAGGTCTCCTTGCAAACCCTATTTGCTCCAATAATGAGATTTGGAGCAATCCTATTTTGTGGCTCATTCAGCGTGCAGAGTTTTACATAACTCAGATGATCTGCTTGTCTTTTCTTCAGCCTCTGTTGATGAGCAATCTGAGAAAGAAATTGGTAGCCAATGAGGTACATACATACATACATATATGCATAGAAGCAAAAAACGCATCACAACTATGGATATTATTATCCCCACATGGCTCTGGAGGCTATGATCCATGAGCAGATGACTGATGCTCTGAAGAGGGAAAAAGCATTTGCCTAGATCTGGTTATCAGCACACAACAGTATTTTCACACTAGAAAAGAATGTGTTCTAAATGTTGAAGAAATGTAAGGAAATCCAAGAGAATATACTTACCCAAGGAAACAAGCTGAATGTCTGTTAGCACAGACATTTTAGAATGAGAGTGGACCAAATACTGAAGAAGTAGAAGAAGGAATAAAATATGCTATCAGAGTCATCTTCAGTACTGGCCCTAGGAAGATAAACTAAGTAACCTAATAGGTGTTTTCCATCTTTGAATTCTATGACTAGAATAACAATGAAGGTGTTAGCTCAGAATTGGGATGCTACAGCCAACTTAGGTCTGCAGAAAGAAGCTTTTATATTACCTACCCACACTGCGTCTGGCTTAAACTAGTGCTGATTGATTGCTATTTTTGTAAGTGCTCACCCACCATAACCATGTTTTTACACACTGGGTGCAATCCTCATGCTCACATGCATACAATTATAGCTTCAGATACACGAGCATTTGTGTATAGATAGAGTTTGAAAGGTAATGTTCATCCCTGATGCCTTGGTTCTGTTTTACCCTCAATACACAGAGAATGAAAGCATATTCCTTTTAGAAGGGAAAGAAAAGTAGTAGTTTGGAATTTATGGGTCAAATATTAATTCCCTGAATATTTCAGTAAATGAGTATTATACTTGTAACTTGCAATGTTTATCAAAAAATGGTAGTGTCTGTTGGGAAAAAGAGGCCGGCGGGAAGAGAAAGCTGTAACTTCCTTCAGACTTCATTATCAACATCACTTGGCCTACCTATTAAAATTATGATGATTATGTCTTTAAAGGTAAAAATATGCTTATACTGATCACATTAATTTTCTTATGGTGGTAATGAGTTTGAACAACAAGGTAAAAAGACTAAAATTAAATAACCACTAACGGTCTTGCAAAGGTTATTAAAAATAGAAGATTTCTCCAGATGGTCTAGAAATTATGCCCGTTAAATAACATATGGGTCAAATTCCATGATCTTAAAGTCAATAAAAGTATATATTTTTTGTTATACTACTTTTTATGATATTACATGAATAGTTTAAACATAATATTAAATGAACAGATCTTATGATATAAAATGAACAGATTATTACCTGGGGCTTTCTTATCTTTTGCAAATAGGTATTTGTTGAAATGGAATCTGACCCACACGAACAAATTTATTTTTATGGATGTGAATCTGATATGGCAGAAACCCTTTCAAATTTCCATGTCACATGTTCTTTCCATTACTAAACACTTTCAAGAATATATTCTAAGTGCATGTAAAAGTTATTTCCATTGAATAAGGCGTTAAATTCTATATGAATCTCAAAAGGTGGTAAATTATTATAAAATACTAACTCAAACTGTTGCATTTAAAGACACTCATTGTAAAATATACGGGTGCATGGAAAAGTACCTGAACAACTATTTCAGCATTTCATTCTAATTTAATTAAGCTTAGAATCCTTCAGTTGCAGGAGATGATTATCGCCTATTCAGCCTTTTTGTTTCTCCTTCTCCCATTGTAGTCTAGGGACATTAAAAATAACTTTCTTGCTTCGAGTCTCCCACCTTGGATTTTTCCTCTAGGTGCTTGAGTTTACAAAAAAAGTCCTAGGGCCCTATTATGTGGAGACTCTCATTGTACATTTACAACCAGATAGCATCCTCTTCTGTAGGTACCAGCCAGATGCTGTGTTTAGAGTCTGTGCAACCCTCATTCATTCATACATTCTTTTTTCAGCTAATAGGTATTCATTGTGCCAGACCCTGTTCTGAGTGTTTCATGTGGCTAAAGACAGGATAACACTCAAGTAAGGAACAGAGAAGAAATCCTTCATTCTTGAAGCAAGGCACTGATTATACAGTGCTTCCTTTGTTAACAATAATTGCTTGTTACCTTACAACGCTATCCTTTAATTAGAAATGCCAATACAGGAAAATGTTAACTAGGTCTCACACCTATTATCAAATGTAAGATATGTCAAAATCACACGTAGTTGTAGAAATGCACACTCCTAATAATGATGAGAATAATATAATAATAATAGTAACATCTACCACTTATTAGCGCTTTACACATTCTTGACACCATGACAAACACTTTACATTTAACCACTAGACAGTCAATTCTCTTAGGGCAGAAAACATGTATGTGTTTTGTTCATGGCTACATCTCCAATGTCAGGCAAATTGTAAATATTCAAAACATACTTTTGTCAAAGGAGCGAAAAGATGAATGAATGAATCTACTACCTCATTAAATTCCTGAGCGATAGGTATTATTACCTATCTTTACAAATGCGTAAACTTAGGTACTCATGAGAGAGATGCAGTATGCATGGCAAAACTAGGATTTAACTCCAGTTCTGATTTACTCCAAGGTCTGTGGTTATAACTACTCTGCAGAATGTCTCCTGGTATTATGGGTCCTAAGTTTCACTTTCTCATTTAATTAAACATACTCTTGTTTAAAATAAGCATATAATTCTCTTTCATTTGATATATCATTTTGATCACCTACTATGTTTCTCATTTTTTCATCCCATCCCTCTATAAACACTAATTCAGACTTTATTCAGAACACCTATAATTAACTTTCAAAACAAATGTGTCTTAAAATAAGTCTTCTCCCTTCCACCCCCCAAATTCAATGTTCACATTACCAAACGGCAGAGAGCCTTGAAGGGATGCACATATGGTTTCAGTAACCCAAATCACTCTTCTTTGTATTGAAACCTGGTGTAGTGAAAGTAACTCAAGCACCGGGTAAGGCCAACCTGGGCTCAAGTCCTCCTCACTCCACTACTTCACCAGCTGTGTGACCTTCTCAGTTTGACTATGCAAGCCTCAACTCCTTGAATGTAAAATGGGAACAATTAGAGGAAATAATGGTATACTATCTGTCAAGCTCCTAGTACAGTGTGACATATGAGAGGCTCAATAAATATCAGATTCCTTCAGAGAACATGTTAAAAGGATGCAAACAACTGGAACAACCAGAAACAGACAGAAAACACTGGCATGTAGTGGTTATGCCCCTTCTGGAGAACAATACCAAGGAGGAAGGCAGAAGAGTTAGCCTGGGTGACTCTGTTGCTGGTCCTGACTTACTGATGGGTCAAATATATGCTCTTCTCCAGGAAAGATGCTCAGAGGGATGGCCCTTCAGGATGAAGCGTGGAAAGGGAGAACTGCTCCCTGACACAGAACCTGAGCTTTACTGTTTTTGAGAGGTCAATGTCATCTCCCGTAGGGGAAGTCTTTGGGGTAGAAGCTGGTGGAAGGTCTAAGGTGTGGGACTAGACAGCTCTGAGATTCAATCCAGCAGTTACATACTATAACTCTAACCTCTGACCAATTTCCAAAAGTAATTTGAATGATCTCAAATAGCCTGTAAGTTCAGCAATGCAGAACTCCCCAGTGTTGAGGGAAAGAGGGGAAAAGTGGAAATTCACATCACCCAGAATGCAGAAGCTCTAAGACTGGTGAGATTACTTTAAACAGAACTGGGAAGCACAGCCAAACAGATTTCAGAAAGGGCACTGCTCTCTCCCTCTCACCAGCACCCCAAAAAGAAGGCCTTCTGCGCTCACTAAGTCTTCCTAAATATATGTGAATGTAGCCTCAGATAGAATATTCTAAAAGCATGCAGGAAAAGTAACCTACCAAATTTCACATTGAAAAGAGAAGGCTCTGCTCTCTGGCTTGGCAAAGAACATCAACAGTATACTGAATATCTGCCTTTTACTGGAGAGAGATACAAAAACAAATAAGAAAAGGTTTCTGGGGCTTCCCTGGTGGCGCAGTGGTTGAGAATCTGCCTGCCAATGCAGGGGACACAGGTTCAAGCCCTGGTCTGGGAAGATCCCACATGCCGCGGAGCAACGAAGCCCGTGAGCCACAACTACTGAGCCTCCGCTCTAGAGCCTGCAAGCCACAACTACTGAGCCCGCGAGCCACAACTACTGAAGCCCATGCACCTAGAGCCTGTGCTCTGCAACAAGAGAAGCCACCGCATTGAGAAGCCCACGCACAGCAACGAAGAGTAGCCCCTGCTCGCCGCAACTAGAGAAAGCCGTGTGCAGCAACGAAGACCCAACACAGCCAAAAATGAATAAATGAAATAAATAAATTTTTTTTAATGTGCTATGGGAAAACAAAGATTCAAAATAAGAAACTAGAAGAAGATTCCATGGAGAAAGTGTGTTTTAAATTGAGCTTTAAAGAATAAGCAGGATTTATAATAAAGAAGAAAAACACACAGAAAATAACCTCTCTAAAAAAAAAAAAAATGGACAAAGGCCAGGGACAAGCAATTTCCTACAAAATGCAATGTAAATGACCAAAAAAAATTTTTTTAAAAAGAGATTAATCTCACTAACCCTCAAAAATGCACATGAAAGTAATGCAAAATTATTTTTCATCTATCAGATTGGCAAACATTTCGTAAATGATAATATTCAGTATTGGCACAAATAGGGATACTGTGTGTGTAGTTCTTATGAGAGATCAAGCAATATATATCAAGGTCCTTAAAAGGATAAACACAATCTAACCCAGTAAATCCAAATCTATTCAAAGGGGAAAAAAAATCAGAGAGACACATAAAGACATATATCAAGGCATTATTTATAAAAATAAAATATTAGAAACCACTCAAATGTTCAATAATATCTGTATAATAAAATATGGTGCATCCATTAAGTATATTTTAGAAGAATATTAATGACATTGGAAATCTTTCCATATACATTAAAAAAGAAGGGTTCTAAATATATATGTATGTATACATAAAATATGTGTATGTGCTTTTAAGTAAAGACTAGAAGGTATATATAAAGATATAATTCTATTTCTGGATTGTGGAATTATGTGATTTGATTTTATACTTAGTAACCTAGGTAATAGTCCAAAGTTTTAATCAGAAAAATAATGTTATTTAAAAACAAATTTTTAACGAGTTGGATTTAGGTAAGTGGAGAAGTGAAAATGACATTTTAGGCCAAAGAATAATGTGAGTAAAGACAAAAAGACAAATGTGAAAGGCACTTTTGGAAAAGATAGAGTAGAACAGTAAGGAATATAGTTGTAAGTGAGACTGGAAAAGTGGCTGGAATTGGATTACTGAAGACCTGGACTGCTCTGCTCATGAATTAGTAATACAAGTAGTGAAGATCTTTAAACAGAGTGATTGTGTGATCACACTGGTTTGCAGAAAGGCTATTTAAATGACAAATTGGGGGATGGAGGATGGATCAAAGGGCGAAAACTAGAAGAAGAGAGATTGTTTCTATACATTCTAACCTAGAAGTGGCCTCCAAAATTTTAGACCATGACCCACACAGTAAGAAATACATTTCAGAAAAAAGAAAGAAATACATTTCATACTGTGACCCAGTACACTCATACACACACACAAGTATCCTTAACTATGACTAAAACAAAGGTTTCATGAAAAGGTCACACCCTTACCTTGTGAAATCTACTCTACTGCTTTCTCTTCTGTTTTGTCCTATTCCTTTCCACTCTATAACATTACATTTTATTTTTTTAAATGCTGGTCGCAGCCCACAAAAATGATTTCATGACTTACAATGTGACAACACTACTCTGGGAGAAATCCAAGTCTCCCTTACCTCTCCCCAGCTCCACTCCCGGGGAGCAGACCAAGCTCCAGTCATGGGTTAAGACCAAGAACCCACAGCTGGGCCGTGATACAAGGAGCTGGAACTCTGCAGAGAAAGAGACAAGAGAGAAACAGTTTTTGACCCCGTGTTGAGAAATATTTCAGGGGATCTCGCTATTTGACCTCCCCTTGTTCCTTGGAATGAATGCTTCTCTGTCCTGTAAATCACTTCCCCTAGAGCCAGTGAGATAAGAAGGCTTGGGCCTTGTCCTCACCTGCTGCCAACCTACTCCGCCCACAGAAGGCCAACGGAAAACTCAGTTTAGCCCAGGAGAAAGGAGCCTGGGCAGATGAGCAGCCAGCCCAGACACAAGCAATTCTTCCAGCTGGCGTGTCATCCAACCCGATTCCTAACATAGGAATTTGGAACAAAAGCCCAAGCCAACAGAAAAATATAGTAAATCGGTAGGCTGCTGTTGGTATAACTTTCCTTTGGACACAAATTCATAGGCAGCGACTATGGATGGAAGCTGTGTTTTCATCTATCCCGACAGAGAAGGATTCAACTATCCTAGTGAGAGATGATTCAGGCCTTACCCAGGAACAGAGGGGATGACAAGTGGAAGGGAAATCCAGTAAACATCTCTGTGACATTATCAGCTGGATTTGAAGCCCAGGTGGATTGAGGAGGGGAGGAATGACAGAAAGGGGGGTGTGGGGGGCAGGGGGTGGTGAATATGGCAGGGAATAGCTCCCAGGTTTTCAGTTTGGGAGACTGGGATGGAAACTGGGTATATTCTGACATTAACAAGGATAGAAGTATGGGAAGAAGAGGAGGCTTTATGGAGGAAGTAATAAGGTGTATTTTGGTAGAGGTTCATGTCGGGGAAAATTCGAAGCAAAGGGACAAAGATATTATATTCTCCTCTCCTGAAGTATTCTTATTTTTTATGGAAGGAGGCAGAAAATAAACCAATTCATTATTACACATTCCTTGATTCAGAGTGAGCTAAGATACCCCCACTTCACATGTCAAATGCAAACAGCAATACTCAGACACTTAACCAAGTTTTCTTGTTACCTTTTCACTTACAAAGCTCACAACAACTGGGAAATACAAGGGTTATCACTTGCAGTTTGTAGATGAAAAGCCTAGACACAAAGATTTTAAGAGGCTTGCCTGAAATCACATTTAGTTCCGGCAGTCTTTACCACTGCCTGTTCTACCCTGCAGCCCCCTCTTATTGAGCAGTGAGTCTGTAAATTTGATCATGAGAAGAGAGGGGAAGGTGCCAGCTGAGGAGGCCCAAGTGGAAGAGTCATCTCCAAAAGGGATTTGGAATATTCCAGAAGACAGGAGTGAAAGACAGGCCTTACTCGGATCGTAAGATAGAATAAAATTGTGGAACACAAAATCTAGGCCATTAGAAAACACTTTCATAATTTGATGCTAGTTATGTTATGAAATACAGTCCCAATGAAATCAATCTTACAGCTTTACAATCACTCAGAAAAAAATCATTTCAGAAAGAGAAGAATAGTAAGAGAATTAAAATGTTTTTTGCTTTTGAACACTCTTGTATTTTCTTAGGCAGAAGAAATTTTCAACCATTCTGGAAACGTGTCAGTTGACATAAGTCATATATGTTTTAGCTATTTCAGGAAGGTTAGTGTGGATGAATGATGTTTTTATTAACAATTTGTTTAATCTTTTTGATGTAAAACAGCTGAGTCAGACTTTGCCGGTAGACCAGTGCTGCGGAGAAAGGAGAACTTTGGATTCAGGGAAGTTAGGATTCTAAGTCTGGTTCTACCACATACTAGTTTGCTGACTGCAATTGGACAAGTTGTAGCAGAATTCATCTGAGCCTCAGTTTCATCATCTGGTAACTAAAAATAACAATATCCACCTTACATACTGATGTAAGAATTAAAAGAAATAAAAATGTATACAAAGCCTTCAGTCCAATGCTTGACATACCAGAAATTCAAGGAATAGTCGCTATGATGATGAAAAAGAATGAAGAAAAAAATAACACTATATGCCAGCTTTGAAAAGATGTAGTAATTTTTTAGGTCACTGGGGTAAAATTCTTTCTGGAAGTTTCAATCTTTTAATAAAACACAATCAATACTTGCAAAATATATGTTTGGTTCTAACACTCATAGTTTGGGTAAGCATGAAAAAGACACCTTGTCTTCTTTGGCTCAGATTTTGCAAAACACCAGGATAAAAACACTTACTTCTGACCTTTCCAGAAATATAGTGAATATTTGCTTTTCAAAGATCAGACGGGGTTAGAAGTTAGAACAGAAGTTCTGTTAGAACAGAAGTCAGTCCAGCTCTTCTCTTCAGATAAACACATACACACTCATAATCATGCATAGAAAACTAAACCAAACCATTTCAGGCAGATAAGAGGTAAGCCTTTTTGGTCTAGGTTTTCAGAAAGGAAATGTGGCCATACTTCCTTTCTAGAGAACCCATTAAGGTATTTATCAACATACACTATTGGGAAATTTTTCCTTAAAAATAAACAGAATGTCTATCTTTCCACTGTATTTCCTCATGTTCTAGCCTTAGCAGAGTTCATGTACAATTGGTTGCCACCTTCTCAATAGTACCTCTTTAAATATTGGAGGATTTATAACAGCTTCCTCTCACTCTTTTCCAGGATAAGTCATGCTGGTGCCTTTAACCTCTGCAGACCTTGCTGGAATGCCCTGATTCTATTCAAGTGCTTGGCACCCCATGGATCTTAATAAAATACTCTGGACAAACTGGCTAACGGGTTGACTTTTGCCATAGATCTTATTTCCCAAACTTCTAAACATGCCTGTAGCTTTCCTGTCCAAGTTCAAATATAGTATAACACATCACAAGTGCTGAGAAGCAGGAAGTCCATCACTGGATCTGGCACTGCAGTCCTGAGTGGAAAATACCATTTGTTTCCTTGAAAATCTATCCTTGGTAACTGGCCAATAGGGGAGCAAAGGGTTAATACAGCCATGGAAGAGCCTCTCCAGCCTACCAGCTCTCAGAGGACAGGGAAGGGTGGTAGGGACTGGAATTCCTGGTACTACTGAACAGGAAGTTGGAGAAAAGGTCTAAAGGTCTAATGGCCTCCTAATTAAGAGCTTCTACTCCACAACAAGTTTATAATCAGGAGTTGTCGTACAGGAAGAAAAGGAAAGGACGACAGCAAATGGGAAAGTCACTTTTGCATTGAGAATTGGCCAGCCTAGAGGATGGAAGGCAGAAGACCTTTCCAACATGTTAAGAGCCAAAACAGTACCTTTTAGTGTTTGTTTTGATTATATTTGCCTGTAACCCAGCAACTGGACCCAGATGCCAGGAGCCCAAAGAGAACACTGCTGATGACTGGTGTATGGAAAGAAAAAGAAATCCTTTTGTTTTCTTACTTCTATGGTTCTTCTCAAGGTGAGTGAAAAGGACTAGTAAGGACCTTTTGAAACTGTTTAGAACCCTTACTCATTTTTCTAACAACAGCTGGGATGATTTATAATACCACATGTTCTCATTGGTGGTTTCCTCTTTTTTATTTCTGAAGACAAGACACAAGTGGGAAATGTGGATCCTGAGCCAGAGTTAAGCTCATCTTTTAAAGCAACCGAATGAATTTTCCAGTTACCATTCTCCCCCCTCCCCCACAACCCATCTTGAGGCTTTCCTCCCTGAATCACTGAGTTCTCCACCGTACAAGGGTGATCATGGCTCAGTGTCACTCGAAACTTTTGGATTTCGAGAGCTCCATGTTGCTCAAGATTCCAAGTTGCTTTTGCTTAATACATTCCCTTTCTCTCACTGAGAGAAACAAAAGTAGTGTATTTAATGTATGAAACTCATTAGAGCTATTATAAAATCACACCCAAATTATCTGAGACAAAATTACATTATTTCAATAGCTATATAGAAAAAGGAGAAAACAAAACTAGGTCATTCTTGATAATCTTTGCAACTAGGTAAGTCTTTCTTCAAGCTAAATCCCTCCTCTTTCAGCATTTCTCTTGTTCTTAACTCCATGGAAATAGGGAAGAGTGTGTGTGTGTGTGTGTGTGTGTGTGGTGGTTATGGTGGTTTTATTTTAATTTAACCATCATCACTCAGGCATTTGAAGATAAGTATTACACAGATGCAGACGTAGAGAAAGGACTTGAGGACATGGGGAGGGGGAAGGGTAAGCTGGGATGAAGTGAGAGAGTGGCATGGACATATATACACTACCAAATGTAAGATAGATAGCTAGTGGGAAGTAGGCGCATAGCACAGGGAGATCAGCTTGGTGCTTTGTGACCACCTAGAGGGGTGGGATAGGGAGGGTGGGAGGGAGACGCAAGAGGGAGGAGATATGGGGATATATGTATATGTATAGCTGATTCATTTTGTTACAAAGTAGAAACTAACACACCATTGTAAAGCAATTATACTCCAATAAAGATGTTTAAAAAGAAAAAAGATAAGTATTCATACAATCCTTAACCTATTCTTTTCTAGATGAACTAATCCGAATTCTTATGATTTCACTCTCCCCGCCGGGTCTTATTTGATATGGTAGAAAATAACTTTGAATTAAAATATTTTATTGTTTCTTAGTAAATTCAAAGACTCCTAGAATTTCCCATGATATGTTGATTTAAATGGAGAAATGACAAGTAAATTTCATTTTGCTGGCTAATTTGGTGAATGGGGTTTTTTGATTAATCAAATATCCTCCATATATCAATACGCAAAAATTGTGAAATATATCTAATACTAAAATTATGTGCAACAAAAACTTAACCACTCTGATGATTCAGCTGGCATTTACAAATCCTGCATTACTTCAAAAGCTGTTTTTGAGAGTCCATTATGCAACTTCACATTGGTAACCTGAAATCAGTTGTGATGGGAGTATTTACATCACAGTAAGCAGTAAATTCTACAAAAAGACCCAATTGTTAAATATTTAGTAGTGTACCATTGGCTTCTAGGTCACTATTACAAACATAATGACCAACTACCTATAAAATTCTAATTCAAAAATCTATACCGTCAGGCTTCCCTGGTGGCGCAGTGGTTGAGGGTCCGCCTGCGGATGCAGGGGACCCGGGTTCGTGCCCCAGTCCGGGAAGATCCCACGTGCCACGGAGCAGCTAGGCCCGTGATCCATGGCCGCTGAGCCTGCGCGTCTGGAGCCTGTGCTCTGCAACGGGAGAGGCCACAACAGTGAGAAGCCTGCGTACCGCAAAACATAAATAAATAAATAAATAAATAAACGAAAATCTATACCCTCAAATATGCTGCTACAAAGTAGAATAAATAGAGACTAAATGAATAACAAAGTCTGCAAGTTTTGCTCATGCAAAAATGCAACCTGATTTTAATTATCGTTAGTAAGCATTTTCCAAAATTTTAAAACAAACAAGTTTCCTCATTAAATGTGAGCAAAACAATTATACCTGCTGAAATGACAATGTTTTAAATCCTACTAAAAAGGTTAAAGGAGCTTTACAATGTAAAGAATCCTTGAAAATCAGTAAGGAAATTTCACAAAGTAATACATATGGATACTAATTTTGAAAAAAATATACATATTGTAATAGAGAAATATTTTTAAAAATAAGATTCTCTTTTATCTATAAGATTGGCAAAGCTTAACTTCTTTCTTTTCTTTTTTTAAGTTTTTGGCCGCACTGCACGGCATGTGGGATCTTAGTTCCCCGGCCAGGGATCTAACCCACGTCTCCTGCATTGGAGGGCAGAGTCTTAACCACTGGACCGCCTGGGAAGTCCCAAAAGCTTAATTTTTTTTTTTTTTTTTTGCGGTACGCAGGCCTCTCACTGTTGTGGCCTCTCCCGTTGCGGAGCACAGGCTCCGGATGCGCAGGCTCAGCGGCCATGGCTCACGGGCCCAGCTGCTCCGCGGCACGTGGGATCCTCACGGACCGGGGCACGAATCCGTGTGCCCTGCATCGGCAGGCGGACTCTCAACCACTGCACCACCAGGGAAGCCCCCGAAAGCTTAATTTCTTAATAAAAGCATCCAATGTTGGTACAAGTATAGAGAAACAAACATTCCTATACAGCTAGTGAGATCGTAAAATATCAAAATTTTCTGGTGAAGTTAACAATGTGTACGAAAAGCCTTAGAAATATGTATACTCTACAACCCAGAAACCCTCTCTCCAGAACTGTATCCTAAGAAAATAACCAGA
Source organism: Delphinapterus leucas (assembly GCF_059928025.1). Taxonomy (NCBI): domain Eukaryota; kingdom Metazoa; phylum Chordata; class Mammalia; order Artiodactyla; family Monodontidae; genus Delphinapterus; species Delphinapterus leucas. Next base: position 98,938,658 of record NC_143134.1, read on the forward strand.
ATTTTGAAACAACTAATTATTCAACAGTATTAGATTGCTAAAGTAAATTAGATTATTAAACTAATAATTAAAACAGTTTTCCATTAAAGTTATGTTGCATTGAGTAGCTCATACAGCATTTCACATTTATGCAAACAAGGTAAAGGTCAAGTAGTTAAGTCTGACAGCAACAATTTTAAGGAGCTAAGTTCAGGGCACATCTGAGACCCACACAGAGCCAAAAATTAATATAATCCATCTTACCTAATGTTGGGCTGCACCCCGCAGGCCTATAAGGCCTGCACTTGCCCAGCTTTAAGACTGAAGAAAGAGCCCAGAGTCAGCAACAGAGACATCAATGGTTTAGCGGCTGGGGCCGGGGCTTACATGTCTGAAGAAAGGTCCTGGAGCAACACTCCACCATAAGCGGCAGACCGCGGGCAGGACAGGGCGGTAGGCTTCGCCGCGGGGGGAGGGGAGGGGAGGCAGATTGCCAGTTATGGGGGAATTGACCTCAGGTGGGCCCGTTAGTTACCACGGGAAACAGCAGAGGGGCACGCCTCTCACCGCCCCTTTGATAAGAACAATCACTAGCTGGGGCGGGGGCAAGTACGTAGGAAGGTCAGTCCTGTGAGTAGGGTGTAGGCGAAGCAGACACTGGTTGGGCAGGGGAGGTACAGAGAGCAAGAGAACAGCCGTCTTGAGTGGCCTGACCATACAACTAAGAGCCTTCATTATCAAAAAACAAAACAAATCATAATAGTGTTGCTCTGTTTTCTAAGGCTGGAAACCATGCTCTGGGTCTTAAGCGTTCTGAATTCTATTCTTCACACTATATACAGTCTTTCCTTCTACAACGTTTCCAATAAACAGTAGGTTCATCACCCTTGTAACATGTTTTTATTAAGCGGTTTTGTTTTTTGATTTTGTTTTTTTTTTGCGGTACGCTGGCCTCTCACTGTTGTGGCCTCTCCCGTCGCAGAGCACAGGCTCGGGACGCGCAGGCCCAGCGGCCATGGCTCACGGGCCCAGCCGCTTCTTGGCATGCGGGATCCTCCCGGACCAGGGCATGAACCCGCATCCCCTGCATCGGCAGGCAGACTCTCAACCACTGCGCCACCAGGGGAGCCCTATTAAGCGTGTTTATAGATATCGCCATGACCCCAGATTGTGCTATCACCGTCTCTTGCTCATCACTTCAATAGCCTTCTAATTGGTCTATATTTCCCTTGCCCCTCCACAGTGCAGCAACGGACACCACTCTTAAACACTCATCCCTTAATACAGCCTCCATGTTCAAGTTTACATGATTGGCTCCTAAACACCTCTCCAACTTCCTCCATCTTTCGCTCCAGTCCAGCATCCTTCAGCTTCTTCAGGGCACGATGCACAGGCTCTTTGCGGAAGCTGCTACCAGCGCAGCGAATGGGCTTCTCACTGTCCTCCCCACCCACTATGATCTCTATCCCCCTTAATTTTTTTTTTCATCTTTTTTTCAAATCTGACTTCATTGGGTGTTGTTTTTTTCCTTCTCAAAGAAACCTTCCGTGACCTCTCCAAATATTTGAGGCTCAACTAACCTCTCCTTCTGGGCCCCTGCTGTCCCACCTGTGTGGGAATTACTGGCATTTGTCCCTCTTCCAGATGCCAGCAGGAAATAGCCGACAGAGCTCTGGCTGGCTCGTTCAGGCGTTACTCACCCCTTGGCCTGGTGCTTTCAGGTAAGGCCTAACCTGAACAGCTGCGGTGGTCCTGTCCTCCTTAACAAGGATCGCAGCTGCAATTTCACAGTTTTCACGTGCAGTCATTTTTCCTTCTACTTGCCCAGCCTCTCCTACTCTACTCACTAGAATGTAAGTTCCAGCAGGTCAGTGACGGTTGTCTGGATTTGCTCACGATTGTATTCCCTCTGTCTCGCCCATTGCCTAGCACAGAACAAGCACTTAATAGGTATTTACAAATCAATTGAAGGAGTCTAATCTTCCTTTTTGTCATTGTTATTATTCTTTCTTCTCACCCTTTCCACTGTTGATAATCCACACACAAAGACGATTGAAACCTACCAAGGAGGCTCCATAAGTGACTTTTTACACCAAAATTACACCAGAAATGAGAATAACTTAAGATCCTCAAAAAAAAAAAGGAGGGAACCACCATTTTCACAAGAGATCCAGCACATGTGTTATCATTATTCAGTTTCTTCATTTTTAACATGTATTTAATTTTTGGTTTTTTCTGCATTTTTAATGTACAGTGAAGGGTGGGATATTTAGGAAATGAAAGAATCAAGAAGATCTCAGTCTAGCTTGGCAAATAATTTTAAAGCATTTCTAAACTACCAAAAAAAGGGATGAGGAAGACTTACAAGAGAAATGACTAGGTCAAAATCACACTAAGGAAAGGAAGAGCCTAAAAAATAAAGTTTAGCAGTCAATGACCACTTGTACTTAAGATTGACTAGGGTTTGTATAAGGCTGAAATCCAGTTTTAATTCTGGCAGATCTCAAAGAAATATCAGACTTCACTGTTTTGGTAAATATGAAAAAAAAACTGGATTTCAGCTTTAAGCAAAGAATTAAAAGACGACAACTACATGTTTATAATTTTTAGATAGATATTTTATAATTTTCTAAATAATTTCTCAGATTAGAAATGAAGAAATAATCCATTAAGACAGGTGGAGAAAATAGAAGACAATGAACACCTATTGGTTTATGTAGAGAAAAAGAAAGAATGAGACTCCAGGGACATCCCTGGCAGTCCAGTGGTTAAGATTCTGTGCTCCCAATGCAGGGGGCACGATTCAATCCCTGGTCAGGGAACTAAGATCCCGCATGTCTCACGGTGTGGCCCAAAATGAAAGGACTCCATGCCTTGGGTTAATTGGATAGATGCAAAATTGGTATTATTGTCTTTCTCTCTTGATTTTCTAAAAGTAGAATATTGGTGGGTGGAAATGTTTAGGAAGAACGGCCAGTTCATGATGGAAGAGGAATTCTGACTCCTTTTTGCTTCTAAATCCAAATCCTACTGGTAAAACAATGTACCTGGGGAAAATTGGAATGCTTACAGAAAATATAATCAAAGTAGGAAGAAAAAAACCCCACTGTGTTGGTCTAAAGTGCTTTTAGATAGGTATATAAACTTATAAAATCAATTTAACCTAAACATTCCAACAGATATTCCTCCATGAATCAAGAAATGTGAATAACAGGCAAGTTTTGGAGATTAATAGTGAGAGTGAAAAACAAGTCTTTTGTCTGATTAAACAAGTTACAGCGCATATTCTATACTTTCAGAGTCAACTAAGATCATGTAGTATTTGAGTGAGAGGGAGATAGGAGATCTGGGAGATAGGAGATCTTGTAGACCAACATTCCCTGATTTATAGCTGGCTTATTACATCATTCACAGTATATGTGTTGGGTGCCTTTTCGTGCCAAAAACTGTGGTGGGTGCTGGGGATTCAACAGGGGACAAATCAAAACCCTGACCTCAAAGAACTCATGTTCTAGTTGGGAGAGAAGGATAATGTACAAATAAAGAATTGTGTAATAGGTCAGATGGTGCTAACAGAGATGGACAGTGTATGTATGTATAGGTATGTATTTATGTGTGAAGTGGATGTGATAGAGTGGTAGGGAAAATCATCTCAATAAGGTGACATTTGAGTAGAGATCTTGGTGAAGAGAATGTGTCCCTGAGGATACATGATTGCAGAAAATTCCAGGGAGAGGGAACAGCAAGTGCCAAGAATCAAGTAAGAGAGAGGAGGCCAGTGTGGCTGAAGCAGCCTGAGCAAGAAAGAGGGTAGTAAAAATTACAGCCAAAAGGGTAGTGGAGACAAGGTCATAACAGACCCTAGAGTCCAAGATGATCCAATATACTTTGGATTTTATTCTGTATGAGTTGGGGTACCACAGCATATCAGTCACTAGATCTGACAATGTTTTAAAAGGGCCACTCAAAATAAACTTTAAGAGGTCAAGGGTAGAAGCAGAGAGGTTGGTCAGAAGGCTATTGAAACCATCCAGTCAAGAGATGATGGTGCCTTGGCCCAGATTAGCAGTAGAAGAGGTAAGGGATGGCTACATTAAGGACATATTTTGAAGTGGAAGGATAGGATTTGATGATGGATACCATACTGTGTGACACAGTAATGAGTTAAACATGATTCAGGAGTCTTGGGAAAAATGGAACTGCCATTTACCATCGGAGAGAACAGGGTGAAGTGGAAATCAAGGATTCAGTTCTGAAGTATTAAGTTTGATGCCTATTAGACATCCAAGCAGAGATGTTGAATATGCACTTGGACATCAGTGTTCTGGAGTGCAGAGGAGAGGTTTAGGCAAAGATGTAAGTTTTGGAGTCACCATATATTTATGGTACTTGAAACACACAACTGGGTGAAAGTACATTGGGAGTGGGTTTAAATAGCCAAGGGAGGGAGTCTAGAGACTGAGCTTAGATCCCTCCAACCAATAGGAGTAGGAAAATGAAGAGGGTCAGGCAAAGGAGACTGAGAATGTATGTCTTGTGAGACTGGAAGAGAATCAAGAGGGCGATCTCACAGGTCAATTGAAGAGCATGTTCAAGAAGAAAGCAATCTGCTGATAGAAAGACTGAGACCATTGAGAGCTGAGATTTGACTTGAGGTCTTGGTTAGATTTTCTTCTAACTTCCATGCTTTTTCCATAACACCACCTTCCCTCTGCTCCATCGTTATCTTACCTGAGCTACAGATAGGATTCTTTCTCGCTCTGGGAGTTGCTAATATAATCAAGTTCACTGACATAGAAATGGTGAAGGAGGAGGTGTTTCCCCAAAAGTAGACCCTGAGACAAGGATTTGAGGGAAGACAATAGGTGTATTAATGAGCATGTCATTGTTATGGGCAACTGGTTCAGTTGAATGGGGACCTTCTGAGGAAGCATGCTTCAGCATCGTCAAGAGGGTCAAACTGGGGTAGTTATTCATAGACTCATTGATTGAAAATTGCATTTCTTGGGTTGCCCTGTGTATGTCCTGTGGTGCTAGCAGAAGTCCCTAGGCAGGGAAACAGAAGCATGGGTGCTTGCGGTAGGAAACTGTTTGCATGCCCAAGAAATGCCCATCACAGCTGCAGGTAAACCCTGAGGTGGGCCGAGGGAATATGGGCATTTCTTGTTGAGGACAGCGCAAATGTGATGGCGGTCACATTGGTCACAGCACCTAGTAGTAGATTGTCTGGACTTTGTTTCTTCTTAGACTGTGAACTAAGTCTTGTGCAAATGGCCAAGTGCTTTTTTTTCTTAAGCACTTGCTAGATTGGGGGAAAATATGCTGTGGGTGAGAGATTATTCTTTAACAATATTTATCACATATTTTGAGTAATAAAATATGGCTTGATTAATATAAGAAGGCATAACACTGCTCGCGTTTTTGTATCTAGAAATAACTGGAAAATCTTCAAGTTTCGGCTGTATAGAAAATGACAGAAAGAAAATTATTAAAATATAAACATTTTAAATAGCATTCTTTCTTCTTTTTATTTTAAAACTTATTATTTTGATCCACCTAGTACCAAAAAAGATTTCATCTAGCTAAAATAAATATTAATACTTTTTAATGTTTTAATAGTGCACATGTCTATGTGAATATCTCATTAAAGTGAAATTATTCATAAGTTTGTCCAGTGAACTACTACCATATCTCAAGAAGCTATATTTCTCCCCTGATAAGCAATGGGCCTTTATTAAAGACATGATAGATACATATCTTAGTAAGGTTTCTTAACTTTCTACAGAGAGCTTATCCACACAGATATGCCTATAATTTGCAACACAGACCATCTGAAGTCCAGGTTCTCATTCAAGAGCTCAGCTATTCCAAACAAATAAAAAACGTGGTGGCAAGAATTCCCTGGTGGTCCACTGGTTAGGACTTGGTGCTCTCTTGCTGCCAGGGCCCCAGGTTCAATCCCTGGTTGGGGAACTAAGATCCCGCAAGCCATGTGGTGCGGCCAAAAAAAAAAAAAACATGGTGGCAAGCAACGATATTAATAGGGGATTGGCTGAAGCACAAGTAGTATATCCTTTTCTCTAGGTTCTTTGGGTTATCCTGGAGGAGGTCAGACCACGAGAAACATGTCAATATAAAGGACATTACTTTTGCTTTTCTAGAACTACTTTCAACCAATCAGGATTTGACATTGTCCCTCTAGCCTGTTGAGAGGCTACAGATGAATCCACAGAAGTAATGGCTCTCTTAAGTGTTTAGAAAATAAAAACGAACAAAAAACTAAAAACTTGTTTTGCCTTTATCTGCTGAATGCCACGTCACTGATCATGTGTTTTACCTGTTTGGACCTTCCCCAAACACACGTAGGAGCCTATGCCACGCATGTCTGTATGCTATCTGAGCACATATAACAATCTGTTTCTCTTACTATGTAGGTCAGATACTAACTTAGCTATGTGACTTCATCCCTGATTGAACAATAATAACAAAGGAGGATTGATTAATGAATCTATTCCAACTTGGAAGTGGTCATTAGTAGCACAGTTCAAAACTCCCTCCTTTGCCTTGATCTTTCAAAGAAATCACAAAAACATTGGGCTTTGTGGATTGAGAATTCTGTAAAGCTGGGAGAGATATCTAATAAAATGGAAAACAATATCAAGACTGAAAAAAAGTTGGGTAGTCTGAAATGATAAACCAATTTTAAAGATTGTACTTAATAGGGATAACAATAAAGTCTTGATTTAAGAATTAAAAAGTTTGTTTCACAAGTAAAATGAAGGAGAAAACCAAGACCTGGATAGACTAATACTGGTTAAAATAAAAAAAAAAAGAAGTGAGGGGGTGCTGAGTGGTATTAACGTGACTTAATATAAGTAAATAACATGATTGCAATCAAAAGCTAGAGACACTAGTGCAAATATTAATTGAAGTTGACATTTAAATAAAAGTCAGCTAAATCTCCTCTGTACTACCATAGCATTAACTTCATTGTTTTGGTTCAAAACCCTGTCTTTTAAAGACAGTATCAGGTACATATCTGGAGAAAGAAAATTGAGATGGAGAGGCTCTGGAAATATAGCAACAGTTGAAAGAATTGAGGATATTCAATGTGGAACAACAACAAAAAATTCAGTGAGAGGTGGAATGTTTTTTGGAAGGGGTGAAGGATGGATTGTTTTCAGACTTTTGGAGGGCTCCCTGGTAGAAGAGCAGGTGACATTCTGCACTCCTCCAAATAGAAAAAGCAAGAGTATAAACTGTGTGAGGGTAGAAACCATGTCTTAAACATTTTTGCATTTGTGGTAAGTCCAATTACACTGGAGGTGTTATTTGATGCTCGCTGAGGTATGTAACTGATGCTCCAGGAAGACAGATGCCAACATTATATAGGGAAGAACTGTACAAGACGTGAAACAAGAGTCTTTCAATATATTGAGTGTCTTATCATTGGAAAGGTCCCAACTGTGAAGACAGTAGGGTGTAGTGGTTCAAATTAAGAACATAGGCTCTGGGATGAGGCTGACCTGGGTTCAAATTTCAGCTCTGTGAATTAGGTGTGTGACCTCAGACAAATTACTTAACCTCTTGTGGTCTTAGTTTCTGCCCATAAATTATGAATAATGGTAACTAGCTTTCAGTTTTGGTGTGATGTTTAAGTTGAGAGAATGTTTGTGAAGAGTTAGGACAGTGTCAGGAACAATAGTAAACATTCAATAAATCATAATTATTATGTTGGCAGAAACTGTTTTACAGTCTTCCAAAAATGTTGTGGAAGGGATTCTTGCATTGGATGAGAAGTTGAATAAATGATCCCTTGGTCTTGATCAATTCAAAAATTCTCTGATTCTGTGATTTTTCAGCACTATTCTTTTTTATATCCTTAGCATTTTACAAATGTCTCTGGAATTGCACTTATCTCACTAAACTGAAAGCATTAAATTAAAGCAAACCTCAATCTCCTTAGTAGAAAGGATGATCTCTTCTTCATCTTCACACCTCCAAGTACCTTGCACACTGGCTGACGTAGAGTCAATAACACTATATTCATTGTATAAATGAATGAATGATCAAACAATTAAATATTTAATTTATCTCAAAACGTAGACCATATCTGCCATCTTTCAATGAAAATTTCAACTACAAATGCTTGATCCAATCTGCTTGATCAAGGTATGCTTCCTGTAACCCCAGCTAAGAAAAGCAAACGATAAAGACTATAATTTACTTATCTCTAACCTCAGCCACTTAAGAAACCAACACTTACTTGTTGAGCACCCAGGTGTTTTTCATACATAATCTCATTTGATCTGTTCATGCAACTATGAAGTAAATATTATTTTACCTAATTTGTAGGTAAAGAAACTGAGTCTCTAAGAACTTAAAAATATTCAAGTCACACAGCTATTAGGTGATAAATATGGGATTTGAACCTCAGTCTGTTTTATCCAAATACTAAGCTGTCCCTTTTTAAATACTTTTAATTGCAAAAGCAACATGATATGTGTTTATTTTGAAAAATTTGAGCAGTTAGAAATGCACAGACTAAAATACTGAAGCCCCCTTATAGATAATTTTTCTCCCCCTATTCCCTGCATTAATATTCTCCAATCTATAAGAAATCATCTGTGAAAGCATCCTATTAGATGCTGTTCTATGCATTTGAATGCTTATATGGTATAATATATAAACATAAGATTTCTAAGATAAATATAATGTATAATGTAATAATGTAATATTAAAATTAGCTTTAAAAAATAAATATGGCAATTTTTTTCATTTCATGATATACCTTGAAGTTCTTGCCATGTCAATACAAACAGATCTATCTTAATTGTGATGAAAACATAAAACATAAAAACTTATTAATAGTGCAAATTTACATGCTATAATTTATGAAATAATTCTACAATTGTTGGGCATTTAAGTAGCTTCAGATTTCTTCTATTAGAAACAATATTACAATAAATACCTTTGTGCACATATGCAAATATTTCTATAGGTTGGATTCTTAGAAGTATAGTTTTTGGGTCAGAAAGTATGAATATTTTTAATTTTGATAGATATCACCCTATTGTCCACCAAACCACTGTACAGGTTTACATTTCCACAAACTTAGCACTTGTATATACACATCAATACTGAATAGTATCAATTTTCAAAATATATTGATGATCTGATGAATGATTTTATTTACTTTCATATTATTTTATTATATTATTTTATCATTATATTTTACCATTATTATAATTTTCACTTCCATACTTATTATAGATAAGATGTCTTTTTAATATGTATTTTGCCCTTTTCATATGCCTTCTGTGCCTTATGATATCCTATGTTCATTTGAAAAATGTAGATTGTCTTTTTCTTATTGAATCATGGAACTCTTTATAAATTAATTTATCTTTTGTTATATATGTGGTAAATATCTTCTCCAGGTCTATCGTTTGTCTTTTAACTTTCTTCACTTACAGAATTTACTATGTAGATTAACTGGTCAATCTATGTCGTTTTAGAAAATCTTTTCACACCCACGATTATAAAAATATTCCCCCATGACTCCAGTATGTTACAGTTTTGTTTTTCTGTTCTTATAATCTTAATCCATCTGGAATTTATTTTTGTACATGGTGTGAGAAAGGAGTATAATTATTTCCTCCCAAGTGGAGACATTTTTCCAAAATTAAATCTAAAATAATCAATTATTTCCAACTGATTTGAAATACTAAATTCATTATACTCTAATCCTCATGTGTATATAGGTGGTTTCAGACTTTGCATTCTTTATTGTGCTCCATTCTGTACTCTACTATTTGTATCCTATTCTTGTGCCAATACCACACTGTTTTTATCAATGTATCGGTGTAATCGTTTTCAGATATGATGAGGAGTTAAGCTTCATCTAGTCTTATGTTTTAAATAATGTCCTCTTATAGATAAACTTTAGAATCAGTTATCCAGTTAAAAAAGAAAAGGCCATTTTGTTTTGGACTACTACAAATTTGTATATTATTATATAGCAAATCAAATTTTACCATACTGAGGCTTTTCATATAAGAATGTGATGTGTCTCCATTTTTTCCACATCTTATAAAGCATTTTAGTAAAATTTCTAAATATCATCATATAGGTTTTATATATTTCATTGCTTATTTATTCTAGACATGTTATGAATTTTTAAAAATTTATTTTGTTGAAGTATAGTTGATTTACAATGTTGTGTTAATTTCTATATACAGCAAAGTGATTCAGGTATACATATATATATATATATATATATATATATATACACATTCTTTTTTCATATTCTTTTCCAGTATGGTTTATCACAGAGTATTGAATATAGTCCCCTGTCCTATACAGTAGAACCTTGCTGTGTATCCATTCTATATACAATAGTTTGCATCTGCTAATCCCAAACTCCCAATCCATCCCTCCCCCGTTATGATTTTTTTAATTAATTAATTAATTAAGTTTTGGCTGCATTGGGTCTTTGTTGCTGTGCGTGGGCTTTCTCTAGTTGTGGCGAGCGGGGGCTACTCTTCATTGCGGTGCCTGGGCTTCTCATTGCAGTGGCTTCTTTTGTTGTGGAGCACGGGCTCTAGGCATGTGGGCTTCAGTAGTTGTGGCTTGCAGGCTCTAGCACAGGGTCAGTAGTTGTGGCGCAGGGGCTTAGTTGCTCCGTGGCATGTGGGATCTTCCCGGACCAGGGCTTGAACCCGTGTCCCTTGCATTGGCAGGTGGATTCTTAACCACTGCACCACCAGAGAAGTCCCATGATTTTTTTTTAACTTTTCATTTGAGTGATTGGGATCTTCTATCCCCATCATATTTTCTACTTGGTATAGTGACATACTCTGGGAGTCATCTACCAAGTAGCTCTCTGATCACTTCTCCCTTGCTAACAGAATCCTACTTTTACTTGGGGTCAGCAATGTGCCCATTTCCAGAGGATGAATCATCCATCTTTGGTCTAAACCAGTCATGGCAATCCAAATGGTTGTGACTTTTGCTACATGCTCACATTCCCTGGCACCCTTGCCACCAAGGCTGACCATATTACCTAGTATTACATAATGTCTGATAGGGCAATTATGATACTTTTTACTCCTTGATACAAGTAAAGCGCCTTTGCTTCTGCTCTCCTTTCTTCCCATTTTCACAGCTGATGAGCAGGAATGACACCTGACTGGGATAACCATAATGTGGCCATGAGGCCACAAATATGAAGAGGAAAAGGCAACAACTTGAGATGATGGGGCAGAAGGAAGAAAACTGCCTAGGTCCTTGAAGAAGTTATTGGGCCACTGAACATACCAGTCAGTCAACTGCTTTCTTCCACATTCCCTTTTTAGCAAAAAAGGTTTAAACCTCGATTAATTCAGCATCCTCTAACTGAAGCTGAATGCATCCAAATCCATTTAGATATTACTGGAGTATGGGAAAACGATTGATTTTTGTATGTTTCCCTACAGAATTCTGAGTTCTACTAATTTTTAAGAGGTTTGTGTGAGAGTTCCTAATTTGCAATTGCAAATAATGACAGTTTGCAAAACTGTCATTATTTCTAATGACATATTTCTAATACTTATTCTTACTATTTCTCGAATTATTTCAAAAGCTGAGACCTTAGTGAAATGTTGAATTGTATCCGTGGATAAGAGGTATTTTCCTTTTCAATTCCTGACCTTAATGGGAATGCTTCTCATATTTCAGTAGGAAGACTTTGCTGTATTTTTTGAAACATAACCTGATAATAATTTTTAAAAATATCATTCTAGTCATGGATTAATAAAAATTCAATTTTGTTTTTCTTTTTTGCTGTTTTAAAATCAGAAATAGGTATTAAATTTTATCAACTACAGTTTGGCGTCTATCAAGTTTATCACATCGTAATTCTACTGTGTTCAGTTAATGTAATGCATTATTATCAATAGATATCCTGGTTTTGAGCATCCTTGCTTTTCTAGGATAACCTTATTTACTCATGGTGAGTCCTTTCTTTCATATGCTGTTGGATTTTATATAAAACATTTTATACTGGAGCTTTGCATCTATATTTACAAGTCATATTCTTATAAAATTTGATGTATTTGGTTTTCTTTGTTGGATTGTGGGCTGACAGAGTAACACTAGACAAAAAGAATGAGTATAAACTCTTTAAATAGCCTAGGACTTTTACTTTTATAAACTCTTTAAATAGCCTAGGACTTTTACTTTTATGTTTAAAATTTCTGCATATAATGAGTTTAAAGATAAATACATAAATACATACATATATTTTATAAACAGGAATTATCAGTTTCTATAAGGTGTACTAGAATTTACCTAATACTCTAGTGTGGGGTTTGGGGATTTAGCTATGTTTTTTCTTTTCATGTGATAACTGGTCATTTTTCTTTTCTTCTTCCTTTTGAGTCAATTTTCATTACTATATAGATTTTTGGAAAATTATCCTTTTCACCTGAGAATTTTAATTTTATTGATACAACATTCTTTTTTTTTTTTTGGCTGCACAGTGAGGCATGCGGGATCTTAGTTCCCCAACCAGGGATTGAAACCGTGACCCCTGCAGTGGAAGCATGGAGTCCTAACCACTGGACTGCCAGGGAATTCCCTATAATATTCTTATAACTTTAAAATCTCTTCTGTGTCTGTAGTTATGTCTCTTTCCTTACCTTAATATTATGCATTTGTGTTTTGTTTTTCATCTGACTTATCTGATTTTTTGTTGATAGTTTAATTGGTAAAGTTTACTTGTTAATTTTCATAGAATTCTGCTTTAGCACTCAATGCTTTCTACTTAAAAAAATTATTTTTAGCTCCTTCAATTGAGTATTTGTAGATTTTAAATATTTTGTTTTCTAACTAATACATTTAGTGATATTAATTTCTATTTGACTACAACTGGGTCATATCACATAAGTTTCGATATCTTGTATTCTCTCTATTGTTGCTATTTAAAATAGTCTATATTTCAGTTTGGTTTTCTTTTTAACCAAAAGTTATTATGAAAATTTTATAGTATATAGTTTGTGTATGTGTATGTTTCGGTCCTTTGGAGTTTATTTATAGTTTTATTGCATTCTGATCTGTATTCTGCTTTCAATATTTATTGAGTTTTTAGAGCTTTTATTTTTGTGGCTGAATGACTGGCCAATTTTTGTAAATGTTCTATGGGTACTGGAAAAGAATATCAGGCACACAGTTCTATACATATATCTGTGACCAAGTTTAATGAATATGTATTCAATTCCTCTATATCCTTTTGTATTTGGGGGCCACTTAATTTGTCATTTTTGTTGAGGCATGTCAAAAATCTACAATTATCATTATAGTTTTGTAAACATTTTTTTTGCAGATATGACAGATTATACTTCATATATTTTAAAGCTGTATTATCAGGTACAAAAAATGGTAAATTATTCCTTTTAACAACTAAAATTTTTTTTCAATTTAGTATTTTTGCTCTTGAATTTTATTTTGTCTACTTTTACCATGTTTTCTCCTTCTTTCTTTTTGATAGTACTTACCTGATCTCTGATTCCCCTTTTTGATTTTCAAAAATTTCTGCTCACTTACTTTTATTTATGACCTATTTAAATAGCTGTTTGCCTTTTCTGTTTCTTAGACTATCATGTTGTTTAACACCTCTTTCCACAAACTGACAGATTCTGTGACCCTCAGATTAAAAAAAGGATATAGAGGGATTGTACAAACCATTTAATAAATTTGATTAAAGTTTATGGTTATTTCTTTGGTTTATTTGTATGAGAGTTTCTATATCTTAATAGAGAAACTTCATCCATTAACATTTATTCTGCAAATGGACGTGAATATATTAACCAAACAGCTTTATTTCTGACATCTTATTTCTAACATTGCCTTTGTGTCTTCTCTTTTCATTTCTTCTTGTTTGTTTATACCTTTTTTCTTATATTTTTCTTTTACTGCATTAATTGAATTTTCTTGTTCCTCTCTGCTTTATGAATTTTGAAGTCACTGCTCTATTACCTTAACTGATTTCTTTTTTTTGGTCTTTTTAAAAAAATTTTACTGAAGTACAGTTGATTAACTGATTTTTTTTTCTAATATTTATTTATTTGGTTGCACCAGGTCTTAGTTGTGGCAGGTGGGCTTCTTAGTTGCGGCTCGAGGGCTCCTTAGTTGTGGCTTGAGGCACGTATGTGGGATCTAGTTCCCTAACCAGGGCTCGAACCCGTGTCCCCTGCATTGGCAGGCGGACTCTTAACCACTGCGCCACCAGGGAAGTTCCAATTAACTGATTTCTTAGTGAGATGAAACAAAGTTGAATGGTGAAGAGTAGTGTAAGACGTTAGACTCAGAGTACTGAACCTAACTATATTAAGGAAAAAGCTAATGTAAAGTTTTGAATGAATTTTTAATCCACTAATGTGCCTATAATTTTGTGAAATGATAAAGCCACCATTTGGGGGCATGAGCTAGACAGTAACCTGTGCACTTCTTGAGGGAATTTGGACTGAGTTCTGTATAGAGAAATTTCACTCAAATATTTAATAAAATCTAAACAATACTGTGATCTTTTTCAGTTTAAAGGGGTAAACCTGATAATAAAAGAGTATATAAGAACCAAGAATAAAACTGACACACATCTCCTAATGCAGACAGATAAATGGAAACAAATGGATAGTCTAGAACTTTATGTCACTACATACAAAATTGTAGTGTGCAATAAAGGTGACCTTTCAATTACTTGGGTAAAGGAAGGATGCTTTTTGTTTTTTCAGAGTGAACAAAAGACTTTATTTTGAAAAGCAGATAACACCAAAGTACTATGTAGTATCCATAGTCATTGCAAAAAATATTACTGGAACTTTCGAAACATCAAATGAATAAGCCGAATCAATGGGTTATGACTATAATTTTCAACCAATATACAGACTTTCGATCAAGGCGTAGGCTTGATTTCTACATAATATTATTCACATGCATTCCCTGTGCCTATTTAGTATCAAAACGGGAACTCTTGAAAGTTGAGCCCAGCTTTGTCTTGATTTCAAAGATGACACAGCAGCGAACCGAGAACTCTGGCTTGCTGCTTCAGTCCTAGAAATCATGTCTTCAGATGTTATACAACAAATTGATTTCTGAAAAATAAAATCCAGACTTCAGATGCCTTTGAAACAGTCAGGTCCCTGCACTTTTCAGCACCGTGGTACTCAGACGTGCTCAAACACGCTTTCCTTTGTCTTTCCAAATATCCACCAGGAACCCAAAAGGGGACCCTCTTTAAGAGTTCCACTATGGAGGTCTTTAGGAACCACACTAAACCCAAGTGAAGGCAGTGGATGAAATTATGCCCATGACTTTTTCTGTTAAGGCAAAAAAAAAAAAAAAAAAAAAGTGAGAGTGCATTGGCAAATGGGAAAATGATACCAGTCATATGGATAAGGAAAACGGTTCTATAAATCCCTCCTTTCAAAATTATGTTCAAAGGTGTTTAAGACCAAAAGGAGGTCACAAAAACTGTTAATACAAACAATTCCTCTACCAAAAAAAAAGCCCTTCGTAGAAAGTGGCTGAGGATCTGGTCCAAAGAAGGCGGATCAGCGTAAGGATCCAGCCTTCTATTCCTAGCCCGCGTTTATGACCTCATGGCTTTGTGTCTGATGGGTGTGAATAACCCCTCCCTGTACTTAAAAACGAATTAAGAAATTAAAGTGAATTTGTGTGCTATTTAAAAGCCTGCAGTTGCAGAATCTGAAAGCCAAGCCCTTAGACTGTAAGGCAAGATTTTTTTCATCAGAAGTGGAAACAGATGGCTATGACGGTAGGCACTAAAGGTTGGTTCAGCCGTACTGGGGCCAGAACAGCTTCAAAAATAAGGCAATCTGGGGCTTCTCAGTTTGAGACCACCAAGAGAAAGGCCCACTGAGGCAAAAAAAAAGAAGCCAGCCAGTGGCAAATCACCAGAAGATACTCAGACAGGACAATGGTCACAGCTGGATGGGATGACTTGGGGTCACAGATGGGGAGGCAGGAAACCCTTGAACCAGCACTCAAGGAGAATGTCTTTGCATGTCCTGTGCACGACACCAAGCAGCAATTTCTGGGGTTTGGAGGTGTGTTATTTTTGCGATATTTCCCCCCCAAAAGGAGACACAAAGGTAGAGACCCTGGAGAGGTGAGCCCACCTAAATGGAGCCTTCACCAGGGGCGGGGCTGGGTGAGAGTCGGAAAGGCCTTCTTGCAGCACACCGCTCCTTTAAGGTCTGGCTGAGTCCTACAAACGCTTGTAGGTGCCCAGGAGAGCTTTGCAGTTGGGACAGTAGTGGTCCACATCCTGCAGGGCGTCCACACAGAAAGGGATGAAGCAGCAGCCCGCCATGCACCCCAATAGGCACAGGTTCCGGCAGGAGAGCCAGGTGAGGGTGCCGGCATTATAGGACAGCTGAGTCACGATCATCTTGTTGCAGGAAGGACAACACATCTGGACCGGGCGGTCGAAAAAGGAGATGGGCTGCTGCACGCGGACTGTCTGCACAGCAATTGCATTGGCATTGGGGACGGGCACTGGCTGGGTGTAGTACGCAGGCAGATTCATGCCCTTCCCATCCGGGCCCATCATGAGCCCCGTGGCCGGCCCAGGCATGGGTGCTGGAAGTGTGGGGTAATAACTGTTAACAGAAACTGTCTCTTCATAAGACGGGGGCGCGGTCGGCACCGAGGAAGGTCCCGCAGCCGCCTGGTAGGATCCTGGAGCAGGCATTTTTACCGCCGCCTGCGAAGCCAGTCGAGCCGGGAGGTCTCAGGAAGGATGCTTTTTAAATAATGCTGAGACGATTTAGTTAATGATTTGGAAAACAATTAAGTTTAACCCCTGCCTCATACCACATATTAAAAAATAAATTGTACATAGTTTGTAGAGTTAAACGTGAAAATAAAAATCTTGGAATTAGTAAAAACACAACAAATCGTGTAAATGAATAGTTGTCCTATTAGGGGGCTTGAAAGTATAAACTATACCAATGATAGAAAGCATAAAGAAAATGATCAATAAATTTAAACATAAAAATTTTAACTTTTAGGTATCAAAAAGCATTATTATTAAAGTTAAAAGTAAACAAAAACTAAGAAAAATATTTTATTACATATTAGAAGGAGTTAATATTCTTAATCTATAAAGTGAACATCACAAGTCAATGTAAAGATACACACACAAAATTCACATACACAAAAAAATAAGCAAAGAACATAGACTATCAAACCACAAAGGGAGAAATACAGACAAGAAACAGAGAATAATACTAATTCTCTCTGTGTTCTGGGACTAGATATTCTTTTATTTTTCTGTATTTGCTAAATAATCAGGAAATATATCTAGAGATAGATAGATAAATGGAAAAAACATATTACTATGTCATCTTGGGAGTTTAATACTTGACAATGAGAAAGATGACGCTATCTGGAATCAGAAGTCCTGAGTTCAAGTCCAAGCGCTCATTGAATCATCTTGGGCAAAGTCACTGGACTGCTTTGAGCCTTGGTTTCTCCAAATATAAAACAGAAGAAATAATCTTCATGTCATAAACTGCTGTGAAGAATAGATTTAAAAAATGTACATGGGAAAGGCTTTGTGAGATCATTTACAGATGTCAGAGATTCCTATTTCTGATCCAGTGCTTTAAGGCTTTTCCCAGCCTCCGACAAAATCTGTGCATCTTCTCTTACAAATACCATATCCCTTTACCTGATGAGGGTTTATGTTCCTGAGTTGTTCAGGTGACAGTTCATCTGTGATGCCTTGGATTTTGCAGTCTCCTCAGTGGATGGGACAGGAGCATCTACTAGATCCTGACTATAGTCAAATGGAACTGTAATAACAAGCACTATTGCTTTTCTTCTTCCATGTTATATGCTTTATCATTCAGTTCTAGTATACACAGAGTTAATTTGATAACCAAGTTGATACTATAATTCCATGTTCATGATATTTAAAAAGTCCTTACTAATTTCAAATTCAGGGCTCTGTTGTAAGTCAAATGAGAGCACCAGCCTATCTCTCCTCAATCATAGGAATAATTCCTTTGTGAATGCTGCATGATATAGAGTGAACACAAAAGGGCCAGAACAATGAACTTTTCTTCTTTCACATGATCCCTGATAAGTAGAATAGTGCTATGTTTCTCCATTTATATCTCTATATGAAATAAAAGCAGAATTATAATTTTCCAGGTGAAAAAAACCTTATGCCACCTTTGTTTTTTCTTTCCTGGTCCTAAGCCTATAAAAACCCTTTTAGAGTGAAAGATGAAAAGAAAAAGGTGAAGGAAAGCCCTAAACATTCCCAAGGAGCAGAAGATGTTGATATATGAAGACCACAATTAGCTGTTTGGCTCATCCTCTGGGTTAGAAAAAAAGATGAAATGAACTGAAAGTCATCAAAATAATTTAGAGAAAGCATAAAAATTATTTACTGGCTGACTAAGCCGTTAATTATTGTTGGTCATGTAAAGTACAGTTTCTCATTTCCGGGAAACCTTAGAAAGAAAGGGAGAGAGGGAGGAGGAAGAGAAGGAGGGAAGGAAAAAAGAAGGTAACTGAGTTTTTGGTTTACTACCAGCTCAAGGAAATCTCTTTTGCTAGAAGAGCGGAAATTGCCATAAAGAGGAACTGGGTAGGTCTGGATCTTCAATACCTTAGTCCGTAATTCTGGGCAAAAGATCACTTTTCCTTGAGACCATTTTCTCATCTGGAATAGATCAGTGGTTTTCAAATTGTGCTCCAACAGAACAGTGCTGATCCGGAAGCTAGACCAATGAACAACGGTGATCTCTATACAATTCACAGAAAAATGAAGTAAAATAAAATGCTCCGCATTTGCTATAGTTTACTTATTTACATCTATTATAACAATTCCTGCATTGTATGGATTTTTCTGAGCCTATACAACCATTTCTTGGATTTGAGATATCAATAAAAATTTTTTCTCGATTTTAAGATTTTCTTTTTTACTTTTAGAAAACCTTTGTAATGAGAACTTACTGTATAGCTCAGGGAACTCTACTCAGTGCTCTGTGGTGACCTAAATGAGAAGGAAATCCAAAAAAAGGAGGGGATATATGTACACGTATAGCTGATTCACTTTGCTGTACAGTAGAAACTAACACAACATTGTAAAGCAACTATACTCCAATAAAAATTAATTTAAAAAAAAACAAAAAAAATCCTTTGGCCCTACTGCCACATGCCTGGTGGCTGAGTTTTAGAAAATGACAACGTGAACTAACTAACAGAAATAAGTAGTAATAGGAGAACTTAGATACAACTAGTCATACTTAGGTTTTTTATTTTAAATGATCACTGTTGATTTTAAAGATTTGTTTAAATATAATGAATTTCTTTTGTTATGTGTACATATTCTGGTTTTGATTTTCTGGACTAGATACCTAACTTTTTGTTTTTTTAATAAATTTACTTATTTATTTATAATTTTTGGCTGTGTTGGGTCTTCGTTGCTGCACTGGGGCTTTCTCTAGTTGCAGCAAGCAGGGGCTACTCTTCGTGCATGGGCTTCTCATTGCCGTGGCTTCTCTTGCTGCAGAACACGGGCTCTAGGCGCACGGGCTTCAGTAGTTGCGGCTCGCGGGCTCTAAAGCTCAGGCTCAGCAGTTGTGGCGCCCAGGCTTAGTTGCTCTGTGACATGTGGGATCTTCCCGGACCAGGGCTTGAAGACGTGTCCCCTGCACTGGCAGGTGGATTCTTAACCACTGGGCCACTAGAGAAGTCCGATACCTAACCCTGGACTCCAAATTTAGGGCTCTTCACCTCACCTATGCCACCTCACAGTAAAGCTATAAGAACATAGAACAGGGACTTCCCTGGTGGTCCAGTGGTTAAGAATCCATGTTTCTAATGCAGGGGACACAGTTTCAATCCCTGGCGGGGGAACTGAGATCCCACATGTCGTGCCCTGTGACCAAAAAAAAAAAAAAGAAAAGAAAAAGGACATAGATCATAATATTAGCTAGCAGTTACAGATTTTCATGTTCCTTATATACATTTTTTAAAAAGCCTCATAACCACAACACTGTAAATCAACTACACTCCAATAAAAATTAATTTTAAAAAATCCTCAGCAATCCTATAAGTACTTAATTATACTTCTTTTACAGATGTGGAAACTGATGCATGGAGCCCAAGGTCATCACTCATAAAAGCAGGAGCTGGAAACTAGTAAGTAGGTGTTCGTTGTTAGAGCTGGATTTGTCTTTATTATAAACATTAAATCAATAAATACTCACTTAAAATATGCACCCTGAAAAACACCAGAAAGATACTAAAAAAAAAACTTGTTCTGCATTCCAGACACTTAAAAGAACATGTAGGGCTTCCCTGGTGGCGCAGTGGTTGAGAGTCCGCCTGCCGATGCAGGGGACACGGGTTCGTGCCCCGGTCCGGGAGGATCCCACAAGCCACGGGGCGACTGGGCCCGTGAGACATGGCCGCTGAGCCTGCGCGTCCGGAGCCTGTGCTCTGCAGCGGGAGAGGCCACAACAGTGAGAGGCCTGCGTACCGAAAACAAAAAACATGTAGCCAATAAGTAACTTTTGTGACACACTGTTTTTAGCAACTTGCTGGGAAAGCACACAGGAGAGAGTATAAATAGACTCTCCTGAAAGGGCAACTCACATGAAATCTACAAGGGGCCAGTCATGGGTGATGGTTGGTGGATGCAAAGTCAAGTTAACCTTGGTGCTGGAAGTTATTACCCAAAATCTGTACTAGAAGCATTGAACTCTGGGTAAAGGCTGTTTGGGGAATCGAATGTATGCAAGGATTTCAAAGTGTGTGCATTTTCAATAATGATTAATAAAACCGCACAGTTAAAATTTTTTTTTTTACAAATTAGACAAACATTTGGTTTGGTCAGTCTTTATGATATAAAAGAAATCTTGTGCTAGCAAAGCTTATTTGGGAGTTCTAAATCTTTTTCTCTCTAATGGCAAAAGAGAGAGATTCATTGTACAAATGTTTAAAAATCTAAGAAGCCACAGTGGAAAAAAATATATAATGTACCCGTAATTACATCACGTAGAAAAAATTACATCACCTGGAAAAAACTACCGTTAACACTTTGATTATACTTTTAAAATTATTTTTCAATGCCTAGATGCACACACACGTTTACAAATATGAGATAGTGTTATACATATTGTTTTGAAATCGATTTTTCCCCTTATCAAAAAATCATGTAAATATTTCACTATCATTTAATATTTCTTACAGAATTTGATAGCTATATAACTTCCTATTACATAGATGAACATAATTTCTTTAACCAATCACTTGTTGTGGGGTATTAATGCCACAAGGAACTCCCTTGTACAAAAGTTTTTGGTGACAGTTATTAATATTTCCTAAGTCAATTTTTAAAAGTTAAATTCCTGGGGGGCTTCCCTGGTGGCGCAGTGGTTGAGAGTCTGCCTGCCGATGCAGGGGCACGGGTTCGTGCCCCGGTCTGGGAAGATCCCACATGCCGCGGAGCGGCTGGGCCCGTGAGCCATGGCCGCTGAGCCTGCGCGCCCGGAGCCTGTGCTCGGCAACGGGAGAGGCCACAACGGTGAGAGGCCGGAGTACCGCAAAAAAAAAAAAAAAAAAAGTTAAATTCCTGGGTTAAAGACTTCTAATACATCCAGAAAGACTGAAACTTTTCGTATTTCCACTAACAGAGAACTAGAGGGTCTATTTTTCCATATCTTCAACAACTGAGAATTATATATACTCTTAACAATTGGGAAATATAAATATACATATAGATACACATACAGTATATATTTCTGCTAATTTTTTAGGTGTAAAGGGTATCAGAGCTTTCATTCACATATTTGATGAAGATAACCTTTTTTCATATGGGCCAAAAGAAAACTTCCTTTGGTAGTATTTGGCAATATTTTTGAGATTGTATGGAATTCTAGATTTCAAAACATTAACAGTAGAAATTGGGAGAGCTGGACTTTAGCCTTCTTTACACCATTAGTGTCAGAAGACCTTAGGTTAAATCATTCAATCTCTTTGGCCCTAAATTTCCTTTTGTATATAAAATGTACTCAAAATACTCACTCAAATCTTCCTATTGTCCCTGTAAAAAGCAAATTAAATTATCTTTGTGAAAAACAGATACTGTGACACAGTTTTATTAGCAATATTAATAAGATCTTCAAGATATATTTATAATTACCAGACACATAAAAGTGGGTTCTATCATTTAACGTTAAAATGTTTTGAAATACTAAAACAAATATTTGACAGTTCAGTTCAAACAAAGCAGTCAACTCCATCGTGTGTGTATATATGTATATGCACACACATATATGTATATATGTGGTTTATATACTTATATAGATCTCTTATAAGTTCTACATTTCCTAAAATTTTAATAAGTCAATTTACTATTGACATGCTGGTATATTTCCTTTGAAAGTGATTTCTGAGTGTGTGCATTATGAAAAAATAATCAGTGATCGTAACTTTATGTCTAGGTCTTTTACCTAACATGAGGCCATTTTTCTATTTAATTACAAAAAATCTTTGTAAATAATTTTAAGCTACCTAATATGTCATAGTGGAGATTTACTATTGACTAACCATTCCTCTTCTCCTAATCACAAATTATTTTCAATTGTTTACTTTACCTCTATCATTTTTTTGTGTAAATCTTTTCTACCATTTTTGACTGTTTCCTTAGGGTAGATTTTAAGAGGAGGAATTAAGGGAACAAAAAGTGTGAACATTTTAAGACTTTAAATAT
Organism: Delphinapterus leucas; assembly: GCF_059928025.1. Classification (NCBI taxonomy): domain Eukaryota; kingdom Metazoa; phylum Chordata; class Mammalia; order Artiodactyla; family Monodontidae; genus Delphinapterus; species Delphinapterus leucas. The sequence continues at coordinate 98,961,432 of NC_143134.1, forward strand.
ATATTGTTAAATCGCACTTAAAAGGCTTGTGCTAATGTTTAATTCCTCTAAGTATATATAATGAAAAGGCTTACTTTGGGGCTGTGCTAGCCACCACTAGACCATACAATTTTTTCTTAGTTTTTAAATTATAAAAGTGATTCCTGTTTGTACACAAAAAAATAACTCAAACTTTCTTTTTCACCTTTCTCACTCCTTACCATTAAGAGTTTGGCATGTATACTATCAGACTAGTTTTTTAATCCAAAATCTTTTTTCTTTATTCTAATTTTAATAATATATTTATTTTGATGTGTATTATAATTTTATATATTAATAGCCCATCGGACTTGTGATTTCATTAGTCATATTACTTTTGATGGAGCTAAGATTTTTTTTAAGTGCATTTAGAAATAATATATGTTAAGTAAATAGCAGTACAAGTAGTATGGAAGCATGTCAAAAAAAAAAAGAAATCTTGAAGGTGATATCAGAATGATAACTTTAGGAAACTGCGTGGAAGCATAGCTTGTAGAGCTGACTGCCTTTGACCAGCTCTGTGTTCCTGACTAGGTCACATCCCCTCTCTGGGCTTCAGTTTGAATGCAAGTAGTAGGAATCTGGAAATACTGGTCTGTCTGCTAGATGGGATACCTCAAAAAATAGACAATCCTTCAGTTGAGTCTTTCTTATGAATTTTGGTTAATCTAATCATAGTTGATCTAACACAGCTCTTTCTTCCTAAAAAGATCTTCTCTAGTTAGAATTTCACGTTAAATTATGAGTTAAGGCAAGACACTGGCTTTAAATTATTTTAACAAAATATTACTTCCTACTAACTCTGTAGTATGAACAAAAATCTTCAAATTAATCATAGCCTCCTTATTGGCCAAAGTCCTGTATTGCTTTTGAGTGAGTAAAAATCTAAAGTTCTATATAAATCCAAATAATGGCATTTTAAAGCTAGTGGTTCCTGAAGTAGATCATGCATTTAGACTTTGACTCATCTTCTCTTATTCATCTTTGTATCCCTGGTATTCAGCTGAGTATGGCATATTGTAGATGCTAAACAAATATTCAATGGTTAATGGACATTCCACATGAATGGTCCATTATTACAGTAACTAGTTTGATAGAACTGTAAATTTAACTTCTACCTATGGGCAAAAGACTTAAAAAAATTTTTTTTTTAGAACATTGCTATTGAAACATCTTCTTTGGTACCCAAAGGTATGCATAGAAAGATTCACACAGGGGAAGTTTAATATAAGTTATCGCAATTTCTCTTCCTTTGGGAGCTGTTCAGAATCATGAATTATCCACGTTTGTCTTCTTTCAGTCACTTCTCCCTAGGCGTGGACACTAGTCAACTAGTTACATATGTTTAGGTTTGGGTTTATGAAAATATATTGATTTTTCGGTAAGGGATCAGAAAGAAGGTGTGTTAGTGACTTCACTTTTTTGATATCTGGAGAGTCCATAATTATCCAATTTGAAGTCTTAAAAAAAAACTTTTCAAGGACTAGTCATTTCCAACAACAGTAAAAGATCTCAAAAATTCAAAATAAATAGCCCACTGAAAATAACTCAAATAGTAAAAAGACTATATTGGAGGGCATGGGAAATTAGTTTTACGTGGGAAGGAAAATACCACCAAGTTCAAGAGGTGTGTGGTCAAATGCTTAAAGCCGGAATAATTAAGACTTCTGAAAAAGCCATACTCTCTATTCATCTACTCCTTGTTTTGCTAAAATCATCAGCCTGAACAGTTTTCCAACTGGAATTTAGAAAGTGGGATTATAAACTGGAAATTTTTTTTGCATAGTTTTCAGGAAGCAGGACTTTTCCTTTTTTATATGATATAATGTAAATATTGAAACCATGACATTAAAACATCTATTCACTCTTGTTTCAGTTGAAATTCTATCTTTTTAATGTAGCCTCTGGACCAACTCTTCCTTCTTTCCATGATTCCTTCCTGTAGGCGATAGAAGTCCCCTTTCCCCCCATAAACACTTTGGAGAGGTCTGGGCACTTTCCTTTCCTAACCTTTAAAAACCAAAATGATTTATAGACTATCCCTATCCTGCTAGAGTTGGGCAAGTAAGCGGATCATATTTGCATGCGTCACTCTGATTATAGGACTCCACTGTTTCTTGAACTAAAATGGCAAGATTTATTATTCTATTAATGCTCATAAAGTCACTCTTTTGATGAGCCATAATTTCCCTTTATGAGGAGTCTGTATGCCAGTCACCCATGATAAGGGAGAAGAAAGTCCAGACTTCCCACGTATTCATACTTCCTGGAACATTAACAAAGTCTTGAAATCCCATATGACTCCAGGGGAATAATGGCATAGGGTACAGTAACAAAAGGCAAATTTCACAAAGCCAATGTGTCCCCACGAGACTTGCCTCACATTGTTGCCTGTGTACAAAACCTAAGCTTTTCCATTTTAATTAAAAATTTTAGAAATTAACCCTCCTGGTGGAGAGGATAACCCAAGGAGGCTTGTATTATCTTTGTGAATATTCTTAGGGAATGAAACAGCAGGAGGTGTGAACTTTCTCCTGTATATCTTAATGGTCCGCTAATGGCAAAGCATAATTACACTTACTTAAGTGCCAAGTTTGTCAAGGTTTTCACTAAAACCTTCAGCCACACACTTTTCCTTGAGTGACCTAGCTTTTATTTATCCAAATGCCTTATCATTTGAAAGAAAGCTACCCCCTATTAAAAAAAAAAGCAGGCAAACAAAAAGCCCACTCCCCCACCATGTTTATTTCTTTCATGCTAATTTCTTTCAATTATCTTAGATGGATAGTTAAGACACTTGTGACTTCAAAAAAAGTCGAAAAATTTGTGTATGGCATCGTTAACTGAAATTTTAGCCCTCCACATTCAAAAAGCAGGGCAATGCGGGAGTTTTGCAGTAGTTTGCTTCACGGCTTTGGTAAGTCAATTTGCTTCTAAACCAGAAGATGGTCTTCTAAAGACTATCCTGTATTTGGAATGGAAACTCGGCCATTGTACCTTTCGCCCAAAGCACCCACTTGAGAAGCCCGAAAGCCACCTATCTCCCCCATCGGTCTCTGGATCTCCTCGCTGCCTTTGTCCCTTCTAGACGTGGAGGCTTGGAGAGGAGGTTTAGTTTCCAAGGATTGGAGCGTTTGAAGGGCGGGGCCATCTCCAAGTCCATCTCCCCTTTTTGTCCTCTTCTCCTGGGACGGGAGGGAGGAGCCAGGTCCCCCCGCGGCCGGTTCGGGAGCTATCACGGTCGCTCGAGGTGAGTCTGAAAGGGCGGCAGCCCGTTTAATTGCAGCGCAAGGTTAATTTCTTGAGTTCACCGCAGTCGGTCCGCCAGCCGCTTCCCCGGTCTTTGCCAAGTGGGTTTATGAGGTCTGAGGCGTGTTGGGGCGCGCTCACGTTCTCGCGAAAGGCTCCTCCCCAGGGCTCATTCCCCGACTGCGGGAAGCCCTTTGGTGCCCCAGGAGTCTTGGGTTTCCTCTGACCTCGTCGCTTCCTCCTCCCTCCGCACCGCCGGGTTCCCCGCGTCCCTGCCCCCCTGCCCCCGGGGAAGGGCGGCCCCCATCTTAGGACTTCCGACCCAAGCCAACCAGAAGGAACCTTCACGTCGATGAAGATTTTATCACAGCCTCCAAAACCCAGCAGTAATAGAAGCTTTCAACCTGAAATACGATTGTTACTTTCCCGGTGCAGAGCTTGACAGAAAAAGTCAGCTTTTTATTAAAGACAAAGAGGTAAATTATCAGCCGGGGCAGTGAAGGGACGGCGGAGACCTGGCGTGCTTCCTCTCGGTGCCACGAGGAATTTATGGGGGAGCGGCGGCCAGGGCTCAGACACCCCTGGGGTCCCGGGGGTGGGGTGGGGGAGGAGCTCGGGGCAGAAGGACTATCCCCAAGTCCTTCCAGGCACCTGGACTGGGAGTCCTCCCAAGTCTGTTCAAAGCCAGGGTCATTTCAGTCCTGAACAGCCTTACCGTCCTCCTCTCTCCTTTCTTCTTTCTCTTCTTGCTTTGACTACTGTTTCCCTTTCGCCTCTGAGCTTTCTCCTCTTGGTTCTCCTCTCCCTACTTTTTCTCTTCCCTCTCCTCGCTTTGCCTCTCCCTCCCCCTCCTTTCTCCTCCACCGCACGCGTAGAGTGTCATTTATTTATTTATTTATCACCCCCGCCATCAACACCCTTTTAGGGCTCCCAAGCTTTTCAATGTGAGTGGGAGGAGAAAAGGGCAGGAAGTGTTGACTGGAAGGGGGTGAAATCGTGTCTCTGGGTGAGAGATTCTGCCCCGGAATAAACGATTGGGGAAAAGCTTGGAAAAGGATTCCGATCTGTTTATAAAACCCCGCTGTCTGGTGGGAACCAACTCCGCGCGCGTCTCCTCCTCCCCTTCATTGTGTGGGTTTACAGGGATATCTTCCCGGACTGTTGTTGGGTTTGCGGGGGAGGTAGTGAGTATTACAGAGGACAGTCTTGCCCTGGATCCTCCCCACCGCGCCTTCTCCACCGGATGCGCGCTCCCCAATGCAAAGGAATCCAGCAACATCCCCCAATTCAGACGCGGACAAAAGAAACTTTAATTAAGGTCTCTGCCCCGCGCGCTGCGTGTTTCTCTCTCCCGAGGCTGTTGATGTCCAGCTCGAGGATGCGAGAAATAGAAATGGTACAAGCAGCCCATGCCCTTGAACTTACAATTGCTTCTGACTTGCTATATTGATTTTTTTATACTGTAGGCACCACCCCCCGCCCCCTCCCCACCATCAGATTAAAGCCTTAGGAGACATTAAACCTAGTGAGAGAGGAGGGTAAACCCACTCCTTTGCAAACTAAACAGTTCAGAACGATTTGTGGGAAATTACACTAAATAAAAATTCAAGGTGTGAAAGCTTCATCTTGGCTCTCTTGTCTTCAACACCATGACACCTTATCATTAGGAGCTCTGATTGTTACTTTCCGAGCTTTTGGATGATCAGCCAGAAAGTGCAAGCACCGCGGGGCTGGAGAGTGTAAAGTTATTTAAGTAGGCTTTTTTTCCCCCCCGTTTTGTTGCGCCGTCAAAACACTTCACAAGTTAGGAAAAGAAAGTGCTGGTTCCGGGGCTCAGAATGATGGGTTCTTTCCTCCCTCAACCTTCCCTTACCATATCAGAAAAGAAATAAAATACACAATGAGCCTTTATTTCGGAGGAGAAGACTTCAAAATACGTGTCAGTAATGGACAATTTGAGCTTTTCACTGGAGATACACCGCAAGCTGGAAAGGGATTAAAAAGCCCCACGTGGTTGATCTGGGTTTAGACTTGCAACCTCTAGTTCCCAATGTGTGTTCTTTGCAAAGATTGGCCTCTAGATGGATGCGTGCGAGGGACTCTTTGGGGCCGGGGCTCGGCGCCTCGGGCAGGGCTGATGGTGGGAGCGCTATGAGCGACCGGGCAGGGTCCTCACTGGGGGCTTCCTCTGCCGGCCGGGGCGGCCGGGCGCCTCCGGGACGCGAGCGCGCACGCCTCAGCCCGGCCGCCGCGCTCCTCGCACCGCCTTCTCCGCAGGTCTTTATTCATCTCATCTGCCTCTTCCCCTTCTCCTCCTCCTTTGCCTCCTTCTCCTCCTCTTCCTCCTCCTCCTCCACCACCACCTCGTCCTCCGCCACCGCCTCCTCTCGCGTCTCACTGGCCTGGCTCTGTGTTGCTCTGAGTGACAAAGACAATGTCCCAGCCTTAACTTTGCAACCACCTTGCCTCCTTCTGGGGTTCAGCGCGGGGGGGGGCGGGCGGGGGGGAGGGGGGACAGCAGCCGCAGCCTCAGCATCTCCTCCACCTTCTCCTGCTCTTCTCAGCTCTTGGATAATTCTTCCTTTCCCCCCCCTCCAGCCCTTTCCTCATTTCTTTCTTTCTTTCTTTCTTTTTTTCTTTCTCTCTCCTTCGCGTTGTTGTTGTTATTAGAAAGGCTTCGCGCACCCCCTGGTGCTCCGGCGTTTTGTGTGGCAGGAGAAGATTGTCTGCCTTCTCTCTTTCTGTCTTGCTTTCTCTCTCCCTCTGGTTGCTCATTATTCAGAGAGAGACACAGAGGGAGGGAGAGGGAGAGAGAGAGAGCGCGCGAGGGAAAGGGAGAGGAGAGAGAAGAGGAGAGAGAGAGAGGGAGAGAGTGAGAGGGAGAGGGAGGGAGGGAGAGAGAGGGAGAGGGAGAGAGACGGATATCTCAGGTCATCTGCAGCTGCAGCGAGTCTGAAGAGCCGAGGAAGGCAGGGAAGATGGCGATCCTCCATTGCTGAGACCCGGCAGAAGCACATGAGACTCCCAAACAACTTCCACAACAATAACCCGAGCAGGAAGAGGAGAAAGAGAAAAAGGATAAGGAGGCGGTGGGGCTGGAGAACCCGAAACACCTCCCGGCGCCGGGACGCTTCTTCAGTAAGTTACTGCAATTAACCAGCACCTCGGGGTGGTCCGAGTGCTGCGGGGAGGAGAGCACGGGGTGGTGGAGGCACAAACGCGCTCATTCATTCGGCCAAGGAGGGTTGGTGGAGCGGGGAGGAGAGGAAGTCCCCTGCATGGACTGGCTGTTGGAAGAGAAGAAGCGAGAGAGAAGGGGGGGGGGGAGGAGGAGGAGGGAGAGAGAGCTGGAGGGGGAGGAGGAAGAGGAGGAGGAGGAGAAGCGAGGGAGGAAGAGGAGGAGAAGGTGGTGGTGGTGGCGGTGGAGGTGGCTGTGCTTTTCCTGCTGGCTGCTCCTTCTGCCGGGGGGGAGCGGAGCGCTGTGGCTTAATTAATTTCGTGTAGTTCTATGGAGAGAAGAGAAAATAAAAGATGAGTGAGGAGAGAGCTGGAGCCTTAGGACGGATGCTCCTGGTGTGGGCACAGGAGTAAGGGACAGAGAGGGGGGCGGAGGGCGGGAGTCGGGGAGACCTGAGCCGAGAGCCAGAGGGAAAGAGCGAGGGGCAGAGGAGGGAGCGCTCCCGGCCGCCCCGACCTGAGCGGGTTGACCTCTTTCTTTCTCTGTCCCTCTCCTTCCTTTCCCCCTCTCTGTCTGCTTGTCCCCAGCCCGATGGCAAAGCCGTGCGGATTGGCACCCCCCTCTTCCTCAGGTATTTGGCTCGCTCTCTTCTCTCCCCGAAGTTGGGATGCGGGGTCGGGATGTGTCGGGGGGCGGCGGCGGCGGCTGCCGGTGCTGCCGGTGAGCAGATAGGCGAGGAGCGGGGGGCGCCGGCCGGCTGGGGGGCGCAGGTTCAGGAGCAGCTAGGAGCTGTCTCCAGGCTGGGGGTTCAGAAGCGTCTGGTGGAGGAGGACAACGGTTTCTGGAGAGGAGAAGCCATTACACACGCTTGGCTCTCCTCGGAGGACGGGAGAAAAGACCCCAAGCAGGGGCCTGGGGGTCGCCTGACTCCTGGTGCAGTTCCCAGGGGTCTGTCCTCCTTCGAGGCGCGAGGGGAAGCCGCAGCCGCCCACCAGAGGAGCAGCCCCTCTCTTTCCCTTTCTTTATCTCCCTGTCCTCCATTTGCAAGCTGTCTGCTTTGGTTCCAGTCCAGACTCCAAAACACAAAGCTTCTTCTCACGTTCATTCTCCAGGCTTTTCACCATTCCTGGAGGAACCCTCATTTTCTTTTCATTGTAGCTTCTAACCTACAGAGAGGGAGGGAGGCTGCCTGGAGTTCCTTTTATATTCCTCCCCTACTGAAAAAAAAAAAAAGTTTCATTTTTAAGCACGCGTCTGGGATGGGAAAAGACCAACCAGTTGGGGCTTTCTCCCAGGGCTCCCGGGGGGCTGTGTCTGAGTGTCTGTGTTGGCTGTTTGGTTTGCTTTGGTTTTGTTTCTGGAGGTGGCTTGCAGGATTTTTGAGGAAGTAACTAGTTTGGTTGAGAGCTGGGAACTGAGTCAGGTAAGCCCGTGTCATGTTGTAACTCCACCAGAAAATGGAGGAGAGCGGGTTTCCAGGAGACAAAGCTGAGAAGTGTTTATAAAATTATGGATGTCTCCATTTTGAAGCTCTGTTGGTGATGGCTGGAGGAGGAGGCCTGCCAGCCTTCTCCTTCTCCCTTTCCAGGGGGTGAATCTTGTGGTGGCTCCTTACTATCTGTTCATTATGCAAGGAAATGAGGGGCTTGGAAGGGCTGCTCGCATTTTCCTCCCACCTAAGGAGTGCTTTCACAAGTTATGGAGGCGTTTGTTGCCAATTTAAAGTAAACTTTTGGAATTTTTTTTCTCTCCTTTTGAGTGGACCTGAGGGTTTTGACCTCCTTCGGGAAAGGCAAGGAAAACCTTAAACATTTTTCCACTGAGGTCTTCACACAACTTTAAGCTGCTCCAGGTCTCCTGCAAGTCACCAGGAAATGTGATTTCCTCATTGTGAAGATGGTGGTGGCCCTGAGCTGAGATTTTTGGAGTTCTGGGGCTTGGTTATCATCATGTTTTGATGCATTGCAAGACTTTATTGTCTGGTTGGGGTTGATTTCTGCAAAACAGCAGCAACAACAGCAAATCCTGCAAGATCTCAGAGGAACTCTAAGACTGGCTGACACCAGTTTCTTGAAGGTCTACATTTCTTTTCAAGATGCTCCATTTGTGTATTAGGCCTTCTTTTAGTTCCTTTGTTTTCCCTCTTCCCTTCCATTCTGCTGTTTTTCTCTGTGTTCTCGAGTATTGTTAAGTCTTCAGAAATATCAGATGTCTCCTTAACAATGTCACTATGGAAACAAAATTTTAAAGTATTATGTCAGTTGAGAAAACCTTCTGTCCAGGTAGCTTCACCTTTCTAATTGGGAGGAATTTATTAGTCTTAGAGGAAGACATTTTGTGAGGATGATTTGAAGAAAGGACCCAAACCTACCCAGTCCACACACACTGATTGGAGTTCTTCACAGATTAGTTCTAGAGAATGTATGTAATTGATCCAAGTAAAGAACTAAATCCTGAAATGCTTGAGGAATTTATAAAAGCCAACCATGAAGATGTTGCTTTTCCATTAGGTAAGGTAGCCATCTTGAGGATGAGGGAAGATGTTGGAAGAATTTTAGACGGACTCTTGAAGATAGGTGAGGAAGGCTCCACAGTGGAATGAAAACTTGGAGGAGATTCAGAACCAATTAATAATATATTGTAAGGAGGCTGATTGGACCTCGTTTTCAACTAAGGAGAAATATAGCAAGGTACCAGCTTCAACAGAAATAAGGAACACATTGGTGAGCGACTTATACCAGCTTTTTTCTTGCTTTGCTTTCTCATTATGTGTCAGATTTGTGTGTGTGTAAAGTTCTTTATGTCCACAGTATTTTTGGTGCAGATTGAGGTGGTGTTTAGATTCCAGATGTAATTATATTCTGTTGAGTAACTGGGAGCAGTGTCATTCAGTAAATGCTCAGTGCTGTATATGACAACATCACATTTTTCAAACCAAACTGTGGTGTCATTAATTGAGGGTTATTGTTCTTCTGACGGGTGTGAAAGGAGAGGAGAAATACATGGTTTTTTTAGCTAATAATTGTCCATGGTCAATGAAGTAAAACCCTGTTTTTGCAGACGAAGATGTATGGTTTTCAAGATTTGCATTTGATGTGTATGCTCATTTAAAAATACTTCTCTTCAGAGCTCTGCTTCTTTATTAAAAATCTAGGGCTCTCCAAGAGCACTTAAAAAAATCTTACTTGGAATCATACCTTTCATTATTCATTTATTGACTGTTACTCTTTGATACCATTACTTTTGCTCTTAAGTAGAATGTCAGCAGTGTTATATTTAAAATTACTAATGCATGTATGTATTTGCTACATATTCAAACTCGGAAGTTCAAATGCAATGGGATAAAAAGAGTTATTTGGGGAAGTAATTACCAGATAGTTTTGCATCTAATTAACCATATATGTCTATGTAAACATAAGTACATTATAGTTGATCTTGAAGCAAACCTACATGATGTCTTTGTTGTTGATGTTGATACTAGGAAACCTGGTTAATTACTTCTTTCAGTAGGGAAAAAAGCTGACACACTGGTTGCCAGTCCAGCAACCAGGTTTTTTGACTCATAGTTTTTACTTTGCAACCAGATATTCAGCCTTAGAGCTGAGGTTTTCTGGAGGGAAAAAATTAGGTATCTAAGAGGCATTTTGGAGTTTGAGAATGTGTTCTAACTGGTTACCTAAGAGACACATCCATCTCTGATGCTCTTCACCAACATGAGAAGTACCATTATATTCAAGACATGGTTTCTTGCATTTTTCTAGATATATGCATTTGAAATGGGACAAGTATTTAGGATAAACCACTATGAGAGAAATAAAAAGTGTCCAATGGAACCTTCTCATTTGATGTCAAAGCTCAGAGATCCTTTTTGTTTTTGAGACGTCAAGTTGATGAGGCTCGTTAGGCAAGTTTTTACCTAATTTGTTCTAATATATCACAGAGAGAAATCATTCTGGAGAAGTATATGTGAGCTGTGATGCACACTGCCATAAAGAACATTCTTGTGGTCTTCGGATTCCATAATCCTTCTCATATTAGATTTATGTCCATCTAATTCATTGATCACATTCCTCCAGGATTTGTTTTTTTCCTTACTCTTTGGAGCTGGAGACAACTTTTAGGTGAAATAATTATTTTGCATATATATGTGTATATATATATATATATATTAAATTTTCTTTCTAATGAGTCTTCTGGAAGACAGTAGGGGAAAAAAGAAATCCAACTGCACTAATGGACTTTAAAGTACTTGTGGTCAGTTTTCCTGAAAGGAAAGAATGGTAAAGTTGCCTTGGGAAAGAGTCCCGTTTTCAGTGTGATGGAGTTTAATAGGGTCTAGTCTATCTTGGATTCTTTCCTGGTATTGAGGTTTCTTGGTTAAGGTAACCTTACTTATCTTCTTTGTGGTATGTGCCTTTATCAGACTTATAGTTCACTGCCTCATAGGACAGAACACTGACAAAGCTGCATTGAATGTTTCAAGTTGATGGCTGGGGAATAGAGAGGCTATTTCACAATGAATGCCACACTCACAAATTAGGAAATATATAAATAATGAACTAAGATTGGAAAGGACCTGACATGGGTGTATGATTGGATATTGGTATATGGAAACTAAGAAATTCAGAAGAAGTGGGGGAAATATTTCCAGTGTCTATTACTAAAATCTAGTGAGCTGAAAAAAAAAAAAATCAAGTGTCTGTGAGAGTGTGTGTGTGTGTGTGTGTGTGTGTGTATGTGAAAGCAAGCATCTTTTGAAGTTCACATACTTAGGAAGTTGGTGGCTTTGAGGGAAACATTAGCTGGGTGTTGGTGACCTATTAATTGATTATGAGCAAACAGAGAGGAAAGTAGATAATGTTAGAAGAAAATTCCTCTTCTTGTGTGATACGCCAAGACATCTGGCAGATGTTATGTTGGGCCCTAAGGAATGGACAGTTTAATTTTAGCCCTAGCAAGGAAATGGGAAGTTCTAAGCTCTTTTAATAGCACAAGTCTTAGTTTGGGGAAGGTTGCTTAAAAAAATAAGAGAGGAAAAGAAAAGAGGCATTGATTGTATTATGAAAGAACTCTGGGGAACATCGGAATTAAGCTGAGATTTTGGGGGTTATGGACAAATATATTATTTCCCAAGTAGAAATTAACATAAAAATCGTTTAAAAATTGACTACTTGGTAACACCCTAAATGATGAATATTAAGTGTCTGATAGTCACCTTTCAGAACTTTTCATTGAGAAGCTAGTTTTTTTGTGCCTTAGAGAGATCACCTCCTTCACATCTGCCCTTCCCCCTGCATTGTACTGAGGAGGAAACTGGCACAGAGACGTGAGGTGAATTGCACAGGTCAGAGAGTTCATTTGTAATAAAGCCAGGCCTAGAACTTAGGTCGGCTGACTCCCAGTCCAGTGCCCTTTCCACTGCCCTACTGCCCATGATTGTAGCGGTTTGTGAAACACCAACTCTCCTCTCCAGAGTGCAAGGCTGTCTGAGAAACCCTGAAATCACACGCTAGTGGGGCAGGAGTATTGATTTTTGTTAGCTGAGTGTAGCATGTTGGGGAGCCTGGGGCCGAGCATGGTCATTCATAGAAGTGATACGTGCCAGAGGCCAATTCTGTTTGTGGGACTTTTAGCTCTTGGGTCTGTAGCTGTGATTTTCTTCTAATTGTCCTCTTCTCTGTAGTTCTGTCATCCAGGGCTGGGGAGTCCTTTTCAAATGCCCTTCTTTGGAAGTTTGTCTGGGTCTACTGCAACTTACCAGAGTGCCCACAATTGGACTCCGAGGATCTGTTTTGCAACCTGGTACAGATTTCAATTGGCTTCTTGCAGAGATGCCATTTTGTAATACTGATGAATGGCCAAGAGAGTGAAATCCAGTCTAAAACGATGACTGGTGGCTTCCCAGTGTTCCAGACTCATCCAAAAATGTGCCCTCTATGTATCTTCTTGAGGCCCAGTTCTGTCTTGCAGACCCATGGCTAGCTATTTCCCATGCCCCAGTAGACATGAAGTCATCCTTAAAATGCCGTTTGAACAGCACGTGCAACATTTAACCATGAGAGAGGGATGGGACAGTACTTGAAGAAGGGTGATGACAGGTTTCCATTTCTGATTCCTCTTAGACAAGTGAGAGTAACTTTGTAAAGAAGAAGAGTGATGTTTGGAAGTTTCCACATTTTCTAAGCTTCTTCCAAACGAAAGCATAAATTCTTAATCCAGGAGGCAGTCTGGAGAAGGTAGGGCTGGATGTGGACTTCTGGCAGAAACACAGTTAACGCTATAAACAGTTGGACCTCAGTGTGGCATTCCTCCAGATGAGTTGACTGTCAAAAATAAAATGTTCCAGAAGAACTGGGAGAACAGGAAAGAAGTTAAAACAGCATGGTTTGCATGCCAGTACTGAGGAAGAAAAAAAAAAAAAAGTGGGGGGGGGCATTGGAGAGAAGATAATCCTAAATGGAACTGTCTCTGGGATTTATAAAACCTAGGAGGAGAAGTTTGCAAGTGAAGGAAAATGGATTTTTATGAATTTAGGTTGCATTGACAGTTTATTAGGAAGCTCTTTTGAATCTGTTGTCCCCTTGAACTTTGTATCTGGAGAACTGCACACACTGAGCAATTTACATTTGCTGCTCGGAAATGCTATTGTAAAATAAATCTACTTTCTAAGGGATCCTGTCCTTATCAGTTGACGCATACGTAGGGTCTGTAGTCTCGGGATGTGTGGCTCCAGCACCAAGTTGGATTTTTCAGGGCTTTGGAAGGACAAGAGGCTGAGGAGTAGTGTGGGCTGAGAGGTTACCCGTCCGGTTCACCTGCAAGTGCATTGTCTTTTAATTTTGGTGAGCACATGACTTGGTGTCTTCAAAGCCTTCTTGCCTAATTCGTAGCCGGAGAGGGTTTTTTTCTTGCGTTATTCTTGGAGAGAAGGTTTCTTTTTGTGCCAGGTCATGGGTATTTTGGTATTGATTTCCTCGCTTTCATGTGTTTGCTTGTTTAGTCCACTGCGTGTTGCTTCTGAATATTAAGAAAGCACTTCTGTCGGCTCTGTCCACAGCTTACCCCCAGCTTCATTGAGAGAGCAGAGCCTGCTCCAGAGGGTGAAGGGAAGGTGGGGAGGTACTTATTTGTTCAAAAAATAAATCCTTGAAGACTGCTTAATTCAGAAAGTTACTTGCCAGGCTTTCGAGTGGACTTTTCACAAAGACCATGCAAGGAGAGATGGGGAAAATTCCACAAGCAACCAGTGGGTCCTGATGAAAATGTGTTAGGATCACTTAGTAGGAAATTAAGCATTTGTCCAAGATGAGTAGGCAAGACTTATCTTTGGATTCAGATTGGTTTGAGTACAAAAGGAGCTCGAGGCCCCGGCGAGACAACTGTGTCAGAAGTAATGAAGCCCAGGATTTGTGGAGCGGCTTAGCTGCCACACAGCCTGGCTGGGGAAGGCCAGTTCGCTCCCTAAGCCCTCGTCTGGCCAGTTGAACCACAACACGAGCTAAGGCCTTCACATTTTGGAATTCTTCTCTTCCCTGTTGAGATTTAAGAAGGGAAAGTCACTGTCCTTCAGTTTTGCTCATGTCAGCTGAGTGCTTTTCTCTTGAGCTGGTAAAGCCAGAGAGGGTGGGGGAAAGGCAGAGTGCTGACCTCCTTTAAGGGAACATTCTCCCTTTTAACGGGACAAATGTGCCTATACCATTGTACTTATTAGGCAGAAAATAATTGTGTAGTGGCACAATGTGGGATACTTGAAAGATGTTTGCTACACAAAGGTTCCAATACTCACCTGCAGATTAAGAAATGGGTTTCTAAACCATCTCATTTCTATTGCTAATGAAGAGCTTTGGAAGGCACCTGTGAATCGGTGCTCCAGCTGCTATCATGGTAGGGGAAGTTAGGCCTTGAAAGGATACACGGATTAGCCCATCAGAAAAGCAAACAGTAGCATTTTTCAGCACAAGTAGAAAATAGGGTTGTTAAGCTAACAGAAAAGTAAGCTAAAGCATTGCCATAATTACGTGGTGGAAATTTGCTGGGATGGAGAGACTGCTTGGATGGGAGAAGGAAAAGGAGAAGAGAGGCAGGAGAATGATTGACAAGTCAGAAGAGAAGAGGTCTGTCCACTGGGAAGAGCCTACAGGAAGAAAGGCATTGCTTTTAAGAAAACAATAAAGCAAGTGAAAAAAGACCTTGTAATTTGGTACCTATTGCATGTGAAATATGAAGACCAGTGTTCAGACCCACATTCTTTGGTCAGTTCTTATTGTAAAACATAGAATTGGGCTTGGGAGACAATTTATGTGACTTTGGGGTTACAAATACGGCGTTGCTGCTAAAGGGCAGATGGAAACTTGCAGGAGCTGATTAAGTAAGTAGAGTTAGGTGGAGATTTTCCTGGAAAAGGAGCAAAGTAGAGACTAGAGCACAGCAGAAAGTAGCTGCATTATTAATGGGCAGAACATGTGATAGTCCTTGCTAAGGTTATCCATAGAGCTTCTCTACCTGCGCCCTGGGTGTTAGAAGAAGTGAGGAGCAAAGATGTGCTTACTTCAGAGGGGAAAGGCATAGACCGTGATGACTACCTGTGTCCAGTTTGGAATTAAGCCATTTGCTGGAGCCATGCATCACAGGCTGGTCTGTCAATCCAATCTTGGCATTTTAAAATCAAAAATAAGGCCACCGTGGTCCAGAACGTTTAGCTATTCTAATCCGTAATTACATCATCCCTCTGTGTGACCAGTTAGTCAGCAATCCCACATCAATTACCCAACCCAGATTGGACCTGATCTGGGGGTCCTACACGTGGGGTAAAATTTGAACACTGGGTTATCGGCTGAAGATGGCCAAAACATAGATACCAACTAGAGATTATGTAAAGATTTCAATAACAAGTACTTATCACGCAGAAACTTTTCTCTTCAACGGTTTCTAACTTAAATGGTCTTCACTGAAGACTGTTAATTAGTATTTCGTAATGATAACTGGCAAAGGGATCTGGGTGGAAGAGACCATTTTCATGTGAATGTCAAAGTTCAGCTGCAAGAACTTCTCCCCCTCGGGGGAAGGATGGACTGGGACTTTGGGGTTAGTAGATGCAAACTGTTACATTTAGAATGGATAAGCAATGAGGTCCTACTGTATAGCACAGGGAACTATATCCAATTTCCCGGGATAAACCATAATGGAAAAGAATATAAAAAAGAATGTAAATATGTATGTAACTGAGTCGCTTTGCTGCACAGCAGAACTTAACACAACATTGTAAATCAACTATACTTCAATAAAAAAAAAAACTTCTCCCCTCTTCTGCTGTCTACTGAGTATTGTCCCTTCTGATGTTGGGTAAGAAGACCTTCCATAAGGAGATTAAATATGATTGCTTTATCAAACAATTCTGCCAACTCCTCTATAGAGTGGGAATATCACATAAACCGTTAACAGAACGCTATTTCCCTTCTTGGAGTGACTCATAGTTAATATTAATACTAGGTAACATTTGTTTAACATTTAATATGAACCAGGGACTTTTCCTATGGTAGAGAAAGCTGAAGTCGGGGAAGTAATTTACCCAAGTTTCATGGAGCTACGTAATGGGGGAGCCAGGATGCACACATGGGGGGACCACCTCCTGGCTCTCAGCTTCTGGGAACTGGCCCTGGCTATTACTTAGTTTGCTAATAGCTTATGTTTCGGATGGTTTGTCTCTTCCAGTTGCTTATGCCAGGAGTCTATCCTGGTGTTCTGGAAGGAACTCTGAGCTTAATGGAAAATTAATTGTAATATATTAGTTGATATGAGAGATATAACTTATTGTAATAGCTTGACAAAGTGTGTTTAACTAAAGAGTGCCCTTTCTTTGTTCTTCTGAGTTACAGAGGAGATGGTAAAAAAGAAAAGCCCAAGAGACCATGTAGGGGGAAATTTAGAGAATAAATTAAAAAAAAAATTGTACTGTATCGAGTTCAGTAGTGTAACGTAGTTATACACGTGGCTATTTAAAAGGCGCCCCTCCCTGTTACAAGCAGAAAGATAATGCTGTATGACTTTTTTTTTTTAAGTAGAGAAGGTGTCTTAACTTTTTCTCTTCTTAGGGCCCCTTTTGAAAGTCTGAGTGCCCTGTACTGGCTCTGGTAACTGCAAACAGGAGAAATGTTTTCAAAAGCCACAGAGACATATTTGAAAATTAGGTCCACTGTCTAAGGGTCGTTGTTGGAAAATAGTGCAGATGTGCTTCAAAGCATGGGTGCTAGTATCCTCCACGCCCTTAGTGATCACCATGGGCTCTATTTAGGTCATGGAGACATGATGGATGTTTTGGTTTTATTTGCCCCTCCCTGAAACATCACAGTACGGTAAGGAAGCTGTTGTTCAGGTATGACCACAACTGCCCTTAATAGAGTAACAAGCTGTACTAAGGGCCGTGGAGCAGGTCCAGATATCCCTCAGATATCCAGGGCAGTAGCTTTTCTGTAGGACAGGCGGTTGGTGTTAATTGCTGAGTAGACTCTTTAACCTTGAAGCAACTGGTGGTGGTTTTATAAAAATCTTAACTTTGCCATGGATCTGTTCAGGTGATCATCTGTCCCTAGACAGACTCATACCCAAAACCTGGGTAGGAGGATAAGCGTGTGTCCTGTGTCTGAAGCGTCCTAGAGGAGGTCACAGAGTCACCCACTTTTACCCATCATCCGTATCAGTATCTACCAAACTTTTAAGAACCATTGTTTTCTTAGATAAAGTCCTTTAATGGGGAAACGGCTCAGAAAAAAATAACTACATAGTTGAAGAGAGTAATATTGAACTGTACCAAAGCGTGCAGTTCTGCGGGTGGAATTTCTAATTTTATTCATTTATTTATTTATGGCCACACCTTGTGGCATGCGGGATCTTAGTTCCCCAACCAGGGATCAAACCCATGCCCCCTGCAGTGGAAGCACGGAGTCTTTTTTTTTTTTTTTTTTTTAATTTAAATATTTATTTATTTATTTGCCTCTGCCAGGTCTTAGTTGCGGCATCTTTAGTGGTGGCATGCAGGATCTAGTTCCCTGACCGGGGGTCGAACCCTGGTCCCCTGCATTGGGAGTGCGGCGTCTTTAACCATTGGACGACCAGGAAAGTCCCATGGAATTTCTCATTTTAGAGCCACAGGGACTGTCTTTGGCCTGAGCTATAGTGCCCAGCCATCTAAGATGCTCCCTCAGACCAGCCTGTCTCAAAGACCAGTCCTTTACATGTTTCTTCTTCTTCTTTTTTTTTTTTTGCGGTACGCGGGCCCCTCACTGTTGTGGCCTCTCCTGTTGCGGAGCACAGGCCCAGCGGCCATGGCTAACGGGCCCAGCCGCTCCGCGCGGCACGTGGGATCCTCCCGGACCGGGGCACGAACCCGCGCCCCCTATATCGGCAGGCGGACTCCCAACCAGTGCGCCACCAGGGAAGCCCCTTCAGTCTTCTTAATTTTTTGAAGAGAAGTCTACCCGGGCTACCCTCGGGAGCACTGCAGAAAGTGAAGGTGAATTGGGTCAGTGTCTCTTTGTGGGTGCAGTGACATCCACTTGGGAACAGGACATTGAATTTGAGAACACACTCAACATGAGAGCCAGGGAGGAGAGGGAGCTTTAGAGCATGTCGGAGGAGGTAAATGTGTAAAGTTTATGTATTTAGGCCTGGTGGAGGAATCCCCTATTATCCTGAGAAGAAAATCACCGCTCCCAAGACAGATTGCATTAAAATGTGAAAAAGCACATTATATAGATCACATAAAATAGCACCCATTTAAGAAAGCAGAATTGTATCCTTACGCTTGCGTGGAAGTTCTCATCATTCTTTCCATCTTCTCCCGTGGCTTTGCCTTTCATTAGTAATTTTGGGAGGCTGAGCAGTGAAGTGGGATTGAAGAACAGATTTCAGATGCCCCTGAAATTTCTCCCCACCCCTTGGCTGACTCAAGTGAATCCCTCACCCAGTCTTTCTCTGACCAGTGGCTGTAGCTTGTTAATAATGAGTGAACATCACCCATAGGTCCTGAAATGAGCAAGTGTTAAATGTTATGTGATTATTAAGGGAAAAACAAGATAATCTAGTCAGTGGGTTTAATTAGGTTGTGATTGCCCAATTGCTGCTTCATGATAATTATATTCATAACCCCGTTTCTAGACGTCAACTACAATTAACAAAATTGACCCCAGCACAGGTAAGTGTTAGCGATCTTCTCTGAAGCAGCTTCTGAACGGTGAATTTCCGATGTTCCCAGTACGTTCCTCCTGGTCCTTTGTCCCTTCTTGCCAACTTCCCACCATCTTTTCCCCCATTTTAGTAAAAAAGTTGGTGGCAACATCATCTTGTCTGTGACCACACACATATTATATGGCTCGTATTTATGTCTACAGAAAAATAAATTTTCAAGTTTTTGAGTCAAATATGGCTGAAAAACACTAATAAGTCAGCACATGGGAATCTTGAAGCATAAAAAATTGAAAATTGGCTAGATTTTTTTCTCAGCCCATGATACCTGTTCAGTAGATTTAATGTGATTCATTTGAATAGATCTTTTACTTGATAAGGCATAGTCTTAAAATGAAAAAGAGAGTCATCTGTGTTTAAGATGCTGCCTTATCCGCATGATCATTAAGGTCTGAGGAGTACGGAGCGAGGGCTTTTAACTTTATAGGATTCCCCCTTCTTGTCCAAATTCCTGACATTTGCCGCTAGTGTATTCCAAGAGAAAAAGAACATATCACTGCTGGGGGACATCCTTTACTGTTATCTCTTAAATGAAGTCAGTGATTTCTAGGAAGTATAAACAACCTGTATCAGAAGTGGGTATGTCAGTGTGACACTGTGAATCACTGGGCCAGATTGGCACTTGGCAGCCTTCCCTTTCTGACATGCCTTCCCTTTCTGACATGCAGTTATATGGGAAAGTAACGCAATTAAAATCTGCACACCGTGGCGGAACTTCACTGCATTGAACTGTTTGGACAGTTAGGAACTCGGCTGCCATGTCTATGGGTATATGGGTATATGGGGGTATGTGTATGTATTTATGTAGAAGTATGTAAATATATTTTACATAGATAGATAGGCAGACAGACAGGATATTCTTGCTGGGGAGAAGGCATTTATATTTCCTGAAGAATCAGGAATGCAAATTTCTCAGAATTTCTGTGTGAGCATGCAGTTCTTTGTGCTTGGGTCTTTAAGGAAATGGTGTGTAGTGGGTGGAGCACTCTTTGGGTGTTGCGCAAGCACCAGATAAAATTTGTCTCTGTTCCTTCCTAGCTGTGTGACCTTGAATAAGTCACTTAACCTCTCTGTTCCCTTGATTTCCAACCCAATAAAATGGGGATAATAATATGAATCTGTAGAACTGACATAAGGGCTAAAAAGTATTATGTGTAGGGCTTCCCTGGTGGCGCAGTGGTTGAGAGTCTGACTGCCGATGCAGGGGACACGGATTTGTGCCCCGGTCCGGGAAGATCCCACATGCTGCGGAGCGGCTGGGCCCGTGAGCCATGGCCGCTGAGCCTGCGCGTCCGGAGCCTGTGCTCCGCAACGGGAGAGGCCATAACAGTGAGAGGCCCGCGTACCGCAAAAAAAAAGAAAAAAAAAAAAAAAGTATTATGTGTATGGGGTTCTGGTTCATAATGGGCACTGGAAAAATGATAGTGTCTTTCTTCCTCAGGGATAGAGAAACTGAGGTAGAGGTCTGCTCTGAGGGCTTTACCAGGTGTGAATTGTCTTGTCCTTCGTCTTAGACTCTGTGTTTGGATTAATTTTGTGCCGTGTCTGTCTTACGTGATGAGTAGTCCTCGTTGCTGTTGTCCATTCACAGGTAGACTTTTCCAGGTTGTGAGCCTCTGGTCTGGCTGGCTATGGACTCCGCAGCACTCTACATCTGCATGTGCGTTCAGTAGGGGTTCGTAAAGCACCCAAGGATGATGCCATGTCCTCTTGGAGAAGTGCACTTACTACCCCACCCTGCAGAAATACTCCCTGCAGTGGTGTGGGAACAATTTTTAATCAGTGTGAACTTCTTCAAGCATTTTGGAAGAACGATGTCATTATTGTTCCTCTTGTTTGGCGTCATTCTGGCAAAAATGCTTTGTCTAAGAACACTGTATTCAGTGAAAATACTGGCCCGGGCTGTTCCACATAAATGTTGGTTGCCTCTTTATGACTTCACTGCGATAGGTAGCTCTGAGCCAGCTTGAGGGCTGTCCTGTGTCCTTGCTTTGAATTGCTTTGGTCTTCTCTGTGCAAATGTTTATTTTAATAGTACATGTCCACTTGGTCTTACTAATGTACTGTAATATCAGATGCTTAGAGATCTCAGGGGTAAGGAGGCTAATTTTAGAGTGCCTTCAGGGTAGGTGATATTTCAAAATGTGGACGGGTGTTGATAGGGCCTAACAGGACTTACCTAGCCTGGTCTGTGCCGAGTCAGAAGAACATTCATTGGTGCCTCCTGACAGCGTGCTGGTGACGGTGGTGGCAGAGATGGAGAACATGTAAGTGGTTCTTGGGTAGCACAGCAGTGATTTTTTCACCTTTCGAAGCAGATTCCCCATGACGCCTTATTTATTTATTTATTTTTACATTTTGAACATTTCCAGAGAGACAAGGGTGGTGGTGGAATTTTTTTTTTTAATTCTTAAAAAAATTTATAGTCGCCACTTAAAATTGTGTGCAGCGATATTTGAGGAGGAGAGGAAAAAGTAACCAGGTATTTATTTACTGTGTTTCGCTCTCTAGGATGCTCTCAAATGAGAGACTTTTTTAAAAAAATAAATTTATTTATTTTATTTATTTATTTTTCGCTGCATCGGGTCTTCGTTGCTGGGGAGAGCTTTCTCTAGTTGCGGCGAGCGGGGGCTACTCTTCGTTGCGGTGCGCGGGCTTCTCGTTGCGGTGGCTTCTGTTGTTGCAGAACACGGGCTCAGTAGTTGTGGCTCGTGGTCTTCAGTAGTAGTGGCTCGCGGGCTCTAGAGCTCAGACTCAGTAGTTGTGGCACACGGGCTCAGTAGTTGTGGCTCACGGGCTCTAGAGCGCAGGCTCAGTAGTTGTGGCACACGGGCTTAGTTGCTCCATGGCATGTGGGATCTTCCCGGACCAGGGCTCGAACCCATGTCCCCTGCATTGGCAGGCAGATTCTCAACCACTGCGCCACCATGGAAGCCCCTCAAATGAGAGAGTTTTGGTGTCAAAGGGTGGACGCCAAAATGAAAGAAATGGAGGTTTAAGCTGTGGGTGTGGTCTTGGTTATAATAATGTGGAATGCCCTCAGTAAAATAAAAAGTGTGGGAAAAGAGGAGGGGCTGAAACTAGAACTTCCTAGCTGCCAGAAAAGCTCTGGGAGTGGAAAGATTTTTCCATTTTCCTTGAGACCTCAGGGAGTGTTAGATTTGGGGATGCCACCTTCACCTGTGTTCAGTTCTTTCCAAGTTGCAGAATCCTTACTTACCTGTGACAACCAGGTTGTAGAAAAGTGATTGGCTTCACTTGGGGTCAAGTTCCGAATTTGCTCCTGACCTCCAGTTTATCTTTAGAGTGAAATCCCCTCTCTGGTGAAGGCTCAGAGGCATAATGTATGTAAAACACCCAGCACCCTGCCAGGTACTAGATGAACGGCCGCCTCTGCAGTTCATTTGCAATGATCAGATTACTGGCCATCCACTGCCTCTTGTGCAGGTGGCTTGCTCGTTGACATTTAGCCGCGCCTGGCTTTGCGCTTCTAGTTAGTGGCTGTGGGATGATGATAGAGTTGGAAAGAATTTAGTGCCTTTACTCTCATAAAACGTGTTTTATAGATGCTGTTATATTTAAGAAATGTGTGCCCATTCATCTCCATTCATCAAACATTTATTGAGGGCCCTCTGAGCCCCTGGCACGCCTGCAGTGTGTCTAGGTGGTCGAACCCAGGGGAGGTGGGATCGTTCTACCAGTTGTGTTAGGTTCTTTGTTTCGGTAATTGGAGTGATTATGTTGGAGATGGCTGTCCTTAACCACATTTAAATGAGCCAGAGGGTGGTGAACCCTTGGCTGGAGGCAGTGGGCCACGGATTCCTATTTAGATGCCTGTATTTCTGTGTCTTTGTGTGTGTATATTTACAGTATAACTTGCGAACCATGTAGTTAATGCTGCTGGGGTGCGGAATCTGGCAGATCATTTAAATATTTACTGTTGGTGTGAAGTCGAGTTCCCAGTTATTTTTAGGTCATTTTCATCTTAGCAACCCCGTTGGAGATGAACCAGACACACTGCTGTAAACTGTCCCCACATTTTGATAGAATTTAATAAAGTCAAGTTGAATGGTTTGGTCCCAAGAGGCAAATGGACCATCTGGTTAGCAGAAGGGTTAGGTTGAGTATTGCATGGCTGCTGAGAGGGCCACAAACCAGCCCCGACCGACGCACTGGTAATATGTCCAGCTGCTGAATGCATTAAGCATTGAAATGGTGCTTTCAAGTCTGCCGAGCCAGCAGTTCTGTTACCACCGCTGTGACGCAGGAGATAATTCAGCTGGGCAAGCGGCAGCATGGGGGTGGATCTACAGTACAGGATGTGTAATGTCAACATGAAGGATTGGAGCTGGCAGAAGGAAGGGAAGCACTCATTTCATGCCAGTGCAGGAAGCCTAGAGAGATGCTTCCCGCCCCCCCCCCTCACCCCCGCTTTGCATCTTGTCCTCTTCTGGAGCTTTCCCATGATGTGCTAAATGATTACCTTGTGCATGGTCCATGGCAAAACTTCGGCTGATTTTCTGTCTCTTTTGGAACCTGTCAGCATAAATGGAGTGAACCATATTTCCCACACATGTAGGGCGGGCAAAGGCAGGAGTTAGTGGCCCAGCCTGGGAGGAGGAGAAAGGGCTTCGTTAGGCTGGAGCATCTTTGCGCTTGAGATGGAATCCCATTGTACGTCCCTTTGTGTCCAGCTTTGAGACCGGCCATCCGTTCAAAGGCTGCAATCATCTCGGAACATTGTGTTGCAGCTGTAGTCAGGAGGAAGCTGCAGAACGGTTCCAGTGATTCTGCAGAAGCTCGGCAATTACATAATTGCTGTGTAACTGGAGAGAGCCATCAGGGTTGTCTAGTTCTTCTGGAAAGAAAGCTACAATTCGAAGGGGAGATTGTTTTCCCTCGTTAAACCTGAAAGCTGATGAGCGAGTAGGTCAAGCCACTAGGCTGGAATGGGGTCCTCTCACGGGCCTGAGAGGGCACGAAATTCACAAGTACACTTGGCTGGACACTCAGCGGACTTCGCAGCTGTGTTAAAGGGAGAGAGAGAGAGAGGAAGAAACTGACTCTTGGAAAAGTGGATTCTCATATCAGCTGAACTTGTTTCTAGTATCTGGGACTCCGTTCTGTCTGCATTTGAAGCATGGGGTATTCCAGTCTTCCGTTCCTAGGAATGGGACCAGCGGAGTTGCACTTGATCACCAAGAGCCCTCTCAATTTCTGCTGCCTGCTCGGAAGGATTTCACAGCCTCTCCTGAATGAATACTCCCGGATGCAGATCAGCAGAAGCACCGTGAGGCCTGGCTCTCACCAGCTCTTCCTAAATGCTGCAACCCTGTGGTTGTCAGCCCCTGGTGCAGCAGCCCGGGGGCTGGAGCAGACTGGACAGTTTGTCTGGGAAGACCTCACAGCACAGGAATGAATTCCTTCTTTCAGCCACCTTACCACTTGTTTTCCCCAGTGGAGAAAATTTTGAGGTGGAGTTGGTGAGATGCAGGCGCGAGGGTTGCATTAAACCAGTCAGAAGCCCAGGCTCCAGATTTCATCAGATACGGAGCAGTCACCTAAAATTAGCCACACCTCCTAACCAAAGTGAGGGCTGTATGTTTATTTATGTTAAGTAGCTCTAAATTTCACCAAGCCTGCCTTTCTGGGCTCAGTTTTGTGCGGCTGGTGAGTAGAAAGAGGGGTTGTCAGAGGTACAGTTTTATTAATGGCAGAAGTTGGGCCTTTCATAGCTGTGGTACTTGTCTGCATTTTTCTGTGTAAATGTGTAGTCAGAACTTCTGTATGCAGGAAAATTATATATTGTGTCTCCTTTGTGAATCAAAAAGGAGGAGCCAGCAGGCAATATTAGGACTTGGACTTCCAAAATGGATTAGGTCCACAGATCCCTAGACCTTTTAGACCTCTGCTTTACTCTGTACCCGCTGGGTTTAATGCTGAGGTTGACGGATGCAAAGAGTTCCTTTGAGAGGTTCGATTCCTCTGAAACGTTACTGGTGGGTTTTCAAGGAGCCAGCCTGTTGCAGCCCCGAGCTAGTATTTTGGAGTAGTCTGGAAGGGTATAGGATGACCCCTGCCTGCGTCATTCCAGGCAGGCCTTGGCACGCCCCAGCAGATGAGTAAGGGCAAGGGCAATTGGCAGGAGGACCCGCTGAGTTCATCTTGCTTCGTATCTCAGGAACCGTCCTGACCTTTTTCCATCATCAGTGTTCGGGCACTTTGAGGGCCTCTCACCGCTGTGGCCTCTCCCGCCGCGGAGCACAGGCTCCGGACGCGCGGGCTCAGCGGCCACGGCTCACGGGCCCAGCCGCTCCGCGGCATGTGGGATCTTCCCGGACCGGGGCACGAACCCGCGTCCCCTGCATCGGCAGGCGGACTCTCAACCACTGCGCCACCAGGGAAGCCCTGGACCCTCTTTGAAGGGTCCTGGAGATTGTTTTGGGGGCAGCGTGCTCTCACATCGGGAAGGAACACTTGACTCTAACGCAGAGACCGCATCGAAGGGAACCCTTTGCTATCAGGGTTGGGAGGCCCGTGAAGACCTTGGCAGTGAGGGCCATGGTATGTAGTGGAAAGAACATAGACCTCAGAGCCAGTGAGTAGCTGTGTGACCTTGAGTGAATGATTTAATCTCTGATCCTCAATTTCCTGATCTGGAAAAAAAAACTCCACTTTGTAAACTTCTTGTGGGGAATAAATAAGATCACAAATGTGAATCTCTGGTGCAGAGCCTGATATGTTGTGGGCACATAAAAAATACGAATTCCCCTTTCCCCCATCCTTCAGTTTTTATAAAACACTTATTATAGGCAGGGCACTGTTAGACAGCGCCTATCTGATTAGGAGTCGGAATACACTTGAGTCCACTTGAAATCCCTGTGAGGGGCTCCTTGAAGCTTGTCCTGGTGGGACTGATAAACATTTAACTTCTCGGCTTTAGGGGCTGAGCAGTATCTTTTATTATATGGTGACTTTTAAGAGCCAGTGTGCTCCTCAAT
This sequence comes from Delphinapterus leucas, assembly GCF_059928025.1. Taxonomy (NCBI): domain Eukaryota; kingdom Metazoa; phylum Chordata; class Mammalia; order Artiodactyla; family Monodontidae; genus Delphinapterus; species Delphinapterus leucas. The sequence continues at coordinate 98,987,118 of NC_143134.1, forward strand.
GAAACACGACCCCAAAATCTGGTAAAGGGGAAGAAAAGTACCTTAACCTCTGTATGCAGTATGTTGAGCATTCTGTAATGGATTATTTATTAAGTACCTTAGATGAGGTTCTGGTGGTTTTGTTTTGACTATGGTTATACAACGAACTCCCTGAAAAGAGAAACCTGATGTTTCCCAAGAATAGCCCTGATGGGAGAGATTGGGGTATCCAGAACGCAAAAGACTGCACAATATGGATGACTCTTACAGGCTTTTCTTTGACCTCTAGCCCAGTGTGCCATTCCTTAGGTTGGTGCTCAAGGAAGCCTTGTTGACTGTTTTCAGGGGAAAAGACCTTACTTAGTTAAAATTTAGCCAAATCAACTTGGAAGGCCAACCACTGGTTTGGCTCATGTCAGTTACTGAATGGAACTAGCTGGAAGCTGTGGAAAGGCAGGTGTGGGGTTTCCCTTGTTCATCTCTATATGTCAGTGTCTTGCTGAGTGCCTGGGGCAGATGTACATAATCAATAAGTATGGGTTGAGTTAGTTAATCAAGTCTAGCACTTTTTAAAAGGGCATGTTGCTCCTGAATATCTGTTCCCCAAACACACCTAGATTTCTGAAATCAAACATCTCTGAAATCAGACATTTCCGAAATCAAAAATCTCTTAGTTCCTTTTAAGCAGTGGTGGCTACTGCAACCCTCCTAGACATCCAGCATTCAACTTTAGTTAAGTGGAGATTTGGCACTGACATTTTCATTGAAAAATGAGAGTATTAACCAAGGGAAACTGCCCAACTCTACAATCTATATTCAATATGTTTTGGAAGTAAGAATGTCTAGATTGCAGTCTAGGTTGAAGAAGCCAAGGAGAGTTTGATTGTTGGTAGTTTCTGCAGAATACTAACTTGAGCACGACCATTTACCGGTAGGATGACTCTTCAGGCCATTGTAAAGTTAGATTTCGTAGAGCTGAGTCTGAAACACTGGAGAGGAAACGTTCAAACTCAGCAATACTCAAGGATTCAAGGCCGGTGGTTCTGGAGGAAACTCATGCGTAGTTTTATACGACAAAAGAAGACAGATATTTTCCCAAGACTTTATTTGGCTTATCAAGTCTAAATGGATCATGGCATGTATTTCATGGTGGTATGGAAGCTCAAGGAATACAGACCAGTTACAGAGAGAAAAGATGAGTATGTAGTGTTTCCCATCAGTTGAACAGAATTGGAAGAACGAAGCAGTGGAGCCAGGACACTAGTCATGCGCTTGGAAGATGGTCAAGCAGTTTCAGCAAACATGTTTCCGCACCTTTGCCTTTGGTTCTCGAACATCTCAGTGGAATGATTTAGACTGTTGAAAGTCTAGTGTGTGCAGAAGACCTTCTAGGTATGAGGTGACTGCAGCGTTAAAGAAACCCATGGATCCTGTTAGTTCCAACCTCACTGAAGGACATATTCTGAAGAGCCAGCTCATTAAGCAAGCTTTTGAAGGGTGTGCGCTGCAGAGCAGTTTCCTGTTATTTGGTTAATGGTTGACCTAGTTCTGTTGCCATATGCTTCCTGGAACGCATTCTAATATAAAGTATGTGTTAAAGCGAGACTAGGAGAATAGCAGGAAAGTCAAAGCCTTTCTGAAGCCGGGACCATGTGAATGTTAGCCTGGTGAGGGTAGAAGAGTGTTACGGACAGAAGATGAAAAGACTTTTCTCTTCATGGCCCTGTTTACTAATTCCAATTTTAATCTTCACATTGCATCCCAGCCGATTCTCAGGAGTTGCATTTTCCCAGGGTACCTTGTACAGAAGGTCTGCATCTGTGTGCTTAGTTATTTCTTGTGTGGGCTAGGCTAAGCTTGACGTTGAAGTACCCTGAGTAAAGTTATTACTTCAAGGAAAGATGCTATTCGATGTGGCCAAGAACAGGTGATTTTGTTTTTGTATTATTATTTTTGTCATTATTATTTTTGTATTGCCAACAAGGGATTAGTCAATCTTTCGGTCTGAAATCTGGATGGAATCCAGGGTCTAAGTCTGAGGCTCCTTTGATATATTTATCATTTTACCTGGGATCAGCAGCCTTGGCTTGTTCATTTAGGTGGATAAGGGAGCCCACACAACCACGGGGGCTGCTGAGCAAACTTTGCACCAGACATGGTGTTTGTTTTAACAGCTTCAGAATGTGAAGAATCTGTGGGTCTCGTATGCTAATCGCTGGATATTTGGGTGGTGGTGGAGGAGGCTCTTCTGTTCTCTTCATTGCTCAGAAAGCAAATGTTTGAGGAACCACGAGTATGGGGAATCAGGTGCGATGGGGTGGACAGTTCCTTTCGAATTTGTTTTTTTTCTTTTAAATCACCGTAACTGTGGTATAGGGTAGTGATTCCTCACCTGGGCGGACCTTCAGAATCACTCTGAGAACTTGGAAACAAAAAGAAGGTTATTAAAAACCGATTTTTAGCTTCTACTACGGGAGAGGGATTTAGCAGGTGTGGGGTGGGACCCTGTAATGTGTGTTCTTAGAAGTCAGGTTTAGGAACCACCGGTCTTGGAAATTCAGTATCATTAGGCTGGCAAGGGGGAAAGGAGCAGCCGCTTGTGCTTTACTGTCTCACATGCAGGAAAGCAGGAAAAGGAAAAGAGGTGCTGTCAGAACTTGATATTTGTAGCTGCTAATAATTTGAGCTATGGAATAGGCTTTCGTCTTTTCTTCCCTAGGAATTCAGTACCTCCAGGGCACCTTAAGGGTACAGTACACCAAGTGATACAGGTCTGGGAAGTGTCATCTTAGTGGCAGGCTACTTACTGTGCTTCACCACCACCACCATCCCCCAGTGCCCCGTCCCCTCCCTCCCACCATGGAGGCCATGTTAGCAGAATATCTGTCATTCATCGATTAAATAGGATGCAGTTTTTTTTTCATATTATACCTTTGGCAGAAACAAAGGGATGTGACATTGTGTTGATTTCTGTCTACAAAGAGATTGCTACTGACCAACCCAATTAGCTTCTGGGTTTTTTTTTCCATTAACAATAAAGAGATGCACTTGTTGACCGAGGACTTGCTCCATATGGCCGCCTGCCTGTCCTGTTTTGAAGCTGTTCCTTCTGATATTGGGCCACAGCTCACTGACCCATTTGTGAATCAGAATGACCTTGACTACAGGATCACCCTGATCTGGGGTCTAATAATGTGCCTGATAAGTGATAGATCTTGAGTGCTCGGTTAGTGAACGAATGAATGAATGAACCAGCTAAGTAAACATTGCCCCCAAGAGATAAGATGTGGCTTGGAGGGAAGAAGATTCCGTTTCAAAGGGATGTTGTGTGGTCAGTGTAACCTTTTTAGGATATTTTCTGCATGAATCTCAGCAGAAAGTAAGATGACCCTGTTGCAAAATTTGATAGATCAGACACTTTGGCTTCCTGAGAAAAAGCAGGGCAATTATTATTTTTTTCTTTTTAAAAATTTTATTGAAATATAGTTGATTGACTATATTTGTTGTGTTAATTTCTGCTGTACAGCAAAGTGACTCAGTTATACATATATATATATTCTTTTGCATATTCTTTTCCATTATGGTTTATCACGGGATATTGAATATAGTTCCCTGTGCTCTACAGCAGGACCTTGTTGCTCAGGGAAATTATTTCTTTTTTTACGTGTTGTTTGTCCCCAAAACAACAATCACCACTACTGCCACGAAAAACCCTCCACACATAAAAGAGTGGCTACAGAACAAATATTGTTAAGGATGTTTGATGTCCTTTCTCCATTCTTCCTCCAAACTTTAAAGGTCCCATAGGGAGTGAGAAGAATGTTGTTTTAGAAGCAGCAGAGAAGAAACAATTGAATAGAAAGAAGAAAGTTGAGGAAATGTCTCTTCTTGACAGTCATTTGTTAGGAACCGAAAACAGTGGTCATGGCCTCAGAACTCATGGTCATGTCCTTGGCATGCTTAGAAGCTCCAAGAATGGAAGAAAGTCTCTTCAAAGTTATTTTGAGGAGTTGGACACTACCTACCAGGCTTCTACCGCTTACCCAAGTTAAGAGGTTGAAGTGCCTCCAAGGCTTTAAGTAGCAGCTGAACATGTGATCTTGTTAACCCCGAGATGTTGCTGAGCAGTGACTCAGATCACTGTGGCAAGCGATCCTGGCCTGTTCCAGCTGCCCCAGCAGAAATCAGCATGAGGTCACCTTTTAGACATATGGTACAGAGCTCATGCCCCCATCAGGACTTTAGATCCAGGACAACTTGAATTGGCTCTCCTGCACATGGGACCGATGTTGACGACCGCTTGGTGCTCTGGACCTATCTGATTCCTAACCATTTCCAGTTCTTTCCTCCATCCCGTACCCCCTCCCCTCACATACATCACCTGGAGAGAAGGGGAAGATGCCAGAGAGAGTCATGAGTCCTCATAATGCTTTGCTCTTTGGATGTTTCCTCATCGAGATAGACGGAGGCTTGTGTTTTCCCCAGGAGAAGGTAAAGTATGCTCAAGGTCGCCTAGCAAATACGTGATGCCTGTTTGGAATCAAATAACAGACTTGAACCGTTTGTCTCTTACTAAATGATAATCAAGAGGTGCCTCATACCCAAGAAGCTGGTGTGTTGGCTTTCGCAGGAGAGAAGGTAGCCGTGTCACGACTCACGGAACATCTCTGATTTCGTACAAAAGACAGGTGGGGGTGTGGGGTGGCAAGAAGGTGGCTCAAGTGGTTGCCTCCCTTGAAACTTTTTCTGCTTTTTCATGACTCCACTATGTTTATGTAAATCTGGGATTATTTTGAAGCTTGAAACGTCTTTCTGTTCAGCTGAGTGAATGTGTGCCTGTTTCGAAAGTTGATAATGACTCAAGGGTATCCAGCTCTCAGGATTCAAGCCACTGCGTGTTGGCAGTGATACTGGATCCCAGTTTTATAAATAAAATGCCGGGGTGCCGCCTGCAGGATCCAGACATAGTCTGTGAGCACATTCTAAATCTTGACCCATGGGTACACAGCCGGTGTCAACTACAAAAAAACAGAAGGAGCCAGGGTCCAAAAGGGAAGGAGTTCCTATCTTCTGCAGTGAATGTCAAGTCACTGGTGATATTCAAAGAAATGACCTCTCAGGCTAGAAGGGACCTATGAAATCATCCTGGCCAACCCCTTCATTTTGCATCTCTGGAAAGGCTACAGTGATTTGTCCAAAGTCCACAATGTAAGAAGTTAGTTAAGAAGCCTGAGATGGAATTTCAGTTTCCTGTCTTGGCCATCTATGCTTATTCCACTACAACAGTGCTGGCAAATAGAGTCTAGTTCTTGTGCCAATTTTGATTGATTGGTGGAGACGGTCCGGAGCCCCGCTTGGAAGGGTCTGCGCCTTGTCTAGGCATGCTGTGAGAGAGTGTGGAGATGAAGCGTCAAAGGAGAAGGCTGCGGGAGAGGGGAAATCCTTGGTTGGGGGCTACTTCCCCATAGTTGCGATTATGTGTTTTAAAGTCACAGACTCACTCACTCCCAAACGCCTTGGTGTTCATGAGGTCTTCCTATTTCCAAATGGTTTAAACCAAAGGAGAGGGTATTTAGTTGGGAGGAAACTCACTCATGGAGCAGCTTTTCCAAGTGACTTATCCAAGGTAACTAGGTTGTTACGTAGCACGTTGAAGCAATGATAGGGTTTTCACTGTGGTTTTTATCAAGTAGCCTGAAGAGTTCTCCTTCTGCTTGGTTCATATAGTTTAACCCTGGTACTGGTGAGGGGTCACTCAGCTCCCTGTTTCACTGCCGCCTTCTTATTTGTTCTTACATTGTTGTCCACAGTTGGCCTTTCATTGCCCACCTACTTGAAGGGACCTCCCAGAACATCTACATTAAATCCCTTCCCTCTGTAGACAGTTCAGAAAGGTTGTAAACGTGCCCAGGGTCATACAGCTAAGTTGGAGAATACAGCCAAGCTAGATCCCTGTATCCTGACCATCACTGCTTCAAGATATTACCTTAGAGGTTTCCTACCTGTTACTTGTGATTTTGAAACTACAAGGAACCTTGGAGGCCATTTATTTAATCTCAGTTTTTGGAAATGAGAGTGAAATTGAAAACGAGATCAAGGACTTGCCCAAGGTAACTAAGTTGTTCAATAGCACAAAAACCCTCTAGATCTTGAGGAGCAAAGCCAAACCCATAGTGTAAATTTTTTTCTGTACCATCTCTCTTTTCTCTTTTTTAATGAGAAAAATGAACTGTTTATCACAAAATCCACAGGGGGCATGACTGCCTTGCCTCATATTAGAATCTATAGATGTTATATAGTTAGAATGATGAAACCGTGATTCAAGAGGACTTTTGCGAGTTATTCTTACATAGTAAGAATAGTAAATTTAGAAGGATAAACTTTGGTCATAAATTTTCTTGTGATGTGACCCTCACGAGGTTTTAAATATAATTTTAGAACCCTTTCTGCTTCCAAAGATAAGCTGTCATAAGGACCCATGGTGGGTATAAATGTGCCTGGCAATTTAAGGAGCGCTGTGAATTTGTGATTGTCAAGCATAGCGCTAGGCCAGCACGGGAGAGGTGTTCTGTAAATGCAGCTTTGTCTATCTGCAGGATGTGGAGCTTATACCACCAGAACTCTGCCATGGTTTTCCCGCGTATGAACAAAGCGTGTGTGATAATACTTTGCCCTGAATCCGGTCAGTGTTTGGCGGGGAGGGAGCTCTGTTTCACATGCAGAGCGGTCTGTTAACATATAATTTGAGATGAATGCTGTTGATAACAACATAGCAAGGGCTCTGTGATGTCCCGTGCAGGTGCATCCATTGGCCCCTCTTGGCTGGTCTGGAAAACAGAATTGAGGCTGTCCTGTATTTTAGCATTTTCAGCAGCCAATAGCTAAGAAATGCCACAGACGTCTGTTCCCATTGGCCGCTCCACATCTATCCCTCTTCCCGCCATGTTAGCCGGTGAGGAGGGAGAGCCATCTAGCTTTCTAAGAACTCTTGGTATTCAAGAGTGTTGACTCAACCTTAGCAAGTAGGCAAGGCAGCCCACCTTGGTGCTTTCGCCCTTTGCTGGAACATTTCCTTTTGAAGCACCACTGCTTTTAGAATCATCAATAGAAAACGTTTCTTTTGCTTCTGGAACCACCATCTAACCTTGAGCCTTTGTTTTGGAAGATAATGGTCTAATTTCTGCACAAACCTGGGGAACACACTACTCTTAATTTCTTTCCCTCCCAGTCAGTTGTTTCAGCAAAATGATCCCCTTTCACTTTAACAAAAAGATTCTCTTGGGAGCTTAAAATATTCCGGATATGCTTTAACTTGCCTTGGGGTCATAGCACATGTCTTCCAGGACTGATAAGCCTTGTCAGTTGCCCCAGGGTGAGAACTTTAATAGGCAAATTGCACACACCTGGTTTTGCAAAATTTTGGCCTAATGGGGAACCTAGGTGGAAGTCAGTACTTCCACTCCTTAGTACACACCCTTCCTCTGCACCCCTTTTAAAACAGAGGCCTCAGAAATTGCAGCCTTGCTGCCATTTATCTTGTAAAACTTGCCTCTTTGCTCCCCTGTTGGGATCTTTAACGAGCTCAGGCCAGCTCAGGTTGTTGTTGCTGTTGCCGACCCTGCTTCTTCTGTCTTTTGAATTTGAAGGTCATGCCAGTGATGGGATGTGGTGTATGTATGGGGGAGTCTGGTTAAAAGGGAACAGGGCTGGCAAACTCTCTTTGTCAGATTATGCAGCCCTTGCTCTGCTCTTTGGTTTGTGGCAGCTCTTGGTATTTGCACAGCCTTTCCCGGCCCAGACTTCTCTTGGTTAGTTGAAGAAAGACAGCCTGGTACCCCGATTTTAAAGGCTGGACACTGGATTGACCTGTCTTTCACCCTTATTCATTCATTTGGTCATTCGTTCAAACACTTATTGAGCGTTTGTGCTAAACTTTGGAGATTGACAGAAAGACCCGATCCTGTCTTCTGGAAGCGCATAATCTAGTGTTTCTATCTCCCATAGTTGGCAGGTGTAATGCACTGCCACACCTCCTAGGATGCACTGTAGTGTGTATTCTTTGGCTTCTATGTTCTCTCTAATTGCTGAAGATCAACTCCCCCAAGTAAAGCTGTCGGACGTCTTTCTTGTCATCCACTCTTTCAGACATGTCAGGGTACCCAGGTGATCAGGATGCAGGACCACTTCCTTAAGAAGCTGCAAGTGGTACTGATGTATAGGTATATTCAGACCAGTGAACGGGCATCACCCTTCCCTTGAATGCTTTATGCTCAAGACTAGATTCCACATTGATCATGTTCCAGGATTCTTAGACCAGGCTTTTTCTGCAGTGTGCAACCTATATATACATCATTGCTTGACATTCTACTAAAAGTTGATAAAATCTGGTGATGGCCTGTAGCTCTTTAGGCAATAAAAACTATGTATAAGGCTTCCCTGGCTCTGACTAGGCTATGGCTGACCTTATTCTCCAAATCTGTTGTCAGTCTGTGTTCCACCATCATTTGCATGTATGTACCTCAGAAATTCCAGTCATCACCCCAGCAACGCCTGAAGTTCCTCTTTCAGGAACACTGGTGATCTTCCAGTCTCTTGGTTTGGAAGAGTCTCCCAAACATCTTTTGGAAAATTTGTTCATCTACTTCTAGAGTCCCTTTTCAGGCATATAAAAAGCTAGCACACTGCACAGGACATGAAACCTTTCAATCAGATATCGTATCTGTCTCCCACGGTTCTCTCTCTGTGTCCATAAACCATGGTTATACATTGTTTTATTATGTGGTTAGGCTAAACACCGTTGGTGATGGGAAACAGTCGAGGCTTGTCGCCGCTCACACGGCCACGCTTTGGCTTACCTTCATTGTACGGGTGAATGTCTCAGGTTGGCCCCGTGTGTCCAGGTCAGAGGGCATGTGCTTTGCTGTGGAATCCCAGAGGTCACTCCCTGCCTTTGTCCTCGACACCAAAGCTCATGTCACTTGCATCATGCTGTGACATGAAACAATATTGCATCGTAGGGAGTGCATAATGGGCTGTGGTGTCCAATTATCATGAGATTACCAAATACTTTTGCCTGGAAACTTGCCAGCAAGAGTGAACAAAGAGATGCCCCAAGCCACTTTTTCATCTTTATTCCTGAAGACTAAATGGCATTCCTGATATCCTCTGTACCTTTCTGGTTGAGTAAAAGGATAAGGCAGGCTTTTTTATTTTTTTATTTTTTTTTTTTTTTGGACAAAGAATATGGCTAGTACAGGAAATCAAGATTTTTTTTAAAGCTAATTTGATGGGAATTGGTAAAAAGTCAGAAGGTGGAACAGAGTATACACCGACTAGAAAAGGAGATGATGGATTTCTAGGAAATGAGAGGTTGATATATTTATAGTAATGAAGAAAAGTTCTTCCTGGAATAAAAGCACTGAAGAAGTAACAAAAAGAGGCAAAGAAAAAGCATTTTCCTAGCACACAAACTATGAAGCCCATGCTTTTTGTTACTGGAAATTCTGACATTTCTTGAATTCTCCCACTTTCTTGATTTTTAAAATCTAACAATTTCGTTCCAAAGTCATCTTTATCCATCTCTGTGCTTTCGCTCTCCCTGAGTTGTCTGTGTCCTCGGAAAGTTAAAAACAAGTGGTATCTTTTTTTTTTCTCGTCTCTCCTGGCAGAGGCCTACAACGGGCTGCCTTTCCCCTTCTCGGTGGAAAGAATGGAAACAGAGTACGCGGCCAGCGGAGCTCCATACGGATTGACATTCCTTGCTTCTGCTTTTGAAGTTAAGATGGTCACGAGAGAGAAAAATATTTTCGGTTCCAAGCCTAAGAAAAGGACATTCCTTTCCGTCTTGGCACTCTTTTTTCATGGTGTTGATTTCTCTCCGAATCATCTTCAGTCCCATTAATCCATCACATCTGAAGATGAAATCACTTGTGTAAGTTCTTTTCCTCGCCCCACCCTTGATTATAGGAAAGGTGACGTTTTCTTAGATTTATCTGTAGTAGCTTTAGGATATATTTTCCTGGCATTTTTTTTTTTTTTTTGCCCTGGATGAGTTCCCATTGTTGATCAAGCACATTCAAGAGAGTTTTCCAGAGCCTTGAGAGACCCATCCATGCCTTCTGTTCTGTTAAACAAGGAAAAAAAGGAAAAAAAAATTGTTTTCACCTTGCCGTAGAGAAGGAAATCTCAGAGGAATCGTTTTCCTTTCAGGAAGATTGGGGTTTGTAGGTTGAATTCCACATTCTACAAATTCCCTGATGACAAAGAAGCTATGCGATCAACAGTCTTTCTTCAAAATACATTTCTCTGTTGAAAGAGGAGGGGATTCCATTTGAGGCTGTTGATTAAGACATGAAGATGAGGTCTGAAATTGGTGGTGGCTCAAGGTCGCTGGTAGAACGAATGGACCGTTTGAAAATTATTAGCAGCTGGTTTAATAGAGTTGTAACAACTACAGCTGTGTGAGAAAATCCACACACAAGGTATTTGGAATGTCCCCTTTGAGGTCCTTTCCTATTGTTCTAGAATAATCCTGGCATCCATTTAACAAAAGCACAACTTGGACAGAAGATTATGTAGCTTTATGCATGAGCGTGTAATACAGGCTTTATTTGCTTTAGGTTTTGGATCGTCTTTGTATTTTTTACTTTTATTTTTTTTAAATGCTGGCATCATGACGCCTCTCACACAACCTGCACATCCCCATGTCCCACCTGCTAAACCATGACTTCAGACGCTCACGATGTTTGAGAATTTTAATGGCTTGTCAATGGAGTTCTCTTTCTTTTCACCTAACATTTTTTATTAAAAAATTTTAATCATATCAAAGGATTTATGGGGTTTAATTTGCCAAACTCCAAGGCAGTGAAGAAGACAAAAGAAGAGATGTTGTACTTTCTACAACAACCCTTGTCTTAAAACACAATGTTGGTTTCTGGATTTATGCAACCTAATAGAGGAATGATTTGCTTAGATCTTGGCCTTCCTTCATAGCTGGAGGCAGGCGCACGCGTACACACACGTACGCATGTGTGTGTGCATATGTAAAAAAATTTTTTTTTTTTTTTTTTTTTTGCGGTATGCGGGCCTCTCACCACTGTGGCCTCTCCCGCTGCGGAGCACAGGCTCCGGATGCTCAGGCCCAGTGGCCATGGCCCACTGGCCCAGCCGCTCCACAGCATGTGGGATCCTCCCGGACCGGGGCACGAACCCACATCCCCTGCATCGGCAGGCAGACTCTCAACCACTGTGCCACCAGGGAAGCCCATATATAAAAATTTGGTCTGCAAAGAAATATGCCTGTTTCCTCCGTGTATCATCTGTACCTTGCTAACCCAGAAACTTGACAGGGAAGAGAAATGCAGAGAGCATTCCACCCGTTCATGAATTCCACAGCCATGAGTCACCCTGGCCCCAGGCTTCTCGCCTCTTTGCCTCATCCTATCCCTGCTCTCAAAGTCAGAGGTCTGGATCTCCAGTTCCTAACTCTGGAACTGGGCAAAAAGGTAGGAGATGACACAACGAACATAAAGCAAGAGATCTATTCCTTATCTCAGGGCAAATTTCCAAAATACGCTACCAACGCACAAGAGTATGGAAGTCAGGTTTAGATAAATCCCTGCCTTACGTTGATTTGCAAAACTCTTTGTAAATGAGACCTAGGGCTTTCAGTACACATTATGTAAATTTGTTCTCCACCGCAGCTCCCTGAAGCAGATGTGCTGTCTCTGATCCACAAAGGTCAAGTGACTTCCCCAAAGTCACAGCTGGTTGAAAGCCAGGACAAAGGCCCAAACCTTGTCTTCTGACCAGTCCTTTCCAGGACACCATGGATGACTCACCCATGAATGACAAATGCTTTGTTGGCTTTTAAAGGAAGTTGGGGATATTCAGGAGACATTCTCTAACCTTGTGAGGATGTCTCATTGTGGAAGGAAGTCACCATGTCCTTCATACAATAGTCCCTCTCGGAGCCAGTGGCCCAGATGGCCTGCTATGGCTTATGTAGGATGGATTTTAGTGATGATTAAAGACGTGGTAAGATAGCAGATGCCCATTGAAATAGTAAACGGTCCTGTCAGAAGAGTTTTCCTTTGTCTTTACTTCACTCAGAAGAGATGAATCCCAACTCATTCCCAAACTAATGTGCTTCATTAGGCTCTGATGGAGAAGGGGAAGGGATGTGTAAATGGTACTCGAGAGAGGGCAGGCACTATATTTTCTAAGGGCCAGATGACGTACTCTGTTTGTTTTCTAATCTTTACCATTATTGTTCAGTGGATCCAATTTTGTTGTTCTTATTTAGCAGATGAGAAGACAGAGGCCCAGACAGGTTAAGTAACTGGCACGTGGTCACATCCGTGTTAGGTGTCAATGCAGCGATGTGAACTCAGGTCAGCTGTGCTCTTTCCATTGTGCAATGCTGCCTACAGACCTCTCTGAGATTGCTGAGAAACATGATACTGGTGTTTCTGGAAGACAGAGAAGTCCATGAAAATAATGGCTGAGAATTATTGGTGATAGACAACGTGCCCAAATAATTTTTATGTATTATCTCATTTAATCCTTACTATAATCCTATGAAATAGGTGAGGAAATAGAGGCATAGAAAGGTTATACAATTTACTAAGACCAGGCAATTAGTAAGTGGATACAAACTCAGGCAAGTGGGCTCTGAGCCCATGCTCTTAACTACCATGCTGGGTGCTGCTAGGCAGGCTAATTGCCAGGTTCAAAATAGCCCTCGTTGGCCGAAGGTGTTTTTCAGCTGATCAGCTCTGGGGCTGGTGCATTAGAAAGCCAACTTGACAATGTAGGTAGAGAGATTGTGCTTTAAGAGACCTTTGTATCTCTATTCGTATAGAAGATATCAAGATATTATTTCAATCAACCATGAAACTTAATGTGACAGACTCTCCTTGAATGGGAGAGATCCCTAACTGGTCAGTCTTAAGGAAAATGTAAAGACATTGCAGGGCTGTAAGCCAGGGAACTGATGTGATTAGATTAGCATTTAAAAATCTCTCACTCCAGATGTTCAGCTGCAGTAGAGACTACCTCAAGGTGAATTCCAGTGAAAACTCAATTGAATAAGTACTTTGTGTTCAGAGGGATCCTTGAAGGTTGTCTAAGTTTACATTGTCCAATACAGTAGCCCTGAGCCATTTTGAGCATTTGAAATGTGCCTGGTCCGAATGGAGATGTCGCTGCAAGTCTCAGACTGAATTTTGAGACTCAGGGGAAGAAGAATGTAAAATATTTCATGAATGTGTTTCTGTGTTTGTTATATGTTGAAATAATACTTTTGGATATATTAGGCTAAATAGACTATATTATTGAAATTAATTACACCTGTTTCTGGCTGCTAAAAAATTTAAAATTACTACATCCATGGCTTGCATTATATTTCTTTCTGATAGTACAGGTCTAGGTAATTTCCTTGCTATCTCGTTACATAGAAAATACATAAGAATACCATTATCATAGGTTGATGGTGTATCTCTGAGAACCATCCGGTTTAAGTATTCCAACCTAAAGACTGTTGCTTCTTGGGTGATATTCTACGCCTTCACTGGCACTGTTCTTTTTAAAAATGCAGTTAAAAGTATAATTTTTCATTGATCACTGAAGAACTAACTGTTCTTGACATATGTTTAAAAAAATGAGCTTGGGGCTTCCCTGGTGGTGCAGTGATTGAGAGTCCGCCTGCCGATGCAGGGGACATGGGTTCGTGCCCCGGTCCGGGAAGATCCCACATGCCGCGGAGCGGCTGGGCCCGTGAGCCATGGCCGCTGAGCCTGCAGGTCCAGAGCCTGTGCTCTGCAACGGGAGAGGCCACAACAGTGAGAGGCCCGCGTACCGCAAAAAAAAAAAAATTGAGCTTGGACCACATCTCATTAGTTACTCTAAATGGGTCAGAAAGTGGTGGTGACCTGGTGATTAGATCAATCCACAGAGCATTGGCTTTTGTCATTTCTCCTTTCTCCGTACTCTGTAGGCTTGACCACCTTCTCCTCACCTCCAGTACATCTTCCTGGTCCAGACCTACTTTGGCTCATCCCTGGACCATCTCAGCATCTGCTTGAGCAGCTTGTATCTCCCCCACCCCCTTCCTCCCGTCCTCCCACCCCCAGAAGTCCTGCATAGTGCTGCCAGAATAATCTTGAGAGGACACAGCTTTCATTATATCACATTCCCCTGATTAAGGATGATAAGAGTTCCCTGTTGCTCTCCCAGTGAAGGAGGGGAGGGAGGGAGGGAGGGAGGGAGGAAGGCATCTGACATTTGAGGCTCCATCGATGTTATCTTATTTCATCCCTATGAGATGGATATTTTTAGTCCCATTATACAGGTGAGGAAGCAGTTCTGTATCTTGCCTGAGGTTAGGCGGTAGGCAATAAAGCTAGATCCTAACTGCTAGGGTGAGATCCTATTATCTTTCTTTGCTCAAACCTAGGCTAGTTCTACTGACCCAGCTGGCTGCCTAGCTTTCAAGAACATTCATTATCAAACCCACAGACCCACCCTGTCCGTTGCTTTCCCAGTTGTTCTCGTCACCTTTGTACTTGGAAGCTGTACCGTGACAATCCACGCTTCGTTATAAAGTGTTTATAATTCTTCAGTCTCTAATTTTTTTTTTTCTGTTAGTCTCGTCCCAACTATGTTTTAACTTCCACGAGAAAGAGCATGCCTTATACCTGCCTTTTGTCCGCCCCCGTGTTTCTTTCCGTTTGATTTATTTTTTAAATTTTTTTGGCCAGGTCTAGAACCATACCAGCTACCTAGTAGGCACTCAGGTGTTCAATAAATGGATGGCGTTGGCACATGGTAGCTGGTCAATAAATATGTGTGTTGGATTCAGTTGAAAATGATTTTTCTTTTAAATGAGGGCAGAGAGCTCCAGGTCAGTGACTCCCTTTTCACTCATCTAGATATGTGATGTAATGGCCTCTGCAATGACAGGATACTTCTAAGCCAGACTTTACCTCATTAAGTCTCAGATTTCCCACCTTATCTCAGTTGTGGGATGAGGTGGTCATGACTGGTGTCCCATGTATCTCCAGGGGCGTAATGGATTACGTTGCTTCTAATATTTCCTGGAGGGACATTTAAGATGTACCTCTTTTGAGGTATAAGATAAATGGTGCAGTCCCTGGAGGACAGTCTTTGTCTTCCTTGGGCTTCACGAACATTAAATGGAATGGTCCGTCAATGGGGTCCACTGATGGATTGATTAAAGTTTGTGTTCAAATGTGTGTTCCAGCTGAACCTTGCTTTCTCAAATTGTATGGGACACAACTGCTCCTGTCTGAAGTTCGTGGAGAAAACTAGCAAAGCATTGACACCTGGTCCATTTGCTGATAGGCAGTTAGTGTTCTGTGGTCAGTCTTGGCTGTGCCGCTTTTGTTAGCGTGCCCACATTATTATGTAGACACATATTAAGTATTTACACACCAAAGTGATCACGCACCCACACGTTCCCTAAAATGTGGGCTGACTTGTTGGACCTGGGGATTTTTTTTTTAAGGGAGACTGTTTAGCTTGTTTACTTATTTCTCTGAAAACACTCAAACGTTTAAAAATCATTTCCAGCTCGTAAAACCAACATACTAATAACAAATATACAAACATTATAGAAGTTGGAATTCAGGGAAAGTGAAAGTTCTTTTAACTCCACCCCCAGAGAAAACTTCACCCGTGGAGGGTTTGGGGAATATATTTTCTTATTGTTTTCCTATATTTGTATACTAATATTATTATTATGACATTATTATTTAACTAGCAACAGACCATGAATTCTGTTGTGCAGCCTTTTTTTTTTTTTAACATCTTTATTGGAGTATAATTGCTTTACATGTGCAGCTCCTTTTTCACTTATTTATGCCTGTTAAGGAACGCTTCCCCCAAGAATTCCTTAAGGAGAAGCACGGGTTTTGTGATGCAGGCGAAGGAGCTGAATGCCTGGGGTTCTTAGCTTTGGAGACAAGAGAGCTTTGCCTATGCTGTGCTGAACCTTGGCCATCAATGACCTCATTTCTCTTTAATATGTGGGTCTTCAAGGACTTATATTTTTTGAGTAATTCCATAGAAATCAACTTTTTGGAGACCAGTTAGTTCTTTTCAATCCCGACATTTCTCATCCCTCCAATACACCAGCCTCCTGGAATACAGCAGTGTTTTATGAGTGAAAATGGTATTTTGTAAGGACACTCTTCTTTGTCTGAAATTTCATTGCCAGAGGCAGGGACAGTATAAGGAGCATAGTAATGTGTGCAAGGATGTGAGAGAGGGAGGATGCAGGTAGAAACATATCATCAAGTTCCAAAACCTCCAAATCATCCAGGAAGTCTTAAGACAAGGGCAGCATTGAGATTAGGAAGGAGATGATTTAAGCTTGAGAATACAGAGGGAAATAGGCCAGCAGAAGGGTCCTGCCGATCTACCTTAGAGTAGCCTCCAGCCACAAGCCAGGCCCCTAACTCATGGCCATGGGGTACTGAAGCTAAAGCCTTTCTCTAATTCTGATCCTTAGCTCCTACATCAACATTCCCCCCACCGCTGCCGGGCACACAGATACATACATGCACAAACATGCAGCCCATTGGCTCAGCCTGATTCCTTATTTCCTAGCTACCGAGACCCACTTTCCCCTACATACGTACATTTCTCAAAAAGGATGCATGTTACAATCAAAGTTTACATTGTGTGCTTGGGGTTTTTTTACCTTGAAAATCTATTAAAGTATGTCATAACAAATTTGTCTTCAGCGGGAGGAAGAAGAATATGTAGGTTCCAGACACTGGCTGGGGCTGAGGTCGAACCAAACACAGACCCTGGTGCCAGGGAACTCACACTGCAGTGTGAGGAGACAGGCAATTAGGCAGACAGTGCTGTGCGGAAAATGCTTGGGAGCTTGAGGAACACCTAGGAAGCGTCTCAACCCAGCCCTGGAGTGCCGGACAGGGTTTTCTGGAGAAGGTGGTTCTCAGCTGCGGGTGATTCTGCCCCCAGTGTCTCCAGTGAGAGCGGCGGAAACACTTTGGTGGTTGCTACTGGGGATGATGAGGGAGGGAGATGCTACTGGATTCTATTGGGCACAGGCCAGGCGTGCTGCCAAGCATCCTACAGGGCCCAGGACAGCCCTCCCACAACAAACATCTGGCCCCGGATGTCAATGGTGCTGAGGTTGAGAAACCCTGGTCTAAAGTCAGAGTGAAGGATGAATGCAGATTGGTGGTTCTGGTGGAGAGAATCATAGGTATCCAGGGAAGAGAGTTATTTCAAGGAAAAAGTGGGCTATGGTGGAGAATGGTGCAGAAGTTATGGTTAAGTTAAACAAGGAGAAAAAGTATTCTTTCATTGGTCCGAAGAACGTCGTTCCTGACCATGGTGTGTTTGTTTTAGCCAAATGGTAGTTACAAATGCCAGATGTAGAGGACTGAGGGAGAAGTAAGGAGCATGAAAGCAGCTTGTCTGTGAAGAGGGGGAATTAATGGTAATTATGGCAGTTATGGTTAAGGCTTCCTACAGTGTCAAATGCTTTATGTTCATTATCCAGATTATACCACCCAGCAACCCTATGAAATGTGGATTTCTTTGTATGGCTGAGGAAATAGAGATTTGGAGAATTTAAATATGTCAAGAATTCATATAGCTCATAAGGCATAGAGTAGGGATTCAACCCTAGGTGGCTTTGACTGTACCTATATTGTTTTTCCAGGGGAGAAGATAGATCAGAGGGACATGGTGTGTGCGTGCGCGCGCACGTGTGTGCGTGTGTGCGCGCGCGCACGTGTGCGTGTGCGCGCACGTGTGCGTGTTGGGCGGGGTGGGCGGGGGCTGGGGAGTTCTTCCTGGATAGGAGAGTTTAAGATGGGAATGATCTAGCTGGTAGAAATTGAAAATGCAGGCCAGATGGGCTCCCAGGTGAGGCAGGAGAGCATTGATCAGGAGCCCAGGTCTCCGCTAAAAGGGAGTGGAGCACGCCTTCCATTGTGGCAAGAGAAGAGGGAAAGGATGGGTACCCGCAGGGTTGAGGAAGGGAAAGGCAGACAGAAGATGAAAACCTCTTCGTCTTCTCAGTTAGACACGGTGAAGAGTGGAAGACAGGTAAACATCAGACTACTTACTGGGTAAGTTTGAAACCGTGAATTTGCAGGGATACCAATCTCAGAGTAGCGAGGACACTGATTTACACGGATCCAAGGTTGAGATTTTTCCAGATGGTTATGAGGGAAGGACATTGGGTCGGGCTTCTTAATTTATTTCAGGAGGTCATTCTCACAGTTTTCCTCCTCTTGCTTGAATTCCTTTGAGGAGGAGATAGAGTAAAGCTTTTTTTTCACAGAACTAAAAGACTTTCCAATGCATGGGTGGAGCAGCTTGTCGCTTGAGACGATTATATGCAGATAAAATCAGTTAAAAATTATCTTCCTGGGCTTCCCTGGTGGCGCAGTGGTTGAGAGTCCGCCTGCCAATGCAGGGGATACAGGTTCGTGCCACGGTCCGGGAAGATCCCACGTGCCGCGGAAAGGCTAGGCCCGTGAGCTATGGCCGCTGAGCCTGCGCGTCCAGAGCCTGTGTTTCGCAAGGGGAGAGGCCACAACAGTGAGAGGCCCACGTACCACAAAAAAAAAAAAAAAAATTATCTTCCTGACCTTAAGGCTGGAGTTCCTAAAATCACTGCATAGAGATCATCTGAGGCTATTGCCTTAAGGAGTCATTAAAGAGTCTTAAATTGGGTAGAAAATGGAACGCCAGGGCTGGCAGGGGAGTCAACATACTTGGTGAACGGAGGTGCAAACCACTGATAACAATACCGTGCCATATCACTCCAGTGCTTTACATTTGATGGTTGTTTTAAAGTTAAAGTAATAACGTCTTGTTGAAAAATTTTAAATCATTAAGTAGAAAGTGAAAGTGTTGTTCACCTGGGCCCACACCCAGGTGAATTACCTTATAAAGTTTAGAGACTTCAAATTGTTATTTCTTTATTTTCTTGTACAAATACATGGGCTAGGATTTCTGCAGTACTAAGTAATAGTGATGACCCTTGTCCGGTTTTTGATTTGAATTTTTATAATGTGTTAAGCATGCTGCTGATTTTTATATATATATATATCTCGTTAAAACATTTTTATTAGAAATGGTTCTGGAATTTCATCAAATGCTGTCTAGCCTCTCTGTGTTATCAAATCATTTTTTTCTCCTTTGACTTCCTAATGTAGTAGAATACAGATTTTCTTTTCTTTTTTTTTTTTTTGCCGTACGCAGGCCTCGCACTGCTGTGGCCTCTCCCGTTGCGGAGCACAGGCTCCAGACGCGCAGGCTTAGCGGCCGTGGCTCACGGGCCCAGCCGCTCCGCGGCACGTGGGATCTTCCCAAACCGGGGCACGAACCTGTGTCCCCTGCATCCGCAGGCGGACTCTCAACCACTGCGCCACCAGGGAAGCCCATCTTTCTTTTCTGTATTTTTTTTTTTTTTTTGGCCGCTCCATGTGGCTTGCGGGATCTTTCTTAGTTCCTTGACCAGGGATTGAACCTGGGCCCTCGGCAGTGAAAGAAAGTGCAGAGTCCTAACCACTGGACCACCAGGGAATTCCCTAAATTTTCTGGTACTGAAATACTGCCTTCCTGCAGTGAATCCCACTTCATCATGGAGTGATATTCCTTTAATGTGCACCTGGATTTTATTGTGAATTTTTGCCTCAATATTTAGGTGCATTGGTCTGCTTTTATTATTTTTGTATTACTATTTATTGTTTGGGGTGTAAGCTTTGATATCTGTGCTACACTATAATGTCTTTGGAAATATACTGGTGAAAGTCTTACACTTCAGACTTTGGACCAATTTAAAAAGCATTCTGATATACTGAATTTTTGAAGTCTCTTCTCTGGTTGGGTTGGCTCCTTTTCTTGGATTAATTTTGGTAGTATATGTGTTTCTAGACAATCATCTATGACGTTTAGGTTTACAAATATAACTATGAGTTGTACAAAGTAATTTTAAAATTATATTTTATTTTCCTTTACATTCGTGGATATTTTCTGCTTCTTAGTTATATTTGTGTTTTGCCTTCCTCCTCTCTTTTTTCTTGTTAGGCTAGATAGTGGTTTTTATTTAATTTTACATAGAATTACATTTTTAAAAAATAAGTGGTTCCTCAGGCAGTTTTATTGTTTTTTGATTTTTTGAGTCCTGATTTTCGATCGTAATAAAATTCTTTCTTCGTCTTTTCCTCCTTTTTCTTTTCATTGAGTTAGATGTTTCATTCATTTAGTATTATTTCTTGATTTATAAGAAGTATTACTATTTCTTGTTTATAATTTTCATAGAGCTATGAAATTTCCTCTAAGTACAGCTTTTGCTAAATTCCACATTTTACATACATAAGATTTTTAAAGTCACATTCAGTAGTTGAGTCTTTCTGTTTATCCGAACTTGTTTAGAATAGTGTTAAAAAAAAATTCCAAGTGTTGGAAGATTTTGTTTTCCTTTTTCCTCTAGATATGCTGCTGTGTAAGTAGAAATGATAGACTACTTTTTTCTATTTGTAGTTTATAATCTCTTAATTCTGGCGTTAGAGATGCTTGTAAACCTCCATGGGCATTTGAAAACCTTTGTAAATGTCTCATACTTGCTTGAAATGAAAATGTGCTTCCTGTTTCCAGGATACAGAATTTGAAATGTGTCTCTTAATTCTATTAATTCTGTTATTTCTATCCTTAGTTGCCTTTTTCCATTTAACATATTAAATACTTATGTCTATCTCTTCTTGTATTGCCTTTTTTTTTCTTTTCTTTCTCCAATTGGTGCTGTTGGGGGGGGCATAAATATTCACGATCAGTCTTCATTGTGGATTGTAAGTTTTTACATTATTAAATGTTCATCTTTATTTATTTATTTATTTTGGCCGTGCCTTGCGCCATGCGGGTTCTTAGTTCCCGGACCAGGGACTGAACCCGGGCCCCCTGCAGTGGAAGCTCAGAGTCCTAGCCACTGGACCGCCAGGGAATTCCCTAAATGTTCATCATTAAAACTTTTCAAAATATAATTTATTTTCCTTTACATTTGTGGAAATTTTTTATTTTTGCTTTTGCAAAAATTTAAAGATAAGCTTACAGGCTTTTTTATCTTGAATTAACCATGAGTAAAATTTATCAAGATCCCTACTTTTCTTGATATACTTTTACCATATTATTACTTTAAAGATTTTGTGTCATTTTATGGTGTATCTCTTGTAGACAAAATGCAATTAGAGTTCATTTTTGAATCTAGTCTGGGAATATTTTCCATAGTAGTTTATTGATTTAACATATACACTTGACTAATTAATTTTTTGCACGTACTTGTATATGTCTACACACTTTTCCTTTGTTCTCTGTTTTTCACTACGTGGGCTGTGTTTGCTTTGATCAAAAAAAAGATTAAAAACTAGTCTTTTTATTTTTATTATTAAATTTTTAGCTTTAATACCTCTATTTAGTAACTTCAGAAAGAATACTATCAAGTATTCATATTTGTCCTTCTGTGAGAGTTGAGAATTTTCTTCCACTTATATTTATCCTCTAATGCCAACCATCCCCACCTCTTTCTTTTTAACTTGTTCATTTTATAAAATGTATTTATTGAAGTATAGTTGATTGACAATGTGGTGTTAATTTCTGCTGTACAGCATAGTAATTCCTTTGTACATATATATGCAGTCTTTTTGATATTCTTTTCCATGATGGCTTATTGCAAGGTATTGAATATAGTTCCCTGTGCTATACAGTAGGACCTTGTTATTTATGTATTCTATATATAATGGTTTACATCTGCTAATCCCAACTCCCAATCCATCCCTCCCACCTCTTTATTTTTGTTGTTATGCTTGAGGATTTTTCCCAATTCTATATAATTTTATTGTTATTATATGGAATAATCTATTGTATTATAATTGTTCCCTTTAAGGGATTGTAATTTTGTTTTGTAATTATTATAAATTGATCAATCTTTGTTCTAAATGTAAGTGGATTCTGTGTTCACATCCTCTCTTTACCTCTAAATTCCCCATTCTTGAGATCTCGATTTTGAACTTTCTCTTGGCTGGATATATTACATCACTGAATAGATTTTGAAGAAGAGTCAGTAAGTGCAGCATTCCCTGACTGTGCTGATTGGAAAATGTGTTATTACTTTTATACATGGTTGAGAATTCAGTTGGGAAATGAATACTCCCATCTTGCTCTTTCTTTCTCAAGCCTCTGTAGACATCCGTTCACTCTTCTTTATCATTGAATGTTACTGGGAAGAAGTTTGTGGCTGTCTGACTTTTCCCCCCTGCAATTGACTAATTTTTAAATATCTTGATTTTGTGGTAATCAGTGTTTATCCTAGAAAACTGTACCTTTACCGAGATGTCTCAATTTTGATGATTCTGTTACTTTTCCCTGGAACATCAGATATTCCTTTATTTCGGGGAAGTTATTTTCCATCACAGATTTGAGCATATTTTGTTTTGCCCTGTTTTGTTTTACTGTCTACTCGAGAATACCTTTTATCTGTATGTTGGATCTCTGTTTTCAAACTCTCTTACCTGTCATGTTCTCTACTTGCTTTCATCTACTTGTCCTTTTCCTCTGCATTTTGTGCAGTTTTTTTTTTGTGTGTGTGCAGTTTTTTTGAAGACTGTTTTCTGCATCATCAACTTTGATTCTGGTTTGTGGATTTTACCTCTTATTACTTTAATATATTTATTGGTTCTGCCGTGATAATTATTTTTGTTGTCAGTTTCTTTCTCCAACTGCCAGCTTCTCTTTTATCTCTTGCTGATATCTTATCTTTGGTCTCTTTTTTTATAGTATCTCTGTTAATTGTTGTATATAATATTCTTCTGTGCCCTGTTCTTTCAAAATATATTGTTCATTGGTCTTTTCCATGCCATGTTTCTTTCTGTCACTTTTTTTGGCCTCAGTTCACTTTTTCTAACTTACTCATCTTCAGTTAGGACATGACTCTCAGAACTTTCTCTTGGCCCCCAGGTAGTGAGGATAATATCTCTCTAAATCTCCTCCTTAAATCCTGCTTAATTCTGCTTTCAGAACCTGAGTTTGGGTGTGGATGGACTGCCTTTCTTCTGTAGCCTTCAGCAATCTACAAGGGTCCTGGTTAGATGCCTAGGTAGGACACAGTTGATGAATCTTATCTCTGAACTCTGTGATTCTAAGTTTTAAGTCCTGCTTTAGATTTGAGGGTCCCATAGATCTACTGGTTTGGTGTGGCCATTTTTTTTTTCTTTGTTTATATTTTCCTCTTTCTTTTCCTTCATCCAAGACTTCGTTTGCAGTTTGAGACAATTGGCCACCATTTTTTCTGGAAGTCCCTTGGTTAGCTTAAAGCACATATCCTTGTTCTGAGGGATTTCCAAACACTTCTGTGTTTTCAGACGTTGATCCTTACAGTGGATTTAACTCAGCACTGCAGCTTTAGTGTGGTAATCAAATAACCACTCCAAGTTTGAATGTTTTCTGATAAGATTTTGTTTTATTATGAAAGCCTTCTGTCATACAAGAGTCTTGGGTCCTGAGGATTTACCCAACTCTTAGTATTTTCTGTATAAAATACTCCAATTCTTTCCTTTGTGCATTGCCACATCCCACTTTAGAAATATCAAGGACACCATGTCATGAACCGTTCTTAAATTATTAAGGGAGATGAATATCAGTATCAGCATTGTCTTGGCCACAGTATTCATTCTTTCACAGATATTAACTCTGTCTTTTAAGGGTGTACTCTTATTAGCTTCTGATGCTGGGTTCTGCAACTTAGTATTTTCCCATTAATTGTTAAATAAGTGAAATATTTGCAAACATTAGTCTTCTCCTAGGCTCTTTAAAGACTGCATAGCTATTATCGTATTCATTCAATCAACAGGGCTTATAAGTAGGGCTCCCAGTGCGATGGAAAAGGGAACTCAGCATTCTAGCTGCTGGTCTCAGGGACTACAGGGAAGATTTGAGCTTGATCTTAAAACTGGAGTGAGCATGAGGATCCCCTTGAGGGCTTGTTAAAATACAGATTGCGTGCGGGGCCCTACCCCCAGGGTTTCTGATTCACAGAGTCTGGAGCGGAACCTGAGAAATTGCATTCCTAATGAATTCTTGGCCGGTGCTGCTGGTCTAGGGATCTCTCTTTGAGAATCATTTTCTTAAAGGATGGGAATTATGTGGATCTTCAAAATGTAGGTAAAAGTATTCTACAGGGAGGAAAACATGGACAAACATGGAGATCTCAGCATCCTCCTGATTTCTAAGTCATTCTTTTTTTAAAAAATAACTTATTTATTTAATTTATTTTTGGCTCCGTTGGGTCTTTATTGTTGCACGCGGGCTTTTTCTACTTGCGGTGAGTGGGGGCTACTCTTCGTTGCGGTGCGGTGGCTTCTCTTGTTGCGGAGCGCGGGCTCTAGGCTCGCAGGCTTCAGTAGTTGCGGCATGTGGGCCGAGTAGTTGTGGCTCGCGGGCTCTAGAGCGCAGGCTCAGTAGTTGTGGCGCATGGGCTTAGTTGCTCCACGGCATGTGGGATCTTCCCGGACCAGGGCTCAAACCTGTGTCCCCTGCACTGGCAGGTGGATTCTTAAGCGCTGCACCACCAGGGAAGCCCTCTGAGTCATTCTTTTCATTATGGTAAGGGACTCTTTCCTAAGAGACCCATATGGGGGGAATATTGAAAAAGTTAAAGATGATTACTGGCCTTTCGGATGCATTTAGTTTTTCATATCCAACAAATGGATATAGATATCTACTAGGAATATAGATAAATAAGGGATAAATATATAATATAGTATAATAGAAATGTATTAGTAAATGTGGTGAAATATTCTAAGTTGTGGTTGGTTTCAGGATATGACGTGTAATTTGAAATGGAATCTGGTGTCCACAGTATTCTGAAATTATTGGTCTGAGCCACTGACTGGCTGTGCCACAAGGAGACAGGTTCGTTTTAAATGAACTGACCCTGATATTTCCAGACACCCCTAAGGCTCATTCAGCCAGCTTCTTCAGCCACTTTGTTGGCAGAGCACATTTTCCATAAGAAACAAGACGAAGTTTCTCATGGGGTAGATTTGGTGGGCATAAAGCTACTACATAACCTTGTTCTGATTCCATGAGGGTGGATTCTGAGGAAAGACGATTCGGGGTTATGGATCTCGTTCTTCTGTGTATACCTTTGTCAGCAACTTTCAGTCTTCCACATGTGTTTCCAAAGCAGGAGCACACTGCCTGCATGCCTAAGAGGGTCTTTGGACAGCCAAACTGTATATGATGGATTTTGCACCTTTCCAGTTAATCTCCTGAGTATAGAATTCTGAGCAGAGGAGGAGACACTGGGGGTTATTCTGGAATCCGCCTCCTCAGTGAAGAAGGACTCTTGTTTGTGAGAATATATGGGGCGTGGACTTCAAGTGTGAATAACTATTAATGAACTGAATAACATTTATAGAGTGTTTCTACTGCCGATTTCCTTTCTCTAATTATGGAATTCAACAGATTTTTTTCCCTGCTTCAGAGAGTATGTTCCAGAAGCCTTGGGCAGGTTATTTTTCCTGAGACCTTCAGTTTCACTGTCTGAAAAATGAAGATATTGGGCCCCATTGGACGACATGGTCTTTGAGATCTCCTCTCTAGTGGCCACTAATGAGCTTACAGCTAGTTAACTTTTAGGAGTGAATTCTTCTGTTTGAGTTAAAGAAGGCACAGATAATTTATTGTTTCAATATTTTTTAGGGAAGCCAAGGAGAGAGAACTCTGTTCCTACCTAATTTCTTTATACTTTCCTCTACTGAAAAGGTTTATACAGTTTTGAGCTATCGGGGAGAATTGTTCCTCAGGCTTTCCAGAATCTTTGCAAACAAGAATTGAAAGGTTTTTTTGTGGAGGGAAGGCAACCAGAGAGTCTCAAGTGTAGCCCCAGGTGATGATTCCAAGTGTCACATCAGTTTAGGGGAGCTTAGCAGTGTTATAAATATGTGGGTAGAATGATGCTGCCAGAGTACCTTCCGCTTGGATGGTGAGGAAAAGCAAGGTGGCCACTTCCTCACGTATCAAGGACAGGTGGGGCCATGGAATTCCTGATATCCCAGCAGTCAGCCAAGCGCTGTGATGTGGCTTCATGAACGTTATGAGTTGAGTAGGAGCAGTGGTATATAGTGCTAAGTTCTGTTCTGTTTTGTTTTTCTGGTCATGGAGCCTCTCTGGAATTGCTTAGGTTCCTATATGTTTACTTTGGGTTGGTACCACTGGTTAATTTTCTCTTGGAAAGCAGGCGGGCATGCACACACTCATTCGTCCCACAGATCTTGTCAGGGCCAGACCTGTGCTGGGCCCTGGGGATGTAAGAACCAAAAGGAATATGGTACTCATCCTTTGAAGAGTGATTTTGAGTAGCCTGGGGCCCCGTCACTTTGAGAGAAGATAATTTTGTATGTTGGAGAGGAGAAAATGTGCATGATGTTTTTCATAGAAATTTTAGTTGGAGGCCACATGCTAACTGTAGGACTTGACCATTTTTAATGATGTTGATCCCTTACCCACAGAGCCCACAGGGTCATCATCAGTGCAAGGGGCTTATCACTAAGGACAGACGGACCAGTTATATTCCTTAATCTTGGATTTTTCTTGAAAAGTTTATAGTAAAATACCCAAATCAGAAAAATGAAACTAAAAAACTCATGATGTCATAGGACAGGAAGGCTACTAAGATCATTTTGAACCATGGAACCATAGAATCTTTGCGCTGGAAGAGAACTTGCTGATCATCTAGTCCTGAGATTCCCCAGCCAGGACCACATGAAAGGCTCATAAAGGCAGGTGGCTTATAGGCAGAGACTGAAAATACCTAGAGACCACTTGTGACAGGGTTTCCATCCTCCACACTCTTGTCATTTTGGACCAGATCATTCTTTCTTATGGGGGTTTTCCTGTGCGTTGTAGGATGTTTAGCAGCATCCCTGGCCTCTACGCATTAGATACCAGTAGCACCGCTCCCCCCGGCCCCACCCAGTTGTGAGAACCAAAAGTGTCTCCAGATATCCCTGGGCTGGGGTCTGGGGGGGTAAGATTGCCCCTGGTTGGGACCACTGCTCTGTGACAACATAAGATTAGTAGAAGAATCTAACTCTCATAACCAATCTTTTTATGTTTGATTGGAATCTTATCACTCACAAGCTCTGCTTCATTCATTCATTTGTTCATTCATTCAGCACATTTGCTGAGTACCCATTGTGTGAACTGTCCCCAGTGCTGAAGATATCAGTGTAAATAGACAGGTGTGGGCTTGCTATCAGGGTGCCTGTGTTCTAGCAGAGGGAGATAGAGCACAAACAAACAGGTATCATAGCAACAATGAAGGAACTTGCAAGGCAGCGTCATGTGGTAAGAGAAAGTCAGCATGGTCAGAGCTGTGGATAGGGGCTCGATTTCATGGGGATGGGGAGAGCGGGCTAATATTAGATGGAGTTGTGAGAAAGCCCCTTGGAGGATAGAACCTTTGAGCCCAGAATTGCATGAGGAGGAGTCAGTCATGACGAAACTAGGCATTTATTTGTCTCTGAATAATAATAAAAAGTGAGAGATGAATTAAGTCAGAAAAAAATCTTTCAAAATATGAGAAGAAAATTTTGTAACACACTCCTTTGTACAAAAAGGTTGACTGGCATAATCTCATCTCTTCATTTAGTGAAATGATTCAAGTAAGGGCTTCGAAAGACTTGTTCAAGGTGAAGGTGGCAGGTGGAGCCATCACACCTGCTGGGAATAAATTATTTTACTTGCTGGAGAGGCATTTCTGTATCCTTGTCTTTTTTTTTTTTTTTTTTTTTTTTGAGCAGCCCAATAGTGAATAAGCTGAAAGACCTAAGTTTGTTGGGCAAAGTGAGATTTTCATTAAGGATTTATGGAACGTGGGGCTTGGCCAAGTACCTGAGCCACTGTAGTGTTTTCACATGGTGATAAATCCTACTGTTATGTTGGCAGACAAATGTCTTAACTTTCTGCTAAGAAGTTCTTGAGGTGCAGTGATTTTTAGGAGTAAACTTACTTGCTGAGAGTGGATTGGAGACTGCAAGAGAAAAGGAATTCTTTAGCTATCGTGTAAAATAAAATATTCCTAATTCTTGGGTATATGCCAGTTCCATACATAAGGACATAGGGTGTTTTTCCTGTTTTCTTGGATCGGGGTAGGAGAACCAATGGATCTCAGTGGGCAGTGCCTTCTGCTATAGGTGGAGGCCAAGAGGAGAAAAAAAAAAAATCACAATCTTCTTGAATAGGAGGACTTCACAGTGGTCACGATTCCTGATTCACACAAGCCCAGCCGTTGTTTACCTTTCCAGAAAGCAGTCTGCTTAGGGCTTTCAGCCTGAGGGGGTAGTTAGATCAGGAACCATGGAGTGGCTATATTTTGTCAAATATAAGAAATTGAACTGGAAAGGTTACTGCATCAGGGCCTTGTGTGCCACAGATATAGGCAGACTCGGGACAATTCTCATTTAAAGGAAGTGACTTGTCTGAATTTTCTGAGCACACCGTGAGCACAAGGCAAAGAACAAATCTCAGAGGGATTAGATTGGGACTTTTGTGGGCTTTTCCTCAAATAAAAGAGGTTCTTCTGGCAAAACTTTCTTATACTTTCACCAGCCCTGGATCCTTTCGTTTTATTTTTTGTTTTTTTTTCCTCTCAGAAGGTAATAGAGAGCAAGGTGAGTTGTTCGAATGGTTTCTGGATTCATTCACTAAAACTGTAGAATTTAGACGTGGTGGGGTTGGCCAGACCTTCTGTGCCAGGCACAGACCTGGCTGTGAAGACATGCCCAAGGCCTGTGGTCAGCGAAGCCTTCAGACCCACAGAGGAGCTACTCAACGCGTGGTTTGGTCTTTCACGATATGGAGGATGCCTTTGACTGGAGCTTCTGCGTCTTAATCAGTTCTGTAATGAAGACCCAGCAGCATATCTGCAACTTCCCTTTAATTTTACAATTTTTATAATGAGAGTTCTTGTAGTGTGAAAAGTGTCTGTGGAAACCCAGCCAGCATGCTGAAGAGCCTACAAAGGAATACAGCGATTTTCTGTCTCTGCCGTTGGGGTGAGGTTTGGCTCTAGAGGAGAGAAATCGGGTCTCTCTTGATCTCCAGGCTCGGGCAAGAATGGCTTCAAAGTTTCCAAGGAATTTCCTGATGGACCCACGACATTTCAGAGAATTCATTCAACCCTAAGAGTGGTTTTCGCTCATTTGGAAGAACAAAATGAGCTGGGATCTCATTTGTCTTGGTTGCCTTTTGAGAATTTTAGCATGTGGAGGCGTCTTCATTTTGTTTTGTTTCTCAAGGAGAATATTGTCAGGACGCTTCTCAGAATTGGACTTATCTGGTGAACTACAGGTTCCCCTTCACAGACAATGAAGTCTAAAGCTCCTGAGATACCACCCTGCTTCCTCCCTTTCTTTTCTAGTCCCTTCTCTCCTCTTTTATCTCCTTATTCAAATCACACGCTTCCTTTTCTAAGGACAGGAGAGCTGGCAGGCTGCCTATTGGCCTGTTGGCCTCAATTAGCCTTATATCATTGCAAAGGAATGCATGAATTCTCCAGAAGGTATGTACTATCTCTTTCTGTATTAGACGCTCACTACCTGCGTTCATAACAGGTCACTCAGCCAGAATGGCTTCTTGTTTACATATCTGATATTTTTTTGGTCATTTGGATTAGATCATCTCATTTTAATAATGATCCCCGAGGTTATCTGTTATGAAATATTACTCCAACATGCTCTGTAAAACTTGATTCAGGAAAACAAAGCTAAAATAAGAGAACCTGAAGGATAGCATCCTTGGCCGCAAGGTGACTGGGGTTATTGATCTGCAGATTGCCTGCTTCAGACTCTGTCCCAGAGATGGAACAGAGGCCACACATGGGCATTGGCAGGACGCAGGCTCGCGTGGTATTTCTCTGCTACTATTTAAATTCAGTCTCATCTTGGGGGTTACATATGTGATTGCAAATTAATCCTTTCTCTTCTGAAAATTTGGTTTTGAAGAACAGCTGTGTCTCCCTTCTGAATTCCTTAATTATTTATCCTCCCTGATATGTTAAACCTTTCATTAGTGTGGTGAATTGCCAAGAGTACACAGAACTGCTTAGATCATGTAGCAAACAGTATAAACATTGGATAGGACATTTGAAGACACCACATGGTGAGCCAGGATCTATAGTTGTACCAAATGTTGTGGGATCAATGTAGGTATCTTGTTGTTGGAAGTTCTTTGTTGGTTTATTTTGTTGGCTTATTTTTTTTTAATCACTATAACATGGGAAGAGTATGTATGTCATTTGTACTTATTCAAAAGTGTTCTAACAGAAGTGTTAAATTTGGAGGGCACATGCCCCTATCTGAGTTCAAATTAAATCAAGAAAATTAATTATTTCATATATACGTACACGTATGTATGTATATATGTATGTGCAGAGGACAGGCACCCTGTGATACATGTGTTTGCATATATATGCATGCCTGTGTGTGTATATCTACAGTCTGTATTTGCATTTGTAAGTGTGATTCCATAACTACTGTTCCTTTTCCTGAAAGGAGATTTCTACCTCCATTTCTTGATCCAGTCCTGTTTGGAAAGATGCTTTAAATGATTTTTAAGTTAGAATTCCCACTTCGACCATGACAAGAGTAAATGATAAGCAGTGATGTACAACACGTCTTGTTGCTGAGAGTAGCAACCCACACTCACAAGTGGATTAGTGATTTTTTTTTTCCCCTCATTTTTCATCCTAAGCATGAAAATTCTTCTTTCCTCCCAAACCACGTTCCTGGGGCTTGAAATAAGAGATGTTAACTTCCCAACACACCCCGCAGCTCTTTGACCTCATCATAGCAACAGTTTCCGATCTCAAATACATTTGTAGAATGATCTTTAAGTTCCTGATTTTTCTGTCTTTCTAGCTGAACGGTGCCGAAGTTTATGCATTCCACTAACTGATAATTGGTTTTTCCAATCATGGGAAAGGAAAGTAAGAAAAGCACAGACAATAGGTGCTCACTAAAGCCTTTTCTTAGAATTGTGATTCAAGAGAACCGAGGAGTTCAGTGTCTTACAAATGAAACTAGGTTTCTGGAGTGGACATAGGAAAAGCATCTTACGGTGTTTCTGGTTCTATTTCTCAAAGGCTTTGAAGCTTATAATTAGTTGCTCTTGAATCCCTGTGGCTGTGGTGCTTCACAGCTTTATTTCTGGTCTGCAGTCCTTCAGTCAGAGAACAGGGTAGGTCCAGGCAAGGCCTGCACCTTTTCATTTGGACACTTCCCGGAGACAGTTGGGATTTTGACTTGAAGACCGTGTTCGTGCTCCATGCAATCCTGGAGAACAGTGCTCGCCGAGGTGACCCAGGTGAGGGTTGTGGTGGCAGGATTGTAGGAGTGCCCTCAAACACCCAGGGCGCCTCCCTTCTCCCCTCCTGTCTGGGCAGTGAGTGGGGAGGGCACATGACGAACCTGTGGATTGTCCCCTTTCACCTTCACAGGAGGAAAATGGAGGCATAATGGATCTCTGAAATTGTGAACACAGAAAGTGGGTGGGCAGACGGTAGAAATTAAAATTGGTGGGTTTTTTTAAGTTGAAGTGTAGTTGATTTACAGTGCTGTGTTACTTTACGTTTTTTAAATTTATTTTTTAATTTTTTGGCCACACCGCATGGCATGTGGGATCTTAAGTTCCCGGACCAGGGGTTGAACCTGCGCCCCCTGCAGTGGAAGTGCAGAGTCCTAACCACTGGACCGCGAGGGAATTCCCTGTGTTACTTTCTGAAGTATAGCAAAGTGATTCAATTATATATATAGATCTACTTATCTATCTATCTTTTTTTAGATTCTTTTTCCGTCATAGTTTATTACAAGATATTGAACATAGTTCCCTGTGCTATACAGTAGGACCTTGTCATCTTTTTTTTATATATAGTAGTTTGATTCTGTTAATCCCAAACTCCTAATTTATCCCTCCCTCCCCCTTCCCTCTTTGGTAACCATAGGTTTGTTTCCTATGTCGGGGAGTCTGTTTCTGTTTTGAAAATAGGTTCAAAATTGGTGTTTTTAAGATTGAGGAAGAGCAGCTGGTGGCCATTCTCTCCCTTTCCCCCTTCTCAGCTGTATATTCCCAATCCTTAACAAGATCTCTGGATTTTCTTTAAATATGTCTTCAAGAGTTTGTCCAATATGGAAAGTAGGGTTTGGGGTTTCCCATCAAAACCCCACCTCTTGAAAACTCTAGACTTATCCATGTAAACTGCACAGACCAACACGTGGCAATCAGTAGTGCAGAGTCGTGGATAATTAGTATGGTCGTCTAGAGGTTTCACATTAGGAGGACTAACCACATTAGGTGCTAGCTTATTTGGGAACGAATCCATTTTTCATCTGCCTGCCAAGGCCTCATCATGGGTGGTGTGAGTCTAGTCGTCCGATGCCTGTTTGACCTTGAGGGGCCTGGAGATACTGCATTGGGAGTAGGAGATGGGGCCGGTGGGGGGGGGACACGCTTGTTTGATTTGTAGATTCATCTAATGACCTTTTGAAATAGCATTTCTTTCAGTTAGTTCAGAAGCTTCCTCTTCGGCTTTTGATTTTGCTGATTTGGCCAGTGGGGAAAAAAAATACTGCTAATCTCATTATGGCAGTAGAATTTTTAAATAAAGTAAATAGATAGGAGATCAAGGCTTTTAACTTGAAATCGTCATTTGGTAGCAGCTCAGTGTCTGGTGTAGCCTTTTAGGGTTGCTGTTCTTTCTCGGTTGATGAAACAGTCAAATATGCAAGAGAGTATTTCTCATCTTTGTTCCCATCTTTGTTGTTGGTTTCTCAGAGGATTACCATCTGCTGCAAAAACATCCTCGAGTTGATGGATGGGTCATCCTCAGGTCCAGCTTTCTTTGTCTCTCTCCTCCCCTGTTCTGTCTCCGCCTCCCTCCTCTCACTTTTTGCCCATGTGTACGTCCTCAGTCTCATAAACACATCAAGTTTCTGTGTCTTTGATTGTTTAGGCCATGCAGGCAATTTCTGTTTTCTTCTGTCAGCGTCTCCAGGAGCAATGTGTGCACAAAGACAAAATGGCTTTCAGAGGAGGCTACGTCCTCATTTGAGGACTCGGTGCAGACATCCAATTGAAGGCCATTCAGTGGTAACCAGACACTGGTTCTCTGGGCAGCCTGGAGATTAACCTCTTCTAAGGCTCTGTGCTATTTTTGAGGTAGAGTCTGCAACAACATTAAAGCTAGAACCTATTAGGAAATCACTTTCATCATCTCTTCTTTTTCCAAATCAGTGGCTTTTTTTTTTTTTTCCTGATCTCCTAACCCTTTAATCTCCTTTGTAGCAGAACAAGGAGACCGTTGGTTTGTTTGCATCCAGCGAAGTTTGAATCCTTGCTAAGAGCTTCGGAAGACACCAAGATATTAGAGAACCGTGCAGAGAGATGAATTTCATCTCGGGGTGGATGACTTAATGCCAAAGGTGCCCTGCTTTCCTTGGGCAGAACTGTCATTTTTTTGGTGGATGTTGTGCGAACTAGGCTCAAACTTTCCAAAAGACACACAGCAGAAAGCCTTTTGTTGCATTATTTCTAAAGGCTTGAAGTTTTGAAGGGAAGAGATTTTGTTTTGCTCTCGGCTACACAATGGAGCTTTCAGAGAACCTCTTTTAAAAGGAATAGCTACAGCCTTTGTGTTGAAGGGTGTGCCTGTTGGCAGGGTCTGCTCATGCAGACAGACTGGCTGGTGATTAACAAAGGTCATTAGACTTTGGAATCTGGCAAGCAGAGTCGGATGGTATGTCTTCTGTGTGTGGAAGGACGACTCCCAAGAAGCCAAGGCATTCTGGAGGTTCCCCCCTCCAGCCCACCCCCAAAGGCAGCTGGAGAACAGGGTCTGGTCCAGGAACGTCCTGCGGTAACCAGGGCTGTGCTGGGATGAACGAACTAGCCCATCAGGCATGGGATAAAAGAACCTTCGGAGATCCTGGTGAATGACATTTGAGGAGGAGAGAGGTGCTGCTTTTTCGGGAAGGAGTGAAAACAGTTCCTCCTTTGTTGGGAGGAGGAGGGCAGAGGAGGGGCCCAGGCTGCTCCTCTCCTGTTGCCTCGGCCCGGCAGCCTGGCAGCATCCATCCCAGAGAAGCCATGTTGTGCTCAGAAGGGAGGCTCTGAGCTAAAATGGCCGCTCCTAAAGCTCAGAGGACTAGGGCAGCTTAGTGAGACTTAGAGCTCCAGTGACGCAGGAGCTCCTATCTCTTGAAAGTGTGATAAACACATTCAGCAGAGCTGTGGCTTGTTTGGCTGAGATGAAAGGACTAAGCTGGGGGGATGGGGAGCGCACACTGGATGATCTGCCTTTTTGCCGTGAAGTGTTCTAAATGCAGGAGTCGTCTGCACTATGGAAAAATTTGTGTTCAGGTCTAATGGGCTGTGCGAAAAGGAGAAGTGGGGTGGGGCCTCGGTGACGGCTGTAATTTGATCCAGAGCTGATAGCAACCTCTTCCACACAATTTGGGTTGGTGCAGAGACAGAAAAGCTGGTGTGGCTGGGAATATGGAGGCTGAGTTAGCTGACAGGGACTCTGGTGCACAGTTCAGGGTTTATTGAAAAAAAGGAGAAATTGCTGGGTGAAAGGGGAGAAGGTAAATCTCTGTGTGTCTCACTCTGCAAGCTCAGGCTGTCCAGAGCTGGACTTGCCAGGAGTTATTTTCACAGGAGCATTCTTTCAGAGAAAATCCTCCTGCCCTAGCTCCTTTCACTGCATTGACAGATTTCTCCACTGTATTCTTCCTGCAGAAATCATTGATCTTTTACAATAAAAGTATAGAAAGTTGCTGTACGATCAAAGTATCGAAAGATTTGGCTTGTGGCTTTTGTTCTTGGACATCTGGTTCTAGATTACAGTGACTCAGTAGAGTTTGCTATGAGCTCAGTGAAGTAACTCAGTCATTAAGATAATAACTGGGTATCTCAACTTAAGATAGGAAGGCGTATGCCTTCTCATACATTTTTAACTTCTTGATGGTGGGCCGCTCCATTGAGTTCGTGTGAAGCTATCTGTATCTTTCAATCACACAGTAAATAGCAGGACAGAGGCAGCCGGGCAAGTTTTACTTTATTCTGAATCAGGTTCACTGCTTGTTATGGCCAAGTATGCACTCCACATTTGTAAAGGGGAGAAGTAGAAAAAGAGAAAGTCCTGCCTTAGAAGCCCTTCTTCCAAACCACGTGCATTTCTGTTGCCTTAGTGTAAATCGAGGTACCGAGGTGCAACCTGAAACTAGAAACTGGATTGTCATCTAAAGTTGGTTGTTTAAGAATCTCTTGAGAAATATTTTATGACCTAATTAGATTGGAGAAGCTGTTAGGTTATAATTGGTAGGTAGTAAAAAGCAAATAACCATTTAGCTCATGAAAAAAAAAAATAAACCGTTTAAAGAAGGGAAGAAGGAGGTGTACCGCAATATCAGTTAAGAGAGTAGAAGAATAAAAAGGTA
Organism: Delphinapterus leucas; assembly: GCF_059928025.1. Lineage (NCBI taxonomy): Eukaryota > Metazoa > Chordata > Mammalia > Artiodactyla > Monodontidae > Delphinapterus > Delphinapterus leucas. Next base: position 99,022,658 of record NC_143134.1, read on the forward strand.
CAATAAAAGCTTTTCCTACTGCCACTCAGAGATTCAGTACTGTTTCACCGTTTGGTGATAAAACATCAATGTTTTATAGTATTAAAACAGCTAATGAAGAGTGAAGTTTGTCCTTTCTTCTGTATGGGCCACCTCTTTACTTCTGAGAAGATTCTGGTTCAAAAATAAAACTGGTCCCAGCCGGAATCAAAGTCAGTATTAACCTACCAAGAAATCTGAATTCAGTCAAGAAATTCAGAAACTACTAAAACTTTTGAAGTATTAGGGGTTTCTTTGGCACATGGCACTTGCAGATACATCAAGCTAGAAAGAGTTTGCCTGGTTTTTTCCCCCCTTCTTTGAAGTTAGGAAGTCAAGGACACCATCCCTATTATGTCTGATTTCCTTTCTTTGGCCAGTGTTCCATCTGACAAAGTCCAGTGAGAGGAAATGGCCGATATTGGAATTTCTTCCATTAATGGACTTGTAGCCCCAGCAGCTTGGGGTACGCGACGAGCGCAGGCCTTAAGGTGTTTCGTCTGCCTTCTGCCACCGCAGGTTCCTAATGTGAGAGGGTAGACCCAGATGATGGAGGTGCTTCAGTGCGATGGCTGTGACTTTAGAGCCCCGTCTTATGAAGATCTCAAGGCGCATATCCAGGATGTCCACACGGCATTTCTGCAGCCGACGGACGTTGCCGAAGACAATGCGAATGAGCCGCGATCTGGGTCCATGAATGCCAGTAACCAGACAGAGGTGGAGTTTTCGTCTATAAAGGATGAATTTGTGATTGCAGAGGACTTATCAGGTAAATCTGTCCTAGGCTCGGCATATCTGATGTATTTCACCGCCCTCATCTATTTTGAGCCTGTAGCCGTGGTTCTTTTTTTTTGGACAGGAGAGTAGGACTTATTGGTGGGCGTGAGTAAGGAGGGGACGGTGCCAAGGCTGTCATGAGTGCAGGGTCCGCCGCTTGTCCAGAGGGCCAGGATTACAGATGTGTTTGACCTCACAGCCATCCGGGATGAGCTGCTTTTCTGCCACCTTGTTTTCAAATTCATCTGCATTAAACTTAGTAAATGCCCACTTCTTGGAGATGTGGCTCTTCTGGTGGCCAGGGAACTTGAACTTGGCCCTGTGGAGGGCCTTAATCACATGCTCCTTGTTCTGCAGTCTGGTGCGGATGGACCTTATGACTTGGCCAGCGTGGACCCTGGCCACTGTGCCCTGGGGCTTTTCAAAGGCACCGCACATACCTGTCTGGAGCCTAGATTGGGCACAACATGCCAGTCATGAATGTCCACTGGAAAGGGCTGTCTCCAAGGTCCCTTAAGGCAACCAGTACAGGCAACAGGCTACATACACTACCGAGGAGCCTGTAGCCGTGGTTCTTGACATGCACGGTTCCTACAGAGTTTCTTTTTTTTTGGCCACGCTGCAAGGCTTGTGGGATCTTTAAAGGTTCCCCAACCAGGGATTGAACCTGGGCCACGGCAGTGGAAAAACGCTGAGTCCTAACCACTGGACCACCAGGGAATTCCCACTTGTGAGCCATTTTTGTGGTTTGGGCATCACGTTTCTCTTCTTAAGTAGCCCAGGTTATTGTTCTTTCAGCTTCCTCTGTTTCTTAGCTTCCTTTCAGTTTGGAGCACAGGGTAGTATCTTGGAAAGTTCTAGAATGAATATTGCAGTTTGTGAAACTTGCATTTTCATAGCTCTGTGGCACATGAATCGAGATGTGGAGACTCCTGCACCTGAAGCCGAGCACTGCCTTCCGTCCGTGAGAAGCAACGTGTTTATGTTCGTTAATGCTTCGTTAATACTCTTCAGGGCCTCATCTTGAGATGTTAGGCTTTTTGAATGTGATGTTTATTAATGAAGGATAATTGAGAAGAAAATGGATTTGCATGATTGAATTTCTTGACTCGCTTTTGCTATGCTTTTCTCTTCCCACTTACCTTATGCCTTCTCTTTAGGTCAAAATGCAACGGCATTGGGGACCGGAAGTTACTATGGCCATAGTCCAGGATATTACGGTCAGCATATTGCCTCTAATCCCAAACCAACAAACAAGTTTTTTCAATGCAAGTTCTGCGTACGCTACTTCAGGTCAAAAAACCTCCTCATTGAACACACTAGGAAGGTCCACGGGGCTCAAGCTGAAGGGAGTTCGGCGGGACCTCCTGTTCCAGGATCCTTAAATTATAATATCATGATGCACGAGGGATTCGGAAAGGTCTTCTCTTGCCAGTTTTGCACATACAAGTCACCAAGGAGGGCAAGAATAATTAAGCATCAGAAGATGTATCACAAAAACAATTTGAAGGAGACCACTGCTCCTCCCCCTGCCCCTGCTCCGATGCCAGACCCAGTGGTCCCACCCGTGTCCCTGCAGGACCCCTGCAAGGAGCTGCCGGCGGAGGTCGTGGAGCGCAGCATCCTAGAATCGATGGTCAAGCCTCTGACCAAGTCTCGAGGCAACTTCTGCTGTGAGTGGTGCAGCTATCAGACCCCCCGCCGGGAACGCTGGTGTGACCACATGATGAAGAAACACCGCAGCATGGTCAAGATCCTGTCCAGTCTCAGGCAGCAGCAAGAAGGGACTAATCTGCCTGATGTGCAGAACAAGAACGCTCCCAGCCCCACGTCTAACTCCACCTATCTGTCTGTGAATGCTGCCAGCCGGGAGCTACCCAACACTAACGTCTCCACCTTCAGGGGCTCCATCGGCAACTCCATCATGAGACCCAATTCTTCTTCCGCTTCCAAGTTTTCGCCCATGTCTTACCCTCAGATGAAGCCGAAGTCACCTCACAATTCTGGCCTCGTCAACTTGGCGGAGAGATCCCGTTACGGGATGACTGACATGACCAATTCTTCTGCCGACCTGGAAACTAACAGCATGCTGAATGACTCTAGTTCCGACGAAGAGTTAAATGAAATAGACAGTGAGAATGGCTTAACTGCTCTGGATCATCAGACAGCAGGCATGTCCGCGGAGCAGCTGATGGGCTCAGAGGGCAACAAATTATTGGAGACCAAGGGGATCCCATTTAGAAGATTCATGAACAGGTTCCAGTGCCCCTTTTGTCCGTTCCTCACCATGCACCGACGTAGCATCTCCCGTCACATAGAAAACATCCACTTATCCGGAAAGACAGCCGTCTACAAATGTGATGAATGTCCATTTACTTGCAAGAGCTCGTTAAAACTTGGGGCTCACAAACAGTGTCACACGGGTACAACGTCAGACTGGGATGCCGTGAATTCCCAGAGTGAAAGCATCGCCTCTCCGCTGCACGAAGGTGTCGTGTCTTACGAGAGCTCGAGCATCAATGGGAGAAAGGCGGGGGTCGTGCTGGAGCCCCTGCAGCAGCAGCAGCAACAGCCGCCCCCGCCGCCGCCGCCGCCGCCCCCGCCTCCGTCACAGCCTCAGCCGCCGCAGCTGCAGCCGCCCCCGCCCCCGCCGCCCGCGCAGGCCCCGCCCCTGCACCCCTACAAGTGCACCATGTGTAATTACTCCACCACGACGCTGAAAGGGCTGAGGGTGCATCAGCAGCACAAACACTCCTTCTGCGACAACTTGCCAAAATTCGAGGGGCAGCCCTCCAGCCTGCCAGCGGACGGCGAGACAGACAGCCACCCCTCTTCCAGCAACACTGTGAAGAAAAGTCAGACCTCAATTCTTGGGCTGTCCTCCAAGAACAATTTTGTAGCTAAGGCCTCTAGGAAACTCGCTAATGACTTTCCTCTCGACTTATCGCCCGTGAAGAAGAGGACCCGGATTGACGAGATAGCGAGCAACCTGCAGAGCAGAATTAACCAAACCAAACAGCAGGAAGATGCGGTGATCAACGTGGAGGATGACGAGGAGGAGGAGGAAGACAACGAGGTGGAGATCGAGGTGGAGCTGGACCGGGAAGAAGAGCCACCGGAGCCCGTCCTGGAGGTGCCCACGTCCTTCTCAGCGCAGCAGATCTGGGCGAGAGACGCCCCTGAGCCCCAGAAGGAGCCCAACTTCAGAACTGTCACCCACGATTACAATGCCACCAACGGGGCTGAGATAGAGCTCACCCTTTCGGAAGACGAAGAGGATTATTATGGCTCCTCCACGAACATGAAAGATCACCAGGTTTCCAGCGCTGCTCTGCTCAACACCCAGACTCCTATCTACGGAACTGAGCACGGTAATGAAAACGCGGACTTTAGCGACTCGGGAAGGCTTTATTATTGCAAACACTGTGACTTTAACAACAAATCTGCCCGGAGCGTCAGCACCCACTACCAGCGCATGCACCCGTACATTAAATTCAGCTTCAGGTACATCTTGGACCCCAACGATCACAGTGCAGTGTACAGGTGCCTGGAGTGCTACATCGATTACACCAACTTCGAAGACCTGCAGCAGCATTATGGCGAACACCACCCAGAAGCCATGAACGTCCTCAACTTCGACCACTCGGACCTGATCTACCGGTGTCGGTTTTGTTCCTACACGAGCCCCAACGTCCGAAGCCTGATGCCGCACTACCAGAGAATGCACCCCACCGTCAAGATTAACAATGCGATGATATTTTCGAGCTACGTGGTGGAGCAGCAGGAGGGGCCGAACACGGAGTCCCAGACGCTGAGGGAGATCCTGAATTCGGCTCCCAAGAACATGGCCGCGTCCGCTGCCGTGGCCCGTGGCGGCGGGGTGCCAGCTCCGTTCCCTAAGAACACCCCTTCCAAGACCTTTCCTCCAGAATGTGAAAATCAGAAGGACCCCTCGGTCAGCACCGTTGTCGTGTACGATTGTGACGTTTGCTCCTTCGCGAGCCCCAACATGCACTCTGTGTTGGTTCATTATCAGAAGAAACACCCGGAAGAAAAGGCCTCCTACTTTAGGATCCAGAAAACCATGCGAATGGTGTCTGTGGACAGGGGCTCTGCCCTTTCTCGGTTGTCATTTGAGGTGGGTGCTCCAGTGTCTCCCAAAATATCCGCCATGGGTTCCCCACCCCCCCCACCGCCCCCGCCACCAGACCTCGGTACCGAGCTTTACTACTGCAAACACTGCTCCTACAGCAATCGGTCAGTTGTGGGAGTCCTTGTCCACTACCAGAAAAGACACCCAGAGATAAAGGTTACCGCCAAATATATCAGACAGGCTCCTCCCACAGCCGCAATGACGCGAGGGGCCGATGGGCCCCAAGGCTCCCCCCGGGCACCGGCCCCCAGGCAGCAGCTCAGCCGGAGCGGCTCCGAGAGAGACGGCCCTCCCGCGGAGAGTGAGATGTTCTTCTGCCAGCACTGTGATTACGGGAACCGCACGGTCAAAGGTGTCCTCATCCATTATCAGAAGAAGCACCGAGACTTCAAGGCCAACGCGGACGTGATCCGGCAGCACACGGCCACCATCCGAAGCCTCTGCGACCGTAACCAGAAGAAGCCTGCCGGTTGCGTGCTGGTCCCCCCCTCGAACGTGGAGCGGGACAGAACGAAACTCCGGGCGCTCAAGTGTCGTCAGTGCTCGTACACCTCCCCCTACTTTTACGCCCTGAGGAAGCATATCAAGAAAGACCACCCCGCCCTGAAGGCCACGGTCACGTCCATCATGCGGTGGGCATTTCTGGATGGCTTGATAGAAGCTGGCTACCACTGCGAGTGGTGCATCTATTCCCACACAGATCCCAACGGTTTGCTCCTCCATTACCAGAGGAGGCATCCCGAGCATTACGTTGATTATACGTACATGGCCACCAAGCTCTGGGCTGGGCCAGACCCATCCCCTCCCTCTCTCACGATGCCAGCTGAAGCCAAAACGTACAGATGCCGAGACTGTGTTTTTGAGGCCGTCTCCATCTGGGACATCACCAATCACTACCAAGCGTTCCACCCCTGGGCCATGAATGGGGACGAGTCCGTGCTGCTGGATATCATCAAGGAGAAAGATGCTGTCGAGAATCCCATCCCGGCGCCTGAAGAGCTCGTGGGCCCTGTGAATTGTGAAAACAGTATGCCTGCCCCGCTCCCCGAGCAGGAAGCTGAATGCCCCGAGGATGCCAGGCTTTCCCCAGAGAAGAGCCTCCAGCTAGCGTCAGCCAACCCCGCCATCTCCTCTACCCCGTACCAGTGCACCGTGTGCCAGTCTGAGTATAACAACCTGCACGGCCTTCTGACCCATTATGGGAAGAAGCACCCAGGCATGAAAGTGAAGGCTGCTGACTTTGCCCAGGATATCGACATCAACCCGGGCGCCGTCTACAAATGCAGGCATTGCCCCTACATCAACACCCGCATCCACGGCGTCCTGACCCACTACCAGAAGCGACACCCGTCCATCAAGGTGACTGCCGAGGACTTCGTGCACGACGTGGAGCAGTCCGCCGACATAGCCCAGAACGACGTGGAGGAGACGAGCAGGATCTTCAAGCAAGGGTACGGCGCCTACCGCTGCAAACTGTGTCCCTACACGCACGGCACTTTGGAGAAGCTCAAAATCCACTACGAGAAGTACCACAACCAGCCTGAGTTCGATGTCTTTTCCCAGTCTCCCCCGAAGCTGCCCGTGACCCTCGCGCCCGAGATAACCACTGAAGTGAGCCCCTCCCAAGTCTCCGTGACCGAGGACGAGGTGGGAGAGGAGCCCGTGTCCACGTCTCACTTCGCTACCTCGCACCTGGTGTCCCACACTGTGTTCCGGTGCCAGCTCTGCAAGTACTTCTGCTCCACGCGGAAGGGCATAGCCCGGCACTACCGCATCAAGCACAACAACGTACGCGCCCAGCCTGAGGGCAAGAACAACCTCTTCAAGTGCGCCCTGTGTGCCTACACCAACCCCATCCGCAAAGGGCTGGCCGCCCACTACCAGAAGCGCCACGACATCGACGCCTACTACACCCACTGCCTGGCGGCCTCCAGGACCATCAGCGACAAGCCCAACAAGGTGATCATCCCGTCGCCGCCCAAGGACGACTCCCCGCAGCTCAGCGAGGAGCTCCGGCGCGCCGTGGAGAAGAAGAAGTGCTCCCTGTGCCCCTTCCAGTCCTTCAGCAAGAAGGGCATCGTGTCCCACTACATGAAGCGCCACCCGGGGGTGTTCCCCAAGAAGCAGCACGCCAGCAAGTTGGGGGGCTACTTCACCGCCGTCTACGCCGACGAGCACGAGAAGCCGGTGCTGATGGAAGAGGAGGAGAGAGGCGGCTTCGAGAAAGCCGAGGTGGAGGGGAGCGAAGGGCAGGAAATCGAGTGGCTCCCGTTCCGCTGCATCAAGTGCTTCAAGCTGTCCTTCAGCACGGCGGAGCTGCTGTGCATGCATTACACGGACCACCACAGCCGGGACCTCAAGAGGGACTTCGTCATCCTGGGCGGCGGCCCCCGCCCGCAGAGCTCCGCCTACCAGTGCAAGCACTGCGATAGCAAACTGCAAAGCACGGCGGAGCTGACCTCACACTTGAACATTCACAATGAGGAATTCCAGAAGCGTGCCAAACGTCAGGAGAGGAGGAAACAGCTTTTGAGCAAGCAGAAATATGCAGATGGTGCTTTTGCAGATTTCAAACAAGAGAGGGTAAGGATATGTTTTGCTTTCCCTTCCCCCAGGAGGCCTCTCATCACTGGTGCCCACATGCACGTCTTCGCTGCCAGCCAAACCGCTACGGGCTTCCTAGTGACTTAGCCTGCCAGAGAGCTCAATAAGTCAATTAAACATTTCGAGCTTGATTATCCCCCCCGCGTTCTACGCTCACCCTTCTCCCCGGCCCCCTCCCTCTCGCCCCTCCCAAGGTTCCCCAGGGGAGGGTCGGGTGGCTTTTCTGTATTTCTCTCTGCCAAGTAGCCTTATCCGAGGCCTAGTTACAGGACAACGCTCGCTCTCTTTCCCAAGGCAGTTGCGGGCCGTCTCTTGGTATCGTTAGCGCTTCTCAGCCATGTCTTGGTTTGCAGTGTTGGCTACAGGAACCTAACGTCTCCAGGAGTAGAGTTTTTTTTTTTTTCTTTTTCTTTTTTCTTTTTTGGTCAAGAAGTTCGCTAATGGCGTAGCTATGCGACGTTTCACCTGTGTAGTTGAAAAATTGGTTTGAAAACCAGATAACTTGGTGGCAGTGACAATGAGGCTTCAGCACCGAGATCTTCTCTCCTCACAAGTCGTAACCTGTTTGGGTTCTGGAGACTTCTCTCTCGCGCGCGCGCGTGCACAGTGGGCAGCGCGCCTCGCCCCTGACGAATCTGTTATGTAAAACTGCTCGCCGTGTTATCTCCCTTGGTTTTTAACCTGCTAATCTGCTTTAACGTAAAATCTGCTAGTAAGCTGCAAGAATAAATGCCGGCCATTGAGGGAGGGCTCGGAGTACTGATGGCTACCACTGTATTTTACCAGCCTTTTGGTCACTTAGAAGAGGTGCCAAAGATCAAGGAGAGGAAGGTGGTGGGCTACAAATGTAAATTCTGTGTGGAAGTGCATCCGACGCTCCGGGCCATCTGCAACCACCTGCGCAAGCACGTCCAGTACGGCAGTGTCCCGGCCGTGTCAGCCGCCGTGAAGGTGAGCACTGGGAAGGTCTGGATGAGGAGTCTTGTGTGTGAGCCCTTCGAGTTCCTAATTCACGCCGTTGCTCAGAGCCGCTCAGGAAAGGGCGACCCCAAATGTGGGCGTTTCTGAGTTATGCTGGGATCGGTCTGGCTTGTTTTGATTTCTTTACAGGTTGGATCCTCCTCATCTTCCGTGTTTCGACCCGGTTGCGTTTCGATCTGGTTCCCTTCCACGCGGATAGTCTGGTGGAAACAGAAGATCCGGGCCTCTCGGTACAGGAGGCCTTGGGTCTCCCTTCTATGCTGCATTTAGTGCCGTTAGGTGTTCGCTTTTGCAAGCGGCCCGGGCTCTTGAGAGGAGTCCAGTGGGTTCTGTTCCCATCCTCTTCTGCGCCTCCCACTGCCTGACTTCTTGCTGTTCTCGTCTGGCGACGGTGCAGAGAGCCCGGGAGAATCTGTCTTTTACTTCTTATCCTGGGTCCCCGGAGGAGCGTTCAGAAACGTTAAATCTAAAACCGAAAGCCTTCAGGTCACAGTTGGCCCTGTGAGCCCTTTGACCTGATTTGTCTCCTCCGCCCCCTCTCCCTCTGCGTTGCTGGCGAGCACCTTCTCTCTGCCCCCGACCAGTATTAGGCCACCTGGTTTGAAGCTCATAATCCTAAAATGAGCCACTGTTTCAGTGACCAAGCTGCCATCCCCACCTTCCAGGGTATTGCTAACCACTTAGCGTTGAGCAGAGAAGTCAGTTCAGGGCTCTGCTCTCTCTCTCCCGATACGTGAATGCATTTCTGTCATCGGCCCTTCTTGATCTTGAGTCCTGTCTTGCCGATGTGGCATGGAGGCGAAGCTTCCGCTCTTCCCATTGAAGACTGAAGCCTTGCGGCTGGCGGCACAGCAGTGAGTGGCACGGGGACAGCATCGGTCAGCTTCTTGCCCGCCACCAGGGTGTGTCCCAGCCTTGCGTCCCATAATTGCTCAAGGGAGACAGCGGCTCTTCCCGTGTAATCGGTAATCCGAAGGAGCCACCCCAAACCAGGCTAGGCTGCTTCTTAATTTTTTGAATTGATTGTACAGCAACCTTCAGTCAAGGGGTGATGTCACCGCCTGTGAGATGGGGATGAGCGTGGTGGCAGAGAGCTGGATCTTCCAGTTTCCTTCATTTCCCGAGGGTGTTCCAAGGCTCCCAAGTGCCCATACCACACCATTCTCCTTTTTCCCCTTCCTTCCTCTCTTCCTTTCTCTGAGCCAGTAACCCTAACCTGCTTTGTATCAGTTTCGGTAGGATCCCAATTTGAATTTTCTCTTTAAGATAGAAGGTAAGTGAGTGAACTGTCTTCAAAGTGGGAGAGCCGCTCCCTCACCTTTCCCAGACAGTAGCAACCTGTGTCCGGATATGTTGCCCTCACATCACCACCACTGCATGAAGGATGGCAGTTGGGTTTGCCCTCCCTCTAGGGGGAGCTGGAGAGGCAGGGGAGGAAGCCTTAACAGGAAATGCTTAACAGGAGTTTGGGAGAATGAAGGGAGAGGAGGAGAGCTGGGAGCAATGATGATGGATATTTATTTTGTTGGTGGGGCATGTGTGTGTGTGTGGTTCTCTTAGCAGGAGGCTGAAGACCCTTCCCACTTGTTCCTGGATGGACTGGAAGCAGCCAAAGATGCCAGTGGCGCCCTGGCGGACCGGGTGGATGGTGAACACTGCTTGCTTGATGGAATGTTGGAGGATGAAACCCGGCCGGGGGGATACCATTGTAGTCAATGTGACAGAGTCCTGATGTCCATGCAGGGGCTGCGTTCTCATGAGAGGAGCCATCTGGCCCTGGCCATGTTTACCCGCGAGGACAAGTACAGCTGCCAGTATTGCTCCTTTGTTTCTGCTTTCAGGCACAAGTAAGTGCTCACCGAGTGGGTGCAAGTGGTAACTGGAGGAGGTGGAAGGCAGGAGCGCTTGGAGGCGTCTGAAGGCCTCGCTCATGGTTCAGGCCTGCCGTTCAGTTGGCTGTGTTACCTTGAGCCTCTGTCACCCCACCTGTCAAATGGGGCTGAGAACAGGAGATTGTTTGCCTGACATCAGATTTGGCGAAATCGGGCATTTAGAAAAAAAATTGAAGTGTAGTTAATTTACAAGGTTGTGTTAATTTTAAGCGTACGGCAGAGTGATTCAGTTATACACACACACACACACACACACACACACACAATACATATACGCATTCTTTTTCAAACTCTTTTCCGTTCCAGGTTATTGCAAAATATCGAGTAGAGTTCCCTGTGCTATACAGTAGGTCCTTGTTGTTTACCTATTTTATATAAAGTCGTGCAGCGGTCCCCAACCTTTTTGGCACCAGGGACCAGTTTCTTGGAAGAGAGTTTTTTCCGCGGGGCGGGGGGGTTGGTTCAGACGGTAATGTGAGCGATGGGGAGTGGCGGATGAAGCTTGCTTCACTCGCTCCCCCGCCGCTCACTTTCTGCTGTGCGGCCTGCTTGGGGGACCCCTGAAGTAGTGTGTATCTGTTAATCCCAAACTCCTAATTCGGTCTCCCTGGCCCCCGCTATCCCCTTTGGTAACCGTAAGTTTGTTTTCTATGTCTGTAAGTCTATTTCTGTTTTGTAAATAAGTGCATCTGTGCCATGTTTTTTAGATTCCACATACAAGTGATATCATGTGGTGTTTGTCTTTCTGTGTCTGACTTACTTCGCTTAGTATGATCATCTCTAGGTCCATCCGTGTTGCAGCAAATGGCATTATTTCATTCTTTTTTATGACCTAGTGATACTCCGTTGTACACATGTGCCACATCTTCTTTATCCATTCGTCTGTCGATGCACATTTAGGCTGCTTCCATGTCCTAGCTATTGTAAATAGAGCTGCTGTGAACATTGGGGTGCATGTATCTCTTTGAATTAGAGTTTTCTAAATTGGGCATTTTCTTAAATGATAATTTTGGAGGTATTGCTGTGACTTACACAAGGAAAGACCAGAGGGTAGATGAGTTTACTGGTGCGTCTGTCGAACATTGATCCAGAACCTAACCATCATTTGAGGAAGTAAAGTTCCATTTGGGAAATTCTAAGCGGCTAAGGAGGTAAAATTAGGACTTTTAAACCCATGTGACCAAAGGGTCATTGCTTGGCATTTTTAAAAAGACCTGGAATGGTAAAGAAGTTTATCGATGCCAGAGAGGTGCCTGAGGTACAGGGTGGGTTGAGGAGACGGAGCTTCCTGCTACCTGGCACAGCTTTGAAATTGAAAATTTGGGTTTTTGTGTGAGGCTTTTCGGGGCGATAGGAAGAGGGATGGTTCTGAGAAGAAACAACCTTTTGTTGCCTTTCTCTCGCGACTGTATGAGAAAGAAATTTTTCAATAACGTGTTCTGCAGTCTTGGATGAAGGTGACTGATGGTGAGACTGACACGCTGTTTATTTTTATCATAATTGAAAATAAGTGATGGGCTGTTTGCTTCTTAAAAAAGATAAAGTGCTAGTTAGTGTCTGTTGAAAGGCAGGAAGGGGTGATGCTTCCACAGAGGTTAGGATGGGTTGCAAACTCTTTTATGATTATACAGAGCCTAGTATCCAATCTTTGTCATCAGATTCATGCCCTGGCCTCAAACTTGTGTAGTTCTCATCCGTTCGATAAGTATTTGTCGGACAGCAACTCTCAACGTTTTCTGACACACACAACCTCAATAAATCGTTGTGAATAAATATGCCCTGTTGTTGAGGCTTTGGGGGAATATAAAGATGAATAGGACATGGTCGGTGATCTCAGGGAACTTAGGGTCTAGTCGGGTTATAAGTAAAGCAAGCACGCAAATGACTTGGCAAAACAAGGCACATGTCTTTTAAAAAAAAAAGTATCAATAAAATGCAATGAAGTTTCAAAGAAGGGAGATGGTACATCTACTTTGGAAGAATCGGGAAGGTTTTATGGAACAGGGAGCACTGGAGCCAAGTCTTGAAGTAGGAAGACAGGACCTGCCATGTTTGGAAAGAACATGCAACGTGGAGGAAACGATGAGAGAGTAGGGCCCTGAGGAAGAGATCGATGCTTAGGAGGGACCAGCTGGCGGTCTAGTTGGACTAATTTTTAAGTGATATGTAAAGGAATAGTAGAAGGTAAAGTCTGAATACCTGAGTAGAGACTGCATTTGGGGGGTCTTTGAATGCAGAATTAGTGCTTTGTAATACACATTACTGGTAAAAGGAAGACTCTGAAACGAGTAAAGGCATCTTAATCACTAACATTTATTGAGCCTCACTGTGTGCCAGGCACTGTGCTACGTGCCTTCAAGTATTATCTCATTTTATTCTCAGAACAGCCCTATGAGGTATGGTCCCATATCATCTCCCTTTCCTAGATAAGGGAAGCGAGGCCTTTTAATACAGAGGGATTATGGAACTTGCCCAAGGCCACTCGGCTTATGAGTAATAGCTGGCATTTGATCTCAGGCAGTCTGACTCCATCGCTTGTGCTTTTGAGTTGGAAAAAAGATGGGGGAGACCAATTAGGAGGCAGTGATAGTAGCTGATCCACGAAGTTAGAATGGAAGTTTGGGAACAGTTGAGGGAAGGAGGATCTTCATGTCTTGGGAAAATTGGCTTACTGGAGGGGAAGAGGGACAGAGTACAGTACAAATGGCACGGAGGTTTCCAGGCCGGTTGACTGACAGCTTGGAAGGGTTCTTTCTACAAAGAAGGGAATGAAGAAGAGAATTTGTTTGGGATTTTAAAAAACTGACGTGTTTGTTTCAGGCTGGTTGAGTTTAAGATAGCTGAAGGACATTCAGCGGGTGGTGTCCTTAGGCAGTGTGGAAAGGGCTGCCTTGGAGCTTGGGAGAACGTTATGTATTTAAATGGTAAGCAGTACTGTTCCCATATGAGTTATTTAGAATGGAATCTAGTTCTCCGGGGCATTGATAACAAATTAAATTAGAACATCTTCCCACACCTCGTTTGGTAGATTTATTATTTTTTTAGAGTAGTAATTATTATGAAATACTGGGAAATTATAATTAAATCATTTCTTTATAAGTTGCTTCTGGAATACGGATGTACAGCAAACATGGTTTTATCAGAAGGCATGGCCAGCCTTTGGATCACATGATTTCCTGTAGACACACCTGCACTGGACCTCCATATTTAGAAAGACCTTGAAAATAGCCCACTGCAAGTGCCCTGCTCAAGTGTTCACAGCGGAATTAAGGTTTAAGAAGAAAGTCAGCCTTTTTTACATGCAAAATTTCTCTAATTCCCTTTTTTTTTTTTATGGTATAAGTTCAAGGACTCTTTGATAGGCACCTCATTGACTTTTCAGAAAACTTAAATTTGTCCATATTGTACCTTTTCTTTTTAGACGTCCTCTTCTACTTCACAGTGCTTTAGAGAAGGGAAAATAAGTCTACCAAGACCTGTTTCCATTGCCATGTCTCTCAATCCAAAAAAAATTTTGATCTCTTCTTTCCTTTAGCTTCTCCAACTCTTGCCAGTTTGCGTTTGTTTGTTTGTTTTTTCCCTCCTGTAAGCACCATCCTTGGAAAGTAACAAAATGACTTTGAACAGCTTAGAAATGGGATTTCTGGAAAAGGGCAATGAGAAAATGTTGGGTGCAATTTTTAATATTGTCATTTCCTTTTCTTTTCTTCTGCATCAAGTTTGGATCGCCATATGCAAACCCACCACGGACACCATAAACCATTCCGATGCAAGCTCTGCTCCTTCAAGTCCTCCTACAACAGCCGGCTGAAGACACACATCCTCAAAGCTCATGCTGGTGAGTTGGTGTTCGCGGTGCACTAGTTCCCTGAGTTGGAAATTTAATAGTCTTCAGTGAGTGAAATTTTTAAGTCTCTTGCTCCATACACATGAGAATAAGGTTCTCTTGAGATGGTTGTGTATTCAGTTTTATTTTGATCTAATTAAAAAAATTAAAGAATGGCCCAAAGGCAAAATAATACCAAGTACCGTGTCACGCATGTCATAGTTGATTCATGCAACTAACACATACCTGCTGACAGATTCTTGCTACTCACAGGTTCTGTTTTCTAGAGAAATTTCTAAATTACCTGGACTTTCTAATGGAAATGCAAGAATTGGTACATCTCCTGAAGATAATTTCCAACTAAAATAAAGTGATAATCTTGGGGACGTTCAAAGGGACACAGAGACCTCAGGATGTGTGAGATTTCTCATGAGATGCCCTTAGATGCATTTCCACATCCCAGATAAGAAATGACCTTGGGTCATGAGTGTCCAGGAGTTGTGTTGATCTCCATCACTCTATCATCCCATCTCATTGTGCTCGTCTCATGAACATCCCTTACGTACCAGTCTCTGTACTAATAAGCCTGGTATATTCATCATCTCATTTAATCTTCAGGGCAGCCCCAAAGGTTAGATGTTGTCACCCTCAGTGTCGGATGAAGCCACAGAGACTCAAAACCCAGTGTCCTGCTCAAGGCCACAGAGCCCATTCACTAAGAATTTGACTCCAGAACAAAAGCCTACATCCTTGTCGCTCACAGGATGCTGCCTCCCTCTCTCTTCTGCTCTTTTCTACTTGGCATGTGATGGAGGATGCCCACAGGTGGCTAATCAGAACTCATCCAAGAGAGGAAAAGAGGCATGAGTAAGAAAGGCAGTGTGGCAGGGTCTGGGGGGCCTCCTCCCAGGATGTCCCCAGTCCTCTGAGAAGCCCGACTCGGCAGCAGCCTGTGGCCCTCTCAGAGGTGTTGTCAGCCTTTGAGGAACTTACAACAAACAAAGGAAAATTGGGGAACCAATAGCTTTAGAATAGCTAGCGATACTGTCAGAGATTCTTCTAGAGATCCAGTCTCCCTGCTGAGTTTCCTCAGCTAAGGTGTTTAGAATTCTAGTTGAATTCTAGTTTAAAATTTTTCAATCAACTAGAATTCTTCTGTCTCATTTATTTGCTTCCCTTCCCTGATTAGCTTCCCTTCCCTTGTTAGCTTCTTATTAACTGCCCAGAACCCGAGTCCTTCACTTTTGTCATGTCCTCATCCCCTGTGGAAATACAGCCACGTCTCTGCTGTTTCCTGAAGGTGGGTCCCGTTGAACTGGCTTAATGGAGTAAAACTACGGAAGCCTTCAGGATGCCTTAAGCCCACTGGGGGTGGGGGAGGGGATGGCGGATTAGCTATATGGGCTCTTCTCTATCTGTTAGTATTTTTATATCTTCCAGAACATTTTACTAAAGTCCATGGAGTAAGAGGCTTCGGGGTTCAAACCACTCTTTTCTAACTGGTGTATATTGTAAATTATTCACTCGGGACACTATCCTGGGGAGTTTTCCCCAAAGATCTCAGCCTTGTCAAAAACACTTTACCAGTGGGAGTTGGGTAAGTGATTCGGCCTGTGGGAAAGACTTTAAAAAAGTGCCACAGGCTACACACTGAGTCCAGGGCATTGAGCTGAAGTGTATATTCTTGGAGCTGACCAAGCAGACTGGTCTTCTGTGCTCGCTGGTTTGCAGGAAGGAAGCATCCAGAGAGAGAGGGTGGGAGCATCGTAATCCAGTTCTCCACACACCTTGAACCGTTGGTGTCTATGACTTGGTCTTAGCTACAGAGAGTGGCTTGGCTTGGAGAAAGCCAAATCATCTTCCAGAAGACTCTTGACTCGTCTGTTCTAGATGGAGTGTTTTATTTTATTTTATAGGGTAAAAGGTAGTGTGTACTAACCAGATACCTGGATTTGAATTCTCTCTCAGGTTATGCTACTTATAACCACCCACCAAGGTTCATATGGCCAGGTTTGCACTGAAAAACTGAGAAATGGAATAAGGAGAGCAGTAGTGTACAATATGACATATATTTATTATTTCAGTAAACACCGTTATTCATACCCAGCGTTATCCTGTAGCTAACAGGTCATGGTCTGAGGGGTGTGGAATTGACTGGTGTTCTCGTTTGGGTCCTCTGACTTCTTTGTGCTTCTCTTCTGCTCTGGGCTATAGTATGTTGCCTCATTCAAGGTTTTGTGTGGGTCTCTTCAAGGCTTTCTTGGAAATGCACGCTTTGGGGGTCATCAGTGGTGAAAAGGAGGCTTGAATGCGGGACTTCAGACGCTGGTCTCACTTCACATGAAACCACTTAGTAATTTTCGGGGTGACAGGAAAGTAACCATCTCAGCAGGGTAAAAGCAAGAGTGGAGGTTTAGGGCTTCCCTGGTGGCGCAGTGGTTGGGAGTCCGCCTGTCGATGCAGGGGACGCGGGTTTGTGCCCCGGTCCGGGAAGATCCCGCATGCAAAAAAAAAAAAAAGAGTGGAGGTTTACTAGCTCATTCTTGCTCTGCTTTAGTGAGCATTTGTCTATAGCACATCAGCGCTGTCCTCAGTTCATATTCACTGGTCCACAAAACCTTCGTTACTAACAATCCTTTCTTCTCTTATTCCTCTCCTTCCTTTCCCTCTTCTCTGGTTTTTAAGTTTCACTTGAAAATAAATTTTAAAAATACATGTTCATTAGAAAAAAATTGAAAATGAAAGAAGAAATACAGTCAAGCCATTCATAATCTTATTATCTGAAGACCACTGTTGTTAATGTTTGATAATATTTCCTTTCAACCATTTCCTCTATAATTATTTTCCATAGTCATGATTATAATTTAATCTAAAATGTATTATGCTTTTCTGTTTATTTTTCTGAGTTTCAGTATTTTAGTTTTCTATGAATTGTCAACTCTTCGAGAATTTATTTTCATGAATAGTAATTTATCAAGAAGATATACCCACATTTACTTAATCACTTCCCAGTGGTTGGAAATTTAGGTTGTTTCGCCCCTTTTTCAAGCATAAATAATGTATATTTCTAAACAGAGATTTCTAAGTATTCAAGGGTATTTCCTTAATATAAATTCTCAGAAGTGGAATTATTGAGTTGCAGGCATGAACTTTCTAAGCTTATTGTTATAAAAAGCAAAATTGCTTTCCGAGTTGATCGTACCAGTGTTTGCCTGTCCAGCGACATAAGGATGCCCATTTCACACCCTTCTTAAATTGCAATTCATGTAAAAGCTGACTTAGGGCAAAGATAAATCATACTCTCATTTAATTTGGTCATAGTGATCTGTGCTGTATTTCAATGGTATAAAAACAATTAAAAGGAAAATACTTTGTAGAAAACAAACTTATGGTTACCAAGGGGGCGGGAGGGGGAGGGAGGGATAAATCGGGAGATTGGGATTGAAATATACACACTACTATGTATAAAATAGACAACTAATAAGAACCTACTGTATAGGTATTGTACAGGGAACTCTACTCGCTACTCGGTGATGGCCTATATGGGAAAAGCATCTAAAAGAGAGTGCATACATGTATATGTGTAACTGGCTCACTTTGCTGTACAGCAGAAACTAACACAACAGTGTAAATCGACTAGACTCCAGTAAAATTAATGAAAGAAAAATACTTATTTTTACCTACATGTCCTTTTTATTGAAAAATGTTGGAGCTAAATGCAGACACACGTTTATATATATAAGCACACCTCTCTCAGTTAAAGAAATGACTTTCACCCATTTCTGTACTATTGATCAGATAGGGAAATGGAGTTTTGTGCTGAGGTTCGTGAACTGGTCCCAAAAAACCCCACGGGTAGGATGTGTGGAATCCAGGAGGCCTAGAGTCAGCAAGGAAGTAAATTATGAGGATAGCACGGCAGTTTGCCCTGAGTGACTTCGTGCTCGGAAAGCCACCGATCGGCCCTTGGAATAAGAATGGAGTGTGTTATTTTCTGTGGATGATACAAAGGCTGGAATGAAAACGGACATCGTCATTTCTAGTACAGAGAGGGAGGGAGACAGACGGGAAGCCTTTGCCGAGGGAGCTACCTAGACATTTGGTTTCACTCTGCTGGGGAACCTACCGTAGGCTCATCCCTGTAAACAAAGCATGAGATGGCAAGGGACCAGGTCACTTGATTACGGAGCTCCTAAAAGAGTTCCGATCCTCCAGGAGCCCTGTGGTCGGGCAGTGGGCAGGGGGTTGGTCTGGGAGGGTCCTCAGACCGTGCAGCTTGAGACGGGCTCTCTGGAGTCACTGACCCTGTTGTTCTGTCTTCCACCCGCCTCGTCCCCTGTCCCCTCCCTCTCCCCTGCCGCCGACCGTCTCCCTCCAGGTGAGCACGCCTACAAGTGTTCTTGGTGCGCCTTTTCCACCATGACCATCAGCCAGCTGAAGGAACACTCCCTCAAGGTCCACGGAAAAGCCCTGACCCTCCCCAGGCCGAGGATTGTCAGTCTCCTCTCCTCGCACGCCCACCACTCCTCCTCCCAAAAAGCCACCCCGGCCGAAGAAGTGGAAGATTCCAATGGTAAAACCGGGCTTCCGAGCCGCCATCAATCATGGGTGGGGGGAGGTGGGCTGGGGTTAACGGCCCATCCTTCTTTCTAGAGGAAAATCTGACACGAAAACGTGGCGGTTCAAGTGAAGGAAGAAACGGGAAAAGGTTGGAACAGTATAGACATTGGAGTTGGAGGGTGAAGTGAACTCGGTGAGCATCTGTTTGGTGCTGAGGCCAGACGCCCCTGCACTGGTGTGCCCGCTGCTTGTGAAAAGAGCACATGTGTGATGGGTTCGTGTTGGATTCTTCCGCCGTGGTTGTGAGCAAGGAGGAGGATGAATACCAGGCAGATTTCTTTCTTCGTTGACTTTTTTACTTATTGATATCCTGTCTTGTCCTAAAAAATACATGTGCTGTGAAGTGTTCGGGGTGCCAGATGTGTAAGTTAAGGACAGAATTCAGAGGGACTGGAATGGGTGAGTGGGTGGGGGCATGTGTCTGATGGGGTCACAAGATAATTTAGGGGTAACATAGTGATTTCTGTTAATGGCTGAAGGATGTCGAGGAAGCGTCATTTGGAAGGAGGGTGTAACTGCCCACTTTTGGAAGCTTCAGACTAAAGCTGGGAAGCCCTGGAAGGGGTCTCCTCGCTGGCAGTGTAACTAAAGCTGTAGGAGAGAGAGAATGAGAGCGAGAGATGGCGGGTATGGCAGAGCGAGCAAAGGATGGCTTGTTCTTTTGATCCGCCCAAGAAACAGAAGGGTGTTGATTACTCAGCTCACCTCAGATGACTGCAGAATCTCGTGCTTAGGAGAGGAGGGAGTCTGGAGATTCTTAGTGATGTAGAAGACCTGAGAGCTGCTCTCTTCCGTGAGCCTTTCGTGCTAGAATCCCTTCTGCGGCATCTCTGGTAACCAGTTATCTACCCCCTAGCCTGAATGCTTCCCAGGTCACGGAATGGACTATTTCCCAAGGTCTGCTACTAGGTCCTTGAGAGGAACTTAGTGGGCTGGCAAGAAAGTTCAGGGGCTCTTTGGAATAAAGGCTTGGCTTTGAATCTTCTCTCAATGCCAGTTGTGTTTTCCTGGGCCATCTTAGCTTCCTAGACTCACATGACAAATTGGATAATGATACCTACTTCATGATGGCCTTGAGAGATTAATGAGAAAAGGTACATGTGTAAAATGCCTCACACAGCACCTGACACATGTAGGTATTTAATAAATGGTCATGTTATTCAGCACTTTACATCCTTTGATTGCAGTTTTGGCTTTTGAGACCATTTATGACACGTATGAATTTGGGGTTATTTTTAATGTAAGGGTTTAAAAAGATAGAATCCTCAGGTAACCTGAAGATCTGACAGCCCAACATGTCCGTGTGGGCTGGTTATCCAAATAGCAAAAGAGTAAATGAGGAATCTTCATTCACAAGGTCTGGGCGAAGACAAGTGGGAGGAAAAGAAAAGGTAAGTCCTGGGATTAAAGTCCAGCTGTTGTTGCTGAGTTGTAGAACTTGGTGGCCTTTCCTTTGCATATCAGTAAACACCAGCTTAGACACAATAACTCCTTGCCGGTATTCCTGTCTTGAAGGACTTCTGTTTAACAATGAAGGCTTGTTGTTACGAGGGTGGCTTGTAATGAATGAAGTGAGCGCGCTGTCTCCTCAGCCGTTGTGTGGCAGTTTAACCTGTGTTTGTTGTTGTTTTCCAGGAAAACTTAAGAGTCTCAGAGTGAGGGGTGGAGAGGAGGTGGGGGGAGCACATGTGAAAGGCCACAGAAGATGTCCCCTTTGCACCTTGAGATTCTGTTCTTTGTAAGAGATTGGTATATTGCAACAAAAGGCAAAATAGAATTTGATGTAAATTGTAAGGTCTTGTTTCACATGATTGTCAATGAATTGGTTTCATCTGAAATGGAAGCTACGCTTGTGGAACCACTTGGGTGAAATTGATACATCCAAACACCATTCCCAGCAAAGGCTTTTCCTGGGACATTTCTCTCCACGTTGTACCTTCTTTTCCCTTTGTCCTCCTCCCCCGCCCCCCTTGGAAGGCGGGTCTTAGTCTCAGGACAAGGGAATCCCGCAGACTCACCACGTGGCTTACCTCCCTCTGTGTAGGCTGAAAAAGAGTTCAGTCAACTTCCTGAGTCTGTACTTTCTGCCAGGAGGTGTGCAACGCACAGAAGAATCATAAATGGATACAGTGCCATTCTGGCCACCCAGCAGCTTAAAATCAAATGTTTAGAGGGTATTATCAGCGTGGTATTGAACTAACCACGGCCCTAAGCCTGAAGCCTAACCTTTTTGGGGCCGATTTCAGGTTCTTGGAAGCTAGACGGTTAGGACTAGGGAGGAGGGTGGTCGCAGAAACATGGTGATAACGATATTGAGTAACTCTGCATAGCACCGACGGTCTGTTCAGCCACAGGGAGGTAATTGGGCAACACAGAAAAGTGTTTTTCTTTCTTCTAAAGAAAGAACACAATGAATGTGAAAGCTCTGGGTGGCAACTCTTTAGTGAGGCGTACACAGAACTCATTGGACCTGTGCTGTTTTTAATGTATATAAATAACCTGGATCAGTGGGTCCACAGTGATTTGTTTAATTTGGGTGAGGTAAACCCAAAGGTTTAAGGTGGGGTAAACAGAAAAAAGGCATCAAATGGGCTGTTCTCATGAATGGATAGAGTGGAAAGAAAAATTAATAGTGTGTCCGTTCAAAAGATATCTTCTTGAATCCTTCTGATGTAGGTCTTGCAAGGTTTTGGATGCCCAAGAATGATGGAAGAGGTTGAAAATGGGAAGGCTGTCTGCTAGGGAGCTGAGTGGTGGATTCCTAGAAGTGGCTACATCTGGGGGACGAAAAAACAGCTGCGGGGCTAGACAGTAGCCTGTAAATCACGCCTTGAATGGTGTTTGAAACACGCATGTGAAATCCAGTTGCACATTTTAATAGGGGGAAGCTGTAGGGCCATTGGCCCTCAGTTAAGGTTTCCCACACTGCAGATGCCAGGGCGCTCTGAACACAAGAACCAAAAATGTGTTGCAGGCCTCGGGGGGAGTAGAGATCTATAAAACCAGGGAAATCACCAGTGTGTCCTTGGCTTTCTGATCCCCTAGTGAGGGATGTGAATAAAATGACTGGACACGCTCGCTGCTCTGTGCAGTGGTCAAATGCTTGCAGTCTTGAGAGCGAGCCAGCGTTCTCCGGCAGAAGGAAACGGGCTGAACAGGAAGGTTCTTCCCTGGCTGCTCTCCCTCGCAGTGCAGAGGGGAGCCCTATAAGGGAGGGAGGCTGGGGAGGCAGATGTGAGAAGGTGGAGGGGTGATTTCGCTCCCACTCCCTGGCCGCACACCTGTTCTGGACATAAACAGAGCTCTTAGGCTCTGGGCTATCAGTCTTGACATGTCTCACCAGCACGTGGATCCTCTATATGTCCTTCACGATTGGCGGTTGGAAAGAAAAGCAGTGCTGATCCCGTGTATAAGATAAAGGGAAATGACACTTAATTGCTGTTCTAAACAGTGCATTAAGGGGAAATCATAAGGTTGTCAACAAGAGGAAGTGCTCTGCTGTGTTTGTGTTTACTGGGCTCTTTCTGCCATATAAAATAGAGGACTGGGTTTTTTCAGGCTTTCTCCGAGTCTGTGCTTTCAGTACAGAAAAACACACATATACATACATCTGTAAAACAAGAAAGAAACTAGAGCAGTGTAGTTTCATTATGAGATTTGTTTAGGCCTGAGTAGCTCCACAGTGCCTGGGCAGTGGATATGTAATTTAAAATTCAGCTCTATCCTTAGTAAGAAGTCAGGCCACTGGTGACGTTCCATCTTTCTCCTCCCTCGAATTTCCCCTAAAGAATAGCTGATTTTATTTCTTCTCTCTGTCCAGTTATGCTGTACGGAATGGCCTGTTTTAGGGAAGTAGCTAGCGTGGTACGCTTAAAACAAAAATCGGACACGAAGACCAGGTGCAAAAAATAAATAAGATGTGTGAGAATTAGATAGTTTTTCAGTCTGTGCCCTAATGGCAGCCTAGGGAAAACACCAAGAACTTTCGGTCATGAAATCCTTCCCCTTGTAAGATAGACCTCATTGTAGCCCACCCAGCAGAGAAGGCTTTGCTGGTATGAACTGGTAGAAAAATGTAAGGAGCTTTAGTGATTTTTTTTTTTTTTTTTTTTTTTAAGAGAAGGATTTTCTGTTACAACTTTTCATTTGGCTTCTCGGTTCTAATCTCTAGAATAATATTTGATAAGCACTATTTTTATCAAGGCACCTCTCATCAGAAAACCACAGGCACTTCTCATGTCAAAATCCAAGTCCTCTGCGTTGCATTCAAAGTTCACCACTCAGTCCCACATTCTCCATCCTGAGTGGTCTCTCCAACAAATACTTACGTTTCCAGCCATCTCTGTACTTGCTGTCCCCAGCATCTTCCACCTTCATTTCCACTTCCATGCATCTGAAGAAGCTCTGCTGGGAGCTTGGAAGGATTTCTTCCTTGTCTGCTTCTGTCTACCAGTCTCTGAGTTTAACTTCTTCTAAAGAGTGACATGTACCAGCCCCAGCCCTACTCTGATTTCTCGTCGATTGATGATCTTCTTGGTGTTCATTTGTACTTTTGGATATGCTGTTGGTTCTGTCCCCTAATTTTCCAATGGGAATAGTTAGGTAGATACTTATTAAATACTGACTTCTTTGAACTGACCAACGATTTCTTGGAGGCATCACAGTTTTCAGTTCAGTTAATTGTACCGAGTCTCCTAGCCTGTCTGACCAACTCCACAGAACCAAGCTGTACAGCGGTAAGTTAATTTCATTTCCATTTAAGAGGCAAGTTCAAAAGACAGACAATCCAAAGATGAAACCTTAGGGATTGCTCTAAGAGAAGCTTTCTGACGCATCAGTCTGCCAGGAGGAAATGATCTTCCTTGACCAAAGAGTGTTTCCAACTTTATCATTGTTCCCTGGATAACGAGACCTTCTGTACAGAAGTGGGAAACTGAAGTTTGAGACAGGGTGTAAGCCTTTCCAGTACTCAGGAGGAGACAGGAAGTGTGGTGGCACTGGGGAGATGGGCATTACCAGTGTGGTTACCTGGTAGCAGAGTGCCTTGGAGCAAGCGCACATAATCATTTGACCCTGGAATGGACTAGCTTTTTCTCTGCGTCTGTGTCAAAAAACATACAGTGTGGGCTTCCCTGGTGGCGCAGTGGTTGAGAGTCCACCTGCCGATGCAGGGGACACGGGTTCGTGCCCTGGTCCGGGAAGATCCTACCTGCCGCAGAGCGGCTGGGCCCGTGAGCCATGGCCGCTCAGCCTGCGCGTCCGGAGCCTGTGCTCCACAACAAGAGAGGCCACAACAGTGAGAGGCCCGCGTACCGCAAAAAAACAAAACAAAACAAAACAAAAACCATACAGTGTTTGCTTGCTGTTAAATCCGGTTCGGAGAAGCTATAGAGTGAAACTGACCAACAAAACTCATAGATTAGTAAAAATGTTTTAGTCTCCCTGAAAATTTTGCCCACCAGCCTTTTAACATAATATATGGGTTAGAGGAGACTTGTAGTGGTTAATTTCTACAAGCCATAAATCAAGGATTGGCACACTTTTTCTGTAAAGCGCCAGATCAAAAATACTTTCAGCTTTGTGGGCCATAGAGTCTCTGGTAGAACCAGTTAACCAGTGCCACTGTAATGTGAAAGCAGCCGTAGACAATACGTAAACAGATGGACATGGCTGTGTTCCAATAAAACTTTATGTGCAAAAGCAGGGGAGGCTGGATTTGGCCCATGGATTGTATGTTGCTGAACCCTGCCATAGATGACTGGTGGAAAAAATTACAGCAATACCCATGAAATTAATCCTGTCTTTAATAAATGTCATTATAGACCTTTATATTTAACATATAGACTATTTCTAGATGTCACTTAAAATATAACTTGACCTAAATATATTCTTTGTTTTATATATGAAATGTAGGGTATTAAGTAGAGCTTTAAAACTGTTATTGTGTGAATTACACTTACGCTTGAAAGAAAATCTTCTCTAAGAATTGTATTAAGTCTGGCGCCAAACTATCAATTCATTTAACCTTGACTGCAGCAATACTTGACACTTAAAAATTAAGATCTGAGATGCCTGCTTTTTGAAGAGAAGCTTTTCAGATTTCTAAATAGGTCAGACATAAAATTCAACCTTTAAGAGGATCCAATTAGTTGCTAGGGCATAAGACCCTTCCACACAGGTTCCAGTTGTAGTCAGATTTCTCTTGGGGTGAAAGAAAGAAGAGTGGTTTCTTTAAAGATGACTCCTGAGTGAATAATTGTGAAATACAAAGATCTACGTCGTTTATAGCACGTGGGATACAAGGCATAATTTCAGTGGCTTGGCCGTCATTTTTGTTTTTTAATTAATTTTTTATTTATTTTTGGCTGCGTTGGGTCTTTGTTGCTGTGTGCGGGCTTTCTCTGGTTGCGGTGAGCGGGGGCTACTCTTCGTTGCGCTGCATGGGCTTCTCATTGCGGTGGCTTCTTTTGTTGCAGAGCACGGGCTCTAGGCGCACAGGCTTCAGTAGTTGTGGCACGTGGGCTCAGTAATTGTGGCCCGCAGGCTCTAGAGCGCAGGCTCAGTAGTTGTGGCACACGAGCTTAGTTGCTCCGCGGCATGTGGGATCTTCCCGGACCAGGGCTCGAACCCGTGTCCCCTGCATTGGCAGGAGGATTCTTAACCACTGTGCCACCAGGGAAGCCCTTGGCCGTTATTTTTTAATAGGTTCTGTTGGTCTCAAAATTATCTGGCCAGAGAATACTAACCTTCCCTTTTTTGACTTCAGAATTTCTACATTAAAATCTGATCTAGAGTTTATTTTAGTGCTTATTACGAGGAGTGGCATTTCTCCTATAAAGACTTAAGAATCCTGTAACTCCAGTGGTGCAAAGTGGTACAGATGATTCCGCATCTTCTGTTAGACATCCAAAAGTCTTCAGCGGTTAAATTATAGACCTTGCCCTCATCAGCAAATAGGGAGCCTCCGAAATTATCACTACCCTGAAGTCGAATATCATGTGATAGACCCTTCCCAAGAAACCCACCTGCCTGAGATTTCTGTGACTTTCTGAATTCGCCACAGTTTCATGTGCCAAGGATTGAAAAACATTTCAAATATAAGCTTTCCATGTCCTGGGAACTCAGTCAACTCGCCCATCTCCCTCTTCCCATGCCAAGAAAAACATTTGTTCCTCAGAAGTACAAGCATATACTACCCAACTCATTCAGAGATAGTTCCTAGCAACACCAGAATTTGCTTCATAATTCCGCAGCTGACTTTTGCATTTCTTGGTTGGAGGTTACCTTAAAGTCCTCCAGAACCTCAGTTGTGGGAAGTATCTAAAAGGAAGAAGAAATTTACTTTATTCTTTGGCAGAAAATCTATTCAGTTGTTAGGCAAATCATCTAAAATTATCTCGGGTCTTTTTCGAGAGGAAGATTTTTTGTCTTATCATTGCCCACCTTGATTTTTTTTTTCCCCCTGGAACCGGAGCTAGATATTTTAGTGCAATTTTATTGAATATAAAATCCCTTAAACTCTTTTGAGACTTCTTATGATTCATAGGTCCTCTCCTCTCTTCCAAATACTGTTCTGCACTAGAGGATTTTATACAAGCAGAGGGAAGGGTATTGGATTTGGGAGGACTAGTGTGTGTGAGCCATGATTCAGAGGTAGATATCCTGGGGCAGCTTTGCTGGAGCAGAGGGCATGTCCCGGGCAAGATGGGCATGTGAAAAAGAATTGTTTTTAAGAGCCGAGATGAGAAGTTGCCAGAAATAACCTTCTTGAAGCAGCTATTATTTATTTTTTAAAATAAATTATATGAGTTTTGGTGGTATGGCCCAGCATGTCCAAATGATGTACGCATTTTCTTAATTCATTCATAATCCTAAATAATATCCTATTGAAAAATTCCAGTGGTGGTACTTAATCAAAAACGGCAAGATAAAGACTGGCCAAACTGACGTGAAAGGTTCAGGTAAGTTGGATCTGCTTGCCTTTTACTGAAGTCAGTCCCTTGCTGTTTATGCCCAGGAAGGGACGTGTTCCTGCCAGAGTGCTCCTCTGTTTTGTAAGTAGTTTCATAGTCATCAGGGTCAACCC
Organism: Delphinapterus leucas; assembly: GCF_059928025.1. NCBI lineage: Eukaryota > Metazoa > Chordata > Mammalia > Artiodactyla > Monodontidae > Delphinapterus > Delphinapterus leucas. The sequence continues at coordinate 99,049,615 of NC_143134.1, forward strand.
AAAAGAGGTGTTTGGCTAAGAGTACAGGGCCCAGCTAAGGTTTTATTTACCTGTACACTGCTCTTGGAGAAGTCATTCCAGGGCTACGCTCTCCAGCTTCCTCGGGGACACAAAATATTCTTACCTGCCTCGTGGAAGCCACCTCCTATGTCATCTCTTATGTTCATGTGCTGTGAGCCCTCCACCAAAGCTGTTGTGATTGCCCCATCGAGCAACACAGGATGACCTTCTCAACCTTTCCTGTAGTCCTTGATTTTTTAGCACTCCTAGTTATTTTTTTCTCCATGACCAGTTTGAAAGTCATTCATTCTGGGTTATTATAAGGTTTCTGGCTGTCGTCTCTTGGTTTAATTCTGAAGTGGTAAAATTAATCATAATTTTTATTTACTTCGGCTGACTGCCTTAAATTTGCCATCAGATTTAATATGTCTGATGAATCAGAATTACAAATTATTATTAGCCTCATTTTATAGAAAAGGAAACTGAGACTGAAATGATGAGTCCCAAAGTCATAAAACATATATGTGGTGGACCTTGTCTGAGCCCAAAGCTTATGCCCTTAACCTTTGTGCCATTTCATCAGAGAGTCGCAGCAGAAACACACATGCATAAGTGAGCCAGAGTGGAGAAGATGAAACCTATTCTTACATGCCTGGGGGCCCTGGAATCTTCCAAAGGAAAATAAAGCCAAATTTTATTGTTGATTGATAGTTAGAGCTTAAGTTAATAAATACGTAGAGTTAATTAGAAGAACAGAATATAACAAGTGAGAAATTTTGCATTTGGATTTTATTGGCTGCAGCCATGGAGAAGAGAAGGAATTGATGAGTCCTGGAGGGCTTCTTGCCAGAGGTGGGACTCAGGCTGGGCCTTGAAGGGCGCGTAGGATTTTTTTTATGGGCAGATCGAAGTCTATTCCAGGTGGGAGGAGTATCAGAAGTGACCAAACTTAAAGAAGGGTTCCTGGGATGGCAAGAAGACCAGTCTGGCTAGAGTGGAGGGTGTGTAGGGGAGTTATTGGGAGGATAGCTGGCGAGATGAGGGGAGGTAGAACCAAACTGTAGGGGTAATTAACACCAGGAAGAGGTCTTTTCATTGTTAAGAAGCTGGGCTAAACAAGGAAGACCAGCAGCGAGGTCCCTGTCCCCTTTGGCAGTGGGAGGGTACTTTTGAGCTATGGGTGCCTGATGTTGATACCTGTAAGTCTTCAAGAATGAATGTGCATTAAAACTAGTCATGGGAGGTAGTTATCCGTTTTGAAGATGTCTGCATGGATTTTTCCTCCTGATGACAAGAGTAATACCTACTTAGGATAAAAGAACAGCTTTATGGCAGTACATAACATAAAATGTGAGGGCCACCCATAATGCCAGCCTCTCTGCACCCAAAAGAATTTAATAACAGTCTGCGGTAGAATCATCTAGATGTTTCTTCTTTGCATATACAGACAGGCTCTGTTATTTTAATTTTTTTCTAAAACTGGGACCGCAGTATACAAACTACTTTTTTTTCATGTTCTTGTCTTTACTTGGAAGATTCTGTCACTATTTGACTCACCTTAGTTTTAAAATGTGAGGGTCCATATCTCAAAACAAACCCACAAAAATGATTCCCCTTCAAATCATAAACATTGAGTACTTAAAGGCTTCAAGAATTTTTGTGCGAATGTGATATATGTGTTTAAGATGGGAGTCTCAGAATTACAGAAGGCCTTTGAGGTTTCGCCAATCAAAATTTCACTCGTTTATTTCACTTTAAAGGCTCATTCACCTTCTAAAAAATTACTTAAGTAAAGTCTCTTTTCCTACTGCTTAAGACTTAATACATTTGAAATACTGGCAAATGGTCCATAGTTAAATGACAAAATCAAGATTACAGACTGTCTAGACTGTTCAGAGTAATGAGCTGAAAATGAGATTTTGTTAGGGAATAAATATAAAACATGTTGGGTAGCTTCTGACCTGTGTATTCACTTCCATTACTAGACTTGCCAAATATTCTTATAATTGTCGGTTATCATATCTGTCTGCACAACTAAACTGTGTGCTCTCTGAGGTCAAGGACTATTTCAGAGTCTTAGCACTTGGCAGGCCAGTCAATAAATATTTCTTGATGTGAATTAGGGCGGCAGAATAAACCACACACAAGGAAAACAGACAGACAAAACAGTAGTTGATGTGTAAAAAAGCCTGGGAATTTTAGTGACCGCGAGCTCAGCTGTGTCACACGATGTTTGGAAAAAGCCAGTGGAATTGTGCTGTGTGTACCATGATGTTGCACGTTTCCTTGGTCACACCTCCCTCCTCCAGCTAACTAGCTTTGCCCCCCACCGCCCCCCACGGCAACTCCATCTCCCTCTCAACTCTCTGTGACCAAAGCGACTAATCCCTTTCCTCCAAGCAGCCAAGAACAGTGAGTGCAGTCCTTACTTGCTGCTACCTGTTGAGAACATTTTTGCTTCCTTCACTTTTCAAGTGTCTGCTCTCTGCTTATTTCCTTCTTATCTTCTGGAATGTTCCTTCAGCTTCCTCAGTGAACTCAGTGCCAGGCTCACAGCCTGCCTTTTTACCCCAGCCATGACCGTCGTGCTCTGGAATTTCAGTATACTAGACTCAATGGTCACGACTCAGTGAATGTTTGGTTTCTTCCAGCTAGAGAGATTCACGTCTTCCTGACTGTGTTCCGCCACCCTTCATCTGTGGCTGGACTCACCATAGCCACTCTACTTCCGGCATCTCAAACCCATAAATTCTCTCTGACCACTACCGACCCCTTGTCTAGCCAACCCAGATCCTAGGCGTAGCCATTTCAAAGGGGCTTTCTCCTGCATCCTCGTGTCTCTGCCTCCTTTGTCCTTCTCTGGTTTCCAACCCGCCAGACCCCAACGCTGAATAACCCTCACCTTGTACTTCCTCTGATTTCCACCGGTCTTCCTGGCTCTAATCTCAAGCTTTCCCAATCTGTTTTCAAGGTTATCTCTATTAACCACAAATCTGATTTACTTTTCTTTTTATATTGAAGTATGGTTGGTTTACAAGGTTGTGTTAATCTCTGCTGTGCAGCAGAGTGATTCACTTATGCATAGATGCACATTCTTTTTTTCAGATTCTTTTCCACTATGGTTTATCGCAGGATATTGAATATAGTTCCCTTTGCTGTGCAGTAGGACCTTGTTTATCTGTTCTGTATATAACAGCTTACATCTGCTGACCCCAACCTCCCACTCCGTCCCTCCCCCAACCCCCTGCCCCTTGGCAACCACAGGTCCGTTCTCTATGTCTGTGAATCTGTTTCTATTTTGTAGGTAAGTTCATTTGTGTTATATTTTATTTTATTTTTTTGTACTTTTTGGCCACACTGTGCACAGCATGTGGGATCTTATTTCCTCAACCGGGGATTGAACCTCCGTCTCCTGCATTGGAAGCACAGAGTTTTAACCACTGGACTGCCAGGGAGGTCCCTGTGTCGTGTTTTATCTTCCACCTATAAGTGATTTGGTATTTGTCTTTCTCTTTCTGACTTACTTCACTTAGTTTGATAATCTCTAGTTGCATCCATGTTGCTGCAGATGGCATTATTTCATTCTTTTTATGGCTGAGTAGTATTCCATCGTATATATGTACCACATCTTCTTTATCCATTCATCTGCTGATGGACATTTAGGTTGCTTCCATGTCTTGGCTATTGTGGATAGTGCTGCTGTGAACATAGGGGTGCATGTATCTTTTTGAAATTATCAATTTTTTTTTTTTTTTTTTTTTTTGCGCTACGCGGGCCTCTCACTGTTGTGGCCTCTCCTGTTGCAGAGCACAGGCTCCAGAAGCACAGGCTCAGGGGCCATGGCTCACGGGCCCAGCCGCTCCACGGCATGTGGGATCTTCCCGGACTGGGGGTACGAACCCGTGTCCCCCGCATCGGCAGGCGGACTCTCAACCACTGCACCACCAGGGAAGCCCCTATCAATTTATTTTTAAAAATAAATTTGAGCTTATTCCGATTTATCCCTCTAACATCAGTTTACTTATAAGTATTCCAAGGTACTTTTTTGAGTGAAAGAGACAGGCATGGGGTCACAACCAAGGTGGTAGAAGTTGCAGATAGCTGCAGGGTTTACCTTGTCTGTCCCAAAGCTAAGAGTGAATAAATGGAGTGAGGAGCTAGAGTTAATAGCTGTGGTATCACAAATTATTGTATTGTACTTGTGAATTGTGATTTTTCTGTTACTCTGATTTAACAGTATTTTAAAATGTTGCCCATGGGGAAGTTTTTAATTAGGAATACAGAGAAGGAAAGATGGAGAAATCCATATCTAACTTGCATGCAAAAAAGAATAATGCCACCAGTGTGTCTGTTAGAAGGAACAATTGTGATAACTCAATTAAAGGCAGGCAGTAAAGTGTAAGTAAACTTCCCAAGTAACACATTAAAATCAGTAATTTCTATATATTGTTAATAATAAAATAAGACCATTTTTGCTGATACATTTACAGTATACTTTTGCATCTTGGTTATGTTACCTATATAATGAAAGACTGGAAAAAAACGATTGTCTAAAAAATGATTAAGTTTAGTGTTAAAATACAGGATAGAATTTTTTTTCTCTTCCTTTTTTTTCAGTGGCTTTATTATTATGTGCCTCTGTCCCAGTACTTTTCACTACATTTCTGCCTTCTCTAATTTTCTGGGATATTATCTAAATCACAGTGCCCCTAGGGAAGAACGTAGGCTACACAGATGTCCACCCACTGTGTGTTGCCAGGGCAGAAGTGTTTGAGAACTACGGGGTGGAAGGATGGCAGTTCTGTGTTAAGTCAAGGGCAGGTTTAAGATTTTATTTATTTAATTAATTAACATTTTCTAAATGGCGAGATGGCAAGAACAGTGTCTGAGAAAACAGCTTTCATAATATACTGAGTAAATTGGTGGTGTTTATACTAATCGTCATCGTCCCAGTAAAACGAGATGACCGTGCTTGAGCTGGCGACGTAAAGCCATATATGTTAAGCAGCACGGAGACCAGCCCCACCCCCGCAGCCCCAGACTCTCCCTGTGGACCAGGTGGAGCATCTCTCCTGTGACCCCTGGGCTTCCTGTCTCCCGAAGCGGTGTGAAGGTGATGAACAGCAATAGGTCAGCAGCATGTGAGACACGAGAGGTCCTGCTCCAGGACGTCTGGTGGCCGTGGCTCCCCTCAGGCACTCCCACTCCGGTGAAGCATGCGAGGGTTCCATGGAACCTCTTCCCCAACTCAGGACGATTTTTTGTCCGGTGTAATTTTAGGGTCGCACTGCAGTACTGGCGCGGAGCATGACTCTTCCTGTGTATCGCTGGTGCGTTTTGATTGAGCAGATGCCAGGAGGACCCATTTTAACCCAGCTGGAGCTAGTGAAAATGAGGAGCGAATGATCTTTCCAAAACCAGTTATTTGTATAGATCATCTTTCCTTAAGAGTCTGCTCGGGGATGTTGGACACCTGAGTTTGAGGTCCAAATCCAGGAAGTACCACCCACATTGGAGGCGGCGGACCATCCAGCATGTGGCAGCCTCAGGCAGAGGGCCTGACTGCCTCCGTCTCACGCGTGTGGGCTGAGATAAATCATTGACCTTCCACGATTTCTTATACGTAAGACAATAATGATGCCTACTTTTGGGGGTTATTTTGTGGATAAAATGAGATAGCATATGAAAATGCTTTCACATTCTAAAGTACTGTAGAAATCTTAGTATTAAAGTAGCATAGTAAAAGCAAATTTCTTGTCAATTTATGATAATTTGTCAACAACCAGAGATTGATGAGGATTTATTCTTTTAATGGAAAAGGAAAAATACTCTCACATCTTGCCTTGCAAGCTGAGTGAAATCTCTTAACATCATGAATTGTTTCTTGGGAGTCTAAAATAATTCAGTGTTTGCAGAGTGGTGCTTAATCAGGAGTCCTGTTGATTTAAATTTCTTTGGACTTTGGGGCTTAATGGAATCCACCTACACAAGAAACTCCTTTGCACTTGATGTGCTAATCAGTGGGTGTGATGCAGTGGTAAGTCCCAAAGTTAGACATTATTATTATTGGCATTAATCAGTATATATTTTAAATTAACGATAACTATCATTTATTGCGTGTCTGTTAAATACTTTACGAACACTGGTTTAATCCACACAACAATTCCATAAAATAGGAACTTCCGTAACCAGCTTCCTGCTGTTTTTGGAAGGAGGAAAATAGTCTTAAGAAAGGTCACAGTTACTACCTGGCAGGGTTGGAGGAGGGTGGAGTCGGCCTAACTCCACAGCTCTGTCTACGATGTCACACAGTCTCCCGAAATCTTCGTTCTCAGATGTGTTATTGTTCCCTTGGAGAGTCTAGAAAAGGGAGCGCTATGAACCCAGCGAGAGTGCTCTGTGTTTTGAATATTAAAACCATTCTTGGGTAAGAACTTCTGCAGTATTTCCTGCAGTTGCCATCTTAGCCTCAGATCTCTTGAAAAGAACCAATACTCCCAACTTACTCTTCCTCACCACTCGTTCTCTTCTCAAACTGCTAGAGTCTGTGTTCTGCCTTCAGCGTTTCATTGAAACCACTCATGAAGTGACCTGCTGGCCACCCCCAGAGACATTCTCTCTGGGAAAGAGTCGTTCCTCCCTTGTTTACACCTGCTGCCGCCTCCTCTCCTCCCCGCCCTCTCTGGAATCCTTTGCAGTGTGGCTTTGGCTCCAGCGTGCTAATGGAATGGCTCTTACAGAGGTGGACAGCAACTCCAGACAAACAAGTCCACGGCCTCTGCTCCTGCCTCATCCTTCTTTTTTTGTCCGTGGCATTTAAAACTGCTGACCTTCCTCCCGGGGAAGCTCTCCTCCCGTGGTTTGGGTCCTACTGTATGTTTCAGGCTCTCCGCTGGCCTCTCTGATGATACCATCTCTTTACCCTGTTTTCGCTGACAGCTGCCGTCATGTAGACCCCAGTCTGGTCCTCACTCCTCTCCTCTGTGCTCTCCCCCTTCACGGACACACGGAACCAACTCTCACTTTTCTGAGGATGCCATCAAAATCTCCACGTCCAGCCATAATCAGGTTAAGCCCCAGACCGTCTTTTCCATCTGCTCTTTATTTTCTCCACCTGGGTGTCCCACTCAGCCTCCACCGCAGAGGTTCTAAAATGGAACTCATTAACTTCCTCCCAGGCCTGCCCCTCTGCCAGGGCTCTTGGTACCCAGCTAGAATCCACTGCGTATCCGGGTCTCCTTGGACCCACATCCCATCAGTTGCCTACTCAGTCCTGTGGTTTCCGTCTCCTTACTTCCTCTCACACCCACCCCTCCCCTCCCCTCCCCTCCCCTCCCCGTCTCTTACCCAAGCCATTCCCATAGCCACCCCACCTGCACACTGCTCCCTTCAGTCCACTCTAAGCAAGCTTGAGAGTCCTATCATTCTCCTGTTCGAGAACCTCTAGCACCTCTACCTGGCCTATTAACAAAAAATTCCCACTCGGCATTCTCCATGCCCATCCCCCAGCTGCCCCTCCCTTCCTCTGCTTCCCCATGACCAGACCCAGCTTGTCCTTCAAAGCCAGGTGCACGTTTCGCTTCCATGGTGTTTCCTGTGATGCCAGACATGAGTCAGCTCTCCCTCCTCTGAAACCCCACAGTGCCGTGGCCGACCTCGCCGGGGGACACGTGGTCCGTTCTGCCGACTCCACGATATTACCAGAAAGGGAGCTCATCAGGGACAGGGTTTTTGTCCTGCCCATGGCCCATCTTTCTATTCTAAACACCTGGCATATTATATTCTGGACATCACTTTCTAGAGTAGATGTCCTGTAAATGTAAAATGAAAGTTGTGTTCTGTAGATAATCGTGACAGTGGTTTAAAGCAGTAAGTCAAGATTTGGATTTTTTTTTTTCTGACCCCAGACCCACAGTGTCTTGCAGGCTCTCCGCTCACAACAGGTAGAAATGCCCGTGGGCGTTGGCTCTGTTCCTTGAGCACGCACTCATTTTCATATGTGTTTCAATAATGTCCCCTAAGAACCGGAGAGCTCTCGAAATGTGAGTTCTGATGGTCTTGGTATCTGTCAAATACCTAACATATAGTAGATATAATATTTGTTATGATGAAACAAACCATTTATAAAACACTAATGAATCCAGGAGAATATTGAATCACTTTACAAGATAATATTTTGACCATTGAGTTGAGTCTGAGTCCAAGAAATATGTATTAAGTGTCCTTGGGTTGACACATGGGTGTTAAAATTAAGGAGTACAGTACAGATTTAGAAACCTTTTGGATGTTGCTGAGATGCTGTATTTGAAAAACAGACCACAAGATCTTGGCTGGCGCCTACGTCTTTTCGGTGTTTGCCAACGTGTGGACATACCACTTGGTTTCCTGTGCTTCCTTGGTATTTTCTTGCACATGAAGGGTTGGTAGGGAGCAGAAAAGGTAGCCTCCTGGGTTTCCAGTTTTCCTTCCCTTAGGTAGTAGGACCATAATCTATTCCAGATGTAAATGTAATGTGTTCAGTTGAAACAGTAGGAACTGAATTTCAAATGAACAATTCCAACCTGCTAGTAAAATCCAGAGGGGAAGAGTTACCACATTGGTGTTTTCTACTTGACAACACAAAGCACGGAGTCACAGACGGCTGCTGCTATCCCTCATCAATAAGGAAGGTGCTGCTGCTTGGTTTTCTCTCATGGTGGGAATGCATTTATGCCAAGCCGCCTTCCCTATCTGAGAGATGGGGCAGGGCTCTGGGTGCAATCGATAGACCTAGAAAAGGTACAGATGCGAAGCCTTTATCTCACCTGGTTCCTGCTTCAGACCCTCCAGTGGCTGTCTGCTCTGCCTTCATAGTAGATTCAAGCTCAGCATGGAAAGCTGATACTTGGGCCCCTCTTTCTCTCGGGGTCGCTCCTCATCCCTTCTTCCTGCCGCATCCTGCACTGCAGCTGTCCTGGAGGCCCTGTGTCTGCACAGGGTCCTGCTCTCACCCTCCAGGCCCTTCTAGTCCTCCTTCCTGGCCCTGTCTGCGCAGGGTCCTGCTCTCACCCTCCAGGCCCTTCTAGTCCTCCTTCCTGGCCCTGTCTGCACAGGGTCCTGCTCTCACCCTCCAGGCCCTTCTAGTCCTCCTTCCTGGCCCTGTCTGCACAGGGTCCTGCTCTCACCCTCCAGGCCCTCCTAGTCCTCCTTCCTGGCCCTGTCTGCACAGGGTCCTGCTCTCACCCTCCAGGCCCTTCTAGTCCTCCTTCCTGGCCCTGTCTGCACAGGGTCCTGCTCTCACCCTCCAGGACCTTCTAGTCCTCCTTCCTGGAATGTCCTCCTCCACTGATTTTCACCTGACCTCCTGTTTATTCCATTCACTTGGCTAATTCCTACTCATCCTTGAAAACTTGAATCTTCCTAACTCTTCCTGCCTGGCTAAGGGACCTGCTTTCTGTTCACATCTTTGGGCACTCTTTAGTTCAGAGCTGATCATACTCTATTGTAACTGTCTGACTTTCCATCCCCCCCAAGACCATCCACTTCCTTTTTTTTTTATTGAACTATAGTTGATTTACAGTGTTGTGTTAATTTCTGCTGTATGGCAAAGCGATTTAGTTCCATATGTATATACACATTCTTTTTCTTATTCTTTTCCATTGTGGTTTATCCCAGGATATTGAATATAGTTCCCTGTGCTATAGTAGAACCTTGTTGTTTATCCATTCTGTATGTAATGGTTTGCATCTGCTAATCCCAAGCTCCCCGTCCATGCTTCTCCCACCCCACCCCCCTTGGCAACCACAAGTCTGTTCTCTATGTCTGTGAGTCTGTTTCTGTTTCGTAGATAAGTTCATTTATGTCATATTTTAGATTCCACATATAAGGACCATCAGCTTGTTGAAGGCAGAGGCCATCATTTTTTTTAAAAGGGCATATCGTATTTTTTAAAAAATTGTTTATTTATTTGCCTGTGCGCGGGATCTTTGGTTGTGGCGTGCGGAATCTTTTAGTTGTGGCATGCGGGCTCTTAGTTGTGGCATGTGGGATCTAGTTCCCTGACCAGGGATTGAACCCGGGCCCCCTGCTTTGTGAGTGCGGAGTCTTAGCCACTGGACCGCCAGAGAAGTCCCAGCAGAAGCCATCATTTTATTTTGAGTCCCCAGAGCGTGGCAGATTACCTTGCACGCATAGGCACTCAAATGACCTATTTAAGTGAATGAATCTAGTCTTAAGTGCTGCTGTTCTTGGTGCTGCACACTGGCCACGACCCTCAGGAGGCCGAGACGCATGGTGGTTCAATGGCAGGACCGCCTTTTGTCACAGACCCTTAACATTTTCCATACTGAGTCTTGGGCAGGCGCTCCGTGCCCAGCTGAGCCGGAAGTCCCCAAGAAAACTTAGATGCCCTCATTGGTTATGAAATAAAATCCAAACATCCATGCAAGTTAAGAAGTTTGAGACAAACCCCTCACAGATAGTGGGGAGAACCAACCAATCGACCAATACATACGTACTGTGGATCAGGTGGTTAGAAGTACAATCGTACAAGGTAACAGGGAGAAAAGGGCAGCGGCGGCAGTGTCAGGTGGGGGCCTTTGGGAGAGCATCATTAATGATGGGGATGATCACACCTGCCAGTCGGTTACCCAGGGACCTTGCTCAAAGCTGGAGGTGATGTTGAAAAACCTTTAAGAGGAAATAGACCGCAGAATGGTTGTTGCCAAGAAAGCTTCTAAACTTTGGAAATGAAATTTGCTCTGATATGCCTTTTCGTAGCAAGTTGATTTGTGACCATTCTGTGTGCCTCGTTATCTAACCAAATGGGGGTGACTTGGTGTATTATTGGGGTCGAGCCCTGCCTCTGAGCTGAATCCAAGCCCGTCGATCAGTTCCCTCCGCATGGCAGCCATCCTCACCTACAGAGTAAGCCAGCTGGTTGTTGCCAGAAGGGGCAGTGCAGTCGGCTTTGCCCAGAATCAGTCAGTCACAAACTAGGTGCCGAACACCTGCCATGTGCCTGGAGCTGCGGTGACTGTCAGTTACATCTGTTTAGAGCAGTGTAAGAGACGCTCATTCCACTCTGTCCTGCAGTCCAGCGAAGGAGATCAAATTCTTTCATCTATAGAAAACACTCCGTAAACACTAAAAGGCAATTTGTCGTTTAGTGCAGAATATATGATGTAGATGTTAATTGCTGTGGAACTGAGGCCCTTAAAGCACCCCCACCCCGTGCCAGACACTGTACTTTACACACTGCTCTCCTGTTTGCACTGCACCCTATGAAGTCGTGGGTATCACTGTCTACGTTTTATGAATGAGGAACCAGAGGACTGCTTAATTGAGAGTCCCCAAGGGTTACGAGGAGGCTCACATGCACGCTCCGGGGCGCTGAGAAGTTGCCTGTTTTCCAGGTGCTCCCTTGGTTTCCCCATCTGTAAAATGGGAAGTAACACATCTCATGTCATAAGGTCATGGTGAAGATCAGTGAGAGACTCGTGCAAAAGCACCTGACATACCTGATGACCTAGAGCTGCTAAGCCAGTGAAAGGTGAGCCTGGATTTGACTGCCTGATCCTTCTGCTTCTTGGAGGTTTACACCCTACACCTGAGCCCAGCATCACTAGCAATATTCCTGCGGGGGAGTTTGGAGTGGGTGCAAGAGTGTCTGTCCGAAGAGAAGAACCTGTTGCTTTAATGTTATTAAAAATACAGCTTTACCCGGAGCCAGGATTTTCTTCCACTGCATGGGAAGAGGTGAAAAGAAAAGGAAAAAAACGGGTAAGAAACCCACTGGGTGTGTTGGTTCAGAGACTCCTGCTGCTGGGGGACAATTTTAGAATAACCGTGTGCTTTGAAGTGCGGCTGCTCGTTCCTGTTCTTGATCCGCCATCATTATCCTCACCCGATTTCCATACCGTCACTTAGAGCTCGACATGTATCTAAATATATACGCTTCTCCTCAGATGTGTTCTTTCCTCTTGCTACGCTGAGCTTTTGAGAAATCTCTGCATCGTTCCCTGTGCGGGCTCTCCCTGTACTGTTCGTTGCAAGCTGGACACTGTGACCGCCTCCTTGAAGTCTGTAGGTATCTTCCCTCCGGTCAGGCCTTGAGGAGGAAGCAGGGCGGCCTTGCCCATGGCCCATAAGCTCTGAATACCATCTGAAGTTGCTAGCGAGCTCTCGACTGTTGCGGCCAAGTCACTGATGTCAAAGAGGCTTTTGTACTCCACGTTGTTGGTTGGATTTTCCGTGTGGTAAAGACATCTATACGATCTAAACGAACAGCAGGAAGCATTACTTCCTCATCACACAATTCCAAAGAGTCGCAGGTGAATTATGCATTTGGTATTGTGAGAGTGTCTCAATGAACAATGGCAGATGCCACCCAGAGTTTCCTCCTGAAAAACATTAGAAAAGGGCTCCTTCACCATGCGTTCATTTGCTTTGTGACAAATTTCCAGCCAGTTTCAAGGAGGGTTTTTAAGAACACACACTTTGAGTTACAAATACCATTTAGTACAGAAGGAATACCTGTGATATTTGCTAATGGCTGTGGCAGAAAAAGAACGTGGTTTTGAAACTGGGGCATGCAGGAGCCCCGGGTTCTGTTCCTGTTTCTCCACTGACTGGCTGGGTGACATGAAGCCATCTCTGCTTTTCTGAGCCACCACAAGTCCTTTTGCAAAATGAATAGCCGTACACTACATATCTGGGAGGAGGGTGCATCCATGATGGAGGAAAATTGGTAAAACATTTCATACGGTGAGGATGCAATGCTAAAAATCTTCAGGTAATCCATGAATACCTTCTGGATTGCAGAGGCCTCTATTTTCGTGGCCTTAGGTGTTGACTATAGCAAAGTCATGGTGCATTTAAATACATGGTACCGTTACACCTGTGCATTTCACGAACATCTGTGCCTACCACAGATCTGTGCCTACCAGTGGGTACGAAAAAGGAGAGAGAGTTTCATAGCGATTCATCCAAAGTGGCTCCCAGGTGCCCTGATATCATCTGTTTTAAAGTTTAGACTTTTTGCTGATTTAGGGTGAAAGCCAGAAATTATGCCTGTGACTTCTTGGGATGGTCATGGATCATGAATTTCCTGCCATTCAAATTCTCAAATGTTTCAGAAGCCATCCTCCAGGTAATCAGAAAAGACCCAGGCTTGTTTCAGTAAAAGTGGATCACTGTTTCAACGGGGCGGCTCTCTTAACCACAGTGTTCAAGGAGAGAGTGACATTTGGTTCATTGGATTTTCCTGTTAAATCTGGGTTTTCCAGAGCACTTTTTCCATTTTGAACTCTTTTTGGATCTTTATAACACGTTCCTTGAGCACCTCTTTTGGGCCAGGCCCTGAACTAAGTTCTGGGAGATAATGAACTTTAAACAAGTTATGGGTGGGTAGTTGGATGGATGGATGCATGCACGCATGCATGGATGCATGGATAGATATCCTGCTTGCAAAGAGATCACAGTCTGGTGGAGGCAAAATAAATTAACCTGCATGCAGCATGAGTACTAGCAGGAAAGCCTGAAGGGGGAGTTAAATAAATGTATCTAGAAAGATCAGGGAAGATCTTCATAGTGATAATAAATTTGAACTGAGTTCAGTTTTGAAAGATGAGTTTGCCAGGCTGAGAAGTCGAAGGAGGATATTGCAAGAATGTACAAAGAAGCAGCGGAGAAAAGCACACAGAGTGAATGTTAGGGCCTTTCCTTGTGGCAGTAGTGCTGAGTGGGAGCAGTGTGGGTGTGGAGTGTGGTAGGTCTGGGAAGATGAAGGTGGGCCAGGGTACTGATGTTCAGAGTTTGGACATTTTTCTTGTAAGAAGGCTTGAGTACCTTGATCATATTTGCTTTTAGAAAAGAAAGGGATCTTAGGGGGAGAAGAAACTTGAAGATAGAAAGCCAGTTAGGAACGTCCTGCAATGCAGGTTCACACAAGCAACCACAGGGGCCTGAACAGAAGCAGTGGCTGTGGAACCGTGAGTGGGTCACAGATACGGGCTTTTGGGGAGGTTGAACCGATAGGGCTTTTTCATTCAATGTATAGAATGAAAGAGAAATGAATCAAGGATTTGTTCTGATTTTATTGACTGGGTGGATGGTGATGCCACTGGGGGAAAATGATACAGAGAAACAAATGGGCTTGTCCCCGATTATAGGACCTAGTGAATCGCAAGTCCAGGAATTCTCTTCTGTTTTAGGTCAGACTTGCCTGGATTGCCCCGAAAATATAGAGAAAACGAGAACATGAAGCTTCATGCCAAATAAGGCCTTTGAGAGACCCTTTCAGTGAATTTAAGGATGATGGGATGCTAAATCTCAGCCCCTTTTCGTTTTTTTGCTGTTTTTGTCATTTTTAAGACTAACTTTTTGTTTTGTTTTGTTTTCCCTGATCATATTTCAAGGTTTTCTTTTTACTCATCAGAATGACAGGAAGTTTTCAGTGCGTGTTTCCTTCAAGTTTGGCCTCAACCTTATTTTCAGGATTAGGCATTTGTTTTTCCGTTTGTCTCCATGACAACCAAGCCCAGAATTCCTATATATAGTCATCCAGTGCCCATTGTCCCCCCTGGCCATTGTATCATAATCTTGTACATCCAGGCCAGAGAACTCTACTGATGATAGAAGACAAGGAGGTGCCAGGGTCCTTGGCCTGGAGGTTTTCAAGGCATAATCAAAAGAAGGAAATAAAGTAACGTGGGTGCCTTTAGAGATTTATGTTCCCCTTTAGACGCTATCCAGGAGGAGTTGAAATGGCTTGTGTTCCAAAGCTTAGTTTCTAATATAGTTTTCCTTTGGAATGGCCCAGTGTTCTATCTGGAGAACCTTTTTGAGAGTCTTCAAAGGAAATACGTGGACAGTTGAATTGGTGATTTGAAGTCGGTCATGTTCTGGATGCCACATTCTGCTCCCTGTTAATAGCAAGAAGTGAACAGCAGGTATCTTGAGAAAGAAATGGAGTTTCAAAGGAATTCAGATAGAACCTAAGAAATCTTTAAAAATAAGTAAACCTCTTGAATCTGTGAATCATCTTGACAGCTCTGTGCTACAAACAGTTCTTGTAACTTCAAACAGAGAGATAGACAGAGGTACAGGATTGAATTTAAGAAAGTTGTTCACAAATTCAATCCAGGAAACATTTTCTTCAGTACTTTTTTGAATGAAAGGACCATGAGTCTCTGGCTGTAAAAGCACATAAGATACTATTGCTGTCAATCTAAAATGTAAGCCCCACGAGGGCAAGGATCCTTGCTGGTTTTTTTCACTGATGTATCCCAAATGCCTAGAAGTGCCTGGTACACAGAAGCCTCCCAATAAATATTTTCTGAATTAATATAAAATAGGGTCAAACATATAGATAGATACAGTTGAAGCTTATTTGATATAATCAAGACCTAGTTTCTCAGTGATATTTGCAAATTTCTTAATGCAGGGAATCCTTTTAAAAATGCTTTAAGTGGGCTTCCCTGGTGGCGCAGTGGTTGAGAGTCCGCCTGCCGATGCAGGGGACGCGGGTTCGTGCCCCGATCCGGGAAGATCCCACATGCCGCGGAGCGGCTGGGCCCGTGAGCCATGGCCGCTGAGCCTGCGCGTGCAGAGCCTGTGCTCTGCAGTGGGAGAGGCCACAGCAGTGAGAGGCCCACGTACCACAAAAAAAAAAAAAAAAAGCTTTAAGCATTTTATTTTCACTTAAAAATGCATTCATTCACCAGGATTGTGCTGTAGGTTTCAAGCTTATGTATTTGAGTCTGGGTCTTGTGATTGGAGTTCCCCATTTTCTCCCTTGCATAAACTGTAATCACCTATACTACTTCCAGTTTCAGTTTCTTTTAAGTGGCATGATAGTTTAGACATTTGTGGAACAGTCTTAGAGCAGAGTCCTTCTAGACTTTTATGCTCTCCTCAATCATTTATCTTGCCAAAACGTAATTTGACAGTAATTTTTTTTAGCAGCTTGACTTTCTCAAATCTTTTCCAAGCACTTAATGTAGCTTTCATAAAATGGCAACTTTTATCCCCATCTTTCATCATTTTAGGTAATATTAATTAAATTGAATAAGCTCAGTAACAAATATAACAGGTACAAAGAAGTTTGGGAGAAAATAAAAACTGATTTTTGTTAGCATTAACTCAACTGCTGGAAGCAGAAATGGATGGGGCTGCTGCCGAGCGCTCCAGCAACCAGCCTGGACCCTGTTGCCATGGGATGTATTAAGGTCAAAGGCATAGAGAGATAAGGCCAAGTTTGTCGGTGGAGGTTGTTTAAGAGAACATATGTAAGTGTAAGCTGAAGTATAATAAGATCCAGATGAAAATCACTATGTGTGTGCGTTGACAAAGCACAGAGGAGAGCAGGGTTCTGTCTGGATTGTTGGGGGAAAGCCTCACAGAGTAGGTGACATTTCAGCTGGGTTTTGAAGGATGGGTAGGGGTTTGCCAGGCATAAAGAAGAGGAAGAACATCAGGGAGCCCTTGATCAAGGATTCCCAATGATGAGATATGTAGAAAGTGCAAGGAGTTGGGAATTAGCCAAAAGTGAGGCTGGAAACACGGGCTGAGACCAGACTGTAGAGCTGTACGTACCAAGGAGGAGGCTTTATCCTTGAGCCCTGGGGCGTAATCATATCATACTCATGTAAGTGATATACATTATATGTCTATGACATGTATGGTGGCCAAACTAGAACAGATCTTGGAGGAAGGAAGACCAGCTAGGAGGTTGTTAAGAGTTGCCCGTATGGGATCTGAGGACGTGAATGAACAGTGGGAAAGGTAGGCAGGGCCCTGGAGGAGGAATATGATTGGAGGAAAGAAATGACGTGTGTCTCTGGGATGTGGTACCTGGTGAAATGTGCTGCCACGGGAAACATCTGACAGTCTGAAGGGGGATTCCCACAGTTTGAGCTTGAACGAAGTGGTGAGCCATGGACTCACATTCAGAACGCCGACGGAGATGCGTGAGCAGAGATGGTGGCCCTGTGCAGCATGTTGAGTTTAAGGCGTCCACCAGACAGGTTTTCGGCTTCAGGTGAAGACTCAGATCATGTCTAAGCTCACTGATAAGCAGGAGGATTCTCTATCTCGTCACCAGCAGATTACCTGGGTTGCTGTCACGTACATGGAAATACTGGGACCCTTTCTGTCCTTTGCCTGAGTTTCTTAGCCATTGTATGATAGGAGTTGATGCCATTCCAAAAGCTTCCTGCCTGTTAACTAAAGTATGTCTTTAGCTGCTCTCTTGTCATTGTTGGTGTGCCCTTCTCAATTTTTCTAGGAACAGTGGGCAGTAATTCCAGCATATTTGGGTCCCAACCCAACCCCTATACTTTGGGCATTTACCATATTTGTTGTTAAATTATCTACAGGTAATATTCTGTTTCTGGTTTCTTATACTACAAACCTTCAGTTGCCAAATCACCTGCTTTTCTGAAGAAAATTACAATCTGTGCATCATTTTGAACTCTATGCTATTTTAGGACTTGAAGATTTTCAATCCTTCCTTATGTGATCTCCCTCACCCTCCATTGTACACATTTTTCTGCTCAGATTCATCCTCTGACCTTTATTTCTTTTCTCTGTAGGAATTAAGTCACTTTTGTTGTTGTTGTGATAAGAATGTAGTTGTTTAATTTCTATTTATGACTTAAGGTGGAGGTGTGGTGAATTGAACATTTAGGTAGCTTCACGTCTGGTAGCGATTTTATTAATTAACACACTAGCTAATACTAATTATGTTTATTAATGGAATTCAAGGTTCTCTTGACGTCCTCCCTCCATCTCCCTCACTCCTACTTCTATCAGTCACCGAGTACTGCTGGTACTGCTGATTTTGTCTTCTTCTCCATTAGGTCTTTGGAGATAAGGTGGCTCCATTGAGACTTTTATTTTTTCTTTGCAGTGTATCACCGTCAGTTATTTACACGTCTGTCTGAGACAGTGAGTTGCTTGAGGGCAGGGACCATGTCCTACTGTTCCAGAACAGGGTCACCCATTGACTTAGATGTTCAATAAATGTTTGCTGAATGAATGGGTGTCATTTAACCGTTTGCTCCCCTGGCCGCCTCTAAAATTTGCTTGCCTAAAACCCTTTTGTCTTTTATTTTCTCCTGGTACTGGATTTGCCCTGACCAAAGAGCCTCTCTCCCAAGTCTGCATGAAAATCTAGCTCAAATATAATTAACTGTGGTCGCTGGCACCAAGGTACTGCTGCCACTTTTTCACCTTCACTCACACCCTCTCTGCGGAGCTGCGGAAAATTGAGAATTGATCCACCCGTACAGCTTCCTTTTCAGATCACTCAGCGTATAAGGGAGCTGTCCTCTCTGCTGCTCCCACAATTTACTGCCCAATTGATTCTTACTCTTCCCTGTGTCTTCCTTAATCTTGCAATAGTTAAACTCTCCTGTTGCTGTTCGGTTTTTCTCTTTGCCTCTTTTGTTCCTTCAGTCAGTGGAGTAAGTGTGTTAGACACAGAGCAGGCGTATATCTTCATAACAGCCAGCTACTCTGTGTTTCTCCTAGTAGATCAGGGCTCCTAGAAGGCATCCCTCGCACCTTCTTCTTTTTTGTTTTTGGCTGTGCTGTGTGGCTTGTGGGATCTTAGTTCCCTGACCAGGGATTGAACCCGGGCCCCCAGCAGTGAAAGCGCCTGAGTCCCAACTACTGGACCTCCAGGGGATTCCTTCCTCGCACCTTCTTTGACTTTGAGCCCCTAGAGCCTGCCTGTGGCGTGACACGAAGAGGGTGTCGAATATTTTGTTGGATCAGAATGTTCACGAGGACTTCATTCTGTCATGTTTATTGTTCTTCCAGAGTTCACTTATTTGTCGTTTGCTATAAAATAGATTTCCAGTGATTATTTCTGTGCTGGCTAATCTCTGGAGAAAAAAGAAAACAAAACAAAACAAAACGCTTTGAATGGATACTTAACTGGGTTTGGCTGGAATTCTGGGGGGCTGGAATGAGAGCCAGAAATTTCCCATTTCTCCAGGAACCTGACTGAATGAGAGGGGTGGGTAGGAGGTCTCATCTGGAACTCAGCCCTTCCCCAGTTTGAAACCCTGAGCTGTCCAAGAGCCCCCGGAAAATACCCATCTCCCGTTCGTATTCGTGTACCTTTCTTTTCCCAGCCAAATCCCCCCTGAGGAATGTTAGAGCATTATCTTTCTAGGGCAGTTTATCCAGCATCTGACTTAAGCATGCCATTCGGGCAGGCACATCTCCAGTTCTGGGTATTTGCAGTGCTTACCTGTGTAGCGTGCTTATAGAAATGTCCCCTGGGTGGTCCCTTTTTTTTGTTTTCATAAAGCATTTTGAAATTTTGGATATTCTTTTTCTTTCCCGGGAATCTTACTTTGTTGATTCTTTTTTCCCATGTGCTCTGAAATGCTGTTTTAGTGTTTTCTTTGGTATTCAGTTTAATATTATTTTCTCTTTGTGACCATTTCTACCTAGTCTGATGTTACTTTCTCAGCTGTTTCACCCTTGCTGCCATCTCTCTCTCTCTCTTCTCTGCTGTGTGTTTCTTGCTGATGGAACACTCAGATATTCTCTCATGTTCTTCTGACTTGCATCAAGGGACCCCGGAGGTCAACCCATTGAGTCAGATGCCTGATAGACAAGTTTCAGATTTTAGAGTCAGAGAGATCTTTGTTCCAGTCCTACCTCTGCCTCTCGGTAGCTGTGTGGCCAACCATTCTCAGCCCCAGCCATCTCATCGGTAAAATTGGCATGAGAACCTATGTCGTACACCATAGTGGTGAGAATTCGTTGTTGGCTGTTCAGTAACTTACAAAGCCCCACCTAGATGCACTGTGACCATCCATTCTACAGTTCTGTTACGATCTTGCTTTTATAAAATCATCTTCCTATTATAGACAGTTTACAAAATGGATAGCTCCATGTAACTTAGCTAAATTTATTTTATAACTGCAATTATAAATCATAATTTAATTTCCAAAACTTTGCACATAAATAAAGTCACAAGTCAGAGACGACACTCTTTTCTGAGACTGCACATCTCAGGGGTGGGTTAAGAATGGATGGACCAATGCCCTCTTGCTGTTGGCTCCATTGTAGACATTCGTGGCCAAAGAGGCGGTAAAGATGTAACCTGTACTCCCGTGCTTTAGCTGCTGTTACGTTCCCATGACCACAGGTCGGGCTCTGCAAGCACAGAGTGTTTTTCCTTTCCTTTTCTTAAGCTTGGAATGAAAGAAAAGAGTCTTAATGATGATTTTTAACTTCTGTGACATGCCCTTCACTGCTAAGAATCTGCTTGTCTTTCTAGCCTGGGCACAAAAGCATCCTCTTCTCCTCTTCTTTCTGGCTATGCCTCGTGAACAAACTGGGGTTTTATGTAGCTCAGCAAATGGGCTTTTTTAGGATCAGTGGAATCAGACACACTCACGTCTTTGTCACTTTAGTGCCTGAGGTGCTAAAACTGTACATTATTCACAAACTCCAAGTGAGAGCGAGGAAGAGTGTGTCTTGGCACCAGAGAGGACAGTAAAGCTCTGAGAAGACCCAGAAAGTTACCAGTTGGGCATTATTTCAAGTGTATCCTAAGTGGTGGGATTTGCTTCTTTCTGTAAGTAAACCTGTCCATCTGATTTTAACCAGGAAAGAAGGATTTTATGACACGGATACATACAGGTGTTCTTTTCACACTGCCATTTGTGAAGGGTGATGAGCTGTCCTTTCTTGGAATGCTTTCTCCACGACTTCTAGCATTTTTATTTCAAGTTTCATATCACATAGAAATACCCGTGTTAAAATTGAGAATGTGTTTTTTGAGATGGGTGGAATGATATGCCATAGACCCTAGAAACAAGAAAAATGTGTTGAGTCAGACTCCTCTCCCTTTGGGGAGTTTACCCAAGAGAGTCTTACGTGTGCTCTAGGTTGGGGGTGGCAGAAGGTAGGGGAGACAGATTGACCTGGTCTGTCTTCTGATTGATTAGGAGTCAGTTTGTAATTTTGTTATAAAGGGACTGGAGCTGTCCAGTGCCTTGTGTCTGAGTCTTAGAGGCCGTGGTGGCTGCTTATTGAGAAATGGGCTGTTCCTTTGTTTTGGTCTCTGGGGAGATTTGTGGATGGTCAACTGGTCAGGGCAGTCGGACCTGACTTCGGCCTTGCTGGTCCCAGGATTTCTTTCCCGTAGAGCTAAGAGCAAACCAGGACCAGCACTGGCGAGAGGGCAGGGCTGGCCGCGTGGCAGTGCTTTCCCAGCAGCTCAAGTCCCAGTTAACAGGAGAGGCGGGCAGAGCATGCATTGTGCTTCATTGTGCGTGTGTCTGAAGCAGAAACTAGTCTTGAGAGCTTAACCAGAAAACATCTCAAACAGTCCATGAAATGGTAAACAAACCTGCTGTTGAAAGAAAGAATGAGAAGTTGACAGTTGCATTATTGTGATCCTGAGTGGGTTCATCGGCTAGGCTAGGGTCGAGGAATAAGGAAAAAGGAGATTAAAAGAATCGGGTGAAATGAATTCAGTTGTGTTAATGTCTTTCTTCCTTTGTCTTCAGTTTACACCTGGTAATGAACCCATGGAGGCTCGGAGATATTGTTCGAGTTTCCTTTTGTTTTATTTGTGTGTGTGTGTGGGGGGGGGGCAGGTTTGTTTACAATTTCCAAAGGGGTTTTTTCCTCCATCCTGAGGAATATGAATTGAGGAGGAGGGGAGGAGGAAACAAGAAGGGGAGGAATTTTAGTATTTTGAAGACAAGAGGTGACCCCACAATAAGGGAACTGCTCTGAGGCCGATGGGATGGATGGTACCAGTCTCATCAAATATGGGTTTTACAGAGCCCCCGCGTGTTCCGCCTGGGGAAATCACACTTTGGAAAATTAGGTGTCCATCAAATCAGGAGGAGGCTGGTACAGTTTCTGTCCGTTTCCCCCCTGCTTTTTGAAAGGCTTAAGAAAAGAGTCCTTTGTTTTCTTTTCAAGGAAAGTTACACTGAAATTCATCTGTGTGGGATTCACAGACTCCATTTGTGTCATTCATGGGCAGCCGTAGGTTATATAGGACAATGGTGGTGATAACGCTGGTGAATTCCTGACCTCAACATTCAGAGCTGCGTGTTGGGAAAAGGTTCAAGACCTTTCCTTCTTTTCACTTGCTCTCTCTTTTTTAAAAAAATTATTATTTAAGGAAGAAACAGATTTTCCCACCTCCCGTCTACGTTAGATTTCCCCACCACAGGACATTGGAGCATCACAGGCTTAGATTTGTGCCTGTCACTTCCAGCATTTTCCTCCGAATTGCAAACTTTCAAATACCTTTCAGGGAAACTTGTTTGGAATTTCATTTTAATGGGATTTATGAATAAATCTCCATCTTAATGCTGACTAAGCTTTAAACATCCATTCCTGGAGAACACTATTGGATTTTTATATTTTAAAATTTAAATCACTTGACAGTGAAGGCACAAAACACTTTTATATTTTATATTTGTGAGTGCCATGTGCTTGAGCACTTCTGTTAAAGACTTTTTTTCCCCCCGTTGGCTTGAATAATTCTGGGCTGCAAAGGAGGAGATATTGCATCTTCTACTTTCCTTTCTCATGTGGATGCCTGTGTACATTGTGCGGGTTTGTTTATCTCACCTACAAGGATGGGGATTCTGTGGCAGCCTGTTGCCACGCTGCAATTTCCTTTTAAAAAAAGTTTACTTTCTTCCTTCACTTTGAAACCTTTAACCTCAGAATTTTATTTTTAAATGCTGTGAACCCTCAAAGTCAGATTAAAGGAAGTGACGCTTCCTCCCTACCTGCCTTTCCCCAGAGATGCGTTGTAGAATGTAAATGAAGATGAAAGCTGGGATCATAGTCAACCCCTTTAAAAAAAATACTCAAAACTAGGGCTTCCCTGGTGGCGCAGTGGTTGAGAGTCCGCCTGCCGATGCAGGGGACACGGGTTCGTGCCCCGGTCCGGGAGGATCCCACATGCCGCGGAGCGGCTGGGCCCGTGAGCCATGGCCGCTGAGGCTGCGCGTCCGGAGCCTGTGCTCCGCAACGGGAGAGGCCACAGCAGTGAGAGGCCCGCGTACCACAGGAAAAAAAAAAACAAACAAAAAAACCCTCAAAACTAATGCTGGGGGTTTTCAGGTGTCAATCCTCCACTGTGTTCTTTGTGTCTGGTGTCATCTTCCCCCATCTGTCCACAGACTCATCCTACTCCGAGCCTCCAGATGTTCAGCAGCAGTTGAACCACTATCAATCCGCTGCTCTGGCGAGAAACAACAGCCGTGTTAGCCCCGTGCCTCTTTCTGGAGCTGCGGGGGGCACTGAGCAGAAGACGGAAGCTGTTCTTCACTGCGAATTCTGTGAATTCTCCTCTGGCTACATCCAGAGCATCAGGCGCCATTACAGGGACAAGCACGGTGGGAAGAAGCTCTTCAAGTGCAAAGACTGCTCCTTTTACACAGGCTTTAAGTAAGTGGCATGAAGAACAGCCTTGAAAAACAAGGTGGCAGCACCCGCTTCACCCCTCACCCTACTCTTCCCTTTCACTCTATCTGGAGCTCATGGGAGGCCCTGCCTGTGGGATGAAGAAGGGGTTGTTGGGTCCAGTCTTCACAAGAGGAGGCTAGTTCCAGAAGACTGTTTTGGGGGTTTGGGGAAGAGATGAAGAGCCATATCAGAACAAATCAGTTTAAAAATCAGAGCAAATGGGTGCTCAAGGAGCGTGAGATCATGGCAAAGGATTTCCCTGACCCAGTATGTGCAACAGTGAGTGTTTTCCCTTTGGAAAACCACACCCTCACCCTCACCTTTTATTTTATTTGTCTTTGGGGGAAAAAAAATACCTTCTCGGAAGCAAAGTCAAAGTCAAGAGAGAGAGACACCCCTGCTACCCTTGCAGAGATTTCTTATTTCTTAAGATCATGTTATTGAAAGACACCCAGAGAACCAAGACTCCACACTGGGAAGACTAAACTTGAACAATCACAGAGAGATTGTTCCCATCTAGAAAAAAGATAATCCGGAGTCACCTTTGCTCCTGTGTATCAGAAAGATTGGAATGCTTCCTATCATTTAATCTAAAGTCCTGTGATTTCATCTCATCCTGGGAGATACTGTTTAGGTTCATGGTTACGAGTGTAGAATATGGAGCCTGACTACCTGGGTTTGAACTCCAGCTTTGCCACTTACTGGCTGTGTGACTTTGGACAAGTTACTAAGCCTCTCTGTGTCTCTGGTTCCTTATCTGTTTAAAAAAAAAAAAAAAAGACAATAATAGTACCTACCTTGTAGGGCGCTTGTGAGGAGTAAAAGAACCGTAAATGAAGCCGTAAAGTGCCTAGCATAGTGCTTGGAGCAAAGGAAGCACTAATAAGTGTTATTGTATCATAGATAGAAAGCTTTTATAATAATATGAAACGCTATAGTACAGATATAAAGCTATTATCTGCTCCTGCTGCCGTCAGGGCCTGGGCTTTAGGTCACTCCAGTATTTCAATACACACTCCACACAGAGAGGCTGGTGAGTAGACTTCATGCCCCCCCAAAAAACATGAACTGATAGAAAAACAAGTCTCTTTTCCACCAACATCTTAGTCGCTGGGATTTAATGGAAAATGTGTTACATCTCTGACTATTAATGTGGTTCAGTTGTTTTTTAGATAAATATGTATGTGACCTTAGAAGTGAGAGAAGGCAAAAAGGACCCAGATAACAAGGGCCCACTGACGGGTGTACATGTTTCCCCAGAGAGAGGCACTCGGGTTAATAAGAAGGGGACCTTGCCCGTTAAACTCTTGGTTTCATCCATTTTTATGAGACATTTAAGGCTTTGTAAATTTTGAAGTTTTGAAAAGGATGGAGTGGGGAGGCAGTGGTACCCTCCGCCTTTGAGCTGGTACAGCAGCTCTGAGTTTCCTTCACGCGGTCATCAACCGCCCTGACTTCCTAACCAGCCTGCCCTCCCCTGTTCCCTGGGAGGAGTCGCCGAGGAAGCTGATAAATCTTCCCAGCTTCAAAACAGTCCCTCTCCTTCTGAGCTTGATGAGAAATATATTCTCGTAGGGATTTTGTTTTATATTTTTAACAGGCAACTTCTAATTCTCAAGAATAAAATCAGGAGTCTGTTTCTTTCTTTTCAAACTTAGCCCTGCCTGAGCCCAGCCAGGTAGCAAAATTTCCAAAAAGAAGTTACCACTGCATGACAGTGCTTAGTTATTGCACGAGGGACCAGGGCACTCGTGGTCAGCAAACATGATGAACCACTGTAGTTTTGGCCCCCCGGGTGGAGTGTCTCTGTAGTAGGGTTGCTGGCAGGGGGTGTGAGTGAGATGCTCCTTGGTTACAACTCATCGCCTCTCTCCCCACCTCCCTCCCAGATCTGCTTTTACTATGCACGTGGAAGCCGGGCATTCGGCGGTCCCCGAGGAGGGCCCCAAAGATCTTCGCTGTCCTCTCTGCCTCTATCACACCAAATACAAACGCAACATGATTGACCACATCGTGCTGCACCGAGGTAACCTTCCAAGCTCGGTTTTCTTGTGCGGGGCGGGGGAAGGCGGCTTGGCTGGCGGCGTTAGAGGGAAGCCGTCTCAAGGTGGAAGCGGCACCTTTGCCTGGTCCCTTGCTCCCCACCGTATCTCCCCTCAAGAAATCACAGCGATCACCCTAGTGACAGCCAACAGGGTAAAAACATCTTCCAGCTGAGAGGATTTCCTTCACGTGGAGGGAGGCAGAGGTGGTGGATTCTGCAGTGAGCAGTTCTGCGGGGCTTCCCCCTGAGAGGGAGTTTTATATCCTGAGTCCTCCGCTCTCACGGCCTTGCTAAGGAAGGAGTGAATGAGAAGCAGAGTGGGTGGGTGAGGGCAAGGAGCTCTGTGGCTGTAAGCAGTTCTTTGGACGAACACCAAAATGATGATTTCTGAAGCAGAACGCGGAATTTCCCTTGAACTGGATGGAGAGAGAAAATTCTTAAAACTGAAAGTGGCCTGATATATGTTAGAAACCCCATAGGCTTTGGGTTTAAATTCTAGATTTAAAGCCTCCTGTGTTTAACCTCCCTCTCCTCCGTAAAAAGAGGTGACGAGTTATGCCTCTGAGGTGACGTATTGAGTGTCTAGTGTGTTCCATGTGGGTGCATCCTGGGTGTTCCGTAGCCGTCGGCTCCTCTGCTAAGCTGGGGTACGTCTTTTAGGTCCTCTTTGTTTGTTTTTTCTTTGAGTGGAGTTTACTGGTGGCCAATTCAAACAGTTAAACAACAGCCCCGTCTGCACTGGAAGGAAAAATATGTTTATGTAAAACCTACTTTATCCGGAAGAGATTTAAGCCAGAGGTGGATGGAAAAAGATGGCTAGAGTACCCGTTGCCAGTCTCTCTTGCTATTTCCACCTACTGACCTTTCCATCTCTCCTTCCTTCCTCCCTGCCTCCCTCCCTGCCTCCCTTCTTTTCTTCCTCTTCCTGCCTCTCTTCCTTCCTTTACCTCTAACCTAGGAAAGCTTTTAGGTATTTGCCGAAAATACCGAAAAAAGACTCGAAGGCAACAAGTGTCTCCTGCTGCCCTGCCGAGATGTTACTCTGAAATGCTGGGCATCGGGGGCGGGGGGAGGGGGCATTTTCAAAGTTTCCAGCATTTCCCCAGAGCTGCTGCCTTTTGCCGGCACGTTTTGTGACATGTCACCCACGTCTGCTGCAAACTCTGTGGAAGCCTCAACCTTCAGCACCCTCAGGTCCCCCTCCTCCCCGGGCAGGCTCATGAGACGTGACATGCCTGCTGGCGAGGACGTCCGCCTGCAAGCTAGGGAAAGCCACGCAGGAGCGTTTAGGCAGGAATTCCTGGCCCGACTGCCCCCTCCTGGTGTGCCTCCTCAGCCACCTGGCTTCCGGTCCCCCGGCCCATGTGTGTGTCGCTGGCTCTGTGCCCGCACTGCTTGGGGCGAGGCCAGGAGTCGTGCTGCTGTAGAACAGACAGCATCGGTGAGACCCCACTTTGGCGGTGGATTCTCTCTCTTTTCCATGTTGCTGCCTGGTGGGATCAGAGCCTTGATACCTAATGCGCTTGATGACTTTCCTTCCCTGAGCTGAGAATTCAAGAAACGGAGGCAGAGAGAGAGAAGCGCTTAATGCCTGGAGCATGCCACGCCTGACGTGGTGCTTCTCGCACACGCTTACTTCATCGTCCAGCCACACTGGGAGGGACAGTACTGTGACCCGTAGTCCTGATTTATGTACGTGAAGCTTGAAGCTGGAAAAAACTTTTTCTTTGATTTAGTGTAGTTATTTACGATCGTTTCACAAAGGATTTAAGGTATCTTAAAAATAGTCGTGCAGAACTGTAGGATTAAAAACAAATGAGAAGGGCTTCCCTGGTGGCGCAGTGGTTGAGAGTCCGCCTGCCGATGCAGGGGACACGGGTTCGTGCCCCGGTCCGGGAAGATCCCACATGCCGCGGAGCGGCTGGGCCCGTGAGCCATGGCCGCTGAGCCTGCGCGTCTGCAGCCTGTGCTCTGCAACGGGAGAGGCCACAACAGTGAGAGGCCCGTGTACCGCAAAAACAAACAAACAAAAAAAGAAACAAATGAGAAGATTGGGGCAAATGCAGAATAAGGAGAAGGCAGTTGAAAGTCACGTCAAGTATGAAAAAGCTCACGTAGAGTCTGGGTACTCAGTGTCCGCCATGAGGTGCTGTGCGTTTGTTAGCAGTGGGCTGCAGTTGTGGCCCTGGGACTGCGGCCCACAGTAGGAGAGACAAAAACGGAATCAACTGGATTTAGAGTGTTTGTTAGACTCTTGAAATTTTGTTCAGGAATCTGAGATGCTGGAACCTGCAAGGAGTTTCTCCGCTGGGTTCTCCTGAGGGGACCGTGTAGGAGGTAGTGCATACTGTCCCCCCCTGAATCCAGTGCTGAGTCCCTTGGGCCCACGAGGGCTGAAGTAGTTTAACCAAAGTCATCCAACCGGTGAGCAGGGAAACTGTGTGTCAACGCAGTCCTCTGACCCCATGACCCATCCATCATATTGCCTGTCACTGGTTACTTACAGTCTCTTCTCTTTATTTATAGAGATGATTTATTTTAAAAGAGGCATCAGAGTATATAGATACTGTCCTCATTGGGGTCAGAAAGTACACAACCTGGAATGAACATGAGCATTTGAGGGTTGGTGGTAATAATGACAACATCCGTGGCAACAGCAATGGTTACTATTACTGAGAGCTTATTAGGTACCAGGTGCTGTGCTAAGTGCTTTCCAGTGAGTCATTTTATGGAATTTTCACAAAACCCTAAGTGGTAGGTATTACTGTTATCCCTGACAACAACAGAAAAACCAGGTTCAGAAAGACTAAGCATCTTACCTAAGGTCAAATGACTTAATAAGCAGCCCAGCTGGGATCTGAACCCAGGCTTGTCTGACCCCCAGCCCATGCCTTTACCCACCAGGCGTCACTGTCTCATCCTTGGGGAGGTGGTTGGTGTCACTCTGTTGAGCGTTCTAGTGGCTGTGGCATTTGGGTCTGAGGGTGGCGTGGTCTGGAGGCTGCAGGTCAGAGATGAGGACCACTGAGCCGCAGGGGGGCAGGGTGCTTCGGGACAGCGTATCTGCCATCTGCATCCTGACCTGGCTTTGGTGGCCATCCCAACTCAAAATGGCAGCTCAGTGGGAAGCTGGTCTCGACAAGTCAAGAGACAGGGCTGGGTGTCTGCCTGGCAATTTCGAGTTGGGGCTGATCTCCAAGTTCCAGATGTGGCTCTTCCTCCACCTGTGCTTTCCTTACTCTGTGGATGAATAAACATCTTTGGTCTCTAGAGCCTGCAGTACGAGATCTTTCTGAGACCTTAGTTAATTAAAATACGTGGAATGAAAGGCAAGAAAAGCAACTTCTGAACTGGCCCTGAGACTGAGCTGCTGTTTGCAAGACTGGAGTCTCCTTAGCTTTTTGTTCAGACAAATTGCTATATTTACATAGGGAGGAAGGGAAAGAGAATCCGTTTCACTCCTGGGAAATCTGAATGAGAAATAACCATGGAATTACGTTGGCTGTGGCAAAAGAGAGCAAGCATACTGTTTGTCCATGCATTCAGCAAACATTCATTATTTGCTTGTTTCATGCCACGCTGTGCTGCGTTCTTTGGGTTAAGATGGGATACACGAGACCCAGTCTGCCTCTTCAAGGAGACGAAGCGTGTGCATAAGTCCATATAAGATAGTGAGTGATCAGTATCTAGGAGATTCCCAGTGGCAGATATATTTCTGTTTGGGGTAGAAAAAGGTGGTAGAGGGGGTAGCTTTCAAACTGATCCATGATAACAGTTCAGCAGGCAGAGAAGACTTAAGATGGGTGTATTCGTTATCTGGGGGACTTAACAAAAGTGCGTCCTCTTTCTGCTTTGGAGCCTGGAAGTCTGAAATCCAGGTGTTCATAGGGCTGGGCCCCTCCTCAAGTCACTAGGAGAGAATCCTTCCTTGTCTCTTCCCGGCTTCTGCTGGCTCCCGACTTCCCTGGGCTTCCCTTGCCTTGTGGCTGCATCATCACTCCAGTCTCTGCCTCATCTGCACATGGCCTTGTGTGTGTGTGTGTGTGTCGGTGTGCCCTTTCCTCTTCTTATAAGAGCACTGGATTTAGGACCCACTCTAATCCAATATGATCTCATCTGGACCTTGTCTTGACTAACATGCAAAGACCTCATGTCCCAATAAGGTCACATTCTGAGGGGCCAGGTGGACATACATTTCTGGGAGCACCGTTTGACTCACTACAGAGTGGAAGGAGAATTTTAATAAACCAGTCGGGTGAGTGGAAGCAAGACGTGTTTACAGAGTGGTATCAGACTGTTCTGAAGAGAATAGAAGACAAGCCTAGGAGAGTATATTCCGGCCAAATTAAGGAGGGCTTAGGTACCAGCATGGGGTAGAACGTTACTCTGTAGGTAGTTGGGAAGCTGGGGTACTGATGAGACACCTGTGAATTCTAATTTAGCAAAGATTGAAGCCAAGGATTATAGACCCATCTCTTGGAGGAACTGTGAACTTGGGTCAGATCAACATTTGGTGAGGTTGACCATGATCGGACCAATTTAACTGGAGAAAAATTAAGCCCTGAGACTTCTGTTTCAAGGAGAAAGTTGGTGGTAGGAGGTTTGGTGGGTTTTCATTCATGCCACCAACACTTAACAGCCATCCTGTGCTAGTATTGCTTTAAGCTCCAGGGTTACAGCCAGGAAGAGTCAGGCCAGGTCTGGGCACTGAAGGAGCTTGAGCTTTAGTGGCAAGAGAGACAGTGAACAAAGGAGTAAACAGTTTCGGGAGTATGTTTCCACTGAGCTCTTTTTTTAAAAAATAAATTTATTTATTTTTGGCTGCATTGGGTCTTCGTTGCTGTGCACGGGCTTCTCTAGTTGCAGTGAGCCGGGGCTACTCTTCATTGTGGTGCACGGGCTTCTCATTGCGGTGGCTTCTCTTGTTGCGGAGCACGGGCTCTAGATGCGCGGGCTTCAGTAGTTGTGGCTCGCGGGCTCTAGAGCGCAGGCTCAGTAGGTGTGGTGCACGGGCTTAGCTGCTCCGTGGCAGGTGGGATCTTCCCAGAGCAGGGCTCGAACCTTGTGTCCCCTGCACTGGCAGGCAGATTCTTAACCACTGCCCCACCAGGGTAGTCCCTCCACTGAGCTTTCGTCACCATTGGAAGCACAATGCCTCATGCATCGCTTTGCCAAGACGTCCCTTGTATACGTACAGCAAACCTGGGTATAAAAAGCTGGGCACAGATTGAATTATAGGCATGAAACAGTTCTGCCGAATATTTGCATTATAATTATGAAGCTCTGTAATCCCCGAGACTGGCCTCCAGTTGGCTTGTTAGCTTCTCCGTCCCCAGCCTGTAACCTCAGCACGCACACACATGCTGAGTACGACTGAGCCCTGCAGGTGGGTGTCTTTTTGGAACTCAACTGATCTCCCCTAATTGATCTGATCGGTATCATTTTTCTTGAGGAAAAGAAAAAGATCTACGGTGAGACTGATAGTCTTTCGTTTTATTCAGTGAGATTACACGTTCCCTTCCTCCCCATCACGTGCTTTGGCCTGTTAGAATTAGAGGTGCAGTTCCCAGCTCTGTCTGGCTTGAGGGTGGTAGCCTGGCTGATGTCAAAACTTCTTACAGGAGCTGTTGTGCTTATGTTTCTGCGTGTCTATTTATGGTTATATTTGGGGATGGTGGCTTCCTAGTTCTCAGCCTTTGTCAGTTGTTTGGCTGAGAGAGGGTAACAGGTGGGTCTTTGGTTTGGCCCAGAGAGGGTCTCGGCCCTCTACCATGGTAACCTGCATTCAGAGTTTGTTGGAGTGAATGACTTCCAAATCTCCCCCAGCTTCCTGTAGGCCTGGCACGTTGTGGGGAGGAAACCCATGTGTGTTGTGGGCTCCCTTTCGGGAAGGATTTTTCCTTGGTGATTCTGGGCTCCACAGTGATGTGGGTTTTCGCTGTTTTGAGCAGAAGTGACCCCCTCACCCCCACCTCGGTAGTGGCGATTTTGCAGATTTTTCCACCCGGCACACACTTCCGGGCTCTTGGTGAACTTTAGCACCCACGTGCTACAGTGTGGCGTTGCTCCGGGCTGGAGCCTCTTGGCTTTTCTGTCCAGCTGCAGTGCTAAGCCATCTTTTGGGTGTGAGGAGATGAGAGACACGATCTATCTTGTAGCCAAACTGGTGAAGTCATAATATTTTTGCAACCAGAGCTGGAAGCTGAGTCACAATGAGTGTGATTCAGGCCTTGATTTCTTACCCAAGGTAATTTCGAGAGGTGTGAAGTCAGGAAAAGACCCCCAGTTGTCGCTGCCCCCGTAGAAAAAGCCCCAAGCGCTGAGCTTCTGTAGCCAAGACAGGGCTCAGGCCCCACCTGGAAACATTCCAGTCTCCCACTTTAGGACCTTCACTGGCCTCCACCGTGAATAACCTTATTGAGAAAACGCTATCGGTCCTTCACCTGCCTTTTAGAGTCTGTCTTGTTTTATATCTTGGTCATGTTAACCATGTTTGTAGAAAGGAAAAAAAAGATCACTTTTTTCTAAAATTAACATCCATATAACTAAGAGACTTGGGACACACTGTAGTTAATGTCTTAGTTTGGAAATGGGAAGTCTTACCTTTCAGGGTAAGTTAGCAGGGAAATGACCTTCTATGAAATCCAGAAGATTTGAAAGAAATACAGATAGAAATGGTTGCCCTAGACACCGATAGCTCTTGTGATTTTGAACTATTAGGAATAAAAGGCTTAGCAGTGCATGGCGAACAGACTGGACATGCCCTGAGAGTTCTTTTCAGGAGGAACAGAGGAGGGCGCGGGTGAAGGTCAGCGGACCCAGGCTCCCAGGCCACAACTCTGTGCTGAACTAGAGGAGCGACTTCGAGGAAGCAGCTTAACTGGTCCGTTCTCGGCTTTCACTGGAGATAATCAAACTGACTTTGCAGGGCGTTGTGAGAATAAAAAGTAGCTGAGAGGGTCGAACACCTAACCATGCTTGAAACATAGTGAGCCCTTAATAAATGGGAGCAGCCGTTCCCATTCATTGTTATTGTTTCACCTCCAAGGTATTATTCTGGGTGCTCCTGACTTTGTGCAAAATGCATTTAGACACACGGAGTGAAATAGGAAACTGCAAAGAAGACTAACCAAAGTGGTAGAGGAGTTGAAAAGGAGACCTATTAAAAAAAACACAAGCTTGAAAGAAACGATTATTTATGGGGGAGACGGGAAGACTGGAGGGCGACCGAATGTCTTCAAGGTGTTGAGGCGTCGTTATGTGGAAAATTATAGCCAGCTGTTCTCCATCTCCGCGGAGGTCGACAGAACCGGGGCCGACGGGACAGGCCAGAGCCAAAGAAGGAAAGGGGAAGCAGTAGAAACGACAAAATATAAATCAGGAACAAACACAGAGAGCATGGGGCGGGGGGAGGGTGCGAGTCTCAACTCTTCCCATGAACTCCTGAGCTGCAGGGTGTGGAACCCGGTCCCCTCGCTTCAGCCTGCCCCCCATCTCTTGCCGTGGGCGCCAGCTTGCTCGTAGCTCATGGCCACGCCTGTCTAACCCAGGGCAGCTGGACTGAATAGTTGGCACTTGACTTGGAGCGGTGTCTCAGTCGGGGTCCATCTCGCTTCTTCAGGGTGCAGCTGTCTGGAGGCATTTTCTGTCGTCGAGACTGGGGGGGAGGAGCTGCTGCTGGCCTTGGTGGGCGGGGCCTGGGGTGCCGATGTACACATGCTGCACTGCACGGGAAAGCCTCCCACAGCAAAGCATTATCTGGCATCAAAGCATCAGTAGTGCTACTGTTGAGAAAACCTGGGTTAGAGGAATAGAACATCATAGGCTGGGCTTTCTTAAGGCTCATTAGTTTACGCCAAAGCATTTTTTCCCTCCATTTACACCAAACCGTGGAACTGAATGGTTAGAAGACTGTTACAGCATTTGCTATTCTAAGAAAATGTGTGGATTCCATTATAATCATGTGTTTCTTAGCTGTCTGCTCTACTGTGGTTTAAAAATATTTATATTTCTAAATAAGCGACTGACTCTTTGTACAGGGAAAATAACATATGCATTAGAGCTCCAGGGAGTGTGGTGCAGACCACCTTCCACGCTTCCTCTGCCCAGATTCTTGCTGGCCAATTAATCGCTGCGTTCAAGGGCTGCCACGGCAGGGACTGCCCTGCACTGAGAATGTGCTGGTTGAGAGAAAGACAGGGCTTCAGGTGGGAAAATTCCCCAGGGGCCAAACACAGGCCAGCAACAAAGGGAGGCCTCCCAGGGTGAGCGGCTTCACACAACATCCTGATGCTCTGGAAATGTTGCCACTCGGTGACTCTGAGGGTACAGCACGCTTTCCTGACTTACTAATACATTGCTCTTTCTAAATAATATATGTTGTGTGTGTCCATCTGTAAACTTTCAGAGTCTTCTGAAATTCACACACAGCATGAAAGCACACGCTATATTTGATCCTTGCATAAATAGCACAGATTTTAATTTTATCCCAGTTACGGATATCTGGCGCGTGTGCCGAAACTCTGGGCAGACTGGTGTGAAATTTAACTTGAGCAGCTAAACACAAGGGTGAGAGAGCACAAAATAAACAAGCACACACACTTCCAGCCCTACAGCATTTGGTATGTGAATGGGAAAAGCACCCAAATCCTCTCTCTCTTTTATTTTCTCCCTTGTGACAGTCAGATTACAGATTGTCTGTAAAGGCACAAATCCTCCACATCTCCCACGCCACCCCTTTCTCCCCCGGAAGGCTGCCTGCAACCATTTCATCTGCCTAAGTTCTTCCGAGGTGGAGTTGGAGTTTCAGTGAATGAAAGTGTCCAGGATGCTTTGTTTTCAGATTTGAACTTAGATTAGAGATTCCCTTGGTTTCCAGAAAAGGAAAACGGTCTCCTTGAGAACATCTTGGAAGGGGAAACAGGAATGGAATTGGAAACGATGGGAAATAACAGACTTGCGGTTTGGTAGATGGGCATGGGGATCTCGGTGTGGGCAATTACAGAGTTTGTGACCCCTAGAGAGTTACTTAAAAGCTCAGTTCCTTGCTTTACTAATTTGTAAAAATGGGAATAACTCCAGCCTAATAGAGTAGCTAGGGAGGTACACAGTGGTGGCACATAGGTGCTCCGAGAATGTCATTTTCCTTCCCCCTTAAAGACATCTGTGACATCTGTAAGTCCAGCCTAAATGCCACTTGCTGAGGAAGTAGGATGCACTGATGGTTGCTGCTGATAATCATCCATGTTGGTACAAATTCTGTTCTTCTCTCCTCCTCTAATCGCCTCCATTCAGGAATTAGCCAACGCCTTTCAGCCTGCCCACCCCTATTTTTAGGTCATTCTGGGTATTAAGTACACAGAGAGCTTTCGGCCTTAGAAACACCTGTGTGTCCCAGCAGACTGTGTTGATTTGGGGGGTTGGAGGAGGGACGGTGGGCATGTGCGTGCAGTTCACGGACCTGGAGCCATGAGAAGTAGCAACAGTGGATGGGTGAGTCTCTCCTTGTACTCCCGAGAGAGGACATCTGCCTTCCATCAGTAAAAATTCCCATCTTTATATTCAATTTGTTTCCACAGAAGAGCGCGTTGTCCCCATTGAAGTATGCCGATCCAAACTGTCAAAATACTTGCAGGGAGTAGTTTTCCGCTGTGATAAGTGTACCTTCACCTGCTCCAGTGACGAGAGCCTCCAGCAACACATAGAAAAGCACAATGAACTGAAACCTTACAAATGCCAGCTCTGCTACTATGAGACCAAGCACACGGAGGAACTGGACAGCCACCTTCGGGACGAGCATAAGGTATGGGCCTGGCCTCCCTCCTCCCACCCCCACCCCCAGCACACCTGGGGGAGGGGCTGGGCCAAATTTAGCCACACCCATTGTGTGCAAGACAGAGACACGCGCCAAAGTAATGTTTAAAATGAGGTTCAATTTATTCTTTTATAAAAGAACTGTAAGGTCGTTTTAGAAAAGTGGAACACGTAGGTGGGGGAGAGAGAACCACCTGTAGTGCTACCCCCACATCCAACTGCTTAACATTTTTGGTCTCTTCTATGCCCACTTTCCTTTGTTTTATTTAATTATGATTCTACCTTACATGAAAGAGCATATCTTTCCTTTCTTGTTCTTAACTTACCCTAACTGGAGTATTTTTCCATGTTATTTTTTGCGGTACGCGGGCCTCTCACTGCTGTGGCCTCTCCCGTTGCGGAGCACAGGCTCCGGACGTGCAGGCTCAGTGGCCATGGCTCGCGGGCCTAGCTGCTCCGCGGCATGTGGGATCCTCCCGGACCAGGGCATGAACCCGCGTCCCCTGCATCGGCAGGCGGACTCTCAACCACTGCACCACCAGGGAAGCCCTTCATGTTATTTTAAATGTACTATCACAAGAGTTGATGAACTTTTTCCATAAAGGGCTAGATCGTAATAGTTCAGGCTTTGCAGGCTAGATGGTCTCAGTGGCAGATACTCAGCTCTGCCCTTGTAGCAAGAAAGCAGCCCTAGACAAGACAAAAATGAATGGTCATGGCTGTGTTCCAATACAACTTTATTTACAAAATTAGGCGACAGAGTGTGGACCCTTAGTTGCCGGCCCCTATTCTATCTGATGGCTCTGCCGGCGTGTCCCTCAGTCATGTAGGTTGTTTCTGATATATTGCTGACTACAAAAATTTTCCAAGGCTTTGCTATTCATGTCTGAACATTGTAAGGACCGTGCAGTATGTGTTTTATTTGTGGAGGGAACAGATTAGTATAGGACATAAAATAAGGGGTTTATGAAAAAGAATTCTCTTCCAGAAGTCTGCTGATCAGAGGGTAAAATCATCCCAGATGGCTTCCTCACTTCTCTGAGGACTTGTGTGGCACATCAGGAGTTGAGACAGTTGTTTCTGGTTTTGTATATTGTCCAGAGTGTGGGGAGTGTGTGTGTGGGGGGGCAGGGATGATCAGTATTTGTTTCATGAAAAGAGCCTATTGAAATGCTTTCTAATTAACCAACAAATCCAAAACATCTAGTGCGTGTTTACCTAGGGCACAATGAGAAGCACTTTTGATACTGTTTCCTTTTTTCCTTGCTCTGTGTACTGTCAGTGGAAATAACAGCTTCTCCTTTCTGGACTTACAAACCCAAGTTATAAAGATTCCTGTCTGAGTCATCTGCACCCAAGGGTTGGAATTTTTCTGTGGGGTGTTGAGAGAGAAGGCTGAGCTTTATCACCCATCTACAGTTTAATGGTTTGATGCTAACTTTTCTGCTTTGGAATGCCTTCATTTTCTAATGTGTCTCCCCAAAAATGAAAGCAGAGAAGAAAAGCCTGAATTACCTCACTTAAAAACTTCCAATACCCTTTCTTATCCAAACTTCCTGGGCATTTCTGCCCCAAAACTGAAAGGAAAATCACTTACCTATCTCAAGCTAAGCTTTCTACAGTTATGCACACGTGTCTTATTTATGTAACCACCTCGGATCTTTTCATTGTAGTGTTGAAGCCATCAGACTGGTATTTTGGGAC
Organism: Delphinapterus leucas; assembly: GCF_059928025.1. Lineage (NCBI taxonomy): Eukaryota > Metazoa > Chordata > Mammalia > Artiodactyla > Monodontidae > Delphinapterus > Delphinapterus leucas. The sequence continues at coordinate 99,086,624 of NC_143134.1, forward strand.
TGAGCAAACCAGGAAGGTAGATTCTTCCCCAGTGGTTGCACAGTAGCTGTGAGTCACTGGAGAATTCCAGAGAAGGCTAGAAACCATACCAGATGTGAAAGCAGGCAGAAATGTGGGGCTTTGGAATATGCATCAAGCAAATGGGTTACTCAGGAAACTAGGAGCCCAGTTTAGAACTTTTGGAGCCAAACAGACCTAGGTTTGAATTTTGTCTCCACCATTTACTGTACAGCAGGGCACTTCAATTTCTCTGTTTCCTGATTTCTAAATGGGAACCAGTATACTCTTCTCGGAAGTTTTGTAAGATTAAATGAAGTCCTGGTATTTCCCACACTTTGAGAGCCACGTCTCAGTCTATTTGTGAATTGAACTGTGCTCAAATACAACAACAACCTATCAGAAAGGCGGTTATGTCCCTAAAGACCTAAAATGGACTGTAAAATCACTAACTCTACTTTGCATTTTAGACATGGTCTTTGATATGTTATATTTCCATTATGCCATGTTCGATTCTTTAATCTTACTCCCTCTCATGGTTGACCAGCTTATTAAGTCCAGCAAGCACCTAACTGAGGCTAAAGAATTGCCACTCTCAGCACGGCTAATGATTTTCATCCTTGTCTCAATCGTTGTGAAGTTTGAGGCTCCTGCTTATTAACTATTCCTTCTTTTCTAAATGATCAATACAAAATGCAATTTGCATTTTTGAAATAATTACCCAAACACTACTTTATAAACATAGCAGTGCTGCTGAAAGTGAATTTTTGACTGATAGGCAGTGACAGTAATTATAAATGGTCATTTATTGGGGTGAAGGATATACAACAGCCTGATTTCAGCATTCATGATAAAGGGTGTAGGAGTATCAATAAACAGTGCACTAAAGAGAAGTTTGCTAGTGATTGAAATACAAAAGTCAAGAACCACGAGGCAAGAACAAGAAATTAAAGCCGTAAGAATTGGAAAGGAAGGAATAAAACTGTTTTTGTTCACAGACAGTGTGATCTTTGTAGGTAGAAAATCCTAAATACTCTATTTTAAAAGATACTAGAATATTAGTTTAGCAGAATGGAAGGATATAAGATCAATATACAAATGCCAATTATATTTCTATATACTAGTAATGGACAGTCTGAAAAAATGACATTTTAAGAAGATCAGTTTCATTTATAATATCAAAAAGAATAAAAATGCTTAAGAATAAACAAGAACTGCGAAAGCCATATGCTGAAAACTACAAAATGTTGTTGAGAGAAATAAAAGAACTAAGCTGATGCAGTATATACCATGCTCATGGATTAGCAGACTCAATATTGGTAATGCTTCCCAAACTGATCTACAGATTCAGTGTAATCTATCAAAATCTCAGTAGGCTTTTTTCTTTGGTAGAAATTGACAGACTGATGCTAAAATGTATATGGAAATGCAAGGGACCTAGAATAGCCTGAACAGTATGAAAAAAGAACAAAATTGGAAGACTCACCCACCCTTCCTTATTTCAAAACTTTTACTGTAGAGCTACAGTAATCCAGAAAGTGTGGTATTGGTATAAGGACAGATGTATGGATCAGTGGTGCAGAAGAAAAAGTCCAGAAATAAACCCTAATATATGTGGCCGGTTGATGTTCATCAGAGGTGCCAAGGGAATAAGGAAAAGATAGCTTTTCAACAAATAGTGCTGTTACCATTGGATTTCCATATGCAAAATAGTGGTTGTTGACGCTTACGTCACTCAAATTTCTCTTGGGAAAAAATTCTTAGGTATGACACAATAGCTGTGAACATTAAAAGAAAAAAGATCAATAAATTAGATGTCATCAAAATTAAATCGTTGCTCTTCAGAAGACACCATTAAGAAAATGAAAAGGCAAGCAGCCGATTGGAAGCAAATATTTGCAAAATAACTAACAAAGGACTTTAACCAAAATATATAAAGAACTTTTACAACTCAGTAGTAAGAAGATTCACAGTTTAATTAAAAATGAGAAAAAGATCTGAATAGACACTTTACCCATGAGGATATACGAAAGGCAAATGATCACATGAAAAGATGCTTAATCGGACTCATCATTAAGGAAATGCAAATTAAGACAATTAAATGCAAATTAGGTAGTAAGCCATCACTACCTCTCCACTAGAGTGGCTGAAATTAAGAAGACCAATAGCACCAAAGTGTTGGCAAGGATGTGGAGAAACTGGAAATCTCACACAGGGCTGAATGCAGTGTATAATGATGGCACATCTACTTTGGAGCATTTTGGCAACTTGTTTAAAAGGTAAACATACACTTTACCATTTGATCCAGCAAGTCTACTCCCACATAAAGTGGTTGCATAAACAAAGTGTGCTATATCCATACGATGGAATACTACTTATCAATAAAAGCAATTAGCTACTGATAACATGTAACAATATGGCTAAATATCAGAATCAGCATGTTAAATGGACAGAAGCCAGACACAAAAGACTGCATATTGTATGGTTTCTAGAAAAGGCAGAACTGAGGAGACAAAGCAGGTCCGAAGTTGCTTCAGGCTGGAGGTTTGGAGCAGGGATTGCTTGCAGAGGGTATGAGGGTATTTCTTAGAGTAATAGAAGAAGATTGTGGAGGGTTGTACAAATGCATACCTTTACTAAAACTCATTGAAATGTTCATTTAAAATGGATTAATTTTATGGTAAGTAAATTACATCTTAATACCTAAAAGATGCAAGTTCCCCAGGACCTGACACATGGTAGGTCCTCAGTAAATGTTAATTTTCTGCAGTCTTTTCTTATAAGTTTGATCCTGAGAACAGACAGATCTATAAAGATGCAGAGATCCAGAGGAACGTGTAAACTGCCAAAAATAAAATGTGCAATAGACTTAGCAGTTGGTTCTAAACTAAGGTTTTCTGTTTTCTAGCGAAACAATGTGTTGTGTGCATTGCTCATTACGTTCTTCCACAGACAGCTTTAGGTGATTTTGTGTGGTGGAGAGAATCTATACAAGAAATTAAAAGACACTGTAGGATGTATTTTCAGTCAAAGGATTTCATCATTAAACAGAAGTGGATATTCAAAACTGGACTCCTGAATTCTGCCTGCAAAGCTTGTAAACCTCGGGAATGTCTCTGAAGATGTCAGACTGTATCATTCATGGGCTAGACAGAACACTGGTTCAGGAGGAAGCATCCTAGAAGTCAAATAAACCATTCCACTGAAGAACCAAATTCTCAAGTGTCCTGGATTTATACTGCTGTGTTTATCCTCAGAAGCCAAGGTGAAGTAGAAACTGGTGACAATCAGCACCTTCATTTTTCTAGGTGACACAGAATCTTGTCTTCCTAGATCTTTATCTTTGGACCAGTGAACAAGGAATCACTTGTAAATCTCTTGGAATCTAAAGTAAACAGTACAGGCTATTTGAACTTTTAGTTTTTCATCCTTCAACTCCCTGTCTTTTTTTCTATCTCACTAGGTCTTCTAGAGGCGGACTATTCTGTTCTTTCAGTTTCTCTCTCTCTCTCTCTCTCTCTCTCTCTCTCTCACACACACACACACACACACACAGAATGAAATCATATGTCAGTAGTGCCATTTATCAGCAATGCTGGTGCAAGATGAAGAGGTAACGTTTCTAGGAACCTTGAAGTCATAAAAAAAACCAAACCTCGCACTTCTCACATTTGGAAAAACACACATGTTTTTTTCTTTGAAGAAAGTTTAAGTATATGCAGTACCTTGTTAGCGTTCTTTATGGTTCTGAAGTCTCTTTGCTAGTTTAAGGAACATAAAAATATATTATCTCTAACTTGCTTTGCTCGTAAAATTGTCATGTTCGCTGTATTAAATTTAGAAGGATAGTCTATTCAGCCAATACACATTCACTAATTGAATTTACTTTGAAATGTTTTAAATTTTTTATACAAATGGAGCCTCAGGCAGCTGAACTCTGAGGAACTCGTGTCTCTTTCTTTTTGTCAGTTTAGGGGAAGCAGCAGAGCATTCAGCTCAGGAGGAATTGCCAACATTTGAGTTATTCCAATAAAATTGTTCCACTTTCCGGACTAGTGAAATCCGCAGTGGCAAAAAAGTCACATAGAATATTTGTTTCCAGCAAAGGGAATGAGAAGAAATAAAACAAAGAACCTTCCCCAACTCCAAATCATAAAATACACCTTTGGCCATGGTCTTTTTGGACTGCGTTTAATTTCTGAACTAAGTACTGGCATCTCTAGCTTTATGAACTCTGTAGGTTCCTGCAGGCTGAAGGTTTTTCCAGAAGATTATGTCATTTCATCTGTGCTCTCCTTCATGTTAGTTGCTTCTTGATTTGTCAGCCGTGGACCTGCTTCTATCATGTATTTTGGAAGACAAATCAGAGGTAGATGAGCAAGAGGTGTGGTCATATTCAGAGGGATGTGCCTGGCAGAACCTTAGAAGATATTTCTCAAGTAGACATTTGAAGATGTTCTTTGCCTATAACCTTTGAAACTATCCACTAAACCCTCTAGCCAAAATGAATGGCCCCAGCTCCCAAGCTTCCATAGAGCTCTCCTTCTTCCTCTGTTAAGGCATGTATTTCACGCTGCCTCAACTTGCACTTAACTCTTAACGAGGCTCTGTCTTGCCACTGGATGCAACAGTCTTAAAATGGAAACCACATTATTTACCTCTCTTTTCTTCCCAAATCTAACCATAGTGCCCTGCATACAATAAAGTCTCCAGTAGCTGGTTGCTAAGTAAATAAATAAATGAAAGCACTTTTCAAATAAGAAATTATACGTATCCTGTTTGTTCAAATAAGCAAAACATGACAGCAGCAGCAGCATCTTTGCCTCTGGATTTCGAGTTCAGGAGATTGGCAGCAGCTCAGTTGGCCGACAGCAAAGTTGTTTGACTTTAATGATGCCTTTCACTTGGCTATCTTGAGTACTTGTGACTGGGGCTGTGCTGAGATTCTCAAAATGATTGATTTTGCCTGGACTTTTGCTAAGTCAGGTCTGGCAGGAGCATGTTTTCTGTTGTAACTCAATGATGGCAAAAGAAGGTAGATAGTCTCCTTGACTTCCGTGCCCCATACCCTTCTGGAACTTTACCATCCTTTATTCTTACTGTTCTTAGAAAGGCTTTTATTTTGAAGAAAATACTCTCAAAAGATTCTACTGCTTTATCCACCAAATTTTGGATCGAATATCATTGTCACAGTACTTTTTTCTTCCTTCCTGTGTTCAGCCAGTATCCCATGGATAATGTTTCCATATTTTGTAAGCAAATTTACATTTCGACAGATGATCTGCATTCTAATGAGGAAAGCTGGAGCTATGTCATCTGAAGATGTGAGTTCTAATGCTGGCTTTATCACTTACTTGCTTTGTGTCCTGTTTTCCTCATCTACAAATACGGAAGATAACACATATCTTACAGAATGATCATAAGGGTTAAAGTGATACATGGAAAAACTACTGGATTAATTTTTAGCATATAGTAGATTATTTGGTAAGCATTGAAACAAAACCTTTTAGAAAATGTCCAATTTTATTCTCATTAGCAAGCAGATTTGTGTCATGGCATGCAATATTATGAAGTTCTTTATACTTTATCATCGCCTATGGGATTTTATGTTACTGGTAGATTCAAATAGCATGTACTGTGTGTCAACTAGATGACTGGCCTTACACTCTGCACTGAGCCTGTAAAACCAAATAAGAAACAGTTGCTACCCTGGAAGAGTTTATAAGCAAGCAGATGAGATAAGCTTAAACAGAGAATCACAACCAGCGTGTTAAGTGCTGCATAAAGATGTCTATAAAATCGGAAGGCAGCATAATGCAAAGCAAGTATGGTGTCGTGGCTCACCTTCCATAGAACTTTAATACACTGAGCTGAATATCTTTTCTAGAAGCTTTTATAAGAGCTCTGATAGAAATGCTCTTAGCAGAGAATTTAAGACTTCTACCTGCGTCTTTGACCACCTTCCTGTAAGAATTCGTAGAGACAGTGCTTTGCTGACCCTTCCTCCCACTGATTCCTTTCCCTCATTCCCATTCTGACTTTCAGAGATAGGCAAAGAGGATGTGCTGGGCAAACCACCTGATATCATAAGTCGGGGTGGGCAGACTCTGGCCCATGGACCAAATCTGGCCCACTGCCTGATTTTATATGGCCCGCCAGCTAAGAATGGTTTTGACAATTTTAAATGGTTGAAAAAAATCAAAAGAGTAATTTCATGACATGTGAAATTATACAGAATTCAAATTTCAATGTCCCTGAATATAGTTTTATTGGAACACAGCCATGCTCGTCCATTTCCGTATTATCTGTGGCTGCTTTCAAGCTACACAATAATTGAGTAGTTGTGACAGACCATATGGTCCAGAAAGCCTAAAAACCTCGCTTAACTGGCCCTTCACAGAAAAAGTTTGCCTGCCTGGGCCATGAGTCCTTTAAAATCTTTGCAATACTACACATTGTCAGTTTGTGACTGAGATGGGCACTTCTGATGTAAGAGACAGTTTTTCCATGTTCTCTTCTGTCACTTCTTCTAGAAGTAAAAAGTTCTCTTGGCCTTTCTTTTTAACATGAACATGCACTATTAGGTGATGTGAACATCCTGGTTGGGGGTCTCTTTTTAAAGGTACAAGTGTTAAGTCAGTAGGAGGGGGACTCTGGAAACATTACGTGGGTTTGTCTTCATCACCATCTCCCCCAGTTAATGTTTGCTAAGTAATCTGAAGACGAGGGTGTCCAACTTCATTCTTTCCGTAACAAGCAAGGTTATATCAGTCTTTCCTGTAAGGCTGGGTTTGCCCCCCGGGGCAGTATGAAAATGCATGTGCAACTTGCTTATATTTGTAAATCACATAACACTCCTTCCCTTAGAATAAGACTCGAGTGTGGAAATTCTTTCATATGCTAGGGACAGACAGAAACCATTTTGCTGAATGGTTAAAAAGCAACAAACAAAAAGCCAGGTGTAGTGGTGAAGCTTGAACACTAAGCATGAGCACTGAAGGGTTTACAGCATCTCTGCTTCAGTGTTAAGGGGTAAAGTTTTTGCTGGTCTTTGGCAGTTCATCTCACCTCCTTACTGGACAGCTTTTCACACAACTCTGAGTTAGCGGCCTTTATGAGGGACTTTCAATTCCTGGGCATTCACAGATAACTTTCACGAGATATAAGGATCTGCACATAGTTTTACAGTCTGAGTGATTGTGTGTTTGAACAGTCTACCCTTTAAAAACTTGGATGGCTTCTTTTGCCTTCAGAAGGCTCTAAGGAGCCAGGTTCTAGAACTCAAACTCAGCCTTGCTGTCTTTCTCCCTCTGTTGTGGGCTTTTGTGAAACAAGGTGATAAATTGCTTCTCATCTCTAAAGAAGAAAGTGAATGTCCCTCCATATGTCCTCTGTCTCATTAAGAAGTTGGTCGGATACCCACCAATTTCGAGATCCAGAAGGTAATCACTACAAGTATGATCATTTTAGAAGCAAACTTAGAAATATATTGGAACTTTAATATAAAATCTGTATACCATTTGACTTTGACCCTGTAATTTCATGTCTGAGTATTTAGCCTATAAAATTAAAACTAAATATAAAAGAAAAGTTCATATACAATAAGGCTTATTACTGCGTTCTTTTCTATTTTTAATTAAAAATTTTTTAAAAAATTTATTTTAAATTGGAGTATAGTTGAATTACAATGTTGTGTTAGTTTCAGGTGTGTAGCAAAGTGATTCGGTTATATATGTACATATAGCCATTCTTTTTCAGATTCTTTTCCCATATAGGTTATTATAGAGTTCCGTGTGCTATACGGTATGTCATTGTTGATTACCTGTTTTATATATAGTAGTGTGTATATGTTAATCCCAAACTCCTAATTTATCCCTCCCCCCACCTTTTCCCTTTGGTAACCATAAGTGTGTTTTCAAAATCTGTGAGTCTATTTCTGTTTTGTAAATAAGTTCATTTGTATCATTTTCTAGATTCCACATGTAAGTGATGTCATATGACATTTGTCTTTCTCTGTTTTACTTACTTCACTTAGTACGATAATCTCTCGGTCCGTCCATGTTGCTGCAATTGGCATTATTTCATTCTTTTTTATGGCTGAGTAATATTCCATTGTGTGTGTGTGTGTGTGTGCGCGCGCGCACATACCACATCTTTTAATTAATTGATTGATTGATTGATTTAGGCTCCACTGAGTCTTAGTTGCTGTACACAGGATCTTCGTTGCAGCATGTGGGATCTTTAGTTGAGGCATGCGGGCTTCTTAGTTGCGGCACGTGGACTCTTAGTTGTGGCATGCATGAGGTATCTAGTTCCCTGACCAGGGATCAAACCTGGGCCCCCTGAATTGGGAGCACTGAGTTTTACCCACTGGCCCACCAGGGAAGTCCCTATACCACATCTTCTTTATCCATTCATCTGTCGTTGGACATCTAGATTGTTTCCATGTCTTGGCTATTGTAAATAGTGCTGCAATGAATATTAGGGTGAATGTATCTTTTCGAATTATAGTTTTCTCTGGGTATATGCCCAGGAGTGGGATTGCTGAATCATACAATAGTTCTATTTTTAGTTTTTAAAGGACCCGCCATACTGTTCTCCATAGTGGTTGTACCAGTTTACATTCCCACCAACAGTGTAGGAGGGTTCCCTTTTCTCCACACCCTCTCCAGCATTTATTGTTGGTTATTATATTTATTTAATATAATATTATTATTATATTATTATTTGATGATGGCCATTCTCACTGGTGTGAGGTAATTCGTCATTGTGGCTTTGATTTGCATTTCTCTAATAACTAGTGAATTTGAGTATCTTTTCATGTGTTTTTTGGCCATCTGTATGTCTTCTTTGGAGAAATGTCTGTTTAGATCTTCTGCCCATTTTTTGATTGGGTTGTTTGTTTTTTTGTTACTGAGCTGCATGAGCTGTTTGTATACTTTGGAGATTAATCCTTTGTCAGTTGCTTCATTTGCAGATACTTTCTCCCATTCTGTGGGTTGTCTTTTTGTTTTGTTTATGGTCTCCTTTGCTGTGCAAAAGCTTTTAAGTTTAATTAGGTCTCATTTGTTTCTGTTTTTATTTTCATTACTCTAGGAGACGGATCCAAAAAGATATTGCTGCGATTTATGTCAAAGTGTGTTCTGCCTGTTTTTTCCTCTAAGAGTTTTACAGTATCCAGTCTTAAATTTTGGTCTTTAATCCATTTTGAGTTTTTTTTTTTTGTATGGTGTTAGAGAATGTTCTAATTTCATTCTTTTACATGTAGCTGTCCAGTATTGAAGAGACTGTCTTTTCTCCATCATATGTTCTTGTCTCCTTTGTTGTAGATTAATTGACCATAGGTGTGTGTGTTTATTTCTGAGCTTTCTGTCCTGTTCCATTGAACTATGTTTCTATTTTTATGCCAGAACAAAAATGTGTTTTGATAACTGTAGCTTTGTACTATAGTTTGAAGTCGGGGAGTGTAATTCTTCCAGCTCCATTTTTCTTTCTCAGGATTGTTTTGGCTATTTAGGTGGGGTCTTTTGTGTTTCCATACAAATTTAAAAAATTTTTTGTTCTAGTTCTGTGCCATTGGTAATTTGATAGGGATTGCACTGAATCTGTAGATTGCCTTGAGTAGTGTAGTCATTTTGACAATATTGATTCTTCCAATCCAAGAATGTGGTATATCTTTCCATCTGTTTGTGTCATCTTCAGTTTTTCATCAGTGTCTTATAGTTTTCAGAGTACAGGTCTTTTGTCTCTTTAGGTAGGTTTATTCCTAGGTATTTTATCCTTTTTTGATGTGCTGGTAAGTGAAATTGTTTCCTTAATTTCTTTTTCTGATCTTTCAGAAAAAAGATCTAGTGTATAGATCACTGTACACATTTCTAGTGTATAGAAATGCTAGATTTCTGTGTATCAATTTTGTATCCTGAAATTTTACCGAATTCATTGATGAGCTCTAGTAGTTACCGGTAGCATCTTTATGACTTTCTATGTATAGTATTCATGTCTTCTGCAAACAGTGACAGTTTTACTTCTCCTTTTCTAATTTGGATTCCTTTTATTTCTTTTTCTTTCCTGATTGCCATGGCTAAAACTAAACATGAAAGAAAGGTTTGTGTATAGTAAGGCTTATTGTTGCATTTTTAATAGTGAAAAGCCAGAAATAACCAAAGGTAGACTCACATGGGAAGAGTCAAGTAAACTATAATATATCTACTTAACGAAGTATTATGTGGTGATTAAAAATGGATGTATAGGGCTTCCCTGGTGGCGCAGTGGTTGAGAGTCCGCCTGCCGATGCAGGGGATACGGGTTCGTGGCCCGGTCCGGGAAGATCCCACATGCCGCGGAGCGGCTGGGCCCATGAGCCATGGCCGCTGAGCCTGTGCGTCCGGAGCCTGTGCTCCGCAACGGGAGAGGCCACAACAGTGAGAGGCCCGCGTACCGCAAAAAAAAAAAAAAAAAAAAAAAAAAGGATGTATACAGAGATTGGTATTTATGCCGTAGCATGCATCGAAAAGCAGCACTGTAAGTCACCTGTGAATGGAGACAGGAATACAGAAATGTGACTCCTTGTTCACAGGTATTATGTACAGGTCGTTGGATTTTATCTTTTTAATATCTTTATTGGAGTATAATTGCTTTACAGTGGTGTGTTAGTTTCTGCTGTATAACAAAGTGACTCAGTTATACATATACATATGTTCCCATATCTCTTCCCTCTTGGGTCTCCCTCCCTCCCACCCTCCCTATCCCACCCCTCTAGGTGGTCACAAAGCACCGAGCTGATCTCCCTGTGCTATGCGGCTACTTCCCACTAGCTATCTATTTTACGTTTGGTAGTGTATATATGTCCATGCCACTCTCTCGCTTTGTCACAGCTTACCCTTCCCCCTCCACATATCCTTAGGTCCATGCTCTAGTAGGTCTGTGTCTTTATTCCCGTCTTACCCCTAGGTTCTTCATGTAGGTCGTTGTATTTTAAATGAGTTTTTTCTGCTTTCTAGTTTTTCTTTGTAAACATTTATAGTACAGAAAAATATAATAAATGAAAATGCAGACACCCAGTATCCAAGAGGTGAGAACCATGCCTGCTCTAATCTGGACACTGCACTGGCCAGTGCAGATCTGGCTGTGAATAAGCTGCAGGGTGTTTGTCTTCATGGAGTTTGCAGTTCTGTTGGGCAGGCAGGCCAGAAACAGTGAATTTCTGAGGGTTTTTTTAATCGCACCATTGTTGATTTACAGTGTTTGTTAGTTTCGGATGTACAGCAAAGTGATTCAGTTCTACATACATATATAGGTTATTACAAGGTATTGAATCTAGCCCCCTGGGCTGTACAGTCACTGAGTTATGAAAGGGGAGGGGAGGGTGCTGTGGAAGCCTAGGGCAAGGATATTTAACCTAGGAGGTGTTGAGGGAAGGTCCCCCAGATACAGTGACATTGGAGCGATGCTGGAAGGCTGAGGAGACGAGACACCATGTGAGCGAGGCAGGCTTGAGAGAATTTCACACAGAGGACACAGCCTCTGCGGAGAGAGGCACAAAGTCAAGAGCTTGGCCTGTTCCAGAGACCTCAATAAGCTCAGGGTGGTGGGAGCAAAGGGCAGTCAGTGTGAGGGCAGGGGGTAGGATGATAGTCGGGGGGACATGTAAAGCCCAGTAAGAAATTGGGGCTTCATCCTCAGGGCAAGTGGAGTCTGACATGAGCAGATTTAATTTTTTTTTAAAAAATCACTCAGTCAGACCACCCTGGAGGTTAGATGCAAGAGGTGGTGAGAATGGACGCTGGGAAGTCAGCAGGGAGGGAGGGAAGGGGCTTGCAATAATACAGGAAAGAGACGGTGGCTCAGAAGTGCAGCAAGGAGTCTTCCTTTTGTATGAAGATTAACCCTGGATTGCTGGTTTGGAGATTTAAAGTATAGTAAGAACTCAACCCTATAAAGAGTTTTTAATTTAAAATCCTCTAATTACATAGCAAAATTTTTCATTTTTATTTTTAAACAAAGATTTTAGAAATCTTCAGGACAAATAAATCCTCGGTGAGCCCCGGGTGAACGTTATACCATGAAAATGTCATGTACTCATAAAATTGTGCAGAATCCAAAATGCTAACAGTTTTCCTGTAAAAGGAAAAGAAACAGGAAGGCGGAAAAGAAAAAATAACATTTGGTTTGGTGACAGATCTCCTTCTGTCACTGTGAGTTCCTTGATAGGCACAGGGCCTGGCATACAGCAGGGCCCCTGGGAGTCCTGAATGAATGAATGAATGAATGCAAACTGCTGGATTAAAGATGTTTGAGGATTGTTTTTTGGCCTTTCTTGGTTTCATTTTTTTTTTGTTTGCTGGCAGTGCCCACCTCTCCTGCCCCTTCTACATGCTTATAGTTGCCCTGGCTGAAGCAGGGAGAAAGCTATTGGAAAAGGCTGCCTTTTAAAGTACTGATCATTTCAAAATATTGTTTCTTTGCATATTTTGAAATTAGGCCAGTTGGAATCTTGCCTCCTTTTCCTGAAAAAAACTGGCAACCCAGAAAACTTTTATTCACATATTTGTCATAAATGCTATTTGATTAAAATGTCGACTTTGTGGTGAAACATAACTTCATAAATATGCACTTACGATACTTATATGTGTTTCCAAAAGCCAAAATCGGAAAAGGCCACATTCCCAGAAAGGGGAAGGAAACCACAATTTGGTGAACTATTTATTGTGTTTCGGATACTATGCTGGCCCCCTTTTACAAACAAGGACACTGAGGACATTTATGTTCAGTAATTTGCCCGGAGTCTCATGGTTCACGGCGAACCCGAAACTTGCGCTCAGGTCTGTGTTACAAATTTTTAAAAATCTGTATAGGTCGGTAGGAGTGAGGATAGTACATAGATAAAGCCCTAATTGGGAAGGTACTTTGATCAAAAGTCCTTTGCCGGCTGATACCATGAACCCAGAGAGGAAGAAAGATTCTAACTTGACTTCCTCCTCTTCGCCTTAGGCTATTCATTTTTAAAGCTTTTTTTCACGAGCAGAACAGGAATTTGCCTTCTCTGAGGGTTTAGTGCTGACAGTGACGAAGGGGTCTTTTCCACCCTCATGCTGAGTTGTTTTCCAAGTCAACTGATTTCATGGATTTCATTCAGTGGATTGTTTCTCTTGCTTTAAGAGAGCTTTCCTCCCGAGGGTTCTTGCTCCTTTTCAACGCGGCCGACCCCCAACATGATGTGACGGGGGCGGGGCGGTGTTAAGCTTTTTCACAGCACTGTCTGTTGGCCCTGCTGCTCTGAGGCTCTTTCTCTCGCATTTGTCACAGTTGATGATGATGTTTCCATCTGCCAGGCGTATGGAACCGGTGGTGCTCAGCACATCTTTGTTCCAGGCTGGTCCCAGGGAATATTTTGGAACTGTCTTGTAAATTCTCCCTGTCCTCTCCTGCGCCCTCATTACTCTCTCTCTCTCCTGTAGCAGCTATGGAAATCTGCCTTGGAGTCTCATTAATGAAGTCTGTCTTCCCTCCTCAACTAAACTCTGCGCCTCTGGAGGCCAGGACGGGGTCTTATTTATCTCCATGGGCCCCTTCCCTGGTCCCCACAGGGGAAGCACGGAACCCATCACTGCATTGGTCTGAGTCATTTTGTTGGCTAGACTCCTGCGCTGTCGTTGCTGGTAATTCTACACGTGCGACTGAAGAAGTTCTGAAAATAGATTAATTGAAGAGGTTGCATTTTGTACTACCATTGACATGAGAACCCCAAACAGAATATCCTTACAGAGTTTTCTCGGGGTGGATTTTTATTTCTCTTGGATGATATTTTGAAGACAGTTTGGATTCCCACATTATCCTAACCACGTTTTATGTAAACAAAAATCAGCCATAGTTAACACTTTAAAAGGGTTTTTAGGGATTTGTCATCTAGGTTTTTCTCAGATAATCCCCAGCTGTGATGAATAGGCTGTGGTCAGCTTCAGAAACAGTAGTAACACGAAACAGTACCAATATTATTGTCTTACATCTAAACTGGAGTTAGGAATCGAATAGCTGTCGTTTGGTCAAAGCTAGGACAGCCCATAGCCCTCCAGCTTGATAGGCTCATGGTGGAAATGTTGTGACTCTGCTAGTCTTCAGGTTACTTACAGAGTCACTTCACCTCCAGAAACATAACTTCATAAATATGCGTGTATGACACTTCTTATACATGTTTCCAAAAGCCAAAATCAGAAAAGGCCACATTCCCAGAAAGGGGAAGGAAACCACAATTTGGGTAGTTTACAGAAGGTACATCCTTGAATTCAACTCCAAAAATGTTTATTGGACACCTGTTCTACACCCCGGGCTTCACGATGCTTTTGATTTTCTGCTGACGGTAGCTCACGTTTTTTACTGAATTTGGTAAGGAAGGTCCGGTGTTGACACTTCCAGTGAAAATGAATGTGGAAGTAAACGGCAGGTACACCTCTGAGAGAGTCAGCGTGAAGAAAGGACCTCTTAGGCACTGGGGTTATTTGGTCCTGGCTCTAAAAGCACACCCACGGGAAAATGACGGCGGGAAGTTCTGTCCTCGGGGGAGAACCGCATTCAGTTGCGGTTTGTGATTCCACTGTCTGGGTCTGTTTCAGGTAAGCCGTAACTTTGAGCTGGTTGGACGAGTTAACTTGGATCAGCTGGAACAGATGAAGGAGAAGATGGAGAGCTCCAGCAGTGACGAGGAGGACAAGGAAGAAGAAATGAACAGCAAGGCTGACGGCAGAGGTAGGTCCCTCCCCTGCCCCCTGAGCCCCAGCTGGCACCCAGCCCGGCCGTGCTGAGATACAAGGGGAGGCAGAAGGTTGTTGTAGGGGCAACAGAAGGAATGGACTGACTTAAGAAACACACCAGGGGCTGTGTCCTGTAAACTAGTACCAGCTCTAGAAACTCCCAGGAAATACATTCGGTAAAAAATACGTGGCGATGATTGGCTTTTTATTCAGGAAAACTGGTGTCTTGGGAATCTGCAGAATAAGGACAGACAGCAAGATGGATGGTCCTGTAAAAGCTACTGAGGAATGTAAACGAGCTTCCGATTGAACGCTTATTTCAAATTGCTTCTGCTGGGCTGGGGGGAGCTGCAGGGGGCTTGAGCTCTCTCCATGTGTCCTGCACGGTCCTCCTCTCACCCCCCTTGCTACTGCTTTTGCTTTGTAAAGAGAGAGAGAGAGACCAGGGGCTTTTATTTGGCTGTGTTTACAGGGAAAGGTTTTGTGGTATTTTTGTATGAGTTTCTGTGAGTCTATCATTATTTTCAAAGTGAAGTTTTTCAAAGTATATTTAGTTGTAGACATACGTTTACATGATCTAGAGTTGGTATTCTATATTGCTCAACATAGAATCTTGTGGAAAACCCAAGACTCTACGTAAAGGAGATAGGTTGGGATATCTTACTTTAGTTATTGCAGATTTATCAAAAGCACATGGATAACCTAGACCTGAGAAATAAATGTGATAGACATCATCCCAGTGATGAGAAGAATGGTATTAGTTGCCATTACTGAGCATCCTGATGTGCCAGGCCCGGTGCTCGTGGGTTTTATACCTTTTATCCTTAACGTTATATAATGTTAGAGGCTCTGTAGTTGGTCTGCCTGGATTTGGCTCCCAGTCGCGCTACTTGTTGGTTATATGACTTTGGGTAAATTATTTTATCTCTTTATGCATTCATCATCCTAGGGTTGCATAAATCTTAAATGAGAGAGCACGCAAACGTTAGTCTAGTTCCTAGAACATAGTAACCAGCTAATAATAATGATAAAACCCTGCAATGTAGATGGTATTATTGCCATTTTTACAAATGGGGAAACAAAGGCCCAGGATACTTAAGAGCTTGTTCAAAGTTTTAAAAAAAAACCACTGGAGGTTGAGTCTAAGTCTTCTGGCTCCAAAGGCAAAACGTCTTTTACACTATACACCATCTCCCCTACCCTTTGGACAGCGGGGTGATCCTCATTGAAGGGTACCTGCCCCTGAATTCTGTCTGTCCAGTGGCCCTTAGGGCCTCACTCTAAGGGGCACTTTTGCGGAATTTCTTGGCTTTTCTTGCTTGGTCAGTCTGCAAGCCTAAGAAAGCCGACTTGGTGGCCGTTCCCCCTGCGGTTCGCCCTGTTCTTCTTCCTGACTTGCCCTGACTTCCAGCCCCATCCCCTTGCCCACCATCTTTTACCTCTGCCGTAGTAGGAGACCACAGGTTTGCTGAGTGGGGATCCAGTTTGGCTCCTGAACCCCCATGCCCGCGGTAAATGGATAAATAGAACACCCACACCATATAGACTGATTGCCCTTGTCATGTTACAACTTTTATTAGGAGGGGCTGCAGTAATCTGTTTCTTACAAGGAAAATGGCTGTGATCTGAGAAGCATGGTTTTTAAATTTTCTTTTCCTTTATTTATGTTTTTTTAGCATTTCACAAATATGTTCTTAGTGATGAATTCTTTAACGTCTGTGTACTGTTTCCAGAGTTCTCTGGAAGAGGATGCTTGTGACAGAGGGTACACAGGCTCCTTTTCTTCATGGTGCTCTGTGCCCTACCGTTCCTCTCCAGGAAATGAATTAGTCCTCATTGGGTACCATGACGTTTTAATCTCTAGAGCCGAGCACACATGATTTTACAGGTTATAAGTATTGCAGAGGCAAGAACCTCCTTTAGTCCTCCCCTCCCCTGTGACGCCTCTAAACTAAATGGCAGTTAGCTGTGAGAGCACCAGGCACGTTCCCTTGCCCAGCCTGGCCGCCCCCTCGCACGGGCACTGTGGCATCAGACCAGCTCTGTTTGCCTGGAAAGAACTTCATGGTGTCTGATCGCCTGTCCCTGGAAAGTTTAGCATCCACACTCATGAGCCTTAACAGCATGGGGGAAAAAATCTTGGGGTGGAGAAGCCTGTTTTCCTCTCTCAGCGGGTGGGGGAATTACATGAGTCACTTCTAGTAACGTTAATGGGAATTACTAGCCAAAACCTTCCCATACCCCTCGCCCGATCCTTGAAAGAACAGCCTCCTTTGTTTCATTGCCTTTGAATCAATTTTCCACCATCAGGTATATCCTTGCCAACCAGAAGAACCAGCACACAATAGCCTCGGGGCGTTTTTGCCAGACGTCCTGTCTTCCAGGAGTAGAGAGCGGGAGGTGGCTTTAGCACAGCTCTCGGGGCTAATGGAGAGCCATTTGATGTGTGACAGGTAATGACGGGCCTCCTCCTTTGAGGATGAAACAGCATGAGCCCTTGGAAAGAATAGGTGGCTGGTTTCATGTTTCCTAAGGGTAAGCGAGTGCGTGTGCCAGGGGCAGGCCCCGCGTTGGCAGTGTAGGTGCTCATCGGGCGCTCAGTTCGGGGGGCTCACGTCCTTGGAGCTACCCTGTTCCCAGCGTCCTTTCCCAGCACAAGAACCAGGGAGGGGACTGACTGTGGCCACATTGCAGGTCCTGCCTCAGAAGGCAGCTCAGAGGGAATCTGAAAGAGAAGAAACCAGGCGTGAAGAAATCAACATGAACCCAAGCAGGACCCTCCCCACCCCCTCTCATTATGCAGCTGGGAGGAGCTAGGAAGGCATTCTGCTGATTTCTTGCCCAAGATAATCCCTGCTAAGGAATTAATGCGCAGGGCAGATGGTGCTGTCTCATTTCCAATGAAAAGAATCAAGGAAGGTAGTCTGTGCAATTATTTTTAATGGCTTGTGTGGTGATCTTCTTAATTTGTGAGAAAATGTTTCATCTTTTGTTAAAACTGGCCCCATTCACAGAGCTTTTTGTGCCGAAGGTGAAGGCAGCGTAGAGACACCTGGCCTGTTAACGTCATCCTGAGGATTTTTATCAGACGGAGTGTTTCAACCAGGAGACATCCTCCTGTAACATCTTGTAGGTACAGACACACAGCGATCAGATACGCAGAGATGATCAACATTTCCCCGTGTGCTGCCCTCACTCTGCCGCGTGGCTGCAGAGCCGTCTAGGTCCTGCTGTTTATTATGCACGTAAAGATCTGGCCCTCTGTGGTATAATCAAAGACATGTGGGCTTGGGACTCAGGATAACACAAAGGCCATATAAGCTCTCATCTTTGAGTTTGCCAGGAGGCGTGGCCTCTAAACAATTAGCCAGCCAGTCCACGTTTATCAGACCACTCACATGTGCCCAGGGCCGTGGAGGAAATAAAACGACAGTCAACATTTGATGTTAACAACAGAGCTATCCAGAAATGTGTGCATATCCCCATGTTCAAGAATACACCAATTGGACTTCTCTGGTGGCTCAGCGGTTAAGAATCCGCCTGCCAACGCAGGGGACACGGGTTCGAGCCCTGGTCTGGGAAGATCCCACATGCCGCAGAGCAACTAAGCCCGTGCACCACAACTACTGAGACTGTCCTCTAGAGCCCGCGAGCCACAACTACTGAAGCCCGTGCGCCACAACTACTGAAGCCCATATGCCTAGAGCCCGTGCTCCGCAACAAGAGAAGCGACCGCAATGAGAAGCCCGCACACTGCAGCGAAGAGTAGCCCCTGCTCGCCACAACTAGAGAAAGCCTGCATGCGGCAACCAAGACCCAACACAGCCCATCCCCGCCCCCCAAAAAAAATATATATATATATACATACCGATTGAGGCATAGATGCTGGGCAGCTGGCCAGGAGCCCTTACTAGCTGAGGACACGCTTTCACATTCCAGACTTCCTGATGCCCGGGACTCACTCCTGCTAGGTTCTTTGCTTACAGATCTCATTCAGTGTTCGCAGTCACCCTGGGAGGTGCTGATTCTGATATCCATGGCAGATGACCACCAGTCGTGAGTCCTCAGCCTTCCTTGGAATGTGTCGAAGCCTTGAGGTCTTACCACGCTTTTCCTGATCTGGTGCTTTTTTAGTGAGCGGAGATAAACTTGTGTCAAATAGAAAATGAATACATGCTAAACTTGAGGCACTGATACAGAGCATCACAGAAGGGAGAGATTTGATAGGAAAAAAAAATGCTCAGATGCCATTGGAATGAACAGAAGGGGTTCTTCAGGCAAGACAGACCCAGGTTATTTGTGATGGAAGCAACTGGGAGGTGAGGAGAAGTGAGGACACCTGGGGCTCGGGAACCACAGGAACAGTTCTTGAGAGAGTTTCAAGAGGTATCCTTTGGTGAAAAGCCAGTAGGAGAAAGAGTAAGGAGTCTGGAAATTGGTTTCACTGAATGGCTTTGGGACGGAAGGTAGGAGAGGAAGTTTCCTAATGGATGTTGACTTCTCTTCTGCCCGCTCCCCGGCACACAGGTAACACTTCTGCTTTCTCCTCACAGATCTGATGAGATTTTCTGACCGTGGGGCTGCTATCAACACTGAGAAGCGTTTTCCATGTGAATTTTGCGGACGGGCGTTTTCCCAGGGCTCTGAGTGGGAAAG
Organism: Delphinapterus leucas; assembly: GCF_059928025.1. Taxonomy (NCBI): domain Eukaryota; kingdom Metazoa; phylum Chordata; class Mammalia; order Artiodactyla; family Monodontidae; genus Delphinapterus; species Delphinapterus leucas. Next base: position 99,106,024 of record NC_143134.1, read on the forward strand.
GCACGTGCTGAGACACGGCATGTAAGTCCCATGAAGGCCTTCGCCCATCGTGCGAGGTGGCGGTTTCTCCTGACAATACATAGACCCCTCTGTGTCACACTTCCGGGCATGGGAGGAGAGGCAGTTGTAACGAACTGGGTTTCTACCTTTCTGCTGGTTTTTAAATGGTCACCCAGACACAAGTCAAAGGAGGAAAGATCATCTTTACGAATGACAGATCCCGCTCAAGCCCTCGTGTAGAAGTGTAGCGCTCTCTCCAGCCCGTGTCCCTTCAGCTTTCATTAGCATGACGTTCTCTGATAGAGCGTGGACCGGGGTCCAAAGATCTGGCTTCTGTTCCTGCCTCTGTGATGACTCATTCCCTGAGTGGCCTTGAACCTTCCCACGCACCTCTTGGTGCCTTCAATGCTCTGCCTCGGGGACAGAGCCCGCTTCTGCCTGCCTCCCAGGTAGGTGGGAGCATACCTGTAGAGCACTCATAAGATCCTTGAACATGAAATTGTCCCCTAGATAAGGCACTTAGAGCCCAGCAGACGCTGGGAGAACCTAGGAGTTGGTCCTTCCAGCAGAAAATGCCCAGAAACGTGAAGCATCTAAACTTCAGAGAATGTAACTAAGCTCCCCAGGACATGGGTCCCGTCTTCAGGTTTTTGCTTTTTGTTGTTTCTATGATTTGTTTCTGGACCTATCCATTAAATCTTTAATACCTGAGTTGCTCGTTTAGTCCGAATAATATAGCAAACCTCCAAGCTTGTAGGTTCCTCTGATGGGTCGGAGCATAAGGCACTTCTGGCTATGATCGCTTATGATTTATATTGTTCCCAGTACAGGAGGGAACATAAAATAATTATGTTGATCTGGAATCAAAGCATGGTATAATCAAAACATAGTATGGTAATGGATATTTTTATAGGTTCAACTTTTTGTTAAGATGCCAGAAATATACGACCTGAGCATAACAGGTAGCAAGGATAAATCACCCACAGTTCAGTCATACTTGTAGGACCCCAAGGTCTTTTTAGGATCAGAGAAATAAGGACATGAATGTTTTTTGTTTAACTAGAAAAATATGTATGTATATGCTCACCCTTCACTACCATGAATGTTTCTCCAGGGCGTTGAATGACACCAAGCTGGTGAGCCAAGAAGAAATCCACCTGAAAGATAGCATGGAGGACAGTATTAAGGTGCCCTCTATAGAGGAAAAGGAAGATGACGAAGCAATCGGGATAGACTTTTCCCTAAAGAATGAACCAGTAGCCATCTGTGTAGTAGCTGCTGACAAATCTCTCCTGGAGAATGCAGAGGCCAAAAAAGAATAAGCGTTTGGTGAAATTCTTAATCACCTCTTACTTGAACCGTGATGAAAAAAAGTGGGAGGGCCAGCTTGGGCTGAGAAGGGGGGGGACAGAAAAGAGAAGACAGAACAAAGCTGCTTTTTAGGACTGAACAATCTATTTTCAAAGCACTGGTACCTGTGTGAGTGAGTATGTAAATTAAAGTTATTTAAATGGTTGGAATATGTGGCTCCTTTTCCATCACTACATCTTTCCTTCCGGATCTTCATCGTGGAAGTTTCAGTTGTTGCGGAATACGAAGCACCTCCCTTGCACATGTGTGCGCTATGGTGGTCTTGGACAGTATGTGGAAACAGAAGCTCCGTGACAGTAGAAGACTTCTCTTAGGGGAACAACTTTTTGACGCACAACTTTTGGTGCGTTTTTCTAGTTTTAATACGTTAAGCTTTTTCAAGACCTAACTGCAGCCGCTTTGGGAAAAAACAAACAAAAAAACAAAAAACAAAACAAAAAAACTGCTTTGCATAAAACAGTCACCTGTTTCCTAGTACCTCAAACTTAACCAAGGGAATTCTCTGCATTTGTCAGTACTACCTGTCGTCATTGTGGTTAAATGTAGAGAGAACTGCTGGGCAAGATGGTGAATGGAGAAAAAAAAAAAAGAGTTTTAAAGAAAGGAACACAAATTGTGCTTAAAATCCCCACGTGGGTTTTATTTCTTAAAATACTGTGATTTTTTTAATTATTTTAGTAAAAAACAAAACAAAAAAAAGAAACAGACTTTAATTATTAGATAAATGTTTGTGAATTATCCTTTATTCCAGGTAAGCTGTTTATTAGTGTTCAACTATAATTTAGAATTTGGTAGATTTCATGTGAGCTAATTTTAAGGTGACTGTGGAGTTTTGTTTGCCACACGTTTATCTTCTATCAGTTTGAGTGTTACAAACACAGCACAGTTCAGTTTTTCATATAAATTGTTTTTTTTGTGTGTGTTATTGTTGTTTTGATTTGGGGGCAAGGGAGATTTAGTTTTTTGTGAATAGGAACGTTTTTATTTTAAACATGGAAATAACAAAGAACTTTTTTTTTTTTTTTTTTAATTTAACTAAAGAACCAAACTTTTCGGCACAGCTATGCAGCTTGTGGGCCAGACGAGGAAGTCCTCTTCACCCTTTTGTTGCTGTCAAATTTTACACATTATCTGTCTCACACAAATAATTTCTGTTAGGATGGGCTGGCTTTTGTGTGTGATTTTAAATCTGTGTTCTGTTTTTGTTTGCATTGTGTTTTTTGGGGGCGGGGGGATTCTCATTTATTTTGCGGGACAAGGGGATGTGCTCGAATCCCATCCCTTTGGTGAGAGTGTTCACGAAATACTTATATCCTACAAGGAGCCTGGAGAACTACTTTTTTTTTTTTTCTTTAATCTAGCTGCCAGCTGCTCTGTTTCCCCATATTAGCTTTTTCAGGAGGGAGCAGCTTAGACTAAATCTAAGTCTACATTTATAATACGTTCTGATTGTGAACAAAGGGTTTCGTTCCAAAAAGTAGAACTTTCCTTGAATCTTAGGTTTTAGAAGCCTGTGTGCGTGTGAGCTTGGATGTGTGCGTGAGCATGTGTGTGTATGTGTGTGAGTCCTTTGGTTTTCATGTTTTGTTTTGTTTTTTTTTACTTGGAAGGGTTGGGGGAGGGGGGGAGAAAGGGAAGGGGAATTGCTGAGATGACAGTGTCCCACACAGCTTCAAATAAAATCCATGGAAAGATATTGCATTTGTGGAATAAGTGCTTACTTGAAAAGCATGTTGTTCTTTTACTTTCTTGCTGTTAAGAATTTTTATTTGTAGGGCGTTTGTTTTAATTTAATTTTTTTTTTTTAGGGATGGGGGCCATCATGTGGAAACCAGAAAAAGGGAAAGTGTGATCTAGACAAAGATTCATTTTGTGTCCATATTTGTTTTTAATTGGCCTCATTTCAAATGTACTAAACAGTTCCATACCTGGATTGGGTGTTTGTAATGGTTACCAAAAAACAAACAAAAAAAAAAAAGAAAAAAAGAAAGAAAAAAAGAAAAAAAAAAGAAAATATTTGTGACATGCTTTTATCACTACTTTATTTTTCAAATAACATGTAAATATTGTAATCCATTGGATTTTGTTTTGCTAACCTGTTAATAAAAATATGGGACCATTATCCTTTTAACAAGGCTAGAATGTCATTTTTTTTTCTTTTTTCAAACATATACCTGATATTTTGTGGCCGCACATTTTGGATGCATTATTATAATTCTGTTGACTGTAATGACATAGAATTTACAACTTTTTTTGTTTAATTTATACAGAGGACATTTTTTTTCAGAGCTTGAGAGAAGAAAATAAATAGCAAAATGATAACCTATTGACTCCAATAAAATCAGTATTTCCCAGTACTTGATAAAAGATAGGGAGATCCTGAGTTCTTGAAGCCAAGGGGTTTAAAAAACAACAAAAAACACACAAGTAGGTTATTCAAAGTTGTTCGCAACATACATTTTGTAATGAAACGTGAGAAATTAATAAAGAATTTTTTTCACATGTGTCTATGCATCTGTTGTAAATCATTTACAGATATGGCTACAGATATGAAATGTAGAAATTATATAGCATTGCCTTTCAATGCATGTACATGAGAGATATTTCAAGCCATTAAATCTAAACCGTTACGAAAAGCAAAGGTAAATTTAAGGTGAGGTGTGAGCTGGGATTTTAAAATGTTAATATTTCTCCATCAGCTGTTTATAACCAACTGGGGGAATTTTATGGAGGGAATGAATGTTTTCCATCAAAAATGTTAAAGTGGTGTGTGAAGCTTCAGAAGGAGGAAATGCCAGCGACTGAACATCATCTGGGAACCCTGAACCCGTGAGCACAGTTATTTTCCTCTAACTGCGAGTCACAGCCACTGCCACCGACTATCTTACTAGGCACCCTGCCCCGGTAATTCCCATCATTAACCTGTTCTTTGAGCTGTCCTGTTACAAACCAAAGGGAAGATTAATAGTCATGAAACCTGGAAGAGGGGTAAATTAAAATCAACAGCACTGATTTTTTTTTTGTCTTTTTTTTTTAAAACATCTTTATTGGAGTATAATTGCTTTACAGTGGTGTGTTCTGCTTTGTTATCAGTTATACATACACATATGTTCCCATATCTCTTCCCTCTGGCATCTCCCTCCCTCCCACCCTCCCTATCCCACCCCTCTAGGTGGTCACAAAGCACCGAGCTGATCTCCCTGTGCTATGGGACTGCTTCCCACTAGCTAGCTATTTGACGTTTGGTAGTGTATATATGTCCATGCCACTCTCTCACTTTGTCACAGCTTACCCTTACCCCTCCCCATATCCTCAAGTCCATTCTCCACGTCTGCGTCTTATTCCTGTCCTGCCACTAGGTTCTTCGTGACATTTTTTTTTCTAGATTCCATATATATGTGTTAGCATACGGTATTTGTTTTTCTCTTTCTGACTTACTTCACTCTGTATGACAGTCTCTAGGTCCATCCACCTCACTACAAATAACTCAGTTTCGTTCCTTTTTATGGCTGAGTAATATTCCATTGTAAATGTGTGCCACATCTTCTTTATCCGCGTTCATCTGTTGATGGACACTTCGGTTGCTTCGATGTCCTGGCTACTGTAAATAGAGCTGCAGTGAACATTGTGGTACATGACTTTTTGAATTATGGTTTTCTCAGGGTATGTGCCCAGGAGTGGGATTGCTGGGTCGTATGGTAGTTCTATTTTTAGTTTTTTAAGGAACCTCCACACTGCTCTCCATAGTGGCTGTATCAGTTTACATTCCCACTAACAGTGCAAGAGGGCTCCCTTTTCTCCACACCCTCTCCAGCATTTGCTGTTTGTAGATTTTCTGATGATGCCCATTCTAACTGGTGTGAGATGATATCTCATTGTAGTTTTGATTTGCATTTCTCTAATGATTAGTGATGTTGAGCATCCTTTCATGTGTTTGTTGGCCATCTGTATATCTTCTTTGGAGAGATGTCTATTTACGTCTTCCATCCATTTTTGGATTGGGTTGTTTGTTTTTTTGATATTGAGCTACATGAGCTGCTTGTATATTTTAGAGATTACTCCTTTGTCAGTTGCTTCATTGGCAAATGTTTTCTCCCATTCTGAGGGTTGTCTTTTTGTCTTGTTTATGGTTTCCCTTGCTGTGCAAAAGCTTTGAAGCTTCATTAGGTCCCATTTGTTTATTTTTGTTTTTATTTCTATTTCTCTAGGAGGTGGGTCAAAAAGGATTTTTTTGTCTTTTAATATGATCTTTTTAGTGATGAATTCAAACTACTTTAGCTTTTTAAAATTATTTGACTAGGCAAGTATTACTGTCAGAAACTAGCTCAAATCAAAATTATCATGTAACCAGTTAAACTTATTGCATTCGAATATTCAATTTCTGCCAACCCATAATCTAATCATTTCAAAATAATTTTTTTAACATCTTTACTGGACTGTAATTACAGCACTGATTTTTAAACTCAAAGCCGATTTATACTGTCTGCCTTCACCAGTGTTAAGAATGACTTACATCCAGAGCCCATTCTAAAAATTTGATTCTCACACTTCCTTGTTTTTATCTCCTTCACAAAAGAAAGATATTAAGAGACTTACAGAGTGTATAAAACACAATTAGAGCAAACAAAATTAGGTAAATCAAGACCTAAAGGGAAAATGACTGAATAGCAAAATCATAGTAGAGAACTGGCAAAAATGCATTCCATGAGACCATGCATAAGCTACATACTTGGCTCTGAGCTTGCTGGGAGGCATGGCAAAACAACGGCTCAATCAAGAATCACATTCTTAGTAACTTTTTATTATTGAATGTTCAGGAGACATTCCACCTTTTCTAGAACTGCAGGTTAAGAAGTTTCTTCTGTGTGTTTTCCTAAAGGAAAGTGATGTAATCGACTTGTCCATTATAAAACATAGCTATTCCTCTCTCATGGCCTCCATCAAATGTTTAATGAACAGTGTTTTTATTGAGTTCATGTCTAATCCATACTCCCACTTGGTTTTATGTAGAGGAAGTAGAATATACTGATAAATTAGTCATGGTAGGCGCTGCAACAAGGCAACTCCTTAGCACCATAGAGATTTAATTCTTCCACAGATTGGCAGTGAGGGTCAGTGGGAATGCCTTTTCATCTAGTGGCTCAGGAATCCAAGCTCCTCCATCTGATGTTGCTGTCATCTTAACACATGAATCCTAGGGTCATTGCTGAGAGCTTGGAGGTGATCTACCCACTCAAATGCCTCATCCAGGAAGTAGCACACATCACTTCGAGTCTTGCTTCATGAGCTAGACCTGGTCATACAATCCCACCAACCCACAAGGGGCTGGAAAGTGTGTGGTCTTGTCTACCAATGTGCCCAGGAAGGACTCATGAGCTGGCAACCTCTACCACAACCAGGAACTTACAGAAGTGTTTCCTTGGAAACAGAAGGGGAGATAGAAACCCTCTATTTAGAAAGCACAGGATGCCGGTCCCATCCCCCATGCACGTCACCAATATTTTTGAGCAAATGTTTGGTGCTAGCCACTGAGTAACAACAAACCAAACAGACATGGCTCTTGTCTTCCAAGAGCTCACGAATGGTGAGGACAGATGCAACGTGGGAGAAGTGACTACCGCTGAAGATGCTGGGGCTTGCTGGACCGTCAGGCTCCTGTTGTGAAGGCTTTGCCCCCACTTCTGGGTTGCTGCTGGCAACTCTGGGGAAAGGCAGCCTTGACTGAATATGTTTTCTGTGTCTAAAAGCACACGTTTGTTTTAGGGAGGCAAAGGAGAAATTGGTTACTCATACATTTAGTGAGTCTTCAGCCCGAAGCATAACAAAAATTACTACAGGATGTGCTCTTTCCTTGCAACTATCCAAATTTCAGGGCCAAGGGGTCTGACAGGGGACAACACTAGGTCATAAAGACCGTAAGATGCTTCGAAGTGCTGTGCTCATCATTTCCTGGAAATAGGGTTTTTTTCCCCAAACACCCTGCCCTGTACATGCCACTCCCTCTGCCTTCAGTATTGAACTCCTTTTCTTTACCGGAAATTACCTGTCCCTTTAAGAGTCAGCCTAAGTGTAACTTCTGACATCAAGCCTTCCCTGACTTCCTACATGTCATAGGTGGTCGCCCTATTTACCACCCATCCCCCGTCTTAATAAACATTTATTGAAGATTCTTCGCTTCTCTTCCCCACCCCCACTCCGACTCCGACTTGAGTCTCAGACGCACTGCTGTCAGATGCAGCTAGCCTTTTTAAATTCAAATATATTCCTGTTGATACCAAGTGTTAGTTCCCATCTGATTTGGCATCAATGTTACATTTTCCTTCAGAGCTTGAGATTGCTTTTTAAAATATCTAAGTAAAAATATGCAGCTCGGTAGATGAAAAATGTCTTTGTCTGAAACTCTCGGCTCTCTGGGAAAGCGTCAGAGAACTGACACCAACAGTCCCCCTCAAGAGCTCACTTTGGCCATCCTCCTCCTCCTACTCGCTTGTCCAGAAGTGAACAGGAAATGGATGGGGAGGTCCACTGGCCCTGAAGATTAGGCGTCAATGGCGGCCAGCCACGGGATGGGGGAGCAGAAGCCAGAACTGGCGACGGTGGCGGCAGGGATGTGTGGCAGTGACAAGTGGGTAGATGACTGGATCAAGATGCACCCTGGCGAGAGCAGGCAGGCAAGGGGGGGCTCGGGAGGCAGGTTCGAGGAAAGACTTTTCTTTCGGAATTCGAGTGATTTGAACATGTTCATTACACTGGAGCGAAGGAGTTATGGCAGCTGCAGAGTAACTGACAAGCAAGCTCATTCATGTTGGGATCCAGGGCACAGTAGAGGAATTGGCTTTGCAAAGAAGAGCGGCTCTTTCTCCCCTGAGAGGGGAAGTAAGAGGAAAGGGAATGTGCTCTCTGTGCCTTTGCAGGTGGGAGGTGCAGGGGGCACTGAGTTCATTCTGTAGAACCTCGGCTTCCAGGTGGAATCCAGAGTGAGAGATGGGGGCGAGTCAGCAGAGAGCTTAAAGATTTGCAACTGCTGCTGAGGGCCAGATAGAAGAGAGCTGAGTGGAGGGAGGCTGAACAGGACTGGAAGCAGTTATTATGTTCTCCATATGACAGAAAAAGCTTATTCAGAGGATCCGGGGAAATAGATCTTTTACTAGAACTTCCCTTACGATACCCACTCCTCTGCCCCCAAGACACACAGACAAACCACCACCACCGCCACCACTACCTAGTAAAGAAAGGAAATGGAGAAAGAGAGAGAGTCAGCTCTTGGAATCAGAAGGGACACTTCCTTTCTCCGCCTACCTACTTAATTATCCGGCTTTTTGAATTAGGGGTGGAAAGCAAACTTGCCTTATTTCTAGTCACCATTCCTCTCTTGAGGTTGCTCCCATTCATGAAGCAGCTTAGTTTGGTTTAGCTAACTGCATGCATGACTTCCAAAAACCACATCACACTGTGGGAGGAATGCAGCCTCTAGCAAAGCTACAGCGGCTTCACCACATTGTTTAAAGAGAGAAGCAGCGGCAGCGCCAGGGCCTCTGAAATCCATTTAAGATGTGTGAAAACATGAGATTGAAACGCTGACCTTTCCCTGAAGCTGAAAGAACCTACTCCAGGGGACTGTTTGGAAAGCTGCGGCTGCAGATCCAGGCCCATCCGAGACTCCGCAGGCCCCTGGCTCCCAGGGGCCCGTCCAGCCGGGAAGCCCTGCCTCTGTGTCCTCTGTCCCGCACAGGGCATCAGCCTGAAGGCTACTGGGCATTTTGGAAGGGGAGACGTTGCTTAAGGAACGGTCATGGAGGCCAGAAGAGGAGGGGGTCGTCAAAGGGCAAGAGAGGAAAGGAGGGAAACCTTATCTAAATTGCCTGGGTCCAGGTCTATGGCCGCCCACTGCCTTTTCAGATTCAGATCAGGGAGGAGACTCTACCCAGATGGGCTTTCTGATGCTAACCCAGGTGCCAAATCGTTTGAGGCATCTCAAGGCAGGAGCTTGGCCATAGAACTTGAAATTTGATTAACATGACTGAATTTTCATTCTGCGAAATGAAAATTCACAGAATTTTGTCACAGAAAATAGCGGATAAATATAGCACAGCTGGTTAAGAGTGGAATCTCCTCCTCCCTGTCTCAAACTCCCGCAACTTCTTCGGCTGTCCACTGGTCCTTGGGCCCCCTTGCTGACTGTGCCAGCAGGCTGGGTGTCGCCTCTGTTTCAAGCGTGCAGAGGTATCCCTCTTTAGCCTCCCCTCAGGTCAAGACCTACTATTACCCTGAGTCCCCAGCTGATTTTCGCCCAACTGGATGTTTGATCCAACACTGTTATGCTAATCGTCATAAGGGTCACATCCTTTAATCTTTTTTTTATTGAAGTACAGTTGATTTACAAAGTTGTGTCAATCTGTGCTGTACAGCAAAGTGACTCGGTTACACACATATAGACATTCTTTTCCATTACAGTTTATCACGGGATATTGACTATAGTTCCCTGTGCCGTACAGTAGGACCTTGTTGTTTATCCATCCTATATATAATAGTTTACATCCGCTAACCCCGAACTCCCACTCCATCCCTCCCCCACCCCCCTCCCCCTAGGGTCACATCCTGCAGGGAATTTTTCCTTGTATTAGTATCATCATATCGCCTGTGGCGCTCCTGCCCTATCCTTCAGCTCTATCAGCTTCTTTTCCTCTTTTGCTGGATGACGAAGCCCATTCAGGGCCAGGTCTCCTCCCTCCCTCTCTGCAGCGTTTAGGGTTTGGGACTCGGGTCGCTGGTCCTCCTGCTGGCTCTTACTCCTCTCTGTAACTAACCCAGGGGCCACCTCAGGCGCACCAAACAGGCAGACTTCCGCTCACAGGGATCTCACTGCTGCCTTTGCCAACACACCCTTTCTTAAGGCCGGATGCCACAAGCCCAGTTTTCCCTGCTTAATTAAACACCTCCTCTGCCGAATTCCCTACCCTGGAGTTAGGGGCCATCACGGATTGGGCCAATTATACCATCTCTTTCACTGCCATCAGAACTTAATTGTGCAACACCCCCTTGAGGGGGTCCATCCACTGAAGTCCCTAACTGTGCACTCCCTTATGTTTTTGGGGTATCAGGGACACTGGGAGAGCACCAGCACAGACAACTACCATTTGGCCAGACCCCTGACTGATCATGACAGATCCCTGTCTCGTCATAACATCCTAACAAAAAATGGGGGTGACTACAAGCACCCCGAAGGACTCCCCGTTAGGATGCATAGCTAATTGGAGTGAATTTAGACAAGGTGGTTTAAGAAAAGAGAAATTAATTTTCTTTTGCAATACTGCATGGCCCCAATACAAACTAGGGGACCAAGAGATCTGGCCAGAAAATGGGTGAATTACAATACCATCTTGTATCTGAATTACAATACCATCTTGCAGCTGGACCTATTTTGTAAAAGGGAAGGTAAATGGGGGTAAGTTCCATATACCCAAATGTTCATGACCCTGTTCCAAGATCCAGGAAATAAAAACAAAAGCAAAATAGAAATAAAAGCAAAAATAAACAAATGGGACCTAATCAAACTTATCAGCTTTTACACAGCAAAGGAAACCATAAACAAAAAGAAAAGACAACCTATGGACTGGGAGAAAATATTTGCAAATGATGCAACCGACAAGGGCTAGATTTCCAAAATATACAAACAGCTCATACAACTCAATAACAAAAAAAGCAAACAACCCAATCAAAAATTGGCAGAAGACCTAAACAGACATTTCTCCAAAGATGACATATAGATGACCAACAGGCACATGAAAACACGCTCACCATCGCTAATCATTAGAGAGATGCAAATCAAAACCACAAAGAGGTATCACCTCACACTGGTCAGAATGGCCATCATTAAAAAGTCTAGGGCTTCCCTGGTGGCTCCGTGGTTAAGAATCCTCCTACCAACTCAGGGGACACGGGTTCGAGCCCTGGTCCGGGAAGATACCACATGCCGCGGAGCAACTAAGCCCGTGAGCCACAACTACTGAGCTTGCGCTCTAGAGCCCGCGAGCCACAAATACTGAAGCCTGTGCACCTAGAGCCTGTGCTCCGCAACAAGAGAAGCCACCGCCATGAGAAGCCCGCGCACAGCAACAAAGACGCAACGCAGCCAAAAAAAAAAAAAAAAAAAGTCTAAAAATAACAAACGTTGGAGAGGGTGTGGAGAAAAGGGAACCCTCTTGCACTGTGGGTGGGAATGTAAATTGGTATAGCCACTATGGAAAACAGTATGGAGGTTTCTTAAAAAACTAAAAATAGAATTACCATATGATCCAGCAATCCCACTCCTGGGCATATACCCAGAAAGAAGTAAAATTTGAAAAGATACATGCACCCCTATGTTCACTGCAGCACTATTTACAATAGCCAAGACATGGAAACAACCTAAATGTCCATCAACAGAATGGATAAAGACGATGTGGCCCATATATATAATGGACTATATTACTCAGCCATTAAGAAGAATGAAATAATGCCATTTGCAGCAACACGGATGGACCTAGAGATTATCATACTAAGTGAAGTAAGTCAGAAAGAGAACGACAAATACCATATCACTTATATATGGAATCTAAAATACGACATAAATGAACATATCTATGAAACAGAAACAGACTCACAGACATAGAGAACAGACTTGTGGTTGCCAAGGGGCGGGGGGGAGGGAAGGACTGGGAGTTTGGGGTGAGCAGAGGCAAACTATTATGAATAGGATGGACAGACGACAAGGTCCTGCTGTAGAGCACAGGGAACCATATTCAATATCCTGTGAAAACCATAATGGAAAAGAGTGTGAAAAAGAATATATACATATGACTGGGTCTCTTTGCTGTACAGCAGAAACTAACACATTGTAAATCAACTATACTTCAATAAAATTTTTAAAAAGAAAATAAAAAACTCCTGCCAGGTATACCTGGCTCACATCCCTTAAAAGTACCTTCTTCTCCTACAGGAGCCCCACAAGCACCCCGAAGGACTCCCCATTAGGATGCATAGCTAATTGGAGTAAATTTAGACAAGATGGCTTAAGAAAAGAGGAATTAATTTTCTTTTGCAATACTGCATGGCCCCAACACAAACTAGGGGGCCAGGAGATCTGGCCATCTGATTTTAGATGATACCCTTATGTGGACCTCTTGAGGTCCACAACCTCGAACTCCTACCCTCCCCAATTCTGAGGGGAGACAGTCTTCCAGACCGTCTACCCCTAGCGCCCCATCTGGGCTGCTGGAAATACCACCACTTATCCCTCCAGCCCTGTCCTGTATCCTCCGTTACCAGAGGTGAGTCCTGCCAGTACTACACGAAGCAGGGCTACCTGCAAACCTCCCAATACCAAACTCTGTCCCTTAAGGGAAGTGCCCGCTGGCGATGGAGGAACAACAGAGTCCACGTCCCTTTTCCAAGGCTGACCTAGCTACTTGCAAAGAGCAATCTGGACGTTCTTCCGAGGACTCCAGTTGGACCCCTTTGTGGAAGGAATTCACCAAGCTGACAATGTCCTATGAACTTACTCGGGGGGACCCATAGGTCCTCCTTCTACTGCTGCACCTTTGAAGAGAAAAGCCGGATCCTTGGGGCAGCCCGGGCACATGCCAATGAAATGGCAGCCCAAAATCAAGGACATATAATCTACCTTACAGGAGGGGATGCAATCCCTGACCAGGACCCCCACTGGGACTGCCAACAGGGAGGTAGAGGGCTCGAACACAAGAACCACATGATAACTTGCCTCACAGAAGGGATGAAAAGGCGTGTTGTTAAGCCTGTTAATTATGACAAAGTCAGAGAAGTAACACAGGGAAAAGGTGAGAATCCAGCCCTCTTCCAGGACTGCCCGGTGGAAGTCTTTAGAAAGTATACCAATTTTAATCCTGACACCCCCGAAAGGCAAGTCCTCATAAATATCCATTATATCACTCAATCTGCCCCAGACACTAGGAGAAAATTACAGAAGGCCGCTATGGGACCCCAACCTCCCATGAATCAGCTCATGGACTTGGTCTTTGGAGTATTTAATGATAGAGATAGAGTTGAGGAAGCACAAAGGATTTGGGGCAACAATGCAGGGCACAGTTACTAGCTGCAGCCCTATCTCCTGCACCTCAGGGTTACCCTCCCCGACTTCGCCACCCCCATCCCCTGCCTTGCAAAAGCCCATGGCAGGGGCAGGATCTAGAAAATCTGGAATAGAGACACTACCCCACCAAAAAGGGACCTATTTTAATGCAGCCAGGAGGGCCACTGGAAGAACGAATTCCCCTTGTATGGAAAAGTCCACCGGGACCCTGCTCGATATGAGAGGGCCACTGGAAGCAGGACTGCCCCCAGTCCTGAAGGGGACTTAGGGCTCCCAGGCCGATGATGGCCGAGAGGACTGACGGGGACCGGGACCCTCTCTGTCTCCCAAAGGACACCTGGTCATTTCCCCTGAGAAGCCTCGGGTAACCCTTGACGTGGCAGCTAGGAAAGCTACTTCTTTTTTTTTTTTTTTTTACTAGATACAGAGCCACCTATGCTTTCTGATTTCCCCAGACTCTTGTCCTCCCAATCCCGTATAGAAATAGGGATGGATGGACGATGGCCCAAAGCCAAATGATTCACCATACCCCTCAGCTGCTTACTAGGAAGTTTTACCTTTGCACACCAGTTCCTGTTCATGCCTGAGTGCCCCATCCCCTTGTTGGGAAGGGATTTTCTCACCAAATTCCAGACAATAGTTCAATTTGGAGACCGCCTCCGAGAAGGCATGCACCAGGAGAAACAGCTGCTCTTGGCCGTGGGAGCCTCTGCTTCAGTAACACATCAGAGGAAGCCTCCCTGCCTCACCATAGGCTTCCCAAGTGAACCCTGCTGTCTAGGATACTGAGGTTCCTGGCAGAGCTACCAATGGACCCCAGTTCAGATTTCATTAAAACCCAGTGCTGATTACCCGTGGAAAAAACAGTATCCCTTGAGGCCCGAGGCCCAACGGGGTATCCAGCCTTTCGTAACCAAGTTCTTAAAATATGGGCTGTTACGACCCTGCCAATTTCCATGTAATATCCCCATTCTCCCCATAGAAAAACAAAGTATACAGAATACAGGTTTGTTCAAGACCTGAGGGCAGTTAATGAGGCAGCGGTCCCAGTTCACCCAAGAGTCCCTGACCCATACACCATACTGACCCAAGTTCCAGAAAACACAAACTGGTTCACAGTGTGAGACCTAAAGGATGCCTTCTTTTGTATTCCCCTGCACCCAGACTCCCAGTTATCTCTTTGCCTTTGAGTGGACAGATCCAGACACCCAGAGCACCTCCCACCTAACCTGGACCGTGCGGCCCTAAGGCTTTAGGGCTAGCCCCAACCTGTTTGGGAATGCATTAGCAAAGGAGTTAAGAGAATGACAGTTGGTTAATGGATCTCTCCTACAGTGTGTGGACAACCACCTAATTTCCATTCCCACTAGGGAAAACTCAGATAAAAACACCACTCAGGTCCTCAACTTCCTAGGGGAATGAGGATATCAAGTCTCTCCTCACAAGGACCAAATTTCCACCCAACAGGTTAAGTGCCTGTGATACATGCTCACGTCTGGGACGAGGACTCCAGTACAGGACCGAAGGAAGCCACTGTAACCCTCCAACCAACCCCCCTGGATACCTGGATTCAGGCTCTTAGCAAAGCCTTTCTATGAGACCCTAAAAGGAGGCGACCATGAACCCCTTAACTGGGATGAAGATTGCCCACAAGCGTTTCTAGCTCTGAAACAAAAATTAGGGATTACCCCTGCATTAGGTCTCCCTAGCTTAGAAAAATCCTTTACCTTCTATATAGCTGAGAGACAAGGGGTAGCCCTGGGTGTCCTCACCCAAAAACTCAGGGACCTCACTAAACTAACAGCTTATTCCTCAAAACAACTTGATCAGGTGGCCACTGGATGGCCAGGAAGTCTTAGGGCAGTGGCTGCCACTGCTCCACTAATGGGAGAGTCCAATAAGTTCACCCTGGGACAATCATTGGAAGTCCTAACTCCTCACCAGGCACAAGGAGTCCTAGAAGCAAAGGGACACCAAATGGCTGACGGGTGGATGACTGCTTAAGTACCAAGCCCGCCTACTTAACGTCCCAGGTGTAACTCTTAAGGTTTGCCAAGACCTGAACCCAGCTACTCTAATGCCAAACCCCCCACCCCAAGGGTCCCTTGTTCACTCCTGCGTGGAGACTATTGAACAAGGTTACTCGAGTAGACCTGACCTCAAGGATGAGCCCCTGACGAATCCCGATGTAGAATGATTTACCGAGGGAAGCAGTTTCATACGTGAAGGGGTAAGAAAGGCTGGCTATGCCATAGTCAGCCTGCAGACCACTACTGAGTCTGGAGCTCTGCCCTCTCACACTTCCGCCCAAAAGGCCGAGTTGATTGCCTTGGCCAGAGCTGTTCAGCTGGAAAAGGGATTAAGAATCAGTATTTATACTGATTCCAAGTATGGATTCCTAGTGCTACATGCCCATGTTGCCATATAGAAAGAAAGGGGACTATTAACAGCCAAAAGGTCCCCTATAAAACACCAGGCAGAAATTCTAGAACTCTTAGAAGCAGTCCAGCTTCCAAAGGAGGTTGCAGGGGTCACCAAAAGGGCAACAAGTCCCTTACAAGGGGAAATGCCCTGGCCAAAAAGGCCGCTAAGATGGCAACTCAACAACAGCTTGTCCTACAAGCTGTAGCTGTAGCCCTCAGACCGGACAGCCCACCCTTCCCAATGGTGCCATCTTATACACCTGAAGAACTCGAGTGGGCTAAACGTGGGGGACTAGAAAGAGACCTCTCAGGGCAGCTGACAAAAGATAACAAGCTTCTCATTCCTGGGGCCAAGCAATGGAAAATAATTAAGCACTTCCACGAATCCTTCCACTTAGGGCAGGACTCTCCTTATTCAAACTGGTTACTCAGGTGTTCCTGGGTAAGGGACTGTCCCAAATTGTTAAAAATATCACCAGGGCTTGCAAGTTTTGTGCCTGCAATGCTCCAGGAAGCCACCCCATACCTCCACCCCTAACTTGGCCCATACAACACCGGGGAACCTATCCAGGGGAATATTCCTGGATATTCCTGGACTTGACCCAAACACCCCCATGTAGCAGATGAAAATATCCATTGGCATTCATAGACACCTTTATAGGGTGGACAGAAGCTTTTCCTACCTTCTAGGACTGAAAAGGCAATAGAAGCATCCAAATTTCTGCTCAAAGAGATAATCTTCAGATTTCAGTTATCAAAAAGCTTACAGAGTGATAACAGACCTTCCTTCACCACCAAGCTGACCCACCAGGCTTCCCCAGCTCTGGGCATTAACTACTGCTTCCACTCTTCCTAGAGGCCCCAGTCCTCAGACAGAGTAGAAAAAGCAAATCACGTCCTAAAAAGAACGCTTGCTAAGCTGTGCCAAGAGACTTCAGAAACCGGGGTCTCCCTCCTCCCTGTAGCCCTTCTAAGGACCAGGATGGCCCCAAAGGGAATTTTAAACTTAGCCCGTTTGAAATGACCTATAGGAGGCTGCTCTTGACCTCAGATCTCTGTTTGATGAGGAAACCCACCAGGGGTCTCCCACCTTGTTAGCTTGAACCAAGTTCAAAGGGCCCTCCAAGAACACGGAAACGAAGTGCTGCCCATCCCCCCAACAAAAGAAAATGTCGAGGAGTCCATCCAGTCAGGGGACTTTGTCCTACTAAAAACTTGGAAGGAAGGGTCCCCTGAGGACCAGTTACAACCGAAATGGAAGGGACCATACCAAGTGTTACTAAGTACCCAACTGCTGCCAAGCTACTGAGAATTACTAGTTGGGTTCATCTGCCTAGATTAAAACCCGTATCTTATAAGTCCCAACAGGAACCAGAAGAGAGCTACTCGTGCGAGCCAGTGGAAGACTTCAGATACCTGTTCAAGACAACAGACAAGTGGCTTCATGTGGCTGTGATGGGTTGGCCTACTCATCCTTGTGTTTCTGACTATCGTGCTCTTATTCTGCCACTTTTCAGAGCCCCCTCCCCCTGGTTAACATCTGCTTTGCCCCTGCTGGGCCTAAGAGAAAAAATACAGTAATAGCCATGGTACTACTAGTAGGACTTCTGATGATGGTCTTGGCTCAGGGGGAATGGGAAAATCATGCTTTAGTAAACATATCTACAATAGCCACCCCTGCTTAATTGTTGGGTCTGCCACAAAAACCCTGGCTTACAACAATCATTACAGATACAAACAGGTACCTACAACAAGAGCTTGACCAATTCAAACACATGGCATCCCCTCCTCCCTCCCCATACAAGCATGATGGACAATACTGCTGTTAGGCCCACTACCTTGCCTAAGTTTAACTCTTTTTAAAAATATGACTTAAAACTTTTCCATTAATAATGACTACTTTTGTCATCCAGAAAACCAGTCATGCTTCCAACCTCTAATGGTTCTCTTGGCTATAGTAAGCCTTTTTGGAATAATCCCTGGCCACCCAATGGTAACATCGCCATAGCGTTTTGGAACCTGGACCCAAACTGAATTCTCATGAATGCCTCCACTCTGTGTGCTTACAGAAATCCAGGTTGAGGGTGCCTACAGGATAGAGATGGAATGCACCAAAAATTGGGCTAAAAATTGTCTGGCTCTATGGAAGCGGTGGGTAAAACCCTCTTAATTCACCATCTCATCTAAGCTGAGGGCATGGAATACTCCCAACTTAACTATTTTGCATATTCTAATGGGCGCCTGTCCCTGCATCGTGTTTATAACTTGTCCCTTCCATGGGTCCGGACAGTTGCTTCCTTGTTAAATTCTTCTGTTCCCAGATCTCTTATTGCACCTTCAGGATATGTCTGGATATGTGGCACTCCCCAGAACGAGGGCCCAAAGACAAGTGCATCCCAGGGTAATATGTCCCCTATATAAATCTTATCCTTATATCAATAATGTGTGGCATGAGAGAGCCTATACATTAGGACATTTGGTCCCATTCACAGCACAATACATAATAATACTCAATATTATCCCAGGAAGGCCACTGGATTAATATTGGCAGGAATAGGACTGGCAGGGGGATTGACGGCTCCATGGGGAGGCTTTGCCTACCATTAAATAACCCAAGAAAATCTAACCAACACTTTAGAGAGCCTAGCCCTGACCACTGGAAATGTCCCAAATAGACTTTTTGACTTCTTTAAACTCACTGGCCAGTGTGGTTATGGACAATAGATTGGCCTTGGATTACTTGCTGGCCAAGCAGGGTGGCGTTTGTGAGGTCATAGACAAACCTGCTGTACCTATGTTAATAATTTGGGCCGAATCGATAGACATCAAAAAGATTTATGAAGAGGCATCACGGTTACACTGCTACAACCGGGGGTCAGCCCCTAAGGCCATCTGGTCCCAGGTGCCTCCAAAGCCTCGGGGCTTACTGAGGTCATCGTGCTGAGGACTCAGAATAGAAATGCTCTGCTCACTTGTGAGCCTCTCTCCCTCACTGATTGGCTGTGTCCCCAGTGCTCAGCACTGTGTCTGGAAAAAAGGAGGTTGATTCAGTCAGGATGCTTTGTGCTGCAAGTAATAGAAAATCCCAGTGCTAACTCCAACAGGCTTACAACCATGAGGAAATGTATAATTTCACAAAAATCGGAAGTCCAGATACACAGTGGGAAACAGGTACAGTAGGATCAGCAGCTCAATGATGTCATCTAGGATTCAGTTCTGATTCTTTTCTCTGACCAGCATCGGTATCAGCTCCACCCGAAAGCTGGTTCCCTTGTGGTCACAGCATGGCTTTCAATGCTACATACTTTATTGTTTGCATGTAAAAGGGAAATTTCTTCCCAACCATAGTTTCTTGTAATCTCATTGGGCCAACATAGCTTGGCCCGCACATATAGCCCTGGACCTTTGCCAGGTAACCACCATGATCTGATTGTCTTAGACTAATCATGGTTTCCATCTGGAATAGGAATGGGGTGGGGAACAAATGTGGGTTCAATGAGGAAGGAGGAAAGGGGAGCTAGATGTTGGCTATGCAACCAGCAGTACCCTTTCCATAGGTGCTGAATAATTATTTGGTGGATGATATAATAAAAACAAGAGCATGGGGCTTCCCTGGTGGCGGAGTGGTTGAGAGTCTGCCTGCCGATGCAGGGGACACGGGTTCGTGCCCCAGTCCGGGAAGATCCCACATGCCGCGGAGCGGCTGGGCCCGTGAGCCATGGCCGCTGAGCCTGCGCGTCCGGAGCCTGTGCTCCGCAACGGGAGAGGCCACCACAGTGAGAGGCCCGCGTCCCACAAAAACAAAACAAAACAAACAAACAAAAAAACAAGAGCATGGCCTGATGCTCCTTGGTGTTGTCCCAATGCAGAACAAAGTCAGAGTGGCTGAGGCTCTTGTGGTGTTTCTCTCCTCATTGGAATGTCCTCAGTTTCGGGAAACTTTTGTTGATCTAGGCACCACTGGGTCCTTACCAGTCTGATGCTTCTTTTTTTTTTTTCCTAAAGATATATTTATTTTTTTAGGCTGTGCAGGGTCTTAGTTGCAGCACGCAGGATCTTCGTTGTGGCATGCGGACTTCGCAGTTGCGGCATCCCCGACCAGGGATCGAACCCAGGCCCCCTGCATTGGGAGTGCAGAGTCTTACCCACTGGACCACCAGGGAAGTCCCACCAGTCTGATGTTTCTACTCCTCAGCCATCCTCTTGCTCAGACAGGATACTAGTAAACTTGTCCAGCCACATGAAAACATTTCAAGAGTTTAGCAGGCAGGATCCCTATCTCCCCATCTTAGACCGTTTCCTTAACTCTAGCAAGGCATTTAGCAGACCTGCTGCTCACTTTCCTTATAACCCAACCTTTTCAGTACTCATTAGTTTTCAAGAACCAGAAGTCTCTCTTTGGAGACAAAGAATTATAGTCTTTCTTCCCAAGCCTGTGTCCTATAATCTATCCAATCCACTTCTCGGGGAGGAGGTAGGGGCAGGTGGTAATAAGGGTCTTTGGGATCTGATAGGTCTGTCTTAGAATACCACCTCCGCCACTGACTCAGAAGGGGACCACTGGGAAACCACACACGCTCCCTAAGTCTTTTTCTCCTTTTCTGTGAAATAGGGTCTTTATAAATAAAGTACTGTCTCCCCTACCTCAAAGAACGGGCTTCTGAAAACTGCCAGAGTGGGACAATTTGTCTGTTTAGTTTTGGCCATGCCATGTGGCATGTGGGATCTTAGTTTCCCAACTAGGGATTGAACCTGTGCCCCCTGCATTGGGAGCGTGAAGTCTTAACCACTGGACCGCCAGGGGAGTCCCCAAAGTAGGAGAATTTGGGTTTGAAGAAATTAAGACCGTACAGAGAATTGGGAGAAAGTGGGGGGCAACATGAGCAATAAGCCTATGAAAGGTCTCAAGGGGACTTCCCTGGTGGCACAGTGGTTAAGAATCCACCTGCCAATGCAGGGGACACAGGTTCGAGCCCTGGTCCGGGAAGATCCCACATGCCGTGGAGCAACTAAGCCCTTGCGTCACAACTACTGAGCCTGCGCTCTAGAGCCCGCGAGCCACAGCTACTGAGCCCACGTGCCACAACTACTGAAGCCTGCGCACCTAGAGCCCGTGCTCCGCAACAAGAGAAGCCACCGCAATGAGAAGCCCACGCACCGCAACAAAGAGTAGCCCCCGCTCGCTGCAACTAGAGAAAGCCCGAACGCAGCAATGAAGACCCAACACAGCCAACAATAAACAAACAAATAAATAAAAATAAATTTTAAAAAAAGGTCTCATGAATATATATATATTATGAATATATATTTTTAATTTTTCCTAACATAGAGCTTAAAAAAAGACAAAATGGCAGTGACATTTAACACATATTAAAACATGAATAACAAGTGCTATCTGATTAATTTCTATTTACCATCCCTTGCTTGTAAGAACATTTTCAACATCGCCCACCCCTGAGTTTATAGGAAAATGCTGGCAAGTCAGACTGTAGGTAAGCAGATGAAGAGGCGTTTGTTGGTTTGCTTGTTCTCGATTTCAGGTCTCCATCCTATGCTCACTGTATTTCTGTTGGTTTGCTGGGGCATTGTTTTTCTCCCATTCCCCAGAGACCCAGGCTCAAGGCACCAGAAAGAACACACCTCATGCACCGTCTGTCTACACTGGGGCTGTTCCTCCCCGGGGCTCCCAGTCTCAGGGAAACACTACCACTTAACCAGTCACCCAAGGAGAAATCTGGGCACTGAGTCCTCCCTCACACTAGCTCCTTGGGTCCAGCTGTCTGCTGCATAGAACCCCCTGAGTCCATCTCCTTCTGGCCATACTCACTCCAGGTGCTATAGCTTAGCTTTCATCACTTATCAAGACCACTACAAGCACTTCTTATCTGGTTTCCTCCAGTCCGACCAGGCTACGCAAGGCAGCCAGAATGGAGGCAGATCTAATTCTGTCACTTCCTTTCTTCAAGCCTCTCAAGACCCTCTAGCTCCATCCTCCCAGGCCCCATAGCCTCCAGTCATAAAGAACATCCTGCAGCTCCCCACCCCCAAATTATTCCTCATACTCTGTGGATTCCCCACGCGGCTCCAATTGCTTGGAACGTTTCCCTCCACCCCGACCTAGCTAACCCATCTTTGCCCTTTAATACTCAGCTCAGATTTAACCACTCTAAGTTTTTCATTCCATAAAATGAGCATAATAATAGGGCCTACCTCATAGGTCCTTGGAAGGAATAAATGAGTTCTTCCATATAAAGCAAGAAGAATTGTGCCTGGTAGTTGGATAAATGTGAGCTATTATTATCCTTTCCAGGTAGCCTGAACCCTGAACCATACTCCCCAGATTAGGTGCTTCCGTATTGTCCCACACTTCCCTCATCACAACCCTTCACAAACTGAACTCAGATGGAATCACTAGACTTTGCATTCCTTGAGAGCCTACCCAGGGTCATATTTATCTCTGTGCTCAGAGTAGGGCCAGGAGCACTGAAGGGCCACAGTGAATGTTAGTTGAATGAATAAAGATTCAAGGCAAGAAGCCCTTTTACCACTGCCTGAAAGCCATCCCAGATGAGTTACAGAAACTCCCTCTCCTGGGAATTCCCTGGCAGTCCAGTGGTTAGGACTCCGCAGTTCCACTGCAGGGGGCACGGGTTCGATCCCTGGTCGGGGAACTAAGATCCCGCATGCCAAGCAGAGTGGCCAAAAAAAACCCAAAAAACAAAAAAACTGCCTCTCCCCAGGCTTCTGACAAAACATCCTGGATGTCTGGGCTTCTGTCCCAGCACTCACTGACCAGAGACAACCCCGTCAACTGGTGGTATTTGTGGCATGATAGGCGGGGTGACTCCACTTAAAAAAGGAAAAAAAAAAAAAAACACATGAAGAGGAAAATAACTTAGTCATCACTGTCAACCTTGGCAAATAAACAGTGCTATTACACACTCCAGAACTCAAGGAGCGACACGTAATTAGGCACAGGTTCAATCAGCAGCGTGAGGCAGCTTAGGTGGGAGCGCCAGGGTATGAGTGGCTCATTTGCACTCAGAAGAGATGGGGATGTTGATTTTCATGCAAACACTGTCTCTAAGAGTCCCAATTAAATGCGCACATGAATGTGTTTAACGCCCTACCTAGGAGAAAGGCTTTTTCTGAGAAAAGGAGCAGGGAGGTGGTGTGGATGTTTCTGAGTTGGCAGCAGCAGATTTATTACGGCTTTACTTGTTTTCTGATTTTAAAAGTAATATATTTTCATTGCAAACACCTTTGGAAAATATAGAGCACAATAAAGAAGAAGATAAAAATCTATAATAATCTTATCACACACTTGATCCTATCACGACTTTGATTTCCTCTATTTACATTCAGTAACTCAGGAAATGCTCTCATCCACTCCCAGGGCTTTAAATGCTGTCTTTATGCACATGATTCTCAAATTATATCTCCAGCCTCCTCCTCTCCACCAAGCTCCAGACTAGATGTCAAGAGATGGAGGCCTGTGGGTATTTAAAAGCATCAGAAACTCAATGTGGCCACAATAAATCTCTTGTTTTCTACCCTCTCCTTGTAAATTTCCTTCTTGGATCTTCCCCATATTAGTAAATGCCACTGTTATCCACCCAGTTGCTCAAGCCAAAAACTAGAAGACATCATGCTCTAAACTTCACATACATTTTATCCACCATCGAGTCTTAACTTTACCTCCAAAAAACATCCCAATTTCCTATACATCCTCCATCTCTACTGCCATCCCCCAAATGCCAGAGTCCAACATTTGTTGCCTGGAATAGAATTTCTCTATTCTTTGTACAGCAGTCAGAATATCTGGTTATTTTCTTAAACCTGATACCTAAAAGTAGAATTGCAAAACATAAATAATTTAAGGTCTTGATTATATATGTATCCAAGTCAATTTACAGAAATCATCTCCTAATATTCCCCACACCAACAGTATCTGAGTGTCAGCATTCTGAGATAGCATCCCCAGTTGTATCACACACCTGGCCAAGAGCAAGCCTAGATCTACATCACCGGTTTACATTTCTATCTCTGCTACTGACTGAAGCAATGATCACTTCTTTGATCATCTCATATCTATATACAAGTATGAATTTTCAATCTTCGGCATAAATGAATCAAAAATATAATTACATTTTTTTACTCATAATTGAACTTCGTATCTATCTGGAACCCCCATGTTGTCTAGTGGCAGAAAACTCAAATCTATTTAATTCTGAATAAACTCAATCACTTAGGGGTTTTCTCTGTCACCACAAGTTTAAACTCAGTTTGGATTTTTTCTACCTCTTCCTTCAGCTCATGACCTGAAACTTATCTAAGTTGATAGAGATAGCCGGATAGGGAGGGTCTTTATAGTATCCTAGCCCCAGACTGAAAAAGGGGAGGGGGATCTGGTTTACAGCTGTCATCTGTCCTTGCTGGAATCTACTAAGAAGAACTTTTTGTTTTGTGGTCTTCGGTTAATCCCACCTTTTTCAGTCGAGATGTCCCCTGCCCACCATAAACTTTAGGTGTCAGTTGGTCCAAGCAGCCCAGGTCTGACTCTCCATTAACCATTGCTGAGCCCTCTTGGGGATGCAGGGAACTTTCAGGCACTTCTCCATGGCAGTGGGGGGCCATGCTTGGGCTGTCCTGCTGTCATTCCACCTCCGCGTCAGTCCCCCGTGCTGCCTCTCTTGGGTTGCATTTGGGGAGTTCTCACCAGGCCCTTACTGCAGGCTTTCTAAGCCTATCCAAGCATTCTATCAGCTCCGGGCCTGGGATTAAGCTCAGGGACGAGAGGATTAGTGTGGTAAACGTGGAGATACACTGCTGCCCAGATCCCTTGTCACAGAAGGACTTGCAGCCCAGCTGCAGACTGAGTGCAGTCAGCAGATGGTCTCCAGCTGTCAGCTCCTCTGAGATGCAGACAGCCACCTCTCTCAAGGTCATGCCCTTCCC
Source organism: Delphinapterus leucas (assembly GCF_059928025.1). Lineage (NCBI taxonomy): Eukaryota > Metazoa > Chordata > Mammalia > Artiodactyla > Monodontidae > Delphinapterus > Delphinapterus leucas. The sequence goes on from NC_143134.1 coordinate 99,130,882, forward strand.
AGAGCATCTTGTATTGATGACTGAGTAAGGTGGAGGTATAAAGGTCCAGCCATTCCACCCAATCCCAGAGTACCTGGGTGAGTAATATTTGCTCCAAGGTTTTGTCAGGCTTCCATCCCAGTTCAACTTCTCCCTCGGCCCAGTGCTGCTTTCTTTCCCTTTCTTTCTTTGATGTTAATTCCCAATCAGCATTTTCCACTCCGGACTTCATCTCAGAGTTCCCTTGCAGAGAACGCATCCTGGAATGATTGCTAAACTGAGCCACATTTAGGGGTCCCTCTCAGAAATACTCACTGCTACTCTGTTGCTTCTCCTAGGACCCCTGGGTCTCAGTACAGCCCCTGGAATCTCTATAGACTCTATACAACTAGACCATTCATTAACTTTTAAAATGTTTTAACATATTTTTATTTTATATATTTCTTTGCAGTTTTATATTTTTTATTTATCATCACATAATCTCCCCAAATCTATTGTAAACATCATAGCATATGGCTTTTGGCATAAGAAAAGCCAAGCTTTTGAAACTCAGAAACCTTTTCTATCAACCTGTTTTCTTTGCCAGGACTCTGAAAAGACTCTTTGAAACTCAAGATTGAGAATTGATGCCTTTGTTCTCTTTTGTTTGGCTATAGCCTCCCTTCCTTGAGGCAATGAGCTTTGCCTGCCTGAGCTGCTGCCTGAAATGATAGAAAGTTCCCGTGGTATATTAGAAATGTGGAGGTGGCTGTGTGTGGAATATGGAAAATACTTGGGCTAACTCAAAATCTTATGCTAGCTTATACCATAGCCTCTAAACGCCACTAAAAACAGGTGAAGCTCAAGTCTGCGCTGGTTCTGAAACCCAGACATGGGAGGTGAAGCCATAGGGAGGTGAGGTGAGACCTCTCTAAAATCATAACTGTCACTACGTAACGCTAAAAGATGTTACCAAGAAGCTGGAAATAAATTTTCTCCTCAAAAAGAGATGCAAAGTCATCTGAAATAGATGGAGTAGCACATAAAAGAGTAGGGCTCTCTTATATTTCAGTAGATATTCCTTTAGGAAATGGACTTAGAAATGTTAAAGCAATATCAAGATAAAGAGTCCCAGAAGCAGATGTGGACAGTCCTATTGGAAAGTCCTTACCTATGGTGTAGGTTGACGAATGAAAAGTTGTTCATTCTGTTACAGTGGTGGCCCTCAGTGAGCACACTCTGTTCAGTCTCTCCCCTAGAATCCGGGCTGGTCCTGTGACATACACAACCAACAGACTGCAGAGGAAGTGACGTTGTGCCAGTTTGGGGCATAAGGCTTGGGAAGACCTACCAGCTTCCACCTTTGTGCTCTTAGGAGCTCTGACTCCCCGTGTTAGAAGGCTGCCAACACTGCTGGAGAGAACGTATGGAAAAGCCACATGGAGAGAAAGGTCCTGACATTATATGGAAAGGGAGGAGGCCCAGTCATCCCAGCATCCCAGCTGAGCTCCCCCTGCCGCACTGCCCTGCCAACTAAAAAGTGCCACGTGAATGGCCTCCAGTCAGACCTGTAGAAGAACTGTCCAGCTGAGCCCAGCCCATTTTGAAGACGTATGAGAAACAATATAACACTTTCTGTTTTAAGCCGCTAAGTTCTGTGGTGGTTATCAAATATTCAATTCACCCTGCTCTGTGCTAATTCCTGGATCACCCAACAACTTTCCAACCCACCCCTGACCCTGAGCTCCTACCCTGCCATGCAGTTCTGACTTAAGGGAAAGAAGGCACTAGTAAAAGGCTGGTGAGAGCTTTCTTCCTGGCTTGCAGACAGCTGACTTCTCACTATGTCCTCACATGGCCTTTCCTGAATGTGTGCGTGCAGAGAGAGAACAAGTTCTCTAATGTCGCTTCTTATAAGGACACTAATCCTATCGGAGCAGAGTCCTGCCCTTATGATTTCATTTAACCTTAATCAACTCCTTATAGGCCGTATCTCCAAATACAGTGACACTGTGGATTAGGGTTTCAACATATGACTTTTGGGGAGACACACATGCAGTCCATAACAATGGGTAAAGATACAGATCCGTTAGGAAGCAGAGGGGAAGAGAGTGGGAGAAGTTCCTGCTTAGTGACTGTTTATTTTCTGTGACCTAGGATACAAGATTGTCTGTTGATGATGAGTGGGATCTGGAGAGAGTGGAGGCCAGAGGAAAGGCACAAAGCTTTAGAACAGAGCAAGGAAGGAGAAGGAAGGACAGTGGAAGCCTTGGCAGGGAGGATTGTGAGTTCTGCTGCAGGTGACGGCATAGATGTGAAATGAAGCTAACCCAGAGCGTGGCAAAGCACTTTAATTTGGGAGTCATCAATAGTTCAGGAGCAATCAGTGGTTCTGGAGCAAGAACACAGGGAAAAGAACAGTGAATTTATCCCAGGTAGGAGAGGAGTGTGTATGTCTGGGGTTGGAGATGGAAATGAGGGGGTTGAATGCCCATGGGATGCAGGCTAGGTTAGGAAAGGAGCAAAAATGAGATGGGATCAGAAACTTTGGGATAAAAGTAAAGAGAAGGCTTAGGAGTATCTGCAAAATAGCCTCTCGTTTCACAAGAACACATGAAGGTTAATGGTTCTATTTGCATCTAAACCTGACAAAGCTGGGTTTGGTAGCTGCTTGATCCCCTTTCATACTTTGTGCCTTTCTCTCCTAGGATGGACTGCCTAGCTTGCGCGCTCATCTGTTGGATCATTTTTGTTACAAAGCCATAGAGATAATGGGAGATTTGTATGAAACTGTATTTATAAAGATAAGCTCAAGAAAGAACGATTCTTGAGCATTTCACCAAATCAAAGAGACATATCTCCTTAGCAGAGGGAGGTGATTAGTTGAGGTATTTGTGATAAAACCATTACACACTGGTGGTGGGAGAATTCTCCTGGACTGTCCCCAGTCATTCCCATAGCCCTGGCATAGTTTAGAGGCCACCAGCTCAGCCCCCCTAGGTATGTGATCTTGGGCAATTAAATCAACTTTCCTGAGCCTATTTCCTCACCTTGAAAATAACTTCCCTTCCAGGGCTGTCATGTGGCAGAATGAGACAATGGATATGAAATCGTGTGAGGTTTAGTCTTTAATTGCTTGGTTGAAGTAAGTGCCCAGCCGTCCCAGGTTTCTTTGAGGCTGATTTTTTTTTTAAGAGCAGACTTACCTGGAAGATGATCTGGGAGAGGCGTACTCACTGCTTTAAATGAAGCTCCTTCAGGTCCCATTCAGGTCCACTAAGGAAAAATGAAAGACGGTTGAGTCCATGAAGCTTGCTGCCCATGTCAGAAGCAGCTCCTAGATCTACGGCCATGGTTCTCAAGGCTTAGCATGCTTCACCATCACCTGGAAGGCTTGTTAAAATACAGATGGCCACACCCCGCCTCCAGAATTTCTCCATCAGTAGTTCCAGGCTGGGGCCCAAGAATTTCCATATCTAACAAGTTTCCAGGTGTTGCTCCTTTGGCCCAGGAGCCCACACTTTGAGAATCATCACTGATCTAAAAGGGCTACAGCCCTGATACCTGGCCCCTTTTCACAGAGAAGCCAGCTCTGCTTCCTGTTAGCAGAGGAAGACATTCTGCATTTCACAGATTAGTAAGGATCTTTTCCCTTCTTTCCCAATCAGTGGTCAGAAGTGAAAGTCACTGGCTCTCAGTGATTAAACTTGAGAGCTGGCTTGGCCAGTGGTCCAGGGAAGAGTGTTTAACCACACACCTAAATGAATGGGTTTGATCAATAATTAAGTGAGCTGTTCCTGGCATGATTGTGATGGTGAGGCCGTGGTCAAGCCGCCCGGTGAAGGAGGTGATTAGGTGCGGTTTTGCTTGTTCATGCTGGGTTCAAAGGGGCTTCTGGGAGTTAGAAACTGAGCCAGACAGAATTTATTATTATTTTATAATTTTTAAAGAAGGAAACCAGCACTACTGAGAGGTACTGGTGAAGGGAATATAAAGTGTTGCTAAGTGTTGGCTTCTTAACCTCCTTCTCCTACTCGGGAATTGCCAAACTTGTAAAATTGAGTCCAACTCCCATAAAAGAGACGAAAAATGCCAGGCACTTGCCTCCCAGGCCCTCCTTGCATTTACAGGACCTGATGGAGACTCTGCCCTTTGGTGCATTAACTTCAGACTCCACCAGAAGTTAAGGACCCAAGAAGCAGGCATCATCAAGAATCCACCTGTCAACAGGCAGGACAACAACACTGAGTTTCTAGAAGCATCCGGAGCAGCAGTCCAAGAGACCTCACAGGCATGCAGGCGGTTTCAGGTTTGCGAGCTGTGGTATTTAATGCCCAAGGAAGGCTACACTGGTGCCTTCACCAGGCCAGTGCTGGGCCTAGTTGGGAAATGCTATTCCTGGCTTTTGGGTTTGGGGGGCTTTTTGTTTTGTTTTTGTTGTTTTCTAACTTTTGTTCACAGTTGAGAACCCTGTGCAACTCAGAATATGTTCCAAATAAACTCTTAAATCAAAAAACCTAGTTCTGAGTTCTGCTCTTTTGTTTTTTTGGTCATTTTGAACAAATCTCTTAGCCTCTCCAGGCCATAATTTCTTAAGCTGAAAACAGGGAAGACTAATTTTACATAAAGGAAGAAGGGGAATCAAATGAAATAAATATGCAAAGATGCTTTGAAAACCACACTGTACTATAAAAATGTCAGTTACTACATGTATATAAATATGGACTAATACCCATGGCCTCTGTATAACAGAGGCTATAATTTGGCCCTTCCTCAAAATTAGTGAGCCTTTTCCTTCTCTATGCTCATCAGTATCTCAAAGCATATCTACTTAAAGTGTTTTCACAATGAATTTTAATTAGATTTACTAATCTATCCCATTGGAGTATGAGTTCCTCAAGGGTAGAGTCTAATTAGACCTTTTATTTTCCTCTCATGTCTACTGGCACATAGTAGGTTCATAGTAATTGTCAGTTGGATAAAAAAATAAAAGAATTTGCTGGGGCCTCCGTGAGTGTACCAGGAAGTTTCTAGCTCAGATGCAACTCTCACCTTCTTCCTTTGCAACACTTTTTGAATCTGTAGCAAAAGGCCCCAATGGACAAAGGGAGCGATCGGATGGAATATGCTCCTGGTGAAGCTCCTACAGGTGCAAGTGATGGACACAGTGGTGGAAATGCGTCTTAATTGGTAGTGTGAAAAACATTTCCCAGGTGCTAGATTGGGTTGTAAATGCCATCTGTCCTGCCACAGAGGATTAGAGGGAAGAATACCTTTCTCTGGGTTCTGGGGATAGTGTAGGCATCAAGATGAGTGTTGATATTAACTTGTCTGTGCTCCGCCTGGATAATTGCAGGCGAGGGAATCTGTCTAGGGTTTCTATCTTGAAATCAAATGGATGATGCGGTGGCAGGTCTCCCCTTCCCGGGTGTTTGGTTACATTTGTTAAAGGGAATTCTGGGAAGAATTAGAATTCAACAATTTTTGGCCTATCCTGGGAGGTTCTAGGTCAATACACTCCATACTATTTGATGTTTGATCCTCCAAAGGCAGAAGAAATGAAGCTTACTTCTTCACTCTGGCCCTGTCTTCTCTTAGACATCCTCTTTAATTTGGTTATTAACTCCATAATTACTGAGTTCCCATGAAGGGGCCAAGCCCTGGGTTGGGTCCTGGGGACACCAAGGAAGAGATGACATTTTTTTCTGAACTCAGGAAATTCACTGTCTTGGATAGAGGTGGGGAGGGTGTCAGACATAAACAAAATAATGTAGTAGACGATATAATAGATATACAAAGAATTCTAGAAAGAGAGGGAGAGAGAGAGGGATATATACATACATTCATATACGATCCCTGATGGCATATTAGCTAAAAGATCCCTGGAACTTTCAGCTACTTTGGCCAATAAATCTTTTCGGCTAAGCTAGTTTGCTCTTGGTTTCAGGCATTTACAATTCAATGAGTTCCAATAATACGGGAATCACAGAAGCTGTTGTGTTAATGCCACATTTGAGCTGAAGTTTCTCACCTAAAGGAGGGCTGGGTGCTCTAGAGAGAATGTTACATGCAACACCATGAAAGAACAAGGCCTGTCTTGGGAATGTTGAGATATATGATACAATTGCATTTTCATCACACCATCCAGATGATTCTAAACATGCACAAGAACCCCTGCTATTCGTATCTGAAGAATCCCAATTTTGATGCTTCATTAAAGCAGATTTTTCCAAAACTTCATACGCGTTACTCATCACACTCACCCTATGGAAATGTGCTTAAAAAAAATTTAACCCTATATCCTTGGCTTTTTTTTCGGGGGGGGGGCAGCATTATATAATACATTCACGAACATTAAGATGCTAATGCCCCTTTGCCTAATTCACGTGTAAACCCCATGTCTTACACTGCATAAAGTAAAACTCAGTGAGGAACAGTGGCCCCATCTTCAGTAATAGTAATAAAGTAGTAACATCCACTTACTGTGTAACTTCTCTGTGTCCTGCTCTATGCTGAGTGCCCATATGCTTGACCCAATTCTGTTTTCAGAACAACCCTGTGATAGGTGTGGTCATCCCCATTTTACAGCTGAAGAAACTGAGGCCTCAGGTAGTTGAAATAATTTGCCTGCAGCTAATGGAAGTCAGGATAGGAATCCAGGTGTTTCCTTTCTGCCACACTTACCCCTCTGCCTCTCCAATTCCCTTATTCACTAGCTCCAAAACCCACCCTCAGTGTTTCCTTCTTGGGGGAGTGAGTTTCTGGCCCTCTCAGCTTCTGCCGTGGGAGGTGAGCTTCCGGCAAGGAAGTCGGGGAAAGGGCGGGAGTGGCTGTCAGGGAGGCGGCCAGTAGCGGAGGCCGTTTGCTCCTGAGGGGAGGAAGGGCATGACGACTCTCTCCAAACATCCTAAGTCACTCACTTGAGTGTTTTAAGAGGTAAACCTAGGACGGTGGTGGAGAATTCAATAATCATCTTCTAACACCAGCGATCAAGAGGATGGGCTGAACAGCAGGGAGGTGACCCAAGGTGTTCAGACGCAGACTGGAAGGTGGCAGTTCGTGGGGAAGAGGAAGCCCTCTGGTCTCAGACAGACTAGCTGGTTGATCCAGCTCTCCCACAGCTGAGCGCTGCAACCTAGGACAGATGATTGAAACTTCCTGTCTCCTTCCTCATTATAAATTAATATCTTAATAATATCTATTCTGCAGGCTTGTGAGAATTAGAGGTAATACATATTCAGAGCTGCCATAGAGCAATGGAAATAATAATACTACAATGGTTGCCAGAGATGGGACATCTCTCTTAGCACAACTGTTTTAGATTCAAGAATCCAACAGGAAGGGCAGAGCACTGAAACGTATTACCTGTAGAGATCCCACCAGGGTAAAGAGGTCTTTTTTAACCATAACTTCCCAAAATGTGGAGCTAGAGCAGCACTGATTGGAGGGTGGGGGTAGTATTTTACAGGAACTTTTTTCTTTCTGCGTGTTGTGTTGTGGGAGGGGCCGGGGAGGTTCCCATATTATGTACATTTCATCTCCAACGAGAGATCAGGTTACTCTGACGTAACCGCAGGGAGCCCGTTATTTACCCTCGATCCCTATAAACTTCTCACTACTGAGTTTACAGTTGGTGGATTGTTCATTCCACATCCTATAATTGCTTCATTAGAGGCTTCAGATGGTTCACTGTGTTGGCAACTTCCTGCAAGACTGTCTGCACAATCAGGGCCAGACACATGCCACTTGAGTCATCAGGAATTGAAGCATTTGCCTGTTTGTTTGTGTGTGTGTATTTGTTTTCGAAAGGCAGCATATTACACGGGATTTAATCCTGAGGCTAGGTGTGACCCCGCCCGCTGGGGGGCAGCACAGGGGCAAACAGATCTCTCAGCGATCTCAGCCACTACAGTGTGTAAATTACCATCCATTTATTAATGACTCCCTGATTTCTAGCTCCAGCCCCCATGTCTCTCAGGAACTTCAGAACCAGATAGACAAATACCTCAAGATAGCCCCCACCCTTACTTGGATTATCCCATAGGTATCTCCAACTCAACATCCTTGATACTGACTTTCTGATGACCACTGTATCCTCACCCCGAACTCTGTATCCTCTCCTATTCCCCATCTCAGTAGATGACATCACCATCCATGCAGTAGCAACATCTCTGCTCATCATCCACGTGGCCTCCATTTCCCTCGTGCCTACACCCAATCACCAAGCCCAATGAATTCTTCCTTCCGTTTTCTCTCATTGGGGCCACTCCCTCATTTCCATGGTCACTTCCACTGTTTGGCCTAAACTTCCACTATTTCTTCCGCAGATACAACAGCCTCTTCTATATGAGCTCCCTCCAGGCCACAGGAGCGGAGCCATCTTTTAAAAACTCAAGTCTGATAACATCACCACCATGTTTAAAGCCCTTCAAAAACTTTCCAGTGTCCTTAGGGGAAAAATCTTAACTGACCATGTTACACCTGGTTATACCTTTTCCTTAGCACCTTGTATACTTTCCTCTTCTTTAAAAAAAAAAAAAAATCCTTATTTCTCAGAACCCTCCTTACTCCCTGATGTCAGGAGCTGTCTTTCTTATTCACCACTGATTAACCCCAAGATTAGCAGACTGCCAGCCACAGAGAAGGAGCTGAGGAACTATCCATTGACCTGTGGCCATGAAAGAACAAGAAGGGATTCCTGTTAGCTGGCTTTTCACCCCTATTCCAAGACGACTTCAGGGGTGGAGAGAGGAATACTTCAAAAATCAAATGGGCAAAACCTAACAAATCTGCCCACCCCAACGATGGGACATAAGGTCCCTTACAAATGTGCTTCTCCAGCCTCAGCTCCCCCAGATCCTACCCTTTTCTCCAACCTCCCTCACAGGTCTGCGCTCAGTGCCAGAAATTTTCTCTGTTCCCCAAACACCCTGCCTTGTTCATTACCATCAGTGCCTTTGCATATAAAGTTCCTCTGACAAGAAGGCCTTTTCCCACCTTCCTTTCCTGGGAAAATTGGATTCCCCCTTGAAAAGTGATTTCAGTGACCACTCCTGTGGCTCCCCAGGTAAAGACGCTGCTCCTCCCTTGTCTTAGTCTGCTTAGGCTACCATAAAATAATGCAACAGACTGGGAGGCTTAAGCAGGAGATATTTAATCCTCACAGTTCTGGAGGCTGGGAAATCCAAGATCAAGGTGCCTGCATGGTCGGGCTCTGGTGAGAACCCTCTTCCTGGCTTGCCTTTTTGCTGTGTCCAAACATGGTGAGGAGAGATCAAGTTCTCTGGGATCTCTTCTCAGAAGGGCACTAATCCCACCATGAGGGCCCCATCCTCACCACCTCATTTAACCCTAATTACCTCCCAAAGGGCCCACCTATAAATACCATCACACTGGAGGGCTGCGGTGGCTAGGGCTTCAACATATGAATTTGGGGGGACCCAAACATTCAGTCTATAATATCCTTCTATCCTACCTTCACATTTTACTATGTAATCATTATAAGGGCTATTAATATTCAGCACTTGCTGTAGACTTCATATTCTTTATTTCATTTAATTCTCACAACTATACCAAGAGGGTGGTACTTTTGTCCCCATCTTAGAAATGAAAAAATAGTTTCCAAGTGCCCAAAGTTACACAACGACCCAGTGGTGACCGCAAGCCTGGAATCAGGGGCTCCTGACACCACAGCCAGGGTTTAACCACTCTCCCGTACTGCCTAAACCAGAACTTGGTGAATGTCCAGGCAGACAATATTTTGGACTTGCTGGGCCATACATTCTTTGTCACAACTATTCAGCCCTGCCACTGTATGCAAAAGCAGCCACAGACAGTACATACATGAATAGACATGGCTATGTTCCAATAAAACGTGATTTATGGACTCCAGAATTTGAATTTCATATGGTTTTCAATGTGTCACAAAATGTTCTTCTTTGGATTTTTTTCCCAACCACTTAAAAACATAAAAACCATTCCCAGCTCACAGGCTGTAAAAAACCACCTCGCCTGCTGATCCCTGGCCTAAACGACTACGACTTTAATAGTAAATATTTTTCTGAGAAGGGAGACGTTTCTCTTCTCCAATACCTCCTGACCCATAAGATTCCTTCCATGTCTCCAAAAGCCCTCTTAACATTTCCTACCGCAGGGTGTTTTAGCATCAGGGCTGCTCCCTCTCCTCCCTCAGGCGCCTGGCCACACACGGCTTTCTCAGCGAGGTCGTCTCTGGCTGCCCTGTCTAAAGCTGTCACAGCCCCCTGTCCCTCCGTACCTCTTTTATCCCGCTTTATCTCTCTCCTTAGCACTTACCACCATCTACCCAAGCGCACACCCTGTTTATTGTCTTACCCCCATTAGAACGTGAGCTACGTGAAGGCAGGGCATGCTGCTCTGTTCACAACTGGAAACCCAGAACCTAGTAGGGGATGTAACACATAGTAAAAGCTAAATAAATATTTAATCAATCTATTCATGCAACTAAAGTCATTCACAAACATCCAGCACAGAACGGATTCTCAAAAATAAAAGCGTGGACGAACAGACAGAGGAGGTATGTACCCAGTTTCTCCTGAGATCTTCCATTTGGGGTTGGTGGGAAATCTCGTTTTCCATAGAGTTTGCACAGGGGGGAAAGCAGGCCCTTGCTTTTCCTCTGGCCTCGCTGTGAAGCACTGATCTGTGCTGAGATTTCTTGGAGGCGTGAACTCCTGACCCTGCTCCTTCTGGAATGCCGGGCTGGAGGCTCTCAGAGAGGAAGCAGGAGGTGACTGGGGCCTGGGCGTCAGCCCCAGACGGGAGCAGCAGATGGAGCCGGGGACAGCTGGAGAGGAAGGCCTGGGATCCTGGCGGAGGAGGGAAAAGGTGTGTGCCAGGGCTCCCGGGCCGCTGGCAGAGGAGGACGGGCTTCTTGTTAGGTTAATTGAGGTAATTTTTGCTGCCACCTTTCGGATAGTGATAAAATTCTCCTACCAGCCACTGACTGTATCTCTGATGCCTGCCTTGTTCCACTGTACAGAGACAGCGCTCTAAATTTAGCTCCAGTTATTTAGCTATTCCTTAAAACTCTGTCACTTAAAAAATAATTATAGGATTTCTCTGAAAGACTGTAATACATGGAGTGCACAAATTACAGGTATAACTTGGAGATCCAACTGGGATCACCAAATAAAATTGACAGCAGTGGCCTAATTCGAGTAGTCCATGTGGCAGCTAGAGAGACTTTGTTCCTTAGGCCCCTCTCCTTAATCTGTATTTTGAGCTAAAAGGTCAAAGGAACCAAAAGAAACTAAAAGAAGTGGTCTCAAGCCCAATGTACAGACCCTGGGGAAAGTCCGGTTTTCCTCCTGCTTGGCAGAGCTGGAAAGGCCACCCGGGCCCCCAGAAAGTCAGATGTGCTCTCCCTGAGTGCAGAGGAAGTTAGGCTGAGCCCCGCTCTGTCTATCCACTCAGCCAAGAGCCTGACATATTTGACCTCTAGGAGAGAAGGGGTTTTTTCTTCTCTTAAAAAAAAAGAAAAAAAAATTCTTTTGGATTTTCTGTGATTGTAAACTGCAGAAACCAAAGTCAGTCTCTCAAAGGAAAAATGATGCCCAGGAGGAAAAGAACTGGTCCCTCTAGGAAGTGAAGACCCCACTCAGCAGAGCCCTGGTGGGCATAAAAGCCACAGGGAGATGAAGAATTCTGCTTCCGATTCATTCCACAAATGGTGCTGTGTTTCCACTTTGGTACAGTCCCTGGGGGACTCACAGCAAATCAAAGGAACAAGGGCGATCTATTCAGCCTAAAACCTTCAGTAGATGCTACAGAAGAAGGATCCAGGAGGGGCAGAGAGGGCCCAGGGAGTAATGCCTATAGGGAAGTAGTTGGGCCCAGAGGCAGGGAACTGGGGATGAGGATGGCGCTGCCCTGCTGGTGAGCACTGACGTCTGTGGATTTCCCACCTAAATCAGGCTTTTCAAGGATGGTTCATCATGGCTTTCCAGGAGGAGTAAAGGGCTCTCTGGCCACATATATTTCCCTAGGATGCTGGGTAGAGGCTAGGGTCCAGGGCTGTAACTAACCCTTCCAAGGTTAACCCTGGCACACCTGGTGGCTTGGAGCACATCCAGCACTAAGACAGCCAGTTGGTCCAGTAGGAAGGGATCATCTGGACTTTTCACTCCAAGCTCCGTGTTTGTCAGAGTCGCTGACTCAAGTCCAGAGCAGATAAGTGACTTGTCTCAGGCCACAGAGCAAAGCTGCGGTCATGTCGTGAAAAGGAGCCAGCTCTCCGTGTCTCAGTCCAGGGCTACCATATGTAAAGCAACTCCTGGGCTAGTAGAAAGAGCACTGGCTTTGAAGCCAGATGTTCTTAGACTAGAATCCAGACCCTGACACACAGGTGCAGATAGGTCTCTCAAAGCTGCTGTTTTCCTCTCTGTATAGTGGGGATGGTCATCCCTGCTGGCCTTCCTGCCCTGTGTGGCTATCAGAATCGCATGATCCAACCTGAGGGAAAGTGCTCTGTAAACTGTAAAGAGCTGGGCGGATACTGCCCACTGTCATAGTTCCTCATCCGTGACTCAGATTCCAAAGGGGCCCATCCCGCCAACTTCAGCCCTAAACAGAACAGCGTGATATGGACAGGAATGGTGGCCAGGTGACTGTGTAGTCAGAGCAGCAGAAAACAGGCCCTGCATCATCCTGCTGTCCATCCCTCCCTCTGCCCCCTTCGTCTCCCCCAGACGGGCCTGGCTGGAGGGAGCTGCAAAGCTGTCCACCTTCCACGTGGCTCTGAGGCCCTGGCTGGGCAAAAGCCAGGAGGCAGATCTTGGGCATCTGACCGATTCTTTCCTGCCGGTGTGAACATCTCAACTCTCAGCCTCTCCTCCTGACTTCCCGAGGGACGTGCAGAGGGCCCTGTCCCTGGACGATCTGTCTCTCATGAAACCAGAGGTTACCCTGTATTCTGAAAGCGGTACCAGCACCCCCAGTCCTTTGGAGGGCTAAGACTGGGATGGATGCTAGTTGGTGATGGGCCCCCAGATCTCCCAGCGCTGACCGCCGCTGCCGCTGCGACCAGAACCACCAGTCCCACTTTGAGGCCGCTTGGGGAGGGGATGGTTGCAGAAATCTCAGGACCCTCCATGATCACAAACCCCGTGAGTGCCTGAGGGAGCAGAGGGGAGACTTGTGCTGCCCCTGAAGACAGCCCTCCTAACCAGTGGCCTCCTCTGAGTGCAACGTCCTGCATGAAATAAGGCACAAAATGAATATTTGCTGAGCGCCTACCTGGAATTCTCTAGGCACAATCACACCGGTCCTTCAACACCTGCTGACTAAGAAACTACTACTCCTGTTTTACAAATGAGGAAATAAGAGTCCAAAAAGGTTGGGAAATATGCCCAAGGTCATGCAGCTAACAGCAACATTAACATTCGCAACAATGAGAGCTTTGAACAAGACAAACACATTTGGGGCGTCTTCTCACCAGGACCCCACAGTAACCCTGAGGTGGTGATTAGCTCGCTGTCTTCCAGATGAGAAGGCTGGAACAGAAGCAGACCCAGTCACACAGATGGCGAGGGGCAGATCCACCGTCAAATCCAGATCCCACTCCCCGGTCTCCCGCACACGTGGGCGGCCGCTGGATTTAGACACATGGCTCCGGACGCTCAGCCCAGCGTACGTGCCTCCAGCCATTAGGAATTCTCTCCGCAGAATCACGAAGGGAGCTTTTTCAGACTAGGTTCTCAGGCTCCACCCTGAAGATTCGGGCTCAGCAGATGTGGGCAGCGCCCGTGGCTGTGTTTACACACGCACTCAGGTGCTCCCAGCACTCCCAACGCTGCCTCCCTGTCAGAGTCAGCCTCCACCCTCAACTTCTGTCCTCACCACAGCTGCCGCTGTCCTTGCCCCTGTGGCCAACAGCCTCCCTTCACTGTAAATCCAGGGGCCACTCGGAGGCGCTCACCTCCATCCACCTGTCAGGGGCAGCCCGCATCACGACCAGTCCTCCTTCGCGAAACTCTCCCCCACAGCCTCCCTTTGCTCGTGGGTTTCCTCCCGTCACTCTGGCCTCTCCTTCTTGGCCTCTCACGGACTTCTGCGCCTCCTTCTCTCCGTTTCACCTGGCTGTTCCCGGAACTCTGCACTCAACCATCTTCTTTGGCCATTTTCTTTGCCCTGGGTGACCTCACCCACCCCGTGGCCTCAGTTACTGCCTCTGTGTGGATGACGCACATCCCTGCCCAGACCTGCCCTAGAGCCCCAGTGGTGGACGCCCAAAGGCCTCTGGATCTTGTCCACCCGGCCGTCCCACCTCAAACATGGCGGCACGTCCGTAACGGAACACGCCATCTTCACCTCCGCGAAGGGCTCTTCGTGGGTCACTGAAGGCATGAAACTGGTGGTGCGTAGGGTGGGGATACATTCCCCAACTCCTCCTGTGTCCTGGGATTGCCAAGGTGTAGAGATTCGAGCTTCTAAATCTGAGAAGCACACCAGCTCTCCCGCTGCATGGCCACCGGCCCACTTCTTCCTCTCTTCGGGGCTCTGCTGCGTTACTCTGGTGCCTTCCTGACCAGACTCTCATCCACCCAACCCACCCTCCACCCAGAGCCTATCAATCAGGCCATGCCACTTCCCTACTAAAACCCATTAAGTATTTCCCTCTGACCGTCAGCACAAAACCCAAGCCTTTTATCTCCCTTCCAAAGCACTTCCTGTGGGTCCAGGCTTTCCTTTCCAGCCACTTCTCCCCCAGCTGCCCACCAAACAGCGCTATGTACGCTCCGGGTACTTAGGCTTGAGCACGGTGCTGGGAAAGCTTCCAGGTATTTTGCTATCTTTGCACTGCTCTTCCCTCTGGCAGGGAGACTATCTCCTTCTCTACGTTTATCCTTCAAGTCTCCCTCAGGAGGCACCTCCTCCAGAAGCCCTCTCTGCCCACTGGCTTTAGGTGGGTGCCCCTCCCTCACCTGCCATGGAAGCTGCTGCTCACCTCTTTCCCAGCACTGACCACCGATCCTGAACCATCACTGCCCGGTCTCCTCTCCCACCGGAACGCAAGCAACGTCTTGTTGCCTTCAACTTCCGCTTTCCAGGGCCCACCCAGAACCGTGCCCGTGGCACTTAGTCAAGTCTGTGGACTAATATGATGAAAACAGTATCACGCACCAAACATTTATTGAGGACTCCGACTGCCAGGCACCGTGCTAGGTACATGCATTGTATCATTTAACCCATACAACAACGCTAGATGGTAAATGATTCTTACTCCCATTTTGCAGGTGAGGAAACCGAGGCACGGGGATATTAAGCAATTTGCCCAGGGTCACACGTTTAGTCAGTGACAGAGTGGAGACCAGGGCCCACAGCCCAAGTAATGAGGGAAGAAATGTGTGAGGAAACTGTTATTCCAGGAGGTAGAGTGACCACGGCTTCTGCTCAGAATTAGGGAGGGACCACATTCCAGCGGGGATAGTGACTGTGCGATCCTGTGTAAAAGTCACTGGGAAATGAACTCTGAATTCACCACGGCAAACGGAAGACCACTAGCTCCTTAAAACTAACCCGCCATCCCACAACTCTGAGGGCCTGAAGTAACCATATTCCCAAGCAAAACGAGGCGACAGAAGTTTTCCTCATCAGCCTCCCTGTTCGCCAGCCCCACCCAGTCCTCTTCAGGCCCCCTGTCCACTGAGCGATCCCCAGCAGCACGCTGCTTCCCTGGCAGCCGGAAGAACCACAAACCCCATCGTTCCCTTCAATTACCCCAGATTCCAGGCTATGCCAGGCACACAAGAGGGCAGAAAGTGGTTTGAAATCTGTGTGCGGGAGATGTCGGGAAGGTTGGAGAGAGCAATTTTTGTTTCCCATCATTCCTTTGTATAACGTTGTACCCTTCTGACAAGTCCGCATAATACAGCTTAACTTCACCAATTTCTGCCTTAAAAGAAAACAGTGAAGACCTATCTTTAATGTCAAACGAACAATGGGCAACCTTCCAGAGGAGGAAAATGACTTGCTTTGAAAGAGTTGGAGAAGAAAAGTGCAAAATGTTCCCAGCTTAACGTGAGGGGGGAAGAAAGTCAGCAGCTGTGTGCTGGCACGTCGGCTCCCCGGCTGCAAGCCCAGGGCGGCCTCCACCAGCCTCCTCTGACAGTCAGGCCCACAGGCTGAGGAGGAAGCCTCCAAGCTTGAGAGGGGACAGACAGTGGCTGTTTATTGCTCGGGAACGTTGAGCCAGCTACACTCAGCCCAGGTGTGTCTGCACGTAGATGTATACATGGATGTAGAGCTCTCCTTTCGAAGACAAGGAACCCCTGAAAGTGTGTGTGGAACCCCCTGGGAACCTCAGCCACTGGTTCTCCATCTTCTGCTGGAGCTTTCTGTTTGTACCTCATTCTCCCCACGAGGAGCCACTCTCCACTGGGCACTGAGATTCTGACCAACCTTGCCATCTAAACACTATTTAAATGATTTTCACTCTTTAGGCTTTTCCCCATGAGATAGGGAGCATCTCAGGCTGCCTCTCCAGTTTCAGATTCCATCCCTGCCACCTCATTTCTGATACTTCAGCCACATCAACCTTCTTGTAAGGTCCTGACTGTGCAGTTTCGTGCTTCTGTTCTATGCCCCCAGTGCCTTTGCACATGCTGTTCCCTTTGTCTGAAATGCCCCCTGGAAAGTCCTACTCGTCCTTTAAGGCTCAGATCAAGAATTTCCTCCTTCTGGAGTCCTGTCTGACTTCTCCAGTGAATTTGCCACTCTCCTCTTTTGAGCCGTGGGCTACCTCTATCAGAGGAGACATTACTCTGTATGAAATTTATCAGTTTACATGATTTCTCCTCTATTAGGTGAAGATTGTCTCAGGAGCAGGAACTTTGGCTTATTCATAGACATATACACATATACATATTAATTCACATGTACATGGACCTAGCTCAGGGACTGACCATACAGTATGTGTTCAATAAAATGCTTGTAGATTAGAGGGTCTAAAACTCAGCTTCTCAATGCTGGCTGCAAATTAGAATTACCTGAGGAATTAAAAACAAAACAAAACAATGACAGCAAACACATCACCTTGGAACTCCAGACCACCTGAATCAGAAACTCTGGGGGTAGGGCTCAGCCACTGGGGCTTTTATGAGCCCTCTAGGTGATTCCGATATGTTTCCTTTGTCTAGAAACTTATGGTTAAATGACATATTTAATCCCCACCCCCCAACACAAATGATACATGGTGGTGAAGAAAGACAAAGATAGCTACAATGAAGAGCTCCCTCTTAGAAAAAGAGAGAGGGGAAAACAACATCCTGTGGTCACAAGGTGTAGCATTTACACCAATGCATGTATGGACGGGGATAACAGCACAGTGGACAGAGATAACTAGGACGCCTTTGCCCTGCGATGGAGGCCGACCAGCCTGGCCTCCTCTGGTTCTCCCTGAACTGCCTTGTCTATTGACCCTGTGGCCACAGCTAGAGGGCCACGGGGTGGCTTCCCTTCTCAGGGCTGCTGACTTCCTCCTAGAGAGTTCACGGGGCTGGAAATGCCCTGGGAGATGATCACTTTGCTGCAGGTTATCATTTGTCAGGCTTTGTGTTTTTCAGGCGTTTCAATTTTCTAAAACCTTAATAAGCTCTTGGGTGATCTGCATCCAGTCAAATGCAAAGTCAGAATTATGGGTCCCTGAATCTAGACCACCGTCTGAAGGTTCCAGTCCCTTAGTAGCAGGCCCTCTGGTTCGATCCATCTTGCTAATGATACACTGGGATGGGGATGCAGAGGGGCAAGGCTAAAATTCCTTTTGCTTCCTGGCTGCATCCCAGAGGATAGCTTTTTATGCTGTGGAAGAAAGAAGACATTGTAGAGTGCTGAAATATCATTCTACCTCTAGGTTCCAATCTTTTCTCCCTGTGTGTTTTTAGCCTCCCTCACTTCACTTATGCCAAGTTTAGCTTGGGATAGACAGTTCAGCTTTTCCAACCCACCGCACTCCTCTCTGCCCTCCTGGACAGCTGATCGAGACAGCGTGGCCTCTGTTTCCTTCCCACTCAGCTTGCTTCATCCTTACAGGATGCTGCTGAAGGCTTTATGAAGTAGCCAATCCTCTCCCATAGAATTCTTTTTTCTATCTCTAAAACACAGTTTGAGTCTCAAGATAGTACATGTGACAGTTCAACCCAGCTGCTATGTAAGACATGACTGGGATTTCCAACTTTCCAGCCAAGAATAGAGGAATTCTTGGTGCTCTGCATGCCACTATGATCCAGCCAGTTCTACTTTTTAGGATTTCACTTATGAAACCCCACTTTCAGAAGCCAATGTTACAATTATTTAGGACCTGCGCCATAGTAAGTGAAAGAAACCCACCTTAAGATGGCTTATGCAAAACAGGGGAATACACTGGCTCACCCAAACGGGCAGTCCAAGGTTTCTGCTCTCTTTAGATGTGGTTGTATCTAAGGCATGAAATTATGCCATCAGTCTACTCTCTCCCGTTCTCTCAAAATCTCAGCTCTGTCTTCCTTTGTATTGATTTCACTCTCTACCAATAGCCCCAACAAAAAGAAAGTACCACTTTTCTAATAGTTCCAGAGTCCCATTGCTGACTCTCATTAGCCCGAAGTGGGTCACATGCCCATCCCTAAACCAATCACTGTGGCTAGAGGATGCAATACAATGACTGAGCATGTGCCCAAACTTGAAGCCAACAAATGAAAATTAGCCCAACCTAAAACACATGGTCTGAGCATCAGAAAGATGTGTTCCCAAGAGAAAAGTCTGGTTCTGTTAGCAGAAGAGATGGTAGGTGGGCAAACCACAGAAGTTCACTTTAAGGACCATGACTGTTTGTGCTGGCTGCTGTGGCCCCAGAGCTCAGTACAATGCCTGCCACACAGGGCACGCTCTAGCAATGTTTGAATGAGTGAATAAATAAGTGAATGAATTCAGAGACTAACTCTATATCCCAATTACTCTATGGGGAAGCCCAACGGAAAGAAGAGCTCTTCAAAAGCTTTCATGAGTTCTAGTATATAGCCTAATTTTTTTTCTTTTTCTTTATTTATTGGCTGCGTTGGGTCCTTGTTGCTGCGCATGGGCTTTCTCTAGTTGCGGCGAGAGGGGGCTACTCTTCGTTGCGGTGCGTGGGCTTCTCATTGAGGTGGCTTCTCTTGTTGTGGAGCACGGGTTCTAGGCACGCGGGCTCAGTAGTTGTGGCACGCGGGCTCGGTAGTAGTGGCTCACGGGCTCTAGAGCGCAGGCTCAGTAGTTGTGGCGCACGGGCTTGGTTGCTCCACGGCATGTGGGATCTTCCCCGACCAGGGCTGAAACCCGTGTCCCCTGCATTGGAAGGCGGATTCTTAACCACTGCGCCACCAGGGAAGTCCCAGCCTAATTTTAATGACCCCTGGATTTGCCTAATTGGAGATATAATCCTTTTCTCCCCACAGGGATCCTTCTTCCCAACATTGTCACGAGAAGGGAAACCTGGCAATATTTCCCCAAATTAAAAAATACAACAAATTTCTCTGAAGCAGCAAAGTTATATATTCATTCTTTCTTTAAGTCATTCATTCTACAAATATTTATTAAGCACCTCATATATCAGATACTATGCTAGGTACTAGGATATAGGTACCTAGATCATAATCTAGGTACCTATAGATATAGGTATAAAAGATCATAATCTCTTACTTTAAGAAGCTCAAGCCTAACAGAGAGACCAACAAGTGATCAAACAAATGGAGGCAGCTTATGGAGTAAAAGATTCCAGGCTTTGGAGTCTGACCCGGCTCCACCACTGAATTCTGGTTCCACCACTTGATTACCATACAACATCAAGAGAGTTACTAACCTCCTCAAGCCTCATTTTTCCTTATCAGTAAAATTAGTTATAATAATATCACCAACCTCATAGAGTTGTCATGTGAATTAAATGATAATATATATATGAACAGTGTGTAGCTAGAGCCTGGTGCAAATGGTAGCAATTCTGTCTGGGGCTGTTGAAGACCAGAGAAAAGAGCAAGTCGTCCTCTGGGAGTCAGAGAAGGTCTGATGGAAGAGATGAGATTTGAGCTGGTCTCCGGGAGGAGCAGCAGATCACAATGTAGAGTGTCTAAAGGGAGTGCATTCTAACAGAGGGACAGTTTATTTAAAGCTTTGAAAACCCAAGGAAAATTGGTGCGTTTACAGAGCAGCAAATATTTCTAGATGCCTTGCGTGTTGGTGGGATGTGATGGGAGTGGAAAGGTATGAAACACCAACGTTCGGGGGAAGAACAAGGATTCTGGGACTTCTCTGTCTGACGGGAGTATAGGGCACCTGGGAACCCCTGACCAATAACCATAAATCATTGGCGCCCCAGGTAAGTGGGTGTCAGAACAGCCATTATCTCTCCTGTATGCACATCATGATGGTGTCTTTCAGACGGGCAGAGAAGTTGAGGGTCCATTTACAGTTCCTTTCAAATGACTCGCAATAAATCACAGTATTTATTATTCACAATCTGTTTCCAACGAAGCAGGGATTGTGAGTTGGGGGTGGAGGAGAAGGGAGTGGCTTGACTCCTAAGGGAAAAGTTGGGGGGTTTAATGAGATAATATTCATGAAGCACTTAGTCTCCCAGAGGCGATAATGCGGCAGCTCCTGCTCAGGGATTGGGAGATCTGGGGAGATACTGTTTCTAAGTAGAGACGCTAGACTGAGGAACGCTAGACAGAATGGAGGGGCAAAGACTTGCTCCTTAAGTAATTTCCCTCATCAGCATCATGGCCAGAACCATCCACTGCAGCAGAAACAAAGAAAGGCCAGTTAGGGGAGTGAGGTCCAGACACTCAGGCCTCCATGGCACCAGGGAAGAACCCACCGTCCCCACCATGACCCATATCAGGCCCACATCACACGGGCCGCCTGGGCTCCAGAGCCTTAGGCACAGCCTTGGTCCTGAGCCTTTCTCTCACCCAGCTTCTGCCCCATTTCCCAACCTAACTCAGACTGCCAGTTGTGAGGGAGGAAAGGGGGACCAGGATCTAGAATTCCAAATTCCTGAGTAGCTGCCTACTGATGTCATAGGCCCCTCATGGGCGCATACCATAGAAAGAACATCCACACTTTGCTACCACCAGGACGGGGGTGGGGGGGGAGGGCTGGGCTACATTCTGAGAGGTGAGGTCATTATTCACCCTCTCACCCTGCTGAGTGCCTCCTTTTCCCCGGATCATTCCCTCACTCCTACCCCGCATTACACACAGGCCTGGGAGAAGCCTCGGTCCCATGAATGAAGCATTCTGGAGAATGTCCAAAAGGATGAAACAGTAAAGGAAAGTATCCACAAAGAAGACAGAACTTTAATTCTCCTTATCTCCTCACCCTAAGCCTGCCCCCCTTCCCCGTGACCCACTTTTATGTCCCTGATGACTCTATTTGAACATGATCCAGTTTAGAATTCCTTCTCACACATTTATATTAGTTAGGATGAAACTAACTGCTGTCACAGACGAACTCCAACATTTCAGAGGCTTAACTTCGTAAAAGGATTTAAAAAAAAATTTGTGGTCAAGGGACTTCCCTGGTGGTTCAGTGGCTAAGACTTCGCCTTCCAATGCAGGGGGTGCAGGTTCCATCTCTGGTCGGGGAGCTAAGATCCCACATGCCTCGTGGCCAGAAAAAAACAAAACATAAAGCAGAAGCAATACTGTAACAAATTCAGTAAAGACTTTAAAAAATGGTCCACATCAAAAAATATATATATAAATACAAAAACATATACGTAAAAAATAAATAAATAAAAATTCATGGTCAATGTGTGTGTTTTTCTTCGATCATGGGAAGTGGGGCAGGGGGCGTGGAAAGAGAATGCTATGGACTCAGTGTTTGTGTCCCCCTCCCCCAGATTCATACGCTGAAGCTCTGATGGTACTGGGAGGTGGGCCATTGGGAGGCAATTAGGTCATGAGGGTGGAGCCCTCAGGAACTGGATTAATGTCATTAGAAAAGAGACACAAGAGAGACAGTCCCTCTCTTCACCATGTGAGGACACAGCATGAAGGTGTCAGTCTTCAGACAAGGAAGAAGGCCCTCACCGGGAACTGAACTGGCCGGCACCTTGATCTTGGACTTCCTAGTGTCCAGAACTAGGAGAAGTGAATTTTTGTTGTTTAAGCCACCCGGTCTACTGTATTTGTGTTATAGCTGCCCGAGCCAACTAAGACAGAGGGGCTTGTGTTCCCTGAAGGAATTCAAGGTAACAGGCTCTGCCATCTTCATCGGGGCGGTGCGGGGGGGGCTTTCAATCTCACCCTGGGTGTCAGCATCCAGTTTGCAAAGGGGGAAGAGCATGAGGGATCAGGCTGCTGGGGGCCAGGCCTTGAAGGAAATGCCTCACATTCCCTGACTTGAAGCCCGTCCAGTCCCGTCCCGTGGCCCCAGGTAAGTGCTTCAGAAGCAGGAACGGGAGTTGCCAGGTTTGCTGAGCAGCTCGCCAGTTGCCGTGATGCGGACCTGCAAGGTCCAGGTCAGGGAAGGTTCTGTGAGAGAGCAGAGACGAGGTGCTGGGAGGAGGGCAGCAGCACCTGCAGATCCCAGTGAAACCAGTGGAAAAGCACATGGTGAGGAAGACTGGATGCTCTGGCTCTGGAAGCGCTGCTAGCAGGACCTGGATAAGCTGGAGAGCTGGACATGGGGCTGAGGTCGCAGAGGCCCAGGGCCACAGGGAAACACACACGCTGACAGCTCTGGGCAGAAACGGCCATCGGGAACACCAGCCACACAGACAGTGGGACAAGCTTCGGGAGAAATACAGGAATTTATTTAGCTCCTTTTTGCATATTCTAAGTCTTTGAGGAAGATGACAGACACGTGGGAGAAGAGGTCTGTGAGCAAGATACAAAAATCCTCTACGACTGAGGAAAGGTGGCACAGAGGTTGGTAGGTAATATTACTGGGGTTAGGAAAAGAGCAGCGGGATTGCCTTGAAGAAGGAGATGCAGAAGGAAAGAGTCAGATGATATTCTGGACAGGGGAGGGGGAGGGGGAGGGGAGGGGGAGGGGAGGGGGAGGGGAGGGGGAGGGGAGGGGGAGGGGAGGGGGAAGGGAGGGGGAGGGGAGGGGGAAGGGAGGGGGAGGGGAGGGGGAAGGGATGGGGAGGGGAGGGGGAAGGGATGGGGAGGGGAGGGGGAAGGGATGGGGAGGGGAGGGGGAAGGGATGGGGAGGGGAGGGGGAAGGGAAGGGGAGGGGAGGGGGAGGGGAGGGGGAAGGGGAGGGGAGGGGAGGGGAGGGAGGGGGAAGGGGAGGGGAGGGGAGGGGGAGGGGAGGGGAGGGGGAGGGGAGGGCCCAACCCCACTGCTGGTCCTGAGGTGGAGGGTGTGAGAGGGTGACTGCCCTTCCTGAGAGGGTCCTGAAGGACACGGCGGGTCAGGTGCAACCAGGTCCCAGTTCAGATGATGTAGGTGGAGGGTACACAGCAGGAAGCCTGGAGGAATGGCAGGAATCTTCCAGAGCCCCAGGGCAGGAGGACCCAAGGTGGGAATGGCTTGCACCTGGGCCAGAGTTGACCTGGGTGGAACTTTGAGAAAATGGGAGAGGGCAGCTGATCAGATGGACTGTGGCCTGAGGGAGACAGTGAGCCCTATTTTAGGATCAGTGCATTTTACTCTAGGTAAATCATACTCTAATTTATAAAAAATGGAATAAAACCCCATAAGGGCAATTTAAAAAGTGATGTAAATTACATAGGAAAGTATCAACCATTTCCCCCAAATGAAGAGGCTTGTGTCACGTACACATTTTTTAAGGCATGGAGTATGAAGAAGATAAAATTACTTTAAAAAATGGACATAAATAGCTAATGTGAGCAATAATGAAGATTTAAGAAAGACCAAAGACGCAAAGAAACAAGTTATCCTGCTGTTGTTTTACTCACATTAGGCTTATCTGAGCCGGCAGGTGTTTCAGCTCAGGTTGGAAATGCCTGACAGCAAAGTAGAAAGTCCGTTTCATTGGGAAAGGAGAAGGATGGATTCCACTTTAAAGGTTAAAATTTCGATCTGGGAGCTATAACAGCACTGTCAAATAATTATCATTGTTATTTTTACAAATCTATTTCACTTTAAAACAAGTTGGGAAATTTCTGACTTAGTTTAAATGAGACCTCAATTCTCCCAGGCCTGATCGCCACCTGAGGCAGGGTCTCCCGCTGAAAGAGTGCTGCGCTGAGTCATTCAAATGGCAGCTCCCGCTGAGAGAAATAACAGAGCCAGAATCTCGCAGCAGAGCTGCTGAACAGTAGCGGAGGGAGCAAGGAGGAAGCTGATCCTTCCAGGCAGATCTGAATGCTTCTTTTCCACAGGATCTTAGTCAATATTTATCTAGCTATTCAAAGAGTTTTAACTAATCATTTATCTTTTTCCTTTTTGTCATATTTCTCTGCCTCTTTGGTTTACACTGAACTTGGACAACAGAAGGAAGCCCTAGCTTCTTTATTTCAGACCTCGAGATATCAGAAATAAAACTTCTGGCTGAGGTATAACCAAATTGTGAAACTCAGACAGTTGGTGCAAGACCTATGAAAAATAAGGCTTATGCCCCCTCCTTCTGGGTGTTGATTTATAGAGTAGTAAGCTTTATTAGCTATGATTTATTTTTCTAGAGTCTTTTTTTTTTTTTTTTTTTCTCATGGTACCATTTTCAGGGGTTACTAATCCAGTCCTTCTCTGACATACAACTTTCTTTGACTTTGGGCATTAGAATAGCTTCCCTGGGAGAAGAAATCTTGTTTGCCATTTTGAAGTACAGTGGGATACACAGCGGATGCTGCCTTGAGAGGAATCAGTCCCGCCTTGCATTTCTGTAATTATTAAGAGACGTGGAGGAGCCACGCCCCTGATGGGGGACACTGACATGCCTGATCAAAGACCCTGGAGGACAAGAAGCCAGGGGATAAGAAGTCAAAGTCAAGTTCTCCAGGAAACACTCAGACAAGGCGATTTGTGTACAGCTGTGTTCTTGGGAAGGAAGTGAAAGAAGCAGGGTTGGGTAGAGATGACGGGGAAGTTGAACCGGGATGCAGTTCCAATGGGCCCCAGGGGAGCTCTGAAGCCGAGGTGACTCTTCAGAGATGTCCAAAGTTGAGCTGACAGGGCTGGGCCTTTGTATCCCACACTGAACAGTGATTGGATGGAGGCCATCCTCAGGGAGAAGCTACCTTGGGAGAGGCAGCTCCCTTCCGCTAAGGACCATTCCCGCAGACAGTCAGCAGGCAACACTCCCAGCATCTGGGGGTGAGTGCCTCAGTTCTGAAGGGGGGACCCAAGTGGCACATCACAGCGTGCATTGAGGGGCCACTCTTTATGGATATGAAGTTTACCGCTGAAGCCTTTCTTGGACTCTGAGTGACTCCTCTATTATTTGCGCATGGATTTACCACGTGCACGACCCTGCCACATCCATCGTCTGGTTTCATAAAACATAATAGAATGCGAGAAGGGAAAGGAATATGATCCAATCCAACCTCGTTTTATAAATGGAGAAATTGAGGCCAAGAGAGTAGGAATAATTTAGTCAAGGCGGTAAAGTGTAGTCATGGCAGAGCTAGAACTGGAACGCTGGTCTTCTGACTTCCAGCGCCCAATCTCTTTCCACTATCCATACCTGCTGCCTCTGCCTCCATTTTATTCTCACAGTGGCCCTACAGCACAGGCAGGAAAGGTATCATATATATGTGATAAATATACACAGTGACAGCAAAGCTCACACAGCCAGAAAGTAGAAATAGTCCAACCCAAGTCTATTTGAGGATCAAAAGGGTGCTCAGTCAACCACACCACACTGGGGGCCTTTCCCAAGGGCCCCACCTCTATTCAGTTCAGCTCAATGATCATTTGTTGAACATCTAGACACTGTGCTAGGCCCTGATGATACAAAGATTAATTAGACACTACATCAGCTTTCAATGGGTTCACCCCACTTAAATGGAAAAAGAATAGAAAAGTATAGATCAGTTCAGGGTCACTCTGTCCATGTTCTGATAGAACTAAACAATGCCATTAGGGTACAAAGGAGAACCCCAACTCAGCCTGAGGGCTTCCTGGAGGAGGCAAATGTGTTCACATTTGAAAGAGAGACCCTCATTCTCCCTGCACATCCCCACCTGATCTTCCCCAGCTGTGGGCCGGGGGGAGGGGGCAGCTCCATCACCTGCTTAGTGACTGGAGCTGGGGGCGGTGCCCAAGGAAGAGGGGGCCGAAGTCAGAATCTCCTCCTCCTTCACCCCACCTCCAACAACCCATCTGCCACTGAGGGTTAACTAGGCTTTCTCACCTCTCCCCCATTCCCACCTTTGCCTTGGTTTTGATATTACAACTTCTTAACTGGATGTGTAAAACCATCTCCTGTCTGGTTCTCTGCCCCCAATTGTTCCTTGCCCTTTCTGCCTGTGCCATCTTTATATAGGGCAAACATGACTCTGCCTTTCCCTGTTAAAAATCCTCCTGTGATCCTACACAGCTTTCTCCTGATACGAAGGTCCTGACACTTCTACGGCTTTAGATACTGCTCATGTGCCTGGAAAAGCAGGCATTAATTGAACCCTCTTCTTTACCTTGCAAACTCCTACTCTTTCTTTAAAACTCAGCTCAGACAACCATCTCCTCCAGGAAGCCTTCCCTGATGTCCCAGTCTGATGCAGGTGTCCCCACTGCACACTGTCAGCCCTTACCACACAGTTCTGGACTCACTGCTACAGCTGCATGTCTTTCTCACAAAACTGTGAGCTCCTAGAAGGTAGGAGCTTATTTGCTCTGTATTCCAAGCACCTGGCACATGAAAGCTATCTAGTAATTGAGGAAGAGAGGCAATTTCAGGGAGCAGAAACAGCTTGAGCAAAGGCATGGTGGAGCGCAACCATGGTGCTTTTGGGGGTTCTGTATGGCAGAAAGTGTCATGACAATGTAAACAGGGGACAGCATACTTTTCCTGTAAAGGACCAGATAGTAAATATTTTAGGCTTTGCAGGCCAAGAGGCAAAATTGAAGATACTGTGCTGGAACTTGTGTAACCATTTAACATGTAACTGTTCAGAAACATAAAAACCATTCTTAGCTTGTGGTCTGATCTGTGAGTGGCAGTTTTGGCTCATGAATTGTGGTTTGTCAACCATTGCCACTAAGGCTGAGTAGATAAGGTCCACAGTGAGGAAAAAGGCTGGAGAGGTGAGCAGACGCCTGATTGTGGAGAGCTAAAATGGTGGGTGGATGATCTAGTACTTGATTCTATAATCAAAGGCAAGCTATCAAAGGGTTTTAGGCAGGGGAGTGAGATGATCTGATTTGTATTTTATAAAGGTTAAGTTGGCTGCAGTGGAAGGGACTCCGTTCAACTGGGCAAATCCACCCGGCCAGTCACCACCTTCTGACTCCAGCACGCAGGCATCTCAGATGGATCCGGACATCATCTCTTTTCCCAAGTGAGGAATTCCTGGAAAGAGATGGCCCCCAAGACTATTATCTCTAATAACTTCCAGCACGAACTAGGGGCCTTGAGTTTGGTGGAACATTCCCAGGGGACAACTTTCCTCCTCCCTTCCCAGAAAAATAAATCGGGTCATTTAGAACCAATGGGACAGGACCCACCAAGAACATTCGCCGTGGATGTGCAGACCCATTTCTGCCTAAGTTTCTTCATGACAATGGTTATTTATCTGACCTTGACTTCCACACTGATCCAACTCCTACACTTAGTTCCAAAACAGGTCTTAAATCACTCAGGAGCCAAGCCAAGCCAGGCTGAAAGAGGAAGTAACCTTGGCCGGCACACTCTACAGCCATCAAAACAAAGACAGGGTAAAATCAGATGAAATCACCCTCAAACAATGAAAGCAAGATGCTGGCATCTTCTTCAGGGACTGGCCCAAATTAAGACTGTAACATCCATGGATAAGACAGGCAACTGAGTCAGAAGGCTTTCCAGGGGGAGATCTTAGTAGCTAAATCAGACAACGACGATTACTGGATATTACAAACTTAAAATCAAATGGGTATCTGCTTTTGGACGCCTGTTTTGACTTAGGGGGCCACCTTCAGAGTGATTAACTAACACAGCCTTCTCGAGCGACCACACCCAC
The DNA here is from genome assembly GCF_059928025.1 of Delphinapterus leucas. Taxonomy (NCBI): domain Eukaryota; kingdom Metazoa; phylum Chordata; class Mammalia; order Artiodactyla; family Monodontidae; genus Delphinapterus; species Delphinapterus leucas. The sequence continues at coordinate 99,158,958 of NC_143134.1, forward strand.
TTTTACTGCCTATATTAATTTTCCTCTACACACTTCCCTCCAAGAAAGCAACCTTGAACCTGACTCAACTGACCAGCCGAGGTCGTGGTAAGTATACTTCACTATTGTCTTTCTGGTTCTACATTCTTACTCAATTTCCTTGGAGAGGAAATGTGTTTTCGTGCTGGTGTGAGATCCAAACTGTTAGCTCCAGGCTACAGTGAAACCAAATTAGTCATTTAAATACTGAGTCTTCAGTGCAGCAACTCTGCCCCTCCCATCCCTCTACATTTTATTCAGGTAAAGTGTTTTCCTTAGGTTCTGCAAAACTCCTCTGCAGGTGACGTTGCTAAGGAAGGACGTAGGTCAGACTTCCCCAAGGTTATCTAGAGAGTTTTTGGTTTTATGAGTTCTATTTAGAATCAAGCTAATGTGGATCAAATAACTTGAGATTGGACAACTTCAAAAGTTTTAAAATTATCTTAAGAAAGCCATCAAGGGCTTCCCTGGTGGCGCAGTGGTTGAGAGTCCGCCTGCCGATGCAGGGGACACGGGTTCGTGCCCCGGTCCGGGAAGATCCCACATGCCGTGGAGCGGCTGGGCCCATGAGCCATGGCCACTGAGCCTGCGCGTCCGGAGCCTGTGCTCCGCAACGGGAGAGGCCACAACAGTGAGAGGCCCGCATATCGCAAAAAAAAAAAAAAATTATCTTAAGAAAGCCATCAGAAGTACCTCCAATTCCCCCAGAATAACCTGCTCAGTATTCTGATGGCCTAATATTTTAGATAAAAAATCACAGGTTTCTAGGTCCCTAAGGATCTTATAGTCTAGGCCCTCATGTTTTAACATCTAATAGCAAACTTTTAAATGGCTATCCTGGGGTTGAGAATGTGATTAAGAGTTTGAATGAAATGGAATCTGTGTAAGATGCTGTGACTATAGCAGATTATCCTACCAAACCCATGGTTACTTTGTGACCTGCAGAGAATTCATTTACTTTCTGCTGTAGCAAAAATCCTTCTGTTCCTCTTTGAGGAGAGGACCTTGGCTGACAGGACATGTTTAGCCAGGGAGTCCTCAGAATCACAGGGCTCTGGGAGTTAGAGGTATTATAGGACATTTGTAAAGGATTATTTCTGAATTGCTGAACCACTTAGTGACCTATTTTGAGGTTATCCGGTTAAGACCAGGGCACTATCTGATAGAAAGAAGCAGCTCCAGGAGTAACAGTAACCCAGACATCCCCACCAGCACTACCACCAGCCTCTCAAATCTTCTGAGAATTGGGGAAGGCCTGGTATTAGAATTCTGCCTATTAGACCAGGTATTAGAATCTGCCTTCACAAAATTCTACTAAGTCCTTATTTTCTACACGGAGGCCAGCTTTGAGCGCCTGGGCTTATACTATATTAGGGCAAAAATGAAGAGGAAAGCCTACGACTCTCACTATCAAAGGACTTTAGATACAAGAGACCAGGTACACAATTCACAAATCAGAACTGCCAGCCTTCAAATAAGCAATCATATGTAAGTTTGGGGAATATGGTGTAGAGGGTCACTGGCACGGCAGTTCAAAGGGGGAACTGGGTTGGGGACATCCCCGGCGGTCCAGTGGTGAAGAATCCGCCTTCCAATGCAGGGGACGTGTGTTCAATCCCTGGTCGGGGAACTAAGATCCCACGTGCCGCGGGGCAACTAAGCCCACACACCGCAACTACTGAGCCTGCATGCTTCAATTAGAGAGAGAAAACCCGCACGCCACAACTAAGAGAAGCCCACGCACTGCAACAAAGCCCATGCGACGCAGTGAAAGATCCTGCATGCCTCAACAAAGATCCCGCACGCCGCAACTAAGACTCAACGCAGCCAACGACCTCCGGCTTGCACATCCACTAGCCATACAAGTAATGAACCAACACACAGGAAATACACCAGTGGTAACAATCTCTTTGCCCACTATGCCAGGCTTAGTTCACCATCCAAAGTCAACCAGATTATAGGAGAGAAGTCATTTTTAGTATGTGAGTTCTCCACCAGAATTTGCCAAATGAAGGGGAAATTCTGAAAGTAACTTACTGTGAGAAGGCCCTAAACTAGCATAAGTGCAATAAAACTTCAAAGTAGAGATTGTGCATGGACGCTTCCTGTGCCCTAAATGAGCTAAGTGGCAAACATCTCAAGTTCCTCTTGCTGAGTTCTTGGCTTCTGCGTGGCAGACTCAACTGTGTTTGGCTATCCAGGGGCAGTTCTCCTAACCAGATCTCTGGATAATCAATTATTCCATAGAATCGTCATGACTTTCCCTGGGCCACTCATTTCCTGCACTTAGAACACATGCAAGGGTTAGGGAGTGGTCTCTCAGTGGTCAGCTCTTTTGTGCTTTCTGGGTAACCCTTAGCTCTGCAGGGCACTAGCTCCCCTTCAGATGGCTCTTGGTGCCTTAGCTTGGGACCATACCGTGAATGAGGGTCATAACCAAGAGCTCTGCTGGACTAAGGCACTGACCACAGCCCCACACACTGGCCAGGGCAGAAGAGCCCATTATGTGAGTGGGGTCATCACTTAGCTTTGCAACTTTGCCTTCCCACTGAATGAGTGCCATCAACACCCAACCTGTGATTCTAGACCTTGCACCACAAAAATCCAGTCACTCCTTGAGGGCTACACCTTCCAGCTACACCGCCACACACTCATAAACTCCCAGAGATTCTTGGGTGTGGGAAAGAAGCTAAACTTTGCAGCTGAACAGGTTCACTCAAGTGCCCTTGAGCTTGAGGTAGAGGGAGTGGACTCACCTTGGACACGTCATTAACATGAGAAGGTAGGCAGAGAGCAGGAAGTTCTGCTGAGTACCATAATGGCAAACGTTGGTCAAGTGTTGACCACATGGCAGACACTCCCTAAGCACTTTGCAAGTGTGATGAAGTCATTTAAGCCTCCCAGCAATGAGTCAAGGCACGTACTGTTTTTGTTTCTAATTTACAAATAAGAAAAGTGAAGTACAAAGAAGTGAAGGAATTTGCAGGTAGTAAGTGGCCCACTGGAGAGTCGATGCCAGGCTGCAGGCTCCTGCGCCCCTGCTTCTGGCCACACAGCCCCTGCTAGGACCATATTTCACATTCTATCATCTCCCAGGTACCCTAGAGATTTACTAGCCCCATTTTATAAATAAGAAGGTGAGTTTCAGAGAGGTTAACTAATTTTTCCAAAAATCACATAGTAGCCAAGCAGGGAGTTCAGTCCCTGCCTCCAAGGCCCACACTTCCCCCCCCCCGTACAACACAATCAACTGGTTCATTTTCCAGAGTTTTGAAACCTATGCGGAAGAGAAAAAAAGGGAGGAGGTGGGAGAGAAACTCAGAGGAAGAAAAAAAATGGATATTTAAGGAACAATGAAATTAATGAAATATTTATTTTACACGCATGTTATGGATCTGAAGTTATATCATGTGGGGTTTGGAAAATAAAAATATATTATGTGTTACTTGGTTTGCAAATAAAATGTCCATGCCTCATTCAATTAATCACACTAAAGCCTAGGAAAGGATTGAAACAAACTAGGACAATTAAAAAATTGTCCTATTAAATTAAATTAATAAAAATTAAAAAACAAAAAATAAGACCCTTAGGGGATTCAAAAAAATAAGAGCATGTTTTCCGCTAATTTAAAAAAATTGTCATGGTTTTTCTCCTCTTTGGTTTTACAGGGCTCTGCAGCAGTTGCACACAATTAGCAGTTAACCATTTGGGAGAAAGTATTTTGGCCCAACTATGCAGCCTCACCCACAAAGCGGGGCACACTCCAGAGAGCGGCTGCCATCCATCCACCAGGCTCGGCTTTTAGACTCGGCTTTTAGAGCCACCCCATGGGGAAGCGCAATTGTTCCTCATGGTCCCAAGGGAAGACATCAGTTTGGCTGTGACAGTCCCCGAATTGCAGGCATGATTGTTCCAGGGGAAGTATTATAGGACCAACAAAAAGAAACCTGTGCTGTATTATTTTGTAGGTTCCAACTGGTTGGATATAAAACAAAACAAAAAAGAAATTACATACTTGATGTGAGATTAGAGCATTTAACATTTCTATTTCTTTTAGACATTTTAATCTATTCCTCCACGAGGATAGCTAACGACTGTCTAAAAAGCTTTTGCCACTTTTCTAGCGCATTCTAAGATGCCTATTTTCTTTTGCTGGTCCTTCCAACAAAACCATGTTCATTTTGTTCTTAGGATTTATTTCCAAGGATACAGTTCTTAGAGTAATTTAGGAATTATCCAAGGAATTATTAAAGGATTTGAGAGTCTTAATATAGCAGTATTAGTTTATACTAAGGGATCCTTCAAGAAAAATTTTTGAATGTCTGGTGCTGAGAAAAATCTTAGAAAAAATATCAAAGCCAAGGGCTTCAAAATAGAAAAAATATCAAAGCCAAGGGCTTCAAAATGATTAATAATAAAGGAGATGAAGAGAGGTAACGTAATTGTTATAAAAGAAGTTTTCTCATATATAAATGTATACATAGGCATGTTACATTTACATCAGGCAAATCCCCTTGATGGTGTTGTGCTAATATTTTTCCTCAAATACATTATATTTTCCCATCATCATGAAGCGGTCCATGATGTGTAAGCTGATCTGCCAGGAAGGATAATGTGTTTGTTCGTGAATGCCTTTTCTATTTACAGTTCTAGTCCTAAAGCTAATTAAGTTCTCCTTTGATTGCAGGCTTAATAATAAGAACTATTTGGGTTTCAAAAGTCATATTTAATATCAGAAAACCAGTCCTTTAAGTGTTTCCTTGTGTTGGCTACTGCTGAATGAGCCAGATGGTCTTAATTAAACAATCACCCTTGAGCAGAGAAGAGTACACCAAAGCACGATCAGTGGCTTTGCCGGTGTTTCTTCTCCTCACTGTGCACAACAACATGTGTTTTCATCCATAATGTAAGAGGTACATCATCTTCTTTACTCACATATCACCCCAATGATGAGTAGAAAATAGAAATTCTCCTCTGTAGAGCATTTCTATAATTTGTGGGGAAGTGTGGTGAAAGCTACGTATTTGGGAGTAAGAATGCAAAAGTCATGCTCAAGTGCAAGACGGGGTTCCTAACTTGCCTTCTAAGGTGATGGGTCTGTGAAGGTGGCCCACCTGTTCTTTCACTGGGCTCCAGGGCATGATTTGGAGACAGCATCTGGGGCGGAGCTGAACTATGGAAGAGGGAAAGGATGGTGACCAGTCCATTGGTACAAAAGGATAGAAAAGTAGGACCCCCTTGTGGTTGGGCAACAGAAAAGGAACCAAGGAAGAGGGAGATGTGTGAACTTAGAATTCCAAGCCCAAGGCTGTTTAAGGTGGGGTGCAAACCCTCTTCTCTGTTCCTTACACAGTCTCCAGTCCACATTACTCACCAATGCTGTTGTACAAGTTAATTCCACAGGGCAGCACGTGAAAGAGAACAGGGAAGAACTGATGTCCTGCTTACATTCTCAGTACAAATAGTGATACCAACCCTCAAATCTACAGGCTCACAAATGAGTGAAAAATTGTGGTGTGCTGCTTTCTAGAAGTGAATGGTGGAGTACTGACCCCAAATTCCTTCCTATGTAACTCAAGTGGAGGATCTATTTTACAGTGAAAGTGTTAGAAATTTAAAAATATTATAAATTTGTCTAAATGCACAGAATGTACATCACCAAGACTGAACCCTAATGTAAACTATGTATTCTGGGTGACAGTGATGCATCTGTGTAGGTTCGTCAAATGTGCCACTCTGGTGGGGATGTTGACAATGGGGCAGGCTGTGCATGTGGGGAGCAGGGGGTACATGGGAAACCTGCTCAGTTTTGCTGTGAACCTAAAAGTGCTCTAAAGTCCCTTTACCCTGTTTGATTTTTTTCATTCCATTTATCACTAAATGAATGGCTATTTTTTTTCTTATCATTCACTATTATCCGATTTATTTATCTCTCTCCTCATTAGGATTTAGGGGATGAACTTTGTCTTTTTTACCACTGTTTTTCCAGCACTTCGAAGGTATCTGGTATTTAGTAGATGCTCAATAAATATGTGTTGAACAAACAATAGTAAGATGATAAATATGCAGGATCTAAATAATAAATAAATAAATAAATAAATATGCAGGATCCCAAATGAATGATCTTTGGTAGAATTCAACAATTCGGTAGGCATATGACCACAACCAAATCACTTCACATCTCTGGGACTCATTTTCCCATGTGTCCAAGAAAGGGTTCTTCCTAAATCAGCAGTGAGCAACCCTTAGCCTCAAGAAATGCACATGGCCTACCTAGTTACACATTGGATCTAAGTTGTGTGTTAATTTATGAAAACTAATATCATCTTTGATCTAATTTAAGCATGAAGTGAGAAACTAGAAATGTGCTTCCTTGCTGCAATTTCTCCAATATTAACATAGAAATTAACATTTTAGTGACTGAAAAGCTGTGCAAAGATTTTTAATTGTCATTTTTCTATTTAATAAGCAGGTAACTTAAGTTATTAGAATACACATTTCTCCACAGGAATCAATAAAGCTTTTTTTTTTTTCCTTTTGACTTATAGAAAATTTGTATATAGTTTCTCTTCCATCAGTTGGTCCCGATGCAAAGAAAAAGGCTGCTGATACTGGGTAGACAATCTCTAACTCTTTTAGAGAGAAATGATTGGGTTTATCAAAGTCAACGTATAGGTGGTATGTAGGCAATCAATCTCAGTCTATAGTAATTCCATTCTATAGCTAGAAATCAGGGGCTCATAACTAAATCTCCTGAATACTAGTGCTGACTACATTTTGTTAACTGTAAGGTAATGTAAAACACTGGTAAATGGTGAAAAAAAAAAAAGGTAAAATGGTAAATCGCGCAGCTTCCCCGACATTAGTTGATTATTATTTAGGGCGATAGGAAATGGGCAATGGAGGCAGTTGGCAGGGACTCGCTTCTTTGTTCTTATTCCATCTTTGAAGACTCACTCTTGCTCTGTGAAATTTCTTTATGGATTCTGAACTTCATGTGTAATTAAATTTCCAAAGAATTGAATGACAATTGGCAAGCTGCCACTTTAGAGAATATAATCGATTTGACAGCACATTTCCAATTGCTCTCCCCGCTTCCACACTTTTCCTCTTCCAACTCCTAATGAACACGACCAGCACGACACTCTACCCGAAGCCGAGCTCTGATCATGTTGCCCTCCTGCTCAGAAACCTATGAAGTCTCCCCAATACCTGGGAAATCCAACCTGAAGTTTTAGCACAGCCTTTAATGCCTCCTGTAATCACAGAATGAATGCTCTCCTCAAACATCATCAGGCCCTGAACAGATCCTAGATTATTCCTCTCCCCACTGACTGAATGGCCCTCTCTGCACCCACCCCCATTTCCCAGAAATTCATTGCAGTGCCCTCCTTTTCTGAAAAGCTTCCTATAGACCTATACTCACACATGGGGGTATTTCCTGTCTCTCAGATTGATGTTGAATCATTCTGCCTTTTTTTTTTTTTTTTTTTTTTTTTGCGGTACGCGGGCCTCTCACTGCTGTGGCCTCTCCCGTTGCAGAGCACAGACTCCGGATGCACAGGCTCAGCGACCATGGCTCACAGGCCCAGCCGCTCCGCGGCATGTGGGATCTTCCCGGACCGGGGCACGAACCCGTGTCCCCTGCATTGGCAGGCGGACTCTCAACCACTGCGCCACCAGGGAAGCCCCATTCTGCCTTTTAATAGATTTAATTATTTGTATCTTAGGACCCTTTCAAAACTATAAACTTCTAAAACCAAGTCTCATTCATCATTCTTTCCACTACTCCAAACTGCTTCTTTCCTTTGGAGGAGCAGCTAAACCACTTGATGATCGTGTGTCTGTCTCCTTGAAATGGGAGGCATTCAACTGGTGCTGTCACTGCTTTTTAACATAGAGGTAGCCCTTAATTTTGTCTCTTGTCACCTATTAAAGAAGGACTGTGTGTCACAATGATAACACCCCTCCCTCTCTTCCCCACCCCTTAATGAGACCAGTGCGTCATAAGAATGCTCAGTAAAGACCAGCTTCATCAGCCCATCCTCCTTAGCAAATGCATGTGGAGCTCAGAGAGGGCTGGAGGGGATCCCCTTCTTCTTGGCACCTGTATTAGTTTCCTGTGGCTGCTGTCACAAATGAACACAAACTGGGTGCTTTAAAAAACAAAAATGTATTCTCTCACACTTCAGAAGGCCAAAAGTCCAAAATCAAGGCATCTACATGTTCTGTCTGAAGGCCGGAGGGAAGTCCTTCCTTGCCTCTGCCTAGCTTCTGGTGTTGCCAGCAATCCTTAGCATTCCTTGCCTTGTAGATGCATCACTTCACCCCTCCCTCTTCACATGGTGTTCTCCCTACATATCTCCTGTCTCAGTGTCTCTTCTTTTTTATAAGGACACCGGTCATATTGGATTAAAACTAATCAACTTGATTACATCTGCAGTGACCCTATTTCCAAATAAGTTCACATTCACAGGTACTAGGGGTTAGGACTTGAACATATCTTTTCAGGGGACATAATGCAACCCACAACGGCATCCAAAACTCTCCCGGTGAAGCTTACTGCTCACACAGAATTACATAAGGTCATTGTCCGTACACTGCAGAGGAGATTAAACTTCTGAGTCTCCACTCTCCGTGAGAGACAACAGTAACACCAAAACCCTTGAAGAAGAAACAATGATTCCTTTTTTAAAAAAATTGAGCTACAATTTTAAATTATTATTTTTAGTTGTGGTAAAACATATATAACATAAAATTTACCATTTTAACCATTTTCTAGCGTATGGTTCAGTGGCATTAAGGATATTCACACTGTTGTACAACCATCACCACCATCTACCTTCAGACCTCTTGTCCTGCAAAACTAAAACTCTGTCCCCTTTAAACACTAACTCTCCTTTCCCTTCCCCCATGATGGCTCTTTTAAATATGGAATTTATCATGAACAGCAAACAACTGAGTTGCTCTAACACAAGGTTTTTATTTTATTTTATATTATACACATATATGTTGATCATAAGTGAAAACAATGGTGCTAGTGAGAAAGTCTCTATTATGGAAAGGCATAAGAAGCTAGTCTGGTGCAACCAAGAGGAGTTTTACACTGTTCGTCCCAGCATGTGACTCAATTCCCTCGTTTGACTGATGAAATTATTGCCTAAGCAAGAGTGACTAGGGCCCCTTGAGGATGTTTGACATAAATCCTCATGGGAAGGTGCTACTGGCCCCATTTGAAAGTGCATTCAGATCAACGCTACAAACATTTGTTCACAGCTCTTACCTACGCCAGACACTACTCAAAGCACTGGGGCACAGAAATAAATAACACATCCCAGCTCTCAAGAACTCAAGTCCACAGTATTTTTTTTCTTTTTTAACATATAGCCTACTTTCTAGCCTTAAAATAGTTTTTTAAAGGATGCCACAATCGATGCAGTGGTTGGGAGTCCAACTGCTGATACAGGGGACGCTGGTTCGTGCCCCGGTCCAGGAGGATCCCACATACCACGGAGCAGCTGGGCCCGTGAGCCACGGCCGCTGGGCCTGCGCGTCCGGAGCCTGTGCTCCACAAAGGGAGAGGCCACAACAGTGAGAGGCCCGCGTACCGCAAAAAAAAAAAAAAAAAAAAAAAAAAAGGATGCCACAATCTTCCATTGGTCAACTTCTTCCTCTTCTTTACTCCTCCACTGAGTCTGTCCCTGATCCCTGGTATTCTACCTTTTAAATATTTTTCAAGGGGAATCAGCTTTGCAAGGAAGGATGAAGTGCTTGTGGGTGTCAAAGAGACACTAGAAAATGCACATCTAAAGTTCAGGAGAGCTCTGTGCTGGAAAGAAAATTTGAAAGTGATTGGCTGGAAGTGGCCAGAGAACATCTGGTGAATACTGTTCCCCAAGAGTGCCACATCTGGTGCTTCTGCAGCTTGTCCTGGCCTAAGAAGTAATTGTGTTCCTTCATGAAAGTATATTGCCCAAAAGAATGTAGAACACCCTTTTCTAGGAAGATCTTAGACATCCTGAATTTATTCTTTCTCTGCCTATTTTTTTTTTCTTTTCTTTTCTTTTTTTTTTTTGCGGTATGCAGGCCTCTCGCTGTTGTGGCCTCTCCCGCTGCAGAGCACAGGCTCCAGACGCTCAGGCTCAGCGGCCATGGCTCACGGGCCCAGCTGCTCCGCGGCACGTGGGATCTTCCCGGACCAGGGCACGAACCCGTGTCCCTTGCATCGGCAGGCGAACTCTCAACCACTGCGCCACCAGGGAAGCCCCTCTCTGCCTATTCTTAAATGTTAGTATTCTGTCCTGGGTCTTTCTTATGATCACTTTGTACTAGCTCCCTGGACCATCTCATATAATCCTGTGGCTTTAATTATCATATATAATCTGATGACTCCAAAATTTAAGTTACCAACACAGACTTCATTCCTCAACTTTAGAAGCACAGACCCAATTGCCTACAGACATTTTCACTTAGATGTTCTATTAGCATATTCCTTGAGCATGTCTAAAAGTTACCTATCTCTCACTGCCACATCTCTTCATCCCATGCCATGGGGTACGTGCACACACCTGTGTATGTGTGTATTGTTTTATCTTGGTGTATTGCAGTAACATCCATCCATTTTTTTTACTCTCTCCATCAGTGAGACATGGCAGGGAGAGCAACATAAATCAGAGCTGCCACACTGTCAGTGTTTTTGGAATTAGACTATCTGCTATTCAGGAATATGTAAGAACACATCAAGGATCAACGGGGCATCTCCAATTCCTATGCCCTTTATGTTGTGTTCCATAGTTTAGTACTGCACCAGAAATCAGGCAAGATGGAGATGTGCGTAGACTGCCATTCCAAGAATAGGCACATTAGGAAAAAATAAATCAGATCAATATTCCATACTCCAGACTCAGGATTATCAGAGCTGTTTCCTCATGAGTCAGTGATTTTTAGTCCTTAATTTAACTAATGGATTTTTGCAACTCTCTATGGCTAATGAGAAGAGAGAGTGAAAAATTGCCTTTATGGTCTTTGGGATTTTATCAATTTGATTCCCTATTACTTTTCAATGCTGGATGAAAGAAAGGAGGACATGAATTACCTGGAAGGGCTAATTTATTTGGATGATGAACTTGTTTCTGCTAAGATCTTGGTGGAATGTGCTACCAGAGGTTGTGGACTTTGCAAGAAAAGTACACCTAATGTTGCTCTTTGATGATTATTATTTCTGTTTGATCTCAGTGTCACAAGAAATATATTAGCCAATTGCCTCTATCCCTCCAATTACGGAAATTGGAAGATATTCCTGGAGTTCAATGGCAGTGGAGGAGATTTTGAGAAACTATTCCAGAATTACAAAACCATAAATGAGCTATCAGGTCAAGAACCCAGAAGCAATGATGTCCAGAGCCCTGGACTCTGCACCATTAGAAGGGACAACTATCACCAGACCTTCATGTCCCGGATGGATCATTTGAGCTTAGTGGGTACAGGGTTTTCTTTGGAGATGATAAAAACGTTTTGGGACTAGATGGAGGAGCTGGTTGTACAACATTGTGAATGTACTGTCACTGAACTGCTCACTTTTTATACTATAGTATAAAGTGGTTAATAGAATGTTATATACCATTATACATATTATATAATATTTTACACATATTATATAACAGTATGTATAGTATAAAGTGGTTAATTATATGTTGTATGAATTTCACCTCACTTACAGTTTTAGAAAATTGTCAGTTGATAATAGTTAAACTCTCTTCCTCCCACGACTTCCTATTTCTTTTGCAATAAATTCCAAATTTATCACCCTGTACTATAAGACTCTACAAATCTGGACCGGCCTACTTCTCTCACCTCTCTCTTTACGCTTACTGTTGCTTCCTGTACACTAGCCTTCTGGTTTCTTAAACACTCCAAGTTTGTTTCCACCCCAGGGCCTTGGCACTTGCTGTTCCCTCTTCCCAGAATGCCCTCCCTTAGCTCTGTGCAGGACCATCATTTTCTTAACAAACAGGTCTCTGCTTAAAAGCACTTCCTTAGAGAACCCTTCCTGGATGATCATATCTAAACTAGTCTCTCCTCAAGCATTATTATACCACTTGGTTTGTTTCCTTTAGAGCACTTACACCATATGAAATTATTTTAAAATTCACTGTCACTTGTTTAATATCTGTTTCTCTACATGAGAAAGTAAATTTCATGAGAAGAGGAATTTTGTAGATTTTGCCCATTATTCCATCCTCACTGCCTGGCACACAAAGGCATCAAAGATTATTTGCTGCATAACAGGTTGAAAGGAAGGAGGGGTGGAGGGGAGGAAGGAGAGAGGGAGGAATGAATGATGAAATGAAGGGAGGAAGACTGTTAAGTCATATCTAGGTTCGGTTGGACCAGAATTCTGTGATTGATTACCAATGTCTGCCATGAGTGTAGAACAGCATAGAAGCATCACGAAGGCAGTGGTATGCTGGTAAAGGTCTAATAACTAGTTCTGGGAATTGGAGCTAGGGGTGGGAGGCAGTGTCCTGATTTGTAGCATTTACCAGTTTATGTGGTGTAAACATTCCAACCGTGGCTGATTTCAAGCAAACTATAAGTTGTGAACTGGAATAAATGATGGTATTTGCTGTCCATGAGATAGTCCTATACCTGCCTTTTACAGACAGAGAACCTGAAATCCAGAGAAGAAGAAAAAAAAAAACTGGATCAAGATTACACAGCAAGGGGCTTCCCTGGTGGCGCAGTGGTTGAGAGTCCGCCTGCCGATGCAGGGGACACAGGTTCGTGCCCTGGTCCGGGAAGATCCCACATGCCGCGGAGCGGCTGGGCCCGTGAGCCATGGCTGCTGAGCCTGCGCGTCCAGAGCCTGTGCTCCGCTAATGGGAGAGGCCACAACAGTGAGAGGCCCGCGTACAGCAAAAAAAAAAAAAAAAAAAAAAATTACACAGCAAGTCTGCATCAGAGGCCAGTTCCTTGTTTAAAGGCGGTCATTCTTTGTAAAGACCTTCAGATGCTGTCAAAAGGGAAGCACACCACAAGCTTCTGTCTTGAGGGTTTATTAAGAGCTGGGGGGTTAGGCAGCATGGGCTTCTGGCAAGGACCCGAGAGGGGACACTCCTTACTCGCCAGAAGGTTGGCCAGCCAGCGAGACTTGCAGCACTTGCACTTTGCTTGGGAAAAGCTCTGCTGTAAACTGTCGGCTTCTCTCCCCCTGAACTCAAGTTGCTTCTTCAGGCCGCATGGATCTGAACAAAAGCGCTATCGATCCAACTGGCTATCGATCCAACTTATAGGTCAAGGAGTAAAATTTAGGGACAGTCTTAAAATTTGGTTTCTGTTATTCAAAACAAAATTAAGAAAAAAAAATTAATTCAAAATTTAAAAGAACACCTAGGGAGCACATACACACAAACGCACACACATGGAAAGGAAAAACAAAATTCACCCCCTGCAAATGCACTCCTTATCAAGCTATACCTCCTATGATAACACTGAACATGCTGTGCTTGTTTCCCAGGGATGTTCCTGCAGTAGACTGATGGCTCTTTGAGAGCAGGAAACTTTTTTACTCATCTTTGTTTCCTTCCCCAATTTGAACTCTCAAAACCTCCGAGGCATCTATCGTAGAGCTTAGCTGACTGATTTGCTGAACTGAGAAACATGGAACCCTGTGACCAAGCAGAAGGAAGCAGGAGGTGGAAGACCAGGGGTCCAGCCCCAGCTCTCTCACCACTTGCTAGGGCCTTAGACAAATCATTTCCTCTCTTAGAGCCTCAGTGTTCTCATCTGTAAAATGAGGCAGCTGGACCACACAATCACCAAGGTTTTTCTTGTCCCTAAAAATCTCTGAGTATAGAACAGTTTCCAGACTGCTTTGTTACATTCCATGGGATGCATGCTCTAATTCTATAAAAATTCAGGTCTTATGTATAGATATGGTTGTTACATTTTTTAAAATTAATTAATTTGTTTATTTTTGGCTGCATTGGGTCTTTGTTACTGCATGCTGGCTTTCTCTAGTTGCAGCGAAGGGGGGCTACTCTTCATTGCAGTACACAGGCTTCTCATTGCGGTGGCTTCTCTTGTTGCGGAGCACGGGTTTCAGGCGCACGGGCTTCAGTAGTTGTGGCTGGCGGGCTGTAGAGCACAGGCTCAGTAGTTGTGGCGCACAAGCTTTGTTGCTCTGCAGCATGTGGGATCTTCCCAGACCAGGGTTCAAACCCGTGTCCCCTGCGTTGGCAGGCGGATTCTTAACCACTGGACCACGAGGGAAGCCCGGTTGTTACATTTTTAATCAATATTATTTTTGTTTTGTTTTTGAAACTTAAGGTCATTGACTAAAGTTTTTTTTTCTTAACTTTTTCCTAAAAGCGAAATTAGTGAGCTATTTCAGAATACAGCCCTGTTGACATCTGTAAAACTGAGTTAATAACCACTGCTTAATTGAAAGCACATGGTCTTTGAAGCCAGGTAGAACTGTACTTTTAATACTGCTCCTCTCCATACTAGCTGTGTAACATTGAGCAAATAACTTCACATCTCTAAGCTTTGCATCCCTCATTTGAAAGAGGGACTATGAACCTCTTTATGGGGTCGCTGTGAGGAGTAAATGAGGAAAGATGGGTGAAGTGCACAGCACCTAGTAGGCAGTCCACAAATAATCATTTCTTTGCTGCTTTCCTCTTTTTCTCCACATCCAATTTAAGAATATACATAAGCAGGACTTCCCTGGTGGCTCAGTGGTTGAGAGTCCGCCTGCCGATGCAGGGGACACGGGTTCGTGCCCTGGTCCGGGAAGATCCCACATGCTGCGGAGCGGCTGGGCCCATGAGCCATGGCCGCTGAGTCTGCACGTCCGGAGCCTGTGCTCCGCTAATGGGAGAGGCCACAACAGTGAGAGGCCCGCGTACAGCAAAAAAAAAAAAAAAAATAAATAAATAAAAGAATATACATAAGCAAAAGAGATAATATCTCTGAAATATTTTTGAGTAATCACATCTAACACTTAGGATGGATTTGCTTCAAATAAAAATTACAGAACTTCCCCCCATTATGGCATGGAAGCTTGCTATAATGACAAAACATGTTCTCTTGGTTGATGAAATTGATTTATCCATTAGCAACTTTATTAGTGCTTCTTCCACCCAGCGATGCTTGTCTGTAAGATGGAAAGGTTCACAGATTTAGAAGAAGGAGGAGGGGGACAAGGAGAAGACAAATGGAGACTTGGTTGTGCATGGCTGCATCTGCCCTTTGAATGAGGACTGATGTGTGGGAAAACGTGCAGTGTAGGAAGGATTTAAGTCAACGTCATTAACTTGAGTGGACTCTGGTTACTTGTGCAATTTGCTTCAAGATCAGCAGTTAGAGGCTTCATCTAGAACCAGAGTCTTTTTTCCTTTTTAAGGTTCTATTGCATGCAAGTTTAAGGTTTAAACTTGCATGCAAGTTTAAGGTTCTATTGCATGCAAATCTGGGCAGGGCTTCCCTGGTGGCGCAGTGGTTGAGAGTCCGCCTGCCGATGCAGGGGATACGGGTTTGTGCCCCAGTCTGGGAAGATCCCACATGCCGCGGAGCGCCTGGGCCCATGAGCCATGACCTGGCTGAGCCTACGCATCCGGAGCCTGTGCTCCGCAACGGGAGAGGCCACAACAGTGAGAGGCCCGCATACCGCAAAAAAAAAAAAAAAAAAAAAAAAGTAAGTTTTAAATTGTTATACAATTCACCATTATGAACTATAGAAAAAATAAGAAAAGAGAAGAAAAACACAAATAAAATGTCATATTTGCTTATAATGTTGTGTTTGCTTAACAAGTCAGATTTGTTTATAATTTTTATTATGCATTTATGTAGCATTACATTTACATCAATGGGATTAAACTAGACATCATGCTTAATAACTTGCCTATCCTCACTTAATTATGAACAATGGTTTTCCCATATCAGTTGACATCAATACCATCATCAATTCTTTGGCTGATTATTATGTTGTATGGGTGTACAAATAATTATTTAACCAATCCCATTATTGGTCATTTTGGTGTTTTCAGTACTGTGCAAACCCACAGAATCACTTTGAAAGAAATTAGCCTGATCCTGAAAAGACAGACCTTAAACAAGTGGAAAGAACAGATTACAGCTGAAATAAGCTTTGGAACTCCATTCTTCCAAGCTTATGGCACTCTTTCTAATTGCAGTCTAAGTGAGAGAAGGGCTAAGGGAATTTCTGCAGCTGCCAAAAATTCTGCAAGAATTTTCTTCTTTTTAATGCCATAGACCAAGGGTCAGCCAAATCTAGCCCCCCACCTGTTTTTGTATGGCCTGAGAGCTAAGAATGGTTTTACATTTTTAAATGATTGAAAAAAATCAGAAGAAGAATATTTCATGACACATGTAAATTATATGAAATTCAAATTTCAGTGTCTATAAATAAAAATTTTTTTCACCTCACATAGTTACCAAAGTTTTATTGGAGCACAGCCATGCTCATTCATTTACGTATTGCCTATGGCTGTTTTTGTGCTACAATGGTAGGGTTTAGTAGTTGCAACAAGTATCTTACAGCCCATAGTGCCTAAAATATGGCCCTCTATATAATTTGCCAATGCCTGCCAGGGGCTATTTTCTACTCAAAATTAGAATTTCTCATATCTACCTAGTCGTTAAAATCTGGGGTTTTATAATAATTTCTAGGCTTGGAGAAACCTTGGGCTTGTAGACCCACTCTGTCACTGATGAACTTATATGACTCATTTTTCTTCTCCAAGCCTCAGTTTCCCAATCTGTAAAATAGGCAAGTTGAACTAGATCTCTAAGGCGCTTCATTTATTTATTCATTTGACAAGTATGTCCTTAGTGTCTACTACATACTGGGCTCCAGACAAACTCTGAAGTGTGCTGATAACGTTTGTGACATGGGACAATATTATGTGATTTTCACTGAAATGTAAATTCTTACTGACAAAGAAAGGAAATGCAAGGAAATCTACCAGTAAGAAACTCAGAAGGGTCCCTAGCAGTAGATGCAAGCAAACAACTTCTCCCCTGAAATTATATCTAGAATCCTAAGGGATTCCAAATTCAATAAGTTCTTCTGCAAGAGACTTTAAAGAGAAAAAGGTAAAGGTATATCTTGTGCCAGTACTTTCTCCTCTCTTAACCTTTCAACCACTCCAATCTGCCAGAAGAGACTTTCCTTAAAATACAATCATAAGATGGCACAGCTCAAAGGGACCACTTCATTTGATGGAGAGGAGTTATCACACACCTCTTTTTCCTAAAAGTTTCAGATCTCTGTGACTTTCTGATTTAATAACCACTAATTGAGCTCCTGCTCTTATGCACATCTGTGGCTTGAGGTGTGCTGTGTCTGGGGGGAAATCCTGATGTGACTTCAAAGACTAAAGTAGTTAAAACTTCTTTAGCTCTTGTATCCAAATGGGGCTTCTCAGTGGACACCAGCTCAGGTTGACTTTCTCTCTTAGCCCACCAGGCTGACCTTTTCTAGAATTCTCAGGTGTTGTTAACCAAAGACCCTTTGAGGCCATGAATGCATCTTTATATTTTTTAATATGATAATAATAATACAGCTAATATTTATTGAACATCTATGTTCTAAGCTCTGTGATAAATACATTATATGCATTTTGCATTCAATCCTCATAATAACCCCAAAAGTAAATATTACTAGTCTATTTTCCAACAAAGAAACCAAGGTTCAAGGAACCTAAGTAACTTGCTTAAAGGCACTAAATCAGCTTGAGATACACCAGATCCAGAACCCAAATCTGTCTAACTCTGAAGTCCTTGCTCTTAATACTACACTGTATTACAGTTTTACTACCCCTTTTCCTTTGAATGCAAACCCTCCCAATTTCTTCCAGTTGCATCCACTTTCCACAATTTGATTCCATTTAATTCAACTAACATTTAAGTTTCTACTCTATGTTCCAATAAACAGCCCCTATCTAGTTACTTTGAACAATTTTCTACTAAGCCTTTTCATGTTCATGCCTTGATTAAAAACAGCTAGTTTGGGCTTCCCTGGTGGCGCAGTGGTTGAGAGTCCGCCTGCCGATGCAGGGGACACGGATTCGTGCCCCGGTCCGGAAAGATCCCACATGCCGCGGAGCGGCTGGGCCCGTGAGCCATGGCCGCTGAGCCTGCGCGTCCAGAGCCTGTGCTCCGCAACGGGAGAGGCCACAACAGTGAGAGGCCCGTGTACCGCAAAAAAAAAACCAACAAAAAACAGCTAGTTTGCAAGAGTCACACAAAAGATCTCATCTGATCTAGTGTCCCACATCCACCAGACTGTGCTGCTTAACATCAGAGGCTCTCTTAACTTAGCTCTATCTGCAAAGCTTAGCACATTGCAGGTGTACTCAACAAGGAAACCATGGGGAAAGTCACATCCTTGAGCCCCTCCTGATGGCTCCTGGACCTCCCACAGCCCCTGCTGAGGGTTCAGCCTTAGGCAACCATGTTTTATGACATGATCCTCTCTTATTTATTTACTTGTTTTGACTTAGATAACAGAAAGTGATTCCTCACAGTTCTGAAGGCAGGGAAAGTCCAGGATCAAGGGGCTGGCCAATTCAGTTCCTAGTGAGAACCCTCTTCCTGGTTTTCAGACAGCACTTTTCTCCCTGTATCCTCACATGTCAGACAGAAAGATCATCTCCCTCATGTCTCTATGATCCTCTCTTTCTTAGCACCTGACACAAGAAAAGCCAATCCATGCCAACAATTTATAAGTTCATCTAGTTCCTAAAATAGGGACAAACATTGCTAATCAGAGCCTGAAAAATTCAAACCAGGAAATGCAGAGAGATTCACCCAATTGGCAACAGAAGCCAAAGCTAAAAAGTTCCAAAGAGGGAAAGTACTAGGTGCCATGAATGTGATAAAGGTATGAATAGAACAAATAAATGAGGTAGAAGGAGACATGCAGAGCAGGGGGTTACAGAGTTGGTAGGTAGAAGCAATTGCCCTTAGTGTATCTGGGCCAGGTGGATAATGACAGCAATGATCCTTGCAGCCTTGAATTCTCAATGAGCTTCCAGACAGTTTCCATGTTGGAAACAATTCTTGATTTCCTGAGTCTTTCTTGACATATGTATGTTTTCATTGAATTTACATTTCTGGAAGTAGCTGAAGTGAGTTATGATACTTTGGAACCCCAGGAGCCTAAGTAACACAGGAAACATAAAAAACTATTGATTGTCTCTTTGGTGGGGCTGGTGGTGGACTCTGGGAGGGCTCATGCCGGGGAGTGCTTCCCAGGGCTTCTGCTGCTGGTGTTCTTGTCCCCAGGGTGAGACACAGCCATCCCCAGCCTCTGCGGGAGACCCTCCAACACTTGTAGCAGTGTTGTGGGCTATTTTATCTTTTATTCTGCTCGAAGATTATGGAAGGCGAGAGCTCAAAGCAGGAAGCAGCCCTGAACCAAGATGGCGGGGTAGAAGGACATGCTCTCACTCCCTCTTGTGAGAACACCAGAATCACAACTAGCTGCTGAACAGTCATCGACAGGAAGACACTGGAAATCACCAAAAAAGATACCTCACATCCAAAGAAAAATGAGAAGCCACAATGAGACGGTAGAAGGGGTGCAATCACAGTAAAAGCAAATCCCTTAACTGCTGGGTGGGTGGCTCACAGACTGGAGAACACTTATACCACAGAAGTCCACCCACTGGAGTGAAGGTTCTGAGCCCCACGTCAGGCTTCCCAACCTGGGGGTTGGGCAACGGGAGGAGGAATTCCTAGAGAATCAGACTTTGAAGGCTAGTGGGATTTGATTGCAGGACTTTGACAGGACTGGTGGAAACAGAGACTACACTCTTGGAGGGCACACACAAAGTAGTGTGTGCATCGGGACCCAGGGGAAGGAGCAGTGACCCCAGGGGAGACTGAACCAGACCTACCTGCTAGTGTTGGAGGGTCTCCTGCAGAGGCGGGCGGTGGCTGTGGCTCGCCATGGGAACAGGGACACTGGCGGCAGAGGTCCTGGGAGGTACTCCTTGGCGTGAGCCCTCCCAGAGTCTGCATTGGCCCCACCAAGGAGCCCAGGTAGGCTCCAGTGTTTGGTTGCCTCAGGCCAAATAGCCAAAAGGAAGAGAACCCAGCCCCACCCATCAGCAGTCAAACAGATTCAAGTTTTACTGAGCTCTGCCCACCAGAGCAACAGTCAGCTCTACCCACCACCAGTCCCTCCCATCAGGAAACTTGCACAAGCCTCTTAGATAGCCTCATCTACCAGAGGGCAGACAGCAGAAGCAAGAACTACAATCCCGCAGCCTGTGGAACAAAAACCACATTCACAGAAAGACAGACAAGATGAAAAGTCAGAGGGATATGTACCAGATGAAGGAACAAGATAAAGCCCCAGAAAAACAACTAAATGAAGTGGATATAGGCAATCTTCCAGAAAAAGAATTCAGAATAATGATAGTGAAGATGGTCCAGGACCTTGGAAAAAGAATGGAGGCAAAGATTGAGAAGATGCAAGAAATAAGAAATGTTTAACAAAGACCTAGAAGAATTAAAGAACAAACAAACAGAGATGAACAATACAATAACTGAAATGAAAAATACACTAGAAGGAATCAATAGCAGAATAACTGAGGCAGAAGAACGGATAAGTGACCTGGAAGACAGAATGGTGGAATTCACTGCTGTGGAACAGAATAAAGAAAAAAGAATGAAAAGAAATGAAGACAGCCAAAGAGACCTCTGGGACAACATTAAATGCAACAACATTTGCATTATAGGGGTCCCAGATGGAGAAGAGAGAAAGAAAGGACCTGAGAAAATATTTGAAGAGATTATAGTCGAAAACTTCCCTAACATGGGAAAGGAAATAGCCACTCAAGTCCAGGAAGCACAGAGAGTCCCATACAGGATAAACCCAAGGAGAAACACACCGAGACACACTGTAATCAAATTGGCAAAAGTTAAAGAAAAATTATTGAAAGTAGCAAGGGAAAAACGACAAATAACATACAAGGGAACTCCCACAAGGTTAACAGCTGATTTCTCAGCAGAAACTCCACAAGCCAGAGGGAGTGGCATGATATACTTAAAGTGATGAAACGGAAGAACCTACAACCAAGATTACTCTCCCTGGCAAGGATCTCATTCAGATTTGATGGAGAAATCAAAAGCTTTACAGACAAGCAAAAGCTAAGAGAATTCAGCACCACCAAACCAGCTCTACAACAAATGTTAAAGGAACTTCTCTAAGTGGGAAACACAAGAGAAGAAAAGGACCTACAAAAACAAACCCAAAACAACGAAGAAAATGGTCATAGGAACATACATATCGATAATTACCTTAAACGTGAATGGATTAAATGCTCCAACCAAAAGACACAGGCTTGCTGAATGGATACAAAAACAAGACCCATATAAATGCTGTCTACAAGAGACCCACTTCAGACCTAGGGACACATACAGACTGAAAATGAGGAGATGGGAAAAGGTATTCCATGCAAATGGAAATCAGAAGAAAGCTGGAGTAGCAATACTCATATCAGATAAAATAGACTTTAAAATAAAGAATGTTACAAGAGACAATGAAGGACACTACCTAATGATAAAGGGATCAATCCAAGAAGAAGATGTAACAATTATAAATATATATACACCCAACATAGGACCACCTCAATACATAAGGCAACTGCTAACAGCTATAAAAGAGGAAATCGACAGTAACACAGTAATACTGGGGGACTTTAACACCTCACTTACACCAATGGACAGATTATCCAAAATGAAAATAAATAAGGAAACAGAAGCTTTAAATGACACAATAGACCAGATAGATTTAGTTGATATTTATAGGACATTCCATCCCAAAACAGCAGATTACATTTTCTTCTCAAGTGCGCACGGAACATTCTCCAGGATAGATCACATCTTGGGTCACAAATCAAGCCTCAGTAAATTTAAGAAAACTGAAATCATATCAAGCATCTTTTACAACCACAACGCTGTGAGATTAGAAATCACTTACAGGGAGAAAAACATAAAAAACACAAACACATGGAGGCTAAACAATATGCTACTAAATAACCAAGAGATCACTGAAGAAATCAAAGAGGAAATAAAAAATACCTAGAGACAGATGACAACGAATACACGACAATCCAAAACCTATGGGATGCAGCAAAAGCAGTTCTAAGAGGGAAGTTTATAGCAATACAATCCTACCTCAAGAAACAAGAAAAATTTCAAATAAACATCTAACCTTACACCTAAAGGAACTAGAGAAAGAACAACAAACAAAATCCAGAGTTAGCAGCAGGAAATAAATCATAAAGATCAGAGCAGAAATAAATGAATTAGAAACAAATATCAATAAAACTAAAAGCTGGCTCTTTGAGAAGATAAACAAAATTGATAAACCATTAGCCAGACTCATCAAAAAAAAGAGGGAGAGGACTAAAATCAATAAAATTAGAAATGAAAAAGGAGAAGTTACAACAGACACTGCAGAAATACAAAGCATCCTAAGAGACTACTACAAGCAACTCTACGCCAATAAAATGGACAACTTGGAAGAAACAGACAAATTCTTAGAAAGGTATAACCTTCCAAGACAGAACCAGGAAGAAATAGAAAATATGAACAGACCAATCACAAGTAATGAAATTGAAACTGTGTTTAAAAATCTTCCAATAAACAAAAGTCCAGGACCAGATGGCTTCACAGGTGAATTCTATCAAACCTATAGAGAAGAGTTAACACCCATACTTCTCAAACTCTTCCAAAAAATTGCAGAGGAAGGAACATTCCCAAACTCATTCTATGAGGCCACCATCACCCTGATACCAAAACCAGACAACGATACTACAAAAAAATTACAGAACAATATCACTGATGAATATAGATGCAAAAATCCTCAACAAAATACTAGCAAACAAAATCCAACAACACATGGAAATGGTCATACACCATGATCAAGTGGGATTTATCCCAGGGATGCAAGGATTCTTCAATATACGCAAATCAATCAATGTGATACATCATATTAACAATTTAAAGAAGAAAAACCATATGATCATCTCAATAGATGCAGAAAAAGCTTTTGACAAAATTCAACACCAATTTATGATAAAAAATCTCCAGAGAGTGGGCATAGAGGGAACCTACCTCAACATAATAAAGGCCATATACGACAAATCCACAGCAAACATCATTCTCAATGGTGAGAAACTGAAAGTATTTCCTCTAAGATCAGGAACAAGACAAGGATATCCACTCTCACCACTATTATTCAACATAGTTTTGGAAGTCCTAGCCACGGCAATCAGAGAAGAAAAGGAAATAAAAGGAATACAAACTGGAAAAGAAGAAGTAAAACTGTCACTGTTTGCAGATGCCATGATACTATACATAGAGAATCCTAAAGATGCCACCAGAAAACTACTAGGGCTAATCAATGAATTTGGTAAAGTTTCAGGATACAAAATTAATGCACAGAAATCTCTTGCATTCCTATACACTAATGATGAAAAATCTGAAAGAGAAATTAAGGAAACACTCCCATTTACCACTGCAACACAAAGAATAAAATATCTAGGAATATTTTATTTATTTATTATTATTAATTATTTATTTATTATTATTTATTTATTATTATAATATTTTATTTATTTAGGAATAAAATATCTAGGAACCTACCGAGGGAGACAAAAAACTTGTATGCAGAAAACTATAAGACACTGATGAAAGAAATTAAAGATGATACCAACAGATGGAGAGATAAACCATGTTCTTGGATTGGAAAAATCAATATTGTGAAAATGACTATACTACCCAAAGCAGTCTACAGATTCAATGCAATCCCTATCAAATTACCAATGGCATTTTTTACGGAACTAGAACAAAAATTCTTAAAATTTGTATGGAGACACAAAAGACCCCGAATAGCCAAAGCAGTCTTGAGGGAAAAAAACAGAGCTGTAGGAATCAGACTCCCTGAATTCAGACTGTACTACAAAGCTACAGTAATGAAGACAATATGGTACTGGCACAAAAACAGAAACATAGATCAATGGAACAAGATAGAAAGTCCAAAGATAAACACACGCACCTATGGTCAACTAATCTATGACAAAGGAGGCAAGGATATACAATGGAGAAAAGACAGTCTCTTCAATAAGTGGTGCTGGGAAAACTGGACAGCTACATGTAAAAGAATGAAATTAGAACACTCCCTAACACCATACACAGAAATAAACTCAAAATGGATTAGAGACCTAAATGTAAGACTAGACACTATAAAAACTCTTAGAGGAAAACATAGGAAGAACACTCTTTGACATAAATCACAGCAAAATCTTTTCTGATCCACCTCCTAGAGTAATGGAAATAAAAACAAAAATAAACAAATGGGACCTAATGAAACTTCAAAGCTTTTGCACAGCAAAGGAAACCATAAACAACACAAAAAGACAACCCTCAGAATGGGAGAAAGTTTTTGCAAACGAATCAACGGACAAAGGATTAATCTCCAAAATATATAAATAGCTCATGCAGCTCCATATTAAAAAACAAACAACCCAATCAAAAAATGGGCAGAAGACTTAAATAGACATTTCTCCAAAGAAGACATACAGATGGCCAAGAAGCACATGAAAAGCTGCTCAACATCACTAATTATTAGAGAAATGCAAGTCAAAACTACAATGAGGCTATCACCTCACACCAGTTAGAATGGCCATCATCAGAAAAATCTACAAACAACAAATGCTGGAGAGGGTGTGGAAAAAACGGAACCCTCTTGCACTGTTGGTGGGAATGTAAATTGATACAGCCACTATGGAGAACAGTATGGAGGTTCCTTAAAAAACTAAAAATAGAATTACCATATGATCCAGCAATCCACTACTGGGCATATACCCAGAGAAACACATTATTCAAAAAGACCCATGCACCCCAATGTTCATTGCAGCACTATTTACAATAGCCAGGTCATGGAAGCAACCTAAATGCCCATCGACAGATGAATGGATAAAGAAGATGTGGTACATATATACAATGGAATATTACTCAGACATAAAGAGGAGCGAAACTGGGTCATTTGTAGAAACGTGGATGGATCTAGAGACTGTCATACAGAGTGAAGTAAGTCAGAAAGCGAAAAACACATATCGTATACTAACGCAAATATGTGGAACCTAGAAAAACGGTACAGATGAACCAGTTTGCAGGGCAGAAGTTGAGACACAGATGTAGAAAACAAAGGTATGGACACCAAGGGGGGAAAGCCGTGGGGGTGGTGGTGGTGTGATGAATTGGGCGATTGGGATTGACATGTATACACTGATGTGTATAAAATTGATGACTAATAAGAACCTGCTGTATAAAAAATTAAATAAAATTAAATTAAAAAATTAAAAAACAAAAACAAACAAAAACTATTGATTGACTGGCTGTCTGAAAGACTGAATGATGGGCCTTCAGTATTTCTCTGTAGTTACTTATATTGGTCTTTGTAGGGACGTAGATTTTTTTCCTAGCTGAATGTTTAATTGACACTAGAACCCTTGGGCATCAGGCAACCTAAAAAGCTTGTATGTTAGCTATGGGCCTTCTAGCACGAACCATCTGCAGTTCTGCAACAAGATCATCAAGGGCTTTATGTGCCAGGCTAAGGAGCTCGGATTCCATCCTGTCACCATAGCAGATGCCAAGAAGAAAATAAAGATCTGCTGGAAAAATGGAGTCATGATACCAGCACTTCTTTATTAACAATTATTGGGCTGAGGCCTGATCTCAGGTTTGCCATGTCAAACTTTGGCCCTTATTACTATCAATACCTGGTATGATAGGAAGGCAAGGCTGATACCATTTCAGCAAAATATCAATCTCAAGATAAGGATGAACCTCTGTCAGCTGCAGTTGTCCTCAGGGCGTTGATATCCTTTGCAGCTGGACAAGATTTCATTTCCCTGGTTGTGTGCCCGTTCCTATTAAAGGCTAGCAAATAACTGCTCCAAGTTCTTACAGTATCATCTATCCCTGACTGCTTGTGCTGGAAATATGTGAAATAGGAGGTGACCACCTTTGTGAAGGGTGATAGGACTCTGTAAAGTGAGGGTTTGTCACCAGAGAACCCTAAGAATAGCTCTACCCTAAGAAAAGGCTGTTTCATGTGATCCTTTCAGAGTTTCCAGCAGGGATAGCTACTCAAGTTTATCTGTTATGTTGACTCTATCAGAAACAATTTGCCCTCCCTCCCTGAAATGCTGTGTAGAGAACTGCTAACTTTTGACCATGCTCAGTGGACAGAGTGCTATTTTCAATTAATAATGTCTGCCAAGTACACAGGAGGGGAAAGAGGCAGCATGAGTGCTATGAGCTAGAGTCAAGCATGGGTTCCTCCAAATGAATAATCATTTCTTGCCTCTGTGATGATACAAGTCTGAGTCATCTAAAGTTAAAATGTTTGAGTCTTTCAAGGGCAGTTTATTAGTTTCCTCAGTTTTTCAATGATGGGAAGAAGAAGTGAGAGAAAGGGATTATTGTTCCTATATTTAGTTAACCTACAGTAATGCCTTGACCTTGTAAGAAATAACTGAATCTTTTCCCACCTACAATGCCAAAATCTTCCATTTACTGGCCATGTGACCTTCAAAAATATGTCTTAACCAGCATCTCACTTTCAATAATGGATAGGTCAACCATACAGAAAATTATAAGGAGATGTTGAACCTGGACTATCCTTTAGATCAGATGGATCTAATAGACATATATAAAACATTCCACTCAACAGCAGCAAAATATACATTCTTCTCAAGTGTGTACAGAATATTCTCCAGGATAGATCATATGATAGCAAATGATCTTAGCAAATTTAAGACTGAAATCATACCTAGTATCTTTTCCGACCCCTATAGTATGAAACTAGAAATCAATAAAAGGAAGAAAGCTGGAAATATGTGGAAATTAAACAGCACACTCCTGAACAACCAATGGGTCAAAGAAGAAATTTTAAAAGGAAATAAAAAAATATCTTGAAACAAATGAAAATGGAAATACAACAAATCAAAACCTATGGGATGCTGCAAAAGCAGTTCTGAGGGACAGGTTTATAGGAATAAATGCCTACATTAAAAATACTCAAATAAAGAACCTCACTTTATACTCAGGGAACTAAAAAAACAAGAACATACTAAGCCCAAAGTTAGCAGAAGAAAGGAAATAACAAGGATCAGAGCAAAAATAAATGAAAAAAAAAAAAAGACCAAAAAACCCACAAAACTATAGAAAAGATCAACAAAACTAAGAACTGGTTTTTTGAAGAGATAAACAAAGTTTACAAACCTTTAGCTAGACTAGGAAAAAAAGAGAAGACTCAAATAAGCAAAGTCAGAAATGAAATAGGAGACAATACAGATGATACCACAGAAATACATAAGAGACTGCTATGAATAATTATATGCTCACAAACTGGATAACCTAGAAGAAATGGATAAACACCTAAGATGGCCAACCTACCAAGATTGAATCATGAAGAAATAGAAATCTTAATAGACCAATAATGAATAAAGAGATGAAATCAGTTATCAAAAATCTCCCAACAAAGAAAAGCCCATGACCAGATGGTTCCCCTAGTGAATTCTACCAAACATGTAAAGAATCAATGCCAAGTCTTCTCAAACTCTTTCAAAAAATTGAAGAAGAAGGAACACTCCCTCATAAACATTTTACAAGGCCAACATTACACTGATACCAAAGACAGATAAGGACACTAAAAGAAAACTGCAGACCAATATCTCTGATAAATAAGATGCAAACATTCTCAATAAAATATTAGCAAACCAAATTTAACAACACATTAAAAGGATCATACACCATGGTCAAGTGGGACATACTCCTGGGATGCAAAGATGGTTCAACAAATGCAAATTAATAAATATGATATACACAATAGAATGAAGATAAAAATCACATGATCATCTCAATAGATACAGAAAAAGCATCTGACAAAACACAACATCCTTCCAAATAAAAACTCTCAACAAATTTGATATAGAAGGAACATATCTCAATATGAAAAAGGCTATCTATGACAAGCCCACAGCTAACATCATACTCAATGGTGAAAGTTTTAAAGATTTTCCTCTAAGAACAGGAACATGACAAGGGTACCCACTCTCACCACTCCTATGCAACACAGTATTGCAAGTCCTAGCCAGGATAATTGGGGAACAAAGAGAAATAAAAGGCATCCACATAGGAAAGGAAGAAGTAAAATTGTCTTTGCACATGATATGATCTTATATATAGAAAATCCTAAAGACTCCACCAAAATACTGTTAGAACTAACCAATGAATTCAGAAAAGTTGTAGGACACAAAATCAGCATATAGAAACAGTTGTGTTTCTATATACTACCAACAAAATGTCTGGAAAAAAAATCAGAAAAAAGTCCCATTTGAAATAACATCAAAAACAATAAAATACTTATGAATAAATTTTACCAAAGAGATGAAAGATTTGTACACTGAAAACTATAAGACTTTGATGAAATAAATTGAAGAAGACTCAAATAAATGAAAAGATAGCCTGAGTTCATGGACCAGAAGAATCATTATTGTTAAAATCTCCATACTACCCAAAGCCATCTATAAATTATGTGCAATCTCTATCAAAACTCAAAGGGTATTTTTTACAGAAATAGAAAAAACAATCTTGAAATGTGTATGGAACCACAAAAGATGCCAAATAGCCAAAGCAATCCTGATAAAGAAGAGCAAAGCCAGAGGCATCATCCGTCCTGATTTCAAACTATACTACAAAGCTATAGTAATGAAAACAGCATGGTACTGGCATAAAAATAGACACATCACCAACAGAACAGATTCAAGAGCTCAGAAATAACCTTCACATATACAATCAACTAATATTTGACAAGGGAGTCCAGAATACTCAATGGTAAAGAATAGTCTCTTCAATAAATGGTTCTGGGAAAAGTGGATAATCACATGCAGAAGAATTAAATTGTACCCTATCTTACACCACTCAAAAAATTAACCTGAAATGGATTAATGACTTAAATGTAAGACCCAAAACTGTAAAACTGTATATAGGGAAAAAGTTCCTTGACATTAGTCTTGGCAAGGATTTTTTGGATATGACACCAAAAGCAAAAAAACAAATAAAACTATAAAACCTTTAGAAAAAAAAAAAAAAGAGAAAATCTTCATAAGGTAGATAGAGATAGACAAAGTTCTTAGATATGACACCAAAAGCATGATCCATAGAAGGAAAAATGAATAAGTTGAACTTTATCAAAATTAAAAACTTGTTCCGTAAAATATCCAATTAGGATGAAAAGGCAAGCTACAAGTGGGAGAACATATTTGCAAACTACGTATCTGACAAAGGACTACTATCTAGAACACTCAAAACTCAACGTTAAAACAACAAATAATCAATTAGAAAATTGGAAAGATGCATGAAGAGACATTTCACTGAAGAGGATAGACAGATGGAAAATAAGCACATGAAAAGATGTTCAACATTGTTAGCCATTAGGGAATACAAATAAAACTACAATGAGATATCACTACATACCTATCAGAATAGCTAAAATAAAAAACTGGTGACAACACCAAATGCTGGTAAAAATGTGAAGAATTGCTGGTGTGAATGTAAAGTGGTCCAGCCACTGTGGATAATTTTGGCAGTTTCTTAAAATAATAAAAACCTGCAACTACCATATGACCCAACAATTATCCTCATGGGCATTTATCCCAGAGAAATGAAGACTTACATTGACACAAAAACTGTACGTGAATGTTTAAAGCAGCTTTATTCATAATAGCCCAAAGCTAGAAACGATCCAGATGTCCTTCAGTGGGTGAATGGTTAATTGTGGTATATTCATACCGTGGAATATTGCTCAGAAACAATATTTTTTAAAAAAACGTCAATACATGCTACAGTCTGGATGAATCTCCAGACAATTATGCTAAGTGGAAAAGCCAACTTAAAAGGTTATGTATTATATTATTCCACTTATATAACATTCTTGAAATGACAAAATTATAGAAACAGAGAACAGATTAGTGGTTTCTAGGAGTCAAGAGTAATTTCACAGTTCAAGAAACCAAGGCTCGGAAGGGGTCACAACTGAACTCTGTTCTTTGGCCACCCATTGGTCAGTTTTTCCTCAGGAATGGGAAACATTTCCTCATGCTTCAGCTTGGTCATCAGATTGGTGGGATGGAAACACCTGTGCCCACCAAGTACCAGATCACCAGATCGTCCTTTGCACTAAGGCTCCCTAAGAAGGGGATGGGTGCAGAGAACCATGAGGGACTATGAAATATGTCCTGAAAAAGATTCTCTACAGAACTGAACAATAAGGCAGTCAGGACAAAAGATGGTTGAGAAGGAACATGGCTTCAAAGAGGTAAATCTAAATGAAAAGGAAAAAACAGGAACTCTTTGGAGGCAATTTCTGTAGCTGAAAGGTTTAGAGAGCAGTACTTGAATAATGGGAGGAAGGGAATTCAAGTTCCATTTCAGTTTCTTTGCTGCAAGAAAGAAGTCCTCGTGGACCAAGGAAACCATAGACTTCTTAGACACTGAAGTCTCCAGAGCAAAAAAAGTCTCAACTTCTTTCTTTATTAAGGCAAGAAGAGCCCATGGGATCCCACCCAAATCAGGGACTACAAGGCTTTGAGAGAGCTCCGTGTGTGTGTGTGTGTGTGTAAGAGACAACGTGTTCACCTGTCTTGGTAACCTGGTAGGTTAGAATTGATAAGCAAGACAGTGACCATGCTATACCCAGGAAAGGAATAGAGACCAGTGCCACCTAACAAAGTGGATATCAGTTTAAAGGTACACAGGTATTAAAAATGGATGGCAGATTGGCTCAAATCCAGGAAACAGGAGGTAACTTTTAAGAAAAGAGTAGTCAGAAATAAGAAGGTGCTCACCTTATGTACAAGCACTGTGGACACTTTGGTCTATCCTGTATAAATAACCCATAATAGGGGTATAATTTCCAAAAAGGATATATTTGCTGACAGCATCATTGGAACAGAGGGCATGGTGTATCCAGGCAGAAGGAGCACACTGGTACAGGGGGTCCGAGGGTCTTTCATGTTGGACTGGCTCTCAGCTCCCCTAGAAAGGTACTGTCCTGCGGCAAACTGTCAGCTTCAGCTTCAGGAGGAAACAGCTCTAAACCTGAGCCCCCTTAGGGAATTAGCACCCTTGTAAGAAGAGACGCAAGAATGCTTGCTTCTCTTTCTGCTCTCTGCCATGTAAGGGCATAATGAGAAGATGGCCATCTACAAGCCAGGAAGAGGTCCCTCACGAAGCACCAAATGTGCCAGCACCTTGATCCTGGACTTGCCAGCCTCCAGAACTGTGAGAAATAAATGTTTGCTGTTTAAGCCACCCAGGCTACAGTAATTTGTTATAGCAGTCCCAGCTGACAGACATAAGCCTAGTCTGTAAGGCTAAAACACAAATGATCAAAAAAATCTCAATTTTGTTAAAATATAAAGATCAATAATAAATCATCTATTTCAATGCAAAATAAATAAATAAATAACCCTGAGTCCCCTTCAGTTATTCATGGAATATGGAAGTGTATGAATTAAATTAAAAATAATACATTGAAAGGGCAAGAGAGAGAAAGAGAGAAAATCCCTCGTACAAGCTGAGAGCCCAGTGGATTAATACTTCTAAGAGTCGTTCTGGGCCCCAACGATGAGCAGCGGCAGAGCAGCTCCCACATGGGCCCCGTGGTTTGTGTGGGTGGGCACCTCGCCCTTACAGTGACCGGACGTGAAGCTTAGAATGTGGTTGAGGTGAGGCAGGAAGGTGGGGAGGCACGAGAGAGGAAGACTTAGAGGAATACACTGAAGATACAGGTAAGACTTGGAATAATCAGGCCTAACTTGGATTGTCGATCCAAAGGATTGAGGAGGAGGAGAGAGGGAAGCATAGCATAGCGTTGAAATGATATGGTGAGAAGCCTGCTTGTTTGAGAGTGAGAAGAATCAGAGAGGCCAACAGAGGGGGCCTGGTGGAGTCCCCAGGGGGAAGGAGAAAACCACTGTTGATGAGGCCCCGGCAGAGGCAGACCCAGTGTAGTCAGGCTCATTTACAGGGGACAGAGAAATAACCAGGACTTGTCACCAAAAGACAGACTAGCATCCCAGGTCTGCTATATCCTGGATCTGCAGCACTGGATCACTCTGAGTCTCAGTTTTTCCCGTGGTAAAAGGGCTTCTAGTAATACTGGCTTCAGGGGGAGAGGGAAGGGGCCTGCACACTGTACACCTGTTTCTTGCTTTTTTTTGAGGGAACATTCATGAGACAAATTCTGTCTCAGATGAAGGATACCCCATCTCCTTTCTTGATGGGATTGTGAGAAAGAATGCTTTTCCCTTTGATCCAGTTGATTCCGACATATGCTTCCATACCCAAGCACTCGGTGGTTGGTTTCAGAGTGTCTACCATCCCCATAACAACAGTGATGTCTATGGTCTTTGACTGTCATTCTTCCATGGACTCCAGCAAAATGTGCATGTTTGTGCTTTTGAAGAACCTTCATTCAGACTTAGAAACAGTTGACTCTTCACATATACTTGATAACAGTATTAAACTAGAAGTGTGAAATTAAAACTGTGAGAAATGGGTATGCTATCTGTGCAGTTTGGTATAGTTACTGTAGATGGATTTCCGATTTGACTCTGAGCTTCCTGGCAGCCAATGCAAAAAGGTAAGTATGTTGGATTACTTAGTTCTCACTATCTGGAAGGAGAAAGTGTACCAATTCTTTTTTTTTTTTTTGCGTTATGCAGGCCTCTCACTGTTGTGGTCTCTTCCATTGCGGAGCACAGGCTCCGGACGCGCAGGCTCAGCGGCCATGGCTCACGGGTCTAGCTGCTCTACGGCATGTGGGATCTTCCCGGACCGAGGCACGAACCCATGTCCCCTGCATCGGCAGGTGGACTCTCAACCACTGCGCCACCAGGGAAGCCCAGAAAGTGTACCAATTCTTAAAACAAATTCTGAAACAAAGCTATTATAGTGAATACCGTGATAGCTTCAAGATAGTTCTACAGCAAATGCAGAAATGTTTTTAAGATGACTGTTTCTTGTATCTGCCCTCAATAAAGACTGAGGGCAAGATATTAAAACATAACTCTAAACCTCTTGATCATTAGGAAGCTGATATCATTATCAAGGATAATATGGTCCAGCTGCATACAGTGACAGAATTCAAAACATGAACCAAAGGATCATATTCCCACCATTAGCCATCTCCAACCCTAGACATACATCAGGAATAGCCT
Source organism: Delphinapterus leucas (assembly GCF_059928025.1). Classification (NCBI taxonomy): domain Eukaryota; kingdom Metazoa; phylum Chordata; class Mammalia; order Artiodactyla; family Monodontidae; genus Delphinapterus; species Delphinapterus leucas. Next base: position 99,192,311 of record NC_143134.1, read on the forward strand.
ATGAATCAGAATTGAGGGGGCGGGGCCTGGAAATAGCACTTTCTCTGAAGTTTCTCCTAGTAATGCTGATATGAAGCCACATGTAAGAGCCACTGACAAACTACCTTAGCAGAGGAATTAAGCAACACACAACCACGGGTCAGATCCTCCCAAAAGGACCATGAAGCATTTACTGTCGGTAGCTAACTTTTATAAAAATGTAAACAAACCATCCGTCAGCCCAGATAATTTGAAAACTCCCCCACCTGCAGTTGACGAGTCCTGGCACCACCCCCTTTTCCACAGTCTTTCAAACATGAGATGAGATGTTTAGGCAGTGCTACCCTCGGAAACAGAATTTTGGCATTGGAAGGGTCATGCTCTTTCATGCCTCAAGCTCTTCAGTCATGTTGCTTCCCCTGATACCTCCTTTCCCTGCTCACCCCACCCATTCCCATCCCCCACCTTGCCAACTCCTACTCATCCTTGTGACCTCCGTTTAAATGTCACTCTGTACAAGAAGTCTTCCCTGGACACATCCCTGGACAACGCCACCTGCCATCAGCTCCTTCTTGACCCTCCCAAGGACTGTCAGCTCCTGTGCAGTAGTGTCTTTGCCACCCTACTGTAAGCTCTACAAGGCAGATTCTCTTTGGTCTTCTTCACCCTGTATCGCTGGTTCTCGGCATAAAGCCTGGTGCATCACAGACGTCCAGTAAATATCTGTGGAGTGGAGGAACGAACATCTAGCCTGCCGTATTGTATAGATACAGAACCTGAGGACCAGAGAGGCACTGATCCAGAGTTCAACTGAGCGTCAGTCACAGAGCCAGGACCAGGAATAATGAAGATGGTGAAAATGCGCTGACCCTTTACTAAGTTCCTGGCACTGAGCTAAGTGCTATTCGTCTGTTATTTAGGTCAGTCCTCATCAGATGACTATGAGGCAGTTCCTAAAACCAGAAGCCATCCTGGATTTTCTCTCCCACACTCTCTCAGCTGCTCCTTATCAAGCTCTGCCAGCCCTATTCACCAAATGATGAGAATCTGACATCTTCTCTTTATCTCCACCATAGCCCGAACCACTGTGATTGATTACCCAGACTACTGCCACAGCCACAAACTGAGCTCCCTGCTTCTACTCTTGCCCTACCCACAGATTTATTCTCCGCCAGCTGCCAGAGAGATATTGCTGTTGCCAGAGAGGCCATGCCATTCCTCTGCTTAAAACCCTCTGGCTTTCCATCCCGTGGTAATGAAATATAAGTTCCTTACCTTGGCCTGTGAGACTCAAGGAGATCTGGGCCCTGCTGGCTTTCTGACCTCCTCTACCACCTTCCTCACCTCTTGCTACTCTCAGCCACACTGGGCACCTTTCAGACCTCCAGCTCCCTGACTTGATCAAACATGTACCTAGCTCTGGGCTTTGCCCAGGGTGTCCCATCCACCTGAAGCTCTCCTGCTCTCTCGCTGCTGAACTTCAGGTCTTGGCATAGCTGGCTCATTCTTGTCATTCTGATCTCATTCAAATGTCACCTTTTCAGAGAGGTCATCCCTAACTCACCCCAATCTGAAGTAGTCTGCTTAGTCATCACATTATACTGTTTGTTTTTCTTTATAGTACTCATCACTATATAAAATTTTCTTGTATAATTCTTTATTAGCCATCTGCTTCCTTCACTGTTGTATTGGGCCCCGGAGTTATCATCAGCCCCTAAGACCCCATCTATCTCTAGAACAGTACTTGTTCACTGCTTAGCACAAACTTTTTGAATTCATGAATCAATGCCCATTTTTCAGATGAGAAAACCGAGGCTCAGAGAAATCAAGTGAGCTGCCCAAGATCACACACTTATGAAATGGCAGGAGTGGGATCAACCGCATGCAGCCTCTCTTCAGAATGTTCACTCAACCCTAAAATCCAAATTTTCTAGCTTTGAGCGCAGTTCCCAACTCCCTCCACCATTCTGGATTCTTAGAAGGGAAGGACTGTGTGGTTTTTTCCTCCTGGATGGCCGAGACCCCCAGATGAATCGGACTTAAAGAAAGCATCCTTCTCAGCGTGGCCTTGGGGAGGCGTGGTGCCAGGGTTCCATCAGCCACTCTCTGCTGCCCAACCCATATGTGAAGACATTTTTGCAGCCTCTGCTCTGCCACCGGGGGAAATAGTCCTCATACGACCCCATTCCTGGGCCTCAGATGGTAAGAACCAATTCTTTCAAAAATGTGATACCTCCTGCCTGCTTTCTGGAATTTAGGAGAAGGTTCTAGCATAATCTGGTACAGGCCACTCATCTTAGAGCAGTTTGGTACAACTGTGGCCTTGAAAAGACATGTATGTGAGATGTCAGAAGCCACTCGGCCACACCCAGAGCACCCCAGTCCCTGCTGGGCCATCACCCACGGGTCAGCCTTGCCCACTTTTGGAGAGGTCTCGGAAGTCCCAGGGCCACAGCCCAGAAAGCATCCAGAGAAGGGCAGCTTTGCCACAAAGCCAAAGGAACCCATGTGTGGGCTGCCGGAGAGACCGAGCTTGCCTGTGGGAGCCGATTCTGCTCATTCTCAGGTAGAAGAGAATGTCCACCTACCCTCCGTCTGCCCCTGAGGCTGAAGGCACCACCTACAAGTCCCATAGCGGGTGCTCTGTGGATGACCTGAGGCCCAGCACACAGGTGCCCCTGACCTCTTCACACTGGCAACTACTTCTTGTACTGTTTAACAGCACAACAGTGAGGGAGCCATGGCCTGCCCTGGGGAGAGAGCAGGCACGGGATTGATTTTCAAGATTAACTGTCATCCCCAGCTGGGAAGCAGTGCGCACGTGAACTGAGCAATCTTCCTGGGTTTTCTCCTGCTTCAGAAATCACTTTCTCTGCCAGGTGTCTGGCAAGGCTGGGTTGGTGGGTCCTAGGAGGTCTGTTCCTGGCCACTGAAGGATAAAGCCCTCCAGTGAGCAAGAATGAGGAGGTGTCAAGAGAACTTCCGGTAAGAAGGGCTCACCCTGTGCATGTGAGTTTCATTTTCTTTGCTGTGTGACCCTAGGCAAATTGCTTAATCACTCTGAAATTTCCGCTCATCCAAAAATCGCAGACTGTTAACACCTACTTTACCATATGCTTGTGAAAATTAGAGATAATGTGTATAAAATATCTGGCCCATAAAGGCACTCAAAATGAATGGTGGCCATTCTTCAATTCCCATCTCTCCAGTAACTGACATCACCTAGGGCTATTCCCCCAAACTAGGTTAAATTTTCAATAGGATCTATACAAAATAATAAGGGAGGTCAAACAGGAAATGAACAAATAAATATCTTATTTGAAATAGAAAACCGTCAAGTTTCCATAGTCCACATTCCTGATGGTTCCAGACCTTGGTGGTTGAGATCACATTCTTTCCCACCAAGCTTACCTGCCCATCTTACCTCTAGATAGTCTCCAAACTGTTCTGGTCTTCAGAATAGATCTAGAGATTTAACTTATCCTGATTCTTGGGCCAGTGCCAAAGCTTTTATTAATTTTAACCCGCTCCCTTTGGAATCTTCCAGGCCCCAGGAATGCTCCTTCTGGCATAAGATACCTGGTTCCCATGCTACTTGTAAGACTCTGACGTCCATCTATTGAGATCCAATGAATGGCCTGGGTTATTAGTCATGCCTGCTTGAAATGTCACGGTGTGCTCACTCCTTTGAGAATCAGCTTCCTGCCACAGTTCATAACCCAACAGGGGGCCACACCTATGCTTACCAAGCCGACTCTCTAAGGGTGAAGCTAGGAATCTGCCCATACAGAAACCCTAACTCATTATTATTCCTGTGAAAGTTTAAGAACCACTCAGGTACACAGTAACAGGAAGAACTCTTACAATGTCATAGTCCCCTCTGCTTTTATCTGTTGGAAAGAAGATGTAAGCATGTGAGGGAGGCAATCCGCCATGCAGAAGCATTTATTATCTATGAGTGCCCCACATGTTCGAAGAATCACGATGAGGAACCTTAGGGCAAAAGACTAGTTCCATATTCAGTTGATCTATACATCATTTCATGCAGCACAGAGCTGGCCAGCAGAACATGCGCACTGAATACAGAGTTTATGTCTACCTCCATGAGGGGCAAAGGGGATAGAAGCATTTTATTTTTATTTGAATGTTGCCTAAATGAATTTAGTTTGATAATATTATAGATTACTTGATATCAAAGGAAGAAGAATTTGTGTACACACACACACACACACATTTGGCTAGCAAAATAAGGACACACTCTCTCTGGTTTGTGGTGAAAAGAAGTAATATTGAGGGCCTACTATGTGTCCAGCATTTTAATATATCTCATATAACGTTCCTAATTGCCTTAGGTAGGTATTCTTAGTTCCAACTTCAGGCAAAAATTGTGGCACAGAGTTTAATGATTTTCCCTATTTCCCTTACTTATTAAGTGGCACAGCTCATCTTCAAACTGGAGTCTGGCTGATTTAAAACCTGCGCCTTTGGTCTTTATCCTTTGTTTCTTTCTTAATTTAGATTTGTGTGGCTCTTCATATTAAACAAAGCTTGTCTAAGGAGACCAGGGCCTACTAGGGAATATAAAGGAAATAGACAAATATCTATATTAGGACATTGACCTGGATTTGAAGAGAGATATGACATTACAGGGCTTCCGAGGAGGTTGCATTTGCATCTCATTTTAAAGGATTTGAGATTGGCCTGGAAGGATGGGAAAGACTGCTCTAGGAGAGAGAGAGTGAGAGGGCATATCAGTTGGGAGGAACGGTATGAGTAATTGTGTGGAGGTGGAAAGAGCAAGGCACCTAGATTGATTGGAACAGGAGCTAAGGCCCCAGGAAGAAAGCAAGCATGGGCTTATAATATGGCTACTGGACATAATTTTATATTTCTCCAGCAATACTTTGCATCCTTGGAGACTGGGGGCAAAAAAACACCACCAGGACTTGTTTAGGTAGAAAGAGCCGAATGTCAATTCATAAGGATTGGCAGGAAGGCTCCTACTCTTGGAAAAGCTGGCTCAGGAGCCCAACTGGGCTAAAAAGCAAGGGGAATGGTAGGAGGAACTTGAAATGGACCATGGGAATGTGAAGGATTGATGATTAAGAGTAGGAGCCCATAATGAGAGGCTTAGCAATTTGGATGCCCTCAGAGGAAAGGAACAGAAAACCCTAAATAAATTAGTTTAAATGACATGGCAATATGTGAGTTAACCCGCTTAACAAAAAGTCCATGGGTAGGGCATCACCAGATGAGGGCTGTGAAGGCTCTGACTGCCTGTCTTACAACCCGGGGGCTCTGCCCTTCATGATATATATTGGCATCATCCTCGGCTGGCAGCAAAGTGGCTGCAGGAATTCCAGAGGTCACCTTCAAAGAGTACCTTATCCAGAGGACACTGGGGACTGTCACTTTCTTAGGTCTCTTCTTAGGAGAAAGGAAACCTTTCCCAAAAGCCTTCCCAACAGACTTCCTCTCATGTCTCATCAGCCAGAATTAGGTCACTTACCCATGCTTAAGCCAAACACAGCAGAAGGTAAGAATTCTCATGACTGACTTATCATTGAGGGTGGAATAGATGTTGGGGACTCAGCTAAGTGGCCACTATAAGGGGAAAAGGAAGGAATCCATACGTTCTTTCTAAGCCTTGGTTGTCTCTCATCCACCCCTCTTTACTTCTCTCATCCACACTCCAGGTGTGTGCTGTTACCATCTCTGTACCAATAAGAAAAGAGAGGCTCTGGGAGGTAGGCAACTGCCCAGGGTCCCACATCTCTACTGTGTCCCAAAGCCCCTGCCCTTTTTATTACTCTGCACTACAGACTCCGAGTGAAGTGGAAAGACAGAAGCTGTGCCCAGAGAGAGGATTTTCAGTGTCAAATATCTTACACGTGGCAACATTTCTTTTGAGGTGTCACACGCTTGGTTGGCTTCAATGAAGACCTCTAGGACTGAAGCCCGTGAGAGCAACAGTTGAAAACATTATCAAAAACAGAGAGTCCTCAAACAGGTAGGCTCCCCTGGGGAATAATTCTGGAAACAGCCAGTTGGATTGGGGAGGGTGGGCCAGGTACCAGACGCTGAGGGGTCCCATGACAAACCACACAAAGTAAACAGTGGGTTGGGGGGCTGGGTGAGGAGCCAGCCTGCCTGGGTAAGTTGGCTCAGACATCATTATTCTCTTTCCCTCCTCCTCTTACATCACACCAAATATGGAAACAGATACCTGCCTACCATCTGTCCCCGAAGAGCTACAGCTCCACAAGTCATTCTCTGGAAGGTGGGAGCCAGATGGGGTGATGTTTTCTTTTTTCCTGGGCATTCACAGAATGAGGAATCTATGAACTGGAAGCAATATGAGCGATCATCTAGTCATTTTGAAGTGAAGAAAAATCCAGGGAAGCCAAGTTACCTGTCCTGGGATGGGAGGATAGCCAGACTTAAGAACTAAGTCTCTTATCTCCCAGACCAACGCCCCTTCCACTGAACTGTGCTACTTCCCACTGTCTAGCTGACAATAAAAACTGAAAGCAGACTTCTTCTCTCTCCCTAAGAGAATCCCAGCCCCAGTGGATTTGCTGTCCCAGCACGGGCGAGGTTCTCCCGCGTCCCCACTGAATTGGCCGTTGACTCTTCTCAGGGCCAATAATGGCACGACAGTCTCCATCCCTCTGCCTCAGCCTTTAGAGAGCAGGGTCTGCATGGACTGTATTTCACATTTTACTCCACAGTGGTTTCCTGTTTTGTGCCAACAGTGTGCCCTCTCGTCTAGGAACTTAATGTAGTTTTGCTCTTTAGCCATTTAATCCCCGCTCCATATTAATAACCCAAGGCCAAACCATTAGGAATTACTGGAGTTAAAGATGGGGAGGCAGAAGTGGACTGGATTGACAGCTGCTCTTTACTTAGGACAAATGTGATTGTAATTCCTAAAAAGCAATGAACTAGATTTTGGACTCACAGAGTCCAAGTTGAAAGAATGGGACAATCTGAAGGATCCCCAAACTTGAATTCTAAAACTTTGAAAAATATAGGGGCTGCTCTGCCATCCTACTCTCATCTCAGGCAGTTGAACTCTTATCTAACTTGACTTTGAATCCTGGATCTTGGTGATCCAAGATGAACCTATATTGTAGGAATTTCCAGAACCAGCCTCTAGGCCTAGTGTACCAGAGGCTGGTACCTAGTCAACAGGAAAAAGCAAATGGAAGTAGTTCTCCCACCACTCACTTGAGAAGACTTGCAAAGTGCTGTTAGGAACGTCAGATGTCGAGTGCAATCGAGAGGGTGGTGGAAGGACATGGACGTAATCTGGACTCATCTTCTCCAAAGAAGCACTGATGGTGTCTAACGCTCCTAAAGTCACTCCTGCATTCAGTGCCCTATATGAGTGGTTAATTGTAAATTTGTACAGTCCTCTCTCCTCCCCGTAGTTCATCATGCTTTAAGGGTGGAGATCCAAGTTGTATTCATCCTTCAGTCCCCCATAGCACCTTCCAGGGCCTGGACTAGGTTGAGGCACACCAGGCATGTAGGGCACAAAATTTAAGGAGGCATTTACTCTGAGAGTCCTTAGATTCTAGGCACCTGACCTGCCTCACCGTCTTTCCTACACCATCACCCTCCTGAATATCTGACATACAGGAGATGGGCGGTGAGTATTTGTTTGCACAATGTTCACTCCACTACCTGAAATTCTCAAATGTCTCCCCATCACCTGCAAGTCCAAACTCTTGAATGTGGCCAACACAGCCCTTTGTGAGCTGACCTGTCTCCATCCCGAGCATCAGAGACCTCGACGCTTTGCCTTATTTTAAGCTCCAGCAATCCTCAACTCCTTAAGGTCTTGACCTCCCATGGGCTCTAGAACAGATTCCGTGCTCTGTGAAAGATTGCCAAATGAATAAATGTGAGACCTGAACCACTATAATACACTGATGCCAAAGGATGGGAGGAGAAGGCCTAAGGAAGAGGTCTGGCGGTGACTAAGAGTGCAGGCTTGGGTGTCATCCCATTTCCATCAGGAGCTGTGTCCATGGACCACTGATTTTCCCTAAGCCTCAGTTATCTCCTTTAAAAAGAAAAAAGAAAAGTGAGAAAAGGGCCTATTTCATTGGTCGCTGTGCAGATTTTTAAAAACGGTTCACGTAAATCCTTAGCACGGTGGCTGACTCATGTAAGCGCTCAATAAGTGGTCATTAATGTTCTTACAAATTGGAAACAAAATCCAATCTCAGAGAAGTATTTATAAATCAGCTGACTGCTACTGGGTTTCAGTAGGTGACATCAACATAAAGCTAGCACCAGTCATCCTGAAAAGTCCAAGTTCTCTCTTTGACAGGTGCCTGCCAAGACCAGGACTGAGAGACACATTTCCATGCTTCAGACTTGTGCTGGGAGATACCACAGAAGAATAAAGGTACAGAGTCTGGATTTCCATGTATCAGTAGCAAGACCCTGCACTAGAATTTGTTAGTTCATTACTTAGTGTCTGAGTCTTGGAGAAAACATGTAAATTATGCAGAAAGGCACCATATTGTCAGAGGCAAATGAGACCTTCATTATCCCTGTGTGAGCAGGGCTTAGCCAACAGAGCAGAGAGAAACAGTAAACCCATCAAGGTCTGGCAGCACAGATGGGTGCTCAAAAAGGTTCCAGGGACCAGCAGAGCAGGGCCAAACACTGTCGTTATTCAAGCAGTTAACACATGGCTAGGCACGTGGTATCCCTGATGATCTGCTTCTTTGCAGCCTTCTCTAGGGGGGGCTGCTCAGCTGTCCACAATCGTTACCACCACACCCTTAAAACACAGAGCCCACATAACCCGGGTGGTTAGTATTCTCCTAGTCCCCCACTGCCATTTATAAGAATTTCCAGGGCTTCCCTGGTGGCGCAGTGGTTGAGAGTCCACCTGCCGATGCAGGGGACGCAGGTTCGTACCCTGGTCCGGGAGGATCCCACATGCCGCGGAGTGGCTGGGCCCGCTGGAGCTGCTGGGCCCATGAGCCATGGCTGCTGAGCCTGCGCGTCCGGAGCCTGTGCTCCGCAACGGGAGAGGCCACAGCAGTGAGAGGCCCGTGTACCGCAAAAGAAAAAAAAAAAAAAAAAAAAAAGAATTTCCATTCCCATGTGATTCAAAGACCCTCCTGTCTCCACGAGTCACAATTATACCATTGCATAGACTATAGGCTATACCATGTCTCCTATCCCCACCTCTGTCTCACACTGACTATATTAAAATTTATCCCCTGTGTTTACTGGGCACCATGGCATCTAGTGTCTGGCATGAAGTAGATACTACACAGATTTGCTGACTGTTGACATTGGTTCACAGCCTTACTCTCCACCCCCAGCCCCTGCTGCCATCTCAGAGGCACTCAAGATCTATAAAAGCATCTCCTCTTCCAAAGTCTTGTTTAACCTACTTACATACCCTTCTCTTCCATTCCAGGAACTCACGTTTATGACCTGCCAACATCTACCTCTAAAATCTTGACCTTGAAAAATCATCCATCTGACCTCAATTTTTATCCCTTCCCCTCTCCCACTCTTCACAAACTTGATCCAAACCATCACCCCTCTCAAGTCCTGTCCTACATATGTTCTCACACTACCTCAATCATCTCTTACTTCCCATAGTAAAGGTCACCACATATAAATTCCCCCAGATCCCTTCCCATTCACTTCCAAAATTAACTATATTTTCTTCTATTATAATTTCCTCTCTTGTGGTCCCTTAGGAAGGGAAGCTTCTTTTCAAAGCTAACCCCTGTACCCCTGCATCCTATCATTATTTTCTTGAAATAGTGCATATTTCGGCAACCTGTCTCTTTCTTCTGTCAGTCCACCTCTAAAGTCACTTCCTATCTGTCAAACCCAGTGAACTTTTAGTTCTTAACCTTAGTTGATTTACCCAAAGCATTTGACAAGGTTCTTAGAATCTTTCTTCTTAGAATCCTCTTTTTTGTCTTCTGAACTAGCATTCATTTTGGGTTTTTCTCTCATCTACATTCATCCACACTGGTAGTTTTCTCTGGATCCTTTACTTTGCTCACTCTTTAAATTCTGATGTTCCTGGGGGATTTGTCCTGGATTCCCTTCTCTTTTCACTCTGTACCCTCTTCTTGGGTCATGGACCCACTCACATGGCTTCTACTATATGTGTATCCACATCATGACTTGCAAATCAGTATCTCCAGCCAAAACCTCTCCCTTGAGCTTCAGACCCAAATACCTAACTATACATGGAAACCTCTACCAGGATGTCTCTTAGGACCTCAACACACTCAAGACTCTTTGCTGTCTCTTCCCCTATCATACCCACTCTGCTCCTGAATTCTCCATCTCACTTAGTGGTCCCATCACCCATCTAGCTGAGGCTCAGACATGTGAATGTCTAGGTCAATGTCTAGGTCATGGATTGACTGCAACAGTTAGCCTTAACCTGAACAAGGAGGCACTTTCAGCCAGGATAGAAAAAAGATTGTTCAACCTAAGTGTCCATCGACAGATGAACACAGATGAATGGATAAAGAAGATCTCGTGTATATATATATTATATATATATAATATATATAATATATATATAATAAATATACACACAGTGGAACAGTACCCAGCCACAAGAAGAATGAAATAATGGCATTTGTAGCAACATGGATGGACCTAGAGATTAAGTGAAGTAAGCCGGACAGAGAAAAACAAATATATGATATCACTTATATGTGGAATCTAAAAAAAGGATACAAATAAACTTATTTACAAAACAGAAATAGACTCACAGACATAGAAAACAAACTTATGGTTACCAAAGGGGAAATGTGGTGGGGAGGGATAAATTAGAAGTTTGGGATTAACATATACACGCTACTATATATAAAATAGATAACCAACAAGGACCTGCTGTATAGCATGGGGAACTATACTCAATATATTGTAATAACCTATAATGGAAGAGAATGTAGAAAAAGAATATATATATTTGTATATATATGTATAACTGAATCACTTTACTGTACACCTGAAACTAACACAACATTGTAAATCAACTATACGTCAATAAAAATTTTTAAAAAAAGAAAGAAAAGAGGTTGTTACTAAGAAATTGACTGGGAGGTAGGGACTTCTGGGGTCTTAAAGAGAGAAAGAAATAGAAATAGAGAAGTGATCTCTGACATTTAACCAACAGGAGGCTCATGGAATTGACCAACACCATTGAAGAGTTTCCATCAGTGTGCTCTGTCTCCCTGACAATTTAACCATCTCTCTATAGTGATCCTTATCTTGTCCTCCCTTGTACTTTGGGATTTGTACACATGTCTCAGATCCTCCAGGACACTATTGGCTCTAGAGTGGTATGGCCGTGTCTGATTCATTGCTACACTCTCTACAAACAAGGCCTGACCCCAAGGAGATACACAAGAAATGTCTGTGAAATAGAAGGATAAACAGATAAATGGGTAAGTGAATGAATGTATAAGGAAGGGAAGGAATGAGTGAATGAACTAATGGACTGAGTTGAAAATGAGAACCCATAGATGGTGGTAAGAATCCCAAGCAGCCATTATAGACAGTGATGAGATAGTATTCACTGCAAAGCGTGATGGAGAGAAGAAACACACTGAGATTAAGATGATGCTAAAATGCAAATACAGTTCCAGGTCTGGGAACTGAGCAAAACACTCTTCAGGTCCCAATAACCCCATGTTATAATCTCAGCAACCCTGGATTCACTGCGTGTAGATGTGGGTACTGGTTTTCTGGAACTGTTCACTTTTATAAGGCCCTAACTCTTCTTCCTGAACCTTAATAAACAGCCACAATACAATAACACTGTAATGGAGAATAATTCTGGCGCACTCACAGAGTGCCATGCATTCTTCAAGTATCTCATTTAGTCCTCACAACAATATGAGACAAGTATTTATCCTATATTACAGATGAGGAAAATGAAGCTTAGAAAAGTTAAATAATTTTCTTAAGGTCACTCATCTTCTAAATGGCAGAGCCAGAATTCAAACCCATGTCATCTGACTTCACAGCCATCTCTCCTAATCACTCCCATCAAGTTTCCAGCAACACGTTCCCATGGCTGACTAGGAGAACAAGTTCACATCCATTAAGCAGTTGCTATGTGATGCACCAAACACTCTGTGGACGTTGAATCCGCAATACGCTTGTGCTCGAGGCACCATTTTGATCCTCATTTTATAAACAAGATGCTAAAGCTCATGTGACCTAGTGACACCACTAGAAAGTGGCAAAGCTGGAATGTGAAACTGAGTCGGCTTATTCCAAAACTCATGCTGTTCACCACAACATACTATATCCCAGCCACAGCGCTCACAGTTTCTTTCTTGCTCAGTAGGTAGTTGTGGGGGTCAGAGAAAGAGCCCTGTATGTGAAATAGGATTATTTATGTTCTAGTCTTGTTTCTTCCGCTTAGGTCTATACCTTGGGCAAGTCATTTCACATTTCTGGGCCTCAGTTTCCTCCTCCGTAAAATGGAACCAATCATGCCCCTTGTAGAATGACTGTGAGGCTTAAAGGAGAAGTCAGTGTTGATGAAAGCACTGTGCAAGCCTTTATCTCTGTGAAGTAGAAAGGGGTCAATAGATGTGATTATGCTTGTCCTGGGAGTGGATGAAATGAGTCTCACAGAGATCAAGTGTCTGGTCTAACAATCTCACAGAGAATCTGTTCATTATACCAGGAATAAAGCCCAGATGTCCCTAGGCAGAAGTCCATGTGCCTTCTGCTAGGTGGCCAGGGATTGTTATTTTGCCAGGGCGAGGTTCTGCCAGCCCCACGGTGCTACTTCAGTTTCAATGTGCATCATTTCTTCCCCCTTCCACACCCCCCAGCTCTTTCGAGGCCCCTTGACATTCAGGGTAAAAGTCTTTTTCCATCTTTCCTTGGCTTAACTGTTGAGTTAAGTGGTCTTGTTCTATCAGAGTTCCTCCCAGAATGAGCAGTTTCAGAGGAGGCAGCGTGAGTCTGGCCAGGCATGCTTGTCAAGTGCTTGAGACCCTCTGCTAATGAATATTGTTTTGGAGCTGCTTGGGATTAGGCCATTATCTGTGTGCTCTTCCCCTGACCCTATATGGGCCAAAATTCATTCATTCTAATTCCATGCTTAACTAGGAACGCTTTACAACTCCTTTCTCCCCTGGTATCATTTCTCTTCAATCTCCAGGACCCATTATGCAGCAATTTTGCTTTCTCCAATTTCATTTTCACTTTCAAAGCGAATGTCATTTGTAAGGCAAACGACGTATTCGTTGGATCCCAACCTGTTAAATTATTTCTGAACTTGACTTTTTTGGGGCCTCATTCTGGCTGACCTAAATCCTTCTCTGTCTACCATTTCCCCCTTCTCTCTGAAGGCAGCCATTTGTGGCTTCATTGCCTAAAGAAGCTGTTTCTGGAAGCATTTACCTGTCACCCCAGTTGGAAAGTTATCATTCCTATCTAAATTAGCAAGTGTGAACTTTTATCTGAACTCCAGGCAGAAATGATCCTTTGCATGAGAACTCCCCATCAGGTTTCAGACCCATCCACAGCATCGTTCTCAGATGATTCTCTTTGGAACTAGGATTCAAATGTTTCGAATGCAGATCATCTCTTTAGCCACTTTTCAAAAGAACGTGCCACTCTTGCAGAGAAGATGCCTGGAATCCCAATTAGGCCATCTCTTGCCCCAAGACCATCTCAGAGGAAACGTCCTGCAAGGACCCCTGGTCTTTTCTGCCCTGGTGTTGCCAACTGCAGAGAGAATGTGCGATGGGTGACTGAGGAGGGAACAGCCTCAGTATCAAGGAATGATTTCATACAATTCACCTTCAGGAGTAGCCACAAAGGGATTTTGCAATGAAACCATGACAGTTAACACATGTCAAAACTGATCTCACAAGGGGGCTGGCAGCCCTGCTCTGCCCCAGGTTGGACAGACAATGGGTAGAGTGTTGAGCTGGGTTTGAAGTACCCCAATTCCAGAGGACGTGCCACATGTACATTCCACAGAGAACAATCAAGCTTCTGAAGAGACCAAACTGTGTGAAGGACGGTTAAAAGAACTGGCATGTTTAGCCTGGAAAGGAGACCTTTTGTGGGGATAAGCAGGGTGGAAAATTCTGTGGAAAATTCTATCTCAGACTCCTGTTTTACAAATTAGAAACCTGAGACTTGGAGAGTACAGACCCAGGGAATAAGCAGAGTGAACTTTCTAAAGAACAGATGAGATCATTTTGCTTTACTGCTTAAAACCCGCCAATGACTCTCTCACTGCTGTTAGAATAAAGGGACAACCCCAAGCCACACCCTCCAAGACCCCACATAATGGTGCTGGCCCTCTGTACTAGGGAAAGGAGGGGCTAAGATGGTACAATCAAGAGGCCCCCCCTAAATGAATGGCTTAGACAAGGTACCAGTTTATTTCTTTACCTTATTAGAAACAACACTACAAGTTGTACACCAGACCAGGCTTCAGTAGGAGCCAGTTAGCAGACTCTGTCCGCTGAACCTCCGGGAACATACCCATGAATGGAAAAACGATGGCTGCCTACTTTGTCTACTTGGAGAAGAGTAACACAGAGTAGACTGGACCACAAATCGGAGGGTGGCAAACAGCTCAGGTGAGGAAGAAGCACATCTTAAAGGGAGGAGGTATGCTAATTAATGCACAGGTGATATGTGCTACATTTAAGCATATGGACACTGTTAAATTTTATTATAAATAAGAAGTCTGAACGATGAAAAAGTCAGAGGTGCGCAGTCAAGAGCAGGCTGGGAGGCTCTGTCATCCTTAAGGTGGAGCTTCTCTATCTGGGGGCCGGGTGGCACCTCCAGGAGCCTTTATTTAGCTCTCAGTGTCAACTTAAGTGTCAGCTCTTTGGGGAGCATTCCCTGCCCAACCTAGCTAAAGGCACTTGCCTTTCATATCTCATCATATCTCAGCTCAGTGCCCTGCTTGCTTCTTTCACAGCACTTACCACAAGTTATACTTATTCATTTGATTTCATCATTTTGTCTATTCCTCCTCCTCCCCACCCCACTAGACTATAACTCCATGAAGGTAGGGTAAGGATCTTGTATGTCCTGCTCGCTACTTTATTAGTTCTCTATGACTGCTTAACAAAGTGCCCCCAAACAGAGTAGCTTAAAATAACCGACATTTCTTATCCACCTTTTCTGTGGGTCAGGAACTCAGAAGCAGCTTTGATAGCTGGTTCTGGATAGGAGTCTTTCTTGATGTTGCAATCAATATGTCAGATGGGCTGCAGTTATCTGAAGGCTTGGTTGGGGCTGAAGGAGCTATTCCCCAATGGCTCACTCACATGGTGCTGGTTATTGGCAGGAGGCCTCAGTTCCTTCCCACGTGGGCCTTTCCAAGCACTGCTGAACATCCTTACAACATGGTGGCTGGCTTACCCAGTGTGAGAATTCCAAGAGAAAGCAAAGCAGAAATCACTGTGCCTTTTATGACCTAGCCATGGAAATCACAGACTGCCATTTCTACCATATCCTATTGGTCGCACAGGTCAGCTCTATTCATTGTGGGAGAGCGATATTCACAAGGGTGTGAATATCAGAACAGGGATTGCTGTGGGCCATCTTGAAGGCTGGCTACAACCTCGCTGTGCCTCAGCAGCCAACATAGTAATGGCATAGAGTAGGAACTTAAGGTATGTCTGTTTAAAGAATGAACGAAGGGTGAGAGCCCAAGTAAACTCAGCATTGTCAGGATTAGTAACTGAACTCAGTCTTGAAATCAAGTCTTCAACCTCCTGCCAAGTACTCTTTCCTTTCACCACAAGGCCTTCTTTATGACCCTGCCTACCATGGTCTGTCTTTTCCAACACACATAACCATCTCTCCTAGCCTGTATCAGCCTGTAACCAACCCTGGTGATGGCCTTTCTAGCAAAGAAATGCATTGCTGGGATATGTCTTTACTTTAGTATCTGGCAAGGACAGAGTAGAAACCCTGGGAGGCTGAGGAGATGAGATAGGCCTGACAGATCCATAAGTAGCATTTGACAGTCTAAGGCCAAGGTTTAGAAACTTCAGCGTGCAGAAGAATCAGCCAAGGAGTTTGGTGACGTGTCCAGAGTGGGACCTAGGATTCTTCAGTTAGGTGGGCTGGTGGGAAGTTCAAATTGCTGATGGTTACAGGACAAGCACTCCCATTGCCCTAGCTCCTTTGCACCACTGAGCACATCCTTCCTGAGGGTGTCCATAGAGAGGTGGGAAGAGGAAGCCCAGCCATAAAGCTACCAAGGTAAGAGAATTTATACAAGCTCATCAGGAAAATTAAGGCTGGGGAGGGAGAACAAGCGGGCAAGAAGTTCCTCAGTAGTTTATTTGTATGGAACCCGAGTGTTGGGTGGTTGTATTTTTTAGAGGTTTTTGCAGTGTGAGTGTGTGTGTGTGTGTGTGTGTGTGTATGTGTGTGTGTAAGTTAGCTTCCTCTAGTATCCAACTGGGAATCTGATTCATTTAACTTGTTCAGAGTCAGTTGCAATAAACCAGGTGGTTTTGCATTGCTCATGCAAATCACTTTCTCCTCACACATGGCTACAGTCCCAGCTGCCAAAATGTTGTCATGTTCTTGTCTCCAGAGCCTTAATAAGAAGAAAAAATATAGTTTGTAGCATATATGTTTTTAACACTCTCCCTGGTTATCCCTGAGCCTGGGTGGTCACTGCTACCCCTGTCAATGGGCCAGCTCAAGGCAGGAAGAGAGGTGTACAGATGCCAGTGGGGCTGGAGGGTCAGGACTCTGGCTCCTCAGGTCACAGATTCTGCTGACTGAACTCAGAGTATCCTTTATTAGAGCCAAAAGAACCCTGAGTATATGGAGACTAAAATCCCCAATTCCAGTCCTGCCTTTGTATTAGGATTATTAGGATAATAATTATTAGGATATTAGGATTTGGGCTCAAACTAACAGTGCCCTAGTGCCTCAGTTCTTGTGAGAATTAAGTAAGACAATCAAAGTCAAGATTCTCAATTGTTTTTACTTGATGGTGCAGAAAAAGATATTTGTACAGTACACTGGGGTAAACAGGAAAGGTTACTTATGGCCAAAGATGGTCTCTAGAGCGTTTTGATCACCCCAGCCTCTGTCCATACACCCTATGGCTAAGGGATCAATGTCTCATGGTAAACTGACTGTTCCCCCAAATTAATAGCCCTCCCAGCAAGAGGATTATACTTACTCACCCTGTGGACTCTTACATGGCCATGCACCTTGCTTTGGCCAATGAGATGTGAGCAGAAATGACATGCCACTTGCGAGCGGAGTCTTTAAGAGCTAGTGCATACTCTGCCTTGCTCTTTCCCTCTATGACAGTGACCAGCAATGTTCCAGATCATCCTGGATACAAAAGTGAACACTGTATGCTATATGGCCACTGAAGTAGAGCCACGGCCAACTCACAATGGCCATGTAGCATGAACAAAGAATGAACTTCTTTTGTAAGAGATTTGGGAGTTATTTGTTACTGCAGCAAAACTTCTGCTATCCTGACCATGCCATGACATACCCAATGGGACCATCTGATCTCAAGGAAAGCTCTAATTAAGTGGAGATTGCAATGTTAACCACTCACATACACAAGCACCAATGGAGTATAAATAAGTTTTTTGAGTTTCTATCAGCTCTGAACTCTGTGGGGTTCAGCTTTATCCCAAGTTTGTGAAGAGATGACTGAAAATTCTAGTTATCATAATCCATACAAAAAGAGATCATCTCTTTTTTTGTCTCTTTCGTAGAGAATTAAAATCTCCCAGAAGCTCTGTTGAAGTTTCTGTAGTATATAATTATAGTAATAATGAAAAGCATGGGCTGTGGAGTCACCCAGCCTGAGTCTAGATCCTGACTGCATGATCTTGGGTAAGGGGTTTAATCTCATTTTCTTTTTTATTTTTAATTAATTTTTATTGGAGTATAGTTGATTTACAATGTTGTGTTAGTTTAATCTCATTTTCTACATCTGTAAAATGGGAATAACAATAGGATTCAATGGATTTATTCAGCAGGAATAAACAAGTTAGTAGCTGTAAGGGTTTTGGGCCAGTGCCTGGCACAAAGTACATACTTTGCACATGTTAGTAGTGGACATCTGACATACTCATGGCCTCCCATGTTATACCCTGTCATTAGAAATCTTCTAATATTATGAGTCCCACCTTCATCTCCCTTACAGCAAATTTATCTGTGGACAACTTGAACTCAGAATTATACAGGGAAGGGCATAGCTCCTGCTTAGCTAGATTGACACAAAGCACAGCTATCACAGTTTGGAAAGGTAGATCATGGCAGACTGTGCTGTCAGGCTGAGGATTTGGGGGGACAGAGTAAAGTCTTAGAAAATTTTTGTTTTCTTTTTAAGTAGATGTGGCTTGATCAGCTTTGCATTTTAAAAGATCTCCTAGGTGCCAAGGTAGAGAATGACTGGTGGGGAGTGGGGACAGGAAGCAGAAGAACCAATTGTTACAGTATTCTGTAATGTCTAAGGCGCTGCTTCAAATCCTGTGGAACAAGGTGAGATAAGAATGCACAAGCAAACAATCACTAAGGCAAATTAGTTCTAATTATTTGTGATACAATGCAAAAATAAAATATATGTACACACATCAGATTAAGAGACTTCTTTTTTAAGTGGCACTCAGTCCTTTTAACTAGTTTCCCAAAATGCAGTGCTGTTATTGATTTAATTCTGAATTTTTGCCATTGACAATGAAAGTAAGTCAAATGATCAGAATAATTCACTTATATTTTCTCCTCATGTACAACATAGAAAAAAGCTGTGAAAGATTCTGAATCCATTTACCTAGAAACAAAGAGCTTTCTGACTAATAGCTTTAGATGTATATATGAACTTCAGCTCCAAAGAACACCTCTGGAAGTAGGAGAGAAGGAAAGGGTCACATCATGGAACAACCCTCTGCACTGAATATCCATCCACGTGCTCCCCTCTCTCTCCCAGCTTTCTTTGTGATTGCTTGGGCTTGTGTGTTGAGTTCTGGCCAGCAGACTATGAACAGACGTGATGTGTCCCATGTCTGGGCCAAGGCAGCTTGGAGCTGGGGTGCCTCCATCACTTTTCTATTGGGTGACTTGGAAGAAACAAACAATAGAGCTACAAGATGAGGGGGCTTGTCTGACCAGGATGGGACTTCATGTGAATGGAGAAATGAGTTTTTATTATGAAAAATAATTGTGGATTTGTTACCTCAGCATGGCCTAGCATAGCCTGACTAATATACCTGCCAAAGCCCGTGTCAGGCACTTTCACACCTGTTTTCCTCACCGAGACATCCCAATGAGCCTGCCATAAACGCAGGGCTTGGAAAGGTTGTGTAGCTTACCTAAGCTCACAGAGCTTGTGGGTGGCACTGAAGAACTTAAACCAACCGGTATGGATCTAAAACCCATGATTTTTCTATCCTGCCACACCATAACACATCCTAGTACCTTCCCACGAAGGAATCTGAAGGATCTGGCCATGGATGGACAAGAGGCACTGGGAGAGACACAAAGTTCTAGCTGGTCCCAGGTCCTCACCAAGTCTCCAGGTCTTCAGGTTTGCTCCTCTGACCTCTCCTTCAATTTCTTTTTCCTTTTAATTCTGGAGGCAAAGTAGCACTGTGGTTAAGAGCATAGATTTTTGGAGTCCTGCCACTCACAAGCTGTGTGACCTTGACCAACATACTTCACCTCAAGCAAGCTTCAGTTTCCTCATTAGCAGAAATGAGGATAAAAGTACCTACCTCATAGGGTGGTTATAAGGATTAAATGAAATGGTGTCTGCAAAGTACTCAGTGTGGGGTGCTTGGAAGTGCTTGGTGAATAGTAGCTGATAAATGTGATAGCCCAAAGCAGCCATTCATTTTAAGATGCAATAGATTATTCCTTCCAACAAATGCTTTCTCCAGGCATTAACTGTATAAATGGCCTCAGGGCACAGTGGGACCGGAGTCCCAACCTCAGAGGCAAAGGGGACATTTTGTCAGCTTGCTTTCCTCTTTCTTGCTTACATTCACAGTTATACTTTGTTCCCATGACTAGTTGCTATTCTCCTAAAGAGCTCTGGGCTTGGCATCGAGCAGGCTGTTCATCTAAAAGAGCAGAACCTTCTAGAATTAGCGATTCCCTCAGGAATCTCAGGACCCTCAGAATCAGTCCCTCATCTGAAAAATGGGAATGATGATCTCCTCTTTACTAGGCTTATAGGAGGATTAAAGAAAATCTCATGGGGAGAGCCCGTGGCACAGTTCCTAGCGTGTAACAGGCATTTCGGAACTGAGAGATATGTCTCATCACCTCAGGAGGGAGGCTGGGGCAAGTACCTTGGAGATAGTGGCGGAGGGCTTAGCTGTGGGAAACTGTTCTGCGGGACACACACAGCTTTTATTTTTTATTGCTATTATTTTTTAATTATGGTAAGAACACTTAACATGAGATCTACCCTCAACAAAAATTTAGGTGCGCCGTTACAGTAACGTGAACTAGAGGCACAATGCTGTATAGCAGATCTCTGGAACGTGATCATCCTCCATAACTGAAACTTGATGCTCATTGAAGAGCAACTCCCCATTTCCCCCTGACCCCCAGCTCCTGGCAACCACCACCCTACTTTCTGTTTCTATGTATGTGACGATTTTATATACCTCATACAAGTGGTATCGTGCAGTATTTGTCTTTCTGCGACTGGCTTGTTTCCCTTAGTATAATGTCTTCAAGGGTCATCCATGTTTCAAATATGGCAGGATTTCCTTCTTTTTTGATGCCTTTTTTTGTGTGTGTGTGGCCACACCACGTGGCATGCCAGATCCTAGCTCCCCAACCAGGGATTGAGCCCATGCCTCCTGCAGTGGAATCACAGAGTCTTAAACACTGGACCACCAGGGAAGTCCCTAGTCTTTTGATAGTGATGAGAGAGAAATAAGCACTTTCTTTTCTCTTATATATTTAATAATTTTTAACTTAAAAATGTACATATAATTTATGTTAACTAGGAAACTTAGACAATTCAAATAAATCCAAAAAAGGGAAAAAGAAAACTATCCATAATTTGGACAGCAGAGAGACTTAGACACCTTTCCAGAAAGAACTTTTTCTAGGTGTGCATAATTTTTATTTAAGTCTCATAATGCATATGGCTTTATAATTTGCTTTTTGCCCTTAACTAGGTTTTGGATCTATCTTTCCACATCAGTAAGTATCTATAACCAGTTATTACAACAGTTGCATGGTATTCCATTGCGTGGAATAAACTAGAGGCGGTTTCCAATTTTTTGCTACTGCAAGCAACCCTGTGATCCTCAATGCTAAAGTAATCACAGGGCAAAGCGTTATTAGCTCTGCTGTCTAATTTCTGTCCCCACTCCTGAATCTCTTGCTTGTCCCTATTATAAATAATTAAAATGTTTTCCAGTTAAACCTGCCTAATTACATATTAATGGTTCCTAAGTCAAAAGATCATTGCTGAGCTTAATTACAACAGAGCCACTTGTTCACAAAAACCCGATCCTTATTTCATATCAGAAACAACCCAATAACCTACAGACTGAACTTCATAGACCCGAATGATCTTCTACAACAAAGAGATGTCTAACAGGGTCTTCTCTGGAAAGGCAGAATTTATTTCATACCTAATAATTCAGACAAGAGAAAATGAGTTCCAAAATAAGGGAATCTGTTTGTGAAAACAGTTTCTAAATTATGAGCAGTGCTGCAAAGTGGACAGGGCATGACAGAGAGTCAGACAAAATGAGGTTATCATTGGGACTGATGCTTATTTGCTGTGTGCTCTTGAGCAATTTACTTAACTTCTCTGAGTCCTAACTTCTTTATCTGTAAAATACTTACTACTATCTACTGCAATGTTGTTGTATGGATTAAAATGTTGATAGATAACACCAATGTTTTACTTGGCCACAAATTCATAGAGAAAGAAAGTAAATTCCCCTCTTCCCATTCAGAAAGCAACAGAAGGGCACCAGGAGTGAAATTTCCTTCTCGACCGTTGAGACATGGAGAATAGCTAGAGTCAAGGCCCTCTTCAACTTAGAAGAAACTGTCTCTTAGTCCAACTCTGTCTTTGATATCTCAGGCCAACAGAGTTCTCCATGAATAGGGTGGCCAAAGAACTTATATCCACACTGGTACACTTTTTTGAGACCTAACTGGGGCACTATAAATAGTAGGGACAGCAGGTGCAAACTTGAGCTTTCCCAGGCAGACTGGTAACCCTAGTATTAACTGGATAATGACCAGTCTACATGGAACGAGTAGGAAAACCAAGTCATTTCATTTAAAGTCCTCATCTAAGTTGTCTTGGCTGTTCCCTAAGTGATCAAGAAAAAATAATTCAATCACAGACTGAAGTACACACAAAGTTTATCTGCTTGTCCAGAATGACCCTTTGGCTCTATCTCTTTGAATTGTCAATTCCCTTATCAGTCTTCTCAAAGCTAAGCAAACATCTTTCTCTCCCCCATAAATCTTGTTGTGCAATTTTATAAGCTTTGTGTTTTCCATTTATATGGTTTTTTTTTTTTACACATCCATTACATGCCATGTCCTAGCCTAAAATTATGGGAACTAGAGAGACGGCTGAGCCATAGTCTCTGCTTTCAAGAAACACACAGTTAAGCCAGGGAGATGAACACAGAAGCCATTCACAAAAATGTACGATAGGAAAAATTCCAACATGGCGGTATGTGCAAAGGATCATGGGACACAGAGAAGAGGGTGACCGACTCTTCCCTAGAAGGCTTCACAGAAGTGGTATCATTTGATGCATCTCAAATGATATTTTCTAAGTGAAGAAGTATGGGGAGCATGTCCTAGGTACAAGTTTAAGGAAGTTTGAGACTGTGGAATGTGTGAGGAGCTGCCCAAGGTCCAGTGTGGCTGCAGCCTGCTGTGAAAGAGGGTGAGAGGTTGGCCTCCAAACTCTCTCTGGGTTCCTGCAACCCTCTCCAGCAGCGGAAATCCAAACCAAGCAGGCTTCTTGCCTCCTCTCTAACAGAACTCCCAACAGCCCCAGAACTTCTTGCAAAGCTCCAACACGTTTTCATTGAACTTCTTTAACAACAATGCTACAGTTTCAATTTCTTAAAGTGTGTGTGTGTGTGTGTGTATGTATGTGTATAAATGTGATGCCACATGCCCACTATACTCTACCAGATTTTTGCCATGATTTTGTACCAGTGAAAACTCTATGAATAGATCCCATACTCTGACTTTTAAAACACCTATAAGTGACTGGTTTTTAGAAGAATTTTTCCTCACAGTATTCAGAACTGGTCCATTCATATGAGGAACCCATGTGAGACCGAGACGCACCCTATATTTAGTTTACATCCTTGTAAACAAGTTTTTCTGCTATCATTTCTGTAGGGTATAAAAAAAAATCAATGTGATTCTAAATCATTCTGACCTCTTTAGAAGGCAACACGTTGCATTTGATTCATAACAATTCCTGTGTTAAAAAAAAAAAAGCAAGTGGGAAAGTGAGCAGTCCAGCCATATGGCAATGGGATGACTCAAAGCAGGGGGAGTGCTATCATGGAGAGCAGAGTGCCATCACATTGGAGGATGGAGGGAAGGGACAGCAGGGTGTCCCAGAGTTTTGCAAATGGACTTCTATTACGCCTCTTGCTTATAAGTGATAGAAACTCAATTTGAACTAGGTTCAAGAAAAGCAATTTTAAAGGGTTTATTAGATACCTTAGTCGAAAAAGTCAGGGGAAGGACTGATCAGTACTGACATGCCAGAATTTAGATACTCAAAGGATATCCCTCAAAGGCATCTCTTTCTATCTCTCAGCCTTGCTTTCTTATTAGCTGGGTTCATTCTCACGGCTGTTCTCCCACCATGCTGACACAATGGTTGCCCGGGCTCATATCTTTCACACCTCAGCAACCCCAATGGAAGGAGAGGTTCTCTTTGCCAAAAGTTCCAATAAAATCCTAGGATTGAGGTTCACTGGACAAGTGTGGGTCCTGTGTCAATACCTAGAACAATCATTGCGTGCAGGAGTGAAGTAAGGTGATTTCACTTAGTATTATCATCCAGGCTGAATCATCCTGGATCTTAGATAAGGAGAATGGAGGGTAGGAAGCAGGAAATTCCACTGGGCCTGGTGGGCTGAGAGCTAGGGAACAATGGTTCTCCACTGCTGTGGAGGTATCTGTCTCACTTTCCCTAATCTGTTTTCTCTTCTTCTTAGATACACATTCTAATGAATGATTTCAGCCTCCTTAACAGTTGGGTATATCCATACGACTAAGTTCTAGCTAATGGAAAGTGAGGAGAAGTAAGATGTATTGCTTCTAGGCCCATCAAAACCTCCCAGCTGGGACTTCCCTGGTGGCGCGGTGGTTAAGAATCCGCCTGCCAATGCAGGAGACACGGGTTCGAGCCCTGGTCCGGGAAGATCCCACATGCTGCGGAGCAACTAAGCCTGTGCGCCACAACTACTGAGCCTGCACTCTAGAGCCCACGAGCCACAACTGCTGAAGCCCGTGCGCCTAGAGCCCATGCTCCACAAGAGAAGCCACTGCAATGAGGAGCCCACGCACTGCAATGAAGAGTAGCCCTCACTCGCTGCAACTAGAGAAAGCCCGCACGCAGCAACGAAGACCCAACGCAGTCAGAAATTAATTAATTAATTAAAAACAAAGAAAAAAACCTCCCAGCCACCTTTGGAAGCCATGAATAGCAGATGGTAGATGCACAAAATGGAAGGAGCCTGGTCCCTAAATGTTCACCCCTTAGAGGAAAGCTGCCTACCAAACAGGAACACCTGTGGTGAATATTCCATCATGTTTGAAACATATGCATTTGGGGATTTGTTTGTTACAGCAGCTTGCACTAACTTAACTAACAGAGATGCAAATACCAAAAAGGGGGGATTTGTAAACTGAGTAGGCAAAAGCAGCTTATGTCTACTAAACAGCTTGTGTTTGATGCTGGAAATTTCAGACATCCCGATGGGTTTAATCAGTTAGTACCCATGGCCCGATGGAAGTGCTGGCCAAGGAGTTAAAAGACCCAAGGAGTTCAAGGCCTGACTCTGCCACTGATAGCTGTCAGACCCTGGACATGTCACCTCTCTCTGACCCTCAGTTTTTTTCATCTGCAAATCGGCAATCACAATATCTACTTGACTGCCTGACTGTGAGACTCAAATGCAATTATTTGAATTAAAGTGTGTTGTAAACTATAAAACTAGCCTATAAACAAACTGAAAACACGCTGATTCACCCAGTTGGTTAGAGCAAAGCATTAATGAATCCATTTGGCCTCACAGAAAAAAAATTTTTCCCATCTAGAACCGTAAAAATTAGCACTGGGAAGAAAAAAAATGAGTAGGATATATATACATCTTGTCCCACGGAGAGAGACCAACACAGCAGGGGGCAAGTCTGCTGGGAGGCAAGCTGAAGCCTCCCTCTTTTCTCCCTCTCTCCTTTCCACCTCCTCTCAAACTCAATCCAGTCCTCAGAAGACTGTGCCTGCTTATGTTTTCCAAAGCTGGCCACTCCTCAGCTCTCTTCCCCCTCTCTCATGGACTAGTAAAGTCCAGTCCAGTCCAATTTCCACAAGGCTGGTTAGTGATTCTTCTTCCAAAATGCAATTTGTCATTTTTCTGGGACCAGAAACCTCTGTTTTTAGTCCTGAATCCAAGATGCACACAGCCCTTTTGGCATGGCTTTTGGGTCCCCTCACGGTCTGGTCTCAGCCTCCCCTTCTGAGTCTTATCATCTCCAGTCCACGTGGAAGAGACCACCTCTCCATTCCCTGGATGCTCCAGCTGCTTTCACAACTATCACCTCCACCTGGGAAGACAGAGATCCAGGCAGCAATGATTTTGGGAGCTCAGGAGGTCCCAGCTGGAGATATAGGTTGGGAGCATCTCTACAGAAGCAAGAACTGAAAACCTGGAGCTGGGAGACCCAGGTTTGGGGTGGGACCGTGAGCTAAAGGAGGAAGCTGCAAGGCTGAAAAATAAGATGCTGGTGTGGGGGGAGAAGCAGAGGAGGGCGACAGCACAGAGCAGAAGGAAGGAGAATGGGACGAGTGGAGGGAAGGGTCAGCAGGGCTGAATGCTGCAGGAAGGGCGGAGGGGCAAGGAGAGAGCAGAAAGGGGACACTGGGGCTTCCCTGGTGGCGCAGTGGTTGGGAGTCCACCTGCCGATGCAGGGGACACGGGTTCGTGCCCTGGTCCGGGAACATCCCACATGCTGCGGAGCAGCTGGGCCCGTGAGCCATAGCCGCTGAGCCTGCGTGGAGCCTGTGCTCCGCAACGGGAGAGGCCACAACAGTGAGAGGCCCGCGTACCGCACAAAAAAAAAAAAAAAAAGAAAGGAGACACTGGCTTCGGCCAGTCGCAGTGTCTTTTCAGTGGAACAGCTGGGGTGGGAAGTGCTCTGAGCAGGTCCAGGGATGAGAGGAGGGGAGGAAAGGGAGGTGGTGGGAGGGGCCGAGCCCTTTGGGAGGATGGCTTTAGGGAACCTGAGTCAGTTCCCTGACAAGTAACCCATTGTGCCCGGCACCTGGTGAGGGGAGTTGCTCTTGGCCTCACCCCGTGGAGATTTCAGCAGCCACCACCTGCTTCTGGTGGCCCAGACAGGCTGCAGTAGCCTGAGCCGGCTTCTGCCAGCATTTGAAAGGGACTGAACAACAGGTGCTGAAATCTCATCTCCTCTGAAGCTTCCTCCTGCACTTACCTGGCTCACAGATACCTTCCATCGTGAGCTCCTAGAGATCGCGCCCCTCCACTTGCCAGCAAAAAACCATACCCAGTGATGACCGTCAATCGGACCCATCCTGAGCATAAGATTTAAGGGAATCAAGACATGGTTCCTCTAAGTAGCAGCTTTGTGACCTTTGGCAAGGCACATCTGAGCCTCCGTGTCTTCATCTGTCAAATGACAACAGCTCTCTAGAGGGTAGATGTGAGGGTCCAATCAGAAACGGAGTTTAACCACACGGAGAACTGAAAAGCTTTCCACGGGGGTTCATTACTATGGTTTTCTGATTGTGGAAATGCACCTTTGCCTAGAGCTTGTCAAACATTTCATCCTCAACTCCCTTCTTTCCTTCACAACCCACATCCAGAGCATCAAAACTCCTATCAGCTCTACCTCCTAAATATTGCATGAATCTGACCGTTTCTCACCACCTCCACCGCTATCACTGTCACCCAAACTGGCATCATCGCCCTCCTGGAAAATTACAAGAGATGTGCATTTAACAATAGGCCTCACACGCCTGCCTTCCTACCCTCTCTCTTCTCTCAAATCAGCCAGAACGGCCCTTTTCAAAATGTAGCCAGACCACGCCATCCTTCCCTAGAAACCCTCCAATGGTTTCTCGATGTGTGCAAAAAAAATCCAAAGTCCCCGCCATGCTCTGTGAGGCTCCCATGACCTGCCTCCACTGCCCAGGGGCTTCTTGCTGCTCCCTTGACCACACCCTGCTCGTTCCCGGTCCAAGGCTTTCCATTCTGATGTGTGGCTCGCTCCCTTGTTTGATTCAGGTCTTTGCTCAAACAGCAGCTCCCCGGAGAGGTATCCCTGATGATTCTATTTCAAAGGGTGCCCCCCACACCCAGCATCCAGCCCTGCTTCCACCTCATCTCTCACCCTTTAGCCCTTTGTCTTGATGCATCTGTCTTTGCAGAACACTAAACTCATGTTAAAGTGGGTTTGTTTATTATATATCTTACCCACCCCAGCCTTTGCCCAGTCAACTGCAAGTTTTGTTAGAACAAGGGCTTTTTCTCTATTTTGTCATCCTCAACACTTAGAAGGTGATAGGCCCTTAATAAATTTCTGTTGAATAAAAGAATGACCAAATGAATGTTTTTCCTACATCTGTCTAGGTCAGCAGTGTCCTGAATTCCATCTAGCCTACTTCACCCAGCCCAGCTCCATATCCAAATAAATGGCTTCCACTGAGTCCTAACAATCTTGACTCCTTGAAAGGGAAAGGAAAGGACAAGTTGCTTAATTTGATCCATGGAACTGTTTTTGCCAGTATCAGCTTGACCTTTTGAGTGGCAGTGAAAGGTGCAATCTTTTACTTACTATCTTTTCTTTAGGACTTTATTTTTTAGAGCAGTTTTAGGTTCACAGCAAAATTGAGAGGAAGGTTCAGAGATCCGCCATATTTCCCCCGCTCCCACACATACACAGCCTACCTGTTAACAACATCCCCGACCACAGTGGTTACATTGGCTACAGTCGATGAACCTGCATTGATGCGTCATAATCACCTGAAGTCCATAGTTTACCTTAGGCTTCACTCCTGCTGCTGTGCATTCTATGGGTTTGGACAAATGTATAATGACATGGACCCACCATTATGGTAGCATACAGAGCATTTTCACTGCCCTAAAACGCTGCAATCGCCCTATTCATTTCTCCCTCCCATCAAACCCTGGCAACCACAGACCTTTTTATTGTCTGCATAGTTTTTTGTTCTCCTCTCTAGTAAGAAGTAGATATATTCTCATTGTAAAACATCCCAACAACACAGTTATATAAACAGGCAGTAATAAAAGCTCCTTCCCTTTACCCCCACTCTTCCAATCCCACTCCACGTCCCCCACTAGAAACTACTGTCCATGGTTTGATGTGTTTCCTCCAGGACCTTTCCTGTGCATTGGTACACATATAACTATACATACACATACATCTCCCTTTTAGAAAATGGTACCACACTGTGCATTATACTGCAATTTACTCTTTTTTCATCCCAATACATCTTTCCACATCAGCTCATCTAGATTGGCTGCCTGGTATTTTTAGTGCCTGCCTGGTATTCCCTAGTATAGATATAATCATAGTTTGTTTAATGCTCTGTGGAACATATAAGCCAGCTCCTATTTTTGGCTATTACAAACACCACTACAACAAACGTCTCTGTACGTACAACATAATACACAAATATATTTCTATAGAAGAGAGAACTAAAAGACAAAAGGACGTTCTCACTTAATGACATGCATGAACATTTAAAAATGCAAATAATTATACTATAGGATAATCTTTTATTAAGAGACCATTAATACAATTTCCCAAAGACTGAATATTAAATATAATGATGGGGAGAGGGAATTAACATTTAATAAGGGTCTCTGGCACTTTCCATGGCATCTGCCATTAAACCTTAGGACCACTGTACAGGATGGGTATTTTTGCTGCCTGGCCTGATGAAACTTGAGGAAACGGATGCTCAGAGAGTTGACGTGGCATGCCCAAAGTCCTCCAGCTAACGAGTGGCAGAGCTGTGACCTACACCCAGGCCCGTTTACAAAGCTCATCATCTTTCCAACACACTGGGATTTTTTTTTTTCACCTTCCTTTTTCTGCTCAATAGAAAGGAAAAAAAATTGCTTGTGAAACTTGCTGATCTGCAGTCATGCATTCCAAGTCACTTAGGTTGTCTCACCTGAAAATCAGCCTCTGCTCTGTTGCTCATCATGAAACCAAGAGGACCATCCAAAGTGCGGGTGCCCTCACAGAAAATCCCCTCCTTTCCCGGGGTGGGGGGAGGAGAGAGGGCTCTTTGGTGAGGCTCTCTCCTACCCAGGAGAAGCATTCACAAGTGTCCCAGCCCTGACTGATGCCTGGGGCTTCTCTGAGCTCGGCCCTGTCCTAGCAGGGTGCGGTGAAGAGGAAACAGATCCCTCAGGACCTCGACATGTAACCAAAGGAAGCAAATGCTTTCTCGGTAACAAAGGAGGCTCCGAGATGTCTCGATAGCTTCCCTCTCAAATAGCTAAAAGAAAAACAGAAAAGACAAGGAGGCCACACATGCATTTATGGAGACGTCCACAGTTGGGAGTCTGGAGGACAGGGGAACTTTAAAGGGGAAAGCTGGGAAGTGGCCCAATATGCAGAAGCAGAGGTCATGGAGTCAGGAGGTCTCAGCATGACATGGCTGAAAGGGGCCTGAAAGTTCTGCCAGCCGAACTTCACAGCCAAAGCCTCACGTCTTCGGCAGCTTCCCTGCCAAGAGTCAGTCCCCCTGCTCTTGCATTCGCCACTGACATGGAGAGCATCACCGCCCCAAACGCCAAGGTCCACCTTTGCACACCTCTGCCCAGTAAAGAGCTCTCCCTTCTAGGATTCTGAAACCTACCCCCTCCTTTATCTCCGCCCACTGGTCCTAGGTCCCCTCCCTCGAGACCCCACAGAACAAGTCCAGTCCTGCCTCCCAGACACAGCCCTTGCAGCCCTGAGAAATGCCCAAATTCCCCAGCACCTGTGAAACCTTCACAGCACTTCTGAAGGGGGCTGCAGGATAGAGCTCTCTCTTCTTAACAAACAGGTCTAGCCTTTCTGGTTAGGAGAGCTGTCTGGACAAAGAAAACCAATCCCGCTTGTCTTTTGAACCTTCAGCCGGATGGGGATGGGAAGGGAACAATAGCCCCGGCAGAAGTGGGGGGAGGCCTGACTCTTCACTTCTTAATGAAGGTGTGAACTTTGAAGCTTTATTATGAACACTTGAAAGCCTAGCCCTGGTTAAGCTCCTTTCCGAAGCTCTCAGTCACCCTGGATAATGAGGCCGCAGCTGTGTGGGAAGCGCTGGGGCAGGAGAAAGGGAGGACCAGGGTTATCTAGAAGCAGGAGCCTCGCTGGGCCTGGCAGAAAAGCCACCCTTGGCTGCAGGCTCTGCCCCGTGACCAGGCCCTGGTGGCTTTCAGGGACAAGGAACTCTCTGTTCAAGTCGAAGGAGAGCAGTAATCCTATTAAGGATAGGAGAAAGGCCTGGGGAGTCCTTTTTATCTTTTTTTAACTTCCTAGGTAATAAAAATAATGACTCACACCTGGATAGCACCTTACATCATCACGTCCTCTTGATTCACACAAAAGTCTCTGTGAGGCAGAAAGGACAGTGGCTTAGAGAAGTTAGTGCCCCTGCCTGAGGCCACTTGGCCAGTAAATGGCAGGTCAGCTAGCTCCAGCCCAGGTCTCTGTCCACCCCACAACTCTTCCACCCCACCAACTCTTCTCTTGAAGCCTTCAAGGCAAGTCTCCAGGTATCCACGGAAATGTCCAGTCACGATCAGTATGCAAACGACAACAACGAAGTTACAGTCTAATGTTAATCAAGGGCTTCCTATGTCTCCTAGCACCAGATGTCACCTATTTACAGGCATTATCTCATTTAATCTTCCTAACAACCAAATGAGGCTGTTATTATTACTATTATTAATATTGATGGGGAAACTTGGCATGGAGAGGAGAAGCAACTTACCCAAGGTCTCACAGCCAGCAAGTAGCCAGGTCACAGTTTGAACTCAAGCTATTTCAAAGCTTATCTCACGTGTCCCCATTGTAACTGTAATGCCTATTTCTTAGAGAAACTGGGAAAATCCAAAGAGATAGAAAAAAAGGAAGTAGAGGTCCCATCGCCCAAAGATGCGTGTTGTATTCACGTCCTGGCTTTTTTCTCTGGGCACTTACGTCTCACACATATTCATTCAGTATGCACTTCTTGAGCACCTCCTGTGTGCCAGGCGCCATTCTGGGTATTGTGGATCCAAATGATCCACAGGTGAGTAAGAGCAGAGGGGGCTGACATTCTAGGAACACGTTCCTGTGTATTTCAGTATTTCCTCCCCCTGCACTGCCCTCATTTAAAGTGCCAGAGGGTTATAACCATTGTGTGAAGAACACACCGGGGGCGGGTGATTTAAATGCTCATGTGATTCACACCCAACATCTATGTGCTGGGTAGCTCTGTGCTAATGGCCAACGACGGGGCAGCAAATAGAGTGCTGACTCTTCCCTTTCCTACTCTCAGTTCTACAGAGACAGCAATTTACTCTGCATGCTCTGAAGGGCATGAGATCTGCCATCCTGTGATTGCAAGATGGCAACGTGACTGCAAGATGTAACCGGTCCTTGGGCAGAACAGGCTCACTGTTAAGAAAATGGAGCCAGGCCTGCCCTCCCAGCTGGGGCGGGAGAACAGCCTCCTAAGTATTGACCCCTGTTTTCTAAACAGGGAAAGTGAGGCTCACAGAATACATTTTCCTGAAATCACTTTGAGTTGGGAATCAAAGTCAGGCCAGCTTTGAAAGGTACCAGGGCTAGGGATTTTCCGTATCTCGGAGGAAATGACTGAGACCCACCTCGGAATGGAGGGAGTTCCACTAGGGGGATCTGGTCAGTTAGAATCCAGGCAGCAGCTGACTTCTGGAGTGTCAGATATTAAATTCCTTCCTCCTTCAATCTGTTGCGATATATTGTTTTAGTTGAAGCATATAAAGAAAATATAGCCTCATAAAGATATGTAATTGGAAAAGGGAAAATATTTTAAGAGTATTTTTTTTTTCAAATAGTTGTGGTTATTCTTCATTGGTACTACACGAAAACTCAATATATGGTAACTTTTTAAACATGAGTTGCAATGTGGAATCTGAAATCATATCAGTGTACTTTTCATACTCAGCTTCATTAAAATCCATTGGTCTGCCTTGTGGTTTTTTTTTTTTTTAAATGTTGAGCCTTCTTTTAATTTATTTATTTTTATTTTTGGCTGTGTTGGGTCTTCGTTTCTGTGCGAGGGCTTTCTCTACTTGCGGCAAGCGGGGGTCACTCTTCATCATGGTGCGCGGGCCTCTCACTATTGCGGCCTCTCTTGCTGCGGAGCACAGGCTCCAGACGCGCATGCTCAGTAGTTGTGGCTCACGGGCTTAGTGGCTCCACGGCATGTGGGATCTTCCCAGACCAGGGCTCGAACCCGTGTTCCCTGCATTAAGCAGGCAGATTCTCAACCACTGCGCCACCAGGGAAGTCCTGCCTCGTGTTTTGAATAGTTCTTTTACAGATTCATGTTTTGTAACATCACGCATTGGTCATTAGAGAAACGTTGGCTCACTGAGTTACACAGACCTTCCAGATGTTGACGCATCACATTATGGATACCCTCTGGAATTCCTTCCTGTATACTCAAGAGAGAATGAGAATGGGAAAAGACAAATAATATCTTAGTATTATTATGAAAATGGTTTTGACTTTGGGGATCCCCTGAAGGGTCTCAGTGACCCCCCCCAGAGGTTTACAGACTACTTGCAAGAACTACTGCTCTAGAATAAGGGACAAGTGATGACCACTGAGAAATCCAGGTGTGGGTGACTGAACTCCAACCCTCTGAAGGCAGGAAATACATGGGAAGCTGAAACTGAGACAGAAGCCCAGTCCCGTGGCTGGGAAAAAAACAGGTTAAGAGGGCTTGCCCAGGTGCTCAAGGGTCATCCCCCAGGGCTTCCCTGGTGGCGCAGTGGTTGAGAGTCCGCCTGCCGATGCAGGGGACACGGGTTTGTGCCCCGGTCCGGGAAGATCCCACATGCTGTGGAGCGGCTAGGCCCGTGAGCCATGGCCGCTGGGCCCGCGCATCCGGAGCCTGTGCTCCGCAACGGGAGAGGCCACAGCAGTGAGAGGCCCGCGTACCGCAAAAAAAAAAAAAAAAGAGGTCATCCCCCAGTGAGCAGCAAAAGGTAGTTGAGAAGCTGCAGAGGGGCCCACAAGGCAGGACCCAGGCACTGGACCCTATAGGCCAGAGAGTGCACTGAAGCCCCACTGAAGGCACTGAGTCACCACCGCCTTCCTCAGCTAGACAGTGCCAGGGAGCGGAAAGAAATGCCAGCTGGATGGAGCTGGGAGCAGAGGCCAGGGATGCAGTGTCTGAGATGCATGTTGAGGACGTGAATATATGAGAAAGAGCACCTTCTAATTCTAATTACCATCTCTTTTGGTGTTGGAGTCAAAATAAGAAGTGTCGAGAAAAAACAGAATCAAGCAATAAAGGATCACAAGAGGGAAACCTCCGCAGGAAGTGTCTCAAGTCTTCATTCTCCTGCCACACTCCTATGTCAGGTTCTCAGCACCATCTTCCTTAACTGGCCTCCGCTTTCAGGACTGGCCCCCCCAATCTAGCCCCAACCCTTCAGTCAGAGCTATGTTTCTACAACACAGATTTGAGCATCTTACTCCATGCTTAAAATCTTTAATCATTCCCTGCCATTTCTCACAGGTCAAGGGCAAATTCCTTAGGGAGGCACAGAAATCAGGCACCAGCTGCCCCTCCTGCCCTACCCACTCGTCCCTTCCTGTTCCACTGCTGAACCCTCTGTGCAGCCACCAGCACTTCCTGCCACCCCTCAAATACACCAGCCTCTTCCCTGCTTTTGGCCTTTGCACAAGTTCTTCCCAGGGCGTGGTGGACCTTGTCCTTCAACATCCGGCTCGGTTATTACTTCCTCTCCAATGGAATTTGGCACTTTCTCTACCTGTGTACCTTATGATCCATGTGTTTTTCAAGACGTGATAGCCATTAGTGTTGTTCTCTAGATGTTTCTGTTCTCCCCAAAGTCCCTTCTGGGTCCATGGTAGAATTGTACTTCCTGGTTCTCGTGTGGTTAGATGGAGCCTAGTAACTAATTCCAGCTCTGGACAATGAGTTCTGTGAGGAAGTGAGAGCTGGACGGAGAATTTAATCGCCAGTAAAAGGCCATCAGGGATCTCTTCCCTCTGACACTGCAATGGGTATTATCTGAGACGGGCCTGCTCCTTCAGCCTAGGTCCCCTAGAGATTCTGATGAGCAAAGAAAGCGCCTACCCTCGCCAACACCTCCTCAGTCTCCCTGCCAACTCATGATGTATCTATAGTGTATCTTCTGAGATTTGGGGATTATTTCTTTTTTAAAAAAAATTATTTATTTATTTATTTGGTTGTGTTTGGTCTTCGTTTCTGTGCGAGGGCTTTCTCCAGCCGCGGCAAGCGGTGGCCACTCTTCATCGCGATGTGCGGGCCTCTCACTATCGCGGCCCCTCTTGTTGTGGAGCACAGGCTCCAGACGCGCAGTCTCAGTAGTTGTGGCTCACGGGCCTAGTTGCTCCGCGGCGGCATGTGGGATCCTCCCGGACCGGGGCACGAACCCGCGTCCTCTGCATCGGCAGGCGGACTCTCAACCACTGTGCCACCAGGGAAGCCCTGGGGATTATTTCTTTTTTTTGCAGTACGCGGGCCTCTCACTGTTGTGGCCTCTCCCGTTGCAGAGCACAGGCTCCGGACGCGCAGGCTCAGCGGCCACGGCTCACGGGCCCAGCCGCTCCTAGGCATGTGGGATCCTCCCAGACCGGGGCACGAACCCGTGTCCCCTGCATCGGCATGTGGACTCTCAAACACTGCGCCACCAGGGAAGCCCTGGGGATTATTTCTTAATGCAGCATACCCTAGCCTAACTGACTGAGGTGGTGACCAGAAATGGCCAAGCCATAAGGCTACCCTGACTCTGAGTCTTAAACAGGGCTGACCCAATCAGACCCAACAGAAGTGCGTGTGGACCCCTCTGTCTCTTACCCCCACCCCGTCCTTCAGATATCTTGGACCCTTTCTATCTGGACTTGGCTCTGTCCTCGTTCTTTGCTCCATTTCTGTGTCTGCCCGATGCACAGACTTCTCGGCTCTGCCTCTCATTTCTAGTTTCTTTGACTTAATGGTGAATGTTTGCCTCCCTGGGTTTGCCCTTCAGTGCTCTCTAGCTGTTGTTTTCTCTTACTCCCTGTGATATGAAGGAACATGGTCCCCCAAAGATGTCCATGTCTTAATCCGCAAATTCTTACATGGCAAAAGAGGCTTTACAGATGTGGTTAAGGGAAAAACCTTGAAATGTGGAGATTAGCCTAGATCATCTGGGTGTGCCCCATCTGATTGCATGAGTCCTTAGAAGTGGAGAACCTTTCCCAGCTGAGTCAGAGAGGGAGATCTAACTGTGAAGAAGGGTTAGAGAGATACAACATTGCTGGCCTTGAGGACTGAAAAGGGGCCCCTGAGCCAAGGAGTATGGGTGTTCCCTGGAACCTGGAAAAGGCGTGGAAATAGACATTCATCGTAAGCCTCCAGGAAGTATACAGCCCTGCTGACACCTTGATTTTAGCTCGATGAGACCTGTGTTGTACCTCTGACCTACAGAACTATAAGATAATAAATCTGTGTTGTTTTAATCCACAAAGTTTGTGGTTGTCTGTTACAGCAGCAGTAGGGAGCTCATACATACATTACCACCCCCTTTCAGTCTGCTCTGGGAAGCTTTCCTATCTGACAGGGCCAAGGCCACAGGGACATTCCCCAACTTGTCCGTGAGGTTGGAGGAAATGGTAGAACCATGTTGTAAGTCAAAGTCCACCTTGACTGGGAAATTATGAGAGCAGGGTTGTGCACCATAGCACCGTGGTAAGAGCACAGCCTCTGGAGACTAGAAGGCCTGCCTTTGGCATACTGAATCTGTCTATTTACTGAGTTTATTCCTGAATCTCTGAAGTGCGAAGGTTTCATTTATTTTTCTAAATGATCTTCTCTGGCTTTTATTTCCCGTGAATGAGTTCTCCCAAGGCTCTGTCCATTTAACTGAGAAACAGAAAAGTAAAGGCCATAAGATTCAAGGTGCCTGCCACATCATTCTCTGCTCTGTTTCTGAGATGCCTATGGGACTGGAATTATAGGTGTCAAAGGAACAAGAACCAAAGCCAGCACAAAGATTGGGAGAAAGCCAGATGTGAGGTTTGAATGCTAACTCTGATGTGTCCTAGCTGTGTGACCTTGGACTAGTTGCTTAACTTTTCTGAGCCTCATGTCCTTCATTTATAAAATTTGGACAGTAATGCTTACTTGCAAGTTTGTTGTAAAGATTAGGCAAGATAATGTACATAATGCGCCCAATAGAGTACCTGGCATACAACAGGCACACAACCTACAGCATCTTGTAGGAGTGGAGCACAAAGGAACACAGGATGTGAATTTCATGTTGGTCAACCATTTAACCACTAGGGGGTGCTCAAGAACCCCCTTCACATCATCCCCAAGGAGGAGAAATTTAAATCTTTGTTAGGCTAAGAAAACAATAGTACATCATGCCAGGGGTAGAAGTCTTCAGGGGAAGGAATGGAAGAGGTTAACACTTCTTTGTCATTTGCTGATTCTCAGTTCTCTCACCGTTGGTGGGTCCTCTCTCTTCCCTTCTATATGGCTGGTGTAGTCAGATGAACCAAGGGCACTGGTGTGCTACAGCCAAGCCTAAAACTGCTAACTTTTCAGGAATTCTGCCAGCTGGCTCTGCCAGTCATAAATATACAAATTTTTTGTCTTCAAATATAGTGCCACGTATATGGGAAAAGAATCTAAAACAGCCATTATTAGATATTAAATTATATAAACTTACAAGTAAATAAACTGTATTAAGAACAAAGGTAATACTCAAAAACCATCATTTCCTAATTATTTTCTAGCATTTTACTATGAGCTATGCTCTTGAGTTATTCGTGTTTATTGCGTCTTTATGGCAGAAATCCTATCTAATGATGTGCTACCGCACACTTCTTCCCAACCCAATATTCAGTGATGTCATGTTGGTAGCCTGAAATCCTCCATGGTGGGCGTATTCACA
This sequence comes from Delphinapterus leucas, assembly GCF_059928025.1. Lineage (NCBI taxonomy): Eukaryota > Metazoa > Chordata > Mammalia > Artiodactyla > Monodontidae > Delphinapterus > Delphinapterus leucas. The sequence goes on from NC_143134.1 coordinate 99,229,774, forward strand.
CCACACAAATTGGCAAACACTGAACATCAGGGCTTGATTTATTGTTTTGCTGATTGTCTAGAGCGAGGGCAGCAAACTCCAGTCCAGGGGCCAAATGCAGCCCACTGCCTGTTTTGTACGGCCTACTGTGAGCTCACAGGTTAGCAGTGTGAGCTGCAGAGACCAAGCTGCACATCCCCCTCTGCCCTGGGTTGCCCCCTGCTCCCAGCACCTGCTTCCCTGGCTGGTGGCCATCCCTTGCCACTGCACAGGATCCATGCTGGTTGCCACCTACACACTAGAAACTCTGCTCTTGGCAAGTGTGCGTACCCAGCTGTAGAATCGCAGTCCAGGAGCTGGTGACTTAGCAAGTCCCTCTGCCTCTAGTTAGCTGCCCAGGTTAAGAGGGCCGGGCTCTCTAGAAGAGAAGGATGCACCAGGATCTGGGTGTCACTGGGACAGAGAGGAAAACGGACCTTGGCAGTCAACATGAGCTGCTGCCCTTCTCGTAGGCAAAGTCCTTTTGAAGAAGTGTGCTTCCTATACTGGAGGATGGTCTCTGGCTGGGAGAAATGTGGGGCTGGCAGCGATACCAGTTGGTTTCTCAAGCTCTGAGAGCAGCTCAGTCTAGCGAGCAAATAAATAATGATAATCCCGTTAGTGGGTCTCATAGGTTGGAGGCATGGAGGTAGCTGGCTGGATCCAAAAGTAGGGCATGAAGAGCTGGGCTAGCAAAAGGAAAAAGCTGTAAGGGAGTGTGAACACACACTTCTCCGTGGAGTTCTGCTCTGCATTAATTGGACCAGGCCCAGAGGTTCAAAGAGGAGCGCCATCTCGGAAGGAATGTTCTTTCCCTCTTTGGGGGATAGCACATTATGCTGGACTTTGGCCAAATCCTGGCTTGCCTCATCTCCCAGGATTAATTTTAATGGCCTCCCAGAAAGATTTCCATTCTCCACTTCTCGACACAAATGTGTGAGGGTTCCCAGCAGAGAAGTAGAAGCAGATGCCCTCCTTCCATCTGGCGAGTTATTGGCCAGGAAGACAAAAGGGGTGGGGACACATTCTTTATGAGTCTGAAAAGCCCAGGGTGAACTCCCGGACACTCCAAAAGGTGAGAATCTATGCTATCACATCTCAGATAAGGGAGTCATGTACTTCAGGTCTGTAATATGTTTCAGATTAGGCCACACTTGCCCATGTATTGCCACGCCTACCCAAACTGGAATAGAGGAATGAGCACAGACTCTAAAATCACGGGTTCAAATCCTACATCTGTCACTTAACATGAGACCCTATACAAACCACTTTGTATCTCAGAACCTCAATTTCTTCATCAGTAAACTGGGGTTAATTATAACTACCTGAGGGGCAAGCTGTGAAGATGAAATATATATGAAGCCCGATACACACAAGGCCCTCACCGAGTGGGACCTACGTGTGTTAGAGCTAGCAGACTCGCAAAAAGCCAACTGCTAAATATTCAGAAACCTTGCCAGCCAGTGGTTAAACCATTTGCAGCCTGAAACCATCCACAGCATTAGTGCTGACACCCCAGAAATCAGCAGGGCTTTTCTTTTTTCTGGAGATCCAGTTCACCAGCACACCATTGTTTTTATTATTATTTCCCTTCCTCTTCCTCATATCCTGGAAAGACCCCTGTGAGGTAGTATCATTACCCCCATTTTACAGATAAAAAAATGAGATTTAGGTTAAATGACTTGTCCAAAGTCAACAACAAGTCATAAATATACAAATTTTTTGTCTTCAAATATAGTGCCACGTATATGGGAAAAGAATCTAAAAAAGAGGGGATATATGTATATGTATCACTTTGCTGTATACTTGAAACTAACATTGTAAATCAACTATACTCCAATAAAAAGTTTCTTAAAAACTTAAAAATATATAGTGCCACCTCCACTCTACCAGAGTAGCCTAAGTAATTTTGAGTGCACACAGATCCTATCTTGGCTTCTGGTACCCCTTTTCCAGCCACTTCAGAGGAGATGTGACCTTTCAGGGCCCCCGCTCCCCCCTGGACAATTTGGTTTTATCGTCACATTAGAAAGCTGAAGCTCTGTGCCTCCCGCAGGAAGGTCCCACCTCGTCTTCAAGGTTTCCCATTTGTTAATTTCACTGTGTATTCATCACAGCATTTCTACAGCTACTTCACCCTCTATACAGCATCCTTAAGCTAAGTGGCTTCAAGGGCTCCAGAAACATTATCTCATTGTCCCCTTACATCCCAGTGGAAAGGGTTGGAGACTGGAGCCCTTATTTTACAACTGAGAAAAGTGACTTGGCCAAGGTCACCCGAGGAATTGGAGGCACTGGCAGCCTGGCTCTCCTTTCTCTCCAGCCTAGGCTGCCCCACCCACTAGCAAAGAGCAGAGGAGCAGCTGCAGCCTCTCTCCTGAAGGAAGAGAAAATGTCAAGGGCTATCAACACTCTAGCTGCAGGGCACAAACTCATTACCAGCTAGGGTTAAGGATGAAAAAAAAAATCCCCTACATGATGTACTACCATCCAATTAGGAGCTTCACCCAGGCTTGAAGCAGTTGACATTGTCCACAATCAAGATGCTAAACCCAGTCTGGATGAGGACATAGTTTGCATTCTCTGGCTGTGGGATGATACTGAAGTAGATCTGGGAAAAATAAATAAATAACATGGAGAGAGGTTCACACTGCCAGATTATTCAAGCCGACATTATTACTATCACGCCCAGTGATTAAGAAGAAAATACAGGCAGAGTCCCACTTGTCTAATTTGATTATCAGAGAGGCTTTGTGTTGATTACTAACGTCTGCTTGTAATTGGGGACAGAAAAGCAGTATCCAACCAGCTGAGAGCCAGGAAATCACACACAGGGACCTACGATCTGTGTAAATGAAATTTAATAATAAATGGGATGTGCTCCCAGATAAAGTAGTAAATAACAGGCAGAGAAAGAGGAGGTTCAGATTATATAGGTGGGAAGGGGATTGTGGCCAACCTGGCATATGTGGAGAAATGGACTGTGTTGAGAGGGGAAGATGGGCTCAGGGCAAGAGTAAAATGAAGGAGACAGAGAAATGAAAAAGAAGACAGTGAATTAGATACGAGATTATGGTGTTGGTCTCAGGAGAGGTGATTATAAGTACTGTTGGGGGCAGTATACAAGAAGGCTTCTGTGCGTAGAGAGAACAACGTGGCCAAATACGAAGGACCCCAGAGCCAAGCAGAGAAAGATTACGAGATGGGGGACAGCATCTGCGTGAAAACCACTGGTGAGCTGCATAGGAAAGCAGGGGCGGTCTCAGCATTCTCTCTGCCCCAGCGTGTTAGGAAAGACCCAAGGTGGCCCTGTAGGAGTACTGACTGGGCACCTGACTCCCGCGGTGGCCATGCCATCGCCTAAAGATACTGACAACATGTGCAACCTACATGCAAATAGAGCTGTAGAAGTGGTGCTGTTACTAGGCAACAAATGCTAGGCTTGAAGTCAGGAGCCCAGGCGCTGTTCCTCCTCATCTGTAAAATGGGGATAATAGTGTAGTTTGTACTTGGGGGCGGAAGGACAGGGGAAGAACACAATTTAAAGTAAGGGGAACGAGGGCTTCCCTGGTGGCGCAGTGGTTGAGAGTCCGCCTGCCGATGCAGGGGACACGGGTTCGTGCCCCGGTCCGGGAAGATCCCACATGTCGTGGAGCGGCTGGGCCCGTGAGCCATGGACACTGAGCCTGCGCGTCCGGAGTCTGTGCTCCACAACGGGAAAGGCCACAACAGTGAGAGGCCCGTGTACCGCAAAAAAAAAAAAAAAAAAAAAGGGGGAATGAGGTAGCCCTATAAAGACTAAAGTTGTAAAATCAGCATGTTACAGGTCACAGCAGAGATAGGCAATGTCACATTAAAGTAACAGAAAAGGCACTGAGGCAGAGCAAGAGCTTGACTAAAAGTGGTAAGACCTCCATAGAAGGAAACTGTGCAACCAAAGGGGGCTCGATGGGAAATGGAAGAAAACAAGAAGGACCAAGCTCAGTGCCTCTGCCAGTGAGTTCATATGATGCCTTACCACAGACCTAGAGAATTACGGTCCCATAAACAAGAGCACACCTACTGTCACCATCCTAGGATGAGGTTATGAAATTTCCCAACCATCTAACTCTATGCCTTGGTTCTGTGTTCAACAGCCAATCCTCAACTCAGCTTATTCTACTGGGGAACCACTCTGCTAATTTAGAGTTTCCCCTGAGTCAGCCCCAGGAGGATGTGCTGGCCTTCCTTGGACAGCAAGACCACTGTGTTCACTGAGCTTTTTCCAGGTGAGCAGATACAGAGGAACCCTGATCTCTGATGCAGCAGTGAGGTTCTGCTCTGCCAGGAATCTGCCAGGCTCCAAGGTATGGATTTGCACCAGACATTGTCCTTGCCTTTGAAGAAGCAGTTGATGGGAAAGCCAGGCATAGCAATAACAGAATGTGGGAAATGCTCCGGAGAGATCTGTAGTTAAATGACTCTGGGCCTCTGCATCCCTCAACTGTAAAATGGGGTTATGGCATAAATGAGTTTATATATGGAAAGCACTCCAAACAGTGCCAGGCACACAGCAAGTTCTCAGTAAATGTTGGCCATGAACAAATAATTACTGGACACAGTAGCATGCGTCTCCACTTCACTGTACCTACTGTCCTCTTGACTTCGTAAACTTTTATTGCTTAATGCCATTTTTACAGCTGTCACGTGCTTTCTCATTATTATTATGTGATTATCAGAATATAAGCAACATGCAAAAGAAAAAAAACAACTTTGTTCAAGACTGAAATAATCATTTATAAAGTAGGGAACAGAAAGATCTTCTAACACATTCACAAGTTATTTTAATACTTTCCAAATAAATGCCAAGGAAGGGAATGTTTATATATAGCATTCAAAACAGGCCCCTCCACTTTCTCGGTGAATATGCACCAGCTTGTCAATGTCCCCATTGTGCAGGGCCCAGAGCTGGATATAATTAAATCCTATTACCCAGGAAAACTTGCAGCATAGTTGGTCTGACACATTTAATGATTTGTTAACTCAATCTGCAAATGTAATTAGAATAACTCTGTGTCTGGGAGATGGGAGATGAATCTGAGGATATGGTGCCATGTCTGCCCTTAAAGAGCTTAAAATCCAATGGGTGGGCTCGATATGGAAATGGCTAAATATGGTCTCAGGCAGAAATAAATGAACACTAAGTAGACATTCAGCAGCTGGAAGCACCAGTCTCTGAACATTTTGAGGGCAAGGTTTTATCTGTGCCTCTTCATCTGTCATGAAAAGATGTCCTAGCACAGCAATTGGAAATCTGAACTCTGGGTATAAATCCCAGCCCAGGCTCTTGCCAATGGCATGATCTTGGTTGCGTGAGCTCGTTAACTTCTCTAAACCTCAGTTTCCTCATCTTTAAAATAAGGATCACAACAGTAACTATCTCACTGGGATAATATCTCTATTATCTCACAACAGTAGTAAATATCTCATTGGATTAAGGTTGGGATAATGGATCTAAAACATGTATCACAATACCTGCCACATAATAAATTAGTACTAATCTTTCTCTGCTCACTTCCCCTAACACCGAGCACCGAGCTAATCCATAGTAAGCACCACTAGTCAATTTTAAAGAATGAAAAATGCAGGATTGAAATAAAGAGTAAATGAATTATTTAATTAACAAGAGAAGTTATTGTGTGGGAATAAAGGTGGAAAAGTAATTATTCTTGCTTGGGGAAACAAGGTGGTTTCTTTGAAGATATGGCATTTGAGAGAGCCCTAAAGGCCGGACTCACAAGAGGCCTGAGCCTGCATGGTATGTTTGGAACAGGATAGATATGCAGAAAATGAGGTTGAAGCCTTGGTAGCAATCTAAGAATTGTGGAGCTTCTCTTTGGGGAAAGAAAGGCCAGTAGAGATTTTAGTGGAGGGGTTTGGTATAATATCTGTTTTCTAAAGTCATTCTGGCCACACACAAAGAATGAAGTCGTGGGGGACAAGAGCAGAAGTTTGGAAGAACAATGAAGACATCAGCACAATAGTTCAGGCAGAGATGGTGGGAGTCTGACTAGGGCAACAGCAGTGGGCGTGGAAATGAGGAGAAGGCATTTGAGAACGGATGGGATGTGGATGTAAGGGACAGCAGGGAGTAAATGAAGATTTGAGGTTTCTCACCTGGGTGACTGACATAGCCTTTATTATAGAAAGATTATTATTAAGTCATAGAGAGAAAATGGTGCATCATGTTCTCCCGAATCATGTAATCCTAGGTTACAATGGTGGATGAGACCAGGCCCCCAAATATTCACCATCTGCCACATCAATGTCACTCATCTGTGTCCTAATTCCAAAGCAGCTTCAGGACATATCTTATTCTTTGAAAGGTCAGACTTATACCGAGTTAAAGTCTGCTTTCCCATAATTTCCAACCTTTAGTCCTAGTTTGGCTTCTGGAATCACAGATCAAATTTGGACCTTCTTTTCTAAGACCATCTTTTGAATTCAGCTGGGTAAATAAGAATTCCACCTTCATTTTTCTAATTTTTCCATAAAAATAACATGAAGTATTTCGTCAAATATTTTGCTGCAATCAAAATACATTGTCTGCTTCTCTCTACCCTATTATTCTGTTAAACCTGTCCCCCCAACCCCTGCAAAATGTGGAGAGGGTCTAGTTATATAAGTGGTCACAAACCAGACACTAATGACCATCAAGTTTTGTACAGGTGCTCAAAAACTACTTATTTAAAAATCTAGCCTAGAATTTTCCCCAAGATCAGCAGGTTGGCTGCCTAATTTCAACTGCAATGGAAAAATGCCTCTGGAATCTCACAGAGCCACCACCAATCTAAGGAAAAGCATATGCTACTTTTGTGTCCTTGACCACACCAAGCCAGATCTACCCAGCATTCCTTTGTGTTTGCTGGTCGTTCTCATGACATGCTTTTTGTATGCTGGTTCTTTCTCATCACTTGAATTTCAGCTCAAATATCCCCTCCCCCAGGAAGGCTTTCCCTGACCACCTGATCTAGACTCACTCCACCCCTAGCACTTTCCCATTACCTGTTTTACTGTTGGTGTAGCCTTTTTAACTATCTGAAATGATTCTGTTCATTTGTTTGCTTGCTGTAAAACATAAGCCTCCCGAGAGGAGGGATGTTGCCTGTTACATGTTGTAGTCCCAGTACCAAGAAGGCTGCCAGCCCAGAGTCTGTGCTCTATAAGCTGAATAAGTGTGCGAGTGGTCACTGGCTTAAAATTCTAACTGCCCAGCCTCCAATCTTTTCAGCTTTCACAAACCCCAGGATGACGTTGTTGCTTTCTACCAGGGTTTCTGTCACATTCACTTTGCCAAGCAACTTTTCCTAGTTGGTCAGAATTAGGTCCAGGACAGAAGTTCCCCAAGCCTCTTCCGCTTCCGGCTGAAAGATGAAATTCTCAGCCAAGTCGAGCAAGGCAAAATGGATCAGATGCCCTGTGCGAGACTGAAGGGAGCTTCCAGCAGTTACTGCCCCCCGCACTGTTCTTCATATGGGGAGGTCTCATCCCCCAGCTGTCTCCTACCATCATACATGCTCCCCAGCCCCAAGAAGAGACTGGATCTTCTCCAGCATCGTCCAAGCAACTTCACCACGACTCACTGACCTCCTTCTCTTCCCTGACTCTGGTTCTTGATTCCCAGCTTTAATGACTGACGTTAGACCAGACCCTGATAGCAGATGACCACGGAGTTACAGTCAATGGATATCATTGGTTGCATGAGTCAGAAAACACTCCAGCTACACAAAATAAGAAGAGGAGTAATTAGAAGTCAGCAGGGAGTTTCATGGAACCCAAGAGTAGTAGGCAAGCTATTGTCCCTGTCTCTGTCCCGCCCCCTCTCTTCTTCTTCCACACAGCTGAGTCATGCTCCCCTTTGCTTAACAGCTGGCTTCCTCTCCTTGATCACGGTTTATGTGCTCTCCCAAAACTCTGACTTACATGTGCTATGGCTTTCCCTCTCTCAGATGGCAAACTTCATCTCAAGTCTATATGACCTTTCAGCTCATATACTCACCACTGAATGACTACAGCCTCTGGCCTGTTGGTTCAATTACTCAATAGAAAAAAACCTGAAAGGCCACTAGCCAGCCAATGAATTGTCTTGTTATTTGAGGTTTCTAATCTTTCGAGGGTAGGGAGTGGGACTTCCTAAGGGGGGGGTGGTGTAGGAAAGTGAAATATCTCAGAATATTCTAATATGCATAGCATGATATCGTTGCTAAAGTGACTGTTCCCTGCTTGGCTCTGCTTTGTCTCTCTGGATTGGGGCCCAGTTCAAACTTTTGCACCATCCTAGACCTGAACCCCTCTCCCCCTGCCCCCAAAAGTGGGCCCCATCTCTGCAGCATCAGCTGGATTTCTGACGCCTCTAGCATCAGCCAACATGCTGACACACCTGGGTGCTGACACCCACTACACTGGATGCAGTTGGCCTCAAGCATGGGTGGCACCACCACCACAAAGGGTTTTTGGAGAGGTGTAAGAGTGACTTTGGGTTGACCCAGTGGCTGGGGTCAGCTACCACCCTTTAGTGGGCAGAGGTCAGGGATCCTTAATTTCCTGCACCATGCAGGACAGTCCCTCCTAACAAAGACACGTCCTATCAAAATGTCAGCAGCGCCTCTATTGAGAAACACAAGTAGACTGACAAATCCATCTAATCAATCATCCATGTATATGTTCAGCATCTTTACTGCCCGCTACTATGCTAGTCTGGGAATACAAAGATAAATATATGATAGATTTATTTATTTATGTATGATAGACATAATCCTTGTTCTGGAGGCTCTCAAGCCTAAAGGAGAAGAGAGTCACATAAAAATAATACCAAATAGGAAAACAAAGGAAAACATTAATTCTAGATTAAAAAACAATCCCAACTGTATAAGAAAAGAAACATAATCATAGTACAATATTTGACTCAGCAGGGAGTGATATGTAATCAGAATAATGTAAACTCTAATTACTGATTTAACAAAAAAATGTGATGTAACCATTTTGGGAGGATGAAGGGAAAAGGAAGTGGGGTGGTGTTTGTATCAGAAAACCTAATCTTCATCCATTGTCAAAGGAAGTCAATAGATAATTCCAATAATCGCAGCATAGCTGTATAAGCACATTACTTAGGAATACGGAGGTAAATTCTAGAAGACATAAGTAGGAGAGCTGGGAAACAAGGTGGTAAGACAGAAGTCAGCTGTTGTTTGATAATAAACCTTTCAATATTATTTAAATTTTTATACATATATTATCCTTTAATGCAAAATTTAAAATTATTACAATACAGGCTATGCAATTATTATGAAGCCTATATTGGAGAAATGTACATGATGCTATGCATTTATTCTTTTTTTTTTTTTTTTTTTTTTTTTGCGGTACGCGGGCCTCTCACTGTTGTGGCCTCTCCTGTTGCGGAGCACAGGCTCCAGACGCGCAGGCTCAGCGGCCATGGCTCACGGGCCCAGCCGCTCTGTGGCATGTGGGATCTTCCCCCACCGGGGCACGAACCCGTGTCCCCTGCATCAGCAGGCGGACTCTCAACCACTGCGCCACCAGGGAAGCCCTATGCATTTATTCTTAATGTTATAATGTCTGTAATTGGTAAAGCCACGAAAAGGCTTTACTAGACTAAGTATGTAGGTCTGTGGGAATGCACCAGCAATACCCAGCGTATGACTAAGGCGTGCTTCAAATGCTCATATATATTTTCTTAGCACCTCTGTTGGAAGCTTCCCAATCAGCCCACCTGGGGTAGTAAGCAGAACCTCCAGAATCCCAGCATTGGCTGCCACTCAGGGTGTGGAGGAAAGAGAAAGCTATAATACATACTAGAGGGAGAGGAATTGGGAACCCAGGAGAAATTCAAGAGAGAGGGGGTGAGGAGAGAGAAGAGGCTGGGAAAGGAGACCCAAGAGGAAGCAGGTAAGGATATGAGTGTCTGTGAGGCCCCCAGCTGATTTCAGGGTTTTCCAGTTTTACCATTGTGATTGGTAATTTATCTGCCACTCCTCCTCCATCAGTAAGCTCCTGGCAGGCAAGGACCATACCTCAATAACATCTGAATCCCCTGCATCTAACAGGGGATCGTGCCTGTGCTCCCTAAATAGCAGAGTTATTGAGCATTTATTCCTGTTACCTGCTGTTCTAATATATGAGCATGCACATATAATAGAGATACTGTTTCTGTATATGAAAACATTTAGTCCTAACAGATGCTCAGTGAGGTAGGTATCATTAAACACATTTTACAGAGGAAGAAACTAAAGCACTTAGAGATTCAGGAACTCTGATGGAAAGGTGTTATTTCTTTCCATTTCACTGGTGAAAAAATCGAGCGTCAAAGAAGTGAATGGATTTTCCCAGCATCCTACAGCTGGTCAGTTGCAGAAGGAAAATTTGAGCCCAGGTCTATATGATGACCACACCTTCCAAGGTAGCCAGCCTCCTGGGCAACCTAGTGGCAATTCGGTCCAACTTTGCCAAGCTAATGCTGGGTGATCTCAATGCTGGTGATATTGGTTTTGGGGGTGCAGTTTTGGGGGATCTCCTCTCATCTGTGATTCAAAGAGTCTCTGGATGTTGGTGGAGGGATCACCTCAACATTTAAGATGTTTCTTCTAAATGCTGTACAGTTCTCTGGGCAGCCAAGGCAACCCCTGAACCTATGGAAGCCTGGTGTTCTGCACACTGGACCAGGTGTCAGCTACAAAACCAGCACAGTGGGCATTTCCCAATTCATGCAAATATGTTAAGCTAATGGTTAGAAATGTTTCAATTAAAATTTTTTTTTACCTATGTACTTTTCAGTGCTTGTCCATGTTAGAATCTAGTGTTGAATGATGTCTTATATACTTAGCTATTTTAAGTTTCATATATCAATATTTTATGGTGTTCCACAAACAGTCCCATTCAAGACAGATAATTCCAACCCCACTGCCTCTCCTGTCCATCTTTGCCTGCTCAGAGCTCAGGATAATAGTAGCTGTGAATGAGGAAAATGACTCACAGATTTTTTTTTTTAAAGGAGGGGGAAAAAGTCATTGTTATGTCCACCTTCCTTTCTAAGCCTAGCTCTTCCATTTGTACAATGGATCCCATCCCTTCCCATCTACTCGAGGACTTCACTTCTCTCCATCTAATGCCTATGTTTCAGGTCTTCTTTATACAAAAACTTATCAAAGGGTCTGTCAAGGCTCACTTTCACCTCTTCCCTTTCTCTCCTGAAGTCACTCGAATCAGGTTTTAGGTCCCATTATTCTTCTGGAAGAGCTCTTGCAAGGTCACCAGTGACTCCACATGGCAAACCCCGACAGTCAATCCTCAGTTCTCTTGTCAACTCTCAGCTCATTTCACCCCCTCTTCCTTGAAGCACTTTCTTCACCTGGTTTCTAGGCCATCACTCTCTTGTGGTTCTCTTCCAGCTGCTCCTATCACTCATTCTGGGTGTCCTTCACTTGCCCAGAATGGAAACTCCTTATGCCCCAGAGCTCAGTTCTTGGGATGTTTCTCTTTTGTATCTAATTTCACTCCCTGGATGATGACCTCATCCTACTCTGTGCTTTAAAATGCCACCTGTACTCTCGACAATTCTCAAATTTATAACTCCAATCTGGACCCCTCCCTGAAATCCAGACTTTTATCTACAACTGCCTTCTTGACATCTCCTCTTGGATGTCTAAATAACATCTTAGACCTAATGGGACCAAAACCAAACTCCTGGTTTCCCCAATTTAAAATTTCCCTCCCACGCGTTTGCCCATTTTGGAAATGGCAACTCCATTCTTCCAAGCAGCCAAACTTGGAGTCATGCTTGCCTCCTTCCAGCCCATCAGCCAATCCTGTGAGGCCTCCCTTCAAGATGTGCCCAACATTTTATCATATTCCCTGCGTCCACCCTGGTGGAGCCGCTCTCATCTCCACCTGGATTCCAGCAACAGACTCCTGCCTCTCTGCTTCCCCATGCTGCTTCTCATTCTGGTCTCCCCCACAAGCCAGAGCCATCCTGTTAAAATGTGTCCTTCATATACATATATAAATATATCCAGCATACCCTTCCTTTGCCCAATATCCTCTGCATGGTTTGCTCCATCAGTCCCTCAGATCTCTGTTCAAATGTCAGGTAATCAGAGAGCCCGTCCCTAAGCACCCTATTAAGAACACTAACCTCCACCTACCCACTGCACTCCCTGTCTCTCTTACCCAACTTCACACTTCTCCATCTCTCTCTCTCTCTCTCTCTCTCTATATATATATATACACACGCACGTGCACACACGCACACACATATTTATTTTGTTATATACTTATTTGTTATCTCCCCATGAGTCCCAACACGTTGCCTTTTATACTCACTACCTTATCCCTAACACCTAGAACAGGGCCAAACTCAAAGTAGGTCAATAAATACTTGTTGAATGAATGAATGACCTCAGTACAAGAAGTGCCAAAACAGAAGTGTGAACACAAAGCAGGGCAGGATCACCTGTCTGGAGAGGAAGAGGCAGTCAGAGCAGCCTCCTTGGATGAGACCATATGACATTGCTTGGCACAAGTTTGAGAAAGATTGTCCAATAAGAAAGTAGGAATTACGTTGAGGCTTGAACCTAATTCCAGTTCAAATGTCACTGTTTACAGGCATTCTTTTCTTTGGTAAAAAGTCAAGTGTGCCTCACGTCCAAACTCCTTTCACATAAAAGGGATCCTGCCTTTGGGCTTCTTCCCAGTGCCCAGCAGAAATGAAGGCTTATGGCTGTCAGCATGGGGCAACTTCACGGTCATGGTTCAACTACAGAGAGGATGGGCAATAAAGAAAACCGGCTCAGAGATTTTAAAGAGCATGTTTAGCCCAACCGGACTTGCAGGAGGTTTACCATTGCTGAGGATGTTTTGTTCTTCTGTTGGACTGGCTGCAACCAGTAATGCTCTGAGAGAAAGGAATAACCCCCATTCACAGAGGGGGCACTGCCTGGGCTCTGGAGAGAGCAGGTTAATCCCAGCAGCTGCCACTAGAGGTCCATTCACAGCTAAAAATAAGAAGAGGCATCAATCCTGCAGCCTTTTCAGGGCTCCTGCGGAGTTGCCTGCCAGAGGGTCTGCCCCCAGAGTATGTGGAGCTCACATCACAGCTTCCAGTCCTTCTGCTGTGGCTTTTTTTTTTATCCCCCAGAGACCTCATGTTGGGTCCTCTTCCCCCCAAAACTGTGGAAGGACAACCCCTTCAAAGTGCTGGCTGTCGCAAGCCCATGGCTTGAGGGTGGACAGATGAGGAGGTGGTTCCTTGTCACTAAATAAACATTGCTACATTCAGTAGTAGCACTGCAGTTACCCTAAGCAGGTCACCTTCCTGCTTCATGCAATAAGTATTTCTACAAAGATCTACCTAGGAATGGAGTCGTTTTCATACAGTAGAGATGAGTGCCCAGTCTGAAGGAATCCATCAAGAATCCTATGAGTAGTGAACTGACAACTCGAATAATATACCTGTTTGGTAGATTCATGCCTCAGTATGGCTTTATATGGTTCTCAGGTTCGTCTGTAGGTGAGTTAGAAGTAGCAGCCCTGTGGGTTTTAGAGTCCAGTTATCCTTTACTGGCAGATCCATTCTATATTTTTAATCGAAGTTAAATCTACACAACATAAAATTCACCATTGTAACCATTTTAAAGTGTACAATCAGCGCCTTCCATCACATTCACAGCACTGAACAGTCATCACTACTATCTAATTCCAGAACATGTTTATCACCCAGCAGAGAAACCTGTATCCATTAAGCAATCTCTACCCCCTACTTCCTTCAGCTCCCTGTAATCATTAATCTGCTTTCTGTCTCTATGGATTTAATCTATCATTTTATATAAGTGCATTTATATAAATGGGCATTTTATATAAGTGGCATCATACATTGTGTGGCTTTTTTGTGCCTGGCTTCTTTCACTTTGCATAAAGCTTTGAAGGTTGAGCCACGTTGTGGCAGGTATCAGTACTTCATTCCCCTGATGGCTGAATAATATCCCATTGTATGGATATGCCACATTTTGTTTACCTACTTACCAGCTGATGGACATTTGGGTTGTTTCCACCTACCTTTTACCTATTAAATAAATAGATAATATGAATAATGCTCCTATGGACATTGTTGTACAAGTCTTTGAACACCCCTTTTCAGCTCTCTTGGGGATACACCCGGGAGTGGGGTGATTGTGCACTTTCACGCTGAGCACGCACTCTCTACCAGGCATCGAAGTACAAAGAGGAATAAGATATGGTCCCTCCCTCCCCCAAGTAATCTCATTCCATGCTTTCTGCGTGCTGTTCATTTGTTCACCAAAGGTGTACCAGGCCCTGGAAGTACATCCATGAGCAAAACACATGAAGGTCCCAGTTCTCATGGCGCACACAGTTGGGTGAGCAGATAAGAATGAAGAAAAAAACCTGCAACCAATGATCAAATAAGATAATTTCAGATGACAGTGGAGGGCGATTTTAAGTAAACACTAATATTCAGTTGTCTACTAGGAAGTTCTCAATTGCCACAGAAACATTTAATAATTAGCATGTCCAAAACTGGGCTCAGCACCTTTATCCCATTCTCTCCCCACCTAACCTGTTTACCTTCCTAGTTTCCCTAACTCTGTTCTTGACCTATCTAACCAGTGATTCAAGCCACTGTCCTAGAGTCCTCCTCAACTCTCCCTTCTCCCAAATCCCCACATCTAAGAGGTCCCCAAGTCTTCCGTGCTCTCCCTTCCGTGTCTTGAGTCAGTCTTCCTTGCCCCATTACTCTCGCCACTGCCTGGTTCAGACTAGTATCATTGCTGGATTTTGCAAGGGCTTCCCATCTCTCACCTTTAATCAAGTCTTCACCTCAACGCCAAAATTATCTTTCTACTGTGCAAATCCAGTCCTGCCATCCTCCAATTTAAAATCTTCACTAGCCCCCCATTCCACTCAAGATGAAGTCCCAACTCCAGCCTGGCATAAAGAAACCTCCGGCGGCCAGACCCTGCCGACCCCTCCAGCCCTCTATCCTGCTGATCCTGGCATCACCTTCCCTCTAACAGAAATAAAATGCTCTGTTGTCTCCTAATGACACCACAGTTGCATGCTGTCCTCTCTGCCTAGACTATCCTTCCCCCTTGGACTTGACCTTCCATTCTCACCCACCTCATCCTCTTAGAAGCCTCCGCCTTCTTCCCTCCACCCCCACGAGACTGAATTAAATGCAGTCCTCTGTCCTCTCCAAGCTTAAGGTGATTAGCAATCACATTTACTTGCCTGCAAGGGCTGATTTTCCTGTAGAATGGGCACATGTCTGATACTTCTATATCCCTAAGGCTGAGCACTTTCTACAAGGTGTATGCTTAGACAAAGATGTTAGCCCCTCTGAGCCTCAAGTTCTCTTTTGCAAAAGGGAGTTACTACCCACCACAGATGACTCCTGTGAGGATTAAATGAGCAATGCTTTATAAAATAAATAAACAAGAAACAAACAAATTAAAAAACTGCCTAGAGGGCATCCCTGGTGGCGCAGTGGTTAAGAATCCGCCTGCTAATGGGTTCGAGCCCTGGTCCGGGAAGATCCCACATGCCGCGGAGCAACTAAGCCCGTGCGCCAGGACTACTGAGCCTGCGCTCTAGAGCCTGTGAGCCACAACTACTGAGCCCACGAGCCACAACTACTGAAGCCTGCACACCTAGAGCCTGTGCTCCGCAACAAGAGAAGCCACAACAATGAGAAGCCCGAGCACCGCAACGAAGAGTAGCCCCCACTTACCACAACTAGAGAAAGCCCGCACATAGCAACAAAGACCCAAGGCAGCCAAAAATAAATAAATAAATAAATAAATTTATTTATTTATTAAAAAAAAAAAAAAGAGTGTTGTTGATGATTTCCTGAAGCTGGAGGAATTCTGTTCTTCCAAGCCTCCTGTTCAACTTTTGGTCAGTCTTATGAGTGCATTACAGAGAAGAAATGTTAACCAAATTGCAAATTACTAAAAAGTCAGAGGGATAGCCAGGGATAGTACGATGGGTATTTTTCCTAACTGTCGAGAATGTTGAGTGAAAATGACTAAGGTGTTGTGAGTAAGGATAAATGAGTTTTCTCTTCAGATTCCAAAAACCAATTGCATACATGCCAGGCCAGGGTGCTCTTACTTAAGAACAACTCATGTGAACAGATGGGTAATGTGACTGCTAAAAACAATGTGAGCCAGTGTGAGCTTGGTGTTGCAAACTCAGGAAGTAACAGGCCCACTGTTCTTAGCTCCAAGAGGATGATGTTTGGAATGTGCGGGGCCACATCTGAAGAGGAACAATGGCCAACTGCAGAGTACCCTTGAATGGGCAATAAAAATAAAGAGGGGTGAAAATGCCAATAATGGAAAATAGACATCACCATTTATTTCCAAATAGTAGATGGAATCTCAGATGAGTCTAGGTCACATCGTTATACTAAAGGCCAGTTTTGCTCACAGTCCGTAAAAAGCAAGCACCTGAACACAGATAACATGAAGGGCCACTTTGGCTGGTCTAACAATGGCATCTCAGTCTTACCTGTAACCCACTGCCATTGCTTCTGTATTTGGGTGAAGTTAAATATGCATTGTTATTTTTTCCATTTAACTGAAAAAGTGGAAATCAACCTTACCGTCAGTTAGACTGTGATGTATAGTGTTTCTAACCAAACAGAGGCAAGGCCACACTGGAGCTGAAAAAATGACTTCCGAGAGATTGTTGCTTTCTTACCAGTGACATCTCTGGCCCCGTTTTGTTCTTTCTAATTCCTGAGCAAGGATTTCTGAAACGCCAATTTGCTGAATTTCCCCTCTTTCTAATAGCATCCAATACAAAGCTACTTCCTGTTTCTCTAGTCCTTCCTTAGAATCACCCACATCCTTTAACAAACCCCTCCAATGCTCTCTTACCAAGGCACCAAGAGCTCTCCCTTATGGCAGTAAACCTACATTTGTTTAACTATAGATATGCTCCCAAAGGTCTTTGACTGGTGGAATCCAATACAACAAATTTTTATTGAGAATCTATTATGTGTTACGTACTAGGTACTTGGTGATGAAGGAGAGTAAAGACTTGATTACAGACAAGAGAATAGAGGAATCTGGATCAATTCCAGAGCTACTGATGATAAGAAGAAAAAAGAGAAATTAGGAACTAAGCCAGAGTAGTAGAAATTGGACGAGCTATGTGCCAGGGCACCTAGCCTGCCCATCCTTCCTACCGCAGGTCCCTGTTACACAGACATAATTAGACTCTGTACCAAGTGGCACAAAATAAGGGTGGACACCAGCCCCCAATGGGACCTTATAGTCCAGGAGCCCATGACTTGTGTGGCCTTACTCAAAGAAGATATGTTAGACCAATTATATTCCTATTTCAGGATGTTGAGTTGAAATTCACATAGACCAACCTCAACTGACAATGAAAGTCAGAAGGATTATCAAGAGTTACCCTGCTGTAGAGGTAACTGGGTGACCAATATGGACCACCTGCTTCTGAAGGCAGGAAGAAACTGATCAGCAGACAGGTGAGACTAGAGGTTATGCACAGAAGGCAGCAGAGCTGTCTAAAGTGAGGCCATGAAGCCATCAAGAGATAGCCTTTTTGTGCAACAATATCCCCATTCAAATCCCCATGAAACCTGGAGGAACTTGGGTTCTTGTCCTGGATTCTCCTGAGCCTGTCTTTACCACTGATGCCCCTCTTGTTAAGCTAGCTCTTACTACTACAATTAGAGCACTAGCCAGGACAAGAAAGAAGGAGCAGGGGATCCTTAAACAACAGCCCAAGACTAGTAACCTCAAAAGCAAAAAGACAAAAGAAGGCAATCAGAGTTCACATGGTGCCTTCTGAGTTCAGCACGGGACCAGGTGAGGGGAGGAGCAGGTGATCAAGGCAAGAAGCAGGTTGCAGATGGGGCCAGTGACATGCCAAGTGGTACCACATCTGTGTTGCTGCCATTGCCTTGCCTGTCATGCCATGGCTTGGGAGTCAACTCCTTTAGGGAGCAACTCAAGTCTCTCCTCCCCACTCCTCCCAGACTCTGTCAACAACTCCTCCTCTCAGTGGACTTTGCTCGAGCTGCGTTTACATTTGTGTGAGCATTTGACTGTTTACCTCCCTCAGCAGATTGGAAGCAACCGGAGGGCAAGAAACAGGCTCGGCTTGTTTACCTCCCTATTCCTGAGGCCTAGTACAGGCCCTGGCACAAAACAGGTGTTCAGTACACATGTGTGTACACAACCAAATGATGAATGGCCCGCTAGGGAGTGTATTCATCACAGCTCTCCAGAGAAACAGACCAGTAGGAAAGATAGATAGGTAGCTAGATAGATAAATAGATGCATATATATACACATGTGAATATAATACATATGTATAGTATACTATATATATGAATATATATAAAAGAGATTTATTACAAGTAATCATCTCACATGATAATGCAGTCTGACAAGTCCCAAGATCTGCAGGGTGAATTTCCAAGCTGGAGACCCTGGAGAGTTGATGGTTTACCTCCAGTATGAAGCCTGGCAGGCTCAAGATCTAGGAAGAGCCATTGTTTCAGTTCAAGCCCAAAGGCAGGAAGAAAGCCAATGATGTCGCTGTTTGAAAGAAGTTAAGCAAGAAGAATTGTCTCATATTCAAGGGAGAGTCAGTCTTTTTGTTCTGTTCGAGGCTTCAACTGATTGGATAAGGCCCATCCACATTACAAAGGGCAATCTGCTTTAGTCAGTCTATGGATATGAATGTGAATCTCATCCAAAAACACCCTTGCAGATAATGTTTGATCAAATATCTAGCGGCTCCATGGCCCAGTCAGATTGACACATAAAATTAACCATGGGAAAGGTGGAGCTGGGGAGATTGGAGGGGAAAAGGAATTTGTCTTGCTGGGTTTGTATTTAAGTAAAATTTTATTGTAATTAGGCAAATCATTTTTGTTTTTTGGGTTTTTTTGAAAGGACTTTAGGAGCTGTCCCAACTTTGCCTGGGCTCACCCCTTATCTCTTTCCTGGAAGGAGACAGGAAAGAACAGGAACAGGATAAACTCCATCAATTCTGGTTCAGCACATGATTCTCCTCATGGGACACTGAATACTGTGATTGCTGCTGGGCTTCCATTGGCTCACTCAGATAAAAGGAGGGGTGGAGAGACCACTGGGAGTCAAGCCACCACGCCCTCAAAATTCTGAACCACAGAAATCTGGGTCCCTGGGCATTCCTAGGTATGGTCATTGCTAACCCTGATACTGTTGTTTCACATAAGACTAAATGTTTTCATAAACAAAGTGTTTTGCTATTTCAAGAACTCAAAGACTCTGGCCTGCCAGCTTAGAAAGCCACTATCCTAATTCCACCCCTGGTAAGATGCTCACGTTCTTTGTGCTTGGGACAAGACTGTGGCACGCTCCTGCCACCTGGTGGCAACAGTTGTGCAAGCTGAGAGTTGTGCAAAGGCTTCAACCTTGAAGTTCTGATTTGGCCAAAACACAAGACAGAAAGGGCATGCTATGGGACTCACATTAGTGAAACAGAATTATGGGTTAACAGAACAATAAGCATGGGAGAAAAATTAGTGATTACTGAGTTCAACCACCACAATTTCCAGATGAGGAAACTAAGGCTTAAAGATACTTTGTGACTCACTCAAAGATACATAGGCAATAAGTGACCAGAGCCACCTCATCATCAATAATCAAGTGTCATTTCCCCTCCAACTCAACATTGGAAAATAATTATTTCTTTATTTAAGGCAACTAAAGACTTGATTAATTAGCAGAATGGTGAGCAATTAAGCGTACAGTTGACTCTTGAATAACACAGGTTTGAGCTGCGCAAGTCCACCTACATGCAGATTGTTTTCAATAAATACACTGGAAAACTTTTTGGAGATCTGCGACAACTTGAAAAAACTCACAGACAAACCACGTAGCCTTAGAAATATCGAAAAAATTAAGAAAAAGTTAAGTATGTCACGAATGCGTAAAACATATGTAGATACTAATCTATCCTTACATAAGCGTAAAGGGAGTGATATTTAATATAAAATTAATAATGTGCTAGTTTTCTTATAACTTTGCTTTCAAGTAATTACATTACCGTACAATATGCCTCTCTGGTAATTAAAGAAACTGCATATCAGCCTATCATCACAGGTAAGTCGTTTTTTTAAAATGTAACAGTGTTTCCAATAGTGTATTATGAATATGACTGTAATACTGTAGGCCATAAAACCTTATAATGATTCATCCATTAGAGCAAAGGCTTAGCTACCATGAAGCAATCATATCAACTGCACTAGGCTACCATAAAGCAGTCATATCGCTGCTTCTTCATTATCAGTGCCTGAATCGTTACATCTGTACATAAATATCAATTTCTTTTTCATATTATCTTTTCATTTTTGATGTCAAGTGTTAGCCATACATACAAGATCTGCAGCGTTTTGTATGCTATAAGACAGTATTGATGTCCGTACTGACAGTTGATTCATCTTATTAGGAGACAACATAAACTTATGGTACTGGTAAATACAGTACAGTGCTGTAAGCGTATTTTCTCTTCCTTACGATGCTCTTAACAACACTTTCTTTTCTCTAGCTTACTTTATTGTAAGAGTACAGTATATAAGACATATAACATACAAAATATGTAACTTAACTGTGTATGTTATCAGTCAACATACACAGTAGTTGAGTTTTTAGTAGTTGAGTTTTGAGGAAGTCAAAAGCTACACGTGGATTTTCAACTGTGTGTGGGGTTGGTGCTCCTGACCCCATGTTGTTCAAGGGTCAACTGTAATTACAAAGCAAACAAAGGGGACAAACATCTACTCTGATACCTCTTCTGTAATGAGCACAGTCTTTGTAAAAAAAGACTGTCTTTTCAGAAGTGACAAAATTCTGCCAGGGCTGAATTCTGTGCTTGCTCTTTCAGTTCAAAGGAACAGAGATGGATGTGTATCAGCAAAATCAAGTGAATGATCACTTCCCTCTATAGTAATGGGATATTATTTTTATGTTTATGCTTTTGTTCATAAAATATGTATTAAATATTGCTGTGTTGTGCTAGGTGCTGGGGATACAAGGAGAAGAAAAACAAATGAGATTTCTGCTCTCCTGGAGCTCACTGTCTGGTGGAGAAGGACAAGTTAATACTCAAGTGCCATGGAAGGTGGTAACAAGGATGCTGCACATGTGCTTAGGGAAGAGGAGCTAGGACTGGAGGAGGCAGCTGTCAGCAGAAACAGAATCTACGAGAGCCACTGGTCCTGGAGAGGGAGCTGAATTCCAAGCATGGTCAATGCCAGAGTGGCCAAGAGGAACTATAAAATGGTGGCGCTGCCAAAGCTGAAGAGTCAGGTGAGAGTGGGCGTCAAGTAGAAGATCCATATATCCATATGGTCCATTATACCTGCTTGGCTATGCGGAGCTTACCTCTGGAATGCCAGGCGCTGGATGTGGTTGCCACCAGAAACAGAAGGAAGGGCAGAGGGATACAGTAACAGAGGGTGGACCACTGAATCCCAGGCCAGGGAAGCCTCGCAGACTGGGCCAAGGGATGGAGATTATTAATACGTATCTTGCCTCTGTCAGGATTGGCCCAGGGACCAGCATGAGGCTGAGCCAGCAGGGAGGGGGGGCAGGCAGCACAGGTGGCTTCTGTGGTGAGGATGCCCCCAGGGGTCAGATGGAAGCTCTGACCGTAATGCTAATTCATTTCTCTGTGGGTTTCTGTTCAGATAAATGTCGGTCTCTTGCGGGTTTAGTTTAAACCTATTGGCTGTGTGGGGTCAAAGCTCTACGTCCTTGATTTCTTTTAATTTCTAAGTCCCTGATCACCTGAGTTTAAAGGAAGAGATGGTCAAGGTCTTGGCTGTTGGGAAGACACCATAATGCTTTAGAGAGCAGTTGGGAAAACGCTACTAGTTTCCCCAGAGCTGAGGTACATTCCAGCCTGTACTATCATTCTGTACTATTCAAAATGCAACATCAGACTGTGAGGTTTTAGGGCGGGTAGTGAGCCTCTGACCTTTAACATGTCTAATCCAACCTCTCCTTGGGAAAAATATTGACTCTTCCAGGTGGAAAGCGGGCTTGGAGCAAAGAAAGATGGAAGATGGAGCTTGGTAGATTCATGGTGTCATGATGCCTTGTCCGTTTATTGGGTTGGGACACCCTGAGGAACTTTCCACACCCCAAATCTACCCGGGGACATTCAGCTGGACCCTCTGAAGTGAACTTTGGCCTAACTGGCAAGAATTTTGCTTCCACTAGTGCTTGGCCACACACCAACCCTGAGACTCTGAGATAGTTCTCACTCCCTGACTCAATTTCCTCAACTACTCTTGCTATAGTTTCCAACACTAAGAAGAAAAACCAGTGTTGTGGCCAAAAATGAAAACACCATGCTAGATATTAAATGTCGTCCAGGAGACACTAATTTAATGGCCCCAAAGTGGGTTCATGCCTCCGAGAGGATTTTACTTCCTGGCCTTGGAGAAGCTAAGTGCTGCCTTCTACTTCTGCTCTGCATTCGAAAAGTCATAAATAGTTGACTGTGTTAAGCCCTGTTTTAAAACCTCCCCAGAGCATCTAAAAGTAGCCTCTGGCGGCTCCATGCATGTTTCCTCAGGTCTTCCTCTTAGTCTTTCAATATTGGTGGCGACCATTTACTGTTACTGCCACACACAGACTTGCAGAGACAAGAGCAGCTAGGCTGGAAGGCAGAGAGGCCGTGTGTCAGGAGGGCCCCTTGAGAGGTGGAACCTAGCACTGATCTGCTACATACATCCCGGGATGAGAGATGTCACCTCTTCTTGCCTTGGTTTCCCTGCTAGCAAAAGGAGAGTGGTGGGGGAGTCTCTCTCTCTCCGGGGTGCAGCAAGAATCACCCTTGAGTGGGAAGTGTCAGCAGATTCTTCAGCAAAGCGAGGCCTGCCAGCAGCCAAATGCTCTTACGACCAGCCAAGTCCATGCTTGTTAAGTGCCCTTGCAGTGCGCGTCACTCCTGTCGTTTCCTATCTTCAGGCCAGAGTGGGGCTCTCCTGCCAGTTTTCCAGCCCCGGGGCATGACCCGAGGCTGAATGTCCATCATAAGCTCCATGGACAAGGGACAGGAACAGCCAAGCCCAACTCAGCCACCTGCCTGTTCTTTGCATCCATGCCTCTGTTTTCTTTACACTTAACTCCAACAGTAAAGACCACCTCTCTCTGACTCTCAGCCCACCTCCTTCAGGGACGCACCCCCTGCAAACAGACCACCAGCTCAGAGCACTCCTGTCTACCCAGAAGGAAGGGTAGGACAGCACATCCTAGGTGGTCTCTGTGGCCTCTGTCTTCTCTCCAAACACTCCCAACAATGCACAGTGATGAGCTGCGTCTCGGGCCCCCTGACACCCCTTAACCTGGAAAAAATCAGGCAGATATTTCGCGACAGCAATCAGCTCCCAGACACATCGAACCGTAATGTGATTATGCCATTTACCAAAATGCAAAGAGAGATACTTGAGGTGTTTCTGATTAGGGATGACATTACCCCTCTAATGGGCCACCGCATTAATCAAAGCTGTTGCTATGACAATGGCGATGGTGGGGAAATAACCCCAGCTTGATTCAGGGCTTACCAAATACCACCAAGGAAGAGGTCAGCTTTTGTGAGGGACACAGCAGAAGAACTGCTTCTTCCTGCTCGAGCAGGGCTTTTTATTGAAATCACACCAGTAACCAGAAAGAGAGGCCTCTGTTTTCTTCCACTGCATTGGGGTTTTCTGGTTCCACTGCTCAAGATGACTGGATAGCACTGTCCTGCGAGGAACTGGGGGAGGAGGTGTTGGTGGGGAGGAACCGAAGGCTGATTTGTGGGGCTGTCAGAGCCTTCTGGTTTCGAGAGCTGTGTGTTAATTGCTGGTGGCCCCCTGGGAATCATGTGGGGCATGAGACCCTGGGGGCAGCGGGAGAGATGACCTGTGGAAAAGCCCAGCTTGTCCCGTGGCGTGAACACTTAGCTCATGCCGCTGTCTCCATCCCAGAGCCTCTGAGGCGTTTGGCAGACACAAGCCCGCCCTACACACCCTGGGACAAGACAGATGGAAGAACAGAGGCGGGAATGAAATGGATCTGACGGGCCCCGGGGGGAAACGCCTTGGCCTCTGCTCCGTGCTGCAGGGAACCCAGGAACTGCAGGCGAGACCAGGGCTCTCAGGAGGCTGGCTCTGGCTCGTTAGCGGTAAACTACTCCACCAACCCAAGTTGGCCCTCTCTCAGGCGCAGACTTGCCCGGAAAGGGAGCCTGTGAGGTTGGCGACATGGCACGGCCTCTCCCCCACCACAGGGACGGGACATCGGAGCGGACGCAGGAAATCTGATTTACAGTCCAGGTCCTTCTAGAATTGTTTCTGAGCCTTGGTTTTCCCATCTTCAGAGTGAGGACAGTGAAATCTACTCTGCTGTCCTTACGGGGAGTAAAGGTTCAAATCACTTCATTTGGGGAAAGTGACTTGTAAACTCTAAGAGCACAGATCTTCAAACTTGGCTGCATTTTGGAGCCACCCAGGGAGTTTTATAAAGTCCTGTTGCCTGGGTCCCAGTGCCAGATGTGCTGGTTTCACTGGTCTGCGGGGTGGCCAGGGCATGGGGACTTTTCAAGGCTCTCACATGCAGCCAAGGTTGAGAACCGTTGCTCTCAAGTGTTGTGAGGTGCTGTACCCCCCTTTTTTGAGCCTCATTTCCAAAACTAACTTATACTTTTAATGAGGATAAGAATTTTTTTAATAAAAGGATCTTGTGAGGATAAAAGTAGAAAATGTATATGGGAGTGCATAAGGTGGTACATACCAGATTCCTAATTAAGGCTCCAGACCCTCATTAGAGGCTGCTGTCTCTATTTCAGGGGAAAGAGCTTGTCCCCAGAGCTGAGACCCCAGACGACACGTTGCCCCTTAGCTGTGCCACTGCATACACGTCGCTGGATCACGAGGAACATTTGCGACACCTGAAGCCTTTCACACGGTTGATCTCAATTATAGCAATAATCCGACAAGGTGGCTCGGACTGTTGTTACCACCCTCTGAAGCCACATCATAGGTGATTCAGGCAGTCAGTGATGGAGCTGGGATTGTAGTCCAAATTTGTCTTGTTCAGAAACTGGAGTTCTTTCTACGACCTTCTTGGTTAGAACTGACCTGAGCCAATTTTGTCATTCAGCGCGTACACGCACGAGGTCTCTGGGCTGCAGGTCTCTATGTTATAATGAAAGCAGTGTCGGGTAGAATTGTGCCACCTAGACTCTCATTTATTAGCAAGCAGGGGCAAAAACAGGCATGTGGCTTACTCTGTGAACTCAATGATATCCCGAATCAAGGTCCTTTTAGGTGCCCCAGCAGAGCCTTGCACAAAAGCTTTGCTCAGGGCAGAGGTGACATTTTTTAGCACCAAGATCCAGCTAAACTTGCAGTCAGGTCATGAGAAAAAAAAAAAATCTCTGATAATCAGTCTAACGAACATGGGATCCATTTGGAGTCCTAAGCTCACAGCACTGTTCTACTTAACTAACATACCGACCAGAAGGCTACCAGGACATTTCCAACCCGGAGTTGCCAGAGGTCTTTCCCAATGGCTGTGAGGAAGGAGGAGGGGTTAGATTATTCACTGAGCCACAACCAAACATGCTGGGCGCTGTATCAGCCTCCTGGAGCTGCTGAAACAAAGTACCACAAACTAGGTGGCTAAAAACCATAGAACTTTATTCCCTCACAGTTCTGGATGCCAGAAGTCAAAAATCAAGATGTCAGCAGGGCCACACTCCCTTAAAAGGTTCTAGGGAAGGTCTCCTAGCAGCTGGTGGATGCCAGCAATCCTTGGTGATCCTTGGCTTATAGCTGCACCGCTCTAACCTCTACCTCTGCTATCACATGGCCATCTTCTCTGTGTGTTTCTGTGTCTCTGTGTGTCCTTTCTTCTTCTGATAAGGACACTAGTCATATGAATTAGAGACCCACCCTAATACAGTATGACCTCAACTAATTACATCAGCAAAGACTTTATTTTCAAATAAAGTCACATTCTGAGGTTCCAGGTGGACATGAATTTGGTGGGGGGCGGCAGAAACTATTCAACCCAGTACAAGCACCTACACTGTGCCAAGTGCTGTGGAGAGAGAAGATAAAGGGGACTAAACTTACCCTGCACTTGGGTTGCTCACTCTCCAGCGATGGAGACCAGCAGGTGTGTGAGCACCCTGAGGGTGGTAAACATGTTGCTGGCGTGGCACGATGGAGGTGTCGCACCCAGCTTAACAGGGTCATGGAGGCAACCTGCAGGCTGACTTTGGAAGGTCTGGCAGGAGGCACCAGGTAGAGGAGGATGGGAGGGCAGCAGACAGAGGGAAGGACATGTAGATCCAAGGGACTGGTCATAGAGGGAACAGGGCTGGTTCACGGAGACAGGAATGTGGGATCCGAGATAGGCAAGAGGGACAGATGAAGCCAAACTGTTGGATAGGGGCAAGTCAGGAAGGTCCCATGTGCTAGTCTAAGAGAGCTGGGATTTGATCCTATGGAGCTCAGGGAGACACTGGCATCTTTTAATCAAGGAAGGAATGTAGTCATATTTGCATGTTAGAACAATCACTCTGGAGCAATGAAAAGGATCCACTGGAAAGGTTAAGATTAGAAATGGGAAGTCTACGCAAAAGAGAAGGAATGATAAGTTTCTGGCATATGGCAGCAACCATGGGGGTAGAGAGAAGAGAACTGATTTAATGTTTATTCAGAAGAGGGAATCGGCAGAACTTCTCGATAGATGGAATGCTGGATGCTGGGTGTGAAAAAGGAGTTGGTAATGACATCCACGGTGCTCTTTTTGGTTTTTTGTTTCATTTTAATTTCAGTTATTGGGGTCATCCATGAACTCTCTGGGAATGAGCCAAGGACAGAAGCCTAGCGACTTCAATATTTAAGAAGCAGGAGGAGAAAAACCAGCTAGGAAAGGATTCAGAGAACAAAATAGTCAAGTGACAGGAACTTCCTGCGCTTCTGCCACATGCCATGTACGATGTCGGATGGCACGGAACTTAATAATACTCAGAGCAGGCTTTTGAGCACCCCACAGCCTGGAGGGGAAATAATGGGTTACAAGTGCTTACAAATGGGCAGAGGGTGAGATTGAGATTCCTCTCTCTCACTGCCAAGGGCAAGTTAAAGGAAGGTGGTTTGGCTATAACTTAGGCCAGGGATGGAAAACACTTTTTTTTAAAGCAAAATAAGGCCGTGACATGAGTCTATAAGAGAGTATGTCAGTAGGAGAAATATTAATTTCTTGTAAAAAATTAAGACGAGCAGGAGTTAAGCCTTTTCTGTTGTTTAACCCAATAAAAGCAGTGCGAGTTTTCAAGATGGTTATGTTATAGTGAGAAATAATTTCTTTTATAAAGCTGCAGCCAGCCGGGTTCAGAAGGAAGGGAAGAAGTCCACGCAGGGTAAAACGTGCTTGGTTTCCGATACTGCAGGAGAGAACCAATCACAGCTTGGAAAGGAAAACCCTTGTCGAGTCTCCCCTTCAATCCCCACCCTCACCCCTGTATTAGCTTCCTAGGGCTGCCAACAAACGACCACAATCTCGGTGGCTTCAAATAACAGAAATCCACTCTCTCACTGTTCTGGAGCCCAGAAGTTAGAAATCAATGCAATGGCAGAGCTGTACTCCTCTGGAGTCTCTGGGGGGAGGGGGGTGGGGGGGTCCGTTCCTTGCCTCTTCCTGCTTCTGGTAGCTATTGGTGTCACCTGATGTTCCTTGATGTGTAGCTGCATAACCCCAATCTCCATCCTCACACGGCCGTCTTCCTGTGTTTCTCCATACATCCTCCTCTTCTGTCTGTCTGATGTCCCTCTGCCTTACTCTTATAAGGACAGCTATCATTGGGTTAAGCTTGCCCCTCCCCCCAGGCAATCCAGGATGATCTCATCTCAAGATCCTTAAGTTATAACTACATCTGAAAGAACTTTTTTTCCCAAATAAGGCCATATTCACAGGTTCCACGGATTAGAACTTGGACCTATCTTTTTGGGGGTCACGATTCAACCCACTACACTTCTATTAATATAATCCAAGCACATTTCCCCCTCCTGTGTGTTGTGAGGGGCAAGGAAAGCAACCTGACTCTGACAAAGAGCCCACCCTCTCTCAGCCCCAGCTGTATAGCAGCATAAAAGCCATTGATAGGGCCTCCATGTATGGTTGTCCAATGTGTGCACTGCACAAAAGCCCTTGGCTAGGGGGTACTGAAATACAGCCCACTCTCTGCAGGTCAAACCATGTGCCTTGTCAGTACTGCACCCACTGGAAGAAAGGGACACCTTTTTCCTTCCGGGCAAAGGGACTGCCTACATCCCAAGCATTGTGCCCGGCTCAAACGTGGCTCCTTTTTCTGATTTGAACAAAAGTGCTACCTGGGCTAGAGGAGAACCTGGCCATTGCCATTCATTAACTCAACTGTGTTTGCCAGTGGCCAATTAGAAGTGATGGTACAAGCTAATGATGGAAATTTCTCGGGACCACGTAAAATGTGCCAGACATCAGGAAAGATGGAAAAGGGACTGATTATTTCTTTAGGAAGCAGCACGGTGAAGAGGGAAGCAAGGAGGATCATTGCAACAAGTCGTGAGTTAAAGGGAGAGATTTGCTAGAAGCGGAGGGAAGGTCCACAGCCTGGATAGCCTCCATGTGAGCACACCCTCATCCTCACCCCAACCTCCTAGGCAGCGAGGCTTCATCCCTTCTGTGATAGGAGGGGGCAATGCAGCCAGACTGAGACCTGCTCTCCAAACCCACCTACCCCTGCCCCACTCTCTGTAAGATGTTGAAGTAATCACCAGAACCCCCTGCTTGGTAAAGACCTGCTTGAATGTTCACTGAGAGCCAATATGCCTTCGCTTTGAAGAAAGCTGAGTGCTCTGGTATCTGAGCCAGATGGAGAAAGGCAGTGGCGTCCTCATCGTGGCCAACTGTGTGTCCAGCAGCAGATAGCCTTGGGCAATGATCCCCCAACTCAGACTGCCCAGAGACCAAGCCACCACCCACCCTACAGGAGAAGGGGACAGGGAAAAGGAAGCTTCTCCTTCTGGTGACACTGTAATCCTTTAGGTGTGTACAACCCAAAAATCTTTCTATATCCACTATTTTATTGGAGCCTCACAACAATGTCCCATGACGAGCCAATTTTATAGATTTGGAAACTGAGTTTCAGAGATATGGTAGTCTTTCTCAGAGGCAGGGCTCCCTACTCCTGGTCGGGTTTTGCATTCACAGTAGTGATTTTCTGCTTCCCGTCTTTCTGCACAAGACATGTTGAGAATCTGAAGGCTGGGCTCTAATCTAGACCCCCCTTGTAGAGGTCTCAGAGCATGTCGCTTAACCCAGCAGGAGCGTTTACTCTGTAAATAAAAAGGAATAACAATAATCTTCCCCATGATGTCACTGTGGACTAGCCAATAAAAAAGATTAAAAAGCAATTGCCAACAATTGAAATCAAATACATAAGAGTAAATAGCTATGTCTGACTAACTTCCATGGGAATTTAGATATAATTAGAAAACAAAAAAAGACCAATCCCTAGATATTCATGAGAGTTAGAGGGAGTCATTAGTGAGATGGAGAGAAAAGTTGATTTTCTTGATAGTTTTATTAATAAGAAAAAGTATATATATGTGTATTGTTTGTCAAAAAATGAGATTTTCAGGAGTATATGGCAAATTAATCATTAAGACTCTCATGGCTCAAACCCACTTAATATGTTCTCTGTGGTGTGTGTACGACAAATCTGTAAAAATTACATTACAGTGACTATTAAATGATTCATCAGGGTCACTTCCCCAGTAGATTTAGAATCTGGTGCTTATTCATGCTTCCCCTTTGGTAAGCTTTATTACCTCAACTGTGTTTGCCAGTGGCTAATTAGAGGTGATGGTACAAGCTAATTGCTAAAATTTTTCAGAAACATGCAAAGTATTTATTTTGGGAGGAGGGGGAAATTACAGTTCCATCTTTGGCAGCAGAGGGATGCATTGTGGTTTTAACAAATGGTGTGGCCGCTGGTCCTAAGGAGTTCAGGATCAGTTTAATATGCAGAGTGATTGGCTGACAGTGTGGACCCAGGAGCTGAGATGCTATTGTTGCTCCAGATACCCCAGAACACGCAGGCTATAGTGGGCTCATGCTTTGTGTGGCTTTAAATTCCCATGGCTTGGATTTGGTCCCTGAGGACTTTTTCTCTCTTGTAACCCTTAACCATAGCAGGATGGGGAAAACCATGGGGGTGGCAAATTGAACCGGGTTCATCTGGGATGTCAAGAGATTGGTGAGACCAGCACAGATGGGCTCCAGGTGATAAGAAAAAGTGCAATCTGTAGGTAAAGAGTAGACTTCAAAGAACAGAGGATAGTTATTTGACAGAACACAAAGACGAGGGATTCAGGAGAGGCAATGCTTAGAAATTCAGGAAGGTAACCCTGGGAAGTCTGACAACCAATAACCAAGGCTTGTACCCTAGAATGGGGGTCATGATTGAGACTGGCCCCTAGGGAAGAAGAAGGTAGAAGGTGGGGGAAGAGAAGAATCAAGGTTGGTCTCAAACACAAAGAGTACCCTAGCAGTAAGAGAGATGATGCTGAGTCCTTGAGAACAGAAGTTGGATAACTCACTCTTGATCCGGACAGCTACCTTTACAGCAACCTATACTTCATGATATTTTGTTGGGTTGAGCAGCATCCAATGCCCTCAGCATCCATTCCCACTCCTGGTGCGCCTTCCCATTCAGAGGAGGCTGGAAATAGACATTACAGATCCATGGCTCGCTTGCAGCTAGGGTTTGCCATACAAATTAGGTTCTGCCAATTCGATGCGCTCATGCCAGATTGGAGTGGGGGAAGTGAAGTGCAGACCAGTTGCCTGCTGTCTTTACTGCTTCTCCAGGCAAGAAAGATCATGGGGATATACAACTGTGGCAGCCCTGAGAATGCACTTCCCACTTCTCCACTGTGGGACTGGCATCCATCCACCCAGCACCCTGCTGCTGTGCTCTGAAATCAACCATCACATTGTCACATTCATCCCCGAAAGCCACACTTCCCGTGGGCTGGGAATTATCTCATTTTATTTAATTCTCACAATGAAGCAGGTCTTCTTACTACTAGCCCCGTTTTGCATTTAAGGACATTGAACTTAAAGAGATTATGTAATTTCCGTAAAGTCACAAGGCTAGTGAAGGGCAGGTTCTCCTGCCAGATTTATTATGCATGTACCATGTACCACAGGCCAAGCTAGAGCCAACAGACAGGTTATTTCACACGCTCTTCACTGTAAAGGCATTGCCAGAACCAGGAGTTCAGCAGGGGTGGGCTTGGCTTAAATGGCTCTGATTAAGAAAGCTTCATTGTTGCATTTGTCAATGTTGTTGTCATATCTATAATAATTAGGATTCTAGATAAAATACGGGACACCCAGTTAAATTTGAATTTCAGATAAACAATGAATAATTTTTTAGCATAAGTATTCCCAAGACAATATCTGAACACATTTAGACTAAAAAAATGATTTGTTGTTTATCTGAAATTCAGATTTACCTAGGTGTCCAGTGTTTTTGTTTGTCAAATCTAATGAGTCTAACAATTAACAAACCCCTTCCAAACAGAGGGAATGTTGTCCAAAGCCACGATGCAAAATTAATTTCTAAGCATTGCCTAAGGAGCAAAGCCAGGAATTCTTAGAAGAAAGATAACAATAACAACAATAGCTGATTTATTGGACACCTTTCTACCTGGCAATAACTTTCCTAAGGCCTTTCATATAATAACTCACTCTAACCTCACAATGAGCAATGTGGCAGGCGTTACCATCATTCCTCTCTCACATACAACTGAGACAGAGAGAAGCCTGCCCAACGACAGCTGGCCAGCAAGCCGAAGGGCTGGAACTCCAGCCATGGTGGTTGGTCAGTTCCCGATCCTGGGTGCTTAACCACTACCCATTCGCATAGTCAGCAAGGCTCAATTTACCAAATTAGACAAGGAATATCCAACTCAGGTTGACACAAATGTTATAGATTCCCTTGTCATTTGTTCTTTTCCAATTACCCCCAATCTAGGCTTCATCTCCCTAACTGGCGTCATACCCATTCTCTCCTGGTGTGGCAGCAATCTAACCAGAGCCTGTATTTTTAAACTACAATTCTCTTTTTAAAAAGTATCGTATGTTTACCTTTTGAAATTCTGAAATACAAAAAAGAAGAGGGAAAACTTTTTTATAGAAAGTATAAAGAAAGTTAAAAGCAACTTTATTTCCATTTTTTAACATGCTATATAAAGTCTTCTTGGCTTCCTTTAGACACATATATGTTCTTCTAATTTGTTTTTTTAGACAATATCTGAATCATACCATATACAGTTTTGTGGCTTCAATGAACATTGAACATTGTGAACATCTCCTCTTTCCCACAAGTGGTCTTTGAGAATGCTATGGACTGAATTCTATCCCCCCAACATTCGTATGTTGATGCCCTAACCCCCAATGTGACTTATTTGGAGTAAAGAAGTAATTAAGGTCAAATGAGGTTGTAAAGTGGGGCCTGAATCCAATGGGATTTGTGCATTTATAAGAAGAGACCCCAGAGAGCTGGCTCCCTCTCTCTGCCTTGTGAGGACACAGCAAGAAGGCAGCCATCTGCAAACCAAGGAGAGAGCCCTCACCAGAAATTGACCCCGCTAGATCTTGATCTGGGACCTCTAGCTTCCAAAAGTGTGAGGAAATAAATGTCTGTTGTTTAAGCCACATAGTCCTTGGTATTTTGTTATGGCAGCCTGAGCTAATACAGAGAAAATGGGTTTTTCAGAACTATAATACTCTATCTGATGGATATACAAAAATTTATTCAACAAATTTCCTTATGCTAATCCTGTAAACTGTTTCCAAATTTGCACTTTTCACAAGTAACACATATTATAAGTAATCTTTCCAGCCTCTTCACCTTAGGAAAAATTTCTAGAGGCAGAGTTAGTGGCAGGGTGATAGACTGTCTCAGTTTGCCCTGGACTGTCCTGTTTTTGCACAGACAGCCTCACATCCAGGGAAACCCCTGAGTTCTGGCAAATCAGGACAGTTGGTCACTATACCCTTGGGTCAATAGCAATGTACTTTCCAAAGCCTTCTGACATGTACTGTTGGATCACCCACCAGACATGTGCTAATTTCCACATCTGCCATATAAGAGGTTTCCCTTCTGAGGTATAGAACCTTATCTGTAATTTACATTAACATGCTTCAGCATAGATAGGAGAAACATGGAGTATAAATTAAAAGTAGTCTATACCCTAGAAACGGTTAATTAATATGTGAAGTACCCTAATCATGAATCCATATTGCAGAGGTAGCTGGTTAGCATTTGAAAGACCCTAATCAGGAGCCCGCACTCCAACTCCAGTGCCTGCTACAAGCACCGTGACAAGTGCTTGCTTTAAATACCACTATCTGAAGCTGCATATTGAGCTTGTTAATTAGCATAAGGAATATTAGAAATAATGTTTCATCAGTGAAATGCAAGCTGTTCAAGAATCATTCTGCCTTAAATTTACAGATATTTTGAAAAATCTGGTATCAAAAACCAGCAACCTTGGGAGTAATACTTTACACCTTTGGAGTGATACCCTAGGTCAAGAACTCCATTTGATCCCATCAGCCTTACATTTATTAGAGGATCACAGAGGTTTGGAAATGGGGTGCCTTTTGGGGTTATCACAGTGATTAAGGGGTAGTGGATGGGGAGGATGGCTAGCAGAATTCAGCACCTGGGTCCAGGGTTGCTAAATATCCTACAATGCCCAGGAAAGTCCAACACCCAAAATGCCAGGGATGCTGGAGAAGTTTAGCTAATGAGCAGAACCTTGTGGCATTTTTGCCTCAAAGTGAACCTTCTAGGTTGGAGAACCCCAAGGACAGAGGGTCCACACTTCAGTGGGCTTACAAAGCAGATTGACCAGTCTCTGTGTCTGTTTTCCGTTACCGTTTTGGGTTTTTTTTTGTTTGTTTCTTTATTATTTTGTTGTTGTTACATGTGGTTGAATTTGGTCCAAGACTTGCTAGTATTGTAACACATCACCTAGAAGTGAGGTTTAGAGGAGGAGACCTACTGACTTCACTGACCCCTAATCATTGGAAACCATGAACATTCAACAAAAAAGAAGCTACTCATGGTGGACAGGCAAATCAGCCAAGGTCAGGTCACAAAAACGGGTATCTTTAATGTCTGCTTTAACATGTCAGTATCCCTTTTAGTGCTCTTAAATACCAAGAAAAATGAAATGCAATGAAAATAAAGCTGGTAAGTTCCTCTGTTTTATTTAAAACAATGCATAAGGCATAATTGTCTGATGCTACTGTTTACTGAAAAATATGCCAGATGAATGTGACAGTGTGCATATGTGCATTCTCCTTGGTAAATCCAGTTATACATGTGCCCATCTTGTTTAACTGATGGCCCAGATTTAAATTCAGTCTTCAAGCAAGCAGAGTGAAGCTCAGAAGCAATGCCACTGCTGGTAGGTAAGAGCCCCACAAAGAGAGGTCTTCCCCACCACCACTACCGCCACCAAAGACAGCCAGCAGAGGCTTATGTGGATGAGGGCAAATCCCCTATGACAGTGAATCTCAGATCCAATAGGGAATCCAAATCCACTGGAGGGCTCCTTAAAACACAGATCACTGGGTCCCATGCGCAGAGATACTGATTCAGGAGGGCTGAGAATCTGCATTTCTAACAAGCTCCCAGACGCTGCTGATGCTCCTGGTCCTGGGACTACACTTTGAGAACCATGGCTCTGGTCCTCAGCCTTAGCTGTACATTAGAACCAGCTTTTAAACCAATCAAGACTCAGCCACACCCCAAGAGGACTGTGTCAGAATCTTGGGGGTGAGGCCCTGGCCCCAGGATTTTCTTTAGCCTTCCTTAGGGAATTCCAGAGTAAAGCCAAGGTTGGAAACTACATTTCTAGAAGGAGGAAAGAGTCAAGCTATATCCAGCTTGGAAGTCCCAAGCTCGATATCAGCAGTAATAATAATAACAATAGATGCTCTTTATTACCTCTGACTGTATGCCAAGTTCTGTCCTAGGCCTCCTTTAAGCATTTTAATTAATCTGTACAATAACCCTATGAAATTGGTATCTTTGACGTTTTTCGTAACAGATGAAACTCAGACTCTGAGAGGCCAAGCAGCTGACCAAGGAAATAAGTGGTGCATTCAAACCCAGGAGGATGTGATTTCAAAATCCGTCTTTCTTAACGACCACATAATGCTTCCTCCTGTCATCCAATCCAAGGGGTAGGTGGAAGCCAGAGCGAACATGAAGGATTAAAAAGGGGAAAAGGGAATTCCCTGGCGGTCCAGTGGTTAGGACTCCGTGCTTTCACTGCCGAGGGCCCGGGTTCAGTCCCTAGTTGGGGAACTAAGATCCCGCAAGCCAGGCAAATAAAAAGCGGTGGGTGGGAAAGGGAACAAACCTAAGAGGACTTGAGAAAAGGAGAAATGAGCAAACAAGAGGAGGCTGGGGCAGTTCTAGAGGTGCTGCCAATGCCTAGGACGCCACCTTTGGTCATCCTCTTATAGACCGCAGACAGATGGGGTCCATTCGAAGGGCCTCAGTGCACAGGATGTAAAGGAACAATGACGGGATGGTGATCTTTACACCCCGACATCCCACGTTCCAGGTCAGGTAGAGACATCTACAGAGTTGCTGCCATAGTCAGCAGGAGAAAATCCAGGTGACCTCGTTCCCTGCCCACAAGGAGGATGAGGACTTCACGTAGCCTGAGTAGGGGTGCGGGAGGCAGACATGGGTTCATGACTTTAAAGGAGGTCTGGGATGAAAGGACGTGAACTGGGTCTGGGAGCCTTCGGGAGAGAAGGGGAGTTGGCATCTGGAGACTGCCGGATTCCCCTGATGCCCAGAGCCTGGGAGCCTTCAGGGAGCTAAAGTGGCCCCTGAGAAACATGGGCAGTGCCCCTCGAATCACACGAGTGGGAGGGCCTCGGAAGCTTTTCTCCTCGTGAGGCCCCCACGTTCCGCTGCCTGCAGTTTTCATGCATCTTCCATCACAACGGACCTGCACCTGGTTGCAGTTCTAACTGGAACTGGAAATGTTTATGATAGCAGTGCTCAGGCCCCTCACCTATAGATTATGATTTAATTGGTCTGGGGTTAGGTCCAAGCATCTTTTTTTTTTTTTAATGTTCCCCAGGTAATTCTAATGGGCAGCCATGTTCTAAGATAGCCATAATTTACTTTAAAATACCTCAGCACAGACAGTGTGGTGTTATTACATTTTTGGATTAAGCCAGTAGTTCTTGACCTGGGCTGCGTGCTGAAGTCACCTGGGCATCTTTAAAAGCACCAGTGCCTGGATGCCACCTCCAGCGAGTCTGATATACTTGGTCTGCAGGTGCAGCATCAGCAACAATGGTTTTAAAATTTCCTCCAGGTGACACCAATAGGTGGTCAAGGATGAGAACCACTGGATCAAGTTCTAGCCCAGAAACTGATAGTATACTGAAGTGTGCAAAGTTCGGGGGTGGTCAAATGGCATTCTAATCCAGATACTCATTCTTCAAGAGTAGCCTATCTCAATCAAAAACAAGTGCTTTGGGCTTCCCTGGTGGCGCAGTGGTTGAGAGTCCACCTGCTGATGCAGGGGACACGGGTTCGAGCCCTGGTCTGGGAAGATCCCACATGCTGTGGAGCGGCTGGGCCCGTGAGCCATGGCCGCTGAGCCTGCACGTCCGGAGCCTGTGCTCCACAACAGGAGAGGCCGCGGCAGTGAGAGGCCCACGTACCACACACACACAAAAAAAGTGCTTTGCAAATTAGCATACTGGACATCAAAAATGAGTTTTATGAAATAACGTGAGTATTACAAATCGGCTCTCACTGGTGAAATTATAGTTATAGAATATATATGTATTGACTAATAATATTTTAGAGACACTTTGCATGAATAGGGTAGGGGAATCCAGTGAGGCCGATAACCTTTAATTTTAGGGATATTATATTAGGGATATTACGTTAGGCATATATTAGGGATATATTTCCCTGAGCTAAATCTCTTAAGTGGTTCCATGTTCAGCAATGAATTCTCAAAGATTCTGCCTAATGCCAGCTGTATGGGTGACAGGAGCACTGCCTTTACATCAAATGAACCTTTGATGCAAAGTGTTGATTGAGCACCTAAGAGCAGACTTCCTTAAGCTTACAGAACAGATCATATGATTTTGGTGGCGGGGCGGGGGGTGTAATAGCTTGCTTATAAGCATTTAGTTAGTAAATGTATGTACATCTAGCAGAATTTGCATATGTCCAACGCATCAAATTGTATACATTAAATGTGTGCAGATATGTGCAGTTTTTTGTACATCAATTATACCTGAATAAGGCTGTAAAAAATTATCATATAAAGACCTTTCCACTCCCTTCCAAAAAATTAATTAGTTAACTAACATTGCCATATCTTAAAAAAACCCAAATGTATTAGTGAAGTTGAAGAAGTATCTAACTCACCCACCCACTCCAGGGCAGCCCTGATGGCTGTCAGCTCAGAGCTAGCCTGGCTCTAACAGGAAACCCGTGCTGTTCTCCTGCTGAACACAAACAGGGCCACTCTGACTGTGATGGGTGAGACAAAAAAAAAAAAAAAAAAAAGGCCACTCTGGAACCGTGTCTGAGCACAAAGATAGGAGTGC
Source organism: Delphinapterus leucas (assembly GCF_059928025.1). Taxonomy (NCBI): domain Eukaryota; kingdom Metazoa; phylum Chordata; class Mammalia; order Artiodactyla; family Monodontidae; genus Delphinapterus; species Delphinapterus leucas. The sequence continues at coordinate 99,267,612 of NC_143134.1, forward strand.
CGTCCAAACCACAAAAATGGCCAAGCATCCCGCTTTCCCCGCTAATGGAGTGACTGGGGCCTCTTCATCCATTCCGGCTTTAGCCCACTATGTTCTTCTCACCTCAGAGATAAAACTTACTAGGCTACTCAACCACAGAATAGTCCCTCCTTCTTTCTGATAGCACCCAAACCAGAGCAAAACCGTGCTTCTTGAACTCTCGCCCAAATCACCCAACATAAACCCAGATTCTAGGACAAGCCCTTCCATAACCTCCTTACTGAGACCCTCCAAGATTCCCCATTTTGTTCTGTCCCTCTTGTTGCAATGAACCAAATGCATTCTTTTTCTATTCTATGTTACTGCATAATAAATCACCATAAATTTAGAGGCTTAAAAATAGGAGAGATGTATTATTTCATAGTTTCCCCGGGACAGGAGTCCGGATGGTTAGCTGGGTCCTCTTCTCAGGCTCTCACAAGGCTGAAATCAAGTTGTCAGCTGGGGCTACATTCTCACCTGCAGCTTGGGGGTTTGCCAAGCTCATTCAGATTGTTAGCAGAATTTGGTTCCTCCTAGTTGCAGGACTGAGGTCCTGTTGTTCTTGTTGGCTATTGGCTGCTGACCTGGGGTCATTTTCAGCTTTGAGAGGTCACTCCCACATCTTAGCCACATGGGTCCCCTCCATAGGCAGTTCACAACATGATTGTGATGCTGTATGAGCTCCCTGATGTTTTACCTTCTCTGATGAGTTCACCTGATTAGATCAGGCCCACCCAGGATAATCTGTCTTTTGACTCATTAGTAACCTAATCATGGGAGTGACATTCCAACATATGTACAGGTCCCACTTAGATGGAGGGGGGAGTAGAGGGGAGGGGGAATGATACAGGGCTTATCCACCAGGGAGCAGGAATCTTGGGGGGGCATCTACCTATCACACCAAGAAACACTTTTCAGCTCTCATTTTCTATCAAAATGAGCCTAAGACTTGTGCACAATCAGACTACATCAAGTCACTTCATAACACCAGGATGGGAGACCATGGGTCAGACTTGCCAGGAGACTTTATTGAGCTGCATCCAAACAGTCTGGGTGAATCATTCCCCTTTTTCAATGGCAGAGACATTGAAAGCCTCTTCCACCAAAGGCAGATAGAGCGTGATACCCAAGGGAGTAAAAAGAAGCCTATTTGCTCAGTGACCTAGTCACCAAATTTCAACTGCTTTTTAAATGATGTATTCCCAAACTATACCAACTTTACCCATTTACTTAAGTTAACCCTAAAGAATATTCTTCTTGAGTATATTCAACAAATATTAATATTTTCTGTTAGATATAAGAATGAAAAGCCCTTCTCCCCTTCTATTAGAAGCAAAGAATACTTGCTAAGTGAGCAAATAAATGGTATTTTCATTATCTACAATTTTGAGCACCTCCTGCCCCATGAGTCCAATTTAAATTATCCCTTTGGCAGAAAATATCAGAATGGTTGGGGACCCGGAATTCACATCCAATTGAAGTATCTCTATGAACTACGACAGGTTGATTTTCCCGAGGAGGTGTCCCTATGACCCCAATTATCCTTTAATTTGTGTGAATTCTCCAATTATCTTCTTTTAGGCTTTTACTCAAATTATCAGGATTATTCATTTATTCATCTTTCGAATAAATATGTTTTGAGTGCCAACTATATGCTAGGTTCTCAGTCTGGAGATCCAGCAGTGGACCATAGAAATGTCCTCCCTCATGGAGTTTTCAATACAGCAGAGACACAGATGTTCAACAAAAAATCCAAAAATTAATATGTAATTACAAATTCTGATGACTATTAGGAAGGAAAAGAATAAGAAAAAACCATGTGCTTCTGAGAGTTACAGTAAATTTGAAGTGAAAATTGTGAGTTTGGACATTTTCTCTTTTCTCCTATCTCTACAAAGATTGTTTAGGAAATATGCCCAATAAAATAAAATCACTATCACAAAGAGATGCCTGCACTTCCGTGTTCATTGCAGCATTATTCACAATTGCCAAGACATGGAAACAACCTAGGCGTCCATCAATGGATAAATGGATAAATAAAATGTCACACACACACACACACACACACACGCACACACACGAATATTACTCAGCCATGAAAAAGAAGGAAATTCTGCCATTTGCAACAACATGGATGGACCTTAAGGGCATTATGCTAAGTGAGATAAGTCAGACAAAGACAAATACTGTATGATCTCACTTATATGTGGAATTTTAAAAAGCCAAACTCATAGAAACACAATAGAGTGGTGGTTGCCAGGGCTGGGGGGTGCTCAAAATGGGGAGATGTCTGTCAAAGGGTACAAACTTCCAGTTACAAGATGAGTAAGTTTTGGCAATGTAATGCATAACATGGTGACTATACCTAACAATACTGTATTATATACTTAAAAGTTGCTAAGAGGAGATCTTAAATGTTCTCACCACACACACACACACACGCACACACACACACACACACACACACAAATTATGTGAGTTTATAGATGTGTTAAGTAACCTAATTGTAGTAACCATTTTGCAATATATAAGTGTATCAAATCGTCACATTGTATACCTTAAACTTACAACATGTTATGTGTCAGTTATACCTCAATAAAGCTGGAAAAAACGGAAGAGACATCCACCTTTCTGGGAAATGCAAAGGATAGTTTGGAATGTCCTTTACCCAGGGGTTAAGGGATCCACTTGATCAAGTTTATTTCAGAGATAAAAAAACAGGTCAGCTGTGTGACCATGACTTTCCACTCACCTCATTTCAACTGGAAAAGCTAGAGCTCCATCAATTCAAAGGTCTCCACTCCTAATATTACTTGCTCCATCAATCTTTGTTTAAAGTCAGCTAAACAAGAAGCACTTTTCCCACTTATGGACCAAAAGGGTAAAGAAATCTACTCTGCTTATACTTAATGCCCACTAAAATTGTGTATGAGAATCAGGAATACCTCCTGTTTAAATATTTACCAAACACAGATTAATCTTAGGTCTTAAATTGAACAATATAATTTAGTTCAGTTTCATTCACTCTAAAATAAGGATTCTCCACTGTAATTATCCAGGTAAAGTCAGTTACTCTCTAAAACCTTCCTTGATTCCCCCAGGCACAGTTATTAATAGTTACGTCCTTCTCTGTGCTCCTGCAAGACTTCCATTACAGCTCATTTTTGCATTGTACCGTAAATAACTTGAGGTCTTTGAAATTATTTTTCTGGCTTTTTTACTCAACTGAGGCCCTTGAGGAAAACAACTTGGTCTTATTCGTTCATGTATCCTTGGTACCTAGCAGAGTGCCAAGGTCATAGTGATAAAACTCAATAAAAGTTTGAGTGAATAAACAAAAGGCATTGCACAAATCTAATTTTATTATAACAAGTGGAGAAGGGTGACAGCTGACTCTTGACTTGGACCCTGAATGAAGAGACAGCCATGCAAAGATCTAGGCAGGAATAGCATTCATGAAAGAATCGCCAGTGCCAAGGTCATGAGGGGAGGAAAAAAAGATATGGGAAGAAGGCTACTGGGAGAGCGAAAGAGAGTAGAGGAGATAAGGTTAGAGGAGAGGGGCAAAGGCTGAACAATGAGGTCCTCCTAGGTCAGGATAAGAAGTTTGCATAGTGTGCTACGTACAAGGGAATTCACTTTCAGCAGAATTACATGATATAATTTATATTCTTAAAAGATCATTCTGGCTATTGTTTGGAGAATGGACTATAGGGGGTGCATGTTTGGGAGCAGGGAAACCCTAGAGGCCTACTGCAGAAGTTCAGGCAAGAGAAGATGGTGCCCGCGCACTGCATCCCGAGCTGCCCCTTGATCACCGGCTTCCCAGCTTTGCTGCTCTCCTCCCTCCTCCCACCCTCTGGCCGATCTGAGTCTGGAAACAATTGCAAAGGATTATTGTGTTGGGGTTTTATATAATATGGAGTGAAGTGTAGAGCACAAAAAAAAAAAAAAGAAGAAAAAGAGAAGATGGTGCCCAGTTCTAGAGTAGAAGCCATTGAGGTGGACAGAAGTAGCTGGATTTAAGGCATGTTTTGGATGTAGAGGCAACCGGACTTGATAATTTGGATACGGGAAGGGCTGCTGTTTCACTGCTAAGTCCCTAGAGAGCCCACCCAGTGACAAAAATATTGAAATATTCTATACTAGTTGGTAAACAGTCACTGCCAAAAGCCCCCAAGTGGTGCCCCACTTCAACACCCTAACACCCTCAGACTTCCCCTAAAACCAAAAACTAAAATATCAATGCCTGGCATGGTAGAGACCCCCTTGGACAGCTCTACTGCCTGACTCTGTTCTGATTGGTGGGTCCCATGCCACACTGTTTGCTAAAAATCACAATTGGATTCAAAAGACGGGGAAAAGAGAGGAATGGAGATCTCCTAGGCTTTTGGCTTGAGCTGTTGGATGGATGCATTGCCATTGGCTGACTGTGGAGGGATAGGAGATGAATAAGTCTGGTGGGAGGAAAACGATGATTCTGTTCAATTTTATTACTTATTAAACTTCCAAGTGGAAAGGACTAAAGGCCAAGTGAAAATTCCCAGTCACTATGTACACCACAAACTTCAATGCAACAAAACTCTAGAATGATCAAACTTTGAAATAATCTTGAGGATTATTTTATTGTGAATAAATCTATAATGCTCTGGATTCCATTAAAACCTTGAAGGACCTCCAAGCCTTTTATAAATCCAGGCTCTTATGACCCATTTGGCTGACCAGTGGTAGGCTGAATAGTGGCCACCCAAAGACACAAGGTCCTTGACCCTGGTACCTGTAAATACTGCCTTATTTAGAAAAAGGGTTTCTATGGATGTGATTAGGCTAAGTATCTTGAGACGGGTAGATCATCTTGGATTATCCTAAATGCAATCACATGTACTATGGACTGAACTGTATACCCCTAAAATTCATATGTTGAAGCCCCAGCCTCCAATGTGACTATATTTGGAGACAGGACTTTTAAGAGGTAATTAAGGTTAAATGAGGTCATGAGGGTGGGGCCCTAATCTGAGAGGACTGGTGGCCTTATAAAAGAGGAAGAGCTTTCTCTCCCTACCCCCCAAAAATGTGATGACACAGAGAGAAGGTGGCTGTCTGCAGGCCAGAAAGAGAACTCTAACCAGGAACAAAATTGGCCATCACCTTAATTTTGCACTTTCCAGCCTCCAAAACTATGAGACATACATTTCTGTTGTTTAAGCCACACAGCCTATGATATTTTGTATGGCAGCCCAAGCAGACTAATACAGTATGTATTCATATAAGAGGGAAGCAGAGAAAGATTAGAAACAGACCAAAGAAGACAAGGCCATGTGAAGATGGAGGCAGAGATTGGAATAATGTGGCCACAAGCACAGGAATGCCAGCAGGCAGCAGATACTGGAAGAGCCAGGGAACAGATTCTCCCCTAGGGCCTTCAGAAGGAATGTGGCCCTACTGACTTTGATTTTGCCCCAGTGACACAAATTTCAGACTTCAGACCTACAGAACTGTGAGAGAGTACATTTCTGTTGTTTTTAATCAGCATGTTTGTGGCAATTTGTTACAGTAGCCACAGGCAACTAACATACCCACTAAGATAGTTGGGATGAAAAGTGGTGTCATGTCCCTCTCACAAATGAAAACCCAGAGACAGGAATGTTTATAACATTTCGCCAAACTTTCATGACTTCTAGGGCAGCACACCTGCCCCACTCCTGCTTTCCTCAGTGGGAGTAGGGCAGACGGCTTTCCCCAGGCTTCCTTTTTTTTTTTTTTTTTTTAGCAAAACCTTTTATATTTAGAATTGGCCAGCTGGACTCAGTTTAGATGATCCCAATTTTGTTGGCAACATCCAAAGCGTCATAGTCAGGAGCCAGTCGAACATATTCCTTCTTCTCTCCATCAGGCCTGATCAGGGTGTTGACCTTAGCCAGGTCAATATCATAGGGCTTCTTCACAGCCTGATTAATTTGGTGCTTGTTGGCCTTGACATCCACAATGAACACCACTGCGTTGTTGTCTTCTATTTTCTTCACGGCTGACTCAGTGGTGAGGGGGAACTTGATGATGGCATAGTGGTCAACCTTAGCCAGGCTCCTCAGAGCCCTGCTCTCAACTAGGCCTTGATCTTGGCCCCCATCCTGTCTTCAGTCTGCCTACCCAGTCTTAGTAAGAATCCTGCTAAGTCAGTTTACCGAGAATCCCCCCACCCTTGATATCTGATCACTCAGATATCCCCACCCTTGGTATCTGATAAAGTTCCCCATTCCCCACCTTTGATGTCTAAGTTCTTGGCCTTCCTTTAGCAAGAATCCTAATAGGTCAGTTTAGCAAGAGTTCCCCTACCCTTGATGTCTCTTCTTAGTAATTTTTTACCCACTGACCCCTTCATTCTGCTCCTTGGCTATCAATCCCCATTTGTTCTTGGATTCAAAGTTGAGCTCGATCTTTCTCCTCTATTGCAATAGAGTTCACCCTTACTGTACAAGCCTTGAATAAAGTCTTCCTTACCATTTTAACAAATGTCAGAATACTTTTTTTCTTTAACAGACGTGGCACTGCTGGTATATCAACTATTGGCTTCCAAAAGTTAGGAAACTTTAAACAGCTCTCCCTTCCAAATATAAAGATTGCTGCTGTCACTAAAAATGTTGCACAGGATTAGGACAAAGAGGAAATATCCCTACTCTCTTCGGAGATACTTGTCTTTGAGTTGAAACCACCGTAACTTTTGTATTACAAAGAAGATATAAGTAAGCTAACCCTTTCATATCTTTTCTCTTTCCTCCTCCCTTCTTTCCTTCCTTCCTTTCACTCACTTATTCATTCATTCATTCAGGAAGCATTTACTGAGCCGTGACTATGCACAAGGCTACATGCTCTGTGCCTTAGGGTTATAAACATGTAGACATTGTGGTCATTGCCCTCAAAGAAGAAAAGAAACCACAGTAAGACTCTGAGCTGCTGCCATGTTATCTGTCACCATTTTTACGTGTATTGTCACATTTAATCCATCCACAGGACCAGAGAGATAGTTGTTATTTTTCTTTTTTTTTCTTTTTCTAACAGATAATAAAACTGAGTCTTAAAGAAACTGAGCAACTTATTCAAGACCACGCAGCTACTGAGCTTTGGAGGTAGCTCTCAAAAACAGATGTCAGGGGCTCCCCTGGTGGCGCAGTGGTTGAGAGTCCACCTGCTGATGCGGGGGACACGGGTTCGTGCCCAATCCGGGAGGATCCCACATGCCGCGGAGCAGCTGGGCCCGTGAGCCATGGCCGCTGAGCCTGCGTGTCCGGAGCCTGCACTCCGCAACGGGAGAGGACACAGCAGTGAGAGGCCCACGTACCGCAAAAGGGAAAGAAAAAGAAAAAAAAAAAACAAATAGATGTCAGACATCAAAATCTGTGCCTTTTTTTCTCTCACTGTGATATATAACAATTAAGATATACACCCACATAACTATGATACATGGTAAAGAAGAATAACTTTGCTGCCCTAGAAGAAATAAATACTCTTGGAATTCAAAGAATTTAAAAGTGTAGAAAGGAAAAAAAAATACTGTGTGTCTAGTATTTGCTAAGCATTTTACTTTGCATATCCATGTGCATAATCTTTTCATTTTATTGTGGTAACAACACTTAATGTGAGATCTACCCTTTTAACAAATCTTCAGGTGTACAACAGTATTGTTGACTACGGGCACAAGGTTGTACAGCAGATCTCTACAAGTTATTCACCTTGCATAACTGAAACTTTTTGCGCATTAGGAAAAACTGCCCGTTTTCCCTTCCCCTCGGCCCCTGGCAACCGCCATTCTACTTCTGTGCATAATCTTTTTCAATCCTTTCAAGAACCCTGTGAAGAGAGACATCCCACTTTCAGCAAGAGAGACCGGGGAAATCTTCAAGGAAAAGGTAATGCCAGTCTGGGCTTCGGATGATGAGGAAAGCAGAGCGTGCGGAACTAGAGAGAAGACACGTTCAAAGGGAAGAAACGGGGTGCTCTAGAAAAGGAGGGTACGTTCTCAAAGCAGCTGCTGGTGAAACTGGCTGGAGCAGAAAGAACACAACGGGAAGGAACAAAAGGCAGAGGGCCTACAAGGCCATGCTCAAGTGTTTGGCCCTTGTTTGGTGAGCCATGAGAGCTCTTGACCTGGAGGCCAGAGCTGAACTTTGGGAAATATGTGGTGTGAGGGTTGAATTGAAAAGGATGGAGGGAAAACCCGGGGTCAAGAGAACCGCCTAATGAGTGGTTTATTTCCTAAGGCAGAGAGGCTGGGTAGGAGGGACAGGAGAAGCACATAGTGAGACGAAAGTACACATCATTTTTCAAAAACGGCATTAAAGAGAGGAAAAACTGTGGCTCAAAATAAATAGTTCTCTTCTGGAACAGAGGTAGCAGTGGGCCTATGATGCTTTCATTTAAACCTATATTTGTTAGATGGCAAGGGCGGCAGCTGGCCAGCAGTAAATTGCCCCTTATCTGTAGATCCAGGCCATTTCACTCCTCTGCCCAGAGTCTGAATAATAAATATTCTATTTTTCCAAAGAAAACAATGTCATTGAATGAGGCAGAAATATCAGAAATAGGACGTTTGATTTTTATGGACAGAGTTTCATATGATATATCAGAACTCATCTGTTTCTTTCCCAGTTGACCCAGAGCCCAAATACCTGACCTTAGAAAGTCATTTTCTTCCTCTTTTCAGTACAGTTTAAAAACATCAAAGTGTTTTTAGAACTGGAGAGACAAACCTAGGAATGAAGCTTGCAGCAAAGAAAGGATAATCGATCTATTCAAAGGACCAGAGCTCTCCTGATAAGACTGAATGGGAACAGCTGGAAGTGGGTCCAGCAAAGGCTACAGATTAGGCAGTGATGGGAAAGGGAAATAATTTATTGGTACCCGTTTCTCTTCAAATACTGAGCTTGGTGACTTTAACAATGAACAAGATGATCCCTGCCCTCAAGGTGCTCACAGGCATATAGAAAAATCCCCATACAGTGTGAGGTGAGCACCAATATGGGAGCAGAGGTTTGGGGACCCAGGGAAATTTCCCAGAGACCTGAGTAAATACCCATGATCCAAGGCTCAGAACATCAGGCCTCCATAATCAATGTCTCCTAAACGTCCACATCACACTTACTGATTTCAAACTATATCACAAAGGTATAGTAATTAAAGTAGTATGGTACAGGCATAAAAATAGATACACAGACCAATGGAACAGATCCAACAGCCCAGAAATAAACCTTTGCATATATGATCAACTAATATTTGACAAGGAAGCCAAGAATACTCAATGGGGAAAGGATAATCCTGTCAACAAATGGTGCTAGGAAGACTGGATAATCACGTGAAGAAGACTGAAATTGGACCCCTATCTTACACCACTCACAAAAATCAACTTGAAATGGATTACAGACTTAAAACATAAGACCTGAAACCATAAAACTCCTAAAGAAAGCATAGGGGAGAAGGTCCTTGACATTTGTCTTGGCAGTGATTTTTTGGATTTGACTCCAAAAGCAAAGGCAACAAAAGCAAAAATAAACAGGTGGGACTACATCACACTATAAAACTTCTGTGCAGCAAAAGAAACAACAAAATGAGAAGTGCTGTTACAAAATGGGATGGACTGTCTTGAGAGGATGCACATCCTCTTATTTCTGCAGACGTTCAAACACAGGTGGGATGAGCACTGGGCAGGGGTATGGCAGAGGGGCTCAAAATAGCAGGAGGTCATTTAGAATAGATGACTTCAAGCTTCCTTCCAAGCCTGACATTCTGTGACTCTACATTGAAGGTTCACGCTAGATTTGCTCCAATGCACTCTTGGTCCCTACAGAGCTCCCTGCCCGGAATCATGCTATAAGGAATGGTAAGTGGCATCTTGGATGGGCCAGGTCCAGGGCTAGCTGGAGACAAGTAAATAAACACATAAATATATAAAATCATAATAGTGCCAAACATTTATGTATGATACGCCTTCAATCCACTCATGGAATGTTATCCGATGGCAACTTTATTTCTGTTTCCCTTCAAATTGTATTCAGTGGGCTAAAAACTCAGGCAATCTCGTGATATTTGGATCAATTTCTGATCAAAAGTTTGACAACCACTTTGAGCTGCAAACACAGTATAAACCCTGTGATTACAAAGACCAGCCTCCTGTAATACTAATCAAAGCTGCCTCCTCATTTGAAGGAAAGACTTTCCCCTACTTCCCAGGGAGGGCGGGGACTGGAGGAAGGGGAAGGAGTGTGGTAGCTCCTCCCCCTGCCAAGACTCCCCTCCCCCAGCTCGTCAACGGCAGTTTCTGATCCCCTCAAGGTTGGGGTAGGGAAAGATCAGGTGGGGATAGGGGGTAGGAAAAAAAGTAAGAGCGGCAGGAATGTTTTACCTGCCTATCATAAGCAGGTTAGGCCCTGGAGATGGACTGATATTAAAGTTGTTTTCTGGGGCAGCTCACTGATGAGCTCTCACGGGCCATGCCCTTGACCCAGGCAAAAGCCCTCTGGTCTACCATTGCTCACTCTCTCCTCTACCTCTAGGAATCCAGAAGCACGACTTCGACTTAGCCTCTACTGAAGGGCACTTCTCTCACCTTGGTGACTCTATTGGACAGCACACCAGATAACCCCACCCAGAGTTGCCAGATAAACCATCTTGTCTTTGCCCAAGATCTAGGAGGGAAGACCAATCCCCAAGCAGGAGCAGTTCTCCTTTGCTTTGCTGCTACATCAGCTAATAGCCCAGGTTTCATCCTCTGACATCCTGGGTGGGCACAGTGGTGTGGGAGCAGACAACAGGCCTGTGTGTTTCCCTAACTGCTCTCTGGTCCCAATGAAACTCCTCTCCCTTGACAAGATGAGGGGGAAGCTCCCTTCAACCCTTTTCCTTGGATGGGGTAGGAGGACTCACTGCACAGCCACAACTCTCCAGGGAAATCCTCATAAATTTCTCTAACTTTCCACTCTTCTAATTTGAAGAGTTATATCCTTCATTATATCCTTGATATGGCTGGGGGTTTGGTGAGCTGTGTTTTCCAACTTCTCTGTAATTTCTGCACATGGCCTAGACTCTCCTTTACATTGTATGGTATTGCATCAATTGAAACTTCCAATACAACATCCTGTTTAATTTTCAGTGACCAAATTGGTAAGAAACTATAGAATTTATTTATAGCTATCTAAGTGCTTGATGCTCCAAAGCAAAGCCCTTGTAAGAGAACAAAGAATGCAGGTGAGGCCTGAAGCCCCTTGCTTCCCACTCATGAATCTCTGCCTCTTCTATTCCCCAAACCCAAGGGTAGGATGTTAATCACTGCCGTGCAAAGAAAAACCACAGTGAACCACAACTACCAGAGGAAGTGGAGCTAGTCAAAGCACTAAAAGAACCACATTTGATCCCAAACCTAGTGCTGAGTATTCCAGGCATCTTCTTGTGGGACGAGAACAGTAGACAAGGTCAGGCTGTCATTGGGGAGAAATTAAATCCAACTGGAGATGGCCAAGTCTCCTCCAACACAGTAGAGAAAGACCCCAATCATTCAACCAATCCTTGGAGCAGGAAGTAAAAGAGGAAGGTGCAGGAGAGCCTATCATGCATAGATTCAAGAAGTAAAAGAGAAAGAGGATGGCTTGGTCCCTGCCCCTGAGTAATCCAGAGCTTCCCAGTGGGCCAAGCTGCGGTGCCATGAATGGGTTCCAGATGTGCCACAAGGCCTTAAACCCCCAAGCCTTTGGGGGCTGCAGGAAACCCCAGACAGGTCAACTCTGGTCATGAGCAGCCTTATTTGGGGGTTCCAGATAAGCAGGACCTGTCTGTACATCCCACAGTCCCTACAGGCAGAAGTGCACTGAGCACCACTGAGCATAAATGGTCAGCCTCAACATTCTGAGCAGAGCTAAGCAGGAGCCCTTCGACGTGGATAGTCATGCCAGCAACTAAGCATGGAGCCCAGACTGCCCATCATGGACAAGTGGCCCATGGAGCTTCTGGGGGAGTTTGTATTCCTGGTGCCCAAGGAGCATGGTGCATAGCCCAGGGTGCCATGTGTCTATGTTGAGAGAAGGTAGACCAGGAAGGTTGAGCTCCTGGTGGTGGCCTTCCCATACATTTGGAACTTCTGCCCATTTGTAACTGATGTGTCCTGTCAATGATGACTGCTCTCGTGATGTGTGAGAGTTTTGCACATTAATATTTGGAAGTACTAGATGTGAAAAAGTTCTATTATATTTAAAAACATTTGCGTTATCACAAGAAATTTCAATATTAAGTTTGTCAATAAAAGGATGGGCTGCTATAGTCCCTAAATATAATTTCAAGTACTACAAATTTTGAGACAGTTGTAAAACAATGGTTAAATAACTTTTTATGACCTCCTCATGCAAAGTTTCTCATTGATGGTGAATAACCAAAATTTGAAGAGATCGTTATTAAAGACTTTTGATCAGGAATTGAGTTCAGCCATTTCAAGCATCAAACTTGATATTAAAAAGTTACATTTCTAGAAGCAAACTCATTTATTTTCTCATTTTGAAAACTGACAATGCTCAATTTGGATGTTTTTATGCAAACCTAATATCCAATATCTTTCTCAATTTAAAATTTTTCTTGTAATTCCATGATGTAAAAAGAAATGATTTTTTTTCACCTTGTCCCACATAGGTGCCCCTGGAACCCCTTCAGTCTACCCACAATGTGCTGTAAGAATATTGCCATCTTCTGTATGAACCATGACACAGAGGTAGTCCTTGAGTTTGAGCACATGGTCTAATAATCAGATTAGGTAAGGGCTCCTTCTAACACTCTCTTGAGCCGGGTGAGGAAGCTTAGAGGGAAATTTTCTAACGAGGAAATTGCTTTGACGTACATATTTTTAAGTTTGCATGCTCTATCAAGAACATATCCATTGTGTATAGTGTGTCAAAGGTGTTTCCTAAAACACTGATCCTCAACTATGGATCTCAGCTCGCCAAATTGCTGCATGAACCCCATCTTGGGAGGATTGTTCATGGCTACCTCCTTCCTCAGGATTCTCCCTCCCGTGGGAAGACAGAGAACAATCTGGGCTCTTCACTCTCCCAGGTGTTTCATATTACCAATCCACGTTTTCTTATTTGGTCATTTGGCCACCTCAGAAAAACAAAACCAATTTAATCTAAGTCTAGCATACTCCTTGGCTAATTTTACTATTTTCATTATTTTATCTTTAAAATATTTTCTCTATTCTTTTAACTTATTTGTAATATTTTATCTCTTTTCTCCTAGTCCTTCCCCATTGTGGAATGGGAAGATTGGAGAGATGAAGGTGTGACTCACATAAGTGACCCAGGTCAGAGGACAATGTGTATTCAGGCCCAGGCCTCAGGAAACCTTGCTGAGTTTCTCCCACGCCCTCATTCATTGTTCACCTGCTATGTGCTAGGCACACACACATGATATTGCTAGTCAGTACAAGGACCCTGCAGTACAGGTATTAGTAGGTCCAACTTACAGATAAGGACACAAAGGCTCAAAGTGACTTAGCAATTGCCCAAGGATACATCTCTAGTGAGTGCGTTAGTGTCAGGAGTTACAGTAAGATCTGTTTGATTTTGAACCTGTGCTCTTTGTACTCTGACAGTGCTTCTCAAACTTCAATATGCTCACAAGGACTTCCCTGGTGGCACAGTGGTTAAGAACCGCCTGCCAATGCAGGGGACATGGGTTTGAGCCCTGGTCCGGGAAGATCCCACGTGCTGTGGAGCAACTAAGCCCGTGTGCCACAACTACTGAGCCTGTGCTCTAGAGCCCGCCTGCCACAACTACTGAGCCCATGCACCTAGAGCCCGTGCTCCGCAACAAGAGAAGCCACCGCAACGAGAAGCCCAAGCACCGCAACCAAGATTAGCCCCTGCTCGCAGCAACTAGAGGAAGCCTGCACACAGCAACAAAGACCCAATGAAGCCAAAAATAAATAAATAAATAAATGTATTAAAAATATATATACGCTCATAGGTCACCTGGGTGTCTTAAAATGCAGGTTGGATAGGTCTGGGGTGGGGCCCCAAGAGTCTGCATTTCTAACAAGCTCGTAGGTGAGGCAGATGCTGCTCCTTGACCTCACTTGAGTTAAAATCTGCCCATGGGCTTAGCCAGGCCCCTCTGGGTACGCCAGCATCAGGGAGACACCCCAGACAGAGCTGTCGAGGTTATCATTTACAGCTGATTTCTCCCTCTTTTGCTCACTGGCTTTTGATCAGGGTTCCAATGGCTGGCTAGCAAAAGCTAATTACAATCCCAACTAATTCACTGTGTCAGTTGTTATTCATTAACAAATTATGTTCCTGACAAACTGCTCTAGTGTGGTACCCTAAGTACTGTAATTAAAATCTTAGAAAGTTGCATGTGGGCCTAATTGATTTCCTTAATGTATTACTCAGACTAAACATTCCATTATTTCCTGTCTTGATGTTTATGAAGGGGTGGAACTGCCGCTGCCACCCAGGCAGCAGATAGATGGGCTCTGGCTTAATGGGGAGCTTGGCTGCTCTTGGGGACTGCCCACTTCCCCAGCAAATGACAGTGGGGACTGCTCTCCACCAGAAATATTCACGGAGAAAGGGATGGAGAGTAATTTGACTTGTGTCTATAATTAATTTGTGTCCTTGGATTTCCGGACTTTGGGGATGTTATAATGATTCCCTAGTGTACCGATGGAGAAACGGAGAGATGCTCCCCGAGGCTGTCATGGCCCCATGTCAAACAGCCTCTCCCTTTTAGCACTGAGCACCACAGGGCTGAATTGGAGAGGAAGCTGGAGACAATGTTTATATTCCATCTAAAGGTGTGTGTGATGCAGACAAGTCCAAGTGCATTTGGCAAATTTGGAATGTTACAGACAGCCAATATCCATACTGCAGGCCATTGAATTAGACTACATGTACTCATTCATTCATGTTTTCAATAGCCTCTTAATGAATACCTAGGATGGGCCAGGCCCAGAGCTAGCTGGAGATAAATAAATAAATACATAAATACATAAAATCATAATAGTGCCAAACATTTATGTATGATACACCAGGCACTGTTCTAGGAACTTTAAACATATTAATTCATGTAATTCTTGCTCAGCTCCTGTGAAGTAGGTATACTTATTAGCCTTGTTTTACAAATGAGAAAACAAGCAACAGAGAAAGTGACGAACTTGCCTAAGGCCACACAGCCAGGATTCAGATCTGAACAGTCTGGCTCTGACTCCTTGCTTGAACCCCTGAACTATACTGCTTCTCTTCAGTATAATAATAATAACTAATAAGGACTTAGTGTGTCCTCATGAATAACTCTAGACTCACAAAAACCCTAAAATGGGGTAGGTTCTGTCATTATTCCCATTTCACAACTGAAGACACTGAGGCATAGAAAGGTTGCTTAACTGCCCCAAGGTCTCACAGCTGCTAAGGGGCAGAGTCAGAATTTGGGCCCAGCCCAGGACCACAGCCTATATTCTTAATCTCTATGCATCTTAGATAAAACTAGCAGAGATCTGAGAAATCATATGGGGGTTTGGAGCCTGCATAGGTCAGCCAATTTAAATAATTAAACTCCAGGTGGCCCTGCCCTAGATTTCCAGTGGATGAAAGTACAGAGCTGGATGTGAAGGCAGATGGTCCGGTGCCTAGGGCTGCCCCTGACCTCTATTAACACGCCTCTTGACACTATTTCCCTGCCCTCCGCCTTACTCACTCAGCATCCAGCACAACAGGGGTGGACCACACATGTCTAAGGATAAACACATTTCTAAGGAAATGTGTTGCGTTATTTGCTGCACACTGTACGTTATGTACTTAATTTTGGAACTTCACTTTCATTTTTTATGAAGGCAGACATCAAAAACTGCAAACTATAAAAGACAGATGTTTCTTACATTTTCCTGATTTTGAAAAAAAAAAAAAGGTGTCAGTTGTGAGGTCTTTGGAAGAACTAGACTATTTTGTTTGCTGGAACAGGAGACTGGGCTTTTCAATAGGTTATTTCTCACACTGCAGCGATGCGCTCAATGAGGACTCCCATTACCCACCCACTGCCCTAAGTGTGAAGTGCTTCATTAGTACTTTCAAGCTCTCCCCTCAGTTCTGGAACCACAGCTTGACATGACTCATCCCCGCTACCCTCTGAGTCACTTCCTGTGTCACTGGTTCACAGGCTCCCTCATCGTAAATTGCATTATTTCTGCTTCTCTCAGACAAGTGCCTTTGTGTACACCCTAACCCAGATTCAAATAATCTACACCCCATAGATCATTTGACTCCCACACTTCTGCTCCAGGAATCACAAATTCCTTTCCCTCTGGTTTCTCTGACTATGTGCCATCCTTGGGGAGCTCCTTCTCTCAGCAGTTTCCACCCATTATTAGGCATGTTTTCCTCTCAGTAAACTGATTGTATATCCTTCCATTGGACTATCCCACCCGTAGAACAAACTGGCTTTTCATTCATCCCTTTTAACACATCATGTTCTCCAACTATCTTTAATGCACATATATACATATATTTATATTTTAATATTAGCAGCCAATACTGTAAATTTTTGTCATATTACTAAGTTCAAAGAAATTTGAGTTTAAGTTCAAAGAATCATGTAGACATACATGCATCCCTGCAAACTCCATTTTTCACTTCTTATGCAGGACCTTGGAGCATTGATGACTTAGCTAATAGAAATGCTGTCGAAAGCTAAAAGTCGCTCCTTGGGGTAGTGCTACCTTTCTCTAAGAAAGTCCTTAAAAACACTTGACAGAACTCGGTTGCCGATGACAGATTTTCCCCTCTACACTAGTTACCATTTGCAAGCAGAGAAGGAGGCAATGCAATCATCAGAAAAGCTTCAACCATTCTTTTCAATTTATTTGATATAAAGGAAAACATCTGGTTTAGGGTATGTGTTCAGAATACAGACTCTCTGTGAGGCAGGCATGATGCCGGTACCTAGGAAAGACAGAGTCTCTTTTTTCTTTGCTGGAACTGCCATTGGGAGGTTGCTGGCAGCTTCTAGTTTGGGGAGGCTGAGAAAGCTCTCAGAATTTCTGGAACCGATTCCTTTTGTTTTTGGAAAATTACCAGGATTGGTTCTGTAGTTATATAAATATAAAGCAAGTCCCCACCCATTGTCCTTGGCCACCGCAGTGAAGTCACCATAAATCTGAATGCTGATGCTGCAGATCCAGATGCCAAGTATTCTGCCCAGTGATGTAAGTGGGTATCTTCAGCCAGAACCATGCCCTTGAAGAGGGTGAGAAATGTTTTGCCTAAATGTGAATCTAGAGCAGGACCACTGGTATTTAAAGAGTAAATTAATACCAACCTTGTGAAATGTATTTTCAACTATTTGAGTGTTTTCAACTTTTCTGATTAAAAAAAAAAGACATTTAAAAAGATATTTTATATTTTACATAGTATTCCAGTGAACATATGCCACAAATCTAACAAATAAGTTTCATAAAGCAACACCTGTCCTTATTATGCATAATGCTGATACTTCTATATATTCTTTGTCATTGTTTTTGATGTTGGTCATGTCCCACTGAATTCATATTAGGGCCTGTTAATGGGTCGCAATTTGCAGTTTGAAAAACATCCAACTATTGGGTCCAGTGGTCAATCTGTGGAATCCAAGAGATTGGGGGCCTTAGACTTTGAGGTTTGGGGACCTATAATGATGACAGCATTTTACTTTAAAACACTTCAACATAGATAGGGAGATTTTATATATGTGCCAGTTAGTTTCAGTTTTAACTCTGTGGGTAGCTGGGGCAGTCAGCTAGCATTCTGATATAAAGTCCATCCACCAGTGCCCCTGCTGTCTGTATCTCAATCAATAGTCATACACAGCTTTGTTAATTTGCACATGGAATGTAAAAAATTGGTTTTTATTGTGGAAAATGGTGTCCTGTTGATCAGCATAACAGATACCAGAAATGGGCTCCTTTTAGTGAAATTAAAAGGATTTTTTGTCAAGTATATTTCAATTTAAAAACGTAGAAAAAAAGAACATTTATAGTAAAGATGTTTCTAAGAATGTTAAAAAAAAAGTGTTCTTAATATGTGGACTAGTTTAAATATCTCTACCCTCTCTACACGAGCAGTGTGTCAGAATCCAGAGAGCTGGGCAGCCTACAACCCTTGGAAGACTTAATTGCTAAAGGTTCCATATGCATCACCGGTGTGTGGCCATCAATGTGGAATGTCCTTGTTGTTGGATATTGACGGAAAGGGTGACAGAATCCTGCCTCTGCGGTCTTGGCTTTTGTCTCCAGTGAACAGAAGTTTATGCAAGGTGTTCATCAGACCATCCAAAAGGCCAGACAGAGGCTGTGACTTCGTCAAGCTTCCAGAATGACAGTGTGAGCTGCTTTGTGCCTGCTTGTTAGGGAACGTCTGCTGTGTGGCAGTCGTGGTCTGAGACTTGCTTTCAGTATAACAGTGGTGAGTTACATGAGAGTAGAAAATTGTCCCCCATCTCAAACTTTTTTGGGTTACCATGTATTCTTTCACATATATTAAAAAAAAAATGAGCTGTGTTACCAAATTGATTAAATCCAGTTCATAGGCCCCTTCGGCTCTTGCAAATCTATACAGAGATCAAGGCATCCCGGAGAAGCAGGTCACCTCAGGGGTGAACGGCTGACAAACACGACCAGAGAACAGATATGTAGAGCATGTGAGTGTCCTCTTGACGTCCAGAATTCAGTTGGTAGAAAAACTCAGCAGAGGAAGGATCTTCAAAGGATGAGGACTTAGGGTCATTTTACTTTAGATCATAAAAGGAAATATGACCTTCTTTGGTAATCAGAGGCTAGTGAGGCCTGGAAATCCTTAAGTCACCTTTGGAACCATGGTCTATAACAAGAAGGATTTTGTTCATGTTCCACTCTATTTAAATGTTGGTGTTTTCACTGTGAAGTTCATTTTCTCAGGATAATATGGTGGGAGGAAAAGTGGCAGGACTCCCATTTGCGCCTAAGATATATATCCACTGCTGAGTTTCAGACCATCCAGATGAGTCAAAGAAGGGGACAGACCATAACTGAACAACCACTGAGGAAGGGGCTTTCTGAATTATGGGTTTATTTGGAAATAGCGAGTGGAGGTTTGAAAAGGGTCCAAGAGCAATGAAGATGAAAGACTTGGGATCCTCCTTGTACATCACTCCCTGGCCCAGCCCATGAACTATGGGTCTGGTTAGATCTCTCAGGGCTGCAGGCAGAAACAAAAGGAGACATGAGAATATTTCTTCCAGTGTATTAGACCCGGGGAATTAAGTGTAGCCCAGATGGGAAGAAGGATCTTCTCTTCATTGCTGTTTGGATCCAACATAGAGAAGATTCAAGGGAGCGCAGAGCCACTTGGGAGCTACAGAGTTGGGGTCTGCACCTTGGGTATCACTTGGAGAACAGACAGTGCTGTCACCCAATGCCCTGGGATCAGTGACAGTACTGGAATATGGCCACTGAGGGGCTTTTCCATTGGTGCACATTGATTATGTAAGCCAGAGAAAAAGAATTTGAGATCAGCGTCTGTAGCCTCATGCAGTTTGGGGCAAAGACAAAAAATTTTGGTCATTACCCATGCTGAGCTCCACTGTACCTATTTATGCAGGTAAGACCTGAGGAAACTTGAATTAAATTTAGGACTCTCATTAGAATTGTGGTGATTCTGGGTTCTCCTTCAAAAATAGAGCCTGAGACAAGGTCTTGTGTGCGAGCAGTTTATTTGGGAAATGATCCAGAAAAGTGAGGCCAAGAGGGAATGGCAATACCAGAGTATATTATCAAGTTGGTCACTCTGAGTTACTAGGGCTTGACCCAGTAAGACCCTCTGAGAAGCCATGTAGAATATGGCTCATTTATCCACCAGCTCTCATCCCCCATTAGAAAAGAGATGCCCATTGGCTCTAACTCCCCCGCCCTTTCGGGTTCCACGTGCCTGAGTGGGTTTCCATAGCCATCTCACGGCGCAGCATTAGAGAAGTCCCAGGGCAGGAAGACATGATGCAGATGAAGTGAGGCGCTGTCAGAATGTTTGCACAAAGCTAGTTGCTACAACACCAGCTGGAGTAAAACGTGGGCTGAGAAACCTCGAGGATGTGCAGTGGCACACACACAGTGATACGGTACATCTCTTGCATGGCTCAGATCCACTCTCGTCCGACGTTAGTCCCATTCATCAGACAGCCTTCAGTGTGACGGCTTTCTACAGTCTCTACAAAAGACTTACAGGAGGCTTCCTGGAAAAAGCTATAGTCGCTCCTGATACAACCGGCATTGCAGAAAGGGGTCCCATAGAGTCAATCTGCTACCAGATGCCTGGCCAATACTTTCCCCATACCTTCACAAGAAACGGAAATTCTCAATTATGCGAATAGCAATTCAGTTTCAAGTAATAGATAACTGACCCAAAGTGGTTTAAACTAAAAAGGGAATTGATTCGCTCATCTAACTGAGCAGTCCAGGAGTAGATCTGGATTCAGATAGGGCTGGATGCAAAATATATGTGGTACTGTTGCCATAGAACAGAAGGAACTGATGCAAGGCAGGAAAAAAAACAGGTGTATATTACATCAACATTTTTAAATTTTGCCAATACAATAAATGAAAAAACTAGCATTTTTATTTGCATTTCCCCAACCACTGCTGGTCTAGTGGTTGAAGTGGAATTTGAACACAAGTCAGTTGACCCAGAAATTCATATATTTTTTTACCAATATCCTACACTATATCTTTCACATCAGCTCCATTTGGAATCCTGAACTAGAAAAAGGCAGGAAAGAAAACACTGTCTATAAGACCTAAGAAGATGACAAAAGATTTAGAAATTCTGCCTGGGAAAATTTAATGGAAATGGGGATTTTCTCACTGTTAAATTTGTAAAGGCTATGAAATAATGTAACTTCTCAAGAACATTTAAGGGTTTAACTGTTGCCTTTTATTGACGGAGAATCATGAAAAGATTCTGACCAGCTGGCAGAAGAGGAAAGGAATTAGCCAGAGGGAATCAGTTTAGTCATAACAATTACATTTCTCAATAGAAAAGGTATAACACAGGGATGGGTATAGTAGACACACGTTGTCTGTCTACCCTGCATCCTCCCCTGGTCATGTGGTCCTAACGCAACTGTGAATAGTGATGCCACCCTACCCTCAACTCAAGAGTGGTCATGCAGCCCAGGCTGACCAATGAATATGCTCATCCTTCTGGTCATGGTGAACGGTTCAAAGATGGGCATGTGATATAAGCAGAGAGATGATTAGTGAAGTAGAAATAGAAAGCATATAACATATTTAAGGAGATTTAAGGATCTATACCCAGGCCACAAAAAAGGAGAGAAAGGAAGACAAAAGCAGAAAATAAAATAGAAGTAATACCAGTTACCACACGATTTCTGTAGTATGGGATAGAATGTGTATGCAATAGTGCAATTTTCTTTACTAGTCCAGCAAGGCAAATCTAAGTGGAGTCCTCCCCAAGACTTTTCTGCCAGAGTAATCAGAATACCTCTTTTTCATTGGGGTTGATAACCTGGCATCTAAAATCAGCATCATCCCTGAATTTCCAAATCATCTGAGCCAATAAATTTCCTATTTTGCCTGAGCTGACTTGTTCAGATTTCTGTTTTCCAACAAGAAGTTTTCAACCAATATACTAGCTCACTCTCAAATCTGTTATGGCTCCTTCTTCTGAGTCTATTTATGTGAGAGGCTTCGTGTGTGGAAGGACGATGGCCAGTCGACACCTCTAGACACCGGTCCCTTCACCAGGTCCCATGGAGAGTGTAATGGAAAGAAAAAGGAATGCAGGGCAAGTGTGAGTCTCACTTCAGATTCCGGAAAGTGCATTCGTTCCCCCCACATTCCTTAAATATGATTCCAGAACCCGTAGGCGAAGGATATTTAAGTGATTTACAGTGTGTAAGCTATAATCCTTTTTCCTTTGTCGCATGGGAAATGAAAAGTTGATTCCTATGTACAATCATTTAAACAAAACAGATTCTGGACCAAGTGTCAGCTGTTATGTTATCAGCCAATACTGTGCTTTTTAAACAGTCCTTCCTACAACTCGTCCATTACAGCCAATTGATAAAGCAGGATGTGAGTTGGAAGCAAGGCTGTGATGAATAAAGACTAACTGCAGCCCAATTAAAGCCTTTCTGAGGAACTCTGTAATGTGGGGTTTCAAAGGAACAAAAAAAGGAGCTGAACTGAGTCTCTGACCCAAAGGTGCTTAAGTTCCCTGGAGAAGGGGAGGGACATCAAACCACAAGAAGAATGGCCACCTTTTGTGGAGCTGCTTCTCCATGCTAGGCACGCTGCCTGCTTTATCCCGCTTGATCCTCACAACTATTTTATAAAAGAGGCATTTTTAATCCATGGATATTCACATGGAGAAACAGAGGCTCACAGAAATCAAGGTTTGCCCAAGGTTGTATAATTGGTCCATGGAGGATCTAGGAGTCAAGCTCAGTTCGAGCTTGTCCAAGGCCTGTGCTCTTCCCAAAAGCCTGTATTTTTTTCCACAGCATTATGTGGCCATGTATAGCTGTGTTTATTAACAGTTTTGCATTTAAGGCATTCCTTCCACAACTAAACTTCTAGTTAAGACCTCTGAAGGAATCAAATCACACCCACAGTTATTACAGTATTGCTTGGTCTTCTTTTCTAGAAGGATGCTCTTCTAGAGGAATTGTTTACTGCCTTGAAATGCTCTCTTATAAAATCTAAGTTCAAAGGCTGTGTGTGTCCCAGTAAAAAAAAAAAAAGCTTTTAAATCTTTTGCCACTGGCTTAAATAGTGCATTATTGTCACTCACGAGTCATATCCTAATCTATGGTAAATCACACGATATACTCAATTTGTATTATAGCTAGTGCCCTAATTATATGTATCCTTAACTGTTTATACAATTGTGATGGAATCAATTCTATTAATTTTGCAGTACCCACAGATTTCCCCTCTTACCCAGTCTGCCAAAGAGATCCTGTAGTTAATTATCTGCTCTGTTCTCCTCCTTAGGAGACACGAGAAAATGAAAAAATTCCTCTAATTATTTTGTGCTTATTTGTGCCTCTATAAATCCAACCCTTCTCCAGAACTGAAGCACCTGGGACACAGCTTCTATAGCGCTGCACGACAACACCTGTGAAAAGCTAGCAGTACACCAGGTACAGAATCACACATGCCTGGCGGCGTGGCAAGGTGGGATGATTCCTGGAGCCTGACCATCCCTTATGTGCTCTTCACAGCATTATCAGGGGGATTACATGAAATAATATACATGAACATCCCTTCTTAACTACAAAACACTGTGCAAATGTGAGCTGTCCTAAACAGGTGGTGTGTGCAATGGAGATTACCTTTTGCCAGGGGGTAAGCATTTCAGTTTATATAACACTTTTCATTCCAGGAGCCCCAAACCCTTGTGAATATTATCCTAAGAAATATCACTTGAAATAAAGTGCACATAAATAAACAGAGTCTAACAAACGGAGACGCCAATTATGATGACAATGATGAAGGTCTTAAAAAAGATCGTCAATATTTTGACAAGTCAACTCTCAAGGATGCTGCCACTGTAATCACAACACCTTCTGAGGGAAAATCAATTCTCAACATTAAAGTTTCCCATCAGTGTTGACTGTTTGGGTGGGGGGGGGGGGACGAGGGGAACAGAAGTGGGAAAACATTTTAAAATGTGAATTTTATTTCCCATAGCAGTATACATCAGAAAACTGAAATGTAAATCCGCGACTCTTTCAAGAGTTTCTTTTTGTTTTCCGATGGTAAAGGGGGAAAAAATAAACTGTCATTATCAGAATGATCAAATGCAGGGAGAAAAGAGGCAGAGGTAAGGAAAGCACCAATTACAGCGCTGCCAATCTGTGTGCACTGGGCTCCTTCCAAACAACAGTGCAAATGGATCAGAGGATGTGGGGAGGGGGACGGTGCGGGTAGGGAAGGGAGAGCTGCCAAAATACAAGACGGGAGGCGCAGAGAAATTGCCCCCCGGCGCTCTGGCAGGAGTTTAATCAGCCAGAGCCCCTATATTCCCAGGCACCGATTCCACTGTGTGTGTTCACTTGCGGATTTGGCTTCTGCCTCAGTCTCTTTGTTTGGGTAGCTAGGCATGAAAAAGAATCATTGGCAACCAGAGCTCCACTTAATTCCCAGTTCCTCTCTGGAAACTATCTATCTGTCCACTTAATTCCCAGTTCCTCTCTGGAAACTATCTGTTGGCATCGTGTAATGTTCTGTGTAAAAGGCCAGGCTTTGGCAGGTCAGAAGAGAAATTTCAGACCCTCCATCAGGATCCTCATGGATAAAGCTAAGTCAATTCTTGGAAACTGACAGAAGAATCTGCACCTCTGGAATAATGTGTTGCCCCGGCATCTCACTGTTCTTGACAGTGACAGATAGGAACCCTGACAAATGTTCCTCCCTCTCCTAGCGTGTGCAATGATGGCACAGCTGTTTTCTCACTATAAAAAGACAGTTACTCCTCTCTCACTCCAGACTATAGCAAAAGTTCCACTTACACTAGTGATTGAACTACCATGTGTCATATGAAGAAATACAAAAGAAATTCACCAGGAGATGCTCTAAGATTTCTAATCATTTTACCCACGTCCCAGTACCTAAATTTGAGCATGATGTTCACAAGTTTTTGAATGAGCAAAAAACAAGAAATCTGGGTAGATATTGCATTACCTGCTGTTTTCAGAAATCTTCATGCAGGGTAATTTTAATCCCTGCCTTTTGTGCCCATGGGTCAGGGAAGCCACTTTGTCATATTATAACTGCTTTGATTTGTATCAAGTACCTATTGGGTTCAAGATACATTGAAGAGTGCTCTGAGAGACATAAGAAAAACTGGAAGAAAGAATAAGTGAATAGACTTCCAGTAAACATGAAAGGTTATACACATAAATTTGCCTTTCCCTTCCCAAACCCCTCTAAAATGACAGTAAAAATTAAAAGAAAAAGAAAACATGAACCTACAAAAACAAAGAAAAGAGAAAAGGAGATGACAGCAGATTATAGACAGCCACAATATTTTGGAAATGGACCCAAGGAGGAAAAGGAAAGGAGGTACGGGAGGAGGACTTAACCAGAAACACACAAGTTCATGCCTCAGAATCCCCAGAAAGTCTCAGGATTTGAGGATGCCAGGTGCCTCCCAAGGAAGAAATGCTGAGTGGGTTTGAAAGCAAGACAACTGACCGCAAGTTTTGTAAGGAGTGAGCGATCCCTCCAACCCCTCACCAGCCCTTTGTGGCCAGGCAGCCACAATCCCTGCCCCAGTGGAACCTCAGCGCTGTCCCCCAGACATGTCGTGCAGAGGTGTCTGGACTTGGGAACATCAGACACAGCTGACAACGGAGTGAGGCACCACAATTAAATAAGGAGACTATGTGATAAATCACACAATAAACAGACAGTCCAACCAAATCCATCCCCTTCTTCATGGTAGTTCTCAGAAATATTGCCATTCAAGCTTCAGATTGCAGACAAGAGGGGAGTTCCCTGGTGGCCTAATGGTTGGGATTCCGGGCTTTCACTGACGTGGCCCAGGTTCAGTCCCTGGTCAGGGAACTGAGATCCCACAAGCCATGCAGCGCAGCCAAAAATAAAGTAAAAATAAAAAAATAGAACTACCAATAACCAAAAGGACCTACTGTATAACACAGGGAACTATACTCAATATCTCAAAAAAAACCCTGCAGATAGGAGAGAGAAAACTAGTCACAAAGAAGTAGGGATAAGAATGGCATCGTCTTCTCAATAGCAACACTAGCAGCTTGACCCTGGTTGATTCTCCTTCAATCCCACCCCACATCACTCCACATGCTTGGTTCTGCAGCTTTGACTTCATGCAGAGGCTCCCACAAAATATTAGTGTTTCCCTCTGTAAGGGTTTGGTATGGCGTATCCACCCAGCCCCCTCTTACCAAAGAAATGGCCTTGGTTCTCAGCCTACAGAGATAATGAGGAACTGCCTTAGCAAAGGGAAGAACCAGCATGGATTGTTTCCCTGGTCTCTCTGTTCTTTGGATAGTACTTTACTCTCAGTTCCCTGTCCTCCTCTTGTGATTATAACCTAAAGTGCAACGATGGCAGCCAATCCCAAATATATTCCTGATTCCTGCAATGTAGCCAAAGACTGATTTCATCACCCTTTCCTTTTTTGCTGGTGATTGGAGGAACAAATGGATCATGGGCCTGGTTTGATGAATAAATATATGGCCTGGTGACATCTGGAGTGGCAGTCTTCCAGATCTGCAATTGGCATAAAACACACATAATGGACCTGGGGTGGAGACACTGGGTTTAGGGACCACAGATTTGATATTACCTCACCATCCGAACATCAGCCTAGATTTCCCTTTCTTGGCTGCGTTCAGGGGCTAAATGCCAGCTCCTCATCAACTACGCAGTGGAGACAAGAAGATGATGCTTGGAAAGTCCACCATAGTTTATGAAGCCTGCAGCAGCCAATTTGCTGTGTCCTTTTAATTTAAAAAAAAAAAGAAAAAAGAAAAGGAAAGAAGAGAAGAATCATCTCATCGTTAGGTGACTGGCGGGGAAGATGATTGTTTTTGCTTTCAGCAAACCAATGGAAGAGAAAGTCAACCCACACGGTCTGAAGAGGAAAATGAGAACCTCACTCGTATACTAGGAAGAATTTAAGAAAGACAATTTCTAGGCACTTGAACGGATACAACTCTGCTGTGCCTCTGGTTCCTGGATTTTGTGCTTGAGCTTTTGGTCTCTCTGCCTTTTGAACTTTCCACTGGTAAGGCCGGCCCCGCCTCACTCATGAGGAGGAAATTTGCACATTTCCAGGTTCAGATGCTGAGTGAATCATGGAAGATAATGTTATTTGCAATAGAGGAGAAGCAGCCATTGAAGGAAAGAAGATGATAAGTTTGCTTGGGGGCATGGAGAGTTTGAGATACCTGCAGAACGTTCAGGCTGAGGTTCCTGTGGACACTGAGAGTGTTACAAGGTAACTAGAAACCTAGGTTCTGGGCTCAGGTGATCAATTCAGTTCAGTTCAGTAGATTTGGAATTCATTTAATTAGAGGATTAAAGTTAAAGCCACAATCTTGGATAAACTCATCAGGGGCTAAGGTGAAGAGTTTAAAGAAAAGAAAAGAAGGTTATCTCTGTCAGGGTAGAGCTAGATTATGCTGTAGAACAAATAATCCCAAAATCTCAATGACTTAATACCTCAAAGGTTTATTTCTCATCCATTCTTTATGTCAAGGGTTGACTAGGAATGCTATTCAGTGTCATCTCACTCTGGGATTTGGACTGATGAACAACCACCCACCCGCAACATTGCTGGTCTCTGTAGCAGGTGGAAAGCTGGGTCTCATACCGGCAGTTAACTGTTGTAGCCCAGAAGTGACAGATATTGCTCCTGCTCATAATTCAAAGGCCAGAACTCATCACACAGCCCCACCCAACCACAAGGAAGGCAGTACTCGTCAACCAACCATGTGTCTGGAAAGAGAGGAGTGCTGACATCAGGAGCCACATTAATGACTACCCCAAGGCCCAGGACAGACTTTGTATAAACATATCACTACAGAGATGCAAGAACTAAGAGTCAGCACAGAAAAAAGACCGGGAAAGAACACTTAGGCGTAGGAGGAGGACCAAGAAAGCAAGAGTCATAGGTGACCAGGAGGAAGGAAAGAGAGTGAAGAAGGGAGCAAGTCATCAATGCAGAAGTTTCTAATAGAAGGGTACACCACGCACAGTAAGGCAGAGGGATTTAATACATCCAACTGGCTATCTCACAAGAGACCCTTCAAGATGGTGCTCATTTCCTTGATGATTTTCTCAGTCACAATTTCTGTCCCTCAGCCTAAGCCTAACCCCACAACTAATCTTAATTATAACGATGCATACATAAGGCTGCCTCAGCCTGTGGCCACCAAACATTCTAAATGTCTAATGATTTCATTCTTGTTAAGCAAACTTCTGCTTATGATTTGGCTTTCCTTGAAGGTCTATCTTCAGTAAGAGAGTGTGTTAGTTATTGTATATTAGAGCATTTGGGACCACGTGACAACTCCACTGCTCATTTGGGTAAATTTAAAAGACAACATTCTGATTCATCAGTGGGATGAACATGGTATATATGAATCTCTCCCTAGATGGTTCCACCCTTGATATGCAGGTAAATGTACGATATGTAAGCAAACATAAGGCCTACAAGCCTTATGTGCAATACCTGACTTCTTTCTACAATGAGCATTTAGCAGGAAAAATCCAATAAAAATAAACTTCACGTTGAAGAGAGACAGAAGAAGGAGTATGAAGAATTCAACAGAGGAAAAAACTGGGTAAAAGGAGTTAGGAAGTAAAGGAAATGGGGAAAAGAGAGACCCTGAGAGGAGATCGCAATTTCAGGAACCTAAAAACTTTGGTGGCTTTTTAATTTTTGCTGAATTTAAAACAGGACTACAATTGTTTGCAGACTATGAAGTCTACAGTTTGGCAAAGTTTATGTTAAGGTTATTGATGGTGGGATGAAGTATCAAAACTGAACACATGTCAGGAGCCAAGTATATACCATATTTTTCTATTTCTAGAAACAAGCAAGCTGGGAATTATTAAATAAATTATAATAGAACCAGATTGTATATTTTAATATTACATATAACATGCATTGTAATATAATAAATTATAACAGATTATAATATGATGGAATATAATTTGGTCACCAAAATTAGATCGTTAGATAGTATTAAATAGCACAGAAAAAAAAATGGCCTCAATAGAACGTTCAGTGGGAAAACAGCAGGGTTTTGAAATGTGTGTGCATTATTATACCCAGCTTGAAAAACAGAAAAGGCTACAAGATCTCCAGAATGAGTGGGGAAGTAGTGCTGTGATTATGGCTGATTTTTATTTTAGTCTTTATATTTTCCTGTGATTTTCAAATTTTCTATAATGAACTTAAAATTCCTTTAGATAATGTAAATGACTTGTATAGAGAAGCATGCTTCCATTAGCAACTCAGTTTTTCAATTATTTTGTTAGTTATATTGGAATTAAAAACTCACTAGATACATTAAATGTAGCATATTTAAATGCTCAGGGTATATATGTTCCCAACTGCTTTTAAAATGAAATTGTAATTAGATGGAATAAGAGAATTGAGACTAGAAAAGCTCTCTGAGGGTAATGGCAAAGGCATGAAATGCCCTATTTCAAATATTATAAAATACCATACAAATGGTAATCTTGTGAACATATTTTGCAGAATGCAATACATATAAATTAAAACTTGACTTTAGATTGTCTCATAAGTTTTAGTATGAACAGAAAAAGTTTTCTAAATTTCAAATTAAGCTCAAGGTTTATTTTTACAATATATGAAAATGAGATGATAAGCAAACCAATACTGAAAATAAGATTATGGAGAAAAGAGTTTACCTGCCTAAGAGAATATACAATTGTCAAATAGTGGAACCATCCTTTACATATTTACAATATATGTGTTAATTAACAATTAATACTCTAAGTACAGTTCTAAGCTCCATTTGGGGATGCAGAAGAAATGAAGAGTTTCCTCCCTTCTGATGAATTCTGCACTTTCTGCAAAGACTGAAGCAAGATCATCTGAAAGTAAGGGGGCAGTGTGAAGCTCAGGGAGCAAGGAAGGTCGAGAGGCTCAAGGTAACTTTGCAGAGAATAGGAGGGTGTGTCCACCAGAGAAAATGCTATATTGCCATGGCTTGAAGGTCTCGACCTAGCTTTGGGTTGAGGTTATTTCAATGATATAATTGAATGATCTCACTAAGCAAGATGGATTCCTAGGGTGCAAAGAGAAAACAATTTTATTCTTCACCCCCAACTGCCCATTTGAATTCTCTTTTTTGAGCCAGCTCTTCCTTACCTTTCAGATGAAATATTAGGAAGGTCTTCTAACTCTCTGATCATCTCAGATAATAAAATGTCCTCTGGTCACTTCATCCCCAAATCACAGCTTCAGTTTATAAATTAATATGCCCAGAACTATTGCAACAAAACTCCAAACTTCACTGCAAGCTTGGATATGCTTTAGAACAAAGGGCCTGCCGTGGGGAATGAGGTTTCACCTCTATTTCCCCATTAGTGCTACTCCTCCCGACCCCTCTCCGATCTCCCACCACTTGGCTACCAAAAGGTCTTCCAAGATGGGAGCAGAGACAGCAGGAAGGTAAGCGGAAGGAAGGCCTTATCTGACTGACACAAATATAAGTTGGTGTAGCTTCCCTCTGGTTCTGGCTGCTGTTTTAAGCTGGCATGACCCTTCCAATTGGAATTCCTTTGCCTCAGGCAGTGCCTCTCCTCTAACCAGCCACCTACAATCCCTCTCTGCTTGTCTACCTAGTAGAACCTCCAACCCCTTTTTGCTGAGGACATCTCATTGACTGCATGAAGTCCTTTGGGTCAGAATTCCTCTTAAACAACCCAGACTCACATTCCTTCTGTGGGTTTCACATTTGGTCCCTGGAAAAATACAGCTTTGGCCTGGCATAGACCAGAATGTGGTTATTTCCTAAATGCAGCCCTCGGCTGTACTGACACAGTTCATTTCAGTCAGCCCCTCATTAAAGACTTTCTTCCTGGGCTTCCCTGGTGGCGCAGTGGTTGAGAGTCTGCCTGCCGATGCAGGGGACACGGGTTCGTGCCCCGGTCTGGGAAGATCCCACATGCCACTGAGCGGCTGGGCCTGTGAGCCATGGCCGCTGAGCCTGCGCATCCGGAGCCTGTGCCCCACAACGGGAGAGGCCACAGCAGTGAGAGGTCCAAATACCGGAAAAAAAAAAAAAAAAAAAAAAAAAGACTTTCTTCCCTAGGCATGAATCTAATGCCTGTCTGTGTCCCCCAAGCTTCAAAAGACACCTATCAAAGATGCCTGTGAAGTTCCCACATGGCTAAGGTATGGGGAGGGAGGGAGTGCCACATAGGAAGAACTCACAGCTCAAGGTAAGTGAAAGATAAAACTCATAAAACCGGTTTCCACCCACTTTCTTCACAAGTCATGTATAGGTGGGCCGAATGATTTGCCTTGGAATTGATAGTATTTGGCATCCTCGGTCTTCGGGCCTCAGTGAAAACTGGAACAGAGGATTCTATTCTACTTTTATCTTCCCTCTGTGCAATTTTTTCACTACTGCTCAGCCTCCCAGTTGAAGAGAAACAAGATGGTTGGGATCACGTTATGTCAAAGAGAAATGATGAAAAATAGAGCAGCAAGGGGATTTGGGCTCTGGTAAGAGTGACTGAATTGATGCAGCATGGAACCAAGGCCGGATAAGGAAGGAAGTAAAGGAGGTCAGTGGACTAAATGGTTCAGGAGGTTGAAGAATGAAGAAGGAAAGGCTGAGCAAACATTCTGGAAAGATACTTTTAGCAGTTGATTGACTAAAGGGAATGGAGATGAGAGCAGTTGAACAGTCTTTGGGGTTTGGAGCCTTGTGGACTGGTCAGTGATTATGGAATTATTGGCAGGGTTGGGGTATTGGAGAGGAGAGCTGGTTTTCAGACCAGAATGATGAACTCTACTTTGTTGAACAAGCTGAACTTGAGAGGTTAGTGAGACATCCACGTAATGTGACTGGAGGGTTGGAGCTCAGAAGAACAGCATGGCCCATGACGTGCCTTTCAAAGTCAGGACCAGAGGTAATTTTGGGAGTCATAGGATTCAATGATGTCTCCAAAGGAGAAAGTAGAAAGACTGAATGCAGAGATCAAGGACCACTTGGGAAATGCATCTTGTTTGAAGAAAGGGGCATAAAAAGAGACTGTTAACAGAGAAGAAATAAAGCTCTCTGCCATCCCAGAGAAAGAGCTGCATCTAGAAGTCAGGCTAATCTGTTCTGAAGAGTGCTTCATCCAAGAATACCCTTTCTTCTGCTTCCTTTCTAATCACATTTATTGCCTGATTATGCAGCTAAGTCTCCTCCTACCTCTATGCTTAGTTTCCACATCCATAAAATGAAGTTAGTAACACTTTCTGCCTCTGGGGCTGTGGTGAAGATGTAGTGAAACAAAGGGTGACACGCCTGGCATAGAGTATAAACCCAGCAGATGTGAGCTATGATTATTATTATCATTTTTTTTGTATCTGTCTCTGCTTAATCAATAATTACTCCTTTACAGGATGAGTATATCGAACTTGTTTCCAAAGGCTTTGTCTTTTTTTGCCTCTCCGTTAGCTCCTCCCTCTAATGCGAACGGCACTGGGAAAGAGAGAATAACTCAAATGTCGCACTCCTGATGCCCTGGCATGGTTAAGATAAATATGCTGCCATAATTACACTGGTTTGATTTTCAAAGCTAATGTTCAGAAGTCACTATTTCCTCTTAGGGACTACGCCTAAAGTATAGACACATGTCCCCAGCTGGATGATGATGGCTGAACTATGACATTTATTTACTGTATTAGTTTTCTATTGCTGTGTAACAAATTACAACAAACTTGGTGGCCTAAAACACCACTTCTGTCTTAGTTCACAGTTCTATGGGGCTGAAATCAGAGCACTGCGTGGGTAGGTTCTCTGCTCAGGGTCTCACAAGGCTAAAATCAAAAGTCAGCTGCAGTCCTCATCTGGGGCTCAGAGTCCTCTTACAAGCTCACTAGTGTTTGGTAGAATTCAGTTCTTTGTGGCTGCAGGACTGAGGTCCCTGTTTTCTTGCTAGTTTGTTGTCTGGGGATCTGTCTCAGCTTCCAGAGGCTGCTCCTTTCCACTGGCAGTTCACTACATAGCTGTATGTATTCTTCCAGGCCAGCAGGAATGTCTCTCTCCGATGTCTTCCTTTGCTACCAGTTGGAGAAAACTCTGCTCCTAATAGACTCGCCTGATTAGAGCAGGCCCATCCAAGAGAGTTTCCCTTTTGCCGTATAACATACCCTAACCACTAGACTGATGTCTCATCATTTTCATATGCTCCGCGCACACTCAAAGAGGACGGATGATACAGAGGCAAGGGTCACCGGGGGTGGCCTTAGAATTCTGCCTCCCACGCTCACTTATGGAACAGCAACTATGTCTCATGCACTGCCCAAAGCACCGTGGGTACACGATAGATTAGATACTGCCTTTCAGTTGCTCGTCCTCTACCCCACACTGTCCAACACAGGAGCCCCTGCCACATGTGGCTATGTAGCACTCAAACATGGCTAATCCAAATTGTGGTATGCTGTAAATGAAGCATGCACAATGGATTTCAAAGAACTAACACCCCCAAAAAACCTGTGAAATATCTATTAATATTCATGTATTAAATACATAGCAAATTGATAATATTCAGGATACATTGGCTTCAAAAAATATATTATTAAAACTAATTCTACCTGTTCCTTTTTACTTTTTTAAAGTGTCTACAGTTGAGCCTTGAACAACACAGGTTCGAACTGGGTGGGTCCATGTATACACGGATCTTTTTCAATAGTAAGTAAAACAGTATTACATGGTCTGTGGTTGGTTGAATCCACAGATGCCAAGGAACCTTGAAAAGGGAGGGCCGACTATAAGTTATATACAGATTAATCCCCTGTGGTCAAGGGTCTACTGCTTAAGAAAACTTAAAATCACAAATGTAGCTGGACAGTACTGGTCTAGACCAAGAAAAAGACAAGCACTTCCATGCGTACCAGGTGCCAACAGAGGAGAAGCCAATGATGTTTTGGGCACACAAGGAGGAGTGGTCAGTTCAGCTGGGGAAGAGAGAGCAAATAGGAAAGGCTTCCATTGCTTGGCTTCCCATTCACAGCAGACAAGGTAGAGCACACTGGTCCTTTTCCAATAGATAGCAATTTATATAAAACTGCAAAGCAATTACTAGTGACTTTTTAATTTTAGAAGGCACACTTCAGAGCAAGATTTTAAAACAAATGCAAATGCCCAAATACAAGTGAACACTTCCTGACAAACTTTTAACTGCTCTCCATCCAACCGCACTTTCCTCTTTTGCTTGGACCCCAGCAGACAGAGCCAAGTCTCTCTTTGAGCTATTTTGTAGGGTGAGAACTTCAAGGCTGTCATCACGGAGAGCGGAGAGTGGCCTGTCTTCCAAAGTCCTTGCCGGCAGTGATTCTCTGGCTTTTAATCTCTCCGATAGAGGGCGGCTATTACCAGCTTAATTAGAGAGCAGTTAATTACCCTCTTGGCCCTCCTAATTAGTTCAAAGAGCTGTCTTTGGCTTCCTTGACTTATGGCAAATGAGAAAAAGAAATGCTGAAATGTGATTTATAACATTTTGTCTATTATGGTCTTCATTCCCATTGGGAGATTCCCTGTCAATTATCTTTTCAGACTATATTCCACTTCCTATAAAGACCCCTGTAAATAATGTGTACTCAGACAAATGCTTTTATATGCAAATAGTTAATACCTTCTAAGCACATGTTATATATCAGATGTGCTCAGCACTTACATCATCTCATTTAATCTTTACAACTCAAAAAGGTAACAATAATAGTATGATACTAACAATTATTGAGTGCTTGCTAGGTGCCAGGTGCTTTTCTAATCTCTTTTTATTTGTGATGAAGTTAATTTAAGGACTAAATGAGATAAAATATGGGAAGTGCTAAGAATAGTGCCTGATACCAGAAGTGCTCAATAAGTGTTAACTAATATTTAATCCTCACAAAGGTTTTGTGTCATCAATATTATTGTTATTATTTCTATTGCAAAACAAAGGTAAGTAAAGTGAGGCTTAGAGGGCTTAACTTCCTTGCCCTATATCAGTGTAACAGAATCACCTGGAGGGCTTGTTTAAACAGACTGCTGCCCCCACTCCCCACCCCGCCCTTGAGTTTCTGATTCAGTGCGTCTGGGGTGGGAGCCGGGAATGTGCATTTCTAGCCAGTTTCCAGTGAGGCCCATGATGATGCTCAGGGACCACACTGCTCTGATCACACAGCTCATAAAGACTTCGCCTCTGCTGCCCATGCTCTTCACTACTCAACACTCCCTCTTTCCACTTTGTGTCAATGAAGCTCAAAGTGCCTAAGAATCAAGCTAATGTCAGAACTCAGACAGCTTTAAACAAATTATAAGAGTTTTAAAGGACAATATAAAATGATTGACTCAAACTACATACTGGGAAATCCTGAACCAAATAGGGCATCAGTTCTTCTAAGGACCATGCTATCCATAAATGCTCATTAGTAAGGGCCTTTTGCTCACTTCCAGCCACCACATATACCAGCAAAGATGAGTACTGTCTTGTCTAAATATGCATGTAGATGGGCTCTTTCCATGCAAATTATGGCTCGTTCTTATCATCTTCATGATAAGGGTTTTCTCCAGAGTGGAAAGGAGGGCTATGGGATTGAGAGGAATTCACAAAGGTTTTAATTAGAATACCAATGTTTTTGTTCTTTAAAAAAAAAAGTGAAACAATTCTGGCAAAATGTTGAGATTTGTTAAAGCTCATTGATGAGTACACAGGTGTTTATTATGTTATTCTCTAAATTTTTCTGAATCTTTGGACTATTTTTTAAGCATATATATTTAAAAGACCCTATGCCTACTAGTAGGGAAATCTCATAATGGAAAAACAGACACAGACCCAATTCCCATAGGAGTCACTGTCCAGTGAAGGAGGTGACCCTGAATCAAACAATTATAGATAGAGTTTCAAACTGCAGTTTGTTTT
This sequence comes from Delphinapterus leucas, assembly GCF_059928025.1. Taxonomy (NCBI): domain Eukaryota; kingdom Metazoa; phylum Chordata; class Mammalia; order Artiodactyla; family Monodontidae; genus Delphinapterus; species Delphinapterus leucas. Next base: position 99,303,334 of record NC_143134.1, read on the forward strand.
ACAAAACTAAGGTTTAGAGTACAAGGAAAGCTTTCAACTCTGGTACCTGACCTAGACTTGGAGTCAGGGAATGCAGAAGTTCAGCTATGAGCCGAAGGACTTGAAAGTGTTGACTAGGAGCAAGTGGGTTGGGGCACAGAGAACACTGTAGAAAGGCCAAGTGCTGGGAAGGAGCAAGGAGTTTTCAAAGGAATGAAAGCGTGTCTGTGGGTCTGAAGAGCTGGGAGCAAGTAAAAGGGTGGCATAAGACGAAGCTTAAGAAGCAGGCAAGGGGCAGGTCATGCAGAACCATATTTAGGATTCTGGACGTGATCAGGGCCCTAGCAGAATGTAATGTGCCTTCATGGTCACCTGGAAATAGGTTGAAACTATAAATATTAAAGCCTTGACCACTAAGCATCTATAGTTTAACAAGTGGTATACTGGCAAACTGGCTTTCCAAATTAAAAAAGAAAAATTCCTGGTTGAAGTGTTTGCCTATGTCTGTGGTGGAAATACTCCCTCCATGTCTGATTTCAGGTCACTCACGTGATGTTACAGAAGAGATGTGTAGCCAGAGCTGATACAAGCTGGCTTCTGTTCACCACCATATTGTAACTTAGTTCTAGACACATTCTAAATGGAAATGATATTGTGGACTTTGGTATTAGTGAGAAACAACAGTTGTTGAGAGCAGATAGAATAGAATGCATTTTTTTCACAGAGAATATAAGATGTTCTCTTATTTCCTGAAACAAGTCACCACGGTGAATTTTAGGTTTTGTCACTTAATGGAATCAAATCAGAACCGGCCATGATTTCAATCTAACCTTGAGTTTATAAGCTTCGTTCATCCTTTGTTTCCTCATGCATAAAATGTGGAATCCCTTGAAGGGATAAAATCTTTATTATTTTATGAAATGAGGTCTTTTATAACCAAGGTCTAAGTTATGCCCATTAAGGGTTATAGCTTTCTAGTTTCATTGTCAGGGTGTGGGGACACAAAAAATCAACCATCTGCTGCTTGCTAGTGGTTTCTGACTCATAAATCAAAATTTCCCTCTTCTCTGTATGTCAAAGAATCACCACTGAGGTTGGTTAAGTGATTTGACTTGGCATTTTCAGCACTTAGTCCTTAGCCTACTATGAGGAGGCATCTTTTAGGTCAAATATCCGTATAACTAATGCAAGCAGTCTTTATGTCCAAAATTTACTCCACCAGGACTTGGAATTAATTCTATAATTAAAATGTTAGACACTGATTTCCTACAGCCACTCTTGGTGATATCCCACTGTGTATGAGGGCCTCTGGAATCCCTGACTTTCTAAAGAAGTTTAAAAAAAAATCAGTATTATCTCATGAATCCCAATTTGGTACACCATAGGTATTTATAAACCAGATTATACAGAAGGTAGAATTTCCTGATTGTGAAGTTTTGTTTTGTCTTGTTTCTTTTCAAGAGTGGTCTCCTTAACAAAAGGTATAAGACAGTATCTTCCAGCATCATTGGCAAGGGGCTATGATAATTTCCCTTGTAAAATATTCCTGTATGATTCATTTATTTCATGAAATAAAAGTGAATGGTGGCACACACTTGCATGGAATATAGTTTGAAATCTCTCCAAGGACTGCTATTACTTTAAAAACATTCCATTACAATAATTTATCGTGAAATCTTATTCATTCAAGCTTGCTTCAAGGGCTGTACTTGGAGCCTCAAAGAACCAAGCAGGAGCACATGGCCACGTATTGGCCATATTACTCTGAGAAACTTTCTAAATTTTTATTATAGACATGCACTTTCAAACATATCCCAAATGAGGGAGAACAGCAGAATGAATCACCAGGTACCCACCACCTACTTCAATAGTTATTGATTCATGGCTGATCTGGTTTTATCTTTACCCCCACCCCCTTTTCATTCATCCAACCCCACATTGAATTCCTGAGAGCTTTCAAAGGAAGTTGTGGAATCTTAGCCTGTGGCAATTTCAACTGCTCACATTCCTTCCTGGAAACTAGACTTTCTTGTAACCTTACAGTTTCAGCACAGCCATCAAAGAAGGAATGAACACATTTTCCAAGGCATTCTATTTACATGCTCCGGGTTTTTCATCAATCATGTAAAACAGAGTGACATTTTCAATTCAAACTAAAGTGACTCATCAAGCCAGAGGGACGGGTCATTGAGGACATACGACACCTTCCAGTTTAACCTGCTCTTTGACTGTGAACACCTGTGTAGTCACCTTGCCATAAATCTCTCCCTGACCTTTCTGTAATGAGAGACCCTGTTTACATAATCCTGAGCCTTACCAGTACAGTAAGAAATGATTTCAAAATTTATTGCAGGAAACCTCAATTTTTGGAAAGTATAAATTTATATCAAATTCAACAGCAGGTCCATACTTTTACTTTAGAAGTAAAGCAAGCCACCGGGAAAAGCAATGGGAGAGAGTTTGATTCTTTCGACTAGAAATTTTTCTTAAAGAAACAATCAAGCAGTTCTTCAAAAATGTATGTTAGGGTGTTGAGTGCGGTAGATTGAATATATGAAAAATATCGGAAACAATTAATTATCCAACAATAGAGGATTGTGGAAATAAACTCTGGAACATCCACACAGTGGAATATTATGAAGCCTTGAAGAATAATGGGGAAATGTTTGTGATATATTAAGTAAAAGAAAAATGTTATCTTTAACAAATAAAGTGCTAAAAAATAGATGGAAGAACCTATAGATTAAAAGAAACTTAAGAGAATTATCAACCAATTGCAGTGTATTGTATTGTCCCTGTAAGTCTAAGCATGCATATGTGGGCATAGAACTGAGGAAATCTGAACAGTGACCAGTTATTGAAAGATACTATGGGTTTTTTTATAACTATTTTTTAAATGTAATAGTGGTATTTTTTTTAAGTTCTATGTTTAGAGATGAAATGCTATGCTGATGGGGCGTAAGGCTATAAATGAAACAAGTTAACAAAATTTGAGGGTTCATTACACTCTCTGCATCTGCACATGTTTAAAATTATGCACTGTAAAAACATGTTTAAGTTTGAAAACAGTATACACTCTGTGGCTCTGTTTATTAATTTTAGCTATCTTTTTTCTCATTCTGTATGAAACATGATAATCTTTAAACACTTTTTGTAATAAATTATTTAACAACTTGAACGAATGAGACAGGAACGAATGGGGGCAGGCACAACCGTTAAAAGAATGACACAGCCATTGAGAAAAACAGGATACGACAAAGACTGGTAAAAACAGACCAGGCCCAAGATGGCAGAAGATTCGACCTCCAGGAGACCTTGAGCCTGAGCATCTGCTCACTGTAACACATCAGCTAAATGACACCCCCACAGGCACCAAGGCAGCTCTGAGGCTGACCATAAAAGGCCAAAAAGTGGGCGGTGGCCCGATTTCTGAAGTCCCCACCCCTTCCCCAAAATAGTTAGAATATTCCTCCCACTCCTTAGCATATGAAATTACCCAGCCCATAAAAACTAACAACTCCATACCCCGGGGCCGCTCTCACTTTCTGATACAGCCAGCATTATGCCTGTGGAATATGTCTGTCTCTAATAAACCTGCTTTCACTTTACTTTCGCTCGCTCTTGAATTCTTTCCTATGAGACACCAAAGACCCTCACTTGGTGGCCTGTCCCAGGAACTCGCCCGAGACTTGGGACATGACCATTCTCTCGCTCCCCCTTCTCCTGCAACACTAATTTATGATAGACGTTAATCACCAAAATTTTGGCCTTTTCTCGTTTTTGCTAGTAAACCACTGTGTTCATAAACTGTTAAAAATAGCAATCTAAGATGAAGTCACATATTGTCTCAAACTAAATTTGGTGATCTTCTATTGACCTAAGGCCCATACACCAGTTATGAAGTGACTTTTATCCTGTGGCCTGGGAGCAATTTATGCCTGAAACAAGCAAAGAGACAAGCACAACTCTTCTGAAATGCTTGGCTTTCAAGTTTCAATACGAAGCTAAACTTTCATAAACAAAACAAGTAAGCAAACGGAATCTCCTAACAGGTGAGTGTAGAGAAACAAACAAAAACTTATTTTATATAAATGATTTGAATAGTCTATAACATTTTAGGGACAATTCTGCCCAAACTGATAAGAAAATGCAATTTTTCCAGGTACCAATTTTGCTTTTGCTTTGTTAAGGTGGCAGGATTTATCTTATGTAGGAAAAACTAAGTCACCAAGACATTGAACTTCCAAGCTCCTGAAAGATGCAGTTAGCCTGAAATGGGCTTTCCAGAAAGTGACCACAAGCATACAAAATGGAAAAAGGAAAAATCACATATAAAGTACTTACCATATCAGAGCCCCTGTGGATAGGTGTGTGGCGCTTTGTAACTTGATCCGGCTTAAAAACTCAACCACAGACCCTGTGTGCAGGAAAGAGAACAGTCTGGAAACTGGATTTTTGTGATCCTGCTTGAGTCCTCCAAGGCTCCAAATTGTTTAACTGACTAGAAAATTCTGCTTCGCTTCTAGTATTGGTCTCTCCTCCCTGGCCCTCTCAACTACAGGCCCTGAGCCCCATTTGGGGTAATTTAAGTTCTGTCCCACTCACGCTCCTGAACCCAAGTTCATCCTCTGTCCTGGGTGAGTCTCCACCCCCCCCCCTCCAGAGAGTGGGGTCTGGAATGGGCCTTGCTGCCCTGTTGCCAGATGGGTACAGGCAGCAGGAGGCTTCTCCCCTCACTCCTTCTCCCATGGCACCTCAGGACTTCTGTTTTGCTTTCCTGACTGCTCCCCTGGTCAATACCCAGAAAGAAGCCCTGAGTCTCAGCCTTCTGCCCCCAGATGTGGCCCTTATCCTTCTTCCTCTAGTAACTGCAGGCTGAGGTCTGGCTCCCTCTATGAGGGACCACCTGGAAGCACACTGCCCCCTGGTGGATGCCATTCTTCCTGCTTGGAGATCCCTGCAGCCAGCCCACCTCTCATGCCAGATGGCTACACAAATATCTCCTTAAGTGGGGATTAAACTGTAATTTGCCACACCTGTAAAAAACATAATTAGAACTGTGGGACATTCCTCGGTGGTGTGCCAATGATACATTTTTAGGCTTTCTACAAGTTGTACTGTTAAACACTGTCATTATTAAAATTGGCCGCTGAGCCTGCGCGTCCGGAGCCTGTGCTCCGCAGTGGGAGAGGCCACAACAGTGCGAGGCCCACATACAGCAAAAAAAAAAAAATTAATTAATTAAATTAAATTGTATAAACTTAAAATTAACTTACATTAAAAACAAAGGCCATAAATACTCAAAACTCATCCCTTCTTAATAATCTTACTAAATTTTACTATTTTCTATGCTCGTGAGTTGTTTATATCTATTGGTATCTGGGTGGTGGAAATTACTCCACTTGTCAAATCATAGTTGAATTGCAACCATAGGTTGGCTATGGATACAAGAGTTCAGCAAAAAATCAATGAAGACATTCAGTGTGAAGCAACTGGCTATATGGAATTTAAAATAAAAAGCATTGGGGCTTCCCTGGTGGTGCAGTGGCTGAGAGTCCGCCTGCCGATGCAGAGGACACGGGTTCGTGCCCCGGTCTGGGAAGATCCCACATGCTGCGGAGCGGCTGGGCCCGTGAGCTATGGCCACTGAGCCTGCGCGTCTGGAGCCTGTGCTCCGCAACGGGAGAGGCCACAACAGTGAGAGGCCCACGTACCGCAAAAAAAATAAATAAATAAATAAAAAATAAAGAGCATTGTATATTTTATTATTATTTATAAATGGTGTGCTGCATACCCTTTACATCAGTAAAATTTATAAATGGACATAGTTTTTTTTCTAGAGAGCTAATTGTTAAACATTTTGAAGCACACTGCAGTGTCCCTTCCTCCCACTCCAAGGCCAGTTGTAGAGTCTCATTAATTCTCCCAGTTCTGCAAACACCCCATTACTGACTTTGAGAGCTGGTTGGAGGGTGGGAAGTTCATACTCCCACCCCTACCCTCACCACCCCTGATTAATCCTGTCCAAGTGGAGGGACATCATTAGCATACCACACCTGGCCTCTTCTGCTTCCTGACACATTCCTTCCCTGCGGAAGGTGAACTGACTTCCCTGGTTGGTGAGTTTAGAAGGAGAAAGAAATCATGCATGGCCTAGCTCCTGCTTCTGTTCCTTTTCTTAGAAGCCACCCACAGGGGGCATCTCTCTCCACATGGGGAAGTCTGCCATATTCTGGTATTGCCTGAGGCTGATGAGCAAGTTGGTCAAATTCTGGAGTTTGGTATTAAGAACCCCACTTGCTCAAAGATAGAAGCTATGCTCTGTAAAGTAGCATTGATCATAATGAGGGCCATATATTGGCCTCCATCTGCTAACTCCTTTGTCTTATTTCTCACTGGTTTAAAAACTGAATGGGGAAAAGGAGTGCTATTTACTGGGTCCCTCAGAAACTCACAAAGGCTCCTCTTCCATCAGCCTTTGCTCCTGAGGTCACAGAATGCCTTGTGGCTGTACCCATTTGTACTGGTATGGATAAGACTTTTCTAAGATGAGAAAACTTGACTGGCAAATTTATTTGATTCTAATTCCTTTTATTACCTATACGTGTATGTGGAATAATAATGCTTACACAGTTGAGCACCTTGTATATGCCAGATATTGTACATAGGAACACAGATCTTAGAAAGCAAGTATTAATGACCTAGAGTGTTAAAGTAACTTTCCCAAGGTCACAAAGTAACAAGCTAGTTGTCTGATTCCAAGGCCCTTGCTCTTTCCAGTACATTTTCCCTCATTCCCCTTTTCTTTCTCTTTCCTCCCAACCCCAGCCCTCTAGTCTTCCCTCCTCTCCTCTCCTCTCCTCTCTCTCCTTCTCTCTTTCACCCATCCATCCTTCCACCACTACCTTCCCCCATTTCCACATTTTCTAGCCCTTTGACACTACAGAAAACTAAGACAGTATCTGAAATCTCAGAGGTTTATTTATTTATTTATTTATTTATTTATTTTTGCCGTGCGTGGGCCTCTCACTGTTGTGGCCTCTCCCGTTGCGGAGCACAGGCTCCGGACGCGCAGGCTCAGCGGCCATGGCTCATGGGCCCAGCCACTCCACGGCATGTGGGATCCTCCCGGACCGGGGAACGAACCCGTGACCCCTGCATCGGCAGGCGGACTCTCAACCACTGCGCCACCAGGGAAGCCCTCTCAGAGGTTTTTATACATATATATAATTTTAGAATTTATACATATAATTATATATAACTCATATATAATTATATATAAATTCTAAAATATAATAAAAATAAATAAAAATTCTACAAAATCTTACCCCAACAGCTGGGCCCTCAAGAAACTTGGCGGCAGGCATGAGGAAAACTGTGGCTGTCTTTTTAGTATCCTCCTCGGGTTTCTCATGAGCAATGTCTAGCATCCCATTCAAGATCCTGCAGGAGGAGGTCACAAAGAAATGAGTGTGTGTCGAGAGAGACCACAGGATTGCATCAAGCTAGAGTCTGTGCAGGCTTGACCAGGGGGCTGGGCTCTACGTGGAAAATGCAGCCTTACCTCAAATGGAGTGTTTTCTGTTACCTCCACATCAAGCTTTCTTTCCCTGGGGTCAGTAGTTGTGCAACAGTTTCAGAGACTGAGCAAACAGTTTAGAAATTATTTGGGGAATGATTACAGGAAGGGGAAAAATAAATACATATATATACACATATATACCTATTATATATATTTAAAAAATGCATTCTCTATGGGAGGTAACATCATCCCCAAGGGGGTGAAAATTTGTTCTCAGGGGAGAGGGTGAAAAAAACTCTCTTTTTACATATAAAGCACAGATAATACTGACATACATATAGTGCCTAAACAAATACAGTAAGTCTTTGGTATTAAAATTTCATGGAGGGGATATTAAGAAAAACCTGTCTAAAAAGGCTCCTTAGGGGAACAATAATTTTTTTAAAAATGGTTGAAAAACAGTGATGTATATTGAAAGCCTAGCAGACTATGTGACACATGGTAGGTATTCAAAACATGAGACTTGAAGGTGCTATTATCATGGTTAGTTGTTCTTACAGTTGTCCAACAAACTAACTAGAGGGCCATGCCATCCCATCATGGTTACGGTGGAGAAGGGGCACTGTGGCCAGTTCCCAGATGAAGTTAGCTTAGGGTGGATCCTGCATGAGCTAGAGGTCCAAACTGCCTGGAGTTCTAGAAAATAAGCAGATTCTTGCACACCACTGGGATGACCTCTGGGATGCTCAGGAACACTTGTGCAGGATGGTGTTAAAATCCAAAGAACAAAGCATGGCACAGACGTTTGTGAGCAGCGCATAGGCTACCACAATGCCCATGTTAATCCTCTGGGGAAAGGGCGTGCTCCTAAATTCAGTTTCTTCCTGGCTAAGAACTCGACCACCGAGTTTTGTGTGCCTGCCTCTGTTTCTCTTTAGAGAATCTGGCTTCTAGGAGGCACTCAATATTTGAGGTAATACAGGGTTGGAGCAAATATTGAGCAACCTCTCACGGCTGCTGCATGTGCTCTGCAGGTTGAATTACCCAATGATTATTCTTAAGACCTGTATTTGTGTTCCTTTCAGCATACAAAGTGGTCTCATATAAAGTATCTTATTAAATCATCATAATAACCTAGTAATGTTATTATTCTATCACTACTTGAAGGATAAAGAAGCTGAGGCTTGGAAAGTTCACTTATTTTAGTTATTTGTCGTTTTTTTTTTGGCCGTGCTGTGCAGCATGCAGGATCCTAGTTCCCCGACCAGGGATCAAAACTGTGCCCCCTGCAGTGGAAGCATGGAGTCCTAACCACTGGACCTCCAGGGAATTCCCAGTTATTTCTCCTCTTTAGCTGCCCAGTAATAAGTAGCAGAGCAAGCCTCCTTTCTACTACGCTACACCACCTTTGATATTCCTTTCCCACAGAGGAGAAAGACACACGAATGGTAAAGCTACAGAGGAAAAGTCATATGCTGGAATTTGGGGACTCCGAGCGAGGGATATGGTAATATCTATGAATTGACACAATTAAGTCATGCAGGAAGAGGAGTTATTTCACGGAATATGAATCTGGCATATGGCAGAGCCTGCTGAGGCTGGTCAAACTATCAACTGCCAAGTTACAGGGAAATGAAAAGCCGTCAAAACAGAGATGGAAGCATCTCAAGATGCTGTGAAATTTGGAACATAGAAGACTTAGGGCACAAATGTGGAGAACGAAAATGTGACATGAAAAATGAATGGCCAGGGGACTTCCTTGGTGGGGCAGTGGTTAAGAATCTGCCTGCCAGTGCAGGGGACACGGGTTTGAGCCCTGGTCCGGGAAGATCCCACATGCCGCAGAGCAACTAAGTCTGTGTGCCACAACTACTGAGCCTGTGCTCTAGAGCCCGTAAGCCACAACTACTGAGCCCACGTGCCACAACTACTGAAGTCCACATGCCTAGTGCCCATGCTCCGCAACAAGAGAAGTCACTGCAATGAGAAGCCCGCGCACTGCAACGAAGAGTAGCCCCCACTCGCCGCAACTAGAGAAAGCCCAGGCGCGGCAACAAAGACCCAATGCAGCCAAAAATTAAATAAGTAAATAATTAAATAATTTAAAAAAAAAAAAGAATGGCCAGGTACACACTTGGTGCAAATTTTCATTTCAGGGCCACAGCTTCAAATGTAGGAATGAAGGATATTTGACTAAGAATGGAGAGCATTTTTCAAAGAGTGAAAAGAATGTGTTTAGTCAGAGACCAACTCATCTGGCCAAAAGGGCTGTAAATGGAAAACAGATGGGAAAGGAGAAAAAAACACCTACATAAAACTGAAATGGGTTTCCATGGATGACATGAAGGAAGGCCTGGGAAGAATTTCAACAGTGAGGGAGGTGCCGAGTGATTCCATGAGAAAACTATTGGGAAGGACATCAGAAACAAACTAGACAGCAGATGTCCTGATATCATGCACAGAACATAGTAACCTTGAGATTACAGCACAGGGTGACAAACAAGACCTCATAGATACCAAGAGAGTTGGCAGGATGGAACAGGTCCATGGGAACATAGTGATAGAAGGGTGTGCTGTGCACAAAAGACCCGTTGAGAGGAGATGGAACAGCATTGTAGGCTGTAATAACAACAGATTCAGAGGAATCCCTGAACACTTGGATGAAGATGAAAGGAGAGAGGAACAGAAGTGATGTTTTTATGGAAACTGAGCTGAGCCACATGGGGGAAAGCCACAAAATTGGCAGAGCACACACGCTGGGGATAACATTCTGGATATCTCATTCAGATAAAAGCAGAGTTTTTTCACTTGCCTTCACATCCTAGAAGGTAGAGGAAAGAATAAAAATAACTATGCTCTGACTGATTCCAACCAATGGGAAGAAGCCATTTGCTAGAGTGGAAAGGATGAGACCCTGGGAGAATGTGGCCATGTCGTCTTCAAGGGAAGACAAGGATGAGCTGGATAAAATGCGTACAGAGGACTTAAGGAAGCTAGACTTCAAAATATCTTTTAAAATAGGCATAATTCCACAAGTTTCCAAAAGAAGACAGTACCAGGAAGTGCTCAGAAGCATGACTTTGGGCAATTCCAAAGAAGAGAAAAGAGGTGGGGATATTCTTAAAGAAATTAGAGAGATGGCACAGAGCTCTTTAAACTAGAATATAGAATGAACACTCAAAAAGACGGAGGCAAGTGATCAGAGTGACAGAGAACCATACAAATGGTAGCAGGAATGTTAAAATCCTGGAGGAATCAAAGCATGCAAAACTGGCAAGGACCAGAGGATGTGTTACAGGTACAAGGGAATTATGATAATGGATGGTAGAAAGGATGTACTATTTCTCAAATTTCTCTTTTAGGGTCTGAAAAAGACTGCAATTGTGGGGCTGCAAAGACAAAAGTGGATAAGAATATGTTGAAATCCAAGGTTGGGGAAGATGTTACTGATCCCTTTTGAAAGCTAATACAGGACCAAACTTGGTGGTCCACAGTCTATGGATCAAGTGGCATTCATTTGCCTATCTCCACACATTCTTCCTTCTTCCTAAGTATTACCAATAGCATGTTAGCAAGTTGATCTCCAAATTCTTACAGGAGATTGGGGGTATCACCGTTTCGGATCAGAAGAATTGATTCCATTTGGATCATCTGCATACTCTCCTAGTATCAGAGTGCTTTTAGTTGAAATATGTCTAGTTCAAGGCTTAAAACTAGCTAACTAATTACAGAAGAATAGTTTCTAAAGTCCTCAGCGGCATACTGTTTATACTTCTAGTAAGGTATTCCACCTTTACCAACACAAAATGAAATGTGTTGGAGTTTTCCAAGGTTTGTCTAGAGTGGTCTCTCTTAAAAGAACTTGGAAAAATGAGTGTCACTGTCTTTTATAAAAATTATGGAGTTATGCCATAGTCAACACATCATTTTATGAAATTATAGAACAGGCAAAACTGATCTGTGGGGAGAGAAATCATGATAGTGGTTGCCAGGATAGATAGGGGCAGGGATAGAATGGAAGAGACCGTAGTGAACCTCCTAGGATGATGGCATACTCAGCTGGAGTGCTGGTTACACAGATATCTGCAGTTGTCAAAACTCATCAAATTGTCACTGTCACTGTATGCAATTACACTTCTATAAATATATATAAAAAGTATATAATAAATCTGGGCAGTGATATGAAGTGAAAAAAGAATGATTTTCTCCCATGACTTGACAGCGATCAAATGAAGTTAAGAACATCAGGGATCAGAGAAAAGCAGTCTCAGAGTTTGAAATTAGCAGTACTCTACCAGTAGATTTAGTGAAAAGTCAGTCTTACCAACACCCTTGAACTGTTAATTTCCTATTGGCAAAGTCTCCCATATTGTAGAAAAGGGGCACCACTACCCTTTTTCCTGGTTACACTGGAACCAAGTACTGCTGGTTCCCAAACTTCCATGCACATAAATATCATCTTGGATGTTTGTTAAAAATGCAGACTCTGGGTCCATACCTGGAGATTTTGATACAGTAAATCTAGGTTAGTGTCTAAGAATTTCCATTTTAGTGAACATCCTTGGGGAGACTGATGGAGGTAGTCAATGGACTTATACTTTGAGAAACACTTTAGATAATCAAATCATAAAACTAGTTCCTAATTCCTCTAATTTCAGGCTCTCCAGCCCACCTTCTGATAATATAGCCTTTTTCCATTCCTTCACAAAGAAAATATGTTGCTTATAGCAATACGTGTATTCCAGCCCATGTGACCAGAACTTTCTTATTCAGTAATAAATAGGCATTGGTTTTGTACCTCAATCTGACGGACCTGGTATTTAAATAAATATAAATACCCTTATAAATGTGGTAAGCGTTTCACATGATACTGAAAAACTGTACTTCTTGGACTGAAGGACAGATATGTGCCAAATTTATGCCAAATTTACCAAGATAAAGGGTATTTACAAAATTCCCTCCTTAAAGAAATCCTATGCCTGACATCATTACGGTTGCTGTGTTCTTTTTTTTAAATTAATAGGCTTAATTTTTTTAGAGTAGTTGTAGGTTCACAGCAAAACTGAGTGGAAAGCACAGAGAGCTCCCATGTATTCCCTGTCCTCTCACACACACAACCTCTCGCATTGCGGACATTCTCTGCCCCAGGGTATGCTCTTTATGAGCAATGAAACTGCACTGACATACCACTATCACCCAAAGTCCACGGCACAAATTAGGGTTCACTCTGTGTTGTACATTCTATGGGTTTTAGCAAGTGTTGTGTTCTTCTAAGCCAGTAAGCTTAACAATAAACATGTAAATATAATATTTCCATTTTAAACGTAACTCAACAAATATTTAAATAATTTGTTTTGTGGTTTACTTTTCTAATGCTAAATAAAAGTTCTTTATTGACATTTTGGAAAAATGAAAACATATTTAAAAACCACAAGTGGGACTTCCCTGGTGGTGCAGTGGTTGAGAGTCTGCCTGCCAATGCAGGGGACCTGGGTTCAATTCCTGGTCCGGGAAGATCCCACATGCCACAGAGCAACTAAGCCCGTGCACCACAACCATGGAGCCTGCGCTCTAGAGCCCGCGAGCCACAACTACTGAGCCCACGTGCCACAACTACTGAAGCCCATGTGCCCTAGAGCCTGCACACTGCAACTACTGAGCCCACATGCCACAACTACTGAAGCCTGCGCACTCTAGAGCCTGCACACCACAACTACTGAGCCCACATACCACAACTACTGAAGCCCATGTGCTCTAGGGCCCGCGTGCTGCAATTACTGAGACCGCGTGCTGCAACTACTGAAGCCTGCACTCCTAGAGCCTGTACTCCACAAGAGAAGCCATTGCAATGAGAAGCCTGCACACTGCAACAAAGAGTAGCCCCTGCTCACCGCAACTAGAGAAAGCCTGCACGTGGCAATTAAGACCCAACGCAGCCAAAAATAAATAAAATATTTTAAAAAATTAAAAAATATTTTTTAAAAATAAAATTAAAAAAAATGAAAACCACAACTTATTTTACTACCCTGGGCTAACCATTGTGAATGTTCTGATTCTTTTTTTCTTCAAGTCATTGTTCTGTTTTTATGTACATATATTTATCATGGTGGTGGTAATGGTGGTTGTTTATTTACAAAACCAGGATTATAATATATAAACAGTTCCTAACACTGTATCATTCTATCATATTTTAACAGTATTAACCCTCCTCTGCTCTGATTTTATTTTTCTTCTTGGCATTTATTGCCACCTGACATAATACGTTTGCTTTTTTATTTTCTGTCCTCACTGAATGTATGTTCCAGAACAGCAGTTGTTCCAGAAGGGAGTTCTGTTCATTATGAAAACACAGCACCTATAACAGTGCCTGACACGTGTTAGTTATTCAATACATATTGGCAGAATGAACAAATAAATGAATAAGTGGCACTTTATTGTGTTAGTAAATATGCTTCAAAATCATGATTTACAATAATTAAGCAATTCCATCAAATGTATACAATGTAATTTGTTGAATCATTCTTCTAAGTGATCAATGGTTGGGCTATTTCCACCTTCTAGTTTTTTACTACTGTAATTAATGAGGATATATAAATCTTGTTTATAAAAGGGAGTTCATATTTCTGATATTTCCTTAGGACTAATATCTAGAAGTAGAGTTATATGAAAAATTATAAAAATCTTAAAGATGTTTTTACATATTGCCATTTAACTTTCCAGGAATATTGCAATTCATTTGTCTAATAAACAGTGTAAGAAAATGGCCACCTCTTTTCATCTTTGCTAATAGTGAGTACTGATATTTTATTTCAAAAAATTCTGTCCTGAGAAAGAAAAATGGAGATGTGGGAATCAGGCTCTCTGACTTCAGATGATACTACAAAGTTACAGTAATCAAAACAGTATGGTACTGGCACAAAAACAGAAATATAGATCAATGGAACAGGACAGAAAGCCCAGAGATAAACCCACGCACCTATGGTCAACTAATCTATGACAAAGGAGGCAAGGATATACAACGGAGAAAAGACAGTCTCTTCAATAAATGGTGCTGGGAAAACTGGACAGCTACATGTAAAAGAATGAAATTAGAACATTCCCTAACACCATACACAAAAATAAACTCAAAATGGATTAAAGACCTAAATGTAAGACTGAATACTATAAAGCTCTTAGAGGAAAACATAGGCAGAACACTCTTTGACATAAATCACAGAAATATTTTTTGGATCCATCTCCTAGAGTAATGAAAATAAATACAAATAAATGGGACCTAATTAAACTTAAAAGCTTTTGCACAGCAAGGAAACTATAAACAAAACGAAAAGACAGTCCACAGAATGGGAGAAAATATTTGCAAATGAAGTGACCAACAAGGGATTAATCAAAATATACAAACAGCTCATGCAGCTCAATATCAAAAAAACAAACAACCCAATCTAAAGGACAAGTGTTCTTTTCTCTTGTGTTGAGTTGAAATGTAATTTTTTTTAATGTGTATATTGACCACTTGTGTTTTATATTTGTTTATTGCCTGTCCATATCATTTGGCAAATTCCCTATTAGACGTTTTCTTATCAATTTGTAAGCATGCTCTATTACTTAGAGATATTAACATAGCACATGGTTTATTTCTGTCTTCATTTTAATTCTGCTCTTTTTTGTGAATGAAGTTAGCTGGAGCACTGACCCCTTTCTGTAACTGGCCTAATTTCTGCAGTACAAGTTTACTATTATTGAAACATCCATTCTTCTCCCACTGATTTGAAATGGTCACTTTTATCACATTCTGTTTATATGGACCAGTGGTTAATAGTGAAAACCCTGGGATCAGACCGCTGCCGTCCTCTTTGTCACCGTTTTTTATGAGGTTGTGAGTGAACTGGGGCAGTGGCCTTCAGCACATAGTAAATGGTACTTAAGTGATAGCTGTTATTATTACACTGGCTAAATGATCTCTCCTGTTGTGTTTTTTGTTTGTTTTCACATCCTGCTTCATTTGGTGAGATCAATCTCAGTAAGCCTTGACCTTTGCTCTTGGAATATTTTCAGCTACGCACCTCCCTAGAGACAGTTTGGAAACTCTCTCAAGTAAGATAAGTGGAGTTCTCTAAATTCTTTGCTTTGATGCCCTCCCTGCCACCATTAAAAAATTGCCAAACATGCCAGCTTCTGTCCTTGGATATTAGAGATATTGCAGGAGGTTACTGCGGTGGTGATATGCTGGACTTGTCATGACATGCTCAATTTACCATGGCAACCTGAAGGGTCACTGCAGCCACCAAACCCCTTACTGCCCGATCCAGGAGCTGGCTGTGGTACACCCCTCCCTTAGCCAGCTCGCCTAGCAAAGTGAAGGTCCTTAAGTTCACAACCCCACCCAATTCTTTGCATCTCAGGGCTGGCTCCTGATAGCATTGCCTCTGCTCTGAGCCTGGAACACATATAGGAAGGTCTACCTGCGTTTGTTTGTTTACTGTCAGTCCACTTCCAGATGCTTTATAGCTTCTAGAATGATAGCCAAGTATCAATCAACCCAAAATTTCATGGCTTAAAACATTAACTTATTAAGATCTCTCATGATGTTATGTGTTGACTGGGTTCAGCTGAGCAGTTCTTCTCCTGGTGTCATTTTAGGTCTCTCACACAGTTACACTCAGACGGCTAAGCTGCATGGGGACATCCGAGATGATCTCACATATCTGGCCCCTTGGTGCTTCTCCAAATGGCCATTCTCTCCATCCTCAGGGGTATCTCATCCTCCAAGGTCTTTCTACATGGCCTCTCTCTATAGCATGGTAGTTGGACTTCATACATGGTGGCCAGCTTCCAAGAGTGGGTAGGGGCCAGAATATGCCACCCTGAAATACGCCATTGGCATAAGGATTATTTTGAGCTAGAGGCAAATGAGAATTGACAAGTGCAGAAAGACACCTTCCAGGAGCTTCCCTTACCTGACAAAAAGCAGAAACTTCTGAGAAATGAGAGCTGCCATAACTCCCTCTCCCAGGGAAGTTTTATGGCCATGAAAAAGATGGAAAGTCAACACCGATATGGACCTGCAGAAACCAACCTCACTTCATTAGCTTCCCCCACATATTTACCTTCCCACAGTTTGTCACCCTTGGAAGCCTAAAACCATCTCCCTTTATCCTGTCACTTCTCTACAAATTTATTGTTCTTTGCTAAGATGCCATACAAGCCCAAGTTCTAGCCACTCCTTTGAGCAACTCATCACTGAGCATACACATAATGCAAGTGTTAATAAAATTCTTTTGTTCTTCTCTCTGTCTTTAGGCAGTTTAATTGGCAGGGCCCCAGTCAATGACCTAAGTTGGATACAGAAAAAAAGTTTTTCTTTCCTTCCCTGCAAGTGTAAAAGAGGAAGCTGCCAGGACTTTTAAAGGCTTAGATACAAAATGGTCCAGTACCACTCTTGGTATTGTATTGGCTAAAGTCCTGCTTCAATATGAGAGGAGAACTACACAAGGACCTGAGTACCAATGTGCCTGTTTCACTGGGAACACTTTTATATAACAATCACATCACCTTCCTGGTTTTCCAGAGCTCTTATTTAAAAAACAAAACAAAACTAGATTATTTCAAAAAGATTTCAAGGAGAGAAAAATGGTGAATTCCTAGTTTTAATTCATCTTCTTCAAAGTGGAAATATTTGTTTTGAAGGTGGCTATGCAAATTATTTTTTGCTATTTATGTCATCCTCCTTTTACATATGTGTATTATGTAATACAACATTTACAATACTCTACTCATTCTCCAATCCTCTCAATATCACTTAATTGAAAAAATAACCTTTCTTTGACAATGAGATCTCTCGGAATAAGAATATATTTAATTCTTATTTTAATAAACATTTAAAATATGCCAATTATGTGCTGCATCCTAACAATTAGGGTACAAACAGACTAATATTTTCAATTCAATTCAATAGTCAGGAACAACAAAGCATTTTTTTAGAGGGCATTAAGCTGTCGTTAAATGCCTGGTACTGTAAGGGATATAAAGAATTATAAGACACAGTGTTGTCCTCAAAAGGCCTTCTTGCAATATGGAAAATTAGCAAATGTAATAAAAATGAACATCTAATATCCACGTGCAAAAGAATGAAACTGGACTCTTACCTAACACCGCATACAAAATTAACTCAAAATGGACCAAAGACCTAAACACAAGCTCTAAAAGTATAAAACTTTTAGAACTGGGGAAAGCTTCATGACATTGGATTTGACAATGATTTCTTGGATATGACACCAAAAGAACAGCTACGAAAGAAAAAATAGGCCAATTGGACTTCATAAAAATTAAGAATTTTGTGCACCAAAGGACACTGCTATGTTTGTGTCCCCTCAAAACTCCTATGTTGAAATCCTAACCCCCAAGGTGACAGTATTAGGAGGTGGGGCCTTTGGGAGGTGACTGGGTCATGAGGGCACAGCTCTCATGAATGGGATTAGTGCCCTTATAAAAGGAACTCCGGAGAGCTCCCTCATCCGTTCTGCCATGTGAGGACACAGCAAGAAGACTGCCATCTATGAACCAGGTAGTGGGCCTTCACCAGACACTGAAGCTGCTGGCACCTTGATCTTGGACTCCCCAGCCTCCAGAATGGTGAAAAGTAAATTTCGGTTGTTTATAAACTACCTGGTTTATGGTAATTTTGTTATAGTAGCCCAAATGGACTAAAACAGACACTATTATTAAAATAAAAAGGCAACTCACAGGAGAAAGTATTTCTGGATTATATATCTGATAAGGGAATAACATCCAGAATATATAGAGAACACCCAGAACTCAACAACAAAAAAACAAACAACCCAGTTCAAAAATGGGCAAAGGACTTGAACAGCTGTTTCTCCAAAGACGATACACAAATGGCCAAAAAGCACACGAAAAGATGCTCAGCATCACTAATCACTAAGGAAATGCAGCTCAAAACCACAATGTGATAGCAGTTCAAATCCATTATGATGGCTATTATTTAAAAGAAGCTTTGGCAAGGACGTGGAGAAGTTGGAACCCTTGTACGTTGCTGGTAATAATGTAAAATGGTGCAGCCACAATGAAAAGCAGTATGGCAGTTCTTCAAAAAATCAAACACACAATTACCATTTGATCCAGTAATTCCACTTCTGGTTATATACCCAAAAGGACCCAAGGTAGAGATTTGAACAGATATTTGTACACCCATGTTCACAGCATTATTCACAACAGACAAAAGTGGAAACAACCCAAATGTCCATGGGCAGATGAATGGATAAACAAAATGTGCTATATACATATAATGGAATATTATTCAGACTTAAAAAGGAAGGAAATTCTGATATATACTACAACATGGAAGAAGGTTGAAGAAATTATCCTAAGTGAAATAAACCAAACACAGACCAAACACAGAAGGACAAATACTGTATGGTTCCATTTATATGAGGTACCTAGGGTAGTCAAATTCATAGACAGAAAGTAAAAGGGTTGCTAGGGACGAGGACGGGGGGAGGAGTCGGGGGGGCAAGGGCAGAATGGAGAATTCTAGTTTAATGGGTACAGTTTCAGTTTGGGATGATGAAAAGTTCTGGAGGTGAATAGTGGTAATGGTTGCACAACAATAGGAAAGTACTTATTGTCACTAAACTATATATTTTAAAATGATTAAAATGGTAAATTGTTATATTATGTATATTTTGCCACAATAAAATAAATAAAATAAACATATAGAATAGGAAGTGATAAATGCTATAAGAAAGGCACAAGTAACCTTTCCCTAGGATTTCCCTCAGACATGGAATCTAAAATTTCAATCCTGGACTTCCCTGGTGGCGTAGTGGTTAAGAATCCGCCTGCCAATGCAGGGGACATGGGTTCGAGCCCTGGTCCGGGAAGATCTCACATGCCGCGGAGCAACTAAGCCCGTGCGCCACAACTACTGAGCCTGCGCTCTAGAGCCCGTGAGCCACAACTACTGAGTCCATATACCACAACTAAGGAAGCCCGCGCGCCTAGAGCCTGTGCTCCGCAAAGAGAAGCCACTGCAACGAGAAGCTCACGCACCACAACAAAGAGTAGGCTCCGCTCACCACAACTAGAGAAAACCCACGCACAGCAATGAAGACCCAATGCAGCCAAAAATAAATAAATAAATAAATAAATTTAAATTTTCAATCCTATTTCCACTCTGATACTTCTTACCCCCCCATCTGCTTTCTTTGTTCTTACCGCTATTTAATATTCTATAAATTTAACTTTATTTATTTTTATTGTCTGCCTTCCCCCCTTAGAATGCAAGCTCCATAAAGGTAGAAATTTTTGCCTGATTTATCCATTGCTTTAACTGCAGTGACTAGAACATACAGTAAATGCTCAATAAATATTTGTTGAATGAGTAGATAAAATGATAAGGGAATTGAGAGGAAGGAAAAATGATTTACTCAGCAGTTGAAGGAAATCTTCAAGGAGAACGTGCCTTTAAGGATGAATAGGATTTGAATTCTTGAGAGGCAAGAGTGATGTGCCCATCAGATTGGCAAAAAAGAAAAGTATAGAACCTATGAAGTGTTGGCTGGGGTGCAGGGGAAACTGGTACTCTCAAACCGTGTTGATAGGAATCTACATGGCAATTTCGATAGAACTTTGGTAGGCTCTATTAAATTGAAAATCCACATTCTCTGTTGACCTAGCAATCTCACGTCTTTGCATCTTTCGTGGAGTAATTCTCAGACATGTTCACAGAGGAGGGAAACTGAAAGGCACAGAAAGATTAAATAACTCGACCAGAGTCATCTCATAATGATGTGAGGATTAAAAGTTAATATATTAGGCATTTAGAAAAGGACCTGAACACATAATAAGCACTGTATAAACAATGGTCCATGGGACTTCCATGGCGATCCAGTGGTGAAGACTTTGCCTTCCAATGTAGAGGGTGCAGGTTCGATCCCTGGTCGGGGAGCTAAGATCTCACATGCCTCGCGACCAAAAAACCAAAACATAAAACAGAAGCAGTATTGTAACAAATTCAATAAAGATTTTAAAAATGGTCCACATCATAAAAAAAATCTTAAAAAAAAACAACAATGGCCCACATTATTATTTACTGGCTAAATGTACTTTTCCTGCAAATTTTCTGTATAAACCATTTGTGCTTTTGCCTAATTGGATTGTAATGTTTTTCTTTTTAATTTGTATGAGTAATTTATATATTAAGGCTATTAAATTTGTCACATGTTGGGAATATTTTTCAGTTTGTTGCATGCTTTTTATTCTGTTTACATTGTTACCACATGATGAGATAATGCAATCTTTATCTAGTCAATCCATTACGACTATTTTTTTTAACTTGGATATTTGCTGCCAACCAGAAATTTGATAAATATATGCACCTTATTTATTCTGTTTCCATAGTCTGACTTTTTATATTTACTAATCAATCCATCTGGAATTGTTGTTAGTGTTCCTAGAAGTTTTGGTATTAGTTTCCTAGGGCTACTGTAACAAATTACAGCAAACTGGGTGCCTAAAACAATAGAAATGTATTGCCTCACAATTCTGGAGGCTAGAAATCAGAAATCAAGGCGTTGGCAGGGCTATGCTCTCTCTGAAGGCTCTAGGGGAAGATCCTTCCTTGTCTCTTCCTAACTTCTGGTGGTTGCTAAAAATTCCTGGTATTCCTTGGATTATGGCAGCATCGCTCCAATCTCTGCTTCCATTGTCACGTGGCACTCTTCTCTTTGTCTGTGTCTGTGTCCAAATTTCCTCTTTCTTATCAGGTCACCAGTCGCTGGATTAGGGTCCGCTCTAATCCAGCATGACCTCATCTTAACTGGATTATATCTATAAAGACTCTTTCCAATATGGTAACATTCACAAGTACTGGGGGTTAGAACTTAAACATATCTTTTGGGGAGACACAATTCAACCCACCATGGTTTCTACATAGCTAACCAATTATTCTACTGCTAACACTTTTCCCTATTAAATAGTCTTTTATTGTGCCATCAGATCCTAAATTGAATGGGTATATACTAAAGTCTCAGGCTGTCAGTTTTTACTCTGTTTCTTATACCAATATGAGAGGTGATATTTCTTTAAGTGGCTTATAATCACTTTTTACAAGTAGCTGAATATGATACCTTTTTAAAATGTCATATAATGCAACAACACAACCAAATTATTTCCCTCTGCCAAAAACCTATACTTTGACCAGCAGAGTCTTCTTCATTCCTAACTTTCTCGGAGCCAGTGGTTTCATCGTGAAAGCTACATGGAAGAGCAAGAGGTACAGCTCTGCTACGTTTAGGAGCACACCCTATTCACAGCCCCCGTATTTTTTGGTTTTATTTTATTTTTAGCCCATATTTTACGTAGCCCATAAACTACAACATGGGTTACAACTACTTTATAATAATTTGGAACTGGCAGTAAGGAGACTTAATAAGAAATGAGACAGATTGGGAATACCAGTAGGAACTAAAACCATAAAACCAATTTCACTCAACAATGAATATGCAAGAAAAGATGTATCAGTGCGACAACTATCTAAGCTTCAAACACTTTGGGTCCTGGGACTCTTCTTAATTAATATATAGTGCAACAGCTCTGCAAAACACATGTATTACAAAACCACAAATTATAAACATGGGTCTGGGAAAAGGAACCCATACTTTCTATTTAAAGTAGAAAAAAAAATTTTAAATGCTCTAAAGTTTCTTTAGAGAAGCCCATAGGATTATATTAATTTATTCATAGTTTCATTTATGACAAGATAATATTATAACTCTAATATAATTTTCAAAACACTTGACCAATATATAGATTAGATAACCAGCTGTGAAACAGAGACAGACAGAGAGCTGAAAAGATGCTGGATCCCTGTGTCCATCTCCTACCCCATCAAGAGCCAATCAAGCCTTACTGCCTTCCTGGAATCTACCTCAATCCCAGCACATAACAGAGATCTTGGACTTGTTTATTTCTCTTAGTAGCCTCCTGAGGGCAGAGATTCAGAGACTCATCAGACATAGGTAGGGCCTGGCATATAATTGCTTCCCAATAAATATTGGAGAAAAAAATGACAATAAACTAATAAACACATAAACGTGATTTCAACAAAAAGCCAGCTATGCTTTTTAGCTCAAAAGACAAGCCAGGTATACTTGAAATAAATCATAAGTAAATCAGCTTTAGCTAGTAATGAAAAACCTGCTGAAAGAAAAAGAATGTTGAACTGGGAAAAAACAAAAGAACCCAAACTATTTAAACATATTGAACTTCAGCAAAAGATCTATTTCACAACTTGTTGCTAACAATTTTTTGACTCTCTCTTGCAAAATTAATGAGAAAATCAGTTCAAATGAAAAAAAAAAGAAATTGGAAAAGAAGTAAAACTGTCACTGTTTGCAGATGACATGATACTATACATAGATAATCCTAAAGATGTCACCAGAAAACTACTAGAGTTAATCGATGAATTTGGTAAAGTTGCAGGATACAAAATTAATGCACAGAAATCTCTTGCATTCCTATACACTACCAACGAAAGATGTGAAAGAGAAATTAAGGAAACAATCCCATTCACCGTTGCAACAAAAAGAATAAAATACCTAGGAATAAACCTACAAAGGAGGTAAAAATCCTGTACTCAGAAAACTGTAAGACACTGATGAAAGAAATCAAAGATGATACAAACAGATGGAGAGATATACCATGTTCTTACTTTGGAAGAATCAATATTGTGAAAATGACTATATTACCCAAAGCAATCTACAGATTCAATGCAATCCCTACCAAATTACCAATGGCATTTTTTACAGAACTAGAACAAAAAATCTGAAAATCTGTATGGAGACACAAAAGACCCCGAAGAGCCAAAGCAATCTTGAGGGATAAAAAATGGACCTGGAGGAATCAGACTCCCTGACTTTAGACTATACTACAAATCTACAGTAATCAAGACAATATGGTACTGGCACAAAAACAGAAATATAGATTCACGGGACAGGACAGAAAGCCCAGAGTTAAACCCACACACCTGTGGTCAACTAATCTACGACAAAGGAGGCAAGGATATACAATGGAGAAAAGACAGCCTCTTCAATAAGTGGTGCTGGGAAAACTGGACAACTACATGTAAAAGAATGAAATTAGAACACTCCCTAACACCATACACAAAAATATACTCAAAATGGATTAAAGACCTAAATGTAAGGCCAGACACTATAAAACCCGTAGAGGAAAACTAGGCAGAACACCCGTTGACATAAATTGCAGCAAGATCTTTTTTGACCCACCTCCTAGAATAATGAAAATAAAAATAAACAAATGGGACCCAATGAAACTTAAAAGTTTTTGCACAGCAAAGGAAACCATAAACAAGACGAAAAGACAACCCTCAGAATGGGAGAAAATATTTGCAATTGAAGCAACCGACGAGGGATTAATCTCCAAAATACACAAACAGCTCACGCAGCTCAATGTCAAAAAACAAACAACCCAATCCAAAAACGGGCAGAAGACCTAAATAGAGATTTTTCCAAAGAAGACATACAGATGGCCAAGAGGCACATGAAAAGATGCTCAACATCACTAATTATTAGAGAAATGCAAATCAAAACTACAATGAGGTATCACTTCACATCAGTTAGAATGGGCATCATCAGAAAATCTACAAGCAACAAATGCTGGAGAGGGTGTGGAGAAAAGGGAACCCTCTTGCACTGTTGGTGGGAATGTAAATTGATACAGCCACTATGGAGAGCCATTTGGAGGTTCCTTAAAAAACTAAAAATAGAATTACCATATGACCCAGCAATCCCACTACTGGGCATATACCCAGAGAAAACCATAATTCAAAAAGACACATGCACCCCAATGTTCACTGCAGCACTATTTACAATAGCTAGGTCATGGAAGCAACCTAAATGTCCACTGACAGACGAATGGATAAAGAAGATGTGGTACATATATACAATGGAATACTACTCAGCCATGAAAGGGAAAGAAATTGGGTCATTTGTAGAGACGTGGATAAACCTAGAGACTGTTATACAGAGTGAAGTAAGTCAGAAAGGGAAAAACAAATATTGTTTATTAACACATATATGTGGAATCTAGAAAAATGGTACAGATGAACCAGTTTGCAAGGCAGAAATAGAGACACAGATGTAGAGAACAAATGTATGGACACCAAGGGAGGAAAGCGGGGGTTTGGGGCATAGTGGTGGGATGAACTGGGAGATTGGGATTGATGTATACACACTAATACGTATAAAATAGATAACTAATAAGAACCTGCTGTATAAAAAAAATTAATAAAATTCAAAAAAGAAGAATGTTCGGTTGCATAAATGATACTGTTTAAACATAAAACATGTGAATGCTAAGCCTTCGCCCCAGTGGCTAGCTGACTGCACCATTGTATCAACTTTTCAAATCATAGTTAGATAGCTAAGCTGAGAAAAGTAGTTTCAGAGGTTTCATGTAGTGTGTACAAGAGTTGAAATTCCAGAAGTTAAGAACCACCTATATGCTAAGTGGCTTTCCAAAAGGTTGTAACAAATAGTAAAATCACCAGCAAACTATGAAAAACATTTTTCCCATATACTTTTTGATATTATTGGAGGTTATTAAGCCTTAAATGTTCATTTTAACATGTAACAATATCACCTTGTTTTACTTTGCTTTTTTTTGATGGGTGGCTAAATTTTCCTTTCATTGCTTAGTTCTTTCTGTTTCAGGCACTCTTCCTGGTGCTTAAAGAATGTAAGTAAAATAGACAAAGATCCCTGTGTTCTAGCAGGGGAGACAAACACTAAAGAAGGAACATAATAAATAAATAATGCACTGTGTTAAAAGAGGAGGAAACAGGGTAAGGGGTATAGGGAGTGCTGGACTGGGAAATGGGCATTTTGTCATATTACATAGGGTGATTAAGGGGTTAGAGCAGGTTTCATTGAGAAGGTGAAATTTGAGCAAAGGTTGGAGGAGGTGAAGGAGAGGGCCGATATCTGTAGAAGAGTATTTCAGGAAGAGAGAACAAAAGATCAGGTAGGAGTGGACCTGTTCAACTCAGGGGACAGCTAGGAGGCCAGTGCGGCTGGAGCAGATTGAACCTGTGTAGCTGATGACATCAGAAAAGTAAAGAAGAGGGTGGGGGAGGGGGCAATGTAAAGATTTGGGACTTTACTGATTGAAGTGGGTAGCCAGGGTAGGGTTTTAAGCATGAGTGAACAGATCCATGTTTTAAAAGAATATGGCTATTGTATCTAGAATAGACTATAGGAAGCAAGAGTAGAAACATGATGAGTGGAGTGACCATGGTGGCAGAGATGGAGACTATGTATGGCCTCTTGGCATGAACTCTTGGTAAGGCTAATCTAGCCATCATCACCCCTGAATGTCCAACCTGCCGAATTCCCAATGTGGTACTATTCTCTGAGGGACCAACTGGTCCCTTGGTGACAAGTTGACTTCGTTGGGCCCTATGCATGCTGGAAGGCCAATCAATTCATTCTCACAGGAATAGACATTTATTCTGAGTACAGGTTTACATTTCCTGCCAGCAGAGTTTCAGCCTATACCACTTTACAGGAGTTTACAGAGTGCCTGATCCATAGACCAGAACCCTACCTATCACAGCATCCAACCAGGAGACCCACTTTACAGTGAAGGAGGTTTGGGAGTGGTCCCATGGTCATGGGACATGTTGGTCTTATCACATACCACCCTCCCCAGAAGCGCCAGCCTGAGAGAGTGACAGAACAATCTGCGGATGGTGCAGAGGAAGCACCATCTCAGGGGCAATATTGTGTAAGAACAGGGTCTCATTCTCCAGGGTGCAATCTACAAACTGAATAAAAGTACCCTCTAGGCTCTAGAGTCTAGGGCACTGTGTCCCCAGCAGGAAGACTAATTGGGTCCAGGAATCAAGGCAGGGAAGCAGAATGGTCTCATTTACCACTCCCAGTGACCTACTGAGGATTCTTCTGTCTCCACAACTCTGGGACCTGTGGTGTTAGAAGTCTTGGCCCTCAAAGGGGGAGTACTTTGACAGGGGACACAGCAATGGTCCCACTGAACTACAAGCTTTGTTGCTTATATTAAGAGACCAAAAAGCAAGAAGAGTCATCAACTTGGGAGGGGCAATTGATCCTTATCAGCGAGAGAAGGTAGGACCACCTTATACTCAGAACAAGAAGGAATATATGTGGAATTGACTTGGATGCCTCTTGCTACTCCCTTGCCCAGTTGTGACTATGAATGGACAAGTACAGCAACCCAGACCTGAGAAGAGTGCAAACACCAAAGGCTCATCCTCTTCAGGAATAAAGGTTTGGGTCACACCACTAGGCAATGCACCAAGACCAGCAGAGGTAACTGACGAGAACAAGGGGAATTTAGGATGGATAGTGGAGGAGGGAAATGATGAGTACCAGTAGTGGCCCCAAGACCAGCTGCCAGTATGCAGTGTGGGGTTTGTCCCACTGTCCTACTTCATTTAGGTTTCCCTTTAGTAAGAGAGGCTCAATGGGCCCCTGGAGCAGCTGTTTCCTGAGTGTGTATGGAGAAGCGGGTTTACATGGTGCAAGAAGATGCCTATTTCAGCACTGCCTGGATAGCCCTTCAAGAAAAAAATTACGTGTGAGAACTTAGCTATGAGGAGTCCAGTTAGCTGACAGCTCTTCCTGGGCAGCCTCTAGCCACTGACCATGGCAGGGACACCAGAGTCTGGTAATTTCATCCAGAGTGACTGCTCTAACAGGTAATCTTCACACCATTTACTCCCGTTGGGTTGGCTAACACTTTGTCAGATCTACGTCACAATCTGAGTCTTTCTCTACCCAATGTTTCCTTCTCTCTTTCCTTTCACAGCAAACGTATCAGCATTGTGCTCTGAAGCATTCTGCTTCCTCCCTTGTATTTTTCACAGTTGATATCCACCAAAAAAACTTCTTGTACAACTCCATTTCAGTGTCTGAACTGACCTAGTGACTGAACAATGAATAAGACTCACAGGGCTGAGAAACTTGGGGTGGGGGAGGCAGGGTGGAAAATGAGGAAGGAAGGCAGAGCTAGAAGACAGAAGAAATTTTCAAAGCTCAATTGTTATGGGCTGAAGTTGTTTTTTAAAGTATATTTAATTGCAAAAAGAAATACTTTTAATAAAGAGTTGAAAACTTTAATTACAATAAGGAAATGTTTGCACCACTCTATAAACATCTAGAACTTGGAAAGAGGTTCTATTATAAAGCTTACATCATAAATCACCAATAGCTTTTATAACCAATGGAGATGGGAGCCATGCGCCTTGCCTTTGGAAGGGCTTAAGTCAAACACTGCTATTTTTTTGAATAGGATCCCTAATCAGTCTTTATCCATTACTGTATATCCAACACAATGCCTGGCACAGAGTAGATGCTCAGAGAATATCTGCTGGATAGGGTGGTGCCATACAGAACACCGTCGGTCAGGACAGACACCCTTGAGTCAGGAGGACCAGAGAATTCCAAGGAAGTTTCCTAATGTGAAACTCATGTGTAGTGAGCCTCTTTCTCTCACATCCCGCATCAACCCCATCAGCAAAACCTGTAAACTCTATTTTCAATAAATCAAGAATCCAGCTACTTCTTACCACTTGTAAAGTTTCCACACTAACACAAGTCACCAGTCTCTTATGGATTACTGCAATAACCTGCTAACTGGTCTCTTTGCGTACATCCTTGCTGTCCCCCCAGCCCACACCAAGAAGTTCTCCAGGCAGCACTCAGAGTAATCCTTTTAAAGCCTAAGTCAGATCCTGTCACTCCTCCACCTTAAAATTTCTAATGACTTTCCAAGTTACTCCGAATAAAAGCCAAAGCCTTTACAGTGGCTTTGTGCTCACTGCCCCACTTCCTTTACACCTCTAATGCCACCAGCTACTCTCTCCCCACAGCTGTCCCAGCTCCTTCACCCGACATCCTGGGTATTTCTCCAATATGTCAAGGATGCTTCTACCTCATGGCCTTGCACCTGCATGTAACAAATGCTATGTGAGTGTGAACATTTATGGCTATTATTGTTGTTCCCTCTACTTAGTCCCCTCTAATTCTACTCAGCAGCTGAATGTCTCCCTTCCTCACTTCTCTCTACTCTAATATCAACTCTCAGGAAGACTTTCCTTGATTGACCCGTATATCAGCAGAGTCTCAGCAGAAAAATATACCACATTCAAATGAGGTATTGTTACAGATTGAACTGTGCCCCTCCAAAAGATTTACCTTAATTAGTTAAATTAAGTCATACTGGAGTAGGGTGGGTCCTTAATCCAATATGACTGCTATGAAATAATAAGAAATATACCTATTGGTCTCTGCTCCTGGTTCTTGCTAATATTTGGCCTTTGACCTTGGTTCCTGACACAGGGCTCTCCAAAACTCTTATAATTTCCTGAGTGATAGCAGTATCTGACACAGAGCTCCTAACCCCTTGGAATTTCCTGAGTAATAGGAATGTCTTTTGTTGTAATGAGGGGACTCTTGGTGGGCTCCTGGATGGGGGCTGGTCACCAGAGAGACTAAGCCATGATTAGAAGGTTGTAACTTTCAGTCCAACCCCCCATTCTTCAGAGAAGAGAGAGAGGCTGGAAATTGAGGTAAATAATTGATCACCCCTGCGTGATGAAGCCTCCATAAAAATCCCCAAAGTACAGATTTTGGAAAGCTTCTGGGTTGGTGAATGTATCCACGTGCCAGGAGGGTGGGGCACCCCAACTCCACAGGGACGCAAGCTCCTGCATTTGGGACCCTTCCAGATCTCACCCTATATATCTTTTCATCTGGTTGGTCATCAGTGTCCTTTATCATATCCTTTATCATATAATAAGCTAGTAAACATGTTTCCCTGAGCTCTGTGAACTGTTCTAGCAAATGATCAAACCCAAGGAGGGGGTCGTGGAAATCCCAGTTGGTAGCTGCTCAGTCTGAAGTACAGGTGACAAGTTAGGACTTGCAACTGGCATCTGAAGTAGGGGCAGTCTGGTGGGACTGAGCCCTTAACTTGTGTGATCAGGTGCTAACTCCAGGTAGTGTCAGAACTGAACTGAACGGCAGGACACCCAGCTGGTGTCTGCAGAGAACTAGGGAATTACTTGGTGTGGGAAAAAAGCCCACACATCTGGTGATCAGAAGTAAATAGTAAGAGTAGTAATTGAGCGGTGAGTAGAGGAGAAACAATAGAGTTTTTCCTATTCTACTGGTGTCCTTATAAGAAGAGACACACAGAGACAGACATACAAGAGTTGAACGTCACATGACGATGGAGACAGAGACTGAGGTGATGCAGCAAGCCAAGGGATGCCAATGATCGCCAGCAAACCACCAGAAGCTAGGAAGAGGCAACAAAGAACTCACCGTGACAGGTGTCAGAGAGAGCACTACCCTACCAACACCTTAATTTTGGACTTCTAGCCCCCAGAACTGTGAGACAATAAGTTTCGATTGTTTTAAGCCACTCAGTTCATGGAGATTCAATTAAAGGGACCCTTCACAATCATGTAGGGAAGCATACAGGGACACTACAAGGACAGTACAGCACCCTGGAGTGAGAAGTAGGGGCCCTCTAGGCATGAAGGGGCAAGGTGGGGAGCAGGTACCAGAACCTGGAAGGAGAGAGTCACCTGGAAGGTCAGGATACAGAAGCAATGACCTTGTATCAAGAGCATTGCCAACCACAAAGAGGAATACATGGCCTAACTTCATTCTCCTCCCTTAGTCCTATCTCCTGCTGGGACTCCCCAGGAAGCCAACTGTGGTAGCCCATACAGGGCAGCCCTCTTGGGTCCAATTGCTGGGTGAAAAAGGGGTAGGAAGATGGGGGAGGGGAATGAAAAATATCTGGCACATTCACTGTAGCAATACTATTTCGGCTCTGTACTATTGATCTTCTTCATGTTCTTTTTTTTTTTTTTTGAAAAGCACTTATCAGTACCCCATATACTATAAATATTGATAACTTTGATTTTTAGTTTATTATCTGTTTATCTATTATTCCACTAGAATACAAACTCCATGAGGGCAGGGACTTTGTTTCTTGTTGTACCCTCAGCACCTAGAACAGTTCCTGGCATGGAGAGAGTCTCAAGAACTATCTGATGAATGAATGGCTTGGAGTGCAGCGTTTTTACCCTGGTATTCTCTGAGTCAACAGCTACTGCATCTCTGCTCGTTCATCTTCTTCCCTGAAATTACTTGACTGATTTCCAAAAATGCAAGCAAAACTCCCTGGCTTGTTACCAAGTATTTGGAATCAATGACTCCCTCCTGTCTTTTTATCTTGGCCCAATAGCTCTTGAAGAAGCCCAAGGCCTATCCTACAAGGCCTCGCTCATAAGCACCCTCATCTTGGTGGCCTTTGCGTTGGGGGGTTGGAGGGGGTCCTATCATCTGTCATGTGAACGGTGGGACTCTTGGCAAACGCATCTACACCAGACGAGGAGGCATACAGGCTGTCCAACCTGTACTATTTAGCCAAGCAAATGAAAAGTAACAATTTCAGGTAGAGCCATGAAAATCTTTAAACCAGGGTACTGTTGTACTATCACATGGAGTTTTGTGGGGCTCAGATGAGATTATCCATGGAAAGTGCCTCAAATGGTGCCTTGCCTAAAGGGTTAATGTATGTTTATTATATATTATTAAAGTTGTTGAAGAAGTCCTCTGTGAGGAAGTAAATTATGACTTGGACCCTGAATGATGAAAAGGAGATAGTCAATTAGAGATCTGGGAAGAGAGTTTCAAGCTGAAGTAACCTCAGCTGCAAAGGCCCAGAGACGAGAACCAGCTTGGCCTGTTCGAGGGATGACAGTGAATGAGAGGGAGAGAGAAGGAAAGAGATGGGGCCAGAGGGTTTGGCAAGTATCAGATCATGTGAGCTCCCCAAGGCCAGGTAAAGAGTTTGAATTTTATTCTTAAGTATAATTAGGTATTAAGAGTAGATGTGACATGATTTATATTTGAAAAAGACCACTCTGCTGGGGAGGTTGAAAAAAGAGTAGAAGTGGAGAGACCAGTTGGGAGGCAGGAGAAAGATACTGATGCACTAGCCTAGGGTTGTAGAAGTAGAATTGGGAGAAATGGCTGAATTGGGGATATAACTTGGAGAATGAAGTTGATAGGACTTGATAATGGATTAGGTGTGGTGGTTGGCAGGGGTGGGGTGGGGGGAGGAAGAGAGGGAAGAGATTTATCAGGGATGATGACTAGATTTTTGGTCTGAGCACCTGGGTAGATGGTGGTGCCATGAACTAAGATGGGGGAAAACTGGGAGAGGAGCAGGTTTCAGAGGGAGGGGAGGTCCAGAGGGAATCAATGGTTCTGTTTGGCCATGGTAAGTTTCAGAGGCTTACTATATTTCAAGTGAAGATATTGTGTAGGCAATTGGCTAACTCTATCTATAGCTAAGGGGAGAGGTCCAGGCTGGAGGTATTTCAAAACAAGGGGCAGGATGAGATCACCTGGTGACTAGCAGTAGCTATACAGGAATACAGAGGGTGGAAGGTTAGATACTGAATTACAATACAGGGAGATATGTGCTGTGAATGGGGCAACACCAGGTTAGTGGAGAGGGAGGCTGGTCAGCAAAGTTCCGTGGAAGCATTATATCCACAGAAAACCAAGCAGTGACATTTTATCAGTGAGGATGCTGGTCCAGAGAGGTAATCTGCAATCAGTCACACAGCTAGTGACCTAACTGTAACTTTATACTTGAACTACTTTAAGTCAAACCCTATTAAGAGGCAGGATAGTCAGGCACCTAGGAACACAGGCTCTGGAGTCATTCTGCTTGGATTCAAATTCTGGACCTGCCACTTACCAGGTGGGTGACTCCAGGTACATTACTCATCACCTCTATACTTCAGTTTTCTTATCTGTAAATAGGCATACTACAAATAGCTATCTACTTAGGGAATGCTTACTATGTTTCTGGTACTAAGATTTTACATACATTATTCAACACCCCCCTCCAATAATCAATGAAGTTGAATGCTGTTATTATCCCCATCTTACTGATGAGAAACCGAAAGCATATTTACGCATTCACAAATATTTACTGTGCCTGCATTACATGTTTCTTCGTGCTAGGGGTACATCAGGCGATACAACAAAGTCCTTGCCTTTGTGCAGCTTGTCTGTGATTTACTGAAAGGAGAAAGATGATAAACCTAATAAATATGTATACTATATGGCAATTAGAAGATGATAAATGCTATAGGAAAAACACCAGGGTAATGGAGCCAGGAAAGTTGCTGTTTTAAGTCGGGTATCCAGGGTAGACCTCTCTGAGAAGGCGACATTTGAGCAAAGATTTGAAGGAGGTGAGACAGCGAGCCACCCAGGTAGCTAGGGAAAGAAGACTCGGAGCGGAAACAGCAAGGGCGAAGTTAGGCTCTCAGGTGAGAGCGTTTGTCTAACATCCACCAACAACGCCTAGGGCCAGCCGTGAGAGTAAGATATGAAAGGAAGGGGCTGTGTATCCAGTTCTAAGAACTTTGACTTTTACTCTGGGTGAGATGAGGAACCACTGGACAGTTCTGCCCGGGGGAGTGATATAACTTGACCTTGTATTTAGGCTCAAGGTCCATCAAGGCAGTCTAGCGCTGGAATCAGTGCTCTCAGAATAAAAGAATCAGTCGCCAGCACAAGGACTCAGCCACACAGCGAGCGCCCTGCAAGCGCCGGCCCACTACTGTGGCTGTCACAATCCTTTCACTTAAACCCCGCCCCGACCTACCGCCCTCTAGTTCCCCAGCTCCAGGTCTCCGCATCCACTCAGTCTGGTCTCCACGTAGCGCTTCCCCGGCTATGGATTGCGCAACTCAGACAACAGGGCGGAGCCTGGACGTGGGCGGAGTCTGGACGTAGGCCGAACCGCGGCGGGCTGGAGAACGCCCCGGCCGCAGACTCTCCATGGAAGCCGCGAGAACCCCGAGACGCCCACTGACTGCGCCTGCGCACGCGCAATCCAGGCCGCCGACATTCCAAAACGGTAATCCGCGCCGCCCCGCCCCAATTCCGGGGCGGAGTTCTTGGCTGCGCCTGCGCACAGGCTCGCCGCACCCTACGCCTGCGCGTTCAGCCGGCCCGACCCCATCCCCCAGGTTTTTCGGGTGGGGGAGGGGGTGCGTCTCGGCGAGTCACGATGATGGCGGCTACCATCCTGTGGTGAGGTAGCGGATTCTCTGCTCATCTCGCAGAGCCCCTGGCGCTTCCTGCAGACTTAGTGGCTGGCGCCGGGCTCGTGAGGAAGCACGGTGGCTCGTGCTCGCGAGGAAGGCCGCAGTCGCGGAGGCAGCGGCGCGGCCCGGGGCCAGGTCTGGGGGAGAGGCCGCTCTGCAGGGCGAATGTGACAAGCCCCCACCCCCACCGCTTTCCTCCCTAGTGCGCGAGGAGCGCGGGCGACCCCGGGGCCCCGCCAGGCCACAGACCCCGCCCAGCGGCCAGCACCCGGAGCAGGCCCGGCAGCGGAGCTGCGCGGCGGCACCATGCTGGTCACCCTGAAGACCCTACAGCAGCAGACCTTCAAGATCGACATCGACCCAGACGAGACGGTGAGTGCGGCGGGAGCGCGGAGCCCGGCACCGGGCAGGGGAGGCGCGCGAGGCGCCCACCGGGCCTGGGCTTGGGGCGGTGCGGCGGGGCCGTGTGCGGGGCCCCGGCCTCAGCTTCTAGAGGGGCCCGGCGGCGCGCCCGAGCGGGGAGACCTCCGGTACACCCTAGAGGGCCCGGCGAGCGGGGTCTTGGGCCCCGGGCGCTGGATGAGGCCTGCGGGCTCCGAGCGCGGGCAGGGCCCGGGGGCCCGGCGGCAAGCGGCCCACCGGACCTTCAGAGTTGGCTGTGGGCTTTGTGGCAGGAGTAAGGGGAAGCAGTGGTCGGACACCGAAGCCCTGGTGGCAGATGGCGTGGAGTACACGCCCGCTGGGCACGGGAGGCCTCGGCCTGGGCGCTCTCGGCGGAGGGGCCAGAGGGGGAGGGGAGGTCAGGGCTGCCTCGGCGGTCTAGCCGGGCTCCCCGATGGTGGGTGCATGGGTTGGGGAGGGAGATGTCGGCGTCACCACTGTTCCTCAGTGGACCTGGTTAGGCGCTGAGGTCTAGGAAGCGCTAACTGGAGATAATGAGCCTTAAATAAAAAGTATCAGATTCCGTCTGCTGCACAGTGAGAGGCGAGTGGTGAGGGGTGGTGAAAATGCATTCTTTGCCCCCTTCGCCGCAGAATTGGTGACCCTTTTATTTGCCTATATCTTGAATCGTTTCGCTGCAGTTCTCCCGCCACCCAACCCACACCCATGTGTAGATTGCCCTTTGAGCCCTCTTTGGTGGTGAAGTTTGTTGGGTTAGAGCCCTTCAAATCCAGGCTCAAACTTAACTCCAGATTAATGAGTTCCCTGTGTTAGAAGTCTTGAAGTTGTAGGAGTCGGAACTCTGCACCCAAACCCCAAGTAATAGCCTTTCAGGGGAGAAAAAAAGAAAATAAAAACTTTGAATCTCTTCTGTAAACTCGTGAACACCTCAGAAGTTCACGTGTTAAATTCTCATGTCATCCTGTGTATTTGTGAGTGCAAAAAGGCACTGTGTTGAAATCAGTACAACTTTTTGCCAAGATCTAAAAATGCCATTCAGTGTAAACTTACTTGTGTTCTGGAATTGTGATGCTGTACACCATTGAGGTTGTCATAAGGCTGTATTTAAAGCAGCAACTTTCAGCCCATCTATATTTTTAAAAATAGGTGATTCAATTTTGGTGGAGATCTGGGGCCTTAGTGTTAGTTAATTAAGTAATCCTGAGCTCCCATGTGTGGCTCTAACTTATTTGCTATGTGCCTGTTTTGCAAAGATGTGAAGATTAAATATTATTTAATTGGTGGTCAGTAAATGGAATCGATTATTAATCTCTCCATACCTTTGAGTGAGGGTATAGGGTTATGTTTTACCTATATCATTTAATCTAAAGTTTTCTACACTTTTAATTATTTAAAAAAAGTAGTTCCCAACCTTTTTGGAATTGTGGTACTAAATGATTTTAGTTCAAGATATTTAATTATATGTGTAAATATGCTGTGTGGTAAATTCTTAAAGGTGCAGGAGATAGCAGTTTTAGATGAGAAATTCAGTGTTCTCAGAAGTAATTGACAACACCCTGTGGATTGCTATTACTAACAAAAATCATATTCTTCCTGAGTATTCCTTTACTGCTTGGTGTATACTTAGAAGTTAAAGGATGAAAGTTAATGCAGCTGTTTAATGTTTTCAGACAAAACTTTTCATAAAATGTTATTGACTTTGGATTTTTGTAGTGACACGTGTTGGTGCTGCAGGAACTTTACCAGCTTATATTCACAATTAATTCCAAGATTATTGAAACCTAAAGGATTTTTTTTTGTAAACATCTGTGGATTTATTGAAGTTATGCAGTGACTTTCTACAACTCCACTGAATTATTTATGTTCTATAAAGTTTGTATAGCTCTTTAGGCATTTTATGCATTCTTTATCTTAGAGCGAATATTGTATTTGTATAGATTCTTAACTGTACTTGCTATTTTCCAGTTTATTTCCAAGGGGATTTAAGTTATATGAAACATACTTCTAGACGTATATTTTCAGAAAGCTCAGTTGTTACAGAGAGTTGCTTCTTTAGCTTTTTGTTGCTGTTTGTCCAAATATAATTTTGTTGCTGTTTATGTAAATATAAAAGCTAACATTGTTAGGCTGGGACAAGAGATGAAAACACTTAATCTGGATATACTGGAACATTTACATTAAAATGACTTGTGGGTTTTTACTTTAATGGACTTAAATTTTAAAAATGGGAAAAAAGTTAGAACTATTTTAATTCCATCTTTATAGTGATTTTTAATTAAATATTTATTTTTGATACAGTATTTGAGAAAATTCCAGTAAGAAAAGAAGCAATGAAAATTACATAGATAGAGGGAGACTGTAAGTGTCCTGTTTGTAATTTGTGAAAACTAGATAACCAAGGATATTAGAAATAGATCTAAAATAAAGGGGAAAAAATAGGATTTTACTGAGACCTCTAGGGAGATTTCACATAAAATGAACAGATTTTGGTCTCTAAGACCTCTATTTTGGCCGCTCAAAGGTTTTATTTTTACCTAGAAGGAACTAAGAAACCTTAAGGAACTTAAGTAACTTGAGGTGGCCGGTATAGAAACTTGTGAGCTTGAGACGAGCAGGAGCGAAAATGAGTGAAAGGACTGAGAGATAAGAGGAATCATGGGAGTGAATCATTTGCTCAACAAGTGAGTGTTCAGTGAACTTTGACTGGCAGAACTGGAGGAGTACAGGGACATGGGGGACATGGTCTGGGTCTTCTTGGGAGCCATATTGACATAGTCTTAGCTCCGTCAGTGGCTATAGAGTAGATGCACAAAGTAGAAAAAGCAAGAGGATTTGTTTTTAAGGTGTTTGTATTTGCTTTAGTGTTTGGATGTTGAAAGTCCTCCCTTGCCTCTTTTTTAACAAGTGAAACTTTCTTAACATTCATTTGCCATTTTGTACCACTTACTTGACCATTACCATGCACTGCCTTTAGTGTTAACCATTACAAAACAGTGATTTTATTATTACAATAATAATTCATCTCCTCATAGAATAACTGGGGAAAAAACCAACAGTAAGTTTCAGGTGAGACTTTAAATGCATAAGCTGAAATATGATTGTATTATATAAGTGACATCAAAGTTATGTGTATACATTGGAAGTTTTTGGTAAGAGAATTGTGAAGATACAGTAGTTTTAATTTCTATAGACAGTATATCTAATATGCTATGCAGTAATCTGCAAAGGATTAACCTCACTTTGTGGTATATTTGTGTAATGGTGATTATGCTATAAAATACTACTTGAGTACTAGTCTTGTACATGGGATTTACTAGCCATCATTTATTAGCAAATTGTTCCCATTGTGGCTTATTGTATTTTAACAGAGTTGTGCTGAAGATAGTACCTTATTATGGAAGTTCCCTAGATTATTAAAACATTAAGCAGTAAACATATTAAAACACTGTATCACAGAGGTAAAACTAACATTTCTTGGCATATTGGTAAAACAAAATACTGTAGTACCTGGGAAACCTGGTGTGGTTTGTATCAGACCTTTGCTCTTTCTATACTTGGCACACAGTAGGCATTTAATAAAGATCTTTCTTTTGAATGAATTAAATACATTTTTTGGTGAATTGCCAAGTCAGTGATCCCTCAGTGTTTGCATGTTGATTTATTTAATGTTTGTTGAATACTTACTAAAAATATCAGGTCTTGCTGTCATGGTGTGTACATTATAGTGGAATAAATTAGTCGAAAGCAAATTTTAAAAAACAGATAGTGGTAAGAGTTATGTAGAGAATTGAAATAGGGTGAGGTAATTTGATAGTGTGTGACTGGGTGGCTACTTTTAAATTGGTCACAGAAGGCCTTTCTAAATAAGGTGACATTTAAACTGAGATCTGAATAGTAAGCACTCAGAGATGGGGAGAGTGTTTTCTGTAGGGAAAGACCTTTAAGAGTGTGTTTTGGGAATCAAAAAAGGCCTGTATTGTTGATCTAGTAGTTAAAGGAGAAGAGAGGTAAGGGATTAGAGTTAGGCAAGGGGCCAGGGCCTGTAGGGCTTTGTAATAAACTGAAGGTTTTCAGTGTAAAATAGGAGGCCTTTGGGGGCTTTTAAGCAGAGGAGAAAAATTATTTTTTTTATGATTTTAAAAGGTTACTTTGCTGTTTGGAGAATAGATAGTAGGAAGACCATTTAGAAGGCTTGCACAACAGTCTTAAGAGGTCAAGGCTTTGACCAGGGAAGTAAGAGTGGAGATACAAAGAGAGGTGGAGGGATTTGAGATATGATTGGGAGGATGGAGTTGAGAGAATTTTTTGATGCGTTGGAGTGGGGAAAATTGAGAAATCAAAGATTAAACATAGGTTTTGGTTGTATAACTTGTGTGAATACTTGTGTTCTTTCCTGAGATGTGGAGGGATGGGAGAGGGGCAGGTTTAGGGGTTGGGGTGGAAACTCAAGACTTAAGTTTAAGATGCCTATTAAACATTCAGGTGGAAATGACAAGGAGATTTGCTATGAATTTCCGTCCCAAAGGGGCATTTGGGCTGGAGTTAGAGACATGACAATAAGCAGCATATATGTTTGACCTCAATCCATTGGACTGGATGAGATCATCTTGCCACAGTCTTTTTCAGTGCCCATGCCTTGCAAAATTGAGTCCAAGTGCCTAGATTATCCCTTATGTTTAATTAACTTCTCTGCTACTGGAATTGAGGAACCCTGGTGAGAATGTAGCGGGATGGGGCTTAGGGCTGAAGCCTGGGATGGTATAACACGTGGAGATTGAGTACTGAAGAGGCCAGTTAAGGAGCAACCTTTGAGGTAGGAAGAATCCAAGAGAAGAAAAAAGTTTCAAAGAGGAGGAAAAGGTCAAATGTATCTACTGCTTGAGAAATCAAAAGTAAGATAAAAACAAGAAACATGACTTTTGGTTTTGGCAACTTGGAGGTCATTAGTGACCCTAATGAGTAGTCTCCATGGAGTGTTAGGGCCAGAATTTAGTGGATTGAGGAATGAGTGGGAAACATGTGAAAATGATCACAATAATTCTGAGCGTCACAGCCTATGGTAGGCATCGTTTAAAACACACACACACACACACACACACACACACCCCAGAATTGTGGAAAATATGTAATAGTGTATGTTTTAAAAAGAAGAAATGGAGACCAGCATGATTGGTAACTTGCCTGGGGTCATACAGCAATGGCCTTGGTAGTTTCACTGTCTGTGAATGATGTTCTTGCCCATACTCTGACCTTCTGTTCCTTAATCGCTCATCCAGTGATCTTTCCTTCTACTCTACCTCAGTTATTCAGACTCATGACTGGTAACTAGCTCTTATCACAACCAGTAACTGTAGCTCTTCCCCCCATCCACAGTAATCAGTTTTTAGTATCCCACTTTAACTTCCCTCTGATTCCAATGCTAATGAGACTTAGCAGTCTATTCCATCCATACTCCTTTTCACTGGCCCTCCCCTCGTGCCCAGCTGAGGTAGAGTCAGTGACTATAATCACTCCTTTGCAAGGGCCAGGTATAGCATGTCTCTTGAGCCAGGCTGCCTAAGTTTCAATCCTGGCCTTAGTACTTGCTGTGTGATGGGACCTTTGGCAAGTTACCCGATTTTGTGCCTGTTTCCTCATGTGTAAAAAGAGAACACAGCCATGGAAGTACTAACCTCACAGGATTGTCTTGACGGTTATGAGTTTGATATGATACACAGAGTGCTTAGTGACAGTGCTTAACAACATGGTCCCACTCTCACTCCATTATTCTTGTTTGAAATACTCCAAATATGATTAAATTCAAGTCTGTGTTTGTACCTGTGCAGCTAGAAGGCGAACACATAGGCACCTTGACTTGTCTCACTTAAATTCCTGAACAATAATCGTAATCAGGCCCTTGTAGTGACAGTCATACATTTCACTATTCACTTTTCCACTGTCATAGGCAGATTTCATATCATCTTCTCTCTTTATTTTCAATCAGTGACCCTAGATTTTAGGTTTTATTGAAAATATAGAAACAGTCGGGACAGAACTTTTACAAGATGCTACTGGAACTCCCTACCTGCTAGCCTCCTTTTATTGTGGAGGTAGCTATGTATCGTGGATGGTGCTATCTAAGGCCAATCCCCCCCCCACTTTACCACAGCATCCTAAACTCTTGTCGTTTATGAAGGACATCACTCCATCAGTTCTCCTTTTCTACATCATTGATTTTTCCATTTCTAAATTTATTTAATTTATTTCTGCATTGGCTCTTTGCTGCTCTGCGCGGGCTTTCCCTAGCTGCGGCGAGCAGGGGGCCACTCTTGTCTGTGGTGCTCGGGCTTCTCACTGCAGTGGCTTCTCCTGTTATGGCGCACGGGCTTAGTTGCTGCGTGGCACGTGGGATCCTCCCGGACCAGGGCTCGAACCCGTGTCCCCCTGCATTGGCAGGCAGATTCCCAACCACTGTGCCACCAGGGAAGCCCAATTTTTCCATTTCTAGAGTATCTAAACATTTTCCTTGTCTTAATAAAACGCTCCCTTGTCTCCACATTTGTCTACTCCTCCATTTCTCCCTCTGCCTTACATCAGAACTTAAGAGTAGCTCTTGAGTCTGTTTGCTTTTTTTTTTTTTAACATCTTGCTCTTTCAAATACATCATGCTATTCCTAAACTAGAGGAGAATTTTCTCCCCCTTTATAGTTGCCCTGTGCCCTTGAGCATAGTACTTAAATCTCTTTTCTTGTGAGTAAAATGGGAGTAATAATATTTTACCTGCCTTCCTCGTAGAGTTGATCTGAAAATCAGATGAGATTATGGATCTGAAAAACTTTTGGTGAATTGTGAAATCAGAAATAAATCTATGCAATTTGTTTTTTAACAAGTCCTGTTTACAGTTATTTTGATCAGTGTTTTCACTGTCCTTTTTGAACAAGGTTTGTGTACGTGAGATATCCTCATTTTCTTAGCTTGATGTAATCAGCAGTTTCAGTGTTGAGAGCAGTGTTCTGCCTTTAGCTTATTGGAAATTGAGATTATTTGATAGATAATGTATAAAATTTCTGTTGCCTTTGGAAAGAAATGTGCTAAATTTAAGCCTGCTGTAGAACAGTGAATCCTGCTGAAGGACACCATGTCTGTTGCCTATAAGTTTGGATAAATACATTCCTTGTGTAATGTCTCAAAGAGCTAATTTTATAATAGAATGAACTTTATAAACCCTTTAACATTACATATACCTATTCCAGCAGAGGAAGTAGACCAACTACAAATGACTAATATGTACGAATAGGTCCTAGATACTTCAACAGGTAGATAAAAATTGTTATTTGTCTCTCCCTCTGCCCTCTCTGCCACACACTTCTGGTTGAATGAGGTAGGTGGCTTCTTTGTAGTATGTTAGATCCATTTTCTGCCTATATAGAAACCTGAAAATTTACAAGTAACTTGGGAGTTTCTACTTTTCAATCTTCAAAGTCTGTGTCTGTTTTGATTGTTGAAACCATACTGTTAGGGATATATTTTATAATAGAAGAGATTAAATTGGCGTAAATAGGTAGGTTTAGGAGCCTGAATACCATAGTTTCTGTGGGGGAAATTAATTCTGTATTTAAAATTATATTTTAAAAAGTAGCCTTTTGGATCATAACCCTAATTTGAGAATTGGTTGCCTTTGTTTACTGTTTATCCACATATTATTAATACTGTAGTCTTAGTTATTCTTTCAGTTAAAAAAAAAAAAACTCTTGTGCCACATTTTTTTCATTCCTTGGGTCCAGTGGGGAGATTTTTCCTGTTGCACTGATGTCAACCAACATCTTCATAATTCTGTTTTTAGAATTAGCAGAAACTGACTTTGTGGAAGAGATTCAGGAAATACTCCTTGGTGCCTGCACCAGTTTCTCAAATGGAAGGATACCACCCAAGGAACCAAAGAGGAAAAAGCTTTGCCCATAGCGTAAATCTATGAAATTCTTTTGTAAACATATTTGGCTTTAGGTCTCTGTTTCCTTTTGCTAATGGTTTAACTGCCAAAACTTATTTGCTCTTACTAATTTTTTTTTTGTGGTACGCGGGCCTCTCACTGTTGTGGCCTCTCCCGTTGCGGAGCACAGGCTCCGGACACACAGGCTCAGCGGCCATGGCTCACGGGCCCAGCCACTCTGCGGCATGTGGGATCTTCCTGGACCGGGGCACGAACCCGTGTCCCCTGCATCTGCAGGCGGACTCTCAACCACTGCGCCACCAGGGAAGCCCGAAACAACTACTTTTAATGGTGGTTGGCCTGAACTAGGGTAGTGCCATGGGATGCAATATAGTGTTCACATTGGGAGGTAGTTAGATGGTTAAGTTGGAACAACTGGATAAATGATTTAATGTGAGGAATATAGGAGAAGGAAGAGACAAATACCTCGCAAGGGAATGGGATGAAAAAGGATAACTGATCTGCTTTTGTGTTGGCACTTTTTCATAGTGATTATCTCCCTTTTGGGGAAAAAATAAAAACCACGTCAACTATGTTTAGTATTAGATGTTGAGTATATTTTTCTTTTAAAATGCACAATTTCGTAAGAGAGAAGTATGTGGCTAGAAAAAATTTGACTTCTTGAGTGTTAACCATGCATTTTCTCTAGTTGAATCAATGATAAACTCCCATTCTTTATCTAGGGGGAAATAAGCAGCAAAATGAAAGTTTAGTTCCTGCTTCTTATTTGTTAGCCTTGGAGAAGCCTGGTTATTTACTGGGATCATAGTGCTCAATTTTAGATCCATCCTGTTGAGATGACTTACTGGAAGTATTGGCACGGGGTGCAGCACAGAGGAGTCGTAACTACATTGGCTGCTGGACATAACCTTTCCGAGGGAAACCATGTGCAGAGTTGCTACCTTTTCCTTCTTTGCAACATCCAGAAAGAAGGCCTTTCTTTATAGCTGTTTTAAAGTGTGCTCAATTTGATTGAGTTAGGGAAGACTTAGACAAAGTAGTCTAGAAACCATCTTTCAGCAATTACGTTATGGTTGATATGCCTATGGGACATCCAGTGAAGGCATCAAGTAGAGAGTCAGGAGAGAGCTGGGCTAGAGATACACATGACATATGAATGGTTCTTAAAACTAGGAGTAGATGAAATGGATTATCCTAGAAGTCTGTGTAGAAGAAAAGGCAGTCTTGGGCATAGCCCTAAGTAACACTTAAAGGTCTCGCCAAGGAAGAGGATTTCAAAAAGGAGTGAACAAAGAGAGAGGAGGAAAACCAGAAGAGTGTAGTGTTATGGAAGCCAAAGGAAAACAGTGCGTAAAGGAGAGATGAGTTAGTACTGTCAAATGTGGCAGAGAGGTCAAGTAATACTACAGAGAAGGACTAAGAAGTATCTGATGATGATGTTGCTGAATTTAGTGGTACTGGTGAGGGCAGTCTTAATGGAATTGTGGGAGTAGCACTACTGCAGAAAATAAGCTGCAGAATGAGAACAAAGTCTGTGCTTCAGTTTATCAGCATTGTGTTGCACCCTGGAGTAGTAAGTGTGGGGTTATGAGTAAGTAAAGACAATGTATAGTTAATTTTTTGAAAATTACTTGAGACTAAGAGGAGGAGGAGACTGTGGGGGATTTTGTGTGTTTTTAAGATGATAGAGAATTGGGTCTGTTTAAGTGTGAATGGAAATGAACTGGCTTTGAGGGAGAGGTTGAAAATACAACTCGGCGGGGTGGGGGAGTAGGAAACATAATGAATCTAGCAAGGTACTGAAGAAAGGAATTAGATTTGAAGAGAGGGATAGCTTTCATTTAGTAGGGAAGAAGATTGAGATTAGGTGGATCTGGATGCAAAAAACCATGTGTCAGTTTGGTAGTAGAAAGTTGAGGGTGTGAGTTCCTGTGGTGTCTTCTGTACCTTGAAGTAGAAAATGGTCATCTGCAGGGGGTTGGGGGGGAGTGTTGGGAATCAGATTTAGAGGAGAGTACAGGTTTCAAACAACCTCTTGGAGGAGGGAGGAGAGGGCTAACCAGGGGAACAGAAGGATTGGGGGTGTCGTTCTTTTTCTCCAGTAACATTTAGAAGACTGGATATAAATGTGGATAGGCAGCTGGTTAGACATTAAAGGTGAGATGTGTTAGCTAAGTGAGGTAGAAGAGTATGACACCACAGTGGTTGAAGTAAATTTTATTTTGAGTACTGACAAATTCAACTGTGCTGGTCCAGATGTGGAGTTTTACCTGGTAGGAGCAACAGAAAGGCAAACAAGTCTGTGATGTTAGGAAGAAAGTGATAGAAGCAGTGGCATTATTGTCTAAGCTGAATAGAGCTTGCAGT
The DNA here is from genome assembly GCF_059928025.1 of Delphinapterus leucas. NCBI lineage: Eukaryota > Metazoa > Chordata > Mammalia > Artiodactyla > Monodontidae > Delphinapterus > Delphinapterus leucas. The sequence continues at coordinate 99,347,758 of NC_143134.1, forward strand.
AAAGATCAGAATGGATGAAAGTAAGAGGCTCAAGGAAACAAAGTTGTAATGAGATGCAAGATCAGGTGTAGTGAACAGTTACTGAGAGAGCTGGTGGCAATAGGAGATTGGCACTTACCATTTCAAAGAGCATTTTGGGGATGATGAGATTCAGCCTGTGTCCTGAATGACTGTGAGTAGATGACTTAAGTGGATTGGAAGTAAAGATCATTGGGTTGAGGTTAAGGAACAAAGCCAGAAGTTTGGACAGGTCAGGGAACCTGGTTCCAAAGTCTGGTTCACTTATTTTCTTTTTTTTTGATGCAGTTGTAAACAGGATTGTTTCCTACAAGGTATTTTTTTCATCTTTATTGAGATATACTTCAAATACTACAAAAGTTCACGTATTTTCTTTGACACATGACCCAAGGTGGTTTTGCTGCGTTGAATCCACACACGCACACACACACACCCTCTGCCCCCAAAATGTCAAGGTGTCCTGGCATATTGCCCACAAAACATTATATCATTTGATACCCTCGTTCTGAGAGTGTGTCTCTTCACACTTAACACCAAAAATTGTTCAAGACAGTCTTTTCCAGTATGACCGTCTATTGGATTAATGATGTCTGACATTAAAATTTGTGCTTTTGGTTACTAATGATGTTGAGCTTTTCTTTTTATTGGGTGTATAATTGTGAATTGCCTGCCCCTGTCATTAGTCCATTTTTCTGTTGGCACAAGAACCATTTTCTACCATTTCTCTTAATTTTTTATTTGCCTTTTTTCTTTTGTTATGTGTCTTGTTATTTCTATTTGAGTTGCGTGCTTAGTTTATTAATTTTCCTTGTTTAATAATAAACATGTTTAGTGTTAGTCTATGATTACTTTTTTAACCACATCTTATAGGTATTGTTATGTAGAGTTCTCATTGTTATGTTTTAGTATTCTTTAATCACAGTTTTGATTTTTTGAAGCAATGTTATTTAGTAGTAAAATGACTAGAGGGTTTTTTTGTTGTTGTTTGTCCTCCTTTCCCACTCTTAATCATGTATATAGCGGGTTGAGATTCTTGTGATGGATTTCCACTTTGGGGATATCACAATAGCAGTGATGCTACTGGCCCACTTCAGGAAGATCAGTATAGCAAGGGTGATTTATGTGGCATTTGCAAAATACTCTGCTCTAAAGCTTGGAGTCAGAAGAGCTGGTTTTGGATTTCAGCTACTACTTATAGTAGCAATGTGATTTGGGGAGGAACCCTACCTTTTGTGTCCCTATCGTGACAGTTTACCACTTAAAGCTCAGAGCTATCAGTTCAGACAATTTTTTTTTTTTTTTTTTTTGCGATACGCGGGCCTCTCACTGTTGTGGCCTCTCCCGTTGCGGAGCACAGGCTCCGGACGCACAGGCTCAGCGGCCATGGCTCATGGGCCCAGCCGCTGCACGGCATGTGGGATCTTCCCGGACCAGGGCACGAACCTGTGTCCCCTGCATCGGCAGGCGGACTCTCAACCACTGCACCACCAGGGAAGCCCCAGACAATTTTTAGAAGAATTCTGGGAACTGAAGGAAATGGAATTTTCCCCCTTGATTCTTGGTCATTTAAAGTAGTGAAATTTAGTTCCATTATGTCTCCTTGCCTTTTTTTTTTTTTACTCCTATGCCACCCTACTTCAGAAATTGATTGCACTCTTTTTCTAAGTATCAATACTTCATAATGAACCTGTGGTCATGTAATTTTAGGGTTGGAAGACCATAAAGATCATGTATTCCAGTCCCTCTTTATAGATGAGACTGATGTTGAGAAAAACTGAGCTACCTGTTCAAGATCATTGAAGTAATACAGTGGTTCTCAAGTTTGGCCGAACTTTGAAACCAACTGTAAAGCTTTTCAAAAATATTGATGTCCAGACCCACCCTCAGAAATTATATTTTAATTGGTCTTTATAAAGCTCCCTCAGGTGATTATAATGAAACATTAGCCACTTTTAAAGTGAATAATTTGCCTTTTAACATTCACATTTAACTTTTTTTTTATTATTATTGTGGACAAGACCACTTTATTTCTTAGACCTTTTAGATTAGAGAGCTTTTCTTTACTTTCTTACTCTGTGAGAAATAAGCCCATAAACTTTATAGTGAGAATCAAAACTTTCTGCTTTTGAAACCTTTATTTTGAATAGACTTATAAAGTCAACTGATAAAGTCTTTTTTTAAAAAACTGTGTACGTGGAACAGATGGTAAAACAGTTTATACGTTTATACTTCTACCTAGTAGTATGGGTTGTTAATAATAGGTCTTTCTGACGTAATATTATAAAGACATGATCTTTGAAGTTTTTGGAGTCATTAATAGTATGTATAAAATTTTTATCTTGCATCATTTGTTCAGATTCTGGATTTTCATTTGTTTAGACTTTTTCAAAAATCAAAAAATTTTTTCCTATAGGTAAGAGCACTGAAAGAGAAGATTGAATCTGAAAAGGGTAAAGATGCCTTTCCTGTAGCAGGTCAAAAATTAATTTATGCAGGTATGCATTAAATGCTGAAATTAATATGCCATTTTCTTGTGTACTGTGACATTCTTTAGTTTTAGAAATTGCCATCTTACAAACTGTAGTGTATACAAATTGATTGTCAGAAACATTGTACAAATAAAAGCAGAGAATGAACAGTCGTTTGAATGTTATTAATATTCAGTCCTCTGTTTTTTCACATTTGCTTTATATATTTCTCCATCCAGTGATGTTAGATAGTTTTACTTATTAGTTTTATCTTTTGTAAGTATTATGTAACTGGCTGTATTTGTTTTGTTTTGTTTTGTTTTGTTTTTTGAATTTAAAAATTTTTTATTGAATTAGTTTGTGTGACATTGTATAAGGTGTACAGGGTGTTACTCCGATACACTTATATATTGTAATATGATTGCCAGTGTAACGATATTTATCGGATTACATGATTAGCAGTACAGTGTTATTGTCTGTGTTCATTATACTGTGCATTAGATCTCTATGGCTTATTTACTACTCATTAGAAGTTCGTACTCTTAAACACCATCACTCTTATCTCCCCCACGCCCCATACCCTTGGTAACCACCAAGGTAAAATACTTTTTTTTTTTATAAGTTTAGGTTTTTAGATTCCACATATAAGTGATAGCATACTTAGCATAATGTTCTCAAGGTTCATCATGTTGTTGCAGATGGCAGGATATCTTCTTTCTCATGGGTGAATAATATTGTGTATATGGGTCACGTCTTTTTTATTCATTCATCCATTGGTGGGCATTTTGGATTGTTTCCATATCTTAGCTATTGTGAATAGTGCTGCTGTAGAGATGGGAGTGCATATGTCTTGTCAAAATCCTGTTTTCATTTTCTTTGGGTATATACCCAAAAGTGGAATTGCTGGATCATATGGTAGATCTATTTTTAATTTTTTAAGGAACTTCCATATACTCCATAGTGGTTGGACCAATTTACATTCCCACCAACACTGTATAAGGATTCTTTTTTTCACCACAACCTCACCAGCCCCTCTTGTTTCTTGTCTTCTTGATGATAGCTCTTCTAACAGGTGTGAGGTAATACCTCGTTTTGATTTGCATTTCCCTGATGCTTAGTGATGTTGGGCATCTTTTCATCTGTCTGTTGGCTATTTCGATGTCCTCTTTGTAGAAATGTTGGTTTACTCTGCTGATTTTTAATCAGATTGTTTGGTTTTTTGTTATTGAGTTGACTGAGTTCTTTATGTATTTTGGATATGAACCCCATATCTGATATATGGTTTTCAAAATTTTTCTCTCATTCTGTAGTTTGTTCCATTCTGTGGAATTCTTTTCATTTTGTTATTTGTTTCTTGCTGTGCAGTGCTTTTGAGTTTGGTGTAGTCCCATTTGTCCATTTTTTTTGTTTTATTTTTTGTGCTTTTGGCATCATGCCCAGAAAATTATTGCCATGACCAAAATCTCTGACTTTCTTCCCTACACTTTCTTCCAGGAGTTTTATGGTATCAGACCTTATGTTTAAGTCTTTGATCCATTTCAAGTTAATTTTTGTGAGTGGTGCAAGATAGGGGTCCACGTGTTTCTTCAGTTTTCCCATCAAGCTGAGCATCTTTTTTAATCTATTGGAATGAAACCATTTATACTGATTATGTGTATTAATGTACTTGGAATCATTCCTGTGAAATTAAATTTCAGTTTATCTGTATTTTAAATAAAATACCAAAATTGAAGAATACAGAAGACCTTATATGTCAAAAGACACTATAAATAAGCAACAGGAGAAGAAAGATTAATATTCAGATTATATAAAGAGCTCTACAGATCAGTAAAGAGAGGATGACCCAATTAAAAAGCAACAAAGGATATGAATAGGAAATTGTAAATTAACTAGCCTCACTAGTAACCAGAAAAATGTGTGTTAAAAATAGACTTGATATGTGAATTTTGTGGAGAAAATTCTTTTCTTTGTTCTTGAGAAGAAATACTGAGCACTGTCATTGTAGATGTCGGTAAGGTGGATCTTGAGTTGCCCATGGATTCTTGTCTCTTCCTACATAGAGATTTTAAAGTATTTTCTTAACTGAGGTGGTTTAGAGGAAACACCAGCCCTGTGATGAGGAATCAGAAGCCTGAAGAGATGCATGTAGTTGATGGCAGACATAAAACTAGAATTTCTGCTTCCTAGTCTTGGCCTGTTTTTTCAATCCTATGCTGAGTAGAGACACTATTCCCTTTTGTCTTAATGCTTGCACCTTTTGATTCAATAACTTTTTAAAAATGGAAAACGAATTTCAAGGAAAAGGAAGCCTGAAGGAATCCTGACCTTACATTTGTCCTTCTGCATGACTAAAATCTTACATAGTCTGTGTGCCTTACTCAGTTCTATATTATCTTACCATTTCTGTGTATCAGGACACTATGAGTATCTTATTTTTATAGCAGTGGAACATTTCTGTGTTGCAGGTATCCAGTATTTGTGGGAGCAGGCAGTTCGTTCATTTTTCCTTCCATCAAGAGGGATTATAGGTTATTCCGGGGAAGGGGTGGGGAATCCTTGAGCATCTCAAAATTGAATTTTATTTGTCTTCATGATCTCCTCTTTCTCAGGACCTAGTTAATATTTCCTTACCCAGCAAGTCTTTTTTATTATAAGTAATAATTTTAAAGAAATGTTTGGGATTGAGATATCTACATACAGTATATGAGTTTGCTGTCTTTTAGTCAAATATTTATTTATGCCTTCTTAACTAATCATGTATCCACTTATGTTTATCTTGGCTGACTGGTTAATCTTTTTCTTTGGGGAAAGTTTTAATAGAATTGATGTTGGTGATTGTTTTAACCTCAGTTAGTGTAAGACAAAGTTACGGTGCCTTCAGTAATATGTTTTTTTCTTAATGTGCTAGGCAAAATCCTCAATGATGATACTGCTCTAAAAGAATATAAAATTGATGAGAAAAACTTCGTGGTAGTTATGGTGACAAAAGTAAGTTTCAAGCTCGTTGTATATATCTTTATGCATGTGAGTTTAAAAAAAGAAAAAAAAGATGATCCCAAGTCTTGCTTTACACTTTCAAGTGAAAACAGTTTATACACATCCATAGTGGCATGCACTTAATTGTTATTAAAGATTTTAACAGTTTGCTTTGAGTCAACTATAAAGTTAATAGTTTCATATATTTGTAGTTTGAGCATAATTTTAAATATGTCAAAACAACTGATATGTGAAGTGTCATGTTAAAAATTATTAGGTATTGTTGGATTAGTAAAATCACTACTTGTATAATTATTAGAGAATGTGATTCTTAAAAATTGAATAAGTGTTTCTCATTTTGTAGTTTTTAATAAGAGTGCCTTAAAAGGATTTGCTGATTGATGTACTAGACCTAACAAATACTTCAGGGCCAAAAAGACATATAGATTAACAATGTCAGTGATATTTCTTAGCCAGTGGGATAGATTTTTAGAAACTAAAAAAGGGAAAAGACAGCTAAGCGAATGATGGAATGATTATTGTGAGAAGGTTTTTAACAGGAACTTTTTTGTGATTTATTGGACTGAAATAAAAGTCAAAAGTTTTTCTCTAAAGCAGAGAATGAATATGGATTCTTTCAGGATTTTTGTTTTATTTATATACTTGTTTAAAGATACGTAAACATGCAGTAGAGAGTTAAGACAAATAGAGGAGTGGTGGTGCTCATGATACTTTTAGGACTGAATTATGATCCTAAATTCTAAACTCCTAATAATCTCAGAAGAGTAGTGTTATTTGTAGCACCCAAAATAAATTTAAATAGGTAATTGGAAACCAGTTTGTCAAAGACTGAAGATAGAATAAATGTGAGTTTCTTTTAAAGTCTCAAAGTAATTGATATATGCAGTAGAAAACAAAGTTGAACAAGTAAAATTTTTTTAACATCTTTATTGGAGTATAATTGCTTTACAATGGTGTGTTAGTTTCTGCTTTATAACAAAGTGAATCAGTTATACATATACAAATATCCCCATATCTCTTCCCTCTTGCGTCTCCCTCCCGCGCACCCTCCCTGTCTCACCCCTCTAGGTGGTCACAAAGCACAAAGGTGATCTCCCTGGGCCGTGCGGCTGCTTCCCACTAGCTATTTTACATTTGGTAGTATATATATGTCCATGCCACTCTCTCACTTTGTCCCAGTTTACCCTTCCCCCTCCCTGTATCCTCAAGTCCATTCTCTAGTAGGTCTGCGTCTTTATTCCCGTCTTGCCCCTAGTGAGCAAGTAAATTTTAATTATGGAATACTTTTGTAGTGAGAAATGAAAAGCAGCTAAACAGTTTATATGTACTGGACTTAATTTTTTTAAATCTATTAAGAACCATATTGATTTTGCTATATTTAAGCACTTATTAAATGTTAAACTTTAAATACACAGGAACAGAATCATATGAGGAAACTTTGCCTCATCTAGTTTTTTCAAAAATTGTGGTACACAACACAAAATTTACAGATTTAACCATTTTTAAGTGTTTGGTTCATTGGCATTAAATGCATTCACATTGTTGTGTAGCCATCACCACCATCTGTTTCTAAACCTTTTTTCATTTTCCCAAACTGAAACTCTGTACCTGTTAAACAGTAACTACCCATTTCCCCCGCCCCCCAGCCCCTGACACCACTGTTCTCCTTTCTATGAATTTGACTACTTTTCATACCTCGTATAAGTGGAATCATACAGTATTTGTCCTTTTGTGACTTGTTTATTACCCTTAGTATAATGTCTTCAGGGTTCATCCGCATTGTAGCATGTGCCAGAATTTCTGTCCTTTTTAAGGCTGAATAGTATTCCCTTGTCTAGTTTTATCATACATAGTACATAGTGGAAAATGTGGTAGCCACACATTTGGGTATGTATTTGTTATGGTCTTATTTCCTTTAGTATTATAGTAACGTTGACTATTTAGAACATAACTAAGAGTGAAGCAGGATAGGTAAGTCCCATCCCCCTACCTTGTACAAGGCACTTTTTTCCAGTACACTCTATACTAGCTCAAATAGAACAAGGCACAAATCCACTCATTGCATTTACAGTTTGTTGATTTATACTTGGGGCAAATTATATTGAATTTTAATCTCATCTTCCATCAAATCAGTTACCTTTTCACCTTAGGTAAGTTATGAGCTAAGCAGGTAGTGAGTATTGATAGGCTGTAGAAGAATAAAACTCATATAATATGATTTTTACCCATATGTAATTGCTTTTTGCTTGGTGGGAATGTTTATGGCTCTGATTCTAGTTCAGAAAGTGCTGAGCATGCGGTTATAACTTTATTTGGCCTTTATTTGTCGGTTTAACTGTATATACATTTCAAAAGTTATGTTAATCTCTTTGTACTTACACCTATTGGCTTGTAGTCAATATTGGGATTTTCTTCCCTCCTCTAAAATACAGTAGACTTTCTGGCATGTTCATTAATCATACTTCTGTTTATACTTTCATTTCAAGAACGTTATTTTTGTTGCTTTCAAATGACGATAAATACTTTGAAGTTGTAACCAAGAAACTTTAATTGTGAAGTTTTGGGGGGGAATTATGTGGTTCTTTTTCTGGATACACATTCTGTACGTTTTAAAATATTTGCTTCTTTTGGTTCTTTTTCATAATGATCCGAAGACTGAAACCGTTGGCTAAAGCTAATGGAAGTTAATAGTTAATATATATGCTCTCATCAGCTTTGAAAGAATAACATAAATAGTGATTCAGATTGCTGCTATTGATCACTCATTATGTCACCTTACAAAATTATTTTCAAGTTACAAACTTGTATTAGTGTTATGTTTGTTTGTAGCATCCAGAGATCAGGTAATAATGCAGTGTTTTGTCATAATGCATTATTTTGATTTGTAATGTGTTTAGCCCAAAGCAGTGACAACACCAGCACCAGCTACAACTCAGCAATCAAATTCTGCCACCACTACCACAGTTAGTTCCTCCACAGCACCAACTGTGGTTCAGGCCCCAACCCCTGCCCCCACTTTGGCTCCCACTCCCACACCTGCATCTGTCACTCCAGCATCAACGACAGCGTCTTCTGAACCTGCTGCACCTGCTAGTGCAACAAAACAAGAGAAACCTGCAGAAAAGCCAGCAGAAACACCAGTGGCCGCTAGCCCAACATCAACTGACAGGTAAGAACTGGATTCTAGGAAATTGTATAGGAATATGTTCATAACAGTGACTTCATGAATGTATTTATTTTGATTATTGTTTTGATCAAACTAACTTTCTATCTACTATGTTAAACTTTTTCTAAACTTTGAACCCTGACTAAAGCAGTATGCTTGTGTCTGTTTGGTAATCTGAATTTGTATACTCTGCATTGTTTTTTTTTCTCCCAGGGTGAAGGGAAAGGGGTCAAAGTCATTATTCATTTTGTGTAGAAAAGTTAGGAAATACAAATGACCAAAAAGAAGGAGAATTATAAAATAATCTGACAGTATATTATAGCTTGACACATTATAAATAACTTGACATTTTTCCCCCACTCATTATTATATTTGACCTATATTCTTTCACTATTGTCACACCTATCATAAACATCCTTCCATGTCAGTAAATTTTTCCAGTTGCTACGTAGTATTATGTTTGGGTCTAACATTTGTTAGGTCTTAACCTTAGAAAAGAAATTAACGTCTTTGGATTTTTCCTCATCTGTAAAATGTGGATGACAGCAGGACCTATCTCATAGAGTTGTTATAAGGATTAAATGAAATAAGTAAAAGATATGATATAGCACATGGCACACAGTATGTGCTGAGTAAGTATCTACATCTTTGTGAAGTTGTATAGAAATTTAAGTTTTTGCCTATGTAGATCTTTAGAACAGAAGAAAAAGTGCTGGGATATTTGGGGAGCAAAAAAAAGTTCTTGTGGGAAGTTGGCAGTTAGGATTATTGAGTAGTTTGTGACAAAGGTTTTTTTCCCCAATGATAAATAAAATAACCAAAACAATGCTTCACTTCTCTTGGCTGGAAATCATACACGGGAATCTCTTATTTATCTGAGAGCCTGAGTTGCTTTGTGTCCAGTATGTATTGGCACTGAAGCAAGCGGTTTGTATTTTGTGACTTTGGTGCAACTCAGGACCTCAGTGGCAGTAGAGTCCTGGAATTAGGACCAGTCACAATGGAAAACTATGCAGCATTTGGAAACACTGACATAGAAGGATGTCTGTGATAAATACAATGATGAGAAAGAATTTAGTCATGAATTCTTTCTCATCATCTTTCATTTTAGTGTTCTGTCTTTGAGTGCCGTTTCTTTGAGTCAGTCAGCCATGTTGGGAGGGGTTTGAGTCACCTGGTTTGTTACTGCTTCGGGCCTCTTTTCAAGGATTTAATTCCCCAAGAGAACACAGGTTCAGGTAGTAAAATATTTTCCCTATGTCAGCCTGCTGTACTTTGCTTTAGGCATTCTGAAACACTGTTGCCTAATTTGGTACTTCTCCCACGTGCAGCTAGAATTGCATACAATCACCCTTAACTAGTGGGAGACAACCCAGAGTCGGCCTATGCTATTGCATCTAAAGGCTGTTACATCTTTTCTGTGTATGGGAGGGAACTTATAAATTTCACAAATTGGTTTTCCAAATCATTTAAACATTGTAAACTTAATTAAATATGTCTTGAGTTGGTACAGTATATCTTATTTTCTTAATTGCTTTAAGCTCCTTTTAAAAAGCTCCATAGTGTAAGAATTCTCAAATTGATCAATCCATTTTAATGTGCTAATATCATCAATTCAAGTTTTTTTATTATCTCTATTCTTTTTATTTCTTCTTGGGGGTACAGTTTTATTCATCTGTTCTCAAGAGTCAGGATTATCTTTTCAGACCCATAGAGATTACATAAAGGAGTTGATGGTCAGAAAAGCAGACTCCAGAGTTGCCTACTTACTTGGGCTTTGTACACCAACCTTTTACTTTTTTTTTTTAAATATAAATTTATTTATCTATTTATTTATTTTTGGCTGCTTTTGGTTCTTAGTTGCTGTGTGTGGCTTTCTCTAGTTGCGGTGAGCGGGGACTACTCTTCGTTGGCAGCGTGTGAGCTTCTCATTGCGGTGGCTTCTGTTGTTGCGGAGCACAGGCTCTAGGTGCGCGGGCTTCAGTAGTTGTGGCACGTGGGCTCAGTAGTTGTGGCTCACGGGCTCTAGAGTGCAGGCTCAGTAGTTGTGGCGCACGGGCTTAGTTGCCCAGCGGCATGTGGGATCTTCCCAGGCCAGGGCTCGAACCCATGTCCCCTGCATTGGCAGGCGGATTCTTATCCACTGTGCCACCAGGGAAGCCCAACCCTATACTCTTATTTCCCGAAATTATACACCTCAGAGAAGGATAGCACAGAAAGGGAAGGGAGGGAAGCTCAGAAAACCAGCTGCTTTAAATGTGCCTTAGTTTCTTCATTTGTGCTATAAAACATTTAGTGTCTTATAAAGCACAGAACTCAGTGAGATAATTATCAGGAGATACGCTGGTATGAATTTTGAGGAGTGTCAGAAAGTTTGTTTATCACCCTGGCCTGACATTTCATTATTAGGGATTTGTTTCTTTAGGTCAGTTTTGTTCTTTAAAAACCACATATTGCAGTGCAAATTCTACTTGTTGATATCTACATTAGAGAAACTGCACTTGTGCACAAGGGCTGTATTGCTTGTAATTGAGGACAAATTGGAACCAACCTAAATATCCATTAGTAAGGGCATGACTCGACATGTTATTTGTATTAAGAGAACTGTGCTATTCAAGTGTGGTAGTGAATAGACAACATCGGCATCACTGGGAGTTTGTTTGAAATTAATTGTTAGGCTCCACCCTAGACCTCTAAATAAGAATTTCTGGGCGTGGGTCCTAGAGAGCTGTATTTTAACAAGCTCTCCTGGTGAATTTTTAGGCTTCTTATAGTTTGAGGAGCTCTGATATCCAATACGACAGGCCAGTTAAAGTATGCAGTATATATGCATATTAAATAAATGTGGTTTCAAGGCTTTGTTATCAAGTGAAAATAGCAGATTGCAGAACAGTATAGGCAATAACCACAAACCGAACAAAAGCCACACAACAACATTGCATATTTTCTGTGGGTGGCATATTAATGTGTAGAAAAACAGTAGCAGAGGGACAACACACTAACTGATAAAGTGGTTTCCTCTGCGGATGGGGAGGGGAGGAGTGTTGAGGCAGAATCAAGATTGAATGGTGGTTAAACGGTATCTCAGTCTTATCTGTAATGTTTAAAAAGAAATTTTAAAACAATGTGCAAAAATAGCACAAATAGTTCTATAAAAGAACAGTAACAAAGGGGTCTAATTCTACCAGATAGTAAAATGTATTATGCATGGTAATGATTACAATTTAGTATGGCTCTTAACTAGAAAGACTGCTTGGTGAAATAGTAGTCTAGAAACAGAACAAAATACATACAGAGACTTAATATAAGATAAAAATGTAATTTCAGACCACTGTGGGGAAAATGCTATTAGGATAAATGTCTAGCCATCTGGAGGTAAAAAAAAGATGGATCACATCTTACACTCATAAAAATAAATTTTAGATGGATAGGGATTTAATGTAAAAGTGAAACCATAAACTAGAGGAGAGCATGGGAAAATAATCTTAACCCAAAAAAGTCTTAAAAGGAATGATTAATACATTTGACTACAGAAAGAATTTAAAGGTTGGAAACCAAACAAAAAATGTCTTTATAGTTTGATTTGGTCAATTAAATGGAATACTATGCACCCCTGGGGAAAATTTAGGCAGTTGTAGTTCTGCTGACATGCAGTAATTGTTCAAACACACAACAACAAGACACAGGTCAGGTCTAAGGCAGGATAATTTGTTTTCCTATATATATAGTATAGAACTGTAGTATATAGTTCTTTTTGAAATTTTGCCTTCTACATGTTAATTTTACTATCTAGTTGATGAAGATACGTTAAAAATTATACCAAAGTATTGTCTTAATCATAACAATCATGTTGAGTGTTATGATACCAGGCACTTTGCTGAGCACTTTACCAGCAGTAACCCTACCCACAGCACTTAGGGATACATGGGTACCATTGTTGACCTCATTGTATTGGTGAAGAACTGACTGAGGCTTACAAAGTAATTTATGAATTCAAACTTAGGTATTTCCATTACTCTTACTATGCTGTAGGGTTTTCTCAGAACTGAAGTCTACTGTGTTTTGTTTCTGAAATTGGGACAGAGGTATATGTGTGTATTGTGTTGTATGTATGTTTTACTCAAAACTGCTAACTGCTGTCTTTACCACTTTTGTAAACCTCAGTTTATTTTTCTTCGGCCTTCTCTTTATGGTCTTCCATTGTTGTGTTTGTGTCTTCTTTGTTTTCTGGACTCATCTTCTGCAATTGCCTAACAAAACTTAGTCCTTCTAAACTGGCTTAAAACTTGGTTACAGCTTGGGTCTATCCTGCCTCTGCATCTTTTTGTTTATGCTGCGTTCCTTGACCTGAAGGCTTTCTTGCAGTTTCTGTGTTCAGAACTTAACTATAAGACCTAATGAAATTCTACTATGTAAAGACTTCCCAGGCCTTTCCAGCCTAATGCAGTTTCTGCATGTGCTGTTTATCATATACAGCTTTTGATATTTCTTTTACTGTGACTTGACTTATAGATTATTTAATTTTTCATGTAAATTCTTTCAGGGAATTAGTTGTATGTTATCTTTTTTGTATTCCTTAAATGGTAAGCTCTCTGTAAGGATGTTCTTTTATATCTTTGGACATTTTAAATGATGGATTTGCAGAACAGAATGAGTATTAAAATTGAAAATTCTTCCCATGCCATAAATGTTATGGATAAAGCTTTGGGGTTTAATCTGGAAGCCTTTTTGAACACTGTAGCCAGACTTCTACATTCAATTAAAATCAAAGAATCTCTACAAATTGGATAGCTACTAAACTTTAAGGTAGATTTTACATACTTTCTGATACATGATTTTCTAAAAACATTTTACAGTACATCAGGTGATTCTTCTCGGTCAAACCTTTTTGAAGATGCAACAAGTGCACTTGGTAAGTATCTACATTGTAAATTACCTTGTAAGAGACAGAGAGGAGGTTTAAGTTTCATTTTTCTAGATCAGGAAAATGTTCATTTTCATGGTTGCTTACAATCAGGCGGCTAAATGATTTAGATAATTCAGTTGATGTTACTGAAGACTTTTGTAAGTTAACGTTTTATATATTGAATCCTTTAAATTGTATTGTTAGAGTTAAGCATACTTCTTGCCTTAAAGCAGATAGTTTTCCATTTTCCGAATGTGGGGTTTAAATGAGGTTTTAACAAAGTTTGATCTGTGTACAGGTTTATTACAAAGTATCTTTGAAATGAGTATAAGATGTTACTAAATCTGTCTCACATTTCATCTTTATTCACCTCCAGCCTTCATTCCACCTTGTAGCCTTATAGGTCCCCATCTGCATCTTGTTGCTTGTACTGTACTTGCAGTGAAAGTGCCTTTTTATCCCGACTTTCAGTTTTACCTGTTGAATAATGTCTTTCCATCCTTCCCTTCACATCTAATCTGTCAAAATCAATTTGGGGTTTTTTGCCCATTTTCCCACTGTAACTATACCTGGTACAGTGCCTGCTATAAGTACTCATTATTGGTCTGTTGGGTGGCAACCCCATTCCTTCCCTTTGGTACTCTTCTGTACTACATGAAATGGTAGGGAGGTAGAAGGCTGGGAACAGGTGGGAATGGCAGCTTCAGTAGAGTATGGGCTTCTGGATTCCTTGTTTAGCTGCTACAGCAGCAAGGTTCCAACAGCAGTAGTATCTCACAAGATATGGGATTGGCCCTCTGACCTAATTGAACTTGAACTCCATGGTGCCCTCATTGCCATGGAAAATGGCTGGCTGATTTCCCATAGCACATAGGGGCAAAATAGTTGTTTAATCAACTTAAGATCACCTGGATGTACCAAACCCACATTCCTATCTTTGAGAGACTGTTTTCTGGGATTACTCTGCTTCATATGAGTTAGTGTCCAACAATCAGGAAAACAGAAATCACTCTATTTCAAACACGAAAAGGCTTAATCTTAGGAGATTGTTGCAGAGGTGCTGGAACAGCTCAAGATTACCCAGAGATGAGTAAAGGGCTCTGTAGCCTCAGAGCTGAAACCAGCTAGCACGTGCCCCTGCTGCTGTCGGAGGCTGTGGCTGTTGCCGTTGCTGCTTCAGCTGGAATGCACTGATGCTGCTGGGCGGAAGCCCAGGAGTCCACAGCTCTAGTTGCTCCTGCTCTAGTCTCTGGTCGTGGTGTCTTACCTTATACACCTTGCATCTCTTAGAACAGCAGTTCTCAACTGTATGGTCTCGAGACCCCTTTACTCTTTCATCTTTAATTTATCCAGTCTTTGTGTTGATACCTTGCTTCTTTAAATATTTCTTCTTTGACTTCTGTGACACCACTCTTTTCTTGAACCGTACCTCTGACTATTCCTTCTCAGGCTTTCTGGTTAATTCTTTCTATCTCACCTGGCTTTTAAATGTATGAGTTTTCTTTGGTTCTGCTCTAGGTCATAGTTCAAAGTTCAGACATGGGAATGGCAAATACCACCCATATACAGTTGACACTTGAACAACACAGGGGATAGGGGCGCCAACCCCATGTAGTCAAAAATCCATCTATAACTTTACAGTCAGGCCTCTGTATCCACGGTTCTGCAGAGTCAACCAACTATGGATCATGTAGTAGTGTACTAGGAATAGACTTAATCTGATTATTAGTGGATCTGTGCAGTTCAAACCCATATTGTCCAAGGGTTAACTGTACTACAAGCGTTCTCAAAATTAAAACTCTAGAACATATCTCTCTCTGACTTCCCAGACTCATTCTTTAAGCTGCCAGCTGGAAAACCTATAACCTCCACAAACTCCTTAGGTTCCAAATTTATTAATTTTTAATTCCCCCATCTGATTCTTCTCCTTTGTTCCCTTCTTGCTTGCATCATCTTCCACTCTCTACCAAAGTATTGGCATCAACCTTGACCCTCTGCCTCTCTTGGCCCAGTGAGGCCAGGAGTCCTATTGATCCTCCTTCCTAAAGTCTCCTGAATATTTGTTTCTACTGCCACTTAATTGCCTTGGTTCATGTCCTTACCTTACTGATGCTCTTCCGTTACCCTCTTTTAGCTGGTCTATTCCCTGCCACAGTGGAGTTTCTAAAAGGCAAATCTAAATGAGGTCATTGTTCCTTTCAGAGCACCTCCTAATCTAGAAGATAAGTACAAGACTTTTTTTTTTTTAATATTTATTTATTTTTGGCTGTGTTGGGTCTTAGTTGCGGCACGCGGAATCTTTCATTGCGGCGTGCAGGCTCTTTGTTGCAGCGCGTGGGCTTCTCTCTAGTTGTGGTGCGTGAGCTCAGTAGTTGCGTCATGCGGGCTTAGTTGCCCTGCGGCCTGTGGGATCTTAGTTCCCTGACCAGGGATCGAACCCACATCCCCTGTGTTGGAAGGCGGATTCTTAACCACCAGGGAAGTCCCCCAAAACTCATTCTTAATGACATCTTCTTCATCACTTCATCATTAGCTCTGTCTCATGTTGCTCATTGCCCCTAATTTTTCTAGGAGTCATTTCCCTCATACTTTCAGGATCTAAAGAGTATCAAACTTGAGTGTAGGCATTTCTTTTTGAGTTTTTATAACTTGACTAAGAAGTGTGATTTTAGGACGCATAGCATCAAGGAGAGGCATGGGAGCTCTGGAGTCTAGACAGCTTGTGTTTGTGTCTCTGCACCATGACTTAACAGCCGTTGATCAAATTGTTAATCTTTCTAAGCCTCAGCCTCATAATCTTTAAAAGGAAGGGAAAATAAACCTTTCTTATAGAGTTCCTGTAAGAATTAAATGAGAAACACTATGTTAAAATAGTACAGTTATGATACTCCACAACTCTTAATTTTGTTTATTATTGATAATATTTTCTGTTTCTGGGAACTAGATTACTGAAAGTGTATTGGCACCTGAGTGATTTGTGCTAGAATTATATCAGTGGGTATTTTAAGAGATAAAAATAGCTTAAGTACTTTATGGAATAGGTAGGGAAAAGTCATTACTCTAAACCAAGATATCAAATGCTGAATTTGCTCAGTGATACTTAGTTTTTTAAGCTATGCTTTCATAGTTATTAGATAACTTTATTGAAAATTTTGCCATCAACAAAGTAGAAAGGCAACTTATGGAATGGGAAAAAATATTTGCAAACCATGTATATAATAAGAGGTTAATATCCATGATATATAAAGAACTCATACAACTCAATAGCAAAAAAAAAAACCAAACCAATTTAAAATGGGCAAAGTACTTGAATAAACATTTCTCCAAAGAAGATATACAAAAGACCAACAAGTATATAAAAAGATGCTTAACATCACTAGTTGTTAGGAAAATGCAAATTAAAACCACAATGAGATACCACTTCGGGCCTGTTAAAATGGCCATCATCAAAAAGACGAGGTATAGCAAATGCTGGTGAGGATGTGGAAAAAAGGAACCCTTGTAAACTGTTGGTGGGATTGTAAATTGGTGTAGCTACTATGGAAAACAGCATGGTGGTTCCTCAAAAATTAAAAATGAAAACAGCATGGTGGTTCCTCAAAAATTAAAAATGGAACTATGATCTAGCAGTTCCAGTTCTGGGAATCTATCTAAAGGAAATGAAAGCACTAACTTGAAAAAATACCTGCATCCCCATGTTCATAACAGCATTATTTACAATAGCCAAGACATGGAACAAACCTAAATGTCCATCGATGGATGAATGGATGAAGAAGCAGGGTTGTGTGTGTGTGTGTGTGTGTGTGTGTGTGTGTGTACACATAATGGGGTATTACTCAACCATAAAAAGTGAGGAGTTTCTGCCATTTGCAGCAACATGGATGGACTTGAAGTTATTATGCTAAGTGAAATAAGTCAGAAAGACAGCTCCTATAGGATCTCACTTATATGTAGACTCTTCAACAAAACAAATCATCAAACTCAAAGTGGTTTCCAGAGGCAGAGGATGGGGGATAGGAAGTTGGAAGAAGATGGTCAAAAGGTACAAACTTCCAGTTATAAGATAAATACTAGGGATGTAGTGTACAACATGATGACTAGGTAGCTAGCATTGCTGTATGGCATATAAGAAAGTTTTTGAGAGTAAATCCTGAGTTCTCGTCACAAGGAGAAAAAATTTTTTTCTTTTTGTTGTATCCATGTGAGAAGATGGATGTTAGCTGAACCTGTTGTAATCATTTCACAATATACGTAAGTCAAGCCGTCATGCTCTGTGTCTTTCACTTATACAGTTATACAGTGATGTATGTCAATTATTTCTCAATGAAACTGGGTTGGGGGGCTAGATAGACCAGAGTTTTAGTGTAATATACTATATGAAATAAGAAAAAATTCTGCAGAAAAAAATCATTCAACTGATTTTGTCACCTGTATATCAGGGAAACAGTAAAGCAAAAATGGCATGGTCCCTAGCAAGGTTGAACCTGTGATGGGGGAAAGAAAATAGAGTGAAACATAAAATAAATTGCAAATCATGATAAATGATATTTAAAAATTAATGGCTTCCATAAAGAAGAACAAAAGGCACTTATATTTAGGCTAGTCAGGCAGTACCTCTCTGAGACTGTAGCATTTAAATTGAGAACTGGAGCATGTAAAGGAACAGACCATCAAAGAAGCCTGGTGTGTGTGAAGGTCCTGGGGCAGAAGCTGTGACTTGTGAAGCAAGAAATGGATTGTTTGGAGTGTGGCACATGCAGGGTTGTTGAGGTTGGGAGCCCAAAATGAGATTAGGTTTTCTTTCTTAAAAGCTCACTTTTGCAACTGGCTGAAGAATGGATTGTAGGCTTGGGGGCAGGAGAGGAAGCAGGGCATAATCTAGACCAGAGATTGTTGTGGACTGGTCTTGAGTTAAGGCAGGGAGAAAGAGGAAGCTTGATAGGTTTGGGATATATTTTAGAGATAGGACCTACCAGGTATGCTAGTGGATTAGATGCAGAAGGAGGGGAAAGGGAATTGAAATCACCAAGGTTTCTGGTTCAAGCACTTGGATGGATAGAGGTGCTGCTAATTGAAGTGGAGAAGGCAGATGATAAATGGTGGGACATGTTTGAGGGGGAATCTTTGAGATCCAAAGTCACATGCTGGTATTGGTTGTGGAGTGAGCAGAATGTGAGAAGTGGACACGGCATGTACAGACAGCTATGGCTGTGAAGGGAGGAGAGCAGACGCATGGACCAATTCCTGAAAGAGAATTGGGATGCAGTCAAGGGAGGCGTGTTTTTGTTTTTAGGATGACATTCTAGGACATAGTTAACTGCTGATCAAGATAATTAGGTGGGCAGGAAAGGGTGGGAGATGGACAAGAAGTGTGGTAGCTTTAAGTTTAGTGGGAGAGAGTTGGCTTTCTTTAAATGAGAGTGTTGTCTGACATTTCCATGAAGAGTGAGTCAGAGTTGGAGAGATCCTGTGGGAAATGCCTTACAGGGATAATTGTACCAGTTTTATACGGTGTAGGGCATTCTAACTTTCTAGCTTCCAACCTCCTTTTCCCCTCTGCTTTGATAACGGAAGGTGTCCAAGGAAAACAACTTATTACAGCACAATTGATTTTGTGAAGTGTCCCTGCTACTTGTTCTCAAAAATCAGTTCATCTGTCTCTTCTTCCAGTTTGCCCTGACTGCCCTGACTTGCTAATTCTTTTCTATGTTTGTGCTACACTTGTACTTGATATTTTTATTACGTGTATTAAACACTGTATTTTCCATTGCTGCTCTGTACCACAACTTAGTGGTATAAAACAACAGATTTATTATCTTATTATAGTACTGTAGGTTAGAAGTCTGGTATGGAGCTCACTGGGCTAAAATCAGAGCTGCATTCCTTTCTGGAGACTCTAGGGGAGAATTTGTTCTGTGTCCTTTCCAACTTCTAGAGGCTGACCACATACCTTGGCTCATCCCTTTCCTCTGTCATCAAAGGTGGCAGCATAGCATCTCTGACCCTGCTTTTGTCCCTCTCTTCCTTACATCTATTTCTCCGACCCTCTCATCTGCTTCCCTCCTACTTTTGAGGACCCTTAAGATTACATCGGACCCACCCAGGTAGTCCAGGATGATTTCCCTATCTTAAAGTCAGCTGATTAGCAACCTTAATTCCCTTTTGCCTTGTAACCTGACTTACTTAATAGTTTCCAGGGATGGGAGGGGGTGGATTATTCTACCTACCACATATATGTTGTAGTTGATAACGGTTACTCATCTTTGTATTCCTGGCACTGTAGTGCCTGAAACAGTGTATACATATATGCACTCACATTACATGGAGATTGTTTATTTATTAAATTTTCTTTTTCTTTCCCCTTCTTCCACCCACACACACCTTTTTTTAGTGACAGGTCAGTCTTATGAGAATATGGTAACTGAGATCATGTCAATGGGCTACGAACGAGAGCAAGTAATTGCAGCCCTGAGAGCCAGTTTCAACAACCCTGACAGAGCAGTGGAGTATCTTTTAATGGTGAGAAACATTTTGCTTTCTTTGTTCTAGTTGTTTAAGAACAAAATCTCAAAGAAACAGAGATTTTAAAGGGATAGTAACAATTCAGAAGATAATAATGATGTATGCTAGATAATTTACATAACGCTTTTATTTTTCTTAGTATGTTAACATTTTGTGTTAATAAAATGTAACCTCTTCTAAAAGATTTTGATAGGATTTTCAATTAGAAAACAACGTGGCTAAATGGGTTGTAAAATTTGCTATCCACTTGGAGTAGTACCCTCAAAGGATGACAGCTGTGTGTTAGAGGGGTAGGGGTGGGGCAGATTTTAAATCTAATTGAATCCAACATTTTAGTGCCTGCCAAGCATAATCCTGGATGTGCTATTTAGAGCAAAAGTTTCAAGTTGGAAGCCCAAGCCAAATTTTGTACTATGTGTAAATTTCTTAATTAGTTGCCAGCTTTTAAAAACTGGGAGATTTCACTTAAAAGTTCAGATAATCTGGTTTATCTGGACAACTCAGATCCCAGATTTAGGAAAAGTTTTAGGTTGTAGACTCTTTAATTCACTGTCTTCCTGTCCATTCCCTATTACCTGACAGCATCATGCATTTAATTTAATGTATGATATTATGACTGGTTCTATTGGCATTTGAACTGTTAGCTTATTTATAGTCAGTAGCAGTTGAGGGAATTTTGAATAAATTATTGGGTTTTGTTTTCTACTAATGAAGGTTTTTGAGAAATAGATTGTTGTGGGCATGGACTGAAACCCATGATGTTTTATGACAATGAATGTCTGTTTTACAAATGTGACATGGGTCAAAAGCAAAGTGCAGAAGTTTGCAATAACATTGGATTAACTTTTTAGTCTTAACATTTTATTCTATAATTCCTGGGTGTGTTGGAATATTATCAAAAGTCTCAATTACTTTAAATATCATCTCAGATCCTAACTCTTTGGGGAATACCATCCACAAGTTTAATCCATTCCTTTGTTTCCAGTTGTACTTCTGTTAGAAACTCTTTTGAGAGCGTAGTTTCAGGAGAGTCCCTGTCATGAGCAGATAACTGTGCTTTTCTACCACCAGTCATTTGCCTACTTATTTGCATGAGAGTCACAAAACCTTTTCTTAGCATATCATTTTATCATTTGAATTCTTTTTCCCATTGTCCTCTTGAGAGTCTTTAAAATGCTGGCAGTTCATTTAATTATCATTTTGTTTGAAATTGAGGAATCATACTGGATTGATAGTTACTGTGGATCTGTTTGTGGTTGCCGCTCATTCCTCCCCTCCCCGCAAAAATACATATTATGTTAAAATATTGCCTTTCCTTTCATAGAATGGCTTTAATTTATACCTGATTTGGAATTCTGCATAAATTTAATGATATCAAATATTTTGATCTAGTAGATTTGAAATTTTGAGGTATAAAAAATGGATCACTCTTTACACAGTTGCTGCTATTTAGCATCAAATACAAATGAATAGATGAGAGATAAGTTCATGAAACAGTTTAAAGTTTTATATATTTACTGTTTGTTTCATAGACTGGAAAAAAGGGGCTACCTTTAACTTACTAGTTTTTGACACTTCTGTGTAAGTGAGGGTGAGTGTATGGGAAAGGAGAAATAATGATCTAATAAAGGGCTAAATACTATGAGAATTTGAGGTAGACCTGTAGCAATGGTGATTAACTTTTTAGTTTAACAAACTTGTTTGAGAATTTGATGGAGGCTTTTGGATCCTCAGTCTATATAGTTTGTTAGCACTCGATAGCTCCTCATCTAAGGGTTTGAATTGGTGGATTGTGAAAAACATTTGTTTGCAATGCCTACAATAAACTTCTAATATAGGCAGCCATTATCCTGCTGTTTATTACCGTTCATTCTTCATATGTTTATGATTTTGGCTTCTGATTTACTGGGAAATGGAAGCAATTACTATTACCATCTCATATTCAAATACAATATTTTCTCCTTTATTCTCCTTCCAAAATCTATGAAGATTTCATAAAGACTTTAGTAAGTTATATATGAGAAGTCTTATAAATCGCTTATCAAAATAGGGGTGTTCCAAAAATCTTAGTGCAGTTTTAAGTTATAATAACTTCAGAAGATAAATGCCACAAACTTAGAAAAAGCATTACCTAAATACTTAATTATTTAAGATTCTTTTATACCTATTTACTTTTTTTTTTGGCTGTGCCATGCAGCTTGTGGGATCTTAGTTCCCTGACCAGGGATTGAACCCGTGCTTTCGGCAGTGAAAGTGTGGAGTCCTAACCACTGAACCGCTAGGGAATTCCCTTTACTTTTTGTAGTTTTTGAATAATCAATTTTAAGTTTTTGTATGTGATACATTTCTGGATGACACTCTCTCAGAACCATGGATCAGTAGAGGACATCCTCCTCACTTGGCTGCTGTCATCACCTGCTCTGTCTCCATTAGACTCTTTTTCCAGTGATCACTTCACAACTGCCATGTGTGCATCAAAATCTCTTTGGATGATCTTAAGGCTAGGGTTAAAAATACAATCCTTTCTGTCACTGAGCTGGTGAAAGTTTCTGTGAGGTTCAAAAATCAATTAGAGTGATATATAACATAAAAGCCAGATATGTCTAATTTTAATAAGATTTGTGTTGACACTTTGAAAATTTAAATAATTAGCCATATAATGTTAGACACCATTACTTCTATGCAAGTTTAGGGTCTTGCCCAATACTTTGGTGTTAGATGTTAACATGTGTTGCTGGATAAACATTTCATGATGTATTTTTTTAATTGCAAAATTATTTACTTTATATCCTAGATGTACACTGTCTAGTAGGGTAGCTGTTGAGTACTATTAAGTACAAGTAGCTATTTAAATTTAAGAAAATTAAAAGTAAGTTAAAATTTTAAGTGTCTTAGTACCATTAGCCACATTTCAAGTTCTCAGTAGCTACTTGGGGCTAATGGGTATTTTATTGGACAGCATAGATATAGAGCTGTTACATCATCATGGAAAGTTCTGTTGGACAATGCTACTGTATATGATAGTAGTATGGGTTTATCTATACCACATTGAGGCCATCTCTAATCTAATTTGAATATGTGAAGATTTCAGGTATGTCTTGATCCTTTACATTTAATTGAAGCAGACATCTGTTTGATGCTTTTAGAAATTAGACAAGGATATTAAATAGGTTCATAAGTCTCTTACTCTGTGTAATATTTAACTAACTTTGAATGATGAGCTATTTTAAAGCTTGGAAATTGTGTTATAGGGAATTCCCGGAGATAGAGAAAGTCAGGCTGTGGTTGACCCCCCTCCAGCAGCGAGTACTGGGGCTCCTCAGTCTTCAGTGGCTGCAGCAGCAGCAACTACGA
The DNA here is from genome assembly GCF_059928025.1 of Delphinapterus leucas. Classification (NCBI taxonomy): domain Eukaryota; kingdom Metazoa; phylum Chordata; class Mammalia; order Artiodactyla; family Monodontidae; genus Delphinapterus; species Delphinapterus leucas. The sequence goes on from NC_143134.1 coordinate 99,371,189, forward strand.
CAGCAACGACTACGACAACAAGTTCTGGAGGTAAAGTGGAATCTTTCAGTGGGGAGGAAATGGTCCTGAATCTTTAGTAAAAAATAATTTAATCTAAAATACTTTTGAGATGAGGTTCATTCCCAGAGCATCTCAGTAACTCTTAAATTCTCTATTCAGTGTTAGAGAAGGGCCCAAAAGAAATTATACTAAGTGGATATAAAAGATATTCTCATTTATATTAAACATCATTACTGCAGTTTTGGTAAAGGGCATATTCTGTTTAGCTTATTCTAAGGAAGAGATGCTTTCCAGTTTGCATTTAGTGTTATATTCTGAAGCCGTTTGGAACGGTTTCCTCACCTTGTCTCTTTCTCTCCCAGTAAATGTCTTCAAAGCCAGTAGGATCTTAATGGTTATTATAGAACCAAGGAAATAAAACCTGGGAGGTTTAATATCTTGAATCTAGAGGTGAAAGCAGAGCTTGAATTCAGGTGTCTTTACAGCACCCACTCTTCCATTGGCAAAGGTTTGACTAGAAAGCAAAGCCTGGAGCCCGTGGTAGTCCTAGGAATTATTTAATGTTCTCTTTCATTATTTCTTTGTAAAATTGATAAAGTAATTCAAACTGTTACTTTTGAAGAGACCATTCTTTTATGTATTTCCTAGCTCTAATTATAGCAGTCATCTCTGGTTGACAGAAATCCCTAAGCACTTTGTGTGCAGTCTCCCGGAGGATAGGCTCTCATTTCCTGAGATTCAGCATGGAAATAGAAGAGGAGGCCACAGCTTTGGTTCAGATTTGGGGTGCTGTCCCATTCAGTGGCAGTTATTGGGTAACTTAGTTTCTGAGTCCGTTTTCTTCTTCTGTAAAACTGGTGTTACACAAAGAAGAATAAATAACCATATGATGTGGCCTTTTTTTTTTTTTTTTTTCGGCGGTACGCAGGCCTCTCACCGCTGTGGCCTCTCCCATTGCGGAGCACAGGTTCCGGACGCGCAGGCCCAGTGGCCATGGCCCACGGGCCCAGCCGCTCCGCAGCATGCGGGATCTCCCCGGACCAGGGCACGAACCCGCGTCCCCTGCATCGGCAGGTGGACTCTCAACCACGGTGCCACCAGGGAAGCCCGATGTGGCCATTTTTAATTTGAATGATTGTCTTGAATAATTTAGATGACAGTGTACATCTAAAAAATTCTCATTACTCTTAGCAACCTCAAAAGCATGATTCTTTTGAATGCAATTAAAGTAGGTACTTTTTTTGCGTTTCTTAATCCTGTTATATATTTTTCTTAGGAACTTTTGAGCATCAAGAACAACTTTTAATACTTTTTATTTTGATAGAGTGCACGAAGGGCACAAGTTCTCGGTGTTACTTGATAATATTGAGTGCCCAGGGCAATTGTAGGAAAACTTTGTGTTTTTTTAGTGTTCTGTACTCTCTACCTTAGCTAATAGGAATAATTTCTGCAATATGAGACTTGCGAGCTGGTGCAGTTTGAAGATGTTTTCATTATTTACTTCATTTTATATACATCTGAGAATTCAAATCATATTTTTTCTTGACAGTGTTTGCTGTCTAGATTGTGTTTGTATATGTAATTGCTATTTTTGTTTAAAAGTGTTCATGTGTATTTTAGGACACCCTCTTGAATTTTTACGGAATCAGCCTCAGTTTCAACAGATGAGACAAATTATTCAACAGAATCCTTCCCTGCTTCCAGCATTGCTACAACAGATAGGTCGAGAAAATCCTCAGTTACTGCAGGTGACTATTTAATCAGTTAATTTCCAAAAATGGGTTTAGAGTATATCACATTTTGTAGAAGTCCATGAGCACCCCTTCTCCTTCACCAAGTCTATAAACTGTTCTTCTAAGCTGCACTTAGTAGAATATGCTATAGATAGATGTACTGATAAAACGAGAATTGGGGGTGGGGGTTGGGTTAGATATTTGTTTGGGAAACACTTTATTAAAGAATCTGAGAAACTCTAGCAAAAAGAAATGTTTAACTGTCTAGGTCTCTCTTTCCCAAGCTTATTACTAGTGGCGCACTACCTCATAGAAAACATACCTGTGGGCTTATTTTATTTTATTTTATTTTTATTTATTTATTTTTTTGTGGTACGCGGGCCTCTCACTGTTGCGGCCTCTCCCATTGCGGAGCACAGGCTCAGCGGCCATGGTTCATGGGCCTAGCCACTCCACGGCATGTGGGATCTTCCCAGACAGGGGCACGAACCCGTGTTCCCTGCATTGGCAGGCGGACTCTCAACTACTGAGCCACCAGGGAAGCCCTGTGGGCTTATTTTAATGCTCAGGTCATGAAATATTTGAGTTTTGTATAGCAGCAGTCCCCAACCTTTTTGACACCAGGGACTGGTTTCGTGGAAGACCGTTTTTCCATGGACCAGGGTTGGGGGATGATGGTTTCGGGATGATTCAAGCACATTACATTTATTGTGCACTTTGTTTCCCTTATTATTACATTGTAATATATAATGAAATAATTATACAACTCATCATAATGCAGAATCAGTGGGAGCCCTGAGCTTGTTTTCATTTGCCACTCACTGATAGGGTTTTGATATGAGTCTGCAAGCAGTTGATTTATTATAATCTCTGTGCAGTCAAACCTCTCTGCTAATGATAATCTGTATTTGCAGCCGCTCCCCAGCGCTAGCATCACCACCTCAGCTCCACCTCAGATCATCAGGCATTAGATTCTCATAAGGAGCGCGCAGTTCACAGTAGGGTTTGCGCTCCTATGAGAATCGAATGCCTCTGCTGATCTGACAGGCGGAGCTCAGGCGCTAATGGGGGGCAATGGGGAGCGGCTGTAAATACGGTTAAAGCTTGGCTCGCTTGCCCGCCCGCCTGCTCGCTCACTCACCTCCTGCTGTGCAGCCCAGTTCCCAACAGGCCACAGACCAGTACCGGTCCATGGCCCGGGGATCACGGACCCCTGTTACAGCATTCTACTGCCTACTAGTGTGGAGGATAAAAAATACATATATATACATATACATAACTTCTGTTTTTTCTTATACATCAAGTAGTTTTTTAACAATGACGGGGGTGGTGGGAGTGGTTATGAAAGAGAATTTGGATTCTTTTAATTCTTCACTGTTTACCTCAGAAATACGAAGTGTCTTTAATGTACAAGAAATCATATCCTTCCAGAGACTGAATAACCCAGAATCATTCTAAAATAATGCAGTTGCAAAGTTATAACTTTCTCTCTTATTTGTATTAGAATTCTTATTTTCCTGAAGATACTTTATATCAATGTCTTGTTTTTCTCTGTCCTTCAAATCACTGCAGCAAATTAGCCAACATCAGGAGCATTTTATTCAGATGTTAAATGAACCAGTTCAAGAAGCTGGTGGTCAAGGAGGAGGCAGTGGAGGTGGCAGTGGAGGAATTGCAGAAGCTGGAAGTGGTCATATGAACTACATTCAAGTAACGCCTCAGGAAAAAGAAGCTATAGAAAGGGTGAGTTTCAGTAAAACTTAGAAATCCGGTTCCTAGTCACACTAGCCACATTGCAGATGCTCAGTAGTCACATGGGGTTAGTGGCTCCTGCACTGGATAGCCCAGATATAGAGTATTTCCATCACAGTAGATAGCTCTTACTGGACAGAGCCAAATAGAGCATTATTAACCTAGGGACTGCAGTGGAGACAGTCTCTTCTCAGCCCTGCTCTCCATTGTGTTCTTTGTGAAGCCAAGGGACTAGCACTGAATACCAGTCTAGCATGAAATAGTTATCAGTATATCAAGAAACTAAAATTTTCATTGATGTTTTAGAAAAATGATCTTAAAGTATATGCCCAATTCAAGATTATCCATTTTAAATTTATATTTAAAATTTTATTTCACTGTTGTCTCTAAAATGTAAATAGATATGTATATGAATATTTTCATAAAATACATGTGTAGTAAACATCAGAACCTGGTATCCTGATTCTCTTTTCATCCTTATGTCTGCCCATACATGTGTCACTGCAGTAACCTAGTTTTTATGATACTGTGACTAGTCATTCATTTTTCTCTAGACCCCATTGTTAACATTTGTAAATAGGAAATCATAGTACTTGCCCTGTCTTATCCTACAAAGTGTTTTGAGATGGAAATCAGAGAAAGTGCATTTTAACCTAATACTTAGAAAATCATTGGAACTATAATTAGTCTTTGTTTATGACAAACATATCAAGTGTTCAGGTTTGTAACTATGTATTTCTTAAAAGATACTTTATATATTGCAGTGTTATTTTTTTCCCCCTCAAATAAATAGAAGTGAAAATAGACAATTGCCTCACTTGTTCTAGAGCAGCTTTTTTTTGAGGTTACAGTTATCAAATCTTGATTTCTGTGTTGGAGACATTTTTTCTTTTGTTGCTTGTGCTTTTGGTGTCATAGAAGAGAACATTGCCTAACCCAAGGTCAGAAGATTTAAGCCTCTATTTTCTCCAAAGAGTTTTATAGCTCTTACTACATTTATGTAATGTAAAATGCCTATAATCCATTTCGAGTTACTTTTTGTTTACGGTGTGAGGTGTAGGAGCCTAGCCATTTCCTTTGCCTGTGTATATCCAGTTGCCCCAGCACCATTTATTGAAAATACTGTTCTTTCCCCATTAAATTGTCTTGGCATCCTTGTTGAAAATATGTTGACCATAAATGTGAGGGTTTATTTCTGGGCTTTCAGTTCTGTTCCGATCTGTATGTTTATCCTTATGCCAGTCCTTCATTGTCTTGATTACTCTGGCTTTGTAAGTTTTGAAATCTGGAAGTGTGAGAGCTCCATATTTGTTCTTCTTTCCCAAGATTGTTTCGGCTCTGTGGTTCCCTTGCAATTTCATATCAATTTTAGGATTAGCTTGTCCAATTTCTGCAAAAAGAAAACTGGCTAGAATTTTGATAGATACTGTGTTTTTTTCTGTAGATCAATTTGGGGAGTATTGCCATGTTGGCAATATTAAGTCTTTACCAAGCCATGAACACAGAATGGGATGTCTTTCCATATTGAATTTCCATAATTTCTTTCAGAAATTTCTTTAGTCTTCAGTTTGCTAAATTTAAGTATTTTTATTCTTTATGATGCTGTTATAAAGAGAGTTGTTTTTCTTAATTTCATTTTTGGATTGTTCATTGCTAGTTATATAGAAATACAATTTAATTTTGTGTATCTTGCAACCTTTCTGAACTCATTTATTCTGATAATTTGTGTGTGTGTTCCTAAGGATTTCTATATGTAAGATATCATTTGCAGGTAGACATAGTTTTACTTCTTTTTCAATCTGGATGTCCTTTATTTATTATTAATATGTACATATTTTATATATATATATATATATATATATATATATATTTGCTTAATTGTCCTATCTAGAGCCGCCTCTGTATAGTTGAATAGCAGTGGCGAGAGCCAACATCTTTATCTTGTTCCAGATCTTAGAGGAAAATAAAACATTTAGTCTTTCACCATTAAGTTTGATGTTAGCTGTGCGTTTCATTAGATTCCTTTTATCAGGTTGAAGAAGTTCTATTCCTAGTGTGTTGGATGTTTTTATCACAAAGGGTGTGGGATTTTGTCAAATTGTGTGTTGATTGATATGGTTGTGTGGTTGTGTCCCTTTTTCTGTTAATATGCCTTATTACGCTGATTGATTTTTTTGTATGTTGGCCTAACCTTGCATTCCTGGGGTGTTGCTGGAATTGGCCTGCTAGTATTTTGTTGAGGATTTCTGCATCTGTATTCATAAGGAATATTGGTCTGTAGTTTTCTTGTGATGTCTTTGTCTGGTTTTGGTATCAGAGTAATATTGGCCTTATAGAATGAGTTCCCTCCTCGTCTGTTGTTTGGAAGAGTTTATGAAGAATTGGTGGTAATTTTTCTTTAAACGGCTGGTAGAATTCACCAGTGTAGTTATCTGGGCCTGGCTTTTGGGGAAGTTTTGTGACTACTAATTCAATCTCTTTGTTTGTCATAGGGCTATTCAGATTTTTCCTTTTTTTCTTGAGTCAGTTGGGGTGGTTTTTATCTTTCTAGGAATTTGTCTATTTCATATATGTTATCAGTTTGTTGGCATACAACAACTTAGTTGTTCTCAGTATTCCCTGATACGTAGTTTTTATTTCTATAAAAAGTGGTAATGTTCCAACATTTATTTTTGATTTTAGTCATTTGAATCCTCAGATTTCTTTTTTTTTCCCTGTCAGTTTAGGTAAAGGTTTGTCAGTGTTGTTGATTTAAAGAAAAAAAGTGAGAATTTTTGGTTTTGTTGATTCTGTGTTTTTTCTAGTCTCTATTTTATCTCCTTCTGCTTGCCTTGGATTTAGTTTTCTCTTTTTTTTCCTAGTTTCTTAAGGTTGAAGCTTAGATTATTGATTTTATATCTGTCTTAATACATAGGCATACCTCTTTTTATTGTACTTTGTTGCATTTTGCAGTTAATTGCATTTTTTATAAATTGAAGGTTTGTGGCAACCCTGTGCTGTCAGATGATGGTTAGCATCTTTCGGCAATGAAGCATTTTTTAATTAAAGTATGTACATTGTTTTTTTTAGACATGATGCTGCTGCACACTTAATAGACTACAGTATAGTGTAAACGTAACTTTCATATGCATTGGGAAACCAAAAATTCGTGTGACCCGCTTCATTGCGATATTCGCTTTATAGCAGTGGTCTGTAACCGAACCTGCAGTATCTCTGAGGTATGCCTGTAGATATTTACAGCTAGAAGGTTTCCTCCAAGCACTGCTACAGCAGCATCCCATAAGTTTTAGTGTGTTGTGGTTTTATTTTCATTCATCTCAAACTATTTTCTATTTTCTTCTGTCATTTTTTTCTTTGATCTGTAGGTTATTTAGGATTGTATCAGTTTCCACATTTATGAATTTTCCAAATTTCCTTCTATTATTGATTTCTAAGTTCATTCCATCGTGGTCAGATAACATAATTTGTATAATTTTAATCCTTTTAAATGTATTGGGGCTTGTTTTATGGTTTAACATGGTCTTTATGGAGAATGTTCTGTGTATACTTGAGAAGGGTGTATAATTTGCTGTTGTTAAGTGTTCTCTAAATGTCTGTTAGGTCTGGTTGGTTTATAGTATTTTTCAAGTCTTCTATATCCTTGTCAGTCTTCTGCCTTCTCGTATGCATTATAGAACATGGGGATATTAAAGTCTCCAACTATTGTTGAATTGGTTATTTCTCCCTTCAAGTCTGTCAGTTTTTGTTTCATGTATTTGGGGGCTCTGTTGTTCTCTATGTTTATAATGAAGTCTTTCTGATTGTTTTATCATCATAAAATGTCCTTTGTTTTAGTACCAATTTTAATCTTAAAGTCTGTTTTGTCTGATATTAATATAGCCACTTCAGCTCTCTTTTTGTAACTGTTTGCATGGTATATATCTTTTTCCATCCTTTTACTTTCAGCATATTTGTGTCTTTGAATCTAAAGTGTGTGTCTTGTAGAAGCAATATAGTTGGATCGTGCCCTATCTACCTTTTACTTCAGCTAGCCCAGCTTTAATCTGGACAAGACCTAGGTAACAAAATCATTTTTGAGTTTCTTCTCCTTTCATGGATGAATATAATCATGCTGAGTCGGGACTTTTGCCCAGTTTTTAAAAGTCATTTCTTGATATTGTCTAATGCAAGACGATTGAGACAGTTGAGGAAGGGGGTTCATAAATAACATTTGGCTGACATAATAACATTTGGCTGAACCTAGGGAATTAGACAGTTGACCTGAGTGTTTAAAGGCTTTTAATAGCAGCAATTACTGAGTTACAAGTGATTTTTAATAGACTAGGAAGACAAAAATTAAATGGGTCGTATCACCATTTAAAATGCTATAAAAATTAAGCAAATAAAAATCAAACACCATATGTCTTGATTTCAAAAATATGTAATATTACTAATAATTGACCACCCATTTTTGTAGTATGAAGTGTTTCATAAGGCAAGGAGGTTGAGTAATATATGACCCTAATGAAAGATGTGGCTCTCTTTACAAATAATTAGCAACCTCTGGTTGCTCTCATCCATAGCTTCACCACTTATGTACTAAAAGCCATTTGATTTACAGATTTCTGTAAAGTCATTTATTTTTAAACCACCACAGAAGCTAATTTCTAGTGTTAATGCCAATGAGTGTTATCAAAGTATCTGTTAGCCTAATAGCTTTAACTAGGAACAAAGAATTTGTAGGTGGTTACGGGAAAGGGCCTGGGTTCTGTCTACCCCCTTGAATTGGACAATGACTCCATATTCAGATAGGGGTGAATTCATGTAAAATTCTCAAGCTTCTTTGTGTCCTTTATAGTATGTTTTCAAGTGATGATCTGTCAGTAGTGCTATGCTAGACTCCATAATATGTTTTCTTTCTTTTCTTCCAGTTAAAGGCATTAGGATTTCCTGAAGGACTTGTGATACAAGCATATTTTGCTTGTGAGAAGAATGAGAACTTGGCTGCCAATTTTCTTCTACAGCAAAACTTTGATGAAGATTGAAAGGGACTTTTTTTTATCTCACACTTCACACCAGTGCATTACACTAACTTTGTTCACTGGATTGTCTGGGATGACTTGGGCTCATATCCACAATACTTGGTATAAGGTAGTAGATTCTTGGGGGTGGGGAGGGGGGTCTAGGATACAGGGCAGGGATAAATACCGTGCATGTCTGCTTCAATTAGCAGATGCCGCAGATCCACACAGCGTGTAAAATATTATACAACCAAAAGTCAGCTTTTGCAGGTCTTTATTTCCTCTATAAAACAGTAGGTAACTTTTCCTAGGTTTCACTCTTTTTAGTGTACTAGATCCAGCAATTTAGTGTAATGCCCTGCTTTATATTTCTTTGACTTAACAGTGGTTTCAGAAAGAATCTTTGCTACCTAGAATCTACAGTCCCTATTTTATGGCAACACTGGATAATGGCTTTGTGAAATTAAAAAAAAAAAAAAAAATTGGAGCAACTGTAAACAGAAATGCCAAATTATTGATGGTTATTGTTGCTGCTTCAAATAAGTATAAAATTAATGTGTAAGAAAGCCCATTCTTTCATGGTAAATACTTGGGGTTGAGGGGGGAGAGGGGGAGTCTTTTCTTAAAATGAAAATAATTACTGCTATTTTAAATTTCTTGATCATTGAATGTGAGACCCTTCTAACATGATTTGAGAAGCTGTACAAGTATAGGCAGAGTTATTTTCCTGTTTACATTTTTTGGGTTTGTTTTGGGGGGGAAATTGGTAGGTGTCTAATTACTGTTTACTTCATTGTTATATTGCAGTAAAAAGTTTTAAAACCACAGTTGCATGTTTGCTTTTGATGTATCCCGTTGTGGAATTAGCACTTTGGGGCCAGTGGAGAAATGCAGCATTCACTATCCCTGTCTTCCCCTTCCCTCAGCAGAAATGTGTTTGTCAGCAAGTCATGAATTCCAACTGCTGCCTTTTTTAAAACCCACAAAATGCTGATTCAGTTCAAAATTAATGCAAATGTCTCAAAACTGGGTTTCTGATCTTTGTAAATGTTTTTCCTTATTAGATAAGAATGTATGACCATTAAAGTCATTTAGGATTATTTGCTTTCAAAAAGAGAAGGTGGACAGAACTATGATCTAGCATCCTTTATTGCATTGGACAGACTGGAGAAATCTTTTGGAAGGGCTGGGAGATGCGGCTGGAAAAGTACTTTGGAAAATATACAATCAAGATATCTCATGGCATATTAAAAGAAAAATCTTAATAGCAGTGTTGGCTTTTATTTGGATTTTTTTCATCTCAGCTTTTTTCTTTGGAATCTCCTTCATTGTCATTGTTATTTGATCATAAAGAGGGAGCAGGTGTCTACTTGTTCAGTTTTTCAAATCTGTTTTCCTGAATATAAAAAAAACTGTTTAAAGAAATGTTTTTTTTCTACTGTCTGATACTGAGTGAAGAAGATGAATTTGCACAGATTTCTTCCTGCATAATCTCTTAATAATACTTAGCACAGTTTGGTGACAACTTTTAAGCTTTTACGTCATGCACTCATGAACTATCTCATGAAAATAAATGAAACCATGATTTCTCCCCATGGTGTCATCATGTAGTTTAATCTTCACGTGTTTATTCCATAAACACAACAGGACCTTTGGATTTTGTATTACCTGTATGTTTTATAATGGATTATGCAGAAATGTCTCAGAATAAAATGAGGATTTCTAAATATGTTCATCTTTCAAAGCAGAACAATGAGTTGGGAAGAGGGGTGGCAGTTCTGGTGAGAAAATGGGATACTTTATTTTAACGATACTTTATCTGCCACTAATTGCTTAGAGCATAGTGAAAGCTGGAAAAGGGAAAAAACAACCAGCAGCAGCCTCTCTTTTCTCTGGAAAGTGACAGCAGAAGGTGATTGATCACATGGAGCTTTTGTCCTTGGACAACAAAACTACAAATAGTGGGATTAATAATTACCAGAAGACAGTTCAAGCCAAGTTTTGACCATTCTTTACAGTACTTTGTTTATCTGCTTAAAGAATCACCCATGACGCTATGAAAGAAATAGGCTTTTTGTGACCTTTTGCTGTTATCTTTTAATTTACAAACAGTTTTGGTTAATCTAAGTGACTACATGACTTTGGAATTTTGCATTTGAGGTATTCTGTCATCTGTTTCCTGAAATATATTTATTGTTGAGTTGCTCTGTGGAAAATGAGGAAGCTTAGGTTTCTATTTGTTCAATTCTTATTGCCATCCCCTAGTCAAATATATCTTTAGATTGTTTAAAAATACTGAAGTGTTCCACCATACAATTTTTTCTTGTACTAGATGGCTAGGATTCTAGGGAATTAATTATAAAGTATTTTCAATATATCCAACATGGCATTTCTCATTTTTTAAATGATTTTACCATATGGAATCTTAGATTGGAAGTTGATGGTGCCTCTATCACTTATCCTTCTGTTTTCTTCACTAATTGGTGAACATAGTGTGTAGGAGGCCAGGCACTAGGTCGATGTTATTGGGTTTCCTGTTTGTGTTCTCAGCTGAAATATCAGCACAGAGATGCGATACTTGATAGAATGTAATCAAAGTTCATGAGAGCTTTTAGAGATTTCAGTGAGTTCCCCCTTTTCCATACTTCTTTTCTTGTATCAGCCAGCCTAAGATAGCTACAAAATATTCAACCCAAAGTAAGCAGTTTCGGGGAGTCTTTCATGACCACGTCTGTGTTCTGGTGAGTTCCCTAGCTGTGCATCTCAGGTACAATGTGTCCTTCCAATTGACGGCCCAGTGTCCATTTTGTTCCACTTTGTTCTAAGCCAGGGGCTGGCAAACTGCAGCCCCATGAGCCAAATCTGGCTCACCGTCTGTTGTATGAGCCATGAGCTAAGAATGGCCTTTACATTTTTTAATGTTTTTTGTTTTTGTGTGTGTTGTTTTTACAAAAAGGATTTTATGACATGAAGATTGATTCAAATTCCAGTGTCCATAAATAGTTTTATTGAAACGCAGGCATGCTCATTTATTTACATATTGTCTATAAGCAGCTACCTTTGTGCTAAAGAGGTTTGCTGTTGAATAGTTGCAACAAAGACTATGGCCAGCAAAACCTAAATAATTATTATCTGGCCCTTTACAGAAAAAGTTTGCCACCCCTATTTTAAATTGCAACCAAGGGGCTTCCCTGGTGGTGCAGTGGTTGAGAGTCCTCCTCCTGATGCAGGGGACACGGGTTCGTGCCCCGGTCCGGGAAGATCCCACATGCCGTGGAGCGGCTGGGCCCGTGAGCCATGGCCGCTGAGGCTGTGCGTCCGGAACCTGTGCTCCGCAACGGGAGAGGCCACAGCAGTGAGAGGCCCGTGTACCGCAAAAAAAAAAAAAAATTGCAACCAGGTCCATCATGTGTTAAATTATGATGCTTTTCCCCCCTCTATTTGGCATTCTTGGCCTCTTGAGGTCTTAGCTTCAGTTTGCTTTGCTTGTGACCCTCGTGGGTTCTTTCCAGAGGGGTGGTATCACCCCCATATATTCATTATCAAAGGGAGGAGCGCATCGTGTGCCTGGTGTGCTCGTTTGGCATGTATGCGGTGTCTAAAATTATTCTTTGCTGTTCCTATGCTATGTCTTTCTCTTTAGCAAGATAACTAAATTCAGCACTAAGCGCTGTCAAAAGCACCTGGCATAGTGATGAATCAACCAGAACAGAAAAGTCAAATGAATGCATCTGGGAATCCCTGCGCCCTGGGATCAGAGCTGGGGCAATTCGAACAAGGATCTTAACCACAGCTGGAAGAGAGTAGATGGAACCTTGGAGGGAGGGATATAGCAGTTGGACCTGTTGGGTGACAGACTAGTTTCCAGAACTGTGTGTGGATAGTTTGGGGATGGGAGGAGCAGTGACAAGGAGGCAGGAGAAGGCTTGGACTTGGTAGGCAAGAGATACAGTGCTGTGCACTAAAGGTTGGGGAACCACAGGGACACTGCTAGTGACAAATCGGTTATAAAAGGCCTTCCCTATCATGATATAGTTGACGGAAAGTGGCCCCACAAGCAGGGTTTGCACTGTGGAGAGGTGAGGAGGACCAAAGAAACGTCAGCGATGACAGATTGCTTCACGTGTGGTGCTGTGGATTCCAAAGTGAATGGAAACACGGTCTCTGCCATTGAGCTTGATATACTATCTTAGAGACCGTTTGAATAGTAATGGATCCTTCAACAGGTGCATCATAACTTGTCTCCTAGGAGCACAGATTCAAAAATCTTCATCCCAGACTTCTGCCTCATGTCTCACTCAAAACGTATTTTCCATTCTTACTGATCCTCTCTTCTCACCTGGCTCAGAATGAGTTATAGATGTTTGTAGATAGTATTCCTCTCCAGACCGTGAGGTGGTCTTCAGGGTGCCTGGGAAAGCTGGCCTCCAACCCTCGCCCCAAGCAGCCTCACCCTTTTTCCTCCAATGTTTTGTTTTAACTATTAGGTTTTCTGTGATGAAAATGTTGGGCACCTCTATCCTACACGTGTACTAGCTGTAGATGGGCTTCCTGTCCATGGCCTTCCACACTTCAAGCATGTGTCTGCCAGGATTGGTTACTGCTTGTTGAATAGCCACCTTAAGGCTCAAAGGATATTTGATACGGATCCTGAGTTTTGTTATTGACAGCTTCCATCTATAACAAAGTCCAAAATTGTAAATCATAGAAGCCAACTGGGTTTTATTTGCCAACAATAGCAGATTAGAAGAACATGTGATAAATTATCTCAAAATTGGTTAAAAATTAGATGAGAATGAATGGGACTGGTAGGGCTATGCCTGAGAACAGCTTGAGGTTAGAATTATTATTATTTTTTTGGTTGGGTGATTTTATGAACCCTGGAGTTGATTTTTTTTTTTTTTCTTGCAACTTTTTAGCATTTTAGTCTATTTTTTGGTGGGGGCATTTTGTGGGTTTTTTTTTGTTTCATTTTCAGATGTCTTTTTTGTCAGTAAGGCCTGCTTCTGCTTGTTTGACATCATTTAAGCTAATTTTTATATTATCTCCACTTGTAAGGAAATTATGAAGGAGAGAAATCTTTTCACTAATTTATTGTTACTTTAATTGTAAAATATTTTTGTATCTTAAATTTTGTTGTTATAATTTTTATACCATTTTTGCAAAAAGCCTTAATTTTTTCATCCTTACACAATTTCAGGCTTCCAGAAAAGTTGTGGGAACAGCACAAAAAGCTCCCAATTACCCCCACCCCATATCTCCCCAAACACATTTAAGTTTTGCAGTTTTCCTAGTAATGTCCTTCATAGCAGAAGACTTCAATCCAGAATAATACACTGCATTTAGTTAGTCTCCTTCAATCCGTACTCTTTCTCAGTCCTTCCTTGATCTTTATGAGCTTAACTCTTTTTTTTTTTTTTTAAGATTACAGGGCACTTGTTTTATACCACGTCCCTCAATTTATGTTTGGTGTTTCCTCATGACTAGACTCAAGTCATGCATTTTTATAACTCATTATATTGATGCTCAAATGTCCCATTGTTCTAGTTCTCAAAGGTAACTTCTGTGTTTGGCATGTCTTTATCTCTTGACTACTTCCTTATTTTCTGGCACAGTAATATATTTCAGGCTCTTGTACTTTCTGTGCACCAGCCCTGGAATTCACCATTTCTCCAACGAGCTCTGTTCCCCTTCAGGTAGATTGTATTTAGAAACCAAAACTTTGTTATAGGTGTGTTCATTGCTACTGGAGTCTCACTGCTCCCAAGCATTTCAGTAGATGCATAGAAAATAAATACACAAACATCACATCTGTATTCCTGCGTCTACATATGGTATTGAACACCTCAGTTCACACTGGCACCTTTTTTTCCTAACAAGTTGTCATCTCCCTTTATTTATTTTATTGAAGTATAGTTGATTTACAATGTTGTGTTTCTGGTGTACAGCAAAGTGACTCAGTTATATATATATATATATATATATATATGTAATGTATTTTATATATATATATATATATGTAATGTATTTTATATATATATTTTTTGTATTTTTTTCCATTCTACTATTTCTTTTCCAAACTACTGTATGTAATAGCATCTCTAGGTCCATCCATGTTGCTGCAAATGGCATTATTTCATTCTTTTTTATGGCTGAGTAATATTCCATTGTATACATGGTACCACATCTTTATCCATTCTTCTGTTGATGGACGTTTAGGTTGCTTCCATGTTTTGCTATTGTAGATGGTGCTGCTATGAACATTGGGGTGCATGTATCTTTTTTTAAATTTTTATTTATTTATTTATTTTTGGCTCTGTTGGGTCTTTGTTTCTGTGCGAGGGCTTTCTCTAGTTGCGGCGAGCAGGGGCCACTCTTCATTGCAGTGTGCGGGCCTCTCACTATCGTGGCCTCTCTTGTTGCGGAGCACAGGCTCCAGACGCGCAGGCTCAGTAGTTGTGGCTCACAGGCCCAGTTGCTCCGTGGCATGTGGGATCCTCCCAGACCAGGGCTCAAACCCATGACCCCTGCATTGGCAGGCAGACTCTCAACCACTGTGCCACCAGGGAAGCCCCAATGTATCTTTTTGAATTAGAGTTTTCTTCAGATGTATGCCCAGAAGTGGGATTGCTGGATCATACGGCAACTCTGTTTTTAGTTTTTTAAGGAACCTCCATACAGTTTTCCACAGTGGCTGCACCAATTTACTTTCCCACCAGCAGTGTAGGAAGGTTCCCTTTTTTCCACACCCCCTCCAGCATTTATTATTTGTAGACCTGATGATGGCCATTCTGACCAGTCACACTGGTACCTTTAATTCTAGTCCAGCACCACAAGGTTCATTCTAGCTTCTCCCTTTCATTATTTATAACTCCTTTCTTGCACAGTGAGAGACTTAGCTCCCATTATGCTCAATGTGTTTACTTATTTGTCATCTCCCCTGCGTGTAACCCATCTTCGTAGGCACTCAGCTGCCTAAGTGTGTTTCAGGTGCTAGTGGTGGTCAGGGAGACTGCAGGAGGAGCAGACTAACGGACAGGAGTGCAGCCCACATGCTACACTAGTCATGCTTCCCCCGCAAGGATTGCGCTCTGTGGTGTCTGTCTTGGCACATGCTACTACCCTGATTCATGCATTCAGCAACTAATGAGCAATTGCCTAAAGCCAGGCAGGCACTTGGTTTGGAATTGTTCCTACCGCTTTTATCTTGCTGATTCCTCTGTTCAAAACCATACAAGACCCCTCTTTTAGGAAGCTTGCCCACGACCCCCTTTGCCCTCCAATTTGGGCCAGAGACCTCTTTTTCTCTATTCCCTCAGCCACTTGTACGTACATATCTATCATAAAAGTGAAAACCCTGAATTGAAAGTGTCTATTTGTGTCTCCCATTAAGCTGTACAGTGAATGAGAGAACACCTGACAAGCTCTTTAAAGGCAATGCCTGTGCCTTTAATCTCTGTACCCCCAGAACAAGTGAAGGGCGGAGATGCCTGGTCAGTTTTGGATGGATAAACAGGCATTGAACAAATAGTTGGGACAACCTTTGTCATCTTTACTAGGGCTCCAGGCTCTCCTTACCCTGTCTGCCATCCCTTCAGTTCTAAAAGCCGACTAAGAAGCTGAGGGACAATGAGTAGAGTCCCAAAGCCTGCTCTGTTTTTCTTTCCTCAGCCCAGGGACCTTGGCACCAGATTCTGAAGACCTGACACATAATACAGTGAGCTGGCTGGTTGTAGGGACAGCGGGATTCTGTTGACAAATTCCAAATGGGCCTACATCTGAGACTTAAATGGAGAGCAGAGCAACAGCTGCAGTCCCAAGAATCCCATGCTGGGGCCAGGTCAGAGGGTCTTGGGGGTCAGGGTTTGGACTTAGGCCTGGATTTCTGTCTTCACACCCCATGCCAGCTGTGTGACTTCGGCCATGTGTCCCGATTTCCTCATCTATAAAGCAGAGCCTGCCTCACAGCTTGCTAGTAGGGGTCAAATTAGAGAGTGGATTGGTGAACATCTTTCCCAAGGCCAAGACTGTTTAATGTGGCTGCAGACTCTCTGTCCTGAAGGCTGGGAGAAGTTCTCTGCCTTTCTGCAATGATGAGGCTTGGCCCCTAAAGGACTGAGAGAGTGACTGAGTTATTTTCAATGATGCTGAGTGCGCCTCTTTGATCTCTGGGTGCCTTGGTCCTCCCCCCTTCACTGTTGGCCCCTCACATTCCCAAGGGGCTGGGGGGCTTCCCCCTCAGCGGGGGCAGTGCGGCACAAACATTGGCATTTCAGGCACAGAAAGCTTTAACGTCTATGAACTTTCTGAGCAATGCTGAATTTTCTCCTGTCCATTTCTAGGCCAAGGAATTAGCAGCTACATCTCATCTCTGGATCAAATTTGGCAGAGAACCCAGCAAAAATGCCTGGCGGAATGCCCACTGCTCCTTTCACCCACCCCTAGGGACTCTCAGTGTTCCCTTTTGATTTCCTCTGACAGTCTCCGAGGTGCCAGAGGCACAGGAACTCAGACTGGGAAGGGCCTATGGGTGCCACCCAGTGACCAAGCACAGGGCCTCTTTAATGCCTCATCTCCAGCCTCCACCTGGACACTTCTAGTGATGTGGCCCTCACTACTGCCAGCTCAGACTTCCTACACTCTAGGGATTGTCAAGCTCCCCTCTCCCCTCTACCTGTCCGGATAGGCCATCCTCAGGGCCTAATTCATTTCCGGGGTCACCCTGAGCCAGTGTGCCAACCTCTCAGGTCTTTTAGGAGAGTGATTGTGTCTCCCTGACCGCCTCCCCTCCTCTGGCCAAGCCTTCTCCATGCTGAAAAAAATCCCTCAGTTGGAGTGAGTTACACAGAGCGCTTGAGGGGGGGTCTCAGCAGTGCAAAGTATTGGGTCGGCCAAAAAGTTCGTTCAGTTTTAAGTAAATAAAAGACATTTTTCATTTTCACGAAGAACTTTACTGAACAACGTATTCACTAACCAAACGAACTTTTTGGTCAACCCAATACTAGAGGAGCTCTCACCTCCCTTGTTCTGTGCATGGTGTCTCCATTAATGCAACCTGAATTTGAGCTTGCTGGTTTGACAGCCGCATTACACTGTGGTCTTGGATTGAGCAGCTGTGCGAATAGTACCAAAGTTTTCAAGGTGCCCGTGCATTTGGAGTTCACATCTGACCCATGTTACAGAAGCAAAAACAGCCTATCCCAGACTTACATGTATCTCTTAGCTACTGAACCAAAGCTGTTTTCACAAAGTCCTCTTTTGGCCCAGGAGGAGGGAGCTAACCTTCAGAAGTCCAAATGTCTCACCCTGTGCCGCGTGCTTTACTTATACTAGCATTATTGCCATTTTACAGATGGGTTAACTGAGGTCAGTCAGGCCAAAGCTACACAGTTACTTAGTGGCAGAGCCAGGAGGCAAACCTGTGTCGCCCTAGGTGACACAGCCTTGCTTTCACCCCTGCCTCTTCATATCCCCTGAATTAAGTCTTTTTCCTTCCTGTGATTTTTTTAAAAGCCCCTCCTTGCTGTTCTGACAGCTATTTGCTCCTCTGATGATTTGCCTGGCAGTTCTTAAAATGTGACTTGAAGACCACTTGCAGGAGGGGTCTATGAGATAAGAGCCATTTTCATAATGACACTGACTCTGCTTGCTGTTTTCACTCCCTCCCAGTCTCTCATAGGTGTATAGTGGAGTTTCCCAGAGGCTGCATGGCGTGTGATACCACGACAGATGGAATGCAGGAGCACATGTGGAAATCCAGCTGTCGTCTATGAAGCCAGATGACAGAGATTTGCAAAAATCAAATACAACACCATTCCTGTCATTAATTCCTTTAACAATAATTATTTTTCATAAAGATTAAAAAACACTTCAACATGCACTAGGTTTATTTCAAATGAATTAACTTTTAAAATTTCTCAATTTCTAATCAAGTAAATATTGATAGAGGCAACCCACACGAACAACACCTCTTGGGTTGCTCAATTTTTAAGAGGGAGAAGAGGTCCTAAAACTGGAAACTTTGAGAACTGATGGTTTTTCCACTTTAGACTTGTTAAATGACCCCAAAAACACTACTTGGGATGGTCACTGGGTTGCTGGTGAAAGGTTTCCTCCTGTCTGCTGCAGATATGGTTGGGAAATTGATACCTGGAGCTCGTTTGGTGCCCCTCTGCCATAATGCCCTCCATTCCTGCTTTCAGGGTAATGAACTCCGAACTCCTCTCTTTGGCTTTCAGCGCCCTTTACAGGCTTGCTTCAGCGTATGCCTTCAGTCCGTCTCCCTCCCTCTCCACCCCATACCACACGACTCCATGACCCAGGCCTTTCCACAGCTGTACACACTCACACGTGCTGGTCACTCTGCCTAGAAATTCTCCCATATTCCTCTCTCCTCATGTGAACTCCTACTCCACCTTTAAAACCCACTTCAGCGTTACATGCACTGGGAAGGCTTTCCTGCCCAGGAGCCAGCAGAGGACTGCTCACTTATTCTACTCTCTAAACATGTAGTGCACTGACTGCATATCTGACCATAATTGTTTATGTGCACATTTGTTTTATGGACACGTCAAAGCCAAAAACAAAACTTGCCATATCAATCAGCAGCAGTAGGAGCTCGGCACTCACAGCTAACAAGGGAACTGGAAGGAATTGTGCTTTGAAGCCCTGGCTACAGGTTTGGGGTGGAAGGGAGGCTGGTCTGGCCCTGGAGAGGGAAAGTAAAATGCAAAGCCCAACTGAGTGATGGGGAAATGCCAGGACCTGACGGAACAGGTTGGGAAGGGGAATGGAAATAATGGAAAATGCTCTCCACCATACCCTGATACGCCTCCTTGTGGTGAGGGAGAGCCAGCAGTGTTTTAGGTGGGAGCACAGGATGGGGAAGAAATGGGCCCGTAAGGGGGAACCAGCACCTCTGCAACGTGGAAGAGTTGAAGGCACCTGTGGGGAATCTGGCTCAGGGGAGAAGGGGGAAAATGCTGGTCTAGAAAAGCCAGCCCACACTGGCCCTCTGTTGCCCTGAGGAACGCTGGGGTGCTCTGTGTGCGGGGGAAAGGAAGGAAGGGAACTAAACCTACAGGACCGTGGGCACTAATCTATATCTACATTGACTCATTTAATCCTGCCATGCAGATGAGAAGCTGAGGCTCAGAGAGGGTGACATAACTAGAACATAGCCCAGGGAGGATAGGGACCTGTCTCCAAGCCACCCCCCATGTCCCCCTTTATGCCGATTTTCTGTCTGTACGAGCATGCGAGCTGGGAAGACAGTGGGATTTTCTTCATCTGACATGTTCTTGTACCTTTGCCCTCCTATGGCACACCCGGAGGGAGCAGCGCAGGGAAAGCTCTTGGGATTTGGAGTCAGATGCGTTTTTTTTCTCCTTCAGATTTACATTACTGTACATGAAGCGGGGTTGGGGTGGAGAAGACCCTCCCTTTAGGAGAATCAGCCTATTCTCCTTCAAAACCCATCCACACAGAGACTTCTCCAAGGGGCTGTGAGGGAGACATCCCGGGCTGACACCACCGGAAGCTCCCTGCTCCCTGCTGTCTGGTCTTGACCCGTCCATGTGCCACTCGCCAGCTGGAGCGATGGCCCTCTCTTAACCATGTGGATTCTTCAGCCAGAGGCCCCTGCAGCCATCAGTATTTACTGAGCACCTACTGTATGCCAGGCGCAAGGAGGAGGCGGAACAGACCACTTGCCTCTAAAGCTACGCTTCAGTGGTTTACATTTGAGGCTTCTGTATATTGTTCTGTTAGAGGAAAAAATAGGCTCATTGGCTAATAAGAAACACAAAAAGAAAAAACAAACGTCTGTACCCTATTGCTTCCTTGGGGAACCACTGTAGGTTTTGTTTTTTCTTGCTGGGGGGGCGGGGGTAGTGTCATTTGTTTATTTTGTTTTTAGCAGAGGAGACAGATGTGGTCAGATCTATTTTCAAAGAAATGAAGACAATTCTATGGCTTCTCAGCCCTTCCTCACAGCCACAGTACAGGAAGCAGGAAGCCCACTGCCCACTAAAGTGGAGGCTGTTTCTCTGGGTCCTGAGCTCGGGACTGGTCCTCTTGGCCCTGCTGGGTGCTCCCAAGGGAAGACAACAGTGGCAGATAATGTGGCTTCTCTCTGGTTCCAGGAGCCAAAGGAAATGTCAGTTGCTTCTGGGATGGAACATGACCTCCTTTGAGGCAGAGAGCATGACGCCAGTGCGCTCAAACTACCATCGCAACCAACCCCTTCTGCTCCCTGGGAAAGACACAACTCTGAGGACAGCCTTGTGGAGTGGAAAGATCCCAGTCTTTGAAATAATGCAAACGTGGGTTTGAATCCTGATGTGGCCACTTATTAGCCCTGTGATCTCGGCCAACTCACTCCAATATTCCGAGCCTGAGTGCCCTCATCCGTAATGATAATAATTCTTGTTTACACCTACCTCACTTACCAGTGATTAAGATGCATTACAAAGCCATAGCCCAAGAAGCAGCACAGGACAAAGCAAACGGAAGAAAGCCGGAAATCCTGAAGCAGATCTAGGAATGTAGGAGAGTCTCATATGCGAGGGAAGTTAACACCAAGTATCTGTGGACAAAGGATGGAATATTTAGTAAATGCTGCTGGGGAGACTGGCTTCTGTCTGGACAAAAATAAAGTCATATGTATGCGTGTCTTCAGCTATCTTTGGTTGATTAAGACCTAAATGTGAAAGGGAAAACTGAAAACAAATAAAAGGACATTTTAGGGACCTGTCTGAGCAGAAGGCGCCATCGCGGGAGTCGATATCCACCACAAGGAAGACCAAAACTCTCGCTGCACGGAACCCAGGAGACAGGACATCTACAGAAGCTGTTCGTAGAGCTGCACGGTTTCTGGCCCGGAGGAAACAACTCCACCTTCAACCAGTTTGTGCTAAAGAGGTTGTGCATGAGTCGCACCGCCTTGCCGCCTCTGTCCCTGTCCTGGATGATCCGGAAGATGAAGTTCGCCGGCCGGAAAAACAAACAGCTGTGGTTGCGGGGCTATAAAGGAGGCTGGGCGTGTCCGGAGGCGCCCACGCTGAAGGTCTGCGCCGCGCGGGGGCAGACGCGCCGGAGCCGCACCCCCGGAATGAGGATGGAGAGCGACGCCGTCCTCACAGCCGCCCGCCGGCGCCGCGCTCCCCCGGGGTGCGGCCCGTCCCGCTCTCTGGTGCTCGCAAGGGCCGAGAGGTGCACAGGCCTTTGGGCAAGGCCTGGGAGCCCGCACAGCCGGGAGTTCAAGAACGCCCGCCCGGAGGCCAACGCGCCAGCCAAGGCTACAGAAACTAACCCCAGAGCCTGCCTTGTTATGAAAAAGATTTTGGATGCTGGGGAGAAAACAAACACTAACAAAAGGAATATGAGCGTCATTTTAACCTCAGGGAAGGTAAGGATTTCTTTTTTCTTTTTTTTTTTTTTTGCGGTACGCGGGCCTCTCGCTGTTGTGGCCTCTCCCATTGCGGAGCACAGGCTCCGGACGCGCAGGCCCAGCGGCCATGGCTTACGGGCCCAGCCGCTCCGCGGCATGTGGGATCCTCCCGGACCAGGGCACGAACCCGCGTCCCCTGCATCGGCAGGCGGACTCTCAACCACTGTGCCACCAGGGAAGCCCCTGGCAAGGATTTCTTAAAGGAGATTCCAGACAGGCAGAGGTGGGCTCTGAGGAGCGACTGTTGCCTTTTAGGAAGGGGCCTCTGTACCGTCTTGGGGGGTAGGGGCGGGCTGCACCAGGCTTCCGGCTTGGAGGGTTCAGTGGAGTCTGGGGAACTGACACATTCAGTGGCCTCTCCCCAGATGTCCCTATCTCATTGGTCGGGATCCCAGGACTTTACCTTGCCCTCACTGGGCTTGCCCTGGTAGGCAGTTAACTGTCTTTGAAGTTCAGCCACTCAGACTATTACATCTTAGGCTTGTGGGCTTGCCCCGGATAGAAGATGAAAGTTTCCTTGTATGCAATTAAAGAGGCCCTGTGGCTTCCATCCCTGGCTTTCCACTGGCTGCCACTAGGCCTCAGCTGTGCATTATCTTTCAGTGGGAGTATCAATAGTACTTAGCCATGGCCATTTAATACTGGTATCTTTAGGGTTACTATTACTCCCCACCCCACCATCACTCTCAAATGTCCAGTACACTCATGGCCTGCTTGCACACTCCACCCACAGGTACACCATCCATTCATCAACCTTGTGCTCGGGCCTGCCTGTGCTTCACCTGCCACCAGGGATGGGGCCCTCCTTGCCAGCTGAGGGGGGAGTGATGCAGTCCCAAGCACCATCTAACCACCTGCTTTCTTGGACCTCTCCCAGAACCAGCTGCCGCAGGTAAGTTTCTCGGGAAGCAAAAGCTGCAGTGGAGTTCAGGGGGCAAGAGGTTTGTTGGGGACCAGCACCTAACTGGGCCGAGGAGGGAGGCAACTGCGATGCAGGCCTGACAAAGCCTCGGCCAGTCCGTGGGGGAGACCTGGAGCCAGCCTTGCTGGGCAGAGCTGTCACACATCTGGCTGAAGTGGCTGGGCCTTTGTGCCGCCCTCCCCTCCCCCATCACTCGGTCAGCAGGTGCGGCTGCCCCAGGAAGGGCTGCTCTTTGCAGCTTGGCAGCAAGTCCTTCCACGAAGGGGCATCTGGGAACGGTCCCGATGTCTTCCACAACCCGGGAACGTATTGATAGTTTGTGTGTGAAGGCAGACTGTATGGATGTAATAATAGCCCATGTTTATTGAGTATTTACGGAGCCGGATGAGGCTAAGTGCCCTTTGTACTCTAAGGCAGGGACCATCATTATCCTCATGTTTCTGTGCCCAGATGAAGAAACTGAGGCACGAATAGCGTAAATGATCTAGTCAAAGTTGCATAGCATGCAATGGAGTTGAGATTCCCTCTGGAGAATTTTTTTAAACGTTTACTAAAACGTTTTTGGAGTCATTTAAAATTTTCAGAAAACGATAATGCAGAGAGCTCCCGTATACTCTTCTCGCAGCGTTTCCTGATGTTATCATCAGGAACATGGTACATTTGTCACAGCGGAGAAATTAGCACTTTACTGTTGACAAAATCACTGGCTTGGTGTGCATTTCCACTAATATCCTTCTACTGTTCCAAGATCAAATCTAAGATACCACCTTGCATTTCGCATCCCTGAGATTTGAACTCTTAGGTGTAAACTTTTGACCTGTCTGCCCTACTGCCTGCTGTTCCCACAGAGGTTTTGTGGCCGTAAACCGTTCAGGTGCCGCTCGCTGCCCCGTGTGTGTATGTGTGTGCGCGCGCGCGCGCGTGCAGCCCCAGAATGTGGCATGCTGACTAGCTCACTGCTTTCTTTGTGAGTGTCTCTTCTCTGCTGGCGTGTGGAGAACACTCCCGCTGGGCCCAGCTCAGTGATGTGCTTGTTTTGCTTTGGCCCTTCCGCCGTTTCCTGGTGCTCTCCGGTGTGTGTGGGGGTGGGGGCTGTACCAGGGCGCCCAGAGCTGCTGGGGACTTGGTGCTGCCCTCCCGGAGCTCCCAGCCAGCTCACCTCTGCCTCTCTCACCCGGCCACCCCCCGGGCTCACTGGCTCTGAGGTCTGGCGTGAAGCAAAGAGGAGTTAAGTAGGGGACCCCTGTTCTCATCCCCACAGCACTTAGCTACCTCACAGACCTCCTAGGTGCCTGCTGTGTGTCCACTTGGGTCCGGAGCCCCCTGGCAGCTGCCCACTGAAAACTGCGGCGCTCTGAGCACACTGCCTTTATACCATGGAATGAAAGAGACTGAGCTTTACTGGTTGGGAAGTGGGGAAAATACAGATTATTGCACTGTCTTCCCAGCTTTGCTGCTTACTACTTGTGAGGACTTTGCACTATTCCAGGTCCAGTTTTCTCATGGAACTCACTAAAACGGCATCTTGCTTAGTGGTTAAAGATGGTGGGCTGAAGACAGATGAATTGGGTCTCTGCTTATTGGCTGTGTGACCACTGTCATGTTACTTAACGTCTCTGGCCCTCATTTTCCTCACCTGTGACATGGGGAGATAACATCCACTTTATAGGGCTTTTGTGAAGATGAAGGGAATTAATAAATGCACAGCGTCTAGAACCATGCCTGGCATGGATAAACTCTCCACAAACATTAGTTGTTATCGTCTAATTCACATGGGTGTTTAGAGAGAATCAAATGAGATCATTATTGTAAAGGTGCATTGTAAATGGCAAAGCATGCTGAAAAATGATTAGTGCTATTTATTTTTTTCTTTCAGTTTTATTGACATCAATGACATATAGCACTTATAAGTTTAAGGTGTGCAGCATGGTGATTTGACTTACACGCATATGAAACAATTATCACAGTAAGTTTAGTGAACATCGTCATCTCATACAGATAAAATTAAAGACAGAAAAAATTTTTTTCTTTGTGGTGAGAACTCTTAGGATTTACTGTCTTAGCAACTTTCATGTATAACATACAGCAGTGTTCACTGTATTTATCATGCTGTACATTACATCTCTAGTACTTGTTTATCTTATAACTGGAAGTTTATACATTTTCACTGCCTTCATCCAGTCCTCCCACCCACCCCAGCCTGTGGTAACCACAAATCTGCTCTCTTTTGATATGAGTTTCTTTGTTGTTTTTGAAGTATCATTGACCTACAACAGTATGTTACTTCCTGGTACACAACATAGTGATTCGATATGTCTGTACATTTCAAAATGATCACCGTAAGTCTAGTTACCATCTGTCACCATACAAAGATAGTACATAATTAATTATTGACTATATTCCCTACATTTCATCCTTGTGACTCATTTATTTTGTAACTGAAAGTTTGTGCCTCTTAATCTCCCTCACCTGTTTCTCTCTTCCCCCCCCCCACCTTAGTGCTATTATTTTTTAAAGCTACTTTATTGTATCAGGAGACACAAGTAGTCCATAGGAAATCATTGTTCACCTGGGTCAGATTACCATGGCCAGGTACAACTGGAAAACGGATGAGTTTGTGAAGTCTACAGTCCTCTATGGAGCCCCTATGTGTTGTCTGTATTTTTAGGCATGTTTACTTACATTTTCTCATTTAATCATCACAATCCAACTTGAATGGCTATTTTTATCCACACAGTGGCTGTCGAAACTAACCCTCAGATATGTTCCAGTTCCTTAAGAAGCAGGAATCAGCCTCAATCAGTTAGTATTTACTGAAAGCCTCTCACGTCTAGACACTTCTAGGCACTGGGGAGTAAACATGATGGGTCCCTGCCCTGAAGGAACCTGCATTCCAGGGGAGGTTCAGTGAGCTGTGGACCCGTGTGCCAGTCCTTTGCCTGTCTGCCCCTGATCCTTCCCTGTCCTCCCCTTGCTCCACGGAGGGCTTCCCTTGAAAAGTAAATTTCCCTGCCTGTCCAGTCCAAGTGAGTTTCAGGACCCTGGCGGATGGGCTCAGACTTCGAACCCCCTAGACCTGGGTAAGGGTAGGGCTGGAGTTGCCGCAGCCGGGAGCCTACTTGAGTGAGGTCAGCAGTTACTTGGAGAAAAACTGTCTTGATGATGTCTTTCTCATCTTGAGCCCAGCTGTGCCTGAAGCCGGGGCTCCTCCTGGGCTAACAACGTCTCATTCTGTCTGAATGATGGCCTGAAACAGTCCTCACTGATTCATTGCCTCCCAGGTCTGCTGTGAGGATTAAGTGAGAAATTCCACGGAGGGAATTTAGCCCAAGGCCTGCACCTAAGCCCCAGCCGCGGTCAATTATTAGGATTAGTTTAATAAAAAGTCACTGTTAGGGCTTCCCTAGTGGTGCAGTGGTTGAGAGTCCGCCTGCCGATGCAGGGGACACGGGTTCGCGCCCCGGTCTGGGAAGATCCCATGTGCCGCGGAGCGGCTAGGCCTGTGAGCCATGGCCGCTGAGCCTGCGCGTCCGGAGACTGTGGTCCGCAACGGGAGAGGCCACAACAGTGAGAGGCCCGCGTAACGCAAAAAAAAAAAAAAAAAGTCACCGTTATTGTTTCTGTTGCCGTTGTCGGCTGTGTCCGGGTGTAGCCGGCTTGCAGATGTGGCCCAGGCAGAACTCCAGCTGCAGAGATCTGGGGTAGACGAGGCGGGAGCTCCCCAGGGCTGCATTTGTTTGGAAGCTGCGTCTCCGTGTTTGCTCTCCGTGGCTTCCCTGCGTGCGTGTAATGCCGTAATTGCAGCCTTCCCAGCTGTCGGCCACGGAGACGGCCCAGAAAATGAGGTTGGCTCGGTAAATATTGAACTAAATGATGCAAATGAGCTCCACGAGAGACTCAGCTGCAGAGACAGGGTCTGATTGGTGGGTTCTGGCCCAGCTTGCAGGAGACCCCTCCTCTTCCCCCCTACACCCCACTCCCGGCCCCCCGACTGTGCTGTCAGCCAGAGGCAGCCACCTGGGGCCCTCCAGAGAGGCTGGGGCTCCCGATGGCCGTCAGGGGTGAGGGCTGAACAGCTTTGTGGGTGAGGTTAGGGGGAGTGATGGAATGGGGGGTGTCGGCAATAGTTTACCTCCTGCCACATCCTCATCTCACCCGTGAAGAGGCTGCTTTGGCAAATGAGTCTTTGAGGGCACAGACCTGGCCTCTCTGCTCGGTGTGTACAGCTGCTGCAGGTGGGAAGAGGGAAGATGGGCTCCCTCACCCCCGGGAGTAAAGCATTGCAGTGGCCCATGCAATGCTGGCAGACCAAGGTCCTGAAAACCCCCATGGTGGCCAAGTTCACTGTGGAGGAACTCGGGGTTCTAGAACCATGGATTAGGGAGCAGGTGAGGGAAATAAAACTGAAGTTCTTTTGAGGTCGTGGAAGGGGGTCCCTGTGGCCTTAGCGGGGATGAAAATACATCCGGGCACGTCTGGCAAGAGTGGGTGTGTGTGCAGGAAGTTCACGGGTAGGGGAAGGGTGTTTGGCTGAAGGAGCAGGGCAGGTTGCGGCGACAGCCTCGGGAGAGCCAGGATGGGACGGGTGGCCGGGGTGGGATGGTATAGACCCTGATCCTTCCCCAGAGACCGCCCCCTGAGGGGATAGGGATGCAGCTGAAGGTGTCGTACAGGGTCATGGGCAACACTTCCGTGAGACCAGATGCCCAGGTAAAAGACGAAGTGGGGGAGGGAGAATTCCCTCAGCTCCTTCACGGACAATGTACAGTTTGAAGTGCTGAGGACAGCAGGGACAGAGTGCCGCAAAGGTAACAGAGGCATCACATATCACCAGAGGAGCTGGAGTGGAAGAATGTGCGGGATATTTTTACGAGTTCTCGTGAGTCAGCCAGGGACGCCTGTCCAGAATAAACAGTGAGACCTGGGGTGGGTGGAGAGGGCTCAGCTCCTGGGTCAGCAAGTAAGGGCATTATATCAGTTTCCCATTTCAGCTGCAACAAATCCCCACAAAATTAGCAGCTTAGAACAACACAGATTTACATCTTACCGTTCTGGAGGTCGGAAGGTCTCACAGGGCTAAAATCAAGGTGTTGGCTGGGCTGTGCTTCTCTCTGGAGATGTCAAGGGAGAATCTGTTTCCTTGCCTTTTCCATCTTCTAAAGGCCGCCCACATTCCTTGGCTTGTGGCCACATCACTCAGGCCTCCGCTTCCATCATCACATCTCCTCCTTCAACTGACACTTCTGTCTCCCTCTTATCTGGGCCCTTGTGATTACACTGGGCCTACCTGGATTATCTCCTTATCCTAAAGTCAGCTGATTAGCATCCTTTTTTTTAAAAAATTTATTTATTTATTTGGCTGTGCCGGTTTTTAGTTGCCGCACCCAAGATCTTTGTTGCCGCCTGCGGGATCTTCATTGCAGCATGCAGGATCTTTATTTGCAGCATGCGAACTCTTAGGTGCGGCATGCGGGATCTAGTTCCCTGACCAGGGATCGAACCCGGGCCCCCTGCATTGGGAGCACGGAGTCTCAGCCACTGGACCACCAGGGAAGCCCCTGATAAGCATCCTTAATTCCGCTTTGCCATATGACTAACATATTCACAGTTTCTGGAGATTAGGACGTGGACATCTGGGCAGGGGGAGGGGAGGCATTATTTTGCTTCCCACAGGCATAAACTGAAAAAATTGAGTTTTTACTGTTCAGTGTAACCCCAAGACTACCCACAGGCTGGCAAGGTTATGCTTATAAATATGTTCATGAAAATAAAACACTGAAGATGGCATATCAAACAAAGCAAGTGCTGGTGCACATTGTATGTGTACAACTGGAGATCACGTGTACTATGCTTTTCTATGTACCATCTCTCGTTCCATATAAACTTTAGATAATTTTTCTCCCCACAGTTTTAGTAAGAAACCTATCGATTTGTTTTGCTGTGTTGCAGACAGGCCATGCTAAGAGGCAGCTTTCTGTTTGTTTTGTTTTTTCTTGTTTTAGTCTGATCCTTCCTTCATCCCAATAATCAAAACCTTTCTGATTTTACAATTGAACATTCCTAAGTGTTTCTCCTCCCAAATTCATAAGGGATCATCTTTATCTGAAATTTTCCTAGCAGTGGGAAGCATAGACAGGTAAATCTAGGGAAAACAGAATTATCCATAAGGAGCTTGCTGTTGGGAAGAGAAACAGATGAGTTCATCCAACAACAAGAATATTGTTCTTGCTGCCAATCAGTTGTGGGGTAGCTGGAAGCACTCAGAAGTTCTGGGGTTAGAAAACCATAATTCAAAGAGTCATGTACCAAAATGTTCACTGCAGCTCTATTTACAATAGCCAGGACATGGAAACAACCTAAGTGTCCATCATCAGATGAATGGATAAAGAAGGTGTGGCACATATATACAATGGAATATTACTCAGCCATGAAAAGGAATGAAACTGAGTTATTTGTAGTGAGGTGGATGGACCTAGAGTCTGTCATACAGAGTGAAGTAAGTCAGAAAGAGAAAAACAAATACCGTATGCTAACACATATACATGGAATCTAAGAAAAAAAGAAGGTCATGAAGAACCTAGGGGTAAGACGGGAATAAAGACACAGACCTACTAGAGAATGGACTTGAGGATACGGGAAGGGGGAAGGGTAAGCTGTGACAAAGCAAGAGAGTGGCATGGACATATATACACTACCAAACATAAAATAGATAGCTAGGGGGAAGCAGCCGCATAGCACAGGGAGATCAGCTTGGTGCTTTGTGACCACCTAGAGGGGTGGGATAGGGAGGACGGGAGGGAGGGAGACGCAAGAGGGAGGGGGTATGGGAACATATTTATATGTATAACTGATTCACTTTGTTATAAAGCAGAAACTAACACACCGTTGTAAAGCAATAATACTCCAATAAAGATGTAAAAAAAAAAAAAAAAACAGAAGTTCTGGGGTTTTCCATCCTGCTTAAAATAGCCTCAGACTTAAAGGTCTGGTTTGACCCCCGTCATGGACCCACCCCAAGCCATAAGCCAGTTTTGTTATCTGTTCCCCTTGCACTGGTCCCTTTTAAGATCTCTAGGCTTAGCTCTCCCTGTGCCCCCTCAGGCCACCTGCAAGGTCCAGACACATGGGAAGCCATCATTTTTGGAAAACCCCAGCACTCTCACACCTGCTGGTTTTGGCAGCCTCTCCCTTGTTTGTCTGACTAGTCATCCTTCATGGCCCAGCTCAAGATGTCAACCGTTCTGTGCAAAACAGTGCCTCAAACTCAAAGACTCGGGAGTCTAGGCCTCTGTCTGCCAGGAGCAAGGGAGGAGAACTGGATCTAATAAGTGAGTTTTGGGGGATTTTTTGCTTTTTGTTTTGGCTGCGCCGTGCAGCTTGCGGGATCTTAGTTCTCCGACCAGGGATTGAACCTGGGCCACAGCAGTGAAAGCCCCGAGTCCTAACCATTAGACCACCAGGGAATTCCCCGGTAAGTGAGTTTTTAAATCATCATCGACAGCCTTTACTGCTCACATCCAACCAAGCCCTGAGATGAGTGTGTGCTATGTGCATGACCTCATGTTCTCATTTCGCGCTGTGACCTCACAAGGGCCTTAGGATTTGTCTTAGCAGCTGCACTTTTCAACTGCGCGGAGTTTAGAGTGGTTGGGAATGTGCCCTAAATGATAGAGCTGGCAAGTGCAAAGCCGGGCCTCAACGCCCTTCTGTTGATTCCCAAGCCTGAGGCCTCTGCATAATCCTGCCTGCACACTGGAGGCAGAAGCCAAGGGCATGGGCGGTCCATGGAGGTGGCCTGGTCCACCAGACCAGGCATGGGAACTGGCAGGAGAAAGCCTTGGTTTAAGTCCCAGCGGGGCCACGTGCATGCTGTGGCGTCTTAGGCAGGTCAGTTGGCGTCTCTGAGCCACCCTCAGCTTCCTTGTGCCTGTCTTGTGAGCTTGTTGTGATGCCCAGGTGAATGAAGCCAGGAACACCCAGGTGCTCTTCCTCAACCAAGTGTCAGGGGATTTTAATCAAGGGGCATCAGGAAAAGCTTCCCAGCAGAGGAAGCAAAACAGACACATGAACAGGCAGCCTCTGTCCTGAGGCCCTGGGGGCAGCCACGGGCAGAGAGAGTGGAGGCACAGGAGGCCCAGCTGCACAGGCACTGGCCTTCCCAGAAGCTCCAGCTGCAAGAACATGGGCGGGACAGTCTTTGGCTGGGCCACATCCCGCTGCTCGGGGAATCAGCTCTGTGGCAAGGAAAAGAAAAAAGCCTCTGGGGAGAAAAATCCAGGCTTGCTAAAGTGATAAATCAGTGGGATGGGTGAGTGTTTGCTGTAGAGAAGGGTTCCTTTTATTTATTTATTTTTTGGCCACACCATGTGGCCTGTGGGATCTTAGCTCCCTGACCAGGGATCAAACCCGTCCTGCCTGTAGTGGAAGCTTGGAGTCTTAACCACCGGACCACCAGGGAAGTCCCTAGAGAAGGGTTTCTGATCACCTCCCTTTCGTTGAGCCACTGGGTGAGCTCATTTGGTGCATAGAAAGCCAGCTGAGTAGACCTGGGGTCTGATCCATGGCGGTCCCGGGCCAGGTAGTGCTTAGTCTCTGAATTTTGGCCTCTGCTTCCTCACGTGTAACACGGGCTGGGATCTGTCTACTGCTTTGTGTGGTGGAGGAGTAAATGGAATAAAGAGAATCAAAATTATTTATAATTTGTAAAGTACATATATGAGAAGCCAGTAACAGTGGTCTTCTAATGGGTGGGGAACCAGGCGGCTGGGAGACAGGAGCAGGAAGGAGGCTTTCCATGTGTGCCCTGTATACGTTTTGATATTTTGAAACATGGGAAGGCATTCATTATTGAAAAAATAAACTTAGAAAAAACCCCAATAAAGTTAGTAAGAAAGTCAAAACCAATAAATGCAAATAATGGCCGTTAGCAGCAGCAGCATTGACATCATCATCATTTAAAAGGCTCTTTTGCCATAATCTTCCTAGCTTAGTCTCAGCTGGTACTAAGAAGACTAGGTCCTCAGTCTCAAATTCCTGGTCTCCCCCTGTACCACACTGTCTTCCCCGTGCATCTTCAGAATTCTTTCACATCTGCAAGGATCAGTCCTTGGAGAAAGTGGGTGGAGAAATTCCAACTTAACGCAATTTTTTGCCATAGAATATTAAGCAGCCATTTAAGAAGAGTTGGAGCCCTTCCAGGCGACCTGGAGGGATTTCCAAGAGCACTGATGACAGACGGAAGATGCAAGGAAATGGGTGATCTCATCTTCTAAAACAAAGACCAATAGAGCATGGCCATAGATAACAAACTGTGTAGGATTGTATGGCTGTGGAGGAAGAGAAGGACACGTACCAGACCGGGAACAAGGATCACTGGCGGGGCACGTATGGAGTAGGGGATGGGAGTGGAAGGGGTTGATGATTTAAAAAATTCACAATACCTTCTCATTTATGGAAACATATCTACCCGTGTGTATATATGAATGCATAAACAGGTGCAAGAAAGCCGGTCACCAATATTAGCAGTGGTGAGCTTAGAGTGTGAGGTTTTAGGTGACTTTTCTTTGTCCAGATATTTATATGAATAGTTCTAATTATTCAAAATCATCATGTTATTTATGTAATGAGAAAAAATCTAATTTCAATATGAAAGATAACTAGAACAAATCACTGAAACTTACCAGTTTTTTTTTTTTTTTTTGCGGTACGCGGGCCTCTCACTGTTGTGGCCTCTCCTGTTGCGGAGCACAGGCTCCGGACGCGCAGGCTCAGCGGCCATG
Source organism: Delphinapterus leucas (assembly GCF_059928025.1). Lineage (NCBI taxonomy): Eukaryota > Metazoa > Chordata > Mammalia > Artiodactyla > Monodontidae > Delphinapterus > Delphinapterus leucas. Next base: position 99,403,825 of record NC_143134.1, read on the forward strand.
GCTCACGGGCCCAGCCGCTCCGTGGCATGTGGGATCTTCCCGGACCGGGGCACGAACCCGTGTCCCCTGCATCGACAGGCAGATCCTCAACCACTGCGCCACCAGGGAAGCCCGAAACTTACCACTTTTAACAGCTGGAGTTACAAATAAAGTCAGATTTCTTTTAAAATTCAAATGGAATGATTCCAAGACTGCTTCCCACCCCACTTACTGGTTTCCCTGTTCTGGTAAATTCAAAATCCCAGAAGTAGGGTTTTGACCCCAGGGGCAGCCCTGGGGTATCCTTGCTGCCACTTACAGGGAGCAGGGCTGCCAGTGCCTGCCTCTATGTGTGGGCTGCAGGGAGGGCTGGGTTCTCAGGCGGCTACCAGGCCATCTCCAGCACTGCCGCCTGCCACTGCTCTCTCTTGGTCCAGCATCGCGTGGAAGTTCTCAGTAAGAGTTGAGGCATGCATCGCTGATTGCTGCCGCTGATGCTAGGTCCCCAGGCTTTTTCTCAGAATGGGAGGCTGTCTCCCTCAGGGGAGGGACACACTGCAGAAGCCAGCTTCCAGGGGACAGTGCTTTAGGCTGTTGTAGCTCACACACACACACACACACACACACACACACACACACGTACACACACGGCAACCCCACAGTGCCACAGGGCTCAGTGCTACTACAACAGCCCATCCTACTACCTGGGGATGCTCAAGATCACTGTGATAGGTTGAATGTATTATTGTTTAAAACATTTGAACGTTCCCCTTGTAGAGCCCCCCCTTATGGAGGATGGCACTTTCTGCCCCATTGATGTCAGACTTGTCCATGTGACTTGCTTTAGCCAATGAAATGCAGGAAGAAATGACACATGCAGTTTCCAAGCCAAAGTACTCTTGCCTGGTCCCATTATCTTCCTTTATTCCTCTGCTGCAGAAATGGCAACGTCCCTGATGGGGGCTGCTCCTTCAGCCGGGATCCCAGGACCACGGCCAAGAATGGCCAGCATATATGCATGAGTGCACAACAAATTTCTGTTGTAAGCCACTGCGATTTGGGTTATTTTGTTACCACAGCATAACCTGACCCAAGCTGACTAATACAATTGCACGGCTAGGAAGAGCTAGGCTGGGATTTAAACCTGTGCCAGTCAGGGCCCAGACGGGAGACAGAAGCCACATGCGCTGCTACAACAAAATGCCGTAGAATGGGTGGCTTAAACAACGACTATTTATTTCTTACAGTTCAGGAGGCTGGGAAGGCCAAGATCAAGGTGCTGACAGATTCCACGTCTCCTGAGGGCTTGTTTCCTGGCAGAAGGGGTTAGGGAGCTCTGTGGGGTCTCTTTTGTAAGGGTACTAATCCCACAGATGAGGACTCAACCCTCATGACCTAATGATCTTCCAAAGACCCCACATCCTAACGCCATCCCATTGGGAATTAGGATTTCAGTATACGAATTTGAAGGGAGAGGGAACAAGTTCAATCCACAACAATACCTCGGACAGGCGAAGAGTGCATTTAACACAGAGAACTGATAACTAGGTAATTGAAAAAGTAAAAAGAACAACTCTAAGGAATTACGGAGTAGCAATTGCAGGAAGCAACTACAAGAGTGGACATCTAGAGTGGAGGGAAGAAAGGGAAGATGCTGTAATTATTAAAACGTAGAGACTCAGGGGGATTTCCCTGGTGGTCCAGTGGTTAGGACTTGACGCGTTCACTGCCGAGGGCACGAGTTCAATCCCTGATCAGGGAACTGAGACCCTGAAAGCCACGTGGCATGGCCAAAAAACAAAAAACAAAAACAAACAAAAAAACCCAAAACTTAAAAACTCAGAAGAGGGACCCCATGGAGCTGCAACACAGATCTCTGAGCAGGGGGTGCCAGCCAGCTGGCGCTGACATGTCTGAGGTGGACACAACAAAGCTGGACCTGCGAGCGTTGGAAAACTGCAGCTGGGATTCAGGGACTGCTACAGGAGGAACAGCCACTGTGCGGGTGGGGGTGGGCTGCAGAAGCAAGGCTGGGTGACTCACAGGGTCAGGAGGCAGACAGGAAAGAGCAGGTCCCTTCGCACTAGCGCCCCCTATGGACAGGACTTATCATCGGCAGAACCAACTGGCAAAGCAGAAATGAGGTTTGCAGGCTCCCAGCCTGGGCATCATAAAGAAGAGTGGAGAAGCATATGGGTTTGGAGCTGAAAGACACAGCACAATACCATGAAACCGAAGCATAAGCACTCTTTAAAAATTAAAGAAAAAAAGTAAATACAATTTTAAAGGTTACTTTCCATTTACAGTTGTTACAAAATATTGGCTATATTCCCCGTGTTGCACAATACATCCTTGAGCCTACCTTACAACTAATAGTTTGTACCTCCCACTTTCCCACCCCTAGATTGCACCCCCCTCCCCACTGGTAGCCACTAGTTTGGTCGCAGCACCAGCACTCTTCCTGCCTCTCAAGGAGCAGCGATTTTCCAAAGGCTCAGAGCTTTCACGAGATACTACCATGTCGATCCTTAGGCAGTTTACCCAGAGCAGAGGGAAGGGAATGATCTTTCTGCGTGTTGTACAGACTGGGAAGCAGGAATGGCCAGCCATAGGCCCTGGACCCCCAGTGTTCCATCAGCAGATGCAGTTTCACCCCCTGGAGATCCAGGGGAGAGGGCCTTGCTCTAAGCCCCATGCTTTAGAGGACATTTCACAGATACAGTTGCTAAAGAACATGTGGGTGCCTCTGTCACTTGAGACCTGGTGCTCAGTGCTATCAATATGTGCTGTCATAACTAACTCCATTTAGGCCTCAGGGAACTGTCTTCAGATTTCCTGACCTATGTCCTCAAATCAAAGGGCACCTGAGTCCAAATACTCTGAATGTTTATGGATGCACTGCTGCTGATACTGGACGTGGATGCTGCTCTGGAGCGTGGGGAGGATCTGAGTGTGAAACTGCCTAGATAAAAGAGGAACGAATTCACGTTTAAGAGGCTTATTCTCTTGCTGTGCACAAGCTCTTTAGCTTGTGATAGGCCCACTTGTTGATTTTTGCTTTTGGTGTTTGTGCTTTTGGTGTCATAGTCAGAAAATTATTGCCAAGACCAATGTCAAGGAGCTTTCCCCCTGTTTTCTTCTTGGAGTTTTATGGTTTCAAATTTTATGTTTAAGTCTTTAATCCATTTCAGGTTAATTTTTGGGTGGTGTTAGCAGCCCGTTTTCATTTTTCTGCATGTGGTTATCCAGTTTTCTCAGCACCATTTATTGAAGAGACTATCCTTTCCCCGTTGAGTATTCTTGGCTCCCTTGTCAAATATTAGTTGACCTTATATGCAGGGGTTTATTTCTTGGCTCTCTATTTTGTTCCATTGGTCTATGTGTCTATTTTTATGCTAGTACTATACTGTTTTAATTTAAAAAGCTTTGTAATATAGTTTGAAATCAGGAAGTATGATGCCTCTGGCTTTGTTGTTCATTCTCAGGTCTGCTTTGACTATCAACAAGCAGGACTACATCGAACTAAAAAGCTTCTGCACAACAAAATAAACTATCAACAAACAAAAAAAATCAACAGAATAGGAGAAAACATTTGCAAAACATATATCAGATAAGGGGTTAGTATCTAAAACATAAAAAATAAATTCATACAACTTAATAACAAAGGACAAATAAAAGCAATCCAATGGAAAAAAATGGGCAGAAAATTGAATAGACATTTTTCCAGAGAAGATATACAAATGGCCAAGAGGTGCATGAAAAGGTGTTCAACAACAGTAATCATCAGGGAAATGCAAATCAAAACCACAATGAGCTACCACCTCACACCTGTTAGAATGGCTGGTCTCAAGAAAGACAACAGATAACAGGTGTTGGCAAGGATGTAGAGAAAAAGAAAACCTTGTTGGCTGTTGGTGGGAATGTAAATTGGTATAGCCACAATGGAAAACAGTATGGAGGCTCCTCAAAAAATTAAAAATAGAGCTAGCATATGACCCAGCAATCCCAATTCTGGATATATATTCAAAGGAAATGAAAACAGGATATCAAAAAGTTAGCTGCACTCTCATGTTTATTGCAGCATATTCACAATAGCCAAGATGTAGAAACAACCTAAGTGTTCACCAGTGGATGAATGGGTAAAGATAATGTGGTACATATATACAATGGAACATTATTCAGTCATAAGAAAGAAGGACATTCTGCCATTTTGACAACATGAATGCATCTTGAGGGCATTATGCTAAGTCAGAGATAAGTCAGACAAAGACAAATACTGTATGATTTAACTTATATGTGAAGTCTAAAAAAGCCGAACTCAAAGAAACAGAGAGCAGAACGGTGGTTACCAGAAGCTGGAGGTGGGAGGGGGGAATTGGAGAGATGTTGGATCACTCTGATTCTGTGTTGAGAACAGACCAAGCAGAAGAGGGCAAAGGTAGAGATAAGGTAGTATCAGGGAGACTAGATGAGAGGCTAGTTAATAATTCAAGTGAGAGATGGTGGAGGCCTGGACCAAGGTGATAGTACTGGAGGGGGAGAGTGGTTGAATTCTTGATATCTTGTGAAGGTGGAGCCAACAGCAGTTCTGAAGGATGAATGTGGAGTGTGAGAGGAAGGGAGGCATCAAGGTTGACTCCAGAAGTTTTAGCTTGAGCAGCTGAAGGATGGGGTTCCTGTCAACCGAGTTGGGAAAATCTGTGGGTGGAGCAGACTGGAAGAGCAGTTCATTTTGGTCATGTTGAATTTGAGAAGTCTATTAGATGCCCAAGGAGAGATGTCAAAAGGTTTGCAGAGGAATCTGGGCTGAAGATAAACATGTGGGAATCATTAGCTTAGAGATAAAATTGAAAATAAGATCACCAAGGAGTGAGTGTAGATAGAGGAAAGGAAAAGAAAAAGTACTAGGTCCTGAGGCCGTTCCAAGGCAGGGGGGTGGGGACGGGGTTGTTGGGGTGGTGGTGGACAGAACCAAGAGAAACTAAGAAGGAGATACTGGGGAGGTAGGAGGTGGAGAATGAGGGACAGATGACCCAAAACCAAGTAAAAAAAATATATCAAGGAGGAGGGAATAACTAACTATGTCCAGTGCCACTGATAGGTTAAATAACAGAAGGAATGAGAATTGACCACTGAAATTTGCAACATGGAAGATGTTAGTGATAAGAATGTTTTTTCCTGGGGCAACTGGAGAGGAAGTCTAATTAGCGTTGGTTTAAGAGAGAATGGGAAAAGAGAAATGGAAGACAGCAAGTATGGATGACCCTTGCAAGGAGCTTTGCCTGCGAAGGGGGAGCAAAGAGGAAGGGAGACGGGGAAATTCTTTTTTCAAAGATGGAAGCAGAGCAGCATGTTTTTTTGTTTGTTTTGCGGTACGCGGGCCTCTCACTGTTGTGGCCTCTCCCGTTGCGGAGCACAGGCTCCGGACGCGCAGGCTCAGCGGCCATGGCTCACGGGCCCAGCCGCTCCACGGCGTGTGGGATCTTCCCGGACCGGGGCACGAATCCGTGTCCCCTGCATCGGCAGGCGGACTCTCAACCACTGCGCCACCAGGGAAGCCCAGAGCAGCATGTTTTTATGCTGATGGGAATGTGCCAGTGGAGAGTGAAAAACTGATCCTGTAGGAGAGAGGGGGCAAGAATTGCTAGAGTAATGTTCTTTTAGTGCACGAAGGGAGAGACTGCACCTCAGGCATTCATCACCCGTGATCCTCAGAGTTGGAAAGCTGGGTTGTTTGCATTTATTCAGTGTCATGGAGCTGGCATCTGAGTGCTGGGGCTATGTGTCTATTTCGGATATCGCCACCCTGGGAGGAAGGCGTCTGGGAACTTGAAAGACAGCTTGGAGAAGGAAAAGACATGCATCGTTTTCCGTAGTACTTAAACACCTGGACACACCATCCTTAGCTCCTGAGGCACCTCTGTGCTGGGTTTGCCAAGCTCTTGGTTCACAATTCATGGGATTCTCTCTTATTCCCGGTAAGCAACATCACTGGGACCCCATGTTTCAGGGACTACCTCTAATTACTGGTGTTGTCTCTCTCTTGTCATCACGAGAGGATGATTTAACCATGAAAAAGAGTAAGATGCCAAGAAGGTAGGAGGAGGACCTTGAGAGAAAGGTGTGGAGACCCAGGGAAGTGAGTTTCCTGAAGAGTGGGGTGATTAACATGAGACTCTCAGAGAGGTCAAGGGAGACAAGGACTGGAAAGAGCCCACTGGATTGGCAGAAGGAGGCCATTGACCTTTGTCAAAGCAGTTCCAGTGGAGAGGTCAGGAGGAAACCAGGTTGCTGTGGGTTGAGGATGTGTGGGAGGTGAGGAAGTAGAGACAGGGTGTGAGGGATGTTTGTTCAATTTATTTGGCTGTGAAGTGAAAGAAAGAGATGTGATGAAAACTTAAGGGCAAGGCAGGGTGAAGGGAAAGCCATTTCAATATGGGGGATTTTTGAACCCAGAGAAGGGACCCAGAGAAGGAATAATTGAAGATCAGAGGCAGAAAAAGAGGGAAGTCAATGGGACAGAGTTTTGAAGGAGATGGAAGGGGTTCAGAGCACAGGTAAAGGAAAAGAAAGAAGATAAGCAAAAATACAGAGATACTTTGAGATGGAGAGAATCAGGCATTCCCTGGGTAGAGAAGGAGACAAAGTTCTGTAGGATGAGTGACTTTGGGAAAAGTCTGGGGTGTGAGAAGATGAAAAACTTTTTTTTTTTTGGCTGCACCACACAGCATGTGGGATCCTAGTTCCACAGCCAGGAATCGAACCCGGGCCCCCTGCAGTGGAAGCACGGAGTCCTAACCACTGGACCGTCAGGGAAGTCCCGGCAAAACATTTTTGAAAGGCTCGAGCCACAAAGATGCAAGGGATGGATAAAAGAATTTTGTAGCAGCATCATGGGTCCACTGACTCTGTCAGTGTAAATTGAGAGCCCGGTGAAGTTCCCTGCTCCTCCAGAAAGGAAGCATGTAGGTGTGGAGAAGGACAGGGCGTGGTAGCAAAGGATCCCTAGAGTAGGATTAATCAAAACCATAAATAAGGAATTGTCACATATTATGGATGTGTTTTTACCCACCCAGAGATAGCCCCTAAGAATCAGGCTTACCGTCTTCCTCTCTCTGACCTGCTGAGATGTGGTGGGACGACAGAAACTCAGCTTCCTCTTTCCATCAAAGAAAAAATTGGGGGAATCAGAGAGGAAGTATTTAGAATAGTTCCAGATATGCCAGTCAGATAAAAAATTCAGCTAATGTGGGGCTCTTTGTAATAAAAGTAGGCCAAGGAAGTTCCTTTGAGCACAATAATGACAGGGCTGTAGTGTTACGAGGAAAAGGGTTAATATTTTCTTAATAGATGAAATATATATTCATCCTATGAGATGAGACTGTTCCCTTTGGAAGAAGATTAATGGTTTCATTGGAGGGGTGTTGCCCTCAGGTAATTCGGAAGGAACTAGTGAAAGCTTTCTCTGTTGGGGACTTCAGACTATAATTAGAGAGTTCCAAATCTCCCCACCCCCTTCTTCATCCCAACCGACAGGACTGATTCAGAAAACAGGTAGAGGAGCACTTATGGCAACAGCTGGTGAAATCGGGGTTCCAGAGTTTGCAGGATGCAAGAGCTAAGAGTCAGAACTCTACCACGTGAGGATGATGGAATTCCGCAAGTCAGGGAGGTGAGGGCACGCTGGCCTGGGGGGGTGGCTTAAGGAAACTGTGTGGGAGGAATTAGACAATGAGAGACTGAGGTTCAGAGAAAGATGGGGACTGAGTGTGTGTTTATGTGGATGGTGGGGCAGTTTCCTGGGCCTGAGACCTGGGCATTCTCACAAGGCCTCTTGCTCAGAAGGCCCCTGTCCTAATCTCTGATGTCACCTTCTTGAAATGCTGAATATTTTTTGAACAAGGTGCCTCACATTTTCATTTTTCACTACCACCTGCAAATGATGTAGCTGATCCTGTGGGCAGGTTTCTAACAATCCAAACAGGTTGGTTAAGTCATCGTTACTGTTTCGGTTGGATGTCTGACACTTCAGTAACAAAGCCTGTTGTACACCACCAGGCAGAAGGCACCAAACAGCAGCCAACATCACCTCTAGGACGAGAGACCCTTAGCCTGACTTTCCTGATATCCTCCCTCAGGATAGAAGGGGACAATGCTTTCTCCCCACCTGACATCCCCATCATGACATAGAATAGAATGGCCCAGCTACACCCTGGTAACCAAGGTAACACCCTCATGCTTAGTCCTCAGGGGATGGCATTGTGTACCCCTTGGTTCCTCTGAAGTAATTCCTTCAGTTTCTCTCACTGCTCTGTCCTTCATTCACCAACCATGTATTGTTAGTTACTGTGTAACCGAGTGTTCCATCTCCAACCCACCCAGCAAGAGTTCAGCATGCCCCAGCCACTGATCAAACTAAAGGAGCCCAACAGACAAAGACCTGGAAAGAAGAGGAAGGAAGGAGAGGCCGTGCAGAGTGTTTCACGCTCCATTTCCCCACCCACTTCTCAATTCAAAGTCAAAATCCCCTCTTCTCGTGTGCCAACTTCACTGTAGCAATTTATCCTGCAGTATGAATTTAAAACCTTATCATAAATTTCCACATTGGAACCTACAGTGGACTGTGCCCTTCCTAGGCACTGGTGGAGGATGGAAGTACAGAATAATGCAGTTGAGCTGATCACTTGACATAGCCGAGGACAGAAGGAATCGTTGTGTGAATATCCATTTCCAATACATTCTCAATGCAAAAGATTAGAATGATATGAAATGCCCTCTTTAACATTACATCTTCATACCTTCCTTTCTCCTCAACCTGCATCAACAGTTTTGTGTACATTCTCCTCATCCTCTTTGTTTACATGTAAAGTCATATGTATCTTGCATATACCTTTTTTTATGTATAAATTTTTTTCTATTTTAACCATTTAACTGTAACCAGTATACAGTTCAGTGGCATTAACTACATTTATATTGTTGTGCCACCATCACCACCATCCATCTCCAGAACCCTTGTCATCTTGCAAAACTGGAACTATAGATCCTTTAAGCCATAACTCCCCATTCCTCCCTCCCCCTAGCTCCTGGTAACCACTGTTCTACTTTCTGTATCTACCTGTGATTGTGACTACTCTGAGTACCTCATATGTCTCAGTCCATTTGGGCTACTCTAACAAAATACCATAGATTGAGAAGGTTATAAACAACAGAAATTTATTTCTCACAGTTCTGGAGGCTGGAAGTCCAAGATCAAGATGCCAGCAGATTAGGTGTCTGGTGAGAACTGCTTCCTCATTCATAGATGGCTGTCTTTTTGCTGTGCCCTCAATGGTAGAAGGGGCAAGGGAACTTTCTGGGGTCTCTTTTATAAGAGCACTAATCCCATTCGTGAGGGTTCCACCCTCATGACCTAATTATCTCCCAAAGGCCCCATCTCCAACACCATCACATTGGGGGTTAGGTTTCAACATGAAAATTTAGCGGAGACACAAACATTCAGTCCATAGCATCATATAAGTAGAAGCATTATATTTGTCTTTTGTGATGGCCTTATTTCACTTAGCATAATGTCCTCAAGGTTTATCCATGTTGCAGCATATGTCAGGATTTCTTTCCTTTTTAAGATTGAATAATATTCCATTGTATGTATATACTACATTTTGCCTATCTGTTCACATGTAACTTTTTAAATAAAAAAAAATTAATGGGATAATAATGCACATAATGTTCTGAATATTACTTTTTTACTTAATGACACCTATTTTCATTATAGCTTATGTAGATCTGTGCACTTCTTTTTTAATGGTAGTCTGTTACATTGTGCAGATGTGTCATAGTTTAATCATTCTATTTTTTGCTAGATATTTAGGTGGTATACAGTGAGTATTATCAATAATCCTACTATGAGTGTTCTTGTTCATACATATTATGCCCATGGACAGATGTTTTGTCAGGGAAGATGCTTCAAAGAGGAATTTCCAAATTCCAGGTTATGCTTTTTCTTGCAACTGCCAAGTTGCAATTCAAAAAATCTTCACCAGTTTCTTCTCCCACCAATAATGTGTGAACGTGCTCCCTGCCCCAAATCTTTGCCAATATTTGATATTGATCTTTCGTTATTCTTTTAATATTCATTTTGCTAGTTACTAGCAAAGTGGAACATCTTTTAATTCTTTTGTTGGCTGCTTGAATTCTATGAATTGTCTATACATATACTCAACACATTTTTCTTACTTTATCCTAAAAACTGCAACCCTATGAAGGAGGTACTATTATTACCCCTATTATACAGCTAAAGAACTGAATATCCAATAGCCAGAGAATGATAAAGTAACTTCCACTTGACACTAAAACATAGTGGGAAGAGCTCAGCCTCTGGAATCAGAATACCACTTCTTGGCTGTGCTACCCCAGACAAATTATTTAACTTCTCTGTGTTACAGTGTCCTCATCTGTAGAATGGAAATACTAATAGTATCTATCTTATAAGGTTATTGTGAGGATAAAATGAGACAATCCTTGATAATGTTTGAATCATATAATATAGTGGGAGAGACCCTCAATATATGCCAGCTATTATTAATATTATAGAAAAAATATGTAGATCTGGAGTAACCAGGAAAATATTTATGACACAATGGAAAATGCAAAAACAAAACACCCCACTAAATAGTATATATTCTATGATTGCAATTTTGTGAAAACTACTTCTGCTCATGGAAAAAGACTTGAAGGAAATATGCATACATGAAAAGAATTTCTTTGTTAGGGTGATGGGATTGTGGTAGCTTTTTAAATATCATTTTATAATCAACAAAAAAGGAGGAGAAGAAAGGAAGTAAACTCTGACTATGGGCTTTGTCCCTGAAGATGTGAAGGAGGTTCACAGGACCCCCAGACCAGTGCCTCACCTCTAAAGAATATGGCTCTGATGTGCCTGAGCCATGCTAGGCTAGCTCGTCGTGCTCTTATCTCTCCAAAGGCTGCCGGATGGCTTTGTCTCTCTGAATGATAAACAACAGCACTTTGTCTCCTTGTTCATTCATTCATCCATTCACTTCACAGGTATTCATGGAGAGCTTCCTATGTGCTAGACACCATTTTGGGCACTGGATATACGATGGTGAACAAGAGAGGGAAGGTCTTGGATCCCAGTTTATAATGAGGAATTGAAGACAATAAAGCAACAAATACATAAACAAGAAACAACCAGATAGTAATAAGTGCTACGCAGAGAATTAAAATTCAGGGCTGTGATAGTGGCTGACTGTGTGGTTCCTTTAGACTGGTGGTCAAGGAAGGCTTCTCTGAGGAGATAGCTCTTCAGCTGATGGCAAGAAGGTACCAACCTGGGAAGCTCAGGGGAAGGATATTCTGGAGAGTGGGCAGCATGTTCAAACGCTCTTGGGCAGAAGCCCATTTGGTGGGTGTGAGATATGAAGGAAGGCTAGTGTGGCTGGAGTGTGGTGGGTGAGGGTGAAAGCAGCATGAGATAAGGTCAGATCAGGCAGGGCTCTGTGAGGGAGGACAAGGATTTTGGAATTTATTCAAAGCGAGATGGAAAATCACTGGAAGGTGTTTACGTAAGAAAGTGACTTGATCAGATTTATGTTTTTAGAAAGATCCTCTGGCTGCCGTATGGCAAATGGACTGCAGGAAGATTGGAAGCAGGAACATCAGTTCCAAGGGTATTGCAGTGACTCAGGCAAGAGATGCTCAGGGGTTTGGTTAGGGTGTTGGCAGTGAAGAAGGAGAGGAGTGGATGTTGGGGTATCCTGTGGAGGTAGAGGTCATAGGACTTGCTGAACGATTGGGTATGGGCTGTAGGAGAACAGAGGAATCAAAGATATTTCCTAGATTTTTGGCTTGGGTAACTTGGTGCTGTTTACTTTGATGAGGAAAATTGGAGGAGAAGCAAATTTTTCAGGGGAAAATTACTGATCCTATTAGCTGTCTAAGTAGAAATGTCAAACAGAGAATTGATTGTGTGAGTCTGGACTTGCAGAGAGAAGTCAGGACAAGAATTGCAGGTTTGGAAACCTCCATACGTGGATGGTATTTTAATCAGGAGATTGGTGGCATCACCCAGGCAGAGTGTAGATGGAGAAGAGAAGAACCCAGGATTGAGTCCTGGGTCCTTTAAAGTGGGGAGATTAAGCAGAAAACAGAGAATCTGAAAAGGAGACTGAAGAGGAACAGCCAGTGAGGCAGGCGGAACATCAGCAAGTGAGAGTTCATGGTAGCCAAGAGGGCTTCCCTGGTGGCGCAGTGGTTGAGAGTCCGCCTGCCGATGCAGGGGACACGGGTTCGTGCCCCGGTCCGGGAAGATCCCATAGGCCGCGGAGCGGCTGGGCCCGTGAGCCGTGGCCGCTGGGCCTGCGCGTCCGGAGCCTGTGCTCCGCAACGGGAGAGGCCACAGCAGTGAGAGGCCCGTGTACCGCAAAACAAACAAACAAAAAACCAACACATAGTAGCCAAGAGAAGACAGTGTTTCAGGGAGGACATAGGCCAGCTAAAACATCAAGTACAATGAGGACTAAAGTCACCATTGGATTTGGCAACAAGGAGATCATTGAACCTCATTGCAGACATTGTGAACATGGGAGGCATGCCAATTTGGGAGCCAAATAGGATTTGGTTTGGACTGTATTTCCACCACTTACCAGCTGGGTGACCTTGGACAGGTCACGTAACCTGTCTATAAATTTAGATAATGACATTCACCGTGTAGGATTGTTGTAAGTATAAGTGAGATAAACTATATGAAATTGCACAGCACTTAATAGGCACTCAATACATATTGATTCCCATTTTTTAGGCAGCTGTGGAAAGGCAGGGAACTTGGGACAGCCCCAGGGAAGAGGTCTTGGTGTCCTCAGGATCTGTTTTGGAAGCCTCATTAGTGCTTGTTTTCAAAGAAAAGAAAAGGGTTATTGATCCAGAGGCCTGAGAGTTGAGGCAGCTAACTCTGTCCAAGAAGGAAATGAGGGCAGGGTTTTGGGCCCCATGTTTGGCCTCAGGCATCCTTACTAATAAACTCCTAGGTCATAAGGTTTCCTACTAGCTGGTCACCATCCTCACTCCTAGTAGGTACTGGGCTGAGCAGGACAGATTGAGGCTGAAGGTGACTGTGTCTAAATCCTTGAACAGTGTGTTCTGAGCAAACTTGGTGCTTAGGGTAATGCCCCTGTGACTTGGATGAGTTTCCAGGACTCGTGAGAAGTCCCAGACCCTGTGGTAAGAAGACCATGGTTCCCCCAGTCTTTGCATGGAGAAAAGTGGATCAAACAGAGCAGGGGAGCCCATTTCAGAGTCACATTTGTGCTCTCTTCCTGTACAAATGTAGCTGGGACCATGGGGTAGAAGGAGGTCAAAACAAGGGGTCACTGCCCGCGGGGCTGTGAGCAGTTGTTGGATTTAGTCCTTATCCCAAATGGTCAGGTCTGGAGACATCCAGTTCTCAGTCCCCCAGGAGTTACTGGAAATGCCAGGGTTTAAGTGGGGAAACTGCTGAGAGAGATAAATGAGACTGAGCGCCTGGGACAGGGAGGGCAGGTACGGGACACATGTGGCCACCTCGACCCCCTTGGTGCAGGGCAGACACAGCTAATCCATCACAGCTCGTTTCCACTCAACCTAAACTCAGTCTCTGAGCCTAACCCAAACCATCCTCAACACAGAGCTCCATGCAGCCACTAGCAATAATTGAGCCTTGGCTTTTAAGGCAGACTTAGCAAATTTTTTTTTTTTTTTTGCTAGGCCAGTTTTACTAATCTCTGTAACTAGTACTCAAATAACTTTTTACAGCCTGAGAAGAGGAGTGCTCTGCAACATTTTAATAGTATCATGTAGCACTTGGCCATCATCTTCAATCCTCCATTACATGAAACTTATTTTAAGAGGTGATGGGGGTTTGGAATTGAACTTTCATGGACCTCTAGAGCACTTCTTTGCAAACTTTATCATCTTAGTAAAGGCAGAGTCTGATTTAGCTAGTCGAGGGTGGGACCTGAGAGTGTGCATTACTGACAAGCTCCCAGGTGCTACTGATGCAACTGAGCTGCAGTCCACACTTTGAGTAGCAAGGGAATGGACCACGTTAGGTGTTGACTCACAAGACAGGAGAGGAAAATTTCAGACAAACAGGAACCTAATAGGGCTCACAGTGTTCTAGAGACAAGTTGGCAAGATCCTGCAGCCACCTGGACAAGCAATCCAGGATGATGTAACTCTGCCATGGAGACTCATGTTATGAAATAGGGGAGTAGCTTGAAGAGAATTTACACTCCCGGCTCCCATTGCCTTGCGTGCAAGTTGCTGTTCATGGGCAGGACAGGGTGATGGCTGCTGGGCCCCTTGCCTTGTCAGTTGGGAAGAGAGGCAGTGAGTGGGCTGCCAGAAGACTTCTTGGAGTTTGCTGGCATGAGGACAGGGTAAGAAGCAAACCACAGTATCCCAGGAGCAGAGATAGAGCCAGGGGGCTGTGCCCTTTACATTGGCAGCTCCAGCTTTCTCAGTCCCAGTGGTAGTTCTGGAACTGCAACCAACCAACCAACCAGAGATCTGTAACCCACTTCTTTGCCTTCTCACTCAGTTTCTGCAGAACCTGTCTGTTCAAGCAGCCTCCCTGCCGGAGGGGAGAAGTTGAGTGAAAGATGGTTTGTTTGCTGGCTCTTTCCATGTACATTTCCTACTGGGCACAACTCTGGCTAGATTCAAAGCATATTTAGATACGTGTCTGAAGGCTAAAGTTGTACCTGGTTACTAAAGGGGGCAGACAAGAATGTGGGGGAATAGCTACCACCACCCAACACGGACCTCCTTGATAACCTGCATCCCAGGAGACCAATATGAAGGCGTGATGGAAAGGGAGTTTGGATTTGAATCTCAGCTTCTCACGTAACACCTCTGTGACTTTAGACACGTTACTTGATTTGTCTGAACGTTGTTTTCCTCATTAGCCAAATATGATCTCCTTGCAGGGCTAAAATGGCAAAATTAAATGAGGCAATCGTTGTACAAGGTCTGAAGGCAAGACCTGACTTAGTCCCAGCACTCACCTATAGAGGCCTCCTTTCTGGCTCCACCTGGCACTTTCCCTCTTATGACGCAGTCCCTGCTGCCCACGTGGGCCAAGGGAGAGCTGGGCAAGGGAGCTGCTGACCCCACCCAACCTCTGCTGGACCAGCTGCCTCTTCCATCCCCGGCAGCACCCCACCCAGATAGAGTCAGCTAACAGGAAACACAGGTTTCTCCTGGACCGTAAAATGAAAATAGTAAGATCCACCTCCAGGCCGTGAGGGTTTAGTGAACCATTGGATTTGGAAATATTTAGTATGACCATACATCACAGTGTGTCCCAAACCGTTTCAGTTTATAGCTGATGTCCAAGTGTCCATTCTCAAGGGCTCCACTTTGGATGATGAAGTGTAAACACATAAATTGTAAGGGGCTGTGCAAATCCTAGGCAATGTATGTGTATTTGTGGTTAGAAGCTCTTGTTGCTAACAATAAATGAAGGCTGGAAACACAAGAGTTGCAATGGTTTTCTCTTTGCCTTCCATATTTTTTTAATTATTTTTTTTTTTTTTGGCCACACTGCACCACAGGTGGGATCTTGGTTCCCCGACCAGGGATGGGACTGTGCCCCCTGCAGTAGGCGCTTTTTCCTACCCTTGTCTTTTTGGGGACAAGAGGAAATCCGGGGAGTTTTGATGATTGGAGGGAGCCTTGGGATCTGGAAAATCCCCCTGACCCGAAGAATACACTCCCGGGATCCCCTCCACCCATGCCCCCCATCAGATACCCCGCTCCCTTTCAACCCTTCCAACCCCCAGGCCACTGACTCACTCCCATCCAGGCCTAGACCTGTGCTCACCCAGTGAGCTGTGCTCACCTACCTGTGCTCACCTACTCCCCCTTGCCTGTGAGGATGGCAAAGACTTCCCTGAGAATATGAAGCCCACGTGGGCCTCTGGAGTTGCTCAAGCATCTGTCTTCCTTCTCCCTGTCTCCTTCTCCTCTTTTTTTGCCTCTTATGGAAGCTATACTGAGATTAAGCAATGCTCAGGGGTAACTGGGTCACGTCAGCTGTGTGGGGGGAGGAGGAGACAGTGGGACCGCTCAGGTCACCGTGTATCAGACAGCAGCCGACGCCTCCTTAACCGAGCAGGAAAATCGGGAACCTCCGTTCGCTGACTGCTCAACTACCCATCACTTACTGCATCAAGCTCAGCTCCACTCAGAAAGCCAGGTAGCCTTCACCACTATGTCCCCCCATACCCCAGTCTTCAGCCACATGGAACTTTTCAGTGTCCCCTGGACTTACCAACTCTTCAGGCCTCTGTGCGTTGACCCACGCTCTTCCTTTTCCTCACAGTGAAAGGAGCTCTCCCTCTTTATTGCTCTGAAAACTCTCTACATCTGCTTCTCTGAGAAGGTTTCCCCAGGCAGAGTTAGTTTCTTTCTCCTCTCTCCGCCCAGAGCACAGCACTTGCACTGCCATTAATGCTTCACAGATCTGCCAACCCATCTTTGTATTTTCAGAGCCCATCACAGTACTGGGTTCATGTGAGCCGCTTAGTAAATGCATGTCCAGTGGATGAATGAATGAATGAATGAGTAATGGTAAGAGGGTTCGCTGTGGGGTCAAGTTACCTTGACTGGTACCAGCAACCATTGTGTGCTCTTGACCAAGTCACTTAACCTCTCCTAACCTCAGATGCCTCACCAATAAGATGGTAATAATTACACCCACACTACCTACCTTGTAGGGCTGCGGTGAGGACCCAATGACATAATTTATGGGAAAGCACCTTATAAGCTAAAAAGGGAGATACATGCACCCCAATACCACGAAGTTTACTAGACTGATTGGGTTTCAGAACCCTCACTCCTGAGCGAGGTGAATACTGGAAAAAGAGGCTCTCTGAACTCTCCAAGAAACTGTCAGCAGAAGCAGCTTTCAGTGCAAGCACAAAGACACATATATGTGCTTATATGGAAATGTGTTTTTAACAAATATAACATGAGAATGGAATTCTTTCTTCCCCACATCAAGCCTTGATAGCTAATTAATTCCACCTGGAGGAGGGAGCCAGCCATTGGGCAAAGAGAAGTCCTCCTTCCATGTTTGGGAAGGAATCTACGGTAGCTATCTCATGGGCATCTGGAGAAAGGCAACGGATAAACCAAGTCATTGGTTTTGAAGGATCTCAAAGATTACTTAGTCTGACCTCATCATTTATAGGCAACCCAGAAAGGGAACATGTTTAGCTCGGGAAACTGAGAAATGGCAGAACTGGGCATGACCTCCTCTCTTTCCACTGCTCTTTCTCCTACGTAGCCAATTTTCCTGATCCCAGACTGTGATGGCATCTCTTAGCTAGAGTCTGTTGATAGTCGTTAGAACAACCTGTGGACAAATTAATTATCCAAGGAAATACTCCTTATAGCAGGCTTTATTCTCCTCTCAGCAAATATCGTGCCCAAATGAGTGCTTTCAAGCTGATGACCCTTGGCACCTTCTTGCCTTCATAATAATTGCCTTATAAATTAATTCCTTATAAATTGCCTTGGACGCACTGAGTGCCTGGGTAGACGCTGAGCACTGTGCTGAACTTTGCAACAATGAGACTCAATGTCTAAACCTGCAATGAAGGACACTGCAGACTGGTCCCCAGGGGACCTGGATTCTGACTCCTTGATCCTGCCACCAACCAGCTGTGGCACCTTGACAGGGCACTTCCATCCTCTGAACCTCACTTTTCAAATCTGTGAAATAACGTTGAACTCCTTCCCGATTTCAGGGCTATAGGATGAACTGGGATTCTGGATGCCCCCCTGACAAGAACAAGAGGATGTTGCCCCCAGATTTATTTTCTTAACTCAGGTGCCACTCCTAACTCAGGCTCAGGCACACTGTGGGGTAGGGGCAGGGACTGCGTCTCTTACAATATTTGAGCAGTATTTTAGGCACGATAGCAGCTTCAGCTGGGAGCCGATTTAGGGAAGCCATTGTGCGTTCACCTCTTCTCTGTCATAACCTCCAGGATGCTGAGGGATAAAAACCCTTGGCCTTAGCCTCAGTCACCATTTTTGTTTGTTTGTTTAATGTTATTCCATCATTAATTCTTTCCCATTTGCCTGATGTTCTCGACTTCGTTGCTACCTTCTCCCCTGGCCATTCATCAACACCTGTGGTTTCAAATACCACCTAGATGCTGAGGCTTCTCAAACTATTCTCCTGGTCCAGGGAAGATCCGTGTACTCTTGCCCTCGGGCATCACCTCTAAGCTTTAGACATAAATTCAACACCTCCTGAGTGTCCCACGGTCCTGTCACATTCAGCATCTCCTCCCGGCCCCCTGACTCTTGCTTCCCTCCCAGTCTTCCTCGTCCCGGTAACGATGCCACATTCAACCACTTGACCAAACAGAACACAGGAAATCATCCTCTTTTTTTGAGGATGGCATGCGGGGTCTTAGTTCCCCGACCAGGGATTGAACCTGCGCCCCCTGCAGTGGAAGCACAGAGTCTTAACCACTGGACCGCCAGGGAAGTCCTTGGAAATCATCCTTGATGCCTCTCCTGTCCTGCCTATCCTAGTCGTCTCCTTCTTTAACCTAGATCCTGTCCTTCCTTTCCTGTTTCTACCACTTTTGCCCTGGCTCCTGCCTTATCATCCCTCCCCATGACCACTGTATCAGCCTTTAACCTACCTTCCCTGCTTCCTCCAATCTGTCCAGACTGGAGTCTGGACAGTGGTTCTCATCCTTGATGCAACTGAGATCATCTGGGAAGCTTTCACCCACTGATGCCTTGGTGGCACCCCCAGGGACTCTAATGTAATTGCTCTGGGGTGTGGTCCAGTATGGAGAGTCTCAAATGTTCCTCAGCTGATTCTAATTTAAAGTCAAGGTGGAGGGCTACTGTGCTAAAATAATCTTCTGACACTACTTGCAAGGTAAAGTCTAAACTCTGTAACTGGCGTTACCTAACCATTCCCAAATAGGACACAGCCTCCCTCATCTGTTAGCTTCGCAGGTGAGTCCAATATATGGGCAAGGATGAGGCCACTTCTCTTAGCTGTAGCGTGGATGATGCGGAGAGGCAGCAAGGCTGATACAGTGGTCCAGGTGAGAGATGATGGACAAAAAGAAGGGCAGATACAATGGAAGTGGTGAGTTCCACTGACTCTTTTGTACTCCCTCAAGCCCAGACGTATAATTAGTAAAAATGTTCTTGGACACAGAATCGGATATCTCTTCTCCCATTTCCACCTCACTGTACTGTACAACCGTACAGCAAGAGTGAGTTTGATTGAGCAAGCATAATACCTCAGCTGTTCTAGTGAAAGGGAGAGTAGGAAAGGACAGCCTGATACCAGAGGGGCCCCTGGAAAACTATCACACATGCACATTAAGTCCCAAAGATGGTAAAAAACAGTTCTTTACTTTCCCTTCAAGTAGCCTCCTGCCCTTCTAAACCCACCTAAGCTAGACATCGAGGTTGTCTTTCTCTTTCTGCTTGCCCGTCTTTCCTTTACATCAAACAGTCCTCTTGGTTTTTTATTTGTTTGTTTGTTTTAACATCTTTGCCTTCCCCCCAGGGTTCTGCTCCTCTTTCTCTTGGCTCTGATCTATGCTTAACCAATTGTGTACATCTGGTTTCTCCTTGACTGAGCTGATGGGAGGTGAGGTTTAGGGACTCTTGGAACACAGGTCTGTATGACTCCAGAGTCCATGTTCTTTCCATTGTACCAAGCACGCTTTACTAACTTTTGTTTTCTGGTAAATCAAGGCTTTTCCAAGAGCAATCTAACTTGAACGGTATGAGGTGAAAAGTAGATGTGACCTAAGGAGTGAACACTTCCAAAGCCTTGTGTTTTCCAGATCAACACCTTGCGGTGAGGGATCACAGTTCTCATGGGATTTCTTAGAGGAACATTCTTTAGAGTCAGCATGCGTGAGTAGGAAGTTCAGGGTTAGGAATCAGTACAACGGCAAGAGTCCTGAATAACAGGCCAGGTCAGCTTGAGAAAGTCACTTACCCTCTTTGAGCCTTGTTTTTCTTGTCAGTAACTGAGGATAATATATTTGCTTTTGTTCAGTTTACTGTGAAGATCCTATGAAAGAATGCCCGGGGAGGTGCTTTTTAAACTGTGCAGAACTCTGTTGTTGTTGGGGTTTTTTTTGCGGTACGCGGGCCTCTCACTGTTGTGGCCTCTCCCGTTGCGGAGCAACAGGCTCCGGACGCGCAGGCTCAGCGGCCATGGCTCACGGGCCCAGCCGCTCCGCGGCATGTGGGATTTTCCCAGACCGGGGCACGAACCCGTGTCCTCTGCATCGGCAGGCGGACTCTCAACCACTGCGCCACCAGGGAAGCCCAGCTGTGCAGAACTCTGAATGCATAAAGCATTGCTATTCTACCTGCAAATACGAACACTTGATGCCTGGAAGTGAACGATGAGATAGAGACGTTAATTTGAAATGCCAAAACTGACCAGGCATTGGATTCATCACGTAGTTCGTATGGTTTTCTAATAAGGGATCATAATTTGTCTTGGGACATCCAAGAACTCTTGTAAAACAGTGCTGTACAGGATGTAACATATTGAAGATTAAGATGTATGGGCATGATACCCAGATTTACAACATACTGGCTGTTTTGCAATTTGAAAATCTAAAACCAGATTTTGGAAAGAAATAATTCTCTTCCAGCCAAGCAGCACAGCCAAAGACAGAATCTGAGGGAGAAGGTCCAATGGGTGCTTCTAGAGTCCAATCTGGGTTGACAAACCCAAATGTCCACAGGGTGAGGCAGTAGTGGGGGCGGACTGGGCTTCTGAAGGACCGTTACAGGAGGCAACAGCTACTCAATATCTATCCATTGTGGCCACGTAGGAATTGGGCTGCACGCACCAGATTTTCTGATTTTTTCAAGAGAAGCAGGGAATATAGGTTTTTGTTTGTGAATATATATGAAATTTCCATTTTTAAATGTTGGCAGTGGAACAAATTTAAAACATGTGGGCCAAACCAAACAGATGTGCTGATTGGATTTGGCCCTCAGGCCACCCACCTGTAACTTCTGATCTGGGCCAACTG
The DNA here is from genome assembly GCF_059928025.1 of Delphinapterus leucas. NCBI lineage: Eukaryota > Metazoa > Chordata > Mammalia > Artiodactyla > Monodontidae > Delphinapterus > Delphinapterus leucas. The sequence continues at coordinate 99,424,911 of NC_143134.1, forward strand.
GCTACCCATTAGAACTACCTGGGGGAGGTTTTAGAAATCTCAATACTCAGGCCTTACCCTGAACCAATTAAATCAGCATTTCTGAGGGTGAGACTCAGGCATGTATCTAAACTAAAGCTGACCAGGTGATTCTAGTGTTTAGCCAAGTTTAAGAACCAGTGCTTAAGAGCCTTCTTAAGATCTAGTCCTCACTGTAAAAACTATAGGGCTGACAAAAGAAATTGAAGAAGACACAAATAAATGGAAAGATACCTCCTGTTCATGGACTAGAATAATTAATGTTGTTAAGATGTCCATACCACCCAAATCTATAGATTCAACGCAATCCCTATCAAAATTCCAACGACATTTTTCACAGAAATAGAACAAACAATCCTAAAATTAGTATGGAACTACAAAAGACCCTGAATAGCAAAAGCAATCTTGAGAAAGAAGAACAAAGCTGGAGGCATCATACTTCCTGATATCAAACTATACTATAAAGCTATTGGAATCAAAATATTATGGTACTGGCTTAAAAATAGACACACAGACCAATGGAACAGAATCAAGAGCCCAGAAGTAAACCCACACATATACAGTCAACTAAGGTTCAACAGGGGGACCAAGAATATTCAATAAGGAAAGGATAGTCTCTTCAATAAATAATGTTGGCAGAGCTCTATATCCACACGTAAAAGAATGAAACTAGACCCCTATCTTACATCATTTACCAAAATTAACTCAAAATGGGTTAAAGACTTAAAATACAAGACCTAAAACCATAAAACTCCCAGAAGAAAACGTATGTCAAAAGTTCTTTGACATGGGTCTCGGCAGTAATTTTTTGGATACGACAACAAAAGCAGAAGCAGCAAAAGCAAAAATAAACAACGGGAACTACAGCAAACAGCAAAAAACAGTCAACAAAATGAAAAGATAACCTATGGGAAGGGAGAATGTATTTACAAATCAAATATCTGATAAGGGGTTAACATCCAAAATTTGTAAGGAACTCGTATAATTCAATAGCAGAAAAAGCAAATAACCTAATTTAAAAATGGGCAAAGGACCCGAATAGACATTTTTTCCAAAGAAGATATGCAAATGGCCAAATGGTACATGAAAAGCCGCACAACATCACTAATCATCAGGGAAATGCAGATCAAAACCACGGTGAGATACCACCTCACACCTGTTAGAATGCCTCCGATCAAAAAGACAAGAGCTAACAAATGCTGGCGAGGATGTGGAGGATGTACACCGTTGGTAGGGATGTAAATGGACACAGCCACAATGGAAAACAGTATGGAGCCTGCGTGTCCGGAGCCTGTGCTCCACAACGGGAGAGGCCACAACAGTGAGAGGCCCGCATACCGCAAAAAAAAAAAAAAAAAAAAAAAAAATGAAGGAAATCTTCCCATTTGCAACAGTGTGGACTTTGAGGGCATTATGCTAAGTGAAATAATTCAGACAGGGAAAGAAAAATATTATATGATCTCATTTATATATGCAGTCTTAAAAAACCGAACTCGGGCTTCCCTGGTGGCGCAGTGGTTGAGAGTCCGCCTGCCGATGCAGGGGACACGGGTTCGTGCCCCGGTCCGGGAGGATCCCCCATGCCGCGGAGCGGCTGGGCCCGTGAGCCATGGCTGCTGAGCCTGCGTGTCCGGACCCTCTGCTCCACAACGGGAGAGGCCACAACAGTGAGAGGCCCGCATACCGCCAAAAACAAAACCCAAATTCATAGAGACAGGGAGTAGATTGGTGGTTTCTAGGGGCGGGGGGGTGGTGGGGGAAATTGGTGAAAGTGGTCAAAATGTGCAAACTTCCAGTTATAAGAAGAATAAATTATGGGGTCTATTATATAGCATGGTGACTATAGTTAACAATACTGTATTGTATACTTGGAAGTTTCTAAGAGAGCAGACCTTAAAAGTTCTCACTCCCTCAAAAAAAAAAAAAAAGGTAACTATGTGGATGTGTTAACTAATCTTATTATGGTAATCATTTCACAATATATACATATATCAAATCATCACATCAAGAGGGAGAGGGCCAAGATAGCATTATGCTAAGTGAAATAAGTCAGGCAGAGAAAGACAAATGTGTGATTTTACTTATATGTGGAATAGATACAGAACAAATAGGTAGTCACTAGAGAGGAGAGGGGTATAATATGTAATAATAGGTGAGGGAGATTAAGAGGTATAACTTTCTAGTCATGAAATAAATGAATCATGGGGATGAAATCTACAGCATGGGGAATATAGTCAATAATATTGTAATAACTTTGTATGGTGATAGATTATAACTAGATTTATGGTGGTGATCATTTTGTAATGTATAGAAATATCAAATCCCTACGTTATGCACTTGGAACTAACATGGTGCTGTAGGTCAATTATACATCAATGAAAATTTTTAAATAAATAAAAATAGAAAATAATCACATCAAATTTTTTAAATGAACTTGACTAATTCTTGGGGTGCACGTGTGGGTGGTAACACTAAAAAAATACATCATGTCTTCTGCTGGGAGGCTGTTGACTGACTCGTGCCTGCACTGTACCTCCTGGTAACTTTCTCTGCCACCTGGAAGGCTGTTCTTTTACACTAGCGTGTGACAAGTCTCTTTGCCACCAGTAGGTTACATAATCCTGTGGCAGCCATGTGCTCTCCAAAGATACTTGAATCTCAGCCTTGAAGGGGGGAATGGTGGGTGGGAAGAGGAGTCCCTCTGAGTTCTGATTCTTTCCTTGTCCACTGTCTCTCAACTTTAGAGGTAGTAATTGCTCTCTGCTTTTGCTACTTTGGTATTCTTTAGAGTCCTCTTTTATCCCTTTTAATAATTAACTATATTTTACTAGTTAAAAGTCCTTTAAAATTATATAGATATCTCAAGTAGTCAAATCCATAGAGACAGAATATAGCATAGTGATTACCAGGGGCTGGGAGGGGAGAAGAAAGGGGAGTGATTGATTGATGGGTAGGTTTCCATTTGGGAAGATGAAAACATTCTGGAGATGGATGGTGGTGATGGTTACACAACAATGTGAATGTACTTAGTGCCACTGAACTGTACACTTAAAGATGGTTAAAATGGCAAAGTTGAGGTTATATATAATTTACCACAATTTTTTTAAAGTTCTTTATATTAAATTTCGAAGTTATAGATGTGGCTTGTCTCCTGGTCAGACCTTGGCTGATACACAAGGCCTTTTGCAGCAGCCTCCTCAATGGCCTGTCCTCCTTCTGGCCTCTCACATTAATGCATCTTTCACCCCTGCAACAAGGTCCATGTCCCTAGGTGGAGCTCTTTTGAATTCATCTCTGTTCTAGGGCAATTGTAGCTAAACAGTTTTAGTCTTGCTTCCCTATCTAATCAATTAGAAATGCTGTGTAGCCTCAGGGGAAAAGAGTACATGATTGATTAGTAATGTCTGTTGTGAGCACAGGATGCGAAATGGCAGCAAGCACAAAGCAGATTTGACGTTTTTGTTCTAGGTGCTTGGCTGAACTGATTGATTATGATTTCTTTGGAATGTATGCACAATTCAAAGTAGAATTTCAGGATCAGGAAAGACAGAAAATTTTTTCCCAAAGAAAATGTACCTTCTTTATTCTTCTATGAATCTTTTGACAAGTTCACATTCCTAATTGGTAATGGGAAAATTACATAGGCTCAGTCCTATCCATCAGTTTTTTTCTAATCCAGTTGTACCTGTATAGATTTAGTTGTACAAAGAAATACCTTAGCTATTTTAAGTAAAAAGCAGTATGTGCAGAAGAAATAATTGATATTTCAATTTCAAATAATTGATAGGATTGAAAGGCAGACTCTGGGCTGAAGTGGTTCCCAGAGCACCACCACAGAACTGGGCTTCCAGGGGAGCTGCTACCTCTGTCACAACCAAGAAGGTAGATAAACGTCCATTCAACTTCAAGAACACCATCTCGAGCACCGTTCACAGTTCCAATGCTCCCTCTTTGTGTGTTCTCTCTCTTTGCTCCTCCCATCTGATTCTGTGCCCTGGAGGGCCTTCTTCCCATCCTTTGCCTAACAGTGGGGACAGTGGGGAAGCAGGAGAGTCTGCCCATATGAGTGATGACCTGTGGAAGGAAAGAAGGTATTGCTGGCTGGTCTGCTCCCATTTTCATTGTCATCACTCTATCCTGACCCAGGTGATGATGTTGTAGGGCTCAGTCATGGCTGGTGCCTTAGGGGTGAGGACAGGCGTGAGTCCTTAGTCTTCATCTGGTTCAATCCATGATCACAGGACTTTGCTGATGAAATGGCCTTGGCATAGGTAGTGAGTGTGGTTTTCTCAATCAGTGCTCACTATCAGAACACTCACATGTGTCAGGGCACTCCCATATAAGCAGCTGCTTTGATCCCACCCACGGTTTGCAGCCTGCCCCATTCCCAGTGTGTGTCCCATAGTCCGGCATTACATGACTTCTGATCCTCCAGTAACCAGTGTTCCCACATGTGCACTGGATCCTCCTTTACCTCAGTAAGAACCAAGTGGGACTGAGAGGTGGGCATCCATCCTAAGCCCACTTCACCAGCACAGGGGCCTCACAAGTCTCCAGAGAGGCAGAGGAGCCCATGTACTTTTGCACAAGTACATCCCCAAACTTCAGGGATCCCCTGGGAGAAGGGAGACAGGAATACATAAGTACCCAAAGGCTTTAGTCACTACAGACTGCATTTCTCATATAAGACTGAGAGGAAACATACACATCAACCACTGCCAAGGTCACATAAAGAGACAATGGAATTGACATGCCTCCTATAACCTGTGTTGCTGATAATCTTGCTGAAAGGATTAAACCCGATCCCATGTCTGGATTCAGAAATTTCCAGGAAATACAAAGGATAGAAAAACATGAAGAACTACACCAAGAGTGTGCAATCAGCAAAACTCTGGAAGCTCTATGGGTCAGAAAGCCTGGGTTCATCAAGTGAGAAGTTGTAATAAAATGGACGAGATGGAGGAGAAACATATAGATTCAAAAACATTTAAGAGGGCTTCCCTGGTGGCGCAGTGGTTGAGAGTCCGCCTGCCAATACAGGGGACACGGGTTTGTGCCCCGGTCCAGGAAGATCCCACATGCCGCAGAGCGGCTGGGCCCGTGAGCCATGGCCGCTGAGCCTGTGCGTCCGGAGCCTGTGTTCCGCAACGGGAGAGGCCGCAACAGTGAGAGGCCCGCGTACCAGAATAAAAAAACAAAAAAACAACATTTAAGAGACACATCCCTTTTTTCAAATGGTCTAGCTAAACTAAATCTTGGGAGGCACATGTGGGTGGTAACACTGTTTTAAAAAATACCTGGGGGTGATATAAACAATGCACAAATTTTTTTATGGGGAGAGGAAGGAGATTGCAACAAAGTTCTTCTTTCCTTGACTCAGACAGGGATCCTTTTATTATAATTAATTAGACAATAATTTGATTTGTGTGGTTCCCTGTATTTGTGTTTTATGTTACAATAAAAATATTAAAAAAAAGAAAAAGCCAGAAAGCAGAGAGGGAACTGGACCAGACCGGGAGTCATGGGTTGGAAAGCCATCCATCACGGTCTCTGAAAAAGCGCCTCAGCTGCTCTGAGCCTCCGCTCCTCAACCCGATGGTAATGGACCAGTGGGATAGCTCCCAAAGTCCTAATCCATTTATATTCTGTGGATTCTGTACCTTTTGGTAGGTTGATCCTGTGAATTGCCGCAGTTTTCAAGCTGATATGACCCTAGATTATTGCTAAAGTTCAGAAAGTATTTTGTAAACAAATACCTATAATCTGGGAAAAAACACATTCAATATGGCAGACACTGCTAGGCACCTACCCAATATCCATCTAGTCTCCCAGTTTCCTTACTAACAAAACCCTAATTATTAGGAGTAGGTAGCAACATGCTCAGCTGAAACAAACTCAATTTCCCAGGTACTTATGCACAAAGCATGGCCAGTGAGGCCAGTGAGTGGGACTTCCAGGGAAATCTATTGTTTATTTTCCTGATAAAAACAACAGGCTCAACTGGCTTATGCTTTTAGCCTTTTGATCCTCCTCCACTTCCTGCCTGAAACTAGGATGAGGGCCTGGAGGTGCTACAGCTGTCTTTGAGCCTGAGAAAGAGGGCTGGGTGCTAGGTATGACAGAGCAGGAAGATGGGAGAAGCCTGAGTTCCTGATGGCATCACGGACTCACTGCTCCATCTTGGGCTGCTGCTTCCAGATTTCCTAATATGCTAAGAACATGAGACCTCTTGGTTGTTAAACCTCTGTGGTTATATTTCTGTTACCTGCAGCCAAATACTCTCCCCCCAGATTGGATGCCTCTGTGTGCAGAAGTAGAATGCTCTAAAAATGAAGGCAGGGATTTCCCTGAAAACTAGAAATTAACATCGTGATTGTTACCGTTATAATGCAAGGGCAAATAAAATTGTAACCATGTATAGTGATGGATGTTATCTAGACTTATTGTGGCGATCACGTCACAATGTAAGCAAATATCAAATCATTCTGTTGTACACCTGAAACTAATATGGCAAATATATCTAAATTTTTTTAAAAAGGAAAAAAATTATTTAAAAGGGAAAAAGAAAAAAAAAATTGTAACTACACTGCAAGGGCATTTGAGAGCCAATTTTGAGACTATCTTTGCTCTGGCCCAGAAGTAGAAATGGCACCAGTGTAGGGTTAGGGTTAGGTTTAGGCTCTCCTGGTTTTGCTGACTGATGATGTGGAGCAAATGTTTGAGGATAGCAGAGATGGAGGCATGTGAGTCTGAGGCTTTCAAAAGAGTTCATTGGGAACATGCAAAAATGAATGTAGAAGAGCTTTGTAAGCAACAGAGCACTGTGCACTTGGATGGCTGGTTGTCATTGTTTTAAACTCTTTCCTACATGGTAAAAATAAAATAGAGAACCATGGTGGGAAAAGCACTGAATTCTGAGCCAGAAGGACCAGTGTTGGAGGCCTGGCCCCACCACCTCCTGGCCGTGTGACCTTGGACAAGTCACTTAGCTCTGAGTCTCATTTTCTTCATCAGCAAAATGAGCTTAATGCTAGCCTGGAAGGATTGTTGGGAGGCCTGGATTTGATGTTGTCTGTGAAGTGCCAGCACAGCCTGTGTGGCACTTAGTAGGCGCTCTACAAATGTAGGCCCTTGTCTCTTCTTCTCACACCCTGTAAGGTCTCATTAAGTAACTCTTCAATTTAAATCTAAATGGTGATCTCAAGACTGATGAGAATTTTAATTGTCCTCTGTTCCAGCCCACATCTAAGCCAGAATCTTGGCTGCAATATCCCTTCAGGTGGATTGCCAGCCTCTCTCTGTCCACTCTCGGGAGGGGATACTCATTATGCCCAAAGCACCTCTTCAAGCTCTAGACAGCTCTGCCTGTTACCATGTTTTCTTCTGGGCCGAGTTGAAATCTGCTCCTCAGAGCCTCCTCCCAGAAGCCAGTCTGTAGCATTTTCTGAACTGCTTGAGCGCTGTCTCCCTGACTTCTGAGCCCTTTGCAGAGCTCTGCCCCCCAGCCCACTCTGTCTCCGGCTCCCTGGAGGAGAGCTGCTCTCTGCCGAGGTTACGGCACCAGGTGATCCATCCCCACTGCTCAAAATTGGGTCCAGAGAAGCCATTCCACACGGACCTACCCCCTAGGAGTCCGATGCCCACAGACAGCTGAATCTGGTCTGCAAATGTGGGTGGTTGTTCTTTTGTTTTCTTTTTGCCCTCACAGTGTTTTCTAAAAAATGGAATTAGTAGGGACGTCCCTGGAGGTCCAGTGGTTAGGACTAGGCGCTTTCACTGCCGAGGGCCTGGGTTCAATCCCTGGTTGGGGAACTAAGATCCCACAAGCCGCACAGCTCGGCCAAAAAATAAAAAATAATTTTAATGGAATTAATGCCAACATTTAGAAACCTGAAGATTTCACATTTAAAAAATCCAGGTTCTTCAAACGTATGGACACCAAGGGGGGAAAGTGGCAGGGGGTGAGATGAACCTGGGAGATTGGGATTGACACATATACACTAATATGTATAAAATAGATAACTAATAAGAACCTGCTGTATAAAAAATAAAATAAAATTTATATTATTAAAAAAAAATTCAGGTTCTTATGGAACATCTGGCAATACCAAGTCTTCATTCCTGTACTCCAAGAGTTGGCTAGAGATGAGTAGAGGCCACCCCAGACACAGGGGCATAGTGGTCTGCTGTTCACCATGTTCCCCATCTCTCCTGACTGTCTTACACTCACTGGCTCACCTCATTTATATTTAATACCTGGTCCCTATAGGTATTAGGATCTACCACCTGTGCTCTGTTCAGCAGGGCCTCCCTTGTACATAAACAGTTCATTTGCAGCCAAGATCAAGGTAACCACACCCCAACAGGCAACTTGAAAACTGCCTAGGAAATTCCTTCATAATTTTCGGATACCACCTTTAAATAGTCATCCTAAAGAAACACTTTCACACATGTTCTAAATAGCATAATTAAATATTTCATCACAGCATTGCTTATAATAATGAATATCTAGGAATAGCTTAAATGCCTGGCTACTGGAGAGTCACTAAGTCCACCACAGTATCTGCAGGTCACAGAGTGCTATGCAGCCATAAAATACAACAACAGTTAACGAGAAGTCAAATATGTTCAGACTTGGAAAAATCTCTAGTATATATTCACTGAAAATAGTAAGTTACAAGGTAATATAAAAATATGATGCAATTTATGTTTAAAAACAACATATTTACAAATATATATATTTATGTAGATGGATAGAAAAGCTCTAGAAGGCAACACATCAAACTTATAGTAGTAGTTACTGCTGAAATGGGACTAGAATTGGGGACAATAGTCAGGAAAGACTTTGGCGTTACTAGTATTGTTTTAATTTTGTGTGTGTGTGTGTGAGTTTATTTATATATTATTTGGCTTGTTGAAATGCAATTAAAAAGACAATTTGCGGAGCAGAAGCAAGAAGAACTACAGTCCTGCAGCCTGTGGGACAAAAACCACATTCTCAGAAAGATAGACAAGATGAAAAGGCAGAAGGCTATGTACCAGTTGAAGTAACAAGATAAAACCCCAGAAAAACAACTAAATGAAGTGGAGATAGGCAACATTTCAGAAAAAGAATTCAGAAAAATGATAGTGAAGATGATCAAGGACCTTGGAAAAAGAATGGAGGCAAAGACTGAGAAGATGCAAGAAATGTTCAACAAAGACCTAGAAGAATTAAAGAACAAACAGAGATGAACAATACAATAACTGATATGAAAAATACACTAGAAGGAATCAATAGCAGAATAACTGAGGAAGAAGCAAGGATAAGTGACCTGGAAGACAGAATGGTGGAATTCACTGCTGTGGAACAGAATAAAGAAAAAAGAATGAAAAGAAATGAAGACAGCATAAGAGACCTCTGGGACAACATTAAACGCAACAGCGTTCCCATTATAGGGGTCCCAGAAGGAGAAGAGAGAGAGAAAGGACCCAAGAAAATATTTGAAGAGCATAGTCAAAAACTTCCCTAACATGGGAAAGGAAATAGCCACCCAAGTCCAGGAAGTGCAGAGAGTCCCATACAGGATAAACCTGAGGAGAAACATGCTGAGACACATAGTAATCAAATTGGCAAAAATTAAAGACAAAGAAAAATTATTGAAAGCAGCAAGGGAAAAATGAAAATAACATACAAGGGAACTCCCATAAGGTTAACAGCTGATTTCTCAGCAGAAACTCTACTAGCCAGAAGGGAGTGGCATGATATACTTAAAGTGATGAAAGGGAAGAACTTACAACCAAGATTACTGTACCTGACAAGGACCTCGTTCAGATTTGTGGAGAAATCAAAAGCTTTACAGACAAGCAAAAGCTAAGAAAATTTAGCACCACCAAACCAGCTCTACAACAAATGCTAAAGGAATTTTTCTAAGTGGGAAACACAAGAGAGGAAAAGGACCTACAAAAACAAACCCAAAACGATTAAGATAATGATAATAGGAACATACACATTGGTAATTACCTTACACGTGAATGGATTCAATGCTCCAACCGAAAGACACAGGCTCACTGCACGGATACAGAAACGAGACCCATATATATGCTGTCTACAAGAGACCCACTGCAGATCTAGGGACATATACAGACTGAAAGTGAGGGGATGGAAAAAGGTATTCCATGCAAATGGAAATAAAAAGAAAGCTGGAGTAGCAATACTCATATCAGATAAAATAGACTTTAAAATAAAGAATGTTACAAGAGACAAGGAAGGACACTACGTAATGATCAAGAGATCAATCCAAGAAGAAGATATAACAATTATAACTATATATGCACCCAACATAGGAGCACCTCAATACATAAGGCAACTGCTAACAGCTATAAAAGGGGAAATTGACAGTAACACAATAATAGTGGGGGACTATAACACCTCACTTACACCAATGGACAGATCATCCAAACAGAAAATTAATAAGGAAACACAAGCTTTAAATGACACAATAGACCAGATAGATTTAACTGATATTTATAGGGCATTCCATCGGAAAACAGCAGATTACACTTTCTTCTCTGGTGCACATGGAACATTCTCCAGGATAGATCACATCGTGGGTCACAAATCAAGCCTCAGTAAATTTAAGAAAATTGCAGTCATATCAAGCATCTTTTCTGACCACAACACTATGAGATTAGAAATCAATTACAGGGAAACAAATGTAAAAAACACAAACACATGAAGGCTAAACAATACATTACTAAATAACCAAGAGATGACTGAAGAAATCAAAGAGGGAATCAAAAAATACCTAGAGACAAATGACAATGAAAACACGACAATCCAAAACCTATGGGATGCGGCAAAAGCAGTTCTAAGAGGGAAGTTTATAGCTATACAAGCCTACCTCAAGAAACAAGAAAAATCTCAAACAATCTAACCTTACACCTAAAGGAACTAGAGAAAGAAGAACAAACAAAATGCAAAGTTAGCAGAAGGAAAGAAATCATAAAGATCAGAGCAGAAATAAATGAAATAGAAACAAAGAAAACAATAGCAAAGGTCAATAAAACTAAAAGCTGGTTCTTTGAGAAGATAAACAAAATTGATAAACCATTAGCCAGACTCATCAAGAAAAAGAGGGAGAGGACTTAAATCAATAAAATTAGAAATGAAAAAGGAGAAGTTACAACAGACACCACAGAAATACAAAGCATCCTAAGAGACTACTACAAGCAACTCTATGCCAATAAAATGGACAACCTGGAAGAAATGGACAAATCCTTAGAAGGGGATAACCTTCCAAGACTGAACCAGGAAGAAGTAGAAAATATGAACAGGCCAATCACAAGTAATGAAATTGAAACTGTGATTAAAAATCTTCCAACAAACAAAAGTCCAGGGCCAAAAGGCTTCACAGGTGAATTCTATCAAACATTTAGAGAAGAGCTAACACCCATGCTTCTCAAACTCTTCCAAAAAACTGCAGAGGAAGGAACACTCCCAAACTCATTGTACGAGGCCACCATCACCCTGATACCAAACCCAGACAAAGATACTACACAAAAAGAAAATTACAGACCAATATCACTGATGAATATAGATGCAAAAATCCTCATCAAAATACTAGCAAACAGAATTGAACAACACATTAAAAGGATCATACACGATGTTCAGGTGGGATTTATCCCAGGGATGCAAGGATTCCTCAGTATATGCAAATCAATCAATGTGAGACACCATATTAACAATTTGAAGAATAAAAACCATATGATCATCTCAATAGATGCAGAAAAAGCTTTTGACAAAATTCAACACCCATTTATGATAAAAACTCTCCAGAAAGTGGGCACAGAGGCAACCTACCTCAACATAATGGCCATATGTTGACACACCCACAGCAAACATCATTCTCAATGGTGAAAAACTGAGAGCATTTCCTCTAAGATCAGGAGCAAGACAAGGATGTCCACTATTGCCACTATTATTCAAGACAGTATTGGAAGTCCTAGCCACAGCAATCAGAGAAGAGAAAGAAATAAAAGGAAAACAAATTGGAAGAGAAGAAGTAAAACTGTCCCTGTTTGCAGATGACATGATACTATACATAGATAATTCCTAAAAACTACTAGAAAACTAGTAGCCACCAGAAAACTACTAACAACCAGAAAACTGTCCCTGTTTGCAAATGACATGATACTATACATAGAGAATACTAAAGATGCCACCAGAAAACTACTACAGCTATTCAGTGAATTTGGTAAAGTTGCAGGATACAAAATTAATGCACAGAAATCTCTTGCATTCCTATACACTAATGATGAAAAATCGGAAAGAGAAATTAGGAAACGCTCCAATTTACCATTGCAAAAAAAAGAATAAAATACCTAGGAATAAACCTACTGAGGGAGACAAAAGACCTGTATACAGAAAACTATAAGACACTGATGAAAGAAATTAAAGATGATACCAACAGATGGAGAGGTATACCATGTTCTTGGATTAGAAGAACTAATATTGTGAAAATGACTATACTACCCAAAGCAATCTACAGATTCAATGCAGTCCCTGTCAAATTACCAATGGCATTTTTATGGAACTAGAACAAAAAATCTTAAAATTTGTATGGAGACACAAAAGACCCTGAATAGCCAAAGCAGTCTTCAGGGAAAAAAACGGAGCTGGAGGAATCAGACTCCGTGACTTCAGACTATACTACAAAGCTACAGTAATCAAGACAATATGGTACTGGCACAAAAACAGAAATATAGATCAATGGAACAAGATAGAAAGCCCAGAGATAAACCCACACACCTATGGTCAACTAATCTATGACAAAGGAGGCAAGGATATACAATGGAGAAAAGACAGTCTCTTCAATAAGTGGTGCTGGGAAAACTGGACAGCTACATGTAAAAGAATGAAATTAGAACACTCCCTAACACCATACACAAAAATAAACTCAAAATGGATTAGAGACCTAAACGTAAGACTAGACACTATAAAAACTCTTAGAGGAAAACGTAGGAAGAACACTCTTTGACATAAATCACAGCAAGATCTTTTCTGATCCACCTCCTAGAGTAATGGAAATAAAAACAAAAATAAACAAATGGGACCTAATGAAACTTCAAAGCTTTTGCACAGCAAAGGAAACCATAAACAAGACAAAAAGACAACCCTCAGAATGGGAGAAAGTTTTTGCAAACGAATCAACGGACAAAGGATTAATCTCCAAAATATATAAATAGCTTATGCAGCTCAATATTAAAAAACAAACAACCCAATCAAAAAATGGGCAGAAGACCTAAATAGGCATTTCTCCAAAGAAGATATACAGACTGCCAACAAACACATGAAAGAATGCTCAACATCATTAATCATTAGAGAAATGCAAATCAAAACTACAATGAGATATCATCTCACACCAGTCAGAATGACCATCATCAAAAAATCTAGAAACAATGAATGCTGGAGAGGGTGTGGAGAAAAGGGAACACTCTTGCACTGCTGGTGGGAATGTGAGTTGGTACAGCCACTATGGAGAACAGTATGGAGGTTCCTTAAAAAACTACAAATAGAATCACCATATGACCCAGCAATCCCCCTACTGGGCATATACCCTGAGAAAACCATAATTCAAAAAGAGTCATGTACCAAAATGTTCATTGCAGCTCTATTTACAATAGCCCGGAGATGGAAACAACCTAAGTGTCCATCATCGGATGAATGGATAAAGAAGATGTGGCACATATATACAATGGAATATTACTCAGCCATAAAAAGGAACGAAATTGGGTCATTTGTAGAGACCTGGATAGATCTAGAGACTGTCATACAGAGTGAAGTAAGTCAGAAAGAGAAAAACAAATATCATATATTAATGCATATATGTGGAACCTAGAAAAATGGTACAGATGAACCGATTTGCAGGGCAGAAATTGAGACACAGATGTAGAGAACAAACGTATGGACACCAAGGGGGGAAAGCGGCGGGGGTGGTGATGGTGGTGTGATGAATTGGGAGATTGGGATTGACATGTATACACTGATGTGTGTTAAATGGATGACTAATAAGAACCTGCTGTATAAAAAAATAAATTAAATTAAAAAAATACAATTTGTGCTCTGTACAGTAGCTCATTCCTATGCTCGAGTCTGCAAGTATGGAGAAATCAATCACCCTGAATCACATTCTGTTTGTGAACTTAGTGTGTCATGCATTTCTAGGGAGTCCATACCTCTGAGCAGTTTTAGTTGAGTTCCAATTTCAAATATGCTGTGTCCCAATAAATACACTCATTCTTGCCAGACTTAGGTCTGGAAAATATTGTCACTGTATAACTTATACAAATTGCTGTTTCTAAGCAACTACATATCAAGGATACATCAAATTTACCAAAAATATACTCTGGAATTCTCTGTGTCCCCAAACAGGGCTCCATAATGTGTGACTTCTGACCAATATAAATTCTTGTGGGTTCAGAGCATGAAGGAAATTTATCCAAGTTTTCCATCTCAGCTCCAAATGGCATAATGGCAGCTCAGTTGGAAACAGCACTCACAGGCTATTGCTCTGTGGAGCTGTGCTGCCTGCTGGCCCTCACGTTCCTTCAGAGGCTGAGCACTGAAACCTTGGCTGCTGCCAGCCCCCCTTCACCTGTAGACAGTTGCCTGGATCCATGTGAGGCCGGCCCGAGGAAAGGCTGTTTGGGTATTTCCACATCTGGCAAGAGCCTCTGATCCAAGCCATCCAAGACAAGATTGGGACCTGGTGTCTGAAGTTGACCTGTAGAGGAGGGAAGTGCTGCTCATAAAATCGCAGACTCTCTGGGCTAGACCTGGCCTTGGGGTTAGCCTGATATCTAAAGGAAGGCCTGTGTCCCTAGCAGACCAAGACAAGCCCAGTGGGCAGGCTGCCCCCAGAGAAGAGGCTCAGCCAAAGCAGTGGGACCATATTTTGACTGAGTCAAGAGGGGTGGCACAAATGCAAATCAAAACCACAATGTGATACTACGTCACATCCACTAGGATGGTGATTATGAAAAATAGCAACAATGAAAAGAAAAACAAACAAGCAAAACACCCAGAAAGTAACAAGTGTTGGAAAGGATGTGGAGAAATTGGAACCCTTGTGCATTTCTGGCAGGAATGTAAAATAGTGCAGCTGCTGTGGAAAACAGAATGGCAGTTCCTCAAAAATTTAACATAGAATTACCATATGACCCAGCAGTTCCACTTCTGGGTATATACCTAAAAGAATTGAACAGAGACTTGAACGGATATTTATATACCAATGTTCATAGCAATAGTGAAAAGGTGAAAGCAACAAAAATGTTCATAGATGAATGGATCAACAAAATATGGTATATCGATACAATGCAATATTATTCAACCTTAAAAAGGAATGAAATTCTGATGCATGCTACAACATGGCAGAACCTTGAAGACATTGTGCTAAATGAAATATGCAGGACATATTGTACGATTCCACTTATATGAGATAGCTCAGATAGTCAAATATTTTTTCTACTTTGCTTCATTTTTCTAGTCTTATTTGAGCTGTAGTTTTAAACATGAGTAAAAATATATATTGCAACTTATAAAATGTAAATTTTTGGTTCTTGTGTCCCTGGGAAAGTCTTTCGTCCTGTTCCAGCATCATTTTCTTTTTTTTTTTCAATTTTATTATTATTTTTTATACAGCAGGTTCTTATTAATTATCTGTTTTATACATATTAGTGTATATATGTCAATCCCAATCTCCCAGTTCATCACACCACCACCACCACCACCCGTCGCTTTCCCCCCTTGGTGTACATATGTTTATTCTCTACACCTGTGTCTCTATTTCAGCCTTGCAAACCAGTTCATCTGTACCATTTTTCTAGATTCCACATATATGTGTTAATATACGATATTTGTTTCTCTTTCTGACTTACTTCACTCTGTATGACAGTCTCTAGGTCCATCCATGTCTCTACAAATGACCCAATTTCATTCCTTTTTATGGCTGAGTAATATTCCATTGTATATATGTACCACATCTTTATCCATTTGTCTGTCGATGGGCATTTAGGTTACTTCCATGACCTGGCTATTGTAAATAGTGCTGCAATGAACATTGGGGTGCATGTGACTTTCTGAATTATGGTTTTCGCTGGGTATATGTTCTATTTATAGTTTTTTAGGGAACCTCCATACTGTTCTCCATAGTGGCTATATCAATTTACATTCCCACCAACAGTGCAAGAGGGTTCCCTTTTCTCCACACCCTCTCCAGCATTTGTTGTTTGTAGATTTTCTGATGATGGACATTCTAACTGGTGTGAGGTTATACCTCATTGTAGTTTTGATTTGCATTTCTCTAATAATTAGTGATGTTGAGCAGCTTTTCATGTGCCTCTTGGCCATCTGTATGTCTTCTTTGGAGAAATGTCTATTTAGGTCTTCTGCCTATTTTTTTATTGGGTTGTTTGTTTTTTAATATTGAGCTACATGAGCTGTTTATATATTTTGGAGATTAATCCTTTGTCCATTGATGCATTTGCAAATATTTTCTCCCACTCTGTGGGTTGTCTTTTTATCTTGTTTATAGTTTCCTTTGCTGTGCAAAAGCTTTTAAGTTTCATTAGGTCCCATTTGTTTATTTTTCTTTCTTTTTTTTTTTTTTTGTGGTATGGGGGCCTCTCACTACTGTGCGCCTCTCCCATTTCAGAGCACAGGTTCCAGATGCACAGGCTCCGGACGCGCAGGCTCAGCGGCCATGGCTAACAGGCCCAGCCACTCCGCGGCATGCGGGATCCTCCCGGACTGGGGCATGAACCCGCGTCCCCTGCATCGGCAGGCGGACTCTCAACCACTGCGCCACCAGGGAAGCCCCTATTTTTCTTTTTATTTCCATTACTTTAGGAGGTGGGTCAAAAAAAGATCTTGCTGTGATTTATGTCAAAGAGTGTTCTTCCTGTGTTTTCCTCTAACAGTTTTATAGTGTCCAGTCTTACATTTAGGTCTCTAATCATTTTGAGGTTATTTTTGTGTATGGTGTTAGGGACTGTTCTAATTTCATTCTTTTACATGTAGTTGTCCAGTTTTCCCATCACCACTTACTGAAGAGACTGTCTTTTCTGCATTGTATATCCTTGCCTCCTTTGTCATAGATTAGGTGACCATAGGTGTGTGGGTTTATCTCTGGGCTTTCTATTCTGTTCCATAGATCTATATTTCTGTTTTTGTGCCAGGACCATATTTTCTTGATTACTGTAGCTTTGTACTATAGTCTGAAGTCAGGGAGTCTGATTCCTCCAGGTCCGTGTTTTCCCTCAAGATTGCTTTGGCTATTTGGGGTCTTTTGTGTCTCCATACAAATTTTAAGATTGTTTATGCTAGTTCCGTAAAAAATGCCATCAGTAATTTGATAGGGAATGCATTGAATCTGTAGATTGCTTTGGGTACTGTAGTCATTTTCATGATATTGATTCTTCCAATCCAAGAACATGGTATATCTCGCCATCTGTTTGTTTCATCTTTGATTACTTTCATGTTTGATTTCTTTCATGTCTTCAGTGTCTTAAGAGTTTTCTTTTACCTGCTTAGGTAGGTTTATTCCTAGGTATTTTATTCTTTTGTTGCAGTGGTGAATGGGATTGTTTCCTTAATTTCTCTTTCTGATCTTTGTTGTTAGTGTATAGGAATGCAGGAGATTCTGTGCAGTAATTTTATATCCTGTGACTTTACCAAATTCATTGATTAACACTAGTAGTTTTCTGGTTGTTAGTAGTTTTCTGGTGGCTACTAGTTTTCTACTGGTTTTTAGGAATTATCTATGTATAGTATCATGTCATCTGCAAACAGGGACAATTTTACTTCTTCTTTTCCGATTTGTATTCCTTTTATTTCTTTCTCTTCTCTGATTGCCATGGCTAGGACTTCCAATACTGTCTTGAATAATAGTGGCGATAGTGGACATCCTTGTCTTGTTCCTGATCTTAGAGGAAATGCTCTCAGTTTTTCACCATTGAGAATGATGTTTGCTGTGGGTGTGTCAACATATGGCCATTATGTTGAGGTAGGTTGCCTCTGTGCCCACTTTCTGGAGAGTTTTTATCATAAATGGGTGTTGAATTTTGTCAAAAGCTTTTTCTGCATCTATTGAGATGATCATATGGTTTTTATTCTTCAAATTGTTAATATGGTGTCTCACATTGATTGATTTGCATATATTGAAGAATCCTTGCATCCCTGGGATCAATCCCACTTGATTATGGTGTATGATCTTTTTAATGTGTTGTTCGATTCTGTTTGCTAGTATTTTGATGAGGATTTTTGCATCTATATTCATCAGTGATATTGGTAATTTTCTTTTTTTGTAGTATCTTTGTCTGGGTTTGGTATCAGGGTGATGGTGGCCTCGTACAATGAGCTTGGGAGTGTTCCTTCCTCTGCAATTTTTTGGAAGAGCTTGAGAAGCATGGGTGTTAGCTCTTCTCTGAATTTTTGATAGAATTCACCTGTGAAGCCATCTGGTCCTGGACTTTTGTTTGTTGGAAGATTTTTAATCACAGTTTCAATTTCATTACTTGTGATTGGCCTGTTCATATTTTCTACTTCTTCCTGGTTCAGTCTTGGAAGGTTATCCCTTTCTAAGAATTTGTCTATTTCTTCCAGGTTGTCCATTTTATTGGCACAGAGTTGCTTGTAGTAGTCTCTTAGGATGCTTTGTATTTCTGTGGTGTCTGTTGTAACTTCTCCTTTTTCATTTCTAATTTTATTGATTTAAGTCCTCTCCCTCTTTTTCTTGATGAGTCTGGCTAACGGTTTATCAATTTCGTTTATCTTCTCAAAGAACCAGCTTTTAGTTTTATTGATCTTTGCTATTGTTTTCTTTGTTTCTATTTCATTTATTTCTGCTCTGATCTTTATGATTTCTTTCCTTCTGCTAACTTTGCATTTTGTTTGTTGTTCTTTCTCTAGTTCCTTTAGGTGTAAGGTTAGATTATTTATTTGAGATTTTTCTTGTTTCTTAAAGTAGGCTTTTATAGCTGTAAGGTTCCCTCTTAGAACTGCTTTTGCTGTGTCCCATAGGTTTTGGATCATCGTGTTTTCATTGTCATTTGTCTCTAGGTTTTTTGATTTCCTCTTTGATTTCTTCAGTGATCTCTTAGTTATTTAGTAATGTATTGTTTAGCCTTCATGTGTTTGTGTTTTTTACATTTGTTTCCCTGTAATTGATTTCTAATCTCATAGTGTTGTGGTCAGAAAAGATGCTTGATATGACTTCAATTTTCTTAAATTTACTGAGGCTTGATTTGTGATCCAAGATGTGATCTATCCTGCAAAATGTTCTGTGCACACTTGAGAAGAAAGTGTAATATGCTGTTTTTGGATGGAATGTCCTATAAATATCAATTAAATCTATCTGGTCTATTGTGTCATTTAAAGCTTCTGTTTCCTTGTTTATTTTCATTTTGGATAATCTGTGCATTGGTAAGTGAGGTGTTAAAGTCCCCCACTATTGTGTTACTGTCGATTTCCTCTTTTATAGCTGTTAGCAGTTGCCTTATGTATTGAGGTGCTCCTATGTTGGGTGCATATATATTTATAATTGTTATATCTTCTTCTTGGATTGATCCCTTGATCATTATGTAGTGTCCTTCCTTGTCTCTTGTAACATTCTTTATTTTAAACTCTATTTTATCTGATATGAGTATTCCTACTCCAGTGTTCTTTTGATTTCCATTTGCATAGAATATCTTTTTCCATTCCCTCACTTTCAGTGTGAACGTGTCCCTGGGTCTGAAGTGGGTCTCTTGTAGACAGCATATATATGGGTGTTGTTTTTGTATCCATTCAGTGAGCCTGTGTCTTTTGGTTGGAGCATTGAATCCATTCACGTGTAAGGTAATTATCGATATGTATGTTCCTATGACCATGTTCTTAATTGTTTTGGGTTTGTTTTTGTAGGTCCTTTTCTTCTCTTGTGTTTCCCAATTAGAGAAGTTCCTTTAGCATTTGTTATAGAGCTGGTTTGGTGGTGCTGAATTCTCTTAGCTTTTGCTTGTCTGTAAAGCCTTTGATTTCTCCACAAATCTGAATGAGATCCTTGCCAGGTAGAGTAATCTTGGTTGTATGTTCTTCCCTTTCATCACTTTAAGTATATCATGCCACTCCCTTCTGGCTAGTAGAGTTTCTGCTGAGAAATAAGCTGTTAACCTTATGGGAGTTCCCTTTTATGTTACTTGTGGTTTTTTTTCCCTTGCTGCTTTCAATAATTTTTCTTTGTCTTTAATTTTTGCCTATTTGATTACTATGTGTCTTGGCATGTTTCTCCTTGGGTTTGTCTGGTATGGAACTCTCTGCTCTTTCTGGACGTGGGTGGGTATTTCCTTTCCCATTTTAGGGAAGTTTTCGACTATAATCTCTTCAAATATTTTCTTGGGTCCTTTCTTTCTCTCTTCTCCTCTAGGACCCCTATAATGCGAATGTTGTTGCATTTAATGTTGTCCCAGAGGTCTCTTAGGCTGTCTTCATTTCTTTTCATTCTTTTTTCTTTATTCTGTTACACAGCAGTGAATTCCACCATTCTGTCTTCTGGGTCACTTATCCTTTCTTCTGCCTCAGTTATTCTTCTATTGATTCCTTCTAGTGTATTTTTCATATCACTTATTGTATTGTTCATCTCTGTTTGTTCTTTAATTCTTCTAAGTCTTTGTTAAACATTTCTTGCATCTTCTCTATGCTTGCCTCCATTCTTTTTCCGAGGTCCTGGGTCATCCTCACTATCATTATTCTGAATTCTTTTTCTGGAAGGTTGCCTATCTCCACTTCATTTAGTTGTTTTTCTGGGGTTTTGTCTTGTTCCTTCATCTGGTACATACCCCTCTGCCTTTTCATCTTGTCTATCTTTCTGTGAATGTGGTTTTTGTTCCACAGGCTGCAGGATTGTAGTTCTTCTTGCTTTTGCTGTCTGCCCTTTGGTGGATGAGGCTATCTAAGAGGTTTGTGCACGTTTCCTGATGGGAGGGACTGTTGGTGGGTAGAGCTGACTGTTGCTCTGGTGGGCAGAGCTCAGTAAACTTTAATCTGCTTGAGTGTTGATCGGTGGGGCTGGATTTCCTCCCTGTTGGTTGTTTGGCCTGAGGCAACTGAACACTGGAGCCTACCTGGGCTCTGTGGTGGGGCTAATGGACTCAGGGAGGGCTCATGCCAAGGAGTGCTTCCCAGAACTTCTGCTGCCAGTGTCCTTGTCCCCACAGTGAGCCACAGCCACCCCCCACATCTGCAGGAGACCCTCCAACACTAGCAGGTAGGTCTGGTTCAGTCTCCCCTGGGGTCACTGCTCCTTTCCCTGTGTCCTGATGCACACACTACTTTGTGTGTGCCCTCCAGGAGTGGAGTCTCTGTTTCCCCCAGTCCTGTGGAAGTCCTGCAATCAAATCCCAGTAGCCTTCAAAGTCTGATTCTCTAGGAATTCCTCCTCCCGTTGCCCGACCCCAGGTTGGGAACCCTGACGTGGGGCTCAGAACCTTCAGTCCAGTGGGTGGACTTCTGTGGTATAAGTGTTCTCCAGTCTGTGAGTCACCTACCCAGCAGTTATGGGATTTGATTTTACTGTGATTTCACCACTCCTACCTTCTCATTGTGGCTTCTCCTTTGTCTTTGGATGTGGGGTATCTTTTTTGGTGAATTCCAGTGTCTTCCTGTCAATGGTTGTCCAGCAGCTAGCTGTGATTCTGGTGTTCTTGCAAGAGGGAGTGAGAGCAAATCCTTCTACTCCACCATCTTGGTTCAGGGTCTGGTTCCAGTTTCCCATAGGTTTTGGATCATCATGTTTTAATTGTCATTTGTCTCTAGGTAATTTTTGATTTCCTCTTTGATTTCTTCAGTGATCTCTTGGTTATTTAGTAATATATTGTTTAGCCTCCATGTGTTTGTGTTTTTTACGTTTTTTTCCCTGTAATTTATTTCTAATCTCACAGCATTGTGGTCTGAAAAGATGCTTGATATCATTTCAGTTTTCTTAAATTTACCGAGACTTGATTTGTGACCCAAGATGTGATCTATCCTGGAGAATGTTCCTTGTGCACTTGAGAAGAAAGTGTAATTTGCTGTTTTCAGATGGAATGTCCTATAAATATCAGTTAAATCTCTCTGGTCTGTTGTGTCATTTAAAGCTTGTGTTTCCTTATTAATTTTATGCCTGGATGATCTGTCCTTTGGTGTAAGTGAAGTGTTAAAGTCCCCCACTATTTCTGTGTTACTTTCTATTTTCTCTTTTATAGCTGTTAGCATTTGCCGTATGTATCGAGGTGCTCCTATGTTGGGTGCATATATATTTATAATTGTTATATCTTCTTGTATTGATCCCCTGATCATTATGTAGTGTCCTTCCTTGTCTCTTGTAACATTTTTTATTTTAAAGTCTATTTATCTGATATGAGTATTGCTACTCCAGCTTTCTTTTGTTTTCTATTTGCATAGAATATCTTTTTCCATCCCCTCGCTTTCAGTCTGTATGTGTCCCTAGGTCTGAAGTGGGTCTCTTGTAGACAGCATATATATGGCTCTTGTTTTTGTATCCATTCAGCAAGCCTGTGTCTTTCTGTTGGAGCATTTAATCCATTCACATTTAAGGTAATTATCGATATGTATATTCCTATTATCATTTTCTTAATTGTTTGGGTTTGTTTTTGTGGTCCTTTTCTTCTCTTGTGTCTCCTACTTAGAGAAGTTCCTTTAGCATTTGTTGTAGAGCTGGTTTGGCGGTGCTGAATTCTCTCAGCTTTTGCTTGTCTGTAAAGCTTTTGATTTCTCCGTCAAATCTGAATGAGATCATTGCCAGGTAGAGTAAGTTGGGTTGTAGTTTCTTCCTTTTCATCACTTTAAATGTATCATATCACTCCGTTCAGGCTTGTAGAGTTTCTGCTGAGAAATCAGCTGTCAACCTTATGGGAGTTCCCTTGTATGTTGTAATTTTTCCCTTCTTGCATTTAATAATTTTTCTTTGTCTTTAATTTTTGTCAGTTTGATTACTATGTGTCTTGGCGTGTTTCTCCTTGGGTTTATCCTGCCTGTGACTCTCTGCGCTTCCTGGACTTGCGTGGCTATCTCCATTCCCATGTTAGGGAAGTTTTCGACTATAATCTCTTCAAATATTTTCTCAGGTCCTTTCTCTCTCTCTTCTCCTTCTGGAACACCTAAAATGCGAATGTTGGTGCGTTTAATGTTGTCCCAGAGGTCTCTTAGGCTGTCTTCATTTCTTTTCATTCTTTTTTCTTTACTCTGTTCCACAGCAGTGAATTCCACCATTCTGTCTTCCAGGTCACTTATCCTTGCTTCTTCCTCAGTTATTCTGCTATTGATTCCTTCTAGTGTATTTTTCATTTCAGGTATTGTATTGTTCATCTCTGTTTGTTTGTTCTTTAATTCTTCTAGGTGTTTGTTCTTTAATTCTTCTAGGTCTTTGTTAAACATTTCTTGCATCTTCTCGATCTTTGCCTCCATTCTTTTTCCAAGGTCTTGGATTATTTTCACTATCATTATTCTGAATTCTTTTTCTGGAATGTTGCCTATCTCCACTTTATTTCATTGTTTTTGGTGGTTTTATCTTGTTCCTTCATCTGATACAAAGTCCTCTGCCTTTTCATTTTGTCTGTCTTTCTGTGAATATGGTTTTCATTCCACAGGCTGCAGGATCCTAGTTCTTGCTTCTTCTCTCTGCCCTGTGGTGGATGAGGCTATCTTGATAGTCAAATTTATAGAGATAGAAAGAAGAATAGGTATTGCAGGGAGGAAATCAAGGGAGTTATTGTTTAATAAGTGCAGAGTGTGGGAAGTTGAGAAGATGAAAAATTTTGACGATAGATACATGTGATGGTTGGACAACAGTGTGGATGTACTTAATGTCACTGGACTGTATGCTTAAAAATTATTAAAATCGTAAATTTTATGTTAAATATATATTACTAAAACAAACAAACAAACAAAAAAAAAACGAAAAAAGGAAGAGGGGTAATACCCAGGGCACAGAAAGCCACTGTGGTGGCAAAGCGATGCAGCAGAGGAAGCCAGAGTCACCTCTGAAGGCCCTGGGCTTTCATCTGTTGCCATTCAGGCTTCAGCCTCCTTTTAGTGGATGGGGTCATGTGCGTGAAGTTTTACAGCAGGCATTAAAGCTGGTTCTATGCCACTTTGGACCAAATGTCATCATAAATTCAGAGGGAGTAAAAGCATCATAAGCTTTAGTCAGGTTGAGTGCAGCTCTTTGTTCTTGCTTTGGTGGCTGTCAGAGGGTAGGAATTCACATTCAAGTTGACAAGTGTATGCTGTGCTCATTTTCCCTTAAAAGGTCATGCTTTTCTTCTTTGCTTTTTTTTTTTTTCTCTCTCTCTCCTTAAGGGATAGTCATATGTTAACTCCATGTGCCTGTGTTAATGCAAAGGTGGAATTGCATATTGTGTCATGACCACTGCACAGGGTGGGAGGGACATAAGAGCCAAGGCCCTTAGGTGGCTTTGAGGGATGGGATGAGTTACAGAGGCCTATTGTATGGCTCTGTGAGGTGGGGGGGCACGTGAGCTGAGACAGCCATGTGACTAAGAGGGATAGGGTGTGACTGCTGAAGTGGTGGGGAGGTGGTAGTACATGTTTACAAGAGCTCCAATCTAGAAATTCTCATACTGACCCTGGAAGGTGGACATGACTATAACTATCTCCATAAGTCAGATAAGAAAGTGAGGCTTAGAGAGAAAGGAACTCATCCATTTTGCTGCAATGGAGTTGGAACCAGAACCATGTTTTCTTGGCCCAGGTCCAAGGCACTTAGTACCTGTTCTCAGGTACTATAACAATTGAGGTCCCAAACAGCTTATTGGTCTTCTCTGACACATTACATTGTAAATTTGCAATATAGACATTCTGACCTAAACCAGAGTTATCACTGATATGAAGAGTGTAGCCATAATTCTGAGATGGCCCCTCTGGTGTTATGCCCAGTATAATCCCACCCCTTGAGTTGGGTAGGACCTGTGATCTGCTTCCAACCAATGGAATATGGTAAAGGTGATGAGATAGCACTCCTGTGATTACATTGTGTTATATGGCAAAGGTGGTGAGCTTTTGCAGATGTAATGAAGGTCCCTAATCAGTTGACTTTGGGTGAAGCAAAAAGAAGAATGTCCTGGGTGGACCTGACCCAGACACTCCAAGCAGCAAAGCCTTTCCCAGTCGCTTTCTGTCTTTCCCTCTCCCTCTCCCTCTCTTTCTTCATTGCTGGCTTTGAAGAAGCAGGATGCTATGAATTCTACAGTCACAGGGAAGTAGATTCTGCTAACAACCTAAGGGATTTTAGAAGCAGATCATCCCTTAGTCCAGCCTTCAGATAAGAACACAAGTCAGACAACACCTTGACTCCTGACCTGGGAGAACCATGAAATAATATGGGTATTGTTTTAAGCTGATACATTGTGATAATTTGTTATGCAGCAATAGAAAAATAATTTAATAGATAAATAAATTGGATCTGTTAAAAAAAATCTAGAAAGGAAAACAGTATTCTAAGGGCTAACCAGATGAACATAACATCAGGAGGTATCAGAACCCACCCACCAAGCTATTTCCTTATCCTCTTCAGCTCCCCTTAAATTTATATAAAGTTGTGGAGTCCACAAAGGGCTTTGGCACATACGATTTCTTTGAGTCTTTGTGACAACCCTGCAATGTATATATTTAAAATATACCCATTTCACAGATGAGGAAACCAAGACTCAGGTTCAGAGAGTAGTTCTTTTAAACACATTTATTAATCACTTTCTCTTTACCAGGTCTTATTCTAGGTACTGATGATACATCAATGAAAGGAACAAACAAAAGGAGCTTACATTATAGGTAGTGGTGTTTAGAGCAGTGATTAAGTGATATATCTACAGATTAAAAGACCCAGTCAGCGTCTGGGTGAGCAAGGGGAAGAGTGAAAATCCGAACCTGGCCTGTCTAGCTTCAAAGTCTATGCTTTCTGCACTATAATAAAAATATTTCATTTTGATTCACTGCTCTGGTAGAAAAGAAAATTTTAATGTGTATACACATACTTTTCCCCACTCAACACTGTACTATATGGAAGGAGGTCACTATACACAGCCCACACTTAAGGAATGGGAGTTATGTTTCCCCCTCCTTTAGGGTGGAGTAACTATGAAATTTATTTGGAATTCTACTGCACAGGATATTTGTCTCTTCTCTCCTATTTATTTGTTTATTTATTCAGTCATTTACTTATATCAGTATGGACTCATAGATATTTATTTTACACTTTGGTTTATAATTCACTGCTACTTTATTTCTTGCTCAAATTGCTCCAGCTTTGGCCCCTGGGAGCTCTTTCAGTTGGCTCCTCCTGTGTCCCTTTGACATACCCCCATCATGGTTGTTATTGTTGTTTGAGCACTCCCTTACTTTCTGGCACTACAAGATACTTCAGGCTCATTTTGTATATCTTTACCCCAGTCCGATAACCAACATTGCTCCAAGGAGCTCTGATTCCTTTTCTTGGAGAATGGCATTCAAAACCAAGATCTGGGTGCTAGGTGTGCTGATTGCTCCCGGGGCACTTCACTCCCCACCCCAGCCATGCCCACATGGCATATGGGATCCCAGTTCCCTAACCAGGGATCAAACCCGCGCCCCTGCAGTGGAAGCGTGAAGTCTTAACCACTGGACCTCCGGGGAAGTCCCCTCCCAGGGCACTTTTACTTTGTATTTTCAGGTTGAATATATTTGGTCCAGGTTCAGTAATCATGATTAAGTCTGCCATATTTTGAGTACAGGTTGATTCTAAAAGTTAAAATATCAAACAGCAAAAGAATGAATTTGGACCCCTGCCTCACACCATATACAAAAAATTAACCCAAAGTGAACCAAAGACCTAACTATAAGAGCTAAAATTACAAAATACTTAGAAGAAAGCATAGGCATATATCTTTGTGACCTTGGATTAAGTGATAATTTCTTAGATATGACCCAAAGAGCACAAACAACCAGAGGAAAAAACAGATAAGTTGGACTTCATCAAAATTTAAAACTTTTGTACTTCAAAGGGCACTATCAACAAAGTGAAAAGACAGCACACAGAATGGGACAAAATATTTGTAGATTATATATCTGATAAGAGTCTAGTATCCAGAATATATAAATAACTCTTGCAATTCAAATAAAAGACAACTTAATTTTCCAAACAAGACATACATTTTTAATTTTGATAAGTGTTGTCAAAGGACTGTCCATGGAGGCTGGAGCAATTTACACTCCCTACAGCAATCCATAAGAGTGCCTTCGCTCCACACCTTTTTTCAACTGGGGGTGTTATCAAACAATTTAGTCCTTATGAATCTCAAAGTGTCTCACTATAGTTTTAATTCACATTTCTCTTAGGTGTAAGAGTGAGCATCGTTTCATATATTTCTAAGCACATTTTCCTTTTCTGTGACTTGTCTGTCCAACTTCTTTGCCCAGTTTTCTATTGGCTTTTTGGTCTACTTATTAAATTTTAGCACTGCTTACATTATGTATATTACTAAAATTAGCCCTTTATTGATTTATGTGTTCAAATAATCTTTCCAATTGCCAGTTGTTTCCAATAAAACAATTTTCAATTGTTTTAAATTTGTTATGGCATTTTTTGCCATGCAGAGGAAAAATATTAGTTTTCATATAGTTGAATCTACCAAGCCCATATTAAAAAAATGATTTTTAGTTTTGTGAACGTGTACCTTCCCAACTCAAAGATTTACCCCCAAAAATTATATATATATTTTTTCTAGAACATTTTTATTTTACATTTTAAAATGTCCTCATATTTTATTCTAGAACATTTGCAAAAAATTTTTTCTGCTTAACTTTTATTTTATTTTATTTTTTTCTGCTTAACTTTTTTTTTTTAACATCTTTATTGGGGTACAATTGCTTTACAATGGTGTGTTAGTTTCTGCTCTATAACAAAGTGAATCAGTTATATATATACATATGTTCCCATATGTCCTCCCTCTTGCGTCTCCCTCCCTCCCACTCTCCCTATCCCACCCCTCCAGGCTGTCACAAAGCACCGAGATAATATCCCTGTGCCATGCTGCTGCTTCCCACTAGCTATCTACCTTACTACGTTTGTTAGTGTGTGTATGTCCATGACTCTCTCTCGCCCTGTCAAAGCTCACCCTTCCCCCTCCCCATATCCTCAAGTCCGTTCTCCAGTAGGTCTG
The DNA here is from genome assembly GCF_059928025.1 of Delphinapterus leucas. NCBI lineage: Eukaryota > Metazoa > Chordata > Mammalia > Artiodactyla > Monodontidae > Delphinapterus > Delphinapterus leucas. The sequence continues at coordinate 99,453,156 of NC_143134.1, forward strand.
CCTCTATTCCCGTCCCACCCCTAGGTTCTTCATGACATCCTTTTTTTTCTTAAATTCCATATATATGTGTTAGCATACGGTATTTGTCTTTTTCTTTCTGACTTACTTCACTCTGTATGACAGACTCTAGGTCTATCCATCTCATTACAAATAACTCAATTTCGTTTCTTTTTAAGGCTGAGTAATATTCCATTGTATATATGTGCCACATCTTCTTTATCCATTCATCCGATGATGGGCGCTTAGGTTGTTTCCATCTCCGGGCTATTGTAAATAGAGCTGCAATGAACATTTTGGTACATGACTCTTTTTGAATTTTGGTTTTCTCAGGGTATATGCCCAGTAGTGGGATTGCTGGGTCATATGGTGATTCTATTTGTAGTTTTTTAAGGAACCTCCATACTGTTCTCCATAGTGGCTGAACCAATTCACATTCCCACCAGCAGTGCAAGAGTGTTCCCTTTTCTCCACACCCTCTCCAGCATTTATTGTTTCTAGATTTTTTGATGATGGCCATTCTGACTGGTGTGAGATGATATCTCATTGTAGTTTTGATTTGCATTTCTCTAATGATTAATGATGTTGAGCATTCTTTCATGTGTTTGTTGGCAGTCTGTATATCTTCTTTGGAGAAATGTCTATTTAGGTCTTCTGCCCATTTTTGGATTGGGTTGTTTGTTTTTTTGTTATTGAGCTGCATGAGCTGCTTGTAAATTTTGGAGATTAATCCTTTGTCAGTTGCTTCATTTGCAAATATTTTCTCCCATTCTGAGGGTTGTCTTTTTGTCTTGTTTATGGTTTCCTTTGCTGTGCAAAAGCTTTGAAGTTTCATTAGGTCCCATTTGTTTATTTTTGTTTTTATTTCCATTACTCTAGGAGGTGGGTCAGAAAGGATCTTGCTGTGATTTATGTCATAGAGTGTTCTGCCTATGTTTTCCTCTAAGAGTTTGATAGTTTCTGGCCTTACATTTAGGTCTTTAATCCATTTTGAGCTTATTTTTGTGTATGGTGTTAGGGAGTGATCTAATCTCATACTTTTACATGTACCTGTCCAGTTTTCCCAGCACCATTTATTGAAGAGGCTGTGCTTTCTCCACTGTACATTCCTGCCACCTTTATCAAAGATAAGGTGTCCATATGTGCGTGGGTTTATCTCTGGGCTTTCTATCCTGTTCCATTGATCTATCTTTCTGTTTTTGTGCCAGTACCATACTGTCTTGATTACTGTAGCTTTGTAGTATAGTCTGAAGTCAGGGAGCCTGATTCCTCCAGCTCCTTTTTTCGTTCTCAAGATTGCTTTGGCTATTCGGGGTCTTTTGTGTTTCCATACAAATTGCGAAATTTTTTGTTCTAGTTCTGTGAAAAATGCCAGTGGTAGTTTGATAGGGATTGCATTGAATCTGTAGATTGCTTTGGGTAGTAGAGTCATTTTCACAATGTTGATTCTTCCCATCCAAGAACATGGTATATCTCTCCATCTGTTTGTATCATCTTTAATTTCTTTCATCAGTGTCTTATAATTTTCTGCATACAGGTCTTTCGTCTCCTTAGGTAGGTTTATTCCTAGATATTTTATTCTTTTTGTTGCAATGGTAAATGGGAGTGTTTTCTTGATTTCACTTTCAGATTTTTCATCATTAGTATATAGGAATGCCAGAGATTTCTGTGCATTAACTTTGTATCCTGCTACTTTACCAAATTCATTGATTAGCTCTAGTAGTTTTCTGGTAGCATCTTTAGGATTCTCTATGTATAGTATCATGTCATCTGCAAACAGTGACAGCTTTACTTCTTCTTTTCCGATTTGGATTCCTTTTATTTCCTTTTCTTCTCTGATTGCTGTGGCTAAAACTTCCAAAACTATGTTGAATAAGAGTGGTGAGAGTGGGCAACCTTGTCTTGTTCCTGATCTTAGTGGAAATGCTTTCAGTTTTTCACCATTGAGGATGATGTTTGCTGTGGGCTTGTCATATATGGCCTTTATTATGTTGAGGAAAGTTCCCTCTATGCCTACTTTCTGCAGGGTTTTTATCATAAATGGGTGTTGAATTTTGTCGAAAGCTTTCTCTGCATCTATTGAGATGATCATATGGTTTTTCTCCTTCAATTTGTTAATATGGTTTATCACATTGATAGATTTGCGTATATTGAAGAATCCTTGCATTCCTGGAATAAACCCCACTTGATCATGGTGTATGATCCTTTTAATGTGCTGTTGGATTCTGTTTGCTAGTATTTTGTTGAGGATTTTTGCATCTATGTTCATCAGTGATATTGGCCTGTAGTTTTCTTTCTTGTGACATCCTTGTCTGGTTTTGGTATCAAGGTGATGGTGGCCTCGTAGAAGGAATTTGGGAGTGTTCCTCCCTCTGCTATATTTTGGAAGAGTTTGAGAAGGACAGGTGTTAGCTCTTCTCTAAACGTTTGATAGAATTCACCTGTGAAGCCATCTGGTCCTGGGCTTTTGTTTGTTGGAAGATTTTTAATCACAGTTTCAATTTCAGTGCTTGTGATTGGTCTTTTCATATTTTCTATTTCTTCCTGATTCAGTCTTGGCAGGTTGTGCATTTCTAAGAATTTGTCCATTTCTTCCAGATTGTCCATTTTATTGGCATAGAGTTGCTTGTAGTAATCTCTCATGATTTTTTTTATTTTTCAGTGTCAGTTGTTACTTCTCCTTTTTCATTTCTAATTCTATTGATTTGAGTCTTCTCCCTTTTTTTCTTGATGAGTCTGGCTAGTGGTTTATCTATTTTGTTTATCTTCTCAAAGAACCAGCTTTTAGTTTTACTGATCTTTGCTATCGTTTCCTTCATTTCTTTTTCATTTATTTCTGATCTGATTTTTATGATGTCTTTCCTTCTGCTAGCTTTGGGGTTTTTTTGTTCTTCTTTCTCTAATTGCTTGAGGTGCAAGGTTAGGTTGTTTATTCGAGATGTTTCCTGCTTCTTAAGGTGGGCTTGTATTGCTATAAACTTCCCCCTTAGAACTGCTTTTGCTGCATCCCATAGGTTTTGGGTCATTGTGTCTCCATTGTCATTTGTTTCTAGGTATTTTTTTTATTTCCTCTTTGATTTCTTCAGTGATCACTTCGTTATTAAGTAGTGTATTGTTTAGCCTCCATGTGTTTGTATTTTTTACAGATCTTTTCCTGTAATTGATATCTAGTCTCATGGCGTTGTGGTCAGAAAAGATACTTGATACAATTTCAATTTTCTTAAATTTACCAAGGCTTGATTAGTGACCCAAGATATGATCTATCCTGGAGAATGTTCCATGAGCACTTGAGAAAAATGTGTATTCTGTTGTTTTTGGATGGAATGTCCTATAAATATCAATTAAGTCCATCTTGTTTAATGTATCATTTAAAGCTTGTGTTTCCTTATTTATTTTCATTTTGGATGATCTGTCCATTGGTGAAAGTGGGGTGTTAAAGTCCCCTACTATGAATGTGTTACTGTCGATCTCCCCTTTTATGGCTGTTAGTATTTGCCTTATGTATTGAGGTGCTCCTATGTTGGGTGCATAAATATTTACAATTGTTATATCTTCTTCTTGGATCGATCCCTTGATCATTATGTAGTGTCCTTCTTTGTCTCTTGTAATAGTCCTTATTTTAAAGTCTATTTTGTCTGATATGAGAATTGCTACTCCAGCTTTCTTTTGGTTTCCATTTGCATGGAATATCTTTTTCCATCCCCTTACTTTCAGTCTGTATGTGTCTCTAGGTCTGAAGTGGGTCTCTTGTAGACAGCATATATAAGGGTCTTGTTTTTGTATCCATTCAGCCAATCTGTGTCTTTTGGTGGGAGCATTTAGTCCATTTACATTTAAGGTAATTATCAATATGTATGTTCCTATTCCCATTTTCTAAATTGTTTTGGGTTAGTTATTATAGGTCTTTTCCTTCTCTTGTGTTCCTTGTCTAGAGAAGTTCCTTTAGCATTTGTTGTAAAGCTGGTTTGGTGGTGCTGAACTCTCTCAGCTTTTGCTTGTCTGTAAAGGTTTTAATTTCTCCATCAAATCTGAATGAGATCCTTGCTGGGTAGAGTAGTCTTGGTTGCAGGTTTTTCTCCTTCATCACTTTCAGTATGTCCTGCCACTCCCTTCTGGCTTGTAGGGTTTCTGCTGAGAGGTCAGCTGTTAACCTTATGGGGATTCCCTTGTGTGTTATTTGTTGTTTTTCCCTTGCTGCTTTTAATATGCTTTCTTTGTATTTAATTTTTGACAGTTTGATTAATATGTGTCTTGGCGTATTTCTCCTTGGATTTATCCTGTATGGGACTCTCTGTGCTTCCTGGACTTGATTAACTATTTCCTTTCCCATATTAGGGAAGTTTTCAACTATAATCTCTTCAAATATTTTCTCAGTCCCTTTCTTTTTCTCTTCTTCTTCTGGAACCCCTATAATTCGAATGTTGGTGCGTTTAATGTTGTCCCAGAGGTCTCTGAGACTGTCCTCAGTTCTTTTCATTCTTTTTTCTTTATTCTGCTCTGCAGTAGTTATTTCCACTACTTTATCTTCCAGGTCACTTATCCGTTCTTCTGCCTCAGTTATTCTGCTATTGATCCCTTCTAGAGTATTTTTAATTTCATTTATTGTGTTGTTCATCATTGCTTGTTTCATCTTTATTTCTTCTAGGTCCTTGTTAACTGTTTTTTGCATTTTGTCCATTCTATTTCCAAGATTTCGGATCATCCTTACTATCATTATTCTGAATTCTTTTTCAGGTAGGCTGCCTATTTCCTCTTCATTTGTTAGGTCTGGTGCATTTTTATCTTGCTCCTTCATCTGCTGTGTGTTTTTCTGTCTTCTCATTTTGCTTATCTTACTGTGTTTGGAGTCTCCTTTTTGCAGGCTGCAGGTTCGTAGTTCCCGTTGTTTTTGATGTCTGTCTCCAGTGGCTAAGGTTGTTTCAGTGGGTTGTGTAGGCTTCCTGGTGGAGGGGACTAGTGCCTGTGTTGTGGTGGATGAGGCTGGATCTTGTCTCTCTAGTGGGCAGGTTCACGTCTGGTGGTGTGTTTTGGGGTGTCTGTGGCCTTATGATTTTAGGCCGCCTCTCTGCTAATGGGTGGGGTTTTGTTCCTGTTTTGCTAGTTGTTTGGCATAGGTTGTCCAGCACTGTGGCTTGCTGGTCGTTGAGTGAAGCTGGGTGCTGGTGTTAAGATGGAGGTCTCTGGGAGATTTCCGCCGTTTAATATTATGTGGAGCTGGGAGGTCTCTTGTTGACCAGTGACCTGAAGTTGGCTCTCCTACCTCAGAGGCAGAGCCCTGACTCCTGGCTGGAGCACCAAGAGCCTTTCATCCACACGGCTCAGAATAAAAGGGAGAAAAAGTAGAGAGAATTAGTAGAAGTATGAGGAAAGAAAGAAGGAAAGGAGGAAAGAAAGGAAGGAAGAAAGAAGCAAAGAATGAAATAAAGGAGGGAGGGAGGGAGGGAGGAAGGAAGGAAGGAGGGAAAGAAGGAAAAAAGACAGAAAGAAAGAAGATACAGTAAAAATAAAATAAAGTATAATATAGTTATTGAATTAAAAAATATTTAGAAAAAAAAAAAAGGGACGGATAGAACCTTAGGACAAATGTTGGAAGCAAAGCTATACAGAGAAAATCTTACACAGAAGCATACACATACACCTTCACAAAAAGAGGTAAAGGGGGAAAAATCATAAATCTTGCTCTCAGAGACCACCTCCTCAATTTGGGGTGATTCGTTGTCTAAAGGACGGAAGGAAGGAAGGAAAGAAAGAAAGAAAGAACGAAGGTAAAGTATAATAAAGTTATTACAATTAAAATTAATAAGAAAAAAAATTTTTTTAAAAAACCATGGACGGATAGAGCCCTAGGACAAATGGTGGAAGCAAGACTATACAGACAAGATCTCACACAGAAGCATACACGTACTCATTCACAAAAAGAGGAAAAGGGAAAAAAATCATAGATCTCGCTCCTAAAGTCCACCTCTTCAATTTGGGATCATTCCTTGTCTATTCAGGTATTCCACAGAAGCAGGGTATATCAAGTTGATTGTGGAGCTTTAATCCGCTGCTTCTGAGGCTGCTGGGAGAGATTTCCCTTTCTCTTCTTTGTTCTCACAGCTCACAGGAGCTCAGCTTTGGATTTGGCCCCGCCTCTGCGTGTAGGTCGCTGGAGGGCGTCTGTTTTTTGCTCAGACAGGACGGGGTTAAAGGAGCCGCTGATTCGGGGGCTCCGGCTCACTCAGGCCGGTAGGGGGGTGGGGGAGGAGGGGCACTGCGTGCGGCGCGGGCCTGCGGCGGCGTGATGTTGCTCCAGCCTGAGGCCCGCCGTGCGTTCTCCCGGGGAGTTGTCCCTGGATCCCGGGAACCTGGCAGTGGCGGGCTGCACAGGCTCCGCGGAAGAGGGGTGTGGAGAGTGACCTGTGCTCGCACACAGGCCCCTTGGTGGCGGCAGCAGCAGCCTTAGCGTCTCCCGCCCGTCTCTGGGGTCCGCGCTTTTAGCCGCGGCTCGCGTCCGTCTCTGTAGTTCCTTTAAGCAGCGCTCTTAAACCCCTCTCCTTGCGCACCAGGAAACAAAGAGGGAAGAAAAAGTCTCTTGCCTCTTCGGCAGGTGCAGACTTTTCCCGGACACCCTCCCGGCTAGCCGTGGTGCACTAACCCCTTCAGGCTGTGTTCAAGCCGCCAACCCCAGTCCTCTCCCTGCGCTCCGTCCGAAACCGAAACCGAGCCTCAGCTCGCAGCCCCGCCCGCCCGGGCGGGTGAGCAGACAAGCCTCTCGGGCTGGTGAGTGCCGGTCGGCACCGATCCTCTGTGCGGGAATCTCCCCGCTTTGCCCTCCGCACCCGTCGCTGTGCACTCCTCCGCGGTCCCGAAGCTTCCCCCCTCCGCCACCCGCAGTCTCCACCCGCAAAGGGGCTTCCTAGTGTGTGGAAAACTTTCCTCCTTCACAGCTCCCTCCCACTGGTGCAGGTGCCGTCCTTATTCTTTTGTCTCTGTTTTTTCTTTTGCCCTACCCAGGTACGTGGGGAGTTTCTTGCCTTTTGGGAGGTCTGAGATCTTCTGCCAGCCTTCAGTAGGTGTTCTGTAGGAGTTGTTCCACGTGTAGATGTATTTCTGGTGTATCCGTGGGGAGGAAGGCGATCTCCGTGTCTTACTCTTCCGCCATCTTCAAGCCGTTCTCTCTGCTTAACTTTTAAATTAATAGTTTCTTACACTCTTTGCAAGAAATATAACATCACATATAATGTAACCTCTATGTAATAAAAGAGGGTGTTCCTTCAAGTGTTTCCAGAAACTCCTCTCTTGAGATTTCTTATTCTCTTGCTCCAGTCTGGTCTTGCCTCTCCAGGCCTCTTGTTACCTGGGAACTTCCTTCACTGCTTTCCTAGGTTGATGGAACTATTCATTGATCCCATGTCTTTTGTTTCTTCTCTCCCTCATTTTACTGTTGTATTTCCTTTTTGTCCCCCTACTCCCCTGGCGGAACTTGGACTCTTTGGAGCTTTGTGATTTAGGGCAAGTTATGTGACCTCCTTGGCTCTCAGCTTTCTTGCCTGTGAGGAAAACGCCTTCCCCGCAGGGTGAATTGAGATGAGGGAATGAAGAGGGCTTAGGACAGAGGCTGGCATGTTGCGGGGGATCAAACATGGTGGCCAGTCCAGAGCTAACCACTGAGGTGGGTAGCATGGTGCTCGGCACTCATCCTTCCTTTCTGCTCCTCCTGCCACGCCCAGGACTTGACTCCTTCCATCTCTCACCCTCGAAGAAGGGTTATACAGGCATTCACACCAAAGCTGAATTCAAGGTGTCTCCAGGAATCAGAATAGTTCATGACGTTTTAAAAAAACTATTTATTATGGAAAATCTCAAACATACACAAAACTAGAAAGAACAGTATAATAAACCTCCATGGACCCAGCCAGCTATAGCATGTATCAATTCATAGCCAAGTTTATTTATTTTAAAATTAATTTATTTATTTACTTTTGGCTACATTGGGTCTTCGTTGGGTTGCACGGGCTTCTCATTGCAGTGGCTTCTCTTGCTGTGGAACACGGGCTCTATGCTTGAGGGCTTTAGTAGTTGTGGCTCTCGGGCTCTAGAGCACAGGCTCAGTTGTAGCACACAGGCTTAGTTGCTCCCCGGCATGTGGGATCTTCCCCGACCAGAACTCGAACCCGTGTCCCCCGTATTGACAGGCGGATTCTTAACCACTGTGCCACCTGGGAAGCCCTAGGCATATTTATTTTATCTATATCTTCATGCATTCCCCATATCCCACTCTCCATACATATAGGATCATTTTGAACCAAATCTCAAATGATTTCATTCATAAATATTTCAGTGGATACCTCCAGAAGATAAGAATTAAACACACACACAAAATACCATAACTGCACCTAAAAAATTAAGAACAATTTCTTAGTACCATCCAGTGTTTACGTTGCTTGATTACATCACTGTTTTTAAAAAATAGTTGGTTTGTTCCAATCAAAATGCAAACAAAATCCACGTATAACATTTGGTTGCTGTGTCTTTCCTGGATTTTTTAGTCTAAAATTTCCTTCTCTGTCTTTTTTTCTTCCTCTTGCAATTTGCTTGTTGTTGGTTTTCTCTGGCAAGTATTGTCCTATTATCTAGAGTTGGCCACATTCTGGAGATCACTGATTGCAACCCCCGGATATCATTAAACTTGGAGGCTGGTTCTTTGGTGCCTTTGGTCCAGTGCTCAGGCAGGAGAGGGCAGTCGGCGCAAGGAAAGTGCAGTGCTGTTGCTTTTTCTGTCCCTTGCTACATAAGTGCACTGACCAGACTTGCCACTAAAATGGTCTGGCCCTCCTCAGCATGCAAGACTCCAGAGTGGTCACTGAGCCGGTGGAGTACGGGGAAGAAAGTTTTGGATCAGCTTGAGGAAGAAGCTGCTTGTAGCTTCTGAATGGAATTTGAACCAAAGCAATAATAATGTCAGGTGTCAAAATGACCTTATAATTTATGTAAGTCATCTTATTTAACCCCATGTGGTCCTATGATCTAGGTGTTACGAGACTATTTTACAGATGAAAAGACAAACTTAGAGAAGGAAAGCAACATGACCAAGATCACAGACTAAGTGGTGGAGCCAGATGTTTCCTGCCTCTGAAAACGTGCAGCAAAGCCTAAACTGTCAGTTGGCAGGGGTGCCCAGGAAGAAATTCAGACACCAGATGATGGATCTCCTTTCCTACACTAAAATGCTGGAACCTTCCATATATTGACCCATCCATCCACCCATCCACCCATCCATCCATCCATCCATCCATCCATCCACCCATCCATCACCCTTTTCCTTGTCCATCCACCAGACATTCAATGAGAGGATCCTATGACTCAGGCACTGAGCCAGGTGCTAGGGACACAGGGACGAATGGGACCCAGTTCAGGTCCTCAGGGTAGTCAGGGCCAATGTAAGTACAAGTGGAGCAGCCAAAGGTGCTGGTATTGGGCCTTCCTGCTGTGTTCTTCTCACGGACATGAGCAAAAGGGAGCTTGTAGTAGGGGTTCTGCCTGGGTATCAGAAAGCTCATCAGAGGATATGGCTCCTGAGATGTCTGTTGAGGGATTCATGGGAATGAGCCAGGCGAGGTGGAGAGGGTGAGGGGTGCGGACGGAAAAGAGAGGGCATTCCGAGCAGAAGAACTGCAGGTGCACAGGCCTGGAATCCAGGGAAAGTGAGCCCGTGGGAGGAACAGCAAGCATTTCAGAATGGCTACAGCAGAGGGTGTGAAGGACAGGGATGGTGTGAGGCCTTGGAGGCCCCAGGCGTGGTTATTTTCCAAGGCCCCATCTTCACACCATATCATGCATGTTAAAATTCACCCACATTGCATATTAAATATGAGTTATATATAGCTATGAGGCCAGCTGCAAAGACAGTTGACATAAAGTTACATTTTGTAGACATTTAATTATACATGTATTAAACTTGGTAGCCTTCTTGTTTTATCATTTTTGGTGAATGTACCTCTATATAGAAAGAGAGGCTCTGGAAATAAATCTTTCTGTAGCTACATCTGCAATACCTAATTGATAAATTAGTCCTGGAGAGTGGATCGCTGTGAAAGTGAGTCTGGAGCTGTGTGTGAGTTGCCATCCCAGTCGGCCTTGGGCTTCCTCGGGGGAGCTTTGCACCGGAAGCCTGGAAGGGTTTTAGGCAGGGGCAGCCTAGAAGGGCATCGGTGGGGGAGTCTGGAGGCAGGGAGCCCAGAGAGGAGGCCCAGGCAGGACCCGAGGGGCAAGATTAGAAAGAACAGTCTACATCTCCCCGAACTGGCATGCATTTGCAGGCTCAACACTTTTCTCTTGTTCTGGAGCTGGGGCCTGGGATTCGAGGCCAAGCACTTGGCAGCAGAGGAAAGGGAGCCCTGCTTCCTCCAGAGGGCATCACAGGATCACTTTTCGGGGCTGGGGGCTGGGGCAGAGCGGCTGGGAGGTCCCTGAAAGGAGCTGGGCCAGCCAGAAGGGCTCCACCTTCCAGAGCAGGGCGGAGACTCAAGCTTGCCCAAAGCAAAGACCCCAGGGAATCCCGAGCCCGGCTGCTTCCAGCACCTGCATGGAAATCACAGATTAACCAGACGCCTCATCTTACCTAAGAGGAAACTGAGGCCTGGGAGTGGTGGGGCTCGCCCAGAGCCCCAGAGTATTTCAGGGGCAGGTCAGGACTGGAGGCCAGCTCTGTCCTGGCACTTGCCCTCCCTTAATTAAGTGTAGGGCTCAGTACATTGCAGTGGTCAGAGACATTGCACACAATAATAATAAATATTGAGCACTTGCTACACTCCAGACACCTTGCTAAGCACTTTATATGTGTCTCCTTTCGTCCTCATAACATCCCTGGAAGCTGGGTACTGTCACCCTCACAAGAAAACAGATGCCCTGAAGGTTAAGGCCATGCCTTGCCTGAAGTCACACAGCTGTGCTTAACAGAGCTGGGACCCCCAAAGGTCTCTCGGACTCAGCCCCACTACTTAGTTTTAAATTTGAGAGGGAAACAGCAATGCCTCCTTAATACTTTCTAAGAATACGTCATTGTATTTAATGAAGTAACTTCCTAGAGCTGGAAAATGGATTCATATACTATTCATATTTTCAGTAAGGATATTTTTGTTAGTTGACACTTAGCCAGGAAGTTAAATGAACCAGGACACCTCTTGCCCCAAGCACTCTGGCTAGTTGGTTAATGGAGACTGCAGTGCCAGCAAAGTGGCTTTGGAGTGCAGGACATGGTGAACTGCCCTTCGCAGGGGCCTAAATCCAAACACCCAAATCCTCACATTGGGACAGGAAGGACCCTTAGAGATCAGCGCTTAGGGAGCACTGGGGCCCCAAGGTAGACAGTAGACCCCAAGGTAGACGGGGTCACAGAACTGATGAGTAGAACCAGAACTAGTACCCCGTGTACCTAAAGCCTGAACTCTTAACCTTGAAGCTCAGCTGTAAACCAGCAAAGGAAAGCACTGTGACAGTAATGCAAATTCAAATTTGCTTTTCCATTTCCCAGCACAAGTAACAGAAAAGGCAAAACAAAGGAGCAACGAGAATGTCTATTTAAGACACACAGATGAGAATTTTAGCTTTGGCCATCTTGAAGGCAAACAAGGCACTTGAAGGATATCCCCCTCTCAACATTCATTCAATAAATATTTACTGCGGGCACCGAGGAGACCACAGTGACCAGGCTGTTCAAGGCCTCAGCTCTCAAGGAGCTTCTGTTCTAAGGATGAAGAGACACTGGGTTGTTTTCTTTTTTGGGGGGATGGGGGTTGGGGGGAACAGTAAACACAATATGGAAAGAGTGTTATGTGCTGTGAAGACAATACAACTGGATAATATGATGAGAGGAGGATAGAGGGGGCTGTTTAGCAGTCAGGTATGAGAACTTTGAATTGAGATCTGAATAAGGAGAAAGAAGGGTGTCCTGCTGGAAGAAAATCATTCTAGTCAGAGAGAAGAGCAAGTACAAAGGCCCTGAGGCAGGAAAGAAGCTTGGCATGTTGGACTATAGAAATACAACATGAGCCATGAACGTAATTTTAAATTCTCCAGTAGCCACATTTTTTTAATGAAACAAAAAGGTAAAATTAACTTTAATATATTTTATTTAGCTCAGTGTACAAACGTTTTTATTAATAAAATAATTACTTTTTTCATACTGATTCTTTGAACTCTGATGGATTGGGAGTACATTTCGAGTACTCAACAGCCACACGCTCCTAGTGGCTAGTATTAGGCAGGCCTGTGGTCGGTGATGGGAGTCTTGGGAGGGCTTTAAACCCCAGGGATCACACTCATGGGTTATAATGATTCTGAGTATCTCACGACTAATCTTTAGAATCCCTGCGAAAGCCCCACTTGGGCTCTTTGGAGCAGCTGCTTCCTGGGGCAGGACGCTGCACACAGAGGGAAAAGCCCCCTGCTTTCCTCTCTTGGGGAGACTTCCTCCCTTCCTGGAGTCCGCTCGTTCTAGGGAAGCGAACGCCTGCCCACGTGGGAAAGCAGCGTGGCTGGCCCTGAGCCGGGAGCCACCACCTGGGCCCCCTCTGCCAGGCCTTAGTTCCAGCCGCCGGTGTCCGCCCAAGTGAGGTGGGGCCTCTCCGCCAGCGGCCCGGCCACGCCCCTTGGACTCGGTTTTGATTTTCGGGTGCAGACAGGTCTACATTCCTCCGAAGAGGCCAGCCCAGGCATCATCAAAGCTGCTGAAATCAACAGTAACAGTAAGCACGGACCTCGGTCTGCAGTTCCTGCGGGCGCCACGAGGGGCGCAAGCAGCTAAGGCCGGCGCTGGCTGCTCCCCAGCCCCTTGGCAGCCTCTCCTTCCCCACCTCCGCGTCTAACGCAGGCCGGCTAGCGCGACTCAGACCCCACCTCCCTCCAGCACAATGTTCCCTCCACTAGCCTCACCCGGCAGGGCTACGTCCCCGGCGGTTGCTAGATTCCTTCATTTTCTAGGCCTTGGGCCCCTGCCAAAATGGCGGCAGGGGTGCCAGCTGTGAAGCAGCCAGAAACACAAGATGCAGGAGAGTAGATGTGCCTCAGGAGGCCCTTCTGCCTGCTGTGGTGATTGGTGGAGACAAACAGTGGTGAATCCAGAGTCTGCACAGTTTGAACTGCAGCCAGGAACAGAAAAGATTCCACGGTTCGGGTGTTTTCACCCCGGAGGCTGAAATAACGGCAGGGGCCTGACTACCCACGTGGTGTCTGTGGCCAGAACAGGACCCACATAATAATGGCTTAGATCAGGGAAGAGCCTTTCCCGTTCCGTGGGGCAATATCGTCATCAGGGCAACAACATCACTCTGCGAACTGACGTAGGTTCTTAACGGATGCCTTGCCTCTGACCTCGCCACATTTCTGTGTACTCCAAAGGCATCCCCCGCACATGGTGTGGTCATACCCTGACTGCTGGCAAGTGCTAGACCCTGAAGGGACCTAGAGTTGGCCAATCCCCAGAAGACTAAGAGATTAGCCCAGCTGGCTCATCCCCTCTTGGTTCACCCTCCCTCAAACATTTGTCAGCAAGAGAGGGCTGTTTAGGGTTTCTGGTAGGAGAGTGAGCGTGTTCATCTTTCTAAAAAAACCTTGGGTTACATGTGACCATGCTTTTGCAAGAAAGCACCCTAGCTTACCTCCAAAAGCCCTGAAAAATGGTACAGGCCAGCTGACTGGAGGGCATACAAGTTGACATTTCCAAGCTGGAGGATGAGCTCAAAAGACTGCTTTTCTGGAGAGATTCCTGTGAGGAGAATGTGAAGAAAGCAAGTCTTGGTCAGGGAGGAGCACATTCAGGAAATGGGTCATGAACAGGAAAGTCAAAGAAGACAGTTTGGAAGGAGCCGGAGGAAAATGTAGGATTTGGAAAAGGGAGGAAGAAGGAAGGGCTGCCCTCTGTTAAGTACCTTCTGCTCCTCCAGTAGTACCTGCTCCTCCTCTCAAAAGTATTTGCATGTACTTCGAGTGTATTTAGTCCTTGTGGTAACACTCTGAGGCAGGTACAAATCCGTAATCTCCATTCCAAATTCCAGAAAGCTTAAAAAATGAAAACACTTCTGTAACTTCTTTAGTGGTAGAATCTAATTTGAAATAATACGAGTCTTTATCCCACTCAGTGTGACTATTTAGACTCTTGCTGCAAAAATAGTAGTGTGTTTGATTTTGTGTTGCAGACTCCAGTGGGATGTTATATAATACACAGTATGTATACTTGTCACCTTTCTAAAATCTGAAACGCTGAACTCTGAGACACAACTGGCCTGGAGGGTTTTAGGTAAGAGATTGTGATGCTAGAGGATTCCCAGTTTACAAGGGAAAGAGCTGAGGCTTAGCAAGAGAAGCCAATTGTCTTAGGCCGCAGAGGTGCCAAGTGACAGACTGAGGATTCCAGCTCTGGTCCCATTTCAAGTAAGGGACTGTGATTCCATGAGGCTAAGCAAAGGCTGAGCCTGAATGGCAGTGAAATGGCCTGACTGGAGAGAAGATTGCATGGGTCATTCATGGTCTACAGACGCAAAGACCAACTAGCTGAGAATGGATCTGGAAGTCAAGGGGAACCGCTGTACACTTGAGAGACTTTGGTATTTCTAGAAGGCTGGGACCTAGGCTTTGGGCACTGACAGGTGCTTCAGCAGAGCAGCCCTGAGGTCTGGATCCAAAGATCCACAGCTCATTAGCAAAGTTACTCTTTTTCTCTATGTATTAGTTTCTTCTTCTGTAGTATGGATATGATAATAATATTTGCCTCCTAGATTTGGTGTAACTATTAGATAAGAGATGCGTGAAAGCAATTAGCATAGTGCCTGGAACTTACTAAGCATTCGATAAATGTTAGCTGTGACTGTTATTCTCAAAATGGGGTGTGCACACCTCTCAGAGAGCTCCAGATCTCAGTATGGATGTGAGAATATTCTTGGATTGCCAATTTTGCTTGTTTCCTAGTAATTTATTTTAATTTATTATTTTAATAAAGGCAGAATATTGTTTAATTTTATTATTTTATTATTTCATTTCAGTTCATTTCATCTTATTTTTTGGCTGTGCTGCACGGCTTGTGGGATCTTAGTTCCCTGAGCAGGGATCGAACCTGGGCCCTCGGCAATGAAAGCACGGAGTCCTAACCATTGAAATTCCCTTGGTTCCTAGTAATTTAAATCATTATTTTTTCACTATTAAAACTGTCACAGAAGTGAATATACTCAACTGAAGTGAATATACTCAACACTGAACTGCACACTTAAAAATGGTTAAGATGGTAAATTTTATGTTATGTGTATTTTACCACAATTAAAAATTAAGATTAAAAATAAAAACTAACCTGGCACAAGTATATGAGGAAATAGAATGCACAAGTACATGGATAAAATATATGAGATGGCAATGACTTTCTGGCTATTTGCGGGGCGGGGGAGGGGAGGATAGAGATTGAATGTGGGGAAGGTAGAGAGGCAAAGTTCACGAATCACAGATTAATGAGTATGAGAAACCCTCCTAGAGGCCTTGTTGTCCCATGCTGCTGAAATTGGTCCAGGGTTCTAGGGTTTGATGTGCTTTATAAATGTAGGCAAATGTAAGTTTTACAGATCTTCAGGACATGAAGGCTCATGGGCACATTCATCACATGTTTTTGGCACTATTCTGGGCACTGGGGCAGACACAGACTTGTGTGACCAGGTCCCTGGCCTCAAGGCTCTCCTGGCTAATGTGGGAACATAAGTGTGAAGAGAGAACAATCACAGACACTGGAGGTGGTCAGCAGCGCTAGGAGGTGTGTTCAGTGTTCAATGAACACTTTTTCTTTTTTTTTTTTTTTTTTTTTTGCGGTACGCGGGCCTCTCACTGTTGCGGCCTCTCCCGTTGCGGAGCACAGGCTCCGGACGCGCAGCCTCAGCGGCCATAGCTCACGGGCCCAGCAGCTCTGCAGCATGTGGGATCTTCCCGGACCGGGGCATGAACCCGTGTCCCCTGCATCAGCAGACGGATTCTCAACCACTGCGCCACCAGGGAAGCCCTCAATGAACACTTTGAGGAGCTTTGAAGAAGGAAGCATTTCCTCTGCAGAGGGTGACAGGGAGTTGGGAAGGACATCCTAAAAGAGCAACACGTGATCTTAGTTGAGTCCGCTTTCACTAGTCAGCGGTTCTCAAACGTAATGGTGCATCAGAATCCCCAGGAGGACTTGTTGAAACCCACATTGGTGGTTCCCATGCTCAGTGTTTCTGATTCCGTAGGTCTGAGGTGGGGCCCAAGGATTTGCATCTCTAAGAAGCTCCCTGGTGATGCGGTGGTCCCTGTGGTCCAGGGACCACACTTTGGGAACCACCAGGCTAGATCAAGAAGAGGAGGAAGGGTGGGCCAGGAGGCAGGGGAGGTTTGTGCAAAGATGTGGAGGGGTGAAAAAGCAGCAGGTGTTTAGAGAGCAGCGAGCGATTTTGGGGAGGCTTGAACATGGTGGGTTGCCAGGTGCAGCTGATGGTGGACTCGTGTCCAAAGTCCGGAGTTTGGACTTGATCCTGGAAATGAAGGGCAGCCGAAGGAGGTTCTTGTGGAGGAAAGAACATGAACAGATTGGCCCTTCATCGAGATCCCTTGGGAGGGCAGGTGGAGTGGGGAGGAGAGGAGAGAATTGAGGCAGAGAGACTAGTCAGGAGGCTGGCACAACGAGCCTGTCAGATCCCACTAGTCTTGGTCTTCTCGGTCCCCAAAGTTCCCGAGTGGAAGTGATCAGAAACCTAGACAAGCAGCCGTTCATATAAAAACAGCCACGTGGACAACCACGCATCAGCAGTAAGCATGGGACCCAGCATTTTAGGTGCATCATCTCATCAAATCCTCCTAACACCCCGTGTTCAGACGTTGAAAAGGAAGCTCAGAGAAATTCAGGAACCTGCCCAAGGTTAGGACAGAGCCAGATTCAAACCCAGGGGTGAAGCCCATTCTCTCTCCCTCTAAACATTTCCCCATGTCTGGGCTCCTCAGGAGCTTGCCTCTTTCCTCCGGGGGCTTTGTTGCTGTGTGTTGTAAGAGCTCAGTCTCTTGTGTGGTATGTGCTGGATGCTGTGATGTGGTTGCCCCCAGCCCCTCCCCTCCCACCTGTCACAAGGTGAAGTGTCTCCTTGGATGTCTTCATGGGGATGGAGAGAGCCAGGGAGAAAGGACTTTGCTGGGCATTCAATTCCCTGCCCCCCCCCCGCCCCGGGGTAATAAATCAGGCGCTGTGGGAGAAGGATGTCACCCTGCCTGTCAGCTCTAGTGACATAACTTGGAATAATCCTCAGGCACTCCCAGGTCAGTGGGAGAGAGCATAAAGCCAGCCCTGCCAAAATCCCAGGGATAACGAGAGCAGTGAGGAGAGTTCATTTGCCAGGTAGAAAGTAATTTTTTTTTTTTCTGATGCACTCAAACAACCTGGTAAGGAAGCAGGCACAGGGAGAGATGTAGGAGAATGAAAGAAAGGATGGCAGAGAGGGAAAGACTTGTGAACTTGGAGACAGAAGAGCTGAGTTCAGGAGTCCCAGCTGGCTGTGTGACCCTGGACAAGTCCCTTCCCCTCTCTGGGCTTCCATTTCTTCAACCAGTACAATTAGGTAGATAGATTAGATTATCCCTAAGCTCCCTTCCCGCTTTGACATTCTATGCTTTTTCTTTTCATAGTACCTGAGCGTGACTTTTCCAGGAAAATGTCAAACGTTTCAAAGGGCAAACTTCTAAGTTTGCCAGACATCTTTTGTCACTCTTCAGCTGGTCTTGTCTACGTTCACGTCCAGGGGATTTTCTATGATATATACATTTTCTTATTTCTCCAGCTATATTTCCTTGTTTGCATTGGTTGATTGTTGCAGAAACAGGGCACGGTTTTTCTAAGCAAATATTCAGTTCCATGCCAACAGGAATATCCTGTTTACAAGAGCCTCTTTTTACAAGGTACCAGCTGTTTGAAGACATTTGTGTATTGCCACATCAGAATAATCTGATAAGCAACTATCTTTTTTCTAGTAACATAATTTTCTTTAATGTAATCATTATAGTGGTATAGATGCTCCTTAAACAGTGAACATCCTATGTGATGATCGTGATAACCTGTTTCTTCCTCTCCTATATTAGTTTGCTAGGGCTGCTGTACAAAATACCAAAACCCAAATGGCTTAAAGAACAGAAATGTATTGTCTCCCAGTACTGAAGACGACAAGTACAAGATTAAAGTGTGGGCAGGGTTGGTTCCTTCTGAGGGCTCCGAGGGAGAAACTGTTCCATGTCTCTCGCCTGGCTTCTGGCAGTTCGCTAGTGTTTGACGTCTTTTGGCTTGTAGAAGCATCACCCATCTCTAACTTCTCTTCACACGGCATTCTTCCTGTGTGCGCGTCCCGGTCCAAGTTCCTCCTTTTTATACGGACGCCAGTCATATTGGATTAGGGGCCCACCCTACTCCTGTATGACCTCATTTCACTTAGACTTCCAACTACAGAGAGAGTAATTGGCCGTCCCTGACCCAGTGCTGCTGTGAAATCCAGCACTGTGTTTGTACATCTGCCACAGGTGGCTCCCAACCATTCACTGAGTGCAGTAGGCATACCAAGGCAGCCCTGTTCCTGGGAGATACAGGACTCTTCTGTGAGGTGACATTGGTTCAAGGACTCCCCACAACCTTGCTGAATCTTCCTTAGATAATATAGATGCGTGATAGTATAGATAAGTCTACCCAAGCTTCTATCCTTGTCTCCTTCACTGGGGTCAGACTTATGTCCACCCTTGTTCCAACTCTTGAGATAGCATGTAGACACCTCTATTCCCTTCCTCACATCCCCCTACCCCTCCCAGCTTCCTCAGCCTCCCACTGCCCCCTCCTGGTTTCTCCTCACAGGTGTTTTTCCTAATAAAATCCCTCCATGCCTAATCCCACCTTAGCACCTGCTTCATGGAGGTCCTGGTCTAATATAAGAGGTAGCGAAGACTTAGTGACTTCAAAACCACAATGAGATACTACCTCACACCCATCAGGATGGCTGCCATCAAAACAAAACAAAACAACCCCCGCACCCCAGCAAAAAAAAAAAAAAAAACCCAGAAAATAACAGTGTTGGTGAGAACCTAGAGAAATTGGAACCTTGTACACTGTTAGTAGGAGTGTAAAGAGGGGCAGCCACTATGGAAGACAGTGTGGTAGCTCTTCAAAAAATTAAATATAGAGTTACTGTATGATCCAGCAATTCCACTCTTGGGTATATACCCCAAAGAACTGAAGTCAAGGTCTTAAACAGATATTTGTGCACCCCTGTTCATAGCAGCATTGTTCATGGTAGCCAAAAGATGGAAGCAACTTAAATGTCCATTAGTGGATGAGTAGATAAACCAAATGTGGTCTGTACATACAAGGGAATTTTATTCAGCCTTTAAAAGCAAGGAAATTCTGACACATGCTACAACACGGATGAACTTGTGGGCATTATCCTAAGTGAAACAAACCAGTCACAAAAAGACAAATAATGTGTGATTCCACTTCCATAAGGTACCTACAGTAGTCAAATCCATAGAGATAGAAAGCAGAGTGATGGTTATGAGGGTCTGGGAGGAAAGGGAAGTGGAGACTTAGTGTTTAATGGGTGAAGAGTTTCAGTCTGAGAAGAGGAAGAAGTTCTGGGGATGGATGGTAGTGTTGCTGGCACAACAATGTGAATGTACTTAACACCACTGAACTGTATGCTTTGAAATGGTTAAGATAGTACATTTTATGTGTATTTTATCACAATTAAAAATTACATAGGGACTTCCCTGGTGGCGCAGTGGTTAAGAATCTGCCTGCCAGTGCAGGGTTTGATCCCTGGTCCAGGAAGATCCCACATGCCACGGAGCAACTAAGCCCAGGCACCACAACTACTGAGCCTCTCTAGAGCCCACAAACCACAACTACTGAGCCCGCGAGCCACAACTACTGAAGCCCACGCGCCTAGAGCCCGTGCTCCACAAGGATGGAAGGCACTGCAGTGAGAAGCCCTCGCAACGCAATGAAGAGTAGCTCCCACTCGCCACAACTAGAGAAAGCCCGTGCACAGCAACGAAGACCCAATGCAGCCAAAAATAAATAAATAAATTTATTTTTTTTTAAAAGTTCAGGGGCTTCCCTGGCAGTCCAGTGTTTAAGACTTTGCCTTCCAATACAGGGGGTGCGAGTTCGATCCCCGGTTGGGGAGCTAAGATCCCAAATGCCTTGCAGCCAAAAAAAAAAAAAACCAAAACATAAAACAGAAGCAATATTGTAACGAATTCAATAAAGACTTAAAAAAAAAAGTTCATCTTTTTAAAAAAAAATGGCATACAATAAAATCCTTGCATCTTAGTGCAAAGTTGAAAGAACACCAAATCCTGTTGACAAGTGCTTGGGGTACCTGGGTGAACGGGCCAGAAAAGCACAGGGCAGGGTGTCTATTCTTCAAAAGACCTAAATGGTCTGAAGACTTCCAGTTACCACTTTACAACTTTAAAACCTGAAGTTTAAACTTGTCATTGTCGGGATGGTCCTCATTCACACCTCATTTTCAAGGAGCTTTATGACTCACCAGACAGATGGTAGTGAATTGAAAAACATGTTTACAGTTTAGGCTTATTACTTCATAAACTTGGGAGTTTTTTAGGTGAGAGAAAGACAGAGAGAAGCAATAGCTCCTAGCAAGGAGATTCCCTCATAATGAACCATTCTGATCACTTTTAAATGCATCCTTTTGCCCCAGCTATACCGGGAAGGTACCAGATGCAAAAACGGCCAGGCTTTTTCCATCTGAAACTTCCTATCATCAGAGAGAGAAAAATAGAGATTCAGGCACAAGTCAAAGTGATTTGGCCAAATACCCAGCAGGCAGAAAAGGAGAAAATGCTTTCTGAGTTTAATGCTTTGTTTTTAGCCCCTCATCTTCAAACTGCAGTTAGGGGCTTGGGCTTGTTGTCAGAGTTCAAATCTTAACTCGACCATATACCTTGGGCAAACTGTATAATCTCTCTGTGCCTCAGTTTCCCTATCTGTAAATTGGGAATACAAATAGTGAGTCCTTCATCAGGGCGTATTAACAATGGCTAGAAATTACTCCACATCTTTGAAGTGCCAGGCGTTGTGCTAAGTCTTTTATATACATTGACTCATTTAATCCTCAAGCCCAGGATGATCTCATTCCAAAGCTTATGATCCTAACCACAGCCTGACACCACAGTGTATTAATTGCCCAATGACTGTAAGAAATGGAAGCCTGGCCCCGTTCAGGCTTAGTAGCATTTCCCTTCTGTTTTAGGGATGCAGATCTGAGCTTGGGAGAGACGAGAAAACGTTTTAAAATCCCAACACCAGGGGACAGTAGAGTGGGGCTTAGCATTGAATATTTCCTCCCTTGGCCCAAATGAAGCATGCAGAGATGCAGGGGAGACTGGCTGTCAGGCCGCCTGAGAGGTGGAGCTTTGAGCTGGGCTTCAAAGAGAAGAGAGGAGAGGGAAGAGGAGAAGTAAAGGCATTCCAGGCATGGCCGAAGGCCTAGAGGCAGGAAGTACATGGCAAATCAGCGTTCTGGGAATGGAACACAGAGGGCTGGGCTTGGCGGGGGTCATGGGGGCAAGACTAGAGGGTATTCTGGGCCAAGTCAGAACCTTATAACCCAGCAGTCCACTTCTTGGTCTATACCCTAGGCGGAGCCCGCTTGCGTACACCAGAAAATACACACAGAATGTTCATAGCAGCCTTGGAAATAAGGGCCAACGACTGGAAACAGGCATAATGTCCATCCACAGGTGAATGAATAACAATATATATTCACACAAGGGGCATGGATGAGTTATAGCCACGCGCAATGACATGGAATTAATGAGTAAAGAAAGCACGCTGTGTAGGATTTGATGGAGTAGGACACCTTTTCATGAAAAGCAAACCAAGCAAAACAAAATAAGCTAAGTAATAGATTGTTTCTTATTCACTGGGAGTGAAGTCATTAAAAAACAAAGGGAATAAGGAACAGAAAGTTCAATAGAAATGCCATGAGAGGTCTGTGACAGTCTGCAAGGGGGTGAGTTAGGAAAGGCTCACCTAGGTAGATGCAGCAGTACTAGAAATGCTCTATCGTCAACTTGGGTGGTGGACTATAGGTATTCATTTTTAAACTGTATTTCATAATTTACATATATAGTGTATAAATGTTTTGTATGCATTTTGCCTCCTAATACTAGTAATAATTTTAATAAGAAAATTCAGGGGCTTCCCTGGTGGCGCAGTGGTTAAGAAGCTGCCTGCCAATGCAGGGGACACGGGTTCAAGCCCTGGTCCGGGAAGATCCCACATGCCACGGGGCAGCTAAGCCCACGCACCACAACTACTGAGCCTGTGCTCTAGAGCCCGCGAGCCACAACTACTGAGCCCACGTGCCACAACTACTGAAGGCCACGTGCCTAGAGCCCATGCTCTGCAACAAGAGAAGCCACCACAATGAGAAGCCCATGCACCACAATGAAGAGTAGGCCCCTCTCGCCACAACTAGAGAAAGCCCGCGTGCAGCAACAAAGACCCAATGCAGCCAAAAAATAAATAAATAAATACATTTATTAAAAAAGAAAATGCAGAGGTGCCCAACAGAAATACTCAAATAAATTAAATGAGATCTAAATTAGAGCCACATGTAACTCCTGAGATACAGGATGTCAGGGCCTGTGGTCTTCTATGGATGTGGAATAGTCTTCTAACCTTTCATTCATTCAACAACCATTTTCTGAGTCCCTACATCGTGCCAGGGATTTGGAGATGGAGAGGAATTGGTCCTTGGTCTAGAGTTGCTCAAAGATGTGGGAGGGTGTGAACCGTAGGGACCCGCAGTCGTGGAATCAGGCACTGGCTCTTCTGGGCCTTGGTTGGTGGCCCCAAGGATGTGCTTCAGAAGCGGTCATGGTTGGTGGGGATGGAGCTCGTTTCATCACTGGCGTGGGTGGCCTCCTCTGTGCGGTTCTCCCTTCTGGCTCTCGATCTAGGCAGAGGCAGTCCTGGCATCAGGCATCATCACAGCCTGCCTTCCTGACTCTTGCTGCATACACGCTCTCCTCCTCCTCCGACCCCCAGGCCCTGCCTAGCACTTGACAGGCGGTGTGTGCTGATGTTGACTCTCAATTTCTTGGTAGCTTAGATCATTGTGCAGAACACTCTGCTCAACCCGGGGTGGTGCTGGGAAGCAGGAGACGCAGCTCCAGCCCTAAGGTGGGCTCATGATTTAGCTGTGCCTTTTGCTGCCAATCCGTTGCTCTACCCAAACACTTAGGCAATTTTAAGACACCCCTGGAATATAAAGACATTCTATATTTCTTTGTAACTCATTTATAAAATGATTAGTAAGGTAGTATTTCATTTCCTTCATCTTAAAACAACTTTCTCATCTGCCTTGTAGGGAGCTCTGGCACCCCAGGATTTGGGGGCTACATCTGGGAATTCCTGTGGTACCCTGGGTGCCGTGAATCCTCCTGCCATCGCTGGGCATGGAATGGCTTATTCACAGCAGGTCCTCCCTGCTGAAATAGAGCTTGTTGAGGGCAGAGACATATCCTGTGTCTCCCCGTTGCCAGGGCCTGGCTCACAAGAGCTGCTCAAGCAAGTGCTGTTGACTGTCGGAAGGGAAGAAACTGTTTCTGGATTTTGATCATGTGTGTCTCCTCTCAGGCTTTGCCCTTCCAAGCTGTAGAGTCCTAATCGTCCTCTCTGAGCTACTTGCGTGTGCTGGATCTCAGAGAGGCCTCAAAGCCACCTTCTGTAATCAGGGTGTGTGCGTGTGTGCACGCATGTAGGTACAGATGCAGGAACGTGCAATCCGGTTCTTCTAGTTACACAGCATCATACCAAAAACCCCAGAGCACCAGGCTGGCCTCATTTATGAGTTTAAAAATAACAACCCTTTCCATTCATTCACAAGTGTTTTATGGTTTCCAAAGTAGTTCTGCAGCTGTTCACTCAGGGCAAAACTCACAGCCACCTTGGGAGGTGGGTTTTACTCCCCTCTCCCACTTTACAGATGGGGAAACTGAAGCACAGAGAGGAAAACTGATTTGGCCAAATGCAAACAGATCCAGGTCTCCCGGTGCCGAGTTCAGAGACTTCCTGGCGCACAGCGATGGCCTGGACAGACCAGGTTGGGGTCCAACAGCACACGGTGGTTGGTGCCTGTCCAGGGTGAACGTGGAGATGAAGTCGAATTGCTCCCAAGCCCTGGATGTTGCTAAGGTTTTGTTTTGATCAGGAGCTCGTTTCTCAGGACAGGCTGAACCCCAGACAGCAGCCTCATGGTGAAAAGCAGTGGTTTGTGCAGGCCGTTCAATAACGACGACTCTTCAAAGCCTCTGCTCTGTCCCACGCTGCCAGACAGTTTTACTCCAGGGTTCACTAAGCTGGGTTGTCCCGTCTCCTGGAATTCACAGAGGAAATGCTTGACCCAGCCTAGGCTCGAAGAGGGGGTGGGGGTCAGAGAAGCTTCTGCAGGAATGAAAACCTGAGCTGGGTTTTCAAGCAGGAGTAGGCATCAGTGGGGCAAGGGGTGCCAAGGCTGAGGAGACAGAGAGGCAAGCTGGGGAGACAGGAGGACCAGGCAGAGAAAAGGCATCAAGACGGAGAAAGAGTAAAGACCTATTTCAGGCCTGTGTACATCACTTTCACGATCTGTAGTTCCTCTGACTACCATCTATCCAATATCTAGATAATATTTTTAATCAACTATTTCTTAAACTTAATGCACATAGTTGAAAAGAATGCACTAGGACTTCCCTGGTGGTGCAGTGGTTGAGAATCCGCCTGCCAATGCAGGGGACACAGGTTTGAGCCCTGCTACAGGAAGACCCCACATGCCACGGAGCAACTGAGCCTGTGCTCTAAAGCCCGTGAGCCACAACTACTGAGCCCACGTACCACAACTACTGAAGCCCGTTGCCTAGAGCCCGTGCTCCGCAACAAAAGAAGCCACCGCAATGAGAAGCCCATTGCACCGCAATGAAGAGTAGCCCATTTGCCGCAACTAGAGAAAGCCCGTGCGCAGCAACGAAGACCCAACGCAGCCAAAAATAAAATAAATAAATTTATGGAAAAAAAGGATGTACTACATTGACAGATGAATGAATAAAGAAGATGTGACATACATATGTGTACACACACACACACACACACACACACACACACACACGCGCACACATAAAAAAGAATGATTCTTGCCATTTGCGACAACATGGATGGACCTGGAGAGTATTATGCTAAATGAAGTAAGTCAGACAGAAAAAGACAAATGCTGTATGTTTTCACTTATATGTGGAGCCTAAAGAACAAAACACAAATATAACAAAACAGACTCACAGATACAGAAAACAAACTAGTGACTGCCAGAGGGGAGAGGTTGGGGATGGATGAAGTAGGTGCAGGGGATTAAGAGATGCAAACTACCAGTTATAAAATAAATAAGTCACAGGGATGTCGTGTACAGCACAAGGGAATATAGTCAATAATATTATAATAACTTTGAATGGTGCATAATCTATAAAAATATCGAATCACCTTGTTGTACACCTGAAACTAATATAATATTGTAAGTCAACTATACTTCAATTAAAAAATGTAGGGCTTCTCTGGTGGCGCAGTGGTTGAGAGTCCGCCTGCCGATTCAGGGAACACAGGTTCATGCCCCCGTCCGGGAAGATCCCACATGCCGCGGAGCGGCTAGGCCCATGAGCCATGGCCGCTGAGCCTGCGCGTCCGGAGCCTGTGCGCTGCAACGGGAGAGGCCACAACAGTGAGAGGCCCATGTACCGCAAAAAAAAAAAAAAAGTGAAAAGTTTTAAAAATTAAAAAAAAAGGGACACACTATATTGTGGGGTTGCTTGCTAGTTTGTTTTTTCCTAATACACATAAAAATAAATACCTAGGTATTCAAGTGAAAAACAGTCATCCTTTTATCCCCCTGCAATCATCTGGTAGAATGGGTACCACATTTGGCAAACAAATGAACAAAGGCATGGCTATGAGTAAGAATGTGGGGTGTGGAGGAAACTCTGAAAGAGTAAACGTGAGACGGGAGGATTGTGATGTAAGATTGGAGGACTGAACGGGGCCTGAACTTGAAAGGGCTTGTGTGCCTGGCTAAGGAGCCGCACTGGATCATCTCAGAGTCAAGAATAGGCAATCGCTGAAAGGCTGTGCTATGAGTAACTCACAAGGGAAACCATCACCTCCTTCTTGTGGCTCACCTTGTCCTTTAAAGGTCTTATTTTAAAGGGTTCCCATAAACCCTAATTATCAGGAAACCTTGAGGCAGATCTCTAAACAGAATGAGCCTTAGAGTCAGAAAACCATCTCCCTGATTGGGATTGACATATATACACTAATATATATAAAATAGATAACTAATAAGAACTGCTGTATAAAACATAAATAAAATAAAATTCAAAAATTCAGAAAGTAAAAAAAATTTAAAAATAAATCACAATGAGATACTTAAAAAGAAAAGAAAAGAAAAGAAAGCCATCTCTCTGACAGCTCAATGACTTTGGGCAAGTCCTATAACCTTTCATAGCCTCAAGCATTCCGTCTGTACATTGGGCACATGCCAGGTTGCCCGGGCAGACCCTACAGGTCGCAGGTCGCCTCCTTGCCCATCTCCCTCTAGATTGGATTTCTCAACCTTGGCAGTATTG
Source organism: Delphinapterus leucas (assembly GCF_059928025.1). NCBI lineage: Eukaryota > Metazoa > Chordata > Mammalia > Artiodactyla > Monodontidae > Delphinapterus > Delphinapterus leucas. The sequence goes on from NC_143134.1 coordinate 99,479,835, forward strand.
ACACTTTGGGCCCAAGAATTCTTTGCTGTGAGAATCTGTGGAATGTTTAGCAGCATCCCTGGTCTCCCCACTAGCTGCCAGTAGCCTCTTCCCAGTTATGACAACAGTAACAAAAATCTCCAGACATTGCCAGATGTCCCCCGGAGGAGGAGGATGTCACCCAGACTTGTCTTTAGAACGGTGGAGTGTCGGATAGGTCCTGTGGCCTGTGGTCCTGTGGAGTGTTGGCTAAAGATGGACCTTGGAGAGCAGAAGGCTTCCTGCAGATGAGCCCTCACCCCCCAAGTTCAGAGCCTCAGATGGGGAAGGAATAGTTGATGGGCTTTCTGTCATTGACTTTATCACTGAGAGGGTCACTCATGGATTGATTCACCCTTACATGGATTACACAGATTCTCTATGTAATGTCTCCAGGGAAGGATACCCCAAAGAGGGTCACATGCTCCCAGCACTCAAAGGTGCGACCCAGGGCTTCCCTGCGTGGGCCCGTCCTCCTGGATAAGGCAGACCACAGGAGCCTTAGCGGAAGACCACTGGGCTCAGAGCAAGTGTGAGAACAATCAGAGTGACTACAACGTGGCAGTGCACTCACACACTTTCCAGGTCCTAGAACCCTGCCAACCTGTTCTTTATTATTATTCATAGGAATAATTATAGTAATAGCCTCAGTTGAGCATCTACTGTATACCATTGCCCACATTTATCTAATCCTCACAATATTTTATCCTGATTTGTTACATGAGAAGATTGAAGCTCTGTGGGATTGGGGAATTTACATAACATTGGGACTATAAAGTAGAAAGCAACAAGTAAAAAGTGCAGACAGCAGGCTTTAGCCTAGGTCTGTCTCATTCCAAATCCCTTATTTCTCTGTGTCAGGCCTCAAGTTCTCCTTCCTGGTGATGCTGTGAGAAAAGACAACACCTGCGAAATGGTGAGGGTTTTTGAAGGATCACAGTCATTGACTCCTTGACGGTTGCTTTGGATGCCAGAGCTTAAAGCCACCTGCACATAAACTGGAGAATGCTGCCTCTGATATTTTTAACCTTGTAAACATAGAGCTCAGGTACAGCAAGCCGCACAAACGTATAGCTTAGTGAATTATTATTATAAGGCACACATCTTTTCAAACTTCACCCAAGTCAAGAAGTAGAACTTTGCCAGAACCTCAAGAAGCCCTCCACATGCCTCATTCTATTCATAGCCCCAGCCCTCCCTCCAAAGTAACCACAATTCTTGATTTTTAGAGTAGTTACTTCCTTGAATTTATCATCCAATTAGGCATATCTAAACATTATAGTAGTTTTACCTTTTTAAAAAAACTTGCTGTATCTCTAAAGTCTATTTTAATCTATGGGTTTCCCATTCATTCTTTCCTTTCCATACACTTTATATATTGAAGAACTCTGCAGGTTGACCTGTAAAGTTTCTCAGTCTGGATTTGGCTGGTTGAATGCTCGGGATGCAGCTCAGTATTTCCCTCTGTCCTCTGTATTCCCTCCAAAGTGACAGCTGGACCCAAAGGCTTGATCAGACACAGGAGTGATCCCTTTGGCAATCCTCTGGGTGGCGTTGCATTCTTTCATCAGAGGACACATGATGTCTTGTTTTCATTCCTTTTTTGATGTTAGCAGACATTGATGCTCAATGCCTAGATCCGTTGATTCACTGGGGGTTGCAAACTCATGATATTCTCATTCCAGCATTTTGTTCTCACATATTAGAAAATCTTAGAAGGAGACACGTTCCCTTATCTGTTAGTTGGTTGCACAGTGGTGGGTTCATCCATCACATCTGATTATGGAGGGGAAGTAGGTGCCTTTTTATATGAGACTGATTTCTCTGTCTACAGATCTTCCTTGACTCACGATGGGGTCATGCCCCGATAACCCATTGTAAGTAAGTTGAAAATGCATTTAATACACCTAGCCACTATAGCTTAGCCTTGCTTACCTGAAATGTGCTCAGAACCCTTCCATTAGCCTACAGTTGGGCAAAATCATCTAACACAAAGCCTGTTTTATAATAAAGTGTTGAATATCTCATGTAACTTACTGAATACTGTACTGAAAGTGAAAAACAGAATGGTTGTGTGGTTACCGAATGGTTGTAAGTGTATCTTTTTTCCCCTCTGTGATCACGTGGCTGCCTAGGAGCTGTGGCCGCCGCTGCCCAGCATCATGAGAGAATATTGTACCGCATATCGCTAGCCCAGGAAAAGATCAAAATTCAAAATTCGAAGTACGCTTTCTACTGAACGTGTATCGCTTTTGCACCATCGTAAAGTGGAAAAATTGTAAGTTGAACCACCCTAAGTCGAGGACCGTCTGTATGCATTTTCCCATCTTTCCCCATTTGAATTTCTTTTTTTGTGTCTTCAAATTCAACCCGTCCATCATTTCCCATGCTCCATCTCTCTCATATCAGTTCAGTACCCCTTAACATAGCCCATGCTACAGTTACTACCCTGGTTCTCCCCTGCCTTTCGGGATGTGTTTTGGGGAAGCATTTTGCGCTCACTTGCTCCATGTCCTTTTCTCCTCTCATTCCTTGTCTCCCTGATGGCTGCTTTCCCTCCCCACCCTCCAGAATTTACTCTCTTTTCTTGTATTTTTCACTGTAGCATTGTTTTTAATAGTTGAAAAAGAGAAATTATCCACATGTTTGTGAAGAGATGAATGAATAAACTGGGGCATATTATTTATTATTATTATTAATTACATTTTGTTGGAGTATAGTTGCTTTACAATGTTGTGTTACCTTCTCAGGATTTACTCTCTTAATAACTTGCATAAATAACATAAAGGAGTGTTAATTATATTTATCATTTTGTACATTACATCCCACGTTAGTAGGTTTTTATTTTTTAATTTTTATTTGGAAATAATTTCCAACTTACAAAAGTTACAAAAAAAAAAAAAGTACAAGTCACCTCACATACCCTTTACCCAGATTCACCTATCGTTAAGATTTTACTGTTTGAGATGAAGTTACATGCATGATGGCCTTTTACCCCTAAGTACTTCAGTGCATATTTCCTAAGGTTGGGGACATTCAACTCCGTTCAACTTCAATGATCAGTTACACATATTTCCGTACAGGACTTTGACTGCTATATTGTACATATGTCAAGTTTTGTCAGTCACTTTATATTAGGTTTTGACTGTATGGAGTCTTGTCTCAAGGTGCCAGATTTGGTCCTTGGAATTCGCAGCTTGCAGCCATGGTAAGGTTAATTTGGATTCTTTCCTGCTTTCAGGGCAAGGAATTGGAATAGGATAGGAGAGAAATGAAGAATTTTTTTTAATGAGGTCCTCCAAATTGTAGCAGAGAGCATGCTCAGCGCTGTTAGAGACCTAGACCGGTTCCTTTAACGAGCAGTATGGGGATGGTGGGTGGGAGACTAAGGCCAAAAGATAGGGAGGGGCTTGCCTTAGATCCCGAGGTCACGGGGCCAGTGATTAGATGAGCTAGAGCCGGAAACCGTCAAACATCGGAGGCCTGAAGATTTCACCCCAGCAATCTCTTCTCTGAGATGGCATTATCAGCATTATTTAGTAGTGGAACCTCAGCTTGCATTCTTTCTCCCAACACCCAGGAAATTGGACCCAATTAATAATGGTGATAAAAATAGCCAACATTCATGGAATGCTTGCTATGAGGCAGACACTGAATTATCCCATTTCATTCTTATTAATAGTCTTACTTTTAACAAGTCCTATTGTCTTCCCCCATTTTACAGATGATGAAACTGAGGCTTAGCCAGGTTAAGTAACCTAACCAAGGTCCCATCCTTAGCAAGTAAATCTGTCAGCACTTGAGTCTAGGCTTCCAGTGTTGGATTTCTTTAACCACAGTACCATGAGGAAGAGAGTGAGAACCATGGGCCTTTGGGGGCCAGTGTTTTGGAGAAGTTTGAGAGGGTCATGTAGAGCTTCTCAAATATGCTCCAAAGTTCATATCAAAATAGCCAGGTGTGCACTGATACTTCCCATTGGCTGTCTCCTTTTGTCCCTCTAACTGCCCATCTAAAAAAGTACAGACATAAGATTCAAAGTGGTTTGGTGAATCCCACAAGGTTCCATGGCTATTCTGACTAAGTAGAGATTTGACCCAGGGCTGCCAATTTTTTCACTCTGCTACCCAAGCAGGCATGTGATACGTGATCAGGCATAGAATGACGTATTTTTGATGATCAGCCTGCTTGGCATTTTGTAAAGAAAGCCCAAACAACTGTGTTGCCTGGGCAAACCTGAAAGCTGCTTGCTGGCTTCAACACTGTTTCTTAAATGGCATAACAGGACAATGGTTACTGCTCCAAGTCCTGAAGTTTCCAGATCATCTCACATTTAACAGATCACCTTTCTTTCAGTAGCTGCCACCATCAGCAATAGTCAGCAGTCGGGGGCTAATTTTAGGAAGGAACAGCCTTTTAGCTGTGCACTAGGCTGTGGCACAGTAGCAGGAGGGCTTGATCTGATCAGAGTGACAACCCGCTGAATCACCTGGTTTCTCCTGCATTGGTGTCCTTAGTCATTCACCCATTCTTTCCAAATATTTATTAAGCATCCACTACATGCCAGGCACTGTTCTAGATGCTGATACAGCAATGAATCAAGGTAAGTCAAGTCCCTCCCACGTTTGAGTTTGTGAAATGCCGAACTCACACAGTTGCAAAAGGCAAATAGAGGTAAGAATGGTAGTGTCATTATTTTCCCATCTTTTGTCTTCTCTATTCTAACATTAATAACTGGAGGGTAGTGGAGTAGAATCTGAGCCACAGTAACTGGAATGACTGGTGTAGGTTTGCCTGCAGAACAACAGGAGAGCATGTCACACCCTCAGGGAAGTTCATGCTCTGGGACACCAGGCAGCCCAGGGGTCTATATTTGTTTAAAATTCCTGGGGTGACTATGATATAAAGCAGAGACTGGAATCTCAGGCTTGTTATGCTGCCTAAGCCTCTGCTTCCCGAGTTCTAGAATTGGGATAATACCTCCTATCCAGGGATTTGTGAGAATTAAATGATAAAAGACCTTCAATTTATATTAGTTTCTTTATTAATGTTTTCCTCTGAGAATGCCTTTTTTAAAAAAAATTTATTGAAATATAGTTGATTTACAATGTGTTAATTTCTGCTGTACAGCAAAGTGACTCAGTTATACATATATATATATATATATATATATATATATATATATGCATTCTTTTCCATTATGGTTTATCAAAGAATACTGAGTATAGTTCCCTGTGCTATACAGTAGGACCTTGTTGTTTATCCATCTTATATATAATAGTTTGCCTCTGCTAATCCCAAATCCCCAAATCCCAAATCCCCAGTCCTTCCCTCCCCCACCACCCTCCCGCTTGGCAACCACAAGTCTATTCTCTATGTCTGTTTTTGTTTCGTAAATAAAGTTCATTTGTGTCGTATTTTAGATTCCACATATAAGTGATATCATATGATATTTGTCTTTCTCTTTCTGACTTACTTAGTATGATATTCTCTAGGTCCATCCATGTTGCTGCAAATGGCGTTATTTCATTCTTTTTTATGGCTGAGTAATATTCCATTCTTTATCCATTCATCTGCTTTATCCATTCATCTGCTGATGGACATTTAGGTTGTTTCCATGTCTTGACTGTTGTAAATAGTGCTGCTATGAACATAGGGGTGCATGTTGAGAATGCTTTTGAGCTTATGCATTTAAAGGACAGTAGGTAATAAAAGTTCTTCTCTTTATATGCTCATATATTTGTTTGTTAGGAGTGATGTCAGACATATACAGAACTTTTCACCCAAAAGCAGCAGAATACACATTCTTCTCAAGAGCACACATAACATTATCCAGAATAGATCACGTTAGGCCACAAAAGTCTTAAAAATTTGAGAAGACTGGAATTATATAAAGTATTTTTTCCAATCACCACAATAGGAAACTAGAAATCGATAATAGGAAGAAAATTGGAAAATTCAAAAATATGTGGAAATTAAACAATACACCCCTAACAACCGATGGGTCAAAGAAGAAATCAAAAGGGAAATCAAAAATATCTTGAGGGCTTCCCTGGTGGCACAGTGGTTGAGAATCCGCCTGCCGATGCAGGGGACGTGGGTTCGTGCCCTGGTCCGGGAAGATCCCACATGCCACAGAGCGGCTGGGCCCGTGAGCCATGGCCGCTGAGCCTGTGCATCTGGAGCCTGTGCTCCACAGTGGGAGAGGCCACACAGTGAGAGGCCCATGTACCACAAAAAAAAAAAAAAAAAAAAAAAATATATATATATATATATATATATATATATATATCTTGAGATAAATGGAAATAAAAACACAACGTACCAAAACTTATAGGATGCAGCAAAACAGTACTAAGGGAAGTTTATAGCAATAAACAACTGCATTAAAAAAGAAGAAATATCTCAAATAAACAACCTAACTTTTCACCGAAAGGAACTAGAAAAAGAAGGACACATAAAGCCCAAAGTTAGCAGAGGGAAGGAAATTATAAAGATTTGAGCAGAAATAAAAGAAATAGAATATAGAAAAACAATAGAAAAGATCAACAAAACTGAGTTGTTTTTTTGAAAAGTTAAATCAACGAAACTGACAAACCTTTAGCTATACTAAGAAAAAAGAGAGAGAAGACTCGAATTTGTTAAAAAAATAGAAATAAAATAGAAGATATTACAACTGATGACAGAAGCACAAAGGATCATGAGCAACTACTATGAACAATTATATGCCAACAAATTGGATAACCTGGAAGAAATGGATAAATTCCTAGAAACATGAAGAAATAGAAAATGTGAACAAATCAATACTGACTAGGAAGACTGAAGCAGTAATCAAAAACCTCCCAACAAAGAAAAGCCCAGGACCAAATGGCTTCACTGGTGAATTCTACAAAACAGTGAAAGAATTAATGCCAATACTTCTCAAACACTTCCAAAAAACTGAAAAGGAGGGAACACTTCCAAACTCATTGTACAAGGCTAGGACTACTCTGATATCAAAAGCAGATAAGGACACTACAAGAAAAGAAAATTACAGGCGAATATCCCTGAACATAGATGCAAAAGCCACAACAAAATAGTAACAAACCAAAAAAAAAAAAAAAAAAAAAATAGTAACAAACCAGGGCTTCCCTGGTGGTGCAGTGGTTAAGAATCTGCCTGCCAATGCAGGGGTTCGAGCCCTGATCCAGGAAGATCCTACATGCCGTGGAGCAACTAAGCCTGTGTGCCACAACTACTGAGCCTGTGAGCCATAACTACTGAGCCTGCGTGCCACAACTACTGAAGCCTGTGCACCTAGAGTCTGTGCTCCACAACAAGAGAAGCCACCACAATGAGAAGCCCATGTACCACAACAAAGATGGTAGCCCCTGCTCGCCACGACTAGAGAAAGCCCACGTGCAGCAATGAAGACCCAGCACAGCCAAAAATAAAATAAATGAATTAAATAAATTTATTAAAAAATAGTAGCAAACGAATTCAACAGCTTATTAAAAGGATCATACACCATGATCAAGTGGGATTTATCCCTGGGGTGCAAGAATGGTTCAATATACACAGATCAATAAATGTGATAAACCACATTAACAGAACGAGAGATTAAAATATATAATCATTTCAGTAGATGCAAAAGCATTTGAAAAAATTCAATATTTTTTCATGATAAAAATATTCAATAAACGAGGTACAGAAGGAATGTACCTCAACATAATAAAAAGCATATGTGACAAGCCTACGGCTAACATTGCTCTCAACAGTGGAAAAACTGAAAGCTTTTCCTCCAAGATCAAGGATAAGACAAGGATGCCCACTCTTGTCATTTCTATTTAGCATAGTACCAGATGTCCTAGCCAGAGCAATTAGGCAAAAAACAGAAGGAAAAAAAAAAAAGGAATAAAAGTCATCCAAATATAAAAGGAAGAAGTAAGATGTCTGTTTGCAGATGACATGATCTTATAAATAGAAGTCCCTGAAGACTCCACCAAAAAAACCTTTAGAACTAATAAACAAATTAAGTAAAGTTGCAGGATAGAAAATCAACATACAAAAGTCAATTGTGTTCTGTACAGAAACAACAAAATCTCTGAAAACAAGTTAAGAAAACAATCCCCCTTACAATAGCATCAAAAAGAAAAAAATACTAAAAATTAAAAAAAATAAAAACCTAAAAAAAAGACTTAGGAATTAACTTACCAAGAAGATGAAAGACTTGTACACTAAAAACTACAAAACATTAATGTAAGAAATCAAAGAAGACAAAAATAAATGGAAAGATATCCCATGTTTATGCATTGAAAGACTATATTGATAAAATGTCCATACTACTCAAAGTGATCTGCAGATTCAAGGCCGTCCCCATTAAAACCCCAATGGTGTTTTTAACAGAAATTTTTAAAAATCCTAAAATTCAGTGGAACCACCAAAGACCCAGAATAGCCGAAGTAATGTTGAGAAAAACAAAGCTGGAGACATTACACTTTCTGATTTTGAAATATAGTACAAAGCTATAATAATTAAAACTGTATGGTACTGTCATTAAGGCAGACATATAGACCAATAAGATAGAATAGAGAGCCCAGAAATAAACCATGCATGTATAGTTAACTGATCTTCGACAAGGATGCCAAGAATACACAGTGGGGAAAGGATAGTCTCTTCAACAAATCCTGTTAGGAAAACTGGATATCAACATGCATGCAAAAAAAAAAAAAAAAGAAAAGAAAAAGAAACAGAACCCCAATATTACACCATACACAAAAATCAACTCAAAATGGATTAAAGACTTAAATGTAAGACCTGAAACCATAAACTCCTAGAAGAAAACATTGGGGAAAATCTTCCTGACATTGGCCTTGGCAGTGATTTCTCAGGTATGACATCAAAAGCTCAGGCAACAAAATAGACACATGGGACTACATCATGACTACATTAAAAACTTCTGCACAGTGAAGGAAACGATCAACAGAGTGAAAACGGAGAAGATATTTGTAAACCATTTATCTAATAAGGGGTTAATATCCAAAATATACAGGGAACTCATAAAACTCAATAGCAAAAAAACCCAAATACCCCAATTTTTTAAATGGGCAGAGGACTTGAATACACATGTTTCCAAAGGAGACATATATATGGTCCTAGGTAAGGTGCTCAACGTCATTAAGTCATCTGTTAAATACAAATCGGAACCACAATAAGGTATTACCTGACACCTGTTAGGATTGGCTATTATAAAAAATAATAATAATAAATGTTGGTAAGGATGGGAAGAAATTGGAACCCTTGTATACCGTTTTTCTTTTTTAATTTATTTATTTAATTTATTTAGTTTTGGCTGTGTTGGGTCTTCGTTGCTGCACGCGGGCTTTCTCTAGTTGCAGCGAGCAGGGGCTACTCTTCACTGCCGTGCGTGGACTTCTCGTTGCGGTGGCTTCTCTCATTGTGGAGCACAGGCTCTAGGCGCACAGGCTTCAGTAGTTGCAGCACATGGGCTCAGTAGTTGTGACTCACGGGCTCTAGAGCACAGGCTCAGTAGTGTGGTGCACAGGCTTAGTTGCTCTGCGACAACTGGGATCTTCCCAGACCAGGGATCGAACCCGTGTCCCCTGCATTGACAGGCAGATTCTCAACCACTGCGCCACCAGGGAACCGCCCCCCCCCCAACTTGTATACTGTTGATGAGAATGTAAAATGGTGCAGTCAATAGGAAAACAGTACAGAGAGTCCTCAAAAAATTAAAAATAGAACTACCATATGATACAGGAATCCCACTTCTTGGTACATATCTGAAAGAACTGAAATCAGGATCTCGAAGAAATATCTTCACTCCCATGCTCACTGCAGCATTATTCACAATGGTCAAGATATGGAAATAACCCAATGTCCATCAACAAGTGAATGGATAAAGAAAACATCAGTGGAATATTATTCAGCCTTAAACACAAAAAGAAGGAAATCTTACCGTTTCTGAAAACATGGATGAACCTGGAGGACATTATGCTAAGTGAAATAAGCCAATCACAGGAGAAAAGTACTGCTTGATTCCACTTCTGTGAGATGTCTAAAATAGTCAAGCTCATAGAAGCAGAAAATAGATTGGTGGTTGCCAAGGGCTGGGGGCGGGGAGGAGGAAATAGGGAATTACTGCTCAGTGGGTATAAAATTTCAGTTATGCAAGATGAATAAGTTCTAAAGATCTGTTATACAACATAGTGCCTATAATTAATAATACGGTGTTGTGTACTTAAACATCTGTTAAGAGGGTAGATCTCATGTACAGTGTTCTTATTACAACAACAAACACACACACAAACACAAAGGGACACAAGGAAACTTTTAGAGGTGATGGATATGTTTATGACTTTCACTGTGGAGGTGGAATCATGGGTGCATGCATATGTCCAAACTCATCAAATTGTACACATTAAACAAATGCAGAGATTTCCCTGGTGGTCCAGTGGTTAAGAATCCGCCTGCCAATGCAGGGGATGTGCATTCAATCCCTGGTTGGGGAACTAAAATCCCACATGCCGTGGGCTCAGTGTGCCGCAACTACTGAGCCTCTGCGCTCTGGAGCCCACACACCACAATTAGAGAGCCCTCTAGCCACAATTAAGAGCCCACGTGCTACAACTAAGACCCAATACAGCCAAATAAATAATAAATAAATAAAAATTTTTTAAAAGGAAGAAAAGAAAAAATGCAGTTTTGGGGTATACAGTAATACCTCAATAAAGCTGAATAAGAAAACAAACACATAAAAAAACTTGTTTTGTCCTCAAAGAACGTGAGATTCCCTGATATATTTGTGTACTAAATAAAATTCATCCTTTTGGGAGGGAGTGAAGAAAGTCGTAGCATGTAAACTTCCAGGATAAATACAAATAGAGACAGGAAGGCATACGCTGTGGAAAACTGAAGTAGAGTGGAGGATGGGGAATGCATTTGACGTGGTCAAGAAATCTCATAAGCCAAAGAGCTAGCAACCTTTAAGTTCCACAGTATACGGAGACCAGTTAAAGAGAAGGCTCTGCAGGGGCTTCCCTGGTGGCGCAGTGGTTGAGAATCCGCCTGCCGATGCAGGGGACACGGGTTCGTGACCCGGTCCGGGAAGATCCCACATGCCGCGGAGCGGCTGGGCCCGTGAGCCATGGCCGCTGAGCCTGTGCGTCTGGAGCCTGTGCTCCACAACGGGAGAGGCCACAACAGTGAGAGGCCCACGTACCGCAAAAAAAAAAAAGAGAAGGCTCTGCAAAGGCTCTTTGAGGAGTTGCCCTGGCCTGGAAGGGAAATACAAAGTTGCTTTAAATTAAATCTTTGAATCTGAATCCTGGCTGTGCTGTGAACCAGCAAATCTCTTCCACTCTTAGAGCCTCAATTTTTTTGTCTGAAAATGGAGCTAATACAACCTCTATGTATATAAGAGTCTGCCTTGGGTTGGGGTCTCAGCAACTGTTTCTCACCTGTGCTTTCCACAGCCTGGCCTCATAAGCCCCCAGGAAGCAGGTACTGTGATTATCCCCACTTCACAGATGAGGTGACTTGGATGCACTTCATATATGCATCTTTCCTTCCAGACTGTGATACACTGGATGACAGAGACCACAGAATATCCCTTTGTGTGTTGCCAAGCACAGAAATTGGCACACTGGAATTACTCAGCAAATGTTTGAATAGATTTTCAAAAACCAAGTATGACACAAAGAAAATCTTAAATTTTGAACTGACTGGCACTTAACAGTTTGAAAAGTTAAGCTAACCGCCCTACTCCTGCGGATGACAAACCTTCTCATTATTAGCTTGGCTTCTAAGTATGACCATCACCTGATAGTAACTTATTTTTGCTTCCTGTGAGTCAGAGAGCAAAAGGCACTGTCCCCAAGCCACCAGGGTAACCTTTAAACAAACAGCCCTGTAATGAATAGTTTTGGTAAAGTAACAGCTGTTGCATACCTTGTCATAATATGGGGAAACTCTCTAATTTCTTTAGTGCTCTGTATTAATAAAGTTCATGTCCCAGCATTTCTAAAGTGTCTCTAAGAACGCTTGTTCAGATGGCCAGTGAAAAGCCCCGCGTCATAGCCTGGGAGAGCAGCATGGAGATGAGGCAGGACTCAGAGGCAAGTCTGTGTCATAGAAAGGAGCACCGAGTCAGTCATCTGCCTGAACGAGGTTCATCTGGAAAATGGGCTGTACTGAGGATTCTATGTATGTAACAGACACAGAAATGCCCTATGACTGCTAAGGCCCATTTAAAGATTGGACACTGGTTGGTTGGTTTTCCCATTTGGAGTTTGTCACATTCAAGAGCTAGAGAAGTCACAGGGACGGGACCCTGAAATTGCTGGCATCTTATCACACAGTCCCACAAAATCACATGTGAATGGCTGGCAGAAAATATGGTTACACAAACGCTCAGATAATTCAGGATGACTTCTTTTTCTTAATTGTTCCTTTTATTTCTTTATTTATGGCTGCGTTGGGTCTTCGTTGCTGCTCGTGGGCTTTCTCTAGTTGCAGCTAGCGGGGGCTACTCTTCGTTGCGGTGCGCAGGCTTCTCATTAAGATGGCTTCTCTTTGTTGCGGAGCACAGGCTCTAGGCACGCAGACTTCAGTAGTTGTGGCACGCGGACTCAGTAGCTGTGGCTCACGGGCTCTAGAGCGCAGGCTCGGTAGTTATGGTGCACGGGCTTAGTTGCTCCTCAGCATGTGGGATCTTCCTGGACCAGGGCTCGAACCCGTGTCCCCTGCATTGGCAGGTGGATTCTTAACCACTGTGCCACCAGGGAATTTCCCTCAGGATGACTTTTAAATAACACTCTACCCTCATCCCCCAGATAAAGGCACACTGGCCACGAAAAACAAAACAAAAATATGAGATTTCCATGTTGAATTTTATCTCAGCAATACTAGGTTTTGAACTCTGGAAAGATCCATCACTCTTCCTATATGCAAAGTACCAACCTCTAGAAAGAGGTCACAAGCAGCAAGACACAGGACATGACGTTTGACAAGGCCAAGGACAGGGAGAAAGCTCGAAGGGAAGCTTTCCCAGGTGTAGAACTCAGCAAAGGGTAAAGCCCAGTTCAGTCCAGCAAATATTCACTGGGCGCCCGCTTTGTGCTTGAAACAAATAATAAATTAGCATTCACTGAATACTTACTGCATGCTTGGTGCTTTTTTTTTTTTTTTTTTTACTTATTTATTTTTGTCTGTGTTGGGTCCTCGCTGCTGCGTGTGGGCCCTCACCAGCTGCGGCAAGCGGGGATACCCCTAGCTATGGTGCGCGGGCACCCCATTGCAGCAGCTTCTCCTGTTGCAGTGCGGGCTTTAGTAGTTGTGGCTCGCGGGCTCTAGAGCGCAGGCTCAGTAGCTGTGGCACACGGGCTTAGTTGCTCTGCGGCATGTGGGAACTTCCCGGACCAGGGCTCGAACCTGTGTCCCCTGCATTGGCAGGTGGACTCCCAACCACTGGGTCACGAGGGAAGCTCGTGCTTGGTGCTTTTATACACATGTATCCATTGACCCTCACACTGGTCCACCCCAGAAGGTGTTATTGCCTCATTTTTAAAAGATGAGGTAACTGAGGTTCAGAGAGTTTACAAGATAAAGACAGGAACTTGTAGGGCTGCTCTTGACAGCCAGGTCCTCTGACTGTACATTCCATTACTCCAAGATCAGGGGTGTGTGTTCTTATTATTTCCAACACTACTAATTTCCAGAAGGGATCTGAGGCATCTGGGGGAGAGGGTTTCCAGGGGACGTGAAAGAGAAGGACCTCAGAGTTAAAGCCTCCTGCAGCCCAAGCTGTCCCAGTCAGAGGAGGATAGAAGAGGTACCAAGTAAGGACTCAATAAATGGCATACTGACTGATAGCTGGGGGTGGGCGGGGCTTGCACTGAGCACCTACCGTGTGTTAGGAAAGAGACTGCGCAGGCGGACTGCTAGATAAGTAGGGGAAAGGGGCCTGCACTGCACCTACCATGTGCTGCAGGTACAGGTGTCCTGGGACCTGCTGGCTGGGGGCCACGGGGAAGGCGTGGAGGGGTGAGGCTTTCTGAGCACGGACTATGTACCAGGAGCTCTGCATTTCCTGTCTTGCAACAAGTCTGTGAGTTGGGTGTGATGATTCCTGTTCTGCAATGAGGATGTGAGTTCAAAGAGAGGACGGCTGAGTCCACGGTTACAGGTGGAGTTGAAGGCACAGCAAGGCTGGCCCCCAGCTGGGTGCTTAGGTTCCTTCTCCACTTCAGAGGGGAGGCAGAAACCCTCTGTCCCTGTCCTCCCCTCAGACCCGCCATAGAAGAGCAGAGACGTCAGTAAGACTCCCTTCCAAAGCCTGGCCCGCTAATCATGATGACGATGATGGTGGTGGTGGTGATGGCCATTTACCTAGGACTTACTATACCAGGCACTTGATGGCACGCTCTCTCTATTTCATAAACTTTGGTATATTATGCACATCAGCCAAAGGGAGGCAGACGTCCAGAGCTCCCGGGAGCAGGAAGCCAGTAAGTGACAGAACCAGGCTGAGAATCCACCTTGACTTGATTTTAAATTTCTTAATACTGGGTCAGCCTCAGCAGGGAGGAAGAGGGGCGAGTCTCGCACGCAGAGGTGCGGCGCGGTGCGGCTCTGGGACCTGCGTCCGGGTGCCGTCTTGAGCCGGGCCGGCCGGCTGGGGGCACTGCAGACCGTGCGCTGCGCTACGCCTGCCTCCAGCTACGGACGACCTGGGGCCGCCGCGCCCTCGTGCGCCGCTCTCGCCCCTACCTCGGACCCCGCCAGACCCGGCCCCCAGCGCAGACCAACCTTCCCGCGGGGGATGCCAACGAAGTCGATCGGGGTCCACAAGGACACCCCCTGGCGCCCTGCCGTACGCGCACTCACTCACACCTCCACTTGCGCACGGAAGGTTTGCGGGGACCGCGTCTTCCGGGGTGGACTCGGGCGGTCCCGGCACGGGCCCGCCGGCGATCTGGGGATTTAGACCCGACTGGCTCCAACCGGGCAGAGAAAGAGGAAAACCGGAGCGAGAGCGGCGGGAGGATACCCGGCGCATTTGAATGTCGGGCCGCTGCTTCCCCACCCCGCCCACGCTGTCACTTTCCTTCTGCCCTGCGGATTCCACACCCCAGCCAGTCCGCTCACCGAATTCTGACTTTGAACCCAAACGTGGTCGGGCGTGTTTGGGGCCAGGCCCCAGCCAGTAGGCGCTCTGGCCCTCGCCAAAGCAGCTGCAAGAGGGCATCGCTGTCCCTGGGGAGGGGACCCCGCCTCGGTTCGAGGCGGGGTCACGCTTTCCAGTTATTTCCAGGCGAGGTAAGAGGCATCCACCGACCGTGACCTTTCTCCGCGGTCACCTGCGATACAGGCATTTAAGGTGGGCAGTTTAACGAGGTGATAACAGAGTGAAAATGGCCTGGTAGCCTCCTGAATTTGAAGCCCCAATTGAGGCTTTCTTTAGAAAGGGAATGTTATGAATAGGTTACTCTCAAGGAATTCTATTACCAGTAATAACCCCTGAATGTTAATTGGTCATTTTGCCGATTAAAAGTCTTGCAGACCCCTCCAAGGTCTAAGACGAGGAGAAAAAGAATGTATCTGAGATTTACAACTGGGAGGGAAATATCATATTACTTTGCATTAGGTTATACATTAACATACTTGTTGAATTGAATTTTCCGCTTTCACTTTTTAATATCTTTCCAATTCCCAACTAGTCTCTGGAAATTTAAAAAGGGGCGGTGGGAGGATTGGTGATGTGTATGCCACAGATGGAGATGGAAAAGCTGCCCAGAACATGTTGACATTTAAAAAAAAATTAACATCCCCCCACACTTTAAAACTATGATATTAGGAACAGAGTCATGATGGCAAAAGTTACTTGTAGAACATCTGTTCCTTCCAATGGGAGGATTTCTTTCCTGCCAAGAATTTATGAATTTTATATAGGAGCTGGATTCTGTTTGGGGAAGAGGAAGGAAGCGAGCCAGAGCAGCCCCCTCCTCTGCCTGGAATGCAGGGATACTGTGCTCCTGACTTGTAGATGGTTCTTGAAGCTGCTGATGGGGTAAAAGTCCCCTTTCAGAAGGACACGGCTGAGAATGAAAAACAATCACAAACCACTACCACCCATGATTTAAAGTGAGTAGAACAATACAAAGGAAGGTCAAGGCCATGGGACTTGAAGACAAGACTCCCATTCACAGGCCTAATCCTTTTTAGAGGAGAAAGGAGAGACTTTATTTTGGGGATAAAACCTGCCCAACTCATATCAGCTCATTTCAAATGATCCTTTCATTTTCACACGGGCCAGATAGGTGGTCTTGCGTTCATCCCAAACACTTCGATCAATCCCTTCGTCTGCAGTCAATTGTCTTTTGCTGTTGCTCAATTGAGCCTGGTGACTGGAAGGGTTTTCTTTCTAAAACCACCAGAGGGATGCTCTGAAAAGTCATCTGGGTGAATAGGACACTAAATGGATTAGCAGTTGAAACATTAATGAATCTCATTTGACTCAAGGCGAGTTCACCTAAGTGGATTTCCAATGGTCTCCTCTTCTGCAAAGAACTTTCTGCTCTTGAGAAAGTGTATGTCCAGCATGGAGGAGATCATTTTGCATTTTCAAGTAAACCATTTTAGGTTCTTACCCTTTACTTGGAATGTGCTTTTTTTTTCTTTTTTGCTCATAGGATTTTGGAAGAAACATAAAAAAAAAATCAAATCCATTTAAGTATCAAGAATCTAAATTGTTTCTGTTTGACAGCAAGAGGGAGAAAAAAATAACCATCAACATTAAGGGTTTACAAACGTAAAACAGATAGCTAGTGGGAAGCAGCCGCATAGCACAGGGAGATCAGCTCGGTGCTTTGTGACCACCTAGAGGGGTGGGATAGGGAGGGTGGGAGGGAGGGAGATGCAAGAGGGAGGAGATATGGGGACATATGTATATGTATAACTGATTCACTTTGTTATAAAGCAGAAACTAACACACCATTGTAAAGCAATTATACTCCAATAAAGATGTTTCAAGAAAACAAAAAACAACAAAAACAACAACAAAAATAATCTTATATTTGTTGGAGAAATATTTGCCAAATAATAAAAGGTGCATATGTTAGTTTCAGAGCTACCATTGTGACCTGGTGGAATTAAAAAATGAGAAAAAACAAACAAACAACAACCAAAAAAAACCATTAAGGTTTTAGTACATTTGTTCGAGTCAACAAATATTAAGCACTTACTGCATGCCAGGCAGTTTGTTAGGCATTGTTACCCCTCCTTCTATAGGGGAGCTAGACAATAAATGTATCTGGTATATGTTACATCTCAGGTAATGCTAAGTGCCCTGAGGAAAAATCAAGCACATTAAAAGATAATACCAGGGACAGAATGGGAGGGCTCTTTTAGTATGGTCAGGGAAGGCTGCTCCAAGGAACTGACGTTTGAGCAGTGCTTCTATAACTGTCCCAATGCAAATATACCCCCAAACACATAAACGTAGATATATTTTTACCAAGTTGGATCGTACTATGTAGGTGTCTCCCCCTCCAGTTAACTTCTCCTGAACATTCTTCTGCATATAAAGAGTATATGGCTCGAGAGCTTGGGACTGGGTAGAATCCGGTTTAATTCCAGCTTCACCACTCACTGGTTTTGTGATTCCTGGCATGTTCCCTAAGCTCTCTTTGCCTCAGATCCTCATCCCTAAAATGTGGAGAATAATAATGGCTGCCTCACAGGGTTATTGAGGGGACTAAATGAGAAAAATACATGTCAAATGCTGAGTATAGGGACAGCATGTAGTAAATCTTAATAAAGGTTAGCCCTTATTTATTACTGTTTACCAGATAATTTTAATGGAGCATGGTAGTCCATTCTAAGGAGAACTAGGGCTTACTTAACCAATGCCGTACTGCTGGACAGAAAGATTTGTATGTAAACCTAACTCAGATGATATGAATTAGCTAAAGAAGAAAAATAAAACAGGAAAAAAACAAAACCCAAATGTAGGAAATGTGCCAAATCAACACATCTTTTTAGTTGAGACTCTTTTTCTTTCTGCCACCCTGGATGCTGAATCATACACATTAAAAATCTGTCCATTTACCATCTACACTTAAGGTTTGGGGACCTCTTGGGAATTCCCTGGAGGTCCAATGGTTAGGACTCCGTGCTTCCACTGCAGGGGGCACGGGTTCCATCTGTGGTCGGGGAACTAGGATGCCACATGCCGCACAGCCAAAAAAAAAAAAAAAAGGTTTGGGGACCTCTGGGTCTTGCTTAGCAAGTTAGTCTATGGCCTGATACAGGCTGAGAAGGGTCTGGAAAAGTCTTAGGCTGGAATGAGGTTCTGCAGCGGCATAACTGCGGGAGACTTGGGGGCCTCAAATTCTTCATGAGTGCAAAGGAAACTTCAGGTGAAATGTTTCTTGGAACTCCTTCTGGCTCTGTTATTCATTTGTTCCTTGAGTACTAACCAGCTCCCAGACTGTGCTCCCATGCTCTGAAGAGACTTCCCTGCTTCCAATATCTGAAATGGTCCTCTGAGTCACTTGTCCATTCCCTGAGGCACAGACCCAGATCTGTTTTAGGTTGAGGTCCCGTTTAGGGGAAAAGGGATTATCTTCAGATACTGGGAACATTAGGAGAATGTTGGCAGAGCGTTTTGGAAGATGGCAGAGAGGGAGTGTTTCCCATGGGATGTGGCTGAGAATGTGGGCTCAAAGTACAACACTCCAGCATGCCACTCCTTTTGGCCGACTTCCTCTTGGGCATTCTCCATTCAGGGGGGCCTCAGAGTGTATAGTCTTCGGCAAAAGATACTCTGTTAGGCTAACCTCCAGTTGGCCCAGCTATCAAAAGGGCTGCTAGTTCTTTATTCTAATAGAATGAATACATGTGTGAAGTACTTTGGAATCAGTGAATGAAATACCCAGGAAGAAAAGCATGGCTTATTTACTTTTGATGATTTTATAGAGGCTGTGGTGGTGCTATAATGCAGAAATGGACTACCTTTTCTTGAGCCATTATCCAAACTGGAGCACAGAAGAATGTGGTGTATTTTTAATGGAATGACAGATAAGATTACTTGTTTCTATTAGAAAGAAGGGTAGATTAGGTCAGTCTTGTCCTTATAGCTTCCTGTGCACCAAATTAACCCCTGTTTAGTTTAAAAAACAAACACATTCCAAGGAGGTGAGGAACAGAAAAACCCCCCCAAATGAAGTTAACTTGAGTTTACCTGGGAGGTGACATGATGTGGCAGAAAGAGCCTGAGCTTAGGAATCAGGTAGATCTGGCTTCCCATCACAGCTGTGTGACCTTGGGTAAGTCACTTGCCTCCTCTGGGCCTCAGTCTTCTCCACCACAAAATGGGCGTAATCACAAATCCCTAAACATCTAGCAAAGTCCTTGACATGCCATAGGTGCTCCATGAATGTGAATGCTTTCCTTCTACCTCCAGCTTGCTCAGCTAGCAACTCCAAGTTCCCAGGACCTTCCTCCAAACATGCAAGAAATGTTTTCTTGTGGTCAATGGCAAAGACAAAGGATGAAGAGTTAAAAAGAAAACAAACAAACCATACTTCTTAAACTCACAATCTAAGAAATTGTTCCTCCTCACGCAATTTCTTTTTTTATATATACAAATTTATTTATTTATTTATTTTTGGCTGCATTGGGTCTTTGTTGCTGTGATCGGGCTTTGTCTAGTTGGGGCTACTCTTTGTTGCTGTGAAAGAGCTTCTCATTGCAGTGGCTTCTCTTGTTGCGGAGCACAGGCTCTAGGCATGCAGGCTTCAGTAGTTCTGGCACACGGGCATAGTTGCTCCGCAGCATGTGGGATCTTCCCGGATCAAGGCTCGAACCCGTGTCCCCTGCATTGGCAGGCGGATTCTTAACCACTGTGCCACCAGGGAAGTCCCTCCTCATGCAATTTCTATTCCAAGTTTTATGTGTCCAATCTGGGAACACTGTCAAAGCAAATGTTAAAATTGTTTACCAAAGGACAGGTAGTTAAATATCATGTACAGCTGAGAATTTTGTTATCGCAAACCTAAAATAATTTTTCTCAAACCTTTCTTTATAAAGGAAGACATTGGATGGATGTATTCAGATATGTCCTCAGGTGGTCAGAGGATTTTTTTCTTTCAGTTCATTTTGTACATCCACTGTCTGGTCAGACCTCTGTAGTGATTTTTTTTTTTTTTTTAAGCAAAGTGCCATGCATTCTAATTAAGGAAATAATAAATGAAAATGTTTGTTTCCCTATACCTATGAGTTATTTGTCAGTTGCTAGATAGATTACTGGCTCACTATTGCTGGAGCCCAGGTAGACTCCACCATTCACAGAGAAAACCAATCTACCTGACTTCCTTAATCAGTGCAAACATTTGGCCGTGCAGTTGTATCAGTTTTTTCACAGGCAGTATTGATTGTATATCAGAACAAGAAAATGAAAATAAAAAAACTCTAAACCTAGAAGAGGTCATGTGCTTCCAAATGCAAATTGAGATCCAAACATTAAACAATAGGGATCTCAATCCTTTTACAAAGGCACAAATTGCAAATCAGACTCCCATGCCAGAGTGGCTTTACCTAACAGTCTTTAATGCAAAGAATCTCTTAGGATCCCAGAGCCTCCCCTTTTTCTACAAGCTTTGGCACCTGGCACCAAAGTAGCCTATGAAGTCAGTTATGCTGCCTAGCCATAAAGTTAATTGCGCTTAAAGCAAAATCAGGTTGTTCCCCCGGTCTAGATATGCAATCTCCAATCTATAGAAACCCAAGTTACCTGGGTTTGCAGATTAAGCTCCACTTTACTCGAATCATTCATTTCAGCAGAAGTTTGTGATATCTTGTCAAATAAGGCTAAATCCTTCACGCTGAACCTGAATAACGCGTTTTAACATGCTTTGACATGCGCCTGATAAACAAGTTGGAGGTATCTAAAATAATAAGCAATCAAGAAAACCGAAGGGAAAGAAATGGCTCATGTGGTTGTAGTCAATGTGATTGAGTCTCTCAAAGAACTCTCCAATCACTTTTCCAAGAGAGGTAAACAAGTTTTACTGAGTTAGCATGCTGATTTCCATTTAACTTACACTTTATACCCTTAGCAGAGCAATTGCATTAGGAAAAAAATATCTGTAGACAGGCATATTTATATATTCTTATTCATTTTCAGTTCCACCACTCTTTGCACTGTTGCTGTTAAGGTAGGTGTTGAACAGATTATATATGTTTGAATGAAGTTGCATGGAAATAGCAGAACAAAGCCAGAATTATATTTTTACATTTTTTCCTATGTTTTCCCTAGAGGGGCACCGTGGTAAGTGAATAGTCCTTGTTTCAGCTGGTAACACAATACTATAATAGAAGCACAATAGAGATCAATGAAACACTTTTTTGGACATCGGAGCACAACATCACATTGAACTTTCCTTTTAAAACCATCCTTTTGCGTGTGTCTTAAAAAAAATCTGTATTAGCCTCTAATGTTCCCTTGGGTTCTCAGGATAGAGCCATCAGCCGGTTGGCTTGTTAAGCGAGACCTAGGCCCTGGCTGGTATTCAGATCCCCACCTGATGTGACCTTGGGCAAGTCCAGTCTTTTATCCCGGCCTCAGTTTTCTCCTTGAGTTAAAAGGTCTTGAAGACCCTTTCCTGCTCAGACAGCCTGTGTAATTTTATAGCTTTCAGTGCCTGCAGTCTGTTGCTCATTCCTCTGTGAGGCGGTAACAATGCCTCAAAGGCAGGGGCATTTGTCAATTCCATGCACTGTTTTCTAGAGTCAGTTTTCTAGAACAGTTTAGACATGTTCAGAAGTCAGAAAATTACTGTCATCCAAGCAGCAAGGAGAGTCTCAAGCTTGAAGAGCAACAAACTTGAAGAAGAATAGGTGACCCTTCCTCATTCGGGCAGACTAGCCCACCCAGGATCCTAGAATGGAAAGTGCCTTCTTTAAGCTTTTAAAGTGTGTTTTTTTCAAAAAAAAAAAAAAAAAAACAAAACCTTCATAGTTTGTCATATGTTCACAATACACTTATATTTTTGCCCTTGAAAGGAGGCACAATGGGTTTTCCAAAGGGAAGAATGAAATATTTTCTTTTCCCAAATTCTGGCTTCCTGAAGGCCATGCCCAGTTGTCCCCTAACTGCTTCCAGTGGGTCACCTGACACCCATCTGCCTCCCCTAATACACATCAACCCCCGCCATATGAACAAAATTCTTTCCAGAATCAACGCCGAAAATCACCTGGCAAGGAGGAGTCCTCTAAGAAGAAATGCCAGGATTTGGGCTAAATAGTCAATAAATGATTAGTTGTATTCAATTAAATCCAGTAACTGTGGGTATTCAAGGGCAAAGAAGGGAAGCTCCCCAGTACCTTTCAGGAGCTTGTGTCTGTTGGGGGAGCCAAACCCATAAAGTCTTTTTTTTTTAAATTCTTATTGAAATATAGTTGATTTACAATGTTGTGTTAGTTTCAGGTATACAGCAAAGTGATTCAGTTATATATATACACATTATATATATATATATGTTTGTATGTGTGATATATATACATGTATGTATATTCTTTTTTAGATCCTTTTCCATTATAGGTTATTACAAGATATAGATATAGCTCCCTGTGCTATAGAGTGGGTCCTTGTTGCTTATCTACTTTATATATAATGGTGTGCATAAAATCTTGTAGTCTATATAGATATGATTTTTAAATTTTTATTTATTTATTTTTGGCTGCCTTGGGTCTTTGTTGCTGCACGTGGGCTTTCTCCAGTTGCGGTGAGCGGGGGCTACTGTTCGTTGCAGTATGCGGGCTTCTCATTGCAGTGGCTTCTCTTGCTGCGGAGCACGGGCTCTAGGCACGCGGGCTTCAGTAGTGGCGCACGGGCTTAGTTGCTCCGCGGCATGTGGGATCTTCCCGGACCAGGGCTGGAACCCACGTCCCCTGCATTGGCAGGCGGATTCTTAACCACTGCACCACCAGGGAAGTCCAGGATATGATTTTAACGAAAAATCTAGATTGAGGGGGTGGGAGGGCTTATTAAGAACTCGCTATGAAGGATATATAAGTGCTTGTCAGGGGAATATGGATCTTACCAGAAGCAGCAGAGACCAAAATCTGCCAGCAAAGGCTCAAAGGCTGAAGCAGGCATAGTGCGTTGGGGGGTCCAGAGTAGTTTTGCATGGCTGCTACACTTAAGGTGTGATTGGGTACTTAAGGAGATGATACTGGACAGACAGCTGGGGGCCACAATTTAACTCTTTATCCAGTACACCCTAGGGACCTTGGGAAGGTAATGAGTAGGGGAGGGGCTTGACCAGATCTGTTTGACCAGGAGAGCTGTGTGCTGGGACAGAAACAGGTGCTTTTCTTCCACCTCAAACTAAAAGTATAGATCATATTCATGGCATAGTGACCAGCTCAGAAAACTTCTGCAGGAAACGTCCCCATCTTGTCTACCTTGACAAAGGAAATAGCACCTTAATTGGGAGACAGAAAGTCTGGGGCTTTTAACTCCTAAACAGGTTTACTGGAAGAACCTGGATGTTAGTAAACCCTTCTGAATTGGGGTGTATCCATTTGCCTGTAGCCCTACTTGCCCACCAGACTGAGGACAAAAGCATTAGAAGAGAAATGCTTTGAGGATGTCAGCAAGAATGGGAAAAAAACCAAAACACTAATCTGTGAGGGGAACCTCGGTTTCCTCGTCCATAAAATGGGGATGAGAGAGGGAAATCCCACCCCTACCTTTTGTTGTGAGCCTTAATTGAGGTAATGGAGTGTGTAAATGCTTCATAGACCTCACAGAGTTGTGCAGAAGTAAGGGGTGACTGTACACCAGCAAAAAGTGACCCGATCAGCAAAGAGGTATTCTTGTCTTTACTGAAAAAATCCCTTCCATGTGTCATGTCTAAGAGACTCTGCTTATGGTTTGCACCAATTCACATATCTCCTTGGCTTTCAGCAAGTGTATCTAAGAGTTCCTTCTATTTCCCTGTAAAGTTATTTATCCATTTTAGCTTTTAAGAGGGTGTGCAGGGTAAAGTGCCTGAGTGCATTGGCTTTGTTTGATGATCTGACCACCATTCAGTAATGTGTTATTTAGTGCCAGTTAGTACAGATTCAAATATTATAGGTGAGATAGGTGTTGTAACCCCACTCAACCTCCTGGCCTCAGATACCTTGGACTGGACGTGGTTGACTGTTTGCCCTAATTGATTTTAGATAATTGTCAAATCTCCACCTGCGGCTTCATCTATCCGTCTATTTATCTATCTCTCCATAAAGAGCTACTTCTCGTTTCTTGTTCTGTTTAGATGATAACATGTAACATAGACATGAAAAGAAACGCAAAAGGATAGCAAATGGCCCTCATACTCTGGGATATCATTATAATTATTGTGTTGTATCAATGAAAATTGTTCTAGGAGGTATACTCAGATGTCAAAGGGATTCTGGAAGTGTGATTTATTTCCTGTCGTTGCTATTAAATTAGATTTATATTTATTTCCTCCTTTTCCTTTAAGAACAAGTGGCACAGGACATTTGGGAAGACGGGTTGCAACGTGCTGACTCATTTAGGGTGTTGAGAAGACTGAAGCAATTCGAACAAGTGATATTATAGCACTGGCGTCGTGGAAAACAATTAAAAAGATAGGCTCCCTACATTCATATTTCCAGAGAAGCAATTTGACTGAGATTCCTACCCCATGCACTTCCTCCCCCTCAACTAAGTCAGCTGGCTATGGTAGCCTAGAGACCAGCCTGAAAGATTTTCTGTGTTTATGCTAACATTTTAGCAGTTGGTTTCCTTTGTGTTTAGACTGTGACCAGGGCATTGAACCCCTAGGTACTTCAGAAGGATTTAAGAATTTGTTAGTTTTTTAGGAGATGGTGAGAAATTTACTCAAAATTTACTTTTTTGTTTAAGGTAAAGCCTTCCAAAGGGTGTCTTGTTCTCAACTGTCATTTTAGTTTCACTTAATGTGAAAGAAAAAAAAAAAACTTTATACAGCATTCTGATTGCAACTGTATTCTCTGCATTTTCACAGGTAGAACATTCCATGCTATATTCCACAGCATTCATTATGTAGAGAGTTCTTGGTGGTTTTGTATGAAATATTATTGACTGAGTACTCTGCATGTGAACAGTGAATGATAGTTTCATAAACGACCTTTAGGAAGTACATAGCTTCAGCTTATCGCTATAAAAACATGTCACTGTACAATAGCGTGTAAAAGGTGCTAAGAAAAGACGAGGAAATAAAATACATAAAAGGTTAATATATAATAACAAATAAAATGACAAAATAAAATATACACAAAAAAGGTTTGTGTAGGTCTAGGATGGTGTCTATGCGTTTTATAAGAGAGGGAGAAGGGTGAAGGTGGGGAGAAAGAGAGAGAATAAGGACTACAAATTCTTATTGCGCTGAATGGAGCTTCAGAAGCCAGAACGTATCATAGAACAGGTGGCTACATAGGCTGCTAAATTTAGATATCCCCATAGATCAAAGTACAGCGGGTACCACCACGGGCTTGTTTTAGTATTTTCCCTGCAGACTTGCTTCCATAACATAAGGACTGACTTACCTGGACTTTCTTATATGTAAAGAAATTATATGTAAAAATCGTGAATCTCCAAATATGAAATAACATTGCTTATTTCTAAAAACGAACAGTTTTTGAAACGAAGAGGATTAATCCCCACCAATCCTACTTGAGACGGTGACGGTTCCTGTTTTGTTTTAACAAACCCAAACAAGACGGTAGGAGTCAAACAGGTTCTCAGGTTGAAAGACTATTTTGCTGGAAAAGGCATTTTGTTGGAAAAGAGAGAGACTGAAGGTCTGTTGATGTGTAGGAAACGCTATTGTTAATCCTGTGTGTGTGTGTGCGCACAAGTTAAAATCTAGGACATAGAAAATTAAATGTCATGAGAAAAATGTAACAAGCAGGCATCTCAATTATTAGGTACTCTTTATTATACAGTGTAAACGGCTCTGTAATGCAGTAATAACAGTACACCTAGGAGCTCAGAACCGATAGGTACTAAAGTAAATAATTTAGCTATTCGTGCATCTTGAATAGTTTTGTCCTGTTACATTTTTGGAAAATCTTCCTCATTTTAGATACTGAAGCTTTCTTATTCAGGTTAGAAAAAGTTAATGCAAGTGATGTTTCCCTATGACATCAGAAAAATTTGAATACATTTAAAATGTCTTGATATTTTATGAATGACATTTCTTCTACCTGAGATGATAGGCACTTAGTGAATATGAAAATGGTAGAACTTTTTGATAAACACTTTCCATACACAAACTATGTGCCAGAAACCTCTGTATAAGAGAAAGGTGGATTCCAAGAGCAGGAACCACAATTTAATACAAAAATAATGTATTAGAATGTAGGCTTTTTGTTTAAATAGCTTTAATTGCGCTTTTTAAAATAAATAGCTTTTAATTGCGCCAGTACTCTTTTTAAAACGTTTCTCCATTTAAAATAGACACTTACTTGAGAATATTTGGAAACTAGAAAATTTAATCTGAGAAAACCAGTATTAATATTTTGGTGTTTCCTTCCAGTCTTTTCTCTTAATTTTCGATTGCTTCTCTCTCTCCTTCAGTGCACACACACATTTGAACTTATACAATTGGAATCATACTGTTTATAGTCTTATATCCTGCTTTTTCCACTTAACGTACCATGAGCATTTTTCATGTCATTAAATATGCTTTGAATATGCTCTTGGCCACATAAAATTCCATCCTATTGATGCACCTGTTTTCTTTTAAGCTAAGACACATGCCATGTTTTCCAGTCATGCTGGACTCTTAAAAGCCAAGGAAAATACTTTATGTTGATCCACCATGAGCCTCTTATGAATTTCTGTTTTTCATTCCATTTATAAAATGTACCCACAGTGCAAACACACCTCTGAACACTAGCTATAATGGATAGGTAATAAGCAGTCTAAAGAAAATGTCAGTCAGCTTCTGTCTGCTTGACAATGTTAATTAGTCACCCACATTACCATTACAAATATAGTGTCAACAAGTGTCACAAATGCTTTTTCCATTTTGTGACAGCCACAAATGAACTTCAGATTCTTGGGTATCCACCGCAAAGTTTTAAGCCTTAATAATTTGAGAAATATGCTACCAACTTACAAAAACACCATTTAAAATCGACTTGAATTTACTTTACACTTGGTTTTGTGACTGAGTCATTTTTGCCTCTTTAGTTTCAGTCAGCTGAAACAATGGGGCTGGCTTATCTTCAGAGGACTGACGAAGTTTTAAAAATCTGTCAAGAAACTTTGGTTCTGCCCTCTTTGGGGGCTATAACTAAAAGTAATGTATCTGTTACACAAAGCATAAGTGAATCCTTTAATCCTCAGGAGGGCACTGTGGAACCATGTTCTTTGGGGTTTTCCACTGTGGGGAGGTTCTTTTGTTACATAAATTGTTCTGAGTGCAAGGGCAGGCCTCGAAAGAGAGATTTTTA
The DNA here is from genome assembly GCF_059928025.1 of Delphinapterus leucas. Classification (NCBI taxonomy): domain Eukaryota; kingdom Metazoa; phylum Chordata; class Mammalia; order Artiodactyla; family Monodontidae; genus Delphinapterus; species Delphinapterus leucas. The sequence goes on from NC_143134.1 coordinate 99,507,367, forward strand.
TATTTTCATTTAATTTTAAAGACAAACCATAAAGATCTTTTAAAATGTGAACGTGTATAACTACTCTTATATTAAACTGAGCAAACTGAAGAATTATTGAGCCGTTTCTACCTGGAAGTTCATAGGTAGGGAAACTGCTTTCATGCACTTTTTAAAGTACATTTGAAAGAGGAACCTGAACCAGGTAAGGTTTAGTCTTTAAAAAGTCTTCTTTTAATCTGTCGAGATAAAGTTGGCTTTTTGGTGTGCTTTTCACATGCCTACCCAGTGGGTTTAAACTGCAATTTCTGTTATGTGCTTTTCAAGGGGAAAAACAAAAACGAAAAACAGTGTTCAGATAAAATATTATAGGTTTATTTAAAACTTAATTCTCACCTTGAGTATGCAAAATACAAACTCCACAAAATGTTCATTTTTTTACTTTGTAGTTTACAAATATACAAAATAGAAGTTTGCTTAAATTTATATTACATATTTATTAAGGCAAGGAACTATATAGAAAAAAACATTTGTTCTGCTTAAGGCATACTTGGGAATAAACCATTGTACAAATTATTGCACATCTGAAACCACAGTGCATAACAGACTGTCTGCATAAAAAGGTTAAAGTAAACCAGGTGTATTTACCTGACTTAGGTCATAAATGTAGATCGGAAGACAAAAATAGATTTTCCTTGTCAAAGTATGCAGCAGTTTGAGAACTTTGGCCTCATTTGGTACCTTTAGAACCAAGACTCACCAAGCACCATCGTTTAGGCTGTTAAAACACATTTTCTGTACCTGAATTTCTTCCTCTTCTTCTAAGATCGTAATAATGGCTTTTAGAAGGCAAAGAGAATACAAGGTGATCTTTATGCTTATATTGCATCAAAACAATTCAAGGGATTCTGGTCTTCCCCTCCCCCCCAACTCACGGATCTAATTTATACCCTGATATCCACAACTTCCAGTCACCCCCTTGGCGTTTTGTAAGTCCAGGAATATATATTCAAGTTGGATTTAGAATTGGAATGATAGAAGATCCAGTCACAGACCCCATCTGTTCTTTGTCATTTGGTTTCCTCATGTCTCCTGATTATCCATTCACAAGTTGACTTGTTGGGAACTTGACCATGATTGTAGTGCTTTCCAGCTGGGTTCTTCCCCTCACCGGGAAGACAGTGTGAAAGGTAAAAAATACTGAATGCTTGTCTGGCAGTGTGGGTCATATCCACTGTTTGGGGATTTAAAAGTGCCTCTTCATGTGTAAGGCGAGGTGGTCCGACCTTGAAAATGCCCGGTCGCACTTCTGGCACTGGAAGGGGCGGTGCCCGGTGTGTTTGCGGTAGTGCCTGGTGAGTTCATCTGAGCGGGCGAACTTCCACCCACAGCCGTCCCAGTCACAGTGGTAAGGTTTCTCACCTGGAAAAGGAAAATAAAGCCACTGGAAGCGATTGTGAAAGAATTAAGAACTGGCCAGAGGCCAAACATTCAACCAACTCCCCAAGCACCCCATTCCGAAAGGATCCAGGGTCTTTATACCTCTTAAGGCCAGATTAAATTTTAGACCGTAAAGCAGGAATATAGGAATTTTTTGCTCTCTTTTTTTTTTTAGGGGAAGTTAGATAGCTTATCACAGAGAACAAAGACCACTTAAACCTATACTTCTTTTGGACTAACGTTTTCATTCTTTTGAGCTAAGATATCGCTGTGGAGGAAGTGAATTTAGAAATTATGGCTGCTAGTGCCTCTCCAGGTCCAAATCAGTGATATCCTATCCCACTATAACTGGTTCTAAAAAGTGACAGGAGGCTACTTTTCCTGTACCAACATTATTCATGACTGCTATGCCTTAGCGACCTTATATACCTACTTATATCCACGAACAAATTCTCTGCGGTGACAATCTTAAACCAGAATCTCAGCAAGCCTAACCATTAAGTCCTTGGGATTTAAATAAAACCTAATTGTTAAGACTAGAAAGGGGGAGGGGTGAGACTGGGAAAGGAAAGAAAGCAATAAAAATAGCCTAGAAAACAAAAAACTGATTTAAGAAAATACCATGCTTTTGCGCTGCAAAGTATAATTTCTTTTCTTTTTCTTTCTTCTTCTTTTTTTTTTTTTTGCCAAGTATAATTTCTTGATTACAAGGGCAATGGTTTGCTCAAGCTAGAAGAGGCCCACATGCAGCCTGGAATCTCCCTGCCTTTCAAAGGCCTAACAAAACTGCATTTTCATGCACTGATACCATCCGCCCAGCAAAAGGCTCCTAAGCAAAATAGTAGGCGCCGGTTTGCTTTCTCTCCTGTGATCCAGGAGATGGAGGAGATAGACTGCGCCCCACATCCCAAGGGAGGCCCTGAGGAGTGTCCGTAGTCAGCCGATGAGGCTGGACACCAGCCCCCCTCCTTTCCGCGGCTTCTGGTCTCCTACCTGTGTGGGTTCGCAGGTGTGCCTTGAGATGAGAACTCTTTGTGTAAGTTTTGCCGCAGCCTGCGTAATCACATGTGTGAGTGGCCGTCCTTTTCCGGGGCCACGACCTTCTCCCCCTCTTTGGCTTGGGCTCCTCCGGCATGCAGGAACCGGGTGGCATGAGCTCTAGGGGTGAAGAAGGTGGGGTCAGCGTCATCCCGTGTGCCCTGCCGGGGCGGGGCTCCCCAGCCCCAACTATGAATCCCTGGGACTGACCTTGGTAATGGAGCGGTGGGACCTGCGGCTGCAACTGGTCGGGCAGGAAGGGAGGGTAGTTGGGCCCCGGGTGGGGATGGAAGCCCGGTGGTAGCGGCAGGGCAGGATGACAGTCCCTGCTGCTCAGCAGTTCCTCGGCACCCAGGGTCGGGGTAGTCCTGCTGGGGAGCTGCCGCCCCAAGGGAAAGTCGTGCGCAGGAGGCCGGTGGCCATTGCTGAGAGGGGGTCCAGTGCCTAAGTGGGCATCTAGGGACCGACCGACGGTACACGAGGAGACAGCCTCTTGCTTGATCTTGGGGCACATGCGCGGCGGCCCGCCGCTGTAGGGCGCCACCACCACCGGGTGGCTGCCGTCCGGGCTGCCTTTGCTAACACTGATGACCGACGGGCTGCCGTACTCGCTGCCAGGGGCACTCAGCGACGCCTTCAACACAAACTTGCCCATCAGCCCGCCACCTGGCGGCTGCGGCTGCTGTGGTGGAATGTACACTGGGTCCAATTCGGGCCGCAGGAGCTCGGCCACGAAGCCGCCGGAGGGGCTCACGTCGTTGATGTCCGCCAGGTTGAAGGGAGCTGTCGGAGGGGGTGCAGACTCCCGGCCGTAGAGGAGGCCGCCGCCCGTGCTGCCCGGCGCCACGCCCGGGTCGCCCCCGGCCCGGATTGGATAGCTGAAACTGCAGGTGGAGGGCGCACTGGCAGGACCGCTGCTCGACGGGGAGGACGAGGATGAGGCTGATGCCGACGAGGACACGGTGGCGGCCACTGACTCCTGATGGGACAGCGAGTTGGAGAGGATAAAGTCCAGGTCCAGGAGATCATTGAACTCCTCCGTCTCCCTCCGGGGTAAGAGAGCCGGGTTGCTGCTGCCGCAAGCCGCGCCGACTCCGCCACTCTCCAGGTCGGTGGCCACGGTCGCCGCCGCCAGGTCGTAGGGGCGGCCGGGAAGCACCGGGGGAAGTCGCTTCATGTGGGAGAGCTCCTCCCGCCAGCGCTGCCGGAACAGGACGCGAGAGAGACCGTCAGTGCTGTCCCTAACAGCCACCCAATGTAGTGGTGGGCCCGCCGCGCCTACACCGCCTAGACACGGGGACCGGGCAGGCAGGAAGCGCCCGGGGACTACGGGTGCCAGCGCTGCAGTCATGGCCCACACCCGGGTCCGAGAAGAGGCGGTGCGTCGATATGGAGGATGTTATGTTGTGTCTGCCCGATTGCGTGTTAGCCAGCGCCGCGGCTCGCCAGCCTGGGTCCCTCCCCCGCCAGATCCTGGGGACGCTCCCGCCGCCCCGGAATTGGGACACCGAGGCTCTCTCGGTGCGCCCTCGCCAAGGGGACGCCTACGCGCCAAGCTCACTCTGGCCCAGCCAGCGTCTGGGTACACAGACACCTCCCGCCCTGCCGCTTGCACGCTCCGGGATATGTGCGGACCCGGTGTGCACCCCCGGCGGCTCCACAGCGTCGGGACCACACGCATGTACAGCTGAGACAAGGGCGCGGAAGCCATCCCGGGAAGGCTGCGGAGCCCGTGCGGTGGCCACTCCTCCCCGTCGTCCGGTGGTTCTCGGTGACCCCAGGGCTCCGCCCGTCCCCACCCCACCCACAGAAGTCCACCGGAGGATCCCAAAGGCCCGGAGCAACACTCACGTTATTCGGGGCACCTGCTGGACGCAGTGTCTTCTCCCTTCCCGCCGGGCCGGACGCGAACGTGGAGAAGGACGGGAGCAGTGCGTCGCTGACAGCCATGTCAGACTCGCCAGGTGGCTGCCTGCGGGCCGGGTGGGGAGCACACGGGCAGGAGTCAGGGGCCACTCTCGACTGCCACTCTGGCGCGTCCCACCGGCCCTCACCCCTCCCTGCGCCCCGCGCCGCACCTACCTCATTAATGTTGGGCCCCAGAAGATCCTCGGGAGTCCGAAGCAGTGGGGTACCCGAACCCCAAAGTCAACGAAGAGGGAAAAAAAGGAACTTAGAAACGAAGCCAAAACCAAAAACCCCAAACTGCCCGAGATCCTTCTTCTTTGGATTAAATATAAAAGGGAGATGTCTTTTTAAAAAGTTCCTTTGTATACAAAAGTTCTTAGAAAAGTTGTAAACTCATAAAGATAGACAATCAGCAAGGCGAATAAAAGTAGGTCCGGTGGCCGAGTTGCGCTCTCTTCGACTCAGCAGCGTCCGCCACCGCTGTCGCGGTCGCCGCGGCTATCGCCGTGGGCGCTGGGGCTGTGGCCGGAGTGGCTGGCGGGCGGCGCCGCCAGGTGAGACTGGCCGCGGTGGCGCGGATCTGCGGACTGGGCGGCGGCGCGGGGCGCGGAGTCCGGGGGGCTGCGCGGGGCGCTCGCGGCCATGGGCGCTGGCCGCGGGCGGGTGGCTGGGTGGGGGGCCGGAGGGGCGGGGAGGGGCACTTGGCGGCTCCCGGTGCCGCCGCCGCCCGCCACCGCCTCTGCTCCCCGCGCGCCCGCAGCCGCGCTCGTTCTCTCGGGCCGGGGAACTGCCGGCGCCCGCCGGCGCGCTCCTTACTTATAACTTCTTGGCTCCCGCCCTCCCCCCCGCCTCCTACCCGCTGTGTGCAGGGGCCCGCCGCCAGGCCCCGCCCCCTCCCTTTCTTCTCTCCTCCCTCCCGCAGACCCCGCGCGTTGCCGTGGCAGCTAAATAAACAAACTCGGCGCACGTGGGGGCGGGGAGGAGGGAGGGACGCGGGCGGAGCCCAGCGGTCTGTGACGCCAGCCCGGCAGCTGGCGGGCAGGAGCCGCGCTGACGCCGGCGGCGGTGGCGGCAGCGGGCCCGGCGTGGGGTTCTGGGTACGGGGCGCGGGTCCGGTCGCCGCGAGAACAGGATGCTCGGTGTCGCCACGGGCGGCTTCTTGGGTTCGAAGTTCACGGTCGAGAAGGCCGGTAGGGGCAAAGGGGGACGGTAACGCGCCCCCCACCCCAGTCCCGGGACGCGCTTGTCGAGCTGTCTGCGCTCTAGAGAAGAGCGCGATTATCCGCGTGACTCCTTCAGCCCGGGTCCCTCTTATACGCACTCAGGACCGCGGCTCTAGGGCCCGAGCTCCAGTGCGGGCGTTTGGCCTTGCCTTGCACGGTTCTTCGCGGGCTCTTCTGCCGGATGGGGGTGGGGGAACAGAGAAGAGGCGGGTGCCCAGCGCTGCGTGGCTGGGACCGGGAGCCTGAGAAGGCCGGAGGAGGGGTGTTCCCCGCCTGGAAAGGGCGGAAAGAGGCCGGAATTGGAAATGGAGCTACAGTTTTGATATTTGAAGGAGCGAGCGAGGCAGTGAAAGGGCTCAAGAGTCACTTTGTGAGGTGGGGGAGAGGAGAAGGGCGTGAGGCGTGGGGACACCTTTCAAGCTGGAATCTCAAAGCACTTTGCAAGGCACGGAACTCTCCTTTCCATTTTATGGATGAGAAAACTGAGTCAGAGAGATGTGAAATGGCGAGGTAAAGGTCAAACGGCAACTCTCCCTTGGCTTAGGCTCTGAGCGGTCAAACCCACCGAAAGGGACTTAGCTGGAAAGTGTCCCCGTGCCAAAAAGTGGAACGGTGCGCTGGGACCCCGATTCCCGAAAAGGGCACACGGAGCTCGCGGCAGCCGTGCCTGCCCACAGGGCAGAGAAGAGGAAACGGCGGTCGTTATTTCAGTCTTCTAACTGCCTCCCCTCCCCCACTCCCCCTTAGTTTGTGATCAGTAATTTTCCAGCCGGGAAATGTTTTCGTCCTCATCTTCTCTGCGAACACAGCTGTTTTGTTTTTTTTTTTTTTTAAACGTGAGTGTGGTGTTCGGTATCGCTTTCTAAACGGAGGCTTGCGAGGTGTTTTGTTTGGATTCAGGCGAGCACAGGGCTCCGCCCGCCCTTTCCACCAAGCCCCCTTGTCAGTAAACGCGGCCGGTCCCGTCCGGGTGTCAGCCCAGGAGAGAAAAGGTAGGAGGCGGGCCGGGAAAAGGATCGAAGCCGCTGCCCTGGGCAGTGTGTGCTCACCCTCATCGAGATCCAGTTACCTCGTACTTTAAGTCGTTGTCACCTTGTTTGTTTGAGTCCTGCGATCCTGGTACCTATTAGGTTTCCTCAGAATATTTGTTATCCTTGATTTTTCCACTCCTTGCCAACCACAGAAGCATTCTTGGAATGCATCGCTCCCCGAATGAATCCACTCGACCCTTTATGCCAAGGCCAGGAATCCCGCTCAGTCCGGAGAGTTGGAAGCCCTTGAGGATGACTTCCATCCTCCAGCCCGGCTTTGGCCAATGGCTGCGAGATCCTGCCGCTGGGGGAAGGGCATGCTTTGGCAGGAACTCCCCCCCGAACCTCCTCCCGCGGCCTAGAGGGTTTCAACCCCACCCCATAGGAGCCAGCCAGTTACTTTAACTCTGAAAATACTGCCCTTTTCAAAAGGAGGAACCAAGAAAGAAAGATACCTGCTACTTCCTCCCGCTGTTCTTTTCATTGTGATGGCAGACATTTCTTGGGATACTAGGACTTGAGGATTGCATGGAGAAGTTATCCACTTTACCATCAAGGCCAAGGTTCCTAAACTGCATTGAACTTGGATAAGCCTTGATTGGCAGCCATCACCTTCATGATGTAAATGTTTGTCAGGACTTGGAATTTTCTATTTAGGTAGCCAGTGCATGAGGAGTTTTCTGCTTTTCTCCCATTTATCTAAGGCAGTAGCCCTTCCCCTTCGACAAAAGTAACCACCACAATGAAAAAACAATATTACACAGATGAATTGGAAAACCACTATTATTGTGTCATATAATCAAGAGAAGATTCTGAAGCTCAATTAAAAAGACCAACTTGTAGTTTCCAAACAGCTTTCTGGAGGAGGGAAGCCAGTGCCTCTTTGTGGCAGGCAACTTTCTGGTTATTCCTGATTGCATCATAAAGGGAAATCTGTAGATTTGCTCCACATTTCTAAAAGAGGTAAGGAACTTCAAGTTCACGAATCATCTCCTTTCAAGGCTGGTGCCTGGTGTGACATCAGGGTTATGACCCTCCCTCTCCTCCTCAGAACAGGTAGGTCCAGAAGAGTTAAATCCCTGCCCTGTATAATTTATAAACATGAGGCTGAGTATACATTTGATGACTAAATTGCACTCTGAAATAATAATGGAAGACACCCTTTCAAGGAGAATTAAATACTTGTGACTTTATTTCAGCAAACTGATACTACAAGTTTTGTGGTATGGAAGTTGATTATATAATGTCCTTGGAGTTATAAAATAGATTTTTTTTTTCCAGCACAAATTGCATTAGTTGGCAGAAGATGTGATGGAAACCATTTAGTGCCAAGAAGTTAATGTGGAGCCATGGGGGGGGTGTGATAGGTTGAAGAGGCGACATAGTGTTTCAAGGGAAGGACTCCGCAGCCAGAATCGGATACTGGATCTGGGTACCTGGCAGCACCCTGGCCTGGTGTCTGTGCATAAAGGCCACAGAACTCAGGAAAAGCTGCTTTTTCAGAAGGTGAAAGCAAGAGATGCTTTTAAGTAACCATTGCTTTGAAATGAAATCTCTGCGGATAAATAACTGGGAGAGGGTCTTGCAACTTTCTCAAGGTGGCAAAGCTTTTCTCAGCCTCTGGGTGACTCCCATGTCCTGGTAAACTCTCAGCCTCTTTTCCACCTCAGTCCTGTGCAGAGGTTAAGAAAGTGGGCTGTAACACTAGATTTCCTGGGTTTGTGTTCTGGCTCTGCTGCTTTCTAGCTAGGCAAGTTCCTTGACTTCACTTTCCCTGTTTTCTCTTCTACAAAATGGGGATATTAATAGTATCTACTGCTTAAAATAATGAGGACTATAAATGGGATTATCCAAGTAAGGTGTTTAGTGCAGGACCTCCCTTTCAGCTCTCAGCTGTGTGCTCATTAATCCCCCTTTGGGTCAAGAACCTCAATCCACTCAGACGCGTACCATAATTTTCCCCACCATATTTCATCACCCTTCCCCAGCTTCCCAAGCTAGAAACCTAGATACCCCTCCACTCCTGCCTCATTTTCTTTGACCTGGGCATCCAGGCATCCACAGAGTTCAACCACTTCTATTCTTAAATATCTCTGTTATCCTTCTCCTACGATCAAGTTGGGCTGTCTTGGTTCAAGCCCTCGTCATTTATCACTTCTAATTACTGCTGTAAGCCTCCCAACTGTTGTCCTCTTCTTCCACCTCCCCCATAGTCCCCCTGGAGGGACTTCCCTGGTGGTCCAGTGGTTAAGACTCCGTGCTTCCACTGCAGGGGGCTCGGGTTGGATCCCTGGTCAGGGAACTAAGGTATCCCACATGCCGCGTGGCCAAAAAACAAAAATAAAAATTAAAAAAAATCATAGTCGACCTGGAATTTCCCTGCCAGATCTAATCGAGTTTGTTCAGATCACCACCAGTTCCATTTCTGCCCAGCTGCCCTCCATCAGCTCCCCTTTGCCTAAAGGAGCAAAACCAAACTCCTTAGGCTGGTATACCAAACTCTTCCTACTCTGGCTCTAGACAGACTAACAGGATCATCTCCAGACTCTGATCCCACCCTCCCTCAACTTTAACTGGATGCTCTCTCAAGTCTCTGAATACACAATGTGCATTTTCCTCCTCTGTTTTCTCATCTGAAATGCCTTTTCTCCCCTTGGGCTCTCAGCGGCCTCAAACTCCTGAGCCTGTCTTAATAGTCCCTTGGTCTGTTAGTCCCTGTCTAGATTCCTCCTCTTTCCTCTGAGCTCTAATAAAGCCATGTGGCCACTCGCTCTATGCTACTTACCCAGCGGACTGCAATTATCTGCCTACTTGTTTGTGGCTGCTGTTCCACTGGGGCGTCTTTAGGACAAATGCCCAGCGAGTATACATTGTAGCATGAAGGGGGCCAGCAAAGCTGCCTGGGTAAAAGGATTCATCTGGGAGCCCTGCCCTGAGCCCCGCCCTTATCTTGTCAGTAACGTCTGTCTCTGGTGGAGAGTTCACTGGCTCGTTCCTCTGCTTTCCAGTCCCTTCTCTTCTTCCACCCACTTCTCTTCTTTGAAAAATTCTATGAAGGAGACAGAAAAGAAAGTCCTTCATAATTCTGTTCTCTCAAAACAGTTGGACAAAAAGCCAGGGAACAGCCCAGGCCAAGGCATTGTAATAAAACAAACTAGAAAACACAAACAAAAATAACCCAAAGCCAAACCAAAACCAGACAGAGAAAGTGTCCACTCTTTTCTGGAGCCAAATCCATTGCCTTTCAAAACCCAAACATTGGGTTTTGAAGTTTTTAGAGCAGAGAATGAATCACAGACGTTAAAAAATCAGTTCTCAGAAATTTAATTAAAATCTTTTTCATGAACCTTTAGGTTTGATCACTTAAGCTACATTCTTAGCCCAAAAATGTGAGGCCCATTCATTCTTTAAGCTATTTAAAAAGAAATTCTACACCTAATGGGATTATCTTAAAGACTTGAACTATTCTGACAGCAATATGTTAAATTCGGGCTTTTCAGTGTCCTCAGCTTGTTCTGAGATGTTAAGAGGATACAAACAAACAAAAACCAAAATCTCTTTTTAGATTGTTTATTTTTAAATGTCTAAGTACAGCGTAATATCTTTTAAGAGTAAGATACATAATAGTAATATTTATCTTAACAAATTACTAGGGTCTAACATTTACCATCTTTTATCAACTATGATTGTTTTCAAGGCCCCAAGAAGAATCCTGATACTATACGCTTTTGAAAAGAAATCTAGCTTTTAAAGTAAATGAATCGTCAAAGAAGGCAAATCAGCAGAGAAACCTGTTCCTGGAATTTTCTCCTTGACTTGGTTCACCAAATTTTCCTGGCCTGGTAAAGAATTTCCCCAGGGAAAATTAGCATTGAAAAGAGAAGCAAAACATTATTGTACTCTGGAAGATTCTATCTCCTTAATTTAAAAGCCTCCATGGGCTGCATGGCAGTTGTATCTCAGTAAAACTGAAGGAAAATAAAGTTTCTGCACCTCATATTCTTAGACCAGTACAATGTCACCCTTCTGAGGAAAACATGGTTCCCTGGTTTAAGTCAGAATGGAAGTCAAATTTTTGCACTATGGAAAGTGTAGGGATTCTGAGCGTTTGAAAATGAGTGTTTCACACCCTGAGAAATGCAAACAAGAAACAAACAATTCTGTGTTTAATTTTCTTCCCAGTTTGTGGGCCAGACAAGAGGATAGGTTATTTTTGCCAATTTGACATTATGTACTCCTGGCCAAGGAAATGATGTTTTAAAAAATAATAACAATGCATTTGATTATCCTGCGGTTCACTCTTTCTCACAAGCATTGTGTTTGTTAATCAATTTTAATATACTGGCTGGTGGGAAGAGTGCTGGGAGGATGGCCAGTGTCCGTGTTGAAAAAAAAAGGTCAGAATAAATTTCTGGCAGCCCTCAAATATCTCACATTGTGCTTGATGTATTTTTCAAAGTTGCTAGCTCAAATGTAGACACAGGCTTTTCTTCTATCAAGGGACGATCAGAAGCTTCTTGAAAGAGAAAGCCCTAGAATAGTTACCTAATCTTAGAGGAATTTCCAGCATCATAATAGAGATTCAACAAGGTAATCTGTGCAGAGACTCCCTCAGTCTATGTTGTCAGTTACTGATGAATTTTTCGGATTGCTGCACTTACCCAACAAAGCTTTCAGAGTCAAGTGTTTATGGGAAACACTGAACTGTTGAATTTCAACGTTCTGTGTTTCATTCAGCAAACTCGGTTTTCCATTAACATAGAGACTCTTTTGGGTTTCTTTAAAGGCAAGAGTATCTTTGGTCTGTGTGAGTGTGGATTAGAGTGTCATTATCTGAGTTTGATTCTTTGCCCCCTCTTGCTTCAACTCAGTGAAGGAGAGGTCTTGGCAGACAGAATTCATTGGCTTATGGGGGATGAAGGAAAAGTTTGGGATGAAAGTGCAGACACGCAGGGGGAGATGGCTGGGACGGCCACCCAAGAATTTGGATTCCAGGCCCTGTGCTGCCTCTTACCAGTTGGATGAACTTGGGCATGTCATCTAGCTGCCCTCTACTTTCCTTGTCTGTGGAATGGGGCTATGAGTGTACCTGCCTCACAAAGTTGTTGTGAGCACTGAGACATTGGGTGTGAAAGGCACCATCAGTGTTAGCTTCTGCACTCTAGCAATGAAACCTGACATAGTTATCCCCATTTGAGAAGTTTGAAATTGGTTCTGTTGTACCCAACACTGGGAGATGATGCAGTATCTTGGTTTGAAGACCAAAATGCTTTTTCCCAAAATTCTACCCACTCCCCTATACTGGATATCCCAGCATCACGGCAGATGCAACAACTAAGGACCAAGCTCACCTAAAACCTCACAAAGACACTGTTTTAAGTAGGGCCAGGTATAAATTAACTTGGGAATCACACTTCTTGGATCCGTGCCATGACTTGCAAAGGCCTTTTTTGGGCTGTGTCCGATCTAGAAAGCCAGTGACCTTGACCCTTCATAAGCCAGTCCAGATTTAGGTTGGACAGCGGGGAGTTTCAAAGTCAAATTCACCACTGGAGAGTTATATACTGGTAAACACTCTTGGCAAAGTTCTAAGCTTGTCTCTCCTGGGAGTACTGGAAGGGTCTGCCGTGTTCTCCCTGCAGGAATCAGAAGGAGCGGGGACATTCAAAGTAATAATTAACATCACGACTATCAGACACGGTACCAGATACTGCGCTGAGCACTTTCTGAGGTTGGCACTGCCACTGATGCGCTAGAATGCAGGCTTCAAGGGACAAGGGCCCTGGCTGACTTATTCTTATTCCAAAACGTAATGCAGTTTGCCGGCCCATAGTAGGTGCTCAATACATATTTGTTTAACAAGTGAACCCCATTTTACAGTTTAAAAAAAAACTGACTAGCCCAGGATTGTGCAGCTAAGTAAGTGAGGCAGCCAGTGTTCTTGGAGCCCACGTGGGGAAAGAGGCCTGTGGCATCACTTCTCCTTATTTGGCCTGACCTTTTGTCATCCTTGTTTGCTCCTGTCCTCAGCTGTGCCGGCTTCCCTCCAGAGTTCTTAGATCAGTTTCCTCAGTGAATAAAGCTCTAATCTTCTTCTCAAGTTGGGGGAAAAGTAGTCATCGGGTAGCGGGGGAATCTTAGGGCTTGACTACTTGGATGGATGAATGGATGGATTAGTGGGTAGGTGGGTGGATGGATGGATAGATTAATGGATTTTCCAATAGCTACTTATATAGGCTTTCAATCAATAGTCCTGTTTCCATCCCCACATGCACCTTACTTTCTGAGTAACTTGGTGTCTCCACATCCTGAGCCTTCCAAGGGTCCTGCACCTTGGAATCAGTGTGCCTAGTTTTTCACTTCCTCTGATCTAAGTTTGTGTCTATATGTCCATTGCTTCCCAGCTCCCATTCTCTTTGTCCTGGTAGGTTTTGCCTTTTCAGTTCCTTTACTGTCATCTGAACGGGGCATCAGAAGGATCATCAGAAAACACTTTTGTTGAATACACTATGTTTAATAAAAAATCCTTTGCTCCTTTTATTTTTTAAAAGTTTTTTTTTTTCTGATTTCAAAAATTAACGCTTGCAGGACTTCCCTGCAAGTTGAGAATCTGCCTGCCAATGCAGGGAACACGGATTCAAGCCCTGGTCCGGGAAGATCCCACATGCCGCGGAGCAACTAAGCCCATGAGCCACAACTACTGAACCTGAGCTCTAGAGCCCATGAGCCACAACTACTGAACCTGAGCTCTAGAGCCCACGAGCCACAACTACTGAGCCCGCACGCCACAACTACTGAAGCCCGTGCGCTTAGAGCCCATGCTCCGCAACAAAAGAAGCCACCGCAGTGAGAAGCCCGTGCACTGCAACAAAGTGTAGACCCTGCTTACCGCAACTAGAGAAAGCCCGCGTGCAGCAACGAAGACCCAACGCAGCCAAAAATAAATAAATAAATGTATAAAAAAATTAATGCTTGCTTACTTAAAAAAAATCAATCAATAAATGTGGTTCCAAGAAAAATGAACCCACATACTGCTAATCCAGATATGACTATGATTAGCAGTTTGGTGTACAAATTTTCAGGATTTTTATGCATCTATAGAAATATTAAAATTTATTTTTTAAATACCAATTATCATTTGAACACAGCTTTGTAAATTTGCTTTTATTTTCTCTCAGCACTGTACCACAGACAGCTGTACATGTTAATGCATAGATATACCTTATTTTTTAAACACACCCTAGTAGTTCCTAATAGTGGTATTTAATCAGTCTCCCTTCGATGGTCATGTAGATTGTTTCCAATTTTTCACTATTCCAGAACTTCCTTGTGCACCCTTAGATGTATTCGCTTATTTCCTTAGGCTCAATTTATACAGATTGTTTTACTAGGTTAACATTAGCGCCCGTTATCAAATTGCTCCTCAAAAAATTTACATTCCCATCAATTTACATTCCCATCAGCATTTCCATTCACATTAGCCAGGTGTGAAGGTATCACATGCTGCCCAGCGCTGAGTGTTAGCATCTTATTCTCTTGCTGCTCCTTTATGTATGTATGTATGTATTATGTTTTTTGTTTGTTTTTTTAATTTAATGTTTATTTTATATTGGAGTATAGTTGATTTACAATGTTGTGTTAGTTTCAGGTGTACAGCAAAGTGATTCAGCTATACATATACATATATCCACTCTTTTTCAGATTCTTCTCCCATGTAGGTTATTACAGAATACTGAGTAGAGTTCCCTGTGCTATACAGTAGGTCCTTGTTGGTTATCTAGTTTATATACAGTAGTGTGTATCTGTTAATCCCAAACTCGTAATTTATCCCTCCCCCCCACTTTCCCCTTTGGTAACCATAAGTTTGTTTTTGAAGTCTGTGAGTCTGTTTCTGTTTTGTAAATAAGTTCATTTGTTTTTATTTATTTTTAATTGAAGTATAGTTGATTTACAGTGTTGTGTCAGTTTCAGGTATACAGCAAAGTGATTCAGTATTATATATATGTATATATATATATATTCTTTTTCATTATAGGTTATTACAAAATATTGAGTATAGTTCCCTGCTACTCCTTTGAAATACTGGCGTCTCCATATATCAGCTTTAGGGGCTCGTCAACCTTGTAGAGCAGTTTGTTTGGACCGCCTCCAGATTTTGCGGGTGTGGAAATGGGACAATGTTTGAATGTAACCAGAGGCTTCCACTTTGCACGTATGGAATCAGAGGCCTAGGGAGGAGAGGTGACTGCCCATGACACACACTGGCAGAGTTGGGACCATAGAACACGTGTCTTGGCTCCCAGTCAAGTCCCAGCCTCCCTCCCTGCATCAAACTGCACTGACAGGAACCCCCATAACTTGCCCTTCCCTGAGCCCCTTTCCCTCCGGCAACCAGAAGCACGGACCTCAGGAGGGGATGGGAACCAACATTTTCAGTGCACCTTCTAAGCACTTCAACCTGCCTCAGGTACTTTGCCTATGTGTGCCCTCAATAATCCTGTGATGTAGGTATCATTCATTCCATTATACAGAGGAGGAAATGGATGAACTGGAGATGAAGTTAATCAAATGAGTAATGTGTGCCCAGTCCTGAGGAGATTTCGCACTGGGGACTAGATTAGATCTGTCTTAGAGTGAATGAGGAGACAGTGTGTGTGCTGGTCTTAAAGGGAGGAGGGGTGGTATTAGCAAGACCCATCTGCCCTGCCTGGATCAAGGATATGTTTTCTGGGATGGCTGAGGACCTTCTGACACCTCTTCCCCTAATATACACTAATTCAGGCATAAGAGTAAAACCCAGCCGCGCAAGCACTTCTCAAGACATCATCTAGCTGGTTCAGGATTGTGTTGCTTGGGGTTGAGCACAAGTGGAATCCAGTGCTTGCTGGCCGGGCCCCCGTACTGGAATGACTGAGCTGTCCAGCATGGCCTGTATGTAAATGTCAAGTAAACACCTAATTGAAGTGCAGTCTAACTATTGTGCTGCGACTGTTTGCTTTAGATATAACAGTCGGCAGCATGGAAGAAGGAGAGGGAAAAATATATGTCACTTTGCAAGGCAGGTCGTGAACGTCGTGAGCCCTCCCTTGCCAAGCTGGAATGTCACAGAGACCAACGTCAAATAAACACAGAGCTTGCGCTCCATGTTGCAAAAATAAGCATGTCCATTTGCTTGAAAAAAAGTTTTTCAGATGAGGGAACATTTTCCAGTCAATCACACTGCAGCAAAGTCATCCTGTTGAATTTGTGACTCACAGGCTCTCTGTGTCAATAGAGAGCGAGCCCAGTGTTATGACTTCAGTGGGAGATGAAGCAGAAGCTGGGATAAGGCAAGGCTGGCTTTAAAGCAGGGCCCTAAGCTCTGACAATAAATAGCAGAGGAAAGTCTGACCACTCACAGGCTGGGTAATTGCATTTGTTGTTTCTTTTTCTTTATTTCTTGCGTCTAGAAAAGAACCAATTTAAAAATTTGTCGTACGGGTCTTCCCTGGCAGTCCAGTGGTTAAGACTCCACACTCCCGGTGCAGGGGGCATGGGTTCCATCCCTGGTTGGGGAACTAAGATCCCGCATGCCACACAGCGCAGCCGAAAAACAAAAATTTGCCTTACTTCATCTTTTCCTTGCATCTACAGTGATGAAGGACGTCATTGTAAGGGCTACTGATGGAGCATCCCATGTTCTCGATGCTCTACGCAGATCATCTTCTGTCCTTGTAGCAATTCTGTTAGGTAGTTGGTATTTGTATTAGTTTACAGATGAGAAGATTGAAGCCCACAGAGGTCGGGCATCTTTGTAAGCTTCTGGCCAAGGATTCTAACACAATTCTTTCTGGCTTCAATTTCAGATTCTGTGCAATTTTTGGATATCCTCCCATTTTGCCATCCTGCCGTGAGCCAGACGCTAGCTTTGGCATTGCAGCTGCACCAGTAAGTAAAAAATGGTTCTTGCCCTCAAGGAGTTCTGGGACCAGTCAACGTTATGTCGTCTGGTATTCCAGACCACTGGGACCCTGATTAGTTTAGGTTGCCTGAAACTAGTAGATATTTAAGAAAAGATAGTACCAAGAGGCTCACTGCTTGTTTGCAAGGTGGCACTGGGTGCGGATGCCTCAGGGATGCCCGCGGGATAGAAAAACCACTTTGATAAAGACCACGGATGAGCTAAAACATGGCCCTCAACTGGCTGATCTGAAAGCAAAGCTTGCAGCCCATCACCTTTGTTTGGCACGCGGGCTGGGGGCAGGAAGAGGCTTGGTGTTTGGTCTGGGGCAGCCACAGAGCAGGGTGGGCAGGGACGTGAGCCTGACCATGAAACTGGGCAGTCTGGCCTCTAGTTCACGCTCGTGTGAGCTGGGGTCAGTCACTGGCTCTGTCTGCACATCGGACTCTTCATCTCTCACATGAAGGAGGGAGTGGAGCCAGTCCCTTGTGGCTCCAAAGTACCAGGATTAATCTGGATGGTTGGGTCCATTCTTGACTTTGGACGGCATCAGCCTAGATATTCTCAAGTAAGAAAGGGAAAAAGCAACAAATCTGCTAGCTCTCAAGGCTGAGACATTTCTTCTTCTTCACCCTCCCTGCAACTCTGCTGAAAACTGAGCTGGTAAAGTAGCTTTGATCCTTTTAGAAAATCTGTTGTCTGGCTAGACAAAAGCAATTTTTAGAGTGGCTTTGCCTTCCTTTTAGTAGGACACCAATTCTTCCTTCTTCTTTCTTTCTGTGGTCCCAGTGTCCTCCCAGTTCTGAGAAGCTGTCGGCACAGATAATATACTCCCTGGTTTCCTGAGTCCTCTTCAAAGTCTTTTTATTCTTGCTGGCTGGGAAAATTCTTGAAAGGACACGGTCAATTCTCTTTTGCTGGAGTAGACTTTTGACACATTTATTTTGGCTCCCTGGTGTTTGTGAAGCCCTCATGGAGCCCCGTGAGTGAGAATGCTCCGTGTACCATTTTGAATTTCCCCCCTTCTAGTTGGCAAGCATCATGTTTCCGCTGTAATCTGTCTGAAAAACAAACAGGAGAGTTTACACTGGTCTGTGTCAACTGTCTGCCTACTCAGTGATCTATACAACAGTGTAGGTGCTAGAAGCCCGTGTGTGTGTGTGTGTGTGTGTGTGTGTGTGTGTGTGTGTGTGTAGGGAGAAAAGCTCATTCATTCATTCGTACGACTGCTATTTAGCTATGTGTCTGGCTCAGTGCTGAGCATTGATTGAAAGGCCAATGGTGAACACAGGCAGATGTGATCCTGCCCACAGGAAGCTTACAGTCTGTTGCCGGGAGAAGACATTAAACAAATAATCACAAAAAATAATAGCAAACTGCAAACACTGCTATGAAAGAGAAGGCACTGGGCAGGGAAGCTTATAAAAGGGGAACTCGCCTAGTTGGGGTGTACAAGGAGTGCAGTGGGGAGAGGAAAGTCATGTTCTCCTTGTGGCCTATGATCCCCGATGATTAAGACAAGTATTTACGCCTTTAAATTTCTAAACCTAGCATGCCTCAATGGTATTTCTAAGTTATTAATGTTTTAAAGTTGTTTAATGGTCTAGGCTAGGGACTTGGGGCACGTAGACAAACAAGATACTGCCTATGTGGAATCTAAAACACAAAACAAAAAGACTCATAGATACAGAGAATAGGAGGGGGTGCTGGGGAAAATAGGTGAAGGGGATTAAGAGGGACAAACCTCCAGTTATGAAATAAGTAAGCCACAGGGATGTAATATACAGCATAAGGAATACAGTCAGTACTGCTGTGATAACTTTGTATGGGGACAGATGGTTACTAGACTTATTGTGGCGATCATTTCATAATGTATGCAAATGTCAAATCACCACGTAGTACGCCGGAAAGTGACATAATGTGGCACATCAGCTATATTTCAATAAAGAAAAAAATAATTTAAAAAACCCAAGGCATTGTCTAAGAGGACCACCCCTGAAAGAAATTGTAACACAAGGTGCCGAGGTCATAATGGCAAGCATTGTTCACAAGACTGTGCAGGAGACCAGAGGAGAGAGAGATTGATTCTGCTTGAGGTTGGCCTGGCAGAGAGAGAAGACAAGGTGCGTCTAGGCAAAACAAGGCATGGAGGTGGGAGAACACAGGGTGTGTAGGTGAACTGGTGTGAAATCCAGTGGGGCCGAAGTAGAGTGTGTAGATGGGATTGGGAATCTTTGGAAAGTCATCTGTGGACAAGTGAGGGGCCCAGTGTCATGACTGCCCTTAAATCAAACAGTTGCTCACGACCCGCAGGTTAAAGTTGTATTTTCTATACTTCCAGTAATTCTAGAACTATGTTAAATTTTTTGGGCATAGATAGGTTCTACCAGTCATGATATGATCACTTTTTCTTTAAATCCACTCATTTAAAAAAATTTTTTAAACTTTAAAGTACACTTCATAATAATTTGTACAATATCACAGTTTGGCTGTGCTAGCTCAATGTTTTATAACACATCGTATAATGCATAATGATTAAAATAATAAATGTTTCTCCATATGCCATATAAAATCACCTTGAGTCCTATCAGTGGTACTTGTATTCCGTCTTGATGAAAACCATTCCACAACAATTCTAGGGCAATTTCTTTCTTTCTTTTTTTGTATTTAAAAAAAATTATTTTATTGAAGTATAGTTGATTTACAATGTTGTGTTAGTTTCTACTGTACAGCAAAGTGATTCAGTTATACATATATATATATATTCTCTTTCATATCCTTTTCCATTATGGTTTATCACAGGATATTCAATATAGTTCCCTATACTATACAGTAGGACCTTGTTGTTTATCAGGGCAATTTAGATGTTAAAAACAAAAAGTTTACTTATTTCTTCTATCACTCATGTCTCACATTTAGTGATTGAGCAGAATCCCTTCTGTCTAAACTGCTGATTTCTATGACTAGCAAGGGCCACTGCCTCCTTTGGAAGAAGCCTGTGGGCTTGGATTCTCTTTTGTGTCTAAGATTTTTCCATTTCTGTGGTTCTGAAGAGCATGCATTATCCAGCTAATGACATTCGCCCACATACCTCCTCCTGTGTTCCCCAGCAGTGCAGCTTCTGGTGGTGAGTTGCCTGTTTAAAACATACAATGGGGAATTCCCTGGTGGCCCAGTGGTTAGGACTTAGCAATTTCACTGCAGGGTGCATGTTCAGTCCCTGGTCGGGGAACTAAGATCCCGCAAGCCGCACGGCGTGGCCAAAACAAATAAATAAATAAATAAAATTTAAAAATACCATGTTTTTTTCTGCCCACGAGCGCATGTAACTAAAAGGAAGGGAATTTTCAGTGTTAGGCATCTCATGTCTGAATTAATCCTCAAAATAACCCTGAAAGAGAAGTGGTTAAAGCCTCATTTTACGGATGAAGAAACTGGGATTCAGATGTATCCAAGTAACTGCCCATTTCAGGGCTGCATGGTCAGCCAGAGCTGGGCTTTGAACCCAGGAGTGTCTAGAGATGCAGAGCCCGCAGCTCCTTCTTTGGCTTCTAAATTCACCTGGGAGAACTTTTTCCTCATCCATTTAATAGATATTTGACGAATGCCAGTTATGTACAGCGTGTTCTACCATATGAAGGAGGATTCAGAGAAGAATGTGAATGACATGGGCTGTGTTCGGGGGAAGTCAGAGTTGTAAACAGTTCTGTTTTTAACAATTAAATATTAATTTTTAAGTTAAAAAACTGATTTTGTATTAACTAGTACTGGACCTGGTAAAAGATTCAAATATCTTATGAAAACCCTAAGACTAAAAGCAAAACCTTTTCCTAAATCCTAGATGTATTCTGCAGGTGAAATCATCACGAATAGCTCCTTATTACTTTTGCTTTTGCTTAGCCACTCTACAGAGACTTTGAAGTGACTCACAATGAACGCCTGATTTTCTTTTCCTTTATACGCTAATAATGTAGAAATAGAAAACCAAGTCCACGAAAAAAAGAAGGAAACTGGCATGTGATACGGTTGCTAGGACTGAACATCAGATCCGCTTCTTAGCTTCCTGGCAGCCGAGAGAAAAAGAGAACAAGCTGAATTTCATAGCTCTCATTATCGTAGAGGAAAAAGCCCATTGTTATTTCCGGTCCTCAAGCCTCAAGTTCACTTCTCACCTGGAAGCCCACCTAGGGACATTGATAGACACAATAATTAATGTTTTTGGCAACAGCTTTCCCACAAATGCCAGTTTTTGTCTGCCATTCTTTGTGAAGGCCTTTAATTAAGGTCAAGGGCTTCACACCCAGGTGGACAGCAGTGAGGGTTTGACTTACCTGGTTCAACAACCAAATGTAACACAAAGCAGAGCCGAATAGAGGGCTAGTTAGGGCTCCAGGTGAAGTCCTGCAGGAGCTCAGAGGACCGCGTGATTATTTGCAAGTTGGATGGTGGAGAAAACCTTCATGAAGGAGACCATCTTTGGACTGGGCTTGGGGAGCAGGAATCAATGGGCAGAGGAGGGGGTAAATGGGAAGCACATTCCAGGCTCAGGGAGCAAGTGCAACAGCACAAAGAAATGAAAATGCTTGGCCTCTTTGGAGAATGTCAAAATGATGGGGTGGAGAGACAGAGATTGTAAGAAGGCTTTGGTGAAAGAGGCTGGATTTGCTACTTGGACCTTTTCTAGCTCTTCCGAGACAACTTTTTGTTGAGTTAGGCGAAAACGAATGAGAATCAGATGGACTACATTTCTCTCGAATCCACACGGGCTTAAAAAACGAAGGGGAAAAAGAACTTGACAGAATGTGTCTTGGCTTTTGCCAAACCCAAAGTATTTGAAACATCACACAAGACACATCTCGAACCCAAACACATGCCTGGATTCACCCACTCCTAATTGCAGCTGCGGCCATTTAATAAAATGAATTGTTACAAGAGAACGGAGTCTGATGGAGGAGCCTCATTAAAGAGAATGACTGATGTGGGGTGGTTGGCCAGTTTGCCCTTGAGAATGTACGCATCTCGCTGCCCTTGTGGAGAGAGAGAGGGGGCCAGTGTGGAGTTGCCAACCAAGCTATTGATCTGGCTCCCTTGTAGGACAGTAAAAACCCATATTATTTAACTTTATTGTATCGTGTAGAAAGAATTCAGCATCTCTTGTTTCTCTCCCTCTCTGTCTCAGTTTTACATTTCAGAGGGTAGAAATGAAAAGAAATATGTTTTGCATCAGTCTCTATTCACATGAGTGGAGACTGAATGAAAGATGGTGGAAATAGAGAAATGAGATCACTAACATACTGTTTATTATGATTTGAAACTCCTGGCTTGAGGATCACGGACATTTGCAGAGTGGAAGGAATCAGGAAGAGGGGTTAACTGGCTTGTTCATGGTCCACAGTTGGTCAGTTGTAGAGTTCAGACTCCAGCCTGGGCCTCTGATTCCTGTTCTTCCATAGCCAACACATTTTTGTCAGGCTCGGAACTGAGAATAAAAGTGAATTCTCTCATATATTCCTTCCTTCCTCCCTTCCTTCGTTCTTCCCTCCCTCCCTTTTCCCCTCCCTCCATCCTTCTAGTCTTTCCTTCCTTCCTTTCTTCAAAAGAGACATTAAAAAATATATTTTATTCGAGTATAGTTGATTTATTTATTTTATTTTTTTATCTTTTCAGCTGCGTTAGGTCTTCGTTGCTGCCCGCGGGCTTTCTCTAGTTGAGGCGAGCGAAGGCTACTCTTCGTTGCTGTGCACAGGCTTCTCACTGCAGTGGCTTCTCTTGTTGCAGAGCCCGGGCTCTAGGCGCGTGCGGGCTCAGTAGCTGTGGCTCGCGGGCTCAGCAGTTGTGGCTCACAGGCTTAGTTGCTCCGTGGCATGTGGGATCTTCCTGGAGCAGGGCTGGAACCCGTGTCCCCTGCATTGGCAGGCAGATTCTTAACCACTGCACCACAGAGAAGTCCCGAGTATAGTTGATTTAGAATGTTGTGTTAATTTCTGCTGTACAGCAAAATGACTCAGTTATACATATATATATATGTGTGTATATATATATATACATTCTTTTTCATATTCTTTCCCATTATGGTTTATCATAGGATATTGAATATAGTTCCCTTTGCTATACAGTAGGACCTTGTTGTTTATCCATCCTATATTTAATAGTTCGTGTCTGCTAATCCCAAATTCCCAGTCCACCCCTCTCCCACCCCCTCCCCTTTGGCAATCACAAGTCAAGACAGACATTTTTTGAGAGCTCAGTAATGGTAATGGCGTCCAAATAGAGTTAAGGTACGCTCAACCTCAGTCTGGAGAGACAACCATGGAATTGTGCTGATAGAGTTTAGAAATCAAAAAAGGGGACTTCCCTGGTGGTGCAGTGGTTAAGAATCCGCCTGCCAATGGAGGGGACATGGGTTTGATCCCTGGTCCAGGAAGATCCCACATGCCGTGGAGCAACTAAGCCCGTGAGCCACAACTACTGAGCCTGCGCCCCTAGGTCCTGTGCTCTGCAACAAGAGAAGCCACCGCAGTGAGAAGCCCGCACACTGAAACGAAGAGTAGCCCTCGCTCGCTGCAGCTAGAGAAAGCCCGTGCACAGCAGTGAAGACCCAACACAGCAAGGAAGGAAGGAAGGAAGAAAAATCAAAAAAGAAGTAATGATAGAAATGAGCTGCAATAGGGGTGGGGATAGGAGAATACAAAAGGAAGCCTTCACAGAAGAGGAAGCATTGGAATGAGCCTGAAAACACATAGCAGGTGTGGATGGATGGGTGAGCGGTCGGCATCCAGGACACTACGGCTCAGCGAGGCCGGGGCTGGATTTGGGAAGGGGATGGTGGTGGTGTTGGCAGGAGATGAGGGAGAAGAAGTGGGAAGGGGTCAGATGCCAGAGGGTCTTATATTCCATGCGAAGTAGGGCGTTTGGGCTTGATGGTGTTGTCATGGCCATGACTGCTCAGAGCCCCTCCACCTGAAATGAAAGTTCTTAGAGCGGAGGCTGGCCTCTATTTTCATATTTGTGTGTGTGTGTGTGTGTGTGTGTGTGTGTGTGTTTGTGAGTGTTTTTAAGGTCTTTAATAGAGTCCAAAGGGCATGCTTGTTGAGCTGTACACTTATGGTTTGTGCCCTTTTCTGTATGTAGGCTACACCTCAATACTCAAGGGGAAAAAAGGCAGGCTGGGCAGAATCCTTAGCCAAGTTTGGAAACTACAAGGTGTCAGCTCATTTAAACGAGGACGATGGTAAAGTGACTGGAATCCATAGAATTATCTTTCTTGTCCCAGGGCTTGCAGAGTGTGAGCCAAAGCAAACCCTGGGAAAACCACTGGGACTAGGAGGAAAACCTGCTTACTGAAGCTCTCCTCTTGGACGATCTAGCTTAACTGTCCCTCATATCTTCCTCTCAAACCTGCTTGTCCCTTGGTTCTGGTCTTGGTAACACTGTCACCTCTGGTTAAGTCAGTGCAGGAACCTGGGAGTTCTTCTCCCTGACTTCCTGTCCTACTAACCTTACCCTTTAAGTATTTTTCTTTTTTCCGCTTCTTTTTTAAAATTGTAGCTGACTTACAATATTATGTTACAATATTGTATATTACATAATATACAATATTATAATAGTATATTAGGTGTGCAACGTAGTAATTTGATATATATATTTTTTAAATTTATTTATTTATCTTGGGCTGTGTTGGGTCTTCATTTCTGTGCGAGGGCTTTCTCTAGTTGCGGCAAGCGGGGGCCACTCTTCATCGCGATGTGCGGGCCTCTCACTATCGCGGCCTCTCTTGCTGCGGAGCACAGGCTCCAGACGGGCAGGCTCAGTAGTTGTGGCTCACGGGCCTAGTTGCTCCACGGCATGTGGGATCTTCCCAGACCAGGGCTCGAACCCGTGTCCCCTGCATTAGCAGGCAGATTCTCAACCACTGCACCGCCAGGGAAGCCCCAGTAATTTGGTATTTTGATAGATTACACTCCATACAAAGTTATCATAAAATATTGACTATATTTCTGTAATATGTTACTTTCTCTTCACTAGGTTTGCTGACCAAGTTTTGGCCCTATTTCTCTATCTCTCTCTCACTCTTCCACTTAAAAAAACCCCAAACTTAATATTTTAAATTTATTTTCCCAATGTATATTTTGCTGCATCATCATTTACCTGGATCATTACAATAGCTCCCTGAGTGGCCTCCCTGCCTCCAGTCTCAGCCCTTGGAAGCCAGGCTTCACACTGCTTCTGTGATTATTTCAGTGTGAAAATTACCTGCCGCTGCCCATCCTTCACTCTCCTACACAGCAGTGTTCAACCCTCACAAGACTGGCCCTTATTTACGCTTCCAGGAGCCCCATCTCTTGCTGCTTCCAGCCTCAACCTTTATACTGCACACGACGACAACTTGTTGCTTCCAGAACAAGATAAGCTGTTTATTTTTTGTTTGTTTGTTTGCTTTTGCTTTCTTTTGTTTTTGCCTCTGTGTCTTTGCTCATACAGTTGCCTCCACAAGAGATGCCCTTCCCACCCATCACTTATTGCCCCAAGAAGGACTCTCCAAAGAAGGGTTCCTTCTGAGTCAGGTTTTCATCCTCAGCACCTGGCGTGGAAACTGGCGCCTTGTAGATGTCCAACAAACATTTACTGGATGAGCGCATTCTTGACTCATGAGCACAGTGCGTGGTGCCCAATCGCTCACACTCATTCACTCACGTATTCGTTCATCTGCTAATCTCATTTAATCTTCACAGAAAGCCCACAGACAGGCTGCCAGTCATATGATGTACACAGGTACAGTCCAATGGCTTGTTATGATATTATATCAATATCGTAAATAAATAGCAGCTGTCCTGAGTGTCCCTCACCACACTGTCCCCTGGACCTTCCTATGATCCAGCAACTAAAGGGTTAACTCCAGGCACTGTGGGGACCACTGAAAACCCATTGCAGTTTCCCTGCCATATGAGTTGTTAAATGCCTGGTGAACTCTCACCCCTGCCCATAGGGGAGGCTTCACAGGCCCCATTTTATTTTATTTTTTATTTTTTTTAAATTAATTTATTTAATTTATTTCTTTTTTTGGCTGCGTTGGGTCTGTGGCTATGCGCGGGTTTCTCTAGTTGCAGCAAGTGGGGGCTACTCTTCGTCGCGGTGTGTGGACTTCTCACCGTGGCGGCTTCTCTCATTGCAGAGCATGGGCTTTAGGGGCACGGGCTTCAGTAGTTGTGGCACGTGGGCTTCAGTAGTTGTGGCACAGGGGCTTAATTGCTCTGTGGCATGTGGGATCTTCCTGGACCAAGGTTTGAACCCGTGTCCCCCTGCATTGGCAGGCGGATTCTTAACCACTGCGCCACCAGGGAAGTCCACAGGCCCCATTTTATACATGCTGGGGTCACCCAGCAGGCATGGGATGGCCCTGCCTTTGCAAACAGGCCTCTTCCCAGGACACAGTCAAGCCTCTTCCCCCCACCTCTCCTATTCTGTGTGACGTCAAGTATCTGGGCTGACCGAACCCACTTGAGTTTTGACAAGCTCGTCCATGCACAGAGTGAGGCTCCGGGTAGCCAAATGTCAGAGGCTTGAGAACAGCCTCCCAAGTTTATCTAAGCTTAGAATATGACGCCAAGCAACGGGGGTCTTTCTTTTTCTCCCTCGCATAAATTCTATATGTGTGTGTGAGTTGCACATTCAAGATCAGCCAGATAAAATTCAGTTCAACTTGTTCAAACAAAATTACATTCACATGGAGACACAGTAGGGGCATTTCTGGCCGTAACGCGTTATTACTTTCCTTAGGTTATAACTTTCTGTTTCCCCGTCTCTCGCTATCCAAAAAACAGAGTCCCTTTTCCAGCTTGTACATCACTTAAAGAGAGTGGGGTAGCAGGAGACAGAGGGCAGAGCCCAAGATTTACTGTTGTTTCTGGATGTGGGGTCCAAACGTTTATATATAAATAAAAACGGACTTCTAACAACTAAGGTTTTGTGCTCCAAATTTCATAGTCCCAGCCTGACTCTGCTGAACTTGTAGGGGTTTGAAGGACTTCACATCCACCTCCTCTCTGCCTAGCAAAAGCCCATCCCTGTTCCTCTCGTCCACCGGGAAACCAGGACCTCCTACGAGGCTGTCCCCCCGCCTCCAGCTCCTCCTTAAATGACCTCCTGCAGCACAGCCTGGGTGCCAACCCGTCCTTCCAGATGGCTTGGACACATGTGAGAGGTTCAGGGCAATACAGAAATGACCACTCTCACTGTAGATTGGCTTGGGCCATGTCACAAAGCAATAGCAAGCCTACATTGATTGAACATCCACTGGGTGCCAGATACTAGTCTAGCAGAAAGGCATAATCTGTATTTCCTGGACTTTAGGACACATTTTGTTTGTTTTTTGTTTTTTTAAATATTTATTTATTTATTTATTTGGCTGTGTCAGGTTTTAGTTGTGGCACACGGGATCTTTGTTGTGGCATGCGGGATCTTTTTAGTTGCAGCATAGGGAATCTTTTTTTTTTTTTTTTTTGCAGTACGCGGGCCTCTCATTGTTGTGGCCTCTCGCATTGCGGACACAGGCTCCGGACGCGCAGGCCCAGCGGCCATGGTTCACGGGCCCAGCCGCTCCGCGGCACGTGGTATCTTCCCAGACCGGGGCACAAACCCGTGTCCCCTGCATCGGCAGGCGGGCTCCCAACCACTGCACCACCAGGGAAGCTCCATATGGAATCTTTAGTTGCGGCATGTGAACTCTTAGTTGCGGCACGCATGTGGGATCTACTTCCCTGACCAGGGATCGAACCCCAGCCCCATGCATTAGGAGGGTGGATAGGACACTTTTTTTTTTTTCTCATTTTTTAACATCTTTAAAACTGGGATAGTTGTTACAATCAATGTCTCTTCCAATTGCTGTTGGACAGGTACTAGTCACCATGGAAGCGTTAATGCCTTAACCAATTGATTTCATAGACAAATACATGTAATATGCACAGGAGTAATAAATGATATCGAAACTCTTTCTGAGTTCCAAAGAATTCTTTCACTAAGCATAAAATAGAAATTCCAAGTAATAAGAAGGCAATGTGTCAAGATGTAATTGGCAGCGCTTTTTTGTTTCTTAATGATACGTAAAATAGTGGTGAATCTAAAAATTTGCTGGCAGACAAAATTTGGTGAAATATGGCATAAGAGAAGATGATCTCTCTTTGTCCTCAAGGGGCTTGTGCTTTTTTTTTTTTTTTTTTCCAAGGAGCTTGTGCTTTAATCAGGATAAAAAAATTAAAACCCAGGTATTTAAAGCCAGTGTAGCAGTAAGTGCTATGATAGAGGAAAGCATAGGGTGCTGTGGGCAGACAGGAGAGAGAACTGACCAGGCAGAAAGAGCTGGGGTGGCTTTAAAGGAGAGGTGGCATTGCAGCTAGAACTTGAAGGATGCCTGGTAGCTGATCAGGCAGAGAAGAGGAAGGGCGTTCTAACCAGAGGGAGATGTACAAAGGCAAAGATGCACATCCCATTGGGTAAAGGATGAATATTGTCTTTATAGGTCAGGGGTAGAGAGTGAGGGCTCCCAGATGCAGCTAAAGGAGTTTGGAGCATCATATCTGTCTACAGTGTGCTGACGGGCATAAGGATGAAAGCTGGGAGGCTGCGGAGATGCTGCTGGGAGTGGCCCAGCAAAAGAGGGGTGAGAGTCTGGGTCAGGGAAGGAAGGGCGAGATGGGAAGCCAGGAGCCTTGCTGGCTTTCGGATGTTTTATCTCATTTGGTTCCTACAGCCAACCTTGGAGATTGGAAGTATCATGCCCGTTCTACAGTTGAATAAACTGAGGCTGGGTGAGGCTCAGCGGTTTGGATCAAAAGTTGAGTGGTGAGATCAGAATAGTACCAAGAGAAAGACAACTGACTGGCTGTCACGCAGCCTCACAAAATGGCACAGCCGTGGAGAGGACACTGTGGCCTTGGGGCCTAGTCCAGGAGCCTGGCAGGTTTAGAGACTGGATTAGTCCACCTTCCCCCGCCCCGCCACACACACACACCCTGCAGGGCTGCTTCAACTCTGGGAGCTAGAGTCACGTTATACAAGCTCTGAGATAGGGATGTGTATTATATCATATTGGTTTACTTTATACCATAACATACCATACCAAACCATATTATATATCGACTTACAATGAAAAGTAGAAGTGTCACTGTGAGGACAACACCCTGGTTGCCAGCATTCTCTCCCTCTAGAAGACCTGTCTGTGGGAGACCAGGGTATGACCAGGTGACCTTGTGGGCCAGGAATCTAAGCAGGAGGTCAGTTATGGGCCTTTACTCTTTAAAGGTATCGGCCCCTGACAGCCCAGTGCATCCCTCCTGCCACTGGGAGGAGAAGGCTCAGAGTGCACTGGTGAGCCTCCCTCCCACTGAACAACGCTGGGATCTACCTCTGTGTCTCACCAAGATTTTGCCGTGTTCTACCAGGCCTGAGATAGTCCAGCTCCCCATTTCCTTCCTGACCTTGTCTGCGGCTCCTCACTTGCAAACCCCCTTCCAGCACTGGCCTCCTTGCAGCTCCTCCAGCACTCCTGGCATCCTCCCATCTCAGGTTTTTGCACCTGCAATGTCCTCTCTCTAGAATGCTCTTCCAGACACCCAAATAGCAGACTCTCTAATTTCAAGTCTGCTCAAGTACCAACTTATCAGCATAACTGGCCTTTAAAATATTGCAGTCTTCCCTTCCCGCACCTGGAAATCTCCATTCCCCTTGCCAAGCTCTTTCTGACGTATCTTTTCTTTGTCTCAGTTATCTTTTTTATTGTCTCCCTAGAATGTCAGCTACACAAGAACAGGACTCCTGTGTGTTTCCTTTAGTCTGCATCCTCATGCCTAGAACAGTGCCTGGCACATGATAAGGGCTTAGAAACTATTTGTTGAGTAAATGAATGAATGAATGAATGAATGACTTTGCTTTTCCTGTACCTTCAGGCTGACACGCCTTCCCTTCCTGCGTCCAGCCGCTTCTGAAGGGCACATTCCTTCTTTAGATGCCTTTATCCTAAATCAAATTTAGCTTTGCTCGGGAAGGGCCATCCCGGCTCTTTTCAGCTTTGCTTATCTTTGTCCTCATGCTTTAGGGCATCTCACTGTCACCTCTAACTCCAGTCCTAGGACTGGCCTGCATGAGAGGATAGCTACCCTCTGACATCCACGCAGCCTAGGGCCCTGGAAGTGGGTAACAGAAGTCAAGATGGCTGTAAGAGCTCTAGGAAGAAGGTGGGGCAGGTGGGGTAGAAGGAGGAGAGCCGAGTAACAGGGAGCCAGGCTGGGTTAGAGATTCAGGAGCAGCGGGCAGGTCACTCGGAGAGTGCTCTGTCCGCAACATTCATTTCTATGAAGGCCGAGCTCACTTCCCAGAATGAATTTGAATAGAGCAGCTGAAGCTGATGTGCTTTGTGAGGGCAGGAGCGGTTGGGCCTAGTGGCCTGCAAGCTGTACCTGAAGGGACTTCTCCAGTGAGGGTCAGGGGACCTACTGAGATGGCCACACCCAGGCTGCAGACCTCCCCACAAGGAAGGGACTCACTGCCTCTAGAGAATCTTCTACCCTCTGGGCTGGAGAAGGGCCAGTCTGAGACGCCTGAGGCTGCCTACGTACGTTGTCGTCGAGATCTCTTAACACGTGGCTTTGTAACTGCTGGTTTGTCTCTCCGTGTCCTCAACCAGACAAAGAGATCTCTGGGGACAGGAGACTCCATTTGCACCCTGCCCCCTTTTTTTGTGAAGACTTTTTTTGGGCTAGTTTTTGTTCACAGTAAAATTGAGGGGAAGGTACAGAGATTTCCCATGAGCCTCCTGTACACACAGCCTCCCCCATTATCAAAATCCCCACCAGAGTGGTACATTTGTTACAATCGATGAAACTACTCTGACACATCATTATCACCCAAAGTCCACAGTCCACATTAGGGTTCCCTCTTGGAGTTGTACATTCTGTGAGTTTGAATAAATGTAGAGTGACATGTATCCATCATTATGGTATCATACAGAGTATTTTCACTGCCCTACAAATCCTCTACACACCACCTATTCATCCCTCTCCCCTCCCCCAAGCCCTGGCAACCACTGATTCTTTTCCTGTGTCTCCACAGTTTTGCCTTTTCCAGAATGTCTTATACCTGTAGTTGGGCTGTACTATACAGTATGCAGGCTTTCAGATTGGCTTCTTTCACATAGTAACATGCATTTAAGCTTTCTCCATGCCTTTTCATGGCTTGATAGTTTATTTCTTTTTAGCACTGAATAATAGTCCATTGTCTGGATGTACCACAGTTTTTTAATCCATTCATATTTTTTAAAAAATTGTAATAAAGTATATATAACATAAAACTTCCATTTTAACCACTTTTTAAAGGATGCTGTAGATGTCGATTTATTGATGTAAAAGCATTTTAACCATTTTTAAGTGTGCAGTTCAGGGGCATTAAGTGCATCCACATTGTTGTGCAACCATCACCACCATCCATCTTCAGATCTTTATTGCCTTCTCAGACTGAAACTCTATACCCATTAAACACTAACCCCCCATTCTCCCCTCTTCTCAGACCCTGGTAACTCCTACTTTCCGTATCTATGAGTCTGACTACTCTAGGTACCCCACATAAGTGGAACCGTACAATATTTGTCCTCTTGTGTTAGGATTATTTCACAGAGCCTACTGTCTTCATAAAGGTTCATCTGTATTATAGCATGTGTCCAAATTTCATTCTTTTTTAAGGCTGAATAATATTCCATTGTATGTATACAGCGTATTTTGTTTAGCCATCGTCTATCAATGGACACTTGGGTTGCTTTCCCATTTGCCTTTGAGTTATGTCCAGAATATTGGATAGGTGTTCATGAGCAGTTAATGGATGAACGAAGCTCAAATAGCACCTTGAGAAGGTCTGGGGTGGTGGAGAGTTGAAGAAATCTCCCCCCTTGAAGAAGAGGGTGCTGTGCAAGGAAGGCTGCTGTCACCAGAGCAGGGGGACGCTGATGAGTGAGTGTATATAGGTTCTGAGACCTTTGTCACCTCCCATGTCTGTGTCTGTTGTCTCCTGTTCTAGCAGTGATTAGCAGTCGCAATGTCAACACTCAAAGGGCCTGTGGATCTGTTTTAAGGGATGACAAGGAACTGAGTAATGGGGTGAGTCTATCCAACTTTTAGCCTGATCCAAGAAGATGAGGAGCCTCAAGGTCCAGGGCAAGAAGTTAGCATTTATTGAGCACCTATGGGCGCCAGGCATTGTGCGGGCCCTCATCCATCTGGTTTCACAGATTCCTCCTAACAAGCCTGTGAGGTCAGGCTGATCCATCCCCCCCCAGGTGCTCCCTGAAGTCCAGCCAGGGTCAGAGCTGGCCCAAGGTCACACAGCTCTTACATCTGGACTTGGGCTGCTGCTGTGTACTGGGCTCCTGCCTCCAAACCCCACTGTCTCCAGGTGGGCTGAGCCATAGCTATGGTTGGCGTTTGGGAAACCCCTGGGGCTGGTGTAAGATCAATCAGGATGGAGTCTTGGACATTGTGGCCCCAGAGTGAGCCAGACAGCCTCTGTGGCCCTTCAACCAGAGTCCCTTAGCTCAGTCCTGGTAGCTTCCGGAAGGTCCAGAGAGGCCAGTGGCTCTGGCTGCTGACCTTCATTAACTGAGTACTCCTTGCCTATCTCAGGAGGCCCCAGATGGCATGGAAAAGCTGAGGGTCAATTGGAAGTTGACTTGTCCTAGAAAAATAATCTATCTCCTACTCCCTCATCCTGTGTCCTCTTCCCAATGCTCACCCCTGGGTCCTCCCCTCAGGCATCAAGAAATGAGGGGTGGGACTTCCCTGGTGGTCCAGTGGTTAAGAATCTGTCTTGCAATGCAGGGGACTCCATTTCGATCCCTGGTCGGGGAACTAAGATCCCACATGCCGCGGGGCAACTAAGCCTGCGCGCCGTAACTACTGAGCCCGTGCGCCACAACTAGAGAGCCTGCATGC
This sequence comes from Delphinapterus leucas, assembly GCF_059928025.1. Classification (NCBI taxonomy): domain Eukaryota; kingdom Metazoa; phylum Chordata; class Mammalia; order Artiodactyla; family Monodontidae; genus Delphinapterus; species Delphinapterus leucas. The sequence goes on from NC_143134.1 coordinate 99,539,897, forward strand.
TGCAACTAATGTGCCTGCATGCTCTGGAGCCCCCGCACTGCAACTAGAGAGAAGGCTGCGCACCCCAACAAAGAGCCTGCACGCCGCAATGAAAGATCTCACGTGCTGCCACTAAGACCCAATGCAGCCAATAAATAAATAGATAAATAAAAAGAAAAAGAAATGAGGAGTCACTCCAGCTGGTATTCTCATTCTGGAACCTGTCAATTCCCAGCCATATGTCTATGGGCAAGTCATTCATCCTTTATGTGTCTTGATTTCTCTTCTCTAAAATAGGGATAATTACTGTACCCAACTTATAGTGTCGTTTTGGGATTTAAAGGACTTAATAAGTGTAAAGTGTTTAGCATGGAAACTGTATGCTGTGGCTCAATAAATGTTAGCTTACATTATTAGTAGTCCCTTCTCCATTTGCAATGTCCTTACTGTCATTTCTACTGCAGACCCAGCTCTCCCACAACCTCCTCCAAGAAGTCTTCCCTGATTCTGGTCAGAGGGGTGAAGTGCTCCAAAGACCCCAAAGTGCTTTTCACCCTCTTACTCATGGTGTTTATTTGTGGGCATGAATCCTCTCTCTTGCTGATTTGCAAGCTTCTTTGGGCCAGGATGGTGTGCAGGCTGTGCAGCACCAAGCATGTTTCCCCTTCGATCTTGAGGCCACGTGGAGGTTACAAGTACTGCACAGGGTGAGGAGACCCAGGGCTCGGCAGAGAACTCCATGTGTAGTCGGCTTGGACACATCTTGTTCTGGGCTCCAGGTTCTCCATCTGCACGATGAAGACTCTGGATAGATGCCTTCCGAAGTCCTTCCAGGCATGACCATTTTATAAATAAATAGAAGGCACTAAATCCTTCAGAAAGTAATTTCTCCCATCTGCCAAGCTGGACTTCCCAGCCTCCAAAATTCCAGCTCAACATCCATGTGTTCATCGTTGGGTTTAGAGCTTGGGTGCTGGAGTTAGTGGAGACCTGGGTTGAATATTGGTCCTTAGTAATGGCGGCTGCATGCAAGTTACCTCCTCACTTCCGGGAAACTCCCTTTCCTTGTCTGGACCTTGGGGGTGATAATAACAACGTCAGATACATTACAGAGCATTATATGAAATAATTTTTAAAGGTCTGCCTATGATGGAGTCAATCAACTACAGCTGTTATCTCATTCTCTGAAAAATATGAGAAGGAAAGACAAAAAAAGAAAAAAAGAAGGCTCTGTGTAGCAGGGATACTGACTTTTCAGTGTTACACGCACTGCAGACGTTTTCTCCAATATTTCGTGCTTCCCCTTTAATTTTATTTATAGGTATTTTTTCCTACACAAATGAATTTGAAATGTTTATATAGCAAAAAATCTGTCCATCTGTTATAACTTCTGTATTTTTGCAAAGTACTTAGGAAAGCTCTTTCTATTTCAAAATTATAAAAATGGTTATACATTTTTCTAATATGGTTACATTTGTTATCTTTAAATACTTAAATCGCTTGGAGCTTATTTTGCAGAAGTTAGGGCTCCAGTCCTGTGTGGTGTGTGGTGTGTGGTGTGTGTGTGTGTGTGTGTGTGTAAATCTTTTTTCATGAATGGCAGCCAGTAGTTCCAGCACCACTTATTGAAGAATGTATACTTTCGCTACTCATTTGTCTGTTTTTGGATGATATAGTTGAATAGTGAGATTCACTCTCAGAAGGATCTCCTTGGCTGTCCAGGTGGCAGGTTGACCCCGAGCAGCCAGGGTGGAGGTGTGGACCGGTAGGAGGCTCAACTGCGGCAACAGTGTAGGAGAACAGCTGAGCACCGGAATTACAACAGGCACAGGGGGAGGTGAGGAGGGGGGATTGACTGCCCTTGTCCCCTCCCTCTGGTCCCCTGTAATCACCTCATCCAGCTGCCTTTCCCCACCTGTAAGCTTTATCAACTGTCAGGCGAGGGAATAATTAATCCCAGTAGCTAATCTTGGAGAATCTGGAATCAGGTTCCTGCATTTAAATCCTGACTTCAAAACTTACACCAGCCTTGTGATCTCAAGCAAGTGTCTTGATATTTCTGGTCCTCAATCTTCCCACCTGTGAAGTGGGGATCATAGTAACACCTATTGCAGAGCACATCAAGGAGATTTTAAGGAACTAAGTCATATGCAGCTCTTAGCCTGGGGGCTGGCACAGACTGAACTCATGTAGTCAACATCGTTATCACCTGGTGTTCAAGGGAAGTTGTGACCATCAGTTTCCTCAGTGGAACAAAACTTCAGTCCTCCCTTTGCATGGGTCTGAGCCTGAGCAGAGCAGTTAGGGGAATAGGTGGAACTGGCAAGGTGATGGGAAGGTTTCCAGGTCAAATGGTTGAAGGCACTTGTCTAGAAAATACTTTCTTTAGGGAGCCTCTATACTTTAAGGTATACTTATGCAATAAAACCCATGAACAAAGGGCTACCATTAGTAAAGTACATTAGCATATTAATTAATGGTGACATGTATCCCCCACTCTCACCCCACTTTTTAAAATTAATTAATTAATTAATTAATTTTATTATTATTATTTTTTTGCGGTACGCTGGCCTCTCACTGCCGTGGCCTCTCCCGCTGCGGAGCACAGGCTCCGGACGCACAGGCTCAGCGGCCATGGCTCACAGGCCCAGCCGCTCCGCGGCATGCGGGATCCTCCCGGACCAGGGCACGAACCTGTGTCCCCTGCATCGGCAGGCGGACTCTCAACCACTGCGCCACCAGGGAAGCCCCATAGAGCCTTCTTTCAGAATTATATGAAAAATTTAATGACAGCATGGACAAAATATGTGAACTGCTAATTACAAAAGAAGAAATAAAAATGACCAATAAACAGATTTTAGAAGTTCAGCTTTATTAGTGATCAAAGAGCTAAATGAAACAAGATACTATTTTTCACTGATCGTGTTGATAAATGGGACATGTGTCCGCCTCTTGTGGGAGTGAAAGTTGATCCAAACTTTCAGGAGGATGCTTTTGCAGCTTGAACCTGTACAGAAATAAAAATGAGCATAACCTTGAGTTCTAGGAATTCATTCTGGGGACATATTTAAGAGGCATCAGAAAGCTTTGGGTCTTTGGATGAGATAAGAATTACATGTTGTTTGAAGTATGTGCCTGTTTGTTTCTCCAGGAGCTCATGAGGGAGACCAGCCTGGTCAGAAATGAATCTTTTTTTTTTTATTAAAATTTATTTATTTATTTATTTATTTATTTATTTATTTATGGCTGCTTTGGGTCTTCGTTAGTGTGCACGGGCTTTCTCAAGTTGTGGCGAGCGGGGGCTACTCTTCGTTGCAGTGCTCAGGCTTCTCACTGCGGTGGCTTCTCTTTTTGCAGAGCATGGGCTCTAGGCACGCAGGTTTCAGTAGTTGCAGCATGCGGGCTCAGTAGTTGTGGCTCACAGGCTCTAGAGCACAGGCTCAGTAGTTGTGGCACACGGGCTTAGTTGCTCCGTTGCATGTGGGATCTTCCAGGACCAGGGCTCGAACCCGTGTCCCCTGCATTGGCAGGCAGATTCTTAACCACTGCACCACCAGGGAAGTCCCAGAAATGAATCTTATTCCTAACGGTGCACACAGGTTCTAGCGAAGGGCCAAGCGGAAAATACAGCTTAGGGAGTGTGTGATACCTGGGTGAATGGACAGAACGAAGAAAAGGAATAAATAGAGGTTGGTACATGCTTTCCAGCCACACCGGCCCACTCCAGTCCGCTCTTCTGGGACCAGGGAGGAGGGAAAAGTTGGTGCAGACCCTGGTAAAAATTCAGTGGACGGACCAGTATTTACTACCTAGCCCCAGCAGTGTAGGAGAGCTTGGTTACTCCGTATTCTTGCCAACACCGGCTATCACCTGACTTTCTATTTTAGCCCTTTTCTCAAGAGTCCAGAGGTGTCTCTTGGTAGTTTTAATTTGCATTTCCCTTCTGCACCTTTTCATATGTTTATTGGCCATTTGGCCATTGTGTGTGTGTGTGTGTGTGTGTGTGTAAAGTGCCCATTCAAGTTTCTCCTTTTCAGGCTTCCCTGGTGGCACAGTGGTTGAGAGTCCGCCTGCCGATGCAGGGGACACGGGTTCGTGCCCCAGTCCGGGAAGATCCACATGTCGCGGAGCGGCTGGGCCCGTGAGCCATGGCCGCTGAGCCTGCGCATCCGGAGCCTGTGCTCCGCAACGGGAGAGGCCACAGCAGTGAGAGGCCCGCGTACCCACTCCAAAAAAAAAAAAAAAAAAAGTTTCTCCTTTTCCTCCCCCGTCTGCACACTTTTCTATTGGTTCTCTTTCTGTCATTGACATGTAGGAGTTCTGTATACATTGTTTACAAGTCCTTTGCTGGGTATATTTTTGCAAATATCTTTCTCAATCAGTGCTGTGTTTTCAATCCCTAATGGTCTCTTTTGAGGAACCATTCTTATTTTTAAAGTAGTCCAATTTATCAAAATTTTCCTTTATGATTAGTGCTTTTTATGTCTTATTTATAGGAAATTTTTGCCTACTTCAAGTCATATTCATATTCTAGTGAATTTTATATATATATTTTAAACTTATTGTTTTCATTTTAACATTTAGATCTATAATCCATCTGGAACTGATTTTAATGTGTGGTTAAACATTCTTTTTCATGTGTTTATCCAATTGATCTGGCACTATTTATTGAAAACATGGTTCTTTCCCCTCTGCATGGCAATGTGACCTCTATCATAAATCAAGTAACATGTATTTGTGAATCTGTTTCTGAATTCTCTCTTCCAAGCTATTGGCCTACTTGTGTCCAAACTACCCTGTTTTAATTCGTGTCGTTTTATAATATGTAGTGGTATAAGACCTCCAGTTTTGTCTGAGATTGTCTTGGGTATTTTTCAGCCTTTTGTATCTCCATATAAATTTTAGAGGCAGCTTGTCAAGTTTCCACAATCACCTTAAAAACTGTTTGGCAGCATCCACCAAAGCTGAACAATAGGACTCCTAGGTAAATACTTAACAGAAAAATATCCAGGAATGTTCATAGCAACCCTATTCATAAGAACTCCAAATTAGAAACAAAGTGTCCATCAACAGTAGAATGGATAAATAAATAACTGCACAGCCACAGTGGAATGCTGTGCAGCAAATGAGAATAGATTAACCAGCGCTCTACAAAACGACATGGTTAAATCTCACAAGCATGATGTTTAATACAATAAGCCCGAACCAACAGAGGTCACATAGTGATTCCATTTATACAACATGCAAGAAAACAAGCAAAGTTAATGTATGGTGTTGGAAGTCGGGAAAGTCTTGTCTTTGGGGGAGGAAAGGTCATGGTGCCAGCCTTGGGGGGGGGGCTGAATATATATTCTTTCACTTTGTGAACATTCAAAGGCTTATGATCGTGAGCCTTTTCATATGCACATTATACTTCAATAAAAAGTCTACTTAGAAATTGACTCAATGCAATGACGTACAGTAAAGGCTTACTGTGTGCTGGGAACCTGATCCTGCCTGAGCTGGGGGTAAATATGAGGACAAATATAAATACAATGTGGTTATTGCCCTGGGGAGAGTTCAGGGTTTGGGGGCGGTGGTGGGAAGGGTTGGAGGCACAAACTTCTATTTTATGAAGCATTATGGGAGCAAAGGGACCATTCTTGTAGCCTTGCCTGGGGGTGGGGGAAGGTATGTTGGTTATTGAGTGCTAAGTAGGATTTCAACTACTGTAGTCAAGGAGCTCTTAGTGTTTTTGAGGCCAGGAAATAGAAACATATGAAACTAATGTGGCAAATTGTATTTTTAATTTGAAACAAGGTTAAAGTTTAATTTAAGGCCTGACTAATTTCCTTGGAACTCTGGAGTAATAGATATGTTGTAATCAGGATGGCTAACATAAAAAAAAAATAAATCTTAAAATCTCTAATATGAAGAAAATTGATACATGGATCCCTTTATCCTCTATTCTTGGGTATACTGAACAATTGCTAACCAATCTCATTGGTTAGACGTGGCTTCACCAAGGAAGTAGTGAAATGTAGTTGTATTTGTTAAAAAAAGGAAACCCCAAAACAAAAACGTCCAAATTTCTCCGGATAGTAAGGAGTTGCCAAAGTAGGAAATCTACTCGTAGGTAAGGTAGGGGAAATGTCGGATACTATGAAGCAACCAGGGAAAGGGAGATGGAATTTTCTGTCTAATCGTTGGCAATTTGAGGAAGTCCCAAAGGACCAAATGTTCTGGAAGACATTTTGTGTAGTAAGAATGTCCCCAAATTAAACCTCCGGCTAATTCAGGCCTTCTGGAACTCCCTGGCTTCGTGAAGGGTAGTTTGATTGCTTCCTTAGAAATGTAAACGAACTCGATTCCACCAAGTGTGGGTGAGAGCCAGGCAGGGGAGGACTCGGTTCCTTGTACAATGGACTGGTTCTGCACAGTTACCAAGCTACTTTGTTGCGAAGCATCTCAGCCCTGTGGAAAAAGTGTGTAATGGAAAGGACTCTCTAGGCGGACAGATAAAGGTTCCAACCTTGCCATGGCCATTTGCAGATTCCGTGACCTTGCGGATGCCCCATCGCAGCTTCCCTTTGCCTCAGTTTCCTTTTCTAAAAAATGCTCGTCATAACCTACACCTCCAAACCCATAGACCTTGTGAGCATGAACTTGAATGTTTTTAAGTCTCTAAGCACAGAGTCTGGCAGAGGCTGGCTCTAAAGGCCAGAGTGAACAGGCCTTCACTCAATAATCATAATATTATTTTCGCAATGCTTTCTGGCTGACGTCATGCTGGACAATAAATGCAGCGTTGAGCATCTCCTTTCTAGGTCATCGTGTCCACAGTTAGGGTTCATACTGTGATTCCATTTATATGAAGTTCAAAAAACAAGCCCAGCTAACGTGCACCATGAGAAGTAAGGAAAGTTCTGTCATTTGGGGAGGAGGGGTCCTGGTACAGACCTTCTGGGCACACCCTCTTTCACTTAGGGGATTAGGTCTATATATTCATGAGCCAAATCACGGGTTCACTTGGAGCTGGACTCAGCCTGCAGGCAAACAATGGGAAATTGGCAATTAGGCCAGGAGTAGAATGGACCTATTAGTGGGTCTGTCTGCTACTGGCCTTGAAAACTCAACATAGTATGTTTTGAACTTTTTTAAAACACAGTAATCCACAGTGAGAAATAAATTTTGTTTTGATCTCAGCACAAGCATGTCGATAGATGAAATAAAAGTTTCACAAGACAATACTTACCTATTAACTGCAATGCACCCAGATATTTTATATTCTAAACTCTTCTATTCCCCTTTAAAAAAAATGTTGAGGGCTTCCCTGGTGGCGCAGTGGTTGAGAGCCCGCCTGCCGATGCAGGGGACACGGGTTCGTGCCCTGGTCCAGGAGGATCCCACATGCCGCGGAGTGGCTGGGCCCGTGACCCATGGCCGCTGGGCCTGCGCGTCCGGAGCCTGGGCTCCGCAACGGGAGAGGCCACAACAGTGAGAGGCCCACGTACCGCAAAAAAAAAAAAAAAAAAAATGTTGATTTCATTACATATCATTGGATTAAAACTTGCAGTTTGAAAATCATTACTCTCATCGTCCCTCCGATTACAGATGAGGAAACTGAGGCACAGAGAGGGGATGGGGAGTTGCTTAAGGAAAGTGATGGGTGAAATAGGACTGAAGCCAGATGTGTGGACCCCAAAGCTCTGGCTATTTCCACAAACCACTGCACCCAGGTGTGTAAACAGTGGCACTCCTAACACGATGGACTGGAAGGGACATTTCTTTTTTCTTTTTTCTTTTTAATGATTAAAAAGATTCACAAAGGCTCTTAGGTACAACCTTTTCAGGAGCAGGCCTATTGCTAAAGGAGACACCAGGATATTTTCTTCCAGATCTCAGAGCCCCGCCTTCACCTGCCGAGTGTAGGCAGCAGCCCCGAGAACCGCCCAAGCTGTGGGCAAAAGAACTGGCCGTTCTTTCTGAGGAACCGAGCGGTTTAAGATCTTGTCCTGCTTTCTGCAAATAGCAGGAAGCAGTTTGTCAATCTGCCCCCCAGGCCTGCCACTGTTTGCAGAGCTAGAAAAGGACGTCAGACCTTGCCGGGCAATCTTTGCAGTGATAGCAGAGAAGACTGGGGAAGTTCTCAAGGGCTGTTTGTGTTGTGAATTTCCCTACAGGTAGCACTTTCACCTCTACAGGAATGGAAAGCCTGGACTTAGCTTTAGATGGAGCTTCTGAATCCCTCCTCCATGCTCCTGGAGGAGTTAGTGCTATTTTATTTTATTTATTTATTGTTTTTTGCGGTACGCGGGCCTCTCACAGTTGTGGCCTCTCCCGTTGCGGAGCACAGGCTCCGGACGCACAGGCTCAGCGGCCATGGCTCACGGGCCCAGCCGCTCCGCGGCATGTGGGATCCTCCCGGACTGGGGCACGAACCCGTGTCCCCTGCATCGGCAGGCGGACTCTCAACCACTGCGCCACCAGGGAAGCCCAGCTAGTGCTATTTTAGTACCCTTTTCTTGCTCTGCTTTGTTAGTTATTCCCATTGTAGTCCTGTCTACCCTACGAGATACACTCTGAATCTTGTTCGTCCTGCTACAGGACTTGGCCCAGTAAATGTGGGTTGAATCAAAGTGAGCTCGTGCTATTTCCCAAGAATTTGTTTCCCTTGAGCCAGATTTTGTCTTTGTTTTTTTTTTTTTTTTTATATTCAGGGAAGGACATGGACTTTTGGCCTCGTATCCACGGCTGCACTAAAGCCCAGATATCAGATCTAAGTGGCTATGTCTGACCAGCAGTTCTGCCTAAAGTTACACAAGGCGGACGTTGCTGAAACTTACAGGTTTCTGCTGTGGCCGGAGCCTCTTGTGCCAATTGCTAGCTACACCTTGGTCTTGCCTGCCATCTGCTTGTTGGCTAAAATGCCTGAAATTCTGCCCAGGTATGTGTGTATGCACAAGTCAGTCAGCTGGGAGATGGGGCATTGCTTATCTGTCCCTTACTCATCCCTTCATCATTAGCAATTGACACGTGTTCATTTGTTCCTTTGTTCTTAAATACTGATTGAGTGCATTGCCAGTGTTCCATTGCTGGAGATACAGTGGCCAAGTGAGACAGATAAGGTCCTTGATCTGATGGTGTTTATATTCTAGAGAAAGAAAGGCACATAATAAACATGTAAACAAATGAGATAATTTTAGATAGCATATATAAGTGTTATGAAGAAAAGAAAAGAAAAAGGGTAATGAGATAGAATGATCAGGGCTGGGCTCTGGAAGGAGATAACATTGATCAGAGACCTGAATTGCAAATAGGCAAGGAGCTGACCCAGGTGAAAGGAGCCTGGGGGAGTGAGAGTCAGCTGCTGACTAGCTCGTGGTGATGCTGGCGGAGGTGCACATGGGAGAGTAAGGTGAGAGTCCAGTCCTACCTTGAGTACCTTCTCTGTTCAAGAAGGTGCTCTTGGGCCCCTAGGAAGGAGCGTGGATTTTTTTTCCCGAATGCAATGGGAATCTAATACTTTAACACTTTCTGACCTTTCTCCCTGCAAACTGCAGCTTTCTCTTTCCACCTGCCTAAGACTTATAATCTTGAAGGCATCCTCAGAGCCAACTGCCACAACATTTTGTGCCACAAAAACCACAAGGGTAAGGTTTTTATATAAATATATATGTGTGTATATATTGGGTGGGCCAATAAGTTCGTTCAGGTTTTTCGTAAGACGTTATGGATAAAGCCGAACGAACTTTTTGGCCCACTCAATATGTATACACATTTGTATTAATATATATGACAAAACTGTATTCTTCGTGCAAACAACATAATGACAAGAACTGAAGAAAGGAAAATCAATCACTCCACATTTCTCCACCGTAGCTAGCAAGACAGTTCTCATCTTGCGTGTGATGGTCCAGTTCTTGCCAATACGTATACTATTTATGCATTTCATTAGGTGAGAATGACCCACTGTGCGAAGCAAGATGTAAATAATTTACCAGTTAGTACTTCTGTCTTCCTTTCTCCAACCCACCTACCTACTGAAACTGACATTGTTAGCTATTGCAGGGAGCCAGGCGTTGTGTGAACTGTTTTAAGCGCATTATCTCGAATAATCATCATGACAGTCCTGTGAGGTAAGTGCTATTATTATTCTCCGTTTACAGAGGAAAAACCGGAGGCTCAGAAAGATTAAATAAATTGCCTAAGATTATGCAAATTGTTACCACTAGTGACGCAGGCAGGATTCAAGCCTAAAATCTCAAAGCTACTGTGCTCTAGACCCTGATCCCGGACCCCTTCCCTGCAGCTCCATCCATTATAGGGAGACTTCTCCAAATCAGATTCTTTGAAAAAGAGCTTCTGCTTCTGCCTAGTGGGGTTTCCTTCATATTCCTCTCACACACTTACTGTAAATAATGCTGATCGTTAACATGCATATGGGCTCGGTAGATAGTTAAATGTTTACCCACGTTTTTTCAAATATATGAGCTCACTTAATGCTCTCACAGTAACCATGTGGCAAGGGCTCTCTCAGTACATCCAGTTGACAGATGAAGAGAGAGGACGGGGAGCTGAAGGGACCACAGCCCAAAGTCATCCCGGAGCGCAGGCCACGCCAGGAGGACAAAGGTGGGCGTGGATGGTGGGTGTTTCCTAAGTAGATGCTGAAGTTCTTTCTTGCTTGTCTGTGGACCTTCCTGTGGTGGATATTACCACGGGAGGGGAGGTAGGGATAAGTGTTCTCAATTTGCTTCCGTATAAAGGGTTACTGCTATTGAGTGCCTCAAAACTTGCCCCAGATTCTTGCCTTTTGGAAGTTATTTGCCATTTCCTAGATCACGATCTCCCAAGGAATCCTGTGAAGTAATGCAGGCATCTTGTGTCTAAAGTGACTCAGTTGGGTCAAGGCAAAGTGCTTGATTCGTAGTCCTAGTTTATAGCTCATAGGGACCTTTCACGTCTATTATCCCAACAATCCCCAGTGAGGCAGGCTTGCTGTTATTTGTGCCCATTGTATAGATGAGGAAGCTGAATCCCAGAGAATACACAGCACCAGTAAGTGGTACTGTCAGGACTAGAGTCCAATTTGTCCAAGATGAATCCAAGTTTAGTCCCTCCTTTTTCCAGTACACCATGCTTTTCTTTTTTTATTTTCTAAAAAATCAATATGAAACATTCAGCAGCCCTAAAATTGTTTATTTACTGCACCCCTTCTCCTCCCCGCCGGCCCCACCAAATGCGCCTCATAGATCTGTTATCCAGGCAACATCTGAGCATCTGGCAAATGGTAAGATCTCTCCCCATGGCAGCTGGAAACCAGTGAGTGAAACATTTACCAGGTTATTGACATAATGGCGCTGGATGTTTGTGTAGGTATCAGGCAGTTATAGATTGCTTTTTAACACTCTGTTTTAAAATGAAAATAAATGCAACAATAAGTCCCAGATGACCCTAATAGAATGTCAAGAGCAATCAATACTCGAGTGTGATAAAGTTTATAGTCATGGGAGGGAACCCAGAGGGGGACCCATTCTTTCTGCCTGAACTGGGGCTGGGGGATTGCAGGATGGGAAAGAACTCAGGAGGCCTTTGAGAAGAACTGGAGGAGGGAGCTGGAGCAGGGATCTGGGGACAGAGAGTCAGTAGGTGGAAAGATCACTAACTCCAGGTGGATGACCTCATGCTAGTCACAGACCCCTTGCTGGTGATACCCAAGCAACAGCATGCCAATCTCATGGGCACTTGTAAATGAGGAGAACTATAAACTAGCCAAGTAGGAATGGGACCAGAGGTATGCAAATCAAAAAAAGAGATAAAACAGCTGACCAGGGCAAGACTGTCTGGAATTTTAACATATCTAAAGAAGGATTGTGTCAGTCTAAAGGGGACCAGGTCAGTTCTGGAATCTTGGGAACTGGAAACTGCAGAGGCTCACGGGGTCTCAACACCAGACTTGACGTCTTTCTCTATTAGGGGTATGTGGAGGTGGATTCTCCAAGACACATTAGCTCAAAGCTCCTAAACTTTCAGGTCACGTGACTGTATCTGGGACCCTCCAGGATTCTACTGTGCCTTTCCACGGGCAGGTGTCTCTATAGGCAGACCATATGCCGGTCATGTTCGGGGGGCTGCTGAGGCCAGGCACCTGTGTGAGCATTTGGGGGTTTGGGGATGAAGCGTTAAGGAAGATGATGGACGGAGCAATGGCTGTGAGCGGGCAGGAGGTTGGGTACTCAGACTGACAACTAGGTTTGGCCAACAGAGGATCTTGGTGACCTTCAACCTAAACGTCCATCAACAGAGGAATGGATAAAGAAGATGTGGTACATATATATAATGGAATATTACTCAGCCATAAAAAGGAATGGAAGTGGGTCATTTGTAGAGGTGTACGTGGACATAGAGACTGTCATACAAAGTGAAGTAAGTCAGAAAGAGAAAAACAAATATGGTATATTAACGCATATATGTGGAATCTGAAAAAATTGGTATAGACGATCTTATTTACAAAGCAGAAATAGAGACACAGATGTAGAGAACAAACGTAAGGATACCAAGGGGGAACGGGGGTGTGGGATGAATTGGGAGATTGGGATTGACATATATACACTAATATGTATAAAATAGATAACTAATAAGAACCTGCTGTATAAAAAGTAAATAAAAATTCAAAAAAAAACACCCAGCAATGCCTATTTCAAAAAAAAAAAAGATCATGGTGACCTTGGTAAGAACTGTTTTAGGAGCAGAATGGGCCTGATGCCAGCTTGTCGGCTGTGCAGCACTGGAGGGGAGAGATGAGCCAACAGCAGTGAGAGCTAAGGTGATAGCTGGAGGGGAATTAGGACGAAGGGACTTACAATCTTGTGAGAGATGTGAGCATGGCTGAACGTTGACAGGAAGAGCTGGTGGAAAGGAGCCCATTATAGACACTGCAGGGAGAGGATATAAAGGCAGCAGGCTCAGGTGGAAGAAGAGAGACAGGACTGGAGGGGCGGCTGAGGAACACCGAGAATGCAGGACCAGATGTCTTCTTTGCTGAGGACGAGGGAGCCAGCTTGGGTGGGCACAGCTGTTAGTTTGGGGAAGGGGTGGAGATTTAGAACCAGCTGCTGAGAGAAATGGGGGTAGGGGCATCCTCACCAGTGATGGAGGAAAAGGCTGATCTGAATGATGTTTCAGATCCATCACCCCCCTCCCCAAACGACACATTTGGGAGGGCCACTCAGTGTAGGGAACACAATCTCCACCCTCAGTGATGCAACAGTGAGTAAGAGTCACCAAATCCTGTCTCTGATGTAAAAATGAAAGTGATATTAGAGAGGGAGCCATTATAAAAATCTAGACACATCTTTCTTTCCCTATGTATCATCCAGCACATGGCTTTGCCAGCCCTGGGTCTTTATTTTCCCCGAAGTGGTACCACGCCAAGGGTCCAAGGCCCCTCCTCAGCTCACAGGCCGGGACCTCAGATCTGCACACACGTTTGAGGAGGAAAAGGAAGCAGGGAGAGGAGATGAAGCTCCGATGCCAGGCAGGGGGGAGCCGGGAAGGATTACAATTCCAAGTACTCCGAGCTTGGAAGTGGGAGCTGGCGGGTCCTTCTTGAAGCAAACCCATTAGGTATAAATGAATCCCTCTCCTTATAGTAGGAATCTTCACTTTGCCTTATAAATGCCCGCAGGCCTCCTCTAAATACCAAGCTTCCTCGTGCATTTAAATTAAGATTTTAATGTCTGCAAAGTCACTTCCAGGGACGCCTCCTGAGCGTGATGCGCATGGGGCCCTCGGATGAGCCACTTCCCTTGGGTGGCGGATTAGAGCTCTGGGATTCTTAAGGCCAAACGTTCGGAGGAGGGGCGTTTTCTGTACTGGGATCTGCCTTCTGTAGCAGGTAGACCTGTACTCTCCCCTCCCCAGGACCTGCTTTGTGCTTGGGTGGAAGGAGAGAGCAGATGACCAGATGGTCCTGGTTTATGTATGAAGGTGAGCGCAGTCCAGGAACAGAGCCTGTTGGTGACAGCAAATTAGAAATAGCAGATAGAGGGTTAGGCTGATCTCGTAAGAGTGAGTTGTACATGTTACCTAGACTGTACTTGTGACGTCCATGGCAACATGTGAGAAACAACACATAACACAGACTTGTGAGTGTCCCTTCAGGGCCGGCTGTGTGCTGGAGGGGTGGGGTGGGGTGGGGTGGGCAGGGAGGGACCCGGAGGCCGGGATCCCAGTGTCACGTCTTCTCATCGTGCGACCTGGGGCCATTGTCGCTCTGTGAGCCTCAGTTTCCTCATCTGAGAATGGTCACAGTGATACCCGGATCCTAGGGCTGCTCTGAGGATCAGGGGAGGTTATGTAATGTCAGGTCCTCTGCAAATTGAGGTACCCATTACAAACATGAATTCTCATAAGTGGAGGCTACAGGTAGTTATACACGTGCAAGAACTGAGGTGTGGACCACATTTGTTTATTCTGCCCATTGTGTGCAAGGCCCCAGGCTAGGCACTTGGGAGAGAAAAACAATACGATGTCAACCTCTGACCTGCAAAAAGGCCCGCTAGTGGGGAGGGGAGCGGGTAGGAAGCAGTGATTTCACTAAATCACTGTGGTAAGTCCTCTGAGGGCGAGAGGAAGATGTACTCTGGTTTGAGGACCGGATCCTTCATGACTGAGCTGACTTTGAGAGAGTAAATTGCAGGCTTAGGAGGGAAGAAAGGCTTTTAAGGCAGAGAGAAGAGCGTAAGGGCGTGGAACAGCAGACTCTCTGGGGAACTTGTCAGAAAATCTAGAGTAATGGCCTAATTCCCCACCTGGACCCCCTGAAATGTGAGGGAAGCTGTGAGTCCCATCTGCTCCCTTTTACTCTTTCAAAGGCTCACTGGGCCCGGTGGGGGTGAGGGGTGATTAAGAGGAGATAGGGAGATGAGGAATTTAAGGTGTCGGAAGAGAAACCCAGGAGCCTGGGAAGGATGGAAGGGGGTCCATGTGCGCAGCAGATCCCAAACTCAACTGCTTAAGGCCAGAAATCTGAAGGAGGGGAGAGTGGGCTCCTTTGTACAAGCTGCAAGAAACAGCTTGGTAGTTTTAGCTGACAGAAATTTAGCTAACAGGTTAATACTGTGTAAATAAAAAATAGTCCTTGTGCTTGAATGCAAACACAGTTGCTATTTCAGTGCAGGCCCTTCCTTCCTCATATCTCCATAAGCTCAGCTCAGCCCATGTCAGCCAGCGTGGTTCATCTCTGTTCCGAAATATTCCTGACCTCTGTGTACCTAAACCCTCTACTTCTACGCAAAATATGTGTATGATTGTACATTTGGGATATACATACATAGTTATTTCTCAGGGTTTTAACTCCATCTCGTTAGTTCTGATGGCACCAGGCTGAGGGCATGAGGAGGTCATGGCTGTGCAGTGAGAAGGGATTAGCGCCTGCGCTCTGGAACCAGGTTGGCTTGGAGCCATACAGGCGCCATCACTGTCATTTGATCCCCGTAAGCTGGGTTCCTCATCTGGAAGGCAGAAATGACAGAACCGACCTTATAGGCTTTTAGAGTTAAATGACATAACAGATGTGAAAAATCACTTGGTACATTTGAAGGGAGGAGGAATTTATGATTGAATGAAGACTTCAATGATTTATGCAACACATGTATTCATATATATAATGATCATATCACATACATATATATCCTCCGCTCTATATTACTCTTTCTTCTCCTATTTTGCGGTTCCAGATGGAAGAAACTGTCTAAAAAATCAGCAATATGAAAAAAAAGTTGTATTTAAGTTTCATTTCATAATCTCATGTCCTGAATATATGACCAAGTTACAGAGGTGGTATCAAATATTCAAAAATATTTGATGAAATACAGCATGGTGATAAAGAATGTGGACTATAGCATCAGACAGACCAGAATCCAAACCCCAACACTTCCTAACGGTGCTTAGCTGCTCTGAGCCTCAGCTTCTGAATCAGTGAAGTGAGTATAATGATACAGGGCTTCACGGATCACGAATATGCTCTTTCGCACAGTATGGGGCTGGTGCTGGTAAGCCTACAATACACACCAGCTACTATTCATCATTTTCATTATCGTCATCTTTTTGAAGGATTTTTATTGTTTCAAATTTTCTATTAACTGAGGTTTCCTTGATGACCTTGAAGGCTGTTTGTTCATGACTTCACTTATTCAACAGATATCCACGGAATTCCAACTGTGTGTTCCGACTGTATGTAGGTACTGTGCTAAGGTTTGTAAAGTTTTGAATGAGAGAGTGTTTGTTGGAGATCATATCTCTAATGTGAGTAAAGCGATTATTCTGCTTCACAGCCCTTTGTCAAGTTTCAGGTGCTCAAAATTAGCATTCAATTTTGAATCCTCTATTTAATCCAGAGGCAGATGTGGTTACCTTTAAGAAAAGGGCTGGGTACTGGTATCCTCTTTTATCTGTCACTAAATTATTATGCTCTGCTTTATTTTATTTTTTGCCAAAAGAGATTTGAGGTGGCATAGAATTAGAGCTGTCAAAACAAGGAAGACAGATCAAGAGCCATGAAATGTAATGGGGAAGTAAGTTGTCCAGATCCATAGTTTAAGAATATCTATTGGAATAATACATATACCTTAGAACTGAGCTCCCTAGCAGTCAAGGGGAAAATGGAAAAGGATGAATTAAAGGTCATATCAGACAATAAGTAAGAGTGAACAAACTCATCAATTGTCATTTTCTTTTCCTTCAATGGTAAACTCTGAGAAGTTATGAGAAAAAACTTTAAGGAAGATTGAAATGAAAAGTACCCCCCAAATCAGGACTTCCCTGGTCATCCCGTGGTTAAGAATCCACCTTCCAATGCAGGGGGCACGGGTTCGATCCCTGCTCGGGGAGCTAAGATCCCACATGCTGCGGGGCAACTAAGCCTGCACGCTGCAACTACTGAGGCTGCGTGCTCTGGAGCCCACGTGCCGCAACTAAAAAAAAAAAAAAAAAAAAAAGGAAAGAAAGAAAGAAAAGTACCCCTTAAATAAAACTAGAGAAATAGGAATGTCCTTTGTGTGGCTATCTCCTGCACCAAGAAATGACAGGTGCTAATGCATTTAGATGATGAATTAAAGCATCAAAGATAAGTTATGTGGCTTTCTGTTGTTCTGTATGATGTATGGAACAGTTTGAAGAGACTCCAAGGAAATGAAGTGTTTGCATCGTCTTAGATTGTTTCCTTTCAAGCATCAATTGTCTCAACTGGGCTTTTGGCAAGGGCTGGCAAGAAGAAAATCATACATCCAATTACAGATCAGATATAATAATGTTGCTGAAATAGGCAAAAGCACAGTAGAATAAAAATACTAAAAAACAAGCAAAGAAACAGTCTACCAGTCACTCTGTTGATCGAAGAAACTTTCATCTTCCCCGCTGTTATGACTTTAATGGGATTTGCCAACAACCTGAAAATGTAAAGACTTTCATACAGCCTATTTTTATTATAATTATTTTTATGGTTCATTGTGTGTCATGTATCATTACGGTGACTTCTGGATCTGTGGTTCCACATCTGCAGATTCAACCAACCATGATGGTGTAGTACTCTAGTATGCATTTATTGAAAAAAAATCTACCTATAATTGGACCTGCACAGTTCAAACCAGTGTTGTTCAAGGGTCAACTGTAAATGTTAGTAACTACTTTTCTCACGTGGCCCTAAGAGCCATTCCTGGAAGAACACAGAGTGATGGTCTGAGTGAACAGAGGTCCTGGTTTTGAAGTGCCTCTCCACAGGCGGTGAGATCTGGGACCAACTTATCTCATTCCTCTGGAGGCTTCCAAGCCCTGGCAAAATGAGCTGATACCCAGAGTACCTGTCCTTCCCTGGGCTGACATTGGAATTAGCTGGGGCCTGGACCCACTCCATCCCCGAGATTCTTATGTAACTGTTCTAGGCTTTGACCAGGGCATCAGGATTTTTAAAACTCTCCAGATGAACCTATCATGCAGCCAAAGGGGAGATCAGCCTCCTTAGAAGGCTTCTGGGGAGATCAAAATTAAAACTATGTGAAAGGGCTGATCAAGGCTGAAGGTCCTTGGAAGCCTCACAGTTTTCCTGTGCTAGCTATGAATTCTTTCTCCCTTTAACTTTAAAAGGAAAGTAATTCTTGTACTTAAAAAAAAAAAAAAAAAAAAGAGATTCCCCTTTCAGCTCAGGCCATCATAGAAAGCAGACGCTTGCTGGTGCTTCGTCTTTGGCTCCAAAGTAAATCCAGTCCCACCCTAGTAATCTTGGGCCAAACATCGGTCTGGTCTCCAGGGAGCTCTCTCCAGCTCTCTGGAAGGTCTGGAGGCACGGATGTGACAAGCCACTGAATACCTTCTGCACGGGGAAGGAGGAGGAGAGGACCAAAGGGTTGGGGGAGGGGAGGTAATGTGAATACCATGTTTCCAAGGAGCAGGGCAATGTGGGACACAGCTGTCAGAAGCCTCTGGGATTCGGGAAAGCCCATGGTAGAGGGAATGTGCCAAGCGATTGAGGAAGAGGCAGGATGGCTTCGGACCTGATCTGTGGGCAGTAATTGCATGTTGAAGCCCTGATATTAGGAGAGGAATTGCCACCTTGTTTTAGCAGCAGTTCACGCATCCTCCCTCTACTTGCATCTCTTTTATTCATTTATTTCACGCATCCTCCCTCTACTCGCATCTCTTATTTATTTATTTATTTATTTTTGGCTGTGTTGGGTCTCGTTGCTGCGCGCGGGCTTTCTCTAGTTGCGGTGAGCAGGGTCTACTCTTCATTGTGATGCGCGGGCTTCTCATTGCAGTGGCTTCTCTTGTTGTGGAGCGTGGGCTCTAGGCATGCGGGCTTCAGTAGTTGCAGCACACGGGTTCAGTAGTTGTGGCTTGCGGGCTCTAGAGCGCAGGCTCAGTAGTTGTGGTGCACGGGCTTAGTTGCTCTGCGTCATGTGGGATCTTCCCGGACCAGGGCTCGAACCTGTGTCCCCTGCATTGGCAGGCGGATTCTTAACCACTGCGCCACCAGGGAAGTCCCTGCATCTCTTTCTTCGTTGTTGTCTTGTCACAGGAGTCACAGAAATGTCTCTCAGCTCCCGTAAGCCTCAAGGTCAGATTTCTATACCTTGACCTAACCTTGACGGGCTTCCATTAAGTCCTGTCAGTCAGTCATTCAACAGACAATCAAGCCTGGCGTCATCCTCAGGGATTCACCTGGAACAGCAGATTCGCATTTCCTGGGGCCTTTGTGCTAATGGTTCCTTGTCCACAAGCACACTTTACATTTGCTAGTGAGATTTCGGATATTTTTTTAATACCAAGCTCCACAGTCCCACTCTTACCAGTTCAACGTCTGCCCTTTCTCACTGCCTGAAGACTGGCTCCCCAAATTCCTTTTGATCAAGTTCATGCAAGTTATTTCATTCATCCAACTGTCCGTCCATGAAGCCATTCTCCATCCATCCACCTCCTCAAACATCCTCAATTCATCCAGCCAGCCATCCATCCACCTGCCCACCCATCTAATCATCCACCCACTTATTTTTCAACCAAGTTCAAATTCCTAGTTCCACACAGTTTGTATGATATTTCTATTATTATCCCATGGAGACAGAATATACTCACAATACGCTAGCTATTTTATTATTATTAATCAATCAACTCATTAATTCCAAAAAATTGGAAGCTTTCTTGGTGCCTGGTATGTGCTGGTTATTACTGAGGATACAGTAACTGCCTGGACTGAGTCATGAAGGTTGAGTAAGCATTTTTCAGGTGAGGAAAGAGGAGTGAGGAGGGGGAGAAGCATTTCAGGCAGAGAGAACAGCTAGTGCAAAGTTTTGCCGGTAAGAGAGGAAATACAGTTATAGGGAACTGTGTGGCTCCCAATGTCAGACTAGCAGGAGGTCTGGAGCCCCCAGCAGCCAAGACTGGAGAGATAAGCAAGGACCAGGTGATGAATGGTCTTGGGTGTCATGCTAAGACGTTCGGGAGCTGTTGAAGGGATTTCAGCTTTGCAGTTGCATCTGAAATTGACTTGACTGTTTTGTCTAAAACCAGGAGTAGTTGTCCCCTTCAGAGTCCCTGAGTTCAGTCAATGGACAACCTCAGAGCCACAACTCATAGACTTGGCTTGGAGGCCAGTGACCCCAGGGCCACTGCTCTCTGTCCACACTGTACACAGCCACCCTTTCTCCTCTGACTCATTCTTCTTCTCCCTGTATCTAATCTTTTTCATCCGTCACTTTCCAATACAAGTTTGGAAACCCAGTCAGTAAATGTTTGTTGAATGAATCACTGATTCTTGTTGAAGGGGTGTGTGTGGGTGTGTGTGTGTGTGTGTGTGTGTGCATGTGTGTGTGTACATGTGTGTAAGGCCTCTTGAATTTCTTTCTCCATCCCAGGCCTGCTTTAAATTGCATAGGTAGAAAGGGACTGGATTAGCAATTTAAAAATCAAGCTATGGGAAAAGAATCTAAAAAAGTGGATACAGATATGTGTATAACTGATGCACTTTGCTGTACACCTGCAACTAACACAACATTGTAAATCAACTATACTCCGATAAAAATGAAAAAAAAAAAAATCAAGCTGAGGCCCTGGCTCTCTCACTGACTAGCTGTGCCTCTTGGTCAAATCTCCACATACTCTTGGGCCTCTATTGCTGCATCTATGAGATGGAGTTGGTAGTTCGGACTGGCCTGATGCTTACAGGGTGATTGTGAACAGTGAGGAAGTCCATGACTGTGAGAGGACTTTGCTAGCTGTAGAGTGCTGGGCATTCACAGGGTAATGTGCCTGCTTCTCCCCTGGTTTAGGCTATCATCATAACGCCTCTAGACAGTGGATCTCCTCCATGCCTACTATATCAGGCATGGTCCCAGCAGGACATAGTACACTTGGGAAATATTGAAAAAAATGACTTTTACGAAGGACTGGATGGGGTTTGGGGAAACCCAGTAGCATTAGGGTAGTATTTCAGGTCTGATAACAGGGGGCATCTTGCCTACTCCCCCAGACTGGAAGGGTCAAGAGGAAAGAGGCAGGGGATCAATTTACTAGCCTCTCTCCCCACTTCCTCCCATCTCCTGCCAGCGCCTTCCATAGGCTGAGCCCAACCAGAAGTCAGGGTCAAGGTTATCACTGATGTAGTCCATAAAACTCAGCCTCCCAAGGCACAGAGCAAAGTGAAGAAGTGTGCGGAGTGGGTCTGGGGGTCAGACGGGGGGTGTCTGGCACAAGTATCCTGCCCAGCTTGGTTGTCTCTCGCCTCCAAGGCTGCTGCCATTGCTTTCAATGCCCTGGCCCCTTGCCCTTTATCTGACTCACTCCTATTTATCATCTAGTCTTTTATTCAGGCCTCATGTCCCCCAGTAAGCCTTCCTAGAACTCCTTTCTGTCCTGATACTGGTCGTACTGTGGGGATTGTTTGCTCTCTGGAGATGGGGGCTCTGTCTTCTTTCTCTCTCTTACCACTCTCCAACCTCTCACCTCCCAGGCCCCTGCCTCTGACCCTGACCCAGTGCCCAACTCAAGACCCATGTGGAGCAAACCCAGAAGGTGTTGGTTGCCCTGAGCTGAGCTGTGTGAGCCTGAAACACAGTGCTCGGTGGGTTTCTCCTCTCCCACAAAACCTTCAGTGGCTCCCCATTTTCTGTGAGTCACAGAAATTCCAAACCTCTTTCTTTGCTGTCTGAGCTGCTCCACTATTTGAACTCACATTCACCTACCTATCTGATCCCTGGCACCTGTGCCAGCCAGCCTGCTACTTTGGGGATTCCTGTCTTCTCTTGCTCTGCCCTGGATTGTTTTGTGATTCACTCCCGTTCGGTTCATTTTTGGAAGTTAGTATTTCTTGGTGATGCACGTGAAGTAGGTTGCCTGGGTAACTGGCAGCCTCTACAAAGTTCTGGGAGAATCAGGACACATAACCCTGGGAAACTTACACACACTTTCTCGTCTCCCATTTCAAACAAGATCCTCCGTTACCAGCTCTGAGTTGATAAGGCGCAGGGGTGATGGAAGGTGCAGGAGAGGTCTGCAAATTCATTGGTGATGGAAAGTGCAGGATGGAAAGGTGTTGAAAAGTGATAGAATGTGCAGGAGAGGTCTGCAAATTCATTGGTTCCTTCTTTCACTAACTGTGACCTTGAATGAGATCCTTCCCTGCCCACCTTTTCAAGAAGAGGGTCATGCTCCCCTCTTTCTGGGAAATCCTGGAGACCATATGACAATTTATATGTGAGCACTTTAAATGAAAAAGCCTTAAGGAAACGTCAGAGGGAGAATTCTGTTCTGAACCCAAGGCAACACCTTTTGCATTCCCATTAGCCTTCTGGAGAAGGCAGTAGATTCCATTCCACTTGGCCTCTGCTGATGTATGGAGTGTGTATATGTGCTGTATCTGGATGTAACAGGTTTGTTTTTTTTTTTTTTTTTTGGTACGCGGGCCTTTCACCATTGTGGCCTCTCCTGCCGTGGAGCACAGGCTCCGGACGCGCAGGCTCAGTGGCCATGGCTCACAGGCCCAGCCGCTCCGCGGCATGTGAGATCTTCCTGGACCGGGGCACGAACCCGTGTCCCCTGCATCGGCAGGTGGACTCTCAACCACTGCGCCACCAGGGAAGCCCCAATAACAGGTATTTTCATATCAAATGGTAATTGTTGCAGATTTCTCTAAATCATTTTTGCTCATCATACTTAGAAATTAGACTCACATTAGACCTTATATTTAATGCATTAATAAAGAAGCCTGTATTATATCACAAATTTTCTTTTTAATATTTTGATAATTGGGGCTTTACACAATTGCTTTCCTTTGTAATCATAGGCAATTTATTGTAGCATGTAAACACATTATCTTGAGAAGGTATTCAGAGACCATAGTGCACACGCCTGTGCACACGTACCACAGCCTCTAAAGAATCCAGCCTTTATTTGTTTATTTATTTGCCTGTTTATTTATTGGCTGCGCATGATCTTAGTTCACTGATCAGAGATTGAACCCTGGCCCTTGGCAGCGAAAGAGCAGAGTCCTAACCATTGGACCACAGGGGAATTCCCAAGAATCCAGCCTTAGACTCCAGGAAATACCCTCCAGGGAAACTACCAAAACTCAAGGCTACTTATTGCTGTTATCTATAGATGCTCCAGGAGAAGAGAGGAAGGAGCTTGAGGCTACTTATTGCTGTTATCTATAGCTGCTCCAGGAGAAGAGAGGGAGGAACTTGAAAATACAAAGCAGGGGGCATAAAGTGTGAAAAAGTAAATTCAAAGGGGCAGGGGGAAGAGCAGGGAGAGCTTTGGGGCTTAAATTTCACTTCTGCCATGGACTTGCTCTGTGATTTCGGACAAATTCCCTCCCCTCCCTGACCCTCAGTGTCCCCACCTGTGAAATAGTGATATTGATGATAAAAAAAGAAATATACATGCAATGTGCTTTCCACGAAGCTCGACGCACAGAGTCGTCACGCAGCCCATGAGAAACGAGGGGGAATGGGGAGCAAGCTTTATGTGCTCTGGGGAGTAGAAGGGGTGGTGAGCAGTTTGGAAAGTGGGCCTTCACCTGCCCTCGCGCATGGCCAGCCTGGGGAGCCTGATGGGGTGCCGACCACCAGGAATCCTCAGAGATGGCCTTTGGGGTCTGAAGAACTGAGAAACCTTGCTCGCAGTGCCAAGCCCCAGCTTCTTCAAAGGACCCCAGTGCCCTGAGGTGGTCAGACTTCGTGGGGTATGAGGCTGGAATCAGTCTGCTTCTTCCCCACTTCAGGGAAAACAGACTGTTAACAGGGCTGTAATGGTCGGGCCTGGAATTCCAAAGCTGTGAGGACACCTTGTCCTCAACTCACCTGGGTCTGCCCGTAGCTGGCAGCTGAGGTCCCCGTGCGGCCGGGTTCTCGTGAGGGCTGGGCACAGACAACGGTACACCCTGGACCTGAGCCTGCTTTTCTGGGTGGTCAAGACAGGACCAACACTAGGGTGCAGCCAGGGGGCACCCGGGGGCCCAGTTTTAAGGTTTGAGGGCCCTCTCAGGCTCTGACCCTGCACTTCCCCAACCTTGAATGTGCGGGCCTCCTTGAATTTTACACTGAGTGTGTCTCTTACCTCACCCTAGTCGGGCCCTGGGTCAAGGAGTGTGAGATGAACTTCACAGAGCCTCCCGGGCCAACTGTTTCCGGATGGGGTTTCATACTGAAACCACCTGAAAAGCTTGTTAAAATGCAGAATTCCTCCCAAATCAGAATCTCTGTGGGTGGGACCTTGGAATCTGTATGTATCAATATCCCTTCAGGTCATGATCATGGGGCTATAACCCCAGGCAGAGCCAGGGCTGGCCCTTGGGAAGTGCTGGGCTTACAAAGCACTTTCCCATGCACAAAGCTTATTTGATTTTCACAATGTCCCCGTGAGATAGGGCATTTTCCAAAGAGAAAAGTCACTTCAGTGAGTCTGTGGTGGAGCCAGAGGTAGCACTTATTCGTTCATTCTTTCATTCACTCATTCATTCATTTTCATTTCTCAAACATGGATTAGACATCTACTGAGGTACCCCCAGGAAACTGCCACACACATGTGTACATAGACTACTTAGCCTGTGAGGGCCCCGGAGATCAAAGAAGGAGGGGTAGGGAGTGCCTTGGGAGGAGGAGTCCCACAAGGCTTCCTGGAAGAGATTTTGAGCTGGGCTTTGAAGGCTGAGCGTGATTTCACCATTCATGGAAAGGGCATCCTTGCAGTGGGTAACTGCACATACAAAGTTGTGCTGAGTTGGGCTTGCGAAAGCCTAGTGTACTCAGAGAATGTCGAACCCCGGGGATTAATTAATTGAGAAGAGGCTGAGTAGGTAGTCTGGGATGAGATTGCTGAGTTTGGATGGTTTCCTTCAGGCCACAGGGAGCCACTAAAAGTGTCTGGGCAGAAGAATGACATCAGCCCTATGGTTTAGCTCAGTGCTTCTCTAATGTACTGCGCCTGTGAATCACCAGGGCTTCTTGTTAAAATGCAGATTCTGAGTCCATATGTCTGGGGCGTGGCCTGTCATTCTGCATTGCTAACAAGTTCCAGAGATATGCTGGAACTTGCTGCTAGTCTCTGGAACACACTTGAAGTAGAAAGATCTTAAGTAGCTGTCTGTCCTTCAGATCACTGTGGACCGATGCAGGGAGGGTCTGGAGGCAGGAAAAACATCCAGGCAGGCATTGGGGAACCGAGAGTTGGCTGCTCAGGAAAGCTGTTGCAAATGCTGGAGAGGGTGTGGAGAGAAGGGAGCCCTCCTGCACTGCTGGTGGGGATGTAAACTGATACAGCCACTATGGAGAACAGTATGGAGGTTCCTTAAAACACTAAAAACACAACTACCATACGACCCAGCAATCCCACTCCTGGGCATATACCCTGAGAAAACCATAATTCAAAAAGAGTCATGTACCACAATGGTCACTTCAGCACTATTTACAATAGCCAGGACATGGAAGCAACCTAAGTGTCCATCATCGGATGAATGGATAAAGAAGATGTGGCACATATATACAATGGAATATTACTCAGCCATGAAAAGGAACGAAATTGGGTCATTTGTAGACACTTGGATGGATCTAGAGACTGTCATACAGAGTGAAGGAAGTCTGAAAGAGAAAAACAAGTATCGTATATTAACGCTTATATGTGGAACCTAGAAAAATGATACAGATGAACTGGTTTGCAGGGCAGAAATAGAGACACAGATGTAGAGAACAAATGTATGGACGCGAAGCGGGGAAAGTGAAGGAGGGTGGTGATGGTGGTGGGATGAATTGGGAGATTGGGATTGACATATATACACTAATATGTATAAAATAGATAACTAATAAGAACCTGCTGTATAAAAAAATAAATTAAAAAAAATTCAAAAATTAAGAAAAGACAAGAAAAGAAAGCTGTTGCTTCTCCCGTCAGCTTTGGGAACCCAGACCCCATCTGGGTTAAGTCATCCTCTACAGGAGAGGTCAGAACTCAGCTTTGCCCAAGTCTTTCAGATGGTGAGTCTCAGCAACTGACATCACAGTGCTCTTGGGGGATAGTCATAACCTGTTGATATTCACGCCAGTGCAAGATTTGGAACAATTTTGCTAGCAGAAAATATGACTCTCTCTTCCATGCTGGGGCAAAATAGTACAACCACAAGGGCAGGATCCATAGAATGTTACCAGCTGTTTCGGTGGTTTTCTGGTACGATCTGTGAAGTCTTCATTCTTGTCATCTGCTAGCAGAAGACTGGTGGCAGTTGCCAGAGGCTGGAGGAAAAAAAAATCATGGGAGAATTTACATTTGAGAAAATTCCATTCATTGACTTAATTATTTCTGGGAATTCCGAAAAGACCACCATGATCCTTTAGCTGAGAGAATGCTGGGGCCGGCCTTGGAAATGCTAGAATTTGTCGGCAGGAGCAGCTTTTGAGAAGTCCTGTCGTGTGTCATTTTGTAGCCTGAATATTTTGCCTGCGTTCGAAATTTTTGAAATATTAAGTAGTGCTATAGCAACATAGGGTGAAATTAACACAGGAAATGAAAATAATTAAAACCAGAGGGGCAGTGATAAATCTTGAAGTCATCACCCTGCCACACTGATCCTTACGTGTCAATGTTTCCTGTTTGTTTTTTTCTTCTTCCAGTCCTCATCATTATGCAGACCTACTTTTTTTTTTTTTTTTTTTTTTTTTTTTTTGCGGTACGCGGACCTCTCACTGTTGTGGCCACTCACGTTGCGGAGCACAGGCTCCGGACGCGCAGGCTCAGCGGCCATGGATCACGGGCCCAGCCGCTCCGCGGCATGTGGGATCTTCCCGGACTGGGGCACGAACCCGCGTCCCCTGCATCGGCAGGCAGACTCTCAACCACTGCGCCACCAGGGAAGCCCCAGACCTACTTTTTTTTTTTTCTTTTTAACGCAGCAGCAATAACATTCAATTCTGTTTTCTGCTTGACACTGCAACATAACTATTTTTTCATGTTGTTACGCAGGCCTCATAATCAAGTTCACTGGCTGTATAATTCACTGGCGAGATGTATGATAGTTTATTTAAACCTTACTATTGACCATTTCAGTCACATGATGCTATTAAAAATGGAATGAGCAACAGTGTTAGTGGGAGTGTGAAATGGTACAGTCCTTTTGGGAAAGCAATTTGGCAATGTGTATCACAGGCCTAAAAAATCTTCACTGCTTTAGAGCTAGTCATTTCTCTTCTGGGAATCTCTCATAAGGAAATAATCTAAAGTGTAGACCCGGATTTCTGTGTCAAGATGGAAACTTTATGTATCATAGAGAAAAGCTTGAAACAACTAAATGTTCAAACATAGGGGAAGCATTATGTAAATTATTACGTAGCTGCTCCATGGAATATTATACAGCCATCAAAACTGTTTATGAAGAGCTTATAAATGGAAAATGCTTATGTTATTGTTGAAATAAGCAGGATGTAAGACTGTATTGATACTATGATCCCAGCTGTGTAGAATTAGTTTCCCAAGTAGGCATAGAAAAAGACTGGAGAGAAAAACACCAAAATATTAACAGTGGGTGGGAGGACTAGGAGTGATATTCTTTTTCTTGCAACTTCTTCTGTCTTAAAAAAAGTTTACTTTGGGGCTTCCCTGGTGACGCAGTGGTTGAGAGTCCGCCTGCCGATGCAGGGGACGTGGGTTCGTGCCCCAGTCCAGGAAGATCCCACATGCCGCGGAGCGGCTGGGCCCGTGAGCCATGGCCGCTGAGCCTGTGCGTCCGGAGCCTGTGCTCCGCAACGGGAGAGGCCACAACAGTGAGAGGCCCGCGTACCATAAAAAAAAAAAAAAAAAGTTTACTTTGTTCTGATACAAATTTAACACACATTTATTGAATAAAATTGCAAGCATTAAAGAAATATGTGATGGAGAAAGTTAACCCTTGTTCATGGCCCTCTCTGCATGTATCTAAAACATGTTTCCAAAATCAGTTTAGTATAAGAATATCAGACCAAACTATTTGAAGCAGTTGTATGTATTTGTCTTGTGGAAATTTTTTGCCTTTTTTAAAAAAAATACATGTATCCTGGGCTTCCCTGGTGGCACAGTGGTTGAGAATCTGCCTGCCAGTGCAGGGGACACGGGTTCGAGCCCTGGTCCAGGAGGATCCCACATGCCGCGGAGCAACTAGGCCCGTGTGCCACAGCTGCTGAGCCTGCCCTCTAGAGCCTGTGAGCCACAACTACTGAGCCCGCATGCCACAACTACTGAAGCCCGTGTGCCTAGAACCCATGCTCCACAGCAAGAGAAGCCACCGCAATGAGAAGCCCGCGTACCCCAACGAAGAGTAGTCCCCGCTCACTGCAACTACAGAAAGCCCGTGCACAGCAACGAAGACCCAACACAGCCAAAAATTAATAAATTAAAAAATACATGTATCCTAAAACAATTTAATTTCTACATAATGCAATTTTTGAGTAGTCTGCATTAAAGTATCTGGAAATTTTTTTTTTTTTTAATCAGAAAGGAGGATGAAGTTAGCTACCAGGAAAACTTAGCACTGCTATGCACATTATCAGATAGGCATTACTATCAAGGTCTGAATTTCTTGGATGCCTTGGATGTGAAGTAAAATAAGTTTGTTGGTTAGGTCCTTGTTATTCTACGTAATTTATATTGACTGAAATTTATTTTTTATAAGGAAAATAGAAAGACGTCTACATTTCTCTACTTTCCAAGTAATCTATCTGACCAAATTTTTATTTTATAATAATTAGAACAATCTTTAAAACACACACATCCATTTGTCAAGCAAGGATGGGTTAAACAAATTATTGTACATACATTCAGTGGAATACTATGTAGTTGTGAAAGATAAGAGTTCCATATTTACTGACATTGAAATCATGTCTGTAACATGTTGTGAAGATAAGAGTTCCATATTTACTGACATTGAAATCATGTCTATAACATGTTAATCAAGTGATAAAAAGTAAGCTCTAAAATAGGCACACACTAGGATCCTAGTTTGTAAATGTCATGTTCCTCCCTCCCCCCCCGCCCGCCCCTTTCTCATTCTCACACACACATAATATTCTAGAAAGGGGTTTGTCTCTAACAGTGGTTACCTCTAAGGAGTAGGAATGTGGGTGATCGTAATTTTCTTTTTGTTTGTTTGTTTGAATTTTCTAAATTTGCTAATTGAACAATCAATATTTGTATAATCTAGAAAATAAATTTTAAAATTTCTCCCACTTAAATAAAGAAAAAAACGAGAGAAGAAGTAAGATTGGCTTTGGCATGGCAGGTGAGGAACTGCAGAAAGAAATTTAACCCAATGTATTTTCACTGTGTGATTTCCCACTCAGGCCCTCAGGGCTCAGATACACATTCCTATGAAAACCAAGTGACTCACTTTTTTCTCCCATCTCCCCAGCTTTCTCATCTCATCTGTACTTCTCTGAATCTTGGCCCTATTCAAGGCTTATGTGGAGCATTCCTTCCTCCGGGAAGGCTTCTCAGATTTCCCCACCCCGACCACCATGCAAATAATATCTTCTGTGGAATGTTTACAGCTCTAGCCCCAGTTCCCTGAGTATCTTATCATCACTCTGTTTGTGTCATGAGGGTTATATAAGATGCTAAGATATTATTATTTAAGATATGAAGTATTATCGTGGACCCTAGAAAGAGTTCCTTCAGAACAAGTTCACGTGAACTTTATATATCTGCTTCTCCGGTATCACACACAGCTTGGTAAGTAGTAGGTACACAGTACAACTTTGCTAAAGGACTGAAAGTTTGACACAGGGTCCTTTCTTCCCTGGGAAAAAGGGTCGCTGAGAGATGATATTCACAAATAAACGCGCACTTAAAAATATGACATCGATGTCAAAGACCCTTACTTACAGAGCAAGCCAGTCATTATGTGCTAGGGATTGCAATAAGCACTTAATTTCCCTCAATAAGCGTTCAGTAACCCACGGAATAGGTACTATTAGCTCCAATTTACAGATGAGGATACAGAGGCTGTAATTTGCACAGTCAGGGAGTGGGGCAGACAGGATTTTAACCCATGTCTGTCTGACTCCACAGCCCCTGACCTCTCCACGGGGCAGGAGAGATGCCAGATGAGTGACTCAGGAAATAGAGTCAAAAGTTTCCCTCTTCCAAGGCAAGTGTCCTTTCAGTTCAGGTAGCTAGTAAAAGCTGCCCATCTCATTTATTACTGTCTGGATATCTTGTACTGGATTTCATGTGCCAGTACACTGGTGAAGACACTTTTTTTTTTTTTTTAATAACAGGACATTTAGAGCCTGTCTGCTCAATTAAGGGTTTAATTTCCACTCTTCAATCCACGTAACTGATGCCTGTGTCTGACCAACATAACCCCTCCTCTGAACAATATGAAACAAATCAGGGTGTTTTCCTACGTGCAACATTGAGAAATGATCAGCTCTTCCTTCTCTGGCTTCAGCTGAGCACATCTGCTAAGCTTCACTGGGTTATATGCTGGTGATTGTCAATTCAAAAGAGGTGAGACCAGAGATGTCACTGCATGGAAAGAGCAATGTATCAAAAGAGCAGAAGTCAGAGCTCATTTACTTAAAAGACATTTACAGCCGATGAAAACATTTTTAAAATTATTGAGTATAACTGACATATAGCATTGTAGTAGTTTTAGGTGTACAACATAATGATTTAATATATGTACATATTGTGAAATGATTACCACAATAAGTTTAGTTAACATCCATCACCATAGTCACAATTCTTTTTCTTGTGATGAGAACTTTTAAGATCTACTCTCTTCGCAACTTTCAAATATGCAATACAGTATTGTTAACTATAGTCAACTTGTTGTACCTTACATCTTATGACTGGAAGTTTGTACCTTTTGACAACCTTCATTCGTTTTTCCCAGTCCCTTCCCCATGCATCTGGTAACCACCAATCTGTTCTCTGTTTCAATGAGTTTGTTTTTTTTAAGATTTCGCATGTAAGTGAGATCATATAGTATTTGTCTTTCTCTGTTTGCCTTCTTTCACTTAGCGTAATGCCCTCAAGGTCCAGTCATGTTGTTGCAAATGGCAGGATTCCCTTCTTTTTTATGGCCAAGTAATATTCCATTGTATATATATACCACATTTTTTTTTTTTTTTTTTGCCACACCACGCAGCATGTGGGATCTTAGCTCCCCGACCAGGGATCGAACCCGCGCCCCCTGCAGTGGAACCGCAGAGTCTTAACCACTGGACCACCAGGGAAGTCTCTGTACCACATCTTTTTTATCCATTCATCCATTGATGGACGCTTATGTTGTTTTCATATCTTGGCTATTGTAATTAATGCTGCCATGAATGTAGCAGTGCAGATATATTATCAAGATAGTGATTTTATTTCCTTTGGATAAATACCTAACAGTGGAGTCACTGGATCCATTTGCTGTAGTTACAGTTACAGTCTATAGTCACCACGAAAACGGAATTAGTGACTATTGTGCTGTAGCTCCTACAGGAAATACAGGGTTAGGTTCCTTCAAGCCTCTGGTCACAACATTTTCATCAACTGATCAATACACAACCTTGTGGTATGTGTTTCTGTTTAGAGGCACCTTATTTAATATATAATGCTGACTCATTAACATTGAACTCACAGCCAAAAGCACCATAACTCACACCTGGATGAAGCTTATCTAACTTGTATTCTCTTTGTAAGGCACGTCACAGCTTCCTGTGCTTTGACACATCACACAGCACTTCAGCACTGCTCTTGGGGCTCATTTTAAACAGTGAAAGCATAAGCACAAAATCATAACCAAAAGCACAAAAATGTGAAAAACGTGGCACTAAATAGACCATGAAAAGGGCACTTGTTTACAGCCTGAGAGCTCACACGTGATCCCAGCTGGGAACATTTGTGTCATAGTTTGCTAGGGCTACTGTGATAACAACAAGCAAAACCTGGGTGGTTCAACAGAATTTCATTTTCTCACAGTCCTGGAGCTGGAAGTCTGAGGACAAGGCGTTGGCAAGTTTGGTTTCTCCCAGGGCCCCTCTCCTTGGTTTGTAGATGGTCACCTTCTTGCTATGACGTCACGTGATCATTCCTCCTATCTCTCTGTGTGTCCTCAACTCCCCTTCTGATAAAGATACCAGTCGGATTGGCCTCATTTTAACGTATCTAATGGCCTCATTTTAACGTATCTCTTTAAAGGCCCAATCTCCAAATACAGTCACATTCTGAGGTTAGGGCTTCAACACGTGAATTTGGGGGGACACAATTTAGTCCATAACCGTATACGTCAGGGAACAAATTTTTTGCTACTCTGCGGTTATCTGTGAATGAGCTCAAAAGCTCTGTGAGCATTGATTTGGGGGTTACAAATACATTTTAGCAAGTAGGTGAATTCATAAATAAGGAATAATAATTTGAGAATCATGAAGATTGACTGTAATTGCATCAAACACGACTATTGAATAAGAAGTCTGGTCGGCTGTTGAATTTTTTGATACTTGCAAGGCTGCTCTAAGATAAACCTGCGATTCTAGGAAGATAACGTTCCCTTCAGTTCCTGAGACATGGACCGAGATTCGCTGTCTGGATAACTAAGGAGAAGGGAGCCTGAGCTTTTCTGTAATGCCTTGGTAGCCTCCTCCTCTTTCTTGAATTCTTCTCTTTGAGAGAAAGCAAGTTTAGTTGTTGTTTTTTTTTGCGGTACGCGGGCCTCTCACTGTTGTGGCCTCTCCCGTTGCGGAGCACAGGCTCCGGACTCGCAGGCTCGGCGGCCATGGCTCATGGGCCCAGCCGCTCCACGGCATGTGGGATCTTCCCGGACCGCGGCACGAACCCATGCCCCCTGCATCGGCAGGCGGACTCTCAACCACTGCGCCACCAGGGAAGCCCCAAGTTTAGTGTTAAAACGAGAAAAACAATAGTGCATGTAAAGCTTCTGGCCTCACGCAAAACATTGTAAACCAAGCTATAAATCCGGGGAACACAATGTCTGCACACTCTGTAGCTTTCTAGAAAATCTAAGCCAGACAACTGGAGGGCTGGGGCTGGGGAATGGAGGGTAATTTCTCACACCCTTCCAACGCTAGCAGTCGCTGCAGTAGGCTCCTATTTATTTTCTCATTCAGCTCTCACAAAGCTTGTGGAGCGGGCACGACAGTAATTGTTGGAGTTAAGAAGGAGGTTGAGTTGCGTGAAATCATCTGGCTGCTTAGGGCTCAGCATCAGAACCAGGGCCTTTAAAATCCCCAAACTTGTCCTCTTTCTTTGACTTTTGAGTTGGAACTAACTGAATTGGTCCCAGATGTTGCTATCAATGCATCCATGTTTAAGAAGATCGACACTTCTTTCTAAGCCTTGAGGTGTTTGTGAATTCTTTTACTTTTCTACACTCATTCCTTGCATATCTATTATATGCAAGAGAGGGGATGGGTGTAGGGATCCAAAAGTGAGTGAATTACCATGGTGGAATTCCGAGTGTCTAGAGTACTGCCCCATAGAACTATAAAAATGAGCCATATAGGCAATTTTAACTTGTCTAGTAGCTACAACAGAAAACTGAAACAGATGAAATTAACTTGAGAATATATTTATTTAACCCAATATATCCAAAAAATGATCATTTCAACATACAGTCAATGAGGTAATGTTAATGAGATAGTTTACATTCTTTTATTCCTATTACTTCTTTTTTCAAATGCAGTATGGATTTTACACCCATAGCACCTCTCGATTTGGACCAGCCACGTTGGCAGTGTTTAGTAGCCACATGTGGCTAGTGGCTGCCATATTGGATGGTGCATGTCTAGGGGCACGTGTCTCTAAACTAATTCATATGCCACCATGGGATGCTGGCCATAATGAAGCCTCTCCTCTGTATCCTGGGAACACGGAGAGGGAGCATTTCTGGGAATTGCTTCCAAAGTCTTTCCAGGGAAGGAGACTTTTGAGTTGGGACTTGATTGTACCCAGATGGGAAGGGCATCCTTGGCAAAGGTAGGAGCACCTTTCTGGGGGCTGGTGAAAGGAGGAGGCCCAATTCCCTGAGCCGGTTGGTTCTGACATTCTTTAGGTTGGCTTGAGTGTGGCAGAGAGACTTGAGTCCAGGAGGGACAACAATTTTCAGACCTGATGAGTTTGCTCAGCGCTTAGAACTTAGTAAGCTTAGAACTAAGTAAGCCAAACCCTGTTCTCTAGGAGCTGATCTCTAGACCAATGCTTCTCAAACTCCAGTGGGCATCAGAGCCACTTGCGGGGCTCGTGAAAACACCGATTCCTTGGCCCTACCCCAGAGTTCCTGATTTAGTAGACTTGGGATGGGGCCTGAAAATTTGTGTTTCTAGCAAGCTCCAAGACACTGCTGCTTGGAGAAACAGTCTTAGAGAACCACTGGTCTAGAAGATGAGTAAAGCCATTAAACATTCATTCAACAAACATTCCCAGTTTAGCACTTTGGGGCAGGCACTGCTTCAGCACTGGGGATATAGTGGCGAGCAAGACAAGTGAAGTCACCTTCTTCAGTGGAGCTTTGGGCAGGGACACAAATAACAGACGTTGGTGACCTCAGGGATCTGCAGTTGACCAGATAATAACATCCTACCATTCGCCCTAAAACTCTGATGCTTATAAAAATTACGAGATTGTTTCTACTCCCCAAGAGAAACATCTATCAGAAGGGATATACCATTTAATGAGAACTATGTGACACACTTCGTGCCAAGGACTTTACAAATATAATCACGTAGTATTCTGACTATGGGATAAGCACTGATACTTGCTTTTTGTTGTGGAGTAACTGATTTTCAAAAAGTTTGGTGGAATAACTTGGCCCTATTCCCACAGTTAGTTTATGGTTTGTCTCTGATCTGTCTGTTGGTTCATGGTGGTTCCTTTGGTCTGGTCCTCTTAGCAACACTTCCCTCCTCCAGGTTTTCTAGTTAACTTCTCTTGTTTGTTTTTCAGATCCCTGATCAACCACCAGTTCTTCAGAAAAGTCTTTCTTGACCTCCCTGATGAGTTTCACTGGAGCATTTATTCATGATTTAGTTCGCAGGGTCTGTCACATGGTGGCTGCTTAAATACAATTTGTTGCTTGAATGAAGGAGTTAATGCATTTGATGAAATCAGCCACGGCTTCTTGCCTTACTGGGCTGAAAAGAAGTCATTCCAGGAAACTGGAGAAAGGAGAAAAGCTGCTTGGCATTTAAAACCAGAGACAGGGGCTTCCCTGGTGGCGCAGTGGTTGGGAGTCCGCCTGCCGATGCAGGGGACGCGGGTTCGTGCCCCGGTCTGGGGGGCTCCCACGTGCCGCGGAGCGGCTGGGCCCGTGGGCCATGGCCGCTGAGCTTGTGCGTCCGGAGCCTGTGCTCCACAAGGGGAGAGGCCACAGCAGTGAGAGGCCCGCGTACAGCAAAAACAAAAAAAAACAGAGACAGCCTTGAACCTGGAGGGGTGGAGGCCCGAGGTGGGGACCAGGCATTCTGCACAGACCTGGGATTTGGGTAGATAGGGAGGGGTCATCCTGGGGAGAGATTGTAGAGGTCGACGTGGAATCCTGAAAAACAAGTTCAGGAAATCGGGAGCCCCTGAATGTTTCTGGGCAGCCGAGCCACATGTAGCTTTTTTTCTATTTTCGAGGAAAAACGCAACTCCTCAGGCACCTGTGATGGGTGCTTGGGGCGGGGTCAATAGGATGAATCATAGTTCAGATTCAAGCTCCAAATCCATATTATTAGGGTCAAGTCCAATTCCAGCCCTTAATAGCATGTGACTGTGGGCAAGACGCTTAACCTTTGTGAAGCTCAGTTTTGTCCTCTGAAAAACAGGCAAAAACAAACAAAAAAAACCATTACTGAATCCGTTGTGTTGACTTTGAGGATTAAATGAGTTACTATAGGGTGAATTGTCTGAGATAAAGTCTGACATGTGGAGAGCATTAGCTGTTATTAAGGAGATGAATCTCTTCTCGTCTCTCTTTTCTCCTTTCCTTCTCTTCCTCCTCTCTCCATACGTTGCCCACGAGAAGATTATTAAGGGCTCCTGGGTGGAACTCTAGAACCAGCTCTTGGCATCCGGGTAGGTGGCATGTCACCGAGGGGCCAGAAGACAGCGTCCGTGGGTGGCAGGGCAAGGTGTGAGGCCAAGCTGGTCACAGCCTGTGGCATTTGGTTCCATACCTGGTTCCCCACCGGTGACAAAAGGCAGACCATTCACCTCTTGGTGTCTCAGTTTCGACGTCTGCATCGGGGGACCACAAGCCCAGCTGAACCTCACCGCTACTCTGATCCCCTCACTGCCCCAAGTTCGTAGTCTCCCCCCGGGGAAATAATTTAGCAACTGCTGCGGCCAGTGAGGGGCTGAGTCCAAATCAGATGAATGCCAGGATACACGCTAATCTCAAGGGAAGTCCCTTCCTGCAGTGAGACCGCATGGCACTCACCTCCACAAACTACAGAGCGACAGATGACGCTTCAAGAAGGAAAAACAAACTTTCTGAGTTCACTTGGCTGCAGAACATCTTAGGAGACCGAATTACAGTAAAGCTAAAAATAAGACCTGGGAGGACCAGTGTGCTGTTTTCCTTAAATGCACAAAAGGTTTCTCTTTTCTACCTGACTGAGAACAGCATAATTCAACAGGCACATTTTGCCTTATTTTGTTGCGTAGGACCCAGAAAAGCTCAGGGGAGAAAGAGTTCCTGAGATTGTAGCTTACTGCTAGAGGAGCCAACCCAGGGAAAGTTATTTTTATACCTAGTGGGTTTTTTTTCTTCCTTCTCCTTTCAGCTGCCTGGTGTTTATCCTCACAATTAGGGGGTCTGTCTTGTGAAACAAAGTATTTTTTCTTTCTTTCCTTGATTATAAAAGGCATACATGTTCATTGTAGAAAATTAGAAACTACCAAAAAAAAAAAAAAGAGAGAGAGAGAGAGAGAGACATCTGTCATTCAAAGATAAACATGGTTAATACCTCGATACATTTTCTTCTGGTTTTGGGGTTTTCTTTAATGCTTCTTTTAAATAGTTAAGTCCATATGATACATATAGCTTTGTATCCCACAGTTGTAAGGAAATATTTCTGACACATGGCAGAATGCACTGCATGCCCTTTCCCATCATCCCTTACCCCAGAGGTAAGTTTGTTCATTATTCCCTTTCTTTTCTTTAATGTTTTTCACATATTCAGGTGTCAATAAACAGTATAGTGTTACATTTTTCATGTTTTTGATTTGTGTAAATGCCAGCATAATGAATGTTAGAATGTTAACAATGCCATAATGAATGTTAACAATGCCAAGAAATCTATGGGGACTGGTCACCTGGTGACTCTGGGTGGATCACCACAGACTTCAAAGTTGATCCTGGTGTGCTATGAGGACAGTAGAAGTATTATCATTTTCTATGTGAGTCAAGACACAAAGAATAGTTAGGAAACCATTGCTTTTATATTTGATTCCTTATAAGTTTGTGATAGTCAACCATGACAATGAGTTTATTTCTAGTTCATTCATTTTTACTACTGTATATGTATGAGTGTATCACACATTACGAGATTTTTCCATTATCCTGCAGATGGCCATTTGGGTTGTTTCTGGTGTTTGGCTATTTCAAACAATGCTTCTGGGAACTCCCTGTTAGTCCAGTGGTTAGGACTTGGCTCTTTCACTGCCGTGGCCCGGGTTCTATCCCTGGTCAGGGAACTAAGATCCCGTAAGCTGCATGGTGCAGCCAAAAACAAAAAAAAACCAGACAAATCAAACAATGCTTTTATGAACCTCCTGAGGCCTGTCTCCTGCCTCACGTGTGTAAGAATTCTTAATTTAGGACGTACATCTATGCTGGGTCATAGGGTATGTGCATTCCCAAACATTGAAACATAACTGAAAAATGGCAAATCATTTTCCAAAGTTATTGCCCAATTTAGTGCTCCAGATACTTGGCTCTGCTGGGGGTATTGTCAGACCTTTCAATGTTTGCCACTCTGGAGGATGAAAATATCACATTGTGATTTGAATTTTCTTGATTTCTAATCAGGTTGACCACATTTTAAATTTTAAAAATTTTGCCATTCAAGTTTTCCTCTTTTTCAAAATGTCAATTAACATCTTTTGTTCATTTTCTTCCTTCTTTCCCTCCTTCCTCCCTCCCTCCCCCCTCTTCCTTCCTTCCTTCCTTCCTTCCTTCCTTCAGTAAGAATTCTTTATATGCTCTAAGTACCATTCCTTGACCGGTGGTGTAAATATTTTCTCCAGTTTTTGCACTTTCACTTTTCTGTATTGTATTTTGATGAACAGAAGTTGTTGAACTTATCAACTTGATAAAGGTTAATGCTTTTTTAGTGTTTGATTAAGAACTCCCTCTCTACCTTGAAACCATCAATACATTCTACATATTTTTTCAAAAACTTTTACAGTTTTGCTTTTCATTTTCGTCACCAAAATACCTGAAACTGATTTTTTGGTGAGGGTGAGGTGGGGGGTCAACATTTGTGTTATATCTCCCATATGCATAACTGGTTGCTCCATAACCATTTACTGAATAATCCATCTCTATCTGCTGACCTTCATTGAACTTCTTTCCTGTTATCTATAAATGCATGGGTCAGTTTCTAGGCTCAGTCCTCTCCCAGTTGGCATATATGTCTCTCCATATATCAATAGTATCCTATCAACTTTTATAATTTTATAATAAGTTCTGATATTTGGAAGGGCAAGTTTTGTTATTTGTTATCCTTCAGTTACAATGGTAATTGTCTGAATTACCATTGGCCCTTTGCTCTTGGTCATACATTTCAAATGAGATGTTCAATTTCCCTGGATAACCCTGCTGGTATTTTTACTTCAGTTGTATTGAATCTGCAGATCAGTTTGGGGACATTTGACATCTGTCTATTGAAACTTCCTATCCATGAACATAATCCCACTTTCTCTTTCCATTTAAATATTTTAAAACGTCTTCTAACGAGTTTTATAGCTGTGTTCATAAAGGTCTTGTACATTTCATATTAGAATTATTTTTGTTACCATGGTAAATTGTATTTTTTAAATTTCATTTTAAACTGATGATTGTTGGATTATAAAATTATAATTTTTTTAAATGCAATTTTTTGTTCTGTTTACTGATAACAATTTTGCTAATTTTCTTATTCTTTCTAATAATTTATAGTTTCCATTGATGTTTTTGGCAGATAATCATATACTTTGGGAATAAAGAAAATTTTTATACCTTTCTTTTATTTATATTGTCTAATTGCATGAGGTAGGACCTCTAAAACAAAATCAGATTTAAACCAGGATAGCAGCTTCTTTGCTGACTGTAAAGGAAATTCTTTTAAAAATTCACCATCAAGTATGATATTTACTTTGGATTTTTGTAAATATCATTTTTAAAGTTAAGGTAATTTCTTTCTATTTCTAGTTTGCTAAATTTTTTTTTCAAGCACTTACTAGTGTCGAATTTTTAGAGAGCTTTTTGTGTGTCTACTCATATTACCTTGTGATTTCTCTCACTTAATATGTTATAATGATGAATTGCATAAATAAATACCTAATTTAAGTCAACATGGCATTTCTTGGTTAAACCACATTTGTCATGTGTATAATCATCCCTTATAGTTTCTGGATTTGATTTGCTAATATATTGTTCAGGGACTTTGCATCTAGGTTCATATGGATTGTGATTTTTATTGGCTGGTGATTTTCCTTTTTTATATTATTTCTGCCTCATTCTGATATCAAAGCTGTACTTTCTTCATCAAATGAGTGGAGAAATCATTCCCCTCTTTCAGTTTTCTGCAAGAGTTTGAATTATCTGTAGTTACCTGTTCTTGACATTTAGTTGGAACTTGTTTTTGTAACCAGTGGGCCTGTGAGTTCTTTATGGGGTGGTTTTAAATAATAGATTTAATTTCTTTAACAGTTAAAGGAAAAGCTAGGTTTTCTAATTTCTTTTAGTCCATTTTCGTCACATACTTTTCTAGGAATGTTTCTATTTTATCTAAGTTTTACATTTATTGGCAGGAAGTTGTTTGTAGTATTTCTTATCTTTTTAATCTCTGCCTATCTATAACTTTTCCCCTTTTATTATTCCTAATATTATTTATTTGAACCCTGTCATTGTTTTCTTGATTGTTCTCACCGGAAGTTTCTCAGTTTTATTAGACTTCGTAAAGAACCAACTTTTGACTTTGTTAAAGCTGTCTTATTTTTATCTTCTATTTCATTAATTTCTGCTCTCTCTTTTTTTTGGGGGGGGGTTCGCGGGCCTCTCACTGTTGTGGCCTCTCCCGTTGCGGAGCACAGTTTCCGGACGCACAGGCTCAGCGCCATGGCTCACGGGCCCAGCCTCTCCGCGGCATGTGGGATTTTCCCGGACCGGGGCACGAACCCGTGTCACCTGCATCGGCAGGCAGACTCTCAAACACTGCGCCACCAGGGAAGCCCCTGCTCTCATTTTTATTTCTTTCTTATGGTCTGCTCTCCTTGGGTTTATGCTGTAATTATTTTTTAATTCCTTAAGTTGCATATTTAGCTCACGGTATTTCACCCTTTCTTCTTTTCTAATCTAATCATTTAAGGTTACGTATTCCTCCCTGAGTGTTGACTTAGCTGTGTTCAATCCATTTTGTTTTTTGTTTTTCTAAAAATATTTTTATTTATTTGGCTGCGCTGGGTCTTAGTTGCGGCACGTGGGATCTTTTTTTTAGTTTTGGCATGTGGGCTCTTAACTGCGGCATGTGTGCGGGATCTAGTTCCCTGACCAGGGATCGAACCCGGGCCCCCTGCATTGGGAGCGTGGAGTCTTAACCACTGGACCACCAGGGAAGTCCCAATCTATTTTGATATGTAACATTTTCATTGACATCCAGTTCTATCTATGTTCACATTCCACTTGAATTCTTTCTTTGATCTTTGACTTCTGTAGAAGTGTGCTCATAAATTTCCAAAACCGTAAGCCTCTCTGTTATCTGTTCATTATTTATTTCCAACTGAATTGCTTTGTGGTCAGAGAAAGCAGCATACATGCTGTGCTTCTGAATTTTGTTGGACTTGCTTTATGGTCTGCAAGGCAAGTTTTCATGTATTAAGTGAAAACCATATGGGTGGCACTTTATATACATTATCTTGACTCCTCCCAATGCTGATTCCAAATACAAAATAATGTTTATTTAACAGATGAGATAACTGAGGCTCAGAGAAGTAAGTGTAGGAGGCAGGAGTTAATTCAGTTTAGTTTACTCAAAACAGTTTTTCTACTCATGTAACAGCTTACTTTGTCATTTGGAAAATAAGGTTAAATAATAATAATCAGATTATTATTATTATATAACTATAATATTATTCATATTAAGAAAATATGAATTTAAGGGCTATCTAGATATTTCACTTTCTGATCTTAGTGTTCCCTCTTCTTTCATTTCTTCAGTCATTCACGATCTCTATTGAGGCTGCCCTGGGCCAGGCTCTGGATCTATATCTTGTCCCTGAGAAGTCCATGTCCTAGTTGGACAGGGAAGATAATTTGTTTTACTTTCCCCTAACATGACTTGTAACATGGGTGGGATCATTTGTTCTTTTAGTGAAATATATAAAAATCTCTTAGAAAACACTTGGAGGGGAATTCCCTGGTGGTCCAGTGGTTAGGACTCAGTGTTTTCGCTGCTGAGGGCCCGGGTTCAATCCCTGGTCGGGGCACTAATCCTACAAACCATGCAATGAGACCAAAAACCCCCCAAAACACACACACGAGCGCACGTGCACACACACACACGCACACACACACACACACACACACACACACAAAAAACCATTTGGAGGGCTTCCCTGGTGGCCCAGTGGTTAAGAACCCGCCTGCCAATGCAGGGGACACGGGTTCGAGCCTAGGTCTGGGGCGATCCCACATGCCACGGAGCAACTACGCCCGTGTGCCACAACTACTGAGCCTGCACTCTACAGCCCACGTGCCACAACTACTGAGCCCGTGAGCCACAACTACTGAAGCCCGCGTGCCTAGAGCCCATGCTCCATAACAAGAGAAGCCACCGCAATGAGAAGCCCGCGCAACAAAGAGTAGCCCCTGCTCACCACAACTAGAGAAAGCCCTCACACAGCAACAAAGACCCAACGCAGCCAAAAATAAATAAATAAATAAATATGTAAAAAAAAAAACACTTGGAGGAAAATGTTGAATAAATAGAGCTGCTCTTTCTGGGCTGATGGTTGGGGTGACCATTCTATAATCACTGTTGTATCTTTTAGGTCTCTGCCTTTTCCAAGTCTCTTCCCCCGCCTCCTGGTCCCAGGTGCACCTCTGGTACCACCCTCAGCTTTCTCCCTAGGAAGTTGCACCCAGTCCTGTCACTGTGGCTTCCTCGTGGATGCTGGCTTCCCCAGACCTGTGTCTCCAGCTCCCATCTTGCCTGCACTTCTGGTCTTCACTGCCCTGTGCGTTTCCGCTGAGGATGCAGTTTGCCCTTGGCCTGTAGGAGTGAAGGCTGTGAAAGTTCCGGAGCCCTGGGGTGGAGGCAGAGGCTGCCTGCTCCTGCTTTCCTGTGCCACTTCTACATCCCTGCACACCTGCCTCTGTGCAGCCTCCCTCTCCTCCCATCCTTTTGCTATTGTTTCGAAGGCCAGGCAGGGGCCGAGCACTTTCTCCTACAGCAGGTGTCTCAACTCATCTTCCCAAAGCACCTTGCAAGAAAGTCATTCTTTCTTCCGCTTTACAGATGAAGAAATTGGGAGCTTAAAGGGGTGAAAATTTGCCCAAGGTCTTGACTGGGGATGCAAGCTCAGGTCCATCTTCGGGTGGGTGTTCTTTCCTCCCATTCTGCTGTCTTGGATGACTTAAGATTCTGTTCCTGTAGCTGCTAAGTGGTGACCACAGGCAAGGCACTGGCTTTGTGTGGACCATGGGTCCTTCGTGTTAAAGTGGGGGCAGTCATACCTACCTTCTCTTTTCCATAGAATTGTTGGATGTTTCAAAACAACCAGGAAGCTCTTTTGAGAAGACAACAAACTTGGATAGTCTGTTCACTAGGTCCAGCTCTGAGCTTCACACACGTTCTCTGCCCAAACCAGGGTTAAGTCTCTAAGGACGGAGCCCCTTAGTGGGCACTTCTCGGGTTTGCTGGGTGTGCATCTCTGGGTTCTGAGAGGCAGAGAAAGCGGCCTGAGGCAGAGAGCTGAGGTGGATGGAGAGAGGAGCATTTGGGAAATGACAAGGCCTTTTGTGGCTGGACTAGGGAGAGTGGGGAAGGGTTGAGAACTGAGGGTGGGAGGCCAGCAGGCTCAGGTTTCACGAGCTGCGCTAAAGAGCTTGGCTTTTAATTCAAGGACAGTGGGAAGACAGTGAAGGCGTTTTAAGCAATGGTGATGATGACAATAATAATTATGCTGCTGCTGGTAGCTAATGTTTATTAAGCGTTTGGCATTCCTTCATTAACTCATACTGGAAACGATAACACCTGTAAAGAGGTAGATACCGTTATTATTTTCTTTTCATAGATGAAGAAGCTAAGATTCAGAGATGTTAAGTAACTTACCCAAGACCACACAGGTGGTCTGTTTGGACCCAGATTTCAAACCCAGGCTGTCTGACTCCAGGGGTCCCTGTCTTTTTTTTTTGGCCGTGCGGCTTGTGGGATCTTAGTTCCCTGACAAGGGATTGAACCCAGGCCCCAGCAGGGGAAGTGCTGAGTCCTAAGCACTGGACCGCCAGGGAATTCCCCAGGGGTCCCTGTCTTAACCATGACTTTCTCCTTGGTGGTCAAAGCTGAAGTGTTACCTTGCTTGCTTTTACCATTTGCTTTGTAAGGAGATAATTCTGTGTGGAGGCTGAGAGGAGGAGAGACTGAAAGCAGAGAGAATAATCTGAGGCCCTGGTCCAGGCACGCGACGATGGTGGCCTTAATCCGAGGGGTGGCTGTGGATTGGACACACCTGACAGGCTTTAAGACACCGGAATGAACGGTACATTGATTCATTCATTCAGCAGCTAGCAATGGATGTGCCTAAGATGTGCCAGGTCCGGAAATGTCCAGCTCCTGGTGGGGCGTGATCTGGTAGGGCTGGGGGGGGTCTGTGAATGAGAAGGAGTGACTTCATTGGATCAGGAGGGTTCTTCCTGGAAGTGAAAGTGCAGCCCACAGCACTGCCCAGAACCGTCCAGTCATCTCCCCTCAGCCCCTACTGCTGGTGGGAGGTATGGGCCATGTGGAACAAGGGCCTCGGGCAGCTCCCACCCTGCTGTGATGGGCTCCCTTTGGGCAGGGGATGAGGTTGGCCTTGGCTTTGGTTCCTCATTAATTACTCTCCAAGGGTAATTCTGTAAGTGCCAGTAATGACCACGAGTGAATTTCTCTCTCCCTCCTGCCTGCCTTACTTCTTCAACTTTTTGTCTCTTTAATGGGCCATCCAAGCTTGTTGGAATGTTTCCCAAAGCAGGATGGTTAGAGATGTAAATAAATGAATTTACCTTGTCAAAAGGATCTGGAGATGGAAGTAAGGTGAGAGGAGTAATTTACAGGTGAATAATTACTTGGAAACCTCAGCAGGGAGACTGCTGGGGTTCTCTAATTATGTATCTTCTCCCAATGTTCTTTTCTTTGAACTGCTAGCACAACAGTGTATGGGGGTGACATGGGGGGC
This sequence comes from Delphinapterus leucas, assembly GCF_059928025.1. Lineage (NCBI taxonomy): Eukaryota > Metazoa > Chordata > Mammalia > Artiodactyla > Monodontidae > Delphinapterus > Delphinapterus leucas. The sequence goes on from NC_143134.1 coordinate 99,584,498, forward strand.
AGGAGATGTTATTTTGGATTTCTCCTCTTGATCGTGAAATACCTCTGGGGGCTGGGGAGTGCGGCGTGGGGGGGCTCGACCAGGATGCGGGGTTGCTTGTCAAGCCCTTTGCATTTTGCAGGGCACACTCATGCCTTCATTCGGATCCTCTCGTGTGCTCTCTGAGGGAGATGGTAATGCTGGCCCTGTTTATGGATGGAGAAGCTGAGGTTCCTACGGGTGGGCTCAATCCTCACGAGGAAGAGATGGTGTATTGTGGCTCAGATGAGGCTTCTGCTTCTCCCCGGCCCTCCAGCTGCCTCGTTCACACCAGGAACACAGTCTCATGCTGCTCTCACCTGCCCAGCCGCCTTCTCTGTTGCCCAGACACCCCTGGCTGGCTGGGTCCCTTCCCATTCAAAGCTGTATTGGGAACAACCTGCTCTGTCTTCCCTGTGAGCTGGTGGCCGCGCCCCTTCCTTACGCAGCTCATTTTCCATTTTAAGATTTCCTGTCTGAACTAAAGGGCAAAGATCTCAGCAGTATCAGCCTGGAGCCGGGCTTCTGTGTGTATAAAGGGGAGCCTCAACCCCTGCCCTCTGTTTGTCCACTGGCCTTATCGACGGAGCCCAAGTCCCAAGTTCAGAGGTTCCAGTTCCTTCCCGATTTGCTGGGTAAAGTCCGGCCCTTCCGTGAGGGCAGTCAGGGCGGGTGGCCAGCCTGGAGCCAGCAGTCATTTACGGCCGGGCAGTGCTTCCGTCCTGCCTGGAGGTTACTGGCTGCAGTAGACAGACAGACGGATGGATGGACATGGGGACTCGGGTGCCTTCTCTCTTTCCCTTCCTCCCCTTTGCTCTCTGCCGTGAGCTGACTTAGCTGGGCCCTGCTGACCCGGGCAGCCGGTTCTCCTCGCAGCATCTCTGGGCCTCGTGCACACACATATTCCTGCACCAGCACACACTCCCTGCCAGCTCCAGGACTGCCGCCTTTCCCAGAGAGAGGCGCTTAACTGGTGCCCTTTTTTATGGGGGATAATAAGAACTATTGCTGGGAGAACAGCTTGCTGGTTCCAAGGTCCTTTCATCTCCCGTCTCATCTGAGCTGTGGGGCAATCAGCAGTCGTCCAGATAGGGATCGCCTCTGTTTTACAGATGAGTGATCGGAGCTCAGAATCAATGGCTTCATTCAATCAGACTTTTATTCATCAAGAGGTTCCAGGGAGCTCCCGTCTCCCAGGCGCTGGGGACCAGAGAAGACGTCACAAGGCAGGCCCACTTCAGGTTGTTCAGACAGTCAGCGAACAAAATCGGTGATTTCAAGGCAGGGCAAAGGGTGTCAGCTGAAGCACCCTGGGCGTGGTGGGGGCAGAGGACCTGGGTGCAGGGTGGTGGCTTAGGAAATACTTTCGTGATATTTGTCTGAGATCCCCTGTGATGCACAAGGAGGCCCAGAGAAGGGTGTGGTGCTCAGTGGTGTGGACGGGACATTCCCCACCCACCAGAGTCTGGGCACAGATGATACACAAGGGTCCTTCTACATAGACTTCCACAGTCTCTTCAGTGGAATGTCAGCCCCCCAAGAGGAAGGGCTTCATCTGTTTTGGGAACTGCTTTATCTCCAGGGCCTGAAGTGGAGCCTGGCCCAAGGCCCTCGATAAATATTTGCTGAATGAATAGACACAAACACACACCTGGTGCGTGCCCACCACTCTCTATCTCAGAACTATAGAATCTACAAGCTGAAGGACACATCTAGAAGATTGCTAGCTGGGAGCAGAGCCAGAACCGTGGAGTCCTGACTCGAGTCTCATTTACTTCCCCAAAGACCATGGGACTGGGTGTTGATGTTGGAGCACCCAAGTTCTGGTGTCATTTACACCTTCAGAATTTGGGCGACCTTACTGTCCTCCACTGCAGAATGAGAAGGTCCCGTTGGCTGACCTTGGGAAGCCCCTTCCTGCTCTAATATTTGGCGAGTCTGGGAATAGGAAAGTGGCACAGGCAGGAATTTCTCCGACCTGAAGATACTCCTTCTCTTTCCAGTCTGAGAAGGCAGTCTGGTTGCCCTTTGCCAACCCCTGTGGCCAGAAAGATGCCTGGCTTGTGGTCACAGCTGCTGGCCCTCTGGGCTCCTGCCCACCTCCCCACTGGCCTGCCTGCTGCCTGCTGGGATGGGTAGGGATGCAGCCTGTCCACCGCCCATGTGACTCTGCCCCCTCTGGGCCCAGCCTCCCCATTCCCTTAGCCAGAATGAAATGTCTGGAACCCAAGGAGCCTGGAGCTGTCCTTGAGTTCCAGGGCCTGCACAGGGAACGGACCCAGGGCCGCCCGGGCTGGCCCGTCCTTATTCCTTCCTCCTTTTCTCCTTCCTCCCTTGTGGCTGGTGATCTGTGGTGTGGTCTGCAGTAGGATTTCTCTTGAGCCTCAGAGGCTGCAGCCTTGCTGGGAAAGACCTGTAGTGCCCAGAGGCCCTCAGCCTGCAGCCAGCATCCTCCCTGGGAGGCAGCACTCATGGCGGGAAAAGATGCTCCATCTACCTGTCCCACCAGCCAGCCTCTCCCACCTTGAGCCTTTCCCGGTGGCACTGATTTCCCTTCATCGTTTTTCTTTCCCACAACCTTGTACTTTTCTATCCCTCCCTCGGGGAGGGGACCTGGTATGGTGGAACTTAAAGTTACAAAGATCAAGGGAGCGTTTGATCCCTGCCCTGCTACAAACCAGCAGTGTGACTTGAGCCTCAGGTTCTTCACCTAGAAAACAATTGTTTCTTCCCAGGCTTGTCCTGAAGATTCTATGAGATAATAATGTACGTGAGCCTCGGGGCAGGTAATAGCAGTGAAAAATACCATAGAATTAGCTCTGTGCTAGCTCTGTTCTCACCATTCCATGGCTCTAGAAGGCAGGTACTACTTCCTCCCATTTTACAGGTAGGTTAAGTCGTGGCCCAAGGGCAGAAAAGTTATAGGCGGCAGAGCTGGGATCACGAATCCAGCAGTCTGGCTCTCACCCAGCACCGACTGCCCTGGGGAGATGTGTGCTGAGCACTGGTTGGGTTCAGTGACTGCCAGCTAGTTTGGGCACTGCCAGCCATTTACCTTGATGAGACTTATCCTTGGGCCATCTTGCGGACTTCAGCCAGCCCCTTGCTCTCCCTTCCCTGCTCTCCCACACCCCCTCCCGCATATCTTGGGCTGAGGCTTGGCTCTGTTTTCTCTTTCTGCATGCTGGGATAGAGGCAGAGATCCTTAGGCTAAAGTTTACTTAAGAGGCATAAACTAAAGTTGTACCTGTCTTTGGGGTCTGCCATTTAAAAGGAGTCCAGAGCGAGGCTTCTGAGTGATTCAACTCAACAGACATTAACAAGGCAGGCCAGAGGCTGCCCCCTCAAAATTTACAGTGCAGGGGCTTTACCAGAAGTCCCTGCCCAGGCGGAGCCTGCCAGGAACTATGGAGTCTCGCCTATAGGCCTCAGAGGCCAGGGTGGAAAGGAAGTGGGATACCAGGTTCAGAGATAGGAAAGGGCTGTGCCCATTTCACGGACAAGGAAGGATGAGGGTCAGAGCTGAACCCAGCACTTCTGATTTCTGACTGGGTACTTTCTTTGAGGTTTTTCTTCCTTTTATATTTTGTTTTTTGGGTTTTTTTTTTGTTTGTTTGTTTGTTTTTGGCTGTGCCTCAGCTTGTGGGATCCTAGTTCCCTGACCAAGGATCGAACCCACGCCCTCAGCAGTGAAAGTGCGGAGTCCTAACCACTGGACCGCCACCTTTTATATTTTAAGAGTTCAGGAGAGAGAAGGAGACCCTTGAGGGCCCATGGTCTCTATCAATCCCACATTTGAGAATGGAGGCCCTTGAAGGAGGCCACTTGTTTATCTAGAGAAAGAGCTTGGGGCAGGATGAGGCTGGGGGCGTTTGAGTCTCCAGAGAAGCCGTAAGTGACTTGCCCAGGGGCACACAGCCTGTTCTGCCTCTGGGAGGACAGCATCACCTCTCCTGGGCCAGTGGGAGGGTCCTTCCCCGCAGGGAGATTGAGAGAAAAAAAACGGAGGCAGCAGAGTGAGAAGCATTCATTCTGGGAACCCAGAGCCTCAGGTTTACCACCAGGTTCTACTGTGGCATTGCTGAGGGGTCTGCCGTGTCTGGACTCACATGTCCCAGCTGCACAAAGACCTGCTCTCCACTGACCATCCTCCTCCAGCCTAGGACAGGCAGATCCAGGCTCAGTCAACCATTCCCATGTCCTTGCATCAGGGATTAGAGTATAGGGGGTGTCCTGGGCTGGGGGAGAGAAGATCTCTATTTTTGCTTTCCCCAACCACTTAATTATTCCATGAGTCCCCTAAGAGAGTGCTGGCTATCTCTTATTCCTAACAAGGGATGGTCAGTTTTCCTCTTTTGCCTGGAGAGAGGGAAAGGAAGGCAGGAGGAGGGGCAGGGGACTTCATCTAGGACAGAGGCAAGAAGCAGGAACTTCAATTCTAAGGCAACATCTGTTCTCTGACACAGTCTCCATTCAATACCAGCTTTTCTTGGGGGAAAGAAAGACACAAATTCAACATGCACATCCATGGTAGCTGCACCTGGACTTCAGAAATGACCAAAAAAAAAAAAAAAGGTGTGTTTTAGGATTGAGGAAATATTATATTTACTTAGAAATAAGAATTGATTGCCTTTAACTTATGATAAGATAATTATGGTCCTCTGAGTCATTGTCATGCATTTGTGTTCATAAACCTCCCTCATTAGGTAGTAAGGGTGCGTATTTTATCTTAATTCATTTTTTATAGGGCTGTGAATTCCTGCATTTATCTACTTTTGTTTTCCTGTGTATACACAAGGCTGCCTGGCCTCCCAGAGGTGAGCTAACTTATTATCCAGCAACTATGTCCCTGGAACCCAACCTAGGGCTGAAGTGGGCTCTCATTTCTCTTCTTACTGCCTGACCATAACCTTGAATGACTCACTTCACTGCTCTGCCTCTGTTTTCTCGTCTGCACGGTGAAGTTAATATATTACATCCCTCACAGAGCTGTTGCAAGGGTTCGATGAGATACGACTGCATCACCTCTAGGAAGGAAGAGCTGGTATTGTCTAAAACCCATGCATGGTCTTAGTCATTCCTCCACACTGTCCCAGTTACCATGAATGACTTGGTTATCTTGAACTGGTGTTGGGGTGGATTGAGTGATCTCTTGAGAAAGGGCAGGGAGAATGGAACCAGTTCAGATGGAGGCTCTGAGATCTCACTGCCCGGATTCAAATCCCAGCTTGACAACTGCCGAGCTGTACAACCTGGAACATGCAATCCTGTAACTCTTAAAGCCTCAGTATCCCCATGTGCAAAATGGGGCTAATAACGAGATCTATCTCACAAAGTGGTTACGGGGATTCAATGAGAATATCAAATACATGTATAAAGTTTAGCACAGTAACTAAGAGCTTTGATGATTATTCTTTTTAAATAAAAATATGTGCCTGCCCCTGTGCTGTATACTTGCTGTATGTATCTGGTGCCCTGATCTCTGTAAGGTTGGTGGTATTTGCTTCATGTTGCAAATGGAGAAACAATCTTGGAACAGTTAGAAGCTCCTTCTTGGTAAGTGCTAGAACTGATTTTAGGCTCCCTCCACATCCGTCTGCTGCTTTCTTGACTCCACGGGGGTAAAGTGCGGCTCTCCTTGTGGTTGAGTGCGGTACCCTCTCATTCATTGCCAAGCTGGGGTCCAAGTCTCCTTTGAAAATTTCTCACTGAAAGTTTCTTTTTGCCTCCGGGTTGACTTTGAGAGCCATTGCCACTTACCGGGCCAAGGAGACTGGACCCCCCCACCCCAGCCCACCTCCTGGGAGCCCTCCCGATTCCTCCACTTAGCCTCTGAAGCTCCCATCCAGCTCAGAGCTGTTGTCGGGCTCCAGCTCCCCCGTAGCTGATGCCAGCAGGTTGCCTTAAAGCTCAAGCCACCTCTACTGGGTCTGTTCTGTAGGGGGAGTCCCAGGACCTGATGGGAGCTCCAGGGAATGCTGGAGAGTTCCACAGGACAGTTATTCAGTGTTGTCCGTCTCTCCCTGGGACACACCTCACGTTGAAGTCTGAAAAAAATCCCTTCCAACAGCAGAACCCACTTTAAGTTTCAGGGGCGTAGGGGTTGTAGGCTAGGTACCGTTTGTTGGACGCTATATTCCAAACACCAAGATGCTTTATGTACACTAGCTCCGTCAGTTCTCACAGAAAACCCACTATGCAGGCGTTATTGTCCAATTTCATACTGGTGAGACATCATACTGTGTAGTTGTAAAGACCATAGGCTCCGGATCCAGACTTCTTGGGTTTAATTTTATTTATTTTTGGCTGCGTTGGGTCTTCATTGCTGCGTGCGGGCTTTCTCTAGTTGTGGCGAGCGGGGGCTGCTCTTCGTTGCGGTGCGCAGGCTTCTCATTGCGGTGGCTTCTCTTGTTGCGAGGCATGGGCTCTAGGCGCGCGGGCTTCAGTAGTTGTGGCTTGCAGGCTCTAGAGCGCAGGCTCAGTAGTTGTGGCGCACAGGCTTAGTTGCTCCGCGGCATGTGGGACCTTCCCGGGCCAGGGATCGAACCCGTGTCCCCTGCATTGGCAGGTGGATTCTTATCCACTGCACCACCAGGGAAGTCCCAACGTCTTGGGTTTAAATCCGGGTTCTTTCATCAACTAGCTGTATGGGCACTTGACTTCAACTGTCTGAGCCTCAGTTTACTCTTCTGTGAACTGGTAATAAAAGAGGTGTCACACGTCATGGGTGATGGTGAGGATTCAGTTAGATATTGAATGATGCTCCATAAATGGTAGTAGAAGGCTGATGCTCCTGGAAAAGAAAATGGTTAGAGGGGACAAGCCCCACCCCCCAGGGCACTTAGCCAGGAAAAAGTAGAAGTAAGTCTGTCTGGAATCAAGATATGCTTGAGTCTAGAACCTCTGCTTTTATTAACAGCATCGCATTTTCTCTTTTCACCAAGCTTCCAGCTCTGACCAGTGCCAGAGAGAGCCCAGAGCCAGCTGGAAGGCCGTTGAGAGGAGAAAGTCCACGGCATCAGCCTGTAGGGGGATACCAGCCACCAGGGACCTGACAAGGGACCGATGGCTTGGCCTTGTTCAAGGGAAAAGAATTCACAAACCATCACAGACCGATTCTGTGGCCCTTCTAGAGGGAGAGAGAGGAAGGATACGCAATCCAGGCTGGAGGCATAGAGCATATGATTTGGGGATGGAGAGGGAGGGAAATAATATCTGGGTCCCACTGTCTGCCGAGCACAGAGCCAGGGCCTCCCATGAGTGAGGAATGGGTGTTTCACCATCACACTGTGAGTAACAGCTCAGAAAGCTGGAGGGACGGGTGTAAGGTCCACAGGAAGCCTTTTGCACACGCTACTCCCTCTCCCTGGAATTCCTCCTCTTCCAGGCATGCTTCTGCATTCTAAGGGATTCTTTCTTTAAGTTCCATATTTGCTTCATTGTCTCAGCACACTTGCATTTATTTATTTATTTGCCTTAAATTAAAAAAAGAAAAAAGCTTGGGGGCCAGATTTCTCCAATAAAACATAAGTGCCAATAGAGCAGGACATTATCTGTCTTATTCATTGCTGTGGACCCAGCACCTAGAAGAGGGCTTGGCACTTAATAGGTGCTCAACGTTTTCTCAATGAAAACATGAGAGCTAAGAATCTGACCTAGAATGCAGGCATGAACTGCTATTCCACACTGTTTTTTTTTTTTTTTTTTTAACGTAACAGCTTTATTAAGCTATAATTCACATTTCACACAATTCACCTGTTGAGTGTACAATTCAATGTTTTTTGGTATAGTTACAGAGTTTCATATTTTAATCATCTCCAAAGGAAACCCTGTGCCCATTAGTGGCCACTCCCCAGTCCCCTGTCCCCCAGCCCCAGGCAACCCTAATTTACATTCTGTCTCTATGGATTGCTTATTCGGGGCATTTCATATAAATGGAATCATAGCATATGTGGGGTTTTTTTTTGCGACTGGCTTCTTCCACTTAACATAACGTTTTCAAACTTCATCCTTGTCGTATCAGTATTCCATTCCTTTTATTGCTGAATAATATTTTGCTGTGTGGATATACTGTATTTTGCTTATCCATTCATCCGTTGATGGGCATTTAGCTTGTTTCCATCTTTTAGCTCTTGTGAATAATGCTGCCATGAATATTTGTGTACAAGTTTCTGCGTGGTCATATGCTTCATTTCTCTTGGGTATAGATCTTCACCTTGCTTTAAATTTTTTAAAAATTTTTTAAAATTAATTTTTTTTAATTTTATTTTAATTTTTAAAATTATTTAAAATTTTTATTCTTGCTTTTTAAAAAAATATTGATAGGCACCATCATATCATGTTTATTCTTCCTTTTTAACTCTCTTTTGCCAGTCAGGTACAGAGAACTCTCATTTGACTGGGCGGGGCCTGGATTCCTGGGAGGAGCTAACCTGCCTGCCCTCCCTTTCCGTCTGCACCTGCTCAGCTGTTCCCTTCAAGGACTCCAAAAATGTTGGGGGCTGCGGGAGCCAGAGCCTTGCTGTGCAGGTGGCCAGGCAGGCCTGCCATCCTCTCACCTTAGAGTCACCACCTTTGGTAGCACCTCACCTTTCATCTAATAGAGGGAGAACAAAGATCGACGTGCCTCATCCCCGGACAAAAACACACACAGCATTTTAATGATTAACATCGTAACACTGTTATTGGCCTGTGCCAGCCTCTTGCTATCATTGGGCAGCACGCCCTGCTGTCAGCTCCCTCGTACTCTAAGCCCCATGGTGAAGAATAATTTCATCCGGATTCAGTGCTTCTCTGTGAAAGTCCCCATTCGTACTACCTTCTGTCATTGAGAGCCTGCCTGGATGTTCCGGGCAGTTCTAAAACTCTATCCAGAACCCAGGAGCACCTTTTACCTGCCCTCAGGTGCTCTGCTGGGCGCTTATCATCTGTAACCTCACTTTTATCCTCTCAGCCACCCAGCAAAGCATCTGCTACTGTCTCCATTTCACAGATGGGGAAACTGAATCCAAGCCTTAATCCCTTATTCCCAAATGCCATTTTAAGGAATCGAACAATCCTGAAAAAAAAAACGCCTAGAAATAAAAGATGCTGCAACACAGCTGGCAGGTCACCCACTTCTTTGTCTCTTCTTTTTGGGGGTAATTTTCTTTCTTTTTACCTTTCCTTGTGGAGTCCTCCCACCTCTTAATTCCTCCTCTTCTTCCTTCTCCTCATCCTGAGTGGCTGCAGAAGGACTAAAATTTGTCAAGTTGAATAGCATGATTCACTGTCTAGTCTTTCATTCAGATGCTGATTCAGGTGTTCATTCATTCATTCATTCACTCCCCGCTCATTTATTGAGCTCCTTCTTCGCCCAGCACCAGGCGCCACGCCACACACTGAGGATACACAGGTTATGGTCTGAATGTTCAGAGTCCTCATCGTCTGGTGGCGAAGGCAGAGTCCCAAGAAAGCAGTTTCTAGTTAACACAGAGAGTGTTCCTGTAGAGGGATGTGCGCACTGCACTGCAAAAACACAAGAAATAAAAGCCAGCCTGGATGAAGTAAGTCAGAAAGAGAAAAACAAATACCGTATGCTAACACATATGTATGGAATAATAAAAAAAAAGGTTCTGAAGAACCTAGGGGCAGGACAGGAATAAAGACACAGACGTAGAGAATGGACTTGAGGTCACGGGGAGGGAGAAGGGTAAGCTGGGATGAAGTGAGAGAGTGGCACGGACATATATACACTACCAAATGTAAACTAGATAGCTAGTGGGAAGCAGCCGCATAGCAGAGGGAGATCAGCTCGGTGCTTTGTGAGCACCTAGAGGGGTGGGATAGGGAGGGTGGGAGGGAGGGAGACACAAGAGGGAAGAGATATGGGAACATATGTATATGTATGGCTGATTCACTTTGTGATACAGCAGAAACTAACACACCATTGTAAAGCAATAATACTCCGATAAAGATGTTAAAAAAAGAAAACACAAACCAACCTAGAGAAATCATGGAAGACCTCCCCAAGAAGGTGTCAGCAGAGTTGGGAACTGAAGGATGAATAGGAATTCATTTATGTCTCATTTATTCCTGACCAGACCACATGAGCAGTGTTGGCCAGTTTGCTTAGAGCGTCCTTCACAGAAGCAGACGTTCTCCATATCACACACCTGGCCTTTCCCGGCAACGGCTGTTGAGACCAGAGATTGACCTTGGACCCCAGGAAAGCTGATTCTCAGGTAGGCTGGTGACCACTGATTAGCAGCCCAGCTGAGCGCTCAGCCAATCAGATTCCTCTTCCAGGAAGTTAGACTTGGGAACAGAGATGGATCTAGTTGGCACTGGTGCTGCATTTACAAAGTTGCGAGGTAGAGTTGAGGTTGGGAGGCCACGCTGATTGTGTGCGAGTGAAGGTATAGGAGCAGGAAAGCAGCAGGTAAGGAGAGGAGCACTGGAGAGAAAGGAGATTGGGGCAGACAGGTGGAGAGAAGCTAAGATATAGCAAGTGCGAGAGAGTCCAGTAGTTTCCGAGAGAGGGAGCAAGAGGTGCCTGGGTGGCAACAGTTTTCCAGTCCCCAGCGTGCTCTTCTAGAGACCCCTGAACAGCCCCACTATATATCCCACCCCCCCCTTTTAAAAATAAATTTATTTATTTATTTATGTTTGGTTGCATTGGGTCTTCGTCGCAGTGCACAGGCTTCTCATTTTAGTGGCTTCTCTTGTCGCGGAGCACAGGCTCTAGGCCCGCGGGCTTCAGTAGTTGTGGCGCACGGGCTTAGTTGCTCCGTGGTATGTGGGATCTTCCCAGACCAGGGCTTGAACCCATGTCCCCTGCACTGGCTGGCGGATTCTTAACCACTGCGCCACCAGGGAAGTCCGTATTCCAGCCCCCCCTGCCCTTTTAAAATGAGCTTGGATAATGGAAAAGAACCTGAGAAAAGAATATATATATATAATTGAATCATTTTGCTGTACACCTGAAACACTGTAAATCAAATATACTTTAATTAAAAAAAAATCCAAGAGAAAAAATATTAAAAATCTAAGGGAAAATTCATAATTATTTCAATAGATGCTGAAAAAGCCTTCAATAAAAACTAACATCCACTGAAGATAAAAATACTCAAGAGGGGCTTCCCTGGTGGCGCAGTGGTTGAGAGTCCGCCTGCCGATGCAGGGGACACGGGTTCGTGCCCCGGTCCGGGAAGATCCCACATGCCGCAGAGCGGCTGGGCCCGTGAACCATGGCCGCTGAGCCTGCGCGTCCGGAGCCTGTGCTCCGCAACGGGAGAGGCCACAACAGTGAGAGGCCCGCGTACCGCAAAAAAAAAAAAAAAAAAACTCAAGAAAATAGGAATTGAGAGTTTTTAGCAAGAGCAAATATATATGAACATAGAGATTTCATTTTATTTATATACAAATAAATATATATAATATATATATATATACAAATACATTTGATCTTTGAACAACACAGGTTTGAACTGCACAAGTCTACTTACGTGAAAATTTTTTCAATAAATATAGTACCAGTTAAAAAATAATAATTAAAAATATGAAAAAATAAAATGAATGCTTCTTAGTTCTTAAAACCCAGAGTGTTGATATAACAATAATCTATTCTAAAAATGTCTTCAGGCAGAGCAGAGCTTTTCCAGTTGGGGAAGGGAAGAGGTCATGGTAGAACATTCTAGAAAGGGCCAAGCTCTGAGGAGGTGGGTCGGTCAGCTGGGTTAGCACTGATGGGGCTGGTGAGTTCTAGAACCAGACTGGGAGGATTTTAAAAAGAGTCCTTCATGATTTGTGGAAGTGAAATTGCAGTAACAGTTAGTAAGCCTATGTGTACATCAGGATGCAAAAGACTGGCCTTTGTCAGGAATGAAGCCATCCATATCCCTTTTATTCCTGGCCTCCCTTTATAGGTAGTTCTCCCCTGAGGCATCTTAGCTGAACTTTTGGCAAAGGCAGAGCTAGAGGAAGGAAATTTTCTTTTTTTTTTTTTTAAATAAGCCTCCATATTTTTACAACTCTTGCTAACACTTTCTGTTATCAGGAGCTGAGAGATTTCATAGTTCTCATTTGTTGTCGAACTAGAGAGTTTGCCTTTCCTGCCTCTTACCCTTGTTGGTGTTGACCTTGGGCGAGTGACTCAGTCTCTTTGAGTCTCATTCTTTTCACCTGTAAAATGGGAGTAATTATATCTACCCAGCCAACGCTAGGGCAATGCTTTTCCAGCGCTCTGTGGTAAAGAACTGGGGTTTAAAAAATTTATTAATTTATCTTCATTAAACATTTTAAAAATTCGTCAGAGACCAGTACTAGAATGCAGCCTGTGCCAGATGCAACCTGCATTCAACACTCAAACGGACCCTGTTCCGTGAGAGTCCGCTAATTATGTGCTTGAATATCACAGCCACGTCAAAGCACTTTAAAGGTTTCTAACCACTCGCTTCCATTTCTGTATTTATTGTGAGCTGGAAACAGTTTGTGGCCCAGTGTGGAACCGTGGACCATACTGTTTAGAGGTCTTGTGAAATCCATTCGTGATGACCCATGGATAGGGCTTTGGGAGCGGAGGGTGCCTTGTTTGGAACTTGTGCGTGTGATCTGTGTTTATGAGGTCATAATGTGATGCCAATCTCTGGGTTCCTGAACATTATTAACCCTTTATTCAGCTTTTCTGGCAATGTTCCTACACTGGCTTCATAATTTCTGCTGTGTCTCTTTCTCATCACTGGTGGCTTTGGTGCTGCGTCTCGCACTGGAGGGTAACACGTCTGCATTCAGAGGCTGCAGATTCTAGAGTCAGGCAGCTCCGAGCTTGCGGCTTGGCCCTGCCACTTTCTAGCTGTGGGATATTGGCCGTTGTTTAATCATGCCTCAGCTTCCTCATTTATGACAGACTGCCGTAGATACTCAGCTAGCAGTTACCGTGAGAATGATATGACCTGGTGTGTGAAAAAATGCTTTGTGTCCAGTAGGTACCCAATAAAGTGGCTCCCTTTGCCCTTGTACCCTGACTATATTTCTTCCTATTGTATCCTCTGAGATGTGGAAATCTGGGGAAGTGGCATAGACAGGCAGATAACCAGTGGTGACAGCAGCGCCAGAAATCATCACGCCAGTGCATGGCCCCCCACGTTTGTTTTTTTTTTTGCGGTACGCAGGCCTCTCACTGTTGTGGCCTCTCCCGTTGCGGAGCACAGGCTCCGGATGCGCAGGCTCAGCGGCCATGGCTCACGGGCCCAGCCGCTCCGCGGCATGTGGGATATTCCCGGACTGGGACACGAACCCGTGTCCCCTGCATCGGCAGGCAGACTCTCAACCACTGTGCCACCAGGGAAGCCCTGCCCCCCACATTTTGCTGAGGCCTCCAGAGGAGCCAGAAGCAAACACCGTAGGTGACCCAAGTGCCTAAGCCCTTCCCTTCCATGGCCTCCCTGCCTGAAGGGAGCCCTGGAACCCAGACAGCATCAAACTGGAAAGGCCTCTCTTTTTTTAAAAAAAATTTATTTGGTTATGCCAGGTCTTAGTTGAGGCAGGTGGGCTCCTTAGTTGTGGCATGCGAACTCTTAGTTGTGGCACACATGTGGGATCTAGTTCCCTGACCAGAGATCAAACCCGGGCCCCCTGCATTGGGAGCATGGAGTCTTATCCACTGCGCCACCAGGGAAGTCCCCGGAAAGGTCTCTGTTGATGGGGAACATTTTGTACAGGTCCTGTTAGTTGCCTGGACTTCGCCTACTCCCCCTTTCTTCTCTGCTAACAAAACCACAGTTTGATCGTGGAAGGTGTTTATCTCCAGTCAACTGTAATTCATTTACTTAGTTACAGTAGTTAGTAATCCCACTTTCCCTCTTCAGCAATGGATTTTAGGGCAGGTGTATCATCTACTATGGTTTAAGAGATAGAAGTAAAGAGGGTGCTGAATGGAGGCATCTGGAAAAGGTTTCTTCAGCTCTTCAAAAGGGGAAAACTAGAAGATTCAGTCTCTCTAGACGTTGTCCTGTTCAGGTGTGATGCCTGGAACTGTAGCAGCCCTCTTGTGACCATAAGGGGAGTCAGTCTGGGAGCAAAGTTAATATATTGAGACATGGAAGAATTCTGGATCCTTGATGAAGTTGTCAAATCAACCTTGAACTCACCCTACCTCTCACTATCATGTTATCTGAATTGGGGAAAATGGATTTGTCATCATTGTGCTAGCGTTCTGTATCAAAATCTCAAATAAAATGTGAGGAAATGGGGTTTTCGGTATCCTGCGATACTGAAGGCAGAGTGATGTTTGAGGATTCCTGAGCACAGGCTCTGCTTTCTTCCTGCAGGTTAGGAAATGGACTCACTCATGATTGGTTTGAATTCTCCCTTGAACAGAAGCCATAGATGTTAGGGTAAATTCCTCTAGTCTAGTGACATAAGCCATGAATAAGAAAGGTGAGTGACCCAGCCCTTTAAGTGTCGTCAGAAGTTTAGCAGAAGCCTCACTGAGACATGTGCTCTGATCTACGCCTGCCTGGTGTGGTTATTCTGAGTTCGATAAGATTCTCTACCTTTGGGTGATGAAACTGAGGACTTACTTTAATGGGCGCTCATGTATAAAACTGTGTGTGGGTGGGAGGGATCTCTTCTGTAACTTACCTGAAACCCCTGTAGTTGCTGTATTCGAGATCATACTTTTCCTAACTCTTTAAGCCACTTTAAATTGGGTGGCTTATTTGTTGCTGTTGAAAACACCCTAATTAATAAATGTTCTTTAAACTGTGAGTGCTTGACCAGGAGTCAAGCAACCCTAGGATTAGGGACATAGAGAAAGGATGTGCTTTTTAAATTCAGCTTTAAGTTTTCACAGTGAGTCCTAAAGATAACCAGGCTCATGTCTGAAAATGATCTAGTCCACCCACTCATTCATTCATTCATTCATTCGAACCTGTTGCCTTCCTCCCATATGCCAGACTCTGGGAACAAGATGGAGACAGGGGCCTCCAGTGGGGAGTTATGTTCCAATTGACAAACACTCTGGCTGCTCTACGTGCCAAACTCCCTTATAAGATTCTCAATACCTCAGAGACCACACATGTGTCATTTCAGTATTTTTAACTCATCTGAGATGTGTCAGGGAAGGAGAGATTTGTTTCAACTGTCATTAGAAAATCTAGGTTTGTACGGCACTGCTTTCAATAAATGTGTCCATTGAGTTGGCCACAGTGGGAAATGAAAGAGCCACATCTTGTCTTTACATCGTTAAAAAAGAGAAGTAATCACATCGAGGTATGAAATAGTTAGGTATGCATGATATATCTGGGTCTCAGATCATTTATGTAGAATGATTATTGGTACTCAGCTGAGCATCTGTCCAGCTTTATGACCCACCCTAGTAACAGTGGTGATCATCTTCAGTTCTTCTGTACATGTTCCAACGTGCTTTAACTGGCTCTTACTCCTTATCCGCAAAGCATTGCAGAAGACAACAAATAAATCTAATCTTCAGGAAAATGTCTTTGCAGGGATAATCATATCAAGGCTGCAGGCTTTACTATTTACAACAGCCAGGTCATGGAAGCAGCCTAAATGCCCATCGACAGACGAATGGATAAAGAAGATGTGGTACGTATATACAATGGAATACTACTCAGCCATAAAAAAGGAATGAAATTGGATCATTTGTAGAGATGTGGATGAATCTAGAGACCGTCATACAGAGTAAAGTAAGTCAGAAAGAGAAAAACGAATATCGCATATTAACGCATATATGTGGAACCTAGAAAAATGATACAGATGAACCGGTTTGCAGGGCAGAAATTGAGACACAGATGTAGAGAACAAACGTATGGACACCAAGGGGGGAAAGCCGCGGGGGGTGGGGATGGTGGTGTGATGAATTGGGCGATTGGGATTGACATGTATACACTGATGTGTATAAAATGGATGACTAATAAGAACCTGCTGTATAAAAAAATAAATAAAATAAAATTCAAAAATTAAAAAAAAAAAAGGCTGCAGGCTTTGAGCTTGTGATCGATTTCTGGGGAGAAATGAAGTTGTGATTTGGGGGAATAAATCTGTTTTTTTGTCATGAGCTAGTGACTAGCATTCTTGTGATAGTATAATTCCCAGGACATGGGTCTTCGTTTCCACCTCTCTGGAACTTGTGTTTTTGCGTCTCAGAGGAGTACCCCATTAAGATCTGGTCCTTCTTTCTCATCCCCTACCTCCGTCCCTGCAAGTTGAGACTCAGAAAGAGTAGTTAGAAACAAATAAATAAAAAAGAGTGGTTGAAGGGCCTTTGGGGCATGGGGGATGGTGATTTTGACCTTGACCATGTGCAGACATGCTGTTTATTCTGCTTTCCTTCAAGCTCAGGCAAGGAAAGCCAGCTGGGTAGAGAGATGGCATGAGGCCTGTGTATGTTCATTGCAGGGGCACCCACGGAGGGGTGGAAGGCAGGAGACTTGACTCCACCCTGCTGGGCAGAGCTGGGGCTGGTTGCAAGGAACAAGGCTTCTTGGTAAGTGCAGGGCCCTCGCTCTAGACCGCTTGACCATTGCTCACTCTCTCTTTAGTTACGTTTTACCCGTATTGCTTCTACCACACAATGCACGGTTTATTATATTTCCATTCAATACAACACAGGTTGGGCTCAGCGAGAGAAATGAATCAGATGCGAGTCTGCATAGGACTCAGGAACTAGTGGGGGAGACTGACAGCTAGGCATCCCCTGAAAGCTCAGTATCTAGGTGTCTCCCAAGTGTGATGCACAGGTGCTGAGGGAGCACAGAGATGGGGCCCCTACCCAGTCATGAGAAGTCATGATGATTTGGGGGAGCAGCTACGGGTTCAGTGTGAGTGGAGCCAAGTGTCCAAGTGCTCAGAGTAGCAAGAGGGGCGGCTGGGAGGGAGGAGCCCTGTGGTTGGCATTATTTCTACAGCCCAATGTCTTACAGCATTTTATTCCAAATCTTGTCGTTTTGCACAACTCCACATTTCCTGTTTATTGTTAAATCCACTTGTAAGGAGATAAGAAGCACTGTTTAAAAAAAAAAAAAAAAAACCCTGAATCCATACACCTTCCACATCACCTGTTTATTTTTCCACCTCCCTTCCTGTACTTATCCATGTGTGTTTAGATTTTGATTACAGGTATGTATTTGTCTTTAAACATAAGTGCAATCCGTGCAATGTTTTAGCCTTCCTTTGTTACTTGACATTATTTGGGGACAGTTTTCTAAATCTTTATCATTTTCTCAGACTGCAGTAACCACTTTGTGGCTATGGCCTTATTCACTTAAAGACCTCGATTTTGGAACAGTTCTGTTTGCAAGGACTATCTGTGTCTCTGTCATTTAAAATAGTTCTTTTGAGTTGCCTTTTTGGAATAAATTGTCAGGAGAGGGGGTCTGGGGTCAAAGGGTGGTCAGCCTGTATTTATTGAGCACCTGCTGTGTTCTAGGCTGTGTTTAGGAGCGAGAGACACAACAGCTAGGGGAGCTGAATAGGACAGACATGTCCCTGTCCTCCTCAAGCTCACCTTCATTCCCCTGGGGGAGACAGAACAAAGGGATAAATAAGTAAGGGAGATAATTATGGACTGTGGCGATATGCCGTGAACGTGTGAGCAGAGGGATGGGATAGAGAAGAATTGGCAGAGTCCACCTGGGTAGATTTCCTGGAAGCCACTCTGAGAAAGGGTCATTTGAACTGAGACCTAGAAAATGAGAGTGATCCAGAGGGAGGGAGCGTGTGCAAAGCGCAGACGCCTCCGCACAGCAGGCGAACCTGACCTGTGAGCGGGGTGCAGCATACAACTGGCCAACACTTTTCAGTGTAATCCATTGCTCCAAAAATCTGGATGCTGTTTGGTGCAAGTTTTGATCCTGCTCTCGCAAAGCCTGGATAACCTCCTGAACGGTCTACTTTCGTCCCTCCTCAATCAGTTTGCCACCCAGCAGCCAGCATGAATGTGTAAAGGTGGATCATGTGTGAGTTGCAAGTTAGAGAAACTCTGTCTCAAACTTGGTTGAGGGGGAAAAAAAAGTACATCTTGTGGCTCACATAGGGGAGAAATTCAGGTACACCTGGATCCTGGGGCTCAAACAATAGCTGCAGGATTCATTCTCGGCTCTGCTTTACTATGGACTGGCTTTATTCCGAGGCACGTTCTCCTCTTGTTGTGATGAGATGGTCACCAGCAGTAGCTCACGCTTACATCTTTACCAACAGTTCTGAGGAAGTTTTTTTTTTTTTTGGAAGTCTTATTTATTGGCCCAGTTGAGTAGCATAGTGTCCAGGCTGGGGCGTAGGTACATGAGTGAGTTGGTTGGGATGAGGGGGGGGTAGACAGAGGCAGGGAATGATGACCCAAGCATGGATTTTGCGTGCATTTCTGGTGCTGGAAGCGGGGTCAACCCACCCAAACCTCGTGGGATGAGAACACTGGAAGGGTGATTATTCAAAGGAAAATGAGGCTCTGCTGGCAGAAGAAGGGAGTGGGAGGCTGGGCAGGTAAAACCAAATGGTCTCCATCAACATCCACATCTATATTGACATTTACCTCTATATCCACGGAAAGATTCTTCTCTCTGACTCATACTCCAGTCACACTGGCCTCCTTCCTCACCCAGGACCCCTGAACTCTTTAGCACCTCCACCTCTGACATGTGCTCCCTCCTTCTGCCTGGAATGCTCTCAGAAACACTGGCTCATTTTCATCCTTTAGCTTTTGGTTCGTATGACCATTTCTCAGAAGCGTGTAGAGCTACCCATCCAAGTGGACTCCCACAATTATTTTCTATCCCATCACCTTGTTTCTCTTTTTCATGGCACTCCTCCCAGTCTCTAATTATCTCGTTTATATCTTTGTTTAACCCTTTGGTCTTTGGCGAGGACAGGGGTTGTGACCATCCTATTAACTGCTGTGACTCTAGCTCACAAACAGCCTGGAACATGTCAAGTGCCCATTACACAGGTGTTGAGTAAAGGAATGAAAAGATGGATGTCGTTAGTTTCTCCAGTCTTCCTAGATTGTGATGGAGTCATTGGCTTACATCGTGTAGATTTAGTCCAGGGGTTCCAAGACCGTAGAGCAGGAACCACCAGAGCTTTGACTTCAAAAGTTTCAGTTCCCAGCTCTGTTCCTTTCCACCTGGGACAAGCCAGCAGATCTTTCTGGACTTTAGTTTCCTCTTCTATAACATCAGCACAGAGACCCTTACCTCTTGCAGGGGGTGAGAATCAAGAGTGATGTGGGCTGTGGAGGGGTTTTGTGATCTTGAAAGTGTTATGCAATTTTGGTTTTGCCAATAGACTGCTGAGCTCTCTGGGTGCAGGAGTTCAATCCACATCTACTTTGTACCCTTTCCTCTCCCTCTTCCTCATGGGTCTGGTTTCTAGCTCTCATTTATATCCTTATTTGTTAAACAATTTATTTGCGAAAATAGTTGCCGAGTAGTTGTACTATCCCAGCCCCAGTGCTAGGTGCTGGGCTACGATGGTGGAGAAGGCTTGCTTGAGCAGTCACGTGTGTGTGTGCGTGTGTGCACGCGTGTGTGTGTCTCTGTATGTGCACGTGCACGTGTGTGGGCATGTCATGTGCATACTGGGGAGAGCAGGAATGAAGGACCTCCTCCCTAGCCCCAGCCTCCAAGCTTCAGGTCTTCTCAGACATTGTTCTACCTGTTTATTTACAAAAAGCTGGGGGCCTCTGGCTTTCAGTGATAATTGTATGTGCAAAGAACTGGCAGGTCATCAACCGTAATACTTTTTTCAATTAAAAAATGAAAATGCCCTTCAAAGGTACAGAGTTAATAACACCAGGAATGGAAGTCACTAGGTTTCTAACTTGGTGTGGACACAATAGCCTGCTTCCTCCTTTCTCCCCAGAGGCCCAGGGTGTTGGGCAACTTCAGGCCAACCCTTCTGACTCTTCCTCATTTGGCCAGGACGCTTGTGGAGTGGGAAGCCGTCTTCCAGGACCCTTCATGTGGACAAACTGTACACAGTCCTCGATTTCGTCACTGCCTTTAAGGGCTCGGAACCCTCCAAGTGTGCTTTCAGCTGGGTGATCTTCATACTTTTGAATGCTCTGTTCTCAAAGTGTCTGTGCCCAATAATGTGCCCAAAAACGCTAGAGGTTTTGTCAAATGTCACCTTAGCTTTCTGGTGAAGACTTAAAGAATATGTGCTCAGCTGAGGCTGGTACTGTCATCCTCCCGGATAGTTTGGTGTTTGGCTTTGGGGATGTGAGCTCGCACTGGGGCCTCTCTGAAGTCTCCATACTGAGGCATTGATGGGAAACAGAAAACATTCTCAGAGCCAGTTGAAGGGTCAAGAAGAAAGAGTCTTTTTATTTGCTCCGAACCTGTTCTTTTCTGTCAGCTCCATTCACCCATGCATCGTTTGGTGGCTGCCATGCTCTGCTTCTTTGGCCCATGAATACTTTCTAGAACATTTCTCAGTTGGCCTCTGTTCTAGATGTGTTCCCTATCAGGCTGTAGTTCCCATCTGTGGTGCTTTGTTTTTATTTTTGACCACGCCATGTGGCTTGCGGGATCTTAGTTCCCCGACCAGGGATTGAACCTGTGCCCCCTGCAGTGGAAGCAGGAAGCCCTAACCACTAGACCGCCAGAGAAGTCCCCCGTCTGTGATGGTTAATTTGATGTGTCCGCTTGACTGGGCTAAGGGATGCCCAGATGGCTGGTAACACATGATTTCTGGGTGTCTGTGAGGGGGTCTCCAGAAGAGATGAGCATTTGAATGGGTAGCTTGAATGAAGAAGGTAGTTTTCGCCAGTGCTGGTGGGTATCACCCAATCCCCTGGGGCCCTGAATAGACCAAAAAAGGGGAGGAAGGACAAATTCTCTCTCTGCTTAAGCTAAGACATCTATCTTCTGCCTTTGGACCTCAGTGCTCCTGGTTGTCAGGCCTTTAGCCTCTGACAGGGATTCATGCCATTGGTCCCCAATCCTCAGGCCTTTGGACTTGGACTGGATTACACCCTTGGCTTTCCTGGGTCTCCAGTTTGCTGACAGTAGACTGTGGGACTTCTCGGACTCCATAACTACATGAGCCAATTCCTAGAGTAAATCTCCTCTTATATATGTACCTTTATATACATATCTCCTATTGGCTCTATCTCTCTGGAAACCCTGACAACACACCACCTCTGAGGTTTCTCTTGCTCCTGCCCCCCTCATAATTATCAATTTATTTAGGTTATTCCAGCTTGGTCCGTGGCATTCCCTCAGGACTTGTCTCGGATTCCATCCTCTTGGCCTCTGACGGGATCCTCCAACTCCAGTAGCACCCTCCAGGCTGCACTCCTTAGCCTATGTCTGTTTATTTACTTATTTAGGCCAAGCCGCGTGGCTTTCAGGATCTTGGTTCCCAGACCAGGGATTGAACCCAGGCCCTTGGCAGTGAAAATGCTGAGTCCTAACCACTGGACCACCAGGGAATTCCCTCCTAGGTCTGTTTAGTTGGCTCACGCTGGACACGGATGCTGGCTCTGGACCTGGCCAGGGCACTGGTGGTTTGTTTTATCTGGTTGGCTCACATGGGGCTCCTTGTTCTTCTGAGAGTTTCGTCTTCCTGGAATTCTGGAGGCCTGGATCTCCCACCTCTCACCCCCAACAGGTGTCCAGCATGACTGCTGCCAATCCTGGAGCAGTAAAACAATTCTTCAGCGCTATAAATTCCAGCGCTCACCTGCTGAAGGTCAGTGTGTTCAGAGATGTTTTTACAGCCCGTAAACAGAGCAGCCATTTACAGTGGAGCTCACTGGATCGTAAATTATTTCACCGATAGCACCAGCCCCTTATTCACAGAGAAATGGGGGGAAAATTCACATCTACTCTGCACGGTGAGAAAGTGCCGTTCCGGTTTTACCCATGGGTTTCCTATCATTCTGCTAATAAATTATTTGTTTTCTTTCCCTGGCCTGTTGTTTAACATTGGCATTTTGGCTTATAGGCCCAAACCATATTTGCCAGGTCATTTTCCCTTGCTGTAACTGCAGCCTTTGAGAGGTACTTGTTTGGCCCAAGTTGGCCGTGTGAAGGGTAGTTCCTAGACCTGAGGCTACATCAGTGACAAGTTGTGAACTTTGGAACTTCGGGGTATTCCAGGCACTGGTGGGGATGGCTTCTGTGCCCCATTCTGCTATGGGGTGACTTGTGGGAGCCGTGGTCAGTTCTACCATAGGTGAAGGCTGGGTGTTCCTGCCTCATGACTGTGCAGAAGAAAAGCCCCCATTCACCTGCCAGCATGTGTATTCTGCTGGGTGGCACCTTGTACTTTCTTCCTCTTGCCCTTCAAGCTGGGCCTAGACACTGGAAACTTCGGAGGAAGGACTGAAAAATTACAGATCAGGGATGTGGGTGTCTGACAGCTGCCAGGGAGTGGAAAGGCCACTGGATAAAATATCAACTAGACACGCATTTGAAACCTGAGTCTGCTATGCTCCAGCTGAGTTCACTTGGGCACGTTACATCCTCTCTGGGCCTCAGTTTCTTCATCTGTAAAATGGGCCCAGTAGGGTCTACCACAGGGGAGAGGTGACATGAGATGCCTGTGAAAGAGCCCAGTGTGTTGTAGGCAGAGAACTGAGCTGCTCAGGCCATGCTCAGTCTCTCAGCAAGCCCTTCAGGGCTACTCAGTAGTTCCTCTTCCTCTCCCCGTCGTTGAGAGCTGACAGACTGGAGAAGATAATGGACACTGCCCAGAGTCCCAGTGTGCGTGAGCCTGGTCTTGATGTGAGCCGCACCGGGACGCAGGAGGACTCACACAATGTGAACAGGTAGCTGGCCACTGCCCCACGGAGCTGTGCTTTGGAGGCAGAATCAGAGCCCATCACAAGCCTCCCCGCTGCTCTTCTGCTGTGAGAGCTCTTCCTGATTAAAGGGTTGCCCACGGTTTGGGTTGAATTGAGTTGGGGGTTGGGGGAGAATCATTCCGGGCAAAGAATGTCTCTTCCTGGGCAACCGATGTCTAACTGCCTCTAGACAGACAGCAGCTGGGTGAGAGGGATGCAGACCCACCGGGCTATCAAGAGAACAGCTGCTGGCCCTTCCGGCCGAATCAGCCTCCTAGCCCTTGTGGAAGGCGCCAGAGGCTTGTAAAATACCAGGATGTTTCTGTAGGCGTTTGCAGTAAAGGGCTTCCATCCAAGACTGGTTTGGGTCAGGGGATTTCTCACTTCCCCTTCTTCCTGAGCAAATGAATCAGATCCACTGGAGCTTCTTCTAGCTGGATCTCCGCGCACACACACAGAGAAGAGAGAAACACCCACCACTGCAGCTGTGATATCTCACTGACTCCCGACAGCAGCCCCTGCCCCTAGGCTGGAGTGGATGGATCCCAGATACAAAGGGGACTGAGGTCCAGGGAGACGAACTGACTTGTGGGAGGTCATGCCGTCGGATTTGAATCCAGGACTCTGGCCCCAAATCGCTGAACAGCTTGGCCACCTCAGGGGATAGGAGGGAAGTAGGCTGAAGCAGGGGGCTATGACAAAGGCAGTGGGGAGCTTCCCTGGTGGTGCAGTGGTTAAGAATCCGCCTGCCAATGCAGGGGTCATGGGTTCGAGCCCTGGTCTGGGAAGATCCCACATGCCACGGAGCAACTAAGCCCGTGCACCACAACTACTGAGCCTGTGCTCTAGAGACCGCGAGCCACAGCTACTGAGCCCACGTGCTGCAACTACTGAAGCCTGTGCGCCTAGGGCCCGTGCTCCGCAACAAGAGAAGCTACCGCAATGAGAAGCCCATGCAGCGCAACGAAGAGTAGCCCCCGGTCGCTGCAACTAGAGAAAGCCCGCGCGCAGCAGCGAAGACACAACACAGACAAAAATAAATAAATAAATAAATAAATAAATAAAATTTAAAAAGAAGGCAGTGGGTTAGTGAGGAGTCTGGGGAAGGGGAGGAAGAGGGAAATACATAAATGCATGCAGTTGTTGCCTCATTGAGGCACATGAAGTTTGCTCATGTGGTGCAAAATTGTGAAACTTGGCTTTGAAAGCTTTATATTCTGTAGGGCGCTGAGCTGTGAGGCCTGCATGGTGAGAATTCTCCCAGCACAGCCCGTTCCCTCCCAGTCTCTAATTAGAGATCTGTTTGTTGGATTATGCTTCACCACACAATTTGATCACATTTCTTGAAAATAAATTTTTCTTTAAATAAAATTTCTTTTATTTCTTTAAAAATTTTCTTTTAAATTGAAAAGCAATTTTTCTGATCCAACTACCTCTTACTGGTACTTCCATCAATGTAGACGCCATCCAGCAACAGGGCACAGGGGGCTTAAGTGAAGAGGATGCGTGTTTGGCAAGCACCACACTCTGCCCACGTCTCGGTGCCTCCTTCATTGGCCCTGGGAAGGGGTCATTGCCATCCCCCTTACTCAAACAGGAGGCAAGCACAGAGAGTTTACGATGCTTGACCAAGGTCAAACAGCTGGCAATGGTGAAGCCAGACTTGGGCTCAGCTTTGCTTTGGGACCCATCCCTTTCTACAGTCCTGGTCTGAGGGCTGCTTTCTCCGAAAATATGTTTACGTGTACTCTCTAATTCAATTGTCACAATAAATAGAAATTCAGTTGTGTGTGCTTAGTGATACCATCTTATAAAGGGTAAACCAAGACTCAAGGTTAAATGCCTTTACTGAGACCTCATGGCTATCTAGTGCAAGGTAGAGCCTGCACCTGAGTTTTCTAGACTCTAACTTCCAGTTCTTTTCATTTTACTGTATTTAAAGAACAGCACCCTCCTTCTTTCCGTCCCTCTGTCTATTCATCCGTCTATCCATCCATCCATCCATCCATCCAACCAATCATCTTTTCAGTGTCTACTTTTACCAGGTCTAGATATAGTACTACAGTGATGAAAACCCACCCTTTGCCTCCAGGAGCCCATGGTCTGAAAAAACCAGTGATCAATTACATGATAAAATGCGGAAATAAGTGTGGCAGTAGAAATGTGTAGCTGGAGGGAGATAATTCTGCCAGTTGGTTGGGGGAGGTGGTGATCCTCTGCCCCTGCCTGTTGAGTACCTTGTTTTGAAGAGTGTGTTCTGTGTGTGTTTTTCAAAATCTCCTAATTGAACAAGGCACCTGCCTCTGTGGCATTCTCGTGGGCAGCGGTTGAGCAGGAAGTCATCCTCCATGTGAATTAGGTTAATTTGGTGAAAATGAAATGAAAAGCTCTGTAATCTGGGGTGATGGGAAAGCCCAGGGAGCACAGAGCTGTACTTGCTGCAGAAGTTGCTAATTGAATCGTGACCTTGGGCTCAGGCTGGTTACATAAACCATCTTCAGGTGAGAACTAACCGTGGCTGGCCGGGCTGACGGGAGCTAGGCTGCCTCTTCTCATTAGGATCCTGAGTGCACTTCTGTAACTGCCCAGACATGTAGAGAGAGCTCCTTTTTGCAGTTCACACATCCTAGGAGCACCCTGGGTGGACTTCTATAAATTCCTGAAATTGGAAGTAAAATGTGTATATATATATAATGAATTTCTCAAAAACTCCCTGAACAAAATAATATAAAAAAACTAGAGGTGTGGCTTCTGGTTCCTACTCAAGCAGAATTTTGACTCAGTAGGTCTGGGGTGAGGTCTGGGACCCTGTTTTTTGGTTTGTATATGTGGTTGTAGATTTCCAGGTGATTCTAATGCTCAGTCTTGGGAACCATTGAACTAGAACTCTACTTCTCAAGCTTCAAGGAGCACATGAAGCTCCTGGGGATCTTGATAACATGCAGATTCTGATTCAGTAACACTGGGCTAGAGATTCTGCTTCTGTCACCAAGGTGATGCTGCCACTCATGCTGGGAGGTGGACCACACTTTGAGTAGTAAGGGTCTAAAGGCACCATTACTTGGGTCAGTCATGGGACATTGGTTAGATTCAAACCACATCCAATTCCTTTGCTTGGGAATTGAGGAGAATTACTCAAGCGACTTCCCTTTGACAAACATTATTAGATGGAAGTTAAAAGATTTCTTAGGTGTGTTGAGTACTTCAGAGCCAAAAAATTCCATTTCTAGTGGCAGTACGGAGAGTGGAAAGAATAAGTCGGGGGTTAGTTAGACTTAGGTATAAATCCTGGCTCTAATATTGATCATTCCTTTGTATCATTAGGGATGATAGCTATAAATAATGGAATGATTGACTAACAGTGGCTTAAATCAATAGGGGTTTATTTTTTATTTTATTTTATTTTTTTGCGGTACGCGGGCCTCTCACTGTTGTGGCCTCTCCCGTTGCGGAACACAGGCTCCGGACGCGCAGGCTCAGCGGCCATGGCTCACGGGCCCAGCCGCTCCGCGGCATGTGGGATCTTCCCGGACCGGGACACGAACCCGCGTCCCCTGCATCGGCAGGCGGACTCTCAACCACTGTGCCACCAGGGAAGCCCGGGGTTTATTTTTCATACATAACAGAGTCCTGCCATAGTGTTGGGATCATTGGGTCAGCAGCCAATCAAGGACCCGGGGACATTTTGTCTTTCTGCTCAGTGTCTCTAGCATGTCACTCTTGTGGGGCCAGAGAACACATTTCCCAGCATCCTGTCAGCATTTGGAGCAGGAAGAAGGGACCCTGTTTGCAATCGTGTTGCCTAGCCATCCCCAGCTGCAAGGAAGGTTGGAAAAGGATTATGAACATTTCCGACCTCTATTCTTGAGAGCAGCAAGCTGAGAGGAGAGATTTGAGAGACACTCTTGGGGCAGTTCACCGTAGTCGCTGCCACATCCTGCGATTCCGGGCAATTTACTGACTCTTTCTGGGCTTCCGTTTCCACGCTTGTACAACAGGAGAATTAAGTGTCATGTGTGGTTCCCACACCAGCGGCAATGGCATCACCTGGAAACTTGAGTCCCACCCCGGACCTACTGAATCAGAAACTCTGAGGGTGGAGATCAACTATCCGTGTTTTAACAGGCCCTCCAGGCATTTCTGACGCACACTCAAGTCTGAGTACCACTGCCTTAAAGATTTCTGGGAACACTAAGTAAGGTGATTATTTAAGGCATTTGACACACAGAGAGTGTTCGTAACCTGGAGCCTGGGAGTTCACATCTGAGACCCAAACAGACTGTGATGGAGTCCATTTCTTGGAATGCTGACTTGGAATCAGAAGTTTAGGAAACACCCAAGAAGGAATTTTCAAGGTTTGTCCTGACGGGTGATAGCAATCCTCTAAATCCCTGGGATCCTTTTGAGAATCTGTTGACTAAGGGCCCTAAGGGAAGGCTACTGAGCTGAAGAAAGTTGGAGTCAGCTATTCCTATATTTTTCCAAAAACTTACAGCTTTGTTGAGAGAAAATTCACACACTGTAAGATTCGCCTTTTATAAGTGCACAATTCAGAGACTTTCAGTATGTCCACTGAGTTGTGCAACATCCCTGCTATCAAATTTCAGAACATTTTTTATCACCCCCCAAAGAAAGCTCAGACGCGTTAGCAATCTCTCCCCATCCTCTCCTCCCTGCAACCGCTAATCTACTTCCTGTTTCTAAGGATTTCCTTTATCTGTCTGTCTGTCTGTCTACCTACCTCTCTATCATGTATTTATTTATTTATTTTTGCTGACTTGTTTACTGGAAGGAATTCCAAGATTAATGTTGACAGCATTGAAGAAACTATCAAAATTCTGGGACTGAAGTCCAGCATGAGTTCATCCTGCGGTGTGACTGCCAACGAAAAGAGCAACAATGATGATATTGTTTATTGTTGACGAATGTGATTCCATTGTTCTCCTGGGAATCAGAACACTGGGGTAAATTACTGCATGTCTATGGCCTTTGGCCTCATCTGTAAGGTGGAGGAGCTGAACTTCCTGGGATGATCTTTGAGGACCTCTGGTTCTGAGAGTTGACCTTGCTGTTCTGAGCTGGTTGGAGCCAACCCCAAGTTCTGCCCACAGCTCTGGGTCCCACACTGTGAGTGGGGCCAATTGGCGGAAGTCCATTGACAGGGAAGTAGGCTGGGGAGGGCCCTGACGCCTTGGCAGAGGAAACTGGGGTGTTGCTTCGGAGGAAGGATGGAGCTGGAGGTATAAGAGCCCTGCTTTGAAATCTCTATCCTGGGAAGAGGAAGCAGATAGATTCTATGGGGATCAAGGGGCAGAAGGATGACTAATGGAAAAAGCTGTAGATCAACACAAAGGAAACTACACTAGTCAGAGGTATCAAATATGGAATGGATTATTTTGACAGGTAGTGAGTGCCCCGTCACTGGAGGTGTGCTCTTGGAATGGTATTCAAGCATCCAATGGGGGTTGGACTGGGTTTTTGCCAAAATGTGATGCTGCAAACCTGTGAAAGTCTGAGATCGACGTGAACTAAATGTGTATACAAAATCCTTACCTCTTTCTTGCTTCCACGGACAACAGCCTACGGCAAACAGTGCAGGTTTTATTTGTGTCTGTTATGTATCTCCTCTCAAACTGCACTTGTGTTTCGCATATAGGGGAGTTCTCCAGGGGTGTGTGAAGAAAACAGTTCTCCTGTTGGCGTTCTTTCATCACTGAAGCAACCAGCATTTGGATTCAGAAACGGTCCCTATCTTAGTGTAATGGGAGAGAGGCGTGTAAACAGCATGTTGCGGTACAGGGGCCCGGGGGCTTCATGGTGGCACGTACGCAGCCGGATGGGGGCCTCAGAGGGGTGAGGGCTTCTCTGCTGGGGTAGCCAAGGATGTCCTCAAGTACAGAGCTTGAGCCGAGCCCTGAGAGAAACAAGGAGTCCCCCTTGAAGGCGAGGGCTGAGCCTTGAGGCTGGAGCGCCTGCTAGCAAATTCCCTACCAGTTCCCTTGGTACCCAGACCCAAGAAGGATGACGATGGCCGGATGTATCAGCACTGAGGCGGGCCAGGCCCTGCTTCAACACTGGCTTTGTTTCACATCATCGACTCTTCCCATCAACCCTCTGAGAAAGGTATTCTTCTTATTATTATCTCTGATTTACACAGATGGGAACTGAGCCATCAACTGGCCTAATAGTTTACATAGGGACAAACAGCGCTGGGCAGCAGGAGGGACCAGGGGACTCAGAAAGACCTCCCGGGGTGCTGCCAGTTGGACTGGCCTCGAGGGATGAGGAGGTGTTGGTCAGGGGTGGAGTCAACATTGGAAACGTACTGTGTGAAATGGAGGGGAGCCTGAAGCATCGGAGATGCTCGGCTTTTCCGTGTGGCCTGGCCCTGGCCCTGTGCAGGTGGGTGGGAGGTGGCTGCTCAGGAAGATAGGCCATTCCTTGAAGGACTTGTGTGTCCTGCTCTAAGCAGCCTGACTCTGACTTCTAAGACAGGCACTGGGGACTTGCTCAGGTGAGTTTGAGAAATCTCTCTCCAGGAGGCTGTTGCAAAATGGAATTTCCCTCCACCATCCTAACCCCTGCTTCCCCCAGGGTCTGATTCCCCCTCTTGACCTTCTCTTAACAAGTCTGTGGTTGTGACTCTAGCGGCGTTCAGGAGTCACCGAGGGGCCCATCTTACCTGCTCTGGCCCTAAGAAACTTCCCAGGAAAAACCTTTTTTTTTTGG
This sequence comes from Delphinapterus leucas, assembly GCF_059928025.1. Taxonomy (NCBI): domain Eukaryota; kingdom Metazoa; phylum Chordata; class Mammalia; order Artiodactyla; family Monodontidae; genus Delphinapterus; species Delphinapterus leucas. The sequence continues at coordinate 99,614,034 of NC_143134.1, forward strand.
CCACACCCTGTGGCATGCGGGATCTTAGTTCCCCAACCAGGGATCGAACCCCCGCCCCCTGCAGTGGAAGCGCGGAATCTCAACCAGGAAAGACCCTTTAAATCTGGTCCCCAGTTGCTACGAGGTACATCTCCTTCCAGCAGGGCGGCCCTGTACTTGTGGCTGCAAAACTCGACTCCGACTGACAGCTTTCCCCACCACACACAACATCAAGACCAGGCTATACAGGGGAGTGGTCTTCCTTTGGAGCCCAACAAAAAGTGTGATGATTTAGGGTCCCCGGGACTCTTCATGAAAAGCTGGGCTGTTAGGGAATCCACTCCCAGCACTCACTGTGTCGCTCTTTCACACTGGCAGGTGGATGGTGGAACAGACAGAGTTAAGGCTTTGGTACCCAGGGGATCAGAATTTGGATGTGGGTTAGCCCTGTCCAGCCGTGTGACTCTGGACGAGAAAATGGGATAAAAATACCCGTTTGTGAGGTTAAAGATCGGAGAAAGTATAGACAGCTGGGAGGTGTTTGGGCACCGGGTTTTTTATTCTTTGTATTGAATTATTATTCATAGCAGAGCCCCTGACAGGGTATCTTGAAGAAGCACCCCTTCTTGAGGCCCCAGAGTATGAGTAGAGTTTATGATGGTTCCCCGGCAGTGGGATCCGCCCAGTGTCTCCTGCAGACAAATGTTTGGACTGAACTTCACCCTCTGCACAATGAGGAACATGTTTTAAAGGCCTCACTTGTCAAAAAAGACTTATAAAATGGACTTAACGAGATTTCTGGATAGAGTGGGAGTCCTAGGATTGGCTGGTTTGGTGAGCGGGGCAGGAATGCAGCCTCCACCATGCCCCACTCCACGCCTGTCGCCTCCCGGCCAGGTCACGTGCCCCCTGCCCACCCGTCCTTTTACTTCCCAGTAAAATGTTTACCTGGTGTTGCTCCGAGATGATTGACTGTTAAATGCCCTGCAGATATAAAACTACGCTGTGAAGTTACATTGGGAAAAGTCCAGAAAATCCTCTAGTTGAATGTGATAGGTGGCTTCTTCGGACAGAGGCCAAGCAGCAGAATCATTCTAGGCCGGCCCCTTCACTTTCTAAATGGGGAGACTGAGGCCCAGAGGGGAAGGAGCTTGAACACTATGCATGTTTTACAAGAATAATTTTAAAAAAGACTAAAAAAATGAATAGATAAAGCATAGGATACAGCATGATGCTGGGTGGGAGCTTTTAGACTCCTTCCCTCCCCCTCCCTGCCCCCTCCTGATCCTTCATTGTTTTTCCACAGAGAGCAGTTTATCCTCCTGGTACCAAATGAGGTGGGTAGCATATTGTTTCCATTTTATAGAAACATTAAATAAATCCGCCAAGGTCACACAGGTTAGTTGGCTGTGTGGCGGCTGAACCAAGATTCCATCTCAGGCGTGCCTGATGACAGGGTTTTCTCTTCATCACCGTCCCATTTTACAAATGAGCACATTGAGGCTTAGCGGGTGGAAGGCCTTACCTCTTGAGGTGGCAGCTGATCCGGGACTCAGATTCACCATGACCGCGTAGGAAACCGCCGGTCTTTTCCCAGCACTACTGACCCCTGCCTACCAGTGGGCAGCTCCTAAAAATTCAAGTCTGTTTGTTAAGCCAGTGCCCCCTTTCATTGTTAGAAATATTTGGACTTCAAAAATGAGGGAGTGTGAGGGCATGTGTGGCTTCTTTGGGACAGAGATGGTGAGGATGGATGTTTTCACGTTCGATGGGCAGCCCCAGGCTGGATTCCTGATTCCCTTCTGTGTCTATTTGCTCCTTGGCCCTTTTCCTGGTACATAGTAGGTGCTCAATAAATAGTCCCTGAATAAATGAAGGAATGAATTAATGAATGAACTGTGTTCTGTGTTGCTTGGTATGAACATGTTAGTTCTTCATTTGGCCATTGGCTCCTGGGTCTCAGGGATGGGGCCTCTCCCTCCCTCCGCCTGCAGGGCCTGGCACGGTGCCCCAGCTGGAGAAGGCATTCCCTGGTACACGCTGAACAAGTGCGTTTTAGGCTGCTAGTGCTGAATCACCCAGCCGGTCTTGGTCTGTGTAGGAATTTGGGCCCCGCTTTTGGAAATGTTCTCATCTGGGTGCATTTATAAACGTGCTCCCGTACTTTTAATCTTGCAACCACCTGACTCTGCAGCAGAGCCATTGTTAGCTGGGAAGGGCGTCCTGCAAGGCCTATGACCTCACCGAAGGAGAACAGGGAGCAAGGGAGGGGCTGGTGGTGTGGGAGACACTTCAGTGCCAGGGCCGATGGGTCCTCAGCCAGGAGGAAAAGGAGACCGCCGCCTGCAGAGTTGTGTTTACCCCTCAAGAGCTCACTAGCTGTGAGGACACAGGGTCCTCGACCCCCTGAATGTGATTTTCTTGGTTAGTCAGAATTGGATTCAGTTGGAGGGATTGGAAACTTCACCCTTCCCCCACACCCTCAGCATGTGACATAGTGTCAGGGGCTCAGGCTCCTTGTCTTGTTGCTGTTCTCAAGATTACCTCCTGGTCTAAGATGCCAGCTGGAGCGCCAGCCATTATATCTGCATTCCAGAAAGCAGGAAGGAAGAAAGACAGAGATTAGGACGAGCGCTCTTGAAGCACACTTCCTGGAAGTTGCAGAAACCTTTTCCAGTTATTAATATATCCCACTGATCAGAACTTAGTTGGCCAAATATAGCAGCCAGAGAGGCTGTAATTTATTCTAGGTGGCCATGTACTCAGCTAGTATCAAGGGGTTCTGCTATCAAGAGAGGAGGGGGAAGCCGATATTGGAGGGTAACTAGAGTCAGAACCACAGACGTGAGCTTCCCTTCCCACTGTTCCACCCTTCCCAACCTCTGGGCCAGAGGGGTAGGTATTATTGCCAGTTGAGTTCCTTAAGGAACCAGAGGCTCAGAGAAATGAATGGCTTGCCCGGGTCACAGAGTTGGATGTTGGAGGAGCTGGGATTTGAATCCAGACCTGTGTGGAGTATAAAACTTGTGTTGCTCCCTTGTCATGCTTTTTTTTTTTTTTAAATAAATTTATTTATTTGTTTGTTTTTTAAATTTTGGCTGTGTTGTGTTGGGTCTTCGTTGCTGCGCGTTGGGCTTTCTCTCGTTGCGGCGAGCAGGGGCTACTCTTCGTTGCAGTGCGCGGGCTTCTCATTGTCATGGCTTCCCTTGTTGCGGAGCACGGGCTCTAGGCATGCGGGCGTCAGTAGTTGTGGCATTTGGGCTCAGTAGCTGTGGCACGTGGGCTCAGTAGTCGTGGCTTGAGGGCTCTAGAGCGCAGGCTCAGTAGTTGGGGCGCACGGGCTTAGTTGCTCAGCGGCATGTGGGATCTTCCCGGGCCAGGGCTCGAACCCGTGTCCCCTGCATTGGCAGGCGGACTCTCAACCACTGCGCCACCAGGGAAGCCCCTTGTCATGCTTTTTGATTGAGGTGATGTTTTCCCATGAGCAGGAAGGACTACTCTGCCTGTGTTTGAGCTACATCAGCACCCAGAGAACATAGGAAAATGGCCATGACTCATTGCCTTTAGCCATGATTCACTTGTGTGCCCACTGTGTGCTGTTCATCCGTCTCCAACCTGGAGATCTGGTAGCTACCTGACACCTGTTCTCTTCCTCTTCTCTGTATGTCCTGCCTTCCTGCAGGGCCCAGCACACGGCGGGTGCCCCGTCAATTTTTGTTGCGTGAAATGGATAAGCCTTGCCTTGGGAAAACCACCTTCATGATCATGGTATCTTCCCTGCCAGGTAAGTATTGTAAATCAACTATAATGCAAAAATTTTGTTGTTGTTGTTGAGTGGATGAATGAATGAATGAAGCTACATCATAGGACATTTTGTTACCCTGGGCTTTCTCAGGACTCTCATCCCTGTGTCCCAAAGGGCCAGCTCATTCTGCGTTCCTCAGGCACACAAAGGCTTCAGAAACCTACTCCCTCCTGTGCTGTTCAGAATTTCCCCCAGCCCAGCTGTGCCAGGTGTGCTGCGAGACCGCCGGCCGGGGTCCAAGAGGGGAAAGATAGGTGCTAATATTTTGGAGAGCTACTGTGAAGCCAGCATTCTGCTAAGTGCTTCACGTAATTACTCCGATTCTACTTAACCCTCAGAACAACCTTTTGTAGGAGGTGGTATTCCCACTTGACAGGTGAGGAGACTGAGATCGATAGTGGGGCTGTGATTTTCCACAAGTCACACAGCTTATAAGTGGTGGAGCTGGGAAGCTGACTCTGGCTTTTATCTGAGCATTACTCATGTAATTCATTTCTTCACTTTTTAATTCCTTACTGATTGACAAGTCAGTCACTGAAACGGGTGCTTAGCAGTACCCCTGGCAGCAAAGACCCAGGAACTAGATAAATGACAGTTAGAAACCCTGCTTTGCTCTGGTCACATATTACCAGGCACCCCCGTCTGTGGCCCCCTCCAATGGCCACCTTTCCTTTTTTCAAAACTTTCCCACTAGCCAAGGGCTACGTGAAGGGGAGGCGGCCTGGCCGAGGGGCCTGTGTGAGGCTACACCGCAAGCCAGCCGGGCTGGGAAGGGAGGAGGCTGGATCTCAGGGGTCTCCAGCTCTTGGGGGTCAGAACCTCCCAGCACACTTCAGCCCACACGTCCGGGGCAGCCGTCAAGTCTCAGGGCAGCCCTGAATGGTTGCCAAGGGCTTTTCCGTCATGTCTCTATTGCCTCTGACCCACACCAGTCCCAGAAGGGCGGCTCAGAGTGAGGACTGATTTTACAGCCCAGGGAGAGGAGGTCCTGCCAGTTTAAAGGGAGGATCTGGGTGCAGAAAGCCAGCGCACGTCAGATGGAGGTTTCATGTCACATCCAGGCCCTGCTTAGCTCATGTGTTCACACATTTTCAGGAAGTCCTTCGGACCAGACCCTTTTCTACCCATGTGCCCGCCTCCTTGCCCTCTGGACTCTGGCATGCTGGCTTTCCTGGTGCTCCTGGAGCCTACCACACTTGTTCAGGCCCTAGGGCCTCTGCTGGGCGCATCCCCCTGCCACAAGGCTCTCCTTCCCTTTCTCAGTGTAACTGGCTCCGTGTCACTCAGATCTTAGCCCAATGGGCTTTATTTAAAGGCCTTCCCTGGGTACTCAGTATCAGAGCAACCTAGGCCTGCTCGACTTAGCATGTGCCTTTCTACTTATTTATTTATTTTTAGTGAAGTTTAGTTGATTTACGATGTGGTGTTAATTTCTGCTGTACAGCAAAGTGATTCAGTTATACATATATATATATATATATATATATATATATATATATTCTTTCTTATGTTCTTTTCTATTATGGTTTATCCCAGGATATCAAATATAGTTCCCTGTGCTCTACAGTAAGACCTTATTGTTTAGCATGTGCCTTTTTTTTTTTTTTTTTGCGGTACGCGGGCCTCTCACTGCTGTGGCCTCTCCCGTTGCGGAACACAGGCTCCGGACGCGCAGGCTCAGCGGCCACGGCTCACGGGCCCAGCCGCTCCGCGGCACGCGGGATCCTCCCGGACCGGGGCACGAACCCGCGTCCCCTGCATCGGCAGGCGGACTCTCAACCACTGCGCCACCAGGGAAGCCCAAGCATGTGCCTTTTTAATGTATTTTTTTTATTGTCTAACACCTCCACTCCCACCCCAGTATAATTTTATGAGAACAGTGACGTTTCATGAAGGCAGGAGGCTCAGACTAGGGGCTCAGGGCAGGGGCTGGCAAACTTGCTTTGTGAAGGGCTAGATAGTGAATGTTTTAGGCTTTGAGGGGCACCATAGTTTCTGCTGCACCCACTCAACTCTACCATTATCCTGTGAAAGGAGCTACAGACAATGTAAGCCAATGGGCCTGGCTGTGCTCCAGCAAGATTTTATTTATAAAAACGGGTGGTGGGCAAGATTTTGCTCCTAGGCTGTAGTTTGCAGAGCCCTGGTTCAGAACATGGATTGGTCTGAATCAGCAGAACCGAGCTTGAATCTTGCCCTATCCTGGGATCTCAAGCAAGGTCCTGCCTTTCTTGGTCCCTCAGTTTCCCTATCTCACCTGTGTGTCAGGGATAATGACCAAGCTTGTCTCATGGATACTTGTGAGATACTATTCGTGTCTGGCTTGTTTGTTGCTCAATGTCCTACCCCTCATGAGGTGCCTGCATGCAGCAGGGACTCAACACATGTGTATTTGTTAAACAAACGAATGGCTGAGTATCCAGCCAGGCCTTGTGCTGGGCTCTGGGGGCAGGGGAGGTTGATGAACGACAATCGGTGAGACTCTCTGCTGTCAGGGTGCTCAGAGTTTCAGGACTCTGGCAAAATGGTTTTTACAGCAGGGGTAGTAAATGCCCCATCCCAGGAGCAGGTGATATCATTGCGGGAGGGAGGGAGCGGTGGGGACAGTGGAAAACTGAAGTGTGCACGTCCCTCTAAATCGCAGCCACGGACCCTGGGTGCCCGAGCGGCAGGCCTTCTGATTAGTTCAAGAAGTTGGAAATTTGTACTTTGAGGTACATTCTCTCAAGTTTTACAAGGAACAACCAATCCAATAGAGCAAAGAGGAACTAAAACAACACCGAATGGGCCAAATGGACAAGTTGGTTGGGTTCCGCCATCTCCTTCTCACAAGCCCATGTTATGGATAAAGAACTGAGAGTCAGGGAGGCGACGTGGCTTGGCCCCAGGCACACAGCTAGCACGTGGGGTTTGAACCCACGTTCACTGGCTCCCAGACGCCATGTGTAGGTTCCGCGGCAATTACCTCAATTACAACTGAATGAGGAAGTAAGCGGGGGGCTTGGGAGATATGTTTTGGTGACTCAGAGCTCCAAAGCCCTTAGAATCTCCCCTTTACCCCATCCTAGCCCTGAGGATTGGCTGCAGGACAGGCCCCTGCAGCAGGCTGACTTCAACAGCCAACAAAAGCTGCTCCTTGACCCTCCGGGCGCCCCTTCGTGTTTGCAGCACAGCCTTCTCTGCTCATCCGTGTTTTCTACAGTGTGTGTCATGCCCTCAGCGGAGGAGCCCGGCTCTCCGGCTCTCTTTCGCCTGTCACCCCAGATGACCCATGAGAGGGAGGGTGAAGGGAGGCCTGAAAATATGACTTTCTCCCTCAGTGGTGTCTGGTGGTGAGGACACAGTCTTTGGAGGCTGACGGACCTGGCTCTGGCCCCAGTCACCAGCTGGGTGACCTTGGAGCCTTCCCTTCACGTCTCTGAGCCTCAGTTTTCTCATCTTTGAAGCAGGTGCAAGATTCCATTCGTTGTAGAATTGCGCTGAGGTACCGCGTGCGCTCTGGTGGCTCCTGGGCTGGGATGCCAAGGTCATGCGCAAGTGACTGGTACCTTTTTCTTCCTCCCCCACTCCTCCGCCGCCTGCCCTTTCCTGCTCCCGACCCCGGCTGGCCTCTTGCCTAGATGCCGAGAGAAGTTTGTGCAACCTGGGTGGATCTCGGCTCCTGCATCCCCTTTCCCCAGTGCCAGGGCTGCAAGGGAAGGGCTTGGGCATAAATTACGCCCATCTGTTCCCTTCCTGCTGAGAAAGGGGAGGAGGGGGAACACTTGGGCCTTGGTGAGTGTTGTACTTTCCATGTGCAGCTGTCAGGAACAATGGAAGGGAGGAATGTGGCCCAGTGAGCAGTCCGCCCCACCCTGCCCCCCTGCCCCTAACTGGGACCTCAGGAATGGAATTTTCTTAGGGTTGCACTTCTCGGAGAACAGAGACCCCTCCTCGTGCCAGCCCAGACTGTCCTCATGGTCACCCATGTGCGCCTTCGAATTCATCATTATTCATTCATAACGGCGTTCATTCCACAAATGTTTCCTGAGCACATACTCTGGGCAGCCAATGCTGTGGGCTAAGAATTGAGATGAGCATCTTGCCTTGGGAGAAGCAACAACATGGAAACTGGCCAGCTTTGAGTGCAGTGGTGGAGGTGTGCACAGCGGGCTGTACGAAAACAGAGGAGGGAAGGCCTCTTGGGGTCAGCCTTTGATACAGACAAAAGGAAAGCTCGCCGCAGACCAACGGGAGGGAGGCCTTGGCAGAGCAGGTGCAGCAGGAGGGGCGGCGGGAGGTGGACTGTGGGGCGTGGTGACAGCCCTTCTCTTTCCTCTTTCAATTCTTCCACTCTGCTGCATCCTCCCCATCAGTGTTTAGCCACGGTCAGGTCTCTCACCTTAGAGCAAACTCTCCATCCACCTCCTGTCTCTCTCTAGCTCCTGCCCCATCAATTTCCTTCCCAGCCAAATTCCCCACATCAATTTTCTCTGCTATGCCTGCCACCTCCATTTCCTTTCCTCCCACTCACTCCTCAATCTACCTCTACCCTCACTGCTTCACTCAGACACTTCTGAGAAGGACGTCATGACCACAGCGTTCCTGAGTCAGTAGGCATTTCCTGGCCATTTTACTTGATTTTTCCAGCACCGCTGGACATGATGGACCACTCTGTCCTTCTAGACTCATGCGCTTCTCAGGCTTTGAGACATCACAGACTCTTGGTTTTCCTCCTATAACCATGGCTGCTCTTCCTCAGCCTCCTTTGTTGGATTTTGCTTTTGCCTACCAGATCTTTTTTTTTTTTTTTTTTTGCGGTACGTGGGCCTCTCACTGTTCTGGCCTCTCCCGTTGTGGAGCACAGGCTCCAGACGCGCAGGCTCAGCGGCCATGGCTCACGGGCACAGCCGCTCCGCGGCATGTGGGATCTTCCCGGACCAGGGCACGAACCCGTGTCCCCTGCATCGGCAGGCGGACTCTCAACCACTGCGCCACCAGGGAAGCCCCCTACCAGATCTTTAAACACTAGAATTCCTCAAGGCTGGGGGGTAAGTCCTCCTGTGAGCTGTCTTTTAATTTTCTCCTTAGGTGCCTAATCCACTCCCATAATTCAATGACTATTTCTATGCTGATAGCTCCCAAATCTACATCTTTCTTTAGCTTCAGACCATAGAACCAAGAACCTAGCTACTGACATCTCCACTTGAATACTGACTTAACTTCCCAAACTCAACAGCTGAATTTGTCACCCTCCCTCCCATCCCGGTCCCTTCTAAGTTGTGACTCCATCGCACACGGGCAGTGCAGGTCAGAGACCTGGGAGCCAACCTCGGTCACTCCTCTCCATCATCCCCCCACATCTTAGCTCTGTAAGTTCTGCATCCTGGGAAACCCCTCAGTCCTGGGTACACTGGGATGGTTGGTCACTCTTCTAAAATCCAAAGGCTAAATATAAAGCATCTTCCATGGCTGAAAAAAGCTCTGCTTAATCTGACCTTTGACCAGCATCCTCTTGCCCCCATCTCTCCTTGCTCTTGGGATTCCAGACTGCACTCCTTCACCACCCAGGACATTGTGCCTCTTCCATTGTTCCCTGGGTCTAGACCAGTCCTCTCCTTTGCTTAATTCCCTTTTACCCTTCAAACATCAGATTAAACGTCCCATGCTTTGCTGAGGGAAGCCATTCTTGATACACCCCCCCCCACACACCAAGAACAGATTGGGCTGCTCCCCGTTTACATTCTCCCAGTACCGTTCTCTCAGCTCTTTCCCAGTAGTGATTGCATGATTAGTCAGCATCGTCTTCTCATCGAGAATGTAAGGTGAACATCAGTGGGGTCCGTGTTGACCTTGTTTACTCCTGGAGGCCCTGGCCCCTAGCACTGTGTGTGGTTAGCGGGCTATTAGCACATCGCCTGAGTGCCTCTGTACTCATGCACAGGGGCCTACCCATGGAGCTTTGGCTGAGGGGCGACATAGGCAGATGTGGGCTGGAGAGGGAGTATTTTGGTAGCTCTGTGGAGGATGGGTTGGAGAATGTACGCCCCTTTAGGGAGACTAGTTAAGGCATTACAGACGGCAGGAGCTTGGGCATCAGCCAGTGGGTTGGACCTTGGGGGCTCTAGCCTTATGAGGTCAACTCTTCACGGCTTGGAGACCAACTGCGTATGTGAGTGGTAAAGCTGGATGAGTTGAAGGTGTCTCTCAGGGTTTGGGCTTGGGGCTTGGGTGTCTGGGTGAAGGTCACTTGGTGAGTCACAGTAAATTCTGTGTGACCATATGGTAAACACTGGGAATCAGTGTGGTTGTTGCGATTCCTTGACTGTCTGGTCCCCATACTTTTGTTAAAATTACGTTTCCTCGCACCCTCCTTGGATTCATTTTATCCCCCCTGTCCCCACCCCGCTCTGCCCCCCTTCCAGGCTCCTAGCAGAAAAGAGTGGGACTCGTGGTGAGGCAAGTGGACCGAAGGCTGGGCCGGCAGGTAGGATGTCTGGGTTCCTTTCTCAGGCCGGTGCCTCCCCAGCTCTGGGAACTTGGGCAAGTTCCTGGCCCTCTCTGGGGTCCCCACCCTCACCTCTACAGGGGGGTCAAATTAATTCAGTGGCTCTCAACCCGGGCTACATGTGAGAATTCTCAGGAGAGCTTTACAAAATACAAATCACCACCCCCTAGAGATTCAGATTTAATTGGACTAGGGTGCAATCCACACACTGGCATTTTTTTTTTTTTCCCCCACACATTGGCATAGTTTGAAAAAAGTTCTCCAGGTAATTCTCAAATGCAGCCAGATTGAGAATGACTGGATCAGATGATCTTGGAACCTTTTCCACTGGGGCCGTCTAACCTCTTTGGACTCTCAGGGTCCCCGTGGTGGACCTGCGGACGTCACCTGCACCTCGCGGTCCTGGCCTTGAACTTGGGCTCTGGGGTAGCAGCAGAGGCAGTTTTCAGCTGAGGCTGGGAAGCAGAAAGGCAAAGTCTGGAGAGAGGGGGTGGGGCGGAGTTCAGTGAGGAGGAGCAGGTTGAAGCTATTCACATCTGATCAGTTTGCTGTCGTTCTTCTGGAGGCCACAGCTTAGGAGGCTGCTTCATAAACGTCTGGTCGGGGTCCAATCCAGAGCCGCCAAATGGGTGTTGCTATGGTTTCTGAGGAGGTTGTTTCCCACACAAGTTACTGCTTCCCACCCCAAACTGTGAAAGACCAGCGTCTTCCCTGCGCTCCTTAACTCTGTCCCTTCCCAGATGAGCCTGTGGTGGGAGAACATCACGTGTTGGCCCCAGCGGGACTGGCCTCGGTGGCATTAGCTGCGTCAGCCCCTGAAAGCAGCCCCACGCATCCCCGCTCTGCTCTCTGCCTGGTGGTCCCATTGCTCAGCGATGTCATCTCTGTGCCCCAGGTTTCAGGGTCCCTGTGTGTGGCCCTATTGCCCTTGACCCAGGGAGTGGAGTAGTGGTGAGGCTGGGGCTGGCAGGCAGTGTGTGTGCGTGTGTGTGTGTGTCTGTGTGTGTGTGTGTCCACTTGAATGTGTGGCTTCTTGGGCTGAACATGTGTAGGTGAACAAGTGAATGTTTATGTGTAGTGTGTGTGTGTACTGTGTGTGTGTCGGTGCTTGAGTGTACTTGTCAGTGGGTGTATACTGAGTGTGACCGTGTGTGTGTGTGTGTGTGAATGGCCAGAACTGGGAGTAAGCACCAGACAATGCTGCTGAATCTTCAAAAATTGTATTATGACACATTTAAGGCAAATGAACACTTATAAAGTCCAACGTAATAAAAACACCCATATAGGGCTTCCCTGGTGGCGCAGTGGTTGAGAGTCCGCCTGCCGATGCAGGGGACGCAGGTTCGTGCCCCGGTCCGGCAGGATCCCACATGCCACGGAGCAGCTGGGCCCGTGAGCCATGGCCGCTGAGCCTGCGTGTCCGGAGCCCTCTCCGCAACGCGAGAGGCCACAACAGTGAGAGGCCCGCGTACCGCAAAAAAAACAACCCATATAAATACCACCTTGCGTAAGAGGTAAAACTTGACCAAACACAGCTGAAGTTTTGTATGCACTCTTTCCTGATTGTATCTGCTCCATCCCCCAGAGTTAACCCTGTAGTGGATTTGGGGCTTATCCTTTGCATCATGATACTCATCCCCTGTTTGTTTCAATAGATAGGCTTCTTCGACTCTTGACTCTTTCTATAAAACATAATTAATTAAGTGTGAGTATGTGTGTGAGTGTGTGAGCACATGTGTTGGGTTGGGTGTTATAAGGAAAGGATGTGAAGTGGTGGGTAAGACTGGAGAAACCTTGTAAAGCAGAAGTGCTTTTAAAATGCCCTCGGGTATCTAGGTGTGTGGCTGGAAGCAAGGCTCCTAAACTCTCTGAGCTTGTTTCCCATTTAGAAAATGAGATGAGGATGAAATGATACAAAATGTGCCAAAAGAAATGGCACATGGTTGGAACTCAATCATCTTTAATTAAAAAAAAATTAACTATTAAAGAGGAGGCAAGAAGGCCAGCCAACCTTGCAGAAGGAAAAAACCAAACAAATAATCAGATATACATTATTTGGGGGTGGCAGTGGAGGTATGCTGGCTTAGGTGGGTCCTCCCTCCCTCCCTCCCTCCTTTTCCCTTTTGAGTTCCTCTTGGAAATTCAAACAGGGGCAGTTTTTGCCCCAACAAAAGACTTCGGTTGAAGGTTCCCTGCTTGCTCACTGCTAAATAAAACTGCATGTAAAGAGGATCATGTGAGATGTGGTTGATTTTGAATATATAACCAAGGTAAGTGAGCACGCCAAACACATCCTGGCTGTCAGGCAATACCTGAGCTAAAATAAAACAACTTGAAAATGGAGGCCAAGGTTCAGGCTGCAGATCCTATAAAGGAATAGGAGGCCTTGACTGGTGTGTTCATCCACTCACTCACTTACCCAGCTACATCCTGGGTTTACAGAGGTGAAAGAGATCCTTCTAGTAAGAGAGAAGGACAAGGAAACAGGTAAAGACAGAACATTTGCTTGTGTCATTGGAAATATGCAGCATGGATGGAAATGGCCACCACTCCACTGATTCTGTTCTGTGTGTCTCTGCTAGTCACCATGTGCCTCAGACTGCACTAGACACCACAGTGAACCAGAGACATGAGATGCCAACTAGGTGGTATAAGGACAGGATAAACGTGAATTAATGGCTGATGGGGGAGGGGCAGAAAGACGCTGCCACTATCGAGCACATATTTTGTACCAGGCACTGTGGGCGACGCTGGGCCTAAATTAATCCTTATGACAACTGCTGAGTAAATAATATCCCGTTTAACAAGTGAGCAAACTGAGTCTTAGAGAGGTTAAGATATTTGCTTCGTAAATCTCAGAGCAGAGAGTCAAACGCAGGTCTTCCTGACTTTCCAGCCTAGCACTGCTTTTTGAAAATAATTCTGTGGCAAGAACTAGAATATGACTAGTCTAAGGTAGTTTCCAGTGAATAAGAAAGCAAGAATCCGATACTGGCGTGAGTAGTGAGAAAATCCAATGTAAGATAGAATATTTTGGTTAGCGTTTGTCTAAGAAAGCTTTGGAAAGCAAGCTGTAGATTTGGCTTCGAAGGAGTGGTCCTTTCGCTCCAGGAACCTCAGCTTGTTTTCTGAGGCTATGGTTCAAATCATATACTCCTGGTACGATGTTGAGAGAAGATTCTCGAGACAAAAAAAAAGCGGGGATTGGGGGGAGAATAATATCATCTGTCATGGCAGAGGAGCTGAAATCCAAGTTTTATAATCCCTTCCGAACAGCTCTGAGCTTTTATAATTTGCTAGAATCACAGAAAGACTTATGTAGCCCAAGTGGGAAAAAGTGTCTTGATTGCTAAGGCTGTAGAGAGTTTGTTTTCAATTACTTCTTAGTTTTGTTTTTTTTTTTTAATTAGAAAATAATTTCTTTTGAGCCTCAAATCATCTCCACAGTTTCCTTAGATGGGCTTAGACATGAGTTTCAAGTGTTCAAAGTTAAACTGGTTTGGAGTTTCCTGTGTCCTAAAAACGTCTTCAATTAAAAGCAAGACAAAAATGTATTTTTTTTTATGCTCATCAAACTAAAAAATGGCTGAAGGGATTTTATTCAAACTTTCCCCCAAAATTCACCTTTTGCCAAGACCCAGCATGGAAAATTTCAGCCCAAAAGGATCACTCTTTGGCAAGTTACCCGAGCTAATGAAAACAGAGGGGCATAAAGGGAGCCTGTGTGTAGCTCCAACTATAGTGGTCACTGGAGCCCACATTGTATGAGAAGAAGGACCTTATTCAATAACCCCCCTTTTAAGTCTTATCATCAATATGGATGAGACTTGGATTTGAAGTGGTCACCAAACAAAAAGCACTTACTTTATGAATACAATCTGGGCAATGACATTATTTCAAGTGGCTTTGCTCAATTAAGATTGACTTTGGAATAAACTTATTGAAAACAGAAAGGTAAGAATTGCTCCAAGGAGTGTAGATTCATTCATTCATTCATTCATTCATTCACTCATTTATTTCACAAATGTTTATTGAGTGCCTGCAACATGTGGCATTTTAATAGTGTTGGGAATACTAGGGTGGGAAAACAGAAGTGGTTCCTGCACTCATGGATTACTGGGGGGAGTGGGAGGAAACAGATCAAATTACAAACTGACAAATTCTGTGGTGCAACAGAGAGGGCTACTGAGATAGAGAAAATTAGGAGTGGTGGTGATGGGGGTCTGTATCTTTAGGAGACTAGTGGAGGTCTAATACATACTCATTCACCGTTTAGCAAACATTCAGTTGGCTACCATGCCCTGCACTTGTACTGGGAATACAGAGCTGAACCAGACCTTGATTCTGCCCTCCAGGTGCTCCCCAACCAGTGGGAGAGCAGGCCAGTGAGCAAGGAGATGTGACAGGTGCTTTAATGCAGTCATCAGCAGTGTCTACTGGGGGGATGGAGAGGGGAGCTGAGTAGTTGGGCTGACAGTGGCCAAAGAAGGCTTCTCTCAGGATGGACAGTTGAACAGACATTCGTGAGAGTTGAGGTTGGAAATACAGAGACAATGAGAAGCAAGACTGCCTTCACAGAACCTCTGGTCCCGCCTTGCTTGGACTCACCTGCCTGAGGGCGTGGAGCGTGTGGTGTTGCACCCATCAATCCAGTAGCAAGCGTGGAACTTGAGTCAGAGGGGCTGCTTAGTAAATGGTGGGTCCCTTTCTCTGACGTCTCATGGGCACCTCTTTGGATTTAGCTTAGTGGTTGAGGGCTTGGCTTCTGCGGTCAGACTGCTTGGGTTCGAATTCCAGCGCTAGTACTTCCTGTGTTACTTTGGGTAAGTTCTTTCTGTGCTACAGTTTCCCTATATGCCAGGCAGGGGTGATAACGATGCCTACTTCCTAGGTTTACTCTAAGGACTAAATATGGTCATGCTTCTACAGTTATCAAAGGTAAGAGCAACACATATCACCGCGATGTGTCTCTGAGAGCTGCTCCCTTTCCCACAACCCGCTCTTCACTCGGTCTAACAATTATGAGTTGAGTACTTTAAGTGCCAGGCATTGTGCTGGGGATTCAGCAATGACCATGCCAGACCCTGGTGTCTCCTGAAGTTCCCTAAATGAAATTTCTTTGCCTCTTCCACCCAGAAAATAGCTATTTGTTATTTCTGTAATGGCAAAAAAGAAAAATTAGGGGTGAGTATCACTGACCTTTCATCAGCCGGTTTGGCTAGGTAAAAAACTCTGCCAGAAAATTTGAAATATCTTTCTACTTTAGACATCAGAAGGCTGGGAGATTTCCCATTATTAATTAGAAATAAAAACTTCTTTGTGGCCCAGTGGCAAAACTGTGATCTCACAGGTCAGCGCAAAGCTCACCACCGCTGTTTTGCTTGGTATTAATTTTATTTAGGGAGTAGGAGAAACAGAAGGAAGGTGGTTTCCAGAATGATACATCAATGTGGTCATGTAAATGCAGTCGAAGGAGGAGACTGAGGTGCTGGGGAAGCGTTGCCCATGTGTGGACTTGGGCAATCATTTTATCTCCCGAGCCTCAGTTTCCTTTTATGTAAAATCAGGGTCATAAAACCTCCCATGAGGGACGGTTTGCAGTGCGGTGCCATACGGGTAAAGTACTCGTCCCCGTGCTTTGTGCTGTGGAGACGGGGGATGTGGACTCACCTAGGGGGCAGGGACACTTCCTCCTTTTCTATTTTCTGGGTCCCTGGACAGGTAGAGGTGAGGGCAGTGGTGAGGAGTTCTGAGGAAATCTGTAGAGGCCTTAGGTGGGTGTCTAGGTAGCAGGCTCCTGGGAAATCTGTGCTCTCCTCTGAAATCGCTGAACTTTGCAAGGATTTGCCCCACTTTCTTTGGAGAGCTGGTTCTTGTTTGTTTCCAGTCCTGCTTTGCAATAGGTAGTTCCAGCGTCTAAAGGGGCTGGAGACGGGGACCTGAGTGGAGAGTGTGTGGACCGTGGTGTGTATGACTGGCAGGCTTTTTTAGTGGCAGCTTGGGGTGTGCCTTCCGGCTCAGCGTCAGGCTCCGCGCCACCCTCCCTCTGCCACCGCATCCAGCTTCTTCCCATCTCCAGGAAGGCAGGACACAGAACCCAGGCCCGGCCCAGCGCGCTGAAGCCAGGCTGCCGGCGACCAGCCTTGCCGGCCTCTCCGGGGCCCCGCGGGGCTCGGCGGGCCTGGGCGGTGGGCCCGGGTGCCCGGCTGCCCGGGTCCCCAGGTCGCCGGCGCTGGCACTCGCGATAGCTCCCGTGCGCGCAAGAGCGCGCGGGCCTCCCCGCAGGCCCTGCGGCCGACCGGCCTCGGGAACTGACCAGGCCGCGTGTGAGCGCCGGGATTCCTGCTCCTGCCTTAAATATGCCGGTTATTTTTATCTCCCTACGTCAGGCGGCGAAGGCCGTCCCACCAGTGGCCGCGGCGGCTGCTACACAATGTTTCCCTTTAGTCGGGAGGGGAAATGGAGGGAGGCCAGACTTCCTGATCACATGGTGCTGAAGTCAATGAAAACAAATCAAGGGGGACCCTCCCTTTTTCTGCAATGCCTGACCCAGGTCCCCCCACCCGCTCCCCGCGCCCAGCCCCCTTGGGCTCCCCGCGTCGGAGAGCAGCAGAGGCTCCAGGCGGAGGGCCAGCGAGGCAGGAGAGAGAGCAAACATAAACACGAGATTGTTGCAGTAATTGGTGCTCTGAAAACACTGAGGAAATGAGAGGCTTGTACGAAACATCAGCCGACAAGAAACGGGGTGATGTCAGACAGCCTTCCAGGATTAGAAACCCTTAAAAGCTCCGAGCCCGCGGCCGCGGAGGAAAGTGCTCGTCTCTCCCGGGTAGGGAGCCGGGATAGCGCGACTTGGCGCTCGCCATCGGCTCTGTGCCTCTCTTTTCTTTCTTCCTTTCTTCCTTCCTTCCTTCCTTTCTTTTTCTTTCTTTCTTTCTTTCTTTTTCTTCTCTCTCTCTTTCCCTCTCTCCCCCTCTCTCTTTCTTTCTCTTCTGTTTCTCCTTTCCTCTTTTTTCACATTCTCTTTCTCTTTTATTTCCTTTCCCTTCTTTATTAAAAAGAAAAGGAGAGACTACATCAAATAGTTTCCATTTCTAAGACAACCTGCTACTTTTAGATCTTTTCCTGACTTTGAAACACCAAAGCGGACTCAACCCCCAGACAAACCCGAAGGAGACGAATGACATTTGGGCGTCTGATGTTGGAGTTAGCTCTTAACTTTCTCCTCCTCTCACTCCCCTTCCCTATCCCCCTTTTTTGGGTTAGAACCGCACGTTGCAATAATGCCCACACGTGTAGAAGGGCTGGAAATAAACAAGAGGCATTTATCAAGGACAAGCTGCAAGAAAATGGGATTATATCTTTGCAATAATCTGTCATTTTCAAAGGAGAATATGGACTTCGCAGTAACATGTCACCCACCTTCCAGCTGCTGCAGCCTTATTTACTTTTCCTGGTCTGAGATAATTAAGACTAAAAGGCCACAGAGAGTACACACTCACACACACACACACACACACACACACACTCACGCCTCGCCCCCCTCCCCACACCCTCAGCCCATAGGGCAGAGTAGCTAACACCAGTGAGCAGAGCCTTGTGTCACGTCCACCTGGAACCTGCCCAGTCTTTAAGTTGGTCTCATCTGTTCAATGACACAAAAGGTGCCGCCTGTTGGGGCCTTCTCTCCTCTCCTGGTGTTTGCCAGGATTAATGAGGTGATGTTTGGAAAGAGCTTGAGACCCTCCAACCAAAGGCACCCATGCCACCTTTTCAAAGAATGATTTGTGTCCAGCTTTACCCAAATAGGAACTAAAAGAGGGTTTTCTGTTTTCTCGTCTTTCGAGCAGATGAATTCAGCACCTGGATCCTCGCATTTCAGAAGCTTTAGAATCTGCCTTATTAATTGCTCTGTCACCCTCTCCTGTGAGGGCAGGCATTTTCCCCTCTCTTTCTGAGACCCAGTAAAAGGTCACATCTAGGTCAAGGGAGGAATTGGATGGGTTCCAAAGACTTGGGGTCCCCTCACTGCTGCTCATGGTGAGTACAATGTCCCTCAACCTGAACCCCTTCCCCACTAACTTATAAATCTTGGGGTGATTTAGCTCCCTAAAGTTTAAAGCTCCTAAATAATTTGAGCCAAGTATACTTTTTGGTCTAATCCAATATATCTATGCTTATACCACCCACCAAGAGGTGGATAACAGCCCTGTTTTCCAGTTCTCACGGGAACATTTTGCATCTTTGATGTTCTCCTCATGCACAGCCCAGTAGGAAGCCTCATCTCTTCCCTTCTCCTCCTGATGCCCCTGCGTCTCTAGCCCCTCAATTTCTCAACCTAGGGAGCTTGGGGTTTTCCTTGTCTATTCTTGCTCTCTCCCCATACCTATCAAGGTCAACGGATCCTGTTGTTTAGCCCCAGAAAATCTCAGGTTCTCTGATGCTCCTTCCCATGTCCTGGCATCAGAAACTCCTAAGGCAGACCACCTTTCTCTCAGTGATGCCTGGGAGTCTCACAGTTTGAGTTTAAATCTCCGATTTGCTACTTAGTAGCTTCACGACCTCAAGTAAGTTACTTTACTTCTATGAACCTCAGTTTTCTTATCTGTAAAATGGGAATAATGACAGACCCATCTCATAGGCTTGTTGTGAGGATTAAATCAGATAAGCATGTAAAGGACCTGGCCTAGTGCCTGCCACCAAGTAGACGCTCTGTAAACAGGAGCCCTTAGTTATTATGTTTGAGACTAGTTCTCTTACACTGCATCTTGCCACAGGATCACCTGGAGGGCTTGGTTAAACACAGATTCCCGGGTACCACCCCCATGGCTCCTGATTCAGCAGGTACAGCGTGGGGCCTGGGGATCTGTATTTCTTTTTCCTTTCTAAAAATTAAATTAAATATTACTTTTTTTTTCTTCCGGTTTTATTGATACAATTGACACACAGCACTATATAAGTTTAGGGTATACAGCGTGATGAGTGGTGGGATGTGCAATTCTGAGTGTCTCCTGGGGATACTGATAGTGTTGGCCTGTGGACAGCACTGTGGACAAAGTCAGATCTGCTGGGTCTCTGGCTCTGTTTGTCCAGACTCCTTGGCAAGGCCCACGTGGCCTCTTTTGCTCCTAGCCCAACTCACTTCCCTTGTTCACTCATCTGTTCAGTTGATACCCCGAAGCCCTTCATACCCCCATGCTATTAGAGCTGCCTCTCTGCTGGGAATGTCCTTTCCCTCCCTCCACTGCTGTATGAGCTTCTCACACCTGGAGGCCCAGATGCAAGGCTTCCTCTTCTCTGAAGCCTTTCCTGCTTTCCCCCCAGAGCCAGCCACCTCCCTCCTCCACTCAGATTCCACCGTGGTCTTCCCTGGACCTCAAGCCACGATCTGCGGACGTGCCTGTCTCCCCAACTGGTCACTGGGCTCCTCCAGGCAGGGTCAGGTCTTCTTTGTCGCTGTGACCCAATAGTATGCACAGCCCCCAACTCAAGGAGGGATTCAGTAACTGTTTGTTGAATGAATGAGAGAATGAATGAACCAGCAGCCTGCCCTCTGAGGAAATCAGACTATCTGATAGGACTGTGTGGTCCTATCTGGGGCTTCGGACATGCCCCCCAACCCCAGCCTGTAAGACTCCACCTCTGCCCTGATTTAAGGAGAGAATGCAGTTATTCATATAACTCTAAGCTCCCTTTCCCATTATATCACTGAATCATCCTGACATTTTTCTCCCTGCTTATGAGAGGGTGATTGAGGCTGGGGGAGAGGAAGTGACTAGTAGAGGTTATGTAGCCCATAAGAGGGAGAGCCAGGCTCAGGTCAACTTGGATACAAAGCTCTTCACAAATTCCACGCAACACACACGTGTACACATGTACGTGCACGCAGAGATCTAACGATTACCTCTTTTCGGAGGTTAATGCCCTCAGCCAGTTCTAGAAGGACCTTGCTGGCATGTCCCCTGATGGCAGTTGGAGTTGGTTTGGTTACTTGTGCAGGGCCCTCACTCTCCACCTCCCTCTCTGGGCTTGGAGCTTCCAGAGCATCTTCCTGGCCTCAGCTGCAATCCGGAAGGCCCAAAAAGGCAGCAGGAGGTCTGCTCCTAGGCCAGCTCTGGAGACTGAGGAAGGTGATCAAAGGGACCAACACAACCTGCCGAAAGATTTGGTGGCTGAACTCCATTTGAGTTGCAATCCGTGTGGAATAAACCCAGGGCTAAGATGGCCCTGGTGATATGATAGTGTTTGGGTGTTTTCCAGGTACCTGACACTGCATCAAGGACTCTGCGTATATAATACCCACAGTAACCCAGTAACATAGGTATTGCTATTTTCCCCATGTGTAGATGAGGAAACTGAGGCTCAGAGAAGTTAGATAACTTTCTCAAGGTCACACAGCTAAGCAGGGAAAGCTAAGGAGGAAATACACATCCTTACTTCCATCTTATTGATACGGGAAGCAATGGGACCCAGCCTTAGAAAGCAGAATAGATGAAGAGACTTGGACTCCATGGCTCAGCTTTATTCCATGTCCATTTATCATTTCAGACAAGCCTGATGGTACAGACGTGCTAGAACCCAGGATTCCTAGAATGGCTGGGATTGAAAGGCTGAGCCGTCATCTTATCCAAACCTACTTTGCCCACATGTGGCCAGGTTGAGGCACAGAGAGGGCTTGGTATGTGCCTAACATCACACAGCTTGTGAGTGAGCATCTGAACTGGGTCTACAACCCAGGCAGAGCTTCATTCTTCCTTTCCTCCTGCAAAAGTTTATTGGGGCACCTACATTTGGCCAGGCACTAGTGGTTTTGAGGTTATTTCCCACTTGAGTCCTTCGACCATGACAAGACTCTGAAACAAGAACTTCAACTCTGAAGTTATTCAAATATCAGTGGAAGGGTGAGGTGGGCAGGTGCTCTGGTGCAGCCGCCGGGATGGCTGTATTGTCTGCACTTAAGGTCTGGCGAGCAGCAAAGGCAGAAGTGGATTTTGACCTTTGGCAGGAATGGCATTCCTTGGGCAGCCATCTCCCTGCATTCTTGGCACCTCCAGACAACTCACAGCTGGGCATCATCCTCAAGGTCACCCTCTGCTCACACATTAGAGCTCAGGGAAATGTGATAGCTTCATTTGATCTGAGTTACCGGCTGAGTGGGCCTAGCAAGTGATGTAACCTCTCTGAGCCTCCATGTACCCATCTGTAAAATGGGGATAAATGAAGTACCTGCCATGAAATACCAACCAGGCTGTTGATATGAGTCAGATGGGTCTGTCTACATAAAGAGGGCTTCATGGAGCCACGATCACATACAGGTTGTTAACATGACTGTTACTGGCCTTGGGCCAGCTGGAAGCAGTCAGCTCAGGAGACCTGTTCCCAGGACAGGGAGTAGGGCAGGGTGGGGGTAGAGGCAGAGGAGAAAGGAAAGAGAAGAAGGGAAAGTGAAGATGGAAGCAGAGGTTGGGGTGATGCAGCTACAAGCCAGGGAACACCTGGAGCACCAGAAGCTGGAAGAGGCAAGGAAGGAGCTTCCCCCGGAGGCTTCAGAGGGAGTGCAGCCCTGCTAACACCTTGCTTTTGGACTTTTGGCCTCCAGAGCTGTGAGAGAGAGAGCATTTCTGTTGTTTTCAGCCCCCCAGTTTGTGCTCATTTGTTACCACTGCGGCCCTAGGACACTAATACAGCATTATCTTTAGCCCCATTTTACAAATGAGAAAACTGGATCAGAGAGGTTAAATGCCTTCTTCAAAGCTGCCCAGCTAACAAGGAACTCCCATTCAAGCTCAGGCTTATCAGACTTTAAAGACAGCACTCAGACCTCGTTCAAGTGAGAAGTGAGGGTGTTTGAGAAGTGCAGCCGTGTGTCTCCTAAGATGAGAAAACTAGACTTCCTAGGCTGAGGAAAGGTGAGAAGTGGTCCTTTCAGTTCCAAGGCTGATCTTTCAAGCCAGAGAATTCCCTAAGCGAAATGACTGCCACAAATCCCACACAGGTGGTGAAGGGAGACATTTAAGGGGAGTTTCAGTGGTTGGGTTTGCAGAGATGGTTCCAAGGCCCATGGTTTTGGGAGACACTGGTTGAGCAGCTCATCCATAAGGGGACCCAAGCAGCAACTCTGCTAGCCAGCCTGAGTGTGGAAAAACACAGATTTCTTTTATTTTTTTCCTCTTTCTTTCTTTTTTTAACACAAGCCGGGCTGGGAGGGGCCTCGATAAGGAAGGAAATGAATAGGAAATGGCTTTCGAAAATGAGATTTTTCAGAAAGCATGCATGTCATGTCATCATTCTTGATGCAAAGGCTTGGGCCCTGTGATTGGAAACAGGAAATCGGAGAAGTCAAAGGCAGCCAATGAGAGGATGATGTGGAAGCTTCCAGCGTTCGGGAGCCAGCTGTGGTGATCCGACTGGCAGCTGTGATTACAGAGCCAAGCCGCAGGGAGGCCAGTTGAGGGAACAGTGGATGTTGGCCTGGAGAAGAGCAGTTCCGGGCAGGACCTGAGAGTTTTCTCCACACACCTGAAGGGCTGTCATGAGGCAGGGGCAACAGGTGTGTTCTGAGGGGGCCCAGGGTGACGCCCTGACACTACTAGACTGGGTGTATCACAGGAGACAATAGAGCAAAAAGTTCAAGGCTCCAGATCCAAGGGTTCAAATGTCAATTTCACCTCTTGTTAACTTGGGCCAGTTATTTAAGCTTTCTGGGCCTCTGTTTCTTCGTCTGTAAAACGGGAGTCATAGTAATACCTTCCTCGTGGAGTCGTTGAGAGGATAAACTTTTGAAAAAATCAAGTTCTTGGACCAGGACCCAGCATATAGTAAGCACCCTGTAGATGTCAGGTGTTTTTCTCTCTTCTTGGAGACGTCACTGAAGGCTTCCTAGGGGACAGTGAGCTGGTGTTTAAAAGATGGGGGTTGGTATTTGATGCGGGGGGTCAGGTGGGCGAGGACACGGCAGGTAGAAGGGACAGCAAGCACAGAGGCGAGAAGAGACCCACGGGGTGTGTCTGTCCCACGCGGTGTTGAGTTATGTCAGGAAAGCAAGGAGAGACGGGGCTGGAGGGGCCGGCAGGGCCAGTGCGTGGAGGGCTGGGGAGTCTGAGCGTGGACATCATCCTGCAGGTCAGTGCTTCTCAAACTTGAGCGTGCGTCAGAGTCGCCTGGAGGGCTCCTTCAAACACACATGGCTGAGCCCCAGCCCCGGAGATGCTGATCCAGTGGGTCTGGGGTTGGCGCTGAGAATTTGCGATTCTGACAGGTTCCCAGGGACCGCACTTTGAGAACCGCTGCTGCCGCAGACAGTGGGGGCAGTCGAAGGATTGAGGGCGGTTCAAGATGAGGTTCAAAGGCAGGTTTCAGGGAAAAATGCACTCAGTCTTGTTGCTCTTGAGGCCACACTGGTAGCCACCTGAGACCACAGTGGGAGGTTGCTGGAAGCGAAGTACCAAGAGCTGACATCCTCTGTTCTCCAATGACAGCTGCAGCCTGGAGGTTGACAGAACCCGGGGAAGGAGAGTCGAGCAGGTTCCCTCGGAGGGCGTGTGCCCTGCTGGGTGCCGCTCCGGGCAGCCTCACACTTTTTCTTCCTTTATTAAGGGTAGCCCAGGGAAGGATGACCTATGTCCTGGGGATTCCCAGGAATAAGGAGGGCGAAGTCCAGCGAGCAAAGGAAAACCTCACAACTGTGGCTCCCTCCAAACCCGAGGCTGCCGCCCACCTGGGGCTCTGTCAGTCACTGCTGGGGCAGCACATGGTTTCCTGGAGTCACTGGAAGAAGGGAGGACAATTACCAAGGCCGCATCCCACCCCCCTCTCTGTCAGTGCTGGGGGAAAAACAATATTTAGTTAGTTAAACACCCGGCTACAGTTTCGTTTGAAAAGCTGGCTTCGATTAGGAGACTGCAGGGATTGATTTATGAGGACAGATGAGAAAAAGAACAAGCATAAATATGTAGAACTCACCCAAATGATGACTAAGGGGACACGAAATATACAAGAGCCCTTGCAAGTGGAGACGGAAATGACTTATTAAGGTACTTGGTCCCATCCTGAGTTCACGCAGCCACAGTTCCTGATGGCATTCTTTCAACATCTTTGTCTAGAGGGGTTTTAAATCAGGGGGTGCATGGGAGGTCGAGGTGCATACTTTTCCTAGGCGATTCTCATCGCGGAAAATGTTTTACCCTTATATATATATGTATATATATGAAATAAAAAAAGAATATATATGAAATACAATTTTCTTTGCTTCCTGGTGACAGGCGCGTGAAAGGATGTTCATTAGAGCATTGCTCGCTAATGGAAAAGTAGGAAAAGTCTACCGTGTCCATCAACGGGGAGACTGATCAGATAATCTATCACTCCTCCAGATTAGATGCGGTGGTTTATAAGGAATGTGGTGGCTCTGCCATGTGTGTGTGTGTGTGTGTGTGTGTGTGTGTGTGTGTGTGTGTCTCAGGTGCAAAATAGTAAGATTCAGGATATTGTGTAGAGTTGATTTCATGAATACAAAACCATACACACACAGCCGCATATTTCCCCTATGAACATATATGGATATAAACTCATGCACAAAGGCTGGGAAGGATGTACATCAAAATGAGCCTCCTAAAATAGAAAACTAATAAGGACCTACTGTGTAGCACAGGGAGCTCTACTCAGTCCTCTGTAATGACCTATGTGGGAAAGAATCTGAAAAAGGGTGGATATGTGTATATGTATAACTGATTCACTTTGCTGTACACCTGGAATTAACACAATACTGTAAATGAACTATAGTCCAATAAAAATTAATTTAAAAAATGAGCCTCCGGGGAGAGTGGCAGGACAGGGTAGATGTCGAGGGAGGTTTCTGCTTTGCATGTCCTGTTCGAATTGTTTGCGTTGAGAATGTATTGCTGTAGAACTTATAAAACTGAAACATCCTTAGAAACACAACCATATCCTCACTCTGGACTCTTGGACAAGAGTGATGAGAAGAGCAATCTTTCCTGCGGGCCCTCGGCCGCACCCTCCTGCTTTTTAGCCCCTTGGTATCCACCTCCTGTCTGGGCCCCTGTTGATGCCCACCTGCTCTACGAGCTCCGCCTCTATGGGCTGCTCCCCAAGACTGGACCTGGCCTTGACCTGACCCTCACCTGACAGCTACCTCTCTGGCTGGTGATGCCTCATCTCACTGAGGTCTCTGAGAGAGCCCCTGGGTTACAGTTCTCCCAGTAGACTGGCTCTTACTGCTTTGCGAGGCCCCGTTTCTCCTTGCCTTCCCTGCTTCCCCTCTTCTGCTGGGGGTGGGGAGGTAAGGGGTGAGGCAGTATGACCCACCGCACTCCACCGGGTCTCTGCATAGCACTGGCCCTCCTGGCTCTCTCTTACCTCAAGAGACAGCCCTTCTCTCCGTGGCCTACTGCTTGGGAAGTTGGGGGATGCTGTTACTTCTGCACTGATTCCAGAATCTCATTCCTGGGAGGTCTGGCCTGGGGGTGCCCACACGTCCATGGTGGGCATGAGGAGAGATCTTCTGGGACGCTCACGAGATCATATTCTTCCACTGCCCTCAGTAATCTAGCCAAGGAACATGCTAGCTAAAGACATCTCGGTTTTCCTATTTGCAAGTTGAGAGCATTGGTTTCGATGGATCCTGAGCTCGCTCCCAGCGCTGCCGGCGAGCGTTTCATTGCCTGCCTTTATCGGCGCTCACCTCTCCTGTGTGGCCCTGGGACCATCTTATCCTGTTCCCAAAACAACTCTGTGGAGTAGACAGGGCAGCTCGAATTTCCCCCACTTTACAGCCCAGGAAAACAAGGCTCCGAGAGGGCAAGGGCACCCAAGGTCGTCCAGCTGGCACTGGGTCCTGGGCAGGTGTTTGCATTCAAGGTATCTGTAAAGAGACTCACCAGGAAGAGCTTCTCCGGGAGATAAGATGAAAAGTATCTTCCTGGCAGAGGGCAGAGGGCAGAGGGCAGGGGGCAGAGCAGCACACAGGAGTGTATGTGGGGTGCCTTGATTGGCTCAAATGAGGCTGGAGGAAGGGGTGTGGGAAAGAAGTAGGAGGGAGGAAGTTGGAGCACCTTCCCATCTCCTTATGAATAATCTGCATTAAATTTTCCTCCTCTGGGAAGCCCTCCAGGCAATGCAACGATCCCTCAGAAAAAAAACCCCAAACACAAAAACAAACCCAACCTTCATTTACAGTGATTGCCAATCACTCCCACCATGGCTGTTTTCAAGTCTGCCATGTGGTCACTGAATACTTAGTTAAGAAGCCAGTGAGAGCCGCCTGCAGTGCACCCCTAGGTGCTGAACTCTTCCGTCTGCTCTTAAACATCTGGTTGCTCCTCTGAGTTAGCAACTATGTACCTGATGAGACTCCTACATGAGACTCCGTCAGTGTTTCAGGGGCAGTACCCATGTTTGATTAAATGATATAATGATGATGAAGTGAATTAGATCTACTATTAAAAGGTGTAAACCCACATAATGTACTTGGAATAGGTGTAAACGCACATAACGTACTCGGAATCTGTTCCCAAACAAGCACTTCCCTTGGAGGTGCTGTGTAAATGAAGGCTGTTCCTACCAGCTGGCCTCTCTCTTCCGGTCCCACAGGGAGCGCTGAAGGTGCTCAAGGACACGTCTGTTGAAGGGATGATGAACTCCTAGCCCACTTGGGCACACAGGGTCCACTTTTCTTATTCTGCTTGTTTTTACAAACCACCCCTTAACCCACACTAATTTAAAATTCTATGCAACTTTTTAGTTTCATGTGGGAATACCCTCCCATGCAGTCTCTATGGGTAATGAGGGGCCTCCAAATCTACTCTCCTGGTGACTGGCATGACTGAGTCCGTGGGGGGTGGCTCATGGGGAGATGGATTTGGATTCCAATGGGGCCTCCATCATTTTTCAGGCTGGGTTTCTGAATGAGTTGCTGCATCTCCCATCTGAAAAAGGAAGATAATGACACCAACTTTCTTAGGGTTTAATGAGACTAATAAATGAGTCTGGGAGGCTGGGCTGTTGTTCTGTTTGCTGCCCGTCCTCAGATCTGTGCTCCACCAGCCTCTGCCCTGCTTCGCTGGTGCCTGGGAGGCTGACCTAGATGGCACTTCTTGCTTTCCACCTTCCTCTGGAGTTCAGCCAAGGGGAGGTAGTGGCAGAAGATTGAGGGGCACGTGGGGAGAGAGAGTCTCCCCTAACCACGCCCCCTGCTTTTGCTTGGTTCTTGGCCAGTGGCCGCATCCCTCTCTCCACACTCCGGCTCCAGCTCCCACGGGGGGTGGCCGATGTCCTTGGGCTCTTGCTTTCGACAAAGGCTGAGGGATGGAGGATAGGTTGCTAATGTAGTTAGTTCCTGGGTGTCTCAAAATCCATTGCTCAACAAATCGTCCCTTTAATAAAATTCATTTTAAATGTCCCAGGTGAGTCTGTCATCTGTTTCCTGCTAGTACCCGCACAGTGATAAACCTGTTGCCCGGGCATGTAAGGGATGCCTTAATAGTAACATTAGCAGCCACCCTTTATTAAGGGCTTAGCTTGGACTAAGCACTGTGCCAAGTGTTTCTTTTTTTTCACATGCATTATACCATTTAATCCTCAAAATGACTTTATGTGGAAGGTACTAATTGTTATTACCCATTTTGCAGGTGAGGAAAGTAGAGCTTAAAGTTGTTAGTGATTTGCCGAGGCACCCAGCTAGTGAGCGGGGGAGTCAGGATTCAGTTTAGTCAATGTTAATTGCGCTATTATTTGGTGAGTGGGGACAACGTCTTAGACTCACACCCTCACTGCAGAGTCATGTACTGGGAGCTGCTAGGTCAGCACTTGCTGGACGATGAGGCCGTCAGTTTGGAGCCCGAAGTTTCGGTGTCATCTTCCCTGGCAGTTCCCCCTCTGGCGTTAGACCCCCTGTCGCCTCCATAGACCCCTGCCTCTTGTTCAGGGCGTGTCCCTGGGCTGCTTTCTGTTCCCAAACAAGCCCCAGTGGATGGATTTTCCTTCATTACCTCTTGCCCATATTTCTACCCGCTCTGAGCTGCTGGAGCGGCCCATGCTTGCTTCTCCACCCTGCAGATCGCCCACACCCACTGGTGTTTACATGTCTCCAGCATCTGCGAACTTCATTAGAGCCAGAGCTACACCCTCTTCCTGCTCATTGTGGCAGACTGTGCATGAGGCCAGCCCCAGCATGGCTCCCCAGGGTGCCCGCCAGACACTGCCACCAGCCAGGCCAGATCACCTTCCCTGGGGACTCCTGGCCAAGCGCCAACCCGAGTCTCTGCAGGAGAAGCATTTCCATGGGGTGCCAAGGCCACACTCTGTTCTAGCTTGTGGCTGTGGTTACCACGATTTGGACAGTGGCTGAGGAGGAGTATTAGGTTTGGAGTCAGCATCGCCTGCCACATAATAGCTCTGGGATCTTGGCCCAGTTGCCTAACTTCTCTGAGCCTCAGGTTCCTGACCTGTAAAACTGAAGATAAATAGAGCTGAGGTCCTGGCACATCTTAGGTGCAAAATTTTTTTTTCCTCTCTCTCTCTCTCTCTCTCTCTCTCTCTCTCTCTCTCTCTCTCTCTCCCCCCTAAAGACCACTTCGGGTATACCAAAGCCCAAATAGTGTAGAGTATATTTGTCATTTATTTATTTTTGGAGTACTCTCTACTGAATGTTGATATGTTATTAGAGATTATAAGGATAATTATCCTTGCTTTATAGATGAATATTCTCAGGTTCAGAGAGTTTAAAGTAATT
Source organism: Delphinapterus leucas (assembly GCF_059928025.1). Lineage (NCBI taxonomy): Eukaryota > Metazoa > Chordata > Mammalia > Artiodactyla > Monodontidae > Delphinapterus > Delphinapterus leucas. The sequence goes on from NC_143134.1 coordinate 99,643,050, forward strand.
TTCTCACGGTCACCCAAAGAACAGATTGGGTTTGCAATCAGCTCTAATTTAAACTGACTCATTATTTTGGATTTTCTCTTGTCCTTTTTTAAGAATGAAAATAACCCAGTGATATAAGCCAAAATGAAATCGCCTTTATTTCTTGTAAAAAGATAGCTGCCTTTGGTCTTCACTGTTATTCTCCTCTATCCGGAGAGTCTCCTGCCAAATCAATTGTCATTTGTGGCTCTCTAACCTCATTATCTAGTTCTCTGGATGAACTGAGCTTTCCAAACTCTTTTTGAGATGTCACCTCTCAAGGATGGGATGTGGGAAGCCGCACCAGCAGTGGGCTGACACTGGAGGGTTACTTCCATAGGAAACAGTTCAGGGCTTGGAGCTGAAGATGGGATGACCGGGGTGACAAAATGAGTCTGAATGTCATTATCATTATTATGCATTTTCTCCCTATTAAGCCCAGAAGGTGACAAATGTTTAAGAGTTTTCTTCCTACATCATCCTTTTATGGTGAATTAAAAAAAAAAAGAAGAAGCTTTGGGCTGTGAGATTTCACTTACCACCATATTATGAGCTCCCCACTGGCACGCTGGGTCTTACTGGTCTCTGGACCCTTTGTGGCCCCTTCCCATAGTGCTTTGCACACAACTGCAAGCAAACATAACGAGCAGACATTTACTGAAGACTCTGCTCTGTATTATGCTGGATGCTTTCACATGAGAAAAATGAAAATTACTTGTCCCAGATCACACCAATAGTGGTGGAGGCTAACTCTGAACCCACTCGGACCTTCTGACTCCATGTATGATGCTCTTTCCTCTACCGCTCAGCTGTCACTCAATGTCTCCATCAGTGATGGCTGTTGAGCAAGATTTAAAAGTCTTTTCTTTTAAAGGTTGCCAGCAGTGTTTTATATGCTTTGGGGGGAAGGAGGGTGAATGAAGAAGGCGTGATCCCTCTTCACAGAAAAGATTATAATGAGCTTCAGCTGGCTGGATGGTTCCCTTGCCATGTGAAAGTAAAGAGGATCAAAGAGACCCATGTGTCACCATGGGAACTGTCCCAGTTTTCTAATCTTCAGTTTTCAAAGGCCTGAATATGAACACATGGAAAGCAGGGAAGATTCAGTGAATGGGAAGTGATGCAGGCTAATGATTTAACTACACGTTTGGAAGAGGGGAATCTGAGCGTGGAGAAATATTTTGAGTCAATTTGTAAATAGCTGCTCAACTCACTTTTCCTGGGTGACAATTGACGGCAGGTGAGAAGAAGAATTATGGTCCTGTATCTGGAAAAGATGCGTTGAGATTGTGCTTCTTGGCCAAAAGATACAATGGCTTTGCTCAAAGAGAAGTGGAAGAGCTTCTGGAAGGAGATGAGGACAAGAGGTGAGATTGTTGAGGAAGCTTGTCAGATTGTAAAAAACAGCCATGAATTATTCCCCACCCTGTATGCATATCCCTTTGCATGTGACTGCAGTTTCTCTCATCAGGAGGTGGGATCTCTAACCCTGGAATCTGCACTTGACCGTGTGACTTGATTGGTCAGTGAGATACTAGCAAATGTGATGCAGACAGAGGCTGGAAAAATTCTTCAGATAGGGATAGCCCTTCCTACTGTTCTTGGTTACACTGTGACTACCACGATATGAATAAGCCTAGGCCACCTGCTGGATGATGAGAGACACATGGTCCAGTTACTTCCATCCCTCCCTACAGCCAGCCAGACATGTGTGAAGCTGTTGATGGCTAGGGAACCTCAGACAAATGAGTGGGCCTAGTTGATCCCAGATGGAGCAGAGATGAGTTGTCCCAGCTGGTCTCAGCCCAAACTTTTGACCCTTAGATTCATAAGCAAATAAATGGTTGTTGTTTTGAGCTGCTAAGTTTTAGAATGATTTGTTATGCAGCAAAAGCTAACTCATACAAGGTATATGCAACAGTTTGCAAACACCAAGTGGGAAAATGAAAATGCACTTTTGATGTGGGTATAGAACAGGGGTTGCCAAGCTACTGCCCATGAGCCAAATTCAGTCCTCCACCTATTTTGGTAAATCAAGTTTTAATAGAACACACCCAAACTCATTTGTTTACATAGTATCTATAGCTACTTTTGCTCTGCAATAGCAGAGTTAAGTAGCTGAAGCAAAGACTGTCTGGCCTGCAGAGGCTAAGATATTTACTATTTGGCCCTTTACAGAAAAATTTGATGTAGGCTGTAGCAATAAATGGGGCTTCAAGTATAAAACTTCACGCAAATAGAAGCAGAGAAGTACATATTTTAAGAAGTCCTAAATGAATATTATTGAGTTTCAAGTTGTTAAAAAATGACACATGCTCACTATAAAAAAATTTAGGCACTATGGAAAAGAGAGTGAAAGTCACACGTACATTCACCATTCAGAGACAACCTTCTTGCAGCTTTGGAACACATCCTTCCAAACATTTCTCTTTCCCTATATATCTTTTTTCTTGAAAAGAAATTGAAGTAATCATACTTTTTTCACTTAATATGTTGTTAATGTTATATTATACAACATATTGATAGCATATATTAATATCATAATTGTATGATAATTATGGTACTACATCTTTATTGTCAATGTCTACATTGTATTTAACTGCATAAAGTCTATCATATATTAACACCTGATTTCTCATTGTTTTAATATTTAGTTTACCTCCAATTTTTCAGCATTTTAGACACTGCTGTGATTAATGATGAACATATATATGTGTATAAGACACTTCTAGGCACTCATCCTTGAGACAGTATATAAAGAAACTTTTATAGAAGTGTAATTTTGGTGTCAAAGTTTATCCACATTTAATGTTTACATAAACATCCTCCAGTTGCTTTTCAGAAACTCAGAACCAACTTACACCCTTGCCAATAATGGATTAGAGAAAATATGTGCTTTTGACTTGCAAAGTAGACCTTTTCATCTACTAGAGCATAGAGGAAGCAGCTAGAGGAATATATCTACATTTGTCCTACAAGGAGGAACTGGGGTAACCTTGGGAGAAAATGACCATGTCATTCAGAGTTCTCAATTGTGCAGGGGGATAGCAAAGGTGCTTTTTGGATGACTCGGACTCGGTAGAGCTCTTTACAGGCTAAAATAACGAGCCAAGTCTAGGCTGATGAAATGTCAATAAAGATAGATGTCAAGTCCCTCATCTGGGCTCAAGTAAGCAATAGTATTAATACATGGTGGGGACCCAGTGAATTCACAGCCTCCCGTGTGTGAAAGAGACCAGGGAGCTCAAAGTAGATCAGCAGTGAGGTGTGGTACTGCCAAAGCTAATCTCATCATTGACTGCATGGTTTCTGGAGGTGAATGTCATTCTACTCTGGGCGCGAGAGATCATATCCATATCCCTGCATTCCATTCTGACTCCTGGATTTTCCAGGGATCTAGGTCTTGTTGAGGTTGGGACTTCTGAAAATGGAAACCAGGATGGCAAGGGATTCCAGTTCATTTCAGATGAAGAAATTCTGAAAGAGTCGGGAAGGCTTGGCGTAGAAAAGAAGAGAGGAGGGACATTAGAAGTGTTTTTCAATATTTGTGTTTTCAAAGTAAATATTCATTTATTATTTTATTTTATTATTATTTTAAAAATCATATATTCTCAATACAAAAAATGAACACAACCAAAAAGGGTAAAGAAGAAAGGAAAATCACCCTGAATTGTATTATCCAAGAGGAATGTCATTAATATCTTGATGAACATGCTTCTCGACAGCACTTTGCAAATCCATACACATGCAATATGTACACAATTTTACATGAAAGTTATCAAACTAATCTTTTTCTCACTCAACACTATTTTAATATACATATATCTGTGTCAGCTAGGTCATCATATTTAATGGCTATTTAGAATGTCATTGTATATGTCTACCATAATTTATATAACCAATTTCCTATTGATAGGATTTTAGTTGTTAAATCGTTTTGCTGCTGTAAGCACACATTTTAATCAATATTCTTGACTTTTGTCCATTTGGCTAATTATCTTCTTAGGATAAATTCCTGGAAGTAAAAATTATGGGTCAGAATATTTGCGCAGTTAACATTTTTTGTTTGTTTGTTTTTTTAACATCTTTATTGGGGTATAATTGCTTTACAATGGTGTGTTAGTTTCTGCTGTATCACAAAGTGAATCAGCTACACGTATACATATATCCCCATATCTCCTCCCTCTTGCGTCTCCCTCCCACCCCTCTAGGTGGACGCAAAGCACCGAGCTGATCTCCCTGTGCTATGTTTGCACAGTTAACATTTTGATATTATTAAATTGTCTTCCAGAAAGATTGAACCAATTTACACTCTGCGATGATCTTGTTTTTATTTACATTTCTTAGGTTACTTTGGCAAATTTGAATATCCTTTCATAGGTTTAGTACCATTACATTTCTTACTTTATGAATTGCCAGTTAATATCCTTTGCTCATTTTTTGGGAATAAATTTGTATGAATTCTTGGTAGGTATAATAACATTTTATCTCTCATACATGTTACACACACATTTTCCCCTGAATGTGCCAATTAAACTTCTTTATGGTGGCCTGTTGGTGCTGGTTGATTGTTTTTGCTTACTAAAGTTTTCAATTTTTATGTAGCCAGTTCTATTCATTTATTCCATCCTTCAGTATGTTTAATGATTGTCATATGGAAGTGGATTAGACATTTACTCAGGGTATGAAGAAGACAGGACCAGTCTAACAGGAGAAAAGTTGCAGCATGGCAGACTTCAGCTAAACATAATAAACAACTTTCTTCCAATGAGAACTATCAAATGTGGAATGCATTGCCACAAATGTAGTGAGATCTCCCCAGATTAGGAGATTTCAAGCACGAATTCCAGGACCACCTCTCAGTGATGCTGTACAGGATGAGGCCAGATGGCTTCTGGTGTCCTTAATTATTTATAAGGCAGATTTTTTAATGGGATGACAATAATTTAATTCTACTCATTTTTCCCAGAGAACTTTTTTCCAAAACTGTAACACCATCTAAAATTCAGGCTTTCCAGGAGCCAACTGGACAAAAGTTGATATGGCAGAGCTGGGAACACTAAGTTGGAATAGCTCTGAACCACTGATTATTATAAGAAAGCATACCAGGAGACTGTTAGGGGTCACGTGGTTGTCATTCGTGAGTTTTGCTCTCATCACCACGCATCACCTTGCAGCCACAGAAATTTTCATGATACCATATGAAGCCCGTAGGAGCTGATCTCCCACAGCTGGGAAGGCAGATGGGTTTAGGCAGAGCTGACTTCCTAGCACAGGCCAAGCCCGGGCCTTGCTACGTCCTATGATAGCATCAGGGCAAGGTGGTGGCGGGCAGGGTTATAGAAGCAATCTGGTGTGATGCTGCTACTGTATAACTGGTGAAACTGAGTTACAGGAAGGGGAGGGAATATCCCAGCAAATAAGTCTTGGACCAGAATGAGAATCTGTGCTTCCTGATCCATCTGATCACATGGTCTTTGCTTGTTGATTTTGGGTTACTCTTATCTGGTAGACAGAATTGGTGGGGAAGAGTTAGTGTTAAACTTAGACCTGGGGCTTCCCAGGTGGCGCAGTGGTTGAGAGTCCGCCTGCCGATGCAGGGGACACGGGTTCGTGTCCCGGTCTGGGAAGATCCCACATGCCGCGGAGCGGCTGGGCCCGTGAGCCATGGCCACTGAGCCTGCGCATCCGGAGCCTGTGCTCCGCAACGGGAGAGGTCACAGCAGTGAGAGGCCCGCGTACCGCAAAAAAAAAAAACAAAAACTGACCTGGAAGAATGCTCTCACTTCTCATTTATTCATTCAACAGTATATAATGAGCCCCTACCATGTGCAAGGCATTGGGAATTCAGCAATAAACAGGAAAGATAGCAGCTCACAGCCTAGAGGAAAAGACAACCATAAACCATTAATGACAACGTAGGGTGATAAAAGGTCTGATGCACTGGGTGCTTTGGTTGCTCATGGCCACAGCACTGGAACTTGTCCAGGAGATCAGCAAAGGCCTTCTGAGAAGACCAAAATTAAAGTAGAGACTTAAAGGAGGAGGAGTTGGCTATGAGGAGGAAGGATCAGAGGAGAGAAGAAAGATGATGGGCACCTAATTGTTTCAGCGAAAAGACAAGCTTGTGTAAGGGACCAAAACCAGAGAGAAATTTAAATTTACACGTCTCCAGAGTTGTATAGGGATGCTCCTGATGAATGTAATGTAATGGAGAGAACCAAAATTTAAAATAAGGGATCAGGTGTTTGGCTGTCAGCCCTGCCAATTTCTGGCTATATGACTTTGGCAACTAATCTATCTTAACTTCAGTTTTCTCATCTGCCAAATGGTGATAATGATACCTACTTCACAGGTTTATGCTGAGAATAATTTTGAGGATTATTCTGAGGATGAGCTAATATAAAATTGTCCAGCATGGGACTAGATTTTAAATATCCTATAGCCTCTTACTGAAATTGTCAATGACCAAAATCTATTTCTTTTACCAAGCCCAAATCTTTCTTGTTGCCTGTGGACACACATCGACTAGATGAATTCAGCAGGCTTTTACTTTCCTACTTCGGGTCATTGTGGATTCAGGCACTATGAGAAGATGAAAGCAGTATGAGGCAGAGATCTGAACTTGGAATTTTGTTAGGAACAGAAGGCTAGTCTAAAGTGGTGTCTTTCTTCTACAATGTCTGTCTGTCTCCACCTCCATCTGGTCCATGAGCCCCTGAGGGGCCTATAAAATAGTATCTATAAAATAGGTCATCTCCTCATTCCCAATGATAAGATTCCCAAGTGCCTCACTGAGGAGGTGTTCAGTGAATACTAGCTAAAAGAACCAAAGAAAGTTTGAGAACTTAGGGCAGAATTTAAAGGGTAGTAAACACATGGTATAGATCAGAAGGCTTATCTAGGAAAATTTGTGTAGATCAGGTTGGATTTATAGAGGTAAGTCTGGAATGTTCCACTTTCGTAGATGCTGCCAAAGAACTTTCAAAGTGGTTGTAGCATTTTACACTCCCACCAGTGATGTATGAGAAATCCAGTTATTCTACACCCTTGCTTGATATTGTCAGTCTTTTATTTATTATTATTTTTAAAATAAATTTATTTATTTTATTTGTTTATTTTGGCTGTGTTGGGTCTTCGTTGCTGCGCGGGCTTTCTCTAGTTGCAGCGAGTGGGGACTGCTCTTCGTTGCGGTGCACAGGCTTCTCATTGCGGTGGCTTCTCTTGTCGCGGAGCACGGGCTCTAAGCACGTGGCCTTCAGTAGTTGTGGCACGTAGGCTCAGTAGTTGTGGCTCACAGGCTCTAGAGCACAGGCTCAGTAGTGGTGGCGCACGGGCTTAGTTGCTCCGCAGCACGTGGGATCTTCCCGGAGCAAGGCTGGAACCCGTGTCCCCTGCATTGGCAGGTGGATTCTTGACCACGGCGCCACCAGGGAAGCCCTTGTCAGTCTTTTAAATTTTAGCATCTCTGGTGGGAGAGCAGTGCTATTTCATTGTGGTTTTATTTTGCACTTTCCTAATGACTAATGATTTTGAACTTCTTTTCATATGATTATTAGCCATTTGAATATCCTTTTTGTGAAGAGCCTGTACAAGTCTTTTGCTCGTTTAAAGAAGTGTTTGTTGGGCTTCCCTGGTTGCGCAGGGAACAACTGCATCAATGTATTATGTGTCCTTTTAGCTATTTAACAAAAGGAACCTATTAAAAAGGCTGTCCTGGACGTTGATGTCTTATTTAACAATGTGTCTCAGTGACATTTTCCATCAGCTTCTTTGGAAATGACCTCATTCCTTTTAAGGGCTGCGGATGGTTGCTTTGTATTGAAAGCAATTTATAGTTTATAATGTATAATTGAAAGCTACTGATCTCTCCTGAAGGGATCAGTTAGGTTGTGTTTAGTTTTTCCTTATCACTAACAATGCTGTAATAAACATCCTCGTGTACAGGACTTTGTGGGAGTGAGCAATGAATGGCTTGCTCTAAGAGTATGGGTATTTACAATTCTCTTAGTTTTGACCATAGTGCCTAAAAGCTTTTCTTGGTTCAAAACCTCCAGCAACATGTGATGGGAACTTTCTTCTCTCTGGAGAGGTAAGATTTAAGTAAGGAGAAAAGAGGAAAAGGAACACTTACAATGGAAGGAACAGCATAAATAAAGGCTCAGAGCTATTTCTTAACCTTGGCACGACTGACATTTTTTTTTTTTTTTTTTTGCGGTACGCGGGCCTCTCACTGTTGTGGCCTCTCCCATTGCGGAGCACAGGCTCCGGACGTGCAGGCTCAGCGGCCATGGCTCACAGGCCTAGCCGCTCCGCGGCATGTGGGATCTTCCCGAACCGGGGCACGAACCTGCGTCCCCTGCATTGGCAGGCGGACTCTCAACCACCGCGCCACCAGAGAAGCCCACGACTGACATTTTTGACTGGGGATTTCTTTGTTGTGAGGACTGTCCAGCGTATCGCAGGGTGTTTAACAGCACCCCTGGTCTCTACGCATTAGATGCCAGTAACAAGCCACCCTCTCCCCACCTGAGCCGTGATGACCTAATGTTTCCAGACTTTGCCAAATGTTCCGCGTGGGGCAAAATTTCCCTAGGTTGAGAACAAAGACTTGGAAGAAGGGATGTTCAAACGTCAGACTATGGAGTGTGTGTGCGTGTGTGTGTGTGTGTGTATGTGCATGTATGTGTGTTGGTGTATGTGTGCGTATGTGTGTGTGGTGTGCACAGCATGGAGTTACACGCTTGAGGGCTTTTCAGGGTTCATCTGAGGAGCGATCTGTTTCTCCCCTTGATTAGCTCATTGTGGAATAATAAGAGCCACAATGTGGAAACTCCCCACTTTTTGTGTTTTTGTTTGGTGAGCTAAGAAAACCACCCCTCTGCCTCTTAATTAACAATGGACAACTCAGGGGTGGTGCTTTCAGTGCACACAGGTTGTTCATGACCTTTGGTCTCATTTGAATCTTGCAACAACCCGTGAGGGTCCTGATTCCCGATCTGCAGATGGAGAGACTGAAGCTCAGGGAGAGAAGTGGACACCAGGTTCCCCCTCCCCCTCACACTGGCCCTCAGGGCCCCAGACTTGCCATCACTCTGCTCCGAGGGGCTTGACCAGCTGGCTTAGCTGCTGAATTTCTGAAAGCACAGTATGGAGCCATTTGAATGTATTTTCGTCATTATTTCCATGATCTATTGAACCTCAGAATAGGCTCTCAGTCATCATTCTCTCTCTCTTCACATTTTGTTTTATTTTTGGAAGTGATGCCGTTTGCTTTCTTTCAGGAAACTCTCTGCTGTGTTTCTAATCATGCCCAAGAGTAGAGGCCATGGTGGGACCTTTAAGGGAACGTGTGGCAGCTCCTCTCCGGCCCAGTTTCCTGATGTGCGAGAGGATACCCCTACTCCCACACTCTGCAGGTCTCGCTGCGTTATTGTTAAGTTCCCTTCCTGACAGAGATTGCTTGCTAACTCATAGTAATAAAGACCAATGAATATGTACCTTCAGCTTCTAATGAAGTGCCTGGTGGGTAGAACGTGCTCAGTAAATGTTTGTTGAATGACAGAATGTCTAACCACATGGGTACCTTAGAGCAGTACCACCTGGGCAAACAGGGAATTTGCCGGGGTCCTGCGCTTCAGAGCCCCCTGAATTTTGGAAAGCCATCCCCAACATTTTCTAAGGACCCCATTGATCAGGATTGGCCAGAGCCAGAAATGCTATCCAGACAGGGTGCTCTGGGCCCACCTTGAACCCACTTAGGCCCTGGTCCCCATTTCTCCCCTTTGGCATACCCCCCAATCTTCTACCTAGTGCATGGCACTGATTGATGCCCCAGAGGAGCTGCAGGCCTTGCACCTAAGTAGTTGTCTCAAGGACCCGTGACCAGGCCCCAGTTCTAGGAGGGCTGCCTGGTGAACAGATCTTTCCTGATGACCAGAAAGTATTTCTTTTGTAGGATCACATGAAATTGGGCTGTCAGAATGATGCTGAAACACTGATTTGGGGCGACTCACATTATTTATATATACAGAGGACCCACAGAAATATTTGCATGGGCCTCCACATATCCTAGGGGTAACTCTTTCTAGAAGGTCATCATTCGTTCATTCAAGCAGTTATTCAATGGAGTTCATGCCTTCAAGTGAAGTAGTATAGTCTCTATGAAAAGTGCTATGCTATTTTATTATCATAATTATAATAATTATTATTAGGAGTATGAACATATGCACGGGAACCCAGGCAAAGCAGTGGTTCTTTCAGCCAGCACGTGGTGTAGGGTCTCAACATAAGGGAGATTTCCTTCCTGGAGGAGATAGCATTGAAGCTTAGGTCCGAAGGAATGGCTAGAGTTTTTCCCGGAGACCATGCCACGTTCCAGGAAGAGAAAATAATTCTGTGAGACTAAAGGACGCGGTGGGGTTGGAGAGAGATGTCAGATGAGCTGGAAAGGAAGGCAGGGCCATAACATGAAGGATCCTGTCACCAGGCTGAGGTTTCTGAACCTTTTTTCTGCAGAAAACGCAGTCATCCAGATGCTTTTCAGCCAGGAAAGAGATGGTCAGATATATAATCTAGAAAGTTCATCCCACCACCTGGGTGGAGGTTAGAAGAGAGGAAAGGAGACCCTTCTAGAGGCTCCAGGTAAGGGGCAACCGGCACCTGACTGAAAGCAGTGGAAGATGCGGCTGTAAAGACACAGCTGGTCGGTCCCCAAACACTGAAAGTTGGGAGAGTCAGAGTCATCCTCTCCTCTCCAGCAGATTGGCTTTTTTGGAAGACAGTGTTCTCCTTTCTCCCCTTCCTACTCTTCTCACTTCCCCCGTCTCTCCTGGTCTGATGAAACTGAGGCAGTGTGGTGAGACAAGACTCCCTTCCGGACGTGAAGGAAACTGAGACCCGTGGCATCCTAGGCGTCCCACCCCCGGGAAGACCTTCCCAGAAAAGCCTGCAGAGCACAGAAGGAGACACAGCTCGTTTTCAGCTTGCATGGAAGGCCTCCGCAGGACTTCCGGATTTATCTCGAGGGGCTTCAGGTGGGCTTGTCAGATGCCTTCACAGTGGCACCAGGCAGCAGGGTCCCAGCTCCTCCAAGGGCACAGGGAGGGGGTCTGTGGTCTCCACTTCATGACATGTGCCTCTCTTCCCACTCCCGCCCCCAGCCCCGCCCCTATCCTTCCACCCTGCTCGGAGCAGCCCTGCCTAGTCCTGTTTCCCGTCGCCTGCCTACGGATCCCCGTCAGGGCCTGCTGCATATCTGGAAATGACCTCAGTCTTTAGAATATTTGTTCTTTTTGGCTTTTCAAACAATGTCCTCGTTTTGCCAGAGGAAAAGGGAAAGAGACTCTCTCAACGAGCAGGCCACCCTTTGTTCTAGGCCCATAAATCTGGCGCGAGCACATGTCCGGCCTTCCCGCCCCTCCAGCATCATTGTCTCCACTGATTAATAGGTCAGAGCTAACTTTAAACTGGCATTTCCTGACCAGCCCATCTCCCTGCCCCCACCCTGCCCGGGGCGGGCCCTACGCACCGTCTGTATCTGAGAACCTGATTGCACTGCACCCCGCGGCCTCCTTCTCCGGAGGGTCCCAGGCGGCCGCTCTAACTTTGGCCAAAGCCCTCTGCGCGGTTCAGGATTTGACCCCAGGAAGGACTGAGGCTGCGGGGTGGGTGTGCTGCTGGGCAGGTGTTTTCTCGGGGTGTTTGTGCACGCCCACCTTCCCATGCATCCAGGCTTGGAAGTTTCCACCTGAACACGATCAGAGGGGCTGTGTGGAGAGAGGGTGTGATGATAAATATGGCAGATCCGTGTCGTAAAAGAGATGCTACCAACATGGAAAGATGTTCTTCACGTTGACTGAATAAAGCAGGGTACAAAAGTTGAAAGTTTCTCTTGTCTAGCCACATAGGTTTTCTGTTTTTTTTTTTTTTTGCGGTACGCGGGCCTCTCACTGTTGTGGCCTCTCCCGTTGCGGAGCACAGGCTCCGGCCCAGCCGCTCCACAGCATGTGGGATCTTCCCAGACCGGGGCACGAACCCGTGTTCCCTGCAACGGCAAGCAGATTCTCAACCACTGAGCCACCAGGGAAGCCCCTAGCCACATAGTTTTTATATAACTATGTTTTACTTGGTTAACAAGGACGTGGAAGATATATACATATACATACATACACATATATATATATATATATATATATATATATATATATATAAAATTTCAAAACTGGCGTCAGTTTTGTGAATTGTCCCTGAACTCTGGGATAAGCTCCAGCATCTTCACCATAACTATAACCCAGTTAATAAGAATTCCAAAAGCATTTCTAATTTAGCTCATCTAACAACAGCTTATGCATATTGCAAACCTCCTGACATCAGGCTGCCGCTGGGGAGGCTGAAGCAGCTTACATCGGTTCATTCAATCAGCGGTCTCAACCGCCAACGTTGTCCCCGTCCTACAGAGAGAACAGCAAAGTCAGAAGAGGATAAGAAGCTAGTCTAGAGTCACACAGCTAGAAAGTGAGAGTGGAATGTGAGTCTGTGTTTCTGACACCAGTGGCTGTGTCCTTGCTCATAGTCTGCTTCCCTGGTTGCCAGTTTGGGGTTTAGAAAACACAGTTACCAGGTAGAAATCTCAGGAAGCTTAGCAAGAGCCCTCCTGCAAGTCCTCCCCTGGTGCTAACGGCAGGGAGGTCAACTACGCAGCCTCAGGGGGTCTCTTACACTCAATGAATAACTTTCTTTGCTTTCACTTGGGGTCTGAGCACCTCTGGACCCCAAAGCCTTTCAAGGTAGTGGCATCGAGGATAATAAAAACGCACAGAGCTCGTGGCCGATTTCTCTGCTTTCCTCACATTCTCAGCTGATCAGGAAAACAGATTCACCATAAATAAGCAGGCCCTTGGAGCATCCAACAGAAATAAGCAGGAACTGACACTGAGCAAATCCAATCTGGCTGACCCAAAAATCCTGGCTCTGGGAGGCCCTGATGCCTTCCACATTTCAACCATTAGGCCCTTTTGGAACAAATAGAGTTCTGGATTGGTGGTGACAAAAGACTGAGATACACTCACAGGACATTAAAAAAAGGCAAAATAAAACAACCCCTTTTAGTTGTTGTCACAAACCCTCTCCCCAGGTGGTCCCTCTGTGTTCAGGTATGAACTTTCAAGGCCAGGGAGGCCATAGTTACTATAAAAACTTCAGAAAATACAGATATACAAAAATAGTAACACAAAGGCCACTCAATCTCATCACAAAGACTTATCTTTTGTTGACATTTTGGTGTATTTTTCTTTAAAGGGTGTGAGTGTTCGTGTGTACACATACCTACAAGATAATAAATATAGTTAAATAGGATTTATCCTGCACATACTCTTGTAGCTTGCCTTAATCAACATCAAGAATCTCTGTCAGGACTTCCCTGGTGGTGCAGTGGTCAAGAATCCACCTGCCAATGCAGGGGACACGGGTTCGAGCCCTGGTCCAGGAAGATCCCACATGCTGAGGAGCAAGTAAGCCCGTGCGCCACAACTACTGAAGCCCACGTGCCACAACTACTGAAGCCTGTATGCCTAGAGCCCACGCTCTGCAGCAAGAGAAGCCAAAACAATGAGAAGCCCGCGCACCACAAGGAAGAGTAGCCCCCGCTTGCCGCGACTAGAGAAAGCCCGCATGCAGCAACGAAGACCCAACGCAGCCAAAAATAAAAAAAAATTAAATTAAAAAATGAACATCTGTCCACGGCAGTAGCTACTCTTCTGTAATGTTATTTCCCTGGTTGAGCAGTATTTCATTATATACACATACCGTTAAAATTTAACCCATTTCCTATTTCACCCATTGCTTTTGACTGTTTTTGGTGTCAGGAATTTATTTATCGGGTACTTTCCGTGTGCTGAATCTTTTGCAAATATATCATGATGGGAGGCAGTGCCCAGTGACAGAGACCCCCCCGCTCAGATCACATCTCTGTTTTTTACTAGCTCTTTGACTTTGTGTATGTTACTAAACTTCTCTGAGCCTCAGTTATCTCCTGTAGACAATGTGGGTAATGATACCTCCTTAAAGGGCTGTTGTAAACATGAAGCGAGATAAGGTCCATATAAGAGTCTGGCCCAGAGCAGGTCCCCAGCAAATGGTAGCAGTCATCGTTGCTGAGGAGGATGCCCTGTCCAGCCTGACGGAAAGAGGTCAGGGTGGTGTCTGTATGGGGCGGAGGAGCCTGGGTGAGCCTGGGGAAGCTGGGGTAAGCAGGCAAAGGGGGAGACTTGCAAAGAGTCCTCTGAGCCTCTGCTTTAGTTATACAATATGGAGCATCAGGATTACACGTTTCCCATGGGGATGGCAGGGAGAAAGTGCTACTGGCAGATCTGTTGACATCTGGCCATGGAAGAAGGAATAAGCACCACAGGCCTTGCAGGTTTGACTTTCTCACTGCGGGAGAGGGAACTTGAGGTTGGCCGTGGAAGTGACTTTGGGCCTTTGGGTTCTTCCCAGTAGGATTGCAAAGTAGGAGTTGAGGGCTTAGGTCGGGAATCTCAGACAGATTTGTGTCCCAGTCCTTGCTCTGACTCTGACATTTCCTTTTTTTTTTTTTCTTTTGGGTCTTCATAATTATTTGATTAAATTAGAATCTATTAGAAATCGCCAATGGCTTCATGAAGGACATTTAAGAAAACTCTGCTGAAGAGTTATGGGGATATATGTATATGTATAACTGATTCATTTTGTTATAAAGCAGAAACTAACACACCATTGTAAAGCAATTATACTCCAATAAAGATGTTAAAAAAAATTTAAAAAGAGATGTTTTTTCAACTACCAAAAAGAAAAAAAAAAAAAAAGAAAACCCTGCTGAAAGGCACAGATGTTGAGTTGTAACTGGGCTTGTGCATCATTCACATTAATTGAAAATTTTTTCCAACATTACAGTTTGTGTCTGTGTCTGTATGTGGGGCCACAGGTTATGATCAGTGTTTCTTTTTTTTTTTTTAACAACTTTATTGGAGTATAACTGCTTTACAATGGTGTGTTAGTTTCTGCTTTATAACAAAGTGAATCAGTTATACATATACATATGTTCCCATATCTCTTCCCTCTTGCGTCTCCCTCCCTCCCACCCTCCCTATCCCACCCCTCTAGGTGGTCACAAAGCACCGAGCTGATCTCCCTGTGCTATGCAGCTGCTTCCCACTAGCTATCTGTTTTACGTTTGGTAGTGTATATATGTCCATGCCTCTCTCTCACTTCATCCCAGCTTACCCTTCCCACTCCCCATATCCTCAAGTCCATTCTCTAGTAGGTCTGTGTCTTTATTCCTGTCTTAACCCTAGGTTCTTCATGACATTTTTTTTTCTTAGATTCCATATATATGTGTTAGCATATGGTATTTGTCTTTCTCTTTCTGACTTACTTCACTCTGTATGACAGACTCTAGGTCCATCCACCTCACTACAAATAACTCAATTTCATTTCTTTTTATGGCTGAGTAATATTCCATTGTATATATGTGCCACATCTTCTTTATCCATTCATCCAATGATAGACACTTAGGTTGCTTCCATGTCCTGGCTATTGTAAATAGAGCTGCAATGAACATTTTGGTACATGTCTCTTTTTGAATTATGGTTTTCTCAGGGTATATGCCCAGTAGTGGGATTGCTGGGTCGTATGGTAGTTCTATTTGTAGTTTTTTAAGGAACCTCCACACTGTTCTCCATAGTGGCTGTATCAATTTACATTCCCACCAACAGTGCAGGAGGGCTCCCTTTTCTCCACACCCTCTCGAGCATTTGTTGTTTGTAGATTTTTTGAGACGGCCGTTCTGACCGGTGTGAGATGATATCTCACTGTAGTTTTGATTTGCATTTCTCTAATGATTAATGATGTTGAGCATTCTTTCATGTGTTTGTTGGCAATCTGTATATCTTCTTTGGAGAAATGTCTATTTAGTTCTTCTGCCCATTTTTGGTTTGGGTTGTTTTTTTTTTTTATTGAGCTGCATGAGCTGCTTGTAAATTTTGGAGATTAATCCTTTGTCAGTTGCTTCATTTGCAAATATTTTCTCCCATTCTGAGGGTTGTCTTTTGGTCATGTTTATGGTTTGCTGTGCAAAATCTTTTAAGTTTCATTAGGTCCCATTTGTTTATTTTTGTTTTTATTTCCATTTCTCAAGGAGGTGGGTCAAAAAGGATCTTGCTGTGATTTATGTCATGGAGTGTTCTGCCTATGTTTTCCTCTAAGAGTTTAATAGTGTCTGGCCTTACATTAGGTCTTTAATCCATTTTGAGTTTATTTTTGTGTATGGTGTTAGGGAGTGTTAATTTCATTCTTTTACATGTAGCTGTCCAGTTTTCCCAGCACCACTTATTGAAGAGGCTGTCTTTTCTCCACTGTATATTCTTGCCTCCTTTATCAAAGATAAGGTGACCATACATGCGTGGGTTTATCTCTGGCTTTCTGTCCTGTTCCATTGATCTATATTTCTGTTTTTGTGCCAGTACCATAATGTCTTGATTACTGTAGCTTTGTAGTATAGTCTGAAGTCTGGGAGTCTGATTCCTCCAGCTCCGTTTTTCTTTCTCAAGATTGCTTTGGCTATTCAGGGTCTGATATTTCTTTGTTCTTCAATCTCTTCATCTATAAAATTGGGACCATAATACCAGCCTTGTAGGGTAGTTGTGAAGATAAAGAGAGAGAATATATGCAAAGCTGGCACCTGTACAGAGCTGGCACCAATAAGTCATGACTCTGGGGTTTTCTTCCCCACCTGCCTACCTCTCCAACCTGCTCAAAGAAGCTCTACCTTCTGCGTCTGCATGGCTAGATGGGACTTGTAGATGGCCAGGTGTCTACAGAGGAGAGAAGGAGAACCCAAAGATGGGGAGATGTGGGTATGAGGGGAGAAGGGATAAGGGCTGAACTGGAAAGCTTCAAATAAACTTTGGAAGCAAATGTTCTGGTTTGGTCTGGGCAGAGGCTACTAGGAGATGGGGATGATCTATATCTGCTGGGTGTGAGGCTCTGGAGAGATGCTCTCAGGAAGAAGGAAAGAGCCCAGCCTTGGGAATTTCACACAATCTTTGCCTGGAAACAGGAGGCAAACTTAGATGACTTTTTGAGATCTTTCTCCATGATATGAGGATCGCTTTAACCCTCAGGCAATGCTACCCAAAGTCTGGTCCACAGGCTGGTCCATGAAGAGATAAGCGCAAACACTGAGAGCAAACACTTGGAAATATTTATAACAATTTGACAGACTAATGCTGTATGTGTGGAATCTAATAAAAAAGTTGAGTTTGTATGTCTTTTAAATTTTTACATTTCTAGTAATTTGTTTTCATTATATTTTACAAATGTCACAGTCTGTGGTGAATTAAAACAAAATAAAACAATGGGTTACCCCCAAAGACACTTTGAGAAGCACTGCTCTGGGGTACTCTATAAATGTTCTGCACTATTTTTTTCCAAGGAGTTTTTAGCATTTTCACTTTGGAGGCAGAAGTGGAATGGTGCGTCAGAGAGAGGTGTGGATGGCGTCTGAAAGCCCTTGGTTCTTGGTCTCACTATGCCACAGGCTAGCTACATTGTCTTGTAAAGCCTCTCCTATGAACTGTTTCATTATTTGTAAAATAAAGGTAATAAAACTTGTCACATGGAATATGTGAGATTCCATGCAGGTAAAGGGCCTGATAAGGTCTGGCCTATAGTAGGTACTAAAAATATTCCTTTTCTCTCTTCCCTTTGCAATTGATTTACTTATATAAAAAAGTAAATATTTTGTTTTGTTGGTCTCTTAAAAAAGATTTCCATCTATCCTGTATTTTGGTTGTCCTAGGTTAATGGTGGCTCTTGACATCTCCATAATAATAGTTCTAGCATTTTACATATGTTTGCTCTTCCTCACAGCAAAACCTCAAGGTAGGAATATTCTTCCACTTTGAAGCAGAGCACATTGAAGATGGAGTGGTTGAGTGGCTAAATCTAAGTCATAAAACTAGTGTGGACAGCTTAAAACCCAGGCCTGTCCAGCTAACCAGGCTTCCCCCGTAGTAAGTGCTTAGAATGAATGAAAGTTTCTTCCAGAACCTTCTTCAATCTCAGGGTCACTAGCTCTCTCCTTCTCTTATTGTTTTCTCTTTCATAGGTGACTGTTCTATGGGCCATGGTCCGATGTTCAGTTAACACAGAGGGTCTGGGGACCCTTGTGATTGGAGCCAATGGCTGGATGGGGACCTGGCAGAGTTGTACTTTTAACAGTTATTACAGCAGAGAAAGAATGAAGTCTGCCTGTAGGAGTGCCCAATCCTGCCCGTTGGTCATACCCCCTCCACCTCCGGTAAAGTTGTAGAGGATGTTTTGGGATAGGTATTCTTTTTTGACTCTGGAAATGAAACTTCTGCCATGTTTAGCTGTGGACACATCTGCCGAAGCAGCTGCGCGTGTTACGCAATTGTGATTCTCACCCGCTAGCTCTGGCCTGACCGTAGGCAGCAGACACCATCACTTTTCTTGCTCAAGGATGAGCTGTGGTGATGAAAATAGACTTTCTTCCACCCCGCCCCAACCCAGGGAAGAGAAGAGAAGTGATTCCACCATGTCTGTGGGAGGGATCCAGTGGGATGTGGGTGACAGAATAGATCTTGGCTTCATGGTCAGAGAGACCTGGGTTTCGATTCCAGCTCTCAGTCTGAACTTGCTGAGCTTCTGCTTTCTCCTTGGTGAAGTGGAGACAAGAATATGACTTGTCTTATGCTGAGGACTAGGAGGCAAGGTTTATATCAGAGCCTGGTGCTGCAGACTTTGTTTATTAACTCACTTCATCCTCACCACAAACCCTGTGAGCAGATACTATCGTTATCTCCACTTTGCAGAAGAGGAAACTGAAGCAGAGGGAGATTATGTAACTTGCCCAAGGTCATGTATATAGTAAGTGAACTGGGATTCAATCTGGTGAGTCCGTATTCTTAACCAGGACTCCACACTGCCTCTCACTACAGGACACAGTAAGCCTCTACTTTCCTGATGCAAGTGATGTTCTCTTACCAGAACAGGATCTGTCCTATGCGAATTGAGATATGAAATTCAAATATGATAAGCCAGAGTGGAAATCCATAAAGTCACTTTAAAGAGAGTCTTCCCGAACAGCGGGACTTGTCAATGACAGGATTGAGGTAACTATGTATTAGAGGATGGAGTGAAACACTATGACGATGGTTTCACGATCTATGTTTGTGAGGATTAAAGGAAATCACACAGTGACTGGGCAGAGCTCATCCTGGTGTCATCCAAGCCAGAGTCTCGGGTGATAGACCTTGAGAATTACAGCTCCATGGACACAACTATCCCCACTGAGCCCATCTGCCAAGGAGAAAAAGATGTCTGATGAGGACGACTTGAGTTTCTGGTCGACCTGATGGCTGTCTCTCCTTGTAAATGAATGCACTGTTACTCCAGTTAACACATCCATCTCTTTGTGTTTGGTTGATATGAATCTTCTGTGAGACACTAATCTATTCTTTCTGTTCTAATCAAATCAGGTTTCTGATTGCAGCAACATCAATGGACCTAGACATTATCACACTAAGTGAAGTAAGTCAGACAGAGAAAGACAAGTATATGATATCACTTATATGTGGAATCCAAAAAAATGATACAAATGAACTTATTTACATAACAGAAATAGACTCACAGACACAGAAAACAAACTTATGGTTACCAAAGAGGAAAGGTGGGGGGAGGGATAAATTAGGAGGTTGGGATTAACATATACACACTACTATATATAAAATAGATAATCAACAAGGACCTACTGTATAGCACAGGGAACTCTACTCAATATTCTGAAATAACCTATATGGGAAAAGAATCTGAAAAAGAATAGATATATGTGTATGTATAACTGAATCATTTGCTGTACACCTGAAACTAACACAGCATTGTAAATCAACTATACTCCAATATAAAATAAAAATTTTAAAAAGAAATTGATTCAAACATTAAAAAAAATCAGGTTTCTGAGATGGAAAAGCATAGACAAATCTTGACATATAGGCAGATTTCACAAAAATAATAAAATAAATGTAGACTGCGTGGCTCATTGATGACAGCCAGTTGGACTTGTTCAGCAATACTGCTGTTGCACCATGCACATTGCCCTCTGGAAGCTTCCCCTTGGCTTCTAGAGAGTCACTGACTCTAGTCCTGGCTACCGCTTCCCCTGAAAACTCTGGACCGTTCTGATGGTTAGAAAAAACTCTCTGGTCTAACTTGAAAACCTGCCTGCCTTTTGCTCCAAACTTTTGCTCCTGTTCTGCACTTATCTGGCCCTCCATCCTTGGGCCAGCCCTTCAAGAGTTTTGGTGACAACCGTCATCACTCCCAGGCCGTTTTCTTCTCCAGACCAAGTGGCTTTCACTATTTTCTCACACGGCGTCCAGAATCTCCATGGACCCAGTTACTGATTTTGCTTTTCCATAAGACTGGAGAATTTTAATAGGGTTATCTAAGGGCAGAAGAGAATAGACATGGATTCTACAAGGGGTTTGAGGCCCAGCTCAAAGCTGCTGGGTGCAAGAAAGACATGTCATAGATGAGTTATGTTTTATCTAATAATGATGAGGCTGACTTTACCTTCTATTCCAAGTTTAAGCTATGGTTGTGTAATGTAAATACAATAGTCCTCTTCATTCTCCCATTTTCCTCTGCCACATAGCTGTAGGGATTATCAGGCACCAGTGGAGAAGCTTTAATGAGGTCTGTGGGTCCCAGTCTGTAGGTCTTGAGTCTCTCAGTGTGGTTTATAATTCTGTCAAGAAGGCAACTCAGGGACTTCCCTGGTGGCGCAGTGGTTAAGAATCCACCTTCCAATGCAGGAGACCTGGGTTCGAGCCCTGGTGCAGGAAGATCCCACATGCCATGGAGCAACTAAGTCCGTGAGCCACAACTACTGAGCCTGCGTGCCACAACTACTGAAACATGCGTGCCTAGAGTCCATGCTCCACAACAAAGACAAGCCACTGCGATGAGAAGCCCACGCACGGCAATGAAGAGTAGCCGCTTCTCGCCGCAACTAGAGAAAGCCCGCATGCGGCAACAAAGATCCAACACAGCCAAAAATAATAAATAAATTTATATATAAAAAAAAGGAAGGTGGCTCACATACAGCTGCTGTCAAAGAGGGGGAGCGTGGTGAGGGACTGGCAAGGAGAGTAGTTGTATGGAATTTTGGCTGTGTCTGTCAACACTGTGGTCCCAGCAACCCTACCTAAGGGATCTGAAGGGTGGGGATGGTGTTACAGCGCACAGACCTGTGGAAGAGCCATCACTACGGCTGCTAAAAGAGCAGCAGTCTCAAGTCACGGTCAAGTAGCTATGTGTGTGTTGGGGACACACAGAGGTATATTGTTTTGAAGGCTGGGAAGAGTGGGGTAGGTCTCTGTGCACTGTCTTGGAAGGTGGTCCAAGGTATACTTTAAAGTGAAAACAAAAATCAGGCTTAAGAACATTCTGTAGAGTGCAATTCCATTTTTGGTATAAAGAAAACCACATATGTTGTAGAGTTATCAAGAAACACCTAGAAGAAGATGTACACTTAACTGTTAAAAGTGCTAACCTTGCAGGGCAGAGAGAGGGTGGGAGACGGATTTTTAAAATTTTGTGGGGTATATATTTTCCATTTGTTTCCTTCTAGATATTTTCTGTAGATCTCTTCTTTTTTTTTCTTCGTGTGTTTCTATATTGTTTGAATGAAAGAGGATTGCTTTTGTAAAAAATACCAGAGCTTTCTAAAAGGAACCCTATGTACTACGTTTGCCTTTACTTTTTTTTCTTAAGAGTAGGTTTTAAAATTATAAAACGAATACATTATTGTAAAAACTTAAAAAGCATAAAATATTATACAATGAATAGTAGGTCTGCTCACCACCCCACTCCCCAGAATTTCTGTGCAGGTACAACTGTGTATATGCCAACATGTCCCTTTAAAACCACTCACATACAAATGGGAGCCTACAGTGTTCTACACTCTGTTTTGTTTTGTTTTTTTTTAACTTAGTAGAATTTTTCCTATAATGACATATGCAGATTATCATATGGTTGTTCCATGATTTACTTACCAGAAATTTAGGTTATTTTTGTAAATTATATATGTGGTATATACATATAACAGTATGGTAAAATGAGGCTCTTTTAGGCTCAGTTTCTTTTTAAAAAAATATTTACTTATTTATTTGGTTGCGCCTGGTCCCCCTTACCTATTTCCTCTTTATCTGGTCCATCCGGAGGAGGCAGTGAGGTGAGGGGAGGGAGTAAGGTGGAAGACAAAAGATGACCCTGCTTTTCTCCCCTACAAGTGGCACCCACACTAGAAACAGACCTGAGCTTAGGAAGGGTCTGAGCCAACGGATTTGAAATGAAATTTATTTAGAGTTCTGATAAACACACTGGAGTGTGCTTTGAAATGACAGAGACTTTCTGTGAATGAAAGGACCAGGTAAATGAATTCTCAGGGTGAGAAAAATAAAGTTGCATTCTCACTGCACTTTATCGAGTCCAGCTCATTTGATGTACTTTGTGAACAT
This sequence comes from Delphinapterus leucas, assembly GCF_059928025.1. Lineage (NCBI taxonomy): Eukaryota > Metazoa > Chordata > Mammalia > Artiodactyla > Monodontidae > Delphinapterus > Delphinapterus leucas. Next base: position 99,665,648 of record NC_143134.1, read on the forward strand.
GTGTGATTTTATATGTAGTATACATTTCTACAAGTGGAATTTCTGTACAAGAGTATATTTTAAATTTTGATAGATATAGTCAAATTGTCCTCCAAATAATTTGTTCCCATTTACATTTTCCCAGTGATGAATAAGAGTGGTGTTTTCTCAACACATCCTTTCTACTCTGTAAGTATCAAACATTTTAGTCTTTGCTACTCTACCAGGTTAAAAAAAAAATGGCATTTCATATAGAGATATTTTCATTATGAGAGAGATTAAGGTTGTATTTCTTTTTTTTATCTTTAAAGTTTTTTTTTTTTGATGTGGACCATTTTTAAGGTCTTTATTGAATTTGTTACAATACTGCTTCTGTTTTATGTTTTGGGTTTTTGGCCGTGAGGCATGTGGGATCTTAGCTCCTTGACCAGAGATCGAACCCACACCCCCTCCATTGGAAGGTGAAGTCTTAACCACCAGACTGCCAGGGAAGTCCCCTAAGGTAGTTGTATTTCTTTTTCTGCAAACACCACTGCAAATGTCCTTTGCTATCCATTTTTTTTTTCCTGTTGGGTTGTTGGTCTTTTTCTTATTAATTTGTAAGAACTCTTTACATATTAAGGCATTAACCCTTGGCCTATCATATATGTTACAGATATTTCTCTATGTGTGTTATTTGCCTTTTGTTGTAGGTTATTATGCATTAATGAACTCTCAAGTGTGTGGGTGCTATTGTATAGAATGAATACAAGTTTACCTTAGAGTTCTCCTGAATTAACAGATTTTTCTTTTTCCTTTTATATTTTCTCCATCAACAGATGCTCCAAGCCTATATAAAACCATGGCGGGCAAGGGATGACCCTTGAGGCCAAGAGTTTGGGAACCACTACCCTAGGCTCTACTGGTTCTACCTAAGCTGTGCCACCCAGAGCTGAGCCCAGCCCTCCTGGGTTGAGTTCACCACTACATCTCTCGTGAAGCCAGAAATCATTAAATTTCTAGTTCTTCATAAGACACAAGCCACAGCATTTCAACGTGGGGTCAACAAAAAGGAACTGGAATGCCTCTCTTCCTCTCCTCCTTTCTCCTTTTTCCCTTTGCACCCCCTCCCTTCCTCCTTTGCTTTTCCCTCTTCTCTAGCCTCCTAAAGGGGAGACACAAGGCAGACAGAACCAGTGGGAAGGGAAGGTAACAAAGAGGGAAGGCTCTTGATTGTTGAGATGAAGCTTCCACTCTTTTGCTTGGCCTTCCAGGCCCTTCACATCTGGCCCCCCTCTCCTCCTCTCGTCCTCCACACCCTGCCTCTCAGCCACCCAGTCTGTTAGCCCTGCTTGGCCTGGGGCATCCCTCTGGCCTTGCCACCAGCTGGTTTCTCTCCTGAGAGCTTGCTTCCCCTTCCCCGCCTGGTGTACTTGTACTTTTCAAATGTCACTTCCTCTGGGGACTTTTCCTGGCCCCATCTGAGTTAGCCTTCCCTCCACAGGCTCTCACCTTTCCTACAGTGTTTACCATGTTCATCCATAGGGCTCTGGTCTCTCCCATCAGCCTGGGAGGCCCTTGAAAGTAGGAACTTGCCTGCTTGCCCTCTGGGACTGACCCAGTTCTTGGGACATGGTAGTGGCTTTGTCAGTGTTCATTGAATGAAACTTTGTTTAAAGGGCAAAAGTGTGTGTTGGGGAAGGCGTCATGAGCATGTAGCTGGAACAATATCCTTCCCACTGGTGATGGGGTACCAGAGAGCTTCACCCCATGCCAGCTTCTCCTCTTCAAGTCCTAACTAGAGACTGGCAACCTTGACTAAGTCCTGTGAATTCATACATAGGCATTACCCCTACTGGGCAGAGGTCAACCACTGACCTCCAGCAGAAACCTCATCCCCTTTTTCACACAAGGGAAGAAGCAGAGAAAATTCAGAGTCACGGCTATTGAGCTTCATCCCTAAGAAAAGTCTGTTTAGAACAGTGGTCCTCAAACTTTGGCCAGTGTCAGAATCACCTGGAGAACTCTGGTAAAATATCAAGGCCCAGGCCTGATCCTACTTCAAGGACCCTGGGCCTCTGAATTTTTCAGTCACTCTCCAGGTGATTCTGCTACAAACCAGTTTGGGAAACACTGGCTTAGAGGAAGGGGACTAAGGCCCCCTCTGTTATCCCCAAAACATTCTTCCTTCACTGGCTACTAGGCCAGTCTCTTCAAATACTGTTTTCTGTTTCTTCCTATAGGTTCAATCCAAAGTGGTTGTGGGCTCTTGCTTTTTCTTCTCCTCATGCCCCGCCCCCCCCCACCAGGTTTCAAGCAGAGTTTAGTTTGCATATGAGTTATTCATTATCCACAGGAGCATTATTTGGTGCCCACTACATACGCATGGAATGACTACATATACAAACAAATAAGATCGTTTAATCAGGAAGCACTCCTGAGTGTCTATTTGGAGCGGTAGGTTAGGCACTAAGGGAAACGGAAGCCATGGTTCTGCACTCGGGGAGCTTGCTGTTGGGTTGTGTACACGGAGAGGGTGAGCTGAGAGTCAGGTGTCACAGTCCTGCGAGTGACTGTGTGTCACTCTGAGCCTCCGTTTCTTCAGCTCTTTCATGGGAATAATAACACTATCGATAATATCCATTTCCACAGCTTACTGTGAGGACTAAATAGAACAAAGAGAGTGAAAGTGTTTTCTAAACAAAACTTTAAACGTAAGATACTGTCACAAAGAAAAAACGACTTGGGGAATAATTTTTTAAAAAGCCTCCAGCTCTCTCTAGTCTACATTTTTGGAATTCTTCCCCACAGGTATCCATTTTTAATCAAAATGGCACATTTTGAGACACTGAGCTGTTCTTTCCCATCTTAGTTTCCGAGCTCTTGCAGAGATGTGGCTAGCCATTGGTGGATTCCTTTGGGACCTGTTGAGAGGGGATGTGCTCCAGAAGCCTTCTCTCCTTGCCTCATGGTCAGCTCCATTTGCCTTCTGCTGATTCAGAGCCATCACAGATGCTGGTGGCTCTCCTTTGTCTCTGAGTGGCATCAGGAAGACCACACTCAACTTTTTTGATGTATTTGCCGTTAGCAGAGCATCACTTCCCTTTTAAAAGAAGAAATTATTCTCTATCAGGAAAAACACTTTTTTGCTAACCCTTTGGATGGTTTGCACAGATCATACAGAAACAGACCACATTTTTCTCAGAAATATGGAGAAATAAATTCCAGGTACATTTCTTGGCTTGTATTACTAAGCCAGAACATTTACTCGTGCTTCTTAGCTTACTGAGAAGCCTAGCTTCTCATCAATTTCTCACTATCACCTTTCAAAGGAGCTTGTACTGTTATCCCTCTTTTACAGATAAGGAAAGTGAGCCCCAGCAGGGAGGTCAGGCTCTCACAAGATCTCACAGCTAAGAAGATATTAGGATAACCCTTCCAAACGGGCAAAGAAAACGTTCAGGATGCTTGAGGAACCCAGCCTGCTTACACACCAACAGCTAGGATGTTTCAAGAGTGAGTCTCACCTGTTTTTGTGTGTGAGCTCTGCAGTTGTCACTCCCCAAGGATTGCTGACAACACCCGTCACATCTGTCAGCACAGCTCCCATTACAGCTCGTAAGGAAGGGCCTATTATGGGGTTGTTAGTCATGCACGTGTTGCTCTTGGTGATCAGCTCAATACAAACCTCAGCCAAGAACCCAGCTTTCCTCACCAGTCTTGTAACTCCTGTAAAATGTGGAGTGAATTTTTCCTTGGTTGGGTTCCCTGCTCACGACAACATTTCCTTGACTTCTGAGTTTGTACCATTTCCTTTGGGAAGGCTGCTGCCTTGGCCATTCTGATCACTTGATGATCTGATTCTGCTTCTTCTAATTCACATTCTCATCAGTTCCTTTCTCTCTGTGTCTGGGCTTCTTCCTTTTTTCTGCAAAATTAGAGCTCCTGTTGAGTTATTTCCTAAAGATCTATTAAACCATCCTTCCTCCCCACCTCCACATTCACGGTCTTAGTCCAGATCTTCTCCATCCCTCCTCTAGACAAGGATAAGTGCAACAGCCTCCGAAGGGTCACCTGGCTTCCAATCTCTCGCCTATTATTAGTCCACACTTATCTTCCTAGAATGCACGTCTGACTGTGTCACTCCCCTGCCGTGGCTCTCCATTGACCCATGATAAAATCTATACTCCTCAGAGGGGCCATCAGCCAGATCAATGTAGTCATCATTCCCCAAATTTGTCTCATTCTTTCATTCCTCCCTACCTTTGCCCACATGTTTTCCTCCCTAGGAGTGTCCTCCTCTCTCTTGTTTTTTAGGAATACTTCTAATAATTTCTCAAGGCTCAATTTTTATGCCATCTTTTCTAGGTAGCCTTTTCTGATATCCATAGTAAGAATGAATCCTTTCTTCTTTGTGCCTGTGTGATATTTTATACCCATGACTCATTCATTCATTTTTATGTTTATTGCCTTATCAATCAGTTATTGAGCAGAAAATACATGATCAGGCAGTGATAATTCCGGGGAAGGGGTAAGTGTGTTAGGGAAGTGACTGATCTATACAAAGACATCTAAGACTTTATCTTTACTCTTAAGGAAATGCTGGTTGGGACATGAGACACAGAAATCAATAACTTTAGCACAGCTTATTAAAAGATTTGATGAAGATGTGAACAAAGGGCTGTGGGATTACGGAGAAGGCGACAGATTAATTCTGAAAATCAGGGAGGGGCTTCACGGAAAGGTAGACAATTGAGTTGGGCCTTTAATTTATTTGTTCAGATTTATTAAGGACTTGCTAGCTGACATTCACCTATGTGTTACATGATGGGCGAGAGAGAACTTGGCAGTGAGGAAGGAGGCAGAGAAAGCAATTGCAGCAGAGAAAGGAGCCTGGGCAAATGCATAGACTTGTGAAAGGTCATGGAAAGGGAGGGATTTTGTGTGGCTAGAGCTCAGGAAGCACTGGGAAGGAGAGAAGAAATAAGGTTAGGAGAGTAGGCACCAGACTGTGAATGTCTACAATTACTGCAAACTGTTTGGACTTATCTCTGTAAGGCTTGTTTTGTCCCATTTCAGTGTGTCTCACAGATAGCTATGCCCTGTGCTGTCTCTTCTACTACACCGTGAGCATCTTGTGGGCAGAGCCCATAGCTGCTAAATCTCCAGGACCCAGCTCATTTGTGGCATATAACAGGCACACAGTTAATCTTTGTTGAATTAATAACTTTAACTCCATAACTCTCTTTAGTAGGAGCTTCCTGTCATGTGTTTTGAGATTTATTTATATTTAGGCTACTATTCCTCATGAGCTGCTATGCTGAATGGGACCCCTCCAGTGTTAATTTATAGGGTAAAGTTTACGGGTTAAGTGGACCCAGAATACATGTCACCCAAGGCAGCCTGAGGCAGCCAAGAGAGCCTGCATCATGTTTAAGGGGAGCCAAAGCTGTGACTCTGGGAAGACTAAGCTGAGTATAAAGATCAAGTGTAAATGTCAACTCTCAAATGTGAGTAAGCATCAAGAGGCAGAAAGGGGAGAAGTGGGAGGGTGGAGCAGAGTGCCAGGATGAGTGAGGCCAAGGGGTCCAGAGCCAAGGAGGTGACCAAGAGGAAAGTGCTGAGGCTCCTGATGGATGGCATAGAAAGCTAGAAGCGGGTTTGTTGCTCAGTCATCTTGCAAATATTTCCAGATTTTTATTTGCTTCCACAGTTATTTCTTGACGAAACGAGTGATCAGCAGATCTATTACAAATTGGTCCCTAAGTACATTCCAGAGCCATTAATTTAAACTGTCAGTTTGAATATTATAGTTTTAATTTTTGATTTTTTCTAATAAGCAGTAGAACGACTTTTTTGTTTGTTTGATTTTTAAACCAGAACATTTATTGCATGACTAATCGTTAAGATGGACTGGGTGCTGCAGCAGCTGCCCTCTTGGGTTTAGGTGTGGTTCCTTCACAGAATCCATGCCTGAATGTGCGGTGTACAATTTTTAGGTGCCTCGTTCGACCATTCCCAGTGGTATTTCGTCTTTTAGCTTTAGCACTCCAGTTATGCTCTCTCTTTCTCTTGGCAGGGTAGTCACGTTTGCCATAGGTCGACTTCTGAAGGTGGTAGGCCTTAGAGCCACAGCGGTGGCACAACGCATGCGTCTTATTCTGACGCTTTCCACATGATGACGTTCCCTTCATCATCTCACTTCTGCTGCTGCGACCAAAGATAGAATGACTTTTCAAAACAGAAATTTTATCTGGAATCCAACATAGAACTCAAGAGGACATAGTGTAAACCTTCAACAATTAGTGGAGAATACTTCACTGTAGAACTCCTGGAGATCTCAGGGCAATCCTAGAACTCTGCAGAGCTCAGATAGAAAACCACAGGCCTAGAGGTCAAGGTCAGTTCTCACACATCCTTGAAGTCTTGAATTTAAGAAAAAAGTGCCTGAAAGTACGATGTTGCCTTCCTTCTTGCAAATGCATCAGAACGTGAAGGATTTTTTTAAAAGCATGTATCCCATTGCTGAGTGGCAATCAAGTCAGTTCTGGGTTATTTCTTCAGAAAGAAATGGTAACTTTGAGTTCTGTGTTTCCATTTTTAGTCTTTTCACATTACTCCATACCCTTACCACAAAGTGCAGTATGCACTCCTTGTACAGTAACGCATGAGACATGAGAATGGATCACCATGCAGACCATGAACTTCATTGTCCATTGTGTTCTGAGCACACCTGATAGGGTGGGAAAACTCATTTATTTTCAGAATGACTTACTTTGTGAAGGATGCTCACAGAAGGGATCAGAAAAGTGAGCCAACAGAAGGAGAGGACCCACCCAACTAGTTAGAGAACTCCAAGAAGTCTCTTTAGAGTGTTGAGGCAGCAGCAACACTTGGAACCTATGGGTTGCCTTCATCAGCTTGCCCAGAGACTTGAAAGTAAGAGAAAAGAGAAAGATCACATCGTTTATTCTGAAGGAGCCATACAGAATCCTGTTTCTCCTGTTCTACTGCTAAAGGCTTTCATGGATATGGAGAAAATCTAGTGATATTATTTCCAGGCTATGAAATAAGTAGACACTGGACAAAGATCTTTCTTTCTGACTTTTAAAGTTAAGTAGAGAGAGCATAGGTTTTGGACTCAGGATCCGTGTTTTCCAGGTTTCAGTTCCAGTATAGAGCCTTCTTTGCTATGTGACATTGAGTTTGTAACATGGGCTTCCTGTGCCTCAGTTTCCTCCTATGTACTGTGAAAATGAGGGTTCCTTTAGCCATCAAAAATGTGAAATGAATGAGACATAGTTTCTATCATCAAAGACCTCCCAATTTGTCAGTGAAATACATTTCACAAGAAGTACTCTTTCTGTCCAGTTGTGGAATAGGAGACTTCAAACAGGTGATGAGACTTAACTTGAATTTGGGGGGGGATGAATGCCAGTGTGCTAAATAAATGAAGGGAAGGGACATTTGGGGGCAGAAAGAACAGCAACTTTAAAGCACAGAGATGGAAAAAATTCACAATATACTCTAGGATTGTGGACCTGTAGCTGCTGGAAAAAGTTGAAGCATGGGTAATGTGATAAATAGGAGAAGAAGAAGGAGAAGAAGGAAAAGAAGGAGAAGGAGGAGGAGGAGGAGAAGAAGAAGAAGAAGAAAGAAGAAGAAGGAGGAGGAGGAGGAGGAGAAGAAGAAGAAGAAGAAGAAGAAGAAGAAGAGGAAGAGGAAGAGGAAGGAGAAGGAGAAGGAGAAGGAGAAGGAGAAGAAGAAGAGGAAGAAGAGACCAGATCACAGAGGACATAATAGCCTTATTAAGGGTCTTAGACTTTATCTTGACAGCATCTGGAGATCAATGAAAGATTTTCAACAGAGGAATGACATGTGCCACTTTGGTCACAATATAGGACAAGAGCTGGCAAATTATGGCTCATGAGCCAAATCCATGCAGCTCCTGTTTTTCTAAATGAAATTTTATTGGAACAGAGTCATACCCATTCATTTATGCATTGTCTGCCGCTGCTTTTGCCTACAATGGCGGAATTCCTTAGTTGTGACAGAGATCCTATGGCCACAATGTCTAAGATATTGACTATCTGGTCCTTTACAGAAAAAGTTTGTCAACCGTGATGTAGAGGATGGATTAAAGGAGGGCAAAGGCTGATAAGGAGTTTTGTTAGGAAGCTCTGCCAAGACTATAAAAGACATGGGCTGAGCCTGAACTAGGCAGGAGCAGTGGAGCTGGAGAGAAGGGGAAGGTGTCAAAGGAGGTGAAATCAACAAGACTTGGTGACTAATTAGATGTGGAGGTGGAATGGTAAGAGGATTCCAAAACAACTCCCAGTTTCTAGCTTGGGCAACTGGCTGGGTGGTGGTGCCAGTTGCTAAGATTGGGTTGTCAGGAGGTAGAGCACTTTGGGGGATAAAAAGGATGGTTCTAATTTAGACACGTAGCACTGTGACATCCCAGCAGAGGTGGTAGCTAGAAATGTGGGTCTGGAGCTCAAAAGAGTGATCTGCTCCAGACAGACAGATTTGGGATTTGTCAGTATATGGATGCACAGATTACCCAGGTATGTAGAGTGGGAAGAGAGGAGATGACCAACAGTGGTACCCACAGAAAAATCAGTGTTTCAGAATGGACATAGGAAGAGGTACTTGGAAAGGAAATGGTGAAAGAGGTCCCAGAGGGGATGAGGAAAACTAAGAGAGTATTTGCTGAACAAAGTAAGCCAGACAAAGTGACACTAACTACCAATGTTCCATAAAGAGAATGGGGGTGGGTCATCGGGGGCAGAAAGGATGAAAATAAGAGGGATGCAAGGCAGCAGGAGATGAGTGAAGCTGGGAGGAAATACCCTCCATTTCCTGCACACTTGTTATGTGCCAGAGAACATCCTAAGTGCTTGAGTTCATTTCATCTGTACAACAGCCTCTCAAGGTAGGAATAGTGATTCCTGTTTTACACATGAGAAAACTGGGGCATAGATACTTAGCAATTCACTGGAGGTTATACTGCTGGCAAATGGTGTAGTGGGGATTCTAACTCCCAAATCAATGCCTTTGAACCCTACGTCAAGTGACACACCTCTATTCCACCTCCCTAACTCCTTACAAATACCAATTGTCACCAAAGACCAGCTCCAATGTTATGTCTTCTGGAATGACTTCCCACTCAACTGTCCCCTTCCCGTGCTGGGTCAGCATGATGGGGTCCTGAGGCAGAATTGTATTAGGTCAAGCGCACAGAGTTGGGTGCCTGACTGCTTGGGTTCAAATCCTGGCCCCAGCGCTTATAAGCTATGTAACCTCCTCCCACAACCTCCTTGTGCCTCCTTGTGCCTCCTTGTACACTGATAGAATAGGGCTGGCAAGAGTCCCAACCATGTAGGTATGGATTCATGTAAAACTTAGAACAGGACCTAGTGCATAGTGAACATTTAAAAAAAATTTTTTATTGGAGTATAGTTGCTTTACAGTGTTGTGTTTCTGCTGTACAGCAAAGTGAATCAGTTATACGTATACACATATCCACTCTTTTTTTGATTTCCTTCCCATTTAGGTCACCACAGATCATTGAGTCGGGTTCCCTCTGCTGAACAGAAGGTTCTCATTAGTTATCTATCTATTTTATACATAGTAGTGTATATATGTCAATCCCAATCTCCCAATTTGTCCCACTCCCCGTTGGTAACCACAGGTTTGTTCTCTACATCTGTGACTCTATTTCTGCTTTGCCAGTAAGTTCATCTGTACCATTTTTCTAGATTCCACATATAAGTGATATTATATGATATTTGTTTTTCTCTTTCTGACTTACTTCGCTCTGTATGACAATCTCTAGGTCCATCGAGCGTAGTGAACATTTTTTTTTTTTAAACAAATGGAATGTCTTCACTTTTATTAATTAATTAATTTATTTTTGCTGTGTTGGGTCTTCGTTTCTTTGCGAGGGCTTTCTCTAGCTGTGGCAAGCGGGGGCCACTCTTCATCGCGGTGTGCGGGCCTCTCAGTATCGCGGCCTCTCTTGTTGCGGAGCACAGGCTCCAGACGCGCAGGCTCAGTAGTTGTGGCTCACGGGCCCAGCTGCAATGCGGCATGTGGGATCCTCCCAGACCAGGGCTCGAACCCGTGTCCCCTGCATTAGCAGGCAGATTCTCAACGACTGCACCACCAGGGAAGCCCCGCAGTGAACATTTAATAATTGCAACTCTCCAATGGCGCTCGGGATGTGCCGGGTGCTGCTCTAAGTACTATATATAGATTAACATTTAATCCTCACAACACACTTCTAAGGAAATAACTGGTTTTATTCCCATTTTACAGACAAGGAACTGAGGCAGGAAGAGTTTAAATAACTCTGTGATGGGGCTTCAAATACTTGATTTTTGCTAGAAGGGACCTGGGAGTGACGGGTAGACTCCCAATGAGGGGACAAGGGGCCAGGGTGGGAGAGGAGAGCCCCCTGCAATTGATCCCTTGGGTTCTAAAGCTGAAAGGTACCTTGAGGATCTTGTTCTGGTCCTTCTATAGAAAGCATTTCCCTGATAGGCAGGCCACGACTGGCTGTGTGACCTTGTGCAAATCCCTTAAACGTCTCTGAGGTTTCACCATCTAAAAAATGGCTTTCTTAGCGGGGATGGTACAAAATGAGCAGAAATGTATGTAAATGTGTATGGTTAGGATTTTTTTTTTAAACTTTAGGGCTCCAATTGTAAACATGCTAGTTATTGGGAGTATTAGCATAGAAAGTTTGCTCTCTCTTTATATATATATATACGTGTGTGTGTGTGTGTGTGTGTGATGCATTTGTTGAATGAATGAACTTTCTTGTGCCTCAGTTTCTTCTTTTGTGAAATGAGACAAGGCTGGTACCTACCTTGCAGTGTTGCTGTGAGTTTTAAATGTCTTTCTGCCTGCATAGCTTTTAGAGAAATTCCTGGTATGGAGTAAGCACTCATTAATTATTATTGATGGCAGGGAATTTTCTTTCATTTATTTATCGAGCATGGTGGATGCTCGATAAAAACATGTGTAATGAATGTGAGAGAATTTAAAAACAAAACAGCAACGATCAAAAAATACCTCAGTATGCTATGGGCAATGCCCTCCTTTTTGTTAGCAGAGCTCAGACTTGGGTCCCAGCACCAACAAGGCTGTGATAGGTGAGTTCTCAGGGAATGTCTGGGTAGATTCCTTGTGGTCCCAAGTGTCCTGTGCCCACAAACATCTCTGCCTCCTGTCTCTTAAGGGTGCTAACGGTCTGGAGCCGGCGAATGCGGACTTACACAGAGGGGTACCAGCTCCCAGCTGAGCCAGAGATGTACGGAGTTTGGCAAGTGCTAAGGGGAGTTTCATTACAGCAGTGACTGCTGTCCAGATAAAAGCTACCTGTCACGACTGGACTCTTCCTGATCCTCCAGATGGCCTGGGCAACGCTCCAGATTGAGGAGCTCTGAGGAAGGTGGTGGAGTCTCCGTGGTTCTGTGTCTATAGCTCCAAGCCCTAGGTCTCAGCTGTGTGTGCTGACGGCTTTTGTGGCCCAACCCTCTCTGTTCATTCTGTTGGCTTCTAGGGACAACCTCCATGATCCCCGCCTCGCGGGATGATGAATCGTCTCCATTATAATCAATCATTTGGGGAAAGTGGTTGTGCTCGAGTGCAGGTTCCTTAGGCTCATAATCACGTCCGGCAGCTCCTGGATTCCAGTTGTTTCTCACCCAGACAGCCAGAAGGCAGAAGTGTCTATACCCCATGCTTTTACGGACAGGTGTGAAGATAAGAGCGTGGCCTTTGGAATTATACTGACCTGGGTTTGAATTCCACCACTGGCGGGTTGTGGCTCTGTGCAAACCTTTCACCTCTTAAAATCTTGATTTGCTCCATCTGCAAGATGAGGATAATATTTCCCTGATGGTTCCAGGTAAAGTTGAAAGTAATTCATACAGGGATTCCTAGCATAGAGCCTGGTGCCTAGGTGAAGCATGATAGAAGGCAGCACTATGATTGATGCAAGCAAGCAAAAAGATTTAGAGGAAGGGCAGCAAACTTTGTCTGTAAAGGGCCAGACAATAAATATTTGAGGGTCTACGGGACCAGACAGTCACTGTGGCAACTACTCAACTCTGCCACATGAAAGTGGCCACAGACCGTTCTTAAATCAATGAGCAGAGCTGTGTTCTGATAAAACTTTATTGATAAAAACAGGCTGCTGGGGGCTTCCCTGGTGGCACAGTGGTTAAGGGTCCACCTGCCAATGCAGGGGACATGGGTTCGAGCCCTGGCCTGGGACGATCCCACATGCTGTGGAGCAACTGAGCCCGTGCGTCACAGCTACTGAGCCTGCGCTCTAGAGCTCACGTGCCACAACTACTGAGCCTACTTTCCACAACTACTGAAGCCCACGTACCTAGAGCCCATGCTCCGCAACAAGAGAAGCCACTGCAGTGAGAAGCCTGTGCACTGCAACAGAGTAGCCCCCGCTCGCTGCAACCAGAGAAAGCTCACGCACAGCAACAAAGGCCCAACACAGCCAAAAATAAAATAAAAAATAAATTAAGGAAAACAAACAAACAAACAGGCTGCTGGCAGGATTTGGCTCCTGGGTTGTAGTTTTCCCACACAAGGAGACTGAGTCCTATAATATCTGTACGTTCTAGTCACTAATAATATTTAATCTGTTTTACCTTTATGGTGGGTATTTAATTCTTCCTTGAGAGACTCAGCTTGGAAGCCTAAATTTTCTTTGTCCCTGTACTCAGGTATGACTGGGCATATCCTCAGAGTCCATTTTGCATATGGAACTAAGGTTCTAGCTCAAGGAAACAGAAAATGGGAGTGTACAAACTTGGTTCAAGGATGTTGGTTCAGTGTAGCAAGGAAAAGTGGTTTTGAGTATATTTGTTTCTGGTAGGCAGGGGCTGTATCTGGCTCATCTGTAGGGCCTGGTACAGAGTAGTCAGTCTTTGGTGAGTTAATTCAATAAACAGATCCTAAATAATTTCCTTCAGTCCTTTTCACACAGTTGTATGTCCCTGACAGTTTGGGGCTCTTGCTAATTGGATGGAAAGCTTCCATCTGAGATTCATAACAAATGTTCATGACCAAGCTAGGTAGCCATTTAGGGTTATTTGTCTAATGTGCTCCCAGTGCTTCACGAGGTTAGTGTCCCCACAGTAGCAGAGGGCAGTGTTCCTTGAAGATCATAGCAGATAATTTCCAAATACAGCCACATCAATGTATCAATATATATGCCATCCCACATGTTCTTATTACAATGTGATATGAACACTTTTCCATCAAAACGTGGGCTTTATGTTCCCTCCCCTTGGACCTGGATGGACCTTTGTAACTGCCTTGATCAACAGAATGTGGCAGAAGTGAGGCTGCACGACCCCCAAGGCGAGGTCATAAAAGTCAATATGTATACAATGGAATATTACTCAGCCATAGAAAGAAACGAAATTGAGCTATTTGTAATGAGGTGGATAGACCTAGAGTCTGTCATACAGAGTGTAGTAAGTCAGAAAGAGAAAGACAAATACCGTAGGCTAACACATATATATGGAATTTAAGAAAAAAAAATGTCATGAAGAACCTAGGGGTAAGACAGGAATAAAGACACAGACCTACTAGAGAACAGACTTGAGGATATGGGGAGGGGGAAGGGTGAGCTGTGACAAAGCACGAGAGAGGCATGGACATATATACACTACCAAACGTAAGGTAGATGCGTGGGAAGCAGCCGCATAGCACAGGGAGATCAGCTCAGTGCTTTGTGACCACCTAGAGGGGTGGGATAGGGAGGGTGGGAGGGAGGGAGACACAAGAGGGAAGAGATATGGGAACATATGTATATGTATAACTGATTCACTTTGTTATAAAGCAGAAACGAACACACCATTGTAAAGCAATTATACCCAAATAAAGATGTTAAAAAAAATAATAATTATAATGCCAAAAAAAAAAAAGTCAATATGGTCTCACCTGTTTTTTCTCGCTCTTAGGACACTTGTCCTTGAAATCCATACACCCTGTTGTGAGGAAGCTCAGGCCACATGGAGAAGCCACATGGAAGTGTTTTGGCTGACACTTAGCTTAAACCCCAGCTGACAGTCAATGTCAACATGTGAGTAAATGAGGGTTCAGATAGTTCTGGCCCCTGGCCTTTGAATCTTCCACTTGAGGCCTCAGACATCATGAGGGAGGAATTAGTGTCCAAATGCCCTACCCAGAGAGAGATCACAAGTGATGACTGAGTTTTTAAGCCACTAAGTTTGGGGTAATTTGCTATGCAGCATTAGGGAACTAATGTAAAGATATTGCAATCCTTTACTGTCCTGATGGTCCTATTATGTCACAGAGGACTTGAGAGCACAGTAATGCTGAGAAAAGCCAGCAGGCACCATGGGGTCATCATTCATTCATTCAGTACCTACTCTGTATCAGGCTCTGTGTAAGATTCTGGGGAAACATAGGTGTAGATGCTGCTTCAGCTTCTATACTCAAAGAGGTCATAACATACAGGAGAAGATAGACTCTAACCAATAACTAAATTTACAAACTGATAAGGGCTTAAAGGAGACTGTAGGAAGTGAGGCAGGAAAACAATGAAACGAACAATTATTTATACCTGGAGGAGTGTGGAAAAGCTCTACGTAGAAAGTGTCACTCAGTTGGGCTCTGTAGGAAGAATAGCAGTTCACTAGGTAGCCAGGCAGGGAGGTGGAATTCTAGGCAGAGGGAACGGTGTGCAGAAAAGTCAGCAGGTGGGAAGGAGTCTGGAGGGTTGGGGGAATCAGGTGGCTGGAAAGTGGAATTGGAAGGAGGGCTGTCAAGAAAAGAAACAGGGAAGGTAGGATGGAGTCCTACTGTGACGAGCTTTCCGTGGTTGTTCTGAGAACATTAAAATTTATTCTACAAGCAATAAGGAGCCACTAGAATATTTTAGATGGGTCATTTTCCAACAGCGTGGAGGGAGGAGAATTCAAAGCCAAGGAACGCAGTTGGGAGGCTGTTATCTCCTAAAAAACCCTGGAGGGAGGGCTGAGCTGAGGCAGTGTCTGCAGTAAAGGAGAGGAGAAATGGGTGTATGAGATAGTTTAGAGCTGACTCTAACATGGGTCGAGCACGGGTGTTGGGGCATCCCCAGTGCCTGGCCCGGGTCACAGGGCAGAGACAGGGAGCAGGGCGTGGGGAAGACCATGAGCTCACCTGTGGACCTGTTAGGTTTGAGCCTCACAGTTGGAAACATCCAGTAAGCAGTCCCTGCGGGATCACACGCTCCAAGGGGAAGATCTGAGCTAGAGATAGAGCATTGGGAGCTGTCCGCTTCGAGGTATAATCGAAGCCCCGAAGGAGTGGATGAGGTTATTGAGAACAGCGTTTCTCAACCTTAAACAAAGGGAATGTACTGTCTTGGTAAACATACACCCCCTACCTCCAAAAAAACCTAGGAAAACAAACTGATAGAACTCCATGGGTACAGCTAAGAATCACTGCATGGTGGTTCATCACCAAGGAGATTTTGCTGAGCTTAACCTTCAGAGATTTGTATTAAAAAATAGACATCTCAAAACAAACAGGTAGATACAAAGAACAGAGTGGTGGTTACCAGAGGGGATGGGGTGGGGGGTCGAAATGGGTAAAGGGGGTCAACTGTATGGGTGAGGGGTGGAAACTACGCTTTTTGGTGGTGAGCACTCTTTCTGGTACGCAGAAGTCGAAATACAATACTGTACACGTGAAACTTACATAGTGTTATATAAACCCATACATTAAAAAAAACGCTCAGACATCGCTTGCTTTTATTAAATATTAAGTTACACTATTAAATATGCTTTTTCAAAATTTATTTACCCTATCTTAGCGGTTCTGATATGGCTGGCATTTTGTTTTCCCCTCTCCTCCCCAGGCCTGGGTTACACCAATTTTTAAAGGGAGAACTGGGAAAGAGGAGACTGAAAGGAAAACACGAGAGGGGGCGGGGCCGGCGAGGCGCCGGGGTGGGGTGGGGTGGGAGGGGAAAGGAAGGGGGCGGGGCTAAAGAGGCGCGGGTGGGAGGGGGCAGAGGACAGGGGGAGTCAGGGAGGAGGAGTTTTCTGGGGGCGGCCACCTGTGCCAGGTACTGCGGAGAGGACCTCGGCGAGGCGTTTGGTCCCGGGGCTGGGCAGGCTCTGGGTGCGCGCGGTACTCAGACTGGATGGCAAGGCCGGCGCTCGGGGGGGATGGAGGTCGGGTCACTTCCTCTCCGCAAGGGGACCTCGACTGCACGATTTGATGCTGTCACACAACAGCTTTTTCACAATTTACGTAGCTGATTTCACGCACTTCCGAAAGTTCTGCCGCATTCCTGGCAGTTAAAATTGTTCTGTCTTTGGGCAGTCGGCGAGATAGGTGCCCCCAGTAGGGCGCCACTTAGCCAGATCAGTTTTAGAAGTTCGGCCTGCAGAGGGCTGCTGGGCCAGAGGGAGATGCGAGAGTACGGGTGTGGACTCTCCCCTGGCTGGCTGAGGGCACAGCTACTGTCAGCCCGGCTCTGACACAGAAACCGGGCCCTTTCTAGCCTCTTGCTCGTGATGCTCTGAGTGACGGAGACCCGTCCACTCACAGAAACGGTACGGGGCTGCACAGATGGATTTTATCTGTATTTCACCTTCAGGCGAATTTCTTGAGGAAAAAACCGAAAAACAAACAAAAAACCCCGTGTGCGTGTGGGTTCGTTGGTAATTTTTTCAGCGAGGATTGTTAAATCGAGGCCAAAAGAGTCATTAAAATCAAACATACAATTACCTTCTGTACCCTCTCAATATCCGGGAACAATTAAGCCTAAGCAAACGAAATTGCCAATGGCCTAAAAATGGAAAAGAAATCTCTCTGCCTGCCTAAGCGGGTTTTACAGAGAAACCCCTGGGACTCTTGATGTCCCAAACAACCTGTTAGTGCTTTGGAGACCTTATGGAACAGGTTTCTGCATTTGGTTTGTCGGTTATTATTTTTTTTCTTTCTTGAACTCTACACACCATCAATTGCAACTGTTTCCAAGATTGTCCTGGGTAGTCAATAAGTACATTTGTTTTCTGAGAAGGATATGTATTTTGAGGAAGAGCAGAAAGTACAATGGGGAAAATGTCAGGAGGAATTAAATGGAGTGACATAATTCCCAGGGGGAGGCAGACGTCAGGTGCATTCCCTGTGTCTTGCTCTACCTTGGAAATCTTTCAGAACTCATTGGAAAATAAAGATGTATGTGATGGAGACGTGGATGGATTCAATAGCTACGATAAGAGAGAGGGAATGAAATGCAAACACATCCTTAGTTGGATTATTAAACTGCTTTAAATTCATAATTCACAGCTGGATATAAAGCATTGTTTTCCATTGCATCTTCTTCTTTGTAGGAAAAAGAAGGGTAACTTGTGGTTTATTATTTCTGACTTGGACCATAGAACCGTGTATAGTAGATTCTTGGTAAGTATTTGTCAAACATTAAGTGTATAAATGAGTGAGAATGAGTCAGTAAATGGCAGAGTCAAAGGAACTTTTTGGGTTATATAAAATTAAGTTGTTGTGCAATTAAGAACAAAACCCTTAGACGCAAGAGGGAAGAGATGTGGGAACATACGTATATGTATAACTGATTCACTTTGTTATAAAGCAGAAACTAACACACCATAGTAAAGCAATTATACTCGAATAAAGATGTTAAAAAAACAAAAAACAAAACCCTTATGCTCCTATGCCAATCATTATTTAGGCAGGTTCACACCCATTATTGTATTTAACTCTTCCAACAATACCGTGAAGTAAGTATTAGTATCTCCATTTTATAGTTACGGAAACGCAGGCTTAGGGAGGGTAAGCAGTTGCCCAAAGTAGCATATTTAGGAAGTGGTGACAATGACATTCAGAACCTGGGTCTTCTTATTCTTCACCAAGTTTTCTTTCCATACATTATGATAGACATTGGAAGGTTGGAGGTGGGTATATATCCAACGAAGCCTCCAGGAATACTGCTTGTTCCAGAAACCTTGTACAGTTTCAGTTTATATTTCCCAGATCCAATGTGAAAAAAAAGGACTCTCATCTGTTTGGAAAGGTGAAATAGAGTTTTTTGAAGCTGTAAGACAGGTGAGGTTTTTGGTTATTGATTTAATAAATCTGCATTCCCCTGGAGCTTGGGTACTTATCATTTTTTACAAATAAATTTTATTTCGGAATATTCACATACTTAAGAAAGAGTGGCAAGTACAACGCAAATAACATTTTTTCCTTCTGAATTATTTGAAAATAAGTTACCAATCTGATGTCCTGTGACCTCCAAATAGTGAAGTCGGTATTTCCTATAAACAAGGATATTCTCCTATATAACCACAATGCAACCATCAAACTCAGGAAATTAACATCTATCCAATACTATCATGTAATCCTCAGGCTCCATTCACATTTCACGCATAGTCCCGATAATGTCCTGTTAGTCCTGCTGGAAGACTCCACTCTAGAATCATTGTTCTCAGTTGTCAATGCTCTTTAGTCTCCTTCAGCATGGGACAGTTTCTCAGTCTTTCGTTATTTTGACGACCTTGACACTTTTGAAGATTACAGGCCAGTTATTTCGTAGAACATCAGTTCAGTTGTGTTTGTCTGATGTTTCTTCATGACATTATCCCAGTTGTGCTGCTCTGGCAGGACTACCCCAGAAATGATGCTGTTCTTCTCATTGCATCCTGGCACGAGGTGTGAAATTCCAGTTTGTTCCATCACTGATGATGTTCAGTTCCTAAGGTGGCATCTGCCAGGCTTCTCATTGTAACGTTACACTCTTTTTTCCCTCTGTAATTTTTTTTAACATCTTTTTTTTAATTTCTTTTTTTTTAACATCTTTAGTGAGGTATAATTGCTTTACAATGGTGTGTTAGTTTCTGCTTTATAACAAAGTGAATCAGTTATACATATACATATGTTCCCATATCTCTTCCCTCTTGTGTCTCCCTCCCTCCCACCCTCCCTATCCCACCCCTCTAGGTGGTCACAAAGCACTGAGCTGATCTCCCTGTGCTATGCGGCTGCTTCCCACTAGCTATCTATTTTACATTTGGTAGTGTATATATGTCCATGCTACTCTCTCACTTTGTCATAGCTTACCCTATCCCCTCCTTGTGTCCTGAAGTCCATTCTGTAGTAGATCTGTGTCTTTATTCCCGTCTTGCCCCTAGGTTCTTCATGACCTTTTTTTTTTTTTCTTAGGTTCTCTATACATGTGTTAGCATACGGTATTTGTTTTTCTCTTTCTGACTTACTTCACTCTGTATGACAGACTCTAGGTCCATCCACCTCACTACAAATAACTCAATTTCATTTCTTTTTATGGCTGAGTAATATTCCATTGAATGTATGTGCCACATCTTCTTTATCCATTGATCTGTTGATGGACACAGGTTGCTTCCATGTCCTGGCTATTGTGAATAGAGCTGCAATGAACATTGTGGCACCCCCTCTGTAATTTTATGGGCATGTACTTTGAAACTATCTAAATATCTTGGTTTTGATCAAATTTTCGCTTTTTAAGTAGTTTATCAGTTGCACTCGTGTCTTCCTATTTTATTCAATGAGTTATCATCCTTTGCTGTTATCATTTATTTTGATGTTCATAGTGTCCTAGATTTGGCCAGTGGGAATCCTTTCAATCTGGATTCTGTGTCCTCTTGACTTGTCCCCATCATTCTCTAAGTCCTTCCTTACTTTATGGCACAAGATGTTCCAGGCTCATCTTGTCCTTTCCCTGCCCTAGTCCTGGAATCAGCCATTTCTCCAAGGAGCCCTGGTTCCTCTTTTTTTTTGTTTTTTGCAGTACGCGGGCCTCTCACTGCTGTGGCCTCTCCCGTTGCGGAGCACATGCTCCGGATGCACAGGCTCAGCGGCCATGGCTCACGGGCCTAGGCGCTCTGCAGCGTGCAGGATCTTCCCGGACCGGGGCACGAACCCGTGTCCCCTGCATCGGCAGGTGGGCTCTCAACCACTGCGCCACCAGGGAAGCCCTGACACCCTACTCTTAACCTCCATGGCCTTCCCACCTCCAGCTGGATCCACTTGTCCACCATTCAGGACAGAATTGTTCAGAAAGAAAAAGGAAGAGAAAGAAAGAGGAAGAGGAAAGGGACCGGGAAAAAGGAGGTGCTTCTGATTTTAGTTAAGAAATAAGACTGCTAGGGACTTCCCTGTTGATCCAGTGGTTAAGACTCTGCCCTTCCAATGCAGGGGCCGCAGATTCGATCCCTGGTTGGGGAACTAAGATACCACATGCCACGTGGCACTGCCAAAAAAAAAAAGGGGCACTAGAAAAAATTCTTCATTTCTTAGGAAATGTTATCCAGGATATAAAAAGGTTTTTTGTTTGTTTGTTTGTTTTTTAAAAGAGCCCATACTTCAAGGATTCAGCAGGCAATTAAAATTATTCTTGACTGTGCTGGATATCTTTGAGTAGAATCAGGCATCCATCCCTACCCGCTTCTTAGGGATCTTTCTTTATCCCAGGGGTGGGAAGGCTAGAAACTACATTCCCCTGATTCCCTTGCAGTTGGGGTTCTGGAAGCAAATTAGATTCCACCAATGAGATGAAATTCCAAGAGACTTGGAAGTTTACAGTGAGTTGGAAGCCACAGTCTTGTCATTGCTGCTGGCCAGTGAGGTGATAGACACACGCATGTCTGTGGACTGACTCAGGTTTAAGGCATGTAATGCAGTTACCAGCTTTTAGAGGGTGAGAGATGTTGGCAGTTGAAGTCAGAAGCAGCTGCAGCAGAGGTTCACGGACCTCTGCATCTCAGCTTTGGAGCTGTGCGCTTGAGCCAGGAGCCCCCCAGAGTGGCTCCTCTAGCCCTCCAAGGATTATATAAGCACCTCATCCCCTGTATTAAATGTCCTTCTGTTTAAAATACCTGGAGGGACTTCTTTTTCCTGTATTAACTCCTAACTGGCACACTGGCCTTGTATATGAAGGAAGATTAGACAGTAGGCAACAGATATTAACTTCTGGAAAGGTGTCTTTGCTTTTTATTTACTTTGAAACTTGTTTTGTACATATTAGGGGCAGTGTGCTAAGCTAGACTTGCAGATGTGAATAAAGGTAACAAACATGCAATCCTGGTCTCCAGGAATTCCAGACTGGAAGAAGGAAATAGAGGAAAAACCCTTAATAAACAACCAAGTTCAAAATAAGACAGATGGAGATAAGTGTTATGAAAGAGAGGCAAGTGTAACATTCTTCACAGGTCATGGACCATGGCTTAAAGGTCTCCCAGCCCGGCCCACCTCTTTAGCATCACTTGCTGCTGCTAACCCCTGGACCCCACACGCTTGATCGCCAGCCATGTCGAACTCATTGCCATACCTTAAATGTCACTTTCCCTTTCAGAACTGGAATGTTCTTCCTCCACCTTTCATGCCTAAAGAATTCATGTACCTTCTTCAGAACTAAACTTCAGTGTCACTCACCTACTCCGTGCAGGAATTATATAGAGTTTGTCTCTCCCTCTTGAACTTCTGATTGGGAAAACCAAGTGTCTGTTGAAGGCATCTCTCCCTCCTTTCTTAAAAGTCTTTCCTTGATGATCTTTCTAGAGAATGTGGTCTCTAAAAGGAGAAATTACACCATTAAACGTCACTCGCCTTTCCCCCAAGGAACAAAATGCTTTAATGTTGCAGAGTACTTAAATACAGCAAAACTTTCAAAGACGAATCCTTTAAAAGAAGATTTTATATATACACATACTCTCCTATAGGCCCACATTTGCATATGTGCATTTCTACTTCCTGACAGACTCTGCCTACACTTGGGAATTTTTCCTTGGGGTTCAGTGTCTCTAGGATCTGTCAGAATGATTGTCAAGCTGAGCTCTGGGCAAGCTTAGGAAGGATTGTGTAGTTGTGCTTGTCTCTGTGAAGATGGATCCTTTGTTGACTTTTGAATTAATTCATATGCTGCACTCTCCCACCACTAGTTTAGGATCTGGGGGCGCTTCGCATTACCAGTGTTATTATGGCACAGTCATGGAATGCTGTATGTTTGGAAAATAGTTTACAACTGTTTGTTAACCAGCACAAGCTGAGAACATTTCAGCAATGGTTGATTTGCTTCGGAAAGCACTGGCAACCACATACAATATTTATGGGGTTGCAAAATCTCATTAAATGAATGAAGTTCCGCTTTCCCTACTTGGATTTGACCAACATTTGTGGAATGTTGTCTATGTGCTATGCACTGTGCTGAGATTCCACTGAATGAATGAACATTCATTAAGCAACTACTATGCCAGTCATTGGGCAAGTATTCCACTGAGTGAAAGAGCATTTATTAAGTGCCTTCTAGGGACCCAGGTCTAATGCTAAAAATGAACTGACTAAACAGCCTCTCATTATGAGTGTTTAGTATGCCAGATACCACATGTGCATTCCATCAAATGGATAAATATTTATTAAGCACTTTCTATGTGCTAAACATCAAGACAGACACTTTAACATACATGATCCCACTTAATCCTCACTATTATAATGAAGAGGGGCTAGTATTATTTTCCCATTTTATAGTTGAAGAATCAGAGCCAAAGAGGCTAAGATTCATGCCTAGAGTTCATAGGGACCGAGATTTGAACCCATGTCTCCTTACATTTAGCCCGGTGCTCTTTCCATTGTACCACAGTGACTCTATGTTTAGAGAACTCAGCCTCATTCTATAATATTAAAAGAATTGGGAACTGATGGTCCATTGAATATCAGTAAACTGAATTCTGTAATAGTCTCAGGGCAAGAGAACTTGACCTTATTTGCTTAAGACTAATCATAAATATTAGATATGAGCAGTTAAAATTCCTGTGTTCTTGAACCCCAGCTTCTCTTCCTTAGAAGGTTGTCGACAATGAGTTAAGTTAGTTCTCGAGGCTATGGTGGTAATACCCATTGGACACACTAGGACTCGTGTAGGACTATTCATCCCCAAACGATGCAACAAGAGGACTTCCCTGGCGGCACAGTGGTTAAGAATCCGCCTGCCAATGCAGGGGACGCAGGTTCGAGCCCTGGTTTGGGAAGATCCCACATGCTGCGGAGCAGCTAAGCCCCTGTGCCACAACTACTGAGCCTGCGCTCTAGAGCCCATGAGCCACAACTGCTGAGCCCATGTGCCACAACTACTGAAGCCCGCGCGCCTAGAGCCCATGCTCCACAACAAGAGAAGCCACCGCAATGAGAAGCCCACGCACTGCAACGAAGAGTAGCCCCGGCTTGCTGCAACTTGAGAAAGTCTGTGTGCAGCAATGAAGACCCAATGCAGCCAAAGAAAAAGAAAAAAAAAAAAAAAAAAGCAACCAGAATGGCCCTGCCTGAAGGAGACCAGAGCACTGTACTCCTGGATTACGCTGCTCGTGTTTTTAGACCATATCCTATGATTCCTTCAGTTAATTAGTCTGCAAATGCTTACTGAGTGCCTAGTGCATGCCGGACACCGTCCAAGTGCAGGATGTGGGATGAGGCCAGGTCAGTTATTAGCAGTGTGCTACTAGACAAGTTATCTCATATCTCTGAGTCTCAGATTCCTCATCCAGAAAGAGGATAGGTGTTTATGAGGGTATCGTTACTCCTTTTCCTAAACTCTTAACACTCAATTTCTCTTGTTACAAAATAAGCTTACCTGCTGCTACCTAGCTATCAATCTACCATTGAACTATCTCATCTATATCAACACTTTACAAATGCTTTTTCTGGCCCATTATTTCTCTTAATCTCACAAGCCTACAAAGTAGGCATTCTTAACCCCATTTTACAGATGAGGACATCAAGGCCCTGGGAGATTAAGCAATATGCTTAAGGTCACAGAGCCGATCAATGGCGGAAACAGGATTTAATCTCAGGTCTGTCTGATGTTGGAGCCTTGCTTTATTCTTTATACTGTATTGGGTCTATGTAGACACAGATCAATGAACACTCATGAGGAAGGTGATTCTTGCAATAAAATAGCAGAGTGGGTCCAGGGCAGGACTGGCTTGTCTGGTTAGTTTACGCTCAGTTTGCTCTAGAAGTGGGCTATAGAAGTTGATTTGAACTAGAAAAAAAATCAATGTCCTCCAGTAATCACTAAAGAAAAGCCATGCAGGTTGGCATCCTTGTGAATGTTCTTCCTGGCCTGAGGTGGAGGAGTGACACAGAACTCAGGGAGCACAGCAGGAGCAGGTTTGGCTTCCAACGGGCGCCAGCAGTTCTTTCTGCCTCCATCTAGGGGCCTGTTATTGTTTCATCTATCAAGTAAGACAGAGGGTGATTTGTTAAGTGATTGCCATGGAACTTAAATGGGAGAGGTAGGCGAGTGCATTTGCTTGAGACCTGTTTAAGTGAAGTTTAATAAAACAGATTTTTATTGAGCGAGTCTATGTATCAGACACCCTCTGAGCACTGGGGTTCGGTGACACGTAATTTGCAGCTTGTGCCATTTTGTTGGTCTTTCTGAGAAATAAGAGTGATGGTAGGTGTGATGATGGAGGTGCGGAGAGAGTGCAGATCAGGGAGTGACTGCCTAGGGGTTGGCTGGAGGCTTCCAAGGGCTGTATTGTGAGGAGAGAAGGGAGAGGGGAGAGGGGGAAGGCAATCCTTCTGGCCACACAGGGAGGAGATGTTACTGCCTCGCTCTAACCCTGATGCTGCAGCTTTTCAGAGACCCTTGCCCCTGACCTTGTTCTTGGCAGGAAGAGCTGTGGTAAGTGGTGCTATGGAAAATACCTCTGTGGCTAATGAATCATCTAATTTTAAAAAAATACTTAAAACAATGAGAAAACCTTTAGCTGATTTGTTCCCATCAAGAGTGGCTACCGGGCTTCCCTGGTGGCGCAGTGGTTGAGAGTCCGCCTGCCGATGCAGGGGACACGGGTTCGTGCCCTGGTCCGGGAAGATCCCACATGCGGCGGAGCGGCTGGGCCCGTGAGCCATGGCCGCTGAGCCTGCGCGTCCGGAGCCTGTGCTCCGCAACGGGAGAGGCCACAACAGTGAGAGGCCCGCGTACCGCAAAAAAAAAAAAAAAAAAAAGAGTGGCTACCATAGGTCACTTCATCACAGCTTTCAACTCAGTGGCCCAGGTCTCCTCCTCGTGACTGGAATCACGGTCTTTGCATTTCTCAGGATGTTTCTGGGACTTGGTGGCCCTTCCAGATGTATTATTTGCCATCACTTGGGTGATGACTCACTCCACATGTAGATCCCACCATGGCCAGGCACCAATTCTCCAGGGAGTGAGTGCTGTGATGGAAACTCATTAGAATTCTAGGGCCATCTCATGCTAGGTGTGGGGTTTGGGGCATATTTGCTTAATAACGCATATAGAATTATACAAGTATAGGAATATATGGAGTCTCAGTTTTCCCATATGTTAAAATGGGGAGATAGTACCTACTTTGGTTCTATGAGTTCTATGACGAATCAATGAGATAATGTGCAGATGTTTGGCACAGGGTAGACTCTAAGGAAATGTTACTTTCCTCCTTCTACATCAGGGGTCGGCAAACTATGTCTCCCAGGCTAAATCTGACCCTCCACCAGTGTTTGTAAATAAAGTTTTATTAGAACACAGCCACATCCATTCATTTCTATATTGTCTATGGCTGCTTTTGCGTCCAATGACAGAGTGTGTAGCTGTGACAGAAATCAGATGTGCCACAGGTTCGCAAAGCAGAAAATAGTTACTATCTGGCCCGTTACAGAAAATGTTTGTAGATCCCGGTTATACACAATGGCCTTTGAGAAAAATGATCTTATCTCCTTGTTCCTTTCCTTCCCAAAGTGCTTTTTATCAGACCAAATGCTGTTGGTGGCTTCAACCACTGTTTCTATGTCGTACAGTTTGGATTTTCCAGCTCTCCTCTGAGTGCAATCCTGTTCATTACAAGTCCTTTGAGTATGACTCCTAGCGCAGCACACATCCCCACCCTACCCCCATCCCCAGATTTGGGCCATTCAGCTTTGAGAAGAGGAGGAGTCTCACCTCCCTTACTCTGGACAACAACTTACAGTCTAGGGTAGCACAGGCTTACGTGCTGTGCTTACGTGCTTACGTCTGTGACAGACGTAGCATCCCTAGGTCTTTAGCACCACATGTACTGCTCGTAAGCTCCTTGCCCTTATCCTCTGCACCTGCAGTTATATTGATACTCGTACATTTCCAGATCTGACTTTGCATCCATCTTTTTTTTAAAAATATAATTGGAGTTTCTTTTAATATACCTTGTGAGATAGAGGTCTAATTTCACTTTTCACCAATGTTTCATCAATTGTCCTAACATTGTTTTATTATTATTATTTTTTTACTTTCCAATACTGGATTTATTTATTTATTTAAATTAATTTTTATTGGAGTATAGTTGCTTTACAATGTTGTGTTAGTTTCTACCGTACAGCAAAATGAATCAGCTCTACATATACATATATCCGCTCTTTTTCGGATTTCCTTCCCAGGTAGGTCACTACAGTGCATTAAGTAGTTCCCTGGGCTATACAGTAGGTTCTCATTAGTTATCTATTTTATACATAGTATCAATAGTGTATATATGTCAATCCCAATGTGGCCATCTTTATTAAATTCCTTCTTGAGAAATTCTGTTCATTTTTATTTCTGGCTCCCTAGCTTCGCTTTGGATTTGGACTCTGCTATCCAGAGTGTTTACCAAGCCTCGGGGCTTCATGTCTTTTGAGAATCAGCTCAGCTGGTTTTCTAGGTTCTCATCCAAGTCTCTGCAAGAAACTGTTGGGTCAGCCAGGGCTTAGGCCTGAGTCCTCTAGGATGCTATTGGAACACACTCTCCAGCTTGGCTTTGACCCTTTGGAGACTGACTGAACTCGCTAGGCAGTCAACCAACTGCGTTATTATCCACCTGACATCTCTTTATCTCAATTAAAAAGATATCATGAGGGTTTGGGTCAAAGGCCTTTCAGGCATAAGATGGTCACACACAGGCCTTCCCAACCTATTAGTCTCTGATTCTATCACAAAACCCAAATAGGATTACTTGCTATAATTTATTCTTGGGAATCCCTTACTGGCTCCTAGAGCTCATTGGTCCCTCTCTAAGGGTCTACATACTACCTATTTGGGAACGATTATAGTTTTGAGTGAGTTAGAATTTGCCACACAGTTTGTCAGGTACAATCAGAATTTACTGAAGGGCTTCTTTTTTTTTTTTAAAAGATATGATTTTGTTTACATTTATTTATTTATGGCTGTGTGTTAGGTCCCCCTTTCTGTGGAGGGCTTTCTCCAGTTGTGGCAAGCGGGGGCCACTCTTCATCGCGGTGCGCGGGCCTCTCACTATCGCGGCCTTTCTTGCTGCGGAGCACAGGCTCCAGACGCGCAGGCTCAGTGGCTGTGGTGCATGGGCCCCGCTGCTCCGCGGCATGCGGGATCCCCCCAAACCAGGGCTCGAACCCGCGTCCCCTGCATTGGCAGGCAGATTCTCAACCACTGCACCACCAGGGAAGCCCCTGAAGGGCTTCTTAATCTAGGGTTTGTGAACTTGCATGGGAATAAATTACATCTTTATTTTCACTAATCTCTAACTGAAATTTGGCAAGTTTTCCAATTGTAATGTAAGCAGCAAATCACAGTAATATTGGCATGACCTTGACTTTGTTGCCAATACAAACCATGGGTTTTTCACATCACGTTGGAGTCATTGTAGACATGTCAAAATATCTTTCAAGTTCAAAACTACTTCAAAATTATGGTACTTATAAGACCTGCTGCTAGATCTTGTTATGTAATGCATTACTAAAGAGGCACGTATATTACCATATTGCAGGTTTAAAAAATATTCTAGCAGCTTTATTTTAATATAATCGGCCTCCCTTGCAATCTGACATATTTCATTTGATGCATTTAAAAATACTACTCTGAGGGATTCCCTGGTGGCGCAGTGGTTGGGAGTCCGCCTGCCGATGCAGGGGACGCGGTTTCGTGCCCCGGTCCGGGAAGATCCCACATGCCGCGGAGCGGCTGGGTCCATGAGCCATGGCCGCTGAGCCTGCGCGTCCGGAGCCTGTGCTCCGCAGCGGGAGAGGCCACAGCAGTGAGAGGCCCGCGTACCGAAAAAAAAAAACTACTACTCTGAGAAGAGGTCTGTAGGTGTCACCAGTTTGCCAAAGGGACTCATGTACAGAAATCCATGCTCGTCATGATGGTAGCAGCTCCTCCCCAGAAGCCTCAGGGGCCAGAGCTCCGCCCGGACCCCCCCTTTGCCCAGACAGATCTCTCAAGGGGCAAAAGAACCCTCACCTCAACTTTGGGTTCTTGTGTTCTCTTCACTGAGACTAAGTTAACACTAGTGAGGCTTTCCTTTTGACTGACAATTTGAATAGCAAATGTTGCCTCCTAGTTTTTTCTCCTTCCTAGTCAAGCAGCCTTGGGTTTGAATGACAGCTCCCCCATCTACCTCTCTGACCCTCACCCTTCTAATCTGTAAAATAGGGATATTACCACCTACTTTGTGAGGTGATAGTAATTAAAGAAGGTAACAGATTTTTCAACTGGATTTTCTGGGAAGCAGCCATGAGATGGCATTAGGAGTAAAGCTGTTTATTGGTCGGGGTGGGAGTTACTGCTTGTGACAGATAACAGGGGTAGGAAGCAGAGTTGGGCAGAAAAAACCTTCAGACTGTGATGCAAATCTGACGTGCGTGAAAGGACAGCGAGATAAGGAAAACCTCGGACCACAATTCAGATTGCACTAAGTGTCTGCCAACTCAATTGGTTGCTCTAGAGCAAAGATTACCTGTCAAAGGAATCCCATGTTGGGTAGAAATGCCCCCATCACACTTGATCATTGGCTAGAGGGTGCCCAGAAAGACCGTGGGCTTGTCTTGAAAGCTGAGGTACAACCTGAAAGTGTTATGGCTGGAAGCTGCCACCAGCTACCTTCGTTCCTTGCAGCTGACTGCTGAGTTCTTTCTTGAAGGGAGATCTGAGCAGTGTGCTTCCACATCTGTCCCAATTTGAGAAGGCTGAGCACAGTCTTGGTGTAACTGCAACACACCTAGCGAGAAACAAGCATGGCCACCACCCATGTCTCTGAAGAATCGCTTATCTGGTCTTATTCACCCTAAGCACCAGAGTCTTGATTAGAAGAGTCAGGTCAGGTCTTTCTAAGCTAGGAATCTTTTCATACTAGTGCCTAGGGTAGTTCTTTGACTTAGGACTTTATGAAGGTGAAAGAGGAGTTTTTAAGAATGACTTGGTGATTGAATCCATACTCTATAGTGATAATGTTAATAACAACAGCTGCAGCAGCAACAATAATGATAATTATGAATGTAATGTACAGTCTATAAATGGAGTGTCGACTAACCATAAGGGCTCTGCATTCGGCACTGATAGTAGGTTCTCTCTTGGTCCTCCAGGAACTGGAGCTTACCCAGTGTGGGTGAGGAGTCAGCTCTGATCCCATGTTCATTCTTCTTCTCCCAGGGGCCGCTGGTGTGTTCCATGCCATCCTATCTCAGGCAGTGAGCGCTGAGACGCCTGCATCTTTCTTCGGTCTTTCTCGCTAATCCTAGACGGTCCTCAGTCTTCAGCTGAGGACTTACTCAAAGGAGAGTCTAAAAGCCCTTCCTGTTTATCACTTGATTTTGACGGAAGCTGAATTTCCCCTCTCGTGTCCTCTCTACAACGCTGCCTATGTCCTCTGCTTGCTGACCAGTGATGTGAGGAGCTGCCTTTGTCTAATTTGAACACTCTGGTCTACACTCTTTCTTGAAGAATCTGTCCTGCCTCAGCGTGGCTGGCCTCTGCTGTGACCCTAGGAAGAGCATGTGAGTCCCAGTCGGCAGGAAGCCTCACTCCCCACTGAGGTGTGAGCAGGACACCGCTGCAGTCCTACTACACTTCCTGTGTAATGAACTTAACATTCCCTGACACCTGGGCTTAAAATTAATTTAGGACTAATGCTGTTTAGTCAATCCCGGCCCAAGACACTGACATATAGTAACCGCTTCATTGCCATTCCCTGCTTTTTCCTGCTGGGTTGAGCCCATTGGCGATGGACTTGGGAGATATTTGCTTCTGTCTGTCACTGAAGTGTCAGGGTTGGAACTTCAGACTTTTAAATGGATTTGGGCAAATATTTTCTTCCCAGGATTGCCCTTCAATCCTCCAACCTCAGGTCCCTTGTCAAGTTCCTTGGCAGTGATAAAAGTGTCGTCCAGGGGATGGGCAGTCATCCCCATTGCTGAATGGTGAGGCAAACAGCCACAGGAAGACAGATACTCATGCCAGGAAGACCAGCCACATGCCAGCTCCCCCTTGGCTGAGTCCCTGTGTGTCCTGGAATGAGGTATAGCCACGTGGCTGGGAGAAAGCTTGGCTCTCAGAGGTCCTCAGTGCCTCGCTCTCCAGCTCTAGGCTAAAAACGGAACTTGACCTCCAACAGTAATCATACCTATCTCTGTCTTTGAGAATCTCTTCTTTTTCAAGTGCTTTCCTTGTTTTCTATTATTTAGCAAGACCTTGAGGCAAGGATGATTATTTCTGTGTTACAGATGGAGAAACAGAGGCTTGGGGATCCTTTGCCCCTGTTGGAAGAGTTGGTCTGTGGTAGACTTGAGATGTGAACACAGGTGTGCCCGACCCCAATGCCCGCACTGGGTCTTCTTCTCTACACACAGTGAACCAGGAAGCAATGAAGCCAGTTGCATGCAGTCTGAGGGAAGAGCAGTTGCTGAGCAGACGCCTGGGCACACTGGCCGAATGCCATGGGAATATGGCTTTTTCTTGGTGGTGTGACAATCTCGAGAAAGTACTCCATGGCCAAAGTGCTTCCACCACGAGTCACTTCGTTGTTCTCTTTGTGAGAATTCAGCTAAGGAGCCGTAGAGACTCACCTGTGGCTCCTACTTTATATGCCCTAGCAATCCAGGAGAGCAATTCTGTTAAGCAGTATCCTCCGGGGACATATGGAACCTGCGGGAAGTCGTGTGACCCTGGTTAATCAACGCCCAGGTACAATTCAGCTGTTATGGGATCACGTAGATTGACTTACTAATATCTCCAGACGATCTGTGTCCAAGTTTTTTTTTTTTTCCTTTCAGTCTAAGAGTTACAATACTAATGCCTCTTCCTCACTGGTTTTCAAGTTACAAATCTAAGGTGTTGTTAAAGGCGCCTCTGTGTTGTCCATGATTCGACCTGTCTTTCTCTCAAGCTCATCTCGACACTTATCCTTTGCAATTCATGCTCCAGCTGTACCAACATCCTGGCGTTTCCAGAAGCAGCCGTGCCAATCCAGGCCTTTGCTCTTGTGGACCCCTTTCCTTATTTTTTTAAAAAAATTTTTGGCCGTGCCGCTGGCATGTGGGATCTTAGTTCCCCGACCAGGGATCGAATCATGCCCCCTGCAATTGGAAGCCTGGGATCTTAACCACTGGACCATCAGGGAAGTCCCGATCCCTTTCTTTAAAAAGCCCTTCCTCACCTCGTCTCCTTGCCTAGTCCTTGGACATCTCACAGGTCTCAGCTCAAAGACTCCCTTCCCCTGACATCTTTAGTCAGAGTTAGATTCTCCTTCCTTCTTTTAGATCCCATAGCATCTTGTAACACTGCCATATACAGTTTTTGGAGTCATCTGTCTCTCCTCCCTCTTCTGCATGAGGCTGTAGGAGCCTCAAGAGAGGAAATGTGTTTTATTGTTCTCTGAACACCCAGCACTTATCAGATAGCCTGACTCAACAGGAAACCTTTGGGACTTTAACCTCAGGGCAGGTTGGAATCTCAGGCAGGACGGTGGGGAAGGAGAAGAGATAGAAGCAGGTAGAAACAGCAGGAGGGAACTCAGCAGCCTTTCTGATGGGCCCTCACTATGGGATACAGTGCTCCCCAACCCCAGTGCCAAACTGAGTAAAATGCAGGTGAAATGGACATTGGTAAATGCAGACTTGATTCAAGCTTCCCAGGGGGGATGTGCTGCCCAGATTCAAGGGTCTTAGGTTTGGGTGGGGAGGGAGAGGTCAGGTCAAGACTCTGGGTGTGGGGTCCAGACTGTGTTGCAGGAAAGGGACTTTTGTTTCTGGAGGAGGAATATGTCAGGGCTTTGCAGGACAGCAGGGCCGGGCTAACCATGGTGGCTTCTGTACCAAGATTCCCACTGCAAAGCAGAAAATGTGAGATAAAAGTCTCTTGAAATGGTAAAAATAGAACCACCATATGACCCAGCAATCCCACTCCTGGGCACATACCCGGAGAAAACCGTAATCCAAAAAGATGCACGAACCCCAATGTTCACTGCAGCACTATTTACGATAGCCAGGTCATGGAAGCAACCTAAGTGCCCATCAACAGAGGAATGGAGAAAGAAGATGTGGCACATATATACAATGGAATATTACTCAGCCATAAAAAAGAACAAAATAATGCCATTTGCAGCAACATGGAAGGACCTAGAGATTGTCATGCTGAGTGAAGTAAGTCAGACACAGAAAGACAAATATCATATGATATCACTTATATGTGGAATCTAAAAAAAAATGGGTACAAATGAACTCATCTACAAAACAGAAGTAGAGTCACGGATGTAGAAAACAAACTTATGGTTACCAGGGGAGAAGGCGGGGAGGGGTACATTGGGAGATTGGGACTGACGTATACACACTACTATATAGAAAATAGACAACTAATAAGAACCTGCTGTACTGAGGGAACTCTACTCAATACTCTGTAATGGCCTGTATGGGAAAAAAAAATCTTAAAAAAAATGGGGATATATGTATATGTATAACTGATTCACTTTGCTGTACACCTGAAACTAACACAACATTGTAAATCAACTATACACCAATAACAATATAAATAAAAAGAATATACAACAATAAAAATACAAAAAAAAAGAATATACAACAATAGAAATTAAAAAGGAAATGGCAATGGTTAAGAAAAAGCACAGGGGTGGCCAGGTGTCACTAATTGTTCAGCTGTTACTAATCCCTAATTCTCCACCTAGCTCAATATCTCAATATACCTCTCAAACTCTCTCTTTCTCTCTCTCTCCCTCTCTCTCTCTCGCTCGCTCGCTCGCTCGCTTTCTCTCTCTCTCTCTCTCTCTCTCTCTCACACACACACACACACACACACACACACACACACACACGCAACAGCAGTCCTACTGTTGGAATGTGAATCTTTATGAGAAATGATCCACCAGGGCAAGGTGGAGCCTGAAGCTATACCCACAGTCAGGGCTATGGGTTGGGTCAGCAAGCTCTAACAGCTAGACATAAATCACTTAGTGATAGAACATGGAAGAAGCCAACAGAAGGTAAAATAAGTATTCAGGAGCGGGGGACTCACTATTAGTGAATTCTATGTGCCAGGCTGTGAGCTGAGTGCTTCAATACACAGCCGCACACCACTTTAATTAATATTTAATTGAAAAATTTGAGGTAATTGTAGATTTATATATAGTTGTAAAAGAAAAATACAGAGACATCCTGTATACTCAGTTTCCCCCAATGGTATCATCTTACAAACCTGTAGTGTGATATCACAACTAGGATATTGTCTCTCCCTCTTTCTTTAAAAAAATGTTTTATTGGAGTATAGTTGATTTACAATGTTGTGTTAGTTTCTGCTGTACAGCAAAGTGAATCAGTTATACCTACACATATATAGAATACTGTCATTGATACCATGGACTCATTTGTGCGTGTATGGTTCTATGCAATTTTATCACACGTGTAGTTTGTGTATCTGCCGCTGTTTTCACGATACACAACGGAGCCAACACCACAAGGATAGCTCTCGTTGCCCCTTTATAACCACACCCTCCCCCTAGTACCCTTTCTCAATCCTCAAAATATCCATGTGAGGCAACTAAGTCTCAGAGAGTTATGTCATCTGTGACATGTCATTGGATCAGTAAGCAGTGATGTTTTGGTTCAGAAGTTTGTCCAAAAACGTACGTCACATTCATTTTCTTAATTTCTCATTTGTTCATTCATTCAACAAATATTTATTGAATGTCTGCTAGGTTCTAAGCACTCATCTAGGGACTAGGATTTCTTCAGTAAAAATATGACCAAGTCCCTGCTTCTCATGAAGCTGTCATTCATTCAAGTGTGAGTCAGACCACGGATGTGAAAACCCAATGTGTAATTTCAGGTGAGGACAATTGCTCTGAAGAACAACCGAGGAAGGGGGCGGAAGGATGGGCTCTACCGTCTGGGGTAAGGTGACCAAGAAGGCTGCTGTCAGGAAGGGAAATTCGAGAGCAGTCTTGACCAATGAGGAGTAGGAGACATTGGATTTCTAGGTGAAAGGAGGAGGGCAATCACAGAGGGGCCATGTCGGGAATGACTGGGGCATGTTTTGGATGTCAAGGCAGCCAGTGTGTCTGGAGCAGAGTGGGGCAGGGAGAGAGCGGGGGACCTGAGGTCAGAGAGGGGCCTGGAGCTGGATTACAAGGGCCTTGCAGGCCATGGGAAAGAGTTTGGATCTTATTCTAAATGGGAGTAGAAGCCACTGGAAGGTTTTGAGCCAGAGAAAAACATGATCTGATTTTCAGTTTGTAAAAAACCACCCTCTGGCTGCTGGGTGGAGGATGGGCCGTAGGAGGGCAAAGCCAAGAGCAGGGGGAACAATTTGGTGGCTACCGCAGCAAACCACATGAAAGACAGGGTGGCCTGGACCAGTGTGGCAGTGCCGGGAATAGTGAGAAGTATTTGGGTTCAAGATGTATTTGTATCCGTGGACCCCACAGGACTCGATGCAAGATTGGACATGGGGTGGGCGTGAGAGCAGACAAGAGAAGGGGATGTTTTAGACAGTGCTAACATTGAGTCACTTATTTTCTTTAACCGGGACATCACAGTGTAGTGCTAGACATCAGGAATCTTATTCCAAGTGAAAGGACCACTGTATCCAAGGCTCTTTGCTTGCTTCCTTCCCCCCCCCCGCCCCCCCCCCCCGCCCTTCTCAGCACACATCCTGCAGGTTCAGTAGAGACGAACATACCCTTGATCTCAGTCTACCCATGAGAAAAATGCTATTGGCCCAAACAGTTGGGAAATTGGAGTCTGGTTGGACCCAGTCCCTAGCCCTGAGGGCTCACAGTCTGGTGGGGAGATAGGCGAGTGAAGAAAAGCTACAGTGTGAAATGCCAGAGAGGCGAGACCAGTGGGAGGCAGGGGAGGATCCAGGGCAATGGGTGTGGATTTCGCTGAGTCGCAATGATGGTGATTGGGTGGCGCGTTAGGGATGGTGTCAGGGGATTGAGGGGATGCTCTGGCATCAGTCTTGAGGCTTGAGGACATGTTCTCTGTTTATAGAAGAAAGGCTATGAATTCCCAAGATGGAGAAAAACAAGAGCAAAAAGACTGAGTCACTGTGCAGCATGGAGGGTTTGGGGATAGGAGAGCCATTGGTCCTGGTGGAAACACAGTGCTCACATGGAGGAGTGGAGGGAGGGAGGCTGAAGAGGCCGGCTGAGGCCAGCTCCTGACGTCTGGCTAAGCTGCTTGGACAGAATCCTGGTGGTAACTGGGGTTGGAACCTTCAAAAATCTTAAGGAAAGGAGTTGCTTTGGATTTTGAGGGTTCACTTTTGCCAGATAATGAGCTGCATGTATGAAGGTCTACATCTTTCCTTGGGTGGAGAAAAAGGAGCCCCTCCTGGCTCAGCCACCTTCCTGGGCCTCCCTGGTCTAAACTTCCATCTTATCTGACGCAGCTCTAGATGATCACCTCAACTGTCCACAGTGAAGGGCCCCCAGTTGCTTCACTGAGGCTGTGTCCACACTTCTCAGTGTGGTAAGCAAAAGTGCCTACTTGCCTTTCTCGTGGGCAGTGGGGTCTGTCGCAGGAGGAGCCTGAGTGGCGGGGGACATACAAGCTTGCGAGGAGGTCCCTCAGCCTGGAATTGCGGGCCCCTTTTTGGAAGCTGTGGGCTTTGCTTCCTGTGTGGTCTCCCATTCACCCTCTCAGTTTCTCTATCTGGGAAGATGGGAGAAGAGAATGTAACTTCTTGGGGTGTGGAGGATTTGGAGAAGGCAGCCGAAAGCTGTCTCCAATGCGCTTCTGTCCACACACAGGACGCCAGTAGCTGGAGGGAAAGAGTGCAAACGCGTGTGTTGTAGATTAACTCAGTCCTTGCTGTTCCACCTCCTTCCTCGGGGCTGTGGTTTTGCTTGTGGTCCAGACCGGCAGAGGTCTTCGCCAAGGAGACAACGTCTATCACCTGGCTGGTTGGTTTTCTCTCCTGTAAAACCGAGTGGTACAGTCCACTTCCCCTGGGGTGACTTGAGAATAGTGCTTGGCACAGAAATGCTCAATCCACATTTGATACTCAAAATGGAAAAAGAGGCAGTAAATAGCTGAGACTTTTCAGATACATAGTGCTCATCAAATTCTCCAGAGACTGCAAGGAAAGAGCCTAGAACATAGGATTCAGAGCTACATTGTGTGGTTTCAAACTGTGTGTTCACTCGTCACTAGTGATGAGACCTGAGGCGAGTCCCTACGGAGCCGTGGTTTTCTCTTCTGGTACGTGGGGATCGGTTTGTCTTTGTCTTATCAGGTTGCCCTTTGTCTTATCAGGTTGCCCTTCCACTTGTGAAGGGAAAATAAGATCATGTATATAAAGTGACTGGCACGTAGTAAGGGCTCAGGTGCCCAGGAGTTGAGTCTCCTTTGCTTTTGCTTCTATTTCTTGTATTCCCGTACCAGCCACAGCTCCATCCTGGAGAAGAGACGACCTCCCCGGCCAGGCCAGGGACCCAAGGCTCCAAATCTATGTGACGCAGGTTCAAGCACTGGGCTTTGCAGTTTGCAGAGACAATCAAAGGTTTGCAGCTGCTGTGTTGGGCTATAGACAAACAGCGGCAGCAGCGTGGTGCAGGGCAGGGGGGAGAACTGCCTTTGGGCACTAGGAAGGCATATACTAGGGGACCTTCTTTTAATGTCTAAAAGTCATTTCTGACTTTTAAAAAACAACCCGCCCTCCTCTCTAATCACAACGAAATTAGATACCATGTTCTCAAATACTATCCTTTTTGACACCCCCCACCCCCCCCACCTCAGGGTCAGGCACAGCCAAGACCCCAGAAAGTCAAGTCCTGTGTTCTGGCTGTAGGGACACTCAGAAGTCCTTGTGAAGCCAGAAATGTGGCTGAGTTTAGGGAGAAGTCGAGTAGTAAGCCATTCATGCACTTTCATTTATGCATTCATTCATTCATTCACCCATGCACTCATTCATTCATTCACTCATTCATGCATTCATTTTAACTGTTATTCACGGAGCATTTACTGTGTGTTGGTAAAGCTGCTGCTGTGGATAAGAAGTCCCCAGGGCATAGCTTCCTCCTGGAGGGAGATTATGATGTAGGGACCACCCTGGAAGGAGTATGTTAAATGCATTAACTGAGGCACGCTCTGGGCCAGCAGGACTCCACAAAGGACTATCGCTGGAGATCTGACGGAGGCAGAGAACTCAGAAGTGGCTCAGAAGGATGAGTCCGGATTCCTCAGGAAGTCTTTGGGCTGCCAGCTAAGGAAGGTGTTCCCTGCTGAGAGAACAGAGGGCACCAAGTCTTGCCAAGATGCAGCGCCTTTGGGAAGCCATCGGAAGACCTCAGGTAGAGGAGTCCTAGGACCAGTGAGACAAGGCAGCCAGTCTGCAGCCCAGAGAAACCACTGGGAGGAGAGAAAACTGGAGTCAGGGAGGTCAGCGATCGAGGTCAAGGAATCAGAAGGTGAGCCCCACATTGGAGGCCCTTGCGCGTGTAACTGTTACCTGAAATCTGGGTTCGCCTCTGGGTGGGTGCAGAGTCAGAAGGCACAACCGAGTCAAAGAGCGGAAGAAGGAAGGATTTATCACTTGCAGCAAGTGAGGAGGTCATCGGGGATCTTTCCCAAAGCGGTGTCCCCCCGAGAAGGCGAGGAATTTTTAAGCTAAGGGTACAAGCAATTCATGAAGGGGTTTAGGTGTTGACTGAAGTCACAAGGGTCAGAAAAGGTCAACATCTTCATCCTTAGGGTCCAGTAGATCTGAGGGCTGAGCGCCTGGGGGGTTAAAATTCTGTAAAACAGCTCAGGAAAGTGCTTCGGGCTAGTCTTTACCATTGAAAGGGAACTGGGAGTCTTCACCACTGAATTCTTATCTTTGCTATTGTTACTTCTCTTGCTTGATAACTGTTTCTCCTTTTGTTCGCTTAAGATCATGATGACTGAAATCGGTTCAAGGACAAGCATTGTGGCCAGACTTAGATCACAAAATGGCTTAGGCCAAAAATTGCTTCTCTTATGTCAAGAAAGCCATGCCTGGTTCTGCTCCGGGAATCCCCTACCTTATCCGCTTACACAATAACTGTAATGTTCTATGCATAATTTGCTCTTTGCTGGCAAGAGCTTAATTTAGATTAATTGACTGAATTTTCTCAGCAACCTTATAAGGCAGGGATTACCTACTCAAGGTCACACAGCTAGCACAGGGAAGATCTGAGTCTCAGTTATCAGTGAACTTGATGCCTAAAACTGTGTTCTAAAGTCTAAACCACCAGAGCATCTGGGTAGACGGGAAGATTAGGGACGGGCAGAGAGGGCCGTTTATGCCCGCCTGCCCCTTCCCCTCCCCCTCCAAGTCTACCCTGGCGAGTAAGTTAGCTCCTGCAGCCCGGCTTACCCGTCTCCTAGGCTTTCTGCAGAGTCATTTGCTCCATAGCAGTTTACCTGCTTCCAGAAGGCTTTGCTCCCTGGTCATGCCCGCCAACCCCATGCCAATGCCCGCTGTCTGCTCCTGCTGCAAACCCATCCCCTCCTCCCTTGACGCCTGCCTGAGAGGATGCCCCGCATCTACCTCCCCTAAGCATGGTCCTTCTCTCCTGCCCCCCCAGCCTCTCCCACTCCCTCTCCAGCTGCTGAATTTCACATACCTCAAAAACCCTATCTGTGTTTCTCCTTTGCTTCAGGCCATCCTGCTCCATGAAAGCTGAAAACGAGTCATTGGAACTGAATGCTGTGTGGGCATTAATAACGAGGATTGGTCCCTGTGGTGCGTCTGCCCTTGGAGGCTTGGCACTTCTGAGAGTGGGGAAAGATATAGGTGAGCCCTGGCCACATCAGAGGGGCCTGCAGGGGGAAGCGCTCCAGAGACGGCCTCTGTCCCGAGGAGCATGCCAGGCCCAGGACCCGCGGGAGGCCACCAGAACTGCGCTGAGCCATGTTCCCCAGGTGCAAGGTGTGGCCTTGCCCGTTGCCGCGACACGGGAACACACAGCCAGCATTCACGAGGGCAGCCCTTACTACATACTGGGCACTATCCTGCGTGCATCACAAATCCCACCTCCTTCCAAACGCTCAGCACCTCTGTGAGGATGGTACTGTGGCTACCCCCATTTCACAGACGGAGAAACAGAGGCAGGTAGAAGTGATATAACTTGCCTCATGTCACACAGGTAAAAAGAAGCAGAACAGGGTTTTAAACCCAAGCCCTCCAGCTCGAGTCTGTGCTCCAAGCTTCCACTCTGGGCTGCTCACTGGCTGCTTCTCCTCATCCGGGGCTCCCCGGCTGGTGCCAAAACTCCCCTCCCCCTGCTCAGAATATCTGGGACCCCCAAGCCCACTGGAGTCATTGGTTCTTTAACTTGATGGAAATAAGGCAGAGTTCCAACTAGACTCTGCGATCTAAATCCTCTCTCTGCACCCCGTCCTGTCCCCACTCCCAACGAGCTTTGGGACCATGAACAAGTTAACTTTGTCTCCTGAAGCCTTGGTTTTTCCCCCTGTAACACGGGGATATCTCTGTTGGTCCTGCAGGGTTATGGTGAGAATTAAATAAGGCTCTGGTGTTTTGACTTTTAATGTAATGAAGACTCGTACTGACTGACTGGCTGCCCAGCGAGTGCCAGGCCCTCTCCTAGCACTTTATAGACACCGAGATCACCTACTCCCACACACCCTCACAGCAGTAAGTGTCTCCCCGGGCACTGTTAGGT
This sequence comes from Delphinapterus leucas, assembly GCF_059928025.1. Lineage (NCBI taxonomy): Eukaryota > Metazoa > Chordata > Mammalia > Artiodactyla > Monodontidae > Delphinapterus > Delphinapterus leucas. The sequence continues at coordinate 99,705,598 of NC_143134.1, forward strand.
GGTCAGCCCTTTTGTCATGTTGAGTGGTAGGGGTATGAATGTTTTTCTAGCTCCCTCAATGGCCTTTGAGAGATTTGAGAAGCCCAGAGAGATGTTTTTGGGGCCCCTAGCATGATCTTAGTTAATACTTCCCGGGCAGGGTCATTTAAAGTATTAATTTGTTTTTATTTGTTTAAGGAGGATTTTCCTCTTTTCCTTTCTCTTTCACTTTCCCCCATTCAAGCAGGTAGAAAGCCTGTGCTTCTTTATCTCAGAGGTTATAGCTGGAGGTTCGTGGCTAAGCTCCGTGTTGCAAAACCAGACTCTTGCGGGGTTCGGGTAGATGAGACAAAAGCAAAACAAGGAGGAAACAGGCTGGGTGGAAATATAATTAGTAGTCGTGGAGGAGTCAGACGCAGTGAAGAGGGCTTAGTCAGTCAGAAAGGATCCGCTACCAGCTCTGGCCTGAGAGATGCCAGATCTTCTCACTTTTCTGAAGAAGAGACAATTCTGAATCTCAATGAATTCAATTTAGTTTTTTAAGATAAGTGCCCATCTACATTCTGCTGGATAAAAGCCATCCTGACAGTTGAAGGCAGGCCTCTGGTATAGCCATGGGGTACAGGGTTTGGGGGGAGAAGGATTCCCCCAGATGAAAGTGAGATTCCCCCAGGCTGTGGGCAGAGAGGGATGTATCTATGGATTCTTTGAGCAGAATCCCTGAATATCCCAAGAGTATGGCAAGACCTCAGAGGGAAGAGCTTTGTGGTTCACCAGGCAGTACACGTGGGGCTCCCCAACCAGAGAACCTGATGACACATGGCAGGGGTTTAGATCTGTGGGACCATGCGGACTAGAGGATGGGGGTTGGTTTCAGGAGGGGATGCTCTGGACAAACCATTTATAACCGCAGAAGGACCTCCATAATGCCTGGGTAATAAGTGAGGCCTTAGAGTCACTGATACAGCCTCAGGCAATGGAGTGAAGAAAGACGGGCTGAATTTCTTTCATCCTGGTAGGAGGGAGCTCAGAATCAAAACTAAGTTCGTTTGTGTACAGTATTGTGCCCCTTCTTTCTCATCTGGGTGTGTGGACTGAGATTCACATCTTCACGCTCCTGTTTAGGGGAGTAATACAGCATCCTTCTTACTTCCCCTGGCAGGGGTGGTGTTGGGAACTTCTGCATAGTCTCCAACAGAGCTAGCTCCTCCTGTGACCTTCCAGTTGGTGGCTTTATCTCTTCCCACTGGGTGAGACAGATCCCCTGATACTCGTGGGGTCCTTCAGCCATCGGCTCAAGATCATCCTCTGTGCCCTCCAGCTAGTGGTCCCTCCCGGCATCCTCCTTGGTTCTCCCCATTTCTTTTGTAAGACACCTTTTCAGAGTCTTCCATCAAAAGAAGTTATTCCTGAGGTTATTCTGAAAAAGTCTCAGAATGGAGGGTCCATGACTGTGGACTCCATTCCATGCAGTGCTGGTAAATCCCATCTTTTGCTCTCTTTCCACAATTCAGCTAATACTTGCAGAATGCCAGGTATGTCTCAGGCACAGTGCTGGGCACTGGGGACGCAGGCATGGATAGGCACGATCTCTTCGCCCTTACAGAGTTCACAGTCTAGTTGGGAGGTAGAAGCACCAACAGATAGCTGTACTATACCATGGTGATGGGGGGTGGTGAGTGTCAGTGACGGCGGGAAGGGCAGAGGAGGAGGGTATGTGATCGCCTAGGGTAATCCAGCTCGTACTTGGTGAGGCAGCGGGGGTGAACCTAGGTTCCCAATCCCAAACCCAGGGACCTTTCTACTCCAGGGGTGGCACAGTGTACTTGGGCCATGGCATCGCCATCTCCCTGTTCTTGCGAGTGATGTCAAGGCCGATGTTATCCCCACTACTACTCTCCTTCGACCAACCTGCGTATTCCCCCTTCTCCCACACCATTATTGTCTTTTGCGGGTGGCCGTGCCTTTGGTGTCCAGAAGAGTGTTGCACCCCCTTTATCTTCCACGCTGTGGTGGAGAACACCCTGGACCCCAAAGCCCAGTGAGGTTTTCCTACTAGAAAGCTAGCATTCTACTGGTGCCTGGGATTCGCCATGGCAGTGCCCCAATGGGCCTGGGGCTGATTCTTTAGGCTGGGGAGCTCTGGAAGCCCCCTTGAAGCTGAGTGTCATGGGCAGATGGTAACTTCTGAGTTATAGCATCTGTTGGCGTCAGTGTCAGTGAGACCACAGCCAACTGATTCTCAGAGCCTCTTGGTTGGACAATGCCCTGGCAACCGCTGGAAACCAGACCAGAATTGTTGGCAGGGCCAGGCATTTTTCAAGGAAACGCAAGCAATTTCAGCTAATCCGTGGGGAGGATTTTCCTCCTGAGCTCCCTGATTTCCCTGAAGAACTGCGTGCAGTTGCCAAATGATAGTGAAAAAAAATGTAAGGTTTCCTTTGAAAAATAAATGGGTGTTTGATGGGAGCTGGAGTGATCCCACGATAGCATGAAAGAGAAGAGGGACAGTGTGATTTAAAAGCAAGAGCATGGGCTTTGGAGTCAGCAAACCGGGTTTAATTCCCATCCTTGACTCTTACTAGCTGTGTGGCTTGGGCAATTGCTTGCCCTCTCTGAGCCTCAGGAGTCTTAGTTGCAAACTGGAGATACTATTGCCTATCTTCTAAGACTTTGTGCAAAGGACTTAGCACAGTCCCTGGAATATCATGGGATTCTAATCAGCGTTCCTTTCCCTTTCTGTTCTGCTTTGGGTCCTTGCTTGTTGAAAGGTTGAGGTCTAAAAACAAGACTAAGAGACTACTTTCCATGGGCTTTGCTTATGCAAGTTTCCCCACGGCCCGTTTCCATGGGTAATTGACACTATGTTACCACATCAATATTCTTGTCACTCTGACATGGTACAAGTTGACCTCTAGCTCCATGGATCTCTGGCAAAAATAGTGCTATTTCACCCCGGGGAGCCTCAGATCTCAGCACTGACACATATCTTCATGATGAACACAGACTGATTATATGCTTAGACAGTTGTTTCTCTGCTGAGGTCTTTCTGCCATTTAGATAGTATTGTTCAAGGAAATTACCCAGGCCCGTCCTGCTGCCTCCCAACAGGTCTCTTGCTGGTAATTCAGAATTATCATCTTCAGGTCACCTTCCCTTGCTGATGGATGGACGGATTGATTCATTCATTCCTTCACTCTCTCATCCATTGCCGTATTCATGCTCTGAATGACAGTCATATGCTAGCACTGGGAGTAAAATGATGTTCAAGACTGGTGTCAACCCTGCCTTCAAGGAGCCCGATCTAGAGGAGAAGGTAGGGTGGCTGATGACCCCACCTGAGTGCTGTGAGTACCAAAGCAAAGAAGGGGCATCACAGGCTGAGGGTGAGAGGAGGGGTGAGAGGACGGTGCCCTGGGACAGGTGATGTTTGAGCTGAGCCAAAATCAACAAGTAGGAATCAAGTTGACCTGTATTTCTTCCCTCTTGTCCCGAAGACCCCCTGAGCAGGACATTCGACTCTTCTATCATCTGTCTCCTGTTTCCATGTCCAGTCTCATGTGGCTCATGACAAACACCATGGTCCAAGCACCCCCCTGAAGACTTGCTCTCTGCTAAGGTTGTGAGACTCTCTTACGCCTCCCAGCCTCTATTCTGATCGCTTTCCTTGCATGAAGTGCTTTTTCTCTATAGTTATGGATATCCTGCTCATCTCCAAGCCTAAACTCAATCCAGCTGCCATGAAGCCTTCCCAGATTCCTCAGGTCAGAATGCAGTGCTCCTCCCTCTGCCTTATGTCGACCCTCCTATTTAGAATGGGGGTGGCTGTGCCTTGTATCATCATTCTGTCCATGCTTATCTATTTTTTTAAAAATTAATTTATTATTAAAAAACTTTTCTTTTGTAATTTATTTATTTACTTTATTTACTTTTGGCTGTGTTGGGTCTTCGTTGCTGCTCGCAGACTCTCTCTAGTTGCGGTGAGTGGGGGCTGCTCTTCGCTGCGGTGCGCGGGCTTCTCATTGCGGCGGCTTCTCTCATTGTGCAGCACGGGGTCTAGGCGCGCGGGCTTCAGGAGTTGCGGCACGCGGGATCAGTAGCTGTGGCTCATGGGCTCTAGAGCACAGTCTGAGTAGTTGTGGCACACAGGCTTAGCTGCTCTGCGGCATGTGGGATCTTCCTGGACCGGGGCTCGAACCTGCGTCCCTTGCATTGGCAGGCGGATTCTCAACCGCTGCGCCACCAGGGAAGCCCCATGCTTATCTTTTAACCAGGCTATGAATCCTATTACAGTAGGAGCCACATCTTATTCAAATGACTGTCCCTTAGTGCTAATGTTAAATGAGGTAGGAATGAATCAATCAATTAGTAATTAGATGAAATAAGTATGGTGTGATTTTGGGCGTAGTCTCCATAGTTAAGAAATATCCTCATAGTGCTTAATAGAAGGGGTTCACATACATAGTTCTTAGTAAATTTTTGCTAGTGCCAATTTAGGTAAAGCAGATTTTTCCTTCTTTTTAATTCTAGTGAGTTGAAACTAATAACAACAAAGACACAAAAATAACTACCATCTTGTGAGAACTACTACGCATAATTAAATTGTTTGTCATGTTTATTACATTTAATTCTCATGCTGTCCTTAAATATAGTTACAGTTATTATCATGCCCATTTTACAGGTGGGGCAGCTGAGGCTGAGAGGTTAAATCACTTGTTCAAAGCGCCATAACAAGTAAGTTTTAGACCTGAGGTTTGAATAGATGTAACCTGGCTCCTGAGTCAGAGCTCTTAACGGCAGCAGGGGATTGTCTCACTTTCTGCACCCTGTCAAGGGTTAACTCTTGCCTTGTGCCAGAAGAAGAACTGGCAGATTCCTGGCAGAGTTTCTATCCATCCCCTTTTGTTGACAGGGCTCTCCTAAAAGAAAGTTGTTTTCAACAGAGACACTCATGGAAAGGTCCAGTTTATTTGGGTTGAGTCAAGGAATTTCCAGTCCTTATTGACAACTGAACTGCAGCTTGCAGAGCCCCACCTCCACTCAGGGAAAAGCCTGTGAACGAATGGTCTTCCTCCTCTTTGCCAGCATTTTGCAATGTTGGTAGGGTCAGGCGTTATGATGGAGACTCCATTTGTTGTGCATATTTCTGGATACCCACAATTCTGACATCTGTAACCCTGCAGCCGAGGTTTGTACCAGCGTGGTAATCTGTTTCAGTGCTGCCAAACAGTTCTCTTGAAAAATGTATTGGCTGCTAACCCATTTTCTGCTGTTGTGTTCTGGACAAGTGTTTTCCCAAATTATTTCTTAACAGCACTGAGGGATTCGGAGAGGAGAGAAGAGGACTGTAGAATTTACTGGGGAGGAAAAACAAACTAAACCACTGCCACCACTAAAAAGCCTGGACTGTAGCTGGGTTCTTCATAATTTGAAACCAGAGTTTCTGAGCTGGTGGTCTTTCACTGGCAAAGGTGATTTTTTGTTTTTCTTTAGATAAGGGAAATTGTCTTCACCTCGTTGGAAGTTTCAGCCAATAATTGTGACATCCAGGAGATGAAGTTGTACACAGTGGATAGTTTGGAAATATCCAGTCATAGAAGAAGCCAGGTGTGAAGATGTGGAAGACTTCTGGGTCCCAGGGCAGAAGCACCTCATTCTGCACGGTAATCAGCTCCCTGCCCACTTGTTTAGCTCAGCTCTGATGATGGAACCCACTTCTCATATGATCTTGAGTTAAATCAACTGGCTCAGAGGCCACCAGAAGCTCAGCTCCTAAAATCCCAGTAGCTGTCCCTGACACTTCCAACACCCACGGATTGAGATTGGGAGCTGGTCAGGTTTACTAAGCTTCTACTGCTCTCCTACGAGATTCTGTTCCTTCTGTGTTTTGTTCTAGAATATACATATTTACACTATAAATATTTTAAAATATATATATTGATTGATAGAATATACATATTTAAAATACATAGAATATGTCTATTTAGGGCATATCTGATACATTAAAGTTTTACCTTACCTGTATATAATATGTACATATATGTATTTATATATGTATATATACACGTATATATGTGTGTATACATACACAAGCACACACATATATATGTATATGAACTATGTTCTCTTTATATACCTATAAGTGTATATATATATATACCTCCAAATAAGTGCTTGAGAAGAAAACATTCTCTATATAAAATTTAAATAGTATATATATATACATGCACATAAATTAACTTTTAATTTTATGTATAGAATGATTCTTTAAATCATTTAAATTATATATATTTATAACTATATAAAGAGAAGGTGGTTCATATACTTATATGTATATATGTGTTATATATATATATCCCTTCTTTTCAAGTACTTACTTGTACACACACACACACACACACACACACACACACACACACACACACAGACACGTCCAGCCCACCTTGCATTCGTGGTTCCCTGTTTCACGAGCTCCTCCGCAGTCATTGGACACCCAGACCCTGGCTGTCAGTTTCAGGAGGCCAGTCCCCCGCATGAGAGGCAGAAGTAATTCACAGCCCTCTGTAAAATCTCTCACTTGCTTTGCCCTAGGGGGATGTGAAAAGTGTTCTCTCTCTACCAGCTCCTCACTTTCCATACCCTTTGACCCCCTCATAATTACTACCTTGTTTTCCTTCTTTACAATTTTTCATCAGAGCTTTTATTACTATTATTAAATGAAAATTTTAATATGTAGTTCAAGGGAAATTCAGTCTGTATGTTTCAGATTCATTTACAGTTAAATCATCAGAAGTCCTTTTGCAATCACAGTCTGGCAGCCAGGGGACCCCGGAGACTTTTTCAGCCGACTTGGAGTCAAGATGTTCTGGGCTGTCCGCTGCAGAGTGCTCTGGACCCCCCATCAGGCAAGCGACAGTCTGTGCAGCAGGAGCGGCAGTTGGTAGGTGTGGAATGGGGATTTGCGCCCGGGGACCAGGTTAACTTCTTTGCTGATGGCTCAAGTACCTGCTTTCCTAAGATGGACTCTGTCTTGTCATCCTGCGCTCAGATTCTCCATCTATAAACTAGGGTATTACCTGCTCTTATTAATCCCTTTGTGCTTCATCCCCCTTATCTTTAAAATGGAGATAATAATAGTACCAACTTCCCAGTGGCTACGAACAATGCGTGAGCCTCTAGGGAAAGTGCTTAGCGTTTGGTCTGGTAAGAGTTATTATCGTTTGCGTGACTGCCAGTGGGTAGAAAATTGCCAGTCCTGAGGACACCTTCTAGGGGCCAGGTGCTGTGCCCCTCGTGATGTTCTCACGATGCCCTCACTCTTGTCAGCTAGCTCTCTTACCTTGCTGAGTCCTCTTGTTTTTTTACACAAATCTCTTTTCTCTTGACGTCCCCTCACAGGCTCCAAGTCGCAGGGCTCTGCTCCAAGCCTCTTCTTTTCTTTCTCCTCTCCCTCTGGGCAGATGCATCTTTTTCTATGGATTTTTAAAAAAATATTTATTTATTTATTTTTGGTTGCATTGGGCCTTCGTTGCTGCACGCGGGCTTTCTCTAGTTGCAGCGAGCGGGGGCTACTCTTTGTTGTGGTGTGTGGGTTTCTCGTTGCGGTGGCTACTCTTGTTGCAGAGCACGGGCTCTAGGCGTGCGGGCTTTAGTAGTTGTGGCTCGCGGGCTCTAGAGCGGAGGCTCGGTAGTTGTGGCACACGGGCTTAGTTGCTCCACGGCATGTTGGGATCTTCCCAGAGCAGGGCTTGAACCCGTGTCCCCTGCATTGGCAGGAGGATTCTTAACCACTGTGCCACCAGGGAAGTCCCTTCTATGGATTTAGCAACAATTTCTATGCTGCATTTCCAGCCTCGACTTCTGCCCTGAGGTTTAGGCTCACATAGCCACATTCACTTGGTTGTTGCCCAGGTACTTCTAACTCAGTAAATCCACATCAAAATCCATCACTTCCCCCATCCTCCCCACCCTTCCAGGCTCCCGCATTCAGTCCTTCCTGCTCTGGTCCTTGTCTTGGTTAATAGCACCACCAGTCACCTAGCTGCCTGACTCAGGGCACTCATCTTGATGACTGACTCCCCTCTTCAACCACCCGATCCAAGAAATTACCAAGTCCTGCTGATGTGATTGATTTTATACTTTTCAAATTTGCCCCTTCCTCCTAATTTCCAGAGCTTCTGCACTGGTCCAGGTCCTCAGCAATTCTTCCTTTGGCAGCTGCAGCCGCTGTCTGGATTCCTGGCTTCCGGCATGGCCCCTTTGGGTTTTCTAAGACCAGATTAGACTCATGCCACTCCTCTGGCTGCAAACTCTTTGAAGAATTACAGCCAAACTCCTGCACTGGTCCTTCAATACCTAGGCCGTCTGACCCTACGTTATACACCCACCCTCATCCTTAGTCCCATCCTCTACCATCGAATACAGGTTTCTGGGTTTTCTACTCCGAAACAGCCTGGGAACTCCTGAGTGGGGCTCGGGGCCACCTTCTGAATGATGACGCTGGGGTAACGTTCCAAATATATTTGCTGTTTAGTAAATTCAGGGTTTTGGGGGAGACAAAGGAGTAGGGGGTGCCCTCTGGGCTCTCCCCAGCATGCCAGCCACATGTCTGCTGAGCAGAAACTGCAGATCTGCAAACCCAGCCTCTGTGGGAACCACATACGTGGTTATCACTGGCCACATGAATTCAGGGAGGTGGGGGACGCTCTCTCAGGATGGGGTGTGACATTTCAGGACGTCACTGTTGGACGGGCAGCTAGCTCTGGGCACCCGAGGCAGACCTTGTCACCTGCTCTTCCCTTCCCCACCAGGACCCGAGCAGAAGAGGGGTGTCCCTGCGTCACAGCAGGGTTGCGGGTGGCCTGAGGGGGAGGCGAGGATTTATGGCTGGAGGCTGGCTGAGGCGGGCAGCAGCTTTCTGCTCTCCATGTCACCCTGGACCAAGTACCCCACTCCCCTGCCCTCCACGTTTTTACAAGAGGAAAGGCAGTGACTGGGGTCAGGTGCCTTCAATGAACGTAGCTCCATGACAATGGCACCCACCGCAACCAGAACCCAGATTGTCGTCCTAGGAAGTGGAGGCCCGAGTCATCTGCTTCAGAATCTAGAACAAAATAGATGAGGGTCTTTGAGTACTAGAAAGGGTCTCTGGAAGCTTTTTAGTCCAGAAGATGCACCCATGAAAGTCATACATGTTAGGAAAACCATGCTGGGTAGCAAGGAAGGCACTGGAGGAAAATAATCTGAATGTCTTTCATGTCTCTGTTGACAATCTCTGGTTGCTCTGGTTACTGACTCAGCTTTTCCTTTGGAATCCTGTTACACAAATATCTCTAAGAGTGTAAACCAAGTTAAACTGATGTCTGTATAAGCTGCTGAGGGATCCCAGAGAGGGAGGGGTGAATTTGGTCTGGGTTGGGGGCAGGAGGTTGGAGAAGGTAAGGATATTTACATTGGGTTTCAAAGCATAAATAGGAGTTTTCTGAGAAGAGAAGAGAGAAAAGCATTCACTGTAAAGACAATAACATGCAAAATCATGTTCAGCCTGACTGGGGCATAGGGAGGAATAGGGGGAGATGAGGCCCCAGAGGGCGAAGAGCTGGAAGTTTTAGAGGCTGTGAAGCCTAGAGACTCTCTTTACCGTGCAAAGGGGCCTGAGAGGGGTGAAGTAGCTTTTTCTGCAGCAGGTTCAGGTGACTTGAACCTTGCCCTTTTCACCCCTGACCCTGTTTCCTTTCATTTTCTGTCTTCCTCTCTCTCTGACAGTGACTTCAAGCAGGAGTCGGCTGAGTAACTGAACATTCAGAAACCTTTTTGAGAAAATAAAACCCCCAAACCAAAAACCAAAACAGAAACCTGGGGGTTTCACTGCTTGAAGCATGGAGGGAAGAGGCAGGCCCAGGCAAGAGCCCAGCTCTAGAGGGGCTGGGCCGGACTGGCCTGCTGACCGGAGCTGTCTGGGCTCCCACAGAGGAGAGCAGCCCCAGGCTCCCCTTGTGCTTTGCTCTTCCTTTTCTGGGGCAGCGGGGCAGTGTGAGGAGGGAAGGAATTGCAGAGAAAATATTTGTCACGAAAAGGAAATCTTGGCTGGCCCTAGAAATCACACATAATTAAGAGATATGATTTATCATTGATGATGCTTCCCAGGCATGGCCAGAGAGTAAGTGTTTTTCAGGCTGCTTGCGAAGGCTCTGTCCACACGTCAGAGGCCTGGCTCTTCTCCGCTGTTGCTGGGACACCAGCAGGGCCTAGGCAGAGGCTCTGGGTCTTCCCAGTGACAGCTCCCCACGTGGCCAGCCCTGCCAGGGGATGGAGGGAACGCTGGCTCCCAAGCAGGACAGACCTGGGGTGAATTCCAACCTCTGATAGAGCACCCGGCAGCAAACTCAGTTTCTCTGGGCCTCGGTTTCCTCGTTTGCAGGATGAACACAGAGGTTCTCACTCGCTGGGGACACCTAACAATGTGTGGAGACAGTTTCTGGTTGTCACAAGGGAGGGCGGAGGGGCACTCCTGGCATCTGGTGGAGAGAGGCCAGGGACGGTGCTGACCATCCTTCGAGACACAGGACAGCTGCCCACAACCGAGAATGACGTGGCCCCGAAATGAGTGCCGAGGCTGAGAAAGCCAAGTCAAAGCGACGGCACAGACCTCAGAGTTGGTGAGAAGATGAATGTGGTCACGTGTCCGTGCTGCCTGATGCCAAGCGAGCCTGGGTTAAATGGCAGTTTAAGGAGTGGCAGCTCAAGTCGTTTCTCTTGGAAGGAAGGCCATGGGCCAGCAGCCTGGGGTAGTTCTGAAGGAGAGACGCCAACTGGGAAGAAAAGGAGGCCAACCAGGGCCTTCCCGCTCCAAAACTCCTCCCTCCCTCCCTCCCTCCCTTTCTTTCTTCTTTCCTCCCTTCTTTCTTCATTCGTGGAGCACCTACAAGGAGCCAGGAACGTGGGCTATGGTAGCAAACATAACAAAAGTTCCCTGTCCTCACAGAGCTTTCATTCTAGTGAATTTCCCGCAAGTGAAGACATCACCCTGTATCAAATGGTAAACAATTCCTATAAAGAACAAGAATTCCTTGATTGGAAATTTTAGCTTTGCGTTTTGTTGCTCCGCGTCCTGAGGATGACTTGGAGAGGCTCCTGATTTGTCCCTCTACTGCTTGGATTCCTTGAATCCCACTCATCCTTTCAGAGTAAACAAGTCATTGTCGCAGAGGTCCCTGTATTTTGTAACTGCCCTTTTGAAAGAAGCACTTTCCCCAAATAAAACAGTAAAACAAACAGACAAACAAAAGCTATATCAAATGGTAAATAATTCCTATAAAGAAGCAGAAAGCCTGGTGAAGGGCCTAGCCCGGGTGGGGAGCTGTGTGTAATGGTAGGAGGTGAGGGCAGGCCTCCCTGATAAGGTGGCTTTAAGCAGAGAACTGGAGGGAGCGAGGGTGGGCGTCCAGGAGAGTGAGCATCCTCCTTTGATCCAGCACCTCTCCTCCACCCTGGGGCGGCTGACGGCCCTTCTCGGATGACCCAGTAGATGTTGGTTGGAGTGAGGGTCCTGCGCCGGCTCCTTAGGTTGGAAGCACGGGAGGAGGTCCGGGAGATCAGCTCTGCCTGTTGGCCCGCCCAGCGGCTGGCTGAGAGGGTGTTTGCAGAAGGAAGGGTGGGGTTTTTAGCTGATTAGGGTCCCTGCGCTCAGGCCCTGGCTTGAAGGGAGCCTGGCTGGGCTCCCAGGGGGTGAGCTGTTGGCACTGGGTCTCCTTGAAGAGGGGATGGGGCTATTTGTACTCCACCCCCAGGCCCTGGCAGCCAACGCAGGGCCGCCTGCCACAGCAGAGGCAGGGCCAGCTTCCAGCTTCAGGAGGAGTGTATCTGGAAGTGGGCCTGTGCCATGGTGGATGGGGGAGTGAGAACATTAGGGGAAAAAAAAGACGCCACATTTGACTACTTTCTTTATAGGTTCCCAAGGCTCTTTTTTTTTTTTTTTTACAGCTGTGTCTCTTCTATTGCCTGTAAGAGATATTCAGGGAGAATCACCGGGGCTGGGTGTTTGAGGGGCAGAGGAGGTACAGGGGATTGGAGAGAGAGAGATGGGGTGGTCCAAACTATCGCCGTTTCATCAACATTTGTTGGCATTTAGCAAGTCTTTGCTGAGGATCTCCTCCACAGCCAGGGCTGACTAGACAACGGAACTATGAACTATGAATGCATATCTGGTCCATGGTGATGGCCTGAATGCCCAACAGAGAGCTCCACATGCAGCTGGGGTGCAATGAACAGCTGGGGTTTATGGACCATTTGGGGAGAAAAGGCAAATGAGAGGCGACCATCCTTTGTGGTCACCTAGGTTGGGAGTTACATTATGAGTGTGATGAGAGTCTGGAGAAGTGGCCTGGAGAGGAGGAGAGGCAGGCTTGGGCAGGTAGGTGTCCTGCAGGCAGGTCCAGGAGGCATGGAGGGTGGCCTTTCCTCGTGCCATTGCACACTCCTGAAGTTGGATGAATGCATCACACTGTATCAAATAGTAAACAATTCCTATAAAGAAAAAGGATTCCTTAATCAGAAATTTTAGCTTTGCCTCTTGTTGCTCCGCGTCCTGAGGATGACCTGGAGAGGCTCCTGATTTGTCCATGTACTGCTGTGATTCCTTGGATCCCACTCGTCCTTTCAGAGAAAACAAGTCATTGTCGCAGAGGTCCCTGTATTTTGCAGCTGCCCTTTTGTAAGAAGCGCTTTCTCCAAATAAAACACTAAAACAAGCAAACTAAAAACGTTATGTCAATTGGGTGTAAATCCAACTCCAAAACCTTGAGGGCAGAGCTATCCCCGAATGCCAAGGAGAGGGGACAATGGGGAGCCATAGAAAGTTTTGGAGTTGGAGTGCGTGAAGATGAGAGGGCAGGTCCTGGCTCCGTACCTTTGCTTAGAACTTTCTTCTTGCTCAGGGACCTGCCCATTTCCACTCTGCCAATCACACTGCAGTACAGAGATTGCAAAATGGTGACCCGTGGGCCATATCTGTCTTTCAGACGGGCTTTGTTTAGATTGCCAAGTGTTTAAATGTTTCTAAAACTAATCCCCAACATTTAAATATTAGATTTATACCCAGGAGTAGAAATTACATCTCGCTTGTCTTCAAATCTGACCACAGTTGGGGCACATTCTCAAATGATAGAGCATGAGCTCTCTGGCTCTGTCCAGACTCCACCACTTCCTATGATGCCCGCCACCCTTTCCTCATTTGTGTAATCTGAGCCTCAGTTTTTCTCATCTGTAAAATGGGGTCATAGCCCGCACCTCGTGGATTTGTTGTGAGGACTACATACAGTTACGTCTATACCGTGCCGCAGAGTATCTGGACAGGTGTAGGCAGTCTTAAATGGCAGCTCTCATTTTTAGTGTTATTGCTTTACTCCCTGGATCTGGATTTCAGAAGCCCCTCCTACATGGAGTCTTCCTGATCAAGGCTGAGATGAGGGGAATTAGTGCCTGGTATTTGTGTGATCCTGGACATTCAAAGCCCTTATGTGCTGACTCACTGATCACATTCATGGTGGGGCCTCTGCCCCTCCGCAGCTCACCACTGATGCCACTTCTTTCGTCCCCATTCTGCATTTTCTCCCTGAGCTGTCTTGCTGGTCAAGATGCAGGGCTGTAGATGTCAGTGGTTGGGTTTCAGTCTCCCCCGCAGCACCTGGAGCAGTGCAGGCAGAGTCTGGAAGCAAAGGCTGGAAGCTGAAGGCTGGTCGACTTGGAGAGGCAGGGCCTGCAGAGGGAAAGAGCCTTGGAGTCAGACAGGCTTGAGACCAGTCCCAGCACTGTCACTTTCTATCCCTGGAACCGCAGTCAACTTATTTAACCTCTTTGAGCCTCAGTTCTACAAAGAGTATCCACAGTGGGGCTAAGAAGACCTGCTTTGTAGGGTTAGCGTGAGAATTAAATGAAATAATATAGCAGGAATCTAAGTTGCTTAATTATCTACCATTTGGGGAGCGCCTACTGTGTGCTCAGGTGCCAGCTCCCAGCACGCAGTGGTGAATCTGAGTGACTCCTGCCCTCAGGGACTTCCAGTGCTGGGTCCAGCCTCCTCCCCTGTCAGCACCATGAGGATTCGGGGCCCTTCCCCAGGGCACAGGAGGGACTTTGGGTGAAGTCTCAGCTCTGCCCAAATGGGAGAGCAGATTGGGGCAGGAGCCACGGTAAGGAATGGATGCTCTGGATACCCAGGAGTGGCAACAGGTGGCCAAGGGTGCCAAGAGCGCTTCACTGGTCTGGAGATGCATGGGCTTCTTCCTCAGAACCCTGGATGTAGCCCTAAGCCTGCTCTGCTGTCTCTGCAGGCCGCGAGACCAGGAAGATGGGCACGGCATGACCTTGGGCGTGTCTGTGCCTGGCAGGGCCTTCCCCTGCGCTCTCCCCGGAGCCTGGTTGGGGGAACCCGTAGTGTCTGCGGGGAACCATCCTTGTGGCAGGCACAGCCCCGAGCGCTGAGGAAAGGCCTGCAGACGTTTAGGAAGTCCCTGGACAAAAACCAGTGGGCTCCGGCAAGTGTTTTGCATTTTTTATTTTTCTCTTTGATAGAGAAACCATGCAGTTGGATTTTCTTTGGCAGTTCCTTCCTTCTCAAAATGTGCGTTGGAACCCAGGGAGGGGGCCGTGGGGGGGCCTGGACTCGGAGTTTGGCCTGAGACCTTTGGGAGTGTGTTAGGCAAAAACAAGGAATGAGCTTGCATTTTGGGTAGAGTCCCAACTGTCAGGCAGTGATCCTATTGGTATTAATGAAGAGGCAGTGATAATAATAATAATGTCATGGATGGTGTGCCAGCACTGTGCCATCTTTCTACATGCATCGTCCTTTTTAATGCACACAACCACAAGGGAAACATGATCACACCCATTTTAGAGATGGGGAAACTGAGGATCTAAGCGGTTAAGCGGTCCCAAAATAACAGGTAGCGTGTTGACTAAGTCTGACCCCTGTGCCGGCCTGCTTAACCCCTGAGCTATAACTGCTTAAAATATGGCCCGACTGTTTGGTGAGGAGACCCATGAATGCTGCTCTTTCCCTTTTGGAGGTTCAAAGAAATAAACTGATTTGCTCAAGGGAGTGTGGGTGTGAACCAGACCTGGCCAGGGCCTTTTGCCATCTGCAGGTTCAGGCTCTGGGAGGGTGCAGTGAGGGGAATAGGGGTGAGCCCTGAGTTCTTTACCTGAGGCCTTTGTTCCCTCTTAGAAGGGAAACAAAGACCATTTGCATCTTGATTGACAGTTCACAAACCGCACAGCAGGGCCATCTCATCTCCCTTCATAAAGGGGAAAGGCGGTGACATAAGGTCTGTAGGCACCGGGGACAAAGTGGGCACTGGGCAAACAGGAGGTGCTTTTCTTTCCAGCTCAGGACACCCACATGGTGTGGAAGAGACGGTCCTATGATCCAAGAGGTGGCCGGGATCTGGACCCCATTTGGTTCTTGGGAGTCCTGCCCTACCTCACCTTCCCAGAGCAACCAGGAGAACTCATTGGGTCGCTGGAGAGAAGGGAGAAGATGACCAGAACTTGGCTTGAGGGTCTACCAGGTGTCAGCCTCTGGGCCAGGGGTTTTAGGTACAATATCTCATGAATCCTCAAACCATCCTGTGAAGAAAAGATTATGGTCTTCACTTTAGATGGCCCTCTCTCCCTCCCTCCCTCCCCTACTCACCCATGACTGAAGATTCAGAGGGCTAAGTGACTTGCGCAAGGTCACGCTCCTTTGAAAATGTAAATGCAGGGATTGAGTCAGATCTGTCTGACTCCAAATTTCTGCAAGACTCCCTTGAGCTCCCTTTGTGATGAATTAGTTAATGAGTTTGACCAATTCTTCATGATTCTCCTGCTTGGGGACACAGAAATAAAGAAGACACACTGGTGGGTCACACTTCGTGCTCAGAGAGAAAGCACTGGAGGATAGATGGGTAAATAAATTATCCCTATGAAGTGCCCTCAGCACAAATGGATGTGGGGGCACTGGGTGGGGAGAGGAAGCAACTTTGCTTGGGGTGTTGGGGAGGGCTTCATGGAGGAGGTGACCTTCATTTGGATCTTTTCAAGAAACTTAGTGGTGAGCCAAGTACCTACACTGGGTAAAGTGCTCTTTTAGGCCAGTGAGAAAAACAAAGGTGAATGAGACAAAGTGGGTGAGGGGTGAGGATGATGACTGAGAATAATGAGTCAGGTGTTAGGTGGGTTTTAGTCTGTGCTCTGAGAGACACCTAGTGTTTCACAGGTATTGAGAGAAAGAAAAGGACATGTGCCATTGAGAGCTCTTTGCTGCCCTGGAGAATGAGTACAAGAGAGGCTAAGAATATTGAGAGCAACACGTGCATCCCATGTAAACTTCAATTTATCCTCTTCTTTCTATGGGGCTATCTCTCCTTTTCTCTGCCTGGTAAAATTCCATCAACCTGTGAGCAGAGTAAAAGTATGTTCAGGCACAGGAGGACAAGCTGCACTCCAGTCAAAGGCAACAGCATGTGGTAGAGCATAGGAGCACAAAGAGCCTGTGCATTCGTGAATTTGTATCAGTTAGCTTTGTCTGTATAACAAACCAGCCCAAAACGTGACTTCAAACAACCAACATTTATCATCTTTAAAAGACGATTTGTGGGTTGATTGAGTTATTCTTCTGGTTTGAGCCAGCCTAACTGTAGCTGGATGATTTAGGATGGTGTTACCCATGTATCTGGGTCTTCAGCTGGGATCTCTTTCCATGTGGGCCTTATCCTCAAGGAGTCTAGATGGGGCTTGTAAACAGGATAGTCGACAGGGCCAGCAGCAAGAAAGGGCAAACCCAAAGTACAGCGCTTTTCAAGCCTTTATTTGCTTCACGTCTGCTAATGTCCTATTAGCCAATGGCAATCACGTGGACAACTGAGATTCAAGGGGTAGAGAAATCAGCCCTACTTTAGAAATGGGAAGAATTTTTTAGGTGGGAAATCCAGCGATCTTGGTGCATAGATCAGGTGACGGAGAAGAGGAGACTGAAGAGACGGAGGTGCATTCTGATGAGCCTTGAGTGCCAAGTCCACAGGTTTCAGCTTTTTTCTGTGAGTGACAGGAGCCCAGAGGGAGATTCAAGCTGGGGAGTGAGTACAGGGCCAGCTTCGCATTTTAGAAAGCACATTCTGATACCTGTGGGAAAGCTGGATTGGAAGGAGGTGAGATTCAAAGCAAAGAATCCAGTAGGTGGTCCGTGGACCAGGAACAGGGACCCACTGCCCAAACTAAGATCATGTCACTGAGCTCCTGGAAGGCAGGGCCATGACTTGTACTCAGCTCGGAGTCTGGTTTAGAGTAGGTGATCAATGAATACTCAAATGAGGGACTTCCCTGGTGGTATCCAGTGGGTAAGACTCCGCGCTCTCAATGCAGGGGGCCTCGGTTCGATCCCTGGTTGAGGAACTAGATCCCACATGCACGCTGCACCTAAGATCCCACAGGCTGCAGCTGAGACCTGGCGCAGCCAAAATACGTAGGTAAGTAAATAAATAAATATTAAACGAAAAATACTCAGATGAGTGTTGGAGGGGAACAAAATATGGGCTGGCAGATCCTTTACAGGTGGGATTCCCAGGGCATTCCTGATAGGCAGCAACATATAGGGAGCAGAATGAAGTTGTATGAGCATTCAGGGATTGGCTCATTTCGGCCAAGGAGATGGGTCTAGGTGCAGAGTCAGAAACCATCACAAGGAATTAGGATGCACACCTCCCTGTCCATCTTCTATCCCCTCCTTCATGCCAGGGAGGCCTTCTGAGTTGACTTTGGGTAGCTCACTTCATTTACCAGGGCCTCACTTTCCAAATTCTGTAAAATGGAGATGGTAACGCCAGGCACTAAGCAATGCCAAGAATGCGCTTTGAGGAGAAACGAGGAGAGGGCCCCACTTAAAGGACAGCCATTACTGATGCCGGCTTACTGTAGCTGAGTGCCATCGGACTCGTGTCAAGGGCAGGCTGGGTGTGTTGGAGCAGATAATTTTCCTTAGTGGAGAAGTTTTCCATTGGGAGCTTCCTGGCAGTGATGCTCAACGCTATTGCCATTCTGCATTCCCACTGCATGTTAGCCCCCTAATGAGATAATCCCCTTAATGTCCTGGTGATGTCAAGTGCTATTATGCACCTTTCCCAGATAATGGATGTCCAGCGGAGGTGGTAGTGATTGGCAGGGGAAGTCTCGGCAGAGGCCAGGATGGAACCCAGAAGTCTGGACTCTGCCCTCAAGGTCATGGCCCTTCTCCAGGATAAACTCCAATACAGACTCCTCAGGTTTCCTCAACTCCGGCGCTAACCAGCTTCTCGGAGGCCTTTCTCTCCAACACCCGTCTTGGTGTAAAGAGCTGAAAAGCAAATGTTCCAATTAATGAAAAAGCTGTTCCATAAAAGGGATTTGGATGAGATCAAAAGGGCTCGTAACTGGGACAGGCCTGCAAGCTTTGAATGCTGTGTTTTTTTGGCATGTACTGTAATTAATAAGTACATGGAACATCATACATAACGTGCATATTAGTGACCCAATGCACAGTTCGTATGTTAATGCTATTAACGGCATATTACCTAGGCTGCTTAATGAACATTACATAGGTTTTTAATGAATGCAGTTATTATGATTGAATTCAATTATATTCCTGCTATGCAGATGAAGTCAATAGAATAGCTGGACCCCACAGGGTCCAGGCAAAAGGAGACAGGTGTTTGTAGTCCGGGCAACTTGTAAGCTGGAGCAACAGGAGGGGAGAAGCCAAGGGCCAGAGCTGACTTGGCTTGCCTGGGTCCTTTGTGGGTCCCAGATGGTTGTGCACAAAGCAGGGTGAACAGCAGGCAGTGTATGCACAAGAGAGGATCTCCTGCTGCCCCTTTTGCTGCGGCTCTGGGACAGGGTGCAGGCCTGCAGCCCTGAAGCCAGCCATGCCCAGGCTGTAACAGGACACTTTCCTCCCGGCTGACCCAAAGCCAGAGGGTGGTTGCATCACTTCCTCTGGCACCGCCGAGCCCACGTGACTCGGGCACCCGTGTTTGCCAGGGATGCTGGCACGGGAGGCCCCCGGCCCGGCGTGGCTTCTTTTCTTCAGAATCTGTCTGGAGCAGAGAGGCAAAGCGGATGGAACAGCTGCTGTTACCGCCGCTCATGCAGGCTCAGCGCTCACAGCCTCCAGAAGAGGCAGCCCGTGTGCGCAGAGAGCCAGGGAATGAAGAGGCATTGGCATCGGGGTACTTCCCCTCCCAAGAAGGGGAAGAGAAAGGTGCCCAGATATGAAGGGCACCTACCGTGGGCCAGGCTCTGCTGACATCTTCACAAGGAAAGAGGCAGGGTCCTCCCACATGGGTGAAGTGATACTAAGCCTCAAGAGAGGTTAGAAATTTGCCCAAGGTCTCTCTCTGGCTCACACACCCACCCGCACAGCTGGTTGGAGGTGGGACAGAATTTGAACCCAGGCCTGTTTTACCCTAAAGGTTACAGCATCCAGTTATCCCGGGCTGTCTCAGTGCCACTTTGTGGTCCTGCTTTTGTTTTTTTCTTCTTCCTTTTTTTTAACTTTTGACAATCTTTAATATCCAATAATTTAAAAAAAAATTTAAGTGAGGTATAGTTGACATATAACATTATACTAGTTTCAGATGTAAAACATAACAATGTGACATTTGTATATATTATGAAATGGTCATCAGAATCAGGCTAGTTAACATCTGTCATTATAAATAGCAATAAATTTTTTTCTAGTGGTGAGAACTTCTAAGATTTACTTCTTAGCAACTTTCAAACACGCAACACAGTTTTATTAACTGTAGTCACCATGTTGTACATTACAGCCCCAGGACTTAATTGTTTGTGCCTTTTTTTTTTTTTTTGCGGTACGCGGGCCTCTCACTGTTGTGGCCCCTCCTGTTGCGGAACACAGGCTCCAGACGCGCAGGCTCAGCGGCCATGGCTCACGGGCCCAGCCGTTCCACGGCATGTGGGATCTTCCTGGACCGGGGCACGAACCCGTGTCCCCTGCATCAGCAGGCGGACTCTCAACCGCTGCGCCACCAGGGAAGCCCTGTTTGTGCCTTTTGACCCCCTTCACCCATTTTGCCCACTCCTACCCCCTACCTCTGGCAACCCCCAATCTGTACTCTGTATCGATGAGCTGTTTTTTTTTTTTTCTTTTTTAGATTTCACATATAAGGGAGATCATACAGCATTTGTCTTTCTCTGTCTGACTTATTTCACTTAGCAGACTGCTTTCAAGTTTCACCTATGCTGTTGCAAATGACAAGATGTCCTTCTTTTTTATGGTTGAATAATAGTCCATTGTATACATATATGTATATACCACATTTCCTTTATCCATTCATCCATGGATGTTGTGGTCCTATTTTCAAAGACGTCTTTAGAACTTTGTGCTAAGATAGTGATGGGAGGAAAAGCTTGGCTCAGACAGCAGGATGGAGAGAAAAGGAGTAATTAAAAAAAAAAAATCACAGAGAGAACTTCATTTTTCCAGTAAAATTTCTTGCAAAGTATAGATTTGCACGTCTCCTCTTCTGCCCCTCTTTCCACTCGCATTGACCGCCAATTTGCTAATCTTAGGCTGGCCAGGAATATACTTTCTATTTAGAAAGCCAGTGCAGCCAGATTTGGGCTCAGGCCTGGGGACTGACTCACTTTTGCTAGGATGACACATCCACTGCGCGTGTTTCACAGTTTTCAGAAACACCAGATTTATTTCTGTCAGTACCCGGAGCCTCACATCACTGGCCACCTAAGGCCACACACTGAGGCGTTGCTATTTTTTTTTTTTGCCTGGGGCCTCAATGGATGGGAAGACTTCCCGTGCCTGAAACATCACCCTCATTTGTAAGGAGAGAAAGTCTGGCCAAAAATCGCAGTGTTTTTAAACCAGAATTTGGCTGGCATTCAGCAGCTACCATGCCGAGGCTGTACCAGCCAGAGGGATGGCTGTGAGCGCAGAGGGCGTTTGAGACTTGAAAACAAGGCAAAAAAAAAAAAAAAAAAAAAAAAAGCAGACAGCGGAGGGGGGAGGAGAGACTTGAGGGATGATTAAGTTTGGAGTGAAGGGAAGGGAGAGGAAGGGAGGGAATTTAAAAGGAGAAAGGTGGAAAGGGAAATAAAGAAGGGAGGAGGGTCAGGAGAGAGGGAGGGAGGGGGGAACTCATTTTAACTCATCAACTACTTTGTGGGTGCTAAGCAGTTTTTGTGGTGCTGCTACGCGTCACCTCATTTACTTATAACCACTGTGTGGGTAAGCATGACTAATCCTCATTATTATTCATGAGGAAATAGGGGCTCAGGAAGTTGGAATGCCCCGCCCCCATTTATACTGATAGTACAGGGCAGAGTGAGGATTTGAACCTCGGCTCTCTAACTCCGTGAAGCCCGGAGGACTCCGCCGGTGATCAGAGAGTGTGATGGGACAGTTCCCTCTGAGGGAGCTGTTTACACACTTAGACACTAAGTGCTTTGGACTCGAAGGGCCTGCCACATACACAAAGCTCGGGATTCAGAGCTTTCTGGAAAAACTTTCTCCAGGATAAATAAAAACAACCACTTCAACTATTTTGCCAACAAATCTCTCTCCAAAAAGGAAAGGAAAGGAAAAGGGAAAGTGATGCTATTTATTTTCCCCTCCAAAGTAAAGGTTACAACAACATTTTCTTTGAGCTGATGTGTGAGCAGCCAGCAGACATTTCTTTGGTAACCATCTCCATGTGTCCGTGTGGAAAGTACCTTGCAGTGACTAAGCATGAGTCGAGGTGATTCACTTGTCACTCTGCTTGGGGACTCTGGGCCTGTTTAGCAGCCCTGCAGTGTTTCCATCGGCTTCAGACCCGGGTTCCCCTCCCAGCCTCCGTGGGGCGCAGGTGCCTGAGATGTGCCCCTTCCTCTGCTCACAAGGCGAGGACCGTGGGGAGGGAGGGGAAGCTCTCTCTGGACCTGTAACCAGTCTTCTAGGAAGTCTTAGCTGCTTAACTCCCTCTGCAGCTGAGGAGTCAGGGGTTCAAGGCAGTGTTTGCAGTGAAATGAAGTTAACTAAGAATCAGGACATGCTGGGAGTTTCTCTTAGGTTATCTTAGGCATCCAGGAAGGTACCTGTTGCTTTTCTTCCCCATTGAAACTGAGGACCTTGCAGGAAAAAGCCCAAGAACACGGGGCTGGTAAAGGGCCGCGTGACGCCATGAAACAAGGCTGTCCATCGTGGCGCAGAAGGGCTCACATGGGACCAGCCTGTTCCCAGGGCCATTGATTCTACTCGATAATTCTTTTTAAATGTAAACTTTTTATTAAAATCATGTTGTCATAGCCTTTGCAGCTGCTATAACAGAATACCATAGACTGGGTGGCTTAAACAACAGAATTTTATTTCTCAGGGTTCTGGAGGTTGGGAAGCCCAAGATCAAGGTGCTGGCAGATTCGGTGTCTGGTTGAACCATCCTGGTTCGTGGATGGCCTCACATGGAGGAAGGGGTGAGGGAGCTCTTGGGGGTATCTTTCATAAGGGCACTAATCCCAATCACCTCTCAAAGGCCCCACCTGCAAATGGCATCACATTGGGGATTAGGTTTCAACATGTGAATTTTGAGGGGGACACAAACTGAATGCTTATTCAGTCTATAGCACATATACATATAGAAAAGGCACATATCATAAGTATACAGCTTGGGGGCTTCCCTGGTGGCACAGTGGTTGAGAATCTGCCTGCCAATGCAGGAGA
The DNA here is from genome assembly GCF_059928025.1 of Delphinapterus leucas. NCBI lineage: Eukaryota > Metazoa > Chordata > Mammalia > Artiodactyla > Monodontidae > Delphinapterus > Delphinapterus leucas. The sequence continues at coordinate 99,728,321 of NC_143134.1, forward strand.
CACGGGTTCGAGCCCTGGTCTGGGAAGATCCCACATGCCACAGAGCAGCTGGGCCTGTGAGCCACAACTACTGAGCCTGCGCGTCTGGAGACTGTGTTCCGCAACAAGGGAGGCCGAAATAGTGAGAGGCCCGCGCACCGCGATGAAGAGTGGCCCCCGCTTGCCGCAACTAGAGAAAGCCCTCGCACAGAAACGAAGACCCAACACAGCCAAAAAATAAATAAATTAATTAATTAAAATAAGTATACAGCCTGGTAAATTTTCCGCAACTGAATATAGCTTGTAACCAACAACCATCGAGAAATAGAACATTACCTGTGATAGCTTGTTTCCGAGATGGTGGCCATCAATCCTTTCCCTCCGTGTACTTGTGTGCTGTTCTCCTAGAGAAGAGGAATCTCTTCTTCTTCTCCCTTGAGTCTAGATCGGCTTTAGTGACTTCTTCGACCACTAGAATAAAATGAAAATGACTCTAAGTTTAGGTTATAAGAAACCTTGGGGCTTTCACCTGCGGCTCTTGGAATCTCTTTCTGGGTGCTCTGAACCACCACATAAGAAGTCCAAGTACCTTGAGATTGCCACGTTGGAGAGGCCACAGATAGACCCTCCTGTCTACAGCTCCAGTGGAGCCCAGACTTCCTGTGCTCCTTGCCAAAGCACGAAACTTGTTAGGACAGCTTTCTTGGACCTCACACCAGTCCATCTGCCCCCTGAGACCACTGAGTGACCTCCATCAAAAGCACATGGACCAGGAAGCAATTTAGATGTCCGTTGACAGATAAATGGATAAAGAAGATGTGGTGTGTATACACACACACACACACACACATATACACACAATGGAATATTAATCAGCCATGAAAAAAGAATGAAATAATGCCATTTGCAGCAACATGGCTGGACCTAGAGATTATCATACTAAGTGAAGTAAGCCAGATAGAGAAAGACAAATATTATGTGATATCACCTATACGTGGAATCTGAAAAAATGATACAAATGAACTTATTTACAAAACAGAAATAGACTCACAGACATAGAAAACAAACCAAAGGGGAAAGGTGGGGAGGGGGGATAAATTAGGAGTTTGGGATTAACATATACACACTACTATATATAAAATAGATAGCAAACAGGACATACTGTATAGCACAGGGAACCCTATTCAATATCTTGTAATAACCTATAATGGAAAATAACCTGAAAAAGTATGTATAACTGAATCACTTTGCTGTAAACCTGAAACACTGTAAATCAGCTCTATTTCAATTTAAAAAATGCAGTCATTTCTAAGGCAAAAAAAAAAGGAAAAAGCACATGGTGCAAAGAATCACCCAGCTGAGCCGTGCTTGAATTCCTGACCCAGAAAGTCGTGAGCTATAAAGAGCTGGTTATTGTTTCAAGCTTTTGGGGTAGTTTACTAGGCATCAGTAGATAATCAAACATTATCAATCACTGCAGAAGCCTCCTGGTGACCCTTAGTCATAGTGTTCCCTCCAGTGGCAACCCTTCTCCTGACTTCCTATGCTATAGATTAGTTCTGTCTGGTTTTATACTTTCTGTCAATCACACAATATGCCCTTTTTTGGGGTCTGGTCTCTTTGGCTCCATATTAAGTTTATGGCATTCTTCCCTGAGGTTGCTTGTAGCTACAGATCATCACTCTCATTGCTGTGTTCCATTGTGTGAATAGGCTTATTTACTCATTCTACCATTGCTAGACATTTGTGTTGTTTCCAACTTTGGGGCATTATGAATAGCGTTGCTGTGAATATTCCAGTGCGTGTATTTCTGTTGGATGTATACTCAGGAGAGGACCTGCGGGGGAATGAGGTGTTTTCGGTTTTTGCAGCTGTTGCCACACAGGTTTTCAAAGTGGTTGTACCAGTTTCTACTCTTATCAGCGGTGTCTGATGGCTGCTCCCTCCACATTCTCCTTAGGACTTGCTATTTACTGTCCTTTTCATTCTGTGTCTGAGGATTGTATACGATTTTCTAGCACACAAGAAACAGCAGGGCTATCCACCTGCCAATGTGGCATCTGAGAAATGCAGGCTGAAAGCAAAAAATACTGAGTTCCCTTGACCCAGATGGGAAAGAATGTTACAACCGTTCACTCACGTCCAAAAGAAGGTTGCTGGGTTCAGCTTCCACTTTCCTCACTCATCTGGAGAATTTCTGCTTTGTAATCAGGCTCCCTGAAGATGTGATAGAGGAAGTGATTGGGATTCTATTTTCTTCATTCTCAGGCCCTGAGTCATCTCCAGGTCATGGGGTATTTGGAAGGAGGTGAAACAGAGCATGGCAATTGGGTTTATTTTAGGGCAATCAGATGGCTGGATCATAAAAACCTGTTCCAGGGATTTGAAAATTCATCCTGCCAGACCCTCCATGACTCATGGGTTTGTGTTTCCTAATGGATGTGACAAGACATCTGGGCACACTGAGCTCAAAATTACCAGGGAAGAAAACAAGAGTGTGGCTGATTTGGACAGATAGATTGAACTTATGGCAACTGGAACTGGAAAAACTGAGGTTTTCCTGTAGCTAACTTGCCCCAAGTCTGGTGGAACCACAGATTTTGAGAAATGGCAGAAACTGGGTGTGATGCTTAGTTTTTGGTGTCAACTTGGCTAGGCTGTAGTACCCCGTTATTTAATCAAACACTAATCTAGGTGTTACCATGAAGGTATTTTGTAGGTGTGGCTAGCATCTACAGTCTGTTCACTTTGTGTAAAGGAGATTGCCCTTGCTAATGTGGTGGGCCTCATCCAATCAGCTGAAGGTCTTAAGAGCAAGAACTAAAGTTTCCTGGAGAAGAAGAACTTCTTCTTCTTCAATTTCTGCCTGATTTCTAGCCTGCCCTATGGATTTCAGACTATATACATATGTGTGTCTATAGACACATATAGATAGAGAGATGGACGGATAGATAGCTGGGTAGATGGATGGATGGATAGATAGGTAGAGAGAGAGAGAGAGATAGATAGATGATTTTTCTGGAGACCCCTCACTGATACATATAGTATAAATGAAATTAAACAATCCAGAAGAAATTCACAGATTTTGATCAGAGGCCAGCTTATTCTAAGTTTCTACAATGTCCTTGGAGTGGGCTCCTGAGGGAGGTCTGATTACCAAATACCTGCCCTGCTAAGCCTGACTCCATTGAAAAGGAATGAAGCTGAAAATTATACTAATGGAAAGTTCTCAGTGACAGTTTGTCTACTGAATCCTGGAGCCAAACTCTGGACTGTGGTTAAACCCCACCTGTTTCTGCGAAAGTCACTCTTCTTTCATGATTAGATGAAAACTATAGCTGAAGGTGACTCTCTGTGATCTAGCTTGGAGTCAAAATTGAGGGGTCCTCCATGATCACCTGCCCCCTCCTGACCCATTCAGTCTGAAAACACCAACGTCCTCACCCACTTAGACTGAGCAGTGACCAGCACTAGACTCATCCTGATGGTCTTATATTTTGCTCTTTTATAAATAAAGTCAATAACAAATTCTTAAGAACAGCTTTCACAGAGTTCCCTGGTGGCACAGTGGTTAAGAATTCGCCTGCCAATGCAGCAGACATGGGTTCCAGCCCTGGTCCAGGAAGATCCCACATGCTGTGGAGCAACTAAGCCCATGTGCCACAACTACTGAGCCTCCGCTCTAGAACCTGTGAGCCACAACTACTGAGCCCACGAGCCACAACTACTGAAGCCTGCGCGCCTAGAACCCGTGCTCCGCAACAAGAGAAGCCACCACAATGAGAAGCCCACGCACCGCAACAAAGAGTAGCCCCCACTGGCTGCAACTAGGGAAAGCCTGCGTGCAGCAACGAAGACCCGATGCAGCCAAAAAAAAAAAAGAACAGCTTTCATGTTAATGATTTGAAAAATGCTATTATTTCTGAATAAATAACTGGCTATTTTTGCTGCAAAATAATCAGTGTGGCCCCTTATGTGGATTTCTGAGATGGGACTCGTAATGGCAAAACAAACAAAACCCAAAACAACCAACCTCAGATGTTTTGCCCCAGACATCTCTGTCTTGGGCTTCTGACAACCTTGCAGTACAACCTCGGAAGGGTCACTTAGCCCCTCTACCCCCGAGTTTTATAGATGCCAGAGCAGAGAGGAACTTAGGAGGTCATCTCATTTTGACACTGTCATGATATATTTGACATCTCGTGGCATAGTTCCTCACAGAAACAGAAAGTATCAAACATCCCTAAGAAGACCATACGCCAGACCCTGTGCACACAGGTGTCGGACCATGGGCTCCAATGCTTCTAGCTCTCTGTAGAAAAAGTGACAATTGTCATTTGTAATTTTAAGACTAAACTCTGGGTAAGCTCAGTTTTACTTATTATCTGCTTCCCTTGGAGAGGTTTTATGCATAAATCAATGTTGAAATGCCTTAAATACCTGTGATATGCATACGTATCCACATGTACACACACAGATAAGATATACCTGTTGACGTCAGAGGACATCCTTGCTGCAGACCCAGGAGTAAGAGCGCCTGTCTTTCAGAGAGACTGGGCAGGCTCAGTCCACTGGAAAGCATTTTTATCAGCCCCGTGGCTCTAGGTTTTCCCCTGTCAACACATTCTTCCCCTGCAAGCAGGACACGCTTACAGATCCTCATAGGAGACTGTATCACTCTCCTCTTGAAGAACCTCTGGAGACATTCATTTCCAATGGGATAAAAGTCACACTCCTAAGCTTGACATCCATGGTGTCCCCCTGGTTCTCCATGACATGGTCCTGCTTCTCTTTCCATCTGTACACTCACCATCCCCATCTTACACGCAACCCTCCAGCAATACGCAGAATGAGGCTCTCCCTTTCCTGAACACTCCAGGCTTGTTCTAACATCCATGGCCTCATCTGTGCTATTGCTCGTCTCGCCCCTTCTCATCCCTTCTACCCAGCAATACCCAGATTTTTAGAGCCAGCTCCCATATCCCTTCCCCATGAAGTCCTTCCTGGATCTCCCGGGAAGATGATTTTTCCCCTTTACTTGCTCCTACAGCAGGTTTCATGGATTTCGATGATGGTCCTTATTATGCTGCATTGAATGAGTTTTTGTACATCAGCTTCCCTCGTTAGACTGGGAGCTCACCGGGGGGTAGAGGCAGAGTCATGTTTCCAGGTGTGTCCCCTTTGCCCAGCCCAGAGCCTGGCATGGTTTAGGGTACTAGGTGAGAAAGAAATGAATCATAAGTATATTCATTCTCTTGTTCATTTATGCAACAAATATTTATTGCCTCCTCTGAAGCAGGCATACAGCAGGGAAAAAAAAAAGACATATGGCTCTATATCTGAAGGAGCTTATAGTCTAAGAGGTAAACACACAAGAGTGAGACCAGGTGGGGTGTGTCACTGCTGAGTGAGAGCCTGTGCTTGCTCTTCCTTGGATCTGGGGATACAGAAGCACGTGCTGACATGACATTGCCGTTTTGAGCCATCACATGGAGAGCAGCTGCCACGGGGAGTCCTCAGGACCCATAAAACTGGAGCTGCGAGCAAGAAGCCATTGTGACTGTAAGCCACTGAGATCTGGGGGGCTGTTTGTTACTGAAGCATCACCCAATCTATCCTAACTAATCCTCAACCCATGGTATGAATCTTCTTAATAACAGGAAAAGTGTCCTGGCTTGAATTGCTGGCTTGTGCTCTGGGAAAAACAAGTCTTATTTTGAGGGTTCCAGCTGCCCTTCTGTTTCTCAAAGTGCCAGCCAGAAACTGAATCTAGGATCCAGGGCGTCTGTCCATTTTGGCCCAAGAGAGGGCCCACCAGAAGGGCCCCTTTCAGTGTCATTGCAGACTCTGTACAGGGAGCTAAGATCTAGCTGAGGGTCTGTGTGAAGGGCTCTGACCTTGGCCAGGGGTCAAGGTTGCTCTGTCCTTGACAGGGAAGCCTGGTCTCCCTGCCTAGCTGACTACTCCCAGGACTTAGTGCCTGCATGTACAAGAGGCTAAGGACAAGGTACCAAGGTCAACACCCCTGAGTGGTGGTGATGGACAATCTCGCTGTGGCCTGGAGTGTCAGTGTAAATGGCTCCCTCTCCATTTCCCTCTTAACTGTGGAAACCTGGCCTCTGGAGTGTGAATGTGTGTGAGTGTGTGTGTGTGTTTGTTTCCTCAAAATAATTCTCTAAGACTTGTCTCATGGTCCTATTTTACAAACTGGAATCTGAGGTACAGAGGCTAAGGAACGCAAGCCAACGTCATGGGCTGTTTAGCTGAACAGCTAGAATTCAGAAAGAGGCCTTTTAGTTTTAAAGGGTTGGTTCTTTCAACTACCGCATGACTGCAGACATGCATTTCAACAAACACTGGTTGAGAGCCTCTCTGTGGTAGGTGTTGCATGAGCACGAGGTGTGAATGACAGCAAAGCTTTCTCCTTGCCCCGGATGAGCTCTCGGTTTGTTGGGGACCTGGGCACGTCGATGGGCGATATTAGCAGAGAGTGCTAAATGTCACATAGAAAGCACCAGGGAGGGACCTGCAGAGGTGGCTTCCAGGAAGGGGGACTGCGGAGCCGAGACCTGAAGCATGAGGGGGAATTTTCTGGGCAGATACCGAGAGGAAGCAAGAGAATTCTAGGCAGAGGCTCAAGCACGTGCAAAGGGACTGAGGTGTGAGACGACAGGACTTGATGGGGAACCGAAAATCTGGCT